>NC_056686.1:28560000-33560000 GCF_018350215.1 Panthera leo
CCGGCAAAGCACCTACCCATGGGCAGGGCTGGGCAGCGGCGGTGGAGGGTTTTCCAGTCTGGTGGAGGCAGCGGGCTCGTAACCAGGCGAGCAGTGTAAGGAGCCTTGGGTGCTGAGATGGGACCTGTGCAAGAAGCAGTGTTCAGTCCCGGGGGAGGCCTGAGATGGGGAGAGCCACCAGGAAAGGCTTTAAAATAATGGGTGACCTTGTTCAAGGTCACAGTGCAAGGACAAAACAGGAACAGAACTCCAGGTGCCTGGCTCCCTGCTCACCTGGGTGTGTGTGTGTGTGTGTGTGAGAGAGAGAGAGAGAGACAGAGAGAGAGACAGAGAGAGAGAGAGAGAGAGAGCTATGTGTGTATAGAAGACTGTCTGGGGGCGCCTGGGTGGCTCAGTTAAGCATCCCAACTTGGCTCAGGTCATGATCTCACAGTTTATGAGTTCGAGCCCTGCATCAGGCTCTGTGCTGAAAGCTCACATGACACCTGTGCTCACGTGTCTGTGAGGTGTGTGTAAGTGGGATGGGGGAAGCTCTGTATCTGCGAGTGTGCCTGCACATTGGGGCATTGCCTCCAGCAGAGGTCCAGCCCTCCTGACCAGCACCCCACCATGCACGGCCCTTTGGCCAGACATAATAGTCCCTGCAGCCCTGGGTTGGGCTGGCCACTATGGCTGACCCTGGAGAAGCAGGGTCCTCTGGGGCTATCAGGTGCCCCTGGGCAGGGAGCCAGGACACCTGGGCCCCTGTTCCTGGCTTGCTGCCTCTGGCAATTCACAGGACATCTCTGTTCCCTGCCTTCCACTCCCAAGTGAAAGTGGCAGGAGATGAGACAAGGGCAGGAGCCACCTTAGATGTCTGTTCCATCCCCAGCCACCCCACTAGCTCTGCCACTGGGGAGGGCTCTCTAGCAAAACTGACCAGTCTCCAGGCCCCACTGTCTGTGCAGGACAGCCCTTAGTGTCTCTGCCCTTTGGCCTCTAGCTCATAGTCCTGACCCAGCCCGGTCCTCATGTGTTTGGTCTCTGGCTCAGTTTATCCTAAATATCCCCCCTCTCGCTCCCTCACTTCACCCCACACTAGCCATCCAGGCTTGGACTTGAGACAAGAGCTCCCCAGTGTCTCTCAGATAAGCTTTACCAACAAGCCCCTCCACCCAAATAGATGCCCTGTGCTGGGGCTTTCAGCCAACGTCCGGGACAGGGGAGATGAGCTAGGAGGCACTGGGACAGCACACCTTTCTCTCTCTAGGATACGGACTCTAGATCCCAGGAGATCAGCTCCACTTCTTACCTTGGGCAATGTACTCACGCTCTCCAAGTGTCAGTTCCCTCATCTGAAAAATGGGGACATGATACCAGTGACATGCCATGACACTGTGTCCATGGGTCAGCAGAGTCTTCCTTAATTCTGCCAGGGTAGAGCATGAGCCTGAGGGTCAGGGGATGGCATGGGTCAGGAGTGGGTGAGATGGCCCCGGAAATGCCCAGTGCTGCTGGGGAGTTGGCCCTTGTGGGAACACCAACCACCAACCTCCTCCTTGTAAGGAGGAGCTGAGCAGGAATCCAGAGATGAAGCCCCAAGGAGACACAGGGCAGGAGTCTGGGACCCCACCAGCTCCTTGCTTAGAGTGTGGGGGCAGCAGGTGGCATCGAGGGGAAGAAGTGAGGGGCAAGTTCAAGGGCAGAATCTAAATGCCTCACAGCTGAGGCCCCGTCAGCCTTCCCCTTCAGGTGTGGCAGGCTGCCCCAGGGGACAGCTCACAGCCCAGAGCAGCCAAACCACAGAAATGTCATTAGGAGACATTGGGGTCGGCAGCCGGCAGGGTCTGCTGCCCATGGGACCCCGGAGAGGAGAGGGTGAGCAGAGGACTTGAGTAACCTCAACAGCCCAGAAGCCAGCCCAGGTAGGGGGGCCCTCGAGGGTGGAAGCGGGAGCTTGGCAGTCAGCTCTGGACCTCACAGGGAGCGTGACACCGGGCAGGTGACTTGCCTCTTCTGAGCTGCACTGGCCCCATCTGGTAAATGGGGTCCTAGGCCAGCCTTCTGGGCCACTGCGGGGACGAAATGACATGATAAACAGCGAGAGCTTTGCAAGCTCTCCAGGGCTCGGTGCACGCTAAGGCCCTGCAGACACTCCTTCAGCACCGCCTCTATTCTGTTTCCCCAGCACACGTCACAGCTTGCCAGTAAGTATTGTCGTAAGAGCAAAGTGTTAACCTTGAAGCTAAGCAGCCCAGGTTCAGAAGTTAGGTCTATTACATCTTAGCTGTGTGACCGACCTAGGGCAAGTTGCTTGACTTCACAGTGCCTCTCTTTTCTCATCTGTAGAATGGGGAGAACAGAGCAGCACCACAGGGCTGTGGGGAGGATCAAAGGAGTTTCTAAGAGTTCGGTCGACGTGAGCTATGATCGTTCCAGCTGGAGTTGTGACCAGCATCGCCCACCTCCCCCCAGCACACACACGCGCCTACAGGTGCACACGTGCACATGCGTGTGCACACATACCCACGCACACACGAGCACTAGACAGTAGGCTCCGTAAGAGCAGGCTGCAAGCTGCTTGTTTCACCGAGAGGGTACCTTATACACAGCGCTTTCCCAGTAAACACTTGTTGGCTGCAAGACAATTAAATATTTGAGGTCAGTGGCTCAGAGGGTTCAACTCTACTCTGCCCTCCTGTGCCTCCTGGGAGCTCTGGCTTCTGACGGATTGCGATTACGCTCCTACTTCCTCCTCCTCTCCCTCCTCCCGCTCCCCTCCCCGCCTCCTCCAGCCTCTGCTGGGTCCTACAGGGAAGCAAGGGTGAACTTCTGCACAAAGCAGAACCTCTTCTTTCTTCTTCATAGGTGTGTGACCTTGAGCAATTTCTTTTTGTGCCCATCCGAGTCCACTTTATCATCTGCACACTGAGGGTAATAACCCCTCATTAGCCAACACACAGGCTGGAACAAAATAGGCATCACAACTGTTCCCAGGGATGTGGCTTCTTCCAAATCCCATCCCTACTGGACTTCACCTCTTTCTGACTCAGGTCTGACCACAGCCCCTCCCAAGGCCATTTCCCCACCCTTGACCCTAAAAAGGTCATGATCCATGGCTTTCACACCAACTCCTGCCCCATCTGGCTGTTGCTTCCCTATAAATTGAGCCTCCCAAGCACCCTTGGGGACAAAAATGGTGGCTCTTGCCTCCTGTCTCTTCCCGGACTCCTCATCCCTCTCTCAGCATCCAAGCGGCTGGTCTAAGAACGCCCAGCTTCCAGAACTCCTCTGGGACCCATGGAGGGGTCCTGATCCCCACACACCGGCTGCTGCATGCAGCATAAGCATGGGTCCGGTACACTTATGCGCATGCGCACGGGAACACACTCGCACAGACTGGTCTATGAGCACCCAAGGCAAGGACGAATGTTCACACACATCCGTGTGGCTGTACATGCACACAGGTTTGCCAAATGTGTGCATGCACAAAGTGTGGACTGGAATGAGTTCCTACGGCCCAAGAATTGGACTGAGTGGCCCAGGGAAACCACTGTCAGGGAATGTCCCAACCCCCACAAGAAGAATGCAGGGAAGGCAACATAGGAATGAGGGCTTCAAGGCTGGAGGTGGGCCAGGCAGTGTTTGATGAGGCACAGTCAGCCCTTCTGGCCCCGCAGCCCCAGGCTACTATGTTCTCAGAACATTAAGGAGGCCAAAACCACTGCCCACCCACCACCCCCAGCAGCTGCCTCTCCTGCAGCCAGTGGAGCTGCTCAGGGCTGGCTCCCTCCCAGCAACATGCTGTTACCACCTAGAGTCCTCCCTGGGCATCTCCAGGCCCTAAGGACTGGCAGCCCCTCCCCCAGCTCCCTGCTGGCTCCCACAGTTTGGGGGGAAGAGGATTTGGGAAGGGAATGGCTGAGGCTAGAAGGAGAAGAGATAAGCAGGTAAGACGGGGGTTTGGAGGGTAGTCTGGGCTGGACACTGTTAGGCTGGGGCAGGAGAGCTAGGTTTCAGCCCTAGCTGGGTCAATGGTCCTTTATGTGCCCTCGGGCCCATCCCTGTCTTCCTTGGGCCTCAGTTTCCCCATCCCTAAAAGGACAAATATTCACATATGGCTATAGATACTCCCAGGTATTTCTCCGGGGAGGGGCGGGGCGGGGAGAGGTCTCTGGGGCTAGGACCTCACAGGGAGTGGGGAGGCCTTCTGATGAGTAAGAGGCCACCTGAGGCCAGGCCAGAGTGGACACCACACCTCATGCTGCCTCTGTCACCACAGCCGAGAAGCCAGTACTGCCTTGGGTTTGAATCCCAGCTCCACCATTTTCTCACGTAGGACTTGGAACAGGTGCCCAATCTTCCTTCCTGCTCACGATGGATACAGACAAAACACTTGGCATGGTCCCCTGGCCCCAGTGGGCCCCCAGTGGATGCCAGCTGTGTCTAGCTACTATTGCCTCCCCAGGAAGGCCAGAGATGGCTTCACTTGGGACCAGATAATCCACATGTGCTTCTGCTGTGCTCCATTTTACCTGAGCAGAATCTGCCCGAAGCTGAGTGAAGGGACAACTATTTCCCCGAATTGGAAGAATTTGGGTCACACGGTGGAAACCCTGGCAACCATCTCTAAAAGAATTGGGGGGGGGGGGCGGTGGGAGGCGCCTGGCTGCCACATCCCAACCACCTCCAGGGTGGTCTCCTAGACAACAGGATAAGAGCACCTCCAGCCCAGACCCCTTCCCTCTCCAGGAGGCCAGCCTGGGGCTTCTCCCCAGCTGCCACCAAGGAAGGGGCAGCCCTGGGGACGAGGACTTGACCCACTGCCCCAGTCTCTCCACTCTTAGTCCCTGCGGCTCACCAAGCTCCTCCAAAGCCCCGTGGAGGCCAGCCAGGACAGGCTCTCTCAGCCTAGGTGTCAGGACCCACAAGGCTGCGGCTGCCCCCACAGCCCCTAAATCCTCACCACCGCCCTCCAGGATCTGCCATGGGCTCCCTGATTGCTAATTTAGACTTTCCTGCCATCCCACGCAGGGGAATCAGGGGAAATCAAATTACCGAGTTATTCACTCTTTTTGTACAGCTGATGGGCTGATTAGCTGTCAATCACGGCCCGCATTAACATCTGACACTGTGTGCATAACAATTACCAGTCACATTAAGGAAACCTTTCCCTTTCTCTCCAAAGGGAGAGAAGGGAGGGGAGAGACAGGGGAGAGGAGGAGGCAGAAGGAGGCACTGAAGAGAGAAGGAGGAAATTCAATCAGCATAATTAACTCAATCAGAGGAGAGCATCACTTCACCAGCTGAGCAGAGCTACCGACCCTGCCAAGGCCCCCCGGCTGACCGGCTGCTCGCAGAGCCTCCGGCCACCTTGCCCTCCAGCAGGCCCTGGGCCTCTCCCTGCAGCCCCAGCTCTGGCCGCGGGGGCCGCCCTTCAGGTCAGTCAACCAGTTGGCCCCGCCTCCAGGCACTTCTTGCGCCAATCAGGTGGGTCCGTTCCCACCTGCTTCTCTGGGATTGGCTCTGACTGAAGAAGGGGGACTATAAAACTCCAAGGACCGAGGCAGAGGTGGTAGTCCGGAGGGTGAGAGAAAGGAAGTAAACGGAGACTGCCCTTGGAAAGAGCCGAGCTTGAGCTTGTCCCGGGCCCACGGACTGATGGGCGAGGGGTTGTGTTTGCAGAGGTGCTCAGGCAGGCGGGCTTCTTGCCTTCTTGCTTTCTTACCACCAGGGACATATGTCAAGAAGGTGGCTCTCGGGGCACCTGGGTGGCTCAGTCGGTTAAGGGTCCGACTTCGGCTCATGTCACGATCTCACGGTTCGTGAGTTCGAGCCCCGCGTCAGGCTCTGTGCTGACAGCTCAGAGCCTGGAGCTTGCTTCGGATTCTGTCTCCCTCTCTCTCTGCCCCTCCCCCTGCTCACGCTCTGTCTCTGTCTCTGTCTCTCAATAATAAATAAACGTTAAATTTAAAAAAAAGAAGAAGAAGAAGGTGGCTCTCAGCCTCCTTAGCGCGGCTCTGACCGGGCGAATGGGTCACAGACAGGCCAACTGATGGACCCCCACTGGTGATGATGGTTAGGGCAGAGGGAGGGCTGTCACCCCAGGGGAGGGAGAGGCTGTGAATGGAATCAGGAATGTCCAGGCAGGGGGAGGCCGTCCCCAGCTGGGGATGTCCCAGAGGGTGAGGACACGGCCAGATCTCTAGGCCTCAGATTGTCCTGACCCAGTGCACTGGTTTGTTCGGGCTGCCATAACAAAGACCACGGAGTGGGGTGGCTTCACCAACAGAAATGCATTTGTTTTCTCACCATTCTGGAGTCTGCAAGTGCAAGATCAAGGTGTGGGCCGGCTGGGTTTCTCCTGAGGCCTCTCTCCTTGGCTGGCACGTGGTCCTCTTCTCGCTGTGTCCAGTCGGGGCCTTCTCTCTGCGCATTCCTGGTGTGTCCATATGTGTAATCTCCTACGGACGCCAGTCAGGTTGGATGAGGACCCACCCTAATGCCTCATTTTACTTAGTTACCTCTTTAAAGGTCTTCTGCCCTTCTGGGGCACCTGGGTGGCTCAGACGGTTGAGCCTCCGACTTCGGCTCAGGTCACGATCTCACAGTCTGTGGGTTCGAGCCCCGCGTCGGGCTCTGTGCTGACTGCTTGCTCAGAGCCTGGAGGCTGCTTCCGATTCTGTGTCTCCCTCTCTCTCTGCCCCTGCCCCGCTCACGCTTTGTCTCACTGTTTCTCAAAAATAAATAAATGTAAAAAAAAAAAAAAAATTTTTTTAAGTAAAAATAAATAAATAAGTAAATACAGTCCCCTTCTAAGGTACTGGGTCAGTGCTTCAATAAATGATTCGGGGTTGGAAGGGGGAGCACAGAGAGGCACGATTACAGCCTATGTAAGACCCAGAGAACTAATAGCAACATTGTTGTTTGGATTTGGCGGTGTTAACAGCCAACGCCTATAGCATTTAATTCATTCCAGACGTGGGTGGGCCTACGTCCTTGCCGTGTGTACTTCTGAAATCCTCACAGAGCCGAGAAGGTCTTACCGGGCAGGTATTGCTATCGTCCCAGCTCTACCGCTAGGAAAACTGAGGCACAGGGAGGTTAAGTAACCTGCCATGCTAGTAAACGGTAGAGCTGGGTTCAAACCCAGGCGTCTGGCTCCAGAATCCACACTCTTAGCAACTGTATTCTCTGCCTGTCTCCGAGGTCCCCGGAGGCTCGCTGGCAGTGCAGGTGGTCTTTCCCGGCCCCGGGGGAGCAAGCCGTCCTCTGGCCTCGGGTCCAGCAGCCTCCATGGCCAGCTCAGGCCACCTCGAGCCCAGGCCTGGTACGCAGACATCTTCAGCCCAAAGAGCCCAGACACCACCCCCCAGCATTCAGGAGAGGCTCCACAGGGGGCACATCTGAACCTAACAGCGGCCAGCATTTGCTGAGCCCTCGATAATGTGCCAGGCCCTGTTCTAAGCTCACTGCAGATATTATGTCATTCAATTCTTGCCCCAGCCTCTGATCCAGAGTCCACTTCTAGGCTTGTCCTCCCCTTCCCAGCAAGACCTCCCAGACTGACCTCAGCTGAGCACACCCAGGGTCACTTCTGAGCCACTAGTGTTTGGAGGCATTGTACCTGATTTACTCATTCAAAGAATCGTGAGTGAGCACCTATGTGTCAGGCGCTGTCCTGGGTGTCGGGTGTGAATGGGAAAAACAATAGAAAGGATTCCTGCCTTTGTGAAGCCTGCAATCTAGTAGGTTTCGATGGAAAATGAACGGGTGTGGAACTAAAGAAATACGATAATTACAAAAAGTCACCGATGGAATAAAGAAATAAGACCAGGCAATGGTTTGGGAGTGACTGATTGCGTGCAGCTACTTTCTCTGGAGCGGGCAGGGGATGCTTCCCTGAGGAGGCGACATGTGAACTGAGATCTGAATGAAGAGCATCCAGGAACGAAGGGGAAGGACAGACGTGGTGGAGAAGACAATGAGTGCAAAGGTCCTGAGGCACATTCAAGGGACAAAATGAAGGCCAGCTTGGCCAGAGTGGAGAGAACCGGGAGACAGGTAGGAGATAATAACGAGGTCTGCACCTGAGTCTAGCTTCACATCATCACGAAGGATCAGACGACAGCTCCTCCTAATGTCTGATCCAAATCCTTCCAACTGGAGTTTAAAAACCTCCCTGCCTTGCTCTGTCTTCAGTGAAGCCCAAACTAAACTTTGAGAAAACTCATCAGAGTGCTCCCTCTCTGACAATGCCACCCAAAAGGCAGGAGCCCCCCACTCTTCCCCCAGGCGTTTCCAGGTGGCATTTAAAGGGTGGCAAGGTTGGGCTGGGACCTCTACCAGCGCAAGAAAAATCTCCTTCCTGATGTTTTCAGCTGCCTCCCTCCGTAGGCTGTCAGAGCGTGACAGGGAACATTTCTCGCCAAAGGTCCCCTCGTGTTACTGCCTAAACACACTCATAAATCCTCGCCTGAACCCAGAAGCAAAGCCCTGTGTTTAAAATAAGAGAGGCAGAGAGACCCGTGGAGAACCCTCCACCACTCTCCATTCTGTTCCCCTCTCCTTTCCTTCCCAGCTCTCAGGTACAGAAGGTAGAAAAAACATTCTCAGGAGTCAGGACACCTGTATATTTGTGTCCACATCCCCAACTACCAGCTACGTCTTACGGGGGAGACAGATGAGTCAACAAACAGGTTCAAGCATGCTGTAATAAAGCAATGACATAGGAGCTGGGGAAGCTCATGGTTAGGTGGGGTAGGGAAGCTCCATTCATTTGTTCATTCAACAGCTATTGATTGAACACACCCTGTAGGCCAGATGCTGTGCCAGGCAGTTGGCTCATTTAGGGTCTGGTTCAGAAAACAGAAACTGGGGAGGGGGCGCCTGGGTGGCTCAGTCAGGTAAGTGTCCAACTTCAGCTCAGGTCATGATCTCACGGTTCATGAGTTCGAGCCCCGCGTCAGGCTCTGTGCTGACAGCTCAGAGCCTGGAGCCTGCATCGGATTCTGTGTCTCCCTCTCTCTCTGCCCCTCCCCTGCTCACGCTCTATCTCTCTCTCTCTCAAAAATAAATAAACATTAAGAAAATTATTTTTAAGGAAAAAGAAAACAGAAACTATTCTAGGCATTTCGCACAGTGGGAACTTAGAGCAGGAGACTGGTTACACAGGTGATGGAACAGGTGAGAAGTCAAATTAGCGTTATCCAAAAATTAGTAACAGCAGGAAGCCGCCAGCATCCCAGGAATGGGAGGACGAGGAGAGGAGATGGTTTTACGAGATCCCGGAAACAGAGTTGCCCTGCAGGGAGCCAGACGCCCAGGAAAGCTGCCCAGCAGAATCCGGAACCACAGAGGGGCGCACTGTCTGGCAGGAGATGTAGCTGCTGCCGGAGATGTTAGCCCAGGCAGAGAAGAGGTGAGAAACCGTCCAAGCTTCTCCGGGCTACCCTCCAGTCTCCTGCCAGTGCTTCTAATCCTCTAAAGCCAGCCGAAAGACAGCTCGCCAGGAGTCCGGAAAACACAGCCTGGAGGAATCAGCCACCCTTCTCTCCAATGGTAAAGCAGGGGAGGTGGGTTTTAAAGCATGAATAGGAGCTTTCTGAGCAGGAAAGAGAGAAAGGGGTAAAGGACAAAAAGCAAGCTCAAAGACAGAAAAGGTGGCTTATCAGCTACCAGCAGAATATTCTGTTCGGCTGCCAGGAAAGTTACATGAGTAGAAGCAATGAGAAACAGAGGACCACCCTGAAGGGCCTTGAAGGCTGAGCTCAGGGGATTGGATTCTGTCCTGTAAGCAGTGGGAACCCCGTCGGATCTCAGTCACAGACAGCTCATTAGTAAAGAGGGACCACAGGTGGGATGAAGGGCAGTGAGGAGCCTTTGTAATGGTCCGAGAGAATGACGGTGAAGTCTGGCCTAGGGCTCTTTCCACGGAGACTGAGGGCAAAGGGTGGATTTAGAGAAGTTTAGGATGTAGAACCAACAGGCTTGGTGGTTGACTGGCTATGGAGAAGAGAGGGAGGCGGGGCACCTGGATGGCTCAGTCAGTGAAGCGTCCGACTTCAGCTCAGGTCATGATCTCACAGTTTGTGAGTTCGAGCCCTGCGTTGGGCTCTGTGCTGACAGCTCAGAGCCTGGAGCCTGGTTTGGATTTTGTGTCTCCCTCTCTCTGACCCTCTCCTGCTTGCGTTCTCTCTCTCTCTCTCTGTCAAAAATAAATAAGCATTAAAGAGAAAGAGAGAGAGAGAAGAGAGGGAGAAGGAGAAATAAAACCTGACGTTTGGGGGGGGTGTCTCCCTACCTTCTCCTTCTTATTCCTCCCACCTGCGGGGGAGACCTCCACTTATCTCCTAACATCTGATCTCTCTTTTCCCCATTATCTTAGAATCCCCAGTTTTTGGCAGGACAAAAGGCTTCCCAGAGCAAAGACTACATCTCCCAGCATCCCTTGCAGCTTGATAGGGCCATGTGACTGAGTTCCAGCTACTGCAACGGAAATGGAAGGCTCCTGTGGTGGCTCTGGGAGCCTTCCTTAAAGGCAGCTGGCATGTGTTCTTGACTCCCGCTTTTGTCTGTCTTTTTTACCCTGCTTCCCGCACAGTAGGTATGACAGGTGGAACTTTGGCCACTGTTTTAGACCAGGGAGCTAGAAAGAGCCTGGGTCCCTGAGGGCTTGATGGAGTAGACTTGGCAACAGCCTTGCATTGCCTGTGTCAGACTTGCAGGTGAAAGAAAGAAATATCTGTTCATCTAAGCCACTGTGACTTTGAGTTTGTCACAACCGAACTTAATCCTGAGTGATCCAATACTCCATCTCTCTGACACGAACTTGAATATTTCATCACGGTTCCTCCTCAACAATCCAACGATAGAGGTAATGTTAATACGCCCAGCTCCCAGATGAGAAGACTGAGGCTGGCTGGGGTCAAGGCCCTCGTGCAAGGTCACACAAGGAGCAGGTGGGGCTGGTGAGATCCACACTCTGTGACTCCAAGTCTGAGGACGTCTGACTTCCTCGGAAGCACCTTCTTTTCCCTGCCCAGATGTTTTTCATCTTCCCTCCTGCTTCTTTCAGCCTGACACATGCTTCGAGCAATAATAATGGCCTCAATAATAAGGATAATAATAATCAGAGCGCCTAGGTCTGTTCCTTCGTAGAACCTAACAACTGCCCATTATTTCTGCCAACAAATTAGTCTTAATTGCACTCTGGCATCATTAAGCGGCATTTGGGAAAACACAGAAGGTCCCCAAAATGTCAAGAATATAATTTGATCAACAAAACATCTGAAAGAGAAAAAAATTATCAGTAGATGCTTCTAAAAACAAACAAACAAACAAACAAACAAACACTGGGCTGAATTTTATCCTCCGTCCTTTTAACTCCTCTCTTTGTAAAAGACAGATTACACCTTGGTGGCTTCTGGGTTCTGCCTCACCAACAGTGCTGCCTGTGACGCTTCTAGCTGAATTTGCTCCCGGTTGTCAGCTGGAGGGAGGGGGTTATTTTGCTGAGAGAAAAAAAGGCTATTTGGGTTATTTCCCTGCTTCCACTCTTGCCCCTCTACCGTCTAATCAACAGAGAGCAGCCAGATGTGGCTTTCAAAACCCAACTCAGATCATGACGCTCCTCTGCTCAAAAACTGTCGGTAGCTTCTCATTCTACGTAGAATAAAAAAACGGAGTCTTGTTTGTGACCTACTAGACCCTGAAGGGTCTGGTCCTTGTTCATCTCTGGCCTCACTGCCAAATCTCTGTTCTTCATTTTTGGTGCTCCTGCCATAACGCACCAGGATGCTCCTGCCTCAGGGCCTTTGCACTTGCTGCTCTCTCAGCTGGGGATATCCATGTGACCCTTTCCCTCACCTCATTCAGCTCTCTGCTAAGAGTTACCTCCTCAGGGAGGTCCCTCGTTGCTATTTACCTTCTTGCTCTGCCTTTTTCTGTTGATCACTACCTGCCGTCACAATATAAGTGGATTCACGTATTTATTTTGTCATCTTGTTCCCCAAGTTGAATGTAAACTCCATGAGGGCAAGGACTGTGTCTGGTCCGTTCAGTGCCTAGAACAATGCATGACACATGCTAGGTTCTCCAGAAATATTTGTTGGAGGAAGGGAAGGAGAGAAAGGGAAGGGAAGGGAGGGAGGAAAGGAGGAAGGAACGAGAGGAGGGAGGAGAAGGCTGGCCAGTGTCCGCAGAAGAAGGCATCAGAGAGGACAGGGAATAAATTGCTCTTGACGACCAAACAAAATGAAATTCAGGAAGAGGATTTGCAGTCGGAAAGTATTTTTGACAGTGAGAGACGGAAGTTCTTGGAGCTGGATGGGGCAGGGTGGGGTGGGGGGTAGGAGGAGATTTGCAATGAGGAAGTGGGTTCCCAGAGCCAGGGTCAGAGTGAAGGAGGCTCTCTGGTTTTCCGGGGGAGTGTGGGGAAGGCCAGGCAGAGCTGTATTCTCTTCTGCCCTCTTCCTGCCTTCCCAGGGGAGCAAATAGAACAGAAGGGATCTGGGACTTGGGAGTGGGGGTGGGGGGAGGGGGGAGGGGGTAGTTCCTTTCTCTTAACCTCCCCACTAAGTTACAGAAGAAATCTCGAGTAGTGAATCATCCCTCTTTACAATCAAGCAGTTATTTAAAATGGAAACAGGAAAAAAGACACAGAGAAAGAGAGAAAGCGGGAGATTATCCCCCGCCAGCTCTCTCCCAAATTCCCGGCAATCAGCCACTGAGATGTGTCTAATCTCACGATGAGCCGCTTTCCTGATTGAGGGAGCTAATTGCGGGGCTGACACAGCTTCCCGGGAAAGTACTTGTAGACAAAAATGCCGAGTGCTACCACCACCAACAAAAATACACCCAGCACACTCGTAATGGCTCAGGACCCAAGAGGCCCGTGCCGGCTGAGACCACACCCCACCCGGAGAAAAGAAGGGACGCTCTTGAGGCCAAAGGCACCAGGAAACCCTCTGGGGAGGAACTGGTGCAGGACAGAAACAGTGAGTCCACAGAAGTGGAGAGCCAACAAGCCTAGGAAGGAAGTAGTTAAAGGAATGCCAATTACAACAACCACAGGGCCATTTTTGTGGGTGAAATTAGAAAACCTCTGGTGGGGGAGGGGGTGCTCATGTGGCTTGGGTCTGTACAGAGAAAAACACGGGACTCTTGGAAGATTTCTTTGGTGTTCGGGGTTTATCATCAAGACACTTGATGGAACAGGTCACAAGGGAACAATCTTTGGGGCTGCTATGGGCACAGAGCGCCATTGAAATAGAAAGAAATAAGTCCACCTGCTCTCCGTGCAACTGAGTTCTAGCCACCTGCCTCTGGTTGTTTGTGTGTACCTGAATGGTACCCAGAGAGAGGGCTTAACGGTCAGTCCACCCAACAAGAGCGCCCACCATAGTGTCTTTGGGTCCATGTTCTGGTCTGGTTTGGAATCTTCCCTCCATCCCAGAACTAACCCACTGTGGCAGGAGTGACTAGTCTCTTTTCACCCAGCCGGTATCAGAGTCAGAGCGACTTAGGTTTCTAGAGGTGATGTTTAAGGCAAGCGCCTCGAGGTTTCATCGCCTGCCTCACAAAATAATAATACTCGGTCTTGGCAAAGATGTGGTGAGATGCACATTCCTGGGTGTTATTGGTAACGGTGGAAATTGAGACAGGCTTTCTGGAGGACAACTTGACAAAAGCCTTCAGAATATTCATTCCCTTTATCTCCTTGGAATCAGGAGTGGGACGTGACGCTTCAGCCCCTCCCCCTATGCCAGACACCCCTTTGTGCCCAATCCCTTTATGCCCAATAAAGAAGGGAAGGTTGCATCGGATTGGTCAGAGCATGAGGCATCGGTCAGTCCACGTCCATTAGCAGCGGGGCACTGAAGCCAGCATCCCTGTGGCATTCTCCTGGTGGTGCCTCCTACCCGGTGAGTTGGAGATAGGAGCATACCTGAGGCTATTGCCCCAACACTCAGACCCAAGGGGAAGGGGGTGTCTTGGCCCCACTCGAGCCTCGAGGTTAAACCACATACCCTGTGAAGGTCAATTTTAGGTGTCAACTTGGTTGATCATGGGGGGCCCGGAGGTTTCGCTAAACGCTATTTAGGGGTGCTTCTGGATGAAATTAGCATTTGAATCATGGACTCGGTTCAAATGGTTTGTCCTCCCAGTGTGGGTAGGCATCATCCAACCCACTGAGGGACTGAATAGAACAAAAGGTGGAGGAAGGAAGAATTCAGCCTTTCCTGCCTGACTGCTTGAGCTGGGACATTGATCTTCTCCGTGCATGGTGCTCCCGGTCGTCCAGCCTTTGGACTGGGACTGAATCACACTACCAGCTTTCCTGGGTCTCCAGCCTTCAGACAGCAGACTGTGCACCTTCTCAGCCTCCATAATTATGTGAGTCAAGTCCTTATAATAAATCTCTTCTTACATACATACATACCCTATTGGTTCTATTTCTCTAGAGAACCCTCATTAACAGACACCCCAACTCAGCCTTGCATTAGAGTTCAGAATTTGGGACTTTGGGTGCTCATATGGTTATGAACAAAGTGGCTCTTGATCCCAGTTCTGCTGTCGTTCCTGGTGTATTGCTGCTTTGCATCTTCAAAGGCAGGTGAGCCATGATGGAGAAGGCTAGATTCCAGAATTTCTGAACTCCTGGCAGTAATATCATCGAAATTTCATCCTAATTTCTTTCTTTTTTTTTATTGAAGGGTAACCCACACAACAGTAAAGCATATAAAGTGTATTTGTTTTCATAAAGTGTATTTGGTTTCATTGTGTAGTTTGATAGTGTTTTTCCTATTCTCTACACTCATGTTATCTCCACCAAGATCAAGATAAGGGACATTTCTAGCACCCTGGAAGCTTCTATCATACGCTGTTTGAGTTTGTATCTCCCCCCAGAAGTAATCGCCATTCTGGCTTCAATAAACATTAACTCTGGGGCACCTGGGTGGCTCAGTGGGTTGAGAGTCTGCCTCATGATTTCGACTCAGGCCCTGATCCCAAGATCATGGGATCAAGCTCTGTGTCAGGCTCTGCACTGACAGTGGAACCTGCTTAAGATTCTCTTCCTTGGGGCGCCTGGGTGGCTCACTCAGTCAAGCGTCTGACTTCGGTTCAGGTCATGATCTCACAGTTCATGGGTTCGAGCCCCACATTGGACTCTGTGCTGACAGTGCTCTTTCTCTCTCTCTCTGCTCCTCCCCCACTTGTTCTCTCTCTCTCTCAAAATAAACATAAAAAAACAAGATTCTCTCCCTCAGCCCCTCCCTGACTCATGAGCGTACATGTGCACTCTCCATCTCTCTCAAAAATAAAGAATAAAAAACCAAAAAATAAATAAACATGAACTCATTTTGCCTGTTCTTGAAGTTCATAAAAATGAGGCCATACAAAGAATTTTTCTGGCTTTCTTTCATTCAACATAATACCTGTGAAATCCATCCATGTGGTTGCCTGTGCCAGTAGTTTGCTCCTTTTTCTGGCTGAATAATCATCCACTGTATGAACGTAGGATGATTTGTTTATCCATTTAACTATCAGTGGTTATTTAGATTATTTCTAGTCTGGGGCTATGAGGAATAGAGCCGCCATGCATATTCTTGTATATGCCTTTTTACGGACACACACTCATTCCTCTTGAGTGTGTACCTAGAAGTGAAATTTCTGGGTCAAAGTGTAAGTGTGTCTTTAACTTGAGTAAAAACCACTTTCCAAAATGTCTATACCTCGTTCAACTGCACCAGCAACGTCTGAGAGGTCCAGTTGCTTCCTCTCTTGGCCAACACTTGACAGTGTCTTTGTACTTCTATCCACTTGGTGTAGAGTGGAATCTCATTGTGGTTTTCATGTACATTTCTATGATGAGTACAATGTTGAACAGCTTCTTGTGTGTTTACAGCTATCTGCATATCTCATTCCTGATGCGTGTCTTTAAATTGTTTGCTCATTTTTTAACTGGGTGCCTTAATTTCTAAAGGGATAGATATTGAAGGAATTATCCAAGAAGCAGACAGAATTTCATGTGTGAAGACACAGAACACAGCATCGCTTACAATATCAAAAAACAAGAAACAACCTAAATGCTTCACATAGAGAATTAGGTAAGTAAATCATGATAGAATCATGTAGTCCAATGCTAAGTAGTCATTTTAAAAGATGCATATGATAAATGCTAATAAAATGAGCGAATGCTTATAATGTAATGTTTTGATGGTGACTTTTTTCTAATGTAACCATTAAAAGAAAAACTGGAAGGAAAAACACCAAAATGTTACTGCTGGTTATTTCTCAATGTTTTACAATGAGTACATATTACTTTTATAATCAGAAACACAATAAACATTTAAAAAAAAAAACTGCTAAGGCTATTAAGTCTGGCTGAAATGGAGTATTATGAACAAACCATTGCCTGCACAGAAACTATTCCTGTGACTTTCACCATCTTCAGGCACAATTTTCTAAGCCTGAATACCTTACAAACACTTTCTCAAGAGAAAATTGTTTTGTTTATTCCACATGCTGTAAAGGTACCTTTGTGCTGTGTTCCGATTAGGTCTCTATCAAAGGATGCCAGTGTATTGCTCCAATTTGAAAAGACCTAAATGGGACTCAGTAATAGAGCATTTAGAAACATGTAGGCCCATCTGCAAATGGACACAATCTAGATCCTAAGCAAAGGAGAGAAAAGCCACAAGGTTCATGAGGGCAGGGAACTCTATGCCTGTCCTCCTCACTCTTGTGTCCCGGTGCCCGGCATAAGACTTGGGCTCCATAAATATTTGTGGGATGAACGAGTGAACGAATTTAACTATAAAGTACTGATTTTCCCTTTCAAACCAACCAGACCTGCGTATCCAAAAGAGTGTTTCACCCACAAAGACCTCCCCTTGGGAGGCTATAAATAGTTCTTACAATAGCACTCCCATGGCAGAAAACATTAGACATTTCTTTTATAGAATTGCTTCCAGAGACTATAATATATTCCTCTGAATAGTCTCAGGGTGGCAAATCAGGAAGAGTAGAAGGAAGGCCTCCCGGAAGGGGGCTTTGGAGGTGAGGCAGGATTCAGGGCCATCTTTTTCTCTTGGGTGCTGAGGATACCCCAGACCAGGCAAGACCGTGCAGGAAGTTTAATCCAAGCACAATGGACCAGCATCATCGTCTCCTCCAGGCTTCTGCACACCCCCTTTCACCATATTAACCCTCCTAAAGCTCATTCTCAGCCTGTCGCTTGCCTGCTTCCAAAGCTTTGATGGCTTCAGAATAGAGGCCAAGCCTCTCAGGTCTTTATTACGGTTCCCCAGGCTCTGACTCCATCTGTTCCAGGCTTGTCTGCCACGACTCCCTGGTGTGTACTTCCCCAGGGGAAGAGGGCTACATCCTGAGACTCTCTGTGGTCCCCGCCCATCCTGTCTGGGCTCCGAGAAACACCGTGATGGTGAAAGGCATGGCCACCCAGGAGGAAGTTCATCTGTAGCTCCATTGCACTAGAGATTGGGCGGGGAAGAGTTGGAACAGCATTCGCATCATGCCGTGAAGCTCTGGGCCAGTGGTTCTCAACCCTGCCACGCATTAGAATCATCCGGGAAGCTGTGACAGAGAGGCCAGCTGGCCACCAAGTTTATGATTCCCTCCTAGTGTGGCTAGGAAGTGGCCTCCCTGCCAAGGACGAGATTTCCAATTTCCCTTGCGTAGAGCTGGGACCACTGACTGAGCTGTTGCCAACGGAACGTGGGTGGAAGTCATGTACATCACGTCTATAGCTGGTGCATAAAAATCCTCCCGGGCAGCCCTCCACCTGCTGACTAGATGTTGAAGTCCACGTGACCCTGGAAGCCATGACTAGATGTTGAAGTCCACGTGACCCTGGAAGCCATGAGTTGACGATGACAGAGCCTCCACCAATGGGGACCCGAGTGACTGTGTGGAACATAATAACCACCAGGCAGGATGAACTTTACAGAAGCAAGAAATCCTTCTCCCACATTAGGCCGTTAAGGTTTTAAAGGTTTGTTGGGGTGCCTGGGTGGCTCAGTTGGTTGAGCGACCGACTTCGGCTCAGGTCATGATCTCACAGTTTGTGAGTTCGAGCCCCGCGTTGGGCTCTGTGCTGACAGCTCAGAGCCTGGAGCCTGCTTCGGATTCTGTGTCTGCCCCTCCCCTGCTCATGCTCTGTGTATGTGTGTCTCTCTCTCAATAATAAATAAACGTTAAAAAAAAAAAAAGATTTTTAAAGGTTTGTTAGAGCCATGAAGGCTACCTTGATAGAGGACTTTTTGAGAAATGGCATGCCTAAGCCCTAGCCCCAGATTCTGACTTAGTTGCCTGGGGTGGAGCCAGGCTCTGGTTTGTTTTTGAAGCTCCCCAGGTGGCTCTAACGTCAGGGCTGAGAACCAAGCTCTAGGTGCTCAGAAGCATTCATAGGTCTTCGTACAGTTCATTTAACAACTCATGGACCCCACTCTGTGCCAGGCACTCAGCTACTCACTGCAAATTTTGTCCCTAAAAGCTGGTAGAGACTCATGACCATGGCCCCAAGTCCTGCTGCCTTAGACTTGAAGGCAAATAGAGATCTCCCTCAGCCAGTGCCTGTTTGGGGGCCTGGCAGGCCTCTGTCCCCACTACACATCCCAAGACCCTGCCTGCCACCTGAACCAGAGGATAGAGGGCAGAGTGTGGATTTTCCTGCAACTGGAGAAATGTTGAAGAGTTTCCTCCGGGCAGCCCACGGTGCCACCTCAAACACACCAGTGCCTAATACAGTCACACCAAACATCGGCTGAGCCCTCCTCTGGGACAGCCAGTCCCTGGCCTGGCATCAGGGACACAGAGATGGTTAAGATGCGGCCCCAGCCCTCGAAAAGCTCACAGCCCAGTTGCAGCCATAGACCATGGTATCAGGGTTGGAGCAAAGGGGTCATCCAAAGCCATCCTGGTTTCCCTTACCCCAGAGGCAACTGGCTTGGGAGACAGAGCACTGAACTCAGAGGCAGGAGCCCTGGGCCCTAAAGCTGCCGCTGCCACGTCCCCCAGACAACGTCAACCCCGACTGGCAAGAGCCAGAATAGGTGTTGAACAGGGCACTGCAGGATCCCAGAAGAGGGGACCAGGGAAGACCTGACAGAGGGGTTGACGTTTGAGTTCGGTCTCGAAGGGGACCAAGAGTCAGTTGGACAGGCAAGAGAGACAGGCAACACAGGCAGAAGTCACAGAGGCCAGAGAGCGCAAGAAAGCTCTCAGAAGTAAGTTCTACCTGGCAGGAGACAAGGGAGCAAGGGGGTCGGGGCAGGAGATAAAGCTGCAGAGGGAGCTGGGATGGTTTGTACAGAGCCACAAAACTGAGGCTCAGGGGTTTGGATGGCAACCTGGCTGTCAGAAGCCCTATGGGGCTTTGAGCAAGTCAAGACATAGGTTCACGGTTTACAAAGGGGGCTTGAAATGGGGGGTGTACCAAAAAGAAGGAGAGAGGGGGAAGGTGGGAGCCCAGCTGAGGGGCTATATTGGTCATCCAGACAGAGGTGATCAGGGTGGCGGCCACGGTGATGGAGGAAAGGGGTCACCCGCAGGATCCCCAGGGCTCCCTCGCCCAAGAGGCAGGAGCATCACTTGGAGAGAATACTGAATTTGGAGGCTACACCTGCTGTGTCCTCGGTCCAAGATACCCTTCTCCCATCTCTTTATCCCTACCCTTTGGTTCTGTCCAAACACCACTTCCTCAGAGAGGCTGTCCCAGCCCATCACACCAGCGTGGGTGGTGCCTCGGTTTCTCCCCATCACACCCCCTCTGTGATTTCCTCTGTTGCAATCTCATGCTGTGTGACTTCGTTCATTTGTTCGCGTGTCTATGGAAGCCCGCGAGGACAGTCATCTCTGCTGTCCTGTTCACGGTGAGTCCCTAGCTCCGAGCACAGTGCCTGGCACCGAGCAGGTGCTCTGGTAGATTACGTCACCCGCCTCAGCGCCTCGCTTCTTCCTGCACTTGTGCCCTTTGCCGTGAACTTTGCGGTGCCCTCTCTCTGTGGGTGGGATGTATTTCCCCACCTCTTAATTTGAGTTTGGCAACGTGACTTGCTTCAGCCAGTAGAGCAAGGTGCGAGGGGGCGTCTGCCAGCTCCAAGCTTAGGTCTCAAGAGACCTCGTGTGCCTCCGCTTCCCTTCCTACAGCCCGGCCACCACACCGGCAAGGATGTGCCAGGCTCGCAGACTGGTCTCGAGACGGGGGAGGAGAGTCTCGTGAGACAGAGCCACCCCCAGCCAATTTCAGCCCAGATCAGCTGACCCACAGATCTAGGAACACAAATGACTGGGGGTGTAAGCCCCTGAGGTCTAGGAGTGGTTTGCTACCGAGCACTTTTTCCCTGCCTGTAAAATAAAGGGGCTTCCCAGGGCTGGTTTAAACATCTCCCTCCGAGGTCTCTGGCCTTTTTTTAACTATGGCAGCTCCCAGCTTCTCAGTTCTGCCCTCTCCCCACTCCTCACACACGCTACTGCCTTGCCTCAGTCCTCATGAATAACCATGCGGCATCCACTTTCCCAGGGTCAAGTTCATGGCTCCTGAGAGCCCCTCTTTACTGCCGCTGCCTCTTCTCCAGCTGCTGCACCAAGGCCCTGGGTTCTGATGTGCAAATCAGGGAGCCGCAGGCAGCCCCGGGAAGAAGAATCCGTCCTTGCCAGGACAGCCCTCCCCATGGCTCAGGTGAGCCTGAGGAGGGTGGCTGGGCTGGACTGGGGACTATGAGGGGCCCATCTGAGCTGGTTGTGAGATGGGAGAGACTAAGTCAGGCAACCTT
This sequence comes from Panthera leo, assembly GCF_018350215.1. NCBI lineage: Eukaryota > Metazoa > Chordata > Mammalia > Carnivora > Felidae > Panthera > Panthera leo. The sequence continues at coordinate 28,580,781 of NC_056686.1, forward strand.
GGGCCCGGAGGAAACCTGAGAGACTGTCTGGAACCAACCTTCATCCAGCAGATGGGGAAACTAAGGCACGATGCATCTAACGGGGAAAGCAAGGCACGAGGAAGTAAATAGACTTGCCCAAGTCAATGATCAGCAGCTGAGTCAGGAACCAGATTTCCTGACTCCCGGCCCAGTGCTCTCCTTACCCTGCCCCCTGCCGGTCGCAGGCAGGGCAGAGCACAGGTAAAGGTCCGGAGGCTGGGATTCGTTTACTCCCCTGCTGACTCATTCAGCACCATGTCTGGTCCACCCCCAGGCCGGGGACTCCTGCCATGTGCTGGGGGGTGAAGGTGGGGGTGGAGTGGGTATCTCTTAGATATCAGCGTCCTGTGTTGGGGAGATTATGCCAGGATCTGGTGCTGGGTGAGCAACTGGGGTCCGGCCATGAGCTGGCTGAGCGCCTACTATGTGCAGGCTCTACGCCAGGTGCTGCCTACTCAGTGGCAAATAGCCCAAGGACTCTGCCGCCTCCGCCCCCCGCCAGGCACTCTGCGTCCCTCTGTCTCTCTCTGGATGTTCTGTCTTCCCGTTGCTCTCAATGGGCTTCTGCCCACTTGTTCTCCTTCTCTGGCTTTCTTCTCTCCTCTGCTTCTGAAGCTTTCTGTGTCCCCGTGCCTCTGTCCCCGCCTCCTGTGTGGGTCTCACCCCCTCTCCCCCCGGGTCTCCGGCTGAATCTCTTTTCTCTCCGGGCTCATTAGGTCCTTCTCTCTCTTGCTCATGTTTTCCATCTTCTTCCTTCTCTGTCTCCGTGTCTCTGTGACTAGCATTCTCTGTGTCTCTGTCCCTCTCTCCTGGCCTGTTTCCCCTTTCCCTGTCCCCTGCACCTCCACCCCCAGGGGGTTCGGTTTTCCCGTCAGCTACAATTACAAGTCCATTTGGTAAAGTAGCCCAGCTCCTTCTCCGTGATGGGGAACAAGAGGCCGTATGTTTGCACTGACTGGAAATACTGAATTCCTTCTCAGCAAAGAAAGACAAGCACCCTCTCGGTTTATAAATATTAATTACGGGTACCCGGTAATGAGAGAACAGGGTGGCTGTTGCCTGTGATCTCTGATTGTTTGACTAATCCTAGAGACAGTTTAAACAAGACAGTTATTACCTGACGGGAAGAGGAATGAGGAACAAGCCTTGTTCATGAGGACCAGCTTGGCAAAAAAACCGGCAAGGGACACAGGCTCACCGAGGACTCCTAGAGAGCGACCTTGGGCAAAGCCCCTCCCCCTTTCTGGGCCTCAGTTTCCCCTCTCCCACTTGGATGCCCTTCTAGCTCTGGCCTATATGATATGGAGGTGACACTTTGCCAGAGGGCCAGGCAGACCATTTTGGAGTATCGCCAAGCAGGGATCAGGGACCAACAGAGGGAAGGCCCAGCTCAGAGGAGAGGGGCCCCGGGGGTCACGCGCGGCAGCATCTGGTTCCTCTGGGTCCTCGGGTGATTCATGAGGCTGTGAGTCAACTCCCCACCACGCCACCGCTCAGGGAAAGATCCTGGCCTGAGGCCAAATCTTGAGCAGGAAGTGAGGTGTGTCCCATGTTGCAAGTCGGACTTTCCAGCTCTACCCCCGGCTGGGTAGGCCTTCCAGGTACCTCAGTTTTACTTTCTGCAAAATGGGAGTGAAGAGGCATACATTTATGCCACCCTTCTTGATCCCAGAGTTAAAAGTCGATCTAAATCGAATCTGAGACATCCCAGACTGGCCTTGTCTGCCAGAGGCCATTTCAACAATTGCCCTCTCTCCAAGCTCACGTCCCAATTCAATAGTTATTGACATGATGTGCAAAAGCAGAGAAGTGATTCCCAGCGCACAGCCAGGACGAAGGTTTAGCGGAAGAAAAGGAGCCGCGTCTAGAGCAGGGAGCGTGCCCCTGCGAGGTCCCTTGTCAAGGTCCCCACAGTGAGGCAAAGTGCGTTAGTCCTTCTAGAATATTCATTTTCTAAAACCCCCTCTCCTCTGGGGAGGACTTTACACCTGTAGCACAGTAAACCATGGATCATCTTCTTAGAACACAGGTCAGCCTACAAGAGCACCCGGGTGAAGTGTGTGCTCCCCGTGGGGCAGAAGCAGAACCCGAGCTAGGAGGCATCCTGATCGCTGGCCCAAGGCCACGCTCATGATGTCACAGTCTGTGAGTCCGAGCCCCAAGTCTGCTGTCAGCACAGAGCCTGCTTGGGACTCTCTCTCTTTCTCTCTGTCTCAAAATAAATAAATAAACATTTAAAAAAAATTGTCTTCCCATGCTCTGTCTCACTCTCCCAAAAATAAATAAATGTTAAAAAAAAATTTAAATAATACATTTTATTTATTTTTTAATTTTGTTAACTTTTTTTTTTTTAATTTATTTATTTTTGAGACAGGGAGAGACAGAGCATGAACAGGGGAGGGTCAGAGAGAGGCAGACACAGAATCTGAAACAGGCTCCAGGCTCCGAGCTGTCCGCACAGAGCCCAACGCGGGGCTCGAACTCACGGACTGAGAGATCATAACCTGAGCCGAAGTCGGACGCTTAACCGACTGAGCCACCCAGGCGCCCCTAAATAATACATTTTAAAATAACGTGTACCTGGATTCAAATCTGAGCTCCAACACCTTGGGCAAATTAGCCTCTCTGGGCCCCGGTGTTCTAACCTGTAAAATGGGGATAGCATTGGGAAGGACTTCACTTTCAGCCAGCAAGTGTTGTGTCAGTGTTGGCTAGACATCCCTTTTGCCAGAGCTGCTGAAGACACCACACCACATTTCACATGAAGGCAAACGAGGACGGAACGTCAGGTTGCTCTTGGTATCATGTTAGATGGGCTCCGCTACCTTGGTTAAGGAGGTTGGAGAGGGGGGTCTGACCTAACCCTGGCCCTCCTGAAGCCAGCAGCAGGCGGAGCGGCCACCCCAGCCCTGGGTCTGTGGAAAGATGCTGCAGGCCGCTCCCGGTTGACCTTGGACAAAGTGGCCCTGCTTTGCCCTGGGCTCTTCGTTTCGCAGCTCCTGCCCGATCCCGCAGGACTGGGAGGGGCCGGGGAGACAGTGACCGGCTTGAAAAAAAAAAAACAAAACAATGTTCAAGCGCCCCCACTGCACCCCGCAGGCTCTGGCCCAACTAAGTGCTTTCTGAGAACCCTTTCAACTCCAAGTACAGACGCTGCGCAGAGCGGGTCCTCCGGGAGCCACGGGCTGGGCTGGCGCAGGAATCAGAGCTGCACAGGGCTGTCAGTAGAAAGGGGCTGAGTGTCTTCCCCCTCTTCCTGCGCTTTCTCTCCAAGCAGCCTGAGAGGCTCCCCAGCCTTAAATCTTTCATGAGGCCTCAGGGCACATCAGCCCTTCGTGGGGCCTCCTGAGCTGTCAGAGCAGTCGCAGCTGGCTCCAGGGCGGAGACACCAGCCCATTTTCAGGCCGGGCTGCTAGAGGCCCCCGGCCCTCCTGCCTCAGGGATTCCTGACACCACTGGGGAGTCTGCAGCACCAGTGAAATGTGTTTGCACCTCCCCCACGTCTGTGTCCCCCCCCACCCCGGCCTCCCTCCTTCCCCCCCTCCCGCCACCCCTCCTCCCTGCCATGCCAGACTGCAGCCCAAGCCCTCACAGCTCCCTCTAAAGATTTCCAGGAAAATCCTCCTGCAGATTCAGAAGGAACTCAGCACCGGTCACTCACATTTCCTGCCTGAATCCATCCGTGTGCACAATTCACTGAACTGATATCCATTCCATTAACTAACTTTTTCATCTTCGGCCAGCATCGTGACCCCTTGGAGCCTCGGTTCCTTCATCTGTAAAATGAGGGAAACAATGGTTCGTACCTCCGAGGGTGAAGAGCAATGATATTGTGCACAAAGTGTTTAGTCAAGTGCCTGGCACATAGAGGGGATGAAGCGTGAGCAGAAGCTGTTACCATGTATATTTCTTATTCACCGAGTACGTGCTGCGTACCAAGTCCTGGAGCCACACAGGGGAAGCCAAATCAGCATGCCTATTCTCGAAGAGCTCACTAGGACATGGACGTGAAAGGTAAACAAAAATCCCAATATGGTGGGATATGTTAGCCTAATAGAAAAATGTACCGGTTACATTACGGGGAGGCATAAAAAAGAAACACCTTGAGAGAGGGATGTGGGCATGCACGAATGGGTTCTCGAAGTCTGACTAGGAGCTCACCAGGCAGTCAAGGGAGGATACACATTGTAGGCAGATGGTACAGAATCTGCAAAGACTCGAAGGTAAACAGGGCCTTGGAGAATGAGAGGCCCGGAGACAAGACAGAACGGGCCGTTGGAGGCCAGGTTCCTGAAGGCCCCAAGGCCACCAGAGAGCCTGGACTCAACCCTGCCGGCACCGAGGTCATGGTGTACAAAGGGTCTAAAGCAGGAGAGTAACATGATCTCAGTCAAGTCTTAAGCTATGCGCCCGTTCAAAGCTGCAGCGTTTACGTAACTTTTCTTTTTCTTCTCGAGCATGTAGCCAGCCTAGAAATTTTAGAGCAAGCATTTTCCCTTATTTCTATTCAACCTGAAAGCGGCAGTCGAATCCAGCTTGCGTGGTATTGAAATGCAGGTCGCCTGTGCAACAGTGTTGCTAAAATTACCAAAACTAACCACAGCCAGGGAAGGGCCATTATCGGAAACAGATTTTATTACCATGGAAACCAGCAGATAATGCCAAGTCCGGTCATTTTTATTCTCCGAAAAGAGAGAGAGACGAGGAGAGAGAAAGAGAGAAAGCAGCAGGAGAGAGAGAAAGGGATTGAAAGGGAGTGAGACGCAGAGAGAGGCAGGGAGAGCCACGGGGTCCGGCCCAGGCTTTCTGGCCACACATGCCCACGTCAGCCGTCCGCGTTCTCGGCTAACGTTCGCGGAGCGCACACTGGGTGCCGCAGCCGGGCAGGGAGCAACCAGAGAGGGGTTTTGCAGCCTGACTTCCACTAGCGATGCAAAATGCGGGCGGAGGTATAAATACGGCCAGAAAGAGCTGCCCCAGAGAGATCTCAAGGCAACCCGGATGGTCTAGCACTGGACGGCGGGGGGGTGGGCAGAAGCCCTGACTTGGAGTTAAGGCTCTGGCCAGAGTAGCTCGTGACCTTGGGCAAGGTCATGGAAATTCTCAGAGCCTCCGTTTCTTCAGGGGTTCCTTAGAGGAGCCTCCTGGGATGGGCATGAGGCTCTGGTGTGCACGGCCGCCAAGGCATTTCGTAACCGCAGAGGGCTATGGGCAAGGGGCGGGGTGGGGGTGGGGGGGCCTCCAGGCCCCAGGATTCCTGTGTCTGTGCCTCTGTGTTGTTCCTTGACTTGGAGAGCTGCTTCCTCCCGTCACACGACTCCCTGGCCCACTGCAGCTGGGGGATCCAGCCCATGTAGGCCCAAGCAGAGGGGCAGCAGGAGAGTCGGGGACCAGGGAGGGTTTCTCAGTGGGGCTGATACGAGGCACCCGCTGGCTCGGTCCAGGAGAACGGGAAAAGCAAAGACAGAGCGGGGGGGGATCGGTGGGCGAGACAAAATGAGGTATGCCGGGAGACCCCAGGGGAGGGAGGCCCTGTAAAAACTCTGGGATCCCGGAGAAGGAGTGAGTAGGAGGTTTTAGCCGCCAAAGCATGTAGTCCAGGGGGAGGGCGGTCAAAAGGAAGCCGCAGGACACGCAAAAAGGTCCATGACAGCACTCTCACTACCCAAATGTCACCAGACGAAGTGTCCATCCCCTGGGAGCTTGTTCGAAATGCAGGCTCTGGGGGCACCCTGGTGGCTCGGTCGGTTCAGCACCCAACTTCAGCTCAGGTCGTGACCTCACAGCTCGTGAGTTGGAGTCCCCCCGCATCGGGGCACCTGCTTGGGATTCTCTGCTTCCTTCTCTCTCTCTCTGCCCCTCCCCCACTTGTACTGTCTCCCTCAAAATAAATAAATAAGCTTAAAAAAAAAAAAAAGAAACGCAGACTTTCCCCGGGGGCCTCCTGGCACTTCGTCTCTACATTCCACTTGGAGAGACGCTGAGTCTAAGTCACTTCTCTCCTCTGAGTCTCAGTGTCTCCATCTATGAAATGGGGATAAGAACACCCGCCCGCACACACAGGGCTATTGGGAGGATTCGAGACAAAACAAAACAAACAATGAAAAGCACCCTCCACCTGGAAGACACTGCTTTCGTGTTATGTAGTTATTGCTAATATATACACGGGGAGACAAACCTCCCGGGGTAACAAGGCACTTCCATAACAAAACGACTTGATTAGACTGTTCTCGCAAACAGGCTGCTCCCCGGCTAACGCTTTCCTGCCGGCGTGCCGCGCCTCGTCTTGCGGCTGCATATTAAATCTTCATCCTATCAGCACTTGGCTGAATTTGTAGAAACAAAATGGAAGAGGGAACTCAGGCATGAATTAGCAGTTTAAGACAGCAATGAGATTACGATAAAATCCCCACTCTCTCCATCCATCAAAATGTAATAAGAATAGAAAACTAATGTGAAAATATCAACATGACCTATTGCTTCCAGCCTGTCATCACCATCCTTTACGAGCGAGCCTCCCAAGACGCGAGCCTCTCGTTTCGCTGGAAACATCGCGCTTTCGGCAGGAGACACAAACCGTGTCCGGAGCAGGCTGCACGCTTGGGCGGCGTCTCCGGGGGAAGCAGGGAAGGGACTGAGTGTGACAAGGTTCCCTGGCTTCCCGAGTCGTGGAGCATGAGGACGAGTCGAGGTGGCTGGGGACAAGGGGTGTCTTGTCCTGTTTCTGACGCCGTCTCTGGGTGGGGAGGCCCCAGCCCTCGCCAAGGATCATGGCTTCTATCCTAGAAGATGTCCAGGGAAGGACATTTCCTAAGTTCCGAATGTCCCCCTTTGCAGCAGCAATGGTGGCCTCCAGAAGCAGCCTCACACCCTCACTGCTGGTGATCTGTCTCCCTGTGCGGGCACCACAGGATACAGACCCAGTTCCTGGGGGTGGGGGGGTGCAGTGACGGGGGTGGGGGAGCGGGCAATGGTATTATCATTTGTCCCTATAGCACCAGATGAGGGACAGGCTCAGAGAAGCAAAGGGACTTGTTCAAGGATGCACAGCAAGTGAGGGTTAGACTCCTGGTCCTTGTCCAGTGCTCTCTGCATTGCCAGCTAATGTGCCAGGACTGAGCTTGGACCAGAGATGTACGAAGCAGGGGCTCACAGCCTTGTTCCCATCCTGAGCTTTGTCTCCCTCCAACCGCCTCCCCCTCCTCTCTGCTCTGGCCACCCTGGCTTCCTATGACTCTCTAAGAGCCCGGAATTGTTTCCCAATCAGAGACTTTGGACACTTTATTCTTTCACACTGGAATGTTTTTCCCATCACCGTTCACTGAGACAACTCCCCGTCCTTCAGGGCTTGTCCAAATGAACACCTCCTCAAGGAAGCCCTCCCAGATACACCTTCTCCCAACACTCTCTCCTCTGCTTCAGGGCCCTTGGTTAGCTCCCTGTCCTATCCGCCTATGCCGCGTCCCCGTAGTACATCTCTCCATAATAATTTTATCACTTTTGTTGTATTTAATGCGCATTACCTTCACGGGCTAGCAAAGCTCGAAAGGTCTGAGACCACTCTCCCTTGTCTGCTCTTACAGTCACCAGCACCTAGCAGTTACCTTGCGTTTATTCACCCACGCATTCAAAACTTTTTTACTGAGCGCAGACTCTGGCCAGGCACTGACAGTATGCCAGCTCCTCACTCTAGTGGAGGCACACATAAGATAAACGAACACATATCACGTGGTGGGGAGCGAGAAAAGAAGACCAGAGCAGGTGTGCTAGGTTTAGACGTGACCTTCCGGAATCCCCTGGCGGAAGGTGATGTTTGAGCGGCGCGCCGGGGAACAGCCACACCAACACTGTGCCTCAGGGGCAGTAACTACAGATGCCCTGAGGCTGGTCGGTGCTCCGCCTATTCCCGGACAGGGGAGGGAGGGGTCAGGGGAGGAGGAAAGGGAAACGGAGAGCTCTTCGTCAGTCCGTTGGGTGTCTTAACTCTTGGTTTCGGCTCAGGTCACGATCCCACGGTTCGTGAGAAGGAGCCGTGCGTCAGGCTCCGCACTGACGGCTCGGAGCCTGCTTGGGATTCTCTCTCTCTCTCTTTCTCCCTCTCTCTCTGCCCCTCCCCCACCCATACGCCTGTATGCGCTCGCTCGCTCTCAGAATAAATAAATGAACTTTTTTTTACAAATAAAAATGAGGTAAAAAAAATCTTGACTAATGCAGAGACTCACAGGCCAGAGGTGGCTGGGTAAGGGAGTGGAGAGGAGGAAGCAGATGGGGAGACAAGGGAGGTGCCGGCTGGGATGCACCAGGACACTGGGGTCTCCGGACAGAACAAAGAGGACTCGGGGCTTTCCTCCCCAGGCGCTTAGGAGTATGGCAGCCTCATTAATGGGACGTACAGGCTCCCCAGACTGTAGACTTTTCCTCCTTAACATCTTGTCTGGTAGGTGCCGGCTGCTGGAGCTCTGCAGAGAGCTGGGGGCTGGAGACAGATCAGTCGCCGTTTGTGTGCCTGCAGGGGACCGGCTCATTGTGGGCTGGTTAGTACACCTGTCACGTTACTGGCAGGTTAGTACGCCTGTCTCCATGTTACAGATGAGGAAACAGAGGCTCAGAGAAGTTATGGGGGCTTCCCCCAAACCGTGCAATTAGGGATAAAGACGTGGGAGCTGCCCAGGAGAAACAAAGCCCTTCGACCCTAGGTGTCGTTATGAACCGGGACTGGAGGTGAAGAGACGGGGTCCAGCCCTAGCTGTGCCACTCACTCTCCACGTGACCTTCAAGGAGGTCCCCTCCCTCTCGGTGCTCACCTTCCCCACCTGGGAAATGTGCAGGTTGGGTCTGATGATCTCCCCGATTCCTTATGACACTTATTCCTCTTATTTGGACTTCAGGGGACCAGGTTAGGCAGAAAGAGTCTGCCAGCCGGGTTGGGCTGGTGTATATACAGTACCTCCTCTTGGGAAGAAACCAGAAGAGGGAAGAGCTGTGGGCTTGCCGTGGTCTGTCACGGGTCCCGGAGCCCATCCTCAGAGGGCTCCCGGTATGGAGGGGGCCGAGCACATTGGAGCCACAGCAGACAACTCTGCTGGGAGAGACTGGGAAGCCAAGCCAAGCTCCTGCCCACGACCGCTCACAGCATATGTTCTGCATTTCACCCACCATTTGCAAAGAGCTGCCACCATCTTCAAAGTCTCTTCCTGCTCCAAGAACATTTGGCTCCTGCCTTTTCTGATCCAGCTTCTGCCCTTTACCCTGTCCCCTTCCACTGCCACCAGCGCCTGGGGACAATATTTTCCTGCAAGTCTGGGAGATTCAGGTAGAAGCGAACGGAGTCACTTCCACCTGATGGGTTCCATATTGGGAAGCGTGCGTGTGACCCAGCTCCCGGGGGGTACACGGGGCAAAGGTCCAGCAGTACTGAGAGGGATGCATCCGGGAGGGCACCGGGAGTGATGAGCGTAAGGGCTGCGGGAGCGCGCACTGAGGAACATAAGCCATGGCCACGGCGGGCTTTGCTGAGAAATGCAGACACTGCCAGAGTCTGGTCTCCACGTGGAGCTGCCATGATTTGCTAATGTGGAAGAATGTCCCCAGCCGGGTCCACTGTTCTGTGAGGTCGGGTTTTAGAGAGCGCATCGCTGTGTCAGAAGGTGTGGGGGTGGGGGGGGGGTGGGTATGACTGAGTGACAGCACCCAACACTGTGAGGGCTTCTCCCAGCACTGCTCCCGGGACCTGCCCAGGACATCGGGGACCACAGATACAACAGGAAGACGTCATCTGAGGAACCAACCCTATCTCTCCTCTCTCTCTCTCAGTCTCTGGTTTTGTGGCTAGAAAGAAAACAAAGAAGGGTCCCCCCATCCATGCTGAGACCCTCCCACCAAGCCAGAGCTTCCCAGAGTCTACCCTCTACTCTCCTTCCAAAGCTAGGCCAGCACCTCTCAGCACCTAGGACATGGAAAGCGGAACTTTGGGCTTCACCCACCGGCCTCATCCCTGCATCACGACGATGGCCATGGAGCCCGCAGGGCCAATGTCAAGCTCCAGTCTGGCAGGATACACACACATCCCCTCCCTGTCCTGGGTTGCCCTAAACCCTCAGCCTAAGCCCAAGGAGGACCAAGATGGCCTAGGGAGCCCTGAGCAGCAGAGCGGCCGAACCTCAAGCCGAGGGCAGAGTCTCGTTCTTTCCCGATTCTTTCATTTAACAGAGTCATCGAGGACTTGCTCTGTGCCAGCCACCTACCTCAGCGTTAACGGTGCCACGGTGGCCGAGCTGAAAGGTCCCTGGCCTTGTGGAGCTCACATTCTTGTAGAGAAGAAAGGCAGGAAACAGTGAGCCAGCCAAAGAAATCATCTTATTTCAGATGGCGATGGGGACACAATAAAGGCAACACAAAGGTATGCGGGGCTTTCCGCTTCTTCCCCTGACCTCGATTCCATTCTCTCCCCGCTCACCCCCACTCCTAGTCGTCTCCGTGCTGTGAGGTGCTGAGCCCCGTGCCTGCCTCCCCGGGCTCCCGTGCCAGCCTGCTTCTAGCTGGGCCCAGACAACAGGAAACCTGGCAGGAATGAGAGCCCCAGGAAAGATAGGTCCAGGGATTTCTTCTCTGCTCCCCTGTGCCTTGTTGCCTGGTTCTGGAAGGGACTGGCCCTTCTAGGACACCCACCTCAGCCATCTCCAGTCTCTGACAGCGCCCTTTCCTCCAGAGGCACCATGGATGCCACCCCAGGCCCATGGGTGCCAACAGCTTCCCATGGTTGCTGGTCCCTGGCTTCCCTTATCTTTGTCACACCTCTTCACGTTGCCAGCTCAACGTGCCCTGCCTTTCCGCCTGGGCCCCTGACTGATACGGGCAGATGCTGTTGAATGCACCCGGAGACAGGGGAGCTGGGAGAGCAGGTTCAAGCCTGGGTTGTTCAAGGTGGTCACTGTGGCCGGAACGTACTGAGCGAGGGAGCGAGGAGAGGAAGATGAAGTCAGGGGGGCATTTCAAAACATTTAACGGCTGGCGCAGCACGGTCCCCATCAGTCAGAAGGGACCCCCAGCTATAAAGGACAAGCATGCGGGATGATCGGACGGGTGGGCAGGGGTGTACCAGGGCCCAGTGGAACCAAAATGGCACATGCAAGCTGGGTCGTGTGAGAACCGTTCGACAAAGGGACTCTTTATGCAGGTGTGTGCAGGGAGGTCACAGGACGGTGGGGATCTCTAGGACCACAACAGCCCCAGGCGAGAGGGTGGGAGGACGCAGCAGCTACCAGAGGCAGACAGCCGTGTCGAGAGGATTGCCTTGAAAGAAGCCGAGGCAGAGCCACAGAAACCCCATGGGGAAAGTGCCATGAAACCAACACCTAGCTTCTTCCCTGTCCCCGCTCTCCTGCTGCTGACAGCCGCTGGCCAATGCCACCTGGGAGTCAGAGAACATCCCCACGGGATGTCATCCTGAGACCTGGAACAGCCTGGAGAAGAGCGAAGCCTGGGTCTTAGGAGGCAAATGGAAACTACCCAACCCTCTGATCCTGTAGGACCTTGGAAACCACAGTGAGAAGTTTGGGTTTCAGGCTAAGCATCGTGGAAAAGTACCGGGAATAAAAGCAATAGAATTATCACTTGGATCCTTCGCCTCCTTCCACAGGGAGGTAATGGGACAGGCTCTGCTCTAGTCAGTCTGGACCAAATGCCTCCCAGAAGCATTTTGTAATGGGGGTTGGGAGGAAGGAGGAAGTTAAGAGCTTGTCCTGGGGACTAAGCCACTGGGGCAGGCCTGTGGCAGACAAACCAGCTCAAGAACCCCAGGGACCACCGGCCTGCGGGAGACAAACTCACACGTTCAGCACATACAGGACCGTCCTGAACATGAATGGAATTTGGTGTCCCTAAGAACCCAGAGAATGCCCGCGGCTTTCCCAGAGATGCTCCCCAACCTCCAATGGCAAGAGCCTGGGCCCTCCACCCCCAGCCCACCCCCATCTATAGGGAGCAGGATGGCGCCCCAAAGCCTGGGCTCCATCCACAGATTCTGGAGTCTCTGTAAGGAGCCCAGTCCAACGCTCCTCTTCAGCCTTGCCTTCCAGAAGTGATAGATTTCTCCTTCCAACTCCAAGTTAAGTGTCCTAGTGACACTTAACTTCTAAAAGGGATGCCCAGGGGCGCCCGGGTGGCTCAGTCAGTTGAGCGTCCAGCTCTTGATTTCGACCCAGGTCGTGATCTCACGGTTGGTGAGTTTGAGCCCCACCGTGGGCTCTGCACAGACAATGCAGAGCCTGCTCGGGATTCTCTCTTCCTCTCTCTCTGCCCCTCCCCTGCTTGTGCTCTCTCTCCCCAAATAAATAAATAAACTTAAAAAAAAATAAGTAAAAAAGTAAAAGGGATGCCCAGCTGGGTTCTGGCTCCACCCCCAAAGATGGAGTCAAGCTAAGCCTTAAAAAGATACAATCCAGAGAGGTTACACAATTTGCCCAGGGTCACACAGCCGGCTAGAGGAAGCACAGGGGCTTGAACCCAAGTCCATGGACTCTTTCCACTCTACCACACGGCTTCAGTGGGTCCTGCACGGGCCCTGGGACAGCTGCCACATCACCTGGGCAGACATACCTGGCAATGGCACTCACCGGCACTGTGATGGGGGCCAAACCGCCTCACTTGTCTACACCTCAAGGCTTCACACGTCATACGGGACATCGGGCCACTGCACACCTGGGATGCAGTAACCAAGCGACATGGCTCCGTGCGCCGTAAGGTGGGGTGCATGTGTGGGCCTAAAGCTGTGGGGAAGAGGCAGCCCGCAGGCAGATCTCAGGGTGGGGGCTGGGGAGCGGCAGAGAAAGCCAGGGCAGGGGACATGGGCTGGGCAGGGGTGAAGGAGCCCCAGCAGGTTCCGGGGGAGAGGAGCACACAGGGACCTGTGCCGGAGGAGTCGGGGCCAGGCGCAGGGAGAGAGGGGGCGCCCTGCTTGGGCCACACAGGGCAGAGCTGGGGCTGGGGGATCCAGAGGAGCTAATGGCGAGGAGCCAGGAGACCACACTTCTCCAGGACAGAGCGAGAAACGGCCATTTATTTATATTGAGAGAGAAAGAGAGAGAGAGAGAGAGGGAGAGAGAATCCCAAGTAGGCTCTGCACTGGAGGCACAGAGTCCGATGCGGAGCTCAGTTTCTCGAACTGTGAGATCATGACCTGAGCTGAAATCGAGAGTCGGACACTCAGCTGACTGAGCCACGCTGGCGCCCCCCTGAGGGGAATAATCAGATTTGTGCCACAGCATCCTCGGGGAGCTAAAGGTCATAATCCATGTGAGGCCGCCAAGCACAGGGCCTGGTGCACAGTAGGTGCTCAACAAACACCAGTCCGATCTCCCCTGTCCTCCTTTCTTCAACCCAGTGACCAGAGATGGAACCTACAGGTGGACTCGTAGAAACAGAGCTCTCTGTTCCCCCCTTGAAAGATAGTGAGCTCCCCATCCCTGGAGACATCCAAGAAAAAGTCAGATGACCCTGTGTCAGTGGAGGCAGGTGATAAATTTCAGACAGGGGCCTGGATTCAAGGCCAAAAGCCCTTCCAGCCCGCAGAATGCATAATTCTATGACTCTGCCAGCCCGGGTGTAATCAATCCTTCCCGCCCTGGTCTTTAGTAACCACGGCCTCGAACTTGGAGTCAGGAAGGCTGGAGGCTAAATCTTCGCTCGGTTTCTTCCATTTTCTCAGAAGCTGCCCCTTACCGAGAAGCGTCTAAGGTACCGCTGAGTGGCACCCACAGCTCCCCCCGCCCCCCACCCCAGGCAGCCCCCCACCCCGAGCCCACCCCCAGCAGGTGTGTTTAGAGAAGTACATCCCAAGTCTCACCCCGTACATGTTCCCCAGCTCAATTACAGGCTCAATTTTCTTTTCTGTGTAATCCCCAAATCAATATGTGTTCATACATATTTAATCGGGCGGCTGTTTTTATTAGAGTGGGGATTAGTTTTACATCTTTCTCCTCACCGCTTAGAAGGCATCCGCCACTCACGAGGAAGATGAGCAGATCGGTGAGGGAAGGGGTCTAACTGAGGGTCGGGCCTGGCACCCCGGACAAGCCAGAGACCCTGAGAACACCGCTCTGGGACCTGCCGTCCCTTCTGCGTGGGGCTGGGGTCCTGCCGCTTCCCGGCTTCCTCTCTCTGGGGCCCACCCTGCAGCCCAGCCCTCACCCTCAACTCCTGCTGGAGGTCCCCACCCAGGGCAGCTCCCTGGGGTCCTCCCAGACCTGCTCCCCACCTTCCCCCAGCCGAGAAGCCAGGAGAACAAGGGCCAGCCGCCTGTTAGAGGTCGGAGATCGGAGGTCACCTTCAGCCTTGCCTTCCAGAAGTAATAGATTTCTCCTTCCAACTCCAAGTCAAGGCTGAGCAGAATAAATTATCACCCTTCCGCTGCGTAATCACTGTCACACTCAGCCCCAGCTGCCATCTGCTTCCTCACCAGCATCCCCACCTAGCCGAGCTGGAAGGAAGGCGAGGGCACGAGGATCGGTAGGTCACCGTGCTGGCCAGAGAAGGACAAAGGCAAGAACACTCTGGGGGCTGGAGCGGGAGAGAGAAGGGCGGGACAGGTTCCTCGGTCCCCACTAGAACAGGGCCGTACCAGTGCTCGGGTGATGTGTTGGGCCCTGCTACACGTCGTCTGGTCTCATCCTCACGGCGTTTCTAAGAGACAGAGCCTACTCCTCTCATGTGCATTTCGTTGGCATTTCACAGAGGAGGAAACTAAGGCTCAGTGGCCTCGCCAATAGGAAGCAGCAGACCTTGGATTTGGGCCAGCACGTGTGGCTGCAGGGTCTGTGCCCTTAGTAGGTGGCCTGCACTGGTACCTCCCTCCCTTATGCAGTAGTGTCCCCTCCCCAACACAAGTTGGGGGCCGTTTACAGTGACACCTAGAGATGAGAATACTGTATTTGAGAAGCGCTAGTTATTGGCCGGAAATTGCCAGCTGCGGAGGAACCTGGGGACTGTGGGTGGGGTCCACACCTCAGCTCCGGCCTCCACTTCTCTCCCCCTTCATGGACCCACGCCTAACGCCAACACCCATGAAGGCCTCCACCGGCTCTGCGCCCACAGCTGGGTGGCACGGATGAACAAGGCCACGCACGGTCCCAGGCTCACGCAACTGGTGGTTTTATGGGCAAGGCTGGCATCGGTCAAACAGCGACACCATGGAGATGCGCCAAGGGTCTTGGGACCGTGTGCCGCCACACGGCACTCTCTTCCCGTCCCCGAGCCCCGCCCTGTCTGTCACCTCGCTCCTGCAGCTTGCCCCTCTGCCAGGGCAACACTCTCCTTCCAAGAACTCACTCCATTCGTGATTATTCAGTGGCAGCGACCAGGTCTGTCTTGTTCACCCTGGGGTCCTGCTCATCACTGTAGGAGAGTGATAAAAATGGCAGGAGGAGGAAAGAAGGAAGGCAGGGAGGAAGGGAAGATACTCGGGCCACTCTTGAAGGCCCAAATGCTCCCCAAAGGCCCTACGCTTTGCTCTCATTCTGGCTGGCATTCGACCGGGTTCCCAGGCTCTTGCGAGGTGGGCCACGGACCGTGAGGAGCACAGCTGCGGAAGGAAAGGGTTAAGGATTCCAGGGTGGCCCAAGAGGGCAACTGTGGCTGAATTAACCCCTCCACAGAGGTCAGGGTTCCTGCCTCTCTTCTCAAAGCTGCCAGAGGCAAAGGGAGGGTGGGCGGCCTGACCGCCAATCATTGACCTTATGTCTAATGTCCCCGTGAACTTGACAAAGGATTGGGGCAGAGCCACCCTCAGAGGGGCTTTTCTGTCCACAAAGCCCATGGCCAGTGCCCAGGGACAGGCAGAGCTTCTCAGAAAGCTGGTATGCCTCCTTGCAGGTCGCCTTGTCCCAGCAGGTGCCCGGGACCGCCAGCTGGAAGGGTCCCCGGTGATGTCGAGCCGTCCCGGGCGGTGCAGCGGGCTCCGCTCACGGGCAGCCCGTGTTTGACGACGGGATTAATTCCTGAACAAAACAGATAACGTAGGCAATGTGATTCCTCATTTAGCTGTCAGATCGGGATAAAAAATGTGTGAGAGAGCACACCCAAGGGAAAAAAAATTAGGTAATGATAAATTGTTAGGGAGCGCTTTAAAGAAATCCAAGCCGTCTCTCTCATCGTGTTGTGCTTGCTGTCACTTGATTTGAAAATATTCTAAGCGTGCAGGGCCTTCCCCCTTGGCACTTCGCAGCCCTTTCCGAGAAGAACCTGGTGCCCTTTGGTCCACAGTCCCGTGTCCTCCCCGAATGCAGAAATGCATCAAAGCCCCGGGCAGAAATGCCGGCCAGGTCACCCTCCTGCCTCCGAGGCCCCACGCAGCCACCTCCCCTGGGGGCTGCACGTCTCACCGCCACTCCCCAGAGGAGAGGCTTTTGCACTGCGGACTTTGCAGTGTTATTACGATGCACACTTGGAAGGGAGAGGGAGGAAAGAGGGAAAAAAAATGTTTGCGCTGTGATAAGTGTCAACTCTGCCTGCGTAGAAAAGAGGCTGTTGTTTTGCAAAATGGAACATTATCCAAATATGCACAAGAAATACATCGAAGCAAGAAGATTTCTCAGATCAGAAGTTGTTTGACTGCCCCGGGGGTGGGGGGGGAATCAGAGTGAAAGTTGTCTCTGGATGTTTCATCCTACCACACAAGGGCCGGTTGAAACCTCAGCAGCCCTCAGAACCTCCTAGGGGCCTGGCCGGTGCCCTTTCCTCCCCCCCACCCCCCACCCACCCGGGGAAGGGCCTGGAAGCTCCCAGTCTCCCCGATAACTTCTAAGAACAGGAAGTCACCTTCCAAGCAGAGATACTTTGGGTCTGAAGGCAGAGGGTGGGACGTGGTGACTTCAGAGAGTCAGGCTGCCTGAGGATGTGTCGGTGGCTTCTGGGACACCAACAAGGGTAGATGACAGGTCCTCTCCTCCCTGAGTGCCTATGTGCCCATCCATGGACAGGTGGCCCACCTGGATGACCTCAGGAGCTAAAACCCCAGGCTTCTGGGACCAGCACACAGTGCACAGGTTGCCCTGGGGGGTAGGTTAAGGAACACCCACCTGGGGGTAGATCCGCCCAAAACCTCCCAGCAAAGAACAGTGGGAGGGTAAGAACAGACATATCATTGCTGGAGACGGGGGAGGAGGGGGGGACTCCGGAGGTGGTCAAAAATGGAAACTGAGTCAAATGGCCTCACTCCCACCCTACAAAGCAGGAATTGTCACCCACATTTTAGAGATGGGGAAGTTGAGGCTGAGAGAGAGAGAGAATAACTTGCCCAGAAACGAAAGGTCACGTTTGCCCCTCTCTCACCCCGGTGTCCAGCCCTCCTCTCAAATACCTCTGGACTCAGCCCACATCTCTTCATGCCTACCACCATCCCTTGTCCAAGGGGGGGATCCAAGCCACAGCCATCCCCTCCTGGAACTGCTACAGCATCCTCCTGACTGGCCTCCCTGCCTCCAGTCCTCCCCACCATCAACCAGAGATTGCCTTATAAAGATGCAACATCATATTACCCCCACCTGAACCTTTCATGGCTCCCCCACTGCCCTTGAGGTGAAATGCAGCCTCCTTAACAGGGTATTGGAGGCTCTTCCCAGTCCTCCCCCCGCAACCTCTGTACCCTCATCCGTCACCCCTTCCTTCCTCATACTCCAGCCCCAGCTGGAGTTGAACCACTCTCAGTTTCCCTCAAGGGACAAGTTCATGCTGTCTGGAACCCCCACTGGCCTGTAAGGTCAGAACTCGATCTACCTTCTTTATCATCGAACCCTGAGCATCCAGGGCCATCCCCGGCACACAGTAGGCATACGGGAACTATTTGCCGGGCCTGTGATTGGACAGATGAACGTGATTGGACGTGAGTGAGAGAATGAATGATGAGGCCAGAGTAAGCTCTCCTTCTCCGTATATCCAAATGTATAAAACGCACAGGCGAGTCCATCAATAAGGCAAGCACTCGCTCCTCGAAGCCTGTCCTTGGCTGGGAGTCGGGTGATGGATTTCTGGAGGTGATGCATGGGAGCGTGAGAAGGGCGGAGTGGACGCATGGAAGAATAGAATATAGATTTCTATAGATTAATCATTTGTCATCCTGCTGCTTGGCACGCTCACGCACACACACCCCTTCCCTCCCGGGCCTCCCTCCTCCCCTGAGAAAGCACAACTCATACTGCCCTTGGACCATGCAACAGGGGTACACACACACACACACACACACACACACACACACACACACACAAGTCTTTCGTTGCCTTTACTGTTCTCACCTCATTCCCAAGTGCCCCTGCGTCTTCATCGCGGAGTCCCTCATGTCTGGGGTCAGCAGCATCCCTCACCCCTGGCTCTGTGGGGGGACCCCAGACTCTGCCTCTTGGAGCCTCCCCCAAGGGCAGCTCTCCCAGGTCCTGAGTTTCTCCTCCCCAGGGCCCCTCACTCCCCAGTGAGTCCAGCATAATGCCCCGTATTGTTGTGTCCGGTCCCCCACCTCATAGGTTAAGGGGCAGAGGGGAAAGCTGAGCAGACTGGGGCCAAGCCCTTCGGGTTCCCCCGCTTGCCCTGCCCAACCACGTGTAGATGATCTCACGTGT
Organism: Panthera leo; assembly: GCF_018350215.1. Classification (NCBI taxonomy): domain Eukaryota; kingdom Metazoa; phylum Chordata; class Mammalia; order Carnivora; family Felidae; genus Panthera; species Panthera leo. Next base: position 28,599,407 of record NC_056686.1, read on the forward strand.
GCTCCACAAAGCCACTTCCTGTCTTACGCAGAGTTGCTGAGGAGGTAATTGAAAAGAAACAGACTCTCTTTCATCCCAGCTGAAGGGAAAAAAGCCCCCTGCCCCAGCCTGTCCTTGGCCAGCCACTCTGCTTAGTGCTGGGAAGATAAGGGCCAAAGGAACACCTCTCCCCTCAGCATCCCAGAGGCACTGCACCAGCCCTCTCAGAGGTCCCGTCTGCCTTTCCTGGCACCCCAGGAGCCCCAAGGCCCCACCTCACCTCTCAGGGCCACACCCTCTACTCCAACACCTCCCAGAGACACCCCCAAATGCCTCCTGTGGTCCCAGACCAGAGTCTTCAGGCATCCTTCTTAACTGTAGAGCCATGAGGACACACACACACACACACATACACACACACGCGCACGCGCGCTTACTGTCTCCAGACCCACCCACCATGTGCATGCTCTGTGCTCCCTGAAGCCTGTGGGATAATCGTGGGGCTCCTTCTGCCTCGGTAGCACTTGAGGACTCTAAGCATGCTTTGGTCACTCTCCAAGGTCCTCCTAACCCATTGGTCCCCCACACTTCCCCTCCTGGTCATCTACACAAACGCTGAGCAGTTACCTTGTACCACCAGGAACACAGCCTTTGGCCTCCCTCCAAGTCCCCATCCTGACTTCTGGTTATTGGAAACTAAACCCTCCCCAAAGCCTAGGGACCTAGGGGCCCAGTCCCTTGTCCACTCCCAGTGAAGGCTACCCCTTCATTGCACCAATCACAGCCCAATGAAAATGTCACTCATTATTTATTCACGTACTCCCTCATTTGTTTACTAAGCGAACACTTATTACTGGTTGCTCTGAGCTACGTCCCAAAGGATGGGCAGTACCCCAGGGAGCTGGCCATCCATGGAGACCCAGACACGGAAGCACCAAATCCAAGGGCAGAGAGATACCTCAAAGTAGGAGCAGGACAGTGCTGGCTACAAGTCAACAGTCGATGCCCTCTGCCCAGATCCAAGGACCCCATGGAGACTTAAAAAGAAGAGCTTGCCACAAGACCACATGGCCATGCCCCTGCCTCCAAGCATGGCGGATCTCAAACCGGCCAGGCAAGGGGAGGACAACCTCCCAACTCTTAAGCAGTCCCAGAGATGCATCAGAAAGAACCAGCCCTTCCTGACCGTGTCCATCCATTCCCACTTCTATGCTACATACCACTGCCAAGCCAACTTCTCAACTTCCCGAAGGACTAGATGAGAACCTAGAGCGCCTGTGCGCGCATGCGCGCACACACACCCATAGAGGGCGCCATAGAGGCTCGAAGAGCTTGTTTCCTCCCGGGAGTCCCTGACCATCTGCCAGGGGGGTTCGGGGGCATCAGACCTCGGGGACCCTGAGCTCTGCAGACACCCCCCCCCCCCCCAGAAGGGCCAGGCTGGGCTGCGCTGCAAGGGGCTTCTTGTGCCCCGGCAGCTGGACTCAGTTTCCCCCCCTGGAGAGCCCTTCCGTGCCAAAATGTCTGTGGGTGCTGAAACCCGGAGGGGCACGTGGAAGCACACTGTGTTGCCTTTGATCTCAGCCACACTCAAGTTGCTCCGACACCCAGCTGCCTCTCTCTGCCCATCTCCCTTTGAAGTCGCTAAGTAAAGATGGCTGTAGATTACAGCGCTTTGAGCTGCCTGGGGCAGGACCTTCTCAGGCTGCCCTCCCTTTGCCATTAGCCTGTTTGCTCTGTCCGGTGGGGGGGGGGTGGGGGGTGGGGAAGGGCAAAGACTCTGCTCCAGACTGGCCAACCCCAGGGCTCCTCCCGATCGAAAGTCCTGGGCATTCGTGCGGGACTGACCCAGCATCTCTGTTTACCACGATCCCCAGAGATAGCTCTGCAGTGACTTTACTGGCTCTGCAAGCACTGAGCAGAGCATCCCTGGGGATGCCACCGAGGCCCCCGGTGCCCCTAGGAACAGCTTGGTGTGAACTCTTTGTAGTGTTGGAGACGGGTCCCACACCACCTCCATCTGAGAATCTAAACTCCCCCCCCCCCCGCCCCTCCCCCATGATGGTCCACTCAGCACCGCACTGAGAGGGAAGATGGCCAGCATCTCAGTTCCCTGCTAATGCAGTGCTGATTTCCTGCCGGCAAATTGCCTCTCCCTCCACCCTCTTCCAGGTTCGGTCTTCCCTCCTGCTGTTCCCTCTCCATTCTCTCTACCGGCTCCACCACCCTTCCCGGGCACTCAAACCTCCCAGGGCTGCCTCCATCGCTGGCGGCCAGAGAGAGCTTTTCAAAGCACAGGTCACGTCACCCCACTGCTGTAAACCCCTCGGTGGATTCCCATTGTTCTTGCACTGAAGATTAAATCCCTTAACTTCTTGACACGCAAGGCCCTGCACATGCCAGCCCCAAGCCACCCCCCCACCCAGCCTCATCTCAAGGGCCTATTTCCTGTCTCACTACTGTCCCTCCCCCCCTCCCTGGGGCGGGCCTGGCCTGAGCCCACCCTCCCCTCCTCTCCTCTGTCCCAGGAATTTATTCTGCAGGCTCCGCTCACGTGTTGCACCCCCCGGAAAGTCTTCTCCAGCCCCACCATCTGGGCAGGGTTCTCCAAGCCTACGTTCTTAGAATTGCTCTTTTCTTTCCTACACTTGCCTTGGTGGTAATTAACCACTTATCTGTGTGCCTCTGTGACTGGGATCCGCTCCACCGTGAAGTTCCATGAGAATGAAGACTTCACGCATGCTGGGGCTTCCGGGTGGCTCCGTCCATTGAGCGTCTGACTTCGGCTCGGGTCATGATCTCACAGTTCCTGGGTTCGAGCCCCGGGTCGGGCTCTGTGCTGACAGCTCAGAGCCTGGAGCCTGCTTCGGATTCTGTGTCTCTCTCTCTCTCTCTCTCTCTCTCTCTCTCTCTCTCCCCCTTCTCCATTCGTGCTTGCTCGCTCTCTCTGCCTGTCTCTCAAAATTAAACATTAAAAAAAAAAAAAGACTGCGATTTTATTCAAAGTCATCACCAAGGCCTAACGCCAGTGTCTTCATCATCATGGGCACACGATGCCTGTTTACTGAGTGAATGAATGAACGAATGATTTGAGTTTGAGGGAGCTAGCTGCCCTCAGCCAGGCCATCGCAAGGCTCAGATCCTGGCATTTTAGCAGACCAAACGTGAGTTTGGCTCCTAGGGAAAGAAATAAGCAACAGGCCCTTCTGTCAGCCCCCACTGGATTGCTCAGGGCGGTGTCATCGACTGCCGGGTGCACAGATGTGGGTTCGGGTCATGACTCCAGCCTTTCCTGGGAAACCCACACTTTATGCAAACGAAACACAGGAATTGCAGAAGGGCCTGAGCTGGTAACCCCGGAACTTCACAGACCAGCCCTCCTCCTGGTGGCACTCAGCTTAAACAAACCACCTTCAGGTTTAGAACCCAGGCCAGAGAAATAGACCAGGAAAATTCTGGAAGCCACCAGAGATGTTGTGATGCTAGAAGGGGCCAGAACCTGGAAATCTTGACCCTTGACTTTACTCTCCCAGAGTGTGACCGGGGCTGTCTTCTTGCCCCCTCGTTCCTGTCCTCGTTCCTGTCTCCAAGCCGGGCCTCAGAGACTGCTTCATCCTGCAGGGCCCAGCATGAGGCCTTTGGCTATTGCCTCACCTCCTTGACGGACAGCGGTGGCCTCTGTCTTTACCCCCTTACCCAGACCCCCACCCCCACCCCACACCATCAAGCCCTGGGTTTTGCTCTGCAGCAACCACGCTCTTCGGTTCTGCTAGAAATTAAGATGCACCTTTCCTGGTTAGTCATCCCTGCGTCACACTAGGAAAGAACCTGCTTCTTGTCTCCCAACCCTCTCCTCCCAAAGCCTTTTCAAAGGAAGGGGGAGGAAACACACAGTGACACCCCCTTGCTGCTCCAGGCGTTTTAATGAATTCCAGCCTTCAGGGAGAAGGACGGCTGTGTTAATGGTGCCGGTGAAAAATGAGGGGAGGAACAGTAAAGCAAATTTCTTTTTATTGACTTTTAGTGAGCTATTTAATCCAAACAGCTCATTATCTGCAATATAAATATACTATATAATGGATTTTGCAATAAGAACAATTAGTTTTGCAATTAGCATGAGAATAAGTTCTCCCCAACTGCAGAGAAGGCAAGGCCCAGACTTTGGGGGCGGGGGGAGAAGTGTTGGGGGGGAAGAAAGTGCCCTCCAGAGGGAGAGGGCAGGACCACCCTCGCCACCCGTCCACCTCCCAGCGCGGCCCCAGGCGCCCAGGGAGGGACACTGCCGGTAGACAGGAGAGCAGAACCACGCTGGTAGTTGTGGCAAGCACAACCTTTCCGCAGATCTGGGCTCGAGGCTCAGCTCCATCACTTGTCAGCTGTGCAACCTCGGGCAAGTCACCGAAACTCTCTGAGACTCGGCTTCCTCACCTGAGAGAACGAGCACCATTCTGCGACCTCTTCGTGGAGTTGTCACGAGGACAAGGGGAGGGGACGCACCCGTCCCCGGCAGAGTATGTCCTCAAGGAACACCTGGAGGGTGCTGAGCTGGGACCTCTTTGTATCTCCTTGGCTCACCTCCAGAAAGGAACAATCGTGCCTGCCTTGCTCACCACTGAATCCCAGCACCCGGCCAGTATACAGTGGGCACTTAAGAAATATTTGTTAATAAATATTACAAAGCAGATGAGACCCAGTGGCTGCTTGGACCAGTGCCTGGTACACAGTAGGCGCTTGCTAGGCGTGCCTTGGACAGATGCTGCTCAGTAAATGAGACCCCATGGCTGGGACCTTCCTGCCACAGGGCAACAGGCTTGTCCCTGGCGGCCCTGCAGATAAGCATTGTAGCAGAAAAGAGCATCCCCTGAAGGCCCCGATTCTTGACTCACCCCACCCAGCTCTCTCTCTCTCTCTCTCTCTCTCTCTCTCTCTCTCTCTCTCTCTGCAGTCTCCTTGGCTAACTACTCAAGAGTCAGGACCCCCCACTTAGGTCCCCTCCTGTCTGTAACCCCAGAGCCTTCCTGGACATCTCTCAAGTTGAGCCCTTGTCCCTCCCCTGCCCTGAACTGGAATGTTTTGCACACTGGTGCCCAAAGGCAATGGGGAGGTGCTCACGTTGTGGTCCAAAGCCAAAGAGAACAGGCTTGGGGCTTCCCCAATGTCCCAAACAAAGTATGGTGGGTTAAGGCACAGACCCCCAGCCACACGGCCTGAGTTTGTATCCAGGAACTTCATTTTCTGACTATCTGACACTGACCAAGCCCCTAACCCCACCTGCGTCATCTGTAAAATGGGAACAAAAATGTATTACTTACGGCCTAGAGTTTGGGGAGAAGCACGCGAGAAATCCACAGGAGGCACGAGTGCCGGCCACACCGTAAGACCTCAACAAACATTAACTATCATCCTTATCACCATCCTGCTGTGCATTATAACCACGACCCCACACAGACCACACTCTTGGGACCCAACTCAGCCACCACCTGGCCTCTTAGGAGGCAGCTTCGCCGAAGGTATTTTTCATCTTGGCCAGTCCCAACCGGACAGCAGGCTCACCTTGGGATTCTCCACACATGTGATACCACCCAAGCTCCGTGAGGTAGGCCTAGGTATCACCCAGGTGAGGAAACCGAGGCTCGGGGAGGTGAGGAGGCTTTGTCCGACCGTCTGGTGCAGGTAGGGGAAACTGAGGCCCGCAGAGTTCACCACACGCGGGCCCTGTCTTGACTTCATTTTACTCCCTGCCTTGTCACAGAGCCTCACAGCCAAACATCAGCGACAGTAAACGCTTCCAAGCTTCCACCTTGCTCCAGGGTCGCACCGTTGGCAGGTGGTGGACCCAGGACTCAACCCCAGACCCTCCTCGGTTCCGGTCTCTCCCCCAGGCACTAAATGAAGAAATGAACAAAGGCAGGGAGAGAAGAGTCCTTTTATCCCTCCCACTTGAGTCTCCAGATGGTCTATCCTGGGCCCTGCTGGGTAACAGCCCCAGTGGCTTGAGCAGGAGCGGCATGGAGCGAAGGGGATGGTGTCCCAGGATCCCGAGCCCCCGGGTCCCCCGAGGCAGCCCCAGGGACACACAGTCTGGGCTTGCAGAAGACTCCTGACTTTGGGCTGCGGCTAAGTGACCTTCAGACCCCCACCATGGCTGCCTGCGGGTCGAAGGTGAAACACCTGGCACACACGGTTGCTAGGCAGAAAAACGTGAGGAGCCCCAGAGGCTGATGGGAGTATCTCCGGACATAACAGCCCAGGACCCGGGCTTCGGAGGCGCAACAGCGTGAGGTCAAGTCCCAGTCCTGACATTCACTTGGTCCAAGACCTCAGGCTAGTCACCTCTTCTTTCTGAGCCTCAACTTCCTCGTCTAGAAAGTGGAGACAATGATAACACCCTGCCTCCCAGGGCTGGAGCGAGATAAAGCATAGAAAGTGCCAGATGGATCCTGGCACCCATCAAATGGAGACTCTTACTGCCATGAGTGCCCTGCTGTAAATCTGAGGCTCTGTGACAAGGCACAGAGTAAAATGAAGTCAAGACAGGGGCCGTGTACAGCGACCTCCGCAGGCCTCAGTTTCCCCACCAGCACCAGACAGTCAGGGCAGTGGTTTCCGGTGCCCGTCCTCCTCTCCCTGCCCTTGCCCTCGCTCTCCCGGACTGCAGCCACTTCTAGTCGCCACCTGCTTCCACATCCCAGCCGGGCCCAGTGGCCTTTCCACAGGAGAGCAGAACCGAGTGCTGTTAGTCACGGTGTGGAGAGGAGCAATCCATCCGGGAGGCCAGTGGGACACGGGAGAGGTCATCTCCATTACAAACTGGCTATGATTAAGCCATTACTTACCGTAATGGGATCCTTTCAGTGGGAGGCGATGCCTGCCACAGCCGATAACGCCTGCCACGGCCACCGCAGCCGGCAGGCTGCAATAACGCAGCTCTCCCCTCTGTGACAGGTTCAAGCTCTCACGCTCATCGAAAAGTCCATTTTCCAGCACAACTGGGTACACTTCCCCGTGACAAATGCCTGTTCGCCTTTAATCTGTTACAAGCCGAAGAGGCCCAAAGGAAGCACTCCATCACGGGGAAGAATGTTTTTATAAGCGTGCTCTTTGAGGGCCCCTGAATGAGAGGGGCAGTGCGTGGGCAGGCCGTCCGTGCACTTACAGCGGCTCACGGGGTCCAGAGCCAAATTTAGGGGGAGGGGGTGTAGTGTGAGGGACTGGGGCGGGGGGGGGGGTTCGCTTTGTTTCACAAGCCTCTGTGTGTCTCTGCTTGGGAAGGGCGTGGGGGTGTCCTTGGGAGGACTCCTGTCCTTTGTGTGTGTGTGTGTGTGTGTGTGTGTGTGTGTGTGTGTGTGTCTGGGCATGTGTGAGTGCAAATGTGCGTCCACGAGCAAGAGTGGGAGACAGCATAATACCTACAATGTGTGAGGAAAGAGAAGTGCCTGGAGGCGTGTGTTCAGAGGCACGTGTGGGGATACCCAGAGCCTCCACAAGTGTGCAGGGGCATGCAACGGTAGCTCCTTGCAGGGGTGTGCCTGGTAAGGACATGGGTGTGTGTGTGTGTGTGCTGAGGGGTGAGCCTGGGTGTGAAGGCCGGCTGTGTGCGTGTGCCTGCACAGAAGCCCACACAAGGGCCTGGGCATGGGTGGGTATGTCTGGGTAAAGACCTCTGCGTGTACCTGCCTGAATTCTTGTGCCCATGATGGAGAGCGTATGCGTGTGTGGCCCGTGCGTGTGAGCATTCACGTGTATACCCGGAGGGACGGAGTGGGGTTTAACGGCATAACCAGCTCTCCCAGGCCTCCTGGGAGGATGGGTGGGGGCCTCGAGCACAGGCCCCTGGGTCCTCATCGTTGAGGTGTTGCCCCAACACCTGGGAGCTGCCTGGGAGGTTGAGGATTCGCACTGAGCCCAGGGATTGGGGACGGGAGTAGAGGGGGCTTCCGAGGCCAGAGTTGCCCTCCCCCAGCCTAGATCTTGCATGTAGAGTCAGAGCCTCAGAGGGGTGCTCGGGATGGGGACTGAGAGCCATGTCTGTCGGAGGATGGCCGCGGGGTTGGGGGAGCAGCCCAGGCAGGTCGCTAGTGATGCTGAAGCCGCCCGTGCAGCCTGGACCCGGGAGGAGGAGGAGCCGGACCGGAGGGAGCACGCACGGTGGAGAAGAGTGTCAGCCTCGCCCCGTGCCCACCCCTGTACCCGCCATTTCACCACCTTGGTACCGATACCTCTTTGCCCCAGCCCCTAGTAGGCAGCAGGCCCCGGGACACCTGCTTACACTTAGAATCCGCGGGCACGTTCCAAACCACCTTTCCTGAGGACCGACTCGGAACCGCCCCCCCCGCCAAGCATGCGGTATGCAGTATTTACAGTGAGCCTGAGCGTGATTATCACAAATAGCTACTCTGCATCGGGGATGGGCATGGGCTTCACGCACATGCTCGCAATTATCAATAGCAGTTAATAGTGACAACAATGGCTCGTTGAACCCCTGATGTGAACGTCCCACGTGTCACCGACAACAACAGGGAGACCTCACTGAGGAAGGTGAGGGTCAGGGCGGGCAGCCAAGGGCCACCAGTCCCACCACCACCAAGCAGCGGACCGGACACCGCACGGTGATCTGCCTCCAAGGAGCCTCCTCGAGGGAGGTTTCCAGCACAGACATCCCTCTGCTCCCGCCTCTCGCCCTGGAGCCTCACATGTGCCTGTTCACTGAGTGGCGGAGACTGTGCTGAATTCATGAGATAATCAGACGGGTGGAGACGGCTTAAGTCCCCCACTCCGACAGAAAGCAGTAGAAAAGTGCCAAGGAAAACCTCCTGGTCATAAACCGGTCCACAACGGGTAGCAGCACTAAAGTGTTTCCCGCCCAAGGTCACACAGCTGGGAATATCAGAGCTAGGATGCGGGCCACTCCCCCAGAGATCCCGGGCTGGGGACCAGTGCGGACTTGTCCTTCTCATTCCAAAGAGGACGTACTGGAGAACATAGGGTTGTGTCCTCTGCTGGATGTTTACTGTTTAAAGAGATGTGTGCAAACGGGGCGGTCAGGACGAACCCAGGTTAGGCTGAGGATGGAGAGGTGATGCAGGCATGATGGGGGCTTTGACCTTGAGGATGTCCCTTGGGACCTTGAGGGCTTGGGGCTGGGGAGGGGAGACAAACTGTGGACTGGTGAATGTGAGGAGACCGAAAGGCAGGAACTTTCAGAGAGAACAAACTCAGACGTACGGGACGCTAGTCACAGGCCAGGCTCAGTGCTAGGCTCTTATGCCGACGCCCCCGCGGAACCACCCCACTCTAGAACCCAGAATATAAAATGTCCATCTGACAAGGAGGGTGCTGAAGCCCAAGAGCCAAAGCAATTTGCCCAAGATAGCACATCCAGGGGGAAACAGGATGTGAGGTCAGATCTGGTGGGTTCTTTCCCCCCACATCAAACCAGGGCAACCGTGAACCCCACTTCTGAGCCCTCTGGGCAGACCTGTGGGTCCTGAGCACCGTCACCCTCTGTGTCCTCCGCACGCAATTCCACTGTGAGCACCAGTCACCATTCTGAGACACCAAAGCTGGAGCCTGGAATCTCCCTGCCCCGGGAGCCAGCGGCCTGGGCCTCCGTTCTCTGTCCTGTCCTCCTTCCCAAAAAGCAGGTCTGAGACCCTTTCTCTTGTCTTTGAAGAAGTTGTTTGCTCCCTCCGGTCCCCTCCAGGGCCTCTCCTCCACCAGCCTGGGTGACCATTTCTCCCACAGCATGTGGCCCAGGCCGGGGCGGAACAAATTCATTCTCTCTCTCTCTCTCTCTCTCATCTTACCGCTAGTGGGTTTCTGCTCCATCCAGTACATTCCACAGTAGTTAAATAATCCATCACTGATCATCTGGGGCTCCTTCCTGAGAAATGGCCCCTTCTCCAGATCATGACCCTGTCTCCGGTAAACCCTCCCCAGGGGGCACTTAGCTCACCTCTGAAGGAGGAAACGACTGGCCTGGTAAACAGATAAGATAAACTCCGATTTATCCTCCAGGCCGCAAACCAAATGTCACCTCCTCAGGGAAGCCTTCTCCGAGCCATCCCCAGATTCTCATCACACCGTCCTCCTGTCCCTCAAGTAACGCAACACAGTTTTCAACCAAAGCCTAACTGGTGGAATGCAACCTTGGGTATGTGTCTCCCCTCTGAGGCTGTGTGCTCTTCGAAGGGGGCACTGCATCCAGAAAGCCCCAGCACTCAGCACAGAACTCTGCACACAATAGGGAGGCAGTAAATACTTGCTGAATGAATGAATGCATGAATGCGTGTGTGCTCCGGGCAGAGTTGGGGCTCCCCTCTCGGGGCTCCCGCTGTCCACTGCTCCATCATGCTGAGCCACCGGCCTTTCTGTCACTGTCTCAAACCCACAGCCCAAGAGTCAAATCTGGCCCAGGAATAGATTGAAAGTAAGTGATTTTATATAAAAAGAAAAAATCAATAGGGGCATCTGGCTGGTTCGGTCGGTTAAGCATCCCAACTCTTGATTTCAGCTCAGGTCACTATCTCCCCGTTCCTGGGTTCGAGTCTCACATCCTGCTCTGTGCTGGCAGCACGGGGCCTGCTTGGGAGTCCCTCTCTCTCTCTCTCTCTCTCTCTGCCCCTCCCTCACTTGCTCTCTCTCAAAATAAATAAAAAATAAACTTAAAAAATTAGATTGAAAAATCAATATATTAATCCTCTTGAAGAAGAGGAAGATCTGGCAAATGCCAAGCCACCTTCCCACCTGGCAACTCAGTGGAGCTCAGTGACAGCTGTTGCCCTTTAGATGGGTCCCAAGGCTCCAGATGGCCAACGCCCCTCAGCGCCCTGTCCTTCTTACCCCAGACCTGCTTCCCACATCTCTGCTCCTGCCCAGACACTGTCAGCATTTGGGCTTGTGACCTCCTGCTCTGTTCCCGTCAGCCTGCCCCCGTTAGACTCTAGCTCTCTAAGGTCAGAACACACCCCGCACGGGGGGCTGGCACAGCGTGGAGGAACAGCAAGTATTGGCCGAAGAGGTGACTATAAGCCAGAGCAGAAGGAAGCGGCAGCAGGTGGTGAGACGAAGTGGAGCAAACCTGGGTGTCAGGAGAAGAGAAAGGCTTCTCTCAAAGGATGTGAGCAGCGGATTATATGCTTTATAGGGATTAGTTAAGAAAAGATAATTGAGTGTACCAAACACTTTGTATTTTGTCTCATTAGCTGCTGTGGCGCTTGCCATGCTTCACGTTGGGGGTGGTGAGGAGGTTAATCTCATTGAACTGGTTTAATAAATAGAAATTCCATTTTTGAATATCTCCCAAGGATGGAACTCCTGTGTGCCGCGTCCTGGCTCCTACTGCCAGGGGCTCTACTGCCACCTGGTGGTGATGAGTACATATTGCAGGAAGAGTATTCTAAAAGGAAAATCCTGCCAGAAGCAGCGCGGACATTTTCAAATACTGGGACGCCCCCCTCCCAGGCAGAAAAAACCTCGACAAAGGGAAGGAACAAAGTAGGGCATGCACGACTGGTTTAAAAGGGAAATTAAATGCATGTACTTCAGGGGCGCCTGGCTGGCTCAGTCGGTTAAGCGTCCGACTTCGGCTCAGGTCATGATCTCGCAGTTCAAGAGTTCGAGCCCTGCATCGGGCTCTGTGCTGACAGCTCAGAGCCTGGGGCCTGCTTCAGATTCTGTGTCTCCCCCTCTCTGCCCCTCCCCTGCTCATGCTCAGTCTCTCTATATATCTCAATAATGAATAAATGTTAAACAAATTTTTTTTAAAAAATGAATGTACTTCAAACTACAATTACTGAGTCTTGGAAGTGCCTGAGTGGGCTAAAGTGAACCCCAACCCTCTGGGAGCTCTTAACCATAATCGAGACAGACATAAATAAGTAATTCTAGGCAAACTGAGGCCCAAGTTCAGAACTGTCAAGTCCTCTGGGTGTGGGCACTGCAGCTCAGCGTGAACGAGCCACAAGATCTGGCAATATAGTCCAGACATCAAGCGAGGTGTTTTACCTATTTTTCTCCAATCTCTTTTTTATTATTAAGTTTTTAATTTTAATTCCAGTATAGTGAACATAGAGTGTTACATTAGTTTCACATGTACAACAATTCAACAAGTCTAGATCGAACGCTAATAGGATTCAACAACTGTATACATTATTTCTCCAGTAAACCTTTAGCAAAAATCTTTTGGAATAAGCCTTATTAGTATCCCGTTCTGCGGATGAAGAACCTGGGCTCAAAGAGATGAAGTCACATGCCCACCGTCAAAGAGCTGGTGCATGAAAGAGAAAGGATTCAGACCTCAGTCAGACCCGGTCTGAATCTGAGTCAGACCTGATTCCAGACGGCTATTGCATTGTAGTCTCCTACGTGCTCTAGACCCAAAGTGGCCCCTTTGCAATTCCAGGGCCCACCCGAAATAAGCATGTCCCCTCCCAGTAACCCTCAGCAGGTGTCTGGAAAGACTAGATAAACACAGAGAAGTGTTAGCACTGCCCGCCTCACGCCTCAGTGCTCCCCCCAACCCAGCCTCCCCTCAACCCTCCAGCTGTTCTCTGTGGCCCTGCCTGTCCTGTCCCGAGCCTGGAGCCCCGGCTTCTGCCACCACCAGGCCAAGTCCACAGCCCGTCTGGGCAGCGTGGAGCCTTGTTTGCTGATTGGCAAGTTCTCAATACAGGCCTGTGCGCCTCAGAGAAAAATACAAAACCATAATTGTCCCCAGATTGGCTTGTGTTCTTTGTGGAAAGAAACAATACACAGCCTTTGTGTTAAAAAAAAAAAATTACTGAAACAAAAAATTTCCAGTTCACACTCTTTTGAATTGAGAGAAATAAGTAAACACTATTTCCCAAATCTGTGTTCACTGGGAAGCCTCCTTTTATTATATTTATGCAAAAACATGAGCCAAATCTCATCCTACGCCATTATAAAACACATTCGATAATAAAATGCAAACGCTGTTTGCAAAGAATTACAGAGGATCAAGTTCTGGCCTATTGTGAGGAGTAGTTTAAAATTAAGAGTTTTAAGCTTCGTGTATCCCAATTTTATTTTGCAATAATCCATGCCTTTAACTTACCCTGTTTATATTTGCTCCGAATAATGTAGCCAAAAATCCACTGAACATTGATTGTGAAAAGGGTAACTCATTATCTGCCTTCGCCCAGAAATAACAGAGGAAGAAAGGAAGGTGTTTGCTTGTGTTCCCACAATTCTTTGGAAATATTTGCTTTCAGACATTTTGTAATATTGCGAGGTGTGCGTATTTCTGCATGGGAGCTTTGCAATTTTAAAAAGATACCAAAAGGAGCAGACAGGAGGTTAAGGAGGTTTGCACCTGTAGCCAGGGTCACGGTGGTGCCTGATCTGCACGCCCACCTGGGGAATTCTGGGACGTTGCCCCCTTCACTGCTCTCCTGAGAGAATTTACATAAAGCGCCAGCGGAGAGGATTTGGGGTGCTTGCTAGAGGGATTTCATGCACCAGACCCCACGGCCATGAAAGAAGTATGGAGAGCCGATGCCCAGTGCAGAAGAGAACGCTCTGGGGAGGATGGCAGTTGCAGGAAAGCCACCCTACGCCAAAGGAGTCGATGAGTAGACAGCTTACTGTGACAGTGATCAGCCAGCAGCCTCTCCAGGGTTGGGGGGGAGGGGGGGGAGGGGGAGGGGGAGGGGGAGGGCTTGGTCACCCTGCAGGAGAGAATGGACAGTCCCAGCATGGCAGGATGGCGTCCAGCTCCTGCACCTGCTGACTGGCCCCCAGGGACAGGGTCCCCAGCAGCCCACAGAAATCCCCTGGGAACTACAGACCACAGAGGTTTTGCACTCTCCTTCCCAGGGTCCTCGAAACCAATGAAGGGCAAGGAGATGTGCCCAGGAAAGGGTGGACAAGGTCCAGGAACCTGTGTGATGGGAGCCTGGCCTGTCTGGGATTTGCATTCACAGCCTGCCTCCCACCCCCGCATCGCTGCCCCATTCCTTCTCTTCCACCAGCCCCCGCCCTCTCTTTCTTCTTCCTTCATCCATCTTGCTCGCCATTCCTCTTCCCATTACTGCCAACAGTCACATTAAAACTCTCTGACCTTTATGTAGCATTTTTTTGCTCTTTCAGAGCACTTTTCTTTACACGAATGCTTCTTAAACTGGGGTGCACACACCCTCGGGGCTCCTGTCCACGGGCCAGGGAGTTTACAGAGTGACGAACACGGCCCATCTCGCCGGCATTAAAATTACCCAACGGTAAGTAACTGAAAACACTCCTTGTGTTAGAAGAAACAACGCGGGCATATTATGGGGCGGCATGCAAAGTGCACCTAAAGTGCCTCATCCTCGGTGCCCAGTGCAGTCAGGACAGGTTTGCCAGTTCCCAGGCGTCTGGGCCCAGTAGGGCCCAGAGTCAGGGCTCGGGAGTCAACCAATGGTCAGCGAGAGGCAGGATTCAAATCCAGGTCGGGCTGACTCCCACACCCACCTCCTTCCCACACAGCCATACTACCTGGGCTTGTGAGAGGAGCCCCATCCTAGAGTCAGGAGGCCCGCGCCGCAGCCCAGCTGCTCCAAAAGGAGCTGGGTGACCAGGCAGGTGTCTTCCCTGCCTGGTCCTAGTACAGCAGGGTCACTGGAGCACCGGGGATGCTAGAGTCAGAGTTCTGGGTTCCAATCCCAGTGTTTCCGTTCTCTGGACGTGTGGCCCTGGAGTGTTATTTCACATGCTCGAGCCTCAGTTTCCTCTTCTGCGAGTAAGCAGGCAATCTGGGCCCGGCGCACAGGGTTGCCGTGAGGTGACTAAATGAGATGATTCAGGCAAGGCGCTCAGAAGACGGCCCGGCACAGAGCCGCCCTCAGCGCAGGTGCGATATGACCATGCACAGGTGAGGGTGAAGAGGGTCGAGTGGCGACCCCAAGGACCCCCGCCCTGAGGGCAGGGTACCTGACTGGCAGGTGGGTGGGAGCCACACAGTCTACCCCTTTTCCTCACTCCTGCTGTCAGACTTAAGAGCTGCCCCTGGTCTGTTCACAGCAGGTGGCAAAGTGGGTGTCGTTAGCCACTGCCCCATCTTTCTGGGGCCCAGGGTTTGGGTGGGAAAAGCTGTTATGAGAAATTGCCAGGGCCCCTGGCGTGCCTTTGCTGGCCTCCATTCAACAAGTACTCCCTGAGCATCTCTCTTGGCCGGGCATTGGCCGGGGTGTGGGGGATGGTTCCACGGTGAGCAAAACCAGACTGAGTCCCTGTGCGTCTAGAAGAGAGACAATAAACCCACAATGCAACGACAGGTTCATAAGTGGTTACTTCTATGAGGGAAAATAAACCAGAGTGAAGGGATACAGTGGGAGAAGTGTATTCGATAAGGTGGCTTGGGAAGACGTCCCTGATAGACAAGGAAGTATTCTCCATTGACAAATAATATTTGGCCACTCCAAGCCCCGAGCACGACTGTTTCCCTGGCTGGGGGCACCACTGGCGTGGCAGTCGCCCAAGTGACCCGGCAGCCTGTGAGGAAGACAAGGAGGAGTTGAACATGGCTGAAGGAGACACCCTGACATCAGTGGAGTATCAGATTTTTGGAAAGGTGCTAGAGGTGTTTTTCTGCAAGTAAACTCAGGTTGAGGATAAGAAGCCAAGATTGGTAGGGTGAGTCCAGGGGATGGACAGGGGCCCAGTGCAAGGACAACTGCACGGTGCAGCGTGACTCCAAGGTGCATCCTATGCAGGCGTGGTTTGAGAAGAAGTCCCGAGTCACGCAGACAGAGCAAACCGCAGGAACGAGACATCATCTTTAAGCTGATCTCTCCCTTTCCAAATTAAGATATAATGGCTTGTTCACATTTCCCAAGATAAACTCAGCAATTTTGGTTTTTTTACTGTTATTGAGAGAAAACCATTTTGTGTTCAACATGAGAATTATCAGTAAGTCAGGGTGCCTGGGTGGCTCAGTCGGTTAAGCGTGCAACTTCGGCTCAGGTCACGATCTCGCAATTCATGAGTTCGAGCCCCACGTCCGGCTCTGGGCTGACAGCTCAGAGCCCGGAGCCTGCTTCGGATTCTGTGTCTCCTTCTCTCTCCGCCCCTCCCCTGCTTGCTCTCCCTCTCTCTCAAAAACAAACAAACATTTAAAAATGAAAAAAGAACTATCAGTAAGTCATTTTAGAATCAGGTATTTGAATGTGACTATATAGTACATGTATCGAAGAATTATAACTGCGCACAATTCTAATCAATACAAACACATTAGGACCTTTAAATGATATTTGTAACATTGTAATATCATAAACAATACTTATTAGAAAATAAAGAAGCGAGTTTAGAGGATTATCTAAAGAGCGTTCCCAGCAGACGAAACAGCAAGTGCAAAAAGCCCTAAGAATGGAACAAGCTAAGGGCTTTGGCTTTTATTCTCAGTGTGAGAAGGCAGATTTGTTCTTTAGAATACACAAGGTAATGGATCACGACTAGTAAATTCAAACACACTAACCCAGGAGTCCAGAGGGTTGGCCCACATTGTCCCAGGTCACTCACCATCCTAGTTTCCCCCAAGCCCACGGAGACAGACAAAAAAACAATAGACTACATCGTAGCCCGGTGCATGTGAAAAGCCCTGTCTTCATTAATAGAGAGAAAAAAAGAAAAAAAAAAAAAACAACCATGAATGAGCACAGCCTCATCCTCACGCTGAACAGTTAGCTGTATTTAATGTACAGATCACAGAGGCAGGTAACTCATACGTGGTTAGTAGCAGACGGAAAAATCAAAGCAAAATAAGTTAAAAAGAGACACAGCAAAGAAGAGAACACGCCTCCTAAATCAGCCTTCCAGAACTGCTTCAGGCACCCCGGAGGGCCCTGTGAGATGCCAGGCTCAAGCTCGCCAGTATTTCTGAGGCAGGTGTGGCGCCACGAGGACAGCCACAGGTTCTCCGATGGCTCCTGGGAGCCCAGGTGATCACTATCCAGAGATGAAGGAGGTGACACGGAGCAGGTGCCACAGGTCGGCTGTCGTGCGAGGTACCTTATCCGCGCTGTCTCCTTTAAATCCTGCCCCCTCCCAAATCCTGGAAGGTAGGGATTCTTATGCCCATTTTACAGATGAGAACACTGAGCCCCAGAGAAGTTAAGAAATTTGCTAAAGGTGTGAAGTTTACAGTACTTTGAATCCTGGCCAATTCAGGAAATGTATAAGCTCTTGGTTGAGAGTAGGAGGTTGGAAGCCGGAAATGATAAGAGGCAGAGGGCCATACTGTAGAGGTATCTTTCGCCGGCATCTCACTCAGACCTTGTGACTGCTCTGTGGGACAAGGATTGTGAGTCCCACAGTCAAGCTGAGGAAAATTCAAGCTCAGGGGGCTTGATGGGCCTGCCCAAGGTCGCTGGCCAGGAGCAGAGCCCAGATTCCAGCCAGGAGCGGAGGGCTGCACGGCCCACGGCTGCTGTGCACCTGATCATGGGCCTGGTGGTGGGGCCAGGCTGTCCTGGGAATCACAGCACCTGAGATGCGGCCTCAGCTTTTCCAGTGACTCCCTGTGTGACCTTGGGTCCATAGCTCCCCTCTCTGGGCCTGAGTTTCCTCATCCATAAAACGAGGAGGTGGGTGGGGTGATCTCCCAGACCCTCTTGACAGTAAGCCTCTGGGTCTGTGAGAATCAAAAGGCAAAACACAGACCAAGGGCGGTCAGTCGCTGACCCCTCCTGCCCCAGGGAGCACGCGAGAGAGGGCTGCAAAATCCCTCCTGCCTTGACTGTGTCCTGCTCTCATCCTGACCCTTCTGAGCTCATGGAGCCTCCTACCCTGGACAGTCAGAGATCTGCCCCCATCCTTGCCTCTCCCCTCCCCTTCTCTCCACCCCCACATCTGCCCCACACCAAACCCAGCCCCCTCGGTCTCATTAGCTCCTGCTCCGTCGGTCCCCAAGACATGTGCCTGGGCTCTGTCCCTCTCTGTCTCTCCCGCAGGCCATGCAGAGCCTTATGCCTGGTGCCCTGGCCCCCAGTTTCTTCCATGACAGTAGCCAGAGGGATCTTTGTTAGACCAGATCTTTTGCACACCCCAACCCCTTCAAAGGCCTGCAGGGTAAGGTCCTTAGCGTGACATCTGGTATTCCACACACTCTTTGGGCCCTCGTCAGTCTTAATCAACTCATCTCCATCCACCACCCTCCTCCTTCTCACTCCCCCCTACACGTGAGCCATGCGAATTGCCTGTATATGCTATTCTTCCAGTCTGGAATTTCCAGCCCTCCCCTCCTCCCTGACCTGGTTCAAATGCCTTCCTCCCAAACACCCCAGAGAGGTCACAATCCTCCCCTTCTCTGCATTCCCATGAATCTTTTTATAACACGTTGTACAGGCCATGATTTATTCATTTCTGTATCTCCAGCGCCTGGCACTGAGCCTGACATATGGAATGGATATAGATGCGTAGTTGATGGATGAATGGAAGTTTGACATCTCATTCTCTCGTGGGCCAGGGATTTGTTCTCGTCTAGAATGTCAAGTTACCCAAGAAAGCTCTGTCCATCACCCGGAGCAGTGCCGTCCGTACAAGCAATGCCTCCCAATGTCCCCTTCACCCACATCCGGGCGTCCTGCCAGCCTGGCGCCCGGAATGCTCTCTCTCCCTCCCTGGTTTGTGAGGACGCTGAGCGTCTCCTTTTCTTCATCCACCTTGAACCCTAGGGCCCTCAGTCCAGGGGCACAACAGGAAAGACCTGTGACAGGGGCCCTATGAGAAGTTGCCGTACCTAGTTCCTGAGATGCACACATCTGTGTGTTAGGGAAGACGTACAACCAGTAAGATCTAACGAAGTGATGGTCCATCCAACCATGAAAGACCATGCAGCACGTCAAATGACAAGGCCGATCTATGGCTATTTCTGGGACATGACCATGGTCTGTTCTAAAACGAGAAGTTCCAATGGAATCCAGTTGGTATCATCCGACTCCATTCTGGCAAACATGGAAAACTCTGAGCAGCTACACGCCAAAATGTCAAGGGGTCTATTTCTGGATGGTGGAGATTACGGATTATTTTTATGTTTGTCTTCACACTTTTACACTGTCTGACTTTTTTCACCAAGAGCATGAATTTTTATGTTCAGAAAAACAATAATGTTATCTCCGTATGGGAGGAAACGGGCAGAGGGAAGAGGAGAGGAGAAAGAAAAGCTAAACCAGAAACACACGAAGACAAAGGTAACGTGCCCCCAGAAGACCTCCTGAGCTTCTCCTCCCAATCCATACGGGGGGGAGCCCAGGGCCCAGGAACGACCCCCAGAGCTTGATTCCACCAGTTGACACAGACCCTGATCCCCTACCTCCAGCCCACTCCTCCAAGACTCAAGACCAGCCCCACCTCCTGGCTTCCGCTGTCGCTGATGAGCCAGAGAGCTCACCAAGACTGTTGGCTCAAACCAACCTTTGTTCATCTTACTCTGAACGAAACAGCAGGGCAAGAACCCAACCCCGTGCCCCGGTACCCACAAAGGGGGGACTCATGCAGAGACACGGCACCAAAGCCCGGCTGGGCACCACCTGAAGACGTGTTCCTGTAAGGCACACGATGGCAACCCCCAAGGCAGGGCTCGAACTGCTTAAAGCCTGGATGTGAATCTGCGGGCCGCTGGGATTCCCGACAGAGGCTGCGGTCCTGGCCCCTCCCCCTGGTGTCAGCATTGCACTGACGGTTAGTTCACTCCCCTGCACCTCTGTTTCCTCACCTTTAAAATGGGCCCAATAGTTATACAGGCATCACGGGACTAGTGAGAAGGCTGAACCAGACTGCATATGTAAAGCCCTTAGCACACTGCCTGTTCGGGGGCACTCAACGGATGATAGCTTTTATTACTGTTGGCAGGACTGCTCTAACCCTGCAGTGGGTAGGTCACAGACATGCCGAGGCCACTGGCAGGCCCGCTAACAATGGGAGCCCGATGTGTCCTCGTTGGTTACCATTAGGAGGCTGGCAACGCCTGAGGGATTCTGACGGAGGGAAAATCGATTGGGGTTCATGCACGGGAGAAATAACTGCATTTGTCAGGGGCGGGTTGTTGCACAGGAGAAATATGAAGGACTCCTTGTAGCTCATCCTCTTTCCTCCTTGAGAACATCTAGCCTTATTAAACATATAATGAGGAGCATGGTTGCCACCTTCATCATGGCCAGTTGGGAAGCGGAAGATGCCAAGGCAAAGGAGAGAAGAAAGGAAGCCATCTGTCTGCTGGGGCCGATGCTTCAGGACATCTCTGAGGAGCTGCATGGAGAGAAACCCAAGTGTGTGCTAAGTAGCAAGAGTGGTCCAGCCAGGAATCAGGTGCAGGGACCCCAGGTGGGTCCTGGGCATCTGGGAGCATTTCATGGTCCTGGATCATCTTTTTGGTACCAGAACCTCGCCTCTTGCTTCCCGAATTCCACATGTCCCAGCCTATAGCTCTCAACTCATAGCCACACTGATGTTTCCAGCCCACATTGGCCGGTCCCACCCAGGGGTCTGAACCTGTTTCTTCATTCAGTCCACAGATCTATGGGGATGCCTGCCAGATGCTGGGAAAGACACTGAGATGAAATTGATGTAGACCCTCAGGGGCATGTCCTCTAGCCAATGAGATGTGGCAGGTACACAAATAGACCTAAATCATGTCAACCCATCATGTCACTCTTCAGCTGAAAAATCTTCCAGGGCTCCCTATTACCTACATGATGGCATCCAAGTGCTTGAGCATAGCCTCTGACACCTCTCATGATCAGCCATAATGGACCCACCCCATCTCAACTCTGGCCCCACACCTCTTCCTCTCCACCACTCAGCCTCCTCCGCTCCGGTCTTGCCGAACGCCAGCCTGGTGCTGCCTTGGTGTCTTTGTCCACGCTGTACTCATCTCCCTTTGACAAACTTCTACCCCCTCCATCCATACCCTATTCAGGTGTCCTCTCCTCCACCTATCTTCTCACGCAACCCCCAAAACTCCCGGTCTCTTTTACTTCCAGTTTCCAGAACATTGGATGCCGTACTTACCACACCTCTTCATATATTTCTATATGTTCCTCTTCCCCACAGAGCTGTGAGCTCTTTGAAGACAAGGTCCACGTCCTACTAATATCTTAATAATCTAAAGTGCCCAGCACAGAGTAGGAGTTCGATAAATGTCTAACAAAATACAGATAGACAATGAATATTAGGGAAAATGCTCAACCTCCCTCGTAGTGAGAAAAATGCAATTGATAACAAAAATGAGATGCCATTTTCACCCACCGGAGATGCACAAATTGCAAAAGATTGACAATATTCGGTTCTGATGGAGCTGGAAGGGTGTGGGCCGGTGGGGGCAGGAACTGCTACAGTCTCTTGGAAAGAACGAGAGTTCCACATGCTAACAATTAGAACGTGTGTGCCTGTTGACTCCGCATCACTCCTGCAAATTTATCCTACAGAAATTAAAGCACCAGCATATAAACTGTGGTAGCTGTCCATCACTGTGTAACAACTTGCCCCAAGACTTGGCAGCCTGAAACAACACACATGTATCATCTCAAAATTTCTGTGGGTCAGGAATCTTGGCTGGGTCTCTGGCTCTGGATCTCTCGGAAGGCTGCAGTCAAGGTGTCCACCGGGGTTGCGGTCATCTGAAGGGTTGACTGTGGAAGGGTCTGTGTCCAAGCTCGCTTATGTGGTTGTTGGCATAATTCAGTTCATCCAGGGCTTCTGGACAGAGGTCCTCAGTCCCTCGCTGGTGGGGGACCAGAGGCCACCCTCAGTTCTTTGTCAGGTGGCCCTGTCTATGAGAGCAAACCCATGAGAAGAGCCAGAGAGAAAATACCAAGAAGGCAGACAGCAGCATCTGTTGTAACCTATCACAGAAGTGAATCCTATTAACTGTATCCTCCTCATGAGAAGGAAGTCACTAGGTCTGGCTCACATTCAAGGGGGAGAGAAGACATAAAGGCACAAAGAGAGGAGGTGAAGGCCGTGGGGAACCACGTCAGAAGCTGCATGTGCATGCGTGTGGATGTGTGTGCATGCATGTGCGCGTACAAGCATGAATCATGAAGAAAGCCATGCAAAAAACACTCCAAACCCTTAACAGGGGTTACTAGAGACAGAAGCAGGTTTGGAGAGGTAGGAAAAGAGGGAGAGGCAGATTCTTGGTTTTTTAAAACAAATCCTTGTTTTGTTTGACTTTGAAAATAAGCAGGCATTTCTTTTCTAACTTAAAAATTAAATAAATAATAATATGAAGTAACCAACGCCAACAGTTGTCCTGGAGTGGAAAGAGGGAAAATTCACCGTAGCGTGGAGAGAGGTGGGGAGAATCAGGGAAGGCCTCATGGAGGAGACAGTGTTTGAAGTGAGCTTTGACAGATGAGCTGGGTTGGGTGGTACAGAAATGGCAGGAATGACATGGGGAGAGAAGAGTACGACAGAAGGCGCGTTAACTGTCCCAGGGCCAAAAAGGGGTTGAGGCGACACGGAGAGAGCACAGGCACACAGCTGAGGCCCCCAGGCCAAGCTGGCGCATGCCCACCTGGCTTTCCTCATCTCTGAGTCCAAGGAGGTGCAGAGAGTTCTGTAGAGACTTTAGCTGCAACTGAACCCCTGCGTCTCTGCAGAAGGTTCTAGACCTCTACACCTGCTCATGCTGCTTCCAAACTCAAGCCACAGCACCGGTCCCATTCTGAGAGGCTCCCTTATGAGTCTGAACCCATCCGATTGGGTCTCCCCAGAGGGACACGGCAAGGGAAGGAGAAATGGCAATATTATCTTTCTGTCTCCCTGGCTCCACGTGAGGGGCCTCCATTCATCTGAGAGACAGAGTCCATGCTGGGGTTGTTGTGTAGAGCAAATCCCTTTGTATCTCCCTGGCCGTTAACTTCATTCAATTCACCAACCCACCTTTAGAGAGAACCACAGGGCTGGGGCCGGCCCTAGTTCAGCTCTCCCTTCGACAAGAGAGAAATTAGGACTCCAAGGCTGGACCCCAGAGAAGGGTTTTGGTTAGTGCGTGAATGTAAGCGAAAAGAAAATTCGTCCTTCAAAGACTCTCCCTGATCACCTGCTTTGGGACAGGCCACATGCCAGGCCCCAGGGAGGGGGAGAAGCTGAGACCCAGCTCCCTGCCCTAGTGCATCCTTGGCCATATGAGGGTCCAGAGACGTGGATCAAACCATTCCAGAGCAAAAGGGAGGTGGGGAATCCAAGATGGTTTCACAAAGGGGAGGAGCTGCACGGACTGGGTTTTGAAGAGTGAGCAGGAGTTCGGTGAAAAGAGAGGACAGGCACTTCAAGTAGAGCAAACAGCACAGGCAAAGACATGGCATCTGTTTCTTTTCTTTTTTTTTTTTTTTAACATTAATTCATTTTTGAAAGAGAGAGCGCGCGCACAAACAGAGGAGGGCTGGAGAGAGAGGGAGACACAGAATCCGAAGCAGGCTCCAGGCTCCGAGCTGTCAGCACAGAGACCGACGCGGGGCTCAAACCCACGGACCCCACGGACCCCACGGACCGTGAGATCATGACCGAGCTGAAGTCAGACGCCCAAATGACTGAGCCACCCAGGCGCCCCCAAAGACATGGCATCTGGACTAGCAGTTCAGTGTGGCTGGAACTTGAGGGGCGACAGGGGAGGGGAGAAGAAAGGATTGACAGAAGATGAAAAAGGAAAGGTAGGCAGGGCCAGCCGGTGAGGAGCTTATAAGGCAAAGTGTGACACAGCTTCTTGACCGTGACCCAGGGGCTTGTGACTCATTAAAGATGATTGTAAGAAGCGTAACCTCTGAAGAGATATATGGGGGTGAGTGGAGAAGGGAAGACGAGCCAGGGAAGACACTTTCATTTACATCCTCCAGAGTTTTTTTCTTACAAGGCCGTATTACTATTATAATACATTTTTTAGTCTTTTAAACTTTCTCTCTTGGCTAGGACCGCAAATAATTCATACTAGCTGCCATTTATCAAGGGTTTCTGCACATTATCTTGCTCATCTTCACACTGGCTCTCTGAGAAACATACTATCATCCCATTTCCCAGATGGGAAACTGAAGGAGAACAAGCCAGAATGAGCAAATGAACCAGAATTTGAACCTGGGTCTGCTGACCCCAAGCCTGCCCTCCTAACACTCGGTTCCACAGCCCCCTGGGAGCACACATGGCAGGGAGGCGAACGCATCACTTTCACAGATGCCGTGGAGCCAGAGACAAAGCACATACCCGGGACAACAGAGCCACATTCAAACCATCTGGAGAGGCTGGTGCCCTGGGCATGGAGCCAGAGTGCCAGGATGGAATGTATCAGGTGCAGATGTGAAATCCTGGACTTGGGAGCAAAGCCTTGCCCAAGAACAGGCAGGAACCGTGTGTCCTGCCGGGGATTTGCACGGTCTGCCAAGATGCGCACACCCGGAGGCTAGGCCTGCATCCCACTGGAGGTCGGAGACCGTTGGCTGACTGGGGACGAGCGCCAGGCTGACTTCAGCCCATGCTTGTAGGGACTATCCATCTCCCTCTCTCTTTTGTCCTCTCACCATCCCTGACCATGTCTCCTCTGGTGGTCCCGATGAAGCTGGCGCCCAGCCCTGAAGCACCCCAACCCAGAGACAGGCTGAGACAGGATTGGAGCTCTTGGGGAGGTGAAGGAGACCACTGAGTGACTTTAGGGAATTGCCCTAAGGAAGTGATTTTTACGGGTTTTTTTTCCTAATGTTCATTTTTGAGAGACAGAGCAGGAGTGGGGGAGGGGCAGAGAGAGCGAGGGAGACACAGAATCTGAAGCAAGCTCCAGGCCCTGAACTGCCAGCACAGAGCCCCACACGGGGCTCGAACCCACGAACCACGAGATCATGACCTGAGCCCAAGTCGGACGCTCAACCGACTGAGCCACCCAAGTGCCCTGATCTTTAAGTTTTTTAAGCGGAAGACCCTTCTCCTGCATTGAATCTTATCTTATGTGAACTAGGTAAGGAAGGAGTGTCTCTGGTTGAAAGCAGGTGGGGGGGGGGGGGGGGAGACTCCCTGCTGATCTTCCCCCCTTCCCCCACTCAGGGTCCCTGAGCAAGGTGTGAAACCCACTGAGCTTGAGCACTTGGAAAAGCCCCTGGCTCAGAAAATGCTCTGATCCTTTAAGTCCTGATGAATAATCATAGAACTAACACGTATTAACCACTAACTATGCGCCAGCCACTAAGCTACAGGCTTCACACAAACCTTGTCATTTAATCCTCATCGGAAACCTCTGGAGCGGGTTCTACCACCAGACAGAGACTGCCCGCTGCCCACCAAACTCTCCACCTTGCTCTAACGAAACTCGAAGCCAGAAGCACCGCCAGACTACATTTCCCAGCTTCCTTTGCAGCGAGGTGAGGCCATGTGACCAAGCTCTGCCCAATAGCACGTGAGCAGGGGCGACTGCGCCGCTGCCAGCCAGGGCGGTGAAGGGAACGAGCGAAGCCCCCACGCTCCCCTCCACCTCCTGCGCCTGGCAGGGACCGGGGCCTCCAGAGCGGTTGTGGAAGCCTGGCGTTCAAGTGGCGGGTTGGGATCCCTGAATTTACCCTGCGTGGCAGCGCCCTCTGCCGACCCGGAGCCCACCCACCTGTACCACTACCTGAGAGAATCTTCCATTGGTTTTCAGCCACTGCAAGTGTAGATGTCCACAGCCCCATGGGCTGGCCTTCCAGATCCTCAGTCTTGGAAGAGGAAGGCAGAAGAGATGAAATAACTTTGTGAGATCATCTAGCCGGCGGCAGAATCCGAAGCCCTTGAGTCGGCCCCGAAAGAGTCCCTGCCCTCAAACCATGACATCCCCCCCCACGCCATGTTATAAAATTAGTGATGCCAATGCTCGGGGCCACCAAGACTCAGGAGAGTAGGTGAATGGATAAACAAAGCGTGGCACATCCGGACAATGGAGTGTTATTCGGTGACAAAGAGGAAGGAGCCATCAAGCCATGAAAAGCCATGGAGGAAACTTAAAAGCATATTCCCAAGTGAAAGAAGCCAATCTCCAAAGTCTACCTACTGGATGAGTCCAACCCTCTGACCTTCTGGAAAAGGGCAGAACCAAGGAGACGGTGGTTTCCGGGCATTCAGGGGGACGGTGGGAGGGGTGAATAAGCAGAGTACAGAGATTTTGAGGGCGGCGAAACTACTTTGTACAATCCTGTAATGGTGACATTTGTCAAAACTCACAGACTGTACAACACAGAGACTGAATCCTAATGTAAACTAAGGACTTTCGTTAATAATAATGGGTCAGCTTTGGTTCATCAGCTGTAACAAATATACGACGCTAATGCAAGATGTAAATAATAGAGAAAACTGGGGAGGGGGGTATATGGGAGATCGCTGCGCTTTCTGATCAATTCGCCTGTAAACCTAAAACTTCTCTAGAAATAAAGTCTATTAATTATGTATGAATTTAAATAAATATATACGGCTTCAAGAAAAACTCATGTATGAAAAAAATTAATAGTAATATTTTGCCACACGCAATACACTCTGATTCGCACCCAGTGAATCTTCCCAGCAAACGATGATGTAGGTATTGTCATTATCCCATTTTTCAGATGAAGAAACCGAGGCTCAGAGAGGCCAAGAAATTTGCCAAGCCAGGACAAAACACCCATTTCTTTGACTTCTCATCAGCCTCCCTCCCTAAGACCTGCCCCCTCCACCTTCCACGGACATGTGCCATCATCAAACCAGGGCACCAGTTCCCCAGCAAGAAGAGCCTGAAGGTGACAGTGTGCCAGGCCCTTTGTATGTAAGCCATGTGGATAACGGCTCACAACAGCCCTGTGAGGGAGGCTCCAAGGTCACTCTGCAAACTAGACCCCAGACTCCCTGTGCGGTGCTCGTTCATCCACAGAGCACTCACTCGGAATAGATCAGCCCCTGCGCCCCAGTGCCCCTGCACCACTCAACACACACACACACACACACACACAGACACCCTTGCACTTTGTCAATGACTCTCAAACATACAGGCTTTGGCTATCCAGGGGACATGAGGCCCTTCAGCACGTACACAAGCCAGCATTTCTCACCAAGAACAGAGGGTCATTTGGGGACATTTTTTTTTCCTGGAGATTTGTCAAGACCTCCTTCAAAATGCATAACCACACCTGCACATTAGCTCAAGGCATCACTTTCCCTGCTCTCTGTAACCCCTGGAGGGGAACTGAAGGAATGTATCAAATTCTTAATTTAAGAAAAAAAAAAAATCCCTGCCGCCTGCATGCGGCAAAAGGGCCATTTCGTATGTTGGAGGCATTATGAGGAAAGTGCTGCCTGAAAAATACTGATCTGACTGCAGTTCCTGGGATGCTGGGCCTCCCCGTGAAAGAAATAGGGCGCGATCCAGTTTTGGTGTTTAAAGAACATAAACACAGGCCGGGGACAGCATGATGTCTGACCGTCAGGGCTGTGGACTATCCATTACCTTACGACAGGGTGAGATGATTCGGAACCTACCGAGTTTTATTAAACATGCAGGCTCCATTCCACCATAAGTGGCGGGGACAGCACTGGGGCCTGGGGCGAGCCGCCCCAAAAGCTGTCAATGCCTCCAAAACTGAGAGGCACCCAGTCTACCATCCCCTTCCTCTGGAAGGGCCCACGAAGTCTCTGGGATCAGAGAGGCTCCACCATTTCCTGGCTGTGTGATCCTGGATATGTTACCTAACCTCTCTGAGGCTTCGTTTCTTCCTCTGAAGAAGTTTGACAAATAATGATAGGATCTGATGAGATCGTGCAGGCAAAACACATGATGATGACGTGAGAGCCAGCCTGGTTCTTACAGAGTATCTCATCCAATCCTCTCACTATGCAGATGGGAAAGCTGAGGCCCAGAGAAGGGAAGAGACTTGCCCACGATCACACAGCAAGCTGGAAGACCTGGGACTAGGACCTATGTCCTTGTTTCTTAGACCAAAGCTTTCTCCGCTGTGCACACTGGTCACATTCTGAGACTATCTCAGGAATGTAAGACTATGCCAACAGCCATGTGAGTTCTATAGCAGAAGCCAGCCCTGGGACAAGGAAAGGCGGGGGTATCCCCTTCCACCGGCCAACCTGGGGTTCCCATTCAGCTGCCCTAAGGGCTGGGGTCTGCCTCGGCCCCTCTGTGTAAGCAAGTGGTTGACAGAAAGCAAGGAGAGTGAAAGGGAACCCTTCTCCCTTATGCCAAATGTCTCCACTCCTGGAGAGGCCAGCAGGAGGAGATCTGGGTGGGTGATCGGCCCTGCAACCCAACCCCACCTTCTTAAACTCCATTCTGGAAGTTAGGCCTTTGCTGCTTAGGCTACCTGGTAGGTGCCTCTGGTTTCCAGGACTCGATCAGGCATTGAGTCTTTTTCAGGTGTTCTGCATAGACACTGGAAGGTCATGGCCACGAACCTACCAGAGGAGCCCTGTCTGAAGGGGTGGCATTGTCTAAGGTCCCCCCAAACCACTCCTTCCTGTCCCTTTCTGGGTCCCTCTGAGTGGGAAGACGGCTCTATTACCCTCCTATCTTGGGAGCACAGATGCGTCAAGGCCCCGGCCCTGTGAGTAGATGGGGATGGGCTCCAGGCACGTGCCCTGAATGGGTTTGGTAGGGTTTGGAGACCCTGAACAGCCCGTGCTCCTTCATTATCTGTGTATCCATCATTATCAGTGTATCCATCATTATCAGTCTCCCATAGCCTCTACCGAGTAGAACCAGCCATGGTCCACATCACATGACCCCGTCACCACCCGGCCACAGCTAACGCGTCAAAAAGGTAACACCTGACTCAAAGACAGCTCATCCATTGGCTGACCGGCCATCCGTGAGCTGGCCACAGCCCTACGTGGAGGAATTTGAGCTAAGAGATTTGGAGTCAACAGCTACGGGGGTGGTGGGGAAAGTTAGTATGAAGAGAGGGCAGCTTAGAGTCATGTGACCTCAAAGCTGAAAGAAGGTGAATGTTTTCACAGGGGTGTCGGGGTGTTGGCCCTGATGAAGGTGAGGAGGAAGAATCCCAGAGCCACCTCTGCAGAGCGCCGAGACAGGAATGCAGGCCAGATGCTCAGATTAATGGAAGTCAATATTGATTAGGGTTCCCCTTTCCAGCAAGGTGGGAAGATTCCCGTAAGAGTCTAGAAAGCGACGCCAGAGGGAGAAGCATTAAGTCCACAGTGGTGTCCTCAAAGCAAGGAAGGCTAAAGGTATCCTTGAAGGAGGGTGGCATGAATCCCTAGGAAAGGAGATTCCCACCAGGCGTCCAGACATAAGAGTAGGTCCCTGAGGTTGAGAATTGATGGAAACAAGAGACATTCTCTCGAACCCTGAACCAGAGTTCACCCTGTCCCCCAAATTCCAGAGTCAATATGGGCAAAGTGAGGAGCTATCCTGTGAGCCGCTGATAAAGAATCTACTCGGGTAGCTTGGATAGCCTGGTTACTCCTTCCCTGGGCTTGGTAGGGCCCTGAGGGGGCCTGG
Organism: Panthera leo; assembly: GCF_018350215.1. Classification (NCBI taxonomy): domain Eukaryota; kingdom Metazoa; phylum Chordata; class Mammalia; order Carnivora; family Felidae; genus Panthera; species Panthera leo. The sequence goes on from NC_056686.1 coordinate 28,628,829, forward strand.
GGGATCAGCGGAGAAGGGAGGCCGTGACCTGTAGGGCCACAGAAGCGATACATATGAACCAAATAATTTGGTACAGACGCCTGCTCCCCCTCCCTCTACAAGGTGGCTTGGGACAGGAGGTGGGGACGAGAGAAGAGGCGGACACAGGTGACAGGATCCGTGGAGGACATGGAGGGAAAGGACAGGCGTCTGCAGAGTTCACAAACTTGGGGGACAGGCTGGACTTTGACACTTTCCTTGTTTCCGAACATTAGGTGCAAACCCTCTGTGAAAGGTCACCCTGGGAAGAAAAGAGGAAAAACCCTTGTCTCTATTACTCCTTCTTCATGTGCCTCCTGTAAAAAAACGCCTTAGCCTGAATCCAACTGTCCCCAGCACCAGTTCTCCCCAAGCAGATTGGCTGCAGCCTTCACCAGGCTACAACCACATGCCTCGTTTACACGAGTGGGCCCCAGGTAAGCCCTGTGCCAAGCACCTGCTCGGAGGGGCACAGGAGGTTGCATTATTAGCGTTTAGTGGCCAGCGGGAGCAGATTAGGCGCCACTGAGCTGTAGGATTATCCCTGGAGCTCACTGTCCATTCACCACTCTGGCTGTGTCCGTGGGAAAGCGATCTGGAGAGGCCCAGAGAAGTCGGGCGCGGTGAGGGCTGCTGTATACGTGGTCTGCCGAGCAGGGCCCGCCAATGATCAGCAGCACGGAACAGACATGTCCGCGACCGCTCCCCGCAGGCACCGACGGTCTCTCTCGACACCGTGAGACCATCCCCCACAGTGTGCTTGGAATCCCATTCCTGACCACCCCCTACTCACCGGATTCAACCTCCTTCGGGCTTCGGGCCTTGGGTTCACATGTGACTTGGCTCTACGCTCTCTGACAAGTGCCCACCTAAGCCCAGAAAGGCCTACCTTCCCGTCCAGGAGGTTTTTTCCAAGATCTGTGCCTTTTCCACTTCCTAAGTCCACCCATCTTGGCTAGAAATAGACCCAAAGTAGCAGTTCAGTGCCCTCAAACCAAAGGCAGGCAAGATCTCACGGAGGCTTCTCTGTCCAACCAAACGAGGTGGCCAGCGAGTGTCCAGAGCTTTGCGGGTTCAGTCTCCACGTGGCCAACCTTTGGGCCCACGTGATGATTTGCACCATGACACCTCCCTCATCTTCCCCAGGAGGCCATGGTCCATGGGCTTTCCCCCCACCTGCTGATGACAGTAGCAGAAAGCCGTCACTTCTCAAAGGGTTGGGACAAGCCAGGCACCGTGTCAACTGTTTCACACAACTATCTCAGAGAATTTTCACAACTACCCTGAGGGTAGGTGTTTTCCCATTTTACAGGGGAGGAAACCGAGGCCCAGAGATTTACCACACAGCTAAAAAGCAGCAGGACGAAGGTTCTAACTCACACCCATTTATCTCCAAAGATAGGGCTCGTCACCCCGGTCTAGATGTCCTCCAATGCCCTGAAACCCCCACAGAAGGGGTCAGGCATTTCCACGCCTGGAGCCTCCATGGCCACTTCCTGCCCCTTCAGACCTTTGCCTTAAGTCAAAGAAGATCCTTTCCCTGTCCCATCACTAAATCTTGGGGTCTACATTCGGTGCCAGTAGGTGCCCTACAAACATCTGAGAACAGAGGAACGAAGGCGTTGGAGAACACTTGCGTTTATGTTGCAGGTTCACGCGTATGTCTTGACCTCTCCAGGGCCGACAGGACTGGGCCCAACTCCCTTGTGTAGATGCTTTTCCCCGAGGGGGCCTCAGCACCTTCTCTCTGGGCACCCTCACTCTGGTGTCACGTCAGCGTTCTTCCATACATCTTTGGGTTTTCTTTCCTCAAGTGTTTGGTTCAACAAGCACCTACTGAGACCCCCACTGCACGCCAGGCTCTAGGGAATCCAAGATGAACCACAAACCACCTGCCCTCCTGAAGCTCACGGTCCAATGGCCAGGGAGGAAGACCCAGGCGTGGCAACAGAAACCCAGGCCGCACTAAGACAGCACCTGTGAGGCTTGGAAATGCTGTCAGAGAGGCTGTCCGGCCAGGGTCTGAGCCCTCATGTGGTCCTGAAATCAAACCTCTGCCTTTATCATAAGCCCCCCAATCAGGCACCCACCTGCCACTACGTCCTTTCTCTCTTTAGTTCCAAGAAGGGGTGGAAAGGTCACCAAGGCCCTTATGGCCTCTCCTAAGCATCATGCCCAGGATGTCACGGGGAAGTTTGCAGGAAAAGCTCGGGAGGTTAGGGGATTCTGAGGTCAGCATGGAGTAGTCAAACAGCTGGAGCCCTAAGGTTGTATTAACAGAAGAATAGGCCCACTCATAGGAGGTGATAGTCCTTCTAGACCCCAGGTTGAAACGCAAATGCCCAGGTGCCAAACAGCGTGTGGAGCAAATGGGTGAGGGGGTGGGTGTAAGTGTTGGGAAGGAAGCACAGCCTGGCCTGGTCGGCACTGCAGCAGGCTGGAGAACACAAGTGCGCCCCAATAAGGGCAGCCTCCCTCAGCCCAGGGAGAGCTCCGTCCCGTGGGAATGCGGGCCCAGTATGGCCTGGTTGTATTCCTAAGTGTTCTTCTTATTCTCAAGTGCTTCAGTTATCTATTGCTGTGTAAAAAAGCAGCCCCAGACTCAGTGGCTTAAAGCAACCCCAAAGGGAGGAGGCATGGGGAGGACGTGCGTAAGGGGGACAGAGTCTCAGGCTGGGATGACGAAAGGGCTCTGGGGATGGATGGTGATGACAGTTGCATAGCCAAGTGAATGTACTTATGCTGAACTGTAGGCTTCAAAGTGGCCGAGAAGGGAAATTTTATGTTAGATAGATTTAGCACCCTCAAAAATGGTGAATTTTAGGGGCGCCTGGGTGGCTCAGTCAGTCCAGCATCTGACTTCGGCCCAGGTCATGATCTCATGGTTTGGGAGTTCGAGCCCCGCATCAGCCTCTGTGCTGACAAGTTTGGAGCCTGGAGCCTGCTTTGGATTCTGTGTCTCCTTCTCTCTGCCCCTCCCCCACTCACGCCTCTCTCTCCCTCTCTCAAAAGTAAATAAACATTAAAAAAAAAAAAAAAAAAAAGACCCAAGGAAGGCAGTGAGGAGCCTTAGAAAGCCAGGCAGACCCAGGTTTGACCCCAGCACCTTGGCGTACCAGCTGTGTGAGTTGGGACGAGTTGCTCAAGCTCTCTGAACCTCAATCTCTCTGTCTTTAAAATACGAAACAAGAGCCCCAGCTTCATGGAGTTGTACCTGGCGTGGTGCCTGGTGCCAGAGTTGGCACTCATCACACTCAATTTCCCTTTCCCCCGATGCCAGTGAGTAGTTGTGACTAACACGGGCCAGGTGCATAACGGAAAGCACAAGAAATATCTGCTTACTTGTGCAATTTCGGAGAAGGCAGATTTGGGCTGAAATAAAGGAGAGCTAGCACCAAAACCATTCAATCCTGGCAGAGGCTCCTTTTGGGGTAGGGAGCTTCTCATTGAAAGAGGTGTGCAAGTCCACTGGGAAATGAGCTGGCCTGGGTGAGTCCTAAGAACTCCTATAACTCCAATAAATTACAACTCTACGAAATGCTCAGTGGATTTACGGGGAAGCATTTTTCCCATCAATTTCAGGAATGTTACACGTTTATTATAAAGTGCCCACCTCCATTCACTGCTAATGGGATTATAAATTGACACAAACTTTCTGAAGGGCAATTTGACATAAGGCATCAGGAGCCTTAAAAATATCTACACCATTTGACCCTGTGGGAATTTGTCCCAAGGAAATAATCTATAATGTGCTCAGAGATACAAGTACAAGAATGTGGTTTGTTATTTATAATAGCAAACAAAAAAGTGGAAATAATTGAACTGTCCAACGAAAGAGGAATGATTAAATAAATTAGGGCACAGCCAAAGATGGAAAACCGTGCTTCCATTAATCTTGAGGATTCTTCCCACAATTATCTGTTAGAAGCAAGAAAATCTCTTTAAATTCAAGTTCTTAGAAAGAGTCTCCTATTAAGTGCACTCTCTCTTAGTTACTCTGTTTTTAAACAACAAAGTACTATTTGGGGAAATCACATTAGCCCTCCCTGACCTCAACCAATGCTACTTTGGGATGTTTAAGGAGGTCACCTGCGAGAACTGGCAAAAAGGAGGCAGAAAATTTTAACAGGGATTTAGTAATTATTCTGAGGGTTATGACCTCACAACTGCAAGTCTTGGCTGTCATTGTAAACCAGCTTTTCCAGCTTTTAAAAGCAATACAGTAAGTAGTTATGTTGTAGAGATCACTAACACACACTCATGGGACAAATAAAGACTATCCTAATGTTAAGTAAATAGGTATTTGTGGCTTGGAATACAATTTCCAGAGACAACACTGCACACAGATTTTAAAAGAGTTGCATCTCAATCTCAAACAAGTTCGACAAAAAAATGGAAATGATGGGCTCTGGACAGCTCTGCTGGGTAATTCACAAAACAGCTCTGGGGATGATAAAAACACAGATGTCAAAGATACTAGGAGAGTCAGTATAAAATGCGAAAGTGGGGGGGAATGTAATCTTCCTAAATATAAGATATTTTGTGTTACATGGCTTTAAATATCCATATGTAACTACGTTTATAAATTAAACATTATGAATCAGCATTTGATGATTTCTCTAAATATTTGTATATTCAAGTTGACCTCAAAACTTTTTGTTGACGCTTCCATTTGGGAAAACTAGGTGTTCTGTTCTTGGCTACCATATATTTAGGCTCATAAGACATATAGCCATGAAAGAAAAGATCTGTATAAAATCTAGTATTAAATAGAAAACATAGTTTCTAGGCTATAGTCTGATTCTAATTTTATTTAAACACACGCAACTGTGGACTTTGGGAAAAAAGACTACAAAGAACTATACCAAAATGTTAACAATGGGGGTGCCTGGGTGGCTCAGTCGGTTAAGCATCTGACTTCAGCTCAGGTCATGATCTTGCAGTCCATGAGTTCGAGCCCCGTGTTGGGCTCTGGGCTGACCGCTCAGAGCCTGGAGCCTGTTTCGGATTCTGTGTCTCCCTCTCTCTCTGACCCTCCCCCATTCATGCTCTGTCTCTCTCTGCCTCAAAAATAAACGTTTAAAAAAATTTTTTTTTAAATGTTAACAATGACTGTAACCGGGTAGTGCGATTATGAAGTATACATGGGTTTTTCAAGTTGTTTTTTTCTTTAAAATATACTAATTTTTTTAAAACTTTGTGTAATGTTTATTTACTTTTGAAAGAGAAAGAGACAGAGCACAAGCAAGGGAAGTGCAGAGAGAGAGAGGGAGACACAGAATCTGAAGCAGGCTCCAGGCTCTGAGCTGTCAGCACAGAGCCTGACACGGGGCTCGAACTCACGAAACGAGATCATGACCTGAGCCGAAGTCGGATGCTCAACCGACTGATCCACCCAGATGCCCCAAAATATACTAATATTTTAACCAAGGAGATAATTTTTTTAAGTTTATTTATTTATTTTGAGAGAAAGAGAAAGCAGTGTAGGAGCAGAGAGAGAGAGACAGGGAGAGAGGAGAGAGAGAATCCCAAGCAGGTTCCACACTGTCAACACAGAGCCCGCTGCAGGGCTCGAACCCATGAACTTCGAGATCATGACCTGAGCTGAGATCAAGAGTGAGTCAGACACTTAACCAACTGAGCCACCTGGGCGTGCCCCAAAGGGGATCATTTTTTAAGTCTTTTGTAAAAGTACCTCCTTTCTTAGATTCTCCCTTGGGGCCATTAGAGTATCTTCTGTTCCTATTCGTTCCCTAAATCTTTGGGAACTGTCCTACGAGACAGATCAGGAGGATTTTAATAGACACATATGCACTGACATAGGAAGATGTGCCTGACACAATGAGAGGGAGGAAAAAGCGGACTACTAAGCAAATATCAATAACTCATATGTGATATGATTCCCCCTCTGAAAGAAGGGGAGAGGAGTGTGGGGAGAGAGAGAAAGGGATGAGTGTGGGGAGAGAGAGAAAGGGAGGGAGGGAAGTATAACAGACGTGTGTGTGTGTGTGCGTGTGTACACGTGATATACACAGCCATAGGGGTAGGTCCAGAAGGAAACCCACCAAACTGCCCAAAGCCAGGGTGGAGAAATCCCATACTCTTCTGTATTGTTCATTTTTTTATTTGTACAGTGCCTGTTTATAATAGGATTGTAATCGGCTTTCTGCTGATTCCACTGGAATAGGGGGAATGCTGAAGGCGAGTCCCATCCATTTGCATGGCTTCACTACTCCACAAAAGAAAAAAAAAATTAACCGGCATTTCCTAGACCTCCTAAGCCTGTAGGGCACAAAGGAGTTTACGATTACAGCAACAAGCTCCGTTTCTGTGGCCCCATCTGCTATGGCAGGACTTCTCATCTCTAAGAGGACACAGAGACACAATTGAGCATGAAGAGCGGTTTGCTGAGTGTTTTCTAGGAGCCAGGCACTGCGCCAAGTGCTTTGCATGCATTAGCTTAGTTAACCCTTACCACAACCTTCTATCCATTTTACGGCTGAAGAAACTGAGGCACGAAGAGGGCGAGCTTATATCGCTGGTCAGTGACAGAGCTGAGATTTGACTCAGGCAGCCCAGGCACCCCTTGGGTGACTCACATGTACCTACAAATACACCTCTCAAGCCACAGCCCTACTGTGGCAGCCAGGACCCACCGTGGAGAGGAGCAGTATAGAGGCCAGGGCCTCGAGCACCCTTTACCGCCACCGGGTTGGGGCTGCGTGGCCAGAAAGCTAGGAGACTAAACTGCTAGGATCGCACCTGGACCAGTCCCAGAATTTCCGGATCCTGCCCTGGCCCAGCCACCACCCTCCTCCTAAGAGGTCCTTAGGGAAAAGAGCCCACCAAGGAACCATGCGGGGCCAGCACCCTCTTCCTAGCGTGTCTCCAATCCCAGCTCCGATGCGAGCGTGCTGGGCTGGCCCGGGAGAAGTCCTTTTCCTAAACCAGGCTGAGCCACCCGCTTCCCCAGCCTAATCTCAGATCTCAGGACCACGAGGCAAGACGGGCTCCAGTCCCACCCTATCCCTGCCACCAAGGGCCAGAGAAAAACAGCAGGAAGACAGGCAGTAAGAGAGAGTAAGAGAGACAAAGCCAGCCCCAGGGTGAGCTGGCTACACCCGCACAAAACCTTATTAGGTTTGCACAGCTGAGGAAGGTGGGAGAGAGATCCAGGCGGAGAACTGCACCTCCTCCCATTCTGGAGAAGCCCTAACCAGTGCTCCATCCTGTCTCCTGCAGGAATGGAAAAGAGAAGAAGGAACACACTCACAAACCCTAGATGTGGCCTCCTGAGGTCCTTAACTTAGACAAGAAGCATCCTTCTTCCCTTGGGGGGTGGGGGGAGGGGCACCGTTTCTGGCCGTCAGTGCTGACCCATCCTCGGGGAGGACTGTCACGGGCAGTCAGGGGAGAGGGGACCCCCACCCCGGTGCCTTAGGGCTCCATCACTGCTGCAGGTGGTGGCCCTGTCTCCGTCAGGCCATCAGTGAGACAGCCTGGACCTTCAACACAGCAAGGCTGCTCCGTGTTCTCTGAAGCCCCCATGCTGAGCCGAGCACAACTGCCCCCCACCCTTTTGTGCCACACGGCCTGACATAGATGGCCCATGCTGGACCCTAAAAACACCGCCTGGTTTCTACTTGCAGACCAGGACTCAGACAGGATTGCCATATGAGGACAGAATCGCCCTTTCCCTGACACAAAGCTAGTGGGCCCACTCCCGCCTCCCCAAGGACACTTTCCCACCTTGACGGTGTCTACAGACGGCCTCCGGCCAGTCCACACTCTCGCAGTCCTTGCCTGATGGTGCCTAACCCCACGTTAGCATCCAATAGAAACAGCCCTGCCCACATCCGCAGCTCCCCCTCCCCCTGGTGACACGTTCTGAAAAGGTAACAGCTTCCCCTCCCTCCCCGCCCAAACCTCCATCAGACAGAAGTCCCATCGTTGATCAGTTTGCCCCTGATTCGGCACAGAGCTGAAACAGACTTGTCCGTGAGCTTACAGAAGGTCAGAGGAAATATGCAAGACAGTGCCCTGCAGGGGCTGGGGCTTCTGGTCTGCGACCCCCTTTGGAAACAGAAGGACCTAAGAGCCTCTGGAAACCACTATCCGTTTCTCCTCTCAGATTTTATCTCCTCCTCGGTCTTCCTTTTGATCTTGTTTTCAAGCCAGAGATGAGCATTTCCACGTTGACTCAGGCTTGATTATAACTGACTCTGAACCTTTCTAGTGATTAAAGTAGCCGCGAGGCGATGTTCTCCAGAGATCTGTACTGCAGGTTGAATAATTCAAGGATCCCTTCCAGAAGGCTGAGAAAACTGGGAGAAAAAAAAAATCAGAAAGCAGGAAACTTTTTTTAAAAGAAAAGAGTAATTTCCCCCATGCCGGCTACACAATAAGTACTCGATAAATGTTGGTTAATTTTGATTGACGTAAACACTCCAACAGAAATCCAATGGAGAACTGGCAGTAATGAGCCTGGAGCAGGATACTGGAAGCTTCCAGCAAGTGGGGCACTTCAGGCGACTGCCTCCCTTCCCACCATAGGATGATATGCTTGGGAGCTTCTGGTGCTTTCCAGACTAGGACAGAAGCTTGAAATGAGGACAGGAGGGGAGGGGGGAAGGGGGCATCTGTCGACCTGCTCAGCCTGATGGGCTGAGGTTGAGCCAGTGGAGGAGGGTTCGGCCCGGAACATGAAGGAGCTGTTTTCATGAAGGCTGACTGCGTGAGACTGTGGGTCCAGGCTGGGCTGCTTTGGTGCCCCTGTGGCCGGGTATGACCTGGTGAGGAAGAGGAGAGGGGCTCTCTCTCCACCTCAGTTCTGGCTTCCTGTGGCAGAGTTAGGGAGACGTGATGCAATGGTAGAGCAGAACCAAGCCATGTGTAGCGGGTAGAATGCCTGGGAAGCGGTGTTCTCTCTGAAGGGGTTCAGCGGCAATGGAAGTGGCCAGTCACCGCCTTCACATGGCAGGCAGAGGGCCTCCCAAGGAAGGAGAGCTGAAGAGGCATGGGTATGAGAACCAGCTCCCGTGGGTGGCCTGACACAACCAGGGAAGGCTCCAAGGGGAAGAGGGGCTCTCTCAAGAGGCAGAGAGAGTCTGCAGCTCTTACCATCAGGGACTAATGGTACCGTGGCTGTGTTCGCACCCACAGGCTGGGGCAGTCCAGGGGGTCCGGGTTTTAGGACTTCCCACGCAGGACCGGTCCAACATTTGGCATCAATACCTAGTGGAGATCCCTGACCTAAGAAGGCTCTCGAATTCCCCTACCTGACCCCTCATGGTACAGAAACTGAAGCCCAGAGAGCCTGGGTTGCCCCGAGTCGCACAGCTAGTTAGGAGCTGGACAGGATCCCTCTTGCCCTCGTTCCCGGTTCCCAGGATTGTGTGTGTGAGAGAGAGAGACAGGCCAGCAGACAGACAGACTAACTGGCTGAGATTCCGGCCAACTGACTGAGTCCACAGCAGCGCCTCACCCAGCGACTCTGGCCAGTGCACCGTCAGCACGTGGCCGAGCTGGAAGGCCAGCTGCCACCACTCCCTGAGCCGGCACAGTCAGCATCCACAGAGCCAATTCATCTACCTGTGCTTTAATGAGCATCAGATGCTGCAGCCAGGGACCTGAAGGCCCAGAAAATTCCAATTTCAAGCCCACTCTTTATAGTCAATTAGCTTCACAACCCCGCACCCTGGAGACCCCAGGGCCATCGGAGCCATGGAGCCGGCAGCTGGGGCATCTCCCCAAACACCGAGCCCGGGCCCTTGCTGGACAGCGGTCTTGGTGTTCCAACATCAGAAATGCCTCCACTCCTGGGGAAAAGACTATTGGAAAACGGGGCCTAGGGCCGGTCTGGAACAAGAGGAGGCGTCTCAACAGCTCTGGGCAGAACAAATCCTCAAGGAACAGGCACACATTCTGCTTTCAGACCCTCCCTCCAAAGTCGCTTCGGATTGACCAACAAGCCTCCATGAACTCGGGAACAGCCCAGGGAGGTTCAAATAGGTTAGCTGTGCCACATCTGTTGGGTTCTCTGCCCGGCCCCCCATTTCCACCCACCTCCTTCTCCCTCCACCTGCTTGGAGCCACGAGCACTATGACTCCGCCCCTATGACCACTGGTGATTGGACAAGGAGTAGGCATCTGGTCTGACCTGGACCAATCGGAGCCCCTTTGCTGAAAAGTCGGGGACACTGGTGTTGGGGGTGGAGAGAGAGGAAGGAAGAGGTAAGTCTCAGGTGCCTGGGGCTAGAAACTGTACCAGGGGCCTTTTCCACACACCCCGTGGGCCAGAGAAGCGAAGAAATCCCGGCCTCAGAGAAAGAAGCATGAAGCAGAAAAGAACAGAGGACATCCAAAATTGAGCCCCTGTAATGTCCCCTCCCTGGTCCACTGGGGCTCACAGACATATTTACTCTGTTGTCTGCCTTCGTCACTATATCATGGCATGCAGCTTTGGAGTCAGACACACCGGGATGGAATCTGAATTCTGCCAACCAGTCATCTATAACCTTGAGAAACCTCACTCCCTCTCTGGGCCTCTGTTGCCTCAACTATAAATCGGTAATAAAAACAACCTCCCGGCAGGGCTGTGGAAAGAATTTGAAATAATGGCTAAGGCATCAAGTGCAACATCTGTAGGTGCCTATAAAGTGCTTTGTAGGGCTACTAAGGTTTCTAGGCATACCTAGAAAATTCCTATCCACATATCAAGACCCAGTTTAAGGGTTAGCACGTCCGTGAGGCCTCTCCCCCCGCAATCCTGGACTCTGACAGAGCTCCTGCCTCTGACCTTGAAGCAACTTAAACATATGCTCCTTGTAAGTGTGTGTTATCTGACTGATGCCCAGGGCAAGGACTGGGTCTGATTTCTCCCTGCAACCCCCGGTACAGGCCTGGCATGCAGAGGAGATTTGTAGATACGTACTTAACTGAATCACATCAGATCACTGAAATCTTATTGAATTCTGTCACCTAGTATACTCACCCAGCTTTTAGAAGTTGGACTTCCTTCTTCCTCAATAACAATAATCGTAGCTAAACGCTATTGATCGCTTCCTGCCTTGCCAGGCACTTTCTGGGTGTGCCTCTGGTGGTTATCTCATTTAACCCTTCCGGCCGCCCGTGAGGTAGGCACTGTAATTTGCCTTGTCTTCCAAATGGGGAAACTGAGGCTCAGAAACTTGTGTCAGATGTCCAAAGTCAAGCAGCCAGGAAGCAAGAGGAGCCAGATCCGAGTCCATGTGTTCTGTTTCCTCTTTTTGCCTCTTTTGCCTCTTTTTTTAGCTTTTTATTTTTAAATAATTTTCGATTCATGGAAGCGTTGCAAACATGATGCAGAGAGTCCCCATATGCCCTCCACCCAGCCCCCGCTAGCGTTGACGTCTCCTGTAACTGTGATATATGGATCAAAATCTAAAATTGGGTGCCAGGTGCCTCAGTCGGTTAAGTGTCCGACTCTGGTTTTTGGCTCAGGTCACCATCTCATGGTTTGTGGGTTCAAGCCCCTCACTGGGCTCCGTGCTGACAGGATGGATGGAGCCTGCTTGGGATTCTCTCTCTCTCCTTCTCTCTCTGCTCTTCCCCTGCTCTCTCTCTCTCTCTCTCAAAATACATAAATAAACTTTAAAAAAATAAAAATTAACCTCGGTACAACAGTATTAATGAAACCACAGACATCACTCAGATTCCCCCAGTTTTTCCACGAGTGGACTTCTTCTGTCCCAGAATCCAGTCCAGCACCCCATGTCCCATTTACTCATGATATCTTTCCTTCGTCTTCTCCAGTCTGTGACGGTTTCTTGGTCTTTCCATATGTTTCATGACCCTAGCGCTTTGGGAGAGTAACGGATACTTTATAGAACATTCCCCACTTTGGACTTGTCTGATGCGTCTTCATGAACGGTCTGAGGTTACAGATTGGGGGGAGCATACCGCATAGGTTCAGTGCCCGGCTCCTTGCACCATACAGGGGGCACATGATATCAACGTGACTCATTACCGGTGATGTTAGCACGGATCACTTGGTTTCTCCTCTGCAGAGTCACTATTTTTGCACATTTGCTTTTAACCAGCACGCTCTGATGCCTCTCGGTCAACATCACTGGGGCCAGAGAAGAATAGTGCCTGGCCGGGCGGGATGCTCCCAGAGATGAGAGCCCAGAACAAAAGGATTCTGGGTCACCCAAGGGAGGGCCAAAGTGTCAGCTGCCCCGCCTGGCATCCAGAGCACCAGGAAGGGGCATTCTCCCCACGCTGGAATCACCAAGAAAGGCTTCCTAGGATCGCAGCACTTCGGAGGGATCTGTAAGGCAGCAGGGAAGGATGACCGTTCCAGGCAGGGAACCGGCACCAGCGCGGGCATCCTCGCAAGGAGAAGCCAGCGGGGACGGGCTCTAAATAAGAAGGCAGTGACTAGACTAAAATCACAAAAAAAAGGTCATCATGGCCATCCCTCATCTCCAGGCAGGATGACTCTGTAACCCTCCCCAGTCCCTTCAAAACGTCTCCACATTTATAGCCTAGAAACTCAGAGCAATGGTTTCCAGATGGGAAAAATCAAGCCAGTGGAACATCTCCTGTCTCTCCCCGGCCCCCTCCTGCCTCTGTGCTCCCACCGCACTTGGACACTCCCCCTGGCATTGATCACAGCCGCCTTTGCTTTTAGATGCAAGCAAGTGTGCTAGTCTGAGCACCAGCCTCCCCACTGGACTGCAGCAAGGTGGGGGGGTGGGGTGCCGCACCAGCCTCCTCTGCCCCTCCCCCTCCAGGCACTGAGCCCCGAGCCCCTACACACAGCAGGGGCTTAGCAAATGCTTGCGGGAAGGCAGGAAGAGAGCAGACTCACTTCTGCAAGAAGCTTCGAGGAGACTATTCTGAAAACATCCTGCAACTCCCACCACCTTCCAAAGCTCAAAAAATCATTTTAAAAACTGACGACTGTGAAATTTCAATTATATTCACAAGGAAAGCTAGAGTGAACCGCAAGAAGCACAGAATAGTGGCTTTGCGTTTGAGAGGCCACAAAAGGCCCGAGAGAAGGGCCAGCCTTGAAGCCAGACCTATCGGTTTCCAGAACCCAGCTGTACGTGAGCAGTCCTGAATTTATAGCCTTTGAAGGAGGGGGACAGCTCCAGGGAAATTAGAAGTCTATAAGGACGGGTAGGTAGCCGGCATGAACCAGCTACCAAAAACAAGTTAGTGCTCGAGGCTGCATTAATAGGTGTATAACATCCACACAAAAGGAGGTGATAGACATGTTCTGCTCTATGCTGGTTAAACCACCATCAGAGAATTGGGCTCAGGAAGACAAATTGGATTTTGTGCAGAGGTTGTTCTTCAGAATACAGACAGGTCTGGATTTAGCCAGATGGAAAGAAATGTTCCAGATAAAAGAAAAATATGCATGAACAATCTGAGACGAGGCTGACTGCTTCTGAGGACCTTCAAGAAAGGCCAGCATGGCTTAAAGAGAGAAAGCAAGCTGTGACCAGACTTCAGACTGGAGAAGTGGGTGGCGGCCAAGCCCTGCAGGGTCACATGGGTCGTATACAATTTGGATTTGATCCCAAGAACAATGAGAAGCCCTAGTCTGTCTTTGCATGTTGGCCAGAGACCCAGAGCAGGCTAAGTCCCACACCCTACTCCCCCCCCCCCCCGACCCCCCCCCACCCCCAGCCACACACACCATGGAGGAACTGATCATCTATGTCCAGTAGGGACACTACACTGGAAGAGCTTCAGAGGAGCAGGTGGTGGGGATCCCTTGAGCGTTGCTCATGAGAACATGGCCCCCTGGAGAATGTAGCCCCTGCCTTCACGTTTGGACCTGGCCTTCAGGGATCTCAGAGAACCAGCAGCTGGGAGAAAAGGCTTTCTGCAGCAGAACTGCCTGATGTCTATCTGATTTTTTTTTTTTTTTTTTTTGCCTCTCCCTGCAGAAAACTGGGCACCAGAGATGATCTCTCTCCTGTGCTACTTCCCTTAAAGTCAAAAGAAGTCACCACCTACTAATCCACTCTCCCTGCGGTAGGCGCAGCCAAGCCTCCCAGGCCGGTGCACGGCGGGCACACCTCTGGGTCCCCAGAAATACCTTCGGAGGCATTTCACTGCAGCAAACACAGACTCTTAACCCCACCCCTGGACGCAACGCGTCCACACCACCCCCGAGGCCCCTTTCTGCATAGTTCCCAGATGCCGCGACCAGAAGCTCCACCCTCAATGCCTCCTGAAATCAAGTGCAGCTGTCACTGTTGCCACTGCCCTCAGTAATCACCCCCCAGTCAAGGTCCAGGATGGGTGTGTTTGCCTGTGCCCTGACGGCGAGGCAACCTGGTCTGCTGAGGCTGCCTGGTTCCAAGACTCGAAAGCTAGAGTTGGCAAACATGGGCAAGTGGTTCCGATGCAAGAAGGCCAACAAGAAGTGGCATATGCCCACTGCAGGTGGTTTCGTACAACCCAGATTCTGACACCAACGTCTCTCCTTGGCGAGGCTTTCTTAGTTTTAAGCAGCAGCAAGCCCAAGACTAGGAATGATGGGGTGGGATTATAAAGCATCTGTGAGGCTCAGAGAACCCAAAAGGCAGGGGTTGCCCACACAGGCAAATCCCTTAGTCTCTGTGACCCCAGGACTCCGTGGGACCCAGGGTCCCCAAACCTGCTGCTAGCAGCACAGGGAAGGTATTTGTCGGTCCCACGTGGCTGGACCCTCCATGATTAAACCCCGTGTTCACTCCCAGCGAAGGCAGAAGGTCAAAGCCAGAGGCACAACCTATGTGATGAGCCCAGTCGCCTCCCTTTCTGCAAGGCGGTCAGTCTTGGGGGAGCAGAAACCAAAAGCTGCACAGACTGTCTCAAAGCACAAACCAAGGCTAAGAGGGACCCCCTGTCCCCTGCCTGCCCCTAACAGGTCCCCGAAAAGTTTCTGCTTCTTTAGTCACAATCCCACGAGAAGATACAGGATGCGACCACGTCTGTGCCACCGTGAAACCGACTGCATCCTCTTCCCAGAATCCTCAGTGCCTGACCCCTTGGTGTCCAAGTCTCTGCACCCCTGCACCCGTCAAAGAAGCAAAAACCATCCAGTGAGTCCAAGCCACCCTCCTTCTGGAAAACTCCGTCACCTTATAACACCCTTTCCTGAGATTCCCCAGCCCAGAGGACCCCACCTGACAGCAGCTGGATACAGATACCAATGTTCTGTCTCCATGCCGGCCTGGGATGGGGCAGGGTCTGCCAGCCAGCACCCCCTTTCTTTCCTTTCCCAAGACTCACCTAAGAGTAAGCAGAGGCTGGAAAAGAGAGCTACCCCAGGGATACGTGTTAAAATTAAACTATAGTGAGAGCAAGATGACTAACCACCCCCCCGACCCGTGACTAATTTAGGACTCGTCACACTGGCCATCCCTTCCGGAAATTAGATGAAACCTTTAGGGAAGAGGAGTGATCTGTGTTGCATAATCACACACGTGGGACCCCACCCCCACCCCCCACTCCCACCCCCTCCCCTTTAGCCTAGAGGAGAGAATAATAATAATAATAATTAAGCTGCTCTATTTATGGTTCTGAAAATCAGCAGTTCTGGGCCACACCTGCTAGGGTCGAGCTGAGCCATGGAAACACTCTGCAAGACGTCCCCAAGTCTGCCTAACAGTAGCGGGCAAGACGCAGGAGCCGCCAACATCCCCCCTTCGGGGAGAACACAAGGGCTATTTAGAACAGCTCGTTGATGGGGTCAAGGAGAGGAAGCTGGAGACTCTGAAGGGCATTTCACGTCGTGAAATCCAGCCGGCGGCCCAGGCTCATCACTCAGCATAAGCCATACAGATTTATTTATATTTTGCACGAAAGAGGGAAATTACTTAGCCGTGGGGATCAATTCTTCAATCCAGTGTTTCTAACATGGCAATAAATTTATTTCATCATCTCCCTTTTTCTTTCTCCTCTTCTCGAAGCTTAAAGAAATAAGCCATGCTCTGGGGAGGCCCCGGAACGGGGAAATGAGCGGGAGGAAGGCCCGCGAGAAACAAGGTGTCAGGCCAGGAAACCACTCACTGGGCCGCCCGGCTCTGTGGAGCGAGCTCTAGAGTTGGAGTCCCGAGACCGGGGTTCCAGACCCTGGTTCTGTCACTTCTCTGCGGTGGGAGTGACCCTGAGCAGGTCCCTGAACCCCCAAAGTGAGGAGAGCTATTCCAGGGCCCCACCAGGCAGGTGTAAGAAGTAGATGAGACCAGATATATTCAGGCTTCCGTTCGGCTCCCAATACATCAACATGACTGACTGAGGATGAATTGTAACATTTGATGATGTGACCCGTTGTTCTTTCTACCCAAGCTGCACAGTCTGTGATGTCACAGAGACATCACAGCTTGAGTGAGGTTAACACCCAGGCCATGTCCCAAGGCCAGAGACTGCTTGGACGTCCCTCCCCGCATGGGGACAGGCTGAGTCTGGGATGTTTGTGACAGCTCTGGCCAAACGTGCCCCGGAGTCCAGCGAAGCCTCCAGCAGCTGGACAAGTGTGATAAATGGTCCCCCCTGGCACGCCACACCCCTCCACTGGAGATGGGCCGGGGCTGGTGTATGGACCATGTGAATGCAGCTGCTGGGTAACGCAAAGCCATGATGGAGAACCGTGAACGTGGGGATGAGGTCCAGGGAAGCGACAGGACACCTTGGTGCTGGAAGATGCTTGCAGGCGGAGAGGGGAGAGGGGTCCAGATGGAGGAAACGGCCAGAGCAAGCGAAGCTGAAAGGATGCAGGAGGAAGCCCAGGAGCTGAGCGGGAAGGAACAGAAAAGATCATCCTTCAAGGCCTGTGCCAAGTGTCTCCTCCTCCAGGAAGATCGTTCTGACCTCTGGTTGCGCTCCTGCTCCCAAAGGAGCCACTGTCCATGCGTCTGTAAGACTCTTCCACAGGGGCTTTCAAGACCCCCAAATCTGGCCCCAGACCACCTTCATCCCCCTAGACTTTCCTTCCCCAAACGCAGCCTTTCCCCCACCTCCCAGGCCTTTGCTCCAGGCATTTCCTCTACTGCGAATGCTTCCCCTGCCTCCCTCCCACTCGTCAAACCTCTGAGTTCCCTACTAACCCAACTCAAATGCCTCTTTTCCAGGACACTATCCTACAGCCTTCTTCCTGAACAGCTGTCATCCTGCCATCCCCGAATCCTCAGACCGTTTTGTCCTTTCGGGGGGCCTCCTCCTGCACCTCGCCCTGTGCCACCGACGCTCATTCCAAACCAAAAATGTATTGAGGGAGGATAAGTAAACATGGGCCACGCACACAATGGAATACCACTCAGCAACAAGAAGGAACAAATTACGTGTACATGCAACAACACGGATGTCAAAGATAGTATGTTGAGGGGCGCCCG
Organism: Panthera leo; assembly: GCF_018350215.1. Classification (NCBI taxonomy): domain Eukaryota; kingdom Metazoa; phylum Chordata; class Mammalia; order Carnivora; family Felidae; genus Panthera; species Panthera leo. The sequence goes on from NC_056686.1 coordinate 28,646,228, forward strand.
GGTGGCTCAGTCAGTTAAGCGTCCAACTCTTGATTTCGGCCCAGGTCATGATCTCACAGTTCGTGAGTTTGAGCCCTGCATCTGGCTCCATGCTGACAGTGCAGAGCCTGCATGAGATTCTCTCTCTCTCTCTCTCTCTCTCTCTCTCTCTCTGCCCCTCCCCCACTCGTGCTTGTGTGCTCTCTCTCTCTCTCAAAAATAAATAACCATAAAAAAATTAAACTCAAAAACAGTACATTGGATGGGGCGCCTGGGTGGCTCAATCAGTTGAGCGACCAACTTCAGCTCAGATTATGATCTCATGGTTCGTGAGTTCGAGCCCCGTGTCAGGCTCTGTGCTGACAGCTCAGAGCCTGGAACCTGCTTCAGATTCTGTGTCTCCCTCACTCTCTGCCACTCCCTCATTCATGTTCTGTCTCTCTCTGTCTCTCAAAAATGAATAAACATTAAAAAAATAAATTTAAAAAATAAAAACAAATTTAAAAAATAGTATGTTAAGTAAAAGAAACCAAACCCAAGAGCACAGACTATTGGAATCCCTTTATGTAAAGTCCTAGAAGGGGCAAAATTAATCTATGGTGATAGAAATCAGAACAGTGGTTGCCTTTGGGAACGATGGTAGGGCTAAACATGGGACTTTTCTAGGGTGATGAAAATGACCTGGTTCTGTGCTGTCCAACACAGTAGGCACTAGTCACATTTGGTACCTGAGCATCTGAACTATGGCAACACTGAAGTGAAATGTGCTGTAGGTATAGAATACACCCTGGTTTTCAAGAACTTAGGATGAGCAAAATAATGTAACATATCTCATTAATGAATCTGTATATTGATTACATGGTGAAGTAATATTGTGGATATATTGTGTTAAGTAAATATGTTATTATTTTTTTTATTTTTTAAATTTTTTTTTTTTAATTTTTTTTTTCAACGTTTTTTATTTATTTTTGGGACAGAGAGAGACAGAGCATGAACGGGGGAGGGTCAGAGAGAGAGGGAGACACAGAATCGGAAACAGGCTCCAGGCTCCGAGCCATCAGCCCAGAGCCTGACGCGGGGCTCGAACTCACGGACCGCGAGATCGTCGCGGGGCTCGAACTCACGGACCACGAGATCGTGACCTGGCTGAAGTCGGACGCTTAACCGACTGCGCCACCCAGGCGCCCCTAAATGTTTTTTTTGAGAGAGAGAGAGAGAGAAAGAGACAGAGTGCAAGCAGGGGAGGGGCAGAGAGAGAGAGGGAGACACGGAATCTGAAGCAGGCTCTAGCCTCCGAACTCTCAGCACGGAGCCCAATGAGGGGCTCGAACTCACGGATGTCAAGATCGTGATCTGAGCCGAAGTTGGACGTTTAACCAACTGAGCCACCCAGGTGCCCCATATGTTATTAAAATTAATTTTACCTGTTTCTTTTTATTTTTTTTAACAAGGCTACTAGAAAATTCTTAATTACCTATGTGGTTCACATTATATTTCTATAGGACAGCCCTGCTGTCAATCTTGATGTAGGTTACATGGGGGTACGCATTTGTCAAATTAGAGTGCACCCATAAGATCTCTGCATTTCAATATATGTAAGCTATATCTCGATTATAAAACAATTTTAGTGAGCACCTACTATGTGTTCGGTGTTAATACTGCACTGTAGGAATAAAAAAAAAACAGACCCACTCAGTCTAGTCAAAGTAACTGACTTTCATCAAATAATTGCTCTAAAGAATGATCTTATCTCGTTCCCAACCAGGCTTAGTACTGTTAAGGCAGGGACCGTATTGGGGCACTTTTGTCCCTAATGCTGCCTAGCACAGAGAGGGGTGCAAGTCAGGGGCTCAATGTATTCCCATACACTGAGTTGAACTACTGAATTGGTTAATATTCATTTCCTGAAACAGGCAGGTAAATAGAGTCTACCTGGGGGGAATGTTGCTGCCTTTAAACCAGACCAGCTAACACGTCACTGCTTTGGTCATTTTGCAAAATTTCCAGGGACAGAAGGATCCAGAGTCCATCACCATTCTTGGCCTGCTCTTTGGGATATAATCCTAGTATAAGACATCAAGCCTTCTGCCTAAATTCTCTGGACCTCTTGGGTAAATACTGTGAGGAGCAGGGTGATCAAAATTAATTTTTTAAAATAGATTTTCTTACCTCAACTGGAGTGTATATACAAGGACTGCTTTTCCCTCCAGAGATTTTGAAGGTAAAGTATGTTAGGAGACATCCCTACAGACATCCCTACCTATGAGGTAGATGCACTCAAGTAAGTTTTTTAGGAAAGGTTTGTAAATAGGCACATACTGGTTTTCTTTGCAGATCCTCAGGCCTTAGTAGGAGAGTTACTTCTTGCCTGTGAGCTCAGAGAGCTCTTTCCACAGTGCCTACTTCCACACATCCCGGGACTAAAGGGGAACCACTCAAGTGGCCCCTGTTTGCTGATGAGCTTCCAAAGAAAGCGCCCCATGACCTGGTAGAAGTTACTCAGATGCGTGGATGCGTTAGAGACCACCGAAGTGAAAATCCAACTCGTAGCAGCTGCAGGAAGCGTGTCTTTATTAATTCATCTTAGGGCTATTATTGACTTCTTCTCTGAGCCTACACAGGGTCCAGGGGTCCAGGAAACGCAGAGAAGGGTCAGGCCAGGTCCCTGACCTCAAGAATCCCACAATCTAGTGGTAGGAGTATAATGAGCACAGTTACTGCCAAGACACAGGCAAGAAGGGTCCAAAGAGACTAGTTGGGGGGCATATGGTTACCTTCCCTGTGCTAAGCACTGTGCTGGGCTCAGGGTCTATACACGTGGCTTCGAACAGTCTCCTCCTTCCTTCATACCTCACCCTCCTGACAGCAGCCACGGAGATGGTTTAACATCATGAATCAGATCATACCACCCTTCTAGTTAAAAACTTTCTTTGGTTTTGTTTTATCAAAGCACAGGGACAGAAGCCGCGGGCAGAAAGAGCTAAAGACTTAAAGAGTTAAAAACTTCCAATGACATTCAATTATACTTAAAACAAAGCTCCATTTCTTGACATTATTGTATCGGTCAGCTATTACTGCATAACAAACCACCAGCCACTCCAACAGTTACTGCCTGGCAAACCACCCAAAACGCGGTGGGCTCAAATGACAATAATGTGATATCACATGTCTGTAGGTCAGCTGGCTCAGATGATTTAGGCTGACTCTGTTCCACGTGTCTTTGTGGCAGAAGGACCACCTGGATGGTTTCTTCTCATGCAGGCGGCAGAGTGCAAGAAAGCAAGCAAAATATACAAACCCTCTCAAGGCCTAGGTTTGCAACTTCTGGGCAACTATCACTGACCAAAGTAAATCGCATGGCCAAGCCCAAAGGCGAGGAGCTGGAAGGATACTCCACCCACAGTGACTCCAGGTCACTTTCTAGGGTGTGGAAGCAGGGAGGGGTTAATACAAACTATGCTGTATCCTCTACCCTCATCCTAAGATTCACCTTGCACCTTGCCATTCGCTCAAACCACACTGGCCTTTTTCATTCCCTCAAACGTAGCAATCTCTTTCCTGCCCCAGGGCCTTTGCACAGTTCTTCCCTCTGCCTGAGAGAGTCTTTTCTTCACTCTTTGTGGGATGGTTTTCTCTCATCCTTCTAACCTCCCTTAAATGTCACTTCCTTAAAGAAACCTTTCATAGCGGTGCCTGAGTGACTCAGTATGTTAAGCATCTGACTTTGGCTCAGATCATGATCTCACGGTTCATGGGTTCGAGTCCCACATCGGGCTCCATGCTGATGGTGTGGAACTTGCTTGGGATTCTCTTTTTCCCTCTCTCTACCCCTTCTTCTCTCCCAAAATAGACTAAACTTAAAAAAAAAATAGACCTTTTATAACTCCCAACTAAAGTGGAGCCCACACTTACCATTTCTCATGGTGCCCTTCATCATACCTATCACAGTCTGAAGTTATGTTTGGCTTTTTCATTGTTCATTGTTCGTGTCCCCACTAGACTGTAAGCTCCACAGGGAAGGACGGTGTGACAGCTTTGTTCCCCAAATTACATCCCCAACGCCTTGAACAGTGACTGGCACATAACAGGTGCTCAACTCACATTTGAGTGAATAAATGAAAGCATCAATGAGGTTGCATTTGAGCTGATCCTTGAAGGAGGGTTGGAATTCAAGAAGCAGATAAGAGAAAAGGTGTTCCAGACATAAGGAACAGCCCAAGCCAGTGGTTCTCAAAGTGTGGTCCATAGGCCAGCCACTATGGCATCACCTGGGAACTTGTTAGAAATGCCCAGTCTAGGGGCACCTGGGTGGCTCAGTCGTTTGAGCACCCAACTCTGGATTTTGGTTCAGGTCGTGATCCCAGGGTCGTGGGACTGAGTCTCATGTTGGGGCTAAATGTAGAGCCTGCTTAAGGTTCTCTCTCTCTCTCTTTCTCTCTCTCTCTCTCTCTTTCTCTCTCTCTCCTTCTACCCCTTCTCCCCCACTCATGCTCTCTCTCTTAAAATAAGAGAGACAGAGAGAGAGAGAGAGAAATGCCCATTTTGAGGCTCTGACACAGACCTATGAAACCAGGATCTCGAGAGGTGGGCCCCAGCCATCTGCATTTTAACAAGTCCTTTAAATGAGTCTGCCGCTGAAGTTCAAGAACCACTGGCCTCATCCAGGGGCCAGCACATTTTTTCTGGAAAGCACAAGACAGTAAATATTCTAGGCTCTGCCGGGCACACAGTCTCTGTTGCAACTACCCATCTCTGCTGCTGTCGCAGGAAAGCAGCCGCAGACAGAGTGTAAAGGAATGGGCCTGGCTGTGTTCCAGTAAAACATTACTTACAGAAGCGGGCAGATCTGGCTTGCGGGGCTGTAGTCTGCTGGCCCCTGGCCCAAGCAAAAGTATTCATTATGTCCCATCGTGCATTACTTAAGCTCACAAGTCACATCTCTAACCAAGGGCATTAAAACTTCAGAGCTAAACAAATTTCTTTTATATAAAAATTCCATGTATTTAACAAATTACTGTCTTCTTGCACCGGGCAGTGAGTGTATGGCAATGAAGAGAACACGTCTGCAATCTTCCAGAAAGGGAACTCAAACGAGCCTCAAGCTAGCAAATTCCCACATGTTGTCCCTCTCCCTCACCGGGTGGTGGTATTCTCCCCATTTGGCCACCAAGGAAACTGAGGATCGGGGCAGGCAAAGTGACTTTTCTCAGGCCACACAGCCAGGAGCCAGCAGAACCTGGATTCAGACCCTGTTCTGACCCAACTCCAAAGCCAGGGCTGTGTCTCCCGAGGGGAGGATCCCGCAGCTAGTCCAGAGCAATTGGGCCTGTTTTATTAAAGCCTAACCGGCAACCCCCATCCCCAGTCCTGCCACCAGCACCTGCTCCTTCTGCCTTCAGGAAAGTCACATGCCACTCGTCCCATCTGCCAACAGAGCCGCAAAATGCATGCGAATGAAATTGCCAAGATAAATCACAACTTTCCAGTGTGCCGTGTGCCTCTTCTCAAATGCAACCTGGGGCTCCTGCGGGAGGGGGAGTGTTGCCATTATTCAATAACATGCAAAGTAATTTTTTAGGAAGAATGCGCTTTTTGGGATGAACATTGATTGAATCCCATCTTCCTGACCAGAGAGTTAAATCAAGCCTTTCAGACAGGTGATTGAAACGATACTAGAAGTCGATTTGGTTTCACTCAAACTCGCCCTTGTGAGAAGTGAGCTGAGAGCTTCCCCGCTATCTCAAGAATCATCAAATTAAGAAGCTGGAGCTGACAGGGAGCCAGAAAGGCAGCTTCAGCCCCAGTCTCTGCCTGCCGAGGGTTCACGAGAGCCTGGGTCCCCGGGGAGCAGGAACCAGCAACGCCCACCTCTCAGGTCTTTCCTTCCAGCCAATCTAATGCCTTTTGCTGCCGGTTAGCTTTGCAGAAAACGCATGCATTTTCTGCAGTAACTGGGGCATGAAAGTGGCCGCGGCTTTGGGGAAGAGACTGGGCTGTGCAAACACCTTGCACAGCAAGGTGCCCGGACCCTGGGGAGGCTGCTTTTACAGGGAAAACACCAGGAGCTGTGGAAATGTCCCCTCTCGGCATCACTTCTGCACAGCAGCCACTAGCGTGCTCACTTCTCCTGTCCCTTCTGGCCCTTCTGAGACCTGGCCCCACAGAATCGTCCCGAGAAGGCTCTGGAGCCCCCACAAAGGGAGAAACAAAGAACATTCCAAAATGTTGGGGGCATTCCAAATTACCCCTTTCAGGCGGTGGGCTCATGGGGACAGCCAACATTTCCCATCAGCCTCTTCTCAGAGCGATCGTCTGTTTTCTCTCCATTAGTCCCTGCCTGACACTCCCTCGTGCTCTCCTCTCGCTTGGCCCCTCCCCAGGGCCACTGCTTCCTCTCCTCCAAAGACAATGTCAAAAGACTTTACAGATTAAACGAAAACCATATCCAGAATGTGATCAGCTTGGTTCAGCCGGAAGCCTCCTGCCCCTCCTTCCACTGCCTTCCACAGATCCATGCCAAAGACACCTTCCCACCCTGGGTGGGGGACAAAGTGGGCAGAGCCTGAGCACTGGCCTGGCAGGCCCAGGGATGGCCTCCTCAGAAGGGAATGGCCACTCCTCTGAGAAGCTCCAAGACTGTCACTGTAGAGTAGCTGGGGTGAGTAAGGAACAACCAGCGCACAGGGTTAAAAGGTGCCCCTGCCTGGACACAGTGGCCTCCTGGAGGACTGGCTTCTGCACACAACCCCTACTGCTTTGCCTGGGCTGTGACACAGCTGTGGCCAGGAGCCAGTGCCCACAGCTGATGGCGACAGGCAGAAGCAGGGCCACTGTGCCTCCCCAAACTGAATTAACCAAAGGGGAGGCAAGCGTGGGGTCTGGCCGTTCCCCGGGGTGCAGAGAATGGGACTAACTTGGATGCACCTGCCAGCAGCTTCCTCTTGGCCTTCGAGCAGGAGGGGGGAGGAAATGGAAAACAAGTTTCTTGGAAAGGGCCTTGAGCCAGAGCTCAGACTAGACGCTGAACCGAGGAATGATGCTGTCTCCTTAGGGCCCCAGACAAAGGGGTGCTGGCGCTGGCCTGGCCCCAGGGGACTGACAGCCCATGCAGGCTGAGAAGGCAAGATGATAGCTGACCCTCAGGTGGGAGCAAGAGCCTCCAGCTGTCAAAAAGCCAGGCCTCCAGCCCCACCCGTCAGCCACCTCACAGCTCCCCTGGGCCTCGGTCTCCTCATCAGTAAAGCAGGTGGGATGTGGGTGCCTGGGTGGCTCAATTGGTTAAGCAACCGGCTCTTGATTTCAGCTCAGGTCATGATCTCCCAGGTTGTGAGTTTGAGCCTCACATTGGGCTCTGCGCTGACGGCTCGGAGCCTGCTCGGGATTCTCTGTCTCTGTCTCTGTCTCTCTCTCAAAAATAAATAAACTTTTTAAAAAATGGGTGGGATGGGACCATTTCCAAGACACCTTTTCATATGTTCTCTGTGACTGCCTCACCTGTAGTCTCTGGTATCTTGACAGGACTCCTGCCTGGGCAGAATATTCTGGGGTTCTCGGAGGGCAAAGCGCACATAAGCATGCTGATGACCTAGGGAGTCCCCAGGAGGAAGATGGAGAGGAAGTCAGAGACACCAGGACCTGGTGGCAACAGTGAAGCCGGGCTGCTGGGGGAGAGAAGAGGAAGGTGGGGGGGTGGGGGGTGGGGGGGGCGGGCACGGCCAAGTAGCCCCATCCCCTTCCCACTCTCCTGTATGAACACCCATTCTCAACCCAGTCCTTCTGTGTTGTTCTGTCTTGCTACATCCTGTTCTTTTCCCTCATGACACCCGTCCTGACCTGTTTTCATTTTATTTATTTAAAGGCCAAACACTGGGGCGCCTGGGTGGCTCAGTCGGTTAAGCATCTGACTTCGCCTCAGGTCATGATCTCATGGTTCATGGATTCAAGCCTCGTGTAGGGCTCTCTGCTGTCAGCACAGAGCCCACTTCGGATCCTGTGTCTCCCTCTCTCTCTGCCCCTCCCCTGCTCTCTCTCTCTCTCTCTCTCTCTCTCTCTCAAAAATAAATAAACATTAAAAAAAAAAAAAGACCACTTTTGGGGCGCCTGGGTGGTTCAGTCGGTTGGGCATCCGACTTCGGCTCAGGTCATGATCTCACCACTCATGAGTTCGAGCCCCACGTTGGCCTCTGTGCTGACAGCTCGGAGCCTGGAGCCTGCTTTGGATACTGTGTCTCCCTCTCTCTGCCCCTAACCCACTCGTGTTCTGTCTCTGTCTCTCTCAAAACTAAATAAACATTAAAAAAAAATTTTTTTAAAGGCCACTTTTTATAGAGCGCTTACATGTGTCAGATGCTATTTTAAGTGCTTTACAAATAGTAACTCACTTAATCCTCATAACAGCCCTGTAAGTGCTATTATTAATCCCATCTTACAGATGGGGGAAACTGAGGCACAGAAGATCAAGGAACTTGCCCAAGATCAGCACAGCTAGTAAGCAGCAGAGCTAGGATTCGAACCCATGTGCTTCCTAAGGGGAGGGCTTAGTTCCATTTTATTCATTTGTTTTTATTATCCAGCACACAATAGGCCCTCAATAAATTCACCAAATCTACAAGTGAATGATGGGACCCAGGATGGCTGACGTGGGCTCAAACTGCCACCAGAGACCCACTAGGACCAGGCAGGAGCTGAATCCCACTTCTGTGAGGAGTTCTCTTTCTGTCTAGCCATTCTGTGCCCTGAGCTGGGGTCTTCCGGGGCTCTGGGCTTTGACAAGACCTCAAGAGGGTCCTAGAGTCAGGCTTGAACCCTCACTGGCATCTGTAGGGACAGGAGACGCTGCCTCCTGGTGGCTTCCCCTGCCCCCTCCACCTCTGTGGTTGGAGACTGCAATTAATTATGCCGTGTAATTAGATAAAGAATATTCATTTTTCATTAATGACAGTAAACTCTTGCTCTGTGGCTGAGTTCCTTATGTTTTAATTAAGCAGGGCTTCTGAAAGCCGCGTGGCTCCTTTGCGAGTGCTCCCTCTTATAATGAACAGTCACTTAGAATTTTAAGAAGTGAAGGAATCCTTCCCCAAGTTAATTACCTCAAAATTAGCTTAATCGCAGCTCATTTAAACTTATCTAAACAACAGCGCAAGGAGTTCCAGGAAACAGAGGTTCTGACTTTGCTCGTCAGAGTCACAAAAAGTCATAACAACATTAAAGTCCCCCTGCTGGGTAGCAGTGACCCCTTCTCCATTGGCGGAGGTTTGCTCACAGCCAGAACATTGCCAGCATCAAGAGGCTTGAACCAGGACTGGGGACATTTGGCCTCCCCCACCGCCAACAGCACATCTGTGGTTGCCTGGGTTCCTGGGGGGTGTGGGGTGCTGAGGACCCCTCCCCTGGCTGCTCTTAGAGGAAGAGAAAAGCACCGGGCCTAGTGCCCAGACCCCCACCCACACCTCCATATTCACTCTCCGGCCAGGTCCTACAGGGTTGTGGCCCGGTCTGGCTTCTCTCTACAGGGCACGTCCAGACCAGAGTGTGTGTGCGGAGGAGGTGACCAGGCCCTGGAGAAGCACAGGCTCCGGGGGCCAGAAATTCCATCTGCAATTCTCTGCACACATGTCCCCCGCCCAGCACAACGCCTGCCACATCATGGGTGCTCGATATGCATTTACTGAATGAATGAATGAATGAATGACCAGCCACGTGGCCCTAGGATCCATAACAAAACTGGCAGAGTTTAGCTCCCTGCAAAAACAGAACCATCTTCCAGGAAAGCCAGGCTGGGCTGTCCCAGAAGAACATTTATGGAGGCCTCACTGTGCACCAGGCACTGGGCTAAGTCCTACCCATCAAGTGTCTCAATCCTCATGACAGCCCTGTAGCGTAAGGACCATTATCATTCTCGTCACAGGTGGGAAAACTGGCACAAAAAAGGTGACAGAGGGGCGCCTGGGTGGCGCAGTCGGTTAAGCGTCCGACTTCAGCTCAGGTCACGATCTCGCAGTCCGTGAGTTCGAGCCCCGCGTCAGGCTCTGGGCTGATGGCTCGGAGCCTGGAGCCTGTTTCTGATTCTGTGTCTCCCTCTCTCTCTCTGCCCCTCCCCCGTTCATGCTCTGCCTCTCTCTGTCCCAAAAATAAATAAAAAACGTTGAAAAAAAAATTAAAAAAAAAAAAAAAAAAAGGTGACAGAATTTGCCCAAGGTCACATCAGTGACGAATGGAGGATGTAAACCCAGACAGTTGGGCTCCAAAGCCCCTCTAAGAAGGGGTGAGTTCCCCCGGGGTTGGGGGTGTGCAAACAGAGGCTGGAGACCCGAGGTGAGAGGACGCCCTAGAGGAGAGCCCCGGGTTGGAATGGAAAAGAGGGGAGCCTCGGTGACTGCTGGCCCCCTGTTGTGTTGTAGGTCGGAAGGGTTTGGGGCCTCAGGCGGTTCCACCCGCCCCGCGGACACCCTTTAACCCAATGCCCCTGATTTGAAGGGGTGAGGGTGGCCAGCCCTGCAGAAGAAGCCGGGGCGGGGGCGGGGCCTGGGCGGGGCCTGGGCGGGGCCTGGGCAGGCCAGCAGGAGACTGCAGCTCCCCCTCCCGGTAGAGCAGCCCGGGACGTCTGAGTGAAGGAGGCTGGGAAATTATTTATCTACATCCTCTGTTCCACACAATTGGCTTTCCTTTGCCAACTCCCCGTTGGAGTGGGAATGCTCTAAAAGCCTGGAAGGGGCGTCAAGCCATCATAAAAGACTTCCAAAAATAAGAAGCCCCCTTCCTGCTGTAGAGATAAACAGCTCTGGCAGCCAGCGCTCCCTGTGCCGTCTGCCCAGTCCCAGGTCACCCTGACTCACCAAAGGACCCCGTAGCTCCTGGCAAGGGTCCAGAACTTTCCAGCCATTACCTGCCCCCTCCTCCATCTCCCCCTTCTCCAGGAGAGGTGGCACCACTGTAATTCCGGCTGTCACTGCCCTAATTACACCCCATAGCCCTCCCGCCAGCACCGTGCGCCCCAAACCGCCTGCATAATGGGCCTTTTTTTTTTTTTTTAAAGACACTCTCTCCTTTTCACAGCTGCCTTTTGAAGGCGAACAATCTCACACAATGTCGCTTAATGACAGCGCAGCTCCATGATTCCCAGCCCCCAGGCCCCCAGCCCTCTTTCCCTCTCTCTCTCTCTCTCTCTTTTTTTTTTTAAACTGATAATCATCGTAATTGTCATAATCACCCTGGAGTTAAGAGAAGGTACCTGGGACATTTCAATCAATTACAAAGTGACCTAATAAAAGGTCGGGATGATCTATGTGGAAAGGAGGCTGCAGGGAGGAAGGCAGATACACAATCACACACCAGCGAGTGCAGGCGGGTGCGCGCACACACACCATACCATACACACGCCACACGCTAGGCCAGGAAGGCTGGCAATGCGGGAGTCAGGTGGGTACAATTTCCCCTTGCTGCCTCCGAACAAAGAGCAAGGTCAGATCCTCTGGGAGAGGCCCAAAGACCCCACCTACCCCAAGACCCATAATCAGCCAAAAGTCCTCTTCCCTGGCCAAAACACAGCAAAGGAGCCTCAGAGAAGAGACCGAGAATACAGGTATTAGGACCCTGAATTTGGGTCCCTGTCTAATCTTTCAAAGCTTCCCCATACTCACCTGGAAAATGAAATAGCAAGCCCACTCTCCATAAGGTTCTGTCTGGTAAGAACTAAACGTTCTGACTACTGTATCTAAAATAATCCCTCCCCAGGCTAATCTCTATACTAGTGTATTTATTTCCTTCACAGCATCTACAACAACCTGCAACTACGTAAATATGTATAATTGTTTCATGCACACCTCTGCCCCCACCAGCTCTCAGATCCTCAAGGACAGCTTTTATGTGCAAGGTTTAGAAGCACAAACTCCAAGGCTGAACTTGCTGAGTTCAAATCCTGGCTTCACCACCTACTAGCTGTGTGACCTGGTGTAAATTACTCAACCTCTCTGTGTCTCACATGTTGACATGTGTAAAATGAGAATAAGAGTACTTACCTTCAGGGCTGTTGTGAAGTTAAATAATATATTAAGCATAAGGAGCTTAGAACAGTATTGGCTTATAGGAAGCACTACATTGGTTGTAGCATTCCAACAATGTGCCTGACATTGTGTAGACACTCAATACATATTCGTTGAGGGGAGAACACATGTACAGTCTTCAGTACTAAGAGTTAGTACGGGTCAGCATTCAATACATTTCAGCTGTTATTATCATCTTCATGACCTTTATTATTATTACCCTGACCCTATAGCTCCCCACTCGCTTAAGGATGGCTCTCTCCATTGCCCAGATGAGGAACTGAGGCCAGGGAAGGCTTTCCAGGAAAATCTGCCCCCCCTCCTCCTCCTGGATTGGGGCAGTCAGGACCCACTCCGGTCCTCCCGGCCTCAGCACCTCAGAGCAGCTGGTTCCGGAGGTGTTTAATAAACAAACACAACAGGGCTCTGCTCGAGCTGCCCCTCACCCGCCAAAGCCTGGAGTCAAATCTGCTTCTGATGTGTTGGGGCCGCCTAGGAGCTGCTTCTGTGAGGGCGAGGCTGAGCCATCTGCCACCCGCCCAGGGCTGTCAGGAGGGAGCCAGAGCCAGCGAGGAGCGGAGCGGCCAAGCAGGGTGTGAAAGGGCTTTGTCCCTCCGTGCCAGGCCGGCTGTCTCTCCGGCAGAGGAGGGATGGGAGGAAGGGTTCAGACCCCATGCGTCGGCCACCACCCACCTGTTGGACCCGGCTGGCCCCAGAGCTGGTCTCAGTGAAACAAGAGCTGTCGGCCCCACACAGAAAACAGAAGTCAACCCCAGAGCTCAGGCAAAAGGGATGGAGCCTTGTACCTGGATGGACAGGAACGTTCTAGATGGTTAGAGCAAGATGTGGAACCCATAGGCCCCCTCTAACAAAAAGTAATAACAGCTCAGCTCAAAGCAGATAAGGTCAAGGTGGGATTAAATCTTCAGAAGCCCTAAAAAATGTAAAAATGTTGTTACCATTCCCCTCTCCCCCTACAAAATTCAAAATAAAATTTGATTTTTGGAAATGATACCAAATTGACAGGAATTACAAAGGCAGCATGCACTTAGAGCCATGGGCACTGGAGCCACGTTGCCTGGGTTTAAAGCCTGACCTCAGGCAAGTTATCTGAGTTCTCTGTACCTCAGTTTCCTCATTTATGAAATAGACGTGACAACCACTTCTTAGCGTAGTCTCCAGGATGAAGGGGATAAGACACTGACAACAAAACCTGTCACAGAGTGCCACCTTATTAAACATCATTACTATCATGCTTTTTTGAAATTAAAAGTATCTGCCTTCCTGGTTTTCAGACTATAAAATTCTGGGTAGGGTCCGTAGCACCTGAAGCTTTTATCCTTGGCGATGCCCCTGCTTGTGGCTGCCCTAAGCATGTGCTCAGGTTTGCCCTAGAGTTACTACCCCCGGCAGCACCGTGATGCTCGAAGGCCAGCAGCTGGCCTGGTGCCAGAACCAGGGCTACAAGGAGCTGGGGCATGGGGGTGGGGGGCAGGGGGCGCATCAGCAGGTCCCCGGGGACCCAGCGTCAGTTTGCCCCCAGCAGGGGTCCATTTGCCAGAACAAAGCACCAACAGAGAGAACAGGACTCCGAGTGGCCCCAAGGTGCTAGGCTTCAATCCCTCCTGGCTCGGAGCAGGGTCGGCCCAGGCTAGCAGGGTGGGGCCAGCCACAGCTAAGGGAAACCGCAGGGCTGGAGCCGGAGAAAGAGCCTCTGTTCCCCCATCTTCCTCCTGGGTCCTCTTCAGAGCGGCAGATAAAACACAGGGGACTTCGCTCTGTCTTGAAGTGCAGAGAAAATCAGATTTTTATAGTCACTCTTGGATTGGTATAGTAATTAAGCACTCAAAAGGAGAGATATCTGCTGAGAACAGCTTCTGGGTTGCCTGCCCTGGCCTGCTCTAGTATCTAAAAACTGCTCTTTGCCGCCTGCCTCGGGGCTGCAGCTGGGGGCTCCCGGCAGCCACATGGGCTTCCAGTCACCACCACGCCATCCACTCCTCCGGTCACAAGTTGGTAGGGGGGAGAGGGACTCCCGGGGGAGGGGGGCGTCATCCTGCCAGGGCCATTCAGAGTCATTCTCCAAGAACTTGGATTTGGAGCTAAGGGACATTCAGCTCCTTCCGAGGCATTTGGCACTGATCTGTGTAACCCCCAGAGAGGCAAGAGTTGAGATCTCTGCCACATGGACCAGAGAAACAGAGGAAGGAAGCTGGTCTGCAGAGATGGAAAAAAACACAAGACAGAAATGGGAGGATTTGCAGCGAGGAGCAAAGACAGAGGGAGATACTGGTGGAGGGTTCTCTGGCAGTTCTGGTCCTTTCCTGAGGACCAGCTACCTCTCTCCAGGAGACACTCAACATCCTTAGAGCAAAGCTCCCTTTATGAACGAGCTACTTTGAGTCGGTTGGTATTCCTTCAACCAAGACACTATTATGTTTGCTGCCGTCTCTGACACCATTAATCCTCAATTCCATCATTAATTTACTAACAATGTGTGCACCGCGTTTACATGCATCCCATTTTCAGGAACAAAATGTGAAGAAGGGGAGGGGAAAGTATTTCTTATGCAATCCAAATTAATTCCTCTGCCCCATGCGGCCCTATCTTGCCTTGGTTCTACATTCAAAGCTACAGTCTGGCGGCCAAAGGCAATTAAAAAGGAATTCCAATCTTTACTTGAATCTCTCAAAACATTGTAAACGGGACCCAGTTCAAACCCTTCAGACTCTTAAAAACCCCTTTCCTCTTTTCTCTGCCTTTCCCCAGAGCCTCACATCCTCCAAACCTTAAAATTCTTTCCCTCACACGCCCTGCTCTATAGCTCTCCTGACTCACCTCTTCTACCAGAAGTGTTTGAGGCTCTCCTTTGTCCCTTACCTCCATTTGCCATAACAAAAGACAGCGGTGAAGCAGCAGAGTCCCTGTCCTGTCTCTCTGCTTGGCCCCTCAGGGGAGGGTTCACAGAACCCCAAGAATGAGGCTGACAAGGTCAGAGGCCCTCAGAAGGCAGAAGAGGGGGAAGCAGGAGGTAGGGGGCCGGGAAGGGGGGGACAGAGTAGGCAGACTGAGGACACTAGCCAGTCTTGGCCCTGCCCCTTCGAGGACCCTGGAGACACAATTCAGTGTCCCAGGGACTGCTAACAAATCTTGACTTCACCCCTACCTGTGGCTTCCAAATCCAGAGTCCCCTACTGCCTCCACCCGACGTCCCCAGGACCCTGGCCCCGTCCTGACCTCCAGTGTCCCAGGGGCCCCGCCCCTGCTCCTGTTTCCACAAAGTCAAGCACTTCCATCACTCCGGTCCTCCTTCATCCCTGCTGCCAGCTGGCCACTGGTCCAGAAGTTTCCTCCAGGCCATCTCTCCATCCACTCCCATAGTCTGTCCAGGCTGCCATCATCACACCACTGGGGACCACAGCCTCACACCCTCTCCTCCCAGCTAGTGCATCCTGCCATCTCCAGGGCAGCCGCCCCCGCCAGCACGCACGCGCATGCACACGTGCACACGCAATGGAGACGGGTCTTCCTTCTTCCAGAAGCATCACTTCCACTTTTGTCTTCCAGAGTCTCCCCACTGCCTGGT
The DNA here is from genome assembly GCF_018350215.1 of Panthera leo. NCBI lineage: Eukaryota > Metazoa > Chordata > Mammalia > Carnivora > Felidae > Panthera > Panthera leo. Next base: position 28,661,834 of record NC_056686.1, read on the forward strand.
ATAGTTTGCCATTTCCTCTCCTTGGCATTCAGGGCCTTCTCTCAGTCCAGCCTCCCCCTTCCTATTCCCTGACACGAGGCCTTCAGCTCAGCTCTCTTGTCACCTCTGGGAAGCCTCTGTTCAGCTGGCCCCCCGCCCTCTTGTAATACCACCCTCATCGGTATAAATCCAGCCTCCGCCTGAGCGGTCCCCAAGCCCACGTTGCCTTCTTTGGGCGCATAAATGCGATTGAGGGACTTGCATTTTTTTCATGGCACGTCACTCTGACTGTAAACTCTCCAGGGCAAGTGCCCGGTCTTTCCAGACTTAAAGAGCTACAAATCACCGCCATCATCATCATCACAGAACAGTAAGTGTAGTACATTCCTATTTTTGCAAAATCAAACAAACAAAACCTCACGTTTAGGTGCATATGTGTATGTAGGTGAGTAGATGTGTGTGTGTGTGTGTGTGTGTGAGAGAGAGAGAGTGTGAGTGCACGTGCGCACACACACGTGTACAGAAAAGAGGAAGAGCACGGCAAACTTTTGACATTGTCTCTGGAAGGTGGGAGAGGAGACAGAGATGGAGAAACTTTCACTTTTTACTTTATATTTCCTTAGTGGTTAAATGTATTACTGCAAGGCACATAACACCTATAATTTTTCCTTAAAAAAAAAAAAGAATACAGGGAACCAGATTTGGGTCCCGACTCTGCCACTAACTCACTATTTGACCTTAGCCAAGTGCATCCCTGTCTCCTGGCTTCAGTTTCCCCTTGTCTAGGCAGGTTCAGTCCTGAACACACAAGTGCAAAGCAGGACTAGGCTGGTCCCCGGGGCCAGACCCTGGCACCCAGAGTCTATTCAGGGAGCGCCTAGCTGTTCCACTCAAGACCAAGGTGGAGGGGCGCCTGGGTGGCTCAGTTGGTTGGGCATCTGACTTCGGCTCCGGTCATGATCTCGCGGTTCATGGGTTTGAGCCCCACGTCGGGCTCTGTGCTGACAGCTCAGAGCCTGGAGCCTGCTTCGAATTCTGTGACTCCCTCTCTGTCTGTCCCCTGCTTGCGTGATCTCTCTCTCAAAAATAAACATTAAAAAAAGTTTTTTTTAAGTTTAAAAAAAACACAAAACCAAGGTGGAAGCCCCAACCACAACCATACCTTCCTTCTCTGAGGGCCCCCACCCCAGCACCAGGATGGATGGAACAAATCTACCCACACAGCTCAGGGAAGACAGGGGGGTCCTCTGTCTTGGGTCCCCATGGCATGTGGTCAGGCCTCACTAAGACCCATAACACAGTCAAAGAGAACCTAAGCCTTCAGAGAGCAGGAGATTTCTATGGAGAGGGGAAAGGATTCTGGAAGTACCCTCAGAGGTGACCTGGACCATCCATCCTTGAAAAGGATGCCATGGGCCAGGGAGAGCAGAGACAGGCTGGAGTTGCACGGATTTACAGGGGAGGTGGGGGGTCTCAAGGGGACCCTACACAGCCCCAGGGGCAGGACTCTACATAGCTCCTAGTGCCGGGCTGTGCCTGAGGCCCTGGGACAGAGGCGCCTGCCGTCATGGGGGACACGGCCCTAAGCTGGACTGAATGGAGGCCGAGAGCACGAGGAAGGCAAAACCGAAGGTCAGGAGCCCCTTTCCGAGAGAAGAGTGTATAGCTGCAAAGCACCATCAGAAAACCGGTCCTTCGCTCCCCGTGCGCTCATATATGTCGCTGGGTGTTTCCTCAATCAGCTCACATTGTCCAGGTCGGCTGCTATCTCAGCGCCCTCTGACCTCCTCTGTCCTACAGTCCGACAAGCACACAGTAAGTGCTCAGGGCAGATTTGGGGATGTAGCACACTACAACAGTTTGGTCTCCAACCTTGGGAGTCAGACTTGCATGCAAATTTCACCCCTGCCACTCACCCCTGGATGCACGATCTTGACAAGCTTTTTTTTTTTTTTTTTTTTTTGAGAGAGAGAGAGAGCGAGAATGCAGAGGAGAGGAGAGAGGCAGAGGGAAAGGGAGAGAAAATCTCAAGCAGGCTCCATGCACAGCACGGAGCCTAACTCGGGGCTCAATCCCACGACCCTGGGATCATGACCTGAGCCAAAATCAAGAGTCAGATGCTCAGGGCACCTGGCTGGCTCAGTCAGTTAAGCGTCCGGCTCTTGGTTTCAGCTCAGATCATGATCTCATGGTTTGTGAGTTCGAGCCCCACATGTGGCTCCGTGCTGACAGTGCAGAGCCTGCCTAGGATTCTCTCTCTCTCTCTCTCTCTCTCTCTCTCTCTCTCTCTCTCTCTGCCCCTCCCCCACTCATTGTGTCTCTCTCTCTCCAAAATAAACTTAAAAAAAAAAAAGAATCAGACGCTCAACCGATTGACCCACTGAGGCACCCCCCACCCTTTGACAAGCTTTTTTTGTTGTGATGTTTATCATGGTTTGGCAAACCCTTTTAGCCCTTTCCTCCATGTCTACATCCCACCACAGGGTCACCTTACTCCCTGAGAGACCAACAAAAGGTCCCATGACCTTCCTTCTCCCATTGCATGAACAAGCCCTGTGAGGACCTCTGATCTCCCCATCCTGTGCCTTCTCCCTCCCTCTGACCCTACCAGGGTCACCACACATAGAGACGAGGAGAGGACCAAAATCCAGTCCACACCCCACACCATCCCCTGGCATAGTGCTGCAATCTTCCGTCTTTTCCTAATCCTCTTTTCCTAATTTGCTCAAAGCCATCATAATGAGCTACAGAGGCCCCAGCGCAGGACACAGGACATCACCGGGTGACATCACCGAAGGTCAGGCGCCCCTTGAAGGTCCGGCACACCTGAGATACAAAGACACCCACAACACATCCTCCCAGAAGAGTTCTGGTCTTTCAAGTTTGACTGGCAACTCCTTATCTGGATACAAGGTGCCCGCCCCAGCCAGAGAAACCCCATCCAGTGGCCCACCCCCAGGGCCAGGCTGAGCTGCCCTGGTCCACACGAGTCACAAGGGAGAGCCGTCACGAGCACACAGAGGTGGGTCTCCGTGAACCCAAGCTCCCCAGCATCAAGCAACTCTTCGCTCCGACTGTCTGGCACAGGGCTGCCTCCCCGCTGAACTGCGGGCCTCTCCAGGGCAGGGAACATGTGTCCTTCATCGCCTGGTTCCCAGTACCCAGCACGAATCCAACTCAGCACACTGTCAGGGTAGCCAGAAGTGTGGGCCCGGGAGCCAGCCTGTTTGGCTTCCAATACAGACTCTACCACCGCTTGCTGTGTGACCCTGGGCTTGTAACCTCGCCTCTCTGAAGTGTGGTTTCCTCCCCTGTAAAACACAGCTAAGAACTGTGCTCATCTTTTTTTTTTTTTTTTGTAATTTTACACTTATTTGTTTTTGAGAGGCAGAGTGAGACAGAGCGTGAGCAGGCGAGGGGCAGAGAGAGAGGGAGACACAGAATTGGAGGCAGGCTCCAGGCTCTGAGCTGTCAGCACAGAGCCCAACACGGGGCTCGAACCCACGAACCGTGAGATCATGACCTGAGCCGAAGTCGGACACTTAACCGGCTGAAGCCACCCAGGCGCCGCTAACCGTGCTCATCTTTTAGGATTGTTGCGGAGATTAAAAGAGATAATGGGTATCAAGTGCTTAACACAGGGCACAGCACATGGCAAGTACTCAATATAGGTTGGCTATGATTATTATTACTATTACTATCATTACATCAGCCCACACTGACCTCTGAACTTCTGATTTCACCAAATAATGAGCTCTTGTATCGGGAGGGGCCTCCTTTCAAATAAGAAGCCAAGGCTCAGAGAGGCTAAGAGCCTGAGCGAGATCACACAACTAGGAAGAGAGACGGAGCTGAGTCTAGAAGGCAAACTTCCCACATCAACATTATTTCCACTGCAGACATCCTCTGAATCCTCTCTTATCAGCCCCCTCACTCTGGCTTCGGATCAGACGCCGTTCTGTTATCGTTTAACTTCTTCATGTGTGGGTGTACGGGAGAATGCGCTTGTGTTTCTGTGCGCATGTTTGCAGATGCCCACAGGTTTGCGCGTTGGTGGGGCTTCGTTGTGTGTTTCTGGGCACACCCGAGTGCGTATTCTGGCATTCGTGTGGGTGACCGTGTTTCCATGTGCGTTTGTGCTGGTGTGTAGGTGAGTGTGAGCGTGTGCGCGAGTACACGTGGAGAAGAGTGGGCGCAGGAAGCCGGTGCGAGCCTTTGCCATGTGCATAGTGTGTAACTGTTCGGGGATGAGGGAAAGATCGTTGAAGTCAGGCCTGTGTCCTCCACTTCTTGGCGTCCTCCCTGTGCTGGGCACACGGCGGGCCTCAATAAACAGGGGTGGAAGAGAAAGGGATGTGGACAGGATTTCCACATCCTCAGCAGTCTCCGCTACTGAGCTCAGCAATTACAGGAGGGGCGCTCCCCTGGGGCCCCATCCAGCTGGGCCATCCCGTGCCTTCCCTGAATCAGGCAGTAAGTGCAAAACAGCTGGCTGGAGCCGTCCCCAGGGGGCAAGATGAAGTGGGTGCCCAGGGACAGACCCCCAGCCTGAGGGTGCTTGCTTAAGCGGCAGTAAAGGAAACAAAAGATGAAATACATCAGCCATTGGCAGCTGTAAAAAGAGCAAAATCGCTCAGCGGAAAGCCTTGTGCTATCCATCATCCGGTCCTTCTCCACTTCAGCTGCCGAAGCAAGAGGGTTTTTTAATGCCCTCCAATTCATTTGCATTCGTACTGCCACTCTTTTATGGTATCAGGGGTTGCCAAGAAGATCTGAGCGGTTTCTTAAAGACATTGATAAACCATTTCCGCCAGGGAATAAAAGTTTTTGGGGGGAAAGGGAAAAGAAAGTTTTCCAAAATAATGCATTCCGTCTGCAGAGTGACGGATAAGTGATTCTGCAGATGTATTGGCCCCATAAAACTGAGCGAGGAGTTTGGCCCAAATGTGCTCTGTGCTGGTGAGATGAGCAGTTCATTCATTTTGTAGCTGAGTTGAAACCTAAAACTTTTCAGAGAGTCACTGAGAAGAGCTTCAAAGGCAGCCTGCACCTTGTGTGTGACCAGAGCTTTGTGACCTCTGAGACACATATACACTGTCAAAGTCTCTGAGCCTTACAGCTTCCTCTGGGAATCTCCAGTGGAGATTCCACTGGCTTCTAAGTGTAGCAGTAAAGGATTCTGCAGAGGGGCATCCTCCTTCCCTTCCATGGATCTGAGAGCCTAAGCAAGTAATCGGGTCTGTCCAACACAGTCCCATACCAATACAACACCATCCCTTACCCTCTTGCAACACTTGACTAAGCAATACCACATGACTAGGTTTGGCAGCCAAACTCTGGCCTCATGACCTCGAGCAAGCCCCTTTGCAGTCTGGGCTTCAATTTCTGCAGCAACCAAGTGAACATACTGGTCTAAATGTTCAGTCTGCTAAAGGAGTCAGTTATTATGATTCCCATGTTTTAGGCAACTGAGGCTCAGAGCAGGGAAGTTGCTTGTCTAAGACCACATATCTGGTAAAGGGAAGGGAAGGACTTAAACATGGGCTTCCTGATCTTTGGGGAATGGCTTTGTCTTCCCTCCCTTCCACATTTGGGACATGTGTTATACATCAGGCAGTTGTCCACTACCTCCCTGACTTCCCAGAATCTGGGAACAGGAGGGAGGGAGAGATGGACTGATCCCAGAGCCTCCTGGTCCTACTGAGAGGACTACAGCATTTTCCAGAAGACCTCCCACTCAAAAGGGCATGAAGTTTTCAATCCCAGGTGAGAACTTCCAGATCCCCTCTCAGTCTGAGCTTTATGCTCATTACAGATGTCCATACATGAAGACACAGTAGACAACTTCTGAATGTGCTGGTCTGACCAGCACTAGAAAGATCCCTCTGCCCCCAAAACAACTGTCCCGACCCTATCACCCTGTTGAACATTCCCACCATTAGTCACACCCGTGGGTCAAGGCACTGAAGGTACATTCAAAACTCAAGTGACATCTCACTGGAGGAACACAAGTCACAACTCTCTGCTTCTCCTCGGTCAGTTGCCCAAAAGGGCCGAAGGGGACGCTTAAGAGACAAGGGTCTCTGAAGGATAGAGAGGTTTAGAGTACCTATGATGAACAGCTGGGTATTCAGTACTGCTGGGATGGGAGAGGCTGACATAGGAAGGAAGGCACCAAGACAAGGGGAGTCAGCATTCTAGTGGCAGGAACAGCTCATAACAGTGCTCATTATTTACTGAGCTCTTACTATGTTCCTTCACTGACTTATTTTATTTCATTTGACCTTTACGACAACATGCTGGGAAGTAATTTCCAATCATCCTTCTCTTATAGAAAATAAAACTGAGACTCAGGTTGAGTAATATGCCCAAAGTCACACAGCTAGCAAGTTACAGTAGAGCCAGGATTCAAGTCCTATGATCCAGCTCTAGTGCTATACTTTGCCAGCTCAGTGAACAACCACGTCATAGGATCACAGGTTGTGGCAGATGTCGGCGCCCTGCCCACAACTCCTTACAGGCAAATACCCTGCTAGACACCCTTAGAGACCCGCCCTATGAACTCCTTCCCTTGAGCATTTCCAGAGTCTAATTCAGGAGCCTCCCCTCCTACCCACAAAGTCTCATATCCCTCCTGTATTCCAAGGCAACCTAGGAGTCAAACTGGACTCTTCCCTCTCACTCACCCCCACATCTCACTGCTCACCAGGTCCTATGTCTGTCATCTGTCTTCTGTAGGCACCCTCTTCCCTAGGCCTGTGAGCTCTGGCCCAGGACAGCTCATTGACCCCCATCCCCATTCTCCCCTCTTGCAGGCCCCAGGAACCTGCAGCTTCCCACCTGGGCAGTCACTGGCCCTGGATGGGGTCTTCCTCCACCCACCTTTCTGACTACGGATCACAGATCATACAAGCCTGCACGGCATTGAAGGGGGACCTGGGATCCCCCACATCCTAGTTTGTCCTCTTGATCAAACAGCTTCCTTTCAAAGCCTCAGTTTCCCCATATGGAATCTCCCATCTGTCAGTTAAAGAGCCCAGAAGTGGATAAGACTGGCCGTTACCTCTGAGGGGCTCAGAGTATAGCAGCAAGACAGATATATGATAAGATCATTAAAACAGTCTGATAAGCTTCTGGAAGGGAAGCATCTGAAAGAGAAAGAGCACGACGAAGGGAGCAATTAGGTAATTAATAATGACAGCTACTGTTTATTGATTTATCTATAATATGCTAGGCATTTTACTTGTATGAGTTCACCGGATCCTAACATTCAACTTTCCAATAAGACATAATTATCTTACTGTTTAGATAAGGAAGAATAGGTTTGGAGAAGAAAAATAATTCTCTCAAAGCTACAGCCGGAATGTCCTTGGGATTTCCAATACTCTTCTTCTTCTTATACTCGTAACACAGACTCATCCACGACCTCCTTCCAGTGGTGTCTGGGCCAGCCTGAGTTTCCCCATTTTCCCAGAGAACAGTTAACATGAGGTCATCTCTCTGTGGCCTCCATTTTCTCATCTGTAAGACAGGAATAATAATAAAACCCACCACAAAGGGTTGAACTAATGAGCTAACAGATGAAAAGCATTTAGAGCAGTGCCTCAATGTGCCCAGCACAGAGTCAGGGCTACCTGGTGACATCTTCTTCTTAGTAATGTTATGTTTACTGTTCTCTCCAGGGCCACCATCTTGCCTTGAGCCTCCAGATCACTGGGGGCTCACTAAGGAGCCCATCATCCATGTTTATCAAACAATACAGAAGAGAGTCGCCTGCACTGACTGAGCTGGAGGTGAAAGTCTCCAGCCTCCTCCCACCTGCCTAGCTCTTCCCCAAACCACTGTGAGCAAACTTCTCCCACACCCCCATCTGCACCACCCCTGTGGGGCCCCCAGCCACCTCCCTTCCCCAGCCTCACAAGCCAAAAGAAAGTGGGGAGGGAGGAGTCAGAGGGGCCCAGGAGAGGCAGGTAGAGAAAGGGAAAAGGCTGCTTTTCCCCAAGGGTCTAAATTTAGTGGTAAAATGTATGCTTGCAGTTCATGATCAAAAACCCTCTGCTTCCAGGAGCGCCAGTGTTGGCAGCTGTATCTATGACCAGCCAAGAGACTCATGTCAGAAACTGCCCATTCCTGGTGAATTTCAATGAGATGCCCTTTCTGCAAGGAGGAGGGAAGCCATCATTTAAAAGACGGAGGCTGCTTTCACTTGGCAAGATAGGGTGATAGAGCAAGTGCTGCCTTGGGGCACACAAGGGGAAGGCTGGGGGTCTTTGCCCACTGTGGGTCACACGCAGTGCCTGTCAACAAGGTCCCTGCTCTGTGACATGTCTTGGGTTGGGTGCCAGCCCACGGGTGCATCTGACACCATCCCACAAGTAAACAAGCAATTACTAGACAGAGTGAAACGTACCAGGATAGAGGGATGCACGTGAGCTCAGTGGGGAGGGGGCAATGGAATCATAAACCCAGCGTGGGACAGAGAGGACTTCACAGAGCAGATGGCATTTGAGGAGGGTCTTAAAAGAGTAGGAGTTCATCGGGCAGAGAAAAGGGCTGGGGTGGGCGTGGGGAAGCATTCCAAACAGAAGGAATAGCATGAGCTAGGACGAGAATGTTTCACGAAAGCCCAGAGTATCAGGAAATGATGCCTTGTAGGAACTTGTTAGGGCACCGGGGAATGGTGAGGAGTGAAACTGGAAAAGAAGTTGGGGCCAGGCTGTAAATGCCATGGTTCAAAATGTGGACTTCTGGGCGCCTGGGTGGCTCAATTAGTTAAGCATCCAACTTCGGCAGGTCACAATCTCCTGGTTCGTGAGCTCAAGCCCCGCGTCAGGCTCTGTGCCGACAGCTCAGAGCCTGGAGCCTGCTTCAGATTCTGTGTCTCCCTCTGTCTCTGCTCCTCCCCTGCTTGTGCTCTGTCTCTCTGCCTCTCAAAACTAAATAAATGTTTTTTTTTAAAAATTATAAATAAATAAATAAACAAGCAAACAAATATTTAAAAAGAAAAACAAGACAAAAGCCAAGTTCATAGATCCAGAGGACTGACTGGTGGTTGCTAGAGGCAGGGGTAGAGGGGTAGGAGAAGTGGGTGAAGGGGGTCAAAAAGTAAAAAAAAAAAAAAAAAAAAAAAAAAAAAAAAAAAAAAATGCAGTTGATGTAAAACAGACCTAGAAATTTTTATTTGAAATCAAAAAAAAAACAATCAAAGGCTAGATTTTTACTGTGGGACATGAGTTGATAGTCAATCATTAATAAAACATATAAATTTTCACCCTTACTGATTTTTTTTAATGCTGAAGACCTATTAGCTGAGGAATGAGCGAATTAATACAGGGGGAGACAGAAAGGGACTCTGGGTCAGCCGCAGGGTAGGTTGGCCAACCAGATGACAATGTCTGAGCATTCTCTAAGAGCAACAGGGACCTGGAACTCTAAGCCAGCTGGGATGCAGGGTCTGAGACCCTAGACTGGCAAGAGGTGGGCCTAGAACCAAAGTGCCCAGCCCCTATCTCCCTGCATCCAGGATGGCAAATCTATTTCATCCTACATGCCAACTCTGATGGATTAGTGGTATCTACCTAAATTGTTATTTGAAAAGATTATAAGACCATATCTGGGCCCAATGGGAATGAAACTCTGATTGATTAGCAACATCTGTCATGGACACTGGGTTGGGAGAAGTCGTACATGTATCTCACACTTGTTTTCCCTGCACTACCTACGTGGATTCCCTGTGAAGAATTATTGAGAAGAGTCTTGGCGGCCTCACTCCATCAATGCAGTTAACCGAGAGCAGTGAGTGTGCATGGGGGTGCACAGTTAATAGTTGGAAGCCATGAGGCAGACCACCTGTACTCTTTGAACCTCCAGCTGGTGGAAACTAGGGGGGCACCAGGTGTCTCCATCTCTGGGGCTGGTCCCTTAGAGACCCCTCCTGGGAAGCGCGCCTGGGTGGCTCAGTCAGTTGAGCATCCGACTTTGGCTCAGATGCTCAGCCTTTGGCTCAGGCTTGAGATTTGTGAGTTCAAGCCCCAAATCAAGCTCATTGTTGTCAGTGCAGAGCCCACTTCAGATCCTCTGTTCCCCTCCTCTCTGCCCCTCCCCACTCATGCTCTGTCTCAAAAATAAATAAAATAAAATATTAAAAGAACCCCCCCCCGGGAAATCCATGGACTCCCCCAGACATTGACCAGCTGCTGGAATGCCTAAGCACTCAGAGGTCATGTCAAGAGGCAGTACAAGCCACCAAAACTAAGAAAGGGCATCTTGCAGGTTAGAAGTTCTCCGTGTGGGACCCATGGATGAGCTACAGGAGTATAAACCCCTTGAGATTCTGTGTAAGTCGTTCCAAGTATGTGAATTTTTCTCAAAGGAGGTCTTTAGTGTTTGTCAATCTCTCAAAAGAGCCATGGCCAAAAAAGGCTTCACTCACTGTTCAAGATGAAAGAGAGTAATGAGATACAAGTGAATTCTGCTGGGGTGCGGAAGACGAAGCATCCAGATCTCAGTAGGAAGTGAACTTCTGGGGGTATCATCTGTCTACTCAGCTAGTATAATCCACTTAGCTGTAAAAAGTATCTTCCAAATCTGGCATGCAAATGTGGGGCTACTTTTGAGTGTTGGGTAGTTGGTTGAGTTTAGAAATCCAGGGAGGAATTTTTTTCTCAAAAAATGTTGTTAATTTTTGTCAATCTCTCAAAGAGATCCATGCTTCCCAAAAGGCTTCAACCATTGCTCAAGAATGAAGGAAATAATGCTATCTATAATCAAATAACCAGAGAAGGTTTGGGGGAACCAGCAAAGGCAAAAAAAAAAAAAAAAAAAAAAAAAAAAAAAAAAATCTTGCCTCCGTTGTCCTGGGAGCACAGTTAGAATTGGCCACACATGACATGATACCCACCTCTGGAAACTGTGGTTTTTTAGGAAGATGCTTTGGCCATTATGTTGGGAATTTGGTGGAAACTCCCGACGACTATTAGGCTTAGGAAACTGCATCACCTGGGGGTCGAGGCTCTGGGTCAGGGCTGGCAAATGGGATGCAGAGACCTGGGTTGGCAGTCCTGGCTCATGACCTGTGACACATAGAGCTGAGTCCCTTTCCTCCAGAGCACTGATGTCCACTTGCACATACCCGTGAATTGGTGTGTTAACGTGTCATCTATCTGTTCCCGAAGTCTGCCAGCTCTGGGAGAACAAGGACGGTGTCTACTTTTGCTCCCACTGTCACCTGGCAGAATGTTGGCAGATACATTCAATTAAGTATTTTGTTGATTGAAAAGGTGGGTGGGTGGGTGGGTGGATGGATGGATGGATGGGCGGGCGGGCAGGGTAAAATGGTCCATCTGAGTGGAAGAATCTTAAGGAAAAACGAAATCCAGTGTCTCAATCAGTTTGGCATTTGGGAGGCCATGCAGGATAGGAGCTCAGAGAACAGACTTGGAAGTAAGAATGCCTAGTTTGGGTCTCAGCTCTGCTGTTCACTTAGTGTATGACCTTGGGCAAAATACTTAACCTCTCTGTGCCTCAGTTTCCTCATCTGTAAAATACGGATGACAACAGGTCCTACCTCGTAGAGCCACTATAAAGATTAAATGAGTTAATACATCTAATATTAAGCAAAGTACCTGACACATAATAAGCACTAGGTAGGGGGCACCTGGATGGCTCAGTCGGTTAAGCCTCTGACTTCAGTTCAGACCACGACCTCAGGGTTTGTGAGTTTGAGCCCCACATCGGAGACTCTGCTGTCAGCGTGGAGTCTGCCTTGGCTCTTCTGTCCACACCCCTCACTCTCTGTCCCTCCCCCTACCTCTCAAAAATAAATAAACATTTAAAAAAAATAAGCACTAGGCAGTAACATTTTAAGAAGCTAAATAGATATGGAGAATTGAGGAATAAGGCAAAGGAATTCAGGGGATAACAAAGGCTTGAAAGCAAACGTGGTCCACACTCCAGCACTCAGGCTACTGAACTCACACCCCTGCAGCCCCCTCCCCAACTCCTGCAAGGACCGCACCGTGTGCACGGAGTCTGCCACAGTGACCCCCAGAGACAGCCCCTCAAGGCTCTTGAGAGAAGTTTACCCTCTGGCCTTTGGCACTGATTATGTACAAAAGGAAACTGGATCCGAATCATTGCCAAGCACCTTCTGTGGATTCTTCAGGTCTGGGACATTCACCTCCAGTCCTCCCGAGTTTGACGGTGAAAGGGAAGTGGCTGGATGAATGGGAGAGGAGGTCTGAGGGCCTCAGGACACCAGGCTTTATATGGACCGTCCCACAATCCGTTTCTCTTGGCGCAGGTGCCCCCCAAAACGTAACTAAGCACCCGATGCCTCCCTACCCGCCGTCGTAAATAACAATACCGGTAACAACTGCTCAGAATGCAGTCTGCCTCAGTCACCATCTCTCAACAGAGCAAGCAACACATCTTACGGAGGGAATAAGGACTCTGATCTACAGGGCACATTCAATGTAGGCACGTTCCCAGTAACTTCGACCCCAGGCCAAATTATGTTGAAATCCATTACAAATTAAAGACAGCAGGTCTCCTTGAAAATGTTCGTGTCAACTGCCATTTTGTTTCAAGGGGGCAGAGCGAAGACATCATCATCACAGTGGCAATCTTGATCCTTTTTGCTAGTCCCCAGATGTGCCAAAATAAATCCATTTCTTCTAAATTTATCAACGCGTTGACAGACCAAAAAAATGCCAAGCTGTCAGTTGAAACAGAGACCTCATTCCGGTTTTCAAAATAAATGCACCAGAAGAAGTCCTAGGGTGGAAATCGGGCTGGACTGCGGATCAAAAGACCCAGATTGCAGCTCTTGGTGTGGTCCTCACTGGCCACGGGGATTTGGGAAGCCACTTCAAGCCTCGGGGCGTCAGACATCTCCTCTGCAACGAGAGGGATTTGGACTAGAGGATACTACGCGGAGAGAAATTATAAAGTTTAATGCACCTTGCTTTGCCCACATGCAAATTCTCTGAGTCATGCTCTCCTGCCCTTCTTCCCTCCAAACGCTGATTGGTCCTTCTTCCTCCACGATCTGTCATAAATAAGTGAACAGGGCAGGGCGGGGCAAGGGGAGGGGCTGCCTGCGGCCCTGGAGAGCTCATTAGTGGGAACAGCTTCTCGACTTCTGATCTTCAGCCCCGATTCACTCCAGCGGTCACAGGCAAAAGGAGAGGAAAACGAGGAGGTGGAGAGAAGTGTTGGGTACCGGGCATCGGGGACTCCTGAGGGGGTGGGCATCGTGACTGGCTGACAGGCAGAGTCCTTCTAACTCGGAGCGCACGGAGTGTCTGGCCAGGCTTGGGCGCTAGACTAAGCATGTGCGGACCCCAGAGGACGACAAGGATCACCCACCAATAAAGTGCAGCCTTGAAGGACGTGAACCCCTTCAGAAACCCGCCTCCCCCCGCAGACAGGTCAAAATCACAGGCATCCATCTGAAAACAAGCCAGATTGCCGTTGGAGGCCTTCTAAGCAAGCTAAGGAGGCGGTTTGCAAAGGCCCCTTTAACAAGCAGAGAGCTGTGGGGGAGGAAGTGAGTCCGGGGATAAAAGTCTGCAGAGGCTCCAACACCAGAATGCCTATGGAGCTGTCCACTGTTCTGGAGGCCTCTGCCTGAGGCGGTCAGCCAACACCGTGTCCTGTCTGACCTCAGCCAACGCCAGAGCCAGATGCCTGCCCAGCTCTGCTTCGTGCCTGCCCGTGACTCCCCCCCGCCAGCCTGCCCCCACTTCATGCCTGGGCTGACTCCTCTGCCCAGAACCGTGCAGCCACTTACGTTAGCTGCTGCCTGTACCTGCGGTCCGTGCACCCAGTACTTTCACACCCTGGCAGCCTCGCTCTCCACTCAATTCCTGAAAACAGAGCTGTGAGTGCTAAATACGTCACAGGGAGAGGCACTGGGACTTGGCCCAGCACCCAGAAAACGAGGCTGCGAGATCAGAGGCAGGAGAACGCCCCCCCTCCCCCACAGTCCTCCCCGAGTGCCCCAAACTGATGGCAGAGCAAGGCTTTGCTGACGACAGAAACCTATTCTCCCACACATCAGCCGGCTACGCAGGCGCCTGGCCCAAGTGGAAATTCCCCAGCAGGCTCCCTGGGGCGCTACCCCACCCTGCTTGGCCCCACAAATACACTGCCTTTAGGAAGTTCAGAAACACTTTGTCACCAGCAGCTATCAGGTGGTGAAACGCAGCACAGAAGGGTCACAGTCAGGACACGTGTCTACCCCTCCCCTTTCCTGTTCCCAGCACATGACCTTGAGCAAGTTGCCAAATTTCTCCAAACCTCCATTCTCCCATCAGGGTTGCCACAAGGCCGTGATGGGATCATGGCCACGAAAGTGTGGGAAATGACAGAACACGGTGCAAGGGGTGGTTCCTGTCATTCCTACCCAAACCCTAGCTCAGCCTCCACATTACTCTGAGCCTGGTCGAGGAGGATTCTGGAAGCTGGCTGGGAAAGGAGAGTGCGTAAGTATTTCTATGTGCAGGGGCTCTCACACACGCTGTCTTACTTAATCCCCTTGAGGCATACGGTACTGTCGCCTTTCTACAGATGAGGTTAAACTCATTGCCTAAGGTCATGTGGTGCAGGGGCTGCCAAGTCAGGATCTGAACCCAGTTCTGTGTGGCTCCAAAGCCTGTACATTTTAACCACCACTGGAACCGCATCCCTCTGGCCTAGTTACTACAGGCCCTTCCAACAGGACCAGATCTTGTTTCCAGAAACCCAGAAAAGCACCCCCCCACCACCACCACCACCTCAAAGGAAGGCTGCTGATGTCACCTGCCTCTCATATCAGATCTCTAGTCTGAGCTTCTGTTCCGAGCCAGATCTCACTCCCAGTTTGCCAAACTGTCTGGAACTTGGCTTTGGACTAGGGCCCAGGAACCAGCCTCTTCACTCAACCCCCTCCCTATACCCTGTACCCCAGCCACCTCCTCTCCACAAGCAGGGGCGCTGGAGACACAGCGTGTGCCCTCAGGCCAAAAGTTCTCAAACATTATGGTGCTTAGTAATTAATTACTAGGGAAATGCAAAGGCATCATCGCAGAGACCCTGGAGCAGCAGATCTCTAAGGGGCCCAGAAATCTGCATGTGTAACAAGGTGATTCCAGTGTTCCCATTATCCTGGACCCACAGTCCTGTGGTCTCTCCTCTGGGCTAGAAGGTGAAACTGATTGTAAATTTCAAATATTACCTTTCTAAGGGGCTTTGAGGATGGGCAACGTTCCCTCTCTTCCTCCAACTACAGATGAGAAAATCGAGGCCTAAAGAGAAAAGGTGATTCCTTTCATTTTTTAAAAAAATATTTGTTTATCTAAGTAATCTCTACACCCAACGTGGGGCTCGAACTCACAACCCCAAGATCAAGAGTCACACACTCTTCTGACCGAGCCGGCCAGGCGTCCTTTCAGATCAGACCACTGGTTACACAAGCCAAGATGGGGGCTGCTCCACACCATCCATGAGGTCCAGAGAGCAGGGACACGGATGGGGGGAGGTGAAGCCGTAGCAACCCCACAGCCCTTGGGTCACTTGGTTGTGGGGCCATGGGTCAACTCAGCAGGGAGCTAGGAGCCTTTCACACTGATTTATGAAGGGGCCTCCACTGGAAGACTCCTGGGTCAGGCTGCCATTTGTTACTTCTCCAAAGAAGGCTCCAAAATGACGATCACAGCACCTGACCCCAAGGCACGCGTGCATGGACACACATGCACACATACACAGCCTCTCATTAGTAACTCCCAGGCCATCTGGTGCTGCCACCACCGGGGCTCCTGGGCCTGGGTGTCAGGTGCAGGGGCCGTGACAAGAGGTGGCACAGAGCTGGATTCTTTTGGCCGGCAGGAGAGACGTTTGCACAACGCACTGAACTAGAATGGGGAGACACCCGCGTGCGCCCATACCAAGGTGTGGGTACGGGTGGGTTCCCGGGAGCTGCTCAGCTCCTTGGGTCAGAGGTCTGCAGCAGCACTGGCCTGCAGAGCTTTTTGTGCTGATGGAAATGGTACGGAAATGACACGTGACGTCTGCTCTGTCCAATACTCTAGCCACGAGCCACATGTGGCTAGTGAACACCGGAATGTGGCGAATGAGACGCGAAACATTTATTTTATTCTAACACATATTAAAATGACTTAAAATATCGAGCCACTTAAATCTCACTAGAGACTTACGAGTAGGGACCATTACTTCCTTCATTTATAGAATGAGGAAGCCGAGGCACAGAGCTCAAGTGACTTGTCCAAGGTCACACGGCTGTAGAGTGGTGGTGCTCAGGACTGAACCCAGCGGTCTGGATCCAGAGTCTCTTCCAAAGCACTAGAGTAAGCCACGCCCTGTGGCAGGCTGCATTCCTGCCTCACCATCCGTGGCACACCACGACAGACACACACACACGTGTACACACAGCCAGGGTCTGAACCAAGAGCCGGAGCAGGCACCAGGCTGAGAGCAGAATCGGAGCTCTGCTCTGGAGGGGGACGCTAATTTGGTGCAAGAGAGCCCCCTCCCCGTCCCCATACCTTGGCAAGGCCCTGGTGGAATGCATAAAACCCCAGCAACAGCATTGGGAGCCTAGACTCAGGGAGAGAGAGTCAGGTCTCTGCATGATGGAGAGACAGTCTGATAGGAGGAGCCCAGTCCCTGCCCTGGAGCACCTCCCCATCAGCTCCCCATCAGACCGAAGAGACAGCGAAACTGCAGAGGCTCCAGCTGGGGGTGTCGTGAATCGGAAGACAGGTGTCCTGTTGAACCGTCACCCCCACACACCGTCTCCATGTCAGCTGATGCCCAGAAAGTGTTTGCGGTTCCTGGGAGCCTCAGGATAAGCCGCTCCTGAGCCTCTCTGAAAGCAAAGGTCTGGAGGAAGTATGGCATCACAACGATCACTTCTCCCACACTCCGGGGTAGGAGAGCCCTGCTACAGCTAATTAGGAAAATGCATTAAGAACACGACTTACAAATGGCCCCACGATTCCCAGCATCTCATTTGCATTGAGCCGTTGTTACCTTATTGATTATATTAAATTAGGAGATAGTCACACCGTCTGCAATGCAACAATTATCATCATCAAACCAATTAGTATCAAATAGGATGTGGTCCCTGTCGCTCCAGCTCTGCACTCGGCTATTTCCAACACTGTCAGCCGGCCTTATGAAATAATTGTGTTTCTACCGAAACAGCGGCAATCAGCAGAAATCTTCCCAAGAGACCCACGTCTCTCTCCATGGCTCCGTGTCGGGATATCTTGTCACGCAAACACAAGCAAAATGACACAACTGGTATCTTCGGCAGCAAAAGTCTCAAGGGGGACGCTGTACAGACAAACTGCACCAGGCCACAGACACCCTTGATTAGTTCATCACCACACCCTCATGCAATGACCGGCCGCCCACGACCCATGCGTGCACGTCCCGGGGACTAGAATATACACACAAAACACATTTAAAGCCCCTCACTCACACATACCCCTCAAGCAAAGGAACACGGCAAACTCACACACACACACTCACACATGTCACCCTCTGGCATCCCCACCACACACGTCTGCAACCAGCACACGCGTGTGCAGCACACACGCGGTGATTATACACCCAACGGGGAGCCCGGGTGGCTCAGTCGGTTCAGCGTCCGAATCTTGGTTTCGGCTCAGGTCATGGTCTCATGGTTTTGTGAGTTCGAGCCCCACCTCGGGTACTGTGCTGACAGTGCGGAGCCTGCTTGAGATTCTCCCCCTCCCCTCTCTCTCTGCCCCTCCCCTGCTCACACTCTTTTGCACAAAAATAAATGATAAATTTAAAAATTATACACTCAACACATAAAAGTAAGCCCACATGGGATCCAGATTCACACACACACACACACACACACACACACACCCCGGCATACTCACAATGATTTGTCACAGTCACACAGAAGCACACACTGCACAACACACTCATGAGCACACGACGCTTTTAGAGACGTTCTAGATGGAATCCAGGAGTCCGCCCCAAGGATCCCTAAGACCCCTGCTCATGACTGCTTAGCACAGAAACCTCAATCCTTGTCCTCACTGATGCCCAACACTCCGGGTCTGGCGTATCGCTCTCAGCGGTGTGGTTGGAAGCCTTGTCCAAGATCACTACCCGCTTTGTGGTTCTCCCTCTCGGGGACAGGGGAGGTGGCACAGGAGGGGACTCAGGCAGAAAACCGGATGCTCGGACATTTCCTATGACAAGGCAGCCCTTGGAGAGGGAAGCTCCGCCACAAAGTTTCTCTGCTACGTCAGTGCCTGTTCATTTGCTCACACAGTTTGAACCCGCTTGCCATTTACCGAGCGCACCGTACCCCGTACCCGTCACAGCGACTATTCCTTCGTTTATGCATTCAACACTTCCTGCGTGCCTCCTATAAGCTGGTGCTATTCGGGGCACTGGCGAGTCCACACTGAACAAAAACGGTCCCTGTGCTTGTGACACTGCGAGTCTAGAGGAAGAGACAGATGATAACGGAATAAACCGCTACATATATAAAATGTCAGGAGCTGCGAATAAAAATAAAGCAGACACAGGGCGGGGAGGGTGCTGTTTCAGGTGAGGGCATCAGCAAAGGCCTCGCTGAGGAGGCGACATTTGAGCAGAGACCTGCCGGAAAGAGAGGCGAGCCAGCCGTTCGAATACCTGGGAAGGGAGCGAGCCACAGCCGAGGGAACGGCCAGGGCGAAGGGCGTCCAGCAGGGGTGCGCGTGGCATGGCTGGAAGCAGAAGCGCGCCCCACACAGCTGGGGAGAGGAAGCCAGAGACAGGTGTCGCCTCCCTCAGGTGCATTATCTCGCTTCATCCTCACAGCTCTGGAGGACTGGATAATTATCATCTCCAGTTTATAGACGAGAAAGCTGAGGCTCGGAGAGGCCACATGACGGCACCAAACCACACGGCCCTGAAGATACTGAGCGGAGACACACATCCAGGGCTCCCCAGTCCAGGGCCGCCTCTTAGTCCGGGACCCTCTCCTGCCCTTACACAGCCGACTTGATGCCAGGCCGAGTCCGGGTCTGCTAACACAGAATCGTGCTGTCGCTCACTTAACCATGGTCACTCAAATCACCACTGACCTATTAATTCATTGCTAGAGCTCTCATTACACACATTATTACGACGCACACGATTATGGTCCTAGTGGAGCTCACAACCGCAAACAGCATTAATAACTCAGCGCTCTTTCCATCACGGCTAACGGGCCCCTCCCAGAGTCTCCCACACAGACACGCGGAGCCAGGGAGGGACTCCGGCAGGTGCCGGGCAGGGAGCAGGGGGAGCTTCACAGCCTCTGCAGTCTGCCCCCCAAGCCACCTGCAGCCGCCTCTTCCAACCATCCCAGGGAGCCGGCCACGGCCACACCGACCCCACGGCCCTCCTCTCCCAGGTGGACTCTGCGGTCTGGACTCGCTTCCCTTCACTTGCGTCTTCGGGTTTGGGAGAGAGAGAGGGCAAGCGGGGCCCCGTAACACGCAGAGAACCGGACACGAGCGGCAGAGGATCCGCAATTCAAGTTCCAGGCGTAGGTGAGAAGGAAGCCCCTCAAAACAAAAGAGACAGCAGAGGTTCATAGCCTGTGCCAGAAACCCCTCCAGAACGAGGTGGGAAGAAAATTCTAGCTGTAAACACTGCCTCGCTGAATCTTCACGACAGCTCTGTGAGAGAAGGATCAGTATGCACGCCATACAGATGAAGAAGCCGCAGCTCAGAGACGCTAAGCCACTTGCCTGAGGTCACACAGCCAGTAAGTGGAAAAGCTGGACTTGGAATCCAAGTTGGTCTGCCATCACAGGCTGTGGCCTTGCCTGAATCGCCCGGATCAGGGACATACCAGAGGGACTGAGGAGGATCGTGGCACGTCCAGCCAACTGTAAGACACTCACTCAGCTGTGGCCCTCTCCCTGCAGGTGCCTGTGGGGGGAGGCACAGGGAATTTGAGAGCAAGAGGGGGCAAAGGGAATGGGAGGCGGGAGGGAGAAGGGAGAGCGGGTTAGGGGAGAATACAAAGAGAGTTAAAGGAGAGGAGAAGGAATACACAAAGAGCGCCCCCACCCACGTACCCTGCCACCCTCAGCCTCACCCCCGCTTCGTCCTTTGTAACTAACCATGTGCCACACGCGATTCTGAACCCATGTCCCAACATATGGCAAGAATCAGACGGTCCACTGCACGGGAGCAGGAGGTAAGGCCCACGGTGCCCCAGGTGCTGCCCGTATACCATTCAGAGCACCCCTCTTCAGAGAGACTCGGGGTGCGCAGCAGGAGGGGTGCAGTCACAGGAGACCACTGCGCTTTCCCCACCCTCTTCCGCATCTGCGCCTCCGCCTAAACATGCTAGCCCCTCCCAACCCCACTGTCTGGCAAACTGCATTCACCCTTTAAGACTCACCTCAAGGGGCGCCTGGGTGGCTCATTCGGTTAAGCTACTGACTCTTGATTTTGGCTCAGGTCACGATTTCGCGGTTCACGGGTTCAAGCCTTCTGTCAGGCTCTGTGCTATTATCAGAGCCTGCTTGGGATTCTCTCTCTCCCTCTCTCTCTGTCCCTACCCCGCACTCCCTCTGTCTCAGTCTCTCAAAATAGATAAACTTTAAAAAAATAAAATACTCACCTCAAACGCCATCACCTCTATGAAGCCACCAGTGACAGGACTCTCACAGGCAACAACTGTGTAACACAGAAGGGTATAAAAGTTCATTTCTCCCCCTCCCTGCCTTCAATCTCCTTCCCTGAGGTCACAACAGAGGGTGCATATTCTTTCATAGAATTTTCCAGGCCCATACAAACACGCAAATCACATGTGTGACCTTTTATGTTTTCCTTTTTATTGTTTTCTACTTATGTGTTTTGTGGGGGTTTTTTTTCCTTTGTTTTGTTTTGCTTCAAGTTTTTATTTAAATTCTAGTTAGTTTACATATAATGTAGTATTGGTTTCAGGAGTAGAATTCAGTGACTCACCACTGACATTTAACACCCAGCACTCATCCCAACAAGTGTCCTCCTTAGTACCCAGTCCACTTATGTGTTTAATTTAAAAAAATAGCATTTGGGGCGCCTGGGTGGCTCAGTCGGTTAAGCATCCAACTTCAGTTCAAGTCATGATTTCATGGTTCGTGAGTTTGAGCCCCGCGTCAGGCTCTGTGCTGACAGCTCAGAGCCTGGATCCTGTTTCAGATTCTGTGTCTCCCTCTTTCTCTCTCCTCCCCTGCTCATGCTCTATCTCTCTCTGTCTCTCAAAAATAAACATTAAAAAAAAATTTTTTTTAAATAGGATTCACATGACTCCACACTTGTTTTGTTCACTCAGGACAACTCGGACAACCCTCTAGGTCAGCATGTGTAGACAGAGCTCCCCTCCTCCCTGCCCACTGTGGCCACCGAGGAGCTGAGCCAGGCTTCAGTTAACCACTTCCCTCTCGATGGGTATTCAATGGTTTCAATCCATCACTACAAACCGTGCTGGAATTTATGTCTTTGTACATGTATCTCTATGTTCTGAGGCTGTTACTCCCCACAGGGCGGATTCCCAAAAGAGGGACTTGTGAATCAGAGGGTGAATGTATTTTAAATTTTAATTGCTACTGCTGATTTTGTTCCTTAACATTTGTAGCAATTCTTGCTCAGGGTGATGTACACCAGAGCCCTCTTCCCACACCACGGCCAGCACTGGATGTTCACGGTCTTTCTCACTCTTGCCAATAGACAAATGATAGTACCTACCTCATAAAGTTGTTGTGAGGTTTAAATAGAAAATACAGTACTCAGCACGTAAGTTCTTAATAAATATCAGCCATTTATATAACTCTGATGTCACCTTATTATCATATATCTAAGGAAAGCCTAGAGTACATGATGACCTCTGGGTTCGGGAGATTGTATTTTTTTTTTTCCTAAAAGTTTATTTTAAGAGAGAGATCCGGGGAGGGGCAGGGAGAGGTGGGGGAAGAGAGAGGATCCCAAGCAGGCTCCGCACTGCCAGAGCAGAGCCCGACACAGGGCTCGATCCTACGAACCGTGAGATCATGACCTGAGCTGGAGTCCAATGCTTGACAGACTGAGCCACCCAGGCGCCCCAACTGCATTTTTTTTAGGTAGATCTGAATTCCAACCCAGCCTTCCCTGCTCAGCTGGGTGGCTCTTGGCTAGTCACTTTACCTCCCCAACCCTCAGCGGCTTCACCTGTAAAAGGGGGACCTGAATGAACCCTGCCCATTCTCCTTCATGAGGAAATAGCTCAAGTGAATCCGTGACCGTGAGGTCATCTTTCAGACTCCATTCGGGTATGGAGATTTACGCTCTCGGTTCCACTAATAACCAGGCATGATCTCTGAGTGGTTACCCAGAAGCCACTTCTTAGGAGAGCAGGGACCTGGACAGTCAGAGGAGGAGGAGGAGGAGGTCCCGTGATCCTTGGCCTCGACCCTTCAACCAGGCATCCTTGAGGACAAGGCAGACACAAGAATATGGGCACAGGGTCATCTAAAGGGCCCCAAAAGAATCTCCCCCCATCCGTGGCCCAGAGAATACTGGGAAATGTCTGAAATTTCACCACTAGAGACCCATGCCTCCCTGCAACACCCCCTGGGGGGACCGGGTCCGCCCCTAGGCTTCAAGCATTGCTTACCGAACATTTCCGAGTCCGTGCTCCGTGGGAGGCACTGTGCCGGTGCTCGTGGTACCCCATGACCAACTCTGTGCTTGACTGTATCAAGGTCATCTCTCCCCCTCTGACTCCCCTCCATGCTTCAGACCCACGTCTCTCTCCTAGAAAATTTCGCCCTCAGTGTCCTGCAGGCCCCTGAAACTAGGCATACCCCAGAGTGAGCTTACCAGCCCCCTCCATAAACCTGCCCCTCCCTCCTCTCCTCCTGCTTCCCCAACCCCAGGCCTGGCCTCTCCCTGCTCTGGGCCATCATGCCACAAGCCTCCGCATCCACCCACTCCCCCACCACCTGCAACCCATCACTTACAGAGTCATAAATTCGGCTGCCTTCTCCTCCCCGCCCCCCCCCCCGCCCCGCCCCCAGCCAGGACTCAGATGAGGTGAGTGAGGCAAATTGAAGGAGACACGCACAGGTCCCTGTAAGTGCTGACCCCCGGAGTGAGCGCCTTCTTAAACTCGGCACCCCATGGGGCACCTGGGTGGCTCAGTCGGTTAAGCATCCGACTTCGGCTCAGGTCATGACCTCACAGTTCGTGGGTTTGAGCCCCGTGTCAGGCTCTGTGCCGACAGCGGAGCCTGCTTTGAATTCTGTATGTGTGCGCGTGCACGTGTGTGCATGCCCCTCCCCCTCTCAAAAAAATGAAATAAACAGCAAAAAAAATTTTAAAAACAAACCTGGCACCCTAGCCGCCTCAGCCGCCCACCCTAGTCCAGGCCAGCTCACCACCAGCCCTCTCTGGGCTAAGGCAGCAGCAATTGCCTGGTCTCCCTGCCTCCCCTCTCGGCCTCCAATCATTCTCTTGCCTGTGGCCAGATTTATCGTCCCAAATCCCAGCTCTGACCCAATCGCATCCTCAGGCATCTCCCAAGGCTCGCCACCGCCTACCGAATTAAGCACCAAGCCTCGCACTCGCACAAGACAACTTCGCCACCGCGCACCCAACTTCCCTTAGAATCCTCCCTGCCCAAAGCTTCAGAGCTGACATCTGATTGGACCGCAGATAAGCACCGGACACAAAAGCAGCCCGGCCATAGGCTACATGATAGCCTATCACATGGCCTGACACAAAAAGTTCTACCCGGAGACCATGGGCATCAGCTGAGCCAATCAGCTTTCTTCTCTCAGGAGTTTGTACTAGAAGGAAAAAGAGGACAGAAAATGCAGAAGAAGCTGGACGGCGGGTCGTGTTAACAGTTAATGGACTTCTTCCAGCTGCAGCGGTCCTGGTGCCATCTTAAATCCAATCAGCCTTGGCTTCCCAGCCCTGTGACAGCGCCTCTTATTGGATCTCCATAAGAGGGCCCTTATGATGCCAGTAGGGCCTTGTGTGAGCTAGCTTGAGTGGACCGCTGATCCAGAAAACCGAAACATTCACAGCTCTTCGCAGTACAGCCCTGCTTAGATTCTTGGCTACAAGTAACAGAAAGCCCCTCAAGCCGGCAGGGTTGGGGCTGGCTTTTATTCCAGGGATGCGCTGAAACCAACATTGCCCTGTTAACTAAAATTTAAATGAAAAAAATAAATAAAATACAAAGATGCAGGGAATTTCCTGGGCGAGGACAAGAAGTGGGGTGCAGAAGGGCACAGGGAACCAGTCCTTTCTCTGCAGTCCGCTTGGTCCCTGGATAGGCCCACTCCCAGCTTCCTGGTTGGAGATCCCAACTCCGCCTTCTCCCAGTCCCAGGGCTAAATTTCCAGAATAGAGAATCCGATTGACCCCATTTGAGTCTGGTATCCAATCTGCCATGAACCAGGAAATCAGTTCATAGGAGAGACACGGCCCCAGAGCCTTTGAATTCCACCCCTAGGTTAGCCATTGCCCTCTCCTGGTTCACCCCCAACCCATGACTGTGTTCTTGCTAAGGTTCTGAGATGGGAACCAGAAGGGGTGAGGGGCTGCTTTTCCTGAACTTGAGGGCCTGGCACTAAGTGAGGAAGGCTGGATCTCACCAAGATCCTGGGGCAGAAGACAGCTGTCTGGAGAGGGGTGTAAACCCTGGCTCCTGCCACACAGCCCGGAGCCTGGCTGTGACACTCACACACCCACGAGAAAAGGGGCATCTGATGTTTCTGTGCAGTTCCAAAAAGCTGGAGACATCTCACACCCACAAATAATAATCATGATTTTCTGTAATTATTATTTGTGTATTTTGCATAATTGTCATAATTATTATCATCAGCTCATCAGCCTCCCATCCCAGTGTGTTCTCCTCCCGTCCTCAGCCCTGAAATCTGATCACATGGGGCACCCTTTCCTGCCTCTGACCTCCTCCCTAGTGCTGGTTCTTAAGGATTCCTCCAGAAAACGGGGTGGGACGCTCCTGAGGGTTCTTCTGCCTTGCTTATCCCTCCAGAGTATTTCTGGGCCTTGGTGCCAACTCTGTGCAGGGCTGTGCTCGGAGGAGGGGCAGGGTGAGGGGGGGGTGGGTACTGGGTGAAGGCAGGGAAGGGAGGATAGGGGGAGATAGAGGGAAATGAGAGGAGCTGGCTTGTTCACTCGCTGCAGTGGGTGCATTCCAGTGTGTGACATCACATCAGCAGCCTGAAACCAGTCACGGTGGGAGTATTTACCCCACAGAAATTGGCAAAAGGGCGTTTTTCCAGTGAGCTAATTGGTAAACATTTATCAGCACGCCTTCAAACCCACCCTCCCCACCCCAGACTGGATGTTCTTTTTTTTTTTTTTTTTTTTTTTTTTTTTACTTTGAGAGACAGAGAGCATGAGCTGGAGAGGGACACAGAGGAGAGAGAGAGAGAGAGAGAGAGAGAGAGAGAGAATCCCAAGCAGGCTCCACCCTGCCAGTGCCGAGCCTGACATGGAGCTCGAACACACGAACCATGAGATCATGACCAGAGCCAAAATCCAGAGTCGGATGGATGCTCAACCGACTGAGCCCCCCAGGCACCGCCCCAGATGTTCTTTTAAGGCTGACGTATAACCATGTCACTGTCCTTTAACGGCTCTATGTGACCTACAGGTGAAGTCCAAAGGCCTCCAGAGCCCTGCATGACCCAGTGCCAGCCCATCACCCTGGCCTCCAGTCTTACCATTCCCCAGGTCCTTCATATGTCTCTGTGCCCCCAGAGAAGTCCCCTCCCGTCTCCTCCACAGGCACCTTCGCTCAGATTTATGTTCGCCTGCCTTCTCCCCTTTCCCCCCTCGGTTTCGGCTGTGACTACCACACCTCTCCGGGAAGGCTTCGCTGGCCTGGGTCAGAAACCCTTCCCTGATGCTCCCATCTGTCCCCTACTATCAGGGTAGCACGTGTCTTCACCATGCATCCACCTGTCGTGGCCCCACTAAACTGCTTGCAGGGTCAAGTCTCATGGACTCAATCTTTCACCTTCAGCCCCTGGCACGGAGTCCAGCCACGTTGAATTGAATAGACTCAAACTGCATGGAGTCAAATAGAGTCCACACCACAGCCCAAGACAGGCTGTGGGCAGTGTCCCGGCAGAGCCCGAAGGGAGTGCTCTGGGAGGCCAGAGGGCAGGATGCTTCTGATGGGGACACGTCCCCAGGGAGAAACACCAGGCCACACATTAGCAGGCAGGACAGGTGCCTTCCTCTTCACTGCTTCCTGTCTACCCGGCCCTCTCAGTGGGCCACCCTCATTAATGCGCCGCCATGCTGCTCCCCTATCCGCCCCTGCTTGACCTGTAGCTTCCCAACACTTTGGGTGCAGGAACCCCCACAGGCACCTGCCTCATGTGCCCATGCACACCTGGCTTCCCCCCAAAAGTGGCTGAAGCTGAATTTCCCAGCTCCCCAGAGGACAACAGCGGGGGCTCGATGTTAGCAAACTTAGCTTAAAAGGGGATAAAACATGGGTGCCTGGGTGGCTCAGTTAGTTAAGCGTCCGACTTCAGCTCAGGTCATGATCTCATAGCTCCTGAGTTCAAGCCCCGCATCAGGTTCTGTGCTGACAGCTCAGAGCCTGGAGTCTGCTTCAGATTCTGTGTCTCCCTCTCTCTCTCTGCCCCTCCCCTGCTCATGCTCTTTCTCTCTCTCAAAAATACAAAAACATTAAAAAAAAATTTTTTAAGGGAATAAAACGTGGTATTTCTTGCACACTTAAATATGCAGACCGAGGTGCCTATATCATAGGTAACATTTATTGAGAACTGTCAAGGAGGAACACAAAAAGCAGCAGAGTTAAATTGAATAATAAAAAATAAACAAAACCGAACCTGAGTGCTTTAGTGAGCTACACAGGGTCCATACACCAGTGGAGATATTCACCGAGCAGTTTGCTAAAGAGAAAATATCCAGGGTTTTCTTTTTCTTTTTTTTTTTTAATGTTTATTTAGTTTTGAGAGAGCGCAGGCAGAGGAGGGGCAGAGAGAGGGGGACAGAGGATTGGAAAGGGGCCCTGCGCCGACAGCAGTGAGCCGGATGTAGGGCTCGTGAACTTACCAACCATGAGATCATGACCTGAGCCAAAGTCTGTCACTTAACCACTTACCCCGCTTAACCGACTGAGCCACCCAGGCGCCCTAATCCAGGGGATTTTATGCCAGAAAAGGGACAGGCAGCTGATAGCAGTTCTGTTATGTGAGGATGAAAACTGGTACTCCACCGAGGACTTGCTCACAGACCAGAAAATCTCCAGCTGGGTCCAGTAAGGGTCTATAGTGGGTCACATGGTGACAGCAGCCATCCGCTGTGATGCTTCCTAGGCAAGTGCTGCCGAAAGTAGATGTTTTCCGCGTAAGGTGCTGATATTTACTGCACTCTTCCCATGTCCTGAGGACCTGGCTTCCTGCTGCAGAGGGGGGCAGCAGTTAAGATCCGGGTTCAGAGGCCAGATCACCTGTATCTGTTTAAGACCTTGAGCAACTCCAGTCGGTTAAGTGTCCGACTTCAGCTCAGGTCATGATCTCACAGTTCATAAGTTCGAGCCCCGCGTCGGGCTCTGTGCTGATGGCTCAGAGCCTGGAGTCTGCTTCGGATTCTGTGTCTCCCTCGTTCTCTGCCCCCCGCCCCCGACTCGCGCTTTGTCTCTCCTTCAAAAACAAACATTTTTTAAAAAATTTTTTAAAAGACCTTGAGCAACTCAATCCCTAAGTTTCCTCTTCTATCAAATGAGAATTATAATAGTATCTAACACACAGGGCTGTTATGAGGGTTAAATGCGTTATTACGCTCGGAGTCCTTGGAATGGTATTTTGTAGAATCTTTTAAGAGTTGACTAATCCTCGGATTATCTCATTTAATGTTGTCATCAAAGGAAAGACACTATTTTCTTTTTTTTAAGTTTATTTATTTATTTTTGAGAGAGAGAGAGGGAGGGAGAAAGAGAGAGCAAGCGGGGGAGGGCAGAGAGAGAGACAGAGACAGAGAATCCCAAGCAGGCCATGCACTGTCAGCACAAAGCCCAAAGTGGGGCTTGATCCCACAAAACCATGAGATCATGACCTGAGCCAAAATCAAGAGTCAGAGGCTTAACTGACTGAGCCACCCAGGCTTCCCTGAGCCACCCAGGCTTCCCTCTCCTTCCTTTTCTTAGCACCATTCACACCCCACGGTCTAAGAATTGGCAGTGTAATGCCAAGGCCCTAGGGAGGCCCCTCTCAGCGTGGCCATCATTCAACAGTGATGCTGTGGAGACACCACTATCCTGGCCCCTCGGACCCCTTCAGCACCGCCAGCACACTCGGCAAAAGCTGGGAACCACACAGTCCCCTGGGCATCCTGCCTCCCCCAAGCCAGGGAACAGACAAGAGTCCCCTCTGCCCGGGTGATCCCAGAATTCCCTTGTGTCCCAATCTCTTGAATCCATAAAGATTCTCCCTCTAGTCAGGAAGAATTCATCTCTTTCTCTGTCTTTCTTCAATACCCTCTCCCTGCCCTTCCCAAGACACCCAGCTTAATCCTCTGGAGAGGCTCCAGCTTTTGGCAGACAAAACCCCAGCAGAGAAGTGTCTTGCACATCTCTCTTCCTACCCGGCCTGCCACCCCCCATGGAGCACGGAAGCTCAGGCCAGCCGCCTACCACAATGGAGGGAAGAGAGAGAAAACATCACTACCTCTGACCGTCAGTGCACGGGAATACGGGTGGGAGCTGGGATTCTGCTCAGGGTGACTCTCCCAGACGTTGGAGTCCAGCCCAGAGGTACCAGGCTGGCCCCGGGGCACCAGTGAGATAGCCCCAGAGGAGGCCACAGTTTGGTGGGGACACACACCCCAGCTGACCAATACTATGCGGAGCAGAAGCTTCAATGGTGGTCTGAAGCTTAGCACTGAGGGAAGAGCTGTCCATTCCTCGTGGGAAAGGCAGAGAAGGCTTCCAGGGAGGGGAGCGATGAGCTGGGCCTTACCAGCTCAGAAGGGTAAGAGGCCCAGCAGAGGGGGCAGCTGGAGGCTTAATACCGCCCCGGTGTCCAAGAAAACAGTGCCAGGTGGCCCTGAGCATGGTGCCATGGGGGCGGTGAGGGCGGTGAGGTAGGTAAAGGTCAGTAGTCAGAGGCCTGGGATGCGGGGCCAGGAGCTTGGACTTTATCCTGTAGGCAGTGAGGGGTCACTGAAGGCTCTGCAGGAGGGAGGGATGTGCCTAGGTGGTGCCCTAGGGGTGGGGCGGTGGGCCCGGCATGCCCAGGGGGTATGCGGGGCCTGCCACCGGCTGCCAGCGAGAACAGCTGCCCACCTGCAGGCCAACTGAACACATTGTGCCTGAAGAGGCCGTGGTGGATTTTTCTAAGCCCGCACTTGACTCTGTCCACACAGAACCCGCCCGTGTGCGGTCTTTGGGGAGGCTGCCCGGGAACAGCGTATCGATCAGGCTGCAAGGAGAGAAGGAGGAAAAACACCTTCAAACAGAAGAGCTTTAAATCCGTTATTGGTTCCTAAAGAGCCAAGACCACGAGCACACACAGGCCGGCTCTGAGCCAGCCTCACGCGAGAGACACAAGGACATAGAGGCAAACACGTGGGTGCAAAGACACACGCGTACACAGAGGCACCGGCGAAGCCGCCGAAGCTGCCGCTAGTGCTCACAGCTGCAAGCACAGAGCGACACTCATGTGTACTGACACATACCTGCAGCACAGAGGCAAAAGTGCACGGGCGCGTGCAGGCAGAACAGCCCAGAAGGACCTGCATACGCCCAGAGAGACGCATTTCCACGAACCTTCAGCCGAGAATACGCCTCTGCACGCGCAGAGACGCTTGCGCATGCGCGCGGACACACACCCAACAACCCACTCTGAACTCCCCACCCTTGGGCAGGTGGCGCCCTGCTCACCACCTTCTTTCAGCTTCCAGGTGTCCTGTCAGGAGCGGAGGGCCCCTGGACTCCCTCCTGTGACAGTCAAGGTCACAGGATGTAAATGACTCAGAGCTACCCCACAGGGGGGCAAAGGGGGCGCGTCAGTTGCCTCCGGGTAGGTCAGGGCACACGCGCACGGCACGAGGGTCGCGGAAGAGACTTCTAAATTACTCATGCCCGGGGCCCCACCCCCAGAGACTCTGATCCGATTGCTGAGGGGAGGGCACTGGGCACGGGTAGGGTTTTAACCCTCCCAGGTGATGCCAACGTGCTGCCCGGGTTGAAGATTTTACTGGAGCAGCAGATCTAGCCTCTGGGGTCCCGCGAGCATCCTCGCTCTCCGGCAGGACTGCCCCAACAAGGGATCCTGAGGGTGCCCTTCGCCACCCTCAGGAAGCCCTTGACACCCCGGGTCTGACGCACCCCACCCCCCACCCCCAGACTCTCTTCTAGGAGTCCCTGGTGCAGAGCGGAGTCGCGCTGGCGGGCGTGCCCATCCGCGCACTGCGACTGCCCCCTGCTGGACAGAGACGGCCGAGCCAGGCTGCCGGCGGACTTGTTCCCACCGCGGCTGAGGGCAGGCTGACGGGTGGAGCGAGCCAGGCGCGCGCAGTCCTGCAGAGGAACCCCAAAGCGTCCCCAGACCTCTGCTCTGCCCCTTCCTTCCAAGGGCCAACCACCTCTCCAGTCCCAGCCGTCTCGGACCTGGGTGATCATAAAGGTCCTTTTTTGTTCATCTACTCAATGATAGCCACTAATGCCATTGACCTGGGGGGGGGGGGGGGGGGGCAGTCCTGGCAGCTGGGAGATGAATGAGGGAGGAGGCGTTTCCAGTCCTCGCCCGCGCCCACCCTTCCTCCAGCAGCGGCCTGAGCCACCTCCCTCCAGCTGCCTACTCCATACACCAGATTCGCCCACTGCCCTAAGGGTAAAGCCCAGACTCCTGAAAACGGCTGCCCAGTCTCCCTGGAAGGACCCCCCACCCCCACCCCGAGACTGCCTGGCAAACTCTTAGTCTTGCACATCCTTCTCCTGCCGCCTCCTCTAGGAAGGCTTCCCTGACCTCCTCACTCCACCGCCCCCCACACCCATTAATTGCCTCCTCCTCTTCTTCCTGAACCTTACATACCTACCTACCTGTTATAAATAATTCTCTGTTCACATGTCAGCCTCCCCCCGACCAGACAAGGGGGATTCCCCAAGGGCAAGGACCAGGGGCCTGGGGTCAATAAAGTGTTGTAGTACAATGAATGAAGCCTTCTCCAACCCGCCTGGTCCACGGTGCACGTTCCCGGCTCTGTTTCCACCATGCTGAGGGGCAGAGCCCTCTCTTCAGAGGAGCAAGGTCTAGGACAAGGAAGATAACGACAACAGCACTAACGCTAAGGAAACACTTACTCACCAAGTGCCAGGTGCGTATTCTGCCCCCAGTGCTTTACATACGTCAATTCGTTTAACCGCCACAACGCTATTATCCCCATCTCATAGATGGGAAGACTGAGGCACAGAGAGGCCTAAGCAACTTTGCCCAAACACACAGCGGGGCAGCCCAGGAGGCGGCTCCAGAGCCCATGCTGTTCACACTTCTCGCTTAAGGGAAGAGAAAGCCGGGAGAAGACCCAAGAGAAGTCATGCCCACATCCTCCCTCCAGCCGGCGGTTCTAGGGCTGCGGCTGCTTTCGCTTCCTTCTTAATTTTTCTGACAAGAACAGATGCCACCGCAGCTGACAACCAGCCTGTCGGTGTGAACGGGAAGGCAGGTCCGGCCGCTCGTTTGTCTGGTAAGAAAATGGAATCGGACAAGGCGGCAGCTGAGCTGTGGGAGACCTGGAGTTCTCCAGGGGTGGGGGCGGGAGCCGGAGGAGCCCCAACAGGTGGAGAGAGGGTGCGGTGGCAGGCTGGGGTGCCCAGATGCCCGTGGACGCTCTGGACCAGCCCCTGCCTCTAATCTTTCCCTCCTGCCTTCTTCCCTCCCCCCCCTTCCTCCCTCCCCTCCTGTCCTTCCTTCCTCCTTTCCTCCCTGTTCTTCCTTCCTTCCTCTCTCCCTCCCTTCCTCTCTCCCTCCCTCCCTCCCTTTCTTCCTCCCTTCCTGTTCTTCCCCTCTTCCTTCCTTCCTCTCTCCCTCCTTCCCTTCCTTCTATCCAGGCCTAGTGCACAGACTTGCCAGAGCTGTGCCGGCTACAGGAGCACAAGGAGGGAGCAGTCACTCTCACTGTCCTCAAGGCTGACGGCCCCTCAGAGCCTGGCATGAAGAGGGCTTTGACTTTGACAGAGCAGGACTCCGAAGCCCCGGCTGCCTGGGTGCCTTCGACCAAGTGAACTGCACAAGGTCCTGAGCTCCACATCTGTAAACCGGGGCGCGGACAGCACCTGCTCCGTTGGGGGCTGGGAGGACTGAGCTCACACGGGTAAGCACTCTGGCACAGAGCCTGGCCCACAGCCGGCCAGCTCCTTCTCCCTACCCCCAGCTTCCTCGCCAACCCCGGGGAGCCTCGACGCTCCTGTCATTCCTCACACCCCCTCACAATCCAGAAGTGCCCCTGGAGGTCTAACCACTGTCCCTCCTGCTGCAGGGCTCTTGTCATCCACGGCAGCTCTTTGCACGCATGTGCGGAGCCGTTCCATGCTGTGCTCACGCCCCTTCTGCCTCAACCCCCGCAGGAGGGGTGTGGACACTCTGAGACCCTGGTCTCAGAGGAGGGAAGAGCTCGGCTTGGGTGAAATGGCTCCCGGCCCCAAACCAGGTGTGTCCGCCTCACCAGTGGCTCAGGCCTGGGTGCTATGAGGGTGCTAGCACTGGGTGCTACCCCTGACTGCGAAAAGCCAGCTCCTCAGGCCGTCCAGCTGCAGCACCAAGGTCCTGACAGAGCTGGGGGCGGGGGGGGGTGGGGGGGGCTCCCTGGCCCAGCCCCAGCCCTGCAGCCACAGTCCCAGGAAGCAAAGTCACAAGATCGCAGGGTTGGGCCCCCCCTCTGGCTTAGCAAGCCCCTCAAAGAGGAAGCACATCTGTGGGTCCGGTGTCGCGAGCGTGTCCCCGAGGAGGTGCTCTTTGTCAGTTTCTGAGTGTGCACGATTGCGTGTGTCTGCGTGCGTCTGGGGGGGGCGGGCGGGGGGGGCGGAGGGTGACTGTGCATTGGCTTCTGTGCTTTGTGTGATTGTAGCTCACGTGTCTGTGTCTGACCGCGTCTCTCGGTACCTGCATGAACGTGTCTGTGTGGCCCTGGGGCACTGTCCCAGACGGGGCACCTCATCATCATCGCCAGGATCAGCATTGCTATCCCTGTGTACTCACTGTCACTGGGGGCCGTGTGCTTTACCTACGTGTTGTCATTTATGCCTCACAAAACAAGCTTCCTGACTCCAACCCCTTGCCAAGCCCCATGCATACGGGGTCTCAGAGGCCAGGCCAGCTCAGATTCCATGGTTTTGGTCTTTGAGGTCCCTCACATTCTAGCTCAGAGCGATATGCCAGACTGTATCTCCCACAGTCCCCCTCCTCAGCCAGGAAACTACCCCTCACTCTGCCAGACCCTGCTTCCTCGTGGAAGCACCACCCCCCCCTCCACAGCCCTGCCACCTCCTCCAGGAAGCCTTCCCTGACTTGCCAAGGGTAGGCAACTCTGATGCCCCAGGCAGAGCCTGATTCCTCAACTAAACCTCCAGTATATGGTAGGTGCTCAGGAAGTGGTAACTGAGCCTGTGACGCTTGCCTAGGAGTAAGGGAAGCAGGGAGGTGGCCCCGTTTCCCTTCCTGAAGCTTCCCCCAGCTTCCTTCAAGGATTCAGCTCTGCTCTCTCTCCTGGCTCATCTGTAAGGGTCAAGGTGCCTCGTCCGAAGCAGACGATCCGAAGCTGCCCAGACCCGGAGAAGCGACGTAGGGGTGTGCCCAGAGCAGGCACAGAACCCTGCTTGTAGCTGAACTCTCCCCTTTACCCCAGACAGCTGCTACCCCACCCCCCGCCCCCAAACCTGAGACCGGCCACAGCCACCACCCCTCCCTGTGGTCTCTGGGTGGCCTCCAGGAGGCCTTCCTTGGAAGGGGGCAGAGCAGAGGGAGAGGAAGGAAGTGAAACAAAAGCAGGGACAGACAAGGAGCTCAAAGTCCAAGGAGGCTGCCGGAAGGGAGGGAAGGGGAGGCAGAAGAGAAAGGGGGACTGATCGTTTATTCCTCTCTCCGTGTCTGCAGGCTGATGCTTCCCCCTGGTTAACAACTGCGGTCCAGGCAGCGGCCCCAGCCCCTGCTAATTACCATGATTAGCACTGAGCAAGCTGCTGCATTTTATGACTCTCCAAACCAAAAAAAATAATTAAAGCAATTACTGTCATTAACACTCTGCCCTCTTCACCACCTTCTCTGAGAGTGAGCAGCCAACAGGCCCCGGGGAGTCGTGATCAGACCCTGGGTGCCCTCCCCTCCCCATTTGGTGCCCCACCACCTGCCACCTCCAGGAGCACCAGCCTGGATAGTTCAAGCCCCAGCAAGCCTGGAAGGCCACAAGGCCTTGGTGGGACCCCAGGCAACCCCCTGCGAGCCTGGAAAAGCCGGAGCCAGGCCCCTGGGAAACTGCACAGAGAAGCTGCCCCTCCCAGGCAGGAGCCCACCAGACACACACACACACACACACACACACACACACACACGACAAGGAGGACCCCTGCAGCCCCTGCTCCCTCCCGTCCCCACAGCCCGACTCAATGGTCTGCCACACCCAGCTGAGTGCCTGGGTCACCTAAACCGTGGAGCTTCAGTTTCCTTGTCTGTAAAATGGGCTGCCTAATCTGCTTTGGCTGCTATAAAATACCATAGGTGGGGGTGTTTTAAACAACAGACAGTTGCTTCTCACAGTTCTGGAGGCTGGGAAGTCCAAGATCAAGGTGCCGATGAACTCAGTTCCCTGGGAGAGCCCTCCATCTGGCTTGCAGAAGGCTGCCTTCTCACTGTGTGTGCTCCTACCCCTTTCCTGGTTAGTGTGCTAGGGATGGGGGAGGGGGAAGGAAGCCAGCCCTCAGGTGTCTCTTCTTGTAAGGGCACCAATCCCATCATGGGGCCCCCAACCCCATGTCCTCAGCTAAACCTAATTACCTCCCAAAGGCCCCACCTCCAAATACCACTACACGGGTTTAGAGCTTCAACATATGAATTTGGGGGTGGGGGCAGGGGTGGCTCCATTCAATCCATAGCATGGGCTTTTGAAATGTCTGTGAAACAATGCCTTCCTCATGAGCCTTTAAAGATTAAATGAGCCGATCAGCAGGATCACCTAAAACACTGCCTGGCACATAGTAGGCCCCGAATCAGCAGTGGTTCCCTTCAAAGAAGGACTGGGGGAGAGCAGAAGGAGGTGCTGAGGAGGCTGGAGAAGGGACCCGGCTCTGGGCTGGGCCGCTTTCGGCTCTGGGCTGGGCTGCTTTCGTAAACCACGGTGCCTGTGACCCAGGGTTGTTGCAAGAGCCTAACTGATCTCCCTGCTCTGTCCCTGCCTCCTGCCCTTCCATTTATTCTCAACGCACAAGCCAAAGTGAATCTTTTAAAGCATAAGTCACAGAGCACAGAGGATTCTTAGGGCGGTGGAAATACTATGTAGGACACTATAATGATGGATACATGTCATTACACATTTGTCCGAACCCATAGAACGTACACGGAGAGTAAACCCTGGTTTTTATGGTCTTTGGGTGGTAATGATGTGTCAGTGGAGCTTCGTCAATTGTAACAAATGTACCACTCTGGTGGGGGGGCATTGATAATGGGGGAGGCTGTGCATGAAGGAGGGCAACAGGTGTAGGAGAAATCTCTGTATCTGCCTGTCAATTTTGCTGTGAACCTAAGCCTGCTCTAAAAAAAAGAAAAAAAAAGTCTTTAAATTGCCTCTCCAAAAAAAGTAATAAATACTTAAAAAAAAAAAATAGGGGTGCCTAGGTGGCCCAGTCGGTTAAGTGTCTGACTCTCGGTTTCGGCTCAGGTCATGATCTCACGGTTTTGTGAGTTTGAGCCCTATGTCGGGCTCTGCACGACGGTGTGGAGTCTGCTTGGGATTCTCTCTCTCCTTCTCTCTGCCGCCCCCCCCCCCCCCCGTTCATGCTCTTTCAAAATAAATAAACTTAAAAAGTTTGTAATAAAAAAATAAAAGCATAAACCAGATCCTATCACTTTTCTGCTCAGAATCCTGCATGTATCCCCATGGCACTCAGTAAAAGCAGAAGTCCTTATGATGGTCTCCCAGGCCACTTCCTCTCCTGCTCCCCACCCTCACTTGCTCTGACCTCAAATATACCTAACATGCTCCTGCTCTGGGGCTGCCCCATCTCTCAGGAACGCTTTCTCCAGATGCAACTCACCTCTTTCAGGACTTTACCCAATAGCTTCCCAACGATGCAACTCTCACCTACCTCCCAGTCCCCTGCCCCTTTTACTCTTCCATTTTCCCATTGTGCTCAACACCTTCCAACACACTTTGCAATTTACTTGTTTATTGTGGTCATTGTTTATTCTCTAGCCGCCAGAAAGGCAGGGGTCATTGTCTGTTTTGTTCTGATGATTTCCTACATCAATGCCTGGCACATAGTAAGGCACCCAGGAAATATTTGTCTGGTCTAATTGAGGAACTAATCTTAGCCAAGGCATTCTGCTTCGTCTGGAAGATCTAGTGGCGCCCCCTGGAGGGACGTGAGCCACCAGAGACCTCAGCACAAGTAGCGGATAAGCAACGGGCTTCGGACAGTGCAGGACTGGCCTTCAACAGCGACACCGTGTGTCGAGAAGAAGCAACAGCAGGGGTGAGCTTTCTTGTTTCTTCTGGGCGTGGCCAATGGAGAGGGGGCGGGGAGATTCTCAGCTGGGCTTTCTTCTAATAAAGGGCAACCAGCAATTATTTTAAAACTCAAAGTGCACATCCATTAGGATGGCTATTACTTAAAAACAACAACCAGATAACGAGTATTGACAAAAATGTGCAGGAATTGGACCTCTCATGCATTGGTGGTAGAAACACAAACTGGGGCTGTGGGAAACCCATAAGGTGGCTCCTTGAAAATTCAAACATAGGCTTATCATATGATCCAGCAATTCCACGTCTAGGTACCTACCCAAACTAATTGAAAGCAGGGATTTAAACAGATGTTTGTGCATCAGTGTTCATGGCAGCATTAGTCACAATAGCCAAAAGGCAGAAGTAGCCCAACTGTCCATCAATGAATGAAAGAATAAGCATAATAAGGGGGCGCCTGGGTGGCTCAGTCGGTTACACGTCCGACTTCAACTCAGGTCACGATCTCTCAGTCCGTGAGTTTGAGCCCCGCGACGGGCTCTGGGCTGATGGCTCAGAGCCTGGAGCCTGCTTCAGATTCTGTGTCTCCCTCTCTCGCTCTGCCCCTCCCCCGTTCATGCTCTGTCTCTCTCTGTCTCAAAAATAAATAAACGTTAAAAAAAATTTTTTTAAGAATAAGCATAATAGGTAGATACATACAATGGAATATTATTCGGCCTTCAAAAGGCATGACTTCCTGGGCGCCTGAGTGGCTCAGTCAGTTGGGCATCTGACTCTTGGGTCGTGATCTCGCAGATCAAGCCCCAAATCGGGCTCTGTGCTGGCAGCAAGGAGCCTGCTTGGGGTTCTCTCTCTCCTTCTCTCTCAACATGGGTGAAGCTTGAAGACATTATGCTAGTTGATGGGAATGCAAGCTGGTGCAGCCACTCTGGAAAACAGGATGGAGGTTCCTCAAAAAATTAAAAATAGAACCACCCTCCGACCCAGCAATTGCACTACTAGGCACTTATCCATGGGATACAGGTGTGCCGTTTCAAAGGGACACATGCACCCCCATGTTTATAGCAGCACTATTAACAATAGCCAAAGGATGGAAAGAGCCCAAATGTCCATCCATCCACGGATGAATGGATAAAAAAGATGTGGTATATGTGTATGTATATATATATATATATATATATATATATATATACACACACAATGTGTATATATATATATATATATATATATATATATACACACGCAATGTGTATATATATATATATATATATATATATACACACACACAATGGAGTATTACTCAGCAATCACAAAGAATGAAATCTTGCCCTTTGCAACTACGTGGGTGGAACTGAGGGTATTATGCTAAGTGAAATTAGTCAGAGAAAGACAAAAATCATATGACTTCACTCATATGAGGACATTAAAAGGCAAAACAGATGAACATAAGGGAAGGGAAACAAAAATAATATAAAAGCAGGGAGGGGGACAAAACAGAAGAGACTCGTAAATGTGGAGAACAAACTGAGGGTTACTGGAGGGTTACTGTGGGAAGGGGATGGGCTAAATGGGGAAGGGGCACTAAGGAATCCACTCCTGACATCATTGTTGCACTATAGGCTAACTAATTTGGATGTAAATTTGAAAAAAGAAAAAAGAAAATTAAAAAAAAAAGACATTATGCTAGTTGAAATAAGCCAGTCACCAAAGGACCCATACTGTATGATTCTGCTTGTACAAAGTACCTAAAGTAGCCAAATTCAGAGAAAGCAGAATGGTGGTTGCCAGGAAGTAGGAGGAGGGAGGACTGGGGAGTTGTTGTTTCATGGGGACAGGGTTTCAGTCTGGGAAGACTGAAAAAGTTCTGGAGGTGGATGGTGGTGATAGTTGTGGAACACTGTGAATGTACTTAACGATGAGTTGTCCACTTTATTAAAATGGTACTGCTTATATTATGCATATGCATATTTTACCACCATAAAAAAAAAAGATTTAATTTTTTAAGGCAGAAAAATAAAACAGGAAGTAACAAGGTGGGTGCAACTCTGAGTCCAAGGAGAGATGCTCCAAAGCATGGCGCGGGGGTGGGTACAGACCATATTCTCCCCTCCCTCTGCCCCACATGGAGCCTTCCAAGCCTCTGGCACCAAGGGCACCTACCTTCATGTGCCCTACTTCACCTTGTCGGGACCCAAGTTTGGCTCGTATTTCTTTTCGGGGCCCATCCATAATGACTCTGAGCTCCTGAAAGTCCAACTGCACAAAATATGTTCTTCTGTGAAGTTCCTTTCCCCTAGCCCTATTCAAAACTTTGGAAATAGGCAAAGTGACAAGCCTCCATCTAAAGTCAGCTGGCTCTAGGGGCACCTGGGTGGCTCGGTCAGTTAAGTGTCCGACTTCGGCTCAGGTCATGATCTCATGGTTCAGCTCAGGTCATGATCTCATGGTTCGTGAGTTTGAGTCCCCTCTGGGCTGACAGCTCAGAGCCTGGAGCCTGCTTCAGATTCTGTGTCTCCCTCTCTCTCTGTCCCTCCTCCACTCATATTCTGTCTCTCTCTCTCTCAAAAATAAATAAAGATTTAAAAAAAAATTTTTTTTAAGTCAGCTGACTCTAGAGCATGCAGCTTTGTTTGGTACTCTAATTCCTATTGAGTAGGGCCCACACTCTGTGGAGTTAGACATTCATTTGTAGAAAACTGACAAGGTCCAGATGATTTCCATCCAATCAATAACACCAAAGATTGTGGGGCGGGCAGGGGGAGGTGGTTGCCTTATAGGATATTAACCAATTGGTATCTAATTTAATAATCTTTATTCCATCATTGTTTTTCAAATGAGTTTCCATATCCTCCATTGAAACAGCTTTGTTGGAAGATTCTCTTCATTGGGTTAAATAATATTTTGATTGTGTTCACTAGGTATTGCATGAGAATTATGTTTTTAACATTTTGAGAGTTATACTTTGGCATCTGGGGAAACTGGACAGGTGCTCCTGTGTCCCAAACACAGTCCTGGGACTGCTTGTCACCTCTCTGCCTCACTGCTCCTTCTCCTGACTCCCCTCCCCTGCCTTGCTCCCTCTCTCTCCCTCTCTCTCCCTCTCCCTCCCTCTCCTTCCCTCCCTCTCCCGCCCTCCCTCTACCTCACTCTCTTTCCTTCTCACCTTCTCTCTCCATCTCTCTCTCTCTCTCTCTCTCTCTCTCTCATCTGAAAATCCCTGTTCTCCTGGGCTCCTACCCCAAGCAATAAAACCAGGTCACATCCACAGCAAACTTTGTTTGAAAAGTGGTCATCACGAAACAGAATATTTACCATCTCAGTTTGCCTTCCTACACTTAGATTTCCTCTTCAGTCTCTTGCTAGAAAAACGGATGATATTTGCCTTACTATGTAAAGGACCCATCCTGTTGATTTTCTTAAAAAGTGTGAGGGGAGCCATCTAATTCAAGGTCATGGGTGTGTCTACACCTCCAGAAACCAACTATCCCCAAATGAGCTTCCTCGTTGTCTTTTTTTTTTTTTTTTAAGTAGGCTTCACATCCAGCATGGGGCCCAATGGGGGCCTTGAACTCATGAACCCAAGATCAAGAGTCAGATGCTTCACTGACTGAGCCACCCAGGTGCCCCTCCTCATTGTCTTTTTTTTTTTTAAAGTAAAAACTTCCTCCTATAGATAACCCATTGTAATATTTTAAAACTGTTTATTGTTAACTACAGAAAGAAGCTTTTTTCCTTATTTTTATTATTTTGTGTCTGACATTTTACTAAACTCTTTTATTAACCATAATTAATTGTCTTGAGTTAATTTTATTAGGTTTTCCGGTGGTAAAATTGTGTCTTTGGCAAATGATGATAATTTTCCCACAGCTAAGTTTTGTACTCATGTTTTCTGTCTTATCACATTGGCTGTACTACATCTTCTTTGCTACGATTAAACGTGTCAAGCTTTTGAATAGCTGTCGAGAAAAATTTATTGGTGAGCAAAGAGGCTAGGGACTAAGTTAGCAGTTAAAAACAAAAACAAAACAAAAAAGATCGGAGTAAACTGTGTGGGGTGATGGGGGGAGCCTGGACCAGTATCATGTCTGCAAGGCAGGAGCCATAAGGAACAGAAAGTTTAGATGAGGAACCAGCAACCGGGGCAGAAACCGAACACAGCTGCAGGTCCGCACACCTGAAGCCCAGAGGTCCACCCGAGCGACCAGGTACAGTAGGTGCCCCTTCCACCTTCCTCGGTATCCCAGTGATCATTTTACAAATGGGCATTTGATCCAGACCCACGCCAAATAGGCCCTGATGTTCCCCACCCACATGACCCAACTCGGTCCAAGCAGAAGTGAAGCTCAGGAATTCTGTTGGACGGTTGGCCAAAGGGCACCCCGTCTCTCTCCCGGAATTTGAAGGAAGCAGCCTAGGAGCCATTGGCATCCAACACAGAGAAGCCGGCCTGAACATCAGGTGTAACTCACTCTGGAACAGACCTATCGAGGCTCCTGCTACCCCCGGACTTTCCAATCCCATAAACTCTACCTTGCTTTTACTGGTTAGGCCCCTTTGCAATGGGTGTTCTGTAATTTGCCATATAAAGAGTCCCAGCTGATAATGCCAGGAAATCGACAATGTTTTTAATAGATCCTATAATTCTTAAGAGTGTATTCATCTGAGAAGAGGTGTGAGGGTTTTGGAAAAGTAATTAGAATGCTCAGTTTATAAACATTTCCTAAAATGTGAATTCAAGAGAGAAATTAGCAGATATTTTAATTGTCTACTCCATTTCCACATCCTCACACTTGGTCTACCTACTCTCTAAATGTATTCATTAACATTTTTATAAACACTTTTCCAGCTTACAATTCATCTTCACACATCTTGACTCATT
This sequence comes from Panthera leo, assembly GCF_018350215.1. Lineage (NCBI taxonomy): Eukaryota > Metazoa > Chordata > Mammalia > Carnivora > Felidae > Panthera > Panthera leo. The sequence goes on from NC_056686.1 coordinate 28,703,433, forward strand.
TGGTTCCCACAACAAACAAGAGAGATGGGTGGTTAACAGCAATGCCTCATTTCGTGTAGCTCCGTACGGTTTGCAAGGTTCTTTCTCTTGCGTTCTTTTGTGTGGTACGGGCATGCCTGGCTCTTGCACGTTCTGGACTCTGGGAAAACTGAAGCACTTGTAGCCAGTTCTCTTAGCCCACAGAGAACTGGTGTGCATTTCTGTGTCTCCACTGGTGTCACTAGGTCAATACTGTCCCTACCTCGTTCACCAGGTGAACTCCTATTCATACCTAAAAACCCATTTCAGATAAGGCACATCGTGTGTCTCTCTCCCCGGAAGTGGACAGGTGGTGCGGTCCTCAAAAACCGTTGCCTTTGCCAGATTTGTCAAGGTCAGCCAACTGGTTGTTGGGATGGAACAGGGGAGCTCTGGCCAACTGCTTTGTGGTTTGGTAAAACTTCATCCATCACCGGAGGAAAGACTCCAGCCCCTCCAACAGCCCCCTGGCCAAAAGAACGCGCTTCAAGCTTGGCCAGACTTACTCTCTTTGTTGTGTTGGAGGAAGAAGGGTCAATATCAGCCGTGGCCTGAGGCCGTTTTTATGGGTTTCAAGCTACCGGCCCTCAGGCCATCCCAGACAGGGTTTGGGCCTTCAAACAGGCCTCAAAGAGACTTACAAATAAACCTCAGACAGGTTCTCAAATTGGTCTCAAAGAGACCCTCACCTGGAGCCTCAGAGAGACCTTGGAGGGACCCTTCAGAGCACACACCTGCATCACAAAGCCTCTTCCTCTGACCTCAAGTTCCCTCAAAGACACTCTCCCAAGAGAGCCTGAGCCTGGCACCCACTGTCAGTACCCCAGATGGAGGTCTCTCCAGGGCCTGCAGGGCTCTGGGGTGTATTTATGGGTCCAAAGGCCTGGCTGGGGAGGACAAAGCATCCCGGTGGCTTCCAGCTCCATTTCCTGACTCAGGGCAGGTGGGGCACGTGGCTTCCCCCATCTTACTGCTGCTCTGGGGATTCTGGTAACCAGAGTGGCCCTCTCCCTAGAGTCAGGGGTCAGAGGGCAGAAAAGGTGGGGAGAAAGCTGCCCCAGTGGGGTTCAGAAAGAGTCAGTGGGGGGAAGGAGGGAGGTAAAGGGATCAGAAAGGGTAGTCCAGACCCTTTCTCTGAAGCTGCGAGGCCTGCATTCCTGGGGGCCGGCTGGGGCTGCAGGACCCCGGCCGGGCCGGTAGTTACAGGATCTCGTTGTGACTGTCAGTGTGAAATCTACTCCTGTATCCCCAGCACAATCAGGTCGATGGGGGAGGGGGGAGCGGGTACCATACTGAATTCCTCACCTTCCATCCTGCTCCTCCTCTGGGGCTCCCCAACTCAGAGGAGGGCCCCACCCACTCCCAAGCCTTCTCTCCCGGACCCCGGCAGCCACAGGTCACCAGGACCATCCAGCCTGAGGCCCTCGGCGCAGCCTGGACTAAAGCCACTACACCTAGCTGACGCCTCCTTCCCCTCCCACCAGCCTCCAGAATCGGTTTTCCAGAAACCACCTCCGACGGTATGTATCAACCTGCTTTGGAACTTCCAACAACCCTCACTTACCGGGAGAAAAGGAAGCTCCTCCTCCCACTCTTAAGTCGGCCCCGCCCACTCACCTGGGGTGCCTCCCCGCCCCCCCCCCCCCCCCCCCCCCCCCGGAGCTCTTCGCTCCGCCCTCGCGGGGTCCCCAAAGCCGCTCTCCCAGGGCGGTCCCACCGACACTGCCCCTCCCTCCTGGGATCTTGGGTGGCATTTTGCACCTTTTCTGCCAAAAAACAACAACAACAACAAAACCCTGCACTGGCTGATAAGCTCTCTGAGTGATTCACTGGTCCATTACTCTTGTTTGCTCAAATAAAGTCATTGTTCAGTCACCGAGGATTTGGGGGGGAGGGGCACCTACCACACTCCTGGCACCGTCTGGGACCTGGGGCACGGCCACGATCAAGACCAGGCCATCGCCTTCAGGGATGGGACTCATACTGTCCCTGAAGAGGACTATCGAGTGAATTCTGGCCCTTGCCGAGGCCTTAGCTATATGCACGGCTGTCTCCCCAAACTCGGGGTTCAGAGCGCCGGGAATCTGAAGCAGCCATCCCCTGTTTGCCCACCCCCACAACCGCCTGCCGGGTGACTGTGCCAAGGTCACCCGGGCCTGGGGTGCTGGGCGCAGGGGGGGGGGCCCTGAGGCCTGCACCTGCTGTGTACCCCCCCTCCTCCCCCACCCCCACCGCGGCCAGTCTGAGCACCTCCCCCAGCCGCCGCGAAGGGCTCCCTGCACACCGCGCTGCTGATGTTTAATTTTGCTGAACACCGAGTCCCAACCCCGTGTTAATTGGTTTTACTCCAGCCTTTTGTGCCTCCCATTAAATGAGGAAATGCCACCCATAAAATTTTAATTTTAAAAGCCAACTTGTTTGTTTTATATTGAAATTCCCCGGGCAGCTCCAGCAGAGGGAAACAGACACATTTTCGTTTCATTAAAGCAACTTGAGTGAAGATAAAAAAGAAGCTGAAAAATTAGATTTAAAAACAGAGAGCGAGAAGCATTTAAACAAAATGAATGAAAATGAGCTGCCGCGGAGAGCGCCAGGAACCTGCCCCACCTCCGTGCGGCCCGCACCCCTGCAGGGAGACCACAGGGGAGCCGAAGGGGCAGTCAGTGGACGCTCTCGCCTGGTGCCCCCAGAAGGCTGAACCGTGGACTCCGGCCTCCCTGAAAATCGGCCCGCTGGGTGATAGAGGAATCAAGCTGGAGGGATTCGGCCCCCCACCCCCACCCCCACCCCGGGGCCAGCAGCATCCTCTTCCGTCAGGACAAGCCTGGTGGGTAAGCCAACTGCGTGGCCTTGACTCTACCACTTACTAGCTCTGTAAGAAAGGGCAAGTGACCTCAACGTTCTCATCTGTAAAGTGGGAATAGTAATGTTAGTTTATAAAGTTGTGAGGACGAAGTAGGTTGATACGTTGAGAAACCCTTAAAACAGAACCCGGTATGCAGTAAGTGCTTCATAAATGCTAGCTTTTATTATCTTCATTCTGCTGCTACTCTTCCACTCCACGCTCCTAACACATTCCCCTCTGCTGAGTGCACCTGTCCGCCTCCCTCTCTACACATCCCCTTACCACTCAAAGTCGTCCTTTTAATGATGTCCCTAAGCTAAAGCCAGCTAAGAGAGACTAGGGGCAGGTCTGAACCGAGGCTTGGGGAACCCCATTCCATGGCACGATTCTTGTGGTCCAAACTAACCCATTAACATTTTATTATAATCCTTCCAAGGAGAGCCAGTCTCCCTGGGTTCAATCCCCAGCTCCACCAACTGCTACCAGCGGTGTGTCCTTGGGCAAGAGTCTTCTGGGTCTCAGTCTCTCCGTCAATAAAATGGGAACGATAACTGGATCCGCCACGTGTTGTCATGGAGAGCCAATGAAACAAGCTTCACAGAGCGCCCAGCACAGCCAGCTGCCCAGTGAATCGCTGCTGTTCTGTATCGGGTCCAGGGGTCTGGGGTTGCGGAGGTGGAGAAGGGGCAGGGCAGGTGGTTCGGTAACAGAGTGACCTTACCACCCATTTCTTGGCTGTTGCCACGGCATAATTATTAATGGCACTCCCTTTCATTCTCAAAGGTGTCCCTAGTGTGGATGACTCACTGGATGGTCATCCCATTTCAAATCCCCCACCCCAGTGAGGGGCCTCAGAGCTGGCCCCAGGGTGCTGGGGAACGGCCCTGACCCCTGACCTGTCTTCTGCCTGACTACTGAATCCTACCCCGAAGCCCTAACCTCACACTGGGCTCACATGGGGCTGGGAGAGGCCTGGGGAAAGACCCAGGGCTCAGGGAAGGTGCTGGGATTGGAGTCTGTTGGGACTCCTGGCCTCTTCTCTGCACACCAGAGGGAAGTTTACACCACCTCTGACCCTAACTTCCTCTTCTTCCCTTGGTGGGTGGGGGCAGTGGATTATCTCACCAGTGGTTGCAAAGATCAAACCAAACCAGCAAACAGATGCCAGATGAGTGACATCTCCAGCCAGCAAAACAGAATTCCCAGGTTCTGTTCCCGGACGGGAGCAGAGATGGGGACACAGAGAGTTACAGAGGGGCGTGATGGAGAAGGGGTCTGCCCCCCACCTCAGCACACGCAAGCCCCGTAGCTCACAGCCGATGTCCTGCAGACCCTGACCCGCTTCCTGCAGGCCCCCACACCTGCCCAGGGCCCCCCAGTGACACCTCCTTGGCCGAGAGCCACCGCGGGTCCCCAGCTCCATCAACCTCAGGGCAGAAGATGAGCCAGCTACCTCAAGGGCTGCTTCTCGGAAAAGCTCCGAAAGGACACCTTAGTGCCCGCAGAGCGGTATCATTTCTTCTTGGCAGATGTCTTTTCCAGTGGTTCCCAAACTGTACACCAAGGAACCCCTAGCACTTAATGACGGTTCTGAGACAGTGGGGCCAAGTGGGCGGGGTTCCAGGTATACTCGCAAGCTCTCTCTCTCTCCTCCTTCCTCCTGCTCTCCCCTTCTCTGTTCTTTTCTCCCTCTCTCTTCCCCCGTCTTTCTCTATCCCTCCCTCCCTCCCTCCCTCCCTCTCTCTTCAACCAGAGCATCTTCTATTTTACATAATCCAAGATAATTGCTTGCACAAAAGTTTCCACGGTTAAAATGTTGTTTTCAAAAACACTTCTCTGTTCCTCCCCTTCCTCCCTCCCTCCCTCCCTTCTCTCCTCCCTTCCTTCCCTCCTACCTTCTCTCCCTCTCCCCCTCCCTTCCTACATTCCCTCCCTCCCTTCCCTCCTTCCTTCCCTTCCACCTTCCCTCCCTACCTCCTTTCCTTCCTTCCTTCCTTCCTTCCTTCCTCCTTCCTCCCTCCCCCACCCATCCTAAAGCCCTTAAGTACAGCAGAACAAGGGAGACACCCACTTGCAGGGAGGCGGGGTGCAGAAAGGACAAGCAGGGTTTCAGAGTAAGGTGAGGAGGGATCCACGTGAGAAGCAGCTTGGCACAGGCATCAGAGCCCCTGCAGGGTGAGGGAGCATCTGTTACAAACGGGCAGCCTGTACCAAAGGGAGGTGTCGGTGTGCAAATGGGCTGAGGCGGCGCCCACGCGCAGGGAAGCCTGGAGTGGGTGTCAGAGCCCAGGAGGGTTAAGCAGGGCAGCCACGCTGGATGGATGGGCCCAGGGTGGGTAATCAGAGGCCGAGTTGGATGAGGAGGGGTCCATATATGGTCCAGCCTTGAGTGAGCGGCTGTCTGAACGGAGGGAGGGGTAACCCTGCCTGGGAGGTCAGAGCCTGAGGGGCCCGGGACGCTAGAGAGGGACGGCCCAGGTCCCTCATCGGTCAAGCCTCAGGGCTTGGCCTCCTCCTCGGCCTGCCCAGACCCTTTCTAAAACCGAGGAAGACCTGGGACACCTTCCCAAGTCAACTGGAGTCACCAACCACGCCCTGAACACCACTGACGTGCCAGGCAGCATGCCTGGTGCTGGGGAGAAAGCCAGGCTGGGGGCTCGCAGCCCGGCGCCGAGGACAAACATGGAGCCACCATTCCAGAATGTGAGTGGTGGGAGCATGGAAGGGACAGTGTGACCTCTCATGGGGAATCAGGAGCCGTCCAGAGAAGAGGCGAGCTGAGGGACGGAGGAAGATGAGCCCGCAGGATGAGGGCGGCAATGACTCTGGACCTGGTTCCTTACCCTGCCCGTTCTGACCTGATTTTCTAAGGCAGAGGGGAGAGCAAGCTACCCTCAGCTGCCCCATCAGTCTTCTAAGGGCCCCCGGGGGAGATCCAGGTTAGACACCAGAAAAGACTTCTCTGGTTCAGAGATGAGAGGCCTGGCGTCCCAGGCGCCCGGCCTCCCTGCGGTCACCAGGAGGGGGCGCCACAGGCCGGCCCACGGGCCGTGCCACCGGAGGACCGGGGCCGCAGAGCTGGGAGCCAGCGAGGGTCTGGCGGGCCCTGGGAGCGCGGGGACCGGGGCAGCGGGACAGATGCTGGAGGAGCTAGGCCACTGGGTCGGGTCGGGGCGGCGGGGGGGGGGGGCGACACAGCCCCGCGCCGGCCAGGACTCGGGAAAGGGAGCATGGCCGGCCAAGACGCGTCGTCCCTGATGTCAGCCCTTCAAGGGGCTTCGTCCCAGCAAGCCCCGGGCTCCAGGAAGGGGAGTCGCGGGGCCCAGAGGTTACACAACTCGCCCAAGGTCACGCGGGAAGGGACCGGCACGCCAGGGGGTTCGAACCCGGCACGGTCCGCAGGTGGCCGGGCTCCACGCAGCACCCGTTACAAACCCCGCGGCCAGAGCCCACGGCCTTGGCCTAGCTTCCTTCTTCCCTTCTCTAAACGCTCTTTCATGGCAGGATCTCCTTGGCAGCTTTATCATAAGAGCCTCCTGAAACCACACACGTTTCTAGATGAATTCAGGCCCCCGGTTCCCAGAGTGGGGTGGGGAGGCTTTCAGCAGGAAGGGTAGCTGCCCTCCTGCGAGCCCAGCAGCGACCTGCCAGCACGCCTGCGGGGACACGAGGGCCCTCGGCGGCGCGGGAAGTGTCTGCTTTTGCAAACTCGCGGGTCCTTGGGCTCTGAGTGGTTTTGAGTTCCGTCCATTACGGGAAATCTCCTTTTGAGGATGGGCATTCAAATCCAGATGTTGTCCCCGCAGAACAAAAGCCTCCCTCCAAATTCTCTTTATGGAGCAGGGCTCTCCTTTGAAGGAGTAACATCTCGTGATAAGTGGGGTATTCTTCCCCCTCCCAGCCAAGAACCCGATGTTCTGAATGTTTTAAAACCGATTTAATAGCCTGTCTCTATTCCACTTCAGCTGCCAGGACGCCAGAGACAAGGTGCGATGTCACCTGCTGATGGATTCAATAGAATCACAAAGAAGAGAATGTTGGGGTTGTTTTGTTTTTTTCAAATATTTCTTTAGGTAGATTTCTGATGAAATACACATTGTCGAGAAACTTTCCCAATGGTACACTGTGCCGATTCAAAAATGCTCGAATAACAACTTCTCGGGAAAGAAGGACGCATTAAATATACATATGGATTGTAAGACAGTCCCAACTTCAGTAAGATTTATTTTTAAAGATTCCTTAAGGGGCGCCTGGGTGGCTCAGCCAGTTAAGCGTCCCACTTGGGCTCAGGTCATGATCTCACGGTCCGTGAGTTCGAGCTCTGTGTTGGGCTCTGTGCTGACAGCTCGGAGCCTGGAGCCTGCTTGGGATTCTGTGTCTCCCTCTCTTGCTCGGCCCCTCCCCTGCTCATGCTCTGTCTCTGTCTCAAAAATAAATAAACATTAAAGAAAAATTTTTTTTTAATCTTTTGAAAGACACCTTAAAATAGGGGAAAAATGGATTACACATTTCTTGGCCCTACAATGTGTATATGGAGCCAAGGAGGAAGGCCCAGTGTTTTTGCTTGAAACTATCCGAGAGCTCAAAGCAGGAACCCTTCCCTCACTTGACTTGCACACCCGCTCCTGACCCCATCACAGAGTTGATTCTCATTCTGCCCTGGAGACAGGCAGGGCTATACTTCTGCTTCTGCTCCTAGATCTTGTCTCCAAGATCAGTGTCCCCAGTTCTCTATCCTTTGCCCTCCACAGACTGGACTCTATAGTCTCTCCTTCTCCCCTCAGAAGTATGGCGACCAGAATTGAACACAACCCTCTAGCTATCACCTCCCTTATCCACAAGCCTATACCTCTATAGATGCAGCCTGAGATCCCATTAGTTTGGGGCAGCCGTTTATCGTGGGATTATACTGAACCTTCAGCCAAAATCTTTTGCATGAAAAATCTTTTCGCTTTCCGTCCATGCCTGTTCCATTTTACTTTAGGGGGAGTTAGTCTATCATTTCATCTGCTTCAGGTGCTTTTGAACCCTGCTTTGGTCACTTAAAATACCAGCCACTGCATCTAGCTTTAGGTCCTTCTGCAAAATGCATAAGCAAGCCTTCTGTTCCTTCACTCCAGGTAAATATGTTGCGTGGTGATCTTGACCCAGCTGGCCACAGTCTCTGTGAGACCTCAGTTTCCCTATCTGGTAACGAACAAAAGTGATAAGTGATTGGCTCTATGAATAGAGCTCGTGCAGACACTGTGCAAACATCATGACATTTAATTCCTTACATCAGTTCTCTGAGGGAGGAATTATCATCCTCCTCATTCTGTACACGAGGAAAACAGGGACTTTCAGGATTCGAACCCAGTTCTGCCTGGCACCCAATCTGTGCTTTTAGCCACAATGGTTCACTGTCCCCCTCAGAGAGCAGTATCTTCAGTATGGCCTAGAATCGGGCCCTCTAAGAGCAGTCTTCTTACAAGCTGCTAAACAGCGTTCCTTGGGCACCCCGCAAAGACCCCCAAGTCCCACGCACGGGTCAGAAGCCGTGGAGAGAGGAAGGTTTACAGGGGCTTCAGAAAGAACGCCAGGTGCCTCAACCATGACATGCGTGTGCATGTGTGTGCAAACAGATGATCAGAGACAAATAATGGCCCCAGAAAAATGGACCCCTTCCCTCCCCTCAGGCCTGATTTTTCTTCAGAGCAAGGCAGATTAAAAACTTTAAGGGGGCCTGGGTGGCTCGGTTGGTTAAGCAGCCGACTTCAGCTCAGGTCATGATCTCACAGCTTGTGAGTTCGAGCCCCGCGTCGGGCTCTGTGCTGACAGCTCGGAGCCTGGATCCTGCTTCAGATCTGTGTCTCCCTCTCTCTCTGCCCCTAACCCCCTCACATTCTGTCTCTGTCTCTCTCAAAAGTAAATAAACATTAAAAAAATTTTTTTAATTTTTAAATAATAAGTAAAGGCACTACCAGCATCTGCCTCTATTTCTACACTGCAATCAATTAATACTTATTTATTAATTTTTTAAATATTTATTTTTGAGAGAGAGAGAGAGCTGGGGAGGGGCAGAGAGAGGGGAAGGCAGAGGGTCCAAAGCAGGCTCCTCACTGTTAGCACAGAGCCTGATGCTGGGTTCAAACTCACGAACCGTGAGATCATGATTTGAGCTGAAGTCAGCTGCTTAACCAACTGAGTCACCCAGGGGCCCCTATTTGACTGCTTACCAAGTGAGCATTCAGGGTTCTTCAGTCTTTTTATCATGGCTGAATACTGCTGGCCTCTGGGGTAGCTTTGCCTATAAAACTGTTCTGAATGACTTTTATTATAATAACAAAGTCTTAGTCTACACCCATAATGGACCATTGGTTAAAGACAAAACTTCTTTTTGATAAAAATAATGCCGAAATACAATTGGGACTTTTTTTTTTTTTTAAGATTTTATCTTTGAGAAATCTATACACCCAAGATGGGGCTCGAACCCACAATCCTCAGATCAAGAGTCACATGCTCCACCAACTGAGCCAGCCAGGTGCCCCAGATAGGACAACTTTTTAATGAAAATATTTCTGTAAATTCCGCCTATCTACACACCGCTTATATCTGCTTACCGTTTTCACACGTTATTGATAAATGCTGTTGGGACCACCAAGGACCCACCAGGATGACTAGATCGGGTCCTGACCTTACACCTATGCCGAAATTACGTTCCAAGGGATTAAAAAAAAACTATACATAAAAAAATTAAACCATGTGTTAGGGGAAAAAATGGGAGCATTTGTGTCATTATCTTAGAGAAGGCCTTCCTAAGTATCACAGAAATCCCCAAAACCATAAAAGAAAATGATCTGTTTGCATTAAATTGAAAATTTTTTTCCTGGTAAAGAAAAAAGAAAAGAAAAATAAAACAACCCTTATGCACAAAGCCAAATAACAACTTAAGAGGAAAAGAAGACATGTGAAATACATCACAAAGAGTTAATTTCCCTTGTCTTTAAAGAGCTCCTACAAATCAATAAGGATAAAAGACCAAAATAATCTAGTAGGAAAACACGCAAAGGATGTAAACAACTGGTCACCAAAATAATGCAAATCTGTCTTAAATGTAAGAAGAAAGAACCCTTATCCTCACTTACACTAAGCAAAATGCAAGTGGGACTAAAATGAGATGCCACTTTTCATCTACTGGACTGGCAGAGACTAAAATGTCTGATGCCTCACTCTGCTGGCGAAGAAATGTGACACAGACCATTTTCATCATTGCTGGGGGGAAGGAAGGTAATGTACAATTCCTATGAAGTGCAATTGAGCAACACATTTAAAGGTAAATGCTCACATCCCCTTTGTTACGGGTTGAAGCGTGTTTGCCTTCCCCACCCAAACTCCAATGTCGAAGTCCTAACCCTCAGTACCCCAGAATGTAACTTTATTTGGAAATAGGGTCATTCCAGATGTAATAGGTTAAAATGGGGTCATACTGCAGTGGGGTGGGGCCCTGATCCAGTATGACTGGTATCCTTATTAAAAGAGGAAATTCAGGGGCGCCTGGGTGGCTCAGTCGGTTATGACTCATGGTCATGATCCCGCGGTTCACGAGTTCGAGCCCCGCTTTGGGCTCTGTGCTGACAGCTCAGAGCCCGGAGCCTGCTTCAGATGCTGTGTCTCCCTCTCTGTCTCTGCCCCTCCCCTGCTCAATCTGTCTCTCCCTCAAAAATAAATTTAAAAAAACATTAAAAAGAAAAAAAGAGGGGATTTGGACACAGACACGCACAGAGAGACTGCCGTGCAAACATCGACGAGGAGATGAGGTGATGCTTCTATAAGCTAAGAAACACTAAAAATTGCCAGCAGACTGCCAGAAGCCAGATTTACCCTCACAGCCCCCGGCCCCACACCTTGATCTCAGACTTCCCAACCTCCTGAGGTGTGAAGTAAGGCATTTCTATTGTGTAGACATCCAGCGTGTAGGACTTTGCAAAAACTAAGACACCTTTTGACACAACAAGATAATTTAAAAAAATTTTTTTAATGTTTATTTATTTTTGAAAGACAGAGACAGAGCGTCAGCACAGAGCCTGATGCAGGGCTCAAGCCCACAAACCGTGAGATCATGACCTGAGCTGAAGTCGGACGCTTGACCGACTGAGCCACCCAGGCGCCCTGCAACAAGATGAATTTATCCCGCTATATACTTGCACAGAAGCAAAGTGCTGAGCAGACGGGGGTCCACACTGCAGTATTTGTAATCGCTAACGATTAGGAAAGCCTAGATGTCTGCCAAAAACTGCCTAACAAATTATGAGACACCCCTACAAACGTAATAGTTTTCAGCTGAATGTTTTTCAGTAATGAGGCAGCATAACATGTTGGAATTATCTCAAAGGTTTATTATGAAGTGAGCAAAAGCAAGGTGCTGTTGGTTGTAGAGGGGGCCTCGTTTCTGTAAAAATACCGAGAAAGCTAGCAGGATATACGGTATATGCACAAATATTTGCTTGTAGATGCATTGATGCTGTCTATGAAGATATATAAGAAGCTGCTAACTTCTGTTGTTCTTAGAGAACCAAATCACTTTAAGGACCAAGAAAAGGAGGCTTTGGCTCTACTATAAACACACCTGTACCTTTTGAACCTTTTACATTATGTATTACCTGTTCGGGGAAAAAAAAAAATCTTATGTGTAATGTCAAAATGGCTTTAGTACTTCAAAAAAAACACACTAAGAAGAGAAAATATAGCCATTTTAGCTTTTCATCTTTTGGAAATAACAGCTATTCGTCCCTGAAATGGGTTATTTGAGGAGATCATATCTCTTCTCTTATCTCTTCTTTTAGAATCAAAGCACAAAATTTGTTTTTAAAATAACTAAATAAATCACAGAAATGAGGCACAGAATGCAAGAATTCTAAACGCACATGTAGTGAAAGCAGAGTATATCTATTTTTTTAATTCAGCATGTAAATTTCTGTCTATGAGGATAATTTCAGCATATATTCAGTCCTCAAACCAAGTGTGACAAAATATGTTTAATTCATTTGTCTATAAGTCTTACTTTTCTTCATAAAATTAATTTAAATTCTTTTAACAGTGGGCATTACTTACTAAATAGAAAAGGGTCAAAAGTCACTTTAACGCAATAAGAAATCATAATTGGGGGCGCCTGGGCCCTCTGATAGCTCAGAGCCTGGAGTGTTCTTTGGATTCTTTGTCTCCTTCTCTCTGTCTCTCCCCCCGCTCATGCTCTTTCTCCTTTAAAAATAAATACACATTAAAAATTTTTTTTAAAAAAGAAATCTTAATTGATATGAACTTTTAAAAAATATTTATTTTTGAGAGAGAGACAGAGCCTGAGCTGGGGAGGGGCAGAGAGAGAGGGAGACACAAAATCTGAAGCAGGCTCCAGGCTCCAAGCTGTCAGCACAGAGCCTGATACAGGGCTCGAACCCATGAACTTCAAGATCATGACCACAACCGGATGCTTAACCAACTAAGCCCCCCAGGTGCCCCTCTATGACCTTTTTAATACAGTCTTTGGGATCAGACTAATGTAAAATAAAATGAATTTTCTCCAAATATCTTCTCTATCTTGTGAAAAAGATGAAATGAATTTTTTATTCAAAAAAGTGTTTTCAAGGTCATTTATTGCTATGAAACCAGTTCAAGGGTTCAAACATGTTGAGAATCGAAACCTAGGCTCACCGTGTATGGTTGTGCATGCTGTGAAATGCACAACTCCAGGGAGCACCATTCGGATTATAAGCCAAATTGTGCAGTGCACCACCTGTGCAGCTGTGCATATCAATCCCATGACTACTGAAAACGTTGCGGAGGCAGAAAGCCTTTTGGGTAGGGGAGGCTAGGTGTGAGAGCTGGGGCCACATGGATTGTGAGGCCAGACTCTCATACATACAGCTTCCTCTCTCTCTAGGTTGACCTCCTCCCTTTTGGAGGCGCTGGCCTAAGTTTTCTCTAAGCCTCATACCTTTGGTCTTCCTAAGGCTGTGGGGAAGGACCATCTGCCAGGGCCTGCAATCACTTCCTTGGCTTGTACAACTCAAAGTCCTCTGTAATCACTTGGCAACTAAGAAGAAAGGCCAGAAGAAGGCCCCCCCACCCCCGCCATGCCCCTAATCTTTACTGCTACCCTAATGGAGGCAGAGGTGGAGGGAGCTGAACTTTAAGTGACATGCAGGTCATTTGGCCTCCAGACTTTTCTGTGTGATCTTAGCAAATCTTTAAGCGTCTCTGGGCCTCTGCCTCCCTATTTGCAAAATGAAGAGGCCCTATTGCCGTTCTTTCTCTGCCTCGTGGAAAAACCGACAAGAGAGAAAAACAGGTAGTGATGATTTCACAGAAAATGCAGAGAAATTCAAGCACCCCAATTATCGTCATTAAACATCAAGAATTAGTGGACTGAGCGCCAGGAGGCCCTACTGAGCAGCTATAAAACCTCAAGCAAATCTTATGACTTCTCTGGGTCTTACCAGGTGCCAAACAGCAGACTTTGAACTAGATCAGCAGCTTGCTGGCCTTTTCACCACTAAGAGTCTGTTTTATTATTTCCAGACATCCCCCACAGACCTCATATTGTATAAGATTTTATCCCCTAAGCTATATTTAGGTAGTTATGACAAGCTTAATAATTATTAAGTGATTGTTGCCACCATAATAAAGGATATTTTCAGTTGGAAGAATTATGTGCTTATATAGCCGAAAGGCCTAGAACTGGTAATGGCTTCAGGCAAGGCTTGATCCAGCAGCTGTTACCAAGGACCTACGTTCTTCCAGTCTCTTGGCTCTGCCTCCTATGATGTGTCACAGGGTGGCTTCCAGAAGCTCCCGGCACTACCTGCTTTACTCATTTGTGATTGGCAAAAATCAGACAGCTTGCTTCCCAGTTAGCTCAAAGACAAGACCCAGAATTGAGACTCAGTTTACCCTGATTGGCCTGATTTGGGTCATGTGCCTTTTCCTGACCAATTGCTATAGCCTGGAGGATGAGATTATTCTGACTTGCTTAAGCCAGTTAGGCCCCGCCCTTGGAATGGGGTCATTTCCGGCCATATCACATGGCTGGGAAATTCCCAGTACTGTTAGCAGGGGAATCAGGCAAGGGTGCTGTGGAGCCTACGAGCAGGCTTCCTGCTAAATGTTTAGCAGTCAGTGAGACCTCAGACGGCCCATCGCCACTTCCGAGTGGCATGTGAGCTACTCACTAGTGACCTCTGGGATCTTGTGAGTTGGGTCGAGATGGCAACCCCGTCTGTGGGCGGCCACCTAACCATGTGAGCTGACGTCAGCCCAGCTAGCAGCAAGCTCCCTACTCTGTGGTTAGACCTGGCCTAGATGCAAGTTCACCCGTGTCCAGCTTCCAGTTCTCCGTCCCCATCTGAGCCTTCACAAATGGCTCAGTTGGGGACCCCAGGTGAACCTCCAGCTCTCCCATCCCCAGGCCTACGACTGCCCTGTTCAGACACAAGGTAACACCGATGAGCTGCACTGGGCAAACGGGGTACGACAGAGATGCCCACGGCCAAACATCCCTGGAACCACTGGGGCTCACTCGTCCATTGACTCACCATGCATTTACCAACATCTGGGCCAAATCGTGTCCCAGGGAGCCACAGTCAGGTGGGGAGACAGTGACGCCCCAGACCATTACAATTAAGTGTGGGAACACAGTGTGGGGGGCAGTGGGGGCCCAGGGACAGGGACAGACCCCTTCCCTTCCCAGGACAGAGATGTGAGCATCCACCCCAGCACACTCTCAGCAGCAAGGTCGCCTTGGCCCAGCCCCTGCCCTCCAGATCCTAGGGAAGCCCAGGGGCCTCTCTGGCAGCTCCGAGATCAGCAAAGTTGTGTCTGCCACTATAGAAAAATTTTTTTAATGTTTCTTTCTTTCTTTGAGACAGAGAGAGAAACAGAGTGTGAGTGGAGGAGGGGCAGAGAGCCAGACACAAAATCTGAAGCAGGCTCCATGCTCCGAGCTGTCAGCACAGAGCTCGACATAGGGCTTGAACCCACAGACTTGAGCCGAAGTCAAGGGCTTAACTGACTGATCCATCCAGACGCCTTTCCCCCAGTACAGAATAGGAGTGTTCAACCCGAAACTGGGGACCTGACCCCATAGGGCTTTACAGAATTCTTTCTGTCGCCTTCAGTGCAGCTCTGGGGCAGGGGCAGGCCGACTCAGCCTTCTGCCCACCTTCAGACCCCATGTCTTCTTGGATCTTCAAAACCAGGTGGGGTTCGCTGGTTAAGGGGGTGCACGGTGGGGAAAACTTCCGCCGCACCCACCCCCTTTAACAGACACTTGAGATTCAACCATTCCTTGGTGTTAGGCACTCCCCGGACCTAGTCCCTAAGTGAGTCACCGGTACTTCCGAGCACTCATGTGGGTCTGTGGCAAATGAGGCCAGGGGTGCCTGGGATGGAGAAAGCCTGGCCAGTCCCCTTCTCAGCTTTGCCCAAATTAACTTGCTGTGCGGCTGGGGGCAAGTCCCTTTCCCTGTCAATCTCCTCATCCATAAAACAAGGGCTCCAGGCTAGTAAGTCTCTCTGGGGCTTTCCAGCTCTAACCATGCAGAATGTGAGCATTCACGGTTCAGAAAAGAGGGAACAGGGGTAACCGAGCGGGGGGCGGTCTAGGGAGGAGGAGAGGCAGGAGGGCCATCTGGCCAGGGCCCCATAGACCAAAGGCCCCAAGTGTGGACTTGGGATGCTATCTCCAAACGGAATTACACTCAGGCACAGTATACATACAAACCCACAGAAACGAACAAACACAGGGGCGCGAGGGTGGCTCAGTCAGTTGAGCGTGGGGCTTCAGCTCAGGCCATGATCTCTTGACTCGGTTTGTGAATTCAAGCCCTTCATGGGGCTGCTTGCTGCTGTCAGCATGGAGCCTACTTCCTGCTTTGGATCCTCTGTCCCCCTCTCTCTGCCCCTCCCCAACTTGCGCGCGCGCTCTCTCTCTCTCTCTCTCTCAAAAATAAACAAACAAAAAGAAATAAAAAAAGACATCAGCCTCCTTGCCAAAATACACCACCTATAAGGCCCATGAAGTTATATATACAGGGATTTTTTAAAATAAACTTTTTATTTTTGTAATTAATGTGAGATTTACAGAAGAGCTGCAAAGAGTGTAGAGTTCCCATATACCCCTTACCCAGTGTCAGTTTTCCTAATATTATCGTCTCACACCTCAGTGGCATGTTTGTGAAAGCTAAAACAAAACAACATTGGGGTGCCTGGCTGGTTCAGTCGGTAGAGCATGGAACACTTGATCTCGGGGTTGTGAGTTCGAGCCCCACGTTGGGCGTAGAGATTAGTTAAAAATATTTTTTAAAAAATATTACAGGGGCACCTGGGTAGCTCAGTCGGTGGAGCACCCAGCTCTTGAGTTTGGCTCAGGTCAGGATCTCATGGAGTTTGTGAGTTTGAGCCCCACTTTGGGCTCCCTGCTGATGGTGCTGAGCCTGCTTGGGATTCCTTCTCTCTGGCTCTCCCCTGCTCACGTGCTCTCTCTCTCTCTCTCAAAAAATAAATAAACTTAAAAAAAACAAAACAAAACCTTAAAACAAAACAATTCTGGTACATCTCTGTTGCTCAAGTCCAGACCTTATTTGGACTTAACCAGCTTTTCCATTAACACTCTGTCTGATCCAGGAACCTACCCAGGCAACTATATTTTATCCAGTCAGCACATTTCCTAGCGTTCTCTGGTCTGTGACTGTTTCTGTCTTTCCATGCTTTTTATAACCCTGTTTTGAGGAGTCCTGGTCAAGTGTTTTATAAAATGTCCTTCAACTGGCGTCCGTCAGAGGTGTTCTCCAGAGTCATGGGTTCGGGGGAAGAAAACCACAGAAGTGACATGCCCTTCTCATCACATGATATCAGGAGTACACGACATCCAGTCCACTCACTGCTGGTGACGTTAACCTTGATCACTTGGCCAAGGTGGTGTTGGCCAGCATTCTCCATTGCAAAGTTACTATTTTCCCATTTTCCGCTCTGTAGTTGAGAAGCTAGTCGAATGTCCAGTGCACGGTCAAGGGAAGGGGAGGGGTAACTAGGTTCCATCTCCTGGAGGGGAGAATCTACATAGATTAGTTGGAATTCTTTGGGAAGGAAAATGTATTTCTTCTTTCCCAGTTAGCTATCTATTCAATAATTTATTTCTACCAGTGTGGACTCATGGATGTGTATTCTATACTTTTGGGTAATAATCCAATACTCTCTCTGTTATTTCTTTTATTGCTCTAATATTTGCAATTTGGGCCACTGGAGTGATTGGGCTCCTGGGTCCCTCTGACACAACTCATTCTTTTGTGTTTTGAGTACTTTCCAATTCTGGTGCCTCCAGATGTTCCAGGCTCACCTTTTCCCTCTCCCAGCCCAACAATCAGCCATTGCTCCAAAGAAATAGTATATTTTTAAAACGAATCCTCCATGGGGCGCCTGGGTGGTTCAGTCAGTGAAGTGTCCGACCTCATCTCAGGTCATGATCTCACAGTTGTGAGTTCGAGCCCCGTCGAGCTCTAGGCCGACAGTGTGGAGCCCGCTTGAGATTCTCTCTCTCTGCTCCTCCCTTGCTTGTGCTGTCCCTCTCAAAAATAAATAAACATTAAAAAAAATTGGGGGGCACCTGGGTGGCTCAGTCGGTTGGGCGTCCAACTTCGGCTCAGGTGACGATCTCGCAGCCTGTGAGTTCAAGCCCCACGTCGGGCTCTGCACTGATAGTTCAGAGCCTGGAGCCTGCTTCAGATTCTGTGTCTCCCTCTCTCTCTGCCCCTCCCCTGCTCTCGCTCTGTCTCTCTCTCAAAAGCAAAATAAAAACATTAAAAAAAATTTTTTAAACTAATTCTGCAATTATTATCTTGTCAGTGGTCCAAATACATCGCACTGCATTTGAATACATGATGCAAAAAAAGTTATCTTGTTCAATTACTGCTTAAAACACACCTTAATTTTTTTTGCAGCCCTACTGTGATGTCTTTTTACAATATACTAGGAGATGGGGTGCCTGGCTGGCTCAGTCAGAGGAGCATGTGACTCTTGATCTCAGAGTCGTGAGTTCAAGCCCCATGTAGAGACTACTTAAAATAAATATGTGAATAACTTGGGCCACCTGGGTGGCTCAGTAGTTCAGCATCCAACTCTTGATATCAGCTCAGGTCATGATCTCACGGTTCATGGGATCAAGCCCTGCCTCAGAGTCCGGCTCTGCACTGACAGCATAGAGCTCGCTTGGGATTCTCTCCCTCCCTCTCTCTGCCCCTCCTCTGCTCTTTCTCATACATACATATGTACATAAATAACTTAAAAAAGTATACTAGGAGCATAGAAACAGGGGAGGGACCTGTCATCTTCCCTCCATCTCCAGGAGTCCTTGATGAATTTAACCTCTGTGTTCTGCTAAAGCTTGGGTCACCCTTCCTACACAGGTGACCTAGCTCCTGGGTCCTCCCCAGTCTGAGCTGCCCAGAGGAGCTATCAAAGGCCAAGGTAATTCCTGGATCCTTTCTCTCTCCAGGTCCCCCATCCCCCGCCAAGGGGATAAGCAGTCCTGGACCTCTGCAGACCTCACCCAGGCTGGCCAGGTGCAGGCAGGCTCCAGGAAGGAAGCTGGCAAGCCCAGCCACCAAGACAGACAAATGTGGGCAGGGCACCATTACATCCAGAGTGTTCCTGGGAATTAGGGCCAAGGTTTGCAAAATCCAGCCGTAAGTGGAGCAGGGGTTCCCCGGAGCAGCCCTGGGTTCTGCAGAAGAGTCAGCTTCTCAGGAAAGAGCAGCTTTCATGAGCCGGAAGAGGGCGAGACTTCAGCTCACGGCTCGCTTTGGGAGGGGACATAGCTAGCTGCGTGACTCATCACCCGGTCCTGCCGGCTACAACTGGCCCAGCGCTGGACCTCCCAGAGGAGGTCCCAGGCAGGCAATCAATACCGCACGTAGGGACACAGGCCCAGTGCTGGGGGAGCCCTGGGGAGAAAGGAAAGTAGCATTTGAAGAGTCTCAGGCAGGCCTCACAGAGGAGGTGACATCATCAAAAAGATGAATGGAATTGGCCAGGCAGCAGTCCGGAGGGAAGGAGGGGAGGGCACTCCCAGCCAAGGAAGAGGCAGATGTAAAGGGCTGGCACAGGGCCCGTGGCCTAGAGAGTAGTCCATAAATGTGAGGCATTATTGTTGTGGTTGACTTATCATCATGACGGTTGTTAACCTGGACTTGTTTCTTAATATTTTTACTATCTTACAGGTACTTACTACAATGAATAAACGCTGAATGTCACTGAGTTTTTCTTACCTATAAAAGGGCTGCTGTGAAGATTAGGGGTACAGGGGCACCTGGGTGGCTCAGTCGGTTGAGGATCTGACTATGGCTCAGGGCATGATTTCATGGTTCACGAGTTCGAGCTCCATATCGGGCTCTGTGCTGACAGCTCAGAGGCCTGGAGCCTGCTTCGGATTCTGTCTCTCTCTCTCTCTCTCTCTCTCTCTCTCTCAAAAATAAATAAGCATTGGGGCGCCTGGGTGGCGCAGTCGGTTAAGCGTCCGACTTCAGCCAGGTCACGATCTCGCGGTCCGTGAGTTCGAGCCCCGCGTCAGGCTCCGGGCTGATGGCTCGGAGCCTGGAGCCTGTTTCCGATTCTGTGTCTCCCTCTCTCTCTGCCCCTCCCCCGTTCATGCTCTGTCTCTCTCTGTCCCAAAAATAAATAATAAAAAACGTTGAAAAAAAAAATTAAAAAAAAATAAATAAGCATTAAAAAATGTATATAAAAAAGAAAACATAATAAAACATTAAAAAATGTTTTTAATTTAAAAAATTAAGATTACGGCCACAGCATACACAACGCTCAGTGGAACAGCTGAGACCAGCTGTGGGCCCCAGTGGCCTCGTTTTCCCTCTCTCCTTGGCTGGTGGCCAGCCCCTGGGGTTGTGCATGGGGGGCATAGGAGGGAACACTTTGGGATCTTTAAAGTTGATGGGCAACAAAACAGGGACTTGGGTAGGCAAGGTCAGGCAAGCCCAGGGGAACAGCTTCAGGGACCGGGTACAAATGCACGCTCCCTCCACCTGGGCCCTGAGTCTTCTGTGGCCTCCTAAAACCAGCAGGCACTGGAGGCTCGCTGCCTCAAAGAGAGCTGTGTGACCCTGGGCAAGTGACGTGTCTTTTCTGAATCTCTGAGTTTTTTGTTTCCTCAGCTCTGCAAGTGCATTAAAGCCATGCACAGCAATGTCCAAAGCCCACTCCCTGCAACAGCTATATAAACAAATAAATAACGAATCCTAGAAATAACATCCAAAAACAGAATGGATTAACGACTAGTGGTATATTCCTAAAATGGAATATTATTCAATCGTAAAATAAATAAGTCATAGGTATATAGGCAATAGAAATGTATTTTTTTTTAATGTTTATTTATTTGGGGGGGGGAGGGGGCAGAGAAAGACAGAGACACCGAATCTGAAGCAGGCTCCAGGCTCCAAGCTGTCCAGGCTCCAAGCCGTCAGCACAGAGTCCTGACAGCACAGAGCCTGACGCAGGGCTTGAACTCACAAGCAGTGAGATCATGACCTGAACCGAAGTCGGACGCTTAACCGGACACTTAACCGACTGAGCCACCCAGGAGCTCCAACAGAAATGTATTTTAAAAAACAATGCTAGGGGCGCTTGGGTGGCTCAGTCGGTTAAGCGTCCGCCTTCAGCTCAGGTCACGATCTCGTGGTCCGTGAGTTCCAGCCCCGCATCCGGCTCTGGGCTGATGGCTCAGAGCCTGGAGCCTGCCTCCGATTCTGTGTCTCCCTCTCTCTCTGTCCCTCCCCCATTCATGCTCTGTCTCTCTGTGTCTCAAAAATAAATAAACGTTAAAAAAAAAAATTTAAAAAACAATGCTCTGGGTGCCTGGGTGGCTCAGTTGGTTGTGTGTCCGACTCTTGATTTCAGCTCAGGTCATGATCCCAGAGTGGTGGGATGGATGGAGTCCTGCCTTGGGCTCCACACTGAGCCTGCTTGAGATTCTCTCTCTCTCTCTCTCTCTCTCTCTCTCTCTCTCTCTCTCCCCTTCTGCCCCTCTCCCCCACTTGCACTCTCTTTCCAAACAGTTAAAAAAAAATGCTATGTTGTGAGTGTCTGGCTGGTTCAGTGGGTAGAGCATGACACTCTTGATCTCAAGGGTGTGGATTCCAGCCCCATGTTGGGTATAGAGATTACTTAAAAAAATAAAATCTTACATAAAAACCAACTTCAATGCTGTGTGAAAGAGGGGAATCACATAATCACAGAATGATTCCATTTGTACACAAAAAAGGAAAACTCAATATATTATTTAGGGATTTATACAAAGGTGGCAGAACTAAGAGAAAACCAAGGAAACAATTAGCACAATTAAAGCAAAATTCGGGAGGGGAGCCTGGGTGGCTCAGTCGGTTAAGCATCCGACTTCGGCTCAGGTCATGATCTCACGGTTTGTGGGTTCGGGCCCCGCATCGGGCTCTGTGCTGACAGCTCAGAGCCTGGAGCCTGTTTCAGATTCTGTGTCTCCCTCTCTCTCTGCCCCTCCCCCACTCATGCTCTGTCTCCCTCTGTCTCAAAAATAAATAAACATTAAAAAAAAAAAATCGGGAAAGTGGTCCTTCAGGATGGGAGGGAGGCTGCACCGGACGCATGTGGAAGGTCTCAAAGGTACTGGTGTGGGTCTAGTTTTTATTTTATTTTATTTTATTTATTTATTTGGGGGGGGGTCTAGTTTTTAAATTAGCTAGCAAACACATGGATGCTTGATTGTAATTATTATTAGCCGTTAAACTGCACATGGTGTCTTTTACAATAAAATTTTCTGTATATAACACTAATACCTACCTTCTAGAATGCAGGCCTCTCTGATAGGGCAGAGAAAATGTGAGTAAAGTATTGGCACAGTAAGCTCTCAGTTTTGAGTGCTTTGGCTCCCTAAGCCTCAGTTTCCCCATCTTCAAAGTAAGCTGGTGGCACTGCTGAGGCTTTGTCCTCCAGCTTGTGGGTTCTGTGTTCCCTTTGTTCACACACACACACACACACACACACACACACACACACACTGCAGGGCAGGTGTCAGGTCCCATCCTCTCTCCAGTCTCCCCACTGCCCTATGTCACTGGTAATTTCGAAAGTGGCAAAGGGCAAAGATGACGCCCGGGGCCCTGGAATGGGAGCTCCTAGCCCTAGTTCCAATCCTTTCCAAATGGGGCAATTAGGCCTTTTCTGAACTTCTCCAAGGTAAAATAGGCATAGCAATCTGTTTTCCTCCTCTAAGCCCATGGGTTAATAGTGGAAAGTGCTCCAGTAAGAGACCCTGACTGGTTGACCTGGGAACCTAAAAGCGTTCTCACGGTGGGGGTGGGTGGCATCCGTGAGCCGTGAGAGACTATTCTGTGACCGCTCACATGGTGATTGGTGTAAACGTACCTCTTTGCCTGGTTTTCCGCCTCGGTCACTGTGTACTTCCTGGTTGTACTTTTCTATCCTGCTAAGTGTCCTCACCACGACCCCACCGCTGTGTACCTGCTCCAGTCACGGTGTGCCTGTTGACTGTCCCTGTCTCAGTCTGAAAGGTGCCTGTCTTTGCAATTATGGACCTACCTCCAACGCTGTGTACACCAACCTCTGTGTACCTGATTCACTCAGCGCGACCGTGACTGTCCCGTGGTCGGTCGGGGCGGACTTGTCGGGCGCTCCTAGGTCTGAACGTGCGTGGCTGTACCTGTACCGGCCCTCGCATCGCTGTGCGCACTCCGGTGAGTCCGCGCGCACCTGGCTCGGCCCACGCCTCCCGGACGCCGGCGGGCTGTGCGCTCCGGTCCCGCGGACGTCGGCGCCGCGGGGGCCCCGTGCCGCGTCCTGCGTGCGGCGTCCCGCGTCCCCGCCCCCCTTCGGGCCGGGCCGGCTGGCGCGCACCGGCTGCGGGGGCGGGGCCGGAGGCCGGGGCGGGGCGCCGCGGGGGCGGAGCAGGAAGGGGCGGTGGCCGCTCCGCCCCCTGCCGCCCGGGCCGGCAGCCGCCTCCCCTGCCCGGCTTCCGCGTCACGGTGCCGAACGCCACCTGCCTTCTCCGTATAAAGGCGCCACCGGCCTCGCCCCCAGGACTCGGCCCCATGGAGACGCCGCGGGTCGCGGCTGGCGCTCGGCGGGGTGAGGCGCGTGGCGGGGCGGGGGGCGCGGACCCCGGGGGAGGGTGGGCGGCGCGGGGAGGGCTCCGGCCGGTCCGGACGGGAGGGACGTGGGGCGGGTCTCTCCGATTTCGCCGGTCCCCGGGAACCCCTCTAACTTAGCCCAAGTTGGGGGGAGCCTCGGGGAGGGGGGCTGAGGTCCGGAGGGAGGCCGAGGGGCCGCGGAGCTCGGGGCCGCGACAGCCTCCGCGTCACCCGCGCCCGGCGGCCAACCAGAGTTTCCCAGCAACTTTTCTCGCCAGTGGGTCGCCTCGGAAACTTCCCCCCCCCCCCCCCCCCCCGGCCGGGGAGTCCGGCCGCGGGCCCTGCGCCTCCTCGGCCTGGGCTCCGAGCGCGGGGCGGGCGGAGGCGCTGACCTCAGCGGGGAAGCCCCCGGTACCCCCTCCCCCCCGCCAGCGCCTTCCAACCCCGGGTTTCCATCAGAGAGCCCCGCCCCGCAGCTGTGGGGGCGCGGCGACGTCCTCCGAGGCCTCCCAGGACTTCTGGCTCCCCAGGGTTGCCACGGGACTAGGGGCGGGGTAGGAAGTGGAGTCAGACAGCGTAAGTTCAAGTCCTTGCGCCACCAGCTAACAGCTGGATGACCTTAAGCAAGTTCTTGAAGTCTGTGGCTCAGCTTCATCCTGTATATACTGGGAATGATGACTTCTAGCTGGGACAGCTTTCGAGAGGGTAGGAGAGGTGACACGTGCGGCCGGCTTTGCCCGTTGCCACCAGTCAGTGTGGTCTCAACCTGTTGGGTGGGGTAGGGGCTGGAGAGGGGTAGGAGAGAGAGCCACTCCTAACTTTAATTCTTGTGGTTGTCCTACAGGAGCTGTGACAGGTGCTTTCCATCGGTGTGAGCTGTGAGTGGCAGGTGGAAAGAGGTCCACTCAGGAAGCCAGCCCCACCATGAGTCTGTGGGAACTTGACAGTCGTAGCTGCCAAGGTACTCCCAGGCCGGATCAGGAGCCCAGCACTGAGGAGGCATCGGCTGTGGAACTACAGATGAAGGTTGATTTCTTTCGGAAGCTAGGCTACTCATCTGCTGAGATCCACAGTGTCCTGCAGAAACTGGGGGTACAGGCCGACACCAACACGGTGCTGGGCGAGCTGGTCAAACATGGGTCAGCAGCCGAGCGGGAGCGCCAGGCTTCCCCGGACCCCTCTGCTCAGCTCCCCCTGGTCCCCCGGGGTGGGGGCACCCCCAAGGCTCCCACCCTGGAGCCCTCGCCCCCAGAGGAGAACAAGGAGGGCAGTGACCTGAGGCCTGTGGTCATTGATGGGAGCAATGTGGCCATGAGGTACGTGTCATTTCTGGGGCTAAGACCAGGGCCTGTGGCTGGGAATGGTGGCCATGTGTCTCTACACCTGTGGTAAAGAGGCCTTCAGGAAGGAGTGTGACCTGTTTTCACAGACCCATCTAGAGGAAGGGAAGGCCTTTTATTGAGGCTCTACGATGTGCCAAGAGACTCCCTTAATCCTTATGGCGTCTTGGAAGTGGGTCTGTTAGGAATGTTTTAGGGATGAGAACAGAGGCTCAAAGACGTGCTCATGGGCTCAGTATTGGTAAGTGGTAGAGCAAGGATTCGAACTTAAGCCCTTCTGTCTCTGGAGTCCACCTTATGCACTACGTCTCTCCCTGAAGGCCAGCACTCAATCTCAGTTCCTCTCTTGTGACATCAGGCAGCTTGGTGTAAGGAGAGTAGAGTGTGGGGCCAGCTCCTCCGTGTAGGAGCCAGTCACTTGATGTCCGTGAGCTTTCTCTGCTCAGTAGTAAGACCCAGCCAACCCCTGCTCAGGTGACATTTGTGAGGAGGGGCGGCACAGAGCCTGGAGAGAGACGGAAGCTCAGTAAGCTGTAGTTGTTCTTACTGCTGTTACTTAGGGTCTGGGGCCTCTGAGGCCTTGTTGTCCCAGACCTGGACCCCCAAGGAAGCAGGCCCAGGTACTGAGGCCTTTGTCGCTGTGACCAAGAGTGACCTCAAGGATCTGGCTTACATGGGGGGTGTGGGCAGGTCAGCTGTGACTTGGGTTGCCTCTGCTGCAAATGAGGCACCTGGGCCCCAGGGCCAAAGCCAGGACTCCATCCCAGTAACAGTCCCCTCTCCACGAAGACTGTCACAGGGAATGGGGGCAGGTGAAGCCAGGGGCCACGGCTGTCACTGACCCCACGGAGCACAAGCCTGCTTTCAATCCAGGCTGCTCCCTCTGGCCCTGCTTTCTCCCGGTCCTTCCAAAGTGGTTGCTGAGTCAGGGCTGGGTGGATCGTTCACCAGGAAAAGTTCCAATGGGCGTGGAGAGGGAGACCCCAGACTCAGGGTGGGGCCTGGAGAGGGCTCTTTGGTGCCAGAGGGGTCTCCCAGGTGGGCTGCCTAAGGCTTCAGTACCCAGAGCCCCTCCCACTCCCGGCCCAGCTGGGCCAAGTCAGCTGTAGGGCTGGTCCTGGCCCAGCTCAGTACGGATGCAGGTGGCCTGTTCTAGCCACCTTTGGATCAGTCTTCCCGTCTGGGAAATGGGCTGAGCCTAGGTGGGAGGTTGGGTAGAGCTGGCTGCCACACGGCTAGCGGCAGCTGGCTACAGTCTGTGCTTTGAGCATTAGGGGTCCCTTCTCAGGCTCCAGCAGCCTGTGGCTGGGCGAGGAGCTGCATATAGGTCTGTGACTTCTTCCCCTGGAGGCTTGGGTGGGCTGCACCAAGCTAAGGCTGCCTGCCAAGGACTGTCTTCCCACCCCCTCCCTCCCCAGGGGCAGCCATGTGCTGTGTGTGTTTGTATCCAGGCAGGAGGAGGAGGGGCCTGGGCGGGAGGAGGGGGGTGGCCCCGAGGGGAGCTGGGCTGGAGAGGCACCGCCTTGGGGGTTTCTGAGCTGGGGCTGTAGCAGGAGGGGAATTCCTGCCTCAAACTTCCTGTCTCAGCTGCTGCTGGGTTCCTGCCCTGCCGCCCTCGCCCCCAAGGGCAGACAGACCAGCCCCCACCGTATGCAAATCGTGGGGAAATTCACCTCTGTTTCCTTCTAAGGGAATTTTTCTCTTGTAGCTGGGCCCAGCCCGGGCAGATCTCTTTACCTGGGTAGCCTGGCCTAGCCCTGCCCTCTATCCTAGGGTGGGAGCAGCTGAGCCGGAGTCCCTACATCCTCACACATCTTAGCCAGTTCCCTCACCTTCTGGGCGAATGGGACTGCGGTGGGGGAGGGAGGATGTCTGGTTTTCCTGTGCCAGCACAGCTTCCTCCATTGCAACAAGAGGGACTAAAGTTAGCTCTAGGGAGGCACTCCTGGCCTGGCTTGACTTGAGGGACTACATCATGGGCTCTACTCCTGCCAAGAGCAAGGCTCTCCCTACCTGCCTCAGGAGTGCTTTCGGGGCTAGGACAGCTGCAGGCAGACTTGTCCCCAGCTCAGGCTTTTGATGCCCAGAGGCAGTACTCTGTCCTTGAAAGCTATGGCATCGCATGAAGTCCTAGGGCTGGCAGATGCTGGCCTCGGATGGGCCATATGCACGTACATACGTGTGTACAGAAGCAGGTCAGTGGGTGCATGTGCTGACTGCTTACCTGAGCCAGGGAGCCGAGCCAGGGGATGATCACGTTCCCAATGCGGAGACAGCAGAAGGCCCAGGGAGGGGCATCATGAAGACAAACCAGGGACCTGAGCCATACTGGAAGGTCAGGGAGGCTTCTCCGAGGCAGTGCCGTTTCACACGGGTCCCAAAGAGCAGGAGTTTGCCTGCTGCACTCTTGTCTCTTGTTCCCAGCCTGCCCCTACCTCTTAGCGCTTTGTTCAGACTCAAATTTGAGGGCTTTTCCTTCTGCTAGATAAACTTCAGGTCTTGCTGTTAAGGGACTAGAACAGCAAGCCAGTAGCCCCAGATGTGGGTTCAAGTTCTGTCTCCTACCACCAGCTAGGGAACCTTGGGTGAGTCGCAGAGCCTGGCTTTCCTTCATTGTGGCTTTGTTAAGGATGAAGACAGAAGGTGCGGGGCTCATCTGGCCCCCAATGGGAGCTTGGTGCCCGCTGACCGCCATCTGCCCCAAGGCCAGGGCTGGTACTTTGTACCTGTCTGAGCATCAGCACCCGTGGTGGTTATGAGCACAGGCCTGGGGCTCGCGTCTCTGTTTCACCATTGCCACAACTTCTGTGCTCTGTAGACCAGTCTTCTCATCTGAATGAAGGGGAAAGGGGCCTTTGATGATAGCACCCTCCTCAGAGGCTTGCTGACAATTCAGTGTTAAGCACTTTGGTTAGAGCCTGGCTCACAGCCCTCAGTAAATGTGAACTTTTTATTGTAAAGAAGCCTGGTGGACAGTGGGGAGGCCCCGCCACCTGGCAGGGATGAGCGCTGCCTTCAGCTGGACTTTGCCCCCCTACGATTTATGGAGACCTTCAGACCCGGGAGCCCCAGCCTATCCTCCAGACAGCCTCCGTGCCCTGCAGCTGCCCCACCTGCCTCTCTATCTTCTCGTGGGGCTATCACCCACCCCAAAACTACCCACAGGATGTGGTTGGCTGTGGCCTTGCCTCCTTTGTGTAACGTTTATTCTGTTTAATTTCACCAAGCGTAAGAGACTGAGAGCTGTTCACGGAGGGGTGAATGAGGGGCAGGGGCTGTTGAGGAGGGAGCTGCAGCTGGTCCCGTCCAGCGCCCCCAGCCTGGGCCTAGAGCCCTTCTACAACACCCAGGGTTCCCTGGGGGGGTCCCCTGGCCTCCTCTTATCCTCCCAGGAAGCCTCCACTTTGCTGGACTGTCTCTGGCCTCAAGCAAACAGGAAAGTTATGCTGCTGACATGGGCCCTTCTTACAGAGGCTGCAGGCTACCAGGCCCATTTTACAGATACGGAAACTGAGCCAGAGCAAGCTAGCAGCCCCTCGGGGCTGGCTTCTGGATCCAGCCACATTTGGACGGGGTGAAATCCAGTCATCAGACCACAGCAGGGAGTGTCCCATCTCCAGCTCCCCTGCTAACAGAGAGAGTCCCCTGGTGTCTTCCTGACTGTCTTTCTGCCTCAGGTCATGCCCTCCCCAGAAGGGTGAGGAAAGGACAGGGCGGTCTGGGTCTGGGCGTTTGGGGGAATTGGTAGTCTTGGGAGGAAAAGCAATGCCCTTTCACTTTCAGACTGAAAGGCTCCTCAGTGGCCTCTCCCACTCTGTCACTGCCGGCCTGTGTTGGACAATGGATCCTGGCTCCTTCCCCTTCGCCCTCCTGAGTCCCAGCCCCTGGGGCTTGTGTAGGACTGAACTTTAATCCACGTTTAATCCAGAACAATCTGGTTTCTCTTCAGTTAGCTGGGGCTCGTCCCTTCCCACCCCCACCCGCAGCACCGCCCAGCGGCCGAGGGAGGGGTGGTGACTCAGTGTGCCTGTGTGCATCTACGTCCCCGTGGTCCCAGCACCCCCGGGTGGGGCGGGAACCAGAAGGCTGCCAGAGCCTTTCCCCCACCCCCAGGTGTGTTGCAAGCGGCCTGACCCTCCCCCACATGGGAAGCGGGTGCCGCCAGATTCCTGGGCGTCTCCTCACTGTCGGGAGATGGAACTTCAGGGAAAGTCCCCGGTCTGGCCATCCCGGACGCTGTGGGAACCAGCAGGGAATGCAGGCCTTGGGCCAGAGGGCAGTGAGCTGAGCCCAGGGCAGGGGCCCGCAGAGCCACGCCCTCCTGCCTGCAGCTCGGGATGGCAGGCCAGCCATCCTCCAGGGCTGACCCTGTGCCCCTTCTTCTTCCCAGCCACGGGAATAAGGAGGTGTTCTCCTGCCGGGGCATCCTCCTGGCGGTGAACTGGTTTCTGGAGCGGGGCCACACAGACATTACGGTATTTGTACCATCCTGGAGGAAGGAGCAGCCTCGACCTGACGTGCCCATCACAGGTGAGTGGCATCTCTGGGTGGGGGGGTGCACTGCCCCAGCCGGGCTTTTTCCCCAGGGAGACGGTTTGGGTGTGACTGACCACTTCTGGGCCTCAAGCAGGGACCAGCTTGGTTTGTTTTTGCTTTTGTTTTTACTGTTTGTTTACTTTTGAGAGAGGAAGCGAGCATGAGTGAGGGGGGCGGGGAGGGGCACTGAGATCAGGGACAGAGGATCCCAAGCGGGTTCCGGGCTCTGCACTGACAGCAGAGAGCCCAACGCAGGGCTCGAACTCACCAACTGTGAGATCGTGACCGAACCAAACTCGGGTGCTTAACCGACTGAGCCACCCAGACGCCCCAAGGACCAGCATTTGTTTTCCTGGCTTCTGCTGTCCTCTGCCCCTGCCTGCCTTGGTGTACCTGGAGTTCGGAGCTCCTGTGCCTGGCCACCCAGAGGCTCTGGGTCCAGATGGGGCTCTGACCTGTGCTGCCACTGCCTCCCAGACCAGCACATCCTGCGGGAACTGGAGAAGAAGAAGATCCTGGTGTTCACCCCGTCGCGCCGGGTGGGCGGCAAGCGCGTGGTGTGCTATGACGACCGCTTCATCGTGAAGCTGGCTTTTGAGTCCGACGGCATCGTGGTCTCCAATGACACGTACCGGGACCTCCAGGGCGAGCGGCAGGAGTGGAAGCGCTTCATCGAGGAGCGGTTGCTCATGTACTCCTTCGTCAACGACAAGTACGTTCCTGGCTCCCGGGCCCCGGGGTCCCGGGGGAGAAGCCAGACGTGTCCTCTGGCACGGGGCTTTGCTGCGGGGAGCTCTGCTGGGGCTGCGGCCTTGTATCCAGGCAGCTTTGGGAGTGAGTGCAGGGGACTCACCACCAGGTAAAAGGGGCCAGGCTAGGCCAGGGGATCTGAATGTGGAGTTGCCGAAGCTTCTGTGATAGGATCTGGTCAGTGGTTCCCAGCACTCGCTCTCTGGCCAGAGGCTGGCGGATGGATGCAGCCTTAGTTTCAGATTTTCAGGTTGCTGGCCTCCCCATGCCCTCAGGGAGTGCCCAGCAAGAGAACTGCCCTGGCGGGGTCCTCCTCTCCTCCCTTGGGGCATTCCCGCCCTGGGCCCAGAGGTGTCCTGCAGGACGAACAGCAGTTTCCGGAGCTGCTCTCCCACCTACCCTGCAGGTTCATGCCCCCCGATGACCCCTTGGGCCGTCACGGGCCAAGCCTGGACAACTTCCTGCGGAAGAAGCCACTCACAGCCGAGCACCGGAAGCAGCCGTGTCCCTATGGTAAGAGACCCAGCTGCCCCCTCACTCCTTCCCCTTCCTCTCTCATCCAAGGCAGCCTGGGCCCCCGAGTGCTTCCTCTCCGAGCCCACCCAGCCCCACGTTTCTTGTGCCCCACCTTTCCCCCTCCCAGCCCTGGTTCTGGAACCCCTTGCTTAGACACCCCCTCATTTTCTTCCAGGGAGGAAATGCACCTATGGGATCAAATGCCGGTTCTTCCACCCAGAGCGGCCCAGCCGCCCCCAGCGCTCTGTGGCTGATGAGCTCCGTGCCAGTGCCCTCCTCTCACTCCCTAGGGCCCCGAGCAAGGAGAAGAGTGGCCGGCGGCCTTCACCTTCATCCCAGCCCGGCTCTCTGCCGGCAGAGCATGAGCAGGGCAGCCTAGATGGGAAGAAGCTGGGAGCCCGGGCATCGCCAGGGCCGCACCGAGAGGGTCTGACACAGACCTTCGCCCCAGCGGGCAGGAGCCTCCCACCTAGCGGGCGCAGCGGCAGCAGCTTTGGGCCCGCAGACTGGTTCCCACAGACGCTGGATTCTCTCCCATACAACTCCCAAGAGTGCCTGGACTCAGGCATCGGCTCCCTGGAGAGCCAGATGTCAGAACTGTGGGGGGTCCGAGGAGGAGGCCCTGGAGAACCCGGCCCGCCTCGGGGCCCTTATGCTGGCTACGGCCCCTACGGGGCCGAGCTCCCGGCCACTCCAGCCTTCCCTACCTTTGGACGGGCCGTGGGTGCCGGCCACTTCAGTGTCCCTGCTGACTATGCCCCGCCGCCAGCTGCCTTTCCACCCCGAGAGTATTGGTCTGAGCCGTACCAGCTGCCCCCACCCACCCCAGTCCTGCCGGAGCGGCAGGTGCCAGGCCCAGGGGCCGACCGGGGCCCGTGGGCCGGGGCCGGGAGCCTAGCCAAGGAGCGAGCCAGTGTGTACATCAAGCTGTGCGGGGTGTTTCCCCCGCACCTGGTGGAGGCCGTGATGGGGCGCTTCCCTCAGCTCCTGGACCCCCAGCGGCTGGCTGCTGAGATCCTTTCTTACCAGCCCGGGCACCCCAGCGAGTGACCCAGCCGTGCGGCTGCCAGCCCTAAGGCTTGACAGAGGGAGGAGTAAAGTAGGGAAGGGAACCCACAAACCAAAGATACTGTAGGATTGGTCCTGGCCCACCTGGCACCTGGAGCCGGCTGCCGAGTGGGGCAGGAACGATCACCCTGTTGATGCACATTGTATCTGTAGTTTAAGGAGACGCCGCCTTAAAGGCGTCAGTCCGTGGCTGAAGCCCAAACCCTCCTTTCTCTCAGAGGGCGGGGAGGGAGGTGGTGGGGAGCAGAGGCCTGGGCTGGGGGCCCTGCGCACGACCCCCCACCTCCGCCCCACCCCTGGGATGCCGGCCTCGGCTGGCTAGTTAGGCACTGTGTGCCTGCCCTCCAAGGGCCCCTCCTGTACGCCAATGAGGCCTCATCAGTGCTCTCGCAGGGCACCGGGCCTCATGTTAGTAAGCAAGATGCTTCTTAATAACCCACCTTCTGACCCACTCTGTTCGCAGCGCCCTTGCCCCCGCGGGGGGTGGGGTGGGGGGAGCGGGCCAAGGGCCCTCTGTCCCTACCCCCTCTTCCCTTCCTTCTATACTGAGTCCTCTCACCCTTCCCCGAGGGTGGGGACACGTATTGGTGTTGTACAGGTGTCATGTTAACTACTTTAAGTGGAAGTCCTTGCGCTCCCTTAACACGTCAATAAAGTACAATGTGAGCCCCTTTAAGAGATGCTGGTCTTTGTCGTACCCGGGGGTTGAGCCGGCCTTTGGGCAAGGAGAGGTCGGCAGGTGGGCACCAAAGTGCTCAGCCCCCGGGGGCGGAGGCTTCCTTTACTGAGAGAAGGCGGTGGGGCGACACAGGCAGGATCGGGCTGTTCCCCTTTTCCGTCCTGGGACCGGAGCCGAGGGCAGAAAACTATCTGGCTGAGAATAGGGCTTCCAGGAGAGTTTGGGAGAGAAGGGGGTGGGGAAGCCCTTGGGTGCTCGGCTCAGGCACCATCTTCCCAGACACTGTGGTGTTCTAGGGGCCGAGCTGCACAGCGGAGCAGGGGGCGCCTAGGGGGCAGCCTGGAGAGGCGGTGCCAGGCTAACCTCCAAGCGGGAGGTTAGGGGTCCTGGTCCTAAACTCAAGAACTGGCTCTGCCACCCCAATTATGTCACCTGGGGCAAGTGACCACCCCACTCTGGGTCTCCCATTTCCTCATCTGCGAAGTGGTGATAATGTACCCACCTTACAGGATTGTAGGGGGTACACAAGAGCATGCTTGTTGAGTGCGTGACCCAACGCCTGGCACATAGTAAGTGCTCATTAAAGAGCCTCTGGCGTCGTTCTCTGTGGGCTGTGTTCACCTCACCATTTCAACCTTCTTATCTGCCCCGAGAAGGAAGTCAGCCAGGAATATATGAATTTTTTCTTTTTTTTTTCCCCCAGATGGATAAATGAGATATAAATGTTAAATATTTTATGTTTTTAAAAAATTTTTAATGTTTATTTTTGAGAGAGTGAGAGCGCCAGCGGAGGAGGGGCAGAGAAAGAGACACAGAATCTGAAACAGGCTCTGGGCTCTGAGCTGTCAGCAGAGAGCCCCGATGTGGGCTGGAACCCACAGGCCGTGACATCACGACCTGAGCTGAAGTTGGACGCTTAACCGACTGAACCACCCAGGCGCCCGGAATGTTAAATATTTAAGTGAAAAGTGGGGCTGTCAAATGATCCCCAAACACCATCAACAGGGCAAAATGGAAAAATACAGTTTTAATAATTCTATATTTGAACATCTCACCTAATTTGTACTTATTGTTTATGAAGCTTTTATAGTATCTGTATTTTTTTTAGAAACTGTTCTAGCACAGAACAGCTGTGCGGCAAGTTGAGGAAAATGCCACACTGGCGATCTCCCTGCACATTAGGCCCCCGCTTCGTTCTTCACCCTGAACATTCTTTAGAAGCCTGCACTGGGCAGGAACCCAGGCGCAAGGTGGGAAGGAACTCAGCAAACATTATCTCGAAGCCTCCACACCTGCTCTTCAAGGCGCCCCGTGCCCATTGCTTCCAGCCTCCTTCGAAGGTTTTATCTGCACAAAGAAATGTCATTGCCTTATTTATAAAATACTTTCTTCCCATCAAGGACTGTATTCCAGATAAAAGGCTTTTTTATGGGCCTCTGTTGCTTTGTATGGAACAGGAAGCTGCTGCTTGTGTTTTGAGGGATGGGGGAAGGGTCCTACAGGCCAGCGGCAGCAGGCAACGGGGCTAGACCGGGGGTGGCTAATGTCTAGAGGCTGTGCCTGGCCCTGCTGGTTCGTTGACCGGCACCAACAAGGACAGCAGAGCCCATGAGGCAGGTGCCAGCCGAGTCTGGGCTCCGGCGAGGGTTGAGTCAGTCCAGGGTCCTGACGGCCTGCACCTGCACCCAGCTTGGCTGTGCCAGCCATCCGGGGCTTGGAGCTGCTCTGTCCAGGGCCTCTTTCTCAATCTGGCAGCCAGGCCCGATGCCCAGGATGTATCTTTCCCATGACTTGGGCTGTCACTGCAAAGCTCCGCACCACCTCCTGCCCTGCCCGCTGAGGCACCTTTCCTCACAAGGCCTCAGTGTTCCCACCTGTAAAAGGGACACAAGGATCCCTGCATCTCTCTAGACTGACAAGAGGATACCTCAGTTGGTGTGGTGCCAGCCTGAGAGGGAAAAGTCCTGGCCGTGTGGCCCTGGGCCGCTCACTTCCCTCAGCTCCCTGGCTTGCCTCACAAAAGAGTTGTAAGGTTCCCACAGGCTCGTGGGAAGGAGAGGGTGCCAGGGCAGGAACTGATCCTGAGACAGAAGTTCAAGCCACCGAGGCGTGGAGAGGATCAGACTCAGGTGGCTGCCCGCATGCCCTTTCCTCCTCTGCCTTCCTGGTTCTAGAAGTTGAGAAGCTGGTGGGGAAACCAGTGAGTATGCAAATCCTTGCCCTGTTGGGAAATGATCCTGGGGAGCTCCCGGTGCATGGCCTCCTGCCAGCCCTTCCCGAACCCCCTCCCACACATCCCCCACCTGACCCTGGGGCTCTTACCAGCTGGGGCCAGGCCCTGAGTCTCCTTGCCAGCTGTCTCAATGCGGGTTAATCCTGCTGGGGGCACAGGGTGACTCCAGAAACCTTGGCCTCCCTGGCAGAGAATGACCTGGCCCCCAACGGATGAGAGTCCCTGCCCACTCTGTCCCCATCCCACTTTGTTAGCCTGAGGAACACCCAGTGGTCTCCGAAGAGCTGGGGAACTTCAGCCAGGAGCAGGAGGGCTCTGAGGCTCCAGGGGAGTAGCTGGTTCTCCCAGGCCACCCACCCCGAGACTGCTAGCACCTCGAACATTGTTGGTCTCCCTCAGGGTGGCGTGGGGCAGTGGCTGAGAAGAGGCCACTGCTGACCATGCAGTTGCCACTTCCTTCTCTCATGTCCCCTCCCCTACAGAGAAGGGCAGGGCCCCCGGCCCAGAAGGAGGGGGTGGGCAGGCCTCCATCAGAGAAACTGGGACCCAGTGAAACACAAATCTAGGAGGTGGGTGTGGGGAGGGTGGTGGAGCCACCAGCCCAAAGCCCAGGCCCGGCTGGTCCCCTGGGGGCTCCTGGTCCCCTGGGGGCTCCTGCCCCCAAACAAGGCGGTCTCAGGATCCTAGCACTCTTTCTCTGGGGCTTCTCAAATCTCTGGCTCATTTTCTTCCCCCTAGACCAGAGCAGAGTGGGTGGAGTTAAGAGCAGTGAGTAAGTGCCTGTTCAGGGGACCTCCTTGTTCAAGGGAAGGGTGTGGGAGATTTGGCTGAAAAAGACAGGAAGGAAAGCCCTGCAATTAAGGAAACTCAAGCCATCCCAGGCCAGGATATGTAAATCCTTCCAGCTAGTTCCTGGATGGGGAGGAGGCCTCAGGCTGTCCTCCTAGGATGTGGCTTCCTGGAGCCCTTCTCAAGGCAGCTGCTGGCCATCTCAAGTTGTCTGCCCATGTAAGAAATGGCTGCAAAGGTGGAAGAAAAGGATCAGGCAACCCATAGCAACCCACACTGACTCCGACATGTTGCTGGGTCTGGGAAGGGTCCAGCGGCTCAGATTCTGGCTGCTGTCCAGAGAAGAGCCCCACTGAAGGCCAGGGGTGCTTATGGTGCTCTGCCTGCCACCTGCTGGCACCTCCTGGTATGACTGTCTGTGCAGCAGGGGGCGGCTCAGCCCTCACAGCCACCAGCACTGGCCTGAACGAAATGCCAAGAGACAAGCATCTCCAATAGGATCTGAAAACAAGAATTTAAAGAGAATAATATGGAGAGTGCTAAGGCAAAAATGGGAATTCTTTTTTTTTTAATACTTTTTTTTTTTTTTTTGGTAACACTTATTTTTGGGAGAACGCAAGTGGGGGAGGGGCAGAGAGAGGGGGACAGAGGATCCTAAGCGGGCTCTGCGCTGACAGACAGCAGTGAGCCAGATGTGAGGCTCGAACTCACGAACCGTGAGATCATGACCTGAAGTTAGACGCTCAACTGACTGAGCCACCCAGGTGCCCTTTTTTTTTTTTTTTTTTTTTTAATGTAAGCTCTATGCCCAATGCGGGGCTTGAACTCATGACCCTGAGATCGAAAGTCAGTTCTACCAACTAAGCCAGCCAGGTGCCCCCAAAATGGGAATTCTTAATGGCGTCTGCAGCTCCACCTGGCAAAGCGGCACCAGACGTCACGGTCACGCCTCCTACAAAACGGGAAGCTCCAGAAAATTCCAACTCCTATGGGTAACAAATAACCCAAGAAAAATCCTCAGGAACTGGAGGAATAAGGAAAGGGAGAAAAAC
The DNA here is from genome assembly GCF_018350215.1 of Panthera leo. Taxonomy (NCBI): domain Eukaryota; kingdom Metazoa; phylum Chordata; class Mammalia; order Carnivora; family Felidae; genus Panthera; species Panthera leo. The sequence goes on from NC_056686.1 coordinate 28,739,418, forward strand.
AAAGCATTCACATTTCAAAAGTGATTGGGGCGATAAAAATCACAGTGAGATCCGTGTTTTAACCCCTTGGTACATTCTCTACAGCTCAGCAATCCCACTGCTAAGAATCCTGTTTGCAAAGCCGAAGGCGCCATGATACTGCCCGAAATGGCAAAAGAAGGAAAAGAGCATTCATGCCATCAGAAGACCGGTTACATAAATTTTGGTGTAAGCATATAAAGGAATGTGAAGTAGCCGACAGAAGTGAGGCGGCTGCATTTACAGAACACTTTCCAAGCTGGATTACTAGATCAAAAACGTATGCCACCATTTTTTGTAAAAGCCACATGCGTGTGTGCGAATAAACTCCTTTGGGAGGACACGCAATGAACTGCCTCTGGGAAGGACAACTAGTCGCTGAGGGACAGGTGGGCTGACTTTTTTCCTTGACCCTACTCCAGCCCTATTTGAATGTATGTCGTTTGCATGTGTTACTTATTCAAATGAAATATTTTAAAGCCTGAGGAAGGTACAGAAGTAAGTTATGGGGGTGGGGGTGGGGATCTGAAGAGGGTTATTTTGGCCTGGGCGGGGCGGGGGGGGGGTCCTCTAAAGTTTATTCTAGTACACGAACAGTCAACACTTAGAGCACAACATGTGCATGTTGTTAAAACATGACAACTGCCCATTCTGAAGATCAAAACGGTTGAATGTCAGCGACTGCTTGCGGTTCAACTGAACATTTATGAATTATCTACATGTACTAATGAGTATTTACGGAGACTGTATCACAACACATTCAGAGAACCAAAACAGGCTGAGCCAGAAAATGGATACAAATCGAAGGCCCGATATGCTCTTCCCACCTGCCATGAGCCATCCTCCAAACCCTCCTTCCTGGGGACCACCACCCTGAGCTGAAGTGGGGATCAGAATCCATACCACCGGCTGTCTTAGCAGTGAGAACCTTTACTCTGCAGAAGCAGTTTCTTTTTTCTTAACTTTTTTCAACGTTTTATTTATTTTTGAGAGAGGGAGAAGAGTGCAAGTGGGGGAGGAGGGAGAGAGAGGGAGACACAGGATCTGAAGCAGGCTCCAGGCTCCCAGCTGTCAGCACAGAGCCCGATGTGCGGCTCGAACCGACGAACCCCAAGATCACGACCTGAGCTGAAGTCAGCTGCCCAACCGACTGAGCCGACCCAGGCGCCCCTGCAGAAGCAGTTTTTGAAGCCAAGTGAAAACGGTTTCAAATCATGAAGCTTCCCATTTAGAAATTCAGACACGAGCACATTGACATTAACACAGGAATGAGAATCCCAATTCCTTCCGACTCTCTCCGCATCTTCCACGCACAGCATCTTCCCCAGGCACTGAGGAGGACACCAATCTGGGAGAAGTCACTGTGTACAAAGAAGCACAAAGCCGCTCTGTCTCTCTCCACACTGCGCCAGGGCAGTGGCCCTGGAGTCGGGCTTCAGAGGTGAACTTCTACATGTAGTAATTAATGCCTCAGTCATTTGGAGTGAGGCTGAGGGGCAGAGCAGTCAAGAATAAAAGCAGAACAACTAGGTCACAGCGTGTTTCAAAACAGCGTATTTACTCCTTTCAAAGTTTGGCCATTTTAATATTTATTCCAATGCCCTTATTCACCGCACAGGTTGAGATATCGACAATACTCTCTATAGACTACTGAACAGAGTATTCTAGAGCACCCCAAGGCTCAATTTGTGCAAGCACTGGAAAGGCACCCGAGACACATACAGCAGCTCTGAAAAACCTACGCTCAGCTTGTACGGGCTGGATCCGAACTTACGGCGCTTCCCTCGGCCCCTCCCCCAGAAGAGCTTCCGAGATCTTTCACTTGGTGGGTTGTCCCTGCTCTCCATCTTCAACTTTGTAGGGTCAGATGCTATTGAGAACATTTTGAGTTGTTTTTTTTTTAAATTTTTTTTAATGTTTATTTGTTTTTGAGAGAGAAAGAGACAGAATGCGAGTGGGTTGGGGCAGAGAGAGAGGGAGGCACAGAATCTGAAGCAGGATCCAAGCTCCAAGCTGTCAGCACAGAGCCTGACATGGGGCTCGAACTCACGAACTGTGAGATCATGACCTGAGCTGAAGTCCGACGCTCAACCGACTGAGCCACCCAGGCGCCCCGAGAACATTTTGAGTTTCAACAAAGTATTTCCTCAGCCCCTGGAAGAGCATACTTGAGACTCCCTAGGGAGCTCTGTACAGACACCTCCCTTCCAGGAGAAGACACAAAATACAACTACCAAGTGCCTGGGTATTTTAAAATGTCTCATAACTACCAAAAGGAGCGAAGGACAATCTCTTCCCGATGTGGACATGAGAAGCCTAAAGGCCTAAAGCAAAATACCATTCCAAACCCAAGTAACCTGGTGAAGACCTGTCCGGAAGGAAGCCCCTCTCAGGGCTCCTGGCAGCTGTTCCGGTTCCGAGGTCATCGGCCCAGTGGATGTTTGTGAACAAACTTAGTTAATAAGCAAAGTTACAAGCCCCTCTCAGGGCTCCTGGCAGCTGTTCCGGTTCCGAGGTCATCGGCCCAGTGGATGTTTGTGGACAAACTTAGTTAATAAGCAAAGTTACAAACATCACAAGCACGGTAAGCAGGATCTCTTGGGTTTCTTTCCTAAACCTCCCCAATCTAAAGACACAAGCAGTCTCTCAGGACGTAAATATCTTCGGTCTGTGGCCAGCTTTCAGGACAACTGGCAGGTCCCCTAATCAATGATTAAAACTTTATAGAGAAAAGAAGTATAAAGCAAGCAGCCTACTTCTAACCATGATTATACATACACGTGTATTCACATACAGGGGTATGCTTTTATTTATTTACTTTTTTTTTTTTTTTAATTTTAACTGTTGATTTATTTTTGAGAGAAAGAGAGAGAGGGCGAGTGGAGGGGAAGAGAGAGAGAGGGAGGCACAGAATCCGAAGCAGGCTCCAGGCTCTGAGCTGTCAGCACAGAGCCTGATGCGGGGCTCGAACCCACAAACTGTGAGATCATGACCTGAGCCGAAGCCAGAGGCCTAACCGACTGGGCCACCCAGGCGCCCCAAGTATGTTTTTAAATAATACATCTTTTTAATTGCAATCCGACTAGACCTCCAGCAAATGTCAGAGAGTCAGAAATATTTTCAGGTTTGCTGTGTGCTTTTCCTTGGGATCATGGAAACTGTAGGAACCCCCACTCCTCTCTTCCGGGAAAGGGAGAAACTGACAAAGAAGGACAGAGAAAGCTTCTGGTTCCCATTGTTTTCAGTTTTACAGTTGTTTCTTTTTTTAAGGAACAATCTAAATATAAGAAACTATTTTCTTAAAAATGCAGACACCGGACTCCTCTTACCAAAGACATAGCCAAAGACATCTAATTAGCCACAGAGTCAAAAAAAAAAAAAAAGTTTATTAGAGAACAAGACTGAAAGCGTTTGCACATCCGACAAGGTAGACTCATTCTGATAACAGATGCCATCCGTATTCAGCTCTACCAATATTATCACAATGGAACATATTTTTTCTAACAAAGATATGGGCATAAATCAAGGACTATGACTAAACAGCATCAAAGGAAAGGTGGGGCCCCAAATCTTATCCCACAGACTGATTCGCAACATAGGATTTCAATCAAACACTCCTAATGCAGTGGTTCGCAACCTGGCTTCTTATCAGAATCCCAGGAACTCTTTGGAAGGAAATCCCCAAAACTAGACTGCACCCCAGTCAGAGTCTCTGGTGGGGGGAGGGCCCAGGCATCGGTAGGTCTTTAAGCTCTCCAGGTGATTCCAGTGAGCAGCCGAGGTAGAGCACCACTCAAGAGGCAGGTGACAGTTCAACAAATCGGCAAGATCCTCAGCTCGGCCGGCCCGGTGAGGAAGGGGGTCTGCCGGGCATCGCTGGCTCTCGCGGATCCTATCTTTCACTCTGCTCAAGAACTCCATACGTTACTGGCTTTGGGTGCAACTGAGAGCCTTTCCATATGCCTTAATGATTTTTAGAGCAATGTTTAATCAGGCAGATACCAGCAAAGAGAGAAAAATGGAGAATGAATGAAATTTCCATCAGGCATGATATGAATAAATAAAATAAGTGAAAAAACAATCTCAGGTTTAAAAGTAAAGCATGAGAAGTCAACACCTGTGAAATTTTATTTATATAAAAGAATAAAAATATTTTAAAAGGATTGATTTAAACTTAGGTCTTTCAGCTTTTCCTGTTCCTTGAACATGAAACTGCTTCCAACGCAGAAAGATTTAAGATAGGTAATTATTAAATAAACACTCTTTACCTTTCCCCTGCAAAAAAAAAAAAAAACACAGAGCCGCGTTTCCCATCTTATTTATGGTAAACCAGATCATTCTCTGTTAAAAATAGTGGCAACTGCGCGAAGCGGACGATCAGATATGCCAGCAGGAAGGTATGAGCTGTACAATGGCATTACAAAAAGTCCCAAAAGAAAAGAAGATGGTAAAAACAATAGAAAAATAATAAAACACAAACAAAATAGGAAAATGCCAGATATTTACAGCCTCCCTCTGAAATGTGACCTATGTTCTACTTTCAGCATAAAACAAAACCGGAGAACAAGTCTCGATGGGTATCACAGACGAAGCTGGTGCCAGCCAGTTTGGGGGGGGGGGGGCGGTGGAGGGGGGGAGACACTCATTCCAAGAAGGGAAAAACGCACAGTTAGCAACTTGCTGGAATTGTAACCACGTCTTGGTCTTCTTGCTGTTCTGTTACCAAAAATGACACAAAGTAAATGATCCAATGTGGTCTTACAGAAATGACTTGTCACCACGGTTCAGAACAAACTATTCAGAGTCACAGGCACTGGGTCTGGGAAAGCAGAGGTGGGTGGCCGCACACTCAGGTGAGGGATATTTATCTTTGTGAGGTCGGAGGAGGGAAGCAGGGCTCTATAGCCTGGAAGCTTCTGCACTAATGAGTCTTCTAATAGTCCTAAAGAGAGAAAAACAAAGTCCCAACTTACTCTCAGTAGAACATCAGTTTGAACCTAGGGGGAAAAAAAAAAACCTCACCCATAAAGAACCCTGCTAGGGGGTTGCTCTGTAGCCAAATATTCTACTTCAAATGTAACAGACAACACTTCACATCTGAAAATGCCCTGTCTTCCAAGTCCAGAGAGGGACCGAAACATCAATGCTGCCCTTATCAGGCCCCCTGAGCTCACCAATCAGAGAAAGAAAGAAAAAAAAAAAAATCCTAGTAGTAATTCATTCTTTAATCAAAAGGACTTTTTCTTCAGGAAAAATGTGTGACCCCTTTCTCTACCCAAAATACAAAAGAAAGTAACACCTACAAGTTGAAGTGTGCCCAAATGGACACCCTGGCCTTCAAAATGAGAGCTGCAACCCGAGAGAGACAAGAGAGACGAGAGAGAGAGAGAGAGAGAGAGAGAGAGAGAGAGAGAGAGAGAGAGCGCGCGCTCATGCAGGAGCACTCGGGCTCTGAGGACAAACACATGGTTCTAATCATCTACAAAATCACCAGTCTCTCTGAAATGGTCTGGCTGATACTTACAGCTCGTGGTTTTTTGTTTAACTTCAGATCAATCCTGTGATAGAAAAGATAAAAGATATTTGCATTTTAATTTACAGAAAAAGGGGCCAGGAATCAGCTACTGCATAGGGCACAAGCTATAACAAAGACTATTTGGTTAAGTAAAATCCACATTCTTCATTAGACTATGTCACATTTAGTTGTTTACCCAGATATTATTGAGCAAGTATTTAAAAACATAAGCAGATACTCTTGCCGCAAGGCAGACTTAGATGACAAAAAGAAATATACAGCAGTTACGAAAGCCGTATCATTTTAAAACTATTCAAAACTAGGCGTTAAAGAGATTGGATTAAGAGGGCATGCTCTACAGTTAATGTGTTAGCTCTGTAACTCTATCACTGATAATCACTGAGACACATAATGATTAAGAACAGGAAAGAGACTAGGAGTTTGTATTTCTGGACAGGAAACACAAAAGAAATTAAACAAATTTCAATTTTTAGGTCTTTCCGAAGCAAAATATCAAGATCTTAAACTATTAATCTCCTTACGAAGCAAAGCCAGAAAATCAATTTAAATGTGAATTAAAAGTAAAGGTTATCTACTTTTAAAGAAATTAAAATGCATAAGAGTGAAGTTTACTTAATTTTGCTTAAGTTATTAAATAAAATGTTACCTCCATCACGTTTTTCTGTTTTTAAAAAAAACTTCCCAGCCTAACCTAATATACATACCTACAATTAAACAGATAAACTATGGGTTAGAAAGGTCTCAAAAAGGCATATCGGTCTCTACACACTAAACAACACAGCACAAATACTAATTCAAATCAAACTTACTCAAAGTCATAATCAAACATGCCAGACGGGCTGAGGGGCAGCATTTGAAAGGAAGAAAGCAATAGAAATTAATATACTAATTGAATAAATTAGTCGATTAGCCACCCTAGCAAGATTTGTAGAAACAAAATCAGCTTTCAGAATCTTAAGCGATAAAGTTTCAAACATCAAAGCACCCAAGATTTTGTGGTTGGGAGAGTCCCTTCCCTCCTGGATTTTGTATCAGAGCAGACTATGAAAGGAAAAGTTATTTCATTAGGAAACGAGGTAACTGCAGGCCCTCTATTAGCTGCCAGACTCAGAGTTAGAACTTGTAAAATATTTAATTGTCATGAAGAATATAAATAGGGCATTAGAAGAAATAGAGAATGAAGGGTTTAGTCATATAATGAAAGGTGCTTCGAAGACAGTACTAACAATTCAGCACAATATACTTTGACCAACATAAGAGATAAAAACATCACACATTTTTTTAAAAAGAAAGCATTTTGCAACTTTGAACTCAAGTTCTATGTTGGAGGCATGTCTGGGGAACACGGTCCTCTTTCTACAGCATTCATCCTAGAGGCCCAGGGTCAAACGAATCACCTCAGTGCTAGGCCTGCTCCAGAAACTGCAGAGGCAAGTCACTTTGCCCCTGAACTGGCGATGACAGCTAACTGTTCCCGTCAGGGCCAGGACTTCGAACACCCAAACCGACGGCCCCCCCCCTACTAAAACAAAGGAGAGCAGATCTCCCCAAGCCCCCAAGCCTCGGGGATCTGCAAGGGAACGGTGAAGGGGAGGAGGCTGTGTCGGCCATCGCTGCTAACAGACCACGGTCCGGGCAGACTTCCAAGGCAAACATGAACCCTGAGCATGACACCGGCTCCTTGGCTGTTGTAACACCTTTTACACCGTAGGTAGGTAGGTGCTGGAACAATATGCAAAATGCTGTATTCTCCTCCTAGCCCATGTTTGCAAGAATGAAGCTGGAAGAAAGCATAACTTCGGTATCCCTTATGCAACCGTGTCACTTACGGCATCTGGGAAAGGGCACACAGTGTACCAACCAGGAACTATCAACAACATAACTCTCGGCCTAACTTAATTTTGTTTGCAAATTAAAGTAGACTGTACCCACCTAAAGAAAACTTCGCAAACTACCTGGAAGAATTCTAGGGTTTTGTATATTAGTAAAGACCTGTAAGAACAGCTGTAAGTTATTATTGCAACTTTCTTCCTTACAGCCGCTGGGACTTATTGTTCAGATACCATGTAAAATATAAGAATTCAGAACAGGGTGATCATTTGTGAATGCTAAACATTATTTGATAAATGTTCATATTCCTAAGGAGGACAAATCCAAAAGTTATTCCTTTTTGCTCAAGTTTCATATTTATTTCCACTTTGGTTTACTCAGCACTAAATAGGGCCTGGCCAGGGGCGCCTGGGTGGCTCGGTCGGTTAAGCGGCCGACTTCGGCCCAGGTCATGATCTCGTGGTCCGTGAGTTCGAGCCCCGCGTCGGGCTCTGTGCTGACAGCTCAGAGCCTGGAGCCTGTTTCAGATTCTGTGTTTCCCTCTCTCTGACCCTCCCCCGTTCATGCTTTGTCTCTCTCTGTCTCAAAAATAAATAAACGTTAAAAAATATATATATTAAATAGGGCCTGGCACACAGTGGGTACTCAGACATTTGCTGAAATAATTTACAACTGACTTCATCTAAATAGGTGGGGGGGAGGGTTGTGGCACATTGCGGGGGAGATACAGATACCGTTCGGGGTGCAAACGTTCAAATGTGTACAAATACAGCACTCCAGCCCCAGCCCCATGCCCACTAGGAGAGACATCAGTCAGGGGGCAAGGGGTCTGGACACTTCCTGACCAAAGATGGCAGGAATCTGAGAACTTTAACTGGCCACTGAGATGCCACTCCAGTGCACTGAACCTGTTTACACAGAAAGAAGGCAAATCAGCTCCACTCTGCTCCCTTGGGGCAGGTAAGCGCCTACAGCCAAAGGGAGGAGGCCGGCCAGATACCACACCAGGCGGGTGACAAAAGGCTCCAGCTTTCCAGACAGAAAATGTCATTTGTGAAAGCAATAACTAACATCGAAGATCTTTATAAATCCTAGTATTTATAAAAATGGCAGGAAGAAATGCTTTTTCTATGGAAATCTACTAGTACTAGAAGCCTGCAGGAGGAAAGTTAAGTTCATGCTTAATTCCATTTATCGGTCAGCTGATCATGGCATTAAAAAAAGGGAAGGATTGGGGCACCAGTCGGTAAAGCGTCCGACTTCGGCTCAGGTCATGATCTCACGGTTCATGAGTTCAAGCCCCACATCAGGCTCTGTGCTGACAGCTCGGAGCCTGGAGCCTGCTTCCGATTCTGGGTCTCCCTCTCTCTCTGCCCCTCCCCTGCTCATGCTCTGTCTCTCTCTGTCTCAAAAATAAATAAAACATTAAAAAAAATTTTTTTTTCAAAGGGAAGGATTACCTATAATAAACAGTAGCTATCTACTGTACCACAAATGGAAGAAACATCCAGAAACTTTCAAGGAATGTTCCCCCTACTCAGGACACTGTGAAATAGGAAAAGAGTAATTACTTTAAAATGACACTGGAATAAATTTAATAAAAGCAACACAGAGCATGACAATTATCTTGACAATTTAAAAAAATATTTTGAGTATGGTTCCCTCGGGGGGTGGGGGGCGGCCCGGGTGGCTCAGTTGGTTGAGCTGAGGTTGAGCTCTTGATTTCTGCTCAGGTCATGATCCCAGGGACATGGGATCACACCCCGCATCAGGCTCTGCACTGAGCGTGGAGCCTGCTTAAGATTCTCACTCTCTCTCCCCCTGCCCCTTGTTCCACCCCTCCCCCACTCACGTGCTCTCTAAAAAAAAAAGATTATGGTTCCCTGCTACTGTTTGTGATCAGTTAGCATTAGTCCTACCACAGTGATTATATAGCCTATAACCTACACACAAAAAAAGATAAGCAATTTTTGCTATTTGTTACTGCAGTTACGAGATTGGCATAGTGATTTTTGGTTTGCAGGAAAGTGCTGAGCAGCAGTCTTGAGTCACCATTTGGAGGAAATACTATTTCTGCAGTCTAAAAACCACCACCACCATTGACAAGAAAAATTTTTAGAAGAATTAAAGAATCTATTGATGCCTAGGAGGCTTAAACCAGTTTAAGTTCATTCTACATTATCCCCATGTGCCATAACCACGAAGCTAACAACGTGAATGCCTTGGGTGCGTGTGAAGGAACATCCTACACGTCTGTGGAACAAGCCAGCCCAGAAGCACACTGGAGGACAGGGAGCTCCGTCCCTTCCTTGCCCTTCCCCTTTCCTCTCAATGTGCAGCCTCCTGGGGCGCCTGGGTGGTTCAGCCAGTTAAGCGGTCCACTTCCCTTCAGGTCATGATCCCATGAGTTCCAGCCCCGCGTCGGGCTCTGTGCTGACAGCTCAGAGCCTGGAGCTGCTTCAGATTCTGTGTCTCCCTCTCTCTCTGCCCTTCCCCTACTCGTACTCTGTCTCTCTCAAAAATAAATAAAAACATTAAATATATATATACACACACACACACATATATATGTATATATGTGTGTATATATGTGTGTGTGTGTGTGTATATATATATATATATATATACACACACACACACACACACATCTATCCATCTATCTATACACACACACACATATATGCAGGCTCCCAAGAGGAGCAGGACAAAAGCCAGCCTGTGGATACCTGGTTTTCATGCCTCCCAGAAGAAGGTTTGAGGTCAGGGCAAGATTCTTCTAGAAACTATGCCATTACCCTCTCTGAGTACAGCTGTTTAATTTCCAATTATCTGAGTTAATAGTCCCAGGCAGAGTGAATGCTAAAATCTTCTCTGGATGACACCTGACCTCTCTGTCCACTGATGTCATACCTATCTCATTACACACTGTAAAAACAAAAGAAACCAAAAGACAACCCCCACCCCACATACACAGTGGACATACATTAGCTAGAAAGGCACTCTCCTATCTTACAGACTTTATATTACTCCTCTCTGATATCTGAAATCAGCATATTAGAGAGATATATAACAAATCACAAGCAACCAAAAAACTTGTATTTAAAGAGAAAAAAGGCATGTCAGATCAGCTCTCTCCATCCACGAGCAAATAACTGTAGGCAGGGACCAGGATTAAGAGCAGAAGACTTTCTCCACTTTTCCAGCTTCCCAACATGTACTAGCGGCATTTTCCAAAGACTATTACACACATTCCATTTCTACTTCCCCTTTCGCCCTTCTAAAGGATTCCAAATTCACCGCATTAAACAAAGTTTTCATAGAATGCCATTCTTCTACACTAGAACAGTGGGAAGGATGTCTTCCTTCATGGTTACTCTAAATGCCCACCAATTCCTCCACTGGAGAAAACTTCTATTTCACTTGGATCAAAGCAATCTCTCCCCATCTGCAACACAAAGAGGGCACCAATCCCAAAGAATTCTCACTCTGGTACAGACCCTTAACAGCAATGGTCACGGAGGCTAGGGGGTGGGGTGGGGTGGGGTGGGGGTGGGGGTGGGCAGGGGGGGCAGGGGCGGGCGGGGAGGGGAGGCCCCTGCCACTGACCTGTGCCGGTTTTTATTCTTTCGTTTTTTATGGCTGCTGTGATGACTCCCTGAGGAAGTAGAAGAAGCAGCCTTCTGAGGCTTCACTCCCTGCACAGATCCATCCAGATCCTCAGGGTCCTCCTGGCTGGGCTCATTTTCCTGATTGTGGAAGTCTGGAGAAGTATCACTTTCCGTCCCGCTTCCCGGCTCCCCTGGAGGGAATAAACACAGGTCCCAGAAGCAAGGTCAGCATTCCTCAGGCAGTCTGTCCGGCAGCCAGGAGAGAGGTCTCGGAGCACTAATACACAGAAAAAGAGACTATTTCCTATCCTCAAGGACCAGACATTTTACCTGACAGGAAAATACTTGCAGACAGAGAAGGTATGTACCCTCAAGGCATCAGAGTTACCGGTATTCCTGAACTAGAAGTCTTCTGAGACACTGTAACCAAAAGCAGCCTTTCTAAGCACTGCTGGGAGATGGGACCATACAACCAGGAGTTATTTAAACACAGAACCCACGAATGGGATTAATAATTATACAAGAAGCCTGGGTTCCTTCCCCAAACTGTACAGAAATCCTGTCTATCAAGAAAGGGGGCTTGGGATGCCTGGGTGGCTCAGTCGGTTAGGCCTCCGACTCTTGGTTTCAGCTCAGGTCATGATCTCACCAGGTTCTGGTATCAGGCTCCGCGCTGACAGTGCGGAGCCTGCTGAGGATTCTTTCTCCCTCCCACCCTCTCCCTCCCCAACTATGTCTCTCTCTCAAAATAAATAACTTTATAAATAAATAAATAAATAAAGTGGTAATATTCTTCAGTTGACACATATTCCCAATTTTAAAACATCCTTTATATATCAAATAAAAAATTAAAAAACATTCTGCATAAACAAATACTCTTTAAAACATTTATTTATTTATTTATTTATTTATTTATTTATTTATTTAGAGAGACTGCGCGCACACACATGCGACAGAGAGAGAGGGAGAGAGAAATCCCAAGCAGGCTCCATGCTGTCAGCACAGAGCCCAATATAGGGCTCGAACTGACAAACTGTGAGATCAGGACCTGAGTCAAAATCAAGAGTCGGACATTTACCCAACTGAGCCACCCGGGTGCCCCATAAATAAATACTTTTAAGAATAATTGTGTATACTCTGGCAAATGTATACCTAGGTTTTTCCTGAAAGGAATTTCTTGAGACCTTAATAGATGAGGATAGAAGAATACTTTCACTCTACTCAGCTATTGAAGGACCCTAAGTATGTACACGTTTTCTTGTTTTAAATTTTTAAAAAATTTTTGGACACTATCCGTTTGTAAAAACTGTCAAGAGGGGTCTTGTGGACAGCAGAGCCAGACCCCAGTTTTCTTCTTTTTATACCTTTGTATTATAAACTGTTGGGAAGGATTTCAAATTGAGTAGGCCATGGATATAAGAAGAAAAGAAAGGGATGGTCCCAAAAGAGCAGAAGGGAGAAATGGAACCAGATCTCAGAAATCATGAAACCCTACTTTTGAACGCTTCATGAGAGCAACAGAAGAGGGAGCCCTACAACCAGGAAGCCAGAGAAAGCGTGCTGCTGAACTGTGCTTCTAAGGTTCAGGAAAACCCATTTCACGTAAAAATTAGCAAACAAACTTCAAACTGCAGGAACCACGACTGTGGGGGCACTGGCCTAAGAAGAGACCTACAGATCAAAAGAATTCAAAGTCCAGTTACAAACATTTTTACATTTACAGTCCAATGATTTTCATGGGCGACAAGACAATTCAACGAAGAAAGCGTCGTCTTTCTGATAAATAATGCTGGGACAAGTGGATGTCCACGAAGGAAAGAATGAAGTTGGAGCCCTGTCTCACACCAAACACGAAAATTAACTCAAAATGTATCACAGGCCTAAATGTAAGTAAGGGCTAAACACTAAAACTCTCAGAACTCATTTGATTAGGCAAATGGTTTCTCAGATAGGACCACAAAAGGAAGCATAACAAGGAAAAAAAAATGTAAATTGAACTATACTGTTTTATTATATAAAACTCTTGAGCTGCAAGCAATATTCCAAGAAAGTAAAAAAAAACAATTCACAGAAAGGGAGAAATATTTGCGATTCATATATGTGATAAGACCTTTTTTTTTGTTTGTTTCTACTTCTGTTTACAAACCCTTATGCCGAGGGCTGACTTTCAGTAGATTGCAGCGAGGGAGGTGCTCTGCCGGGAAGGAAACCCCAACCCACAAATGGGCTGTCTACAAATGGCTTAGCTCTAGGCTCTCCATGAACATATATCGTGTGACGGGCGAGGGAGCAGCCCCTTTCTGGCTGCACCCTGTTTCCCAGGACAAGAGGCTCTCCGCACTGGATTTAGAGGCATTCAGTCACAATCCCGCAGTTGGTAGCTTCGCCCCGTTGGCTCTTCAGCCAAGCACATATACCAAATCTGATGAGGCCTCATATCCAGAATATATATAAGAACTCTTAGAACCCACTAATGAAAAGAGAAAAAGCCAAATTAAAAAATCGGCAAAGGATCTGCACGCAGTTCTCAGAAGAAGATACACAGTGGTCAATAACACGTGGAAAGATGCTCAACGTCATGAGCCATTAGGAAAATGTAAATGAAAACCACAGAGAGACTAGGAAGATAAACAATAACGAGTGTTGGTGAGGATGTGGAGAAACTGGAACCCTCATACACTGCTGATGGGAAGAGAAAATGGTGCAGCCACATTGGAAAGTTTGGCAGTCCCACAAGTCCCGTGTGAACGAAAACAGGCTCACACAAACCTTGTCATGGATATTCACGGCAGTGTTACTCAAGAGCAGCCGAGTGACCATTAACTGACGAACGCATAAATAAAATGTGGTACAGCCATACAATGCAATATTATTCAGCATTAAAAAGAAACATAATACTAATACACGTTCTGTTTTGGGTTTGCTTGTTTGTTTTCTTTGGTGTGGTTACAGTGTTAAGAGCCTATCGTTTACAGAGAACTACCATATCATCCAGCAATCCTACCTCTGGGCACTTAACCAAAAGAACTGAAATCAGGATTTTGAAGAGACACCTGCACTCCCAAGTCGACCGCAGCATTAATTCACATTACCCAAGGTGTGGAAACAACCTTCAGGTCCATCAACAGATGAACGGATAAAGAAAATGTGGTATATACCTATAGCAGAATATATTATTTGGCCTTAAGACAAAGAAGGAAACCCTGACATATGCTGCAAGGCTGATGAATTAGGAGGACGTCGTGCTAACTGAAGTAAACCAGTCCCAGGAGGGCAAACACCTCATGATTCGATTCTGGTGAGGGGTCTAAAATAGACTCACAGAAGCAGAGAGCGGGATGCTGGCAGCCTCCAGGGGGAAGGAGAAATGGCGAGCGGAAAGTTTCAGCCAGACAACACGAAGAATCTCTAAGAGATCTGCTGTAGAACACAGTAGTTAACAATACTGTATCGGGCACTTAAAAATCTGTGTGGCTCAGCTGGTAGAGCATGTGACTCTTACTCTCAGGTCTAGAGTTCAAGTCCCAAGTTAGGCATTGAGCCTACTTAAAAAAAAAAAAAAAAAAAAAAAAATCTGTGGAACCCATTTTTAGTGTTCTTACAACAATTAAAAAAAAAACTCTATGAAACATGTATACAAGAAAAATAGTATGATGTTTAGGATTTTCAGTATAACACAGGGGGTGGAAGTGAGAGTACGGGGGGTGTGAACACGGCGCTGACTGTGTTCTGATGATTTGGGGGCCATGTGCTAGATACGCAGGGATTTGTCATTTTACGGTCTTTATCGGTCTAGATTCAAAAATTCACTTTGATAAAGAGTTGAAAAGTACTCACTTTTAAGACATCTAGATGGCCAACTGACACATGAAAAGATGCTCAACATCACTCATCATCAGGGAAATACAAATCAAAACCACAATGAGATACCCCCTCACACCTGTCAGAATGGCTAACATTAACAACTCGGGCAACAACAGATGTGGGCAAGGATGCGGAGAAAGAGGATCTCTTTTGCATTGTTGGTGGCAATGCAAGCTGGTGCAGCCACTCTGGAAACAGTATGGAGGTTCCTCAAAAAATTAAAAATACAACTATCCTATGACACAGCAATTGCACTACTAGGCATTTATCCATGGGATACAGGTGTGCTGTTTCGAAGGGACACATGTACCCCCACATTTATAGCAGCACTATCAACAATAGCCAAAGTATGGAAAGAGCCCAAATGTCCATCGATGGATGAATGGATAAAGAAGATGTGGTGTGTATATATATATATATACACACACACACACACACACACACACACACACACACACACACACACATATACGATGGAGTATTACTCGGCCATGAAAAAGAATGAAATCTTGTCATTTGCAACTACGTGGATAGAACTAGAGGGTATTATGCTAAGCGAAATTAGTCAGAGAAAGACAAATATCATGACTTCACTCATATGAGGACTTTAAGACGCAGAACAGATGAACATAAGGGAAGGGAAGCAAAAATAATACAAAAACAGGGAGGGGGCAAAACAGAAGAGACTCTTAAATATGGAGAACAAACAGAGGTTACTGGAGGGGTTGTGGGAGGGGGGATGGGCTAAATGAGTAAGAGGCATTAAGGACTCTACTCCTGAAATCATTGTTGCACTATATGCTAACTTGGATGTAACTTAAAAAAAATAAAATAAAATAAAATAAAGTACTCACTTTTCCACGTAGTTTACCCAACAATATCTACAACAGGCCTTCCTAAGCTATGCCTTTAGGAATGTAAATGGTGACACTCTTTTTGGAAAGTCTAGGGTGTTTTCCAAAACCAAAATCCCATTCCCCGATTCTCCAGACACCAACTGGATTCCATTCTGACACTAACTACCAGAGTTAGGGCAGACCCACAGCTTAAGGGCTCAATCCCATAAGAGTGCCCCACTTCAAACACCAGTCCCAACTCCCAGGCTTCCCATACTTCTGACCAACCGGCTATAAATCAGGGGTACCCTAAACCCCTTCCCTCAGCTTCCATAATTTGCTACAGTAGCCACACAAACTCAGGAACGTGATTTACTTACTGTTAACGTTGTCTATTATACGGGGTACAGCTCCGGAGCAGCGAAATGGAAGAGACGCACGGGGCAAGGTACCCAATGGAAGAGACGCACGGGGCAAGGTACCCACGCCTTCTCTGGGCCTACCACCCTGCCATTCACCAAGAAAAGCTCTACCGTTTAGGGGTTTAATGGAAATTTCATTATGCAGTCGTGATTAATTAAGTCACTGGCCACTGGTGATTCACTCAGTCTCTAGCCCCTCTCCTCTCCCCTCTCTCAGAGGTTTGGGGGTAGAGCTTAAAGTTCTAAGCCCCCATCCTGGAGCTCTCTAGGGGCCCCCAGCCATCAGTCATCTTTGTTGCCATACAGAAATTTCTCTTGGGGGCACCTGGGTGGCTCAGTCGGTTAAGTGTCCAACTTCAACTCAGGTCACGATCTCACAGGTTTGTGAGTTCAAGCCCCACATCAGGCTCTCCACTAACAGTGCAGAGCCCACTTCAGAGCCTCTGTTTCTCTCCCTGCCCCTCCCCTGCTCTGTCTCTCTCTCTCTCAAAAATAAATAAATAAACATTAAAAAACATTTCTTTTGCATGCTAGTCATTCTTTTTTTAAAAATTTATTTATTTCAGAGAGAGAGAGAGAGAGAGAGAGAGAGAGAGAGAGAGAATGCACGCACACATGTGCAAGTGGGAGAGGAACAGAAGGGGAAGGAGACAGAGAATCCCCTGCTGACTCTGCTGTCAGCACAGAGTCCAACTCGGGGCTCAATCCCAAGAACTGAGAGATCACGACCTGAGCCAAAATTCAAAGTCGGATGTTCAACCTATTGAGCCACCCAGGCACCCCACCTGCTAGTCATTCTTATCGCTCTGGAGATTCCAAGGGTTTTAGGAGCTGTGTGCCAGAACAGGGGACAAACACCAAATATATATTTCCCATCACACCACAGAAAGTAACTGTGCTATATCATGAAAATCACCCTTTGACACAGTAGTGCCACTTTTGGGGCACTATCCTGTAGAAATAAAGTCCATTACAAAAAAGCAAGCGGACAAGGAAGTTTACTGCAACCTTGTTTAGCGGGGAAAATGGAGACAATGTGAATTCTCACCAACAGAGGAGGTACCCGGTATTTTTCAGCTTTTAAAAAGAATGTGAGGGTTGCCTGGGTGGCTCAGTCAATTAAGTATCGGACTCTTGGTTTCAGCTCAGGTCATGATCTCATGGTTCGTGAGTTCGAGCCCCGCGTTGGGCTCTGTGCTGACAGTCTAGATTCTCTGTCTTCAGATTCTCTGTCTCCCTCTCTCTCTGCCCCTCCCCTGCTCATGCTCTCTCTCTCCTTCAAAATAAGTAAACATTAAAGTAATAATAATAATAATAATAATAAATAAAAAGAATGGTGAGATTATAACAATAGCTAACACAGTCCCTACTATAAGCCAGGCACTGTTCTATACACTTAAAAAATTTTTTTTAAATCTTTATTTATTTATTTTTGAGAGAGACGGCAAGCAGGGGGTGGGGAGGGGCAGAGAGAGGAGAGAGAGAATCCCAAGTAGGCTCCACAAGAGTCAGCACAGAGTCCGACATGGGGGTCGATCTCACAGACTGAGAGATCATGACCTGAGCCGACATCAAGAACTGGGACGCTTAACCAAGCCACCCAGGCACTCCCTCCACACTTCAAATATATCACATCTACAACCTTCACAGAAACCTCTACAACCAAGATGACCATTTGACAGAGACGGAAATTGAGGCTAGAGGTTAAGAAAGCTGCTCAAGGTCACACAGCTCATAAGGTGAAGATTCGGAATTCACACTCAAAGACAGTTTGGCTCCAAAGCCCACGCTCTTCATCACGACTCTACCGTCTCACTCTATGCACACTCAACCTGCAGGGGTGCATGTGCTAAGGGAAAAAGCAGGTAATATGCACTGGGAGAGCCAATTTTTTCTTTAAAAAAAAAAAAATCCTCTTTATGTACATAGTTAAAATTCCAAGTTAAAAAAAAAAATCCCCAACCCTGTGAGTCTGCATCTGTATGTGTGTGTGTGTGTGTGTGTGTGTCCCAGATGTGTTAGGAATACTGTTAAGCTGTTAACGTTGATTACCTCAGAAAGTTGGGGGTGAAGTAGAGCATGAGGTAATTAACCTGTTTCATTCATTCATTCATTTCATTCATTCATTCACCTCTAAACAGTTTGACTTAGTACAATCTGAAAAAATTACTTTTCTAATTAAAAAAAAAAAAAATCTAATGAAATCTACAAAGATGAGTTTAAAATGGGGAAGGATGATTAGGACAGCCTTCTTCTCCCAAAGCCAGTCCTATTTTTATGTAGGTAAAAAATGCCATCTCTCAAACTGCAAATGGCGAAGGCACTGGCCAGGGCAGGAATGGGTTGCTGGGCCATGAGGTCATAAAAGCTTTGGCTCACAGCTGGATGACAGAAGGAGCACAGGACTAACTGAGTAGGGGCTGGGCACAGGGAGAGAAAGATTATCTCAAAAAGCGGGAGACAAGACAGAATGGCAAGTTAGAGCAAATTTGGCCAATGTTGCAATTCTATTAAAAGACATTAATAGGGGCGCCTGGGTGGCTCAGTCAGTTAAGCGTCGGACTCTTATTTATGGCTGAGGTCATGATCTCACGGTTCGTAGGTTCGAGCCCCACACTGGGCTTTGCACTGTGAGTGCAGAGTCTGCTTGGGAGTCTCTCTCTCCTCTCTCTCTCTCTGCCTCTCCCCTGAACTCTTTCACTCTCAAAATAAATAATAAAATAAACTTAAAAGACAAAAAAGAAGTGAAGCACTGTCTAAAAAAAGGGAGATTAATGGGCAAAACAACTGTTTACTCATTTTGGACCAGTTGCTACGGGAGTACTGGGTAAATGGATCAGTTGGTCATATTCTATAAGTACCTGTGTGGAAACACATACAAAAGAGTGAAAATCAAATCAAAGCCCTATGAATGGAGAATCCACCTGTGTTACCTCTCTGAAGAGGTAACATCCCAGGGAGTAACAGATGTCCCGAAGGACTGATCTGGATATTAAGTATCATGGGAGCCAGAGAAGAAAGAGCGGATTGTTCAGGGAAAGCTTCACTGAGGGGGTGGAATTTAAACTGGGCCTTGGAAAATGAGAAGCCAAAATAGGTACAAAAAATAGCACAAGCAAAAGTGCAGAGGTGAGGAAACATAAGGTACATTTTGGACAAATGAATCAAGTATCTCTTGAGCAGACGCCTTGAGGATTGAGAGGAGAAATGGAAAGCCAGGTGAAGGGCCGTGACTGGGGGGCGCCTGGGTGTCTCAGTCGGTTAAGTACCCAACTCTCGGCTCTGGCTCACGTTATGAATGATTTCATGGTTCATGAGTTCAAGCCCCACACTGGGCTCTGCACTGACAGCACAGAGCCTGCTTGGGGTTCTGTCTCTGCCTCTCTCTCTCTCTCTCAAAATAAGTAAATAAACTTAAAAAAGAAAAAAAAAAGAGCCATGAGTGTCAGATTTAGGGATCTGATCTAGGGAGACAGTATGAGGTGATGGTTAAGATATGTGACTTGTTGCTGAATCTTTCAGACCCTGTTCCTCCATCTGTAAAATAGGACACTTCTCTGTACTGAGTATCTCTTATGGACAAGGCATTGGACCAGACACTGGAGCTCCAGCAATGTTCCCTACTTTCAAGGAGTTTATAATCTGTACTTATCCCCAAGAAGTAGCTTTAAAGAATAAATGAGATAATGCAAGGGTTTGCATAGTGTCTGCAACACAATAAGTGTTCCAATCTCAATATCCTTGAGATCCATAAATACGCAAGTCAAATTCTAACACGGTAGACAATTTGGCATAAAATAGTTGTTACCAGGACATAAGGAGAAGTCATCGAGCCATTTCTAAACAGAGAAGTGACATTGAACAGTGAATGTTTACTGAGTTCTCTGTATAAACCCATGTTTTAGGATTATCAGGCTACAAATGGTTTATAATAGGGACTGTAGCCAGGGAGACTAGATTAAACACTGCTAAAACACCAAGTGCAACCACAGAGTAAGAATCATGGTCTTTTTTGGGCTCCCGGAAGCAGGGGAGGAGTGAGGCCAAAAGGGCTGGGTTACAGCACCCCGAAGTACAGCAGAAGTCAGGCAACCCTGTGGCGCTGTCACCAGGAAAAGACACCTGTTTGTTTCTCCCCGACACAGAAGAAGGCAACTCGGGTTTTTTTGTTTTTTTTTTTTTTTCAAAATTTTTTTTAATGTTTATTTATTTTTGAGACAGAGAGAGACAGAGCATGAATGGGGAGGGTCAGAGAGAGAGAGGGAGACACAGAATCCAAAACAGGCTCCAGGCTCTGAGCTGTCAGCACAGAGCCCGACGTGGGGCTCAAACTCACGGACCGTGAGATCATGACCTGAGCCGAAGTCGGATGCTTAACCGACTGAGCCACCCAGGCGCCCCAGGCAACTCGTTTTTAGAGTAAAGAATGCCAGGTTTGGGGGTGCCTGGGTGGCTCAGTCGATTGAGCATCTAGATGACTCTTGATTTCAGCTCAGGTCATGAGCCCAGGGTTGTGGGATCGAGGCCCACCTCAGGCTCTGTGCTAAGCGTGCAGCCCTGCTTGAGATTCTCTCTCTCTCTCTCTCTCTCTCTGCCCCTGCTCACTCCCTCTCAAAAAAAAAAAAAAGACAAAAAAAACAAATGCCAGATTTTGATTAAGTGTAATAAGCCTACAAATGAGACACTTTACTTATTAAAACAACAACACCACCACCAACTACTAAATAGTGCTAGGCACTAACTTCTTTTTAGCACAAAAACTTTAAAGGAGGCAAGAAAGATACCCAAAATAATGCTTCATGCGGCCCTTTACTTATCCACTGGAATGATGAGAACACTCAGGGGAGATGTGGTTTGATGAAAGCTTCAGGAGAGTCTGATAAAACAGTATCAACTATGCTGATCCCTTAAAGGAAACTGGATAAAATCTGCCTGCTTGTCTTTTACTTTATTCTTTTTACAAAAACACACAACGCCTCGCTAATTTGCCTAAAATTCCCCTTGGGAACCATGCTAATCCACTCTATCATCCTAGTTTGGGTAGGTAGGCCAAAGGAAGCAGAAAGCAATGCATATTTTTATTATTTTTTTTTAATGTTTCTTTCTTTCTTTTTTTTTGAGAGAGAGTGCAAGTGGGGTAGGGGCAGAGAAAGCAGAAGGCACAGAACCTGAAGCAGGCTCCAGGCCTCTGAGCTGTCAGCACAGAGCCTGACACGGGATTAGAACTCACAAACCACAAGATCATGACCTGAACCGAAGTCAGATGCTTAAACAACTGAGCCACCCAGGCGCCCCACAGGAATGCATTTTTTTTAAGATGTTTATTTATTTTGAGAGAGAGAGAGAGAGAGAGAGAACACAGAGGGGGAGGGGCAGAAAGAGAAATTCCCAAGCAGGCTCCTCGATGCCAGAGCAGAGCCCAGTGTAGGGATTGATCTCACAAACTGTGAGATCGTGACCTAAGCAGAAATCACGAGTCAGATGCTTAACCAACCGAGTCACCCAGGAAGCCCAAAAGTAATGCATTTTAAAAGAAAATTTTCAGAATGGTTTGGAAACAAAATGCCAAAAGTACAAAACTCCAAAATCCTTGCGATCTAAGAATGTGCAATTCAAAATCTAAGACAGAAAAAAATGTTCAGTTCATCACCATCAAAAAACAAGAACACAGGAGTCATTCCACAAGATCTGTTACACAGAAATCTGGAGACACTGGAGAGCTTCTATGCAAAGGAAGAAGTGCAAAAGGCAAAGGAGACCATTCCCCTCGTGGAATGAAAGCTTGGTTTGAATCACCTGGCTCTTTCAGGGACCTTCAACTGGGTTTAAAGTGATCCAACCACCCATCAGAAGAAAACATAAAATCTTTGGAAGATAACAACTTCATCCTCACTCTCAAATTACTCAACAAATAGTTTAAGTTACAGTGAGCGGTACACGGTCAAAGATAAGCACACAGGGAAATTAGACTTTGGAAGCAAACTACAACAGAAACAGGTCTGTAAAGACTTCACAGGTTGGGGAGGCTGGGTGACTCAGCTGGTTAAAAGTCCGACTTTGGCTCAGGTCATGCATGATCTCACGGTCCGTGAGTTCGAGCCCCGCATTGGGCTCTGGGCTGACAGCCGAGAGCTGGGAGCCTGCTTCAGATTCTGTGTCTCCCTGTCTCTCTGCCCCTCCCCTGCTTGCACTGTCTCTCTCTCTCTCAAAAATAAACAAACATTAAAATAAATTTTTAAAAAAGACTTCACAGATTGAAATTGTTATTATTGTTTTATTTTTGGGAGAGAATATGCACGCGCACAAGTGGGGCAGGGGCGGAAGGGGGAGAGACAGAGAATCTTATGCATGCTCCACACTCAGTGCAGAGCCCAACGTGGGGCTCGATCCCACGACCCTGGGATCATGACCTGAGCCAAAACCAAGAGTCAAACAAACGTTCAACCGACTGAGCCACCCAGGCGCCCCCACAGAATTACACATTAAACACAGAATGTACAGAATTAAAAACAGAATCTTGTACAACAAGCAGGCTTACTCTGCTTAAAGAAACAAAAGGCAAGTTTAAAAATAATTGCAGGGAAAGCTACTGAAAAATTACATAGCAGATTTTAGAAATAATTAAGTGGGATTTTGGAAATTAAAAATGTAATAAAAGATTTAAAAATCAAGGAAAGGTTGGGGCACCTGAGTGGCTCAGTCAGTTAAGCATCCGACTTCGGCTCAGGTCATGATCTCACGGATCATGGGTTCGAGCCCCGCGTCGGGCTCTGGGCTGACAGCTCGGAGCCTGGAGCCCGCTTCAGATTCTGCGTCTCCCTCTGTCTGCCCCTCGCTGCTTGCACTCTGTCTCTTGCATTGTCTCAAAAATAACAAACGTTAAAAAAAAAAAAAAAATCAAGGAAAGGTTTAACAGCAAGTCAGACTCAACTGAAAGGAGAATTAGTAAACTGGCAGGCGGCCCAGAGACAAAGACAGAAGACACAGAGGAGCGAATAAAAGACCATGTAGGATAAAATGAGAAAGTTTAACATACAGTTAAGTAGAGTGGGAGAGGAGAGGGGAGACAGCATGCAGCAAATGCATCATCTGAAGAATACTGGGCATTTTCCAGAACTGATGAAAAATACCAAGCTACAGCTACAAGAAGTTCAACGAAACCCAAGCCAGATAATTAAAAAGAAATTCATACTTAGACACATGGTAGTTGACTGTAGAAAATCAAGATGGAAATAGACTCTTAAGAAATAGCAGGAGTAGGGGTGCTCAGTGGCTCAGTCGGTTAGGTGTCCAACTTCGGCTCGGGTCATGATCTCGTGGTTCGTGAGTTCGAGCCCCGCGTCAGGCTCTGTGCTGACAGCTCGGAGCCTGGAGCCTGCTTCGGATTCTGTGTCTCCCTCTCTCCCCGCCCCTCCCCCACTTGAGCTCTGTCTCTCAGTCTCTCTCTCTCTCTTAAAAAAAATAAACATGAAAAAAAATTTTTTTTTAAAGAAATAGCAGGAGGAAATGGTAATGACAGGTGGTGAGACGGAACACAGCAGAATTACTTTAAAGGGGCTCTGACCATTTGAATTGATGAACTCCAGTATTTATGTAATTCCCTATCGAAAAGAAGCCAAAGCCGCTTACCAAGATTCGTATAATAAAATCCATACAATAAATTTATTTATTTATTTATTTTTAATTTTTTTTTTTTAACGTTTATTTATTTTTGAGACAGAGAGACAGAGCATGAACGGGGGAGGGTCAGAGAGAGGGAGACACAGAATCTGAAACAGGCTCCAGGCTCTGAGCTGTCAGCACAGAGCCCGATGCGGGGCTCAAACTCACAGACCGCGAGATCATGACCTGAGCCGAAGTCGGCCGCTTAACCGACTGAGCCACCCAGGCGCCCCACATACAATAAATTTAAAATGAGACGAGTTAAACACAGAAGGACAGAAGACGTCCATGGATGCAGTAGTAAAGATTCATTCCCAGAATGCATGGTCTAGGTTTGGATTTGCTTTCTAGAGGAGAACCACACATTTGGCTTTAAACATTTTAGCAGCTGGGGTGCCTGGGTGGCTCAGTCGGTTAAACGTCTGACTTTGGCTCAGGTCATGACCTCACAGTCTGTGGGTTCGAGCCCTGCATCGGGCTCTGTGCTGACAGCTCAGAGCCTGGAGCCTGCTTCCGATTCTGTGTCTCCCTCTCTCTCTCTCTCTCTCTGTCTCTCTCTCTCTCTCTCTCTGCCCCTCCCCCTGCTTACACTCTGTCTCCCTCTCTGAAAAATAAACGCTAAAAAAAATTAAAAAATAAAACATTTTAGCGCCTACACAAATCAAGTCCATCATCAGATTTTCACTAAAAACCAAATAGTTGTTCGGGGAAAACAACTAGTCCTAAAAGACATAATAATTAGTAACGGTAATAAACATCTGCAACATCGTATTACAATAAATGCAGTGGCACATTTAACGGGACCAAAATGTAATTCATCAAATGCAGCTTTAGAGGGAAGACCAAGGAAGACCAACAGGATCTATCCCAGGGGCGTGGCCCAGGTCCAGGGGGAAGATCTCAGGGGAATGGAGGCCTGCACCTGTTTCCGAAAATCTTTAATACGTAAGTGCTGGTCTCAGCCAAGCTTCTGCAAGCAGTGGCATTGAGCGTCATTCCTTCACGAGTACCTAGGTGTGTACTTGTGTGGCTAGTGAAGTACAGGGCCAGATGCTGAGCTACGC
Organism: Panthera leo; assembly: GCF_018350215.1. Lineage (NCBI taxonomy): Eukaryota > Metazoa > Chordata > Mammalia > Carnivora > Felidae > Panthera > Panthera leo. The sequence goes on from NC_056686.1 coordinate 28,764,258, forward strand.
ACTAAGCCAGGAGGAGGATTGTAGGCTCTTGTGAAAACTGAGCAGTCAGTAATCATTCCATCTCCACTCACAGCGGTGGGGTCCAGGCTGTTCCTTAACCAGTCTTGTGACTTCAGAGAGCAGATAACACTAGCTCTATGTCCTAGAAGTGGCATTAACTGAAAAGAAATAGGATTTAACGTATTTGAGCCATAGCAAGAGAAAAATCAAAAGGACTTGCTATAATTGTTGAGGATGGCAGAAAGGAGTCAAAGATCCCTACAGAGTTTTGAATGAGGGGGAACGGAAGTACTATAACAGAAAAAAACTGGGCAGGCAAGTTTTGAAGGTAATAGAACGGTTCCACCTTAGATAAAATGTTTGAGCCTGAAAATCTGAGTGGAAATGACTCACAGACATTTTCTAGCATTTTCTACATATTTAGAAATCTGTACCCAGAGGTAATAATCAAAGTCACAGTGTAGTTCTAATTCCCAAACTACCAAAATCCCTTCTCCTCCAAATCACTGGCCCAGTGCAGACACAAGAACCAGATCCTACAAGATACATCATCTGAAAGAAGCACACAGCCACAGTACAAAAAGCAGGTTATGCTTTGGAGTGATTCAGTGCACAGGAAGAGTGTTCAACACAGCTACACCGAGTCTGACTTGGAAAGATGAATGTATAGATCTATATCCTATCACTTGACATCAGCAGAGAATTAGACTGTATGGCTTATGTTTGGAGCATGATACAATGTCTTTACAAAGTAAATACTATCTACTCTCTGTTTTATATTTAAGAACACTCAGGTACATTCTGTTCCCACGACCAGATTTTCCTAAGAATTATTAAATTGCGAACATGGAGATTTATCAGATATACCCAAAATTTTCCATGAGAAAAGGTTTTCTTTCTAAGTTAAAAAAAAAAAAAAAAATTCCCCTAACACTTAGCAGTGGGGAAGACCTGTCTTTGTGTCTTTGAGCAGGGGAAGTCACCCTCTGCATGACAGAAGAGGCAGGAGGGACATGATAGTTTCTTCCTCAAAAAACAAACAGGCCAACAAATAAACAAAAGGACACGATTAAGGAGACTCTAGAGGGTGCTTATCTTCTAGAAAGGAGAGGCAAAAGTATGAGAGATGTAGTCTTGAGACCTACAGTTGGATACGAGTTAAATACAAGGGCTCCTGTAGCTTAAAAATAAAGTAGTAAAACAGTAAAAAAATAAATAAATAAACTTACTCTTTTCAATGAGCTGATCCTGAACTCCTGCCAACGCGCTCACTGCCTAAAAGACAAGAAACCACCCGTTACTAGAAAAATTATCAGAGCCCTCAGGAGAGCACTCGGACAGCAGGGAAAGGGAAAACTCATAGGAATTTAACTGAGGTTTCCCTCAACAATGGGCCACAGAAAGAGTCCCCCCACCTCACTTACAGCTGCTGAAGTAACTGAGGATTTACTGAAGAGCCGCTCAGCTTCCTTAAACTTCCGGTTCCTTCGATCGTTTTTGCTATTGGAGTTTCTAAAACACACACAAGAAGCTTCGTAAGCAGCAAGCGGAGGACGGCCCTGGATGTAAGGTGTAAGAACTCTCTCTCTCTCATTGTCTCTCTTAGACAGAAGAGAGACAGCCTCTGGACGGAACGCCTCCACACCAGGTGGATGGACCAAAACGTCCGTTATCCTGAATGCCCGAAGGGACAGCAATGGCTTCCAACGCGGGACAGGCTCCAGTGGTTCACGACCATTTTCATTTTAATATGTATTTACTTTAATACTTACTCGAAACAACCGGCACAGACGAGTGATATGAAATGTTTCTGTCAGATAAGCTTAATTTTTAAAAACTGAAGAACAGACCAGGGTTCCTTAAAGAAAGGGCTGGTATCAGTTCTGGGATAAGGAAAAGGTGAGTCTGAGACACCACATTGGGACAGAAAAGAACCAAAATGCTCAAGGACTGATAGGGTCATGTCGAAAGGACAAAGGCATCAGCAGGAGGAGGTTCCCGCTGGCCTCGTTTGGGACAAACTAAGCATCAAAGAGGATAATGGTGGGTGTGTTTGCTTTGTGAAAAGTCACTAAGCTGTGTATGTATGATGTGTGCAATCCTCTGTATATATTTCAATAAGTTTATACTAAAATAAAAAGACTCTACAATGCAAAAGTGACAGTACTAGATTCCAATACGCTGATTTTTTTTTTTTTTTTTAATCCATGGGTCTGTAGTGATACTAAAGAGAGAGGCCTGGAGATACAGAATGAAAGGGAGAGAAGATAAGAAGGGAAGATTCATCTTTCCAAATGCCAGTAAGCCATGTACACAAAGAATAAAATTAGAATCAGCAGTCTGTTAAGTGATTCAAGTAAAAATCAACAAAAGATACTGACATTGCTGAATAAAAATGTGGAGGATCGCAATATATTCACACCGTGTACAAGTACAACCTCCAAACTACTTACGAATTACAGAGAGAAAAATGAATAAAAAAAAACATTTTTTTTTAATGTTTATTTATTGTTGAGAGACAGAGACAGAATGTGAGGGGTTAGGGGCAGAGAGAGAGGGAGACACAGAATCCGAAGCAGGCTCCAGGCTCCGAGCTGTCAGCACAGAGCCCGACGCGGGGCTCAAACCCACAAGCTGTGAGATCATGACCTGAGCCGAAGTCGGACGCTCAACTGAGTGAGCCACGCAGGCGCCCCAAGAAAAAACGAATTTTTAACAACAGAGAAATCAGATGCTCAAACTTAACAGTACCAATAATGGGGCAATCTGACATCATGTGCCTCCCAATATAACAGAGGTAAATGACACACGAGGCACACAAATCATTTTTGCCAGAAACGTCTAAAGGCTCCCTCATGAGGTCACGAAAAGAAAAATCTGGAACTGGGACAGTCTGCAAGACAGTGTCATCAACAACAACTTCACCACTAACAAGGGTGGGAGACTGTCCTATTATCAAGAGACTAAAGAGACATAACAGCCAAATACAATACACGAAAACTGCCTGGATCGAAACAAGGGCAGCCAAGCATGCTGGGAACAATTAGGAGAATGTGAATAAAGGCTGTAGGGGATGATACTATTAATGTAATGCTAATTTTCTATGTGTGGTTAACTGTAGTTAGGTAAGAAAAATATTCTTAGGAGGTAATTGCTGACATAATTAGGGGTACAGTGTCATGATATCCGCTTGAATGGCTAACAACAACAAAAAGTATGGGGGAAAGGGAAGATAGAACTATAAAGGGGTAGCAGGAGGGAGAGCTTCCCAGCGATGAAATACTTCTGTATCTCAACTGCAGTGGTGGTTACAGGAATCTACACACAGTGACGGAATTACACATACACATTGTACCAATGTCCATTTCCTCCTGGTTTTGCTATTGTGCTGTAGTTACATAAAACCCAACCATTGGGGAAAAGTGGGTGAAGAGTACACGGACCTCTCTAATATTTCTGCAACTTCCCATGTGCCTGTAATTATATCAAGACTTTTAAAACTTTTAAGTATATATAGGTTTGTGTATGTTTACACGCATCAGAAAAAAAAGAGAGAGAGAGGCAAAGGTGGCAACATGTTAACAAGTGATGAATGAAGGTGAAGGATATCAAGTGTGCACAGTTCTATTTCAATTTGAAATATTTCAAATCGGGGCGCCCGGGTGGCTCAGTCAGTTAAGCATCCGACTTCGGCTCAGGTCACGATCTCATGGTTTTTGAGTTCAAGCCCCGTGTCGGGCTCTGTGCTAACAGCTCAGGGCCTGGAGCCTGCTTCCGATTCTGTGTCTCCCTCTCTCTCTGCCCTTCTCCCACTCACGATCTGTCTCTCTGTCTCAAAAATAAACATTAGGGGCGCCTGGGTGGCTCAGTTGGTGAGCGTCCCACTTCAGCTCAGGTCACGATCTCGCGGTCCGTGAGTTCGAGCCCCGCGTCGGGCTCTGGGCTGATGGCTCAGAGCCTGGAGCCTGCTTCCGATTCTGTGTCTCCCTCTCTCTCTGCCCCTCCCCCGTTCATGCTGTCTCTGTCTCAAAAATAAATTAAAAAAACGTTAAAAAAATAAATAAAATAAGCATTAAAAAAAATGAAATATTTCAAATCTGAAAATTTTCAAAAAGCTTAGCAGGTTTTCCCTATTTCCCAGACGTAGGATTTGTCTACAATTACTCAGTGAGCCAAAGTCTAAGCTCAACCCCAGACTGCCTTCCACACCAGCACTTTGCTACTGCCTCCCTGCAAAGTTGCTACCAAGAACACATATAGCCCAAAACGCAAATATTACTAGAGCACCATACAAACACCACAGGCTTCTGACACTCACTTTTGGTTGGTCAGGTACCGATCCCAGCCACGAATAATATTGCCATACATCTGAGTGTCTTCCAGGTAGCTTCCTTCAAAAGCATAGATCTGTCTTTCCAAGTTTGCCAGTGTTTCCTGGGAGAGGAAAAACAAGGAAACGGATAATGCCTTTTAAATGCAAACATTAACCCCGACAGAATCAAATCCTCGGACACTAGCCTTAGACACTCAAGCTCCATTACGCTAAGCCCTGGTGGAAAGACATGACATGGGGAGAGGAAAGCTGTTTTAGATTAAGACAATCTAGACCTGTCTTGTTGGAACCCTTGGAGAACAGAAGGGAAGGGATACAGCCTGTCTCCAGAAAAATGCACAAAATTTTGCAGATTCTTCAGAGGGTTCATGGAAACCCAGTTGTCAAGAACCCCCGCTCAGGCAGAACGCGGGCAGTCTCCACCCCCACGCGCAAAGGTATTGCTACTGAAGAGAGGAAAGGGTGAGGAGCCTTCCAGCGCCAACTCGCTCCCCTCCCCGCGGGCTCAGAAAGAAGGCCGGCCCTGGGCTGTCAGTTGCCATGGAAACCTGGAAGGGCAGCTTCAGGTGAGATGGCCCTCCCCCGTGCCCAAGCCAAAACACGGGGGAGGGGGTGGCCACCAGGGTGGATAGGACCCGGGGTGCATATCACAGTTCTCAATTCCCTGGGCTGAATCCCTTCCCCTCGCCTGTCAGCTTCTGGATGTTCCCCCAAAATATCACAGCCATGCCCATCAAAAACCCCATCCAACGGATCTCCTAATCCTCAGAAGGACATGCGCCCCTCCATCCTCCAAAGGCCAGACTGGATGACCGTGTCCCCCTCCCACACTCGCCTCTACGCCACCCCCTCCAAGCCACTGGCAAGACTGAACCGGTCTCCTACGGCCCCCCCCGACACGCCCGACCCCAGCCCTCAAAGAACACGGACCTGCCGCCCTCACCCACCCCGCAAAGGCCAAGGACACAACCGCTCCCAACCCCAAAGCTCACAGACACCTTTCTCGAGCTCCCACACTGAAGCCCCCCATCCTCAGGTGCCTTCCCGCCTCCACGCCCCCGCCTGTCCCGGCCCCCTCCCCCTCTCTGCTCCTTGCCCCGCCCCCCGGCCCCAGCTCCCGACTCTCGAGCCGCGCAGCAGAGAAGCCGAGGCACCGGCGGGCCGCAGAACGCGCAGCCGGCCTCAGGCCGCCGGGCTCCCGGGCGCCGCGTTGCGCCCGGGGAGTAACGGCCTGGAGCGATCGGGCGGGGCCCTGGAGGCGGCGGCAGGCGCGGGGCCCCCACCGAGCGCCCCCGCTGTCGCTCTCTCACCGCCAGCTCCTGCTTCCGCTTCACGAGCTCCGCCAGCTCCCGCCGGGTGTCCGGGATCTGCGGCGGCGCCGCCTTGTTGTGCATCGCCATGTTGGGCTGAGGCGGGCGGCGGCGCCAGGCGGGGGGCGGTCCCTGCGCGCCGCCGCCCGCCAGGGGGCGCCCGCGCCGCACTGCGCCTGCGCGCGCGGTTTCCGGAGCCGCGCGGCGCGCCGCGTCGGGGGCCTCGGGTTCGCGCGCGCCCCGCCTGGACGAGACGGCGGTGGGCCTTGCTCTGGGTCCTAGCCGCTCTGGACCCCCTCGGTGGCCGGCGGGGCGTCACAGACACCACAAATTCACTTTGTCCAAAACCAGACTCCTGGCAGGTCACCTCAGTGAACGACTTTCACTGTCCGCCGAACTGCCCAAGTGGGAAACGTGAATACCATCGTCGCTGTCCTCTCCCGTGCAAAACCCCGAGTCCTGAGGACTCGCCTCCGGAAGAGCCAGCAGCTCACTTGCTTTGTCTGCCACCTCGCCTTCGTCCAGGCCCTGTGTTTGGCCCCATTATCCCCGCAGCCTCCTGTTTCCACCCTTAGCTCTCTTTGATCCTTATCCACAGTGGTGCGGAGGGGATCAGTGTTTGGAAAGCAGGTGTGGTGTCACTCCCCTGGTTAGAATCTTTCAATGGCTTCCCGTTGCCCTTTAGAGAGACCAGTTTGGGTAGTGGTTAAGATCACAAGCCAAAGCCAGAACTACCTCGTTCAGAATCCTGCCTCTACCATTGATAGCTGTGCCATTTGGGGCAAGTAACTACATTTCGCTAGTCAAAATCCCTCATCTGTAAAATGGAGGTAATAATAGTACCTACCCAGTACCCTTGCCGGGAGAAGTAAATCCCTTCACGTAGGGGCTCGGCAAGTAACAACGATTATGCAAATACTCGTTTTTATCATTAATTCCTGTATCGTTAACTTTGTTTTCCTTTGGCCCTTGCTTACTTCACCAGCCTCCACTCTCCCCATTTTTCAAGGTTCTGCAATTTCACTATCATGAATGGGATTTTGGGGGGGTGGGGGGGAGTCTTTGGGTTTCTACAGTCTGTGTGGATTGGTATCTTCCACTAGTTCTGGGAAATTCTCAGCTTGTTTTCTTCAGATATTCCTCTGCCTCATTTTCCTCTCCTTCTGGAACTCGGATTAAACCTAATAATCCTTTATTTTTGTTAACCCACTGTGTTTTTCCCCATCTTTTTTCTCTGCTGCATTATGCATAATTTCTTTTGTGTGTTGATCTTGTAACCTGAAATCTTGCCAGACTCCCCTATTAATTCTAGGGGGGTTTTATTGTAGATTCCTTAGGATTTTTTACATAGACAATCATTTCATCAGCAAATAAGGGCTTTTATTTTTCCCTTCCCAATTTGTATGCTTTTTCTTTTTCTTGTCTTACTTTGCTAGGTAGGACTTCCAGTTGTAAGAGTGGTCATAGTGGACATCCTTGACTCATTCCCTATTTTAGGAGGAAAGTATTCAGTCTTTCACCATTAAGTACATTAGCTGTAGGATTTTTGTAGAAGCTGTTTATTAAATTGAGACAGTTCCCCCTCTACTCCTGGTTTACCGTTAGTTTTATCACGAACGGGTATTGAATTTTGTCAAATGCTTTTTTCTACGTCCAGTTGACATGATCATGATTTTTTTCCTCTAGCCTCTTGGGATAGTGGATTATATAGATTTATTTCTGTAGGTTGAAGCCGTCTTGCATACGTGGAATAAACCTCACTTGGCCATGTTGTATAGTTCTTTTTATGTATGCTGGATTCAATTTGCTAATAGAATATCCAGGATTTTTATGGCTAAATTTATGGGATAATAGTCTGTAGGGTTTTTTTCTTTTTCTCTGCCTCTCTCTCTTCCTTTTTGGTATCTCCTATCTGGCTTCAATAGCAAAGTAATACTGTCCTCATTAAATGAGTTAAGAAGGTATTGCCTGATATGCTAATTTCTGGCAGAGATGGTATAGAATGGTCCTAATTCTTCTTCAAATTTGGTAGATGTCTTCAGTGAAACCATCACCATCTAGGCCTGGATTTTTCTTTTTGGAAACTTTTTAAATTATAAATTCCGTTTTGTTTTTTTTTTTTATAAATTCCGTTTCTTAAATAGTTATAGGACTATTCAGATGCTCTATTTCCTATCAGGTGAATTTTGGTAATTTACAGTGTTTGAGATATTGGCCCATGTGATTTGTTAAATTTATATGCCTGGATAATTTCTATCTTCCGGTTCACTAATTCTCCCTGAAGCTTCTGTTAAAGCCATCCACTGATGGGTTTCCAGATTGTATTTCTCATTTCTAAAAGTTTTGGTTGGTCTTTCAAAAGTTTTCCACTTCACTTTTTGCCATTTCTTATTCCCTGAATTTGCAAGTTACCATTTGTTTCTTTGAAAACAGTAACCATGAACATTTTATAGTATCTTCAATCAAGTATCTAAACTCTTCAGAGAACCAGTTTGTTATTCCTGTTGGTTCTCACCTACAGTACCTTTTCTTTTATGCTTTAAAAAAGTAATTCTATCTCCGTAGGAAAAGAGTGTGGAAAGAACGGGAGGGGAGATAAGGAAAAAAATCCCTTCCTCCAAAAAGTAATTTCATTTCTTCTATCATACACCGGAAGGCATCAATAGTACAGGGTCATCTTAAACCAAGTTCAAGGCTTGAATTTTTCTGAGCTCTCAGGCTGCAAGTCCCTGGGAGGATTTGATTTCTGATCACCTCTTTTACTGTGACAAGGATAGCCCTTTGGCATGCCAGCTTTTTGGGGGAAACATCTTCTAACAATCTATCCATCGTATGTGGGCTCTGGATTTTGATTCTGTCCCATTCAACCTAGGGTAAGGTCTGATTTGCTGAAATCAAATGTGGTTTGCCTTTAGATCAAATGTGGTTTCCAGGCACCTGTGCTCCATTTTTCCCTGGATTCTTGTTTTTCTTCACTTGCGGCCTGAAAATATTTTTACTAATTTGTCCGTTCTTGGATGCTTTCAGAAGTTTTTTTGCTTATATTTTATCCAGAGGTTTCGGCTTCTTGCAGCAGGAGAGTTAAAAAACAAACAAACAAGTTAGTTCATCATGAACAGACACCAGAAATCTGTTTCCCCTATTGAACTTCGAATGCTTCCAAAACCTCATTAGTTTATCACCTCAGGCAGTTCTAAGTGCCAGTCTGTCTGCCTAGAAATATTCCTTTCTCTCCTCAACCCCACTGACCTCTTCTGGCTAACTGCTCATACCTCCCTGACTCCCAGGGCTTTGTTAAATCCCATTCCACTATGCTTCCACAATCCCCAATTCTTCTCCTATCTAGTAGCCTGTAGCTGCTGGTTATGTTGCTCTGCAATGGCCAGACCTTATACATTTCACAACTATTCAAAAGGCAGTGTATCACAGTGGCTAAGAGTGTGGCACCTGGAACCAGATTGGGTTTGAATCCCAGTGCGACCTTAACCTCTTTGTGCTTCAGTTTTTGCATCTGCAAAATAGGATAACACAAGCCTGCATCACAGGGTTATAGGATGTCAGTGTATGTGTTAATGCTTATGAAAATGGTTAAAATTGTGCCTTGTACATAGAAAGTGCTCCTTATTGAAGTATTGGCTCATGGCACTTGTTAGGCACCTGATTATTGAATGTCTGTATATTTTTATGAATGAACATGATGATTTCCGAGCAGCTCTGACGTGGTGAGGTTAAGATTTTCCTGAGCCACTCTCTACCCCTGAAAGGCTCATTCATTGTGGTATCTTTGAACCCACTACGAATCAAGCAGCCTAATAAACCAGTTGTCTTTTCCAAATCCATCTACTAAGCACTGTTAGGGAGGCAGGAGGAACAGTCTAGAGAAAATGACCACTGAACCAGGACGGAGGTGATTTCTTATCCTAGCTCTACCCCTGCCTGGCTGTGGGACTTCAGGTAAACAGGTTCATTTTACAGGACTCCTTCTACATACTCCGTTCCAGTCCTGCTGTCCCCTGGACTGCTCAGTCTGAAACAATGCCAACCTCTACTACTGGGTTCCAAATCAACCTGTGCTCTAAGGCACACCTCAAATGCCAAGTCTCACACAAGGTACAGCCCACCTCCAAATGACTGCCGTTTCTAACTCACAATTGTAAACCAACTGTTAGCATAGTATGCTTATGCAATTGTTTGTTGGATTAACTCACTTCAACTTTGGAGTAAATGTGAGCAAATCAACGGTCTTTTTCAACTGTTTCCCATTCAATAAATGGAAACTTTACCCAAGAGACCAGATGAAGCTTTACCTTGCAAAGCTTTAATTTAAGTCAAGCAGGCTTCTCACCTGTACAAACGCACAAACGCAGGAATGTTGTGGGCTCAGAACGCCATCACACAAGCAGGCACTGCTGGCGTGCTGTATGTGTGCCCCGCTTAGGCTTTCACTAACATGCCATCATCTCATCGCATTCCCCACATCCACACCACACCTAATTTCCACAAAGGGAGGATGTTAAAAAATATAACCATCTGTGCACCGTATCAAATAATTATCAACCTGAAATCTGTATTTCAGTTGTAAGCCTTTTAAAATCAAGCTCTATTGTATACTGGCATACTCCATACAAGAATACAACTCCAGTTATCTGAATTGATTACTCTTTTACTTATCACCAGGTTACAATCAAAGTATTTGAAAGCTACATCACCAGGTGCACTCAACGAGCGAGGGGTCCTTTGTCCATGTACTAATAGGGAACTAGGGGCCTAGGGAGAGGCTTGATGGGGAAAATCTGCAGATTCTGTCCTATACCACAGCAGAACTGTAGATCATCAGAGAGGATTTAGGGGAGGGGCTCAGAAACAAAGGGCTGTTTTGCAGATGGCTTGATTTTGACAGCGATGATTTGCAGCCCAGGTGGAGAATAAAGAAGTTGCAAGAGGAAAGCTTTAGGATTATGTCAACTTCAAATGAGAAGTCCGCTGGTGATACCTGGTTTTAGAGATGGGCCGGGTCTCTCGAGAGAGACAGAAAGAGAGAGGGGCAGTGGGAGAGAGAGAGATTGAGAGAGAGAGAAAATCCCAGGCAGGCTCCACGCTGAGTGTGGAGCCTGACGTGGGGCTCAAGCCCATGACCCTGGGATCATGATCAGAGCCAAAATCAAGAGTCAGACAACCAACTAAGCCACCCAGGCTTAAAGGAATTAAAATTCAAAAGGATGCCCAGATATTTGGCATCAAGAATCTCTGAATGCAGGAAGTTATTCCTCTGCTAAAGCAAGTTTACTTCACAATTGGGACCCCTTCTTGAAGAACATAGGCAAAGTGGTCATCTATCATGTTGCCCAGCACGATGGTGTTTCCAGCGAAGCCCAAGGCTACCTAGAAGCAGTAGTAGGAGCACAAACTGAACAGGAGGCCCTGGAGGCCAGGTTATTGCCTAATCCCAGCAAGAGAAAGCCATCAGTTTGGATCCATCAAAACAAAACTTACCTTTGAGACGGGCACAGGTGGGAATGCTAACTGCTCTTTCGTTGTTAGAGCTTCCCTACATCTAACTGACCTCCTTTCGTATTCACTCTTTAAAGGGAACATCTCCTTTCTTTTGCATAAATGTTAGTCAGCTGTCCCTCCTCCACACTAGTCAGCACTTAGCCCCAAGTCCACATGGGTAGGTGGGACCTCAACGGAAAAACAATGGTGAAGAAGACAATCTAACAACATCATACTTTTCAAAGAGGAAGGCAGACGGCAGCACCAAGTTGCATTGCCGCTCCTTTCTCCCGCCAGGTGACCACCTGAGGGCAACAGAGCAGGGACAGGGGTCAACTGGGGCAAGACCTGCTATGTATAACCTGCCCCAACGGACTGTTCTGGAAAGGAAAACCCCTTCACTGCTAATTCATAAAACACTGCTGCTTCAACAGGACTAGCACTCACTCGCTGACATGTGAGGGTCTGGCTTGCAGAGCTGCTGCTGGTCCCAAGTTCACTCTTCCTGGTGTCACCCCTGCCCCTCCCAAGTCAGCCCCTGCAACTAGCTATTTTTACCTCGCAAATACTAAGATTCCCGTAGCTGCAAATGGCCCTATAAACACAAGGCCCTCTATGCTAGGAAAGGATAACCTTTTGAAATGGGGCTGTATTTACAAATTTTATTATTGTTATTTTTTTATCCCAAAAATACATATAAATGAAAACCTGCTCTTCAAATGCAGGGAGGCCTTTGCCTATAATGTAGTATTACATTTACGTCACAAAACATTCCCATATGAAAATCAATATGCAGCTCTTTCACACGCAATGTTATATATACACACATACGCACAAACACACGATATATGCAAGTAGTTAGGACTCTGCTACTTACACATATTCCTCTGGTGGAAAATTAGGAAACAGGGCAATTCCCTTGCTTTCTGGCCTTGGGAAGATAAATACAACCTCTCTGAACAGTTTTTGAAAAGATGAAATGTGTAAACTACACAACCTCCTTTAGACATATACATATGTTGTTAGAATAAAGCAAGGACCCTGCTACGAAACTGATACTGTTTTGCAAAGAAGGAAGGAGATAACATTTGAATGAAAATGCAAAGTTGAACAGATGATCAAAATTGTTCTGTACATGCTCTATGGAGAAATCAGAAGTCTTCACAAGAAACAGATCTATGCTCCAGTTCAGCTTCTTGTGACATTACATCAGCACCCACTGGCAGAAGCCAGGACCTTCCTATACAGTCCATGCTGAAGCAGGTTCCATAAAGCATCTGTTCAAGTCCAATAATCAATAATGAGGTCATGTGGTACATTCCCACCCCTCCCCCCCAAAATGAAGTGCAAAAATCAACTTCTGTGACTCAAGAGCTCAACCAGGTCAAAGCTTTGGTATATACTGGAGGCTGTTTTGGTGACAACCAAAGCTTAGTAAGATTCTCTGTTCAGGGGGTTGCCCCCAAAACAAAAACAAACCCAGTCCACGAAGCTTAACAGCTATATAAATAAAGTAACTGTACAAAGAGAACAAGCCACAGTTCCCCTTTATCCAAGGGTTTATAGTCTCCTAGGCAGCAGTTCTGGAAGCACCAACTAAAGCCACAATGCTTCTACTGAAACATGATGTGTTGGTGAGACTGTTCTGAAAACAAATGCCCATAGGCGAGTGGCTGATGCGCCACAGGAAAAAGTTCAACCGAACATAGGTCAGTTTTCTTATACTAGAACATAGGCTGGTCAGCAACAGAGGAAAGACTTAAGGCAATAAGAGGCATTACAGAGAGCACCCTTGTACTCTCTGAGTAAATCCCAAAACCTTCAAAGAAAGAAGAGGTCTCTCCAGAGTTTGGGTTGGTTCTTAGTTTGCTAGCTGTCAGATACTTCCTCCTCCTCCTCGTCATCCTCATCTTCTTTCCTGTCTACTTCGGAGGTGTCAGAGGACTCGTGAAGCAGGACATACTCTCTGCTGCTGAACCCAAATTTAAGTACGTCCTTTTCCTTTAGTTCATAGTATCTCTGTGGCTCAATGCGCTTGTTATTCAAGAATGTTCCATTGCCTGAGCCAAGGTCAATGATGTAGGGCCTCACCCTTCGGCCAACTGTACCATCAGCACGGGTATATTCCACAAGCCTAGCAGAGATAAAAGAGAGAAACCTGTGAGCAAAATCCCGTCTCGAGGCCCTCCCGTATTTTCCTAACACAGGATGTCAATTACCTGGCTTGAACATAGTTCGAGTCAACTCCAGGAAATCAAGGGAATGGTATGGCCCTGGATTTTGAAATTACGAGCAAGTTAATAAATATACTTAGTAGAAAAGGTGGGAACTGGTTGCTGAGGGAGTGGACCAGGAAATTCATAGCAGATCAAAAGTTTAACATCAGAATCCAAGACCTCTTGTTGTGATTAATAAAAAACACTTTTAGGGGCGCCTGGGTGGCTCAGTCAGTTGGGCACCCGACTTTGGCTCCGGTCATGATCTCATGGTCCATGGGTTCGAGCCCTGTGTCAGGCTCTGTGCCAATAGCTCAGAGCCTGGAGCCTGCTTCGGTTTCTGTGTCTCCCTCTCTGCCCCTCCCCTGCTCGTTTTCTCTCTCTCTCTCAAAAATAAATAAATGTTAAAAAATTTAAAAAGGAAAAGAAAAAGAAGAAACACTTTTGTGCTGTTTATAATCAACACGATGCTTCTTTCACCCATGTTTCAACCTGTCTTATCTCCTGTCCCAACGGGAATAAAGCAGTGCATTTTGACTCCAGCGTCAAGGGCGCTAACTCCGAAGCTGACCTTCAGTCTTCACACCTGTCAAATGGGGATATTGATGTGTGACCTGTCCTCCTCACAGGATTGTCACGAGCACCAAACGGTAACAGACGCACTCCACAAACTGCCAAATACAAAAAACGCGGCTAACACAGATGCCACACACATAATCTAAGACAAAGATTAGATCCGAGGAGTGTGGCATTCTGCCACAAGCATGTGTACACAAATGTTAGTAATCCTGACACTGTCGGCGTCTACCCACACTCCTGGTTCTTCCTACAAACACTCACCGATACTGAAAGACCGCGTGCTGCTTTGAGCAGGAGGGATGATCGATTGGGATGTCCGCTATGCGGCGGTGCCGGCCCAGGAGGTAGGCGCTCTGCCGATGGATGTACATGACGGGAAGCACCTCATCATTTTTAAAGGGGTAGAGGCGCCACCGTTTTTTGGGGATCCGTGCTTCTGGGGGCTCACTGTATTTAATGACGACACCCCGGAAAGTGTTGGTATCCTCAAGAAGTGCCCCAGAAAGTTCAAAGCTTGGCTTTTCTTTAGCGGGCGCCTCTTTGTCCTTACTGTTGCCACCAGGTCGGGGAGCCAACTCCTGAGGCTCATTACCGCCGGCACTAACTTCGTTCTTCTGGCGATTCTCCCGTCGTCGGGCATTGTAAAACTCCCGCTCTGCGTCCTGAGCCTGGAGGTTCTGAATGTCTCGGTCCCGTCCCTGAGCCTGCCCACTCCCAGGCCTCTCATTAGAGCTTCTCCTCTGGTGGGAATGGCCCCTGTGTCTGTCACGGTCACTGTTCCTAGCTCGCCTGTGTTCCTGGCCTGATGGTTCCCTGTGCTGCCGATCTTCCCGTCCTCTCCGGGGATGATCCTCGCGTTCCTGAAATTCAAAAAGATCCAGTAAATTAAAGGCAGCCCGCAACCTGTGAACAAGCTGCATTCAAAAAGTCATTTGTGATTTGGACTTTGGCACTCAGAGCAAAATGTCCCACAGAAATAAGGTGGGCAGCGGTGGTTATGTTCCCTTGCAAGGCTACACAGACTATTTCCATGCTGTCACCAACTACAGCTCTAACACTGCAAGCCCAAGTTCAGAGCCCTAGAAATAAATGGAGCTATTGGCAAACTTGTAAGGAAGCACATACAGAAAATACAGCTAACAGAGACAGTTAAGTAGTCACGTACAAGATAAACATGTGAAGAAAGAAAGATAGTTTCCTCTTGTGTCAAAAATGAAAAAAAAAGTAATTATAATTTTAAAAGATCTCATTTCAACAATAATAAAAAATATTCAATACTCAGGAATACACTTAAGAAATATGCAAGGCATGTAAAAAGAAACCTATAAAAATTTACTGATAGATGGTTTTTAAAAACCTGAAAAAATGAAGAAACATACCACGGTTTCTTGAAAAAGACTCAGTATTGAAAATCAGCCTGATATAAAATGTTTGCAACATATAACATCTATTAATATAGCATTAAAAAAAATAAATCAGTAACACAAATAATTCAACAGAAAAAAATAGGCAAAAGATATTAACATGTCTTTTCATAACAATTAAGTATCTAATGAACACATGAATATAATAAGCTTATCCTTACTAATAACCAAAGCATCAGAGTTCAAGACAGAGCCCCGCACACTATAAACAAGGCTACCCCACCCGGAAAGGGTAAAAAGGTACACCTGAGCACTGAGTTCTCACCGCCTCCCGGGCTCCCAAGGCCTTCTCCTGGCCGCCCACTCTCAAGAGTGGGCCTGCTTACTCCGAGCAGGACTCTGGTTTTTGAGACTTTTTAGCCTCCAAGACAAGCATCAAGAGGGGGTTTCCAATGCCTATCCCTCCTACCTTAAGATATTCACAAGCTTGCCGCCACCACTTACCTTGAGTACATTTGCCAGGACTAATCTCATTATGTCCTTTATCCCTGATTAAATGAGTCACAACAAGCCACAGACTCTGGGTCATCACCCCCACCTCCTGTGAATTCTAATTCCCATAAGGCTGTATACACGCACTATTCCAATGACTAATTCTCAGTCTTCATTTCAAATACGTGTAGACCAAGCAAAATTAGCAAAAACTAAAGAAAAAAATATGACAAATTACATAACCAGATAATACAAAATAACTAAAATTTCAATTATTGATAAGCAGTATGGTATATATAATATGGTTCCATTTTTTAATTAAAAATTCTGCGGGGTGCCTGGGTGGCTCAGTCAGTTCATGATCCAACTTCGTCCGACTTCGGGTCAGGTCATGAACTTGCAGTCCATGGGTTTGAGCCCCGCACTGGGCTCTACGCTGAGAGCTCAGAGCTTGGAGCCTGCTTCGGGTTCTGTGTCTCCCTCTCTCTCTGCCCCTCTCCCACTCAAACACACACACACACACACACACACACACACACACACACACTCTCTCTCTCTCTCTCTCTCTCTCTCTCAAAAATAAACATTAAAACAAAAAACTGTATGGGAGCACCTGGGTGACTCAGTCATCTGAGTGTCTGACTTCAGCTTAAGTCATGATCTCGTGGTTCATGAGTTCAAGCCCCCATGTCGGGTTCTCTGCTGTCTGTACAGAGCCCACTTCGGATCCTCTATGCCCCTCCCTCTGCCCCTCCCCCAAACAACTGCAAGTTAAGACACATACTAAAACATAAAGGAAAAAAGTAATGGAGTCTTGAAGAATAAATATCAAACTATTAAAATGGTTGCCTCTGGGGCACCTGGGTAGCTCAGTCAGTTAAGCATCCAACTTTGGCTCAGGTCATGATCTCACAGTTCGGGAGTTTGAGCCCCATGATGGGCTCTGTGCTAACAGCTCACAGCCTTGCATCTGCTTCCAATTCTGTGTCTCCCCCCCACTCTCTGCCCTTCCCCAGCTCACGCTCTGTCCCTCTCTCTCTCTCTCTCTCTCTCAAAACTAAATAAACATTTAAAAAGTTAAAAAAGGAAAATAAAATAAGTAAGAAATAAAATGGTTGCCTCTGGGGACTCAGGTGATTTTTCTGTTGGGGGCTGCAATTGGGGATAACAGGAGAAGTAACCACACATTACATATGCCATACTCTCACCTTTCATTTTACATACTTGGGTGTTCTTACAATGAGCACGCAATCGATAAATTTATTTATTAAATGGTCGTTCAGTGGTGGAGAAAAGAATACCTGCAAGCACAAGTCATGCCTAAGTCACAGGCTGTGTGCCTTCCTCCTTAGGATTAACCCATGTGAAAGTCACTGAGTTTCAACTGTCAAGCCCTTTTGCTTGAAAGTCACTTCCAAGTTTCCAGCTGATTAATACACAGAAATTAGCTTTTAAAGAGATAATTTAAGGTCAGGAGGGAAGTTAGCACAGATAAGCAAATAAAGATACTTCAAAAACAATAAGCACAGAAAAGTTCCATTCTAAATGTTTTTATGTATTTTTGAGAGGGAGAGAGAAAGAGAATGAGCAGGGGAGGGGCAGAGAGAGATGGAGACACAGAATCAGAAGCAGGCTCCAGCTCTGAGCTGTCAGCACAGAGCCCAACACGGGCTCAAACTCATGAGCTCTGAGATCGTGACAGGAGCCAAAGTCGGACGCTTAACTGGCTGAGCCACCCAGGTGCCCCGGCAAAGTTCCATTCTAAAAGTCTCAGGATTTGGGGAACCTGGGTGGCTCAGTCGGTTGAGTGTCCTACTTCGGCTCAGGTCATGATCTCACGGTTCATGGGTTCAAGCCCCACGTCAGGATCTGTGCTGACAGCTCAGAGCCTGGAGCCTGCTTCGGATTCTGTCTCCCTCTCTCTCTCCACCCCTTCCCCCCTCACGTTCTGTCTTTCTCTCAAAAATAAATAAAAAACATTAAAACAATAAAAAATAAATAAAAGTCTCAGGATTTATTGTAAAATGTTCATTTAGAAACCACAGGTAAAGGGCTGCCAGTTGTGCACTGAAAAAAACAAAGACCTGAAGAAGTACAAGTGGTTTGACAGGCCTAGTGTGGGTGGTGTGGTTCTCGTGGCTGTATCCTGAGACAGCTAGGGCAGGGCCTGATCAATTTATATGCAGACCATCAAGGCTGCCTGGCCTTGTATCTTTAAGGTAACAGAAAGCTGACCCACAGCCTGTCAAATTAACACGAAAATACATTTTCTTAATGCCTATTGCATGCTGTCAACAGAATTTCTTTAAAAAGACTGAATGCTTGTCTCTCAAGATTGAGGGCAAAGCAAGGGTGTCTGCTCTCACTACTCTTATTCGACATAGTGCTGGAAGTCCTAGCTAATGCAATAAGGCAAGACAAGGAAATAAAACACATACAGACTGTAAAGGAACAAATAAAACTGCCTCTATATGAAGATATGATGGTCTATATAAAAAAAAAAACCCCAAGAATCTACAAAAAAGTCCTCCTGGAATAAAGAAGTTGAGTTCAATGAGGTCACAGGATATAACAAAAACACAAAAATCAATTATACATATATGTTTTTCAAGTTTATTTATTTTGAGAAAGAGAGAGAACACTAGAGCACAACGTGAGCAGGGGGCGGGGCAGAGAGAGAGAATCCCAAACAGGCACCCCAAAAACTCATTATATTTCTATACATTAGCAACGAACAGAACATGTGGACTGCAGTTTAAAGTATCACTCACCATCACTCCACCAAAGAAAAAACTTTGTGTAATCTAACAAAATTTACGTAGAACTTGAATGCTGAAAATTATAAACACGGAAGAAATAAATCAAAGATCTAAATAGGGGCACCTGGGTGGCTCAGTCCATTGAGCACATGACTCTTGGTTTCGGCCTAGGTCACGATCTCAGTTTGTGAGATTGAGCCCTGAGTCCGGCTCCGTGCTGAGCGTGGGGCCTGCTTGGGATTCTCTCCCCTACCCTCTCTCCCCTACCCCCACTCGTGCATGTGCACGTGCATACGTGCGCTCTCTCTCAAAATAAATACATACATACATACTTTAAAAGAATTAAAAAAAAAAAAAAAGATCCAAACAAATGACACGTACAGTGTTCATGGATTGGAAGAGTCAATCTAGTAAAAAGCCAATTTTTCCCAAAATACAGCTTCATGTGATTTCTATCCAAATCCTAGCAAGATTTTTTTTTAGACACAGACAAGATTGTTCTAAAATTTATACAGAAAGACAAAGAAACTAGTAAAGCTAAGCCATTTTTAAGAAGAAGAAACAAAGATGAATCCATCTACCCAATTTCAAAACTTACTATATAGTGACAATAATCAAGACTGTGTGGTATTGGCAGAATGAGAGAGATCAGTGGAACAGAACACAGAATCAGAAATAAACCCATGCACATACCCCCAACTGATTAAGGAACAAAAGCAATTCAAGGACGGCAAGACAAAAAATGAACCTCAACCCAAGCCTTGCACCTTATATCAAAACAAACTCAAATCATGAACTTAAATGTAAAACTTGTAGGGAAAAAAACACGTCTTCGGGATCCAGAGCGAGGCATAAAGTTCTTAGACATGACGCCAAAAGCACGATCCATAAAACATAAAAAGTAAAAGCTGACAAGCTGAACTTCATGACAATTTAACATTTTTGCTCTGAGAAAAACCCTGCTGTGTGAAGAAAAAGACAAGATACAAGACTGAAGGGAAGTATTTGCCAATCACATACCCAAAAAGGCCTAGTATCTAGAATATACAAAGAAGTCTATAACTCACCAGTAAGGAAGCAAATATACCAACTAGAAAACAGGCAAAAGCCACGAAGGGACGTTTCACCAGACAGGATATACAGATGACAAATGAACACATGAAACGACGTTCAGCATCGTTAGCCATCAAGGAAATGCAAATTAAAATCGCAATGAGATATCGTTATACGGCTGCTGGAATGGCTGAAACAAAAACACCTCAACACCACGTGCTGAGAATGCAGCAGGGAGGATGCAGAGAAAGTGGGTCACGCACAGTACCGGTGGGAACGTGAAGCAGCACGGCCACGGTCATGGACTGAATCGTGTACCCCCAAGATGCATTCATGTCAAGTCCCAACCCCATCCTCCGAATGTAACCATTTTTGTGGAATTTCTTGTATTCATTCTTTCTTTCTTTCTTTCTTTCTTTCTTTCTTTCTTTCTTTCTTTCTTTCTTCTTTCTCTCTCTCTCTCTCTCTCTTTTTTTTGAGATAAGGTCTTTAAAGACATGGTTAAGTTAAAATGCCAGCAAAGCCCTAATCCAATATGACTGCTATGCTTACACGAAGAGAGACACCAGGGATGAGCCCACGACGGAAAGCCCACGTGAGGACACAGCCAAGAAGGCAGCCATTTGCAAGCCAAGGAAAGAGGCCTCCGGAGAAAGCAAACCTGCTGACACCTTGAACTTGGGACTTTTAGCCTCCAGAGCTATGAGAAAATTCACTTCTGTTGCTTCAAGCATCCAGTCTGCGGTGTTTTGTTATGGGAGCCCTAGCAAACTAATGCAGCCAGACACTCCGGAACACGGTCTGGCAACGACCTTACAATCTAACGACTGCACTCGTGGGCATTGATCCCAGAGAAATGAAGACATGTCCACACAAAAACCCGTACACAAATGTGCCATCACAACCTTCTATGTAACAGCCCCAAACTGCAAACAACCCCGATGTTCTTTAGTGGGCAAATGGTTAAACCCACACCACTGAGCGTCACTCAGCAATAAAGAGGAACGAACTACCGACAGATACAACAACCTGAACGGATCTCCGAAGAACCGTGCTGAGTGAAAAGAGCCAAGCCCTAAAGGTGATGCGTATGACTCCATTTACATAACGCTCTTGAAGTGACAACACTATAGAACTGGAGAACAGATGAGAAGTTGCCGGGACTTGAGGGCTAAGGGTGGGAGGGATGTGGGCGGGACTATAAAAGGACAACAGGATGGGTCGTTGTGGTGACGGAAATGTTTCGCGTCTTGACTACAGCGACGTCAGCATTCTCCTTGTGATACTGTCCCCGAATTCTGTAAGACGGTGCCGGTGCCGGTGCCGGCGGGAGTAACAAGGTAAAGAGAGTACCTCTGCGTTTCCTTTTTTACAACTGAATGTGAATCAACAAGGATCTTAAAACAAAAAAGTTTAGCTTAATAAACAAGCAGAAAACAAGCACAAAAAGCCAGTTTCTAGAAAAGCCCATCACAGGTACAGGTAAAACACATACAAAGCACTCTTTAGTTATGATGGGAAGAGGCTCTAGATTTGCACCTAGTAGCAAAACATCTCAACGCACTTACCTGCTTCACTTTGACTGTTGAGTGGTGAGGGCTTCGGCTTCTCTTACTTCGTGGAGACTTGCTTCTTCTCCCTGAGGACTTGTTTTTCTTTTTGGCTGGGGACCTTTTCAGAGCATGGCACACACAGGGTTTTATCTCAATTTCCCTTCCCCCATATAAATTCACTTCAAGTATCAAGCTTACCTACTAACACAAACAGCACATCTGTGAACGCCTCTGCTTTTCACACTAAAGGAGGCAGGGGCTCCACTCTCCAAGCCTTGACGTCTTCCTGGCGTTCCAGACCCACATACACAGCTGCCTGCTGAACGTCCTCACAGAGCACAATCCTTGCGTCCCAACCCCTCGACACCCTTTCCTCCCTCGGTCTCTGCCATCTCAGTAACTGGCACCACCATGCACCCTGCTCAAGCCAAAAACCCAGAAGACACCCTTGACTCTCTTTTCTGTCACCACCAGCGGCTCCCTACCCACCCCACCCCCACCCCCAACAATCACCTCCACCCGTCACCAAGTCCGCTGGCTCTATCTCCTCCCTCTCCCACCTCACTCCCACCACGCTCTCCTTGATCACTAGACGGTTTGTGCTCTTTTTTCTATTTCTAGAACAATCACGTTCATTCTGCTTCAGGTTCATGGCACGTAGGGTCTCCTCAGCCTGGATCCTTACAAGGCTAGATTATTCTTATTTGGGTCTCAACTCAAATGGCACCTTTTCAGAGAGGCCTTCTCTCACTTGCCTTCAAGCTCTATCCCATTCCTGTTTTAACCTCTTCCTAACACTGGTTACTAACTGACACTATTTTCTGTTACTTTGTCTCAAGTTGAGAGCACATCAATTTCGCGAGGGGAGACACCGCCCATCTCCTTCACCTTTGAGGCCCCAGTACCCAGGACAGTCTTTAACAGGCAGTAAAAACTATGTTGAAAGAATAAATCAACGGGTCTATCAAGAGACCATTTTTCTTCTAAACCTCTACCAGGTAGGTCACTTAGGCTCTCGACGGGAAACATCTGGAGGCAGATCAGTGGAAAGCCAACGACAGCACTCCATTTGTAGACAGATGGGGCAAATCTTTTATTTCAACTTGATCAATGCTATCTGCTGGGCCGTACTCGGGCACGTGCTGGGCACAGGGATGAAGGACGGGGCGGGGATCCTGCCCATTAGGCATCAGGCGCTTAACGCAAGTGACACGTACCGGAGTAAACATTCTTTAGCACAAGCACGACCGGGTCACTTCCACCACCTTAGGATTAAATCCAAGCTGCTGCGCTCAGCATTCAAGGTGTGTTTCTCACGCTAGCCCTGTCCTTTCTCAATGAGCCCGACCCAAGTCCGTCCCGGGCGCCTTCCCACTTACCGGCTACCTCCTCGGGCTCGGTTCCCTCGGTGACCAGGGCGGCCCGGCTCGCCGGCCGGCGGGGACGCGCTACCGCCAGAGGAATCTGGGCGGCGGTGGGCGGGAGGCACGGCTTCCGGGCTGAGGCGCTCCTGCTTCACCTTCACCACCACCGCCGCCGCCGCCACCATGTCCCCGTCGCGGTGCCTCCGTCGGCTCCCTCGCTCCCGCTCGTTCTTTACCTCCTTCATGCTGAGATATCAGCCGAGCAAAGGAAAAAGAGAGCCGTTGCGCTCCTCTCACTAAAGGAAATGACGGGTGACCCCTGGACTTCCGCTTCCGGGTCCGTGTTCTCCCAGAAACCCTCGCGGCGGAGAGCTAAGCACGTGATCGCGACTCTTCGGCGGAGGGCGGGGCTGTACGGGCCCGGTCCCGTTGGCGGGAGTTTTAAGGTGTCAAAAGCAAACTTCTGGAGAAAAACTACTCTCGAAGCTGTTTGTGGCGGCATTATTAGTAATTACTAAACACAGAGGCAATCTGAATGCCCACCAGGAGGAAACTGTTTAGCCAGCCGATCGGTGGTCTGTCGCCATTCTTAATGCTATTTACACACTGTGACAGAGGAATCCCTGACTTGTTCAACGAATGAAACGGGATAAAAAATAGTGCGCAAACTGTGATTACGTTTATCTTTGGAAACACGAACTTAAAAAGAGACGGAAATGCAGTCGCAGCTGGCAGCCAGTGGGCAAATCATTAGTATTTACCCCTCTGTTCTTGAACTTTCTGTTATGTTGTCATTTCTCCATTTCGTTAAAAACAAATACTTAAAAAAAAATTTTTTTTCAAGTAATCTCTACACCCAATGGTGCGGCTCGAACTCAACCCCGCGATCAAAAGTCACACGCTCCACCCCACTCACTGAGCCATCCAGGGGTCCCCGCAAAAGAAATACTTATTTATTTATTTTTTTTATTTTTATTTTTTAGTTTTTTTAATATGAAATTTATTGTCAAATTGGTTTCCATACAACACCCAGAGCTCATCCCAAAAGATGCCCTCCTCAATACTCATCACCCACCCCCATCAACCCTCAGTTTGTTCTGTTTTTAAGAGTCTCTTAAACTTGGCCCCACTAGGGGCGCCTGGGTGGCTCAGGTCATGATCTCACGGTTTGTGAGTTCGAGCCCTGCGTGGGGCTCTGTGCTGACAGCTCAGAGCCTGGAGCCTGCTTCTGATTCTGTGTCTCCCTCTCTCTCTGCCCCTTCCCCACTCATGCTCTCTCTCTGTCTCAGAAATAAATATTTAAAAATAAATAAATAAATAAATAAAACTTGGGCCCACTAGGTGGCTTCCTCTGGAAATCTCCTGAACCCTTCACTCAGGAGTCACATGACTCCCATTTTGCAGGTGACAAAATTGGGGGGCTGAGAGGGTGACCTGCCACCTCATTCAACTTGCGAGCAAGATGAAGCGCAGGAACTTGAACTCCTGTTTTGCCTGCTTCCAAGAGTATCAAGGCGACTCGCTGAACAGGAGGCCTGACAAACTAAGCACAAGGAGAATTCTTCCGGAAGGCTGCTCGGAAACTCGCGCGCTGCTGGCCCCGCCCCACTCCGAGGCCCCGCCCAGGCCATGAGGCCGGGAGAGGAGGTTTCCATGGAGACGGCAAACAAGGCGCATATTTGAGGGGCTGCCGCTGGACTACTACCCCCGTCGCCGCCATGATCCCCCCTGCGGACTCTCTGCTCAAGTATGACACCCCGGTGTTGGTGAGCCGAAACACGGAGAAGCGGAGCCCCAAAGTAAGGAGGGGTTTCAGGGGGCGTCTCAGGGGGCGGGGGAGCCTGGAAGCTCGGGTACAGAAAGGTCCCGGCGTTGAGGAGGGGGACTCCCGAGGGATAAGGTTTGCAGCAACTGGAAGAGAAGGGAATTGGGATGGGGGAAGGAGGATGGGAGAGCGGAACAAGAAACCCAGATGGGGGACCCCAGAGGGCAGATTTAGGATGAGAAAGGAAGTCAAAGAGATGGATGGGGCTCACCCTTTTTCATAAGTAGCCTGGTCCAAGAACGGATCTGGTGGTGACTGCTCCATCACTAGAGGCGTGAAAGCAGAGGGCTGAGCACCCTTGCCAGAAACGTCGTTCCAGGAGATACAAGCCTTGGGTCAGGGTGGGACCAAAGACTCTTCATGGCTTCCTTCCGCTAAGACACAACTTCTGACCAGAGGAGAGATGGGGGAAGTGAGCTGGGAAGAGGGGAGGGGTGTTGAGTAGACCTGGAGCAACCCCGAGGGCTTGGATGTGTGGATTCCAGTGCCTGAATGACCTCCTGCCCTATCTTGTCTCTTCTCAGGCACGGCCGCTGAAAGTCAGCCCCCAGCAGCCTGGACCCTCGGGTCCGGTCCCACAGCCACCAAAGACCAAGGTTCCCTCAGCATCCTGTGTCCCAGATCCTACGAAGCAGGCAGAAGAAATCTTGAATGCCATTCTGCCCCCAAGGTAAAAAAAAAAAAAAAAAAAAAAAAAGTGGGAGCGGTGGCTGACAGAAAGCCCAGGTTTTGCATTCCAGTGCTCCGCAACTTAGGAAGAGGCACCCTGTCTCTGTTCCTGGCCAGGATTTCCTCCCAGCATCCCAGAACTCCTAGAGCTTGCAGATGGCTGGATCCTGGGAGGATGGGGGGACCTCTTCTCTGCCATCCTCATTTCCCAAGTGCTCTAACCCAAGCCTGCGGCTTTAAATACCATCTATATGCTGATGGCTCCCAAATGTGTTGTCCCCAGCCCTGTCCTTTCCTCGAAACTCCAGACCCATATGTTCTACTGCTTTCTCATTATCTTCATGAAGGTGCCTCATAGACATCTCACCCTTCAGCATGTCCAAACGAAATCACAAGGCGTCCCTCTCCCCACCTACTCGTCCCCAGTCTTCTCCTTTCTACTAGTAGCTCAGGCCACCTTGCATTCCTTTTGGTCTCTCACATCACACGTCCTATCCTTCATCAACTTGTTTTGGCTCCACCTTCAAACGGACATCCCCCTCCCCCCCCCCCCCCAGGGGCGCCTGGGTGGCTCCCTCGGTTGAGCGTCTGACTTCAGCTCAGGTCACGATCTCATGGTCCATGAGTTCGAGCCCCATGTCGGGCTCTGTGCTGACAGCTCAGAGCCTGGAGCCTGCTTCCAATTCTGTCTCCCTCTCTCTCTGACCCTCCCCCGTTCATGCTCTGTCTCTCTCTGAATCAAAAACAAACAAACAAAAAAAAACAAAAAAATAAATAAATAAATAAAAACCGGACATCCCCAATCCAACCACTTCCCACTGCCTCTGCTTCCACCATCTTGTTCCTAGTCACTGTTTGTCACCTACAGTGGCCTCCTGTCTGAAAACCTTGCTTCCGCTCTTTGCCCCTACGATGTATCCTCTGAACAGCCCCGAAATCACAAGCCAGATCATGCCAGTCTTCTACCAGGAACTCTTTACTGGTTTCCGATGTGACTCAGGCTAAAATCCAAAGTCTTGAGAATGACCCGGAAGCCCTGGCATGATCTCGTCCCCTGTTATTCTCCTTGTTCAGTGTACGAATGCCATAGGGGTGTCTGCTCACTGCTTCTGAAACACCGTCCCTCAGGGCCTTGACGGTTGCTGTTCTTACTGCTAAGGATACTCTTCCCCTGACGTCCACCTCATTCCCTTTGTCTCTTTCCTCGGGTCTTGCTCAATTGTGATTTCCTCAAGGGGGCCTTCCTTGCGGATCCTTGTAAAAGACCACCTTCTGCCTTCTTCACCATCCCCTTAACCTGCTTCTTCCTCCCGCAGCCGCATTGATCACTATCTGACATGCTTTGTTGATGATTCTTATGGAATCAGTTGACAGTTCGGTTTTGAAGGTTGTGATGTAAAGAGAGACTGCAGTCTCGTCTGAGATGGAAGTCAAAGAAGGGAGGGGTGATTTTTCAGGTGGTTCTTTCCCATCAATAAAATGGAAATCCTCGGGGTGCCTGGGTGGCTCAGTCGGTTAAGTGTCCGACTTCGGCCCGGGTCATGGTCTCACGGTTCATGAGTTCGAGCCCCACGTCGGGCTCTGTGCCGCCAGCTTAGAGCCTGGAGCCTGCTTTGGATTCTGTGTCTCTCTCTCTCTCTGCCCCTCCCCCGTGCGCACGCGCTCTCTCTCTCTCTCTCTCTCTCTCTCTCTCTCTCTCTCAAAAATAAACATTTAAAAACATTTTTTAAATAAATAAGTAAATGGAAATCCTCCCCCCACAGTGATTCTACCCTCAGGCTCCCTCCTCGTGGTTCTGGAACCTGGCCATGCCTCTGACACGAGGTCTACTATAGTGGGGGCTGGGGGCGGGGGCCACATAGGCACACACCTTCAGGCACACACCTCCCCACTGCACACATCTGCCCCATTCTGGCTGGCAAGGTTCATGGTGCCCTGTGCCTCCCACCCCACAAGTCAGTGGGGGAATTCTCACTGGGCCTTCTGTTCCAACCAAGCAACAATGCCCATGAATCTGTCCTCAACCCGCTAGATTAAGATCTGGAACACAGGTGATGTTTTCACGGGGAGACGTAGGAAGGTAGAGTTGGCCCACAGCTAGGGGCCCCGTGGAGGTGGCTTAGTGGGTGTGGCTCTGGAGCCATACGCTCCTCAAGGAAGAGAGGGGGGTAGAGGGTTGCGGCGGGCTGGGGACCGAGCTGCCCCCTCGCTCCCGCTCAGCCAGAGAGCTCAAAGGGCCACCTCTGCTCGTGTCCCGAAGACCCTGTGGTCGATGGGCCTGCTCAGCCTCGCCGTGTCTGTGCCACAGGGAGTGGGTGGAAGACACGCAGCTATGGATCCAGCAGGTGTCCAGCGCTCCCAGCACCAGGATGGATGTAGTGCACCTGCAGGAGCAGCTGGACCGGAAGCTGCAGCAGCGACAGGCCAGGGAGACGGGCATCTGCCCCGTGCGCAGGGAGCTGTACTCGCAGTGCTTCGGTGAGTGGCGCGGCGTGCGCGGTGGAGGCCGGGGTGGGGGGGATCCGACTCACATCTGCCGCCCCCTCCCCTCCCTTCGAGCACAATCCCCAGCCCTGAGCGTCCCTGAGCTGCAAGCCCACCCCATCCCGGAGTCGTCTTGTGTCCCCCTACCTGCCCCACACCCAGGAACTGCCAAACGCGCCTCCTTCCCGCTCTTTGCCCGCCGACCTGACAACCCGGTTCCTAACCTCTCGGCAAATGTTCGGAGGTAAGATGAGAACTTCCGTTCTGAGTCTTTTTCTTTTCAAAGATTTTTATAATAAGCATATGCTGACTTTTTAAAATCGGAACAACTAACGTGCTAGATTCATATCCATCGACCAATATTCCAGCCCTTGGGCCGGGGAAATATTTCAGGGTAACTTACTGTTAACTGACAGTCACGAACGATTTAAGTGATCGTGTCAAATGGCTGTCCCCCAACCAAACTCACTGGCCCCTGTGGACTCTGACGTTCAGACTGCCTTCAAACCCTGAGGCAGCTGCAGGGGCTGGCAGGCTCCCTTCAGTGTATGATTAGGGTCTGCTCTCCAGGTCGGCATTTATGGAAGAGATGGGTGGGCAGGCTCTAAATCCTACTGTTTCCAGCCCCAAGCCCGTCCAGCTAGAGGGCACACAGGATTTCCCTGCTGCTTTAAAGCAGACGTCACGGGGCGCCTGGGTCATTCAGTCATTTGAGTGCCGAGTCTTGAGGTCCAACTCATGAGGTCATGATCTCACAGGTCGTGGGATCAAGCCCCATGGCAGGCTCCGCACGGTCAGTGTGGGATCCTCTCTGCCTCTCTCTGTCCCTCTCCCAAAATAAACATTAAAAAAAATAAAAATAAAGCAGTCATCACCTTCAAACTGAAAAGTCCAATTTCCATGACTAGTACCCTGGAGGTTTTGCCTGAGGGTGGAAGAGAGGGGCCTCACGGCCGCAAACAAACCTGGGGGCGCCTGTCTCCTCTGTCCCGGGCCCCCAAGTGCCAAGTTCAGAGCAGTGGCTGTATGGCAGGGCTCCTGGGGCCTCTGTCTCCAGGTGAGGAGGACACATGCTAGCACCCTCCCCAGGAGGGTGGGTGGTTAGCCGGAGACGTGGTGCACTTCCTCCTGCCTGCCCTCCTGACCTCGGTGTGTGTGTGCTTTGGAAGATGAGCTGATCCGGGAGGTGACCATCAACTGTGCGGAGAGGGGACTGCTGTTGCTACGAGTCCGGGACGAGATCCGCATGACCATCGCCGCCTACCAGACCTTGTACGAGAGCAGCGTGGCCTTTGGCATGAGGAAGGCGCTACAGGCCGAACAGGGGAAGTCAGACATGGAGAGGAAAGTGAGTGGGGTTGACCCTGGAGCTTCAGCCCTCTGTGACTCTTCTGTCAACCTCAGGGTCACATGCTTGTTGTTCCAGACGACATTCTGACAACCGAGGGTGCCATCCCCTCAGAGGACACCCCCCCGCCCCCCGGGGTTCAGCCTGGTCCTGGCAGAGCTGGCTCCTCTTGGCTGTGCCGTGCCAGTCACTGACCTCCCACTGGGTGGCAGTACAGACCCGGGCCACGTCTCAGGTTGGACAGCTGTGTCCCAGGTCCCCTCTTGAGGCCCAGGCATTCACACCGCCCCATCCTCTTGGCAACGTCCCAGGATGACGGGAGGTTCTGTCCTCAGATTGCAGAATTGGAAACGGAAAAGAAAGATCTGGAGAGGCAAGTGAACGAGCAGAAGGCTAAATGCGAGGCCACCGAGAAGCGGGAGAGCGAGAGGAGACAGGTGGAGGAGAAGAAGCACAATGAGGAGATTCAGTTCCTCAAGCGGACGAATCAGCAGCTGAAGGTGAGCCCCGTGCAGGCCTGGGTGGAGGGGCTCCTGCCCGCCCCCTCCCCCAAACTCCCCCTACCCCCCCCCCCACCCCGGCCCCACGGCTCCGTTTCCTGCAGGGGACTCCGAATACTTGTCCACATGTACTGCCAAGGACTAAAGGAGGCCGGGGGGGGGGGGGGGGGCGGGGGGATGCAGGGTGAGGAGTCATTACACAGATTCTCCACCCTTCTGTCTCTGGAGGGGGGCTCTGAATTTCCACGACCCCTCAGCCTGGCTCCTCAGTCCCTCCAAGTGGATGGTTTTGTTGCCCTTGGAAAAGTTGCCCAGCGTCCAGGAGAGGTGGATATGGCAGAGTGGAACTTGTCTCCTTTTACGGCTGGCATTCTGGAGCCTTCCTAGAGTGGGCGGGATGTCTTCAGCAGGCTTTCGTGGGGGTGCCATCCCGCCTGCAGCCCCCTCTGAGGCACAGCATTTGGGGCCGGCAGGGAAGGAGAAGAACCATTTGAAGTCAGAAACCCTGCCCGGGTGTGTGGTCAGAGGAACTCAACTGTAGGTATTTTTCCTCCAAGCCCCTTTGCCGGTGGTTTACTTTTATCCAGCTGAGCTGAGATGGGGGCCAGGCCTCCCAAACTCCGGGCTCTCCATGGGATCTAAAGGTTCTCAAAGGCTGTGCCCCCAGAGCAGCGGCAGCATCACCCGGCAACTTGGAGAAATACCAATTATTGGGCCCCTTCCGGATCTACTGAACGAGAAACTTGGGGGTTCGGGCCCAACAACCTAGCCAGGTCTGCAGGTGATTCTGGTGCTTGCCTAAGTTTGCGCACCACTGTTCTAGATAGGGGACCTGTTGTTGAGTGGCCGTCTCCCACGGCCCTGGCCGCAGGGGCCCCTGGGTGGATCTCCCTCCCCTCCCTAGTCTCATGGAAAGCTTACATTCTTGCGATTGGCAGGCCTCTTGGGGCTACACCAAGGACAGGCATTTGAGATAAAGAGGGCTTGTATTAACCGCTAGTGCAGGATGACAGATTCTCTCGTTGCTGAGTTTCACCAAGAAAAGCTAGACACTTCACAGCCGGCCACGAATCTGTTGACTTAGCAGCCTCTGAAGCCGCGTGCCTTATCTGCCACGTTCCTTGATCACCAGCCCGAGTTCTTCAGTTCCCCCTACAGTACCCGCAGCCAGAGCAGAGCAGAGCAGAATATCTTGGCATCTTTCTAACATTTACAAGCAACCTTGTCATCCCCTGGGTGAAGGACTCTTTAGAAGTGAGTTATTTTTATTGGCTCCAAGCTGCACTGCAAATAAAGCAGTGTTTGCAGTCCCCAGGATAGACCTACTTAAAGATCTGTCCACACACCATGATAGTAAATTATGTTACCGGCTGCTGGAGGAGCAGAGTATATAACTCCCAAGCGCCTTGAGCTTTACATACAAGATGGACAGCTCCCTACTTACTGGTAGCAATTCTCTCTAATTGGGTGTCAAGTTGTCTCGGTGGCTGAAAAATTGCTGTTTCCCAAACCTCTTGTCCCAGCACAAGAGCTCCCAGGATCCCAAAACTGAGAGCCAAATGTTTAACTTAGCATCTCAGGCCTGAAATCTGAGCCACGAGAAACCACTATTTCAACAACTTTTATTCAATTTCCTTTTCAATGCTTTATGTTCTACACTGAGCCATTATTGTATGGAAACCAGGACAGCTCCGGTTTCTCCTAATGTAGCAAGACCGTGTGCCAAGCCAGACACCAGCTAATCTAGAAAACATGGAATTGGGAATGAAGGGAAAAACACTTGGAGGGGCCGTGTCGGATTCTTCTTCCCAGAGCCTTTTATCACCTCTCAGCTATTTGTTAGGCTGCAAACTTCAAATAATTAACGGAGTTTGCTTTTGTTTTTCAGGCCCAACTGGAAGGCATTATTGCACCAAAGAAGTGATAATTTCCATATGGGCCTCAGCAAGCACTGCTACCCCATCGTAAGCCCGTTGTAATAAAAAAAAAAGCTAGTCTCCTGAGTGAACAAGCCATACCCTCCCCTGATCACCACCCACACGTTTGTCAGAAGTCACACGTGGCCCCAGTGTCATGAACACCTAGGTCTGGCAGCCAGGCTCTCGGCCGGGCAGCAGAAGGTGGCACAGTCTCTGTACGTGGCCAACCTTGGGATTCGCCAACCCGAGCAGTCAGGCTTTCTGCCCCGTCCCTCGCAGGCGAGGCAACGGCCCTCCTGCCACTGCTCCACGCTGGCACTTATATCTAGCCAAATGAAGCTGCCTCCCTGCCCTGGTCCTGGTCCACGATTCATCTTAGACCCGAACTTTGGGCTTCTGGGGCCTGTCTTTCCCTTACTTGGCGTCTTTCACCATCCCTACCCCAGTGCAGTTCTAGTGGCTCGTTTTGGAGATTTGGGTTTATATGATGTTGTTTTATCCCTGCCCACCTAGCCCGCCACGCCCACTTCCCCAGTTTGCCCAGTTGAGGAGGTGCCAAAGGCGGAGTCAAACCTGCCCTGAGAAAGTAAATGTTTGCTGGGAAGAAATACAAGTCACAAGGTCCCCAGTGAGCTGCCCGCACCTCGGCCCCTGCCCGCCGATTTGGTTTGTTCATCTTATTCTGCAGAAAACCAACCCCTGACCCTACACCCCTAACTGGCTGGGGTTTAACAACTGGAGAGGTACCCAGACCTCACATACAGCTCTAATTACTAATGGTCAGGCTATGGCGTGTAGACTGCACTTTAGTATTATTCCTTGTAAGTTAAATCCAAAGTTTGGAGGCCCGTAAACCCAGAAGAGGAAGTTAGCGAAACAAAGCTTTAATTTAGGGCAATCCGGGTGGGCCAGTGCAGCAAGATGACTCCATCATTCATTTAAATTTCACAAGGAACACACCTAAGGAGGCACTGACGTGTCCACTCGGTTGGAATGCCTCAAGCTGCATTCCCAAGGAGCCAAGAAGGACTCTCCTTAGTGGAGCTTTGACCCGACATCATCCCAGTGAAGGCTCCAAGGCTCCCTGGAAGAATCGCATTCCTACCGGAAGAGCTGTGTTCCCAAACATGCCCCACGCAGCTCTAATCTCAGATCTGAAGTCACAGCTTTCACCCTCCTCCAGGTGCCCTGAGGGGACTCTAAGACCCCACCATAAGAGCCTGGCTGGGCTGTCACCGTCGCGAGACAGAACTCTGCTGAGGTGTGCTGGTTCCAGGACTCCTTGGACGTCAAGCACCTACGTCCTGTGGCCAGCTAACAGACACAGCCGACAGACAACTGAAGATGCTGTCACTTGTTCGTATTTTAAAGCTTAGGCCGTGTACATTACATCCTTGAGACTTTCTCGTTTTTACGCTTCTGTTTCAAACTGCTAATTGCCAGTGTAAGAGAAATGCCGCTCTCCATTCTGTAGACCTCATCTGTTTCCGTCAGACGCGCGGGACATGGCTACGCTCTGGAGGAACCAAGAAGTGCCAGGGGACCCCATCATGGAAAGCCCTGGGGGTGGACAGACTGTTTTCACCAGCACTGGTGAATGGTTTCAACTGTCAAACCTCAGAACAAAAGCATCATGGCCTTAGAAATGCCAACCGGGCATGAAGAAAATGAACACAGTTTCTAATTGCCTATTTCTGTATAATTTAATAAACTTTTAAAATGTTACTGCTTATGTTTGAATTTTTTGTGTCTGTGTTTCTGTCCCTCTGAGTCATTGGTCTTCTTTTTGTTCCTGTTCCTGTTTTTCACGTTGTGTGTCTCATAGTAGCGGACGCCAACTTTCCTGGGTTGCTGCTGCCGCGCTGCTCGCCTCCGCTGTAAAAAAAAAAGGCAAAGAAGACAAACCGATCAATCGCGGAAGTCACAGAACAGGCCCCTCTGTTCCTCTGTGCCCCATTCCTATGCTGCTCTCCCAACCAGTGGAAGCAGCGCTCACAAGGGAGGGCTCCCCTCCCAGACCCAAGTGTGCCCTCCCACTGCAACCCGCGACAGCTCTACAGACTGTCGTCGGGTCGTCCATGCTGGAATCTTTCCTACTGAGCTCCCGACCAGTGGCCCTCTGGTCTAAGGGTAAACACTTCCAGGAACAAGCTCTTCCCTTCCCAAGAAGGCCCACTCCAGCTCTGAAGAGCCAGTTACTACACTGAACTTCACAGAGGGCAGGGATCTGTCGGCCTGAACAGCTCTGCTCATCACAGAAAACCAAGGGGCCACATAAAACCAGAGGACTTTCTAGAGGACAGTCTACATGTTTGAGGGCAGCGATGAGAACTCCTAAAGCGTAAGACATGAACTCAAGGACCTTCATCCAGTGGGCCAACTCTTGATCCTGTCTAACCTCAACTAGGTCACTTAGGACTGGGGTTCCTAGAATTCAGCTCCAGACCATCACTTTTAGAGAGCGTCGTCTCTTAGGAAATGGATTTCTCCTCTCTACTTTCTAGACCTGGGTGAAGTTTAAGACCAAAACCAAGACCAAAACCACGTACTTCCTTAGATGTAAGCATCCTGCGAGTTTTATTTGAACGGTCCTCTTCCCTCTGTGCCTTCCGCTTCCTTCCCTTTTTGGTAGGTACTGGAAACAATACATGAGCACAAAGAAAACAAACAGGAATTCTCTGTTCAAAATGTGTCTATGAATCCTAGGGTGGGAATGAGCTTGACGTGCTGGAAGACCAGTGTGCATGGAGCGTGGGTGGGCACAGCACAAAGCGGGGTGAGACAGGGCGCCTGCGTGGTTCAGTCAGTTGAGCGTCCGACTTCTGCTCAGGTCATGATCTCGAGGCCCATGAGTTCGAGCCCCGCATTGGGCTCTGTGCTGACGGCTCAGAGCCTGGAGCCTGCTTTGGATTCTGTATCTCTCCCTCTCTCTCTCTCTGCCCCTAACCCACTCGCATTCTGTCTCTGTCTCTCTCAAAAATAAATAAATATTAAAAAAAAAAAAAAAAAAAAAAAAACTATTCTGGAAAAAAACACAAAAAGAACAAAGTGGGGTGAGGCCGGGAGGGTGCCAGGCTAGGAGGGTCCTGGTGGGCCATGGCAGGATGGGCATTTATGTCATAGAAACGCACTCCTGATGTAAGAAGCTCTGACTCCCAACGGAGTAAAGAATAAATACCTGATCCACCCCCCTTCCCCCCAGAAAATCTGCTGACCCACCCCTAGATTATAAGGTTACTAAAATACTCTTCTTACAAGAAGCTTCCTGAATTAATCCCAAGAAACGTGCAGAATAAAATGTGAATAATCCAACCTGTATCATAAACAGTACATGGTGCCAGTTACGATAAATATCTATGTGGATGACGGCACGAGAGAGGACAGAGAGATTAAAGTTCGATTCCCCGTAGTTCTGAAGACGCAAATCACATGCCAGTGGTTGAACTATTTTACCTGTATCTTCCACTTCTTCAGCTGCTCCTTGCTCTTCAGATTTTGCAAAAACCTTCTCACTTAGTCCCTTGGATATTCTGAAACAGAAAAGCCAGGTAACAAAGCTGCCCGCCAGCCCCCTCGACTGCCCAAATCACGTGCCCACCCGGGGGCTGTGACCACCTTGCGGACCACCTTCTGCGCACGGTTGCCACCCCCAGCCCGCCCAAAGCCGCTGGGCCTCTGCCGAAGACTGAACTAAAGCTTCTCACACTTCACGGAGCTGCACCTTAAAAACCTGCAGATCACTTTTTAAAAATGGCAATAACTCCCTTTCACGCCCCATAGAGTCGTGGCTCCAGTATGCCTGGCAAGTGTTTGAGAAAAGAACGAGCAAACCGCGACTGGTGAGATGAGGCTGCTACCTGACTGCTGAAAACTTCTTAGCTTTGGCTTTGTTTAAAAATCTCTGATATTTAGCGATCTTCTCATCCAAGGCTTTAATAACCGCCTTGGTGTCATTCTCCGTGTGTTCTTCCTGGGACTCCGGGCAAGACTCCTCCTCTTCGTCTCCTGGTAGCTCCTGTGCCTCCTCCTCCCCTTCGGAAAAGCTCTCAAGCTCTTCGTCAATATCCGACATCTCCAAAGGGACCAGGTCATCCCCCGAAAACTGAGGCACGACATTGATTTTGCCAAAGTTCTGCCGAACTCGTGCCAGGATCTGCTGCATTTCCGAGTCAGCGTCACAGCGACTGTTCTCTTTTTCCTTCTCAGTGACGGGCTCCGATGCTTCGCCTACAGCTGCCGTGATTTCCTCTTCTGGGTTCTTCTGGCTTGTTTCTGTGGGGACTTCCAACGATGAGGAGGATGGGAGCTGTTGAGGCCAAACAACGGGGTGCAGGTGGGGGAGAGAGACGGGATCAGAAAATGCAAACCGTTTCTGGCCTCACACCTGGCTCTCAAACGAGGGAGTCCTCTCCCCGGGACTAAGGAAAGTACTGAAAACCCCACACTGGAGTCGTGTCGTTCATCCCCCGGGAGCCACGGTGCGTCAAGCCCAGAAGCCGGCACTAAAGGATCAGAGGGACTCGGCTGCGGGGCCCAAGGAAGAGCCAACTGTGGGTGTTTAACCAGTCACACTATCAGCCATTCCCCACAGTGTGCGACTCCCTCCGCCCCACCTGAGGAGGGCAAGGGACGGGGGTGCTGAGGTAAGCACGCACAAGAGGGGGGCGCACAACCGCCCGAGAGCGAAAGCAGAGCGCTGCTCGGGGTGCAGGGACAGGCCCCGGGAGGAAAGGTCTGAGGTAATTAAAGGTGAAGGAGAAGCTCGTGCCAGGCTTTATCCCGGCGCTACGTGCTTGTAGTATCGTTTTAACCTTGCAACGGAGACTCCTGGAACTTTAGTGATTTTTCCGAAGGCAAGGGTGGCTACACAAAGCGCTAAATAAGTCAGGAATTCAGAAAATTCAGGAAGTTGCATACAAAATTCGCAGGTACGTTTTTATACCTTTTTCCTCAGCTAAGGGTATAGTGTTTGCGTTCTGAAGGAGTGTCAGCCACTACCAAGAAGAATAAAAGAAGAAAATTGCAGACTGGGGGAACTAATGATCTGACACACTCAACGACCAGACACTAAGAGTCCAAGATCGCCCCACCGTGTGCACACAGGGTCAGAGCAGACCCTGCCGACGTCTTCCTCCCTCACGTCCAGCAGCTGGTGAACTCACGACCGTCCAGCGGCTTCCCACCACGTCGCCCTGCCCTCGCCCACGTGGGTCCGGGTCCGGGTCCAGCCCCACGACCTCTCCACTCCGCGACCGCAGCACATTTGCTCCCACTCAGGTGCTCCGGGTGGGGGGCAGCCTCTGCCCGCACCCCTCTCCCCTCAAGATACCCGCAAGGCTCCTGCCTCCTACCGTTAAGGGCTCCACCAAAAGGCCACTTCCTCAGAGGCCACCCCCAGCCACCCCACGTACAAGAACACTCTCCCATCTCCCAAACCCACTTCCCTGGTCCTGTCCTCATCACAGTCACCAGTACCTCCCGACGGAATGGATTTACCTCTTTACTATCCGTCCCTGTAGCATAACGTATGTTTGGTCTTTGCACCAGAACTGTAAAACCCTCTGCATCTCCTGGGTACAGAAGGGTGTCTTTTGTTATTCATAACGAGTCCCTCTCCACCACCCCAGAGTTTATCTGATGAGATGCTCATGGTGGGGCCTTGCTTCAGAATGGGGGCTGGTCA
This sequence comes from Panthera leo, assembly GCF_018350215.1. Classification (NCBI taxonomy): domain Eukaryota; kingdom Metazoa; phylum Chordata; class Mammalia; order Carnivora; family Felidae; genus Panthera; species Panthera leo. The sequence goes on from NC_056686.1 coordinate 28,801,202, forward strand.
CCAGACGGACCAAGCACTTGATGAAAGGACTAGAGATGGAGTTTGATCACTGATGGCCAATACTTTAGTTAATCAGGCCTACGTAGGGGTGCCAGGGTGGTTCGGTCGGTTGAGCGTCCGACATCGGCTCAGGTCACGATCTCACGGCTTGTGAGTTCGAGCCCCACGTCGGGCTCTGTGCTGAGAGCTCGGAGCCTGGAGCCTGCTTCGGATACTGTGTCTCCCTCTCTCTCTGCCCCTCTCCTGCTCATGCTCTGTCTCAAAAATAAAACATTTAAAAGAAAAAAAAAATCAGACCTACGTAATAGAACCTCCACAAAACACCCTGAAGGATGGGGTCTGGGGAGCTTCTGGGCTGAATGGATTGATATGCTGGGAGGGCACCATGCCCAGAAAGGCCACGGGAACTCCAGGCCACCCACAACCCCACTCCTGGCCCTATACATCTCCATTTGCCTGTTCCTGAGCTGTGTCCTCTACAATAAACTGGCTATCGTAAGCAAACCCTTTTCTGAGTTCTGTGAGTTGTTTCAGCACATTACCAAACCTGAGAACCCCTGAATTTGTAGCTGGCTGGACAGAAGTGTGGGTGGCTGGGGAAGCCCATCCGCAGCTGACCTCTGAAGCGGGGACCATCCTGTGGGGCCGGACCCTAGACCTGTGGGCCTGTGCTAACTCTTGGAGATAGTGCCAGAACTGAATTACTGGACACCCAGCGGGTGTCAGAGCACTGCAGAATTGGTGCGGACAAAGGAAATGCATCTGGTATCAGAAAAAACCACAAGCTCCTCTGCCGGCATCCGTATACACAGAAGTGCGATAGGCAGGGACTCCTCTAGTTTCACTGCAATACCGCCAGTGCCCAGCAGAGTGCCCAGCACACGGGAGATCCTCAGGACGCTTTTGCTGAATGAACCAATCAATGAGTGAACCAGGAACTGGGTATTTTTGGCTGTTTGGTGGCTTTAGGGGGAGAGGAAGAAAGTTAACACCAGTTTCAGGTATGGTGATGCTGAAATGCTGGAGAAAGTATTCAACTGGAAGTTTCTAGCTAATAACTGAAACGCGGAACGGATTTCAGGTAAGAGGGAATGAACCAAAGCTACACAAACCCGAAAGATCAGCATGGAAGTGAAACTTAAAGCCCCCTCTTCAAAAGACTTGGCAGAGCTCTGAAAAAGAGCCTAGAAACAGAAAAGCAAAGGGCCACGGTTGGAGCCTTGTGGTGGTCCACTGCCAGGGGGAGGGAAATCCAACAGGAAGGAAGCTTCTCAATTCAGCCCAGAGGCCCCAAATCTAAGACTTCTTTCCCGGACTATAAACTGTACCACTCTCCTTTTCCCCCTAATTACCAGCTTCTTGAGGACAAAAAAGTTATTTATTCCTATATTCCCTGGGCCTGGCATATTGTTGGGCCTCACAAATGTTGAGTCAATCTTGGAAATGTTCCTGTTCCTCAAGCATAAGGACAGACCCAGTATTGGAAAAGCACTTATAGTTACAGCCCTCTTTGTTCGAGGCCCCAAAGGCTGGTATTTAACCTCGGACTTCCACCACACATCTGCTTCCTGGTCTCCAAATGCCACCCTCACCCCCACCGCCACCCCCTACAAGGTCATAGCCACGGCTCTATGGAAGGGGAGACACTGGCACGGACAGACCACACAGGAAAAAGGCGCTCCACAAAGGGAGGCAATCAAGGCACCATGCCTAGGGCAGGAAGCGTGCTCTCCAAAAGGCAGGTCTGCCCCGTTCTTACCTGGGAGGCTTCAGGGGGCTCTGCGTTGGGCGGCTTGACAAAGAAAGGAATCCGGCCCCTCTGCCAGTCATTGAGAACCATCTTACCCACAGTCTGCAAGTCTGGCTCTCCACCCTGAAATGCCACAGAAAGACTCCCCATTAAATTCACAGGCCAAAGCACCTGCTAGTGTGGGGGCACGTCAGCCGCCCCAGGTGCTCGTCACCACCGGCCTGCCAAGTTTCGGACCGCTCCCACCACACATACCCACAAAAAAGGTCCTCGCCACATACACACGTCTGCCGTGTGACCTGCCCTGGTCTCAAGTCTCACAAACCCTCGCTCACCTTCAGTAACTTCCCAGTCCGGAAAGCTAGCTTCTCGAGAAAGTCCTCAGCATTCTCCCAAGAATCAATCTTGTATGTCTTGCTGATATATTCTGGCTTTGCCCGTTCAAGTACAGCACCAATGTGGTCTTCGGGAGTCTTAATTTTTTCAACTTGAACCTAGATGTTCAGAGGAAATTTCTGGCTTACGAGCTTTATATGGAAGCAGTGAAGTTCACATCTGTAACAGTATCTGAAAATAGATTTCAACACCACGATGCAAGGGGAGCCTGGCAGGGGCCGGTCTCCGAGGTGGCCAGAAGTGGTCAGGGGAAAGGAACACCACCACACAGCGTCCAGCCAGGGAGCCCGGCACTCAGCTGTAATCCCAGCTCACCACAAACTAACTGTGTGGTTCCTTCTGCAAGCAGCTCAAAGTTGGACTGTTTCATGCTAGTCGCGTACAGAAATGGTTAAAAGCCTGCCAATCCCAGGACACAAAGAGAATTCGATAGTTTAAGCAAAGAGGGGAGGAATGCGCGCAGGACGTATAGCCAGCAGCACTGGTTAAGGTCAAGTGGAACCATTTAAAGTTTTTGGTCATATTCAGAAACAAGTGAGGAAATGCCTGCCCGAGTTCCAAAATGACTCAACCCATAAACCCTCGAAGATGAATTATCACTAAACATAAACAGGCCCTGCTTCCCTTTGGATCCTGTGTGTAAACTACAAACTCTTTTGTGGGATGACATTGACCAGATATGCCCGTGGCTCCACTGACTCCTCAAACAGGCTTTAGCGGAACGGAGAGGCCGCCCTGCAGAGCATCACGTTCCTCAAGTTTGGTCAGACAGGCTGACCCCAAACCGCCTTCCAAACGAGTGAAACGCGAAGGTATCCAGTGTTCCCCACAGAATGCTTCCCCCAAAAGGCAAACAAAGAGCCCGTCAGGACCAAAATACTCACCACTCCTTTTAGCACAATGTCTGTCTCTGAGTCTTCGGAGGGATAAACCACACCCGGACAGTCGATAAGGAATATCCGACGCATCAAGGTGATATACTGCCAGACCTGAAGTCAGTAAAAAGCCAGAGACTTCCCTGGGTCAAAACTTAAGAGCCCGATTTCACAAATCTCTGATGCTCACCAAGCTAGAAAGGGGTGGGGTCAGGGCTCAAAGAGAAGCAACCTGCTGAGTGATGAAGCAATAAAGCGTCTCCTCTACTTGGGCCACGCACAAGGTGCTTCCTCTAAGTACAGACTACAGCTTCCACCAGCCAAGAGTCTAAAATGAAGGCAGAGGCAGGAGCTCCGTGTGGTATCGCGTGATAATAATCCAGTAAACCTTCTCTGGTTTTTCAAGGTACTCTTGGGAGTCTAATACTGTCCGGCCCCTCCTCCTTTCGGGAGAACCACGTTGCTCCTCACTCTGCATCTCAGGGTATGTCCCCCAAACTGCCAGAATCTACCATAACATCTGAGTTTTCTTTCATAAAGCTTGCACCAAATATTCTTGGGTTAGTTTTGTTTATCAAAGAAAAAGGCTGGAGTGAACATTTAAAGGAGACTTAAATGTGAACGGCACTTCCCACATCGTGCCAAAGGCACACAGTGCCATACGAACCAGAAACTACTCTCAGTCTTACCAAAATGGGCAGAGACAACTCTGGTAACACTCCAAACTATTATATGGAGACCAAACTCCCAATGGTAGCCTTCACTCAAGAGAAGTAGGTAGAAATCTCCATGCTCTAAACAATCACCTTCTAGGGAAATACAATATGGAGAAGTAAATAAGGCACTTAAAGCCGGACGTACCTTTGTTTCGCCTGCAATGGGGGCCACACTGCAGACTTTCTTGGAGCGCAATGTGTTTATCACGGAGCTCTTGCCAACATTTGGGTAGCCAATGAACCCGACACTGATCTGCTTCTTGTCAGTGTGCAACTGTTCAAAAAGAGAATACACACCACACACACACACACACACACACACACACACACACACACACACACACACACACGGTCATGAACATCCCTTGAGAAAAACAGGTTGTGTTACTTTGCTAATATAAAGAAAATAAGGCAGAAGGGTTACTAGAACTTGATCTAAAACCTAGGCACACGCCACCTACATTGCCTGAGTGGGCTGCACACATACACTTATTAATAAATCAGACATGACTCATTTCCTCAAGTTGTCCATGTGCAATTGTTCTTGAATGTTTTAAGGTTAAAAGTATGTAGGTCGAGAAGCAAAGGAAGAAAGAACTTGTTAGTCATCAATTTAGAACATCATCCACGGATAAAATGTCTTAAGGGAAGAGAACCTCGGCAGATGGCACCAACTGGCAATCCCATGACCCACCCCTCCTCTGCTCTGCACATTTTGCATCTGCATTGCCAAAAATAAATGACAGAAGTTAAAAAAAAAAAAAAAAAAAACCAACCTCAGAAGTTAGACCACTGGGTGAAAGTCTCAAGGAGACAGAACTCAACAACTGCCTAAGGCTAGTTGAGGACTTCTAATTCAAGATGGCGGACCCAACATCCACACTGGCCTTGCTCCTGCCACAACCTCCACTAGGATGACAGCAGTGGGAATGAGCACATATACGAACGTACAGAACCAGGCATATAAAACAAAAGAATGAGCTGGAGATGAGACAATAAAAACAAACCTACAGGGGCACCCGGGTGGCTCAGTTAGTTGAGCGTCCGACTTCGGCTCAGGTCGTGATCTCGCAGTTCGTGAGTTCAAGCCCCTCATCAGGCTCTGTGCTGACAGCTCAGAGCCTGGAGCCTGCTTCAGATTCTGTCTCCCTCTCTCTGCCCCTTCCCCACTCATGTTCTGTCTCTATCTCTCAAAAATGAATAAACGTTAAAAAAATAAAAAAATAACTAAGTAAATAAATAAAAACCTACAATGTTAATAAATCACTACCAGCTAAGTAGTACCCAACCTGACTCACTACAAAGATGAAAGCTAAGTGACAAAGTTAGGAAAATTTACAACCCAGCAAAAATATTGCCAAAGAATCACAAAATGGGGAATGGGCAGGACAGCTACCACTGAGGGGGTCTGAAATCAAGACTAGCGAGAAGTCTGCAGAGCAGTGACACCACCCCATCCCGGCCTTCCCCGCCAGGGGCACCTAGGTTCTCTGCCCCAGAACCTTACCAGATACTGATTTTTTGGAAACCCTACATCTCTGAAAATGTTGCATTCTTAGACCTAAAAGGGAACCTTGACTTGTGGATAACAGTAGCTGAAGGCAAGTGTTCCCAATGTGATTAAATGAAAGTCTAAATAAATACATATATGTTTTTAATGTTTATTTTTGGGAGAGACAACACGAGCGAGGGAGGGGCACAGAGAGAGGGGGAAACAGAGGCACTGAAGCAGGCTCTGTGCTGACAGCACAAACTTGGGGCTCAAACCCACAAACTGAGAGATCACAAATTGAGCTGAAGTCAACACTCAACTGACTGAGTCACCAAGGCACCCCATGAAAGTCTAAATATTGACGAGACCCCCAGGTCCCTACTCCCACTGAGCTCCCGAACCCTGCAGCCAAGGGATTATATACATCCCCGAGCTGGAGACTGGAAGATTCCTTTACGGGGAAACTTACACTGACATCTAGAGTGCCCTCCGACAAAATACTGGCTTTTTACCTAGTCACCTGACAGGGAAGTCCAGTATTCAATAGTCTACCCCCCGCATAAAACTTCTATTGGTTGGTTGGTTTTTTTTTTGTTTTGTTTTTTTTTGAGAGAGAGAGCAGGCGAGCAAGCAGGGGAGGGGCAGAGGCAAAGGAAGAGAATCCCAAGCAGGCTCTGCGCTGTCAGCACAGAGTCCAACACAGGGCTAGACTGCACGAACCGTGAGATCATGACTTTGAGCCGAGATCAAGAGTCAGATACTAACTAACTGAACCATCCAGGAACCCCTACGAGACTTTTCTTCAGTGGTTCACCCTTAGATATGAAGACAGGCGAAAATAACCAGACATGTGAAGTGTGACTCTAGTACTACAGACAGAAAAACACAAACTGGCAGGAAACAGAGTTAATATAGGGAGAGAGGAAAATTTCAAAATACCACCATCGTTACCATTCTCAGAAACAGAAAATAGTTCATCTGTGAAACAAAAATGGGGCAGGGCAATTCTTAAAAGTGAGAGGCAAAATAAATTTTGCGACAGAACAGCTAGATCATCAAGTCAAAGAAACTTCCCATAAAATAGAGCAAAACATCACACAGGCACTGAAATAAAGAAAAGAAGATTCAAGAATTAAACCAAGAGAGCACACCCAATTCCTGAACCAGAGAAGAGCTGATGGGGTAGAGGGCGGGAGAATTTCCAAGAAATAATACCGGACAACATCAGGCAAAGTCCCATCCAACACCTAACTTACTGAACAGTAAAAGACCCACCTTAAAACACATCAATGTGCAATTTTAAAACAGGAGTTTCTTTTTTAAGAGCTCCCAGCCACAAAGGACCAAGAGTTGGAATGGTCCCATTACTCAACAGCACAACAGAAGCCACCAGAAGACGATGCGCTGGTGCCCTCGGCATTCTGAGGAGAAACAGTGTGAGGACAGAATAAAGGTATTTCTGAAATGCAAGGTCTCAAAAAATGTTCCTTCTAAGCACTCCTTCTCCAGAAGCTTTTGGAAAATATGTTCTATTTAAAGGAAAGAGTAAACCAGGAAAGACGAAAAACCAAGAAAGAAGATCCTGTGTGGGATCCCTTGATCCCAATGAAATGCTCAGGGTGGCAGTGAAAGGGAACCCCAGGAAGAAGGCTCTGTAGCCGGTCCCGATGGGAAGGGAGGGGCCGAACACTCTCCAAGTTCCCACTCTAGCAGAGGATCTGGTGACACATTAGTGACAAATGACACAGAACTAATTAACGCCAGAGAAAACAGAAGGTTCCATCAGAGAAGAATTACATTCAGAGTGCTGTGTGCATCAGTGGCGACTGATATCGTACAGTCATGACCACGTAAACGCTGAAGGAAAGAACAATCTGGCCAGATGATGTAGAGCGATGCAGGGAGAATGGAGAGAGGGGAGTACGTGTGGGGACAGAACAGCCATAAGAAACTTAGTCCTCATTTTCCACAGCAGAGACTTAACATATAAATATCTAAAACGGCAGGTGGAAGGGCAGGAGGAGACGAGAAATAGAATCACAATAAGCATGTATAAAAAATACGGAAGAAAATACTAAAGGTAACTAACAGCCACGGGTCGGACATGTTCATTCCTGGGAAGCGGGGAAGGGTGGGACAAAGGACACATGTACTTTGTCAGAACCCAAGGTAGAATGAACTAAACACACGAACACCAAATTGAAGGTACAGAACGTGAAGCTTTGAGAATACCTACAAGGGCGACCTGGCTGCGGGGCTTCCCAGAGAACGACACGGGAGCAGGGACGGGCAGGATGCCCCGCAGGCAGAGGGGACAGAAACTGCACAGGCCTGAGGGCAGAAGTGGCATGGTAGGCTCACAAACCCAGGATGGGGAACACAGCATGGGGAGGGGGTCTGTTCTCAAGCAGAAGACGGACCGTCAGGTGCCAGGGACACGGCAGAAAGGGAGGCAATGCCGGTCAAAGATAGGGGCGATGGTTGAGCCAGAAAACATTTTCCAAAATCCCTTATAACCCCGAGGCTCTAGGAATTTTTACGTTGGAACACACACGTTAGGAACACATACGTCTAGGAACACACACTTCTCATGGGCATGATGGGGGAGGTGAGGTGGGTACCCCTCTGCCACATGCTGGCAAGACAAATGCTTTAACAGCCCCGCAGCTACATGTTCCTGGAGATGGGTCAGGTCCCAGTACCTTTCCAAACTGCCGGAGAAGCTGAATGAATGCTCCTTTGCCGAAGGGGTTGGTAAGACTTGCATGGAAGGCAAGTGTCGGATAATCCTGGGAGAGGACAGCAACCCAACGTTTCTAAAGTGGGGAGAGAAGATGCTGGTGAGTTGTAACCTGTTTATTCACAATACAGGAAGAGTCGGAGCTTGAGTAACAGACTGCATTTCAAATACACAGCTGTCCCAGGAAATGGTAGCTGTAATTCTTTAAAATGTGTGTGTGTGTGTTTTTTTAATGTTTATATTAGAGACAGACAGAGTGTGAGCAGAGGAGGGGCTGAGCGAGAGAGGGAGACACGGAATCAGAAGCAGGTTCCAGGCTCTGAGCTGTCAGCACAGAGCCCGATGCGGGGCTGGAACTCACGAACCACCAGATCATGACCTGAGCCGAAATCGAAGGCTTAACCGACAGAGCCACCCAGGTGCCTCAAATGTTTTTTGGGTTTTTTTTAAATGAAAGTTAACACTTTGTCTTTTGTCTACGAACACGGACAGAACAATTACAAAAATGCCTTCGTTGCGACTAAATGCAATTGATGTGACATAATATGGGACAGGCCAGCAGCTGTGGCAGCTGTCTCCATGCAAAGGGGCCTCATCATCCGTCCAGGGGATACTGGCCACTGTGCCTTCACCAACCATCAGGGGATAAGAGATAACTCTGCCCCCTGTCAGTGAAGCACATTTTGCTTCTGTTTTCAGTGAAAACACTTCCGTGGCTACTATGCGAGAAGTGTGATACTTTACTGTCTCAAATCCTAAAAACCGTGAAACTGACTCATTTACAGAGAACTCAGCCTACGAGGAGCTGAGCGGCCTGGCAGTCTGGCAGTGGATAAGCAGCCGTACTTACTGTTGCCCAGGTTGGAACAAGGTCACATTTGTTAAGAACAAAAATAAGGTGCTTCCAGGGTTTTTCCTTCTTCAAGTAAGTCTCAATGTGAGGGGAACGGGTACCCATCGGATCTCTAGCATCAAGAACTTGAACTACAACATCTGAGGAATCTATCACCTGCAATTCAAAGACGCAAAAGTGATTTGCTTTAGTGAAATGAGAAATGGGAGAGGGATGACATCTAAGGGAACCCAGGGAAAAGAAAGCAATAGTGAGGACTTCAAAACAGGAGTAGCCAAACCTGATGCCCAGTGATCAGAATTCAAAACTTTCTCCATCCTGTGAGTGTAAGAAACTTGCTGAATTTCAAACAGGAAAACTGACTTAGGTGAAACCCACCTTACTTCGTGATTACTATCGATTATTGAATGGAACCATTCACTTCTTAGATTTCTAAAAGTTTCTGCTGCCACAGCTTTTGTGTATTGTACAAAAACCTAAAAAATTTAGTTTGCCTTCAGGGTGCTGCTTTCCGGTTATGTTACTGTTGGATTATGGGAGTGTGCTTGAAAGCCTCTGTCACCAAGGTTGATCTCTAGCATGTGGACATAAAACTCAGCCAGCTGAAGAGTGCTGGACCAGGACTCAGGACACAGAATCTCCCACTAACCAGCTGAGTGAGCCGGGTGAGGAATTCAATCTTTCTAGACCTGTGTTCTTGCCTGTAAACGAGACCGGCTGGACTACGAAACTTAAAAATCCCCACACGGCTCCACCACATACGATAAATGTAAGGTCTGTGTATGGCAGCTGTTACTATTACGTGAGTAATAAAAAGAAATCGAATGCAGTTATCGAGAACAATGGCAGTACATACGTGGGCACACCTATCCCGTTTTTGTGAGGGAATGAGGACAGAATGGGCAGCGGAGTTTGTGCTTTATTTGACAGATCTTCGATACATCAAGATTAGTTCTCTCATAGAAAATCACGAAAGCCAAGGGGGAACGCTCAACGAGAAAGAACTGCAAGTCTTACCTTATAGAGCTCACCCCATATTCTCTTGGACTGTCCCTTTTTATAGATCTCTTCTTGGGCTTCGTTTCTAAATGAGAAAACACTCAAAGTGAGCAAGTGAAGCCCTACAAAGGGTAAGAGGATGTTTAGGGAAGAGCCGGCCATGTGCCACGGGAAAAGGGCACTAAAACTACTTGGAGACGGACCAAGAGTAAATTTAATTTAAAAAGTGATTATATCCAATCCAAATGTCCATCGATGGATGAATGCACTTAAAAATGTGTTGCAAACATAATGGAGTATTATTCAGGAACGAAAAAGAATAAAGTACTAACACAGGCTACAACATGAATGACCCTGGAGACATTCTGGTAATGAACCAAGCCAGACACGAAAGGGCACACACTGCAGGACTGCACTTACTATCAAGTACCTCTCACAAGGGTAGTCAGACTCCTAAGAGACAGAGGTAGAATGGTGGCCACCAAGCACCGGGGACAGCAGGGGAGGGGACGTTACTGTTTAATGGGTAAAGGCTTTCAGTTTGGGATGATGTAAAGGATTCTGGCAGTAGACCCGGAGCAGGGACGGCTGCATAACCACGTGAACGTACTTAATGCCACTGACTTGCAGGCTTAAAAATGCCTGAAAAGATAAAATTGTATGTCCAGTTTGCCACAGTAAAAAATGTAAAATTTAAAATAAAGTGACTCAAGAAATAACAGGTGTTGGCAGGGATGCGGATAAAAAGGAACCTTCACGTACTGCTGGAGGGAATGCAAACTGGTGCAGCCACTTTGGAAAACACTATGGAGGGGGCGCCCGGGTGGCTCAGTCGGTTAAACATCTGACTCCTGATTTCAGCCCAGGTCACGTTCTCATGGTTCGTGAGTCTGAGCCCTGGTCGGTCTCCGTACCAACAGTGCAGAGTCTGCTTGGGATTCTCTCGCTTTCCCTCTCTCTCTGCCCTTCCATAACTGCGCTCTCTTTGCTCTCAAACCTAAAACCAAAAAAACAGTATGGAGTTTCTTCAAAAAATTAAAAATGGAGCTAGAGAGTGTAACGCTAAGTGAAATAAGTCGGTCAGAGAAAGACAAATACCATGTGATCTCACCCATATGTGGAATTTAAGAAACAAAACAAACTAACAAAGAAAAAAAAAAGAGAGAAACAAACCAAGAAACAGACTTTTAACTAAAGAGAACCGATGGTTACCCAAAGGGGAGGTGGGGGGCGGGGGATGGGAAAAATAGGTGAAGGGGATTAAAGAGTACACTTACCATGATAAATAAATTTAAAACATTTAAAAATTTATGGGGCTCAGTCAGTTGAGCATCTGATTTCAGCTCAGGTCATGATCTCACCACTCATGAGTTCGAGCCCCGCGTCAGGCGCTCTGTGCTGACAGCTCCGAGCCTGGAGCCTGCTTCAGATTTTGTGTCTCCCTGTCTCTCTGCCCCTCTCCCTCTCATGCTCTCTCAAAAATAAACATTAAAAAAAATTTTTTAAAGAGAATGGTATATCAATTAAAAACAAAATTAAAAAATTTTAAACCATACATCACACATAAAAAATATGGAAAAATTAAAACAAATATTTTAAAAAGCAACTGTAATTAGCCAACATGTCATAGAAGATTATGAAAAGGATTTGGCAAGACCTGAACCATAATCTACACTCTCATATGAAGTGAAATTTTTCTGATAAGGCTGAGAATCTGTTTATCCACTAGCCTCACAGATATTTACCCAGTGTCTTGGAAACAAAACCAGTTTTCTCCCCCCCCCCCCCATTATATACTGCACCTTTGGGAGGGGGAAAAATTCACATCAGCAGAGGCACACAAAGTCCAAATACTTATTTTTATTTTAATGTTTGTTTATTTTTGAGAGAGAGACAGCACCAGTGGGGGAGGGCAGGGAGAGGGGGGAGACAAAGAATCTGAAGCAGGCTCCAGGCTCTGAGCTGTCAGCACAGAGCCCGACGCGGGGCTCAAACTCACGAACCGTGAGATCACGACCTGAGCCGAAGTTGGATGCTTAACCTAAGGAGCCACCTAGGCGCCCTCCAAATACGTCTAAGAAGAAATGAACTCGCTACCTCTTTTGCTTGGCCTCAGATGGCCTGACTTGCTCTCCAGGAGACGCACAGTTAGAAAACAGGCCGCCGACAGCACTGGGGCAGCCCTGGTGCAGGTGAGCGACAGCACCTCTTTGCTGAGGCATCTGGGACACTCACGCGCGGTGAAGAGGGGACACGGCAACGCTTTCTGGAGGGCACCGGGCAGCTGCCTGTCAAAAACACCCATGCTCTCTGACACAGCCATTTCCCCCATAAGAATGTATCTTAGAGGAATAATTAAGGAGAAAGATTTAGTCACATGGATGCTTTACCCTAGCCTTATTTACCACAGGGCAAAACTACAAACAGCATAAATGTTCCACAGCGGAACTGTCGATGAGTACTACCATGGAAATCTATTTTTTTAATGGAAATTTATTCTTAATAATTTATAAAAATATATTAAAATAAAAAGTAAGTTCAGGGCACCTGGGTGGCTCAGTCAGTTGAGTATCTGACTTTGGCTTGGATCATGATCCCACCGTTTGTGAGTTCAAGCCTCGTGTCGGGCCCTGTGCTGACAGCTCAGAGCCTGGAGCCTGCTTCAGATTCTGTGTCTCCCTCTCTCTCTGCCCCTCCCTGCTTGCACTCTGTCTCTCTCTCAGAAGTAAAAAAAACATTTAAACATTAAGGAAAAAAGGGGGGGGGGGCAAGTTAAAATACACTCTTAAGGGGGTGCCTGGGTGGCTCAGTCGGTTAAGTGTCCAACGTCAGCTCAGGTCATGATCTCACGGTCCATGCGTTCGAGCCCCAAGTTGGGCTCTGTGTTGACAGCTCTGAGCCTGGAGCCTGCTTCAGATCTGTGTCTTCCTCTCTCTCTCTGCCCCTCCCCCACTCACACTCTGTCTCCCCCCCAAAAATAAACATTAAAAATTAAAAAAACCCAACAACACTCTTAAGGTATTATAAATGAAAACTGAGTGTAAAAAAGATCCAGAATGATACATCTAACAGTGACTAATTCTTGGTACTTTTTGGGTATGAACTCTATGAGAATATGATATGACAAAAGGTATCAATCCTTCTCCTCCCCCTCCGCAAACATAAAAATGACAAAACACTGCCACCTCTATGCATGTGCATACATTTTCCACATCATCTTCAGAAGGTCACAGGAAATTCAAAGGCCATCCATGAACCCCCAGTGGTCCAGAGTCTCTGATTAAGGAAGCCCTGACATTGATGATTTTAACAATTTAATAACATGGTCAGTGGGACTAGGAGTTCTTAGTTTTTGTTGCATTTCTAATTTAACTGTATATTCTAAATTGTCTACGACAGAATCTACTGCTATTATTATGAAGAAAAAAACAATCATGAAAAAAAGAGACCCAGAGAAAACAAGCCACCTCAGAAATTATTTTCCATCTGGCCCCAACGTCACAAATTTTTCTAGTGTAAGGGAAGAAAATCACTATCTAGGAGGTAAGCACCAAGCTTCATATAGGTAAAATAAAGGTACAAAAATATTTTGTTGCAGGGCACCTGAGTGGTCTGTTGAGTGTCCAACTCTTGATTTTGGCTCAGGCCAGATCTCAGTTTGTGAGTTGGAACCCCAGTCCGCCTCTGCACTGACAATGCAGAGCCTGCTAGGGATTCTCTCCCTCCCTCTCTCTCTCTGCCCCTCCCCTGGCGCATCTTCTGTCTCCAAATAAACTCAAAAAAAAAGTTTTGCTGCAGAAGAGCAAATGATGAGAGCAGATGACACCCAAACCGTACCTCACCCCAGGGTCTTCGGTGACCAGGTCACGATCCTTGCCCTGGTCATAGCTCTCGCTGGACATTTCTGCATTTTCTAGAAGAGACTGCATATCACTCGCAAATAAGTTTGGTCGCTTCCTCTGTGACTTAGGGCCGAATGTAGTTTCAAAGCTTTCAGTGTCAAGAATGTGCACTTTGGAGTTCTAAAGAGAAAACAGAGTTTCGTGTAAAGCTAAGGAAAGCACTGAGCAAAAACAGAAAGTTTAAAACCTACCCAGGAAAGGCTTTCCGCTTTTGTTTTTTCAAAGCTCAACCCATACCGAAAACTACAACAGGGATGCAGCCTGGTTTCAAATTTGAAATGCTTAAATAGCAAAAGCACTTGTTCCCCAATCCTAAAGTTCTATAAGCCTCCTTAGAGAAATACAAAAGTAATACACAGAGTCAAAGCAAATATGAATAGTTGTGTAAGACTTGCCAAAAACTCTGCTTTATTTCATTTATCATAAACTTGAGTCATATGTAATTACGGCCACAATGATTAAAATTAACTTATCTTTTCTTTTCTTTTTTGAGTTTTCAAACAAGTGCATAAAATTCGCCAAATTCACAGATTTTGTCAAGGACAATTATACTCAAATTTGTGTTCTTTTTTAAACCAACTGTAAATGCCAACTTTTTCTTGGAAGTTCACTTCTTTCGTGGCCAAAAGGAATTGCTTGTTTTGTAAGATGCATTTTAGTTTCAGATAACATTTTTCCTAATTTAGGTAACGTTTTTATTAAATGCACATGGAAAGCCTTCAGATGAAAAACATCTAGCAGAAGTCCAAAGTAATAGTTTAGATGTGATAAAAGGAACCTGATACTAACTAGAACTTGATGTGCCTGTAAAGGAGTTACGGGCATAGGAATTTTTGAAGTAGGATAAAAGTCAAAGTTTGAGTTAGGATCTAACACGTAACAGAACGTTAACAGACGGCAGAGTATAGCCTCAAAAAAAAAAAAAAAAAGCTCATAAATAACCTATCAAGTACAGTACACACACAGATGTGTGTGTGTGTGTGTGTGTGTGTGTGTGTGTGTGAGCCCGTACGTTAACGAGCATCATGCAGCTATAGCAGTATTTAACAAAGCACACAAATAAGTGACAGTATTTTTGCTGGACTGCTACAGAATTATAGTAATTATAACGCACATGTAGCTGACAGTATAAAAGTTAAAGCATATCTGATTGGACTCCCCTGTGCAGGGACCTAGGATTAAACTTTATAAGGAGCGGTAGATACCACACTAAAATAAAACAGGGAAGGTTTTTCAAGGCCAAAGCAGTAAAGGCATCCCGTACTCTTGAGTATTATCTGCATCAAAATACCAGCTGACTGGTGCAGCTGTCCATCCTTCACTCTATAGATCAGATACTTGGCACTGAGTTTTAGAAGCACTGAACAACCGGAATGAGCAACAAAGCAATAAATCCATAATAAGCCCTCTCTGTTCTCCTCGTAAACAAGATTCAATAGTTTGTTAAAAGATGGCTTTAGGGAGAACAGACCAAGAGAACAAGGGAAATGAGCAACTTGTCTGTGGTTCGTGAATTACACTCATGTGTTTCCCTGAAAGAAAACAGTCATTCCACTAATAGGTGCCATTCTTCTAGTCCGTCATAAAACAAAGCATAATTGACAAAACCTGAGGCAATAACCAGGCCTTGGTTTTTATTTTGTTCTGCGAGTAAACAATTTGCTTTGAACTGTTTAATCCATGCATGCATGTCAATGTTTCCTTCCCCTCCGTACATTTGAACTGAGGCTTATGTACTGGCTACATTTCTGAGAATTAATATTCGATGCAAGTAAAAGCGTGCAAACATGAGGCCATTTCTTTGGTTCTGTGTGAAACTCATTCCACTCAAGCAGGATTCAGTCCTCACTGTCCTTCAACCACAGTGGTTAAGAACCAATCTGCCCAGCACCCTTTCCTTCACTAGAAAGAATTCCAAGGGTCTCACAGAAGCCCAAAGTACATAGCACCAAAGGCCTCCCTCCTACCAACCCAGTCCTAACTCTACATTTCCCCGAAGTGTGAAGCAGTTACCACTTAAACCAGTTTGCCTACCCAAAAAAACCCAAAATACAACTAGTATTAGTAATAGCCATGATCTAGTCAGCTCTAATTAACGGCAGTGGGCTATGACCTCACTGTATGCCAAATGCGTCATCTGGTCACCCAAGGAGGTCGGTTTTCTTGACTTTATAGCCGGGAAGTGAAAGCCCATGGAGATACCTAAGGCTCTAGGAAGGGGGAGAGCAAAGGCTAAGTGGGACCTGACTCCCAAGCCTGCGCTCTGATCCACTAGGTAATGCGCCCTCCTGACACAACGCCATTCATACTAGGTAAGGCCCTAACACAGATGAAAGGAGAAGTCTCAGAAAGTTCATCAGTACTGCATTAAAGCCACTCTTCCCTATGGAAAAACACAAAAGACAAACATGTTAGAGCTGGATCGGTGTGGAGTGTGCCCACGAAATTCCACTGCCAGGGACATCCTCTAACTTACGTGAGGCTGGATCCGATCGTGGAGAAGAGACATGGGTAGCTTGCTTTGCTTCATGACAACTTTGTACGGATCCTTCATAACTGTGCCCATTTCCTCTTGAAATTTTTGTAACGACGACTGTTTAATCACACGTGTGTTTCCTGTTTTATGGAAGAATGTTGTCATTTATAAACAACTCCTTTTTGATTCTGCATCCTTCTTCCCAAAGACACAGGGAAAGGCAAGACTCTGTTACCCTGGCTTGCCCAAACATCCGATACATCTGTCCCATGTAGCCATTTTCAAATTTAAAAGGTGGGGGGGAATAAAACAAAAAAACTGCCTCTCCTGCACTCATACACTATGAACTAATCCACCAACCACACACACAAAGGGTTTCAAGAGTTTTCCAAGCCCAGTTTCCTGACTGGATGAAACTGAAAAATCAACATCACTGAATGGAACTGAGATTTGACAACTATCCTATACTTCCTGCGAGATCTGGCAAAGCAATCTGGAGCCAATCAGAGCTGATGTACTCATATACAAAGGGAATCTTGAAGCACAGAACCTGAGTCACAATTACTGCCTTCAGGGTTATGAGGGTTTGAAGGGACTATTGAGTTCACCAATAAATCCATGCAAGGGAACAAAATAAAGCTACATAACACTAGCTGGGGAACTCCTTGTAAGTGAGGGAGTCTGAAACGCATATTCAACGAAACAGCATGGGCAGCACAAATACAGAACTCAAGATGGTGAGGGCTAAGGGGCCGCTGGCTGCTACACTGCCCACGTCTTCCCCCACCTAATCCCCACCGCAGCCCTAGGAAAATAGGGACTATTTTTATCCCCGTTTTAGAGACAAGGAAGTCAACCAACAGAGAAGCCTAATAACTTGCCCACGGTCACAGAAATGGCAGAATTAGGATTCATACCCAGATGGTCTGGACCTAGAGTCACAGTCTCCAGAGAGGCTAAAACACCTCTCTAAAACGTTTTCTCACACACCTTCCCGTGTTGCCGCTTCCTAGAGGGTATCCCCTCAAAAGATGTGAGAGACACTCAAAGGTAGTTGTCATGTGCCTCCACGCGCAGAGGTCAAACACCAAGCAAACCATGGGGTGTGACCTGACGTGCCCACGCACCTAGCAGGGACTGAGAGAAAGCCTGGCCTCAACTGGAGGCCGACTTTCCAAAGCAAGAAGCCCTGACTCCGCTCTCTTCGCTCCTGGGAAAGGCCAACAAGAGACCCTTTCACGGCCAGTGTAGGTGCCCATGAAGAACTGTTTCAAAGGAGCTTCCAGCCAATGCACTTGTGCTTCGAGTTAAAGGCACAGGCGTTACCTGCAAGGCACCCTCCAGGCCACCGGAAAGGACGAGATGACAGCTCTCAGGTTCTGTGAAAGCAGGTCACCAAGGACGGACTTATCTGTTTAAGAGGGTTCACTTACAATGAACAATGAGCTCTTTACACAAAGAACTTGTTGAGGGGCCGCCTGGGTGGCTAGGCCGGTGAAGCGTCTGACTTCAGCTCAGGTCATGATCTCGTGGTTGGTGGGTTCAAGCCCCACAGTGGGCTCTGTGCTAGCAGGGCGGAGCCTGCTTGGGATTCTCTCTCCCTCTCTGGCCCTCCCCCACTGGCGCTTTCTCTCTCTCAAAAAAAAAAAAAAAAAAAAAAGAGGAAAAAAAAGAAGAAGAACTTGTTTCTGGAATCTGCCACCACTACTTTTCTTAGCACTTTTGCCACTACGGGTACTTCTCATCCCTTTCTCCTATAACCCCTGACAGTACTACTCGCCCAAAAGCTTCTGCCTTTTAGACCCCTTTTAGGCCTACCTTTCTCCATACAGTGCACATTCGGTAGAACAAAGTGACAGGGGACAGTGACAGTACTCACCAAACCATTTAATATTTGGCTCCACTCTTGCCACCGTGCCAGAAGCCACGGTTGACTGATATTGCAGAGGCTTAATCACTTTACCACGACTGTTCCTAAATTGAGGAAATAACAGATTTTGGTCGATGACAGAAGAAAGGCAACAGAAAAGCTTGGTTTACAGAATACCCTTTCCATCAAAAGGACCTTTTTTTCTTTTTCTGGTTTTAAATGATCATGAAATACAGATTTCAGTAAACAAAAAGTACTTCTACATTTGAAACAGATTGTCCAAAAGCCATTTAAACCTCTTGCAACAGAGCACGTAATGATTTCTGCTGGATGAATAACAAATAACGCTGATGTCTGAAAATCTGTTTACTGTTTGTTTGCTTTTTTTAAAAAGGAAAAAAAAAAAAACGCCACATACTTGAGTTTCTGCGGTAATTATTTGAAGGCCGGTTTAAACGAGTTTTAAGTGGAGGGTGATTTATGCTGGAACTCAAAATTTTAAAACAAACAGCAGAGTAGGTGACTAAGGAAGATTAAGTTCATTGACATTTGTGCTTTAAACACATCTTTCAGAATGGATGAAGAATCTAATTACCAAACAAATTAAGACCAGCTAGCAAAATGCCATGGTCAGCAAGTCCCTGTGGTAGAGGCTGCCTCAGCAGAACTCCCAGTTGTGATGAGTTTCCAAGTGCCACAATGTTGTGATCTAAAGTTTCGCATTAAAAAACAAGTTTTCTGGCTGCTTTCATAACTACAGTCCTATATGCTTTGTGAAAGAAAACCAGATTTCTAGCTGAGGGATATGTAACTTGAGATTTCATGTGCCATTCGTGGAGGGCGAGGCTGTGAGGAATAAAACCTCGATTTGTCCTACAGTCTTGTGACACAATCACTGTTTCACCACCCACTACCCACGCCTTTAACCGGAACCTTACAATTTATCATAACAACACCCATATAAGATGACATCTGAAAATACACTACTGGTATTTGGGAAAAGCGGGTGTGGGAAGGTCATAGGTTATGAGGTCTCAGCTACAAGTCCGGGGCACGAAGGGAGAGGGGGCATGGCAGTGTGCAATGCTCACCTGCGTTCCTTCTGCCTGTACATATTCAGGCGCCGGATTGTGGCCCGGTCCCTCATGTTCTGGCCTCCTGCTCCCTGTACTCGATCTAGGGAAGACAGAAGTCGACCGCAAGCTATTTGATAACCAAGTTTAAATATGCTCATTGCCTCAAACATACCAACTAGCTCAAAGTAGGCAAGCTGCTGCCCTGCCTCACTGCAAAATATTTACTCTCCCCTACGTCGTCCCGACAAAATTATGATCACCGGAAGCTACATGGTATGACAAAGCTGACCTAACCTCTGACCCTCAATATGACTGTGTTTGATAAGAGTTAATAATTGTGAGCATTAATCGTGGCACTGTATGATCCACAGTACAGGCATCATCTCATGTAATCCATGCAATAACCCTATCAGGAGAGACACGTTATCCTCATTCTGCAAGCTGAGAAACTGAGGCACAGGTGGCCAGACGCCTTGCCGAAGATCACACAGCTACTAAACGGCAGAGCCAGAATTTAAACAAAAGCATTAGACCACTGTCTGTGCTCTTACTAAGACACCTACCTCTGTGGAACCAATACGGAGTGCCTGCTGTATGCAAGGCACCACGGAGACTACATATTTTGATACCTAAGTATTCCTTATGTACCAGTTTCTTAATTTCCTAATGTTTGAGTTTAGTTTCATCAACAGCAACATAGGTGGCAAATCTTGCCTTACATCTCAGAGAGAGAAGGACAAATAAACATGTTAATACTGGCCTAGCTCTTCCCGTTGGGGATGTCTTCAAGTCACCTGCCTACTCCTGAAGCGATGCAGTAGAAAACAGGCTGAAATCCCAGTGCTGACGGCTCTACTCACCAACTTTGCCAACTGTGATGAGCCACTTCCCCAATTTTGGCCCTGGCTCCTCACCTACAACATTGTAACCCCTAAGGGCCTTTTGGGTCCGACATTCTGAGATCCCAGGGTACAGAAATTGCATAATTTATCAGCAATCCAGGGAAAGCATTCAACATCAACTAAAGTCATCAAAAACTTTAAGCCACATTTTAAAAAAAGGATTATTACGGGCACGTGGGTGGCTCAGTCGGTTGGGTGTCCGACTTCGGCTCAGGTCATGATCTCACAGCTGGTGAGTTCGAGCCCCGTGTTTGGCTCTGTGTTGACAGCTCGGAGCCTGGAGCCTGGAGCCTGGAGCCTGGAGCCTGGAGCCTGCCTTGGATTCTGTGTCTCCCTCTCTCTCTCTACCTCTCCTCTGCTCATGCTCTGTCTCTCTCCAATGGAAGGGACTCCCCCAAAGACTATCTTGTTCATCCCGCAAGTGGAAGCTCAGCAAAGCGCACAAACATCTCCAAAAACATCTTTATTGAAATGATCATTATCCGTCCACCTGCAGTGTTTCCGTGCGCTTTACCAGGTAGGATGACTCCAACAGCCAAATGTACAATCCCTTTCTCATTTAAATGGTCAAAGCTAGAGTGGCAGGCAAGTGTGGTCAAGTGTAAAATGCCAGCTGGGTCGGCCTACACCACTTTTAATCTGACTATCCAATTAACTCCTAATCATACAAGTCTGAAACATATTGGGAGAGAGGCTGATCCACCTAGGAACACAAGAGGAGGTCGAGATAACTGCCCTTTCCAACTCAGAGCTTCCCGGTCTCTGCATTTCACAACTGGAGGTGCCCCATGGCTGCCAGGCCCAAGGGTTCACTTTCCCCGACTTTAGAACTGGTGCGTGGCACCTGGCCCTGAGAGGCGTGCAAGATGTCAGCCCTCCTCAGTGCCTGCGAATGAAAAAACCACCTTCTGCCTTCTCGTCCCCAATAGCCACTCGGCTCGAGGCCACTCCAAGTTATTTGCCACCCGGGTATCCCTCCTCCCCCTCGATCCCCTCGGAGCCCTCCCTACCAAGCTTCCTCCAAGCTCCACCCTCCGCGAGCCTCGCCGCCCGTACCAGGGTTTGTGCTGGCCTTGGAGGGGTTGATGGTGCTCCGTCCTTTGTACTTGGGCTTCACCATCTTGCCGACGGGACGGGCACCGGAGCGCTAGGTCCGGCCTCTGTCGAGTAAACGAGCTCGTAACTTTCCAGGTCCGGCCGAAACGACCCGCGGGAACCACGCTGGACCACGTGGGCGCGGGCGACGTCACTTCCGCTCGCGCCCTTCGCTTTCCCGGCACGACTTCCTGCGAACGCACGGCGCGCGCCGCCGCTCTCCTGGCTCCGCCCCCGTCCCGGCCGCTTAGCCTTCGCGGTGCGTAGAGCCCCGCCCCTCTCGCTCCCTAGCAACCGCCAAGCTGCTTCTCCCTGGCGGCCTCCTAGGTACCCTCACTTCCCAGGCCAATGGCACAAGCTTAAGTTCAATTATCTTCTGAGGTTGCCCTCTAACCCTTCCAAAGGTGGCTGACCAAACAGCAGCCAAATAGCAGTCAGACCTTGTCACCCTTCTTAAAATTCCAATAGCGCATCACACTTAAAGAGAGAAAGAAATTCAAGACTCCTTGCCATCCCTACAGAATTCTGCACGATCTGGCCCCCGCCTATTTATCTAGCCTCACTTGTACCTCCCTCCCAGTGGTTATTCTGACATTCACTCTGGATCCCTCCGCCTGAATCACTCTTTCCTTGAAACTTTGAACAGCTAGTTCCTTCAGGTCATTCCGTTCTTAGCTCAGATGTCACCTACTGGTAAGCTTGCAAGATTTCCGCACATAAAAATACAGGATACCCAGTTAAATTAGGATTTCAGATAAACAATAATTCCTAGTGTATGTGCCATGCAATATTTGGTACATGCTTTTACTAAAAAAAAAAAAAATTCATTGTCTATCTGAAATTCTAATTTAACTGGGCATCTGGGATTTTATCTGGCAATCCTTTCTACTAAGAGAAAACTTTCCTGTCTGATCTTTCCAAATCAGCTGCCTCCCTCCCTTCTGCAGTTATTCTGTGTTACTTGTTTCATGACATTTATCACTAGCTGACATTATGATATTTACAGGTTTATCAGAGCTTCCCTAAAACTAGAATGTAATTTTCTTGAGAGCAGGGACTTTGTAGGTTTGTTCACTACTGTAATTCCAAGACTTTGAATAGCACTTGATACACAGTAAGGGGTCAATAAGTATTCACTGAGTGAGGGAATAGATAGATGGTATTTTAGCTCAGCCTGTTGTAAAACAAAAACAAAAACAAAAACAAAAACAAAAACAAAAACTAAAAACCTATGGACTGGGTGCCTTAAACAGCAAACATTTCTCACAGTTCTGGAGGCTGGGAAGTCCAAAGTCAGAGTGTCAGCAGAGTCATATTCCTAGAACTCTCTCCCCAGCCTGCAGACAGCTAATTACCTCCCATGGGCCCCACCTCCAAACACCATCACGTTGGAAATTACAGCTATGATGGATGAATTTTAGGGGGACACAAACATTTAGTTAATAGCAGATGGGAATGCCTCTTGCCCTGAGGGTGAGTAAGGAAAACCCAGCAGTTGCTGTTTCTACCGCCAAAATATGGAAACGTCTGTAGATGCCCTTGTTTCAATCAAGAAGCCCTCCCTCTGTTTTTGGCACCTCAAGTTGTCAGGAAGTGCCCATCTTTCACTGTGCCTTGAGGAGAAGCCAGAGAAGAGGTGGCCAGGCAGGAGGAAGGTGGATTCCCACCTGCGGTGTAGCTTACTTGGTAAAAACAACTTGGTACTAAGTGAATAGTCTTTGGGTAGGATGATTGAGTCTTTATTTCTCTGAGTCTGAAACAAACAAGCCACAAAAAACATTCGTTCTAGAGCAAAAACAGCGTATGTCCTGGACTACAGCGGGGAAATACCTTCTCTTCCTTGACATTCACTTTTATTGCCCCAAGGACATGTATCATGAGATTAAACACAATTTTGCTACAAAGACCCTGACCCGGACATGGCGTCCCGGAGGAGTCTCTGAGAGCCAGTCAGAAACAACTTCACGCCCAGTGAGGACCCAAAGATGTCCCCTTCCTCCTCACACTGTCCCTTTGTTCCCCCAAACGCCGGTGCAGTAGCCCACTCCTGGAGTACAGACTAGCATAATGTGTTTCTGATGCCTCAATTTGGTTCAAACCAGAATAAACACGAATGGCAAAAATCAGCCCATGAGCTCATTCAGGCTTTGATCAGAGACATAATTTCATTATGAAATTTTGAATCAGGCTGTTGTGAAGTCTTGCCAAGGAGTTTCATTTTCCCAGATGATATGGTGGGTTGTTTCTCTCCTGTTCCCATAGTCAGCTGCGTTTATCGTCGGAACTTTCCATCTATTTTTATAATCTGATCCATCAATCCTTTCACAAGTATTTGCCGGTCCCAACAACCAACCTCAGTTCGACCAGCTGATAAGACGTTTGATCTAGGAAGGTCAAGCCAAAGTTATTGGTCTGGTTTGCCCGCCCTGCTCACTGCAAATTGTAGTACAGTGACTATTTTTCACCCCCCCTTCCTCGTGTCGTGGTGACCAAAGGAGGCAAGATGCACCTCCAGGCCTATCATTCCTCAGCTTTTAAGCAGATGTATTTATTTAACGACTCTGAAAGGTTACAGTACGAGCATATGAATTACAGTGTATGAAAGCATTGCAGACATCGTACAGAAGATGCAGATGGGTGCTTTCTCTTTTCCTCCAGACCCATGGTTAGATCCTCACTCCCTGGAATCTTGCTCCCAGTGACCACAGGTTGGTCTGAATAAGAAGATCCCTACATAGGAACCTGCTGGAGACACGCCAGCTCTCTGAAGCAATCTTGTGCCACGTTCTGATAGGAAAGATTGGCTTGGTGTTTTCACAGGAGGCCGAGAATCTTGCTCGACCTCACGTCCTTTCTTCATTCTGTGAAAACCTTCTCTCTGGGATCTAATGAGCCAGTAGCGGCAGCTTCTAAAGTAGCATTTTTCAGAGTGTGGTCGGAGGATCACCATGGGGGAAACTGATTACAAATGCCGACTCCCTCCCCTCCCTCCCGGGCTTCACCTGGGAGCTACGGCAACCAAACCCCCTGGGGGTGGGGATACCCCCCCCCCCCCCCCCCCCAGGATATACATTTTAACGAGCTCCGCTGGTAATTGTGGTACACACAAAAGTTAGAGATCAAAAAAGCAAATTCTTTCCTAAAAGCTCCCCCCCCCCCAGCTTTCTGACCAGCTGACCAGAAGGCAGCTCCAGTTCAACCCCACTCCTTTCCCACCTACCTTAAATCCCCCCCTTTTTTTTTTTTCCTTGCAGAGCCAGGGCAAGGAAGGCTGCAGCGGTGTCTAATGTACTCTGAAAATATATGTCTTGGCTCTGTCCCAAATGCCTTGATATTTATGCTGTAGCCTGAGGGTCGTTATCCTTTGGCAACGCTCCACTGTAAGGCCATTAGCTCTTAATTAGTGCCAGCTTGTTGGTTTATCCTTCCCAGTTGAACTGAGAGAGGAGGCTTCTCCGTTCAGTCTCCTGTGTCTCTCCTCCGGCAAGGCGGTGATGAATTGACCCCCCCGCCCGCTGAGGCCAAGGGTTGGGCCCCTGGGTGGGGGCTGCCGGATGTGAGACAGTTAACTAACCCCCAGGCAGAGGCTCTGGGACCCTGGAAGAACAGAGAAGCACCCGGAAGAGAGGCTCAGACTTTGGTTGTATTGTTTCTTTTGTACGAAACAACAGGAGAGAGTCCTTGGTCACCTAAGCTCAACCGTTTATAAGGGAATAGTGGAAAACTAAGGTGTATTAACTGGGAGTTTGATGGGCCAAATTGCCCTCGGTTTTCAGTCGAAGATGCGTGGGAAGTTTGGAGACCAGGGTATAGCAAGCCGGTGGGCTGAATGGCTATGAAAAGTGGCTGAGAAACTCAAGAAATTTCTCCACGTGAATGATGTATCTCATCACCACGTCTAAGTGGGAAAAACATGGTCTATATTGGTCTTGGCATTCATCTTATTGCCAGACAAGGAGCTCTTCAAAAAGATCCCTCGATTAGGCTTCAGAAAAATAACTAGCAGCAGTTTGCTCCTTCCTATCACGGAATCCTTGTGGCCCTCAGCGTATCCCACTTAGGAAAAATCTGAGACGCAATTTCGTGAAAGGCTATTAATGACTTGTAATTTTCAGCCTGGTTTAGATAACTCAAGATTGCTGGCTGCGTCCCGAAAAATGCATCCAGAACACACACCGATGTGGGAATTTAAAGCATAATTCCAAATCGTAGATAATTGTTTAAGCTCCAGAGAGACTGAAGGGCCCGTATTAAGTCATCTCCCCAGGATCAGTGTGTTTCCTATTACACTTGATGTCTTATCTGTCCAGTGATCCTTTTGATTTTTAAGCCGTTAGACTAAATCTTTGTGTAATTCTTTACCTCCTCTCCTCCTGCCGGCCTCCCCCCTTTTCCTTAGGAAAACAGTTTTTAGAAATGTTAACCGGGTCCCTTGGATTGTTTGCAGAAGAACAATGTCACGTTAAAGAATCCGAAAAGTCAACTCCTGAAACCAGTGTGGGGGGGGGGGGGGCGGGCCTCTCTCTGTCAGAAGGTCAGTCTTGCCCAGAGGCAAGCGTCTGCCCAGCAAGACACTAAGGTTTCCCTTGGTCTCCTGCATCCCTCTTGTCCCCTTGTCTGGTCTAGTCTAGACTGGAAACAAAATCTGACCCCCAACATGGAGACTCAGGCTGAGGTGTAGAAGAAAGTTAGGATGGGGACGTCTGGGTGGCTCAGTCGGTTAAGCGGCCGACTTCGGCTCAGGTCATGATCTCACGGTCCGTGAATTTGAGCCCCGCGTCGGGCTCTGTGCTGACAGCTCAGAGCCTGGAGCCTGTTTCAGATTCTGTGTCTCCCTCTCTCTCTGACCCTCCCCTGCTCATGCTCTGTCTCTCTCTGTCTCAAAAATAAATAAACGTTAAAAAAAAAAATTAAAAAAAAAAAAAAAGAAAGTTAGGATGAATACCGTTTCAAGTAGCAGAGGAAGAACAGATCAAAATCTTGATTTGGGTCACTTAGGGGTCTGGATGAAAAAATGACAAGTCTACCACCCCCTCATCTCAGGGGAAAAGCAATCCTTGTGACTACTCAGTGTGCGACCAGGTTGGAGGAATCTTCTAAATTCCTCTCATTGAGAGACTTTAGAGTTGTGTTTGGCTTCCAGCCAGAGCTGGGCAAGTCCCCAGGATGCCTGGACCCTGTGCCCAGGACCTGGGGATTCAGGTTTCTGCTGTGCCCTCCCTATCCTGTCCCACCTCATTGGCGCACCGGGCATAAACCAAGTCGCCCTGGACACCTGGGTGGTTCAGCCGGTTGAGTGTCCCACTCTTGATTTTGGCTCAGGTCATGATCCCAGTCAAGGGATCCCACGGGTCATGAGATGGAACCTCCTGTGGGGCTCCGTGCTGAGCATGGAGCCTGCTTAAGAGTCTCTCTCTCTCTCCCTCTGCCCCTCTCCCCGCTCCTGCCCTCTCTCTCTCTTGAATGAAATAAAATAAAACAAACAACAGCAACAAACCCAAACAGCTCATCTCCAAGGGCAGGGGTAGGCAAACTGTTATAGCCTGTCCACCAAATCCTGCCAGCCGCCTGTTTTTCTATGGCCCGTGAGCTAGGAATTTGCATTTTTAAATGGTGGGAAAAAATCAAAGTAAGAATAATGTTTTGTGACATCTGAGGAATACATGAAATGTAAATTTCAGCTCCGGCCTTGGCTTACACATGATCTACAACTGCATTTATTTATTTATTTATTTATTTATTTATTTATTTATTTGAGAGTGTAAGTGGGGGAGGAGCAGAGAGAGAGGAGGACAGAGGATCTGAAGCAGGCTCTGCGCTGACAGGCTGATGGCAGCGAGCCCGATGCGGAGCTTGAACTCACGAGGTGCGAGATCGTGACCTGAGCTGAAGTCAGACGCACCGACGGAGCCACCCAGGTGCCCCTACGTCTGCTTTTGCACTGCAATGGCAGAGATGAGTAGCTATATGGTTCTTTATAGAGAGAGCTCGCCCACACCCCGTCCTAGGGTTCTGGTGCGTGTTCTGTGCGTTGAATAAGCATGTAACTGACTACAACTGGCTGTCAGTTGCCATTGTCCTCTGAGAGTGAACGTTGCCTGTCCCAATATGGAGGTACATTTGGTTTTTTTCTGCCTGGGGGATTCAAATGAGGGGGTCAGATGCACACCTGAGTATAGCTGATGCTTTAGTGGACTAGGAGGGAGCTTCTATAGAGGTTTAACCTTCCTGGCGAGGGAGCAGAGGGAGCCTTGGATAGGAGAAAGGAGATCTGAGGGGAGCAGCACCGGTCTGTCAGTCCCCTGGCAGAGTCCTGGGATTTTTTGTTTTTGTTTTTGTTTTTTCTGGGCCCTGAAGAGAATGAAGCTTCCGGCAGAAATCCAAAGAGCCCCTCTGCCCAGGGTCTTTATGAGACTACCTTCGATGACCTTGAGACAAAGCACAGCACAGGTAGAGAAGTGACTCTCAGCTTTGCCCAAAGTGGTCCTGGTGCATTGGAATCTTCAGGAGCTGATCTCGGGGTGCACAGCTGTAGGAGCAGAGCATCCCAAGGCAGTCCCCGCACCCGACGCTGGCACGCTTGGTGGCAGCCATGCGGTCATAAGGCAGTTGTGAGCAGCTTCATGAGCAACAGACACCAGTGAGGGGCTGGAGTGGAGAGCCCGTGAGGACCCTCTGGCATTATGTGGGAGCTCATGTGATCTAGCCCCTGGATCCCATCCCTCTTCCTACTAAACAGATGAGACCTGGACAGGCTGGGAGTCCTGGCCCACAGGTGAGGAAGAGCACGTGCAAAAATGTGAGTTTTCACACAGCGGGGCCGCAGTGCAGCCAAACTTCCTGAGTTCCAATCCTGGCTCCACCATTTATTAACTGCGTGCCTTGGGTCACACACCTTCCCCAATTCCTGTCTCTCGGTGTCGTCATCTGCAGGATGGGCATTATAACAGTGTCCACCTCCCAGGACTGCGTTGAGGATTAAGGGAGGCAATGCAAGTAAAGGCCTGAGAGTAGTGTCAGGACTCCATAAATGTTTGCCACGGTGATTATGAGTATGCTTCCTGCAGCATCCACACCTTAGTGGGAGGTGGGTGGGGACAGGGAATTGCAACAATGAATCCCGCAGCCCCCTGCTCTCAGGGGCTGGTGTATGGCTGGGGGCATAGACACCAGTGTGGTAAAGGCGCACAGGCGTAGACATACGGAGAGGGGAATAACTCGCAGTAAGGGGAGCTTCTTCACACAATAATCTGGTCTCACCATGAAATGTAAGTAGAAGATCCACAGATGAGAGCATGGGGGAAGTGCATTTTAGGGGGAAAGAACGGGCACACAAAGGCACCCCAACTGGAAAGATAGTTTCTATCAGGCATCACTGAGTAGATG
The DNA here is from genome assembly GCF_018350215.1 of Panthera leo. Lineage (NCBI taxonomy): Eukaryota > Metazoa > Chordata > Mammalia > Carnivora > Felidae > Panthera > Panthera leo. The sequence continues at coordinate 28,829,730 of NC_056686.1, forward strand.
AGTAGACAGGAGGGGGGCATGGGAGTGGTCAGAGATGACTGGAAAGCTGGGTTGTCCCAACCAGTCGTGGCCACATGACAAAAAGATCAAGGTCAGGTTGCTTTTGGTTCAGTGTCCTGACGAACTTTGATGCTGGTCTCATTTTTCATCCCAGATGGAAAAAAGAGCGTAGTCACTATCAATAATTATGATCTCCAGGAATAATGTGAGAACAAACCCATTCAAGCGGGACCTTCGCATTCATTCACTTTTTTTGGATTCGTTCAACAAACGTCTAGGCTGTCATAACAAAACACAAATGCAAGTGGTCAAATATACAGGGGAAATATAGACCGGGCGAGCCACGGCTGGGAAGAAACTGTGGCTGCATATCAAAAAAAAAAAAAAAAAAAAAAAAGAAAAGAAAGAAAGAAAGAAAGAAAAGGTAGGAAGGGCCCAAAAAGCTCTTGGGAGAGTCAAAATATCCAAATCGGCCAACGTGGAAAGGAATCAGTAGGACCAGAAGGATGAAACAGGTTGGTTTTTGGTTTTGGGGTTTTTTAAGAAGGAAATAGGAGAAGGGCAAGCCACGGGAATGTTGATGAGAATGTGTTTGTGAGAAATCGAGATGCAGTGTCTGTGGACATTCTGTTGGTTTGGTGGCAGGAAAAGAATTATAAATATGCGTGATAGGCAAATGCCTCGTACAATAAAGTACCTTGTAGAACAAATGTGAGGGCAGATGTCGAACACAGCCTATCGTTGGCGATGGTCCTGCCCCCGGGAGAAAGACCAAGTATATATTCGAGGCAGGTGTTGCTGGTCTCCCAGCCCCCAGGGCGGATTTGGAGTCTGAACCAGATGGGTTCTATGTATCTCAGCAAGCAGCTGCTGGGCCGTCATCAGGCTTTTGGGAGCCCAGCCCTTGAGGTGGCCAGGGAGGCCGCAACTCCACTCAGTGCCCAAAGGGAGGTGGCTCCGGCCTCAGCCCAGTCCCAGAGTGCGGCTCACTTCGGGCTTTACTCTGCCGCTGGCTCCCCAGTCCCACAGCGCATTGGATCAAGTGAGTCCAGGGCAGCCGGATTGAGGGTGCGGTTTCAGCATGCCCCCCGGCGGTAAGGAGGTAAGAAGGAGACACTGGCTCAAATCAGGCACCACCGGCCCGATGCAAAGCCCTCAGAGATCAATGTAGTGATTGAGATGCCCAGATGAAGCGGCCGGCTTCTGCGATCTGAGCCTGCTCTTTGCTTGGCCTTGACACCTACATCTTCCTGCTTGGATCCTGCAAGGCGAGACAGTGGAGTTCAACTGCTCAAGCGTCCATCCTCATGTGGCCACAGGGCAGGCCCGGGGCCAGCAGAGCCAGAGCTCACGGATCCGCTCACCCCACCGCCACCAGCCTCTTTCCACGCCAGTGTCTTGCTCCAGCTCCCAATCCTTGAGAGGACGCTTCCCCTGGCCCCCGGGATCGTGACACCCTTATTGTGACCACCTTTTGCCAAGTGAGCTTTCCAGGGCTGGCCTGGGAAAGCACTTTTCTTTGTTCCTTGAGCTGCCAGCTTGTTTGACAGGCTTGGATCTGGTCTGGCTGTTCCAGCATCACGGAACCCCCTCCGCTGCCCCCAAATCCCTGTCCCCCCCCCTCCTCCTGCTCCCCTGCCCTGAAGGCTGCCGGCTTATTCCTTTTGGAGATGAACTCATTGTTGACTTTAACTCACTTCGATGTTTCCCAGGGAAGCATGCTGGCGGGAAGCCCACCCCAGCTCCTTGAAGAAGACAGCCGGGCTAGTGCCAAGACTGGGTGCCAGGGGCCTTGGAACTGCCAAAATGCCTCCCATTTTATGGATAGGCCTCGCTCAACCTGAAGACATTCCAAGTATTTAATCAGCAGCCCATGGTACGTATTGGGTTGCAGAGGGAGCCCTCAGAAGCCAGCCTTTTCGGCCAGAGCAAGGAGCCGGCCTTCTCCACGGGCCAGGCTGATGCTCAACAGATGGCAAAAGTACATCCCAATCACAATAATCAATAATCAAAGGCTGGCAGCTGGGGTGGCCTGGCCTGAGGGGCCCTTGGGGGCTTGGCTGTGCCCTCTTTCCCGCAGCCGGCTGCGTCTAGCCAGGAATCCATTTCACCCACCTCCCTGCACCAAGCTCCGGGAGAGCGAACAGGCGAGGGAGGAACCATATTTCACATACTTTCTCTTTCAAAATGTAGCTCTGTTTCGCAATTTCCTACTTAAGTTCTGGAAGGGCTCTAGGGTAGGACCCAAGCCACCTTCTCTAGCCACAGGCCTGGGTCTCTTATCCTCACCACCAACCTGGCAGGCTCGAGGTGCCAGAGAAACAGGGGCACCAGAGTTTTGTAGCTCTGCCCCCATCCCCTTCAGTGGCTGCTCACCCGGGGTCTATGCGATGCTGAAGGAGCCTCAAGCAAGCCTCCAGCCAAAACCTGTTTATTCTTCACCCTGTGTCGGTTCTTTCCCTTGGGAGAGCCAGGAGGCACACCACACCAAAGCAGGTGCACCCAGCTCTGGTATGCTCGGCCTCAGCAACCCTGGAGGCATCTCACCTTCAGATCTTCCCTACTCCCCTATAACGAGGCTTTTGTTCTGGCTTTCACCAGCCAGACTGTACTCCAACCCCCCTCGCAACGAATCTCTTTAATCCTCCAAAATGGAAGCTGTCCTTGCTGGCTGTTTTCTCCTTCCTTTGACACCTTTCGCTGGGGTTTCCACCTGTCGTCCATTTAAGTCTGGTCTGGACTACAGCTATGGGAAGCCAGAGAACAAGATCAAGCACCTAAAGGCCTGGGCCCGGGTCAAGGGCTTGAATCAAGGCCCAGGAAATTGACCCTTTTCCTAAATTCCCTCACTGCCCTTCTAAACCAAACAAAACCAACCAGAGAGGGGGAAAAACCACTTTAAAAAATCCAGAAAACAACTCCATCACTCAACATCCTGAAGTGGAAAACAAATCCATTCTCTAGAGACCTGGTCTGAAACATACCCACGCTGGCACTGGGTAAGGTGACAGAGATGTATTAGTCTGGGCAGATCTGCGACCTTGTGGAGGAAAAAACTAACCTTTCCCAAATGACAATGTGGGCACATAATGGCCACATAAAAATCATGTGCTGTGTTTGCCTAAACGGGGGTGGGGGTGGGGGTGGGGGTAGGGTTAGGAATCTCAACCACACTCCCTCTTTCCGGTGTGCCTGAAAATCACCAGGTGTGCCTTTTGGTCAAGCCTTATGGTCCACAGCCTCAGGTGGGCTCCATCTAGGGCCATGCATAGCTCACTGCCCCCTCCCCAACCGTGTGGAACCCACACCCCGCCACCAGCTCAAAACCACATTCTTAGTCTTTAAAGGATAGAGTGAGACAGACAGGGGTAGGTCCAGGCAGGGCTAACTTTTCAAGAAGAGGTCATATCTAGAAGCACCGGGCATATTCGTATCAGGAGAATTCCCTCCCACCCGTAATTCTGCAGGTGTGGAAACTCAGACCCCACTGGAGCCCGCGTCACGGTCCTTTCCTCGTTGGCCTAGAGCTTCAGGAGCAGCCTAAGGAGTGGATGCGGAGAAGCTGAAGGTCTCAGAGTAACACCAAGGTGACACAGGAGATGCAGGAGGATTCAGATCGTTCCATCTTGCTAAGATTCTGATTTTTTGCTTGGGTGTTTAGAGGTGCGCTGAAGGCAACGCGCACGCCCGTGAGTTAACATGCACGTGAATTACTCGGGGCTCTAAGGCAGATTCAGGGTCTCTAGGTGTGGGAGGGGCGTGAGATTCCGCGTTTCTAACAAGCTCCGAGGCTGCTGATCCATGGCTACGCTTTGCATATTGGGGACCCAGGGGATCTGGGAGATCAGGACCAATCAGAGCCAGAGGCAGCCAAGACGTGGCGGGGCTGAGGGTTGGTGCCCAGAAGAGAGACAGAAGAACAGAGAGAAACAACGGCGTGCACAACTAGAATCAGGGGCTGAGGTGGGAACAGAGAAAGATAGGGGGACAAAAAGAGGGAGAGAGGAGGACTGTCAGAGAAACAGGGAGGGGCGGGGCAGAGGCAGAGAGACCATCCCGCAGGGTGTCAGGTGCACGCACCTGAGATTCCCCCACCTTCCAGACCTCTAGCTTTCCCTCCCCTGCACACACCTCTCCTGGCTGTTGAGCTGGCTCTCCGCCAGGGGTCTCCCACTACTCGTTTCCCCTTTGCTCTCCTGTGGATTCGACCTCTTTCTCAACTGGACACTTCCCAGTGGGTTTTAAACATGTTCAAGTCTTTCCCACCTTTAAAAAAAAAAAAAAAAAAAAAAAAAAAAAAAAAAAGGACTCTCTCCATCCCCATCTCTCCTTCCAGCCCCTGTCCTGCTTCTCCCCTTTTCTGGGCTAAACTTCCTGGAGGAACCGTCTCTACCGATTTCTGCCCCCATGACCCCTCCAAATGGCTCTCGCTGAGGTGACTATTGGCACACGTGTTGTAAGTCCAACGGTTGATTTCCAGTCCTCCTTTACGTGGTCCCTGAGCACTTTAGGTCCCCGTGATCTCTCTCCTGCTCGCTGGCTCCCTGGGTCCTTCTCATCTGCTTCTGCTGTGCGTCCTCTAAGATTGATTCCCCACTGTCTGATCTTTGTGAGGGCCACACAGCTGAGTCCTGAGCGCGCTCCTCCCCCGGCTCTCTTTCTATTCGACCTCTTCCAAACCCACAGCCTCAATTATCTGCTCTATACCAGTTTATGCTCCAGCTCAGACTTGCCCCGGACACACTAGACCTGCATTTGCATTTACACACCATCTACTCGCCATGGTCACCGGGATGTCTCAGAGGCACCTGACATTCACCATGGTCCAAACCCTCTCCTCCCAAACTGGTCTTCCTCATGGGTTCCCCGTCTCACCTGTGAGTGTTCCAGACAGAAATGGGAACTTCGTCCTTGAAGCCTCCTCTCCCTTTCTTCTCTCTTCCACATCCAGTTTCTCACCAAACTCTGCCAACTTTATTCTCCAAAAGCCTTTTGACTTTATCCACATGTCTCCCTTTCCTCTAGTCCGTGTCTCCAACACCTCTCACCTGGATGACAGCAACAGCCCCCTAGGCAGCTTCCCTCCAATCTGTCTTGTACACGACAGCCTCCAGGATCTTTGCAAAATGCAAATCTGGGCATGTTGGCCTGCTGCTTAAAATCCTTTAGCAGCTTCCCCTGGCTCTCAGAATAAAGACCCAGCTCTGGGAGATCTTTCTGGAATCCTCTCACCTCACTTGCCCTCCAGTGAGGGCCTTCCAGCTACATTGGCTTTTTTTTTTTTAGTCCCTTGAACATCACGCTCCTTTCTGCCACAGGACATTTGCATGTACAGTGCCCCCTATACATAATTCTGCTGTCCAACACAGTAGCATGTAGCTAGTGAGCCCTCGAAACATGGCTGGTACAACTGAAGACCTGAATCGTTACTGTTATCTAATTTTAATTATTCAATTTAAAATTTAAAACATATTCAGTTCAATAGTTGGAAAACCGTTAACTATTCCTGAACCAGGAATTCAGTATGCGAATCTACTTTTCAATTTTTCTGAAATCTAAATACAAATCAAGTATTTCCGGTGAGAATTCCGTGCCCAAATTAAGATACGCTGTGCAGTGTAAACATACACAGAGTGGTGAAGACTTAGTTTGAAAAAGAAAATGTAAAAGATGTTGTTAATCATTTTTATGCTGATTACATGTTAAAGAGGTAACATTTTCGCATCTATTTGGTTAAATAAAAGACATCATTAAAATTAACTTCGCCTGTTTCTTTTTACTCGTTAAGCGTGGTCACTAGAAAACTTTTTAATGACATCAGTGGCTCATATGATATTTCTATCGTACAGCACTGGTCTAGAACGCCATTCCTTCTCTGTCTTAACTCCTACTCACCCTTCAGAGCTTGACTCAAATACCACCTTCTCTGAAAAGCTTCCCTGAGATAAAGTCTTATTTCGATTCACCTTAATTCACTTTCATAGCTATGCGTACGCGCCAGGGGTTGCCTGGCCTCAACTCCACCCATTTGTGATTACACACTTATCGGAAGGATCCCTTGGTCCATGACTGTCACCCCTACCAACCTCTACTTCTGTGAGGGCAAGGTCCCTGCCTGGCTCCCCCTGGAAACCAAACACTGAGTCCGGGGCCCGGGGCCCATTAGGCTGCCAGTGGACACTTGGGAATGCCACAAGAGGTCATTCTACCCACCGTTCTGTCTTTGGGATCCAAGGGTTTCCAACCATCCCAGAGAACCTGAGCATCCCTGGCCCCTAGGGTGCCACTAACCCCCCCAGGATGCAGATTCTACCTCTCCCAGATGGCAAGTCTTCCTGCACGGCCGACCAGAACCCTTCCCGAGGCCAGGTGGCCAGGACCTTGGTTCCGTCCGCAGAGGTAATGAGAGCAGTACTTCTTAAACTTGAATGTGCACGCCAGGGACCTGGAACCTTGTTACACCGCAGATTCTGGTTCGTCAGGTCTGGGATGTGACCCGAGACTCCCACTTCTAACGGGCCGCCCGATGACGACGTTGATGCCGGTCCGCAGACCACACTCTGAGTAATAAGGATGTAGAGAAGCTGGTTATCACCCTCAGAGTATCCCCAAAGTTTTCTTCCTGCCCTGGACCCTCCGTCCAGAAGCCATTAGGGGATCTCTTCAAAACTCAGCCCTGTTCCTTCCTGCTCCCGTGTACCCCACCAACCCCTGGACCCTGAAAAGGAACGTGGTGCCTGTGGCTACTGTTGTCATTTGGTTTTGTTTTTAATTTCAAATAAACTTTTAAGCAGTTTTCAGAGTCGGGGCAGCCCTGACACGGATCATGGGTGTGTAACAATACTCTCCAATGATAAAGTCACACAGCTGGAGATGCTGAACAGGCCTTGAGCTTTGGTTCCTGTCTGCCACCCTGGACTGATCCTATCAGCTCCTCCAGAAGTCTTCACTCTGTTTGGGTTTGCATGCGGGGAAATGGTCTCTCTGACATGTCCCTTGGTAGCATCGCAAACCAAGTCTGTGACGCTGGGCCCTCTGCCAGGCAGAGGTGACCCCTCCACCTCCCCACCCTGTTCACACGGTGACGTCCGGGAGATAAAAGTGTCATCCGGTGGCCTCGATTGTGTGTGTGTGTGTGTGTGTGTGCGTGCGCACAGATGCACACATGTACGCTGGTTGCATGTTTGGCCATGGACCCTTGTGTGTGTGTGTGTGTGAGTGTTTGTGTGTCCGTATACGTATGGAGAGTGTGTGAACGCTGTGCCCCCAGCGCTCCAGTTCAGTAAAGCTTTCATCACACAGAGCAGTGCTGGACTCTTTCTGCACGGGCCTGGAGGCTGAAGAATGTCCCTAGGCCCCTAGGTGAGCCCTGCAGGCGTGACCGGCCCCGCTGTCCCCTGGTGCTGCGGCTGCTGCTGGCCCTTGCGTCTCCGGGAGCCGGCGCCCGCCTCCTTGCTCTCCTTCCTGCTCAGGTTCCTGTTGGCGTTCTCCCGCCGGCCCTGGCCACCTTTCCTCCTCTTCTGCCCTGCAACCCCAACAGCAGGAAGAGTCAACAAAGGATGTCCCACAGCAAGCGAGGTGGCCCTGGGCATGGCCGAGGGCTCTTGGGGGGGTGGTGGTGAGGAAGCGGGGCGGGGGAAGCAGGGGGGCTGGAGTCGCTGCCTTTAGGCAGCTAGGGACCCCTCAAGGCTTCTTCTGACTGGCGGCTACTTCAGAGGACCCTGAAACATGGGCACAGAGACAGGGGTCCGGGAGCCTCTCACCCTCCACCCCTCGACGAACCAGACGCCCTCCTCATCCTTGTGACCTCCTCAGACCTTGGGCCCCAGTGGGCCAAGATGTTCGGTGCAGCTCTCAGGACAAGCAGGACAGCCCCCGACTCCCCTGCCCCCAGGGCCAGCTGTCCCATCATTGCCGCCTACTGCCTGTGTGACCTTGGTCACATCACCGCACCTCTCTGGGTCTTAGCATCCCCTTCTGTGCCCCCATCTGACCTCCGAGGGTCCCTCCGGTGCCAACCTCAGCTGGCTCCCAAGAGATGGGGAAACTGGAGGGATGTGGACACTGAAGGTCCCAGCTCCCACCACACAGAGTCCTGGGGACTGCTCTCTGCCGGGACCTGGCACCCGGAGTTGGGGTTCCCATCTGGCCCTGGGCGACAGGCAGGAGGCGGAAGCGGCCGCACCTCCGTGGCGGTCCCTGACTCCCAGCCCTGGGGAGGCCGAGGCCGCAGCTCACCCTCAGGACAGGGCGTCCTCCGCACTGTGCACCTGCGGGTCTCCTTGGTGTCGGAGCAGGCAGCGTGGTCTCCCCCGGGGGCGTGGAGCACCCTCCGTGTCCGCTCCTCAGAGCCCCTCCGGAAGCCGCACAGCCTCTTCTTCTTGGAGCACGGCCCCCACAGGGACCACTCACTCATTTCACATTGTGCTGACAGGAAGCGAGGGAAGAGGGAGAGAAAGGGGGGGAGGGTCACACCTCCTCCCCCGACCCAGAATTCTCCACGGGAGTCTCCCCCACCTGCTCTGTGCCTGGAGGCATCTTCAGTGCAGAGGGCAGAGAAACCCCACAGGGTCGTGGGGGTGCATGTGGGGGGGTAAGCTTTGCTGCACGGCCCCCCCAGGCCCAGGCTCGCCCTGCCCCCCACACCACCCTGCCCGCCCCTCCCCTGGGGTCCCGCACCCTCTGCCCACAGCTCCCAGCAAACTCACCAGGACTACTGCACTCCATGGTGCTGTTGGCAGCCGCCGAGCCCTCGGGACAGGCTGGATAGCAGCGGCCCTTGTGCAGGTATAAGCTCTCCTTACACTTGGTGCAGAAGTTGTGGCTGAAGCAGGCCTCGCAGTGCTCAATCTTGCACTCTGAGGAGAGGGCCAGATGGGGGCCCTCTGACTCATCTCCCATCCCCAAAGCCCCCCCCCCCCACAGGGCAGACCTCCCCCCCCTCCCCCACTTCCCCGAGGGCAGGACTCTGGCCTAGAGCTGCCATGACTGTGGGAGGGAAGGCAAGGACGGGGTGGGGAGAGGAGGCCGAAGTGGCCACTCTTCGGGTCTGCCAGGGACAGTCAGCTAACTCCACCCCAAACCCCACACCAGGCCCTGGAACCAAGGTGAGGCCCAAGACAGCTGTTTTCAGAGGAGGAGGGCAGGACACCTTGTGGGATCAGTGGGGATGAGAGAGAAGGGTCCCAGCGTGTCGTGGCACCCTAGAGGGCCACCCGGTCAGAGGGTCAGAGTCGAACGGAGGGATACAACGGTTTCCTCTCTCCGTTGCACCCACAACATCCCACGCTCTGGTTCCCCTCCTGCCCTGCGAAAGGAGTCTGCTTGGAGGGGGGCGGGGAGAGGAGAGATCCCAGGGCAAATTCCTCTCCCCCTGTAAGGTCTGGTTCCAAGAACCACCCCGGCTGGACTCCTGGGTCCCTCCCCATCCCCTCCTGCCAGCTCTCCCTCCTCTGGGGAAGTGGGGGGAGGGGGGGTTACAGGGCTGAAAGTAGGCAGGGCCTTTCACAATCTCTCCCTTCCCAGATCGTGGGCAGGACTAACTTCCTCCCAGTCTCTGGCACCTGAAGCTGGGGCTGCTAGTTTCCCAGGAGCTGGCACAGCCAGGAACTCCTACCCCAAATACCCCGAGGACCAAGAGGGCAGCCCCAGGGCCCCACCTCTAGCCTCACAAGCTCCCCACCCCACCCCACCCCACCCCACCCTTCCTCTGTGCCTCCTGGGCTCTTGGCTTTATCTCTGTTTCTTCCGCTAGCCTCCCTCCTCTCTTGCTGATTCCTGGGTTTGGTCGCAGGTGAAATACAGTAAAGACAACAGCAGGTACCACTTACAGAGCGCCAGACATCTAGGGCTTTCTATATGCCTCTGATGACAACCCTAGGGGGGTAAAAACTACCACTCTCATTTTAAAGATGAGGATTTGAGAGGCTGCAAAATCCCGATGTTGCACAACAAATGAGAAGCAGAGTTGAGATTAGAACCCAGGGCCGATCTCGGGGCCGTCATTTCCCCCTCCAGGCCTCACCGTTGTCATCCAAAAGAAGGACCCCTGTCACTTAGGTCCCACCTCCCTCCAAAGGCTGTTGTGAGGCTCGACTGATAGGAGGTCTGGAAATGCATTCTAAACTCCGAGGCACTGGCCAACTGGGAGGCGCACTGGCATTGGTCACCAGAGTGTGTTCCCTGCCTGTCCCCCAGGGTGCCACCGTGAGCCTGAACAGAGGTGGGATGGGCCGTGCCTTAGAGCACACGGAGCTGCAGCTGATAGAGCGGACCCCAGCCAGAGAGAAGACCTGGGCGGAGGCAGGGGAGGCTTGAACTTGCCCGCAGTCAGGGGAGCCCGGGGCGGGGGTTCAAGCAGAAGTGTCCTGGGAAAGGACATACGTCTCAGAAGCACCTGGCTTTCTGGCTGTGGTGTGGAGGGTTGGAGGACAGATAAACAAGCTCCTGCAATATTCCAGAGGAGAGGTGCCAGGAGCCTGGGAGAGACCATGGCAGTGAGGATGGAGGGAGAGGGGAGGCGGCGGGCACCATGTGGTTATGGGATGGACCGGAGGCGTCACAAGGAGAGGCCGAGAGGCCGGCTCTCCGGTCGGTGGTGTGAGTGGCTCAGGACCCTGCAGGAGTGCAGGTGGGTGCACGTCCGGAGGCAGGAGATGTGGTTCTGAGGTGGACCCGCTGAGCCGGAGAGGAGAATGGACCCTCTGAGATGTCTGGCTGGCAGCTGGATACTTGAATCAGGAGCCTCATCCCTGCCCCCCACCCCTCCGTGTCCCCTCTACTCCTCCTGCCGGCTACCAGCGGTCCGAAGCACCCTCCCCCGGGGGCCAGAGCCTTCTCCAGCCCTCCCCACACTCACTGATGCACTTGTTCATGTCGGGGTTGCGGGCGTCGAAGTAGCCAGGAGGGCAGGAGGGCAAGCACACGCCCACCTGGCGGATGTCGTTCCTCTCCAGCAGGATGAACAGCTTGGGTGAGCACTTGAGGCAGCCGTTGACTTCCGAGCAGAGCTCACAACCTTTGGCACAGGCCTGGCTCCCCTCGGCACTGACTGCAAGGGTGGAACAGGGGGAAGGAGGGGCTGTAGGCGAGACCACCGTCTTTCCCAGGCTCCCACACGGTTGGGAAGTGAGTAGATTGGGGTTTCTTCCCACGTAATGACTGTGCTTCTCAGGAGGCACATGCCAGGATGGCACCTCTTTAAGACGGTTTCATAGGGGTGCCTGGGTGGCTCAGTCGGGTAAGCGTCCGACTTTGGCTCAGGTCATGAGCTCACGGGTCGTGGGCTCAAGCCCTGCGTCAGGCTCTGTGCTGACAGCTCAGAGCTTCCGATTCTGTGTCTCCCCCTCTCTCCGTCCCTCCCCCCTTCACGCTCTGTCTCTCTTTCTCGAAAATGAATAAACATTAAAAAAAATTTTTTTTTTTTAAAGACTGCTTTGTAAACCTCCCCAGCATCATCTCTCAAGGGAACTAGCACAGATGCCTGAAGCAAGCGCCATCGTCCACCCTAAGTGTCTCTCTACCTCCAGGCACAACACAGGCTCGCTCTCCGGTCTTGCTCTACCCTTCCGGGAGAAGCTGCTGAAGCCGCACGCTTCCCAGAACCTACCCCTACCCTCCCCAGAGGAAGCAAGGTTCAGCCTCAGGTATGAAGGCTCAGGTATGGAAGGCGGGTATTTTTTAGCCTTGAGAAAGATTTAAGGTCAAGAAGGACAATGGGTTAAGCTATCTGAGCAAAGGATCATCTGGTCAGAGATAGGAAAACAACTAGAATAACTATGTCCAGAACAGTGGCCTCAACCAGAGACGATTTTGCTCCCCAGGGGATATGTAGCAACGTCTAGGGACCTGTCACACCGGGGAGGGGCGTTGTTACCGGTATGGAGAGAGGCCAGGGATGCCACGAGACATCCTATAACGCACGGGGTGGCCCCCGCAAGAAATTGTCTGGTTCAAAATGGCACTGATGCTGAGGTTGAGAAACCCTGGCCATCCTTTGAGGCGGTGTGATCTCCAGCCCCCGCACGGGGTCTCAAACCTTCGATGTCATTCCTTTATGGACTTGTTTAACCAACACTCCCCGAGCCCCTCCCAACTACCCTGTGCAGTGTGAGCGCCAGGGGCCTGGACACGAGGTCGCCTGACCCTCCAAACTGATCTTTCGGTGGTGCCGACAGGCAAATGCTGACAGCCGCAGGCCTGGCGATAGTGAACCCAAAAAGAAGAGAGGGAAGGAGTCCCAAAGGAGGCGCCATTTGGGCCAACTCTTGAAGAATCCGTAGAGATTTGTCCATTAGGAAGTAGAGATCACGGCCCTCTAGGAACAGGGCCATAGAGGTGTAAAACAGCCAGGGGAACTGCAGATAATTTGGGGTGCAGGAGGGGTAGGGAGGGGGATGGCGAAAGATAAGAGCTTTCGATATCATGCTAAGGAATTTGAACTTGATCCTGCCAGGCAGCGTTTCCCAAAGAGCATTCCTGGGACCATGTTCTCCCCTAGATGTTCATCAAAGGCTGTGGAGAAAAGGCCACTACGTCAGGTAAGACTGAGAACCACTGGGTCCCACAGGTCTAAACAGGATTCTTTACTGTAGGGCGTCTTCAACCCTTTTATTATGCTCCTGTGCAGTGGCTCCCTAAGAGGGGGACAGAGGAAGCTTTATTTCCCAAACATTTTGGCCACAGAACCCTTGTTTTGCAGAGCTTTTCCTGGGACATTTCTCCGAACTGATTAGACAGGAGGAAGCTATCGGCAAGGTGCAGGACCCGGGCTGATTTGTATGTTGGAAGGTTCCTCCGGCAGCGTGGGTGGAGACCAGAGACTGAAGGACCATTTGGAAGGAAGTGGACCAGATCATCCAGGTGAGGAAGATGAGAATGTCTGAATGAAAATTCTGCTCAGTTGGAGATGGACAGAAACAGATTTAAGAGAAGCTTAGGGACTATAACCGGTAGGCAGAAGTGACCAACAGGAGGGAGGAGTCTGTAGGGTAGGTGGCAGAACAGTGTGGCTGGTCACTTAAAGGAGGCTCAATCCATGGGAAGGCAAGCAGGTGGAGAAGAGAACAGGGAGAGAGGTTATGAGCCACTTAGGACCCAGCCTGCAGCGAGGGGCTGGAGACACGGGCTGCAGACGGAGGGCCGGGAGGATCAGAACAGACGGCGGGACCACTGCCACTACACGCAGCATAGTGGACCCCCAGCTCAGGCTTCCGAGTCGGCTAGAGCTGGAGCCAAGTCCCCAGCCTGTGACCCGAGGCGAAACACAGTGTCTAGCATGCCTCCCTTGCCACCACCGGAGAGGGACGTGAGGATGTCCACTCTGGAGGGCTGCTGGGAGGAGTGATCCCTGCTTTCAGAACAGGAGAATGAGTTGGAGTTAAGAAGGCGAGCAGAAGAAGCGAAAAAGACCATGAGGAACACAACCATGTAACAATGCCGTAACCACGGTAACAGCTGCTAACTACCAAGTGTCCAGAACTTAATCTGTCCTCAGAGGTCATCGAGTGTTCACTCACTTAACTCGCACAATCCATGAAGCAGGTGCTGTTATTATGTTATAATCCTCATTTTTACGGGGGAGGACCTGGAGAAGTGACGGGACTTGGCCAAGGCTTCGCAGCCCGCACGTGCTCCAGGCAGAGGGAATGAAGTTTAGGAAGGCCAAGGGCAGGACCACGCCGGGTGACGTGGGGACCAGAAGTAGGGGTCGATTGTTGTGTTTTTTTTTTAAGTATAGAATTTAGTTGCATAGAGGCAGTGTTAATCGACCAGTGCACTTAACAATTAATATTGTTCTTGGTTTAGTTCTTCCAAGAGCAAAAATACTCACATGTTGCATTGGCGTTACGCGGGAGCCCTGGGGACTACTTTTCCACTTTGAGTCTTTATTCGGCTGTGTTACAAATTAATAAGGTACTGCAGATTTTAGGTACTGCTTCTACCCCCAAGACATTACATCCTCTGTTATGCAAGATTCTTACTGAATACATTGTTGAAATGAATGTTCCCTCTATTCTTGCCTGGGTTTCTTTTTTGTTGTTGTTTAATTTTTTAATGTTTATTTATTTTTGAGAAAGAGAGAGACAGAGCATGAACGGGGGAGGGGCAGAGAGCGAGGGAGACACAGAATCCGAAGCAGGCTCCAGGCTCTGAGCTGTCGGCACAGCGGGGCTCGAACTTGTGAACCACGAGATTATGACCTGAGCCGAAGTCAGAGTCTTAACCAACTGAGCCACCTAGGCACCCCATCTTGCCTGGGTTTCAATAATTGAACTGATCCAGGTGTCCCATTTGCCGGCCACTATAGCTATGTCCCCATGCTCATTCATTCCATCCTTGTCACTTTTGTTAAGGACAGATTTGCAAAAGGCCCCTCAGAATACTGCGATCCTCCTCGCATTCAACCAACAACAGATCTCTGTGTGCATTTCTCTTCGGATCTCTCAATGACACAGCAAGAGAAAGCGTGGAGCACTCGGGTTCTGAAATCAGCATGGGGGGGGGGGGTGGACCACGGAGGGAGGAGTAAGACAGAAAGCTGGAGAGGGAAGCAGGCCCAGATGAGGAAGGGTCTTAAACCTGTACGCGGGAGTTTGGACACTGCCCTACAGGCAGTGAGGAATTACTGGGGGCTTTAAAATCGGAGACGTGGTCAGGATCACTGTGTGGAATGGAGAAAGGGTTGCGGGGACGGCAATCTGGAGGCAGGAAGACTCCTCAGCTCGAAGAGACACAGCTGAACTAAGAAGATGCAAAGGAGCAGACATAGGTAAGATACTCAGGTGGGAGAAGCAACCAGACCAGCTGATGGGCTGGACGTGGGGCCGAGAGGCTGGGGAAAGTGCAAGCCGAGGGTGACTCCCAGGGGTTGGGCTTGCGTGACAGGGTGCCTGTTGGCTCTTCACCGAGAGAGGGACCGCAGGAAGAGGAGCAGGTTTGGGTGGGGGAGATGATGCATAGTCGGGTTTTGGATGGGTTGAGGTTGTGGTTCCTGTGGGGCATCCGGGGGAAGGTGTCTATGAGGGAGTCGAGCCCGTAGCTCTGGAGCTCGAGAGAAAAAACATCTTGGCTGGAGACCTCGATGTGGAGTCCTTGGCACGAAAACAGTCCCGAAGGCATGGGGGCCCATGAGGCAGTGGACAGTGGGCACAGAGGGTGAGAGGAGGAATTAGGAAGTTAAGGGAGGGACAGAAGAAAGAAGGGCGGCTAGGAGGCTGCGAAGGGGCAACCGGACAGGTAGGGACCTAACTCAGTGGAAGGCAAGAGGAGAGCACCCTGGGCAGGACCCTGGCTGCTGAGGTGTCAGATAACGAGGCAGCAGCGGACAGGGGTTGGCGCCCCTGGTGGGGGCGAGGGCAGAGGGCAGTGGTCGAGGAGCAGAGGAAGGAGAGCCATCTCCTTCAAGAAATCAGCTGTGGAGCGGGGAAGAGAACCCGGGGATCTGTCCGTGGAAGCCGTGGGCATCCGTGGTTCCACCGTGGAAGTAGAGGCATTCCCGGGCAGAGGCTGAGCAGCCTGGCCGCGCTTGCTTCACAGGCCAGCAGAGGAGGAGGGGCTCAGAGAGAAGCTGGGAAGTTCAACGAGGAAAGGGATGCTGGTCAAGAAGGATAGGAACCCAACGCTGTTCTCGGCTTAGTGAGACAAATGCACGGGCAGTGGGGCAATGGACAGCCATAGGGAGGGGGGTCTGTGTAGGGGAGAGGGGGGTCCAAGGAAGATGGTGGGTGTTGGGGGGCACGTAATGATTCAAAGGGAAAAACCGAGGCTCGTTCATTCCACAGACGTTTATGGCACACCTAACACGTGCCCAGAAGTGCTAGGAGCTTGGGGACCTGGAGATATAAACAAAGGCCCACCCAGGGATGCGGCAGGCAGGGCTGGCTAGCACCGTGTAAGTGGATGAGTAATGAAAGGCACTCCCTTACCCAGCCGGCTAGGTGAAGAGGGTGTGCCAGACAGGAGGAACAGCCTGTGCAAAGGCTCTGAGGCACCGAACATCCTAGTGCATTCACAGAATGGAACATAGGGCTTTTTCCTATTGGCAGGGAAGGTGACTGCAGAAGGGCATGGCCAGATTCACCATACGAAAGGACCCTTTGCCTACGATGGAGGGAGGCATACGGGGGAGGCAGCCTTGGAGGGCCGCAGTCTGGCTGAGGAGGTTGGGTGGGCTGGATGAAGTGGAGGGCACTCGGAGTAGGGATGGAGCCTGCTTCCCAACCTCTTCACAAAACCCTCTCCCACAGCTCTGCCTGCCCTCCCCCAAGTCCTCAGTGAAGCCCACTTCCCCAGGCCAGGAAGGCAAGGCTGTGCCCTCCCCCCGCCATTCCCCTGCGGCCTGTGTGGCTCCTTCATCCTTGTGCAAAACCCCTGCAAGTTGATATTCCTAAAGCCAAAACACCCCTGCCCAACATCCCTCAATGGCTCCCTATTACCAGCAGAATTGAGACCCATCTGGCCTTATTAATTTCTCCACCTGGCCTGGAAAGCTTCCCTGAGCTGATCCTACCCTCCTCATTTCTCAACACTACCCCTCAGCAATCCACAACTATTTTTGGGGGGGGGGGGGTCTGGCCACATCACACTATTTCACACCTGCGTGTCTTTGCTCAAATCGGTCCTTCTTCCTGGAACATTCTCTGCCACTTCCTGAGCCTGAGTAACTCTTTCAAGCGTCAGAACTAAAGTCATCTCCTCCGAGAAGTCTTCCCTGATCTCACTTCCCCACAAAGTCTGGATGGGGTTGGATGGGGGAGTCAGGGTTCAGTGAAGGAATGGGGGCTTCATGGGAGCAGGACTAAGCAAGGGGCCCAGGAATCAGTTAGGAGAAGGGTCTCAGTAAGGGGAAGGAGCCCTCAATGCCAAGAGTAGTGAGAACATGAGGGCAGGGTGAGGGGCACAAAATCCAGGTGGGAAGGCATTCAGGAGAGGGCGAGAAGACAAGAGGCGGAGTGAGTGAAGACGGGGTTCAGGGAGGGGATGCGTCCTCAGCGAACAGGAGAGGAGGAAGTCGATCTGCCAGGGTTCGTAACTCACAACTGAAGAGCACTTTGCTCACTTTCTCCCCCTCCAGGCAGGGAGACCATCACACATGCGATCAGCCATTTCTGGACTCAAAACTGGTGTGTGCCTCCAGATCAGAGCCGCGTTGGGTGGCTTCTAACAGCCCTACTGACACGCAGTTACAGATGATGGCAGAGTCGACAGACCAGAGGCTCACAGCACAGCCAGCCAGCCTCCTCTGCCGTCCAGTGGTTAGGAGGCCAGGGTAGCCACACATCACATCTTGGGCCTCTTTCTTCCCTCCCCTCAACCCTGAAAACCCGAGCGCAAGATGGCCCACACGTTGTTTATATAACAGTGACGTGCATCCCAAAGTCTATACAGAGCTTGGTGTTTTACAAAGAGCTCACGACACACAATAAAATCTCACGTAGACTAGGGGCGTCTGGGTGGCTCAGTCAGTTGAGCTTCTGACCTCGGCTCAGGTCACGATCTCACAGTTTGTGAGTTCGAGCCCCGCGTCGGGCTGTGTGCTGACAGCTCAGAGCCTGGAACCTGCTTCGGATTCCGTGTCTCCCTCTCTCTCTGCCCTGCCCCCAATTCACGCTTTCTCTCTCTCTCAAAAATAAATAAACATTAAAAAAAAAAAAAGGAGAGCCATCAAAATTGCTGCATTTGATGGCCCTTTGCAGGGACCGAGCCCTTTCTGCAGGCTCAGGCCAGTGCTTTTTATTCACTTATTTTTTTTCTGTACAAAAGTCTTGAACCCAGCTCTTCGACCCCTGGCTTAGGGAGGTGGGGGATGCGTGGCTCTGCTTGTGAGTGGGAAGTGTGACCGCCAGTGTGCGTCTCGGGAGCACGAGTCGTCCTTCCCTCCCGTTTGCTCTCTCTCTCTCTCTCTCTCCCATCTTGGAAACAGAGGAGACTGGTTATGAACCGCTAAACCGCATCTGGCCCATGGAGTCCAAAACGCTGGCCGCAACAGAGAGGAAGGGAGGAAAATCAAGGCCTCGCTGCTGATTAAACCTAACCGTCTCTAATTGTTTGTTAAGCTGGGGATTTTCAGCTTCACCAATTCTCTGAGCTTCTCTCCCTGGGCTGGGTTCTGGCCTTGGCCGCTCCCGCGGAGGCCCGACAAAACTCCACTGCCTTTCCACCTTTACTGGTGAGCCTCTGTCTGGTTGTGCCACACTTCTGTGGAGCCTCGGGCCTGGGGGCGTGGCATCTTTTATGGGGGACAGGCCTTGGGGGTCTGTAACATCGGCCTCCTCCTTCTCCCTGGCACGGTCCCATACACACAGTGGCCACTCCCACTACATACTGGGCAGGTACGGGTCCCCCATTGCTGGAGCCAGGCTGAGGCCCGAGGGCTCTCGGGGCTGCCCAGTCAGTCGTGATTTCCATCAAGCTCTGTTTTTAGGAAGACTGGGCTCACGGGAACTAATTACGTTCCAATACTGACCCTGTGTCTTTAGGGCTATTATCCCCTCCCGTGTCCTAGCCTCGGTTTCCCCATCTGTACAATAATAGAATTTAGTTCGGTTTAGTTTTTAAACTGGGAGGACCCTTCTTTCCAGTGACACCTTACGTGGAATCTTACCGAAAGCAGGGAAGAGTGAGGCACTCTGGTTGGGTGGGCAGTGGGGCCAGACGCCTTCCCACTGCCTCCCTTTCAGCCCCCCGTGCAGCTCCCTGTATCCCACCGGGCAGAGTTAAAAACCACGGGAGTGGATAGTCTCACGAGCCTCCCTGCTCCACTGTCTCTGCCCGGTGGGTGATCTGGGCAGGGAAAGCCGTTGCCCAAGCTGAGCAGAGTTCCTGGCCCCAAGGGGTTGAGGGCTGCACTCCAGCCAAGACTCAAAGAAAAGAGCCCTGAACTCCTGTCGGTGAGGAGAGGACCATGAACCCCAGGCCACAGCGGTAGGGGACACATCTCCATGGATACCACACAAAGCTGGTGTTATGTCAAAGGGGCGTAATTCACAAACTGGATCCTCACAAGAGAGAGGTTAATCTAGAAAGCGGAGTCTACAAAGGGGAAAACAGACAACGTGGGTCATCTGCAGAGTGGGTAATCTCCCCCAAATCAATCCACAAGCTGGATAATCTACTGAGTAAAGTACGAAGTGGCGTTGGACGAGTAGAATCTGCAATGGTCATCAGAGAAGGAAACCACCGATGGCCCTCTAGTCCCCAGGCGGCCCCTGCCCGCTCCCAAGGCCAGCGGTGGTCCGGCCCCGCTCCATTACTCACTCCGCCTCTGCCTCTTCCCCTTGATCCCCCGGCTGCCGGCAGCGAGATGCATCCAGCTCAGAAACAGGGCCACCACACACAGCCCAAGCCGCATAGTCACTCGCCAACTCCAGGCCCCTGGTAGGAGGGGTGGTCTCTGGGGAGGGGGGGCGGACAGTGCAGGGCTCTTGCTAACGCCTGCCGGGTTGGGTCAGCCGCAGGAGGCCCAGGCCTGGGCCGTATCCCAAATCCACCATAATCTCAGCTGGGGACAGAGAGGGTGTGGGGAGGCAACTTCTTCATCAGCCCATAGGGAGGTCCAGAGAGCGTTCCTCAAAGGCACCTTGGGGTGTCACGTGGGAGAACTCTTTGTCACCTCAGCAGGGACGCCTCCAAAAACCAACCTGGTAGGGGAGGAGAAAGAAAGGTCAATTCTGGGGAACCACGCGGTCCCCCCCAGTTTATACCTCCTACCCTCCCCTGTGGCTCTCCTTAGCCAGGAGACTGTGAGAACTCAGAATGGTTGAATGTTACAAGCTACCCACCTGGCACCCCCGGAGAAGGAATCTGCCCCTTCTCCCAGGAAGTTTGCAGAGTCCCCTAACCCGGGACTGGAGCCGGCTACCCAAGCAGCTGGAATATGGCAGACACTCAGATCAAATCCGTGGATCACTGGCAACTAGCTGGCCCCACCCCTGCCCGATGCTGGCCGGGCTCTAACTGGAAGTCCTTCTTTAGGTCAACCCTACAGACCTCATGCTGCAGCAATCGCCTGTCTCTAGAGGAGGAGCTCTCTCTGTCCTTCTGTAAGGGACCCCCTCAGCCCTCTCTTCCCAGTGCTGAGTCACCCCTGTGCCTTTCACCTGTGGGGCTGGAGCAGTGGCCCCCGACAGGCTGGCAGGCTCTGCGTGGCCCTCTGGGCTTGGCGGGAGAAAAGGAAGCAAGGCTTCCCCCGGCCACAGAAACTCTGACACAGCAGGCCCTGCGGGCCTGGCCTTTGTGAGAGGATAAAAGATGCCCGCCCTGGCCAGAGACACAGAGAATGGGGATAATCCCCCAGCCCAGCGAGAGCCAGAGCCAGGTCTCTGGACCCGCTGGCCGGGTGATGGGGGCAGGGGGAGCCGGTGCCTCCCCGGTGAAATGTGTCTGAAGCCCGACGCCGAAAACCCCGCTTCACGCTCAGGATCGCGCGTTCCCACACATTCTCCCAGCAGAGAGGTCTGCCCGAGCGCTGCCCTGAACACTTTGGTGCGGACCCACCCACGCTCACCCAGGGATAGAAGGGAACAGCGAGCCTCCAGGAAGCTTTGGAGATGCCAGGGAAGCACTGCCCTCCCGTCTGCTGGTTAGGAGCCTCTGAACGAGTCACTGAGCCTCCCTGAACCTCAGTTTCCTCATCTATAGGATGGGGACAAAGATGCCTATTTCACAGGCTTGCTCTGAGAGTTGGCTGAGTTTTTGGCTTACGAATGAGAAATCTGAAATGCTAGAGTGGCAGTGCCCCGCCCACCCCATCCCAGTCCCTTTCCCCTTCGCCTCTCAGGGAGGCCCCAGTGAGCCCACCTGCATGGGAGATAAATCATTATCCCACGAGGGAGTTCAGCACCTCCCTCCTCGGCCTCTCCCGCCCGGCTTTGAAGGCCAGTCACACTCAAGTGGTTAAGCTGCCCGGAGAAGTGTTTACACGAGGCTGACGGGTCCCACCTGGCGCTGCAGCCGGAGCCAGGGGAGACGCCCCCAGCCACCCCCAAATGCCAGCCCCTACATGCCCCTCCAGTACTCCCTGCGTGAACTGCCAGAGCCTTCCATGCTCCCCAGCCCCCACCACACACTTCCATCACCTACAAATCACCGTCATCCGGCTGAGCTTATCGAACTGGGGTCTTCAGCCAGAGGTTGGCCCGTAGAACATACGATGGTTAAGGGCGGAAGTCAGATCACCATATTGGCCATGCTATGTATTAGCGGTTACCGCAGGTGGAACTGGGCGGTCGCCTCAGTGTCCTTATCTGCAAGAGGGTGGTTGTTTTTTATGGCTTAAACGAGTTAATGCACGCCGCTGCTCAGAATGGTGTCTGGCACCTCATGACAACTCGCTCAGAGCTGTTGTATTTTCTGTGACCAAGAAGACACGATTTTGTGTCGACACGCCAGTGGTCATCTAAAAAGCGAGACGGGCGTTTCGTTTTGTTTTGGTATCATCTGGATCCCAAACACGATGCTGAGCACTGTTACGCAATCTCCATTTTTGGATCTTTACGGTCAGTTGCCTTGGCCCCAATGCGATCACTCAGCATGGCAGGGTTAACTTTTAATTGAGGCATGTGTGGAAGTGAGGTCCTGGGACCCCTGGCAGATACATGCTCGGGGTGCCGTGAGTCCTTACACCGGACAAACACTGCAGGAGAAGGCCACGCAGATCAACTGGTGTTAAATCCTGGGTCTCACTCTGCGATCAGCATCGACGGGGTCCTACGAGCAGGAAAGGTCTCCTATGCATCTCCTGTGTCTGCCTGGCTCGGTGCCTGGCACATCGGGCTTGGTGCTCGGCAAAGGTCAGCTCCCTTCCTTGCCCTGCCTCTACTTTCCTTCTATTCCCTTCAATCCTCCCCGCCCCCACCCCCCACCCCCACTCTGGCTTAGCTTTCAGCCTGGCTCTTGCCATGCTCACCCTGGCCCTCTCCCACCTGAATCACTATGGAACCATGATCTCAGCTGGAAAATGGGCAGGACGATCCACATCGGAATTTCACTGGAGCAAATGACACTGGCCTCCCTCACCTATCACTGGATGGGAAAAAGTTCAAGCACTTTCAGTTGATTGATTGTCGATGGGCAGAAATAATGGTTTCATATGGTCAGACCTTCTGATGTTTTTAAAAAGAGAAGCTGAAAATTCAGAATCGTATGTGAAATGCAATTTTTAAAGCTGGACAGGTCTCAGACTGAAAACACCATAGAACCCAGCCCCAGAAGGTCACAGGTGGGTGCATCCAGCTAGCTCCAGCCAGCCCCTGCCCGTCCTACCCACCGACCCTCAAGGGCAGTGGACACAGACTACCCTGGATGGGCAGAGCCAGCGATGGGAACTGCTGGCAGTAATCAAGGTCTCAGGCACCCGGGGGGGGGGGGGGGAGAGGGGGGAAAGGAAGGGCATTTGTCTCTGCCAGGGTCAGGGTGAAAGGCTCACATTCATCAGGTACCTGCACCACCTGCCATGCGCTAGGCCCTCATTCACTGAGCACAACTCTAGGAAGGAAGTAGAATTACTCCCATTTTTTTTCCTGGTCCAGACAGGTTAAGGGTCTCAGGGCTACCAACCTTAGGACTGGGTGTCTGGAGGGCGAGGCAAGGGACAGGGAGCTGACCCCGGAGGTGGGGAAGGAACTGGCGGCAGAGGCAGAGCTGGGGCGGGAGACCCGGGAGAGAGGCGGTGCCCTCCCTGTTAGGTGGTCTCGCCAGAGAAGGGCACAGGCTGCGGAGGGGAACGGCCGGGGGTGGAGCTGAGGGCGGGGACTCGGTGCCCCCATAAGGTTGGAGTCACTTTCACCTTCTTGCCTGTAACACTATCAGGATAAATTGGTACTCCGTCCGGGGCCGGATACAGACCCAAAAATGTAAACCATCCCGATAATTTCTCATTAACCCTCCCCGGGACCGGCTACGGGTGGAGAGTTTCGCGGCTGGCGGGCGGGGGCAGAAGCATTGCTGGGCGGGGGGCGGGACCAAGTACGTGCCTGCCCGACCTGTCGGGATTAGCGTGTCGGCCGGAGCCAAGCCAGGTGCTGGGGCCGCCCCCCACCCCCCAACACCGAGGGCATTGGGGAAAGGCTCCTTCACGTCCCTCCATCTGCGCCCCACGCGCGCAAATTCTTCTTCCCTCCCCACTATCCGGGAGAGGCCCAGCAGGTGCAGGGGGAGGGGAGGCGGACCTCTGGCTGTCCCCCCAAATCCAAGAGGACTCTCAAAGTCCAAGGGGCCAGTTTCACAAGAAAAGCCCTGCCCCCAAGCGCCCGCACCCAGAATCCGTCGTTGCCCTCCTTTGAACCCCGGGCGAACACAGCCCCCACCTCTCCCCGACCAAGCAGCACCCCCATCCCTCAGCGCCCGACCCCGGACAGGGTGAGGGAGTCGCGCCACCTCGCAGGGCAGTGGGGGAGGCCGTGCTAGCTGCCTGCCACGTCGGACCCGGACCCGGGCTGCGGGACTGGGGCGGGGGGAACCGGGGGCCACGGGATTCAGGGGGATCCGAGGCGATGACACCAGGGGATCAAGAACTTCTGGCTTGGGGAGGAGGGGTGAATAGGGCGGATGGGTTTGGGGAATCCAGACCGATCAGCTTCGGTCAGTTTCAGAGTCAGAGTCAGATGGGATGAGATTCAGAGTGAAGACAGTCACCGGGGGCTGCGGGGTTGAGGGGAACACCGGGCAGCAACCGGGAGGGGGCTGCGCATTGGCTTGAGGGATGACGGAGGTGGCGGGACAAGCAGGGGAGGCTCCAGGAGGTGCCCTCTCCCGCCCTCCGACCCGACAGCAGTCAGAAGTCCCCTTCCCTTCGCTGTCGCCCCCCGCCCCCACCCCCCCCCCCCCGCACTCAGCTCGGCGGAGCCCCGACGGCACGGCCCGCGGCGCCCCGGGTCCCGGGAAAAGGGGGCGCCAGGGAGAAGGACGGGGCAGCTCCGGGGGCACTCACCTCCGCGCTGCCAGCCGCGGCGGGGGCAGGCCCGGGAGGGGCGAGGGCGCGGCCGGCTCACCCGCCCGCCCGCCGCAGGACTGTCCTGGGCGCCCGGCTCGCCCGCGCTCCGCCCGCGCGTTCCCAAGTTGCTCAATCTGCG
Organism: Panthera leo; assembly: GCF_018350215.1. NCBI lineage: Eukaryota > Metazoa > Chordata > Mammalia > Carnivora > Felidae > Panthera > Panthera leo. Next base: position 28,853,801 of record NC_056686.1, read on the forward strand.
GGCGGCTCACGCCCTCCGGGGCCAGCGCCCCACCCGGCGCATCGGTCCTTTGGGGCGGCTCGGTCCGGCCCTCGCTCTCCGCAAAGCCCCACTCTGGCGGTCCGCTCCCCGCTCTCCGCCGGGCGCTGGTGCTCTCCGTCGCGCCTCCGCTCGGCCGGAGCTCCCAGCCCGGAGAGGGGCCAGTCCTCCGCTCGCACGAGGGAGGGAATCCCCCCCCTTTGCAGTCCCACCCCCCGAGCCGGCCCCCCTTGCCGGGATCCGCAGCAAAAAACGGACTGGAGTGCCAGGCCCGGGAGTCCGTAGCCCCCTCCCGCAAGCGCTTGCCCGCAGCTGGGGCGCTGCGCGTGGAGCGCGGGGCTGGCCGCGGCACATGTCCTCTGGGGCCTGGCGCAGACCCTCTGCCCTTGCCTCCTCCCCTCCCCACGCCCCGCACCCTGGGGATTCCACGCAGCCGCAGCACCCGCCGCAGCTCCAGGCACCGTGGGGGTCAGAACTGGGTCTGAGAGCCTCTCGAAACCTCAGTTTCCCTATCAGGAATCTAGAAAGTGACAAGGAACAGGCTCGACAGGGCCCGTGGTCCTGGCCACGCCCTCCTCCTCTCAGGGTAGAGTCTTCAGAGCATCTTCCCAGTTCAGAGGAAATGTGAGGCTGTGAGATTCTGGTAAATCCGGGCGAGGACGCCTCCACACGGACATGCTGCCGAAGAGTGAGGGGGAATTCTGAAATAAAACCCAGATTCAAACCCCTGCTCCATCACTTACCAGCTGTGTGGCCCTACCTAAGTGACTTAACCTCTCTGAGCCTCATCTGTTTTGAGGGTTCAGTGAAACGAAAGCTACAACAGCCTGGTAAGTGGCAGGGGAGCTGTGAATGCCTGTGGAGTGTCTTGAAGGGCTGCGGACACCCGCAGGGACCCACATGATGTTGAAGTCAAGCCTGATGAAGGGAGGGAGGGAGACTCACGTCTTGGGGCGGCAAACAGCTGTTCTCCAGCTTCATTTCAGACTGGTTAAAGGAAAATGGGCTAAAACTATAGTTAGCAGGAGTTAAGTTAGAGCAGAAAAGCTATACTGATGGGGGGGGGACGCGGATAGGGGTGGTGAGTAATCAAGACAGGCTGTGGGATCTCCTCAGGACGGGAGGCGGGAGCCCTAACTATTGAGACAAGGGTGCAGGGTCTTTTACAGTGACAGGGGAATAGATGGAATGACCCCTGGAGTGTCCTGGTGGCCAGGGAACAGGGATGGTGAATGGCCAAAGAATGTGGAGCAGTCGGGTCCCAAATGCCCAGTGGCTGGGCTCATTCAGCCACAGCATTGCCAAGTTTGCAAGAGGCAAACAGCCATTTCCAAGTTCCTCCTGCCCCCACCCCCAGCTCCCTCTCAAAGCCGCTCCCCTGTCCACTCTGCCCTATGAGCTTTCCCTATGTCTCACCGGCCCTTGGCTCTGCTCTGTGCCTAATCAAACAGCCCCAAATGCCGAAAACGCAGTGTTTATTTTATTTTATTTTTTTACACACTTGCATAACTCCCTGACGAGCCACGCCAGGCGTTGGGCTTTTTGTTTGGTTTTATTTTGTTGCATTTAGGGGAAAAAAGAGAGAGAAGAGAAGGAATCACACAAACCATCCAGCCCTAGAAGATGTCTTAGGCCAGGCCGTGGGCTCGGGTTTCCTGCCTGAGGAAAAGTCTGCGGGAGTTGGGGGGCCTCACTACTAGGCTCAGGAATGAGTGAGAAAGGGAAGAAAACCACCTGGGTCAGGGAAGATAATGAATTAGAACCATGTGACGAAAATAAAGAGCATTTCTTGTGCACCTAATATATGCCAAGCCCTGTGCTTTGGATATATATTCTGTTGCCTAATTTTGCAGCCATTTGCCTTTCCTTTTTTTTTTTTTCTTTTTCTCTTATAAATGTGAGTTCTGAGCCTCAGAAACGTCAAGTAATTTGCCCAGAGACATATGACCTGTAGGTGGCTAACCCGGTTGCCATTACGCTAAATGACTTGTAATTTTCCCCGAGGGAGCCAGGTTGTCCTGAATTTACATATGTTGTCCATTCTTCCAAGAAATGTTTTTTTTTTTTTTTTTCTCTCTGACCCTTTCTCTTGTTGTCTTTCAAAATGCCCTCATGAAGTTTTACCCAGCCACCTTGCACGTCAGGCTCTGGACCTTGTGTAGACCTATACATCACTCATCACTGGCCTGTGATTGTCTCTCCCACTGCACTGTGAGCCTCTTATGGGCAAAACCTGTGTCTGATTCACCCTGAGGACCCCAGCACCATGAACATACCTAACTGATGCTTGGTGAACTGAACCTCCGGACAACCGGGATTGTGCCTTTTGTAGATCCTGCCAGCTGATTCAGATGACATCTCAGGTCATCATCAGTCCTTACCCAAACCAAGATCACCCTTCTCATTAGAAGACCAAAGGTCAGTGGATGCAGGCCTGGGCTGTAGCTCCTAGAGATCAGCAAAGTTCCTTATAGCTGACGTCATCCTTTACCAGGTGAGAACTGTTCTCCCAGCTGGGTTGTCACCTTACCAGTATACCTTCAGCTACAAGTAATAGAAGACCAGCTCAAAATAGCTTAGACAGCAGGGTGGTTTATTATCTCATCTATCAAGAAGGGCAGAGGTAGGCATGATCCAGCAGCTCAGCAACCACATCGAGAATCAGATTCTTTCCTATATTCTCATTCTACCATCCTCAGCACCACAGCTACTGCCCTCCTGATCACAAGATGGCTGCAAGAGCTCCAGGCACCACATCTTTCCCCACTAAGTCCAGCAACAAGTCCAGCAGTCTGTTTTTAAAGAGTTAACTGGCATTTTAAAATGCTTAAAATGGTATATTCTGTATTACATATATTGACCACAATTTTCTTTAATTAATTTAACCGGATCACATGTCCACCAGTGAACCAATTGCAGACAAGAAGGATGATGCTATCAGCTTAGACCAATCAGGATTATGTGGGGAAGAGTGTTCATGGACAAAAGCAGAACTCTGTTGCACTGAAGAAGGGACAATGGGCTTCTGGGCAGGCAACCAACAGTGACCGTGGCCATCACTGTTATACACACACACACAAAACTGACTTTGTTAATATCAATTTATCACAGACTCCCCCACAAACCTTAGTCTCCCCGACCCTGTTAATCTCTGAGATCTTGTTATTCTCTCTTTCATGGGGGCAATATAGGATAATGGCTAATCGCATTAGCGATTAGCTCGGTTAGCCCTGAGTTCAAAGCCCATTTCTACCACCAACTAGCTCAACGTCCTTGGCGCAAGTCACTTCGCCTCCCTGAGGCTCAGTCCCCTCATCTGTAAAATGGGTATAAGGACAGTATCTACACTACCCTTCTCATGGGGCTAATATAAAGTGATGGATTTATTTTATTTTATTTTTAACATTTATTCATTTTTGAGACACAGAGTGTGAGCGGGGAGAGGGGCAGAGAGAGAGGGAGACACAGAACTCGAAGGAGGCTCCAGGCTCTGAGCTATCAGCACAGAGCCCGTCGTGGGGCTCGAACTCCCGAATCCCGAGATCATGACCTGAGCTGAAGTCAGATGCTCAACCGACTGAGCCACCCAGGCGCCCCGAAAGTGATGGATTTAAAGAGCTTAGCACAGTGCTAGGAATTATAGCAAATACTTAGTACGCGCTGGCTCTTGTAATTAGTTATGAGTTTGTCCTCTAGTGCATTAAATATTAACTGAGTGTGATTGTATCCCAGGCACCAGGCTGGTGATGGAGGGTGGAGACACGAACATCACACTGTCTGTCTTCCCGAGGGGCTCCGGGACTAGTGGGACAGACCGATTTATAAGACAAGGAAGACTGGGAAAAGTGACAGCACAAAATAAGGGGTGATCACCACTCCTGGAGGGAGTCAGAGAAGCTTCTCCAGAGAAGCTTGAAAGACTTGTTGGCATTTTCTAGGCACATGAGATGGAAAAGGTGTTCCGGGCAGAGGGCGCGGTGCGTGTGGAGGTCCAGAGGCCTGATGCACGGTGGCGCCCTCGGAGACCTAAGGAGTTCTGCTGTGCGGAGATTTAGGACGAGAGGGAGGTGGCGGGAGGGCGGTAGACGATAATTTTCCAAGGGGGGCTTGGGTACCAGGCTAAAGAGCAGGGACTTTACCTTGAGAGCAGTGGGCCACCCCCAGCATTGACGAGGTGGCTGAGAGGCAGGTTGGGGGAGACATGGCAGGGGGTGAGGAGCCCCCGCGAGAGAGGATAAGGGGGTCATCCCAAAGAGCACAGCTCTGTTTTTCCCCTTCCCCCCTCCACATCCCTTCCAGAGGGCCGGCTGTGTCCGGGACACCAGAAACACAGCCTCCCAGGTTCTCCATCTTGTCGTAACGGAGACGGGGTTCCCCTGAGGCACACCTGGGACACGCAGCTCTCACCCTGCGGGGTCTGGAAAACCATTGGCTCTCCCTCACGAGGAGTGAGGAGCCAGCCTGTGCCAGCGGCCTCCTCTCCCCCTGACCCTCCCTTCATGGCCCTCCCTCCACCATCCTTCGAATGCCCCCAATCCTTTCGATTCCTGCTGCTCTCCCTCCCCACTCCTCCTCACCCACATTACCTGCCACACGCCCCGTGGTGCCTTCTTTGCTCACACAGGACTTTGACAACGGTCTCAAGGTCCTCTTCTCCACAGCAGCCTCAAGCATCACCCTGGGGACCTTCTCCACACCAGCACCACTGTCACCTCCTGGACCTCCCAGACGGTGCTGATATTCTCGTCCACTTCACTGCAGGCTCCTGCTCACGTGGCCATGCCCTCTTGGCCCCCAAACTGTTCCATCACTGACATCACAGGCTCTAAGACCCACCTCCCAGAGCCCCCAGGCCCCCCACCATAACCTCCTTCTGCTCCAGACCCCTTGCTCCCTTCCTCCTAACTCAGGTTCTTGACATATTGACGACTCAGTGATGATTTCGGTGCTGGCCTTCCCCGGGCAAACCCTCTGCCTCTTCCTGCTGAGCTCTGCAGGACAATCCCCCAGCTACCTGGGACGGGGGCTGCTGCAAATCCACAGCCAGGCTCAACTGGGCCCTCGGCCACCAGCATTGACCCCTCAAGCCACCCGGGCCCCACCCTCGTCAAGACAGCTGAGACAGCCAGGGGACGCCTTCAATTTCCTTCTGCTAACACTAAACTCGTGATCCCTACCCAGAACCTCTTTCTCCCCAGATGCCCCCTTCTTGGTAAACAGCAGTGAACCTGATAAACAGGAAACCGGGAGTTGTTTTCATTCTCACCCCTCTCCCCTCCCACATCCACTCCATCTCAAATCCTGTCGGGTCTACCTCCAGACCCGGCCCAAACCCACAGACTCCTCACCTACTGCTGCTGCTTACCTGGCCGATTGTGAGCGTCCCCTACTATCCCCCCTGCTTCCGCTCTATCCCCCCACCAGCACAGGCTTCGCACGGTAGCCGGAGAAAAACCTGAAAAATTATAAGGCAGATCCCATCACTCACTACCCTGTTTAAACCTCCCAGTGATTTTCCATTGTACTTGGAATCAAATCCAAACACCATCCCTTATAAGGCCGCATCCCTCTGGCTTCAGCTGTCTGCTCTCTCAGCCTCTGCCTCGCTGGGCTTCTTCGACCACTGCAAACCCTTCCTCGCCTCAGGGCCTTTGCACAGTCCTTCAGATGGACAGCTTCCTTGTTTCCTTCCACTCTCAGCTTCCCACCCCTGTGTCAGAAGGGCCACCCTGACCTCTCTGTCTCAGTAGCTCCCCCTTTCACCCCTTACCACGGCCTCCTTTCTATTGGACGTTGTGTTTGCTCATCATTTCCCTGTTTGCTCCCCTTCCAGCCTCCACTTCCCGGTGCCTGTGTGTGAAAGAGCCCTTCTCTCTTTCACAGCCCTCTCATGCCCTGCAAGGTCCATTGCCAAGGTCACGGACAACCTCCAAATCGTCCTATTCTGCAACTCCTTTGTCTTCCTCCTTCTCTCGCTCTCTGCAACTCTTGACGCCCCCTCCTTCTTGGAATGCTTCCCTCCACCCTCTTGGTCCCAGTTCCTTGTCCTTCTGCCTACTCTCCTCCAAGCCCTAACTGTAGGCAGGCCCAAGGTTATTGCTGGCTCTCTGCCCTTCCCTTCAACCATGAACTAATCATACAGATAAAAAACACAATATCCAATAGTAAGGAAAGTAAATGTGATGGTTAATTTTACATGTCAACTTGGCCAGGCCATGGTACAAACATTATTCTAGATGTTTTTACATGGGATTAACATTCAAGCCAGTGGAGTCTGAGGAAAGCAGATCACCCTTCATGGTGTGGGTGGGCCACATCCAATCAGTTGAAGGCCTTAATAGAACCAAGACTGACATCCACTGAGCAAGAAAGAATCCTGCCAACAGTCAGCCTTGGCACTCAAACTGCAACACCAACTCTTCCCCAGGTCGCCAGCCTCCTGGCTTACCCTGAAGATTTTGGACTTGCTAAGCCTCCACAATTGTGTGAGACGATTCCTTAAAATACACACGCGCGCGCGCACACACACACATTATCGGTTCTGTTCCTCTGGAGAACTCTAATACACTAAGTGATAACTGAAAGTTAGCCAAAACAATCCAAAACTCTTTTCCTTTTTTTTTTTTTAAGTTTATTTATTTGTGTGTGAGAGAGAGAGAGCATGCACGTGCCCGAGTAGGCAGAGAGAGAGGGGAGAGAGAGAATCCCAAGCAGGCTTTGCACTGTGGGTGTGCGGGGGCCAACGTGGGGCTCGAGTTCATGAACCCGTGAGATCATGACCTGAGCCGAAATCAAGAACGGGATGCTTAACTGCGCCATCCAGCGCCCCCCGCCGCCCGGCCCCAAACTCCTTTCCTTCATAAGATTATTCTTACAGATCCAAGTCTGTTGGGCCTGAGAGTCCGGATATCTAGGTGTCAGTCCCAAGTCTGCCACAGGCTGGATGGATGATCTCATCTAAGCTCCAGTCGTGCTCATATCAATAAAAAGCACCTCCAGTCACCTGACCGCTCGAGGTAAAACCTGAGAGATTTGGTTGGCAGCTTTCCTCCAGTCCCCAGGTCTGGTCCATCAGCAAGTTGTCTCCCTTCCACCTCCAGAGGGTCTCCTGGCTCCAAACACTGGCTTCCATCGGCTCTGCCGTCCTCCTGGTCCCCGCAACGCCGGCACCTGCCTGCCGGAGCTGTCTGCCCCCTTCCCTCCTGCTTTACAGTCCACAGCAGCCAGAGCGAGTTTTAAAATCGCTCTGATTTCTAAAAAACATAAATCCTACCGTAGTGCTTGTATTAGTTTCCTGTGGCCACCGTAACAAATCACCCCAAACTCAGTGGCTTAAGACACCCAAATGTATCATCTTACAGTTCTAGAAGTCAGAAGTCTGAGATGGGTTACTGGGGCTGCATGCCTTTTCCACCTTCCAGAGGCCGCCCACACCCTTAGCTCATGCCCCCTCCTTGGATCACTTTGACCTTTGCTCCTCTGACTCTGACCCTCCCCACGTCCTTTTAATAAGGATGCTGTGATTAGACGGGCCCACCTGGATGACCCAGGATAATGTCCCCATCTCAAGATCCTTAACATAGGCACAGGTTTTGGGGATTCAGATACAGACATCTTTGGGGGGTGTCTAGCTCAGCTCTTTAATCCTCCCAATGGGTCCCCACTGCACTTAGAATTCAAAGCAAACATTTCCCCTGCTTTACAACACCCCCCGCCCCTCCCTGGGAGCCGGCCCGTATTCACCTACTCTGCCCATGGAGGCAATGTTAGTGTCCCCTGCATGCACGAAACACAGTCCTGCTATAAAGCCTTTCTCTTGCTTTCCTTTCTGACTCCAAAGTTCTTCGGCCCCGTCTTATCTTTTAGGCCTCAGCCCTCCTCAGAGAGGCTTTCTCTGGTCCACAGTGCCTCTCATGGGCCATTTGAAATTGTTTTCTTCGTTGGACTTAATCTGTGCCTGATGTTCTCTTGCTGATTATTTATTTGTTGGCTGTTCATCTCCCCCATTAGAACGCAGATGTCTTCAAAGCTAGGACCCTGTCGCTCCAGTATGCCGGCAGTGGAACTCAAGTAGTATTTGTTGAATACATCAGTGAGCCTTGGCTTCCTCATTTTTCTTTTCTTCTTCTTCTTCTTCTTCTTCTTCTTCTTCTTCTTCTTCTTCTTCATGTTTATTTTTGAGAAAGACAGAGTGTGAACAGGGGAGGAGCAGAGAGAGAGGAAGACACAGAATCCCAAGCAGGCTCCAGGCTCTGAGCTGTCAGCACAGAGCCCGACGCGGGGCTTGAACCCGCAAACTGTGAGATCATGACCTGAGCCGAAGTTGGATGCTCAATCGACTGAGCCACCAAGGTGCCCCTCCTCATCTTCCCAATAATCTTACTTTCTGTCTTATCAGCTTCTTTTGAGGAGTAAATGAGGTAATGATAGCTACCACTTTTTGTTGCCAATAATGAGTCAAGCAATGCACTAGGAACTTTACGTTTAACATAGAATGTTCATGTCTTACGGGCACCTGGGTGCCCCTTAGGGTGCCCCTAAGACAATGTTCATGTCTTAGGAGCCTGCTTCGGATGCTGTGTCTCCCGCTCGCTCTCTGCTCCTCTCCCACTCATGCTCTGTCTCTCAAAAATAAATAAACGTTAAAAAAAAAAAAGAACGTTCACGTCTTAGTTCAAGGTCATCAGTGACAAAGAAAGAAAGAAAGAAAGAAAGAAAGAAAGAAAGAAAGAAAAGAAGCCCTCTCAAGCCAGCTCAAGGAAAAGGGGGTTTATTGGAAGGCTGTAACCCATGATCTTCAGGCATCCAAGGAGAAGAAACAAAAACGAGAGACGGGCTGCTTCCTGAGGACCCAGAGGTGATGGCTGTCACCCTCCATCCCTCCCACTATGAGGCTGCCTGCTCCTTCATCACCACCTTCTCTCTGAAGACCAGCTTCTTCTGCGTACACATGGCCACCCATGGCTCATCACAGCCTCAACTCTCTACTACCTTACGGCGTAGCTGCCCAGGATGAATTTCTGTCTCCCGGGGTCCCCAGCCTCTTCCAGAAAAAGAGCATCCAATTGCCCTGAATCGAGTCCGCGGTACAATCATCTGTAGGCGGGATGTGGAGGTCATGAGGCACATGTGGCTGCCTGGGCACGTGCCTTCAGGAGGGGTTGTGGATGGGGGCCGATTCCAAAGAAAGGAGCGTGACCAGGTAGTGACCCCCCAAACACATCTGCTATAATGCAGAGCACTTGGCACAGCCCGGCACATAGTGTGTCCTCATCAAACATTCTCCCCTTCCCACCTCCCTTCCGTTTTACTGGCCCATAGTTCTCTGGCTTCCCAATACCTCTGTCTCCAGCGTGGCTCTCTTATCTTTACACCTGTCAATACTACAGGCTGCCCTCCATGTCTTCAAATTCAGCTCAGAAAAAGCCAGATTCCTCTTTCCCCCAAATTGGCTCGTGTCCCTAGTTCTCCTGGCTCTGCCCCAGCCCAGCTCCAAACCCTGCATCTCCCTTCACCCATCCGAGAGCCTCGGACAGAGTGTCTGCTTTCCTGTCCCCACCCAGCCTGCATGGTTGTCTCCTCCTGACCCCTGCCCGGTCCTCATCCCCAGAGAATGAGTCTGCACACGCACACATGGCAGAGTGGGGCAGAGTGGTGAAGCCCCACGCTTTGGAGCCAGACAAACCCGGGTCCAAATGCCAGCGCTGCTCATTTTGTCTCTTGAACTTGACAAGTTCGGTCTCCTTGTGAGTCAAATAATAATAATATGACACAGGGGCGCCTGGGTGGCTCAGTCGGTTGGGCGTCTGACTTCGGCTCAGGTCACGATCTCACTGTTCGTGAGTTCGAGCCCCACGTCGGGCTCTGTGCTGACAGCTCGGAGCCTGGAGCCTGCTTCGGGTTCTGTGTCTCCCTCTCTCTCTGTTCCCCCCTGCTGGTGCTCTGTCTCTCAAAAATAAATGAAGATTAAAAAAAAACCATTTAAAATAATATAATAATATAATAGTAATAAAATAGTAATATAATAATTATTATTATAGTTCCTGCCTTACAGGGTCCTTGTGAGAACGGATGTCGTTCATGTGAAGCAGGCCTATGTATATTTTCTCAGCGACTGATTAGTTTCCCAGCAATGCGCCAGGAAAACAAAGATAAGTAAGAAATAGTCCCTTTAAGAAACCTGAGGTTTCCTGACAGGTCTGCGTCACTCACTTGCAATAGCGTTTTGACTTCCTGCCTGGCAAGGCCCTCCTGGCAATACATGAACCGTTAATTACAGTATATAGCTTTAATTATATATAACTAGCTCCCAGTTATGAGAGCAATTATAATGACTTAGAAAACATACAGGAGGATTAGAATGACCCTTAATCCCCCCTTTGCGGTAGAATCCACTCCTTCCAGGTACGCTGTTTTGCAACCATTACGTCGCTCGTCGTGTGCAGCGTGTATCAATGATCATTTTACAAGCATTGGGCTATGTCACGAAAGGGCTTTGAAGGGCGCCTGTCAGCAGCTTCTGCAAGTGAAGTGGCGAATGTAACAACACATATTTGCCCCCTTTGGTTGTCTGGACGCGTGGGCGGGCTTCTCCCCCACCACCAGTAATGCCCAATGGGTAGCAGTCCTCCACAGTCTCTGCCACTTGAGGCCTGGCGTTTTATGCCTGCGGTTCGTTTCGTGCTCAGGACAATGCTGTGAGCGGATATCATTATCCTCATCTTACAGGATGAGGAAATAGGCCTTGACCATTCGGGCAGCTCCCCTGCGGTGCCGCGGCCACGAATGACACACTCCGGGTTTGGATCCACATCTGTGTGAACCACCACCAGGCTCAGTCGTGTCAGTCAGTGTCATAGGCACGACTCCTTTTTGCATGGCTGGGGTCAGTCCTTTCCAGGCCCTTCGTCCATATTGCCAATGTGCTTACCAGAACCCAGACGGTGCCGGGCACGCGGTACAGGCCTAAGAAGTACTGAATTGACACGTGAAAAGGGGGACAGTGTTTGTCTTTCTCATTATGGCTTCACTACACTGGTTATTCTCTTTAAAGGAAAAAAGGGGCGCCTGGGTGGCTCAGTCAACGAAGCATCTGACTTCGGCTCAGGTCATAACATCATGGTTCGTGAGATCGAGCCCCACATTGGGCTCTGTGCTGGCAACTCAGAGCCTGGAGCCTGCTTTTTGGATTCTTCGTCTCCCTCTCTCTCTCTGCTCCTCCCCCGCTCACTCGCTGTCTCTTTCTCTCTCAAAAATAAACATTAAAAAAATTTTTTTCTGGGGTGCCCGGGTGGCTCAGTCGGTTGAGCGTCCGACTTCAGCTCAGGTCATGATCTCACCGTTTGCGGGTTCAAGCCCCGCGTCGGGCTCTGTGCTGACAGCTCAGAGCCTGGAGCCTGTTTCAGATTCTGTGTCTCCCTCTTTCTCTGACCCTCCCCTGTTCGTGCTCTCTCTCTCTGTCTCAAAAATAAATAAATGTTAAAAAAAAATTTCTTTTTTAATTTTTTTTCTAACAAAATAAAGAAAAAATGCTTTGCTGATTTGACAGGCAGAAATGTTATCATTGCTTTCACTTGCCTTTCTTCGATGCTTGAGAAGACATTTTACAAATGTCTATGATTTCTCTCCTCTGAATTTTGTATCCGTATCGTTCGCCCGTTAATCTACCAGGGACTTTGTGGGGCTGTTTTCCCCCTTAAGTTGTATAAGATGGTCATATGGTCAGAATATTAATTATCTGCTTATCATATTCATTGCAACTGTATTCGTCAGCCTCTCATGGGCCCTTCGCCTTAGATTACATTATTTTGTCTCCCAGGGCTCCTGAGCATGCATCCATTCGCTTGGTTAGACCATCAGTTTCAAAAAGCAGGCAGCACGTGCACCTCAGACCTTTCCCGTATCTCTCAAATCCTTGTCAGGAGCCTGAGCACAAAGCAGATTTCTAACAAATCGTTCTTCTGGGTCACATGACGTTTCGTGTGCTTTGTGGACACTCTCCCTCCTTTTGATCAAAGGCTCTCCCACAGGGAAGGGATTACCATTTCCATTTTGCTGACGGGGCACAGAGAGGCTGAGCGACCCACCTGTGGGCAGCACTGATTGTCGGTGGCCAAGCCTGGATCCGAATTCATACCGCCTGACCCTCCGTCCGTGCTCCCTCCGTCACTTGGAGATGCTGGGGAAAGCCCAAATCAACAACGGGCAGCTGGCGTAGGCCCCCAACCCCTTCTTCTTGCAAGCTGGACTCACGGGCTCAGGCTGAGCTGTGGTTTTGCCCACTGTCCATGACCGTGTGTGTGTGTGTGTGTGTGTGTGTTGCATGAGATGAGTGGAGGGAGTGAAATAAAGAAGAGAATGGGGCTGAGAACGGATTGTGGAAGGCCCCGAATGCCAAACCAGAGTCAGACTTTATGGAGTGAAGGATGCTCAGATTGACCACTCACATCCTCGCCCCTCCCAGAAAACAAGACCCAGCCCCGCCCAGACCGCAGGGCCCACAGTAGGGAAGCCCGAGACCTTGGGGGCACGTGAAGTGGCACGGCTAGAAGGAACTTAGGAAGCACGTGGCATGGCCATCGGCATCCCTCCACCTCACAGAGAGGGAGCCAGGCCCAGCAAGGGGAGGTGTCTTGCCCAAGGTCACACCGCAACTTAGAGACTGGAAGCCAGGTGTCCCCACTCCTCGCCGAAGCCCCCATCTCCTAATCCCCCAGCCGCTCCAAGAAAAACCAGGGCGTCTACAAGCAGACAGGGCTGACATTTCATTTACTCAGTTCATATGTGTGAAGCGTCTGCTGTATACCAACTTCTCAGCTAAGACCAAACAAAACTAGAAATAAAATGGCAACACGACAGTCTTCATCTCTGCCCGTGAGGGCAGCCCAGAGGAGGAGAGGGACAAGGAAGGTAGCTATTACAATTCAGAGGGGTGGTGCTTCCTTTGGGATGAATTGGAGGTAGTGGGACCACTGAGCAGAGGTGGACAAGCCATAAAGATTCCTGAAGACAGTGACTCTCAAGCTGGCACCAGAGAGAGAGCGCACGTTGGTTAGGCCAAGAGTGGGGAGGAGAGGTCTCTCTATTTTTAGTGTTTTATTTACTTTTGAGAGAGAGAGAGCATAAGAGGAGGAGGGGCAGAGAAAGAGGGAGACAGAGAATCCGAAGCGGGCTCTGCACGGACAGCAGCGAGCCCGAGCGGGGCTCGAACCCATGAACCGGGAGATCATGAGCTGAGCCGAAGCCAGACGCCTACACGACTGGGCTACCTACCCAGGTGCCTCAGGAAAGGTCTATGAGGGCAAGAGCACAGGGGAAGTCCTGGAGGCTGAAGGTAGATTATCATCAGAGACCGAGGAAGTAGGCGATGACCCAGTGCACACTGTGAAGTTGGAGTGACAAGAGATGATGCTACGTGAGCAGGGCTGGTGGGGGCTGCCTGAGTCTGGGTGCACAAAGGCTGTGCCTGCCCCTCCTCCGGCCAGCCTGCCCCAGACAGGAGTGACCCAGAGTGGCCACGCAGGCTGTTAGGTTCGGGCGCCGCGGCCCCTGGACTCTGGGGAGGGGACAGCGGACAGCCCCTCACCCATCCTTTAGAACGAACCCTCAGTTCCGTTCGGTCTAGCCTCCAATGCAGTTCAGGGCCTGGGCGAGCTCGGGTTTGGGGAAAGGGCAGGTGCAGGGGCGGGAGCTCCTCCCAGGAGCATGAATCTGTCTGAGGACCTGCATACGTGTGGCCACCTGCTACGTGCAACATGAACCTGCGTCCCTGGGGATGGGAGCCTGTGTCCGTGTGTGCGTCCATGCACGTTTGCACACGCGAACACGTGTGTGTGTTTGTGTGTGTGGGAATCAATGGTCATAGACACGTGCTTGCACCCGTGTGTGTGCTTGTGTGACCGTGTGTACTTGCGTGTGTATGTGTTCTCACTTAACTCTAGATCTGATGCGCCCCTCTTTTTCTGGGAGTGGGGAGGAGGGTCAGCATTTGCCAACCCCAGCCCAAGCATTACTCTGCACCCCCGGTGTCCACCCCCGGCTGCCTGCTCTCTGATACACTCCTACCCGGTGGCACCAGGCCAAAAGCTGACTTCTTCTGCCTTCTTCGTGCAGGCTTCCCAGGACCCTGTTTTGTCTGTGAAGAATTGAACCCCCAGGGCGAGGTGGGCCAGGGTCCCCGAGGCAGAGAAGCAACTCACGGCCACATGCACACGCGTGCCTACCCAACACGCCCACACGTGCAGACATGTGTACACGCGCGTACACACCATGTATGAGGACAAAGATGCACACACATTCACACTCTTTGGGCACTGGTTCAAGAGACGGAAAGAACCGACCAGGTCGCGGTGTGCCCCAAGCGGCCCGGGTGCCCTGTCCTTGTCCTGCGTCCTACATCCCACGTCCAGTCCATAGTCAGTGGGTGCCCAGGTCACATGAAGCTGGGGTTGGTGCATGCCCAGGTTTCTGGAAGCCCTCACGGGCATGCTGAGACACAAGAACGTGTAAGGACTTCTGTGCGTGTCTATGAGACTGTGGGGGACAATGTACCCCTTCACAGGACACTCTCATGCCAGGGCACCTACCCACACAGAAGAGCTGTGGTCCTCTGGGCCTGTTTAACAGTGAAGGGGACAGAGCAAGGGCTTTATAGCCAGACAGGCCCAGCTCTGCTGTTTTTTTTTTTTTTTTAAGTTTATTTATTCATTTTGAGAGAGAGGGCATGAGCAGGGGAGGGCAGAGAGAGAGAATACCAAGCAGGCTCTGTACTGTCAGCGTGGAGCCCCACGCAGGGCTCAAACCACAAGATCACAACCTGAGCCAAAACCAAGAGTCGGACGCTCAACCGACTAAGCCACCCAGGTGCCCCCTTGCCCCCCGAGCTCGGCTTTTCACTTGGCTGTGTGACCTTGAGAGATTCACTTAACCTCTCTGAGCTTCTGGTGAAGATAATAACGGCACCTACCTCACAGAGTTATGAGAGCATGACGGGTACAAATTCCTTTGTTCAACACGTATTTACATGCCAGTCACTGTGCTTTAGGCACTGCGCTTACAACACTGACCAAAACGGAGAAAAATCTCAGCCGTCCTGGAGCTACATTCTGGTAAGTACATAGTAACATGCGCATTGTCCTGAAGCAATGCCTGGCACACAGTAGGTACTCAGTAAATGTTTACTTGTTACCCTTTCCTCCCATCTGGTATCATTTCTCTGCCAAGGAGCCCCTCTCACTCCCCCTCCTCCCTCAGCAGTTCTTGATTCCAGCCCAGATTCCTGCAGAAGCCTTCTTCAAGCCTTCTTCAATGGGGTGGGTAGAACTGTGAACCCTTCAGGAGTGCAACAGTGAAAAGCACAGCAGTGGCCAGTGCTGCCCTTGGCCTTGGGGCAGGGAGGGGAAGAAGGGCTTCTGTCCTGACTGCCCTCGTTGCGCCTGCAAGGAGAGGTCCCCATCGGGGTTCACTAGGCAGCTCCAAACATCACCAGCACCACCTGCCACCCAGCAAGCACCCCTCCTTTCCCAATGGCGTATGGTCCTTAGGATTCCAGGGACCGACAGGAGAACCGTAGGAGCCAGAAGAGTCTCCTTGAGGGACATGCTGCCCCTGCTCATCCAGGCAGGATGCTCTCCGACCGAGGTAGACGCCCACATGGGGGTGCTTGCCAAAGGATGGGATTCCCGAGGGTACAGCCTGCCCTGGACTGGAGACAGGTCTCGCTTCAGGATTGAGTCAACAAGCTTTTACTGAGCACCTACTCAGGGCCAGGTGCTTTGGTGACCCAGAGGGTCCTCGCTTGCAGGGAAGTAAACCAAAGCTCCGAGGGGTGAAATGCTTTGCCCCAGATCACAGAGCAAGTCGATGGCAGAGAGGATCTGAACTTGAGTCTGTTCTGACTCTAAGAACAGAAGGAGGAGGTCCTGGTTTGCCTCAGAGCCCAGAGTGTGAGCAGGGAGGGGAGGGGCACCAGGGCACTGGCGGGGGGAGGGGGGGGTTGTGTCTCTGGCATCGGGGCTCACACGTGTGCCGAGTTCTGCTGGGGAAGGGGCTGCTCTGGGCTCACCGAGATCTAACGAAGAAAATCCTCCCACCTGCTTTGGCGATCTGGGCTGGGGGAGGAGGGGCTGTGACTCATAGACAGGAGGGTGAGCTTGGGGGAAGCGGAGGAAGGAAGGGTGGGCCCTGGGGGCCTCAGCTCCTTGCTCTCCGGTTCTCAGAGCTCCTCAGTCCCACAGCAGCCCAGCACTGTGCCCGCCCTCTTAGGGGTTCAGAGAGTCTGCCTGGAGTGCCCCAGGCAGGAGCTATCTGATTTGGTCTGACCGAGCCATGATGGAAGCCACCTGTGGTTGGCGGGAATGCGGAGGGGGGTGGAAACTCTTGTTTCCAAGTTCATGGCTCAGATCTGGGAACTAGTGTTGGTGGACAGGAGGTGCCAACCCATGGACTCTTTGGGCAGGGGAATCATCACCTTGACCCTTCATCCTCCTGATTCGCCCCTCCTCCCACAGAGCCTCCCTTTCACCTGGAGCTTCTGGAGGGTTCTTCTGGGGTGTGTGTGACTGGGGTGAGCCCTGCCACTCCGGGTGTTTATCATCTCCCACCCCACCCACCCCGGGCCCCCAGAGTCAGGGGGGCTGGTCCCCCTGTCGTAATGTTCCCAGCCTGCCCAAGAAGCAGGAGAGCGGTTGACTCCCTCCCTCAGCCCAGTAACCACCTCCCCTATCTAATCCCCAGCCCCTCCCACCCCCCCCCCAAAACCTCCCAACTGGGTGGGAATGTGTGAATGGGCTGAGAGGAGAGTGTGAGTGTGCACTATGGTGTGGGTGAGTGTGTAGGTAAGTGCGGGTGTGTTAAGGAGTGTGGATGTGGGAGGTTTCACTTCTGAGCACAGGTCCACTCGTTCACGTGCATGTGTATGCGTTGGGGAGAGTCTGGGCTGCCGAGCACGTGCGTATGCACAGCTGTGCTCCTCTGGGGTTCCGGAATCACGGAACCCCAGTGTTCCCAGGGACCCTAGAAACCTTTCAGTCCCACCCTGTGCCCTTGCATTTAGTGGAGGAGCCAATATGCATGTGGGGTGCCTGTGCGCAGGAGAAGGTAGAACGAGGAACAGTGACAATAACCAGGGTTCTCTTCTAGGAGCAGCAGCTGGCCTGCTAGGCACCAGGCCAGGTGCTTGCACACAAGATTTTAAACAGCACAATAGTCCCATGAGGTAAAGAAGGTGATGACCACATTAAAAAAAAAAAAACTTCTTTCTTATTTATTTTGAGAGAGAGAGAGAGAGCAGGGGAGGGGCAGGGAGAGAGGGAGAGAATCTCAAGCAGGCTCCACACTGTCAGCACAGAGCCCGATTCAGGGCTCAATCTCATGAATCATGAGATCATGACCTGAGCCCAAACCAAGAGTCAGACACTTAACCAACTGAGCCACCCAGGTACCCGGGTGACGACCCCCCTTTAAAAAAAATTTTTTTTTAAGTTTATTCATTATTGAGAGACAGAGGGAGACAGAGCATGAGTGGGGGAGGGGCAGAGAGAGAGGGAGACACAGAATCCGGAGCAGGCTCCAGGCTCCTAGCTGTCAGCACAGAGCCCGACGCGGGGCTCGAACTCCAGAGCTGTGAGATCACGACCTGAGCCGAAGTCGGACGCTTAACTGGCTGAGCCACCCAGGCACCCAGGTGACAACCCCCATTTTATAAACTGGGGAACTGAGAGGCTCAGAGGGCTAGAGCAAGGTCATAGGACTCAGAGGGTCAGCGTCCAGACTGGAGCCTAAGGCTTGATCCCGGCCACCCTCTGGCGTGCGAGGCTCACCTGGGACTCGTGAGTATTCAGATGGTGGAGGACCTGGGGGGGGCGGTGCGTGCGAGGCCCCAAGAGGGGACAAGTGCCCAAGATGTGTAGGCGTGAGGCTGTGCACGCTGGGCGGTGTGTGTCGACTTGTGCACATCTGCGGAAGCTGGGGCTCAAGGGTGGTGTGCGTACCCACGTGAGGTGGGGTGGAAGTGAAGGAGACCCGAGAGTGGACAGGGCAAGGGAGCGGACCCTGAAGGTCTAGGGTGGTGGGGAGGGGGAGGGGGCTGGGGAGGGGGGTGCTAATGCATGTGTGTTGGAGTGAGGGTGTGTGAAGCGTGAGTTTTCCTTTCTTCTCTCTCTTCTCTGACTTCAACCAGGAACAGATGTCTGAGAGGCTAACGAATTGGAAACATCTGAAACAACTGTCCGAGCCGAAGTATAATAAATAGACCTTTCATCGCATTCCCTGCAAGGGGGTTGCTGGGGACGGGCTCCAGGGAGGATCCAGAGGGGCTGGGAATTGCCAGTGGCCTGAGGATGTGTGGGTGGAAGGACAGACAGACTGGCCTCCCCTCTCCCGGGAAGGAATGGCTGCCCCAGAAGGACAGGAAGGCCGACCTGGCCCCAGTTGCTCTCTTAGCAACCACAGGGCTTGGTACTTCTATCTGGGTAGTGGGCTTGGCGTTTGTTCTGGGGTCTGAAACATGGCACCCTAAGGGAGAAGCGTTTTGAACTTGGAGACAGGGCAGCAGTTGATCAGACATGGTGCTGAAGGCTATAAGCCAGGACTGAGCAACCCAGCAGACAGATCGATGTCCTTACCACCCACCCCCTCCACCCCCCCCCAACCCCCCGGCCCTGAGCTCCTTGGGCCTGGCTTCTGCACCCTCCGCAATGCACACCAATGCCTCCTCCTGGACTTCAGCTTTCCAAAGGAAGGTGCATCCCTAGATATATTAGTTTGAAGGGTCTGGTAAGAAAAGCAGAGGCTGGGGCTGGTGAGGGAAGGCAGGGGGCCTGGAGGCCAGCATCAAACAGGGGGTATCCTGGCAGGCCTCACCCCAGGCCCACATCTGCCACAGCAGATACACGCTCCTGAGAGCTGCCCAGAGGCCTCAACCTGACAGGGGCCGGATGCGGCACCCAACAACTCCAGGGAAGGAGACATGGGCAGAGGCGGGCCCAGTAAGAGGGAGACTCCAGTCCAGGCCATCGAGAGGCTGGGTGTGGGAAGAGGTCAGACCACAGGCTTAAGGATAGACAAAGGTCCCCTAGAAATTGGGGCTCTGGGGATTTGGGCCAGGCTCTGGGCTAGACTGTGGAATTTATAGCCATGACCTGTTGGGTCTCTGGGCCTCTGCACATGCTGTTCCTTCTGCCTGGAACACCCTTCTTCCCACTCTTCAGCCGGCTGCTCCTACCCACGCTTCGGGTCTCACCTTGAAAGTCCCTGCCCCGGGAGGCCCTTCCCCCAATCCAATACCCAGGTTAGGATCCCCTGCTTTGCGTTCCCTAAAGTCCTGCCTTCACCCACTACAACACTCCTTGCACATTATTGTGACTACTTGATCCAGGATGGCACCCCATTCTGTTCTCTAGCCTCCAAAACTTTGTGCTCATTGAGGGCAGGCACTATGTTCACCTTACTCATTGCTGTATCCCCGGCACCTGTCAGTGTTTGGCATACAGTTGTAAATTTTTTTAATGTTTCTTCATTTTTTAGGGAGAGAGACAGAGACAGAGACAGAGTATGAATGGGGGAGGGCCAGAGAGAGAGGGGACACAGAACTCAAAGCAGGCTCCAGGCTCCACGCTGTCAGCACAGAGCCCAACACGGGGGCTCGAACTCACCAACCATGGGATCATGACCTGAGCTGAAGTCAGATGCTTAACCGACTGAGCCACCCAGGCGACCCCAGTTATAAGCTTTTTTTTTTTTAAGTTTATTTATTTATTTTTAGAGAGGGGGGAGGGGGGATGGGGGAAGGGAGAAGGGCAGAGAGAGAGGGAGAGAGAGAGAATCCCAAGCAGGTTCTGTGCTGTCAGTGCAGCGCCCAACGTGTGGCTCAATTTCAAGAACCCTGAGATCATGAACTGAGCAGATATCAAGAGTTGGATGGGACGCCTAACCTAACCAACTGAGCCACCCAGGCTCCCCCGAAGTTGCAAATTTCTTTAAGCTAACATTTACCCGGCACTTACTTTGTGCCAGTTGGTGTGCTGTGAGTTTACAAGCCACAACTCATTCAATCTTAACAATCCTTGAGGAGGATACTATCTTTTAGAGAAGATAGTCAATGGCTGCAGGTGGGGCAGCTGGTAAGAGAGGCTGAGTAAATAAATGAATGAGCCCCAGAAGCCATGCCCTGGGTTAGAGGAAGGCTCTAACCCAGGAATGAATGAGTGGAATAAATTAATGGAGCCAGGGTCACCTGGAGCTCGGGCCTTAGGCCCAATGGAGGCGAGTTTTGTTCTAGCTCATTCTCGAAGTGTTCATTCTGATCTCTTTAGCCCCAGACGGGGCGGGGAGGGTGTCTCCTCCTTCAAATGACCCTCATCCCCTTCCTCTCCCCCCACCTCAGAGCCCAGGATCCTGTCCCTCCCTGCTAAGTCCCTGCCCAGACGAGGGGGTCCAAATCAGCTATCCTGCCCAGGTTTCCTGACCTTCCCCGGCTTGTCCCCGCCCCCACATTTGCCCTGTCGGCCAAGGGCATCCGGCATCATAGGGACAGGGGCCTGAGCTTCTTACTTCTCCTCCTTTGTTTAAGCAAACAAACAAGCCAAACGTTCTCAGCTTGGACCGGACAAGGTGTCCTCCCTAATCCAAACCAATGCTTCCCTTTGGCAAGGGCTCCCTGTGAATCCTCCTCCCCACCCTCCCCTCCCCAGAGCCCCATCTCTTTGAAAGCCAGCCTCGGGCTCTAGCACCTGAGGCTTTGAGTCACTGGAGGTGGATCCCAAAGGACCAGAACAGTAAGATCCATCTGACCAAAATCGGATGTCGTGAGAGCTCCTTGACCTTGGAGCCAGGACCCAGAGCTGGTCTCCCCCCGGGGTGATATTGCAGCAGCTGCGGAGGGCTGGGGAGAGCCTGCCAGGCATAGGCATTTTCAAGGTCCATACACTTTCAAGGTCCCTTCTAGCGCTGGAGCCAAGGGTTCCTTGCATATAACCCTGCCCTAAGAATGAGGACACGCCTGAGTGTGTCTGCGACAGGCGTTAGCGTGTGCGTCGTTGAGTGTGCCTGTTTGTGCATGCCTGAGCACGTGCCCCCAGAAGCGTGTTCGAGTGTGTAAGTGACCCTTAAGTGTCTACCTAGGGTGGCCGTCTGTGTGTGTTCACGCGTTAGTACCTGGCATTGCGTGCGTGTGACTGGAAGTACAGGCAGCTGTGAGTGCCTGTGTGTGCGCGCACGCGCGCGTGTACGGGTACACGTGACTAACCAGGAGTGAGGGTCTCACGTGTGTCTCCATGTGCCCGTGCGGCCGGGACAGGGCGTGTTCGTGTGGATTGGGAAGGGATGAGGGGCTCCAGCAGCTTGACTTTCACACCCTGCCCTGTCGGGGTGGCCTCTGCTTTGCCGGGAACCTGGCTCGGACTCAGAGGATTTCAGACCGTTGGAGAAGGCGGCATCCTGGCCCCTTGTAGTCACCCAGACAAACCGCTGGGTGGGGAAGAAACCGGAGCCTTTGGAGGCTCCCGTGGGCCTAACGCAGTTATACGCTCATTACACAGCTTCTCCACTGTGAACCCAATGTGCCCCCATCCCTAAGCAGCTCTGCAGCCACTGCCCCCCACCCCCCACCCCCATGTCTCCTTCAGGGTATGGGGAAAGGCTGAGGGAGAGAGCGTTGGTTCTGGAAGGGTGTGAGGGGCCCCAGCCCTGCCTTCAGGGAGCCCTAATCAGAGAGATGGTATAAAGATGCCTGTAGCTGGATGTTTCTTCCATGTCCCTAAAGGATACACATGAAGGCAGTGTGGCCTGGTCTTAGCGCCCCCGCCCCCCACCCCACCCCAGCTCCATGCTTTAAAGGACTCCCCGCAAAAAGCCCGTTTGTTCCCTGCCTCTCTGGACAGCTCGCGAGGGCTGGGGGCACAGTTCCGAGTCACTCTGGGAAGTGGGAGAGGCCTGACGGCTCTCCCCTCACACGAGATGCACAGTTACTCACACCCCCAAACCTTCACAATTAGACGTGCGGTTTGCAAAACCCAACGCCGGCCTAATGAGAAGCACATTGTCTCCCAGAAGAAGCTGGGAGGAGAGGAGAGGGCAGCTCAGTGCCCTGCCGCCGTGGGGAGGGCCTCCGAGCCCGAGGGAAGGAGGCCAGCCAGGCCCTCTGCCCATCTCCTCCAGCCCCCCACCTCTCCCCTCCTTCTCTTGCAACAGGGTCCCCAGGCCTTCGCCTTCCCTCCTGGGGGGTCATTTGGGAGCCAGATGTGGAGCTCCAGCCTCTGTGAGGGAGGGGGGAGCAGAAGGAGAGAGAGGGAGAACGGCCTTTGGAGTCCAACAGATGTATACACTGGAATTCGGGCTCCACCACTTGCACATGAGCTGTGTGATCCCGGGCATGTTTCCGGACCTTTCTGAGCCTTCGTGCCAACACCTCCACGCCCAGGGGTTGCCCGGGGATTAAAGTAGATCATTAACTCAACAACTGTGAAGCAGTGCCTGACGTGGTAGGTGCTGGGCACTTGGAGACTCCGGGGGTGGGAATGCAGGGAAGGGGGTCTTTTTTTAGCTAATGTGGGTGGAGGCCAGTCTCGGGTGTTCAGATGCGAGGCCTATGGGAAATCCTGCTCTGCCCCTCAGACTCCCCCAGGGTGGTGCGCAGGTCCCAGCACCTGTACCATAGGGTGTGCAGGACAGAGCGCAGGGCTGGGGCCAGGTGCCAGGCTCGGTCCCTGCTCCACGATTACCAGGTGTGACCGGGGACAAGCCAGTCCCCTCTGGAAGCCGGGATTTCCTCCGCTGTAAAGCAGAGAGGATCACAGTACTACCTACACCGGAGTGGCGACGGGAGAACTAAATTACCGTAAAGGGCTCCTGATGGTGCCTGGCACTGGGTCAGCCTGCAGAGAAAGTTCTCTCTCTCTCTCTCTCTTAATCTATTTAAAATTCTCTGCGATTTACTGATCCAATCACTTGATAGACAGGATCTTATTTAACCCTTGAAACACCGTACAAACAACCCGAATGTCCATCAACTGGTGAATGGACAGACAACACATGGCCCGCCTGGAAACAATAGGACTCAGCAATAAAAAGCCATTACGTGCTGCTACGTCTCCAACATGGGTGAGCCTCAAAACGTGATGCCAAGTGAGAGAAGTCAGACGCCAAATCCCACATATTGTGTGACTCCGTTGATAGGAAATGTCCAGAAAAGGCAAACCCATAGAGACAGAACCCGGGGTGCAGGGTGGGAACAGGGAGTGGCCTCAAACGGGCACAGGGGACATTTGGGGGGTGATGGGAATGCTCTAAAATTGGACAGGGGTGATGAGCACAGCTCTGTATGTTCACTAAAGATCACTGGATTATACACTCCAGGTGAGTGGGTTTTATGAGTGAGGGTTATACCTCGAGAAAGCTATCTAAAAAAACATACAAGACGAACATTATTAGTCTTTTTGTGCTTAAGAAAATTCACAGGAAATTTCTGGAATTCAATGCCAGGGTTGTTTGCTTCCAAAGCCCAGTATTGCAGTCCTTCAATCTGGGAGATAAAAACCAAACGAACAGGGGCGCCTGGGTGGCGCAGTCGGTTAAGCGTCCAACTTCAGCCAGGTCACGATCTCGCGGTCCGTGAGTTCGAGCCCCGAGTCAGGCTCTGGGCTGATGGCTCGGAGCCTGGAGCCTGTTTCAGATTCTGTGTCTCCCTCTCTCTCTGCCCCTCCCCCGTTCATGCTTTGTCTCTCTCTGTCCCAAAAATAAACAAACAAACAAACAAACAAAAAAAAAACAAACGAACAGGGGCGTCTGGGTAGCTCAGTCGGTTGAGCGTCCGACTTCAGCTCAGGTCATGATCTCGAGGTTTGTGGGTTCGAGCCCTGCATCAGGCTCTGTGCTGACAGCTTGGAGCCTGGAGCTTGATTTGCATTCTGTCTCTCTGTCTCTGCCCCTCCCCTGCTCACACTCTGTCTCTCTCTCTCTCTCAAAAATTAAAAACGAAAACAAAAAATGAACAAACAACCGGAGGTGGACATCCCCAGTCCAGTTTACTCTTTCCACTCAGTAGCCAAGAACTGACTCACAGAAGTGAGGTGAGGAGCAAGGAGGGGGTACCGAGCCCCCAAAACAGGCCTTCCCCAGGGAGGGGCTTCTGCCCTCGCCTTCCCAAGGCACCGCTGAGTGCCTGCTGCCACGGCCCCCACGCCCTATATACACAGGTAGCATAGACCGTACATTTAAGCTGTATTTTGAGCGCCTCTCAACTTCCAGGCTTTGCACTCAGTACAGATGTGTTTCTATACCTCACAGTGATACTACAAAGTAAGAATTATCCTTTCCATTTTGCAGATGAGGAAACTGAGACTCAAGTAGATGAAGGAGCTTGGCCAGTGCTCGCTTCGGCAGCACATATACTAAAAAAAGCAAGGCCACACGACTGCATACCAGGTGAGCCTTTTAAAAGAGGTTGAAAGTGCAAAGCCTCCATTTTTGCCAGTTCACCAAGGTGCCCCGGATGAATCGTCGGCCATCTATTTCTCTCTGTCTCTCAGAGTCTCTGTGTCTACCTCCTTCGGTCTCTGTCTTCCCAGCTCCCTCTTCTATCTGCCGGCCTTTCTTTGTCTCTCTTTGCTTGCCTCTGTCTCTGTCTCTGTCTCTGTGTGTGTGTGTCTCTGGCTCATTTACTTTTTAATAACCACAATAATGAGAAAAGCTCCTTTCCGACCCTCCTGGGGAGGGAGACAAAAGGAGGGGAGTTCAGGGAAGAAGGGGAGGGATAACCTCCCCTCTTGCTCCTGAGAAATTTAATAAAGGGCCTGAGAAAGTGCTGGGCTCCCCTGGCCAGTACCCTGGGAAAGGGGGCGGCCCCCTCCCCCACCACAGACATCAGCTCTGCACGGGCCTGGGGTCAGGGGAGGGAATGTCTCCGTGCTGGGCCCCCTTCTCCAGCTCACAGGCTTTATCTCTCCCCTCCCTGCTGGTGGGAGCAGTTCCCCCAGCTAATCCGCCCCTGAATATGGTCCATACCAGACTCCCTCCCCTTGACCCAGACCTGCCTGCTTTCCCAGGAGAGCTGCTCAGAGGGGAGAATCACTCATGAATTGTAGCCTCTGGACTCACAGGAGGTCAGGCGGTCCAGCCCCCCCTGCCGTGTCCAGGCCAGCTCCCCACAAGGCCGTGCCCAGCCCCCCACCAATGTCTGGCAAGAGGGGGCTGGGCCTGCCCACCCCCACCGCAGCCTATGAGGAACCTGATGCCAAAGTGTTCAGCTGACTCCAAGACCCTCCCTGGACTCTCTAGCCCCCAGCGGGAGAGAGCCCAAGATCCTAGGAGAGAGAAGGCTCAGCCCTCCCTTCTGCCCCCTTGAGGACCAACAATGGCTACGATAGGTTACAGGCGTCTCCCAGCCTCCCCGCACCCTCCAAGGGTCACCGGTGGAAGACTGTCCTGGTCCAATCTCAGGGAAAGGAAGGCCAGACGCTGCCATGCAGCTGACATGGACCCACAGTGAGCAGTGGGATTAGTAAGATGAGGCCAACTCATCAGACGGAGCACTGAAGCCAAGGGCGGTGGTACAGGTGGGCAAGTTCGGCTCGCCAGCCAGGAATGTGCTCCAGGGTCCTGTCTGCCCAGGGAGGCTGTCCGGGCATACTCATCCTGCTGCTCCCAGGTGTCTGGACAGCCTTTCCCGTCCGCCAGGAAACCACACTTTGGCAAAGCTGACAGGGTCTCCCACCTGGCCAGGAACTAGAAGCGGGGGAGCTGTGGCGTGGGGCCGAGGACTGAGCATGCCTTCACGCACTCATTGGCTTGCTCTACTGTTCCTGGTGCTGATTCCCAGGGATGGAGGGAGAGAACTGACAACGGCTTGTTCTCCAGGCGGCTTGCAAAGCACCAGGTACCGCGTTAGCGCCTGATCTCACCAGACTGTTGTGGCGATGTCACATGCCATCTGCACTTTAAAGCTGAGAAAGTCAGGGGTGCGGAGAAGTTAGGCCGTTTGTCTAACGTCACGCAGCCGATCAAGAAGAGTCACATTTCAAACCTGGCATTGAATGGCATTGATTGGAGCATGGCTGCCTCGGAGGCCTGGACATGCTGAAAGAAAGTCCCGCACAGAAATGAAGCAGGACTGGGTTCTGGGAGGCACTGGGAGGGGCAGGAGGATGGGAGCCAAGAGACAAGAGGGTTTTGGAGATGGCTTCAGCTGGGACTTAGTCCTACTTCATTAGGAATAGGGAAGCAGAGCAGTGACCTCACAGGCACTGTTGACAGATCCTGGCTGCTGACAGGCTCTGCTCAGACTAATAGAACTGCCTGCCTGCCTGCTCGCGTCTCCGGTGCCCAGTGGGCAGCCAGAAGCAGCCCACACCCCTGCACACCTGGACCAAAGGGCTGGCCTTGCCTTTCCCTGGGCCCCTTGCCTGGGGCCATGGGCAGAAGAAGGGAGAAAGGGCCAAGAGATGGATGGAGTGGGGAAACAAACACATCCCCAGCTCCCAGCCTGATTCTGCGCTGTGCTGGGGCCTGCGATGTGTATTGATGAGGCCCCTGGGCAGCTCCCTGCCCCACCTCGAGGAACCAACAGTCTGGCATTCTAGAACCTTCTCAGAGAGCTGTGGCCGTGATAAGTGGAGTTCGGTCGGCACCGAGTGGAAGGCAGACAGGCCAACTCAGAGTGTCTGTGCTCCCAAAGGCCCCTCTCTTAGGCTGTCAGACAGCATGGTGAGGGAAGGCCTGGCTGATTCCTTTTCTAAATCTGCAGAAGCAAAAGCCAGAAAAGTAAAATATTTCCCAGCTACCCTGCCCACACTGGCAAAACACTTTGTGCCTTTTAAGACCCTTCCTTGTTCTCTCAGATTATTTTGGTCCTCCAATCCTTCAAGATAGGAGTTACAATCTCCATTTTAAGAAAGAACCTGAGGCCCAGAGAGGTAAAGAGCTTTGCCTGAAGATACACAGCCAATAAGGACCTGTGTGCGGAAGCTGCATCTTCTAGCTCCTTGTGTCTGGAGTGGGGAGGCCTCCAGTAGATGCTGGGGTTGGCCCAGCTTGAGGGAAGCTGAGCTGGTTCTGAAGGCTTCTCTCCTGGGGGGGGCGCAGCTGCAGGTGGACCGGCCCAACTCTTGCCTGGAGTTTAGCATCCGCCCGCCCCACCCCCGTGGCCGGTGGGCGAGCAGAGGTTTTTCGGGACACGTGTTTCCACTTTCACTGGAGTTGGGAACTAATATCAGAAAAACCTGTGAAGCTGCTAATGGGATAATGGAGAGAGTATTTATTTATTTTTCGAAGGAGGCCTGTGAAGACTGGGGCAGGCACAATGTGAGGCCGCAGAGGCGGGAGGTCAGCCTGCTGTTAACAGGGATTAAGCAGATAGCGTGGAATGAGGGGGTTTCCGGGGCAGAAGCTGGAGGCAGGGGCTGGCCCGGTGCTCTCAAAGTTAGCTCCCCCAGGAGAGAGCAAGTCTGGACACAAGGACTCAAGTCACTTCTAGACGGGGTCGGGGTTCGTGCTCGGAGCTTTCCTCCACGCCTGCTTCCTGCTGTCCCTGCCCAAGGCGCAGGCCCCCAGAGGCCATCAGATCAGTCTCCTCTAGGCAGTGTGTCCCCAAAGGCATCCCGAGGAAAGTCTGGGTCTGCCTCCATGCACAGCTTCAGGAGGGAGGTGGTTCATTTTGGTCCTTCAGGTGGAGCAGGACATCCCCAGGAACCTAGTTCTGTTTGAGAAATGTCCTCTTCACAAGCACGCCACAGCGGGCCTAGCATCCTCTGTCCCCACTACTAAACTGGGCTCTAGCATTGCCCTTGAACCTCCCAGTCCTAACCTGCTTAGGAGCCCCACTGAGCTTGAGAACAAGTGTCTTAGAGACCATGCAGTCCCATGGCTTCTAGCCATGAATTTGGCAGAGATGCTCAGAGGCACAAGGGCATGGGGGGACCCCAGGCCCTCCCCCACCCCAACCAGAGCAGCCCCACTTTTATTTGTTTTCCTTCTGGGCATTCTACCTCGGATTTCTCTCCAAATGCTAAAGTGTCTACTCCTGTAAAAAGCAAGAAGCACTTCATCGTCTCGCCCCTCACCCACTCCGTATGGGAGAAATAACTCAGGGCTCAGAGAGAAGAGACTTGCCCAAGGTTACACACACTGGGGCCTGACTGCAAGTTCCTTGCCTCCTGGTCCAGGGCTGTCCCACCATGACCCTGCTGGAATCACCAGCATGAATTTGGGAGACTGAAAACATCACTTTAAGGAGCGAGGAAGTGGGGAGGAGAGTGTGGGTTGCAGTTTCCTGGGCCCCTGTAAATCCGTTTCATCATCTCTGGGCCAGCACAGGGCCTGCTCTTCTTGCTGGGCTGCCGGGGGGTGAGTAGTCCTGGCCTGGGTTCTGGGGTCCTCTGTCCAGGTCAGGCTGCATTTCTCTTTTCGACGCCAGCCTGGGAGGCGAAGGTTCTGGAGACTTCCACCCCACTGCTTCCTCCTCTACCACCTGGTAGGCATTCCAGGATTCCCGCTGCCTCAGGACATGCATTTAGCAAGCACTTGCCATGCTTCGGGGAGGCCTGGCTGCCCATGGCTTGAGAGATCACCCCCCTCCATCATGGGTGCCTCTCCACCAGGGAAGCTCTTAAGATTCTGGTCATACGCAGCTCTGCTTTGCCAAGCCCTACTTACCACAACTACATTCTATTTCCTCGGGAACATGGGCTTGACATTTGAAAGTTCCACTTCCAACCTGTCCCTCGCCCCCACTCACTTTCCTGTTCTGGTCCCTGGTGCAGTCTTCCCTCAGGGAAGCAAGGAGAGGTGTTCAGGGAGGACACCCATCTGCCCCCATGCTGCCTGGCTGTGGGACAACAGGCTTAAGTTATTCCTGGAGATTTAGGCAGACATCGGGAAGAACTTCCTGACCAATAGGGACTTCGAAACTAGAACAGAAACCAGAGGAAGATGGTGAGATCATTGGCCCTGGAGATAGTCCATACTGGCTGGGTGTGGGGGAAGCCTGAGGGACTGTCCAAGGTGGAGGTTGGTTACCTCTCAAGGGCCCCAGTCCTACACCTGGTCACAGGCCCAAAGTCCGTGTTTCACTCCTTTGTTTGACAAATATTTGTGGAGCACCTACTCTGTGCTGGACATCTACTGGGTTCTGGACAAGAGCAGACAACAAGAGACATGGTGCCGACCCATCCGAGGTCACGGACAAGGAACTGGGCAACGTCAAGGTATACGTTGTTAGTGATAGAGAATGGGGAGCTGATGACAGGATATGTGAGCCAGTCAAGAGGGGAACTCGGAGGACTTCCTGGAGGAAGAGGGCTTGGACCAGAAAAAGAAGGAAAGCCCCGAACAGAGGAAGATCCTAAAACTATGTGGGCCTGGGACCTGTGCCCCAGTGAGATGCACCCAGAACCTCAGCTGGGCTCGTGTCAGGGAGCCTTTCCCTTTCATGGGTGATTTGCAGAAAATGGATAGCCCAGCAAAGAGGAAAATGAAATCACCAGATCACATGAGTGACAGTATCCTGGATACACATCCCTATCAACTGTACATTTTGAGCCTCGCACTTGGCACACGCTAGGACCTCAGTCAATTTTTGTTAAATGAATAAGACATTTGGTCAGTCTGGAACTCAGTCCTCCCCTCCCACTGGCCTCCTTTCTCCTCCAAACCTGCAACTCGTCTCAGCTCAGGATCCCACCAGGAGAGAATTAACCTCCAAGACATCCCAAGAAATGTGTTTACCAGGTCTTTCTCCTATAACTGTGTCCTACAAAGGAGTAAAACCAAAGACAGCTGTGCTAAGTGTATAGTGACGTGTGCTGAGTGCTTTCTATGGGCCAGGCACCGTTCTGATCACACCCCATTCACGCTCACATCTAGCCTCACAACCGCCGTGGATGATGCACTCCATCACGGTCTCATTTTTGCAAATGAGGTCACTGAAGCGCAGAGAAGCTGTGTATCTCACCCAAGGTCATCCAGCTAGTACATGTGGAAAGAAGCACTTTCTGTGTTCTGCAGGGTGTCAGGCATAGTTGGGGCCTTTAGTTCTTAGACCAATTAAGAGAAGCAGGTATCATCTAAAGCTCGGAGAGTGAAGTGGCTTACCCAGCCTGGAATGATGCTCCTTGCCTCGCAGTACAGTGCTCTCTCCTCTGCACCCCATCCATTCCCTGGGGTCGTTCTCAAACCGGGGTGCGAGGAGCTGCCCCTGGCCAGCTT
The DNA here is from genome assembly GCF_018350215.1 of Panthera leo. Lineage (NCBI taxonomy): Eukaryota > Metazoa > Chordata > Mammalia > Carnivora > Felidae > Panthera > Panthera leo. The sequence continues at coordinate 28,884,014 of NC_056686.1, forward strand.
TGGGAATGAAGCAGCTCCAGGAGGAGAACTGGCCCAGTGACTCGCCAGCAGGATTTATGTCCCGTCTAGGGCGGACAGTTTGGCTGCTGTATGAAAGGCTGCGCAGAGCTCAAAGATGGAACTTGTTCCCATTAAACGATTGCAAATGTCAGGCAGCACGGCCTGGGAGCTCCTTGCGCACGCACCCAGGCGGCTGGGGGCCAGGCCGACCGGAACGAGCATGCCGGCTGACCTCATGGTTCCCCCTAATGCAATTAGAGCCCACTAGGAGACAGTGGGTTCCAACACAGAGCCTGAGCAACGTGCTCTCCAGGGGACACGGGGCACCCCGCCCCCGTCCTGAGAGATGGCGCTGGGACAGAGGGTGTTGTTCTAATTAATTGACTGAGATCCATTCCAGTGCAGATGGATGCAGAAATTACCTGCAGATGTGACTGTGCACAACCATTTTAACTGTCTGGGCTGTCACGCAGGCTCGGGGAGCCAAGGCTTCTCGGAGCCGGGTTCATTCCATGCAGCCCCCTGCCGCCGGACAGGGCAGACTTGTGCCAGCCTGAACTGATGAGTGATGGCTACCTCGTTCGGGCCTCCTGGCCATCAGCGCTTCTAGGGTCTGTGTTGTCCAGAGGCCCAGCCGGCAGGGGGTGACTCCCCCGTGGTGCTGGCTAATGGCTTCATGGAGGGCTTCTGCAGGGGCACCTGGAAGCAAGGTGCCATGGTCCTCTGTACACGCTCTTGCTCCCGGGGGGCCTGAGTCCTCCTCCACGCGCTGCAAAGCCCCTTCCCTGGGTCTTTGAGTCCCTATGCACTTTTGGATTGTACAAAACCAGATAACAAGCTATAGCGGTGCTTCCCACACTGATGACACAAGATCCATGAGAACACTGATTGATTCTTCCTCCATTTTCAGCACCCATGAGGCTCCCGATTCTGTTCCTTGCTGGGACATAACAGAGGACCGGGCCTGGCCCCTGCTCTGGAGGAGCTCACAGTCCAGGGGAAGGAGATCGATGTATAAATAGCTGGTCACCATAGAACGGGATGGGCTGTTCTCCCGGAGTATGAGGTACTGGGAAGCCTCAGATGAGGGAGGCGACTCGGCCTGGGTGATCAAGGCAGACTTCACAGAGGAGGTGATGTTTCAACCGCAAGCAAATAGAACGTCCCTGGGTGGATACAGGGAGAAGGACTTTCGGGCAGAAGCCTGCGGACAAAGGGATGGGGGCAGGGGAGACCTGAGCAGTATGCTGGGAGATGAAGAGAGGGGTCAGCAGGCTAAGGAGAGGCTGTGAATATCCTGCTCGTTTCATGAAGAGTTTGGGTCTCTACCTGGACACTCTGGGAATCTTTGAAAGACTTCAGAAGTAAGAGGACCACATAGTTGGAGCTCTACTTTGCAGCAACCCTCTTGGCAGAGGGTGGACTGGAAGGGGGGAGACTGGGGGCAGAGGCAGCAACAGTCCCGGCAGCGGGAAAAGGGAAGGACAGATTTGTGAGAGGGGTGGACAGGGCCACCTCCCCGGGACCATATGCTGGAGTGGGATGGGGGAGGGGAACGAGGAGGCAGGAAAGAAGAGGAGTCAAGGTGGATAAGCCTGGGGGGGAGCCCTGGCGGGGAGGAGGAGGAGGGTTCTGCTGAAGGCACGACCCCGTGGGTCCCAACTCAGGGAAACGACAGCTGCATTATGGTCCTGGCTGCTTTCAGTTTTGTGAAGGCTTCCCTTCCCTCAGCCTCTATTTCCCCATATCAAGTGAGATGTTAATTCCTACCTCTCTTCCGTCCATTTCCTCCCAATATGGAGAGGGTAAGTGGGAAATACTAGGGGAAGGTATGAGGAGCTCTTTAAGGGAAGTCCTTCTTCAAGCCAGTCTGTGGTGTCCTCTGAGCCTCTGGGTCCACTGTGGGTGGAGGGGGGTGGGGGGGCAGAAGAATCCCAAGCCAGGCTTGCTGTGAGCTCTGAAACTTCCTCATGTAGCCTCCTTGGCAGCCGTCCAAACCTTCCCTCTCTCTTCAAGCCCCCGCTGGCTGGTGCCCCATAGCAAACCACCTTGCCTCCTACCTGCCACCCAGATGATGCTCCTTCCCTTTCCTCCCTCCCCCCCACACCCATTGGGACTGCTTGTGTCCTTCCCTGCCCGGGCCTGAGCCAGCCTCTCCACCTGTGCCCTGGGACTCGGTGCCACCAACCATCCCCTCTCACCTACACAAACAGTTCCTGTCCCCTCCATTCTAACAGAGCCTCTACATCTCCTTCAAGCTATTGTCTTCCTTTCCCTCTTGAAAGTCTGCACTCTTCACTCCGTGGCCTCATCCCATGTCACCCCTCAGTCCATGCAAGCTAGCTACCCTACAACCCAAGAAACTCATCTTTTTTTTTTAATGTTTTATTTATTTTTGAGACAGAGACAGAGCATGAGCGGGGGGAGGGGCAGAGAGAGACAGAGAGACACAGAATCCGAAGCAGGCTCCAGGCTCTGAGCTGTCAGCACAGAGCCCGACTCAGGGCTCAAACTCACAAACCGTGAGATCATGACCTGAGCCGAAGTTGGACGCTTAACTGACTGAGCCACCCAGGCACTCCAAGAAACTCGTCTTAAAAAAAAATTGTTTTTAATGTTTTTTATTTTTAAGAGAGAGAGAGAGAGAGAGAGAGAGAGAGAGAGAGACAGATCATGAAAAGGGAGGGCAGAGAGCAAGGGAGACGCAGAATCCGAAGCAGGCTCCAGGTTCTGAGCTGTCAGCACAGAGCTCAATGAGGGGCTGGAACTCACAAGCTGTGAGGTCATGACCTGAGCCAGTCAGATCCCCAACCAACTGAGCCACTCAGGCACCCCTCTCCCCACCAAGAAATTCTTCTTACAGAGATCATAGCCTGCGTGGTTCTGTCCTTACCCTACAGAACCCCTCTGCACTCTTACCAGCCTAGATCTTCCTCTCTTCTTGGAACTCTCCTTCCTTGGCTCCTGGCCCCCAGGACCTTCTGGTTCTCCTCTGACCCTCTCTGACATCAACTTGGGCCATGTAGTCCACGGTGAGATTCCCTAACAAGGTCCCTCGGATGCCTCTTCTTCTCTCTGCACACATTCTCCCAAAGCTTTATCACTCTAGTGCTGACTCCTCTGATGATGTCCAAACCTACCTGTCCAGAAATGGGCTGGGCATCCCCCCACCCCTGACACTACTCATATGCTGTCTCCCACTACCCACCCCAAAACTCATTCAGCTCCTGTGTCCCCGACCTTGGTGTATGGCTAACAGCTTGAAGCCATTGTCCCTCATTCCCTACATTTATTACCGGCTTGGTTGACTCCACCCTCCAAACCTCTCTGGAATGGGCTTCTCTCCATCTCCACTGCTGGAGCCCTGGTTTGATCTTCTATCTCACATCTGGACAGCCTCTCTGTCCTCCTCCGCCTGGGGTGACCCTCCTTCCAGGTCCCCGTATGCCTGGCCTTGGGCTTCCCCTCCCACCTCATCTGCCACTGACACCTCTCTCCACTCTGCCCCCCTTGCCTTCCTGCTCCTTTCTGAACACACCAAGCTGGCTTCCACCGCAGGACCCTCTGGAAGACTTTTCCATCAGATCAGCAGTTTTCAAACTTTTTGGTCTTATGACCCCATTACATTTTTTTAAATGTTTATTTTATTCTGAAGGATGGGCAGAGAGACAGAGGGAGAGAGAGAAAATCCCAAGCGGGCTCCGCACTGTCAGCACAGAGCCTTCATGGGGCTCGATCTCATGAACCATGAGATCATGGCCTGAGCCGAAATCAAGAATCGGACGCTTCACTGACTGAGCCACCCAGGCGCCTCGGCACCATTACATTCTTAAAATTGAAGACCCCAAGAAATACAAATCAAAACCACAATGAGATACCACCTTACACCTGTCAGCATGGCTAACATGAACAACTCAGGCAATAACAGACGTTGGCGAGGATAGGGAGAAAGAGGATCTCTTTTGCATTGTTGGTGGGAATGCAAGCTGGTGCAGCCACTCTGGAAAACAGTATGAACGTTCTTCAAAAAATTAAAAATAGAACTACCCTACGACCCAGCGATTGCACTACTAGGTATTTATTGAAGGGATACAGGTGTGCTGTTTCAAAGGGACACATGCATCCCAATGTTTATAGCAGCACTATCAATAATACCCAAAGTATGGAAAGAGCCCAAATATCCACTGACGGATGAATGGATAAAGAAGATGTGGTATATGTATACAATGGAGTATTACTCGGCAATCACAAAGAATATGAAATCTTGTCATTTGCAACTACGTGGATGGAACTAGAGGGTATTACGCCAAGCAAAATTAGTCAGAGAAAGACAAATATCATATGACTTCACTCACATGAGGACGTTAAGACACAAAACAGATGAACACAAGGGAAGGGAAGCAAAAATAATATAAAAACAGAGAGGGGGACAAAACAGAAGAGAGTCGTAAATATGGAGAACAAACAGAAGGTTACTGGAGGGGTTAGGGGAGGGGGGACGGGCTAAGTGGGTAAGGGGCATTAAGGACTCTACTTCTGAAATCATTGTTGCACTATATGCTAACTAATTTGAATATAAGTTAAAAAAAAAGAAATTTAAAGGAAAAACTGAGTAATTTACTTGTTAAATCAAAAGGATTAAGACATAAAAAAAAAAATGAGGCCCCCAAAGAGCTTCTGTTTGTGTTTATGAGGGTTACGTGGGTTATTAGAAATTAAATCTAAGAATGTTTTGAAACAGTCGAGCGCACAAGCACGTGTCCTATTAGCTGTCAGAGCAATGATGTCCTTACATATCATGGGGCATTGCAAAGCCCCCTTGTACACTCATGAGAGAACGTGAGTAGAAACAACATACAGTGTCTCAGTGTTATGCCACGTCTTCACCAGCGGATCCCCTGAAAGGGGCCCGAGTCCCCAGACAACACTCTGAGAACCATCGCACCAGATAACGCATCTCTGTTTTTTTCACTTCATTTGTGCACACGTTACCTTCTCAGAAAGGCTTCTCTGCCCCTCTTGGCCCCTCCCCAAGTCAGTCTATCCCATTACTCTTACCATCAAAATTATCCATTTTCTTGCCTCCTTTGTCACTCCCCACCAGGATGCAAGCTCCATGCAGGTAGAGGTCCAGACTCTAGGTCAGCTTGGAGCCCAGCATAGCACCTGGCACATAGTAGACACTCAAAGACAGATTTTTAAATGGATGAGTTGTTCTCAAGCCTTTGCCACGTATTAAAGTCATGGGGGAGAGGGCTGTGCTTTTAAAATGACTGCATTCCCGCCAATTAAACCAGAATTGTGGGGGTGGATGCAGGCATTGGCGCTTCTTAAAGTGCCCCAAGTGACTCCAATGTGCAGCCAAGAATAAGAACCACTGGTCTAAATTTTTTTTTAATGTTTGTTTATTTTTGAGGGGGGAGGAGGGGCAGAGAGAGAGGGAGACACAGAATCCGAAGCAGGCTCCAGGCTCCGAGCTGTCATCACAGAGCCTGACGCGGGGCTTGAACCCACGAACTGCGAGATCAAGACCTGAGCCGAAGTCGGACGCTTAACCGACTGAGCCACCCAGGCTCCCCTGGTCTAAATTCTTAAATCCTCGCCGATGGAGAGGCTGTTTTCCCTGACTCGGTCAGAGTTACACACAGAGTATAAATGAGGGCAGCTCCAGGGCTTGCCAGTCTCCTGCTGGCCCCCGCGGCCAGACCTAGGGGTGGTGAGTTGGAGGAAGCTATTAGGTTAGAGTCCTCCACGGGGGAGGAGTGCCCTCGGATCCCACGCCTTGGACCAAAGCGGCGGGTCCACAGCGTGCGTCACTGGCACTGGTTATGCTCACGCACGTCCACCGGGCTCCCTGCACCGGGTGCACTTGCCCCCGTGCAGTGGCGTGGAATCCTCATGCTTTGGTAACTCACGGAGAATGACGGTGACTTCGGCGGATAGACACAGAAATGAGGCAGGTCCCCAGATTGCCCTGGGCTGGGGGAAGTCTCAACATCCACCGCCCTTGCCTCTGAAGTGTAGCCAAATGCAGCCAGGAAATGACACACCTTCTTCTCCTATGTGAGCAACGCTTCCCTCACCCAGCAGTCACCAGAACCCCTGCCTGCTTCAGGGACTCTCAGGCCCGTGCTGGGAACTTCTGCTCAGGGCTGGTGTCAGCCACCATGCGGCCCGGAGCAGCTCCTGAGGCAAGAGTTGCTAGGGAGAGACGACGTACCCAGCACCATGTTGGGTGTGCTCTACACACGGGCTTGTTTTATCCTGGTGGTTGTCAGAGGGAGATAATGGTCTCCATTGCCCAGGGGAGGAAACTGAGGCACGGAGAGGTTTAGATGACTTGACCAGGGACACCCCGCCAGGTCTGTCTCAGACGACTATGCAGTAGATTGAATACTGGGGCTCGTCAAGGATGAAAATTGCAGATCGGCAGTGTGACCTTGGAGAAATCACACGACCCTCCTAAATCCGGCTCCTTAGGGAAACAGTGCCTACCCCACGGGGTTGTTATAATGGATACAAAGCTCTCGATATAAGCATGAAGCGGAGAGATTGCTCAGTAAATAGTAATCACAGGATTATTCTTGTTGGTTCCCCAATCCTTTCCATTACACCCCGGCACTTCTCAGAGGAAAATGACTTGTACTTGTATACAATTTAAAGTTCTTCCTCACGTATCAGCCCATTTACTTTTTTGCAGTGGCCCTACGAAGTTGAAACTTTTGTCCACCCCACTGTGTTTCTGGTCTTTTGATCAAGACAGTGGGGTCCAGAGAGGTCAAGTTACCTGCTCAGGTCCCACAGCGGTGAGTGGCAGACGTCCCCACTGCCGGTCCAGAACCTTCTCCCCCACACTGCAGCAGCAGCTGCAGAGGCCCATGACCGACCCTGATCCCAAGCAGAGGTTACGCCCTGGGTTCCTGGGAAGGAGAGAGGCGGGGAAGCCTGAGGTGGGAGGGGGTGCAGAGAGGAGGGTGGAGCTGTGTCCTTGATGTGGTGGCTGGGCCCATTCGGGGTTGTCGCCACAGTCCTAGGGCTTGGCTGGGGCAGCAACCGCCGTTTCCGCTGGTGTGGCAATGCCGGGTGGATCTGGACACCCACGCCAGGCGGGGTTGGGGGAGGGAGGATGCTCTGCCTGGCCTGGTCTGTGGCTCTTTGTCGGGGTGGGGGTCCACTCCTGGCCTGTTTGATTTCCATCATCTGGCCCTAGGGTGCTCCTAGACCCCCACTTCCTCCTGCTGGAGTGCATTAGCCAGAAATCATTTCTGAAAGGTGACAATGGGCCAGGAGCAGCTGAGTGGGACTGGGAAGCACCTCTTCAGGGCCTTTGAAGACATGGTCACATGATGGGGATGGCCTGTAACCAGAAGGTCGGGTAACAGGAGCCTTTGGGAGTGGAGCAAGGCCAGATTCCTCACTGATGGATAAGTCATCTGCTCTGCGCAGGCTCAGACTTGGGAGGAGAGAGGGTCTGTCCACAGGTCTGAGGGAGCTACTACTAGGAGGAAGCAGGGCAGGACCAGCAACATACTTTGCAGGGCCCAGTGCCAAATGAAAATCCCCCCTTCTTGTCCAAAAGCTATTAAGAATGTCCAGCAGGTGACGGCAGAGCATTTAGCCAAGGCGGGTGACCCTTAGATGCACAGGTCACGTGTCCATGAAGCCACCCTGAAGTGGGATCGAGGGAAAGTGAGCCAAGGAGGAAGTCGCGTGAAGGGCAGCCACAGGGGTCTTCTTTCGGCCCTGATGACCTCCTGACCAAAACAAAGAGAAGCTGCAAACATAAAGACGAACAGGTCTGGAGCCACACTCAATGTTTCCTAGACGGACAGCACGCTCCGCTGGGGCATTTGTAGCTCTCCCGAGTAACCCGGGCCACCTCGGCCAACCGGCATCCTCAGAGCGTCCAGGTCTTGCCTTATTTGGAGGAGGGAGGGCATTCAACTTGTATCTCTGTCTTGGGGGAGTTCGAAGTGCTGGGAAAAGATGTCATGCCTTTTTTTTTTTTCCCCATTTGGGAAAAAGGCGTCTGGAGCTATTCCTTTGGTTTACGGAACTGACAACCAAGGATGGTGAGTACAAAGGGTGATGGCCCAGGAAAGAGTCAAAATATTAATAACGGGCTTGGTTGGCACTGTCCTCCAGTCCCCCGCCCTGGGGTTCGTGTGGCCGGGAAGCCTGATGTCTCTGTTTCAGCAGTGGGATCAGAACCAGCTTTCAGAGCAACATAAGCCAGGGGTAATTTTTAGCACAGACGTAACTTTCTAGTTCTTTTTCCCTACCCCTCATTTTTCAGTTGCCTTTAAAGAGGCCGCAGAGAGCTGAAAAACAAATCCAAGTTTAAAGAGACAAGTGCAAAAATGCAAACCGGGCAAGGGGACAGAGCCACCAGCTGGACAAAATGTGCCTGGAAAATAGCATCCTCTGCTTGGCAGGTGCTGGGAATTTATGGCTGAGTTTTGCAGACTTTCACCACGTTACGAGCCAGCTCAGGAGACCCTCATAAAACCCTGCTTATATGAAAGAACAAACTAGCTGATAAAAGTCAGCTGCTGCCTATAAACGCGCTGTGGGGATTGCAATTGAGTGGTGGATTTATTAGTCTGGGCTCTTTGTGCAAGTTAAGAACTACTGCCCACGGCAGAATCGGGAAGGGTTGCTCTCTGCTCACATGACGACAAGCGGGCCATGCTCACCCCTCCCCGGTTACTTTCTCCATTAGAGACCGGAGGGAAGATTCTCGCTGAGATTAGGTTGCTCGGGATCTACTCTTACACTCCCCTTTCTTCCCTCCCACAAAAACCTACCAAAAGAATCAGTCACTCTCCATCTGCACTCCACACGTCCTTTATGACAGCAATTCTAACATGGGCTTACCTATCTGCCTGGCCCGCTGGACCATGTACTTCTGTCTCTTTGTATCCCCAGCAATCGGTTCTGTGCTGGGCACGCAGGGAGGCCTCTGAAGGAATGAATACAGATCCGGCAGACTATAAGGTGCCGTATGCAGAAGTTACTCCCAGCCCTCTCTCTCTGCTGCTTTTTCTTAGGATTAAAGCCATCTTTCTTTCTTTTTTTTTTCTTTTTCTTTCTTTCCTTCTTTCTTCTCTCTTTCCTTCCTTTCTTTCCTTCCTTCCTTTTCTTTCTCTCTCCCTTCTTTCTCTCCCTCTCTCTCTCTTTATTTTTAAATATTTACTTATTTTGAGAGGGAGAGAGAGAATCCCAAGCAGGCTCTGTTGTCAGCACAGAGCCCACCCCAAGGCTCCGGCTCACAAACTACCGGATCATGACCTGAGCTGAAAACATGAGTTGGACGCTTAACCAACTGAGCCACCCAGGCGGCCCTGGATTAAGTCTCTTTAAAAAAAAAGAGGGGCGCCTGGGTGGCGCAGTCGGTTAAGCGTCCGACTTCAGCCAGGTCACGATCTCGCGGTCCGTGAGTTCGAGCCCCGCGTCAGGCTCTGGGCTGATGGCTCGGAGCCTGGAGCCTGTTTCCGATTCTGTGTCTCCCTCTCTCTCTGCCCCTCCCCCGTTCATGCTCTGTCTCTCTCTGTCCCAAAAATAAATAAAAAATGTTGAAAAAAAAATTTAAAAAAAAAAAAAAAAAAAAAAAAAAAAAAAAGAAAAAAATTCTTTTAATGTCTATTTTTGAGAGAGAGAGAGAGAGAGAGAGAGAGAGAGAGAGAGAGAGAGAGAGACAGGGAGCGAGCAGGGGAGGAGCAGAGGGAGACAGAGTCCAAAGCAGGCTCCACACTGAGCTGTCAGCACAGCGCCCGATGTGGGACTCAAACTCACGAACTGTGAGATCATGACCTGAGCCAAAGTCAGCTGCTTGACTGACTGAGCCACCCAGGTGCCCCCCAAGGCTCTTTCTTAAATGACCCTGCAACAGAATAAAGGTGCTTGATAAGAATGCAGGCATTTAGCCCCTCCTCACACAGGCCAGATCAGAATCTCTGGGGCTGGGGCCCTAATATGCTGTACCAGGTACCAGTCTCAGAAAAAAAAAAAAAAAAAAAAAAAAAAAAAAAAAAGGCTTTCTTTTGCACTCTATAGAAACCAAGCGGCGTTTCAGGAATGATGGGGAGAGAGAGTGCTTGGAAGATAAACCCATCATTCCTTAAGGACTGGCTATCTCCTCCCAGCCCTGGCATTAAGGGCAAAGGTGCAGGACTCTGGCAGACAGTCTAGGGACTCACTCCTGCCCTCCTGGCTATGGGTCCAGAAGGGGGGCTAACTGGCAAGGTCACGGCCACCCAGAGAGAACCCTGCCTGCTTTCACGTGCCACTGCCACACCTGATGGGGTCAGCACTGCACTCACCTCTGAGTGGAATCCTGTCCCATGCAGACCCCCAACTCTTGTCACAGCTGAGTGGGTGGCTGGCGTGCATTTGCCCTCTGCAGCAGAGGGGAAATGGTGGTGAAGGGAAAAGACTCCTCTCATCAGAGCCCAGAAAACCCTGATTCAAAATGTGGCGATGTCACTGATAAGCCATGGGCGCTTAGGAAATGCACCAGGTCTCAGAGCCTACTTGTTTCACGGCTTGTGTTAAAGAGGATCACAGAGCTACCCGTTTAGGTGACTCAGAGTCTGTAGTAAATTTCCACCCCTTACATGTTTACAAATTTACCCAAACCCCTTACATGTCTCCTCTCACTTAGGTCCTGTAAGGACCTATACCGTCATCTCCATTACACAAACGAACAAACTGTAGAGGAGAGAGGATTTCCCCAAGACTAGCTGGTGAGAGGCTGAGCTGAGACTTGAACCCAGGTCTGGGTCACTCACGATTCAGCACACTTTCCCAAGTGTATTATCTTCCTCTCCTCCCTGAGCTTGTTCCTCTAGATGCACGCCCTCCCAGGCGAATGTGCACAGAGAGAAGGGACCGACAACAACTCAGCACTCGGACAGCTGGGGATGGTACCTGGCTCCTATCATCCACATTAAAGTCAGACAATGAAGTCACCATGCAATCTGGACACTCTTTGGGCAGGGCAGAAGTCCTCTTCAGAGCCTAGGATGATCCCACCGGCTTTGAAAAACCCCTTCTCCACCATGAGAATTTTGAGGTCAAATTCTAAATGTGGATGCAGTAGAGACAGGAAAGAAAGAATCCTAAATTCTTCATTTCATCCCAACAGATTGTCTCACTGATAGGGAAGGGGTTCTGACCCCCGAGAGTCTATTTCCCCAACTAAAGGAAACAGAAAAGAGCTCCCATCTAATATCTCAACCCCTATGCTATGGCATGCTTAAGGAGGGATCACTGGAAGCATTCCTGCTATGAGTCTGCTTAGTTTAGAAGTTAAATAGGAGTCCAGTAAAAATACCAACAGACTTCTTTCTTTATTGGGGGTGAGCCGGTGCAGTGGGATTAGCTAGTTGAAAAATTCCAGGGAAAACAGGCATAATGAACGGGGGTGGGAGTACAGGAAGGTGGTGGAAACCCATAAGACACTAAGACTTTGAAAACAACCTAAATGTCCATTGGTAAGGGGCTACTTAAATAAACTATGGTATACCCAAACAACAGAAAAATATGCAACTATTCTAGAAAAAATTAAGGAAGCTCTTTATGTATTCACATAGAATGACCTTCAAGATACAGTAATTGGGGGAGGGGGGAGAGGTGCAAAGCTGAGTACACAGTATGCTACAGTTTGTACAAAATTTGGGAGAAAACAAAAAAACCCATTTGCTCATTATATTAGTTATCTATTGCTATGCAACAGATTACCCCAAAACTTAATGGTTTAAAACGAACGTTTATTATGTTTCCATGGGTCAGGAATCCGGCCACAGCTCAGCTGGTTGCCTTTGTCTTAGGTCCTCATGAAGTTGTAGTCTAGCTGTTAGCTGGGGCTGTGGTCTCACCAGAAGGCTTAAGTCACAGGGGCGCAGGGGTTCTGCTTCCAAGCTCAGTCACGCGATTGCTGGCAGGCATCGGTCTCTCACACAAGCTCTCCACAGGGCCGACTTGGAACACTGCAGCTGACTTCTCCCAGCGTGAGGGATCCAAGAGGGAGTGATGGACCAAGATGGAGGCTGCAGTCTTAACAGCTAGTTTCAGAACGAACACCCCACCGCTCCCATAGAATCTAGGGCGTTGCCCCCGCCCCCCAGACCTACAAAATTAGGGTCTAAATTTTAACAAGAGCCCAGTGATTTCTATACACGTTAAAGCTTGAGAAACACTGGTTTAAATCTTTCCCTGGTTGAACCATAAACCTTTCTAGGGATCTCTTTCATCTGTCTCCAGAGCACATCATAAGGCCTGACACCCAAATGTCTTTTAAGTTTTATTTATGATTATTAACGTATGTGATAGATTTTTTAAATTCCTGGGAGAACATCTACCATATTGTTAAAAACAGTAGACAGTGTGCATTTTCACTTTCTGTAATACTTCAATCTTCTACAATGAGAATGTACAATCTTTATAAGTAGAAATACATGAAGATTTGGAAAAACAAAAGATATAATACATTCTTAAAATTGTATATGAGATGTACACTGGTGTATATTGTGTTGAGCTATTTTTAGAAATACGAAAGTGAAAAGATGGCTAAAAAAGTTTTTTTTGAGTTTATCTAGGGACACCTGGGTGACTCAGTCAGTTAAGCATCTGACTTCAGCTCAGGTCATGATCTCGTAGTCTGGGAGTTCGAGCCCTACATCGGGCTCTGTGCTGAAAGCTCAGAGCCTGGAGCCTGCTTCAGATTCTGTGTCTCCCTCTCTCTGTGCCTCTCCCCAGCTCATGCTCTTTCTCTCAAAAATAAATAAAAATTTTAAAATTTTAAAAATAATAAAAGTTTATCGAAAAAAATAATAATTAAAAAAAATAAAAAGTTTATTTAACAGTATATACCAATGATGCCACATTTGTGGGTTTTTTTTTTAATTTGTGGATATGGACACAGAAAGAGCCATATATCAAAATTTCTCTGATGGAGTTTGTGTTTCATACTTTTCTACATTTAAAATTTTTCCTACAATTTTCCTCTGATTTTTTAAAAAGCATATAGATCACTTTTGTAGTAAAAAAAAAAAAAATTCATCTTCATTTTAAAAATATCTACACTCTTTATTAAGCCTCTCTACATCCAGTGACCCAGATTTTCCCACAGCCTAGGAAGCTGACAGGTCTGGAAGTACCCAACCATTTCACAGATGAAGGCACTGGGCTTCAGAAATAACGCTGATGGCCTGATTCTGGGCGCTCTTCTCCCACCGTGCAGCTACTCCAAGATCAGAGGGATGTGGAAAATCAGGTGCCAGCTTTGGTCAGAAAAAAACCCCCATCATTTTAGCAGTCTTACTATGCCCAGTTACTTAACTCTCAGACAGGGAACAGAGGAACACCATCGAAGACAAAGCACGGAGAATGATTCATGCTGCGCCACCTCCCCCTGGTGGCGGACTCCGGAAACTGAATGACGACGAGGAGCTAAAGCAGCTGGACAATGATAGACGACTCTGACTTATGAGTTTTCAAACTTTACGATGGTGCAAAAGCAATACGTGTCCACCAGAAACCGTACTTCAGATTTTGAATTTGGATCTTTTCTCGGACTGGCAATACGCGGTCCGATCCTCTCTTGTGACACCGGGTGACAGCAGCAAGCCCCAGCTTACGGTCAGCCCCAAGTTCACAAGGGTACACAACGTATACAGCCACTCCGTGCCCATACCACCCTTCTGTTTTGCAATCAATTACACGAGATATTCAACACTTTATGGTACAATAGGCTTGGTATTCAATGATTTTACCCAACTGTAGGCTAATGTGAGTATTCAGGGCACATTTAAGGCAGGCGAGGCTGAGCTATGACATTTGGTAGGGTAGGTGCATTAAATGCATTTTTGACTCACGATATTTTCAACTTACATGATGACATTATCAAGATGTAACACCATTATAGGTCGAGGAAGATCTGTACTGTCTTCCATCAATATCACCCTTATTTCTTTAAATCATCAAGAAAAATCATCTTGCATCAGGGAATCGGGTACTGATACAAATACACATAACAGGGCCGGGTGTCAACCAAGCTCAGAGCTTTGGATGATGCTCAGAGGGATGCTACTCTCTCCCCCGTCCTTTCCTTCCCTACCACATCTGTGGCTGTGGCTCCTGCCCCCAGTGTTCTCTTGCACTGCCTTTCCTGCATTCTCTCTGCCTCCATCATCCATTCCCGAGCCCAGAAAAGGGCAAGGGGCGTCCACGTACTTTCAACCATGACAGAGCAGGGGGAGGCCGCAACATTAGAAACATCTAACACAACCCTCCCAAGGGCTACTCCTCCGGCCCCAGGCACTAATCTTTCAAGTATGTTAGGTTACAATACTGACATTTCTTTAGAAATACCAGAATGCGTCAGTATCAGCCTTCAACCGTGTCTCACTAGTATGCTGATAAACACACCACTTCCTTACTCTTCCAAGAAGAAGGAAACATTCAGTAGGGTATCTGGAATAGGAAGAGAGAAAAACTGTGGCATATCACCTCTCCAGGGAACGTAAAACATCAGATTTATAAAAAATATGCAGGCACTGCAAGGGCATCTCTGTAAGACAGAGAGACACAGAGAAAGAAAGCAGACATGAAGGCATAAATGAAAACCAGTACCTTGTACAAGGGTTTGGTGTTCATCTTCTGAAATCCGGTCCCAGGCCTTGGGCAAAGCTTGGATGTTGGCCAAGTCTCCCCACTGGATGGAGGACAGGAGGCACTTTCTCTTCAGGTAACTTCCGGGAAGTTAAGGACTGCTCAAAAAGACAACGAAATATGCTGAAGGGAAAAATACCCTGGGGGAGCTACGAGAAGCTAGAAGGGTAAGGGGTAGCTCTCTCGCACTCACCTATGTCACACATCTTTGCTGAGCACCTCTTCACTCACAGTGCTACAGGGCCAGAGGGATGAAACATCACCCCAACAATCTAGGATCTCACCACGCTGAGCAGAAAAACCAGAAAGTAGAAAGGGAGAATCTCAGGGACACAAAAGAGGAAACTCTGTGGCGGTTCAGAAGTTGAGTGACGAGTCCCTCCTATTTGGAGGGCCTCAGGAAGATTCCAGCTGGCAAGAAAAGCATAAGGTGCAGAAGTGAGGAAGCATGGAATGGTTTCAGGGCCGAGTAAATCCTCCAATCTGGCCGGCTGGAACACGCACAGCAGTCAGAAAGGTGGCTGAGAAGGCAGGCTGAGCCAGAACACAAAGAGCACCGAAGACCCACATGGGGATTCTGGAAGCTGTCGAAAACTCCTCTATAGGCAACAGGCAGAACAAAGATGTCTTCAGGCTACCGTTGAGGTCCCTAGCCGGAGCCGGCTTAGAGGGAAAGAAGGCAGAGACAGAGAAACCTGTCAAGAGGCTGCATAGATCAAGGGACCTCATGAGAGGCAAGAGACTATGGAAGAGGCAGTGCAGATAGAGAAGAAAAATACAAGAAGCGCCAAGGAAACGGATTCAAAACACCTGACAGGCGGCCGTAGAAGAGTACCTGGCACATAGTCAGCGCTCAGTAACACTGGCGGCGGCTACTGCTCCCCCGCCTAGTCTGTCCCACTGCCTCCACAGCTGCCACCGCCACAGCTGCCACCAATGCAGTGAAAAAGGAAAGAGAGAGGGAGAGGGGGAAGGGGCTGCTGGAGTTCCCACACAATGATCACACAGGGTTGATCCTACACCTGGAGGGAAAGGGGACTGAGTGTGGCGGCAGGACCGAGGAGCTTGTGCTCCCAGGAGCGACCCGGCTGGAGGCAGCTGCGGGAAGCTGAACATCAAGGCTAGAAATGAGAATGAAGGGCGGATTGGGGAGTTACTCAAATGAAGGCAGAAACTGAAGCCAGAGCAGAGATGCGTGATTCAGGCAAGACTTATGAGAGGGGCGCCTAAGTGGCTCAGTCAGTGAAGCGGCCGACTTCGGCTCAGGTCGTGAACTCATGGTTCAGGAGTTCGAGCCCCGCATTGGGCTCTGTGCTGACAGCAAGGAGCCTGGGGCCTCCTTTCGGGTTCTGTGTCTCCCTCTCTCTCTGCCCCTCCCCTGCTCACACTCCGTCTCTCAAAAATAAATAAACATTAGGAAAAAAAAAAAAAAAAAAGAATTGAGAGAAAAGGGCCAGAACTCCAATGAACTGGTGGTATTCCTGCAGCTCCCCTGGCTCCACACCACCCCAAGTCTTTCCTCCGAACTCAGCCAGGTGATACTGTGAGAAAACACAGGCTGATTATGTTATCCTTCTTCTCAAAACCTTCTAACAGCTTTCCACCTCACTCTGAGCAAAAGCCAAAATCCTTTCAAAGACCTCCAGGGCCCTATGAGGTCCAGCCCCATCTCTCTGACCGTGTCTCCTGTTAGGCTCCCCGTCCTCATCCGCTCTAGCCCTGCTGGCTTCCGCACTATTTCATGAACATGTCAGGCATGCTCTCCCCCACAGGGCCTTTGCACTTGCGGTTTCTTCTACCTGGGACACGCTTCCCCCAAATATCACATGGCTCTCTCCTTCGCTCTCGTTAGGTCTTTTCTCAAATGCCACTAACCCAGTGAGCCCTCTCCTGCCCACCCTATTTCAAGTCAGGACTCCATGCTCATCCCTCACTTGCCCTGCTTTATTCTTCTCTAAGTTCAGAGATCAAAGAGAACTGATTGACCCACACTACGTAGTGGTATAATCTCACGAAAACTGAAAGACTTCCTGAAGCAGCTCTGGACGCTGCCTGAAACATGTGCAAAGGATACGAATTTCGATAATGTCTCTCAATGTCTTGCAACCATTCCAACATGTCAGCCACCGAAGGGCTCACAACCGAAGCCTGGAGGACACCATCCATGCCAATCGTGTCTGCATGCTGCTCATAGGTCTGAAGCACTTGCTCCACGTGGCTGCTGACGGTGTCACGCACCTTGAGGAGGGCGCTTCTGGGGGAAAAGAAGTCTCGTATTGGGCAATATCATGAGAAAGGCCTAAGGCAGGGTTCCTCAACCTCAGCACACTCACATTTTGGCCTGGATGGTTCTTTGTGGTGGGGAGGTTGCCCTGTGTATTTTAGGACGTCGGGCAGCATCTTTGGCCTGTACCCACTAGATGACAGGAGCAAACCATGCCCCCACCCTCCCTGAGCTATGACGATCAGTAATGTCTCCAGGTATTGCCAAATGTCCCAATGGGAAAAATTGCTCCGGAGGCACAGACTACTGTGGATCCTCGGAAAGTTACTTATTCTCAATCACGTATAAAAATGGTCTGTCTTGCTCACTGCACACCCTAAGTACCTAGAACACGGACACTGGTGCACACAATGACAAACACTTGTTCAATGGATGAATGAGCGGAACGGGTTCTTATGAGGACTAAGTGCAATAACGCATATAAAATGCCCAGTAGGAAAGTACCCACCTTATGGTAAATATTTTTATCATTCCACTGGTGACTCCAAGGGACCAGCCACCAAGAAGAAGGCTACAACTTCCAAAAGGACAAAGAATTCCCTAACCTAGAACTGGGGCTTTCAAAACGTGTGGCCTTGACTCACAATTAAAAAACAGACTTAGGGGCGCCTGGGTGGCTCAGTCGGTTAAGTGTCCAACTTCAGCTCAGGTCATGAACCATGGGTTCGAGCCCTGCGTCAGGCTCTGTGCTCACACCTCAGAGCCTGGAGCCTGCTTCAGATTCTGTGCCTCCCTCTCCTTCTGCCCCTCACCTGCTTGCTCACTCACTCTTTCTCTCTCTCAAAAATAAATAAAACATTTAAAAATTTAAAAAAAAAGAATGCCAAAAAAAAAAAAAAATAGACTTAAAGTAACAGCCCAATCCTCACAAATATGTCAAGAACTGACATAAAAGTACCTTAGAATATACCACAACATAATTTAATTGACTGATGGTCTATCTCTTCTAATCAACTAAGAAACTAAGTCTGGTTCATTGCTGTATTCCGAGCACCTTGCACTCGGCATCCCGTAAAGGCTTCATGAATGTATTTTGTACAAATGAATACAAAGAAGGGCCCCATCTTTGACCATTTCCAAGTAGTCTATGGCACAGACTGTATACACTAGAACCTTCTCTTGCTCTAGTCAAGGAATGGCCTACGAGCCCTGCCTCTTGTCTATCCTCAATACTTAGAACTCTTAGAGGGTCTCCCGTTCGGCATACTAAGAGCTTAGAGATGCGCTATGCTTGGCACAGAGACATCAACGTATAGCAGAACAGAGTGGCAGCGGACCACTCTGGCCTTGACATCAGGTAAACTTGAGTTAGATCCCAGCTTTACCATTTACGAGTTGTGTGACCACAGGCAATCTGATGGAGCCTCGGTTTCCTCACCAGCAAAATGGGATGAAGTGAGGTTAAGTTAGAGATCTGAAAAGATTTTATGCGATGATACCAGGGTAAAACCCTTGACTCTTAGCACCTCTGAAGTTTAAAGTACAATTCCTCACTGCTTTTTACAAAAGAACTGTAGAGGGGGGCTAATAAGCTTTCTCTATGGCTTTTCTCTTCTCCTTTTGTAACTTCTCCTAAGGCCACCACTGCCATGCCTTATGGGGCAATGGAAATGCCATAAAATGACTTTCTGACAAGAGGTCCCGTTGCGCAACAAATGGAGCAGAGGGTTGGAAGGAGGGAAAGGTTGAACAGAGGAGGGAAGGTTGGGACACCTCCAAATATCATGCTCTCAAGTATGGGAGAAAACTCTCTCCTGACTGATACTGGCTACTTATTAAAGACCAAGTTTTCCCATTTTTCCGCCAAGAAGGAGCGGCATTGAACTCTTACAGCCTCTCCTCTAACTTGTCCAAGACAGTGTCGCCAGCCCACAGCTGCTTGCGCCTCAGCCGCTCCTTTAAGTCTGGGAAGGCCCGAAGTGGTGGCACGTCCTCAAACCGCAGATTCTGGGCCGCCTGCAGCTGCTCTGCCAGGTTGCTGAGGGACAGCAGGAGGGGCTGGCAGTCCCTTAGCGCGCTCTGCCACAGGCCCTGCTGCTCCTCCACCACCGGGAAGCACTGCTTCAGGGCCTCCTGCACCGCAAGCAGAGGTTGGTCTTGGGTCATCTTCTGCCGAGAACAAAAACAGAAAGAAAAGAAAAGAAAAAAACCAACAACAGCATTAGGGCCGCAAGTGGGCGGGGGAAGTACCGGGTCCAGGAGTGATTCTCGTGTTCAAGTGAGGTTCAGCTAAGTCAGGGTCTCCTCGCTGGGGGCTGTCCATCCCTTCCGACAGGAAGTCCTGGCGCGCGGCGCTGTCTTACCTTCAGAGGGGCTCTCGGAGGCCGGGCCCTCGTCTCCCACCTCCGGAAGGGTGTCCGCTCTACCCGTCGGAGGAGCTTTTGTCCGCGGCTAAGGCAGTCTCCGCGGTTTCAGACCGCGGATTCCGCAGGCCGGAGGGCTCTCTCCAAACGCGCGCTTCCCGAGCCAGAATCTTGTCTCCTTTCCTTGAAGCTGCCTTTCCGTAAACCAGCGAGAAAACTGAAAGCTAATACGGTCAAACTTTGAGGACCCGCCAGGGCTGCCCCCAAGCGCCCGCAGTCTCGCTGCGCATGCCCCTGCGAGGCTGCTTAGTCGCGAACCTATGTCGTCACCGCAATGCCTTCTGGGTGTTGTAGTCCTACGTGTGGACGGGCGGCCTGGTCGCGGAGCTTCCTTGTGATTGGATGTTGTGGGACCCACCTAAGACAGCGGCTTCTCATTCGTCAGTCTGTGGCAGTTTGAATTTGGTGGCGGCGGTCGCACGTCCGGATAGCCACGGAGCCGCTCCCTCCTCTCAGCTGCAGCAGCGAGGTTTTTTTCAGCCCATATCGCGACCCGCAGGTACGTGCCTCGCGACTCCTTTATGCTCGGGCCTCCAACGACAGGGCCTCCTACCAGCCCTGTGGGGCGCCCTCCCGCCTTCTCCCGCTCCTCCGCGGCCCCCGTACTTTCCCTCCCGGATCTCGGCCGCTGACCCCCTGTGTCTGCGTCCCCAGCTCCCCGCAGCCTCCACCCGAGCGCCATGGCTCCGGCTAGGAAGGGCGGCAGTCGGGTCGCCAAGACCAACTCGTTACGGAGCCGGAAGCTCGCCTCCTTTCTTAGGGACTTCGACCGTGAAGGTAAGGGGCGGTGCCCGGGTCGTTGCCGCTACCCCGGGGCGATCGCGGGGGCCCGGCGGGCTTGGGGTGCGGGCAGCACGGGTTCCGGGCCGCGTTCGTGACCCGTGTTCTGTCGGCTCTGCCCTCTCGCAGTGCAAATCCGATCCAAGCAGATTCAGTCAGACAGGCAGAACCTCCTCAAGGAGATGGATAACCTGTACAACATCGAGATCCTGAGGCTCCCCAAGGTGCTGCGCGAGATGAACTGGCTCGACTACTTTGGTAAGAGCTGCTGGTTTCCCCCGGCCTCGGCCCGGGGCGCCTCTGTGGTCACCTGAGTGAGGTCTTCCCCGATCGCTTTCGGAAATTGCAGTCCTACCGCTCCCCCCGCCCTCTTATCTCCCTTCCCTGCTTTATTTTCCTGCGTAGTACTTAACATCGTCAACCCCCGCAGGTAGGCGGACGTCCTTTCTAGGAGACCGGATAGTAAATATTTTAGGCTTTCTGGGCCAGAGGGTTCTCTATGGCAGCTACTCAACGCAAGCTGTTAACAGTTACGAAACAGCTGTAATGAATGGGCATGTGTGTGTTCCAGTAAAATGTACTTATGGACACACCAAAATGTGAATTTTGCATGACTTTCACGTGTCACAGAGCACTCTCTTTCCTAAAATATTTTATCCCGTCATCTAAAAATGAATAAATGAATAACTCGGTTTGTTACCAGAGCTCCGAGGGGACGACAACCCCAAGCAGTGCGTTCCTTATCTTGTGGAAACTGTCAGTTTAAAAACTGAGCAAATCGGGGCGCCTGGGTGGCTCAGTCGGTTGAGCGTCCGACTTCGGCTCAGGTCACGATCTCGCGGTCCGTGTGTTCGAGCCCCACGTTGGGCTCTGGGCTGATGGCTCAGAGCCTGGAGCCTGTTTCAGATTCTGTGTCTCTCTCTCTCTCTCTCTCTCTGACCCTCCCCCGTTCATGCTCTGTCTCTCTCTGTCTCAAAAATAAGTAAACGTTTAAAAAAAAAAATTAAAAAAAAAAAAAAAAAACTGAGCAAATCAAATTGGGAAGTCCACGCACTAGAGTTTTTTCTGCCCAGAGAAAAATCGCAGCCTGTTCACTCCCTTGCTAAATGTCCAAGGAAATGCAAGAGGCTGTCCTTTCTGCTGGGACACCCTTACTTTTCCTATTATCCTTATTATCACCCATTGTGTAGCCTCCTTCCTGACTAGAAATGCATGTTCTGTTCAAATAGTAGATATTTAATGATCCTTTGGCTTGCCCTTTGTTTGCACATGTCTACAAATATTCACGGAGCATGTCTCTGTCACGATGCTAGGTGTTGAAAATGCTTTGGGAAATAAAACAGACTTTGTCCCTACCCTCAGGAGCTTACAAGTTAGCAGAGGAGGATCATTTTTTAAAATGCACATGTGATTGTATAATTAAAATTATAAGTATCACAAAAGAGAGTAGTGGTCAGTAGGCACATTTAGAGAGGGCTTCCTGTGCCAGACAGGCATTGGACTGAGTGTATTACGTATGTTAACTAATTTTATCTTCATAACAAATGTGTTACTTGTTAATATTGCCTCTGTTTTATAGGTGACAAAGTGCAGAGATGTTCGTTACTTTGCTCAAGGGCTCATAAACTAGTTAGTAGCAGAGTGTAGTTAAACCCAGGCATTCTGGTTCAAAGCCTGAATCCTTTTCTTTTTTTTCTGTTAAAAAAAATCGGGGGGGGGGGCACCTGGGTGGCTCAGTCAGTTAAGCGTCCGACTTCGGCTCAGGTCATGATCTCGTGGTTGTGAGTTCGAGCCCTGCGTCGGGCTCTGTGCTAACAGCCAAGAGCCTGGAGCCTTCTTCAGATTCTGTGTCTCCCTCTCTCTCTGCCCCTCCCCCTGCTCACGCTCTGTCTCTCAGAAATAAATGTAAAAAAAAAAAATTTTTTTTTTAATTTTTTTTAATGTTTATTCAGTTTTTTGAGAGAGAGCGCGAGCATGAGCAGGGGAGGGACAGAGAGAGGGAAATACAGAATCTGAAGCAGGCTCCAGGCTCTGAGCTGTCAGCACAGCGCGTGATGCAGGGTTAAAACTCACGAACCGCGAGATCATGACCTGAGCCGAAGTCCGGACGCTTAACCGACTGAGCCACACAGGGGCCCCAGGAACCTCCAAAGCTTGAATTCTTAACGGTTCTATAGGACACTATGAAAGTTTCTAGAAGGAGGATTACCTCTACTTTATTCTACATCTAAATCTTGCACAGACCTCTTCCTTCAACATACGTTGGCTACATACTTACTCTATGTCATATTTTTTGCCAGAAACTGTCCTCAAGGAATTCAGTTTAAAGCAGGGTGGACCCTTAAATAGCTCTGAGTAGTTGTTGGGTATGATGAGAATGAGCAACGAGCTCAGCACTTTGCAGCAATCTGTTGTGACAGAAAAATAAACAGAGTTTTGGATTTGAACTGCGTTTTGAAAGATGAATTAGAAATGTGTCAGGCACAGCGGAGTATTTCTGGTAGAAGAAATAGTACCAAGGCAGTGAGTCATAAGAGGCAGAGGCACATTTGGAAAATAAGAACTTTGGGGTGGTGGAACGTGGAATATGTTACGAGGGGGCCAGTCTAACGTGGAGAAAAATTAAAACTGGTCTGTGAATGTCCTTGATGTTGAACCAAGGGCTTTTAATCTGGTCCAGTTTTAGACAGATAACTGGTTATATCAGGGAAGATGGTTTATCGTTAAAATCCGATAGTAACTAAATAAAATGTTCTTTTTAAAGCCCTTGGAGGAAACAAACAGGCCCTGGAAGAGGCAGCAACAGTAAGTGTTGTCCTATTTTGGAACTGTGGTTAGTTTTTAAGTTTAATCCAGTCATAAAATCCAACCAGTGAGTGCTTACTGTGGAAGAGGTTTCATAGGGGATCTGTTTTGTTTAGGCCAACTGAAAAATTATGGTTATCCAATGTTGAGTCCATAAGGCCCAAATAGTTTCAGGTGCTACAAAAGGAGGCAGTTCTATTTTTGGCAGCCCTGCCCTGACCTCCGCAGGCAAAGTAGAAGCCTCAACTTCAAGTTTCTTTAAGCCCCTGGGCCATTACCTAATGACCTGGCCTGCTAGGTGTCAAGGAGACTCCTGCTCAGTATGACTCGTGTCATACTGTAGAAGCTATGCTCTTATTTGGGACTTTCAGGTTTCCTCACTCCCTCTCACCTCCTTCATCCCAGCATCACTATCAGGATTGAAGAGAGTAAGATGGGGAAGCAAAATAATTTAGATCTTAAATCTGCACTGTTTAGTACAATAGCCACCAGCCACAGGTAGCTATTTTAATCAATTAAAATTAATAAAATTAAGACTTCAGTCCCTCAGACACACTAGTCACATTTCAGATGTTCAGTAGCCACACATGACTACTGGCTCCGTATTGGTAGCTCAGAAATAGAGCATTTCTATCCTTGCAGAAAGTTCTGTTGTACAGTGTTGGGAACTAGTCCATAAATGGGCTTCACAGAGACCCTGAGCACTCTAACATCATACATAAACAATGTGTGTATATACATGCATTGGTAGTATATCTGGGGAGAAAATGTATTACAACCTTTATCAGATTTACAAAGCGAACCCAAAAATCTACATCCTTCTGTGCACTGATCAGAATCCCTTGGATTAGAAAGGACCTGACTATAAAGGGTATATAGTAGCATTGAATAGCAGATCTCCACTGGCCTCAGAAGTTGAAGGTATTTCAGAGCCAGTTATTCAGTCAGAAAAAAGCTAGAGAGTTCGGGGGTGAATATTATAGGAGAGGAGTGGAGATAACTGAAAAAAATCAAGAGCTAGTAAAACGTTCTCAGTCCTGGTTTTTTCTTTGTGCTATGTTCCCCCCATCTGCACACCCAAATCTAATGTATCAAAAGACTTAACCTCTGAGGTGAATTATACTCATTAGCTAATGCATCACCCTCTTTTTAATTAATCAGACATACAGAACTACAAATCAGAGAGCTTCTAATGTTACATGAAATAGCCAGTGTCATCATACCAAGTCAAAAGCAATTGTAGCCTTAGCTAATATGATTTGAAACTCAGGGAAGAAATGATACTTTGGTACCAAAGTTCATAATTATTAGGTATGTGGGGGGGTCTCCTGAGACTATTTCCAGGAAGACCCACAGGGCTCGGCATATAGTCATTCTCATGGCCATGATTTATTATAGTGCGAAGATACAAAGGGAAATCAACAAAGGGAAAAGGTACATGGGCCAGAGTCCGGAAGAAACCAGGCGCAAGCCCTCAAGAGTCCTCTCCCAGTGGAGTCACATGAGACACCTTAATTTAACACATGTATAATATCTACCAGAAAAGCATATTAGAGACTCCATGCCCAGAGTTTTTATTGGGGGCTGGTCACATAGCCATCTTCTGCCTAGCACGTACCAAAATTCCAGACTTCCAGAAGGAAAGCAGCTATGCAACGTAAGTCATGGTGTTTGTACAAAGCTTAGGCCCAGAGGAGCCATTCTTAACCAGGGATGGTGGGAACCCTGAAATCCAAGTTCTCATGCAAGCCACCAGCCAGCCACTCAAACAGGCCTTCCTATGGGCATCAGTCTTGGGCCTGTTAACTCTTCTGCATGGTAGGTGATCAGTGGCCTGCCACCACTGATACCTTCATAACATGCCAGTTGTTTCTAGGGATGGCAGATAGTTGGCCACCACTTTCTATTCCATTAGCCATTTCAGACATCACTAATCTCTTACAGTGCTGTTTCTTACTAAGATTGGACAGTCTCAGAATCCTTCTTTGAGCACTCCACAGATTTGCCACCCATCTAGAGATGAAGCCAGCGTCATTCCTAGTCTGTAACAACTCTTCTGATGTTTACACGTACCCTACAAGGAAAGGTATAGGATCATGCCTGCTCGTGGCTGTTTTCATCCTTATAGGTAGTTACCACTGGGAACACTTAATTAGAATGACGGTGACTTTTTGAAGGGCTCAGGAGTACAACAGAAAATCTTATCAACCCTCTAGATGTTAAAAAATCAAGAGAGAGAGAAGTCTAATACAGCACCGAGTTAGAGAACGTGAATCATCAGGATCTTGTATTGTTTGCCAGTGGGACGTAATCAAGTGTGACCTCTTTGAAACATGATTTGGCATAATATCAAGGCTGAACATTTGTGTACCCACAACCCTCCAGTGCCCTATCCCTGAGGGTACAGCCAAGAGAAAATTTGAACATGTGCATCAGACACACGTAGAAGAGAGTTCAGAGTAGCAGTGCTGGTAATAGCAAAAGACTGTTGACGAGATTGGACAAATTCATTCTGGTAGAGTCACACAGTGGGCTATTACATGGCCGTGAAAACTAACTACAACTACAAACAGTGGTCAAAAATGAGACCAAGTAAAATATTATTTCAGCACATGTACACTTGTAAAAACTTACACGTGCTTTCTTTTAAGTAAATGAAAGGATAGTGGTTACCTCTGGGGAATGACAGGAAACTGGTCACCTCTGAGGGGAGACAAGGATGTAGAACAGGGCAGAATACAGAGCTGGAAGCAAGGTACCAGCAATGTGTTAGGTCTTAGGTGGTACAGTGCATTTATGGGAATTCACCATATCTGTTATAACTAGTATGTAACAATCTTTGTATGTATCGAATAATATGTTTTTTTAATTGTTTCGAGTCTTAAAATACTCCTCGTAGTTGATGGAATATGCCTGGTGTTTTCTGGCTGTGTTTGTCACAGGCTGACCTGGATATCACAGAAATAAACAAACTAACAGCAGAAGCTATTCAGACACCCTTGAAATCTGCCAAAAGTGAGTACTTTTCAAAACCCCTTGTTGAACTGAGAGAGTGGAGGCTCGGGTGGTTGGCTGGTTGCTCAGAGAGGCCTCGGGGGTAAAGCCTCTTCCCTCTAATGCCCAGTCTTCCGTCTTGTAAATCCGATAACGTGATTTTGGCCGCCGCATTGAGTTGATTGTATGCAGGACTGATAGGAGCAGACTCCCAGTGATGTGGGAGTGACAGTGAGAGTGGAAGGAGCGGGAAAGCTGCGTGGGGACCTTGGCCGCCTTTTGGCTCCCCCAGTTAAACAGGTTGGCGGGACTGAGAGGCCTTACGGGACAAGGTAAGGCCAGCCAAGGAGCTCCCGTGTGACCAGAAAGGTTAAGAGAATTGCAGAAGGACCGGTGTCCCATTGCGTCATCCCACATTCCTGGATTCAGGGACCTGCTTCGTGAAATCATCTCACATACACCTGGAGAGAGGCCGTCCTGGAGGGACAGCAGGTTGTGGTTAGTGAGCATGGACTCAGGACACATTGGGCTCTGTCATGGATTTTAAGTCACTGTCATTAAGCTTTCATAGCTCAGCGCATCCAAATCTTGTGAGGATAGGCCTGACCCATAGCCTGGATTTGGGGCTGCCCGCCAGCGCGCTTTCCCTGCTGGGTAGGGCCAGAAACACCGTCCGGTTCTTAGTCCATCTTGCTTTCCATCTCGGCCTTGTAGGGTGTGGGGGGCAGGAGATTTTCACTCGCCGGTGTCACATTCCAGTGCTGCCTTGGTGAGATTGTGACATAATTGGACTGGGGTATTCCTAGAGTTCCTCACCTGCACATTTACAATCTGTTAGGTCACTCTGGGTTATCTCTACACTTAGGTAATACTAGTTTCTCTTCTGAGTTCCACCAGTTTTGCTTATGTGGTTGGGGAGGGGAGGGCTCTTTTGATTTCACCCCTGGGAGCCAAACACACCAGGACCAATGTCATCCAACAGTAAAGATTTTTTTTTTGTGCTCCCTTGACCATTGGACTTTCACTACATTGTGCTGCTTCCAAAAAAAAAAAAAAAAAAAAAAAAAAAAAGATAAATATATTGTTTAATGTGTCAGAAAATAAAAAGCTGTCTAGTCTCATCCCCTGCCCCTCATGATTAGATATGTGAATTTTCTCTGTGGAATCCCTGCTCAAGATTGTCTGGCTCGTGGTTGTACATATTTAGCAGTGACACTACTATCACCAAGCAGCTGCAATGCTCAGAAAGTTTTTTCTAATCTATGTAAATAATATTTTATTGTAATAAACAATACTTCTGACATGTGTCCAGTACTGTCCAAAAGGCTTTTACATTGATTCGTTCCACAGACACTTAGTAAACACAGGCACAATTCTAGAGTTTGGGGGTACAGGGAGTAACAAAGACCCTCCTCTTGTGAAGCACATTCCAGGTCTCATAATACCCCTAGGAAGGGACTATTCCCTTTTGTAGATGAGGAAACTGAGGCTCCACACTAAAAGCCCCATGACTTGGTTAGTGCTAAGACCAGGCCTCAAGCTCAAGTCTGGCTGACCCCAGCATCTGTGCTCTTACCAGAATGCTGGGCATCATGTGGGCTTTTTTAACCAGTCTGGTTAGTTTCCTCTGTCTAAACCTTCTTTTTAAAAAAAGTCATCTTGTATATTCAAAGTCTTTTTCTTAATTACAACCTCAGATTGCATAAGTTTCATTTCCTATAAGAAACATGAATACATGATAGGATGCTTGGGTGGCTCAGTCGGTTAAGTGTCTGACTTGAGCTCAGGTCATGATCTCACGGTTGGTGGGTTCGAGTTCTGCATTGGGCTCTGTGCTGACAGCTCAGAGCCTGCAGCCTTTCTCGGACTCTGTGTCTCCCTCTCTCTGCCTCTCTTTCTCAAAAATAAACATAAAAAAAAAAACAAAAACACATGAAAACATTAAAGTTTATTCCTATGAGAAATATCACTTTGTTAAAACTGTTTCTTATAGCACGAAAGATAATAAAAGTGGATGAAATGATAGTAGAAGAGGAAGAAGAAGAAAATAAAAATAAGAATCTTCAAACTGCAAGAGTAAGTAGGCACTCAGGTTTGAGGCTGGGAGAGGACAGGAGACAAATACATAATATCCTGTTGCCCCACCCCTACCTGCCAGAGTTCAGTTTAGTAGAGAAGATCCCACTTAAATGGCTAAAAACAAAAGCAATCATAGATGTGTGTGTAAGGTACATAGAACATAGAAGAGGAAGCTATCAAAGCTATTACCTCCCTGGTTAGGATACACCAGGCCTTTAAAGGTGAGGGAGATTTCACTAGCTGGAAAAGAAAGGGAAGGGAAGTCCACAAGGAGATAGGAAAGTTCCATTTAAGGAACAGGAAGCAGTTTGGGATGGCAAGGATGTAAGCTGTGAGGGTGATCTGCATAGAGTAGGGCCAGACGACGAATGGCCTTGTGTACCAGGCTTGGAAGTTTCCATTCCACCAGGTTGGTCATTTCAGATTGGTATTTCAGAACAATATGCAGGGTAAATGGGAGAGGGGAAAAACTGGAGACAAGGAACCCAGTTGGGAGGCCATTGTAATTCTTAAACGGAGACACCGAGCCTATAAAAAGAGAAGGACGGTTTTGACATAATGTTTTAAAAGGGAGAGTGAGCTTGGTGGAGGAAGGGAGGAAGCAGGGATGATCAAATGGTTTCTAGCTCAGGCAGCCATCATGGGTGGAAGGTGGGACATGGGAGGAAGAGCAGTGAAGGGGAGCAGCCACTGTCCCAGTTTTTGTTCCACACTTATCCGAGATTTCAGCCTGGAGCTCAGGGAGCAGTAGGAGGTTGTGAGACCCACTGTCTCCCATTGTGGGTGTCAGTGAGGTTGTGCAGGGAAGGCATGGAGAGGGGGCTGAGGATGGGCACTTGGAGGGATGCTAGAAAGAGGACCTCATGAGGCAGCCTGCACAGGGACAGCCAGAGAAATGGGGAAGGTGGGGTGGAGGACAGGGATGGAGAGAATTGTCAGAAGGTAAGGAGTGATCCTTGTCAGGTGCCCCTGAGGACTCGGGAGGGGTGAGGACTGCCGAGGGTTCCTTAGATTGGGCACCTGGGACCGCCTGAGTGACCTTCACAGCAGCACTTAATGGGAGAGTGACGGGGAGGTGAGGGGATGGAGAGGGGGCAAGCCAGGCCAAGTCAGTTCAAAAGAGATTTCCCTTTAATCTTGGTCAAAACCCTCTGCTTTGAAGACCCAGGCCTTAGTTGGTCAGTTTTGTTCTGTATTACCTAAGGCAACTTGATTCTGGGAGCAGACCTCATATTCGGTGTTAGTTTCCTTTTCCAGAGCTGGTTCCCCCTCCCCTACTTTTCTTACCCCTCCCTTACCTTTCCCCCTTTTGGGGCTTTTTATAATCACAGTTTCATTTGATTGTGAATCCAGGTCAAGAGGTGTCCTCCGTCCAAGAAGAGAACCCAGTCCGTACAAGGAAAAGGCAAAAGCAAAAGGTAATGGGTTTTCCAAACTTCATTGTGTGTTTTGGTTTTACTGGGGAGACTCACTCAGTGTGGCAGAAATCGGGGGTGAAAGGGCTCTCGTGGCCTGTGCTCCAGTGGAACTTGAGTCTCCAAGCTGGAGGGGCTTCTAGAAATGAACTGACCCAGCACATTTCTCCAGTTCCGCCCATGTTCTCTGTCCTCCCCCACTTTTTTGGTTCGTTTGTTTTCATGCCTCCAGCCGCCGAGCTCCAGGCAAGAGGCCTACCGGGGGCTGAGAGGGTGCCTCCTTCCTCTTGTCCCGTTAGCCTGAGAAGTCGGATTCTGGAGGCTGGCCGCTCGGCTTCAGAGCGCTGGCTCCGCCCTAGTTGGCTGTGTGATCTCGGCCAAGTTGTGCAACTCGGTGTTCTGGAGTCTGCATCCGTACGCAAGGATAACAGCCGTGTTTCCCGGGTTGTTGGGGAGCTTCACGAACTAGCATGTGTGAGGTGCTCGGGACAGTACCCGACATGATCGGGGCCTTCTGCGTGTGACCTGCCACGCTGCTGCTGTCACTGCGCGCCTCATGGCCACTTCTTACCTGCAGGTCCAGCCACTGTAACACTGTCACCCCAGCTGGGGGCCGGTTGGAGTTGTCTATGGTGAAACCAACTCCAGGCTTGACACCCAAGTTTGACTCGAGGTGAGTGATGGGAGTGGTGCCTGCGTCTGGGTGGGAACCCAGCAGTTAACATCAGTCAGCAAAGAAGGGTGTGCGAGAAAACACTCGACTCCTTGGCCTGGCAAAGCGCTCTTGGAGGAGGGCAGCCGTCTCGGCTTCCAAGTGTTTGCCCCTCCCCTGGGTGCGGGTTAGCTGATTTCAGCGACAGAATGACTCTTTGACGAGAGGGAGGAGGACATTCTGCCTCTGATGACTAGGAAGCCTCTGGTGATTCTTGGTCTTTTCTGATTCTGACCAGGAAACGTAGTTTTTAAAACTGGGTAGGTACTCTCCTATACCCTTGGTAAGAGTGACAGTGGACACCACGTCACATCAGGAGACCAACGTAACCCAGGCTCTAAGCCAGTGTCTTCCAGCAGGCTGGTCAACTGGACAGGAAGTGCCATCTCACCATTAAAGTGGATGTGCGTGTGCCGATGTGACAGCTTCGTGATCACGGGCGTCTCCAAGCACGTTGCAGAACAGCGTGTCCTAGACGATCCCATTTGTTTTTATATACATAGAATGTTTCTGGAAGACATAAGGAATTGAGAGTAGGGATCTCTGGGGTGAGGAGAGGGAGGAAGCCTTCTACTTTTAATTCCCACTCTTGAACTGGTTTTCACGTGAGCGTATAGCAGAGGACATGTAGAGAAAAACAGGTAGCAGAATTTTAACTGTCTCGAGAAGGTTAGGTTGGGAATTAATATGATGTAGTCTCTGGATCCTCCTTTTTTGACCCCAGAAAACTCTTCTTGATGGAAGCACTTAGCCACTCTTGGAAATGCACTAACCATAGTTTATTTCTGGCTTTGTGGCTGGATGGATGACTGGCATCCATACAGAGCTTTGGACCTGAGATTTCCGTGGGTAAGAACTGACTTTGGCTAGATGTATGTTTGATAATTACAGCCTCCCTTCTCCAGCTGTGTTTAGTCATTACTGTTTAAAAAGACATTTTTTCCCCTAAATTTAGAACTCGCCTTCTTAGAAATGTGGGATTTGAAAACTACAGCTTGAGGCCAGATGGGGGCTGCAAGGGTTCACAGCGCCTCATGTCATTCAATCTGCCAAGCCATCTTGACGGGGATCTTCCCACTTTGTAGGGTCTTCAAGACCCCGGGCCTGCGCACTCCAGCAGCCAGAGAGCGGATCTACAATATCTCCATGAATGGCAGCCCTCTTGCCGACAGCAAAGAGATTTTCCTCACGGTGCCGGTGGGCGGTGGAGAGGTGAGTGTCTCCGAGGGATGCCAGGCCACCACGCTGCTCGCTCAGCCCTTCTGTCCTGGGCCCATCACCCACTTCTCACCCCCACAGTCCGTGGGGTGGCATGGATGCCGATCTCCACATCTCTGCAGGACTCAGAACCCAGTTTTCTCGCCCAGGTTAGAGGCCCAGGCTGGGATCCTTGCCCGGCTCCATGTTCCTATTTGTTCCTCAGCTAACATCTGCCCAGCTGCCTTGTGGCAGGCCCAAGGTGTAGACGACACGATCCCCGCTCTCGAGAAGCTGTTCAGTAGTCAAGATAGGTTCACCGTCAAGAACAGGATTATGTGATGTGTGCAACACGGGAGGTTATTAAAGGGAACGCAGAGGAAGGCACCGTTGGGGTATGTGCTTAGTCTAGAAAGGGGACCAGGAGCTGTGTCTTCCACTCTGTAGAACTCTGAGGGGTTCTGAAGCAGGCTGATACCCGTTTCTCTGGGTTGAGTAGAGGAAGTTGCTGACCTCGGCTCCTCGGAGGGAAGGAAGGTGTATCTCAGATGTGTCTGCAGGGCATTTCTAAGCTGAAGTACATGCCCTTTATTCCCCGGGTGGTCCAGCCAAGGTCCAGTGATAAGCACTGATGTCACTGACTCCTCAAGGCACTCCTTGCCACTCCCCCCACCCCCCACCAAGTGTGGAGTATCACGGGCACCCCTGGGGCACACTAAGACACTGGGTGGAGGGCCCTGCCCTAGGGGACATGGAGGTTGAACCCATTTTGCCCTCCACACAGAGCATGCGATTATTGGCCAGTGACTTGCAGAGGATGGACATCGCACAGCTGGACCCAGAGGCCTTGGGAAACATTAAGAAACTCTCCGTGAGTCTCGTAACCCTCCGCGCGCAAGATGCTGCCAACGGCGTTCTTAGTTTAGCCGTACTTGGGACTGTCTTTTGGGGGCTGGGCTTCATCTTTAGCACGGTGTTGTCCTCTTTCCCCCAGGGGATTTTAACCGTAATCCTACTTCCTTAGCTGCAATTCTGTCCCTAAATTGAGGTTGACCTTCAGTCCACCCCAGAGTGCCTGCCACAAAAGTTCCACAACAGAATCAAAATTCTGCGTCATTCAGGCAGTTGGTGTCAGTGTGTGAGGGCAGATTGACTGCCGGAATGGAAACCTCCTAGAGGGAGGGAAGGGCTTGTTCCAAGGGGTCCCACGGAGTCCAAGAAAACGCCGAACAGCCAGGCCTCCGGAGCAGTGGGACCCTCCTTGACAGGAGTTTATGGAGGTGCACCTGTTCCTGGAGCGTCTCTGTCTTTGAGGCCCACGCACCCATTTCTCTGACATTTCCTCATTCCTCCCTTGGCAGATCATCTTCTCCACAGGGCTCTCGGTTCCGGGCTGTGTCCTCCTTCAGTACTGGCTTGCGTGTGGCTTCAGGCAGCCGCAACTCTGACTTCACTAATGCCTGGCACTGACTGTCCGGCTTCTGGCCTCCGCTTACGTTCTCGGAAGGGCGTTGAATTGGCTCAGCCTTGGTCAGATGGGCCTCCGTGGTCCAGTCAGCATGGTCTCTGGTGGTGGATGGGAGCACTTGGTGCGAACACGGCTGCCCTAGGCGCCCCCCCTACTGGGGGGGGTCTGTGAAGGGTACCTCCAGGGAGGGGGGCAAGGGCGGAGCTGCTTTCCCAGCCCGGTCCTGTGGAACGAGGGCCCCGTGCTGGGATCCCACACGTACCCAGCTACCCGAACCTAGTGACATCCGTCCCCTAGCTGTGCCTGCAGCACTACTGTCTCATCTGAGGTCTTGCTTTACTGCTTCGTTCAGATGAGGAATGGAGGTCCAGGACAGGTAATTCATTAGTTCGTGATAGGAGTAGAGAACGAAGGGCTGAGATTCACTCAGACCTGCTGACCCCAAGTCAGGTGCCACCCGAGGAGACTCTGAAGTGGCCAACAGGCAAGCGTGGCCGGTGCCGTGTTCGCTCAACGACCCGCCTCCTTTCCTTTGTAGAGCCGCCTGGCCCAGATCTGCAACAGCATACGGACTCACAAATGAGGCTGCTGTCTCAAGAAGCCAAACTTGACAAGATGGACCTTCAACAGGCACTTCTGGGACCCTGAAGAAACTTCTTCCCTTCAGGCTTATTGTTTGTTGGAGCGTGAAGTTCCAGAGCAGGGAGTGGTGTTCCTCCGGGAGAATTTGGGAAGCGGGGGAGACGTGCTGCTCCCCATCGGTTAGATAAAGCTTTGCTCTTCACACCTCCCAACCCAACTGCCTCCCGCATCCGTGCAGTCGAAACTTCCTGTCATTCTCCTGGCAGAATTCTCCTTCCTGCTCTGAGCTGCCACCTTCTGCCTCCTGTAACCCAGCATCCTCTCTGCCCCGCCCCTATCCCAGTGGAGGTGGCGTGAGAGCAGCTCATGTTCCCAGGAAGACCGCCTGCTCCCCCTCATCGGAGAACCCTCTGCTCGAGGCTGGGAATTTTAAGCTCAGGGAAGCGTGAGCTCTGGGCCATGGGAGGACAGATCCGGAAAGCTGGGAGGAACTGTACAGATGGGAACAGGACAGCAGGACGGGATGTATCCTGGCAGTAACCACAGCAGAGCACATCTCACCCCGGCCCCCATCCCTGCTTTCTCCTGTGGTGGATACTAAATGGGCCTTCAGGATCTTCTACCCGCTGTGCCCAGTAGGCTTTTCCAAGCCGACTTGTGGAACAGTGTTTTGTATTTATCCCTTTACCGAAGACCAAAAATTGGTTTGGAGGCAGCTTCCATGTCTGGCTTCTCTACCTCTCTAGTTGGTAGGAATTTGGCTAAGACAATTCTAGGGCTTAGCTTAGTCTAGGGTTTTTATGGGACCGGCTGCAGAGGAACCGTCTCCAAGCTCTCTCTAGTCCAGTTGTCCCTGCCAGGTTCACAGACTTTGAAGGGACTGCTTCCTCTTACGGGGTTCATTGGGGGGCAGGTGTAACTTGCCTGATGGCCTCACTCCCCATGTTTAGCCTGTCCTCCGGGCATTGACTAGTTAATCAGAGTCAGCACCAAGATCCCTGTGCTCCAGCCAGCACCTCCGCCCCAAAGAATCATGAGATGAGGTCCAAAACTAGGGTTGCTGAGAGTTCCCTCCCCGGGCTCAAGGGCACTGGGATCTCACGTGTGGCTCTGTGTTCTACCTGGTGTTACTTTGCTGCGTGGCCCTCCTAGCGATCCAGTCCTGTTGCAGCTGTATTCCTTTTAAGTTGTTTTATTCTCCCTTTCCCGAGACTGTGCATATTGTGTTCCTGAGCAATGGCATCCCTAAGCTGTTCTAATTCGAGCTACTGAAAGGTACCTGTTTTCAATAAATAGTGGGTTTGTTTTTAATCAGTATTCAGCCTGCCTGTCATCTCCAAGCTGTGCTGTCTGGACTAGAGACTGTTTGGGAGCTGAAGCTATCAAGTGGGGGTCCTCGAACAGCTGCTTTCCTCAGAAGCTGCGGAAACCCATCCTTAAGGCACAATCTGACGTCTGAAGAAGGGGCCCTGACCTCAGCATCCAGGGCATAGCTGACCCACCCCAAGCAGGTTTCCCCCAACACCTTTGTTCCATGAGCAAGAAATTGACATCCGGGAGGACAGAATCCAGGGTATCTGTAGTTTGCCAGTAGTGTCAGAGCTCGTTGGCCAGGAACAAAGCAGGGGCGTGGGTAATGAATGCAACGATCGTGCTTCTCGCTTCCCAGAATCCGAAGGCTCTGGCAGATCTGCCTTCCTAAAATTCTTTCTACACTGAAAATGACCAACACGGAATTAGTGGCAGAAGAGAAAAACGGGTCATTAGCCCCACTCACCTAGCACTGACAGTGATTGATGGGGGAAGGATCCTGTGGTCAGTGACAGCATTTGGAATAAAGGCTACTCGTTTCAAGTAGTTCAGTCACCAAACCTGAGGCTTCTGCCTTTCCCTTCATCTGCTGTGGTGTCAAGAAGAGCCTGACATCAAGGAGATACTTAGGACCTGACGTGCCCTACCCAGAGCCACCCTCCCCGTTTTATTCCGCTTGCACCACTGCCTAAAAGAACCCAGCTGTAGGAAATGTGTAGTATGCAGCAGGTGCCTAATAGATGCCCGTCCTGTGCGGTGAAGATGGAGCAGTCGTTCATTCCATAGAAGGGCGGACTTGGAGGGTCATGAGTTCCCCCATCCCAGGATTTAAAGCATGGGCTGATGTATCACAGGGCTGGGATGTTGCCAAGGAAATTTAAATTGAAAAAAAAAAAAAAAAAAAAAATTTAAATCCTACTGCCAGTCCGCAAACCAGGGTTCACAGACACAATTTCATTGGATTTTGTTTTTTCAAGTTAGTCACTAACAATTTTAAAAATGGTGAGATTTCACAAAAATGATTGCTAGCCTCCAAAAAATAAGATCTGGCAACACGGCCAGCTGGAGCTGAGAGCAGCTTTCCTTAGAGAATCCTCTCCATTCAAAGCAACCCCGGCCGGATTACTGCCCTTTGTTACAGACCTCGCCCCGGTAGTTGACTCAGTACCCGCCGCTGTGGGTATCAAACAGATGCAAGCGGAGCTGCTCTGGGTCCTCCCCTTCACCAGGGCACTGAGGCAGCTGCCAAGAGCCCTAGAGATCCAGTAGGCACTAGGTTCATTCTTTGCCCTGCAGGTCTCCTGAGCTTTCCAGAAGCCCTATTTTGGGGCTTCCTATTAAAAGAATTCCAAACTTACCACCTCCTATGAAGAGCTAGTTCTTGGGGTATGAATGGGTAGGACATCACCTAAGCAACTGTTATTCATGGTATCAGACACACTTTTTAGCTCAAAGGAACTAATGGGTTTGCCTGCAATGGAGAACAAAGGTACGTCTTAGCACCTACACGTGTACGAGCTCTGCTGAGTTCCTAATTTTACACATTGACAGTTGTTGACCCACACCTCCAGTTAGGATGACACATGTGCTGAAGGTTTTAACGGTAGATCATTCATGAGGCTTCAGAAATGGGAGGTGCCGGGAGAGACTTCATTAGAACTGGGGCCCACATCGGGCTCTCCACTTAATGGGAGCCTGGAATCCAATTTGGCAAAAAGGTGCCTCCTCCCTTTACAAGATGAGGCATTCCCCCGGCCTTCTCTCTCCCCCACGTGCATTGCCTCACCTACTGAACAAGTCCCTTAGCCCCTCGCCCGCTCCCTGAGAGCTGTCACCTGCACTGCCTGCCTCTACACTTTGCCATCATCTAGCATTTTCTGACAGATGATGCACACGCTGGAGGACGTAACCTATCCTTGGCACCGGGGTGCCAGGAAGACCCCAGCTCCCCATCTGCAAATTTTCAGTGCCCACAATCACACGCCGCGTGCCACGATATGCTGAGAGCCATCGGGGTGGAAACAGGACACACCGAGGATACACCCCTTCAAAGGGTCACATGTCAACTGTGCTCACCATGCCCCGGCTGACTGTCGAGGACGAGTGTGGCGGGGAAGGGAGTGGATGGGGCCAGATGCAGTCTATCTGGGAAGGGGTGTGATGTAAGGTGTCTGCAACGGGGAAACAAATTTTGGGTTTCTGGTTTTTCTCAACTTCCACGAGCAGTCTCAGTGAAAACATATTCCTTGGAGCGAGGCTCGAGATGCCCATCATCTGCCCACAAGATGCAGGTCAGCATCGAGGTCATCCCTGAACTGAAAGTTTCTGGCTCTTCTCTGCTGCCCAAGACCCCAGGGGGCCCAGCTACTAAAATGGGCCCGGGAGGCACCCTGAGGAGACTAGCAAGGTTTTGCCTAGATACTGGCAGATGCTGGAGGGCTAGATGGTAAGGGTACCAAGAGATTTGAAGAGAGGGCGTCATACAGTAAGGAGTTGTACTTGCGTCCTGAGCGGTGGGAAAGGGGCAATGGGATCCGCTAACCCAGTCGTGGTTAACACGGTTAATACAAGGTTAATTTGGACGGTGAACATGCTACACGGTTTCCCCTGGGCCCTCCTGCACCTCCCTGGGGACTAGGTCAGGTGGAAGGTCCCTAGACTCCCACAACACCTAGGATTTGTCCCTAATGCTGTGTCTTTCGTGCTTTTTACTTAACCGACCCCCAAACCACCACCCCCCACCCCCGCCATTAGGCAGTGAGGTCTTCACATCCTCGTGTCTGCGACAGGATAGGTGCTGGGTTCGCTGAATGACCAAACAGCTTGTGAAACCACAGCAGCAGCCTTGCTGCCCAGAGATGCTCCTTACTGCCCATATACTGTACATCTACCCGTTGCCTTACACCTTCCTAAGAATGACATTTTGCGGGCACTTGCTGTGTGCCAGGCGCTGTGCTCAGTGTTGGTG
The DNA here is from genome assembly GCF_018350215.1 of Panthera leo. NCBI lineage: Eukaryota > Metazoa > Chordata > Mammalia > Carnivora > Felidae > Panthera > Panthera leo. The sequence continues at coordinate 28,921,645 of NC_056686.1, forward strand.
GGGGTCCTCCACTCCTTGTCTCCACGCCTCTTACTGAGGCAGACCGCCAGGAGAGCAGCACTCCCGCCGTCCCCAACCTACCCACGAACTCCTCCCCCTCGGGGAGAAGTGACTTACCCAGTGGGATAACCGGCTTGAATCGGTGCCACCTGGCTTGTCCCGCAGGTCTGCGTGCTCACGAGCCGGGGGCACGCTGGTCTGCTCCCCGTCCTGCAGGAAGTTGGGTCGGGCAAATGTGCCCGTGCAGAGGAGGCTCGTGGCTGCCTGGCTCAGCCCGGGACTAGGAGGGTCTAATTCAGGGAAAGGCCCTTGGCCCCGATACACCACCACTCATTTATCGAAGACGTACATTTTACACATTTTAACATCTCTGAAGTTGGGATGCATCTTCCAAGCAGATGGCATGATACAGTTGAATTGGCTGTGATGTTGCTTAGTGGTACATCTCACACTCAATGGCATCTTTGATTCGAAGGAACATGGGTGAACAACAGTCTCCAGTCAGCCTTATCAAGAAGCTGGTATCTTGCTGTCCGTCTGTCCCAGTGACTAGTGCTCAACTGGTTTTGAGCACAGGAAGGGAGGAAAGGGGTGTCACGTATTGCCATCCCCGCCACCCCAGCCCTGGCCCTGAGCACTTCCCGTAGCCTGACGAAGCAAATAAAGAAGACACCTTCTCCATGCTGTGACCATGGACATCCTGGCCCAGGGAGTGCAGAAGCACTAGCAAACCGGAAAGGGCAGGGGCTCACGTGTGTGTGTGTATGTGTGTGCGCGCGCGTGCACGCACGCGCTCAAGTGGCACTCCAGCACTCAGCCTGCATCCCCACTCCGCCCTAATCACTCTCTTATCCCACTCTCCTCCCTTTGCAGCACACCGCAAGAGATTCCCAAACCCCACTCCTCGATCCTCAAGTAAGGGTTGAATTATGTCCCCTCAAAATTCACATGTGGAAGTCCTAACCCCTGGTACCTGAGAAAGTGACTATTCGGAGACAGGGCCTTTCCAGAGGTCATCAACTTAAAATGGGGTCATTACGGTGGGCCAGCCCAGTACTTCTGAAAGGGGGGAAATCTGGACATGGAAGGTGATGTGATGACACAGGGAGAAGCCGGCCGTCTGCCAGTCAAGCAGAGAGGCCTGGAACAGATCCTTCCCTAAGTCCTCGGGAAGAGCCAACCAAGCCTGCCGACACCTTGACCTCTGACTTCTAGACGCCAGAACTGTAGGCGAGGAGCTCTGTCCTGCAAGCCCCCTCTTGGGGTAGGTTACGCAGCCTCCGGGGAACATCCCCCCACCCCAGCCGCTCCCCCACCTTCTGCTCGCGAGACTTCTCCGTATTTCACACCCACACTCACTGCTCCTTCGCCTCGATGGCTGACTCCTTCCTGGCTTCTCCCCATTTCTCCCCTCAGGCTCTGTCTCCTGCTCTTCCTCACCAGACTTGGGCAGTGTCCCACTTGCTCCAGAGCTCCCTCTCCTCCCAGTGCTCAAGGAGCCTCCTCACGGAGGCATCAACTTCGCCCCACCCGGGCCTTAAAGCTCCGTCTCTAGCCCGCGTCTGTGCCAAGTTCCAGACCCAGCACCCACGATCTCCAGGAGGGGCATCTCCACCCGCACCTCCCGCAAGACCTCAAACACATCTAAAATCTAGTGTGTCGTTTCCCGCCTTCCCCGCACACACCTTACCCGACCTGCTCCCCTCCCCGTGACTGTCTAGCTCAGAAAATGGCACCATCACCTGAGTGTTGCCTGGTGGGCGGGGGTGGGGGGGCTGGGGAGGGGTGGAAGCCTTCTTTGGTTTGCTACTTCTGAGACCAGGCTGCCCTCGCTAGACTGGGAAGCCTTCCATGGCAGGAGTCATTCAATTAATCTCACAGACCTCAGACACACACTCTGGAGACACCCCACGGGGAGTTGGGGGAGTGTGGAAACCCTCCCCACATAAGCTCTTAACAGTTAAGCAACTGTTACTGAAAGAGGTACCATATCACAGACAAGTTTTTATTATTTTGTCCTGCATATAGAACCCAGGAAATATAAAAACATCTCCAGAATTAGTCAAAGGAACTGCATCCCCAGCCAGCCCCTGCCCTCCCTGGATGGGCTCAGATGGGGGAGCCGGAGGGTTGCAGGCCACTTCCCTCTGTCCAGTGAATAAATTCCATACAAAAATAGATCTGTAAGGGCTCCCAGAGAGCCATCGGCCTGCATCTGCACAGGGCAGAGGCCTGGGAGCCCTCAGGATTACGGGACCTCGCTCCTCGGTGGAGGGGAGGTCTACCCTGGACACCGAAGTCCTGTCACCACAGCCAGAGGGCCCTTCTGCAAAACAGCTAGGGGATGGGGAGGGGCCTGGGACCTTCAGAGCATGATTGATGTAGCTAGAGACGGGGATGAGGCACCCTCCACCCAAGAAGGGACACTGGTCCTTTCCAAGCTTGGGTGGGGGGAGGGGCGAGCCTGGAGGGCACCTGGCAAGGGGCCAGACCCTCCAGCCCCGTCAAAGGTAGAAGCAGGATCTCAAGCTCCGTTCCCCCCCCGCCGCCCCCCCGCCCGCCACCCCACCACCGCTATACCCTCAAAGTCACTGACTGGGGCAGTGCTTAGGAGGTCGGGAGCAGAGGGAGGGGCTCCAAGGAGAGAAGAGCAGCTTCTGGCAGGGTGAGGCCAAAGGCACTGCTGTGAGGCACCGTCCCCCACCATGGGTGCTCCCCAAAAATGCGCTGCATCTTCCAGCCTCCAGCCTCCTCCTCATGCTGGCCCCTCTGCTTGGATGCCTCTTGTCCTAGGCCCTCCGCCTTGGCCTGTGCAAAACTCCACCCACGCTAAGGAAAGACAGCCCCCACACCCACCTTCCAGGCCTTATGCATCTCCTCTCAGCCAAGAAGCCCTTCCAGACACACCTCCGTGCACAAATCATGAGTGTCCATCTGCCCTCTGGCCCAACGGCCCACAGACCCCGAGGTCTCCCGTGGGGCCTGGGGTATTTTTGGAAGGTGCATCTGTAGTACTTCTCGATGCCCGAGCTCATCTCCCCACTTAAGCTGAGCCCTCCAAGGGCCAGGCCAGCTCTGTGTCTCATTCACACCCTCCTCCTTCCCACCCATCTCACCCCACATACAGCCAAACCCAGAGTAGGCATATGCCAGGGATGTCCTGGACAAACTCAGCCCCTGGGACCCTGTCCAGATCCAGCTGCCTTCCCGCCATCCTGTGAAAGCCCCGGCCTCACGATCACCACTGCCTCTGGCAAGCCCTTCTGGATAAGGAACTCAGGAGTTAACTCAGTGTGGCCACTCCTGCCAGAGGGAGAAGGCGCTCTCCCACGGGAGGCTGAGTGGTGGCCAGGAGACAGAATTTGCAAGAAGGGGTCACCTCAGAGAACCCCTGGGCTACCTTGGGGGGAGAGTGTTGGTGTCACAAGATAGGACCAAGGACCCTTTCTCCAGAGCCAACCTCATCCCTAGACTGGGAGCTGGGGGCATGGGTTCTAACTCCAGCCCTGGCCCTGACTCCTCAACAGGCCTCGGTTTTTCCTATCTGCACAGTGCGGCTCAGAGCCTGTCAGAGAGAGAAAGTCCACCTCTGAGGCTGGAAAGCAAAGTTCACGGGTCCTCTGAAGAGAAGATGTCTCCCCTCATGCTCTCTGCAGATGTCCAACCAGTGAATGTATAAAAGGAATGCAAAGGGGAGGCCACGATGGGTCTCAGGGGAGCACCAGGACCTTGATGGCCTAGTCAGGACCCTCACCCTCACCCTGACCTGTCAGCCCAAGGGCAGGGGAAGCAGAAATCAGCTCCTGAGTCTAGGGCCCTTGGGGTCCAGCCCCTGAGTTCAGCACCACCTCTGCTGCCTGAGCCTCAGGACCAGTGTGCAGACAGGGCCGAGCCCAAGCGCGGGCCCTTCAGACGGGCTGCCGGGCATTTGGGGTCCTCGCCAGGTCTCACGGAAGCCCATTAGGGGCCCGTGCCGCCAACCGGCCAATGGGTCTGTGGGGCAAAGGGGCACCCACTGGGGTAGGCCCGAGGCCCCAGTGGGTGTGGAAGACAGAAAAACATGAACCAGGTGATTTAAAGCTACATTTCCCCTCCCCGCCCTGACCACCTTGGTCTCTGGGACCAAATCTCAGGGGTTCTCCCCAGGGATTTAAACCCTTTGGCCCCGGGGGACAGAGTCAGCAGCCAAGGTGTCCAGACTGGGGAAATGGGAAGGGTAGGCAGAGGAATGGGGGGACCGCGGTCCCGAACAAGCTCTGGGCCCGAGTGCAGGGAGAGCATGCTCACTTCCACACCCGTGGAGCGCAGCTGGCCAGGGTCCTTGGCAGGGCTGGGGCCGCTCACACCTGCACCCCCTGGCCTTGCATCTGGAGCACTCGCGCCCGCAGCGCACTGATCCCGCTGAGGAGGGCCTCCCGGTGTTCGGCCGAAGAGATGCCCAGGCTCACCAGGTCCCTGAAAGAAGGGCCGGTCAGACCCAGCAGGCTCGGCCCTCTTCCACTCTCCCTCCCTCTGTGTGGACAGGGGAAGGGTCTGGAATTAGGACAGGCAGGGGGTGAGGGGGGGGGGGTCCCGGGTAGACAGGGGCAGGGCCCCCGGGGTTCCTCGGACTCACTGGGCGCCCATGGCAGCCACGGCCTCCAGGCTCCCAAAGCCACCTGCAGCAAAGCTGTCCTTGTAGCGGCCCAGGTCCAGGGCCTCCAGCCATGCGCCCACGGAGCCAAAGGTGGGAAAGGTGGAGAAGGCACGGTCTGCCAGGGGGGTGGGAGGCCTGGGAAGCAGAGGGGCTGTGGTCAGTTAACAGCAGGGATCTGGTGCCCAGACCTGGTCACTCTCCTGAGGAGAGGCCACCTGAGAGAAGACAGGAGACGGGGAAGGCGACCCAGCCCCAGGGCGGACGTGGCTGCATGGAGCATGAGGCACCCCCAGAGCAGGTGAGGGTTTCAAGATACCAGTCAGGTAGGTAGAGAGAGGATTGCACCTGAGCCAGCCAAAGGTACTGGGAGGATCTGGAACAGTCTGGGGGATAGGACACACCTCGGACGGTCTGGGAGGTGACCTATATTATATCGAGGCAACTAATACTCGTTTCACTTATTCTATTTATTGGAACTACAAGCTTGTTAGAACTATTTCCACACACATTCACCCAGTCAGTGACCACTGTACTGGGATGTGTGAGGCAAAACCCAGGACAAGCAGAGTGACTGAGATGGATGAAAATGTACATGAGTCTGAGGCAGGCAGAGTATTAGCTCTATCTGGGGCAACTGGGTGAGCAGGCATAGCTGGACAGGTGGGGAAGGACGGGGTGGGGGCGGGAGCAGGACAGGTGGGGCAGGTGGATGTGGGCCATGCGGGGAGGCCACTCATGGAGAGTGAGAGGTCGGCCGGCCGGATCTGGCGTGGTTGGGGATAGGCGGGAATGTGCCTGTGACAAACGAGGCATCGGCTGTACCTGGGAGAAGTGGTCGCGGCACACTTTGGGGGTTCTGGGTCCTGTGCCATCTTGCTCAGGATGCTGTGGATCTGGGAGAACCTGGGTCGCTCGCCTGGGTCCTTCTGCCAGCAGTCAAGCATCAGTCGATGGAGGGGGGAGGGGCAGTTCCTGGGGGGTGGCAGCCGGAAGCCATCCTCCACTGCCTTGATCACCTGGGCCACGAAGGTGAGGGGCAGACAGGAAGCTTTAAGTCCCTCCAACGCATGTACACGTCCCATCCCGAGGAAGACTCAGGCAGTGGCCAGGCAAGACCGGAAGCAAGCAGACAGTGAAGTGGGGTCTCAGGCTAGGAGGTCAAGGGTCACTGGGCAGGGGTCAGGAAGTTGGGGCCTGAGGTCACTCACGTCTTGGCCAGACATGTCCCAGTAGGGCCGCTCCCCAAAGGCCATCACCTCCCACATGACGACACCAAAGCTCCACACATCACTGGCAGAGCTGAAGTGTCCAAACTGAAGCGTCTCAGGGGCGGCCCACAGTGCCGGGCTCCGGCCGCTCTGTGGACGGACAAGCACGTCAGGGGCAGGAAGGGACCGGCCCAAGTACACCCGGGGCTCCCCGCCCCACACAGCCCCAGATCCAGCCCCGCCTGCCATCCTCTCAGCTGCACGTCTGGGGAAGGCACATAAGCTGACCAGAAAATGAGGCCCACGCTGGCCTTTACTCGGGACCAACTGGGGTCAGGGACGGGATTGCAGGCAGCGGCCTCGACACAGCCAGGAAGAGGGGAGAAGCGGGTGAGGGGGACTCTGGTGCAGTCTGATGGGCAGGTCTGTCTGGGAGACGGGAATCCTCACCATGGTGGTGTAGACGGCCTCCGCTCGGTCCCGGGGCCCCCGCCCAAAGCCAGAGATCTTGCAGATAAGGCCACTGCTGACCAGCACACGGCGGGCCGCCAGGCCCCGGTGAACGTAGCCCATTTCCGACAGGTACTTCATGGCTGACGCCAGCCCGGGCAGCAGCCCCATCAGCTGCCCGGCCACCAGCTGGCCTTCATGCCGCTGTGGGAGGAAGTGCTACACACTCAGTTCCCTGGTGCTGTGTGACCTCAGGGAAGTCACCTGGCCCTCTCTGGGTTTGCCCTGTGACCCACCAGGCCAGCCTGGCCAGTGGGCACCTTTTTAGGGAATGATGCCAAGTGCAAGTCCCACCAAAGAGAAAAGTGAGGGGACGAAGAATAACATGGCTATCAGTACCCTCCCCCACCCCAGCGACCCAGGCCACTCACCCTCAGGAAGCCGTCGAGGGCCCCATGGCTCATGTACTCGGTGACGATCATCAAGGTGCTTCCTGTGCCCAGGGAAGGGGAACACACCCACTGAGCTGCCTGCTCCCCTCTGCCTGCACACGTGCTCCCCCACCTGGGCCCCAGCCCGGGGCCAAGACGGCCAGAAACAAGTTTCCCCAGTCGTGCCACCCTCCTGTGGGGCCCAGGATCCTCTATGCCAAAGAACAGAAGAGGAGACCTCCGTAGGAGGACCACGGTCAGGAGCTGCAATAAGTTTGCTAAGAAAGATCACCCAAGGTCCAGGCGATCCACCCCACAGAGTCACTGCAGGTCAGAAAGGCCTTTCAGGGTCGGAAGGGCCCCCCTGAGTCAGTGAAAGCAAGCTGAGGCCTTCTCTCCATCCTGGGCGGCCTAGGAAGGGCCTAAGCCTTCCATGGCTGAAGGAAGGGCACCCCACCTCCACCCCGTGTCCACCCCCATACTTGCGGAGCACAGGGCCTTACCTCGGGTGACGACACCCTCCAGCCGCACGACGTGGCCATGGTCGAACTGGCCCAGGGTGAGGGCCTCGGCCAGGAAGCTGAGCCTCTGAGAGTCAGAGCAGCCGTCCCTCAGCGTGTGCACAGCCACGGGGAGCTCCTGGCGGCCAGGGAGCTGCAGACAGCCGAAGGACAGCTCCCCGAACCGCCCTGTGAGGAAACAGCACCTCAGACAGTCCCCCGGAGGTCATCCGCCCCCGGCCAACCCAGGCAGGGTGAGCTGAGGCGAAAGCAACTTTTGGATCACAGGCTCTTCTTGACCTGGGACTCAGAGCTCCCGAGTTCAAATCATGTAAACCGAGTACCAGCAATGTGACGTGGGCTTCCTCTCTTTCCTCTCTGGGCCTCGATTTTCTTCCCTGTGAAATGGGGGTTCCTCCCAGCCCGCCTCAGCAGGAGATTTCAAAGACTCACAGCGAGGATACTGCACATGCAAGCGTATCAAAGGCTATTAAAGCCCAGGGTGACCCAGGAAGGGTGACGATGACATCTCCTCTGCCACACTACCCCTTTCTGGCTTCTATCCAGTGGGTCTGGCAACAGTGTCGGGGACAGTGTCTGGCTCCTGGTAAAAGTGGCTGCCTTCTCTGAGCCCAGGGGCTGAGGGTTTGCAGATGGGAAGGAAGGAGGCCAGGAGACTGAACAGCAGAGAGCAAAACACCTGCTAGGAGCCAGGCCGGGGTGCGGAGGGCTGCAGAGTCCCCACCTCGGCTCTGCATGAGGCAGCTATTGCACCCATTTTACAGACAAGAAACAGGTTTGGAGCAGAAAGGGCACGCGCCCCTGGTCACACAACTGGGCAGAGGTAGAGCCAGGACAAAAACTGAGGTTTGGTTGTCTGGTCCCAAGTTTGCAATGGCCCCTCCCCACTGCCCCATGAAGGCCCGGGACTAAACCTCTGCCAGTGGCAGTCTGCAGAGGCCAGCTAGAAAAGGGCAGGAGCGGGGAGGTCTCAGTGACCTTGGGGACAGGGAGGGTAGGAAGGCAGGGTCACGGACTCCTCTGCCATCCCCTTCCCTGGAACCTGGTGGGCGGAGGTCCCGTTTGGTGTGGAGCTGGGGCCTCCTGGCCAGGTGGGGACTGGGGTGAAGTCAGGGCTTCCAGAAATGGGGGAGGGCCTCGGGGCAGAGGCGGGCTTGCAGGATGGAGGTGGGATGGAGTAGAAGGGGGGGGGCGGTTCTTGGGCTGTACAAGGGTCCCTGGAAGCCCAGCTTGCCTGCTCCAAGGCTTCTCTCCAGTGTGACGGTTTTTGCATCCAGCTCCTTGGCAAACAGATGAACAGCCTGCAGCGGGTCCCCACAGCTCTGGGGGTCTAAGAACGTGCGGCGTGTCGGGACTTTGACTGCAATGCAGAGAGAGACAGAGATGTGCCCGAGGAAGGGGGCCCGTGGCCGGGGCGGGAGCAGTTACGCAAGCACAGCAAGGAAGAGGGCTAAGGAGGGGCCAGGCAACAACTCACAGTGGAAGTACAGCTCCTCCTCGTCGTGGGCATCCTGACCTCCTTTGCCATAGGGGCAGGGCCTGCGGAGGTGCAGAGTCCTTCTCTGAGCTGGGCAGCATCCCCTTCCCATCTCACCAGCGCCCAGGGTGGCAGCTCCTTATCCCTTCCAAACCACAAGATCTGTGCCCCAGATCTTGCTTGTCCTGCTTTGAAAGCAGTCAACCTATAACCCTAGCCCCAGACCTAACCCCTCATCCTAATTATTCCTAATTATTTTCGCTCTGAGACACAATGCACGTTCTTGCAATTCCAGAGGCACCCAAATCCTTACCCCCGACTTTGAACCCAAGCTGCCTGCCTGCCTACCGGTGAGCAATTCAGATGGCCCTTGCACTCAGGGGGGCCTTGGTCTAGCCAGGGAAACAAGCACTGAGCATCAGTCACAAGCCCGCTCACAGGTACCAGCAGGGGAGAAGGGCACAACGTTGTGAGAACACACGGCGGAGGGACCTGACCCCCTAGACCATCAAGGGCGGCTTCCTGCAGAGGCAGTCATGGACCAAAGTACGGCATCACCATCAAAAGCACCACAGACTGGCGTTTGGGGCCCCTGAGGCAGGGCCTTGCTGGCCCAGAGGAGAGCCCCCGGGGTGCCGAGGTGTCATGACTCAATCTGTATTTTAGAAATATCATCCTGGCTGCAGCTGTGGCCCCGCAGGAGCTGGCCGTGGCTCAGCCTACAGGGTGAGTGTGGACACAGAGAACAAAAAGCAAGAGGACACAAGTGACGTTTAGGTGACAGGGGCACAGGGCTCAGGGACTGCTAGAAGGCAGAAAGGGGGAGAGAGAAGGGAGGAATGACTCTTGGTGTTCTGGTTTGCCCACCTGTTCATAGTGGTGCCGTTTACCAGGACGGGGTGGCAAAGGGCTCGTGCTGAGCCGGTAGGGTCTGCTGAGCCTACAGAGTAGGCAAGGAGGGGTGAGGAGTAAGGAGTTAGAAAGGAGTGTGGGGGGTTTGGAGGAGGGGTCTGCTCTGGAGATACAAGTTTGGGAGCTGGGGGCATTGTCCAGGAAGACGACAGAGCCTGGGAAGGGGGACTGTGAACGAGTCTGAGGACCCCAACACTGAGAGATCGGGTAGAGAGGAAAGGAGCCATGGAGGACACCACAAAAGAACCACCAGAGAAGCCAAAGGGAAACAGAAAGGAAATCAGGGGTGACACTGTCACAGGAACGAAGGAAAGAGAAAGTGGAGCAGAGGAGAGAGACGGCGTGAAGGCTCCAAGGAGGGGCGGTTAGGGAGACTGGAGAGAGAAGATCACCCTTCTGTACGGATGGGAAAAGGGGAAAAGGCTGCCATTTAGGATAAAATGGTCACGATGGTGGTCAGTAGTCCAGGCTCTGGAACCTCATGCGCAGACTGGCTTCCCAGCCCCTCCACTTGGTAGCTGCGGGACAGGGAGGCTGGGATTTCTCTTTAATAAAATCGGGATCAAGACAACCCTACCTGATACAGCACTGTTGCACAGAGTTTGCTAAGCAGTCAATAAATGTCAGCTGTTATGTGGGGCGGGGGGAGGGGGGGGCACTAGAAATAGTATGGGTTCCTGCGATGGCGAGAAGGGGTGGGGTTCGGATCACAGTGGGAAGGAGCAGGAGGAAGGCACCTCCTCTAGAGCAAAGGGAGGGGGCGGGTGGGTGCAGAGACAGGTAGGTGTGCAGACTTGGGGGTGAGGAGCTGGGGGGCGGCAATGATGCAGTGAAGGAGCAGGTGCAACCAATGCGGCCGAGGGGGCAAGCTGCAAGGACAGGGCACCTGCGGGGCACACGTGCAAGAGCTGGACTCCGTATCTGGGGCGATGGCCAGGTCCAGGGCAGCATCTGGGAGAGGGACGTAGAGGTGGAACAGAAGAAAAGGTCCTTGGGAATGAGGAAGTTCAAGAACCAATAAGCCAAGGGCTGTCCGTTATAAGTCCCAATAAGCCACCAGTCATCCAATAGCTACTGAAGTCTCCTAGAGTGGGGACCTGCTTCCATGAATGAAGGGATCATCCAGGAGAGGTGGGTGGAATGGAAGGGGGCAAGACTGAGTGGATGGAGGAGTCGTAGAGAAATCCAGAAGCTTCCACTGGACAACACCCTCTGGTGAGAAGGGGGATGGGCCAGGATGGAGCGGGGAGAGGAAGTGGAGGCGGGGAGACCGTGCACAGAGCAAGCACTGCAGACATCAGACACCAGCCTGCAGAGGTGGCTGGACGCGCCGGACAGGTGCCATGCCCATTGGCATGAGACCAGCAGGCTCTCCCCACCTCCACTTCAGTGCCATTGGATTTTGAGTGGGTTTTGAGACCGACCGTGGCTTACTCTGCCCACCCTAGTGCATCTGTCTCCAAGGTGCTCCTGGGCAGCTACTCCTGTCCTGCACAGTCCCTGCCTGGAGGGGTGCTCCTTATGCCCCTCTCTCCCTGCTCCTCCTCCCGTCTCCCTGAGCCCTTAAGCTCCCAGCCAGGACAAGAGGCTCTTGGCTCCTGGACATTCCAGCTTTTCCAACTGGTCCAATTTGGGCGTCTGAGCACTGGAAAGGGGCTCACTACTCCTGTCCTGCCTCCCTGACTGTCCTGGCCCAGGCAGAGCTGGCTCCCAGACCCACAGGTCAAGGCCCTCCCCTCCTCAGTCGCTTGCAGTGCCTCATTCAAGGCCACACAGACAGTGCCGGGTGAGTGCTCGCTGTCCCTTCAACCCACAGGCAGTTCCGGGATGCTGAGATGTGCTGGGATGCGGCTCCCTGACCAGCCATCACTCTCCTCTGCTACCCCCGCTCCAGCCCATCACACGCAGACTTTCCAACCCTCAAGTCTGCCGACCTCAGCCCCAGCCTGGCACCTCTGCGTGCAGCAGTGTGGCCGTGGGGAGAAGGGGCAAATACACGCTGTGAGGTTTCTGCTGAATGCAAAAGGACTGGAATCTTCTCTGAACCAAACTCAAGCTCCACATCCTTTCTCCTCCTCCCACCCCCCTTCTCTGCCCACTCTCCTGCAAGCTTCCTTCTGCTGAGCGTTGGGGGGGTGGGTTCTGGTTTATGAGTTCCCCTCCCTGTCCTCCCCCCTCCCACACGCAATTTCTGCCTTTCTTCCCTTCGCCTGTGTTCGAGGGCCTCCGGATCTCTGGCGGGCAGGGGCTGGGGGGCCTCTGAGCGCCTCAGGAGAACCCTAATCACACTGGAGCAGCTGGCGCTTGATTCCATCCTCAGTGATGCCTTCTGACATTTAATGAGTTAAGGAGCTAAATCCCCTTCATCCCAGAGCCGCTGAGCTAGCTGCAATGCTGGCTGCTGCGGGAGCAGCGAGCGGGGGAGGGGCCGGGGCCCGTGCGAGCCAAGCCTGGATCTACACAGCAGTATGCTTGCGTGTGCAGATCTGCATGTGCGCAAATGCAGGTACAGACACAGGGGCCGTGAGCACATGTTAGTGCGCACGGGGACACGACCCACCAGGGGCCAGCCAGGCTGGGAGCGGCCACCTACCTCCTCCACATGGCCAGCACGCTCATCACAGAGCCCACGACGAGGAGGGCTGAGACGGTCACCACCGTGACGACGACCGCAGGGCTGTGGTCCCTGGACCCTGAGGCAGCTGGGGGTAAACCGCGAGGCTGAGGCAGGCAGAGGACCAGGCTCCTGGGGGGGCCCCAGTGCAGACTCCTGCCCACCCCCCACAGCACCTCTGCACTTGGCCCCGGCTCCCACAGCAGAGGGACCAAGGCAGCCCCACCAACCACACTGGCACCTGGAGCTTCCTCCTGTCTCAGGGCCGGGCACCTCCACGGCAGTCCAGTTCGGAGAGAGAGGACCAGGGGTCCAGACAGGCAGGGCTGCACCTCTCCTTCTGCCTTTCCGAAGGGCACTGACTTAACATAGCTCTGCAGGGGGCACGGCCTCTCACCTGAGCTCCCCAGCCCCATCCAGACCATCCACCGACAATTGCAACGTGAGTTAACGTTTAATACACACTTACTCCATTCAGGGCACCGTGTCACGTGCCTTAACTAAATGGTCCTGTTTCATTGTCACAACAAGCAGGTAAGGCGGTGGTGTCTCCATTTTATAGCTGAGGAAACTGACATTGAGAAAAGTTGTGTGATAGGCCCAAGGTGCCACGACTAATACATGGTGAGCCGGAGGTCTGAACCTGATTCCAAAAGCCTCCACTTTGAACTATGTCCCCAAGAGAGTGGCCTAAAGGACCCCAGGCTCTCAACTCCATCTATCCATCCATCCAACATGCGTGACAGGCTGGCGCCAGTACTGGGGAGACAGTGATGAATGAGCCAGAATCCCTGCCCTGGAGGAGTGTCCAGACCAGTGGGAGAGACAGAAACAAAAATCCTAACTGCAGAATGACAACAGAAACAGACTGCTGAGCAGAGGCATGCTCGTTTCTTCCTAAAAGCCAGTGAGGAAGGCTTCGCAGAAGAGACGTGACATCTGCTCTGGGCCTGGGAGATCGGAAAAGGTCTGGGTGGTGCTCAGACGCACGTGCTGGGTCTGGAAAACGGCAAGCCATCCTGTGGGGCTGGGATACAGACCACAGAAGGCTGAGAGCGCCAAGATGTGAAGCTGGACAGCGGGAGGAAAATGGGAACTGGGGGAGGAGAGAGCACCCGGAGGGCCTGGGATGCCAGGCCAAGAAGTGGGAACTTCATCCTGAGGGTGACAGGGAGCCAGGGAGCAATGGGCAGGGTTCCTGCCTGAGGGGGAAGGGCTGGAAGTATCTGCGGCCGGGAGCAGGGATGGACAGGAGGTGCGCGAGAGAGGTGCAGGTTTGGGGAAACTATCGAGAATGGGGGAGATGCTATGCAGCCCTGAAGACTCCACTGAGATGAGATGAGACGTGGGACACAGGACTTGCGCTGGCTCTGGGCTCCGGGAGGAGGAACACAAGTGCAGCACAGCGTCCGGGCAGTGAGGGCCAGCACAGCTGGGGAGCGTTTCCCCAGGGAGGATCTGTAGCGCCTGGAGTGACATGGGGCCAGAAGGGGGGTGACAGCCTGGGATATGAGGTCGGAGCCCCAGGGCTGTTGGGAAGATGTCACAGTCAAGTGACAAGGGACAGAAAAGGGAGGGAGAGTTAGGGGCCAACAAGGCCATGGTCAAAGGGGGGATTTTAGAGCCCATGTTCCCAGAGGTGGGGACATGGCCTGGGGTCTGGTCAGGCCAGAGGTGGGCGGAGTTGCCAAGAACTATGTGGAATGAGGTGTCTGGGTGGACATGGAAATGGAGACAGGGCAGTTGTGGAAGGTGGCCTCTGAGATGTCCCCGCTGGATTCTCTACCTCCTGGTATTACTTAGTCCCCTTGAGTATGGGTTTGACATAGTGACTTGTTTCTAACAAACAATGCAGCCAAAGTGATGGGATGTCACCTCCAAGATGAGGTGACAAGAGACTGCAGCTTGTCTCGGGCACCCTCTCTCTCTGTCACTGTCTCAGGAAGAATCTAGGTGCTGTGTTATGCAGAGCCCTAGGGAGAAGCCCAAGAGGCAGAGAACCACGTGCCCCCAGCGAACAGCCAGTGAGAACCTGAGTTGGGAGGCAGATTCTCTCCCCATTAGGCCTTGAGATGACCGCAGCCACGAGGGACCCTGAGCCAGCGGCACCTAGCTAAGCCGCACCCAGATGCCTGGCCCACAAAAACCACGAGAGAATAAATGTCTGCCGTTCGCGGCTACTCGCTTGGGGGTAATTTGTCACGCGGCAATGGATAACTGATACAGTGCTGAAGCACCGTCCCTCATTGTGCTCTTGAGCTGGGATCACAGCTCACTGGAAGAAGTGCTCTGCAGACTGGGAGGCCCATTCCCGCAGAACCAGGACCACAGCAAAGGAGGCTGGGGGTCCGAGCAGTGTCTACTCACTGAGAAGCACCAAATGAATGGAAACCCTCAGCCCTTTTCAGCGACCAGCCAGCCCCCAGCTCCTGCCCCCACCACGCCCACTCCAGCCCAGCCCGTGAGCCTTTGTTCAGGTGGATTCTTCTACCCGAAATGCCTCCCCTGCGCATCTTGGCATTCAAATGCTCCCTAGCCTTCAAGACAGAGCTCTAATCTCCTCTCGCTAGCACCTGGCCGAGGTCTGGCACAGACAGGCATTCAAGCAAGAAGTACCGTCTCTTTTCCCAGAAGGCTGACTCCCTCTACATTTTATCTCCACCTCCCTTTGGGCTCAGAGCTCTTCCTATCTTGGATTAGACTCGTGTAGCAGGTTGGAAAGAATTATTATCTTGACAGCTGGTGTCAGAATGCCTCTTAGGGGGAACCGCCTTTGTCCAGGAAAATACTTTCATGAACTGCTCGGGGTAGATAGAGGTGAGATCCTGAGGGTGGGGTTAGCAGCTGGCAAAACCACCAAAGCCAGAGCTAAGCTGCTCATCGCTCACCATGAAAGGGAGTTTGGGGGTGGAGGGGGTGTGGGGAGAAGAGGAGCCAGGGGAGGGAGGTGAAAGGAGGAAGTGGGCAGCACAATACCACGGAGAAGCCGGCACAGTTTTAGAATCAGGGGATCTGATGTCTGATGTACAGCTTTTGTTTTGTTTTGTCTTGTTTTGTCTTGATGACAGCTTTATTGGAGGAATTAGTCATGTACCGCACAATTCCCCCATTGAATGGGTACAATTCTTGTTGTGTTTTGTTTATTGCTGCAGGGCAGCCCCTTTGGGGCCCCAGCCTTCACGGAAGCCTGCCTCTCGCTCCAGGGCCTGGTGGGGAAAGGAATGACATCCTGTGTGTGAGTCTGTATCACGGCAGAGGGAAAGCAGCAGAATGGGAAAGCATTTAGCCATCCGAGCAAGAAGTGACCATGAGACTGAAACTCCTCCCCCCAAAATAGTCAAGAATCTTGGAGAGGGCACAGCATGTTTCTACAAGACATGAGAGGTCTTGAGAGGCTGGGAGACTCCAGCTGGAGACATGGGTTAGAGTTGCTCGTGAGCTCCTCCCCTATGGGCTCCCCCAGGACAGGCCTCCCCACCCCCAACTTATTCATGTCACTGAATAGGCCCCAGTCAGCGGATTCCAAGTTCAGTAACTATTTAGGTTGTAATTGAGCGGTTCTGCGGGCTCCCTTAATTGCACAGAGGACCACCCCCTCCCCAGTCTGTCCCCCTGCCCCAGCCCCACGCCTGAGTTTTCTCTGCCCGGAGCCCTTTCCACATACACACACGTCACTTACCCTCCCCTGGGGTCTGCACTTCAATGGAGGGATTGAAACTCTGAGTCTCCCAGGAGGGCCCCGGGGAAGCCGCCCGGATCTGAAAGACGTAGC
Source organism: Panthera leo (assembly GCF_018350215.1). Lineage (NCBI taxonomy): Eukaryota > Metazoa > Chordata > Mammalia > Carnivora > Felidae > Panthera > Panthera leo. The sequence goes on from NC_056686.1 coordinate 28,937,666, forward strand.
GGGTAGCCGGCTTCAGGTTGGTGACAGTGACCGCGGGTGCCCCTGTCTTCACCGTGGAGTAAGTCTGCTCACTCTGACCCTGAGGAAGGACCAAGAAGTGAGGCCTGGACCCAGGGCCAGACCCACGCTCCTTGGAGAATGACAGGGGAAAGGAGTGGGGAGGCGGAGAAGGGAGAAGAGCCCTCAGGTGAGCAGGGACCAGGCGGAAGAAGCTGACTCCGACAGTCTGGGGAGGGCTCCATCCGTTTCTTCCACAGCTTCTCCAACCCCTCTCTCCACGCAAGTTCCCACCTGGGCTCAGTGGTACTTGTGGCGAAGAACAGTAAGAGAAACTTTAGAGAAGATGCTAGATCCTCCTTCTTGGGGATGGACATCAGGGCCTGGAAGTCCAGAGGGTGAGCAGGGCCTGATGTCACAGAGGAAAGAAGAAGAAACTGAACCCTGACACCTGCCCGGCCCTTGCCGGCTCACAAAGATTTTCCTCCTCTTTGTCATCTGGTTTTCACAATGTCCTGCAAGGCATGAATTCACAGATAAGGAATCGGGGGCAGAGGGGTAGACAGACTTGCCTGAGGCCCCCACTGGACAGTGGGGACAGCAACAGCTGTCATGGAGTGAGGGTCAGCTTGCTGCCAGCTGCTATGCAGACTCTTTAGAGGCTTGACTACCTAAGTCCTCACAACAGTATTTCCATCTTTTATAGGTGACAGTCACATCAAGGAAGGGGCAGAACGACACCTTCTTGATTCCTTCAGGTCCCGTGCTTTATCTCTATATCATGCTGCCCCCCAACATGTCTGAGAATGGGGTCTACTGGAGATGCTGTCATCATTTTGTCTCTGTCCCCACCCCCTGCCACCTTATTACAGCCCCTGCCACAGCCACAGCCTCCCGATATCATGTGGCCCAGTTCTTTGACCATGGTATTCAGGAATGGGGCAGACACTGACCCAAACCAGGCCAATCAGAATCTCCCTTCCAGGTATTTGAATGAGCCACTGAAAGACAGTGAGGCAAGGGCTGTGGCCCTTCTGAGCCGGGCAGGCTAGGGCCCGGGTGGAAGAAAGAGGCAAGGCTGTCAACCCAGGCAGCTGTGATATGCCCTGAGCAAAGCCCCCTCTGCAGAGGATGCGGGACCCGCACCCAGAGAGCAGAGCGTAGATAAGGAGCACTGTGCCTCCCAGATTTGTGGCCACTGGGTTCCAGGCGACGCCCTTGAAGCCTTTCAAACAGAGCCCCTCTTGCACAGGACCCTCTTTTCAAGGCTTTTTGTTCCCAGCAAATTCACACCCACTAAGGGCCTGGAGCATCTGCCAGCTCAGCTTCTGGACTCTACTGCACGGCCCAGCTCCTTCCCAGTGTCCTTCTCTGTCATCTCCCAAATGTCAGGGTTCCTCAGAGCCCCGTCCTGTCCCCTCTTCTCACCCTCCCTGTCCTCCTAGGCCATCTCTTCTGGCTCCTGGCTTCATTCAGCTCCTAGCCCCGTGCAGAAAGGGCCCCAACTCTCTGTCCAGCGCCAGGCCTCTCCCTTGAGCTGCAGACCTGCAAGCCCACCTGGATGTCCCAGAGGCCCCCTGAACACTGCATGGGCCAAATCAAACTCATCCTCTTACCTCGATTCTGCTCCCCCTTTTCAGTCCATGGCACCCCACCCCCTAGATGGCCCAGCCGTGACTCAGGAGTTCCTCCTCCTTTGTGTTCACCAACCCCCCCCAACGCCAAACTCACAGCTCTCCGTAGACTTCTAGTATTCAAAAACTACTATCTGACTCAGCCAAGAAGTCCCCTGAGTCACTCAGGAGTGAGTGAAGCTCTGACACATTAAGTGCTGAAGATGAAAGCAAGGTTTCGCTTGAAGGAATAAGATTTGCACCAAGGTGAGAAGCAGTTTAACAGCAGATTACGTATCACATTTAAAGACAATACATTCAAGGAGGAAGGAGACAGTGGATCGGGATATATCTCCACTTGGCAAATCGAGGTTGAACTGCGACTATTGATTGACAACAGATACAAGAAGTTAGCAAAAATCAGCAAAAGCATCCTGTAAGAATCAATTGGCTATGTGGGGTTTACAATATGGAGAAGCTGTGCATCTTTCCTTATTCCTTGTAAACGACATATGACACATTTTTTCTATAGTAAAATTGTCAGGATAACTCATACACTCATTGTTCCGGAGAGTGGGGCGTTAAACATTGACCAGCACATGGTCAAGCCCCAGCAGACCACCTGACCTACCAATGTAGGTCAATTTGTAAATTTTGAAAGAGTATGGTACTTCAGCCTTCTTTTTCTTAAAGAGGGCTGCAAATTGCATATGGTCCGGCCACACAAGATGGGAATGAGTCCCTAGAGAAAGCTCTTAGTGAACTGCAAACACTAGGTAAAAGTGGTGACAATGGAGCTGATGACCAGTGAGGGGCAGGGAAGGGGACAGCCGACGAGCAGTGGGGTCCATGCACGGAGTCGAGGGGGGGGATAGGAAGAAACTCAGGCCTGCCAAAAGCCACTTAGGAGGCCGGCGGATGTGTTCACAAGGAAAGTAAGAAGGGCTTTTGCCTCGAGGAGGTTGTGAAGAAAAGGACCACAGCCCGGATTGCAGCCTCAGGTCCCGCCCAGACCTCACCTCACCTTCTCGTAGTATCGGATCTCGTACTCCGTGCCGTTAGCCCCGGGAGCTCCGGCAGGGATAGGCTCCCGCCACGACAGGGACACACTCTGGGGCTCCACTCGGTCCCTCCGGATCTCATCCTCCTCCCAGGGCGCTGAAAGTAAGGAACACTCGGTTCTCGATGGGAACCCACTGTGGGGCAGGGCGGGGGCTGGAAGGGCGGGGCATGCAGGGTGGGGGTGGGGCCAGGCGGGCGGGGCGGGGCCAGAAGCTCCTGAGGGGCGGGGCCTGAGTTGTCTTAGGACCAGAGGGGAGCCTGCTGTCACCTCACAGGTCTCAGCTTCCCTGTCTCTGCCAGCGAAGCGCCAAGCCACCTGCTTCTTGCTCACCCCCTGCATTCCAGCTGCACTAGTGGTGGCTGGTTCTAACACCCCAGGTTCTTTCTACACTTTCTGTGGTTTGGAGGCATTAAAAAGCATAGGAGCAGGAAGACCACCTACTTAACTCTTCTAACGGTCTTGGTTAAGAGTTAATCCGCTCCGCAACACTAGGAATCGCAGGAAACTACCTCAATATAATGAAGAGACCATATGTGAGAAAGCCCCAGCGAACATACTCAACGGTGGAAAACTGAAAGCTTTTCCTTGAAGATCAGGATCAAGGCAAGGATGTCCACTCTTAACACTTCTAATTAACATAGTACTGAAGTCCTAACTTAACCAGAGAGCTGAGGCAAGAGAAAGAAAGAAAAGGCATTCAGATTGGAAAGAAAGAAGTAAAATTATTTCAGTCCACAGGTGACATAACCCTCTATGTAGAAAATCCTAAAACTTCCACAAGACCCTGTTAAAATTACTAAACGAATACAGCAAAGTTGCAGGATACACCGTCAACATGCAAAATCAGTCCCATTTCTACATATTAACCACGAACAATCTGAACAGGAAATTAAGAAAACAATCCCATTTACAATTGCAGCAAAAAAGAATAAGATATTTAGGAATAAAGTTAACCAAAGGAGTGAAAGACTTGTACACCGAAAATCAGAAAACATTGCTGAAAGAAATTAAAGAAGATACAAATAAATGGAAAGACATCGTGTTTATGGAGTGGAAAACTTAATATTGTTAAAATGTCCAGGCTACCCAAAGCAACTTACAAATCCAATTCAATTTGCAACAAAATTGTTTTTTGCAGAAATAGAAAAGAAATCCTAAAATTCATATGGAAAATCAAAGGACCATGAATAGCAACATGATCTTAAGAAAAACAAGGCTGGAGGCCTCACACTCTGACTTCAAAACACTGCAAAGCCACCATAATCCAAACAGTTTGGTACTGGTAAAAAGACAGAAATGTGGGCCAACTGAAAAGAATAGAGAGCCCAGAAATAAACCCTCACAGATATGATGAAATGATTTTCGATAGGGGTTCCAAGCCCACCCAATGGGGAAGGGACAGTCTTTGCACCCAACAGTGCTGGGAAAACTAATTGTCCACATGCGAACGAAAGAATGAGGTTGGATCCTTACCTGATACCACATACAAAATTTAACATGAAATTAATTACAGACCTAAATGTAAGACCTGAAACCATAAATTCCCAGGAGGAAACATACAGGGAAGCTTCATGCCATTAGATTTGGCAATGATTTCTCCGACGTGACGCCAAAAGCACAGGAAATGAAAGCAAAAATAGACAAATGGGATCCCACCAAACTTAAAAACATCTGCACAGTAAAAGGAACAATCACCAAAATGAAAGGCAACCTATGAAATGGAAAAAAAATATTTGTTAATCATATATCTGATAAGGCGTTAATATCCAGAATATATAAAGAACTCCTGCAATTCGACAACAACAAACCTACAAATAACCCAATTTAAAATGGGGAGGGAATTTGGATAGACATTTCTCCGAAGAAGACAGACCAATCACCGATAAGCACATGAAAAGATGTCTAAAATCACTAATGATCAGGAAAACACAAGTCAAAACCACAATGAGATATCATCTCAGATCTGTGAGGATGGCTACTGTCAAAAACAAAACAAAACAGAAAATAGCAAGTGTCGGATGTGGAGAAACTGGAATCCTGTGCATTGTTGGTGGGAATATAAATTGGTGCAGCCATTATGGAAAACAGCACGGAGGTTTTCCAAAAAATTAAGAATAGAACTACCCTATGATCCAACAATCCCACTGCTGAGTATACATCTCAAGAAAATTAAATCACTATCTCGAAGAGACATCTGCATTCTCATGTTCATTGCAACATTATTCACAATAGCCAAGATATGGAAATAACTTAAGTGTCTGTTGATGGATGAATGAATAAAGAAAAGAAAATGATATATATAAAGGGATGTTATTCAGCCCATAAAAAAAGAAATTGTGCCATCAGCAAAAACATGGGTGAACCTTGAGGGCATTATGTTACGTGAAAGAAGAAAGACAAAGACAAATACTGCATGATCTCACTTATATGTGGAATCTAAAAAACCTACATTCATAGAAACAGAGTAGATTGGTGGTTGCCAAGGGCTAGGAGCTGGGGAAATGGGAGATGTTGGTCAAAGGGTACAAACTTTCAGTGAGAAGACGAATAAGTTCTAGAGATCTAATGTACAGCATGGTGACTATAGTCAACAGTACTGTATTGTGGGGGCACCTGGGTGGCTCAGTCCATTAAGCTTCTGACTCCTGATCTCGGCTCAGGTCATGATTTCACAGTTTGTGGGTTCGAGCCCCACATCGGGCTCTGTACTGACAGTGCAGAGCCTGCTTGGGATTCTCTCTCTTCCTCTCTCTCTGTCCCTTCTCCGCTCACGCTCTCTCTCTTAAAATAACTAAATAATAAAAATTAAAAAATAAATCTTAGGGGCGCCTGGGTGGCTTAGTCGGTTAAGCATCCGACTTCGGCTCAGGTCATGATCTCACAGTTCGTGGTTCAAGCCCCGCGTCGGGCTCTGTGCTGACAGCTCAGAGCCTGGGGCCTGCTTCAGATTCTGTGTCTCCCTCTCTCTCTGTCCCTCCCCTGCTCATGTTCTGTCTCTCTCTGTCTCAAAAATAAATAAAAATATTTTTTAAAAAATCTTTAAAAATAACAATATTGTATTGTATACGTGGAAATTGCTAAGAGACATCTTAAGTGTTCTCACGACACACACACACTTCCGAGAGAAGATGCTGGAAAGGCAGCTATATAGGTGGTTTCAGGACTCACAAAAGGTATCTGGAAATGAGATGGAGACCCAAGAGCCATCAGAAGGGGACTGGATGAAGCTTCCCAGGAGGAGGCACAGAAAGAGAGAAAGAAAAGCTTTTAGGAAACATACATTTAATTTAAGAGGCAGGTTAAGGAAGAGGAGCTTGAACACGAGGAGCCAGAGAGAGAGCAGGAAAGCCAGGAGCAAATGAGATCACAGAAGCCCAGGGAAGAGAACATTTAAGAAGGTTCCCTCCTGAGTCTTCTGGTTATTAGCTTCCAGTCCATGAGCAAGAGACTCAGTTTCCTCATGCGTAGAATGGAAACAATTCTGACCTCACTAGGCTCGCTGTAAGAATTTTATAAAGTAATGTATATGAAGAGCTTAGCACAATATCTGACACGGAGCAAGCGCTCCATGCAAGTTTACTAACTAGAAGAGCCAGCAGTTGGCAGTATCATACGCTGAGAAAGGACAGGGTAAGACTAGGATTCAAAGCGCCCTCTGGCTTTAACAATGTGGAGGCTCCTGGTGACTTTGGGGGATTGAGGGGAAGTAGATACCAGGTGGCTATGGGACAGGGCCCATGCAGCTCACTCTTTGAAAAGTGCATGAACATGGCTTCCAGTTTTAAATGGTAACCACCTAGCAGCCCCCACCTGCAGTCTCTTCCCAATTCTGATGAAAACAGAAAGGTACAGAAAGAGTTGAAAACTCAGAACATCAACGTAAGCTAGTCTAGACAGCTGAATGCCAGAATGGGGGAGATATGCCACTCCACCTATGAGAAAGCCGGTGGAACTGGACTGAAAAGTGCAATTGTCATGAAGCCCCAGGCTATGCTGCCCACAGAGTGACACGGTCTCCCATCCTAAAAATAACCTGAAAGATTTTTTAATCCCTCCTCCCACTGTCTGACCCTTACAAAAAGGCAAGGTCTTTGTCAACAGGACAATGCACAGCCATCACTCTCTTGCATAGTTGCTTTGGAGGAAAAGTGTCCTTCCGTATCCCCCAGGAGTGCCTCTCGGCCTAAATCCACTGGGAGATGACAGCTGTCAGAAGAGATGTGGGTTCAAGGGGAGAGGAGAGAGAAAACGTCCCAGGATGGCATAGACCCTTGCAGATACAGATGGACAGCAGAGACAGGAAGAGGCCAGGAATGTCGTGTTTTGGAGCTACATTTGTTGAAAGCATTAGACGGCCATACAGAGGTAGGAGACGGTTCCATTTCAGACCCACAGAGATACATTAGATGAAAGCCTAACAAATCCTGAGACCGGAGCTGAAAACCGAGCCCAATGCTCTCTCCTGCTGTAGGTGGATCTGTGATGAAATCCAGCCAGTGCCCACGGGGGACCGAGACCACAGCAGACATGAGTGGAAAACTATTCAACAGCCATGTCTCCCCTTCCTGGCCTGTGGAGCCCAACTTCTGATTCAGGGTCTACTGTCTCCCCCTGTGTGACTCAGGTTAATTCTGATTGTTCTAAGACAGCTGTGTGGACTCATTTCCTGTGCCAATGACTGCGGTCGGGCTTACCATCCAGTTCTGGCTGATGTAAGGAGAAAGCAGCTAAGGGGAGGATGGACTCTGGAAAAGGTTTCTTGTTCTTAAAATGATACCTACACGAAAGAAACAGTCCCTTTCTTCTGCTCTGGATGGTAAGGATGTGATGTCTGGAGCTACTGCATCCAACCTGCCACCATGAGGGAGCCAGCCTATGTGACAAGGACGGCATGGCACGGTAGAAAGACACAAAGAACCTGGGTCCTTGAGGACCCCGATGAGCTGCTGAAATAACCATGCTGTGAGTCCACTCCTAGGTACGCTGAGAAATCATTTTCAGCGAAACATCAGCTGGATTGAGATTTACTGTTACTTGCAGCTGAAAAGCCTTACAAACCAACCCAGAGGGCAATTCACACATGGGGTTTTTTGGCAAACACTAGCCATCTCCTTGTTCAAGAACAAGGAAAGAGAAAATGCCAAAAACATCAGGCATATGAGAAAAACATTTCAGAATAAATGAATGGTAATATTATTTCTGAAGATTCAGGAGGCGCAGCTTCTTAAGAGGGATTTAGTGTGACAGAGAAACAAGAAAGGCGACTGTCTGGCATCCTCGAGAAGATGAAAGAAAACACAGCCTCCACAAAATGGGAGCAGAAGACCATGAAGGAACAACAGGCAGAGAAGAAAAAGAAAAAAGATGAGGCGAGGTAAAAGCGGAGGAGGTAAGCGAGGAGGCCTGTGGGGAAACTACGTGTGCGTTAGGAAAACTGAAATATTTAAAAGAAAATGCACTGCAGGGGCACCTGGGTGGCTCAGTGGGTTAAGCATCTGACTTCGGCTCAGGTCATGATCTCACCGTTCACGGGTTCGAGCCCCCCGTGGGTCTCTTTACTGACAGCGCAGAGCCTGGAGCCTGCTTCCAATTCTGTGTCTCCCTCTCTCTCTGCCCCTACCCTGCTCACAGTCTGTCTCTCTCAAAAATAAACAAACATTTAAAAAAGGGGCGCCTGGGTGGCTTGGTCGGTTAAGCGGCCGACTTCGGCTCAGGTCAGGATCTCACGGTCCGTGAGTTCGAGCCCCGTGTCGGGCTCTGTGCTGACAGCTCAGAGCCTGGGGCCTGTTTCGGATTCTGTGTCTCCCTCTCTCTCTGACCCTCCCCCGTTCATGCTCTGTCTCTCTCTGTCTCAAAAAATAAATAAACGTTAAAAAAAAAAAAAAGAAAGAAAAGAAAATGCACTGCAAATACAAGGAATTTTAACAAAATCACAAGTAGAATGGAAACACCAAGCAGACAATAAGAAGAAATAGAATTGAATAATGTGTTTCATTTATATATGGAAAAAGCGAGAGAAAAACTACGGAACAAAAATAATACACAATGCTGTAGGGTAGCCAGGAAATAGTTAAAATGTTTACCATATCTTCGACAACAAAGAAAACTCAAGAACTACTTAAAAAACGAAAAGCTGTGCAAACCTCTTTCTCTAAGCATGGAGCAGTAAAATCAGAAACAGAAGAAAAGCAAATCGTCCAGAAATGAAAACACGTTCTCTAAAATAAATCTAGGCAAAACTACAATACTAGAAGAAAACACAGGTCTGAATCTCCATGACCTTGAACCAGGCAGTGGTCTCTTAGATATGAAACCACAGGCACAGGCAACCAAAGACTTCATCAAAATTTAAAACCTGGAGCTTCAAAAGGCACGGCTCAAAGCGAAAGGTGTCTGCTGGAGGCATGACGGGGAGCTGGGCAAAACAGGGGAAGGGGGTCAAAAGACACAAACTTCCAGTGATAAAATAAGGAAGTCCTGGGAGTGTAATGTACAGCATGGTGACTATCGTTACTGATACTATGCTGTATATTTGAAATTTGCTACGAGAGTAGGCCTCAAAATGTCTCATCACAAGAAAAAAATGTGTAACCACGTGTGGTGATGGAAGTTTACCAGACTTACTGTGGTGCTCGTTTCACGATACATACATATACGACTCATTACGTTGTACCAGAAACAGACATTAGGTTATGTATCAATTATACCTTGATTTTTTTTTTCGAAAAGTGACCGACAACCCACAGAGTAGGAGAAAATATTTGTAAATCATATATTTGATGGGGGTTGTTATGTGTTGCACTGTGTCCCCCCCCCCACAAAGATATGTTGAGGTCCTAGCCCCCAGTACCTCTACAATGTGACTTCTTTTGGAAATAGGGTCTTCGCAGTGAGATTCAAGTTAAAATGGGGTCATTCAAGTTGGCCCTAATCCAATATGAACGATGTCCTTATGGAAATTTGGACACAGAGACAGACACTCACAGAGGGGAGACAATATGAAGACACACCGGGAGAAGAGCCATGTGCCTGGAACAGGCATCTACAAGCCAAGGAAGACCAAGGACTGCCAGCAAACAGGAGGCTAGAAGCAAGGAAGGATCCTCTTCTGGAGCAGAGAGAGCATAGCCTTGCTGACCCGTTGATTTCTGACTTGTACCTTCCAGAAGTGTGAGACAAGAAATTTGTTTTAAGTCATCTAATTTTCAGTACTTTGTTACAAAAGTCCTAGAAAACAAATACAAAGGTCTAATACCCAGAATATATATATATATATGCATATATATATATGTATATATGTATATATATATATGTATACATATATATATACATATATATATGCATATATATATGTATATATATACACATATAATTTTTTTAAGTAGCTCATAACTCAATGGCAAAAAGAAAACCCAGCATATGAAGAGATGTTCAGCATCTCTAGGCATTAAAGAAATGCAAATCCAAACCACAGGGAGATACTGCTTCACATCCACTAGGGTGGTTGTAATCAACAAAACCAGTAACAAGTGTTGGTGAGGATGTGGAGAGACTGGAACCCTTGCACACCGCTGGCGGGAAGGTAAAATGGCGCTGCTGCTTTGGAAAACAGTTTGGCAGATCCACAAAAAGTTAATTAGTTCCAGAAGAAGATAAAAAGCCAACCGTACGTCTCAGTTCTAGAGGCTGGAAATCCCAGATCAAGATGCTTACAGATTTGTTTTTAACAATTTTTTAAAAAAATTTTAATGTTTATTTACTTTTGAGAGAGAGAGAGAGACAGAGTGTGAGCAGGGAAGGGGCAGAGAGAGGGAGACACATAATCTGAAACAGGCTTCAGGCTCTGAGCTGTCAGCACAGAGCCCGATGCTGGGCTCAAACCCACAAACTGTGAGATCATAACTTGAGCCGAAGTTGGACGCTTAACTGACTGAGCCACCCAGGCGCCCCAAGATGCTTACAGGTTTGTGTCCATAGTACTCTGGTAGGGTTTCTCCTCCTGACCTACAGACACCGTTTCTTGCTGTGCCCTCTCCTGGCCTTTCTTTTGTGTGCACAGAGCAGCTCTGGTGTCTTCCTCTTCTGTAAGAACACCAGTCCTATGGGACCAGGGCCCCGTCCTTAACATCTCGTTAAACTTACTTACTTCTTTAAAGGCCCTATCTCCAAACACAGTCACATTGGGAGTTAGGGCTTCAGCATTATGAATTTGGGGAAGACGCAATTCAGTCTATAACATCATATGACCTAGCGATTTCACTCCTACACATACACTCAAAAAAAGTGAAAACATGTTTCTACAAAAACATGTACATGGATATGCATAGCAGCATTAGTCATGATAGCCAAAAAGCAGACACAGCCCCAAGTCCATAAACTGATGCATGGATAAACAAAATTGTGGTATACAATGGAATATTACTCAGCCATATAAAGGAATAATATACTGATACATGGACAAACCTTGAAAACATTACGCTAAACAGACAAAAAAGGCAGACACAAAAATTCACGTGTTGTATAATTCCATGTATCTGAAATGCCCAGAATAATCAAATCTATAGAGACAGAAAATAGATTAGTGGTTAGAGGGTGCTAGAGAGGGTAGGAGGAATGGAGAGAGTAACTATTAATGGGCTTCTTTTGGGGGTGATGAAAATGTGGGCTGCACAACCATGTGAATATATGAAAAAGCACTGAATTGTATACTTCAAAAGGTATGTGAAATTTTAGGGCATGTAAGTATCTCCACAAAAAGTGACACTACTAATGAGATGTATGATGTATAAAAACATACTGGATGTGACCAAAGTTATACTCAGAGGAAAATTCATAGGCTTACAATATTAAAATAAAACTAAGCACTGAACTCATCTTAAAAAAAAGGCTTCAGGAATGCAAGAGGATGGTATTAATAAAGATAAAATCAGAAAATAAATGACAAAAGTACAGAATACTGGAATTGATTAATTCAAGAACTGATTGTCATAACCAGTAAAATAAACTTCCAGCAAGGATAATTAATTAAGAAGAAATCACAAGCACATAACATGAAGAAAGAAAAAGCACAGTTACACAGATACTGAGGAAAGTTTTAAAACGTATGTCTCTAGGCTACTGAATTAGAAAAATATCAAAATATTTGCTACGAAAACACAAATTAACAAAACTCATTCAAGAAGTATGGAAAAGATTCGGAATATCACTAAAATTTCCCCCAAAGAAAATGCAGGCCCCCAAAAGCAGTTTTGCATGCCTTAAAGAATGAGAATTATGCTATTTAAATTGTTCCAGAGCAGAGAAAAAGAAGAGTTTTTTCTGATGCCTTTTCCAAAGCCGGCAAAACTTGACAAATGCTAAAACTTGACAAACAACACAATAAAAAAAAGCACTAATCTCTCTTATAAATGTACATGGAAAAATATTAAAATATAAGCAAATTAATTCAGCAAAATATTAGAAGAATAATACACTCACATACAGTAGGGTATAATCTAGGAGTGCAAAAAGAGCTCACACTGAAAAATCCATGAATAGAATTCATCATGCCAATAGCTCAAAGGAGAAAAAACATTTGGTCATCTTGAAAGATGCTGAAGAAGCATTTTATAAAATTAACATTCCTGATTTTTTTTTTTTTAAGTTCAATAAAAAATGAAAGCATTCTGGGGCACCTAGGTGGCTCAGTGGGTTAAGCGTCCAACTTCGGCTCAGGTCATGATTTTGTGGTTCCTGAGTTCAGACCCCACATCAGGCTCTGCGCTGAGAGCTCGGAACCTGGTGCCTGCTTCAGATTCTGTGTCTCCCTCTCTCCCTGCCCCTCCCCCACTCACACTCGGTTTTGGCCTCTCCCTCAAAAATAGATAAACATTAAAAAAAAAATTTTTTTTAAGTGAAAACATTCTATGGCCAAGGAGCTAAAAGCATGGGGAGCTCTGGTGGTTGACAGACCTGAGTTCAAAGATGGGTGTCTACTTACTAGCTGGGTGACTTTGGACAATTCACTTGTCCTCTTAGGCCCCAGCTTCCTCATTTGAAAGATGATTAGGGGCGCCTGGCTGGTTCAGTCGGAAGAGCCAGTGACTCTTGACCTTGGGGTTGTGAGTTCGAGCCCCACATTGGATGTAGAGATTACTTAAATATTTTAAAAACTGAAAGATGATTACCATTCCATTTAAACGAATGAATGTAGAAAATCATATTGCAAGATCCAGCACCAAACACAGAGCAGCATTCAATCAGCGGAAGCTTAGTATTTTTATTAATAAAAGGAAACAGTATCTCAACACGATTTTTAAATCCATCTATATCAAAATAGGATGTTAATATGAAATACCAGATAAAAATCTCATATCACATATATTATACAAAAGGGATTTTATAGTAGATAGTTCTAGATATGGATAGAGAGATAAGAAAAAAATGTGGAAGGATACACTCCAAGATATTAATAGTTGTATATCTCTGGGTAATAGGATTATGGGTGCTTTTTTCTTTCTCAATATTGATTTTTTACATGTAAATGCAATAGCAAATGTTAAGTCATAATCGAGATAGTAAAAAACAGAGCAAAACTGTTATTCCAAAAAACCAGACAAATTGGAAATCTCTCCCAAAAGGCAGAGAAAATGGATTAAGAGCTAAAAATGATAAAGCGAGTGACAAGATTTGAGAATCAGAAAATGGATGTACAACCTAAGGCTTAGAGAGATTCTTAAGAGAGATATTGGAAGCTATCAGAAATTCTAGTCAAAGCAATAACTGAAAAAAGGTTTTCTCCAGGAATACCAAAAAAAAAATGTGTGCAGATCACAAGTTTTACTATGTACCAGCCAAACTCAATGAAAAGAGTTCAATATAAAAATCACCCTGGCCTCAGACTTCTCTGCAATACAACTGCCAGAAGATGGGGAAGTCGAGTCACAAAGCAATCACATCTCAGGTATGAAAAGGCTCAGAAACCACACTCACTTTCTTGCAAAGGGTACTTGAAGGATTACGCGAAGGTGCACCCCAGCTGGGTGAAAGACGAGTAAAAGTAATTTTCGAGAGTGGGGATGATGTAGCCTAAAAGGAGTGTAGGTCATCATTTACTCCTTTCTAGCCCAGACTCAAAAATGTGACCGCTCCGTGTTGACTAGTGACTTCTATCGTCCCTACGGTCTGACCCTAAGTGCTTCCTTGCTCTTCTCCGGGACCAGGAAAGAGGGTGACCGATGCTGCAGGGATGGAGGCTGGGGGCTGGGGGGGGGGGGGAACAACACGACAGAACCCCTCTTTCTGAGACAGTAAAGGAGGAGAGACGACTCTGCCCTTCCTGCTGAAATTTTTAAAAAGGGACAGCAAAAGGTGGCGGGGCTCTCCGCTCTTTCCCGCGGGAGATGAGAGGCAGGGCAGCCGCGAGCTGGGTGCGGTGCCAGGCTCTCTGCGAGGTCGGGAGCAGGGGCGCCCACTGCCTCCCGCGGACTCCCGGAAACGCCCGCAACCGCTCTGGCCCGGCGGCACCGCGTCACCCGCGTCCTCAGTCCCTCCCCCGGGGCCCTCGGGCAGGGCTGGCCGTCTGCTGGGGGTCCCCGCCGTCAGGGACGTCGGTGGGGGCCACGCCTCCGGGGGAGACGCGGGGAGCCCGCTCTAAGCGGAGAGGGGCGCGGGCGACCTTACCCCCGGGCCCCGTGGACACGGTGACCTGCGCGTAGGTGGCTCCCGCGGCGGCAGCCGGGCCCGACACGCCGTTGAGCGCCGCCACGCGCACGGTGTAGCGCGCCCCGGGCCGCAGGTGGAGCAGCGTGGCGGCGCGCTCCCGCAGCCCGGCCTGGCGCGGCACGAAGGCCACGCGCGGCCCGCACGGCTCGCACGCGCCCGCCGGGCCCTCACGGCCGCAGCGCAGGCACAGCAGCGAGTACGTGACGTCCGAGCGGCCGCCCGAGTCGGCGGGCGGCAGCCAACGCAGCCTCAGCGCCAGCGGCGAGCGGCTCAGGCTGTACTGCAGGTCCCGCGGCGCCGACGGCGGCCCTGGGGTGCGGGGCGAGCCGGGGCGGGGTGGGGGGGGGGGGGGGAGGTTAGTGGGGGGGGAGCAGGAGGGGCGTGGGGGGGGAGGGACTGGGGGGTAAGTGAGGCCATTGATGGGGGAGAGACGGAAGGGGGCGTGGAGGCCAGTGAGTGGAGGGAGGGCCAGGGAGGTGGGAGGAGGTTAGTGAGCGGAGGAGGATGGGGTTGCGGGGCGCAGAGCTGAGTGTGAGGGGCGGGAGCCCCCCTCTGGCCGGGGAGCAGGGTGAGGTGAGGGCGTGGGGGGGGGGGGTCCACTCCACGAGAAGCCGGCCTCATCCCTCCGTCCTCTGGACTCTTGCCCTGGTTTTTCCCACCCAAGGCCCGGGCCCCATCCCCACCCCCGGCTCCCCTCCCTCCACCCCGCCATCCGGGTCGTGGCCCCCACGCCCTTCCCACGCTCACCAGTGCGGAGCCCCCTGCCCTCAGCAACCCCTCCCCCACGCCTTTATTGACTCCCTCCTCCCCCTCTGCGAACGCCTTCCGGAGGGGCACTCACGGGTGCAGGAGGCCGATGGCGGGTCGGTGGGCGAGCGCGCGTAGCTGTCCTGGCACACGCAGAACGTGGAGGCGTTTTCCAGGGCCCGGCTGTGCTCTGGGCACGGGGAGCAGAGCGGCCGACGCGAGGACAACTTGTAAAACCCTGGGGGACAGGCTGCGGGGCGGAGCCACGTGAGGAAGGGTCTCCTCCACAGCGTGTCTCTCCCCCCCACCTTCCTGCCTGCCCCATTAGGGTGACTTTAAGTCCGGGAACTGTGCCCGGAAGGGAGTCTCAGCTAGTCCAATAACAGCCGCGTGGGATGGCAGCTCCCGACGTAACCCAGGGCTACCTCACCCTTAGCGAGCGCTTAATGTGTGCAGAACACTAGCGTTTTACCTTTAGTAATTCGTTTAATCCTCCCAACAGTCTGTGAGGTGCGTCCTTTATCGTCATCTTCTTAAATGAGGGAACTAAGGCTCAGAGACGTTCAGTAACTCGCCCAATGACCCACAGCTAGTAAATGGTGGGATTCCAGCCCCAGCAGACAGCTTTCAGAGCCCGCACCATGCTGCCCTAATTAATGCCCACTGGAAGAAAATAAGCCAAACTCTCCAGTCTTGATGTGAGCCCAGAAGAGCGGTGCCTCCAAGGGGTATTTCACAGCTACCCAAGGACAGACACCCACACACTTACAGTGACACACACACTCACTGTTGTCGTCAGAGCCCATCCTCCCACCACTACCATCGGGGGTTCGTGGCATCACAAATCCTCAACTGATGCACTTGGTTCCAGTTTGAAAGTGGAGCCAGCCAGGTGTGGGGGCTGGGGGCGGAGGGTGAGAGTAGACTGAAGGAAGGTGAAGTCTCTCTACTTTTGGTCTGGACACCCTCCCCAGTTACTTTGCTTCTGTCACTTCTCCGGGCTCACCCAGAATGCAGGTTGTTAAGAGCACAGGCTCTTTATATCCGAACAACCTGGGTTTGCGCCTGGGTTGTTTACCACTTACTTGCTGTTGGCCTTGGGCAAATTGGTTGACCTCTCTGAGCCTCGGGTAGAATACCCACCTCAAAAAGGTTGTTGGAGGATTAACTGAGGTGAAGCATAAGCCGCTTAGCCCGGCACAGACAACACGTACACAACAGTGGTAGTAATTACTGTTCCTCTGTCACAGGCCTGAAGTGGAAATGGCTGAACGCCCACTCGAAAAAATGTCTCACCAGCTGGGCCAGGTGGCAGGGAGGCAGTGGCTCCTGGCCCTCCTCTCAGCTTCTGGGTGGTTCTCACCTCCCTCCCTGCACCCACCAGGCCTTCTTGCTAGTTTAGCTGGTTCTGGAAGGCTGGCTGCTCTCCAACCCCAAGAAGACACACACAGTACAACAGAGGGGATGCAGACTAGCCCTCAGGAAGGATTTTCAGCCTGTCTGGGAGAAGAGGGGAGTAAGCTGCGGGTTTCTCGTTATCTGGAAGGCTTAGGCTTTGGAGGTTCTACCTTGCTGAGTCCTCGGCAACACAGCTTTGGGCAGGGCCTGTGAAGCTTCAGAAGCTTTGGAAATAATCTGTCTTCAGAGCAGAGCATGGCGCTCACTAACATGGTGGGCTGGTGACCAACGGCAACCCCCGCTGGGACTCGGATGGCCTGGGTTCCAGTGTTAGCTCTGCCCCTTTCTATGCCTCTCTGGCCTCAAGAAACCATCAGTCAAGTGGGGATGATAACCTTGGCCTGCCCACCTCTGTTGTGAAGTCAGAGTGGAGATCTGTCGGCAGGATCTCCCAGCAGTAGGGAAAAGTACCAGAGGCTCCCTTTCTCTGCATGTTTGGGACATCCACTGTCCCAGAGATGTGTGTCCCAACGGAGACCGAGGTGGTTATCTCTTTGACAGACTCTGTTTAGAGGAGGTTTGTGTGGAGGCTCAGACTCATGAGAGCCTCTTGACTGCAGGCCCCTCCCTGTCTTCATCAAGGTCAGAGGCAAATGTCAGAGATCACCTAGTTTAACTCCCGCTGGTGCGGTCCTCTGGCACCTTTCCTAGAAGTAGCCACAGTCTCTGCTCAGAAATGGGGAGCCCACCTTCTTCTGAGGATGCCTCTGCTGAGAAAGGGCTTCCTTATATTGAGTCCATATAAGCCTCCCTGTCTGTAACCCCCCTCTCCTGCCACCCCACCACAGGGTCTCTGTGTGCCCTGGGGAGCCTTAGAGAATATTTGCTTGGGTCCCCCTGCTCCAGGGCACTCCCACAGAGATTGGAAGACTCAGGTTGTACACCCTGATCTCCCCCACCCCCCAAAACCCTAGTGACCAGGAGAGGGTAAATAAAAGAGAGAAACAAAAGGGAGAGAGAACATCTTGGTTCTATCCCCTCCGCATCGGTCTACCTTTAGAGAAGGCTCTGTACTCAGCTGTAGAAGGCACTGGAAGGCCTTCACTTTCTGAACACAAACCTGAGCATTTCACTTCCCTTCTTAAAACCCGCCAGCACCTCCCCAGTGCCAACCACCCTACCCTTGCCACACTGAACTCTTCGTTTCACACCTCTGGCTCTTGTCCTGTAATGTCTCACAGCCCTTTTCCCTTGGCAAACTCCTATGTTTCTCCAGACCCCAGTTCAAAATAATAACTCCCTTAAAAAATAAAAATAAATGAAAAAATAAATAAATAAGAAAGAGAAGAAACAGGAAGAAAAAAAACCACCTCGCTTATGAACCTCTCCCTGGCACCCTCCCCAGCTCCCCATTCCCCAAGGCAGAGCTGATACCATTACAAGTGGCTTTTGGTCTGGTCTCAGCTTAAGTCAGAAGGGGGACTGGGTTCCTGAGTGTGTGTGTGTGTGTGTGTGTGTGTGTGTGTGTGTGTGTGTGTGAGATTGCCCAGAATGTGTATCCAAACCCCCTCTTCCAGACCCTGATCCATTCATTGGATGATTTTTTTTTAGCATCTACTGTGAGTCAGGTGCTCTGGAGCTAGGATCTAGAGACAGAGTGAATGAAACAGACCAGGATCCTACTGTCCACTGGTGCAGATGCCTTCCTCCCACGTCACAAGGAGAAGAGAGGCTGTCAGTTGGTAAGTCCCTCAATGTCCGGCCGTCAAACCGGCGAACCTCCCTCCACACCCATCTTTCTTCTCCCCGTTCCTTCTAGACCTAGAGGAAAGGATGAGCCACCTCCTGTTGGAGGCCTCCAGCCCCTCCTCCTTCACTCTGGGTCCTGCCCCCTTCTCCTCCTCCCAGACTATCTTCCATCACTCATATGGTTCCTACTTCTTACATTGCTCCTTCTCTACTGCTTCCTCCCGGTGACAGAACAGAGGAATGGAGCGGTAAAAGTGGTCCATTTGGGGTGCAGGCAGGAAGGGCACGATGTACGGAGTATTAAAAAACAATGAAACTGACGAAAACATGGCCCGATCTTGGTTAGCAACAAGTGTCAGCAATTCTAAGCCATGTCAGTAATAAAATACATCCCCCCTGGGGCAGACCACTCCCACCACCCCCTGCTTGGTGCCCCACTGGCTCCTTCCCTCAGCATATAAATAAACAAGGCTCCCATCTACAGTCAAAATCTCCTCTCAACCCAATGTCTTCCTCAAGATACCACCTCCCTCTCCTCCCCTTTCCAATCCAGCCTCCCAGAGACTTTGTGTGTGTTCCCTACTCTAGCTCCCCAACTTCCTTCATCCCCCAGCCTCCTGGCAGCCTGGTGTCTCTCTCCGTTACTCAACAGAAACTGCTTTGGCCAGGGCCACCGGGTGGACATTGTCCAAACCTCACCTTACCTGACTGCTCACCAACACTATAAGCCCTTCCCTCCTGGACCCCTCCACCTCCCTTGGCTGCCAGAAATAACACTCTCCTAGATCTTCCCCAGCCTCTGAGTCTCCCTCAAGGTCCTTTTTTATGGGCTTTGATTCTCCTACTCCCCCTTAAACCCTTAAATACCGCTGTTCTATGAGACTTCATCATTGGCCCTCTTGCTTCTTACCTCGCCTTGGTCTGTCCCAACCGTACCCACAGCTTTAAGTAGTATCTCTCTCTCTCTCTCTCTCTCTCTCTCTGTTGCTGAGCTCCAGACTCACTTTCTAGCTACCTCCACTTAATGCACCCCAGACACCACAGATTCGGTGTCCATCGATGTCCTGTGATCTCTACCCCAGCAAATGATCCTCTGTCCATCCAATCCCCTAGAAGTAAATGAATCAAAAAGGACTCTTCTTTTCTCCTGTGTCACATGGTCACCAAGTGCTGTGGAGGCTGTCACATCCATCCTCATCTCTCAATGACCTCTGCTACTGTCTCACTTCAGACCATGCATTCTTTCTCCTGGACTGTTGTCCCATCTTTCTTATTTTCTACCCCTTAATCCTTCCTTCCTCAATTCTTTCTTTGTAATTACGGCTTGAGTGATCTTTTGAAAATACAAATCTGAACATGTCAGACCCCTGCTTCAAAGCCTCCCCATTGGTCAACAGCATATAGTCTCAGCACTTTATCCTAAAGTTCAAGGCCCTTCATGATTTGTTCCTGCCCCTCTCCAGCCCCATCAGCCCTCACACCCCCAAATGCCCTCTGCCCCCAGCCCCCAGCCCCAGTCATGCTACATTCCCTCCTGCCTCCATGCTTCTGCAGACAGTCTCTTAAGTCAGAATGTTTTTATTTGCCTGGAAGAAAGGCCTTCTCACTGTCTCTCTCCACGCTTAGATTGGGGTTCTCCCTTCTCCAGGCTTCCTCAATTCTCTGTTGATATGTATCACACCCTATGGTAACCACTCCTTCACTCAGTACATTTCCATTGGGCACTTACCACATCCTGTTATGGATACTGGCGCGCTAAAATGTGATACAACCATTGCCTGAAGTCAGTCACTAGTCCAGTGGTGGAAACACACACAAGTAGATCACTACATAGCATGGGGTAAGTGCAGAAATAGAGATTGCAGTCAACTGTACTTAATTTTTTTTAAGCAAGAAGTAGAGGTTGCAATGGGTGCTGGAGAACAGAAGTGTTTCCTAACCCTACTTGGAGAGTTCAGGAAGGTTCGTGCCTCCAAGTCCCTTACTAATCCATAAGTTCCCACCAGGAAAGAGATGGTGACATTCCTCTAAATATATATAATAAACCCTCCCTAAATGCACTTGGCAAGTTCTCAACTCATATCGAATGGACAGTTGAACAAAGGAGTGACATTAAGTTGAGTCATTTCCTCCTCTGTCTTCCCACCTCTATATTAATCCCTCCATTGGATCACATATCACCTTGTGATTTTTCAATTTTTATGTTTTCCATCTATAGAGCTTCTGAAGAGTTGAGACTATCTCTGACTCATTTCTGTTGTCCTGGCACCCAGAAAAGGACGTGGCTTAGAAGCCTCTCTTGATCTTTCTACACTAAAGGCACACATCCATACCCCATCTTTACCCTCAGTCCTCAGAGCCACAGATAGGGGAGAAAAGGAGAGGTCCGGCCCGGTGCCCACACAGACCTGAGAACCCAACAGAGCCCCCACATGAAGGGTCTCCCTCAGGGGGCACTTTGACTCACAGTTCGAAGAGTTGGGTGAGATCTTACTAGTCATCTAGCACAACCTCTCAGTCTTTCTCTCCAGCTCAAGAATCCCCCTGCCAGATTCTGACTTGCATATTATCAGTGACAGGGAGCTCACTATAATGTAACCAATCCCCCTAGTCCATAGCTAGTAGAGTTGGGCTGCTGTATCATTTTTCTTTATGCATACGGGAGGCAGCATGGCGTAATAGAAAGAACTTGGCAGTTGGGCGAATCTGGTTCGAACCCTTGTTCCCCATTTACTAACTTTGCAAGCGAGGTGCTAATCTCTCTGAGCCTCCGTTTCCTCATCTGTGAAATAGGGATACTGGTGACTTACTTTATTGCCAAGAATAAATGAGACATCCTTTGCGAGGTGCTTATCATAGTGCCTGAAATGTAAGCCCCTAATGCCCCCTTATATGAAGTCAAATTCACCTCCTCGTAACTTCGTTCAGTGGTCCTGGCTGGACCCACTGGAAAGCTCCACAGAAGGTCAGGGCTCTGGGCTCCACAGCCCACAGCTGCTCCACTCCTCCTCCTGCCTCTTTGATCTACGGCATACTCTCTCCCAATTGCCACCTGCGCGCTACGCCCCCACGCCACGCCCCCTCGTCCGCTGAATACCTTCACAGATGTCACCACGTTCCTGGAATCCCGCACTGCAGCTGCAGCGGCCCACGGGCACCAGCCATTCACCATCAGCGCCACAGTGCATGCGCGGGGGGCTGCCGGGCTCCCCTTCTGAGTGCGCCACGCACGTTCCCGTCACCTCCACCAGCGTGGAGAAGGCACTCTCAGCTGCGGTGGCTGGGAACGCCGCCAGGCCCCGCACCGTCGCGCGGCACTGCTTGTAGTAGACGCGCACAGAGACCAGCGCAACGCATGCGCCCACGTCCTGAAAGGCCAGGTGGAAACCCCGCCGGCTGAGCGGACCGATCTCGCGCACCTCCGTGTTCAGCTTCATCTTGCGCTCTCCCAGGTCGCCCTGCGTGAAGCTCTCATCTGCAGCGATTGTATCGATCTTGCGGGGCCGGCTGCCACCTGGGCGGGGACGCCCGCGGCCCAGGTCAGCCTCTGTTTCCAGGTAGTAGACGTTGAAAGTCTCCTTGCAGGTGCCCGCGGCGCCCGGGATGCTGCTGCAGTCGCGCAGTGTGAACTGCAGCTCCACGAAGATGCGCTGCCCGCGGCCACGGCTGATCCAGCCAGTTTGCAACCAGTTGTCCTGGTTGGGCTCCAGCACGTTGCACACCTGGTATGTGCGGATCGGACGGTCATGCTCGTCCACGCCGCTGATCTCCTCCCACTGGGGAGGAGAACAAAGATGTGGGAAGCTCAGAGCCAAGGCGCCCCCAGGAGGTGAAGCCCTGGTGGTGTCTAAAGCTGAAAAACCCCTTCCCCATCATCTCGCATTCTACACACACCCCATCCCCCTGAAATTATAAGATGCAGAGCTGGGAGAAACGTTGGAGACAAAGAGTCCAACCCTTAATTTTATAGGTCGGGAAACTGAGGCTCCAGAAAGAGTGATTTGACTGGATATGAACATCGAATTAGCAGCAGAGCTGGGAATGGTGTCTGAAGTCTCCCGGCTCTCCACCAGGTGCCCACACGGGGACCAGGCTGCAGCCATACAGCCACATCTGCCCACCCCCACCAAGTTTCTAAGCCACTTTCAGGATTTTAAATCTCGCTCCTTCTATCAATCCATCAATCAGCAACACTGCTTGGAGGACCTGCTATGCGCAAGACACTGTCCAGCATTGGCTCATCTAGATGACACATTTCTGTTGCTAGACACAGTCGGTTTTCCCCTCATTATCTTTCTCTTTTTTTCTTTTCTTCTTGGACTGACTGAAGACTCAACGTTTTCTAATAGGCCACTCTGGCTTGAAGCCAGTGCCGCTGGAGATCACGTGCTCTGAGGAGCATTTTGATCTGCTGTAACCACAAAGAGCTAAAGGAATTGAGTCTCAGACCACCAGAAGATTCCTGGGAGAGGGAGAGAAAGGTTACACTTACCCCATTACTTGGCAGTGCAGTCCAGCCCAACTCAGCCTGGGAGGCTTTGGAATCCAGGAGGATGACTAGGGAGAGGAAGAACAGAGATGTCAGAAAGTCAGAAGGTCAGGAAGGTGGGAGGGACCCTTTTGTGAGTTCGTTGTAAACTTGCTGAGGGAGCAGAGACAAATTTTTCCCACCCCGTACCTTCCCATGAAGGCGTGGGGTGTGAGTAGCTTGAGTCCAGAAAGAGGTAGCCACAGCAGTTAGGCAAGGAGCCTGTAGCGGTTTCCTGTGGTTGCTGTAACAAATCATCACAAACTCTGTGGCTTCAAGTATCAATTACTTATTTATTCTCTTATAGTTCTGGAGGTCAGAAGTTGAAAATCAATTTCATTGGTCTAAAGTTGGGCTGTCAGCAGGACTGGTTCCATCTGTAGGTTCAGAGGGGAGAATCCATTTCCTTGAGTTTTTCAGCTTCTAGTGGCACCTGGATTCCTTGGCTTGTGGCATCCTCCTCCATCTTCAAAGTGCTTCACTCCAGTCCTTCTGTGACCAAGTTGCCTTCTCTCACTGACTCCTTCTGCTTCCCTCTTGTAAGGACCCTTGTGATTTCATTGGGGCCATCCAAATAATCCAGGATAATCTCCCTATCTCAGGACCCCTAACCACATCTGCAAAGTCTTTTGCATTTAGAATAAGATTGATTGGTTCTGGGGATGAATTAGGATGTGGACGTATTTGGGGAGTCATTATTCAGCCTGCCAGAGTTCATGGAAGTACTCTTAAGATTGGCTCTAAGAAAGGGGTGGTGGTGTCAGTGAGCCCCCCTTTCCACCTTCTAGGCTCCCTAAATTATAACTGCATGTCAAGAAGAGACAGAAAGTGAGCATATTAGAGGATTTCTGCATACATCCTGAATTCATTCATACTCAGGGGCTCATCTGAGGTCTGAAGTCACCAGGGATGGAAGAGACTAGAACCTTTTTAGTTTGACTCTTAGGGGCTCTGGGAAAAATGAGTGGACTCTGCCAGCAGCAGGAGAAATGAAAATTTCTTCTCTCCTGCTCTCAGTATCGGTCCCAAAGAAGCATTGGTCTGGATAGCACAGCAGCAGCTCAGAGACAGGAGCCCAGGCCATCTTGAAGTCTTGGAAGATTACAAATCTAGAGCTTAAGCAAGGGGGTGGGGCTCCAAGGTGAGGGTCTCTAAGAGGGTTGGCTCCAGAGGCATCAGTGACAGTAAGCAGGACCACCGACAGCTTCCTGATTTTGTTATAACTGACAGCACATCGGAATTGCATATTGGCGTCAGAGATCCAGCGCCCCAACCCCCCGGTCAGCGCTTTAGATTCCAGCTCCTCAGGATTCTACACCTGGATATGACGCCTCTGGATTCAGCTGAGCGTACGGCTCCCCCAAATCCAGAGGCAAGGCGCGAGCCCTGGTACCGCAGGCAGCTCCAAGCCCAACAGCGCGGACCGCTTCGGGTAGTCTGCGCTCCAAATTCAGCACTGCGGACAGCTCCCTCTCCAGCACGTCGGGCTACTCCCGGACCCAGCCATCCCTCCCCTACCAGCGCTCCACCTCCTGCCTCGCGGTTCGGGCTCCATCCCGTCGTCCCGTACTTCGATCTCACCTCCACACCTCCCTGTCTCCTCTGCTCTCTTCATCTCCCTGCCCCCACACCTCCCACCTCCAATCGCTCAGCCTGTCCGTCTCACCGGCACCTGAACCGCCGCCTCTGGCTCTCACGATTCCTGGTCTCTTTCCTCCCAGCCTTCCAGGTCTCCAGCCCGATTTTCTTAGCCACCTTTGCTTAGCTACCTTTTTCTCTGCCTCTTTAGTTCTTTGCTTCCCGCTGCCCGCTTGCCTCAAACCCCAATACAGACTCCAGTCTCTCTATACGATTCCTTCCCTCAGACCCCCAGTTCTCCAGCCTCCTATCTTTTGGCATTCCAAGCTCCAAGAACAGCCACCAGTTTCCTCACCTTCCTCGGCGATCCCGGGCCTCCCTGGTCCCAAAAGCAACGCCAGACAGAGCGGCATCAGGCAGACGAACAGGCGCAACGGATGTGGGCCGGCACCAGTCTCCATGGTCCGCAGACCAAGCTGTCAGTGCGGCGGCGGCTCAAGCCGCGCCAGCCCCAGCACCGCTGAGCAGTGCCCCCAGACCCTAGCTCCTTCTGGGGGCGGGATCTCGCTGGTTACCGTCATCCATGGGGACCAATCACTAGGCACCGCCGCGGGAAGTCCACCAATCCCCGCCAGCAGAAGGTGGAGGGGTGGAGTTTCATAGGCCAGGGGCGGAACGGCGAAATGGAGGGGGGAAGGAAGGGGTCCCGCCAATCTCCAAACGTGGGGGTGGGTAGCGCTGAACGCTGGTCTGGCTCCTGGGGAGGAGGATGAGCCGGCGACGAAGGCCCAGAGCGCAAAACCTTAGCCTCTCATTCCCGAGAAGTAGACAATGTGGGCGTGGCTTAAAGAGGGGCGAACCTCGGGGAGGCCGCGACACTTGCAGCCTCTGAGCTAGGCTGGAAGCTCCCTTGTTCCCAGGACTTTCAAGGGTTTTTGAAGCCTGATGTCCCGACCCCAAGCTCTGGGGAGCTCCTCTATCTACAAGCCCTTGGCTTCTTCCTGTGTCTGAGGCTCCTGGTGTCTTATGGCTCAATCCTGCCCTCTTCTCTCCCCGCCCTCCTCACACAACACACACACACACACACACACACACACACACACACACACACACACACACCGGCAGGAGGAAGGGGCTAAGGCTGACCCTGGGAGCTACTCTAGAAAGGAGAGCAAAGTGGGAGACGGAATCCCACCCTACCAGCAGCGCTTCCGAGGTTGGGAAACCATGTGGACGCCAGGATGGGGCGGTGGTAAATTTTGCATGAACGATCGGTTCCTCAGGTTCCTGCTCTTGCTGCCAGGACACAGGCAGCACTCTGCACAACTACCCTTTTCCCCAGTCTGCTCAGAGCCTGGAGTCCCCCCCCCCCCCCCCCCCCCCCCCGCGCCTTGATAATCCCTCTCCGCCCATCCCAGGTGACTGGGAAGGAGC
Organism: Panthera leo; assembly: GCF_018350215.1. Taxonomy (NCBI): domain Eukaryota; kingdom Metazoa; phylum Chordata; class Mammalia; order Carnivora; family Felidae; genus Panthera; species Panthera leo. The sequence continues at coordinate 28,963,476 of NC_056686.1, forward strand.
TCAGCGGCAGGGACTCCCAGGGGTCTGCGAAAGAGGCGGAGCAATCCTCGCGGAGTTCAGCCAGCGCTGGGGAAGCTGCAAGGAAACGTGGAACACGACCTCTATCTAGTGAAGGTCATTTATGTGCAAGCTGAGGGTTTAAGGCGTTGGTGGTGGGAAGGGCTGGAGCCCTCCAGGACGAAGGAGGCGGCTATTGAGCGCCACCATCTGGGCTGAACTTGAGCAGAGAAAGCTCCACCCACCCTGTGGCTTTTCAAAGCTCTTTTCTTGGGGGACCCAACACCGCTCCTTTATGGTGTCTAAAGCAGCCTGAAGAACCCTTGAAAATTAATGAGTCGTGTATCCCCATGACCTGCCTGGCCTGAGTGTACATTTTGTGTGTATGTATATGCTCCTTACCTTTCAACCAACACTCCCTGAGTGCCATGCTCTGTGCTGAAAATATCTGGGTGAATCTCTGTCTCTGCTACAATCCATACCTCCTTGGGGTAATGGATAATGAATAATGAAAATTGCTGGCATCGTAGACAACTGGCCACTTACAAGCCTCTGAGCTAGCCTGGAAGCTCCCTTCCTGTGTCGTGTGTGTGTGTGTGTGTGTGTGTGTGTGTGTGTGTGTGTGCGCGCATGCGCATCTAGTATGTGTGTGTTTATGCACCCTTGCTCACAGACATACTTGCTGGACAGCAAGAAGGAGGAGTGGCTGGGAAGAGTTGGGATCCTTTGCCGGTAAAAAGAAAGGTCATCAGGAGGGGCTGAGGCTCCGACACCACAGGACACCGAAGCCCGCTGAGAAAGCAGAAGGAGGTGTGGCATCCAGCTGTTCTTAGATGCAGGTGGGGTCTTTGAAATCAGATCTCCCTGAAGAAGCGCTCTTACACCCCTACCTCCTTCCATCTTCATTCTTCTCACGCTCAATTTTCCCCTCCCCCTCCACCCCCAGCGTTGGGAGTTGGTATTTTTAGAAGCTGCTTAGAGACCCAGGACTCCTTTCATTTCAGAATGAGTCCTCACTCCACTACCCCTCACCCTTCTCTTCAAAACCGGGTCCCATCCCTTATGCAGTCTCTAAGGCGCCAGTCACAGCTTCTTACCTGCGCTCCAGGGACTTCAGCCCAGAGGTTCTGGCCCTGTATGCTAACACAAAATGCAGACTCCTTAGGAGCCTGGAAGGATCATTCAGGAGCCAAGCATATGGAGGAAATTATCTGGGGAAAGCCATACAGATGCCCCAACAAACCCCTGGCTGTCCGGAGTCTGGTTCTCATCCTCTCCCACCACATGCATCTGTAGCCTCCTTGGGGAAATTGCCAGATTGAGACCCTAGCAATGGGGGAAAGAAGAGGAAAAGAAGATTTGAAACAATCCTTCAGTCCTTTTCTTTCTTCCTCTGAACAATTCATTTATAATAAAACCAGGACGGAGATGCCTCAGTGTATAAGGATATATGCAAATCAGCAAGATCTTAAGAGTTCCTCCAAAGCGGACTCCACTCAACCAGGTGACTGCTGAATAGACACCTAAGTGAAGATATTCAAAAGGGCCTTAGAAGGAAACTAAGCTATTTTACTGTGAACTTAAAGTGCTGGGGTCCAGTCAACCAAGGGCCAGGTTAGATTCTTCCCTGGAATAGCCAGTAGAGGAGTGGGGTGGGGGTGGGGTTCTGGCATAGTGCTGAACTGTGAGCCCACCTGCCAGCTTCAGCCTGTAGAAAATTTTCTGTCCGTGGTGCGGAACCTACCAAAGTCTGGACCCTCCATTTTCAACTGGACCTGGGGCCTTTCTGCTGCCCTGCTCTAATCATCAGCCCAGGGCTCTCTGCCTTGTTCCTCCAGCCTATAACCCAGACCTAGCTATTTGCACCTCCAGAAGGTAAGCAGCCTTACTTCATGGAGTAAGAGTGGAGGAACCTGGCACCCATCTGGAAACTCCTGTTTTCTCCTCTGCTCCTCCCCAACCCCATATGAGGTGGGATAGAAGGGATGCTTCTCTCTACTTCTACCTTACTCTCTGCAGCATGATGGGAAGAACACCTGTTGGAGCTGAGCAGCTTAATTCAACATCTAATTATTTATTAGAAGTGATCTTCCAGGAAGCCAATCCAACTTTACTGCAACTTCCATTTCCAAGTTACTGAAAGTTATACATCTAGGGGCTGAAAATTTGATCTCTTCCTTTTGCACAGATCCAGAAAGTACATTCATCCTGGCTAGGCAGAGAAGGTCATCTCCTCCATGGAGAAGACTAAGACTGCTTCAGAGAATCAGGGCCAATCCCTCTCCTTGGAAAAGAGGACAAGGAAGGAGCAAAGAACAGTGGCAAGCCCTACTGCTCAAAGGGACATTTCCAATTTGTCTCTTTCCTCTTCCGGTCTATCTCCTACTCCCCAGCTTAAGAAAAATAAACATCTCCAAGGTGAATTATTTTCTAGGACAATAAATTCACAAGCAAAAATAAGATGGAGGTTATATACAAGTGTTTACATTGTATTTTTCTAAGATAAAGGAAATATAAAATATTGAATTCATTGACTTTGAAAATTAAGCAGCAAAAACCTTTCATTAATACAAATATTCAGACTTTATGATACTCTGCTTCCTCCTCTGTAAAATAAGAGTGAAAATACTTCAGAGTTATTGTGAGGTCAGAATATAATTTATATATATATATATATATTATATATATATAAATTTTATATATATTTATATATATTATATGTATATTATATATATATATATATATATATATATATATATATATATATATATATATTCCAGCACATAGTACTTGTCACATAGTTCTGGTATGTTTTATTATTCAACTTCATGGTTAATTAAGGTGAAAAACAGAAAGAAAAAAAGAAAGGAGAGAGACAGTCATAGAGGAAAAGACATAATGAGGGATAAAGAAGGAGACAGTTTGTTGAGATGAATGTGACTAGAAAGTACGAGAGCCTGAAAGAAATGTGCTTGAAGAGACAGGAGTGTCATCAGGGCTGGCTGGCTGGCCAGCTGCCAAGTGCCCTCAGAGGTGACACTTACCTTGGTGAATTAATCATGGTCCAGGATCATAAACTTGACTTTAACAGCACTAAGAAAGAACCTATGTGTTGGAGGGTTGGAAAGTAGATCGTACTAACTCAGCTCCAATATTGCTATCTGATTCAAAGAACCAATGAATTAATATACAATGAGAAATGGAACTGCCAAGGAATCCAGAATTCTCACATTACCATGTCCAGCAAATTCTTCCTTTGTAGGAAAATGTGCATAGGAAGCCAATTTATGACGCAAAGGCTGCTTTGAGAGTGTAAGGGGAGGCAGTTGGATGGTTTAAATATTTGAGGGCATCAGGCTCTGGTACCTTGTGCCTCCAAATTTCCAATAGGGATAAACCTGCCACTGGCACCTCAGTGACTGTATGAAGGGCCAGGGCTTGGAATGGGATCTATCAACATATGCTTCTCTGACTGTTTTTAAAATCCTAATTTTATTTCTGAAGAGCTCATTTTGAGATTGAAGCAGACCTTTTAAATTTAAATGACCAAAGTAATATAAACTGATAAAAAATTTTGTAAGTAAAAAGTAAAGATATCCATTAGTACTACCCTCATATAGTCCCATTTCAAATTTTAAACATGTTAATAGATTGATATGTACCCTTCCTGATATTTTCTATGCATACACACACACAAACACACACACCTTTACAGAAAATATATCTGTTAGTGAGGTAAATACTGTTGACTACTCAATGCCTTTTCTCTTTTATATTGTTCATTGCTAAGAAATCCCCAGTTTTGTTCAGATGTTCATCTACTACAGTCCTTTGCTCAGAGAAGATGACCTTCTCCCCAAGTTCAGGGATGAATAAAGATTGTTATTGGTTAATCATTGTCATCCCATTCCATGTGTCAGGGTTAGCTTAGGCATGGGTATGTAACACAGCCCTGGCCTTCTGAATTAGAGATTCTGGAAAAGGTTTTCTCTCCTAATAGAAGGAATTGCCTAACAGGCAACATCCCACTTCTTCTCTGCATGTCATATCTGCAATTGACACCTGAAGTGGCTGCAACCATTTCAACATGATGAAGACAGAGATATCAACACTTTGGTAAGATTTTTCAGTTGTAGTAACTGGAAACCTAACTAAAATTGGCTTAAACAAAAATGGTATTTTATTAATTTTATTCACATTATTTTATCAGTGTAACTGAATGAGCTAGATCTGCATAGAACAGCAACATTTTGCATTGGGATTGTTCTGGAGTTTTAGCTAATCACCAAACTTGGATTCTAAAAAGAAGTGCAATTGAAATCCTAGAACTAAAAAAATACAATAACTGTATGTAACAAAATGGATGGATTTAACATAAGGTTAGACACAACTAATTCTAGGAGTAATAAGCTGAAAGGTTAGTATAAAATATCCATACTGAAGTATGTAGAGAGAGAAGAGAATAGAAAATGTAGATAAGAGAGTAAGAGACATATGAGACATAGTGAATAAGCCTAAATACATGGAATTAGAAAGAGGAAAGAGAGAGGATGGGAAAGAAGCAATATTTGAAGACAGGACAGTTGAAATTTTTCTAAAACTTATGAAAGACATTAAGACATATACCCAGGAAGTGTCATCAATCTCAAGCAGGATTAATGCAAAGAAAGCAATATCTAAACACCTCATAATAAAACTGCTGAAGACCAAAGATAATGACAAAAGAAAAAACCCTAAAAACAATTAGAAAGAGAAAATATGTACGTTACCTTCAAAGGAAGAACATTATTAAGACTAGCAACTGACTCCCCAACATAAATGATAAAATCAAGGAAATGATGGAATAGCATCTTTAAGGTATTGAAAGAAAATATGGTTAATCTAAAATTTTATACCCAGTGAAAATATCCTTAAAAAATGAAAGAGAGGCACCTGGATGGCTCAGTTGGTTAAGCATCTCACTCTTGGTTTTGGCTCAGGTCATGATCTCACGGTTCATGAGTTCCGAGCCCCACAGTGGGCTCTGTGCTGACAGGGCAGAGCCTGCTTGGGATCCTCCCTCTCTCTCTCTCTCTGCCCCTCCCCTGTTTGCTCTCTCTCTCTCTCTCTCTCTCTCTCTCTCTCAAAATAAATAAATAAATAAATAAATAAATAAATAAATAAATAAATTTTAAATGAAAGAAAAATACATGTTTTCAGACACTCAAAACCTGAGAAAAATTTTCATCCATAGGCCCTCACTAAAAGAAATACTAAAGGAAATTTTTCAAACAGAATGAAAATAAACCAAGGAAGCACAACATGCAGGAAGAAATAAAGAGCAACAGAAAGGGTAAATATATGGGTAAAAGTAAATGAACAATGACTGTATAAAGCAATAATATTTTGTGGAATTCTAAGCATATGTAAAATTAAACTGCACCACAGAAATGGTACACAGGGTAGCAGCAGGTGAATAGAGTTAAAGTATTTTAAGGTCCTGTCATTGTCCAGAAAATGGTAAAAGAATTAATTTATACTAAACTTTAACAAGTCAAGAATGCATGCTGTAATCACCATAGTAATTATGGAAGAATAGTTAAAATATATATATCAAATTCATGCAGTAAAATAATGGAATAATAAAAGGAGTCAAGGGATGCCTGGGTGACTCAGTTGATTAAGTGTCCAACTCTTGATTTCAGCTCAGGTCATGATTTCATGGTTCATGAGTTCAAGCCCTTCACTAGGACTGGGATCCCCTCGCAAAATAAATAAACTTAAAAAAATCCATCAAAAAAGGTTTAAAAGGTTAGAGGAAAAAGGAACATAGAACATGTGAGAGAAATATAAAATAAATACTACAATATCTTGAAACTCAAATATATAAATAGCTATTAAATCTAAGTGAACTAAATACCTCTTTTAAAGACGAAAATTGTCAAATTGGTTTTTAGAAAGAAACTCATTGCTGCTTTTAAAAAAATCTTATATATAAGAATTTGGATATGTTAAAGAAAACAGTTGTAAAAAACATGGTACACAAACAGTAACTAAAAGAAAATCAGTAAAGCAAAACTAATATTATACAAATTAGACTTCAAGGCAAGAAGCATTATTAGACTCTGTATAATGGGGAAAATGTCAATAAACCAAGAAGATATAACAATTCTAAATTTGTATACACCTAATAACATAGTCTTAAAGTATATAAAAGCACATCACACCACACCTCCACATCTGCAGTATAAAAACTAAAATTCCTGGGAATCCAAGGAAGACATTTTGGGCAAAAGAATGAACATGGAAGGTAGCGCACTCAGCGTTATGAACACAGCATAGGAGTATCACTCGGTGTAATCAACTGCTGCTGCTGCGACACATAAATCTCCCCATATTTCAATGACTTAATTCAACCAGGTTATTTTTAGCTTTCATTATATGTTCAGTGTGACTTAGTAGGGACTCTGCTCCATTCACAGTCCTCAAGGGGAAGAAATTGACAGAGACTTGTTGACCCTATAGAATCGGGAACATGGGATGGGGGAAGAGGGTGTTGTATGAGCCATGCAAATCCCTATCTCAGCTCAAAAGTAACCCAAGTCGCTTCTGCTTATGGGGACTCTGCTTATGCATTGACTCATGGGGCATCAGGGTGGCTCAGTCAGTTGAGCATTTGACTTCGGCTCAGGTCATGATTTCACAGGTGGTTGAATTGGAGCCCTGTGTTGGGCTCTATGCTGACAGCTTGGAGCCTGAAGCCTGCTTTGGATTCTGTGTCTCTCTCTGCCCCTCCCCCACTCTCTCTGCCCCTCCCCCACTCACACTCTGTCTCTGTCTCTCTCAAAAATAAACATTAAAATAAAAAAAGATCACTGACTCTGGAGGCACCTGGGTGGCTCAGTCAGTTAAGCATCCAACTTCAGCTCAGGTCATGATCTCACTGTTCCAGAGTTCAAGGCCCTCATCGGGCTCTGTGCTGACAGCAAGAGCCTGGAGCCTGCTTCGGATTCTGTGTCTCCTTCTCTCTGAACTCCCCTGCCCACGCTCTCTCTCTCTCTCAAAAATAAATAAACATTAAAAAAAAAAAAAAGCATTGGGACACCTGAGTAGTTCAGTCAGTTAAGTGTCCAATTTCAGCTCACATCATGATCTCGAGGTTGGTGAGTTCGAGCCCTGCATCGGGCTCTGTGCTGACAGCTTGGAGCCTGAAGCCTGCTTTGGATTCCGTGTGTCTCCCTCTCTCTCTGCCCCTCCCCCGCTTCCTCTCTCTTTCTCTCTCTTAAAAATAAACATTAAAAAGAAAGTCAAAAGCCATCTTGAATAATTGAACCCTTCTGCCAGATTGTCTAATGGCCATTTGTTTTCGGGCCTGCTTTCTCTAGGTCCTCCTCATTGTCTGGCATGGGTTCGGAAGTACTCATCCCCACGAAGTCATCTTCTGTTAATTCCTCTGGGGTGGTGTCTGTTAGCTCTTAAATTTCTCCAAGATCCATATCTTTAAGGACTTCACCCCCCTCTACCCCTTTATTTTTTTTGCAATCACAATCTCTTTCATGAGTTCCTTGATTGGCTCTCTTCGTAAATCTGGTGAAGTTAGGCATAACATCTGGACACAGTTTTCTCCAGCAGGAATTTACTGTTTCGGGCTTGATGGCTTTCACAGCTTTTCTATAAAAGTGATGCATCTTCAGTAATTCTTCCAGACTTTCGTCACGTTCTCTCCATTGGGGTTCTGCCATAGCATTGACAAACCTTTCTGTGGGGTACCATGTATAATGAGACTTAAAGGTCCTTATGACTCCCTGATCTGGAGGCTGAATTAGAGATGTTGTGTTTGGGGGCAAGTAGACCACTTGGACGCCTTTGTTATTGAACTCACGGGCTTCTGGATGGCCAGGGGCATTGTCCAATATCAAAAGAACTTTAGGGATGCCTGGGTGGCTGAGTCAGTTGAGCGTCTGACTCTTGATTTTGGCTCAGGTCATGATCTTAGGGTCATGGGATCGAGCCCTGTGTCAGGCTCTGCCTTGGGGCATGGAGCCTGCCTAAGATTCTCTCTCTCCCTCTACCACTTGTTCTCTCTCAAAAAAAAAAAAAAAAAAAAAAAAAAACATTAAAAGGCCATCCCTAATGGCAAGATACTTCCTGACTTTTTAGGAACAATGCATAGATGAAACCAATCCAAAAAAAGTGTTCTCATTGTCCAGACCTTCTTATTGTACAACCAAAAGACTAGCAACCAGTGTTTAGGGGCTCAGGCAGTCCTGAACACACACCTGACTGCATTTGCACAAAGCAGTAGTGTTGGCCTATCCCTTTCTGCCTTCAGTCTTGGTGCTTGCTTCTCTTTATTACTAATAAATGTTCTTCATGGAATATTTTCCCCCCAAGAACCAGGCACTTTCATCTACATTGAACACCTGTTCAGACAGATAACCTTTCTTCTCAGTGGTTTCCTTAATGGCACCTGGGAACTTGTCTGCCACCTCATGGCTGGCAGAAATGGCTTCTCTTGTTATCCTGACGTTTTTAAAGCCAAACCTCCTCCTAAAACTATCAAACCATCCTTTGCTGGCATTAAATTCTCCAACTTTCAATCCTTCATCTACCTTTTGCTTCAAGTTGTGATAGAATGACTTCCCTTTTCTCAAATCATATTAGAGTCGATAGGTATAACTTTTTCATAGCAATCCTGCACCCACATAAACGCTGCATTTTCAATATGAGATAAAAAGGTATTTTGCAAAAAAAAAAAAAGCAAGGTTTTTGTTCTTGCTGGCATAGCTGCAGCGACTGCTTCACAAATTTCCTTTCCTTTTTTTTTTTTTTTTTTTTTTTTTTTTAACAATAGTACTTACAGTGGATTCATTTATCTTGAATTGGAGGGCAACCATAGCCGCAGACCTCAATCTATGGTACATATCAAGCAATTCAACTGGAACTGGGAGAACTTCCAGCACCACTAGTGGCATTTCATATGGGTCCCATGGTGACATTCAAAGTTTACGGTATTGCACTAAACACAGAAAATACACAAGAACCACAAGAGATCAGTTTTTACTCCAATACCCAATTTGCTGGAAAGACCAACTGCTCACTCAGAGATGATGACCATCAATCACATGCTGCTTTTTCAAAACTGAAGCCTAGTTGATACACAGTGTTGCTTTCATTTCTGGTGTACAACAGAGCAATTCAACAACTCTATACTTACGCTGTAGTTACCCTCTTTCACCATACAACGCTATGACAGTACCATTGGCCATAGTCCCCATGCTGTACCTTTCATCCCTATGACTTATTCCTTCCATAACAGGAAGCCTGTATCTCCCACTCCCCTTCACCCATTTTCACTCATCCCCACATCTCTTTCTCCTCTGGCAACTACCATTCTCTGATCACACACTGTTTTAAGCAGATACTAGCAATGCTTGAGCTCACCACAATAGCAACGGGAGGTAGCTCCAAAATTATTGTGGTAGTACAGCATGCACTAAATTTTATGCAGTTATGATTTATACTGCACCTTTATCTTCGTCTGATTTCCCTGGTGTCACCTATGGTCTGTAAGTGTTTGTGTGAGTGAGTTTTGATCAGTTTTAATGTTTGTAATAGATGTGTGTATATCTTATGGTAGTAGATGATAAAATACACTAATATCTATGTATATTTTATGCATAGATGACACATCCAACTTTTCCTTAGTTTTCTGGAATGTCTGTGCTACGCAGTTGTCTGTGAGTTTTTTTCAAATGGTCACAAGTCTCCGAAAAGTTTTCCAATGTATTTATTGGACAAAAAAAATCTATATAAGTGGACCTGCACAGTTCAAACCGTGTTGTTAAGGAGTCAACTGTACGTCCTCTATTGGTGTATGACACTATTTGAAAATTGTGTAAAAAATTATTTTTCAGGGCACCTGGTGGCTCAGTCAGTTAAGCGTCCAACTCTTGATCTCAGCTCAGGTCTTGATCTCAGGGTCGTGAGTTCAAGCCCTGCGTTGAGCTCCACACTGGGCACGAGCCTACTTAAAAAACAAAGTTTTTTTCTACCTTCCCAATAATCTCTCCATTGTTTTGTCTTTAAAATACCATTTATCCATTTCTCTCTTTTTGTGTGTCTGTGTCTGTCTTCATTTCTCTCCTTGGCTCCCTTCTTTCTCTTCTCTCCCAAATAGCACCTTCCTTAACTTATTCAAAACTCCTAGAAGAGGTCCTATGGTGATACAGGGTTAAAAGAAACAGCTGTAGGGGCACCTGGGTGGTTCAGTCGGTTAAGCATCCTACTTCGGCTCAGGTCATGATCTCACAGTTCGTGAGTTCAAGCCCCATATCCAGCTTGCTATTGTCAGTGCAGAGCCTGCTTCAGATCCTCTGTCCCCCTCTCTCTGCCCCTCCCCTGATCTCACTCTCTCTCTTTCAAAAATAAATAAATATTTAAAAAAAGAAAGGAAGAGCTGTATCCTTTTACATAATGTGCTTTTGACTATAGACCATAGACAACTGTTCAAATGCAGTCTCTCACTCCTTACCCCCAAATATTTGTATCTATATCAATAAGGCCAGTAGGGGGAGGCTACATACTTCCACTGTGGCAAAAGTGGAAAACCAAAGAATGAGTTAGGATTTACACCCTCAGATGAAGACAGTTTTGGAGCCCTCTGAGAAGAGAAATGGAGCCTACATACATCACTCTATAATAGGACACTGGTCAGGGACAACATCCAGAATATTGCAACTTAAAGGAACATCAGAGCTCCACTAGTCCACCTGCCCATTATACAGATGAAGCAACTGAGGCCCAGTGAGGGAAAGACATTTGCCTGGGTCAAGGAGGAAAACTGCAAATCTTAGACTAGAACCTAGGCATCCTGATTAAAAATTTCAAGCCTGTTGGGGTGAAGGACTCAGTTGGTTAAGCGTCTGACTTCGGGTCAGGTCATGATCTCACAGTTTGTGAGTTCGAGCTCCACGTTGGTCTCTGTGCTGACAGCTCAGAGCCTGGAGCCTGCTTCAGACTCTGTCTCCCTCTCTCTCTCTCTCTCTGCTCCTCCTCTCTCTCTCTCTCTCTCTCAAAATTAAATAAACATTACAAAGTTTTTTTAAAAATTTAAAGCCTCCTTATTCAGTCAAAGTTGGTTGGATAGACAGTATGTTACTTGCTGTACTAACAAATTAGCAGAAACTTGGCAGCTTAAAAGAATACACATAATAATATCTCACATATTCCATGGGTCAGTTCTGGGTGCAGTTTAGATGGGCCCTTTGCTCCGGGTCCCATAGCCTGTGATCAAGGTGCTGGCCAGCTGCATTCTCATCAACAACTCAACTAGGGAATAACTTGCTTCCAAGCTCATTCACATTGTTGACAGAATTAATTTCCTTGTGGTTGTAGTCCTTGTAGGACTGAGGAGGCTGGCTTTTTTCCTGGCTCTTGGCTGGAGGCTGCCCATAGTTCCTTGCCATATGAGCTTCCCAAAGTGGCTGCTCACTTCATCAAGCCAACAAGAATCTGTCCCTTCAAGGGTACCCAGTCCTTCTTTTAAGGATTTTTCATGATTAAGTCAGAATCATTTTGCTTTTAATCTACTCAGATTCAACTGATCTGGGACCTTAACTTCATCTACAGAATTTCTCACTTGTGCTACATTCTACTAGTTAGAAGCAAGTCACAGGTCCCACCCACACTCAAGGGGAGGGGGTTTTAGAAGGGCATGCACACGAGGGAACAGGAATCCTGGGGACCATGTGAGGGTCCATCTGCCACAGACAAAAATATTTAAATATACTCAAGTGAAGGAGAGAGTAGTTATCAGGTGGATGCACATATCTCCCAAGAATGAATTGGACAAGCTGGTGGCAAATGAAGCAGGTCTGAGAGCTGCCAGATACAGAGGCAGCTGATTTCTCCTTAAAAAAAAAAAAAAAAAAAAAGTCTTTTCTTGCTCTCTTTTCCTCTTTCCTCCTGGGGTAAAATAATCTCTAGTTTATTTTATTTTATTTTTCATAGCATAGTGGCTGCGCTTTCCTTTTTGTAGACAGACTGCTCACCTCAGCCTCCTCATGGCATCTGCCCTTAAACTCTGGTCTCCCCAACACTCTGACTTGTCATGGTCCACATGGCCTGTCATGTCCACTCCGGCTTCTACTGTGTCCCTGAGTCTGCATGACCTTTCAGTTTACCTCCCGACAGCTAATTTTGGTTCATTCTTGGGGAGGAATCAAATTGTCTAGCTTGGGTCATGTCTGCTTCTGGTCCAAACGCCATGGTCAGTGGAACAAAATGGCCACTTTAGCAGGTGTGTGTGTGTCAGGACTTTGAACTTGCTGTTCCCTCTGCCTGGAACTCTCTTCCTCCAAATGTCTGCATGGTTTCCTTTCTCTCCCTTCAGGTCACCCTTGCCAACCTTCAGGTCTTCCCTGACCAACCTACTAAAAATTACAGAACTTCTCCACCCTGGCATTCCTCCCCTAACCCTGGCTGGCTTTTCTCCACAGCACTTATCATCATCTGACCACTTTTATTCATTGATTGATAGACAACCTAATACGTGAACTGTGCGGAAGACAGTATTCGCAGAATTGCTGTAGTTGTGTTGAGAGTTTAGGAAAAACAACTAATGAAGATATCACAAACAAATCAAACAGGGAAAAGGGGAATGAGCTCCAGGAGAAATAAAAATTGTACAAGAAAGGAAGTATAATTATAGTTCACATTTGGCTCAATAGTGAAAAATATTCTAGGATGTAATGTATCTGCTAGTGATTTAACCTAAAATACAGCCACAGAAGAGGAAAGTTGGGAATGGGCTATATATCAGGATGTCTATCAATATCCATCGTTCCTGAACATACCTGTGCCGGGGTATCTTTCCACTCCTATTGGGCACACTGCTCTTTGGACTTGCCCAGGTCATCCTGGCGCTCCCCAGAGCTTTTCCTCTGTGTTAGATTTCCTTTTTACCAGATCCCAAGTTTCTCTTTACCTTTTTAAATTTAGCCCTTCATTATATCCTTTGGTGGCTTCCTGAGAAAGAGGACACAGGAGAAAAAAACCCTGAGACCTTGGGTACCTAAAAATGTCTTTCTTCTCTCTTCACACTTGTTAAACTGGTTATAGAATTCTAGGTTCAAAATTATTTTCCCTCAGAGTTTTGGAAGTAAGTCTCCCTGTCTTCTGGCTTCCAGTGTTACTTCCAGTGTTACTCTCATTCCACATCCTTGGCATGTAACATCTTTTTTTCTTCCCTAAAAACTTGTATTTTCTCTTTGTTTTCACTATCCCAAATCCCACTATCCCACTATCCCATTCAATGCTCACTTGGAGGACTATCACAAACCCTAAAGTCATGTTTTGTGAAATTTTCTTGTGTGAGTTCTTTTTTTTAAAATGTTTATTTATTTACGAGAGAGAGAGAGAGAGAGAGAGAGAGAGAGAGAGAGAGAGAGAGAGAGAATCCCAAGCAGGCTCCATGCTGTCAGCACAGAGCCCGATGCCAGGCTCGATCTCACAGACCTGGAGATCATGACCTCAACCAAATTCAAGAATCAAGACACTTAACCCACTGAGCCACCCAGGCGCCCCAAGTAAGTTCTTTGATAATTTCTCCTTTCAGTGTTATCTATAATTTTTTGTGTGGAATTTGCAGTGGTGAGACATTGAACTCCAGGACCAATTCTCTAGTTTTCTCATGTTTCTTTCAAATTCCATCTTCAGGATTTGGGGGTATTTTTTCCCTACTTTCTGGGAGATTCTTTGGCTTGATCTTCCAAATTTTATATTAAAAATTTAAATTTCAGGGGTGCCTGGGCGGCTCAGTCAGTTGAGCACTGACTTCAGCTCAGGTAATGATCTTGTGTTCATGGGTTCAAGCCCTGCATCAGGCTCTGTGCTGACAGCTCAGAGCCTGGAGTCTGCTTTGGATTCCGTGTCTCCCTCTCTTCTCTGCCCCTTCCCTGCTTGTGATCTCTCAAAAACTAAAATAAAATGTTTAAAAGGTTTTTTTAAATTTAAATTTCAGCTCTCTCTCTTTTTTTTTTAATTCAGAAAGGGGGGAGGGGAGCAGACGGAGGGAGAGAGAGAAGCTTAAGCAGGATCCGTGTTCAGCTTGGTGCCCATCATGGAGCTTGATCCCATAACCGTGAGATTATGACCTGAGCTGAAATCAAGAGTCGGACACTCAACTGGCTGAGCCACCCATGTGTCCCTCAACTCTTGTTTTTTAATTTCTAAGAGTTTTATCTTGCACTCTAATCAACACTTCCTCCCTTTTATATAGCATCCTGTTCTTGTTTCATGAATGCAAACTCTCTGGGGTATTGGATGACAACATTTGTTATGTTTGGCGAGCTGAATTATTTGTTTCCTCTAATCTAGTTGCTCTTGTTCTCTCACTCTTTCTTTCCTTCTGCTCCTTTTTCTTTCTTCTTTGTTTGCTTATTTTTATCTCTGCCTTTCACATAAGAGACTTTTACTAAATATCTGGGAATCATTGGCTGGTTATTCATGTGGAGAGTGAGGCGCACAAAACTGATTGAAAGATTTGAAAGATCTGAAGCAAGAAGCAGATTTGCTAACTTATATATTTCACTCTGGGTTGATCAGACAGTGAGCTGGCTTTTCAGTAAGTATAAAATTTTTCTTAAGGGTCTTTCTTTTTCTCCAGAACACAGTCACTCATACTTGGTACAAAAGCTTGATAGAAAGCTTTTCAAGGGACTGAACTTCTTACCACTTATTATGCATATTTTTACTATTCCCCTGGATTGCAACATGGCACCTCATCTCCACCTCTGCTGTTGCCTGGTACCCCCGAATCTGGAGGCTTTCTTGTTCTACCCTTCCACAGAGTAAACCTGCTATCTACTGCCATAGCAGAAATGGCTGTCTCTCAACAGTTCTGTGGGGGAAGAAAGGGAGAAGAGACTCTAGGTAGATATGGAAGACATTCTTGGCTGTTTTTTCTGAATGGCCTTGGCGAAGGATTGGCTTAGGCATGAGCATATGACACAATTCTAGCCAATGAGGAATGATGGAAAGTCAGCTGAGAGCTTCTGGAAGAATTTATCTCACTCTTTAAAAGGGTTATAAGAGAGCCATTTCCTCTCTTGCATCTGGACATTGGCAAGTGGGAAAGTGATGCTTGAAATTGCTTCCATTCTTTTTCAACCATGAGGAGAGGGCCAAAGAAACCACAGACAAGATGATATGATGCCCAGGGCGCCTGGATGGCTCAGTTGGTTAAGCATCCGACTTCAGCGCGGGTCATGATCTCGCGGTTCGTGAGTCCGAGCCCCGCGTCAGGCTCTGTGCTAACATTTCGGAGCCTGGAGCCTGCTTTGGATTCTGTCTCCTCCCTCTCTTTCTCTCTCTGCCCCTGCCTCACTCATGCTCTGTCTCTTTCTGTCTCTCAAAAATGGATAAATGTTAAAAAAAAATTAAAGATGATATGATGCCTCCATGTCTTTGAAGCACTGGATTAACCATCTCTAAAACCAGCCTATCTAAATAAAGACTCCTCAAAACCTGGGGTAATAATCTCACTATACTTTAAGTGCTAAAATGTGGTCTGAAATCACCAGATTCAGCACCACCTGAGATCTTACTAGAAACGCAGAACCTCAGGCCTCACTCCTACCCACTGAATCAGGATCTGCATTTTAACAAAATCCCCCAAAGTTAGATATGACGCTAAAGTTTGAGAACTTTAGTTAGCTATCCTCCTTCTTATTTACAAACACATTCTAACTGATAGAGTGGGTGTAGCAGACAACTTTGCCTTTTTTTTTAAAAAAGTCTACTTATTTATTTTGAGAGAGAGCACAAGAGGGGCAGAGAGAGAGAGAGAGGGAGAGAATCACAGGCTCTGTGCTGAGAGTGGGACTCCTTCCCACAACTCTGGAATCATGACCTGAGCCAAAATCAATGAAGCCACCCAGGCACCCCTAGCAGACAACTTTGAAGCCACACGTCACACCCCCTTGGCTCACTTTGATTCCAGCAACAGTTTCCGAGGGAGGAAGAATTCTGAAGCTGTCCCTGCCCCTGAGTTTCTTGACCTTGGACTATTCCTTCAAATACTAATGCAGTTACTGCTGTGAAGGAACTTTGCAGCTGGGATTAAGGTTATTAATTAGTTGGCCTTAAAACAGGGAAATTATCCCCAACTGGGCCTAATGTATCACTTGAGCTCTTAAGAGTAGAAAAGAAGTCAGAGAGACTCAGTGTGTGAGGGCTGGGCCTCATGTTGCCGGCTTTGAAAACGGAGGAAGAAAGTCACAAACGAAGAAATGCAGGCAGCCTCTTGAAGGTGAGAAGGACCCCCACCTGACAGCCAGTGAGGAGGTGGGAACCTCGGTTCTACAATTACATAGAACTGAATTCTGTCAATGATCTGGGAGGTGGATCCATTCCTAAAGCCTCCACAAAGGAACAGAGTCCTGCCAACACTTGATTTTGGTCTTGTGAGACAAGCAGAAAAACAGCTGAGCCCCATTGTGCCTGGACTTTTGAGTTACAGAAACTGCGAGATAATACTGTGAGATTATGCGCTTTTGCGCTGTTTTAAGCTGCTAAGTCTGTAGTAATTTTTTATGGACAGTACAGTTAGGGTGGACAGCTCTGGGTAAGCCTAGATTTACCTCTAACTGGCAGCATCCCACTTCAAACATATGACGTGTCTCTCTGTCCTGCCTCAGGACCTTCTCCAATATCATGGGAGCCTACCTGGCACAAAGGAGGCCAGAAGGGTAAGGAAGTTAACAGCCCTAAGGAAAACACTCAACCAGGGGATGATGGGGGCCAGTAGATAATTGCTTTAGCTTTAACCTTTTAATTCTGGGAGGCATTTGTACACTTCTTAGAAGGCAGAATCAAAGCCCCATTATCAATGGCAGCAACCTCCATAATGTACCATTAGTTTGGCTTTTCTTTTTTGTCTCATTCTCCTTCCCCACTCTCACTTCCTAGGATTCCCTCCCCAATGCCCTCCTTGCTCCCGAGTCCCTTGGTCAATCTCTGCTTGAGATTGATAGGCAACCAATAAAGTGCTCCGTGAACTCATCATCTTGCTTAGAATTAAAAGGTAATTTATTAAAAGATTATTCCAGTGTTTCTCACTGAAACCAGGCCTCAAGGAAAACTGAAGCTAGAGATTCAATACCACTAAGTTCCTCGCTGTCCCTGTTCCTTCCCCAATGGTACTATATATATATATATATTTTTTTTTTTTTTTTTTTTTTTGAGAGAGAGAGAGAGACAGAGGATCCGAAGCAGACTCCATGCTGTCAGTGTAGGGCCTGATGCAGGCTCGCTCCCACAAATGTTTCCACCAACCACGAGATCATGACCTGAACCAAAGCCTCTTGCTCAACTGACTGAGCCACCCGGGCACCCCAATTAACGGTACTACTTTTAGAGAGAAAGATTGAATCTACCCTCAGTACCAGCGAGAAAAAAATCCCAGAGAAGGGTTATAATTGATGACCCTTGGGTGGGTGTCCATGATCAGTACAGTGGGGAATGGGCACTATCATTGGTTCCTTGTGGGTCAGGCTCCTAGCCCCAGATCAAACCATTATGGTTGGGTGGTAGTGTCTGGGATTCCAGACATGGCCAGTGGAGGCCACCATTACATTGCAGGGCATTTCTGGAAATAGTGGAGGGATGGAGAGCTGGGGAAAACACCTGCCAGTTTTCTAAAACCGTCACCAGTCACTCCCACTTCTTGCTTCCTCTTTCATGAAGCTTTCCCGGCTTCCCATTCCTCCGCCCAACCCCAAAATGCTGGTGTTCCTGAAAGTTCCATCCTTATTCTTTTTCTCTTCCCATTCTTACTCATTTCCAGAACCATTTAATACCATGGTAGAGCAAGGTCTTCTCCCCAAGTTTCAATCCACTGCAAACATTTAATCTAATCTAGTCATGGTAATTCCATCCCCTTTGGCAACAATTTGTTTGGGATGAACGGGCAGGCCTATACCAGATTAGACTGATGAGCTTTAAGGAGAAGCTTGCTTAGCCCTTGTAGGAAAGAGAAATGGGTCTTACTGTTGCCTGTTGGTTGGGGAAAGGGAGCATGCTGCCTCAGCTGCCCCCAAGCAGTCATTTTGTGATACAAGGGGAGCCAGTTTGGGTAGGTTTTGGTATGAAGTCAATGGCGAGCACAGCAGAGCAGTGACACGGAAATATTTCAGGTTCCTAATGATGTTGTTTGAACCAGGGAATCTACTCACTCTGCCCTACCATTGGATGTCCTGCATTATGAGATGATACATTTCCATATTGCATAAGCCAGTGTGAATCAGGTGTCTGCTGCTTGGAGCTGAAGGCTTCCTACTTACTTGACACTTACTACTATGAATTCTCTCAAACTCGCTTTCCTGGGCTCCAGACCTACCCACATTCCCCAACTTTTCTCCTCCTCTTCCTGGGTTTCCTACAATTTTTTTTTTTTTTTTTTTTTTTTTACTTAAATAAGAATCAGGTGCCTGCTATTATGCCAAACCTTATTTCAGACACAGCAGCTAGAGCAAGGTTGCTGTCATCATGGACCAGTGAAGGAGGCAGACAATAAACAAAACTATTTTCTGAATAAGTAAACTCATGAATAATGCAGAGTAAGAACTCAGTGTTGAGTGAGGAAGGTGTCATTGCCTATAGAATATCACACCAGAGACTGGTTGGTATTCACTCAGCAAACAGCCCTGGGAACTGAGTGTCAGACCCTGTTCTTGCAGCCCCCCTTTGGAGTCTAGAAGGGTATTAAGACCCAGGGTCTGCCCTCTGGCGCCCAGAGTCCGGAAAGAATGGCCAACATGTACCGAGTGCTAATTTTGCCAGGCCCTGTTTAAAGTGCCTTTCGGTAACTATCTCATTTAGTTCTCACCGATCCTAGGAGTTTGTCCAAAGACAAACAGCCCTGTACAACAGGCCTGGCACCAGCAGTCTGGCCAGTGACAAGAGCCACTTGGGTTTAGGCCCGGTCCGTGTGACTTTGTGCAAGTCACGGTCTCCCTTGTCCTCCCACGCTCTAGCCAGTGCCTGTAGCATCTGACTCCTGGGGTTTTCCCTCCCCAAGTTTCGGAGGCTCCCCGGGGTGCGAAAGGGGGTCTGAGTGCAAAGAAGGGAGGTCACTGAGAACAGCAGGAAGAGGGTCGGTGAAGTCAGTAAAGAGGGACCAGTAGGGAAGGAGATCCACGGCAAGAGGGTCAGACTCCGACATTCGCATTCCTCCCTACCCTGCCCTCTGTTCCCACGCCCTCGGGCGCCGCCGCCCGGACCTTCTCCTGGGCTCCGGAAGGAGGGCATTCCCTTTCCTCCGCCAGGTGCCTCTACGCTGCTGGCCCGGGCCGAAGGGAGACGAGTGCTTCGTGAGCCACGCCACCCGATTAGGCCCCTGCTCCTTTGGCCCAGGGCACTCGCAGTTCTGCCACTCTTCGCGTCCAGTTCCCCCTCGACTCCTGACCACTTGGTCTGCGCCGCCTGCATTCTCAGTGTGCCGGGCCCGCCCGCACTGCGGGGGAGAGGCCGGGAGCCGCCCACGCCGCGCTCGGTGCTCGGCGTCGCCGTCTCCCTGGGACGCGCGCGGGCTGCACGACGCGCGGGAGCCGGGCGGGCAGCCATGGCGCGGCGCGCGGGGAGGTAGCCGGGCGGGCCACGGGGAGCGCAGGGGCCGCCATGGCCCGGCGGCGGCGCCGCGCCTGCATCGCGCTGTTCCTGGTGCTGCTTTTCGCCTTCGGCACGCTCATGGGTCTGCGCACGCTCAAGGCTCCGGACGGACTGCCGGCGCTGGGCCCGGGCCTGGAGCTGGCGCCCTTTGAGCGACGCCCGGAGGGAGTCCCCGCGCCCGCCGCTCGGGCCCCGGCCGCCCCCGCCGCGCCGCCGCCTCCTCCTCCACCGCCCCGCACTGCCGGCCCGGGCAGCCCCCCGGGCCCGGCCCCCGCGGAGGCCGAGCCCGCCCCCGGGCAGAGTCTGCGCGTCTACTCGGACCTGCACGCCTTCTACTACTCCTGGTACGGGAGTCCGCGGCGCGAAGGCCACTACATTCACTGGGACCACGTCATGGTGCCGCACTGGGACCCCAAGATCTCGGCCAGCTACCCCCGCGGCCGCCATAGTCCTCCCGACGACTTGGGCTCCAGTTTCTACCCGGAGCTGGGGCCCTACAGTTCTCGGGACCCCGACGTGCTGCGGGAGCACATGACCCAGCTTAAGGAAGCCGCTATCGGTGAGTTCCCCCCACCCCCGGGCGGCCCTGTCCCCCAGCCTCGCCCTTCCTCGTTTCCACGCCACAACTCCCACTGGTCCTGTCACCGAGCCTCTGGTCCCACTCACCCTTCTGTCTGGCTTCTTACTCCCTCCCTTCTACTTTCATTCAGCGCTTACCACGCGGCGCCGCCCCCACCTTCTAGTATTAGGTCTCCCCCTACTCTGCCTTCTGACCCCTTACAACAGGGCCCTTTCGTAGGGCAGAGATGCTGGGAGGGCCAGTGGAAGAAGGCATTTGCTCCGAGCTGTCCCAAGAAGGGACAGCAAAGAGAGGGAGCAAGAGTCTTCCTGTCTCTTGGGCTTCTAGTCTTGGGTAAGTGAGGCCTGGGTATCCTGGCCCTGCAGGAGTGAGGTTCAGCGGAGTCACGCCTGGGATGGCCTCAGCTTTCACACAAGATACAGGGGTAGGGCAGCAGCCCTTCCTGTTTTTGCTGGCTGCAGAAAGTTTGCCCATGTTGTATGATGGACCCTGCTCTGTTTGCAGTGGGGGGGGGGGGGGGGGTCGGGCAGGCAGCAGCTTTTCATCAAGTACTCTGCTTGAAAAGAGGTTCCTGGGAGCCTCTTTTGTAGGCAGGTTCTAGTGGGGAGGCTCATTTCTTTCAGATTTTGTCACTGAATTCTGCTGGATTTTACAACACATTTCAATTTATCTAGAGATGGCTAATGAATGGGGAGAAATTGAATGCCAGAGACAATGATGGGAGGCATTCACAGATAAATAACACAGAGGCCATCCCTCAGGATCTTACAGTCTAGAGAGGCCGATGGTCGAGACAAACGTTATTTCCTGTGGGAAGGATAAGATGACCTCGGCTTGGGACTCTTCTCCCCGCGGGACCTTAGATGTGCCCCTTTCCTCCAGAGACAGGACTGTGGCTTCCAGATGGGTGTGGTGTTATGCACCCATTTCCCTTTGTTCTACTCCTTGGGAATGCAAGGGAAAGCCGAGTCCTACTCAGGCTTTTGTCAGGCTCCTTCTCGGCCTGGTGCGCAAAGGTTCCCGCTGCCGCCTCGATTCAGCACCGCGGGCGTGGACAGCTCCAGGACGCTAGGCTCTGGGATCTGATCTGCAGGAAGTAAACCTGGCCTGCCAGAGCCCCGCTCAAGGTTTCAGGCAGAAACCATTTTGCAGTTGGAGATGGCTTGTGAGGAAACACATCTGCGTCGCATGGGTACTCTGTGTCTCTGAAGTAGCTTCTGTGTTGTGTCTCAGGCGTCCTGGTCCTGTCCTGGTACCCACCTGGCATGGCTGATGATAACGGGGAACCCTCAGATGACCTGGTGCCCGCCATTCTCGACACCGCCCATCAGCACAACATCCAGGTGAGTCTCCAAGAAGAGGTCAGGTGCTCTTTGGCCCATTCAGATTTCCCCCTCTCTGCCCGCAGGGTTAGTTCTTGGCATTAGCCTAAGTATGGCAAATACACAGCAAGTGTGGTGTTGGGGGTGGGGCTCTACGAAATAGCCCGTGTCACTCTTATTTTCTTGAATTATGGGGAAAAATGGGGAAAACTAAATATAGGAGAAATGGGGGACTCAATAAATATCAGATAGAAGTTAGGTTGGAGAGCCTGACTCTGGATAGAGGGCAGGCAAGGACCCAAATGCGCCCAGAAACTCAACTCCAGCCTCAGACCCCTAGTGGGAGGCAATGCTGGGCCTCAAGGCGTAGAGTACAACCCATGTTCTTGGCAGGCAGGCACGCTTTCAAGAGGAATGAATGAGCTGAGTGAAGCATGTCCAGTTAATTTCTCCAAATGAACCAAATAAGTCATTCCCCTCTTCGGTGGCGAAGGAAGATAAACGGCAGAGAGGAGCCCCACTCCTGAGCCCATCACTGACATGTTTAACAGATCATAGCATCTCTGTCCATCAATGCAGCTTCATTCAGCATCCTTCTTCCCAGGGTTTCAAGCAGCTAATGCCAATCACGTGGAACTGGCATGTGAGCTTTAAACCTATTAGCCATTCAGTCACAGCCCATCCAAATGGTTCCCAGATGTCCTGCTGTGGGAGGTGGGCAAGCTTCTTGCCCATTTTCTTGGCCCTGAGGGCAGTGGCTGCTTTTATCTCTATTATGCCTACAGTTGTTGGGCCCTCTCCTCCAAGCCTTAGGGGAGCATGAGCCTTATAGATTATGGCCCCTGGGCAGATACTCACCTGACCGGTATCTCCTGTCTGTGGCAGGTGGCCTTCCACATCCAACCCTATAAGGGCCGGGATGACGTCACTCTGCATGACAACATCAAGTACATCATTGACACGTAAGGCTGCTATGGGGCCTGGATTCTGGTGGGGATCAAAACGGGGGTGGGACTGAAGGTTTAGAAAGGTAGGTCAAGGCACACAAGGGCAGAATGCTTGTGTCCTCAGCAGCTACTTCACAGTAGACAGTACCGGGCCTTGGAGTCAGCAACTTGGGTTTGAGTTTTGATGCAGCAGCCTCTAATCTGTGATCTGATGCAAGCCTCTGAACCTTTGAGTCTTGTGAGAGTTATGTGAGTTAATATATGTGAAAGTAGCTTGTACAGCGTTTGCATGTATCATCCCCTTATTCAGAAAACAGTTGAGTGCCTTCAGGTGTCCAGGCACTGTCCTAAGCCCTGGTTGTATGGTAATGGGCAGGACTAGCAAAATTTACATTCCAGTGTGTTGAGGCAGTGAAGCGCACAGCGGTTACACATGAAAGATCAAATTGTGACCCATACTCTGAAAAAGCAATTAAGAAAGAATAAAGCAGCATATTGTGTTAGAGAGCATGCCTGAGGATGGGTGCTATACTTTAGAAAGAGTGGTCAAGGGAACCTCTCTGAGGAAATGACATGTGAGCTAACTAACACCTGAAGGAAGAGTCAGCTCTTCAGAGATCTGGAGCAGGCAGAAGATTCCAGGCAGAGGGCTCTCAGATCCAAAGGCCCATGATGGGACAAGCCTGATGGCAGAATAAAAGGCCAGTGTAGCTGGTGTGTAGAGATGGGGTTACAGCAGGGATGGAGGTGGGCAGGGCCAGATCAAGTAGGAGGGGGCCTTGCAGGTCTCAGTACTAAGAGCAATCAAATGTGATTAAAGAGAGTGGATTGTAGGGAGCCAGCAGTGGGAGCCTGGAGACCGGTTAGGGGGCTGTTGCTGCAGTATAGATGAAAGACGGGGGGTGGCATGGTGGAGGGCAAGGCAGTGAGGCCTGAATACAGGATCTCTGAGGCTGGGGACGGGTGTGGGGTGGAAGACTGGGTTCTTGCTTAGAGGCATGATGACGCCAACTGTGGGGCCTGGCTGGATCCAAAATTGCACTTGGGCATCAGGAAAGATCTAACCCATGGCTTGTCCTACAACTGTACTAGCTGCCCCTCTTAGGCGGCCAAGTCAAGTTCTTCTCCCTCTTGCTCCTCAGGTATGGCTCCCATGGTGCATTTTACCGCTATAAGAACAGCATGGGCAAGAGCCTCCCACTCTTTTATATCTACGACTCATACCTGACGTCCCCTGAGGCCTGGGCTCACCTCCTGACACCCAATGGGCCCCACTCCATCCGCAACACCCCCTATGATGGGGTCTTCATAGCCCTGCTGGTGGAGGAGGGCCACACCCACGACATCCTGGCTGCCGGATTTGATGGCATGTATACCTACTTTGCCTCCAATGGTTTCTCCTTCGGCTCCTCCCATCAGAACTGGAAAGCTGTGAAGAACTTTTGTGATGCCAACAACCTCATGTTCATCCCCAGCGTGGGGCCTGGCTACATTGACACCAGCATCCGGCCCTGGAATAACCACAATACTCGGAACAGGGTCAATGGCAAGTACTATGAGACAGCCCTGCAGGCAGCCCTGACGGTGAGGCCCGAGATTGTCTCCATCACCTCCTTCAATGAGTGGCATGAGGGCACCCAGATCGAGAAGGCCATTCCCAAGAAGACGCCAACACGTCTGTATTTGGACTACCTGCCTCACCAGCCCAACCTGTACCTGGAGCTGACTCGCCGCTGGGCAGAGCACTTCATCAAAGAGAAGGAGCAGTGGCTGATGTGAGGAGCCTGCCGACGGCCACGAGGTGCCAACGTCCTGGCCTCACCAGAAGGTGTCCCTGCGTGGGGCTCAGCTGAGGTCATGGGCACTCGCCGGTCTCCAAGTCAATGGCGGGCCGCCTCTGGGTGGGCCGTCAAGCCTGGCCCCACGTGGAACAGAGCTTGTTCCTTGGGCAGGTGGTGCCGGGGTGCTCTGCGGTGACAGGAAACAAGGCAGGGTTCCAGAGGGAACCACAGAGGCTGGCGGGTGACTGGATTTAGCCCAGGGCAGCTCCATATCCTGTCCCGACACTTTAAAATAGTCCCTCCTCGCTTGGAACTCAGCAGGTTGGTGTGCAGCGGAGCCACCAGGTGACTGCTCTTCGGAGGGACCAGGGCTCGGGGCTAGCACATGCCCTGCTTCCTCTTCAGCCTTCCTCCCACAGCACCTGTCTTCTCTAAGTTAGGGAACCGGATTTGAAGCTTCCCAAAAGGGAAATTCTAGATTGACGCCCTTCCCGGTAGACTCCTGAACCCAATGATCAGGAAATACCCCTGAGCACTCATTCATTCATTCAACACACACTACTTGAGCACCTTACTATGTGCTAGGCGCTAGGGAGGAACTTGACCTGGAAAGGTCCTTTTTCTTCCAGAAGCTTACAGGATCCAGCTTTCCTTCTTTGGTGTGGCCTTGTAGCTAGTGCCTGAGCACAGTTTCTTTCTGCAGTTTTACCCAGCGCTGGGAGTTGTTCTTTTTCCTCTAAGAAAATACCTCTGTGCTCCAGAGCCTCCATTTCCCCAGATGACCATTTAGCTCCAGGGAGAGGACTAGGACCCCCCACCCCCCGCCTCCCTTTAGCTGCCTAAACTGAATGAGGCCCACTCAGCCGAGCCATTTTCAGTGCTACTGTGATTTGTATCAATTAAATACGACGTGGTATTCTCAAGTAAGCATTCTTTTTGCTCTCTTCAAGACTTCCTGAATTCTGAGCCCGCCCTCAAATTCCGTGACAACCTGACATGTGGGGATCGGCTGGCCAGCATTGGCACAACGAAGAGTGAGTTTGCTTAAGAAATGAGAAGTTCAAACACGATTTTTAGAGGGGATATGTAACAAACTAGTGCTTATTTACAAATAAACTAATGTGCTATAATTGTAGGGGCCCTCAAAGTA
Organism: Panthera leo; assembly: GCF_018350215.1. Lineage (NCBI taxonomy): Eukaryota > Metazoa > Chordata > Mammalia > Carnivora > Felidae > Panthera > Panthera leo. Next base: position 28,988,903 of record NC_056686.1, read on the forward strand.
GACCCCGGGACACCTCCTTGGCAAGACTTAGGAGCTACTTGGAAATATGTGCGTTACTTTATGGGCTCAAGACTGAATCCCAGTACTGGGAATGGGGTGCAAGGTGCAGGAGGGGAAGAAGCAGGCCTATGGATTACCACAGGACCCCCGGCTCCAGATAGGTCATGGATACTGAATGGCACCGATGGATGGAGCAGATCAGGACAGGTGAAAAGGGTTGGATGGTGACCTGTAGTAAGTTACAGAAGGGAGAAACTAGGAGGCTTCATTCCCACATACACGATTTGGAAAATTCTAAAAGTACAGCCAGGCCAGGGGCCTGAAGCAGCAAGTCTCATTCGTTGCTGATGGCAAGGCAGCTTGATCAGTTCTTTTGAAGGTGAATCTGTATCAAGAACCAGAATAATGTTCGTACGCTCTGACCCAGTAATCCTCCCCTATGGAAATAATTCAAAAGAAGAAAAATAAACTATTTACAAAACATTTTCTATTAATGAAAAACAAGGTTCAAATACCCAAGAATAACTGTTTAACACTTGGTATTCATATGAATAAAGATGCAGGCTGCTGAGTAGACACTGGATTCAAATAAAAGTGTTATAGGTATAATTCGTTATAATTTATTTTATGAATAAATAAGAAAAAAGACACTGGCTGACAGAAATAGTAGAGATTTGCTTTCTAGTATTCTCTAATTTGGACCTCCCCGCCCCCACCCCTTGCCAACTGAGCTCACTTCCCACAACTTGCCCAAAATGATGACTCTTCCTGGCATCACAGCACACCATACACCGGCCTCACTGGTTCAGAGGAAACAGTGTGTGGCCCGTGGCTCAACAACCTTTATCCTAATCTGGTTCCAGCTTCAGGTGCAGAAACACATGCCTTTGGTCACTTGAGACGTTCCAACAGCACCAGCTGGTGCACTGGCTGATCTGGACCTTAAAAGCCACCACCCACCAGAGGGGAGGCTCTGACTAGATTCCAAGTCTGTTCTTTCAATGTTTCAAACTTATCTTTTAAGAAGAAACTTATTGGGACAAGGCCATCCTAGGAATGTGCTCAAATAAAGTGTCTAGTCAGCTTTTGGCTGATATGAAAGTACAGTTCATAAATATGACCTCCCCCACCAGTGTGAGACAAAATCAGCAGCTTCTGGGGCCTGGTCTACAGGGTTCAGAGGGACACACTGCCTGAAAGCGTCAGACTAGTGATGCTGTGGCCCCCGTGGCCTCTGTGAATGAGGCCTTGCTAGTCACCAGCGAACAGACACACAGTGTCCAGCACGAGTCCTCGGGCCCTCCCTCTTCCCGAGATTCACGAGCAGGATCCGTGTGAGGGGAGCAGCCCGTACTTCTGCTGGAGGATGGCTGTAGTTCTCTCCAGGGCACTGAGGAGGAAATGGAGGGCAGTTAAAGTCTGACTCCTCAAAACCCTGAGCCCACCAGAGCATGGTGATCAGCTCTTCAATAGATCATTGATGAATCCTTTGAAATCTGAAAAAGCCAGCAAACACTGGCAAACTTAGTCTCCACCTCCATCCGCCAGTTCTTCAAACCTGCTCATTCCCCTCGGGACAAGATAGGAGTGACAACCTTTATTCTGCTGAGGACTTTTTTTTTTTTTTTTGCACCTTCCAACCCCCCTCCAATTCTATCCCCATGCCACAGCAAAGACTCACCAGCCTGGGCGGATGATGCCAAACTTTCCAGGTACAGATAAGTCAACCACAGTTGAGCCCAGGCGATACTCAGAGCTCTGGCCATCCCCAATTGGTCCCCCATCAATGATCAGAGACAGCTGAGGCCAGAGGTCCTGGAACTCCTGAGAAGAAGGAGAGGAAGACCACGGACGCTACCTCTGGCATCTGCCATGACGTCACACTGCACCCAGCGTTCATAAGAAAGCAAAGACCGCACACTACTAAAACAGGAGGCATCCTCCTCTAAGCAGGGAAAGGAACCTCACGCAGTGAAGGTCACCTGTGCCAAGGACACTGCCTTAGCGCCTGGGATACGGCATCCTGTGAGGTGTGAAGCCCTCCTAGGTCGGTGCCTCAAGTAACACCTAAAACTCAGAGAAACTCTTTCTGTGCCAAGAGGAGATGCCACACAGAGCTTCTGTTGGGGATGTATAAATACAATGACTGGAGTCCTACCTAGGTGGGTGTCCAAAGACGTGGGGGTCTACCCTGAGCTTCCGCCCAAATTTCTATGTCACCACATTCAAGTGACTTTATCCAGGACACTCTGATTCTGGATCTCAGGATCAGCAGGGTAAGGGTACGGAGAGGAAGACAGGTGGATTCTCATGTGCATGCCACCAGCACTCAATCCTTAAGGGGCCACGGGAAGGATGCCCCTCCAAAATCTGTGGATTGAACTGTTAACTGGGTTAGAGCATCACCCATTCTCCCCAGCACTACCACTCACGAAAATGCTGCAGTGGTGGCTAGGCCTGGGCATTTGGGACGGAGGGTCTTAACTACCAGCTACTGTGTTGGTTGGGTCAAATGTTTGCGGACAAGCCAAGAATACCCCCACCCCCACTGCCTCGGGCACAGCCACGGGGACCAGGTAAAGCCTGCAGTCCCAGAATAAGAAAGGATGCTGACCTCTCACCCTCACTCTCTAAGGCCCCTGACCGCACTCTCTTTAGGTCTGGGCTTGGGAAACCCCAGTACTTTGCTATGTTTTATATTTAAGTTCTGTAGGAAAAAAAACGTGTGGTGGCATTTCTGTGTGTTCTCATTTGTTCTAAAGCCATGCAGTCAAGGCAGGATTAGGATAATCCTTTCTTTGACATGGCTATCGGCCCAGGTAAAAGAACAGGGTCAGGAGTCCCCGGGACAAGTGACACAACCTTTCAGAGCCTTAACTTTCTTTACAGCACTAATGTAAAGGCTTATTGCCTAACGACATTTTCAAACTGCTACCATCAAAAAAATGGGGGAGAAAAAAAAAATCACACTTACCGTAATATTTCTGATTACTAAAAACACAATAGGAAGAAAAGAGCAATTCTCCCCCTCACCTCTCAGACTTTTTAATGAAACCTTTTCAAGATCCTTTAATTTGATCCCCTCACCCCCACCCCACCCCTGCCAACCAGGCCGACTTCCCACCATTAGAACAAATGGGTGTCTCTTGCAGGTCATTCCAGTGAACCATCAACCCCACGGATTCAGAGGAATCTGTTTGGGCTGGTGATGTTTCTGCAGGGAGGACTGGGTAGCTCTTACCTCCACGTTCAGAGAACTGGCCTGGGAGCTGAGGTTGGCACTGGTGAGAGCAAGTGGACCCCCAAACACCTGAGCCAAATCCTGTATGAAGGCATGGTCAGGAATCCGGATGCCTACGAGCTATAAAGCAAGGGGAGAGGATCATCAAAAAGGGTGAGATGGGTGGGGAGTGGGTCTGGCCTGGATCCTAGTGAAAGCCAGATGGCAGGAGTCTGGGGACACAAGAAAAGCAAATCTGACTCACAGGAGTAAACGGGTTTAGATCCTTATTAAGCTCCTCAGAGCGTTCCAACACCAGGGTCACTGGTCCTGGTAATAAGTCTTTCAGGAGCCCCTCGGGTACTCTCACATGGCAATACCTGGAAAACAGAGGGGACACAGATCCATCCAAGAATGAAGGGTCGCTGCTGGTCCTATTCCAGACTATGGACAGATCTAGAAAAGGGGACTCTTGGGACTACGATGAGATCCGTCTGTATTCCCTCTTCACCTCCCTGAGAGTTTGAGACGCTGGGCTCCAGAGGAGCACTCCCGGTTTGGGGCCCACATGCCTCTGGTCTCTGAGGCTACAACAGCTGCACCGTTATCACGCTCCATGTTTCATTTTCTTCAAGGCATCCCCCGCCCCTACTAAATTAAGCTGTCGTGTTTGTTTCCTTTTTTTTTTTTTTTTTTTTTTTAAACCATGGGCGTCCCTCCCCTGCCCCCCCCCCCCGCCCCCCGCCATTATCACAAAAGCGCCAGGAGAATAAGGACCCTGACTGCCTCGTTCATCGCGGCGCCCCAGCATCTCGTTCAGACACTGGAAGACGTTAAGTGCTCGATACACATTTCCAGTTCCGGATTCCTGGGTGAGCCTGGACAAGCCCCTCCCGCTCTCTGCGCCTCAGTCTCCCAAGCCTGTCACCGGAAGCCCCTCCCGCGGTGCCGCCCTCAGCGGGGCCGGGTCGGGGCGGCCTCACCTGTAGACGTCGGCCACGCGGCCCAGGCAGACGGCCAGCGGCTTGGCCTCACTGCGGCCCTTGAGGCGATACACAGCTCCCAGTGCCGCCGAGCAGCTCGCCGAGCAGGCCAGGCCGTACAGCGTGTCGGTGGGGACGGCCACCACGGCGCCGGCGCGCAGCTCGGCCACGGCGGCCCGCAGCGCCTCGGTCCAGCCGGCGCGCTCCGGGCTTGCGGCCCGCACGGCCCCGCTCCCCGGGAGCCGCAACAGCCGGGCCCCCGGCGCCGCCGGAGCGGGGCTCGGTGGGCGCAGGAGGCGGCCCCTCCGGGCGGAGCCCCCCGGCCCCTCGCTCAACCCCACGCTGGCAGCCACCGCGGCCCTCAGCCCCCTGCACGGACGCGCCGGAGACATCCGCCCGGGCCCACTTCCGGGAGGAAGTGACGCGCCCAGTCAGCTTCCGGACGGGGAAGCTCGGCCCCACCTCCACGCCGGGCACCTTAAAGGGACCGCGACCCCCAGGAGGCTTGAAGGAGACCGGTGGGGACGGGGCGGGGCGCAGCCTTGCGGAGCCCTAGCGCAGCGCTGGGGAGGGGGGCGGCCGAAAGGGGGGCGGTGGTCGGGCCGCGCAGGCGGAGATGGAATGGGGCCCGGGCTCAGACTGGTCACGGGGGTGAGAGGGGGCCCGTCGGGGCGGGGGGAAGGGGCTCGGACCCCGCGCGAGCGCCGGCCCTGACCGTGTGTCTGTCGCTCTCTCCCGGGCAGGGAGGCTGCCGGCGTGGACCGTGGGAAGGCGGGGCTGGGGCTCGGCGGGAGGCCACCCCCGCAGCCGCCCCGGGATGAGCGCGCCCAGCAGCTGCTGGACGCGGTGGAGCAGCGGCAGCGGCAGCTCCTGGACACCATCGCCGCCTGCGAGGAGATGCTGCGGCAGCTGGGCCGCCGGCGCCCGGAGCCGGCTGGTGGCGGGGTCAGTGCCCACCCCGGGCTGGGCCTGGGAGGTGGGGACTGCCCCGTGGCTGGACTTGCTAAGCCCTAGCTTCCCCTGGAGGGTGGAAGAGTGTCCCCACCGCCTTACCCCCAGCCTCCTTTCATCTGGGCGAGAGGCTTTGAAAAAGTTAAGTGCTAGCCGAATGCCAAGTGGCCATATCCTTGCGGGGCCTAATCCAAGGCCTTTCCTCCCAGCCTCACTTTTCCTTTCTGTTCCAACCAGAACGTCTCAGCCAAAGCCGGAGCGCCTCCCCAGCCAGCTGTCTCCGCCCGAGGTGGCTTTCCAAAGGATGCTGGCGATGGAGCTGCGGAGCCCTGACCATCCCTGATGGGCGCCCTGACTTCTCTCCCTCCCGGGGCTGGTGGCTGGACTCTGAACAACCCCCTTCAATAAAGGGGCCAGTCTTCACCAGCAGTGGCTGGTACTTGGCTCTCGGCCTGGGGTGGCCGCTCTGCTAGCAGCTGGGTTTCACTCCCACTTCATCCTGGCTGAAGGCAGTGCTGAGCTTTGAAATGTAGCCAAGGAATACCCAGTCTGATGACCCGGATTTGGGCAGACCAGCAGTGCTCTCCAGAGTGGTCTGACCTGCTTTGGGGGATCCAGGTGGTGTTACATGTCCATTTCATGCTTTGGGGGCTCCTAGCCCCACCAAACACTTTTAGCAGAGCCTTGATTAAAAGGAAACCTGCAGACTCTCCTGGTGACCGACCTTTCCTTTCTGTCCCCTGAGACTCAGCTGGGGAGGGGGGAAGTGGTTGAAAATTGTCAACCATGGGTAATGTTGGGAAGAAAGGCCACAGATACTACCAGATTTAAATAAGCATTTAATTAGGATTTCATTAGTATTTAATATTGCTTTCTCAATTCCAAAAAGTTAAATTTTCACTTCTTAGCAGATATCTTAAAGTACAATATTAAGTTTATACAAAATGAGCAATTAAGCAAACACCATTATTTCACATTCTTCAAAAATACAAATTCATATTTACTCTTTTTTGGGTTTGGAGGTTTCTTCCTTTGGAAGTACTGAACCTGTAACGTTTTCATATCGCTCAGTGGAAGTCCGTTGTTCCCATGTTTCACCCTTAAATAAATTTGATAGGCTTTTACACAATCCAAATAAAACCATTTGAGATTTTAAAAACTGTCACCAAGACCTCCGGCCAATGACTGGTGTGTGTCAAAAAAGAAGGCTCTCTGTGGGTCTTGCCTTTCCTGGCCAGGAGATGGGAGCCGGAGATTCAGCAAAAACCTATTTCCAGCCACCTTCCCCAAAAGGGACTAGGAGGAGTTCACAGGGAAAGGGAACAGCCACCTTGAACTCCGACCCCCCACCCCCACATTCTCCAAAACACAGCAAAGGATGTAGACTGTTGAATCAAACAGTGCCCTGGGGAGGCATAAGGACATGGGAGAAGGGCAAGAGAGGCCTCTGACTTGGCACCACTATGAGGATAACGAGGATATTGCAAAAAACACCCCTGGGTTTTGGTGAAAAAAGGTTTTATGAAAAATTTTCCCATAAGAAAAAGAGTAGAAACTGCATTGAGCTGAGAAAGTGACACTACATTATCACCCAATTTTTGGCCCAGCAGGCACACCACCAAAAGGGCAGTGTGTGGTTTTAAACTTTGCTTCCAGTAAAAAAGCTTGTACTATGTACACACTGACATAAGATCCAGTTTAATTTGCATTTTTCAGTGCAGACTGAGGAGAACCTCTGGAACAGGAGTAACAGTGAGAAATGCCCAGTGATCATCAGCTTCCCCAAAGGGCATGAGAGGAAACATGGGACCCTCTCCCTGTCCCCCCCCAAAATATGCAAGAGGAAACAGGCTAAACTGACTACCAACCAGAAATATGCAAGATTCAGCTTTGTCGCCTCCCGCCCCGCCACCCGGTATTAGGGAATGGACAATTTCCCATCTGTGTCACAGAACCATTTGCATACTGATCTGTGGAAATCCTTCTGCTTTGGCTGAAGTGTATTTCAAAACTTCTCTATTCTACAGTAGCCTGAGAATTGAAGATAAAATGGGGGCTCGGGGGAACAGGAGGGGAATGTGGGGAAAGGAAGAGAAGTCGATAAAGCAGATCAGTAACAGCTTTGTTTACTGGATTTAATGAAGGCTGGAGACCTTTTTTCTTAGAGAGCCAACATGGGCGGGCGGTGAGGGGAGCAGTAGGGAAATGGCTCGTGTTGCCCGCTCCCCCACTACCACCACCACCTCCCCAACATAGTTCTGATTGGAAAATGTAAACGCTAGCAATACTGTTGCAGTTCCACAAACCAATGGTTTCAGTGACTCCGGAGAAGTCTCTAAGATTGAAGACAATGAAACATGATTACAGATATAAAAGTCTAGAAGGTGCCAGGTTCTACCTAGGAACAACCTGTTCCTTCCTTTCAGGCATCACTTTGTAATGGTGAAGGCTGGGCAAGATGGCAAGGGACCGAGAAGTGATGAAAACGGGGCCTCAAGTCAGCAAAGGAAAACAGGACCCGCAGTTCTTCAGAGAGCCTGAGGGGGCGCCCTCGGGCACACAGGGAAGGCTTGCATAGATAGAGCAGTTGCTGAGAGTGCATAATAGTGTTTCCCTATAGACAGCCTCACAGTACAGGGCTGATCGAGCGGAAAAACGCTGCCAGGCCAGGGCCACATGGGACAACGACCGTCAAGCTACACATATTGCACCAAGGTAAGTGCTTTTCTTTTCACACCTCAATTTAACTTTTTATTCTGAGCAAAAAATAAAACTTTGTGGAAAGTATATATATGTATATATATATATACACAAAAGAAATTGCAGCAATTGGGTTAAAGATAAAATAACCTAAAGTGCTTTTTTATTTTATTATTTCTTTAATATACCAATATGAGGTTCTGCAAACTCATCCCTCTGGACACATTCAGCATTATACAAAGTCTCTCAGGAAAACCCACCCACCCTCCATTATCCCCATCAATCCACTGCCTTGACCCTGAAGGTAGAACTCCAATCTATTGACTTTCCCAGAGGTGGGGGAGACAAGTCCCTGGCTTCTACCCAGAGACGTCTTCACACCTTAAGGCCCCTCCTGGGCTTTGTACCATGATCTCCTTCTAAGGGGGAAGGGGTGGAATTGAATAAATGACACCAACTCGTGTCACCAAACTGGTGATGCCCCACAAGGCTGCCAGACCCTGCCAGGAGAGGCAGGGCCATCTTCCCTCAATGTCCCACCCCCCTGCTAAGGCAGTTTGGGGGAGCCAGCCGGTTTCCCACCCCCTCCTAGGTCCATGAACTCCAGTCCTTGGTGCTGACCACACCCTGCAAAGGGCAGTGGAACTGGAGATGTGCTAGTGGGAGCTGGAAGAATCCATCTACACGGTGGCAATGGCCAAGCTTACCAGGGGAAGAAAGAAAGCTTGGTTTCACCTGCCCGAAGTCTGTAGCCCTTCCCTAACCTCGCCACAGGTTCGTGCCTGGGTTTGGAAAACGCACTCTTCGTGAAGGCCCGTTCTAGCTCCACTTTTGCCGGCGGCCCGCTCTCCTCCCAGATCCCTGGCACAAGAGGCCAGGCTTGCGGGAGGGGATGGGGTGGGGGGAAGAGCGCTGGAAGAGGAAGGGAAGACGACGGCCTGGCCTGTGGGCGAACCTGCTCTTCACAACCACTCACTGGCATTTTAAGCACATTCCTGATTTTTCAAAAGCTACTTGGCTCGGACAGTCCCGCTTGTCATTTTGAGTCACCCTCAAAAGGCAGATACTTCAACTAGAAAAATCTGTCAGCCTAAATACTGTTGTTAAGATGCTGCTTCATCACCCCCCAATCTTTGGAGAGCAGAAAAGCCACTGACCTAGGTATGCCCAACAGGAGTACAGCCCTGATTAACTCGAGAGAAGCAGTAACGAAACCACGGACACTTCCAATGGCTTTCTCTGGGTTCCTGTTTCCCACTTCAGCTCCCAGGGAACCGAATCTCGGGTGCCCCTCGGATGGATATGTTGGGGAGGTCATTCGTGCCCTCCGATGTGAGCTACCTTTGGGACCCCATCATGTCATTCTGTCAGAAGCTGTAGAGAAAACAGCGCCGCTCCTGCCTCAGAGCTTCCTCTGGGTGTGAGATCCAGAGATGGCCAAGGACAAACCGTGCTCAGCAACTGGTTTCCCAGGAAGATTAACCCACTGCGGTAAACAGAAGATGCCTCCTGCCTTATCAACTTCTGCTGAGAACCCATCAGCTTTTTGGGGAGGGGAGTGCAGAAGGTCAAAAAGAAATTGATTCTCCTGCCTAGACTCCTAGAATGAGAAGCCACCAGCTGCCTGCAGGTAAAGCCCTTTTCTCCTCGTGGCAGTAACAACACTGACTACCTCTGCCCTCTTGTCCAATTGTGTCCCTGAAATTCTGTCAAAGGCAGGGCCTCTGGCTCCCAGATAAATGATCAGCTCCGGATACTGTCTTGGCTGGCCCTGAGTAACAAATAGCTCAGAGAACAGAAGAGTGACACATGCAGATCTCTTTACATTAGGTAATGGTAAAGGAAGGCAAAATTATGGCTGCTTTCTGCCTGACATTGTCGACTCAGAAGAGCAGTCCTGTTTGTGGACCCCTGTTCCCCGCTCAAGCAGGGAAGGGGCTCTTGGAGGCTGAGGCCTAGTCCAGACAGTGGGCCAGGCCTCATTTCTGAGCTCAGTGAGGCTCGGTGAGCACTCATGACTACATTAATATAGCCAGTTGAGAGAAACTTTCCATTTTAGTGTGAATTGTATTTTAGGTTTTATTTTAAGAGGCAATGACTTGGAGCCAAAGGCAGACAGATGGATATAATTCTATACACAAATCAAAAAAAATTTTTTTCCCCATAACACAACTTAATGAAACATTCCAAATGAGAGAACTTATTGCAACATTTCAGGCTTTTTGGTGGAAGGGGGATTTTTTTGTTTTGTTTTGTTTTGTTTTGTTTTGTTTTACCCTGAGTAGAAGATCATCGTTTTGTGGTTTTTGTTTGCTTTTGTGTATTTGTTTAGAAATCACGTGACTAAGCTGAGCAAGTCACATCCTTCTTTGCACTGTACTAGACTGTATGCAAAATCCAGAGGGTGAGAGGCGGAGATGGGAGGGGCAACCAAAAGCCTGGCTAGAACCTGGAACCAGGACACCTGGCCTGCCAATTACATGCCGCCTCAAAAAACACCAACAATGACTTCCTTCTGATAAGCAAAATGCAGCTCTTCTGCTCTGAGGAAGAGAATACCATTAAAGGAAGGCAGACCACCAGCCGGCAACTGGCCACAAGCCACACGTCCACTCGAGGACAAAACAGGGATGTTCCCCAAGGAAAGTCCGCTGTGATCTGCAGGGCCTGGCAACCAACCAAGAGATAGAAAGAACAGGGAAGGCAAACGCCGTGACACTGTTGCCGGAGCCAGCTCCGCAAACGGCAGGGACAGACAGCGGTCACCAGCTCACCTGGGGCCGCGGCAGACGGGACATCACTGACACAGCCTCAGGCCAGGCTTTTACTACCCATTGTGCTGTAGCTGACTGCAGGACGCCACCTGCCATCACCCTGAGCTCTGCGGACACCAAGATCAAACAACAGGACCACCTGGCCCGACCCCTGTCCAGCTCGCAGCTGTCTGCTCTGCCTTTGCCACTCCCCCCTCTGACGGAGCGAGGGTCTCGCCTTCCTCGCAAGCTTCAGCCTCAGACTCAAAAGACGCACGGGGAGAAGCAACGCCCGCCACGCTGAACACTACTGCCCAGACCACAAAGTCCCCAGTGCCAGTGATGGGCAGCCTCACACGGATGGAAGCCACACCCTTTCATTTCGAATGTTTATGCATACGAGTAACCTTAATTTCCAAGTTCACATGACAATAAGCAAAAGTGACATACAGTGCAGCCAAACAGTTCATTTATAACTTAGCTTTTTTTGTTTTGTTTTTTTTTGTTTTTGTTTTTTTCCAAAGATCAGTTCCTTAAAATGGATGCTCCTGGGATATGACTAAAGAAAATACGTCTGAAAGGTGAGGATTTCAAACAGTAGATTTCTTCATCCTTCGAACTGCTGACCCCCCATGATGGCAGGCACCGCACCTTACGCTTCCGCTCCCCCTCTTTTCCTAGAGGTGAGTGCACGCGGCCCTTTCACTTGGAGAAGCTGGTCAGCCCCATCTCCTCCTCCCCCTGCAGTAGTGCTTCGATGGGAATCAGATTGGACGGGGTGTCCAGGCTCTGGAGGGACAAAAACTCTGACATATCCATGGCACTTAACGTTTCTGTCTGAGGGTCTGAAGGAGTCTCTGCTTGTCTGCCTTGCTCACAGGAAGAGGGTACAGCGGAGGAGGACGACAAGGGACCGGGACGTGAGGGAAAAGTCTGCGACGGTAGCTTCAGGCTGGGCCCGTCAGGAGGCTGGGGACTCGGCTCTGCCGGGGATGGGGAAAAACAGCCCTTCCTCCTGCCCGCCGCCCGCTCCTTGGCAGAGTCCCGGCATGCGCACTGACACTGACACGCCTCCTCTTGCTTGATGATGATCACGGGAACACTGAGGCCGATCTGCTGTACAGAGCTCCCTGCGAGAGAGGCAAGAGAGACTGCTCCTCCAGTAGCCGCAGGGCAGGGGCATGACGGATGGGGATACGGAGTGGGTGAGCCCTGAGTGCCACGGAAGCAGGAGTGGCGGCAAGGGAGGATGCCATGCTCCAGACTTTGTTCTGCCTGACACTCCCCATCCCCTGCAAGGCAAAGTCCCTTCCTTGGCCACACACACCATCTAGATGACCCTGTCTTTCCAGCCTCATTTCTGGCTGTTCGAACCCCCCTATACCCTCCATGCCAGCTACAGCAGATGCCTCCCTTTTTCTGACATGTTCTTCAAACCTCCGGGTCTTTGCGCTCTTCCTTCTGCCTGAACTCCCCAGACCGCGCTGTTTTTCCAGAGAACTTACTCTTATTTCTGAAGACCCAGCGCACAGCCAGGCTGCCAGGCTGTGATTCCAGCAGGCTTCCGCTCGAGGCTGGCCCGAGGCCGGCTGGCACACGAGCTTCCTACCTACGTGCACAGAGCTGCTGCCTCCCTACACACTGCTCTCCACACTGTGCGGGACTTGGGGCTTGAGTCCTGCCTGCCCAAGACCAAGCTCCACCGGGGCCTCCTGCTCGTGCTTGCACCCCCAGTCTCAGACACACAGTAGGTGGGGGGAGCACCCCTGTACACCGTCAGCCTTGCGTGCGCGCCCATGCTCCCGCTCTTTGGTGCAGGTATGTGTGCTGTGCACATGCACACTGAGATGAGACAGGCTCTGTGTGTCTCAAAAAAGCTAGAGACCAGGGGGCAGGAGAACAGAGTGTGAGTCAGGAGGCCTGAGAACTAGAGTTTGGCTCTGCCACAAACTCACTTATGACTTTGGAGGGGTCATTTAGTCGTTTGGGGCCCCCGTTTCTTAATCTATAAAATAGCTTGAGAAAAAGGAACTTCTCGCTCTGTATGAGTCTCTGACCCAGAAGCTACTTCTTCGTTACTGTAACTAGAAAAGAGTCCAGTGAATTAACAGCTGCCCTCTTTGGCATTCACTGTGAGTCAGACTTTCTTCTGGTTACATTTAAAAGCTGTATTTGAAAGGAAAGAACAGTGACCCCTTAAGGAATGTTAACTGTGGTATTTATGCCATAAACCCGCTAACTTCCAATAGCTGTGAGAAGGTGAAATACTCTAATAAACAAACAATACAATCTGACAAATTTGAGGTTTTCAAAACTGGGGCAAAGCAACAATGAGCTGTGCCTCAAGGGGCCCAGAGAGTTGACTTTCTTTTAAAGCTAACACACACAATTACATACCTGTGCTACTGGCTACTGGTACTGCAGTGGTAAAAAACACCTTCTCAACTTTAGATGCTTGCTGCTGGAAAAAAAAAAAAAATCACATTTACGGCCACTCAAGTATGGCAGATCTCCAAGGACCTGAAGCCTGCCCAATTATACTGGTCATCCAAGAGGACAGAAAACCCTCAGTGTTCAAGGATTTTTGCACTGAGTGATGTTTTGTTTGCGCTCTGACATGAGGTCAGTGTACTGTTTGACATTCAGTGCTGACAACGCAGCCAGCTTTGTCCCCTACTATTTGGCTGTCTCCCAGCTGCCCAATCCAGTAGGTTCCGTCTGCTCAAAGGGACCGAGGTTGCTTTGCTCAAGCTGTGGTCTTCTCAAAGGGATCCCCAGGGCTAGCTTCCCTACAAGCCCTCTGGTCCCACCACACCCCAGTACTTCTGTGAGTCTGGGAAGTTCTTTGGTCTCCTCAAGGGTCAAGCTGCATGCTAAGGACTGGCTAAGACTTCCTCTCACAGGCAGAACAGCCCCTGTGAAGGCCCCCTGCAGCATGCCATACGCCCTGGACACAAGTCCAAGCCCCGTCCCTTCTCAGTTGTTAAGGTCAGAAAAGTGGCTTCACGTCTGAGTCTCAGTTTCCTCATCTGTAAAAACAGGGATGATAACCAAAGGACCCCTGCAAGGGTGAAAGGAGATGATGTACGCAGAGCCTGCGGCATGCGGTGAGCCTTCAGCAAACATTGGTTATTTACATTATTACGAGGACGACTATAAAGTCATGCCCACAATTCACCCTTCCACCTTAGTTACACTTCCTGTTACATTGGCTACAGGATTTCTGCTTTCTTCAAGTCTTATCATAAAAAGGCTTTCTCTTTTATCCCTTTAAAGGCAAAAAAAGGTGGGGGGTGCCTCTAGGATGAGTCTAGGAGGAATGTGAATGCTTCTGGCTGAGCTACGGGAGCTGACACTATAAAACAGCAATGGAGGGGCGCCTGGGTGGCTCATTTGGTTGAGCGTCTGACTTCGGCTCAGGTCATGATCTTGCGGTCTATGAGTTCGAGCCCCGCCTCAGGCTCTGTGCTGACAGCTCAGCCTGTTTTTGGATTGGGATGACAGCCTGATTTGGATTCTGTGTCTCCCTCTCTCTCTGCTCCTCCACTGCTTGTGCTGTCTCTTAAAAAATGAATAAACGTTATAAAAATTTAAAAAAATCAATGGTTGCTAGGGGAAAGGGGGAGAGGGAGAAGGGATGAATTAGTAAAGCATAGGGATTTTTAGGTGCTGAATCTTCTCTGAATATTATGATGGGAGACACATGACATCATGCCTTTGTCAAAACCCACAGAATGGTGCACACAAACTGTGAGCCCTGATGTGAACTATGGACTTTAACTAGTAATAATATATCAATACTGATTCATCAGTTATAACAAATGTACCAGACTAATGCAAGATGTTACTATTAGGGAAAACTGGCAGGGAGGGACGGGTAGCCAGGAATGGATGGAAATTCTCTGCCCCACCTGTTCAGTAAAATCTTAAAAAAAAAAAAAAAAAAAAAGTAATCTAAAAATAATGTACAGACGGTAATGACTGGCACATGTTAGATCCTTAATTTCAAAAAGTGCTTAGTTAGCACAGTAAGCCGTTACACGTAGTAAGGGTTCCATATATCACAGCTGTTACTACCATTTTCATTGCGATTCGGCACTTTACCTACCGGTAATGTTACCCTTCTTTGGGGCATTTTAGCATCTTTACGCAGAATATAAGTTTTTATGAAAAAGAGATCATGGTTTCCACTTTTCTGTACCCCCAAGAGTATCATGCATGGTATCTGGTAAATACTGGGCCCTTGAAATGTATTTAAGTGAATGACCAAGTCATTTCCTTCATCATCGAGACCAAACACTTTTGCAGAAACTGGCTCTAGAGCAGGTCCTGGGTGCACAGACTCTCTCGCTGACTTGGCCACTGCTGTGTTTTCTACCAGACGGCGTCCCACCATTCCCTCACATCAGTCTGACTCTGCCTTGGAGAAGAACCGCTTTCCTACATCGTTCTCGGGCCTCTGCAGTCTGTTGACTGCTGTCCTGTCCTAGAGGGTGGCATTACACTGCAGATGGAACATTTGTTCACGTGCCTGCGGCCATCCACCCGGCAGTACACGAAGGCTGTTTCTCTGCTTCCCTCCTGCAGGTATCCATCACAGCACTCCCTGGATTTATACCCCTCGATCATGGGGAAGTGACAAGAGGCCAAATTACATGTTTCAGGGCAGATACGATAACCATCTTCCTTTTGAAGTAAAAGCCTCTGAACACGTCACCCGTGTAAATACACTTCACCCCCGGGGGTCCTTTCAGTCAGAATACTTACAATTTGTTCTTGGTTTTGCGGGGAACTGGTGGCACCATTTAATATCCATTGTAAGTTCTGTTCTCCCATGACTAGGCTGGACTGCAGGATGGCCGTGCTGGGAGTCGGGGTGATGGTTATAGTGGGATTATTAGTCAGGACAGAGTTGGCGCCCAGGGGCAGAGTCTGGACCACGGCTGGCAGGGGCTCAGTAGTACTTTGCGCTTGGGGCGGTGCTGCCACGGCTGATGCCGCCGCCGAAGCCCCAGCAACAACAGAAAGTCCTGGGACGATGGGCTGTGGGGCCTGGGGGTGCGGAAGAAACTCTTGATGATTAGCAGCAAACTGTGTGCTGTGGGGAACAGGCACTTCTGGAGGTTGTAAGAGAGCAGAGGGGTTGCCAAATGCAGCTTGCTGGGAACCAGTTCCTAGGGAGGGAGCAGGCGGAGGAGCAGACGGTGCTGAGGCTGGTAGTAGAGGCTGGGGTGGCTCGGAGATGCCGGGCTGCAGTACAAGCGGAAGAGATAAAGATGCTGAATTTCCTGTGGGTGGCGGAACATCACTGACTGACTCTGCATCACCATTAAAACTTTCAATCAAGGCAGCTGGCAAGAAAAAGAAATAGAAAGATATATACATATCCCAAGCCTTACATGAGCCACAAAAACACAGTCACTATGGCGACACCAAAGGCAGCTGAAGTCCGTCAGAGCCAGTACCTTCATTGCTAGAAGGCTGGCTTTCTGTTTTCATTTAGTGACCACTCTGCTCAAAGCAGTGGGCTTCGTGATCAGTCTCACTTTCTAAATGTGAAGAGCTAGTATAGGTTTTATCATTTAAAAAAAAAAAAAAAAAAGTATCCTAAGGCTTTTCTGGAAGAGACTGGACATCCTTTTTGGCAAAACCAGTGAACACATTTTCTGACTACCGTGAAAGCTTCAGGGACAGATTTTCATTCAAACACAGAATGATCTATGCATCTGATGCTGTTTGTGGATCCTGCCCACTCACGAGCACAGTATCGCATCAGAAAAAGAAAGAGCTCCGAGCTCTCCTCGGTTTTGAAAGCCAACAAGAGCTTTTAGAGAAGGAGACCCCTTCTTCTGAAGGTCTAGGGACAGTAGGCCCTCAAGTGGACTCTTGATGAGGGAAGAAGAGGAAAAGATGGATTGAACAAAAGGCCCACGCTTCCCTGACCCCTCGCCAAATGCACACTTTGTTCAAAGGAACTGAACTACAACTTCCCCGTGCCTGCATGGGTGTGTCAACGAGTGGGGACTCCCTTGCCCCGTGCTGAGAGCTACTCAGGAAGAGAGTCTATGAAACAAACCTGTCTGCTGAGGATCTTCCTGAATTGCCGGATCATCTGAATTCTGGAACATTGATTCAAAGATGACTGCTGGTGAAATTGTGCTGAGGTCCTGGCCCTGTGATTGATGGACAGAGACAAAGATGGGAGACTTGTCACCCTGAGGCAACTCTTCACCGTGAGAACATAAAGCAACAGAACTAGAATGATCTTTTTTGATATGTTTCTTGTTTCTAACTTCTCCTTTCCAAGGTGACAAAGATTTCCCTAAACCTCAGGCACTAAAGATTTGTGTCCTCAAATACCCAAAAACAGAAGCCAGTGGGGCTCCTGGGTAGCTCAGTTGGTTGAACATCTGACTGTTGATATAGGCTCAGGTCATGATCCCTGGGTCATAGGATCGAGCCCTGCATTGGGCTCCACACTGAACATGAAGCCTTGCTTAGGATTCTCTCTCTCTCTCTCCCTCTCACACCCCCACTCCCTACCCCTCTCCCCAGCTCATGCTCCCTCTCTAATTTAAAAAGAAAAACAGGGTCGCCTGGGTGGCTCAGTTGGTTAAGTGTCTGACTTTGGCTCACATCATGATGCGGTTTGTGAGTTTGGGTCCCATGCTGGGCTCTGTGCTGACAGCTTAGAGCCTGGAGCCTGCTTTGGATTCTGTGTCTCCCTCTCTCTCTGCCCCTCCCCTGCTCACATGCTGTCTCTCTCTCTCTCTCTCTCTGAAAAGTAAATAAACATTAATAAAAATTTTTAAAATTAAATTAAAAAAAAAAAACAGGAGTCAGAAAACTATGACTTGTAGGCTGAATGCCTGTTTTTGTAAATAAAGTTTTACAGATGCATGCTTGTTCATTTATTGTCTATGCTGCTTTCATGGTCTGACGGCAGAGTTGAGCTATGTCAGAGACTCTATGGTCTGCAAAGCCAAAAATATTTACTATCTGGTCCCCCCCCCCAAAAAAAAAAAAAGGTTTCTGGCCCCCTGCTCTAAAAGAAGACCAAATCTTTCCTTAAAATGGGATTGTATTCTATCCATTACCTGCAACCTACTTTTCTCATGTAATAATAATATATTGTGAATATCCTTCAAGGTCATTACATAACATCTATGATATTCTAGTATGTACACATGGTAATAAATCAAACAGTATAAAGAAACTTTTCATGAGAGGCAACAGTGATCGCCTTATATTCACTACTGTTTGTCACTGCAAGTTTCTTTGTAATTAAGAATTAAGAAAATGTCAGGCATTTTAGGAAAGATAAAATGGGGGGGGGGCGTATAATGCCCTGAGGGTCTGACTCCTGATAGGCACCAAATAAAAATGGCCACCCTCAGGCTTCTCTTTGGTTAAGGAGGGTAGAGGGGCAGCAATTCTTTCGTCTCCAGTCTACCTCCACCCCACATTTTGTAGGGCAGAAGTGACAGAGGCAACCGCCTCCAGGAGTGTGGGCAGGTGACAGAAGTGAACCAAGGGTGGCAGGGACTTTGGCGAACTGGAGAGTATGCACGCCAGTCACCTGAAGGGCTTCAGAGGAATGCTGCCCTGTGATACTTAGACTGGGGATTTCCAGGGCTCAAAAATGGTCTGAAATGTGGATTTTTATGTGAAATCCACCAATTTGTAGCTAAAAGCAAGTAACTGAAAACAAAACACTGTATAGACCAAACAAAACCCATCTTTGGGCCATATTTTGTGTCAGTGCCAACTTGTGTTTAAAGGTTATTTGGCAACAACTCTGCTTCTGGGGGGGGAGGGGAGGATCACTCTGGGTCCCGGCACGTGTCGTGAGTGGAAC
Source organism: Panthera leo (assembly GCF_018350215.1). Taxonomy (NCBI): domain Eukaryota; kingdom Metazoa; phylum Chordata; class Mammalia; order Carnivora; family Felidae; genus Panthera; species Panthera leo. The sequence continues at coordinate 29,007,368 of NC_056686.1, forward strand.
TGTCCAGCAGTCTAGAGGTCCTCAGAAATGAAACTGCCCATTTGATTCAGAGGGGCCAATTATTCTAGCATGATTCCATCAGCTGGAAGAGGAGTAATTTCGAATGCCTGCATGACAGACGCTGAAGGCAAAAACCCACACAAAGCCTCCTGCTTCCAGTCCAGAGAGAGTTAAGAATCATGGGCCAGTTGGAAAATAGCACGGAGGTTCCTCAAAAAGTTAAAAATAGAACTACTCTATGACCCAGCAATTGCACTACTAGGTGTTTACCCAAAGGATACAAAAATACAGATTTGAAGGGGTATATGCACCCTGATATATATTTATAGCAGCACTATCAACAACAGCCAAACTGAAAAGAGCCCAAAGGTCCATCAACTGATGAATGGATAAAGAAGATGTGGTATAGGGGCGCCTGGATGGCTCCATCAGTTGAGCACCCGACTCTTTTTTTTTTTTTTTTTAATTTTTTTTTAACGTTTATTATTTTTGAGACAGAGAGAGACAGAGCATGAACAGGGGAGGGTCAGAGAGAGAGGGAGACACAGAATCTGAAACAGGCTCCAGGCTCTGAGCTGTCAGCACAGAGCCCGACGCGGGGCTCGAACTCACAGACCGCGAAATCATGACCTGAGCCGAAGTCGGCCACTTAACCGACTGAGCCACCCAGGCGCCCCGAGCACCCGACTCTTGATTCTGGCTTAATTAAGGTCATGATCCCAGGGTTGTGGGATCAAGCCCCATGTCAGGCTCCATGCTGAGCATGGGGTCTGCTTGGGATTTTCTCTTTCTCACTCTCTTAAAAAAAAAAAAAAAAAAAAAAGATGTAGTATGTATATATGTATATCTACAATGGAATATTACTCAGCCATCAAAAAGAACGAAATCTTGCCATTTGCAACACCGTGGATGGAGCCAGAGTGTATTATGCTAAGCGAAATTAGTCAGAGAAAGACAAATACAAATCCCATATGATTTCACTCATGTGTAGAATTTAAGAAAAAAAAAAAAACAAAAAAAAAAACAGATGAACAAATGGGAAGGCGAAAAAAAGACAGCCAGGGAAGCAAACCATAAGACACTCTTAAAGACAGAGAACTGAGGGCTGATGGAAGAAGGTAGGCAGGGGAGGGGCTGAATGGATGACGAACATTAAGGAGGGCATTTGTTGGGATGAGCACCGGGTGTTACATGGAAGTGACAAATCATTAAATTCTACTCCTGAAACCAATTATTACACTATACATGTTAACTGGAATTTATTTATCTGTTAAATAAAAATAAAAATTCGGAAACAACAACAACCAAAAGCATCACAGGCCAAGACAGCGGCCTTCAAACTCTTTATCATGATGCCATGAGGCAAAGTAAGAAATACATCTTATACATACGCAAGTACATCCTTCACGTTCCATACTTATCCATATGTATAACTGAAACAAAAGTCTACGAAACGAGGCTTATCCTTACCACGTGCAATGTCTTCTGATACTGTCTATTGTGTTGATGCCCTTAAAATGCTGATCCTAAACCCCTATTTTATAACCCAATAAAGAGGCGCAACCCAGTTTGAAAAGTAGTGGGCTGACAACTCCTATAAGCTCTGCAACTTCCTCATGCTGGTTGTTTGGTTTTACCTGTTTTCAAATTATCAGCAGTAACACTGTTAGAAAGGAATAAGCCCGTATGGCTCCAAAAGATGAGGCACAAGAATGTTCACAGCAGCAGTATTATGATGGCTCCAAACTAGAAACTATCCAAATACCCAAGGGAAGTAGAAAAAAACAATTGTGGTGCATTCACTTAGTGCAATACTGTTCACCAGTGAGAACAAGTGATCTGCAACAAATGCAGACTCGCTTCTTCAACATAATGTTGCAAGAAGGAAGCCAGCACAAACCAGTATGACTGGCATGATTCCAAGTATACACAGCACAACAACAGGTAAAAATCCATCTCAGGTTATTAGTTGGGACAGTGGTTATCTTTTTTTTTTTTAAAGCTTTTAAATTTTTTTAATGTTTTTATTTATTTTTGAGACAGAGAGAAACAGCATGAGCAGTGGAGGGGCAGACACAGAATCTGAAGCAGGCTCCAGGCTCTGAGCTGTCAGCACAGAATCGAACTCACGGACTGTGAGATCACGACCTGAGCTGAAGTCGGACGCTTAACCGACTGAGCCACCCAGGCGCCCTGGGACAGTGGTTATCTTTAGGGAGAGGTCATAGTTGTTAGTGGCACGGAGGGTGGGGAGCTTCTGGGAGAACTGGGAATGTTCTGTTTCTTGATTTGCATGCTGGTTACGTGGATGGGATGAATTGTGATCATTCATTAAGCTAATCATTTGTGATTAGATGCACTTTTCTGTATGCACATTATACTTCAAAAACAAGTCTTTTAAATTAAAACAAAACAAAACCAACAAAAACAAAACAAAAGGAAAAAAAAAAAACAAGGTTAAAAGCAAAGTGCTGAAAGGACCTGTGACTGAGCCACTGCCAGTCTTCAGGGCACAAACCCTGGGGGCAGAGTAAGTTCGAGCAGCTCCCCAAAGTTGAGGAGACCAGAACAGGCTAAGCCTCTGGGGCCTGGCACAGAGAGACAAAGGACACTGGGAGCTGTATGGGATCAGGATGGATCCTGAAGCTCAGGTGCCAGGAGGCCCTGAGGGCCACTGCCTAGCGGCTTCACCCCTCCTGTACCAAAAGATCTGAGCAAAGCACAGCTCACGTCCAGGATGCACATATGCATGTGGCTGCCCAGAAACCCATAAAAGGATGACTTCGTTAAAATGTATATTTGATATTAACAGTACATAATTTTTTTAAAGCAAAATCAATTCTATTACTTCAAGGAATTGTGGCCTTAGAATGAAAGACTAAACATGAGAATACTTCTAATTCTGGATAAATGGTGGGTGGTGAGGGCACCATATATAACTTGACCCCCCAAGGACAGTCTCTCTCTTGCTGATGTAAACTGTGGTAGAAAAGGCTGCCCCCCACCCCCCCGCCTTTTTTTTTTTTTTTTACAAGTACTTATGTTCCCTCACACCAGAATACCTCACCTAATGACCCCAGGGCTCCAGAAAGCTCTTTAGTCATTTGTCATGGCCCTGGCCAGGGAGTGGACTCCCAAACCATTTAATACAATCTGAGATTAAAGAGAGATTATACCCAGAAATCGTAGGTTCCATAACTCAGAGGGCATTGAGGCCATCCAGTATAGAAATTGCATTTAGAGTATCAGCCCTGAAATGTGAATATGCATAAAAATCATATGAAGTACTTATTTAATGCTTTTCTTTGTTCTTCAGATTGGTTAATTTCTATTGATCCATCTCCAATTTAACTGAGTCTTTCTTCTGTCATTTCCAATTTGCTATTAAGCCCAACCAGTAAATTTTTTATTCCAGATACATTTTCAGTTCCAGAATTTCCACTTGGTACATTCTGTAAGTTTCTATTTCTCTGCTGAGATTTCCTCTTTATTCAATTATTACAAGCATATTCCTTTACGTCCTTCACCATATTTGAGCTATTTAAAAATTCTTGTATACTGGGGCACTTGGCTGGCTCAGTTGGTAGACTATGAGGCTCCTGATCTTGGGGTCGTGAGCGTAAGCCCCACTCGGGTGTAGAGACCACTTAAATAAATTAAAAAAAAATCTTTATCTACTAATTCTAACATCTGACTCATTTTGGCATTGGTCTCCACAGAGTACCTTCCTCCCTTAAGTAGGGGTAATGTTTTCCTTTTTTCTTCTTATGTTCACCCATTTTGGATTACCCTGGACAATCCAAATGATATGTTATAGAGACTCTGGATTCTGTTCCACTTCCTGGAAGAGTGTGTTTGTTTTCTTGAATATTCTGTTGATTTGGCTGTGCTCTAACTGCAAACTGCTGTCTTCCTTGCAGGCGACAGCAGCTGCAATCTATGCCCAGTCTTCGTTGGGCTGCTTAGGGTCTGTCTCACGCATCTACAGTTCAGGGGTCAACTAGAGATGCGAGCAGAGTTTATACACGGCGCGTGGGGCTCCCACTTTCTGACTCTTTCCTTTCTAGGTCGTCCCCAGTCACTTTCCAGGTGCTGCTGTGAGAGCTGTGAACTCTGTCCTCTGCTTATTCAAGACAATGAGACTGAATGTTTACTGAGTTTTAGCCCTCTTGTTTGGTGTCAACTGGGTCTTGCCCCAAGGCTGATAAGCTGTAAAACTTGAAAACCTACTCAGTGCCTTTGCTGCTGTCCAAGTGGCTCCTTCTTCCAAGCGTTACCTCTGCCTGTTTGGAATGCTCTTTGGTGCCTTCAAATAGTTGTTTTTGATAATTTGCCCAGCATATATATATATATTTGTTTTCTATGGGAGGCTTAGTCTGTTAAGAGCAGCTCTACCATTACCAGGAGAACCCAAGCCTTGGGGTGTTTATATAAAAATGCAGAGTCAGACCATTCCCAGAGGAACTGATGAAGTAGGCCTGGGGTGAGGCCCAAGAAACTACATTGTCACAAGCACTGCAAATGACTCCACTGACCATACTGTGAGAAACAGCACACATTTCATGGCATTGCTGAGCCTTCCAGTCTCTGTTCAGATACTTCCTATCACACTGATTCCTTCTTATTATGCATATACTCCTAGAAAATCTAACGTGAGCAATGTTTATTTACCACAGGAAAACAACAAACAATGCACACGTAACAACCAGTGTTGGTGACACAGTAAAGCACAGACCCTCCCAAAGGAGCATCAGCTCAGGCTTAATGCAGTGGCCTGCAAGGGACATCACGGAGCCATGGGAATGGCAGGGAAATGCCGAACAGAGGGAACTGGAGCAATCAGATCAAGAGACGGCAGGGTTGTCTTTCAGAGGAGGGCTTCTAGACAGAGTCCCCTGCAGGAACCCAATGCGGTGAGCTCAAGGTGAGAAAAAGACGGACTCAGGTCAGACCGGCAGGGCTTGAGAAAGTCTAGATACTGGAATTCCGGCTCCCCCTTCCAGTAGACTAATTTTAAGCTCCGTAAGGACAGACCACACCTACTCTCTTACCACTACAAGCTCAGCACCAGCACACTGCCTGATGGAATAGGCACTCAATAAATTACTTGCCAGATGAATAAAAGAAATAAATTTTCTGGGGCCAGAGGTTATCAATGGAGTGATGTGGGTCAAAAGGCATTAGGCATCAGAGACAGCAAACCCCTCCCATGGGGGCTCTATCAGGAAATAAAACTCCAAACAAAGGAGCCCGAAGTGGTCAGTAATTGAACACAACTACATCTGAAGACTTCAAAGACTGGCCTCCTTCGATGTTCCCACCAAAGGGAGTGCTCAATTCTTGAACTTATTTGTCTCACATCCATATCACAGGTACACTTACTGTAGTAGAATTTTCTCGAAGTTCAGAATCTGTGGACAGAAGGCTCAAGTCACTCAGACAAAGCGACTGATTTGTATCCTGTGAAAGAGAAAACATTCTAATTGAGTAAAAAACCAAAAAAATCAGGATTTGTAGTAGCATAGCATGGAATACAACACTTGACTCTAATGTCCCTACGGTCCCAAATGTCTAGATTTGTTACCTGGAGAGGCATAAACCATCCAAAGCAAGAGCTATGTGAATTATTTCAGTTTTTTAAATCCTGATATTCTTAGAAGAACCTATTATATTTCTTAAAGATGGCTAATAAAGAGCTTAAGAATTATCTCATGACTCAAGCTCCAGAGTTAACAAAAGCTGTGATAATACAAAATCAGTTATTTGTAGAACTGATCTTATCATTTACAAAGCAATTTCACATGACCTCATCTGCTATTCATATACACTCGTGAAGTTTTATTTTATATTCCCGTTTTAAATGTGAGAAAATTAATGCTAAGTCTGGCAGTGAACAGTCCAAAGTCACACAGCTAATTAGAAGAACACAAACCCAGTTCTTCTGATGGGAAGTCCAGCTTCCACTGTACCACTGCATCCCCAGTATCTCAGGGATCCTTACTCAGAGCAGTACGTACTGAGGATTTACTTTTCAAATACGACAGCCTAGGCTAACTCTCAACTCTGGATTCCTAGAACGCCAGCTGCAACTCACACACCTTAAGCAGTAACCCTGCTTACCTCATGGATCAGATGTTCCCATTCATGCAAGCATTTGACAAATATTCACTGAGCACCTATTATGCATTAGGCACTGTCCCAGGCCCAGGGATACAATAGTGAACAAAACAAGATACCTGTCACCATACAGCTTATAGTCTAGTTGGGGCAGGGGGGTGGAGAGTGACAAAAAATGCAAAGAAATGTATAGAATAGAAGATGCTGCTGAGTGCTGTGGAGGGTAAAGGGAATAGAGAATGCTGGGGTAGGAGTTGCTGTTTTATTAGATCAGGGGAGGCCTCTCAGATAAACTGGCATGAGGAGATCCTGGCATTTGAGAAGGAAAGAGTGTGTGGGCCATGCACATATCCGTGGAGTTCCAAGCAGAGCATATAGCAAGTACAAAGACCCAGAGGCAGGAATGGGCTTCCCTTGTTCAAGGCACCATGAGGAGGACAGTACGGCTACAGTGAGAGGAAGAGAAGTACATCAGGCCAGAGAAGGGACCAGACTGGAGTGTACAAGGCCCTGCGGGCCACTGTAAAGATTTTGACTTTTGCTGTAAGTGATACAAGAAGCTACTGGAGGCTCAAGAGCAGAGGACAGACATTATTTGCCTTATGGTTTAGAAAGATTGCTCTGGGTGAAATATGTAGACGAGTCTGTGGCAGGGCAGAGTGGGAGTTGGGAGAGGAGGAAAGGTGTGAGGAAGTCCGCTTAGCGGTTACTGCAGTGATCCAGACAAAAGATGACAGTGGCCTGAATGCAGTCATCAGAAGTGATCAGATTCTGCATATATTCTCATGGCAGACTTGACAGACTCTGCTGGTAGAGGTGGGGTATGGGGGGGGGGGGGGGGGGGAGAGGTATCAAGAACGACTCCAAGATTTTTGTCCTTGCCACTAAAAAAACCAGAGGTGCCATTTACCAAGGTGGGGAAAACTGCAGGAGGAGCAGGTTTGGACATACCAGATTTGAGAAGACAGAGGAGATCTGGGTTGAAGAGGGAGGCTGAATAGATAGATCTCCCTCAACTAACGGTGCAGCTATGTCCTGATAGTCGAAAATGCATTGAACACCTAAACTTCCAAACATCACAGCTTAGCCGAGCCTACCTGAAGTGCACTCAGAACGCTTACATTAGCCTACAGTGGGCAAAATGATCTACCACAAAGCTGATTTCTTAATAAAGTGCTGAGTAGCTCATGTAATTGATTGAATACTGTAGTGACAGGGAAAAACACAGACCGGTTGTATGGGTCTGGAATAGCTGTAAGTGTTATCAGTTATTTACCTTTGTGATCACGGGGCTGATGGGGGTGTGGGGGGTGTGGCTTGGTTCCACTGCCCAGCATGACAAGAGAGGATGATATGGCCCACAATAAGACCAGGAAAAGATCCAAATCAAAATTCAAAGTATGGTTTCTACTGAATGCATATTGCTTTTTGTACATGTAAAGTCAAACCATCCTAAGTGAGAATTGTCTGTACAAGTCTAGAGTTGAGAAAGAGATCCAGGCTGGAGATCTATATTTAGGACTCAAAGGCAATCTAGATGGCATTGAGAGCCTGAGACGAGAGGAGTTTCCCTCCACTGGGGAGTGAGCTGTGATCCAGAGAAGACAAGACCTGAGCACCGTCCACTGGGATGCCTCAGTGCTTAGGGGCTGTCACCAATTAAGGCGTCCCTGGATTATCACACAAATGCTGATCGCAACTTAATGCATGCAGCTTAGTAGACAGAGACTCTCAGATCTCAATATTTTTATCTGGTTTCACAGATGAAGAAACTGAGGCACAAAGATGCCATTTGCCTAATGGATCAGCAGTGGAGCTTGGATCTGAATTCAGGCAGCTGAGCTCCAGAGGCTGCAGCCCTCACAATAAAGTTATTTTGCCTCTTACAAGAGAGGGGTCAAGAACCAGGCTCTGGAATCAGACTATAATTATAAACCTATAATTACCATTTCATTATTTCATTTCTCCTTGCCTCAAGTTTCTTTATCAGTAATGTAGGGATAGTAACAGTACTGACCTCACAGAGCTCTTGTGAGATAATATAAAAACATATAAAAACACTTGGCACAGTATTTGGCACATGGTAAACACTCAATAAATGTTAGTTACTATTACTAATAAAATAAAGGAGCAGAGTCCATGTGAAGGGATCCTTTGCTATTTAAAAATTGAAAACCACAGAATTAAAGTATGCTGTCTCTCTCCCCCAAATCAAAATTGTATTACCTACTTTAAGTAAAAAAATCTCATTATTCAAAAGGGGGTCAGTGTGCTTCAGTTTCTTTATCTATGAAATAGTAAGATAATAATAACGCTCACTTCCTAGGTTTAAAAGACATCGTAAGTGCCCAATAGCACATTAGAAGTAAAAACGATAAATTTCTCCCGGCACCTCTCTGCAATGGAGCTACAGAGGAGAGGGAAATATGGTGGAGGCCTGGCAAAGAATGGACAGACTGTCTAAAACTCTGCAGAGGCATGTTCTGTGGCTCAGCACCCACGGTCAGTGGCTTTCAAACCTTCTGGCCTATGGACGATTCAAAGGGGCCAAAAATCATCCAGACTCTGCCTGGTTCTCCAATGACAGATTCAATAGGTGTGTGAAGCAAAAGCGTTTAACTTGCGTCTCCAACTTAAGTAGAGACGTGCCATTTCACAGACATGAATGAGAAAATAACACCCTTTTAGAGCATCCGGCTGACCCTCTGGAAGCCATTCTGAGACCTCTGGTTTTAAGACACCTCTTGGACCAAACCTGATGGGAAGGAGGCAGAGCTGAATCAAAAGCTGAGGCACAGGGCACCCTGGGGAAATCTCTGGCTGACACCATCCCAACACAAGACACAGATCTTGACCCTGATTTCTTCCCTCTCACTGACAGATACATAAGAAGACATTTTGACCTTTTATTTTGATACACAAACAATCACTGCTCTTCCGTGTTGCCTAGATGGAAACAAGAGACAAAACACTGCGCACCTCTGATCCATTGTGATTTGGAAGTGCATTGTATGAGTGTCCTTTGTTATCGTGACCTTTCATGTGACTTTTGAGACTGTATTGAGTGCTGAATGTTTTCTCACAGCCATTACTGGGGCAGAAAAAGGGTCTTTCACCTGCAAGAATGACAAGTAGTGTTAATATTACCATAAAGTCATTGCACTGGTTTGAGACATCTACTTTTCCCTAATAGAGGGAAGTAAATATTCTCATGAGGGTTCAGGTCATAGTCGTCACGAGTTGGACAGAATACATGTTGACCATCTCAGCCCTAAAACTTAATGTACAGCAAAAATGGCCTTCTCCTGGCAACCTTAAAGTGAAGATTAGTACCCGCCCCGCCGCAACCCCCCCCCCCCCCCCCAGTTCTTTTTTTGAGAATCTCTGTACTGGTTTCATTTCTTAAGGCTGGATTTCGGAGTCCAATCTTAGGTCCTTTTACCTCTGAAAGAAACTCAAACATTATAGGCAAAGGCTACGCTGATTAGGCTTGCTTCTTCTACAAAGCTCTACAGGTCTCAACAGAAACGCAGATATTTACTGGTCTGATGAAGATTCAAATAAAAAGTAAAAATTAGTCTACACTCACCAGTATGTGTGCGGACGTGGGTTTTAAGGTGGTGGCTTGCTGCAAATGCTTTCCCACAGCCATCATGATCACACCTAAGTACGTTGTTTAAGCAAAGAGAAACAGCAGTCATTGGGTAAACAGATCTCTATCTTCAACATCTCTTATAAATACAAGCTCAACCTAAAACAAACGTTCAGAACACTGAGATCCGATACAGGAAATTGGTTTTTGAGATGGGAATGAAGACAAATCACTGGAAAAGGTGACAAATCTGGGAACAGAGGGGACTGACGGCCCAGGATAAACATTTCCTGTCCTACAAGTCACATGTTGAGAGCTCTGAAACTAAAAGCCTTTTGATGACTTACTGAACAGAATTCTACTGACGATCAGAGCTGATATGAAAAATCTATTGCCAGTGGAATACCAGGAATATCGATAGCATGTACAGAGGCTCTCATACAGGCATGAAGCCTACAATATAGCACTAAGACAAGATCAGTCCCGACTACATTGACTGTATAATATAAGGTGTAGTGGCTGTAATGACTAATTTATAATCTTCAGTGTCAAGATCCATTTCTTTCTCTTCTACTTTCTTGATAACCAAAGCTAGAAGTAATCATCCCCTCCTGAGAACTTCTGAGGCATTTATCTATGTGCTTCTTTTATGGCATCTGTTGTTTCCATTCTTATTTTATCTCTATGTGTACCCATTTGTTATCGGTTCTCTTAGATTATACACTCTTTGAGGGTGGGGTCTATGTAGTTCTTTACATCTGCCATAGTTCTTGCACACAGCAGGCATTCAATAATAACTTTTTAAAAAAATTTTTAAAAATCCTGGGGCGCCTGGGTGGCTCAGTCGGTTAAGCGTCCAACTTCGGCTCAGGTCACGATCTCGCGGTATGTGAGTTTGAGCCCCGCGTCGGGCTCTGTGCTGACTGCTCAGAGCCTGGAGCCTGTTTCAGATTCTGTGTCTCCCTCTCTCTCTGACCCTCCCCTGTTCATGCTCTGTCTCTCTCTGTCTCAAAAATAAATAAACGTTAAAAATAAATTAAAAAAAAAATCTTTATTTATTTTTGAAGGAGAGAGAGACAGAGAGTGAGCGGGGGAGGAGCAGAGAGAGAGGGAGACACAGAATCCGAAGCAGGCTCCAGGCTCGGAACTGTCAGCACAGAGCCTGAAGCAGGACTTGAACTCACCGACCGTGAGATCGTGACCTGAGCTGAAGTCAGACACTCAACCGACTGAGCCACCCAGGTGCTTCAACAACTTTTTTTTTTTTATTTTAAGTTTATTTATTTTGAGAGAGCGTGCACAAGCAGGGAAGAACAGAGAGAGAGAGAGGGACAGAGAGAGAATCCCAAGCAGGCTCCGCGCCATCAGAGTGGAATCCCATGCAGGGCTCTATCTCACAAACTGTGAGACCATGACCTGAGCTGAAACTTAAGAGTCAAATGCTTAACCAACTGAGCCACCCAGGCACCCCAATAACTATTTATATGAATAAATAAATGCATTTTCTTGTAAGCCCAAGTATTTAATTTCCTTAAAAAGAAAGTTTCTCTGGAGCATTTTACTTTTTAATTATACATAATCATTGTGCCTAAAGTCCCATCTAATATGCAAGAAAAATTAGCAGTTTTAATCATCACAAAAATACGTGTGATTGAATAGAAATCAGAGTCCCCCACTATGGGGGAAAGAAGTAACCCAAGCTTCACAGAACCTGGTGAGTAACCAACTAGAATCTAAATACATCTGCTTTTACAGGCGCCTAGTAGGTAGAGCATGCAACTCTTGACCTCGGAGTTATGAGCTCAAGCTCCACATTGGGTATAGAGCTTACTTACCACCTAAATAAAAAATTCTCTTGCTTTGGGGCACCTGGGTGGCTCAGTCGATTAAGCATCCGACTCTTGACATCCGCTCAGGTGGTGATCTCTCAGTCATGAGATCAAGCCCCGCATCAGGCTCTGCTCTGAACACAGAGCCTGCCTGGGATTCTCTCTCTCTCTACCCCTTCCCTGTTTACACGCATGCTCTCTCTCAAAATAAATAAATGATCTTTAAAAGAAATACTCTAGCTTTTTATTTATTTGTAGAACCATGCTATGTGCTATGAGCAGAGAAGAAAGTAGATGATACAAGTCTTTCCTGCAAGCTTATATATTTACACGTGGATGTATTAAATACACATATGTGCACAAATATACAGAGATAGAAATATACAGACAAAAACGGATGCTCCTATATGTTTGTGTATACACACACATATTACAAAACAACTAAGGTGACAGAATAAAATACTTGCACCGCTAGCCTAAGCACTCTTACCCCTCATCTCCTCCTCCTCTCCCCACCTCGATTTTTAGGTAGCTATCCCTTCCCCTGTGCTCAAAGTCCCTCTGAGCACCTCAGTCTTGTAAGCTTTCCAGTTACCTGTGGTTCTTTCCCACCAGACTAAGTTCTCAAGAGAAGAGAGTGGATCTCAGTATTTCCTCTAGCACTGATAAAAGTGCCTCCCATGTAAGCGAGTTTCAACAAATTCTTCTTGAAAACAAAGGAAAAGCAGGAGGCAGAAAGGCCATTGTCCAAGTCTGGAGTAAGGATGCTCTTAGAAGCCACTGCTCCCCCTCCGGCATGCAGCTGGTCGTAGCCATGCCGGGGAGAGCCAATACCCCCAAAGAACTATTGTGGGGAGTTTTCCTTCTGCTTTGAAAAACGTGAGGGGACATCGAGACACCCAGCTGAAACACGGTCAGTGACAAACAGAAAACAGTAAGACTTACCGAAATGGCTTTTCTCCTGTATGGGTTCGAATGTGCTTCCTCAGATCGCTGAGTGTGGTGAAGTACTTGCTGCAGCCTTCAGATTCACAGTTAAACGTTTTCCCTGTGTGAAGCCGCTGGTGTGCTTTCAGCCTGCAAGATATGCCGGAGAACACTTCCCATTGTCATTGGCATCATATGCTACAGAGCCTCTGACCCATGTCAGCTCAATGTGTTTCTGGATACAGTGCAGAAGAATTCGGGATCCAAAATTTTTTGCTCGGAGAGAAATTCAGAAGTCCACAGCAGAGTAGTAGGAGTGTGCCTCTGCCACCAGACTGCCTGGGACTCAAATCCTGGTCCTACTTCCTACTAGATGGGGTGCCTTGAACCAGTTCTAAAACCTCTCTATGCTTCCACTTACTTATAACTGCTGTGAGGATTAGCACACAGAACAGTGCTGAGCACAACGAATGCTTCACAAGTGTTAGCTATTGCTACGTCTGTTATTTTAGACCCAAAGTTGAAGACTAATACAAGTCTCCCGACACAAACAGTGTGAAAGAGAACTGGCCAATGAATGGTAGAAAAAAGTTAGCTTCAAGGTGAGGAAGGAAAGAAGGTGACAGAAGCCTTAGTACCAAGATCCTGAGCCAAGGGGACATATTAGGCCAAGTATTAAAATCCCCAAGCCAGTATGCCACTCCAGGAAATACAAATCTAAACACAAATGTACTATCCTGTTTCACCAACCCAATATATGCCGATCTTTAAGTAATAAGATCCCCCAGCGAATTTTAGACAGGTGAGCCCAGCCATGCTCTTTCAAGCCCTGGAAGTGCATATCTGTGCAGGACAAGGAGAGGGCTCTGCCATCACAAAGTCGGGGTCAAAGGGTGGAGAGGAGGCTGACCTGTACAGAGTGTTGAACGCCTTCTCACAGCCCTGTACGTCGCACTCAAATGGCTTCTCCTTCGTGTGCACTCGCACGTGGATCCTGAGGCTGTAGGAGGTGAGGAAGGCCTTGCCGCAGCCCTCCTGATTACAGACAAAGGTGTACTCTCCCCGGTGAGTCTTCTGGTGGGTGCGCAGGTTGCCCGCTGTGCTGTAGGTGCGGGGACAGCCCTCGAATGTGCACTGGTACCGCTTTACCTGGCGCACAAAGGACACCTCATCAACAGGACGAAAGAGCTGCCCAGGGCCCTGCTCTCCCCCAGAGTCTGCCTCCCCAGGAGATGTGGACGACACACAGAGGTTTGTACCGTCAACACAGAAAACGGCCTCTAACAACAAAGCGGGGAAATCTTCCCGTTGATCAGATCACTTCTGAACAACAAACAACAAGTCACGGGCACGAGATGAACTTGTAGGTACATGAATACTTTCAATGAATAGAAGGAGGGGGTTTCCACACTCTAGTACACATCTGGCCTCTAAAGGTGGGCCTCTACTGTTACAGTTACCTATACTGAAACACCACTTTGGCTCTGTCTTAAGGCTTGATTAAACACCCTGCCCTATGGCACCCCACCCTGACTGGAATCGGCCAACGTTAAAGTGAGTCTGAAATATCCTAATATTGATATACTCAGTCATCCAGCATTATTTCCCCAGCGTGATTTCCAGTCTATGAAATGAAAATACTGTACCATGGAGTTCTTGGAGTATTTGCTGGTATGACATTTCTCAAAATGCCAGCCTCTCGGTTTCACTTTCACCACCAAGCTTCTAGAAAGGGTGGCACACATGTGAGCCTCCCTTTCCTTCAGTGCCCACATGTTCCTTTTAAGAACTTGGCAACTCAGCAAGCTGGTTTCACTGCAGGACATTCTCTTGCACTTCCTGGTGGTCAAACCCTTCCATCCTTTTCCATTTTCCTTCATTTACTTGCAAAACTATCTCATCAGTGATGCCCTCCCCTCCTAAAAACTTATCCTCCACAACACAGCAATTCCTTGGGGCTCTCTTTATCTTCTTCTCCGCGGCACTCCTTTGATAAATAGGTTTATTCTGGCACTTATCTCCCATCCCCCAGACCCTCCCATACCTGCCCCAGTTCAGGGGAAGCAGCATGAGACGTGGCCGGGGGAGGAGTAATTTCTGGCACTTATGTTCGGGACCTTTGGCAAGTCATTTCGTTACTCTGAGCCTCAGTTTTTCATTCCTCAAATGCGAGTATTAATGCCTGCCTTGCCTGTCTCACAGTGCTTTGGCGAGGAGCGAAATGAGATCGAACGTTTGTGAAAATACGTTGTAAATGATCTGATGCCACACACACCAAGGTGCTAGCACTGTCTGCTCTTCAGCTTTCATGAACGTCTTCATCCGTTGACTCCGATCCTTCTACCAAGCCTCAGTCCACATCTCCAACAACACTGCTAGTAATTCATTCCAGTTACTGAACTACCAGGTCCCAGGCAACAAGCCAGATGCCACAGACAAACAAGTGAACAAGACAAAGATCTCTGCTTTGAAGGAGTGCCGATTTTAAGGAGGTAGACGTGCACAAATGTTTATACACTGTGCTGAGTCTGACAACAGATACGTGCCCAAGGTGCCTGGGGAATACAAAAAGGGAAACCTAACCCCTCTTGGAAAGACTGTAAACAGTCAAGGCTCAGAAGCTGAGGTACTCTCTCTGAATTGAAGTGTTTATCATTTGCCTGTTTGTTTTAGGGATACACTGAAAAGGTGTTTCTCAGATAAACCAGGAAGAGAAGGGCATTCCAGAAAGAGGTGACACCTTGGGAACTGCAGGGAAATAGGAGTGCTGGTACAGTGAACCACAAACACACTCGCAGTACGTATGAGGCTGGAAGGAGAAAGATCTAGAAAAATAAGATGAGGCCTCCTTAGTCAAACTGTGGAGTAGAGGAACAGGACAAAGGGGACTCACCAACAGGTTTCAACCAAGGGAGCAACAAATGAGATCTGCAGTTTAGGAGAGATCCTTCTGGTAGCCTAGTGGAGGATGGGCTGGAAGGGTAAGAGAACAGAAGAAGGGGTAGAGGCTAGGAGAAGAGGGACAATAGTCCAGGAGAGAGATGAGAAAGACCTGAACAGGCAAGCGAGAGTGGACAGTGTGAGAGATGAATTTCAGGGAAATTAAAGCAGGAGGAATGACTGGCCGCAGTGGCAACTGGGGAGCAGAAGGGGTTAGGGAGAGATAAAGCCTCGGTCAAGAGTATGGCCTGGGTGACTAAACAGATGGGCACACCACCAACCTGGGGCTGGATGGGGATGGAGGAGAGATGATGAGTTGGCTTTGAGGTGCTACCAGGACTTCCAGGTAGAAACGTCCAGTGGACAGTCAGACATACAGGCTGGAAACTGAAAGGAATGCCTATGGCAGGAGTCCCTGGTACACGTAGCTGACTTTACCTGCATACCAAAGCAGGCCAGGTTCAAGCACAGCTCTGCCACTTACTGTGTAACGTTGAGAAAACTACTTAAGTACACTAAGCCTCACTTTCCTTATTTACAATATGGAGGAAATAAAACCTATCTTTTTAGGATTGTTGTAAGGATCAGGAATAATCTGCATAATTCATTTAAATATAGTGAATGGCATAGAGTGAGTACACAATAGTAGCTCTTGTAAAAGGACAAAGGCTAGAGCTCAGAAAGTCACCAATGTTTAAGGTGCTTGTAAAAGAAGTGAAGCCACTGCTGGGTGAGTAGGGGAATGGGCTGGGGAAACAGGAAGACACAAAGGAGAATGATGGCACAGAAGGTAAGAGAAAAAGGATCTCGAGGGGGTGTCTGGGTGGCTCAGATGGTTGAGTGTCTGACTCTTGAGTTCGGCTCAGGTCATGATCACAGGGTCATGGAATCAAACCCTGCGTGGGGCTCTGCACTGAGTGTGGAACTTGCTTGAGATTCTTGCTCTCCCTCTCTCTCTGCTTCTCTGCCCTGCTCATGCTCTCTCTCTCTAAAAAATTAAAAAAGAAAAATTAAGAAAAAAAAAGAAGGGTGCCAGGGTGGCTCAGTTGGTTAAGCATCCGACTTCAGCCCAGGTCACCATCTCATCGTTTGTGAGTTCGAGCCCCACATCGGGCTCTGTGCTGACAGCTCCAGCCTGGAGCCTGCTTCGGATTCTGTGTTTCCCTCTCTCTCTGCCCCTCCCCTTCTTGCACTCTCTCTCTCTCTCTCTCAAAAAATAAACCTTTAAAATTAAAAAAAAAAAAAAAAAAAAAAAAACAAAGAAAAAGAAAAAGGATCTCAAGGAAGAATGATCAAAACCTGAAATGTCTTGAGAAAACAAGATAGGTCTGAGGAAACTCCTAGATCCAGCAGCTAGGAATCACTAGTTACTTAACAAGGCTAAGTTTTAATGAACTGCTAGGGCCCAAAGCCTGGGTCAAGGTGAATGAACCAAAGATGAAGTGGAGGCAGAGATGAGAGATGGACAGC
The DNA here is from genome assembly GCF_018350215.1 of Panthera leo. Taxonomy (NCBI): domain Eukaryota; kingdom Metazoa; phylum Chordata; class Mammalia; order Carnivora; family Felidae; genus Panthera; species Panthera leo. The sequence goes on from NC_056686.1 coordinate 29,024,243, forward strand.
AGGAGCCAGAGTGAACTTCTGAGTTGAAGATTTTTTCTTAAAAGTAGGGCAGGTCCTGAGCATATTTGGAAGGAGAAAGGTCTTGGAAAAAAGAGAAGCTGAGAGTCTAAGAGGAATATAAAGAACAGGACAGTTAAAAGCCTGGTGGAGGGAAAAGCCTCAGGTGGGAAGAGGGACAGGCAGTTTCAGAGCGGAGGGACTGAGGTAAGGGCAGGTGTGACTCAAGGATGGACAAGGTTTCCACAAAGGGCCGGATGGTTTTAGGCTTTGTGGGCCACGCGGACTCTATTACAACCCCTCGCCTCTGCCGCTGTTAGGTGAAACTAACCATAGACAATATCTAAATGGACAAGCCAGCTTGTGCTCCAGAAAAACTTTTTTTATGGACAGTGGAATTTTAATTTCGTATCATTTCACTATGTAATACTATTCTTTTGATTAAAAAAAATCATTTAAAAATATAAAAACCATGGCACAAAAAACAGACACTCAGCTCAATGGAACAGAATAGAGAACCCAGAAATGGACCCACAAACATATTGCCAACTAATCTTTGACAAAGCAGAAAAGAATATCCAGTGGAATAAAGACAGTCTCTTCAGCAAGTGGGGCTGGGAAAACAGGACAGCGGCATGCAGAAAAATGAACCTGGACCACTTTCTTACACCATACACAAAAATAAACTCAAAATGGATGAAAGACCCAAACATAAGACAGGAAGCCATCAAAATCCTCGAGGAGAAAGCAGGCAAAAACCTCTTTGACCCTGGCTGCAGCAACTTTTTACTCAACATGTCTCCAGAGGCAAAGGAAACAAAAGCAAAAATGAACTGTTGGGACCTCATCAAAATAAAAAGCTTCTGCACAGTGAAGGAAACAATCAGCAAAACTAAAAGGCAAGAGACAGAATGGGAGAAGATATCTGCATATCAGATAAAGGTTTAGTACCCAAAGTCTATAAAGAACTTATCAAACTCAACATCCAAAAAACAAATAATCCAGTGAAGAAATGGGCAAAAGACATAAGTAGACACTTCTCCAAAGAAGACATCCAGATGGCCAACCAACACATGAAAAATGCTCAACATCACTCATCATCAGGGAAATACAAACCCAAACCACAATGAGATACCACCTCACACCTGTCAGAATGACTAACATTAACAACTCAGGCAACAACAGACGTTGGCGAGGATGTGGAGAGGATCTCTTTTGCACTGCTGGTGGGAATGCAAACTGGTGCAGCCACTCTGGAAAACAGGATGGAGGTTCCCCCAAAAAAATTAAAAATAGAACTACCCTACACCCACCAATTGCACTCCTAGGTATTAATCCAAGGGATACAGGTGTGCTGTTTCGAAGGGGCACATGCACCCCCATGTTTATAGCAGCACTATCAACAAAGCCAAAGTATGGAAAGAGCCCAAATGTCCATCGATGGATGAATGGATAAAGAAGATGTGGTGTATATATATACAATGCAGTATCACTCGGCAATGAAAAAGAATGAAATCTTGTCATTTGCAACTACATGGATGGAACTAGAGGGTATTATGCTAAGCGAAATTAGTCAGAGAAAGACAAATATCATGGGACTTCACTCATATGAGGACAGAGAAAGACAAATATCATATGACTTCACTCATATGAAGACTTTAAGATACAAAACAGATGAACTTAAGGGAAGGGAAGCAAAAATAATATAAAAACAGGGAGGGGGACAAAACAGAAGAGACTCTTAAATATGGAGAACAAAGGTTACTGGAGGGGTCATGGGAGGGGGATGGGCTAAATGGGTAAGGGGCATTAAGAAATAAACTCCTAAAATCATTGCTGCACTATATGCTAACTTGGATGTAAATTTAAAAAATAAAGAATAAAAAATATAAATAAATAATAAAAGAAATAAAAATATAAAAACCATTCTACAAAAACAGGCATCTGGATGGATTTGGCCCATGGGCCACTGTTTGCCAAACCCTAAAGCCTGTGGGTGCAGGGGTGGGAGGAGCCCTGACTCCTCCAGTCTCCTTCTCATTCCTTCTCTCATCTGCCCAACCCCCAACAGTCTTGCACAAGTCTTTAGCAAGTGCTCTCCCACGTATTATTCGTTCCTCACCTTCCCCCTGACGTGCAGGGGGTGCTCTGTAAACATCCGTGGAACTGAATTACTGGGCTGGGCATTATCATGTCTCAGTGCCTAGTAGGTCTGAAGCCACTCATTGCCAGATTTGTTCTAAAGCAGTGTTCTCCACATGCCATCTCTATGCTCAGATGTTAAGGTCCCTTTGCCTGATATTCAAAGTCCCCCTCCCCCTCCCCCTCCCCCACCCCATAGGTCCCCTTCTGCCTTTGACCACATTACTCCAGAACCGGTCCAACAGTAGGTTCCATCTAGGCCTACAGCAACAGGACCCCTTCCTCAATCACCACACTGAATTCCCACTCGCCTGCCTCTGCCTCTCCTTCCTCTCTGTTGGAAACGTCTGGTTCCTTCTCTCCTTTTCTAAGTCTCTCTCTTCCTTCCATTCAAGCCTCACTACTTCCAAGGCCTGCCACGATCACCCCACGTGTGAGTGACAGTGCCCTTCTCTGATCCAATAATATTTAACTATACCACTCATTCGGCACCGAGCCCATGCTGTTAATGATCCTCTCACACATATATCCTGACTTCCCATCAAGACTGAAAACCTCTTTGGTTCTGCCAGGTAGAGATTTCAAAACAGTCACCGACCAGGAAGTGAGAAGCAGGACTATGGCTGCCGCAATGAAGGAGCAGCGTGTCTCAACCAGGGCGCTTCAACAATGGTGAGCGATAAGGGCAGGCTCTCATTCTTAAGATGCGACAGCAGTTGAGAACTTTATAAGTAGCAGCACCATCAATAATTAACTACCGCTCCCCGTCTCCTTGCCCTGCCAACCCCTATTCCCATCCAGGTTTTTTACTTGGCCAATGCAAGCTTCCATTAAAAGTTTCTTCCTCAAGGGGCGCCTGGGTGGCTCAGTCGGTTAGGCGGCCGACTTCAGCTCAGGTCATGATCTCATGGTCCGTGAGGGCTGTGAGTTCGAGCCCCGCGTCGGGCTCTGTGCTGACAGCTCAGAGCCTGGAGCCTGTTTCAGATTCTGTGTCTCCCTCTCTCTGACCCTCCCCTGTTCATGCTCTGTCTCTCTGTGTCTCAAAAATAAATAAATGTTAAAAAAAAAAAAAAAAGTTTCTTCCTCAAGGAATGGTTTTATAGCAATACCTCTTTAGTTGGTAGGCATGGCAGTAGCTGGAAAACACGAGGCACTAAATAAGTATTTGCTGAGTTCAGTGAATGAGTGGCTACTCTCCTGGTGGACTGTAGGATCCATGAGAGCAGGGCCCATGTCTGTCTCTGGTCACAGCCTCTGTGGCTAGCCTTGTGGATGAGCGGCACTACATTCACGTTTGTTGAAGGAAGGAAGGAAGGAAGGAAGGAAGGAAGGAAGGAAGGAAGGAAGGAAGGAAGGAAGGAGGGAGTAAACAAACAAACAAAACCAGCAGGACTTAATGTAGAGGAAAGTAGTGACAAAGGTGACGAGTAACAAAGGAAGGATGGTCAACTGGGTCAAATGCAGCAGAGATGGCTTTCATTAAAGCCTTTCTTGGAGGGGCGCCTGGGTGGCTCAGTCGGTGGTTAAGCGACTCTTGATTTTGGCTCAGGTCACGATCTCACGGGTCATGAGATTGAGCCCCACGTCGGGCTCTGCACAAAACTGCACAGAGCCTGCTTGGGATTCTCTCTCTCCTGTCCCTCCCCTGCTCACGTGTTCTCTCTCTCTCTCGCTCTCTCAAAACAAATAAATAATCTTAAAAAAAAACTTCCTTGGATATGGCCAACTTGCCAGGTCATAAGTGCCCCGGCAAGATTAGCTTCACTGGAGGAGTAGAAGAGAAACCAAAATGTTACATTCTTGAGAAGTCTGGGAAAGGCAAGCAACAGAAGACAATGAATGTAACTACTCTTTCAAGGAACTTGACTGCGAAGACAGAGACAGGAGAGAAAGCTGGGAGAGGACGGGGACTGGGGAAGACATTTGTGTCTCAAGGTGGGACAGCCAGGTGGACTGCCAAGGCAAATGCCTGCTCCCTAATAATACGCTGAAGAAACGAGCCCTCACTCACCCCATCAGAAGGCAGGCAGTAAATGGAAGTCATTACCCTGTGTCTTTCAGAATCGTTTTAAAATGGCACCAAGTTTCACAAAAGGGAAAGCTAAACCTCCTCAAACTGGATCAGAACAGGAAGTTGCAAAAAACAAATTAAGTTCTCAGGGTTACAGAGAAGAGGTATTGCAACATGTGGTACATTTATATACAAGTAAGGTTTATCACGCCTGCATGCTTTCAAAAAATTATGTTGCAGGGCTTATATTGTCCAAGGTGCTAGGAATATAGAAAAGATAGTCCCTGCTCTCAAGGAGCTCGACGTCAAGAGGAGACTCAAACAGGGGCACCTGGGTGGCTCAGTCGGTTAAGTGGCTGACTCTTGATTTCAGCTCTCGTAGTGATCTCACGGTTCGTAAGATCGAGCCTCGCATCAGGCTCTGCACTATCAGTGGGAGTCTCTCCCTCTCTCGGTGAGCCTACCATGTGCCCCCTCCCTGCTCGCGCTCTCTCTCAAAATAAACAAACAAACATTAAAAAGAGAGAGAGAGAGAATCAAACAAATAGATCAGAATGGCATGAGAAGTTGTGCTGATAATGGATGTGAGAATAGGAATACAGAGAAAAAGCATCTAACTTAGACTTGGGGACCACTGAGAAAGGCTTCTCAAGCTGAATTTAAAGAACTTGAGGGAGAGGTGACACATAATTCATTCGCCTCTTGAAATTAACTAGCATTATCTATAATACGAACATAAAGTCACTAACAATTCCACTGATAATAAAGAATGCGTTTCTCTAAAAGAGCTGAAGAACTGACTCATTTTAACTTTCCTGTGAGGCCTCTGACACTTGTTCATTCCTAAGGTAACGAGCACACAGCGGGCACACGGTAGGCTCACTGAGGATGGGGTCCAATACTATCAAAAGCAAGAAGCATGAGCTTTCAGAGAACTGATGTTGGTTTGCAAGGTGTTTTGAATAGTTCTAGAATAGAGAAATGTTTAACAAAGATGATTGCCTGGTTAAGTCAACAGAAGTCAGAGAAGGAAAGGAAAATGAGATAAGCAAACAACAAGAAAATTAAACACTGGACTCCAGAAGACAAAAGCCTAAATTTCAGAAAAGGGGGCGCCTGGATGACTCAGTCAGTTAAGCCTCTGACTCTTAAGTGAGCCTCTGACTTTCAGCTCAGGTCGTGATCTCACAGTTCGTGGAAGTGAGCCCCATGTTGGGCTCTGTGCTGAGCATGGGGGCTGCTTGGGATTCTCTCTCTCTCTCTCTCTCTCTCTCTCTCTCTCTCTCTCCCTCCCTCCCTCCCTCCCTCCCTCTCTCGGACTCTCCCCAACTCAAACGTGTGCTAGCGCACGCGCTCTCTCACTCTCTCTCAAGATAAATAAATAAACATTTACAATTTTTTTTCAGCAGGGGCGCCTGGGTGGCTCAATTGGTTAAGCATCCGACTTCGGCTCAGGTCATGATCTTGCAGTCCGTGAGTTCGAGCCCCGCGTCGGGCTCTGTGCTGACAGCTCAGAGCCTGGAGCCTGTTTCAGATTCTGTGTCTCCCTCTCTCTCTGACCCTCCCCCGTTCATGCTCTGTCTCTCCCTGTCTCAAAAGTAAATAAACGTTACAAAATAAATTTTTTTTTTTAATTTTTTTTCAGCAAAGAAAAAAGACTGGGTTTCTGCCAGAGGAAAAAGAAATGAGGGACCAAGGGAACTAGATTCTACACTCTTTACCAGCCCCATGTTCAATGAGGAAAGGGAGTCTCTGGCCCTGAGCACCTAGTGCCTAAACATTCTCACAAACCAACGACTGGCCTGGCCAGTCCTCCTCAACACGAGGGACTTCCCACCCTTCTCCCCAATACCAGCTCTGTTCCCAGACCGGCACCGATCTCATTTCTTCTACCCCACAATGCGTAACCACAGTGCTCAACGTAGAAATGCAAGAGCTCTGACTGCCCCCATTTCTTCATCGGGCCTCCCACTGCCCACTAACCAGAGCTGAATTCACACAGTGGTTCCCACACCTCAGCCTTTTACCCTTGCAGAACTAACGCTGCCCTGCTGCTCCTCGATACTCAGCCCTTTCCACGGCTAACGGGCCTCAGTGGCCGAGTCTCCCCCATGTCTTTACAAAGGTGGTGCGTTTGTTAGAAAAGCACAGGCTTTGGCATCCAGAAAGCCCTTAGTTCAAACCTCATTCCTACAACCTGCCAGTTTTATGTTTTTAAGCCGTTTTTTTTTTTTTTCCATCTGTAAAATGAGGGCTAAAAGTACCTAGCTTACAAACTGTGATAAAGATCAAATACAAAACGATGTGGAAGCCCCTAACACAGTGACTAGTACACAGCAGGCACTCAGCGGTTGCTAGGCATCTTACCCTCCCAACACCACCAGCGTAATCGGAGCCCTTATTCCTTGGCTAGAAGACCCCTTGGTTCATAAAGTACATTAAGTCACGGGGATGCAGTATACAGTATGGTGACTAAAGTTAATGGTACCATATTGTATATTTGAAAGCTGCCAAGAGAGAGCTTAAAAGTTCTCATAAGAAAAGAAACTGCAGGGGCGCCTGGGTGGCTCAGTCGGTTAAGCAGCCGACTTCGGCTCAGGTCATGATTTCACAGTTCGTGAGTTCGAGCCCCGCGTCGGGCTCTGTGCTGACAGCTCAGAGCCTGGAGCCTGTTTCGGATTCTGTGTCTCCCTCTCTCTGCCCCTCCCCTGTTCATGCTCTGTCTCTCTCTGTCTCAAAAATAAATAAACATTAAAAAAATTTTTTTTTTAAAAAAAGAAAAGAAACTGCAACTATGTGTGGTGACCGATGTTAACTTGATTTATTGTGATGATCACTTCACAATGTATACAAATACTGAATCATTATGTTGTACATCTGAAATTAATATAATGTTAGATGTCAATTATAGCTCAATAAAAAGGGTGTTTTTTATTTTATTTTTAAAGTATTTTTATTATTTTTATTTTTTAAATGTTACTTTACTTTGAGAAAGAGAGAAAGAGGGCATGAGCAGGGGAGGTGCAGAGAGAGAGGGAAAGAGAGAATCCCAAGCAGGCTCTGTGCTGCCAGCACAGAGTCCAACGCGGGATTCAAACCCACGAATCATGACCTGAGCCAAAATCAAAAGTTGGAAAGTTAAGTGACTGAGCCACCCAGGCACCCAAAAAAAGGGTGTTTGAATTTTTTGTTTTTAATGTTCATTTATTTTTGGGAGAGAGAGAGAGAGAGAGAGAGACAGAGCATGAGCAGGGGAGGGGCAGAGAGAGAGAGACACAGAATCCGACACAGGCTCCAGGCTCTGAGCTGTCAGCACAGAGCCTGACGTGGGGCTCGAACTCACAGACCGCGAGATCATGACCTGAGCTGAAGTCGGACGCTGAACCGACTGAGCCACCCCGGCGCCCCAAAAGGGTGTTTTTTTTGTTTTTTTAAATGAGCCCTCAGCTTTGCCTGGTGCTCCAAATGCCCACCATGGAAGTAACTTTCAGTGGCCGGGTGGCTAAGGAAGTCAAAGGGAACAGACTACCAGTGATGAGGGCTGGTGTTCACAGAGTTCCGCAGTAGGGCTAAAAATATGTTCTCCTGATCATAAACAGTGGTTCACATTCCACAGTGATATTAATACAACAGTTCAGTGAATTAGGGGTTACTGGGACTTCTGTAGGCTGTCCTGGAACCCAACCACAATTCATAACCTTGGTTCTTGTCATTTTTTTTTAATTTTCTTTTTTATGTTTATTCATTTTTTTTTTTTTTTTTTTTAAATTTTTTTTTTTCAACGTTTTTTATTTATTTTTGGGACAGAGAGAGACAGAGCATGAACGGGGGAGGGTCAGAGAGAGAGGGAGACACAGAATCGGAAACAGGCTCCAGGCTCCGAGCCATCAGCCCAGAGCCTGACGCGGGGCTCGAACTCACGGACCGCGAGATCGTGACCTGGCTGAAGTCGGACGCTTAACCGACTGCGCCACCCAGGCGCCCCATGTTTATTCATTTTTGAAAGACAGAGAGAGACAGAGCACAAGCAGGGGTGGGGCGGAGAGAGAGGGGGACACAGAATCCGAAGCAGGCTCCAGGCTCTGAGCTGTCAGCACAGAGCCCGACGCGGGGCTTGAACTCACGAACTGCGAGATCATGACCTGAGCCGAAGTCGGATGCTCAACCAACCGACTGAGCCACCCAGGCGCCCCTCATAACCTTGTTTTTAGGAGAGAATGCTTCCCAAAGAGTTCCTAACAGAGGCCATTTCAACCTCTTCATAAACTGGAGATTACCTCCGCACCTCCTTCAAAAACTGCGTGGGCCTACAAGGGACAGAAAGTAAATGAGCGTTCACTGAACGACCACACTGTGCTAGATGTTTTATGCACATACTGTCGTATATTTATGTATGAATAAATCTCATTTAATCTTCACAAAATGCAATGAGATATTTTTATTTCGATTTTACAAAAGAGGAAACAGAGCAGCTCGCCCAAGGCCACACAGAATAAAGCAGAACAAAGATGGAACTCTGGGTCTAAATTATCCCTTTGCACTTCACAGAAGAAACAATTTTAAGAAACAGCCTTGATTTAAATAAGAGAAAAACATTAAAACGTGGGTTCTTTTTCCAATGTCCTACAATAGCAAAATGTTAGCAATATCCAATAGGTACAGCTTATATAAAATGTAAATCTGAGACCTGTTATTTCTGCAGCACCATGCTGTAAAGCCAGTATGTACACAAAACCACCTCCGTCCCTTTTCCAGGCCAGCGGGCTTCAGTGACAGAAATGCCGATGGCCGCGAGGAGGTGTGTAACACACACGCAGGCGTGCAGGGAAGCACGCATAAATGGCTTCTCCTGGTGGTAAATGGAAAATGCTTCTTGCCCTGGCTTCTACAAATCCCGCACACACAGCTTCCAGCAGTCTCTCTGCTGGAGTCCAAGCCCTCCAGGGCAGGGATTATTTCTTTGACCTTCCTGATACCTGACAAAAGTAGATAATAAGTAAAAGCTTGTGGAAAGAGTGAGTGGATCCTTAACGCCAGAATTTCAAGTCCTAGTTCTGAATGGCAATTCTGTGGGAGTTCAGAAGGGAGCCTGGGAAGACATGTAATCACAGTATGCAAAGGCTAAAAAGCAAGTAGTTCCCCTCTGGGAGAGTCAGCAACATCCACATTTGTCAGAGTGGATCATTCCACTGCCTGAGGGGTTCATAACGAGGAATGAGATTGGAACTAGGTCTCCCAAAGTAAAGGACATATTGCAAAACACTAGAATCAAATTTTCCCCTTATTCTTTTTTTTTTTTTTAAGTTTATTTATTTATTTTGAGATAGAGAGAGCACAAGTGGGGGAGGGACAGAGAGAGAGGGAGAGGGAGAGAGACATAGAGAATCCCACGCAGGCTCTGCGCTGCCAGCTGCACAGAGCCCGATGTGGGGCTTGAACTCACATGACCTGAGCCGAAACCAAGAGTCGGACGCTCAACTGACTGAGCCACCCAGGCGCCCCTCTTTTTTTTTTTTTTTTTAATTTATTTATTTTGAGAGAGAAAGTGCACACATGTGAGCAGGGGAAAAGCAGAAAGAGAGAGAGAGAATCCCAAGCAGGCTCCATGCTGTCAGCACAGAGCCCGACATGGGCCTCCGTCTCAGGAACCGTGAGATCGTGGCCTGAGCTGAAATCAACAGTTGGACACTTAACTTACTGAGGCACCCAGGTGCCCCTCCCTTTATTCTTATATTTAAAATTTGCCACACCAAGAAAAAAGCCAAAACTCCTCTTGCAGTGTCACTAATATAGCAAGCAGCCTAATTCACAAAGCATCTCTGAAACTGTGCTTCTTGGTAGAAAAAAAAGATACTCTTTTCCAATCGATGTACCAGAATATTTTGGTGCGCCATGAAGGACACATATGGTATAGGATTTCCTGGCTTTCTTGACTTCTTAGCCAATTACTCAGCAGCAAAGTGGCAAGGTCAGTTAGCCACAGGCGGTACATTAATGTTCACCGGTGTGGTTCGTACGGAGGTAGATGAACAGGTGACAAGACGGTCCTGGCAGGTTCTCAGGAAGACACAGATGCAAGGAAGTTTGGGAAACCACGGACTACATGAACCCAGCTGCTCAGAAACCCAAAAGAGAAAGGCACGAAAGGAACAACTCTTTAGAATGTTCATCTTGTGCAGAATGACATATTTTGATTGGAGATTTCTCAAAGCTACCATACTTGCTGGCAGTAAGACAGCAAGTATGAAAATAAGATACATGAAATTAGACTCAGAATGGCCAGTGGCCCCGTGGAAGAAGACAGCATCTGTAGCCAGGTTCTGGCTGGTTTATTTTTACGCAAGACAAGCACTTAGGAAAAAAGTGAAGTAACAGGTAAGCCAACTATACACTACAGGAAACAATGGAACAATCAGGGGTGAACAGGAAAATCAGGCTAAAATCTGACTCAGAAAATAAGCTGCTTGCGAGGCCAAGAAGACTAACTAGTTATCAAATGATGTGATTTCTCAAGAGTAATACCTGTACATGGAGATGAAGGAAGAAAAAGCCCAAGTTTAAAAAAAAAAAAAAAAAAGGGAAAAGAGGGAATACAGAAATCATGAAAAGTGTTATCAAATAGTCATAAACATTGGCCTCTCAGACCATTTAAATGAATTTCAGTGTCCTCCCCACCCCACTTATTGTTAAAGAAAAAGCTAAAGTAAAATGGTGTTTCAAGAAGTCAAGTCCCCTGAAGGCCTGCTCAATAAGCAACATTTTCAAAGACTAAAAGCCATTGATGCTTCTCCCTCACATCAACTGATTTTTTAAAATTTCTAGAATCTTCCATGTAGGCTTCATGGACAGAATGGAAAGATATGGTGGGATAAAAGTACAGTGAGCTAAATCCACAGTAGACTGAACAAGGTGCTCACAGTACTCTTGACCTTATCTACTCAACAAGACCTGAAGACACGAATAGTCAACCAGGCTGCAAGTACAGTCCCCACCTTATAATGGTTCCACTTTCCAATGGTGAGAAAACCACATGCATCCAGGAGAAACTGTACTTCAAATTGTGAATTTGGATCTTTTCCCGGGCTAGTGATATGAGGTAGGGTACTTTCATGTGACTCTGGGCAGCAGCAGGGAGCCACAGCTCCCAGTCAGCCCTGAGATTACAAGGGTAAACAACCGATATACTTCCAGCTTTTCTGTGACCATACAACCATTCTGTTTGTCACTTTCAGTACAGTATTCAATCAATTACATGAGCTGGTCAACACGTCATGATAAAATTGGCTTTGAGATGATTCTGCCCAACTGTAGGTTAATGTAAGGGCTCTGAACACGTTTAAGACACGCTAGACTAAGCTACGAGATCGTAGGTTAGGTGTTTTCGATGCACTATTTTCAACTTAGAATGGGTTTATCGGGACATAACCGCACCGTAAGTCAAGGAAGACCTGTAGTGGGAAAGTGACAGCTCATATAAGTGATTGCATAATCATTCCCGCCCTACCATCTCCTCCTTTTCTGTCTAGATCAGCATTTCCCAAAATGGGTTCCACAAAATACTGACCTTGGAAATAAGACCTGAAAATGGTTTCCCAAGTTCACAACATTTGGAGAATTCTGCATTTCCTTCCTCCGTAGTTATGAGCACATCAACAATTCAGAGAAATTCCGTAATAAACAAACCTCTGTCTTGATTCAACTTAATGTTTCCCAAACATTTGTGCTTGAAGCGCTTTCACATAGTAATCATTAACTGGGGATGGCCTGCAGTTTAGGCTCTAAGCCATGTTCAAGTTTTCTGTGCTAAAGGAATGATTCACCCCCCCCACCCCCACCCCTTGAGCTGCTACTACCTCATCACTCTTCTTCCTCCAACTACCATAGTAAAAAAACCCTAAACCAACTTGACACTTCCTTCCTCCGGTTTCCTCACCACCCACTCACTTCTCCATCACTGGAAGCTGGCCTCGGCCCCCAGTGCTCTACCGAAAAACTTCTCGTGGTGTGATCAATGGCACAGATACAGAACCAGTGGCTTCTCTTGGGTCCCCCAACCCCTCTGCAGGGTCACACAGAATAGTTCTATTTCTTGACACTCTTCCCTCGCCTTCCACAACACCGTTTTCCACCCATCTCTTTGACTATGTGATCTCTGGTTCCCCTTTCTCTTTTTAACCTTCACATTCTCTGGTCAACTCTTAAACTCCTGTCTTGAGTAAACTGCCCACGCTTTGACCTACTGCCCATTCGTGAATCCTGAGCCATTTCCTTGACTTCAGATCTACATTTCCAAAGGGCTTCTCAACTTGTTTGATTCACTTTTCCTCAAAGACTAAACATTCACTATACTCCAAACAAACTCATCAGTTTCCCCACCAAACTTTCTCCTCTTCCGGACTTCTTGATTCCTCTGATGGGACTCACCATTCCCCGAAGGTGAGGGGAGCAGCAGAGTCTGACACTTTCTCCTCAGCCTGACATAGCATGCTGTACAGGCCTCTGTTAAAGCACCTATCACGGTGCACTCTAACTACTTGCTTCCTAGTCCTGAAGCTCCATCAATCATCCGCGGGGTCCCTGAACTAAGACAGAGAAGAACCCAACATACTTAGAAAAATGGATGAATCCTTTGAATCATACGCAATTCATTCTTCAAACACAAGACCATTACCCTTCATCAGACTCAAACAAAACCCCAAATCTAAACTACAACCCCTCCTAACTGGGAAATCAAGCTACCACTGCTACCAGAGCAATATTTCTAAAATGCTACTCTAACCATATGAATCCTTGGCTCAGACACCTTCAATCGTTCCCCACTATTTCCCCAATACAGTCCAAAGCCCTCAGCATGTTATCACCACCTTCCATGTCTGGATCTCTGCTACCTGTCCATCCTTCTTTTCAACTATTCCCTAAGCTCCCTATGTTCTCATCCAGGGGTTGGCAAACTCCAGCCAGCGGGTAAAATCTAGCCGACTGGCTGTTTTGCAAAGAAAGTTTTATTGGAAAACAGCCAATCAACATTTTGGCCCAGGTAATTCTTTGTTGCAGGGGGCTGTCCTGTATATTACAGAATGTCTAACAGGATCTTTGGCCTCTACCCACTGGACTGCAGCAGCACTTCCCCAGTATGACAACCAAAATGTCTCCAGACATTGCTAAATGTCTTCCGAGGAGCAAAACTGCCCCCAGTTAAGAATCACTATTCTAGAGGTTTCCAAGTACAGGCCGACAGCTTGTCACTGCTAATAAAATACAGCCTATACAGCAATTACAGTACAGTGTCCAGATTAAAAGATAAGGGTCACACACTATTCAGTGCTGGCTGCCTCACACTTGTGAGATTGTGCTCAGTTATGAATTTTTAAGAAGACGTCGGATAACTGGAATTCACACAATCCAAGGTGACCGGACTGATGAGAAATCAGGGGAAAATGTCAAAGAGGACTATTTAAGTAAATCGAGGTGTTTAGCCTGTACAAGAGAAGATAAAGAGACATCCATGATGTTCAAAGAAATCCATGATCTGTCCTGGGAGAGGAAGATTGAACCTGCTGTTGCACAGGAAGGCGGAATTAGAACCAGTGAGCGGCAGCTCCAGGAAGGCAGGTTTTTTGGCTCTATACAAGTAGAAGCTTTCTAACAATCAGAGCTGGCCAATAAATGGATTGGGCTGAGCAGGGAAACACTGAGCTCTCGTCATTCTGCAAGTGTTCAAGCAGACACCAGATGAACTAATGTCAGAGATGCTGTAGAGAAATGCCTGTGTGAGGTGGGAGGGAGGACAAGACGGTTGGTTTCTCTATGGTTGCTTCCAGCTCTGAGATTCTACGGCTAGTCATGGGAAAGCCATATGGCATGAATAATAAAATTCTCCCATTTCAAGGCCTTAATTACAGCCTAAGAGAAAAAATATTTTGCTAAGCGATTTATCCCATGTCTGTTTGGTAACAGTTTACATTTAGTCCCTGACGCTGCAATTACCAGTGATCTGTTTTTTCTAATTGACCTGTAATCAGTTCCTAGATAATGTCTATCGTTACCTTTAACCCATATCATTCTGCTGATGATCACTACCAGTACAATTTGCACAATGCTTTACGGTTTTCCAACCATTGTGACATACATTACCTTACTCACAGTAGCTAAGTATGAGCACGAAAACTTATTTTAGATCACCTACTCTCGTTTACTGTCTCTTGCCTGAATTTCTTACAAGAGAAAGCGAGGCTTTGTTAATCATCAAATATTCACTACAAAAATAAAGCATATTTCAGCAGATACTCATCTCCCAAACAAATCATTTATACACACCCCAGATAAGCCAAATTTAGTTATTTCAGCCTCAGAAACATGGACTTACCTCAATGAAATTTCTATTTGATTTTACGATGTGGGCAAGAAAAGGTGAAAAATTATAAATTAGCTTTCTCCAATTTCAATATGGCTATACAAACCAAAAGTTCCAGAAAGCAGTCACAACAAAATATGAAGCATTATGTGTTGCGGACAAGCAAAGCCATTGTAGGTCCTCATTCCAGGGACTCCTTTATTCCCCAGCTAAAACGGCCAATGCGAGTTGTGTAAGGATTTTTCTCCAAAGCAAACCTGGGCCCTCACCCACTGCTTTACTTACTTCTTTACGTTTCGTTTCTGGACATTCCGACTGCAGAGTGAGAGTTGCACCTTCGATATTTCTTGGCATGGGCGTGGAACCAGGGTTTATTGTTAAATGAATCTGATCTGGTGAGATAATGTGTTGCACATAACCCTGGGACATTGCTTCATGATCTATTAGGTGAAAGCCCTCTTCACCCCCTACTAGAAAAGGCAAGTGTTCTCCACACTGTCCATCATCATCTTCATCCTCCAAAGTGCCAGGGTCCTGCTCAATAAGAACAGTTGTCCTATCATAAACAGTTCCAGATGAGGAAGGCACCAGTCTGTTTTTATCCACAAACCTGAGCATCTTGTCATCGGGGGTCAGCTCATCTTCCTCTGCCTCAAAGTAGATGATGTTGTCGTCCGGACTGTGTTCCCCCATGGTTCAATCGTGCTCAGCCCAATTGTGAGAAATGGAAAGGTAATGACCTATCTGCAAGAGGACAAAGCCAGAGTTAGAGCCATACCCTGGGACCTCCTTGGCAATCACAGGGCACATTTTTCCTCTCACTTGAAGAAGAGGCCAAAGTAAATGAAAATCATCTTCCTTGGGAATCATATTTTTTAAAGTTTAACTTTGAAACCATCAAGTCATTTTAAAGGAAAAGCAATGCCTTACACACACACACACACACACACACACACACCCCCAACTGAAGAAATAAGTAGTTCTTAAGACCTTCCAAACATGCCTTACTGCCAAACTTAAAGGGGAGAAGAGGACAAACTGCTTCAAGGCTGAGTTATTACACATCCTAAAGTAAGAAAACCCCATTCAGATATGCCCCAGATTAGACCACGAGGCAGTGTAGTCCATTGTGGAAGTGGAACTTTGGAGGCAGGGTCACCTACCCACAAATTCCAGCTTTGCCACTTAGTACCTGGGTAACTTTTCTGTGCTCCATCTTTCTTATGGATAAGGTGGGACTGGTAATCCCCGTTCTCTCAGAGTTGTTACACAGAGTAAAAGAGATAATGTTCATTAAAGCACAATGTCTGGTAATAGTAGGGAAAGCAAGTGTGAATTCATTCCCTCCTTCCTAGAACAGATGTTTCAGCTTCTGGGTAGACGGTCTGATCCCTAGTCAGGCATATCCAAAGAAGACCATTATATCTATTTATCTCCTAAAACAATGTGGTGTCCTATGCAATGTACTAGACCTATGCTTGCATAGTGTGCTCTCTGCGGCGAGAGAGAATGGTGAGTCTTATTTTTGTTTCTACTCTCCCTAGCACAATACGATGACACTAGGAGTTCAGGAGATGTCAGTTAAATGAATGAAAGACCTGCAGATATACTCTCTTGGGAAGACATCCTCTCTTCGAAAGATATGTTCTCACAGGAAGGATACCAAATTTGAAATCTTTTCTGTTCTGGATTAGTTCTTCTTCCTTTAGCTGCAAACACACCGGTTCTACAAATCTGGGTTTGGCAGGCAGAACGAAATTTAAAAATAATCAGCACATCACTTTTCGTTTTCAGTCTGGCTTTACACTTTATCTCTCTCCTCTGTCCTGGGTTAGAAAGTGAACCTTTACGGAGTGGGGCGGCTAGACAGAGAGGTAGTTACCAGAGACAGGCCAAGGGATTGGATCCGGGAGGAACCGGCCCGACCCCTTGCTCTGGCTTACGCAACCCGGGTAGATGCACATTTCGCTGCATCGGAGGAGAGATAAGAGCACCGGCGGCCCCTCAGGGCTTCCCCGGCACCATCAGCAGCTAAGCGGAGACCCAACTGTCCGGAACAAACAAGACCAGGAGGCTTGAGGGTGGCACACGAGTAGTACAAACGGAGCACCCTTGAGAGAAGGCTGGGAAAAGGAACCTGACTGGGACAGCCCCCAGCCAGGGCTACACGGAAAAATCCGAGGACAGGCTGGGGGGCTCCAAGCCGGGCGAAGAGAGGCAGGGTCCGGGTCTCCATGGAAACAGGCAAGGGGGGCTGGATACCCATCCCCATGGAAACGGAGGAGGGGTGGGGTCCCTATGGTGACCAGAGTGGGGTCTCTACTGGGAAATGCTTCAGGAGGGAGCCTAAGTCCCGCGCCCCCCGGGAAGCCCCGAGCCCAGGCCGCGTCTAGTTTCGCCTTTTACCTCCGCGGCTCCCGGCAACGGCGGCAGCGGCAGCTTCTCCCCTCCCCAGCGGCACCATGATTGCCCCCACCTTCCCCAAACGTCACTTCCGCTTCCGCTTTCCGGAGGAAGGAGGAGATACCGGCCCCGCCTCTCTCTGGCGCTTCTGGTTGGCTTAGGCGGTGTGGGGGCTGAGCTCGGGCCTCCAATTGGCGAGCAGGAGGGGCGGGGCGGGGCGCGGTGGAGGCGCCGCGGGACAGTAAGTTTGCCCCGCGCTGAGAAGCGCCGGCCGTGTCCGCAGCCGGCCGGGAGTCGGGGCGTCTGTTCTGTGGCACCACACGCAAGGAAAAGGGGTCGAACCCCTCAACCACTAGTCGAAAGCAGCCTCAGCCCGGCTTACGCTGACCGCCCTCACCCTCGCAGCCACAACTCCTACGGGAGGGACCACAGTCGGCCATCCGAGTTCTAGCTGGGACCCGCAAGGGGAGCCTGCAAGGCTGTGACATTCCCAGCTTACCCTCATCACCAAAGTTAGTATAGTAGCTGGGATCAGGAAAGGAAGATCGGATCCAAATGGCAGAACCAGGGAGTACTCCAAGCGCAGCCAAAGGACGGCGCCGCCTCTTCCCCTCGCGCGCGCACAAGACGCTCCACTCCCTTCCTCACGACAGCCCAGGCCGTCGGTCCCAACTTTTCGCCCTGCAGACTGCCGGCTTCTACTGGACTCCCGCCCGGGCCAGTCAGCGCCACCTACTGGCCATTCCCTCTCTTTGACCGTTCACAGTCATCCTGTTGGCCTGCATCTTGGTCACATTTTACACAGCCAGGGAGTCTAGGCGTTCAAGTGCCCAAGAAGCGATTTTGCGTGTACCTTCGTTATTCTGTCTCTTCAAAATGCTTGTTAAATCTGTTAGAACCTCCCGGAAGTCACTGCCTGTTTTCCCCATAAGCTACTTCTCTAGGATATTCAGGGTGGGACAACTCCCGGAGACTACATCAGGGTCAAGGGGTTCTGGCCATGACTGTACATCCGTTGCTTGAAAACTATGAGTAGTGATCGTCACCCACCAGATTGGCCAGGGGCCAAAGAAATAGATGCCTGGCCCCTGACCAGCTGCCCAAATGCTTAAGCCACAAAAAGTCCAACTGCCCTCTCTTAAGAGACAAAAACATACAACCACTGTTAAAAATACATTTATCATTAAAATATATTACACATATGAGAAAGGGGATGCATCATATACAGTTTAGAGGATTTGCTGACCCAGAAAATCCCATTTGTTTCACCACAACACCAATTTCTTCAGTATTTTCATTTTCAAGCCACTGTATTGCCCTCAGAGGCTGAGTGCCAGCCCCAGAGCTGTTGAGCCACATCTGAGTAGGAAGGGGGGTAGGCTTTGTATATACATATACACATGCGCTTAGAGAACTGGAAGCATCTGGGGTGGCTGTGACCTGTTTACCCAGCAGATCCCATTTGCATTCTTGCTGTCCAATTCATTCTCCCTTCAGGACCCCAAAGTTTGTTCAAATATCTGATCATGGGGAGCTCGGCCCAGGCTACAGGGAAGGCACTGACAATGCCCTGGAGGCAGGCTGGCTGAATGAGCACAAGAAGTACAGTTATTTAAACATCTTTAAAATTTTTTAAAATAGATCTGTGTTAAATAACTAAAGCTGAACACTGACTGTCAGTTTTATTGTGGTGGATTCCCCCCAGGTCTTCACGACTCACAGTACCAATGAGTGTGACAGCAACGGGGGGTTGGGGGGGTCTGGGCTCAGGAAAACAGGCAGCTGCCGCTTTTGCTTCCAAGAACCCTCATATCTTCTTGATCTGAAACAGGTGGGGCTGGTAATCGGCTGCCTCAAATAAAATAGGAGAGGAGATAGGCTCAGGGTGAGTTGCAGAGGAACTGGTGAATAAATTCTTGAGCCTTCTTCTTCTCTGCCATGTCAAGCTTTTGGTGACCAGCTGGGTTTCGAAGCAGTAAGCTGCCAAATATGCTAGCTGCATGAAAAACACAGAAAACAAAACAATTCAGCAAAAGAAGCACTACTTCTTCTTGTGTTGTTGAGTTGGGAGGAGTGCCCCAAAGCGTTATTTTCTGCTTGAAAAACAAAAGCTGCATGAGGGTGAACTGTGCCCAGAGCTGGAGATTTTAGTTCCACGGCAGTGGTCTTGGGACCTCCCTCAAGGACATTTCTGCTAATGAGTCTCGGTTTGCAGAGATGCTTTCCACAGACACTTGGCTGCTTACCTAGAATATTCTCATCCAAATGATTTTTTGCTGATTTTTTCAGTAATTCTCGCAAAAACGCCATCAAGTAGTTGAAGACATTTTGGTGGAATGTGGGGAGGGTAGAAATGACCTGAAAGAGGGAGAATTGGGATTTGTCTTTTCAGTCAGTCTGTCATCTGTTAGGCATCTGCTATATTCCAGCAACTCAGTGCACGATCCCAGGACATTAGTAAGGCTATGCAAAAAAAGTCCTGATCACTTAGCACTCTGCACAAGAGTCAAAAGAGAAGCACAGATCAAGCACCGTGTGAATTTAGAGGTCAATATTCTAGGGGCGCCTGGGTGGCTCAGTCGGTTAAGCGTCCGACTTCGGCTCGGGTCATGATCTCGCAGTCTGTGAGTTTGAGCCCCACATCGGGCTCTGTGCTCTCAGCTCAGCGCCTGGAGCTTGCTTCAGATTCTGTGTCTCCATCTCTCTCTGCCCCTCCCCTGCTCGTGCTCTGTCTCTCTCTGTCTCAAAAATAAATAAAAACATTAAAAAAAATTTAGGGGTCGATATTCTAACTATGTGCTCTCAAAAGATGTAGGGGAATGGAAGACATTTTCAGCTGGGTCTTGAAGACGAGACTGGGCTTGCAGAGGTAAGGATTAGGGCAAAAGAAAGTGTAAAAAAGGCAAGAGAAGGAAAACAGTGAGATAAGGAGAGAGAACAAACCAAGAAGTCAATTTTAGCAGGAGCACCACTGTTTGAACAGGCGCTAAGCCGAGAGCGGTCGATCAGGACAGAATTCAATGCGTACTCCAGCTATTGGCACATCATCGTTATCAGTCGGGAAGCTCGCACAAGAAATATTCCAAAAGAGATTCTGGTTCGGTGGATGTAGGGTGAGGCTCTGGAACCCATATTATTACCAAGTTTTCTAGATTATTCTGCCATGGCATGTTACATGTGTGAACCACTAGGCCAGATCATGAAAAGCCTTGAGTATTTGTTTAAGAAAATCATTAACTGGCAATGGAGAGCCATGTGTGGTTTTTGACCAACAGTGGCATAACGAGAGCTTTAGAACACATGATCTGAGGGCCGTATACAAAACAAATCAGCAGAGGGACAGACTGAATCCAGGGCTCAACCAAGGTGAGTGCGCGAGAACAGAAGACGACGGGTGACAGATCAAGGGAACTGGGCATGTGGGAGGTGAGCGGAGGACGACTCAGAAATGACTCAGGTTTCTGGGTTGAGTCACTGGAATTAAGGGTGAAGCCACTAAAAGAAAAGCGGACATGAAAGGAAGAACAGGTTTGGGAAGGAAAGCTCTGGAGCTGAGTTACTAGGACACTGTGTCTGAGGGACTGCGCCCACTTTGTTCCCTCAGGCCCCATGAGGCCCGGGGCTGCAACACGTGTGTGCTGATGCTTAACGCTTCCCCTCACCTGTTTACTTGCTGTGTAGCTGCCAGAACACTCCAAGCAGTTATGGTAGGCGCTGTAGCAGATGACAGGCTCTGGCAGGCTCTCCAGGAAAAGCAGCAGGGCTTCAGCCACAGAATGATTGTTGGCGGCTTTTGGCCCATCGTTAAGGAAAAGGCGATGCTGTGCCATGGTTAGGAAAAGGCCCAGGAAGGAGCACAGGCCAGAAGTGCAGCCTGCCCGGTCAGGCTCTCCACTCAGAGCTAGGATGCCAGCCTGACACAGTGAAGGGGGCCAAGCTCTTTGTCAGCTTAGCTGGGCCTTCATGAGTTCCTGCTATATCAGTTGCTTAAAGTTGTAAAGTCTTCTCTATGCAAACTTTAAGAAAAATATGATAGCTGAGGACACAAGATCAGATTTTGAGCCTTAAGATACTGTTCTTTCTTTTCTCTCACCTCTTAATCATAGTCATACAAACACACACACACACACACACACACATACACACAGGCATGCACGCACACATGAGTGCCTGAAGGATACAGAGGGCATCAATCATTCCAGTATCCAAACAGTCCCTGATATGCTCAAATTCTGACCTCAGGCCTGGCTGCTGAAACAGATCTTCCTGCAAAAGGAAAGAAAGTCACAGGATCATTATATTCTCAGAAAATCGGCCATGATTTCCGGACCTAGAAATATGATCACCAGCAAGGTGTAAAAAGGGAGTGAGCGGTGTAGCGAGGCCTTTGAATCACCCTGGTAAACACCCTGATAAATTTAGGGCTGATGTGGTTAATTCATCTTTCAGGCCTTCCCAAGCATGCTCCCACGAGAGGTCTTTAAAGTGATAAAACATCTATTATAAAACTATAGGGCGCACGTGGGTGGTTCAGGTGGTTAAGTGTCCGGCTCTTGATTTCGGCTCAGGTCACGATCTCATGATTCGTGAGATCGAGCCTCACGTTGGGCTCTGCGCTGACAGCATGGAGCCTGCTTGAGATTTTCTCTCTCCCCCTCTCTCTGCTCCTCTCCTGCTCATGCTCTTTCTCTCTCAAAATAAACAAACATTAAAAGAAAAGAACACAACACTATAGGTATGGCATACTATACACAATGATAAGGGAAAACTTAAAAGTAGCTATGTTTCCTGCAGTGTTACAGAGGGATTAACCAGAAAAAGAAAAACGTGCAGAAAATATATCATTTATAAGATGGAGAAAGTTAAAAAGGCACCCCCCTTGGGAATGCAGGCTTGTGCAGCCACTCTGGAAAACAGGATGGAGGTCCCCCCAAAAAATTAAAAATAGAATTACCCTACAACCCAGCAATTGCACTACTAGGTATTTATTGAAGGGATACAGGTGTGCTGTTTCAAAGGGACACATGCACCCCCATGATTATAGCAGCACTATCAACAATAGCCAAAGTATGGAAAGAGCCCAAATGTCCATCGATGGATGAGTGGATAAAGAAGGTGTGGTGTATATATATACAATGGAGTATTACTCAGCAATCAAAAAGAATGAAATCTTGCCATTTGCAACTACGTGGATGGAACTGGAGGGTATTATGCTAAGTGAAATTAGTCAGAGAAAGACAAATATCATATGACTTCACTCATATGAGGACTTTAAGACACAGAACAGATGAACATAAGGGAAGGGAAACAAAAATAATACAAAAACAGGGAGGGGGACAAAGCATAAGAGACTCATAAATATGGAGAACAAACAGAGGGTTACTGGAGGGGGTGTGGGAAGGGGGATGGGCTAAATGGGTAAGGGGCATTAAGGAATCTACTCCTGAAATCATTATTGCACATATGTTAACTAATTTAGATGTAAATTAAAAAAAATGAAATTAAAAAAAGAAAAAGGCATCTCCCTGCCTTGTGAAAACAAGATTATGGCAATAAAGGTATTTCCATGAGTCCTAGCATGCTTTATAATCATTTTACTAAATGACTTAATGCCATATAACTGAATAATAATATTCTATGTATTGCTCAAAAGTTACACTTGAACGGAGCTCTACAGAGAAGGTAGATTAGCACAATACTTAAGAATGTGATTTCTGGGGGCTCCTGGGTGGCTCAGTTGGTTAAGCGTCCAACTTGGGCTCAGGTCATGATCTCACAGTTCGTGGTTTAAGCCCTACATCGGGCTCTATACTGTCAGTGCAAAGTTGGCTTTGGATCCTCTGTCCCCCTCTCTCTTGCCCCTCTCCCTCTGCCATGTTCATGGTCGGTCTCTCTCTCTCTCTCGCTCTCTCTCTCTCTCTCTCTCAAAAATAAATAAAAATAGGGGCGCCCGGGTGGCTCAGTTGGTTAAGCGGCCGACTTCAGCTCAGGTCATGATCTCGCAGTCTGTGGGTTTGAGCCCTGCGTCAAGCTCTGTGTTGACAGATCAGAGCCTGGAGCCTGCTTCCAATTCTGTCTCCCTTTCTCTCTGCCCCTCCTTGTTCTCTGTCTCTGTCTCTCTCTCTCAAAAATAATAAACATTAAAAAATTTTTTTAATTAAAATAACTAAATAAATGTTAAAAAAAAAAAAAAAGTAACTTCTCTGCTCACTTCAGCAGCATGTGTACCAAAACTGAAATGATACACATAAGATTAGCATGGCCCCTGCTCAAGGAGGTGACTTCTACAGACAAATTCCCTGAGTTCAAATTCCAATCCTACTCATTTATCAGCGTTGGGGTTTTGACCAAGTTACCTAGCCTCCTGGACCTCTGGTTCTTCATCTGAGAGCCATTGTAAGAACTAATTGAGGCAATGCTGTGAAACACTTAGAACAGTGTTTGGTACACTGTAATGATAAATGTGAGGAGTGGGGAGAAATGAAAAGAGAATGTCATAAAAACGTATGCTGCTCCCAGGTGGTAGAGCTGTGATAGACTCTAGTTTGTATTAGTCTTCTCCCTGTATGAATGACTCAGTGAAACTGACCAATCTGATTTCATGAAGCTTGCCCAAATCACTCTTGAAGTCAGGCCTCCTGACTCAAGGCCTGGGGTCTCCATCTGGTCTCCTACATTGGTCTGGCTCATCGACAAGTTAGCCCCTCCCCTTCCCAGAAACTGGCAAGAGTTCCTCATAAGGATAGCAGGCTGACATCCTGAGAAGAATCCAGATGTCTTTCTACTTGGAGGACCCCAGAGACCAGGTCGGGGAAACATGCTGTGCCTCGAAGGCCATCCTATGCAAGGCTGCTTCCCTTGGGGTAATCAAGTGCTGTATGTAATAGCAAGGTCTCACGGGAGTGTGAAACATGAATCTATCCCCTGTTCACTCCCTAGGGGAGGAAAAGCTTTCCACAGGTTCCTTGGGGTAAAAGCTTCTTATACCAAAAGTTCTTCAAGCTGATGTTCTTTCCCAAGGCAGTCTGGCCTCAATCAGGTCTGACTGCTTAACCACCACCTACCTGCTGGATAGCATTTTGGTACAGGTAATCAACCATCATCCAGAGCTCTTTGGGGATCCCCATGGGGCTCTCCAACTGGATCCCATCATCTTCAGTCTGTAGTGGCATCAGAGTCTGAAAAGAAATAAAAAACATAGTCTGAAGGCCCACCAATGGAACTTCTGACAGGCTAGCTCCAAAATACTGACCATGGGGGCAGCGAACCCATGGAAGAAGGAAAGCATTGCAATCCCCTAAGCAAACGTTCCACGGGCAAATGAAATCAAGTGGGAGAATCAAGGTACAAAAGGTGATTTTTGAGAATTAGGAGTGGGTTACAGCAAGCAGTTTCAATGGGTCAGGTGAAATACACATTGTCTTCTGGAAAACACATCCTGTCAACAGCATTTCACTGTCAGAACCAGGGTGAGAATGTGGTCTGTGAGATAAGGGCACAGACTTGGGAGTCCAAAAACCTAAATGCAGGGGTCAGGTCCACTGTTAACTCACCATGTGACCTGTGACCAATCACTCTCCTTACTGGGCCTCTGTTTTCACCTTATAGAATGAAGAGGATAGAAATCAAGAGTCCCTAAATCAAAAAAGTGCATTCGAAGGGGGAAAAATGCATATCAATATAAATCTGCTCTAAATTAGTCCCCTTGTACTCGAATTCTCCCCATAGGAGCCTTCTATGTCTCAGAAAATTTAGTTCGGGCTGAAGAATGACCAAGTGATGATTGAAACAAAAAAAAAGGAATAAAATTAGGAGCCAGGGAAGCTTCATATCTTAGTATCCATGGCTGAGTTTCTCTAATGAATTATGTACGAAAGACAGAGACTATCTTGTTTGACTGGCTCGGCTGCTACAGTTCTAGATGGTTCCCTGTGGCATATAACTCACCAGCTCTCTAATAGTTTCAAGTGGCAGGTCCAAGATTGGCTCCCTCATGTAGCACAGTGTATGGATGGGAGATCCAAAACAGCTGGGCAGGTAGTTCCCTGTCACGGACAAAAAGTAATCCTTTCCCCTGTCCAAGTGCAAAACCAGAATGTCTTCAATTTTGTCTTCACCTGAGTTGAGCTTTGTAGCCGTGGTCTTATTTACAAATAGCTCCAGTTCGATCTCAATGGCAGAATCTGAGGAATAACATTAAAAGTAATGTTGGCTGGTGAGAGGCCAAGAGGAAAGGGGACAGAGGGGGCAAGGATCAGGCACAAAGGGCTGGGAAAGGAAATAAGACGAATCAGCCAACCAACAAGTATGTATGTGCTCAGCACTCAGAGGACACATGAACAAGGAGTTTATAGTCCAAGTGGGAATATGAAAACAACAAACAAAAACATGTGAAATAAGGCCATTGCTATGAAATCCAAGTACAAAGGAGCACAGCTCAAGTTAGAATTATTAATAGAATTGAAGGCATGGATCAAGGAGCTTGCCCTGGGCCAGGTCAGATGAAGACACCTGATCCAGCAGAAAATATAATGCAAATATCAGCCTGCGAACTGTCCACAAAACAGGCTTAATCCCTCTGCCACACAGCACGATGCAGAGTGCAAAGGAGCAGTCAGGGGAAAGACATGAATGGTACATTCCAGGGCCAGATATAATTTCTGGATTACCACCCCGTTATCTTTCCCTACAAGAGCAGACGCTGGGAGCTGATTATAGTGAGGCAGACAGTGAAAATGGGTCCTTCGACAGCAGCACCTGCTTCCCAGAGGTCTTCTGTCTTCTCTTTCTGTGAAATTATGGAACACATAGATGGCTGAGAAAGCTTTTCAAGCTGAACTCCTGCCCTTTACTGTTTTTATATTTTATTCATGGATGGTTCACATCCACAGGGCTTTTAGAAGTTTCAATCAGACAACAAAACACTCAGGAACAAAAAAGCTTATTTTAGGAAAATAAACAGGCAGGGTAGAGTGTTCCCCAAACCAGCAACCGGGAAATTAGGAAGAGAGGCCTTACCTGGCAGGAGGAAGCCTCTGCTGGGGTTGGCATTCAGCCACTGCTTACAGTAGGACTCTTCGTCAGGCTTGTTGATGAACTCAAACTGACACGGCACTTGTCCATTATGGATTATAAAGGACTGTACTTGTAACTGCATGTACTTCACATTCTGAAAACAGAACTGGGGACAAGACCGGGACCAGTCAGACCAGTGCTCTCTTCTCGGCAACCTGCCCAGCCACCCCAACTGAGCAATCTTTGCCCTTTCTGGAAAAGAAAATGAAGGACTACCTCTTTTGAATCACGTTTCTGATTTAGGCATTTACCAGGGAGGCCACAGCTCCACTAAGACCAGCTGTCTATGTTCAACCCAGGAATCCAAAAACTTCATGTTTTATAAATAAATTTCCTGAAGGAATCAAAGTTCAAATCTTCTATCTTTTATATCCAAAGGCCATTTCCAAGATACCCTTTACAAAGTGCACCCCCAAACATGAAGACCAAGCACAACTTTCCAAGTAGCTGGACCTCTAGGGCATTAACAATACCCTCGCCATAAATCTCCTTTTGATTGGCTTCTTGGTATTGTCTATTCTCAACAATCTAGGCTGTAGCTCTTCCATGAAAAATCTTCAGCCCTAACTTGACTTCCTCCACTACCCATCCCTTTTCTACACTGCCTCGCCTCCCACCAACACATGTGTACCCAAGAAATTGATTCAATTTAATCTCAGTCAGAGCAAAACATTGGGAGGAAGAACCGCCCCCCCACCACCGCCAGAATACCTACCCAGTTACACTAAAATCAAACACAACACCTTTTGGCTCATCCATGCCATCATTTAATACATGAATGGCCCATGTGTGGGTGAAACATAGGAGCCAAAGGTGAAAGGCTTCTGATATAGACGATCAGGAGATGAACATCATCTAAATCAACAACCCCCTCCTCTCAGCTAACATCAGCAGCCTTGCTTTAACTAGTGGCAGCCTATCAGTCAAGAAGACTAGAGCCCAGTGGTCGGACTGGTGCCTCCTGGAATTCCGAGACCTTGAAGATGAGACTTAAGTTCTATGAATAGAAGAGCCTCGTGCCAATGCTCTTAACATGTCCTTCCTACCTCTCGCTTAGAAAGGAACACAGAAGGAATGTTGGCATTTTCCATCTTATCCAGGGAGCGAACAATCTCCTCCAGAGTCTTCCGGTAACGTTCTTCATTGACCACCTTCACCTGGGAGGGAGACATCAGAGCCTGAGTTGCCTTCTGCCCATTTCCTCCTTTTCAGTAAAGAAGACATGCACAGTATTGGGAAAGAGCAGTTGACAGCCACACAGAAAGTGAAGACTAAATAGATTTAATTAATTAACAAAGAACCCAATTAACAATAGTCTCCGGAGGGTCCTCCAGAGGCTGAACTTGTGGTAAAGCCAACCGCTTCCTGATTAGCTGAGAAGACACTGGAGTGAAAGCTTGGTTGGGAGCTCTGCCAGGTCGCAGAGCTGGGGCAGAAAGATGTCCAGTGACTCTGCTGCCTGTCAACAGGCCTGCGGCGAGAAACTTCTCTAGGGTTTGATTTAAAGTGGCATTTCTCAAGCTTTTGTAACCTGTGCTCCATCAGCTAAGATTCTGTCAGGCCTTCCCTTCGGTATTGTGAATTATAAACACAATTTTTGTCACTTTCCAATAATAAAACTTTGTAACATCCATTAGGCTTTTTTCAAGCCACCACATCCTCACAGATTCTGATATGCCTCTACCTGAACCCTCGAAAATTGGTAAAATAAAGAAACAGAAGTCACAGGAGAAGAGATAATAAATAAAGAGATGTTCAACCTGGCAATCAAAGAAATGTAATCTATAATAATGACATATCTTTTCCTTTTGGCTCATTGGGTTGGCAGAAATTTCAGAGTGATAAAATTCAGTATTAGCCAGGATGTGGGAAATAAGCTCATACAGAGTCAGCAGAAGTGGGAGGAGGAGGGAGCTCTACCTTTACTGACATAGAAAGATCTCCTAAGACATAGTCAGTAGGGAAAAAAAAGATATTCCCTCAGAACAATCTGCATAAGATGATCTCTTTTACAAAAAGAAAAAACATCCTCTGTGTTGTATATAGGACACTGACACATTTCTACATGCATAGAAAAAGGCCTAGAAAGACATAGTCCAAAAAAAAAAAAAAAAAAAGGAAAACTTCCATGTACGTAGAAATACATAGGAGAAATATACGAAAATAATTATGAATTGGATTTAAATTAAAACACTGTTATTTAAATTTTTTTTTAATTTTTAAGTATTCTCTACACCCAACATGGGATTCAAACTCACAACCCCAAGATCGAGAGTCACATGCTCTACAGACTGAGCCAGCCAGGCACCCTTAAAAACATTTAAAAGCTTTCTCACACTCAGGTGGGGAGGAGGAGACCAAAACGACAAAGGTGGTTATGAGAACCAGTTCCCTACAGAGTGATCGCAAGGGGTATCAGCTCCCCACCTACCCCAATGTCAAACACTGAGCTGACAGGCTTGTGGTCACTGGTCTTCAGGGCCATGTGGCTCTGGTAACTCAGCTGAGTGATGTTCTTCCCTTTCCAGAGGACCCGGTCACACCAGGCAGGAGCACGACACTTCTCACTGAAATGCAAAGTCTGCGCTGGGGGCCCACACAGGCACACCAGTGCCCAGTGCCTGGCTGGCACCCTGGCTCAGCTGGGGAGACAGGCCAGGGCCTCCAAATGCGTGTGCATGCAGGCCCAGGGACCCAAGAAGGCACAGTGCTTCGGGCCCACCAGGGGACAGCATGTACCCTGTGGGTATCACCCAAAACAGCTGCTAGGTCTCTAAGCCAAACACGGTTCAGAATGATTCCCTGCTCTTTACCCTCCTATGGGGATGAGATGAAAAAGGCAACCTGCAAGTAAGCACTCTGTGGCCCTTAAAAGATGGTGGTGTAAACAGGCTCTGAATTCCTACTGCCTAGGTTAGAATCCTGGCTCTATACTTCCCTGTTTGGGAGGCTCTTTATTTCTTATCTCTTTTTTTTTTTTTTTTTTAAGATTTTTATTTTTAAGTAATCTCTATGCCCACCATGGGGCTCGAACTCACAACCTCAAGATCAAGAGTTGCACGCTCCAGGTGCCCCTTGAGAGGCTCTTGAATTTGTGCATGCCTCCGTTCTCCGATCTAAGAATTGAGGATAATAAATCACACCTACTTCCGGTGGCTGTAGGGATGATTAGATGAGGTCATAGAAGTGTGTGACATAATGTGAGGCATGCCATAAGCACTAAGAAAAACAATAAACTCCTATGTAGTGACCAAGTACAAGCTAAGCTGCTTAGAATCATCCTATCACCCTAAGCATAACTGAAAAGTAAATTATTGTGGAACAAAGCCTAAGGCAGTCGAAAAGAAAACATGTGGGAAGGTAGGGCTGCTGAATGAGCAGATACTGAGGGAAAACGTTTGACCAGAGTGCAAAACACGGGGAAGTAATAGGATTCCTATCTCCTTCTTTAGGTCCATAGGGGCAAGTGCTTCCCAAAATTTCTGGGTTTCCATTTGCACAACTCCCTACCTACCTGGTGTCCCAGTCGTCGGAGCCAGTATCATACTTATACGTGGGCTGGAACGTGAGCTCGCCTTCAGTGAAGCCTTCGAAGACAGTCTTGGCCGTGACCTGAGTTTTCAGCTGTGTAAAAGGATGGAAGGGGGGGAAAAAACAACAAAAAAAACAAAAAACCTCAAGATAAAAAAACTGAAACCTTGAATTAGCAGAGGAAAGGGCTTTAATCTGGAAGTTGAACCCTAACCTAAAGGGAAAGGCCCAGGAGAAAGTTATTCTGTAAGATTCTGAGAACGAAATCCTAGGAAGGGGAGTAAGCTGACCACTCCTTTGCCTGCTGTACAGTTTTTAAGGCTCTTTTCTAAGAGTGTACCTGCATCCAAGGGACCTGAGTACCGTCTTACTGAGACGTCCCTAAGAGGATCAGGTACCAACAGACACGGAGCTTCTCCTTCCAAGTATCAGACATTTCATGTGCGTAACACAGTTGTTCCCACTGTACATGGAGAGAGGACTACATGGAAAAGGGTCTGGAAAGATACAGTACAAAAAGCAAAGGGGACTTTCATGTACGTAGAAATAGAAGTATACCAAAACAAGTATGAATTAAATGTAAATTTAAACAGTTTTCTAAAGGAGTTTATCAAATGAGTTATTTGAACTGGGGGAAGCTCTGTGCCTTGATGTCCCCCCTCTGCAAATTCTGGATTGGCAAGAGAGTCTGCCCCCTGGGGCTGTTGGAAAGAACTGTCAGCTTAGAATAGTGCCTAGTGCATCCTGAGAATAGCCAGCATTCCTCCTGCTGCACTCATTTGAGGAGCTCCTTCCAGATCACACTCTCAGGGAGATGAACAACCACAGGTGCTCCTGTCTCCTCCCGGGGGGACCAAGCTTGGCCCGTCATGGACTGATGAAGAACTGCCAGCTAGCACTGGACACAGGGTGGCAGCTATTCAGGGGACAACAGTTGCCAAATTCCCCAAAATAGGAATGCCTAAAAAAAAAAAACTACTAAGGAAAAGGCAGCAGAAACAATAAAAATGTAGATATTAACGTAAGAGGAGTCTTAAATCAGTATGTAAAGACCTTAAAACCATCTGGAAAGCAAAGAATACACAAAACAGGTACTGTTACTTGAAGACAGACCAGAAAAGAAGGCAAGAGGAGGTCAGCAGGAAACCGCCAGGGAAGTTAGAATGCCTCACTCAAGAATACAGATGCAGTAAACAGTTTTGAGCAGATTGGCTTAATGCGGAAACAGGAATAAAAGAGAAAAAAACACGTAAGGAAAAGAAAGGAACTGGAGAGAAAAATGGTCAAAAAGGAGATGATTCCATAAAAGAAAGACACAACAAAGTTGAGATGTTTCCCCCTCTGACTGATGTGCATCAGGGGACAAAAAGGTTAACAGAAAGACTGAGACTGGTGACAATAAGAAGGCGGCTACAGACTAAAAAGAAAAGGGACTTGAACCTTCTGAACAACCCTGACCACTTGAATGGTTTTGAAACCTACAGGGACGAGTAGCCTCAAGGAAGCCAGCGAGACACACATCTCTTGTCCTGTGAAATGGCTCATGCTCTGAGCAAGAAACGCTGACCCAGACCACAGTGGAGAACAGCAGGTTCCAGAACTGGTTCCTGGCAGGAGTGAAGAAAGCCGCTCAGGAGAAACGGCTGTCATTTACACTGGACAAGTCTGGTTGAAGAGCAGGAGGGGGCAGAGGAGGCTCACTCAGAAAACAATTTAACAAATCATCTTAAACACACTAAGGATCTCTATGAGAAACTTGGCAACCTTTTAGCCCCTTCTTGAATAAATGAATGAACACGCAAGCACCAGGGGAAAGGGGAGGGGGAGAGAGAGACTGAGAGAGAGAACACACGTTCCTGCCCCCAAGGGGGATGAGGCGCCTCGAGGGAAGAGCCGATGGGGAGGCAGCCATGGATGAGGGAAGGCAGAAAAAAGAGAAATGACAGGCCATCAGCTTCTCAGGGAAGCCTGCCCAGCGGAGGAAGAAGAGGCCGAGGGTTGGGAAGCCAGGCCTTCCTGTGTCCTCACAGTGGCGGGACAGCTGCCTAAGAGGGCACAGGTGGCTGTGTGTACCTGATCATACGCATACAGCGTCTGGAAGGCCTTCTCCTCGATGAGCTTTTTCACCGTTTCCACATCCAGCTCTTCTATCCTGTAGTTGAGGTCCCCCAGCCACAAGATCACACTGTGAGGACAGAGCACAAAGTTCACAGTTTAGGCGGGACTTCCCCCATCCTCGCCAGGGTGCTTCTGACGGGAGCGCCCTGAGACTCGGCTTCTTGGGGGCTGGGAGGGAAGGGACCCAGCTGTTCAGGAAATCTTGTCTCTTGCCATCCCATTTCACGCCACGGCTAACATGCTGCTGACTCCGGGACCTTGCTCCAGTTTCATGAGAAACAGCCTGGAGTCGTCCTGGACTACTTTATTCTTGTGTGGTTGGAAAGACAGCCTAATCAGGTCTAAAAGCAAGACCACCATTCACCTCACTTCTGGGACGAGGCACCAGAGATCAAATATTGGGTGTCATGTCGATTGCTCAGGGACCCCGCACCAGATGATGCCATCATGTCGCCTCCGTGCACATCGCAGTCCACAAAACACACTCTCCGCCTTTGTTTCTAGAGCTGAGTTCCTCTGAAACAAAGCTCAACCTTCACAGGGGAGTCTGAGTTAAACCCCCACGGTATCCTTGGTTGGCTCTTTGTGCGAAGTGTGGCAGGTGTTTTATTACACCTGCTGCTTTGGGAGAAGGATAACCAAGCATTCCCAGATGACCGTGCACATCCCATAAGGTCCGCTACTGCTCTATCTGAAGCCAGCAGCCAGGCACTGGAGAATGCATAGCAGGAGACACGCACAATAAATGCACCCACGAGCTCACAGCAGACAGACTGACATGCAAGCTGCCACCTCCCAAACTAGGGTGCCGGAGGTTCAGCAGAATGGAAGACACACTCCCTGCTGGGTTCCCCGGAGAAGGAAAGCCATCCCGTCAGCTTCCAGAACACCAGTGAGCTCAAGACAGTTCCACCACCGCGGCAGGCGGGATGAGAGGCTTGAATCTGTGTGCTCCCTGGCAGACACCATGGCCCCAATGGCTTCTTCCTTTTTCTAAAAGAAGTGGCACAAGCTTCAAGTGTTACCGTAAAGCCTGGGATTCTAACATGCCGCAAATTTAGACATACGGGAAGTTTTAGAGATTAAGGGAACAAAGATCAGCACAAGATTCTCTAAGCAGCTGTAACTACAACTCTAACGGTGAATCAAGAGGTTTAAGACTAAGCGAAGGTACACTACTGCAGTCCAATTTTAATCACATATGCTTCTGGAAAGAACAGATGTACAGGATCTGAAAACATACTTCTAAAACCTTGCGAAGCTTGCTGTAAAGCTTGACAAGCTCGTTCTTTGGTTGCTTCCCTCCTGCTGTTTATCGAGGCAGACCCGCATTAAAATAAACCAACGTTTTTCTGGGGACAAATGACGTGGGACCAAGATGCCAGAGATCTGCCGGATGGGGAGTTGAGAAACCGAACATCTCATGGGACATAACCCGCGTGGAAGCAAGCGCTGGCTGGAGCTCCCACTCGGGCCGTGGGAGGCCTGCCCCCAACGCAACAGGGGGAGCCCCAGCTCTGCACAGCAGGAGCGGTGAATTGCTTGGGCTCCACGCCCAGACTCACTCGTGCTTGCTGATGGTGAGAGGGGGGAGGCTTGGGTCAGCCTGACAAAACTGCATTCGAGAACAGATGTCTTTATAGTCCTGGTTCCTCCTCTCACACTCTTCTGTGTGGGCTGCCAGGTGAGAGTTCACGACACAGATACTGGTGTTGTGGAGCTGGAACCGGATGGCCACTCCTCCCTTGTTGCCCTGCGGAAAAGAGCCCAACAGAATCCGACTCGCCACCTCGTCGTGTCGGTCGCTCCCGCCCGCACACCCTCAAAACGTTTCCTCTTCAAAATGATCCTGACAGGGAGACGAAGCAGTGTGACTGTCTGTCTTTGAACAGGTAAGAAAACAAACCCCAGAGTCACTGGCTGGAGTGACTAGCCGGTCAGTGGCCAAGCTGAGTCCACTTTTCACTAAGTCACAGGCAAGCCACATGCTTGCCCTTCTCCACAGGAAGCCAAGCTCTTGCAGTGGAGTCTAAAAGTGGGACTGTGGGAGCCTCAAGACAAGAAAATTGCAAACCTGTTATCAGCATTCTTTCCTTTTTTTTTTTTAACTTTATGTTGAGATAGAAAGAGAGAGAGAGAGAACGAGTAGAAGGGGGGGGGAGAGAAAGAGGGGGGGAGAGAATCTCTCTCTCTCGAGAGGCCTGACCCCACGAACCGTAAGATCATGACCTGAGCCGAAACCAAGAGTCGGACACACAGCTGACTAAGCCACCCAGGCGGCCCTGGCGCTCTTTCTTTATCTTGGTTTCCCAACAGCGTCTCTGCAACATATTTCATGGGCGGAAGGGGCAGATCAACTAGAGGCTCCGGTGTGGAGCGGACACGGGGATACGTGCTGATGGGTTAAGTCAACTGAATGGGGTGAGTTCACTGAAATCTGACCTCTGAGCGGTCCGCTCCATCTAGCCGTGCTTGAACGCCCCGTTCAGCTTGTCATACCAGCACCATCCAACTGGGGCGCGTGCAGTCATGGTATCAGGACACACAGTGTCAAAACCTTAGGGGTCAAGGCCACCGGTGTTGCCAAGCATACCGACCAAAACCTCACCATCCTCCCCATGATTCCTGTCCCCACGGTCTCAGCTTCCACCTCGGAGATGTGCGCCGCGTGTTCCTGTTTGACGTACAACAGCAGCATAATCCCGACCAGTCGGATGAGCTTCACCTGGACAACAGGGACAAACATTCAAGTCACGGCATGAAACACAGTCGAAAACGGGAATAAATGTCCCAGAGGAAAAGGAGTCTTGAAGTTGGTTGGCTCAGGGTGCTAATGCGTCTCCTTCTTCCGAACAGGACACAGGGTGATCACCTGTTCAGCTCACTGAACATGCTACGTGATAACCTGGACAGCCTGCCAGCGCCAAGGCCTGCGTCTTTCCTACCCACAGCACCTCTTCTGGAGGACTTGGAACTGAAATAATTAGGACTGGCTTTTGATAAAGGTCACAGGAAAAGTCCAAACGGTCTTCGAATTTCCCTGCGTGGCAACACAAAATTAAAGGTCACTGGCCCCTCTCTTACCTTTGCGTATTTGGCATCTGGATGAAGACCTTCTGATACAGCTTTAAACCACTCTTCTTCCTTTGGGGTATCATGGAAGAAAAAGGCCTCCTTACTCAGGTCAAGCTCCTGGAACCTATTATAAGCAGCAAGCGGTCAGACAGAGAAAGGTAGTGTGCGAGACAACCCGTCCTCAGACTGGTTTAGATGCACGTGTCCTGGGTCTCCAGCTGAACTGCAGGCCCCTCGAGAGGGGAGAAAAATAAACACTTGAAGCCAAGGGACTAAGTGCTAAGGAACCACCAGCACTTTCATGGGCAGCCACCCATTTCCTCTCTGTAACCAGCCTGTGAAGCAGTGAGAAGCATCTCCATTTCACAGCCAAGACCGCTATTTCACACAAGCACCGAATGGCAAACTGGGGGCCACGCCTGCGTCTATATAAATTCCAAATTCTAGGCCCTTCCCACTTTACCATACAGGCTTCTTTGCTGCCCCCACCCCATCCATAGTGCCCAGGACAGTGGTAAGAAGACAGAAGTATGGAGGGGGAAAAAATGACTGATGGCGCTTTTAAAAAAGCTACCCTTTCTGCCCTGGCAAAAAGAGATCTTTGCTTTATGACTGACAAAGTGTTGAATGTGTAAGTGACGAAAGTCAATTCAAGGTGTAGTGATTTTAACAGGAGGGTTGCACTAACAATTAAATAATAGCATTTAAATGCCAAGCACATCACTTTAATGGTGCCAGAAATTTGTTTACCACGAGTAAGAACATCAAACAGAGAAGCAGCTGTTATTAAGCACATGCTCATTTTTCAATCCCTTCACCTGCTGCGAAAACACAGTTATACATTCATGTCCCTGTCCCTTCAACCCCAGCTGTACTTTCTCGAGATGTAGAGGCAACCGAGAAGAGAGGCACTCACCCTACACAGTACACATCTGGGGCCTCAATGCCATGGCTTAGCCAGGGCCGGAGGCATTCTTTGGGGGACTGGCCATTCACATTGTACGTTCCCACAAAAAACCTGTCAACAAAGAGAACTGATGAGTCACTTGGGAGGACTATGGACGTGACAGGGGAAAGCATCCTATGCTGACTTTGCCCAGTTTCAGTCTCTTTGGGGTGGAATTCGAAGACAAGAAATGTCACATCTAACTTAGACCAATGACTGTGGCACCAAAGGGTGACCTTGGTGCTTTCATGATGACTTCAAACAGGACAGGCCTACTCTGAACATTCCTGTTTAGCTTTGAAACACATTAGAGAGCTATAATCCACAAAATGATTCTTCATCCTGTGTATGCTAGGGAACTGGGGGGGGGGGGGGGAGAAGTACCTTGTTACTTTCAGAAGGAAAGCAACAGCAGTGTTCACAATAAGTGGTTCTTTATATATCTGGAAGCAATGTTACCTTGTGTTTATAGTCCCAGTGCACAGATTTAAAAAGATCTAGCAGAATCCTGCAACCCCTACTCATTTCACTTCCAGTAATCTTGTCTAAAAAGATTACCAAACACTAACTTCAATTCACTAACTTCAACTTAAAGGACCTTCTTCAGGGCCACGCGGATGGCTCAGTTAAGTGTCTGACTTTGGCTCAGGTCATGATCTTGTGCTTTGTGAGTTGGAGCCCTACACGGGGCTCTCTGCTTTCAGCGCAGAGCCTGCTTTGGACCCTCTGTCTCCCTCTCTCTCTCTCTCTCTGTCCCTCCCTCGCACACGGGCTCTCTCTCTCTCAAAAACAAATAAACATATAAACAAAGAAAGGACTGTCTTCAATGCATACGTGCTTTCGCTCTCCCAAAACTAAATAAATATACACTCAAAGGCCTGGAATGACCAAGAGATATGCAAATTTCAGGATATCATTCCTTCTTCTGGCCCCTGTGTCTCTTCAAATATTGCTGTAACTATTTGCAAGTTGTGTCACTTCCGCTCTACCACACCTACCACCATGCCTGGCCAGAGAAGGCACAAGAATAAATGCCTACTAGTGAAGAGCGAAAGGAAATGATCATTTCGAAAATGATGGGAGGGACTCCGCAGAAGGATTTGCTTCCAAATCCAGGATATGGGGGGTTGGGGGGAAGTGCTTACATTCCAGAGAGCTGAGAGATCACCTTGCTTTGAAAACAGTCCACCCAGTTAGCTACCTGAAGTTCTGGATATAGGTATAATCCTCTTCTCTCTGCACCAGATGTGATTTCACTATTGTATCTCGCAGTCCGAACTTCTGAATTGATAAAATATGAGCCTTGTCTGATACTGTGATAGTGGAGGAGTGCACCATGTTAATGATGTCAGACTTGGATTTATTCTGTCTAGAAAAACAAAGAAACAGAAATTTATCATATTCTGATGAGTCTCCCCATGACAAAATACATGAACATAAAGCTAGAAGTCTCCAAAGTTAAATGCATTCACTAAGACAACATTATT
Organism: Panthera leo; assembly: GCF_018350215.1. Taxonomy (NCBI): domain Eukaryota; kingdom Metazoa; phylum Chordata; class Mammalia; order Carnivora; family Felidae; genus Panthera; species Panthera leo. The sequence continues at coordinate 29,061,382 of NC_056686.1, forward strand.
TCTATGTGCAATTAAATAAACTTACATGTTGTCAACCATATAGCACATTGGTCCAGAGATTTTCTGATAGAGATCTCAGATCGGGGGGGACCTTGAAGACATACTGATCTAATCCCTTCCTTTTTCAAATAAGAAAAATGAGACCTAGCATCATCAATGGTCCACCCAGTTGGATGGTCGCAGAGTATGGATTAGAACCCAGATTTGACGGTGCTCTTTCTAGACCCTAATGCTTCATGTAAAGAAACTATAAAACTATCCAGATCCTTTGACTTGACAATTCTACTGTATCTCTACTCCACAGGAATAATCAGAAATAAGAGGAGAACAAGAAAATCTGTATTTCATTTTTATTTGTGCAGTTTTAACAGTCATACTAAAAATTATTCAAATGCCAACATTTAAAGTTAAGCAAAATAGAGGCGCCTGGGTGGCTCAGCCGGTTAAGCATCTGACTTCAGCCCAGGTCATGATCTCACAGTTCGTGAGTTTGAGCCCCATGTCAGACTCTAAGCTGTCAGCACAGAGCCCAGAGCCTACTTCGGATTCTGTGTCTCCTCTCTCTGCCCCTCCCCCGCTTGCACGCGCGCGCTCTCTCTCTCTCTCTCTCTCTCAAAAATAAACATCAAAAAAATTTTTAAGTTAAGCAAAATGTAAAATTTGATACATTTATCTAACAGAATCCTAATAACAGCACAGAAACTTTTGTTGATGATTACTTAATGAATTAAGATATACGAAGCACCCACAACAACTTCTGACACTGAATAAATAGCTACAAGTATCTGGTATTGTATCAAGTACATACTAATTATAAGTGAGCTGAGAATGACAGATCTACCTATCATTTAAAATTCAGGGATTCCAGGAGTGCCTGGCTGGCTCAGTCAGTGGAGTGCACCACTCTTGATCTTGGAGTCGTGAGTTCAAGCCCCACGTTGGATATAGAGATTACTTAAAAAAAATAAATAAAACTCAAACAAAAATAAATAAAGTTCAGGGATTGTTGGCTACTGCTTCAGTGCATAATTAAAATACTGACCATTCCAGTTTGCTGCTGCTTTTTTTCAGTACCTCTAATCTTCTGTTTAACCCACTCCTCATTTTTAGTTTTAATAATATTTTTCCTTTCTAACATTTTCTTATGAATCATTTTTAAATCTTCCTGGTTCTCTATTTCTTGATCCTTTTCTGATTTTGTCTTTTCCTTTAAACATTTCACGTGTCAGGGAGCCTAGGTGGCTCAGTCTGTTAGCGTCCAACTTCAGCTCAGGTCAGGATCTCACGGTTCTCGAGTTCAAACCCCGCTCACTCTGCCCCTTCCCTGCTTGTTCTCTCTCTCAAAAATAAATAAACATTAAAATAAATAAATAAACAAAAAAAAAATAAATAAAATAAAATAAAATACTGACCAAAACAAGTTTTTAATCTATCTTGACCAGATGAGATTCCGGCTACAATCAGTAGGGGGCACTGGTGTACAGGCTAAATATAATAGCATATCAAAAAAAGAGAGAACATAAAAGCGGAAAAAAGTATCTTCAGAGTCCGGAAACTCCTAAAAGAATGGGAAGGAGAAATAAAACTGTTTCTAATCTTCTACATTTCTAAGGTAGGGTTATACTGCCACTTTCAAACTCTAGATGGGCTACTTGTTAGGTCTGGATCTTGGGTACATTCTATAAAGTCTCTTCTTCACCTGTTTCTGTAGCTGTAAAACAGAGAAAATAATGGAACCTATGTCTTAGGTTAAAATAAGATAATCCAGGTAAAAGCACAGTGCGGGGCATACGCAGTAAATGCTCAGGAAGTGTCCAACATCTCTTAAGCCAGCCACCTTGGGACAACTTACATCATGCACAGAAATGGTGTCAGTTCTATAATGAGGAAAATTGTGGCCCTAAGAGACACAAATGAAGGGAGAGTGCATTACCTTGTGAGCAAGCTGTCTGCTGTATCCTGACCCCAAGAGCTTTGGTCCACAAGCATGCCTTTCCCATCTGACCTTGAATCATCAAAGTCAAAAACACCTAAGGGGAGGGGGAGGGAACGAAAACACACTTACATATACTTTAATATACAGACCCCCCACTTCTCAAATTGTAGTCTAGGAATCACTGGTTGTCCACATACTTCTTGAAAGCACAGGAAAGGTCTGTGCTGGTGTCAGAGTGCAGCTCCCAGAGCACAGAGAGAGGGAGAAAAAACAAGCATTTCATCCAGAGATCTTTACTTCTGAAAACATAAATATCCCACTGGTCTGACTCCCTTTTACTAGAGACAAGAGTGCATTACAGAAAGAATAAAACTTTGAAATCTGCAGACCTAAGCTCCATCACCAGCTCTATTTACTGACCTCTTGACTTTGGGCAAGGCTTCAATCTCTCTTAATGTCAGTGACTTGACCTACCCTGCCCTTCTCACAGGTTTACTGTAGGGATCAAATAGTTGACATGTAAGAACTCTGGAAGCCACACAGCATATTATGAAATATAAGATAGTGATATCACTCCATTTACTCCAAGTGGAACTTCAAGGAGGAAAGAGGCAAGGGTCAGAGATCTAACACTGGAAAGGGTCTAAGTGCTCTAGAGAATGGGAAGCACTTGTCATTGTTAACAAATTGCCTCAAAACCAAACAGCAAACCAAGGACTTTCAATAAATAAATACTTTGACACAGTTGTTAAACCAAGATAAACCTGAAAAGGAAAATTAATCTGCCAACAGTTTCTTGGCTCCTTAAAAGCCCAATCTGTGGGATGCCTGTGTGGCTCAGTCGGTTAAGTGTCAGACTCTTGATCTCAGCTCAGGTGTTGTTCTCAGGGTCGTGAGTTCAAGCCCCATGCTGGCCTCCACACCGGGTGTGGAGCCTACTTAGAAAATAAATAAGTAAAAAGCCAAATCTCTTGTCAACAGAAAACAGCAATGGAGAAGCCACGGAAAGATGCTGCTTCAACACACAAGTTACCAGGAGCACTGGAGGGATGAAACATCACGAAAGAATTTTGCCCTGAAGACTATTACTAAACATGGATTACTAAACATGGATTTTCAACCATGCATTCACAGGAACCAGAAAAAAACAAACTTCAGAGTTGAAAACACACACACACACACACACACAATTTGAAACATGAAAATAATTACATTTCAGTACCTCCAATCAATTCCTAAGGCCTTTCAATTTTGCCTCCTAAAGGCCTCTCAAATCAATATATTCCAATGTCACCCTACTAGCTCATGTTACCAGCATCTCCCTGGAATGACTTCAAAAACCTGATTAATAGTCTCCTGGCCTCCTTTCTCACCCCACCATCTCTGACCCGAACTCTACACTGTGGCAAGAGGATTTTTTTTTTTTTTAAAGGAACGCTAATCACATCACTTAAATCTTTTAAAAGCTTCCCATTGGATAAACCCAACCCTCTCAATATGGCTGCCAAGTCTCCTTCTGGTCTGATTCCTGCCCACCTGTCCACCTGCATCTTTCACCACAGTCCTCTGGCTCCCTGCCCCCTGGACTGCCACAGTCTAAGTATATTAAAGTTACTGCAGTTATACCATGATCCCATCAGAAACCCACTTCCTTCTTCCTCATTCTGCTTTACACGGCTTACTCCTACCCATCCTGGGGCCAGGGACTGGCAAACTTTTCTGCAAAGGGCAGAGTGTAAATGGCCGAGGATCTGCAGGCTGTACACAACTATTTGACCCTGCTGTCATAAGGTAAAAGGAGCCATAAGCAGGGCTTTGTTCCAATAAAACTTTATTTATAGACATCGAAATCTGAGGATTATATAATTTTTAAATGTCACAAAAAATTATTCTCTTCTATTTCTTTTCAGACATTTAAAACTATAAAAACTATTCTTAGCTCACAGGCTGTACAAAGCAGGCAGTGAGCTGGATTGGGCCCATGGCCTGTACTTAGCCAAGCCCTGCTATGGACCACATCTCCAAGGTCACTTCTTCTTTTTTTTTTTTTTTTTAACGTTTATTTATTATTGAGAGACAGAGAGTGAGCAGGGGAGGGGCAGAGAGAGAGGGAGACACAGAACTGAAGCAGGCTCCAGGCTCTGAGCTGTCAGCACAGAGCCCGACGCGGGGCTCAAACTCACAAACTGTGAGATCACAACCTGAGCCAAAGTCGGACGCTTAACCGACAGAGCCACCCAGGTGCCCCCCCCCTTTTTTTTTAATTTTTTTTTAACGTTTATTTATTATTGAGAGACAGAGAGAGACAGAGAGTGAGCAGGGGAGGGGCAGAGAGAGAGGGAGCCGAGGTCACTTCTTCTAAGATGCCACCATCTCTGACTCCTAGATAAGGTCAGATGCCCTTCCACTGGTGTTCCCACAGCTCCCCGTACGTCTTTCATTATAGCCTAAATTGCTGTGTATTATAACTGTTTCTCCCTCTGGTTAGACTGTGAGCCTACTGGGGACACAACTATGTCTGATTTATTCATCACTGCATCCCCATCATCCAGCATACCAGCCAGCACACAAGCAGTTCAATCACTCAAAAATTCAAAAGAAAATACTGGGTGAATATGGATCCCTTATGTGTCTTATATAAATACGTAACATCTAAGCTCAAGTCTGTAGTGTTCTTTTGGAATGTTTCGGGCCATCTTCCCATTTGTGTTCGGCATACAACAAAAGTAAGAAAGGAAACTACATCAGGTTGTTTCTAGACTTCTATGACCCCATGGTTAGCTAGTTATCTCTGAGACCCAAATCCCCAACTGTATCCTACCTCTCTTGCTTTACTCTCATTGAACTTTAAAGCTTAGACAGCCAAGGTACTTGAGCTAGTGAATGGCATACGGGGACACCTATTAGAATGGTTGAAAACCAAAAAGCTGACTCTACCAATTGCTGGCAAGGATGTGGAGCAAGAGGAACTCTCATGCACTGGTTGTGGGAATGGAAAATGGTACAGCCACTCTGCAAGCAGCTTGGTCGTTTCTTACAAAGCTAAACGTAGCCTCAACCATATGATCCAGCAATCGCAACTCCTAGATACTTATGATTTGAAGTTTTATGTCCATATAAAAACCTGCACATAAATGTTTACGGCAGCTTTATTCATACTCATCAAAAGCTGAAAGCAACCAAGATGTCCTTCAATAGGTGACTGGATAAACAAACCATGGTACTCGTATAATGAAATATTATTCGGCAATAAAAAATAAGGGGTCACCAAATCACCAAAAGACATGAGTGAATCTTAAACACATATTGCTAAGTGAAAGAAGCCATTCTGAAAAGGTTACACACTGTAGGATTCCACTTATATCACATCACGGTTAAGGCAAAACTCTAGAGATGGTAAATAGATCAGTGGTCGCCAAATGTTCAGTGGGTGCATAAGGATTAAGTGAGGGAAGCACAGGGGACTTTTTGGGTCAGTGAAACTATTCTGTAAGAAACTGTGATGATGGATACATGACACTATCTATAGGCTTCAAAACTCATGGAACTTTATAGCACAAAGAGTGAACTTTAATGTATGCAAATTTAAAAAATCATTTTGGAGGTCAGGGGATCCTAGAGTAAAATACAGGAAATGACAAAGTATCTAACTATATTACAAATGTATGAACAGCCTCAATGAAGAGGACAGAAGAAAAAAGTGCTGACCTAAGTAACTTTGGAAATTAGTGGAACCTGTAAGACTAAAGGCAAAATGAACTGTATGCAAGCACTATACTCTAGCTGAAATGCTGTTTCCCACGGGGATATGGGTTAACAATTGTGAAGTCACTCTACCTGGATCCTGGAATTTAACACTTAAGAAGACAGACAGAGGAGGGGTACCTGGGTGGCTTAGTTGGTTGAGCATCCAACTCTTGATTTTGGCTCAGGTCATGATCTCACAGTTTGTGGGTTTAAGCCCAGCCATGCTGACACTGCAGGGCCTGCTTGGGAACTTCTCTCTCTCTCTCAAAATAAATAAATAAACTTAAAAAAGAAGAAAAAAAAGAAAGAAAGAAGACGGGTAGTGGATTGCAGGAGTTGGGTGTCTCATTGTAGGGGTAAAGAGGTTCCAGATAAACCTGGAAGGGGAAGAGACTAGAATGATCCATGTGGTACTGGATTAGAGCTGGAGATATCAGCATGAGTTCATGTTTACCTAACATACATCCATATGGTTACATGCAGAAATACAGAGGCACACACGTGTAAGTACATTTCCTTGCTCCGTCAGCTAAGAGGGCCTAGAAGCAAGGACCCACCAGTAGCAAGGACCACTCTTTCATACCCAGATCCTGGTTTCTAATACCATTTATTCGCCAATAAAAGGAAGCAAGGCTCCTTGAGATATGGTTATCTTAGGTCTGGGGTAGGAAATATAAAGATGGAGCATTTTGTAGTGCCAGAAAACAAGAAAGCACTCAAAAAACAAAACAAAACAAAACAAAACAAAACAAAACAAAACAGGGGCACCTGGGTGGCTCAGTGAATTAAGTGTCTGACTTCGGCACAGGTCATGATCTCACAGTTCATGGGTTCGAGCCCCACGTCCGCTCTCTGTCAGTGGGGAGCCTGCTTTGTAACCTCTGTCTCTCTCCTTCCCTCCCTCTCTCTCTCTCTCTCAAAAAAAAAAAAAAAAATAAACATTTAAAAAAATAAATTAAATTAAATTAAAACACCCACAATGAGGGGAGTATGTCAAATGAACACAGGAGCCAACTGAAAGAGCTCCAATGGTCACAGCTGGAACAATGTGAGCAACAATACTGGATTATAATTCAAAGTATAAAAGAAACAGCCATCAGTCCATAGCGCTACAAATAACTGAATAAAAAAATAAGTGGAGGGGCGCCTGGGTGGCGCAGTCGGTTAAGCGTCCGACTTCAGCCAGGTCACGATCTCACGGTCCGTGAGTTCGAGCCCCGCGTCGGGCTCTGGGCTGATGGCTCAGAGCCTGGAGCCTGTTTCCGATTCTGTGTCTCCCTCTATCTGCCCCTCCCCCGTTCATGCTCTGTCTGTCTCTCTCTGTCCCAAAAATAAATAAAAAACGTTGAAAAAATAAAAAAATAAAAAAATAAAATAAGTGGAGAGGAAAAGACAAATCTGCTCTGAAGAATTTCAAATACTATAGGTGAACACTCTATCTTCAAGGAGGTAGAGCATGACTCCCCACGGCTCCCCCTGAAACTGCTGTGTTAAGGTTACTGATACGCTTCATTCATGTCACCAAATCCAGTGGTCAGTTCCCCGGTTTTCAGCTAAGCTCACTTCAACCTCTCTTCAGCAGCACTTGATAGAAACCACTCCTTCCCCCCCCCCCACACACAACTTCTTTACTTTCTGAAGGCTCCTCTTTTCTCCATGCACCCCACCCCCACCCCCACCCCCAGGAATGAATCCAGGCTAGGTCCTGGCATGACCACTTCTCCAGCTACACTCTTTCCCAGCTAGGTGATCTCAGTTTCAGAGTCTTATTTTTTATTTGAAGGTTATTTATTATTTATTTTGAGACAGAGAGAGAGAGAGAGAGAGAGAGAGAGAGAGAGAGAGAGAATCCCAAGCAGGCTCCACACTGACAGTGCAGAGCCTGATGTGGGAACCCACAAGCCATGAAATCATGAGCCAAAGTCGGACACTTAATGGACTGAGCCACCCAGGTGCCTCTCAGTCTCAGTTTTAAAAACCACCTACATGCTGACCACTCCCAAATTTTCATGCTCCAACCTAGATCTTTCAGCAGAGCTCTAGCTCCTTACCTAACCTGGCCTTCACACCTCTCTGGCCTCATCCACCGTGCTCTATGTCACCCGGTCTGCTCTGGCTCCGTTTCCTTTTCTGCTGTTCCTAGAACATGTCAGGCTCATTCCCAACTCAGGGACTTTGATCTTGCTGGTCCCTCTGCCTGGAATGCTTTGCCTTCAGATCTCCACACTACTCACTCCATTTCATTCCGGCCTCTGCTCAGACATCAGGAGGCTGACGCTCTATCTACCTACCACCCCACATCACTCTATCCCCTTTCTCCAGAACTTCCTAAACTTCCTCTGTTCACGGCACCCTTCCTGTCTCAGTGATTTTTTTTCAAAGAGCCTCTAGGCCAAAAGGAATACCTAATAGAGCTGTTCAAATAGTTAGGGCCAAATAAATTACTAAGTATTTAAGGCCTAACAACTTAAGTAGCAGTTTGAAAATGAATACACATAAATAGAAGGAAAAAATACTATTTGTTTCATTTTAAATAACCACAATTACCTACTAACGAGATGTGTGTGCCTATTGGGTACTGTACAACCTCTCAAACTTTGGAATCCGATTGGACACCACGTACAACGTGCCACACTGATTTTTGCATGGTAATTTTTTTAAGTTTATTTATTTTAAGAGAGAGAGAGAGAGAGAGAATAGGGGAGGGGCAGAGAGAGAGAGAATCCCAAGCAGACTCTGCACTGACAGTACAGAGCCCAACTCACTCATGAACCATGAAATCATGACCTGAACTGAAGTTGGATGGTCAACTGGCCCCTGCATTTTTTGTTCTGAAGTTTACTAATTTTGAGAGAGGGCACACGCACAGAGAGAAAGGAAGAGAGAGAATCCCAAGCAGGCTCCATGCTGTCAGCCCAGAGCCTGGTGTGGGGCTTGAACTCGTAAGATCGTGACCTGAGCTGAAATCGAGAGTCGGTCACTTAACCAACTGAGCCCCCCAGGCCCCTACTTGCTTTTGATGACAGCAACCACCAAAAACCCAGCTTCACCTTCCTTTTGATACAATGTCCTCAGAAGGAATGCGGCACCATCTAATGTTGAAACTGTAAACTACCTGGAGCTAGAACAGACCTCAAGTATCTATGTGCTGACTTTCTTTTTTTTTTTTTTTTTTTTTAATTTTTTTTTTTTTTAATGTTTATTTATTTTTGAGACAGAGAGAGACAGAGCATGAACAGGGGAGGGGCAGAGAGAGAGGGAGACACAGAATCTGAAACAGGCTCCAGGCTCTGAGCTGTCAGCACAGAGCCCGACGCGGGGCTCGAACTCACGGACCGCGAGATCATGACCTGAGCCGAAGTCAGACGCTTAACTGACCGAGCCACCCAGGCACCCCTATGTGCTGACTTTCGAACTTTTACAAGTCCCACAGTGCCCCTGTGAATTCACCACAGAGCCCCAGATACCTCAGCACACAGTCTGGGAACCACAATCTTGTGAAATTTTTCCCTTTAGTACCAATACCATTTGACATTATATCTTGTGAGTATTCATCAGTTTATCGGAGGCTATCCCCACTAAAACGTAAGCTCTGCAAGGCAGGGGCTTTGTCTTTATGCGATTTCCTGGGGACCTGGAACAGCACCTGCAGCAGAGTGGGTACTCGATGTGTTAAATGCATGCAAGTATCCGGAAACTTAAGCTGAAGCCTAGCTGTACCATTATCTTCCTGTGTGACAAGTTCCCTCTTCTCTTTGGGTCTTAGTTTCTTCACTTATAAAGCAGGCACTTCAGTATAAATATCTTTATACTTTACAATGAGCAAAGGCAAATTAAGGAATATGGGTTAGAGCTCTGCTTCTGCATGTCAGTGCTAAGGACTCAGGATCTTGTTTTGGGGCTTCCTAGTAAAGGCTTCGTAAGTTCCTAGGAAGGGCCAGACTGGAAGAACATCTCCTGGAGACAGGTGGTTCGTCCCTATGGATTCAGCTTCTGTCCATGAGTGGCCAGTGTACTGGAAAATCGCCCTGTAGGCCTACATCACCATGTCTGCCGCAGGAACCAGCCCAGCGACGACCAGAACATCTTCATTCTTCACTCTACGCGTGGAAAGTTTAAGGCGTGACCTGGGGGATTTCCAGCCACAGAACAATCTTCTCGGGATCTCTTCTCCCCTGGATCTAGCACGGTGGCTGGCTATCAGCAGCTCTTTACCAAATTTACCATCACCCAGCCCCCTGGCTCCCTCTCAACCACAGCTTCCTGTTTCTTCCTCCTCTTCTGCTTCCCTACTCCCACTCTGCCCTTTTTCCAACCTCAGACCTCCAATCCTTTGTCACCCAATCTAACAGATGACATCTGGGTTTTTCCTTTCTTCCCATGTTCATTCACTAAGTCCTATAAATCCTCTCTCCTAAATATTTTTATACCTGACCCTCTTCCCTATCCCTACTGTCATGCCCCAGATTAGGCCCTTACAATTTCTGGAAAGCACATTCAATGATTTCCCTGCCTCCATCACCACCCCTCCTCCAGTCCATTCTGCCACCATCTAGAAGAAAACATAAATCTGAGGTCATTGCTGTGCCTTAAATCCCATAATAACTTCTTTTTTTTTTTTTAACGTTTATTTATTTTTGAGACAGAGAGAGACAGAGCATGAACGGGGGAGGGGCAGAGAGAGAGGGAGACACAGAATCGGAAGCAGGCTCCAGGCTCTGAGCCATCAGCCCAGAGCCCGACGCGGGGCTTGAACTCACGGACCGTGAGATCGTGACCTGAGCCGAAGTCGGACGCTTGACCGACTGAGCCACCCAGGCGCCCCATCTTTTTTAAGTTTATTTATTTGGAGAGAGAGAGCGTGCATGCGTGAGCCGGAGAGAAGAGAGAGAGAGGGAGAGACAGAATCCCAAGCAGTTACTTGGGGCTCAAACCCACGAACTGTGAGATCATGATCTGAGCTAAAATCAAGAGTCTTATGCTCAACCAACTGAGCCACTAAGGCGCCCCTCCCACAATAATTTCTATCAACTATCGAATCAACCCCAAACCTATGAGTATTACACACAAGGACCTTTGTAATTCACCCAGACCCCCTTTCCAGCCCCATCTCCCACCACCCCCATCCAGTCACACCAAAACAATTTCTCTCTTTATTATTATTTTTATTATTTTTAATGTTTATTTATTTCTGAAGAGAGAGAGAGAAACAGAGTGCAAGAAGGGGAGGGGTAGAGAGAGAGGGAGACACAGAATCTGAAGCAGGCTCCAGGCTCTGAGCTGTCAGCACAGAGCCTGATGTGGGGCTCGAATTCACCAACCCTGAGATCGTGACCTGAGCCGAAGCCGAACACTTAACTGACTGAGCCATGCAGGTGCCCCACGACTTCTCTTTAGATGCTGTCTCCTCACCCCACCCCTGATCCTAACCAGTCCTCAATCCCACCTTCGTGTGGTAGACATCATCCTTTCAGACTCTGCTCAGTGTTCACCCCCTTCAAAAGGTCTTCTACTGGTCCTCTCCTTGTATTTTCATACAGCTAGTGCTTGCCTCAATCAAGGCATTTATCATAATAGAACTGCCACTGTGTTTACCTCTTTTTGTCTTACTTCTTTAGCTAGACCACAAGCTCCTTGGGAGCAGGGGCTGATGTTTTTTTCCCCTGTGGACCTGGGCTTACCACAATTTATGGAACATATCAGGCAGTGAGTAAACACACAGTGAACAAAGAGCCACAGGGCAGAGATCAAGCTCACTGTCATTTCTGGGTGCTTACTTGATGACCACCTTTCACACCTACAATTGAAACCATTTCCCTGTAAGAGGCTACCTAGTAAGTAGGTCAACCATGGTAACAGCTTGGTCTGGATGTATAGAACTGCTGAAGTGTTTTGCTTTTCTTGCAAATCCTGTGCATTGCACCGTACAGTTTACAGGACCAAAAGCCTTCTCCCATGCCTGGCTAAACAGACAACACTGCCCCTGGAGGCTCCTTCCTTAGCTCAAGCAGCAGTAGTGCCTAACACGGATCCACGATTCTGATCTCGTACACTTGTACACTTGGGGCCAGGCGTACTTTGGAATTCAGAATTTGGGGGGTCTTAAAAAGCTAATATGTGACCTCTGCTGTATATAATACAACACCCCCCAGCAGAGTCTGAGGCAACACTGAGGAATCACTTTGATATTTCCACAGTGCGACGCAGGAGTAGTAAAGTGTGGGGGGACAAATAAAGCCTATAAATAGTCTCATATCAGTTCAAGCGAGTCTCGCTGCCACAGTGGGCTTGGGCCAAACTTATACAATTTTTTTTTTAGTCTTTGGAGCTTTTAGGACTTCAGAACTGCTAATAAGGGATTGAAGATGGTAGTTAAGAGCATGGCCTGCTGTTATCTACACACATCAAAAAGGACTAGAGTGTGTGTCTATGTCCATCTATAACACAAGCTTATAAATATATCGATAAATTTTACAGACACATACGTACACATACGTATCCTGGAAGGGTAGAAACCAAAATGTCAACAGAAATCATTTCTCAATGGTAGGACTTCTTTTGCTTTTTGCTTATAGGCACTTTCAAAAGCAGCTACAATGTGTATTTTATTGTATGCACATTTATCACGGGTTTTGAAATCAAAGACCCAGGTTCCAATTTTGACCCTGCCACTCATTAGTCGTTTGACCTTGGGCAAGTTACCCAATTTCTCTAGCTTTGGCCTCTTCCGCCAATCAGAGACAACAGTGTATTTGCTGTACACAACTGCTGTCTTCTCTCCCTGTGGCTAACTGGAGGCTCTCTCTCACTTCAAGGCCAAAAGGTGCTCTAAAAGCCAAACCGGACCTGTTGAAGGCCCAGAGCTACAAAACAAAGACAAGAGGCAAGGTCTTGATGCCAACATCTTGTAGCCAGGTCTATCACTGACCTGGGGTTGGGGCTTTTTCTAAAACAGGACATCACACAAGGGAAAAAAAAAAAATCCAAACCCAAATACAAGTACCCTGCTTCTTTGGAGACCTGTACGAGAGCAGCAGCATTCTTTATTTTCTTTTTTTCTCTCAGGAACATTATTTCTTAATTCAGTGGCTCCTTCTGTCTCCTCCTGTTGCTCTGTTTCCCCCTGCAGGTCCCCTAGTTATTTGCAGATGCTCCCATATCCAGACCAGTGCTGTCCAGGAGAACTTCCTGTGATGACTGAAAGGTTCTACAGCTTTGCTGCCACTGGCCACATTGAGACACCTGAAATGTTTCTAGAGTGAACGGGAAACTGGATTTTGTATTTTATTCACCTAAGTTAAATGTTAATAGCCACATGCGGCTACCACAGAGGACAAATGCAGACCTAGGTCACACTCCTTCTCTTCAAGAATCATCGGCCACCACAGTTCGCTCCAAATGGAGCTGTCCAGCTCTGCCAGAATTTAATCCTGCCACCGCCTACTGTCTGCATTTCCACAAGGAAGTTCTGTGCACGGCGGGGCCCAGGTAAAGGTACGGTTTGACCTGGGGCCCTCTCCCTGAGCTCCCCCTTTGTCATCTGTACCAGCCCTGTCCCCGCCAGCCTGGTCTGCAACCCTGCCATCCACCCACACCTCTCGTCCCAGGGCCCCAAGAGCTGGTCAGTCACCAATGTCTTTGTTCCCAAGGATGCCTTTCTTCAGGCCATCCTCTCCTCACTTGTCACTGCAAGAGTCTCTCATCACCGCAAGAGCCTCCCACTACAGGAGCTTCCCACTTCTCACTACCCAACTTGGTCTCTGGATGTGGCCAGCCTGAACTCTGATTTTAGTTAGGTCTCCCTGCTCTTAAGCTTTCAGCACTGCACCGATGCCTGGAGGTTAAGATACAGACTGGTTGAACTGGCAGATGAGGCCCTTTGCAAACTGGCTCTCCTCAGTCACCTAAAAGCAGCCAGATCTAAATAGACAGGTTCGCCCTGCGTGCCACCCTCACCCCTGGCTCCAAGGGAAGCCCCTCCTACTTGCTGGCCACCTCTCCTGCAAAGCCCAGCCTCCACTCCTACGAGCTCCTTCCCCTTCTTCCTGATGCCCCACTACCATCACCACACTATCCGAGGCAGTCATCCCTCCGACTTCTGAAGGCCTTTCTTGTCCATATAACTGGTGTGGCACTTTTAAGAGAAATTAGTGTTTTTGGAAATAAGCGTTAGGCTTTGGAATGAAACAGACCTGGCTCTTTTACTGGCTCTGTCCACGACCTCATAGGAAACCTCAAGCAAATTACTCCATTTGTGTCCTCATTTGTAAAATGTGGATAATACCACCAAACTTAGAACCCAAAAGAACAACCAAATGAAATCTACATGGGTCAAGAGCCTAGCACAATGCCTGGTGCACAGCAGATGGGCAGGAACTGTTAGTTCTTTCCCCTCTACCACTTTTTTCCCCCAGCTCTGCCACTCTTAACCCCCCACTGCTCTGATAATGAACACTATCATTTATCAAGTTACCTTCTAATCGCATTAGACGTTAAAACCCAGATCTGCTTGACTCCACAGTCTCCCCCTTTGCAAGCAACGAGCACAGGATCTTCAAGGAAACTATCAACTCATAGAGGTAAGTAGCAAATGAATAGAAGGGTTGAGTCTGCTTGGATAACAAAGCAAAAGTACCACCATGGTGTCCACAGGGTGTGTGGGTGTGTGGCTGCCATTGCTGGGTGGAGATCATGTCCTGCCCTTGCTGAGCATCTACTAGACAGGTCTAGGAGGAGATGTCCCTTCCTATCTTCTCAGTCACTGGCCTTTGCATTCCAAATCCAGCACACCAGAAGAACCTGCAAAACCATGCGAGCAAAATCCCTGATGTTTCAAATTGGCAGGAGTGAGTGAGTTGGTTCAACGCTTACCAGTGACACAGAGGGGGCCACGCCAAGGGCTCTCTCAGTCTGAAACAGGGAGACACATACCAGCAAGAGGTACTTCAATTCACAGGAAGATAAACAGATCCAGATAAACAGATCCAACTACCCAGAATCCAAATCAGGCTGTGTTAATGACAATGATAGTAGTATTATGAATAATATTAATAGCAAATTCTTAAGGCTTACTACATGCCAGGCATGGTTTTAAACACTTTACATATGTTTAATCTTCAAAACTGTTCCATCAGATGAAGTAAGTGCTATTATTATCTGCACTTTGCAGACCAAGAAGTTAACTAATTTGCCCCAGAACACACAGATAGTAAATGGCACAGCCAGGATTCAAACCCAAGGAATCTGGGTCAAGAGTTTGTGTTCTTTTTTCTTTCTTTTTAAAAATTTTTTTTTACATTTATTTATATTTGAGAGACAGAGAGAGACAGAACACAAGTGGGGGAAGGACACAGAATCCGAAGCAGGCTCCAGGCTTCAAGCTGTCAGCACAGAGCCTGACATGGGGCTTGAACTCACAAACCATGAGATCATGACCTGAGCTGAAGTCAGACGCTCATCTGACTGAGCCACCCAGGCGCCCCAAGAGTTTGGGTTCTCAACCAGTAAACAATAGCAAGATATCAACTATCAGAAAAACATGAGGTTCAGAAAGTATTTCTGGCAGAAGAAATAATTTCAGTACAAAGACAGCATTATGGCATCCTCAGAAAATAGTAGTAATAAGTAGTATAAACAAGTACAAAGGAAAAGTTTTGTTTGAGAAGGATTAGGGGACACGGAAGTAGAGTACAGGGATTAGGGCTCAAGCATTAGATTCAAACAGACAATTTGAGTTCTGTTCTCAACTCTGTCACTGACCAGTGAGTGGTCACAGGCATGTTACCTACCCTATCTGAGCCTCTATCTCTCCATCTGAGAATGGACATCCTCTTACAGAACTTTTGTGGCATAGTGTGAGCCCCAGAGACCCACAGTAAGTGCTTAATAAATGGTAACTGCTAATAATAATAATAGTTTGATAGCAATACATTTAAAAAAATTTTTTTTAATGTTTATTTATTTTTGAGACAATGCGAGAGACAGAGTGCAAGCAGCGGAGGGGCAGACAGAGGGAGACACAGAATCTGAAGCAGGCTCCAGGCTCCAAGCTGTCAGCCCAGAGCCCAACACAGGGCTCAAACTCATGAACCATGAGATCATGACCTGAGCCGAAGTCGGACGCTTAACTGACTGAGCCACTCAGGTGCCTCGATAGCAATACATTTTTATAAACAAATTTTTATTTTAAAAATTTGTTCAGGGTTCATGAGTTTGAGCCCAGTGTCAGGCTCTGGGCTGACAGCTTGGAGCCTGGAGCCTGCTTCAGATTCTGTGCCTCCCTCTCTCTCTCGGTCTCTCTCTCTCTCTCTCTCTCAAAAATAAGCATTAAAAAAAAATGTTCAAAAAAAAAAAGATTTTTTAGGAATAGATATATACTAGTAATAAATGGCCAAAGTGTAAGATTTTGAACGCCATGTAGAGTTTGGATTTTACTCTATGATGAGGGGGAACCAGGGGTGCCTGGCTGGCTCAGTTGGTAGAGCTTGTGACTCTTGATCCCGGGGCAGTGAGTTCAAGCCCCACAGTGGACGTGCAGTCTATTTTTTAAAAAAGGGAGAGTGGTGAGCTACGTATAGTCCACAGTGCGGGGAAACTCTGAAGAGAAGTCCGGAACACAGGGCACCCGGCATTACAAACAACTGTCAGCCTGGCCAGCACCCCAGATAGTTGTTACTTTCTTAAAAGTCAAATAACCATGCTTCTTAGTTTTCTCTCTGTTTCTTTAGACATCTCTAAAAACACATCCTGTGCCCTGCGGACCCATAAGCCCTGGACTCAAACTCTAACTGCACCCTGTGCAAATCCAACTTAGGCTGGCAAGGACTAAATATGACCGGTTTAGCTTTCAAGGAGGAAGGCTCCAGTGCGCCCAGTTCACAGCAACAGACTGTAGTCGTGACAAGTTACTGGACAGATTACTTGACTCTTTCCCTCCAGGCTCTCCCTCCACTGGACCTTCTGGTCTGTGGTCTGGTGATAAAGCTGAAAAGAGAAGTGGGTAAGAGCAAACCAGGAAGAGAGGGGAGAGAAGTTCAGAGCACACTCAAAGAGGAAGGGGGCAGGAGCTGTTCAAGTGACTAAGCACTTGAGGCGATGAACTGCGCGGGTCGCTATAGCTCAAAGACCACAGACATTTTTTGAGCACCTGGTGATGTGCAAGGCACTCAGGCTGGCATGTGGGGAGGAGAGAGGATGCAAAATGCTAACAACAGCAAGTTCAAGCTTGTAAAAATGTAGCTGAATGAGCAGTCAACAAAGATGAAAACGCACAGGGCTTTATCCAGAAATTACAAGCAGTCAAGTTCGAAGGAAGAGGAAATGAAGGGGAGTTGGGGCAGATAAGACTAGATAAGATAAGAGGGGGCTGAAGCCAGGCTGTGCAGGACTTGACCTGTCATGCAAAAGAATCTGAACTTTATCCTGTGGGCAACAGAGAGTGGCACAACATTCAAGTTCACATACAAAATAGTAGGGCATGATAAAAGTTAGAGGCTAGGGAGATCCCGAGGGAGAAGCAGCCTTAAGGTTAGGAAGACTTGGAAGGAGACCACTGGGTTCATTCAAGTAAGATGATACTTACATGAACTATGGGGATTAAAAAATAACGTGGTTATTAGAAGAGGAGAGGGAAGAGTGCAGGATGACAGAGGTTTTAAGAGACTGCATTCACGGAAAAGAAATTGGAGGGAGAGAGAGCAGTAAGAAGATAATGAGTAGTTATCTGGAAGAATCTGGCCTAGGATAGGCCCTGAAGAGGGCAGCCAGTCTCTAAGCTCTGGAAAGTGGGCATTTGCAATTCCTGAGTGTGTTTCCCAAACAAAAGCATCTCTAAATAACTTAGAGGTGACCTTCTTGGAGGCAAACATTCATTCTCATTGCATAGATGGAAGAGAGGAAAGTCAAGAGACATGTCTAATATTGTACCAAGGTGCAAGAAGGAACATAAAAATAAAAAATAAATAAGTAAAAATTAGACACACACTTTTTTCAAATCCTCACCATTCATTTTTGCTAGTTTCAGTTTGCATATGCATGAGGGGTGGTAAAGCCTACAAATTTGTTACAGTATATTTTAAGCAGTAAAGAAAACATGCAAGTCAGCTGGCTTCTATGTTCCAACCCTGTCTTCCCTCTAATAAATATTGATGCCTCTCTTCCTGAACCTTCAGTCCCTGAGGATTTTTCTGTGCAAAGCTCCACTTCTAAATGAATGCTTGTGGGTCACCTGGCTTGCTCAAGACTCCCCCTGTAGAATTCCAACACAAACTGTTTTCTGAGGGAAGGAAAAGTCGTCTGGGGATTCTCCTGTTCTAGAAACAAACAGGAGGCTAAATGGGACAAACAGGGAAAATGGAGAAGGGAACAACAAAAGGAGGAAGAAAAAAGGAGCACAGTTCTCTTTTGTTTAAACAAAGTGATCCAAACTCATTTGCTTAGGGGCCTTCAGAGCTTAGGGGCCCACAAAGGCAGAGAGAATGGGCAACGTTCCTACCTGCAGGATAAATATCTAGGAGAATTCCTCTTCGCTGCTAAAAGGATAGGTTGGTCACACAGATTTTACTTCTTGAAAGAGAGAGAGAGAGAGAGAGAGAGAGAGAGAGAGAGAGAGAGAGAGATGGACCAACCCAGGGGCTATTTTTCCCACATTCTCTCTGGCTTCTACCCTGGTAATCTAGGTTACCCTTTATGCTGCCCTGAGATATAAATAGCATTCATTTCCTTTCTCAGGCCAGACAGATTCTAATGCTGTCTTCTGGGTCCAGGGGCAAAAATACTCATGGCGCATCTCATTCTAAATCTGAGTTATTACAAAGCTGCCTCACTTTGAATCAGCCATGGAATAAGAAAACCACTTCAAAAGACCAACATTTGAGTGTTATTACCACTTTGTTAAATTAGCCCAGAAGAGCACCCAATGGGACTTCTGAGTAGTTCTTTCCCTTTCTAGCACATGTCTCAGAATCTTCCAGAACACAGCTCCAGGTCTTTGCCCAATCTCTACCAAACTTGGCCTGACACCCCCAAATTCAGCAGAGACAAATCAAAGAATGGACATTTGGGAGAGAAGCATCAAAGTGAGCTCTTTCCTTTCTCTACCAAAACAAAGGCGAGATGTGAAGACCAGATTCCCCTGGCCGCCAAATTACCTAGGCCTTTGAGGTACTCTTATCCCTTTGGCTCACCCTATAAGGACCACTGCCCTGCTGGGCTAACCTTACACTCTCTTACCTCAATGTATGGACTGTCAGCTCCTTGAGGGAGCCTTGTTTCTCCTAAAGTACATCACAAATAGCATTTTTAAGCAGCCTTTCGCCTCAGGTTGGTTCCTCAGGCTATCAGGAAGTGGGTATTTTGATCATACGCGTATAGAAAGAACCAAATCCACTACCTGTTTCCCTTGGCGCCCGGACTATCCAGAACGTCAGAGGAGGCCCCAAAAGTTTCTCCTACCTGTTGTAGAAGATGTGACTCTCCTCTGAGGCCAAAGCAACTTTGGAAGCAGAGATGAGAGGCAGAACTGGGGGCTTGGTACCATCTCTTACCAGTTTTCACATGATTCATTTGGCAATTTCAACTAACTTAAATTGTATTTAAATGAACTTAATTTATAAATGAGTAATCTATAAATTAAACTTAAATTAAAACTTAGCACTTTAGTGTAACCCCACTTACTGTAGGTTATTATGATGGGGCCAAATCATTTTAGACTAAAAATAAAACCAAAACCTTGACGACAATTCCTCACTGGCATGTGACTAGGTTTTGTTTTTTGAAAGCAAAAGAAAGATTGTGAGATCCCTGCGCGTTTATCACCCAGGGGCAGATAACAGGCTTCAGAGCTGTCCTGACTTCTCACAGAAGACCTTTCTCTCCACGTAGGGAATGAAGCACTCCAGCAACCTGGCCCTGGCATGCTGGCTGAGAAAACACAACCCGCCTCTTTCTGCTGCCACTGGGCCTGTTCTTAATGGTAAGCTCTCACCTGTCCCAGCACCACAGCCCAGGATGTCATGGGAACTGAAGCGACAGCTGTCTCAAGATCAAGTCCTTCAAGTGAGCTGAGATAAGCCCCAGAAAGATGCAAACTATCAGCACCATCAGGCGCTTCAAACGCCTCTTGTGGCAGCTGCAATGAAGGAAAAGCATAAGCACTGAGGAAGTCTTTCGCTCACCCAATTTCCTCTCGTTTTACAAACTTTGTGCAACGTGCTATCCGCACCCCACCCCCGACGCCCCAGCCCCTCATAGTTTCCAAGCCTTATAAGAGCAAGTGGAGTGCTGGCCCACACTTACACAGCCACTTGACAGACTCTTCATCTCTCGCAGATGGCTGAGAAAGGAGGCACGAATGGGTACCAGTGGTCATGCCAAAGCTCTCACGTAACTGGAGCCGCATGGGCGCACCCAGGGAAAAAACATACCAGGGAGCCCGTGCAGAAAATCAAGGGGCTGTTCAGAAAATACAGGTCTGCAGGTCCTCCCAAAGCACCAGACTGACACAAACTTCAGCCCTGGGCCTCTTGCTTTCCAAAAGACAACCTCCTGTTCAACAATTGGCTTTTTGTGATGCACAATACTACCCACTAAGGGCTGGGTGGAAAAAATCTAGTCCTTTTCACCTGTAACCTCATCCTGGCCTCCAGTCCCACGGTGAAGAGGGCTCTCTTGGACCCCGGATCTGTGCACAGCCCCATCACACGGGCCAAAGACTGACAAGAGAGCCAGGCAGCCCAATACACACACCATTCCTCGGCCAAAGGAAGGCTCGGTCATGGCGAGCGCACCCCCAACACAGGCCAACCTCGGAAGGTCAGGATGGAGAAACTGAGGCTCAGAGAGAGGCAGCGACTGGCTCCAGGGCACACAGCGAGTCGGGAACGGCGCTCTATTACAACCTCAGCCTCCAGATTCCGGGGTACCACACAGCCGTCCGCCTGCCCTCACCACGCCGGCTAAGAATAACATCCCCTCAGAACTTCAGCCCCAGCGTTCCCGCCCCCGAAGGGCCAGGACCTTGGTCATTGCCCCGCGCGTCCACCGGCCAAACCGCAGACCCTGCCCACCCGCGGGCCGGGCCCGCCGCCACCGCTCCCGACCCAGAGGCCCAACCCAGGTTCCCACAGCCCGCCAAAGACCTGCAGAGTCGCACTCCCGAGAGCCTGAGGCGGCGGACATTTCCCAGCCAGTTTCTTCAAGCTCTTCATCACGCCGCTCTCACCGCCCCGCCCGCGCTGCCCGCTCCGCCCCCAGAAGGGCCCGCCCCCGCGCGCCACCTCCACCAATCGAAGGCCGATACTCTCCATAGCCCCGCCCCCCAACAGTAATGAGACCGCCCCCGCAGCCGCACTTCCTCCAATCTCCACCGCCCCTTTCGAGACGGATACCTGCCTCCGCCAATTCCGGCGCATGGCGGCCGGGGGCCCGGGGCGGAGTTCCAACCGAGCGGCGTGGGCGGATCGGGCTCCAGCCGGGTGCACCTGTATACCGACAGCCACAGGAATTCAGGATCCGGGGTCGCCGGGTCGCAACCTGTGGCAGGGAAAAGGAGGGAATGCTGAGCCACGGGCTTGAAGAGCCAGTTCCACCTCTGCATGACTGTATGCCGGTGAGCAAATCGCTCAGCCTTTCCGGAGAGTCTCCAAGCCTATTTCCCAGAGCACTGGCTGCATCTGGGATTCAAATGTAATAATAAATGTGGAAAAAGAAAAAAGTGCCCTTCCAAGCTAGACCCGCGCTACTCCCCGTGGTAACTATGTGCTAAGGTGTGTGCTTCATATGTGTATTACTCCTTAATCCTCACAACTAAGTGTAGGAAGTGAGGAACTATTATCCCATGGCAGCAGAGACCGTAAGTCTTAGGTCGCAGAGTGAGAGGTACAGTGGGAACTCAAATAGCTGTCAGTACTAGGGAGTGGGTTGGGTGCTTTAATTGCCCATAATCTCCGTCAGCAACTTGTAAGCTACTCCTAGTAAAAACACACTCTAGGTAAAAATAGTGTGTTTGCTATGAGATATGCCTTCAAGACAGGTCCTCTCAAGACAAGACCTCTGGTTCCCCTTTAACAGATGGCCACCTCTTCCTGGAAATTCTTGAGTGCTTCTGCCTCTCACTCAAACCCACTTCTGTCTGGGCCCTGAATGCTTTTGGTCTCCTATGCTATCTTGCCTGCTCTTCTTGTAAAACTGCATGAACCTGACCAAACCGAATTGGATTTGCAGGGACATCATAAATGGAGAAACTTGGGTTCCAGGCCCCAGTATGGCACCGGCAGAAATAGCTTTTAAGTTCTTTTCAGTATTTGCTTAGTGTTAATCCATATTGGGCCTCATCTAATCCTCATAAACCTCTTGGAGTAGTAGGTAAGGCAGGTTCATATCATTGTACAAATGACAAAGCCAAGACCTAAAGAAATAAAATACACTGTTCACATTCACAACTAGGAAGTGGCAGAGCTGGGATCTGAACTGAAATCTCTGGACCCCGGGGGCATGGGTTAGAGCCTGGGGTTCCAAATCCCGTCCCATCAATTCAATTGAGGAATGACCTTGGGCAAGTTACTTACCTTCTCTATGTCAGTTTATTCATCTATAAACAGCATATCTACTCTTTAGTATTGCTCAAGGGACAGAACAGGAGAATATGGTTGGTGTGCATGGTCCAGATGTCTAGAAAAATGTCTGACACATAGTAGGTGCTCAGTTAGGGTTCTCTAATTCTTTTCTCTAATTGAGGTCTCTTGACCAAGGCACTTCTACTCCCTGGCCTTTTGTGCTGCACGTTATCCACCAGGGACCGGGTGGAGAAAACCTAGTTCCTCTCACCTTTCACCTCAACCCTCATCCTGGACTCCAGTCCCTTTATCTGTAAAAGGCAAGGGTTGGGCTGGTAGGCACCCAAGGCTTCACCAGTGAGAGTCCCCTTCTTACCCAGGCCCCTCCCTGAGGGAGTCCACGTCATGATGACTACTCAGGGAACTTGATTCAGTGCAGTGTCCCTGCTGGCTATCCCAGGTGTGGTCCCCAGAAGGCAGAGCAGGTAAAGGGACTGATAGACAGATACGTAAGCCTAAAAGAGCAAAGTCATCCTTGACTCCTCTCTCTCCAGACTCACAGCCAGGCACCAAGCTCTGTTCTTCATTTCAACACATATCCATGAAGTGCCTCCTGAGTGCCAGGCACTGTTCGAACCACTGGGGTAAAGTTATGAACACAACCCAAACTCACTGCCCATGTGGTACCTGCATTCTCTTCAATTCGATCTCCGGTGCACCCTCTCCTCTCCATCCCTAGCCCAAGCCTCAGTTTTTATGCCGGAACCCCTGCAATGCACTCCCGGTGAGCTCCCTGCTCTAGTCTCTCCCCTTTGGAACCAGTTGCCAGAGGAACTTTTCCTTCATGCAAATCCTACCTTGTCATTCCTAGGTTTAAAACTCTTACAGCTCCCCACAAGCTGTAGGGCAAAGTCCAAGGTCTTTGTTGGTTGTTTAAAACCCTTCTTGAGCTGTCTCTGCTGGCCTCGGCTGGCTCAGCTCTCTCCACACCCTCCTATCTCCAAGTTCAATCCCATTCAACAACCTGCTCTTCCTTCTGACAGCCGTCTCCCCCTTGTTGCCTGCCTGGGAAAAACCTTGTTCATCTTTCAGGTCTTGGCTTACATATCACCTCCTCCATGAAGCCTTTCTTCACTGAGCCGTTTCTATGGGATAGGAAACACTTTTGTAAAAGATTCTGCATCAAAACACAAGAGCAAGGGGCGCCTGGGTGGTTCAGTCAGTTGAGCGTCCAACTCTTGATTTCGGTTCAGGTTGAGATCTCACGGTTCGTGGGTTCAAGCCCCATATCAGGCTTCATGCTGGTAGTGTGGAGCCTGCTTGGGATTCTCTTTCTCCCTCTCTTTCTCTCTCTCTCTCCCCCTCCCTTCTCTAAAAATAAATAAATAAACTTAAAAAATGTTTTCATAGCATTAAACACACACACACACACACACACACACACACACACACACACACACACACAAGCTAAGCTCTTCTGGAGGACACTATGTAGTCTATGTAGTCCTGTCTAATCCTGGCTCCATAGTTTACCAGCTGTGTACTCAGGCAAGACACTTAGCCTCCCCGAGCCTCAGTTTCCTTGTCTGTAAAATGGACACATTGCTAATACCAACCTTGTAAGGTATGGTAAGGAAAATAAGATAATGTGCAAAAAGTTCTCAGAACAGCATCTAACACACACTGAGTCAACAATGAATGTTAGCTAAGTTACGGGCCCTCTTGTACAAAAGGAAGAAACAGGTTTTGAGCTCCTAGTATGTGCTGGGCACTTTCACATGTATTCTCCCATTTAATTCTCACTGCTCCATGAGGAAGATATTCTTTACAAGTCTACAAAACCAAGGTTCAGAGAGATGAGGTGGTTTGCCCCAAGACACATCATCAGCAAAGATAGGTTTCAAATGCAAGGGGCTGTGCAGCTTAAAAGTCCATGTTCTTTGCTGTTATTACTATTATTACCCCTCCTACATCTACTAATAATAATCATAAATTGAGTTATCCTTATTAGTTGAACCTTTGGAGGCAAATTTCCCCCTGTTTGTAGAATAAACTTCAAACCCCTTAACCAGGCATTCAAGGGTCTGTAATCTTGTTTCTACTTCCTTATCCCACATACCCCAGCTTACATCCAAAGCCAGTCCCCTTTCTGGCATACCAGGCAAATTAAGTTGGAGCCCCCCAGACATTTAGACCACGATGGAAGGGAAGCCCCCACCCCCCGCCGTCATTCCTACAGAGACAAGATGTTAGCTGGAAAGGAAACAAATAATGGTGTTGGGTATACACCTAAGCCCAGTACCTGGTGACTGAGATTTACATGTTCTGTGGCTAATTCTCTGCTCTGTACAAACTCTCCTTTACCTGCCTAGCTGAAATCCTGATCTATACAAGTTCTGCCCCAGAGGCCACTAACCTCTCATTGCTAAGCCAAAACTAGACCATTTCCTCAGCTGCCGTGGGAGACAGAGCAAGGGTCAAGAGCAGATGAGCCCATATGCCCAGCTGTGGTTGCCAGAGAGACGGAAGATAGGCCTCTAGGAGTTGCTGACCCTGCTAACTTATAAAAGATTCTGCATCAGAATCACAGCCCACCCAGCCTAGAGCCGGGAGGACAAAGGGGGCTCCGCTCAGGTTTAGAAATGGGAAGCCAGAAATGAAAACCCATGGTTGGCTCATGGCCTGAGGGCACTGTGGCCTCAGGCCAGCAGCATTGAGAGGGCACAGAAACTGTGGAGCGTGAGTCCAAAGGATGGAAAGTCAACTGGCAGTGGGTAGGTCAGTGCCCAGCCATACCCCCCGCCCCACCCCAGAGAGCCTGGAGTCTTACCTACCTGGACAGGCGCTGGCAACTTCTTGGAGGAACATCCTGGTGTGTGAACCAAAAGGTAGCTGGAATACGAGGCTGAGCTCTGCAGTGTCCAGCTGGACAGTCACATCTGAGCCTGCACAGAGGAGGTGGGAATTGAACCCTTGGCCTCCAGAACTACCGAGGCTGGCATCCCCAGAATGGAGAATCAGCAGCCCAAGATCCCAAAGCCCTGTTAGCCCTTAAGCAGTTCACTAAAGGCTGCTGCTGGGTGGTAAAGAAACCTCTACACTCTCAGCTCCAAATTAACATCCTCCCCACTCCGCAGGGGGGCACGGATCAGGGCTCTAACAGCCAGTAAGCCTCCCCACAAGAGTGCTAGATGGCACTGGACGGGGACAAGTTCTCTGACCTGTTGTCTACCCATCCCTGAGCAGAAGGGAATATGCACATAGAAGCAGACGAGAGGGGCTGTCTGGGTCTAGCTGACTACGTCAGGCATGTGCCGGGTACTGGGAATACCATGGTAAGGGGAATGGACACGGCCTGTCTGCGAGGAGCTAGACTGTGGAGGGTGTCCTGCTCATTGCAGAACCCCCCCAGCACCCTGTAGGCTCATGGCGAGCACCCACAAATGCGCTTAACTAATGAATGAGCAGGAGCAATCTAG
Source organism: Panthera leo (assembly GCF_018350215.1). NCBI lineage: Eukaryota > Metazoa > Chordata > Mammalia > Carnivora > Felidae > Panthera > Panthera leo. The sequence continues at coordinate 29,087,097 of NC_056686.1, forward strand.
CAGAGTGATCAAGACTGTGGGCTCTACAGTCTGGACTCTGAGTGTGAATCCCGGTTCCGCCACTTACTAAGTTAGTTTGTTTCTCTAGGCTTCAGTTACCTTGTCCACAAAATGGGGATGGGAAAACAGTGACGGCTTCATGGAGTTGTGGTGGGGAAGCATCGTATGGTGTACGTAAAGCTCTTAAGATAGTGCCTGACACAAGATACTCATTGACTGAATATTCATTTCTGTTGTTACTACTACGGCTCTACTACAGTCTAGCAGAGAAGGCAAGCATTAAATAGGTCACTACAAATAATTAAATCACTGAAGGTGGCAAGGGCACCTGGGTGGCTCTGTCGGTTGTGCATCCAGCTCTTGGTTTCCGCTCGGGTCATGACCTCCCAGTTTGTGAGTTCGAGCCCTGTGTCGGGCTCTGCACTTAAGTGTGGAGCCTGCTTGGGATTCTCTCTCTCCCTTGCTCTCTGCCCCTCCCCCACTCACTCTGTCTCTGTCCCTGTCCCTCTCAAAATAAATAATCTTAAAAAAGAAACTTTAGGGGCGCTTGGGTGGCGCAGTCGGTTGAGCGTCCGACTTCAGCCAGGTCACGATCTCGCGGTCCGTGAGTTCGAGCCCCGCATCAGGCTCTGGGCTGATGGCTCGTAGCCTGGAGCCTGTTTCCGATTCTGTTTCTCCCTCTCTCTCTGCCCCTCCCCAGTTCATGCTCTGTCTCTCTCTGTCCCAAAAATAAAATAAAAAACGTTGAAAAAAAAATTTTTTTTTAAAAAAAAAGAAACTTTAGGGGTGCCCGCGTGGCTCAGTCAGTTAAGCGTCCGACTTTGGCTCAGGTCCCAATCTCACGGCTCGTGAGTTAGAGCCCCGTGTCGGGTTCTCCGCTGACAGCTCAGAGCCCGCTTTGGATTCTCTGTCTCCCTCTTTTCTCTCTGTCCCTCCCCCTCTTGTGAGCACGCGCTCTCTCTCTCAAAAATAGATTAAAAAATCTTCTTTTAGGGGCTCCTGGGTGGCTCAGTCGGTTGAGCGTCCGACTTCAGCTCAGGTCATGATCTCACGGTCCGTGAGTTCGAGCCCCGCGTCAGGCTCTGTGCTGACAGCTCAGAGCCTGGAGCCTGCTTCAGATTCTGTGTCTTCCTCTCTCTCTGACCCTCCCCCCATTCATGCTCTGTCTCAAAAATAAATAAACATTAAAAAAAAATTTTTTTTTTAAATCTTCTTTTAATTTAAAAAAACTTAAAAAAAATCACTGTGGGTGACAGAGAGCCGTCAAGGATGAGAAAAAGGAATGTGTATCTTCGAGGCACAACTTTGGGAGGCTCAACTAAAGCTTCCTGGAAGAAGTAAAGTGTGAACTGAAGCCCCGAAGGATGGGTTGGCTAAGTGAAAAGAGGTGTGGGGGCTCTCAGAAAGAGGGAGCCACATGTGCAGGGGCTCCGCGGCGGGATCATGTCATGCTGGAAGGTGATGGAAGCAATCCAGAAGATTCCAAGCACAGCAAGAGAGGAGGGGGGGGGGATGGGCGGGCCTGATCCTACAGCGTTTTGCTTGCCATGGTAAGGACATCAGAGAGTGTTCCTCACACCATTCTCTCAGTGGATCCTGCCCTAACTAACTGCCACTCACGCTGAAAAGACCACTCACCAAGAATGTAGAGTTCACCATCCAGGGACACTGTGGGGAGAGAAATGAAAACGGCTTTAGCAATTGAGCACTCCAGCCGCTACCAGGGAAGAAATGACCCGGGGGCCCAGAGGAGAGGGACTCACACCACCCAGCCCCTGTGGCACCTTCTTCCAGCGTGAAATCCCGTGAGACCGGCACTATCTGGTCCAAAGAGACATCGTCCCCGGTAATGGCCATCCTCCGGTGCGTGTACAGGAAGAGACTAAGGGCAGGAAGTAGAGGTGAAGACAGGGCCCACCGGCCACCCCTCAGGCTCATCGTGGGGGCCTTGGCCAAGTGCTCACACTCCCTCCTTGGTCCCTAGGATCGTGCTGGTGGTGCCCTGCTCTGCACAATCCTCGTGCCTTCTCTGTCCACGGTGCCCATCAGAGACTGCCGTTCTACAGATAGGTCATCAAAGCTGAACTTGGCTCATTTTGGGGTGCCTCTGCTTTGTCAGTGAAGCACATGCGTGATCTATCTGTAGCGTGTGACAGCAACACCATAACCTCAGTCACCCCTTCCCTCTCTGACCACAGTTTTGCTATCTGTAAAGTCAGGGTGGTAGGTTAGAAAATGTCGAGTGTCCCTCCCCCATCCCCTCAGCTCTGAGATCCTGAGGTTCACTTTTTGGCTCTGAGACCTTCGACAAGCATTTGTCAGTCTCTCTCCTTCTGTGTAACATGTGGGCATCGCTGGCAACATGTATTGGGTACAGGGGAGTAAAACAACTCGCTCACAATCATGTGGGTCAGAGGCAATAATGCCTGGATTTGAACCCAGGCAGACAGGCCATGCAACTCAAGATCTGGACCAGAACATTCAGCTGTCTCTGCTTGACAAGTTTCTCCAACAGGTTTTGAGGATTAAGTGAGCCCAATACACAGGAAGGGCTTAGAATATAGTGTTCAAAACATATGAGTGATCATTATTCTAATTAATCTAGAAGACTTAGGCTCTGCCCCAGAGGGATGGCTGAAGCCCAGCTGGAGGATACAGTGAAGAATAACCCCATGGCCCAACAGGCAAGGACCAAACCCCTCACTCACGCGTGTTCCTGGCCACCATGTTTCAGGCGGTGGCGCACGAGTCCCAGGAGACGGCTCTGCCTGCTGTCTCCCTCACACAGCACACCTTGAACTGCCTGCTGCTCGGGGTCAAGGAAAAACCAAAACAAAACCAGAGGCCAGGCCTCTGCCAACCCAGCCCAGCCCACCTTCCCTGCCCTTCCCTTGCTCACCCAGATGCACTGTGACCTTAGGCAAGTCACTTCACCTCTCTGACCCTTCCTTATCTGTGAAATGGGGATAATAACCCCCAACGTCACAGCGGGTTGGGAGGATGACAGAGTATTTAAAGCACCGGGAGGAGTCTGATAATGAGCAAGCACGTAGTAAATACTAGCTTCCTTCTTTCCCGAAGGCACAGAGCAAGGGAGGAAAGCAGACAGGCACATAGACACGGTCCGGTCCACCTCCCAGGGTGAGGGCAGGCGCCGGGGCTGGGAGCTCAGTGCTGGGAAGGATATGATGATGCAATATTCCCCCTCAGCCAGGGTCTCCTGGATTGCCACAGACTGGTCCATGCTTGTCCCTGCTGAGCAGACACGCCCTGGGGAGAGGGGGGCAGATGGGAGCCCCCTTAGGTCAACAAGTTACCCAGGAGGTGATGGAGCTGCCTCAGAGGGCTGAGGGGCAAGGAGGAGAGCCCTTGTACAGAGAGAAGTTAGAGGAGGCCTGACCCTCTCCTTCCTCCTCCTTAGATGGGCCCTTTAGTTTCTAGGGAGAGGGGCCATCCCTTTGCCCCTGGTGGGATATACAGTTTGTTGCACTACCCTTTGGAAAGGCGTCCGGTTGTTTCTGAGCGGGGTCTGGTCTATTTGTTGGAAGGCGGGTGCCTTGTCCCATTACTGGAGAGGGAGGCATGGTCCCACGGCTCCCGGGATAGGGCTCTGCCTCCCTTTTGGGGGAGCAGTATTAGCCCTGCTGGCACCTCTTTGGAGGGTGTCGGTGGTGCGTCTGCGTGGATTTGGGGGGAAATGTCCTGTTCTTCTTGGGAAGGGAAGGGAAGGGAAGGGAAGGGAAGGGAAGGGAAGGGAAGGGAAGGGCAGGGCCGGGCCTCATCCTGGACAAGGACCCCAGTCCCGTTCCTCTTTCCCTAGAGACAGGAAAACACATCGCATTGCTCTTTGGCCCTCATCCCCGCCCAGCAGGCCTGATTGCATCAGCCACAAGCCAGGGGGTGTCCGGTTTTGACAGCTGCAGGACCAGGGTCTCAGCCCTCAGTCTGCCCACTCCCGCCTGCCCAGCCCGGCCCTGGCTTCCCTGCTCCGCACCTGCTCCCAGCCCCCTGCCACTGCCGCCTACCTCCTGAGCTGTCACCGCTGAGGACGTAGGACACCAGGACACCGCGGCCCTGGCCGGCTAGTGACTACGTTTCCCAGGAGCCCGTGCGCCACACGCTGGTCAGCCAGCCTGCAAGTCCCAGCATGCCCACACCAATCACGGGGGCGCTGGGGGGCTCGCCGCCTCCATTAACCTCTTAGGTCCTGGGGTACTCTGAGCTCCCCCTTCCTGATGACTGCTCTGTCACCCCAGCCCTCCAAGTCATGGGGCCAGAGCTCCCCGCCTAGCATCCTGAAGGAAGATGGCCATGTCTGCCTTACGGGGAAAAAAATAATGCATTTTCATTTTCTCCTCTATTCCAGCCTCAACTCCTTTCATCCAGGCTGGCCCGCTCTGGCCTCTACTGGAACTCTTTCTCCCCAGATAACTACCCTGACAACTTTGGGGTCTTCCCATTCAGTGGGGGGTCGGGAAGGAAGTTCTGTTTTTCCAGATGAACGCTAGCCTCTCCTTGGGATTAGTGCTGAAGCCCTGCCCCCTTGGAGGGCACCAAGTTCAGGCCGAGGCCCTGGGAAGGAGAAGTGAGGATCCTGGAGCCCATGCTATGGACCTGATAAATCCCTGTCACGAAAGATACAGCTGTAGGAGTCAGAGCTGGGGGTGGGACTGGGGGCTTGCAGGGCCTACAGAGTCTCCCTAGCTGCTGCTCCCCAGTTCTTCTGGGCCCAGCTAGGGGAGCAGGAAGGGAGCAGGGCAGAGTGGAGGAACAGCAGCGTGGCCACAGCCGTGGCCCCGTGGAGGGGCCCTCCTAGTGACCCTTGGGGCAACCGGGTTGAAGTGAAGATTCCCATCCAGCTGGAGAAGCTGAGGCTTGGCAGGACTCCTGGTAGCAGGGCTGAGCCACTGTCCCGCGACAGCCAGGGGTCCCAGCCACATAGGCCGCAACAAAGGCTGAGCTGGACCAGTTCAGCTGCAAGAAGAAATGAGACCATTCATACTCTGCTTGCCCCTCCCCTGCCACTCACCGAGGCAGGAAGTGTAAAGTGGGCCATGGGCTGAGCTGAACCTCCCTGGACCCCCAGCTCCCTCTCCACGAGCTCAGCCGGTCAGTCCCCAGAGAACATACGGGGTGACCAGAAACGAGGAAGCATGTCATGGAGACTTGGAAGATCCCAGCTGCCACCCTGGATCTGGTATGATGTAGAGCTGAGAGGGTCGAGCATGCTGGGCCCCAGGCAGCCGGGCTCCGGCCAGGTCTAGCTCTGGCCAGTTTTGGCTGCTTGACCCACTGTGCCCCAGCGGGAGATGAAAGGCCTATAGTTCTGAGGAAGGACAGCACTCCAAGGGCCCACCTCACAGGAGTCCCAGCCCTCAGGGCACAGCTTCCTGCCCTCTGAAGCAGTCACCACCTTGGCAGGAGAAGGTGGCACAGATTTTCCCCTGTAAGAGAAAGTGGAGGGAAGGCTGAGGGGCGGGCAGCTCTGCTCAGACTGGATGTAGAGCGAACACTGGACGGAGGCAGGGCTGAAGCCCCATGTGGCTGTCCCACTGCCCCCAGCCCTCTTCCTGCTTCTGCCTTCCAGAGCAGGCAGGTGGGAAGCAGACACTCACGTTTCCCTTGGGGGCTGGCTCCTTGGTGGTCACCAGGAGCTAAGTGGGAAGCAGCTAGTCCTCTGGGACGGTCAGGTGGCCTAGGCCTGGGAGCAGAACAAGGATGCCTGGGGAAGTGCTGTGACACTCCGCTGCAGGGTGGGGTGGGGGGAGGTAACCCCTCTGCAGAGTCCCAGCCCCCATCCCAGAAAGGGCTTTGTGTGTGGGGACAGTCACGACCTGAAACTGCGACAGTGCTGCTACCCGGGACAAGCAGAGGAGCTTTGCTGGGCCTCCACGGAGACTGGAGAAAGGGGAGAGCTGGTAGGGAGAAGGGGGAAGGGAGAACTGGGAGGGGGAGGCTGGTGGGGTTGGGGCACCGAAGGTACAAAGCTCAGAGTCAGGGAGTGATGAGGAGGGTAGATCTCAAACGTAAGGGTCAGCCTGACAAGGTAGAGAGGTTAGGGTGTGGCTAGAGGCTGGGGGTTGGTAAAAACAGCTCAGATTTGAGGGTCTTCCAAAGAGTGGGGTTCACAAGGGATACAGGAGTGCTGATCCATAGGGGCACTTGTTCCCCCATGTTTATAGCAGCACTTTCAACAATAGCCAAATTATGGAAAGAGCCTAAATGGCCATCAACGGATGAATGGATAAAGAAGATGTGGTTTATATATACAATGGAATACTACTTGGCAATGAGAAAGAATGAAATCTGGCCATTTGTAGCAACGTGGATGGAACTGGAGGGTATTATGCTAAGTGAAATAAGTCAGGCAGAGAAAGACAGATACCATATGTTTTCACTCATATGGGGATCCTGAGAAACTCAACAGAAGACCAGGAGGGAGGGGAAGGGGGAAAAAAAATTACAGAGAGGGAGGGAGGCAGACCATAAAAGATTCCTAAATACTGAGAACAAACTGAGGATTGATGGGGGGGTGGGGGGAGAGGGGAAAGTGGGTGATGGGCATTGAGGAGGGCACCTGTTGGGGTGAGCACTGGGTGTTGTATGGAAACCAATTTGACAATAAATTACATATAAAAAAAACCAACAACTAAGAGTGGGGTTCAGAGTTGGGTGTTAGTGGGTGGGCAAGGCTCAGGGCTGGGGAGTGGCGGGGTGGGGCTCACAGCTCACAGGGGCGATGGGAGAAGCCAGAGCAGGGGCCATGGAGGAGGGGTTCTGGCCCCAGGCTGGCGGGGCTGCTCACCAGAGCCCAGTTCATTCAGGGCCCAGCAGAGTGAGCCACTGCAGCACCGAGGACAGCGGGGGGGCCTGGGCTGGGACTGGTTTCATCTCCCCTGGGCCACGTAGCAGGAAGCACCGAGTTGAATCAGCTGGAAGAAGAGCATGCCGGGAGTCCAGGAGGAGCGGGGACAGCCAGTCCTGGGCCAGGCTCAGCCCCCTGCCCCAATCCCAACCAGCGGCTCCTTTCCCTCCTGCTCGGCATCTCTCTCGCAGCAGCTTACTGCATGCAGCATACTGCATGCAGTGTAAGCAACCCTCCCTCCTCCCGCAGCAGCCCCATCCCACGCCTCACCTCACGGTGGTGTTCCCCAGGCCTCCGGGTAGCACATCTCTCAGAAACAGTAGGAGCTGTGTCATATCTGCGGACAGCTTGAGACACTGTGGCTCCGTTCCCATGGGGTGAAGGCACCAGGGGGCTCTCTCCTCCTTTGTGTGCTGCTCACCTGGACAGGAGCAGGGGTCAGGTGACTGCTCGCCAGATTCTGGGAGACCAGTAAGACCAGCAGAAGGACTGGTAGGAGGAAAAGGAGAGAGGGGACCACTGCAGGGAGCAACCAGCTCAAGGGTCACAGGTCAAGGAAAGGTCAAGTGAAAGAGGTCGTGAGGTCAGGGAAGAGAAGGGGCAGTCCCAGGGTCCAGCAACAGTCATGAGTTAGGGATGGTCACAGAGTCCAGGAAGGGCTTGGGTCCCTGGGCTGGGGACAGCTACCTCTGAGCAAAGCAACTCCATGACTACTGTTGGCCACAGATATCTTCTACTGAGGTCCTGCAGGGGCCAGAGAGAGTGAAGGACCCAGTTGAGGACTGCAAAGAGAGATCCCCATCATTGCCTTCCGCAGGTGAATAAACTGAGACTGGGGAGCAGGAGAGGTCAACCTCTATGGAAAAAGGGACCAAGGGGCTGATTTTTTGCTTCCTGTAAGCCCTACAGTCAGAGTGACACTAAGGCAAGCACAAAGGGGCCTGGAGCCTAGTAACAGCCCCTCTGAGAGTGAATGTTGTTGTTGGCATGGCAACAGCAGCATCCTAGGCCCAAGGGGAGACAGAACCGGAGCAGGTGCAGTGACAGGGAAGAGACATCTGGTGCCTCTGATTGGGCTTCATTTGTGTCCAACATCAGAAGGTGCTGGGGGGAGATGGGCTTTCTCAGAACCCAGGGCAGAGAAACCCCAGGTCACAGAGAGGGCCCCAAATCAGGGCACACCTTGTCCGGGTTCTTCAGGGTTCAGATCCTACCCTGTTTCTAAACCAGAGCTGGGCCAAGGGCAGGAGGTAGGTCTTAGACACTGGAGATCTGGATCCTGGCTCTGCTTCCCTCAGTACTGAAAGATTAGACCTGGAAGAGTGTGCTAAGCCCAGTGTGGGTGTTTCCATGCAAGGCAGAAAACTGCTGCAGGTGAGGGGGGGGGGGGCGTTATTTCCATTTTCTCCCCCAGCCGCATGTTCCCAAGGCTCACAGGACACGCTTCCCTGACCTCATTCTTCCTTCAGCACTTCCATCTGTTTCTTTCCAGGGAAAGCCTGGAGCTAGAACCCCTCTCGGCTGGGGCCTTCCGGGCAGGGGTCTTGAATACACATCTGGGGCAATGCTCACGATCCAGGGTGCTGAGGTGAAGCAGGATAGGATCTCCTGGCAATAGAGGTCACTTCTCTCTCTACCCTCACCTCTTCTTTTAAAAAATGTTTGTTACTTTATCTATTTATTTTTGAGAGAGACTGTAAGCGGGGGAGGGGCAGAGAGAGAGAGGAAGACAGAGAATCCGAAGCAGGCTCCATGCTATCAGCACAGAGCCTGATGCTGGGCTTGAACTCACGAACCATGAGATCATGACCTGAGCCGAAGTCAGACACTTAACCAACTGAGGCACCCAGGTGCCCCTGTCTTCTTTTTTGCAAGTAATCTCTACTGCCAATGTGGGGCTCAAACTCAAGACCTTGAGATCAAGAGTCGCATGTTCTAGTGATGGAGCCAGCCAAGCACCCCTCCCCTCACCCCTTCCCAGCAGGTGTCCCCACGCCTCTCCCTCCCCTCCAACACCACAAGTGGGAAGCACTTCTCCCAACAGCACCTCTCCAAGGGGATCTCAGCTTCCAAAGGTGAAGAGAAGGGCCCAGAGGCTCTACACAGATGTCTGTGTCCATGTGAAAGGAAGGGCCCAGGCATCCCGCACAGGCCTCTTTTCCTCCTCCCTGGGTTGGGTAGATGAGGCTGGAGGGACAGCCTGAGTGTGAGCTGGCCAGACACAGCAGAATCAGAAAGCCTGGCCGATAACCTCCTAATCTGCATTACTTTTGGCTTTGGTTTGTGCAATTCTCTATGGCTAGATAGAATATTCCTAATGATTCCCTGTACCCCAGCCTCTCCCAGACATAGACCTACCTGCACACCTGAAGCTACGGAGGGGTGAACACGTGTGCATACGATGCAGCCCCTGGAATCATTGGTCAGCTCTGGGAATTCCTTCTGATGTTACTGCGGGGGTGGGGGTGGGGTGGGGGGGGGGTGGGACACACAGGGGCCACAGGCAGAAGGGAGCACAAGCCAAATGCTATCCAGACTGTAGCTGGAGGGAGAAATTAAAGCCAACTGGCAGCTTGGGCAGAGTAAAGGACCCCCGTCCCAAGGTCCCACTGGGACATGCCTACTTGTGTAGAGAAACCTGGAAGGTAGAGAGGGCTCTCAGGAGTGATAGGAGGGCAGGGAGGCCCATGTCCTTCCAGAACCCACCTGGAATGGGAGAAGTCTGGCTGGCTGGTGGTGGAAAGGGTGGTGTGCGGGAAGAGGCTGCGGGTCCATTCTTACCGTGAGAACTTGGGAGGTGAAGCTGCTGGCAGGATCTGAACAATGAGGGGGAGCCATCATCCCAAGGACATATTAAATAATGCAGAGGGAGGAGAAAAACCCCAGGAACCTTGCCCCTCACTCCTCTAACACACTGGTTACATTTTTAGGGTGCTCTCTTTGTAAAGCCTGCCAGGACAAGTTGACCCCAGCGAGAGGAACAGAAGACAACTGGAGGAAAGGGATGGCCCGTTGGGGCTGGACACAGACCGACTGGCTTTCTTCTGAGGTGGGAGTGAGGAGACTCCTGTTTCTGGGAGTTTCATCCCAGGATCAGCCGCTGGGTTCGGCAGCACCCGTCTGGGGGGCAAGCCCGGAACGAGCCTCCAGCCTGACCTTCTCTGATGAGCAGCCTCCCTCCTTAAAGAGGGAGTTGAGTCACCTGTTCTCAGCAGGAAGTGCCCTGGTAGAGGTTCAGACTCCACGTCTAAGGGAGAGATTCTCATAAGACTCGGGAACCAAGAATGGGATTCCGGGCATTCGTGAACCCTTTAGATGGTGTGTAAAATTACCTATGCACATGTATTTTCCTAGAGAGTCCACAGTTTTTATCTTCGTATTTCAGAAGGAATCTATGATCCTGGAAAGATTAAGGACTACTGGTGTAAGCCAAGAGGGAGCAACCACGCTCCTTCCCGAGGCTGGTCAGGGAGCTGAGATGAAGTCCAGATTCCAGGGAGTCCCCTGTGGGAGAACCACTTCTGGTGGTTTGTGCTAATAGCTCTGTGCCCTCAGGGCTGGAGGTCGGCTGTAGGACTTTCTCCCTGTCCAGGAGGTTGTTATTGGGCCTCCGTACCTCTGGTTCTGCTCCCGTTCATGGTCTCACCTTCACCTAATTCTCAAGGTTTGTAAACCTAGCTGGGACACAGAAGGCGCTAAAAATATGTGTTTGGATGAAAGAAGAAAAGAATCCTTTGCTGCCGTGACAGGGAAGCGGCACATTTCCGCCAAGGCCTCTCTGGTGCAATTTGCATAAGGACCGCAGTCACCTAGGCAAAGGTGATAGCAGGACTCCCCAGGACCTGGCCCCACCTTCCCCCCCACACGGTAAAATACAGGTTGTACTGACCCTGGAATCCAGGTACCCATTCCTAAAGAGGAGGCTCTGAGGGATGTGACAGTTGAAATGCAGCAGGTATATCCCCTGGGGGCCCCAGTGCTGCTGTCGCTCCAGCGGGAAGGCTGGAGGGACGGTCCCACCTGTTTCCCAGTGCCAAGGTTTTGTTTAACTCCCTTCCCAAACGGCAATGTCTGCTTGCACTTTGGGCCGGTTTTCAGTATTCGAGGTTTCTAGTTGCTCGATTAGGTTTAATTACCATGCATTCTGCTTCAGCAGCTCGAGCCCTGGAGAGGCTGTCTGGCTCGGGTTCTAAGCAACAAAGGAACGAACAAAGGAACGCGTGAGGACTTGCCTGAAGAGACAGTTGAACCAGGAAGGACAACACCAACCCAGAGCAACAGGTCAGGTCTCAGGGGCAGGGGCGGTGAAACCCTACTGCCATGGAGAGGACGAGGGCAACAGAGGAGTGTGACAGGAAGGGCCAGTTCTGGAGTTGGGATTTTTATAAGCAGATACATTACAGACAGACAAACTGAAGGTCTGAGTGCTGAGGGCCAAAGGAGCTCTCTGGAGAAATCCTGTTCTGCAGCTGGCTCTGGCCTTCAAACAACTGTGCCTGTGGGCAGATCATCGCCTCCTCGGCTCTCCTAGTTCTTTCCATTTGGGAAACCAGGTTCGGATCCGAGGGCGGCTGCCAAATGCCACCCAAATCTTGGCTACCTGGGGCTGGAGTCCACAAGAATATTAGCTACCTCTTAGTCAAGTAGGGATCTTGCAGAAGGAGGATCACCAAAGACTTGCTGTGAGCTGGCAAGCGGGTGAAGTCCCAGCTTGTCTTAGACCCACTGTGTGCCAGGCTGCTGAGGCTTAGGGACGGGGCAGGGCTGCAGGCCCATTCCACAACAGCCCAACTCCTTCCTTTATGCAAATACAAAAGGCAAACCGTGGTTCCGCAACCTTGTCCTGAGGAGAGGCCCTGGCTTGTCTTCGCCACCTTTCCGTAGTATGTGCATAAATGGCTGACTCAACTAAGGGCAGGGCTTATCCTGCGGTAATGTGCATTTGGGGAAATGGCAGCAAAAGGGAGTGGGGAAGAAGTTAGGTTAGACCTACCTAACATAATAAATGTAACATTAACCAGTGCTCATCAAACTTCAGTTGCTGCTTAAGTTGATGAGAAAGAGGTAGGGAAGTGTTAAGAACAAAAGGATTAGTTAGGTTAGTCCATAATCCTGGGCTTTAGAACAAGACACATTCGGAAGGGCTGGGTTTATTTTCTGACAGAATCTTTTAATATAAAACAAAGATAAAACACATCTGAACCCTGCAATCTGCCAGCATGCCTTGCTTTTTTTCCCCCCCAAGATGCACACTAGACCTTAAGACTAAGTAGCAGAGTCTTTAGGAGCATTTGGTTGGGAGAAATAGAAAAGGCAGATTTCAGGTAAGCCTGGACAAGCCTGAAAGTCGAGATACGTCCCTGAACATTAGAGCAGTCCTTGTCTCTTCAGATCCTCATATGTCTTCTTATTCACAACATTCCCACTGGAGTCTTCATATTCTTCCTGAAAGGACAGGGGCACATTGTTAGCCATACCTCCTGGGAGAAATGCTTGGAACCAGCCTCTGGGCACCTGACCTCACCCTGGCTTGATTTCATGACATTCAGCTGAGACGGTCTTTCTCACCTGGGGTTCTGGGGATCTGCAAGGCCATTGAACCCGACTGTCCTAAGGCTTCCATTGTGTGTCATAAACTAACACATCCTAGGTGACTAGAATGGTAGCAGTTCCCAGGGATACCTGAGAAAATAGTTCATTCAAATCACCCTGTGTGTCTAAGATGATGAACCCTGGTTGAGAAAGGGTGACCTAAGACAACAATTTGCAAAGGATCCCCAAGAACCCTCAGTGTCTGCCCAAGAGGCCACTGGGCGGGGGGGGGGGGTGCTGAAAGGGAGGCCAAGAAGGCTGAGCTTCCTCATTTCCAGTGCAGTTCTCCTTTATTTTATCTTATGTATTGGAATTCTACGTTACAGTCTGAAGATGGCTTTGCTGCTACCAAAAAAAAAAAAAAAAAGGAATATTGGAAACCAGTGACCTCAGAGAAAGGGAACAGCTACCTCACTTCACACACACATCATTCCTCATCCCTGAACTGTGCTCTGTGGGAGGACTATCTCGAGACCAACAAGGGTGCCTCCTCACCCCGCAAGCACGAGAGAGGGTCATCTCTCATTAGATGCTTTCCTCGAAGGAGACCTAACTTACGATACGGGTTCACAACTTCTTAGCTTATGAATCTTCACAGCAGGGCAAGACATTGGGTGCTCGTGCTTGCCGCTTCAAAATTTCAGAAGCAGAATACAACCCACCTTGGGACACACATTTAATATCACAAATAAATTAGGTTTACATATGAAGAGCCAATTTACAGATATTGGCACTTCGGGCCAATACTCGCTACTACGGTGAACCGGGGACCACCTTTCGCCTCCCTTCCACAGGGTGAGGGAGCTGTCACCTGATGCTATCCCCAATGCCACGTTAGCACCCACCTCAGTGTCAGGCTGCCATCTCTCTGATGCCTTCTGCAGTTTCAGCTTGGCCCACACTGCAGGATGAAAAATGAACAGCAATCAAGAGTGGCCTGAATATCCATCAGGCAGACAACATCATGATGCTACAAAATTCCTGTCCCCATTAAGATTCCCCTGGATGAGACTTTTTGCCTTCCCCGGACTAGAATTTCAGTTCTGGACCACCCACAGACGAAAGCTCCTCCGTGGCAAAACTTACCATGATCTTTGCTTTGCTGTAAAAGACAAGTTGGATCAAACAAAACCAAACAAAACCATAGCCCTCTTACAATAGAGAACTGATACACCCTCCAAAGAAGAAGTTAACGTGGTACAACCTATGAGAATCATCGGAGAAAGTGACCTTATGGTCTTAAAGTTCATTACAGAAGAGAAAGGGAACACCAGGCATGGTCAAGTATGCTCATTTAAAGGCTGGTTTGTAGATCCGAGAAGCTTCAGAGGAGGAAAAAAAGGTGAAATATCATGGCCAAAGAATCTGAACGATAAGATGGCTCAACAAACACTGGAGATATGAAAATAAGAATTCTGACAGTTCAAGAACAAGTTATCTTAAAGAAGATCAACAGCAGCAAACATTTCCAGAAACTATCACAGCTTCTGAGGGAGCAAGCACGCGTGTACACACAGCAGGACAGGTACTAACCCAGAAGAGAGAGCTGTAACTCTGTTAAGATTGTTGCCAGAAGGTGCCTTCTCAGAACAGAGGTCTACATGGGACAGCTAGGACAGGTCCACTGAGGGAGAGGACAAAATATTACCGAGGGGGCAGAAAAGGCACAACTATCTGATACCTGTATGCTTTCACATCTCCCAAGCAGAGCTACTCTAAAGTTGACAAGATTAAAAGAAATACCACATAGAACAAATTGAAGCCTTATATGGGGAATGAGACAGACAACAAAGGAGAAAGTGCTTAGCTCTGTGCCTGGTATACAGATACCGACCTCATCATCTTTTCCCTCCTTGCTAGTTGCTTTAAATTAACTGAAGTCTTTAGGCTCAGATAATAAGCATATCATAAATGAACAGAAAATTTATCATGTGCTACAAGGATCCAGGGCAGGGTCTTGTCAGGTTCTATTCCAGGCCATTCAGGAATCCAACCAAGAAGACAGTGAAATATTGGAGATTAGAAATGCTATGGTGATTTTTCTCTCGGCTGTCATGATTTTTTTTTTTTTTCGAGAAAGAAAAGAAAAATGGTGTAGGAAACTATGGAGCAGTAAGGGGGATATTACTCTTCAGAGGCATCTAAAAACAATTAGAAAAGAATGAGGTCACCTTTGGGAACCAGTATGGATTCGCTAATAGGTGAACAAATTCAATTTCCTGTTTTTGAGGACATAGCCCACTCAATAAAAAGCCAGAGACAGAATATCATGATCTAGCAAAGCAACTGCTCTCATAGGCAATGTCCACAGAGGTCATTACAGCTTTTAAATTTCTTATGCTATTACCATAAACAACATGATAACTGAACCTGATGCTGTTAGTTTCTCAGGTAGAGTTATATCCAGTGAGTACTGGTCAGTGGTGACCACCCACCTAAATAATGGAGACCTCTGGGGGCAATTTCACAGGGCTCTTTCTTGGCCGTTTTTTTCTTCAACTTAAAAAACAAAAATAACTGTAATTTATTTAAAAAAAAATTTTTTTTAATGTTTACTTATTTTTGAGACAGAGACAGAGCATGAGCAGGGGAGGGGCAGAGGAGAGAGGGAGACACAGAATCTGAAACAGGCTCCGGGCTCTGAGCTGTCAGCACAGAGCCCGACGCGGGGCTTAAACCCACGAACTGTGAGGTCGTGACCTGAGCCGAAGTCGGATGCTTAACTGACTGAGCCACCCAGGCGCCCTAAAAATAACTGTAATTTAAATGACGGTGCCGAATCCGTCTCTCCTGGCTAAAAACTCCAGAAGAAAAATGTCAACAGAATGATCTAAAACAAAGATCAGCAAGTGGATCCAGTGTAAAAGCTATGCCAACGGTTACTTCCCTGACCACCACCTTATTAGGGAACACATCTTCTTGGTGTATCTAACAAGTAACCACTTTTGCTAACTACCGGAGACCCAGCTGACTGGACTACAGATGGCACAAGACCCGGCTGCATCCATCTATTGTCTCTCCCCGTACTAGAAATGGGGACAATTAGACGCCGACCAAGCTGGGCGATGGCAGGCTGAAGGAGGGCATCGGAGCAAGGGCTACAGTTGCCCTCATATGAACTCGGGTTAAAAAATACAAGAAAAAGGAGAAGGTGTATGTACAGAGAAAGGCATATTCAGGGTGGGGGGCATGGAGTTCACTTTTATAGGCTCTCTTCCTTATAACCAAAAATTCCTGAAATGTCTACTTCAGAATCTTAAAAAAAAAAAAGGATAACCCAGGTTTAATAAAACTGCCAGCAGGAAATGAAGAAAAACTGCAGAAACCCTACACAATAATAGAATTAACCTCAATTCAATAATTGCTTACTACTAGTGAGACACCAGAGATAAAGCCTGTCACGATCCTGTGGGAGCCAGTATGTATCCAGTCATTGATCTGTTCCTGCAAGTCTGAAAGGAAGCCAGAGAGTTAACCTGGGATACTCAAAAGAAGGAACAAATGCCTGGGGGAAAAAGGAGAAGGGGAGAAGTGATGATAAATTTGTAATAAATCTATGAATGATCAACAGAGGGTGGGGGAAAAAGTGAAAAGACAGTGATATTGGGACAGAGATAACACTATTCATGTCATACACAGAACCTAAAAATATCAAGGGAAGTCATGATGGATGGAAATGATACAACAAATCAAAGAAGTGCCAGTAATAAAAACGTGTATGAGAGAAATTGAGTAAGCAGACATTTGAATAAAGAGATAAATTCTGAAAATAATTCGGGCAACGGAAGCATCATGAACCTCCCAACCATATTCTAGAAAAAAATAAATTTTTCTGAAAATCTAGTGTGGCCACGGAGAGAATTCATGGCATTTCTTTCTGGAATCAACTTAATGATCAATTCTTAATTTCTAAAAAATTTTATTTATTTAAGTGATCTTTACACCCAAAATGGAGCTCGAACTCATGACCCTGAGATCAAGAGTCACATACTCTTCCGACTAAGCCAGCCAGGCGCCCCAATGATCAACTCTTTAAAAAAAAAAACCCCACTTGAAGGTGACTGGAAGGAGGCAGTTTTGGCAGTGTGGAAAGGGGGTTTGATCCCTGGCTTTTTTTCCACTTCTAAACTATGGGGCCTTGAAAAAGTTACTTAACTTTCCTCGTCTGAAAATGCGGCTGACCTACTACTTCACCGGTTGTTCTACAGATTAGGGAGTGTAAAACATCTCCCATTTACCCAGCATACAGCAAGCACTTGATAAACGGTAGTTAGCAATAGCAAAATCAAACCCTGAGTGAAAAGACGGAGGTGACTGGACCCCTCTCGTGGGACCTGCAGAGGAGCCCCCGCAAGTGGAGATGACGGGGGCGGGGGGCGGTTTGTGCTTCCTCACTGGGTAGGCTCAGCACGGCCATCAGCCATGGTTGTAAGCACCGTACCTGCGTATCTGGCTCAACCTTCAAGACGACTCTGTCAAGTAGACATACTACTACCAGCCACGTTTTATAGATAAGGAAACTGAGGCACTGAGAGAGGTAACCTGCCCAGTGCCCCACAAGCTAGCAAGTGGCGGAGCCACGATTTGAACACTTACAGGCTGCCTTCCAGAGTCTGCATTCTTAACCACCACACAAAACTACACTAGGAATGTGGTTCTGAACCAACTTTACCCTTGAAACAGAACGTATCAAAATGTAAAGAACCTGACAGAATCTGTCAACCAAGTTCTAGGGTAAAAGATCATGACAAGAGAGGACATGAATCTGAAAGCAGAAAAGCCACTTTTTATAAATGAGGTGGTAAAAACATTGATAAACAGGGTACGATTAAGAACACAGAATATATCTACTGACTGAATCACAGAGTAAGAAATAAGTATAACATTTTCAGTGTTTCAGGTCATCAAGATATGATCACTCCTATAATTCAACCAAATAATATATGCTAATAATAACTAATAAAAATTAATAATAGAAATAAACTTAGTTGAAACCTGGAAGTTAGAAATATTAGAAGAGTATCTATCCAAAAGGAATAGATATAAGTCTACTATTTAATCCATGTAAATGAGAAATTTAAAAACAAGGTAACCTTTCCAGCAAAGGACCTAAGTACAAACAGATCAATTAATACAATGAAGCATAAAAGACTTAATATTCCTATGCCTATACAATGATGAGTATTGGTGACTAGGGTAAAAATGGCCCACATTTGCTGCCAAAATTCTGATAATTGGGAAACGGTCTAAGTCCATCACAAAAGAACAAAGAAGCCATCAGATAAAGGCAATTTCCAAAAAAAAAAAAAAAAAAAAAAAAGGAGAAGTAATCAGTAAAGTTACAATACAATTTGAGTTTATGTGGCTCAAACAACATAAAATACATACAAAATCGGTATAAATGCAGGAGACAAATTTAATTATAACTGAGAATGTCAACATATCCCTATCAGAATGTGAAATAAATACAATTATGAAATTTAAGGACCTGAACATTGCAAGATTAAACAGCCTACAGATGGAGAGAAGCACTTCTTGGGTCTATAGAAATCTTTAACAAATCAGACTACACACTTGAACACAAAAATACAATACATTCTAATGGCAGAAATTCTCTATCTTACTGCATGGGCCAGGAAATACAGGAATAAATAAAAGGGAGTCAAAAGGTACTCAATCATATACAATTAAAAATACTCTAATCAGAAATTACAACTTTAAAAAATAAAAACAAGCAAACGTATCATTAATGGATATTCCTAATGGATTCCTAAAAGAATGACATCGAGTTCTAAATGCCTGTTTTAGAAAGAATAAAGAAACAAAGAGAAGAAAATTCTTGTCTAAAGACTTAAAACAATAAAAAATATATGTAACATTACCGAAAAGTATTGGCAGGAAAAAAAAAATAAAACAGAAGAGAAATAAAGCACTTGGTTTCCACTCTGTCATAATAAATCAAGGAGTTGTACAGGTTATTAACTGAAGAATCTTCTCTGGCTGTCCCTTTGTATGAAGAAGTAACCTCTATTTAAGTATAAAGTTTCAAATGACGAGAGAATGTAGTGTGTAATCCCACCCACTTTATGTTACGAATACAGTTTTGATCCCTGAATCTGACAAGTGATTCAAAGGAAAACAAGAAGCACATCTTTTACTGAACGTAAATACAAAACTTCTAAACAGAATCCTAACAGGATAAATAAGTGTATTACAAGAATATCCACCACCAGTATGAAATAATCCAGGAATGTGGTTTAATCCAATGCCCATAAAAGAAAAAGTGGGAAAAATGTTGTCATCTTTCTCTTGCGGAATGTGGTAATAAAACCATGAGCAAATCTTAAAAATCAGTGTGGATGTGCAGCATCATTTCCTTTAAAAATAGCAACCAGTTATGGGCACCTAGGTGGCTCAGTCGGTTGAGTGAGCATCCCACTTGGGCTCACATCATGATCTCACGGTTCAGGGGGGCTCCCTGGGTCAGGCTCCACGCTGACAGTGTGGAGCCAGTTTGGGATTCTCCCTCCCTTCTCTTTCTGCCCCTTCCCTCTCGTGCTTTCTTACTCTCAAAATAAATAAAAACTTACAAAAAAACACAACAGCCAGCAGGTAAGAATGGCTTATCACCTTTTTAAAAAAAAATTTTTTTAATGTTTTTTAAATGTTTATCTATTAATTTTTAAAAAATGTTTATTTACTTTTCAGAGACAGAGCATGAGTGGGGGAGGGGCAGAGAGAGAGGGAGACAGAATCTGAAGCAGGTTCCAGGCTCCTCAAGAGGTCAGCACAGAGCCCGATGTGGGGCTCGAACTCACGAACCCCATGAGATCATGACCTGAACCTAGTCGAGATGCTTAACTGACTGAGCCACCCAGGCACCCCTCACCTACTTCTATTTAACATAAGACTTGAAGAGATTGTTTAGGATACATACTATCTGTGACACAAACAAACATGGAACAAAATAAAAGTCTCACTTTTGTTTTAGCAGTTCGTATGACCCTAAGCTTAAATAATGTCAATGTCAATCTCAAGGTATCAGAAATAATAGATTAACTCAGGCAAATTAAGGGACATAAAATACACAGGGGCACCCTGGGAGGCTCAGCCAGTTAAGCGTCCGACTTCGGCTCAGGTCATGAACTCGTGGTTCGTGAGTTTGAGCCCTGCATCAGGTTCTCTGCCGTCAGCATGGAGCCACCTCTTCCCCCTCCATCCCATCCTCCCCCACTTATGCTCTCTCTCTCTCAAAAATAAACATTAAAAAAAATACACAAAAAATTAACTGTGATGTATTTATTAGTGGTGCACAGCCAAAAAATACATCTAAAAATGAGCCTGCATTCAAAATGCAGTTATAATTCTATGAGATTCTGTTACTATTTTAATTTCATCCCAACAAAGTAAAGGGCAAAAATGAAAAGCAAATTAGAAGCTAACGTGATGATCTGCTAATGAGACACTTCATAATTCTGGAGAGACTGTATGATCCTGACTTGTAAATGAATAAGGGAAAACGAGACAGTGAGAAGTCCCCAAAGCTGACTGCACATAAAACACTAAACGAAAAAGTCCCCAGAATCTACAGGCTAGGCAGGATCAGGGAGGGCTTTTGGGTTTTTTTTTGTACTACTGAAATATAATTGTATAATTGACATACAACGTTCTATTAGTTTCAGGTGTACAAAATACGTTTTTGACAATTATATTTGTCCTTCAATGTTCACTGGGGGTAAGTGCAGTCGCCACTGTTCAGGGAGCTCTTTAGAAGGTCATTTCTATTTTTTTTTTTTAAACGTTTATTTTTGAGAGAGACAGCGAGTAAGCATGCATGCGGGCATGAGCGAGGAGGGGGCAGAGAGAGAGGGGCACAGACGATCTGAAGTGGGCTCTGCTTTAACAGCAGAGAGCCCAACGTGGGGCCTGAACTCACAAACTGTGAGATCATGACCTGAACCAAAGTCGAATGGATGCTTAACTGACTGAGTCACCCAGGTACCTCTAGAAGGTCATTTCTAATGTGTCTCTGCAGTGGATGTGAACAACTCCAGGTATGCGGCCAAAGGAGTCAGCTGGCCAAGCAGCTGAGTGGTGTGACGTGATCCCGAGGCAGACTACCAGAACTTTCAGAGTGGAGGGGGAGTACCCCTTCCTTTGTGAGTGATGCTAATGGCAGGAAAAGATACCACTGCCAGGCAAAGCAGGGAGCATGACTAAGGTTAAGAGCACATCTCCTGACATGCACTTTACTCCGCTCTTTCTGCAAAAGGTATTTTGCTACCACTTTTCTGTGTATCTGCCCTGTCACCTCAGGAATATGCTGGGACCATTTCTATTTGTCTTTCATATCTGTAGTTTTCAACACATTAAAACGAATTCAGAAAAAGATACATACCCATTCACTCATATTACATACAGAGGAGTTCAAAGGCCACACTCAAAAATGTAGCTATTGTGTCACTGTAGGAACTTCTCCATGTCCACAAGCTGTTAACCTTAGACCTGGACACACCAGGTACTGGGGCAGGGAAGTGGAGGGGTGGCCACTTGGTGTGGCCTAGGGAACAGTCAATAAAGCATACTCACAGGAGACAGCATCTTCAATCTGTGTCACGTTAGCGAAGTGGGCAGTGTTTGGGATGCCCAGACACCTCATGCCATGAGCGTGACGCCACTCCTGGGAGAAGAGAGAAGTGGAAGGACAATGTGAAATGGGAATAAATGAACACAGAATACAAACTCCATTCTATTCAGAAGCCCTAACGTGACCCCATGTAAAAGACTCCACGTAATGGCAGCACTCCTTCTGCAGTTTGCGTTTGTAAACAGCTGCCTATGACTGAGAAGAGGAAGTTATTTCAAAGCAGCATTGCATTGTTTTCCCCACGGGGTTGATATATAAAACCGACATTCTAGATCCAGATCCAATAGTAGTCCAGATAAAACCTGTGTCAAGACCACAGAGAACAGCACAACTCTAATTAACCAGTCATCTCCCACACACTCCCACCACCAGCATGAGTAAGCGTTACTGATGGCGGGTCAGCGTCACCTTTGTAAGCAAAGAAGGCTGCTTACCAGGAGTAAGCAAGGATGTGAAGGAGAACAGGGAGAGACGATGACAATTTGGGCTCGGGGACGGCAAATGGCACGGGCTTTATCCTGGGTGTCAATTCCAACGCATTGAAGGTAATATTGAGAAAGACTCAGAGACTACTCGGGCTCAACAGAAAAGACCCAGGATCAATTAGTATGGATGTCTGAGGGAGGGAGAGAGGAGTTCATATGAATTCTCTAACCTTGGCCTAGCAAATCTTTTCCATTTATAAGATTTCCTTCCAAGTACTAGAAACCAAAGACAGAAACAAAACAAGGGTGAATCCACTCACTGGAGTACCATCCAGATAATGCCCTGTCTCAAAACTTGCTTGATAAATGTTATCCTCTTAGTTCTTATTTTTCAAAGACGCAAAAGCCCATTTAAGACACAAAAAAGGAGGCAGTCAGTCCTTTCTCTGGTTTTGTATACTAGCAGTGGGTAGAGAAATGACCAAAGAGTCAGAGGATGGCCTAAGGTGCTGGCAGAAAGATATGAGGAGAGAAGTATAAGAAACAGCAAGGGAAAACAGAAATGAGGTTCAAAGAGCAGAGTGGCAGAATGCCTCCAGAAACCATCTGAGGTGTAATGCTAGGCTAGTGTGGTGCCAAAGGTCAAATGCCACACGCCTGACTTTAGATCCACTCCTTCTTGCTTCCCTTAAGCTCTGGATGCTAATGCTTCTCTCGGGCTGTTCCTATCCTCTTTGAAAGTTGCATATTTCATACTTCAATTTCCAGGAGAAACGGCTCTGAATTCCTTACAGCAAAGTGTCGCTGGAAGGCCTTGGGACCTCGGTAGGTGTAATTTCCACATATCTCGCAGTTATAGTTGATGTTTAGACCGTGAAGCTTATACAACCAGTAGGGAATGGGCTGAAAGAGACCAGATAAGAATCAGTATTAGACTAGTGTCTGCGTCTGCTTCCGGAATGGGCAACAGGAAGGGGGTAGTGCTGGAACTTACTTTGCCATCCCAGCCCAGGGGCAGGTTTTTAGGGTTGTAAATGATCTCATTCTCTTCATCCTCACTTTCACTCTCACTGATCTGCTCTTCCTCTTCTTCTTCTCGCTCTTCTCCTGTCCTTGCCTGCTTGCGCTGCACATTTTCATGAGTAAGATGTCGCTGTTCCTAAGTCAGGTCCAGAAATGAAGAGGGAAGTGAGAGAAAAGTAGTGCAGAACAAGAAGGGCAATTTTCTAATTTCCTACAACCTTGTTGATCCCTCACATCCAAGGATACGGTTTTCTTGCTCGTACAAAAACGGGCAAGTCCTGCCTTCAGATCAGAACTCTTTATCAATAGGCTCTCCCTGATCCTGAAGGAAAAAGTCAAAGGTCTTATGTCACTTGCCTCAGCTACTCAATGCGGCCACAGATGATCACAGAACAGAAAAAGAAGTCTTTTCTGTATCTAAAAATATTACCTTACCCAGTCTTTTCTTCTCCTTCCTCGTCAAGATGACAACGTTCTAACTTGCCCTCTCTCCTCATTCCAGTCCAAATTCCATTTGTTCCCAGATTTATGTGCTTAAAAAACAAAACCAAAACCAAAAACACCCGGGGTGCCTGGGGGGCTCAGTCGGTTAAGCGTTGGACTTCGGTTCAGGTCATGATCTCACCGTTTGTGAGTTCGAGCCCCTGTCAGACTCTGCTGTCAGCATGAAGCCTGCTTCGGATCCTCTGATCCCCTTTCTCCCTGCCCCTCCCCTGTTCACACTCCCCCTCTCTCAAAAATAAACAAACGTTAAAAAAAGAACCTAATGGTACACTCTGCTTAAAAAAAACTTTTACTGGCTTCTTACTGTTTAAAGAACAAAGTCCAAATTTCCAACATAACTCTCCAAATTATTCCCTGACCACTCCCTCCCTTATAAGGCACACTCCACGCACACTGATTTTCTCATTATTTCTTAACATCCAGTTCCTCTTTGTGATATTTTACCTTCATCCTTACTGTTTCCTCTTCCTAAAACATTTTTTCTCCCTCTTTCTAATCAGAAAATGCAGTCTCAGTGTGTTGCAGCACACATCACATCACGCTGCAGTTACTTGTCTCCCCCAAGCACAAAGTGGGCTTTTCAAGGTCAAGAAGCCATGTCATATTCACTATTGTACCCACGGATTGAGTACAATGTCTGGAAACCAACAAGTATCGATAAATGCTGAGATAACAGTAAAAATCATACCACTACATACCGAGAGCAGAGCAACTTCTGAAAACCATTCTGACTGGAAGTCTAGAGAGTGGTGCCATCTGCCGGCAGGGAAACCAAAGTGCTCTCAAAGGAGGGAGAAAGTGAAAGTCGTGTGTACACCTTATGTCATGGGTACAAATTAGCCTCCCAATCATCTTCGGAGGACTGGCAACCCAGACTGCTGACCATACTAGCACAGCCCAAGTTCACTGCGGGGAATAGTAGTGTCCCAGGTTCCAAGACCTAGCCACCCTTTTACTGAAAGCGGCTGAGAACCAACAGGTGACTCTAGTTTTATAGCTATTACATGCAAGGTCCTCAAACAAGAGCATAATGAAAACATCCATGGCAACAAAGACATATAAACAAGCTACTGAGTCAGAGCCACCTGTTCAAAAGGCGATCTGAGCATCTGTATAGGGAAATGCTCTGAGAGCAGCTGAAAATTATACAAAGCAGACACTATCCAAAAGGCTGGTCTTCTGCAGGACTCCCAGAGATCCTGACCTTCTCTGGATGAGTGCTGCCCTTTCGTCTATCTTCTCTTCTCCGAAAGAGTCATTTCCCTTCTCCTCCTTCCTGAGAAAAGCATTCTGGGTTTGATTAGGGCTTTTTCTACTCCAACTCACCCTTCAGCCCTTTCTTGAAAGAATATTCAAGACGCAGTTCACAGCCAGCTTTGTACCACTAACATTCTAACCCTAGCAAATTCCTTATAATCTTCTAAATATGTAAGTAACGCCTTTTCATAGTAAAATCATACCTAAACTGCTATAAATAGATTTTTCTCCTACTTGCCTTCTGTTTCCTGGGTCATCTTCTAGGTATATTCTGGAATGCAGGCAAAGAACCTGCAACATTCTGGATACTATACTGAGAGGGGAGTCTCTTCTCTCTGCTTGGCCTTGGAAATAGCACTTAACAAAAGGCACTTAAGAACAGAGGGGACTTCAGTAAAGGCCCAAGTACCCTGAGAGAACCCTATTTTCTGCTGAAGTAGTTTAACATCTACCCTTTTCTCTTTCGATCCTAAAAAAACAACTAAGAATTCACATTTCTGACTCCTATATCTTGCATCTTATAGGTCTCAGCAGAGTCCATTACTTACCCCAAGAATCTCTACATATTCGTAGATCTGGGCTTCTAGGAAGGCAATGTCTTTGTTCCTCTCAGTGTCGCTGGAAACAAGAAACAAGCCATATCACTCAAGAGTTCTTTTGCCCAATGCCTTATCCCCTGTATCTGGGAACATTTATTCCAAGGGTGCATTAAAAACTACAAGCATGTGACAAATGTCATGCTGTGAAAGCAAATGTTCTATTCAACTTAGGACTTGCTGACAGAAGTATTAAGGTTCTTTCTTGGAATGCTCAGAAGCTTCCTCTTTGACCTCATTCTAGAAGGTAAAAAACACATGGAGACATTTAAATTTCCATCATCATAATCTACAAAAGAAATGTGGTATAGGAGGCAAGCTCTGGGATTGGCAGACTTGGGCCCAAATCCTGACCCTGCTACTTAGTAACTGTGAGATAGTGGGCACATTCCATTACTTTTCTGAGTCCTTATCTGCAAAAAATCAGGATAACTACTTTTCAGAGTTGTTGTAAGCATTACGAAAAACTCATTATTTAAAAAATACCCTGTACAAGCATGTGGCTCGAGAATAGATTCAACTACAGGAATGAAAGGTACAGCATAAGGAATATAGTCAGTGGCATCGCAACAGCGTTGTAACGTGACAGACAGTAGGTACGCTTGTGGGAAGCATGGCATAGAGCAGAGAGCTGTCAGGGGCGCCTGAGTGGCTCAGTTGGTTAAGCGTCGGACTTCAGCTCAGGTCATGACCTCACAGTTTGTGGGTTCAAGCCACACGTTGGGCTCTGTGCTGATGGCTCAGAGCCTGCAGCCTGCTTCGGATTCTGTGTCTCCCTCTCTCTCTTGTGTGCCTCCCCCTGCTTATGCTCTCTCTCTCTCTCAAAAATAAATAAACATTAAAAAAAAAAAATTAAAAAAAAAGCAGAGAGCTGTCAGATCACTAGGTTGCACATCTCAGACTAATGTAACATAGGGTCAACTATACTTCAATTCAAAGAAAAAGATTCAATTGTCAAGAGCCAAAATAAACTTAGAAGAGTATTTCCCGACCCTGTTCAGCCTCCATCTCCTCCTGAGGTGACAAAAAGTACCGAGAACGGTTTCACCTACTCTCAATCAGTGGAGTACGGACTGTCCTTGGTTTACAATGATAGCACTGCCGTTTGCAGGGAAAAAAGGGCAAACTAGACCTCTCTGAATCAATAATGGCGATAAAACAGGCTGCTGTGGTAAAAATTCTGCATGGGAAAATTTTAAAACTATCCACCGAAGTGCCACACCAGCTACTTACCGCTTGGTGCCTTTTGACTTGGGGTTTTTGGCAAACAGGGAGGTGTCGAGTGACTCCAGGGACTTTCCTTTGGTGCTGAAGAGCCTCTGGGCTCGTTCTTCTAGGGTCCTAAGGAGACGGGAGGAGCAAAAGATTTCAGAGTTCTTTTATCATATAGGCCTGCATATTTCTGCAGTGCACGGTGACAGGAAAGAATGGAATCAGAGCCAGTTACTGTGCAAACACACAGTAAAATGAGACAGTTCTGATAGAAAAAGCAGTTTCTTACCCACCGCACTTCAAGCCTAAAGCTAAGAGTGCAGATTTCAATCTGTCCAGACCCAGGGAGGCCAACTCCTACATAAAAAAGAGACAAGTTACAATTTTATATAAATAGATTCTGAGAAACAACAAAAGGCTCAAACAGGTGTTTGCAGGCTCGTGTGCGGGTGTTCTTGAAGCTGTGGCAAAACCACACATTCCATGGCCAAAACCTAGCAGTAAGTTCAAATTCTCCAAAGGACTGACTCTGTGGTCAAGTTCATACGTAATCATATTGGTAGTGATTACCTCTGCTATAGTTTAATATAGTTAGAATTATTTTATTTTACACTTTTCAAAGTCGTTGGTTTAATTTTTTTCTTTCTATCGTTATCTTTCCACATTCTTCGTAGATGCCTGGTTCCAGGAACTGGTGTCTTATCATAATAGGTTCATGGCATTAGAGAAGCCCATGAGTGGCTCTTCTGAGGAGTGAACAGGAGAGACCAGTACAGTTGCTAAAGAAAACAGGGGCGCCTGGGTGGCACAATTGGTTAAGTGTCCGACTCTTGATCTTGGCTCAGGTCATGATCTTGCAGTTGGGAGTTTGAGCCCCACACTGGGCTCTGTGATGATGGTGCAGAGCCTGCTTGGGATTATCTCATTCTCTCTGCCCCTCCCCCATTTGTGCATGCTCTCTCTCCAAATAAATAAACTTAAAAAAAAAATAAAAAGAAAACATACTTCCCAGGAGGAGAATGCAGACAGGTCAAGATGGGCTCCAGCATGGGTCAGGGCACTGCTGGTCTCTTTCTAGCAAGAAGAACAGGAAGATCCACGTTTAGAATGAAGGCAAGGGAGACACCTATCTAAATTACCAGGTGGTGGATGGTCCCCTCCTTGTACACATGTGTGACTAAGAATCAAATTCCCATAAGAGCAGAGTCAAAGAAAGATGGTCATTCTCTCCCTGAGAGTTCAGGAAAACTCAAGTTTATCATCAGGAGTGAAAATACATGGTACAGACTTCTAGCATATAATCTTTTCAGTTTCTGGGCAACAGGAGCCACCCAGCAGTAATGACATAGTTGGTGAAAATCCTGAGCTCAGCCAATGGCAAGGAGGCCCTGACAAATCTCATTCCCAAAGTATGCATGGAAAGAAAACCTGACATAACTGGCAAAGGACACCTCATAGTTACAACTGATCCTGAGGGATCGGTATCTAATGCCCTAAGATAGAGGCTCAATATTAAAGTATAATAATTAATTCAATGCCTGCGCTTGTCCTCTCCCAACCCCACTGAAGCTCACCGGCCATCCAGGAAAGGTACCATTCTCCCACTTCTTCTCAAACTCGTTCTGAATCTTTCCAAAAAGTTCATTCTGATCTTGCAGGGGCTTCACTCTATCTGTGTAATCTTGAAGGTATTCAAGCAGCATCTCCAGGTATCTACAGAGGAACAAGCAATACAGAGAAAGCAGTGAGAGTTTTTATGTTTTGCATAGATTTTTTATGTCCTGTAAAATACAATCATAATTCTAGTAACACCAGTTTTTAAAAACAATAATACTAAATTTTAGAAGGGGCTTGCAATTGACTTTTTTCCTGTAATCTTGATTCTGACTTTTCTGACCTCATTACATTCTCATGATATAATTTCAAACACTAAAATCTTAACTCACACAAAAGATTTCAGGTAAAAAGAAAAGAACAAGAGAGGAAGGAGTACAGACCACTAACCCGGGGCATAAAACCACAAACAAAATTTTCCATCTATACATCAGAACCAGGCACCTCACTTCAGTCACAATGAGAAATTCTCATCTTTTTCTTATTAAACTCCAAAGACCCAGATCCCTGAATGATACTTCCTTCCACAATGAAACAAATTTAAGAACAGCATGGGCATAAGATCCCAGATGTGCCAACAAATGCATCTTTTTCTAGAGCCAGAGTATGACAAATGCTTAAAAAACCATGTCATTCAAAATCCATATCCTCCAATAAACCTGGAAGTCGTTTGTGTCCTTGTTCCAGGCAATAAAATGCAAAACTCTGCCATCCAATCTTTACATGAAATAACCTCCTAATCAAACCCAGTAGAGCCTAGCAGCTGGCAAAGCCCACCTTTTATATTCGGCATTCTTCCTTTCTTTAGGAATGTCAAATAATTGGTCAAAGATGGACAGATATGTGATATAATCCAGCTTCTGAAAGGAGAAATGACAAGAGATTCAGTTAGGTATCTGCACCAAGTTATGCTATAGTCTCCAATAAATGAAGATCAAAACTTAGTGCTAACAAAGTAACAAGGCCCGGCTCATCTTTGTCTTTTTCCTCCCCATCATTTAATTCCTGCACTAGTGGGCTGTTAATTCCACAGCACTGAGTAGACTACCAGACACGAAATGAACTCTGCAAAATAAAGATCAAATCAACAAACAGTAAACTAAAGAAACATTTGTCAAACACTAACTATATGCGAGGCACTTGAAAACTGACACCCACTACAGCCTAAACTAAGGTCCTGAAGGTGACATTTGTGCATTCATACAGTCACTTATTAAGCATCTTTGGACCAAATACATGGATACAAATGAGAACAAGATAGGTACAGGACCTGCCCTCACGGAGCTTAAAGTACAGTCCCTGAACTTTTGGGACATTTCCTCACAACCCCATGAGGAACTTAATCATATGCTTCCTTGTGAACTTTCTGAGATTGTCACATTCAGTCTCAACTCTTGTGATAAAAGACACTAAGTAACCCTTTACTGGCACAGATTATGTTTTTATATTTTTCTTTTTTTTTTTTTTTCAACTTTTTTTTTTTTATTTTATTTTTGGGACAGAGAGAGACAGAGCATGAACTGGGGAGGGCAGAGAGAGAGGGAGACACAGAATCGGAAACAGGCTCCAGGCTCTGAGCCATCAGCCCAGAGCCTGACGCGGGGCTCGAACTCACGGACCGCGAGATCGTGACCTGGCTGAAGTCGGACGCTTAACCGACTGCGCCACCCAGGTGCCCCTGTTTTTATATTTTTCATATACCTAGTACCATGTGCATCTAACACAGGAGCTCAGTATGTGTTTGAGGGTTTTTTTTTTAATGTTTATTTTAGAGAGAGTCTGTGTAAAGAGGAGAGGGCAAGAGCGAGAGGGAGAGAGAGAATCCCAAGCAGGCTCCACACTCAGCATGGCGCCCAATGTGGAGCTTGATCTCACGACCCTGAGATCGTGACCTGAGTGGAAATCAAGAGTCAGACGCTTAACCGACTGAGCCACCCAGGCACCCCTGTTTCAGTTTTTTTTAAAAATATATTTTAAGGGTGCCTGGGTGGCTCAGTCAGTTAAGCGTCTGACTCTTGGTTTCGGCTCAGGTCATGACTTCACAATCATGATCTCATGCTGGGTGTGAAGCCTGCCTAAGTGTCTCTCTCTCTCTCCCTCCCCAACTCACAAACGCATGCATGCGTGCTCCCTCAAAAAGTTTTTTTTTTTTTTATATTTACAAAAGCAAAACATGCTTATATTAAGCAATAAAATTCATTAATAAAATACTATGCTTGGGGCGCCTGACTGGCTCAGTTGGTAGAGCACGCGTCTCTTATTTCAGGGTCATGAGTTCAAGCCCCAAGTTGAGTGTAGGGCGTACTTAAATAAAAATAAATAAAAATAAAATAAAATGCTCGTTGTTTTCACTATAGAAACTTTTCATTTTGAATACTATTTCATTCCAAGAAAGCACATCACCTCTTTAAGATTTAATGGTTACAAAACACAAGGCAGATAATCTAATTGCTTTCTGTCCAGGAGCCCCAGCCTGATGTCCTGACTCCCCCCTAGAATCAGAACCACTCTCCCCGTAACCCCCCAGGTCCTACCTCTGAGGCCTTCAGGTTAATGTATTTGAGGTAACAGTCATGGAGGTCAAGGTAACGACCATATCCCTCTTCATCTGTGAACTCCACCAAATCTGAAAGCATCAAAGATACCAGTGATTCAGACATTAAAGACCACTTTCTTGGACCTGGCTTTTCACACGGACTGCTAGTTCTTTGTTTCATGACACAGCCCTTCACCCAAATGTCCTCCCTATACTCATGAAGTGAACAAACTTCAATTTTCCAGGTCAGCGAATCTGAGCTAGGGTAGCGCAAAATCAGTATTTTCTCCAAGGCCGATTCAGGATGCTAGTACAGCTCAGAAACCAGCAAAGAGAAAACCGGCAAGAGAACCTGGCTATAAATTTCTCTGGGGCTTTGAGTGAAAATCTGAGCTCTGTCATTAACCTGCACTTTTGTTAGTGCTAGAGGGAAAGGGTAAATCCTACTTACTTTGTGCCTCTTCACTTGGATTCTCTCGAGCCTTCAGAAGCTCTTCAAATTCCACTGACATTGGCACACAGATCTGAGGGGAGAAAAGAGAAAAATTCACGTGGATTTTTCAACAAAAAAATTGCAACGTCACAGAAATGGGCTGTACAGAAAGTTGGACTTCTAACACTTTAGACTTGAGTTTTCATTATGTGTCTACTACTATTCTCCAATTACCTTGCTTTGTCTTTTGTTTGACTAAAAACTGCTAAAGTAACACTTGCTCACAAAAAATCAAAATGAAGGGGTGCCTGGGTGGCTCAGTTGGTTAAGTGTCCAACTTCGATGCAGGTCATGATCCCACAGTTTGAGTTCGAGCTCCGTGTTGGGCTCTGTGCTGAAAGCTCAGAGCCTGGAGCCTGCTTCAAATTCTGTTATCTCTCTGTGTGCCCCTCCCCCACTTATTCTCTGTCTCTGTCTCTCTCTCTGAAAAATAAACATTAAAAAAAAAAAAAAAATGAAAACCCCAAATCCCCCTTTAATTCTGCTGAAAATAGGTAAGCACTATTAAGAGATGTTTCCTTTTTTTTTTTTTTTAAACGTTTATTTATTTTGAAAGACAGCGAGTGAGGGAGGGAGGGGCAGAGAGAAAGACAGAGAATCCCAAGCAGGCTGCACACTGTTAGTGTGGAGTCTGACATAGGGCACGAACTCATGAACCATGAGATCATGACCTTAGCAGATATCAAAAGCTGGATGCTTAACCCACTGAGCCCCCCAGGAACCCCAAGAGACCTTTTTCTTTTTTACTGTTTATTCATTTTTAAGAGAGAGATAGAGCACGAACGGGGGAGGGGAAAAGAGAAGAAAGGGAGACACAGGATCCAAAGCAGGCTCCAGGCTCTGAGCGGTCAGCACAGAGTCTGACTTGGGGCTCGAGCTCACAAACCGTGAGATCACGACTTGAGCTGAAGTCTGCCGTCCAACCGACTGAGCCACTGGGGAGTCCCTCCCAAGAGGCCTTTTTATAGGTTTCCAAACTTTGCTGAACATTTAGGATCACCTGGGGAGTGGTTTAAAAAATCTTGATGCCCCTGACACCAATTAAATCAGAAGGGTGGGGAAGGTAGCAACACTTTTTCAAGATCCCCAGAGGATTCAAATATATCCACCAAAATTTGGAAATCCCTGTTCCATATATTTAAATATACACATTTGTTTTTTTGTTTTTTTGTTTTTTTTTTTTCAACGTTTATTTATTTTTGGGACAGAGAGAGACAGAGCATGAACGGGGGAGGGACAGAGAGAGAGGGAGACACAGAATCGGAAACAGGCTCCAGGCTCTGAGCCATCAGCCCAGAGCCTGACGCGGGGCTCGAACTCACGGACCGTGAGATCGTGACCTGGCTGAAGTCGGACGCTTAACCGACTGCGCCACCCAGGCGCCCCTAAATATACACATTTGTACAAGCACACACAGGCGTGTGCAAGGTTTGTTTTTCACATAATTGGACCTTTTCTCCCTCCACTTAGTGTATCTTGGGCATCCTTCCGACATTTTTTGAAACTATGTATTCCTTATCATCTTTCTACCAGGGCTGGAATAAGGTTAATACATCAGAATGGTACTCGTGTCTTGTCTCTTGGATGGCAAAACACTTTACATCTACACTTCAAAAGGGTGGGAAGACGTATGTTGGTGTGAGAAAGCACCTTCATCTCCTACCCCTGAACTTCAATGTCTTCTTTCTGGTACTTTCGGTCTTCTCCTTGCTCTACCTGCTCCTTTAAAACATGCACGTCTTCCTTATGACCCTCCTGTCTCTCCTTTTTTTCTGCCAGTCTTTTAAATGCCTGTTCCCCAATCCATACTTCTGCTTCCCCGTGATCCACTTTTGGCCCCTGTGACCAGATTTCCATTCCCACTACTTCGATGAAGCAGCAATCCTGGCACTTACCGGTCAACAACAAGTGATGCCAGTGGCCTCCTTTCTGAAAGTCTTTTGCTTAGCTTTTCAGTAAGACACACTACCTAGAGCTGTTGTTTGACCTCTGTGATAGAAGTGTTCCCAGGATACGGTTCATTTAGGTACCTTATTGTCATCGGTATGCCCTCAAGGCACGTGGAAAAGCTTGGCCTATACCTTCACACTGCGTCTCTTTCTCAGAACTCTATGATTCATGGCTTCAACCATCATATCTAAGATAATTCTCAGATCTAAATCACAAGATTTTATCTCTTGCCTAAGCCCCAGTCACCTAACTTCTACTACTCACGGAACACTCCGACCTATATACACTATCACCTGAAAAGCTACATATATGAAAACCCATTTTCCACTGCATATGGGTTACCTCTTTCTTCTTTATTTCCATCAAGGGAACAAACAACTTAACTGACTGAGCCACCCAGGCACTGCCCCCCCCACCCCCCGTTCTTAAACAAAACAAAACAAAGCATGATTGGGCAGGGAGAGCCTACACTGTGATTTAGACAGGACAAAGTCTTTAACCTCCCAATGGGGAGCTGTGGAGCAAAGACTACTCATTCCAAGAGTTTCTCAGTGGATGGAAATAGCCAGGCCACAGTACCCTCACTGTGCTCAGTCACTGGCTGGGCTATCCAGGAAGAGTATGGCTTTGGTCTAAAGATGAGGGGGAGACTGAAAGCACTGGTGTTGTAGGATGTCAGCTAAATATCTGCTTGCAGCTAAATGGCAGGTTCTTTTTTGAAGGGACATCTAAATGGCACATCGCTATTCTCTTTACACCTTTCCTTTAGTGTGCTTTTCGGGCAGGTTTGGAAAAAATACTTTCTAAGTACCATACCTCGTTTGGGTGTTTACGATGGAATTCTTTTATTTGCTTGAGTCTGTTATAAAATTCGGCAAATTCATTGGGTCCTGAAATGGCATTGAGTTCCTCCTTCCGTAACCTACAATTTCAGGAAAAATCCAAAGAACATAGTACACAAAATCAGTCCTTTAATCGTGGCTCCTCAGAGGCATGAACTTCTGGACTAGCTGGGACTAGCACTTACCCATCCTTATCATCGTATAAATCCCGCAGGTTCCCACTGACTTCCATATACCTCTGAAAGGCAAACACAAAACCCATCAGAACAAAGTAATCTGGAAATATAGGGCTCAGCAACCAACAGGGCCCACTAGTCAAAGGTCAGGGAAACCTTGAGAGATGTGGTGTTAAAAGTTCCTGCGCTTTCTGGTACCCTTAACTGACAGCACTGTTCCTGCTTAGTTTTTAAAACACGTCAAGGTGAAGACTACCTAAGTGACACGTTTTGAAGGGTGGAGTGTTCCTATATTTACATCCTACTGATACTTAACTTTCCCTGGAAGAGTCAGAGAATCACATAAGAGAGTCACCCTCTAAACAGCAGTTCCCACCCTCAAAAATAAAAGTTTCCTACCTCTTGAGGGTAGCTCAAGAGGACTTTCACTACTTGACAAAGCTTGACTGAGTGCACAGGCTAAATAAAAATCTCACAGCTTACTTTGGATTCAAACTCAAGATAGCACAGTTCCCTCTTCAAAACTTTTGGGACCAGATTTCACTTCAGAATTTGGAAATTTTAAGTTGGAAAATGATTATATATTATGCAACATCCCTACTGGCATCTGGAACACATATTAGTAATCCCGCAATGAAAATGATGCATTATTTACTAAGTGGGATAAAGGCCATAAAAAGCCTTTTATCTGTTCAGGTCAGATTTTGCCACCAAGTAATTAAAAAACAAAAAAAAATACTGTCCCCATCCCCACCCAAAAAACATAGAAACTCTTTTGTTTTCACAGTATTTTTTGTAAAGTTTATTTATTTTCTTTTTTTTAAACGTTTTATTTATTTTTGAGACAGAGAGAGACAGAGCATGAACGGGGGAGGGTCAGAGAGAGGGAGACACAGAATCTGAAACAGGCTCCAGGCTCTGAGCTGTTAGCACAGAGCCCGACGTGGGGCTAGAACTCACGGACCGCGAGATCATGACCTGAGCCGAAGTCGGCCGCTTAACCGACTGAGCCACCCAGGCGCCCCAAGTTTATTTATTTTCAAAGGGAGAGGGAGAGGCAGGGAGAAAACCAAGCAGGCTCCATGCTATCAGCGCAGAGCCCTACGAGGGGCTCGACCCCACGAATTGTGAGATAATGCCTGAACCAAAAGCAAGACTTGGACACTTAAACTGACTGAGCCACCCAGGCGCCCCCATTTTCACAGTATTTTTGATTTGAGAATTTAGATAAGGAACTAGGAGCTAATGATACTAATCATTTCCTGCACCGAGAAACTCTGATTAGGTCTTTCAATCTTTTTTTTTTTTTTTTTTTTTTTAAGTATTTATTTAGGGGCACTTGGGTGGCTCAGTTGGTTGAGCATCCTACTGCAGTTCAGGTCATGGTCTCACAGTTCGAGCCCCCATCGGGCTCTGTGCTAAGAGCTCAGAGCCTGGAGCCTGCTTCAGGTTCTATCTCTCTCTCTCTCTCTCTCTCTCTCCCCCCCCTCCCCTGCTCATGCTCTGCCTCTCTCTGTCTCTCAAAAATAAATAAATGTTCACACACAAAAAAATGTTTTAAGTATTTAAAATTTTTTAATTTTTTTTTTTTAAATTTACTTTTGAGAGAGAGAGAGAGAGAGACAGAACACAAGGAGGGGAGAGGCAGAGAGAGAGGGAGACACAGAATCCGAAGCAGGCTCCAGGCTCTGAGCTGTCAGCACAGAGCCCGACGTGGGGCCAGAACTCAGGGACCATGAGATCATGACCTGAGCCAAAGTCGGACGCTTAACTGACTGAGCTACCCAGGCGCCCCATAAAAAAAAATGTATTCGTTTAGAGAGCAAGAGAGTACAAGTTGGGGTGCAGGGGGAGAGGAGAGAATCCGAAGCGGGCTCTGCGTTGTCAGTGCCGAGCCCTATGCAGGGTGTGAACTCATGAACCAAATGTGAAATCATGATCTGAGCCGAAGTCAGATGCTCAACCTACTGAGCCACCCAGGCGCCCCAGGTCTTTCAATCGTTTCTAAACAGATTTCAAATACATGCAAGAGAAGAGAGCACAGTATAATGAACCTTCATTTACCTATCACTCAGCATTAAAGGAGCAACTAAGTTGCATTAAGTTAATCAACATTTTGATTTTAATCCACTTTCTAAAAGTAAAACTGAACGAAGTAAATGCAATTTCGTAGGGAAAAACACTTCAAATACTTCAAAACAATACCTTGAGGGGAAAACACTAACATTGAGCATTCTTTTTGGGGGAGAAGGGATAGTACTTTTTGTGCCTGGGCCACTGACTTAACTATATTCTTTGCACATCATGGGACAAGGGATGCTATGAATAAAAGGTCCCCATTCACAGAAGTGAGGAAGCGCAGTTCAGTATCCTCGGGTTTGGCAGCCGCGAGGACATCTCCAGGCAGACAACCCACGACCGGTCAGTCTGGTGGTTACCTTCGGCCAAGGTTCATGTTGGGACCCCGCACCCCTCCTCCCCTCCCTTTTCCAGCTCATCCCGACCCAAAGAGAAGCGGACAACGCAGTACTCACATCTTGCATGGCCCGCGTGCGGTGGTCGGAATTGATCTGGTCCCGGAGCTGAAGAAAAGCAAACGGTGACACAGATGCCGTTAGTCGGAATTCTGAAGGTGGAAAGGCCGCCGGAGGGCGGAGCTTACCCGCCCAGGTCCCAGCGGCTGCAGCCGAGGCCTCGGGGAGCGCGGCGCCTCCGGGGGCGGTAACCATGGCGGAGCTTGGAGAGGGAGCCCCGGAGGGAGCAGGAGGCCCGGAGCGGGAAGGGTCTGAGGGCCAAAGAAAGCTCCCCGAGGTTAAACACCGGAACGGGGCCCAGCCTCGACGTAGCCCTTGCCCAGGCCCCACTCAC
Source organism: Panthera leo (assembly GCF_018350215.1). Lineage (NCBI taxonomy): Eukaryota > Metazoa > Chordata > Mammalia > Carnivora > Felidae > Panthera > Panthera leo. Next base: position 29,123,697 of record NC_056686.1, read on the forward strand.
CGTGGACTTCTTAGTGAGCATCTCTTTGGCCATGACGTCCATGAGCCGTTCCTTTTCCTCATGATACCGCCGCTGCTGCTCTAGAATTGTCTCCATTTTTCCTCCGCCGCTGCACCTCGATTCACACCACCGACACGGCCGGAAACGACTCCCGCCGCTTTGCGCGCCCGCGCCCCGCGCTGAGCGTCCGGCTGCACCAAAGTTCCGCGGGTGCCGGAAGTGCCTCTGGGACTCGAAGAAAAGGGAGCCTCACAAGGAGAGCACAGTCCGTGCTGTCGAGATCGCCGCAGTGCCCCCTGCTGGCCGGAGGTGTGGCGGAGCGAGGCCGAGCGGTTTGCAGGTGCCTCTAGAGGGCGTCCAGAAATTCAGGAATCTGAGGTTAAGAGGCTGGCTTTCTGGGCTTTTACGAGGCGGGCAGGGCAGGCAGGGACATGGTGGACTGAGTAGTTGAAGAACGTGGATGGGAGCTGGGAGACCGGAACTTGAGTCTTTAGCTTTCATCGTGACCTCTGACAACGTTTTTCCCTTCAATGGACCTCAGTGTCCTTGTCAGTAATTTTTTTTTTTTTTTTTTTAAAGAAATTCGCATGTGGAGGACACCTAATTGTCTGTAAGCAGGGGGCTCGTAAAATAAAATATGGTGGGGCGCCTGGGTGGCTCAACTGGTTAAGCCTTTGACTCTTGATTTCGGCTCAGGTCCTGATCTGGGATGGAGACCCACCCGTGGGGCTTCCTGCTAACAGCAGGGAGCCTGCTTGAGATTCTCTCTCTCCCTCTCTCTTCCCCTCCCCTGTGCACACATATGCTCTCTCTCTCTCTCTCAAAAATAAATAAACATTTAAAAAGTAATTGTCAAAAAAATTGAATTTATAAAAAAATAAAATATGGTACATCCGAGCAGTGAAATGCTAACAGCTTCATAAAAAAAGAATGAAGCAAATTTCTAGGTATGGAAATTAAGACATATTCCCATATAGTCAGACGTTCATAGCAGCATTATTTATAATCAACAAAAACTGGTTGCAGCCCCAACATCCATTAACTGGTGAATGGTAAACAAAATATGGGACATTATTCAGCAGTAAAGGAATGCTACAATATGAATGAACCATGAAAATATCACATTCACTAAAAGAGGCCATATACAAAAAATGTCATAGGGTATATGCAGATGTAATGTCCAGAAAGGCAAGTCTATGGAGATGCGTGGTTGTCGCTGGAGGTGAGAGCGAAGTGACAGTAAATTTGGTGGCGATAGAAATGTTCTCAAATTGGATTATGGCAATGGTTGTTCCACAACTGTATTAAATTTGCTCAAGGTAATTGAACTGTACACTCAAAGTGGGTGAATTTTATGGTATGTAACTTATCCCTCAATCAAGCTGTTAAGGGGATGCCTGGGTGGCTCAGTCGGTTAAGCATCTGATTTTGGCTCACGTCATGAGCTTGCAGTTCATGGGTTCCAGACGCACATCGGGCTCTGGGCTGACAGCTCAGAGCCTGGACCCTGCTTCAGATTCTGTGTCTCCCTCGCTCTGTGCCCCTCCCCTACTCATGCTCTCTCTCTCTCTCTCTCTCTCTCCCTCTCTCTCTCAAAAATAAATAAATATTAAAAAATAAAAAATAAATAAATCTATTAAAAGAATCTATATGAACTCAATGAAGTTCAACACTAATTGTTAATGAGGAGACAGGAAGATCTGATACAGGAGGGAAATTTTTCTTTGTATATACCCAGCATGAAAAGTTTTTTTTCTTAACTTATACATGCATTATTTTTTCAAATTAAAAAATAAACTAAAAACTAAAAATGGAGAGGGGTGCCTACGTGGCTCAGTCAGTTGAGTGTCCAACTCTTGGTTTTGGCTCAGGTCATGATCTCTCAGTTTCATGGGTTTGAGACCTGCATCGGGCTCTGAGCTAACAGTGTGGAGCCTGCTTGGGATTTTTGCCTCCCTCTCTTTCTGTTCCTCCCTGACCTGCATTTTCTCTGTCTCTTAAAATAAATAAATAAATAAAAAACCAACCTAAAAATTAAGGGACGCCTAGGTGGCTCGGGTGATTAGGTGTCCAACTTCAGCTCAGGTCACGATCTGAAGATTTGTGGGTTTGAGCTCTGCATTGGGCTCTCCACTCTCAACTCAGAGCCTGCTTCAGATCCTCTGTCTCCCTCTCTCTCTCTGTCCCTCCCCCACTCTTGCTTTCTCTCTCAAAAATAAACATTTTTAAAAAGTCTAAAAATGGGATACCCAGGTAGCTCAGTCAGTTAAACATCTGATTTTGGCTCACATTATGATCTCACAGTTCGTGGGTTCCAGACCCGCGTCGGGCTCTGGGCTGACAGCTCAGAGCCTGGAGCCTGCTTCAGATTCTGTGTCTCCCTCTTTCTCTGCCCGCCCCCCTACTCATGCTCTGTCTCTCGAAAATAAATAAAACGTTAAAATAAATAAATAAATAAATAAATAAATAAATAAAATTAAAAAAGCCCTAAAAATTAAGACACACATATGTACATGCATGCTTAACAAAAAAGGAACTAGGAAGTTATAATATCTCCAGCAATTTTTAGTGATTTGCCTCTTCTCTTTACTTTTAGGAATTCTCCAATTTTTCTACAATGAGAACGCGTTGCTTTATGTTTTTCAAAGTTTGAAAAATAACGCAGGCATAATGACTCTCATCTTGCCTGCTGATGGGGTGTTGTGAGGGTTATATGTCTCAAAATTTAAACAAGATCTAAACCGCAGGGAGAGCACTCCAGGCAAAAGTCCTCCCCAGAGGCTTTTCTTGCACCTCTAGAAAAGAGGTGGGAAATCTCCATTCAAGATTGGAGAGACTGTGTTGGGGGGTGGGGGGGGGGGGAGGATTTGGGATCTATGATATATCATCAAATATAAGATGTCATCAAATGTTAACTCCATCATTATGTTCCACTAAGAAAGACCAAAAATATTTTTCTTGAGATCAATGACACAGTACCTGTACATCTCTTTCTCTGAGGTGGGTGGACCACTCAAGCAAAACCATTCACCTTCCGTCCCCTAAAACCTCCTTCTCGGGTCTATCAAACCAGTCACCGAGTCCTGTCTTTTCCACTCCTGACGCCACCTGCCTCTTTATCTCTCACCTGGACCAGTGCACTAGCTTCCTACAGAGCCTGCTCATCTTACCCCTTCAATCCATTATTCATGCTGCAGTCAGAGTGATCATCTTATGCCCCTGCTGAAACATTTCCACTGGCTGCTTACCCGCAGGGTGAGGTCTGTTTAACTTGGCATTCGATTTTTTGTGACCTGGCTTCTGCCTGCCATTTTAGTCTCTTGGCACTTCCTCCAAATGAAATTACTCGCTGCTTCCCCAAAGCGCCATATGTTTTTTCAAGCCTCCCGTTCTTTGCACCAGCTGTTTTCTATGCTTGGACTACTCTTCCTCCACAAGTATTTATTGAACAAGTAGTAAGTGCCGGGAGTTGAAAATAGAAGGGTGAGCAAGGCAGGCGCGAGCCCAGCCTTCACAGAAGCCGTTGGGAGAAAGAGACAAAAATGTAAACATATAATTAATTATCAGTTGTAAGGACACATGTTGGGTATTTGTAAAGGTTTGTTGAAAAATGGCAACCACAGTCTCAGAAAGTTTAGGATTTGCATCGGGCCCGGGAGGCAGTCTGAAAATAATCCACCTGTGATTACCTAGGTGACTTTGGGGAACTGGCAAGCGGAGTCCGCACCTCTGTGAAATGGAAAAATGCCCGCCTCATAGGATTTCTGGGAGGATTTAGTATGAGATACATATGATCGCGTGGTTCTGCCGGACCGGAGGGCCCCTCCCCCACGAGACCCTAAGGTCCACTGGCTCTGCAGCTCGGGTCCCCACCCCAAGAGGCGGCGGGCAGGACAAGGAGTGCCCCAAGCCGCGCGTGCCGGGAGCGCGCCCCCGACCGTCGGGGGGCCGAGGGCGGGGCAGGGGCCGCGGGCGACCGACACCCGGGGTGGGGAGCAGCGCTCCGCCCCATCTCCCCACTTTGGGGGACAACCCCCCTCGCTCACTCCCGCCTCCGCCCCTGAATCACAGGGGGGCGGGGCCGTGACCCATTCATGCCGGGAATCGGATCCAGATGTTCCCGCGGCGCGTGCAGCTGCATCCTTGCCTTTTTTGGCAAAAAACGTGCGGCCCCGAGCGGATCCCGGGCCGCCTCCGCTAATCCTCGGGAAGAGGGGGAAGGGGGCTGAGGGTCTGGGCCCAGACTGGGAATCCGCACCGGGTGCTCAGCGGGATTTGGGAAGAGCTGCCAGTGGAGGGGGGCGGTTTGTACTGGATGGGGAACCCACTGCCGACTCCGCTCCCGTCCGGGACCTCCCCCAAGCCCCCTCCCTTCCCCACCCGGAGGAAAAAGTCCTTCGCCAGCAGAGGGGAGGTTGGCGGAGCCTGAGATGGACAGTAGCAGCGACGGGATCCCCGTTCTCCGGAGGTTTCCCATCCCAGCAGCTTCCTCCTCTGCCCTGCACGGAGGAGGTCTGGAAAAGCCTCAGAGCCTCCCTGTCTGCCAGGGAACCTTCCTCCCCCGCCCCCTCCCCCCCCACCCCCCGCCAAACCCAGACAAACACACAGAGGCCTTCGCTTCCTCACACTGCTTTATTGCAGAATCTGGAAGGGCGGGGTGAGCCAGTCCCACCCCCTCTGCCCATCTCCGGGCAGAATGGAGCTCAAATGAAAGGAGAAAACACTCGACAGATACCGGATGGGCAAAACCCTGTGCTCTAGGACCCCTTTAAAGTGTGAACGCTGGTTTTGCTGTCCAGAGAGCCCCAGCCCCGAGGCTAGATTGGGATGACGGTGGGGAGGGTCAAACCTGAATATAGCCCACTTTTGAGGACTTCTCAGGCACCCACAGAGGACCTAACGTCTCAGGAAAGAAGTCTAGATCAAAGGGGGCCTGGGCCCCAGAGTCCAGGTTTAGATGGCTGGGTCTAGAGCCCTGATTTGGGGAGAGGGCTTGGGATCTGGGAACCCAGACTGTAGGGGGAGTCTAGGTTGGCAGAGGGGATTTGAATCATGGAGGCTCCATAAGAGCCCAGGTTTGGGAGCCCTGGGTCAGGGAGTACCGGTTTGGGATGTGGGAGCAGGGAGGCTGAATCCTGGAGCCCAGGAGGAGCCCCAATTTGGGGGTGGGGGGTGGGGCTGGGTCCCAAAGGTGGTTTGGAAAAGGAGCCTTAGTCCTGGAGCCCTGGTTTGGGAGGCCCTGGGCCCAGGAGTCCTGGCTCAGGGCCCTGCCTGGCTGCAGCCCTGGCACAGTACTTGGTCTCCATCCGGCACGAAGCCTTGACCCACCAGGGAGGTGGAGCAGCGGGCACAGGAGAAGCAGCTGTGGTGCCAGTGGCGGTCTTCAAAGGACACATACTTGCCTCCACCGAGTCCTGGGGGGAGGCCGGAGGTTAGCTCTGCGGATCCGGAGCGCGGTCCTGTCCCTCAGCCTCACCCAACACCAGATCCCATTCCCTTGCTTGCACCCTACCCGCTCTGTCCTTTGACCTCTGTCCCACCTGTGATGGGGCGCTTGCAGCTGCTGCACTTGGGTGCAAAGAGTTCTCCAAAACAGGCCACGCAGTATGGATCGTCGTCCCGGGAGGTGAACTGTTGCCCTGCCAGGGGCGTCTGGCACCCTGTGCAGACCAGGCATTCTCGATGCCAGGGCTGGTCACGGTATGTCACGCCACCCTGTGTCAGCGTCTACGGGGGCAGCATCTGTCAGTGGGAGGGAGTGGCGGTTCCCACCCCACAACAGAGCCTGGCTCACCCCCACCCCACTGGCCCAGCCCCCACCTTGCTGCAGCGGGCGCAGCGAGGCGCAAACTTGTTCTCATAGCAGGGCACGCAGTAGTGAGCACCCTTGTCGGGCACAAAGGAACGGGAGCCCAGCGGCTGCTCACAGCCACTGCACAGGAAGCAGTGCTCGTGCCACGTCTGGCCTCCATATTCCAGCTTCCGGGACCCTGTGGGGAACAGGGGTCCCACTCAGAGGCTGTGTCCTAAGCTCCTGAGTGCCACCCTCTGCTACCCTCCCAAGGAGGGTCCCCGCTGTTCCCACAGCCTAAGCAGGGTGGCATCCATGCACATGCAGCAGGACCCTGGCCCCATATACGGCACATGCTATCCTCCCCCGAGCACTGCACAGACTTGCTGGACACATGCTAGGCTCCCAGAAACTAGACACGAGGAGTTGGCACATGCGAAGTCCCCATGTGTAGCAGATATGACTGTCTCAGCATACGCCAGGCCTCCGTGTCACAGGCACGATGACTTGGTACACTCTAAGCCCTTATATGCCAGACATGATGGTTTGAGCACACCACAACGATCCTACATATACTAGCCAAGCAAGTCTTTGCCCACACAGAATTCTAATGCCCCGGACGTGATCGATCCAGTACACGCTAAGCCTTGACATGTCCTAACGATGTCATTCTCCACACGTCCTCAAGCCTCACGTAACTATGAGGCATGCGGGTCACCACACACGTGAGCCCTCTGTTTATCTGCTTCTGCACACACCAAGACCCAATGCACCAAGCACGATGGTCTCCTTGCACTTCTCGCTTCTGCATGTACCACACGTGCAGGCGCTCATACGTGCTAAGCGCCCCGGCGTGTACCGAGCCTGTCCGTCTGCCCATACACGGTCAACTCACAGGCGCGTAGCAGGCCTGCTGGTGCGGCACACATCAAACCCTCAGGAATGTACCAAGCTTGTCCGTTCTTGTACATGCTCCGCTTTCATGTGTACAGCTGGGTGTGCCAGTCCCCGTGCATGCTAATCTCCCGGGAGCACACGGGCACGACCCATCCTGTATACACCGAATTTCCAGAAAGATGCTGTGTGTGCAGGTGTTAAGCATAGTCAGCCTCCGCATACGCAACATGCATGTGCCAGTCCCTTGTGTGTGCAAGAACCCTACCCAGATGCAGGCACCCGGTCCCACACACGGCGAGCCCCCCGGGGGACGTACCAGGCATGACGGGCTCCCCGCAGGCGGAGCACTGCGACGAGAAGGCGCTGCAGTAGCAGTCATTGCAGAGCAGCTCCCCGTCCTGGCAAGTGAAGGGCTCATCGGCCAGTGAGCGCTGGCAGCGGCAGCAGCGGAAGCAGCCCTCGTGGAAGTGGCGGTCTTCGTAGAACAGCTCCTGCGGGGCGTGTGGCAAGGGACACTGGCACCTTTGCCCCCTCCGCCAGCCTCCACCCACTCCTTGCCCTGTCAGGTCCAGTCCTTACCCTTGAGTCATGCCCGATAAGCTGCTGGCACTCAGCACACGTGTTAGCGAAGGTATTGTCATAGCAGGGCACACAGTAGGGGCCGTCGTCCGTCTGGATGTATTTGCGGCCATACAGGGACTCGCTGCATTTCGCACAGTCAAAGGACTCGCTCATGGTGGCTATGAGTGCGCCCTGCCAGGGGCAAAAGGTGGGGCGCGGGTCACCCAGAGGGGCTGTGACTCAGCCCCTTGTAAAAGCCTTTTGCAAGAGACCAGGCATAAGAAATGCCAGGTCAGAACAGGTGGTGAAGAGGAAGGGCTGCTTCTGGAAACCGAGGAGTCTGGCACATTTGTTCTCTTTCTTTTTTGTTTTTAACGTTTATTTTTTTGAGGGAGAGAAAGCGTGCAGGCGTGCACGCACGCTCACACACGCACACACGCACGAGCAGAGGAGGGGCACAGAGAGGGAGACACAAAATCCAAAGCAGGCTCCAGGCTGAACTGTCAGCACAGAACCCGACGTGGGGCTCGAACCCATGAACTGCGAGATCATGACCTGAGTCAAAGTCTGACGCTCAACCAACAGAGCCACCCAGGCATCCCTCTTTTTTTTTTTTTTAACCAATTAGTTAATTATTTGAGAGAGAGAGAGAGAGAGAGCACTCACAGGAGCGGGGACGGGGGGAGAAGGGCAGAGGGATATAGATAATCTCAAGCAGGTTCCACACTCAGCGAGGAGCCAGATGCGGGGCTCGATCCCATGATCCCGTGATCAGGGATCAAAATAAAGAGTAGGACACTCAACTGACTGAGCTACCCAGGCACCCCCTGCATGTTTATTTCTGCATTTAATGGGGGTTCGGGGCGGGGGGGGGGGGAGGAGGGAGAGAAGGGGTCAGGAAAAAAAAATCAGGAAGCAGAAGTTGTTTTCTTATCTGGGCCCTGGCAGATCTGGGGGGAGGGGGCTTTTCCTGGGTCAGTGACTCATTTCCTGCCCCAGCCTGAGTGTAGCTTCCACTGTTCCTACTGTCCCTGAGGGGACAACAGCAGGGGCAGGGAGCCACCCCACTCTATGTCCCATATAAACAGCACCCCCACCCTCTCTTGACTCCCAGGAAGGAGCCCTAGCGACATGGAAAAAGGAACCTCTAGCCAGAGCTCCGGAGTGAGGAGCATAGGGACATGAATGGGGTGTGTAGAAGGATGTTGGGTCGCGAATGGCGGAGGTGGAAGTCACCTCGGACCTCCCTCCTGCAGAATCAGCCCAAGCAAGGACTTGAGAGGCTCAGCCTAGGTTTAAGCAGGAAGGAAGTCCTGCAAGCTGGACACAGCCAAGCTTCCCCAGCTGGACCCTCTGCCCTCACCCCCCCTCCGGCCCCTGCGGGGTCTCTGGTCACACCAGCCTGGGCAGCCTTGGCCTGCAACATATGCAGCAGCTGTGGCAGCGCAGATGGCCAGATGTCAGGTTTGACCAACAACAGGGGAGAGAAGAAGGAATGGAGATGCCAGGGGAGGGAGAGGTAAACTAAAGATGGAGGTTATGCAGCGTGCCCCCTGCCATCTCCGACGGGGATCCGCTCCTGGCAGTTCTTTCCATCCCCTGGGGTCATTACTTCCCACCCCCTGCCTCTGGGAGAAACAGCCTCTCCCCAGCTTTTCTGGTTTCTAAGGGTTTGGGGCAGGGGGAGTGGAGGGTGAGAGTGGGAGCCACAGGAGACACTTTCTCCCCAATCAGGCCCCCTCTCGGGTGGGGAGTCAGGCAGGGGGGAGCCCTGAGAGCTGCTGTTGCAGACACCCAGCCCCCACCAAACCTCAGACACTTTCCATTTTCTCAGGAACAAAGCATGTTTGTGGGATGAGGTCATACACACAGCTGCCTCTGGAACAGGAGCATGGGGAGTGTGGGGGGGGGGTAGGGAAGTGGGGTTCTCAGTCCCTTCTGCTGCCCCTGACTCGTCTCAAGCCCCAGATTCGGAGCTCCCCACCCCCAGCCTCCTCCATCATGAAGTCTGCTCTCTAAGGGCTTGGATCCTAGGGTGGGTGGAGAGGAACTACCAGGACTCAGAGGAAGGGGATGTTCCCACAGCTTCAGAGGAGCCTGGGGAGGACAAAGGAACCCACCAAACCCACTACCCCCTCCCCCCATTCACCCCAGTAACTGGCAGTCCCCAGAGCCTGCCCAGGCTCAAGTGGAGGGAAAGACCTCCTCTTCTCAGCCACCCCCAGTGGGAAATTCTGGCCAAGAAGCATTGCTCTGGCTTGGAGTTCAGACTCCAGGCGCCAGCAAATGCCCCAAGCCTGGAGGGCCTGGCTCTTGAAGGGATGGTTTGTGAACTCAAAACTGCCCTTCTGTACAATGGGGGGGGGGGGCACAAAGTTCGTACCCAGGGCCAGGCCATGAGGCCTCCAGGGGCTGGGGTCTTCAGAGAGGTGACTTCTGGGGCAGAGTTGTGCTGTAGGGTAGAGCGTAGCCCTCTTTCTCAGTCCGCTCCCTACCAGTCGGGCCTGGGTTTCCTCTGGCCCAACATCTGAGTGTCGTCTGGGCTGTCAGCCACTGGGCAGCAGGGGGCCACACAGGTGGAGTGTGGCTACGGTCTGTCCAGGGGTGCCCTGGGTCTTTTCCTTCCTTCCTGGCTTGGCCCACAGCAGCCATCACCTTCCCAGGCCCAGGCTAGCTCTGGGGCCATCCCCTGGGATGCAGTCACCACTCTGAGACAGGGGCACCCCAAATAGGGTATGAGCATGGCTTCTGTTTCCTTCCCAGAATTCCCTAGTCCCTAGTCCGTCCAGCTGGGCTTTAATGAGGACAGTGAAGGGCACTATCAAGGCCCACCTGTCCCTGCCCATCCCCCTTCCTCCCCATCTCCCTCCCACTTTCCCTGGCAGGGCTAAGGGAGCTTAGCCCTTAGGAAGCCAATCTTATTTTCCTTCACGGCTAGTGTGTGTGTGTGTGTGTGTGTGTGTGTGTGTGTGTGTGCGCGCGCGCGTGTGCACGCTCGAGCACAGGGTAGACTGCTCAGTCTGCCAGATGGCTCTCAGCCCCTGCTCCCACCAATATGCACATGCACACACACACACACACACACACACACACACTTCACTCCTACACCTGACCCAGACACACACGTCTGGCACCTCCCAGAGCTCAGAATGGCTGTGGCACGTAGTGATAGAGGCCCAAATGTGGCATGTGGATCTGAATCCTGACTTGTTGTTCACTTACTGTTTGGGTGATCTTGGGCAAGTCACTGAAGCTCCTGGGCCTATTTTCTTATCGAAGACTACCTCCTACTCCTGGGGTTGTCGTTAGGCTTAAATGTTGGTGCTTGGAAAGCACCTGGCAAAAAGTGAATAGTCGGTAAATGGTAGCCATCGGTGTCTCACTCACACTGGGGTCAGTCAAGTTTCTGAGCCAGGCCTGGGTCAGGGAGCTGGCCTGGGTTTTGATCTGGACATTCCCAGGGTAAACCCAGGGAGAGAACAAAGAGGGACCCCCCCCCCCCCTACAACCAACTTCCAGTTCTGCTGGGGGAAGCAAAGAGGCCCAGGTTATGGGGCTGGCTGAGGAGGTCAGCGGGGCCAGCCTGATCCCAGTGAGCGTAACTCTGAGACCCCTCACACAGGTACGCAGGTGTTCACACAAAGTGTGGCCTCTCACAAAGTGCAACCCCAGCCACCATTTCACTGGATCTCACAAAAGGCAGGCAGGCTAGGGTACCATCCCCATCTTACAGTTGAGTACAGAAACCGGCGACAAGCCAGGCCCAAGGTCACTCAGGTCTCAGAGAGGCCAGGTTCCCTGCTTTCCAGCCTGGAGCCCTTTCCTGTTTGTCTCTCTAAAAATGCTGCAGTGGTGGTAAAGAGGGTGGTCAACATTAAGAGCAGGGACACAGGAGACACTTGGTGACATCACTAGCACAGGAGCCTGACTCTTCTTCCCAGCTGCTAACCCCGCGATTGGAAGACAACCAGAAGCCGTTCCAACTACCCATGCCAACCCCTCAACTCTCCCCCGCCCCCACCTCCACCCTATACTGTCCAGGAGGACCCTGGCGAGGCCCCGCAGCTGTGAGTCAGGATCAGCTCAGACCCCTCCCCCCCCCCCCAAGTCCCAGGAACTGACAGGAGATTTAAGGGGAGAAACCTAACTCTCCTCACCCCCCACATCCTGCTATCAGGCACCAACCCCAAACTCTCCCTTCTCCCCTCCCCTCCCCCCATGGGGCCTGGGAGTCAGAGCAGTTTAGGGCAAGGGGGGGGGGGGTGGGAAGCAGGATCCAGCAGCTGCTCTGGGGACGGGAGAGGAACAGTTCATTCACCCCAGATCCCCCAGGGCTGAAGCAGTGCGTCCAAGATTTGAGTTTAAAAATAAGTTGGGGCTGTCTTGGTGTATGCCTGGGGCTCCTTTTTGATCTCAGTCTGTCTCAGGTCCTCTGCCTCACAGGGGCTTGGCTGGCCCAGAGTTTCTGTTTCTCCACATCCTGGCTTCCCAGTCTTTTCAGGCCTGAGTCTCTCCAGGTCTGACCCAAGCTGTCAGTGCACCTCCGTCAGAGCCAGCTCTGCCCCACTCAGCATGTCTGTGTCTCTGCACACTTCAGCTGTCTTTATGTTTTGGGTGGGCTAGTCATCTCGCAAGGGCCTGGCTCTGCGGATTTCTACCTCTGTACACCCAAGTCTTGGTATCTGAGGGTCTCCTAGGGGTTCCCACCACCCCTTCTCTCTCTTAACATCTCTGTTCCTGAGCGTCTCTGTCTCCAGTTTCTGGACTTCTCCATAGGCCTCACAGAGGCTGATCTACCACAAGGCTAAAGAAGCTTAGGCTTCAAGGGCCCCTTACTTGTTCAGGACCCCGCAAGGCCCTGGGAAGGGCGCTACAGCGTGTTCACTGGGATCACTGTATGCTTCTCCTTCAAATGCTCCGTTCCACAAAACCTGGGTCCCTCCCTATGCCTCCGGTCGGCTCTCGGTGACTCTACGCCCAAGTCTCTGTCCCTGCTTCGGGCATCCCTGAGCCTCCCCCTATCTAAGCCTATCGCTCGTATCCCTGTCTCGCTCTCGCTCCACCGGCCTTTCTGGGAGCCTCAGTTTCTCGAACCCTCTCGGTCCCTCGCTCGACTCTGGCTTCTCCGTTTCAAACTTGGCCCCCTCCCCCCGCCAAGTCTCGAAGCAGCCCCCGCCCGGCCGCCGGGCGGCCGGGATCCGTGCGATCCGGGGGGCGCCCTCCGGGGCTCAGCGCCCCCGCGCCTCCCGCTCCAAGCACGTCCGCAGGTTATCGCGGCCGGACCCGGGCGGGGGGCGGGGGCCGGGGCCCAGAGCGGGGATTCGGCGCCGGGTACGGCGGGGAGCTCACCTCGAAGCGGGCGGCGGGAGCGGGGAAGCCGGGCCGCGCGTCCCTCGGCGGCGGCTCGTACCTGCGGGCCGGGCCGAGCGGGGGCCGAGCGCGCCGCCGGTGAGGGTGCCGGCTGCACACGGACTGTGTGGGCGAGTGGGAGCTCGGCCCCAACCCCTCCCCGAGGAAGTGCGCGCGGGGCCCGCCCCGCCCGGACCCCGCCTCCGGCCGCCCCTGCCCGCAGAGTGCGGACCCCGCCCCGGCCCCGCATCCCGCAGGCTGGGGGCCAGACCCCGCCCACACCTCCTCTTTGGGCCCGATCCCGCCCCAGGGCCCCTCGGCCCGCCCAGTCTAACCTGGCTCTCCCTACCTCCCCGGGCCGCCAGGACCCCGCCCCCGTCCCCTCCCTGCTTTCTCTGTCCTCACTCCCAGCCTCCCCCACGCCTCCCACCAGCAGCCAGCGGGAGACGGCTGTACTCGGTCTCAGGCGAGGGGTACGGGACCCAGCCGAACAAGGTCCACTGGGGGACCAAGAGTCCACATGCCATCTTCATGTCCCCCCCTCCCCCCCCCCCCATCTTACCCCCAGGGGTCACACGTAGCCCGAGTTTGTAAAAGAGGACTTCAGCCCGCAAGAGCGGGTGCTTTTGACTGCTGTCATGGCTCTTATTAGCGGGAACCAAGGTGTTCTCAGGAAACAAGGAGTGAAGAGAGGACCCCCAACCCTGGTCAGAGCCTGGACCTTCAAAGGGCTTGATTTCACAACTCTGGGGGCCAAAAACAGAGGTCACCACCTCCTCACCTCCAGCTGTACCCTGGGACAGACGAGCTAGGCCTTGGGTTCCACAATGCCCAGGAATAGTTTTGACCTTTGAGGCCCAGGGGAGTCCCTAGTCCTTGGCCCCACGATTTTTGGGTTTCTCAGGGAGGGGTGTGAGGAATGTGCTGGGATGGGGCACTGCAGGCGGCAGTGTGGAGGGAAGTGGAGGGAACCACCCAGTGTGGAGGGAAGTGGAGGGAACTGTAGAGGTGGGGAGGAGGACTCCTCACCTCTACAGTTTCCAATCCTCTGGCTTCCTCCCTGTGCCTGGGAGGGAGGACTGGCGGCTGCCAGGGACACAAGGCCCCTCCAGGTCCTTGAGGCCACCCCCCCTGGGATCCTCAGGCTTGTCACTAGGCATAAATAGCCTCGATCTGGTAGGATGGGGGAGGGAGGAGGAGGTTCTGCTGTGCCGTTTGGAAAACAAGAGACAACAAACCAACCCTAGAAATAACCTCAGCCTCTAGAGTAAGAGATGCCCACAGAGGCTCTCCCAACCCCCAGGCTGGATCCAGCCAAGCTTTCAGAGCACAGACTCATCCCCTCCCAGGCTGGGGCTCCTGAGTACCTTCCTCTCCCATCTCTGAATCATATGCCTGCCTTCCTGGGTACCAAGTCACCCCCGAGGCCAGGTTTCCTTCCAAAATTAAACCAATTGTTTGTGTATTATTGTACCTGATGCCTAGACTGTAAGTTGCATGAGGGCAGGGACAGGTTTCTTCTTACTCACTCCTGTATTCCCCGTACCTGCTCCAAGGTCTGGCACATAATTAACACCTGATGAATGAAGGAATGACAGATGCTGCTTCAGTTTCAACTCTCCTCCACCCCAGTTTGGATCACAGGTACCTGCTATCTGAAGTCCAGAGGGTGAACAGCCAGCCCATGGGTGCGCCCTTTCTCTGGGCTTTGTCTTGAAGATGTAGAAGACTCCTGGCCCTGGGGAGGGCAGGGAAGATTGCCAGGTTGGAGAGATGACAAGAAGGGGTCTGCTCTGGGGTGAAGGGAGGCAAAGATGAGTAGCCTTCAGAGAGGGAGGGGTTATGACTAAGGAAGGTGCTGGATCAAAGGTAGAGTTGGGGGTCTCTGGTATTTACTCATGGCTTGAATCTCTGCTGAACAGCCTTTATAAGAGCCAGTAATTCCTGAGATCTTTGCACCGATCTCTGCCTAAGCACTTTGCATATATTAGTGTACTTGATTTTCCAACAACGGTATGCAATATATATTTTTTAATATATTTTTAAATATTTATTTTTGAGAGAGACAGAGAGGCAGAATCTGAAGCAGGCTCCAGGCTTTAAACTGTCAACACAGAGCCCGACATGGGGCCTGAACTCACGAACTGCAAGGCTCATGACTGAGCCTACGTCAGAGGTTCAGCTGACTGAGCCACCCAGGTGCCGCATGAAATATGTATTCTTATACCCATTTTAAGGATGAGAAGATGGAGGTACAGAGAGAGTGAGTTAACTTGCCAAGGGCAACACAGCTACTAATGGCAAAGCCTGGATTCATATCCAGTCAAATGTCAAAGCTCCTTATGCCAAAAGAGCTTAACTGTCAGGCCCTGCAGCCTCTTAAGTCATTCAACCGTATTAAGCCTCAGTCTGCTCATCTGTTAAGAGTAGTGGACTCCCCTGTCTCACAGCATTCTTGTGAGTCTTGAAGGAAGGTACACAGCAGGTATTGAAGAGGTGGGACTCCCGCCCTGCCCAACATATACCTTCTCATGGTCAGTTGTTAAGTTTCTGCTGCTGGGGCCAGGAATCTGGAAGCCAGAGAAAATTAGATTTCTGACTTGGCTCAGCCTGGGGGAGGGACGCTGGTGTAGGGCAGGGGCTTTGTCCTTTCCCCTCCCCATTTCTAGCTCCCGAGTGGGCTCACATTTCTGTTGGTCCAGGAGGACAACGTGCCCCAGGAAGGTCTAGGGATCAGCCACATGGACTCCTTGTTCCCGTTTCCCATCAGTCCACCCCCACCCTCCCTGTAGGGAACAGGTGTATTTGAGCAGAGGCTGGAAGCAGAGCCTGATGGCTGTATGACTAGCCTTGGGTGAGTGGGAGCTGGTTGTCTCTTCACCCACCAAGGAGGCCCCCACACACCCTTTCTTATCTTGTGGTGGAAGGGGGCTTGTTCAGGGTCTCCCAGCCATCTTTCACCTTGGAAGTGTTTTTAAGACAAGGCGACAGGCTGACAACTGATAACTGACAGGTTTCTCATGGTTTCCTCTGGGTGCTGAATCACTCCTTGATGCTTGTGATCACAAGCCCTCCTTCCCCCAGTGAGAAAACTTCCTTCCTTCTCTGGGCGTATTGCCTGCTCTTACCCATTGGGCTGCCTGGAGCCCCTGCCAGACCTCATGGCTTAGCAGACAGAGTCTTTTAGATTGCCCAGAAACAGTCTTCTCATGCCCCCAAACCTGGTGATGCTCTGTGGGTGCAGAGGGTGAAATGAATATGTGTGTGTGGGTGGGTGGGGGAGTGGGTAGAGGGAGAGCTAACATGTTAAATACTGACTATATGCAGGGCACCATGCTAAGTGCTAGTCGTTGCCTCCTTGGGTTCTCACAAAAACCACAGGAGTCGGTTATATTATTATCGCTATTTGATAGAGTAGGACACGGGGCTCAGAGAATTTGACGATGTGGCCCTAAATCCAAGCTGATAGGTTGTGGGTGTGCAATTCAATTCCAGGGCTGATTCTTGGGCCCACTTAATTGAGCTGAGACTGGGAAGGTGGGCTAAATCATGAAGGACCTTGTGTTTCAATGGTTAAGTCACAAATGAGGTGGAGGTTTGTTAACATATGTGCCTGCGTTGGGCAAGGCTTGGACGGACAGGCAGGGAAAAACTTGTCACGTGGCCGATCTCAGCTACTTTCAGCTTTGTCGTACCCACCCGTCTACTAGACTCGCGCTTCCTGGGACTGAGGAGAGGATTTCCTCAGAGTGCCTCAGCTGGAGGAGTGAGCTCTGTCATGACAAATGGGTGCTATTATAGGACTCGCTGAGGGTTAGCTTCGTGTATTGGAAAAGAAACCAAATGCCTCTGAAGAGCTCTGCTGTGCCCAACCCTCTCTCTATCCTTATGGGTAGGTTTAGTAACAATAGTAACAACAACAACAACATCCATTGCTCCCATTGACTGTGAGGTTTTTTTTTAATGTTTATTGTTTTCAGAGAGGGGGGAAGGGCAGAGAGCGAGAGGGAGACAGAATCTTCTAGAAGCAGGCTCCAGGCTCTGAGCTGGGCTCGAACCCACGAACCGTGAGATCATGACCTGAGCCGAAGTTGGACGCCTAACCGCCTGAGCCACCCAGGCGTCCCGACTGTGAACTTGTTAAGAGGTGAACGCGGCAGCAAACACCTTAGACATACCATTTCATTTCATCCTTGCAACAATTCTGTAGGTAATAGTATTATTACCACCATTTTACAGATGGGGAGACAGAGGCTAAATGAAGCTAATTTTGTCTTGGCTGGTGGCAGTCAGCATCAGATCACACCTGTATGGTTTATGGTCCTAATCATTACATGGTGCTGCCTCTGATACCCGTCCTGTCAGCCAGCCGCCATGCCCCAGAGGGTGTGAGGGACTCCAACTTTACAACTACTGTAAGGGATAGAAATCCTCCATTCAACTGTGAGTCTCTTGACGGCCCTGTGAAGCGAGCGGTGCACGCTATTATTATCCTTGTTTTATGGACGAAGAAAAATGATGCTCATTAAAGTCAAGAGACCTGTCAAAAGTCACAGCTGCTGGTAAGTGGCAGAGCCAAACCTGGTTTTAAGGTCTCCTGTCTCTAGAACGCTCTTTCCTGTACACGTTAAAATTCACACGGTTCCTGCCTCTAAACACACCGTGTAAATAGGGCAAGCGGAGCAGAGCTGTTTGGTGACTGCACATGCGCACACTCCAAGCACGGCTCAGCCCCAGGGCAGTGTCAGCCACGTGTTCCCAGGTGACCACGCGGAGCGGAGCGCGAAAACGAGAGATCTGGGTACACGTGCACAAGCTCTGGCGAATGAGAACTTAGTCTTGCAGGGTCACGAGACTAGACCTAGGAAACTACACTTCCCAGAAGCAGCTCGCGCTGGACGCCTTTGCTAGATGACGTAGTTCCGGAAAGGCACGGGTCGGATAGGCTGCGGGGAGGAAGTGGGCGGTTCTAAGCGTCTGGCGCCCTGGCCTACTTCCGGCAGGATCGGGGTACTAGGCGGCTGAGGCGGTGCGGGGCTGGCGTTGTCTCCTCAGCTTTTCCAGGCGTGAGTAGCGATGGCAGCGGCTTTTCGGAAGGCGGCTAAGTCCCGGCAGCGAGAACACCGAGAGCGAAGCCAGGTAGGACCGCACAGGTCCCACGAGCGCTGGCCCGTGGCCCCGTGTGCTTCCCTACCTGCGGTACCAGGTCCCTTTGGCGCGTCGCTGGGGCACGTAAATAAATGGAAATATATGCTAACGATGCCGGCGTGCCTGGGGCGGAGCCTCGAAGCCTGGGGAGAGGAGGGGGGTCGTAGTTCCCGTTCCCTGCCCTACTCCCGCCCGGTTCTTTGGGTATAGTCAAAGCTGTCTTGGGGAATTTCAGTGCGGAGGTAGTTGTGTGAGATGCCGTGTGTAAAATGCTTGACCTGGGAGGAAGGTGAGGCCAAAGCGCCTACCGGCTGGAACTGGAACCCGCATCTAAGGGTGCAGAGCCCTGCCCACTGCGTAGCGGGGCGGGGGTCAGTAACCCAAGAGATTGGTGCCGATAATGTAACACCGACAGGCGTGGGCTTAGCGCAGAATCTTATGAAGGTCTGCCGCATACGGTTTTTATGTCTCAGGCCATAATGTTTTCCATCCCCATTGTACAGGTGAACAAACTGAGGCCCAGAGAGCAGAAGTGACCTGCCGAGTCCTAAACCCCAAATTCAGGTGGATAAACAGTTGTAGGACTTCTGTGGAGGGTGTGTCTGTGTTGGGGAGGTTGAGTAGAAACTAGTTTAATATATGCGGAACCAGCGCATCCATTTCACTGTGCTTAAAAACCACATATACAACCTAGTTATCTGGTCCAACTTCATTTTGCAGGTGGGGAAGAGAGGGAGAAAGATGTGTCCAAAGTTGTGTTGCTCACTGATGGGGGGGGGGGGGGGGAGTAAGGCCTCCTAACCAGAGTCAGTCTTCCTCCTTAATAGCATTTATCAGATATTTATTGTGCACTTACTGTGTGCTCAGTCGTGTGCTAGGAGCAATAGTGCAATTTGCCACCTAATTGTGGCACCTGTTTGAACCTATTTGTGGGCCTATCTAAAAGTAATGATAGGGGCGCCTGGGTGGCTCAGTCCTTGAGCGTGACTCTTGACTTCTGCTCAGGTCACGATCCCAGGGTCATGAGATTGAGCTGGGCTCTGCCCTGACAGAGTGGAGCCTGCTTGGGATTCTCTCTCTTCCCCTCTCTCTGCCCCACCCCACTTGCTTGCTTGCTTGCTCGCTCAAAATAAATAAAAATAAAAAAGAAAAGTAACGATAGCAGTGTTTGTTGTGTGCCAGAGCCAAAAGTGCAGAATGCTTTACTCGTTATCTCATTTAACTGTTGACACTGTGTGGAGGTAGGTACCGTTATTTTCTCACATTTGCAGATGGGGAAACTAAGACTCAGATAGGTTAAGTAATTTGCCTAAAGACATACAGCTGTAGTTGGCAACTGGCAAAGCCAGAAATCAGACCAGGAATCCAGAGGCCACTAAAAGATGAATAAAGAAAGCACCTGTATAAGGGGAGCCTGGGTGGCTCAGTCAGATGGGTCTCCGACCTCAGCTCAGGTCATGATCTCATGGTTCTTGAGTTCGAGCCCCGCTTCTGGCTCTGTGCTGGCAGCTCAGAGCCTGGCGCTTGCTTTAGATTCTGTGTCTCCCTCTATCTGCCCCTCCCCGTTCACACTCCATGTCTCTCTCTCTCTCTCAAAAATAAATATATATATAAAAAAAGAGGCACCTGTATAAGAGCACAGGAACACTGCCAAATGAGGAATTTGAATGGGAAAAGTAGACATGATGAGGGAGCTTCCTGGTGAAACTTGCTGAACTTTGAAGGGAATGATAATAGCTGTCACTTTTTGAGCATTGATTGTATGTTAGGTACAGCCCAACATGCTGTACAAGGATGATCTCATTTAAATCTACAGCGTGTCTATGAGGTGGATGTTATCCGTATTTTCCATATGAGGACTCTGATGCTTAAAGAGGTTGGATAGTGTATCCAAAATATCAGTTGTAAGTAGTTGGTTTGGATTAACAGAGAAGGGGAGGGGCAGGAGAGAATCCCAAGCAAGCCGGACGCAGGGCTCAAACTTGTGGAGCTGGAACTCACGAACCGTGGGACCATGACCTGAGCCGAAACCAAGAGTCGGACACTTAACTGACTGAGCCACCGGCACTCCAGAAGACAGAGGGCTTCTAAGGCTGGACATAAGCATGACACGGTCATGTTTGAGTAGGAATAGAGGATCTTTGTGGGAGAGGTAAGAAGAAGGCCATGCTGGAAAGATGGGTAAACATGTTGACCAGGGTACTCTATGTCTGGGTAAAGTTTGGACTTTATGCCATAGGTTCTTCACTGAGGTGGTGGGCCAGCTACTGAAGATGTTTTGTATGGAGGGAGTAGGTATAATTAGGTGAGCTACTTCAGATGCAATGGCCAGTCTTCTTCTATAACTCAGATCCCTTTGAATTAGCGTTTTTGTAATTTTTGGGTAGATAGCCAGTATCTATGATTCCTGGATCGTAGAGTATTTCTGTTTTGAATTTTTTTTTTTTTTTTTTTAGTTTTGGAGAGAGGGACAGCAAGAGAGGGAGAGAGAGAATCTTAAGCAGGCTTCATGCTCAGTGTGAAGCCGGACACAGGGGCTCAGTCCCATGATCTGAGCTGAAGGCAAGAATCGGACGCTCCACTGACTGAGCCACCCAGGCCACTCTCTAGTTTCAAAAAAAAAAAAAAAAAAAATTCTTTTTTTTTTTTTACATTTATTTATTTTTGAGAAACAGTGAGACAAAGCATGAGCAGGGGAGTGGCAGAGAGAGGAGACACAGAATCTGAAGCAGGCTCCAAGCAAGCGGTCAGCACAGAGCCTGATGAGGGGCTTGAACGCACAAACTGTGAGATCATGACCTGAGTTGACCTGAGGTCAGTCGGACGCTCAACCGACTGAGCCACCTAGGTGCCCGGGCCACCCTCTGGTTTTAATTTTTTTCTTCAACGTTTTTTTTTTTTTTTTTATTTTTTTTTTATTTTTATTTATTTTTGGGACAGAGAGAGACAGAGCATGAACGGGGGAGGGGCAGAGAGAGAGGGAGACACAGAATCGGAAACAGGCTCCAGGCTCCGAGCCATCAGCCCAGAGCCTGATGCGGGGCTCGAACTCACGGACCGTGAGATCGTGACCTGGCTGAAGTCGGACGCTTAACCGACTGCGCCACCCAGGCGCCCCATGGTTTTAATTTTTGAGGAACCTCCATACTGTTTTCCACAGTGGCTGCATCCATTTTCATTCCCACCAATAGTGCATGAGGGTTCCTTCTTCTTCACATCCTCGCCAACACCTGTTTCTTGTGTTGGTTGTGTTTTTGATTTCAGTTTGGCTGTTATTTTAATTATTGAATTATTTGTTGCATCATTTCAAGGATAAAAATTGAGAAAGGTAACTTAAAAATGTCATCTGTTAATGTTATACAAGTTTAAACTCGTGTGTAGTATTGTGTTAGAAGTGTATGTACCTCCTCAAAAATTGAGATTATTCAGAGCGGGAGAAGATGCGGTCTCTTGTGGGAAAGAGCACAGACTCTGGCCTCACACAGAGTGGGTTCTGGTTCTAGCTTTGCCAGTTATTCTGTGTTCTTGGGCAAGTCATTCTCTAAACTTTATTCCCCTTTTGGAAAATTGGGATAACAATCGTATGTTTTATCTACTTCTCCTGTTTGTTGTGGGGATTAAGAGATTGTGTGTAATGAGCACAGCAGATTGCTTTGTAACAGAGTAAGTGCTTAATAAATGTGGCCTGTTATGATGATGTGGGCAGAAACATCTACCACAGATACTGACATATATTAATTGCTCAATAAATAGCTTGTAGAAAGATAATACCAAGATATAATCCTTGTGCCTTCCATGCTATCCAAGTTCTGTGTCAGAAGGGTATTCTGTGTCACACTCGGTTTTCTCTCTTACTTCTTACCAAAGGAATAATAATAACAGTAAACATGTGGTGGGTACTTGCCTTGTGCCAGGCCAGGTGCCAGCACTGCCCCTTACAGAGGCTCATTTAATCCTAATGATAACCAGGGGAAGCGGGTATTGTTATTCTCGTCTTAAAGTTAGGAAACAGCAGCTCAGAGAAGTGAAGTGACTTGCATAAGGTCACAGGTTGTTAAGAGGTAACGCTTGGATTTGAACCCAGTTCTTGGGCTCTAAATTTAGAGCCCTTACCACAGTTGCCTCCCTGTTATTATATTTTCCCTTCATAGTATTTTTTAAACCCTTGGATTAAGGCTGTAGTAATTTTAGTACAGCTGGCAACTGCTTGCTTAGTGCCGAGTCATTGTTGCCTCTCTCTGTCCTTAATAGGCCAGGAAACCTACTATGGCAGTGCTTATGACCTCTCTGGCGTCCGTATAGTACCTCTCATCCTTGGGCAGAGCCCAGTGGGGGAGGGAAGGGAACAGGGTAGCAAGTTGGCTCCAAGGACATGGATTTACTGAGCACTCCAGAGACTCTTGTTCTTGTGAGGTGTCATGTTGATTTGGGCATGTGTTTGCTGGGGGAACTAAGCACTTTCTTTTTTTTTCCCTTTTGTCTTCTAGCCTGGCTTTCGAAAACATCTGGGCCTGCTGGAAAAAAAGAAAGATTACAAACTTCGCGCAGAGTGAGTTCGGTTTCCCGGTGGAGGTGCTGCCAAGAAGGTTGACCACTTCCCTGCACGGCAGCTGGATTGCCCAAGTGTCTGACGGGGGATAATTTCCTGCCATTGATAAAATGGCTAAAACTCTGGCAACCCGTCAGATACTTGTTTGTGACCCTAAACTTCTCTCTTTGTTTGAGCAGAGCGTTATTTATTTAACTACAGTTGCACTGCGAATTTTTTCTAATTCTGTTGTTCCAGATAGTTTGCTCATAGTGGCTTTGATTTGCCCCTGCCTTGGTGTTTGAGCCAGAAGCAGAATCTCTTTTTTTCTCTCCCTTCTCTTGAAATGCAAGATAGAATCTAAAATTCCAGTTGTCGAGTCTCTTACATCACCCCGTGTGTGGTGTGGAATGAAGAGATATGAAAGATGGATTCATAAGACTGAGCGTGGGTGATAATGAACTCTGAAAACATTTCATAAAACAATTACCTCTATTTTTCTTCTTTGGCACTTTATTTGGAGAATAAATTATAATTATTTGTTAACTATGCATGTCAGCTGAGGTCCTTTTGTGCTCCTGGTACAGATGGTGATGGATTAAGTGGATTGCTCTGGGTCCCAGAGTTAAGGCTAATAATGATAACTGAGTGCTATTATTGGATTAGGTAGTGTTTTGGGAGACTTGCAATATTTACACTTATTTATTCCTCCCAACAACCTTCTGGGATACTATTATCATCATACCCATTCTACAGATTAAATTAAGATGCAGATTGGTTAGCTAAATTATCCAGGATTACTTAGCTAGAAGTGGTGGAGTTAAGGTTTTCATCCAGATAGTCTGGCTTCAGAGTCCACGATTCTAGTCAGTATGCTATTCTGTGCTGTGTAGTTTTGGAACCTTATTTGGTCAGTTGGTGCCCAAGCTTGCATCAGAACCCTTTCTTTTTTTTAAACGTTTATTTTTGAAGGGGAGAGAGAGCGTGAGTGGGGGAGGGGCAGAAAGACAGGGAGACACAGTATCTGAAGCAGGCTGCAGGCTCTGAGCCATCAGCACAGAGCCCTATGCGGGGCTCAAACCCACGAGCTGTGAGATCATGACCTAGGCCGAAGTCAGACGCTTTACCGACTGAGCCACCCGGGCGCCCTGATCAGAACCCTTTCTAATGAGCTTTAATATGTGCTTTCTTTGGTGTTTCCCTCTAAAGATGTAAATAGCGCTAAAACATGTGAGATGGGGACAGTTTCAGGTGAATTTTGGGATAAGAGAGTAGCCTACAGTGACGGGATCTCAACATTAGTGACAGTGGAGGCTGGATCAAATCTAGTCATTGCTCTGGCTTTTTTGAGTTTCATTTTGTATGAACTTTAGATGCTTGTAAAGTGTGCTCTTGTGGGTTTTTTTGTTTGTGCTTTTTTGTTTTTGGATTTTTTTTGTTATGAACTTCATTTAAACTGCCTTTTAGTGACTACCGGAAAAAGCAAGAGTACCTCAGAGCTCTCCGGAAGAAGGCTCTTGAAAAAAATCCAGATGAATTCTACTATAAAATGACTCGGGTTAAACTCCAGGTGGGTACCTAATGGATCAGTTGGTATTCTGAGCTCCAACTCAATAAAGAAAATAAGATGGGGGAAGAGATGGAGAGGAAGGAGGCTTGGCCTTTATTTAGCCCTTCTCCACTTGGTCCAAATGCTCTTGGTCAGTATCCAAGGCAAACTGTCCCTTCATGAACAGCATGCATTTCTACTCCTGAATCTGAGTTGTCTTATGACTGGAGCTTTTCTTTCTTTTTTTTCTTTAATTTTTTTTTTTTTGTTTTAATTTTTGAGAGAGAGAGTGCAAGTGGGGGCGGGGGGCAGAGAGGGAGAGAGAGAGAGAGACAGAATCCGAAGCAGGCTCTAGTCTCTGAGCTGTCAGCATAGAGCCCGATGCAGGGCTTGAACTCACAAACTGTGAGATCGTGACCTGAGCCGAAGTCAGACTTAACTGACTGAGCCACCCAGCCACCTCTGCCTGGAGCTGTTCTAAGAGTAGATGATGAGGTGCTAAATTGAACATGCATCTAGGGGCTTAGTGCATTGGACTGCTGTTGCAGATGGCATTCAGTTGTCTTTGTTCCAGTCATAAGCTATGCTGACAGCTTATCAGTGATTTTCATCTAAGAGGGACTGTATCTTTTAAATTTGGATTTTAGGATGGAGTTCACGTTATTAAGGAGACTAAGGAAGAAGTAACTCCAGAACAGCTGAAACTGATGAAAACCCAGGATGTCAAATACATAGAAATGAAAAGGGTTGCAGAAGCTAAGGTAACAACTGAAGCCCTTTGTTCTGTTGTATTTTTGTTAAGGAAAGAAATGCGGATTCAGTGACTTCAAATTATAAGTTGATTTCTTCTTGAAGTACTTGTGTATGGTATAATGATTTAGAAGTGTAGTCAGTGTGGTAGAGTGGAAAGAGTTCAGATTTGGAAATGAGACAGACTTAGGCTTGAATTCTGGCTCTGCCATTTATTAGCCCCATGATTATGGACAAATTAACATCCTTGAGAGATTGGTTCCTCATTTCTATTTCATGGGATTGTTGTAAGGATTAAATGAGTTTTGTGGAATGTGTAGCCCAGTCACTTAACTGTGGTTGGTGCTTGATAGATGTTTAGCCGTTCTTTAAAAGAATGAAGCACATTTTTTGTTGGCTCGTGATAATGATGTGAAATGGTTTACACTTTTGACATTCATCTCTGATACCCTGGAAGAACCCAGTGTAAAATGAGATCCTGTTCTGTATTCTAGAAAATTGAAAGACTGAAATCAGAGCTCCATCTGCTGGATTTCCAGGGGAAGCAACAGAATAAGCATGTGTTTTTTTTTGACACCAAAAAGGAAGGTATGAAATGTTTGAGGGTTTCTGGGATAGTCTACCATGTTGGTGTATGTTTGGTGTTAGTGCCTTAAGAATTGTCTTGACTTTCAGTTGAACAGTTTGATATTGCCACTCACCTGCGAACAGCCCCGGAACTTGTTGACAGAGTCTTTAATAGACCCACAATAGAGACCTTGCAGAAGGAGAAAGTGAAGGGGGTTACCCAGCAGACTCGACTTAAGGTAATTTTCTCCGTTGTTTTCAGGTCTGAGCTTAGGAGAATCTAGGATTTCCACCCCCCCCTCCCCCCGCATTTACTATAATTAAGGAAAGCTCATTAAGTTCCCTTAGAAAAGTGGAAGGAAGATTTGATGATGGGATGGGAATGGACGAAGGTTCCTTGGTTTTTAAGATTGGGGGGTGTGTGGCATAGTGTGGCTTAGTGGTTGGAAGCTTAAGGGTTTGGCTTTATTTTTTTTAATTAAAAAAATTGTTTTAAATGTTTTATTTATTTTTGAGTGTGAGTAGGGGAGAGACAGAGAGGGGAACAGAAAATCCTAAATGGGCTCTGTGCTGATAGCAGCAAGCCCAGTGAAAGGCTCAAACTCACAAAGTGAGATTATGACCCAAACTGATGTCAATCAGCTGAGCCACCTAGGTGCCCCTGGTCTGGCTTTTAGATTTGCATTTGAATCCCACCTCTCCCTCTGGGCTTTGTGCCTTTAAGACTTGTGACTGATGCCTACCTTGTAAAATGCAGAGAGAGGAGGAGACACTGAAGATTTAGGGATTTGGTATATTCTGATATTGAACCTTCAGCAGCAAATACACATCTCAAAAAGTCTTTACATATTATACATTTGTAACCAGAATTTTGTATTGACTTTTCCTTATGGTGCTTTCCATCACTGTAACTGGGTTTGTGCAGAAGACATGCTTTTTCTCAGAGCCTTCTGGAGTTGAACTCTCACTTCTGACTGATTCATTAAAAAAAAAAATGCTGTCAATGTGTTTCAAGCAGACAGCTGTTCTGTTTTGATTTGAATCATTTACACCGCATCAGCTTTGCTTCCAATGTTTAATTTCACAGCAGTTTCTCTAGCTCAGAGGCAGCTAAACTTGCGTTGGTAATATAAATACCCCTAATTAGTTTGACTATATTGGGTAATCCCATAAATTTGACAGTCTGTGTAATAAAGTGAAAACAAAAGCTGTCTGAAACCACTGCTGCGAGACTATGCTAGAATTGGTGAATTGTTTAAATCTGAAGCCCAGTGATGGTCCCCCCCTTGTAGATAACACTTCCAGCTGAGGAGCCGGCTGACTAGTATTCTCGTGATAACCCTGTTTGTCAATTAGTTGTATTTTCAATTAGCTGTGTCACTAACACTTCTCAAGTGTCATGGTGGTCCCTAAAGACATTAGTGCTCCCAACAGAATAGTTCACAGACATGCCTTGTAAGTTGGAAAGATTTGGATCTTGCTGTTCTTGTCCAGTGGTGGTGTTTCTTCTGGTTGTTTTGTTTAAAGCAAAAATATTTTCATTAAGAGACTGATGGTGAGTGGATTGTAAGGGAATTTTTAATCTCTCTGTAACTTGGAGGGGTGGGCAGCCCATGGATGAGCTGTAGGAAGTCTGTGAACACTCTCATTCCACACAGACATTTTGTGCAGATAGGCATATGCGTTTGCACAAATTTGCACCAACACACATACACATTTATTTCAGGAAAGAATCCACAGCTTTCTTCAGTTTCTCAGGGGTTCATGATTCCCCCAAATTGAAGGGCCACTGGCCTTTGAGGGGATATTTCAGCAGTGAGAATTCTCAGGTCAGCTTCTGCTGAAAAAGTCCTGCTCTCTGAGTTCTGTGGTTCTCAGACACCTGCACACTGTCCATTAGCCTTTCTATTCTCTGTTCACTTTGTGTAGGGTTTCCAGGATTGGCTCATTCCTGCATTGCCTTAGGTAACCGGGACGCTCACACAAAGGTCAAACAGCTTAGTGTAGTAGTGGAAAGATTCCTGGGACCCGTGAGACTCGTGGGACAGTCCTGACTCTGTTCCAGGTGAACCTTGTGTCCCTGGGCAAGTCTCCAACGTTCTGTTAGCTCTAGAATCTGGTGTTCCTAAAATGGGCAATTTTATGGTCCCTTGTGTTGATTCTGAGTAAGGAGGAGGGAGTTGATGAAACCATTTATGCATTTGGACTTGAGTGGATTAAAAGCAGTTTTTAATTCATTTTTATCTTGTTAATTTTATTGAAAACGGGTGTGTATTTCTTCCACAGCGGATAGCTAAAGAAAGGCAAAAGCAGTATAACTGCCTGACGCAGCGGATTGAACGCGAGAAGAAATTGTTTGTTATTGCACAGAAAATTCAAACACGCAAAGATCTTCTGGTAAGGAGAGAGAGCCTTAGGCCCTTCCTTTTATTTTATTTTTTTCCCTTTCTCTCTTGTAAAGGTTTTAACTTAGACTGGATTTCAGCTGTGTGTAAATCAACCCCAGTGAAAATGTCTGCTCCTCAGGGGCAGTGGTTTGAGCCAGTGTCTGTTACTCTGACAGTGTTGAAATGTTCCTTGATTAAGAAGGTAATAAGGGGCTTATTAGTCAGTGCTTTGGAACAGCAAAGGGTAGGATCAGGTAGCATATGAACTTTATAGCTTATGAGCAGCTATGTGTAACATTTAAGCAGGTTAACAAAGCAGTGTGTGTCACTCATTGGTGTTTAAAAATAGACAACATTGTGTTGTTAAATAGCACAGCTAAGGATTATGTGATGCCCCTTTCATATTAGTACCATTCCTCTAAATGTCAAATTCTTCAGCTTTGTAGATCGTTCAGATCTGCCTTTCTCAACTAGGGTTCCGTGTGAGAATAAGCCCTACAGAAAAATGATTTGACTCCCTGTCTTCTCAGTTTTTCTGGAAACTTCAACATAGTAGTAGCATTATAGATTCCCAGGGGAGAACATGGTTCACTGCATCTGGGGATACTTGAGGGTAGTATGGCTTTGTCCTTCCCGTACTTTGAGAAGGACTGAATTAGGGGCTTGCCAATAGGTAGTTTATTAACCTTCCTGTTTTACAAAATGCTATCCTACCATTTACTGGTAACCTTTTTAATCTTTTGTAGGACAAAACTCAGAAGGTGAAGGTGAAGAAAGAAACAGTGAACTCCCCAGCTATTTACAAATTTCAGAGTCGTCGAAAACGTTGAAGTGGTACAGATGAGCTTTGTCATTCCATGCAGAAGAGAATTCCTTTTTTTTTCCCTGAGTAACTTCACATTCCATTAGCCTGAATGACATGATTTTTCCTGTTTGTAATTTTATTACAGATCTGACATGTGGTATTTTTCTGTGGACACCATTAAAGCCCCTTCCCATGTCTTATTGTTTTGAGGGTTGTGAAATCAGCCTTAGTTTTATATTCCTGTATATTTTTTTCATTATGAAAGTTATATCTCATTACCGCAAATTTGGAAAATAAATGAATTCTTCCCTAATCCCAGTACTAATTGAGGAACAATAAATAGTTATTAGTGCTAGCAGCTAGGGCAATGAAAGTGAACAAAACTGTGAGCATTCTGGTTTATTTCCTCCATTCTTTTTTTTTTTTTTTTTTTTTTTAAGTTTACTTATTTATTTTGAGAGAGCATGAGCAGGGGCAGGAGAGAGGGAGAGAGAGAATCCCAAGCAGGCTCTGTGCTGACAGCAAACTGTGAGATCATGAGCTGAGATCAAGAGTTGGATGCTCAACTGGCTGAGCCACCTAGGTGCCCCTATTTCCTCCATTCTATAAAGGTGTGTACTGGTTTTTAATTATGTTTTTGTGTTTTGTAGTTGTAATTACAGTAAACAATTTTACATCTTTTTTCACTTCAGTTCTTCCATTTTGTTACATCACTTAATTTTTTATTTTTTAAAGTTGACTTTGAGAGAGAGCATGTGCATACATGTAAATGGGGGGGGTGGAGAGAGAGAGGAAGAGAGAGAGAATCCCAAGTTCGGGGCTCGAACTCATGAGCCGGGGGATCATGAGCTGAGCTGAAATCAAGAGCCGGATCCTCAGGGCACCTGGGTGGCTGAGTTGGTTAAGCATCTGACTTCAGCTCAGGTCATGATCCATGGGTTCGAGCCCTGCATCGGGCTCTGTGCTGACAGCTTGGAGCCTGCTTCTGATTCTGTGTCTCCCTCTCTCTGCCCCTCCCCTGCTCATACTCTGTCTCTTTCTGTCTCTCAAAAATGAATAAACTTTAAAAAAAAAATTAAAAGTCGGATGCTCAACCAACTGAGCCATCCAGGTGCCACACATCATTAATTTTTTAAAAGTAGTGTATGCTCATAGTAGAAATTAAGATAAATATTTTTAATGCTTGCATGTTTGATTTAGTGGGCAGACTGATTTTACCTTCCTTCCTTCTGTGTTTATTGGATATTCAGATGGCTTCATAAAGTAGCCAAGGAGGAATTTTTTTTCTCTTACGCTTTATAGCTACAGATAGAAACCCTTGGAACTAGGAACCCATGGTGGCACCTCCTTATTGATGAAGCTCATATCGGACAGATCTGGCTCTGTTCCTGCCCTCTGCACTTCTGGCCAGCTCCTGATTCCAAGGCTGTAGATGGCTTGGTACAGGCCTGTGCCCTGGAGGTGGGGACTGCAGAGCATGTGTAGCAGCTCCTTTGTCTTCCCAGAGTCTCACTCTTCCTGTCTATGTCGGGGTGGTAAGCTGAGGCTGGTCAAGACAGGACTGAGCATGCTTGGAGCAAATGTGGGAGGAGCAGAGTTCTGGGAGGTGTGCTTACACCTCACCCCTGGAGGAGGAACAGCTGTGCCTGGATTTTAAAGAGAAAAAAAATCGTTAAAACTTAATAAGTTCCTATGACTGCTAGGCTCCTATATAAAGCCTAAAATGAAAGCATGTTTCCTCAGGGTGTACCCAGTGGGATTTAGATTTGGGAGCCCTGGAAAGTAGGAAGAAGGGCCAGGGAATAGAAGTTAGTAGCTTTTGCCTTAAGGAAGGAAATGCTTCACAGTCTCTGTGTGAACTTCCTTTTGGGGAGGTGGTGAGCTAAGTAAATGTTAATGGTCTTATGACATAGAGGTCTGATTCCTGAGCCAGGGAAGGGATTTATCCTGTGGATGTTGGGCAGAGGAGTGGGCAGAGTCTGTTCCTGGGATAAACCAGCTTGGTGCTGCTACTTGGACTCGTATCCCTTGTCTCTGCTGGGTAGGAAGGTGGGAGGCAGGGAAGGGATATACCTAATGCCTTCTCTTGAAGCTTACGCTTACACAAAGGTACACACACTTCATGAGTTCTCACTTTATATTTACTTATTTATTTTTAACGTTTGTTTATTTTTGGGAGATAGCATGAATGGGGGAGGGGCAGAGAGACAGAATCTGAAGCAGGCTCCAGGCTCTGAGCTGTCAGCACAGAGCCTGAAGTGGGGTTTGAACCCACGGACCGTGAGATCATGACCTGAGCCGAAGTCGGATGCTTAACTGACCGAGCCACCCAGGCGCCCTGGCTCTCACTTTAATAGACTCTCAGGGTACTACCCCTCGGGCCTCATGCACACACGTATGCGCACACCTATATACCCTGTGGTACACGAACGTGCCACCAGGGTTTCACATCCGCTGGTTACGTGCTAAGTAAGTCCTCACGTGTTCTGTAGGTATACAGCGATGCTTCATTGAAGAGGCGTGTGTGTAGGCAGGAACGTCTATCCTTTTGGACTACCGTAAGTTCCAGATTGGAGGTAGGGAACTATAAGGAGATAAAACCAGGTGTCCCGAATTGCTGTTAACACTGAGGGCTGTCTCTGAGGCCCAAGGAGAGCTTGCCTGACCCCTGTGATGAACCCAAGACAGATGCCCCAGCCTCCTGGGTGCTGAAAATAGGCCAGGACCTTATGCTTTGGCACTCAGTGGGACCTCGGACTCCTGGCTCGTTGCTTGGGAAGGGGAGAGACTGTTGTTTCCTTAGGATCCACACGCCCAGGCCCCAGAGGTGGTTTGGGCTCTTGGTGGCGTCCTGCTCTGGCTGTGCCAAGGGGAATGCGGGCAGCGTAGGGAGGTGGAAGGCATTGCTCTGAGTCAGAACCTGTGTGGTTCAGGTCTCGTACAAATGAGGTCCCCAGAGTGTCGGCTACAATAGCTGACGTGGAACATCGAGGTTTCTCGGGCAGGGAACCAACTATCCTGCCTGAGTCCTACTCCACTGCCTCTTAGAGCCCTTCTGACTCCAGCAGTAGAGTGTCAGGCCTTAGCTTTATTCTCGGATTAAATCTGTTTCTAACTCTAGAGGGAACGGATTCCTGGCAACAGGGTAGGAAAGGGCCCAGTAGATGGAGCTGCTGCCCCTTCTCTGGGTGCTGGTGTCTACTCTCTTCGCGCTCTTGGCTTCTGTTGGAAGCATCCTGTACTACGTAGGTGCTTAGTTCCTATTTATTGAATTCAGTGCCTTAGAGGAGAACTCTTAGGAAAAAAGGTTTTCTCCACCCCTACTCCTGCAGTTTGAGGTAAGTGTGGTCCCAAAACAAGGAAGGGGCAGGAGAGGGCTTTTCCCCTCACGTTTCTAGTAAGGCCCATGCAAGGAAGCCTGTTGAGTCCCACATCGAGAGGGTGGTTCCACCAGGAAATGGTAGGGGGTCTCCCCGTGAGCAGTTGTGAGGGTTTATGTCTAGCTCGCTGTCTCTCCCCCGCTGCTGGTTGTGGGGCAGTGAACAATTGGAGCTGCACATCCTCCAGCAGGGAAGGCAGCCAGCAGACGCAGACTTGCTCTGCCTGCCTGTGGAGGCCGGTGAGGCCAGGGCCTGTTAGGACCTGAACCAGTGAGGCAAGTGGGTATGCGGTGCCGGCCTCCCTCCTCAAGCTCTCCCCGTGTGTCCGTTCACAGCCTTGTGCACAGGGTGTTGGGAGAGGGCGGGCCGAAGCTTGGGTGGGAGTCTTGGCCCAAAGCCCCCGGCGAGTGGAGGAATTGGGGGTGGACCCGAAATACTATTGGGGCTGAGCTGGCGGTTTCTTGGGCTCTGGCGGCTGCCTCCTGGGGTCAGAGGGTACATGCTCTCTTGCCCAGCAGGTCACCGGGCCTCCCTCCTGGCGGGGCTCCCACCCAGCTCCATGGGTTTGTCTCAGCAAAAAGTGCAGGGGAGGAGTGGAGATGAAGCTACGAAACCCCGAGAGGCAGAGCTGGCTTTCCCAAGTCCACCCCTTAGAGTTTGGAAGCTTAAGAGGCTGGCTGGGTCATGCTTCTGCTTGTTCTTTCCTAAACCGCTCTGGTCGGAGAGCAAAAAAATCTCTCGTTTCTTCAGACTCCCTGTACGGAATCTGCGTGTTCCTCATTCCTAGACCCATCATTGTTGCATTTGGAGAGTTCTGTCTCCTCTGTATCTGTCCAACCAAAGTTTGTACCTAGTTCTCTCTGTCTGGTCTTGCGTGCTTCACTTGATAGCCCTCGTCATGAGAGTAACCGTTTCCTCTCACATCTGGGGAGCAAACTGCTTGGTGCTGGGGCTGTGGTGCAGTCCTGAGTCCCCGGCTTTGGTGGTTGTAGACGTTGGTCCAGAACAGACCCCAGGACCTAGCTCTTTCTAGGCAAGAGGAGCTTATGTGGGGACTGCTATGTTTGGGGTTAAGGGTGGGAAGGAAGCCCTTTCCATTCCTCTTGTCTGTCACCTGATGGCCTTGCTCACATCATAAGCGTTAATTGAAATTGTGGTGCCCCGGAGGCAGCTGGGCAGCCCCCCCCCCCCCCCCCCCCCCCCGCCCTGAATCAGCCTGACTCATTTACAGCTTTCTCCGAGTTACCCCAAAGGCTTCTCTTTTGAGGTGACAAATGTGGGGTTGGTTTCAGGTTTCATGTTTTTACATTACTAGGTGGAAAAAAAACCTTTCCAAACCAAAAAAACCAGCTTTTACAGCAGAAATAACATGTCCCGAGAGCGCTGGAAATTTCCCCTGTCCTCTCTCTGCTGCTCAGCCACAGAGACCAGTGACGGACGGAGGGGTTAAGAGGAGGGGGTTGGAGCTGAGGCAAGTGGAGCGTTGGGGACAGCCCCTTTGGAGGTGGCAGCATCTGCTTTCCTGCTTAAAGGCAGGGGAGAGCCTTTGCAGGGCCCTGTGGTCTCTAGTGAGGCCTGTGGTCTCTAGTAGCCAGCGGTAGATTGCCAAGGGACAGGGGTGGTCAGCTCAGGATAGACAGGGGCTGGGGAAGGGAACCACCTCACATCTCTCGCTAATTTGATCCCTGGAGATCGGGGGCAGGTCCCTCAGAGAGGGCTCTTTAGGTGGTGCAGTAGGTGGGAAGCTGCAGGATCCATCTGGCACATGGAGACTGGGAGACCACCCCTTCCTGTTACTGGCTGGTAGCATAAACTGCTCCCCGCCTGCCCCCCAGTGGGGGCAGATGGCCTCCATGGCAGATGGAGACCAGGCCAGCAATGGCTGGGTGAGCTTTCCGGTCCCAGCCTGGCCTCCCTGGCTAATAAGACAATTGAGAGGGGCAGTGACAGGGTGTGGTGTGTGCGTGTGTTTAGTAGGAGACAGAGTCCTGGCCTTCTTGGGCCATTGTGGAGGAGAGGTAAAGAGGGAACCCCACATGAAGTCTGGATCTTGGGGGCACGCCCAGGTTTTCTGTGTAGAGGTGGCAGGTGCTCAGGGCCCTGACGCTGCCCACCTACCCAGGCTCCCAGAACCCCCAGTTCTCAAGCAAAGGGGATGGTCCCCGGGGTGGGAGTCTCTGTTGCAGCTGGAGCCTGGTGGGCTTGATGCAGACCCCCTGCTAGGTCCCCAGAACTGGGCCTGGGCAGCAGCTCCTCCCAGAGGACGTGCCCGTTTATTATGCGCTCGGGCTCCCTCACTGCGCAGGCAGGCAGCGGCCTTCATTAGCGGAGGAGCTGGGGTCTGTTTTGGCTGCCTCATCAGCATCAGTGAACTGCGTCCCTGCGAGATTTGATACAATTTAATTAACCTAATTAAAAGCTCTGATTGCAGAGATGATTGGGGTAGCGCCAGCAGCGACTGCATATTTATAATGAGCTGCAAGGTGTGGGACCGCAGCCAAACGCCACGCATCCTAATGAGCGGGAGCTGAGAGCCAGGGAGCGGGAGAGGGAACGTTTATTTTTGGCAACAATGCCCAGTTCTTCCCTGCCAGGGAGTCAGAGACCCAGGGAGTGAAGACCATCCTGCCCACTGAGCTCCTCTGAGCAAGGTAGGAGCAGGAGCATGTGCTCCCCACGCGTTCTTGTGCCTTTGGACGCCCACGTGAACGCACAGTGCCCGTGTTTGCCGCTTATGGAGTGGGGGGCTGGGACCCCAGCAGTGCACTTTCCCTGCCTCTCTCCATCTCTGGGAATCGGGCTGCCTTCTGAACCATGAGCCCTGGTTGGAGGAAACGGCTCAGTAGAACCACCTGGATTTTAGGACTTCGGGATCCCTGGGCTGTTCTCTCCGACTTGCCAAGGCAGATCCAGGCTGTGACGGGATTAGGCTGAGAGGCTGGGTGGGCATCGGAAAGGGGGTCTGGATGCCTGGGAGACCCAGGTGAGGATTTTGGGGTCTGGAGCAGACCGGAGAAACAGCAGAAATGGACTTCCAGCTCCTCTCAGTGCCCCAACTCACTGTCTTCTGAGGATGGCGTCCAGAGACGGCCATCTCCCCTGGACTCTTCTCTGCCACTGCTTCTGTCTGGGGACTCTTGGTTTGTCTGACTCAGCGTTTCCACTGTAAATCACATCTAATAATAACGAGAGTGAGAGCCGGGGCAAAGATGCCGTGGGTGAAGGGGGCACTGGTGAGAAGGGGCATGCTGCCCAGGTGCACTGGGGTGTCGAGCGGTGAAGGAGCTCTGGGGTGGCGGGAATGGGGGCTGGGTTCTGGAAGCCACCGTCAGAGGCCTTAGGGGGAAGAAGATGGGAGCAGCCCTCCTCCCGCACCCCCCTCCCTGCCCTGGGAGCTTGTGGAGGTCATGAGCTCATCCTGGCTGGCCCAGCCCCCCAGTGCTCTGAAAGCTGCCAGGACAAGATGAGATTTGTCCCCAGCCCACCTTGCAGAGCTGCAGCTGCTCAGCTCCCTTATCAATCTTCTCTGTGGGTTTAATCATCTCTCTGTCATCCTGCTGGGACAGCCCTCCCCATCGTGGCCCCGGCTTTCCTCCAATCCCCCTCCCCCAGACACGCCATCTTTCCTCTCCTGGACTTCCCTTCTAGGAGGCAGAGGGTGGGCCAGGGCAGCTTTGCCCCAGGTTTAGTCTCAGTGGTGGGGCCAAGGGGTCCCTGTTTCTGGAACAAATAAAGGGGGGGCGGGGGTAAAGGTGATACTGATGGAGAATCTGTCCTAGCCAGGTCCCCATTATCTTTGGCTTCATTCCAGGCTGGGTAGGACAGGGTCTGGAGGTTGGCCATGAAGGCCTGCAGCCCAGATCTAAGAGATTCTTGTGTAGGTGCAGTATCTATCCCGTCCTTCTTCCTCCCTTCTGCCAGCCCCTTGGGAGCTGTGTCCACCCACGGCCATCCAGGCAGCCAGCTCTGGCCTCTTTCCCTGGGTGGGTCCTGTGGGGCCAGGCTACATGGAGCCTTGTGGGCCCAGGGGCCTGTGGGCAGGAACCGCAAGCCCACAGCTTTGCGTGCATCTTGGGAAAAAGGGTGCCCAGGAGTCAATGGAGCCTGTGTTGTGGTCCAGGCTGGGAGCCAGGGCGCAAGGGGATCTGGGGCCCCTCCTAGTGCTGACGTGCAAGATGACCTTCAGGGCAACTCTTCAACCCTCTCTGCTTCACTCTGTTTCCCCTTTAGAGCATTTGGGGCAATGGGCAGGGGGCATGGGTGGCATGGCGTGGTGTATGTGCCCCTTGGAGGGAACATGAGAGAGATGGTCCTTCTTCCCCTGCTCATGGTCCCACTCAGGCATTCAGTGCAAATGGAAAGCCGGCTTCTTCCCATTTCTCAGAAGGGGATGGGAAGTCCCAAAGAGGGATAGGATCCAGGGGAGCATCACCTAGCTTGTCCTCAAGGTGGGGCTGAGAGACACCCTCCTCCTCCCCGCCCCCGCCCCAGAGGTTCCTCTCAGATGGAGACCATAGGTTCTGGAGGGGCACTGACTAGTCTTGGGCTGGAGGCGGCTGGTCCAGTTCAGCCCAAGGCTGGGCTCAGTAGGACAATGGCATGTTGATGAGGATTTGGTTTTGGTCTCACATGACCTGCTGGGGGTGGATGGACTGCACGTGGCTGATCCGCCTGGGCTGACCTTTGGTCGCTGGCTAGGGAAGAGAGGAAGCCATGAAGGTCTCCTGCCCACTCAGTGCCCTGGGCCCCCTGCCACCCCCACCCCAGGCACTGCCCTCTGGGCACACGCACTCTGTCTTCACCTACCTTCTCTTAATCTCTCTCTTCCCTTTTTCTTTGCTTGTGTGTGAATGTACGTACGTTGTGTGCAAGCATGTGTGTTTGTGCAAGTGTGAGAAAGGCACCTGGAGGATGAAGGACAGTGAGAAAAGAAGCCCCTTTTGTGTATCCTTTCTAATCAAGGATGAACCTAATTTCTTCTGTTGTGGGGACAACGCCAGACTAGGACCAAAGTGTGCGTGCATGCATGTCTATGCACGTGTGTTCACGGGCAGGGTGGACACGTGTGCTCATGTAGAGGGCAGTGCTTCCTACCCTGGCTTATCCTATGACCTATGTCCTCTGGTGGGAGGGGGGTGACGTCTATGGTCTGCATCTTTCACCTCCTGCTGGAAGCCACATCCCCTATCTGGCACAGGGCCAGGGTGTCACTTTCAAAAGGGAAAAAAGAAGACTTCTTTGGGGTTGTGCAATTATTATAATCACTTGAGTGAACTAAAAATTAGCATTCAGTGAGGAGGCAAGGCATGCGTGCACACACACATGTGCAACAACATGTACACGTACAATGAGAGCTATACACAGACAAGGATATGTAGAGGGAAAATCAAGATACAGAGAGACAGGGATATACTTACACGAACACCTGTGATTCTTTATTTTAATTTTATTTTTTTCTTTAAGTGTTTATTTATTTTTGAGAGAGAGCAGCGGAGGGACAGAGAGAGAGGGAGATACAGAATCCCAAGCAGGCTCTGCACTGTCAGTGTAGAGCCCGATATGGGGCTCGAACTCATGAACCACAAGGTCATGGCCTGAGCCGAAATCAAAAGTCGGATGTTCAGGGCGTTTGGGTGGCTCAGTCAGTTAAGCGTCTGACTTTGGCTCAGGTCATGATCTCATGGGTCATGGGTTTGAGTCCCGCGTCAGGCTCTGTGCTGACAGCTTAGAGCCTGGAGCCTGCTTCAGATTCTGTCTCCCTCTCTCTGCCCCTCCCCCGCTCGCACTCTGTCTCTCCCTCTCTCTCAAAAATAAAACATTAAAAAAAAATTAAAGAGTTGGATGCTCAACCAACTGAGCCACCCAGGTACCCCTACACCTGTGATTCTTAAATGGGGTTATCTGTCCTTCTTTTCCTCACCAAGATGCTCAGGTGGATGTAGCAAAGGGGGCTATCTCAGGAGAATCTTTCCCTGAAGTCCCTAAAGGGTCGAGGGCAAGCCAGTACAAATGATTTGATACAGCAAACATTATGTGAAGATTTTTAAACGAGCTCTCCTTCGTGGGGAGCCCCAATACAACTTTTTCTCTAAGGCTAGTCTACCACTTCACCCCCTCATTGGCCCCGGTACTATGTGGAGGGAAGTTAAATTTCCAGACTTGGCATTAGATGGGGGTGGGTGCCGGATACTGGCATGGGGAGGCCTGTGGGTGAGAAAGGGATAGCATGTGTGCCCTCAGACTTATTCTCCAGGTATCTCTCACATTAACAGCTTTGAGTGGTTTGGCTGAGGAACATTTCTGGATGTTTCTACCTCCTTCCCCTTTGTTCCCTTTTTTGCTCCCCTACACCCTCCCCTCCCCAATATAGTTCTGTTAATCCCATTGGATGCTGGGCAGATAGTGCAGGGATGGTCTTTAGCACTGAAGCAGAAAGGACAGAGCTGGGAAGGGCTGGGTTGGGGGCTGGGCCTGAGGTTGGTGCGGGGCACAGTGGGGTTGAGGCTGAGTTTCGAGCTGGGATTTGAAGCTGAAGCCAAGTAGAGCATGGACTAAGGTGGGGTGTTGGAGGTTGGGTTGGCAGAGCATCTCTTTCAGTCTTGACAGGATTCTGAGAAGCCTATTTTTGGAGTCCAAGGCAGATGTTCTCCCCCAGTGAAGGGAATGTTTGGTGTCTGCTGTCCCCTTGGAGGGGCGGGATAGATCCCCTCCCCCTGCTCCCCTCAGCTAAGCAGAGTCATACATCACCAAGGGGCCGGGGCTCCCTAGATGTATTGCCCTAATACGTCGCTATAGCAACCCCACTCGAATCCTGCATTATTCTAATGTGGTCCCCCTCCCCACTGTGATGTATAGCTTGGGTCTCAGAGCTGGGAGGCCCCTTCTCTGAGTCTGCTACAAGTACCCCAGGGATGGGTGGGTCGGAGGCCAGCTTGGCTTCTTTGGGCCCTGTCTTGCTTCTCTTCACCCTGGGCACGGGATCCTTTGTGAGGCTGGGTATGGAGATGGGGTCTGGCCCATTAGCCCACCCACCCGCCTGCCCAGAGAGGGGAACCGGCAGGCCATGTGTCCTGGCCCAGGCACACGAGTGCCTGACGCACCGACCCACGCCAGCCTGCCTGGCCTGGGGACCTGAGGCCTTGGGGTTGGGGGCCAGGGCAGGACAATGGCTGCATTCCTGCTGTGAGCCACAGGCCCCCATTGTTCCTGTGGACACTGCCTACTTGAGGGTTGTGATTCTGGCCCTCACCCCATGGGGGGCGTAGGATGCTCCCTGGACCACTCCCCCGCGGGACCATAGAGGGGTGATTCATGGGGTGGCCAGGGCATAGCAAGCCCCAGCTGTGCCCAGATTCTGGGGGGTGGGAGGGGGAGGCCACTGAGGGTTGTTTGTGTCGCGGGGGGTGTGTGTGTGTTGAATAGTCAGAGGACTCCAGGCCATGGACACCAACCACGTCATCTCCTACCCCTCCTCATGTGTGGGCCGGTCAGAGAGGCCCCATTGTCAGAGGGGCAGGCCCACCCAGGCTAGAAGGGAAGCGAGAATTGAGAGGGGCCACTTCAGAGCTGAGAGGATCCAGAGACCACCCCTCACACCACATTGGTGGGAAAATTGAGGTCTGAACAATGGCAGGGACTTGTTTAAGGTCACACAGCCAGGTGGTGACAGGCCTAGGACCAGAACATTTCTCCATATCTCCTTGGTGCTGAGATGCTGCTGCCATTTGTGGTAGAAAAGACTGAGTTCCAGTGGCGATCTTTAGCCTTGGCAGAAGTTATGTTTATAAGCACCTTCCTCTCCTCTGCTTCCTTTGAAATCTCTTTAGTTTAGGTCAGCACTTGGCATTCTTGGAGTGAGAAAACAGAGCTAAGGGGAGTCCTAGGGCCACACAGAAGCCATACTGACTGCATCCTCTGTGGGGCCCTGAAGAAATGAATGGCGCGTGGAGGTTCCCAGTGCTCTGACACACAAGATGCATAGATGCAACAATAGACTTCATTGTTTCCTCCCAAACAATGATCTCACGTGGGTCCTCACATGCCTACCCTACATGACTGAGAGGTAGTGAGGGGAAGAAGCTAATGCAAGAGAATTTTAAGGACGGGGGGCTGGTCTGATTTATCTCTGTGTTCCCAGTGCTCAACATAGGGCCTGATTGTTAAATTGGATCATGGGATGTGTGGATGGATGGTGGGTGGTTGAAGAGGTGGTTAAGGGTGGGATGAATGGGTGGGTGGTTGAAGAGGTGGTTAAGGGTTGCATGGACGAATGGATGAGCTGGTGGATGGACAGACGGATGGATGGATGAATAAATGAGGGAATGCCTACTTCATATGTTAAACTCCAGGGATGACACAACTTGGGTCATACCAAAGATGGATAGTGGAGTGAGGCCTGGACCCAGGCACCTGGGACCCACCTTCGACGTTAGGATGCCCTGTAGCATAGTTTGTTGGTTAACCTCTGGGTAGGGTGGCAGTAGAACCAGGAGTTGGGGCCTGGAAGGAATCTACACTCAGACTTAGTCTCATAGTAAGTGGCTCCCCAGGATCTAGGAGCCTCAGTCCTGAGTTGAGTCTTCTGTGCTGGGATCAAAGGAGGGGGTGGGAGCCCATTAGTGGATGGGTACTGGCCAAGGCAGCAAGAAGCATGAAGGTTTAGGGAGGGGGAATGAATGGGGTCTTGAGGGCGCTGGGGCTGAGTGATTTTGCCTCCTCAGGGTCAGGCCCTGAGCAGTGAGCCCCAAGGGAAACCCCTATTCATTCTTCAAGACCCAGCTTAAATACTGCTACTGCCGTCTATGAGGTTTTCTCTGACCGTCTCGGTGCTATCTCCCCAGAGCCTACACAGAGCCTTAGAAGGGACTCAGTACACATTCTTGGGGACATGGGATTGTCATGAAGAGGCAGAAGTAGGGGATAGGTTGGGAGACTGCATCTGCCACTAACTTTCTGGGTTCTTTTGGGCAAGTCCCTCCACAACCTTGGGCCTCCATTTCCTCATCTGTGGAGTGGGATGGAGAGCTTGAACTTTTCTTTCCAGAGTGAGTGGTTTTGAGAGTAAAGAGCAGTAATTCGGGGTGGGGGGGGGGCAGGGGGAAGCATTGCTGGAATCAAGCTGGGCATGATTTTTCCACACTGATTCAGCCCAGGAATAATACAATAACATATATTGTACATATGAAATTAATTTTATGGCTGACATTTAATGTGTACTTACAACATGCCAGGCATTCTTTTAAGTGTTTATATAATCTCTCAGCAATCCTACCAGGCAGGTGCTATCATGATTTTCTTTTGACAGACAAGGAAACTGAGGCATGGAGAGCATAAGCAGCTTGCCTGAGGTCCCAGGGGTAGCAGGTGGTGCAGCCAGAAGGAAAGCCTGTGAAGACACCAGGTCCCACCTTCCTTGCCTCATGTATGCAGTCGCTCAGTATGCAGCTCTCTGAATGGATGCACGAGGAGGGCTCCCTGACCTCTTCGGGGAGCTCGGGCAAGGCATTCAGCTTCCTTGAACCTCATGGCAAAGTGGTGGAGAGAGGAGGCAGATCCTAGCCGATGAGCTCCAACACCCTTGGTCCCCAAGCTTCTCTTTCTGGCCTAGTCTTGAGTTCTGGAACCTCCTCTGCCTTGGGCCCATGCCCCAAGCACTGGACACTGCTATTCACTGCTGTAAATAGAACATGGATCCAGGTGTCAGATGGAATAGGTTTTATTCCAGCTTTTATCATGAACTAGTCTTGTTGCCATGGACAGGTCCCTAAAGCTCTCTGGGTACCAGTTTGTTCATCTGCAGAATAGGAGTAATTAATGTGAGATAATGAAAGTAAGTACGAAGTAAGTGCTGGGTAAGTATTATGTCAGAACGCCTTGGACAGAGTGGGGGCCACGGCCAAAGTTCATTACATTTTGGCTTTCTTTCCCGTTCACTTGTTTTTGTACAGTGCCCTGCAGAGGCCCCACAATAAAACAGCTTTCATTCATTCATCACCTACTTATGCCAGGCACTCTATGTACATCATCCCACTTAATTCTCAAAATAGCTCTATGCTGTAGGCATTGCCCTCATCAACATATCAGGAAACCAAGGCACAGAAAGGGTAAGTAGCTGCCCTAAAGTCACACAGCTGATAAGAGGTAGAGCCAGGATTTGTACCCAGATCTGTCTGGTCCTATAGACACTGTGCTTCACCATTCCGCTCCCTGCTTCCCGCAAGACACAGCTTCCCTAGGAACTTTGATGACAATGTCTGGAGGGGGCCTTACTGGAGAGCCGGGTCTGCCCACAAGTTGCTGGGGTCAACTTTAGCAGCTTCTGTTTGGAGGGAGCACTCCCTCCTCTCAGGGTGGCCAGTCCCAGGGAAAGGCCAAGCAAGGTGACAGTTTTCCACCCTAAGCAAGGAGAGCAGTAGCCACGCAGGGTCCAGGTCTGCCCCTGTTCAGAGCTGAATAATCTGGAGCCTTTGAAGAAGGATTTCTGAAAAGCCATCAGGAGTGAATCATTGACTTAGGGAGGCGATGAATCAACGGGGAGTTCATAAAACGGCAAATGAATCGGGTGTGAGAACGACGGAGCCACTGCTATTCCCCAGAACCCTCCGGGGACAGAGAGCTGAGAGAAAAGAAATAAAAATAACACGGGGCCTCGAGCCTGCTACGAACCGGAGTTAGCCCCTCCTTCTGTGGGGAAAGACGGACGGGCCAGAGGGATGAGACCCGCTGGTGGGTGAAGTGGGGCCAGAGGAACGCTCCCGGGGCACTGTTGGCTCCCTGGGTCCAGGCGGCGGGTGCCATTAGCAAATGTCTTTCCCCCTTCTTTTCAGGAGCCCTCGCAAGAAAGAACACTGATTTTGACGAACACCCAAAATAATGTGAGATCAGGCACCATGCATTATGCATGAGGTCTGATTTAACATGAACATTATTTCTTGTGTACGAGACCATATGCCTCCGTGCTGTCTCTGCAGCCTAATAATACCCGGACCCACCCTGGTCAGGCTCAGCTAACGACATGTCCACTGGGTGTGTGCGTGGGGGGCGTTGAAGCAGAGCCCTCCTGGTGCTCAGCTCAGTTGAAGGGAGCCCATTCAGATGCCCTGGAGATGGGTGGGAGGTGGGTTGTGCCCCTGGAGAAACACCAGGGAGCTGGGGTGGATGTAACTGTGTGAAAGCTCCAGTGCGCGTGTGTCTGTGTGTAAGTGTGTGTGTGACATCAGGAGCCCATGACTAGGTGATGGTTCATCGCGTGGCGATGTGGGGGCATGTGCAGAGCTGAGGTTTTTACTGCACAAGAGGGACGGCGGCAGGAATGGATAGATCTAATTGCTGTGTGTGTTTGTATATATACACGCATATGTACGTGTGGGGGTGTGTGTTTAAAAAATAAGATCACACATACATACAAACACACAGCCTAACTTTAATTATCTGAAGGGAGCAGGAGAGATCTGGGAGGAGCCGGGAACAATGACGGGCAGGGATTGGAAAGCGGCTTGTGGGGTAAGTGCTTGCACGTTCTGAGAGAAAGGGCCCTGGTCCAACGCCGCAAAGCATGGTTGTGTGCGTTCAACCAAATGTTTACAAGTGCCAGGTTAGCTCCGGAGAGCCCAGTGCCCAAGACAACAGGGCCGGCACTGGCCCGCGTTTATGGGTGTGGCCACGAGCGTGTGAGCATGTGTGTGAGGTAGCAAGTTGGCGAGGGCGTGCTTGGGGTTCCAGTCGGCCAAGGGGAGGAGGGCTGGGCATGGGTGCGAGTGGGAGAGAGACAGGAGATAGCCTGATGGTGAACTTCTGAGAACGGTGGAGAACCGGAGGGGAGGTAGGTGAAGGAAGGATTGTGGGCAAGCCTGTGTGCACGTGAAGCAGGGTTGCCTTCTCGGAGGTGACAGTTGCCTCCGCTCTACCCGGCAACCCACTTACCATAGCCAACTTGAAGCTGAGTTTTGGGGGGCGGGATGCTCAGCTGTGAGGCGGCCCTGGTGACTGTGGCCACGTCCCAGCTCGGGGACCAATAGAGGGCAGTCCTCCCACATGGAGCCCCGAATGGCTGGCCAAACACTAATTCCGATGCCTTCAAATAGGCAGGGACTAGATGGCCAGCTCCTCTGGCTTCAGTCACTCAGCTAGAGGCCCTGGGTGACTCCCGTTCGCTAAGCTTAGGGGGAACAGCTGGGCCAGATAATTAACCTACTCTCACTCCTCTCCCTACTCAGGCGGGTCTCCTTTCTGGAACTCAAGCCCTGCTCCAAAAGGCCTGGGCCCGGGAAAGCCACTGGGAACTTGACCCTCCCACATGCAGGCCCAGAGCCTCTCCGGAGGAGACTCCATTCCTAACAGCTCTAAGTGGGTGGCTACGGTTGGGGGTCAGCTAGTTCTGTGGACACCCAGCCCGGTCTTGGGGTCGAGGGATGATTGTACAGGACCTAAGCCATGTGACATACAAGCTAGTACAACTTCCTGGGGCAGGACGTGGAGGGAGAATATAGGCGTCCTTGAGGTTTAGGTTCTGGGTTTGCCTTGTCGGCAATGATGGCCACCTTCCTTCTTGTTTTAGCCAACCCCCACCCTGTCAATGTTTTCCCAGCTCAAGGCATTAGTGGTATAGCATGGCCTTCCTTTCCCCCCTATTTCTGGGAGCGGCTATAGCACACACACACACACACACACACACACACACACACACACATTCATACACCAACACACAGGTTCACATGGGGAGAATGAAGCTCTCTTAAGGAACAGAATCTGTGTCCACATGATCATAGACAATAATTTTCTTCAGGTGAGAAGGGGAGAGAGCTGGGATCAGAAAATTCCAAATCTGCTTGGGAAGGCTTGGGCTTCCCTGAAGACTGATGCTAGGGCCGTCTGCCTCTCTTGAATGCAAGGAAGTCTGGGGCTCTCGTGAGTGAGCACGTAACTCCACGTA
This sequence comes from Panthera leo, assembly GCF_018350215.1. Taxonomy (NCBI): domain Eukaryota; kingdom Metazoa; phylum Chordata; class Mammalia; order Carnivora; family Felidae; genus Panthera; species Panthera leo. The sequence continues at coordinate 29,168,340 of NC_056686.1, forward strand.
CACACGGGATGGAGAAACCTTTCCTAAGCTGTATTGTATCCAAGGAGGAAGACTCCAGGACAAAATCTGTCTCTCTCCCTGTGGTTTCTCCTCACACAGTCAAATGTGCTATGGTTCCTATGGCCATCCCAAGCTGGAGACTAGGGAAAGGACCTCTGGGGGCTTCTGTGACCAAGGGTCGGTCACTGGGTAGCTGTCCCAGGCTGGTGCTCGTTAAGTAAAATCTTCACAAAGTGGAAGCTTTTCTCCCATCCTTGTTTCCACTTTTTTTTTTTTTTTTCCATTTTTTTGTTCTACTCCTCAGCTGCTGCTCGTTCTTGGGAGGCCACATTGTTTTGCTGTTTTTGAGTTGACTTGCTTAAATAATAAATCCACCCTCTTGTACAGGATTAAGCAGACAATTAGGAAATCAATCAATCAATTGGTGTCAGCTGCAGGCAGAGGCCAGAGAAAGGCCTGGTCTTCCCTGTTGCCTTTCCAACCTCCAAACCTGCTGAGGCTCAGGGCGGTGCAGGCGGCAGGGAGCTCTGAGCTTCATTTGCTTCCATTTCAGGGCCCCGAGGCTGGGACAAATCCAGGAATGGAGGAATGAGGAGAGAGTGTGGGGGAGTATGGGGCTGATTCAAAGTTCTCCACTTAGTGGAGCAGGAAATGGAGGCCATGCTGTCACCTGGCTGTTGCATTCCCGGCCTCGTCTTTAAGCGTTGAGAAGGCTCACTGGGCCCACCAGCACAGGCAATGGCTGGGACACGGGCGCGAATTACAGGGCTAATTGCCCACTAGGCTGCACTGAAGAAGGGAGGAAAAAGAAACCAGCAGTGAGAGGCTGAGCCTTGGAAAAATCTTGGCGGCCTGTGTACTTGCAGAGACAATTCCTCCTGAGATTGAGGGTCAGAGCCCAGAAAGTCACCAGGGACTCTCAGCATGGTACCATCATCCTAAAGCCTCAGCCTAGCCAGGTACCGCTGAACTGGTGGCCTGGGAACACCTCTCTGGGTGCCCAAGATGTGTCGGCTGGAGCCAAGGCCTCTCCCAGCCCCTGGGCTTGGGCAGCTTCCCTGGCAGGAGGGGGCCATGCATACACGCTCACTAGGGACACAACTTATCCCCACCCCCCAACCCTGTCCAGTGCTTGTGCTGCTTCAGGTTTTGTGTCCATGAAGAGTAAGAGAAACCTCATTTAGTTCCTCCTGAGAAAACTGAATCCATGTTTTATGCGTATCTTTAAAAGTTGTTTTAAAGGAAAAAGAGAATCTTGACTGGGATACAGGTAACCTTGAGCCCTGGCCCTGGAATCCAGATCTTCCCCCACCATCATGACTTTGAGGAGGTGGTGGGGAGACATTTGCTGCTGAGAGCTTGAACGGGGAGATGTCTGAGACTGCATCTTTCCCCCCAGGTACATGGCTGTACCACTGTTGAGTCTTCCCACAGGCATAGGCATCACTCCCTGAGTGGGGGAAGGGGGGTTTCCTTAGGGACCCATCCCTGGAGAGATGGAAGGGCCTTCTGGTGGCACAATTGTTTTTGCTCTCATTCCTCCACCAGAGAAGCTGGGGCAGGTGGTTTGTTTGCAGACAAGTAGGACTGGCTTTGCCTAAGCAAACAGGCAGGACTCCCTCCCCAGGCCCACTTAATTCCCGCAGGACCACTGTGGAAGCTGTTAGAACTCCCAGTGGATCCAGGTAGGTTCAGGCACCATTTGTTCTGTGGGTGGAGAGCCAGCTGGGGTGGGCTGGTGGGGCCTGACCCTGCTTCCGACTGCCCCATGACCTGGGAGAGTAAAGCTGGCCTGGATGCCACACACGAACGCAAAGGGAGACCAAAGTCAGGGTCTGGGGTCTTGGGTGGGGAACACAAAGATGCCAGGCTGGTGGTCCACGTGAGACAGGCAATTCTTCCTTGGCTGAGAAGCAGTTGTGCCTGGGGAATGGCTGTCCCGAAATCAGTGTGGTGTCTGCAGTGTCGTAGGTCCTGGTCTGGTCTCAGGATAGTCTTGTTTACGGGAGGGGACACGAGGCAGCTTCATCTTCCCTAAAACTCACTCGCCTAAAGGCAGGGGCCCAACTGTTGCCCAAGTAACAGGCAGTCCTCATACTGGCCTGAGAGAAGGTCTGCGTGGTCACCTTGCTCCAAGATAGTGTGGCCGGAACTTTAGGAGAGGTTAGCTAGGGTATCCCAACGCTTTACCCGCAAACCAACCCAACCCTCGTAGTAAAAAGGACAGGACACAGCCCTGGGGTACATGTTTATGTGAGTAATAAAATATTTACTATAACATAAATATAAAGGGAACTTCCCAGTCTACATTATTTTTTTTTTTGCAATAAAGATACAAAGAATGCACCAAACATTGTTCCAAAAAATAATAAAAATAAAATAACAAAATTTAAATCCAAACTGTAACAAACAGAACAAGAAATGGAGAAGGGGGGAAGCTCCAAACACATCCAGAAAATAAATAGAGATGGGTCAGAAATTTGGAAATCATATTAAAATATTTTTTTTTCGGATTATTCGGTGTACAAAATCCTTTAGGATGGGGATGGAGGGCAACCCGGAAAACCAAAAATAAAAACCAAGCACAAAATGTTTCTTCTCCCCGCCAGTGTGTACATATCTCACATATTTACATGGTTCCCACCTCACCCCAAACTTGGGGATTTCTCTCCTGGCCGCCCAGCATCCCGCATCCCAGGTGGGGCTGGAAAGGGAGCAGGCGGAAGCTGCAGGGAATCAGGCAGAAGGTTCTCAGGGTACGGCTTATTTCTACAGCTGGTCCAAAAATATCTCCAACTTTGTCAAGTTTCGTTTGTTTGTGGCCAGGAGGGCAGGGCCCCGCGGGGAGCGGGGGCCCTGCTGTGCAGCGGTCAGTCTGCAGCGGGGCAGAAGCCTCTTCCCATGGACTATGTTGTGGGAGCGCAGACCCCTCCCGCGTGGCCGGGAACCGAATCGCAGCTCGGATAAAACGAAACGAAAAAATGAACACTCGAATCTTTTTTGTTAGTTTTTTTTTTTTGTTTGTTTTTGTTTTGCTTTTTGGGGGTAGGGCAGGGGAAGGTAAGGGGAAAAAATAAATTAGGCTAGATTAAAGCTTTGGCTATTTCCTGCTTTTATACACAGACGCGGCTCTCGCGGCCTCCCCTCCGGGGCCCCGATAAATACAGTATACAGCGATTTAAATTAAGGGCGCGGGCGGAGTTAGAAGGACCCCAGGAGCCGAGAGGCTCCGTGAATAAATAAAAACCGTAAAAAACCAAGCCCGGAGGAAGGGTAAGGGGGGGGGGCGGAGGTGGGGCGCATCCTTATGAGAGAGAAGAGGCGTGGAGCGAATAAAGTGACAGTCCCCCACCCTCAACCCGCAGGCTCGGGAGTCCGCGCCGGGGAGAGGGACAGGGCACCCTCCTCTCTTCGTCCTCTCTCCCGGGGAATCCCTAACCCCGTACCGCGTTACCTGTCGCTGTGGGGAGGCCGCTGCCGGGATCCGGCCCCGAACAGCCCGGGGGGGCAGGGGCGGGGGTCGTCGAGGGGATGGGGGCGGGGAGCAGGCGGCGGGCAGGATGCCCGGTGAGTTGGCGCGTTTCGGATCTCCGGCTCCTCTCTCCCGGGGCTCGGGCGACGCAGCCTATCGGCCGTCTTCGCCGCTCGCCAGAGAGGGTCATCCGGGTGTTTGGTTTTGTTCGAAAGTTTCTGGGCTTTTTGTAAAATCCAAAGCAACCGAACAAAAAGAGTTCAGGCCGCGCGGCGCCTCGCCGCGCGCCGGCGGGGGCCCGGCCCGCGGGGTCACTGCACCGAGCCGGGCAGTGTGTGGTGGTGGTGGTGGTGCAGTGCGGCCGGCGGGGGCGGCGGGGGCGCCGAGGGCGGCGACGCACCGCCCCCGCCCGGCCCCAGCTCGCCCGGTGCGTAAACGTCGTCCATGGGCGGGTGGCCGGCCCCGGCCGCCGGGGTCATGCGCTTCTCCTTCTGCCGCCGGTTGCAGAACCAGACGCGCACCACCTCCTTCTCCAGCTGCAGGCTGTCAGCCAGGCCGGTGATCTCGTGCGCCGAGGGCTTGGGGCACTTGAGAAAGTGGCTCTCGAGTGCGCCTTTGACCCCCACCTCGATGGACGTGCGCTTCTTGCGCTTGCGGCCCTGCGCCGCAATCTTGTCCAGGTTGGTGGGGCTGCCGCTGGACGAGTCGGTCTCCTCCAGCCACTTGTTGAGCAGCGGCTTGAGCTTGCACATGTTCTTGAAGCTCAGCTGCAGGGCCTCGAAGCGGCAGATGGTGGTCTGCGAGAACACGTTACCGTACAGCGTGCCCAGCGCCAGCCCCACATCGGCCTGCGTGAAGCCCAGCTTGATGCGCCGCTGCTTGAACTGCTTGGCGAACTGCTCCAGGTCGTCCGAACTGGGCGCGTCCTCGTCCGAGTGCTCGCCCACCGACGAGCCACCGCCGCCCGCGCCTGGGTGCAGGTGCGCCGCCGCCGCGTGCAGGCCGCCCGCGTGTGCATGTCCGTGTGCGTGTCCGTGGGCGCCCAGGTGCGGCGGAGGCGACGGCTCCAGCTGCGCCTCGTGGCCGTCCTCGTGCAGCGCGTGGTGCAGGCCGGGCCCCGCGCCGCCGCCGCCCGCCGCCAGCATCCCGGCCAGGCCGCCGCCGCCGCCCCCCGGGTAGGCCGCCTGCGCGTACAGCCCGAGCGGCTGGGGCTGGTGGCCCCCGCCAGCTCCTGGGGACGGCGACATGGCCGGGCCCAAGTGGTGCGCCGTGCCGCCCTGTGCCCATGCCGCGCCCGCGTGGGCCGCCCCCTGATGCACCAGGCGCGCGTGGAAACCTCCTCCGCCGCCGCCGCCGTCGTCGGCTCGGCCGGTACTGCCGCCGCCCGCCTTGCCGTGTTCCAGGTGCGGGCCCCCGGCCCAGTCGCCGCCGCCGCCTCCTCCCGTGGGTAGCCACTGGGGGTGCGCTAGGCCCACAGGGTGGCCCGCGCCCGCGCCCAGCCACTCGTGGTGCATCAGCTTCTGCACTTCGCGGTACGCGGCCCCCGCGTGCAGCCGCTCGGCGGCCGCCGCCGCCGCAGCTGCCGCCGCGGCGTCCGGGTGCATAAGCGGTCCTGTGCCCCCGGCTCCGCCGCCGGGGCCCCGCGGCAGGTACTGCGCGGTGGTGGCCATGCCGCCCCGCGCCCAGCGCCGCGCCGCCGCCGCCGCCGCTCCGCTCCGTCTGCGGGCCCCGCCGCCGCGCTCCGCCGGCTTAAAGCCCCGACCCGCTCGGCGCTCCGGAGCCCCACCCCACCCGCCGCCCATTGGCTGCCCGCGGAGCCGCCTCCCGCCCCCCGGCCACGGCCCCCGCCCCCCGCGTCCGCCTGCCGCCCGGCCCGGCCGCCCAGAGCTCGCCATTGGGCCTCGCTCCCGGGGTCCCGCGCGCCGGCCGTGCTGATTGGCCGCTGGGGCTTCATTCACGGCCCCCCTACAGTCCGCTTACATACTCACGCCCCGGGGGCGCGGCCGCCACGTGGGGAGTGGCGCGGGGGTGGCACTGGGACCGCACCCCCTCTCGTCCTGGCTGCGTGGGCCCCCGCTTACCCCCGGTGCAGGAGACTCGGAGCCCGGCAGGTCCCACACTCCACGCGAACTGAATTCCCGCCCGTCTCCTGCCCGGGCGGCCAAGAGGCGGCGGCGGGGATTGCGGGCTCCGGGAGGCGCTCAGGCTCCGAGAAGCAGCTCAGCCCCGCGCTCCTCCCTCCGCAGTGCCGCTGCCGGCGGGCCGGGATTCCCGCGGGTCTCGGCGGCTGCGAGCCGGAGGCGGCGCGGGTCCCGGCTCGGTTCCGGCGCGGCTGCTCACCTCGGCCGCCTTGCCTCCCGCGGCTTCAGCCGGCACAGAGCTCTCCTCTGCGCGCCTCCCCGGCCCGTCTCGTTTTCCCTCTTCTTCTAGACCCAGCGTCGCAACTCCGCCGACCTACGCGGCCCCGAGAGCGCGTCGGGTGCGGGTAGAGTCGGACCGGCCCTGGCTTCCCTCCTCGTGCGGGTTCCCCTTCTTCCGGACTCCGCGGACCAGGTGAGTACGGCGCGGGCGGCTCGGGGCCCGCATGGCCGGCGGCAGCGATGCTTCGGGAAGGCGGGAGCTCCCGTATCCAGGCCGCGTTCCGGGCTTCCAGAGTGAGAGGACCTTGAGGTAGAGACCGAAGCTCCGGCGAAAACGCCGCCGACGGGGGTGGTGGACGTACTGCGCCCACGGGTATCTGTCCCATGCGGCTGCCGCCTCCTCGCTTCGTCTCTCTGCGTGACCGGCTCATTGGTCGGGGTCATGACGGGGTCACTCGCGGACGCGAAACTTGCTCCAGGTGAGGAGTGGCATGGACTTGGGGAAGGGCGGCTGGCACTTCAGAAATGCCGCGTGCAGGCCGGGAGCTGTCCAGCTTCGCATGGAGCCCGGGCTGGAATTTAACGGACTTGCCTGGGCTGCCGAAAAGGGAATTGAGATCCAAGAAGTCTTGTTAGAGGGGTGAGGTGTACAGTGTGGGGATCTCCTCATCTCCCCAGCTCTTTGAGGGCTCCTTGAAAGATCCTGAGTGGACGTGGACCTCAGTGCAGCTACTCTGTGCCTCTAAGACCAACACTGGGCTGGAGGCCAAGTGGAGTGAGCTGCAGTCTCCATCTCTTTTCTGCACTGAGGTTTGGGTCCCAGGGAGTCTCCCAGCTGACAGCTCACCGCCGCCCCCCCCCCCCCCCCCCCGCCCCTTGCCTCCGGTGGATCCACAGATTCCAGGGCCCTGGGGTCCCAGATCACAGAACTGAGCTAGGGGCCCAGCTAGACCCTACTGGGGAATTTAGAACTGCAGAATAGAGCCTCAGTGAGTAAATAAGGGTGATGGGGGCTCAGATAGCAGCTGCATTGGGAATGGTCCTTGGGGTAGCTGGGGCAGAGGCCACAGTGATAAGGGTCGTCCTGGGCACAGACTATGCTCATCCAGGCCTTGAATGCCCTAGACCAGCCTCTGGCTAGCCCTCAGGGGATAGAGTGGGACAAGGCAAGGCCCTTGTCTGGCCATTGGCCACTGTCCTGAGCAGTCGTCTTGGGTACCACCCTTGCTTCAAGAGCTGTGATGGAGCTCTGTCTGAATCCAGCTGGGGATGCTTGGCTTTCCTAGACTCTGGCCCAAGAAGTGGTCACCTTGAGCCACCCCTCCTTCATAAGATCATAAAACACTTGACTTCCTGGCCCCTCCTCCAAGCCTAGGAGTTAGGGCCAAGGTGGGAGTTCTGTAGTGAAGGCTACTCTTATGCCAGCCCTAACCAAGGCCAGCATGACATTGAAGCCTGGGCTTCCTACCTGGACCTGCCACCATCTTCCTGGGCGAGAATAACTCTGGTCCAATCCCTGTAGTTCTTGGTTTTCTTCCCTGTAAATTGGGAGTAACGGTACCATAGGCAGCCCATCTGTCTCACTGAGGGAAGTCAGATGGTAGTCTGAGACAATGGGGGTGAAAAACTCTCAGGAAGGGCTTTTACTCTGGTTGTTTCTATTGTGAGTGCCCAACGATCAGGCATGTTACTCTCCTTCCCTAATCAAATCTCAGTTTCCTTACCCATCAAGTGGTATTGTGGAGGTTTGGACCAGCTAACCTCTCAGTGCCTTCCAGCTGTGATGATCAGAATCTGTGAATCTCTCTGTTCCTGTTGGAGGAAGGGAAGTGTCTGGACAGTGGTCAGGTGTTACAGTGTCTGGCCTTTGAATCGCCACTGAGACTTGAAGAACAGTGACCCAGGGGCACAGTGCTTTATCAAGTGCTTAAAAAAATTTTTTTTAATGTTTACTTATTTTTGAGTAAGAGAGACAGAGCACGAGTGGGGAGGGGCAGGGAGAGAGGGAGACAGAATCCGAAGTAGGCTCCAGTCTCTGAGCTGTCAGCACAGAGCCCGACGTGGGGCTCGAAACCACAAACTGTGAAATCATGACCTGAGATCATGGTCAGATGCTTAACCCACTGAGCCACCTAGGTGCCCCTATCAAGTGCTTTTACATTCATTCACGTTCACCTGTACCTCCCAGCCCTGTGGAGGGGCCCTGAGATTGTTATCCCTAGGGCAGAGATGAAGAAACTGAACTTGTCCGAGGGGTGCAGAATCTACAGAGGTCCTGCTTCTCATTGTGCTCCTATTGCTGTTTGATGGGGGAGGACACCTGTGGGGACAGTGGTTTTGGCTGTCGCAGCAGAGAGAGCCCCCCGGCCCCATCTCTGGTAGCTCTCTGGGGAGCGGAGGTTGGGGAGGGCAGGCCTGGACCATCTGGGGCTTCTGAAGCCCAGTTCCTATGTGTGTGCTGAATTGAGGGGTGTCTGCAGCAAAGCCGGGCTCCGAGGTTACCAGCTTGTCAGCCAGCAAGTCTCAGTCCTGATCCCGTCTCCTACTCCCCCACTAGCAGCCCGGTGACTTTGTGCTAGCTGCTTCGCCTGTCACAGCCTCGGTTTATTCATCTTAAAATGGGGACAGGACTGTCTGCTTCTTAGGCCTGCCCTGAAGCTCTAGTGTTAGATACTGCCTTGGGGCGAGCCGTGTGGACTAGGGCAGGGTAACAGTCCCGTCTCTGTTTTGAAAGTTTTAGAGCCTCTACAATGTATGGGTTTGGTCTGGAGTCAAAATTTTCTTGTATTTGAGAGTTAGGCTTCTGCCAGAAGTGTCGACATCCTCCTTGTGTTTGCTCCTGGAGATTCTGTGTAGAACTCTGGGGACTCTGACATGCCCGTTGGCAGAGATGCCTGCAGTTAAACAGTCCCTCTCCTCCAGGAGCCCTGCCCTCCCAGGGCCTGGGGAAAAATTGGGAGACAGAAGTCAGACACCTACCTGAACCCATGTAGGCGCTGAATGGTTGAGGCGTGTGAACAGACATGCATTCATACACATAACACACAGGTATACACGTGCAGTTTAGCTTAGGGACGAACATAACAGATTCACAATAGGGACACAGGGAGTCATCCTGTTGGGTCGGAATTCACAGTCGCACAAACATACACACACAGTGATAAATACAGGCGTGTGTCTAAAAGGAAACATGCATAAAACCTGCACATAGGCTCAGGGAGGCTCAGGTAGGCATCCCTTCGGTGACGCGAAATACAGGAGACCTGCAGGCCCCTGGGGTCACAAGCATGGACACTCTCCTCTGGCATGCCAGTTCACACAAACAGGCACACCCTGGTGTTCGCAAACATGAACGCACAGACACATGCACACTCTCCCCACCAATGCACAGATACAAAGAGGCGAACCCCGCCTATCACGCAGACAGGCTAATGCATACACCCACACCCTATGGAACTAATATATCCCGCACAAGGGATCAGAAGCTGGAGGAGGGCCCATGCCCTGCTCAGAGTTTGGCTCATGCCCGTCAGCAGCAGTGCTAGTCCCAAGGAAGCAGGGAAGCCCTTTCTTTTCCTATTTCCCACCCCCCCCCCCCCAATTTCCTTGTCTGTGGAGGGCAGCTCCCAGCCAGGCCGCCGCCAGTTTCAGAGGCTCTGGGGCCTCCCTCCCCAGCGGGGCCCCTGCTCAGCCCGCCCCCGGGGCTAGGAGCTGCTGGGCTTTCCCAGAGTGGTGCGGTCTCCTCCAGGCTCTGGAGTGTGACTGAGCGCCTGCTCATTTGACACAGGTCACCGAGCCTCCAGCAGATGGGGCCCTCACTGTGGGGGGTCTCACAGCCGGAGGGGGCTGCAGGGAGGGGGGGCGCAGGGGGTGGGGGGAAGCTCCGAAGGGATGAACTCCAACCCCACACGGTCTTTCTGCAAAGCCCTGAGTCGCAGACGCAAACTCTGTAATCTACATTCGTGCTTCCGCCCGAGAGAGTCAGACACGGCCTCTAGAAGACAGCCACACTCACCATCAGCACCTTTGTGGCCACATATGCACTGTGATATCCCAGACACACATCCCAGGCTGGTGAGCCGGCACACGGAACAAGATCTGGGAAGGAGGAAGAGGGGGCAGGTGGGTCTGGCTGCTTTCCCCCTTGGACTCTGAGCCCCTGCGCTGTGTCTTCTCAGTCTGGTCGGTGGGTGCTTGGGAGTCCAAGAAGCCCTGAGAGCAGGTGTGTCTGCAGACCCAAGGCCTCTCACTGCTGGGGGAACACAGGCTCCAGGACGCTCCCCCTGGGTTCCTCACTGGAAGTCATGAGTGCTGAAAAGAGCTAAGGAAAGGCAGATCTGGGCTACTGGGGGAGTTAGTGTCTGAGGACACCCTTCTGTGTGCAGTGCATGAGCTTTGAGGTTTTGCTGAGGTGGCCGGGCTAGGGGTAGGGGGACAGGACTTGGCCAGCACTCACAGCTGCTCCCTTTCCCTTCTGCCAGTTTTCCCCTCTCACCCTGGATCCCGCATTTTCAGAGTGTCCAGGGTTCCATCTTAGCTCAGACTCAGGTCTGCTGGATGACATTGGACGAGGCTCAGCCTCAGCATCCTCATCTGTAAACTGGGCAGGGTGGTCCCTGTTGGGTGGCTTATGGAGGCGAGATGAGACCACTGCCCCGCTGGAAGTTTGGAAAGTGTGGTTTGCTTTTTCTCCTGGGCTGCCTGGGGTGAGCAAGAAGCTCTATGGACGGGAGTGGAAGCTGCCTGCTCCCCAGCCAGTTCCTGCTAAGCCGTGTCAGGAGTGACCACACCCACACCCTGCTCTTTTCTGGGCTGCAATGTGTTTTTGATTGAAAGAGTCTGGCAGGGTCCTGCTGTCACAGATTCTGACCTGGGGCAGTGCCAGGGTCATCGTGTCCATCCATTGCCTCCGTGCTGACTGGTGCCAGCTGGACAGATTCATAGTGTTCACCACCATCCAAAAAGCTGTCCCATATGGGATGTGATCACTGTTCTGAGCTGTCAAGCCCCCACATCTTCCCCTCTAAACTCAGCCCCTCCAGGTGTCCTATCCCTTCTGTCCTGCCTGTGCTGGCAAAAGCCTGGTGTTGGGGAGTAGAGGGGTGGGAAGGGCATTGCTGCCTGTGGCAGAGGAGGAGGAAGCAGCCTCACCTATTGAATCTAAGGCTCCCTATTTCTCAGTCTTGGTGAAAGGCAGGAGGGATGGAAGGTGAAATATCTCTTAGGGATGAATCTGTCTTTGCATTCTTTCCCCTGCCTCAGCCCCTAAGTCTATGGGTGGGGGTGGGGGGTCCTCCCAGTGCATCTGTAGAATATTCAAATTAGGGGTGGCCAATTGCTCTTAAAATTGACTTTCATTTTTAGCAGAATGGCAGCCTCTGAGCTGGTGTTAATGCCCACCATCCGGTTATGCAGAACACGCTCTCTGCAAATCGGTAAATCATTAGCAGGGATTAATCACTCTGAAAGGCTGGGGCTGGGTTTGAGTTTCTTTTTCTTTCTTTCTTTCTTTCTTTCTTTCTTTCTTTCTTTCTTTCTTTCTTTCTTTCTTCCTCTCTTTCTTTCTTTCTTAAACACACTTTTTATCTGGATGGCTGCAAAATTCACCACCGCAGGGTGGGGTGGGAGCAGTGAATGATAATTTAAGTCCTTGTCACCTTCAGTAGAAGAGTGAGGTGGTTTCCCGGGCCTGGTGTTGACTTGGTGCCCTGACTGAAGGTGGGGAGTGGGCAGCTTGGGTAGGGTGCAGGGAAGGAAGGGGGGATTCCCTTGCGTTTGTGTGTGGTACAGCATTTGCAATAGTGTGTTGGGCTTGCTGGGCTTGTGTATATGGTGACTGTATATCAGTGTGCTCGCATGAATCCGTGTTTGTACCTTATACATTTCCCTAAAGTGTTTGTGTAGTTGGGTTAGGGTGCTGGTGCTTGGTTTGTGTTGATGTGTGTGCATCAGTGTTGGTCATTGTGTCAGAACGTGTTTCTGTTTGACAGGGGTTTTAAAGACCCAATTCACCTTTCTCAGCTTCCAGGTAGCTTTTCAGGGGCAGTAGGTAGAGCTGGAAGGAAGGTCCCACCTTCACCTGCTGGGGGCGTGGCTCAAGGTTAATTTACATATTCATGAACTGCTGCCTCCCTAGCTCTTCTCTGTAAGAGACTTAGACCAGTAGGGAGGCCCCTCAGCACAGATGGGGCTGTAAGGCTCTCACTAAAACCCCTCCCCCCCATCCCACCGCTAGCAGCTCCCTCCTCCACCCACAGACTGGGAACATTCAGCACTCCACGGTTTCTGAACCCCAACTTCTGCACAACAGCCGTCCATACAATTCTAGCTCCTGACAATAGCTGTGTGGTTGTGAGGGGAAAGGTCTTTTTCCTTCTGGATCCTGGCTGCCCCTGTGAAGGCTCCTAGAGAAGGGGGGGTTGGGAGTGGGGGGTCATTCTTCCAGCCAAGCTGATGAATGGAACTATCTTCCACTTTGTGCCCACACTGGGGCCGGCCTCCTTATTCCTCTCTCCCTAGCCTAATGCTGTCCAGCTTTGGAGAAGTAATTACCCTCAAATGACTGAGTAACGACGTTTTTAGGGTGTTGGGCAGAGATGGGAATTTGCGGATGAGGTCACAGGGCCTCTTCCCTCCAGCCGGTCCCAGAGCGTTGGTTAGAAGTAAGACTTAGTGGGCCTGGTCCTTACATCAACCCACTCTTTCCTTTAACTCCCCAGCCCCCTCTCCCTGAGGTCAGCTCGGGTAGCCCAGGCATTACTGTCTGCCACACCACAGATGGGACAGGTGCCCTGTACTCCTGTGCCTGTGCCTCATTCATCACCCCACTCTACGTGCCTTTCTCCCTTCTGTGTAGCAGACTAGCCTGGAGCCAGAGGGAGGGACAGGATGATAGGGCTCCTTGGCCGTTACAAGTTGGGGGCTCTGGAGAGAGTTGGCTGGGCTCAGTGCTGGCCTTCCTCAGCTTTCTTGAGGGTAGCAGGTGGAGGCGGGGGGGAGTGGCAAAGGAGGATTTAGGAATTATATTTTCCTAGGGACCTCTTAGCATCTTTATGTATCTCTGGTGGCAGACATCTGTCTGAGCTTAGGGTAGCATCTGCCTGGGCTAGAGACAACATCTGTTTGAGGCTGGGACACCTGGCTGAGCCCAGCACATTATCTGGCCCGGGGATAGCTTCTGTCGGGGCCCAGGACATGTGTCTGAACTTGGTACAGCATCTGTCCGGGCCTGGTGCAACATCTTCCTGGCCTGGGGGCAATGTCTGTTTGAGCCCTGGACATCTGTCTGACTTGGGGATGTCTGCCGAGTCTGGAACAATACCTGTCTGAGCCTGGGGGTGGACTTGTCATTGTAGATAAAATCACCCTCGAATCTCAACTTTGCTTTGTGGCTGGGAACAGAGTATACGTCAGACTCCTATCCCTACTGTCCTTTCTAAAGGACCCTCAGGTAGAGTGCCTTAGTTTACCTCCATTTGTAAGCCCATCGGCCTCCTGGCTCTGAGCACCTCAAGGGACAGCCAAAGTGTACACCTCAGTGGCTCCAGGAAAGTAATGTTAAAAGAATATGTAAGGGGAGTAGATAAATCCTCAAATCTAATGACTGGTCTAGGATGAGTCTCCCTTCCTCTGGCCCCTGTGTTGTGTCAAGTCAGAATGCTTCCCCAAGACACAACTTGGACCTGTCACTTGCCTCCCGAGAAGCCTTCCATTTCTCTTTACTGTGCACACTGTTACATCCAAAGTCCTGTCCCGCCTCTGCGTATCCTCTGAATCCAGCAGCTCGGAGCTTCTGCCCCCCCTCCCCTCCACACCAGGCCCTAATGGCTCCCTACCTTTGCACACGCAGTTCCTTCTCCTTGGAATGCTCCCTCCTCGCATTCTTCAAGTCCTAGTTCAAGGGTCTCACGCTCTGGGAAGGCTTCGTGCTCCCACTCGAGACGAAACCATGACCTCTGCCCTGCTTCCACTCCGTGCTAGCATTTTCAGCCCTGCATGGTCATGCATTACCCTTTGTGAGTCTGTCTCTCCTATGGAACTGTGAGCTCCCGGGGGTAGTTGGCTCTGTCTCTCCAGCACCCTGCCCAATTCCTGGTCTGTAGTGGTACCAATAAAGAATGGCTGCTGAGCGATGAGCACATGGTTGTGCCACTACGATCTCATTTCCTTCATTTTTAAAATTGGGGTGGGGGGAGTTGGAGGGGAGATTCCGGCTTTTAGTATCAGAAGGAAGTAGACACTGGCTTTCAGTCTTAGAAGAAGGGGGCTTCAGAGAAGAGGGTGTATCTTTAAAAAACATTTTTATTATTATTATTTTTTTAGAGAGAGGGAGTGCAAGCAGGGGAGAGGGGCAGAGGGAAAGAGAGAATCTTAAAAAAAGTTTTTGTAAGTATGTATTTATTTATTTTGAGAGAGAACAAGCATGAGCAGGGGAGGGGCAGAGAGAGAAGGAGAGAGAGAATCCCAAGCAGGCCTCACTTTGTCAGCACAGAGTCTGATGCGGGGCCTGATCACATGACCCTGGGATTATGACCTGAGCCAAAATCAGGAGTCGGACACTCAATGGACTGAGCCACCCAGAGGCCCTGAGGGCGTATCTTCTTATTTGTACCTGGTGAGCCGACTAAAGCTACAGGGTGCTGGGTGATAGGCCCAGGGCACCCTGGACAAGGGCCTGGTCCTGCCCAATGTTCTTTGTCCACGACATGGGTGAAGATGCACAGGATCTGAAGGTCCCGCACATTGGCCGCAGATAGGAGCAGGGAAGAGCAGCAAAGTTCAGGGGGCCACAGTGAATCCAGACATAATGGCCTCTCTGGGGGTCATGGGGATGGGACTGGATCTAAGCAAGGAGGCCTCTGCCCGGGTTCAATCCTTGAGGGCAGGTGGGAGAATCAAGGCCTGGCTTAGCTTGTGTGGAAAAGTTCCAGGGTTCCTAGCTTCACTTGTCCTGCCGGACAGGGGGAGGTCATGGGAGGGGTTATGAATGTAAATGTCGTGTCCAAAGCGAACTGTTTCCCCTGGTCGAACCTACCTGGCACTTGCCAGGTTTCGAGGGAGGGGGTCCCCAGGAGAGTAGAGAGACAGGCAGGACGATGGGGAGGCAGCTGAGAAGTGAATGGTCCCAAGACAGGCTCTTTGCCTTGATAGCTTTTATTCCACTGAATGGGAATGTCTTTATAGTTTTTGCTGATGATAAAAGCTTATTTGTAAAAATTCTTTCCCTCAGAAACATATGAAACAGAAGGTGGAAGTCCTCCATTAATCTCTCTGCCTCACCCCCTCATAACTACTCCTACTGGCTATATCTTTCCAGAATTTGTTTGGATAGACACACTCTATTTAATAATAATAGCTAAGATTTATTGAGTGCTTACTATGCGCAGGAATTATGCTAAGTGCTTCTACCTGGGTTTATACATTACAGCCTCACCAAAACACTCAGAAGAAACTGAGGCTCAGAGTTGGTAGTAATCGTTGTAGTCCAAATATAGTGGGTATTTACTCGGTGCCAGCTGCCAGTCTAGGCACTTTACGTGCCATCTCATTTAATGTCTGTAGGAGCTAGTTGTCTGGGCAACTGCATGTGGTAGGCGATCAGTAAATGGTGGTGGATACTCCCAACTTGGAAGTTTGAGAATCTCAGGTGATGAATCTGGGATTGTTCGGTGGACCTCGAGAATGAGACGGCTCTTGTCCCGAAACTCCTGAGCACTGAGGCAGGCAGCCTTCCTTGGAACTGGGAGATGCTGATTCTGCAATGGAAGATGTAAATTCCCACCTTGGTTTGCATGTGATTTACGCATATTTATTTATGAGTGTCTTTGATTGATGTCAAAGTGCCTCCGTGATTTTTCTACCAACCTTCAGGGTCCTGTGGAGGGCATGACTAGTGGGCACGGGCTGTAGGCTCTGAGTGTGCACGTGTGGGCTATTGGACGGGGTGAAAGTGACAGCCGTGGGTAGGTGGGCGGTGGCTGGAGGGTTGAGTTGTGGGCAGTCTGGAGCCCAGGGTTCTGGAGTGGGTGGTTTGGGCAGCTGGTATGAGTGGGGGGTGCGTGTCAGTGTATGGCAGGGTCCGGATAAAGGGCTGGGGCAGAGTCAGAGCTTCAGACACTGGGGTGGGTGACTGATGAGCCTGTAGGTCGCCACCGTCTTGGAGAAGCCGGGGTGCCAGCCAAGCTTTCTAGGTAGGAACTCAGACCCAAGGAGCTAGAGCAGGATCTTGGGTTCAGGGTAGGACACATGCTGGTGGAAGGCTTCCAAACAAAGCAGAGGATCAGAGGTAGGAAGGGGCCTCCCTCTAGAGTCCCTCCCCCTGGTGCGGCCCAGGGCGGGAGTCCCCCGCTTGGGTGCCTCCCGGGAGAGGGAAGGGAGTGCTGTCTGCAATCCAGGCCTGGGGAAAATCTGCCAATCAGCAAGAATATTCTGTGTGTGCCGGTTGTGCCCAGCCCTGTGCCTGGCACCACGGGGAAGACCAGTCTCAGCCTGCAAACCTTGGCAGTGGAGCTGGTGAGATAAGGAGGCAAGGGCAGGCCCCGGCCTTGATTGAAGGCTGCATGCCTGACACCGTGCGGCACTTTCATCCATCACCTCCTTTGATCCTCAGCAGGATCAAAGGCAGTGGCTGTCTTATCTCCTCATAACAGAGGAGGAAGCAGAGACTCAGAGAGCTGTAGTGACTTGCCTAAGGCCACACAGCAAGTGAGTGGAGGAGTACAAACTTGAACCCAGCTCTGTCTCATTCCAGAGCCCCAGTTTACTTAGCCACTCAGCCAATTTATTATGCGTCAACCAGGTATGAAGTAAAGATAACACCTACCTTGCTTAATTGTTAAATGAGCTCAAGGGTGTAGAGAGGTTAGCACAGAGGCTGGCACACAGTAAGTGCTCAACGAGAGTGTCTTTGTTCCCCTTAAGTGGTAGAGCAGGGATTCTTTTTTTTTATTTATTTTTTTAAATTTTTTTTTTTAACGCTTATTTATTTTTGAGACAGAGAGAGACAGAGCGTGAACAGGGGAGGGGCAGAGAGAGAGGGAGACAGAGAATCCGAAACAGGCTCCAGGCTCCGAGCTGTCAGCACAGAGCCCGACGCGGGGCTCGAACCCACAGACCGCGAGATCATGACCTGAGCCGAAGTCGGACACTTAACCGACCGAGCCACCCAGGCGCCCCGAGCAGGGATTCTTAAATCCTGGTCCAGTGGACTCTACTGTTTGCATGCTACCATGGTTCTTGCCAAGGCTGATTGGGAGGGTGTGGGCATGGTTGGGGACAGAGCATGATCTCCTTTGTGGGTTGGGTGAGCCCTTGTCATGCATGGACACACAGAGTCACCAGTGCATGGGAGGATCATCTGCCAGGCCCAACAGAGCCCCTATTGGCTCATGTTCTAGCTCTGGGTTGGGCAGGGACACTGACTTTGTCTAGTTAGGATTGCCTGGATGTGTGTGTGTGTGTGTGTGTGTGTGTGTGTGTGTGTGTGTGTGTGTATGTACTTGGTGAGAGTCGACTGAGGAAGGAGAGACAACTTTGGGGAGTGGGGGAGCTCTATCAGCAGACACTGGTAAGGGCCCTTTCTCATTTCCAGTGGCAGAGATTGGAATCAAATGAGGACGTGAACCACGTGAAGATGCGATGGAAATCACTCATGGCAGAAGGGACAAGGGCACAGGCCCTGGGGTTGGAATGAACTTCATATGTATATCTCCCTTGGTAGTAATAGAGACAATATTGATTTGTATCTTCCAATGTTTGATGTAGAGGAGCAAAGCGGGAGCAAGATTCACTCATTCATTCATGCTTCTTTTTGAGGGAGGGAAATACAGAAAATTTCCTTTATATATATATATACACACATATACATACACACATATGTGTGTATGTATATATATTATTAAGTATAATGGTATGGCATAATGATTTGATATTTGCATACACTGGGAAATGACCACCATAATATCTAGTTACCGTTCATTACCATACAAAGTTACAATTTTTTTTTCTTATGATGAGAACTTTTAAAATTTACTCTCTCTGGCAACTTTCAATATACTACAATATTACTGGCTGTAGTCACCGTGCTGTACCTTACACCTGCAAGACTTATTTATTTTATAGCTGGAAGCTTACACCTCTTTACCCCCTTCACCCATTTCGTTCACCCCCCAGCACCTCCACCCCCGGCAGCCGCTTTTCTGTTCTCTGTATTCATGAGTTTTGTTTTGTTTGTTCGTTTGCTTTGTTTTTCAGATTCCACAGTGAGACCATATGGTTTTTGTTTTTCTCTGTGTGACTTATTTTACTTAGCATAATGCCTTCCAGGTCCACATTCATTCATAAATTAATTCAACAAATATCTAGTGCCCACTTTGTGCCAGGTACTATCTTAGGTGCTGATGGCTAATGCTTATTGAGCACATGCTCTGTTTTCTAAGCATTTTACATTTGTTAAACCTTCACAACAACACAAGGAGTTGGGGAAGCCTGGGGAGACTTTGGGCTCCCTTCCATTCCTCCAGCCTCTTTCCATCTCCCAGCCACATTGGGGCACCTAACGTCTGCCACCTGGAAAGACCAGGATCCTCACAGTGGATGAAGCAGGGTGGTCCTGAGAACATCAAAGCTACCCAGCAGACTGAAGCTAGAGAGGGTGAGGTGTCTAACTTAATCCCATCCAGCCTGGCCTGCCTGAGAACTTCCTCTCCCCGGGGCTCTCAGCCACATCTTCCCGGCTCCCCTCTACGGCTTAGCACCTGGCTCTCTCCAGCCCCCTGACTAGCTCAAGCCCTGTCCTCTGGGCTCTGCTCAGGGAGCCTAGTCTCAGCTTGGGGCTGAGGCTCCTGGCAGGGAGAAAACAAGGTTCCATTCCTGCTGTCTGATGGCACTGTCCCAAAACACTCCCTGTGCTTTGCTAACTGTGCTGGAGGCAGCATGGCTGGTAGTTACCCTGCCTGGTTCCCTCTGTCCTTTCCTTAATATAGTCAGTGTATAGGCCTCAGCCAGAGTGGGCCTCTTAGTTCCTGACCACCTACCTGTGTCTGTGGTCTAGGCCCCATTTTTGCCTCACTCTCTCCTGCGGGAAAAGGGACAGAGAAGAGGAAATAGAAAAGTTACTGGAAATTCAGAGGAGGAGTCTGAATTCAGGGAGGAGTCTTGTGCCTTAGTCAGTCTTTGGTGAATAAAGAAATCTGGCAAAAGGGGTTTTCTGGGTGGGATGAAGGGAAAGGGAGGTCTTATAATGATGGGCTTGCTAATCTGCAAATCATGACTCCACCCGTCTACCTATCCACCCATCCACTTACCTATCCATCCATCTATCTGTCTGTCCATCCACCCACCTGTTCATCTACCCACCCATCCATCCACCTCTTCCCCCATTCACCTGTCTCTCCATCTGTTCATCCATCCATCCATCCATCCATCCACCCACTCACCCACCCACTCACCCACCCACCCACCCATCTATCTAACACACTGCTGACTGAATGCCTATCATAGTCACTGGTTCAGTTATGCTTATCGAGGGCATGTGTTAGAGAGCTTTTCAGTGTTTATACATTCGTGACCCTTCTGTTTATGTATTTCCTCTCTCCACCTGCTTCTTAGAGAAGCTCCTTGAGAGGTGGGGCTCCCATCTCTATTGAACCCATCAGAAATGCTCTGTCCTGGCTGTAGGGTTGTCAGCAGCTGCCAGGCTTGGGCACCCTGGGGCCCCGGGGAAATGGGCATCTTGCACGCCGCTCCTACCCCTGCCGGGCCGGGCTTGTGACCCTCATCGGGGTCCAGCCTAGAGGATGCTGTGCTGCTCTAGGGGCGGGGCCTTGCTGCTCGGTGGCCTGTCTGCGGCTGCTGCAGGAGCCGCTGGCCCCTTTTGCCAGCACCCAGCTTGAGGAATGGTAGAGTTGTATGGCTGTGGAGCCTCTCCACACTACTGTAGTTAAACAAACAGGCTGGGAAGCAGGGTCAGGGGCTGGCTGCCATGCTGGGAAGAGCAGGAGCCAAGGAGGAGCGGAGTGTGGACTCAGAGGGGTGGCCGGGTGAGCTCGGAGCTCAGGAGCTGCTGTGGAGCCAAGAGTTCAGGCCAATCGCGCCCACCCCCACCCCCACCCCCCGCCCTCCCTGCCAGGCCTGGCCAAGACAGCAGACGTGGGCGGCCAACGTCTGTGGGGTTGAGTTGGCCCGGCTGGAGGTAAAACTGCAGCAGGAGGGGCCAGAGACAAAGACCCAAAGGAGCACAGAGTTACTCGGAGAGGCAGAGGGATATAGAGATTGAGGTTCAGAGAGACAGAGAGAGAGACTCAGAAAGACAGAGACAGACTCAGGTGGGAGAAGGAAGGTATGAAGGGCTGGGAAGAGAATGGCCAGGGGAGGGAAGTCCAAGGCAAGGGAAGAAAGCGGTGGGCCCAGGGGAACAACAGCTCTTCCAAAGGCAGGAAGTTTGGAGCTTATGAAGGGCCCCCTTCCTTGTGGATGGCACCAGCAGTGAACAAAACTTTTCCACTTGCTTAAGCTCATTCAAGCCTCACAATGGCCTGCTGAGAAGGACTTGGATGGGGGCGGGGATGGGCCCTGTTGTGGGGAGCAGTGGGGGAGGGGAGCTGCAGAGCCAAACTGGGACCTGGGGACTGGCCGTGAGGGGACCTGCGGGATGGAGGTGGGGTGGTGAGTGATTTAGAGACAGAGCCCCTGGCTGGGCCCGCGTCCCTCCAGTGACTGAGCCTTCCCTGGCTGTGCTCAGTGGCTATTTATGGACTTGGCTGGCTAGGACTTGATGCTCCTGCCGCTGTGACAGTATTGCTCCTGGGAGGAAGAAGCTATCCAGGAGGCCTCTCTCTTGTCCCCTTTCTCCTGTCCCCAGACGGCCTGACTGTGGTCATGTGGGCTGTTGATGACTGCTAGCTGAAACTATCTCTGGGGATTGACGTTGGTGATTTGGTGGAAAAGGGGCACGTCGCCCAAAGTTCTGACCCCTCCCTGGGGGTGGCCTGCCTCCTGGGGCTGGTCAGTTGGTGGGGGGTGTGTGTAAAGGTCAGGTCCCCTTGCTTCACCTTGGGACGCTTGTGAAGGGCCATCCCAGTCCCAGAGCTCCTTGTGAGCCTGGCCCCTTTGGTGCGACTATATCACACATCAGCTTCTCCCTTTGCCGAGTGCTGCTCCTGTCTTACTGTCGTTCTCAAGAGTGCATTCCGATAAGTCTTCATGCAAATTTCATGGTCTCAGAGAATTTCCAGGGAATTTCACCTGCAGCACTAATTCTAAGCTCGGGGCTCCAACCTGGGCTCAGCTCAGCTCCACTCTCCAGTAACCTTGTCTTTGTTTTAATCCTCTCCCCCATCAGATAGGGCCGGATTCTGCATGCAGGTGTCTGTGTATATCTGGGAAAACTCGGGGCGGGAGGGGATGTCCAGGTAGCCACCTCCATCCTGGGCAGAAACCCCCTCCCCAGCCCCAGGAGAAAAACCACAGGGAACTTGCCACCTGGCTCATGGGAGGTACTCAGCAGTTTTGAAGAGGATGATTTTGGTGCCCGTCTGCTCTCATCAGAGAGGCAGGAGAGCATAGTGGTTAAGGGTCTGGAGCTGGACTGCCTAGTTCCATGGCAGCCTGCCAGTCAGAAGCTGTGTGATCTTGGGTGATAAGGGCGAAGTGACCTAACAGATGTATAAAAGTACTTAGCACACAGGTGGCCCGTGAATGTTCACATCGTGTTATTTTTGTTACTCGTAGAACATCTGAACCTGTAGGTTGGTGAGGCTGCACAGCCCACGTCTAAGAGATGCATACACATGAGGCAAGCAGTTACTTCCTTACGTCAGCGACAGGTCTCGTGTGTTATCCAGCATGCCTGTAACCCGTGTTGTGCAAAGCCCTCACTTTGCAGACGAGGCCGAGCAGGCGGCCCAAAGCCACATGGTGCTTCCAGGCTTAGGGAGACCTAGGCTCTGGTGTCCAGTTCCTAGGCTAGGCTTGAGCGTCTTTTCTCCCGCATCCTTGGGGTCCTGGCTCAGGGGACTGGGCAATGCCCCAGCAGTCTTGGTAGCATCTGCAGGCAGTGGAGCGATGCCTGCTCGGGAGTGGGATTATCTCAGAGGTGACGACTGCTTCAAGGTCATACCCTTGACCCCGGTTCTGTCTGTCACTGGGGGCCAAGGACTGGCCTCTTTGGGTCTCTAAGCGATCAGATGAGAGGTCACTGAGGTTCTAAGGATTAACCCCTGGCACTGTGCCTGCTGCCCAGTTAGTGTCTTCAGGGGTCAGTCAATTTTAAGTAATAATATCAAACAATAACAGCCAACCCTCACCCTGTACTCCTGCTACGTCCTACCTTCTTTCCTCCTCATGGTGATCCAGCAAAGGAAGATTTGCTCCTTCGACGGTGACCACTCAGTTCTAAGCCCCCACCTCTCCATGTCTGGCAGTTGCCTCTTACCTGGTCTTCCTGTTTTCACTCCTGACCCTCCAGAGCTCCGCTGTCCCTCACAGTGTCCCCATGTCGCTAGTGGGCACTTGGAATGGGACCAGTCCCTACTTGCAGATAGGCTGCAAGTACAAAGTACACACTGGATGTCAGAGACTTGGTATGAAAAAAAATATATAAAATATCTCTAATCATTTTTCATATAGATATATTAAAATGATAATATTTTGATGAAGTAAAATATATTACTAAGATTAATTTCACTGTTTCTTTGCTTTTTTTTTTTTTTGCAAGTGGTGGTTAGAAAATTATAAATTACATGTGCTTGCATTGTATTTCCGTTGGACAGTGCTGCCCCAGAGTCTGTTGTTGACATAACAACCAAAAAGATCCTTTAAAATCTTGGATGGATCATGTCCCTTTTCTGCTTACAACCTTTAAATGCTCCCATTTCACACAGGATGAAAATGAAGTGCTCACCATGGCTTTCAGGGCCCTGGATGAATGACCCTCTAGCTGCCTTGCAGATCTTTTTTCCTATTATCTTCTCCCTTTTTCCTTGTTCCAGTCACACCGGCCACCTGGAAGTCCTTAAATTTGCTAAGCTCATTCCTACCTCAGGGCCTTTGCACTTGCTATTTCCTCTGCCAGGAGTGGCTTCCCCACCTCTTCACATGCTCATTCCCTCATTTGATTCAGATTTTTGTCCAACCTGGCTAAAACACATGCCTTCTAGTTCCTCTC
The DNA here is from genome assembly GCF_018350215.1 of Panthera leo. NCBI lineage: Eukaryota > Metazoa > Chordata > Mammalia > Carnivora > Felidae > Panthera > Panthera leo. Next base: position 29,191,336 of record NC_056686.1, read on the forward strand.
TCATCCCTTGGGCAGAGCATTTACCTTCATGTAAGTTACATGATTGATTCAGTTGGCTACATTTTGATTGTTTGCCCAGTTAGAATGTAAGCTTCATGAAGCAGGGATTTGGTCTGTCTTACTCATCAAAATTCATCCTAGAACTAGACCCAGAATAGAAGAGATGGTCAATGAATCTTGGCCGAGTGACTGAAAGTCACCAATGGCAAAACAGATCCAGAAAGATGAAATTGTGCCCAAGGTCACACAGCCAGGCAGGGACAGAGCTGGGACTAGCTGAGGACTGTCTGAAGCCAGATTCTATAACTCTGTCCACTACAGGTCCGGTCTGCAAGCATCTCTCTTTCCCCCTTGGTCCCACTCAGGAAATACAGTTGTCACGTTGAGGAGAGGGGACCTGACTGTGGAGAGGCAGCACTGTTTTTCTGGCATCTCTGATTTTCTGAGTGCTGGAGACTTCCATGTATAGGGACTCCGCTGTCCATTGTTCGTTCCCTTCCCCATGCATCCAGACTCACAGGCCCAAAGAAGACCCTGGGGTAGGGGGTGGAGGGAAACAGGACTATAGGGGATGGGCGTGTGGACTTCCCAGGGCTCAGGCAAGAGCGCTGTGCTTCTAGGCTATGACACTGCTTAGTATTGTGCCTAGTGCTGAGTGTGGGGTACAGGAAGCAGGTTGGGACCATGAGTGAGGAGACCAAACCTCACAGACCTTGGGTTTGGGCAGAAAGGAGAAGGGAGAGAGAAAGCCTAGAAGCCCAACATGGGGGCTGGAGCAAATTGCAGGGCCCTCTGCCCAGTGAGCCATCCTGTAAGGATCTCTGCTGCTTTGGCACCTGGGGTGGCTCAGGTGTGTTGAGGTTGCCCTTGACCCACTGACCCACCCACAAGGGGGGTGAGAGTGCTCTCTGCGCTCCGACTAGTTTTCCTATCAGCTGTATTCCTTAGAAGGGGCACTTGGGTGGCTCAGTTGGTTAAGCGTCTGCCTTCGGCTCAGGTCATGATCTCACGGTCCGTGAGTTCAAGCCCCGCGTTGGGCTCTGTGCTGACAGCTCAGAGCCTGGAGCCTGCTTTGCATTCTGTGTCTTCCTCTCTCTGCGCCTTGCCCGCTCGTGCACACACACTCTCTCTCAAAAGTAAATAAATATTAACAACAACAAAAAAAAAAGAAAGGGCACCTTGTTCAGAATGAGTGCCCGGGATGCTGGTCTGTCTTTGCTTGGGGAACTCCTACACATCCCTCCAGTCCCAGCTCAAATGCCCTCTCCCTCGTCCAGAGCCCCTGACTCTCAGGCAGACTTAGTTCCGCACTCTTCTGAGCACCCAAATAGCTCCTTGTTCCTACAAGTGTGTAAGCATTCCTTGCTTGCCTTGTAGTTGTTTGCTTTTATGACAGCCTCTCCTGCCTGACAGCAAGCTCCTTGAGGGCCAGGTCTGTCTTTGTTTATTTCTGTGTTTCCAGGCTGAAGCTTGGTGGTGAATAAACTTTTACCACCACCACCACCACCTTCGTCATCGTCATCAGACCTGAAGCCTGTTGACGTGCTCTTGGCACATGCTAACTACTTCCTCTACAGCAGACCATGTAATCCTCACTGTGACCCCATACGAGGTGGGGATTTTATCATCCCCATTTGAGGAAGTGAAGGCTCTGTGAGGCTCTCAGGGTGGCATTGTCAGTAAGTGCAGAGCCAGGACTTGAACCCTGATCTTCTGACCCCAAGGCCAGTGTTCGCTCTGCTTTAGGGGACCAAGGGGTGAAATGACCCTCTCTTCTCTATGGTCAGTCATTCAGGTGAGGCTGCAGGCGGCTACCGGGAGCTGGGTGGCAGAGGGAGTGCAGTGGTTCCTGAGGCTGAAGCATAGGGTGTGTGTAGGGCTCAGAGGAGGTGCAGGGGGGGATGGTCAGAGGGAAGGCCTGGGGCACACGGTGAGTTGGACTCAGGCCTTGCTGAGTTTGAGGTGCCTGTGAACTATTAACATAGAGATGCCCTGTGGGCTGTTGCATCCATGGGTCTGGAGCTGGGGGGACATCTACTCTGGGGAAGGAGGTTTGGGGTTATTGGCATCAGGAGAGATGAGTCTGTGGGCGAAGGGGGAGATCCAGGGAGAATGTGGTGTGGGAAGAGGAAAAGGTCAAGAATTCTGGGGACCCCTTCATTTAAAGGGTTCATTGAGGGAAGGGAATTCACGTAGGAGCCTCAGAAGGACTAACAGTAGAGGGAGAATCAGGGCAGAGGGCTTCCTCCAAAATGTGAGAGGGCTCTGGAAGTATTTGTAGAACGAATGAATGAATGAATGAGTGAATGAATGAACTAATGAGTGAATGAATGAATGAGTAAAGGAATGAATGAGTGAATGAATGAGTGCAGATGGAAAAGATTGGTAATCCCCCCACCGGCCCCCCACCCCCTCAGCCCTGAGCTCCTTGTGATTATCTGTTGATGACTCAGAATCAAGGCTTTTCTTCTCTCTCCCCAGGACACTCTGGCTCTTTCTTCTCCCCTCCTGGCCCTGCCCTCCGCTCACCCCTTCCTCAGGGAGCTAAGAGAGGATTGCTGTCCCTACATCATAACTAGGGAAACTGAGGCCAGAGTGGACCAGACACCAGGCACCCCGGGTCTTAGTGCAGGTGTATTCTGGGGCAGGGGTAGCATTTCCAGATAGGGGGGCTACCAGAGGGGTGGGGCATCTCAGGGGCTTCTGAGACCTCATCTGTGGCCTGGGGATTCTCATTCTGTGGTCATGGAGATCCCACCGGCACCTGGGGGGCTCTTGGAGATCAACCTCCTCATTTTATAGATGTGAAGATCAAGGCTCAGGGGAGAAGAAACTTCCCCAAGTTCATAGTCACAAAAATAATAACGCCCAGCTGCCATTTTTTGAACAACTACTACGTGCCAGCGGTGTCACACCTATTCTTTGGTTTATTCTCACCATTTCCTTAGTGGTCTCTGATTTTGTAGATGAAGAATCAGAGGTTCCGAGAGGTAAAGCGATTTGTCTAAAGTCACACAGTAGGTGGGGCTTGGGCCAAGATTCCGATCCAGATCAGTTTAACATCAAAGCTTGTGTTACACCTGACCCTCTGTGGCCTCCCAAGTCCCAGAACCTGGTCTCCTGTATCCCAGACCAGAAAGTTTTCTCTACCGGCTTGCAGATTCTGCAGGACTCAGTGTTTTCTGAGGAGGGAAATAACAGTCAGCAAAATGGAGGGAGCGCCAGTGTCTGGCCTTGAGTGCTGGACGTGCACAAAGCAAATGGGAGAAGGAAGAGAGCAGCTCCCCCTGCCCCTACCCCTGCCCCGTGGCCCAGCCAGGCAGGCCCCCAGCAGCCTGGCTCTCTCCCTCCCTGGGGGCTGGGGCTGCCTCTCCGCCTCTGCCTGCCCGCCTGATCGGGGGCAGAGCTGGCTTCATGTATTATTAATAGCACTGCCAGCCTTCCTGTTTTCACGCTGATAAACCTGCTGGGGAGGGTGGGTGGGAGGGAGAGAGCAAGGTGGCAAACCCGGAGCTCGAGGGCCCCTCCCCACTCAGCGCTCAGCGGAGCTGCTCTGCGGGGGCTGGCCCAGCCCCAAGCCTCTGAAGTTGGTTTCCAGAGCATCCCCATCTGAGCCCACAGGGGGAGACTGGGGCTGTGTGCAGGGAATTCGTGTGGAAGGTGGGCCTCCCTCCCTTACTCCTCTAGGATTCCAGGGGCTCCAATCACCTTGGCCTCTCCAGAGACAGATGTGCTCATAATCCAGGTGGCCACTGGGCTCAGGGTTGAGGATTCAGGTGTGTGTGTGTGTGTGTGTGTGTGTGTGTGTGAGAGAGAGAGAGAGAGAGAGAGAGAGAGAGAGAGACTAGTTCCCAAGATTCCCTGGGGCAAGGGCTAAACATGGACCTCAGGCCACATCTGAGCTGGTGTCTCCCTGCCTCCCACCCCATAGCCTAATCGGTTTCCCTTCTAGAGCCTAACTTGAGGGCCAAGGGCTGGGTGTAGAGGGAGCTGGCCCTGTCAGGGATTGGGGTGGGGTGGGGTGGATGGAGGCCATCCTTCTGAGCCCACCCGCAGCCTGAGGTCGCTGTGTGGGCCCGCAGGTCCCAATTACACATCTCTTCCCAAGTTCTTGTTCAGCGATGTCACTTTGGTGGTTTGAAACTGGCCTTGGTGGGAGTATTTACCCTACAGAAATTGACAAATGTTGCACATCAGCCCTCCCCCCACCCCCCTCCAGAACCTATTGGTAGACTTTTACTAGCACAGTCCCGACGCTGGTATGGAAGCCTCTTCTCTAACCTCAAACATGCCTGTACTTCCGTCTTTAACCTCTGCGCAGGTTGCTCCCTAGAATTCTTTTTCCCTTGTCTGTTAGTTTTCATGAACAATACAAGCAGCGATAACGATGGCTAGCATTTACTGTGTGCTTCTTAATTATGTTCTGGGTCTGTTCAAAGGACCTTACAAATTCGATTCATCTTCACAGCCATCCAGTGAGCAGGCACTATATTATGTCCATTTCACAGATGAGGTAACTGAGGCACAGAGGTGGAGGAACAGCTGAAGTCACACAGCTGGTGGATGGTGGCACTGAGACCCACAGCTGGCTCCGTGGCCTCTGCTGCCGGCTCTCGTGTGGTTTCTGCATGGCTGCGAGAGCCACTTGTGGGCACCTGCTATCCTGGCTCCCAGACCTCCCTGGCTGACTTCTTCCGTCGTCTCCCAGGGGCTGTGCTTCGAACACTTGGAGCCGCTCTTCCCGAGTCTGGGTTTCTCCTGCCCCTCCCCAGACTGGGAGCTCCTTGAGCACAGCGCCTGGATCTGATTCACCTGGTGCCCCCAGTACCTGATGCAGGAGCAGGCGCCCAGGGCACCTGGTAAATGAGCCACTCATGGAGGTAATCACAGGGACCCTTGGGCACAGTGCTCGGCATCCTGTACATACCTGTTTGTACACTCCGGAAGGGCATTTATGGTGGTTGGGGGTGAGGCTCAGCCACCCAGCTAAGTTTGTACTAGTGCCTTCCGTATGCCAAGCTCCGCGTTAGGAACTGCGGATTACAGTGACAAGCATGACAGACAAACGTCTTTGTCCTCCGGGAGCTTTTGTTCTCATGGGGGAGGCATGCAATGAACAGGATACATATAATATAAAGCATTTAGTGATACATGCTAAGGAGAAAAAAATAAAGTGGGGAAGGGGGATGGGGAGTGTCTAGGAGGAGGTTGAAATTTTGATGAGTCAGACTTCTCTGAGAGGGTGATATTTAAGGAAGGGAGGGAGCGGGGCGCCTGGGTGGCTCAGTTCGTTAAGCTCTGACTTTGGCTCAGGTCATGATTTCACAGTCCGTGGGTTTGAGCCCTGTGTCAGGCCCTGTCCGGGTAGCTCTGTGTCTGAAGTTTGGGGCTGGAGCCTGCTTTGGATTCTGTGTGTGTGTGTGTGTCTCTCTCTGCATCCCTCCCCCCCCCACCCCCACACTCTGTCTGTCTCTCTGTCTCTCGAAAATAAATAAACGTCAAAAAAATTTTTTTTAAAAAGGAAGGGAGGGAGCTAACTGTGCTGCTTATGGGGTGGGGGAGAGCATTCTAGGCAGTGCAAAGGTCCTGAGACAAGAACTTACTGGGCGTGTTTGAGCAACAAGGAGGCCATTGTGCTTGGAGTAAGGTGAATGGAAAAGAGAACAGGTCAGAGTATTGGAGCTAAGAGAAGCAGGTGGAGGAAAGGAAAGGCTGGTGAGAGTTACGTGGAGGGGAGGCACAGAGAGGGTCATGGTGGGCAGTGGCTTTGTCCTCTGCCCAGGAAAGGGACAGATGTGAGGGAAAGGCATAGGAGAGTGCTCTACTTTCTGTAGCTAAAAACAGTCTTGTAATCTTGACTGGGTTTTTTTGCACCTTGTAGGCCCAGATGCAGCACCGAATTGCCTCAGTTTCCCCTCTAGACTCCTACTAGCTGTGCCCCTGTCCTGACCACAGGAAAGTTCTGCCCACTGCTCCTCTGGAGTGGCACCTCCTTCTCCTCGGGTTTCTGCTGCCCACTCTGCCTGGCACCTCATATCTTGGGGAAGACTTATTCCAAGATCAGGTTCGTTAGGGGCTAACCACGCAAGCTTCTGCCTTCCAGCCACTCCCCTTTGTGCTTCTGAGGTCCAGCCTCCAGGCACAGCCTGCCCCAGAATGATACAACTGTCTTCCCAAAGATAGGGAGATCCAGCGTTTGGAGAGGCTGGCAGTACCGAGACGAGGTTGCAAAGTGTGAAAGAGCCTTACAGGTGAGGGGAGGTTGTGAGTTCAGTGGGGGTAGGGATGCGGCAAGGTCTCCTAATCCTAATTATCAAGAGTCTAGGCCGGCTGAGTGGAGGTGATGCCTGGGCGGCGGGGGCGGTGGGGGGTATGTGGACTGGATTTATTCTTCCGATCCCACACCCCACCCCAGAGCCCTAAGTGCTCAGCCTCGTAAATAAAACCTACCTAATAAATCTCCCCTGTAAATTTTCTGCGTAGAATTTCATTACTTGTCTCATTTCCAGTCATTAGGTTTTAGTCCAATTTGGAGTTGCCCCGATGGCTGTGTAAATCATGCCTGCACTCTGGGGAGCGTGAACTCTGGGGAGAGATCACGCCTTGCCTGTCGGGGTGACAGCTTGAGCCTGGAGATCGGGACCCTGAGCAGTCGCCCGTGGGGTGTCAGCTGCTCTCAGCAAGCTCCCGCTGTCCTCCGTGCCTTGGGAAAAGGGGAAGGAGATAACATTAAGTGAGCACCTTACGTGCGCTGGGAACTTTACACATGTCATCTTGAACCCTCACACAAGCCCCACAGTGTGGGAACTACTGTTTCCGTCTTACAGAATCGGACTGAGGCTCAGAGAGGGGAAGTGACTTGTCTAAGGCTGGGCTGCCTGGATGGTCTGCCTTTGAGCCCAGGTTTACCTGACTTCAGATCCATTGCACCCACTGCCTCCCAGCTTCATGGATGGAGGAAGCCGTGGAGGATGGAGGAACCTAGCACAATGCAGCCTCTTCCATGAAGTGCTCCTTGGTTACCAGCGGGAGTCAACCCCTCTGTCGTCTGTTGCCCCGTATGAACTTTGAAAGATGTTGGGAACTTTTATCACATCCAGCGGCCTTCCATGACCTTTCATGTGCTGTGTTCTCTAACACATGGCTCCCCGGGCTTTTGATTCATATCCCTTTGCACACCTGTAATTATACATCCAGTTCTGTGATTATCAGGTTATTGTCTTTCTTCCCTTTTAAAACGTAAGCTCCGTGAGGGTAGTGACCACATCTGCTTGGCTTACCAGTGCATTGCCAGTATCTGGTACAATATATAGCACGTAATAGGTAATCAATAAATTGTTCATTGAATAGACGGATGAAATAATAAATGAATGAAGCAGTCACTCCAGGATGGGGAAGAAGGTGTCAATATACCAGTGTCTCCATTGTGCAGGTCAGTTAGGGTCCCAAAGCCCAGTGGAGGTCTGTGTGGGCAGGGAGGATTCTGCCGCCCCATGCCCAGCCCCTGACTCAGTGCCGGTCTCAGTTCTCACGCCAACTTCAACCTTTAGCCCCAGACCCAGCTCAACGTCCAACCCCAGCCACAGCCCCTAACTCAGTTCTGACTCTGGTCTCAGCCCCAACTGGAACACACATCCAACCCCAACCTCAGCCTCACTACCAGACCTCAGCCCCATCCTAAATCTGATCCCAGCCTGAATTTCAACCATAACCTTGCCCCCAGTTTCAGCTGAGTCCAGCTCCAACCTTAACCTCAAGATCAGTAGCCTTGGGACAGCGGTGGTTCCTTCTGGCCCATGGGTCGGGAGCAGCCATGGCCACCGGACGGTGGTCGTCCGGGCGGTCTGCCGTATTTCACCCACTGCCTTAGAGAGGTCGCAGACCTGTTGGCTCCTTGTGGGGTCTCAGTAATAGTTTCTCATTGCTGTGTTGTGGTTACAGTTTGCAAACCACGTACACATTTGTCAGCCTACCAGATCTTCGAACAGCTTGAGAAGTGTGCGTTTCTTTATGTTACATGGGAGGAAATGGGAGATTATTAAATGCTCTAGCTGGTTTGTGGCAAAGGGGGTGCTATAAACCAGCTCTTCTTACTCTGAGTTCCAAGCTGTCCCTAGTTCTCCCTGACCTGCTGGGAAGATGAGAGGGACTCTTGGTTCTGTGGTGTGTGTGTGTGTGTGTGTGTGTGTGTGTGTGTGTATGTGTGTGTCTAAAGGAAGCAGGGACCACCCTGGGGTGGCCTTCACTAAGGGATGTGACAGAAGCAATCTTAGTATTTCCCACCCTGAGTTTAGGAGAACTTGAAAGGAGAGAAGGCTGAGGACTATGGAGGATCTCAAAGAGAGTGTGGATGGGGTTGAGGAGTGTTTGGTTAGGGTCCTGGCAGGAAGCAGAATTCCCTTCAAATGGTTTACATGTACAGACTATAATGGATGGGCTACTTACAAGGCATGGGTGGGGTTTATTTTATTTTATTTTATTTTATTTTATTTTATTTTATTTTATTTTATTTTTTCTTAAGTATTTATTCTTGAGAGAGAGAGAGAGAGAGAGAGAGAGAGAGCAGGGGAGGGTCAGAGAGAAGGAGACACAGAATCCGAAGCAGGCTCCAGGCTGTGAGCTGTCAGCACAGAGCCCAACATGGGGCTTGAACCCACGAGCCATGAGATTGTGACCTGAGCCGAAGTTGGACGCTTAACCGACTGAGCCACCCAGGCGCCCTGGCACGGGTGGAGTTTAGGAAACAACAGGGGATGGTGAGGTCCCAGAGGCTGGCAATAGTCTGAAGCCTTTGCAACCTTTAGGGCTGATGCAGCAAGGTGGGGGAGATGGGCTATCACAGCCCAGGAAGGGCTGGTGCTGTGGAGGACGGATGCCTGGTGCAAACTGTAGTCACAGAGAAACATAGCCACTGCCAAAAATGTTGCCCAGGAAAGAGGGGGTGGGGAAGGAATCCCTGACATCCTCTCCCCCCTCCCTGTAATCTCTGCCGGTGTCTCCCACCAGCTGAACCCCACCTAGGGGCACCCAGGCCATGCAGTGTGCTGGGGTCAGCCTCCCAGGGCACAAAGCGGGGCTGAGAAGGGCAGGGATTGAATGTGGAGCAGGGGATCAATTGGCGAATAAACAGCACGAGGAGCAAGAGAGACCGAGGAGCAGGTCGTCAAGGAGAGACCGACAGACAAAGAGAAACTGAGCGAGGTGGAATGTGTGTGAGAGAGGCAGTGAGAAAGGGCTCAGCCTGTTTGTCTGGGCAGGTCTGCTGAACCCAAATCCGGCTCATCTGCGTCTCCTCAAATAAACTTCTGGGAAGTGAATGCCTGAAGCTGGCAGAGTGCAGAGAAGTCAGCAAATATGTGTGCAGTGAATTCTAAGCCTTCTGTTCCCAGCTCCTGGGAAGAGCAGCAGAGTCTTGGGTGTCCCTCCCCCCCCCCCCCCGGCATCCCAGTCCCCTGCCTTATTGCTCTGATCCTGGGAATGGCCCCCACCACGGGTGCATGGAAATAAGGAGAGAAATCTCGCACTTAGCAGATCTGGGGTCCAGAGAAATACAAGTAACACTGAGCAGTGAAGCTCATCTCTGAAGTTATGCAAGCCTTCACATGCATGATTTGATGGCACCCTCCTAACACCTCCGTGAGGCACGCTGGGCCAGGATTGTTGTTCCATTTTGTAGGCAAGGAAACTAAGGCTAATAGGGAAGGGACTTGCCCAAGGCTGTTATGAGTTAGCGGTGGGCTATTGATTAGGACCTCACACTGAGCCCTAGCCCAGGCCCGGACTGGCCCTGAACCTGGCCCAGCACTAACCCCTGAACATGGCCTCACACTGAGCATCACATTATCTGGGCTAAGAGGTCTTGGTGGTCCAGGGTACCCTCGAGTGTTTTCATACTAATTCTGCTGTGGACAGACTCCTGGAATACCCTCGAGGCTTGGAATTTTTCCAAGAGAAACTTTTACTAAAAAAAGATCACTATTATTTTTGAAACATATTCTGTACTGGGCACCACGCTAAGCACCATGCTTGAGTTATCTCATCTAATCTCCTCAACAATTGATCATTTTGGTACTATTATTATCCTCACTTTTCACATGAAGGAACTGGGACTCTGAGAGGTTAACTAGCTTTACAGCACCCCTCAGCTAGTTCCTGGTGGAGCTTGGATTCAGATCTGGGGGTGGCCTGTGATAGAGGAGACTGGAGAGGGTTGACTTCCTGCACCCCCAGAGGAAGGAGAGGAGGTCCAGAGACCTGTGGGTCATGGAAAGAACATTCTCAGTCCTTCCCAGGACAAAGTATCTGTAGTCATTACACTGATGGGCACAGTCCACAATGCATGGACATGTGTACTAGTCAGGGTCCTCCAGAGAAACAGAACAATAGGATATATCGAGATACACAGAAAGAGATTCATTATGAAGCTTGGCTCACACGATTATGGAGGCTAAGAAGTCCCGTGACCTGCTACCTGCAGCCTGGAGGCCCAGGAAGTCCAGTGGAGTAGTTGTAGTCCAAATCCAGAGGCCTGAGAAGCAGGAGAGCCAAGTCCAAGTCTGAAGCACTGATGTCTGAAGGCAGGAGAAGATGGGTGTCTCAGCTCATCAGAGAGCAAATTCACCCTTCTGCCTTTTTGTTCAATTCAGGCCCTCGATGATGGGTTGGATGAGGGGTGATGTCAGCTCCCCCCTCTCCCACCAGGTGACGGTGATCTTCTCTATTCTGTCTGCTGGTTCAAATGCTAATCTCTTCTGAGAATGCCCTTGAAGACATTTCTAGAAATAATGTTTTACCAGCTATCTGGGCATCCCTTAGCCCAGTCAAGTTGACACATGAAACTAACCATCATAGGATGCTACACACTTGTGAGAGATATATGTCTGCCTTCCAAGAGAAGGCACTGATGTGTGTCAGGAGCCTTTCTACCCACCTTTGCGGTGCCATGCACAGTGCTAGGCCTGGGAATGGCCAATTAAAGCCTCAGCTCAGAACTGTGAAGAGAAGAGATAAGCAGAGGACACTGTCCAGAAATGCTGGACCAGGGCTGAACCCCAGGGAGAGCTCAGGTCTCTTGCAGCCATCTAGTCCCTCAGGCAGCCCTTTCCGGGGTCTCCTTGTGCATCAATAACTCCCCTCCTGTGTCCTACCCCCTAGAGAGTCCCAGGAAGGAGAAGGGGACTCAGAATTTCCACCCTTCTATCTGTAGGGCAGTGTGAGATGTGGAGAGGCTGAGCTTGGAGACCTGGCATCTTTATGCTTATGGGCAAGTTCCTCACCCTCTCTGGCCCGTTTTCTCACATGCAAAGGGAAGCAGCGTGCTTCAGTGATTCCCGGGATCCCTGCACACTGATTTCCCCCACTGGTCCTCCAGCCCTGAGCCCTGCAGCATCTCCTCGACTTGCTCCTCCCCACCCTTCTCCAGCCTCTGGGCAGAGACTCTGGCCATGGTGCTGAAGGCGGCCATGGCCTCTACACGGGCTTGGAGGTATGGAGGTGAGCAATGTACCCATCCCAGGATTTGTGAGGGCAGAGGAAAACTACCTTAACTGAGCGCCTGCTATGTACCAGCCTCTCTGCTCTTCACTTTACCTTCGTTGTCACACTGGCTGGTCACAGTGTCCCTTGGAGGAAGAGATTATCATGGGGAAACTGAGTTTCGGGAGCGTGGGTCCCACAACCTTCTAGAAAGCAGAAAGCTACTCTCCTGACTGTGGATTTTGAGTAGCCTTGGTTCCCAGAGATGGTCCTGGGACAATTAAGGGCAGCTGAAAAAACAGTGACACGCAGAAATGGTTGATAAAACTGTGAAGGAACGTCTGTTGGCATTGGTTCTGAGCCCGCGGCCAGAGATGAATGATTGAAACACCAGGCTTGTTAAAGCGAGAGCACGTTTGATTTCTCTCCCCTGCACTGCATGCGATTTCGCTGGAGGGAAGTTAGCAATCAGCTAATTGACATTGAATTAACCATGAAACTCAGCCCGTGCCTTCTCTCTGAAGCGCTCTCCAGCAAGACTTTATCAAGGCTTTGAATTATTGATTATTACTTATAGCTCTGATGGGGTGATTTACTTTTATTTGTTTTCACGTTGGGTGTCCTTCATAAGTGTCCCTGAGAGTGGGAGGCACCCAGACAGCAGGGCTTTTTACCTGAGGAACAGGGGGAGAGTCTAGGGACAGAGGTCTGGAGAGTCCCTTCTGCCCCAGAGAAATGAACCTGTGTTAGTCAAACCATGGAACTTTTGTTTTTTGTTTTTGGTGCAGTTACTGTAGCAAGGCCTAGCCTAATCTAACAGGGACTCTGAGGGCTGGCTTCCTTCCCGATTCCTTATGATACTAAGCTTAGAATCTGAATGAGCTGTGTCCCTACCCCTGCCATCTGAACTCTGTCTGTAAAGACTCTTACTGGATGTCTATTTCAGCTCCTTCAGATACCTGAATTCTTTCATAGCACCCAAACCAAATGGCTTTCTGGACTCTGCCTGCATATTCTGCATATCCTCGAGGCAGGGAATCCACTCTCTCCTGAGTCAATCTTTTCAAACGTGCTCAGCTCTCAACTGTCTCCCTTGTCCGTGTAAGTTCCACTTGTCTGGGAGGACTCTGCTCCATGGAGCCCCACAGAGTAGTTTCATTCTTTTCTGTCCCATGACAGCTTTTTAAGAATCTGAAATTAGATATCTGAAGCCGCTCCTCTTCCAGGCCAAACATGTTTTCAACTCTTCCTCACAAGACTAGATTTCCAGCCCCATCTTTGATTTGGTCTCCTCTTTTGTTGGGAATCCGTGTGTCTTGGAGGCTCTGAAAACACAACACCTAGAACTGGTACAGCACTCTAGATATGGCTGGAGAGTGGTCGAGCTCTCAGAACCATCAGCTTCTTCAGGTTGGATGTTAGACCTTTAATGATGCAGCCCAACTGAGATGGATGGCTTCATCCTAGGGCAGAGGCATGTACTTCTCATCGAGTTCATGTGCTACTCATATTTCCCAGCTTCCTTATGGCCAGGCAGAAGAACCATGTGACCAATCTGGCCAATGGTCTATGAGCTGAAGTGAAATGTGACATTCTGGAATGAAACATTTAAGAGTTGATGAATGACATTCCGGCTCTTTTTCCTCGCCATGGTGACCTGGAAGCCTTGTGTTCCAGATGGTGTTGCTGTAAGACACAAGCAACTTAGATCAGATGCCACATAAGAGATGGGCAGCACACATGGGCAGATGTCATGTGGAGATAGTGTGCTCTACAGGGGTCACTCCAGGCAAATGTCATTGTGCCGATGCACACAGATTTTGAATGCCTAATGTCCTTGTGGAAGAAGAGAGGGAGCTTACATATTTGAGCACCTACTATGTGCAAGCTATAAATGATATCTAGTTTGTTTCTCACAATTCTGTGGGATAAAGATTATTCGTATTTGAGAGATGAGGAGACTGAGGCCTAGAAAGTGTGTGAGCTGGGAACTTGACTTTAAACACTGCCTGCTTTTAATCACCACCAGACTCCCAAGACGTGCCCTCGGCTCAATCTCTCATTGTCCTTCACCTTGACAAATGCACCATTTCCTTTCTTTCCTAAAATATTTCAGAATCATGAGGCACTGTGGTATGTTTCGAGCCTCAGCTACCCCTCCTGAATTTGGGGATAACACTAGTACCTACTTCTTAGGGTTGTCGTAAGGATTAATTGAGTTGACATGCATAGAACCGTTAGCACAGAATTAACATTATTTGTTAGTTAGTCATATAGTAGTAGCCAGTATATATGGGGTACTGTGTGTACTACGTGCCAGATATATTGCCAAGTGCTTGCTTCCTTTTATTTAATCCTCAAAATGACCCTTGAGGCAGGTGTTAGCGCCCTCATTTTCAGCTGGGGAAATTGAGGCTTTAGAGAACTTGAGTGAATTATCCAAGTTCACATGCTGAGGCAGTGGCAGTGTAGCACTCTGAATTTTGGTCACCTGAGGTTAAGGCTGTGCTGTGTGAGGTCAGAGCAGAAGAATAATAATAAGATGGGAATAACTTCTATGTACTGAGTGGTTATTACATGCCAGGAACAGTGCTCCTGTATATAATCTTAATTTTCAAAACTGTCCTCTCTGAGGCAAGTCCTGTAATGAGCTGAGTCTTTTGACATGAGAGACAGAGTAAGCGAGAATAGGTAACTTACTCAAGATCTCCCGACCGGGACATTGCGGTGGGGATCTGGACCCATGTTGTTGACAGCTCTTGTACTTACCCAAGTAATCACCTTAATAGCAGGGAACGTGTACATGTTACCTCCTCCGACTGTGATGGGATGGTTGGATTAAAAAATGCATTGTAAGGGGCGCCTGGGTGGCTCAGTCGGTTGAGTGTCCGACATCGGCTCAGGTCATGATCTCGCGGTCCGTGGGTTCGAGCCCCGCGTCAGGCTCTGTGCTGACAGCTCAGAGCCTAGAGCCTGTTTCGGATTCTGTGTCTCCCTTTCTCTCTGACCCTCCCCCGTCATGCTCTGTCTCTCTCTGTCTCAAAAAAAAAAAAAAAAATACAAAAAATGCATTATAACACTGTATGTTAACCGTACTGGAATTAAAATAAAAACAAATCATACTGAAAGCAAAAGAATTCAAGAAGTTTTAAGAGGAAGGGACACAAAGCTCCACCAGGCAGAGGCCAACACAAAAGAACTGGTGTTGAATTGCTGGCCTTCCCATGGCTCCAGGTGGTATGAGCAGGTCACAACCGGTTTGATTCAACTTCATTGAGTCTTGGCCAGCTCCATGCATTTTGAGCTGGCCCCGACAGGTCTGGTTTGATTCGAGCCAGCTTGAATCAGTTAGATCTAGTTGCAGCCAGTTGGGACCAGCCTGAACTGGATTGACCTAGTTTAAGCGTGTTTGTCTCTTCAGCCTTAGCGTTTTGACTCCCTGTGGATGTACTTCTCTTGGACTCTCTGGTCAGATGGCTTTGGTTGGGATGCTAGTGAGAGAGAGAGTATAAGTTATTAACCTTACAGGGGCCAACCCTTGTACCCACAGGGGCCTGCAGCTGGAACACCTCGGTGGTGAGCCCTGGCTTGGCCAACTCTGCCAGACCACCTGTCCTTCATTTCCCTTCTCTGTCCCCATAGAGTCCCCTGATCATGTGCTCTGATCTCACCCTTTCCTACCCTAGAAGTCAGCCCTTCCTTTAATTTCTTTTTGGGGGTACAAACCCAGGGGATCCCGGCATGCTGATCTAGGATGGTCCCTGAGCACAGGCTTGTCTGGGATGGAGGGGCCCATGTGGGGGTGGTGCCCCCTGTAATGTGTGACTTGCTAGTGTCGCTCACTTTATTGCCAGACCCTGAAGCAGATGTGACTTGCACCACTACCCTGGCGATTCAATTAAACATTGATGTGCATGGGGGCTGGGGGAGGAGGGTGGGCAGAAAGGGCAGGTGCTGGCTAATGGGATGCCACATCACATCATCATCCCACAGAAACCACGCCCCCTTCAGAGAATCATGGCGGCTGAAGGCAATGAGGACCGAGCAGGCTTAGGGACAGGGCCTCCATGTGGGCTCGCTGCTCTGTTCCCAGCTGGACCGGACAGCGATGGAGCTGCGGGACTGAACAGAGCCAGGAAGAGTCAGAAAACCAGCACCAGCCGTCGCCTAGAGCTGACCGTCCCCAAGACTGGCCATCTCCTCCTTCCCTGTCGGTGCCATGCCCAAGGCTATGAGTATTTTGGTTAGTGACCAGGGATGGCCACTTGGTTGGGAATGTATATCCTTAGAACTAGAAGAAACTTGTCCGGCACAGGTACCCATGGCCACGCAGACTTTCAGTAGCAGGCCAGCCCATGCTCCTTCCACAGGCCTGTGGGATCCATTCCATATATCTAGAGAATAGAGAGCAGAATAGAGAGAAGGAGGGTGTCCCGCTCGAGGTCAGAGCCTTTTGTACCATGTTTTGTGCACCCTCCCCTGCACTGAGGCCAAATCACTGGACAGAGCTAGTTCTCTGCTTCCCCCCTGCCCCCGATTCCCCTATCCTGTCACCTACCCCTGCCATGAAGCAGGCCATGCCAGGGCTCTTGGGACCCTAGAGGATCCTTCCTATTTCCTTGGTGGGTCCCAGTTCTTCAGGCCCTAAGAGGAAGGATGGGGGCCACAAAGGAAAGGGGTGATGGGTCTATGCATGTTAATCGGTGGGAGGGGTAGGGCGGATCTCAACGGACTGTGCCTATCCAGTTTGTCCTAAGGTCAAAGATAGACTCCAAGGGACCAACTGAGCCCAGAAACAACTGTGTCCAGAGAATGATGGCTGGCTGTGCCTAGGGATTGCCCTGCCCAGGGGCTGGTGACTGTGCCCAGGGAGCAGCCATATCTAGGGACTGACCATGCCTATGGAATGGCTATGCCAGGGACCCACAGTTCCCCAGGACCAACTGAGCCTAGAAACAACTGTTCTCAGGAGAACAACTGATCTCAGAGACCCTCGGAGGACTCACTGTGTGTGGAGCTCATCTTTGCCCTGGGACTGACTTCGTCCACCATGACTGCCTGAGGGCTGACTGGACCCAGGGGCTACCCATGCCCAGGGACTGATTATGCCAGAGGATGTCTGTGCCTAGGGACCAGCTGTATGTAGCCTGACTGTGCTCATAGACGGTTTCCAGGGACCATCTATGGTCAGAGACTCACGTTGCCCACTGACCAATTGTGTTCAAGAACAGCTATACCTGACAGGGGCACCTGGGTGGCTCAGTTGTTTAAGAGTCCGACTTCAGCTCAGGTTGTGACCTCACAGTTTGTGAGTTCGAGCCCCGTGTCAGGCTCTGGGCTGACGGCTCGGAGCCTGGAACCTGCTTGGGATTCTGTGTCTCCCTCTCTCTGCCCCTCTTCTGCTCGCACACAGAGCCTGGAACCTGCTTGGGATTCTGTGTCTCCCTCTCTCTGCCCCTCCTCTGCTCGCACTCTGTCTCTGTCTCTCTCAAGAATAAATAAACATTAAAAAAGAAAAAAAGAAGAGCTATACCTGGCAAACCAGCTGAGCCCAGGGACTGGCCCTGCCCAGGAATGGACTGGGCACAAGGATGAACTGTATCTGGACATCTAAGACCCACTGTGCCCAGGGACCAGCTGTCCCTAGGGAGTCTGGTGGGGAGCAGAAGCTTTTCTACCTGGAGATAGTCATGCGCCTGGAATACGGGCTGCCCAGATGCATGGCACGATGCCTGGTGTGGGGGCCTCTGGCAGCAGCTTTTCTTCTGGGACAGTGGGAGGAAGCCTGTGCCCTCAGTGCAGGCAACCTCAACCCACCCCCACTTCCCCCATTTCGGAGCCCAGTGAATAGAGAAAGAGAGAGAACACAGAACTATTGAGCACCTATTCTGTATCAGCATGCTCGGTCCTTCCTTGCCATTATGTCATTTCATCCCAGGAACAACCCCAGAAGGTAGTAAGTATCATCCTCATTTACGGGTAAAAAAACGAGGCTCACAGATGTGAAAATTCTTTGCTGGCCTTTCGACTCCAGAGTTCTTAGCCACGCTGCTATTCTGCCTATAAGACTGTGGCTTCCCGCACTCCATGTGGCGCCCCACCCCCACCCCCAAGCAGAGGGAGAGGGTTGGGGCCTCCCCCAGCTTACAGAAGAGGAAACTGAGGAAGCACCCGAACCCGGACATCTAGTCTGCACTTGGCAAGTTAAACCCGCTCCTGGCAGCGGCCCTGACCTCTCAGGCATGGGAAGAGCACTTGGCAGTCCTGGTAGGAAGGGCTTCCTGCGGGCTGCATTCCTACCCGCTGTCTTGGAGGCAGGCAGGCTGGGGTGCGGAGGCTGTCGGCCTCACACAAGCCCCCTTTCATGATGCCCAACAAGGCTCCCTCAGAGCCGGGACTCGGCTGTGCAAACACGCACATCTGGGCTGCTGGCCGGAGCAGGGCAGCGGAACTCCCCCGCAGCTGGCCAGCTGCTCCTGACCTCTGGACAAAGGGAGCTGTGGCCCTGTGGGGGCTCCCAGGGAACTTGGGGCTCTGGAGGGTACAGCCCCTACGCGGCCCTCCACGGGGAACAGTCCTCTCTGGCTGCTGCCTGTCACTTTCATCAGGGCTGGAACTCGACACTGACAGCGTTTCCTGCTGAGGGCATGCTCTCCCCCGCCCCCCCCCCCCCAACCGGGCCCACACCCAGCCAGAATGAAGAAAATAGCACAAAGGCTTCAGGCAGCGAGGGGCTTGAGTGGCTTCAAAGAAGCCTCTGAACAGCCACCCCATCCGCATGGAGTTTGTTATTTCATGGAGGAGAAAGACCCGAATCAAATAATCGCACACGCAAAAAAACATTGATAAATGACGGCGAACTCTTACATCTGTGTTTTTCAGGTTCTAGGCGTTGTGTTTGGTGCTTTACACATTTCAACTCATTTCATCCTGATAACAACCCCCTGAGGGCAATATGATTATTATGCCCATCCGTACGTATAGATTAGGTGGTTGAGGCACAGAGAGGTTCGGTGACTCACTCAGGGCCACACAGCTAGTAAGTGGCAGGGCCAGGATTTGGACTCCGTGTACATTCTTAACAATGACGCACATTTATGGAAGTGTTACAGACAGTGACAGGGAAGGAGGATGTCACTGGAGAGGGAAATAGGATTTGAGTTTAGGGAAGATCGCTTTGGTTGCTGGGAGCAGATCTGAGGGTCTGGATCGTAGGCTGTCACAAGATCATAAATGAGAGATAGTGGAGGTGTGGCCTGGATTAGGCCTGAGGAGAAGAAGACGGGTCTGGGGGAGATAGAAGCCTCTGGCATGGTGGTACCTGGCAGCTGACTGGGTGCGGGAGTGAGGACTCCACCCTGCATTTGGAGGTGAGCCAGCTGGGTCCCAGGTGCCTTCTTCACATGCCTGGCAGGACCCCTTTGGCTCTCCCACCTGCCCAGAGGCAGGAGGAGTGGTCTGTGGGGCATGTCTGTAGTGCTCCAGCTCCAGGAGCTGAGGGAGCAGGGGGAGAGGTCAGCGGTGCAGTGGAGGAAGCTCCACATTGGGCATCAAACATGGATTTAAATCCTGGCTTCTCTGGCAAGCTGTGGGACTCCGGGTGAATCGCCTGTGTCGCAGAACCTTCCTTTCTTCTGCAGTCGGAGAAATGGTGGCTCCCTGGCAGGACTCGTGTGAGACATTGGATATGAAAGGAGCTGCAAAGGGAGAGGCTGAGACTCTTTGTTGCAGCTGCTTAAAGCTTCACTTGAGGCGCCCTTCCGTGTGACGGGGGGTAGGGGTGGGTGGGCAGGGAGGGCGCAGGGGACCTGCCTGGCAGGTAGAGAGAACAGTCCTGCCTGAGTTAGCACCTGGAGTGGGGCCAGCTGGGAAGGGCATCCCTCATTCATTTCAGCTCATCCTTGTATTTAACAAACGTTTAACTGAACATCTACTAAGTGCCGAGCCCCATCCAAGGGGCTGCGGTATCGAGATGAAGCGAGGTCTGCCCAGTCCTGGCTTTCCAGAGCTCCCTTTCTAGTGGGGGCGGCCGGTAGCGCTGAGCAAGAATAATTAACCAAGAGGGTCGTGAAAGCCCCCAGTGAGGTAAGGAGAGTGACCGGGGAGAGGGGCTCCTCCAGCTGAGGCCTGGCTGACAGAAGAAGGCAGCCTAGAGGCGCCAAGGGGAATGTCCGGCCCGCTTAGGTGTCTAGTGAGAAAGGAGGGGTGTGGTGGCAGAGGCCTCGAGAGATAGGAGGGAAGCCAGCTGCCTTTCGGCTCCACAGGCCCTTCTAGGGAGTGTGAACTTGACTCCAGGAGCAATGGGAAGCCTTTGAAAGGATTAATGCCAGGCCAGGGCAGAATCGGATGCACTGGTTACTCCCGTTGTCTTGCAGAGAAGCAGCTTAATTGGGGGAAGGATCCTGATGCGCTCCAACTCCTGCTCCCTTCCCCCAAAGGACCACACCTCTGTCGGTGTAGGCATTACCTGCCCTCCACGCCCCCACCTCTCTTTCAGACTGCGGGCTCCAGAGGTGCCGTGGCCCCCCAAGAGCACCAAGAGGAAGAGGACTGAGGCGGAGGGCTGGCTGACTGCCCCGGGCAGGCTGGGCTGGAAGCCCACAGGCGGGGACCCAAGTGCAAGGGCAGTGGGCGCACGCCTGGCTGCCCTGCCAGCTTCCACCCACCATGCGGGGCAGGCCCCCCACCCCCACCCCGCATGGGGCTTTTGAATTAAAAAGTCTTAACTTTTTCTTTTAAATGGCAGCTCTGTGTACTGTACATGGTAATTAATACATTAGCATTTATGCAAAATACCATCGCAGCCGGGCTGGTATGTCAGCTGCCTTCCTGAGCTGTAAAAATGTGAGCGCCCCGAGGTACCTCAGACGGGGGCCCCCCCCAACCCCCCTGCCCACCCGCCCCCAGCAGACGGCTCCGTCTGACCTGCGCCATTCACTAACGCCCACCGGCGTGTGTCTGCGCACGCTGGCCAATGTATATGGTTCCTCTTACGAGGGCCTGCGGGTGGGCAGACCTGTCCTCGCCTGTGTACGTACACACACTGCCTGCGTTCGGATGAACGCGCGTGTGTGGTACACGAGGGCATCTCTGTGTCTGCGTGTGCCTGTGTGCCGGTCTCATACATGTGGTTCTGTGTGAGCATCTCTGAACGTACATGTGTGGACATCTCTGTGTGCCGTGTCTGCAGGTGGTTTTGTATTTGCGACTAGGTACCTGTGCGGGTCTGTCTGTGTGTGTGCCTGGGTAGTGTCAGTGTGTGTCCGTGTGCATCCATGCGGGTTATGCACGCACGTACCTGTGGGCACGCGTATGCCTGTTCATATTCATATGTGTGCATCCCTGGGCGCTTGTGTGTAAGAGCCTAGGTGTGGGTCACTAGGCATGCCTGTGGGGGTCTGCCATTTGTGTCTGTCCATCTGGGTGTTAGTAGGGCTCTATGTGCCTCTGTATGTGTTTGGATATACCCGTGTGTGCTCCTATACATGCAGAAGTGTGTGTGTGTGTGTGTGTGTGTGTGTGTGTGTGTGTGTGTGTGTGTGTGATGCTTGCTAGAATGGCTCAGAAAGGCGAACAGTGACACCTGGGGTCAGGCTGGGGCTCTGAGGGGCAGAGCCTCTCTGGGGCACTTGCTAGCTCTGAGGTCTTGGGAAAGTCACACCGACTGTCTGCCCCTCAGTGTCCTCATCTGTAAACTGGGACTAATGAAATCTACCCTGCCCCCAAACAACAATAATATTCACTGGGCACTGGATGCCCCGCAGTCAAATGGGGGAGATGAACCCATAAGCAGGTGATAGCGCAGGGGGCTGCAAGGAACGTCACTTAGCCCCGACAAGGAGATGGGAGATGGGCTTAGGGAAAGCGTCTCTGAGCAGGCAATTGTTGAGCGAATCTTGGAGGATGAGGAGGGGTTAGCAGATGAAGAAGCCCAGAGGGTGAGCCAGCCTGAAGGAGTGCAGATGTGGAGTGGTCTGGCCCATTCCGACTGGCTGGAGACCAACCAGCAGCAAGCTGGCAGGAGTCAGGGACCTGCCTGGTGGGTCATCCAGGGTTGCCCATACTGGGGCAATGGGGGGCCAGTAAGGGCCTCCTTAAAGGAGAGGGTCAGGGTCAGAGTAGAGCCTCACTCTAGCTTCTGCAGGGAGGAAGGACTATGGTGGGTGCCTGTCTGCTGAGGGGTAACCTGAGCCCAGGCAGTGGGGGACAAGAGAAGGCGAATGGGTCAGAGGGAATTGCTGAGTCAGCATCCACAGTAGGCAGAGACTGATTCGATAATGAAGTGCCGGGAGGGAGGGGGAGAGCTGGGAGGGGGCCCACTCCATCTGTGGCCCCAGTGATTGGGTGGTTGATGAGGCTGTCCACCGAGACAGTGGACACAGAAGGAGGAAGGAAGGGGGTCTCTCTGGAGGGAGGGTGGCGAGTTTTAGACCTCTTGAGGCTGCAACACCCGTGAGATATCGTTCATTCATTTCATTTACTCATACATTCCCCGTGTATCAGGCATCTGAGAGACCAGGATGAACAAGACAGAAGATTGTCATAGGCAGAGGTAAAAGCAGGTGCTGAGGCCCAGCAGGAAGATACCGTGGAGTCTGGGAAGAGCAATAATGAACGGCTCAGGAAGGTGGGAGAATGTAGGAGAGGGGAGTGAGCACATGAAACGTTTGGGGATGGCAGTGCAGGGCAGGCACTGGCGGATGGGGGTTGCATTTTAAGAAACCCTTTCTTTTCTCTTCTTGCCCACGTTTGTAGCCCGCTGAAGGATCCCTGGGTTTCTGATTGGTGAAATGGGGCTGATGCGCTGTACAGCGTTGTAAAATAGAGCGATGCTGGGCCCTGGTAATATGTCCCTGCCGTCAAGGAACTTCCAGAAACAGACACTACGTGCGGTAGGTGCCCTGAGAGGGGCCAGTGCGTAATAAGTAGCCAATACCCGCTTGTTGAATAAAGTACCCATTGAATGCATAGTAGCACAGGGGTCTGGGGAGCTGAATAAAGGAGGCATCGATGGATGGGATCCATCTGGGAGCAGGGGAGTTATTAGGGAAGACTTCCCAGACGAGGTGACTCCCAAGTTGGGTCCTAGAGAATGAGTAGGAATTACCCAGGGGAAGTGGGGTTGGGGGGGGGGGAGCAGCATGGGCCAAGGTGTGGAGGTAGGACAGCATGGAGGGCTGGGGGAATTGTAAGTCATTCAGTGGGGCTGGAGCACACGATTGTGCAGGGTGAAGAGTGTAGATGGGTACGGTCGGAGCACGACCAAGGTCTTGTCACAAAAGACCTTGAGTGTCAGGCTAAGGGGCTTGGATCCCCCGGCTACCCTCCCCCCATGGGCAGTGTGGAGCCTTAGGTACCTTTTGAGCAGAGGAATGGCTGGTGAGTAAATTTTGTAGAAATCATGCTGGGTACTGCGTACTGACTGAGGGAGGGCAGGGCTAAGGACAGGGAGCCCAGTCTTTTGTGGCTTCGTTTGGAAGTAATGACCGTGCTGCTATACCTGATGGGGCACCAAGGCTTTTAAAAATTATGGCATGCACTGGGCGAGCAGCAGGAACCCTGGTTTCAATCCTGCACCCTGCCATTATCTTGCCCTGTGACCTTGACTTGGCCAAGTCAATTAGCTTCTGAGAGCTTTAGGTGGTTCGTAGGTCAGGAGACCGGGAGGAGGTGATCCAGGTAGAAAGGGAGGGTTGCTGGGAAGGGCTTTGTTTCCCTCACCTCCTGGGCACCAGGGGGCAGGGAGGGGGCCTGCTGCTTCCCTCCTTCCCTCTCCTCCTAAGGAGGAGGGTGAGGACGAGGACAAGGGCAAGCTCATGTATTTTCATGCCGTGGCCTCGACACTCAGCCCCACAGTCCCAGCTCACAGAGGCTGGGAGGCTGCTCTGGGGTGGGCCGACCCCGCCCACCAGCAGACACTCCGCTATTGTTCAAAATGGAATTGGTCCCAGGAAGCTTGGAGCCTGTGAAAACCACCATGAATTTTGCAAAACAGCTCTGAGGCGGTAAAGCATGTCAGAAGAATCAAATGTGGAAATCCCTATTTAGAAACTCCACTCTGGACAGGCATGATGTGCCCAGAGAAGGGATGGGGCAGGGGCTCGGGCCCTAAACGTCCTTCCGCTGGAGCCTCGGGAATGTGCCCAGCCGACGCCAGAGGAGAGACAGCCCCTTGGCCTGGGCTTCTGCCTGGTTCACCTGGCCTCGGATCGAGTCCTTCCCAAGGCACCCCCCCCATCCTTGCCCAACGTACCTATACTTTCTTTCTCTTTTGAAAGCAGCTTTATCATTTTGTAAAAAAGGATACATATGCTCGTTGCAAAAAATTCAGACAATATGGAAAAGTTCAAAGAAAAATGTAAAAATCACCTCAGATTTCACCATCCAGAGATAACCACATAACATTTTGGTGAACGTCCTTCCAGACTTCTCTCTGTGCATAAATATACACAAATAGATTCCACGTATGCAATTCTACCCTGAGTGAGATCAGACGCCACATGCTGTTCTGTCACCTGTTTTTTTTCCCCCACTCAGCAATATGTCATGGGCATCCTTCATATCAATACATGTAGATCAACCTCTTAGTTTTAATGCCTGCATTATGTGTGTGGATAGACCTCACGTTACTTACCCAGTCCCCAGCTGATGGTGATATGTGTTTTTCCAATTGTTTTGCTTTTACAGTTATCCCCGCAATGAACTTCTATGTGCATACATCTTTGTGAATTTCATTCATTCATTCGTTCATTCGGCCGTTTGTTTGTTCTTTCGTTCATGCCACAAATGTTACCAAGTGCATTCTACATACCAGCCCGGGACCAGGCTGGGGATAGAAAGGGCGAGTGAAACAACGTGGTCAGTGCTTGCTTTTACAGAATTTATGACGTAGTGAGGAGACAGGCCATTCAGCCCCTGCCAGCAGGGGAGACAGCAGTTTTCTTTGCATTGAGCTTGTGTCTTAAGTGCTTCCACAAATAATGATCCAATAAGCATGTGATGCAGAGTGCACAGAAAAAGTGCTCAAAGCATGAATGAAAAGTTCCAGCTGTGAGCGAGTAAGACCAGAGAAGATAACCTAGACTGGGGAGTCAGGGAGGGCTTCTCTGAGGGGTTGGCACTGAGGTTGAAAGATGAACGGGCAAGAGGCAGGGTCAGCGGATGGACGAGGGGAGCGTAGGTGGATGCGGAGGGGAACAGCGTGAGGATTTCACTTGGGGGGAGCGGTAGTTTCAATTATTAACATGCAGAAGATTCCTAAAGATGGAATTGCTGGGTCAGAGAGTAAAAGCAGAGTCTGTGTTTCATCTCACGTTCTATCTCGCTGCCCGCAAAGGTGTTCTGAGATTCAGTAAGAGCGGGCACAGAGGGTTAAGCCCAGCGCTCATGTACAGGAAGCGAGCCGGTCACTGCTGTTGCCATTATTATTATAATTATCTCTGCTAATATAATCGGTGAAAAATGATATCTCATCTTTGTTTTTAACCAACGTGTCTTTTTTTTTTTTTTTTTTTTTTTGACTCTGCAGGAAATGAGCCCTTGGGGGGAAATGAACTATCTTTCTTTCTTAAGCCACCTTTGTCAGAACCTTCCTGTGCCCCTTGGCGGGGCGGGAAAGCTCTCTCTGTCCCATCCTCACAGCAGAGCGCCGGGGCCTTTGAGATGACTCCAAAGCCCGTGTGGCTCAGGGTGTCCCAAAGCAGGTGCCGATCGGAGAGGAGGGTGGCTTGGGACCTGTGTCGGCTGGCTGGGTGTTATGCCCGTGGGGAGGGACAGGCAGAGAGGTGGGGGCCCCAGAGGCAGAATCCGCATGCCATTAGAAGTGCTTAGAGATCCCCGGAGCTTCTGGATGATGTTAATGCAGCTGTATGAATATTAACAGAGTGGCCATTAATATTGATGACAATAATAAGCAAGTGTGAGTATTATTCTTAAAGAGGGCTGCTGCTTCAGCTGTTGCCTCCCTTCATTAAGACACTTCTGAGGTTCTCGGCCTTCCTCTTCCCAGACCTCACGCAAGACTCAATGGCATCCTCGTGACTTCTGCCCGGGCAGGGACTGAGCCAAAAAGGCATTTCCGACACTTCGGATTGGACGAGAATCAATGCAGGAAACCCGAGTTTCCGTCCCAGGCGCGCCGTGGGCCGTGTGAGCGGGTCGGGGGGCGGGCAAGGGATATATCTGCTTGTATATGGGCCGCCAGCTGTGAGGACTGTGCTTCTGACCCGCTCGGGCATAAGGCCCCGCCGTCTACCACCCCAGAGGAGTGTGGGCAGGGGGCTTGCAAGGGGCCCATCTCCAGGTGGCTGGAGGAATTACCCTGCTAAAGTGGTCATGAATTATAGAAAGGAAGAGGTGGGGGGAAGGCCCAGAATATCATATGTGTAAATAAACCAGAGTGGCGGTCAGACATAAAAGCCAGCCACCAAGCTCTTGTACCCAGGGCGTCCCCTTCTCTTGCCGACCCACTCGTGCCGAGTACACAGCGAGTCGCTTACAACCTCCTTCTCCAAAGGATTTGTTAATAAGTCAATGACGGAACATCTAAAGGGGAAAAATATTTCTCTTTATAGTTGGAGATAATTGTCCCAGGAAAAAAAAAAACAACAAACCTTTAATTACAACTCACATGGAGAAAGCTTGATTTGTGGGCAGAGCCCAAATGCTGAGGAGCTAGATGTAAAATATTTGTAATATTTAGGGAACCTAGAGTTTTACATAAAAGTAAACAGCATTGCCTGAAGGCACAATTTCCAGCAACACAATAAAATGTGCAGTGAATTTATGGCGGCCATCCATTAGCTCTTACCAAGGCAACGTCGCCCCTATCTGTCGTCCATCATTATAATAGAGGGTTAATGCACCGAATTTACATAAAAAAGTCATATTGTCTGCATGAATTATTTACACTCGAAGCTGTTTTTACAGCTTGGTTTCAAGCTGGATTCTGGGAGAGATTCTGCCAGTAAATTACTCTGTGGAGACCTGGTTCTATAACTGCGCGCGGAGCCAGCAATGAAAAGAAAGGAAAATGGGCAGGCCCTGGCGGGTCGTTGGTGCTGACGCCTCTCGGGTGGGGGCTGGAGGCGGCGGTGGAGGCTTCCGGAGGCTGTTGGACCTTGCCGCAGACGGGGCTCTGTTTCTGGGCCCACGGCTTCACGGTTGCTGCCCGGCTGCCCAGCTGGTCAAAGCCAGTTTGGGCCCGAGGGAACGCAGGGATCCTTCCGAGGTATCTGGGGCGGGTGGCGGGGGGGGGGGGGGGGAGCTCTTGGAGGCTGAAGTCAGAGGTCTTTTAGGGGATCAGGGTCCAGGAGGGGAAGAGGAGCGCCTGTGTTTTAGGAGCAGGGGCCTGGTTCGGCAGTGTGAGTGAGACCCATGGTTCCCATTGTACAGATGGGAAGACTGAGACCTCGGAAGGCACCTACTCAAGAAGCGGGAAGCCCATTCATTCCAGGTGGGCCCAGGGAAGGTGGGGACATACAGACATGTCAGACAGAGTGGGATGGTGATGGGGCGTCCAGTCGGGGGACAGGCACAGGCCCCAGGCCTCCCACCTCAGTGCTTATGTTTTCTAGACCTTTGAGTGAGTGGAAGGCAGTTTCAGTGCTTGGGCTGGGGATGAGCTGTGCTTTTGGCACAGAGTTCTTAAATTCTCTTTGCTTTAGGGTTTGGGCTGCTGGGGAGAGCTGCTCGTGCCTCCCGGTGAGGCGGAGGTGGGAGAGCCTCGGCACATAGTGGAAACACACCTGGATTTTTAAGCCCATGCCTGCTGCGTGGCATTGGGCAAGCCCCCCAGTATCCGGGGGGACTCAGTTTCCTCATCCGTACAATGGGATTCCCAGTCCCGGCTCCCTCAGCCTGTTCCCCAAATGAGGAGAGGCTCGAATGGGATGGCATGCTCTGGGAGGTGTGCAGTATGTCACAAGCACGGCCACAGGTGACACGGGTCAGCAGAGGAAAGCCTTGAGGTTAGAGCTGATAGAGGGATAGACAGATGGAGAGAGAAGCCTGGAGAGATCAAAGAATCCCAGAGACAGAGAGAGAGGGAGAGACAAAGAGCGATCACACAGAAACAAAGAGAGAGGGACAGAGATGGAGATGGGCAGGAGGTGTAGACCCAGGAGAAAAGAGTCAGGCAAACTGCGTCAGGCTGTGATGGCCAGCGGACAGCTTGGCAGGCTGGGGGCTGCCCTTTAGCCTGGACTCTCTCTCCGTCCAGGCCAAGAAGTTCCCCGGGCTTCTCTCTGGCCTGGAGGTTCCCTCCTGGTCACCCTCTGCTTTTCTGTCGCACAGGGAAGCCTGAGCTGGCTGCCAGCCCCGTCCTCCCCCATCCCCCAGCGCCCGGGACCGGCTGGTGCTCATTGCTGCTACACTCGGGTCTCCCGCTCCAGGAGCAGCCACGGCAGGTCCCCAAGGGCCTGGAGACAACAAATGACTCCCCGCTGACGGGTTGCTCGCTGCCTCCTGCCTGCGAGCCCGTTCGGCTGCACACCGCACGCAGATAATCATGTAAGGCAAGGGAACCCCTCCTGCCCGTGGTGCTGTGATTTAAACCTGAACTTTGCTTTGCTTTCATCCCCTGGAGAAGCAAGA
Source organism: Panthera leo (assembly GCF_018350215.1). Classification (NCBI taxonomy): domain Eukaryota; kingdom Metazoa; phylum Chordata; class Mammalia; order Carnivora; family Felidae; genus Panthera; species Panthera leo. The sequence continues at coordinate 29,219,404 of NC_056686.1, forward strand.
TTTAGATGATAAATTTCTCCGTCTTCCTGGGAGCGGGCACACACATGTGAGCAGACCTGCGCCTCCACGCACACGTAGAGGTGCTCACACATTGCGGAGCCCCCGTGCATGAGCGCTCACAGATGTGTCCACCCCGCAGCAAACCACACGTGTACACATTCACATGTGATGCATTTGTATGACACGCATGCCATCCGGGGGGGACCCGCGGCCCCCGGTTAGGGCAGGAGGCCGGAACGGCTAGCGTGCACGGGGTGGGTGGGAGAGGGTGAGGAGGACAGGCAAGGCCGAGACCGGAAGACGCTGTCCAAATCTCGCCCCACCGTGCTGCCTGGAAGAGGGGAAGGAGGTTCGTGTTTTTGTGTGAGTGTGCTTGTCTGCATGTGTGCCCCTGTGCACGAGTCCGCGTGCCCATCTGTGGGTGTTGACAAGCGTGGGAACCTTTGTTGCACGCTGAGGTTGGCGGCCTACGGGCAGGGGAGGGTGCGGTGCGTTGGAAAATCACACCCACGCTGCCGCTGGCCCGCTGTTGGCCTCGGGCAAGCTGGCGCCCCTCTCTGGTCTTCCTTCTGGCCACCGAGGGTCCAGCCAGTTCTGACTTTCTAGTCTGTCTGTGAGAACGTGAGGGTGTGTTTCCCTGAGTAAGCTGGGCTTGGATGTGTGTGTGTGTGTGTGTGTGTGTGTGTGTGTGTATGTGTGTGTGTGGTGAGTTTGAGAAACGATCTGTGTGTATGTTTCACTTAGTGAAAGTATCTGTGAGAGCGAGGACATCCTTGTTTTAAATTGCACGCCTCCTACTCCTTTTCTGCCTTAATCTTCTCCATAACACTGGTCGCCCCTGAACGCCACTGTACTTTTACTTATTTATGTTGTGTATGGTTTCCGTCTCCCTGGCGGAACGTAAACCCCACAAGGATCGGACTTTTAGCTGCTGTGCTCACGCGTGTATCCCCCCGTCAGAACCATCTCTGGCACAGGTGGCCTCGTGAAACTTCAGTGCATATTCATTGAATGAACAAATGAACGAATGAACAACCTTATCAGCTCCCTCAGGTGTTCTCTTACGGGTCACTTGCCTTCCTTTCTCGAAAATGCTGTTAATCATGAAGTCCTGTATGTGGGCCAGTAGCAGTTGACATTGGCAAGGGGCAGATCAAGTGTGGAAAGCCAGGCAAGAGGGAAAGGTACTTTTTTTTAAATGTTTATTTATTTAATTTGAGAGGGGGAGGCAGACACACACACACACACACACACACACACACAATCCCAAGCAGGCTCCGCACTGTCAGTACAGAGCCCGATGCAGGGCTCGAACTCATGAACTGTGAGATCATGACCTGAGCCAAAATCAAGAGTCGGATGCTCAACTGACTGAGCCCCCCAGGCGCCCTGGGAAAGATACTTTTTAAGAAAGAGAGTGCTGTGTACCTTCCCAGGAGCAGCTTTTCTGACAGAGCTCTGAGGACGGAGGGGCAGATTTCAGGGTATGGGAGGGAGGAGGGAAGAGGGAGGAGGGAGGTGAGGGTAAGGTAAAGACAGTGGTTTAGGTAGTATGTGGAGGAAATGGGAGAAGGCATTAGCTGGAGGAGGCAGTGGGGTCCTGTGGTCATTCCCACTAGCTTGGTGACATTTATCAACCTTCTTGTCGGGAGTGGCCCAGGTTCCTGGTATCTGGTAGCTTAAGTAGGTCTTCTGGGATTTGAGACAGAGAATATCTACCCGACTGTGGGAATTCATGTTGATGGAAACGTCTAGAACTATGTTGTCCGTTGCAGGAGGCACTGGCCACACAGATGTGGCTATGGAGCACTCAAGTGTCACTGTTTAAAAAAATAATTTTTTAATGTTTATTTATTTTTGAGAGAGAGACAGAGCGTGAGGAGAGGAGGGGCAGAGAGAGAGAGAGGGAGACACAGAATCTGAGGCAGGCTCCAGGCTCTGAGCTGTCAGCACAGAGACCGACGTGGGGCCCGAACCCACAAACTATGAGATCATGAGCTGAGCTGGAGTCAGACGCTTAACTGACTGAGCCACCCAGGCGCCCTAAGTGTCACTTTTTACAAAAAAGTTTTTTTTATTTATTTAAGTAATCTCCACATCCCACGTGGGGCTTGAACTCATGACCCGGAGATCAAGTGTCACACGCTTCTCTGACTGAGCCAGCCAGGTGCCCCCCTCAAGTGTCACTTTTTTAATGAGGCCCTGACCACCCTACTTAAAATTGCTGCCTGCCTCCTCCGAGGCACCCAGATTCCCCTTGTCTGATTTTAATTTCTCTTTCGCCCTTATCGCCTTCCAATACACTAAATGATTTATTCATTTAAGCTTGTTTTTTGCTGTTGGTGTTCCAGTGAGAATGAGAGAACTTGCAAGGGCGGGACCTTTGTCTGGTTTGGCCATGGATGTATCCCACGCGCCCAGGAGAGCGCCTGGTATGTGGCAGGTGTTTCGTCAGTGTTTACTGAATGATTGGCTGCACTTCTGCCCGAGTGGATTTGTGAAGTATGTTTTGTGAGTGGGCTTGTAAAGTAAGTGCTCGCAGGATGTGAGTGTCAAGGGGCTGTGGTTTTTTTTTTGTTGTTTATTTATTTATTTTGGGGGAGGAGGGGCAGAGAGAGAGAGAGAGAGAGAGAGAGAATCCCAAGCAGGCTCTGTACTGGCAGCATGGAGCCCAGTGTGGGGCTTGAACTCACGAACTTCGAGGTGGTGACCTGAGCTGGAATCGAGAGTTGGATGCTTAACTGATTGAGCCACCCGGGCGCCCCAAGGGGCAGTGTTTTTGCTTGTGGGGGTGACTGACTGTGTTTGGGAGGTGGGTGGGTTTGCTCCAGAGCTCTGTCCTCTGGGGCCTGGGGAGCAGTTCTCTGATAGAGGCTCTAGGATCTGGGCGTCCTGACTGGACATCGTCAAGGGTCTGCCAACAGGCCCAGGATGGCTTCCCCTGGAATCTCCAGGAGTCCTTTCCTTGACACGCTGCCCCCTTGGTGGCCATGGGCCTGAGCCCTAGCCCTGGGAGCTTCCTGGGTCTGCTCTCTCCTTTCCCCATGGGCAGACCATGCCCCAAACTTAGGGAATCCCCGCACCCTGTAGCCAGTCTGCCCCCTGGGCTGGGAGGAGTCAGGGGGGTGAAGGCTGGCAGTCAGTACTGGAGGACAGCCGTGCTGAGTGGCTGGACTCAGCGTCTGGATAATCTGGACACGTACTTGGGAGGAGGGGCCTGGCGGTACCCCTTGGGCAGTGGTCAGTTCAGAGGTGTCAGGGCTGGGCAGCAGGTGGCTGGGCCCGGGTGAAGGTCTGAGGAAGAGGGGCCGGGCTGGCCTTGTGCTTAGGCTTTGGGGTTGGTGATCAAGGGCCCAGGAGTCAAGAGCTTAGGATGCCCATGTGGAGGTCAGCCTCTAGGGCCAAGACAAGGAACCCAAAGCAATGGGCTTTGGTGCCCCAGTTCATTCCCTTTTATGTGAAGGTGGTGGCTACAGAGCTGCTGGGAGGTGGGGGTGAGGCATGGCCACCCCTGTGGATGACAGCATCGGGACCCAAAGGCGCTCAACCAAGTGACCTCGGTGCCAAGACCCAAAAAGACAAGTGCACTAGGGCTGGAGACAAAGTATCCCCTTAAGGCCTACATTTAGGAAGAATTGTCTAATATTGAGAGCATGGTGTTTGGGGTCAGACAGAACTGTGTGTAGCTTTCACACTTTCCAGCTGTGTGACTTTGGAAAGGTCACTTAACCTCTCTGAGCCTCAGTTTCCTCATAGGTAAATGGAGATACTTTTCTTTCTTTCTTTCTTTCTTTCTTTCTTTCTTTCTTTCTTTCTTTCTTTCTTTCTTTCTTTCTTTCTAGTGTGAGAGTGGGAGTGGGGCAGAGGGGAAGAGAGAGAGAGACAGAGAGAGAGAGAATCACGAGCAGGGTCCACACTCAGCATGGAGCCCAGTGTGGGGCTCAGTCTCACGACCGTGGGATCATGACCTGAGCTGAAATCAAGAGTTGGACCCACAACTGACTGAGCTGTGCAGGCGCCCCGCTACTTTTTTTTCATAGCGGGACTGGAAGGATTAAGCTGTCATTATGACCGTTGCTATTTTATTTAAACGACCGCACAGATCCAGGAAGGGAAGACTGCTTTGACAGGAGTTCGCCTCAAAAAGACCCAGGGCTTTGGCTGATCTCAGATTAATACGAGGGCCTCGTATGGATGGTGACGTCTGTGATTAGAAAAGAAGGGGCAGGTGGTGGCTCAGTCGGTTAAGCGCCCAACTCTTAATTTTGGCTCAGGTCATGATCTCACGGTCCGTGAGTTCGAGCCCCGCGAACTCAGTTTGGAGCCTGCTTGGGATTCTCTCTCTCTCCCTTTCTCTCTGCCCCTCCCCTGCTTGCGCTCTCTCCCTCTCTCAAAATAAATAAAAACAAGCATTTCAAAAAAGAAAAGAAAAGAAGGTAGTCATCCCCGGAGCCAACATGGGCTCAGCAAGACCAGGCGAATCTTTCAGATTCCGGACAGCTTAGCGATTGGGGGAATCTGTTATTTATTGGGTGCCTGTCGTGAGCTGGATACTTCACATATATGATCTTAATCTTCACAAGTTGTGCTCTGGATGTGACAGTATCCATTTTACAGATGGGAGATTGAGGCTCCGGGAAGTTGAATGGCATTCCCAAGACTGAGGGCGCTGGGATTCAAGCCTGAATCTGTCTGGCCCTTCGTGTCATATCGCGCTGCCTCCTAAAACACTGGATAGGGTCTGTCATGCTCTCTAGAACATGATGGCTGGCTGGGAGGGCATCGAGGGGGCTCCCGTCTGGCTGAAAGACCGCCACAGAGTGTTCATAGAGTCGGAACCAGGTCAGTCTGCGTGGGTCTTTAGAGGTAGCCATGGGGCTCTGCCTTCTACCCTGTTCTGACCAATATATGCCACAGACCCAAAAGGAGGTATAAAGGGTGCAGGCCTGTAACAGGAAGAGGTGATAGAACAGAGAAAAAGGACAGAGCAGAGCTCAGATAGCAAAGTCAGGATCCTGAAAGATTTCAACAGGCTGGAGTGGTCAGGTGGGTTTGGCATGATGAAATGTCCCAGGGACAGTAAAGGCTGGGGCCTGTCTTGACTACTGGAAAAAATGAGAAAGGGATTTAGGAGTTCAAGGGCCAGTGAGTTCAGTATGTGTCACTAGGCTACATTAAGAAAGGTATGGAGTTTGGAACAAGGGAGGGGGACCACTGTCCTGGCCCAGCCTGCTTTCTGCCCTGGGGCAGTCTCTACTGTGCATATTTGAAGGTCATATGTGATTTTCTGTCCTTCATCTCTTTTTGCAGAGGGGGGGGGGTGGCGGTTGAGGTAGGCAGAGCCCTTCTGGAGTTTGGCCCTTGGATTCCATCCAGAGTAGCCTTCCAAAATGCCACCTTTGAAGGTGGGGAAGTAGCAGCAGATTTTCTGAACTTCTGTTTGAACAGAAAGTTCTGGATCTGGTCTTTATGCTCTCTGGGCAGAGGAATGTGCTGGTCCCTGAATGCTGAGGAACTGGGAGGGGTCCTGGTCCCCTTGGCCACTGGCCAGGTAGGTCCACTCCCTTTCCAGCTATGTCCTTCTCCTCTCAGAGCCTTATCCCGGAGGTCAGTGCTTCTCCAGGGCCTGGCAGCGTTGGGTCTTCTGTGCTGGAGGCGGGCAGGAACAGAGAGCCTTGTAAGTTGCTCATGTCGGGGCTGGATCCCTGCTTGAACTGGGGTGTCACCTGCCAAGCTGAATTCGGCACAGGAAGCGCCTGGCTGGGAGACGTACTGTTTAATTTGGAGGTTCTGTTCCACTCTGAAACGCACTGCTCCTGCCAGCTGCAGTGAAGGGAAGCTGTTCAGCTTTCCTCTCTCATGCCAGGATCACAGCCACTTTTTCCTGAGAAAGAAACAGGGCTGCAGACAGTTTTACTCATTAAATGCTTCTTTTCCTTTTAAATCTGTTTTTACAAAAAAAAAAATTTTTTTTTTGCACGAACAGAAAAGCGAAACGAGTGATATTAAAATAAACAAGGCATTGGAGACAGGAAGGTTAAAGCAGATTGTTGGGGGTGGGGAAGGGGGTTGGAGACGCCCCACGTTTCTGCACACAGGCTGCTTGTAGCCCGTTGAAAATGCGAGCGAGAGAAAATGTCCAGGAGTCTGCCCACCTCCCAGCCCAGAAGAGCTTTTTTTTTCCCTCAAGTGTCTTGGGGATTTACTGAGAAAGAAATGGGGAGGGGAGCTCTCATTTATCAAGAGCCCACTAAATAAATGCTAGACCTGTAACCTGGGTGATGTCATTCAGTCCTCCGAGGAACCCTGGGGGATAGGGCCCATTTTATAGATAAGGAAGGTTGAGGCTCAGATGTATTTTTTTTTTTGAGAGAGAGGGAGTGTGAGAGAGAGAGAGAGGGCACGAGTGAGGGGCAGAGAGAGAGAGAGAGAGAGAGAGCAAGCGAGCGAGAAGCGGGGCTCACCCGGGGCTCGTGTTTTACCTGAATCAGGGCTCGAGCTCACCCGAAGCAGGGCTCGGAGGCTCACGTGGGTTAAGGTTAACCAGTCGGCGATATATGGAACTGGGATCTGACCTTGCATGTGCCTGACCTCAGATGCCATGCTCTTTTTGCTATCCTTTGTCACCCTGAGCAGTTGTATATCCAGCTGGCAGGTGCAGAAGGAGGAAGAGGAGAAAGATGAGATGTTGGCCAGCCCTGAGGAGTGGGTGTCCTACCTGGCGAGAGGGCACAAGACACTGATTGCTGTGAGTGAGCCAAACCTTAGTTGCTGGGTTCTGACAGATACAGGGGGTTGGGGGAAGGGTGTGGGGTGTGGATGGGGTTGGCTTGATAACCAGGATAGGTTTCCTGGAGGTGGCCCTCTGGAAGTTGAATGGAGGTGAGAGAATGGCCTTGAGCAAAGGCAGGAAAGGTGCTAATCTGGCTTGGGTGTGAAGAGGTGAATCAGGGTGGGGTTGTCAGGATGGTTGTGTTGGAATCAGGGGATCAGGGTGGAGAGTGTGATGCCAAGAAAGAGTCTTGGGCTGCGAGGCAGGTGCCTGGTTCTTGTCCTGGAGCTGCCACTGCTCACTTGCTTGTGTGGTCTTGGGAAAATCCCTTTCCCTCTCTCGGCCTCAGATTTTCTGTCCGTTAAAATGGTGGAATTCAACTCGAGAGCCCCTACAGACCCTTGTAGGGTCCCATGAAGAGAGAAGGTGACTATAAAATCCAGAAGGCCTTGAATTAAGGACTTGGCATTAGAATCATCATGAAATATTAGTCTAAGAGGCCCCCAGAAATCACCTTCTAGATCATCTTACTTCAGTCTGCAACGAGTTTTTGAGGTGAAGGGAAGGGAGGTGGGAGAGGGAGGGGCCTCCAGAGGCCTGGACGGCATGCAGAGGACACCGAAGGGTCTGGCGGTGTTTTACGCGCATTCTGCACCAACATGCGGTGGACCAAGAGGTAAGGGGTCAAACAGGAGAGGGAGGTGAGGCCAGACCGTGGAGGACCAAGGGGCTTCCGTTCTATCCTCTGGGTAGTGGGGAGCCATCGAAGGAGTGGGAAGGACCTGCGCAGAGGGGCAACTTTGACAGATCACGTGGGCAGGTTTGATGATGTGTTTGACGGGGGCTGGGAGTCGATACAGGCCAGGGTGAGTGCCGGGAGGGCAGTTAGGGCGCCGCGTGTCTGCTCAGGGAGAGACGGTGATGGTCTGAGCCGTGGGAGCAGAGTGGGCATGTTGAGGACAACATCCGTTCAGGAGGAACTGAGAAGAGGGGGGGATAGGATTTGTTGATTGACTGCACGTGAGGAGTGAGGCAGAAGGACCCCAGGTTTCTGGCTCTGTGGTCCTTACTGAGATGGAAACACTGGGGGAGGGATAGGTTTTGGGGGGAAGAAGATGAATTCAGTTTTGGGTTTGGTGAGTGTGAAGAATCAACGGAACACGTATGTCATGACTTTTTCATTCAATTGATCACTCCTTTCTTCATTCATTCGCCTTTGAGCATTCACTGTGTGCCAGGCACGGCTGGCTGCTGCCTTCCCGAAGCTGTCAGTCTAGAAGGGCACTCAGAAAGTTCTTCCTCATGCTGAATTTCAGTCTGCCGGATTTTTGGTCTTCTTCTGCCCTTCGGGACCTCGCGGGACTTTTCCACCTTCAGAGAGTAGAGACCAGTGGTCGTGGCTCCCTGCGTTGCTTCTGGTTCAGGGAATATGGGGCTATGCAGACCATGTGAATTTAGAAAGTTGCATAGAAATGGATTTCGGCCCTGAGTGCCTTTTTGCATGGCCTCATCTGTCGAGTGGGTTTAATCAAGCCTCTCTTACAGGCGGTGGTGTGCTGGAGTGGGTTCCTACTGGCTTCCAGAACCGACTGAAGGCATCTCTTCTCAACTCTGTGGTCAGTGACGTCCCATTGGTAGCTTGAAGTCAACCACGGTGGGAGTATTTACACCATGGGAATTGGCCGCTGCTACAAGCCGGGTCTCTTTCTTTCTTCCAGACTGCTAGTTGGTAAATATCTGCCAGCATCCCACTGCTTAAGGACTCACGGGCAGGATGCAGGATGTTGAGCACCTGGTGCACGGCCCCCGTGTAGGCACACCTGCTTGGCACACAGTAGGAGCCTCACAAACGTGACTCCCTTCTCCTCAGACATCTCTCTTGTAGGGGCAAAGCGACTGTTCCATTCACTCAGAGCATCACCTCCCTTTCAGCCAGGGACGACTCCTTCTCTCTTCTCAGACGATGTGGTTCCAGCGACAGCTGCCCTCTACTTGCTCCCTCTGGCCTCGGCAGAGGGGTGGATCCAACAGGATGAGGAGTTTGGAGTCTTATGAATCTGGATTTGAATCTTGGCTCTGCCCCCTGCTAGCTGTGTAATAACCCTGGGCGAGTTATTTAATCGCTCTGAACCTCAATTAAGTCACCTGTAAACTGAGGACAGACATGCCTCCCTCATTAAGTTGTTGTGCAGATGGAATGAGGTAATGGGTGTGTGTGGGTGCACGAGGCCCTGGCAGCGAGGCGGCAGTTTCAGTGGGAGCTTGACTGACGCTGGTCTCCTTCCCTGAAAAGTCCAGTGTGGACTCGGGGTGGGGGGTGGGGGCGCTCTGACAGCCGGCAGGGGGGCAGGGGGGGCAGCGGGGAGGCGGAATCAGGGCTGCATCCTTGGGAAAGCTATTTCCTGGTGGAACGCGTAGGCCCGGAGTGGCTGCGGGGGCCGTAGGACCCTCCAAATGCATTCCGAGTGCAGCGGAGGGGAACTCCCCAGGCCGAGGTTCACGCTTCCAGACCGTCACCTGCAGATCTGCAGATATAACCGCCTACCAGCAGCTCGGCTCGTGGGTTTCTGGGGCGGCTGTGGCAGCCTGGGCTGCGCTGATTTACCACCCCAGCCCCAAGCAGATTAAATCACCCAGAGTCATTTGAATTGTACCTGGCCTTGTCACACAAATCTTAGAAACTGCTGTCTGGCAGGAAAACTTTCTCTGTACTCTTTGGAGGAAGTCTGAGAGCTCTAGAAATTGAGGTGGAGTGGGAAAAAGAAGGTGGTGCTGGGAGGGGGAGGGGTAGGTTTCTGCATCTTCGGGTCAGGCCTGAGTTGGTGGTTGGAGGAGAGACTGTGGGGTGTGTACCCGTGAGAGAGCAAGCGAGAGAGAGAGAATGAGAGTGTGAGCTCATTGCAGTGGCCTTTGGGGGCAATGTCATCTCTGGCTGTGTGACACAGGGCAAGTCACTTAACCTCTCTGAGTCTCAGCGGATTGTTGTAAAGGTCAAAAGGGCTAGCTTGCTAGCGTTTTGTAGACTTTATTAATCAGCTGGGAAGAATAGACAAATGACTATATAAACAAATTATATATGGCCGTGCTTACCATATGTTGAGCAGAGAGCAGGGACTCTGGGAGTTAAAAGAGAGTGGGTCCATTATCAGAACTCTGGGGCTTGACATGGGCCTTAAAGGAAGGCTAAGTCCCAGGAGAGTGATGTGGAAGAGGTTATGGTGCAATTAAAATTGTCAGCCCCCATCCATCTCCCATGGTGTATGTGGCTTTGGAGTGGAGTCCTGATTGGCTTCGTCGGTCAACATAGTCCTTCTCCCCAAGACCCATTTTTGACACATGGATTGGTTCTAAACCAATCAATACACACATTTCCCCAGTCACGGGAATTGGTTTAGATTGGCCCAGTGAGACAGAAGGCCAGAATTTTTTGTTAGATGACTGGAGAAAGACATCCAGTCTCTCTCTATCTGGATCTGAATGAGGTAGCTTGTGGATCTAATTCCTGGCAGGCATCTGGTGACTGGGAACACAACCGGAGATTACTGTAAACATATGGATGTGGGAAGAGCCCAGAACATCACAGAAGAATTCTGTCCCAGCCCTGATCAAACTGTGCCTGAAGCCTGTTGCATCTGGACTTTCTATTAAGTGAGCTGAAGAATTTACTTTTAAAAGCCCATTTAGATTTTAATTTTGTATTATTTAGAGCTAAAATCTGATACAGGGATCTGAGTGGAGAGTGAGGACCTACTTGGTATCAGGCAGCCATTAGTGAGGAGAACATCTAGGCTGGAGGAAAGGGTTGGGAAGGGTGTGTGATGAGCAGGGGTGGCAGGAGGCCACAGGAAATAAGGCTGGAAGAAAGTTTGGAGTTGAATAATGGAAGATCTCAGACACTAGTGTAAGAATCTGGGCCTTCATTCTGTAGGCAGTGGGGGATATTTGAAGACTTGTGAGCTAGTGAGGGCATGGTAGGGTGCTGTGAGCCCAGTGGGATTTGAGAAGGTCAACCTAAGAGTAGGATATAGGTGGGACTGGAAGGAGAAGTTGGGGGCTAAGACCTAAGAACATGATCATTTACTGGTACTGCACCCAGTGTGTGGATTATCTCACTTAGTCCTTATAATAACTCCTCTTTTCTTTTCTTTTCCTTCTTTTCTTTTTTTCTTTTTTCTTTTCCTTTTCTTTTCTTTTCTTTTCTTTTCTTTTCTTTTCTTTTCCTTTCCTTTCTTTTTTATTTTCTTTTCATTTCTTTTCTTTCCCTTTCTTTTCTTTTCCTTTTGCTTCCTTTCCTTTCCTTTTCTCTTCTTTTCTTTTTTCTTTTCTTTTCCTTTCTTTTCTTTTCTTTTCCTTTCCTTTCTTTTTTCTTTTCTTTTCTTTCCCTTTCTTTTCTTTTCCTTTCGCTTCCTTTCCTTTCCTTTCCTTTCCTTTCCTTTTCTTTCCTTTCCTCTTCTTTTCTTTTTTCTTTTCTTTTCTTTTCCTTTCTTTTTTCTTTTCTTTTCTTTCCCTTTCTTTTCTTTTCTTTCGCTTCCTTTCCTTTCCTTTCTTTTTTCTTTTCTCTTCTTTTCTCTTTTCTTTTCTTTTCCTTTCCTTTCCTTTCCTTTCCTTTCCTTTCCTTTCTTTTCTCTTTTCTTTCCCTTTCTTTTCTTTTCCTTTCCCTTCCTTTCCTTTTTTTTCTTTTCTCTTCTTTTCTTTTTCTTTCTCTCTCTCTCTCTCTTCTTTCTTTTTCTTTTTGTTTCAATAATCTTCAATAACTTGACAAGACCGTATAGTTACTATATGACAATCAGGACCCGAATACAGGTCATCTGACTTCAAAGCCTGTACCTTATTCACATTTGTGATGACACAGGTGACAAATTAATACAAGCCAAACCAGGATAGTGGTCACAGGAAGGGATGCATGGGAGACATTAGGCTGGTGACCCCCTAGATATGTTCTCATTAAAGTCAGAAACTAGACCAGGGCAGCTGTTGTTATCAGTATTTTAAAAATCACTTTTGCGGCACCTGAGTGGCTGAGTCGGGTGGGCATCTGACTTTGGCTCAGGTCATGATCTCCCCACTTGTGGGTTGGAGCCCCAAGTCAGGCTCTGCGCTGACAGCTCAGATCCTGGAGCCTGCTTCAGATTCTGTGTCTTCCTCTCTCTCACCCCTCTCTTGCTTGCACTCTCTCTCTCAAAAATAAATAAACATTAAAACATTTTTTTCTTAATAAAAAAATTTTAAAAACCCACTTTTCCTAGGGGTGCCTGGGTGGCCAGTTGGTTAAGCGTCTGATTTCAGCTCAAGTCATGATCTTGTGATTCATGAGTTTGAGCCCCTCATCAGGCTCTACACTGACAGCACAGAGCCTGCTTGGAATTCTTTCTCCCCCACTCTCTCTCCTCTTCCCCTGCTTGTGCTCTCTCTCAAAATAAATAAAATAAAAAAAAAAAAAACCCACTTTTCCTAAGGTGCTAGGCATTGTAATTAGACAAGAAATAAAAAGAGATACATATTAGAAAAGGAGAGCCAATAATCATATCTAGCAGATATGATTATTATTTATCTGTAAAAATTCAAGACAGTTTCTTGAAAACAACTGGAAAAAGTAAAGTTTGGTAAAATGGCCAGTAACAAAACAACATATAAAAACGAATAGCTTTTCTATTTATAAAATGACTACCTAGAAGGTAAAATAAAAGGCCTCATTTGCACTGTCAAGAAGAAAATAGTAACACAAAATGCCTGGAAATAAACTTTATTAGAAACATGTGGGATTTACAGGAAGAAAACCAGAAAACTTGCCTGATAGAAAAGAGACTCGGATAAATATGGCATGTCCCTAGTTCTTGGGTGAAAAGATTTAATGCTTTAAGTTTGTTCGTGCTCCTTAAGGGAGTGTACAAAAGTGAAGATACTCCAATTAATACTGCAACAGGATTTTTAAAAAATTTGACAAAAAAAAATTATAAAGCTAATCTGGAGGAGTAAAAAAAAAAAATAGAGTAGCTAAGGGAAATTCTGAAAAAGAAAAATGATGAATACTTACCCTCTCAGATATTAAAATGTTTTATAAAGGGACAATAATTAAAATTCTTATGTAAGAATAGCAGATCACCAGGATAGAATAGAGGGTCTGGAAATGGATCCAAGTATTTAAGGGAATTTTGTATACGATAAAATGGCATTTCTGTTGAGTTGGGAAAATATGGGCTGGTTTATAAATGGTGTTGGCATGGGCCAGCCATTACAACACAAGCTGGTTTTCTGTCTTTCTCCAATAAGACCAAGGCATGAAGACTACAGAGTCTTCATGAATACGAATGAATAAATATGAATGACTATTTTGGTCATCTTAACGTGGTGATGTTCCTTCTAAGCATGATGGGATATCCAGGAATCATAAAAGAAAAGATTGATACATTTGAATATATGAAGATGAAAAGTTTAAGACCATTAATAGTAAAGGAGAGGGGCGCCTGGGTGGCTCAGTCGGTTGAGCGTCCGACTTCCGCTCAGGTCATGATCTCACAGTCTGTGAGTTTGAGCCCCGCGTCAGGCTCTGTGCTGACAGCTTGGAGCCTGGAGCCTGCTTCAGATTCTGTGTCTCCCTCTCTCTCTGTCCCTCCCCTGCTCATGCTCTGTCCCCCTCTGTCTGAAAAATAAATAAAAACATTAAAAAAATAGTAAAGGAGAAAAGGGAAAGTGTATATGATAGATAATTGTTTAATCTGATTCTCAAATGTGCAAAGAACTCTTAAACCATTCATTAAGCAAAAGATAAATATCTCATTAGAAAAATGGGCAAAAGACACGAACAGGCAATTCACAAAGAAAATAATTACAAATGACAAAAAAGGAAGAAAAGATACTCATTTACTTTCATTAATAATTTAAACAATGCCAGTAAAAACGAATGTCTTTTGCCATCTGTTGATTTGACCAAACATTAAAACCTGGGGCTAGTGAGGGTGTGGGAAGATATGCTGGGACACTGTTGATGGGAAGTACATTGTACGTTTTCAGAAGGACAGAGTGGCAAAATTGGAAATAGTGTACTCTTGCAGCAATTTCCTTTGTATGATTTTATCCTAAGGAGATAATTACAAAGAATAAGCAAAGAGATATGTACATGGATATTTACCACAATATTGTTTATGAGAGTAAAATCTTGACAACGTTCTAAAGGATCAATAGAGACCCAGCTAAATAAAGTATGATACATACATACAATGGAATACTATGAAGTAATTAAAATAATTTTGTAGAGCTCTATTTATTGACATAGAAAGATGTCTATGACATATTGTTGAGAGAGAAAAGCAGGTGTCAGTGAGAACAGTATGTATAATACAATCCCTCGTCTATAAATTATATACATAGATCTCTATGTGTATATATGCATAGAGATATGTCTGGAAGGCTGTTCACCAAAATGCTGGAGTGGTTATATCTGGGTGGTAGGATTTTGAGTGATTTTTACTTTCTTTTTCCTACTTTTAAGTATTGGTTTGATTTTTTTTAATTTTTTTTTATACTGAGGATATATCATGTTCTTCAATCAGAATAAATAATAAAGCTATTTTTATTTTGGAAATTAGATAAATATTAAATAAGAGGACTCGGCGCATCGTGATTTAATGGATGCAGATAAAGAGTCAAGACGCTGCCAAGAATTTGATCCTTGAGCCTGGGAGGATTATGCATCGTGGAGAACCTGGAGTGGGAGCTGATTCCGGAGGAGAGAGGAAGTGCTGGGGTTTCGGAGCTTTGGCTTGTTGCTGTGGCCTGTAGGCAGCAGGACGGCTCTTAGGAGGCTGATCCTAGGGGCACACTTGAGGGGCACAGAGGGCTTTTCCCAAGGACCAAGCTGTGGATGAGATCTTGGAGGGAGGGGGTGTAGGAGCAAGAGAAGGCTGGAAATCGGGCCCTGGAACATGGCCACATTTATGTGATGGAAGAAACTGCATTAATGGTCAGAAAGGCAAGGAACCACGGGGGGTGGGGGGGCGCATAGCTTGTCTTGGAATTCCATAAGGCGGGGGCGAATTTCCAGAGAAAGGTCAACCATATCTAATGCTGCAAAGGCACGGACACCAGGGAGAGGGTACGGGACTTGACAAATAGGAGTCTGTTGGTGATCTTGGAGGGAGTGGTTTGGGTGGGGGAATGGGGCCATGTGTGGGTGTATGTGGGAGTTGGGTGTCTGTTAAGGGAGAAAGGAGGGTTGTAGCTTGGGGGAGTAGATTTGAGGGAAAGGGACTGAGCCTTGCTTGGGGGGGTGGCATTAACTGGCATGGGCACCACCCTGCCCACTCCCCAACACTGGCAGGCATCTCTAGACATTCTGCGCAACCTGGGGAAGCTTCAACACCTTTTTCCCAACAGCCAGACCAGGGAGCCACCAGAATCTATTGGACTTGGCCGGTGAGAGGAGCCTCTTTTCCATGCCTGGGCTTGAACACATACTTGAAGGATGATGGGAAGGCAGGCATGGAGGCCGTGGTTGAAGGTGCAGGGGAGAGGCCTGGTGGAGCCAGAGGCCCCCAGTGCAGGTGTGGGCTGTGGCTTCAGCCCCAGAAGACTTCTGGGTCTGGAGCCCAGGGTGATTAGAGTGCTCTGTCTGTGAGTGTGCGGTGACTAGATACATGCTTTGTGTGATGCTGTGAAAAAGCCCGGCTGCGTGTAAATTACTAGCTGGTACACAGATATTGGGGGCTCACCATGGCTCACCATTTTGCCATCCAGGGAAGGCAAAGCAGGGACTCATTGTCTGGACACCTGGCCTAAGGGGAGTCTGCCTGTGGGCTCCAACTGCAGGGTCTGAGAGCAGAATAAGGAACTGAGATTCAGTCGTGGCTTGCTGGAGGAACTTTCAGGAAAGACACTCAGTGGGGTTCAGCTGCCATCCTCCCAATGGTGTTTTGATTGCATCAGTTCTCACTGATGCATGTTCTCACTGAACATGGGGTCCTGGATACTGGAGGGAAAGGCTCTTCTGGACCATCCCTGACCAGAGCTTGTCTGGAGCAGTGGAGGAACACAGGCATATGGCAGAGCTCACTGACAGCAAAGGTCCAGAATGGGGAGAGGCCCAGGCATCATGCCCGGTGGAGGAGAAATGTTGAAGGAGCTCAGGCCAAGGAATTAAGTGTTTGCTTTTAACATTCTGAAGCGGTGTTTCCTAAAATGTGCTTTTAGAGTCCTGGTTTCTTGAGGTTGTTCCACAAAAAAAAAAAAAAAAAAAAAAAAAAAAAAAGGCTTCTGTGAGCAAATACATTTCATGAAATGCAGCACCCTCAGCTGGGTGCCTGTGAGCACAGTAAAGGCTCAGAGAAGTCCTGCAGCCAAGAAACGGATGCAGAAGTTTTCCAAACTTATTTGACCACAGAAACTTTTTCAATTGCAAAATTGAAATTTACCTTCTGCAAGGTTAGTGGCTGACCTCGGACAGATGCAGTGACATGTCCTGCATGGTGCCACGGGCAATGTTTGGGCCAATTCAGGGATGTTGCAAAGAGGCAGACTTTGGCTCAGTTCAAGGAAGAACTTTGCAACAATTGCTGATATTTTATTTTATTTTATTTTTTTAATTCAAAAAATTTTTTAATGCTTACTTATGTTTTTAGAAAGAGAGAGAGACAGAGCGCGAGCAGGGGAGGAGCACAGGGAGAGGGAGACACAGAATCCGAAGCGGGCTCCAGGCTCCGAGCTGTCAGCACGGAGCCCGACGTGGGGGCTTGAACTCACAAATCGCGAGATCACGACCTGAGCCGACGTCGGATGTTTAATTGACTGAGCCACCCAGGCAGTAAAGGACTTTCCGTACCGGAGGCCTTGAGCAGAGCCAGGCTCCAGGTGGGTGTCACCCTTGATTTCTGGGGGTCCATGAACCCTGAGAGAGGGTCTCTTTGGCTACCGAGGGGTGGTACTCCTCCCTTAGAGCCTGTCGCTTGGCTTGTACTGCTTCATACTCGGCCCAAGAGTACTTGGGATACTTGAAATGAGCAGTCTGTGAAGGTAAGATGTGAACACATAAATATCCTCATTAAGTCCCAAATACACATCCCAAACTTTACATAACAGGAGCAGCAGCTGGAGACGCCCACAGCCCTAATTGCTTCTCTGCACTAAGAGAACATCCTCTCTCCAGTTCTGCTTATTCCATTCATTTAGGTAATTACTGGAGGGAGCCAGCTGTGGTAGACCGGCGGGCAGGCGGGCTGGTTTGTGACACCACGGGACGGGCGCCACCACGAGGATGGGGTGCTGAGGGGCGCTGGCAGCTCTCAGCTCTCTTCATGGGGAGCAGGGGCCTGGGGATGGGAGGCCGGCCACTCAGTGCCTGTCCCGATCCCACTGAGCTTCTGGGACAGGATGCCTGACCTCCTGGGGACCTGACCAGCATGTGCAGGGCAACAGGAAGGACCCAGGGCCAGGTACAGGCATGGGGACAGGAATGGACGGGCGTAGACGCCCCTGTGTAACAAACTACTCAAGATGCCTTCTCGGAATCTTGTGCTGGGCTGGCACGCTGAGGCCACAGTCCCTGCCCCCGGAGCCCACAGCCTGGGGGTAGGAAACAGCCACAGGGGGGAACAAAACCGGATCAAGGCAAGCTTTCAGGCCCAGGAAGGTGGGTGCCTGGGACCGAGAACCAGACTCTGTCTTAGAGAAAGGGGTCAGAGAAAATCTCCTGGAAGAAGAGGCAATAGGATTGACCCAGAGAGGGAAGTCGCCCGCATTTGGGGGGTACCCTTCGGCAAAACGGGGCCACGGCGACCGTGGACTTCTGGGTCCCAAAGTAACACCTGTTTTGCCCCCTCCCCCCAGCCTCTCGTCTCTAGTAACCATCCAGGATTCGTGAAGACCATCTGGGAGACACCTTCAAGGATGTGCGAAGCATGGAGCTCTCTCAGCTGGGAGCTGGGCCCTCGGTGGTCGGCCAGAGAGGACACCCTCGAACGGTTGGATCGAACCCCTCTTTGGAGGGACACTGGGGAAGGCTGTGGCCCAGGCGCGCTGCCCGCCAGGCTTCCCGTGGGTGGCGGGTGTAACTTTTCTTCCTGGTTCTCTCTGAGCCGCCAGCTCTGCTCCCCCAGCCCCGAGTGGCGGCTCCTTGGGCCGGAAACAATGTGCTTTCTCCACGCCTGGGAGTGGAAGTCAGCAGTTTGGCACCGTCTGGCTGGCAGCCTCCACCGGCTTCCTTTGGCACTTTATTGGCAAAGGCGGTGACATTTCTTTCAGTTGGGTGGGTGGAGCTGTTATGCAGACTCTCGCTCTCCTCATTCGCCAGATGAATATTCATGACTCAGGCAATCTGTACCAGCCAGACTTTCCTGAGGGCGGCAGCTTTTCTTCTCTTCCTCTCTCTCTTTTTCTTTCTCCTTCTCTCCTTCCCAGCTCTTTGGAAAGCTGGAGTACAGCTATATTTAATTTACAAATACGGAGCTATTTAGCTTGCCTTTTGGGGTGCAGGCACTGGGGAGGAGATGCCGGGGATGGGAACAGTGGAAGCATTTGGACCCTGACCCTGGGCTTCCTGGTCCCAGTGTCCAGCCCCCAGGCCCCACAGCCTGGGAAGCCTTATGGATCTGGGGCTCCCTTTGAACTTGGCATCTTGGTGCCTGCATGCCCGAAGGTGCGGCAGCTCTGTGCCACCTCGTTCCGCGCTGGCTGCCGAGGTCAACGTGGACGTCTGAGACACTGGTGCCTTCCTGCCCAGTGCATGGCAGACCCCAGCGATAGATGAATGCTCCCTCGGCCTCCCTACTGTGCTCTCCCGCTTGTCAAGGCCCACTCAGACCCTGCTCCAAGCCCTAGACAAAACCCCAGAAGGCACTGGGGCATTTGCTAGTCATTTCTTTCCTAGAGGAAGAACCAGTCCCTACTTGGGGTCCCCGTTCTCTGGGGATACACCTGCTCCCTCCCTGGGAAGGGTGGCTACCTACTTTCTTTTGTCTCTTCCCATAGAGGCACCAGAAACTCTGGCAAAGGGCTCAGAATTTCCAGAATTTGCCAGGGAATTTGGTCTTAGCAAGGATGTTCTCGTGTATGTCTTGTGTGTGTGTGTGTGCGCGCGTGTGTGTGTGTATGTAAATATTTACGCACAGCTTAAGTGAGTCTGTATGCCTACATCTATGTTCGAGTGTTTGAGTGTGTGTCTGTATGTGTAAGGGCGTGAATGTGTATGTGGCGGGAAGTCTGGGAATGTCTGCATGTGCGAATGCGCCTCTCCAGTTAGAGTTGCGTATGTATCGTTGTGGGTCTGGGGTGTTGTGTGTCAAGGTGCTCCTTGGGGGGGGGTTCAGAGGCTTGTCTGTGTAGTGTGTATGTGTGCATGTGCTAGTGAACTGTAAGATGTGTATACAAGTGTATGTGTGCATGAGAGTCTGGAGGAGAGAGAGAGAGAAAGAGAGAGAGAGGGAGAGAATGATTCCCCCTGACCTCCATTCTCTCCCAAACCTCATCCTCTAGCGAGGTGGAGGGAGATGTCCCCCCCCCCCCCCCCCCACTTTGCAAGTGTTACAGATTCTATCCAAGGACGGGAACAGAAGGCTTCCCAGCACAGAGCGTCCTGAAATTACTTTATATTCCCCCCTCCTTGTTTCATCTAATCAAAATAGCGTTAGGCTCACCCATTCTCCCTGCCCATCCACTTAGCCCCGAGGGAGGGAGCGAAGCGGGCCATCTTGTCTGACCTCCTCTGAGAGCACCTTGCAGCCCCAAGCCAAGGAGCTGTCTTCCAAATCTCCTCGTTCCACGGCCCATGCTTCAGTGGCAAGAGCCAGCTGCCTCCCTGCCTGCCAGCAACCGCCAAGCTCTTCCAGAACCCACATCCAGGCTCAGCCTCATTTACAAATATGCAAATTTGCATCTTTTCTGGTATGCAAATGGAGACATGACAAATAGCTAATTAGGGTCAAAAGAAGCACTCTGAACCAATTAGTTGTAGGGTCGATTCCTTTCTGCTGGGAGGAGACTGGCCTCTCCTGCCCCCCTCCATCCCTGGCTCCCCCAGGCCCACACACTCTGGCCTGTCCCGTCTGGCTGGGGCCATGGATGGTCAAAGAGCACTGAAACAGGGGTTGTTGCTTGAATCACAGTCCCACTCTGGGTGTTAGCTGTGTGACCCTGGACACACTCACCGGGACCTCAGTGTCTCCCTCTGTGAAACAGAGCAATGGCAGTGGCTGTCTTGCCCCTAAACCTCCACCCCAGTGTCGTGAGACTTTGGGGGGACTTGGATGACAATAGCCTCTGGAAACTGTACTAAAATTCCTCTGATAGGCGCATCACTTGTGTTCTTCCAAAGTATTCTGCCCTTGATTTCATGTAATCGTCACATCCACCCTCTGAATTAGATGAATTAGATGTAGCGACAGCGTGGCAGTGAGTTTCATCCTGGGTGCCAACTCTGGCCAATTATGATTGTCTGCCTGGAGCGGTGCATTGAGAAGGATGTCGAGGCCAAGTCTGGATTCCCCAGGAGAGAGACTGTGATCGATTAATGATGTCTGCCACGGGGAAGTCATTGGACTCTGGCAGTCACGTGCTACATATTTACCGCCCAGGAAAGCTGTGGAGTTCGGAGCAGGCACCCGGGTTCCGGTCCTGTCTGCTCCCTTGAGTAAGTGACGTCCCCTTCCGGAGCTCCGCTACCTGGTCTAACCCAGGCACAATACAGCCTGGGTCTCAGAGCTATTGTGAGGAGGCAAAAGCTTTCTTTCATCCGGGAGGTGATGTGGACACTTAATTGACACTTCAGTGGGACGGGCGTGCTGTCCCATTACAGAGGTGGGGAGCCCAAGGCCTGTGGAGGGTGGATGACTCGGAGAAGAGGAAGCCAGCAGCCTTACCAGGCAGGCCCGCACGGGCGGCTGGGGCTGCTCTTCTCTCTGCCACCACAGGATCTTGGCTCCCTCCTGCCTCCCCCGCGCTGATGCCCCAAGCAGGCTGCAACAAGCCCCGCTGGCCTGGCTCCACTTCTGGGTGTGAAGTTTGGCTGAGTCGGCACCTGGGAGAATGGGGCAATTGCCATCCTGGAGCCCAGGGCCTGGCCCAGGGCCAGTGGGCGGACGAGAGATGGTGGGAGGGCCCGAGGACCAGGGAGCCAGCCAGAGCTGGGCGGCTGGCAGGAGAAGGTCAGGAGAGCACCTGGCTTGAAGGGGGCCGGCTTGGGGGTGCTGAGAGCCGGGGCCTGAGTGCAGCACAGAGCCCAGCTGTGTGCGTGTCCTGGCTGTTGGCAGTGCCCGAGCACGGCCTTGAACGTGCCTTTGTGCGTGCGCATGCGTCTCGGGATACATCTGCGAACGTGTGTTCTTTTTTTTTTTTTTAATTTTTTTTTTCAACGTTTTTTATTTATTTTTGGGACAGAGAGAGACAGAGCATGAACGGGGGAGGGGCAGAGAGAGAGGGAGACACAGAATCGGAAACAGGCTCCAGGCTCCGAGCCATCAGCCCAGAGCCTGTCGCGGGGCTCGAACTCACAGACTGCGAGATCGTGACCTGGCTGAAGTCAGACGCTCAACCGACTGCGCCACCCAGGTGCCCCTGCGAACGTGTGTTCTTATAAATCTTTTAATGTGTATTTATTTTTGAGAGAGAAAGAGGGAGAGAGAGACAGAGACAGAGCGTAAGTGGGAAGGGGCAGAGAGAGAGGGAGACACAGAATCCGAAGCAGCCTCCAGGCTCTGAGCCATCAGCACACAGCCCGACGCGGGGCTCGAACTCATGAACCGCGAGATCGTGACCTGAGCTGAAGTCAGCTGCTCCACCGACTGAGCCACTCAGGCGCCCCGTGTGTGTTCCTAAATGGGCATAGATGCATCACCTAGCAGTGTAAGAATAGGCGTTATCTATGTAGTTGTGCACATCTGTGCGTCAAGGTGTGTCCGTGTGTCCGTGTGTACCTGTGTGTGCGTGCCTGGCCTGCACCTCTGTGTCCAGGTGAGCTTCTTGCATGTACACGTCAGCATCTGTGTGTGTCTGTACGTTTCTACCCGAATGTGTGGGTGTCCATTTGTATGTATCTTTCAGTATCTGGACAGGCGTGTGCACACTGGTGCATCCGTATTGGTGCACGTGCGCCCACCTCCGTCAGTATCCATGGGCATCGCTGTTCAGCGCGTGTGTCCTGTCTAGTGCCCTGTGCCTCTCTGTGTCAGTGTCTATAAACCCACCCTGTACCTGCACTCGCGAGTGCCTCTGTGGCTGTGCCCATGTGCTGGTCCATTTCTGGGTGTGCACGTCTCCCTGGGAGGGTGTTGGTATCTACTTTCTAATGCAGGCATGGCTGTATCAAGGTGAGCAGGATGGACTCTTCTCTGTGACTGCCATAGCTCCCTTTTGTCCTCTCCATTTTTCTCTCCTCTCCTCCTTCCTTTCCTTGCACTTCACCCGAAGGGACCTGGCTGGCCCAGGCTGCTGTGGAGGTGACAGATGAGTCTTAGAAGCCCACTTTGGCCTCTAGAGAGGGGCTCCCTATGTCCATCTCCCATGTGGGCTCAGCCCCAGAGCCACACAGGCGTCGGACTTTTTAAAATGGAAGTTGTTGCCCGCCTCCCCCCTCCCCCCCCCCCCCCCGCTGCATATTAATCATCACCCCCAGCAGCAGTGAGAGCGACAACTCATGACTTTTTCTACTTCCCTTTGCGGCAGCCCTCCCGGACTTCCCACCTGCAAAAGGGCGGCCCCACCACCTGCCGGAAGATCTGCCGGCTTGGGCTTTGGAGCATGAGTGCTCCAGCTCAACTGTTTGCCTGTCGACGGTCCCTCTGGCATCGCTGGACCTTTTCTGGGATTGGACTTGGGACTCCTCTCCTCCTGGCTGTGTTTGGATTCCAGCCTTCCCCGGTTGGACCTCCCTGCTCAGTTCCTTGGGTCATTCCCAGGCAGCCTCGCCTGGATATGGTTCCCCTCCTGTGCGGGCTGCTCCCCCAGGGACTGGGGCCGCCTTCCCCGTCTGCCCCAGGCTCCCTGGCCCACGGCCTGGCCCACAGCCGTGCTGGAACACGAGTGTGATGGATGATTCCAGTGCCTCAGCTTCTATCTTGCAATCATCCGATGGCTCCCCTCCCCTTACAGTCTTCTCCCTTCGCTGATGGTTTTGGATGGAATTTAAAATAAAAAAGATTGATTAAAAGTTGGAAACTGTGTAAGTGAAAATAAAAGCACTTAAGACCAATAAGTATCATTTGAGCTTTAATGGAAAGAGAAAGCATGGTTAAAATGGCATTTTAGGGACATTTCTCAGCGGGTAAGTGTCCTGACTTAGTTCCCCATTTCTGGGAGTCTGTGGCTAGATATCCTCCTTGTTGGAATCCTGCCCAGGCAGGCGCCGGAGCGGAGTGTGAAGAACTCGGGCTTCAGGCTTGGATAAGCCTGGGTTGACTCACTGGCTGTGTGACCTTTCTGAACCTCAGTTTCCTTTTCTGTCCTTTTCTACAATGGGGATCAAGGACCTGCTTCACAGGGTGGTCGCGAGGATGACAGAAGATAACGCCAGGACCAGAAGCAACGCCTGGCACGTAGTCTTTCCCCTTCAAGAACACACCCCAAACTCAACCACCTCCCTCCACCTGCACTGTCAAGGCTGAGCACCGCCATCCGTCCCCTCTCCCGAGCTGTCTATTCCCTATGCTGCGACACAGCGATCCTGTTAACATTTAAGTCACAGCATGTCACTCGTCTGCTCAGAAACTTCACTGTGGCCCGTCTCAACGTGGTGTTAAGCCGAGGTCATCACAGCAGCCTCAGGGTCCCACGTGCTCAATCTCCCCACCTGCCATTGTCGCTATTTCCCCCCTTTCACTTCCCTCCAACCACACTTCCCACCTGGCTCCCCAAATGTACCGGCCACATTCCTGCCTCAGGAATGCCTTTGCGTGTGCTGTGTCCTTTGCCGGAATGCTCTTCCCCCGGATCTCCTCATGGCTCCCTCCGTCATCCCCTTCAGGTCTGTATTCAAACGTTACCTTCTCTGGGGCACCTGGCTGGTGCAGCCGGAAGATATGACTCTTGGTCCTAGGGTTGTGAGTTCGAGCTCCACCTTGGGTGTAGAGATTACTTAAGTAAACGAAACAGAACAAAAAGCTACCTTCTCTGGGAGGAACACCCTGTTCTTTCTGACTTAGTTTTATCTATGGCTCTTAACACACTCAGCAATTCGTATTATACTTTTTACTTATTTTCTATGTTGTTTGTCTTCCCAAGAGAATGTAAGCTCTTTGAGCGCAAGGATTTTTGCCTTTGTTTCCACCATCCAAATAATACCTGGCAAGTAATGGGCACTCAATACATTTCTGCTGAATGAATGAATGGCTCATCATAATGGAGAGTGTCACGTAGCCATCTACCGGCTTGGGCAATCAGGGGTTGTCATTGTCTGCCAGCTCTGGAGGGGCGTTGCTTCAGAATGACTGCCTTAGCAAGGCAGTGGGGGCCCTTGGGAGGAAACCTGTCCCATGGGCCTCCTGCTTGGGGGCAGCCAGCTCAGGAGGATGCACCCAAATGCTGATTCTTGACGCAGCCTGAGAGTCAGCATGGTCCTTGTGGGCCAGCCAGAGGTCAGGGCTGCCCTCCTTGGCATTCTCTATCTTTTATATCCATGCACCACAGCTACAAGAGCATCCAAGGCCAAGGTGGTCCTTCTTGGAGACTCACACTCAGCTGGGTCTCTCCATGGGAAAAGGGCACTCCGCCTAAGGTGGGTAGTCCCACCAGGCACTGGAAGGCTGAGGGAGTGTTAGCTACTAGAAGGGCATGGGACAGGCACTCAGGCTCAGGGAGCAGCACTGGCAGAGCTGAGCAAGTAGGAAGCCTTTGGTGTGCTAGGGAAGGGCAGGCAGCAGGGCGTGGCTGCAGTGCACCTACCTTACCTGGTGGGAACTTCTGGAAGCCGGGATTGGGTTCAGTCCCTCTTTGCCGGCCCCTCTTGAACGTGCTTAGCCCTCAGTAGTGCCATCAATGTCTGCTCAGATCCAGGAGTCTGGGAGTCTGGTGGTAGAGTCACCTCAGAGCACAGAAAAAACACGATGGGAAGGTCAGACTTGGGAGTGGGTCTCGATCTTACCCATCTTTCCTCAAGTAGTTTCTTCAAAGGTTGGGATGGGGGGGAGGGCTTCTCCAGGGGTGGGAGACGCACCCAGGCCAGAATGATCTCTCCACACAGCACCTTCATGGCTAAAAGTGGCCTTGTCTGGATTCTGGAACAGACTTCCTAACTTTTTGTTTGTTTGTTTTCTTCAAATGCCATGGACTTCTTTAGCAGTCTGGTGAAGCCCATGGAACCTTCTCAAACAGCAGAAACTCATTCTATTGAGCTGCACTTGTCACCATGGACCCCAGGTTGAAATGGCCAGTTGTGCTCTTTGAAGACAAAGACTCCGTGCTTTAAAAAGGGTACAAACCCTGGCTTCTCCTCCTGCACGCTGGGAGGGTGGGGCGGGGGAAAGCTGTTGGTGCACCTCTTGGCTGGCTCTCCTGGGAGGAGGGAGGGGAGCAGCCCTCTCCCACCGTACTCAGAAGGCAGAGTGTGGACCCTTCGGGAGGAAGCCACAGGGAGGGGGACATGCTGGGCTGCCTGTGGGGAAAGGAGGGAGCTCCCCTACCTCCCGGGGATGGCAAGCTGGAGGCCCATCTGCCAGGGGTTCTGGGATCAGGCTGTGGTGGGTGATCGCTTCTCGGGTGGGAGAAGATTTTGGCAGATTTAGCCCGAGGTCCTTTGGGAGGTGGATCTAGGAGGGGCCCATGGCTGCCGGGTCTTTCTCCTTTACCAAGCTCCGAGCCCCTGCCACCTGGGAATGGGATGGTGGGCACTCTCTGCTGACTTCTGTTCACCAGGCCCACACTAGGGATCTGCATCAGTGTCACCAATTTTTCCTCGGAACCAGCAGCTGCTCTTAGTCTTTATTTTTTTAATTTATTTATCTTGAGAGAGAGAGAGAGAGGACACGCGTGCCACACCAAGTGGGAGAGGAGCAGAGAATCCCCCTGACAGTGTGGTGGAGCCCGATACGGGGCTCGAACTCACGAACCATGAGATCATGACCTGAGTTGAAGTCGGACATTTAACTGACTGACCCACCCAGGCGCCCCCTGCTCTTGGTCTTTTGAAGATCCTGGGATCAGGGCTGGGGAGATATCTTGCTATTCTGAGTCTGTCCCCCCAGAACCATTCCTGGGCGTGGGGACGTGAAAACCATCTCACCCAGCCTCCCCGCAGCTGTCTAGAGTTTCAGTTCGGAGCCTAGGATGGGGTCCCTCCTTACCTCTGTGGCACTTTGGCCGCCCCCAACAGCTTCAGGGCCCTCAGCAGAGCCTCACACAGTCTGAAATTATCTGGGCCACACCCCTGTGGTGTGGATGGGGTAAATGAGGTGCGGGAGGGTAAGGGCTTAGCCCAAGTCACATAGCCTCTGGGTGGCAGAGCTTGTTCTGGAACATCAGCACTTGACTTCCTCCCCGCCGCTGAGCAGAGGCGGCCCAAGGCAGGAGAGAATCAGTAGGAAGGCAGCCTTGGGTCCCCCTTGACAAACACATCATGCTTCCCACCTAAACCACCTCCGTGGGTGGGGATTCGGGGACTGGTCTATTAGCTTTCTCCCGCTGTCCCCCGAGGGTGCATTTGTCTGTTTTGCATTTTTTCCAGGCTGTAGTTAGACAACTCCCGGTCCTGGGGGGAGCGCTGCAAAGAGAAAATGTCAGGGCGACACGCCGCCAAGATAACATTAGCGAAATATCAAGTCCTTTATGATGTCAGGAGGGATTCCTTCCCGCGGCCGAAGCTGCCTAATGACATCATAAAATAGGCCTGCGGCAGCCACAGTCCCCCTGAGTCATCAATCAGGCCTGTCTGTGGAGGGTCCCAGCACTGGGGGGTGAGGGGTAGGAGGGGGGGATGCAGGATTTGAAACTTAAAGGGGGCCCCAACACAGCAGCACCGGGGCTGAGCTGAGGGGCTGAAGGCACCCACCGCCCCTCGGAAGTGTCAGCCCCCTGAGAGCAGGCATGTCCCCTGAGCCCCTCCGAGATCCTGGGGCCGGTTGGCCGCCACTAATGGCTCCCTGGGAGGCCTCTGTCCAGGTCACAGCACTTCAGTGGTGCTGAGGGAGAGGAGGGGGTCTAAGCCCAGGCTTCCTGTTTGCCGATATTGTCCGGCACAGACCTAGGCCCCCTTGTCTGGAGCAACGGGACCAATGGGGACAGGGCGGCGGTCCTCGACCTACAGGTTGGGTGTTTGCCTGTGTGTGTCCATCTATCTATCTACCTATACCTGGGGGTGTTTGCAACACATACACTGTATGTGGATTATCCGTGTCTGCGTTTGTCTGGCTGTGCACACTCACATCTGCAGCCCACTCCTGCCTCCCGCCTCCACGTCAGTGTCTGTCCCTGTGCTTCTCTTCATGTCCACGCGCTTGTGCTCTGATTGTGTCAAATGTCTGCAGCTGCGGGCAAGGGGACATAGAAGGGGATCCGGAAGACCGAAGAAAGAAGGAGGACCCCAGAGGGTGAGGGGGGCTGTGGGGCGTGTGTGTGTGTGCGTCCAACACTTCTTACCACCCTTGGCTGAGAACTTTGGATTGCACTAGAAGCACCTTGGGAGATTTAAAGACCTACCCATGCCCCAGTCTCACTTCAGATCAATTAAATCACAACCTCTGGAGGCAGGGCTTAGGTATTGGTATTTTGATTTATTTTTTGAAAATATTTTCTAATGTTTATTATTTTTGAGAGAGAGAGAGAGACAGAGAGAGAGAGAGGGACAGAGAGACAGAGCATGAGAGGGGGAGGGGCAGAGAGGGAGGGAGACAGAATTCAAAGCAGGCTCTAAGCTCTGAGCTCTGGGCACAGAGCCCGACGCAAGGCTCGGACCCATGGACCATGAGATCATGACCTGAGCTTAACCAACTGAGCCACCCAGGACCCCCAGGTATTGGGATTTTTGAGAATTCCCCAGGTGGTTCTGAAGTGTAGCCAGGGTTGAAGTGTGTCCAGAGACTTGCCATTCCAAGGTGGGGGTGGGGGGAGGGTGGTCTGAGGACTAGCCTCACCTGGGAGCTTCTAAGAAATGCAGAGTATCAGGCCCCTCCCAGACCTCTGAGTCATACCCTGCACCCCCCCCCCACCCCGTAATCTGTATTTTAATGGGATCCCCATGTGATCGGTACATCCATTGACGTTTGAGAAGAGTAGAGCGGTGATTCTCAACTAATTCACATCTAAGAGTTTCTGATTTAGTAGGTCTGGGGTGGGGCCTAAGAATATGCTTTTTGCAGGAGCTCCCAGGTGATGCTAATGCAGCTCATCTGGGGACCACATTTGGAGACACCCCCCCGGCTTAGCTCTTGTGCCGAGGGAGGCAGACAGCAGGAGAAGGAGTGGAGGCGTGTGTGTTGCAGGTGTGGGGATGAGAAGGAAGGGGAAGTCACTGGTCACCCAGCCAGATCATGGGTGGCCCTGCCATCATCTTAGGTCTTCCATGTTCCTGACTCAGGGACTAGTCTAGGGATGAAGCCAGGAGAGGGAATGGGTCTCCTGAGAGCTGCTGGCATTCGTTCCCCAACCCCCCCCTTTCTGGTCCCTTCCCCACCCCACCATTGTGTTAAGAAAAAGAATCCAGGGCCGAAAACAACATTAAATAGGGGCGCCTCACTGGCTCAGTCAGTTGAGCATGCGTGAGACTTTTGATCTTGGGGTCGTGAGTTCGAGCCCAGGTTGGGTGTAGACATTACTTAAAAGAATTTTTTTGATCCAGGGCTGGACACTTCTTCATTCGCGAGAACCCCGGGCCAAAGAGTCAGGTTTTCTCAGAGCCTAAGCTCATCAAGATGCCCACGTGCCTTCTTGGGGGCCCCAGCGCAGAGCGGGGGCTCCAGTTGTTAGGGCGGTCATCTCCAATTCGCCCAGGACCATCTCAGCGTGTGATGTCCGTGTGTGATTCTCAAAAGTTTACATGATAAACCAGATTCCCTTAACTGCTAACGGCTGCTGGAATGACTATAGTTTGGTGGCGGTAGAGGCGAGCAGGCCTAGAGGTGGGGTGGGAGGTGACTAGGGGTGTTCCCAAGGGGAAAGCCCTCTGGAACCTGACCCCAGGCTCCGTCCTCCTGGCCTGGCTTCCTGGGTAAGCAGTGGGAGGGAGGACAGCCAGCCACCAGCCACAGGACAGGGTTTACTCTGGTGGAGGTGGTGTGCTGGGGGCGGGGGCAGCTGGCCCTGACTGTCCATCTGCTGGGGCGGCAGGAGGAAGGGCGTGGGTGGCCGTGGGAAGCCACAGGCCGGGCTCAGCCACGGGTCCTCCTGCCTCCTGCAGGCTCTGCACTATCAGCACCTCTTTGGGCCGCATCTCGCATCTCGGCAGTGGCGGCAGCGGAGTAACCTGAGGGCTGGGGCAGGAGATAGCGATCAGCCGGAATACCAGAGGTGTGAGGCAGGCATGACCTCACCCAGGGTGTGCCTGCTCTCGGAGCCTCGTCAGGCCACCCTCCCCACCCCGCTCCCAGGCACCCCCAGGCCGGCTTAGACAACAAGCTTCAGCCAGCCACAGCAGGGGCGTCCCTACGCGCTGGGCTGGGTCCCAGCCAGGGCTCAGGCCAGGTAGCTCTCTGGGAGGAGCCTGTAGGCTGCCTGGGGGCCAATGCTGTGGTCTCTAAGGGCATCTGGGTCCTTCTCCGGCTCCCTGGGCTGGGGCATCTGGAGACGCTGAGTGGGAGGGCTGAGGCTGGGGAGAGCTATCCAGGACTGAAACGTGGTCTGGAGTTGTTACTGCCCAGTCACCAAGGGAGCTTAGAGACCTGTCTCAGCTTGGGGCTAGAGGTGAAGGCCAGGAAGGGGCAGATCCTGCCTCACAAACAGCAGGGGGTCCTGCTGTGTGTGTGTGTGTGTGGGGGGGGGGAGGGGCTGGAAATCAAAGCCAAAAATGCCCAGAAGAGACTGGGGGAAGTACTCACTGAGCCAGATGTATTGGAACACTTCTCGGCAACTCCATTGAGCCCTTTGTGGTGAAGCAGGCTGTTAATGTCAGGTGGTTGACCGTGGGCTCTGATGCGAAGGCCCCTTCCCCTGCCAGGAGGATTTTGCCCTGCAAATCCCTAAGTGAGGTCCCTAGGAGAAAATACCCCCACCTCTGATGGGCTAGAGCAGAAAGTGAGCGAAGTAACAGCAGTGGGAGCTGGCCCCGAGCCTTGGAGTTGGGGGCTGCCCTTGGACCCCTCCCACCACCCTCAGCTGTTCCCACCTAAGCCCGCAAGCACCCCCAGGTCCTTCCCACACACGCTCATCGTCCCACTCGGTCTGTAGCCGCACCCCCTCCTGATCTACCGACACTCGTGCCCACTACCTCCCTGTACACCCCACACCCACACCCACACTCGCAGGGAGGCAAGCGGACCTCACTGAAGAGCACTGCACAAACAGCCACTCTGAGACACCTTTGCATAAGGAATGAATGGATCCACCTGTGAGCTGCTGGCCTCTTCTGGGCATGCTGGGTGTCTGTGGGCTCAGAGTCCCAAACCTAGCAGGGCCGACCACATTCGTCCCAGTGCCCGAGGCCACAGCCCTGCTCCGCACAGTGCCTCCTGGTGGCGGCCTTCCCCCAGCCTCGTGGATCCCAGCTGCCGTCCAGAGTGCAGAGACCCTTTCTTCCATGCGCTTATAAGGCACCTGGCCGTATTGCAGTGCGTCTTGTTCTCTGAGTTATTTATTCAGCTCAGCAAATGTTTCTTGGGATTTCCATGTGCCTGGCCCTCTGCTGAGCTCTGGGGTCCGGAGACAAGGAGAATAACTCATCATTTTCAAAGAGCATCTGGGGCTTAGCAAGACCCTCAGATGGGCTCCCCCAGTCTGTCCTGGGATTACATCCTCCCTAGACCCTCCCCCACCTGCTCACTCCCCCATCTGCCCTCACACACACTTTTCTCTGCCACATGACAGCCACCCTCCTCCTCCTTGTCATTCTCTTGCTTTCTTCATCCTCCTTGTTTTCTTCCTCCACACTGGCTTTGCATGGATGACGTCACCTGGTCATGCCCTCTTGGTTCTGGGGCAGCGTGAGGAGGGTTGTGGAGAGGTTCACATTGCTCCCCAGCCATCTCTCCCCCCTCGCTTCCCGGCTTTGGCTCTGGGCGACACAGAGCCGGGCAGACCCCGAGGGGCGGGGGTTCACAGGGATGGGAGAGGGGTGATGGGGGGTGTCCTCACTGGGTTCTGGGTGAAGCGCTTAGCTTTTAGGAGGCCTGAAGCATGGTGGGAAGTGGACACAGGAAAGAATGACAGGGAGGAGGGGGACAGCGGAGAGAAGAGGGGAAGGAGGGCAGAGGAGGAGGAAGGGAGACAGGAGGGAGATACAAACAGAGTTAAAGAAAGTCATGGAGACTGAGAAAAACCACAGGGACAAACAGACCCAATACAAAGAGGTTCTGACCTGCTCACCAGGCACTTCTGACAAAAGCAATCACCCTCTTCTCTTAAGGGTGAACTTGGGTCTCTCTCGGTGCATGCCGGGACATTAACACACACCACACAGCCCTGGAACGGGCCTCAGAAAAGGGGGCTGGGGTCAGCCCTGGACCCCTGCTGGACTCAGCTCCCGGCCTGCTGTGAAGGGCAAAGGTTCTGTGGACAGCAGCAGTGAGGTCCTTGGAGGGCAGTCTAGCTGGGGGACCCTCCCATTGGGCCCCTGGCTTGCTGTGGTCTCGATACCTTCAGCTCAAGCCTTCAGGGAGTTATGTCAGAGATGGGAAATTTCGCAAATTCCCAGCAGCCTCTGGCCCCACCTCACGTGGGCGTGATCTCAGAAGCTGAATCCTCAGGGCCCCCTTCTTTTGGCTCTTGGTGCCACCCGGGACCCTATGAGTCCCCTTCCTCTTGTTCCTGTGAGGCTGCCTGGGGTGGGAGTGGGGGCCCGAGCTAAAGAGCCTAACCTCTTTTCCTTCCCAGCCCAACTGCCAAGCAGCTCCTAGGTGGGTTCTGATCTGACCCAACCTGCTCCGCAGCGCTCCTGGGGCCCCTCCCCTTTGCCCTTGGCCCGGGGGACCCCTCCCCAGCCCTGGCCAGCGCAGAGGAGCCCTGTCAAGAGCCATGAGCCGTCTCAGGAACCCAACAAGGGATGTGTCAGGAGCTGCGAGTCCCGTTTCGTCCCCGCAGCACGCAACCGCCCCAGGACAGAGGGGCCTTGGCAACCTCCAGCCTGGTTATCTGATTTGGGGGCTGATGGGGCTTCTAATGGAAAACAATATGGTAATTTCAGAATGTTCCTGATTAGATGAAAATGATATTGCATCAAAGTTACTTCCTTAATTTATTCAGAAAATAACAAGAGAGAATTCTCTAAGATCCTTAATTAAACCAGAGCTTTCGCTACACAGGCAAAGCGGGAGCTGAGTTCCAGGTGTGGGGACAATGGGGGTTCCAGGATGGGTCTGCCAGGGGCTGTCCTTGAGCTGCAGGGTCTGCGCAGGTCTTCGCCCACAGAGACTGCCTGCTCTGCCCGGAGGAGGTATGGGCAGCCAGAGCATGGGACGAGGCTCCCTCCCCTGCAAGGAAATTGGGGTGGCCATCCTCAAATCATTCCAGTCCCTTCCTGTCTTCTCTGACTTTATCTTGCAAGGACTCAGTGACCCAAAGCCACAGGGACTCAGCAAAACAGGGCTGGCAGGGCCGCATGCCCAGGGTGTCTTTAAGACACAGAACACCTGGCTGAGCATCGGAAGATGCTGGTAGGTCCAGTCATGATCGGCACTGGGATCAGCATGGGAAAGTTGGCATACCCGAAAGGCTTGAGTGAGGATAGTTGGATTTGAGAGGGAGAAGCAGGTGTAAGAGACACAACAAAGGCTGGTGAAGCGTCTGCACATTAGGGAGAGGAAGCCGCGGCTACTCCTAGGCCTGAGCAAGAGAAGGAGGGACAGAGAGAGGGGCCGCCTGACAGAGCTGTGGCCCTGGACCATCACAGCCAGTGCCAGGATGCGGTGAGTCTGGGAAGAGACGGGGATACATTCCCAGCCTCTCTCTCTCTTTTCCTGCCCTCCTGTCTCCTGCTGGTGCTGAACATTAGCTGGACTGGACTGGAAGCCAGTGGGTGGGTATCCAGGGTGACACCCTTCAGGTTAGGGAGGCTCCTGGGACACAGAGGGGGGCAGCAGGTGGATCTGGGGGAGGGGGAGCAAATGGAGGATGATTAGCACAGCCCCCGAGGTGACGGTAAACAATCGTTCATTGTCTGGTGCTTCAGAATTCTCTAGCATATTTTTATTCATTTTCCTGGTCACTCCCCACACAAGGGACCTAAGTTCAGATTCTTGTCTCCAGGAGGAAACAGGCTCAGAGAGATCAAGTGATGTCCTGGAAATCACCCAGTAGGAAGGGTATGGATTTCAACTTGCTTCTGTCCCACTCCAGGTTTCCTCTCTTTCCCTTGGAATCGAGGCTTGGGTGCATAAAAGGGCGACTTAGCTGGGTGTTATGGATGCTTCCTGGCGTGAAAGGGCCCTGTCTAGAAGCTTCTGTGACGTCGTGAGGGGAAGTCTTGCCTACCACTCATGAATGAAGCTCTCCAGTGCCCTCAACTGTAGAGCAGACCATGACAAGCTGCTCAGGGACTGGACATTTCTAATTCTGGTGGGACCTCCAGCCCCTGGGTCTGGTGTACAGGGCTGGCTGGGACAGCCTGGCTGGAGCAGGAGCTGAAGAAGGAGGCAACACTGCAGAGTTGGGATCACTTTGGAAGGAACTCCCCATTTGCCGGGGCTATCCCCATTTGCCCACGTGCCTGCTGATCGCACTGCACCAGCCCCACTTCCCTTTCCAGCAGGCACCGGCACCCCAGCCACTGAGCAGTGTAGCTGGCCAGGTTCTGGCTGCGGGCATGCTGTGCTTGATTCTCTGGGAGACAGTAGGAGCCTGGGCAGGGCTCTCTGGGGAGTTCCTGGCTCAGGATTCGGATGTGGCAAAAGGGTAGGGAGGTAGATAGAGCCCGGGGCCCCCGACGCTGTGGCTGCAGGGGACCTTAATGTGCAAGAAAAGTTCTGGGGGTGGGAAAGCTTTGCACACGTGTGTGTGTGTGTGTATGCCCATGTGCATCTGAATATGTGAATCTGGGTACATCCGTGTGAGAGGATGTGCGCGTGAGAGAGGTAGAGAAAGAGGGGGAGAGAGAGAAGAGGAAAGGAGGGAGAGAGGCTTTGTTAGGGTCATCAAGGATCAAAGTCAAAGAAGGTGGGGCTTAGATGGGCCATGTGAGCGGAGGAGGGGGGGGAGGGGGAGAATGATAGGTACAATAATAATGGTGGCAGGTAACATGCAACGCTTACTATATGCCAAGCCTGTTCCAAGCCCTTTACATATATCACCTCTATATATCCTTACAACCAATTTAGGAATTAGGTATTATTATCACCCCATTTTTTACAGATGGGGAAACTGAGGCACAGAGGTTTTGTTTCGTTTTGTTTTTTCATGATTGGCACCAATACCAGAGGGAGGAATTGGGCCCAAATCTTAACCCCGGAGAGGTACAGCCTGCCGGACATGGAGGGTGTGACCCCCCGGGTCTCTGATTCACGTGTGGAGCCTCTGGGAAGCTACTTCGATTCTGTATCCCTGTGTCACGTTCTTTGTTCTCAGCAGGACTTTTTGTGTCTGTGGGGGGAGGGGGGGGTTGGAATATGAAGTTGACCCTATAAAGCCTGTGTATCAGACAGGTGGTCCTAACTGAGCCACAGCAGGGAGGTGTCAAAGGAACTCGGGTTCGGGAGGGCCGGTTATTCTGTGTGGTTGACGTATGGGGTGCATGGGGGGTGGGGTGTGAGTAGGGTGGTTCTTGAAGGGTCTTTGCAGGCCAAGCTACAGTGTAAGGCGTCCATCCTCTAGCATATGGGTGGTGGGAGCCCTCCAGAAGGCTTTCAGGCAGGAGGGTGGCATGGTTACCATGGAAGGGCACTCTGGCTACAGCACAGAGCAGAGAGACACGGGAGCCAGGGAGGCCCGTGAGCTGAGTGGGACAACCATCCAGGTAAAAGGGTGGTGAGGCTTAGGCTGGGGTAGGGTTGGGAGGGAGGAGATGAGGGGATACACTTTGGGAGGTTGAAACCTGCATATCCGGCGATAGCCTGGTGTGTGAGGTGTGTGAGGGAGTTGCTGAGAATGACTCCTGGGTTTGCAGGCATCTGGGAGGACGGAGAGCATGGGGGGAGAGCAGCTCCAGCCGCACCCATGGGTCCCTCCACAGGGCGGGAAGCTTGTGGCCCTGGTGGCTGAGATCTTCTGATAGTTAGGGATCATCCCAGTGCCTATCTCGTAGGCTTGTTGTGAAGACTGCCATCGGTTCAGCGCTGGTTATGACCGCCCAGATCTGGCTGGATGATACAGCATTTCTTGCAGGGCCCCTTCCCTCTATTTCCACCCCCCCTCAGGTAGGGATGCAGCCTTCTTCTGGGCCGGGGAGGGCGGACGCCTGCCAGACAGGAAAGGGGAGGCCTTCCTGGCCAGCGAAGGTTCCCGATGAGCCTTTGCTGCCTGGCACCCTTCCTCCGGCGAGCCCCTTCCCCTTTCCGGTTTCCCCAGGCCCTGCCTCTCTCCTGCAGTCCTGGAACCAGACACAGGCTGCGACTCAGGTGCCCATCACCCCACTAGACTCAGCCTCCCCAGAGAGGGTCTGGACCTGCCAGCTCTCAGCCCACCTTCTCTCTGCCTCAGCTCAGTGCCTCAGACTCCAGGGGCCCCTGTGCCCACAGGCCTGCAACCCCGCACTCTCTCAGAGGTCCTAACCCCGCCCCGCCCCCCCCCCGCCCCCCCCCCGCCTCCCCCCCCCCCCCCCCCCCCCCCCCCCCCGCCCCGGCAGGGCCCAGTGTGGCCGCCGACCCCCCACCCCCACCCCAGCCTGGCGCCCAAAGAAGCCGTCAGGAGAAGACGGCTGCCTCCCTCCCCCGCCCCTCCGCACCCCCTGCTCCCCAACGGGGCGGCAGGGCCTGAGCCCCAGGCTGAGCTCAGCTCTTACCCCAACCCCAACTCGGAGAGTTTGCTGGCAGCAGCGTAGATGACTTTGGTGTAGTTTCTGTGGTTTAATAAGCTACAAAAACGGCATTATTTTAAGCCAATCTGGATATAGCACAAAAACTCTCACCCCGTCTGTTCTGTGAAACTCAGATACCCTGACGAGAACACAGCTCACAACCAACTAATACAATATTCCACCGGGCTCGCTGTCAGCGGGCCCCACGCGGGAGCCGGCTCCCCGAGGACCGCCCAGGCGCGCTCCCCGCGGCCGGGAGGGAGGCGGCGGCCCAGGCAGGGAGGGGGGGGGCGCGGGTGGGGGGGGGCGCCTCTCCCCTCTCCCCTCCCCCCTCGGCGAGGCGCTGGGCCGGCCGCAGCCCCCACCGCGGGGACGGGAGAGGAGAGGAGTGTGTCTGGCCTGCTGACAGCAGTTTTACTCCCACCACGGGCATATGTCTGATTCCGAAGCAGGGAAGTGTGTCCAACACACCCAATGCAAAGACAGGTTGTTGAATATTTTTTCTCTCATCACTAAAAAGGATTCCCTGCTGGGTGCAATCAAGATCCATAAACTCACGGCTCGAGTCGGTGTGAAAGCAGCGCTCCAGCCCAGACTCCCTCGCTGGCGCTAAATGCAGGCTCCGGGCGGAGATGCACAGACATCCGCTAGCAGTCTGGCCTTGCGACCGGCAGTTCCCGGCACATTAGGCAGCGCGCTTATTTTGGGCTACGCTTCAGTGGATTAACTTTCAGTGTAAAGTTTCGGAGCTCGGGCATCGTCCCTGTGGCGCTGCACGCCTCTCCCCGCCCCCCGCCTCCTCGGTGGGTACCGGGGTTGACAGAGCCAGAGGCAAGGGGCTGGCTGACACAGGTCCTCAGCAGCCTCAGGATTCAGCCCTGGGAAAGGAAGGCGGGCAGGGGCCCCCACTGGGGCTCCTGGCAGCCCCGGGGAGCCCAGCTCCCTGACCCAGCGCACCCCAGGTCCACCGGATGCCCGAGGTCTAACTTTCCCAACAGACACTGAACTTGCAGGCTTTGAAGGTCATGTAGTTTCCTTGAAGGGCTGATCCTGGGTGAGAGTTTCCCCTCCTCTGGTTGTGGCCAGTCTGCCATCCACCCATCCCTTCCCAACAGGGGCTCTGTCCTCCCAGACAGGATTCCAGGACGGGAACTGAAGGTTAGAATCCTGTTGTTTATGTAAAACAAGGGTGCCTCCCTTTCCTTCTGAGATGCACCTTCCATCCCTCAAGCAAGGTGACCGAGGCAGAAAGGGATGTGGCTGGGGTCTTAACTGGGGGGACCTGCTGGGAGTTGAGGACAGGGGAGAATGGGAGTAAGGGAACACCATCAGCCCCCGCCTCCCTTCCGATGGCTTGGGAAGGAAGACCTCAGCATTCTTGCAGAAACGGAGGGGCCCTTGTCACCCCAGCATGGCCATCCGTTGGGAGGTGCCTTCAGATCCAATGATTTAAAATCCTAGCTCTCATGAATTCTTAAGCGGCAAAAGCACAAAACCCTCCTCTCTTCCCCTGGTATCCCAGTTTTCTGGGAGCATAGGAGGTATCATTTAGAACCAGAATGAACTTCAGAAATAGCGTGTGGAGTGAAGGGCAGCTTAGCCAGCATGTGGAAGCCCGACAGGGTGTGGAGTCTGTCATTCACTTCCTCATGTCTCCGGAACATGTAATCCGGGCTGACTTGGTACAAGTTCCTGGCTCAGGCTGTGGAGACACAAGAGGTCTCCGCCCAGGGAGGAGACAGATACATACCCATTCTTCCGTTTGTTCATTTGTTAGCATGGACTCTGAGCCAGGCACCGTGTTTGGGCCCTGAGTGCAGGAGATGAATGAAGTTTGAGTACAGAAGGAGGCTGTTGTGCCGGAGAGAAGGGGGCTCTGGGAGAGGCAGCGCCACCCAGGTTCCCTCTCAACCAGCTTGCAGCCACGCTCAGTGAGAGTTCCCGGTCCACATCCTTCTAAGATTTCCACCTGCCTCCGGAGGCCCACAGGGGCCATTTTGCCTCGGAGTTACATGGAGGCAAAAACTAATGATGAGAAAGAGGAAATGGTGAGGTGGTTTTGGAAAGCCCTGGATTAAAAAAACTCTTCTCCTCTCTTGTATATCATAAATCTCTCTCCCTCACCCCCTCCCCCCACTCCCTCCTGCTCTCCCTCTCTCCAAGAGATCAGCACATTGCAAAGACAGGTTGTGGAATATTTTCTCTCTCATCACTAAGAAGGCCTCCCTGCTGGGTGTAATCAAGAACCATAAACTCGCCTACGGCTCAAGTCGGTGTGAATCGAGCCCCGCGCCTCTAGCCTCGATTCAGACACGCTTGGGCCAGCTGACAGCAGCCAGGCTGCTCCCCCAGACGCACCCGTCCCCGAGGGGCGGTGGCGAGGGGGCTGGGCTCCAGGCTCTGTTCTGGCATGGAATTCAGGGCACCTCTCCTGAAAGGTCAGGAAGAAGAGAAATCGATGCCTGCAGACAAGGAGTCAGGGCGTTGACAGGTGCCATGGGCACTCCTCGGCCTTCACCCCATGTCCCCAGGTCCCTAGGGAGAGGAATCAGGAGGCAGGGTGGCCTCTCAAGCTGGCTGTTATTGCCAAGGGGCCGTCTGACCAGACGGAGTGGTTTCTGACTGGTCTTCAGAACTGTCCCTTTTGCGTGGAACAGGGCAGGGACCTGGTGTTGCTCCAGAGGGCTGGAAACAAGTGGGGGGTGGTGGGGGCCACATGGAGAGAGGAGAGCAAAGGAGAAGCACCGGGGAGGCTGGGCTGCTGACTGCTCCGCTAGGTGCGCCATCCGGCTCTTTGTCTGAAAATCCATTAGTCGGCTTGGGAGCTGTCCTCGGATGCAAAGCTGGAGGAGCCTTTCTT
Organism: Panthera leo; assembly: GCF_018350215.1. Classification (NCBI taxonomy): domain Eukaryota; kingdom Metazoa; phylum Chordata; class Mammalia; order Carnivora; family Felidae; genus Panthera; species Panthera leo. Next base: position 29,258,038 of record NC_056686.1, read on the forward strand.
ACCTTTTCTTGACTTTCTACCTCTGCCATGACTCTGTCCAAAGTCACAGTCACTGCCTGAATCCCTGGGCCGGGTCACGCCTCCTCCCTGACCTCCCTATGTCCACTGTGACCTTTCCAAAACATGACTCTAACCATAACATCCCCCTCTCCCCACCTGCCCCCAAGGGCTTCCATGTGGCCCCATGCCTGCAGAAAATGAACCCAGGTGCATGATCAAGATCCACCTCCAGCATTCCTTTCAAACACCGACGCCCCCACCCCCACCCCCAATCTCTCATCTGGGGATCCTTCTGGACACAGGAGCAGTTTCCCAGATCTGCTCTGTATTTTCTCACCTCCAGGACTTTGCACTCACCATTCCCCCTCCTCCCTGCCAGGCCCGCCCTTCCCTCTCTTCCTAGTGACCTCCTCCCTGCCCTTCCAGGCTCAGCAGCTGACGTCTCCTCTTCGGAGGGAGCCGTCTCTGACCCCCCAGGCAGAGGTAGTCCGTGCTCCCTGGGCAATTTGCGCAATTCAGCCCTCACTGTCTGCGCTGTGACTGTCCCCGTCTGTGTCCCTCTCCCCACTGGGCGGAAGCTTCTCCTCTAGGGCTGGGGATGAGTCTGATGCAGCTCGGTATGCCCAGGGCCCAGCGCCTCGTTTGTTGGGATGAACAAAAGCAGCAGTTTCATCACCAAGTTTCAACACTGCTCTCTGTCTGTACCTGCAGACCTGTGTGCGCGCGTGTGGGCACGTCTCCCGCCTACGCTTCCCCCTCTCTCCTGACCAGACCGGGAGCTCCTTGAGGGTAGGATGGCGTCTCGTTCATCTCTGAAGGACAAATGAAAATTGAGCACTGGTAAAACTTTGTGGAAGTGCCTTTGAATTTTGCTACAATGGAGCAGCGCAGGCTCAGCCAGGGAGATGGAGGGTCTCACTATGCAGGGTTGGTGATGGTGGTGATGCTTCGGTTTTCCGTGAACAGTCTGCCGGGGGTGGGGGGTGGGGGTCGTTGTGCAGGGTTTAGACGCTCAGCCTTCGTTGGAAGGGGTGTGGTCTTCCCGTTCAAGCTTGGAGGGGCTGCCGACCCGCGACCCACACAGGGTTTACAGACTCACGCTCTCCAGGAGACAAAAGGGCAGGGCTGATCCTGCCAGCCTCCTTCCTCTCTTTTGGGAGGCCAGGAGCAGGGGCTCGGATGAGATTGGGTTTCCTCTCAGGCAGACGGCATGCCCGCCCTCCCGCCTCTGCAGAGGCCACGGAGATATTGCCCACCAGCTCCAGGGCTCTCATAACTCTTTCAAGACAATCACTTTATTTATATGAGTTTGTTTTAAAAAACCCACAGACGACCCACCGTGGGGACCTCTCCTACCGCCTCGGCTTGCTTCTCCCCTATCCTCGGGGTCCATAACTCTTAGTCTTTTGATTCTCCCAGTCCACAAACTATAAAAATCTTATTTCTATAAGGTCTTTTATGGTTACCAAGATAGTCAATAGTGTCATTTTCATTCATATCATTCTGCAGGGAAGTTAGAGGAAACGAACCAGACAGAGGAGAGCTATAAATAAGGCTCAGCTACACAGGGCCCCAAGCGGATCCCGCTGCGTTCTTTTAAAACGACTCATGCACAGAACACACACACACACACAATATACACATATTGTATATGTACACGTATGCCCACTCATGCACAGACAGGTGCGCCCATGCACACAGATGCTTCTGTGCACGGTGCTTGCTTACACACACACACACACACACACACACACACACACACTCGTGCATGTATGTGCTTACACAATTTGGCAGGCTTAGAAAAAAGCTCTTTTGGAATTTGCCTGGCTTTGAAGGGCCAAGAACAGGCAGCAGCACTTGTTATGGTGAGATGGGGGCACTGAAGCAGGCCAGCCTGGAGAACACATTCCAAAGCCATGAACTGCAGGGTTGGGCACCCAGCCACTCATGAGCTCATGTGAGGGAGCTTTCGGATTCCCACCGACACGGGAGTCTGTGCTCCTGGCCGGGTGCAGGGGCAGCCACACAGCCAGTACGATGAATGCCGAGATAGCTCTCAAGGCCTTCTCTGACTGTCTGTTGGGATTGTCTAAGGACCCAAGCCCTCATTCCTGGAGGCTCGCCGGCCAGCTTCATGATTCTGATTTGTGTCTAGGTGCCACCTACCTGAACACATGTGCACAGCCCTACCGCCAATGGCTTTGCCCTTCAGGCAGGATCCCAAAGCAAGACCCCGGGGTGTGATATGGGAGCAGAAAGTTGGAAGTCTTGGGCAGAGGGAAACTTGGCAAGTTTGCGTCCTGGGGTGAAGGGGGATAGCCCAGACCAAGGCTGGCGAGGATGGAGGGGGCAGACCCAAGTCTGGGGAGGGGGACCACCTACCCTCCCCAGGTCAGTGCAGTCAGGGCTCAGTCTCTACCTCTTGGGAGCAGGTGGGGGAAGGGAGGGGCCACATGACGGGTGCAGAGAACCATGCTCTCCTCAGAGAACTCTGGGCTCATTGGCCAGGCTTGTAAAGGAGAGGATGGTTGCTGGAGTCAGCAGGCCTGGGTTCTAGTGCTAGCTCTGTATTGTTGCCCTGGCTAATGGTGGGCAAACACCTTCTCATCTCTGGGCCTTCTTACCCCAGTGAATCATAAGGAGGGATGAGCACTCAGAGCCCTTATAGTTTTGGAGGTGCAGGTGAATTAACTGTACCCCGGAGCCCTAGGGCAGGTATGTCTCCTTAGTTTCCCCATCTGTGGAATGGGATGATAATTTTTGCCATCGGCAATATCCAAGGGATGCTGTGAGGGGAGTTGGGCAAAGGTCTAGGAGCTTGGGCGAGTTTGTTTGGGAACTGGCAGGTTTGGGACTTGTAAAGGATGCAACCCATCAGGGGGGGCACGAGACCCTGAAAAGCCCCCCTTTTCTCTTCCCTCCTTACCCCTCCCAGCACCCCCAAACACTGAAGAGTGAGGACGGAGCCCAGGGCTCTGAGCTCACAGCCTTGGAATCCCTCTGTTTCCCCTCCTGCTTTCTTCAAGGGAACTATTAATTGTAATTTAAGCCTCCTAAGTTAAAAGCGGCATGCAGATTTAAGGATTCTTTCATCCCAATTACACATCGTTTCTGGCTGCACTTTAGTGCCAGGCTTTTATCTGTTGTTCTGTGGAATCACTTATCGGCCAGAGCAGCGGGCTCCACGCAGATTTCTTCCTGATTATGTTTAATGGCAAATGGAGAGTTAACCACCCTCCCTCCCCTGAGCTGTGTCGGTAGCATCCCAGGCCCAGCCTGAGAGCAGCCCAGGGGAGCAGGAGGGCACGGAATGGGGGAGCTGCAGGGACTTTGAGGAGACCCATGTGGCACAGGGTGGCTAAGGGGGCATCCCACCCCCACCCCCACCCCCGGGGAGACCCAAGTGCTCTGTTCCTAATGCTGGTAGCAGCTGTTTGTATATTCTACACATTCCACAACTATAGGCATCTATGATGGGTCAGGCCCTGAGCTGGCATCATTTGCTCACACATAGCAGTGTGCGTCTGACTGCCGGAGCCACTGTGACATTCACATACACATTTGCACACTCCAAGGTGTGTCCAGCCCCTGGATCTGCACTGCCACTTGTACACACACTCATAGAAACTTGCACATACACACAAATACACACACTCATAGAAGCATATGTGCACGTGCACATACACACTATAAGAAGCATGCATACACATATGCACATACACTCAGAAGCACACGCGTGCACACATGCTCCGATGCACGCATGCACACGTATGCTCAGAAGCACGCATGCACACATACCCTCAGAAGCACGCGCGCGCACGTATGCTCAGATGCATGCACACACGTACGCTCAGAAGCACACACACACACATGCACTCAGAAGCTCGCACGCGCACATACGCTCAGATGCACACACGCGCACGTGTGCTCAGAAGCACGCACGCACACATACCCTCAGATGCACGCACGAACACATAAGCCAAAGAAGCACGCATACATACTTACAATAGCATGCACACGGGCACTCACACATACTCAAAATCATCACCTCCTTACACAGGGACACACTATTTGCACAGACCCCCTATTCTTACCTCCAAATACACTCTCAACTCTGTCCCACACATGCACATAGTTTGACTCTCCTTTATTGTCCCACGGAGGCTTGTCTTTCAGTATTTCTGTCTATCATTCCCAGAATCAGGCTGCCACAGGAGCTTGGAATGGATCTTGGAATATCAGGTGACAGGATTACAGTCAGGCCCTTGTGCCACCCACGCCCACTATGTCCTTGAGCCCCGTCTGTTATAAGTAGTTGGTTTGGACCCTGTCATGGAGCTCAGCTGGCTAGTCGGTCCGGGGTTGTTACTCTGTAAATCTCAAAGTCACCATGTTCAGAGTGGAACTCCTGGTCTCCCTAAACCTGCCTCCCCACAGTCTTTCTCGCTTCAGCTCTTGGCAAGTCTTTCCTTTTATTGCTCGGGACATAAACACTCTGGTTCTAATACCAGTTACAACCCGTGGATGTTTTCCTCACATCACCAAGCATTGTCTAGCCGGTGTCCTATAGTTCAACCCATTTCTGACACCGTCTCCCTGGAGATAGCGTTGGATCCTACAGGTTAAGGGCTCGGTCCCACAACCCTGTCCCCCACTTCAGATGCTCGTCACTAGTCCTGGTGGTCACCTGTGCTTCTGAGCAATCAGCTACAAATCAGAGGTGCCCACCAGCCCTCCTTGGGTTTGATTAATTTGCTAGAACGGCTCACAGAACTCAGGAAACCAATTTACTTACGAGATCACCGGTTTCCTACAAAAGGATATAACTCAGCAACAGCCAGACCGAAAAGATGCATAGAGCAAGGTATGGGGGAAGGGCAGGGAGCTTCCATGCCCTCTCTCCCCGCATCCCACGTGTTCACCAACTCAGAAGCTCTCTGAACCTCGTCCTTTTTTTTTTTTTTTTTAATGGGGTCTTCATTAGTTAGTCACGATTGATTAAATCATTGGCCTTTGAATTCAATCTCTAGCCTCTCCACTCTCCTTGGGGATGGGGGTGGGGGAGTGGGTTTGAAAATTCCAAATTTTTAATCCCGTGGTTGGTTCCCCTGGCAACCAGCCCCCATCCTGGGGTAACCTAGGGGCTTTCCAAAAGTCATCTCATTGACATAACAAAAGACACCTTAATCGCTGTCAACACTTAGGAAATTCCAAGGCTTTTAGGAGCTCCTGTGCCAGGAATGCGTACCAAGACCAAATATATATATTTTTTATTATAAATCACAATATCACAATCATCGTTCTTGGCATCGTTCTTGATTCCTCTCTGTGTCTCACTTCCTACATCCAGTCCATTGGCTGATTAAGCTGGCTGGATTTTAGAGGTGCGTCCCTACTCTGACCGCTTTTCACCGCCTCCCCGGCCACCACCCTCTCTGACCGCATCAAGCCCTCTACCTATTTTACTGAAAGGACCTTCCAACAGGCCTGCCAGCTTCTGCCCTTCTCTATGCAGCAGCCCGAGGAAGTTTCAAGTCAGGTCATGTCAGCTCTCTGCTCCTTTCAGGGAAAGAGTTGAGGACCTCACTCCCTTTCCTTCTTCAAGTCTTTGCCCGATTATTACTTCTTCACGCCATCATCTTAACTTTTATTGAATTCTATAATCTGATGTGCCTTCAGTCCCTACCCTCCCAATGCCTCTTGCTCGGTGCTGGGTTTTTTTTTTTTTTTTTCTCCTATAGAACATAGGGTTCTGTGCACGGGGACACAGATACCCATAGAGCCTTGCTTGCAACAAGTTTACTGGGGAAAGCTCTCAGACCAAGACCTGTGGAGGAGGGGGCCCTGGTGCCTTTGTGACCCTGCTATGGACCAGACGTTGGCTGTGGGCTGCGCAGGGAGGGGAAGGATCTTGGGGCAGCTATCTTCTCTGAGGACAGTTCTGGAGGAGCTAGGTGCCCAAATGCCTGCCAGGGGCTCCCAGCACTCCCGAGCTGGGGTGCGAGTGCCTCGGCGGGGAAATTGGGAGCCTTACATGTAGCTCGTGCGGAACCTTTTAACATATGTAAATAAGTAAATGTTACTGTATTATTGTTTATGTCTGTCTCTCCTGCTAAAAAATGAGCCCCAGGAGGGCAGGGCTCTCCTTGGGCATAGTTCCCTGATATTTCCTAAAGTGGCTACAACAGTTTTGGCCCTAAATATTTGCTGAACGAGCGGAGGAGCCGGCCCAGTTCTCAATGCTAATCAACCTTTTTGGAATCCCAATCCCCTGTTCTGCTGCTAACCAGCTACGCAACTGTGGGCACGTCTGTCTAACTTCTGGGAGCCTCTGCGTCTTCATCTGTAAAATGGGATAATAGAAATACCCATCTCACAGGGTGTGGAGAGGATGCAACGAGCTAATGCTTCTACAATACTTACCAGGTACCCCAACAAAGCTGGTAATTGGTAAACATTAACTGTTGTTGGTGCTGTTCCTGTCTTGGGATCTCCTTGCTTTGGGTTGCTGCCAGGCTTCTGATCAGGCTTAAAGACAAAGCTGAGATTCTAGCTGGGGTACCTTGACCTTCCAGGTGTCTGCTTCTGCCAAATGTGACCTGCAGAACTCAGTTTTTGGTTAATGAAGACAGACACCTGCCTGCAAGCTGATGGCTGAAATCTGCACTTCAGGAAGTCTCAACGTGTGCCTGAGTGTGGACATGTGTCTATATACACGTTTGTATGGAGATGATGTAGGCTATGCTCGGAGCCATACATCCTAGGTGATAACTTGTTCTAGGCATTGGGCCCACAGAAGAAGCTAGCCATTAGCGGGGTCTGAAGAGGTCAAGCGTCATCTCCCTTTCCCCGCCTTCTGTTCACTCTTTGCTTCCTGCAGGGGCTTCTCCCTCACTGTTCCCCTGAATGAGATGGCTTCCTAGTCTCCAGGGACCTCCTTGTGGTCAAATCCAGCAGACACCTACTTGACCTCAGCAACAACAGTCACAGACCATGGCTCTCCATCTTGCATTGCTTAAGATCTCTCTCTGGGTAGAGAGGGTGCTCTGGTATGCCCTCAGGTTCCTCCCTCGGGACTGACATACTCATTCTCCCAGCCAATGGGAGCACTGGGGGCCAAGAGTATTCAGTTGCATCTCTCCTTAAGAATTGTCTTTGACCAAAGGGAATGGCCCCTCCCAAGCTTACGCCCCTCTCTGGAGACAGTCCAGATTCAGTGACTGAATGAATCATTCTCTTTCCATTTTGAGACATCTCTAAAAGGCCATACCTGCTCTAGAGATTTCCATGGGACTGACGGACTTCTGTTGCAAATGCACCAGAGTTCAACTTCTCCCTCTGCCCAGCCCTGCTGTCCTCCCTCTTTCACAGGTGTTGTTACCGAGATCCCAATAAGCCCTCTGCATGCCAATCTCCATCTTCCATCTGTTTCTAGAGAACCTGACTTACTACAGTTGGAGCTAGGAGTGGTTCCTAGGAAACAGACTCTCAAGTGGGATTTTGGAGTTGTATCACCCACTGGCCAGTTGGTAATGGGAACCTTCTCCCTGGAGGTGGGCGGAAGTACTAATAGCCCCCGACATGCTCTAGCAGTGCAATTGTTGAAACTTTTACCGCTGGTGAATTGGGATGGGATGCTGGTGGAAGGGAACCTAGGGGTTGGAGTATTATCAACAGCATCTGAAAGGCTCAAAGGAAGTAGTAATTATAAAGTCTATGGAATTAAACGATTGTTTCTGGGGGCTATGGGTCTATTGGAAAAAGACAACCAAACTCTGAGGGTGATTAATCACCAATTTAAGGTGAAGTGTGAAAGCCAGAGGGCCTCCTTGCCATTAGATACAGAGATGTTCTTCTGTAGCTGGAGGGCAGGAAAAAACACTAAGGTTTGGCTCAGGAATTAATTATAAGGGTAGCAGATTTCCAGAGAAAATTGAATTCTCAGAGTAGCAAGTTGGCTATGCCTTGATTGGTCAGGGCCTTGACTGAAGGAGTGGGGTCCCAACAGCTGGGACAGGGTCCTCTGGGTCGATGCACTTTCTTGAAATCCCGGTCACGCTGAGCCCTCTCAGGCAGTAGAGTGTCCCATGCCTTCCCCATACTTGAAGGTAATGCAGAGGCTTCTACCCAGCAAGGTGTCCTGTATCACTTGATGCCCCCTCCACCTCCAACCACCTCTCCAGGGTCTACTTCCCCTAGCCTCCTGGCAACCCAACATCACCTGCCCCTGGACAAAGTCCACATTTTTGTGTTTGGTGTTACTTCACCTCTTGCTCCCTTTCCTCTTCATCCTTCTTTTTGTACTTGCCACGTATGTTTCCACATCTGAGCCTTTGTTTTTGGTGTTTCCTTTGCCTGCAAACCTGCTCCTTTCCCTTGCTTCAACAGGCACTTCCCTGTCCCCATTCAAGTGCCACTGACTCACTTCCTGTGGAAGACACTGTGTTCTCTCAGCTCTCCTCTTTTGGGCTAGTGCCTCTATCCTCAGCTACTGAGAATACTGGCTCTGAGGGCTCACAGCTGCATCGCTCCATGGGGACTATCCTCAGCTGCAGAGAGATGTCTTGACTAAGGTTATGCCTCCTGCTGGGGCCAGCCCACAGTTGATGCTGCTGCCTGAGGAGGGGATACAAGACCCAGCCCCCTTTGCCTCAATTTGGGAAAACCCTGAATTTCTTTTCACCTCTAGAGCATCTTTTTTTAATTTTTTTTTAACGTTTATTTATTTTTGAGACAGAGAGAGACAGAGCGTGAACGGGGGAGGGTCAGAGAGAGGGAGACACAGAATCTGAAACAGGCTTCAGGCTCTGAGCTGTCAGCACAGAGCCCGATGCGGGGCTCGAACTCACGGACTGTGAGATCATGACCTGAGCCGAAGTCAACTGCTTAACCGACTGAGCCACCTAGGCGCCCCTCACCTCTAGAGCATCTTATAGGATTGGCTGAGGCCTCAGATGCGACCACATTGCTGGTCCAATCCTAGCTTCCTCGCTCCCATAGGTGTATTTCTCCAGGGCGATCCACATGACCCAATAAACCTTGTGCAACTCTATTTCAATATCTGCTTCCAGAGAACCCAATCTAAAACACCTCTAAAGATCCTTTTTCTCTGGACTCCCCCAGAACTGTGCAAATACATCTGCTATTGTGTTTCCTTCATCTGTTGCTGTGAAACAAACCATTGCAAAACTTTAGTGGTTACAAGTGATGATTGACTTTTGCTCATGATTTTATGGGTTGGTCAGCCTCAACTGGGCAGTGCTGCTCTGTCTGGTGTAGTTAGGTCACCTGTGTGGCCGCACTCAGCTTGGAGCCTTGCTGTGACTAGACTGTCCAAATGGCCTCTCTCCTCTTGGCCTCCAATCATTCAGTAGTTTAGCTTTGGCCTCCTTACAGTATGGTGGATGGATTTCAAGGGGGAAGAACTAGAAGTAGTCATTCCTCTTAAGACTTGGGATTATAAAGTTTAGAACTTCACTTGGGTTGTGTTCCATTGGTCAAAGCAAGTCACAAGGTCTGCCAGATTCAAGGGGAGGGGAAATACGTTCCACCTGTTGATGGGAAGAGCATCATTTGTGTCTGGGAATGAATGAAAGTGGTTGATGGCCATATTTGGAAACTGTCTACCGCAGCACATAAGTCATTTTGTTGGGAGCTCCTTGAGGGCAGGGATTCAACTGTATATCCATTGCCCCTAAGTTCAGGCACTTCTAAGAAATGTCAGAGATTTTTGGTGACAGGGTGAGCTCCAGCCCCAATAAATCTCATGCTGTGTTGGTCCCCATAGAGCCTGGGGAGGGGGTAGAGAGGTAGTGGAGCCAAGCCCCAGGCTGTCAGCTGCTTCTATTGGAACATCTCTTTAATTTCCAAGATAGATGATTCAAATGCTGTTTGGGAGTCTATTTCTGGGCATAGACTCCACCCCCTGGGGCATGAGTGGGGCACATTTTATTCAGCCACATGGTTGCACAGGGCCTGGGATCCAAACACAGACTTAATAATTAAAGCTCGTATTTCCTCTCTCTTGTTATTGTACATTTAGAGCATGTGGAAGTCATTAGTGTTGTTTGTCAAATATTTCTGGCTATGCACCTGCTGAACACATGGAAGGATTGTACTTCTTGGCCCTCTTGTGGTTGGGTGAAGCCTGGTGATTAATTCTGGCCAATGAGTTGTAAGTGGAAGTGACTTGTGCCATGTCTGGGCATTTAGTTGCTGTGTTAAGCCCTCTCCAGAGCTCCTTCCCTCTGCCTTGGTGACTGGGAATGTTGGAAATGATGTCTGCTTCATTAGTTGGGTGAGGAGACATGGAGCAGAGCCCCAACCAACCCAAGCCATGCAAATGACTTGAGTAATAAATAATCTTTGTTGTTTGAAGCTGCTAAGATTCAGGGGTTGATTGTCACAGTGGCATGACCTTGTACCCTGGAGGATACCAGGGTTCTGGCTTGACTCAAGCTGAGCCCATCTTAGCATTCATGTAGGTCTGGAGTGGGATGGGGGCAGGGCTCTTGGGAAAGAACTCACCTTCAGGGAAGGGGGAGTATAGGCTGGAATAGATGTTGAGGTGGGAGTCCTACATACAGGCTACCTAACGTAAGAAACTAATATGTTAGTATGTGTTAGAATTATAAAGGCTCACTATTAAAACAGAATGAAATAAATATTCAGGGAAGTAGGAGCATTTTAAAGATTCCTACCCTTTACCTGTATGTATTCATTATTCCCCACACCCCCAACCAACTCCCCCCACCCCGCCCCCACCATTCACTGCTAGGGATTTGAATAGTTGTCTTAAGCACAGAGAGATATGAATGTGCAGACATTTGCATATGAGCTTTCCTTCTGTGACTTTCTTTATTCTAGTTCAATGCCTCCCTACCTTTAGTGTGCCTAAAAATTCTTCTTCATGGCTGTGTAAATGAACCCATGGATATTGGACTTTATGAGTAGTTTAAGAGTTTTTCAAGGATACTTTTGACTATACGCAATTCTTGTCTTATGCACAGGCTTAAAACTCTCACCCCTATTAAAATGAGATTCCATTGTTCAAAACCAAAAGAACCTTGAAAATTTTATGAGATGCTGAGAGCACAAGATGTCAGCAGCAGCTGCTCTTTGCCCGTTATCCACCCACTGCCCAGGTCCTGTTGATTTTTACACCCATGGTCTAAGCCTTCATCTCCTGGATTACTGTGAAGGGCTCATCACTTGCCTCTCTTTCTATTCCTTCTGCTTCCAATCCATTGTCTACACCACAGCCAAAGTGATCCTTTCCAAACACCAGTCTGGTCATGTTATTTCCCACATCTAAATCCTTCACTGGCCTCTCGTTGGTTTTACCAGAGAGACTGAACTCTTTAATGGGTTTTAAGGCCCAAAGGGCCTGGCTGTTGCCTGCCTCCCAGGCTCATTTCATGGTTGTCTTCCCCTTGGCCTCTATGATCCCTCCATGCTGGCCTTTTACTTCCACCAATCCTTTCATGTCCCTGTCTCCCCATTGCAGAGCCTGGGCACCTGTTATACCATCTGCTTGGTATGTTCTTCCTCCACTCTCTCTCTTTTGCCTGGTTAACTCCTACTCATGCTTCAGATGTCAGTTCAAGTGTTACGTCCTCAGAGAAGCATTTAAACCAACTTATTCATTATTTGCTCTCATAGAATGGTTTGCTTTCCTCCAGAATATTTACATAAGTTTGTAATTATACACTAATTTATTTGATTATCGACGAGAACTTGTTTCTTCCACTGGAGCAGGGGCTGTGACTTCCTGGTTATTCTTGTATCCGTGTACATGCAATATATTGCTGCATGAATGATTGAATAGTGCTGATAACGGTTCAATGACAGCAATAGTGGCAGTGACAATGACATACATGATGGCACATCCATTTCTGTCTCTTTTGGGTTATTATCTGATCTAATTTTTACCTCTGGCTTGTGTGGTCTGGGAAATAAGAATTACCTCCAGATGCAAAAACCAAAACCCAGCAAGTAGACAAGACAAAGGGCCAGTGAGCAGCTGAGTCAGATCCAGGATTCGTCCTCCAGACTCCAGATATTGAGTTCTGTCTCAACCATGATACTACCCCTTGGGCCTTACTAAAACGAAACAGGAGGTGCCTTCTAAAGTGTCCATTGTGGGTAATATGTGGGATAGAGAGAGTGGGGTAGCACCCTTTACAAATAGTCCTCTTGGCTCTCCTCCTCTTTCTCCTCTTCATCTTTTTCTTTCTCCTTCCTTTCTCTTTGATTCAACGATCTCCCCCCCACCCCTGCTCTTTTTTTTTTTTTTTTGGAATAAAGAGCATGAGTGAGACTCTTTGAAATGATGGGAGGATAAAAAGGAACTGGGGTGAACACAGCCTGGCCCAACTTGTGGACCAGTGAGGACCTATAGTAAGGCTGAAATCTCAGACTCCGGGAAATGTATTGTTAGATTATTATTTAATTATATTGCTGGGGCTTTAGGACTGATCATATCTCTCTGGGGGGGGGGGGTTGAGTTTTTTTTTTCTTTTTAAGGACTAAGATTACCAATCATCCTGGGAGAAAGTTAATCCTGGAGCAGAAAATGACGAGGTATGAAGTAGAATTTAGCTTTGAGGGGATTTTCCTTCTCTTTCTGGAGCCTTGAGTCAGTTTGTTCTGGGTTTTAAGGCATGGGGGTAACTAGAGCATTATATTTTTAAGGTTAAATAAGTTAAGGTAACTAATATCAGTTATAGCCAGCTGCTGTAACAGATAAACCTTAACATCTCAATATCTTAACACAATAAAAGAGTATTTCTTGCTTCCAAAATAGATGTTCATGATCACTGGTGACTTTCTACCAAGTGGCAGTTAGGGACCTAGGCTCCTTCTAACTTGTGGCTCCCCATCTTCATATGAACTCATCAACATATGAGTTCTAAGGTCACCATGGAAGTAGAAAAACTAACTGGGGTCAGCTTTCAGCATAGCTTGAGCAAAGGAGTACAGATCCTGCTCCAGAAGGAAATAGCTTATTCACCAAAAAAGCTGCATAAACTGTCAATATGTACCAGTAGGGGCCAGGAGAATACACATAGAGGTAGATCCTGAAGGTTTTGGAATAGCAAGGGGGAGGGTGGGAATAGAAGTTGAGATTATTAATATAGGGATGCTTTCCTGGCAATCAGAATTTATTGTCTGGCAAGGATATTAGAGCCAGTGCTAATATACTGATGAAATGTCTTCGTGAAGCTTGGACATGATAGTTGCCAGCAGTAAATTAGGTAAATTAGGTGAAGATGCTGGAATGTCCTGGTAGAGTATTGAGGAAATGGTCAGAAGCTGGTATGAGACTATGAGACCAACTGACTGTGTTTTCTGGAAAGATTCAGAGGATCGTTCTTTCATGAAAACAATAAAGAATGTGCTAGTCAAGAGTATACAGTATCATTGAGGGGCTCAATGGTGGCTATCTTCTGAAGGTGAGGGTTGAAGGCAAGAAATGCTTCCATGGAACTGAGCTCCCTGATTACAAGAAGGGGGATAGAATTTCGGAATTGCAGAAGTTAGGTGCCAGCAGGTAACTGACAGAGGAATGAGTCAATATCACAATAAGCAGCAAAGGATGGAGTGGTAGCTAAGGGTGTTGCCCCAAAGGGGTCTTGCTGATAGCTAATAGACCATGCTTCTAGGGGCTTGCTATATGGTCAGCCAACAAGGATATTTTTTGGCTTGTGTAGCCAAGAAAAGATTAAGAGCAGATGAGTAAAAGGCTTATGGCACTTATGGCAGCCTCTGCAATAAAAAATAATGAATCCTTACCCATTTTTTAGATCAGAACCACTGATCTGACCGAGTCCATTGATTGAAGAGGAGGCCAAGTCCCCTTGAGGAAGGACACTGCAATATCGCTTCAAGTATATACAATAAACATTTCCCCAGTCTTCCTCCAAAGGGACCTATGGCTATTCTTTAGAATAACATTAGGGGAAAGGAAGAACGTGAAGCTTTTTTGAGGACCATTGGATTTAGGGTTTGAGCTGGGAGCCCAAATGTTGCAATGCCTCCCATGTTAGAGTTAAGGCATATTGAGAGCCCTAGCTTAGACTCTTAAACCCACATAGACTCTGTCCACTTCCTGGTTTCTGAGTGTAATTAGAATAGATATACTTAGTAGCTGCCAAACCTTTCACATTGGTTCCCTGACCATTATGGTAAGAAGCCCAAGAGGAGGCTTTAAAAAATGTTCTCAACTTCTTGGCCAAGATGTGAAACCTTAGGTGGCATAGTAGAAATTAGGGTTACCAGCAAAGACTTAAAAGGTTCAGGGTTGATTTTCCCCATCAGATCCCCATTCAGTTCATTGGTATAGCCTCTGAAAAATTCAGATTGGTCATGGATGGTGACAGTGGGTTACCAAAACAAATGGGAGGCCCAGTTGTAGCTGCTGTGCTGAATACGGTATCTTTACTAGAACAGATCAACATAGCCTCCAGCATTTAATATGCAGCATTTTATCTTTTCAATTCACACCAGGAAGAAGGATTAGAAGCAGTTTGTATTCACATGGGAAGGACAGCAATATATATTCACTGTCTTGCCCCAAGGCTATGTTCATTTTCTTGCTTTCTGTCATAATATAGTCTGAAGGGACCTTGATTGTCTTGCTATTCCAAAACAACCATGCTGATCCACTATGTTGGTGGCATCATTCTCACTGAACACAATGAATAGGAAGTGGCAAGTACTCAGGATGCCCTAGTAAGGGACAAGCATGTCAGGAAGTGGGAGATAAGTCCTAAAAAGATTTATAGCTGGACACATTAGTAAACCTTTTAGAGGTATTGCCCCTTGAATCTCCTACCACTAAGAAAGAGGCACAGTGCTTGGTGGCACTCTGGAGTTTTGAGGAAGTGTATGCCACACTTGGATCTAGTGTTGTAACCCATTCGTTCAGGGGCTCAGAAGGTTGCCAGTTTTGAATGGGTCCTAGATCAAAAGAGCGTTCAACAAGTCCAAGTATAGGCTGCACTGTAAACTGCCCTGCTGCTTGGGTCATGTGACCTGGTAACTACAATAGTGTTAGAGATATCTGCGGTGGATTCTGGAAAGCCCTGTTACAAGAAGCATTGGGTTAAAGTTATGGAGCAAAGCTATGCCTTCTGTCGCCAAAACTACTCAGTGCCTGAAAACCAACTCCTAGAGTGTCAATGGGTCAGCACCTGATCATGGACTATCAAGTGACTATATGGCCAGAGCTTCCTGTCCTGAGCTAGGTATTATCGGATCTGAATCATAAAGGTGGGTCGATGCATCACTAATCCATTGTATGATAGAAATGGTTCATTTGTCCGATCTGAACAGGTCAAGAGGGCACATGTCAGTACAGGTCAGGTGGCTTAGCCTCCTATGTCTTTGAACCAACTTTGAGCCAGCCTCCTGTCTTTGTTGAACCAACACTGTCCTCTCATCTCATATCTATTACCTTGTGAGGAGATTCCCACGACCAACTGATGGAGAAGGAAAAATCCTGCGTTGGTTCATAGGTGAGTCAGCTCCATAAGTTGGTGGCCTTAAAGGACAGTGCTGAGAGAAAATCTTCAACTGGGTAGAGCTACAAGTAGTATATTTGGTTGTTAGCTTTTTATGGAGGGAGATGTGGTCTAAAGTGATCATACACATAGACTATTGGGCAAAGGTGAATTGCTTGGCTAATGGTCAAGGGCCTGGAAGAAGCGAAATTGAATATAAAGAGATTAGAAGTCTGGAAATAAGAGGCGTGGATGGCCCTGTGGGAATGGACACAAGATTTTCAGATTTTTGTATCTCACATTAATGCTCACCAGACAGTATCCAGTGTAAAAATGGCATTAAACAACTTGAAGACAGGAAGACTTGTTCATTGCGTGTCAGCCAGTCTCTGTCCTCAGCCATTCCATGCATACACTATGGGCCCACATGAAGAGTAGTGTTGTGGTGGGGATGGAGGCTATACGTAGGCCCAACAGCATGGGTTCCTTCTCACCAGGGCCGACCTAGCTAATGTAGCTGTTAAATGTATGACCTGTCAGCAGCAGAGACCAACACTGAACCCTCGGTATAATACTGATCCTTGTGGAGAATGACTGCCCACTTGGTGGCAAGCACCCCTACAAGGGGCAGCAATTTGTTCTTACTGAGAATGACACTCTAGATATGGGTTTGTCTTCCCTGCCTGAAGTATCTATTCCAGCACCACTATCCAAAGGCTTGCAGAACGTTTGATTTACTGACATGGGATTCCACACCATCTCAGATTAAGGGACACACTTTACAGCAAAGGAGGTATGACAATGGACACATGACATTGGGATTCATTGGCTCTATTATATATCATATCACCAGGAAGCTGCCAGCCTGATAGAATGCTGTAACAGCCTCTTAAAAACTCAGTAAGGTGACAGCTTGAAAAGTGGCACCTTGCAAATTTGGGATTCTGTTTTCCAGGATGCAGTATATACATTATACTAATGGCCATTAAGTGGTGTTGTGTTGCAATAGCTAGAATATATGGATTTGAAAATTGAGGGGTGAAAATGGGATTGGGTGCACTCACCATCCTTTCTAGGGACCAGCTTGGGGAAATGTGTGCTTCTTGTCCAGAATCTTAAAGCTCTGTGGGACTAGAGGTCCTAGTCCCTAAGGGTGAGGTACTTCCACCAGGGAAAATGGTAAAGATTCCACTGAACCTAGCACAGAGATTTCCAGCTAGTTTTGGATTTCTCATGCTGTGGTAGACAAACATACAAAGGAAGCTAGGGTTGCTGCTACATAATGGGGACAACAGGGAATAAGTCTAAAACTTCTACTTCCTATGAACTATCCCCATTCCTTACTTTACTTGTGTTCCTTGGGACTATCTCCTGCACCCAAGCCTGTGTCTCAGAGTTTGCTTTTGGGAGAACAGAGTAAGACGGTAGGATTTTAAATTTTGTCCTAAGTGTAATGGAATCCACTGAAGGGTTTTAAGCAAGAGTAGTACATGATCAGATTTGCATTTTACAAAGATGACTCTGGTGGCTGCATGGAGAATGGATTGGAGGGGCCAGAGTGGAATCTAGTTAGGAGGCAATTATAAGAGTCCCAACAAGAGATAGTGGTGGTTTGAACTCACATGACAGTGGTGGTGGAGATGGAGAGATGAATAGATGGATTTGAGATATTTAGGGAACAGAATCAATAGGACAATAAGTGTTCTCTTTGTCTGTTTCAGATCATTTTGTTAGTCTCAGCGCATGCACATGCTTGTCGGTGTACTCATTGTTCTCTTTAAAGCTGGTCAGTGGCTCTAGGACAAGCCCTGCTGAGATCTCTTGTTGGCAGCTGTCTTTTGGGAGAAAAGGGCTGTATGTATGAGTCAAAGACATTTATCATTGAATACTGAAGCAATGCGATGCTTAAGAACTCTGTGGTGGGATCTTTCTAGCTCAGACTGACACAAAGAGACTGCTGTAGGGCAAAAGCTCTGAGTTCCAGTTCTATTGGAACCACTCAGAGTAGCTCTGCCTAACTCTTGAGTACCAAGTCTGCGGTATTTAGCTGATTATCACTGCAATGAGCAGGAGTCAGGATGGATTTGTGGGAAGATGGTGGCAGCCCTTAAGATTCCCAGGAATACCTGGTAGGGGAGGTACAAGGAAGTAGAAGCAAAGATCGGATTTCTTGCCATATGTCAGTTGAGTGCTTCAAGTTAGCAAAGTAATGTGAGTTTATTGTGTGAGTGTATTTGTGTGAAGTGTAGCAAAGTAATGTGAGTGTATTTGTGTGTATTTCCCTCATGGAAGGGTTAAGTGTGGTTGAGTGAGTTTATCCAGTCCATTCCTGCAGCAACGCCTAAAGGTGAGACTTAAGTTCTAGGAGAGAGGACATACTGGCCAACTCAGCTAGGGATGCATATGTGTGTGTGCCCATGTGTGGGTGTGTGTGCATTGGAGGGTGAAGGTAAAATGGTGAAACATCTTCCTTAAATCCCCAAGTCTCCAGGAATCCCCAACTCACAGAGGGCATATTTCTGCTCTGTCCTTTTAATAACCTCCTGAGACCTCCTACCTTTACTGTCTTTTGGAAAGCTCTATTCAATGAAGCTGAATTCAAATGAAAGAGAAAAACGTTCTTTCTCCATGGGTATCTGTATTCATATACCACTGTTCAACCTGAGTCAACTGAACAACACAAGATCTGGGAGAAATCTGAGATCAGACTATCTAGATTTTAGTTCAGATTGTATTACTCGCTGAGTAATTCCTTTTCTCTGTCTGGGCCTCAGTTTCCCTATTAGCACCAAATGGGGACTTCTTCAGCCTGACACTCCATAACTCAAGGTTGCACCCACATCTCTTCCTTCTGGGGGATGGAGGGAGGGATTATGAGGCAGAGGCATCAATCTCCTTCCTAGGATGGCTCCTCTGAGCTCTATATTTCTTGCCTATAGTGACCAGGGAATTTTCCCCTATTGATTGCTTTCTGTAATCGAGCTTAACAAATAGAACTTCCCTCAAATGATTCTTCCAACTAAACTGATAGAAAGCTAACCTTGTTATATTTATTGACAGAACATTGAAATAAATATTATAGGTCTAGAGGGAATGTTTCAGCCCATTGATTTTTTTAAGGAAATAATAAATGGCGCCTATTCCCTTTGGCATATTATGCTGGGAATAATCTGAAAAAATGCTTAGCTTGTTCAACACAGAGCTTAGAAACCCTCCTTCTACTCCCCATGGAGCAGGGGCCCTTTGCATAAATCTGCTCTGGCCCAGACAATCAATTTTCAATTTTAATTATTTTCAAAACTCGTTTATTATTTGCTTGTTCTGTGAGTTGGGAGCTCCACTTTCTTGGTGAGTTTGCAGCCAGGAATGGTCAGACCTCTTCTGGTCTGGGTCTGGAGGCATGGAATTTCTCAGTTCTACCCACCAGAGAGGAAAACTCACCATCCCTCTTTCCAGCAGGGCCCCTCGTTTGAGAATAGGGATCTGCAAATTGGGTCTACTGCCTATCTTTGTAAATAAAGTTTTATTGGAAAGCAGTCATACCCATTTGTTTACATGTTATCTGTGGCTGTTTTCCACCACAACAGTAGAGCTGTAGCAACAGAGACCAGATATCCCACAGAACCTGAAACATTTACCATCTGGTCCTTTACAGAAAAAGTTTGTCCACCCTTGTTCTAGAATTCTGCTTTCTCCTGCCTTTTTTTTTTTTTTAAGTTTTTATTTTAATCACCCAGTGCTCATCACAAGTGCACTCCTTAATCCCTAGCCCCTATTTTACCCATCCCCCTACCCACTTCCCCTCTGGCATCATTAATTTGTTCTCTATAGTTGAGAGTCTGTTACTTGGTTTGTCTCTCTCTCATTGTTTCCTTTGCTCATTTGTTTTGTTTCTTGTTTTCCACACATGAGTGAAATCATATGGTATTTGTCTTTCTCTGACTGACTTACTTCACTTAGGTTGTACTCTCTAGCTCCACTCACATCATTGCAAATTCTTCTGCCTTTCTCAATGAGACCAGAATTCTTCACTCACTCATGGGGTGGGGGGGGGGGGGTCTCTCCTGGGCCAAATGGCTACCATTAGCCAATGCCTATATAGTGTTCTTCTAAGTCCTGGGCACTATCCTAAGGACAGTATATATGTTAACCTTCATTTCATCCTCACAACCCCAGGAGGTAGGACAATTAGCCCTGTTTTAATAACAAAGAAGTAAGGCACAGAAAAGTTAAGTAACTCACCTAAGTCACACGGGTAGAACATAGCAGAGCTGGGGTTTAAATCCAGGCAGACTGGCTTCAGAGAGAGTGTCAAATGTGGTAGGTTCTCAGAAAACGTTTAAGTCAATGCCCCTAAAGTACAGATGGGGAAACTGAGGCCTGAAGAGGGGTCACATAGTTGGTGATAAAGCTGGAAGTAGAATCCAGATGACAGTTCCAGTGTCTTTTTTATTATTACATTGTTATGCTCAGCTTCTGTTTATCGGAAGTTAATCTGGCTATTACTGCACCTTTGATCTTCTATTTGAAGCCAGATTGATTGGAGGAATTTCTACTCCATCATTGTCTCTGCATATTTCCCTCTCATTCACTCCTCAGCCCACTCTAGTCTGGTGTGATCCAGAGGGAGAGGGAGGGAAATTCAAAGACCATTAGAACAGAGCCTTGAAGTACCCACTCCCCACCCCTCAAGACGTTGAGATTATATTATCTACAACATCACTCAGTACTTCTTTCTCATAGTCGTCTGCTCCTTTTACTCACCCGTGTTGGTTGGCGGAACTTGGTATCTGGAATTTGGGAAAGAACTTAAGCCATGTTATAAAGTCACAAACAGTCAAAGTTTGGGCCACATATATGCTGGTCTTTTCCAATTAGAAGTCATTCTTTGACCCTTTGTCCTCCCTGGCTACTACTGTATCTTTGATCTTCTTTTTGAAGCCAGGTTGGTTGGAGGAATTTCTACTCCATCATCGTCTCTGCATATTTCCCTCTCATTCACTGCTCAGCCCACTTCCAGTCTGGTGTGATCCAGAGCCCACCACTACTCTGAGGCCCCCACTGATCCTCAAACTGCAAGGGCAGTATTCCTGATCTGTATCTTGAGGATCTCTCTTGTCTTTGAAACTATTGACCACTCCCTTCTCCTTGACATGTTTCTTCCTAACAACACTCTCCCAGCTCTCTCCTACTTCTCTAGACACTCCTTCTCAGGATCCTTTACTGCTTCTGCTTTGTCTGCTCTTTAGAGTCTGAGTTGCCTGGGGTTGCATCCTAGGTCCTTCTATTGCACTCAAGATCAGGCTAGAGTTCCGACTACCTACTTTTCTCCTAATCCCCCTGCTCTGACAATGCTGTCTCAGAGAGGGGATGAGGGTCAAACTTGTCTTGTGTGGAAGCAGCCTGGCCTAGGGTTGAGACAACTGGGTGAACCCTGATCATGACTGAGCCAGTGGAGGGGTTGGACCCAGCTGGGCTTATCCCATCCTCCCATCACCAACCCCCCCACCCCCCACCAACCTGGCTTTGTACTGAGAGCAACCAGGCTAGAGACCCATAAGTCCTCACCCCTGTTGTCCTGTCTTATCCAGGCAAATGGTGGGAGGTGTTCCTTACGTAGCCTTGAAGGTGGAGGAATCCAGCTGTGCCCACTGAACTGTGGTTTACAGCATAATGTGGCAGAATGGGAAGGCCAGGCCTGAACTGGTTCTATTTGGACTTTGGAGACTCTGGGTGTCAGAATTCCCCTCCCTGGCCTGTTGGGAAGGACAGACTTGTGCCTGTGGATGCTAACAGAGAAAAGAGGAGCTTGGTTTTAGTTTCACAGAAGCAGGTGAGTCTTCCATGGGGGAAGGTGGGGATAGAAAGGAGAAAATCTTTTGCATATGCTTTTTCCTGAATATGACTATGATACTCTCAAAACTTCTACTCAATAGGAGGACATTGCCCTTCTGTAATATCCCCATCCAGCCATCTTTCCACCTGTAATGACCGACCACAGTGAACAGAGATTAAGAGTGATAATGTCTTCAGGGGCCAGGCAGGTGATGAGCAAAGTGGGCTTTTGTGGGGACTGCAGAGAGTTTATATTCCATAAAAGGCATGAGTCAGGGTTTGGGGTAGGTAGCGAAGCTTAGCTCTAGCAGATGCTTGGCATGTAGGAAATGGAAGCTGGTGTTGCCAGAACCTCTGAGTTTTCAAGAAAAGTCAGAAATCTGGAATTTTTTCTGTGTAATCTCTTGAATTCTAAATGTTGGCAACTAATCAATTAAAAAAATACCAGTGTGGACTAGACAAAGCTTTGGGAAGTTTTTGGAAGCTTTTGGGAGGCATTTGGCCCGCAGGTGACCAGTTCATGATGCCGGATATAGAATCACAGAGGGACCTGAGGCATACTCGGGTCTAATAATAGCCAGGTGCACCAACTAATGCTGAATGCAAGTGAAAAAGCACTAGGAAATACTTACAATTTCATGTCCATGTGTTCCCAACCAACCAGGACTACCTCACTGTTCACAGATGCAGAAGATGGAGACACTTGTGACTTTTCATTTGGACCAAATACTGAACAATATCCAGTGTCTCTGCTAATGGTGGTTAGTCAGTCAATGGTGGAACACAAAATATGTTATTCCTAGTCTCACAGATATGCATGTTTGTTTATTTATTCATTCAACAAACTCCCATGATTGTGGTGTGAGACACAACCCTAGCTCTGTGTCGTGTTAAAAATCACCTACCAAGGGTTCCTGGGTGGCTAATTTGTTAAGTGTCTGGCTCTTGACTTTGGCTCAGGTCGTGATCTCCTGGTTCATGGGTTCACACCCCATGTCAGGCTCTGTGTTGAAAGCATGGAGTCTGCTTGGGATTCTCTCTCTCCCTCTCTCTCTCTGCCCCTCCTCTGCTCATATACTCTGTCTCTCTCTCAAATAGACAAACTTAAAAAAATCACCACCCATACCAGGCAGGATAAAATAAATGCCATAAGAGTAAAGCAGAAAGATAATATTGATTACGTTTAGGGCACCTGGGAAGGTTTCAGTGACATTTGACCTGACCCTTGAAGGATGAATGAGTGGGGATGAAGTAGGTTCCAATTAGGATTCTTGTGTGCAAGCAACCAAATTAACTCAGCATAACTAACCAACAGGGAGCTGGAGGACAGGCCTGGGAAAGGCAGGAGGTGAGGAGGCTCTGGAAGCCTGGGGTTCTGGAAGCAGGGAGCTGAGACACTGGTCCTCAGCAAGAGCAGATGGGACAGAAAATGGCTGCTGGTGACATGGTTTTCTCTGACACTGTGGAAATTCACCTCCAAATGGCCCTGTGATCCTTGTGGCACTCACTCAAGATCAAGCCTCCTGGAAGACAGTGACTACTGGTAGACTTTGGGTCATGTCTCCCCCCAGACCCTCAAACAGATGAAGGCTATGACAGTCTTTATGTGCATAGTTGGTGAAGAGCAGTGAGCAGTGGACATGGGCATTTACCTCCTGTCATGGCTGAATGCGATAACGAGTATTTCTCACCCATGCTCACTGGTAGGAGGACGTCCCAACTTCTTCAGACTGAGCAGTTCTGTGATGGGCAGTGCAGGGCCTCCTGGGGACTCTGGGTTCTGCCAGGAGAGGAGACGTGTGGCCGAGACTGTTGGGGAAGGTCTTACTGATGCCAGTGTCTGCTGGAGCCAGTCTCTGAGTGCTTCTGCCTGTACTCCAGGCCACAAGCAGGAGCACGGTGACTTCCTGTGTTCTACCAGACACAGCACTTTGTCCCATCTCAGGCTTCATCCCTCCTAGTCAACTGGAAAAATAAAAGGCTAATTTTTTCAAGTTAAGAATTTTTTAGTTCTACTTGTAAATGAATGAAAAAAACTGAAATGTAATTTAATTAGTATTGGAAAGAACCTAAATATATAGCAATAAGGGGTTGATTAAATAAATATTAGTACACACAATAAATATAATCTGTCCAGACTGCAAAATAGCCTAGCTATTCCTACCCTATAAAAAAAATTTACACACACACACACACACACACACACAGAGTGAGAGAGAGAGAGAGAGAGAGAGAAATGACTGGAAGGATATATACCAAAATGCTAACAGTGACTATCTCTGGGGAGTAAGATTCTGGGTAGATTTTAATATCTATTTTTTGCTTATCTTGCCTGTTCTATGGTTTCTATAATAAACATGAAATCCTTTTTAAATCAGAAAAAAGGCAGGGGGACGCCTGGGTTGCTCAGTTGGTGAAGCATCCAACTTTGGCTCCGGTCATGATCTCACAGTTCGTGGATTCAAGCCCCATGTCAGGCTCTGTGCTGACAGCCCAGAGCCTGGAGCCTGCTTCAAATTTTGTGTGTGTGTGTCTCTCTCTCTCTCTGCCCCTCCCCCACTCTCACACTGTCTCTCTGTCTCTCAAAAATAAATAAATATTAAAAAAATAAATCAGAAAAAAGATTTTCTTAGAAAAATAAAGTTGGTGAGTACCATTGTCATTGTGTGAATAAGCCACCCTTTTACTACCAGTCATGAGAATCAGCTGAGCATATACTGTGTGACATGTAACAAGGTCTGTATAAAGTCAAGAATGTAGCTGAAAAATGGGTTGGAGGACATCGCCATTGTCCCATATGTTGACTTTCCCTTGCCCCCATCAGAGACAACCATCTGCTTGACAATCCTTTTTAGGGAGTAGGGAAATGAGGTCATGGCTCCATCAGTCCAAGGCCTGTGTCTCAATGGTTTTGCCCATGAGATTTAGGACACTCTTACCATAATATTTATTTAGTTTTATAGCCTTAAATATAACACTAACTCCTAATAATCAATATTGATTTAACTATAATATCTTATTTATAGACACAGCCCTCTGGTTTGCATGTGGACTCACCATAATGCAACAGAATCAAACCACTCACTCCCCTGGCCCTGGGCCAGCAATGAAGGAAAGAAATATCAGCCTCTGATGAATGGCTCTGAGGCAAATACAGGGTTTTGGGTTTCTGATGCCCACTTCTCCTCACTCCCTCCAGACTGGCTACTTCCCACCAGCCAGAGCCATCCTAGGGCTGAGGACATCTGTTTCATGTAACATAACTGTTAGTCTTAAGAAGACAGGTATTCCAACTGACTTCATTGGGGGGCAGTTACAACCAGTTCTCAGTGGAAATGCAAACAGAAAGGGGACCTTGAGGAGGAGAGGGATAGCCAGAAGTACACAGGATAATGTAGGTACTCGGAAAGTAGTGACTTGCTCCCGTCCTCGCTCCCGGACCATCCCAGTGACTCTGATAGGACAGTGAGGATTTCTAGAGATGGTATTATTTTTGCTGTAATTAGTGTTGAAGAAATGTCTAGGCAGTACAGCTGGTGGCTGCCCCTTGTAGGAGCAGGATGTTGGCCTGGCAATCATGGAGCAGTGTGACAGTGATCCATGAGGAAGGGTATAAGCAGCCAGAACTTATAGCCTGGAGAAGAGAAGACGGAGACTGGTGAAAACTGCCTAAGACTAAAAGGTGAAGGTGATAAACTCTTGTTTACAGAAAGGCTGTGCCTTCCAGTGACAAGCACACACCAGCTATTGCTCAGAACACCCCCCTCTGCCTCTTGAGGCTCCTTAGAATCACCAAATCTGGTATTTGGTCAGCATAGTGGAGATTTATTACTTGTCCTCTCCAACCCCCAAACACACACACACACACACACACACACACACACACACACTCATTCACCCTTCTTTTGGAAACAGCTTTAGTCCACAGGTAGAGTCTATGATCCAGGCTTACCCAGAGCATGTCTTGACCTTGGTTGCAAATTGGTTTAGAACTTTTTTTTTTTTTTGAGGGAGGGGAGGAGCAGAAAGAGAGGGAGAGAGAGAATCTTAAGTAGGTTCTATGCTCAGCACAGAACTCCATGTGGGGCTCAATCTCACAACCCTGAGATCATGACCTGAGCTGAAGTGCAGAGTTGGATGCTTAAATGACTGAACCACCCAGGTGTCCGGCTCAGGAGTTAATGGAGGAGCTATCAGAAGAGTCTAGTTCTCTTTTACTGTACTTGAACTCAAGAGGATGTGGTGGCTGGAGATGCTGCAGCCATCTTGGTATTATGTGGAGGTTGAAGAAAAGAAGGAACATAGAAGAAGTGAGCTGAGAGATACCCTGTGAGACATGCCCATCTTTCTTCCATATCTGTAACATTTCTTGGGGAATTCTGCACTCAACCCCAACAGTATTAGCATGTGATCATTCTTGATCAGAAATGGTTCTTATCAAGGGTGAACACCTAACTTAATCTGACCAATCAGATTCTTTATCTTAAGCATTTGGAACTGAGACACAGACACAGGGACTAAATCAGTAAGATGGTGCTACTTGGGCACTAGGACTGAAAAATCATCTGGAGTTGGGGCCAAAGATGGATGCCCCAGCTTGCCCATTTGCTCTTGGGACACACTCCCTTCACATGCAAGTTGGAGTTACAGGGAAGTAGATAAAAACAGAAACAGAGAATAATAATTATATTAATAATGTCTTAGTTACCTATTGCTAAGTAACAGAGCAGCCCAAAACTTAGTGCCTTAAAACAATTTATTATTATCTATCAGGTTCTGTGGGTTGACTGGACTTAGCTAGGTGAGTTTCACTGCGGAGGGATCTCTCCAGATGTTCCAATCAAAGTGTTGCTAGGGCTGGTATTATTTCAAAACTCAGCTGGGCTGGATGCCCAAGATGGTGCACACATTGGCTGGCAGTTGATGTCTCCTCTAGTGTTGGCAAGGTGGCTGGAACAACTAATTCACATCTGCTTACAGATGATTGGACCAGGGGTAAGCATTTGACCAATCTGGACCAATCATATGGCAACAACCTCACATGGCCACATCTAAGGTGGGAAGGAAAGGATAAGCTTATCCTTGTATCTTTTTTCTTTCATTGAGCTCCCTGTAGACTTTTCCTTCTGTGTCATTCCCCAGAACTGGGATAAACCAAGCATTGGCAAAGGGAAATAGGATTATCATGACTGGCTTAAACAACAATAGGAAAGAGAGAAGCAAACTCATAAACACAGAGAACATACTGGTGTTTGCTGAAGGGATGGTGGGTGGGTGGATAGGTGAGATGGGTGAAGGGAATGAAGAGGTAAAAACTTCTGGTTATAAAATAAATAAGTTACAGGAATGAAAAGCACAGCATACAGAATTTAGTCAATAATGTAATATACTGGGACGCCTGGGTGGCTCAGTCGGTTAAGCGTCTGACTCTTGATTTCAGCTCAGGTCATGATCTCACCGTTGTGAGACTGAACCCCGAGTTGGGTTCCTCATTGGGTGTGAAGTCTGCTCAGTATTCTCTCTCTGTCTCCCTCTGCCCCTCTCCCACTCACACTCTCTTTCTCAAAAAAAAAATGTAATATACTTATTGTGGTGAGAATTTTGCAATGTATAGAATTATTGAATCATTATGTTGTATATCTGAAACTAATTGAATATTATATGTCAACTATAATTCAATTAAAATTAAAAAATTAAAAATAAATAAAATAAGTAATGGAGATGAAAATACAGCATAGGAAATATAGTTAATAATATTGTAACATTTTGTATGCTGATAGATCATGGTGAACACTGTGTAATGTATAGAAACGCTGAATCACTATGTTTTCTAAAAAAATGTTTATTATTTATTTATTTTTGGGAGAGAGAGTGTGTGTGTGAGATGGCAGGGACAGAGAGAGAGAGGAAGAGACAGAGAATCACAAGAAGGTTCTGCACTGTCAGCGGAGAACCCAAAGTGGGGATCGAACCCACGAACCACGAGATCATGACCTGAGCCAAAATCAAGAGTTGAGCACTTAACTGACTGAGACACCCAGGCATCCCTGAATCACTATGTTGTATACCTGAAGCTAATATAACATTGTATGCTAGCTATATTTCAATAATAAAAATAAATTAAAAAAAAAGACTGATTTAGACCAGTCATGATACATTCCTTGGGTTGGACTCAATACTACCTGATTTTTGGACAAAGTCTATGTTCTGCTGGCAAGGAAGAAGGTGGCAGTATAGCTACTATACAGGGCAGCCAATAGTCTCTGCCATATGTGTCTTTAAGAAGCAAAGAGAATGGCCTCTGTCCTGAGGTTACAGTTCAACCTATGGGGCTCTTGTGGGCTGAATGCACTGTCTCCTGTCCCTGAGGGTCTATGAGATCACCTGTCATTGTCTGACAACCAATCCTCTTTCACTAAAGCTAATTTGATAGGGTTACTAGTTTTGGCAACCAAATGTATTATGCCTAAGACAACCACTGAGACATTTTGAGATACTTGTTTAGAAATTTTCTAGAATGTTTCTTAATTGACTAGGATGCTTGCACCTGATGCTGCATTTGCAGTCAGGAGACCTGAGACTTCACGACTCTAACACAGGGCTGGTGTTACCTGACATGCGCACTGCCATAACCTCTTTTTGAAACCATGGCAGTCACTACCAGTTAACTACAATGTTCTTTCCCACTGAATCCATATATGGCTTCAGAATTCTTCATAGCACAATGCTCAAAGCCAGCCACCAGCTGAAATCTGGTATATGAGATGAAACCCATCACTATCACTACTGCTGCTCTAAGTGGCTTGGTGGCCCTGAAAAGCCTCTTCTCTTCTCTAAGTTTCCCTGTGTATCATGAGGGAGGTTGGATCAGGTAATTGCAGGGATATTCCTTCATTGGCCTTCTTTTTTTTTTTTTATAATTTTTTTTTAACGTTTATTTATTTTTGAGACAGAGAGAGACAGAGCATGAATGGGGGAGGGTCACAGAGAGAGGGAGACACAGAATCTGAAACAGGCTCCAGGCTCTGAGCTGTCAGCACAGAGCCCGAGGCGGGGCTCGAACTCACTGACTGCGAGATCATGACCTGAGCCGAAGTCGGACGCTCAACCGACTGAGCCACCCAGGCGCCCCTTCATTGGCCTTCTTCTCATCTTACTACCCAAATTCTGTTTTTAGGCTGAGTGTAGCCCATGGTCTCTGGTCACACCTTAGGGAGCCCAGCAAATATTTAGATGGTCAAATGACAAGACCATGGGTTTAGGCAGTAGGTGTAGATCCGTCCTGTTCCTGTAAGTAGAGATGCTTCATCTTTTCCCAGGATTCTGGAGAAGCCCTGATATCCATGTGGAGATTTGAAGCTCCTATCCCCATTGTGTCACTGAGAGGAGTCCGCATAGGCAGCTGACTGTTGCTTTAAGAAGATTCTGTGGGCTGTATAGAATTGTGGTCAAGAGAAAGATCTGGATTCGAAGCCTGTCTTTGCTTCTTCCCAGCTGTGTGACCAGTGTGACCTTAGGATGGTTATCCAACCACTTGGGGCCTCAGTTTCTTCATCTGCAAAGTGATAATAATGCTACCTTTATCATAGTAAAGATTAAATAAGGTCATGCATGTAAAGCAATCAGCTGAATACCTGGTACATAGGAGGTATGAAACCAACAGTAGCTGTTATTGTTATGCAATGGGGAGGGGGTTCCGTTTTGCCTGTTGTTAGGGTCGTGACATCCCTTCCTGGATACAGAGTCCCAGAAGATCTCCTGAGTCCAGGCAGGAAGCAGGGAGGGAAGCTAGTCTTCCAAGATGGCTGGAACAGCCCATGACCTGCTTTTCTGGCTGGACACTGAGCAGATCTCACCGTGTCTCATATTTTAGGCGACAGTGGCACATGGACTCACTTGGTGGACACTGGGAGTTGGGGTCACTGAGACAACTGGAAATGCTGTCCCATGAGGCAAGGCTAAGGCAGCTCAACTGGGAGAGGACCCATGCTGGGGACTCTTTTTTTTTCTTTAGACCATCGAAAGGCTGTCGTGGGCAGAGAGTGGACACTTTGCTGTCATGCCAGAGGGGAGGGAGGGAGCCACAGAAGGCACTCTGCTCCAGTGCCAATTCTGATGCTCACAGCCATCTGAAGCTTGACGAGCTGGGGCTCTGCCCTCTGTTTCCTTCTCACTTCACACCAGTGGCTCTCAACTCTGGCTGAGCACCAGAATCACATGACAGCTTTCTAAAAATACCACTTCCAAAATCCCACCCACGAAAATACTCCTGATTCAGGAGATCTCAGGGGGTGAGCGCAGAATCCCCATATGCTTCCCTCAAATCCCCTTTTCCTTGAATAGGAAAGAATAGGTTTTGCTTTCTTAAAACCTAATGACCTGCAAACTGGAGGTGCCTGGACTTCATCTGCTCCGACTTGGGGACCTCAGTCCCTCCTTGGGGGTGGCATCATGCCAGCTGAGGGTTGCACACATAGGCCTTCATTCTGATCCTAATTCCTTTGGGACCCTGGCCATGTTGGCCAGGAGTGGCTGGTGAGGAAGAAGCCCTTGACAAGCTGTGTGTGTGATGTCACTTGGTGGCTCAGACTCTCACCACATAGGAGACATTCACCCCCTTCCTCCCCACCTAGGGGAGCATTAAGAAGCCCACAGGGCATCCTGCTGCCTCTGGCCACCCTATGGACTGGGTGACAGGGTGGGGGGCAGTCCAGGGGAAGCAAACAACTTATGAAGACCCTAGACTCTCACTATGGCACTTGTGGTACCCACGAGTTTTCAGGAGGCACTGACAGTTGTTGGTGGGGGTTGGGGGGCAGGTAGAGGGAGAGGGAAATACATTTTTAAAGATAACCTGGAGGCAAATATAATATTTATACTTATTTATCCTCAGAGCTCACTCGCAAGGCCCCAGACATGTCTAATGAGCAGGAATTGCAAAATGGCCACGAATTCTACTTGTTTGCCTTTTGCAGAGTCTCTGAGCAGTCACACGGACCCAGATTTTTCAACTGTGTGACTGCTGCAGGCAAAACGGCTGTAAGGAACACCAGGACGTGCAGAGAGCGCCCGACCCCCAGAGGCACTGAGCCATGAAACTGCCGACCCAGGAAAATGAGGTGCCTCCCTCCACCCCCTCCTTGGCAGAACACGGAGCATTCACACACACACACGAGCCCACATGACACATGTATGCTCAGGCACACACACACACACACACGCACGCACTCAGTGAGGCATGCAGAGACCCTTGCACACCTTCATGGCCTCCCTTACAGGCCTGGCACATCTTTGTCCAAATTCATACACACTCCCCAAAGCAGGTATAACATATGATGTGTCTGGACAGGGTCCTCCCTGGCTAAAGTCCTGTTCTAGATGAGGGCCCTTACTTGTTCTGCTTGCTCTGGACACCAATGATCAGAAATAATATCTGAAGACAGTTGCAATGCATAGTCAACAGTAGGATTAACTGAGACCAGTACAATCTGTTCTGGAATGAGAGTTACTATATGGGTAATTCAAGTATTATGCATAGTGCATGTATTATAGTATATTTATATAAACACATATAGAAACATATGTGGTGCATATAAATAGAAAAATATATAGGGGAGTCTTTTTCTAATCTAATGGTAGTATGTCTGTCCTGATCTCTGACTCCCCAGGCTGGGTCAGGTCTGCTGTCACTGGCTCCCACAGTCACTGGTGAGCCTTTCTGTAACACTTACTATGGTTATTGTTTTACCTCTCTTTGTGATGTTAGTTTTCCAGTCTATGTTACCCTGATTGTGAGCTCCAGGAGAGAAGGGCCATGTCTCTTCACTCACTGTTGCATTCTGAGGGCTTGGCACGTCAGCAGGGTCTCAGTAACTAGATGGTTGAATAAGGCACAGTCCTTTCCTTCTGTTGTGTCTCTTTTCTGGATGGCTTGACAATCCAGCCTCATACTTTGGCACTAGAAGGGTCACTCCTTTTATTTTTATTATTATTTTTAAAGTTTATTGGCATGCCTGGATGGCTCAGCCAGTTGAGCATCCAATTTCTGCTCAGGTCATGATCTTCAGATTCATGAGTTCGAGTCCCACATCGGGCCCTGTGCTGATAGCTCAGGGCCTGGAGCCTGCTTCGAATTCTGTGTCTTCTTTCTCTGCCCCTCACCTGCTTGTACTCTGTTTTTCTCTCTCTCTCTCTCAAAAACAAACATTAAAAAAAAGTTTATTTATTTTGAAAGAGGAAGAGACAGCGCAAACAGGGGAGGGGCAGAGAGAGAGGGAGAGAGAGAGAATCACAAGCAGGCTCCACACTGTCAGCATGGAGCCCAACGTGGAGCTTGAACTCACTCAACTGCAGGATCATGACCTGAGCGGTAACCGAGAGTCAACGTTTAACCGACTGAGCTACCCAGGTGCCCCAGGAGGGTCACTTGTTTTAAATGCTAACAGCAGAGAATTCCCACGCTTGGTCTGAAAAGTTCAAATTTCAAATATAGCACCGACATGAACTGTATTTCTAATGAGGTGATTTTCCTCCTCCATGTGGCCAGTGGCCTATTTACTTGGGGAAATGGCATCTCTATTTACTTGGGAATATGGTCTATGTACAAATGCCTCTCTCATGGTTGGTTTGTGGCTGGCCTGACTGAGCCACCGGGGCAGAGGGCATGGCATACAGAATCATAACCAGTTCAGATTTTCATAGGACAACGTCATTTCCAAGTATGGTCTGGTCTGAACATTACCTGTGTAGAAAGAATTACATGTTCTTTTTTTTTTTAAGTTTTTATTTATTTATTTGGGGGGGGAGGGGCTGTCAGCACAGAGCCCTATGTGGAGTTTAAACTCACTAACCATGAGATTATGACCTGAGCTGAAGTCAGATGTTTAACCAACTGAGCCAGCCACCCAGGCGCCCAAAAATTGCGTGTTCTTAAGGCCACAGTCTGAAGTCTTCATATAGAACCACTGCACTGGGTCAAGTCTGACCAGTTTTTGTTATAAGTCAAGCAGGGAGAGGTTGGCAGGATCAATCTCTTGATGGATCAGGGCTAGAACAATGATAAATTCTGACCTATCCTCATGCTAATTTCCATCAAAATGCTTTCTCCAGCTTCTAGGTGGCTGGGTGCCTGCCCTCTCACCTCCAAAGGAAAAGAACAACAGTTTCCTGGATGTCACTGACATGACTATTTTAACAAACAAGGAGTGTCTTTGATAGCTCGTTTTGATGGTGAATTACTGCTTAAAAGCAGGGTTTAAAAAGCCATAAAACCCACATCCTCCTTTTGGGGCAGAATCCTTCCAATATATAACTGGCTTGTAAATGCCAGTATTGGGACACCTCATTTTTTCACATAATAAGATGAATTTCTGGGTATTACCAGTGTCATGGGTGAGTGGGAAAATCCTTGACTCAGATCCTCAAGTGTGGTCCCTCACTCTCTCCTGTCCATTTCTGTGGGATGTGGGAGGATCAGCCAAAGCCTTTGTTCAAGTTCTGCCTCCGCTCAGTTCTGCTTCCCTCACTCCCAACAAATGTGCAATTCCTCATAGCCTCCACGTCCCAGAGTCTGTTTCCTGGGGAATCAACTTACATCAGCCACTTTAGCCCTTTTCAGCATTTTGCTGCTCAGATTATTTTGGTGAACATTTGGGACTATATTGCATACTGTTGAGATTTGCCATGGCCTTGGCTGGTGCTGGCTAGCTGAGATGTAGGGGCCAAGTGTGGTCAGATTTCAGGTGCCCCCTGCCAGGACCTTGCTGGGTTTTAAATCCAACCCACAATTTCTGTTGAGCTCAAAGCTCTGGATCACAGGCAGATAGGTAAAGCTTGCCATGACTTTGGTGTCTTGGCCTCTGCTCAGAGGAGTGATCTGTCTGTACCTGGGGCAGTCAGGTTAGGGCTGAAAAATCCCCAACACTTCCTTCCTTCCCTTTCTTCCCTTGTGGAGAAAGAAATGAAACTCAAGAATTCATGTGCCATATTGATTGTGGGTGTCGTGGGATCCCAAGATTGCACTCTGTGCTGGGGAGTGCAGACTGCATGTCCAAGTGCCTCTGGATTGGGCCAGTAAGAGACACTGACAGAAGATTGGTTGGTGGGAAATCCAGGATACCTGTCTCCTTCTCTTTCTGCCTTGGTGTCTTCTCTGGCAGAGCCCCTTGTCTTCTACAGCTCCAACTCCTCCACATTCTGTAATTCCAGCTCTGCTGGTGGCCCTGACTCCTGGAATCCAGTGACACCATTCTTCCTCCCTTTGTCTCTCCAATCCAGAGGTGACAGTGGCTTCCTGCTAACCTCTTGTCACCTCCCTGCCACCTGGTTGGGGTTCAGCTTCTCTATCACTCATGTAAACTGATTCCCTGCATTAAATTCCTATAAATTCTTAAGGTGGTTTCTGTTTTCCTGGTTAGACTCTGGCTTGTACAATCATTTTTGTTGTTCCAGTTGAGTTGGGATCTGATTTTAAAAGGGGACTACAAATGGTCGCAAGACTGAGTAATTCCCCAGACCACCCTTCATCCTCTCC
This sequence comes from Panthera leo, assembly GCF_018350215.1. Lineage (NCBI taxonomy): Eukaryota > Metazoa > Chordata > Mammalia > Carnivora > Felidae > Panthera > Panthera leo. The sequence continues at coordinate 29,291,908 of NC_056686.1, forward strand.
CCTCTCCTCAGCTCAGGATCTGATCTCAGAAGGGCTCTTTTCCCTGTATTTTCCCTTTCCAGGGCTTGAGGTGAGTTCATGTTTGCATCTTATTGAATTTTAGTTTGTCCCATGTATTGGGAGGACTTTCAGTGAGTAAGGTGCTTTGCAAGCTAGATTTGTCCTATAGGCTAGCTGAATTGCCCAAAGGTGTTCCAGTACATTATGGCTAGAGCTTTAATAAACATTAGGTAAGAAGAAGGGTTTGGAGGGCAAATAGTTTTGGGAAGCATTGCCTTGAACAGGATTGGGAGGCTTGTTTACTCTAGGACTTTGCAGAGCCTACAAGGTGCTAAGGTCCTTTGTGACTCTCCAAGAGGGGGACATAGTCTATGGAGTTTCCTTAGCCCATTTAACCCCAGAATCCCCTTTTCAGGGAAACATGTCCAATCAGACCCATCATGGAAAGCCTTCCCTATGGCCCACACTTGAGTTTTTGATGGCTCATTTACCCATGTTGGAGCTGGTGTTGTTTTCATAGAAACAAGAGTGACCATCCATTTGGGTCAAGTCCTGGTTCACTATACTTCATGAGCTAGATATCATTTCTGATTTACTTAGTATTTCCTTCATGTTTATTTATCCATACCCAGCCACAGGAGAAGGATGGTCCACACTCTCTGATAGTTAAAGAACTTAAGTAGGACTTCTAGTAGGACTGAATGGGATAATGCATGAACTGCGCTTAGCATATCTTCGTACAGCGCTTAGCACTTGGGAAGGGCTCAGTAAATACTCAGTTGCCATGTGCTCTCAGCTGCACTGGTCTTGTCTCTTCATAGTGTCCACACTCAGGTTGATGAGGGTGCTAGAACCTACCCCAGACTCCGTGGGTCCTACAGCTCCCTCCCCTGGATTCTGAGGTCTGGCTAATGCCTCAGGGACCCAGGCTGCATGGGAGCCTCCAGCAACCTCTTGAATGGGTGACAGCCCATGACAATTCCTGTCCTCCTCAGAGCTGATCCAGGCCCCACCTGCCCTCTCTCTGGGGGCCTAAACTACTCTTTGATCCTGTCTTCTGGAAGCCCCCTCTAAAGCATCCCCAAGTTGTTAGTTCTGTTCTGCCGGGCCCAGCCCATTCAGTCTGGAAACCCTGTGATCCCTAAATATCCCCTTGAATCCCACAAATATCCCTTAGCCCAGATAGCTGTTCCCTCATCATTCTGCAGAAACAGGGAGGTGGGGAGAAGTTGCTACAGGAGCATTTGGAAATGGGAACCAATGGCAGCTCTTGCATCAGGGACCAGAAGCTCAGAGTGATGAAAACAAAAGCATGTTTGTCCCAAGGGGCTGGTGACCATGGTCACCTCCCAGCCAGGGAGCAGTGAACTTCACAGAATGCTCCTTGCTCCAGCCTCCTCAGGGACAGGGCCCTCCTTGATGCCTGGGAAGCTGACCTTTCCAGGAGGGGGGGTGGAGGGGAATGTTGGGCTGCAGCTGGGCCCCCAACCCTTTGCCCTCCTGCCCTCCCCAGCTTGAGCCAGAGCCGGAAGGACGGTTTCCAACAGTGACTCAGACCTTGTCCTCTGATGGCCTGGCTACACAGTGACAGGAGGACCTCTGCAGCTGGCTGAGTTTGCTTGCCCAGCTCTGGATCCACTGTCTTATTTTCTGCCCCCACCTCCAACATTTTATTTTGGAAGTTTCCAAACTTACAGACAAGTTTAAAGAATAGTCCAATTATTACCCGTATACGCTCCATCTCAATTCAGCATCTGTTAACATTTTGCCATATTTGCTACAGCTCTCTCTTTTTTGGTATAGTGTTTCATAGTAAGTTGTAGACATCATGACACCTTACCCTTAAATACTTCTCACGCTTTTTCTAAAAATAAAGATATTCTGCTTCATATCCACAGTGCCATTATTGCACATGAGAAAATTAACAGTAATTCCATAACATCAGGCAATTTCTAGTTCATATTCATATTTCCCCATTGTCTTAAAATGCTTTTTCTAGATGTTAAAAATTTTTTAAAAAATATTTTATACTTGGTCTTTTAAAGTCTACGATAGTCCTCTTAGCTTTATTATTCTTTTTTTCTTATCACATTAACTTTTTGAAGAATGGAGGCCAGTTTTCTTGCAGAAGATTCTACATGCTAAATTTATCTGATTGTTTCTTCCTGGTGTCATTTAACTTGTTCCTCCTTCCTGAGTTTATCCCTGTAAACTGGACGTTAGTCCTAAATGTGTAATTAGATTCAAATTAAACATTATTCATAAGAATGTGTCCCAGGTACACTTCATATTGATACACATAAGAAATGAATCCTAGTTTCTTTGAGCTTTTCTTAAAGTTCACCTTAAAAGAATGAAATAAGACTTAATGGCTGCATGTTATATGTCAGGTACTTTGCAGAGCTATATTATCTGGACTCACAAAACAATTTTGAGGAGAGGAGACTGACATCCTTATTTTATTGTTGAAGAACCAGGGTTCAGAGGTGGCCGTGGTGGGGAAAGAAACATACATTTGCTAAGTAACGATTGGGTGCAGGACACCAAGCTGGGTATCGCTGTCCATGCTATGATGCCCACGTCATGCAGGAGGCAGATCTGGGCAGTTAAGTGGCTTGTCTACAGTCACAAATTCAATTGAATGGCAGAGTTAACTTCACACTTAGATCTTATCCCTAGGACGTCTTGAGCTCTTTCTGCCCAACCATGCTGCTGCCTCTCCGTGGATCCCTCACCTTCAGGATTCTGCTCATCCAATGGATGGATGAACTAGTCTGCTGCCCAGATTCAATTGTACTGGATGTGCCTTCCCTGTGAGCTCATGTCCCAAGAAGGCCCTGAGCAGTAACTCTGAGAGGCTGGATGCTGGGATGGGACTTTGAGGAAGATGCTTTTGGTTAGTGGAGTGGGCTGGGTAAGTGGGCATGTCTTCTGCCTCTCCTAAGAATTCAGGTACAGATAGAATAAGGTGTGGCTGTGAGGCCTGAGGAGGCCTCCTAATCCTGGGAATCCAAAGTCTCAAACCTAGAGTCTAAGCAGAAGGCATTTGGGGAAATGAAGGCCCAAAGAGGAGAAAAGGCTTGCCTCAGGTCAGACAGCTAGTTGGACAGCTAAGAGTGGAGTGCAGCTGAGAGTCTGGAATCCTTGTACAGTGCTCTTTGCAGCTTCCACTCTGTTGCCTCTATTATCTATGGAATTCCTTCTTGGAGTGGTTAAGGATCTGGAGGAGGACAGTAAGTGAAGGGGTGAGGGGGTGGGATGATGGAGGAGGAGGTAGGCAAAGAGAAAATAACACAGGTAGGAGATTGGGATTGGGGGTTCTCTCTGGGTGTGGGACCCCCAAGGTAATCAAGGGTGTTGGGTGTGTGTGTGTCTTTAGGGAGTAGTCTCAAAGAATATTTCCCTGACATCATCGTATCTCCCCGGGAGACGCAGGGGCAACTCTCATGCAATCCATCCCTGTTGCCTTGATAAGACCACTTGGGACTCTGATGTCAGCCTCCTTGAAGATCTCCAGCTTCCTGTTTTACCTCTTCTAATCTGTTCTCCATATCATGGCTACAGTGTTCTTTGTAAAACAACTTCTGGTCAGGTTATCCCTGTTGAAACCCTTGTATCAGTTAGCTGTTGCTGCCTAACAAACTCCTCCAAAACATAGTGGTTTAAAACAACCACCATTTTATTCAGCTTATGATTCTTTTGGTAAGCTGAGTGGTTGTCCTGGTCTGAGCTGGTTCAGCTGACCTGGGCTCTATCACGGGTCTGCTGGCAGTTGGCTGGTGGCTGCTGGTGGCTGTACGATTCAGGATGGTCTCACATGTTAACTTGTTGGCAGGCTGTCAGTAATCTGGGCTGTGCCCTGCTGGGATACCTCATTTCTTCTCCACATGACCTCTCAGGTTTGTTTCCATGGTGGTCTCTGGGTTCCAAGAACAGCGGGAGAGTGAGCCCCAATGCATGAGCATCTTAACAAAGCTCAGCTTGCATCACCTTTGCTAATGTCCTGCTCACCAAAGCAAGTCATGTGGCCGAGCCCAGATGTAACTGGGAGGTGGAGTGGAGAAACAGATTCCACCTCTTTATGGGAAGAGACAATTTATCACCATTTTCATAGATTGCCATAAACTTATGTGACCCCCAGTGTTTTCAGAATAAAACCCAGACTCTTTACCTTGTGTTCCATGCCTTCTGTCATCTGCTCCCACATTGCCTTCCCATTATGTACACCATGCAAATGTTGCATTGCAGTAATTCCAGAATCTCAGTATTTTCAAAGCACCTCTTTTGCTCTAAGCCTTTGCATGTGCTGATCCCTCTGCAATGCCTTCTCCACAACCACCCTTCACCCCCAGCCTCAGGCCTGTTCATTCTTCAAGGTCCAGCTCCAGTGTTGCTTTTTCGAAGCCTTTTCCAATTTATCTCCACCCAAATTCATCCTCACTTCCAGATCTCAGAGCCTTTTGCCCGCCCCTCTGTCAGATGTCTTTCCTGTTGTCTGGGGGCAGAGCTTGGCTCCTGGCTGGAAGATTGAGGGCCCTGGAGAGGGCTGTCCAGCTTTGCACCCTGGTTCCATCACTGGCTGTGGGACCTCGTGCATGTTGCCTCAGCTCTCTTAGCTTTGGTTTTCCCATTTGTAAGAAAAGGGAGATAATAGTGGTCCTGGCTCCATAAGGTTGTTCTACAAATCCACTGATGCTCATGTGAAGCGCATGGCAGGGTGAACGTGAGTTCCCGCAGACTGTAAGCACCTTGTAAACAGAGACTATGTTGGTTAAATCCCCTCCTTAGACCCAGCACATGACTTGACATGGAGCAGGTGGAGGAGATCCTGGTGATCATTTTTGTGAGTTGACATCTCCCCCAAATGATAACGGGCCCCTGCAGATACCTCAGACATGAAGCTCACCTAGGTTTTGGCTTTGTCCCTGACACCCGTTAGTGTGGGACACGGCTTAGCTGGGCCCACAGCCAGCAATGAAGTGGATGCTAATAATATCATTATATGCTGAATAATTAACTGTCATTTAAATATTCATATGTTGTTGGGGGCAAGGCCTTTTATCAGCATCTGGGGATGCGTCGGCAGAGGAAAGAGATGGATGTCAGCAAGGCTGACTTTGCCTGTGAAGGGCGACCCAGGGTCCAGAGAGAGCTGTTGGAGTGGCCACCAGACAGTCAGCTAATATATAACTGCAATATCCCCACGTGATAAACTGCAATTTCATAAACGCTTGATGCATATGAGCAAGCCTAAAACAATATTGAAAGCATTAATTTCATTTGACTAATGCTTATCTATATTTTATTCTGTTCCATCTTTAAAGGAGTCTCTCTTTTCTGCGAAGGGAGGTGGGGCTGGAGACCTGCGGATGGTCTGGAGCCGAGAGGGGTTCCGACCTGCCCTGTGCCCAGAGCTGCAGGCATGGGCTGGGGGGGCATGCATGTTGGGCTGTCCCTGAGCCTCAGAGCCCTACCTGGGGGAGCTCTGCTTCTGGCTCTTTGGAAGAAGAGCTTAGGCTCTCTGCCGGGGTCAGGGGAGAGTGGTATGGGCACTGAGGTCCTGGCCAGGCGTGCTGAGGCTTGTCTACCCGTTTCTGTTAGGATGTGCTGGAGGGCTCTCCAAAGGGAGAGGCTTGGGAAGGCAGGGACTGTTTCAAGGCACAACTATCCCCCGGTGCGGGTAAGGAGAAAGAGGAGAAGGTGAGGGAGAAGGATGAGATTGGAGGAGGATGGAGGAGAGAAGGGAGAATAGGAAAGGTGGGAAACAGATGAAGGAGCCTGTGTCAGGTGAACTGCTGCCCGAGAAGGAGGGAGGCAGCCTGACGTGGCGATTGAGGGTAAGGGCTCTGGGAATGGACAGTCCTCGGCTTGAGTTCTGGCTGTGCCTCAACTGATTTGTGACCTTGAGCAAGGTCTTCACCTTTTCCAAAGTACTTAACTGTCTATTTCACAAATCCTAACAAATTGCCACAAACTTAGCGGCTTTAAACAACATGTATTTCTTTTTTAAAGGTTATTTATTTATTTTGAAAGAGAGAGAGAGTGAGCACTAGTTGGGGAGGGGCAGACAGAGAGGGAGAGAGAGAGAAGCCCAAGCGGGCTCCATGGTGTCGGCACAGAGCCCAGTGAGGGGCTCAAATCAGGATCTCAGCCAAAATCAAGAGTTGGACCCTTAACCGACTAAGCCACCCAGGTGCCCTGACATGCATTTCTCATAGTTTCTGTGGGTCGGGGGTCTGAGCACAGCTGGGTCTATAATGTAGTGCAGATCTTGGGAGTGAGATCGTGCCACCTATGCCATATTGTATTGATTAGAAGCAAGGCACGGGTGCTGCCCACACTCATGGGAGGGGATCACATGAGGCATGAACATCAGGAGGTGCGGGTCGCTGCAGAGTCTTTGCCATGACCGACAATGGCAGCCTGAATCTACTCGGTGCCAGACGCTGTTCCGCGTCCTTTGCTTGGGCTATCACACTTACTTTTCAGAACAACCCCATGATGGACTGTCATTATCACCGCTGTACTGATGAAGAAATGGCAGGTTAAGTAACAACTACACAGTTAGCAGCAGGTAGAGTTTGCATGTCAACCATGTACAGTGGTTCCAGGCTCCAGCCTCTTTTCCGCTATGAGACCCCTCCTCACGGGGCTGCTTGTGAAGATAATCCACGTAAGATGCCCAGCACAGGTCCTAGTACAAGGCTTTACTTGTCTCTGGCTTGTCCTCCTTTGCCAGCCTCTGCTCGCCCCCTTCTCCCATGTGGAGGAGGCCACAGCCACAAATGCCTCACATGCCCAGGATAAGCAGGCCCAACCCCAGAGCAAGACAGGGAGATGAAAGGATGATATGGTGGGTGTGTTTCCTTCACCTGAACCACTCTCAGCCCAAATCTGTTGGTCTTCTAGGCCCCAGCTTAAAAGTCACTTGTTTGTGACTTTTGCTGTAACAAATGACCATAAACTATGTGGCTTAAAAAAATACAGATTTATTATTTCACAGTCCTGGGGGTTAGAAGTCCCAGCTGGGTCTCACTGGGCTCAAATCAAGGTGCTGACATGGCTGTGTTTCCTTCTAAAGGGTCTAGGAGAGAATCGGTTTTGTCTTGCCTGTCCCAGCTTCTACAGCCTACCTGCCCTCCTTGGCTTGTGGCCCTTTCCTCCATCGTCAAAGCCAGGAAAGGCCAGCAGAATCTTTCTCACGTTGCATCCCTCTGATTGGACCCTTCTTTTGCCTCTTGGTTATACTGGACCCACCCAGACAATCCAGAATAATGTCCCTACTTTAGAGTCAGCTGATTAGCAAACTTATTTCTATCTGTGACCTTAATTTCCCATTCAGAGTTTTAGGTATTAGGACATTGTTATGCATGGAATGTTGATGTACCTCCTAGAGTCACCTTTTGAGACCCTACTCCCCAGTGTGATGGTATGAGGAGGCAGGACCTTTGGGAGGTAATTAGGATTACATGAGGTCATGAGGGTGGAGCCCTCACGAATGGGATTAGTGACCTTATAAAAGAGACCCCCGAGAGCTTCCTCATCCCATCCACCATGTGAAGACACAGCAAGAAGATGGCCATCTATGAACTAGAAAATGGATTCTTACCAGTCACCAAATCTGCTGGCACCTTGATCTTGAACTTCCTAGCCTCCAGACCTGAGAAATAAATTACTGTTGTTTAAGCCACTCAGTCTATGATATTTTGTCACAGCAGCCCAAACAGGCAAAGACAGATGTGGTTATATCTTTGGGGCTGTTCTCCTGCCACCACACTTCTATAGGTGGCCTGGGTCGTGGCTGTGGGAAGGGTGCTCCTGTGGCATCCTTTACTTTTCTATCACCATCCTTGGCTCACTTCTAGGGTTCTTTTTTTTTTAAATTTTTTTTTTAACGTTTATTTATTTTTGAGACAGAGAGAGACAGAGCATGAACAGGGGAGGAGCAGAGAGAGAGGGAGACACAGAATCTGAAACAGGCTCCAGGCTCTGAGCTGTCAGCACAGAGCCCGACGCGGGGCTCGAACTCACGGACCGTGAGATCATGACCTGAGCCGAAGTCAGACGCTTAACCGACCGAGCCACCCAGGCGCCCCACTTCTAGGGTTCTTAAACTCATATGACCTAAGGGTCCAAGAGCAAATGTAAATGAATTTTCTGGGTATAAGATAATGGGGAGTTGTGGCTCTGTGGCCAAAGAAAACTCATTTCAAATTCAAACAATTGAAAACCTTGTGCTGGCCACAGAGCATGTTCTGTGGTATATTCAGCCGGCAGACGGCCAGTGTGCTCCTTGGGGTCCTGTTGGGCTATGAGCATCCCCTGATCAAAGCAGGGCTGCATGGAAGCCAGCACCTCAGTGAGAGACATGTCCCTGGGCAGCCCGGTCCCTGGGCAGCCCGGTCAGGAAAGGCTGTCCTTCCTCTGGGCCAAAGCTGCCTGTGCTGGGGTATAGGACAGCCCCACTTGGGCTCTCTGGTCAGGTCCCTGGGCAGGGTTCAGCCAGCGCTCTGTCCATGGTGCTGTCCCCAGAGCCTCTTACAGTGCATGCCCCACAGCACAAATGTGGACTAGGTGGGTATTTGTTAATGCATAAATGAATGAAATCCAGTGCCTTCTTGCTCACTTTCTATCCTGTTCAGGGATATATGACCCCCTTCCAAAGAGCTCAGTTTCTCTTTACAGGCACCACCAGCCATGGCCACAGGCACAGTGCGTACGTGAGTGCATGTGTCTGTATGTGTGCGTGGTGTATACGCATCAATCAGGGGTTTCAGAGACTTGGAACCCAAGGTCTTGGCACCTTTGCGGGAAATTGCCATGGCCTGTGACCCAAAGGCCCGGGCCAGGGGCTGGCACACGGAGGGGGATCCAGCTGCCCTTGCTGCTGCCCGGGCAGCTTCCTCCCCTCTCTCTTCCCCCCCTCCCCTCGCATTCGAGATTCCCCGGAGGTCGGGCCTGGTGTAATTACAGGGTATCTGCTGCCTCCCTATAAATCGAATAGACTTTTTGGCCTTGTCAGATTAAAACTTACCTATCAACCCGCCGCAGGCCTCTAGATCTCCCTAAATCTGTACTTGGGAGAGAATTTATGGCCAGGAATTGCATTTTGCAAAATGATTAAAGTTGCCAAACAGCCATAAAAAGTTGCAGGAGGAGATATGGTTTTTTTGAAAGTCTGCTTAATTTATAAGGGGTGGAAGGTTTATTGTCATTTAGAGTCCGCGGCGAGGCAGCCATGGAGCGTTGGGCGGCAGCTGTGCACAGCTGCACGCGCTTTATGCCTTTTACATGTTTTTAAATTGCCCTGTTTGAATCCGGCCTTCTGCAGCGGCAGAAATGCCGTGGCGGCCCCGCTTGCCGGAGAGAGGCTGCCCCTCCCCCCCCATTCGGGCCCCCCTCTCTGATGCTCAGAACTCACTCGTCCTGCTCCCCCCTACCCACCCCAGGCTCACCTTCCAGCAGCAGCATTTCTAGCTGGTCTCACCCCTTGCTGGCCCCCGCCTGAAGTAGTAACAGATACTCACGTGTGTTAAAGCCTTTTACGTTTATAGGCGATTCCATGTATAGTGTTTTAGCGCTTATCATCCCAGATTAAATGATTAAATGAGATAAAACATGGAAAGCTCTAAACCTAAGGCTGCTACCTAGCGAGCCACTAACTGGAATCATGGCTCCCACTTACTGACCGCTTATGAGGTGCCGGGACCTCTGCTCTGAGCTTCACACGCATTAATTCATATAATCCTCTGTGCCACCCTCTGAGGTAGCTGTGAGTTATTCCTGTGCTTTAGAAAGCTTAAAGAACGTAAGCCTCAGGTCATGCGCTGCAATGCTCGATGAATAATAGCTATCCTTCTTAATACTCTTAGGACGGGAGCTTTATCTGTTTTGCTTCCAGTGTGCACACAGTAGGTGTTCAATAAACGCCGCTGAACACAAGCATATGCATGAGCGATATGGTCATCTTTGCCAGTCTACCGGTCCCTGTGCCCCATGAATTCAAGGGTCAGGCTCTGTTCACCTTCTAACCCCACTACTGAGCCCAGTGTCAGGCACATCACGGGCGCTCTTTATATATTTGAAAAATGATCGAATACGTTTAATCCTTACAACAGTCCCATGAGGAAGGTATTAGAAATTCTGTCTTGCAGAGGAGAAACTGGAAGTTGAGAGGGAGTTTGACACTGGGTTTTCAGTCCCAAGTCCTGTGGGTTTTTTTTTTTTTCTTTTGTGTGTTTTGTTTTGTTTTGTTTTGTTTTGTTTAACACAACCCATTAGGTATTTTGGATAGATTTGGAAATTTTCCTCCTTCATTATTATCAGATCTAATATTTATTAAATACCTGGCATTCCCCAGCTACAGTTATCATGCTGAGTGAGCCTCCCAACATACTTGCGAAATACATATTATTTCTCTCATTTTATAAACGTGGATACGGAGGCATAGAGATATCATGCAGCAATTGGCTGAACTGAAACTGAAGCCCGGGTGCATGTGACCTTGGAGGTGGGGAATTACAATACAGGGTGACAAGTGCTCTAGTGAGGAAGATCTCCAAATCCAGCCTGATAGGGGGCAGAGGAGTGTCAGGGAGGGCTTCCTGGAGGAGGTGATTTCCAAGCTGACATTGGGAGGATGGGCAGGGATTTGCCAGATAAACAACAGGGAAGCATGTGCCAGGAAGAGGGAACAGCACAGAGGCAAGAAAAGGCAAGGCTGGATGAAGGATGTGGACGTTTCATCCTGGCCAGAGGCAGTTCTGCATTCTCTTTGGCATCAGACGAAGTGCAGTCCTGACTCCACCTCCCTGGGTTGCAGAGATGTTCAAGGTCCAGGAGGAACAGGTGGACTGCGAACTGGCTACTCTCCAAGGTCTCCATCACCTACACCCACATTCTCTCTCTCGCTCACTTCCTACGAGCACCAGGGAAGTGGGAGCTGCCTGCGGGTCTGTGATGGATGAATCAGGCCCACTTAGATTTGATCCGGTGCTCTCGAAATTGCCTGTGTCCCTCCCTCCATCTTTTGGGGCATTTCCCTTCTTCCCCACAGTGTGGACATGGGGGTAAAGGAACCTCCTCTTCTGCTTTCCTTCTCTCTCAAATGTTCCAGGATTTGGAGTGTAAGATTTCTCCACGCTCTCTACTCATTCATTCATTCATTCATTCATTCAACAAGTGTGTTTTGAGTGCCTAATATGTTCTAGGGGTTGGAAACCAAGCAGTGAACAGAGACCAGGATACTGTCCTTGGTGGGGTTACCATAAACAAATGGATAAATAAGACGATATTAGATAGTGACGTGTGCCTTGTATCAGTAAGGCAAGTTGATGTGATAGGAAGTGACCAAAGGCATGGGGTCAGCGTGTGTGTGTGTGTGTGTGTGTGTGTGCTGCTTTTGGTAGCGTGCAGGGACTTTTGAACCAAGATCTGAATGAGAAGAAGCCAAATAAAGGAAGATCTGGACAAAGAACATCCCATACCAAGGGAGCAAGATAAGCAAAGGCCCAGGGGTAGGGATGAACCATACCAACTCAAAGAACGGAAATAGGGCTGGGGCTTAGAGAGTGAGGGGCAGAGTGGGAGTAGGCGACCAGGGAAAGAGATGGGCAGGGGTCAGATTGGGCAGAAGCTTGTAGGCCATGGTCAGACTTCAGATTTTATCCTAAAGGCAATAGGAAGCTCTTGGAGGGTTGGATCAGGGGAGAAACATGATCCAATTTACATTTGCAGGGGCGTTCTCTCCCTTCTGTGCTGAGAGCACAAAGTGAATTTTCAAGACAGCCACAAATCCTAACCCAAACCAAACTCTTCTCCAGATAGACTGTATACTGTCTACCTCTAGGTCTTTGCAGCTACAAATCCTTCTTCCAAAAATGCCTCTCCCTGTACTTCCTAGAGCACCCTGGTTCACTCTTCAGGCCTCAGCCTCAACTCCCAGACACCCTCCCTATGACTCCTTCCGCCTCCCCCTCACTGCCATTCCCCAGTTCCTGCTGTGAGAACTCACCCTTTCCATGTCCCTCTCTCCACTTGACCAGCAGCTCCTCAAGCACCAGGATGTTGGCTGTCTTAGCTCTGAGAGCCAGGGCCCCATACACAGCCCGGCCGAGGGTGGGTACCTGACAAATGCTTTCTGGTTGACACCCCAGTCATTGACAAAAGCGCTAAATGAGCGAACACCCTTTGTTTAAATAGATAATAAGATTAGAAGTGTGCTTGTATACTGTTTACCATAACATTTACATTAAGTCTATACTCACTAGGATTTTTGGCAACCGGAGGTTAAGTTTCTGAGTATTTACTAAAAGCAGCAATAGTCTGTGCTAGTCAAATGTGAATAGCTCTCTCTCTCTCTCAAGGACTGTTCCCTTGTTACTTCAAGACTATGAATGTTGGTTAAAGAATACATTTGTTAAAATACTTCTTGTAAACACTTGTGTTTGAAAGAATGCATTTGTTAGAACACTTCCTGTAAATACTTGGTTGTAAACCTGTGTTTTGTCACTGAATACTGCATGTGGTTCTAATTAACCTACCGCTATAGAGGGACTGTGCATTTTCTTATTAAGCTGGGAATGTATTTAAAAGCTGTCTCCCTTGTTTGAGATTTATGCAAATAAAAACTAAAGACTTTTGAGACAATGCAGTGTCTCATTCTCCACCAACTGTGAGCTGGGTGAGGACAAGGACACAGGAGCCTCATCTGCTGAAGTATCTCCAGCATGGCCCCCACTGGCCTGCACTGGGGTCCGTGGATTTCCCTGGAAGGGGCACCTAGCTCACCCCCAGCCCACTCTGGGCGCCGAGCTGCCTGTGCACAAGCAGTCTCCGGGAAGCGCCCACAGAGGGCAGCCCTGTAAACATGGCACAGGCCAGGCTGTGCGTGCAAGACTTGGCAACGTCCGGGGGGAATGCTAAAAACTGTGTTCCCAGATCTGCGTCCTCGATCCTACAATGCCCAGCTTTGAGATACGGGGAACTAACTTGAAAACTGAAATGTGCAACTGTCACTTGACTATTGGGCGAAGACGCCAAGTCCCTGGACAAGTTATGTAGCTTTTTGGAGCCTCAGTTTCCTCCTGGGTGAAATGGGGATCATAATACACGTAAGGTGCTCTCCAAAGCCCAGGGGCCCTACCTGACTGCTGCGGGCCTTCATCCCACCTTGGCCTCTGACATCTGAATGTGGAGAAACAAGAAAAAGGACCTGTCCCAACTCTGGTTAAATCCCGTGACTGCTTCGCTCAGACATCTCAGAGCCCAACGCGGTGGGAGGTTTCCAGTCAGACTCTGTAGTTCTTAACCCCAGCGCCGAGAGCCGAAGTCTAGACCTGGCTTGGTCACCGCTGCTACCTGACTTGTTCTTCACTTTACTTCTCCAAGTTGAAGGCATCCTGGCAGGCGGCTCTGTGTGACTGCGTGCCAAATGGTGACCCGTCCCTCTCCAGTGATGACATTGAACTTTACCTCTTACCGCCTCTCTTGTAACGTTCGTTCAGTCCACAAATAGTCACGAGGATCCTCCCATGAGCAAGCACTGTGCCGGCACTGGGGATACAGCAGAATAGGACAGAGAAGTCCCCACGCTCATGGAGCCTGCATCGCAGCGGGGAGAGGGTAGAACTTTTTGGGTGGAGACACACAGGCAGCTGAGGTCGGTGAGGTTGCAGGAGCGTGATCTTAAGGCCCATTGGCTTGGGATGCCCACTCCTGAAAACGAATGTCCACCTTCAAGTCTGACCCTGCAGTGCCCACCTTTCAAGTCTCTGGGAGGGCCCGTGAACATAGCACCTGCATGGTGGCCGGTAGAGTGCCAGGCGCGTGCTGGGCACCCCATAAGTTGGAGATCCCCTCTCTTTCTCCAGACACAGATCTTCTTGTGTCCCCCTTCCTGTGTCTCCCTCCCTGCCCTGATTTTCACAGAAAGCCAGAGAGGAGAGAGGCTTTTTGTGCTCAGGGCTGAAGATGAGACATTTCTTCTTTTGTAAAAAACCGAGTTTCGTGGGGCGGCAGGGAGCCGTTTTAAGTTCACAGCACAATTAAGAGGAAGGCACAGAGAGTTCCCATATAGCCCCCTCCCCATACATGCACAGCCGCCCCCATTGTGGATATTCCCCACCAGATGGTACATTTGTTACAACTGATGACCCTGCACCGACACATCATTATCACCGAAGGTCCATACTTTACCTTAGGATTTACTCTCGGTGTTGCACGCTCTATGGGTTTGGACAATTGTGTAATGACACACACCCATCGTTATAGTATCATATAGAACCTGTTTACTGCTCTAAAAATCCCCTGTAGGTGAGCCACTTCTTTGGGTTCAGGGACAGCCTGCCGGGCAGTGAACGAGAGGAGGACGGGAGACGTGTGGCGCTCTCGGGGAAAGCCTGTCCTGGCTCCGTCCCTGAAGCAGAGGGGGCAGGGCGCAGCCTGGGGGCTCCTTCAAGCAAGCCACCGGAGGAAGACATGGTTAGAGCGGAGTGAGGGAACACAAGCCACACGAAGCAAGCAACGGCGACAACATTTATACCCCAAGTCCCACCACAGCGCCATCGCATCCCGCGGCGCAGTCCGGCCAAGTGGCTGTTCGAGACCCACCACCGGCAAAGTGGAGCATGGGATTGGCATCCATCATAAAAATCAATGGTTCTTTTGCTAAGTGGTCAATATTTATTTGGCTTTAGCATTGTTTAATTCAATGCATCAATTAAAGATAGTGTAATGTCTGCTCTGGTCTACAGCCCCAGCTTCTGTGTGTCGTTACCTCATCTGTTTGAGATCACTCACGTCCTTACGTCTCTGCTCCTTTGTCCCCTTGCATAACTCAAGGACAGGAGTAATTGACGTGAAACTTTTAAAAATTAATTTCGCTGCATATGCCACCGAGGGGGAGTGCAAGTCCTCTCAGCCATTTATAACGTCACGGTGATTGGTCCTGACAAAACAATACCTTAAAAACTCACCAAAGTAAATTATGGCCCGAGCAAATGGCTGCTCTGCGGCAGGGCCGGAGGCTTGGAGGGGAGCCAGGCAAAAACAAAGTAATGTGCTTTTGATATTAATAACAGAGATGATATTGATCTGCAAGCTAGTGTCACTTTTCCACTCTGGCGAGGAGATTGCTCCCGGCATTTAGTCCACTGAAAGCCACTTTCCATGCAGGCCATTTAATTTTGTGAGTCTTTAATTATGTGAAATGGAGTCTAGTTAAAGGGCCAGGTCCCAGTTTTGCCGGGCGGAGACGTGGGCTGTGATTCAGGAAGCTGTCAGAAATGAATATAACTCAATTCTTAGATCTGCAAATGCAGTTGTCTTTCCAAATGTTTATTTCATGCCTGCACTTCTCTGGCCCGGTGCCACCGTGCATCAGGACAGACACAGCCTCTGATTACAGGACCACATTTTTCAAAGGCCTGAAGTTAATGTGCCTGTTTTCTGCATAATAAAAGTCATAACTCACGGGGGCCGTCGATGCCTCTCTCCGGAAAGGGGGCCTGGACAGACCGCGGAAGGGCTATGCATCCCAGCCCAGGCACCTGGCCTGGCCCAGTTTTGGACACTCGATCTCGTGGTGGAGCTGAGACAGACCGCGCTGGCAGACCACAAGTCAGACCACAGGCCAGTCCGTGGGTCAGATTATATCAGACCGTGAATAGGATCACAAGACACATTGGGGAGAAGCCCACATATCAGACCACAGAGAAGTCCGGGATGCCTGATTTAGGATTCAGGAAGTCTCATCACCGCAGCTCCACACCTTGGCTTTATCTGAGTGCCCTTCCTCTGATTGGACCAAGTCTCCTTCTGCCTTTCTCTTAACACACACACACAGACCTCCCCATATGTGTCCATATGCTCCTCCAAAGGCACCTTTTGGGGCGCCTGAGTGGCTCAGTCAGTGAAGCGTCCGACTTCAGCTCAGGTCACAATCTCATGATTTATGAGTTCGAGCCCCGCGTCAGGCTCTGTGCTGACAGCTCAGAGCCTGGAGCCTGCTTCAGATCCTGTGTCTGTCTCCCTCTCTCTCTGCCCCTCCCCTGCTCATGCTCTCTCTCTCTCTCAAAAATAAATAAAAACATTAAAAAAAACCCAAAGGCACCTTTCACATACACACATACATGCACGTGTAGTTGTATGTGTGCACGTGCTTGGACTCAGCTTTACAATTGTTCCTCATGTTGCCTGCTCTGTCCCTTTTCCGGATAAATCTCTCCAGAATCCCACGGAGGCTTCCTACTGAAATGCATATTCAGCATGTGCAGTTCAGCCTGCCTGGGTATCCTGGGGCTATTCTGGCTGCCACCTGGGAGTTCCAGGATAGGAGGTACCTGGGGGTGTTCAGCTCGCCCTGCTGTCGCCCTGCCGGGCAACATTCTCCTGTCTCCGGCTTCACAAAGAGGGGTCAGCACAGAACAGCAGTCTCATATCTAGAACTCAGCTCTGAGACAGTCCACCTTCCCCGAACATTGTCAAGGATTAAAAGCTAAACTGATCAGAAACGCAAAGAGAAAACACCACAGGATCTACACACTTTACCCACAGGAGGATGCGCCAGAACCTCACTTCGAGCTCCTTTCTCTGCTTTACAAATAGTTTTGACGCTGTCTATTATTGTTTGTTCAGCCCACAGAGGATTTAGAAGCAGAGTGAGCAGGTGGAGAGTGGCTTCTAGAAGCAAAAGTACTCAAAGCAGCAGGAAATCACAGCTGAAAGCGAGGGAAGACAGAAAAACTCTAAAAGCAGACAAAAGAACTTGATGTGGTGAGGTTTTTCAAAGTTAATTTTATAGTATAATGTGGGGGAAAGAGGTGTGTACCCAAATATATTTAGGAAATGCTGGGTAAAGAAAGCCAGAGTGGTTTCTTGGCTGCAAGGGATTTCAGTGCCCTTAGTATGCTAACATGCACAGTGCAACTGAAAAGGCAGCAGGGGTAGAATTCAATTTTTCCCAAACTTATTTACCCATGAATATCTTTTCTCCCCTAGCCCTCATCCCAGAGGATTTTGAGAAGTTAATATTCAATAGAACATACTCTGGGAAATACTGATATACCACGATTGATGTTTGTACTGGTGACTTCAGTGGACACGATCTGTTTTTTGGTTCTGCCTGTAGCAACAGCCATTTGGAGATCCATCCTTCCCCAATTTTTTTTTTTTGGAACATGTGGTTTATTTGGGGGTCTATTTATCAACCCCAGCAGTGGGCACATAACCCACACGAAGCCACTCAGGAAGTTGCACTCCCCGCTGGTTGGCATAATTGGGTTACAGGATAGGGACATTGTCAGATTGGGGCTATTGAGATGCTATGGGACTTTGCAGGGAAGTCTGGGTAAGAGACAACTGGACTAACAGACAGAGGATGTGAGGCTTGGGGCCATTTTGTCACCACCTGAAGCCTAACAGGAAGTCAATGTGGAAGGTATCAGGGCCAAGAGATGGAGAGAAATAAGGTCTGTCTTTTGAAAAGATCACTCCCTGTGCTATGTGTGTATGGAAATCGGAATTGGTAGAGGGGTCCAGCATGGAGACCAGTTGGCAAGCAAGTACTGAAAAAAGTGAGGGTTGCTTGGAATAGAGGGAAGGCAGTGGAGGGGTGAGGGCTATTTAGGAGGTGATATGCACTTGGAGAGTCATTGGTGGGTATGAAGAAGAGGGAAGGAGAAAGGATGGCTCCCAGGTTTCTGACTTGCAAAGATGCATGGATGGCGGTGATGTTTGAAAGAGGACCAGGTTTGTTTTGGCGGAATGGGGTGAGAAGAGTTCATTTTGGTTACATGTGGGATTTCGAGGGTGGTTGAGAAATCTAAGTGGAAATGTGGAGTGAGGAAGGTCGGGGAGAGCCTTGGATCAGAGATACAAACTGGGGAGGCACCGGCTCATGGAGGGTAATGAGTGACCCATGGCAATGTCACCCAAACCCACGTGTGGACAGGAGGAGGAAACTTCAAAGGAAACGGGAAAAGAATCCCCTGAGAGGTAGAAGAAAAGGCTTGTTTGCAGGAGGAAAGAAGACTAGCTTATTGAGAGGTCAAGGAAGGGGATGGCTTTGGATTGGGGGATGAGGACATTGTTAGTATCCTTGGACAGAGCTGTTTGGGTGGAGTAAAAGAGCGGAGGTCAGATTTGCAGGTGGAGGAGTGAGTAGGAAGTGAGGAAACAGCAAATAATAACAGCAAATGGTGGTGAATAGGAAGTAAATACTTACATGAGCAGGCTCTCTTCTCAGCGCTTTACGTGTGTTAACACATTTAATCCTCACAGCCACTCTTTGAGGTATGTACATGAACTTCCATGTTATAGATGAGGAAACTGACGTCAGAGAGGTTAGGTAATTTGCTTGAGGTCATACAGCTGTGCCCATAGTCCTCGCCATTAACTTATACTGAGGAATTAACTCTTTTAAGCAGTTTCTGTGCAGCACTGGGGAGAGACAGACCTGTAACTAGAGGGGGGCATGTAGCCAATGGAAGGCTTCTCTTAAGATGGGTGGACTTAAACTTCAAATGTCATGGGGAAACATCTTCTTAAGAGGAAGTGATGGATACAGAAGAAAGAGAAGGAATAATGGGTAAGGTGGGCTCCTGAGAAGGTGGGAGAGAATGGGCTCTGGAACACAGGGGGAGCTAGGAGGAAGGACCCCTCTAGTGCAGGATCGGAGAGATTAGGGACCCATGTAGGTAGATTTGCTGGCGGAATTCCTTTGGGAGGGTATCCATTTTCTTTGTAAAGGGGGAGGAGAGTGGGGAGGAGCAAAGCATCTCAGAGGTTTGAGGAGACTGGGGAAAGTTTGCAATAGTCACAAAAGAAGAGGAAGCTGCTGGAGAGAAGCTGAAGAGTCATGGAAGGCTGGTGATCATGCATTTGTAGGTTTGTGTGCATCGCAGAGAGAGCACAGGTTTGGGGTCATCTGAAACTGGCATTTTGATTAACAGGTAGAGAAAAGACAGTAGGGAAGAGAGCTTGGGGTGTTGGTGAGAGTCCGTAAAATGATGGGATTCTATGGCATCCCTGCTGGATAATGGGGGAAGTGAAGAAAGAGAGGGACTGATGGATTGGGAGAAAGTTAAAGAGGTCGGTGGACTGGAGGTCTTGATGAAGCTAGAGCAAGGCCATAATGAAAGCTGGCAAAGAAAGAGAGGAGGGTCTAGTGAGAGAATGGGATGCCTGAGTTAGTGGTGCTGGCGGGGGCCCAGTTGGGGAAATGATAAGGCTCGTGTCGTGGTGAGGCGTGGGAATGAGTGGCTTGGGGAGGTGGGAAGAAAAGTCATTGGAGATGAGAAGGTCAAGGACCTGAGCAAGCCCGGGTGTTGTGTGTGGGTATTCCATGTGGGTGATGAATTCACCCAAGATTAAGGCACAGCTCAGGGTGGAAAGACTCGAGCCAGGTGTGGAAGTCTTTGGTGACCGCGGAGGCTGGGCAGGATGTCCGCAGCAATATGTCAGTCAATATAAGGCAAGGGGAGAGGGTGTAACGCTGCACGACACAGCCCTCCAAGGGGCATGTTTTTGGAAACAAGAGAAAAGGAGAAGTGGCCTTGGACAGCAATGGAGAGTAGGATGGACACACTAGCCCCTCTCCCACCCTTAGGGTGTGTGTGAGAGTACAAACAGCAACCTCTTGAGGGAGCTGCAAAGGAAGTGGTGTCCTCAGGAGACAGTCTGGTTACCTTTCAGGCACCAGCCTAGAGAAAGTTGTCTGGACTGTCAGCACCAGGCAGAGTCTAGGGGCTGAGTGGGGGAGTAGAGCAAGAGCAAGGAGGAACAGCATTATGAGGTTGGTGGGTGTCAGGAGGACTAAGGTCCCAGGAGCTCACACTCTGGGCATGGAAGGTTGGCCTCATTGGTCTCTCTCAGGGTGGTTGGTGCCAGGCTCGTTGCCCGGGGACTTGGGGCAGGGCTGCCACTCTAGCCTTTGAGTCCCTGAGGGGAGCTCCCTGTAGATGGGGCATGAGGGTGACACTTCGCCAGTGCCCCCATGGCTCTACTGTACACCCCCCTACCCGATACTTTGTTCTCTGTGTGGTCCCCTTAGTGCTTTTGGCCCCCTGGTTGAGAGATTGTGGAATCAAACAATCCGGAGCTGGAGTTCCTGCTTAGCCTCTTAAGAGCCACGGGGATTCGGGCAAAATCATTGGCTCTGTGCCTCAGTTTTCTCATTAGTAAAATGAGGCTGTAAAAGCACCTACCTCCTAGATTGTTGTGAGGATTAGGTTAGATGATGCAAATAAAGTGCTGAATGCAGAAGCTGATTTATAATAAGTGCTCAGCAATAAGCAATATACGTTTGTTGAGCACGGTCTAGGAGCCAGGTTCTGTTCTAAGACCTTCCGCGTAATGACTCCTGTAATTCTGTCAGCTCTAGGAGGGGGGCGCTATTACTTCCATCATTCTCCCTGTACAGGTGAGGACACTGAGGCTCACAGGTGAAGCGCTTTGTCCGAGATGGAATCAACCATCGACTGGTGAAACCGAGGTCAAACCAGGTAGTCAGCGCGTACAGCCCTCACCCTTCAGCACGATGCCATATGGCCTCTCCCTACGCTACAAATGTTAGCCATTACTAACCGTTATCACCACAAAATCATATCACAAAGTTTAAATAACCAAGAGCTGGGACTGGTGCCCACACTAAGCTGGCGGTGGTGCACAGAACCTGACACTGTCAGGTCATCCTCAACCTGCCAGACCAATCTCTCCCCCTCCACTGGGCTGAGCCCATCTGCTTCCTGAGTGGCTTAGGCTGGGCTGTCTGGCTCTCCAGCAAGCCCCTGGCTGTGTGACCCCAGTCTCCTGTCCACCCAGCCAAGTCTCCATCAGAGGCAAGATACCCCTAGGTTGGGGTACGTGATTATGTGCACTTAACATCTTTACCTACTTTCCCTCTTTCCTCTTCTCTTTCTGTTTCTGTCTTGACCACAAAGTCAATTTCTGTCTGAGGGGGTCCATCCAAGATTTTTCTGTCACTCATCCCTGCAACCCATACCCCCTTCTCCCTTAGATCTTTGTATTACCTCCTCAACGTGTTCACAGACGTGTTCTCCAGGGTCCTGAGTGAGAGCTGAGGATAGCAGGTTTGGGGGTGATGAGTGGGCTCTTGGAGCCTGGTTAGCAGGCCCTGGAGGCCCCAGTTGCTTGGAGAGAATTCTCCAGCCTCAGATGATTTGATGGACTAAAGCTGTGCTGGGACCCCTGGCCCAAGCCCTGACAGGCTTCCTGGAAGGGCAGCTCATTTCACAGTGGGCACTGAGTGGGTGCTGTGGGTACATCTTCACTGTGGTGGTCCTGGAGCAGCAGCCCTTGGCCACCCACGCTCACGGGAAGTGAGCCCCCAGAGGACAGCCAGCATCAGCTGCATTTGCCAGTGTATCGCAGCAGGGGAACACATAGTAGGGACTCAATATTTGTGGAGTATTTGATTCTGTCCTCCAGCTTGGAGAAGAGAGGGGCGGAGCAGATGTGTGCCGGGAATTGTCCTAAGTGTTTTATGGGAATTCGTTAACTGAATCGTCACACCAACCCTGAGGTGGGTACCAGTATCACCCCCGTTTTAAAGATGAAGAAACTGACACCCCATGGGGTAGGGTAACTTGCCTGAGGGGATACCACGAATAAGCAGCAGAGCTGGGATTTGAAGCCCAGTAGACTGACGTCAGGCCAAGGCTCTTGACTATGACCGGTGCTTACTCTATTTCTGAACCTTGTATCTAGGGACAGAAGTCCAAGCCCAGCAGCTTCTGCTCTAAGGGATTTGCCGGCTCAGTGACCGGCTGGTTCAGGGTGGGGTCTGGCCCAGGGATTCCAGATAATGTCAGTAGGATGGCCATTCACTCATTCTCTCGGCCTCTCTCTGGTCTGCTTTTATCTGTGAGACAGCTTGTGCCTGCTGTCTGGCCATGGGGGCCAGGCCTCGGGAAGGGTCCCCCACCAGACCCACCTGCTGCAGAGAAGGGCCGGCTCAGCATAGGAAGGGGGTTGCTCTGGCTAGAAGAGGTCCGGGGGGCTGAGCAGGCACATTCGGTACATGTCCCCACAAGCTCCTTTCCAATGCCGGCGGCTTCACACCTTTTAATTTATTAACCCCCGTACAGCCTGTTATATAAGGTAGGGATTATCATGCCCTTTTATAAACGAGGAAACTAACTTCTCTATGTTCACACATCTTGAGGTGGGACTGCTGAGAGTCAACTCAGTCTACCTAATTCTGAAACCCCATGTTTCCTGGAGTTTCTCAGGTGCCCTGGGGGAGCATATCAACCGTGACCTGCCTGGGGTCCCCCAAGTCCTCTGGGCAGTTTGGTGGTCAGAGGACGGAAGCTAACGGGCACCTGGCAGGAGAAAAGGCCCAGGTCTCACCAGGGCCAGGGGCAGAGCTGGAGGAGACCCCTGGTTAGATGATGCTCAGGGCCCTGGAGCTGGTGATGGTGGGTTTCCTGCCCTCTCCCGGCCCTGCCTGGCCGCCAGGGCTGTGAGTCTGGGGAGTGGGCACCTCCCCCGGGGCCCCTGGCAGGGAGAGAGCAGTGCCTGTCGCAGGAGGCAGGCAGGCATGGTGCGGTCCCTGCCCATCTGGGGAGTGCTTGGTGGCTGGCTGGAACTGAGCAGTGGACAGCGTTTGGACTCGGCAGCGGGAGCCCAGCTCGGAGGCTGCGAGGCAGAGCCGTGAACGCCAACAGTCTGGAGGCAGGCTCCGGAGGGAGACAGGCTCGGGCCCATTTGCTGAGCTCGGTTCCCACGACAGCTCAGCAGACAGATGGACCTGGGGATCCTCGCCGCCTGGGCAGGAGGGTGTACGCATGAACAGGAATGCAGGCGCCCCAGTGGGGAGGGGAAGGGCTGGAGGCCTCTGGAGGTGGCCAGGAGGCTGAGTCAGGGGGCAGGTGCCGAGGCCTGGGCTATATTGTTAGATACACCAGATGGGTGCACTGGGCTCTGTGCTTACACTGACCCCTGGACCTGGGACTTATACGGCCATGACACTGGCCCCAGGCTTTTCCTTGACTCCAGCCTCAGACTGAATCCTGAACCAGAGCCCAGATTAAGCCCTGATCCCAGCCCCCCACAAAGACTTGATCATTTCGACTATCCTCACTTGCTTGTGTCCTTCTCAGAAAGAGCCCAGGGCCAACTGCCCAGATACTCCCCAGGAGGGATGGGGACCAACTGGAAAGGGCAGCCTCTGGAGGGCACAGGAGACCAAGAGCAGCCAGGACCAAGAGCGTCAGGGAGTTTAGGTGGCAGAACTGACTAGTGGAGAGCAGAGTTGCTGGATGGAGACAGAGGGCAGCAACCCCCAGGGCTGGACCCAAACCCAGCCCTGAGGACAAAGGCCAAGTGCATGGCCTTACAGGGTCTGGGGAGGCTGGAGGAACAGGTGGTCTTGGGGAAGAAGCAGCAGGAAAGGCAGAGCTCCCCCCCCCCCGCCCCCTCGCCTCCCTGAGTCACAGCCCGGGGAGGGGTCAGTGCTGGTGCAGTTTTTTTTAATATATACATATTTTAAATTTATTTTTGAGACAGAGAGAGACAGAGCATGAGCAGGGGAGGGGCAGAGAGAGAGGGAGACACAGAATCGGAAGCAGGCTCCAGGCTCTGAGCTGTCAGCACAAAGCCCGACTCGGGGCTCGAACTCACAGACTGTGAGATCATGACCTGAGCTGAAGTCGGATGCTCAACTGACTGAGCCACCCAGGTGCCCCAGTGCTGGTGCAGTTTTGACCAGATAGTTAGAAATGGCCTGGGGGGAGGAACTCTCCCCGCAAGGACCAGAGTGACCTTGGGCTCAGAAATTAGCAGTGCCCCAGAAAGTGAGGCAGGCAGAGGTCCGGGGTTGGGGGCAGGTATAGAGGCTGTTCATTTTGGAATGAGCCAGGAATGACTTTGGTTAGGGGCTGGTAGTGATGATCAAAGTTGCCTAATATTGGGGGACACTCCCTATTCCTGGTACTCCTGTGTTCCCTCATCTAGTCCTGTTTATGGCTTAGTGAGATGTTAGGACAGATGCCCTAAGTGCCCCATCCTGATCGCCCCTCAACCCTGATTCTGCCGGGGTGGGGGGGTTCCTCTGGCTGCAGGAGTGTGCTGCCAGAGACCTGTGGGGACAGGGGTAGGGTTGTTAGGGCCCCCGAGAGCAGTCACAAAGGACTGGTGTCTGTGGATAAAGAGCCCAGCTTCCTCTCCTCCAAGGAGGCAACTATGAGGTGAGTTCTGTACTATGTTGTAGGCCAGGGGCCGGCAAACCTTTTCTTTGAAGGACCAGGGAGTAAATATTTTAGGCTTTGAGGACCACCGGGTCTCTGTGGCAACGATTCAATTCTGTTGCAAAAAAGCGATCAAAGACAACACATAAATGAATGGGCCTGGCTATATGGCTTCCACTAAAAGTCTATTTACAGTATTTACAGCAGGCGGGCTTGACTTGGGCCATGGGCTATAGTTTGCTGACCCCCAAGGTGTCTCCAGCAGGACTGAGCCCGGTGGCCCACAAGGGTCACCTGCTCACTGACAAACCTTGATGGCCACCTCTCCTTCCTTGTATCATCTCTGGACTCCCTGCTTGAGCTTCTGGATCTCTTCCCAAATAAACGCCTTGCCCTTGAATTCTTGTCTCAGGATCTGCTTCTGGTGTCCTCAAATTCAGGCAGGTCCCCCATTTTACAAATGAAGACACCGAGGCACTTGGAGGCTGAGCACTTGGGGCTTCTGCAGAGCCCCATGAGAAGAGGCAGCGCTGCCTTCTTGAACAGCTGTGACCTTTTCCAGGTCCACCAGACTGCCGTCACCCTGGAGAAGGAGGTGTCCACCTGCGCAGGTCACTGGAGTCCGCAGAACATGTGGCCTATTCATTCGCTATCAGGGGTCTCAGGCACAGAGGACGAGGACATCCCTGTTCTGCCACCAGGGCCAGCAGTTTGGACAAAGAATGGCAGCCAAATCCAGGGCAGAAGGGGGTCAATGTCTCCAAGGCGTAATCTTGTCCCACCTTTGCTTGGATCTTCTCTGGGAGACCAGTGGGACGTGAATTATCATGGCCACTTTTCAAATGGGTAAACTCAGAGAGGGGAAGCTACTTGTTCCGGGCCACACAGCTCATGCTTGTTCCCAGGGCTCTGTGAGCAGCTCGGGGATGCAGAAGAGAGAGCACACTTGTGTCTGGGGGGACCATGGTTGGCTCCATGGCTCTCGTGGCCTCTCCGACTCACTCTCTTAACTGCCTTTATAATTTTGCTGCCTTGCTGGATCGTAGCAACTTGAAAAAAAGAATCGTCTAATCTAATTCCCATTTTACAGATGGAAAAGTTAAGTAAGACCCAGAAAGGAGGAGGAACTTCCCAGAAGGTGAGCCAGTGAGTCAAACCGGACAGGAGCAGGAGCTTAAAATCCTCAGGAAAGCGATGTGGGTCCCCGAATTCCTCCCAAAGCCAGGTGATGTCTTTGACACCTTGACTCCCAGAGGCCAGCCCTGGAGTGGACAACCGGCTCTGAGCCAGCCTGTCCCTCTCCCCTCTCTGCCAAAGCTCCGCTTTCTGGGCTCTGTCGTGGTCTGAAAACTCCTCCTCCAGTCTGCTCTCGGCAGAGCACAGATTATCACTCTTGTGCTAATTATTTTTATGATTAAAAGATGATAAATTATTAAACAAAGTCTGAAAAATGTGCCAAGATCTGCTCTGAGGCTGGGCCTGAGAAGTTGCCCCCTTGGCATCCACGGTAATTAATAAATGAGGCTCTCCATGGAGAGGAGCCACAGCTGGCACATCTGGCAGCCAGGCAGGGGCTGGCGGAGGGCAGATGCTGGGCAGGCGGGGAGGAAGGGGACTCCCTGGGAGCACCCAGACCGGGCTTTGGTATCGGAGACCCCTCCCTCCCTGCTCTCAGCCTGGGACTCAGCAGAGGGCCCTGTGGCACCAGCCTGACATCTGGTTCCCGGAAGAAGCCTAGGACTTTAAGCTGGGAAGCCACAATTAACCCCTCGATCCAATTCCATTCTCCAAATGCAGACTTGGGAGGATCCCAAGTGTCTACAGGAAGGCAGGAGACCAGGATTCAAATCCCCACCAGCCATTTCTTCTTGTGGGTAATTTTGGGTAGGTCACTGGATGGGACTCTAAGCTTCAGTCTTCATATCTGTAAAATGGATGGAAATGACCTCTACTTTGCAGCACAGGGGTGTTAAGAGTATTAAATAAAATAATGTCTATAAAGGCACCCTGATCTTGGTAGACGGTCAATAAATGGTAGCTGCAAGCCAAAGCTTTGGTTTATTGTTGCTGTGCAATTATTAGCCATGAAGTCTTAGTCAGCTTAAACTTTTCAATCCTCAGTTTCTTTGTGTGTAAAATGGGGATGAGAATTCCTAAATCTCAGGATCAAGGGAGAAACTATATGTGCCTACCACAGAGTAAGTGCTCAGTTAATGGTAGTTATTTTATTATAATTGTTTATGACAACTCCAATGCACTGACATTTCAACACTTGAATTTTCCTCCCCTCCCACAGGCCACTTCTCCTCTGCCCCTTTTGCTGGCTCTCCTTCCTTCCCCACCTTTACTCATGGCATCGCCCTGGGGTCAGGCCTTGGTGTCTCATTTTTTTCTCCACACCCTCTCCCCTGTGGTCTTGTCCATCCGCGTACTGATGACCCTTACATTTGTAAGTCTAGCCTGTACCTCTCACTTAAAATCCAGACTCCTTATCGAGCTGCCCATTCAAACTCTCCCCGAGGATGTCTAATAGACGTCTGAAATGTAATATGTCTGACAACACATCCCAAACAGAATGCTTGAGCTTCCTTCTGCAAACCCACCCTTCCCCCAGTCTTCCCACCTTGGTTAATGGCAACTCCATCCTTCTAGTCAATGATGACACCCTGGAGTCATCTTGATTTTGCTCTTTCCCTCACATCAAATGCCTAACCCGTCAGGAAATCTGGTCAGCTCCACCTTCCACCTCTAGGAGAAGTCAATGACCACCTCTCTTCACCTCTTCTGGTCTCACCCCAGGGCAAGACGCCATCTTGTCTTGTCTGAATGATTCCAACAAGGTCCTAATTGGTGTCCATCCTCTGGAACTTGGCCTCCTATGCTCTATGCTTCACACAGCAGCCAGAAGGATCCCCTTCAGACAAAGTCTAAGAGGCATAACTATTTCCCATACTAAGGAAACACTGTCAATGAACATACACCATGGCATTTATTTTAAGACCCATGTGAAAACACATGTATCTTAAAATCACTGCTCTATAACAACAGGGTAGTTAGTATTGAGTCCTTACTGTTTGCTGAATGCTGTCCAAGCACTTCAGATATGTCGTCTCATTGAATTCTGACAAGCAACCAACGAGTACCTATGAGATAAGTCCATTATTCCCCCATTTTACAGATGTGACAACCGGAGCACAGAAAGATTAAGTAGCTCTCTGTCCAGCTGGCAGAGATAAAGTCCAGGCTGAAACCCAAGCAGTCTCTTAAGCCTTGTCTTCCAACAGGAAACGGAGTGTGAAGCCATGTGAAAAACAGGAAATCAGCCTTGTAAAATGGAGAACAGCAGTCTTGTTCAGTGGGGGAGATCCCCACCGCTGCATTCCCATAATCCCAGCATGTCCCCCCAACATTCCTGTCATGCCCTGCCAACGGGCCCTCTCGTCTTCCTGACTCAGGTGGGTCTCCCATGGTGAGGCAGACCTACTCTCTGTCTTGGTACTTGGAAAACTGAACCTTGCTTGAGGCCATAGACTTCTTGTGACCAAATGAGCATCTCGGGAACTTTCTGGCTTTTCCGAAGGGACCTGACTTCTCATCTCTTCCTGCCGCCCCCCGGGGGTAAGGGGTGGGGGTGCCCAGTCGCCCTCACAGCCTTTAATTCCAACCCTCTGGAAATGGCTGAAACCAATGGGTTAACTTGCTTTCCCTATTAAATATTTACATAAACACGCTCGGGAAGGTGTGTGTAAGTTATCAATAATGCAAGGCCAGCCTAGGCTCGGTGAGAGCTAAGAGACCCAAATTGTATCATCATAATCCATTATTCACATATAATGCGTCTATTCTCCTCCATTAGCGCAGGCAGGAAATGCCCCTGAGTGCCGGGCAGGGCTTTGGAAAGCGCAATAAATGGCGGATAGACACATGGCAGGAGGGCGGCAGCTGTAGTTAAACAAGTGTAAATTAGCGCCCAGCCGCCTCCCTGCCCGCATCCAGAGCGGCGGACACACACGCCTGGCAGGGAGGGGGTTACAGGATGTGGGGAACTCGCCATCAGTCCGCGCACCCAGCCCGCCCGGCCTCCCTGCCCCGGAGGAGGAGCCTCCTGCCGGCCACGTGGGAGACCACACCGTGCGGAGCGTGGCTCCTTGCCCTTGAAGGATGGGGCTGGAATCTCGGCTGGGCCACGGAAGGGTGACCTAGGGTGAGCGAGTGTGTCTAACTGGCTGGACAGTTCGATGATCTGACGTCCTGACACCTTCACACGAACTTTTCTTCCTGTCCTTCCATCAGTCTAGCTCGCCAGTTCTCAAACTTGAGCAGGTTTGTGTAACACTTACTATACTGAAATATCCAGAAAGAAAACTATATGGACCACTGAAGAGATCTGGGGGGCAATTTGAATTCTGCAACCTTTGCCTATGCACCAGTGTTGGAACCTAATGCCCATATAAAAGTTCATAATACTAGCTATGTGGCTTTGGGCAAGTTACTAACCCTTTCTGAGCCTCAGTCTCCTTATCTGCACATGAAGAGACTAATATCTACCTTACAGAGCACATGAGAGGCATTAGGTGAGTTTGAATTCTATTTTCAGCACTTTCTAGCCATGAGAATTTGGGCAGGTTACCTACGTCCTTCTGTGCCTCAGTTTCCTCATCTGTTAAGTGGAAGATGTTAATAGGATCTGCCTTGTAATTGGACCGGAACCTGTTTGCATTCTGCTGTGAAGAAGAGTGGTGCTGTGGGTCAGACGTGCCTTGATTGTGGGCGCAGCACCAGGAGGTGTTACTTGGGTCTGCACCCTGGCTGCTGTGGAAGCCTTTACCCCATGGGAAAACTCCAAGGCAGTCTGCGTGGGGCAGCGGTTAGCAGGTGGTCAAAGAAAAACTTCAAAGAGGACACAGATGGCTAACCTTGATGAAAGTGGTTCTAACAGAACCTTACCTGCCTTGACCTCCAAATGTGCTGTAGCCCTTTGTATTTTATCCTTGACATAACACCGTGGCAAACCAGTACATATTTATCTATTCATTCATTCAACAAGTAAGTGTTGAGTGCTAGAATGAGCTCTGCACTTCTGGTCAGTGGAGAGAGCAAGTCAGACCCAGTTCCCATCTTTTGGGAGCATACACTTTAGTAGGTGTAATGATAAAAACAATAGCAATAATAATAATAATAATAATAATGGCACCCACCTATAAAATACATTATAATGTGCCAGTCCGGACATTAGACCAATATCTGAGTTTTATGAACAAGGCACCTAAGGCTCAGAGAAGTTATGGGACTTTCCCTAGGTCACACACAGCTGGTAAGCGGCAGTGGAGGAACTTGAATCCAGATCTGTCTGTTTCCTTCGCTTCATTATGACCTTCTTCCTCAAAATCAGCTTCTGAAAAAGGAGAGTCTCCTGGGCTACCTGGGATCTTCCAGAGGAAGGAAGGGACTGCTGAGGAAAGGAGACATCAACTGATCCCAAGGTCCCTCGCTTGGTGCCACAGTGCAGAGAAATTCTGTCGTGACACAGATGGTGGGAGCCCTGGCCACGGTGAGTGCTAATAAGTCCCAGCTCAGCATGCGGGAGAAAGGGCCGGCCCAGAGCTTGCTTGGGCAATGGCCCAAGCTGGTAGTGTGACATCTTTACTGTCTGATTAATAGAGCCCTGGGGACAGGAGGCATCTGAGGCAGCTCTGAGGTTATGGGCCTGGGGACAAGGAGAAATAAATAGCCTTCAAAGGGCCCGTCCTAGTGGGGGGAGGATGTGAGACCAAGGCAAGGTGTCTGTCCCTTCATCCTCCAAGGGCTATATGAGGAGACTAGGGAGGACCGGGTGTCCCTGGAGCCTGGCAGAGACGATGCAGATGGTCCAGGGGACGGATCAGACACAGGACAGTCCCTTGGCCATCAGCCTGGGTAAAGAGCTCTAAGACACTTAGCCATGTGGATGGAGGCAGTGATCTCACAGGGGAAGGCCTGGGACTCAGGCTGTCCCTCTGGCTCCTGAAAGTGGCAAGGAGCCAGGAACAGGGGCAGGACTGCAGGGTCTCAGCTCTGCAATGAGCTCACTGTATCAGGTAGGGCCCCATCAGAGAAGCAGAGCCACCATGAGTGGTCTGAGGGCTTTCTCCTGGGGATGAGGCCTCATGTGATCATGGGAGCTGGTGGGTAGTGACATTAGTCTGTACCCGTGTGTCTGCTCCAGGCCTGGGGTCAGAAGGGCTGGCAGTTGGGAAGGGAAGCTGCACGTGAAGAGGAAGTGAGCAAGGACGAGTTGAGCCTGAAAGGGTGACTTGGGACCCACAAGGCGGACACACTGAGACCCACATCCATCTCTCACTGGGACCTGATTGGTGTCCCCCTGCCTCCAAGCCTCCAGCTGATGCCATGGGTGATCTGCAGAGGAGGTGGCCTGCTTCACCATGACGCCGTGCACAGCCAGGCACTGAGTTCGGCGAACCCGACGGAGGAAATCCTGTGGGGTCTGGAGTTGACCCGCATCTGGCTACCAGCCCAGGCCAACAAAGTGAGCCAGCAGGTGGACAGCAAACACATGAGCTAAGGCACTGCCTAATCCCACGTGAACCTGAGTGCCTACGTGGCTGCGGCTCCACTTGTACCTTCCAGATCTCTTGCAAATGCCCCTTGAGGCCCCTCCTAGCCCAGAACCCTGTGGGGAAAGGAATTCTGGGAAGTGTAGTTCCAGCATTGCTAAGTTGCCACACTACAAAGCCCTTACTTGCCCTGTGACTTTAACCATGTACTTGTCTCTCTCTTGAGTCTCAGGTTCTTCATCTATAGAAGGATGGATTCTTTAATGCTTCTTCTTTTAACACACACACACGTACACACACACGTACACACACACACACACAAACAAAAAGCAAACAAGAGGCAAAGAGGCACGGATTTCCTCCTCTTTCTTTGTGTGCACATGGACACATGAGGTCCCCTTAAAATCAATCTGCAAATCCTGGGACTCCGAGGTCCCCCAGATGGGAGACCTCACAGATCAGCTTGCAGATGCCTCTCCCCTCTGACGGCAGAAGTGGGTAGACCTGAGCCCTAGTGTCCCTGGGAACCAGAGCGAGGTGCCCGGTCTCTCTGTGCCTTGGTTTCTCCACTTGTACAACGGGGATAATTCTCTTTTATTTTTATTTTTTGGGGGGTAGAGAGCGAGCAAGTGAGCATGAACAGGGGAGAGGGGCAGAGGGAGAGAGAGAATCTTAAGCAGGCTCCACTCGCAGAGCCTAACACGGAGCTTGATCCCACGACCCTGAGATCATGACCTGAGCTGAAATTAAGCATCAGACGCTCAACTAACTGAGCCACCCAGGCGCCCCAGGGACAATTCTTTTCTACCTTTCGGGTGACCATCACCTTGTCAGAGGCTGGGGCAGGGCTCGGAGTGTCTGATGGACTTCTTAGTGGTGGCCCAGTGCTGCCTCTGCGGGGACTGCTGTGCCCTGTGCTGAGGACTGGGGGATGGTTAAGTCCAGGCGTCTTCCTCCAGGGAGCCCTCCAGACTGTGGAGAGACAGTAGTGGGGGCGGGGTAGTTCAAGCTATGGAAGCTGCCTCCACAAAAGGTTGTGGGGTTCTGGGGAGAGAGACACGTCCACCTGTGAAGGCTTGTAAAGGAGGAAGTGTGTGAATCAGACCTCGAGAAGGGGTACGGCTGTGATGAGCCCAGGTGGAGGGGAAGAGCCCGGGTGCAGCGTGTGTGGGACTGGGGAAGAGTGTGAGTGATGCAGTGGAGCCCGGGAGTGAGGACTAGTGTGCAGAGCCTTGAGCGCGTGCTAAAGGTGCTCACCCAGTGTTAGCTGAAGCAGCACGTAGTAACCCACGTGAGGTACCAGTGATCCCCACGTCCTCCAGCCTCCCGGGGTGTTTCTTTCCCATCTGAAAAAGGTAACTCAAGTCTCCAAAGTAAGCCCATGGATTCCCAAGGGGGTGCTTAACCTTGTTCTCAGTCTATTGCCCCTGGTTTCCTAACCCGCTCACGGACCCTGCAGCACCCTCCACACTTGATGTCTTCAGCGCAAGGTGGACCCTGCTCGGTTGCCTCTGCTCCTGCAGAGTCTACCCACTGGCCCCAGGCTGTTGGCGGTGGGGGCGGGGAGGGGGGGGACAAGCTTTTATCTTCGGTTGACAGGATAATCATGGGGCATTTAGATAACACTTGGGAAATCGGAAAACAAATCAGTGGGTTGTTAAACCTCCACCAGCCCGCCACCGATTACTGCGCGGTACAAACCGCATTTCGGAAGGGACAGGACCCTACTACGTCCGCTGTCATACCGCTGCCATTCCTTTCCTCCACCAACTCCCCATCCCTCCCCGTCTCTCCCAGATCCCTCGGGCAACCCCAAATTCCACGCACCGTTCAACTCTCTCTTGGCTTTACTAGCTCTTTCCAGACCGTGCCCTGGGGTGGGGCCTTCTTCCTTCGCTAAGTGATTTCCCTTTCTCTACATGAAGGCAGTTGCTTTAGACAGATTTTGTGTGTGTGTGTTCTTCTGCTGTGTGGGTGGGCTAAGTTGGATTCAAAAGGTGGTCGTGCGGATATTAAACTTGGTAGTTGAGATGGCCCGGAACAATATGGAGAACGTTGTAGGTCACCTGCTAAGATCCCGTACACTAGCTTCTGGGAATCAATTCTGTAGAAACATTTGCACAGACGTACGAATATATATGTGCAATGGCACTGTAGCACTACTTACCATAAACATTGGAAATACCCTAATTGCCTGGCAATGGAGTTATGAGTAAAATAAGCAATGGGATGTATATAGTTGTGGAAAAGATAGAAGCGGGTCTCTGTACGTACTGACGTGGAAATATGTATACAACATTGTTAAGTGGAAGAATTGCAAAACAGGGTGTGTGTATATATATATATATATATATATATATATATACACTTTGTAAAGAAGTTTTAAAGAGTACGTATATGTGTATGAGTGCATGCTTACAGATACAGAAAAATATCTGGAAAGACACGCCTTAAATGGTTAATAGTGTCAATCTTAGAGGATGATGGGTGTCAGTGTGTGGGGAGAAAATGTTCCCTTTTTAACATCATATATTCCTGAGTTGTTCTAATTTCTTACCATGAGCATGCATTGCTTATGTAATTAAAAAAAAAAACACCCAATAATTTCTACAACAAGAAAATGTTTACGACACAACGCCAAATACAAATGGTAGAATATAAAAAACGGTTTACATGCAGGGGTTATGAGTCTAGAGAAACCTGCATCTAGGTGGACGGGAATGGAATAAGAAGGAACATCCCAGAAGAAGTGACTGGTGGTTCAGGGCAAGGTCCAGGGAGAGTTCTTTCTCCTCTTCCAGAAGGCTGGGCAGGGCTCAGGTCTGGGACATCTCAAATTCCTCCCAGTCCCTCCCCTCATTACGTCCCCTAGCCCGTGTTCCTATCACTGGCAAGTGGCAGTGGGTATCAACTATTCAATTATTTTCAAATAGTTGAGCTTGGGTCTGGATTGAATAAATCACATTGATGCCAATTTCCAGGGAAGTCCTTTCATATTTTATGATTCGCCCCCACCCTTCCCCCCTTCCTTCCTCGTGCTCCTGTTAATGAACCTGGAGACTGTGAATACTGTTCGGCCGTCCCCACTGTTAAGCCCCAGATGGAAATGCTGCCTGCCGAAAGCATCGAAAGCATCGTGGCTCTGAGTTTTTTCCTCTCCCTCCTCGCAGTCCTGGGGAAATTGATATGCAGGCAGGATTATGCTTTGTTTAAAGCTCAGCCCTGGCTTCTGAAAGAATACATTATCCAAATCGGTGCATGTGGTTGAAATTCTGCAAAACTCAGTTGTGACACACGTGGCTTGCCAATGAGGTGTCCGGCCGGGTCTCGGGCAGCATAAATGCCCAGGATCAGAGAGTATAACCGTGGAAAACCATCCACTAGGGAATATGCCTGGAGTCAATAATTTATCCTGCTGCTGGTGGAAGGTAGGCCTACCGCGTAGCTCATGTGCCATCAGCTCCTAGCCCTGCGGACGGCCACTCTTCCTTTTCTCCAGCTTCTGTAGAATTCAGATTCGTTCAAAGAATGGCTGGAACATGAACATGGAAACCAGAGGGCTTTTTTTTTTTTTTTTCTCTCTCTCTCTCTCCTTTCTCTTTTTATTTTGTAAACAGGTTTCAAAGGAACCCAGTTGGAATTGGAATTTGGTATTCTGGAACTACAAGAGAAAGGACTGGATTAGCCACGTGCTTGCCAGCCCCTCCTCCGATCTTGAATCCTGTCCGTGACGAGGGCACTGGGGGAACGACTCATCGGTGATAATTTGGGAGCCACTGCAGTCCCACTTGGTCTTTAAATGTTAGACTTTTAATGATTTAGGAACCAAAAGAATAACTAAGGAGCCCAGCAGTCATTATCTCAAATAATGAGACTTTTTAATGCAAAATCAATGTTTGTTATAATGAAAATAGATTCCTCAGCTCCTGCAGGGCCAAATGTACAAATCTTTTCTGCTGTTAAATAAAATGTGACGGCTCATTTTCAGGAGGATGGTGAGCATTTTTATTCAAGAGTAAAAATAAAATGTCAGAACTTATTTACTTTTATTAAGTGCTCATTCTCAATCAGATACTCTAATCAATATCTAATTGGAGGCAAGGAAACGGAAAATAATTTTTATGCCAACTTGGGGAAGGGAAGGAAAGCAGAAGTAAAGAAGGTGAGAGAGAAAGAGAGTCGGAGAGCACATTTTCAGTCATCATAATAGCAAATACTAACCAAGCAGATGCAGAGCACCCGGGCTGCGCTAAATGCTTTGCTGGTGTTGTATCGGATACGTTCTCGTGAATCCTGTGAGATGGGCACTCTGTGGTCCCCATTTACAGATGACAACACAGGCTCATGCTTATTGTGCAGTGAAGCTGGGATTGAAAGCCAGGTCTGTCTGACCCCTCCTTTCTAGGTTTTACTGATTCTATCTGTCCCCCTCTACCTTTTTAGAAAATGTCTTTTATTTCATTTTTTTTTTAATGAGTCATTCTTGAGAGGTTAGTTTTACCAATAGAGGTTTTACTCCTATGACCATTGAAACTGTAAACGGAAAACAGTTTTCAAGGGTAAACGTTTTCTGCAAAAATAGTGCATACCTCTCTGTCTCGGGAAACAGAGTGCATTGAACGCAACTTAACTTTGGTTTCCAGACTCAACTCTGATGTGAGGCATCCCTAGTCTAACAGGAGAGACAAAACACGCAAAGAAGTGAGTTGAAATCCTGGCTCTACTGCCTGGTCCTGGGTACTTTGGGTAAGCCTTTTGCTCTCCCTGTGAGAGGCTGGACCTTGAAATGCTCTGGGATTTTAAATTATAGGGAGATTGACTATATCAGTTTAAGGAAGACACTCCCAAGCATTAGAGTTATCTGAAAAATGTCTGGGCTGCCCCAGGAGGAAGAGAACATCCCATTCCAGGAGGTGTTCGATCACCTCCAGGATTTAGAGGGTAAGGAATTAGATTAGCTGTCTTCCAGGTGGGCCAGCAGACTTTTTCTATGAAGGATCAGAAAGTAACTACTTTAGGCTTTGCAGGCCACGCGGTCTCTTCCCTAGTGACTCGCCCATCCTGCTGTGGAGCAAAAGCAGCCAAAGACAGTATGCAAAGGGGTGAGTGTGGCTGTGTTCCAATAAAACTTTATTTACCAAAACGGGTGAAGGGCCAGTGCAGGTCATGATTTGCCAACACCTGTTTTAGGCTCGTCTCATTAGAAACCCGATTCTCTTCTTGTTCCTTTAGTCACTGTGCTGGGCTGATCGCTGACACCTGGGCCGGCCATCGTCAATAATAACGAGTTCACTCTTACCTAATTCTTATTATGTGCCGGGCACCTTTCCAAGCTCTTTATAGTCATGAATTCCTTCACTGTTCACAACAGTCTTTTAGTGTGGGTACCAATATTATTATTATTATTATTATTATTATTATTATTCCCATTTTACATGACGCTACTGAGGCACAGGGGAGTTCAGTAGCTCAGGGCTCATGCAGCTGGTAAGACGTGGAGCTGGCTGTAAACACAGGCGGTGTAGCTTCAGCGTCTGTGCTCCCAACCTCTATGCCACCTGGCTTTTACTACACCACCTGGGGTAAGTCACTGGTCCTCACAAAATGGCAAATCTCACCCCATAGCCTACCAGCCTTACCACCTTGGGCAAGGCAGCCACCCCCTCTGCGTTTTGGCTTCCTTGCCAGTGGGGATCATGATGTTTATCACGCGGGGCTCGTGTGAGTCTGCACGGGATCGTGAAACGCCTTGCTGCGGGCCTGGAACGCAGCAGGTGCTGAGAATGTCACCTGCTGCCTCCCCCGTGGCCATTTCTGGAGAACCCAGCGATTGCTGAGAAAGAGGGGCCCCGACCTAGCGATCGAAGTGACGTGCTCCCACCGTCTCTTCTAGTTTTTGTTAAAAAAGCATTGTTTTAGAAGAGTTTGTGGCCAAATTTTATTTTTCCTGTAAGGGAGTGCTCAGACTCTCGCTGGTGGGTGGATGGCATGAATGATGCCCTCATCAGGGGGCCTGAATCTCTCTGGAGTTGCTTCTATGGGGGGGACCCTTGTGGAGTCTGCTCTGGGAACTCTGGCCCCAGGTTCTGGCCACTCCAGCCAGGAGCCAGACAAACATGGGGAACAGCCCTTTGGGCATCACACCATGAGATAAGGAATGTAAAGCGTTGATCTATTACCTGGTGGGTATCCAGTCCAGGGGTGGCTTCTGTCTCTATTGAAACGTATCAAGTGCTCCCTTGATGCTAGGCCCCACGCTCAGGATTTTTCATACATTACTTCATTTTAGCTCCGTTGTCATTTTCTATTATTATTATTATTATTATTCCCATTTTGCAGAGAAGGAAACTAAGGCTCAGGGGTATTAACATAGTTCCCTGAGATCACGGTTTAGTAGTGGAGCCACCATGAGGCCCTAAGAAGCCCGGGTCTAGAGCCTGCTCCTTAATCCCCTTTGCTGTATCTGTTGTGGCAGCAAATCCTATAGTTTCTACCTGAAAACCACACCCCAAACCCATCTTCTTGTCATTCCACAGCTACTACCCTGGGCCAGGATTACGGGAATAGCCTGCCAACTAGTCTTCCTGATTTTATTCTTGTATCTCCCACCATATTTTCTTCTCAAAATACTAGTCCATATGATCCTTTTCTAAAAAACTCAGCTCTATGGAGGTATAATTTACATACAATAAAACTCACTAATTTGAAGCCTACAATCCAATGGGTTTTGACAAATACAAAGTTCACCATCACTGCAACCAGGATATGGTATGTCTCCATGAGTGTGTGTTTTTAAGAAAAATTTTCAGTTCAACCATGTCACTCAACATTCTCTGAGGGTTCCCATCACCCTCAAGTAAAAGTCAAAATTCTTACAATGTCCGAGAGTGCTCTGGCAAAGGAAAGACTATGTATTTACCAAATCTTTCATTTTCCTCCTGGGCACAAAGGCGGCCATGTTTCTTACCGTCCGTGCAAGAAGGTGGGGTCATATGACTAGCTCAGGCCACCGGAGAATGGAAAGAAGTGGCGTCCACCTCGGCTAGTCCAGGGGGCCTGAAGTTTCTGGAAAGATTTCCACTGTTTCTCTCCTCCCATTGCCAGCTGGATGTGGAAGATGTCAAAGAGCATTCTGAGTCCCGGAGGATTGGGAGTCACTAGAAAGATGAGTTGAGCCCACATCGGGCTGGGATTTGAGAAGAGAGACATCTTTACTCTGGTGAGCCTGAGATTTTGG
Organism: Panthera leo; assembly: GCF_018350215.1. Lineage (NCBI taxonomy): Eukaryota > Metazoa > Chordata > Mammalia > Carnivora > Felidae > Panthera > Panthera leo. The sequence goes on from NC_056686.1 coordinate 29,329,908, forward strand.
AGGAGTTAGTGGCACAGCAGCAAGTGTTGACTCTGAGGAATATAAAGGCTCTGATTATTCTGCCTTGTGCCACACCTCTGACCTCATCACCCTGAATTCTCTCCATTCTAGCCATACTTGTTCCTGCCTCAGGGTCTTTGCACTTGCTGTTTGTGATAGGCTGAATAATGGTCCCTGAAAAGATATCCACATCCTAATTTCTGGAACCTGTGAATGTCACCTTATGTGGCAGAAGGGACTTGGCAGATATGATTAAGTGAAGGATGTTGAAATGGAGAGATTATTCTGGATTATTCCAGGTGAGTCCAACATAATCACATGTGTTCTTATAGGAGGGAGGCAGAAGGGGATTTGACTAGAGGAGAGGACAAAGCATGTGGTGATGGAAGCAGAGCCTGCAATGATGGGGCCAGGAGCCAAGGAATGCCAAGGCATGCTGGCCACTACCAGAAGCCGGAAGAGAAAAGGAGTGGATTCTTCCCTGGAGCCTGCAGAAGGAACCAGTTTTTGTCACCTTGATTTTAGCTCTGGAAGATGTATTTCAGACTCTTGGCCTCCAGAACTATAAGAGAATCAATTTCTGTTGTGTTAGCCACTATGTGGCTCCCCCCACCCCTTTTTAGTAGCGGCAGCTGGAAACTCACACACTGTTCCTTCTGTCTGAAATGGTCCTCCCTGGAGAGCCAAATAGCTGAATGGCTGCCCCCTTTACCTCTGTTATGACTTTGTTCAAATATTTGTCACCTTCTCAATGAGGCATTCCCTGGCTAATCTATTTAAGACAGCACCCCTCCCCCCTTCTCCCTTTTTCCATCTCCAGAGAACTTAATAATGTCTGACTTACCATATTCTACTGATTTATTTTGCTTACTTCCTCTTCTCATTAGAATGTAAGCTCCAATAACAGCAGGACCTTTATCTATTTTAGCCATTGTTTTATTCCCTAGAACAGTGCCTGGCACACAGTAAGCACACAGGGAAAATTTATTGAATGAATGAATCAGTAAACAGACAAGGCTCATTGGATGGGGAAAATGTCCGTCCTCGAAGGGCCAGCCAGGTGCTCAGTGTTTAGAGCCCTTTGGAGAGGTCATAGGCTTAGTGGCCCATTCATTGGCCCTTTCCTAAGTATCCCCTGGGTATGGCACTCTGTAGGATTTTGCTCCCTTGGGGCCAGGACGTAAGTCTCACTTGCAGATTAGGATCATACAGAATGGGGTCAGCACCATGGAGAGGCACAGCTGGGGAGCACAGAGGAAAGTGGGGTGATTCCTCCATCCAGATGGGTGGAGAAGGTCATGGATCAGGGAGGGGAGAGGCTACTCAGGCAGAGACCGAAGTGAGTAAAGGCCCAGAAGGGGGTCATAGTGGGGATGCGTTGGGACATCCTAGCAGTTTCCTTTCATAGAAGTAGAGAGTGTGGAGGGTGGGGGAGAATTGTGAGGGGCTGGAGGGGTAGGCAGGGGCTAGATCAGATCTGGCCTTAAATGTCACTCCAAGAAAAACAGACTTCATTCTGCAGGGGATGGTGGGGGGTATTAAGGGTTATTAAAGGAGTATTCAAAAAGGAGAAAAATATACCTGTAATTTTAACGTCAGACCTTACCAACCATCTCCACTTGTCCGAGAGCCCTTCTGGGGGCCTGCCTGTGTGAGTGTCCTGTGGCATCGTGGGGCTTTCCAGTCCCTGCCCTTGTCAGTCCTCACATAGCCCCATCCACTGACCAGTGGGTCCCTGAGGGCCCCTTGACCTGCCTTGGGGCTGGCTTTTCCTTGCTGCATGCTCTCTCTCTCTGGGCATGGAGGTGGCCCCAGGCCAGGCTTCAGAATTCAGAATGAGAAAGTCATCTCTCTGAGTCATGAAGTAGCTGAGAAAGCCTCACTGCACTGTGGAGAGCAGAGCAGGAGTGACACTCATCTGCCTAGAAACTTCTGCACAGCATGGACTGGCTCCACAGTACTGATTTTTCATGCTAATGGAATAGCTGTCCATAGGTTCCCGCACGGGGCTGGGGGTCTACATACAGGACTCTGTGAAACCATAGGACAACCAGAGAATGTCGGGCCAGCTCCCCATCTTCCAGATTAGGAGACTGTGGCTTTGGAAGGTCCCCAACAAGTGCCAGAGCCTCAGATTGGAAGTCAGCCTGCCTAGCCCAAAGCTTAGGTTCCTGAGAGCTGTGTAATATTCTATGCCACCTGAGAGCTATGTAATATTCTACGCCACCTGCACGGCATCTTAAACTGGGGTCCGTGGATGAATCCGTGGCGTTTGTGAATGGGAATGGGAGAAACAATTACATCTTATTTTCACAACCTCTCCCTGGAATGTGGGCCACAAGCTGCAGGGGACCCTGTAGGGCCAGAGAAATCACCAACGTTAACGGTTCTTTCAACTACCTTGAGATATCATTTGTACTACCTAATAATTATAGTTGTTCTAAGAGCACCACTAGATCTTACTACTTCATACATTAATAAATAAGCTGTTATACTTCCATTTCACAGATTCAATTTTTAATATTTTGATATCTCTATTTCAAGACAATTGGCTCTCCGTGTAATCCTAGGATTTGGTTTCCTGCATTTTATTATTATTATTATTAGTATTTGTTTATTTACTTATTTTGAGAGAGAGAGAGAGGAGAGAGAGAGATCACAAGCAGGGGAGGGGCAGAGAGAGTGGGAGAGACAGAATCCCAAGCAGGCTCTAAGCCCTCAGTGCAGGAGCTAAAACCCATGACCCGTGAGATCATGGCCTGAGCCGAAGCCAAGAGTCGGATGCTTAACAGACTGAGCCACCCAGGAGCCCCTATTTTATGATTATTTTTAAAAGATTTTATTTTTAAGTAATCTCTACACCCAACGTGGGGCTCAAACTCACAACCCTAAGATCGAGAGTTGCGTGCTCCTTCAACTGAGCCAGGCAGGCGCCCCTGTTTCTGCATTTAAAACCTCATTCTGAGGCTGTGTGTTCAGATGTCCTCTTGTCCCATCTCCTCGAATCCTCACGATGATCCCACGAGGTAGGTATTACCACTCTATTTCATAGATGAGGAGACGGGTTCAGGGGTTTGTCCAAGATCACTCAGCTGAGGCAGAGTGAGGATCTGAACCCAGGTCCCACCAGGTCCCAGTGATCCAACTCCCTTTAGGATCTGTCCCCTCTTCCCTCTTATTCTCGAGCTTGGGCCCCAGCATCCAGGTTTGTATGTGTTTGGCAAGAGTCAAAGAAGAGACGCTAGAGCCCCATGTTCCGGAAAGTCCTTTTGCCTTCCTTCCCCAGCATCCCACCTTTACCACACCATCCGCCCGGGAGCCTATCCGGACTAGTCACATCATCCCTTAATCCTTTTCCCTGTTAGCCACCACAAAAGTCCCTAGTGACCCCTCAGCCCCTGTTGTCCAGTCTCCATTTGGCTCTGTATTTCCACCAGTGTGACCCTCACCCCCTCCCTCCCTCCTTTCTATGGTTCATCATCAACAAAGCATTCTATGCCCTCATGCTGGCCCCCGAATAATCCCCTTCGTACTTCAGTGGAAACCACGCTTCCCACCGAGGACACAGCCTCCCCGCAGTCCTCTCGAGTGGTGGCTTCCTGTCCCAGCAGCCCTTGAACCACTAGGCCTGGGCAGTGGGGGAGGTATCCTCCTCGCTCGTCTCTGTCACTTTCAGAATGTCCCTATTTTCATGTCCTCCCCAAACTGCTGCTTTGAAGTCATGACACCAAACCATCGCCCTTTGATTCTCTTCCTTGTTGCAGCCACCTGTAGAACCCTCGTCACCCCCATTCCTGTCCTGGAAGATTTACAAATTCTGGTCTGTTGTTTCTCCAACAAGACCCTGTCACAGTCCTTGGTGATTTCCATCTCCACAGAGAGGATCCTTCTAACAGCCTTTCTTCCCCCTTCCCTCACCTCTTTTCTCCTTCTTATCTCTGTTTGTTTTTTTTTTTTTTTTTTTTTTTTTTTTTTTTTTTTTAAGAGAGAGAAGACAGAGAATCTTAAGCAGACTCCACACTTAGCACGGCGCCTGTCCCAGGGGTTGATCTCACAACTGTGAGGTCATGACGTGAGCCGAAATCAAGAGTCAAATGCTTAAGAGACTGAACCACCCAGAAGCCCCTTATCTCTGTCTTTCAGTCCCAAGGTCATCTATTAATGCTTACTTTAATAATAATGGTATCCCCTCCAAAATCTCGAGCAAAATCTTAATTTACTTTTTGAACACCTCTGCAGTACCCCCCCCCCCGCCCCCTGCTTTGGGGTGGTGTCACTTCATGGTCTCCAGGCGAGAGGAAGCTGCCCCTCACGGGTAAAAGGTGGCAGGGTGGGGAGGGGGGAGCAGGGGCTGCTCCCTCTGGCACAGAGGGCACAGGTGGTATTTGAGGCTCCAGACTTTTAGGCTCATCTCCTCAAATATCCTCATCCCGCATGTCAGGGTCCCACTCTTGGCCTGTCACAGACTTTAAGGACACCTGTGACACCATGCATTCATCTCCGTGGCATTTCTCCTTCTTAATAATCAATCAAAGTTATTCAGTCAAATCCTGGGCCCAGTTTTCAACCCTGTACCAGCAGGAGATGAACCTCCTTTAAGGATGCCATGGGACCCTGTGGCTTTCAAAGCATATTGTAAGCTGTCACTTAGCTTCACTGGGCCCACCATTTTATTTTTGCAAGGCTTTCAAGCCAGCCCTCACCATGATCCTTATAACTTCCTCCAGACTGATCAAGCCCCAAAGCCACTCAATATCCCAATGCCTTACCTCCTTATACCACATGTTAGGGTCTAGATTTGCGGGGCAGCTGGGTGGCTCAGTTGGTTAAGCGTCCGATTCTTGGTTTCAGCTCAGGTCATGATCTCACAGGTTCGTGAGATCAAGCCCTGCATCTGGCTCTGTGCTGGCAGCACGGAGCCTGCTTGGGATTCTCTCTCTCTCCGTCTCTCTGCTCCCCACCGGCCCTCTGCTCTCACTTTCCCTCTCTCTTGCAAAGTAAATAATAACTTAAAAAAGGTCAGTATTTGCAAAGCCCTACATGCCAGCGTTCTCCACTCCACTTTCCACCAGGATGTGGGTCCCCACTGTGCTCAGACGGACAGGCAATCCAACCACTAAACCCCACTCTGAAGGTCTGTTTTCTAGGACCATGCCTCCTACCAAGTGCCTGAGCCCTGGTGCCCAGGAAACAGAGCCAGAGACAAAAGCTTTTCTGATCACACTAATGGCAAGTGCAATCCCAGGATGGCAAGAGTGAAGGAAGGGGAGAGTAAGGCAGGGAGAGAGGGAGAGGCGGACGTACGGAAGTGCAGGAGTGAGCTTTGCGAAACACAGTCTTTACCCGGTGCAGCTCTGGCTGTACTCAGGTACATCTTCTTGTGGGCAGGACCACACAAGCTCTCTGAATAGACTGGCACACATCTTGTGATAGGAGAGCTTAGAGAGGGAGTTTCTCTGCAGGCTTCCGCCCATCTCCTGTCCAAGTTGTCAGCTCTCCTACACTGCTGGGTTGTGTCACCCACCCCTTTGATGGCCCTGAAGAAATTAGAAGCCATGCCTTTTGGTGTGGTTTTTCTCTGGGTGTGGAAGTGGTAGGAGGACCCAGGGGATTCCTGGTACCCTACCATTTACTGAGCATGGCCATACATATCGGGAGCTGTGCCCAGCCCTATCATGCTTTGTGGGGCCACAGGCCCCGAAAGGGTGTCTGGCTGGAGAACTGCCAGGTCCCTGAGGATGCGCTGGAACACTGCCCACTTGCAGGGCTGGGAACGTGGTGGCAACTGGGGCAGAACAAGAAGTCAAGGACACTAGAGACTGCCAGGCCAAGAGCACCTGAGGTCACACGCAGGAGGTTCTGAGACAGCCTGAGAAACAAAGCCAGATCATGCCCTTCCTTAGCTCAGAACCAGCACACCTCCCAGTGGCCACAGAACTCACCGGTCCGACCTCTACTGCTGTTTCCCACGTGGCTCTCATGCCACAATGGCATGGAGCCCCCTGCTTTTCCTCAAACCCACCATGCCCTCCCTCCTTGGAACCTGCTCTTCTCTGCCTGAAGAGCTCCTCCCTCGCCCGCCTGACTTCCTGTCTCCTCAATCCCCTGCGCGCGGGTCTTGCAACAGACGTCACTTTGACTCTGAGCCTCTGACCACCCTTACAGGAAAGAGTACTTTGTTCTCTGGCCTCACCACAGTGTGATGTCCTGACATCTTCTACATTTCTTGTCTCTTTGGATCTTGGCTGTTTCTTTCTTTCTTTCTTTTTTTTTTTTTTAATTTGTTTTTAATGTTTATTTTTGAGACAGAGAAAGACAGAGCATGAGCAGAGAGAGAGGAGGAGACACAGAATCTGAAGCAGACTCCAGGCTCCGAGCCGTCAGCACAGAGCCCGACGCGGGGCTTGAACTCACAAGGAGTGGGATCATGACCTGAGCTGAAGTCAGACGCCTAACTGACCGAGCCACCCGGGCGCCCCTGGGTGTTTCTTTTCTGTCTTCTCTGAACTAGAAGGTACACTCCACGAGGGCGGGGCTTTTTCAGTTGTTCCCAGCACCTGTAACAGAGCTCGGCACATAGTAGGTGCACCATAAATCTTTGGTTGAATGAACGAGTAAGTAGGTGAGTGACAGCTACACGACCTCCATTCTCCAACCATGACCCACAGACCAGAAAGAACCCCGATCTAAGGCGGTCCTATCAGACTTTCTCTCCAGATCATTTGAAATTGGGCTTGAGGGCTGGGGAGGTTCGGCCAGGGGCAGAAATTCGAGGACTGTGGGGGTGGCACCTTCCACCACGCCCCAAGCAAGCAGGAAGAGCTGGTGTGGAGAGAGGAAATTCAAGGAGCCCTGCGGAGAATGGAGAGAGCCTTGTGCTGATTCTCTTCCACCCTGGGGTCCAGAGATACCCTGGGACCTTATAATAAATCCCTCCTTTCTGCTTAAGTTACCTAGGGTGGTTTTATTTTTATTTGCAATTAAAGTCTTCAGCATCGGCTCTGCCATTTACTGAGCATTTCTACACGTGTCAGGAGCTGTGCTGAACCTTATCATGCTTTGTGGGACTTGAGCAGGGTACTGCCTGGTGCGGCCACACAGGGCCACTGGACCACGCACAGCACCCTGGTTAGTGCACAGCCCTCGATGGGCGAGAGTTTTCCCTGCCAATTTCCAATGCAGCTGCTCTGAGGCTGCCCTGAGGTCTTTTCCTGGCACCCAGGGGGTGCCCCAGCTGCCCCAGAGCCCCAGGCCTCTTCTCCTCACCCTGGCACATGCCCCCTCTCCATCCCCACCCCCCCCCCCCAGCTGTCACCACATGCTCTCTGCTCCCTGTCACCTCTGTGCCTGAGGCTCCAGGTCTCAGCAAGACTCTGGCTCCGGTTTCCTCGCCCCCTCTCCCGACCCAGCTCAGGCCCACCCAGTGTCTGGCTCCTTCTCCCCCGGCCTCCTGAGCACCACAGTCCCCTCCCCCCAGGCCTGACCCCAGAGAAGGGAATCTATTGTCCTCCTCCATCCCAGCCAATCCCCAGCCAGACCTGACAGCTCCCCCATTATGGATGCACATTTACAAACAGCTCATTTACATAGAACAAAAGGGAACCGCTTCTGTCTTCAGAAAAAAGGAGCCTCCCGGTCACCTAGATGGGGTGGATCCTGAGATGAGCCTCCTGCCCCTTCCTCCCTTTTTCTAGGCAACTCGGGCAGGCAGGCCAAGGGTGGGGGTGGGGGCGGATGAACTCAGGTTGAACAAAAAAGAAGTGGGATGTTGGGCAGGTAGGTGCTATTCAGCCTGCATTTATTTATTTGTTCCTTTTTTAGAACAATTTTATTTCTTATCTACATATGCCCTTGTGAAACTTCCGGGCCTGTTTTTTTCATTCCATCCAGTCCCCAGCCCTCCCTGTTACCCTGTCCTCCCCCTTCCCTCCCGACTCCCCCAGCACCATCCAGTTTTTATTTCAAAGACCAGCGATCATGGAGCAGAAAGGCAGGGGATGCTGTGGGGAAGAGGAGGGGCTTTGGAGTCAAGAAGCCCCCTGTTTGAATCTCAGTGCCATGTTCAACAAAGGACTCTTTCGGGGCCTCAGTTTCCCCCCTGGTTCCGCCGGGATAATAATATCAATTGCATTGAGAGCGTTTGAGGAGAGAGGGAGCATAAAGCACTTGCCATTGTGCTGGGTGGAGGATAAAGGTCTGTAAGTGGTGGTTACAGGACTAAGGTTTAGGAAACAGAAATATTCGACCACATGCCCCATCCTGGCCCCTCCCCTCATCCTTCCAAAAGACCATCTCTTGCTCTGACCCAGGCACAAGCAGATACCTGCCCCCAGCCGCTTGCAGAGGATACAGGCCCTTCGTGGGAACTGCTCCTCTCTTCTTGTTCTGTCCTTTATCTGTTTGTTCCTTGTTTTCCCACTACCGTCCCCCCACCCCACCTCCCACCCGCCCCAAGAGGGTGACGGTCATGGACCATGGTGGGGAGGGGCAGGGAGGGTTGGGAGATGATAGTGCCACATATTATGCTAAGCTCTGCGCATCCGCAATCTGATTTAATCACCAACATTGTGCACTCATGGCAGGCATTTCCCACTAAGCCCTGGAAAGTTCTCAACAGTGTCGTGATCCGTGAGTGATGTCTGCCGTGGCTGTAGCCACGTGGATGTTGTGGATGTTGTGGATGTCGAGATGCCTTTTGCCTGCTCAGCAGGGGGCAGTAGGGACCGTGGAGGAGGGACCGTGGGTTCAGGTGAGCTTCCTGTGGAGGTGACCCTGACCTGAAATCCATAGGATGAGAAGAAGGTGGTCAGCTGAAGAAGGGAGGGGTGAGGGAGCAGCATGGGTGTGAGCTATGAAATAACATGGTAGGCGAGTATTACTGGAGATTAACACAGGAGGCAGGGCGATTTGGAAGATGGGGCAGGTGAGAAAGGCAATGAATTAGAACATGCAAAGCATTTAGAACACATAGTAGGTGCTCAATAACTAGTAGCTGCCATTATTATTTTTTGTTATTGTTATTAGTATTACTAGAGAGTTTCAATCAATGTTTCTTGGCTGACTGGCAGAGGGCACGGTCCATTAAGCACCCAGTGGATACTGTTTGGTAAATCCTTGGTTGACTTATTGGCAGCTTGATCAATAATCAATCGACTCTGGGGGTGTCAAGCCATGGCAGGTGACAATGTGTCAGGATAAAGACATAAGTGGCAGTATGAACACTTTTCCCCAAGTCCAAGTGCAAGGAAACTTTGGTTTTAATTTTACCCATCCTTGGAGGATGTCCTCCCGGCTTGCTCCAGGACCACTTGCAACCTACCCCCGGTAGCCTCTGATTCTGGTGGCCTCTCTTTGTGGCACAGCTGTGTCCTCCCCTTGTCCATGTCCTGGAGAGGGGACCGCCCTCAAGAGGAGCAAAAGGGCAGTGGGGAGAAGGAGAGAGAGAAGCCGTTTGTTCAGCCCTTTCTGTGGCGATCTTGGTGACTTTCTGGGGGTGCGGAAGGGGAATATACTTGGGGGTTGGGGGGGGTTTGAAGAGTGCAGACTGACTCCCTGAATGCCTAGGCACTGTGAAGACTGGGGCTTCTCCCTCAGGTCTGTGTGCTGAGGAGAGAGCCACAGGGGGGGAAGGGAGTCCTTAGAAGCCATTGAACTCCGGCTGCCTTCACCCATTGCCCCTCCATCTCTGCCCTAGTGAGCAGGGTATCCTGCAGCAGAGACTCTGAGCTGTCTCCTCTGGAGTTCTTCCCTGGGACTAAGGACATTTCTGAGGGGGCAAGGGCTGGGGCCAGTGGCTTTCCTCCCCATCAGCTTCCTGTAGGAAGGGGGCCCCATTGAACTCTGGGTGCTTTGAAGACAGATGCTTTCCCCCACTGTTACTATTTTTTGTCTCCTCTGCTCTGAAACTCAGACCCTGTGCTTCCCTAACCAGAGCTGGGGCAGATGCTGCCCTTGTTTTCCATATTGTACTTCCTTATTTTACAGGATGGAGGGGCTGGGCCACTGTCCCAATATCCAGGCTCTTCTCACAGAAGGGATTTCCATCTCTTTCCTTCTGCGGTCAGGGCACTGTCCCTACTCCCGCCCTCCTCTCCATCCCTCCCTGCCTAATTGAGGAGGCTCCGCCTGGCAGAGAAAATGAAAGCTTTATCTTCCCAGTCCATCCCAAAGCGCGTTAAGATGATGGATGAGTTTCCAGACCTTCAAGCTCCTCCCAGTAGCATTAACAAAATTGCCTTTCAGGATCCCAACTCCCATGTCAAGATGGGCTGCAGTGGAGCTGGGGGCACAGGCTTTGGTGCTCGATGGTGAGCATTAAAACCATTTTAATGCTGCATTTAGGGTTTGTGTTCTTCGTGCGCGAGCCGGTCCCATCGCTGGCATTGGAATAAGATGAATGATGTTTGTTAAAATGCTCTTTGGTACAGCCTGATTGACCATTAGGAACATGCAGCTTGGAGCTGGGATGTGTTGGCCCAGCTTATGGGTCTGGAGGGGGCCCATTGGAGATGTTGTCACTGTCAGCCCTATTGGGTCATGGCCAAGTCTTTTCCTTTGGGCCTCTCAAATCTCCTTGGCTGATGCTGTCAAGAGGTCAGAGATGCAGCACGGGTATGAGAGTCTGGAGTTGGAACCTCATCCCTGAAACCTGGCTGTTGACTGTGCTTGGCAAATCCATTTCCCTCGGCCATCAGCATCCATATTTATGAAATAAGGGGGTGTCACTAGCTGTCATGGATCAAATTGTGTTCCCTCGAATCTGTATGTTGAAGTCCTAGACCTACCAGTATCTCAGAAAGTGACCTTATTAAGAAATAGTGACTTTATAGAGGTAATCAAGTTAAAATAAGGTCATCAGAGTGGAGCCTCATCCGTTATGATTTGTGTCCTTTAATAAGGGGAGATTTGGACACAGACATGCACACGGGGAGAACGCGATGTGACAATGAAGGCAGAGATTGGGATGTTGTGTCTATAAGCCAAGAATACCAAATATTTCTAGCAACCCACCAGATACTAGGATCTTGGCATGGACCAGATCCTTCCTCAACAGCCCCCAGAAGGAACCAACATTGCTGGCAACTTGATCTTGGACTTTCAGCCTCCATCACTATAACTACAAATTTCTATTTTTTTTAAATGTTTATTTATTTTTGAGAGAGGAGAGAGACAGAGCACGAGCGGGGGAAGGGCGGAGAGAGAGGGAGATACAGAATGTCAGCACAGAGCCTGACGTGGGTCTTGAGGTCTCGAACTCACAAACCACGAGATCATGACCTGAGCTGAGATCAAGAATCGGACGCTTAACCGACTGAGCCACCCAGGCGCCCCCAAATTCCCATTTTTTTAGCCACTCACTTTGCGACACTTTGTTACAGCAGTTCTAGAAAACTAAAACCCTAGCCACAGCCTCTCTTGCTCTGATGTTCTCTGAGTCTACAGTTCTAGGATTCAGCCTTGGGTACCAGGTAGGACAGGAGCACCTGCAGTGAAATGAATGTGCTTCCTGCTGCCGTAGGATCTTGGAGCTGAAGCCACTGGCTATCTTTGTCTCTGAAACCAAAATAGTTAAAAAGGCTCAGGAGCCCAGAGGGGAATGCTAGTCCTTTGGAAATAGTTGGGAGGGGGCAGGGCTACTTTCCAAGCACAGGAAGAAGCCAAAGCAGATGTCTGGTGTTGAGTTTGGGGTCGCCTATGTCTCTGGATGGGGGGGCCTGGGACCCCCACCTGGAGATGTGAAACAGGGCACTGGGATGTCTGCTCTGGAGTGGGGCAAAGAGGGTGTGTTGGGTCAAACTCAGCTTCTTGACCCTTCCAAGGTCTATTTGGTTTTCTCCCAAATGAGAAACTAGAAAAATTACATGGAGACTCACCCACTTGAGGTAGGCAATAGTGTGCACTATAGAAAAATAAAGTTGAAATTCTTGCACACCTGAGTATGTGGTCTGAAACACAGATCCATGAATATTTACCAAGCGCCCAGCACAGCCAGCCAGTTTGTTAACTCTGTTCTATTACTCCTGTTGCCCACTCCGTTACTGTATGTAATACCACTGCCTCCGGGTTACAGATGAGGGAAACTGAGACACAGAGAGGTGATGTGACTTACCCAGAGTCACAGAAGTCTTACACAGACAGTAAGTGGTACTGCTGGGATTGAACTCAGGGAGACCCATTCCAGATCCCAAGGGCTCGTGGCATCCTTTCACGAGAGGCCGGGAGCCGGGGACTACGGATGACCAAGAAAGAGTGAGGGACAATCACGATGTCATTGAAGGTTTGAAAAAAACTTGTCCTGGCTGTGAGAGATCGGTTCTACAGACATGCCCTGGTGATCTGCAGGCCGTGTTTATCGTGGGGACCCCCTATTTGCCCAACACAAATGTTGGTGGCTGAGCAGGGACCATATGCTCTTTGGGACCCTGGTGGCTGGGTGGGGGGACAACGACTGCTTCTGCCTGGTGCGTGACTCCTCCCTACCCCTCTCGTACGTGGCAGGTAGCATCAGGTGTATCTAGCAAGGCCCTCGCAGAAGGCCAATCAGCGAGAGTGAGCTGGGCTGTGCACAGGCTCGGGATTGCTCCGGATTGCACTTGCAATCAGGGCAAATTGTGGTCATTTAGGCTTCTCTACAGCGAGCTTAATTTCGGGTCCAAGCACGGAGGATATTCAGAGACACAATGAGGCAATTTCACATTTTAAAGCAGAGAATGCAGCGTAAATTAGTAGAAAAATCATGACACTTATAAACCCGTTCTAAAGATGTATTGTTCCTCTTTCTTCTGGGAGAAAAAAATCAGCTTCTATTAAGATTGAATTAACCACTGGAGGAGAATTCCTCAGACGACCAATTCATAAGGAGAAATCTATTTTAAACTTGGTCAAAAGGCTTTTGCAGAAAGTAGTACGAAGAGAGCTCCTAAGGAAATGCAGGCGCTCTGGTAGTAATCCTCACATCTGGGCGCGGAGGGCGGGCCGTGCAGGCCCACTCCGGGTTGACCCCTGGGGACAGTCATGAGCAGCCTCTTTACTGAGCTCAGATGTGCCCCCCCAGACAACGGGGTCCAGCCCCTTCAAGTGCTGCGACTCTGGACTTACTGTCTAGTGAAGCGGTTAGGTATGCAGATTTTGGGGTCCTGCTGCTTGGATTAGAATCCCAGCCCTGACCCCAGTCAGCTCTGTGACCCTGAACAAGAACTTAACTTTCCAGCCTCAGCCTCAGTCTCTGCAAATGGAGTAACAAAAACACTTATTTTGTGACTCATTTGAGAGGAGATGCATATATAGAGCCTGACACATAGGAAGCCTCCAGATGCGGTGGAGGGGGGGGCTGTCTTAGTCTGGGATCCCCCAGGAGAGGACCCTACGACATGAACTTGAATACAAGGTTAAGGCAGGGGAGAGGGGACATGAGATGCCAAAGGCAAGAGGTCATCAAAGGCCGCTGCCCCTGGGCGCAAATGAGCTGAATCCCGCCAGGGAATCTGGGAGCAACGTAGAAGACACACCATGGAGCAGCCTACTCGAAACGTGAGGACGCCGGGCTGTGCGTAAACCGAACCCCCAAGTCGTTCCTGGAGGGCTGCTCCACGTGGTTTAATTTCTGGGTGTTTCTGGCCTCTTCCTCAAAGGCATCAAAGTCAGCTCCAGGAGCCAGAGGAAGCACCTGGCCAGGAAAGGCAGTCATGGGGAGTCAGGGCAAAGGGACACAGGCATGTATCTGCTGCCCTCCTACTGGCATCGTTACTCCAAGCCCCATGCAAGGGCCTTCCTTGGGTTCTAGAATTTCTTTTATCCACACAGACAGGTGCCATGTCAGCCATCTGTGGCTCCTGTGCCGTGCCCAGGAGATACAGTCTCTGTTCTGGTCCCCGCTTTTCCCTAGAGAACTGCACACCTGCTCTCTTTTTCTCTGGGTCACGATGTTGCCATGTATTTGGGATGCCCTTTGCAACCCTTCCTTGCTCTGAAATCATGGCTTAGATGGAGAAGGGTGGAGAGGTGATGGGCATCCAGCTCTGCCTCTTGGGCCTGGCAGGCCAGTGTGGCTATGCTGCATGGAGCTGCGTGGGGCTGGAAAGTAGAGCTTGAACAGATGCACAGGCTCCTGATTTCCTGAGCCAGGGAGAAGCCACCAGCACCAGGCCCGTGGAATGGGCCTGCTGGCTCTGTGAGTGCCCAGGGTCGGGGAGGGGCAGAACATTCTGGGGAGAGATGGCTCCAGGTCGGAAGCCTAAGCATGGGCACCAGGACACAAGGATCCCTTTGTATCTTTAAAATGACACCCGCGACGCCTGGGTGGTCCAGTCGGTTAAGCGTTCAACTCTCGATCTCGGCTCAGGTCATGATCTCACCGTTCGTGAGTCTGAGCCCTGCGTCGACAGCACAGAGCCTGCTTTGGATTCTCTCTCTGTCCCTCTCTCTCTGCCCCTCTCCTGTTCTCTCTCAAAATAAATGAATAAAACTTATAATAATAATAATAATAATAATGGAACACTCAATAAATAAACTTAAAAAAAATAAAATGACATCCAATTTAAGGCGAATCCATCTGAGAACTGATGCATTTGTCTGCACGTGGCCAACACTGGAGCGTGAGACTAAGCTGCTGGGCGTCTCTTCTCTTCTCCGAGGGCTCCAGTCTCTACTGTGTCATGCAGGTTCACAGCAGACTCTGCCTTTAGTCCCCACGAGGCTTTTTAATCCACTGAACTTTTCATGAAAAAACCCCAAGTACCAGAATATTCCTTGGCTTTTTTTTTTTTTCCCTTTATGACAAGTTTCCAGTTCATTCTTTCAGGGAAATCAATTTTAATGTTGATCAAAAGGCTTTTTCAGACAGTGGGTGACAGATCCCAAGAATTCACTTCTCAAGCCAATGGAGGGTCCCAGAGCTAATCCCCAGACCTGGAAGGAGGGTCCAGAGGTGGCGGGCTGTCCGGGGGTCCCTCCCTACTGCCACCTGAGCCTTCCATGTCCCCAGGCTGCCAGCCTTAGGGTCTTGTCCAGCCTGGGACTGCCGCGTCCCCAGTCCCTGTGACGGCCCATGGCAGTGAAACGGTTGCTCCGAGAGTCAGCTTTCTACAAAGACAGAAATAATCAGGTTGACCAAAGGGGAAAACAGGGGAAATTGAGCATTATGAGGGTGATAATTCAGAAAGTGTCAGCCTCAGAATAATTGAATCGGATGACATTTCGTGCTACGGGAAACAATAGCAACTAGCCCGCTGCCCGTCTGATTCATGTCTGGTTCATGTTTAACAAAACAAGGGCAAGGGTCACGCAGCCACGAGCCCCATAAATAACCCGTTAATGGGATTTCCAAACAAGCTGTCCTCAAAGTGGCTTTCCGTCTCACTGAGAGAATATTAAAATGCAAATGGATTCGGGCTGTGTCTTCATAAACAACCGTGTTCATTTAACCTCCGACCTCCCCGCTTAACTGCCCATTCCAGCAATTTGTACGGGCTCCTCGACCGGCTCCTCGCGGTAATTCAGGGAAAGTGCATTAAAGGAAAGGGTTACAATTTGCGATGCTCAGTTAATCACGCTATTGAGATGTTTATGGACAGAATCACACTCCTCCTCATGCTGGTCTCAGGTCTTATGCCCCTCCCAGCCCAGAGATGGCCCCCCTGGGTTCCCTTTGTTGTCTGAGAATCTGGTGCGGTGGGTGGGTGTGGTTCTGGGCTCCAGCAGGCTGCCCTCCCAGCTGACACCTCCCATCACCAGCCCCATCTCCTTACTTGGTTGCTCTCCCCCTTGGGGGCTGGCCAGAGACCCCCAGTTAAATGCTCCTCCTAGTGGACGGTCTAGAGGCCCACTCTCCTTTGTAGAATGGCCCAGATTCTCCCTAGCCAAGTGTCTGTCTCTTGTTTTCTTCCAGGGAGCCCCCTGTGGTCCCCCCAGGCCTGCCCAGACCCCAGCCCTGGCATTGGCCTGACAGAGGGCCCCTGCCTTGACCTGCTCTTTGAGAGGCAACTTGAATGTACGTTTCCTCTCCAGCCTCTGGGCTTTCTCCCTGAGCCTTGACCCTCTATCTATCTAGTTGTGCAGAAAGACAGGACGTGCACAGAGTGGACAAGTGGGGATGTAAGCCGAGGGCCGGGACATAAGGTCTGATACCCTGGGCATCCATTTCAGGGAATGAGACAGACACTCTGCTGGAGGAGGGGCCTGTTATCTCCTCAAATGCCCGCAGGGATCACATGTGTGCCTGCACTTTTCAGTTTACAGAGGACTTTCCATAAAGATGATTTCAACAGATGTGTCTGGCGCGTGGCATTTAGGGGCTCAATCATAAGGTTTCGCTCTTCTCTTAGCGATGAAGAAAATTAAACTCAGAGGGGCCAAGTGACTTTCCTGGGGTCGTCCAGCGAGTGGAGGGCAGAGCGAGCCTGCAGACCTAGCCTGACTCCAGGTACAGGAGGAGGTCCCAGCGTCTGTGGCTTCTCCCTGAGGAGCAGAGAGTCTGTGAGGGTCTGGACTGGAGTCTTCCTCCTCTCTCGGGCAGAAGGGGAGCCAAGGAAGTGAGGCTGCGCGGGGGGAGAGCATGTGGGAGTGCAGGGAGGGTGTCCCTGTCACTGTCCCCGCACTGGGTGGATGGCCTCCCTCTAGAACTGGGCAGCTGGGTCCTGCCGAATGTGTGTCCTGTTCTCTGAGGGGGCAGATCTCTCCTTCAGCTCTTCCTGCTACCCCTTTACCAGGACGGGAGGGGACACGAATCCCCAATAATGTCTCCAGTTCACTAATGGAGCCTCCGTCCTCTGGGGACCACCGAAGTGAGAAATATCCAACTGTGCCGTACTCCCCTGCTTGATAAATTCAAATATGTTCCTAGTTTCAAATCTGTCTCTGGGCACGTAAAGGCTGGAATGGCAGATGGAGGCTGGTTAAGGAACTGGGCTGAGGCCGTGGCCACTAGGCTGCACGGGCCTGCTGAGGTGGCCCTCCCTGGCCTCCCCGTCCCCCATCTCTACTTTCTCCTCCCTCCCTCCCTCTGCCCCCAGGCTCGGCACCTGAGGCCCAGCGCAGAGGGTGGTGGGAGGGCTCCAAGGAGCCCAGACTCTCACCACAACATTTCCCGTTGGGTTCCTCCCACTTTCCACGCTGGGATGGAATTTCTTTTTCTTTCCTCTCCCGCTTTGCCATTTTTGTGTGTTTCTCTCTTTGTTCTCTATGCCTTTTGGACTCTCTCACTCACTGTACCGTTGTCTCCTTTTTGTCCATTCTCACGTGTCTTTCCTCCACCTCTCCAACTCTGCTGTCTCATGCCTCCTTCTCTCCCTTCTGTCCTCACCCTGCTGCCCCTCTTTGGTTCAGTTCCCTCATCTCCCTCTGGGGCCCCCAGGACGAGCCACACTTGTTTCTTTGTCTCCAGTCTCACCCGGTTCCCTATTCTGCTTGCACAGTGATTTATCTGAAATGCACACTGGACTGCATCCTTCCCTGGCCTAAACTCCTATAAGGCTCCCTCGTGCCCTCAGGATCTGTCCTAGACTCCTTACTGAAGTGTGCTGGGCCCTGATCAGATCGGCCTCTGCCTCTCCAGGCCCATAACCGCCCTTCCAGCTGTCTCCCCCATTCTGTAGTGTGTGTGTGTGTGTGTGTGTGTGTGCGTCTGTGTGTGTGTGCATCTGTGTGTGTGTGTGCGCATCTGTATGTGTGTGCATGCACACACACACAGAGTGGGAATCTGCGGGAGAAACACACTTACCTGGAGAAATAGTCACAAGAGAGATAGGAAGAGAGGAGAGAGACAGAGACAGAGAGACAGAGATGCCGCTCTGTTGGAAGAGGGGTGGGTCTCTCAGCTCTCAGCCTGCCAGGCCGTTTGTCCACTGCAGGGCCAGGCCGTAAGGGCAGGGGACTTTCTAACCACTCAGATCGTCTGACACTGGAATGGGTGCTCCTAACAACCTTGGCACACTGACTGTCCTGGAGTCACTGTAGGTGGGAAGGAGGACTTTCTGGTTGTGGAAGCTAAAAGGGAGACAGGGGCACAGGGAGGCAGGCAGACGCACAGGCAGCTGTAGGATGTGGGTGGCCCGGTTTCTCCGGGAAACAGGAGGCGAGCTGCCCGTGGAGTGTGTAGGGCATTAAAGGGAGAGGAGTGGGGTGAAGGCTTGGACAGGTCTCAGGGTCATAGGACAGGAAGCTGACCAGGCAAACACGGAGGCCTGCTGGGCAACAGTGGGGCCCGGGTGCTGGCCAGGAGTTTGTGGGAGGGCCACCCCTGAGGCCGGACAATTGGCCATGGCAGTGGTTGGCAGTGTGGGTGCAAAGCACAGAAGGCGGCGGTGAGATTGACCCAGGAACGGGGTTTCTCTAAGGGTGTGATGGAAGGACAAGGGCCGAAAGAATTGAAGGCTTTGGCAAAAGAGTGGATGGTGGCGGGATGGGGAAGGAATGAAAGAGAGGGAAAGCAGATTGGTAGAGACCAGAGGGAAGAATGGTCCCTGATGAAACTGAAGGGTAAGGGAGTGAGGGGGCTGGAGGGGAGTAAGGCTCAGGTCGGAGAGCAGTGGGTAGGTGGACAGGAGGCCCAGGTCACAGATGTCAGCTCCCAAATCACGGAATGGTGGCCAAGGCACATTTCGGGAGGCGGGGGCGGGAGCTGCTGACATGTAACAAACCACTCGCAGACCTAGTGGCTCAAAGCAACCATAACTTATTATTGCTTCCAAGTCTAGAGTCAGCTGAGAAGCTCTGCTGATCTCGGCCAGGCTTGGCTGGTCTCGGCTGGGCTCACTGAGGTCCGCTAGCACGGCAGCTGGCTCTGGCTGGTCTAGGATGCCCTCACTCACGGGTCTGAAGTTCAACTGGCTGTTGCCTAAGGTGTTGGGGGTGACCGTGTATTGTGTCTGGCATAACTTCACTCGGGCCCGGAATGAGAATGGGTGCAACTTCACCTCTGCTGCATTCTATATGCCAAAGTGAGTCATGGGCCCAGCCCCCAGTCAAGGAGCAGAGAAACGGGGCCCTGTTCCTGATGAGGGGGGCTGAAGAGAAGTGTGGCCATTTTCCAGTGTAGCACAGTTAAGTCTCTGTGGGATGGATCGTCAGCACCAGCACTGAGGTCCTCCAGGATGTAGACTAAGTTCCAGGTGCTAAGGTGCCAGAGAGTGAGGGGGAGTGACCCGGAGTGTCAGGGAGGACAGAGGCGGTTCAGGCCCTCAGAGGAGTGGCTGTGTGTGTGTGTGCACGCGCGTGGCTGAGCGTGAGATGTGGGGGTGTCGAAAAGATGCCAACCTCCAACAGAGGGGGGGGTGCGGCAGTGACAACCCTGGGAAATAGTCCCTGGTACTTTGGGGAATCACAGCATTAGCCATTCTGTCCCTTTCTTTGCCCTGCTCCACCCCCACTGCTGCTAACTGACAGAAGGTCACGGCCCGTCAAGGCGCTGCCCGGGGGAAGGTTGCTACATCAGCTCTTTCTTATTGACCGGACTGTCTTCACTTTCTTTCACTCAACAAGTAATTATTGAGCATCAGTCATGTGCCAGGCTCTGTGTGGGGGACAGGAAAGCAGACATGGTCCCTGCCCTTGGGGAACTCAAAATCTAGGCGTTACATCCCAGGTACATCCGCACGCACCACCCCCCTGGCACCCACATGTGCTTTATGAATGAAAACATATACGCATGTTAATTGGAAAACAGAACTTTAAAATCATCCTGATCATTTATCTCTCTACTCGAATCTCGAACGAGTCTGAGATTTTTCTAGAAGAAAAACCAATATTTTAAAAAGTAATCACAGAATCTATTCTGTGGCTTAGTTGAAATCTCCCATATTCAGGTGGATTCTTGGATCTATTTCTATGATCAAGGGGAATACCAGGAACTCTCCTTCAAAATTAAAAACTACAGGGGCCCCTGGGTGCCTCAGTCGGTTGAGCGTCTGACTTCTGCTCAGGTCATGATCTCACAGTTTGTGAGTTCGAGCCCCATGTCGGGCTGTCAGTGCAGAGCCTGCTTTGGATCCTCTGTCCCCCTCTCTCTCTGCCCCTTCCCTGCTTGTGCTCTTTCTCAAAAATAAAGAAATATTTTTTAAAACTGCCTTTTCGTCTCTTCATTCCTACTCAGAACTTTATTTTAAAAAACCCACAAAACTATAAGAATAACAACAGTAGCGGTAACAATGTTAGCCTTCCTATCTGCGACACTCGGTAATTCCAGAAGGTCAGCCATGAATGTTACATCACTTCCCTGCAAATAGTAGCTGAAGGTTGGCCTTAAGGCCCCTGAGAGGTTTACAGAACGATGTGTGGCTGATAAGTCCTGCCCTAACTGAAGGGCAGGCTGAGCAGGTCATTAGATGCAAACCAGCTTTGGAGGGTTGGGGGGGCTAACTTCCCCTTAGAAGTAACTTCTTCCCCTTAGAAGAAATGCCTCCTCCGTCAGTCAGTCCTGCTGCCTCTTTTCTGGCAGGATTTGGACTCCCAGCAAAAGACGCCGGAGCCAGGGTGGGTACTGGGTTCCATGCCTAAGGTCCAGGAAGAGCCACTGAATCAAGGAATGTTGGATCTGAAGGAATGCAGGAGACCCCTGGGCCTCAGTTACCATCTGTCAAAGAGGGCCACCATTCACCCTGGCTTTAGCGTTGTGGGGAAGTAGAAATACTACAGACAGGGACGATGTGGGGACAGACGCGCTAGGGACACTGTAACTGTGAAATAGTGTCAAGACTGTTGGTCCCACCTCCCCCAAGTGGGGGAAACTTTCGTGGAAACTCGTCACTCTGACCACCCAGTCCATGCTACTTTGTCCTTTCCTCCTCTCCGGAGACTTTGGCCAGGCCCCTAGCTCCATGCTTTCTGGAGCTACCAACGGTGCTCTCAGCCTTCAACCCATGTCCCAGGGAGCTGAAGATCCTGTCCACAGGCAGGCCTGCACCAGCTCAGATGCAGAGAAAGTTCTTTTACCCTTGCAGCCAACAGTGTGTGGGCTTCTGCTATGGGTTAGGTCAAGTGCTGTACTCGGGACGGAGATGAATCAGCAGGGAGCTCACAGTTTGCTCGAGGAGACAGACAACACACAAGCCCCATTCAAAAGGGGGCAAGAGGAATCAGAAGAGGAAAGGAGGACACGTGGGTGTCTCAGTCGGTTAAGCAACTGACTTCGGCTCAGGTCGTGATCTCATGGTTCGTGAGTTCGAGCCCCACATTGGGTGAGCTTGTATCCCTCTTCGGGTGAGCGTGAGCCCTGCTTTGGGTGAGCCCCACTTTCCTCTCTCTTTCTCTCTCTCTCCCTCCCCACCCTCCTCTCACTTGCAACCTTTCTGACAATTAAAAAAAAAAAAAGAGGAGAGGAAATGAACCAAGTGCCTTGGTCCTCCTGGGGAGATCTGGGAGGAGCTTCAGCTGAATAAGAGTTCGCTGGGCGGCAAAAGTGGGGAAGGGCAGTGCAGGCAGGAGCTGGATGTAGACAGGGGTGGTGTGCTGGAGGAGGGGCCAGAGTAGAAGTCCTATGATGAAGGCGTGGCAGGAAGTAAGACTGGGAAGGATGGGTAAGGGTCAGATGAGGGAGGACCTGACGGGACTTGCCAAGCAGTCCAGGCTTTATCCTGGGGACATTTAACTAGGAGCCATTGAACAGGTCTTAGGGAGCGCCCAACATGTGCCAGGCTAGAGTACAGGCATATTTGATATGCCTATTTTGCCACCCAAGCGGCTACATCAGAGTGTGAGAGGTGGGGTGTTTCCCACTGCTGAGCGTGTGGCTGGTGCCATTGCCCACTAACCCTCATCTCCTCCCCGATCCCTGCGCTCTCCCCAGTCTGTGTCGTGTGTCTTCTCAAGTCTCGAGTCCCGTCTCCCCACCCGCCCCACCAAGGCTTCTCCATCCTTCAGGTTAGGGGATGGCACGAAGTTCTGGAATGTCCATTTTATCTGTTATTTGGTAATAGCCCAGAACAGGACGTGCAGGGATTTATTTCATAAGCCACATCAAAAATCCTTGCTTGAAATGGTTACATAAAGACTTCTGAGGCTGTGTATCAGGGGGCCATTCCCGGCACCAACCCAGGCACTGTAGAGACAGAGACGAAAAAGTGTGGCTCCTCTGGAGAACTTCCACTTGGTGGGAGATAGACAGGGACACGTAATTTTATCCGATATCATAGGAGCATTGACAGAGGGGCTCAGAAGGGCTTTGGGGACTCCAAGAAAGTGAACCCAGTCCAGCCGGGGTGGAGGGGCATTCTAGGAGGTGTTTTGGGTTGGCATCCCTGGAGGTGGGTTCTGAGGTGGGCACTGGGTGGGGAGAGTCTCCAGGGAGCTCTTCTAGGAGGAAGAGAGGGGAGCAGTCTTGGCAGGGGGGAGAGGCTTAACCAGTAAGCACTGCAGAAGCTGTGATCCCCAATCCCACGGAGAGCCATGGAGCTGGGAAGGCCAGAGTTGTCCAGAATTATGGACAGGGGATGTCCAGAGCATCTCCTGGGGGACCAGCTGGAGTTCCCGCTCCCGGTAGTTGGGGAATGACAGGCTTGGTCCTGAGAGGGGTTCCGGGTGGTACACCACAGCATCCCCCTGAGAGGGCCCCCAAGAGGGCGATGCCCACGTCCAGCCTGGAAGAATGGGCAGGACTCGTTGAGATGAGGTGGGCAGGGAGGTGGGACTATCCCATGCAAGTCCCAGAGGACTTACTTTTTGGGAAAGAGCAAGTACTTCAATGCTGAAGGGTCTCGTTTGACAAAACCGGGTTCAGAAACTTGAACTTTGTCTCAACGGTGATGAGGAGCCCCAGAGGGTCATGACATCATCTGTCCTCTAGAGTACTCTGCGTGTATAATGAAGGGGACACAATCAATGGAAGGCCGAACAGTCAGGCAGTTTTTGAAGTAAGTCCTGAACTTAGGTGGAAGGACAGGGTGGTGGAAGAGAAGGATCAGGAACCATTTAGGGGGCAGAACTGGTCCAATTAGTGACTAATTGGATGTGGAGGTTATTCGTGAATAAACTTTATGTGTATTAACTTATTTATGGTGCACAACAGATCACCACCTGGGAATGATTGTTGTCCCCCTTTTACAGATGGTGAAACTGAGGCTCAGAGAAGATAAGCAATTTGCTAAGATCACACAGCTGGGTTTGTTTATTTATTTACTTATTTATTTATTTTTAAAAAATGTTTATTTATTGGGGCACCTGGGTGGCTCAGTCGGGTAAGCATCCGACTTCGGTTCAGGTCACAATCTCGCGGTTCGTGAGTTCAAGCCCCGCATCAGACTCTGTGCTGACAGCTCAGAGCCTGGAGCCTGCTTCGGATTCTGTGTCTAGTCCTCTCTCTGCCCCTCCCCTACTCATGTTCTGTTTCCCTCTGTCTCTCAATAATAAATAAACGTTAAAAAAAATTTTTTTTTAAATGTTTATTTATTTTGCGGGGGGGGCGGGGGCAGATACAGAGGGAGAGAAAGAATCCCAAGGAGGCTCCACGCCATCAGCGCAGAGCCTGACTCTGCGGGAATTCGAGCGGGACTCGAATTCACAAACCGTGAGATCGTGACCTGAGCCGAAATCGAGAGTCGGGACACTTAACTGACTGAGCCACCCAGGCGTCCCACACAGCAGGTAAGTTCTAGAGCCTGGATCTAAACCCAGATTTTTCTGCTTCTCAATTTCTGTCTCCGCCCACTGGATGGATGTTGGTGTTACTTAGTGGGATGGCGAACACAGGAAGAGAGCTGATTGGGCAGGACCACGGTGACCTTTGCTTTGGACATGGTGAGCCCGTGTTTCCCGGTGAGACATCTGAGCAGTGGTGTTCAAAAAAGGCAGTTGCTCTGTGGGGTGAGGTAAGATAAGCACCGGCTGGGTTGGGCGATTTGGGGGCCAGTGGCCTTTTGGTGACACAGGAAGCCGAAAGGCTGGATGAACCTGAAGGAGAAGGCGTGGGGTGAGAGCACAGGATGGACACAAGAGGAACAATAGGAGTTAAGAGCAAGGTAGAGGGAGAAATCCCTTCCAGAAGAAATCCCCGCCAGAGATTTTGGAGGAAACTCGGAAGCCGGAGGAAGGGAACACTTCCAGATTAGAAGTGTCAGATGATTCTAGAGGTTCACCGAGGTGACAAAAAATTGTCCTCCACTCACCAAGACACAGACCGGACTGCTCGGGCGCCCGCTGCCTGGAGGAAACGGAAGACCCGAGCACACATCTAAACACCTGCTTCCTCGCTATCTCTTGGCAGGAGCAGGAGTGAAGGGCTTTCGGAACAAAATCTCTCTTTGGAGATTGATTGGAACAAACACCCCGTTTATCATTTCCTCCCGGGATTTCCCTAGCACCTCTCTGCTAAGATAGAAATCTGAGGCTTGTCATCAAAAGGGGGAGACAGATCATGACAGCCTGTCCTCTGAAACCTGCCCACTGCCTCCCGCACCTGGCGAGCCCCCGGAGGCCTGGGCGCCGTCAGGCGGGAGGGAGCTGCCCCCACTGAATCTGCTCCCCTTGGCTCCTGCAGGCAAACACCTGGAACCCTCCTAGCAGGCCCAGGGCTGTCCTGGGACAAAGTCCCACATCTGACAGTGGTTTGTGGCTGCACCATACCCACCTGCAGACACCTGCATGCACGCACACACATGTGCACACACGCACGCACACACACGTTCACCCCTGGCTGTTGCATACAATCACCCGATGGGGCTGGAGCGGCATAGAAGAAACTATGCTGGTTTGGGATCCAAGCTGTCATGCTTCATATTAGCTAAGAATGCCAGTTACTTTGCCTTTTCACGTTTTTGTTTCCTCATTTGAGAAAATGAGGATTATTTATTTGTTTGTTTGTTTTACTGTCTGATACGCCGTATCTATACCAAGTCAGAAGTGCTGGGGACCATACAAAACATTGCACACACATTTCTCGTTTAATCCTCCTTAGAACCCCATAAGGTCGGTTCATTATTATTCCCCATCTTCTATAGGAGGAAGGAGATACTACAGAGGGTAACTTGCTCAAAATCTCACAGCAGGGTTGGGATGTGAACCCAGGCAAGCCGGGGTTTGAGCTTTCGGTCACTTTCTTCCCCTCTCGCTTTTTTCCTTCTGACCCACTCCTTGAATGTAGTCAGAGGCATCTGCTCATAGTGTATCTGCCTAGGCCACTCGTTAGCTTAAAGTCACTCACTGGCTTTTCTTCAGCTGCGTATTAAAACCCAGATGCCTTACCTGGGCCTTCAAGGCCTCGTTTCTCATACTCTCTTGCATAGGCCTTGGACCCTAGCACTGGGCAAGATGTGCTGTTTATTTTTTTATTTTTATTTTTTAAAAATTTTTTTTAATGTTTATTCATTTTTGAGAGAGAGAGAGAGAGAGAGAGAGAGAGACAGAGCGTAAACAGGGGGAGGGACAGAGAGAGAGGGAGACACAGAATCCGAAGCAGGCTCCAGGCTCTGAGCTATCAGCACAGAGCCTGACGCAGGGCCTGAACTCACGAACCATGAGATCTGACCTGAGCCGAAGTTGGGCACCCAACTGACTGAGCCACCTAGGTTCCCCAAGATGTACTGTTTAACAAACACGTGTGCATTCCTGTCCAGGAGGAAGGTGGGGGGTCCTGGGGGGCAGGGCTCATGTTGTCTCATCTCTAAGCACCTCCAACTCTGGCATCTTCTCTCCTACTCCCACGACCCCTGGCCCCCCATCTCAACGTTGGTGCAGTAAGAGCTAACTATGGGAATGATAGCGGCAGTAGGAAAACCGGGAAGAGTTAAATGGAACAGCTAATACACCCTGAGTGAGGGCTATCTATATATCCAGATTTGTGCTTGCCTTTGGGCCAAGAAAGAATGAAGACACTCCGTCTCTACTTTAATAAACTTTTTATTTCTTTTAGAGCTTATTTATGTTTTGAGAGAGAAAGAAAGAGTGCATGCAGGGGAGAGGCAGAGAAGGGAACAGAGGGTCTAAAGCAGGCTCTGAGCTGACAGCGGAGAGCCCGATGTGGGGCTCGTACTCACGAACCATGAGATCATCACCCCAGCTGAAGTGGGACACTTAACTGACTGAGCCACCCAGGAGCCCCATTCTATCTCTATTCTTAAGGGGATGAGTGTCTATAATATATGCAGGAAGCAAGGAAATGCTAACAAGGGCAGCTTTGATGCTAGCTGGGGGTTGTGGCCGGCCAGGAAAGCAAGGAGAAATCAGGGTAGACTTCCTGGGCGGGGGGGAGGGAGGGAGATGGCATTGGCACTGAGACATTAAGGACTGGGAATGGAGAGGGCATTCTGAGACTGGGAAGAGGCTTGCACAGTGAAATGCTTCCATCCTTCTGTTCTACCTCCCGCCCGTGCCCCACGTCCCCCCACCCCTTTCTCTCTGGGCCTCTGCCAACCCCTGCAGTTTTACCTCCCACCAACTCACCCCCCAACAGGTGCTCGTTAAATGTCTACAGAATTAAGGACTACGTGCTTGGTAGGTGGTCACTAGCCGTCTTCTTATCACCACCTTGAACACTCCTCCCGGCCAACACCTCCCCCTCTGCCATCGACCCCTGCCTTGGTCTTCTGGGTCCTGGCTCCAACCCCAGCCCAGGAGGGAAGGGTTGCATCCGGGCCCCAGGGATGCTGGTGATGTCTTGAGAACAGGGCTGTGAAAGCCACAGTGGGCCTGATCCAGAGCACTTGTCCCTGCTAATTATTACGGACAAGCCTCCTTATTGAACCTCGTCCTCTTATTGACATTCGGATGCATGAGCTGAGGCTGTTGTTTTAAACGCACTCATTAGCCACACAAATCAGTCCTGTTGACAGAGCGCCTTTGAATTAAGCATCTCGCTGTAGTCATTGGACAAGGAGCAATTTATAATGCCATTAGCAACGCTTTCGAAGGTTACAGGCATCAAAAATTGTTCAGCCGTAATTATTCTTAATGGATACAAGAAATAAACTGACGCAGGACAGCTTTTTCATTAGCCTTCAATCAAGGCTGATGGCTTTGAGAAATGTACAGTAAGTGCGTTTTGGGGAGAAATAATGATGTTACAGCACCTTTCCCAGGAAAATGCTCTCGGTACACAGCTTAACTTTTAATGGCCTTAATTTGACATAATTAAAAAAAAATTTGAATTTGTTTTTGAAGATCTTGAAATAAATTATTTTGTTCCCATTTTTAACCCTTGGGGGAACTAACCAGCAGTCAGGGAGTGAGGGGGCCAGTCTCTGGGAACGGAAGGGCCATATGGGGAGCTGGGCTTGTAGGGCAGAGCACCCCAGAAAGCCCTCCTGGCCTGCAATTGTGAGGTCTGCACCCCCACCCTAGGGTTGTTGAGTGACCTTGGGAGAAGGGATTGGTTTTCTGAGTAACCAGGGCCTGAAGGGATGCAAAGGCAGGTCTATACCTACAAAGCCCATTTGCATCATCCAGGAAGTTGGACTCATACTGGGAGGGAGAAAGGAATCCCACCCCCTGGTGCAGGGAAATGGCAGAACTGGGAATAAACCCAGGACCTCAGACAAGTGACCACATTGAGCCTTAGTTTCTTTATCTGTGAAATGAGGATGGTGATACCAATATCTTGGAGCCATGGTGAGTTTATTTATTTATTTATTTATTTATTTATCTATCTATCTATCTATCTATCTGTCTATTTACTTATTATTTATTTAATTTATTTTCATTATCTTTTTTAATGTTTATTCATTTTTGAGAGAGAGAGAGAGAGCAAACAGGGGAGGGGCAGAGAGAGGGAGACACAGAATCTGAAGCAGCTCCAGGCTCTGAGCTGTCGACACAGAGCCCGATGCAGGGCTCAAACCCATGAACCAGGAGATCATGACCTGAGCTGAAGCTGGAGGCTTAACCGACTGAGCCACCCCGGCGCCCCATGGGGCCATTTTGAGTTTAAAGAGAGAATGGATATGAAAGTTGCTCGCCAGTGCCTGGCACGTGGTAGGTACTAAAATAAATGTTCATTCTTGAGGTCAGGGCTTGATCCATCTTGCCGTGGGAGCTCCTACTGGCCAAGGCTAGGGTACGCTAAACACTAGAAATGCACCTGGACAGGGACAATTATGTTTGCCGTTACTTGTCCCAGGGAGGACACTGGATGTGCCGAAGGGGGTTGGGAATAAGATGTCTCCTTGCAGCCTCCCTCCAAGACCAAAGGAAAAGTCGACGGCTTCTAACCTGCCTTCTAAGGAGCGTGGGTCAGTTGAATGCAGGACGTTCACTTTGCTAAGTGGAGGCATGCAAGTTTGGGGTGGAACAGAATTGCTGGGACAATGAGGGCATGGCAGAAAGCAGGAGAGGCCCAGCATCTTCCTCACCCTTCCCTCATCAGGCAGGACTCAATTTCTCCCCCAAATATCTGCTAAACAAATCCTTCATTTTTTTTTAAGTTTATTTATTTATTTTGCAAGGGACAGAGAGAGAGCAAGCAGGGGAGGTGCAGAGACAAGGAGAAAGAGAGAATCCCAAGCAGGCTTCGCACTGTCAGTGCAGAGCCGGATGCAGGGCTCGAACCCACAAAACTGTGAGGTCATGACCTGAGCTGAAATCCAGAGTTGGACGTTCAACCGACGGGGCCATCTAAGCACCCCTAAACAAATCCTTTAAACCTATCAGATTGAAAAGGGATCAAACCCTAATGTGTCTGGAGTGTTCACGAGTCTGGCTGAGGCCTGACTGTCCCTTGAAGGTACTCGCACAAGGTTTACTGCAAACCATGCTGAGCAAAAATCATGAGACCTGTTTGCTGTCCTAATCGCTGGCATTTGGCGGGCTTCCTCAGTGCCTCCTAGGACCTGGTGGTAGCAGACACCCCGTGGGGCACCCTGGTCGGGCCCACAGACCTGGTGTCCAGGCTTGGCTCCACGCTGCCCTCCGTGGGACCTAGAATATGATGGCTCTTCCCTCTGGGTCTCAGATTCCTCATCTGAAAATGACAGAGTAGCTGGAAGTCACGACTTCAGATGCCAGGAAGACACCAAACACGAACTGCCTATCAGGATGCAATCTTCATCAGGCCTGCCTAAGCACAGAGGCATGCCCGGACAAAGGCTTCGGAGCCTTTTATGGCAGAAATGTTGCAAAGGGGAAGCGTTTTGTCCATCGGCTCGGTGCTTTCTGGGACTTGGGAGAGGCGGCTACTGTTGCATCCAGCAGGCTGTGGGGCATCTGTGGTTAGCGGAAGCCGATCTTGAGTCCCCGTCCCGGGCAGCCTCAAGGTCAAATGTGGAAACAGTGACTGAGGCTGGCAGATCGGGGTTCTACTCCCAGCTTGGCCGTAAATTCCGTGTGTGACCGTGTGTGGGTCAGTTAACCTCTCAGGGCCTCGGATTCCTCTTACATCCTATGGAATTTGAACCTAACGCTATTGTTTTTCTTTCTTCCCGTCCCCTCCCCTTCCTTCTTTTTAGCTGCCAAATCCTGTTTTCAAGTGTCCTCTTCCACAAATGTGTAATATAGGAAATAAATGAAGTTGGACCTCATCCGGCTGAAATATGCGTGGGAGCCCTGGAACCTATCCCTCTTAGGGTCCACGGCAGACCCAAAGGGCTCCTCAGAGCATGGATGACCCCTCACAAGATGACCCCAGCGTCTCCTTGGAGCTTCACCTCCTGCTGTCTCCTCACCGCCCACTCCCCCCAGCCCTGGCCAGCTTGCCGGTCCCCAAATGTGCTAGGCACTGTAATTCTTCCCTTCCTTCAATTGTTCTCTCTTCCTAGAATGCTCTTGCCTTGCTTGTCCGGCGAACTCCTAGTCATCCTTCCAAGCCCACTTCGAAGGTGACCTTCTCAGGAAGCACTGCCCCAGGCTGAGTGAATCTCTCACCTATCTAGGTCCATACAGGACCTTGTAAACCAACTGGCAAAAGCTGGCCCAGAGGACATTTTAGCCACCGGGTCATATGTCTTTTTCCCTAAACTGCAAACTACCTTATAGGCAGGGATGATCCCCAATTGTGCTTTATGGCACAGCACTTTGTACTTACGGCACATGCTGGAGGTGCCCACACAACACAGAACGTGGGACGCCACGGGAGCCCAGCCATTCCGGGGGCTGGCACATACCAGGTGCTTCCTTAGTATATGTAGGTCCCGGGGTGTGCGGGCGATCCCCTATCCCAAGGCATGGCACAAAGTAGGCATTCGTGGAGCCTGGCACGCAGAAGGGCAGCGCCTGGCTCCCAGGTACTCGGTAAATACTTGCTAAGTGGAATTGCAATGGGACAGAAGCACATTTCTGGGAAATCTGTCGGCTTTTCCCTAGTCAAAGAAAATGTATTCTCCCTCCCTTCACCACTGGTCAAAAGAGCAAATGTAATCACCTCCTAAAGCCAGGAGCAGACAGGGCTGCAGGTTTGAGGTGGTGGGAGAGGCCCCTGGGGTGATGAGAAGCTACTGGTTCCTTATCGCCATCGGCATGTTCTCAAGCTATTACCCCTGTCACCCTCGTGGCTCAGCCTCCATTTGGACTTCTTCTGATAAACACCAATATCTGTGCAAATTCTTGAGGCCGACTGCCTCCCCAGCCCAGGGGCTGCTCTGCTGGAACGCCAGATGTGTGATAAGCCAGGGAAACACATTTTCAGGCCACTAAGTCATCACATTTTCTGACAAGGATTCTCCGACGCGCACCGATCTCTGGTGACTAATATTGCCTTCACTCAGCAGAGGGCTTCAGAAACCGTCCAAACCATCACCAGGCTGTCAGGTGTCAACCCATCCCCTGGCTTCACATTTTGAGAGGCCCTCTGAGGAGCTCTGAGTCCTGATATGGCAAAGCAGCAGGCTCTGGGCAGAGAAAAAAAAAAAGATTGGCCAGCGGTCAGCGGTCCTGGGGCCTGAACTCCTCCACAGACTTTGGTAGGTCTGTCAGCCTCTCCGGGCCTCAACTTCCCCAGCTGTCCGGTGGGGAAGGGATGGATTCCACAAGCTCCAAGGGACTTTTCAGCTCCAGGACCTGTGATTCTCTGACTTCTCTGCCATTGGGAGCACAGGATGCCAGAATCTTATTGCTGTGAAATGTAAGTGGGGCGGGGCTCGGAATTCTGGGGGAAAGTGATAGGAGTAGCCGCGTTCACAAGAACAGTAACAATAATAGCCACTTTCCATGAGTTACTTCACGTATTTTTAGCTCTGGAATTTGGCGGACCTAGATTCAAGGCCCTGTGAGTCACCAGCTAGCTGTGTGACCTTGGGCAAGTTACTTAACCTCTCTGCACCTCCGTTTCCTCCCACAAAATAAGGAGCTAATAAGGATTTAACGAGAATTTAATAAGGTACTTACCGCACAGGGCTTAGAGCACTGGAAGCACCAATAAAGTTTGCCTTTTATTTTAAAGATTAATGTTAATAACGATCCTCGTAATCCTTATGTGTGAATCCTTATGATCCTTACGAAGTAGCGATCTACTATCCCGACTTGCCTGGTGAGGGACGTGAAATATGGAGAGGTTAAATAACCTGCCGGGAGGGCAGAGCCTGGGTTGTCCCAGGTCTATCTGACCCGAGGCTCACGCACTTGACCCTTGCACTGTATACCACGGCAAGAAGCCCACTGGCTCTGCACCCCTTGCTGAAAGCCGGCTTGGCCAGCCAGCACTGGCATCTATGGAGATGAAGGTGATTGGCCGAGAGCCTGGGAGTCGGACAGGACTGCGGGGAAGCTGCCAGCCTTTCGGGGCTCTGAAGGGGTGGGCTGGGACTGAGGTATGGAAGTCACCTGGTCACTGCAATTTGGGCTTTTCTCTGGGGAAGAAAAAAGTTGGGAAGAAAATAGATTGCAGTCTGTTACAGACCCAGTGGCTGCAAATCACTCTGAAAATTAGCTTTCTATGGGAAAATCTATATACTAATTAACTCCATGGCCTCTCTAACGAGTTTAAGCACAATAAGGCCGCTGAAAATATCGAGGCATTTTGCAGCTGCCTTAAATTCTACCTTGGGAGACATGCTCACAGCTCATGAGGCTGTTTGAAAGGCTCCAGAATGAAAGGGGAATCTTAAATGATTCATTTCCAAGGGCAGGAGGTGGGGAGTTGTGACTTTGGTTTATTGCAGAGGGAAGTACAGAGCTCCAGGCTTGTCGGGACGGATGGGATCCCCTGCCTCAGTGGCCTTGGTTGACACCTGGGTGTGGCCCAGGATTCCCGGCTCTTCGGAACTCTGTCCTCAGCGTGAACACGGAGAGGCCGTCACCAGGTCTGGACAGAGTCAGGCTTCCTGGGTCTTGGCCACAGAAACCAAGATGGGAGCCTTCCACGGACTTGCTGCTGTGCAGGGGGAGGATGTGATGTTCAGGCCCGGGGAGGTGGCAGGCCCATTCCCACGTGTGACAGGAGACAGCATAGGCAGCAGAGTCCTTGAACACTTTACTTCTCCCATGACATCGACCGTGCTCCTCAGACCTCTGGCCTTCGCCCATCGCTTCCTTTTGCTACCAGCTTATGCAAGGAATAGCTGATACGGAACAGCACAACACACACCCGTGCTCACTCGAAGGCACACGCATGCCCGTGAGCGCCCTTGAACAGTCACACGTATGTGCCGTCACGCCCTGTACACCCCACACTTGTTAAAACACACATGTAAGAACACGCACTCACACATACATCTTCAACCATTCCTTATACGCAGCACTGGATAGATTCCCTTACTCTTGTTGCCTGGAAACAGCCCTTCAACCCACAGTCCCAGATAAACATGGGGGGGAAACATCAGTGGGTTTCTTGGGGGGGGGCAGGGCCCTAAGCCCTGCTCTGTCTCTGACCCTACCAGGAAATGCACACTAGTGTGCCCCCACCATCCCCCCTCCATGATGCAACGGTCCAGGCGTGGTTCCGAACAGAAATCCCGGCAGGTCCAGACATCTCTCCAGACGTCCCTCAGGGTCGGCCTGCTGCTGTCCGCTGGCCTCAGCAGTTCATGCCTCGCTCAGAACAGACACTCAGGGGGCGCCTGGGTGACTCAGTTGGTTAACCATCCGACTCTTAATTTTGGCTCAGGTCATGATCTCATGGTTCATGAGTTCGAGCCCCACATCAGGCTCGCTGCTGACAGTGTGGAGCCTGCTAGGGATTCTCTCTCTCTCTCTCTCTCTCTCTCCCTCTCTCTCTCTCTGTTCCTCCCCCACTTGTGCTCTCCCGCTGTCTTTCAAAATAAATAAATAAACTCGAAAAAGAAAAGAACAGGTACTCAAGAAACACCTCCTGGCTAACACACTCTCCTGGAGTGATTTGCGTTAATATGGAAGTAAGTGGACTCCCCGTTTCTCAAGGGGAGGTGGGAGATAATGGGGGATTGCTGAACCCCCAGCCAGCCATTCTTGCTTACTGCAAGTCTGTGGCACCCACTCATGAGAGGTGGGTATGGTCATCCCTGCTTCCTGATGAGGAGATCAAGGCTCAGAGAGATGGGATGCCCTGTCTGAGGTCCTGTCATGGCCGAGTCGTGTGCCTTGAACAGAGCGCTTTCAATCCCCAAATCTGCTCTTCATGTTATACTGCTGCCTGCGTGTGTCTGGCTCAAATGTCAAGACCTCGCTCCAGCCTTGAGGGAGAACGTCCACTAGGTGAAAAAAAGGAGGATTTTCTGAATGGCTCCCTTCTGAAAAGCTGTGAAACCGACAAACCCTGGAGTCTGCCTGTGGGGCAGACCTGGACCGAATGCCAGCTGTCATGCCCTGGCTGGAGGACCTTGAGCACCTGGCTCAACTCCACAGTCATTTCCTGCCCCTCCCCCAGTCCCACTAGGTCTCACTCACAGCATGGGGCACAGATGACCGCTTCCCCCTCCTCCTCGAAACACTTCCTTCCGCCTGGCTTCCTGGGCATCACAATGCTCTGCTTTTTTCTCCTCTCTCACTTGGCACCCTTCCTGGGTCTTTTTGCTGGTTTATTCTCTCCTTTCCAGTCTTTGAGCCTGCAGTGCCGCCACCCTGGCTCCTCCTTGTGCTTCTATTTTCCCTAATGCCCTGTGATCTCATCCAGCCTTGTGGTTTCAAATCCCGTCTTGGGCTCCTAACTTCCAAATGCACACCTCCATCCCGGAACTGCCCCCTAACTGCAGACTCCTAGCTAACCGCCCGCAAAATCTCCTCTTGGGCGTCCAATAACATCTCAGATGAACATGTGCTGACAGTTGCTTGGGCCAAAAAGACTTGGAGACCCCCTTGACCTCTCTCTTTCTCTCCCCTGTCACACCTGCTTAAACAGGAAGCTTCGCTGCCTCTTCTTTCCACACACATCCGGGATCTGACCACTTCTTACTGTGTCTACTGCCTGGAACACTCTTCTGTCCCTGCCTCCAGATGCCCACGGGGCACACCCTGGCCCAAGCCACCGTCTTATCTCACCTGGATTATTGCAACTGCCTTCTTAACTAAGTGGGTTTCTTCTACTTTTGCTCGCCGTGATGTAATTCAGCAACCAGAGAGATCCTTTAAAATACAACTCAGGTGCTTGGGTGTCTCAGCTGGTTGAGCGTCTGACTCTTGATTTCGGCTCAGTCATGATCTTAAGGTTTGTGAGTTCCATCCCCACATTGGGCTTTGTGCAGACAGCATGGAGCCTGCTTGGGACTCTCTCTCTCTCTCTCTCTCTCTCTCTCTCTCTCTGCCCCTCCCTGGCTCGCTTTCACTCTCTCTGTCTCTCAAAATAAATACATGAACACATCATAATTTTCCTGTGCTCAGAAGCTTGCTTTGGCTCCCTTGTTTCATTCAGAGTAAAAGTCAAAGTCTACAATGGCTTGAAGGACTCTGTGGTCAGGCCTCCCCGTGATCGATATTCCCCCTTGACCTTGTGACCACCTTCCTAGAGACTTTCCCCCTCACCGACCACTTTAGCCACAGGCCCTTTGCACCTCAAGCCCCATTGCCTAGAGCACTTCCCCAGATATCCACTGTGCTGACACGCTTAACTCTGTCATGTTGCTTTTTGGGTGAGGTCTACCCTGGCCATCCTTTTTTCTCTCATTTTTTTTTTTAATGTTTATTTTTGAGAGAGAGACAGACAGAGTTGAGCAGGGGAGGGGCAGAGAGAGAGGGAGACACAGTCTCAAGCAGGCTCCAGGCTCTGAGCTGTCAGCACAGAGCCTGACGTGGGGCTCGAACTCACGGACCATGAGATCATGACCTGAGCCGAAGTCGGACCCTTAACCGACCGAGCCACCCAGGTGTCCCTTGGCCATCCTAATTTAAATCCCCCCTTCCCTGATCCCATGACAGGTATTCCCATGGCCCTTTACCTTCTGTATGCCCCATCTTCTTGTATTGATCTCCCTTCTAACTTGCTCTTTATTTTACGTATAATTATGTTTATTGTTTTATTGCCCCTCGCTTCCAGCTAGAATGCCTGCTCCATCGAAACAGAAGTCAGCCTGCTTTGTTCCCTGAACATCCTTAGTGCCTGTCCATTGTGGGCATCAGACTATTTATTGGGTGGTTATTGTTTCTTAACCTCTATGAGCCTTGGCTTCTTCATCTGTAGAAGTGGGTTACTTTGGGGGCATCCGGGTGGCTCAGTCAGTCAAGTGTCCGACTTTTGATCTCAGCTCAGGTCATGACCTTGGGGTCATAGGGTTAAGACTGGGTTGGGCTCAGTGCTTACAGCAGGGAGCTTGCTTGGGATTCTCTCTCTCCCCTCTCTCTGCCCCTCCTCTGCTCGTGCATACCCATGTGCTCATTCTCTCTCTCTCTCTCTCTCTCTCTCTCTCTCTCTCTCAAAATAAATAAATTAAAGAAAAGAGAAGTGAGTTACTTTGGGATTAATTAATGTATTTAAACACCACACTGGTGCCAATGCAACATCACTCCTTTGCTCTGGTGAGTGCTCTGGCTTCTCTCTCAAGTCTCTGCCTCATTTCAGACACTGCTGGTGTTTTGGTGCCTTTGGCTTTCTGGGGGGGGGGGGGGGGGGGGGAAGAGAGTGTCTGGGGTCTTGAAGCCTTTCCCCTGGAACCTCATCCTTGTCCATCACAGGCACAGGGAGAAGATTTCCCCAGGAGCTTTCTGGGTCCTTCTGGCCACAGACAGAGTGTGGGGTTTGGGGAAGCCCAGGTCTGCACCTGACCTGCAGATTCCGGGAGAGAGAAAAAAGAAAAACCTGTAAGGGTGGGCAAAGCAATAGAACGAAAGAAGAAATCTGTTTCATAAATAGTGAAACAGGTGATTTTAACGCTGAGGAAGGAAGGACCAGGACGGAGCAGTAAGATATATACGGGAACAATTTCCTCTTATCAGAAAGCTCGTAACTGCAGTGCTGACGTTTTCCTAATGAAGGTGCGCATAATGAAGGCATTGTTTTTCTTGGAGTGTACATTATTGTTGTAACATGGCAAGTTTAAATAAACTTTTTCCCTCTAAATTGCAACACATACAAAAACACCAGTGAAGCAGAAGCCATAACTGTTCTTTCTCCATCAAGATGGAAAGTAAAATCAAAGAAAAACGATCCAAAACTCTGAGTGGCCGCACAGGAGTCACCCATGAACTAAAGTTGGAACCATGAATAGTGACGGGTGTGTCTGATTCTGCCTTCCCTCTCCATAAAAACAAAGAAGTTAGTGAGGTTATTACCGTATCTGGAGCTAATGGCATCTAGATGTCCACAGCGAGAGGCGGCTACAATTCCCTTCCCATCCTTCCCTTCCCTCCCCTCTTCTCCTCTTCCCTTCTTCTCCCTCTTTCTCCTTCCTTCCCTCCTTTCCTTCCATCCATCCTTCCTCCCTCCCTCCCCTTCTTTAACTATGTTTGAATACATGGGATGCCCTACCTTGTGCTTGGTGCTTGGGATACAAAAACAAAGACGAACGAGATGAGAGCTTTGATCTCAAAGAGCCTTAGTCTCGTAGGAGGGGCACGTTTGTGAGCCGGCAGCCACGTCCTACAGCGGATGTTTGTGCAAAGTTGTATGAAAATCCAGAGGAGGGAGGGGCCGGGAAGGCGTCACAGAGGAAGCACCACTGAGTTGTGGCTGGGGTGGGGGGGGGGGGGGGATGGATGAATGGTTGGGAGGGGTGGTAAATCTTTCTAGGAGGAAAAACAAGCAGGTGCAGAGGCATGAAGATCAAGCTTGTGCATTTGGTTTTGTTTCTATGTGTGTATGTCTCTGTGTGTCTGTGTCTGTCCCGTGTGTGTGCGCCTGTGTGTCTATGCCTCTCTGTGTATGTGTGTGTCTGTGTACATGTGTGTGCGTGTGTATATGTCTCTGGTGGGTATATGCACGTGTGTCTGTGTGTGTATGTGTGTCGCGGGGGAGTGGGCCCGAAGAGTGAAGTGCCGATGGGGACAGCCCTGCCCGTCGCCTCAGGAAGCCCTGCCCTCTCTGGGGTCCCTGTAGTTGTTTCCTCATTGCTGAAACAAGGCCATCATGGTGGAGGGGACGCCCCTCCTTGGAGGTCTTGGCATGGAAAGCACGGGGCGCTGGTCATGGCCCTGGGACCTTTCCGCCCCTGCACCAGACAGAAGGCCTGGCCTTTCCCCATCACTAGGTCTCCCTCTGTTGGGGCTGTTCTGCTTAGGGCTCTCGGGCCACACAAAGACACCGTCCATGACTCTCATCGTAGAAAGTTTCCTTTAACGGCATCTCCTGAGATGTGGGAGAATCCCACTGGACGTGTCGAGAACAGGCTGAGCCATCCTTGGGCTGGCGGCTCCCATGGTGGGGAGGCTGGGCCCCTGAGCATGTGGCTCTGTACAGGGCCCCTGTGAAAAGACGGATGTCCCTGTGCTCCTGGGGCTCAGAGCTACCATCCGCCAGTGAGTATCAAGTGCCAAACTCTACCTCAGCGTGGTGCACCCTAATCCTCAGTGGATGGGGGCTTGCCCACCTCTGGCTCCCTCCCCCTCCCTTCAGAACAGCTCGGGGCAGAGAAGCACACCTAAGAGGCCTCTGGAACACGGTCCCAGCCTTGACGCTCCCGGCGGCTTCTCTGTAGTCCCAACAGAAGTGAAAGAGGGCCCCTTTCTCCGTGGGCCTGGCCGGGAGCCCAGGGAAGTTGCTGCCTTTGTGACAAAGAGGTGCCCTCCCAGAAAAGAGGGCCTGTGGCCGCTGAAATCTGTGGCCACTTGCAGCACCATCTGGAGGCCTCCGGAAGGCTCTAGATGAAGGTGCGAAGAAAGCTGAGGTAGAGTTTGGCCCTTGATACGCACTGGTTGGTCATAGCTGTGAGCCCAGGAGCACAGGGACATCTGTCTTTTCACAGTGGCCCCCGTACAGAGCCACGTGCTCAGGAGGCACTGGGGTGAATATGTTTTGAATGCGCGCATGCCTACACGAGTGATTTAATGAACCTTTCCTCCCGTCCCTTCAATGAGCCTCAGTTTCCACTCCAGGCCTCCATCTGACTCCAGTCTGCTTCTCTGAGCTTGAGTCTGGCACCTTCTTTCCCAAGAACCAGGGTCAGGTCCATTCCGCATTCCCACCTCCTCGTCCAAGGCTCACGCGTGCCCACAATGCACCTGTGACCCATCTCCTGTGGCAGGCGGCTCCATACTTGCTATGCTTCCCAGAGCCCCTTAATCAGGAAGCAAGTGACTGGCTAGAAATGGCTCTGATGTGCTGGGCTGAGATCATGGGAGTCACTTGCCTAAGTTAGGATTCTGGCTCCAGTACTTGAGCTCTGGGAGCCTCAGTTTTCTCATCCATAAAATGGACATACCGTTTCCCACCTCAGAGGGCTATTGGGGTAGATTCAAAGAGTTAATGCGTACAAAGGGCTTAGAAGGGCCTGGAGCTAGAAAGTGCCCTTTGAGTGTTGGCTATTCCCACACTTGCTGCGCACTCACTGACTCTGGAACTCTTCTTTAGGGAGTGCTTAATCTTCTGATCCCTCTACCAGGCAGGGAGGGGGAGGCAGAGGGGGTGCTGAGGCACAACTCACAGTGTAGACGGGGCGCAGGACACAGAGCCGTTGGGGAGGAAGCTGTCAGTCAGCAACCGCGGCTGCCCCACCTGAGCTCGGCAGGTAAGCAAACCTGGCTGGAATCTGGAGCCCGGCCGGCAGCCTGGCCCCCCGCCCGGCCCCTCCCCGAGGCAGCAACGCTTCTTTTTTAAGTCAAATGTTGCCTGGAAGTCATTGCTTCTGCAATTACCTCTGAAACCCATTGTTTCCTCAGCCCCATTAACATGTCAGATCCTGGCAGCCGCTGACGGGGCAAACACCCCTCCGAGGGCTGCAATTCAATTTAAGATCGCCTCCCCTGCACAGACAGCCTCAGAGCCAGCCCATCTCCAGATTTCACCAAATCGAGGAGAGGGTCTCAGGGCGCAGTTTGATCATGCTGCTTCCTAAATTAAAAACAAAATTGTAAGTGTTAAACATCTTTAACAAGTCATTAAGCCCCAGCCATAATCCAGAAAAAGTCCCTTAATGAGTAATGACATATGTTGTGAGCGCAGTTACCGCCTAATGTTGGATGCTGAGATGGTGTGATGAAATGGCACGCTGCTCAGAAGGGACGGATCACCACTAATGGCAGGATAATTCCAGGCTGTTGGGCTGAGGACCCTGGAGGGCAGAGGAGGCAGCCTGAGCCGGGAGGGCAGGCACTGTCGCCTGGAGGGGGCGGTCCTCAGTCTCCCCACCTGTCCGGGCCCCGGAGCCCCTTCTTTGCCCTTGGGGCTGCTTTGTCCCCACTTACAGAGAAATCTGCTCTGGGCTCTGCCCCAGGACAGGGTCCGTGGGGATCCAGAGGTTAGACACCAGCCCTCATGCATTGTCCCATAGTTGTGCGTCCTCCCAAGCAATCCTCGTGTCCCTGGGCTCTTGAACCAGCCAAGCATTTTCTCCCAGTCCTATCACAGAGACTCGATTCTGCTGGCCTCTCTCTCTGCTGCCCTTCCTCCCTCCTGGATTCAGGATCCTGCCCTGGACCTCACTATCTGTGTGTTGAGGCTCTGACTAGCTGCCTGGGCCTCCCCTCACTTAGTGGCTCAGAATCCCAGCTGCAGTGCTCTGGCCCTGGCTGACCACCCTTCAGGACCCAGCTTGATGGTCACTTTCCCACCGTGTACTTCCAGACACGGGAAGAAACTAACTAGCCGGCCCTCACCCCCAAGTCCCAATTCTCGAAGGAGATACCACTGCTTTTTGCCAGCTTGGGTCATGTGACTGCCCCCAGGGTTGTCGGGTGTGGCCCGCCCCCAGGGTGCCACACAGTCCTCAGGGGAAAGGGCTTCCTTTTTCTTCCCTGGACTTCTGTGACTTTGGGCCTGTGCATTCCACCCACACACCTCCTCCTTGCTGGGTCTTGTTTCTGTGGTCCTCCCCCTACACTTTGCTCTGGGATCACAGCTGGAGGATGCTGCTTGAGCCAATGAGTCTTGGGTCAGAGAATCTAAAGCAGACCTGAGCACTTCACTAAGGGAAGGGAGAAGCAGGGCAGGGGTGGGGAGGAAGACAGCGGAGGGGATGACTTCAGGCAAAGTCTGCAGAGGGTAGCCTCTGATCCCCCAGGGAGCTCTGGAATGGAAGTGACCCCCCACCCCCACCCGCCCCCCAGCACCACCTGCCTGAGCCAAGCTGCAGGTGCTGGGAGTTAGAAGGGAAGCAATTCCACCCCACTCATTCATTTCCTCACTCACTCATTCACTCACTCACATTATTTATTCAATCGCCACACTTTTATTTATTATTTGTTACCTGCCCAACATTGTGCTAAGAACTTTATACCCCAAATTGAAAACACAATCAATCACCCAGAGACATAGGTGCTATTATTAACTGCTTTCTATAAGATGAGGAAACTGAGGCCCAGAGAGGTTCAGAAGGTCTGCCCAAGGTCATGCACTCCAGAAATTTTGGAGTCAGGATATGAACTCAGACTGGGTGACTCTGAGAGAAGAGCTATGGAGAATATATATATATATATATATATATATATATATATATATAATTTTCTTTTTCTTTTCCTTCTTCAACCTCAGGCCTATACAAATATTGGAGACGGCCTAGCTAGATACACGCTAGTCCCCAAACAAACGCAAGTCATTTAAATTTTAACAGCCAATAAAACAGCTGGAATTTCAGAGCTGGGAGGTAGTTAGAGGTCTCCTAGCTTAACCCTTGCGTTTCACAGATGAGGAAAACGAGGCTGAGGGAAGAGGTGTCTTGTCGAAAGTCACTAAGTACGGGCGTGAGAGCTGTGGGGACGGAGGGATGCACAAAATGCCGCAGGAACC
Organism: Panthera leo; assembly: GCF_018350215.1. Classification (NCBI taxonomy): domain Eukaryota; kingdom Metazoa; phylum Chordata; class Mammalia; order Carnivora; family Felidae; genus Panthera; species Panthera leo. Next base: position 29,371,036 of record NC_056686.1, read on the forward strand.
ACACTGTCCCCTGTCAGGGCCGTCCGCTGCCTTCAGGAGAGCGCAGAACTCCGCACTGTGTGGCTTTTTTAGAAACAGCAGAGAAACATTGCCAAAGAGGATCGATTCCTGACCACGCATTCAAAACGACCACTCACAGGGGCTCCCCGCAGAGTTCTCTCAACTGCTACCAAAAGGGAGGCCCCGGGGCCCATCACTGGCTGGGGGTGGCTGCAACCAGGTGAGGTCTGAAGCGGGGCAGGGGACTGCCTTGGACCCAGGGTGCTCTCAGCTCATGCTGGTGGATTCCTGCCAGGCCTGTTGACCTTCTACCCCACTTCTGGATCTTTCCCTTCTGTCAGTCCCCAGTTCTTTTTTTTTTTTTTTAAGTCATTTCACTGTTTATTTATTTATTTTTTTCAACATTTATTTATTTTTGGGACAGAGAGAGACAGAGCATGAATGGGGGAGGGGCAGAGAGAGAGGGAGACACAGAATCGGAAACAGGCTCCAGGCTCTGAGCCATCAGCCCAGAGCCTGACGCGGGGCTCCAACTCACGGACCGCGAGATCGTGACCTGGTTGAAGTTGGACGCCCAACTGACTGCGCCACCCAGGCGCCCCATGTCAGTCCCCAGTTCTAATCTTGACCCATGTCTTTGATCCTTCTGCTTCAGTGGCTCTTTTGTATCTGAGAACTTCTTGGCTGTCCTGCCCTTGGGATCACAACTTTCTAACTCTGATGACCTTCCAAAGCGGGGGCCTGTGCATGAAGCTCGAGGGTTGTCACTTGGCTACAAATCCAGCACTGTAAGCTTCTCAAGGACCACTGGTGTCAGAATAGTCCCTGGGGGCCAGCTGGTTGTGGTGACAATCGAAGGGGGGGGGGGACACTGAGGCTGGCAGGAGATAATGAGGTGCTGGGGTTGGGTACTGGACTGAGTCAGATATAGTTGCCGCTTCCAGCCTATAAAAGTCGGCTGTGTGACCTCAGGAGAATCCCTGCCCCTCTCTGAGTGTCGAGTGGGATGGGCTAGGACAGTTCCAAGCACACACATCTCGGATTCTCTGGACTGGAGGAAGGGGCTGCATTCTATAATCTCCGTGTTCTCTTTCACATATCGACCTTACGGGACATCCCCGGGCCCCAGCTGGGAAATGTTACTCAGAGGCCTACCCCGGGAGAAATCTGCTGACCAGAGATTTCTTGTTCCAGGCTTCGGAGCATCCAAAGTGGCTGGGAGGGAGTGGGCTACTCAGAGCCATCCGGTGCTGGCAGCATGCTGGGCAAAGATCTTGACGGCTACCACGGAGCATCTCCCTGACCATCCGCCCTATGGCGGTCACCCTCCCATCCTGGGACCCGGAAAGGGACAAGAAAACCCTCTTTGTTCTGGCCAGACAGTACAGAGCCTCGTTGCCATAGCAGCCACAGCCATTTCCTCCAGCGCTGAGTCAGGGCCGCGGCTCAGCTGGGCCTGGGCTCGGGCCTCCAGAAGCCGGGAGCAGAGGTCAGCCTTGTACGTGGGGGGTCTGAGTCACTGAGACCCCAGTGATGCACTGGCGGAGGAAAGAGAAGTTGGCAAGCACCAAGGCCACCTTCCTGTCATCCAAAGCAGGGCTGGGGCCAGAACTCAGGGACTGCCTGGATGCCTAAACCTGTCACAGCCAGGCTGGCACAGGAGTCTGGCCTTGCAGGGGCTACAGAGCACTGGAGAAAGTGGTGGAGAGAACTGAGGGGTGCAGGGAGGGGAAGGAAGGAGACAGCAGTCCTGGACCTATCAGACCCTGAAATAGAGATGGGGACAAAGAATTCAGAAGCTCCCTGCTGACTCGTCTCCCTCCTTTATCTGTTGAACCCTGCGGGGAGTGGGGCCTGGGCGGGAAGGTTGGAAGGGCTAAGAGAAGATTCTAGGACTCCCAGGAATTGAAATGGGCTGAATGGGAAGCCAGGATCTGGCTCAGCATCTGGCTTTTCCTCGGCAGGGAACGGAGGTGTTCTATGCTCTGAAATCACAGATGGATTTCAACTCAGTTCTGCCAGTTACCATTTAAATGTGTACAAGATGCTTGCCTCTCAAAGACTCAGTTTCCCCATCTGTAAGATGGGAATCCCTACCTCAGAGGGTACCTTGAGAATATTAAATAAGATACTACACGCAAAGTACTAGGGGTACTGTTCGCCCACAGGAAGTACTCCATAAATAGTGGTAACTAAGAGTATTATTATTAGGTGGAGCCAGATGAGAATGCCACTTTTATAAGTCACAAGTGGCTAAATATCAGCAATTTCATCTGGTTCAACGGGGGGGGGGGGGGGGGTGTGATGACCCCCGTGTCTGGGTGAGGCCGTGGGAGACAGCTCACAGTTCTGACGCTTGCTCCCTAGGTAACCTTGGGCAAGCCACTCAGCGTGTCTGCACCTCTGTTCCTCCTCTGTGACAGTGTTGTGTGCATGACATGGACAAGACTCGGGGAAGCACTTAGAGGAATGCCTGGCCCAGGGCCGGAGCTAAATAAATGCTTGCTAACTGAATAGACACGGTCAGCCGGGGGAGCATGATTATTCTTCCCATTTACATGAGGGGGATTCATGCAGGTCACACGCCTGGGCTGGAGCCCAAGCAGGTATAACTCGGGTCCAGTGGGTGCTCTGGCCATTGCCCCAACAGCTTGTCCTCTGTAGCCTCCTATCCTGTCCTGTCCAGCCCCGTCCCTCTCACCACTCTGGTGATGGTCCATCTGTCTGTCCAGCTGGCTGGGGAGCTAGTCCGCCAGCCCACACTCATTGATCTGTTCTTCCATGTGTTTATCTAGCTCCTCCCTTCCTTCCTTCCTTCCTTCCTTCCTTCCTTCCTTCCTTCCTCCCCTCCTTCCTTCCCTTCTTTCTTTCTTCATGAAGCCAACTTCCATTGGATGCCTGAATTTGGTTGAGATGATCTAGACACCTAGAAATCATTTTTTAAAAGTCAGGTCTATTGAGGCATAATTTAAATGCAGTAAAGTTCACCCTTCCAAGGAGTTGTGACAATCTCATATAATCATGTGGCTATCATTGCGATCAAGATACAGAACATTTCTGTCATCTCTTCTCCCATCCCCACCCCCCACCAAATTTCTGGACCTTTGTAGTCAACCACCTCCCTTATCCTCAGCTCCTTGATAGCTGCTGTTATGTTTTCTTCCCCTACAGTCTCGCCTTTTCTAGAATGTAATATAAATGGATTCAGACAACATACAGCCTTTTGAGTTTGGCTTCTTTAAGTTAATGTGTTTGAGGTTTATCTGTATCGGTAGTGTGCTTATTTTTATTACAGAATAGTATTCCTTTGTATGGATATACCCTAGTTTGTTTATCCATTCACTCACTGAAGGACATCTGGATGGTTTCCATTTTTTTACAATTATAAATGAAGCTGCTGTAAACACTTGCATACAGGTATTTGTGTGAACATGTTTTCCCTGCTCTTGGGTAAATGCTTAGGAGCAAGATGGCTGATAATAAGGTGAGTTACGTTTAACTTCATTCAGAAAATGCCAGACTGTTTTCTAAAGTCACTATACCATTCTGCATTCCAGTCAGCAATCTTGGAGAGTTCCAGCTGCTCTGTATCCTTGTTAACAAGTGCTATTGCTTTTTTAAGATAATTTTTAGCTTTTCCAATAGGTGTGCATTGCTATCTCATTGTAGTTTTAATTTACATTTCCCTAACGACAAATAATGTTGGACATCTTTTCATGTGTTGTGTGTGTATGCATGTGCTTTCATCCATGTATGTATCTTCTTTGGTGAAATGATGTTCACAATTTTTGTCCATTTTATTTTATTTTTTTAAGGTTTATTTATTTATTTTGAGAGTGAGCAGGGGAAGGGCCGAGAGAGACAGAGAGAGAGAGGAGAGAGAGAGAGAGAGAGAGAAGAGAGAGAGAGAGAGAGAGAGAGAGAAACCCAAGCAGGCTCTGCACTCTCATGGAACCTGACACAGCACTTGAACTCATGAACTGTGAGATCATGCATGACCTGAGCCGAAATCAAGAGTTGGATGCTTAACTCACCGAGCCACTCAGGCACCCCTCAAAATTTTTGTCCAGTTTAAGATTGAGTTGTTTGTTTTCTAATCTCTGAGTTTTAAGAGTTCTCTGGTTTTTTAAATATGTTCTTTATCAGATACGTGCTTTGTGAATATTTTTCTCCCAATCTGTGGCTTGCCCTTTCATTTCTTAACAGTGTCTTTCAAAGAGCAGAAGGTTTTAATTTTGTTGAAGTATAATTTATCAATTTTTTTCTTTTACGGATCATGCTTTTGGTGTCACATCTGTGAAGTCTTTTCCTATATGTAAGGTTCATCCTTTCTTTTTTCTAGAAATCTTAGGAGATCATGAGCCATTTTGTGCACATTTTTATATATGGTACATGGTACAGATCAATTATCTTTCTTTCTTTTTTTATTCTTGGCTTATGGATGTGCAATTGTTCTAGCACCATTTGTCAAGTTATCCTTTCTTCATTGGATTGCCTTTGCACTTTCATCGAAAATCAATTGACCATATATGTAAGAGTCTGTTGCTGGACACCATTTTGTTCTGTTGATCTCTGTGTTTATGCTTTTGTCAATAGCAAATGTCTTGATTATTCTAGCTTTATAGTAAGTCTTAACATCAAATAGTGTGATTTATCCAACTCTATCCCTTTTCAAAATTGTTTTGGCTTTTCTATTTCCTCTATTTTTCATATAAAATTTAGAACCAGCTTGGTAGTTTCTACAAAAAATTTTCTAGGATTTTGATAGGGATTTTTCTGAATCTATAGATCAATTTGGGGAAGGTTTATATCTTAACAATATTCTTCCAATCCATGAATACAGCACATCTTCCATCTATTTAGGATATATTTGAATTTTCCATCAGTTTTTATAGTTTTTAGCGTATAGATAGTGCAACACTTTGTTAGATTTATAACAGGATTTTAAGCATTTTGGTGCTATTGTGAAAGGTTTCTTTAAATTTTTAATTTTCAATTATTCATTGCTGGTATATAGACCAACAATTGATTCTTTTATATTAATTTTGTATATGTTGACCTTGCTAAGCTCACTAATCTGTTTTAGTAACTTTTGTGTAGATTCGTGGAATTTTCTATGTAGACAGATGTGTCCCAGCAAATGGAGATAGGTTGATTTTTTCCTTTCTGTCTATATGCTTTTTATTTCTTTTTCTTGCCTTATTGCCCTGGCTGTGATCTCTAGTACCATGCTGAATAATAGAAATCATTTTTGATTCTTCTTTTTTTCTTTTGCTCCACTTCTATCCAGTCTATCAGTCTTTGTGATTAAACTTCCAAAATATATCCAGAATCTGAACACTTCTCACCATCTTTTCTGCTACATACTCTTTTGCCTAAATACAGCCACCATCTCCTCATTGCTGCCCCTGCCTCTCTCTTGTCCCCTGTTGTCCCTTCTCCACAGAGCAGCTGAGGTCATATTTCTATTCCGATTAGAACAAAACTCAAACTTCTAACCACAGCTTGTAGAGTCCTATAAGAGTTGGCACCTGCCCTCCTCTCTGACTTCATTCCCCTCACTTCCTGCACCTCAACGACAGGAACCTTCTTGTTCCTCAAACATGCTGAACATATTCTCACCTTGTGGCCTTTCTACTTGCTTTTCCTCTGTCTGCTTCCTTTGAATTGTCCCAGTTTTGCTTCAAATGCCACCCCCTCAAGAAGGCCTTCTCCAATTTTATCTTCCTCATAGCACTTACCAGTGCTTAAAATTATGTTTGTTCTTTTTTTTAAATGTAAGCTTTTGTTTTCTATCTTTTTGCACTAAAGGACAGGAATTCTATCTACGTTGTGTGTCCCAGGCAATGTCTACCCTACATATCAATGAGCAAGTATGACATATATAAGTGTTTCTGACCCACTTCTTTTGGCTTTATGACCCTATGAGTGAGCGAGATGCTCTCGCCAACTTACTCCTTGATAAACTGGGTGCACTTCTCAAGAGAACTGTTGCTCACATGTGTTGAGTCTACTTCCTGAACTCCCATGCACTCCCCACCTGAGAACAGTTTGACTTTGGCTGCCATCACTTTTTCTGGTAAAGGCAATCTATGCTATCCTTAAGACAATCCGGCGCAGTCTGCATTACTAGAGACCGAGCTTTTGCTCTTACTGCAGCTGATTTCTCCTTTTCTGATGAACTGTCTTTCCTCTTGGCTTCTGAGACACTGCATGTGACTCATTCTTCTCTCATCTGACTGTTCCTTTCCCCCCCAGTGGTAGATTATTGTTTCTTTCTCCTTACCTTAAATATTAGTGCTCCCTAGGGTGATGGTGTGGACCCACTCCCTGCTCATCTACCCCTTCGATTTTAACTGCCTTTTTACAAGCAAAGTGATTCAACAACTATTTCTGGGGCTCCCAGCAGGTGTCAGGCACTGGGAAGATATAGGTGAGAAAGCCAAGCATGGTTCTTGCCCTTTTGGAGCTCATAGATCAGAACATATGGCCAGCAGCCTCATGGTCATTGCTGCCTCTCCAGCATCTAATCTATGGCCAGACATCCCATATATATTTGGTGAATGAGTACATACATGGAGTAAAGAGACAATCAGCAGGAACGACACAAATATTTATATAACTATAATGATTACAAGTGCTATAATGGGGAAATACAGGGTACTATGAGTATGTAAGTCTGGGAAATCCCATCTAGTTAGGATTGTGAGTCCAGGGAAACCCCCAGTAAGACGATGCATACGCTTAGCCCTGAGAGATGAATGAACAGGTGTTGGTGAGTCAATTGCACACACTGGTGGATTAGAAGATCTGGTCTGGTGGTAGGAAGTCAAGGAAATGCTCAATCTGATGATTTGTGTTTCTCAGTGAACTGTATTGGAGGTTTATCTGCTGAGAATGGAGTGTAGGTGGAGAGCACATCCCACATAGGTTTGCAGAGAGAGGTGAAGGTGTGAAGAGTGTGGAGAATTTAGGGGTGAGCTTAAAGGTAGTAAGCTTTCTAGGCATTGCCCTCTGAAGTAGGGGGTCATTGATTCATGGTGATTCCAGACTGCCCAGCAGTGTGATTTCTTCAATGCACTCAGCTTCTTGGGTCAAGTTGTGAAGAAGGGACCGTTGGGCTCATGCAAGTTGGGGCTCATCATGTGAGTGTAATGGTCAGAAGGATGGGCAGGGGAAGTTGAGGACATTTAAAAAAAGGACTATAATGACAAATTATGGAATTTAAGCAAGCAAGTAAAGTCAGGTATCAAAAGAATCTTGATTTAGCTCAGGACAGCAGGGTGCTGCGTTTAAAATACCCACTTCCCTACACACCCTTCCATCTAGACTGGCATGTGGAAGAGTTCTGGCCAATGACATATATGCAAATGTTGCTTGGTGTGACTTTTCTGTGGGGTTTTTAAGAAGGAAAAACTCATGTGGGATGTGTCTTCTGTTCTTTGTCCTACTTCATTCCTAGAATGAGATGGAGAGGCTGGAGGTGAAGCTACTCTGTTGAGATCATGAGTGTATCTGTTAGCCATTGCCACAATAATGCTGCAGAACAAACCACCCCAAAGCTTAATGTCTCATGAAACTCCCGGTTGTCTGCAATTCAGCTGATCTAGGCAGGGCTGGTTGGCCAGCACTGCTGCTGGCTGCGACAGCTGGGGTGTCACTGCTCCAAGTGACTCTTCTCCTCCTTCTAGGGCGTGTTTTCTCACAGGCAATGGAAGAAGCCCAAGAGACAAGTGAGAATGCACAAAGTCTCTTTTAAGGCCTACGCATAGAGCTGGCACATAATCACTTTCTGCCTCATCCTATTGGCCAAAATATTGATAAACCCAGAGCCAATGGGCAGGGGACATATTTATCTCCTTTAGTAGAGAAATATACAAAGTCACATGATAAAAGGCATGGCTACAGGGAGAAGCAAAGCAATGGGGTCAGTAATGCAATTTACTACAATGGCGAGGGGAAAGCTACCCTCAAAAAATGGCAGATCGGGAAGCCAAAAGGAGTCTGATGACTTCCTCAAGAAGCCTACCTATCGTGAGGGTAGGAAAAATCAATTCCTATGTGGCTAAGTCACTGCAGCTGGATTTTCATTACATGAGTACAATTTCTGAGTTACATGGGGAGCTTGAGGTTGGGAAGAAAGTGAAGGGACCACTGGCTGGAGCCTTGTGAGATCGAAGAAAGGTGCCATGGAAGGAAACTCAAATGGTAATACATTTTGATTGGAGAGTGGACATTTTTGATGAGTGATTTCAGAGGTGGTGGAGCTCCTGGTGGTGACAGGTCCTGAAGGGTGACAGGTGTGGAAGAGAGGACACCGGAGACGAGGAGGTCAAGAACTGACAAGCCAGCTTGCGGGAGGGATTCCCCATCTGGACACTCAAGACAACACGAACGCGTTGGGTGGAGAAAAGCCTGGGATCCGGGGTCTGAAGCCTTCCCTGCATGAGGAAGAGTGGTCAGTAGAGACCTGGAGTGAGAGAGAGAGAGGGTGGGATAGCCAAATGGCAAGGGTCTCAAGGGAGCCAGGGGTTTATAAGAAGATGGCAGAGAAGTGATGCCCAATTTCATATTCGCCGTGTCGGCTGTCCCTTGAGATGTGGACACATAGAACAAAACCTCCAGATGTTTGCATTTCGTGACACCCAGGCATTTCCAGCTCAGCATATCTGAGGCTGCACTCGCCATATTGCTCCGCAAACCCACCTCCCCTCCTGCTGCCTCTTCAGGGAATGACCTGCCATCCACTGACCCAAACCAGAAACCTGGAGGTCCTTCCAGCATCTCCCCTTCCTCAGCCTACCGCTACATCCTACTAATTTCATATCACAAATATGTTCCAACGCATCCCCTTCTTTGTACCCTATTCCAGACCTCCATCATCTCCCACCAGCTCCTCTGCCTCATTCCCCTAACCATGCTCCCCGCCTCCAGGATCTCCCCATGAAATCCATTATCTGACACCTCAGGGAACCACTCCAATGTTGGCTGAATCTGAAATCACACTCTGCACAAGAGACGGATCATGAAATACCTGCTTTGTCTCTCAGACTCATGAATATGAAAACGGATTCCTGAAGCTGGCAGGGTGGGGGGAGTAGGTGTAGCGGATAAGCGTGGGTTGCCCTGAGAGGCAGGGGCTCACCCACGGAAGCCCGGGCTTGTCCAGTCTTGGGACAAGCTGAGAGCCCAGTCCTCTCTGTGCACCAACTGGATGGTCTCGGTTGTTGTGGGGACCAAAATAGCCTTCCATTGCTAGCTGCCTTGGAGGTCCCACAGATGTCTGAGTGTGGGACAGTGAGTGTGTGTCTCGCAGAGAGGCCGGGGGAGGGGAGGCCAGATGGCAAGATGTGGGGGGTGAGGAGGGTGGGGAGGGGCTGGCGGCAGCTGGGAAGGATCAATGGCTTTTCCCTTTCTGTGTTTGCCTGTGTTGCTATCCCTGCTCAGATGAAAGAAATTCAAATAGTTATTGATTCGCGCAGAGGGGAGAGCATGGGGGTGTGGTCGGGCTTCCTTACAGCTGCACCCAGCCCCAGCGTCCTCCCCGGGGCCCTGCTCCTGCCTCCATCCTATTCCCCAGCCCCTGTCCCCACACCTAACCTAGTCTTTGGCTTGGGGCAGTCATGTGTTCCGTTAAAAATACTTCCCTACAAGCTTTTTCATTCAGCACAGATATGTGAAGCGTTGTGGCCAAGGAGAGGGAAACAGAAGTTTCTGGGATGAGAGTCTGGACCCCCTCCCCTGCCCCTTGGCCTGAGGTCACGGAGAAAGATTTGAGTAGGAGTCACAAAACTGGGGGGCCTGAGGGCCAATGCTAGCCTTCCCTGCCCTTGGAAGCTACGAAAGGTTTTTACTTTTTTAAAGGGCTGTTAAGGAAAACAAAGAGGCTAAGAGCTGGTGGCTTGCAAGGCCTGAAGCATTTGCTATGTGGCAAAAGTTTTCCTTTATGGCAAACCAGGGCTGAGACCTGGTTGATGCTTTTGTTTTGCTTGTGGTTTTACAGGTGAGTTTACCCCAAGTCTAAGCATGAGGACCCAAGAGCCGTTGGGCTGCCTCCCCCGGACCACGGCTCTCTGCAATCTCCACCTATTGAGGGACAGGAAAGGGGCCAGTCCCCTCGGTGAAAGCCCACAGCGGCTTTGCAAGGGCTTTGTGGCCCCAGTGCCCACCCCCTACCCCCAACTGCCCTCTCCATCCTCTGGACGGCACACAGGGATGCTTTGACCAGCTGAGGCCAGTCAAGGACTGGCTCCTTTCCAGGAGTTGTTCAGAGGAGCAGTGACCGCAGGGCAGACGGGGGCCAGATGCTGCGTGTCTGTCATAGGGCTGCCTCCTAAGGCCCACACAGCTCCTAGCCTGGGGCCTGTCCCGTCTTCTCAGCAGCCTTCGGCTTTGTCGGCAGGATTGCAGACCCCCCGGGGCCCTGTGATAAGGGACAGTCCAAGGGCTCTAGTCCCCACAGTGCTGTCGTCCTTGCTGGGTGACCGAGGGCGAGCCACCAAACTCCTCTGAATCTCCAGTTTCCTCAGCTTTTAAATGGGGATAACCAAAATTGCCTGCAAGCGTCCTTTAAAGCATTTATTATACGCAATTCTGGTTCTGTGCCACTATTTCACAGAGATAAGTGACCAGAAAAAGTTGCACGGTATATACATTTCTTGCCTGCTTCCCACTGGCTGCAAAGGGCGTGCGTGCCGGTGTGGAGCCGGCGCCCTGGGCTAGGAAGGCAGGCGCTGTCGTGCCTGCTCTTGGGGCCCTGCTGAAGCTCACAGAGTGGGCTTGAGGCCGCTGTCATGGGTCAATGCAAGCAAAGGGTTTGGGGGCACAGCTGCACCCGAGGGTATGTGTATGGAATGGCTCCTTCTCAGGGCCAGGTGCTGGGAGGGAAAAGGCCATGGCTCATGGGAGGTGCTGAGGTCGCAGCTGACCCCACCCCGTGGGATGTGCAGAAGTCAGCAGGAAGGGGCATCGATCGCCATCGGCAGCTGGGCCACGTGGGCTGCCTATCGATTGGAGGCCTGTCTCTCCCCACCCCTGCCTCCCCCTTCCCCTGGTGGAGAGCGAGAGTCCCTGTTGCCTTCTGCCTCTGACAGCACCTGGGAGGGGAGGGGAGAAGAGGGCAGAGAGAGACCAAGAAATCTTCCTGATCCCCCTGGACAAAGAGATCCGGCAGCTGCACGTAATTCGTAATTCTCGGGACTCCGATAATCCTTAATCCAGCCCCATTTGCACATAAATGCAGCGCCTGGCTTCTGACCCCGGGGGTCCTGGGAGCCCTTTGGGGGGTTTGCTCCCCTTTATTTACTCTGGGAGTTTTCATTGGCAGAAAGCCCCTCTGGCCTCCTGGCACTGAAAGGAAGAGGCCTTCCCAAAGAAGTCCCTTTCTGGGAATGGAAGAGACTCACTGCGAACGGATCTCCTCAGTATCCAGGGCTCCAGATGCACCCCCCCCCCCCTCCGCCCCCAAAGGGCTGGGGTGGGGTGGGGGGGATGCCCACGGGGCTGGTCCTGCTGGCTGCGCTGTGGATGGGACCTCAGTTTACCGGCCCCTCGATACTGGTGTGGGGTGGGGAGAGAGTCCTGGGGTGGACTGGTGGGGACAGAAAGACAGGGCATCTCAGGATTTGGAGCTGGAGAATTTGCAGCTGTGGAAAGACAGCCCCTTGATGGTCTTACTTGGGACAGAGACAGAGAGACAGAGAGAGGTGTGCCTCTCTCTCAACATTTATTGAGAATTTCCTGGGTGCCCGGTACTGCACTCAGTGTTTTACAAACATTATGTCACTTTATGCCATAACAACTCTTCAAAGTAAAGTAGCGAAGATTATCCGCATTTTGTAAGTAAGGACGCGGAAGCTCTGATAGTCGAAGTGAGTTACTCAATATCTTCGTGGTTGTAAGTGCTCGTTCTCCTGCGTCTGACTCCAAAGGCAGAAAGAACACTCTCGTGTTGCAGGCTGCTTTGGTTCTTCCCATTGCTGGCCCATCCCTCAGACACCGGAGGACGCCAGGTACAGGCTGAGCCATCTTCCAGGGCCTCGGGTAGTGGCTAAGTACTTGGGCTCTGATGGCCCGGGGTTCACATTCCAGCTCCCCTGCTTCTCAGGTTTTCAAGGGAGCTGCTGCTCTGGCCCTTCTCTGGCCCCACCCCTCCTCCAGGGTGAGGGATCCATGGGCAAGTGCCCATCTGGAGCCTTGCTGCCCCTCCAGATGAAGATCATGTTCCAAGTACCTCGGACACCAGAGTTCCCGGCCCAAATGGCCCCACACCCACTTCTCAGGACTCTGTGAGCCTCTTCCTTGGGTCTGCCCTCCTGGGGGCAGGCCGCCCTGTGAGGTGTGGTCAAAAGGCAGCTGTTTGCAGGCATTGGGGTCTTAGGTGTGGACAAAACAGGAAGCCAGGGACACCTGCGTGGCTCCGTCGGTTGAGTGGCTGACTTCGGCTCAGGTCATGATCTTACGGTCTGTGAGCTCGAACCCCGTGTCAGGCTCTGTGCTGGCAGCTCGGAGCCTGGAGCCTGCTTCGGATTCTGAGTCTCCTTCTCGCTCTGCCCCTCCCCAACTTGTGCTCTGTCTTTCTATGTCTCTCAAAAAATAAATAAATGTTAAAAAAATTAAAAAAAAAAAAGCAGGAAGCCAGGCTGTGGCAAGTGCGGGACTCTGCTGAGTCCAAGAATTGAAATGCAAATCTACCTTTCTAGGCCCTTGTGAATATTTACGTGTGAAGGTATGTCATTAGACATATTTATAATTTTTCTAAGCTCAGGCTTATGGTACATGGGCTTCTATTTGTGCTGTTGCTTGGGGCCCTTCGGATGTTAGGGGTGGCCCGGCTCAGAGTCTGGAGCCAGACTGGCTGCCTGGGTTCAAATTCTGGGTTCTGCCTTTACCCGCTATGTGACCTTGAGGAAGTTATTAAGTCCCTTTGTGCCTCCTGGCTTTTCATCCGTAGGAGAATAGCACCTCCCTCATAAGGTTATCGTAAGAATTAAGAAAGATTATACACTTGAAGTACTTAGAAATACTGCCTGGAACATAGTTAATGCTGACACGGGTTTAGCTTTTTTCGATCTCAGAATGGCTGTACTTAGAAGGATCTGATGTAACTTTGTGCGACCCCAGAGGCAGGGCAAGGGCATGGGGAGAGGAGGAGGTCAGGAGGGATACGGAGCAAGGGGCTCTGCCACTCTTGCTGTGTAACCCTTTGCAAATTCCTTGGCCTCTCTGAGTCTCCTTCCTCTTCTTTAAAGTGGGGATGATTTGAACTATATCAAGATGGAGAACAGATAAGGATTAAATGAGAAAATGTCTGACCGTGCCTGACCCAGTACCCAGCACAGGGTAGAGACGTGACAGTCTTCCAGTTTTTCTTTCCATTTTCCTCTCTCTTCTTTCTCTACTCCTCACTCAGATTTATAGGCACTTGCCTCATTTCATCTGTGCGACCATGAGGGGTGGGTTTTCCAGAGTGGGATACCGAGGCTCAGGGAGGGAAGTGATTTTCCTAAGGTCACACAGTGATCCGTGGAAGAACCAGGGCTTGGGCCACCAGTGGTGGAGAGGACAGAGGGATGCCCCCACCCACTATGGCTGGTGCTCAAGTATTGACGTGCAGTGTCCATGGACGCCCCAGGAGGTGGCTGGGGTGACTCTCAGGCCCCCCTGCCCCCGTCACTGCACAACTGACAAGACAGAGCCCCAAGGATGTGAAGAGACCTTTCCAGAGTTGACTTGTCTCTGCTACCAGTTTTCTGTTTTGGAAAGTGTGATAAGTAAGCATTCCTAAAGCTGGCTGCAGCTTTGAGCAGGTTCCTCTTTGCAACCTGATTTCTCACTGTCTCCCAAAGGATGGGCAGAACGATTATGTGATGTCTGGTACCTTCCCCCCCTGGATTGGACACCGATTTCAAGAATTCCCTGAGGGGCTAGCCTCTCATTTCAATATGTTAATGTGTGGAATCGAATGGCATATTTATTGCTTATGTAGATGCTAGTTATTTACATGGGAAACTGATTTATCTATTAGATAATTAGTAAACTTCAATAATTGCAGAAACCTTTTAGCAATCAGTTGACATTTAATTAACATACAATAACTGTCTTATTAAATCTACATTAAATGCCTATTGGAGTTAATTAAAACTCATACCTATGACTCCACATTCTTTGGGAATCCTCATTAAAGCCCACCAGTAAGAATGCAGATAGGAAAATTCCCGGCAAAGCAGTTTGTAATGGAATTACTTAAGTCCATGAATGGGACTCAAACATTTATTCACCGCCTACTACGTACCTAAAACAAAGGCAAACAAGATAGAAATGGGCCTTGCCTTCAAGAAACATACAATCTGGTGGGGGATATGGAGATGGTTCAAACAGACACGTTGACAAATATTACTCTGGAACGCCGACAGGTACAACGAAGGGCAGGTAGGCAATGGGAAGCTCCAGAGTAGGGGGATTTGACCTGGTCTTGGGAGTCAAGGTGGCTGCTTGAGCTATCCAGGGAACGAGGGATGAGAAGGTGCTCCAAGCAGAGGGAACAGCATCTGTGAAGGCTCTGGGGAAGGAGGGAGCATGGCCAGTAGGCGGGGCTAAAGACCAGTGTTGTAGAGCGAGGAACGGAGAGGAACATGGAGACAGGGTTTGCGGTCCTTCTCCTACATGGGACAACGGAAAGTGGGAATTAGTGCGTGCACGTGCTTGAGCAGCATGCTCGGATTTGTGTTTAGAGAAGACCTTCTGGCGGCAGCTGGGAGAACGGGCTGGAGGAGGACCTGACCTGAATGGGTGTGTGCAAACCAGCCAGGAGGCTCTTGCAGTGGCGGTCTGGGTGAGAGACTCTGGCAACTTGGGCCAGACGACAGAAAGTGGCGAGACGAAGAGATGAAACATTCAACCCTCGACAGGAGTTGGATGGCAAGCGAGGGATTCAGGAAGACCTCTGCATGTTTGGCTTGTGGAACCGGCTGGCTAGCGCCACTCACTGGAAGCAGGAATGCTGGGAGAGGTTCAGATTTGGAGTGAAGACCAGGATGGTCTTGGATATGTTGAGGATGGGATAGCCAAGAAAAGATGTGAAATAGACAGAGGCCTCGAACTCAGAAGGAGGTTGGGGGTGAAGATTTAAAAGATCCCCATGCTTGGGTTCACTCTAGCGATCCCGATTTAATTCGTCTGAGCTGCAGGTGATTCTATCGTGCAGCCAAGTTGGAAAACAACCAGTCTAAGTGGGAAGCACAGACACATAACTGGGATTTCGTTATCCGCTGCCTTGATCTGAGCATCTCTAGCTGGTTCGGTTCACCTCCACCAGGGCCCATTCTCATCTGCCCAGATATGGGAGCCCATATTATTGTTGATGGTATCATAATAATCACGTCACCCTTGGTGCAGAATGCTTACTGTACTCTAGGACTGTGCTGAGTCTGCCATCTATGTCTAAGGCAGAGCCCTGGTCCTCAGCATTTTGTTGGAGGGGGAGAAAAAAAAAGAGGCAAGATTGCCAGGGGCCTCCTCCCTTCCCTGTGAGCTGCCTTGATTTGGAGCCACAGAAAGCTAACAGAGAAGAAAGGAGAGAATTCACGTGTATTGAATAGGTCACGAAACGATCGTAATGGACCCAAATTCACCTATATCTTATCAGACCTTGTTGAAAAGCCAGCACTTCTCAAAACGTATTCCAAAATTAAATGGTATTACTTGGGGGGGGGGGGGAGAAGGGGCTTTTGTGGTCAAATAAGTTTAGACATGGCTGGACTCAGGTCCTTTATTGTGCTTCCATGAGGCTCCAAGATGGGTAGAGAGTATGCAGTTTCCTGATTTTATTTAAACCAAAGAATATGCTTCTTTTCTTTTATCTTCTATTAAAACAGAGCACCTCGGGGCGCCTGGGTGGCTCAGTCGGTTAAGTGGCCGACTTCGGCTCAGGTCATGATCTCATGGTCTGTGAGTTTGAGCCCCGCATCGGGCTCTGTGCTGACAGCTCAGAGCCTGGAGCCTGTTTCAGATTCTGTGTCTCCCTCTCTCTGACCCTCTCCCGTTCATGCTCTGTCTCTCTCTGTCTCAAAAAAAAATAAATAAATAAATAAACGTTAAAAAAAAAAATAAAAATAAAAATAAAACAGAGCACCTAGCTCAGAGTTTCTCAAAGTGTGGGCCCCCAAACCACCTGCATGAGAGCAGCCTGAGGGAGAGTCTTAAAAATGCAGACTTTGGTCCCCACTCAGACCCTCACCCCTGTGTGGAAAGCTCCCCATATGGGGCTCAAGAGAGCTGGCCATGTTATCAAATGCGCTAGATGATTCTAGTACCCACTAAGCTTTTATAATCACTCTCCTGGAAGGCTAATGTTCTGAGAAACACACTTCGGGAATTGCTGCTATGGACTGGATATATCTTTATCCTCCATGAATTGCTATTGTAAAATGGATCTAGATGCTGTAAGAAACAAAGTACAAATTGACTCGAATTGTTCCCCAAACCCAGAGTCCTTTTTGTTAAACACTGATGTTCTTGACTGGGAGTTGGGGAGATAAAAGTACAATCGGGTCAGCGGTGGGATACCTGGAAATTAACAAGGGGTTCTCAAAATGTGGGCTAGAGCTGCAGAAACCCCCCTACGGCAGGGGCTCTCCGGCTGAGCCCTGCACAGCCTGGGATTCCTCAGAAGTCATGGAGAGGGGAAGGAAAGGTAACTCTCTGCCTGTCCGATTTTAATCAGAGCAGTTTTACTATGATCTGTTTAAATTTTGTTTGAAATCAGGGTCTAGCTTTAAAAAAAAAAAAAAGTTTGCTGGCTGCTGATGCACTTCCTACATTTGTCAGAGGAGGGATCTGTGACCCAGAGAGGGAAAGGGACTTCTCAAGAGTCACCCAGCCGGCCAGTGGCAGAACCTCCAGGGCCTCCCTGGCCGGCACTTGGCCTGAATCGCCGTGCAGAGTCAGGGCTGTTAAGATGCAGCCCACGGCCTGGGCGGCCAAAGTCAGCTGTAAGTCAGAGCCGGGACGCAGCCCGTGGAGAGCCCGCGTTGTCCTCCTTGGGGCTGACCTCCCTCCCTGGCCTCACCGCTCCTCTCCTCGCTGCCTTTTCTGAGCACCTAAGCATATGTATGAAGCGGAAATCAAACGCCTGACTCCAACTTGACAGAACTGCTGAACTAAGAGCCATATAATGTCCTCTACTGAAGGACATCACCTTGTCAAGATAAAGCTTGGTAAACGTTCCGCAGGAAGCCAGGCTTCCAGGGTGGGGTCATGTATATTCATGTATCCTTCAAGCCTGCCCACTGCCCCACCGCCAGCTTCCTGCCAGCCTGCTGACCGGCCGGGCAGCCCTGGAGGCAGCGGAGCGTGGGGGACGAGGTTCCCGCACTGCCCACCTCTGACTGGGAACGGGTGCTGGTGGGGGGCTCCTCTCTTGCCTTTATGGATTGCAAGTCCATTTCCCTTCACAGCCCTCCTGTTCGCCTTCTCCATACTCTGCAACTTTGGGGATCACCAAAGGTACCCAGCAAACTCCTAAGTGTGGCATTCAAGGCCCTTTGTGAGCGACTCTGGCCTCCCTCTGTAGCACCTCCATGGACTCTGTGCAGGAACCACACAGAGCGGCTTTTTCTCCCTTGCCCTCACCTCCAGACCCACTCACACCTCCAG
Organism: Panthera leo; assembly: GCF_018350215.1. Classification (NCBI taxonomy): domain Eukaryota; kingdom Metazoa; phylum Chordata; class Mammalia; order Carnivora; family Felidae; genus Panthera; species Panthera leo. The sequence continues at coordinate 29,388,691 of NC_056686.1, forward strand.
ACCCTCTTACACGACTGTGCCTCTGCCCCGTGCGGTCCCTGCCTGTGACTCCTTTTCTCCTTTCTCTGCTTGGAGAAGTCTCATTGTCCCTTTAAGAGCCAGATCAAAGGTTATCCCCTCTGAAACATCTCCTGGCCTGTCCAGACTGATCTGTCACTCCCTCCTGGTGGCCACCAGACAACAGCCTGGCGTTCTGGCACATCCCTCCCTCATAAACTTTGAATGCTGGCTTATATGTCTCTTCCCCTTTTTCCACCCAGAGCTCCTTGAGGTCAGGGCAGCACCCTCAGAACCTGAGCGGGGACCAGAAAGTGTGACCTGATGTTCTGGTTGCGATTTCCGTACGCAGTCGTTTGCTAGGGCAGCAATAACAATTGTCACAGACGTGGGGACTTGAGCAACAGACAGTCTGGAGGCTGGAAGTCTGAGATCCAGGAGTCGGAAGAGCTGGTTTCCATTGAGCCTTCTCTCCTTGGTTCGTAGTGACTGCCTTTTCCCTGTGTCTTCACATTGTCTTCCCTTGATTCGTGTCTGCGTCTTAGTCTCCTCTTTCTGTAAGGACATCAATCGTACTGGCTTCGGTCTGCCCCAAACTTAACCATTTCTTTAAAGATCCTGTCTCTAGGGGTGCCTGAGTGGCTCAGTCGGTTGAGCGTCTGTCTCTTGATTTTGGCTCAGGTCATGATCTCACAGTTCGTTTGAGCCCCGAGTCGGACTCTGGACTGATAATGCAGAGCCTTCTTGCCTGCTTGGGATTCTCTCTCTCTGTCTCTGTCTCTCAATAAATAAATATTAAAAAATAATAGTAAAGATCCTATCTCTAAATACAGATATATTCTGAAGTATTGAGGGTTAGGACTTCAACACATGAATTTTGGGGAACACAACTCAGCCTACAACACTATATAACAAAATTTCCTCCACACTTAGCGTCTTTTTTTTAGTGTTTTTTTTTTTTTTTGAGGGAGAGACAGAGAGAGAATGAGTATAAGTGGGGGAGGGGCAGAGAAAGAGAGGGACAGAGGATCTGAAGTGGGCTCCATGCTGACAGCAAAGAACCCCATGCGGGGCTTGAACTCACAAATTGTGAGATCATGACCTGAGCCGAAGTCAGGTGCTCAACCAACTGAGCCACCCAGGTGTCCTCAAACTTAGCATCTCAAAGTGACAATGTTATTATGCTCATAGATTCTATGGGTCAGGACACTGTGGGGATGGCTTATTTCTGCTCCACGATGTCTGGGATCTTGTCGAGGACAATTCGAAGGCCAGGAGCCAGAATCATCTGAAGGCTCATGCACCCACAAGCCTAGCATGTGGGCCAGGATGCCACAAAGACTGGAATCAGGACTGAAATGCCTACAGGTGTCTTTTCCAGGTGGCTTGGTTTCCTCCCAGCATGGCGGCCTCCGGGGGGGTTGGGCTTCTTACCTGGTGGCCCAGGGCTCCAAGAGGAGATGTTCTAGTGAACAAGATGGAGCCAAATCACTTTTTAGGACCCAGCCTTGGGGTCATACAGCCTCGCTTCCCTTGTGCTCTAAGGGCTGAAGCAGTCACATGTTCATGCAGATTCTAGGAGAGGGGAATTAGGCTCCACCCACCCTTTGATAGGACAGAGGCAGAGCCACCTGGAGAAGAGCATCGTTGTGGCCATCTTTTTAGAGAATGCAGCCCGCACAACTGAGCTAACCAGAATTCAAAGGGATGCAACGTAATCATCATTACAGGACGTGTTGGAGATGGCTGCAGGCAGGGGAAAACAATGCTGGTTCCCTTGCCTTTCTTGGGACATTATTTTGCTCAGACCTATGTTTTGAGGTTCGGTGTCTTTTTTTTTCCAACTTTTAATGTTTATTTATTTTTGAGAGAGAGAGAGTGGGAGTGGGAGAGGGCAGAGAGAGAGAGAGGGAGACACAGAATCTGAAACAGGCTCCAGGCTCTGAGCTGTCAACACAGAGCCCAATGCGGGGCTTGAACTCATGAACTGCAAGATCATGACCTGAGCTGAAGTCGGATGCTCAACTGACTGAGCCACCCAGGCTCCCCAGGGTTCGGTGTCTTTAATCTTCATGTTTACCTGATGCAATGACCACACCTATCACCTGTCACCCATCCCGTGCTAGCTGTGCAACTCTGGAGGTCAGTGAACTCGCAAAGCATTCAACACGGGGCCTGAAGCGTGGCCAATATCCATGGTTTTTGAGTTCCCTGTGGGCTAAGCATTTAGAATCATCTGTCTCATCTGCATGTATTTCTCCAGTGCCTTCAGGGGGCCCAACACTATGTTTAGGATCTTATCTATCATTTGCACAGTGAACGGTATTTGTGGCTTTTGTCATTCAGCAAACACGGCCATTGTTCAGTCATTCAACAAATGCCATGACGGCATCCATCCCAGGGAAAGACGAGGCTCTTGGCAGAGGGGGCCGCTCTCCAGCAAATGCCATGTTCAAGATGCATCGGGCAGAATTCTAATAGCATCCGTGGGTTTCATTTTGCCCATTACGACACCATTATATTTTAAAGCTTGTCTTTCTAACTCTCTTATTTTTCTTCTAGACTGCGCGCCTGCTATATGGCTCCAGTTTCTCTAACCATTAGGAGGGTATTATAGTTACTGGAGATTCATCTATCATTTTATGAGCCTCTTTCAAGAGAGGAAATAACAGGTTGTTTCAAGTGTGAAGTGACGGCTCACAAAGCCCCGTGGAACAGGCATCCTGCTCCCGGGGGACCAGCCAAGCGGTGTTTATCTTTGACACAATAAGCAAAAGATCAGAAATGATTACAACCAATGGCAGAGTAAACAAACCATCCGCAGCAAAGGGCACCTGCCCAAATGCCGGAAATTGGATCCACACGCAGCTGCCGGTTCCAGGCTGTGGCCCTGACAGCTCCTTCGTGCTTCTGAGGGTTGCGGAGGGTGGCAGGACGCAGGCTCACCCCGTTCCTGCCCTAAATGCCTTGGCAGGAAGGACCCAAATCTGAATCCCGTTAGGGGCTCGTGTTCCCTTGGGCTTAAGTCCAGCCTCCTTACCCTGGCTCAAAAAGCCCTCATGATCTTGTCTATGGAATCCGCTGCTTTGTCCGCGTTGCCTGGAACAACGTCTGGCACAGTCCAGACATTCAGTAAATATTTGTTGGCAGAGGGAATGAACGGTCCGGCCCCCGCCTACGCCTCTAGCTCCGTCTCTTGCTCCGTCCTCCTTGTGGTCTTTACTGGATTCCTTTTAGGTTCTAGAATGCGGCCTGCTTTGCTTCCCTTTCCTTTGCACGTTCTGGCTCCTCTGCTTAAAACACTCTTTCCCTCTTCCTCGTGAACTCCACACCCTCCGTGGGTCTCAGCTCAGATGCCCCTTCTTCCAAGAAGCCCTGAGCCCGATGCTCCTGGGCCCACCCACCCCAATAGCACGTTTTCTTTCGGAGCCTCTCGTCGATCTCTCCACCGGGATGTAAGCTCTCTGAGGGCGCACACGACTGCCTTTTGCAGTGGAAGGTGAGCGGAAATGATCTGTGTCCCTTCTGGACCCACGTGGTTAAGTAGGGGGCACCCATCCCTTCGCACCCTCTGTCTTCCCTCCTTGTTGAACCGGATGCAAAGACTCTAGTGAAGAACTCTGGAGAGGCCCTGGATGGAAGGCACTAGATGGTTTCTGAGCTCCCTGGGAGAGGTGATCAGAGGCAACATAGGTGCTGGACGTTGCACGAATGTCAAATGAACAATGTCAAATGTTAAGCCACTGATACGTTGGGGATGCTCATTACAGCGGCTGGCGTTTCAGGAGAAGCCCACACTCCTTTCCGAATATTCAGGACCTTTCAAGGTATGATTTCTGCTTTTTTTTTCCCATCTTGTTTTCTTTCTTTCTTTTTAAAAGAATGCTTATTTGTTTTTGAGAGAGAGAGAGAGAGAGAGAGAGAGCACGAGCAGTGGAGGGGCAGAGAGAGAGAGAGGGACAGAGAATCCAAAGTAGGCTCCAGGCTCTGAGCTGTCAACACAGAGCCCGACGCAGGGCTCGAACCCACAACCGTGAGATCATGACCTGAGCTGAGGGACGAAGGACGCTTAACCAACTAAGCCACCCAGAGGCCCCTCCCATCTTGTTTTCCATGAATCTCCTTTATCGGCACAGTGTGAGAACCTAAGCCCCTCCTCTCTCATTTGTGCCCTGGGCATTTTTGCATCCAAGACTTTGTTCGGGCCTTTCGTCCCATCAGGACACGGCCAAGCTTCAGGCTCCACCCACATGCCACCTTTTCCTGGAAGCCTACCTAGATTGTCCTCTGAAATCCCACAGTCCCTTAGCTGTGCTTCCCTGAGGATCTCTCTTAGCCTGTGTGTCCTTAACAGCAGAGCCTGAAGAACAGGCTCTTGTGTGTTTCATTTATTTAGAATGTGGCACCAGGGAGCATGCGTGAGGGTTCAGGTGGGTGAAATGAGGAAGGAAGGAATTCCAATACAAAAACGGGTTGCTGAGGGGACCACCAACAAGGCCTTAAAGAACGAGTCCTGGGGCTGGCTGTCTGCCTGAGGGAATGAAAGGTGGCCCCACTGGTACTAACTATCTCCCCTTCCAGCCTGTGTGGGTTCCCTCTGATACTTCTCCTGGCTTCAGAGAAGGCCAGAGCAGGAAGTCAGTGTTGTGGCCTCACACCTGGCTGTGTCGGGTTGTGAGTGTTATGGTTGCACACCCACAAGGAGCTGCTCCAAGCCTGTGTAGAGCTGGTCACTCAGCAGAGAAGCAGGAGTCGCAGGGGTGCAGAGAGGTGTGGAAGTGACACATAAGAAGTGACTCACGTATGGCCTTTCCCCCAGTCTACCTGCGATTACCATTCTTATGAACATAATGTTTTTATTTGTCTAATTTGAGGATTCTTTTACTATTATTAAAAACATTTTTTTTTAACTTTATTTTAGAGAGAGAGAGAGAGAGAGCGAGCAGAGAAGGTGGGAGGGAGAGAGAGAGAATCCCGAGCAGGCCCCACACTCAGCGCAGAGCCCGACACAGGGATAGATCCCGCAGCCCTGGGATCATGACCTGAGCCGAAATCAGAGTTGGATGCTCAACCCACTGAGCCACCCAGGTGCCCCTGTCTGACTTGCGGATTCTGGAAGGTAGGAACTCTATTTATCCCCGACTCCTAGTGTGTGTAGGGCTCAAATATGACGAATGAATGAATGGATGGATGAATGAATGAAAAGTTTCAAATGATTGTTTTTCTCTGCAGAGGGAAAATTTAGACCATGCCCAGGGGAAATCCTCCTTTCAAGGGGAATTACAAAAGGAGGGAGCAGGGTAGTTACCTCAAGAGAAAATCTTGAACAAAATAATAATAATAATAATAATGATGATAGCTAATATCAAGTTGGTATTTGCCATGTGCCAAGTGGTTTACACACTCTTTGTGTGAGCTTACTGGAGTCTCACAACAGCCCATCAAGTATTGTCATAATTATTCCCAATACACAGATGGAGAAGTGGCTGCAGGGAGAGACAGAAAAAATTGCTCCAGGTCCCGTGAGCGGGAGGGCTGGGATTTGCATCTGGGAAGTGGTCTGATTTCCACATCTGCATCTGTGCGCTCGCCATCGCATGTGTGGCCGCGGGGAGCACACAGGGCAGGGAGGGTGGCTGCCTGGGACATCTGTACCACAGACCCTGCAAGCTGGAAGGGGCACGGGTGTGTTGGGATTTACATTTGCAAAGGCTTCTAGTAAAAGTCTGCAAGTGTAACATTCTTGCTAGCTCCTGCCTCTGCCTGCAAGGGAGGGGATGAAATTCACAATTTTATCTTCTAAGTGTTTTGCTCACTCTCTTTTCTTGCAAACCGGTAAGAAAAAAACCAAACCAAACCAAACCATACTGATTTGAATAGGCAAACGATATTCCCAAAAAGAAATACACATGATCAATAAAGAAGTAAAAACGTTACTTGTACACAAAAAAATAAGTTAAAACAATAGTATGCCTCCCCCGCCCGCCCCCGCATCCCCAAAGCAGACCTCTTAACTTTCTTACTGCACGTGGTAGCCTGGGTTGGCCAAGACCCGGGGGGAGGGGGGAGGGGGGGAGGGGGGGGGACATGTTCTTCTATTCACCTCTGGTGAGTCTTTCCAGGGGTGATTTGGAAATACGTATTAGAAGTCTTAAAAGTTTGCACATGCTTTGATCCCCGCGGGCCCCTCTGGAACAGATTGTAAAGAAACGGCCAAGGATGTGCGCAGAGATTTAATTATAAGCGTATTTACCGAACCCCTGTAGATGGTAGTGAAAAAGAGAAAGTAACTTGAATGCCCAACAGTTCCATATCACGGTGGATCATGAGGCTGTCAGTAAAAATGATGTCGTGGAATAATATTTAACGGCATGGAAAGATGCACATGATAAAGTGTTCAGTGAGAAACAGCAGCTTACAAAACAGATGAACTAGTGGAGGTGATAAGACATGTATATAAACAACTCGAACAGGAGTGCTCAGAAGGCCTCCAATCAGCCTACCCCCGGAGGAGAAAAAAAAAAACCCATAGACTCCAGAAACCAGATTGTCCCGAGTCAGACCTCAGTTCTGCTAAAAACTAGCTAAAACATTTCAGGGAAGTACCTCAGCCTCACTGCGCCTGTTTCCTCATCTGTAAAATGAGGATTCATAATGGCACCTACCTAAATAAGGCAGCAGTGGGACTTAGAAGTGTACAGGGCACCTAGTAAGCGAGAGTTTGTTAAGCACAAATTGTGAGGGCTGTATCAGAAATATAAGGAAAGGCTTACAGAGGGAGAATCTCCTTCTCTTGCAGGACATAAGGACCAGCCTCCAAGAGGCGGCTGCACTTTATTGTCTGGGCCCTGAATGAAAAGAAGGGCTTTCGTAGGAGGAGAGGGAGCAGGTTGAAGGCTGTCCTTTCCCAGTTTTCCCTAGGAGGCCAGCTATGAGGCTTTCCCTGAAGGGAGGCCAGGAGCATCCTCGCTACTGAGCCACACTGGGCCCAAGAGGCACATGGTTTACCGTGGGAGCTGCTATCTTAAACTTGACTATCCTGGTCAGGCCTTTTCTTTGTGTGCTGCACTTCCAGTTTTGTTGAATGGAGCAGGCTCGCCAGGCAAGTCTTAGGACAGAATGTGTACCGCCCCCCTCCTCACGGGTCCATGAGGGCAGAGCTACAGTCTGGGCGCTGGAAGCATGGGCGATAAAAGGAGGCAGATTTTTGGCACAGTATGGGGAATGACCATTTTAACAGGTAAACCTTTCCAGAACTGAAGTGGACTGCCTGGAGGTAATGAGCTCCCCATCACCAGGGGCATGAAAGTCAAGACTGGAGGATTCTTGGGAAATGGTGTAGTTAGATTAATAAACTTCTGCATTTGCTTTCGACTCTGAGGTTCCATTGTGCCATGATCTTTCATTTTATTTTTTTATGTTTATTTATTTTTGAGGGGGGGGGGGGAGAATGATTGGGGGAGGGGCAGAGAGAGAGGGAGACACACACTCCGAAGCAGGCTCCAGGCTCTGAGCTGTCAACACAGAGCCCGATGTGGGGCTCGAACCCACAGACTGCGAGATTATGACCTGAGCTAAAGTCTGATGCTTTACCGACTGAGCCACTCAGACTCCCCTCATCTTCTTTTTAGAAAGCAAATCATTTTAACAATAAAATAGCTCAAATGTGCACAAATGAAGGTACAAATAATGTGAGAGACACTCCTATCTCTCCACCTAGATTTAAGAGGTTAATTAACGTTTTGCTGTATTTGTTGTAACCCTCTCTTCTTTTTCTAAGAGAAAAATCACAGATCTGGCTAAAGTCCCCACGTTTTCTGTCCTCCCCAGAGGCGACAATGAGCTTAATGTTGTTTTTTTTAAGTCACTCCATACCAGTTTTTATGCATTTAATGCATATATATGTCACCATAAACCATATGTAGTGTGGCTCTTTGTGTTCTTAAAATCAACACTAATTGCATCATACTGTGCCCTTTTGCAACTGATGTTTTCCATTTAATACGTTTTTGAGACTTAACCATCTTGAGGCACGCACTTTTGGTTCACTTAATGTAACAGCTGTATGCTAGCAGTTCATCCTGTGAATGAACTGCACTCGATTTATTCAATCTCTATTTATGGACATTTACGTTGCTTCCTAATTTTTTTCTATCAAAATATCTAAAGGTGGAATTGCTGGGTCATATTACGCACCCATCTTCAACTTTACCGGATGTGAACAATTTACTCTTCAGAGTGGTGTGTGCGTTTACAGCCTTGTACCAACAGTGAGAGCTCCTGTTCTCCCATCCCCCCAGTTATGTGGCGTTATCAGCCATTCTGATTTCTGCCAATCTGATAAGCATGAAAAAGTATCTCAGTGATGCTTATGTCTACTTTCCTTCCCCCTCCCCCTCCCTTACACTCACTAGGACCTCCAGACATCTTTGCTCCTGATTGAAACAAAACACAACACAACACAACATTACCAAAATTCCACCATTATGTATGATATTTGCTATTGGGTTTTGGTAGACAGTTCTTACCAGGGTAAGATTTTCTTCCCGGTTAAGAGGTTTTTTTAAAATCATGAATTAGTGTTGCTAAATTTTACTGAATGCTTCTTCTGAATCTATTGAGATGATCACATGGTTCTACTGTAATTTGTTAATCTGGTGAATTAACAAGATAGATTTTCATTTTGTTTCGGTACTTCTTAAATAAGTAAAATATTTCAGATATAATTGAAGCTGCGTATGCTCTGCACGGATCTCATTTTTTCCCCACCCTCCCCCCCAGGCAAATACCACCCTAAATTCAGTGTTTATCATTCTCGTGCATATTTTTGCACTATTGCTACATATGTATGCATCATAAACAATATGTGGTGTTGTTTTGCATGTTTTCAAAGTTTATACAAATGGTATGTTACTATGCATATTCCACGATTTGCTTTCCATTTTGATACTTGAATCTCTAGTTCATTCTAGTTGCTATATGACATTGCATTGTGTTGCAATGTAATTGCGATACTGCTACAATTTATCCGTTCTTTTGTTGAGGAACACTAAAGTTGTTTCTAATTTTTCTACTGCAGACAATGGCAAGGATAAATATTCTCATAAAAGGCTCCTTCTGCATAATGCAAAACTGCTTTGTTGGGCCATAGGATATGCTCTTTTTTAAAGTTGTTAAATATGACCAAATTGCTTCCCAAAGCACACTCCCGGAAGTGGAGGTACAGATCTGTTTTTCCCTATCCTCACCGATACTTGGTGTTGTCAGGCTGTTAATGTTCGCTGGTCCAGCTATAAAATGACATGCCATCCTTGTTTTAATTTGAATTTTCCCAATTTATTGTTTACCCAGAAGATGCTATTAAACAACCATGGAGGATTTGGGGATTATAATCTGGGAGACACTGAGTGGACTGAAATTGAAAGTGTGCTCCAAATTGAAAGAGGCGGGGTAGCACAGGTTTACACAGACAAAACCCAGGAAGTCATGTAACTTATTTATTTATTTATTTATTTATTTATTTATTAGTGTAATTTACTGTCAAATTGGCTAACATACAGTGTGTACAGGGTGCTCTTGGTTTTGGGGGTAGATTCACATAACTTGTTTTGAAGGAATTATGATTGGTGTGACAGAGTTAAAGCCGCTATCTAATGCAGGATTGGCCATTTGACCAATAGATGTTACATTGTTTCTGTTTTAAGCCATAGTAGAATGTGTTCTAGAAGGTGGGCAAAGCGCAATTGACAAGTTGCAATGGACAGAAGTCCAGTTCCTGGTGTTCCAAGAATTGAAACATATGACATGCATAGGCTCTTCCTCAGTTTCCTCCCCACCCTGTTTTGGATGATTCTCTTAGCAATGCTTACTTTTTTTTTTTTTTTAAACTTTTTGGAATCTTCTCTCACATTACTAATGAGATATATATATATATATATATATATATATATCTAATTATAATATAGAATTATTATGTAATTATAAATAATAAATAATAAATAATTTATAATTATAAATAACATATGATTGCATATATAATATATATAATTACCGCATTGTTGTTCATATCTTTTGCCCTCTTTTTCTTATTGATTTGAAGACTTAAAAAACATATACGTGTGAATTCTAAATGCTAATAATTTGCTAGTCATATATGTATTACAAAAATATTCTCTTTGTGGTTTGAGTTTAAGACATAGCTGTTCTGTATAATTACAAAGTGAATTCTCATGGAGATTACCAGTCAATTTAAGAAGTAGAAAGTTACCAGCTCCAGAAATCCATCATGTGTCCCTTCCCGATTACTTCCCCTCTCCTGGATGTACCACTGTCTTGATTTTTATTTATCGTATTCTTGCTTTTTTGTATAGTTTAGCTACCCATGTAGTCCCCCCTAAACACTATAGGTTAGTTTTGTCCACTTTTGAGCTTTATATAAGTGAAATCATTTTGTTGTATTTCTTTTATGTCCTGTTTCTTTGACTGAACATGGGCTTATCCGTTTCATTCTTGTGACACGCAGCCATAGTTAACTCATTTTCACTGTAGATGCTGTTTTATCCAACGAACCTTCCACAATTTATCCATCCTACTGTTGATTTGTGTTTTTCCATCTAGCTTTTGAATATATTTCAAACAATATCACCCGAACATTCTTGTACATATCTCCCGGCGCACACATACATGGGTTTCTCCAGGGACTATCCCTAGGAGAGGAATTTCTCAATCATCAGGTATGCATATCTTCTGTTTTATTAGAGAGTGCCAAGCTATTTTCCACAGTGGCTGTTTTAGTTTGTCTTCCACTTTGCTTGTGGTAGCTATTGTTGAACAAGATTTTTAATTAGAAGGCAGTCAAATCTATAAATATTTATCTTCTTTTATAATGCCTTGCTTAAGAAATCTCTGTCTTTTTTTCTCCTAAATGTTTAAAAATTTTGCCTTTTCCATTTGAGTTCTTGATTTATTTGGAAATATTGTCTTCATATGATGAAATTGCAGGAACCCAGTTTTATTTTTTTCAGTAAGGATGGCCAAATTGTCTCACTGCTGTTGAGCAAAGAATTCATCCTTTCCCTATCGATTGGTGATATTGCCTTTGTCATATATCAAGTTTCCATTTAAGGACAGATCTTTGTCTTGAGGAGGGGTTACTTTATTTACCGCTTTATTTCCTTAATGGCTTGATTTATTCAGGTTTCCTATTCCTTCTTAAGCTAATTTTGGTAATTTTTATTTTCTAGGAATATAATGTGTCTTTAGGTTTTCACATTTAAAAACAGAAAGCCAATGGTTGTTTACTGTGATTTTTAAAGTCTCTATTTCAGTTATATCTCCTCTTTATTCCTAATTTTGGATACTTATGCTTTTGGGTTTTTTTTTGTTGTTGTTCCTTTGTTCAACCTTGGTGGAAGCCAGCTTTATTAATTTTCTGAAAAGAGAAATAGCTTTTGTCTTTGTTGATCTTTTCTATCATTTTCTTGTTTTTTATTTTATTAATTTCTGCTCTTAATTTTAATATTTTCTTTCCGTGGTTCTTGTTTATGTTTCTGATTTTTTTATTGGTACTTGAGTTGAACAACGCTGAGATTTATATCTTTCTTTTATTTTAATCAGTGTATTTGCAGCTACAAGTTCTCTTTGGAGTACTCTTCTAGATGCATAGGTTTAATGTGCAACTTTCAACGAAAAGCCATGCTAAGGGATGCTTGGGTGTCTCAGTCAGTTGAGCGTCTGACTCTTGATTTCGTCTCAGGTCAGGATCTTGTGGTTGTGAGATCAAATCTCGCATCGGGCTCCGTGCTGAGCTTGGAGCCTCTTTGTGATTTTTTTTCTCTTTCTCTCTCTCCCTCTGTCCCTCTCCCCTGCTTGCATTCTCTTTCCCTCTCTAGAATAATGAAAATAATAAAAAAAGAAAAGCCATGCTAAATATTTTGTAATTTCTATTGTTATGTCCTCTTCCACAATGAGTTGCTTAGTAATGCATTCTAAAGTTTCTAGCATGCTTGTTTGTTTTTTATTTGGAATTAACTTTTATGGTTGCTTTCTAATTTGGTTTTATTGTCACAAGAGGAAATGGTCTATAGATATTGATTTTTTTTTGGTGTTTGTTGAGATTTCTTCTGGGTCTTAGTATTATATGTGGTCATTTTTTTGTAAATGCTTCATGTGTACTAGAAAAGAATATGTTTTCTTTTTTTGTTGGCTGAAGATTCTATATACTTTTATTAGAAGATATGTGTTAATATAATTTTTCAAACTTTTTATACTTTCATAATATTCTGTCTGCTTATATATAATTTCTAAAAACGGCTTGTTAAAACCTCCCATCGTGTTTCCAGTCATTTATTTTCTTTGTAATTTTATCTGTCTCTTAAATTCATTATTGTTATATTTCCTTGGCGGATCGGTTTCTCTATGTAATATATAAGTATATAGTATATAATAAATTACATAATATTTTGTACCTTAAATTTTATTGTGTCTGATACGAATATTGCTGTAACAGTTTGTTGTTGTTGGTGGTGGTGGTGGTGGCCATGGTGTATCTTTCCTATGCTTTCATTTCAACATTTCTAACCGATTTTATTTCAAGTGTGTCTCTTATAAGGGTTTTACTGGATTTAAATATAATTTTATAATCTCGATTTTAGTAGGGGGACTTTTTTTTTTTTTTTTTTTTTTTACGGTTGTCTTAAAGACAGAACCTGAAGCAATCCTGGGGCATTAAGGAAGGGAGAGAGAAAAGAGAACCAAAGTGGGGAGAATGGAAAGCACATGTAAGGACTTCCCAACAAGCCATGAGACGGTGCTAACACTTGACAGGTAAACTTGCTTCGCCTCCTGGTACACATCCACATGCTCTGTATGGACATACTCATGCCTTGGAAAAGTCCACTGAAGACAGAACAGGAGAAGGGAAATACCTGCTGCTGGCTTCTTCCTGACTCCTGTCTCTAACTAGTCCGAGTTTGCTCCTTGGGGATTTAACTCACTTCAGGCAGAATTGCCTAATCCACGCGCTGTGGCGTAAAATGTCAACTGAGTGGGAGAAGGCAGAGAATGGGCAGTGACCTCCTCTGCTGTAGACCCACACAGAGTTGACTGTCACTCGGCACTGGCTGTAGCAGAGCCAGAGGCTGAGTGTCTGGGAGACAGATGAAGCCAAGAGAATGTGAAAGTGTGCACTAGGTGTGCCCTCTGCAACATTCATTGTAATTACTTGTCTATTTGTACTTATTTTTTTTTTTTTGGTCACCTTATTATGGTTTAACGTTTATTTATTTTTGAGACAGAGAGAGACAGCATGAACGGGGGAGGGGCAGAGAGAGAGGGAGACACAGAATCGGAAGCAGGCTCCAGGCTCTGAGCCGTCAGCCCAAAGCCCGACGTGAGGCTCTAACTCACGGACCGCGAGATCGTGACCTGAGCTGAAGTCGGTCGCTTAACCTACTGAGCCACCCAGGCGCCCCATAGACTGTGTTTTTAAAAATTTGTTTTTTAAGTTTATTTATTTTGAGAGAGAGCTCCCTCACACGTGGAAGGGGCAGAGAGAGAGAAAGAGAGAGAGAGAGAGAGAGAGAGAGAGAATCCCAAGCAGGTTCCACACCATCGGGGGCCCGATCTCATGAACCGTGAGATCATGACCTGACTTGAAATAAAAAATTGGTTGCCTTACTGACTGAACTACCCAGGCACCCCAAATAGACTGCATTTTTATTTTTATAATGGTTATCCTTGAGTTTGTGCATACTTAATTACATACATATACTTAACTATGCATTTTTCTAACAGATTTAAAAGTCATTCGGTATTTCTAGCCTCTTCCAGAACATGGCACAGACTTTAGCCCTCTTTAACTAGCTGAATGCCATTCCCAGCTAGTTACTGTTGTTTCTAATGATAGTTACCCTATTAGTAACAAAATCATCATCTCTTTTTCAGTTAATATTTAATTAAATTGACTGACATATTTTTTTTCCCCTATGTCGTTAGCTTCCCTCTAACTCACTTGTCTTCTTGTTGAAGTGTATCTTTCAATGGTGTCAGTCACACTGTATTCATATTTCCTTAGGACCTCATGTCCTTTTTGTGTTTCAGGACTCCATCTAGGACCCCACATTATCTTTAGTTATCATGTCTCCTGAGGCTCCTCTTAGCTGCTGCATTTTCTTAGGCTTTCCTTGTTTTTGATGACTTCAACAGTTTTGAGGACTCCTGACGGGTCAGGTATTTTACAGAATGCCCCACTATTGGCATTTGTCTGGCGCTTTTTCTCATGATAAGACTGAGGTCGTGGATTGTTGGGAGAAAGATCACCGAGGTAAAGTGACATTTTCATTACATCATATCAAGGGTACATAACCTACCATCAACATGATTTATGACTGTCGATGTTGGCCTTGATCACCTGGCTGAACTAGTGTTCATCAGGTTTCTCCACTGTGAAATTTATTCTCCCCCCCCCCCCCCACACCCCTACCCTATTATATACTTTGGAAAGAAGTCACTATTGCACAGCCCACACTTAAGGAGTGGGGAGTTATATTCCCTTTCCTTGAGGGCAGAGTATCTATACAAACTATTTGGAATTCTTCCGCGTGGGAGATTTATCTCTTCTCAATCATTTATTAATGTATTCAGTCATCAATTTATATTGATATAGATTCAACTTGTTTCCAAAGTGACTTAGGTCCACACCTTGTTCCCTTACCCTTTTCTGTGAGGTTGCTTCATACGTTTGTAATACTGTAGTGTCTCTTGTCACAGTTTCTGTTCTTTTCTGGGATCCCTGACTTAATAATGGAATTTAAAAATTTGCATACGTTAGGTTGCATTCACTGTGCTGTAAAGTTTTGACAAATGCATGTTGCTATGTATCCGCCATTATAGTATCACACAGTACAGTTTCACTTCTCTGAAATATCTCCTGTGCTGCATTGATTCATTGTCCTGCTTTACCCCCAAGCTTCTGGCAATCACCAATTATTTTATTATCTCTGTAGTTTTGCCTTTTCCAGATTGTCATAGAATTGAAGTTACACACTATGTAGACTTTTGTACTGTCTGCTTTCATTTAGCAATGTGTATTTAAGTTTCCTCCAAATCTTTTTGTGGCTTGATAGCTCATTTATTTTTAATTCTAAATAATATTCTATTGTATGGATGTGCTGCAGTGTGTTTATCCATTCACCTATTGAAGGGCATCTTGGTTGCTTCCGGTTTTTGAAGATTTTGAATAAAACTACTATAAACATTCACATGTGGGTCTTTGTGTGAATATAAATTTTCAAATCAATTGGGTAAATACCTAGAAGTGTGCTTGCTGGGTTGTACAATAAGGCTATGTTTAGTTTTGTAAGAGACTGCAAACTGTCTTCCAAATGACTCTACCATTTGACATTTCTACCATCAAAGGATGAGAGTTTCTGTTGCTCCATATTCTTGCCAGCATTTGATTTCATGTTTGACTTTTTTTAATTCTAAGGAGTGTAGAGTGATATCTCATTGTTTTCATTTGCAATTCTCTGACCGTAAACCATGCTAAATGTATTTTCATATGCTTATTTGCCATTTGTACATATTTTTTGGTGAGTGTTCGGGTCTTTTGCCCATTTTTAAATCAGGGTTTTTTTTTTATTGTTCAGTTTTAAGAGCTCTTTGTATATTTTGGAAATATAGATATATGTGTTGCAAATATTTTCTCCCAGTCTGTGGCTTGTCTTTTGATTTTTCTTTACAGTGTCTTTCACAGAATACAATACTTTAATTTTAATAAAGTTCAGTACATTGGGTTTTTCTTTTGTGGATCATACTTTTGGTGTGGTATCTAAGATCCCATTCCCAAACTGAGTGTCATGTAGATGTGGTTTGTCACATAGATCTATGTTTTTCTCTAAAAATTTTATAGAGTTACATTTTATGTTTAGGTCTATGATTCATTTGGAGTTAATTTTTCCGAAAAATGTAAGGTCTGAAACAAGATTTTGTTGTTGTTTTTAATTTGGAAATCTAGTTGTTATAGCACTATTTATTGAAAAGACTCTGCTTTCTCCATTGAAAATGACTTTGTTCCCTTTGTCAAAGATTAGTTGGCTATATTCGTGTGGGTTTATCTTTGGGCTCTCTATTCCATTGATCTCTGTGTCTATTCTTTCCTTTCCTTTCCTTTCCTTTCCTTTCCTTTCCTTTCCTTTCCTTTCCTTTTTAAAATACTATCCTGTCTTGATTGGTGTAGATTTATAGTAAGTTTTGAAATCAGGTAGTGTCAGTCCCACAGTTTTGTTTTTCTTCGTGTGTTGGCTATTCTGTGTCTTTTTGCCTTTCCACATAAAATTTGGACTCAGTTCGTCAATATCCATAAACTAGATTTTTTTATTTTTATTGGAATTGTGTTGTATCCACAGATCAAGTTGGGAAGAATTGACATATTAAAAATTTGGAGTCTTACTATCCATGAACATGGACTATCTTCTCCATTTGTTCAGATCTTCTTTGATTTCTTTCATCAGGATTTTGTAATTTTTCTTATATAGATCATGTATATATTTTGTTAGGATTATATCTAAGTGTTTCATTTTTCATACTATTATAAATGACTTTGTACTATAAATTTCAAATTCCAATTATTACTGTTAGTATATAGAGAAGCCATTGACTTTTGTATATTAGCCTATATCCTGCAAACTTGCCATTATGACTTATTAATTCCAGGTGTCTTTTTGGTTGATTCATTGGAATTTTCTACCTCAAGAATCATATCACCTGCAAAAACAGATACGTTTCTTTCTCCTTTCCAAATTTGTATACCTTTAATTTCCTTTTTTGTCTTATAGTATTTGTGATGATTTCCAGTACAAATGGTGAGAGGGAACATACTTGCTTTGTTCCCAATGTTAAGAAATTGAGAATGTTAAGAATGTTAAGGACCTGTGGGCAGAAAGAGCTACACTGGGTTGTGAAGAGTAACTGGTTATATACTATGGAGTTGGGGGAGATAAAGTCAAGAGGAAGTTTCTTTTTTCTTTTTTTAATTTAAATCCAAGTTAGTTAACATATAGTTTAATAAAAATTTCAGGAATAGAACTAAATGATTCTTCACTTACATATAACACCCAGTGCTCATCCCAACAAGTGCCCTCCTTAATGCCCATTGTCCATTTAACCCATCTGCCCGCCCAATACCTGACCAGTAACCCTCAGTTTGTTCTCTGTATTTAAGGGTTTGTCTCCCTTGAGAGCAGACATTGTATAATTTATATTCCTTTAAATATGTTAAGTTGTGTTTTATGGCCTAGCATGTGGTCTGTCTTGGTGAATGTTCCATGTGAGCTTGAGAAGCATGTGTGTTCTGTTATCGTTGGATAAAGCAGTTGATAAATGTCAAGTATTCCCAGTTGACTGACGCTATGTTCTTACTGATATTCTGCCTGCTTGATCTATCAGTTATTAAAAGAGGGGTGTTAAAGCCTCCAGCTGTAATAGTGGATTTGTCTATTATCCTTGCAGTTCTGTTGGTTTTTGTCTCATATATTTTGATGTTGCATTATTAGATGCATACATGTTAAGGACTGTTAATGTCCTTTGTTTTTATTGAGCATTTTATATGATCCTATTTTGTCTCTTCTCTTAACATATCAATTACATATGTTTTTCTTTTTTTGTCTTTCAATATTTTATTTAATGCCATTTATCTAAAATGGATATTAGGTCTTGTGAAAAGCAGCCACATCCATGGACTGCACATAGCCCTCAAAAGCAGTGATCTGCTCCTCCAGCATATCTGTTCCAACTTTATTGCGTTACACTACACTCTGTGTTTTAAGTTTTTTTTTTTTAATTTTTAAGTGTTTATTTTCGACACAGAGAGAGAGGGAGAGAGAGAGACAGAGCATGAACGGGGGAGGGGCAGAGAGAGAGGGAGACACAGAAACTGAAGCAGGCCCCAGTCTCTGAGCTGTCAGCACAGTGCCTGACGCGGGGCTTGAACTCATGGACTGCGAGATCATGACCTGAGCCAAAGCCGGACACTCAACCGACTGAGCCAACCAGGCGCCCCTGTGTTTGAAGTTTTTTAATTCCATACCCCACCAAAACTAGCTTAGAAGAACTCCAGACCAAGCAGTCTGCTTGAATGCTCCTGACACACTCCTCTAGTTTTGTCATATGTGTCTCATCATCCCAAGGTTTCACATGTGGTAAGATGGAGACGTGGCAACAAGTGCAGGGTTTTTGGCTTTCTTTGACTCATGCTGTGCAAGGTGTTCCTCTCTTAGCCTCTTTGTTTGTTCACTTTTCTCCTCCTCTTCAGATCCAAACAGATCAATGTTATTATCATCTTTACTATCTGTAGCTCCACTTCCTATGGTGGTCTTCCACACTAGCAGGGCCATATGACTGCAGCTGAAGTTTCTCACTTACACTAATTTACACTCCATCTTCAGCAATTCGTGAAAATTATTGTTTTCCTACCAGTCTATGGGTCTAGAAGCTTTTGCTCAAGGTAAGTTGATCTGGGCTATGATTCTTTGTATTCACCTGTCTTTCCAGATTTCAAGGTAGTGGTTTGCGCTTTGCCCTTGATTCCTTAATGGAGCCAAGAAAAGTCACTAATTTTCAGTTTGTTTATCTTTTTTGTTTTGTTGTAAAGATGGGAATTATAGCTTTACATGTTGGAAATGAAACTTCACATCTCTAACAGTTCTTTTAATGAGTTGGGAAATTCATAGCCTTTGTATGTCTGAAAGAAGTCATTTTCCCCGTCTCACTTTGAACGATAATTTATCTGGGTATAAAATTCAAGGTTGCCAGTTATTTTCCTTCAGCACTTTGCAACTACTACTTTACTGTCTTTTTGCTCTATATTAGTGTTGCTGAGAATTTTGCTGTCACTCCAGGTATCATTTCTTTATAAATTATCTGTCTTTTGGTAGTTTTAAAGATTTAATTTTCTTTGATACTTTACATGCTTTCTATAATATGTCCCTGTGTGTAGGATTATCTTCAGTTGGTCTATTTTTTTATATAATGAATTATATATTCTTTAATTCTGAAAAATTTTCAGTTCTGATATTTTCAAATGTTCCATTCCTATCATTTTCTCCATTCCCCTTTTATGAAGTGCCATAAGACTAATGTTAGCTTGTCAGTCCATTCTCCATGTCTCTAGACTGTTCTTTTATACTTTCAAATCTATTCAAATCTCGTGTTTGTTTTATGTTCTTGGGAAATTCTTAAGCATTATTTCCCACTAATTTTTCTTTGTATATTTGTGCATTCTAGAGTTTATCCATTATGTTCTTTTTGTCCATGAGAAAGATGTTCTATTTAGCCGAAATCTTCCTCTGGTCTTAGTCTGTCCTCTGAAGACACCCATTCAAATCTACCTTAAACAATCCCTTGAAATATTTGAAGACAGAGATGCCAACCTCCCCTTTTCTCTTTTTTCTTAAGTTAAGCATCACATCAAAGGTCATTGTGAATGTAAGTAGCTCACAATGAATACTACCTTTTGTAATATGGTAATGTGAAATTTGAAAAGCAGATCAATATCTAAATTTTATTCAACAATTCTAGAACTGTCCATTGGGAACCTGCAAAGAAGCTTAGATAATTCCCCTGGGGTACATAAATTAATCCTATAGGTCTCATCTGGGTTTCATTCATTTATTAAACAGTAATTTATTACATGTTCAGTTTGTATTAGTTACCCTTCCAAGTGCAGGAGCTATGCTGGGGATTAAGACATGGTCCTCAGTTGTATCAGGGCAGGAGAAAATAGGTTGAGATGGTGAGCAAGGTGGAAGGGGATTTGATTGTCCAGGCAGAGAGTACAGAGTGAGAAGAGTAACCAGACAAGACTCTGAAGACCCTACCATTTTCAGATTCCCACACATTTAGTGGTACTCCAATCATACTAAGTGGGGCCAGGTGTAGCCTCATGAGCCATCCTGTGGAAGTTATTATCCCATTATTGTGGAGCCATAGAGGGTCACACTCAGCTCTTACAGACTTTGAGCCAGTCCTGATCAAGGACAGGAAGAATAAGTGGCCACACCCCACCAGCAAGTGAGTCTGGATTTAGTTTTGCTCCCATTGACTTCTACTTCAAATGTTTGTTGATTCACTCACTGTAGTGGATTAGTGACAACAATGGCCCCGAGTAATGGTCTTTCTGTATCCAAACCCTTTTCCCTGTAACTTTGTAGTTCCTTCCTATTCTGACTCGGGGTTGGCCACATGATTTACTAGGGCCAATGTAATGTTTACTGATGAGATATGGGCAGAAGCTGGAAAAGTGCCCGTAAGTTTCCATGTCTTCTTTTGCATCTCTGCCTTCCCTGTGATAACCAGACTAGTTTTCTTTTGGAACCCTGTCTAATGCTAGTTCTCTCTTATCTTGGTGTCTCTTGTATCTCGTCTTGACACCTGCTGCTGATGTGAGAAGATGCTTGGGCTATCCTGATGGAGGGATGTGAGAGACATATGGAGGAGAACTGTGTTGTTCCAGATGAGGCCCATCCTAGACCATCCAGCCCCCAGCTTACTTCCAGTTCATAGTAGATACATGAGCCAAGATCACTTAAGACTGGCCCAGACTGGCATAAAGCAGACTCAAGTCAACAGAAAGCCTAGCTGAGCCAATAAACTTATGAGTAATAGTAAATGGTTGTTGGAGGTGCCTGGGTAGCTCAGTTGGTTGAGTGCCCAATTCTTGATTTTGGCTCAGGTCATGATCCCAGGGTCATGAGATGAAGCCCTATGTTGGGCTCCATGCTGAGTGTGGAGCCTACTTAAGAGCTTCTCTCCTTGTGCCCCTCTCCACGTCTTATGCTCTCTCTCACTCTTTCTAAAATAAAAAAAAATGGTTGTTGTTTTAGACTACTAAATTTTGGGATGCTTTGTAACACAGCAGAGATAACTGATACAGAAATGGTAGCTATCTGGTACTCAATCATTCCATGAATCTTTGTGGAATACCTGCTTTGCTCCTGTGGGCTTATAGAAAGCTCTGCAAGGACTTTTCCTATCTGCTGCCACACTGGTCCTATTGGCATGACAAAGGTTCTACCTCTGTGTCCTTGTCCAGAACTTTGTATCCCTGCTGGGTCTGGAGATGCCTTAAGACCCCACTGGCTTAGCTGGACCGCTGTCCCCTAAGTTTTTTCAGCACCCCCTTATTTACTGGATTCATTCTTTGAATGGATGAATTACTTGGAATCACTATACCTCATCTAGAGCATTTCTTACCACCTAGCTTTCCACCGCTTTGCCTCCCTGGTCAGTTTGGACCTGCTCAGGTATGGACAGTGGCCTGATGCACCTGTTTATCACCCTCCTTTGGACATGGCACTCACAACCGAAAGATGAATTGTCCTCTGTAAGAGTTTGTGCCCTGTGTTAGTTTGTTAGGGCTGCCATACAAAGTACCATAGGCTGCATGACCTAAACAACAGAAATTCACTTTCTCACAATTCTGGAGGCTAGAAGTCTGAGATCAAACAAAATGTTGGCAGGGTTGGTTTCTTCCGAGGCTTCTCTTCTCATGTAATGGCCACCTACTCGCTGTGTTCTCACATGGTCTTTTCTCAGTGTGTGTCTGTGCCCGGGTTTCTTCTTCCTATAAGGACACCAGTCATATTGAATTCAGGCCCATCCCAGTGACTTCATTGTAACTTCGTTACCTCTTTGCAGACCCTATCTCCAAAGACAGTCACATTCTGAAGTACTAGGTGTCAAGAATTCAACATATGAATTTCAGGGGGACATAATTCTCCCCTTAACACCCACGATGCTCAAGTGTAGCTTTCCTCATCTCCCTCTGGCCATGTGTTTGAGGTCTGAGCTTGCTGGACCCTCAAGCCACCTGAGCTGCTGCATGCACGTTGTTGTCCCGGACACAGAGTCTCTTGGTCATTGCGGTTTTGAGGTGATAATGCCTAGTTTTCTTCTCTTTACATGGCTCATACCTGATAGGCTGTCATGCTTGTTAGCAATAGTCATTTTGACTAGAGTAGCCGAAGGCTCAAATGATACCACTTGCTGGCTGACATGAAAAAGGGTAAGAGAATATTAACTGCTGAGACCAGGTCCACGGAGGCGCTTCCTGGGGGATGTTTCATCCTGGATGGAGTAGCTGCTCTTCCCTCATTCAGCCTGTCGGAAGGCCATGGCCAAGGTAGTGTGTGCCTGGAAGTGGTGCTGGAAGGAGAGCAGTGCCCATGTCAGCCTCCCAGGAACCACAGGGATCTCTGATAAGAGGAAGCCCACACCCAGGAGGCTGCATGGTGTCTCAGAAAGGGCTTTGAAATGAAACAAGACTATGTTTGATCCTGACCACACCATTTGCTCCTGATGACCTTGGACAAGACATTTAACCCCTCTGGACCTCAGTTTCCTTATCTGTAAGACAGAGAGTACCCCTTACCTCACAGAAAGGTTGTAGAGCTTGTAGCACCAGCCAAGCCAGACCCTATCAAGGATCCATATATGTACTAACAATAAGGGGAATGACTCCAAGTTGGGAAACTAGGAAGGACCCATCTGAAACTCTTGGGGGATACTGACAGGTCACAGAGTGGCTGAGTCATGTCAGTCTGAAAGTCTATCCAGAACTTCTCTTTCCTTAAGCTCCCATCCGTGTGCATATACTTGTGTGTACACGTGCACACAAACGCAATGCATAAGGTGCATGTTGAATAAGTACACACCATCCCCAGGCCATGGACACACACACGTGACTACACCGAGCACGTACACCCATGCCCATAGGAACTTGTACAGCCCCAGTCGGTGCCTCTATCACAGATAGACACACATACACACTCCCAGCCCTGTTCACGGTGGCTGTTTTCCCTCCATAAAATGGGACCTTGAATTCCTCACAGTGTGGTCTCCAACATATATCTAAATATCGGAGACCATAATATATCTCTAAATATTGAGGACCATATATTGAGTTGTCTCCCTCAATATATCTAAAATGAAATATGAAGAGGGGGGAAAACCCCAGCGGAGAATAGGAAGCCATACATACAGATTGCAATCACCACCCAATGTTGCTGGTGGAGAGAAATGGATGTTGAGCATTGAATGTTAAAAATTGTGTTGAATTAGATAAGAAAATCCCGTGTAGACTTTGTTAATGATTCATAATCAGCTAATAAGCTCATCTTGAGGAGAATAATGATCCGCGGACCTGTTGGCTCGTTTATCACTGTGTTTTACAACATTGGCAAAGAAACTAATTAAATCCCCGCATCATTACAGAGAATCCCTTTTAATAGAGATACAATGATGCACTAGAGGCTACAGATTACACTGCAAATTGTACCAAGAGATTTTGGACAGCGGGTTTTAATTAACATGTGAGCCAGAAGCAGCTCGCTTAAATAATAACCAGCGCTGGAACCATCTGCACGGAGGAGCCAGGCCGTAGGAGGAGGCGAGGACGGGGACCCTGGAGGTGAGGAGAGCATGGGCTGCGCCTGGAAGGTGTTTCAGAGCCGGGGCTCTGAAACCGAGATAGGGCTTGAGTCCAGAAGGGGAGGGGAAGCAAAGGCTGGTGCATGTCAAGGTCAAGAGGCAGACCAGGTGAAGGAATGCAGCTGTTTCTGGGGAGGCTGGGGACAGGGTTCCACACTGTGATGGTTACAGAGCCAGATGAGGTCTAGACAAGTCCCCTGACCACCACCCCCCCCACGCCCTGTTTGCCATTTGACAAACAAAACTGAGAGAGACTACCTCGTGAATGGGCATCTCAGACCACTGTCTGGATTCCAGCCCTTGGCGGTTGGATCAGCAAGCTTGTTAAGACCTGCTGTAAAGCAGGTGCCCCAGGAGGGACCCAGTGCTCTAGCTTCTGTTTCGGAGCAGAGGATGCCCTAAGTGACACAGCTAACGAGCCTTTGATAGCTGGAGTCTAAGGCTTTCAACCCTTGATCCTCGTAGTTGGCTTTCAAGGAGAAACTTCAGCCAGTAGGCCACTGGACAGACGGAAGGACAAGTGGGTCAGAAGGCAGATGAGAGCAGAATAAAGCCGGGGACCCTTGCTTAGCCATGAACTGCCATGTGCATTCTTGGAAACGAGTCCACGGCAAACCTGGGAAGAACTCGATTACCCTAAGGCAAATGCTCAGACCCCGGGGAGGTCTAAACCACTCTCCTGCAGAGAGCTCTTACTCTTGCTGAGCTGGACTTCCTGAGGGCACAGGCCTGCGCGGGGACCGCCTGGCTCACACAGCAACTGCTCGGCCTTAGCTTCCCACCCATTTTCCTTGGCAGTCCCCCAGTCTCCGTACTCTTCTGTTCCCTCCTTCCTCAGAATCCAGGCTTTCCTTCCCAGGCTGAGGCTCAACACTGAGGTGGCCGGTGCCACAGGCGGCATCACAGACTTCAAAGAGGCTTTTCTGACAGTTGTGGGAAGATCAAGTGTCTGTGCAGGCAAGACGCGGGAAAAGAATTCTCCCCAAGTTCCTGTCCCTCTCTCTGAGAAAATAAGCTGAAGGCTTCCTCCTCTGAGGCTTGTATATTATTATTTTTTTTAAGATCAGCAGCAAAATGATTCATAAAACCTTGGAAACAGATTTCTTGTAAAGCCTCAAAGAACAATGGCTCATTGTGTACCGAGACTCCCACCTGACATCCTGCCAAAGGCGTGATGCCGGCTCCTTCGAGATAGAGCTGCACCCAGCAGTCATTTCCCAGCCTGCTGTTCTCCTGGGGTTCCATGGCAACACTGCAGAGATCCCAGCACCTTCTAGCATTCCCCAGGCAGCACTCACCCCTGTACCAGGCCCCAGGACTGCCTCACGGCTGGGGCGCTATGCGTATATCGGAAGTATATTGGAAGGCACACAGCCTTCCAAAGCCAGCCTCACCCCCTCCACGCGCACGTGGGCACACGCGTTGTGCGCGCACACACACGGACACACACACATGCACACCCTTGCCCTCTTCCCACCCTCGAAGCTGGCCGTACTGAGCCCCTGGGTGCTCTCCTCTCTTCTCAGCCCCGTCCAGGCCGGTGGTCACATGGCCCCTCTTCTCTGCCCCCTCACCCTCCACTGGGTCTCCATTCCATGGCTCTGGAGTGAACAGAAGTCAGATGCCATGTGGTTCAACTTCCTCACTTTATAGACAAGGAGAGGGAGGTGGCTATCAATGAGGGAGGTGACCACCATCATGAATGTCATCGTGGGGAGTAGGGCAAGTGCTCGAATGCGCTCACTCCCGGGGAGACATCGTTGTACTCTGCAGAAGACTGGCCACTTGTCACCCTTTCAGCTGCCTCTCTGGGACTTTTCAAGGAAGCCAGTATGAATGCCCCCTTCCTGGTCTCTGCCTCCCATCCAGCTCCCCTCCAGCAGACCTTTGGGCTCCCATCGTGACCCTGCCGCCTCTGACTCTAGAAGCTGTCAGGGCCTCCATAGCTTCCTTTCTGTATGGAGCCGGGTCCAGGGACCTCAGATCTGGAAGGGACTTTCAAGGTCGGTAGGTCCGACGCATTCGTTTTGATGGATGAGGAAATTGAGGCTCTGAGACGTTGAGGGTGGACAGAGGGACCAGAGGTCCGATGCTTGGGAAGACTAAAAATGCCAGGTCCCCTCCCCCACAGGCTTCATCGTGCTTTTATCATAAAAGCTGCTACTGGCTTTGATCCACAGACGCAGGGAAGGCGGTTGTCACCTAGGCTGAACCCAACTTTGTGCAGCAGTGGGTCGGAGGCCTTGCCAAGTTCCTTCCTCATGGTGCCTGCAGATCAACATACCGCTCCCTCCTCCCTAACAAAGCCGGGCTGAAAGGCAACTCCAGGCAGCCGGTCCCCGCCTTGCAGTACAGGCGGGCAGCTGGAGTCAGGCAGCCCTGGGTTTGAATCCCAGCTTCCTTCACTCCTTAACGCAGCGTGAGGAAAGCCACTATTATCAGGGGTGTGCAGGCACTGGCTCGTGAGGGCTGCTTGTTAGATTTCAGGAATGTTGGGAACGAGTGGTGGTTAAATACAGCCATGATTGAAAATTAAATGATATAAACCCACCATTAAATACGTTATGCTTGGGGCACCCGGGTGGCTCCATCGGTTAAGCATCCGACTTCAGCTCAGGTCATGGTCTTGCGGTCCATGAGTCCGAGCCCCGCGTCAGTGCAGAGCCTGGAGCCTGCTTCAGATCCTCTGTCCCCCTCTCTCTGTCTGCCCCTCCCCCGCTCACGTTCTCTCAAAAATAAGGAAAACATTTAAAAAGAAAGAAAGAAAGAATGCTTAACACAAAGGCAATAAACACTAAGACAAAACCATTTTCTACTTCTTTTATTGTCATCTCTACTCTAGAGCTAATACTCCAGCAACTGCTTCATCTGTTGGATCTGTGTGGAGGAAGCACTATGCAGAATGCGACACGATGCACTGGTGACCCAGTGATGTCACATACGCAGCTTGCTACCGGCCGTGGTGGGAGTAGTTATACCATGGAAATCAGCAAACACCACAACTCTGGCCGCCCCTCCTTCTCTTCCTCTTTTTCCTCCTCCCCCTTCTCCTCCTCCTCCTTTTTTGCCCCTGATTTATTTATTTATTTATTTATTTTTATTTAAAAAAAAAAATTTTTTTTTTAACGTTTATTCATCTTTGAGAGACAGAGACAGAGCATGAGCAGAGAAGGGGCAGAGAGAGGGAGACATAGAATCCGAAGCAGGCTCCAGGCTCTGAGCTGTCAGCCCAGAGCCCCACGCGGGGCCCGAACCCACGGACCGCGAGATCGTGACCTGAGCCGAAGTCGGACGCCCAACCGACTGAGCCACCTAGGCGCCCCGCCCCTGATTTTTTTGGAGAGCCGGCCTCGGAACACTTACCGGCACGCCCCTGATTATGTCTGACCCTTCCAACGACCCTGTGAGGTAGGGACTCTAGCTTCACAGAGTGGGAAGCTGAGATTTATCGAGTGAAGTGACATCTCCCAGGTGGGGCTGCTGGTGGGTCTTACAGCCAGGAATGGACGGAGCTCACCTGTGTCTTATGGCCCCAAGTCAAGTGCTGTCTGAAAAAATGTTTAACTTGTATATTTAGCCGGCTGTGATCGCAATGCTGTTCCCATTCAGGCCGCAGTGGGTGGGGGGGCCTTGTCCAGGTGACTGGGACGGAGGCCTGCGGTGTGGCCGCCGTTGGTACAGGTCCTTGCGGGTCTGAACCCTGGCAGAGGCAGAATCTCTGAGAAGCAGAGTGTGCCGGGGCAGGAGTGCCCACCATGGAGGGAAGAAGGATCTGGACTGCAAGCCCAGCGAATCATCCTCTCCTCTCTCCAGATGTGTGAGTAAGCGTTCCAGAGACTCTGCTTCCTCATCCCTGCAGCAGGGATGACACTACCTTGCACGGTTGGTTTGATAGTTAAATAAGTGAATATTCCCAAAGCACCCCGCACGGGTCTTTACACTAAAATATGAATACAGTAAATATGAACAAGATAAATGTTGCTTTTCTTCTTCTCTCCCCTTCTCTCCTCCTTCCTCCCTCCCTCTCTCCTTCCCTCCTCCCCTCCTGGCAATCAAAATTCTCTGTTGTCATCCAGGCCGACAACGGCCTGGGCGCATCGATGTGACACAGGACACTTTCCTCTGGAGATGGCTTCTTTGGTTTCTATGCCAACCCTAGTCCACATCCTTCCCGGTGGCTGGGGCATTTGGAGCTTCCTGCCAGCTGCGGGGCTTCAGGAGGCTTCAGAGGCCAAAGGGAGAGGAGGTCGGAGAAGCCATTAGAAGCTGGAGTCTAAGAAGACAGAAGCACCCAGAGTGCCCTGCCCACCCTTGATCCCTTGTCCTGCCCTCTGTCCCCCACTTCACAGAGGTTACCCGTGCACTACCTCATCTGACCCCACCCTGAGGTACCACCATGGTGGCCGCCACAGTGCCCAGGGCACCAGAGAGGCATTCTAGGGCTTCTGCCATGTCCAGAGTTAGGCTGCTGGGGACCCTCAAGACTTCCTTCTGTGTCTCCCCTCGCCCCAGCTTCCCAATCATAAACTATCCATGGCCAGTCCCATGCCTGCCCTCCTTCCTTCCATGTAGGAGGCAGACCTGTCCTTCCTGCTCTTCTGTCCTGGCCACTCCTGACTGTGTGCCCTCTTCTGGCCTCCCAGCCTCCCCTGCCATCTTGCTCTGCCAGCCACCTCCTCCCTGTCTCACGCTTCCTCTCCCTCCCTCCTGGATGTTTCTTTTCAGATTATGAACAAACTGAACATTTTTCATTTAAAAATAAAACCTCCTTCAACTCAATGATTATTTATCCTCCCTCATTGCCTTTTTTTCTCTTCTTTTCAGAGCCAGATTCTTGGAATGGTGGGCCCTGTCTCCACTTCCTCACCTCCACGAATGCTCCATGGATGCTCCTCACTTCCTTGGATGCTCCATGGATGAGATTGGTTTCCATGGGAGGGAAGACAAGTGGACCCCCCCACCCACTCACCACTTGTCTTCCTTCTCATGGAAACTGATCTCATTAAGACTCCCATGTTGCTTTATCTGAATCTAATGGCTATTTTCAGCCTCCCCAGGACCTCTCTGACCCATCTGACACCTGACCACCTTCTCTTTTATTGAAACCCTCTTCTCATGTCCAATGTTCCTGGATCTCCTCACGTCTTTCCCACTGGTCCTTCCCAGGCTCCTCTGCCTCAACCCTCCCTACTCCTTCAGTGTTGGTAATCCCGCCCTCAGCTCTCTCTATGCATGACACCCACTCTCCCTGAACATGCTCATCCCCCTCACCCCATCCTGTGGCCTCAGCTTCCACTGGTGTTCTGATGACGCAACAGCTCAGGTTAATCTCTGAAGCTTCCAACCTGTAGACACAACCATCCACCATGGCGCTTTGGTGACACTCAGCAGTTCAAACCCAATATGTCTGAAAGATAATCATTTCCCCCATGAATCTCCACTTCTTCATTCTACTCAGTGCCAGTATTCCCCCAGGTGCCCACATGAGAAACCTTTCTTTTCTCCTCCAACATATCATCCACTTCTATCCCTCTGGAGTCTCCTGAAGGTGCTCATTGGGAAGCCTGAGTGGGACGCTCTCTAATCCTGTTATGTCAAGTGACCCCTCGTTGAGAGGTCTAGTGTGGCTGCTCCAAATCTTCTCCACTCTCCTCCAGGCACTGGGCCGAGATGAGAGAGGTCTCCTGGTCTTCTCAGAGAACAAGCCAAGGAGAGACTGAAGCTCCTTCATTTCTCTCTTTTCCATTTCAAAAATGCTGGGCATCTTCACTGCTCCCTCCTGCCTATTGGAGGTAGGGTCTGGCTCTCGGTCTGCAGATTCCCTCCTCCTCTTCCTGTTGTTCGGTTCTCACCCCACTCCTGAGACATCCGAGACCTCACTCTGTCAGTCACCTCCCCTTTCTTGCATTTCCAATCTTTCCCTTTCAGTCGACATCTTCCTAGAAACTTATAAACGTGCTCAAGTCCTCCTGACCCCCCTGAGTGACTGCTCCATCTCTCTCCATCATTCAACCTGTCACTGCTGCCACTTCCTCACCACCCACTCCTTCCTTCATCCTTGTGCAATCTGGCTTCCGCCCCCACTTCTCTATGGAAACTGCTCTTCTAATTTCTCGAGCAGCATCCTCATCACCAAATCGAACGTGTTCTTGGCCCACCGGAAGCACCAAGAAGGTGGGGCCTCCCTCCCAGGACTGACTTGGGCACTGGGAAAAGTCAAAGCTGGTGGGAGACTCCATCCAACAGTGGGGCCACCTCCAGGTAGGTTGGTCTTCAAATAGCTGCCCCACCCCCCGTGCCTTATGCCCAGTGACTCTTGTACAATCCAACTGGGTCCCCTTTCAGTGGTATCACACGGGTTCACTTTTCTCCAGAGTTACCACCTCCGGTTCCTTAACATCTCCAGAACCCACTCCTGATATGGACCAACCCAC
Organism: Panthera leo; assembly: GCF_018350215.1. NCBI lineage: Eukaryota > Metazoa > Chordata > Mammalia > Carnivora > Felidae > Panthera > Panthera leo. The sequence goes on from NC_056686.1 coordinate 29,418,606, forward strand.
AGGCTCCTCCCCATTCTCACCGGCCTCCTCTGCTGGAAGATTTGATTGACCAAGCAAAGTGATCCCAGCCCTTTTTGTGAAGATTTGGTCAACAGCAGTTCATCTACTAAAACGAATGAGATGTTCTTAAGCTTCCTGCCATATTGACTCTGATCAGAAGCATGTAACAGTAGGTCCAACAAGTATGGCGTCTTGGTATAGAAAGATTATCTTTGCTGGGAGTCTGTATGCAATGGGAAGTAATATACTTAATGCTTCTTTAAAAACATCCCATAGGGGCGCCTGGGTGGCTCAGTCAGTTAAGCGGCCGACTTCGGCTCAGGTCATGATCTCGCGGTCGGTGAGTTCGAGCCCCACGTCGGGCTCTGTGCTGATAACTCGGAGCCTGGAGCCTGTTTCAGATTCTGTGTCTTCCTCTCTCTGACCCTCCCTCGTTCATGTCGTTCATGCTCTGTCTCTCTCTGTCTCAAAAATAAATAAACGTTAAAAAAAAAATTAAAAAAAAATCCCATAAATTTAGTTCCTCTTTTCCTTCAATCACCTATTTGGTGAGCTATTACTGTAGTCCTACTTTTTGGTGCATTTTATTGTTTGATAAATGCTGAATAAATGGATAAGTGCATGAATGAGTAAGTATTGCAAATATCAGGTCTTTCTTTCTAAGTTTATCCTCAGCCAATTCTCCCTTGATAACGCTAAGAACATGGTTAATACTAATCCTAACCAGCGCCAATCTTTGGAAGTAACACAGAGGAAGATATGTCCTTGATGAATAAAAAGTGTGACAAAATGCAAGGGTGCCCTCTTTTCCAGAGCCTGGAAGGGTCACCACTTTGGGGACCATACTCACCTGGCAGGACAATGGCCTTCAGCCTGGTTCTACAGGCTGAGGAGGGGAGTGGGGAGGCAGATCTGTAGAAACATGTCCTGCCTGGACATTCTTCAACACTTCCTCCCTCTGAAGGGTATCGTTGGGGAAGTCACAGTGCTGCCTGGAGCACTGGGCTGGTGCCCATCGGAGTGACCAGCCTCCTGTGGAATCCTGCTGCCTTCCTTCCATTGATTTGGCTGGGATCTTTATTGTCTGCTCAAATGTAATTAAAGAGTCCTCTGATGGTGCCAATTAAAGACTCGGAGGGACCGGAGCGGGTGCTCACGGCATCACATGGTGCGGCGCGGTGAAGCTGTAAACATCCATTAGCCATTACAGTTCTCATTAGTCCTTGAAAAACAACTCATTAGTGTCCATAGAACTGACAGGTAAATACAGCTAATGGGCTAAATCTATCAATAAATTCATTGTGTGCAAAATCAGGGTTTCTGTCATTGTGCTGCTTGCGGTGACTAATCAGAAGGTTAAATACTCCTCCTGCAAAAATATATATAAGTTGCAAAGCACTTAGCCTGATAGACTGTGAAAAAATGGCATGTGAGAAACTAATGAAGACATCAAAGGCTTTATTTATACGTAGGGTGGGTTCATTTCAAGTTCAGGTTGCTATGAACTGTCACAGCTGTTTAGCTGAGACTAAATTTTAGAAAGCATATTGATTTGTTTTAATTTAAACGGGGCAGTTTACAAAAGCTGCTTGAATCTGAAGTTATTCCAGAAATGATTGCTCAGTGCATGGTGGTGGGGGGGGGGGCGTGTCTCAGCATGCTTCTGCAGCCCCCCATAGGGCGTCACCCCGACAGGTTTTGGGGTGGAGGATCTCAGCAGCGTAGGACGGAGGCGTTAGACGTGCTCTTAGGGCTCATCTAGCCCCACCTCCTCATGGGACAGAGGGGAAACTGAGGCCAGGGAAGGCTGGCAATAGGCGCAGGGTCATTCGGCACATTGGTGGCAAAGCCCAGGTCTCTGAGGCTCCCTCCTGCTTGATGCTACCTGTTTCTCTTCAGAGAAGCCACGATGCCCTGGGACAGACAGGGCTACCCAAACAAGGATGAGGGCTGTCTCCCTGGCATTTGCTCGGCTTCCATTCCTTGGCCTTCTCCAGCTATGCTCCTGTAATCCAGAGGTGCCGTATCTTCCCGTTCTCTGGATTCAGCTCAGCATCTGCCCTTGGACTTCCGTACTTTGGGAAGCTGTAGAGGCTCAGCTGCCTCCTCCTAGCCAAGAAACTTCTATCTCCCGCTGCCTGTTTCCTGAGCCTCTTCTAAAAGTGCCCCCCACCCTGCCGCCTTGTTAGATGGAACAGAGCATTTTCTGATCTCAAAAGGAGAAAACATTAAGAGAGGTTATAAACTGGCCACTGGCAGGTCGTGTCTGACCTCTCTATCCCAACCTGCAGGGATTTTGAAATTTTAGTTTGTTATCAGCATAGAAACGAGGAGATTTACATAAAAATCTTGGCTTTCCAGCTTCTTCTGGGAAATTGGAAGATCTGGCCGCACTGGGTTTGATTTCCAGCCTGGTCCAGGGCGCTGGGGCTGAGCAGTGGTTACCCCTTTAGATGAGGCCACGCCTTTCCCAACACCCCAGTGTCCGCTGGCCCATGGCCTGCATTAAGACAGAGCAGTACCTCCTCTGAGGGTCACAGTGATGGTCATGCTGCTGTATGCGACCTCCCTGCAGTGGGATGACTTTTGGATGGTCCTGGTTTCTCTGTATCACCAGCTCCAGACTCAAACCACAGGCAGGAGCAGCAAGGTGACTGTCCTGGCTCATCCCCCCTCTAGCTGTAGGGGTCAAGGAGAGCAAGTCCCTATCATTTTAGCTTCTGGAATGTAGATGGGCCCTGCCTCCCCATAGGCCTCTCAGAGTGATGGGCCCCCAAATCCAACAAGGGCTTTCAGACATTCATAGAAATGACAAGTGTCTACTCCAGTTCCTTGTCTGTCTCCTCCAACCTGCTTTGTCCTCTCCATTCATGCTTCACATGGCTTCTCTTTTTTTTTTTTATTTTATTTTATTTTTTTAACGTTTATTTATTTTTGAGACAGAGAGAGACAGAGCATGAACGGGGGAGGGTCAGAGAGAGGGAGACACAGAATCTGAAACAGGCTCCAGGCTCTGAGCTGTCAGCACAGAGCCCGACGCGGGGCTCGAACTCACGGACCGCGAGATCATGACCTGAGCCGAAGTCGGCCGCTTAACCGACTGAGCCACCCAGGCGCCCCCACATGGCTTCTCTTAAAGAAGCAAATCTGAGCATGTGGCTCCCCTGCATAAAAGCCACAAAAATCCTTCTGTTTTAGGATAAAATCAGAACCCTCACAATGCAACACAGGACACAATGCTCCGGCCCTGTGGATGCCTCTTCCACTGCCTCGCCCCAGCCTCAGTGGCCCCTTTCAGTCCCTCCAAACAGCTTTATTGGCTTCCCCTTCCTGATGACCTGGGGGCCCTCAGCTCCTTCCAACTGGAATGTTCTTCCCCAGATACTTGCCTGTCTAGCTCCTTCACCTTGGCCTCCCAGCCTCCTTCCTTTCCCTCAAAACTGTCAAACTCATCTTGGGACCTCTATGCTTTCTGTTCCTTCTGCTTGGAACGCATTTCTCTAGATCTTTCCATCACCAGCTCCATCTCACCCATCAGGTGCCAGCTTAAGTAGCACCTCAGAAAGGCTTTTTGCACCAGCCCTTCCCACCCGTCACTCTACTTCAGGGCACAGTGCGTGGTCTGAATTTACATCGTTTACTTGTTGTGTCCTTGTCCATTTCCTGCCTCGCCTTTGTGGAATACGAGCTTCATGAGAGCAAGACCCCATCTGCGTTGTTTTCAGACACACCCTCAGTGCCTGACCCATAGAGCTGTCCCTGATAGCAGTCATCTGAACTGCATCAGAGAACATTGGCTGGGCTGCACCCAGTTTAGAGAGGACCTATCTTCTCTGTTGTCAGAAGGGCACTGGGACCCAGAGAGGCCAACCCGATATGACAATGAGCAAAGTTGAAGCCAAGTCACAGGAAAACATGAAAAGAAACTGGACCTCACTAACAATCAGGGATAGACAAACTAGAACAGCATGATACCACCCTCGCCCCTCAGTCCGACAAAAATTGTAAGTGTTGGAGAGGATCTGGGAAAATAAGAAGGGCGATGCAGCCACCTTGGACAGCAACTCACAGGTCTCTAGGAAAACTGCAAATACACACACACACACACACACACACACACTGTCAGTGAGCAGTTCTGTTCCCGAGTCTGACCTGGAGAAACCCACGCGTGCACAAAGATACTCCGCGGATGTTCATGCATTCCATGGATGTTTACTCTGCAACTACTATGTATTCTACAATACCAGGAATAGGACAGTAAATGAAATGCAAGTAGCCCCTTCCTTCATACAGCTTACATTTTACTTGGGGGAGAGACAGGCAATAATCAACAAATGAGTAAAGAATTTGAAGAGTATGTCAGATGGTGACAAATGCTGTGGAGGAAAGTGAAGCTGGGTAAGGTCCAAGGGAGCCCTGGGGGGACAGAGCTGCCTTTCTATGGAGGGCTTTTCTGATGGGGAGACATCTGGGCACAGTGAAGCATGTGAAGATGTCTTTGTGTGGGGAGGGCAAGTATTTGGGGCAGAGAGACTAACCAGTGCAAAGGCCCTGAGGTGGGAGTGGGTGTGGTGAGTTTGAGGAACATTAAGTAGGTCAGTGTGGCTTGAGCAGGGAAGGTGGGTGAGAGAGGAGTGGTTAGAGATGAAGCCTGAGGGGCAGCCAGAGCCCAGCTCATGTGGCACCTGTCAGCCGATGTAAGAATTTTGGCTTTCACTCTGAGATGGGAAGCCACCAGAGGATTTTGTGCAGAGAAACGGCACAATCTCACATTATTTTATAAAGATCACTCCGGCTGCTGTGGCTGTATTGAAAGGAGACTGGGGAGAGGGCGCGGTGAGGGATGATGAGACTTGAACAAAGTGGAGATGGTGGAGCGATATCCAGACTTAACACCGAAGGCGACAGGATTGGATGAAAAATTGAATACAGTGTGGGAGAAAAAGACAAGAGTCCAGACTGACTCCGTGGTTTCTGGTCGGAGCACCTGGAAGAATGGAACTGCCCTTTATGCAGGTGGAGGATGTCTGGAAGCATCAGGATTTGGGCTGCGTGGGAGGGTGGGTGCATGTTACATTTAACAAGCCCGTGTGACGTCCAGGTGCAGATGTGAGAAGGCAGCTGGACGTCTGGGGCTGGGGTTGAGGGCAGAGGTCTGATGGGTAGTGGAAATGTGGGAGTCTGCAGTGTGTAGACAGTCTTTAGAGCTGCAGGGACACACGAATTGCCCAGGGAATGGGTGTAGGCAGTGAAGAGAAGAGGTCTAAGGACCGCGTCCCCAAACCTGCCATTGTTTGGAGCACAGGGACATCAAGGGAAATCAGAAAAGGAGACTGAGAAAAAATGGCCCTTCTTAGAACAAGGGCCAAAAAAGGGGGGAGTGGAAAGAGTTTCCAAGGCCACGGGTCCGATGTGCTAAATGGCACCAAGGATTAAGGAGCACTAGCCAGCCAGGGAGCCCGCAGCCAGATCCAGCCTCATGAGGTCGCTGGCCACCTGGCCAGGTGTTGTTCTGGTAGTACGGTGGGCAGAAGCCCAGTGTTGGAGGGCTCAAGAGAAAGTAAGAAGGAGAAAACATGGAGGCACTGAGTAAAAAAGCAGCTTCTTGAGTTTTGCCATGAAGAGAGGCAGAGAAATGGGGTGGTCATGAGATAGGATGCAGAAGGATGGAGTTTTTATTACTAATTTTTTAAGATGGGAGAAATTACAATGTGTTTGTTGGCTGGGGGAACAATCTAGTAGAGAGGAAAAGATCTGAGTGCAGGAGTGAAGGGATAATTGTTGAATTATTTGTCCGGCCAAAAATCAGAAGCAGCCCCAAATGTCCATCAAGAGAAAGATAGATAAATAAAAATATGTTATATTCAAAACGATGCCTGGAGGAACAAATTTCAAGAGCAGGAAGGAGCCTCCATGGTATACTTGCTTAAGGATATTTGTGTCAAGATCCCTTGTACTGTAGACAGACCTTAATTCAGATCACATGGGTCCCTCCACCGGCTGTCCCCAAATATCTTCCCATGTCTCAGTGAGAACATGGTGGGTCAGGCTATCTTGGAAGGTCTTCCTTCTGTTTGCCTTGGTCAGAAGAACCTTGTGTGACGGTGACGATGGTGATGGGGATGTTGATGTTGCCAAAAAGAAAGTTAAAAATAGCAGGTACCAAGTATGGAGTGTGTCATCTATTCCTTGCCCTCATGGAGCTTACAGTCTCGATGGACATTAACCAACTCTATCAATTTTTCATTTCAGTTACGGTAAGGGCTGTCAAGTATCAAAGAGGGGCCTGGCCCAATCTAGAGGGGACAAGAAACAGGAAGAATGAGCATGAGTCTACCAGGTAGAGGTGAAGAGAGAAGAGAGGAGGACAAGGAGGGAAAGAACATGGTCAGCAGAAGGAACAGCATCCCTCCCTCCACTGCTTCAACAGGTACTGACCACCTGCCGCATCCTAGGAGGACAAGGCACAGGTCCCTGCTTTCTTGGGGCTGCTGTTCCGGTGGAGGGAGGCAGAGGGTGAACACATAAATGATGTCGGATTTCAGTTAGTGACCAGTGCTGTGAAGATAATAAATCAGGGCAGTGGTGGGGCGGGGAGGGGTTGGTGGGGCGCCTTTGAAAAGATCTCGGGAGAGAGGTGAACTCTCACCAGAGACCTGTTGTGCCCACGTGCCAGGAGAGTCTGAGCATGAGACACAGCAGATGGAAACTCGTAGAAGCAGGAATGAGTTTGTCACATGGTGGGGACAGCAAGGCCAGTGAGCCAGGTGGGCCCATGAACCAAGTGGGACTCAGTGAGATTGGGGTTATGGAGACCCGATTGTGGAGGGCTTTAAAACACTGTTTTAAGCTTCAGTAATCCTAGGTCTTAGCTGGGCTGTGGATGCAAATAGACAACTTCTTGGAAGAAGTCCAGGGTCCCCAGGTCCTCAGGGAATAGGTGGGCTGTGGCTGGTTTTGTTCACCTCAGCCGCAGAGGCAGCTTCTCAGTGAACCCCCCACCCCCGCTTCCAGCCATAGATCTTACCTTATCACTCCCGTCCGTTTAGCATGAGCCATATACTCCACTCCGGAGGAGAACTCTCACTTAATTAATTTTAGATTTAAAGCAACAAGAAGTCCTTATATTAAAAACGGAGTGGGGGGAGAACAGCTTGTTAATTAAAATGTCAGTTAGGGTGTTCCTGGCGAAAACTATGATTAGTGGGTGTTTCCTTTGGTTACAAGCCCTTGTGCTTTGATATTTCATGTGTGAACATAGAGAACCTCACACATGTGCCCGGCGCGCAGAGACGGGCTACATTTCCTGGTGGTTTCAATAGGTCATTCTGTTCTGCGAACTCCAATGTATGCCAGGCCTTCTGGAATTGTTCCCCAGGCCAGTCTTTCAACCTCAGATGCTAGCCCTCTGGCCCTCAGAAGGGATCTCTCTCTCTCTCTCTCTCTCTCTCTCCCCCCACATGCCATTCCCACCCATAGGCTCCAGCTCTGTCTCTGGAAAACCCATGTATCCTTCAGAGGTCACTGCCACCTTTTGTAACTCCTTACTAGATCTCCCAGGCAGAGAGATATCTCCCCTTCCTTTGCACCTTCAGGGCACATTGCTTACATCTTTGTTAGGAAAACAAAAATCTGAGAAAGGAGTTCTTTATGCTTTATCCTACCCAGCTACCTTCCAAGAAGGGTGGATCCTTCATTGTGGTAGGCGATGGGTGTGGGGAGGCTAGACTGACAAAACTGGGGGAAACCTGTGCCAAATGTCTCTGCTTAAGCAAAGGAACCGCTGCAGAAGGACCTGGGGTTAGGCGTGTAGATCTGGGAGGCTGACTGGGGAGCGGGATGGGGAAGGGCCTATAGGGAGAAGAGGCAGCTGATGGCAAACGAAGTTTGGTGGAGGGAATAAATGTTTCCTGGCGGGTGGGGGAGTGGGTTAGGTTTCATTCACAGTGTGCTATGTAAACCTCTCTTTTGTCTCCCCACGACATCTTGGGTGAAATGTGTTATTCACTAAGCTTCTGTGGAACTAGATGAAATTGATTCTGGGGGCACCTGGGTGGCTCATCAGTTAAGCATCCGACTTCGACTCAGGTCATGATCTTGGGGTTTGAGCCCCGCATTAGGCTCTGTGCTGATAGCTCAGAGCCTGGATTCTGCTTTGGATTCTGTGTCTCCCTCTCTTCCTGCCCCTCTCCTGCTCATGCTCTGTCTCTCTCTTTCTTTCTGTCAAAAATAAACATTAAAAAATTCTTTTTAATTAAAAAAAATAGTTTCTGGAAGGGTAAGTATCAAGAACTATGAAAGGTCTGAGATTCACCCTACTTGCCAGCTGACAAGTTAGCTTGCCACAGGGTCACAGGTGCTGCGCAGGACACAGAGGACTCTTGGATAAGATGCCAGGGACTGTGACTCACAACAATAGCAGTAGCCAGAGTGTCAGTGTTTGTGCTGGTTTTCGAAGCTCCAATTCCTGAGGATTGACACAGAGAGATAGCTAACTGACACCTGTGGTTTCAGTACAAGCAAGGAACCCCTAGTTTAGGGAACCCAAATCTTTTATAATGAGCAGTAAGCCTGCTCGAAATAGCCCTGGAAAGAGTCATATCTCTGTTAAAATGGACAACAAACAAACCTTCCCTGTGCTTGGAGAGACACTATCTCTATCTTCCAGGGCTCTTCACTATAAACATACTTTAAAGGATAGTCCCAAACAAAGGCAGTCAGAACTTTTGCTTGCAGAGTGTGCAGAAATGCAAGAGGTCCATGGAGAATTGTCTCCCCAGGGTAAGATGAAGTGTTGATCCCCACTTCTAGGCGGGCAGGGGGTGAGACCAGAAGGTGTGTATGACCCCTGGTGGCATCTGGGTCATGAGCTCTTATAGTATGTTTTTGAAATGAATTAATTTATTATATGCTGAATCAGTTAGCCGTTGCTGCATAATAGGCTGCCCAGAACTTGTGGCTTAATATAATACAACTTGCTTAGTATTCCACTGATTTGGCCTGGGCTGGGCTGATCTTGATGTGCTTTCTTACCTCTCCTCAGCCCCAGCTGGGACACTGAGCAGACGTGGCTCTGTTCCATGTGGTCTTGGCTTGACAAAGTTCCAAGAGACTGAGGCTCTGGGCCCCAGTCCTCTTGAGGCTTAGGCATAGAACAGCCACATTCTCTTTGCCAAGGCAAATCAAAGGAGAGCCCAGATTTATGGCATGAAAAACAGATTCCACCTCATATAAGAGGAACTCCAAAGTCACTTTGCAAAGGTATATGTGTACATATATATATATATATATATATATATATATATACACTTCATGGTACTTGTCACACAGATCTGGCTTCCGGGGTGGGGCCTCTGTCTCCTCCGGATCAGAAGCCCCTTAAAGATAAATGTGCCCCTCCCTGTTTCCTTGGGAACCGCCACCCCACGGTTGCAGCTCACCCTGAGGGCACGGTGGGGTCTCATGTAGAATTCATCCCCATAACATTTGCTGGACTGAGATTTCAGAGAGGGAGGAAGGAAGGGAGCGGGGGGGGGGGGGGGGGGGGGGAAGGAGGAGAGCACAGAGGAGGGAAGAGGAAGGGAGAGAGATGCAGCTCAGGCACAGACACAACCCTCCTGAGCATCTAGTTTGGCCCAGCCTGGAAATCTGCCCTGGGGCTCCTCGGACCTTTCTGGAACAGGTTATTGCCTGTGGACTAAAGGCTTTCCACCCTGAGGCTCCATCTGGAAGTGGAACAGACTCTGCTAGGGGTTGGGAGAAGGAGCTCTCCCATTGTTAGGGGCTTTTACACTTTTTGTCCCTGTTAATAGCTTTATTTAGTTTGTCACTTAATTACTGTTTACTAAGTATGCTTGTAGCTAACATGTATTTATTTACTATGCACTTTGTCTGATTTTAGCAAATTCCCCCCCTCTTCTTTAGATCTCTATTGTTTGGGCTAATAATGCATGTCCAGGTTAAAAAAATTTTTTTAGATAAGAAACACAGAAGAAATAAAAATCTCTTGGTGTTTCGCCCTTCAGAGATAATCGCTGTTGACAGTTTGGTGTGTATCCTTCCAGACTTTTAAAAAATGCTGTATAAATATATATGGATGTGACCCAAATATACCTAAGAAAGCTTTAAGGCTGGTCCCCGCCCAACAGTACATCCAAAATAACCCAAGTCAGATTCTAGAAGCCTGAAGAGTAACGTGACTCTTATAGTGCAGGGGTTTTGCACAGCTTTGCAGGAGACAGCGTTAGGCATCTCTCCTCCTCCCCACGTGTCTTGCTCATCGTCGCTACTAAGGTACTTCTCGCTTCCTCCTACACATCTCTTCTTTCTTTGGGCTGTGCCCTCCTGAACTCTGGGGGCTCCCATCACGTAGAGCTCCCAGAAGTGCTGCTCTTCTGTGACTGCTGTTCTTGTAAGAGTCAGTGCTCCTAGAATTTTTAAGAAAAAAAATTTGCTACCTCTCATTAATCACATAAATAAGATCCTGCCGAACACGTTGTTGACTTAGCTCCTGTTTCTTTCACACCCCCCTCTCTCATGGATACCTTTCTAGGCCTACCGTTTCCTTTTAAAGTCTAGGGTACAACTCCATTGAATGGATGGTCCATAATTTATTTAACGAGTGTCTTGCACCTGGACATTCCAGTGCCTTCCCGTTTTTGCTCCTAAAAACAAAGCTGCCATGCACACCTCTATGACTTTGAACTTTTACATCTTTTCATTCTCTTCCACATGCCCCAAGCTTTACTGTTCTAGGGAAATGTCTGCAAAGTACATTTTCCATTGTCTTCCTTCTGGTCTCTTTGGGAAACTCTCCTTTACTCTATGTGATCCAGGGACTTCCATGATGTCCCAACGCCTGTTACTGGGGGCTGGGAGAAGGGAGGAGAGGTAGTCACATGACTAGCTGACCGATCACAGCACCCCTTCCTTCTGTCTTTGTTATAACCCCATCAGTTTCCACTCGCCGTGTCCACTGTGTCTGCCCTAGCCCCAAACTCATCATTTCTGCCCCTGGCCACTGCCACAGACTTCTCTCTACTGTCTGTAACTCCAGGGCTGTGCAGATGTCCATCCTCAATGGCCACGCATTGTCCCTGACTCTGTCCTTCCCATGCCTAAAAGCCATCAGTGGTATGAGTAAAGTTTTGTCTCCTCAATCTGCTATGTAGAGCCTTCAGGACCTGGCTTCTCCTTACCTCTCCAGCCCTGGGGCTCCCCACTCTCTTTTACACATTCCAAAGTCCCAGCAGATTGTACCACTTCCCAGTTTTTGAACATGCCCTGAATTTTCCAGATTCTCTCTTCTGACCATGCACTTTACTCCACAGAACTCTCACCCCCCAAATGATATAGCTTTAGGCTCCTGGTCCCCATATTCCCCCTGGACCAACAGGACTTAATCAGCTTCACCTCCCTGAGGGGATCCCTCAGCATTTCTAACATTTCTGCATTCCTCGGGATCGCTGGTTAAAAAGGAGCAGAACCCCACCCAACCAGCTTAGATAAGGGGGGGATGGTAGCTATTGTAAGGTCATGGAAGTCTCACAGAAACCAAACTCAGCCAGACCTCGTAGGAATCAGAAGTGGGACCTGGGAGGCCATCAGGGTTGAGAGAGACTCTCTCCATCTGTCAGTGGGCACCTGCCTTCCTGCATCTGCCCTCTCGTTGACTGAAATGAGTATGATGGTAGCTGATGTAAGTACTTGTCCCCTCGCCACCACTGCTCGGGAAACACTCTCATATTTGTATCTGCCCACTCCCCACCCCCAACCCCAGGGTATAATCCAGGGCTTGGCACATTGCGAACAGGAAAAAACACTCTAACATTTTAGCACTGACTTGTGGGACATACAGGGTTTGTGTTTTTATTTTATTCTTGCTTAACCTCACCCCCCTAGGTACTATCATTTCTCCTGTCTTTACAGATGAGGACACTAAAGCAGTAGTTTGCCCAAGCTGACAGCCTAGCATGTGAGAAAACTAGGACTTGATTGCAGGCCCCTTTGAATGAATACATCACCTTGGTAATCAACAGGGGGATCTTGAGGTCATCTGCTCCAGACTCCAGGCTCCAGGGAAGGAGTACGGAACCTCTTCCACAGAGGTAGCCCGCTATGTTCATCTTAAACATCTCCAGAGTGACCCTACCTTCCATCACTCCAAAGATTTTTTTCCCCTTTCCCCAAATATCAGGCACTTCTTCCTCACGTCCAGTCATAACCTCTTGTGTTGATTTAAAATCCTTTTCTGCTTGTCAGACGTCCTCAGGCTTGAAACCAACTGTTGAGAGTCACTTGTTCTTTTTCAACAACCCCGTGAAGTAGACATTTAAAATTCCCACTTGAGGGGTGCCTGGGTGGTTCAGTCGGTTAAGCGTCCAACTTCAGCTCAGGTCATGATCTCGCGGTACGTGAGTTTGAGCCCCGCGTCGGGCTCTGGGCTGATGGCTCAGAGCCTGGAGCCTGCTTCCGATTCTGTGTCTCCCTCTCTCTCTGTCCCTCCCCCATTCATGCTCTGTCTCTCTCTGTCTCAAAAATAAATAAACGTTAAAAAAAATAAAATAAAATTCCCACTTGACAGATAAAAATCTCAAGGCCCAAGAAGGTGAAGCAAGTCACCTAAGGTCATACAGGCCAGACACAGTGGGTCCGGAACTTGAACCCAGGATCTTGGAGACTAAATGTTCCCTCTGGCCAGTCATTTCACCCCTCCCATGGGGTTTAAGGCTATCTGGTCTGTCTGGGACCATTGAAGAAGCAGGCCTGGCTGCTTCCAAAGTGGGTAAGATAAAGGGGAACAAATAGCAAGATTGGGAGAGTGATGCATGAGAGGGAAAGAGCCCTCTCTCAGGTGCAGGGAGGAGTGGGAGAGGAGGGAAGGTAGGGAAGGGTAAGGATCAGCTCAGAGAATGGGGAGAATGAAGGAATAGGCAGTAAGTGCCCAAGCTCTGTATGACAGCCTGCAAGCAGGGTGGCCGTGTGACTACACCAGGGCAACAAGCTTCAACCAGGACCATCACAGGCAAATGGGATGTAGGCTTACCCTGACTGGAAGGTTCTTCATGACCTGCCTCTTTCCTACCCCTCTGAACCTTTCCCCTCTCGTTCTTGCTCTCGTTTACTACACCCCAGCCCTATGAGTCTTCTTGGTCCCCTGTGAAGTTCCCAGGGTACTGCCACTCCGGGAACTTCAGCCCTTCCTCCGTCTGGAATGCTTGTCCCCCAGATCTTCCTGTGGCTGCTCCTCTTGCCACTCAGGTCCCAGCTCACATGTCATCTCCCAGGAGAGGCTTTCCTGAACTCCTGATATAAAGTAGTCCCTTAACTCCAGAGACTCTCTATTCTAGTTTTCTATTGCTGTGTAAGAAATAAACCCAACATTTAGTGGCTTAAAATAACAATAATCATTGTTACATCTTACGATTTCTGTGGGTCAGGAACTTGGGAGGAGCTTGGGAGGGCAGGCAGGCTCGGCAGTTTCCATGCAGTTGCAGTAATGGTGTTTGCAGCTTGTAGAGTGGAGGGCGGGGGCACCTGGAGGCCAGCCGGGCATCTCCCCGTCTCTCCCTGTGTGTAACCTGAAGGCTTGTGCATGTGGTCTCTTGGGGAAGGCTAATTTGAGCTTCCTTACAACATGGTACATTGGCAGTTGGTCTGCCCTCTGGACACTAGGGGCTTCAGGGCAAATGCCTTATCGTACAAGGTAGCCACAGCATCATCTTCTACAACTAGCCTTGGAAATCATATGGCTTCCCTTCCGCCACGTTCCGTTGGTTCCAAATGAATCGCAAGCCTTTTCAGATTCAAGGGGAGGGGAAGCAGACTGTTTCCTTATGGGCTGTGGCAAGGTTCTAGAAAGATACACAAAATCAGAGATATTGTTGTGGCCATCTTTGGAAAATACAACCTGCCACACTGTTGTAGTACCCTGTGAGACTTAACGTCTGAAATTGCCTTAATTATGTATTTTTGACTTGGTTAGTATCTACCCTTTCTCCCCAACTCCCACGCCACTGGAAAATAAGATCCATGGAGGAAGAGACCTTTTCTGTTTGGTTCACCTCTTGTCTTTCCAGTGCCTGCCTTGTAAAACGCACGTACAAATTTCATTGAAGCAAATGAGTGAAATGCTACAGGGTGTGTTAGAAACCAGAGATGGCCTCCCAGGATGCCTGCAGCTGTAGTTTTTGAGCAGTTACTCAAAAAAACATCATTAGAAGCTCTGAATCATGTTTTCATAATTGTTTTCTGAATATAGGTCCTGGCCTTCATTGGTCTGGGTGTCCCGGACCCCAGGCTCCCCTGCCCCTCGGCTGTCCAGTAGTCCCTGGGGCCAGGACACACACATACAACAATGAGTCCTCTTTGCTTTTGAGGACCCCCAGAGGGACAAGCATCCCCAAGTATTTGCCCCCAGCTTCACCCTAGTTTGCAGACTCTTTCTGTCAGCGAAAGACACGTACCATTCTCTCAGGAATCCTGAATCGGGGAAGTGTCCATCTATTCTGGGCTCCTAGACCCTCTGGGAAATAATTCCTGCTGGCCGTGTGCATCTCTTTCTTTTAGACCTGAAATAAAAACGCCAATTTTACTGAACTTTTCTATAAAGGCCATCTTTGAGCCCCACCCTGAACTTATCCAGCAGTTATTAATGTGTATATTAGTTGGGGTTCCCTAGAGAAGCAAAACCAACAGGGTGTGAATGTGTGTGTGTGTGTCTATATCTCTCTCCCTATAAATATATCTATATATTAATATATAGATATCTTATAAATATATAAATTATAAATATATAAGATATCTATCTCTATATAAATATATAAATACATAGATATCTATATATATTTCTATAGAATTCAGATAGAAATATATATATAGATATCTATCTATGTATTTATATATTTATATATAGCTAGATAGATATCTATTTATAAATATATAGATACATATAGATACAGAGATACAGAGCTATACAGAGAGAGCTTTATTTTAAGGAGTTGGCTCAGATGATTTTGGAGTCTTGGCAAGTCCAGAATCTGCAGGTGCATCATCAAACTGGAGACCCAGGGGACTTCCAGTCTGGGTCCAAAGACCATCTGCTGGCAGAATTCCTTCTTGCTTGGGGAGGTCAGTCTTTGTTCTATTAAAGCCTTCAACTGATTGGATGGAGTCCACTTACATTATTCAGGGCGATCTGCTTTACTGAGAAGCCACCAACTTAAATGTTAATCTCATCCAAAAATCACTGTCCCAGAAATATCCAGAATAATATTCAACCAAATATCCGGGCACTGTGGCCAGCCAGGTTGACACATAAAATCAACTACCACAATGGACCAATGCAGGCAATAGAAATGAAAAAGACCCAGTCCTTGTGAAATTAATATCTACCAGAGAGGCAAAATAAACACCTTAAGGGCTCTAAAATGTACATTCGAATGCATGAAAATGCAGATTTTGGAGCCATGTACTGGGGAACTCTGATTTGGAGGCAAGTGGTCCATAGGTCCCTCCTGCTCCCCATTTATCTTGACACTAGCCTAGCCCGGGCTATGATGAATCAAGAGTAGGAGAGAAGCATGAGGCTCTTTGTGAAGGGGAGAGAAGCACTCCGGATGGGTGGTCATAGTCTGGTGCTGAGATGCCAACAGTGTACAGGTGAAGTGGGGAAGAATGTTCCAGGCAGAGGGAACAGAGGGAGCAAAAGCATGAGCATGGTGGAAGTGAAGAGCGTAGAGGAGGAGGTGGCAGAAGACGTGGCTGATAATGAGGTTGGAGCCCATCGAGGCGGTGTGTGGTTGGGTGCTGAAGGCCGTGTTTTGGAACCAGACAAACTTAGAGGTCAACGCAGAGTTGGATACCGCTGTCACAACTCTGGGCGAAGTCAGATAACCTCGCTGAGACCTGGACTTTGCATCTGGGGAAGGAAGGGAGGGAAGATAATTGTATTGCATTAGTCTTCTATTGCTGCTGTAGCAAATCACCACAAACATAGTGACTTAAAACAGCATGGGTTTATTATGATGTGGTTTAGCCATCCAAAACGGGCCTCAGGAAGCTAGAATCAAGGTGTGGGCAGAGCCGTTTTCCTTCTAGAAGCTCTAGAGAATTTTTTCCTTGCCTTTTTCAGCTGAGCACGCTTTTTGGTTTATGGAGGCGTCACTCCAACCTCTGCTCCTATCATCCTATCTCTTTCTTTGACTCTGGCCCTCTTGCCTCCCTTTTGTAAGGGAGATGAACTGGGTGGATGCAGACAGTGAGGAAAACTGCCCCATCTCATGACTCCTGACTTAAACACATCTGCAAAGTCCCTTTTGTCATTTGAGATAGCGCATACACAAACTTCAGGGATTAGGATGAGGACTTCTTTGTGGGGCTATTAGTCTGCCTACCACACCCACTTCACATTATAAAGATTAAAAGAGGTGATGAATGTGAATGCCGGCACGTGGCACCAGCTGGATATGACAGATGTTTCTACTCTTATAAAAAGTACTGAAGCTACAACAAGAAGCTTGGGCCTCATCGTGAAAGGGATGGGAGTAAATGGAGACCCGCTTCCCTTAAAAACCTCCCAGGTTTTAAGCCCGGCAACAAAAATGCAGTTAGGAGTTTGGCTGGGATGGAATACAGTGAAGGGAAAGATACTCAACTTTGGACTTTTTTTTTTTTTTTAACAATGAGGCTTAATCCCTTTAAGCATGACTTACCATCTCTTCCTACTCTGTGCCAGGCCACATTGAAGAGGGAGTCCTCTCCGAGAAGATGTTTGCAGACTTTGTTCTTGACATTGTCTTTTCTGTAAGGGACACAGAAACTGGACATCGTCCGACCTACCTCTTCCTTTTCTGGTGTCCCAAGACTGTTTTTGTTTTCCAGTTTGGTCAAATTTCCAGTCTTCTTTCTTTGCTGCATAGGATCTGCTTAGTGCTGTCCTGTTAATAACTTGGCAGTGGACATTGACAGGTCAGGGCTCCTCCCGCCCCTCTGTCACACTCATAGACATTTCCAACCAAGGGCACTTGTTCCAAGATTTAGCCTCCTACGTACAGACTTTGCTCCCGTAGCCAGCCTCCAGATCAGTGGCCAACGTCACAGAGTCATGAAACTTCTTAAGATCACCAGTTACCTTCACACAGAGCAGGAGAGCTCAACCTGACCCCAAAGAAGAGCAGCTTGCCCGGAAAGGCAGGATTTGAGGAAGGAATGTGCATTTTTTTTCTAGGGAGAGGGGCCACGGTTTTCTTCAGATTTTCAAATGCATCTGTGACCCCCGCCCCCCAACTATTCACAACCACAGAAAGACACATCATCACTTAAATCCGTGAGCCTCACTGAGCTTGCTCATTTAGTTCCTTCTCCAAAAGATTCAGACGATCCCATGACCCAGTGATGTCAAGCTGAACAAAATGCTGCTTCCTGTTAGTTGGGAGAGGCTCCTGCCTGCTCTGGTTTTTGAGGAATATAATTGCCCGGCAGACCCAGAGCTTTTTCTTTTCTGCTGAGCTCTGCCACTCAGACCCACATTCATTATGTGGGGGCTTATACACGGAGGCCCCGGGAGAGAGGGACGGCCCGACTCCACTCCAGATGCATATGGTCCCCCTGGTCATGCCCTCTATTAGAGCATGGCTGGGCAGACCCCTCGGCCTTTCTCCAGGAATTTGAAGGGATCAGGATGAAGGCTGAAGCTTAGATTTTTGAGTAGAGGTAATTTCAGAAGGTGGAATCATAGCTTAAGGAACCCTCTGGAGAATTTTCCTGATGCAAAGCTAACAAGACATTGTGATAATTTCTCTGGAGCTGGCCTCATTCCAAGTTGGATTTTAAACGCAGATTATAAAGCAAACACCATCCCCCACAAGTATTAAAGGAGGGGAAAATAACAGAACGGGGGCTGCAAAAATGGTCTCTATTGTGGGACCAAAAGCCGTCAATCATGCAGGCTGACAGGCGTCAGAGATTGACAGACAGGCCCTCGCTCCTGACTTCAGTTATCAAGGGGAATGGGAAAAGTGTCTGCAAGAACATGTTAAATTGCCAAAGTCATTACCAGTCACCAATTACCAAAGAAAAGATAACAAGGTGTATTTTAGAAAAATCGATGCAACAACATGCATTTCAATACAGCGAGTTTTTTAGAACTTTTGAAAACAAAACGAACTATTTAGGGAATACACAATGGTTTTTAGTGAATACCAAACACTGGGCTTTGTAAAGTCATCAATATTCACTTTAGATTTGGCTCTGCTGAAGAGGAGCAAAGATCAAGCAGTAAACTAATATACTTCATTTTTCCCCCCTCTGGTTCCACCCAAAGGACATAATGATGACTGGAAGGCTAGGCGACTGTCTTGTAAACTCTCCCAAAGAAAGCCCGGCTGGTCATTAAGGGTACCCCGGGCATGGACAGGGCGCAGATCAAGCAGGCAGTGGTCTGCAGAGGGGTTGTGGATGCTGTCCCATGGGATCCTTCCATGTGACCCAGCAGAACTTCTTAACCATTGGCTCTGAGCCTTGCCATGGGCTGGACCCAGGGGACAAAGAGATGAAAGGCACACTTCCTGCCCTATTGGGTCTCTTGGTCTTGTGGGGCTAGTGGAGCACATGACCCCAGTGAAGTAGGGGACAAAGCAGGTTGATGAGAGTCACCAAAGACAGGTGTGAATAAAGCGCAACGAGGCAATGGAACGGTCGAGGCTACTGCAGCCTAGAAGAATCGGAGAAGGCTGTGGAGAGAAGGGAGCATTTGAGCTGATTCTTGGAGCATGAGGACTTCTTCTCTTGGATGCAAATGCCTAAAAAGAGCACAGCAAGATGTAAGTGAAAAGCTTCTTACATCTTGTAGGAGGAGACTGTGAGGTGACCACAGGAGGGAAGCAAGTCTTAAATGGCAGGCTGCAGTGGCAGACGTTTTGTAGGCAAGGGGAGCCATTGCAAATTCTTGAGCTGGGGGGGGGGGGGGGCGGCGTTGAATGAACAGAGCTGTGTTTTAGGGAGACCGTTCTGCTGCAGTGCACTGTGTGGCCCAATGGACCACACTGTGGAGGATTGCTGGAATACATCCTATGAGAGGGTCTGAAGTCCCAGACAAGGATGGAGGGGCAGCAGGGAAGACCCAAAGGGCTATCATCATGTTGCATGCATGAGCCCAAGGGGCCTCACTCTGGTCTCTGCTTCCAGCAAGCCTTCTCACCTCTCAGGCTCTACCTAGGTAGCCTGGCCTCCTGCTGCCTCTCCCCATCCACTAGTAGACCATCGCCCTCCATCTCAGAGTGTCAAGTCTCTTTGCTGAACTCCCCAGTAGGTTTGAGTTACATACTGTTGCCACAATGGTCCAAGTTAGCAGTTCTGCAATGACAGGACCCTGTCACGTGCATTTCTATGGTTCTTCCAGCAACAGTGCAGCCCCACCCACAGCAGAGGAAAGAGTGAAACAGCAAGGCTCTGAGCAGCGAAGCACTTCATGGTTCCCTGAGCACGTGCAAGAAAGATCAGGGCTGTTGTGAATTCGCTCCATGGGCCACTTGGATCCAGTTTGACAAAGGGACACTTTATGACTGGTTAAAATTAGATTTATAAAGCGTTCCTGAGCCTGCAGTGTGAGCAGGACCTGGATGCAGTAGATTGGGTGCCCAGGGAGAGAGGAAGAGCTGCTGGGCTTGAAACATAGAAAGTAACAGGTGAGAAGCAAGACATTGACAGCATTGGAAGAAAGCAAATCCCTTCCATGTGATTGGTAGATGGCATGACCATATCATTAGTTATCAAAACAGAGACACTTTTGGGGGTGAAAGGGACACCATCTGTAATTACTACATGACAGCAGGCTTAAATTGGGATTGTTCCTGAAAGAATAGAATGTGGAATCACCCTAATAACAGGCACTGCTGCTAGCTTGTCTCCCCGCTCCCCTCACCCTACAATCCCTTATATTTTATAGATGTTGAGACTTTTCTCTCTTGGCCTCTCCTCCCCCTCCTCCTTCCCAGGGCTTACCTGCATCTGAGTAATTTGGAATGAGGATGGAGTGTGGCTCAGCCCCTTCCAGGTCCTCTCTCTTCTGGAGCATCTGTGCTCTGGACCAGGGCACCCTCTCTTCCTCCATGTGATCAACTTGAGGGGCAAGACTGCACGTGAGGAAGAGCCTGAGATTGTCTGGTAGGCCAGTGACTGGAGAGGGAGGGATAGAAAGGAACCCCAGGTGACCCCTAAGCTTTTACTAGCCGCAGCAAAGCTCTTATCCCAGAATCTCTTTCTCAGTTGGTTCAGTTCTCAGAACAGTGTGGCTTTCATTCCCCCAAACCACATAGCTGCCCTAAGCGGAGGCTGGGAGTTTGTAGCATCTCATAAAGGCCCTCCTACAAGGGTGTGGCGGTGTGGCATGCCCATGCAGACAGGGACTGGACAGGACCCATACTAGAGGATATTCCTAGAATATGAACAACATAAGAAAAAGAAAATTCTGGGTGGAATTTGTCTTCATGTCCATATCTGAGTGTGAGTTTTTACAAGTTTATTTTGGGGGAGGATATGGAAATTAATGATCAGAACCCCACAATATGCATGTATATTTAAAATAAAATTTACTGAGGTAATAAATTACATATGATAAATGAACCCATTTGAATTTTGACAAATGTATATACCTGTGTAACCATCACACCAATAAATCTATAGAACACTTCCATTTACCCAAAAAGTGCCCCTGTGCCCCTTCTCAGTCAATCTGCCCCCCCATCTCCCTCCCCAGGCAACTGCTGGTGGGATTTTCAACTAATTTTGTCCATTCTAAAACATCATACACATGGATTCATACAGTATGTTTTCTCTGTGGCATGAACTGACAGTTCTCATTTTTCCATTGCTGAGTAGTATTTCCTTGTATGGATGTACCAAGTTTCTGCAGTCACCTGTTGATGAACATTTGGGTTGTTTCCAGTTTTAGGCTATTTTGAAAAAAGCTGTTACAAACATTGTGTACAAGTATTTCCGTGGCCATGTATTTTTCTTGGGTAAATATCTAGGCATTGGTGTGTCATGTTGTGTGTATACTCAAGTTTATGAGGGACTGCAAAACTGTTTTCGAAAGGGGTTGTAGAATTTTGTCCCTTCCATCAGAACATATGAGAGTTCTAGTTGCCCTACACACCTACTGACACTTGGTATTGTCAGGCTTTTCAGTTTTAGCCATTGAAGTCAGGATGAAGTAGCACTTTGTTGAGGTTCTAAATTGCATTTCCTAATGACTAATGATGCTGAACCCCTTTATATGTGTTTATTGACCGTATGAATATCTTCTTTTGTGAAATCTCTGATCAAATATTTTACTCATTAAAAACAAATATATAGTAGCTAATTTTGTCAACTTGACTGGCCTGAAGGATACCCAGATAGGTGGTAAAAAAAACATTTCTGGGTGTGTCTGTGAGGGTGTTTCTGGAAGAGATTAGCATTTGAGTCAGTAGACCAAGTAAGGAGATCTGCTCTCATCAATGTGGGCAGCCATTATCTTATAAATTGGGGGCCTGAAAGGAACAAAAGGTGAAGGAAAGGTGAAGGCTGTCTTTCTTCTTGAGGTGGGACATCGGTTTTTTCCTGCCTTTGGGCATAAGAGCTTTTGGTTCTTGGGTCTTTAGACTCCAGGACTTATATCAGTGGCTCCCTGGTTCTTGAGTCTTTGGATTCAGACTGAATTATACCAATGGCTTGTCAGGTTCTCCAACTTGCAGATGGAAGATTATGGAACTCCTTGCCTTCCATAACTGTGAGCCAATTCCTATAATATGTCTCCCCTTATATCTATCTATCTTTCTTTATGTATATCCTACTGGTTCTGTTTCTCTAGAGAATCCTAATACTATATATATAACAAAGAACAAAATATTTTTTATGTTCTGTTTTATAGTTTATGGTTTTAGGTTATATATTTAGACCTATGCTCCATTCAAGTTAATTTTTTTGTACGGCGTAATGTAGGGGTCAAGGTTTGTTATTTCTTTTCCATAAAGATACCTAGTTGTTCTGACATCATTCATTGAAAGACCATCCTTTCCCCATTGAAGCACCTTGGAATCTTTGTCAAAAATCTACTGGACATAAATAAGTCAGTTTCTTGACTCTATTTTGTTCCATCGACTTGTCTGTATATCCTTACATGAATGCCACGTTTTCTTGATTACTATAGCTTAATAATATGTCTTGAAATCATGTATCAGTCCTCCAACTTTAGAACACCATGCTATATATCATTTTTGATTGTTGGAAATAATTGTGGTTGAATTAAATGTGTAATAAACTTTCCATTATCCGTTTCTAGTAGGGGTTGTTCAATCACTCAGTCAATATGTTTGTGGTCTTCTGAGAATGGTGACTTAAAGTGTTCACCTGCATTTTGCAACAAATAAGGATCTGATCTGGTGAACTACCATGTTCTAGTTGCAAACTAGATAACCAACCTCCTCCTTACAGGATGTTGCTTTTTAACAAGGTGGATTTCTGGCTGGGTTTGCTCCCCGTCACGCTAGCACTTACAAGAGTGTCAACACATCTATTGTTGCAGGAACCAATGCAACACCTGTGGTGTGGTAAAAGGATGCTGGGCTAGCTGGCTGCAGAGTGCCCCTCTCTGGCATTCACCACAGTGCTGCTTGGGATTTTCACAAATGGCATGTAAAGACAGAAATCAAAGAGTTGCCTTCAGGGCTCACAAAAGCCCCTGTCTGCTGGGTGGGTCCAAGTCCCCAGTAGATCTGTTGGTCCCCAACCAGGAGCTGCTCTTGGATGGGGTCTGTCAGCTAACTGGACACCAGACATCCAATAAATCCTCATCAGAGCCTGAACCTGAGCCAGGCATTACCTGGGGATCAAAGCGTTACCATTCCATTCCGAGTGACTGCTTTCCCAAACTGCAGTTTTACTCCAACCCTCTGATAGTCCTTGCTGCCCTGCAGCTGGTGTATTTAGCATAGCCTTCAACCTGGGCTTCAGGGTAGACCTGAAATCAGAAGATCTGGGTTCAAGTTCTGGCTCTGACACCTACTCATTGTGACCTTGGGCAAAGCACTTCACATTCCTGGAGTCTGGTTCTTTCCCTGTGGAGTTAAGACTCTAATGTCTTCCTACCAGGGCTACTGTATGTATATGAAAGTGTTTTATCAATATAAACCACAGTGCAGGAATCTATCTAAAGGATTATCATTACCGTTGTTTCTCCTTTTAGCCAAAGTATAGCTAACAGAAGCATGAGGAATGTCAATGGTTCCTGTAGGAGAAAAGGTGGTGTATTGGTTTCTTATGCTTGCTATAACAAATTGCCATGCACTTGGTGACTCAGAGCAACAAAAATTTATTCTCCTACAATTCTGGAGGCCAGACATCCAAAATCAGTTTCACTGGGCTGAAATCAAGGTGTTGGCAGAGCTGTGCTTCCTCTGGAGGCTCTAGGGGAGAACCTGCTCCTTGCCTTTTCCAGCTTCTGGTGACAGCTGGCAGTCCATCCACTTGTGGCTGCACTCCACCCTCTGCCTCCCTTCTCCATGTTGCCTCTCCTCTTCCATGTCTACTTCTCCTCCACCTCTCTCTTATAAGGACTCTTGTGAAGGCATTCGGGGCCCATCCAGTTAATACAGTATGATGGCCTCATCTGAAGATCCTTAACTTAATCTCATCTGCAAAAACAACCATGCGGGTAACATTTGAAGGTGCTGTGGATTAGGATCTGATATCTCATGAGACCATCAACTTGCCCACTGCAGTGTGTGTGTGTGTGTGTGTGTGTGTGTGTGTGTGTATTGGTGGGTGTGATCTGGAACAGGAAAGGACAGAACATCCTCTGTCACATTTATACAAATCATCTGCTACAACAAAGCATCCTGTAATGTGGTCTATATGACCTTCATGAGAGCTTGCCCAAGGTTCTTCCCAAACTTCCCTGGGAAAGAATAGCCCTTTTACAGATTCACAGCACCCCAACCCCAGATCTTCCAGGCATTTTATTACTTATTTGGGTCAGGGGGCCAGCTGACCACAGCTCATGGCTAAATTCAGTTCCTGCCAGTTTCTCAGAGTTGTGTAGTTGGGACAGATACCACTTAGCCCTCGAAGCCTAAAATACTTATTATCTGGCCCTTTACAGAAAAAGCGTGCTGGCTTTTGGCCTTGACCAATGCCTCCACCATACAGATAGGGGATCAGAGGTCCAGGAGGGCACATGACTTACTCAGGGTCCCACAGTGACTCAGGAGCAGATTCAAGGTCTGTTGAATCCAGCATTCTTACCCAAGATGACACTCTCCCAGGTCTCCCTCAGAACATCCCTGGGCATGTGCGGGGGTGGAGCCCAGTGCCTCAGACAGATCCCAGCCCCTATAAGGAAGACCTTTTAACAGGGGCTGCCCCAGCTCCTAGAGGGGTTCAAACAGACGCTGGATATCTTCTCAGTGAGTCTCTCTGACATGATGCCTGGTGAATCAATGAATGGATTATGGGGTGAACAAATGATGTGATCAAGGTGGTTGAGGGTCCTAAGCTGGCATAGTGCTTTCTAGGCTTAGAGAATACTGGAGTTTAAGCTGAGGCAGCAAGAAGGATCCCAGAGACCCAACTTGGCCTTTACACATCTGGTCTGAGGCCAATATGGGGTGTATGCCCCAAATGGCCACCTCCTAAGAGGCCACAGGAAAACCTGAGCGTTTGCAGAAGCAGCTGATCTGGTGAAGCCCACTGGTGACTCTCAGAGAGGTGGAGGGGGACTGTGGGGCCTTTAATGATGACTAATTTGCAGCTTATTAATGCGGCAGTAATTAAGAATATTCATTTTATTAAAAGCCGTTTATTGTAATAGTGCATGCAAATCTGGAGACTGGCATTGTGCTCACGTACCAATCGACATAGGTCTATTGTGGCTCTGTGGATGGCAGGTCGCTGCGTCACTAATTGTTAAGAGTTTAGGGTCTAATTTTAAACCCTTTTAATTCCATTTGAAATAATTGCCGTAATGAAATTCAAAGTACTCAGAGGCAGCCATGGAAAAGGTGGATGATGCCACCCCCCTCCTGTCCCCAGGGAGCTGGGCTTTGAGAGCTGTGGCAGGAGATGAACTTGTCCTGGGGCTACAATGGCTGTTCCCCTTTCCCCTGGGAGGAAGCTGGCCCCAAGGGGGGGGCTATCATAGTCCCTTGGGGGCCCAACCCTGTCTGAAGTGCTGACCGCTGCTGAGGCCGGGGAGGGGCAGGCCTGACTGCCTGGTAAGTCACTTCTGTAAGCCACACAGGTGTGGGATCTGCATAGAGGAGAGGGAGCCCCACCCTAGCGACAATGTCCTCTGTTCCCACTCCCTGGGAGGTACCTCAGAGCAGCTGAACCCAGAAGTCGTCTTCGATGTGACAAAACTCTTACTGAGGGCTTCCTGTGTGACAGGCACTCCACTGCCTGTATTACCTCATCTAATCCCCACAGCCACCTTATGAGGTGGATCGCACCATTTTCTCCATTGTACCAATGAGGCAACTGAGGCTGGGAGAGAATCAGTATCCTTTCAAAAGTCAAACAGGTTAAGTGGCAGAAGCAGACTTGAATCGAGGCTTTGTCTGTCTGTCTTCTCAGAAGGTGTCTGTCTGGCTTACAACCTGGGTCTGGAGCCAGCATGGAGTCACTCAAGTGCAGTGCTTATTTCTCTCCACCAGTGGCAGGAGATGGGGAAGGGCATATCAGAGAAAGGGAACAGCATGGGCAAAGGCTCAGAAGCTCGTAAGTCCATGGCATCTGGTGGACAGACCCAAAGATGACCTCTATGATCCTTTGTTCTGGTGCTCATACCCTGAGAGTGGTTGAGACCTGGCACTTGTTTCTAACCAATAGATTGTGGCAAAGGTGATGGGATGTCACTCCTGTGATTATATGATGTTTATAAGACTCCATCTTGCTAGCAGCCTTGCTCTCTCTCTTCTGCTGGCTCTGAAGAAGCAAGCGCCCATGTTGTGAACTGCCTGTGGAGACACCCATGTGGCAAAGTGCTTCAGGTGGCTCATCAGAGCAGAGGACCTCAGCTTCAAGGAACTGGAGTCTGTTGCCGTCTTTAGCGAGCCTTAGAGTAGACTCTTCCCTAGTCGAGCTTCAAGATGAGAACACAGCCCAGCCAATACCTTAGTTGCAACATGGTAAGATCCTAAAGCAGAGAGCTAAACTAAACCATGCCTGGACTCCTGACCCACAGAAACTGTGAGAAAATGAGTTTGTGTTGTTTTAAGCTGCTAAATCTGTGGTAATGTGTTACTCACCAATGAACATCAATGCAACATCTAAAAAGAATGGTGGGAAAAGCAGACGGGCTAGGATAGTTTTCAATCTTTTTGCTCATCTGACACATCTCCCATCAACAAGGCACAAAGTTATGCTGCAAAGGGCTACAACACGAAGGGCATTTTGGATCACGTTAAGAAGCTTGGGCCTTCTTCAATGGGATATGAGTGAGGTGGAGTTTCAGGAGGAGGTGACATGGTCAGATCTATATTAGAGAAAGATTGTTTTGGTGGCCAGAGCCTAGGATGGATTGGAAGCAGAGAGACCTGGCTACTGCCTCTAGCTTAGGCAAGAGAGGATAACGGCTTGAACCAAGGGAGAAGCAGTGAAGGGAGAAAAGAAGGTAACCTGTGTTTTGCAGGCAGAAAGTAAAATAGCCAGTAATGTAACATTTCTTCTACTCTTTTTAAAAAAATTTTTTTTACATTTATTTTTGAGAGACAGAGAGAGAGCACAAGTTGGGGAGGGGCAGAGAGAGAGGGAAACACAGAATCTGAAGCAGGCTCCAGGCTCTGAGCTGTCAGCACAGAGCCCAACGCGGGGCTCGAACTCACAAACCATGAGATCACGACCTGAGCTGAAGTCGGACGCTTAACTGACTGAGCCACCCAGGCACCCCACATTTCTTCTACTCTTAATGATCTTCAGGAAAGGAAATACTCTGGTTCACACTTTTCTTGTGTCCAGTGCTCTCACAAAAGCAGCTTCGTTGACCTGGCTTCAGCATCGCCTTATTAGCAATATTGTTATAAATGGGTTCCATATTTTGTGGTGTCCTTCCTTTCCCAAGTACATTATGTGGTAGTCTTCCTTTCTTGGGGGCAGCTGGGGCTGCTTTCACTTTACAGAGCCTCAGAGAATAATTATAGTAAAATCACCCCCATAGCATCTTTCTGGTCAAATGTCACCCATCGTGTCAGCTGTCACCACCAAAAGGACTTAACATTTCTCCTCTTCTGCAGAGAACCTATTTGGACTTTAATAAGATCTTGCAAAATGAATGGTGAAAGACAGAAATCTTGGTCCTTCCTCATCTATCCATTCTTTCAGCATTATTGACACTAGGCATAGGGAATACCAGAGGTAAATAAGAAATAACCTTACCCTCTAAGGCTTTCACAATCTATTGAGAAAGATAGATGTGTAAAGCAAAATTTACAGCAGAAGATTCCTATACCAGAGTCATGCACTGAATGGTCTGGGATTCCCAAAGAAAGGATTGATACATTACTTAAGTTAAAAGATTTTCCAAGCAAAGGGTTCAGTTAATACAAATGCATGGGAGCATGCAAAGACACAACAGCTCTGGAAATGAATGTAGCACAGGATTCAAGGTGGGAGGGAAGGAGTGTTAGGGACTTGATCTTGGAGACGTCAGCAGGGTTCAAGTCAAATAGGTCTCATGTGTCTAAGAGGCTTAGACTGTATTTTATAGGCAGGAGAGTAAGCAGGGAAGGGGCGTGGTAGAAGCTTCATCCTGGCAAGTTTACTCTGTGCACTGTGACCCTATCTTACAAAATGGGTGCTTCTTAAGGTTCTCCACCTCACTGAATGACGTCAAAAATCTAACAGTAACCCAAGACATGCCGTCTTCCTCCAATCATCAAGCTCCATCCATATTACCTCCTCAATATCTCTCAACATTGTTCATTTCTCCTCAACTCCTTGCCACTGCTGTGTCCCAAGCACCATCATCTCCCACCTAGTCTCCAAATAGCCTCCTGATGTATTCTCCCAGAATCTACTTGACCGTTCCTCAAATCCATTCTCTACCACCAGATCATCATTTTCTTTTCTTTTTAAAAATAGTATAACTTGTCTACAGTGGACTGCATGGATTCTAACTATATAATTTGATGAGTTTTGACAAATGTATGTACCCACGTACCCACCATCCCAATCAAGATATAGGATATATCCATCACTAAAAGGCTTCCATGATTTTCCTGTTCCATGTCTACCCACAGGCAGACACTGCTCTGATTTCCACTACCAGAGATTAATTTTTTTACCAGGATTCTTCTGCTAAGCATGTCTTTGAGATTCATACACGCTGTAATATGTATCAATAGTATCAATTTTATTGCTGGTAGTATCAGTTGTGTGAATGTACTGTATTTATCAATTTATCTGTTAATGGATATTTGGGTTTTTCCAGTTTGGAGCTATTATGAATAAGGGCATTCATAATGGGTCTTTTAGAGGATGTATGTATTCATTTCTCTAGGGTGACTACCTACAAGCATAATATCTGGATCATATGGTAAGTGTGTATTTACTACCAAACGGTTCCCCATTTTACACTCCCACTAGCAATGTGGAGAATTCCAGTGTTTCCACATTCTTATCAATACTTAGTATTTTCTTTTCTTTTCTTTTTTAATGCTAGCCATTTAGTGGGTGTAAAGTGACATCACATTGTGGCTTTAATGCATTTCCCTAATGACTAGTGATGTTGATCAACTTTTCATGTGCTTACACTCATTCCCATATGGTACTTTGTGAGGTGTATATTGAAGCATTGGGCCCATTTTTATGAGTTGTTTGTCTTTTTCTTATTGATTTCTAGGACTTCTCTGTATAGCTAGACAGACATATGTATTGAGAATGTTTGCTCCCAGTCTGTGGCTTATTTTTCGCTTTAGAAATAGCAGAGCAGAAGCTTGGAGTTTTGATGAAGTCTAATTTATCAAGTGTTTTATGATTAGTTCTTTTTATATGTGGAGAAATGTTTGCCTACTCCAGTGTTACAAAGATTGTCTCCCATGTTTTCTTCTAAATGCTTCCATGTTTAACTATTACATTTAGGTGTATTATCCATTCAAATTAGTTTCTGTGTATGGTGTGAGATAAGAGTTGAAGTTCTGTGGGGTTTTTTTCTTTCACTCCCCCCCCCCCCACTTGTTTGTAGCACCATTTGTTGAGAAGACTTTTATTTCCATATTGAATTGCCTCAGCGTTTTTGTTAAAATTCAAATAACTGTATATTGGAAGGGTCTATTTTGGGATTCTCTATTCTGTACCGTTGACCTAATTGTCTGTCCTGACCTCTATACTACAATATCTTGATTACTGTAGTTTTATAAGCTTTTTATGTTTTGAAATCAGGGAAAGTCCTCAACCATGTTCTTTATATCAAAATTCTAGATCCTTTGCAATTTCATACATATTTTAGAATCAACTTGTCAATTTATTTTTTTAAATGGCCTGTTGAAATTATGATTGGGATTACATTGTATCTATAGATATTTGGGGGAGAATAGACACCTTAACAATACTGGGACTTCCAATCCATAAACATAATAGATTTCTTCATTTATTTGAGCCTTTCTCAACCTCTTTCATTTATTTTCACTGTAAAAGTCTTATTTATTTATGCTGTATTTATTTAAATTTATTTACATTTTATTTTCAATGTAAAGGGCTTGTATGTCCTTTATTGAATGTACTCCTAAATATTTGATGTGTCTGTGCTACCATAAGTGAAATTTTTTAGTTGATTACTTTTCGTATATGGAAATATAATTGATTTGTGTATATTAACCTTGTATACTAGTGATCTTGCTAAATTAATGTATTCGTTTGAGCAGTTTTAAAATTTTTATTTCTTAGCGTTTATATGTAAATAGTCATATCATTGGTGAATAAAAACAGTGTTATTTCTTTTCCAATATGTATTTCTTTTGCTTCCTAATTGTGTTGGCTAGAACGCCCAGTGCAATGCTGCATAGAAACAGTGAGAGCAGACATCTTGACCTTATTTCCAGTATCAGGTGGAAATTGTTCAGTATTTCACCCACTAAATGTGGTGTTCCCTGTAGGACCTCTGTTGTTACTGTTGTTACTGTTGCTTTTGTTCATGACGTTCCTTAGCAGACTGAGGAAGTTTTCTGCGAGCTGAATTGGTGCTGAATTTCTCAAATGATTTTTCTGTATCTATTATTTTTCTCCTTTATTTTTGTAATGTGGTAAATTACACTGATTTTCTTTAAAAAAATTTTTTTAGGGGCGCCTGGGTGGCTCAGTCGGTTGAGCAGCCGACTTTGGCTCAGGTCATGATCTCGCGGTCCGTGAGTTCGAGCCCCGCGTCGGGCTCTGTGCTGACAGCTCAGAGCCTGGAGCCTGTTTCAGATTCTGTGTCTCCCTCTCTCTCTGACCCTCCCCCGTTCATGCTCTGTCTCTCTCTGTCTCAAAAATAAATAAACGCTAAAAAAAAAATTAAAAAAATTTTTTTTTTAATGTTCACTTATTTGGAGGGAGAGAAAGACAGACTGCAAGCAGGAGAGGGTCAGAGAGAGAGAGACACAGAATCCGAAGCAGGCTCCAGGCTCCAAGCTGTCAGCACAGAGCCCGTTGCAGGGCTCGAACTCACTAACCCAAGATCATGACCTGAACTGAAGTCAGATGCTTACTGACTGAGCCACCCAGGCGCCCCAAATTATACTCATTTTCAAATGTTATATCAATCTTGCATCCCTGGCCTTTGATGCAGAATCCTTTTTGTATCTTTCCAGATTCAATTTATTATTTTTTTATTCAAGATTTTTGCACCCATGTTTATAAAAAAATATTGGTATATGGCTTTCTTTACTCGTAATATCATTGTCTGGTTTGGGTATCAGGGTGAGGCTGGCTTTATAAATTGAGTTGAGGATTGTCCCAGCCTCTATTTCTAAAAGAACTTGTGTAGGAGTGATGTTATTTATTCTTTAAATGTTTACTAGAACTTACCAGGGAAATCAACTGGGTCTAGAGTTTTCTTTATGAGAAGGTTTTTTATTATAAATTCAAATTATTTCATAAACAAAGACCTATTCCAATTATCTGCTTATTCTTGTGTCAGTTGGGTTTGTGTATGTGTTTAAGGAGTTTGTCCATTTTTTCCAAGTTGTCTAATTTATTGGCAAAATATTGCTTCATTTTTCTTTTAATATCTATAGATTTGTAGTGATGGCTCTTTTATTCTTGATGTGTGTTCCCTCCCTCTCTCTCTCTTTCTCTCTCTCTGAATTTCTCTTTCTGATCAGTTTTTCTAGGGGATTGTTCAATTTTATTAATATTGCCAAACAATGAATTTTGACTTTATTAATTTTTCTCACTTCTTTGTTTTTTTGCTATTTCATTCATTTCCACTCTTATCTTTATTATTTCCTTCCTTTTTAAAAAATTTTCCCTTCTTTATCTAGCTTCTTAGGCAGAAACTTAGATCATTTATTTTAAAACTGTTTCTTCTTTTCCAATATAAAAATTTAAATACACACACACACACACACATACACGCTTCATTCTGAGCACTGCTTAGACTACATCCCACAGGTTTTCATATGTGTATGTTTATTAACACTCAGCTCAAAATATTTTACAATTTCCTTTGTCATTTCTCATTTGATCCATTAATCATTTAGAAGTGCATTGTTTAGGGGCGCTTGGGTGGGTCCATTGGTTGAGCATCCAACTTTGGCTCAGGTCATGATCTCACGGTTCACGGGTTTTAGCCCCAAATCAGGCTCACTGCTGTCAGTGCAGAGCCCCTTCAGATCCTCCGCTCCTCCCCCACTCACCCTCTCTCAAAAATAAACACTAAAAAAAAAAAAAAATCAAACAACCTTCTTAAAAAAAAAGAATGAAATGCGTTGTTTAATTTCTAATTATTCGAAGCTTTTCCAAATAATTCAGTGTTACTGATTTTTAAGTTCACTATTGTCAGAAAACACACTCTGTAACTTTTCAATCTTTTGAAATTTATAAGAACGTATTTTCTAGTCCATAGCCTATCTATCTCCGTGAGCATTCCGTGCACACTTAAAAAGAACGTACATTCAGGTGTTGGGCATACTATTCTATAAATGTGACACGTGTAAAATGGGTTGATAGTGTTGTTCAAATTTTCTGTATTCTTATTTGTGTTTTTGTCTAGCTGTTGTATTAATTACTGAGAGAGTAAGTATGCTAGCCAATGTTTGCTTCATTTCTTTTGAGAACTCATTAATAGATACACATTTAGGATACTCATGTCTTTCTAATGATTTAACTCTTTTATCACTATAAAATATCTCTCTTCGTCTCTCATAATATTCCTTATCTTGAAGTCTAATTTGTCTTATATGAATATAGCTGCACAGCTTTCATATGCTCACTGCTTACATAGGAAACAACATGCTAGTCTACGGCCATACCACCCTGAACGCGCCCGATCTCGTCTGATCTCGGAAGCTAAGCAGGGTCGGGCCTGGTTAATACTTGGATGGGAAACAACATGCTATATCTTTTTCTCTTCCCTGTCCTGTCAACTTATCTAGGCCTTTACATTTAAAATGCATTTTGGGGGGTGTGTCCAGGTGGCTCCATTGGTTAAGCATCCTACTCTTGATCTTGGCTCGAGTCGTGATCTCATGATTGTGAGTTTGAGCCCCACATTGGGTTACGTGCTGGGGGTGAAGCCTATTTAAAAAAATGTTTTTAATTCATTTTTTCGTGTGTGGACAGAAAATACTCGGATCTGGCATTTTTCTCCAATCTGATAATCTCTAGACTTCAGGTTTTTAAAAGCTGTACAAAGAAAGGCTTCAACCAGCTGGTTGGAGAGTTGCCTTTCAGCTCTTGTTTGTATGAGTCTGATCAGCTGGGGAAAAGACGCTGGGGCCTTCCTTAGCTGAGGGAACTGTTTGTCCCCTGGCTGGCCCTGACTTGGAGCCAGGACTCCGGGTGGAACCATCCACAGAGAGTGAGCTGGGGCAGGGTGTGTGGTGTTGTTCGGTGCAAGGGTATGAAAAGCCAGATGGACGTTTGACCACTTTCTCCACATGTCTCATGTTTTGCTTTAATAAGTCTTCTTCTCAATGACAGCCACCTTCCTTTCACCACTCTTTTCTTGTGGTTGAAAGATGCGCCCTTGGAAAATATGTTCAAGGAAACTACTGCTCTTCTCTTTCTCCTCCTCTGCTCTTAGTCCTTCCGAAGCCCATAGAGTTGCCTTGGATAACCTGCTGGAGCATTTCTTTCAAGGATTTCGAGGAAAGTGAAATGAGAGCAGGAAGAAGAAACTGGAATGTATGGAGGGCCCACGATGCTTCAGCTCGTGTTACGAATCCTCTCAGCAACCTTGGGAGGTGGTGCTTTTATTGTGCCCAATTTAGAGACAAGGAAACTGAGCTCAGAGGGGATGAAGAGCGTGCCAAAGTAGTGTGCCTGTATACAGTGTCGTATATGTGATTTAAGGGAAGCAGTCCCGAGCGGATGGACTCAGATCCCGATTAGTCAAACAACCCACCGGTGGCCTTCTCCTGGAGTCACCGACTGCCCCAGGGGTGGACAGGTAAACTGATTGGCTCCATCAGACTGGAGGGAAGGCTTTGTATCTGGGGGAGAGGCTCACTCCCTCTTCTGCTAGATGTGAACCAGGAAACTTAGATTCCCTGCCAGGGGACAGTAGGGGTACGACCGGCATTGGGTAAAGCAGAATGAAGGGAGGCAGAATATCTAGATCTTTGGTGATATTCACCCATCAACTGTACCACCCCCGTAGCCTGCAACAGCGCTAGTGTTCCCATGTAAGGTAATGCACTTTTCGTATTGCTGAAGCCAGTGTCAAGGGCGCTTATGTTTCTCGAATGAAGGCATCCTAGCTGGAAAAGTCACAAGTGAGTGGTGGACGCAGGATCCAGAGCTGGGCATGTCCAGCTCCAGAGCTAAAGCTCTTTAACTGCTCAGCTTCAGACATCCTGCCTTCCTGTGGCGTTCCTGACCCCTGTCTTTCACAGGAGAAGGCTGAAGTGGAAAAAGGGGAAGTGACTTGCCCAGGGTCACGGAGCTAGCAAGTGGCTCACCCCAGCGCAGAAGTCATGTTTATCTGACTGCAAAACCCACGCTCTCTGCACGCCTCCGGTGGCTTCCCACTCTTCTGGCTGCCACCCTTCTGTACCTTTGACTCCCAACAGAGGCCTCTCCGTCACCAAATAATGTGATCAAATCAAACCTTCTTTCCATACAATTAGAAAACATAACAGGTTACAGCAAAAAAAAAAAATGCAAAAACCTCCAAAGCCGCTCAAAGCTAATTAATTTCTATTACTAGTGAGAGAAGAACCACTTAACATGTCTTTTCTTATTCAAATTACCATTGACGGCACCTGCTTTTTTATTCTTGGGAAATCCTGCTACAATGCGGGTAAATTATGTAAGACTGTAGAATTTATGAAGATAAGGCAATTAGCATTACAAAACCGAGTCCGGGTTACAATTTCTGGGGAACAGAAAGAGTTATGATGCTCCCTTAAATGGCCCAGTGAAGTCTCACAGATTGAGTTAATCCTTGTGGTAGTCAGGAAAATTGAAGGGTAAGCGGCGCCATGATGGTGGGTAATTAATTGTCTGGGCCCTTTGGTGATGGCGCTGTCTGTGCTGAGGAGGAGGCTGCCAGGGCTCTTGCCTGTTCCTTCTAGAAGGAAAAAGGATAGAACAGGAATTTGGGGTTTGGGAGGCAGGGAGGGTAAGAACTTCCTTCTGAGGTCCCTGGTCATTTAGGTCAAGCAGGGTCCAGCCATGCAGGACCACCCTCCCATATGTTTTCCCAAAATCTCCATCCTTCCCTGCAGCCCCAGCCCCCAGCACAGCTGTCACGGCTGTGGAGGCAGCTGCACTGAGCAGGTGCTTCCTTGGAGTGTTTAGAGGCTGCTCAGATTTTGCATCTGAGCTGGGAGGACTCTGGGAGACATGCTGGATTACCAGGGGTACTTGACTTAATAGCCACAGATAGGGGGTGGGGCAGATGCGTAGTGTGGGTCCTCAGAAATCGTGTGCAAAATTTAGGGTGTGTGTGTGTGTATGCCCTTTTTTGCAGAAGGGTTTGTAGCTTCCATGAATTCTGAGCAAGTTTGAGGCTTCTCCATCCCCAGACTAGCTGGAACCCACATTATATAGTTGGAGAGGCTGAGAGAGGCAAGGGTTTTCCCACCACCCACCTGGCTGCTGGTTTCCCACTGCTAGGCCCACCCAGAATCCACTATTTGCCAAATCAAGACTTGGGCCATAGCATGTGCCTTCTGGGCCTCTTGCTTGAATGTCAACTGCCTCCCATCCAGACAGCCCCTGTAGCTGGGTCAGCTTCCAAGCAGGTCTCTGTTTCTTCTGGGAAAATGCAATGCTGTCTGGGGTTGCACCATTTGGCAAGCTGGGCAAGCAGCACTCAGGCTGGATTCCAGCGCCTACTGGCCACCTTGACTCATGCCTTTGTGCAGTGTACAACCTACACAACCATACATAACTTGTTCTCAAATTCTTTACTCTAGGGGTTAGTCACTGACTATTACTGGCTTTTTCTCCTGGCAAGAACCTAAGCATACCATAGGCAGGCCTGGCCAGGAGAGGAGCCAGCTTGAGGGTCCAAGAGACCAGTTAATTAGAAGCAGAAATTTCTTTATGGAAGGACAGAAGCTTCAAGTATAACACGCATCTCTAGCCGACCTCAGAGCTAGGTCAGACCCACCTAGAAACATCTGGGCAGATGGAAGAACAAGTGTATTGGAGAAATAGTATGCAAGCTCAAGCCATCCAGGGGCAGCAGAAGAGCAGTGAGTGAGAGAGGAAATTGGGCAGCAAGAGAATGGGGTCCAGGGGCGTGGGGCATTCCAGGCCACTGCAAAGACTTATTTTTTCACTCTGAATGACTTGGGGTGGGAAGCATTGAAGAATTCTGAGCAGAGGAGTGACACGATCTGATCTGACTTTTTAAAGGAATCATGGTGGCTGCTGTTTGGGGGGAGTAGGTGTCCGGGGCAAGAGTAGAAGCAGGGAGATGGTGAGGAGCTGTTGAAACTATCCAGATGAGAGGTTCTATGACTTGAATCAAGATGGAAACTGTAATTATGAAGAAGTAATTGCATTTGGGAAATATTTTATCCTTTTTTAAACGTTGAAGTACAGTGATGGGATGTACTTTTAAGGGAGAGCCAACAGGATTTGATGACATACTGAATGAAGGATATGAGAGAGGAAGAGTCAAGAATGCACCAAGGGGTGGTCTTGCAAAATGGAAAAGAGTGGAAAATAGATCCAGATCTTATCTGAGAACTTAGAAGAACAGACATACTGGCTCTCTTTTTTATGGCTCTGATTCCAGGCCAAAATCCTTCCATCTACACCCTTCCCCACCAGGCCTGCACAGGGTGACTCCAATGAGCTGCCCACCTTTGCCCCAGAACTGCTGCTCTTGACTTCCTTCTGGAGTGTCATCCTGGCTTTTTCTGCTAAACCGTTGCCTGGTACCTGAATGTTGGATGTTATCCATCCATCCATCCAACCATCCGTCCATCATCAAATGTAAGAACCTATCATGTGCAAGACACTGATCGAGGTACAAGAGTAACAGCAGCAACCAAGATAGCTATGGTCATTGCCCTCAGAGCTTAATTAAGCTTTCTCTGGACACTCATGCTAAGAAACCATCTATCTACCTACTTACCTGTATACCTAGTTCCGTGCCATTTGTAATTTAACCCTGCTAATCATTCAGGGGAGATCTGGGTGGCTCTTGGTTTTACCTCTCCCACCCCCTATCATGTCTTTGACAACCAGATGCTCAGTTACTATAGTAACTGGAAGAATTGGAAGCCCTCAGAGAAATGCATCTTAGGCACAGAATTGTTTCCAACCTTCTTCACAAACCACACATTCCATGGGTTTCTACAGAAGGCTAAGGAAGACATTTGAGAACACCAGTGAAACTCTTTCCAACTACTCACCTGTGTTATCTTGGAACCCCAACTAGCATGACCCAGGCTGATGTGCTGATAAGGGGTATTGGGACCTAGAATTTGACCCATCCACTAGAGAGAGGCCATGACTATGAAGAGCCAAGTGCAGTTTCTGAAAGGAAGTCTAATCAGGGAGGAGGTCGTAGAGGTAGGGGGAGGATTCCATTCAGGTAGGCAGCACCCAATATCACCTGAATGGGAAACTGAGAAATATTGCCCTTTTCTTAGGACAAGTTCTGACCGTCCAGAACCTTCAATGAGGCCATCTGTTGGTAGTCAGGGCACAGCTTGGGAAATGCCCAGGTGGTGACGTGAACATTCACACATAGCTTTGGACTGCTCGTGGCTTTGGGACTTCAAAGACCCTTTTGAACCATTAGCTCGTCACTCCACACACTGAGGGTTTGAGCACAATTATCCCTCATTATATAGACCACAAAGCAGGTGCTTTGAGAGCTAGGGCAGAGTTGCAAGTCTTCCTGGTCTTTAGTCATATCCCTA
The DNA here is from genome assembly GCF_018350215.1 of Panthera leo. NCBI lineage: Eukaryota > Metazoa > Chordata > Mammalia > Carnivora > Felidae > Panthera > Panthera leo. The sequence continues at coordinate 29,456,162 of NC_056686.1, forward strand.
AAGCTACTGCTTCTGCCAAACAGAATCCTGTAGGCCACGCTGCCTTGCCGTGGGAACTGGACAGCGTTGGATCTATGAAAGGTGGAAAATGGAAATGAGCCCCAAAGCCATCCTCAGATACTGAGGCTTTGTGCCAGACCCTTGGGTGATTACATCAGTACAGCAGCATCTCCTTTAATCCTCTGTGGGGAGCAGGGATCATTACTCTTGTCTCCCAATGTATGGAGGATACAGATGGGCTTAGAGAGGTAACACAGCACCATCCACTCTCTTCCTAGAATCCACAGACATGGATTTGAATCTTGACCCAACCACTTACAGGAGAAATGTTTGAGAAAGTTGAGAAAAATCTCTGACGCTCAACTTTCTTAACCAAGAATACCATTTCAGAGGGTTGGGGTGGGGATTAAAATGATCTAGAATATGGAAAGTTTCTGGCATGTAGTAGGTATCAGTCTACATTTATGCCCGCCCAACTCCCATGGATTCTGGGGAAGCCACACTAGGCCGGGGCGGGGAGGGGGGAGGGAAGGCCTTCTTACCCAAGTGATCATTCATAATTTGAAGAGGCCAAGTGGCAGGGCTCATGGGAAAGGGGTGGGTGGCATGTAGGGCCGCCAGACTTAGCAAATGAAAAATGCAGGATGCCCAGTTCAATTTTAATTTAATTTTAATTTCAGATAAACAACACGTAATTTTGTCATTAAGTATGTCCCACCTGGCCCACCTGGATTTTATATGGCACAAAAATGTGGGCTGCAAACCAGATTGGGATGGGTTGCTCACGTCCTAGAGCAAGCAGCTCCTGTTCAGGTTTCTGATGAAAGATGTTGAAGGAGCAGGGCAGGGCACGGCTTGCAGGGACCACCCCCTCTAGGTGCTCAGGCTGGGCCCAAAGGGCTTCACAAAAGAGTAATTGACTAGCAATTATCATCAGTTAGAGGCTCTGGGCGCAGGCCTTTTTAGCAGAGAAGTGGATTCTAGTTCTTAAAAGGATTTGCTGACTGGAACAAATGCCTTTCCTAATCAGTACAAATTGTTCCTTTAAGCAGGAGAGGGCCGTGAGTCCCTTCTTCCAGTGAATGTGGAGGCAGCATTATTTCTGGGGGTTTCTGCTTTTGCTCTTCCTTCTGGGGCGCATGATGATGGTAGAGAAGGTGAGTTCGGCGTTGGGGTGGTTGAGAGGACCTCTGGGAGTGTCTTGGCTCACCCAGAGTCTCAGGACTAGAGCCAGCTGATTTAAGAAGAGCCCCTGCCTTTATAAACTGTGTGCCAAAGGACAAGTTCTTAATCCCTTTGGACACAAGTTTCTCACATGTAAATGGGAATAGTGATCAGTCCTGCCCCACTTCACAGAACCGACCTGACTGTCAAATAGGAGACGGTGTGTTTGCCAGGCTTCCCCGGTGGAGAGGCCCCTGTCCCCGTCCGCAATCCTGCCTCTCCACTTCCCCATCCTTTTCGTTTCCAGAAGTTTGAGAAACGGACTTGCACCCAAGCCATCCAGAACTGGAAAAGCAAAACCCACACCGGAACCCAGCTGATCCTATGTTTACGCTCCTCCTGTCCTTCCCCTGCATTATATGCAAGCACTCATGGCTCAGTGGGGTTTGTCCCTTTGGGTCCCATCTGTAGTTTAGGGGCAGAAATACCCGTGTCCGTTGATGTCATGTTGGAGTTCTTCTGACTTTCTCCGATTTCCACCTTGGTCACTAGGATGTCCTTTCCAACCTTCTGCCCCAGGCTGAGCTCGGCCTTGCCCACTCCCAGCGGCCCCTCACCCCGGCCTGCTCTCAGCCATGCCTTTCCGATCTGTGTCCCTTTGCTTAGGCAACTGGCGGAAGGGAAGGGAGGCCAAAGCTGATGCAATCCTGAATCTAGAAGGACCCCTTCTAGTCAGAGAGGCTGGAATCCCTGCAACACTGTTGGGCTTGCTTTGAAGCTGTGCTGACCAGGATTGTTACGTGACCCCCAATGAGACTCTTGGGTGGCCCAGGGAGACAACCAGTTCTCGTGACTGGAGAAAGGAGAGGGTAGACAGGAAGCTTCTGCATTAGGATAGGTACCCTTGCTCTCTCAAAGGGAGGGGTCGTTTGCCCAAAGATTTAGACTAAAGTCGTCCTAAATCTGATAAAGAGTGTACGTTACAGAACATCCTGAGAAAATTCGTAAATTAACTCCTTTAATTCCAATAGGAAACAAGATGGAGGGAAGTGGCGGAGGGGATGGCCGCTCGCTCCTCCAACTCATGCCCTGATTCAGACTTCTTCAGAGGTCTCAGCGCCTGCAGGGACGGAGAGAGAAGCAAAGGAGCCCAGGACGCTAGCTTCACCTGGGCAGAGCCCTCCTAGTTCCCACCGAGTATGGCACCGGAAGCCCTAGGCCAGATTAGGATGATGAGTATTCCCGTTTTCCAGATTTGGAAACCGAGGCCTAGTCTCCTGAAATCATTCAGTTAGTGAACGGCAGAGCTGGCACCAGAACTGGGTGCCCACCCCACAACACTAAGGCTGCCGGCCCAGGATCTGTTCGTATCTTCAGGTTTTTCCTGATGCATGATCGCTGGCTTGACCTCATTTTAAACAACGAGTTTTTACTGAAAAGAAGCCTTCCCCAGAGGTTCAGCGGGCCCCAGGGGTTATTCAGATGAAGAGTCTACTGAAAATTATCCAGTGCCTACTGAGTATGGACACTGGGTGGGGCATTTTCACAAATATCTCCTATTCACGGGAGTCCAAAGTGGCTGTGGCTGCCTCCATTTCACAGACGGGGACTTGGAGAGGCTGGGGAAACTTACTCAAGGTTGTGCAAGTTAAGTGAGTAAGCCAGAGTTCAGAAACACTTTTCATTTCTCCCTCATACCCACCCAAGTACCTCTGCACCCCAGAAAGCCAGACATTATCTTAAGAAATACTTTTACTTAAAAAAACTTTTTTTTTAAAAGAGCAAAGAGATTTTGGATGCCCAATAAAATCTAAAATCTTATTATGGCCCTCAAGGCTCTGCAGGACCTTTCCAGACGCATCGCTTATCCCTCTTTCCCCATTCAGGACATTCCGATAGCTCTGAATTTCTTCCTGTCTTCCCTTAAGTATTTGACATTTGCTATACACCTTCTCCCCAGGACCCCCTTTCCCTTAAATGTTTATATGGGTGGCTCCTTCTTATAGTTCAGGTATCAATTCACATCATACCTTCTGAAGGCCCCCACCCCCACCCCATCTCCATTGACGCTCGCATCCTGAATTGTCACATAGCATATCATCCAGGTTTATTTTTTAATATTTTCTTATTATCTGAAGTCATCTTACTAATTTTGCACTTGTTCACTGTGCGCCTCCCTTACTGGATTGTGAGTCCCTTGTCCATCTTGACACCTGCTTTATTCTGGTGCCTAGAATAGTGCCAGCACACGACAGGTGCCCTGAAAAGATTTGTTGAAAAATAACCGAACTCAATGAGACTTAGGTCCTGCAACAATGTTATTCCTGATCTCCATCCTGACCAGGGCTATTCTTAGCAATGAGAGAATCTTTTCTTTCTTTCTTTTTTTTTTTCTTTCTTAACAAATCTCATTAAAATCATCCTTACCTCCGATGTAGCCAGGGCTTTAAGCAGGTGGTTTAATCAAGGCAAGGAGGTGAAGGTTCGGGGCAGCCAGGATTACCCACAATGCAGTCTTCCGCTGGCCTGGAAGCAGAAGGAATGTGTAAATAGGTGCGGGGCCCTCCGGAAGATCCATCCTGCTTTCTGCAATAATGTAAAAAGAAAACTTTCAAATACCACAATTTGCAAATGAAGACCTTTAAAATAATGGGACGGCAGCTCTGGAATGGGATTATTAGGATAATGCGATGTTTAAGTGGGCGCTTTCCCTCTCAAGGACCTGCCTGAATTCTGCTGAGCTCATTCCACGAGAGACCTCAGAGAGATCAGTTATGACTTTTATTAAAGTCAAACCAATACCTGTATTCGCAGCCGCCTGGAGGAAATTTCTTTCTGTAACTCTGATTGAAGTTTAATGGGAACTACACAAAGAAAATTTACTTAACCTCCTCACCCATCTCTTCTACGGTGGAAGTCTGTTCATCACGTGCTCTGCTCCCGGGAGACACTATCCAAGATAGCACTTCTCAATTTCATAATATTTTTCAGAGTAAAAGAGGGAAGACAGATGCAGACCCCAAATACGCCAGAATACCATGTAGCCGATGTCTGATTTCACTTGTACAGGAACAATGCAGGTGTTCTCTCGAGGGCTTGCGCATTCGTATTTTACAGATTACAAAATAAAAGGCCTATGAACCACTAAGAAATTATGTTACATGCATGTGAAAGTGTATGGCTATAGAGCTCTGGATTGGTTCATACTGCTGGTTGACCTCAGCTCCAAGCACTAAGGCAAGACAGGCACCTGCTCTTACACAGGAAATAAAACCTGTGAATGGCACCTCTCATTCCAAAGAGACTAGACATCATATTATTAACATCTGCCATGTCTGTAGCATTTTATAGATGGAAAGTACTGAAAATCTCACATTTTCTTACAAAACTGTCACACATACAAAACATAGGTTTAAGTTTGTACAAAATGTTCAATTTGTATAAAATATTAAAGAGTTAATTATCTAGGTAAATATCACCTAAGTCAAGGGATAGGATGTTTCAAGCACCCAAAGCCCGCTGCGAACCCATTCCTGGTGGCTCTCGCTTCTTGCTTCGGACTTTTACTGTAATTGCTTGTTTGCTTTATTTGACCGTATTCCTAGAGACAATATAGTTTAGTTTTATAGTATAGTTATAGTTCAGTTTAGTTTTACCAATTCAAACATCATACAAGATATACTCCTTTGTGTCTGGCTACTTAAAAAAAAATTTTTTTTTTAGTGTTTATTTATTTTTGAGAGACAGAGAGAGAAAAAGAGCCAGAGTGTGAGCAGGGGAGGGGCAGAGAGAGAGGGGGAGACACAGAATCTGAAGCAGGCTCCAGGCTCTGAGCCGTCAGCACAGAGCCCAACTTGGAATTCGAACCCACAAACCACGAGATCATGACCTGAGCTGAAGTCGGTCACTTAACCCCCTGAGCCACCCAGGCACCCCTGGCTACTTTTGCTTAACATTTTGTTCTTAAGACTTATTCATGAATCTTAAAAGAATGTTCTTCTGTGTCTACAGAGATCATTTGATTTGCTGTTCAGTGTTTGCTGATACATATACCACAGTTTAGTTTTTGAGTTTCCTGTCAATGGACATTTGGGTTTGGATTGTTTCCAGTTTGGGGCTATTAACAAACGATAGGCAATAACATTCTTGTGCCTACATTTTGGTGCACATATGCATGAGTTTCTCTAGCAGGCATGTCAAACTATGATGCTTGGGCTAGTGCTGGCCCATCACCTGTTTTTATAAAGTTTTATTGGACTATAGCCATACCCACTTGTTCACAAAACAAAAGTGTCTATGGTTTTCATGCTCTGAATGCAGAATCCAGTAGTCACAGCAGAGACCACAGACAGGGTCTGCAGAGCTGATGTTATTTACTATCTGGCCCTTTTCAGAAAAAAGTTTATGGACTCCTGCTCTAAGGCATAGGCTTATGAGGAAATTGTATGGTGATAGGGTTTGCTCACTTTCAACCGTATTAGATACTGCCGTTTTTTTTTTTTCCCCCAGCACATTTCTTTTTACAATTTTTGGTATTTTATTATGAAAATAATATTTCAAAGTTTAATATTGCATATTCAAGACACAGTATTACTGTACAGCTTCAGGGTTTTCTCAAAAAGGATGAAAAAGTACTAATTATTCCAACTACACCCCATGCTAAATTTCAAACATGGCTGAACATTTAATGAAAAATAAGGCTTATTTATGTAGCCATTTATGGCCCACCAGTTGTTTCATATCCTGTAATAGAAAGTCCTCATCATCTGATCTGTTTGGTGGGATTGCCAATCCCTTGCTATTTTAGTGTACTTTCTGTATTTCAGATGGCTGCTGTTACAATTTTGTCCTATCGTTGAGGGACCTATATAAACTTATTTACAACGATGCGAGTCATTTGACCCAGTGACCATTCAGTCTGAAGATGCACAAGTTTTCAGTTATAAAGGATTAAAGGAATTCCATGTGTTTTTAGAAGTTGAGTCAATGAGCCTCCTTTATTCACTGATCTTTTTCTCACCATCTTCAAAAATTTCTTCTCCATCATTAACTGATGCTTCTTGCCTCTGCTGGCATTCCAACACCAGACCGTCCCGTCACTTTCTACTTTGGTGAATTCCACCCCATCCATCTCTTCTCCTATGCACCAGTGGGGGAAGGTCTGGTGACCATTATGGAAAACTGCTCCCATATGAGTGTTTTATTTCTTTTACATTTATTTATTTTTGAGAGACAGAGAGAGACAGAGCACAAGTGGGGGAGGGGCAGAGAGAGAGAAGGAGACACAGAATCTGAAGCAGTTTCCAGGCTCCTAGCTGTCAGCACAGAGCCCGATGCGGAGCTCGAACTCACAAACCGTGAGATCATGACCTGAGCTGAAGTCGGATGTTCAACCGACTGAGCCACCCAGGCGCCCCTCCCATATGAGTTTTAAAAGTCATGAATAGTGGTGCTGTTGCCCATAAGCATGGAAGTCAGCTTGAGGCTCTGAGAAGGGACTTCTCACCGGATCCCCTGGGGGCCCTGAAGAGTGCCCCACACAGCCACCTTGATGCTGTTGGCTAGCCACTCCACAAAGTATCTCTGTTCTTGTTCTAGGTGGTCAGCATCTGCTCTCCCACCTCTTCTCTGGACATGGGGCCCCGACCTTGACCTGGGGATGGAGGTGGGGTATTTGTTCTGTAAGAGATGAATGTTCTCACTATCGGTCTCCTGGGAAGGAAGTGAGGTGGACCTCAGAATAGGGGAAAGGAGGATCTTACAGTCTTTCCAGGGCCTGCCATCCATGGAGAGGGACATGATCAACAGGGTCTTCCCTCTGGCCCAGCAACATGGCAGTACTTCTGGAGAGAGAAGCAAAGGTGGCCAGTGGATGACCTCAGTGGAGAGCACACACAATTGAAGGATCATAGGAACAGCTCTAGCTGATATCCAGTTCTGATTTTCTTCTATTAACCTTGCCCTCCACTCCCACCCACCCCTTTACTGGGCAGACTGTTCTTTGGGGGAATGAATGGAGGGTTTTGTATCCAGGCTTGGGGCAAAGCAGTAAAGGACAACTCAGAGCAGCATAGAGAAAGAGCTATAGAATAACAAAAGACCTGAAAGAAACCTTCAGTAATAGGTAGCAATCACTACTATGATTGAAATATGTTTAAAAGGTAACTATTTAAAGGGAAAAAATAATGCATTGTGAGGTGTGGTGTAGAAGCTGGATCTTTGAGTAGTGCCAAAGCTGGGAGGGGAGATTGTAGAAGTGTGTGGTAAGGTTCTTATACTATATGTACAGCAGTATCCCTGTTGAAGGTTGAATGCCATAAGTTGAACACGTATACCACAAACTCCAAAGCAACTACTAATATAGCATAAAAAGAGCTACAGCTGATAAGCCAACAAGAGATCAAGAGAATCATAAAAACATACCCAATTAATTCAGAAGAAAGCAGGGAACAAGGAACAGCTGAGACAAATAGAAAGCAAATAGATGGTAGATTTAAACCCAATCATGTAAATAAAAACAACAAACTCATACATGGTCTATATAATCCAATTAAAAGGCATCGGTTGCCAGATTAGATTATAAGACAACATATACTCTGCCTATAAAAAATCCATTTTATTTATAAAGACACAAGTGGGTTAAAAGTAAAAGGACAGAAAAAGATACACCATACTAACAGAAATCAAAAGGAAGTTGGAGCGCCTATGTTAACATCAAAGTACATTTCAGAGTAAGAAATATTACCAGAAATAACGAGTATTATTTCATAATCATGAAAGGGGCAATTTACCAAGAAGACATAACCCTCCTAAATGTTTACACATATGATAACAGAGCAACAAAACATACAAAGTGAAAACTGGTAGAATTTAAAGGAGAAAGAGACAAAGCCACAACGATAGTCAAAGATTTCAATATTCCTCTCTCAAAAGTTGTTAGAACAATAGGCAGAAAATCAACAAGAATATAGGAGGCTTGGGATTCTCTCTCCCCCTCTCTCTCTGCCCCTCCCCCAGGTGTGCTCTCTCTCTCTCTCTTTGTCTCTCAAAATAAATAAATAAACTTAAAAAAATTATATAGAAAGCTTGAACAGCACCATCAACCAATTTACTGATACTTATAGGACATTCCACCCAATAACAGAAGAATGTACTACATGGAACATTCACCACAAGAGACCATATTCTGGGCCACAAAGTCTCAATACTTTCAAAGGAGTCATGTCTTCAAAATATAGTTTCAGACCACAGCCAGCAACAGAAAGATATATGGAAAATCTCTAAATATTTAGAAGTTAACACAATTTCAATAACCTATATCTCACAGGAAAAAAAAAAAAACCAACACACAAAAAAGGAAGTTAGAAAGTATTGTGAACTGAATGTAAGTGAAAAAAATACCATATCCCAATTATGGGATGCAGCTAAAGCTTGAGGGAAATGTGTAACATTAAACTCCTATATTAAAAAGAGGAATGGTCTCAAAGCAATGGCCTCAGCTTCCACCTTAAGAAACTAGATAAAACAGAGTAAATGAAACCCAAAGGAAGCAGAAGAAAAGAAATAATAAAAATCAGGGTGGAACTCAATGAAACAGAAAGCAAAGAGCCATGGAGAATAACAATGAAACCAAGAGGTGGTTCTTGGAGATCTTAAAATGGCTAAATCTCTAGCCAGACTGATCAGAGAGAGACAGGTAGGGTGGGGGAGACACACCTTCATTCATTACTAGGGACATGAAAATTTAACTTACAATAAGATATGCTATAGATCTATTGGACTGTCTACAAAGAATAACCAGGGGCCTTTGGGTGGCTCAGTCAGTTAAGCATCCGGCTCTTGATCTCATCTCAGGTCTTGATCTCAGGGTCGTGAGTTCAAGCCCCACATTGGGCTCTGCACTGGGCATGAGGCCTCCTTAAAAAATGAATAAATTTAAAAAAAATAAAAGAACAACCATACCAAGTATTGGCAAAGTGGTGGCACAAGTGAACCTCATATACTGCTGCAGGGAGTGTAAAATGGTTGAACCCGTTTGAAGACAGTTGGCAATTTCTTAAAAGGTTAAACATTCACCTACCATATAATCTGGCCATTCCATTTGTAGACACTAAGTAGAAATGAAAGCTTTTGTCCATGCAAAGAATCATGTATAAATGTTCACAGCACCTTTATTTGTAATAGCCAAAAATTACGTAGACATAGTACATAGACATAGTACATAGTACAAAAATTACGTAGGTGAATGCACAGACAAATTATTGTATAGTCATGGAGCAGAATACAGTTAACAACAAAGAGTAAAATATTTTCTTTTAATTTTTTTAATGTGTATTTATTTTTGGGAGAGAGAGAGAGGGGGAGAGAGAATGAAAGGGGGAGGGGCAGAAAGAGAGAGAGAGACACAGAATCCGAAGCAGGCTCCAGGCTCTGAGCTGTCAGCACAGAGCCCAATGCGGGGCTTGAACCTACAAACCGTAAGATCATGACCTGAGCTGAAGTCAGATGCTTAACTGACTGAGCCACCTAGGAGCCCCCACAGAGTAAAATATTGATACATGCAAGAATATAAATGTAAGATCTTAAAATAAGTTTATTGAATGAAAGAATACAGGCAAAAAAAATGAGTATATATGATATCATTTCATTTATATAAAAGTCGATAAGTGAAAACTAAATTATAGTGCCAGAAAGCAGACCAGTGGTTGCTTGGGCAAGGAGAGACAGAAAAATGGGTTATAGAGAGGAACAGGGAAACTTTGAGGGGTGGCAGATATGTTCATTTTCTGGATTGTGGTGATAATTTCACAGGTGTATACATGGGGCAAAACTTATGAAATTATATATTATAAACATGTCGCATTTATTGTATGTCAGCTGTACCTCAATAAAGCTGCTAAATGCTTGAAACTATCTGAAAAGATCAAGATTTGAAGAACCAAAGGTAAGCTAATATATATATCGTAAGAATCAGTGAACCAGAAGACAGAACTGAAGATACTGTCTGGACTGCAGCAGGACTAGTCAATGGAAGAACTAGATTAAAAGATAGACTATATGAAAGAAAATTTAGATGAAATGAGTATATTCTTTGAAACCATAGCTTATCAAGAAGCTGAAAGCCCAAATAGTCCCATAATTATTAAATAACGTTGAGCAGTTAAAAGTCTTCCCATAAAGAAAACCACAGATCTGGGAGGTTTTACCAGTGAGTTCTATCAAACATTCAAATGAAGAAATTTTTCAATCTTACATAAACATTCCAAAGCACCAAAAATGGAAGCAGTTTCTGTCTGCTCTATGAAGTTACCATCATCATGAAAGCCACATTGGACACAGACAGCGTGAGAAAGTAAATTACAGATCATTCTCACTCATGAACCACAGGTGCAAAAATCTTTTTAAAAATGTTTATTTATTTTTGAGAGAGAGAATGAGAGAGAGAGAGAGTGGGGGGTGGCGGTGAGAGGGAAAGAGAAGGAGGAGGGGCAGAGAGAGAGTGAGAGAGAGAGAATCCCAAGCAGACTCCACACTGCCAACATAGAGCCCAGTGTGGGGTTTGAACTCACGAAATGTGAGATCATGACCTGAGCCAAAACCAAAGTTGGATGCCCAATGGACTGAGTCATCCAGCTGCTACCACAGATGCAAAATCCTTAAAGCATCAGCCAGTGGCATTCAGCAATGTGTCTAAATGATAATACATTTGACCAAATTGGGTTGATTCCAGGAATTCAAGGTTAGTTTAACAGGAGGAAATTCACAACATTAACACAAAAAGGACTTGAGTAGCTAGGAAAATCCTTTTTTTGTCTTTCTGCGATTTCTTCCTCTGGCTATCATGTGACATGTGGACATATGTGCTGAACCATGAGGTGGCCTTGAGAGGTTTGCAAAGCAGAAAGATAGGAACTTGAATCCCTGATGACACCAAGGAGCCACCATACCAGCCTTGAACTACTAACCTTCTGACTTCTATGTGAAAGTGAAATAAAGTCCTATCTTGCTTAAAGCATTGTCATGATTTTAAATATATATCTATTACATCAGCAGAAGTGAATCCTAATGAATTCTGACACGGATTAGTCGAGGGGAGAGGTATCCAGAAAGCTTCATAGAGCGTATAATATTTGAGTTGGGACTTGAAAAATAAGTAAAATCTTACTAGGTAGAAAAGATTAGAAACAAGAAAGGCATTCTAGACACAATAATAACGGTGTGGAAGGGTACAAGGAGTGAAAAAGCATGGTTTGCTTAGAAAATAGCAAGATGAGTGTAACTTGTGTATTTCTTGAATATTCTGTTTGAGACTTAGGCCTGGGTTAGGCCTGGTGCTGAACTGGGCTGGAGGAGAGAAGGGTCACTTTGAAGCTCCATTACATGCAAACGAGCACCTCTGGGGGAAGGCAGTGACCTTTCGAAGGAGCTGTGTGAGTAAACACATATTAGCCAGGCAGGACACAACTCAATGAGGGGCAGTGAGTCCTTGACTCGCAAGAAGGTGATTTGAGCTCAAGTCTTTGCCTCTAGCGCTGAGAATGTGCTTCAGATAAAAGTGACCACGTAGTCTTTTTCCCTGGTGGCTCTGCACAGGTGGTCCTGCCTAAACTCCCTGCCTAAGCTCCCTGCCTCTTCCATCAGTTGAGTGCAGTCCCCAAACAATACAATTCCTAAGAAAGGAAGTCTCTGCAGAGGAATAGGCACAGAGGCTTTAGAGGAAGTCAGACCCTATAGCATATATAATAGCACAATGCCATACACCTTCCAGTTTTCCTGAGTTGATAGTGGCATAATTATTAATAGTAACTTTTTAAATCTCAAAAGTATCCTCCTTTGTATAAAAAGCATTATGATCACCCTACTCACTTGTGTAAGGACTTCACAGTTTATAAAGGGACTGTTATGCCTTTGTTATTGCTTTCAGTCATTTGGAGAAAAAACCAAATCATTACCATTCTTCTTCTTCCAAAGGAATTTGGGGATCGGAGAGACACTTTTGGGGATGTATTAACTGATCCTATTGTTTCAGGCAGAGACACTCAGGAGGGAGGGAACTGCTTCTATAAGACCAGTGTTAATTTTGTAAAGAATAGGGTGGAAGTTGCAACAGGAGGAATATGCATTTCTCAGATGAGACTAGGCTGTGTGGTCTTTGGTAGAAAAGTGGGACTTGCAACATGAAGAGCCTTTGGTGACTCAAAATAAAAGTAGCCACTAAAAATGGAATCGGGGCTGTCACATCCCTTTCCCCTGTGCTTCCCCATCACCCATACAATCAGAGGACGGGAGCCCCAGTCCTTCCAGTGGTGCCGGAGGGAACCTGAACTGGGGATGCCTCTCCCTCAGACTCTCCCCCCAGCAGTGGCTAAAGTTTGAGGGGTCTCGGTCTGAAAGGCACAAATGGTCTAGGGATTATTACCCCGTTTTCCAGTTGGAGACATTGACACTGAGAAGCTAAGTTGACTTGCTTGAATTACAGAGTCTACAAATGGCAAAAGCAGAGCTTAAATCTAGGAGATTCCTTGATGAAGAAATAGCATGGCTAACGGCGTTCCAAGTTCCCCAGAGAAAACCCATGGCCTGGGATGTGGCAAGAGGAAGTGGGAATTTTAGCCTAAAGATGAAGGACCCTTGCAGGCACAGGATATGATCTCTGTCATCAAAGCCCTGATAGGCTGCCACATGGGAAAGAAATTACCCTATATAGGTTGGATCCAGAGAGCGAGGCAAGGACTAATGAAGGAAAGATAAAAGGAAGCAGATGCCAGTTCAACATAAAGAGAAGGAAACTAACATTTCCTGAATATCTATCTATGCCAGGCGTTTTACATGCACACTCTTGTTTAATTCACACACAGAGGAAAACAACCTGCAAAGTAGATATTATCCTCATTTAAAAAATGAGGAACCAGGAGACTTCCAAGTTAGGGTAATGGTAGGGTAGCTTGTATTGTACTAATTATCTTACTGATATGAATTATAAACCCTGGACAAAATAGAAAGAAAGTTAACTGTTTAAAGGTACTGGAAAATGACAAAAGTCAGGCAGAAACTAGAGGGAATTTGACTTTTGAAAGAAGAGAACCACACTGGGTAATACCCATTTATCCAGCTTTTCATGTGAAGGCAGTCCCCAGTCTATGTGGTGTGCTGGAGCACTTCCAAGAGAGCTGTTGTAGAAAGTTGCCATCATATTGGCTTGAAGAGTCAGAGGATGAACAATGGGCCTGCCGGAAATTGCTATTGGAAATTGAAGGGGGTGGGGATCCCAGAAAGAAAGGAGACCTCCAACTGCATATACATGCCATTCTAATCCTTGGCTGATACCTAGATCCTGAATGTGGGGAAAACAATAGCTGGACATTTCTGGGGGGGGGGGGGGTTGCAAAAAAGGACTGAGCAGAGGATTTGGAAACTGCCTACCATGGATGCAGAGTTTAAAGTTCGAGTGCTACCAAAAGAGAGGGCCTCAGTAAGTACCTCACACCTTCCACCGAAACCACAGAAGGACCACATCCTAGGATGAAATTTCACATCCCAGGATTAAGGCACTCATCCCAGGACTAAGGAAAAAGCCAAACAGAGTCTCTTCAAAGGCTAAAACTAAGCTCTACGAAGCCCAAGGGAATCCAGTGTTAATTTACCTGCTCATTGGAACAAAATCCAATACTCTTCAGAGAAAGATAACCGAATGCAGAGTTCTCCATGCATAATTAAATTTTGAAGAAAATTGTTGGTCATGTGAAGAAACAGACAAATGTAACCCAGTGAAGAGAAAAATCAGTTGATAAAAACAAAGCGACAAAGGAGGCTGATACTGAAATCAGCCAAGGAGAACATTAAAATACCTATGAGAGATACGATAAGCAATCTTTAAGAAAAGGTGTATTAATGTGTGAAGAGACGGGGCATTTGAGAACTATGAATACTGTAAAAAAAAAAAAAAAAGAACCAAAAGGAAATTCTAGAATTTAAAAATACTGTCTAAAAAGTATTTATTAGAAAATATCATAGTAGATTGGATAAAGAAGAAGATGGAATCAGTGAACTAGAAAGTAGTTCAATAGAAATCATCCAAACTGAAGCAGAGAGGGTGAACAGGTTGAAAAACAATGAACAGAGACTCATTGGTTTGTGACATGGGCATCAAGTGGGTAGGCAAATGAGCAACCTGCTATCTCAGAAGGAGAGGAGAGAGGGAATAGGGCAGAACAAATATTTGAAGAAATATTGGTCAAATGTTTTCCAAATCTGATCAGAAAAGAAACCCACAGATCCAGAACTTTCATCACCTCTCAAGCAAAATAAATACAAAGAAATCGTATACTGGCACATCAAAGTTAAATACCTGAAAAACACAAATAGAAAAGCCTTAAAAGCAGCCAGAAGTAGCTGATGTCTCATCAGAAACAAATGAGGCCGGAAGACACCATTAAAGTGCTAAAAGGAAAACAAAAAACAAAAAACAAAACCCTGCAAACATAAAATTCTAGATCAAGTGAAAATACTCGGCAAAAACAAAGATAAAATAATTTTAGATAAATAAAAGGCAACATAATATGTCATCAGGAGACCCAGCTACAAGAAATGCTGAAAAAGTTCTTTAAGCTGAAGAAAAATGAGACCATATGGAAATTCAGATCTCTAGGCAAGAATAAAGGCCACTGTAGATGGTAACTATGTGGAAAAATATAAAAGAAAAAATTTTCGTCCTTTGCTTAAATATTGGAAAAATGAATTGACAGGACTTCCGCTTCTGGCCAAGATGGAGTAACAGAGCTGCATTTAACCTCCCACTTGAAACAAAAAACGAACAAAACAGGATAAAATATATGAAACAATGGCTCTGAAGGCATTAGACATTATGCAATGAAGAAAAGAGGTCCCTAAGTGACAGGAAACAAATACATCCCTATTACTGGCCCGGTTTACTGCCTGGAGGAAGTTTCTAGGCAATGACGCAGGAAGGCAGAACCCTGGAAGAGCCTCGCCATGTTCCTGAGTTGAGGAGGCTGAACTGGAGGTCCAGAAAAACAAAGGCATCTAGAAACCTCAATGCAGTGTATTGAAGAGGTGAGCTGTGCACAGGGAGAACTTCAGAAACCTGCAGACGTTTGCCTGGAGTGTTCAGTTGAAAACTATCTGAGGCCAAGAAAAGAATTACCAAGAGGTTAGAAGGAGCAGTGCCTGTAACTCACACAGACTGGAAATGGTGCCTGTTCCCAACACTTAGTGAAAATCTAAAGTCATAGACATCAGCTAGAGTACTAAGTAAAGTACTCGGTAGTGGGAGATATTAATTGCAGGCTAAATGCTGCTTGGGTACCACGTAACTGAGCTTAAAGTCAAGAACCAAAAGGATTAAATGGTTTCCAAGTGATCTAACCACATCCTAAAACAAAGCTCAAGAATACCTTCGGAACTACAAAAATACTCAGCATCCAACAAGGTAAAATTCACAATATCTTTGAATCCAGTAAAATAATTGTCAGGCACACAAAGAACCAGGAAAATAAAAGTCACATTAAGGAAGGGGTGCTTGGGTGGCTCAGTCGGTTAAGCGACTGACTCTTGGTTTCGGCTCAGGTCATGATCTCACAGTTCGTGAGTTCGAGCCCTATGTCAGGCTCAGCACTGACGGCACGGAGCCTGCTTGGGATTCTCCCTCTCTGCCCCTACCCTGCTTCTGCTCTCTCTTTTTCAAAATAAGTAAACAGACTTAAAAAAAACTCATAATGAGAAAACAAAATCAATCAAAAATGACTCAGAAATGACATAATTGATAGAATTAGTAGACATACTCATTGACACAGTTATTACGAATGTGTTCTGCTAATCCAAAAATACCATGAAGTAACCGCATTAATCTCCAAGTAAATTTCACCACACACACACACACACACACACACACAAACATTATGAGGGGTAAAAATGGTCATTTCATAATGATCAGAGGGTTAATTTTATAAGGATATAAAAATCTGAAATATTTATGCATCTATTATCTTCAAAATGAAGTAAAAACTGCAAGGAGAAATAGATAAATTCACAATTATAGTTGGTGATTTCAATTTTTCTTTCTCAATAATTGATAAAACAAGTAGACAAAATATCAGTCAGCATATAGAAGACTTGAACAACACTATCACCAAATTTGACCCATTTAACATTTTTAGAACACTTCATCCAACAACAGCAAAATGCACATTTTTTTTCAAGTACACACAGAACATTTACCAAGACAGAACATAAAATGTCTATGTCTAGGCCATATATTATGTCTCAATACATTAAAAATTGTTCAATTCATACAAAGTATGTTCTGTGACCATAAACGGAATTACATTAGAAATCAATACCAGAAAGATATCTAGAAAATTCCCCAATATTTGGAAACTATATACCACAGTTCTGAACAACTCAGGTCATAAAAGGAATCAAAAGGTAAATCAGGAAGTATTTTGAATTGAATTAAAATGGAAACACAGGATTTTGAAATAATAGGGAATATAGCCAAAGTAGTGCTTAGAGGAAAATTTATACTCTTATATGAGAAAAGAAGAAAGGTATCAAATCAATGACTTTAGCTTTTATTCTAAGAAACTATAATATAAAAAGCAAATCAGACTCTGAGAAGAAAATGTGGAAGTAATAAATATCAGAGTTGAAAAGAATAGAATAGAAAAAAAATAGAACAATAGAGAAAAATCAATGTAACCAAGAGCAGGTTCTTTGAGAACATCGCTAAAATTGTGAAACCTCTATGCAGGCTACTCAGGAAAGAGAGAGAGAGAGAGACAGAGAGAGACAGAGAGAGAGAGAGAGAGAAGATACAAATTACCCACACCAGGAAGTACAGAGGTGATCACTACACAGTCCACAGATTTTAAAAGTGTAGTAAGGTAATATTGTGAACAACTTTATGCCAGTAAACTCTAGAATTTAGGAAACGGACAAATTTCTTTAATGGCTCAGTCTATCAAAGCTCACTCAAGAAGAAATTGACAATGTTAATTGCCCTGTATTTATTAAAGAAAATGAAATTTTTTATATAATTTATTGTCAAGTTAGTTAACATACAGTGTATACAGTGTGCTCTTGGTTTTGGGGGTAGATTCCTGTGATTCATCGCTTACTAAAGAAATTGAACTTTAACTAAGAACCTTCCCACAAAGAAAACTCCTGGTCCAGATAACTTCACTGGTTCACTGGTGAATTACAACAAACAATTCAGAAAGAAAAAATACCAATTCTGTATAACCTCTTTCAGAAAGGTAAAGGCATTCCCCACTCATTAGATGAGGCCATTGTTATTCTGATATCAAAACCAGACAGATAGTAAGGAAAGAACACTAGAGACTGATTTCCATCATGAATAGAGATGCAAAAAGTGTTAACCAAAATTTGGCAAATCAAATGCAGCAATATGTAAAAGTGATAATAAATCATAACCAAGTAGAACTTAATCCCTGGAATACAAAATTTAGTTTGACATCAAATCTATAGATGTAATTTACCATAACAGACTAAAAACCATATGATTTTCTCAATAGATGCAGAAAAAGCATTTTATAAAATTTGGATCCATTTTAGATTAAAAACGCTCACAGACTAAGAATAAAAGGGAAAGTTCTCAACCTGATGAAGGGCCTCTGCGAATATACAGCAGTTAACATCATACTTGATGAAAGCTGAAACTTTCTAAGATCATGAAAAAAGCAAGGATGTTCACTCTCACTACCTCTATCCAACATTGCAGTAGAAATACCAGCCAGTACAATTAGGCAAAAAAAGGATATGAAATCATCCAGAATGGAAACGAAGAAGTAAAAATGTTTTTATTCACAGATGACATAATTGCCCTAGAACTAATGAGGTTAGCAGGATTGCAAGATACAATATATTTCCTACCATATAATTACCCAATATGCCATATGTTGGTATATGATTATACAATATATAATCAATATAATTCAATATATCAGCAACACAAACTTAGAAATCGAAGTTAAAAGTAATAGCATCTACACTGCATCAAAAATAAGAAATAAGGATACATCTGACAGAATATCTATGATCTGTATACTTGAAAATCACAAAACTGTTTTGAGAAAAATTAAAGAAGATATCAATAACTGGAGAGATATGCCATGTTCATGTATTAAAAACTTAGTATTATTAGGGGCGCCTGGGTGGCTCAGTCAGTTAAGCCTCTGACTTCAGCTCAGGTCATGGTCTCATGGTTTGTGGATTCTAGCCCCGCATTGGCCTCTGTGCTGACAGCTCAGATCCTGGAGCCTGCTGTGGATTCTGCATCTCCCTCTCTCTCTGCCCTTCCTCCGCTAGCGCTGTGTCTCTCTCTGTCTCTCAAAAATAAACAAAAATGTTAAAAAAAAAACTTGATATTATTAGTATTTAAAATCTCCCCAAATGGATCTATAGATTCAACTGAATTCTATCAGTCTTTGTTTTCCTGTGGAAATTGACAGAGTCCATAATTCATATAGAAGCACAAAACACACAGAATAGCCAAAAGAACTTTGAAAATAAACAACAGTATAGAAGGACGGATACTACTTGATTGCAAGACTTATATTATAAAGATACTATAATAAAGATAATATGGTATTTGCTTCAAGATAGATACATAAGTAAATGGGACAGAATGGAGGGTTTCAGAAATAAACCCCCAATTAGCCAATCGATTTTCAACAAAAGGACAAAAGCAATTTGGTGGAGAAAGGTTAGTTAGTCTTTTAACAAATGATGCTTGGGCAATTGGATAGCCATATGCCAAAATCAATCAATCAATCAATCAATCAATCAATCAATCTTTCAGGAGGTCAATGTCCAGGACAGACAGTGACATGGCTGTCTAACTGTATTACAAATGTAAGAAACAATCTCACTAAAGTGCTGGGGTTGGGGTTGGGGGCAGGGAGGTTCGGACCTAAGTAACTTTGGAAATGAGCCTGTAGGACTAAAGGTAACACAACCAAACAACCTGTGAATAAGAACTGTACCCTAGTTGATAAAATTGTTTCCTATGGGGAAGGAGTTCACCATGCTGATAGCACTGAGCATGTCTGTGGGAAGTGAACAATTAGGTGAATGGATGGTGGATGGTAAGTAGGACTCAAGTTTCTCATTGTCAGAGTGAGAGGCTACAAGTAAGCAAAGGGAGGAGGCTAGCATGACCCATGTGGTAACGGATTACAGTAAATCCATTAAGTAATTAATAATTCATTAATAAGTAATTAAGTAAGCGTAAGCATGAACTCATGGTTAGCTTAGTAAAGATACAAATGCTTATATACAGAAGGACTCAGCAGCAGCAATGAGCATATCTAATACCCCGGTTTTTACTTCTTAAATTTTTTTAAATGTCTTTTTAATTTATTTTTGAGACACAGAGAGACAGAGCATGAGCAGGGGAGGGGCAAAGAGAGAGGGAGACACAGAATCCAAAGCAGGCTCCAGGCTCCGAGCCGTCAGCACAGAGCCTGACGCGGAGCTCGACCCATGAATTGTGAGATCATGACCTGAGCTGAAGTCGGATGCTTAACCGACTGAGCCACCCAGGTGCCCCAAGGCTTTTACTTTTTAATATCACTCTCCAGTAAAAGCAACAAGGGCTCTTTGGAGAAATGGTTGTTAGGACCAGAGCAGAATATATGTAAGATGATCCTGGAGTATCTTATAGTGTCACAAAGGAAGAGAGAGCTCAAAAAAGCAAAAGCAAAAACACAGTGGTAGGATATGTCAAAGCCACAAGGGAGTTCCCAGTGCCCAAAACTAGAGTTATGCGAACCACAAGATAAATAAAGTAGTATTGGATTATGACCCAAAGTGTAAAGTAAATATCCATGAGTCCATACAGACATATATAAATGGTTGAATAAATTAATAAATGGAGAGGAAGAAACAACTCTCCCATGCAGAAGAATTCCAAATGAATTGTGCAGAGACTTGGTCCTCAAGGAGCTGGAGCATGACCCCCCCCCCCCCCAGATAAGGCCCTGGGGAGGGGATGACAGAGTTTGGGCTTTAACCTCAAATAATTGGGAGTAGGAGACCCACCTCCCATCCTTGTTAGCTGTGTGATCCCAGCCATTACCCTTCCTAAACCTCAGGTTTTTTATTTGCACAATGGGGATAACAGTATCACTTAGCTACCTGTCAAGAGTCGCTACAAAGGCCGAATGTCTATACAGCTCTCAGAATAGTACTTGGGACATGTACTCTATAAATTATAGTCCTATATATTTTTAAGGTAATGTGTCAGTCTGTTCCAGCTGCTATAACAAGAAACCACAGACGTCGTGGCTTGAAACAACAGAAACTTATTTTCTCACTCTTCTGAAGGCTGCAAAGTACAAAATCATGGTCCAGGAGGGTTCAGTTTCTGGTAAACGTGTTCTTCCTTCCTTGCTGCTGCTTTGTCCTCACATGGCTTTTCCTCAGTCTGTGCATGGGGCAGGGAGAAGCCTGGGACAGAGATCTCTTTCTTTTCTTTATCAGGCCACCAATCCTATCGGATTCTAAGGCCCCACCCTTCTAACCTCAATTTACTCTGAACTACTCCCTAAAGGCCCTGTCTCCAAATACAGTCACATTGGGGGTTAGGGCTTTAATTTAGGAATTTTAAGGCTGGGGACACAATTCAGGCCATAGTAGGTAGTATGAAATACAGAATAAGACAACTCGAATTCTTATTCTAGATTCACCGTTTGCTAGCCGTGCTGGGGAAACCTCTCAAGTTCCTCAGGGTTTTTTTTTTTTTTTCCACTTAAGAAAATTAAGGTATTATTTTTATCCAATAAAATTCACACATTTAAAAATATCGTTAAGTGAGCTTTTTTTAAGCAAAAAAAAAAAGGTTTTCATTTTAGAACAGTTTTGGATTTACAGAAAAATGGCAAAGATAGTACAGAGAGTTCCCATATACTCAGCACCCAGTTTCCCCTATTATTAACATCTTAAATTAGTATATTACATTTGTTACCGTTAATAAAGGCATGCTGACATACCACTAGTTAAAGTTCATACTTTATGCGGATTTCCTTGGCTTGTTACACGATATCCTTTTTCTGTTCCAGGATCCCATCCAGGACACCACATTACATTAGTCATCCTTAGGCTCCTCTTGGCTATAACTGTTGCTCAGACTTTCCCTGTTTTTGATGATCTTGACAGTTTTGGGGGGGGGGGGTACCAGTTGGGTATTTTATACGATATCCCTCACTGGGATTTTTCTACTGTTTTTCTCATAATGCCATTCATAATTATGAGTTTTAGGGCTGAAGACCACAGAAGAAAAGAGCCATTTTCACCACACCATGTCAAGGGTGCATCCTATCAACATGATTTACCACTGATGCTGTTGACCTTGATCGCATGGCTCAGGCTGCTTTGGTCGGTTTCTCCACTTAAAGTTACTCTCGCCTCCCCCTTTCCATACCACATTCTTTGGAAGGAAGCCACCATGCACAACCCATGCTTTAGAGGCTCTACCTCCTTGAGAAAGAAAGGTGGATGTAAATTATTTGGAATTCTGCATGTGGAATTTGTCTCTTCTTCCCTGTTTGTTTACTCATTCAATATTTGCTTATAGCAGTATGGACTAACAGAAATATATTTTATTTGGGGGGGGGGTGATAATCCAATATTATTGTAATGTACTCTGTTGCTCTAGTTGTCCCAGCTTTGGCCATTGGGAGCTCATTCAGATTGGCTCCTGTGTCCTTTTGACATGGTCTTATCATTTTTCTTACCTTCTGTTTGTCTCTGCCTCTCTCCATTTTAGGTATTATTCACTTGCTGTTACTATAAGGTGCCCCAGGCTCATCTTGCATTTTCCTGTCCCAGCCCTAGAATCAGCCATTTCTCTAAGAAGCCTTAGTTGGTTGTCTTTAATGGAGAATGGTATTTAGAAACCAAGATCTGGGCACTAGACATGATTTTTGCTATTGGAGCATCACTACAACAAGGCTTAAAGTAAGTGGTGAGAAAAGGCAGTGCATTTTGAGTTGAGGCCTGGAGGATAAGAAGGAATAGCTACTTTAGACCTAGCAGAGAGTTCTAGGCAGAAGAATTGCTAGGAAAAAGCATATAAGGAACAAGCTTGACTCATCCGAGGGATAAAAAGAGAGCCAGAGAGGCTGGAGCAGATTGGAAGAGGAGAGTGATGCCAGGTGAAGGTGGGGGATGACCAGAGCATCGTGGGGATTGCAAACTAGAGAAGGCATCTGGACTTTACTCACAGGGAAATGGAAGCCACTGAATGTTTTTAAACAGGGTTGACGCCAGTTGATATAGATAGGATGCTACTGCCTGGGTTCAACTGACCAGCTTGGAGGAATCTAGGTGAAAGATGAAGGTGATGAAGGCCTGAACCAGGCCCAAAGCATTTGACTAGCAAAGGCTTTATCCTGCTGTGCCGAGACCAGCAGTTGGACAGATCCATGGGGTGCTAGATTTCAGGGTGGGCCCCGGGGTGCACAAGCTTATAAAATAAGGCAGTTTCCTGCTCTAAAATCTATGAGTAGAACAAACCCATATCCCCTGTTGATATGTGGGAACTGGAGTCCCAGGGAAGTCTTCAAATTTCTAAGTTACCAAACACACTACCCACCCTTGATGCTGCTGCCCAATCCTAAAGGATTGTGCTTGGCCAAGGTCATCCCTGGGTATGGTCCCTCAGCCTCTCAGCATTGTGCAGCCAAGCATGTCAGCTCTGCCCCAACAAATCCACAGTGCTTGCTGGCCCAGGATATCCCACCCCATGCACATGCTGTCTCCCATCTCCTTCCTCTCAGCCCACCCATATCCATAGGTCTGTTCCATCTTTGAAGACCTGCCTTACACTTACCTCCGGGAAGACTTTACCAGTAGACCCAGCTGTCTCTGTGGTGCAAGTCCGGTCCAGGTTGGGTGGCTTCTGCTCTGCAAGAGGTACTCAGGACTTCCCTTCCATATCAAATAGAAAAGGCAGACCTGTTTAAGTGTAGCATTAAGGACATCCTCCACACCCTCCCCTAGGTGGGAACCAGAGCCAAGAAGGTGACTCAGAGGAAACCAAGGATGATACAGGTCGATCAGGTTGACCCTAGTTGATATAGAATCATACAGACCAGACCTAACTGACCAGCCTAAGGAGTCAAAGGTATTCTCCCAGAAAAATTAGATATTGTTTCAGAAAAAAAAAATGCTATTGTGTTTATGGTAAAGTGGAATATTTTGAAATTGAGATTGCATTTCTCCATGCTTTCTTGTACCCACTACTGTTTCCCCACCATCAATGCATCTGCCTCCGGAGAATATAGCCAAGAACAGAGTCCCATTTCTTATCTTGGGAGCCTCTAAGTAGATATTTGTAAAACTACAGTGAAAGAAAGTGTTAAAAATGAAGGTTTTCAGTCTAAAAGCTAGCTTTGGAGAAACAAAGGTGACTATAGATTTATTTGCTTACTTTGTTTTTATTCTCAAAGTTTGGTTTTGAATGGCAGAAAACATAAATTAGATTTAAGCACCGAACCATACAGTAGGGGAGACTAGATGGTGATATAAGTACAACTTCCTTCCCAAAATAGATAGATCAGATGAGAAGATGGAGAACGTGAGGGCGTTTATCTGGAGCTTAGAGGCTGGTCCCTGAGAATGTAGGAGTGGAATGAGAGGAGCCTGATAGAAAAGTCAGACTAACGGGGCGGGAGTGAGGGAGAAGGGGGGGTGGAGTCTCAGAGAAGAGGGAGATGATGCCCTGGCTTCCTGAGGAGTCAGCAAGATTCTTAGGGGGACTCTGGTCCAATATGACCTGGGAGGGGGAATAGCAGTGGCTGCTTGAAGTTTCTAGGTAAATGGGCTCCTGGTCTAAATCACAGAGTACCATGCTTTCCAGCATGGTGAGAGTAACTCACACAGAAGTTTCTATGGTCCCTTCCTTTGGCAGATCCAAAGGAAGCAAGAATAGAGGGAAAAGTGATCTGGGTGACTCTGATGGCCTGAAGCCCTCATTAGTTGTAGGATGGAGTGGGGTGTGTGTTGGGTTAAAAGCTGACATCAGAGAGCAGGAGGGAAGAAGAGAGGAACCCCCTCCCAGTAGGGTCAGCAAGTCAGAGGAAAGCTCATAGCTCAGCCACCATCTGACTATACTCACATCACCATCTCTCCACTCCATCTCCCTAACCAAGATGACTGGAGAAGAGAGAAGAGGAAAAGGACCTTAAGTCCACTATATTTAAATCTGGAAGTGACATGGTTTACCTTGAGTTGGGAATATTTGGCTTTCTAGCACTCAGAGGAAAGAGTGAATGTGAGTTAAAACCAGCTGTAATATTATTGTTGTTGTTGTTATTGTCGTTATACATATATGGCACTTACTTCATGCTGGACACTGTTCTAGACACTTTACACACATCTTCCTAATACGTGCGTGAGACTGGGCACATTTTGGCATACTTGAGTGTTACAACCATTATTTGCGGCACTCTAATGTTTAATGGATGGCTATTGTATTTTATTTATTACGTTTCTCTTTACACATGAAGGAATAACGCTTTTGAAATAAGAATTAAGAAATAAGACACTTTCCCTAGACCATACAATTGGCAAGTGTAATACCTGGGTTTGAACCCAGAACTTCAGTCACCTAGTCTGAGTTCTTTTCACTGTACATTGGTGTTTAGTATATACATATATAAATATATACATAGTTTTTTCTATTTATTTATTTATCTTATGGCTTATTTATTTTGAGAGAGAGTGTGTGTAAGCAAGCACGAATGGGGGAGGGGCAGGGAGAGAGGGAGGAAGAGAATCTCAAGCAGGCTCTGACAGCATAGAGCCTGACATGGGGCTTGAACTCACAAACCGTGAGATCATGACCTGAGCCGAAGCCAACAGTTGGCCGCTTCACTGACTGAGCCACCCAGATGTCCTTATATATTTTTTTAAATAATTGAATTTATCATCTTATGCTGGAGAAGAGAAGGGGACCTAGGACTGGCATTTGGAGTGATTTCACACTTTGAGTCTGATTAAAGGAAATAAGAAAGCAAAGGAGACTGTGAAGGCGTGTTGAGTGAAGGAGGAGGAAAAATGGGGGAGTATAATATCACAGTCCTCTAGAGAAGAGAGTGTTCTTAAAAAGACACGGTGATCCCAGGAAAAATGGGCACAAGCAGTGCCCAGATCTTGGTTTCTAAATATCAGTCTCCACTAGAAGGAATGTGGCTGATAGCAGGGCTGGAGCAGGGCGACTACAAGGTGAGCCTGGAACTTCTTGTGCCAAAGAGCCAAGAGGTGCTCCACTAACAAACTGAGGGGGGCACTATGGACATAAGCAAAGACCACCCAAATGAGAACAAGCAAAGTCTAGTTATTCAGAACTTATGATAGCATGGAACTTGGCCATCCCGCATTTTGGTAGAGACTCAAAGGCAGGAGGAAGAGTGGGAAAGCTTCATAGTCAAGAAGCTTCCGTATGCCCTGATTGATGGCTGTTGGCATGTGGGGAGTCGTAGGGGGGGGGTAGATAGAAACAGGGCATCTCACGTAATTGGTTAGGGGGCATATTTGGTTCTCTGGTTGCTCCTAAATTGGGACAAAATTTAGGAAACCGGCAGTTATTAGTCAAGTCTTGGCCATTTGGGGCTGATTGTTACAGAGGATAAAGACGGGTTTCCTGTGTCGGTTGCTACATATAGAGTCTGACTTTTTAAGGATCTGAGTTATAGAGTTAGAGATAATGGATTGACTTTCTGGACTAGTTGCTACAGATCATGGGTCAGAGTTCTATTTTCATGTAAGTTCTGGCCATTGTTTGTTTGTATGTTCAGTCTCTCAGTAGGTCGAAAGAGACACAGGTGCCAACCTAAGACAGCTCCCACTGGCCACTTTAAGGATAATTTAAACATTAAAGTGATTAATAACAGTAATGGATTATAACTCATTGAATGAAAAAAGCCAATAAATTCATAGATACAAAAAAAGCAACCAAAAATAAATAAACTGGTGGGGGGGGGGCGGGTAGAGAGGAGGAAAAAGTTTTCCTCACAGTAGAATGCCAACTACAAAGTATAGAGGGGATGATAGAACAGGAAATTCAACATTTTGCAATAATTCGTTCAGGTAAAAATTGTTAATGGATCTAAAAATCTTTCACTGGGGGTCCAGATCAGAGTACCTCACCACAGACCATCTATTAAATACAAAAGGAAACAAATCCCTTTACGGTGGCGGGGGAGGGGGGGGCGGGCTGCAGGGTTCCACCTTAACCGAGTGATCAAAGTGAACATCACCAATGGTGGGTCCAGATGAAGAACGTATGGTTGTTCATCACAGGGTTTGAAAATTTCCAAAATAAAAACTTAAAAGTATGCAAAAAAAAAAAAAAAAAAAAAAAAAAGGAGGGGAGGAAGGTGGTGGTCAACTGTGCTGAATATTGCTGCCAGGTCACATAAGATAAGATCCAAGAAAAAAATTAAGCCAGTCTGACCTGGATTTAGTCCTGGAACCAAGTAAAATACTTTGCTTCTGAGTACTTCACTCCCTCCATGGGCTCTGGATTCAGAGTCAATTTTGTGTCCAAAGCTCATATGATATCCTCCACTGCTGACTGGACACTCTCTCTGGGTGGGGGCGGGGGTGGGGGGTGGGGGGTAGTCCTCTGAAGCCCCCTGGCGGTTTCTTGCCACCCAGTTGCCAGCCTCTCCCTTTCTTAGTTCACAAAGGAACTGATAAAGCATCTTGTAACCCCATGGCATCTGGACCAAAGCCCCATTCTCCACAGGGGATGCCTCCGATCCTACAAATTTCTGTCTGGCTAATCACGTCTTCACCTCTTCTCTTTTCCTCTTCTTTGGGTTGAATTAATTTAAGATTTTCTCTTTCCTTCTCATTGTTGAAATCTGCATCCTCTGCCAAATCATTGAGTACTACCTTCTTTTGATACAGAGCCTAGAATTTCCAAATTATAAATTCATACCTAACTATTGCCTCTAAGGAACACAGTCTTCCAAACAGATCGTTTTAAATATACCTACTGAGCCACACTAACAAAAACAGGGTGCTCCCGTGGTTTCTTCACATGTTAGTTCAATAGTTTTTCTTGAAGTTAATTCCACAAACTGATGGTGGTTCTTCTGGTAGGATTTGCTGCAAAGAACCCTGGTCTTCTTAAATCCAGTCTCCAAATCTTATGATTTTGCTACGTATGATCAGAAAATATTAAGAAAGACTCTGGATACACTTGCTTCTCAAATCTCAAGTAATCCTACCAGCTTCAAAGGTCACGAGTCTGAAATGTCAACTCATTTTTAAGTCAAAGCAGACCTGACAGGTCAATATATTGTCCCCACTTTACAGATGAGAAGACAGAGACTCAGAAAGATTAAGCCTTTCTAAACCTAGAGGATAGAGGAGGACCCAGGATTTAAAATCTGTGCTTTGCCCCCTTTGTATACTGCCTTCGAGAAAGATTTACTTCCTCCAGTTGCCAAAGAAATGAGGAATCAGGCTTTCAAACATTTTGCTGATTTTTTTTTAAGTGAAGATTCAGATATGAACTCACCATACATAAGAGGGATGTTACAGAGAGGTTGCATGTGAAGCTAATCTTTGTAAATTGAATCATATTGTAAATGCACTGGCTATTTAAATAATTCCTGAAGCAAATCATTTTGTATTTGTGAATCTGGATTTTCATCTGTGTATCCTGTTTGCCTGCAGAAATTACCTGTTCTCAGCTATCCCGAAATGGATGCAGAGACCATCATTCAGAAGAAGGGAATAGAATTGTGTTTCAAGGGAGGGTCACTGCCCCACAGAAAGCACTCAAGATAACAGACAAAGGAAGCCCAGCTCAGAAGTAGCTTCAGTTGAGCATGGTCTTGCGTATATGATATATTCTCTTTGAATATAGAGGGTGAGCCTCCCATAAAGTAATGGAGGCAGAGAGGTCAGGAGAGGGGAGAGAACCACAAAAACAGAAAAAAAGGGAATGAGATGGAAGGAATGGGAAGGGAGGAGAATGAGCCAGACCAAATGAGGTGAGAGATTCAGAGAGGGAACACCAGCCAAAGCTTGCGATTGCAGAGAGGAGGAGGCAGCAAAGAGCAGGGCGGAAGGAGAGGGCAGGAATGGGGAAGAAGAGGGTGGGAGAGAGAGAGAGAGAGAGAGAGAGAGAGAGAGCCTCTTGGTGCATCTGCCTGCTGTGCTGCCTGTGCTCAGCGCCCTGCCAGAGCACTCAGTCCAGAGCCCCTTGCTCCCCAGTCTAGCTGTTCCCCCTCCCCCAGGAGCCTGGTCTCAGGGCACAGCTGGCCCTATCAGGATTCAGGACCTAGAACCCCTCCTGCCTTCCAGTCCTTTCCTGGACAGGGCTTTACAGCTGCTGTTCACTCCCATCCCGGCGAGGGCTGTTCCTAAACCATCTCACCCAGAAAGCCCCCAGTCTCTCCCTGAGGCTTGAGTCCTCAAGGCCAATTCCTGTGCATAAGACCAATAAAGAGAAAACCTGGAGTGCTTGTCTTTAGTCTCCAATGGGCAACCTTGTGGCACAAACCCTTTCTGTGCAGCTCCAGAGGCCAGAAATATGACCAATGATTAGGGGCCCTACAGATTTGAGTATAAGAAAGACCTTTGGAATCAATCTGCCTTAAGATGGAATCTGGTGTCTCAGAAAGAGGTGAGTTCCCCGTCACAGGATGTATGTAAGCATACCTACTGAAGCTGGGATACCAAATCTACCTGTGATTGAGCTGAATGATCCAAGATCTCTTCCGTGACTCTGATTTCTCCTAAAACCCTTGAAAAATAGCTTTTAAATCCATCATTACCCATGAAACCTTGCCCTATTTATGTGATTAAAAGAGTCTTGCCTTCACATCAAGTTCAGGGAATAAGTTAATCTGAATCCTAGTCACATGATCACAAATTCTGAGTCACTGGGTTTTGAATTAGTGGGGTTTCCCAGGGGAATTCAAATGTTCCACCCAGGAGACATGGAAAAGAAGGTTCGCGCCTTCTGTGGGAACACAGCCCAGGGAAAGACGGGGAGATGGCAGGCAGCTAGCTGCCTCCTGTGCATTCCAATAGGCCGGCGGCTGCGCAGAATCTCAATGTTCCAGCCCCGAACAGTTGGAGCAGACGGAATTTCAGGAAAGGGATAAAACAGAACTGTCAGTCACCCAGACATCCGGTACTAGTGGGGGCGATTTCTCTGGGGCAAGTGTCAAGGTCAGGGTTGCCCTGACCCTTCTGGAAGCTTTCAGTCAAAGTCATGGCTTGCATGAAGCCTCTCCTGCTTCCATGAAGCTGACTTCTCGCCCTCTGCCCCTGGCAACACCCTGGGCTCGTGGCTCACACCATGCTTCAACCCTGAGTGGTGCATGTCTGTCTCCCTACTCTCCTGGGGACAGAAGCCATGTGATGGGCATTTAATACCTGAGATGGAAACACTTCGTGAGGTTCCAGGGGACCAGAGTCAGCAGGAGTGACTCTTTTCTTCTGGTTCCTTGGATGCTCTGGGTACTCTCTGACCTGGTCAATTTGGGGTTATTTTTAGGTCTTTGCTTTGTCCTCACCACCCCCATAAACAGCCCTACTAACCCCATTGCTGGTTGCCTTGTTCTTGTCCTCGGTGCTGCCCTATGTCCTACTGCCATTCACTGGCTTAGATAACCTTCCCCTGGGATTTCAACCTCCTTGGGACTCACCAGGCCCTGCTCTGCCAAAAGGAGGGCTCTCTGGCCATCCCAGCTCTGGGCTCTGCCTTTGGCACAATCCTCTTCCCATACCAGACCCTGCGCCAGCCCAGCCCCTCTGTCTCTGTCCCCCAACCATCCCGGCACGCTGAGAGCCCCATGACCTCAGGCACTGTGTTTCACCCCTCTCTGGATCCTTGGCCTCTAAGCAGTCACCAGGAGTGAGGAAGTGCTCAATAAAAAAAAAAAATCATCCAATTAAAATTGAACCGAAAGGCAAGGGAAAGTGAACGCTTTCTTCCACAATGTGAGATTTCAGCAGGGAGGGCTTAGGAAAGTTGGGGGAGCTAACTGAGAGATTTACTGGCTACCGTTTCTCTCTCCCTCTCCCGCACAATAATTGATGAGATCGTATCATTACTTCTTCAAATGGCCATGGGGGGTGGGGGGCGCCCAGCAGGGCCCCCATCCAGCTGGACGCAGCCACTGCTGCATAAGGCGGCACTACCATCCTACGGCATGTACTTCTGAGTCTCCTCTGGGATTGCCCACAATTACCCTCCTGGTTGTGGGCACCACTGGCTGGCAATATCCAGCCACCATCCTGCCTTTCAGACCCTTCACTGCATCCAGCTGTTAGAGGAGCAGGGTGAAGGGAGCCTGATGCCCTGTTATTTATTTGTCTCGTAAACATGATTTCATTCTAATTCTGATTTCCACCCGCTGAATGACCCCCACAAATGAGCAGGAGATTGCTATGTTGCTGCAAATCACACTGAATTTGGCCAACTTCAGAAATACTGTCCAGTAGATGCCTCTTCTTGTGAGCCACCAGGTCTTTTGTCATTACAACCCTTCCAGTGAGCAACCCTGGGTTTCTTCTATTCAGTAGTCCTATCACTTCCCCACATAAAACAAAATCCATACAATCCCTGTGGAGACTGGTGTGGATGCAGTTAAATAGCCTTTCATCACTGACTTCCAGCCCCCTTTCCAATGCACAGATCTGACTTAGGACAGAATAATATATTGCAGCCAACTGCAGCTCGAAAAATGTTTGTTGAATGCCTACTGTGTGCCAAACCCTGTGCCAGGATCTGGAGACACAGCTGGTTTAGGGGCTGACTCTCTGTTGTGTGTATCACAGAGTCCAGGTGCTGGGTTAAAGCAGCATTAAGCAAAGGGTGAACATGAGAGCTGTTCGTCCAGGACTTGGTGTTAGGGTCATCACTCTAAGTTTTTCATTAAGTAAAAACTCTTCATACTAGCCTTGCGTGAGGTGCTAGGGAAATAAAGATGAATAAGATAATTCCTATTCCAAAGGAGCTCACTATTTGGGGGTAGAAGAGATGGACAAATAAAGAGTGGACTGCAGTATCATGTGGTATGTGCTGTGTTGAAGGAGAATGTGGGGTCTGGAGGGCCCCACCTAACACAGACTAGGGAGAGGTAGCAGGTGTGAGAGAAGCCTCCCCAGAGTATGCGATGTTTGAGCTGAATCTTGAGGAATGAATTAGAGCTTGCCAAGGGGTATAGGCAGTAACGTCCAGGCAGCACATGCAAAATCACAAGGAGAGGAAGCCTGGCTGGTCAGGAATGCTAATTACTGGAGCATCCAAGAAGAGGAATAGGAGAGATGCATCTTGTGAGGGAGACAAGGGTGAAATTGTAAGGAGTTTCTTAGCTTAGCTAAGGAATCAGGCTATTGTCCTAAAATGCTGGCATCCAGGAGATCAGCTCGAAGGCTTTTGTTATAACTCTGAAAAGAAATGATGAGGAACCAAACAAAGGGAGTAGCTGGGAGAATAGAGGTAAGGTGGTTCCAAGACACCTTTTGAAGGTTGAAGCTATAGGGCTTGATGAGGCATTGAAAATAGGAGGGGAAGAGAGAGGATAGAATTAGAGATTGCGCTCATGTCTCTGGCTCAAGGGAAAGGCAGATTACAAAGGTTTATAGAATAGAACTGATAATATAACAAGGGTAACAGTAACAATAATAAAATAGTATTTTAAAAGAATTGCTAATGTGAGAGACTTGGGAGTAGAGCTATAAAACTCCTAAATAAAAAGGCAAGGATAAAGCAATGGGTGAAAAAGTCACATGGAGGACAAAAAGGAAAAAGAAAACTAAATTGAAAAATCAAAGATATTTCCAAAGATGTATATAGAATATCTAAAACAGAAGCAATAATCAAAGACATAATTTTTTAAAAATGAAAAGAAGAATAAAAGGCAAAGCTTTCTGAGCCAAAATCAAAGCTGAATATATAGATCAAAAAGATTCACCAAGTTATGAATAAAAATAAATACAAGGAGGAATAGTAAAACCTCTCAGTATGGTTGCATTTATGGTTATTTATTCTTATATTTCTAAAAGCTTTTTGCTCTATATTTTTGGATGCAAAGTTATCTTGTGCCTAAGAGTTCTTGAAATTATACTTTCATGGTAAAGTGTACATTCTGTCAGTAAAATGCAAGTTTTCCAGCTCTTACTACCACGTGGGAAAAAAAATGACACCATAATTTCACCAGCTCTTGCTCCCACCCACATGTAGGATCTACAGACTTTCTTAATCTCTTTCTGTTATATTTAAGAGTCCTTGGGTGACAAGGGTTCACATTTGCTCATTAACAAGTTGTCTCTCACAGAATGTTGCCTCTGCACCACGAGGCAGCCACTTACAAGCTCCGTATCTTCTCGGGCCATAATCTCCTATCAGAATTCTATTGAGGACTGCGATGGCTACGTGGTACCTCTGCCCTTCTTTTAGGTTCATGAATGATATTAGTCTAGGATCTATAATGCCTTTTCTTGTCTATAAATGTCTATAAAGACTTTTCTTATAATGCCTTTGTCTGTTTTTGGTATCAGGAGATTGCTCATCTTATAAAATGAGTTGGGAGATGCTCCCCCTGCCTCTATTTTTTTTTTTTTTTTTTGAGTTTGTGGAGGATTGCATTTGGTAAAATCCATCATTGAAGCCATCCAGGCCTGGAGTTTTCTTTGTGGGAAGATTTTGAAATTATGAGTTCTATTTCTTGTATAAATATATGGGACAAAGCAGATTTTCTATTTTTAATTCAGTCAGTTTTAATTTGTGTCCATTTCATCTAAGCTGTTGAATGTATTGGTGTAACATTGTTGCCATATCTTCTCCTCCCTTAATGTCTGTAGGATCTGTAGGGATGTCTTCTTTCTTTCATGATATTGATCATTTGTGTCCTTCCTCTTTTATTCTTGATTTAGGCCAGATAATGATTTGTCAATTTTGCTGAACTTTTGAAATAACCATCTCTTGGTGTCAGTGATTTTCTCTATTGCTTATTTTCCATTTTATTGAGCTCCACTCTTTAGTTTCCCTACTTCTGCTTATCTTAGGTTTAATTTGTTTTTCTTTTTCTAGAAAGCTTCTAGCTTCTCTTGGGACCATGATCTCTAAGACACATCCAGACAGAAATCTGGAATAACTGTAGAGCTTATCTTGTTTGTTCCCCTTCTCTAAAGCATCACAGCACCACACTAGCATTATCCAATGCTTCAAAAGAGCTATTTCATATCCTTCATCTAGATCCCTTTACAGTGGGAGGGAAGTCTGATCCTGGTTGCTCCATTATGACTGTAAGTGGAAGTTCCACTGCCCCTCTTCTGGGCATGTATGGGATACAATCATGCATTATTTGTCACGCACCCCTATTTTACCTTGTGCACCAGTGACAATATGCTAAGGCCCTTTAGATGCCAAATCGCATTTCTCTCTTAGATTACTGTAACATCTTCTTAGTGCCTGGTCTCTCTCCAGACTTACTCCATACTGCTCCCAAAGTAATACTTCCAAAACACCAAATTGTATGGTATTAAATGCAAAGTTGATGTGAATGAATAGCCCTTTCCACATTTTACATTATACTCTGTTATAAGATCTCAAGGTCACCCTGTTGACTTTTTTCCCCTTCGACTATGGTTTGAGGAAAAAATTCATTTAAGTCTTTAATTGTAGTTTCCATGCTTTCCACAAGACTTAGGTTAGAAAAATAACAGAGAATGGACCAAAAGGCGAATCCTGATAATAGATACCACACTGTCCTAAGAAGTGCTTCAACTTTCTGGTGACTATGATTTCCTTCCCACGTCACACTCTTTGTACTTGGCTTCTTTATCCCAAATGATGAGCCACCTAGAATCTCAGGCAAAAAGACTTTTGGCACAGTAAGGCCTGTCATCTCCTAAGACACGCCTAGCCATATCTCAACCACTGCAGTGGACATAGCTTGAATTCTTTCCCGGGAGACCCTCAGCCTCAGTTCACATCTCAAAAGAAATGCTCAGAGATTTCTGAGTCCTACTCAGGCTAAGGCTGGGATTCCCTCTACAGGAAACAAGACTCTTTTTTTGTGTGTGTCTTTATTGCTTTGGATGAAACTTTGCCCAGCTAATGCTGTGGTCCTTGATTTCTTTTCTGTTTGCCTGAAGCATTTGCCCATCCCTTTTTAAAAAATCTATTTTTCCCAACTTTGTTTCAGTTGATTATCTTATAAGTAGAATGTAGTTGAATTTTATTTTCGTAAAATCTGAAAGTCTTTGTATTTAATAGGGGAGTTTGATGCATTTCTACACATTGTTATAACCAGCTGTTTTGTTTTTTCTTGTCATTTCTTATAGTAACTCTCTTGTTTACTTTTTTACCTGTCTATTGGTAGATGAATTCTATTTTCTTTGCATTTATTTCTCTAATGTATTAGAGGATAAATGTTGGTGCCAATCCCACTATTTATAACCTTGACATTTCTCAAAAATAATTCCTAATTTACATTCTTTTAATTATCAGAATCAAGTGTGGATTGGAATCCTTTGAGATCTTTTTATTTAAGATGGATAGTTAAGCATACTTTTGCTCTCTTCTTTCAACTTCATGCTGCATCTTTTTTTTTTTTTCAAACTTGAGCTTTAGTGGTAGATTACTGTATCATATTATTCTCCTTTTATATCACACAAAACTTTTTTTTTTCCAAGACAAATGTTAGAAATCTGGAGGATACCTAGGCTTTAACAATTGTTTTGATTTACCCGTATTATTCTCATTTCATTGTTCTCTCCTAGGCCTTTTACTTTTCGTGCCATGACTTCTCCATCTTTGAACCCTTAATTTCTTTCATATCTGACTCTTTTGTGGCACACGTACAGTGCTTTTTGCTCAGCCCTTGTGGCAGAGATTAGTCTCCTATGACTCATTCTCTGTCTCTTCCTTCTTAACAGAACCCTGATTTTGTTGGGGGACAGAATGAACTCCATAAAAAAAAACCTGCCACATTTCCCACTTCCGTTTGCAGATGGAGTGACCAACGAAATAAAATCACAAGTTTCAGGCAAAGCTTCTAGAAAAACTCAAAGTGGTTGGCTTAGTTGAAAACTACATTCTTTTTGCCTTTGCCTCCCCTTCTCCTTCTTGTTTCCTGAAGATGGAAACCACACTAAGGATGATGGAACAGAAGAATAGAGGGAGACTGGGTCCTTGATGATGCTGATGTGCTACCACTGGCCCTGAATTACGTATCATGAGACTTTGTGTTACAGGAAAAAAATAAATAGCATCCCCAATCTTGCTTAAGCCTCTCTTACTTGATGCCTCTCTTTTTAGCAGCTAACCCATGATTCCTAGCTTTATAGCAAAGAATGGGAGAAGGACAGGGGCGCCTGGGTGGCTCAGTCGGTTGAGCGTCCAACTTTGGCTGGGGTCATGATCTCATGGTTTGTGGGTTTGAGCCCCATGTCAAGCTCTGTGCTGACAGCTCGGAGCCTGGAGCCTGCTTTGGATTCTGGGTCTCCGTCTCTCTCTGCCCCTCCCCTGCTGGTGCTCTGTCTCTCTATCAAAAATAAATAAAATGTAAAAAAAAAAAAAAAAGTTAAAAAAAAAAGGAACGGGAGAAGGACATTTCAGGGTGAAAAAGCAAGAGCAAAACCACGGAGGTGTGAAAATATGGCAAGGTCAGAGAACAACAGAAAGTCCAGTGCAGCTGGAATCCAGGATATGTGTGGCAAGACAGAGTGACAGAGAACATCAAATATGTAAGTAGGAGGGTGGTGCCCAAACCTACTCCCCTCTAAGGAGCCGGGTAAAACCCAAAGCATGTTATCTTGGCATTCAAAGCCCTTCACCACTTGGTCCCCACTTTTCCGGACTTCTTGGCCACTTCTCCCGTACTTGGCATTCTAGACACACGGGATGCTGGAATTCATGAATTTTTCACCTTCATGTCTTTGCACCTGCTTTTCCCTTTCCCCACTTAATGTGTGCTCAGTGCTTTAGACGAAGCCCGGGATTATCCCTGCCCCTGCGCCACGGATCTGGCTATAGGGCTCCTCCTCTGCCTTCCCACAGCTTTCCATTACTACCTCTCTGAGAGATCCTCTCCACTCAGGGACTAACTTATCTGCCTCTACTCTGTGATCACCAGCTTCTAAAGGTAAGAATTCTCTCATATTTAATTACTGTGCTCACCAGATAGCAGACAGCCTACTATGTAGCAAATCCTCAATAGGTAGCTGTTCACCGGATAAATGATTGAGTAAACCCATGGGAAGGAAAGCTTTGATGGCAACTTAAGGAATTCAGAATTTATCCTTCAGGCCATAGGGGCAGCGGAATGAAATGGGAGGCATGTGTGTGGTTTTGGAACTCTGCTCCAATGGCCGGTACGAGAGAGAGACCCTGGAAACCGGGAAAGCCCAGAAGTGGAAAGCCTTGTCAGGAGGCTTCGAGCCAGCAGCGCCCAGTGAGGGTCCCTGCCCTGTCCTGAAATGGTTAAGGTGGTCAAGGCACACGCCTCTGCAGAGGAGAAATTTCCCTGTCCTTGCCTAAGTGAATGGCTGGGATTAAAGTGACAGCCCACCTTAGTGATGGCGGCATAATTGGTTGTTCAGCTCTGTCCTTGTCAGAGCGCTGACAGTTCTGCAGATGTCCTGCTCGGCTCTCCAAAGGTTAGCCTCAGCTGGTGCGGCTGTTCATTAATCATTCCTCCCTGACAGGCCTCGGTGCAGCCCACAGCTGCCACACCAGCCCCCGCAGTCCCCGCCCCACCCGGCCTGGCTGGAGGCAGCCTGCAGTCCGCTCCCCCGAGGGGCTGGTCCCCACATGGGGAGACAGGCGGTCTGTGTCCTCTCCACCCCGCCTGCTACTATGTCGAGCGAGAAACACTGATAACGAAATTTCCCCGGGTTCCTCCTTCCCAGAACTAGGGTCTGAATCACCTTACAAGCTATCCTGACATCCGTGACTTTATCGCTCCTCTCCTCCACCCTCACAGAAGCTTCTTACTGGGAGGAGGGCAACCCCAGCCCAAGAGTTCCAGAAAGACAAGAAGGCCAATGGATTCGGGCCACTCATGCTGGGAAGATACAGAGCCTGGCTTGGGGCCCGAACCCTGGGCAGAATGTGCATCGTATCCATGCTGTGAATTCCATAAACTGTAAAAGATGCTTATGAACCACTATTTATGACTCAACACAGAACATGTGTATTCGTGCATAGGCAGACTGGTTCTAGCCCAGGAATATTAAGGAAAGGACTACCCTTCCGCTCCTTGGGGCAGAATAAATGGGCGGCACGCTGAGGAATCTGATTTCCTGGGGCCAAAAGAGTCCAGCCCCTCCCCAAGGCTCTCTCGCTTCCTCTTTCCCTACCAAAGTCAACATGGTAGATGTTGGATGGTGTCAAGATGGTGGGTGGGATTCTAGTCTGAGCAAAGAGATTAAAGGAAAGGTTGGAAGTCCAGGTATGGGGAAACGAGAACAGGGAGGAGAGGGACTGGCTCGGGACAGAGAAGAAACTAAAGCCTCAGTCAGCAAATGTGGTCAGAGAGTGGAAGGTGAGGTCTTAGCTGCAACCATGTGGGTCTGATCAGAAAAATCATTTGCCTACCCCAAGCCCGAGAATATAGAATGACTTTCGAAGCATCCCCTCCCAGGTTCCAAAATTCCTCAAGACCTCCTCCCACTTTCCCTTCTTTCTCCCTTTTAGTTTTTCCTGATTTTTCCAGGCCCTGATTTTGACGCTGTGACTCATTTCTCCTTTCTCCCTTTGCTGCTTTGTTTGATGTCCTGAACGGATCAGACCTTGATCCCCAGCCAACCAGATCCAGTATTAGGAATTCCACCGTGGTTCCCTGCACAGCCTTCCTTCAAGAGTAAAATCATGTTCCCAAGGCCTGGGTCTCAGCTACAGGCTGCCAGTCGGCATGTGCACAATGCAGGAGTCATCATTTCCCCCCATTGATTAGCTGTCCACCCGCAAAGTTTCCAGAGGAGCAAACAAGGACACTGGGATATTAGCATTCAGCTAGTCTTTTGGACTCCAAACCACAAACACCTGCACTTTCTCATCCAAAGACCCTATGTACAGTCTGCCCAGAAACCAAAAGAGTCCAAGCCAAGCTCCCTCAAAAAACTCACACCTGGATACATAAGAGACTTTCCCCAAAGCTTCCTATATGACAATGTCCATTTCCC
Organism: Panthera leo; assembly: GCF_018350215.1. NCBI lineage: Eukaryota > Metazoa > Chordata > Mammalia > Carnivora > Felidae > Panthera > Panthera leo. Next base: position 29,494,532 of record NC_056686.1, read on the forward strand.
ATGTTACCCACCACCTTTTCACACACACCATTCTGCTACATCTTCCCAGAAGCTTCTCAAGGGAGGTAAGACCATCCCCATTTGACACTGGAGAAAGCTGAGGTTTGGAGAGGCTAAGTGACCTGCCCAAGAGCACACAGCTCATATATAGTCACCCTTACACTCAAAACCAACCCCCTGACTTGTTTTGTCTCCTGTTTCATCACTCTGCTACTGACGGGCTTGCTGTGACTTTAAGCCAGTGCTCTTCTAGAGTGGCACCCTTGACCTTTTAGGGCCTCATAATTCTTTGTTGTGGGCACCATCCTGTGCATTGTAAGATGTTTAGCAGCATCCCTGGTTTCAAGCCACCGGATGCCAGTAGCATCTCCTGCCCCAGCTGTGACACCAAAACTGTCTCCAGACGTTGCCAAATGTCCGGAGGGTGGCCCTGTCACCTCCAGTGGAGAACTGCTGTTTTATATCTTCCCATTGTTTGGCACTCTTTAAATGTTGTCTACCTGAGGCCAGGGGTTGTTTTGCACGTGTGGGCCAGGAATTCCTCACTACATGCGGAGAAGTCAAGAAACATAGCGAGGTCAGACACCCGTGGAAGACCACTGGCCATGGTAATGAAGAACAGGAAGGACATTTGTTGTTTTATTTTTTGTTGTTATGATTTTTAATGTTTATTATTTATTTTGAGGGGGGAGGGGCAGAGACGGACAGAGAGAATCCCAAGCAAGCTCCACGCTCAGTGGAGAGCCCAACACAGGGTTCAATCCCATGACTGTGAGATCATGGCCTGAGCCAAAATCAAGAGTCAGAAGCTTAACCCACTGAGCCACACTGACACCCCAAGAGGGGCGATCTTTAGGGGTGCCTGGGTGGCTCAGTCAGTTAAGCACCTGACTCTTGATTTTGGCTCAGGTCATGATCTCAGGGTTGTGTGATCATCCTCAAGTAGAGTGCCATGTTGGCTCCATGCTGGGTGTAGAGCCTCCTTAAGATTCTTTCTCTCTCCCTCTACCATTCTCTTTCTCTAAATAAATAAATAAATACTTTTTTTTACAGAAAAGGACATTTTTTAGCAGAAATCTGGAAGACAGATACTGGGAGGAAGCATTCAATCAGGCAGCAGAGCCAAGCTTCTGTCTGTCCGTCTATCCATCAGTCCCTCCCTCTTCCATCCACTATATGTCTCTTTACCCATTCTGCAAGTATCCCCTGGTATAAGGTCTGTGGAGGCATTATATGGGACAAAAAGTCACCGTGATTCTTTGCACAGTGCTGTCGGAGGGGGGGGGAGGGGGTTGTTGGAGTCTTAGCTCTGCTATCCATAGCACAACTCTTGAACGGATCTCCAAGCTTTAGTGTGCTGAAACTAAGGATAATAATACATTCCTCGCAAAATCACAGTGAGGACATAATGAGCTAATGTATGTGGAAAGTACTTTAGGTGCTATACAAATGTTAGCTATTAGAATGGGGGAATGTCGGACAAGTACAAAAATAACTATACTATCAGGCATTAAGTGTTAAAAGATACAATAAAAAATGAGCAAAAGATTTGAACAAGGAGTTCACAGAAAAAGAAATGCAAATGGCCAATAAATATAAAAAGATGTTCAAACTCACTAGGTATTTAAGAAAATGCAAGTGAAAATGATAACATGCCATTTGTCACCCAGAAGATAGGCAAACGTAAAATCTTTGCATGTAACATCTAAAGCCTGGTGGGTGTATGAGGACACAGGCATGCCCTTACTTCACAGATGAGCCAATCACCACCTCCTATCTGGTAGAAACTATAAGAATTAAACACGTTGGGGCACCTGGATGGCTCAGCTGATTAAGTGTCCAACTCTTGATTTTGGCTCAGGTCATGATCTTGCAGTTTGTGAGTTTGAATCCCACATTGGGCTCTGCACTGACAGCAGGGAGCCTGCTTGGAATTCTCTCTCTCTCTCTCTCTCTCTCTCTGCCCATCTCCCACTGTGCATGCGCATGAGCACTCTCTCTCTCAAAATAAAGAAATAAACTTAAAAAAAATGGAATTAAACATGTCATATCTTTTGACCAAGAAACCATGTTTGTGACCCTTTCCACAGAAACATAAGCACCATTGTAAAATATACATACATATATATACATATATGTATATATAGATTGAAGACCAGAAAACATCAAGGGCTGAATAAACATATCGAACATTATGAAGCCATAGGATGAACTAAATAGATTTGAATTGACATGAAGGAATGCTTATAATATATTAAGTTTTTGTATGTATAAAGATTGTATATGTATAAAGATTGAAGACCAGAAAACATCAAGGGTTGAATAAACATATCGAACATTATGAAACCATAGGATGAACTAAATAGATGTGAATTGACATGAAGGAATGCTCATAATATATTAAGTTTTTAAAAAAGGTAATTGTGTATATACATAGTATGATCCCATTTATTTTTTTAAAGTTTTTTTTTAATGTTTATTTATTCTTGAGACAGAGAGAGATAGAGCATGAGTGGGGGAGAGGCAGAGAGAGAAGGAGACACAGAATCAGAAGCAGGCTCCAGGCTCCGAGCTGTCAGCACAGAGCCTGACGCGGGGCTCGAACTCACAAGCTGTGAGATCATGACCTGAGCCGAAGTACGACGCTTAACTGACTGAGCCACCCAGGCGCCCCAGTATGATCCCACTTAAAAAAGAGAAGAAAAACCCTTTATGTGTGTGAGTATATGAATGAATATGTTAGCGCGAGCACATACCGGAAGGCACTGGAAGGTGCAGACAAAACAAAGCATTACCCAAGGGGATGCAAGGGTGAGGGGAAAACAGGAGAGGAGAACACAAAAAATATTAACTTTTTCCTTTACATGTTTCTGTCTTGTTTGACTTATGAGAGTGAGCATTTCTCTTTTGTAACGTGAAAGAAAGCATTGAGGGTCCTAAGGAAGGAGAGGACAAGGGGTAAGAGAGTCTCGGGTGGGAGATTTCTTCCGCCCTGGGACAGTGGCAGGGCTGGACTTGAAAGGGTGAGTCCACCTTGGACCTTCCAGATCCAGGGGAAGGGAGAATCACGACAGCTGAGGAAGGAGAACTGTTCTGACATTTAGGCCACGGATAAGCTCAAGCCAGTGCACGAGCTGGTTGCACTGTCAGCCCCAGCTGTGCTGGGCTTAATCACAGACAGCAACCGAATGGCCGCTGGGCAGCCAGCCCTGGAGGCCGCAGAGTCAAGGATAAGGCAAAGCTCTGGTCACCCTGAGCTTAATCGAGCCCACACAGTGAATGGCCAGCTGACTTCTCCACCCAGCAGCCCCTCGGAGAAAAGAATTGCAAAGCCACTTGGAAAACCTTCCTACTTTGTCTTTACTGTTAAAGAAATGCAAAGGTGATGAATTAGGCAAATTGGTTGATGTCAAGTTGTATCCATCAGAATGATTCAGAGCCTGGAATGAGTAATAGTAATGGAGAATAGCTGTTACTAAGAGTAACCAAATTAGCATTATCGAAAAAGACAAAGGAAAAGCGGGCGGCCAGCAGGCACCCCAGCCCTGAGCCTGTCCTTGCATCTGCACATCCCAGCGACTGCACGGAGGCCCACCTGAAACTGGGGGGCTGCTTCTCCCCTCCAGGGCTCCTTGTGGGGCTGGGGTTTCAACACAATCAAAGGATGTTCGCGTCTATTTTCTTACTTGATCGAATTCTAAGCAGGACAGTGACATCGACTCCGTTTCATAGGATGGATATCAAAGCTTGGCAAAGTGGAAAGGTCTGTCCAGTGCCATGGTCATGTAGCTGGTAGGTACCAAAATCTAGCTTTAAACTCAGGACCCAGGAATCTGAATTTAGGACACAAGTCTCTGTATTTTTTCACAGAAATGCCATTAAAAAAGGCTAATTTTCTCCCAAGCCATTAGCAATGAAAAGTAGGAAGTAGATGGTACGTGGAAAGGCAAAGGGGGAGACTGTGAAAGACCTCGGGGGGCTGATCACAGCTCCATAGAAACCCCCCCTTCTCGATCCTGCCCAAGGTCAGAAGGGCTTCGTAGCCAGATACCTGGGGACGCAGGACATGCTTAGGAGGTTTGACCTCTTTGGTCTTTTTTTTTTTTTTTTTTTTACATTTAATTTTTTTAGAGAGAGAGAGAGAGACAGAGCACGAGCAGGGGAGGGGCAGAGAGAGAAGGAGGCACAGAATGCGAAGCAGGCTCCAGGCTCTGAGCTGTCAGCACAGAGCCCAGTGCAGGGCTAGAACCCATGAACCATGAGATCATGAGCTGAGCCAAAGTCAGACGCTTAACCAACTGAGCCACCCAGGCGCACCTCTGGTCTTTTGAGCTGAAGGAGTCCTGCCCTGTTCCACATGACCCCAACACATCCAGGGACAGCTGACTGGCCCAGGACAGCCACAAACGATGACCGAGGCCAGATTCCTTTTGTATCAGGAACCTGAAGGGGAAACAAGGAGGAAGCCAGTTGCTAGCAGGGTCGTGGCGGGTAGCTGGGTGTGTCCACTTCCTAGGACAGCTCTAGCAAAGTACCACAAACTGGTACTTAAAACAATGGAAACTTATTCTCTCACAGGTGCAGAGGCTGGAAGTCAGAAATGAAGATGTCAGCAGAGTCATGCTCCCTTAGAAGGCTGGACAGAAGAAGCCAGCCTAGCCTCCTAGCTGCTGGTGTTGGCTGGTGATCCTTAACATTCTTTGGCCCCCGACTGCATTACTCCAGTTTCTGCCTCTATCCTCACATGGCCATCTTCCCTCCAAGTGTCCTGTGTATCTCTGTGACATTTTTTATGGGGACACCAGTGACTGAATGTAGGGCCCACCCAAATCCAGTGTGACCTCATGTTCCTTGATTACATCAGCAAAGACTACTTATAAGTAGGGGAACCTTCACAGGTACCAGGGGTTAGAACTTCAACATATCTTTGGGGGCGGGGCACAATTCATCCCCCAACACTGGGCCACAGTAATAAGGTGGGGAAGGCCTGGGGACAGCTGTCTCCAAGGCCCCCAGAGACACCTTCATCTCACAACTCCTTCCTGCTCCGACCACAGGGAGACTGACGACCAGCACACGGGCCCCTGCGAGAACCCCACTTTTGAATTCAAATATCCCAATGTAAGTTTTCTCCCAAACTTCTCCCTGTGTTTGCGATGGTTTGATAAAGGTTATTCCTTGCAACCAAAATGAGCCATAAATAAAACCAACTTTCGTGTTTATTTTTCTCCATAAATTTGCTTGGTTTTATCATTAAAACTCCAAAAGAAGTAAGATGCTTCAGAGACTCCTTTCATTGGAAGCTAAAGCATTTCTCCAACATGCTGGCCCAAGCTAGGCACTGTGGTAAGTTTTTTTGTTTGTTTTTTGTTTTTTGTTTCTCCTGCTGAAACAGTCACCTTCTGTTAATGGGATAAGCCAGTATACCCAAGACACCTCGAGGAGACCTAAATTATGATTACTGGTGCCTGGGTGCCTATTCGGTTAATCGTCTGATTCTTGATTTCTGCCAAGGTCACGATCTCATGGTTTGTGGGTTTGAGCCCCACGTTGGGCTCCATGCTGACAGTGCAGAATCTGCTTGGGATTCTCTGTCTCTCTCTCTCTCTGCCCCTCCCCTGCTTGCTCTCTGTCTCTCTCTCAATATAAATAAATAAACTTAAAAAAAATCACTGGTACATTCCTAAGGGGACTTAGCTTAGACCCAAAAGAAATCAGACCAGGAAGCACAGCTTTCTTTCAGCAAGCCATGAAAATCTGCCGCCAGTGGGGCCAGCCGCCTGAGTCATCACTGCGTGGGAAGGCCTAGGGCCAGCCAGGCGTCCCACCGGCTGGGGTTTGAATTTCTCTGCAAAGTCACACTTCATGCGAGACACACAGCCCCCAAGGAGATGACTGGGGTCAGAAATGGCACTTCTGTTCTTTCTCCCTTGCCTCTCCCGCCTAGACATCCTCGCAGGCAGAGACCTCTCTCGCATCCCTCTGTGCTGAAATTTCCCCCAAGAGGCTGAGGCCCTTGGGGATGATGTTGGTGGTAAATATTCTGACCGAATGTGAAGCTACGGAGGGATAAGAGGCCCTTGCAGTCTGAAGTAATCAGCTGCCGTGACTATGCTAATTATATAAGTTCCAGAGCTTGGCATGTGTCTTTTGAAAAGACAGAGGGCGTGTGTGTGTGTGTGTGTGTGTGTGTGTGTGTGTGTGTGTGTGTGATGTCAGAATGACACAGCTTTGAGGCCCACAGAATCCTCTCTGTGGTCCTTCCCCAACTTCAGGAGGCTTTCTCAGCCCAGCTAAGCACTCCAGAGTACCCCCGACCTCCTGGAAAAAACCCAAATCCAATGCTTACCACAACCCCATCCGCTCCCCTTGCATGAGCTCTGTGCTTTTGTGGACAGTTATGTGCAAATCACAGTGCTCAACCCTTTACAAGTACAAATAACAGACAGAGCAATAGGGAAATCTGAGAAGTGAGTTGGGGGCTGTCACGTGTCCCATGTGCTTTCAAGGCCCTGGGAATCCTCATCTGTGCCCTCAGCATCCCTGCCTCCCAACACGAGGACTAATCCTGAGGCCAGGCAGCAGAAACTTAAGAAACTCTAGCCAATACCCGGGACTCAGCAGCGGCCCTGTCGTGTGAGTCAGACCTTGACCTTGTTTCCCGGTTTTCAGCCATGTACACAGTCCTGTCTCCTATCACAAAGCCACCTGGACTGGGATCCAGCTTATTTGTCCTCTCTCTCCCAAGGAGTGTGGTCCCAGTGAAACTCAGATTAGAGGCCACCTGCCTCCTTCGACCTGCAGACTGGGGAGGAGAAATGGTGGCTACTCCCTCCTGGCCCTTCCCAATCTGTCAGTCCTGCTGCAGTGACCCCATGTACATCCTGCCACATGAGGCAAAACAGATTGCACGCTATGTGGTCAGCACAGAGGTGAATTGTCCCTACTGCCCATTTCAGACCTTTCTTTCAGAGGAATCCAGCACTGAATACTCAACAGCTGGTTGTCAGAATATTTCCCAGGGGAAAATAAACAGACAACCCCATGCTGTTGGTCCAAGGCTTCTGGACCTAGAAGGGCCCTTAAAATCATCCAGTCCAATGTGCCATTTTATGGATGAGAAAACTGAGACCCCCAACTCTGGACTGGGCAGTGAGGTAAGATCAGAGCCAGAAACACTCCTCAGTTGTACGTGCTCAGAGCTGTTCTAGAGCAAACATTAGACATACAGCCTATGTTCTTGGGGAGCACAGTGTCTAAAGGACAGACCAAAGCAAAAATCCAATCCAGCAGGGGAAGCCTGGGATGGTGGGCAGCACATGAGGGACTGTGGGAGAAAAAGCAAGCCCCTAGCTCTCTGGGGAGCCAGGGAAGGTTGACTGGGGCCAAGGAATGTGGTTTGCACCTTCAAGACAGTATTTGCCCAGCTTGAGGGGTGAATACAGTACATTCCACCTTTTCATTTCTGACATTAAACCAAACTAAATATGATAACAAATTGAATCAGATAATTAGTTATGAAAACTGCATATTGAACAGTCTGAAACTGATGGCATATAAATAGGAAATAGCTTTATTTTTCTCCAACCACTGCCTTTAAACACAAGCTTTCTGATTTCCCCTCCCTGTCCCCTGATACCATCGCAGGCAGAACTCAGAGTTATCCTCTCCCTTACAGTCGTGAGAACGTTTTCTCTTTGGCAATTAAGACTTATATTCAGGTATTAAAAAGTCCAAACTTATCCAAATCAAAACGACCCAAATTGAAACTTCTATCTTACATGGGACTCAAAGCTCCTTCCCCTAACCAAACTCAAGACTCACCCCTGAGTCTGAGAGAGGCGTGTGATGTTCTGGCCATGGAGAAGGGGGTGTGGTTTGCTGCCCATGGAGAAGGGGTGTGGTCTACTGGCCATGGAGAAGGGGGTGAGGTCTACTGGCCATGGAAAGGGTATGTGGTTTGCTGCCCATGGAGAAGGAAGTGTGGTCTACTGACCATGGAGAAGGGGGGTGGTCTACTAGCTATGGAGAAAGGGGTGTGGTCTACTAGCCATGGAGAAGGTGTATGGTCTATTTCTCCACTTGTGCTGCTTCTTCTCATGATGCTCTTGGCTAATCTAGAATCGGGGCAGGAGGTGTAGGGATTGGAAGGAAAGAACAGAAGTCTTATCTTTAACTTAACTGGTCTTATCTTCTCTCTTGGCCAGTGCTGTTGGCATTGATACCCTTGATGTGACAGGCCTTCAAATACTGGCTTTCTCATTGGGAGAGTCCTTTCTGGGCTCTGTATCCTAAACAGTCTCCTGACATGAGCAACATACCCTCTGTAACCTCTTGTAATCCTTCTTTCACCCCAGGACCTCTACTGACAGAGTTCCCTTGCCTGAAAGGTAGAGTGGCTTCACCACCTAAGACTGCCTAAACCCAGGTATCCGCCATAGCGGCTACTTCCCTCATGAAGTATGTGTGCCCTTGCCATGTCCAACAGTGATGTGCAGGCTGACCGTCCTTTGACCTACCTTTGGCTTCACAAATGACTCCAACTACCACTTACTTTCAGAATCTTCCAGGCAGCAGTTTCTCTATTCATGTACATTCCAGGGGATGCATGCCAAGCCCTCCAAGAGCTCTCCCACCGCACTCCACTCCCGGGCATCACCGGGTAGGCTTGGAAGTTTCTGCAGCTTGGCAGTTATCCGGCTGGAGAGTGAAATGCCTGTTTGCACTTTTGCTGGCACCTCAGGCTCTGAGTAATTCTCTTGGAATTACTGTCACTTGGCTTTGAGCAGGGGGAACACTCTCTCTTCTTAACTTCACCGTGGGACAGAGGAGGGAATGGCGCAGCTCTTCTCATGAAGCCAGCGGCTCGCTACTCCTCCAAATTCCTTCCTTCGGGGAGCTCTAGTTCTTCTGTCTACAGGGCTGAGGATGGATGACGGGGAGAAGACTGGGACCAGTTCAACCCTCTTTCTGGAAGCCGCAGGCAGGGCATGTGGCAGCTACGGTTTCCATCTTTTGGCAACATTTCAAGGCAGCTGGGAGGTACATTCAGCATCCTATTTCATTTACATTATTGCTTTCGTAGGTGAGGGTAACCGGTTCAATCCCTAGACTTTAGAAATCCTTTAACTCATTTCCCTTATGTCGCAGATGACAGCCTGAGGTCCAGAAAGAGGAAGGACTTGGCCAAACATGGGTCAGGGCAGAGTTAGGACTACCCCCAAGGCCCTGACCTTCGACCTGTGCTTCACCCCATGCTTTTTCCTGGCTCATCTCCACCAGACCAGTGAGTCACCTCCCTGCGGAAAAGGCATCCAGAATGATCCTCTGTCTACTGAAAGTCAATTCTTCTGGAAAAGCCCAAGGCCTAGAGCTGTGGTGCCGATGGCGGGGGGTGGCGGGGCGGGCAGGGAGTGGATCTCTGGCTCCGGGAAAAGGAGCAAAAAGCTAATGCCCGGCAGGTCAGGAGCCCTGAAGGAAAAATGTGACAGTAATTAAGGAGGAAGCTGGCCTTCTCGTCCTAGGTCGTGACCACTCCCTACGGTCTCTGTCGAGGTCACTTGAAGCGGAAGATTGTATCCGGCCAGACACTGGAGGCACAGCCCAGTAAAGTGTTCAGGACAGCTTTATTTAATTCCCCGTCCATATGGAAATGCCCTCCACTGAATGGTTTGGAAGCCACAATTGCATTAGCCGTCTGGAGCTCCCATAAGCTCAATCAAGCCATAATCAAGGATCTTCTGTGATTGTCCATTATCTGCCTCTCAGCCAGAGAGGCACGTTCTTGGGAGAAAGTGATCAGAGAGCTGCGTTCCTAGCACTAATTACATGCTAGCCTGCATCTGTGTCCCTCCCCTGGCTGTCAGGAGCCATTGTGGATGGCCCGGGGACATCACACCCGCTTCGGCGCAGGTGACCCTGAGCAGGCTGGAAGCCCAGAATAGAGTCTACGCAGCAGCTCAGTCTGACTATGGCTTCCCGGGCAGACAGGGTCTCGCCGGTTTAAATGTGGCTGTCCGTTCTACCCTGAAAGCACCCTGGGTGCTCAGGAAGGGGCTACTGCTGGGTCAGCAGATAATTCACAGCAGGAGTCCAGAGAACATCTGGAGATGCCGCGAAAACAGCCAGATGTTCGTGATGTTAGTGAGAACATCAAGGATGGTGAGGACTCAAGCTCCAGAAGCACCAGCCAGCCCCCGGAAAACAAAAGGCCATCCTTCGGGGGTAGGGAGCAGGGGGGGAATGAAGTCTGAGCCCCATCACCATCTGACTTCGGCTGATTTCTAGCAACATTCACTCACTCCCCGTATCATCCAAATGGGCTCCTTTGTTCCTGTGCTTTCCTACTTCTCTGCCTGGTTGCTCACTTGCCCTCAACCTGGCACGTCCAGACTTTATTTAGACTCATTTCTAGGCCCAGCCTCTAATGCCAGGCTGTTACAAAGACTTTCATGTCTACCCAAGCTTGCCTGGTCTCTCCCTCTACTTAATTCGCACTGTCTTCTGGCACTTAATCTGTGCTGCGACCATGCGTCTGGGGGACCGAGAGTCCCTTGAGAACAAGAGCTGTCTCTAGCTGTATTTTTTCCTTTAAGAAATGTGCAAGCTCACCCAGAAGGACAAGGAATAATGAGACCATCAGCTGCAGGCCTCCTCACAAGCTCAAGTGACGGTTCAATTTGTATTATATTTGCTTCACTTGTTTTTTTAAGTAAGCTCTAGGCCCAACATGGGGCTCGAACTCACGACTCCAAGATCAGGAGTCGCATGCTCTACCAACTGAGCCAGCCAGGCACCACTGCTTCACTTTTTTTTTTTTTTTAAGACAAAATGTTACAGACAAGGTTGATGTCACCTTATATTGCTATCAGGAGAACATAAAGCTAATAAGTGACTCTGGAGCCAGGTTGTCTGGGTTTAAATCCCACTTCTGTCACTTAATAGCCAGTTGACCATGAACAAGCTGCTTAACCCTTCTGTTCCTCAGTTTGCATATCTGTAAAATGGATGAGAAATGTTGTCAAGAAAATTCAGCAAGTCAATAGATGTAAGGGTCTTAGAACTGTGCTTGCCTGGCACATAGTAAATGTTCAATAAATGCCAGCTGTTATTGGTCGTCCATCTCTAGACCTGTTTCTCAGTGTTCCTTTCCCACCCCTAATGGAGTCAACCATATCATGAATTGAGTACACATGCTTTTAGTCCCTGCTTGGTACTTTTACTCCCATATGTATATATCCATAAAAAATGTATAGTATTTTTTGCAAGTGCTCTTTTAATTTACATAGCTTATTGGTTAGTGCCTTTGAGTCACAAATACAGAAAGCCCAACTCTCACTGAGGATATCCAAGCTCCCATAACTGAAATGTTTAGTGGGAAGGAGGATTTCAAGGTTGATTTGATTTAGCAATTCAACAGTGTCATCAAGGACCATCAAGATCATCAAAGACCCAATCTCTTTGGTCTCCTGGCTCTTCTTTCCCTGGCGTCAGGTTCATTCCAAGGCCAGCTCCTCCTCCTCCCTATAAGGTGGCTTCCAACCACCCTTGGATGGCATGCCTCTTTGTCCACATCCAGGGAGAGAGGGGGTCGGTCAGGAAATGCTCTAAGATGAGGAAGCTTCCGGTGAAGCCCCAACAAACTTCTCCTCACTTCTCATGGCCTCAAATGGCTCATGCAACTGTGTCTGAACCAGATGTTATAGCCACGGGGTGGGTTGTCTCCATCAGCTTTGCGGGACACATCCTGCACTCTAAGAGAAGGGTAGAGTCCACCTCTTCCAAAGTACACAGGCTGCACACTTGCTGTGGATATCTGCACAAAATCATATCAAGAGAAGGGAAGGGTACAGGAAAAGCAACAAGGTCCTCTACAGTTGGTATCTTACACATATTAGCCAAGTGTATATGGGTCTGCGTCGTGCTTTTCTCACTGAATGCTTTGTTTTTGAGATTTACTCATTTGATACATAGAGATCTAGTTCATTCCTTGTAAGTGAGGAATATTATGCAATCATAAGAATAAGCCGCATTTACTTAGCCATTTCCCTATTGATGGATTTTTAATCCTGGGTTTGTGTCTTCTTATGGACCATTGCTATCATCACTGTGTTTGTCTAGCTCCTTCTCTAGTGGTCAAGCCCATGGGAGAGCTTGACTAGTACTTATGAAATGAATGAATGAATGCATGAATTAATGAGCAAATGCTTCTTTTCTCCCCCCAGCTATCAGCTATTGAAATGGTCATTACGGGATGCTAGTCATGGGACCCTGCAACACTACAGTTCAAATGGGGCCTTTAATTCCCAGAGAAGCTAATGAAAACTCAGAGAGTGAAACGGCTGCTCCAAAGATACCCCTCACTGTCTGGGTCAAAAGTGGGACTTGAACCCTAGGTCACTGACTCCAGAGGGACTCTTCACTCCACTGTAAACCCTACCATCCTAGGCCTCTCAGGTGCTCCTTCCTTCAACTTCTTTTACTCCTATAATCTGTACACAAAACCACTTGTGAGTTATCTGCAGCTTTTCATGTGCTTCTCTCCCTGATGAGTGTGGCAGCTCCCACAGGCAAGGCTCAGTCTGATATTTCTGTATCAGCCCAAAACAAGGCAGAGTCTAAATATACCCCAGGCTCTTCTCAACAAAGCCCCTCTTGAGAGGCAGTGGCACAGAGTCCCAGAACCTCTGGCAGGAGGGGCCACCAAAGATATTCTAGTCCAATCCCCTGGCAAGTATCATGGCACATGCCTTCCAGCTCAGCTCCTTCCTGGCCTCTCCAGCAATAAGGCACCTAAAACCTCCCTCAGTGGCCACTGTGTTTTTGGACAGATCTGTTCAAAAACCCCACCTACCTCTAACACCTACCCAGGACTATCACCCAGCCTTTCAGAGCCACTGAGAATAAAGCCAAATCCATTTTCTGTGTGTCAGTCTTTCAAATACCCGAGGGAGCCGGAGCCTGGTCTTCCTCAGGGGAAAAAGTCCCCAGGTCCCAAATCCAACCCACATAGAAAACACACACATGCACACACACACACATACACACACACACTGGTTTAACGGTGTTCCTGGCAGAAGGCAAGCACCAGGACAGGACCTCTTCCCAATGGCCCGAGTAGCTGGTACTTATCTTTAGGTATCAACCTCACCATTACTTCCTTTGGGGAGTCTTTCTTGAACTCCCAAATCTGGGTTAATGTTCTTGTGGGTGCCCTCCTGGCATCCTGCCGTGAATCACTCCTATTTTAGCAATCATCTCTCCAGATTGCACAGTCTGTATTCTTGTGTGTACCCCGCATGATTAGGGTCCCCACGAGGGTGAGAGAATAATGTTTATTGTGTCTCCTGCTTTATCCCCAGAACCCAGCACACTGTCTGGCGACTTGAAGGCACTCAGTGCATATTTATTAAACAAATTAATGAGTGAGATCATTTCAAAATGGAAGAGAGAGTGAAAGAAAGGAAAAATAAACAAAGAAGTCATTTTTAAAAGCGGCGAGGAAAAAAACTAAAAAAAAGAAAATACAAAATATGATTTGATCCGCACAAAAGCAAGAAATCATCCCTTGCCTGCCTCCAACCTCAGTCTGCCTATCCATGAAGCCTGAAATGCCTTTGGCTTCACAGCATTCCAGTCTCTCATACTGTCAGCTGCTCCTGAACTTACAGGCAACTCACTCCCGGAGGCCTTTCTCTGGAACAGCTGGTCTCTTCACTTGCTGCTGGGAAAGCCAGAGCAAGAGCAAGACAAAGAGCAGTGGGAGGTGTGTACAGGAGGCCACAGGATAACAGGGAGCATTGACCTGAAGCATTGATTTTACTTGAAGATTTGGATGGGGAGGAGGGGGAACAGTATAAAACATTCTTAATATTAAAATAAAATCGGATATATAGAAAACATTCTTAATATTAAAATAAAATTGGATAGATAGAGAGTAGAATGCAAAATCTGTATTCCTTTTAAAGTTAACACATGAGGGGCGCCTGGGTGGCTCAGTCGGTTAAGCGTCCGACTTCGGCTCAGGTCACGATCTTGCGGTCCGTGAGTTCAAGCCCTGCGTCGGACTCTGTGCTGAGTGCTCAGAGCCTGGAGCCTGTTTCAGATTCTGTGTCTCCCTCTCTCTCTGACCCCCGTTCATGCTCTGTCTCTCTCTGTCTCAAAAATAAATAAACGTTAAAAAAAAATAAAAAAAAAAATAAAGTTAACACATGAAGGGCATGTGGGTGACTGGCTTCGGCTCAGGTCATGATCCACACCTTATGGGTTCGAGCCCCGCATCGGGCTCTGTGCTGACAGCTCAGAGCCTGGAGCCTGCTTCCGATTCTGTCTCCCTCTCTCTCTGCCCCTCCCCCACTCATGCTTTGTCTCTCTGTCTCTCAAAAATGAATAAACATTAAAAAAAAATGAGACCTCCGGGAAATTTCATCGTTGTACAAGACGCAACCACAATTCATTCATTCATTCATCCATTCCATTTTCAATAAATTCCTCTATGTCAGACACTGAAAACACAACAGTGAACAAAGCAAATAAAAATAATTGTTTCATGGAGCTTACATTTTAGCAATGGGAGGTAGACAACAAACGAAATAGGAAAAATATAAGGTATGTGAGATGCTAAGTGATAGGAAGAAAAATAAACCAGGGAAAGAAAGGGAATGAGAATGTTGGCAGGAATGTGTGAATGAGCATGCATTGGTAAATGACATTTGGGGAAGATGTGAGGAAGCCAGGAAGGGAAGAAAGCACAGGAGGCCGGGGAATGGACTATAAGGGAGGAGCAGGTTTGGGTAGAAATGAAGAAGGGTTCAACTTAAAACCTGTTAAGTTTGAGGGAGCCCGGAAAAATCCAGGTGGGATCCAGAAAATGTGGAGAAAATATGGAAAACAAGGTTAGGATGAGTCTGAGATAGAAATACGTAGTTGTCAGCAGAGAGGAGATAGCTAAACCACAAAAAAGGTGAGTCTTCTAGAAGAATCCAAGGCATGGATTGGAAACTAGCTACCCATGCACTGGGTCTGGCACATGCATAAGTTTTTTTTGGTCTAGTAATTGGCTGGAATATTGGGGTTAAGAGCTTAGGTTCTAGGATCAGACTACCTCAATTCCAGATCCAGCTCAATGTTTACTAACAAGGTGACTTGGAGCAACTTACTGAACTCTTCTGTGCCTCAGTTTACCTATCCATAATAATGGTACATGTTATACAGAGTTGTTGTAAGGACTTGATCAGTAAATTCACGTGAGGTAATTAGAAAAGTGTCTGGTTCTTCAAATGTTAGTGCTACTATTATGGTTACAAGTGTGATTGTGATTATTAGGTATCTACATTGGAGCAAATGTTTTCCAGGTTGCCCAGTCCCTGCAGGACCATCTTGTTTATTTAGATGACTTGCCGGGTCCTTGTGACAGCTGATGTGGAAAGAGGACAAGGACAGAGATTAAGAGAAGATTTTAATTTGTGGGGCCAAGGACAAAAGCCTGTTTTCAACATGTAGACTTTTCACCCATTTAGAAATGTGTTGATATACGGTGTGAGGCAGGGATACAACTTAAGATGTTTCCCAAAGAGCATGCCTGTCATCCCAATATCACATACTGAATCGTCCATGTTTCTTCACTGTTTTTAAATGTCATTTTTGTAACATCTGCATTTTTTATATAATTAAGCCCATAGCTGGATTGTCTACTCAGTTCCATTCAATCTCTTTGTGGGCTCCTGCAAAAGTAATAAACTCCATGAGGAAAGGAATGTTATTTGATACTATAACGGTATTCACATAGTACATAGTAGGTACTCAAATATATTCATTGAAATGGTGAATAAATAAATGAATAAGTTATGCTTTTAGAATTGTAAAATATATCTTATTTATTAAATTTAAAAATTTTTTAATGTTTGTTTATTTTTGAGAGAGAGAGAGAGTGTGTGAGGGGACAGGCAGAGACAGAATCCAAAGTAGGCTCCAGGCTCTGAGATGTCAGCACAGAGCCTGACGTGGGGCTTGAACTGAGAAGCCGTGAGATCATGACCTGAGCCGAAGTTGGACACTCAACCGACTGAGCCACCCAGGTGCCCTGGGGAAAGTCCAACCTTTTTAACTTTACTTTTACAAAACACTCAAGGGTACATTTCTACTTTCATTCCCCTGAAAGGAGCCAAGAGTGGAGAAGGGGAATCAACAGGAGATGAGGTTGGAGAGGTAGCAGGGAAGAAGTTAGAAGGGTCTTACACCCAAGCCAAGGAGGTTAGATTTCATTCTGTAAACCATAGAAGGGTTGTAAGCAGGACAGAAATGTTCAGATAGATGAGTTCAGTAGATCCCTCTGTGGACCCTGGGATGGGTAAATTTCAGGAGGCAAGACTGGAGATCTAGATTAGGAAGTAGTTGCTAAGGGGAATAATGTGACTCGAGAGCCACTTAGCAGGTGGAATCAACAGGCTATGGAACCTGATCTGATTTGGGTGATGGAGGGCAGGTGGAAGGAGATGAGAACGATCCTCAGTTGCCTGGCTTGGATAACTGGTTGAAGGGTGGCACCCTCTGTGCACTAGGGACTGGAGACGAAGGATCAGGCTGGGGAAATGTGCAGTACTTTTGTGAACTTGGTAAGTTCGAGGCATCCATGGGTCTTGCTGAGAACACAGTTTGGTCCTGAAAGCAGACAAGAGAGCTGGAGGTAAGGGTTTTCAGGTCATTAGAGGCTGAAACCCTACATGAGATGCCGCAGCCAGGACCATCCAAAGATAAACTGTATAGGGACCATTTAAAATTTTTTTGTTGAGTGCTCACTAGCAACAGGGCACTGAACTAAGCTTTATATTTGAGGGGAATTGTTTTGCACCCCTCCCTTACATAAGCAGTCATAGACTTGAGGACTCCAGCAAGATGCTGTATTTTCCAAACCAAGTCACAGGGCTCTGGGCAGGAAGGGGTTCCTTACCAGCTAGCTCTCTGCCCCATCACCCTTAAGCAGGTCAGGCCTTTGTGGGCTTTGCAGTCACAAGAGCTGGTAAGAAGGGGGCAGATGCTCGGAAGCATCCCCCTTATCTCCCAGTGACCCACAGCCACCTGCCTCATAAATGTTAGAGAATCAGCCCTGAGCATCCAACCTATTCTCTCTTGCATTATATTTAATAGATGCAAATGCATGATTAATATTTTCCTCCACTGATTCTGATTTCATTCTGTTAGTGATTATACTGATGGCAACAGTGGAGGGGATTAAAAATCCCATTTAATTCACGTTAGATTTTTTTTTTTTAACTTTGCTGATAAATTTTAAATGTCAAGTGCTTTGGCGTCTTCCACAAGATGCAGAGGCCAAATGAGGAGGCCAACGGTAGCGGGGAGCTTGGAAACAGCTCAGAGAAAGTAGGAACTCAACTAGATGACCCATCTTCCACTCAGTCCATGAAAACCAAGCACAAAACTTGACCTGGGACAATGCTCGGCTACTGCTACCGGTGACTCCTGAAGCCCTAACATTAACTGTACTTTTCCACTTAATGATTCATGATAATGAAGGCACTAGGGAGACCCTGCAATATAAAGAAACTCCCTGTGGAACCCTTTTGCAAAGCGAATACTCACCCCTCGGTTGATCTTTTTATAAGTTTTAGTGTGTTTTTTACAACCAAGTAAAGCAGTGTAGGTAGATAAAACCCCACAAGTTTCTTACTTCTACACCCCCAAATTCTATTAGTCCCACCCCAAATTCTATTGGTGTGTTTCTCAACACATGACGAAAATTCCAGACCCTCTATGTGCTTCCCAAATCCCCCATTCTGGAGTTCTTTTAATGAGGGTCAATATAGCAAGGGAATACCTGAGAAATTAGTTTGGTTTTGCTTTTTCACTTGCCCACAGACTCAGAGCACTGCCCTGTTCTATTGAACTGATGGCCAATCCATCCAGAGGAAGGGTGGCTTTGCCAGAACACATTTTCACAAATTCAGACTCCATGGGGGTGGGAGCCAGAAAGGGTGGGTCTGATTTAGTGAAGTCCCACCTCTGAGCTTCCCCTGCCTCCCAGTGTTGCCCTCCTCCCTCGGCCACTGGGATATCCCTGCTTGTATCCTGAGGCTTTCTGCAACCCACTCTCTGTATCCATGGCTTATGGGCCATGGGCAGCCAGTCACTCGAGACACAGCCAGTTGAGAGGGTGAAGTGGTTGCATTGATTGTCATTAACAATGCTTTGGGACTAAAATCCCCATAATCAGACCTTGACCCTCCTCGCAGTCAAGGACCTCCCACATCCCTGAATACCAGGAGCCCTTTGTGGTAGCTCTTCTGTCACCAGCACCAGCCCTAATTTTGTCATATTTAGCATCACAATGAATTGCACACAGTGTCTGGTCTCTACTATTATATGGAGAGTCCCTTAGGGCAAAAGTGTCTTCGCTCCTCTCTTCCCTACTTTCTACACAACACCCGTCTTATTACCACCTTGCGCTATTTGGGACTCAGTGCCCCAAACAATCACCTGTGTAGATTAAACAAAGAAACAAATATGATCAGACTGCATTCCCGATACTGAACTAGAATCTCCCCTGGTGAGACAGATACCATTCTTCCAGAGAGCTCCCTGGTGATTCTGACATAACCCCTAGGTTAAGAAACTTAGCCTAGTTTGGGCTCAGAGAGAGGGAGAGACAAGAGAGATAGAGAGGGAAAGGAAGATACTCAAAGTAACTAGACTAACATTAGTCTTCATCTCCGCATGCTTTATTTCACATGCCTGCCCTTGACCAGAAGCAAAACCTGCTTCTTCTCTTGCCCCTCAACCACTCATTCTCCACAAAGCCTCAAAAATCTTTGTCCGACACAAACTGGAGCAAGCCATTGTCCTCCTGAAGCCTGCTCAACGGTGACCATTGCATTTAGAATGAAATATTCCTTACCAAGACCTTACCACAGTCTTAATGCTTAGCTGGCCCCTGCCCATGGCTTCAACTTCATCATATACCATTCTCTCCTTTCTTACTATGCTCCAGCCACAGCAGCCCTGGTGATCCTTGAGCCTGCTGTTCTTTATGGTGTGGCTTGCTCTTCTTATGAGAGCTTAGAGCTTTTGGCTTGGAATTTTCTGTCCCTAGTTGTTCACACCATTGGTTCCTTCTCATCTTACAGTACCAGCACAAATGTCACCTTCTCAAATAGACCCTCCTCGACCTACTAAAGTAGCAAGTCTCCCACTCACTGTCACGTGACCCTGTTCTACTGCCTCATAACACTTCTCACTATCTACAATTATCTTACTCATTGAGTTGTTTATTATTTATCTATAACTTCCTGTCTCCTATCCACCTAGAGGTAAGTTCTAGGACAGCGGGGATCTTAATCTGTCATGTCCGTGGTTATATTCTGTTTGGTGCCTTGTCCAATGCCCAGCACATGAGTAGGAGTTCGATAAAATGCTTCTTGGATGAATGAGGAATGATTTACATAGTTCTTATTGTCAAACATGATCTCCTTTACAATAATTCATTCAATAATACTTCCGGGAACTTGTAGTGAAAAGTAGAAAAATTTTCATATTTAAATTGCGAAGGAAAAAAATGTAATTTTGCTAATTTGAAATACATACGTACTTTGTTAGCCAATATTTCTAAGTAGAGGTTCTAACAGTGTTACTTTAATTAATAGGCAAACTTATCTGTAATTAGTACATCAATTATATGCAAATTAAACTGCCAATATCCTTGAATATATTTTGTCCCCTTAAGCAGTTGAAATCTCCTGTCCCCACCATGTAATTTTGTTTATGGATCTATTTTGTTTAGTAGTCTCTTAATTCATAAACAGTATAAAAATAAATATCAGTCTTGCACCAGCTGAATTATCACACATCCCATATCATTGAAAACCCAGTTATTAAGTGGGTACATCATCTCTGAAAGTATGACAAGTGAGGGACAGATTAGCCACAAGTCTGAATTGCACTTTGGAAACATAAAGATGTTTTGAAGGCATCATTTTATTCTTGAAAACTTTTAGCACCTTCTTGAGATATTGGTGGTAGCATTAAGAATGACCTCTTAAAGAATGGCATCATAAATGGGCAATCATGAGGAAGGAGATAACCTTCTGACATTGGAGTTAAGATCACCTCTCACCAACAGGAACAAGCCTCCCAGCTCTCAAGGGCCAGGGATTAACCAAAGATAATCCTTAAAGCTTGCAGACTTCCAGACCTGGAGGAGGGAGCAACCGGCAAATGGAAGAATGTCACTTTCCGAAGGAGGGTCCAAATCAGAGGGCATCAGAACATAACTTTATGTCAAAGAGATATTTGTGCATGCGTGTTCATGGAAACATTATTCACAATAGCCAAGAGGTGGAAACAGCCCCAGACACCCATCAGCGGTTGAATGGATAAACAAAACGTGGTGTATATACACAATGGAATATTATTCGGCTTTAAAAAGGAAGGAAATTCTGACACATGCTACAATATGGATGAGCCTTGAGGACATTATGCTAAGTGAAATAAGCTAGTCACAAAAATAATGTATGATTCCACTTATATGAGGTATCTCAGGTTGTCAAATTCATAGAGACAGGAAGTACAATGGTAGTTGCCAAGAGCTGAGGGGATGGGGAAATGAGGCGCTATTGTTTAATGGATACTGAGTTTCAATTCCTCAAGATAAAAAAGTTCTAGAGATCCGTTGCACAATAGTGTGAATGTCCTTAACACTAGCGAATGAATGATATGCTTAAAATAGTAAAGATAGTAAATTTTATATTATGGGGTTTTTTTTTGACCACAGTTAAAAATGAAAAAATATATGTAACAAGTAACTTTAAATATAAGGGAAATCAACTATAACAAAGATTTCATAAGATCAGTACACCATGCACTATCATAAAACTAGACTTTTCAACTTCCAGAATATTTGCCTATTTGATTCCTACCAACACTTTAGTTACGACAGTTTTTCTCAACCTGATGGTTTGGTCACATAATTGACAGAAGTTGCTCTCATCAGAGGTCCCCAAATCCTACTGATGAAGCCTAGAGACATTGGGTTTGTATTTATTTTTTGTGTGCCTAAGAAAATTCTTGATTTTATTTTCCTTTTAATTTTTTTTAATGTTTATTTATTTTGGGGGCACCTGGGTGGCTCAGTCGGTTAGATGGCCAACTTCATGCAGTTCATGAGTTCAAGTCCCACATCAGGCCCTGTGCTGACAGCTCGGAGCCTGGAGCCTGCTTCAGATTCTGTGTCTCCCTCTCTCTCTGCCCTTTCCCACCTGGCACTCTGTCTCTGTCTCTCTCAAAAATAAGTAAATGTTAAAAAAAAATTTAATATTTATTTTTTGAGAGAGAGAGAGAGAGAGAGAGCACAAGCAGGGGAGGGAGGGGCAGAGGGAGAGGGAGACACAGAATCTGAAGCAGACTCCAGGCTCCGTGCTGTCAGCACAGAGCCTGACGCGGGGCTCGAACTCATGAACCGCGAGCTCATGACCTGAGCTGAAGTTGGATGCTTAACCCACTGAGCCACTCACCCAGGTGCCCCAGAAAATTCTTGATTTTAAAAAGCCTACCAGTTTTTAAAAAGAAAAAGAAAATGTAATAGCATTAAAATTATGAAAACAAAACCGTACCCACTATCTCTCCCCCTATGTAACAACTATTCCCCATTTGCACATTTACCCTTCCAATACTCATCCAAATGCAGGCATGTTTTTATGCCTCTGTAGTCATGGCGTGCATATCATTTTACACGTGTTTCTATTTTCATTTGCTATTGTACTGGAGACAGTTTTCCAATTTTTACATTTTCATTGAAATTATCATTTTTAATTTCCATATAATATTCCATTGAGTTGATGACCATCATGAACATAGCTATTGCCCTATTTTTGAACACTTATTTTTGTTCTGCTAATACAGATCAAACAGCCTGGATATTTAAGCTATTTTTGATGTGCTCAGAGTTTTATTCAATCTGAAGACAAACCAGAATATTGATGTGCTCAGTGTTTTAAATGATCACCGGTAGAGACCAGTGTTCCTCATGGAGGAAGACTGAGCCTATACACTGTTCTCCTCATTTCCTGAACTTTCCTTTCCTTGCATTGATCAGCTTGTCACTACATATATTCATATAAGTATTTGATGGTTGTCTCCCCCTCTACATGTAAGCTCCATGAGGCCAGGGACTGGGTCTGTTTTGCTCACTATATCCCAGTGTCTAGCTAGTGGTTAGTAGGTATTTAATAATATTTGTTTAATGAGTTAAACATCATCAGGGATGACCATGAGCCATTAGGTTAAGAAAGGAGGAGAAAGGAGGAGCCAAGAGCCAAGGCTTAGCTATCGTAGCACGATCCACTTCTCCACATTCAGGAAAAATATTGGGATGATTTTAATAACCAATAAATCAAAGACTTACCATAACTTTTTTCTCAAAAGAGTAGTCTGGCACATTGTCCTTCAGTTTTTCCTCCCTTCTCTACTCTTTCACAATGAATACATTTTTAAGACGTCTACCTCTACCTCTGTTACACATGTATTTGTTACATCTTTTCTTAAAGGAGGATACTGTCTTAGAAGGCAAGATTTACTTCTTCCCTACCTCCTATTTGCATTCCCAACAATGTTTAGGAGATAATACATACTCAATAAACATCAGTTCCTTTATCTTAAAATTCATATGGAATCCCAAGGGACACCAAAAAGCAAAATAATCTTGAAAACGAAGAACAAAATTGGAGATCTCATACTTCCTGATTTTAAAACTGACTACCAAGCTACAGTAATCAAAACAGTGTGGTTCTGGTATAAAACAGACATATAGGCCACTGGAATAAAATAGAAAACCCAGAAATAAGGCCTTGCACATATGGTCAAATGATTTTCAACAAGGGTACTGAGACTAGTCAATGGGGAGAGGACCACCTATTCAACCAATGGTGTTGAAGAAGTTGGATTTCACATGCAAAAGAATGAAGATAGGCTTTTACCTTGCATTTACCTTACACCATATTACACAGAATGTAACTCAAAATGGATCAAAGATCTAAACACAAGAACTAACACTATGAAACTCTTAAAGGGGGAAAGGCTTCAAGACATTGGATCTGGCCATAACTTCTTGGGACATGACACATAAGCACAGGCAACAAAAGAAAAAAATAAATAAATTGAACTTCATCAAAATCAAACACTTCTGTACCATCCAAAGATACAACCAATAGAAGAAAAGGGTAACTCTTGGAACTGAAAGAAAATATTTGCAACTCATTTATCTCAAAGGGGTTAATATCCATAATATAAAGAACTCCTGCAACTCAACAAGACCAACAAAATAAACAACCTTGCAATTTTAAAATGTGCAAAAGACTTCAATAGACATTTCTCCAAAGAAGATCTACAAAGGGCCAATAAGTACATGAAAGGATGCTCAACAATACTAATTGTTAGGGAAATGTAAATCAAAACCACAATGAGATACCACTTTACACCCATTAGTATGGCTACTAGTAAAAACAAAACAAAACAAGAAACAAAAAACAGAACTGAACGAGTGTTGGAAAAGATCGAGAGAAATTGGAACCCTTGTGTACTGTTGGTGGGAATGTAAAATGGTTCAGCCAGGGGCACCTGAGTGGCTCAGTCTGTTGTAAAGTGTTCAGCTCTTGATTTCAGCTCAGGTCATGATCTCGCAGTTTGTGAGTTTGAGCCCCACATCGTGCTCCACGGTGTCGACAGGACAGAGCCTGCTGGGGATTCTCTGTCTCTCTGCCCCGCCCCCACTCTCTTTCTCTCTAAGTAAATAAATAAACTTAAAAAAATAAAATAAAATGGTTCAGCCACTGTGGAAAGTAATATGGCACTTCCTCAAAAACTTCAAAGTAGAGTTAGCATATGATCCAGCAATTCTGTTTCTGGGTATACGCTCAAAAGAAAGCAGGGACTCACGCATATATTTGTACACCCGTGTTCATAGCAGCATTATTCACAATAACCAAAAGTGGAAGCAAGTGTCCATCAATAGATGAATGGATAAACAAAACTTGACATATACGTACAATGGAATATTGTTCAGTCTTAAGGGGGAAAGAAAATCTGACACGTAGTAACACGTCTGAACATCATGCTCGGCGAGATAATCCAATCACAAAAGGAAAAATGTTGTATAAGTCTACTTTCATGGGGTACAGAGGAGAGTCCAATTTGTAGAGGCAGAAAGTAGATTGGTGGTTGCCAGGAACTGGGAAGAAGGGGAATTATTTAATGGACATAGAGTTTCAGTTCTGCAAGATGAAAAGAGTTTTGTGGATGGATGGTGGTGATGGTTGCCCCCAAATGCCACTAAACGGTATACTTAAAACGGTCAAGATGGCATTTAAAGTTATTCGTATTTTGCCACAATTAAAAAAATAGTTCCTTTTCCCATCGTTCATATCAAGTGTGAATCCCTCAGTGCCTAGCATGGCACTGTGCATCTAGTGTGTGCCTCCAGAAATGTGTGAGTGAGTGATGATGCCCGGAGTTGGAAGACACTTGGAAGCCATGTGTGGAACCCTCTACTTGGGGGAAGCATGCCTTCTATAATTTCCACCTTTACCGAGACACCTCCAGGTGTGGGATGCTCACTACCTGTCAACACACCTCACTCCTTTATTGTATGCTTCTTTTTTCATTAGAAAGGTCTTCCTTGTGCTAAGCTGAGATATGACTTTTTGGTAACATCTCCCCATCCCCAGTGGTCCTAGCTCTGCTTTCTGGGCCCAGAAACTAACTCACTTGACTGACCTTATAAAATAATAAATAGGCAGAGTTCTATGTACTAGGGAAGTTAACACTTGACCCCAAATTAATCTTTTCTAACAATGAGACACTCCTTTTCTATTTTAGACACGCACTGAACTGTCTGAAAAGGAATATCTGGCACTAATTTCTTCCAGAGACTCACCAAATGGTAACTACATGGAAGCAACAAATGGGTCTGATGGCGTCTACTGGTGGGGCGGGGACTCCAGTAATCTAAGAATGGGAAGTATTTAGCCTGGAGAAGAGACACATCACAGAGGGAGATATTACCTGTCTTAAGGACCGGTCCACAGAAGAGGAGACTTGAGGTAAGTCAATGGAACATCAAATACAGGAAGGTGGACTCAGCTCAGTGATTAAGAAGAGACTCTAGGAACCTGGAGCCTGGGTGGCTCAGCCAGTTGAGCATCTGACTCTTGATTACGGTTCAGGTCACCATCTCATAGTTCACAAGTTTGAGCCCCACATCGAACTCTGCACTGACAGTGTGAAGCCTGCTTGGGATTCTCTGTCTCCCTCTCTCTGCCTCTCCCCTGCTCACACTCTCTCTCTTGCTCAAAAATCAATAAACATTAAAAATAAGAAGACTCTAGAACCTTTCAAGCACGTAGAATAGTGACATATAGTAGGTGCTCAGTAAATTATAGCAATCATTATTATTAATCATCAGCTTGAACTTCATCACCCTTTTGAAATTAGAAAACAGACACACACACACACACACACACACACACACACAGAGTCATATACCACACTGGGCTTCCTGGCATCGTTCATACCTGACATAGAACATTCTAGAAGCATTTCTGTGTTTAACACAGATGCGGATAGCACAGCTACTTAAAATTAAACAACTCTAAAAGCTGTCACTATTGAGGAGGGACTATTCAAGGATCTTTGGTCTCAAACCCAGCTTACTAGAGACTTCCTTCCTTCAAGTCTTCCTGCTGGGCTGCAGTCTACAACAGGGTTCTACCTGCCTCCTTCCAGGGCTGGGATCCTCTGACCTTTCATGTCCTGGCAATGACTTCTATGCATTTTGGCAGTGACTGCCTGAATGTCTGACTCGACCCTGATCTCAGCTTCTCGGGCTTTCTCTCTCCTTTAATTCCGTGGCCAAGGCTTCTGCTGCCCCTTCCCCTCCTGGAGCAACCCGTGCTTTTGAAAAATGACCATGCCGAAGGGGAACTAACACTTACAGCCTGCAGCAGGTCGTGTCAATCTGATTTTTTAAATGACAGAGGAGGTTCGAGGATGTACGTAGCTCATGGTGGCATTGCCACTCTCCGGGATGATCCAAAGATCAAGGAGGAGGAAAGGATCTTCTGAATGTGAGCACATTCACAGACCCAAAGGACGGAGAGGTATTTAAAGTAAACTGGAACAAACCTGCAACATCAGGTGCGTTCTGCCTTCAAAAATAGCTGCCAGTTAGAAAGGGTTATTTACATATTGATTTCATGCTAACTTTGTAATGGAATGTGCTGCCTGCCTGCCTGAGACCTAACAACTGTCATCATAATTTTTTCTAAAAATACAGTCAGAGAAAAACACTCAGTGAACCCTCCACTGGAAAGTGGCTGCGAAAGACCCCAGATCCCAAACCTACTTGACGGACCACCTCCAAGTCTAGGGATACTCAACAACCATAGCTAAGGGAACGTTTCACAGCTACGGCTGGTCTTTCCTTCCTCTAACCAGCCTGCGCTCCTTTTCTTTTTTTTTTTTTTGTATGTCATTCTAGAAAACCTGTCTTGTTCGAAGGTGAAGGAGATGCCTCTCTCTGCAGAGTGCCTTTATGCAAACTCCAGCTGGCCCCTGATCAGAAATAATGGATGACCCAGAGGCCGAGTCGGCCCCACCAGCTCCAATGATCCCTCCTGGGTGCATTCCTGACGCGGTTTCTCCCCACCCGCTCTCTATTCTGCACCAAGGGGCCCCACCTCTCAGGCCTCCTAACAAACAGCGGCTTCCAGCCGTTTCTCACTCCGGATCCTTCCAAACCCTCCAGGTCTGTCCCTATGGAGGCTACGGAGCAGATCCCTGGCGGGGCTGTCATCATATTAGCAATGGAAATGCCTCTTTTTGCCAGGCCTGGTGGAGTTGATTCGGTTGTGATCCCTGGCATATGGATGGCATATTTGCCGCGAGCTAGGTGAGATGAGTCCCAGAAGGCCCGCCACCAGCCCCCGCAGCCGCGTCCCCAGCCGCTCCCTCCCGGGCAGGCGGGCAGTCGTGTGAGCAGTTACAACGGCCAGAACCAGCCGTAACTGCTGCCCACTTTGTCTCCAGCCGGGCCCCCACTGCTGGGGACAAATCTTTCATTCATGAAGAGGAGCTTGTTAGGCCAACTCCGGGGACACTAAAGCCACTTAATTAAATTGTGGAAAGTTGCTCGGCCCTGGTGGGAAATTTGCACACAAAGGCAGGGTGTCTGGCCCTTCCCTTTGCCAACAGGCGCCAAAACAAAACCGTGACCTTACCCGCTCCCCAGGCCCCCCAGCTCTTCGCCTCTGCTCCCAGCGCCCCCTCATTAGAGGGCGTTTGTTAGGGGATGTTTTCCCAGCGATTCTCTGACAGGCCTTTCATTCCTGCCTCGGCAATCAAGGGCGGCAAGTACAGGCTGAGAGCCCTCCAAGGCCTGATTGCTGAAAGAATTTCCAAAAGTAAAGAGTGTAAACAGGTACATTGAAAAAGCCTCTTTTGAACAATTATGTAAACATTCCGAACACTATTTGAAAACTTTCACAGTGGAACTGTCGGATCGGAGCATTCTTGTTTAATGGCGGGGGCACAATGGCTGTTCCAGGGCCTCGCCAGCTCCCTGCAGACCTAGCTCAGGGAGGTGGCTTGGCGGCAACATGGGGGCTGCGGGATAAAGAAGTCAAGGGATCGCAGCCATGTACAAATGAGTTTCACTGTCAGACCAACAGCCTCTTTCTGTGTGTGTTCTCGCTCCCTCGGCTTCCAGAGGAATCTCCTGGGAACGGGGTGGGTGTATTCTTTCTTCTGATTAGACTTCTCCAGGACCTGGTCCAGTGCTCTGCACTCAGGGTAGGTTGACAATCCTGCGTGCAAGATACATTCCCAGATTCACTTCTGCCTCATTTAAGATATCCTTCAAAGCATCAAGTGATCCTTCCGTAACACCAACCAGAGTTGTTGGCCAAGTTCCCTTCACGGTAGGAATGGCTCCTTGTTCACCTTTCTCCCTTCCCTACTCTAGTTTGCTATCTGTCTCTTTTCCACGCGGCTCAGATTCTCCCGGTTCGCTAACTGCAGCATCAGTGACCCTCCCCGCGTTACGAGGAGTTTAGGCCACACGAGTGAATTGCTGGATCTCGTGCTTTACGGAGACACTGAGGCTTCAGATGACTCGTCATACACATCCTTCCTTGGATCAGCAGAGCCAGTCTCTACCCACTTGGTCCAATCAGCCGTGACCACCAAGCCTTGCAGGGTTTATCTGAGTAACAGCTGTGGTCCTGGAAAGTGGGGGCATGGCCTGTCTTTGTTTTGTATTTTAAAATCTGTTTCTTAGTAGCCTAAATGTTCGATAAAGGGGATTGACTTATCAACACAAAGAAGTCTTACGAATGTGCATTATGAAGGCCAGGCGAAGTCATGGGAAATATTACGGAAATAAAGTGAAAAATCAGGCCACGAAATCATATTCGTACTATACTGGAAAATACAAAAAAAGAAAAAAGCATGCCTGCGTGCAGCAAAGGACTGGAAAGGGCCACGGCGGAATGAAAACACTTGTTCTGGGAAGTAAGAGTACCAGCATGTTTTACTTTGCAAGCCTATCTTTAATGTCATCGCATTGTGTTGTCAAGGCAGGGCCTGGGAATGCTGGAAAGCACCCGTGTACATACAAGGTTGAACATAAAAGGCCACCCCAGTAACCCACAGAGAGATGTACACACCAGCCTGCAGCACTGTGCATCCTTACCAAGGATGTGGATCAGAGCTTCTGAGTAAATTTCTTAGGTCTAAAGAAGGAGCTAAGGCTTGCCTGCTTGCTGAGTCCCCAGGAGGCAGAAACTGAATCACAACTACAAGATAAATCAGAAATGTAGTTGGTGGAATTGGTGGTACTCAAACAGGGTCAGTAGCAGAGCAGGAGCCAGGGAGAAAAATCCCCTCTCTCCATTTTATGGAGACCCCTGGATACAGAAGGGCTCAAAGAGTGCTGAATATGCCTATCTCACAGGCTTATTCAGTTTGACCCAAGTCAACATTTATTATGCACCCACTCTGTGCCAGGGCCAGTGGTATGTGCTGGGCATACAAAGTTGTGGGATAATTTTGATCCCCCAAAGTTAGTCCACAATGAGGTGGGGGAACCAACATCTTTAAACATGTGCATGAATCAATGGGATTTAGACAAGGGTGCCAATTAGACAATTCAATGGGCAAAGAAATACTCTTTTTAACAAACGACTCTGGGAACTTGAATATCTACCTGCAGAAGAATGAATCTGGACCCCTACCTCACATCATATAAAAAAATTACCTTGAATCAATCAGACACAAACATCAGAGCTAAAACTATACAACTCCTAGAAGAAACCATTGATGTAAATCTTTGTGACCTTGGGTTAGGCAATGGTTTCCTAGATATGACACTAAAAATCACAAACAACAAAAGAAAAAGTAGATAAATTGGACTTGATCAAAATTGGAAACTTCTGTGCTGCAGAGGCACTATCAAGAAAATAAAAAAAAAACAACCCACAGAATGGATAAAAATATTTGCAAATCTTATATCTGATAAGGATCTAGTACCCAGAATATATAAAGAACACTTACAACTCAACAATCAAAAGGCACACATCCCAATTTTAAAATATACAAAGGACAGACATTTCTCCAAAGAAGATATACAAATGACCAGCAAGTAAATGAAAAGATGCTCAACATCATTAACCATTAAGGAAATGCAAATCAAAACCACAGTGAGACACCGATTCATACCCCCTGGCTATAATCAAGAAGTCAGACAATGAAAAGTGTAAAAAGAGGATGTGGCGAAATTGGAAACCTCATACATTACCGGTAGGAATGTAAAATGGTGTAGCTATTATGGAAAACAGTTTGGTGGTTCCTCAAAAAGTTAGAGTTTACCATACGATCTAGCAATTGCACCCAGGAGAATTGAAAACATGTGTCCACCCAAAAACTTGTACACGAATGCCTGCAGCAGCATTAATTATAAGGGCCAAAAGGTGTAAACAACACAAATATCCATCATCTGTTGAATGGATAAACTGAATGTGGTCTAACCGTATAACGGAACATTATTCAGCCATAAAAACGGCCGAAATACTGATACATGCTATGGGCAAGACACAAAAGACCACATCCTGGATGCTTCCATCTTAATGAAATGCTCAGAACAGGCAAATCCATAGAAATGTAAAGTAGATTAGCATTTGCCGTGGGCCGGGGTGAGGGGAGGGGGTGATTGCTGAAGGGTACAGGGTTTCTGTTTGCGGTAAGGAAAAGTGTTTTGTCTTTAGATAGTGGTGGCAGTTGTCCAACCTTGTGACTGTACTAAAAACCACTGAATCTTATACTTTAAAAGAATGAATTTTATGATATGTGAATCATACCTCAAGGTTTTTAAAAAGTGTATCTGGAAGGTTCTGTGAACTGTAAAGCACCACACCACACACAGTAAAATTTCTACAGCAGCAGCAAGAGGTATCTCGTGGGACTCCAGGGCCCTCATCAGCCGGACTCTGGAGGCCCCCCTCAGTGTTCGTGTCCGCAGGTCACCGGGAGAGGCTGCCTGCAGGTGACAGCCTCAGGCCTCGGGAGCCTAACCAGGGCTTCCATGCATCCCTGATTTTCCAGTTTCCAGTATTTGCTGGGGCACATGAGTTCTAGATCTGCTGAGCCCCTTTGGGATGGGAGAATGGGGAAATTACAAATAAGCCTGCCTGGAAAGCCAGCACAGGCAAGGAGGCCAAAGGCACTGAGTCAGAAACATAGGGCTCAATCCAGAATTCCAGGAACCCGGTAATGAGCAGGGACCACCCCTCCTCCCAGCATATGCGCGTGCGCACACACACACACACACACACACACACACACACACTTGATTTCTTTCATCAGATTTGGCCAGATTGTGCCTTGAGATTCTAAGGAAAGTTTCTTCCACTTATTCTCTGTTTCTGCAATAACAACCAGAGTGGGCAAGATCCCTAGACCCCCAGCACAGCCCTGCTAGAGACGTCCTTTTTGTCTCCTGGGCCAGACTTGCTGCAGTGTCTGTCTTGGGGCCACAGGAGCTGGATCTGGTGTCAGACTGTTTCCAGGTCATGGGTCCACTCATGCCCCACTAGATTCCTGAGCCGTATCCCTGAATCCTACTTGAAATGGACCCTGGTTCTCTGTATGAACTAGGTGACGCGACTATCTCCAGGAGCCAACGTATGTTTCCAATGAGTCCAAGGGTCCCAGCACTCTTTAGACATGATCTTCTGAACTCTAGCTTGGCTGGCCAGAGTGGCTGGTACCCAGTGTTCAGAGAGTGGCCTGGGCTTCAGACCATCTCTCCGTTCAGATAATCTCCTGAGCTCTACAAGTCTGTAAGATCAGGCCTCAGGCTATCTCTCTGACATCACACCCTACCCTCTCGCCTTCCTTCATTCCGCTTGGGCCACACTGGCCTCCCGGGGTCCTTGAGCAAGTCAAGCATGTTCCCACTTCAGGGCCTTTATTCCTGCTCTTCTCTGGCTGGAACAGTTTTCCTCCAGGTCACATGGCAGGTTCCCTCACATCATTTAGCTCTTTGCTCCAAGGTAACCTCCTTACAGAGGTCTTCTCTGACCATCTCTTATGAAATTGAAGCCCTGTCACATTCCATCCCCCTATCCTGCTCTACTTTTCCTTCTTTATGTGCTTTGTGTCTGTAGCCCCCTCCAGAATGGAAGCACCGTGAACACTAGACTTTATTTTATTCACTGATTGTATCCTTAGCACCTATGAGTGCCTGGCACTTAGCGGACACTTTATACACATCTGTTGAATGAATGAATGAATGAAGGAATGACCGAATGAATACATTATCCCATTTGAAGCTCCTCGCAGCTCTGTGAGAAAGGCAGATTACGGGCCTTGTTTTAGCTCTGAAAATTTAAAGCAGAGAGACAGTAAATTACTTGTCCGTGTTCACAGAGAGCTGGGGGTAAGAGAGGGCCTCAGGCATCTCCAAGCCCCTCTTCAAGACTCCAGCCATCCCTCCTGCTCCTTGAGGAATCCTCTATCTGGAGACCTCCTGTAGGGTTTATGGGAGAGCAGCAGAGCCCTTGCGTGAGGCCAGCCTGGGGGCAACAGAGGTGCAGGGAGGAGGGGGTGGGCAGGAGGAGCAGGTCTAAAAGACTGGGATGCTCAGCAATCAAGGGAGGAGCTCAGAAATCTCTCCACACCCTATTCTGTCCAGGAGGCCCTGGGTGTGCCTTCCACCACTGCAAAGCCCTTACTAGAGACTTCTCTGGAGACTCCCGGGGGTGTGCTCTGCCTTGCTGGTTCTGAAGTAGGTCAGTCTTCAGAAATTCCTGGGCGGGTAGCTGGAAGAGAGCCCATGTTCTAGACTCAGCCTCACCACCGTCTTCCACTTAGGACAACAGGGTGTGGGAGTCTGTCCCATTGCCTTAGAAAAGGGAGGAAGTGCGGGTGTGAAGCATGCTGTACATGATCATGTAGCATGATGCAACCCCGCTTTCATTCGGAGGCAGGGCTGGGAGGGAGGGAAGAGCACTCGGTTGAGAGTTTTGAGTCTCTTTGGAGTACCAGTCCTCATCACTCGGAGCTCCGTGATGGACAAAACTCCTCCTTGCTCTGAGCCTTGATTTTCTCATCCATTCAATGGAACTAATAAACCCCACCTTACAGGGATACTGTGAGGATTCAGGGACACAAGCACTGTCGCTGAAGGTCAATGTGGTCTGTGAGAGTGTGATACATTTTGTGCTCGTGGCAAATCTAGGAAATCACATGAATGACGAGAGAAAAGAAATCTAACCAATCAAACTTGAGAACATTCACTCCCTGTGCCTCCATTTTCTCATCTGCAAAGTGGGGGTAATAATAGGACCTATCACATAGGATTGCTGGAAAATGAAATCTATAGAAATTGCTCAGAACCCTGCCTGGTCTATGGAGAGCTCTTAATGGAGGTTAGTTACTATCATTGTTGCTATTATTATGAATGTCATGTATCAGTACTATGGTCTGCAAATAATGAAATATCAACTAGGAGGTGTTGATACACCTGCCTCCATTTGGGCAATGTCCATTTTCCATTGCACATCTACTTTCCATCCTGGGGTCCCTGTTAAGGGGGAATCACTCACTTGTGCCTGAACATGCATTTTAGCCAAAAAAAAAAAAAAAAAAAAAAAAAAAAATGGCTTCAGCTCTTATACACAAAAAAAGCATTTAAGAGGTAAAATATTATCTTGCCTTGCCATGACAAAAGTTTGTCAATTTGCATCTCTGTGTGAATTAGTAAGGAAGTAGGAAGCTGTGAAATAATTGGTTTAATAAAAATTAACTACCCATGAGGTGCCCAACCTAGAAATTCCAGTGGTCCTTGCAGGAAAAGGCAAATATCTGTACCCACGGGTTGCTTTTAACTACAGAAGAGGGCCAGATATATTCTTCGTGCATCGGCAGGTAGATGCAGATACAAGCAGGCAGATTGCAGTTCAGTATTAAAAAACACTTTCCACCAAAAGAGCTGCCTGGAAATGAAGTAGCCTGACTCAGGAGGAAAGGTGTTCTCTGTCACTGGATGTGATCAAATGGAGGTCCCTGCTGCCGAGATTAATTCATTGGGAAAGGTCTGAGTTACATTACTCTTAAGGTCCCTTCCAATTCTAAGATTCCATGACTCTTTAAGTGTATGAATTGCCGAGGCAGGAGAAAAGGAAGCCATACTCACCTGAATCTCAGCTCGTGATTATGTACACAGAAAACCAAAAAGGGCTCAACGGTTGCCTTTGGCCACCTCCACTGCACCAGCCAAGGGAATACAAAGACCTTTCTGCTTTCCCCTCCATTCCTGGGATAACAGTCTGGTCCCTCTCCCATAGCATCCACCGTAACCAGTACACTCCACTGTGAACCGGCTACAGGTGAGGACGAAGAGGGCCACTGTCTTGCTACTCAGCTCAGCTTGTCGCAGCTTCATTCATTTGGCAAATGCTTATTGAGCACCTATTTTCTGCAGTGCTGAGCGCTGGTGATACAGAGGCAAGTAAGTATGGTCCCTGTCCTTAGGAAACCGAGAGGCTAGTGCAGCATTCATAGAAGTCAACGAGTATTGGAATACCATGTAATAGCGGCAGATGAAGAGTGTGCCAGGAGGGTGTCTAATCTAAAAGCCTCCCTGGAGGAGATGACACAGGCTGGATTTCAGAGGTCACAGAGACCTCTGCTGACCAATGCTGTCCAGTAGAATTTTCTCCAATGATGGCAATATTCCAATATGGTAGTTACCAGCTACATGTGTCTGTGGAGCCCTGGAAATGTAGGTGATGTGACTGAGGACTGAGCTTTTAATCTTATTAATATTAGAATGTGACAAGATTGGACAGGATAAGCAAGCGGCCAGAGAAGGCTGTGAATGCCATGACATGGAATTTCAAGGGAATGGGATTAGGGACAAGGCCCCTTAGAGCACATGTATGGGACCAACAGGAGAGAGCAGAGAAAGGAGCCCTGGAGAAGGCTGACATTTAAAGGGTGAACTAAGAAAATCAGAGAAGCAAAAAGAAATCTAGAAGATCAGTGTCACCAAAACAGGGAAGAGAGCGTTTCTAAGGAGGGGTAGTCAAGAATGTCAAATGCCATAGGCACTAAAAAGATGACAGTGAATCTGGCAACCAGGGTACTGGGGGTATGGAGAGGTGGATTTAATGGGGTCTTGGGGGGCTTCGCACCCATCTGGATTTGGCAGTTGGGGTCTGTTCCTCCCTGACATAACCTACTCCCTAGAGACCTGGGGCCCTGGGTTTTTAAACATAGTGGAGTTTTAAGCCTTTTGGAGTCACAAATGTCTTTGACAATCTAATGAAAACTATGCCTTCTCACTCCAGAAAAATTCACCCCCACAGAAAATGTTGCATCTCATTTCGGGGACCTCCTGAAGCTCAGCCGTGGACCCCCTGGTTGGAAAAAGCCTAAATGACTTCATTCTTATTTGCTGAGTTCTGGCTGCAGATATCTGAGTTTTGACCAAATCATCTGCTCCACGGGAATGTAAACTTAGATAGAAACCCAGTTCCTCTATCCCTGGGGCCCCCCAGCCTCTGCTCAGGCTGGGTCCATTCACATTTCCGGATGTATTGTCCTGCTGCCTGTCAATCAACTCCAAACCCTCTTGCAAATTAGCATGTCTAAAACTGCCCCTTGGCAGCCTAGGCCTTGAGATGAGTTAACTAGTGTTTCCCAGGGTCCTCAGCCTTGAATACAAAGGGGTCACAAATGCAGTTATAAAACTGCCTGCCACTCCCCCACAATGCCAGTGGGGCTGAGTGGGCTGTACTTCCCCCACCCCCTCTGAATCTTGCCCCAGCCCCAGCGTTGGCACCTTCCCTTCCCATTGCAAGTCTTGGCTCACGGACCCTTTATGGCCCACTTTTCTAGTTCTTGAACATACCTAGGAATAGCTAAATTAGCTGAAGTTCCAAGCCTTGTCCCAATTTAAAACCCAGATATGGTTTGGGCCATTCCTAAAGAAGGAACATGACATCAATGTGTGTTCTCAGGAGAAAAGAGAGAGAACAGGTGGAGATATGGAATGAAAGAAGGAAGAAAGGAAGAATCACTCTGTCTTTCTATCTTAGACTCTCTTTTTTCTAAGTTTACTTATTTATTTTGAGATGGAGAATACAAGCGGGGGAGGGGCAGAGAGAGAGAGAGAGGGAGAGAGAGAGAATCCCAGGCAGGCTCTGCACTGTCAGCACAGAGCTGGACATGGGGCTCGATCTCATGAACCATGAGATCATGACCTAAGCCGAAATCAAGCGTTGGACGCTTAACCAACTGGGCCACCCAGGTGCCCCGATATCTAAGGTTAAGTCAACCTTAGTTGTAAAACCATGACAGAGTAGGATACAACAGTTACCAACACCCACTGACATACTACTGCAGCAACGACTAACAGGACAATAGTTAACAGTAACAGTAATAACAACAATAGGCTCTCATGTTACTGTTCTTGAAGCAATTTCCCCAAAATGCCCCTCAGCCAGATGATTGTCCCCTGGGAGAGCTAAAGCGAATGGCCACCCCAGCAAGCTTGGCTACTGCTCCTGAAAGCTTGGGAAAGCCAGCAAACTTCCCCACTAACCCACCCCAAACACATTCACATGTTAATTCCAGAATGCTGTCTGTTACAACTTACAGTACATCAATCCGGGATGGAGCTCCCCAGACGGTGCTGGCTGTTCTGAGCTGCAAGAAGTTCGATATGGCCCTTTAGATTTCACAGACACCCTGTCCAAGTACAAACACACACTCACACACGCACAGGCTCACACGCACGCCCACTCTATCAGCAGCCTGCGTGGTACGTGCAGTCAGAAGCCATGTGGGAAACGTGCAATCACACCTCGCTTTCAGAGGCAGGGAAATCTTTCTTGGTTTGGGAACTGCAACAGTTTGCATGTTGAGAGCGCACAGGGGGTTTCCAAGCATCCCACGTGGAGTTTGGTGCTCTGGCACAGTTCACCTACTTCCCACTTTGCCAGATCCTTTCTGGAGGCACCCTCCCCCCAACAACCCCACACAGCCTGGGGAAGGCCCTCCATAGAGCATGATGTAAATGTGGTTCTTGTCAGTTTTCTCAAAGATAATGCATTGGTTCGCTCAACATTTGACAGTTTACCCAGATTATTGATACCTCCCAGAAGCACTGGGAGAGTTCCCAAACAGGAATTACTGACCGTATTTTACGGGGGAGGAAAGTGATGTACGAAGAGTTCAAATGACTTGCTCAAGGTCACCGTGGTAGTAAGTGTTAAAAGGAAAAATTCGGGGCACCTGGGTGGCTCAGTTAAGCATCCGACTCTTGGTTTCAGCTCAGGTCATGATCTCATGGTTTGTGGGCTCGAGCCCCACACTGGGCTTTGCATCTCTGTCTCCCTTTCTCTCTCCCCTCCATTTGTGTGTGTGCTCTCTCTCTCTCTCCCTCTCTCTCTCTCTCAAAAATAAACAAACATTTTTTTTAAATGTTTATTTATTTTTGAGACAGAGAGAGACAGAGCATGAATGGGAGAGGAGCAGAGAGAGAGAGAGGGAGACACAGAATCCAAAGCAGGCGCCAGGCTCTGAGCTGTCAGCACAGAGCCCAATGTGGGGCTCGAACTCATGGACCATGAGATCGTGACCTGAGCCAAAGTCGGACGCTTAACCGACTGAGCCACCCAGGGGCCCCTAAACAAATTTTTTTAAAAAAGGAAAAATTTTCTGATACTTGTTGGCAAACAACAACAACAACAGTAAAAAGGACTTTATTCAATACTATTGCAATAGGAGCTAGAGGTAGGGCTTAACTCCAAACACAGCAAAGGCAACTGGGGATTTATAGCCAAGGAGCAGAGTGAGGGAGTCAGTGGGTGGGAAATCACTAAGAGGAGACACGAGGGCAGGGGATCCTCACCAAATGCAGGCCAAGGGCTTAGATGGCAAATGGTGGGAGATAAAAAGCTTGATCAGCTATCAAGGGTGGAGAATTCTCTCTAAATTGACTTAGCAGGATTCTTGCAAAGCTTCAGCTATTCAGGGACAGATCTAGAAAGCCAAGGTCAAGACCTAGTCAAAAAGAAGGCTCAGAGGAACCTGAATAAAGTTTGCTCAAGGACAGAGTCCTTGTCATAAGGGGCAGGCTAAGGCCAAAACTCTGGCTTGGAGGTCAGGGCCTTTCCCCTGAGCTGCCCTTATAAAAATCATAATCTCAACTTATCCCTACATTTATTACTAACTTTACGGCCTGTGAAGTTACATACAGAATTCCATATAATGCTTCATTCCACTCCTTGAATGAATACTAAGAGTTTGTAATGTTTTCAATTTATTGATTATGAATTTTCCTTGTCCTTCCAACCCTAAGAATTAAGAAACTATTAGTTGGAAGTAAATGTTTAAGGCAATACTGATTGATAAAATGCCTTTGGGGAGAAATGATGGTGGACCTTGGGCTTCAGCTCTTGATTCATACAACCTTGAGCAATTCTCTTCCTGTAAATGAGAAAGATGTACAGCCTTGAGGGTTCTAGAGTCCCAGTGCTTATGCTAGAATCCCAGCTCTACCACTGCCTAGCTGTGTGACCTTGGACAAGATCCCTGACAGCAATTAGCTTCCATTTCCTCACCTGTAAAATAAGAAGAATAGTGATACTCTGTCATGGGGGTTGTGAGGATTGACATGATCTATTTGAGGGACATAGCACAGTCCCTTTCTAATAGTTTCTGTTCCGGAGCCATCAGCTCTTATGACCTCAGTGTTCTTATGTGTAAAATGGAGATAATAACACCTCTCTTGTGGGATTTTTAGCCTGTGGACACATCACATGGGATAAAGTTACTTCTAAGTGCTGAGAGAGTGGTTGAACTAGTTGTTTGATCTGGAAATGGTAAGATATTCCATGAGCTTCAAGGGTATCCATTATTGCTGCTCACTGAGTCACAAGCAGGGAGAGTACAGGGCAAGGGGAGAGCCTTTATGGGTTCTGGATGGAGTGGCACGGTGGCGGGTGATGGCTGGTTCTAGATGGTAGGACATATGACAATATCCCCCAGGTAGAGATCCACAACTCAGATGGAGGAAGCACTCTGGGCAGGGACCTGTGCCCCCCTCCCCCCCCCCCCCCCCAGTCAGTCAGCAGCTGGAAATTGGTTATTTTAGGATAATCCCACTGGGAGCTCAGAAAGGATCTTCACTGCCCTCCTGGGACTGGAGGATTATTAGGTTAAACCATATGAAATTGCCAATATTCAACTGTTTGCAACCTGCAAAAACAGCAACTTCATATGATTCGACATCATATTAACCTCTTCCCTGTGAATTCATTTGTCTGTACCATTTTATTTGCAGACTGGTGCCCATAATTGAATGATTCACGGGCTCCTTTTTCATTCCACATACATTTCCTATCATCTGATGTGTAGGCTGGTGTGTGTGGAGTTAAGGGACAACCATTGTCTGTCTCTCTTGCTTGTCTGAATCCTGGACCGATTGAAAGAGACCCAGTCAGGCAAGGGTTGGGGGGGCGGGGCACGGATACTGAAATGTTGGCTTGACTACTGGTGAGATCAGTTCTGGAGGGTGTGACTTGTCTCGAGGTGACAAAGGGCTTTTCCCATATTGAACCCCTGCATTGGGCAGATGACCCACTCAGTCACAAGGATAGCTGGAAAACTGTCTGGCCTTTAGTTCTAGGACTGTCCATGCACAGTTGTCTGCTCAGACAGCTCGGGGTTCCTCTTCCAAACTCGCCAATCAGTTCATCATCCTTCAGGGACAAAGTGAGTAATGTCAGTTCAAGGCAAGGATAGGACTTGCCATCCTTCTCCATGGAAATTAAGCCCACAAATAGTAACAGCAGGTAAAAAAGAAACATACACACAAGCAAAACCCCACTTATTAAAGGCCTGCCTGTGGTGTAGGCGACTTTATTAAAGGTTTTGAGGTCAAGGAAATGGGCTTATATCCCAGCAAAGCTAAAAAATTATAATCTGTTACTAAAGATCTTTTTCTTGGGGTGCCTGGTGGCTCAGTTGGTTGGGCATCCAACTCTTAATTTCAGCTCAGGTTGTGACCTTGCAGCTCGTGAGTTCAAGCCCCGCATGGGGCTCACAGCTGACAGTGCTGAGCCTGCTTGGGATTCTCTATCTCTCTCCCCTCCTCTTTGCCCCTCCCCTGCTGGCATTCTCTGTCTCTCTCTCTCTCTCTCTCTCTCTCTCTCCCTTTTCCTCTCCCTCTCTCTCCCCCTCAAAATAAATAAATAAACTTAAAAAAAGAACTCTTTCTTAATAGACTGCCACTTAGTTCCATTGTCCCTTTTCTCCTCTCCCACCCCACCCTGCTTTTTCTACCTCTTGGGAGCATCCCCCCTCCCTTTCTCCCATTTTATTATGTAGAAAATTAAGGCTCTTTTCAACTTGCACCCCCAATTTCAGCTGAGATACTTCTTTGCATATATTTTTCTATCTGCAGAGGATATACCTCTTTCTGCAATATAGGAGCAGCTAACCTAAGAGAACACAAATAATTCTTCCTGAAAACTCCAGATCACTGTATTACACCCTATCCTTCCTGCCACAAAATAAACACCTAAAAAAATAATTCTCAATTATGCCGACATTTGGTAGGTATGGAGTTTCTCCCCAAAATGTCTTT
The DNA here is from genome assembly GCF_018350215.1 of Panthera leo. Taxonomy (NCBI): domain Eukaryota; kingdom Metazoa; phylum Chordata; class Mammalia; order Carnivora; family Felidae; genus Panthera; species Panthera leo. The sequence goes on from NC_056686.1 coordinate 29,534,745, forward strand.
TCTAATACAATTATTCTAAGCATTAACCCCAGTGAAGCTTTGCGTTTAAAGACGCAACACTAGGTACACACCGTCTGCTCTCCAAAGTTAATGCTGATACATTAAGCTTCGCGATACAGGCATAACTTAGTCTCAGTCCAAATTATTGATTGCCATTCCCCCTCCTCCTCTTAAATTAAGAAAAAATGAAGGAAAGCTAAGAAATTAAGAGGAATCACTGATGACTCTCCTTAAATAAAAGGATCCTTTCTAGTAATCAACTTTGAGGAATTATGGCTTCTTATCCAATGATTAATCATACATATGACAGATGTGGGGAGAAATGTAAATTTAAGGAAAAGCACATTTTGATCGGATTCTAAAAACCTATCTCGAGCATGCAATCAATAGCACAATTCTCCTAGATGGTCACCTGTAATCCTAAGTATCAGGATAATAAAATGTAGAATTAGGAGGATGCTTTAGAAACCATGAGATGCTCCCACCTTAAGACCTAGTTCAAATGGCTCACCCACAGCTGCCCAGGAAGTGAGAGGCAGAGTGGAGACTAGAACCCAGATCTCCTCCACTCCCCACCCTCTGCCCTTCCCCTTTTCATGCCTGTTGTTAGGTTCTACTTTAAAACCATCAGAATATCCGAGCAGAGATTGGGGTTTTTGTCTTGCCTCATGCTCTATGATAATGAAATTCTAATTGGTAACTTAAAAGGACACTTAGGAATAAAACCCTACAAAGCATTTGGAGCAGGTGAGCTTGGAAACTTGACGATATTCCTCCCATCCACCCAAGAAGCTGTGCTTCCCCTCTAGAGATGGCCACACAGCCATCCCTACCTTGCTGGTATTAGAAGTGCCTCTGTGCTAAGACCTCCTGCTTCCTTAGTTGTGTGTCCTTCCAAAAGGACCACCAGCCCATCTCTCTCAAAGCATCACCCTATTTGCACCTGTTTGAGAGGGGGCAGGTTTACACTTCAATGAAATGTGCACTCCTGCCTCATTACAGCAGCAACTGGGTAAGACCTGGGGTGTTTCTGACCTTTGTGCTGGAGATAATGTGCTTACTTCACTCACTACAGGACCATAAAAACACGACACAGTGTGCACGACACCAGCTTCCTTAGTCCTTTTAATCGATGTCCGACCCTGATGCTCTTAAAATAAATATTAACCTATTCTCTGAGCTCTCTTAGCTCTTAGCTCTCTGAGCTCATTTGTATATTTGCTCTCAGAGATACAATATATATGGGGCAGAAATGAGACCCAATGACTACAGTCCACGTATATCCTGTTAATAGTCTACAGAACCCAAATGCCACCAGATGCATCCCATTCAACTTTGGAATCAGGGTCAAGAGTTATTCTTTTCAAATTAGAAGAGGGGAGATAGAGTGAGGAGGGGTGTGTTTTGCCCGAGGTGGTCTCTGCAGAGCGGACGCCTGAAAACCTGCGTTGGAAGCCCAGCGTTCTGTTCCCGATTTAGTACTGCAGAACCAAGAGACTTCTCATCCCCACCGGTGTCCCCAGACACTGGCTCTGCTGTTATCATGACTTGGGGAGGAGGGGGTGGGGATGAAGGAGGATGTCACAGACAGTTGTCAAAGGGATAAAGAGTTATACTTTGGGAACAAACACCTTGACTTTGCTGAGGCATAAACTTCACAGTGGGAAACCATTATTTCAGTGACAAAGCTTTGTGCGGTTGACATTATCTCTTAATTATCTGCATAAGAATGCATTTGTCAAGTTTCAGGAGATGGGATTGATAACAATAAACTTGCATTTCTGCACAATATTTGAAGTCTGAAGGCGGAAGCAGCCCAACACACGAGGAAAGAACTGGAGGCGGCCGTCTGGTCTGCAACCCCATAACCATCACAAAGCCTTGTGACCCACGTGGCCCAACCAGACCACCAGGCTGTGTCCAGCTTCTGGGGCCACAAGGCAAGATTCCTGGAATGTCTTGGCCTAAATGTTCCATGTCTTGGGAAGACACCATTCACCACTGTATCCCAAAACACAGAACCGGTCTGGTTCCCAGCCATGTACACCACAGTTCCTACCCTGGGTGATAATCATGGAGTATTTCACTCTTAGTTACTTCCTGGCCTAGTTAGCCGGGGCAGCAGGATCCCAGCTCCTTCCACCCCATTCTTCCTCCCCAAGATGGCTCTAGCTGCTCTGTAAACACCCGCGGTGAAAAATCTTCAGGGTACTGAGGTGCCTTTCCTGAAGTATATTCACCAGAGCAAGATCCTGCTGTGGTCAGAAACACAGAAGAGCTCTGGTTGGATGACCTGACTCTGATGATATATATTTTTTTAATGTTTACTTACTTTTGAGAGAGAGAGTACAAGCAGGGGAGGTGCAGAGAGAGAGAGGGACAGAGGATCCAGAGCAAGCTCTGCTCTGATGGCAGAGAGCTGATGCAGGGCTCCAACTCCCGAACCTCGAGATCATGACCTGAGTCAATGTCCAACATCCAACCGACTGAGCCACCCAGGCACCCCTCAACCTGACAATACTTTAATTCTTTAAGTCATTGACAATAATTTAATTGTCAGGTAAATATAGCTCCTTTTATAACTCCTTAAGACATATTTGATCTTTTCCCTGCCAGGAAGTTTAGAAGACACTCCCTCAAGGGGCTGAACCCTGCAATATTTCAGGATCTCCACCCAAAGGACAGTGAGGCTCATATGCCTGTATCCAGTAATCTGCTCTGATATTCCAGAGTTTTCAGGTTGGGTGTGCGGGTTAGTGTCCCAACATGATCCTTATTATAGGAAGCCAAGGACAGAAGCTTTGAGAATACCAGCATTTAAAGGATGGGAGGTGGGGACAGAGAAGGAATCTACAAGAGACTGGGAAAGAAAACCAGGCTGCCCACATCGGCCCCTCCTTGCCTGGGTCAGAGAGAGCATCTAGGAGACCCGGAAACTGACTGTAACAGGCCATGGCAGGATGGCCTCCAACTTGTTTACACCTGCCTGTACCCACAGCCTTGAGTGGTTCCCTACCACACGACTCAGGCCTCGCCCATGTGACTCGCATTGGCCAAAGGGACAATAACTAACATGATGCCAGCTGAGACTTGAAAAGTGCTTGCACTTAGAGCCCTGTGGCTGCCACCTGGGAAAACACCCTGACTAGCCTGCTGGGTGATGAGAGGCACACGGCCCCTCCTCCACAGCTAACAACCTGCAGACCCCTAGACTCCTAAATGAGCCCATCCTCGTTCAACCATAGCCAACCTACCGCTGACGCGCTGACGGCCCCTGCATGAGTGAGCTCAGCGGGGATCAGCCTAACAGCCCGGACCAGAAGAACCATACTGAGTGGTTTGTTTTGCATCCACAGATAATAATTGATACACTGACAAGATGAATTCAGATTAGAGATCCCAAGCGTGATCCCAAGTTAATTTTATGTGTCAACTTGACTGGGCCACGGGGTGCCCAGAGATTTGGTCAAACATTATATTCTGGGTGTGTCTGTGAGGGTCTTTCTGGAAGCGATTAACATTCAGATTGGTAGACTGGGTAGAGCAGATTGCCCTTTCCCAGGTGGGAGGGCCTCATCCAATCCACTGAAGACCTGAATACAAGAGAAAAGCCGAGTAAGAGGGAACTTTGCCTGCCTCGGTGCTGAGCTGGGACGCTGGCCTTTTCCCGCCCTCAGACTCGAACACTTACCATGGGCTTTCCTGGTTTTAGTTGGACTGGGATTCACACCACCAGCTCTCCTGGGTCTCCAGTTTGCTGGTTGCAGATCTTGAGACTTCTCAGCCTCCATAATCATGTGATCCAATCCCTACTAATCAGTCTCTCGATACAGATAAACGGATAGACAGAAATATACATAAAGATTATTATAGGTTACAAATATTTTTATAACAATCAATGTATATATAATATTATATACTTATTATATAAGCATATATAATATAAGATCTAATAAATATATAAATCTTATTGGCTCTGTTTCTCTGGAGAACCCTGACCAGTACCCCTCCCTCCCATTTCCTGATAACCAGTGTTCTTTACTCAGGGCTGTTCCAGGAACACACACTTCTCTCCCTTCCCCAGAGGTGGCTGAGACAGTCTGCAGGTGGGACTGGAGCCTTCCAGACTCCTTTGTTCTAATTGCAATCAGCAGTGACTTTCCACTCACTGGTGTCACCCATTAGCTCCTCTGCTCCCCCTCTGCCGTGGGAGTACAGCCTTCACCCTAGAAATGCCTCCCTCCCCTGTGGAGGGAAGAAGGACGAAAGAAGGAAGGTTAGGTCTGATTTATGTTGCACAGGGGCCATTCTTTTTCCTCTCATTCTTCCCCCACAGAACTGAATCCAAAATAAATGAACAGACTTACCCGTTCCTTAGTTTTAATGGAACTAATTATCTGATTGCAGAGTCCCAACTTCTGTGACTGCTTCCATTCTGGCTAGCGTTAGATTGCATTACTATTTTCATTTGTTTTCATTATTATTAGCTTTTAGCAATGAAATGGAGTTAAAATTATTACAGTTTGTAACATGCTTTTTGTACTAATAATTCAAGTACTTTTGAGTAGGAGCTGAGAGCATTAATTTGTCAATCACTTCTGCTTTGTATCTAGTCCTACTTTAAATAGACTAAACAAAAGAAATGAACACTATATATTTCCCCAAGGGATAGAACTTGTAAACATTCAGATATGTTAGGCTTTCATGAAATTATAAACTGTAATTCCAAGGTATATTGCACAAATAATAGGGTATTTCAAAATCAGTGCAGCTGACACACGAAAGCTTCAACTCTGGTTCACATAATAACACAGGGCAGCCGCCTGTGCTCAGAGTCTACTAACCTAGCCAGGATCCAAGGTGAAGGTGAATAAATGCAAACATTTTTGGAGGTTGAGCAGAAGGCCCTCAAGAAGCTCTGAGTCAGGGACCTACGCATTATGGAAAATGAGAGCCTTTTCCAGCTTCTACGCCCACTCAATCGGAAGCAACATTTGAAAAACAACAACAAAATGGGGATAGCCTGAACTACCACTAAGAAATGCCGCATTAATTCTCCCAGGAGTGTTTACAACAAAGAGAAAAGGAAGGACGATCCAGAGCTAGAAATACATGTGGGGTTGTAACTGTGCGTAAATGCGAAACAACCTCTCTATTAAACGTGTTGGAAAAGATCAGCTTGTATCAGTGGAATGCCTAGATTACGGGATGGTTCTTAAATAAAGAAATGCTGTCTTATTACCTTAAAATACATGTAGCACTCAATTGGATTAGGGCAGTATTAGTTCTCTGGGACCCAATTTAATGAATGAATAGGAATGATTCATAATTATCAAATCAATTGTCTCATGTAACTGTGTCTTTGGGGTAGTCTTGAAAACAGGTTAGTCCCTTAACTAGGTTGAGTGCGCTCTCTCTGAAAATCTTGTGTATCTTTCTTACTTGAAGCTTTCTCCCCACCCCAAAGCAAAGGAAACCTGTAACTCGGCTCCATTGTCAATGGTTACAGTTCCTGGTCCGGAAGGATTCCCACAGAACGGGGCATAGGGTAGGCTTGTTCTGGTCCCAGGATTGTCTGGCAAGAGGGGAGCACAAGTGGGATAGTGGAAAGGTCCATTTGTGCAGATTTGACTCCTGCTTTTTTTTTAAAGTAGTCTCTATGCCCAACATGGGACTTGAACTCAGGACCCCGAGATCAGGAGTCCATGCTCCACCAACTGAGTCAACCAGACACCTGCTTCTCATTGTTTTTATGCCAACTTTTTATCCCGCCTGAGAAAAGCCAGAATGTTAAGCTTGGCCCCTAAAATTAAACACTTCCAAGAAAACACAGGAGTTGGTATGTTACTGGGTTTCACTCCTACTGCTTAAGACTGTGATTTGGATAATCTCATAGTTCTGACAAGAATATATTTTGTCATTAGTAAGAGGCTGCACGGCACCTGTTCACTAAACCAGGGCTGGTTTTCAAGTCTGGGTTTTCTTTGGCAGAAGAGACCTTGGAAATTGACCAATTGGTTAATCCTGTTGACTCTCTGAGTCTGCCCCCCCTCTCCCCACGTGCCCTGCCCCCCACTCCCACCTCGCAGGCTGCTCAAAAAATAGCTTTTGACTGTGGCCTTTAACAATATGATAATTTATTTAAAACAGATACAGTCCTGAAAGTGACCCACTTAAAATTATTAAAGAGATACTGTGTTTATTTTTGCTGTCCATAAAACAGAAAATGGTTTATGAATATGCAAACCGATCTGATGTAATTAGCATGATTGGCTCCTACCGCACTCCGTTTTATGTGGTTACAAGAGTAGATGCAGAAACTAATGAGGTCATGTTAATGTGCCTGTGAAGAGAGCTTCAGCTGTCAGAACAACGAAGGCAAATGTCTGCTAGAATCTTTTCTTTTCCGCAGAACCACTGGAAACGGGCTTGCGTCGGGTGAGCTCCTGCCTGTGTGCTGGGGTGCCACCAGGTCCAGGAGCCACTTTGCCTCCCGCTTACGAGGAGTCCAGATGAGAAATAAAATTCTGTGTCCATTCAGAGCAATGATTAATGTGGTATTTAATTATCTAGAAAGTCTTCAACAAGTGCTAATAACTGAAACTCCTCCGGCAGTCAGCACATGCCACACGGTCCCATTAGACATGCTAACACCCTATCCCCTGGCCCTTCTTAATTAAAATAAGAGGCAAAAATGTTAATTGTGCACCGACTACCTCTTGGGATTAATCTGCCCTGATCATCGGGCCCTGCTAACCCAGGAAAGCAGGTTTCTCATTCAGGCATGAACAAAAGGCCCCTCCTCCTGGAGCATTGCCCCCGACCTGGTAAATTCAGGCCCCCCCCCCCCCCGGGGGAGGGGAAGAGGACAGGAGGCAGGCACGGAAGGGGCAGGGAGGCTTTTTAATCAGAATGCTGGAAGGCATGTCGCGGGATGCTCCTTAGATATCGAACAGGACACACAGACTGCCACGAGCCTTTCTATCTACATCTCTTCTAAAGCATAAACATCTGAACTTGAAAACCTTATTTTCCCATTTCTGCCAGCTCCTCTATAGCGCTGAAAATAAGTCTTGGCTCTTTGTACCCCTGCCTCACAGACACACAGACACACACACACACACACACACACACACTTTGCATGAGAAACAAAGAACATCTTGGGAGCCCCAATGTTAAAAGGGGGGGAACCAGTTGAAAGTGAAAAATGAGGTTTTGGTGCTAATCAAAGACTCAGCCAAATTCACTAGAAAGGGATCTCACTGGAGAGGCATTGCATTGGCTCATTCGAAAGACATTTAAACTTAAAGAAGAGGAAATTGGAGTTCTTTGGCTTGCACCTGGTGGCAGCCGTGACTTCTGCCTTTGGAGAAGCAGCTGGTCCATTTCTGATGTCCTCTCCAGTACAGGGTCTTAAAGAGTGCCTACTATGTGCCTGGCCTATGCTTGTTCATAGGCTTCTCACCTTCATTAGACTGTGTGTTCTTTGAAAGGATACAAATGTGTGTCTGTAACACTTGATAGTGCAAGGTACATAGAAGGTACTCCATAAATGTTTGTTGACTGTATGCATAAGTGAATGAATAAAGGAATAAGGACATTTTTAAGAAGTATGTAGTCCCTTCTTTGGGGTTTTCCCAACTTTGGGGAGTATACTTGTGAGATGATTTCTTTCCTTTGCACCCAGAGAGCCCTACCCATGGACACCCAGAGAGCCCTACCCATGGGCAGCCACCAGGGTGTGGTGCCCATCCAGGGAAGCAGAAGTGTCCAGAATCTGTCACCCACAAAAGTGCCCAATGTCTCAGCTTTCACGACACCATGTGCCTCTCTCTCATAAATACTGATCTTAGTTGTAATTTGATACTCTGATGGATGCAGCTAATGGCCATCTCCCTCCCCACCTACAGGCAGATAAGACCCACAGGGAAGATTTTGGTTGTCTTTTCTTCCTCCATTGCTACTGCACATCCATGACCAGCTCGGTGCCTGGCACAGAGTCAGTGCTCCATAAATCTCCAAACCTCAGTCTTTCCATTCGTACAGCAGGGGCTCTTCCAGCCCTGCCATTGTTTTTTTTTATTATTATTAAAATTTTATTTAATGTTTATTTACTTTTAAGAGGCAGAGAGACAGAGCATGAGTGGGGCAGGGGCAGAGAGAGGAAGACACGGAATCTGAAACAGGCTCCAGGCTCCAAGCTGTCAGCACAGAGCCTCATGTGGGACTTCGAACTCTGGAACCACGAGATCATGACCTGAGCTGAAGTCAGACACTTAATAGACTGAGCCACTCAAGCTCCCCAGCCCTGCCATTCTTGATGCTGTGAGAGGCCCCTGCTTAGAGTCAATCCTGGGGGTGCACACTGTTGGGCCCCAGGGAGGCCCAGGTTAAAATTCAGATCTATTACCCAAGTGAGGGTACATGAATATGAGAACAATCTTGTGCACAGTAGATTGGCCAGCTACCTCGAAGTGTGGCCTTGACCAAGGGCAGTGATGAGTGTGGTGGTGGCAAACACGGGTGAGTGTCGGGGAGGAACCGAGCTGGAGGGGTAGGGCCTATGTGGAGGTGTCAGGGCCCAGAAAACCAGAGAGGGCAGTGCCAGCCAGGAGAGACGAGGAGCAGAGGAATAGGGGCATTGCCTGAGTTTGCTGGGGCTGCCATCACTGAGTACCACAGATTGGGGGCTTACAGCAACAGAAATGTATTGTTTCTCAGTTCTGCAGGCCAGAAGTCTGAAATCAAGGTGTTGGCAGACCCATACACCCCACAAAGCTTTGAAAGGAGGATCCTTCCTTGCCTCTTCCAGCTTCTGGTGGCCCAGTTGTTCGTGGCTCCTGGAAGCATTGCCCCAACCTCTGCTTCGGTCCTCAGGTGGCCAGCTTTCCTCCGTGTCTTCACATCATCTTCCCTCTGTTATCTCTGTTCCTCTCGTCTTCTTCTTCCTTTTTCTTTATTTTTTAAAAAATGTTTATTTATTTATTTGGTGGGGAGCAGAGAGAGAGAGAGAGAGAGAGAGAATCCCAAGCGGTCTCCGTGTGCTCAATGCGGACCCAATGCCGGGCTCTATCCCACAACCGTGAGATCACGACCTGAGCTGAAATCAAGAGTCGGATGCCCAACTGACTGAGCCACCCGGGCATTCCTCCTTATCCTCTTCTTATAAGGATACTAGTCCAGGGGTGCCTGGGTGGTTCAGTCGGTTAAGCGTCAGACTTTGGCTCAGGTCGAGCCCCGCGTTGGGCTCTGCACTGACAACCCAGAGCCTGGAGCCTGCTTTGGATTTTGTGTTTCCCTCTCTCAAAATAAATAAACATTAAAAAAATAATAAGGACACCAGTCCTATTAGAGTAGGGCCCACCCTACTCCAACATGACCTCAACTTAACTTGATTACTTCTGCAAAGACCTTCTTTCCAAATAAGGTCATGTTCACAAGTAGTGGTACCAGGGATTAGAATCTGAACATATCTTTTTGGGGAGGAGGCACAATTTGACCCTTAACAGGCATTAAAAGTCTTAGTTCAGCAAACCTTCGACCGCTACTATGTTCCAGGCTCTGTGTGGGTCTCTATGGAGAAAAAGAAAAAATGAATCAGACTTCGTATTTAAGTACAGAAAGGATTTAAGCATTAGGTACAGAATTGTATTTAAGTACAGAAAGGAGACATCCTCTGGGGCACTCGATGCTGTGAGGGTCTGAAGAAGGCAAGATCAAGTTCAGATCGAGGAACCTGGAACAGCTTCACAGAGGTAGTTGGGTGGAAGTTAATTGCTGAAGGATGGGTGGGGGTTCCACAGGGGGATATGGGGGAGGTGAAAGCAGTCGAGGTTTGCCTAGGCAAACCACATGGCCCAGAATGTGTGCTCTGCCCAGTGACAATTTAAGGTTTACAAGCAGGAAGCAAAATGATTTGATTTTTGTTTTGGCAAAAATTCCAGCCAACTCAGAAGGGCATCCAAGGCGCTGGCTGATCTGATTGCTGCCTGGCCCTGAGTCTAACATCTTGATGACACTGAACACGCCAGGTCAGTACTCCTGGATCCTTGCTGCCTAAAATCCCCTTCCTACCTTATTGTCAGGCAAACGCCTACTTGCCTTCTAGAGCTCAGCTCCAATGTCACCAGTTGGGTTTGTTGTGACTTGCTTTATCCTTCCAAAGCAGTGTGAGCTCACCGCTGTTACAACACTAAAGACAGCTTGTTGTCACTATCTGTCATAGTCTCTCTTCCCTCCCAGACCGTGGGCTTCGGGGGCTCAGGGTCTGGGGCTCATGCATTTCTGTGTCACCAGGAACCAATTCCGTGCCTGACAAGCAGTTGGTATTTGATAAATGTCACTGACCACAGTGCTGAGGAAGGAGAGGAGAAGAAACCAGGACTAGGAAGACCCATTTAGGCGGCTGTCCCAATAGTGCTGGCAAGAAACGGTGAAGGCTTGGAGTACTGCTAAGGTGGTGTCAGGAGGGGAAGAAGAAAGACAGACTCCCCATGCCTAGAAAGACAGACTGGCCTCCTAAACGCTACATATCTCTTTCCAAAGTCGTAAGGACCTGGCATGACCTGAGCTTGCCTGCCCTGATTCTGGGCAAGAAGCACAAATACTGCAACCCTTAGTCCGAGGCTCAGTTGAGGAAGAGCTGGGGTCTGGCATAGCCTTGACCAAGGCCCCGGGATAGCTCTCTGTGGCTAGCCAAAGGCCTCCCCTTAAAGTCTTCTCTAGAGCCCAAGAAGGGCCCTGCTACGGCCTTTTGGTGGGCCAAGAGCGACCCCCAGTGCCCAGAAACTAGTCCAGTCAGCACCCCACTCCTCCTACCCCCCACCCCGGCAGGTTCTCTTTAAAGGGGAAGTCAGAACCATGCTGTGGAGCCTCTGCACGTAGCCCTGTGAAGACAGCCAGCAGCCCAGTAAGTGCCTGGAGAGCAAGGCTTCTGCAGTCAATGAGATCCCAGCAGACTGGGCTCACACAAGGAGCCGGGACCTCCTGCTGCCTCCCTCCCTCAGCATCTTCAACACCTTTGAGGCTGACCCAGCCTCTGTTGTCCTTTGGTGAATAAGAGCCTCCCACGGAATACCACCATTTTACCTTCCGAAAAACAAGCCAGCTCTGTCGCAAGCCACATGTGACCTGGGCATGGAAGGCTGGCTTTGCAGAGGCTGCTATAGGAGCTGTGCTGGCACAGTTACCCCAGAGCTGCAGGGGGTGGTGTATGTCAACCTCACCGGCAGGGAGTAGCTGGACCCTGGGCTCACACCAACACCACAGATGGGGCTACTGTCACAACCCCAAGGAAACAGGGAGGGAGGGAGGGCTCTGTGGACCCCAGCATCTCAGTCTGAATTTACCATTCAGCTCAGAACACAGAGCTTCCCTCACTGGGAAAACCCAACAAGGAAGGGAGTCATGGAAAAGAGGCCAATGATTAGCCCTGTGACTCCATTATATTCCCTCTCCCTCTCTCCCCAATCCCTCCCATTCCCCTTCCTCCTTCCTGGCTTTCCTTCCTCTCTCTGACTCAATAATTCTCAGATTCCATGGCCATTAGTTTCAAGTGTGGACTCCCCCCATTCTCTGTTTGTAAGGATATTTTGGTGCCGACTGAAGACAAGACTTCAGACAAGAAGCCAAAAAATTGGAAGGGGCCTTTCCATTCTGACAATGCCATTGAGTTTGCCCTTTGTTCGCACTGTTTTAAGATGGGAGGGGAAGATAATTTGAAAGAAAGTCAAGGGATGGAGAGGTCTTGTTCTTCACGTTTTCAAAAGGCAAGGGAAACAAGCCCACCCACTGACACAAGACATATCCCTTCAGCAGACATTAACTAAGAGAGGCCACAAGGAAGAGCCAGGTAAGAACCCAGGTCCTCTGACCCCTAATCCAGCTCTTTCTCCAGCACCAGCCACAGAGCATTGGTCTTTAAGTCACCAAGTACAACAGCTGTTGAAGCCCAGCACATCCAACAAGGCTCTGCAATCCTGAATGAAGTCACTGCCCTTCAGGAAGGCCAGAAAGAACCTAAAGAATGATACCAATGCCTTTGTGTTGAGCAAAGGAAGAGCAGGGGGTGGACTGAAACCCCCCACACTGAGCGTGGTCAGAAGGTTCAGAAGGGCCAGGAGCTCAATCCATAGTCACCAGGGAGATGCCCAAGAGAGACACAGTCTTCCTCTTTCTCGGCAGAGAAAGACCAGTTCTTGACTACTGTGTGTCTGTCCCAAGGGCATTCCTTCACTCCACACACACTTCTGATACTTCTGCTCACCAGATATGTGGGGCTTTTCCCCCACAACAACAAACAGGTCTCCGACACTGGCCGGGTGTCCTACAATTCAACTCCATCTGGACACTGTCTACCTGGAGAGAGTGTCAGACCCCACAGGGTAAAGGCTCAGTCCCACTGGCCTGTTCCCCCTGCCTTACCACATACACACTCCAGATACGAGCCCCGGTTATCCCATGTGCTTCTGACTAAGCAGCTATAGATCAGAGGCTCCAACGACCCCCCTCCTTTGGTTTGATTAATTTGCTAGAGCAGCTCGCAGGGAAACACTTACTTGCATTTACCAGTTTATTAAGCATATGATAAAGGACACCGATGAACAGCCAGATGAAGAGATACATAGGGCGAGGTCTGGGAGAGTCCTGAGTGCAGGAGCTTCTGTCCCTGTGGGGCTGGGGCGTGTACCTCGCAGTACTCCCAGAATTGGTGTGCTTGCCAGCATGGAAGCTCTCCAAACCCTGTTCTTTGGGAATTTTATGGCATGACCAATTACTAATTCCTCTCTGGACAGTAGGGGGCTGAAAATTCCAAGCTTCTAATCATGACTTGGTCTTTCTGGTGACCAGCCCCACCCAGGAGCCAACCAGGAGCCCACCCGGAGCTGCCCCATTAGAACAAAAGACTCTCCTAGTACCCTCATCCCTTAGGAAATTGCGAGGATTTGGGGAGCTGTGTAGCAGGAACCAGGGGCAGAGACCAATATATATATGTCTTTCTATTATCTCACAGGGGCCTTAGTAAAAGGCAACAGACAGCCCATCTTAGGGACTTGGGGGTTCCCTTTGACACTTGGAGGAATCAATTTAGAAACAACATTGAAACTGTTATCTTATGTATTTGGTGGTCAACAATTTGCAATTTATTATTCTAAATGGTCATACTAAATAGATTAGTTGCAAAGAAGAAATGAACTGAACACATCAAATAAGGCCATCTCCTTCAATGTTAAAATCTGTCCAAATGATTTAGATGAAGTTGTTTCTAGGAGCTTGCAAAACGAATCTAGAATATTCTGAGAACATCCTTAACCTTTGAGGTTGACAACTGGTCAGATAACTATGCCCTTTAATATAACATTCCTCAGTGTCCTAATTAATGACATAACTCTGAGCCTAATGATCCAGGAAGTCATTTCTGGCCTTCTTAACTCCATTCATTTCACAAATACCTATCGAATCACTATTCTGTGCCGGGTGCTGGGCTGGGTGCCAGGCATACACGGTGACTCAAGCAGACCCTGTCCCTGCCCTCAACCTGCAGCAAGGTGAAGGATACAGATAATAAAATTATCATACAATGTGATAGGTGGGGAGATCAAGGATGCTTTGAGAGTCCCACCAGAGGTACTTGGGCAAGTTCAGGTGATCCAAGAAGGCTTCTTGGAGTGGTTGACTTCTTTTTTTTTTTAAACATATATTTGTTTTTGAGAGGGAGATAGCACGAGTGGGGGAGGGGCAGAGAGACGGGGACAGAGGATCCGAAGCGGGTTTGGAGCCCAAAGCGGGGCTCGAACTCATGAGCCACAAGATCATGACCTGCACCAAAGTCAGATGCCCAACTGACTGAGCCACCCAGACGTCCCTGGAGTGGCTGACTTCTAATCTGGGACCCAGATGATGAATAGAGCTACCCAAGTTAAATAGTCAAAGGATAGAGATGGGGTGACCAGTGGAGAGGGCAGTAGGGAGACCGAATTCCAAGCAGAAGAAACAGCTTGGGCAAAGGACGGGAGTCTGTTGAGAGGATGAGACACACAAAAACTGAAAGTAGCTCAGAACAGCTGTGAAGTCACCCACACGAGGTGGAGAGGAGAGGCTTGCGAGAGTCGAAGCTGGGGAGGCAGGCAGGGGCCAGACCATGAAAATTCTTACAACATTCAGGTGTGTGAACTTTGGCGTGAAGGCAGAGCCTTAACCGAACCAAACCACAAAGCACCTTGTGGAGGGTATAGTTCAATTTGGAATCTGTCCCCGAATGCCCTCTGAAGTCCCTACGGAAAGAAAATGTGCAATGTGAACGAATTAACCAAGTCAAATGGCCTCAAATGCAAAAAATGTGCATATTCTTTTGAAAGTGAGCGCCCAGGACAGGCACAGATGTGCGTCCCTGCACCGGGCTGCATTCCTAAGAACAAAGTAGGAGAAAAGCGCTTGTGGGTATGAGCCGTGGAGTCAAAGACACCCAGGGTTCAAAGGCTGGCTCTGCGAACTGTCAGCCTCCTGACTTTGGGAGTATTACCTCATGTCCTTGGGCCTCAGTTTCCTCATCTGCAAAATCAGGATAACCGCCCACCCACTCACACCTCCGGGACTTCTGCAAGGAGAAATGAAATAGCCAATGTAGAAATTTTAATACAGCGCCTGGTACATATGTGCTCCATATATAGGGTCCTGTTAGTTTTGAAATGTATGTTGTCCTGGACTATGGGTGCTAACTCTAGTCATGAGCCTTTGAGATTCAATAAAGAAGCAGAGGGTAAAGAAGAGATAGGGATAAAGAGAAGGGATAAAGAAGAGAGTCCAAAATGGTAGTTACACAGTCCTCTCCAATTCTGCCTCATATGCAGGCCCTTATTTCCAGTCCTAAACGGTATGTCAGAGGGACCTGACATTGAAATTCTCTGTGCTCAATGCCTGGTATGTGACTTCCTGGGAAGGAGAGTCTTCCTGGGAGAAATCATCTGGGGCCCAGGTACAGCACAGCACGGCAGTCCCACAAGCTTGGATGTGCTCTGGGGACCTCCAGCAGTGGCTTGTGAGAACATTATCATCAACTCAAAATTCGAGCCAGTGAATCTCCCTGAGAGGTTGTGGGAAGGGGGAGGGCATGGTGTGTGTGTGTGTGTGTGTGTGTGTGTGTGTGTGTGTGTGTCAGTTCCTAGGGCTGTTGTAACAAACTGCTACAAAACGTAGTGGCTTAAAACAACAGAAAACCCTTCTCTGCTAGTTCTGGAGTCCAGAGATCCGAAATCAAGCCTAGGCAGGGCCACGCCCTCTCCGAAGGCTGGAGGGGAGAATCCTCCCTTGCCTGTTTGAGCTCCTGTGACTCCAGGCATCCCTGGGCTGTGGCTGCATCGTGTGTCTCTATCTTCCCAGGGCCTTCTCCTCTTCACTTCCAGGATCTCTTCCCTCTGTCTCATATAAGGACACTTATTATTGGATTTAGAGCCCACCTGGATAGTATAAGCTGATCTAATCTCAAGACCTTTAACTTAATTACATCTGAAAAGACCCTTCGCCGACAGAAATCCACGTTCGCTGGTTCCAGAGGACAAATCTTGTCCAGAGGACAAATCTTGTGAAGACCACCACTGAACCCAGTACGGTGGGCAGTGGGCGTGAATGGTGGTTCCCAACTCCCTTAGGCTTCTGTTCACTGCCAGCTGTTTCTCCCCAGATGGACACAGGGTGCACCCACAGAAACACAGGCACAGAGCCTTGCTCCTTTGCTGCTCTGCTTCCCAGACCTTCCCCTTGTGCAGCCCCCTGGTGCCCACCCTTCTGTCTCTCCTCTTTGCAAGAAGCACCTTGCAACAGGGTGTCAAGATGTCCCTTTCCCCAGGGTCCGTGGTTCTTCCACCCCAAACTGCATAGGCCACCAGGCTCCGGACAACTGTGCATCATTTCAAGAAGCCATTCGAAGATAGATACCTTTCTTTTCCCAAAACCATTCTCACCTAGAAGGGCAGACAGGGGTCTCATTATTTGTGAGGATGAGAAAGATACAAACAAGGAAATATTAATTCAGGCAAAAGGTTCACTCTTTCTTTTTTATGTACAAATTATGCAACGTAATTGTTTTACGGTGATTAATATTATTTCAGGGGCCTAACAAACAGCATTTACAATGCAAATCTCCAGGCTGCAGAAAGGTACGGCAATCAGGAGGCGAGTGGTGGCTGCTGGATGCCATGAGGCTGGGCTGGAGTGAGTGGGAAAGGGTCACACGGCTTCCCTTCGAACACGGTGTCCAAAGTCACACGAGCCCACGGTGGCTTCTCCCTCTCCCCTCCCAGCAGAGGCTTCAGGAAGACTCTCCAAATCCGCTGAGCGTGCCTTCTGAGCATTATGGCAACGTCTCCACTTCCACTCTCCCTTCCTGAGGTTTCCCTTTAAAAAGTCACATGCTTTCACTCCTAACCAAGAGAAAGGCACATGACTAGCTGGTGGGAAGATGGGGTATTGGAAAATAACAACATGGGGAAATGTGTCAAAAATACCCATCTGTTCTAATCTATCCCCTCATTAATAACCTCACCTCCCCCCATTGAGGCAGAAAATGCAGGAGGCCTCCCACTGTGCTGTATCCACCACCCCCCCCCCCCCATCTCCTGGTGCCATCTCAGTCGCGTGATCTCATGCTTTGATGTCCTTCGATTCCTTAAAAGTGTGATTAGCACACACTTTGCACACACGCAGCCGGTTTTAGTCGCTGTTCACCAGCGAGAACCCCCCAAGCTCGACACCAAGTGTCCTTGTGAGATGGTTATTCTCTCTAACTCAGCTTCCCTGCGCAGAAGAGCTCCTGGTACCGGATGAAAAATCACCTGCTCAAACAGCACAAAACACATCCCAGGGAAACCTCCGTTGTCACTCTGGGATGCGATTTCTCCGTATAGCGTCGCTTGCAACGTCCTGTGTTATAAATGTATCAATTCAATAAGTGTGAAATTTTCTAGAGAGAGAAAAAAATCGTAGTGTGGCATCTACATGGCTGAATCGTTAATTTGTTAGAGCAACAATATCAGTGCAATGTTGCAACTGGTTTCCTTAGTAACATGTTCAAGGATATAGGAAAACATTTTGGGGTAATAAAATGTTCCCATTTGAATTTTGAATAAACTTTCACATGAGGTAAGGAAGTGATATTCTAAAAATAACAGATTAAGCAATCAATTAACTTATTCAGTTATTCCATGAAACTTTAAAGTATGCAAACATTGTGCTTACTGGAAATACGACAGGTTACCCAGAATCGTGTCTGACTCTGCTGGTCAGTTAAATTTTGAAGAATTATTTGGACATGTTTTCCCGTTTAACACTCAGCAATGGATAGAAACAGCTCACCTGGGTATTCTAAAATGAAGAGAGTTTATTCTTAAGGGTCCAATAATAAAAAATAGATTACCTCCTTGGTGCTAGAATTCAGCAGCCCAGATTTCCAAATCATATTTTCTAGGGCAATGGTTTTCAAACTCCACCATGCATGAGAATCCCCTGGAGGACTTGTTAAAACAGATGGCAGGGCCCTACCAGTGCCTGTGATTCAGTAGCGCTGAGGTGGGACCTGAGAATCTGCATTTCTGACAAGTCTCCAGGCAGTACTGATGCCTCCCGTTCAGGGACTGCACTTTGAGAACCATGTTCTAGGGGAAGCCTGCAATGGATCACTCCAGGGGCCCCTGGGTGGCTCAGTCAGTTAAGCATCCGACTTCGGCTCAGGTCATGATCCCACCATTTGTGGGTTCGAGCCCCACGTTGGACTCTGTGCTGACAGCTTGGAGCCTGAAGCCTGCTTCAGATTCTTTGTCTCCCCCTCTCTCTACTCCTCCCTTGCTTGTGCTCTGTCTCTCTCTTTCTCTCTGTCAAAAATAAATAAACATTAAAAAAAAAAAGATAAATAAATAAAATGGATCACTCTGGTCCTGAACCACGAAATATATACCTTAACAATGAACAGATGATTTTCATATCACTCTAAGATAATCTGAATCCTAAAGCAACGTCACGGTCAGAACTTCTCTTTTCTTTTCTTATACATCGTTTATAAAAATCTTAAGGAGAAAGGTCCATTCTCCTGGAAGACAGAGAAATGCAGATGGACACAGAGGCTAATACCTCTAAAGAGGACAAGTCAGGAGCTGGGCCCCTCCCGGGATCAGGCCAACATCACACAGTGTGGAGCAGGGACCCTATTTGTAATCACCTCCATTCTTAGTGCTTAGCGGACAGCCACACATGAAGCAGGAGCTCCATAAATGTTGGCTAGATGTGCTTCCGTCCTTAAGGCCACAATCAGCGAGTACCTTGGTTTTGTTACGGATTTTCCTAAATGTATTCACAAAGTCATCGGTGACGGGGAAATGCTTAAATCACAGTCCTCGCCCTTTTGCTCCTGATATGATAATCCGGCTCTCCAGGTAGACAGTCAGCTTATAAAATGGATAGTGCCCTGGGCTGGAGTCAGGACATCTTGCTTCTGGTCCTGAATTTGCCCCAACTTGCCACTGACCTTGGGCTTTCTTTCCTCCATCCCCAGGAGGGTCAGACCGGCATTCTCTGACAATGCCTTCCAGCTCTGGTAATGCAGGAGTCAACCTTGTTTGGGTTTGGGTTTTTTGTTTTTGTTTTTGTTT
The DNA here is from genome assembly GCF_018350215.1 of Panthera leo. Classification (NCBI taxonomy): domain Eukaryota; kingdom Metazoa; phylum Chordata; class Mammalia; order Carnivora; family Felidae; genus Panthera; species Panthera leo. The sequence continues at coordinate 29,553,383 of NC_056686.1, forward strand.
TTGTTTTCCTCTTTCTGTACCAAATCAATTTCAGTCTGAGGTAAAGGAAATTCCCAAATTACTGTTTTGTATCTTGCAGAGGATTGCTTCCCACAGCTAATTTCTCAAGTTCAGTTTCCTTCCTCCAGAAGCTTGCTGTGTCCACATTTCAATTAATTGCCTATTGGCACACACCCGACTCCAAATATTTGTGCAGTTCCCGAGAAAGCCTCATTCAGCTAAGTACCTGATCGCATCAACCTGCTCTCTGGTTCCAACATCTCAGAATATCCAAGCAAGGAAATATGCAAATGCCAAAGTCACCCAGAGAGAATTCATCAGGGGAGGCAGTCATTGGAGGCAGAAAGAGAAGCTCAAATGAAAGATATTATCGCTCACTGGAGATGAAGGAAATCGGGGTGGGGGAAGGGAGGAAGTGGAGAATCTGGAGACTGGAGATGCTCGCATCTAACGGCACAGGATGCGGTGTCTTCAGAGAAGGGCTGAGCAGATCGGCTGAGTTACAAATACACTATGGCAGCACTTGTCTTAGAAGTCGCAGAAATGGGAGTGTTATTAGAGAGGCTACCCCAAGTCTCAGTGCCAAATAAATTCAGCGCTCCTACTTGCTGACAAACTCCTACCATTAGAATCACTCTTCAGTGTGTTTTATAACATTGCAAAATGGTTGGGATAGAGTGCTTGCTAACAAAAGTGGTAGAGGCAAAATTATAGCAACACAGGATCTCCGGTGCATCGGGAAAAAAAGACAGGAAAAATATTCCAATGCTGGCTTGCCTCTGGGTAGTGAGATCATCAACAAGTTTGTCCCCTACGTATATATTCTTTCACTTTCCAAGTTTTCTGCCATTGATAAGTACTGCTCTCCTGCTTGTAAGGTTAAGAAAAGAGAAAACCTTTTAAAAGTTGTTTGTCACAATAAGAATGCTTTGAAGGTAAGCCACTGACTTCAAAAAGCTCCTGGTAACATGCAAATCTGTCACTTAAAAGGGACTGTCCGTTAACTGCTTTGCATCGTTTGGTTTGTCGTCTTGGCCACTCTCATCCTAGAAAGCCAGATCAGGGCCAAGAAGCACTTTTCCTTCATCTGGCATCCTGTGAGCTTATACTGATCCAGGCACAGGATGGGCATTAAGTGTGGACCGAATTAATTGTACCAAAAACACAGAGCTGCAGATCTCAGAGGAAATGGAACCCAGGATGAGCTTTGAAAGAACAAGGGTGATCTGGAAAGGCTGGAGCAGAGTAAGCCCCAGGGGACGGTGTATTACAGGAGTCCCAGTGGAGAAGAAAACAGCATGAGGGTCTTAAGCATAGGCCTGAGGAGGGGAGCAGAGGCAAAACGGAGTGGGGTGGGGACCCCCCAGGGCCTAAACCCCCTTATAGCACAGTTTCACAGATAGCCAGCCCTGTCCTATGGCATAGTAGTAGCTCGACAGCTTTCGACGTTCTTCTGTTGAGCTCTGGTTTCACGGTTACTCCATTCATGGAGGCACCAATCGCAAAATGGCAGTTAAGTGAAGGAAAACATGCAAAGCTTCTTCAGAGTTGGCTGGGTCTGCCTCGCCTGGACCGAGGACGTGGTGCTGAGTGCTAAAGAAATCTCCAGGGAAATGCCAGTCACTTTAAAGTTTGAGCAGGAGCCCACAGCAAGACTAGGGGATGTAAGGAAGAAATAGGAGGCACAGCCAAGAAATCGAAGGACCAGGATGACAGAAGGACTTTGACAAAACATAGTGACACAATGTAGATGGGTTCATTGCCACCACACCTGTCCCCCCGCCCCCCTGCCCCAGGAAATGACTTATGTCAAGTAAATGGAAAAAATATTTCCCTGATTTTTCTCATTTGAGGCAAGCCACTTACGCATAAAATTATACCTGCTTATTTAATACATATTTATTGAGTGCCCACCATGTGTTAGGAGCTGAAAGTTGGTAATGAACAGAGCAGTACCCTGGCCTTGTGGAATGGGTGAGCTGGAAGGAACATTTACTCTCGAGTTTAGCAGCTGCCGTTTACCGATGAAGAGATCACAGCCCACTACAGGGAAGCGGTATGACCAAGAGCTAGTACATTTCCACCATCGCTGATTATCAGGAGGCTTTACGCCTTGTGACTTCTCGGGATTTCCCCTCCCTACCTGCAATGGTGAAAGTTCTTACCCACCAGGGCTTGTTAAAATGTCACCTAAACTCCATGAAGCTTTTCCTATGCCTTCCTTTGGGTTCCCACTGTCCTCTCTGCCCCTGTAACAGCATTTGTCACAGTCTGCCTTGAACTTTCGTGAGTACACATCTGTCCCTCCGCTCCATTCGGAGCCCCCTGAAGGCAGAGATGACTTCCTACTCATCATACATTCTCAGCACCAGCACGGCTGGAGGGAATAACATTTATGGAGGAGCCACCCAAACCTGGAAACTGTGGTAAATACTTTTTACACACTGTCACGTGTAATCCTCAAGATGGATATTTGATTTAAAGACGAGGAAACAGGGGCACTGGGTGGCTCAGTCGGTTAAGTGTCTAATTCTTGATTTCAGCTCAGGTCATGATCTCGCAGTTCATGGGTTCGAGCCCTATGTCGGGCTCTGTGCTGACAGCGTGGAGCCTACTTGGGATTCTCTCTCTCCCTCTCTCTCTGCACCTCCCCCTTCTCTATCTCTCTCAAAATAAATAAACTTAAAAAAAATTAATGTAACGATGAGGAAACAGACACTCGGAGAGCTTAGATAACTTGCTCAAAGTCACAAAGCCAAGTGAAGAAGCCACAATTCAGCCAGTTCTATCTAGCTCCAAAGCTAGAGCTCTCAGTGTCTATCATCTATCTATCTATCTATCTATCTATCTATCATCTTCCTATCTATCTATATTCTCTGCTCTGTAAACTCTGTAAACTCCATGAGGTCAAAGATGGTGCCTGTCCTATACATAGCACTCAGCACGGTATCTAACACTGTGGTATCCTGCTGGTCACATAGAACAACCCTGAGTCCATGTGGGAGGGACCTACACAAATGCGTGAGTACCACAAGGCCAGGGCAATTGGGGTCATCATGGAGGCTGTCTACCAACAGAGGGCACCATGTAGAAAGTTGCTACTTAAACAGTTCTGCCGTTACCATGTTCAAGGGCAGAAGTGAAAATGAACTCACGGTAACCTTAACGCAAAAAACAAACATAAAGCGAGCCCTCAGAAGACAAGGATATAATTTCCTAGAGATGCAGAACCATATGGGCAAGCAATAAAGCCAGGTAGGGGCTGGGGAAACGGCGATGCAACCAAGATCCACGGAAGAGCGGGGATGGGATGCTGGGACTATTGCAGTGGCAGGGTATGCAGAGGCACCCTTAGGAGAAGCCTGGCACACAGCACAGGGCTGAGAAGACCCTCGCTGTTTAAATCCATTTCACTTCCTAATCCCTGAGCCAAATCCGCCAGGGGACTGCTTTCCTTCCAGTTTACTTCCAGCTCCTGTCCGTTCCCCACCTCTTCCCGGCCACTGCTCCCTGGCTTTCCCTCAGTTGCAAACACCAGATCGAGATTGTCCAAAGCTCCAGAGTAAACCAGAGAAGGTTCAGTGGGTCCACATTTCCATCGCCTTCTTCTAACTCCAGCCAAGAAATGACCACATGGAGAACACATCTGGGAGACTGGTAAAAAACACAGATGGTTTCCCACTGGGCCCCTTCGATATTTTTTTTAGTATCTACAAAAAGGAAAAAAAATCTACCTCTCCGTTTACCCGCTTTCTTTCGTTGTGGGCTGAGAGCTAGACAACACATGGACATCCTCTGTGTACTACCTTCTGAGAAGCTCAGACCCAGTCGGAAGCTTGTGAGGCTCCTCGACTTGGGCCTTCCTTACAGGCAACGGGAGGGCTGGCTTCTCCTTCTGCTCCCCGTGGGGCCCAGCCCCGTGCTTAGAAAAGAACTCTCGAGAAGATTTGTGGGAGCTCAACATTCGAACACCTCAACCCCCACCCCCACAATTTCCAACCTTCCTTTTGCTTTTTTAAAAAAACCGTCCTGCGAGATCTGTGTTTTTAGTGTGACCTACCTCAAATCCTTTTTGTAGGCAGGCAGGGAATAAGTGAATAAATAAACAAGTAAGTGAAAACTGGACTCCCTCCTGCCTGGGGGTACTTGTGTAGGGCTTTATCAGCTCCACTTCCAGAAAATCCACCCTAACGGAGACTGAGCGAAGAAACAACAGTTTGGGAACTCAGCGGGTTCCTGGTGGTTTTTTTTTTTGTTTTTTTTTTTTGTAACCTAGATAAGCCTGGGCGCCTCCAGTAAATTCCCCTTTGATTGGTATGTTTCATCAGTTGAACTGTAATTGGTGCAAACAGGTAATTTGGAGATTACAAGATTTATTCTTCTATAACAGTGATTACTGATTGCTAATGATAGTGCTGATTTTTAGGTGTTTAAAACCTTGACAGTTACAATACTCAAGTGATTTACTACAGTGTCTTAGAGATAGCCTCCTTCGGTTCCCTGAGGACAGAGTCTGTCTGTGTCCTCCATGAGCTCTGCCCAAAGACCCATGGGCGTGTGTGTGTGTGAATAAATGCTTATTAATATTAATATTATTATTAACAATAATAATGACTACAGACTATAAAGCCTTCATCCAGAATAGTGAGTCACTCAATCCACTTGTAATTTCATGGATTTTGAAGTGTATTCCTTCTCTTCCCAGTGCCTAATTCAATGAGGTGTTAGGATTATTAGCTCTAGAAATAATTGGCCTTAAAGGTACATCATAAAAGGCCGAAGTCATAAACCCTCCTCCCTGACATTTGGAGAGGCTCTAGTTTGGAGGCACTCAGAGGAGCCAGAACTACCCAGTAGCTGCCTTCTTGCCACCCCAGGGAAAGGAGCTAGACAAGGCTGCCCTGGCCGGGTGCCAGCTCAGGAGCCAGGCACCGCCTTTGGGCGCACTCCCTTGTTATCCCGTGTTAACAGGCCAGGCGCGAACATGTCAAAACACTGGCGTGTGAAGTGAATGGAAAGTGGCAGTGCCCAGACAGGAAAGTTGCCCTCCTCCACCCAGGGGGCCCTGCACGCAGGGTGTGGGCGCCCAGTCCTCCCAGGATTAAGCCTGGCACTCACACACTTGCCAGCAAGGAGCGCCGACATGATAAACTCAGGCCGACTAACTCAGAAACATGTACCCAATTACCACTGGGTCAGGCCTTGTACCCAGCACATAATAGCAACTCCTCAGCCTCGGTATCTGTTCATTTTTCTTTTTTGTTGAGGCTGTAAGTGAGGAACAGCACATGCCACCCCCCATTTCCTGCCGCTGGGTCTTGACATGAGCTGTTCACTGCGTATGTGACACTGCACCTGTTAGGGCAAGGCCAGCTCAGAGCCACTTCCGTCCCTGCCTCTCCCTTCCTTCTCCTACCCATGCTGGGTAATGCCTCCCTTCTCTCAAGTCCCATAAAATTCTGCTGGCACTCTGAAGGGGTGGGTGACATTTCTCTGAGCAGTGCCAAGCATCTGGGCATGGGGTGCCCTCTAGTTTGCAAGAATACCAAAGAGTTTGGTGTCCTTCTGCACTCAGCCTACTGCCTCATGTGTAACCTGTGTTCCAGAAGGCTATCTGACACAAGCAAAAGCTTTCCTCTTGGTGGGCAGGGTCATACAACTTTAGAGCACTCAGTGCACCACTGAGGAAATCTGTCTGACCCCTTGACCTCAGGGAGGAAGAATCAAAGGCTTAAGTGGGTGGGGAGAGTCGCCCAAAGACTTTTGGTCAATGGTGATATAGGACAGAAGATTTCTTAGCTAGAAAGTTCTAAGAAAGAGTCGCTTACAAGTAAACGAACAAACAAAAACTTCCTAGACCTTTGGCTCTCAGGAAAGAGCAGATCTTATGATTAAACCCAACATTCGTGGCCATCCAGGTGTCTGGCTATTTGTGGTGTGAACACAGGCACATCCCATATTCGAGGCCACAGTGAGAATCACTACACCAACCCTTACATGGCATTTTACAATATGCACATATGCCATATGGTCATTCTAACAATTTTTAGTGTACTTGTTCCTACCATTTTCCCTAAAAGGAAACTCTGGTGAAAGGTTTTTCCCAAAGTCACACAGCACGTGGGAAAGCTAGGTCTTGACCCCAGAATTTTGATTTCAAGCCCCATATTTGTGTCTTTTGCCCCAAAGCTGCCCCTCTCAGCTCAACTCCATGGAAACAAAGTCTTAGTACCTCTCTTTGGCCTGTAGTTTCTGGAGACAGGTGCTTTTAATCAGGTTTTATCTTTTACTTTCCTCATGTAACCCTACAACGTATCCATCAGATTGTTCCCATCCTGCTTTTAAAAGCCTCTGAAAGGCTGCATATATGAGGCTTTCTGGGGTGTCAACTGGAAATAGGGGACTGTGGTCTGGCCTGGATGACATCAATACCTTGCCCCTCAGGCCAAGTTCAAATCTGCCACAGTCTGTTCTTTCCTGAAGAATTGGGGAAGGTTTGCTCTTGCTAGGGGACCCTCCCATCACCATCAACATGAAGTTACAACATAATTAATCTCCACTTGAGACAGAAGAGAAACGCGGGAGTGTTTGGCCCGCTTCCCGTGGCTGACGCATCCCTCTCCCCTGAAGGAGAAAGGAACGAGGTTACAAACTAAACTGCTGGACTCAGGTTGGCTCCCCTAGCTTTTGTTACAGGAGGCACGATGATTTTGAAATAGAAAGAAGCAAATCCAGCTGTCAGCTGGAGTAGCTGTCAGGACAAACTCATACTGGTGAGCTCCTAAAGACTCTTCTAACATATCAGCCGCATGGTCACTCTCTGGGGCTTTTCTGACTAGGATCAAGTCGGTATTTGACAATGCACTAAACCCCCGTCAAACAGGGGAAGTGGTGGGGACGAGGCCAGATCGTCGGTCCTTCTCACTCTTGTGAGGACCTGTGGTCCTCACTGCTCCATGTTGACTTTGAGAACTTCATTTGGTCATTGCATAAGGCCAAGGTAAGTCTCTCTTACTTTCTGTCTCTCAAGGGCTTTGAGAACAGCAGAGTATTTTCCAGAGGATATGAAAGCAGAACCAGCCAGGAACGCAGATCATCGTTCTCTACAAAGTTTCACAGGTGGTTGCTCCCTTTCTGTATTAAAATCTACGGCTACCTTTTCTCTCTTCCGCCCTCCCCCACTGCAGAGGCTTTGATGCAATCATCAGCACCTCGACATGATTTTGAGCAATCCCCATTCACACGCACACCCAGAGTCTTGCTTAAATACAACATGAGTCATCATTTCACATTCATTACCAGCCATCTTCAAGGATCCCAAGAGAAGCTTGGTCTGATAGTCTCTAAGGTGAGGAGTCTGGGTTTGCTGATTACAAGTGAGAACCCGGTAGAACTTCCCAGATGAGCAGCTGGGCACCAGCTCAGTGAGTTCGTCCCCTAGCGTTGCTGCTGTGTGGTCTTGGGTATTCAAGAGCTCAGTTGCCAGAAACATGCACCAACCTCTGCCATCCTGGTGGCATGGAAGATCGAAGAGGGCTTTGGGCCAGATGACTTCATGAATTTCTTCCCCCTGCTCTGGCTGTTCCTTTCTGTGACATCATAACGATAGCAGTAGGTGGGCCCCTGGAGCTTATTCCAATTTGAAGGAAAAACTCTTAGGTGTGTGTTCTCCATTCTCCTTCTCCTCATCTTCCCTTCCTCCTTTCTAGCACTCACAAACCAGGGCTAGGTCAATGACACCCATCCAGACACAATATTCCCAGAGAAGACAGGCCAGGGGCCAATGGCCCATAAAGGCATCTTGAGGTATGCGGTGTGTCTTTTCTGCATCAGGGGGAACAGCCCTAGTGAGGACATGCCTTGGCAGAGAAGAGGAGGGACTCACATTGCAGATGTGGTATCTCTTTCAGCATCAAACGGCACCGGCAGGCACAGGCCCCAAACTCCAGACTCTGCTCATGTACTGAGCCAACCCCTTGAAGCCATGACAAATCCTCACAAAGCTTGGTGAGCTCACAAGCTAAAGCTGCCAACAGAACTACCCAGGGAGCCCATCCTGAGATGTCGGGGCCCAAGGTGGAAAGCTCCGGCTCTGTACACCCTCACCCTAGAGAATTTCTGCGGAGACTACGGAAGAAAGATGGGGCATATTTCTGGGGCCAATCAGAACCCCCTACTCTCCTCCCTGAGCAGACCACAGACCATCCCACAGGACTGCACAGGGGTGTAGAGGGGCACAGGAGGGCACTGAATGCCCTCAGTGACCTAGTTCCACCCCTCCCTCCCCCCACCTGTCCAGTGATTCACTTCCAGCAGGAAGGTTCTGCTCACATGAGAGTCATGGAGGTGGCAATGGAAAAATCTCTGCATATCTTTTCTAGGGCTGCCACTACAGCTGGGCAGCTTAAAAACAACAAATTTATTCCCTCACATTTCTGGATGCTAGAAATCCAAACTCAAGGGAACAGGGCCATCCATGCTCCCTTTGAGGATTCTGGGGAAGAATCCTTCCCCGTCTGTCCCTAGCTTCTGGTAGTTGCTGGCAATCTTTGGTGCTCCTTGGCTTATAGATGCATCATTCCAAACTCTGCCCTCATCGTCACATGCCCTTCTTATAATGGCCCTTGTTCGATTTAGGGCCTACCCTAATCTACTATGACCTCAGCTTAACTTAAAATTCAATCTGCAAAGACCCTATTTCCAAATAAGGCCACATTCTGAGGGTCCAGGTAGACATGAATTCTGGAGTGACACTGTTCAACCCACTAAAGTTACCCCAGCTTGAGAAGCCTACGCTGACTGCTAGTGTCGGCGTTTCATGCACCAAATCCAGCAATTGGAATAAGCTCCAGGGATGCATCCACTCTATCCTTGCTACTCAACAAGAAAGGAAGAAGAGGTTGATAGAGCACAACACAGGTGGCAGTTATGGAAGAAATAAGACTATTTCACCTAAAAAATAAATTGGAGTTCAACATGTAGGCTGCAGGAGAGGGGAAGGGGGGAGCATCGATGGGCAGGAAGAGCATCTGAGCCCACAAGCCCTGCCCGCCTGGAGGTGTGCTGGGCGGGCCTGGCCGGCACATGGAGCATTGGAGCAAGAGCTGAACTGCAAAGGTCAGCAAGGGCTGGATCACAGCAGAACTTGCCAGCCACACCAAGGAGCTTCAGACCTATTTGAGAACCAAGAGGGAGTCACTGAAGGGTGTTAAGCAGAAGAGGGACTGAGATTTCCCATGCAGGGAGGTGACAACTTTGGGTTAGTGGGTTAGAGTAGCATGGAGGCAGTATGTGGGATTTGTTACAAGTCATTTATCACAGATAATAAGTGAAGACCAAAGAGAATTTATTTTTTAATAAAATTTATTTTGAGATAGAAAGAGAGAGAGCACACGAGTCAGGAAGGGGCATAGATAGAGGGAGACAGAGAATCCCAAGCAGGCTCCCCAACACGGGGCTCGATCTCATGAACCAAGAGATTGTGACCTGAGCTGAAACCAAGAGTCTGATGCTTAACCAACTGATCCACCCAGGAAGATTTATTTACTTTCATAAATTACAGTTGATCCAAAGATTATGCTTATAATAACACCACACTCATTCTCTTGCATTCTGATTATTTTATTGTACATCAGGTGCTTATACCCAACAGCAGGAAGTGCCAACATCACCCCTCTTGTGGCACCATGGTCAAAAAAAAAAAAAAAGGCTAAGGACACTGCCCTAGATGGGTGACCTAGATGCTCAGCTATGACTTCACAGAAATCCAGGAAAGAAACGAGAAGGATTTAAGACCAACGGTTTTCAAATGTGTAGCCATTCAATGCTCTTCAAACAATATGAAAAACAGATAAGCATGCAATTGCTCTGTTTATATCGGGGATGAGAAGCCACTTATACAGCTTGCTCAATACCCCCTTCCGCTGCAACTTCAGAAGGCTCCCAAAGGATGAATAAAACAGTTTGAAAGCCACTGGCCTAGACCAATGGGGAGAGAGTAGCAATGAGCATCTTGAGAGACAGTGAGATGCAGAAAGCTAGGAATCAACGTCTCAGTTGTGGGCTCAGGATGGGCAGAAAGGGTGCAAGTAATGGCACGTTATTGGACGAGTTGCTAGAGTTTCAGGTTTTTTTCTGGTCTGAGGAACTGGGAGGGATATCAAAGGAACAGGTTGGGGAGAAAGATGAAGCCTTCCATAAGCTGAACTGCAGGTACATGTGGGACACATAGCCAGGAGGCCAGGGGAGAACTGGAAGAGGGAACTCAAGAGAGATGTCCCACCCAGAGAAATGGATGGGGAGTTCATCAGTATTTGGTGGCAACTGGAGTCCAGGGGAAAGAAAAAGCCGCCCAGAAAAACAAAAACCAAAACATGATATAAGAGAAAAGAAAAGGAGGGAGCACCTGGATGGCTCAGCCGGTTGAGCATCCTACTCTCGATTTCAGCTCAGGTCATGATCTCTCAGTTTGTGAGATGGAGCCCCATGTTTGGCTGTGTGCTTGACAACATGGAGCCTGCTTGGGATTCTCTCTCTCCTTCTCTCTCTGCCCCTCCCCTGTGCACTTTCACTCTCTAAATTAATTAATTAATTATTAATTTTTTAAAAATACAGGGAAAAAACCTATAGGATCTTGATAAATACCAATATTTAATAGGTGCTCAGAGAGAACAGGGGGTAAGCAGGCTCCCTCTTAGGAGCAAAGAAGGAAGAGAGAGAAGGGATAATCACCACACATTTTCTTTTTATTTATTTTTTAATGTTTATTTATTTTTGAGGGAGAGAGACAGAGTGCGAGTGGGGGAGGGGCAGAGACAGAGAGGGAGACAGAATCTGAAGCAGGCTCCAGGCTCTGAGCTGTCAGCACAGAGCCCGATGTGGGGCTTGAAGCCACGAACAGTGAGATCATGACCTGAGCCAAAGTCGGATGCTTAATCAACTGAGCCACCCAGGAACCCTGATCACCACACATTTTCCATGTTCCCAAGACACTGAGGTTATTCTCACAGTCTAAGAACATCACAAAGAATTATTGTAGAGAGCTATTTCTTCATTTCAACTGGATTCAGGGATAGGGATTTTCTCCTTTACAAATACATCTCATGCTTAACAGAGGCCCTGGAATGGAAGTGCTTTATAAATATTTGTTGAATGAGTGAGTTAATTAATGAATCTTTAAGAACTGTTTGGGGAAAGCATTACAAAAGCTTTAAGAGCTGAGCAGAAGTATTGAGGGATCAGGGTAAACTTGAGGACCATCTGGAATGTTCCCCAGGAGAGAAAACACACCAAACTGTGTGTTGGCTCCCCGAAGACCCACATAGGGCAAGATTTAGGGATGAACAATAGAAGCAAAGGGAAGCCAGCCCAAGTGGCCTTCATGGCCCTGGAGCACAGGTAGACAACACTGCATGGAATGCAGCCAAACAGCCAAGAGGAAATGGAAATTATGGGATGCGCTTAAGGAAACTTAAAGTAATAAAAATAGAAATTCTGGATTTGGGTTCTCACTTACTATTGAAACTATACTTGAGAAGTGGGGCAGACAGCCCTGGGGGGAATAATGCCGAATCAGCAGCATAGCTGCCTTGCCCTTGGAAATTAGGCTTACTTTCACTCCTGACCCTATCAGCAAAATCTAAGCTCCAGCAATGTTTCCTTCTTCCAAACAACCAAATAGAGTGGCAGATCTCAGACCAGGGAGAGCAAAGCCCCCTGAAGGGAACCATGTCCAGAGTCTACCTACTTTGGCAGACCCTCCCTGTGATATTCAACAGGAAGGATACCCCCTACTGGGCAGAAGTTTATTTGCTCCTTAAAAAGGAAGTCCTCGATTTACCTTTTATGTTATGGAAAATAGAGAATAACAGAAATCCACACTGTGCAATTAGCTAGGATAGGACCCTATGCATAGTTCAGAAGTTTAGGGTGACATTAAGGCATGCTCCTACTTGGGAAGACCAGGGTAAATAACATGTGGACCAAGAACACAGCTAGGTTGTAGGTTGTCCCCATAACCCTAGAATGGAGGACAGGTAGGAGCTAAAGTACATATATATATATATATATATATATATATTTTTTTTTTTTTCTTACATGGTATTGTCTATAGTGAACTATCATTCCTTTGGCCATACATCTTCAGACACTTCTAGGCATTGTGTACTGAAAGTCGTCCTTTCCAGCATGACTTCCAAATGGTCTTAGTGTACATCAGAGCATTCTGATCACATATTTCTTGGCTTCTTTTCAGTGTTTTATCACTTTGCTTGGTTTTAGAAAATGTTTTTCCACCCACTGGATGGCTGCAACCAAATTCTGATATAGATGAGAACCCAGAAAGGAGTGATCCCAAAGCTCCTGAAGGATGGAAGGGTGCAGAAGGGCATCACAAGGGAAATAAGTAAAATGGGATGGGGATCGGAGAGGAAAGAGGTAGTCTGGAAGGATATTAAGGTTTTAAATGTTGCTGTCTCTAGGATAAGGAATGTTCTAATTTTCCCCTTTTCATTTAGGTCTATCAGCCTTTTCCACTTTTTCTCCAAGGAATTGGTATACTCTTATTTATTTATTTTTAAATGTTTATTTATTTTTGAGAGAGAGAGAGAGAAAGAGTATAAGCAGGGGAGGAGCAGAGAGAGAGGGAGACACAGAATACAAAGCACACTCCAGGCTCTGAGCTGTCAGCACAGTGCCCGACGAGGGGCTTGAACCCACGAACCGAGAGATCGTGACCTGAGCCGAAGTTGGACGCTTAGCTGACTGAGCCACTCAGGTGCCCTGGAACCATTATACTTTTAAATAGTAAAAAATAAAAGTTATGTAGTGACAAAAATCAGATTAACAAGATCTAAATATCCTAAGGTAATATTTCTTAACATGCTTTATTAAAAAAAATTTTTATTGTAGCAAAATATACAGATGTTTTACATTTTAGCCATTGTTAAGGGTACAATTTGGTGGCATTAAGTATATTCACAGTGTTGTACAACCATCACCACCATCCATTTCCAGAAATTTTTCATCATCCCAAATAGAAGAAACTCTGTCCCCATTAGACAATAACTTCCCATTCCCTCCTCCTCCTACCTCCTAGTAACCTCTATTCTACTCTCTGTCTCTATGAATTTGTGTATTCTAAATCCCTCATACAGGTGGGATCATACAGTACTAATCAATTTGTATCTGACTTATTTCACTTGGCATAATGTTTTCAAGGTCTATTCATGTTGTAGGATGTCATTCCTTTTTAAAGCTGAATAATATTCTACTATATATCTATACTGCATGTACTGTCTTTAATGGACACTTGGGCTGTCTCCACCTTTTGACTGTTGTAAATAATGTCGACATGAACATTGGTGTGCAAGTATCTGTTCAAGTTCTTGCTTTCAATTCTTTTGGGTATATACCTAAAAGTGGAATTGTTAGGTCATATGGGAATTCTCTAGTTAACTTTTGAGGAACCTCCATACTGTTTTCCATAACAGCTGCACTATTTTATATTTCTACGAGTTTCCAACTTCTCGACATCCTCATCAACACTTGTTATTTTCCTTGTCTTGTATTATAGCCATCTTAATTTGTGTGAAGTGGGATCTCATTATGGTTTTGATTTGCATTTCCCTGATTAAGATGTTGAGCATCTTTTCTTGTGCTTGTTGGCCATTTGCATGTCTTGTTTGGAGAAATGTCTATTCGAGTCCTTTGCCCATTTTTGAATTGGATTTTTTTATTGTTGTTGAGTTGTAGAAGTTCTTTATATATTCTGGATATTAATCCCTTATCACATCTATGATTTGCAAATATTTTCTCCTGTTCTATGGGTTGTCTTTTCACTCTCTTAAAAGTGTGCTTTAACAGACAAAAACTTTTTAATTTTGATGAAGTCTAATTTACCTAATTTTTGTTTTGTTCCTATGCTTTTAGTCCTGTATCTGAGAAATCATTGCCAAATCCAATGTTATGAAGGTTTTCCCCTGTGTTTTCTTCAAAATATTCTATAGTCTTTAGTTCTTATACTTAGGTCTTTAACCCATTTTGAGTTAGTTTTGTATATGGCATAAGATAAGAGAACAACTTCATTCTTTTGCGTGTGGGTATCCAGTTTCCCCAGCACACCATTTCTTGAAAAGACTGTCCTTTCTCCTACTGGATGGTCTTGGAACCCATGTCAAAAATCATACCTGTCTTTTATATTATGAAAGATGATAGATTTTAATGTACTCTCTGGATAAGTGTGAAAATAAAATAGCAATACCTTTCACTTGCATAAAAGGAGGTGATGATATAAGCCTATACTCATTCAGTGCTTTATGAATGAGGCATCATTAACGTCACTGTGGTGTTATATCGCCATGAACATCATATTATAGAGTGGTTCATACCCACTATTTCTAGTGATTCACACCTTCCCTCTGTAAGGTAAGCAGGACAGTAATAGATGGTCTCATTATATAGATAAGTAAGTTAGGTTCAGAAAGCAGCAAGGAATGGGGCACCTGGGTGGCTCAGTTGGTTAAGCATCTGACTTCAGCTCAGGTCATGATCTTGCAGTTCGTGAGTTCAAGCCCTGTGTTGGGCTCTGTGCTGACAGCTCAGAGCCTGGAGCCTGCTTTGGATTCTGTGTCTCCCTCTCTCTCTGTCCCTCCCCTGCTCATGGTCTTTCTCTCTCTCTCTCTCTCTCTCTTTCTCTCTCCCTGTCTCAAAAATAAATAAACACTAAAAAATTAATAATAAAAAAGAAAATAGCAAGGAAGTGGCAGAACAAAGGACATGTTTTTTTTCACCATCACATAAAAGGGACATCAGAAACAAAGCAAATTTTACACTGAAACCTGGTTCCAATGTTCGTCTTACTGAGAAACTTGTCTTCCTTCACCCTGAAACAGAGATGGTTTAGTGCTCTCTACCTTGAACACAGAAGGAAACAAATGTAACAAGAAGGTAAGAAGTTCGCATACAGCAAGCCCAGAAATCAGGGCAAGAACCAAGAACAGATTCAGAACTACCACAGTCTCACCAGGGCTTCTCTTCAATAATTTTAAAGCCTTAAATGTGAAATACCAAATTCACACACAACAACTCCTGGCCAGATAGTCCAACGAAAGCACAATCGATGTGACCTGCTACAGGACAGGGAGCTGAGCTGGAACTGATGCAAAGATGGCTGTTTTAAGTTTATTTAGGAGACAGGTATATGTTCCCGGAAATGAAATTTACTAGGTACCTACCATGGACAAGATGTGTCAGGAGATGTGCAGATACAAAGACAGGAATCCTTGGGAGGCTTCAAAATGGAGCAAACTAGGAAACAGGAAAGAACTACATTAAGGCAGCAGTATGAAGTGCCTTAAGAGTTTCACCTGAACCTTCTGGAAGGCTGCTCCTGTCAACTAAGGAAGATCTTGAAGTTCATCCGTAACAATGTCCCTTTGGTTAGTCTCCATCAAAAGCCTGTGGGTGGATTTAGTCCACCTGTACGGAGCCCTCAATATGCAAAACCTCTTCTAGATCTTCAAGCACTAAAGGGAAACACAGCCTTCCTGATATAATAATGGGATGGATGGTGAAGCTATAAATTTATTTGGATTTATGATCTGACTCTCTCCTTTCCCTCCATCTGTGCCAAACCATCCGGGGACACTCCTGATTAATCATCTGTGGAAAAAGTACATTACTGCAAGGTGCATGTTCTCACTCAAGTGTTTTCAGCAAGACCCTGGTCAGAGGCTTTCAGGAAAGTTGCTGTTCAGAGGGCATCAAATATTTGGCCTTTCCTGTACGTCCATGCTGTCTAAAACTGGAATGGCAAGAATACCCTTGGGGACAGGGAGAATAGGAAAGGTATGCAGGTTGGGCAGTCTAAGCCTCAGCGTGAGGCTGGGCAGCTGTCAACAAAGCCACCTGAACAGATGAGTCTGGAAGCAAGATGTCCTCTTGTCTGTCCTGATAGCCTTTAGCCAGCCACAGGAGGGAGCGTGATATAGCGAGAAGAGGGAAGCTTTGGAGAAAGATTGGTTTAGATTCTGTTTTCTGCCTTTCCGTGTGTGAGCCTGAGCAAGGCCTCTAAGTTTCAGGGTCTTTTACTGAAAAAAGAGAGACCCCTGGCTATACGGACTAGTTGTGGTGCTGAACTTCCAAAATGGTTCCCAAAGAGCCCACCTCTAGGTACTCACACCTTCACATAACTTCCATCACTTAAGTATAAGCTGTACCAAGTGACTTGCCTCTCACGAAGAGATTGTGGCAGAAGTGATGGGATTGTCGCTGCTGAGATTAGGTTACAAGACACTGTGACTTCGCCTTGTTTGCCTTCCTTCTCTGCCTCTTCCCCCTTGCTGTGAGCTGCCCTGTGGACCAGTCCACATGAGAAGGACCAGAGGGCAGCTTCCAGCCCACAGCCTGCAAGGAACCCTCCCAACAATCCTATAAACGAGCTTGGAAACTGTTCTTTTTCCAAGTCAAGCCTTAATATGACTGCAGCCTGGCCAGCACCTTATTGCTACTCATAAGAGACCAGAGCTGGAGGCCCCCTCTAAGCCCCACGCAGATTCCTGACTCCTTATTACCTATGAGGTAATAAGCTATTGTTTCAAACCACTAAATTTGGGGGTAATTTGTTATGCAGCAACAGATAACTAATGCAGAGGATTTAATAAGGGACCACGTACAACAGCCAGTCCGTTAAGCGGTAGCTATTATCCTTAGTGTGAGACGGACTGATTGCCTTCCAAGCCGTTTGTAGAAAAGATGGTGGTATGAGGATGGGGGGGCGGAGGGAGGGAAGGGGATGGCATTTTCCGGGAAATCATGAACTAAGCAGAAACTAAAAAGGGAAATAGAGCCAAATGCCAACTATCTTGTGACATGTGATCATCTCCCTTCTCCATAGTCCCAAAATATTTCATTTGTGCCATGATTATAGCACCAGCACGCCTGGCCCTCTGTCGTGCCCTTGTTCCCTTCTCCCTTACCCTGTCCTCAGACATGGGGACTGTGTCTTTATTTGCTGAATCCGTCACTATGTCAAACACTGTACTTTGCAAATAATGATGAGAAGAGCCCATAATTCTTCTTCCTCCTGTTTCTAAAAATTATTCTGGTAAGGTTTTCGTCCCATTTTTTTTTTCTTATTGAAATTCCCCTTGTCTTTCAAAGTCCAGTTCACAGACGTCTTTCTCTGCACAGTCTTGATGACTTCTAGCTCTTTTTTCAGCAATATTCCCTCGCTCCTTGATCCTCACAACAAACTGTTCCTCCAGTGAGTTCTTGTCTTCCCTGGGGCTCTTTGCTAGAACCTATGTGCTGTAACTGTCTCTCCCTCTAGATGGCAGCCTCTGGACCCGCAGGGGCAGTCAGTCAGTCCTCTTCACTCTCTCAAGCCCAGTGCCCACCCCAGGTTTGCAATGGGTTCTCAGAACAAATGACTGAAGGAATAAATTATTCCAAATGGTTCTCTGAGAGTTAAATAAACAAATCTCTGAGGACAAGAAGCGGGGGGGGGGGGGGGGGGGGGGGCGGGGACCAAGAAGGCAGGTCACAAATTGTAACAGATTTTTTCACCAAAGCCATAGGGGGCCACAAGTGCCCTCCAACCCAAACAAGTTTACAGAGCCTATGGGATCTCACAGGTTTTCTTCTCCAAGCACTCTGAGGATCCCTACTGACACCATCCCTAGGACAAAGAAAACGCAGCCATGAACACCACCCACCTTGAAAAGAAGGACAGGTAAGAAGGATACAAACAGATGTTGTTAGAAGCATAACTCAGGAGGGTACCATAAACAATCATGCCTGGAATTCATTGTCCACGGTGAAGGCCAGCCCGTGGTCCTCTGCCCCCTCCCTGCTCCAGCACATCATTGATCAGGACCTAGGTCTGACAGGAGTTCACCTCCACGTAGAACTCAGTTCTGGGCTAAACAGGACCAAAGCCTTTGGTGATTTCTACCTCTTTTTGGGCAAGGAGAGCCCAAGGTGCCATAAAGAGGTGGAGAATGGGAGGTACTTGTGACACTGTGACAACATGAGGCCATCATGAAGCTAAAGCAGGGCAGTAACTCCTACAACTCACATTGGATGAGAGAACGTCCATCGCCTTGGCAACCCCTTCTCCCTGCAGACAATCTCAACTCAAGGATGGCCAAGCCCCAGGTGAGGGGGAACCAGGTCCATCCACTACTGGGGCCCCAGTTCCTGAGGACAGGGCCTGGGTCTCCCTGGAGGCACCGACTGAGCCATAGGAGGTCTAAGTCTAGGCTTACTGCTTCTGGTGCCTTCATCTCAAAGGCACTGGGCAGCACCCATTTGTGCTGGTAACTGGTCATAATAACCCATCCAGGCTAGGGATACGTTGGCTCCTGCCTGCCTGGTGGTAGCTGGTCAGCACATACCTGTCTGGCAGTGGATGATCAGTACTTGTCTGCTTGGCCTGATTTTCCAGCACTGTCCGTGAGCAGACCTGTGAATTAAGTAAACACAATTGACAAGAAGATCTGGACTGGAAGAATGGATGAAAGTTGGAATAGAAGAGGAAAGGAACAACCTTCCCATAATTTATAGTTTACAGGGTGTTTCTGTATGGTTTCTTTCTTTTGATTTTTCCCCCCTAACACTGGGGTCCAGGTGAAGTCGGCCCACTTTTACATGGGTATCCATTCCATTTATTTCACAGATATTTGGGGAGCACCTATTCTGGGACCAACTCTTGGGAAGTTCTGTGGGTAGAGAGAGGAACAAAATGAAGCTCCTGTTCTCAAAGAGCATAACTCCAAGAGAGAAGAGGAAGACATCACTGTGCTCGTCCTAATAACAGCTAACAGAACTGAGCTCTTCTGCCCTCCAGGCACCATCATTAGTAATAACTCATGGAATCCTCACAACAATTTTGTGAAGTAGGCACCGCAATTATCCTTATTTTATAGAGAAGAAAACTGAGGTCCAGAAAGGCTAACCACATTTCCCAAATCCTCTCAGCTAGTAAATACAGAGGTAATATTTGATCCCAAGAAACCTGCTGTAAAGTCTACACCCTTAGGCACTATAGATAATCAAGCCCAATGTGATATGCTAAGTAGCAACTTAGAAATGACCACTTTGCTATTGTAGTGAGGAGGAATGAGTAAGGCAAAAGACTGGAGAATCTAGGGCAGGAGGTCATTTAAACAGGGCTCTTCCAGAACCCAAAAGACTCACATCACTTCTATTTTTAAGGCTTTGGTATATTAAAATAAATATATAAAGTCAAAGTTACAGAATTTTGGTATATTTGAGGTGTTTATACTTAACATCGATAGCAATACATATGTGATATAATGTAATGTAATTGTCTTATCATAAGATAATTCCAAGATTATGAAAAAATACTGATTCATTGTGCATTTCGGGTAGGATGGTCCAAACAGACAAGGCTGCATGACAAACATGATCTTCTTTTGGTTCTGTCGATATATCTCTGTGATTGGATAGAAGTTTTCACTTGGAGCTAAGGTCAAACATTTAAATCTGTTGCTCCCTTGTGATGAGGATCTGGGAGCTAAATGGGGGTCTCCTATGACTGGCCTTGGCTTTCGACAATGTCTTTTTTTTTTTTTTTGAAAGTTTATTTATTTATTCTGAGGGCGGTGGGATGGGCAGAGAGAGAGGGAAAGGAAGAGAATCCCAAGTAGGCTCCACACTGTCACTGAAGAACCTGATGTGGGGCTCAAACTCACAAAGCACGAGATCATGACCTGAGCCGATGTTGGACGCTTAACCAATTGAGCCACCCAGGTGTCCCTCAACAATGCCTTAAGGCCAGACAGGCAGTGCAGGGTGGTGGCTAAAGAGGACATTCTACAGCAATATTGCATGGGTGTGAGTCTCAGTTCTGCCACTTACTAGTTGTGTGATCTTGAGCAAATTACTTAACTGATCTTTGCCTCTGTTTCCCCATCCATAAAATAAGGATAACAATAATACCTAGCTCCTAGGTTTGCTGGGAGTATTAAATATGTTAACACATGCAAAGTGCTTAAAAAGGAGACTGGCATACAGCAAGTCCTCAATAAGTGTTAAGCATCATTATTTCAAAGAAAGAGCAGGCACTTTTGGTATTCAAAGAATAAAAATAAATTTCAGTCAAAAGAATCAGGATATACAAAGGCACAGTAGTGCGAAATACAAGAAACATTATGGGAACTGAAAGTGACTCCATGTGAGGTAGGAAAAGCCTAGGCTTAGGTAGGGACAAGCCTGGTACACCAGGATAAGGAATCAGAGCGAATTCTTCAGAAAATGGGGACACTGGTGAGTGGTGAGTCTGACCAGAAGGTACCGAGGCTCAGAATTATAAGTGACTCAACTCAGGCAGCACATGGAAGAGTTGGAACTCAAAGATCGATCTTCTGCCTTGAAATTCTATGTTCTCTTCTTTCAACAGGAATGAGCTTGTGTATCCCACCACCCCCTGCCCCCCACAACCGTCTCATCCATCTTCTCGTGTGGCCATGCTGGCTTTCTCCAGGAAGCCACTCCTCCTCAATTCTCAGTCCATACAACTCAGGTATCATTACCACCGCCACCACGGGGGCCACGTAGGACTCAAGCTGTGCCAATCACAGCATCATCTGGGTGTCACCATCAATACCCACATTTTCTGAGCACTTAGCATTTGCCAGGCACTGCTCTAAGAGATTCCCATGCCTTATCTCATTTAATTTTCACAACCACCCGTGGTAGTAAGCAGTATTAATTTTCTCTATTAGGAAACCAAAGCCATTATAAATCCAAAGTCCATCTGCTTTACCCTGTTATGCTGCCTCCCGCCCGTTGGTCTGGAAGGAGCCTGGCACCTCCCTGAAAGTCAGCTCAGAAGAACCACTGGAACAAGCTACTCTCTTATTTCCAAAGTTATTCAGTCCCATTACTTAAAATAAATACAGAAACCAAACCCACATCGTCCTTCTAAATTAAGCTGAGCTTCAAATACGTGCTCACTCTAGAAGTTGATGAACACACACATTAGTTCCTCAAACATCGACTGCCCCTCCTGGGTCAGGGTCCATGCATGGCCTTAAGAAGTACAGAGATGAACAGGACAAGAGTTCAGCCCAGGGGAAAGGGCACAGTGCTGTGGGAAGTCAGATTCTACAATAGCTTGCCCTGGAGCAACTGGTCCTAACTGTGGCCATGGGATTGTCAGGTGCAGAGCTCAGCTCTGGCCTGGTTGCTCCCCCAAGTCAGAGTGGGGGAGCAGGAAGAGAAAGGGTAGGCAGCAGCCACGTGGGCAGTGTCATCATGCCACATGACATGCTATGCGACACAGGACCGACTGCTCTGATATTTCCTAATCTGTACCAAAAAGCATGATACATTGGGCTTACACACTGCATGCATTTTTAAAAAGTGCATACAACCCCATATTCTACTTTGGAAATTAAGTTTTAATTTAGTGAACTTTTAGAGCCATGCTCTTTCGAAGTGACATGAAATTTGAAGGGGAGAGAAAAGTGAAAGTAGAAAATCAAGATCACCCATCACCCCGCCACTCAGAAGCAACCACTGTTCACCTCCTTCCAATCCTTTCTATATACATTTTTAACACAGTTGAGATCATACTGTATAATCAATTTTGTATCTTGCTTTTCAGAAATGTGAATTTAAAAGTCAAGCACCCAAGAACCCTGGCTATCTCATCAACACTTCAGATGCCTCAGAAATGCATTGGAATTTTTAAAAATTGATTCTACAAATCTCCCCCTCCACTTCTCTTCTGACCACGTGGGATTTGCAGCAGAATACACATGATATAGACACATCCCCTGAAGTGTAATAGATTTGAATTGCACACAAGTTGGTGAATGAATGTCTAAATAATTAGGAGGTTGATTAATCTAAAATATAGGAGCATGAGAGAAATTCAAAGCTACAGATTCGACAGAGAGATCTGCAAGCCTGTTCTGCTAATGGAGATGGAGGGAGGTGAGAGACTGAGACCATGGAATATGGTAACAGAGCCAGCTGCTCCCACGGGCATCAGATTGCTCGGGACCTGTCATCTTGGCTGTGTACTGCTGCTGGTCAAGAGGCCTCCTGGCATGCTAAGGCCGGACAATGTGGGTTCAAATTCAGGCTTTGCTGCTTATTAACTTTGTGACCTTGGGCAGACCATTTAATCTCTCTGAACCCCAGTCTTCTCATCTGTAAACAGGAATGATATAATAATGCCTGCCTTGTAGTATTGTTGTAATGATTAATTAAGCCCAGACATGTAAAACATTCCAAACACATAGCAAAATCTTAGGAAATGTTAGCTCTCACTACCTGGAAAGCATTATGTCCTAGAGCAGTGGCTTTCTCAAATTTTTGGACCGTGGCTCACAAGAGCAAATACATTTGGCATCATTGCCCAGAACATACAAACACATATGTTGTAGTTATGTCTATGTATGTGTGTGCACATATATGTTTGTGTGTATGTGTTTCATTAAACGTTAGTTATCTAGACCTGTACAGTGCAGTTATATTTTCCATTCCACTTTATTTCATTTTTGAAAATCCTGGTTGCAAACCAGTAAAGGTGATTTCATGACTCTCTACTGGGTCTCTGTTGGCAATCTGAAAAACATGAGCCTAATGGAAAGCACATAGATTTTGGTGTGAAAAAAAAAAAAGAATTCCCTGGGAGCAGATCTCATCTCTGCCACTTACTACCTGCGTAACTGTAGGAAAGTTCTCGTGTGTTTGTTTGCTTTGAAAACAATCTGATCTTCAGTTTCCTCATCTATAAAATGAACACAGTGGCCATCCTACCAGCCACACAGGGCTTGGCACCTATTGGTAGGTACTCCATCCGCTGTAGCTTTTGTAATTGATCTGCTTTGCTATGCAGACAGGACTCCAAGAGAAGCTTGCCCCCATTACCAATGCCTTTGGGACCTCCAAATGCAATTACCGCAGGGCTTTGTCTCAGGGCTTGGTGTGGAAGCAGCTTCCGAGGTCTGTGATACCCTTGCTTAACAGCATGCTTCCAAGTCCCGCTATTTGGATTTGATTTTTTAAAGTACTTCCTTTATTTTAATTCAGACCCCAGGGACCTGGAAAGTACACCACTGCTTTTTCCCAATAAAAATCAGACTGGCAATAAGCATATTGCATTTGAAATGGTGAAGCTGGGCTCGCCTTCAAAGGACACCGCATTAGGACTTGGCTCACCCCCAGCCTGTGTTCGACAGTCGATTTCCCTGGAGGAAACTTGGCCACAGCCTCACAGGCTGGTGGGCTGAAAGAAACCTTGGCTTTAACTAACTCTTTTACAACTGGGCCAAAGAGACACTAAGAGGAGAGAGAAACTATCCGAGCAACATCAATGGCAAACTGGGACTCACACACGACAACTCATACCCTATCCTGGAAACCCTGAGCAAACCAAGAGCATCCAGCCCTCTTGGTCCCCCAAGCCTGACCTTATGAGGGCTCTCCTTTGCTCAACAGGCCTCAGTTATCAGAGGCATTTTAATTCCCAGGGAGAGTACTTGTAAGGTTGCTAGACTTAACAAAAACAATTTCAGTGTAAAAAATTGTTTTAAATATATAGCATCTATGAGATACCAGGCACTCTTTGAATTGCTTTAGTCATCTTCACTCACCTAATTTTCATAGCCTTGTGGGATGGATCCTATTCACATTATCCCCATTTTAAATATTATAAAACCGAGGCACACAGGGATTAAATGATTTGCCCAAATTCTTGGGGCTAGAAAGTAGCCAATCTGCGATTTGAAACCTGGCTGACTTACTCAAGTCTGTGTCCTTAAGTATCCTTGACCTTGTTGATGACATGAATGGCCGGCCCTTCCTCTGGGCTCACTGCGAGCCAGGCACTGTTATAAGCCCTTTACATGGATCAACTCATTGACTCTTCACAACAACCTTGTGAGGTAGATGTTATTACACCCATTTCCTGTAATAGTATTCTACCAGTGACCAGAGCTGTTTTTTTCTGGAATCTTTGAGGACCCTCTAGAAGTTTGAAGGACCCTCTATTCAGAAACAGCATGGGGGTCAAATTGTCTGGCAGAGAAGGGTTTTGTTCTTCAGCGGTGGGCTCCTGAGTAAGAGACGTTGTAGCTGTTGAGCCATTAATCAAACTCACATTTTTCCACAGACCTACTCCATGCCAGGCACCTGGCCGAGTTGTGAGGCCTCAAAGATGCACTCATTCTCTGCCCTCAAGATGGTTACAATTTAAAACAAAAAAGTTGATAGCTGCCATTTTAAAGCTCTTGCCATGGGTCAGACACACTGCCCAGCGCTTCCCATATGCAAGGTCTTAGTCTCCTCCTAACAATGCTTACTGAGGTTAGTATTATTACCTCTGAAGTCAAAGTTGGTGAAGCCAGGGTTCAAACCTAAGTTTGCCTGACTCCAAAGCCCATGCCCTCAATAACTAAATCATACCCAATCTTCACCCAGGGTATAGAATCAAGCCAAGCGCACACCACAATCATTACTCCAACATCTAGCCCACCTATTCTCCATTGTGAAATAGCCTGAGATTTGACTCCATCCTGTCTCCAAGGGTGATTGGTCCAAACCAATCTGGATTCTCTTATCCCCTTCTATGGTGATTGGTTCACATGCCAGACTTAAGCCAATGGGCAAGTGGCACTCACATGTGTGCACGGATTGGTTCAGGTGACCTAATCAGAGAGAAGTTCTGAACTCTCTTCTGGTCGTGGAAGGAGGGTCATTCTTCCTTTGTAACTCTAAGCAAAAAGGGTGAGGCACCTCTTCTCTTGGCATCCATCTTGCAATAGGGAGGAAAGCACGCCTGAGAATGGAGCCAATGCATGGAAGGGTACAGAGATGAGGGAAGGGCAGAAAAACAGAAGTGGAGCTCTGGACCCTACACAACCTACCTGTCACTTTCTCATTTATGTGGATCAAGGGGTCCTCTTTAATGTGCAGGTCAGTTTACTTGATTGTAAATGAGAACATCCTAACTAATACACAAAGTGTTTGAGAGAGATTGATATTTACAAAGCTCACAGTTAGCATTCTAAACTTCTTATGTATTTGCCAAGTAAATGTGACAAAACTTCCCCAAAATTTATAAGTGAAAAAAATAGATTTATCTAATACAATTCTTTAAAGGAATTTAAATTCTCAAAACCACCATATAAATACAACAAAAGACTCTACAACAAACCAGAAAACATATTTGAAACCCACCATGACAATTAGGAAGCATATATCCACACAATTGTATAAATTAATAAAAAATAAGCACTTTGAAACTAAGCTCATTGAAAAGAAATGAACAAAGACATGAGCAGGTGTTTCTTAACCTAGAAGAAAGAGAAATGGTATTAAACACAAATTTGTACAGACAGTGTGATGCCTTGATGTTTGTCCCATCAGCAGAACAAGAAGAAGAAGGAATGGTAGGTAGTACTCAGGATTAGAGAAGGTGAGTAGAAACTCACAATCAACAAAACTAAAAGGCAACCCATGGAATGGGAGAAGATATTTGCAAATGACACCTCTGATAAAGGGTCAGTATCCAAAATCCATAAAGGACTTACAAAACTCAACACCCAAAAAACAAATAATCCAATTAAAAATCGGCAGAAGACATGAACAGATATTTCTCCAAAGAAGACATCCCAATGGCCAACAGATACATGAAAAGATGTTCATCATCACTTATCATCAGCGAAATGCAAATCAAAACTACAGTGAGATACTACCTCACACCTGTCAGAATGGCTAAAATAAAAAACACAAAAAATAGCAGGTGTTGGGGAAGATGTGGAGAAAAGGAAACCCTCTTGCACTATTGGTGGGAGTGCAAAATAGTGCAGTCACTGTGGAAAACAGCATGGGATTTCCTTAAAAAGTTAAAAATAGAACCACCCTATGATCCAGCGATTGCATTACTGGGTATTTATCCAAAGAACACAAAACCATGAATTCAAAGGGATACACGCACCCCTGTGTTTATAGCAGCATTATCTACAAGAGCCAAACTATGGAAGCAGCCCAAGTTTCCACTGATAGATGAATGGATAAAGAAGAAGTGGTAAATATACAAGGGACTATTATTCAGCCATAAAAATGAATGAAATCTTGCTATTTGCAGTGAAATGGTTGAAACTAGAAAGTGTAATGCTAAACAATATAAGTACGTCAGAGAAAGACAAATACCATGTGACTTAATTTATAGGTGGAATTTAAGAAACAAAACAAATGAGCAAAGAGGAAAAAAGAGAGACAAAGAGGCAAACCAAGAAACAGACCCTTAATAACTAGAGAACAAACTGATGGTTACTAGAGGGGAAGGGGTGGGGGGAGATGGGGGAAACAAGGTGATGGGGATTAAGGCATGTACCTGTTGTGATGAGCCCAGGTGATTAAAATAAAAAGCTTCTAAAAAACA
The DNA here is from genome assembly GCF_018350215.1 of Panthera leo. Taxonomy (NCBI): domain Eukaryota; kingdom Metazoa; phylum Chordata; class Mammalia; order Carnivora; family Felidae; genus Panthera; species Panthera leo. Next base: position 29,579,805 of record NC_056686.1, read on the forward strand.
ATAAATAAAAGTCAAGCTGTGCCTTCAAGCTGTGCCTCTAAAAAAGAAAAGAAGAAACACTCTCATGTCCTGCTGGATTAAGTGTAAATTGATACCCCCTCTCTGAGGGACAATTTAGCAGTAAGCACCACAATTTTTAAAAATATTTCATTATTTCTGGGAGAGCGCAAGAGGATGAGGAGTAGAGAAAGGGGGGACAGAGGATATGAAGTGGGCTCTGCGCTGACAGGCTGACAGCAGCCAGCCCGGTGTGGGGCTTGAACTCACGAACCAGGAGATCATGACCTGAGCCGAAGTCAGATGCTCAACCCACTGGGCCACCCAGGTGTCACTGAAACACAATGTTTAAAATATACATATACCATTTGGTTCATCCACTCCTCTTCTTACAATTTTATCTAAGCAAATAATCCAAGTAGCATGCAAAGTTACGTGTTCAAGTCTATGCATTGCAATCGGGGGTGGGGAGGGGCAATAATGAAAACTGGAAACAATATGCAACAGTAGGTGATTGGTTAAATAAACGGTGGCGGTTTCATATAAATGGAGTCTCATGCGGCTAGTTAGAAAGACAATATTGCTCTATAAAAAAAAGGATGATATACTCTTTAGTTACAAGAGCAGTTTACAGAAGAAAAAATATGTGTATTCTATGTGATATACGTATGTTAGAGATGGTAAAAGATATGTTATCTGTGAGTCTAAAACTGGAAGCCCCTAAACACCAGAAGATCTAAAATCTTTAGAGTAGAAAGTTTTATTCTAAATGGGTTTCTTTTTTCACAATTACCTTTTAAGATCCTCCTGCTGTAATAACGATTGGGTGAGTTATGAACAGCCTGCAGATAACAGGCTGGCTTGGACGGGGCAGGGTGGTGGGGGGGGAGGAACGGGTCATCACAGACAGAGGGAAAGAAGCCAGTTAGTGTAGTGAGGATCCTGTCTCAAGGGCGGAGGGTCACTTAGCACCCTGCTGAAGGGGCTCCAGATCCGGGTAAAAGGAAATTTGAAAGGAAAGTGTGACAAGAGCGAGGCCCTGTTGCCGATGGTGCTTTTCAAAAGAGCTGCAGTGTCTCAAAAGTTGTTGCAGCAAATCCTGATCACGAGTGACTTTTGCCACATCTCCGCCTAAAGATCAGGAAGGATGTCCTGGGAAACAAAAATGCACCGTGCATTTTTATCGTTATGTAATGTTCTTAAGAATGCCTTCCTAATTACTTTTTTGTTTGTTTGTTTAGTGGGAAAATTCACAAAGAAAATGCAGTATTGCGTTGGCATCACCAAGTAGGTAGGTTTTATGTAACTCCCCCCCCCCCATTTTCAGGTAAAAAGAGACATTTTCGACAGACACCACATGATGACATCTGTAATCTATACTTTACTACAGTCACAGGCCATAATTATATTAAATCAAAAGTTTTTTACATTTAGTTATTTCTTGCCACATACTACATATCTTCCGTCCTAATATATTTTTCCATTAGTATGTTCCTTTGAAGTTAAGAATCTAAATCCCAGAAATATTGTTAATGTAAAATATGTCAGACTCTGGACCTTCTAGGTAACTAATCAGTGTGTGTGTGTGTGTGTGTGTGTGTGTGTGTAAATATTAACAGTGTTTGTGCGTGGTTTAAATTATTTTTTTCTAATTTTTTTTTATGCTGAGCATACTAGTAGTATAAATTTAACAAACCCAGGTGTTCAAGAGATGCTATTTGCTTCATTTCCTTATTTTTAAACTCTATTTATTTTGAGAGAGAGAGAGAGCTGAGCAGTGGAGGGGCAGAGGGAGAGGGAGAAAGAAAGAATCCCAAGCAGGCTTCGCACTACCAGCACAGAGTCTAATGTAGGGTTTGAACCCACAAACCGTGAGATCATGACCTGAGCCAGAATCAAGAGTTAGACACTCAACCGACAGAGCCACCCAGGCGTCCCTTCTTAATTTTCTTATAAGCGAGTTTAATTCCTAGTCTCAGCCCCATTCCTCTTTGTGGCAAAAATGCAATCTTGTTCAAATCACAAAGTGTCAAGTCATAAATAGGCGGGAGGCCTCTGGTTGGCCATTGTCACATTCTGTCCACACTGGTCACTTCTACACGCTCCTTGCCCAGACCACAGGCCCTCCAGGCCTGTTTCTCAGTGTCTCCCAGATGCCCTGCTGGACCAGGGTGAAAGCTAGAAGGCACCCTCAGGCATCCCCTCTCCTGTCTCTCTTATCAACTGTTCCCTGCCATGCAGGAAAATTCTGCAAATTTGCCTTCTCCAAGCTCTGCTCAGGCAATGCAAGAGCTCTCTGTATTCTTGAATCCCCCAAGATCTCTTGGGGGATCAAGCCCAAGTCTTAAATTCTTTGCCCTCTGCCCTCCTCACTGCTTTAGTCCAGCAAATCTTATCTAGTGATGGAGAGGTGTGTACAGGGGAAATGAACACACAAAATCACTTCTGATCAGTCACATACACTTCTACACAGCTTTGGGTTTGTTTTTTTTTTTTTTTAAGGCTAACTTCAAGAATTTGCCTCATGTTCTCTGGTTACACATTGTGTCACATGTCCTGTCACACATATATTGAGTTATTTAATTTAAAAAAGTAAACCAAGGCACCTGGGGAGCTCAGTCAGTTAAGTGTCCAACTTCAGCTCAGGTCATGATCTCTCAGTTTGTGAGTCCGAGCCCCAAGTAGGGCTCTGTGCTGACAGCTCAGAGCCTGGAACCTGCTTTGGATTCCGTGTCTCCCTCTTTCTGCCTCTCCCCTACTTGTGCTCTCTCTCTCTCTCTCTCTCTCTCAAAATAAATAAACATTAAAAAAAATTTTAATAAAAAATAAATAAGTAAACCAATACAGAAAACAACAGAGTCCATTCTCACTGTACTTTTATCTTGCATAATTATTGTAGTATTATTACTACTATCGTAAAATAATAAATGTATGCAGTGATTTAATACTACTTTTCCTACATACCAAGTAATGATCTTGGTGCTGTCTACCTATTAACTCTGCTGATCCTAAAAACAACTCTTCCAGGAGGGGTTAATAGCATTCCCACTTTGACGATGGGAGCACTGAGTCAAAAGAGAGATTATGTAACCTGCCTGAGGTCACACAGTTTGTTAGTACAAGAACCAGGACTCAATCCCAGGACTCAGGCGCAGGGTCTGTGCATCTCATTGAGAGATGAAGCACCTTGCTAAACGTTACTTGTTTCACAGGTTCGAACCTGGGACCAGAACCCAGGTGTTCTGACTCTGAATCTCATCTTTTCCCTCTGCATCTCTTTGCTCTTTGAGATTGACAAAGCTGACGATTTTGCCAACCAAGGCCAGTGCAAAACTACCATTCACTTCCACACAGGCTGTCTGGGAAAGCTTTGCTGTGATTTGTGAGTCTAATCCCTAGTGGGACTGTCATTGTTTAAGATTCTTAATAGACACAATTGTCAGGTCTGGCTCTCAGGTTCAAAAAGATAACTGCTCAAGTACAAGACAGGGAAGGAGAGACTTAGCAACCATAGCCGATGAGAAAATTCCCGGTGGGGATTTTCACGGACATGGAACTGAGAATAAGTCAGCATTCTAGATGTGGGTTCCCTGATGCTCTTAGGCTGTGTTAACACAAGTATCCGTGTCCCAAATATGGGGTGTGAGAGTCCTGTTCTTATCTGTCACCTGAGCCTCTGCTCACTTCTGGACTCTACACTTGAAAGTTAGAGCCCTCGAGGAGGAGAGCAAGTTGACAGAGCAGGTGGAAGCTGTGTCCTAGGAAGATAGGGAAGGTTTGGGGCTGGCATTCTCCTTTTTTTTTTTTTTTTTTTTTTTAGAATATATTATTTTTTTTAATGTTTATTTTTGAAAGAGAGAGCACATATGGGGAGGGTCAGAGAGAGGGGGAGACAGAGGTTCTGAAACAGGCTCTGTAATGACAACAGAAAGCGGAGAGCCTGACTCAGGGTTCGAACCCACAAACTGCAAGATCATGACCTGAGCCAAAGTCAGATGCTTAATGGACTAAGCCACCCAGGCACCCCTGGGCTGAGAGTCATAAGAATGTAAAAGTGCATGGGACGCCTGGGTGGCTCAGATGGCTAAGCATCCAAGCATCCGACTCTTGATTTCAGCTCACGTCATGATCTCACAGTTTGTGAGTTTGAGTCCTGTATCAGGTTCTGTGCTGACAGTGCGAAGCTTGCTTGGGATTCTTTCTCTCACCCTCTCTCTCTGCCCCTTCCTGGCTTGTGCTTGCGCACTGTCTCTCTCTCTCTCTCTCTCTCTCTCTCTCTCTCTCTCTCAAAAATAAATAAATAAACTTTAAAAAATTTTTAAAAAGAATGTAAAAGTGCTTGATCTGAGGACGTGAATGCTGTTCACAAAACTCTGAAGGGCGTCATGGGAAAGAATGAGAAGGTTGGCCTGTGGGGTCTAAAAGAGCAAACCTAGAGCCAAGAAGTGGAAGACAGAGAGAGAACCCGAATAAGGCATTTAAATGCTCAGGCCTTGGAGCCAGACAACGTCGACTTGAATCACCACTTAGCTGTTACTTAACCTCTCTGTGCGTCAGCTTCCTTGTCTATAAAATAGGAATAATAAAAGCATCTACCTCAGAGTTCTTGAGAGGATTAAATGAGATAACCCACGTAAAGTGCTTAGCACTTGGCATAGACAAGTGCTCTATAAATGCTATTGATAATAATTTATTATTATCATGGTGGTACTATTACTATCCAGAGCTATTTAGCGATGAGACATGCTGCCTTAGGCAGTAACAAGCCCCCACCCCAGACACGTGTAAACAGATGTTCAAAGATTCACCACATGGTGACGACGTTGTGAAGTAGACTTGGGCCTTGAGGTGCAGGAAGAGCCTAAGAATCTCCAGGGGCCCCAGATTCTGCTTCTTTCTGCCAAGAGCCAGAGCGTCCTTCAGAGGAATACCCCAGTCTTAGCTGGGTTACGGTAGGCCGGGTTGCTGTAATAACTGAGTGGCTCAACAGGAAGTGATTTCTCACAGTTCTGGAGGCTGGGAAGTCCAAGATCAAAGCACCAGCAGATTCGGAGTCTGGTGAGAGCCCACATCCGGGTTCAGAGATGGCCATCTTCTCACCACGCCCTCAACATGGTGGACGGGGCATGGTCTCTGGGGTCTCTCTTATAAGGGCACTAATCCCATTCATGAGGGCCCCTACCTCCCACCTCCAAATACCACCACACTGGGGGTTCAGTTTCAACATATAAATTCGAGGGGCACACAAGCATCCAGTCTCTAGCACCCCACTCCCATTTCTGGAAACTGGTGAGCAGCCTCACGTGCCTGATGATGTGGTTTCCAATGAGAGTCGCCAACCAGGCAACAAGGAATAGCCTGGCCTTGGTCTAGCGGAGATAAGCAGAGACCACTCACTCACTGGCAGTGTCCTCCAGAGGTCATGAGAACCAAGTGCTCAGTAAAGGCCACTGCTCCACCCACACAAGGTGGGACCATGAGCCTCAAAATAAATGCGAACACAAGCATCGGGCAAAATGATCTGGCTGCTGAGGGCCCTGCTGGCATTGGGTTCACACGCTCCATGCGTACCTATGCAAAGCTTGGGGGTTATCACAAGTTTAATGTGGAAGGGGCTCATCCCAGGACCCTGGAGGGAGTGGGTTAGCAGGGAAGGGTGGGGGTGGATAAGGGGAACATGTGATCTGAGTGGGAGGGGATTCAGGAGGACAGTATCTCCAGACCCGGCTTGTGGATGCGTGCCCAGCCAGACCTCCTCCTGACAGGTCTGGGTCCCAGAGAGTCAGGCAGCAGAGAAAAGCTAGCACAGTTTGTGGAGGGTCTCAGTGAGATGGGGGGAGCTCAGGGCAGCCCTCTTAGGGCTCATCACGAGCAATGCAGCTGGCCTCCGCACACCCATATAGGACTGGCCGGGAGAGAATATCCCCCTCACCTTATCAGCTGCTGAACGGTGTAAGCCTGGCTCAGGACAATTTTCAGACCATCAACAGGAGCCTGCGCCTGTGATGATAAGCGACCTTGCAGTGATAACATTTTCACTCATTAATATATTAACTAGTTAATTAATTAAATGATATTTACTGACAACCTATTGTGATTGCTAATTTCATGTGTCAAAATGACTGGGCCCCTGGGGTGCCCAGACATTTGGTCAAACGTTATTCCAGGTATGGCTGTGAGGGTGTTTTTGGATGAGATTAATATTTGAGTTGGTGGAATGAGCAAAGCAAATTGCCCTCCTTAGCAAGGGAGGGCCTCATCCGATTGCCCGAACAGAACAAAAAGGCTGAGCGAGAGGGAATTACTTACTCTGCCTAACTATGAATCTGGACCCCTGTCACCTGCCCTTTCACCATTGGCTCACCTGGGTCTCCAGCTTGCCATCCACAGATCACAGGACTTCTCAGCTTCCCTAATAATGTGGGAAATTCCTTATAATTCATCTTTTTGGGGCTCCTTGGTGGCTCAGTCGGTTGAGCATCCAACCGGCTCAGGTCATGATCTCGTGGTCCGTGAGTTCGACCGCTGCGTTGGGCTCTGTGCTGACAGCTCAGAGCCTGGAGCCTGCTTCGGATTCTGTGTCTCCCACTCTCTCTGCCCCTCCCCTGCTCATTCCCTCTCTCACTGTCTCTCTCTCAAAAATAAATAAACTTTAAAAAGGTTAATATAAATATTTTTTATAAATATATATGTATACCCAACTATGGGTTCTGTTCTCTGGAGAACCTTAATATATCTGTTATGTGTCCAGCACTCTGCTCCATGCTCAAAAAGCTGCAGTCAGCAAGCCCTTTAGTAGTGGACAGCAGAGGAGAAAGAGACCGGTGGATACCACACTCAAATGACAGATGTTGTTCTTGGGCACATGAAAGGCATCCACAACTAATTTGAGGGATTGGAGATAATCAAGAGGCAAGGGATCCTAAAATAAGAGGCCAAGGCCAGAGCCAGTGAAGGACAAGTTAATTACTCATGATGGGATTGCATCTAAAACCCCAGAGTGCTGGAAGCTGGGGAAATGCAGGTACATGTGTGTGTGTGGCTGGGCACTGAATCCAATCCAATGCCAGACCCTGTGCACAAACCCCAACCCTGTATACCACCTTAGAGAAAAGCGAAGACCAGAGGCTTAGATTTGCCAAGAAGAATGAGAAAACATGCTGACATACAGTTTGTATATGCATTTCTTCTACATGTGCACAGGATATGTTTAGATGCATTCAAACAAGCACAGACACAGAGTTTCTAGGTTTCTTTAGGAATTGAGTCTTTTTAAAAAATTTTTAAATGTTTATTTATTTTTGAGAGAGAGCATGAGTGGGGGAGAGGCAGAGAGAGAGGAAGACACAGAATCTGAAGCAGACTCCAGGCCCTGAGCTGTCAGCACAGAGCCCTATGCAGGGCTCGAACTCACAAACTGCAAGATCATGACCTGAGCCGAAGTCAGATGCTTAACTGACTGAGCTACCCAGGCTCCTGAGAATTGAGTCTTTAACCAGTCTTGGGCTTCAGGCCTGGTAGAGTCTGGGAATTCATGTGACCCAGCAGACAGAGTCCATGGGAAGAGAATGCTGCTCTCAGGCCCCAGAAGCACCTCTGCAGACAAGACTAGAACAGGGCCTTCCGACCAAAGCTTCCTTCTGTTTGATAAGGAGTCCCCCACCGCCAACCAGAATAGGCCTGAATTTGAGACAAACCTGCACTGGAGGGGAGATCAGTCATCAGGGACTGTTGGTGAATTGGGTCTTCATGGCTCCTTGCACACAGAGCCCGTGTAAGAGCTGCTGTCTTCTTCTCTTGCCAAATCTCTAAAGCCCAGGTGTCAGGATTTCTCAGACCGGCTCATGTTCTCTGTCCATTGCCCTGACCTTGCTTCCTGAGCCAACAGTGGACTTTATTTATTCTACAAACACTTATGATGGGCCTATTATAGACCAGAAACTGTATTAAGCATGGGGAATTCAGACATAAACAAAACACAGGCCTTTTCACAGAGCCCTGGAAATCAGCCAGCATTTTTTAGTCTTAGGAAAGCAAAAGAACAGAAGGACTGGGGGAGCCAACACTAACCTTCATCCATTCATATGCGACTGATCATTTTCTTAAGTCAGGTTTTTTGAATGATTATTAATCCCACCCTCTTCTGCCCTTCCATGGGTAGGTTTGGAACCAACAAAGACATAAGACATAGGACACAAATTGAAATAAAAATATCATCTTTGAAGGTGATTTAAAGAATATGACTTCAGACCTATGGTCACAATGGGCTTGCCAGCACTTTATTTCAGGAATCAATTTGCCCATCCAGTAAATGGGCTGACCACAACATGCCTGCCACACAGGGCAGGGCCTACCCTGGGAGACTCACTACCTGGGACTAGGTCCTGAATATGTCCTTCCTGAAGGATCCAAGAAAATACAGAGAAAGCTGAGCTGAGCATACTCAGCTTTTTCTCTGAAACTTGCCCATCAGATAAATCACTCTTCTCTGGAGACTAGTCAGTGAAGGTGCATAAAGACCTGAATGTTACTTCTGCTGACATCTTTGCATGTGAGGACATGGGATGAAGGAAATGTAGTTTCCCTCAAAACCTGGTACATTAATCCAAGGTTAAGCATGTTAATAAGCCTAATGACTTAGTGAACGTCTTAGTCTGCCCAGGCTATTACAACAAAATCCATAGACTGAGTGGCTCAAATAACAAACTTTTATTTCTCACTGTTCTGGAGGTAAGATGTCCAAGGTCAAGGTGCTGCCAGGTTCAGTTCCTAGTGAGAGCTCTTTTTCTGGCTTCCAGACAGCTGCTTTCTCATTGTGTGCTTACATGGTAGAGACAGAGAGAAAAGCCTCTGGTCTCCCCTCCTCTTCTTATAAAGGCACTAACCTCGTCATGAGGGCTCCAGCCTCATGAACTTATTTCAATCTGATTACCTTCCAAAAGCCCCACCTCCTAATACTGTCACATTGGGAGTTAGGCTTCAACATATGAATTTTGCCCATAATGGTGAACTTGGGATGGATAGGCTCCTAGTTCCCATGGAGACCACAATGGAAAGAGCACTGGCCCTGGTGTCCACATACAGAAGTTTAAATCCTGACTCAGTCCCTTACTAATCAGGCAACCTTGGGCAAATGATCTTGTCCCTCCAGACCTTAGGTCTGTCCTCTAAAGAATGAGGATAACGATGCTCAGTCTACTGGAAAGATTTGTTGGGAGGACTGAATTCGAGCTTGAGTATGGACAGATGGGAGGGATTGTGTTTGTTGTTGTCATTATTTCTAATGTCACCTGGCCTCAGAGCTCTTCTTCCTGAGAAGGCAGAGTGCACTGCATGAGCCCACCTGCCTCCAACCTAACCCAGAAATCATCTTGAAATCCAGCACCACTGAAATACTTGAAGAAAGAAGGTAACTTCCAACCACCAAAGTCTGTTGAATCCTCACTGTTTTAGAAGGTCTGTGATGAACCTGTTCAAGACTTCTGCTGACATCTTAGCATGTAAGGACATGGGACGAAGGGAATGGAGATTCTCTCAAAACCTAGTACATGCATCCAAGGTTAAGCTTGTTAATAAGCCTAATGACCTAGTGAATGTCTTAGTCCGCTCAGGCTACTACAACAAAATGCCATAGACTGAGTGGCTTAAACAACAGACTTTTATTTCTCACTGTTCTGAAGGTAGGACGTCCAAGATCAGAGAACTGAACATTGGAGTTTCTCCATCTTTCCAACAACTTCTAAGCCCTTGGGTGGCTCAGGGAAGACTTCACAACACAGTCAACGAAAGTACTTTCTAGCTCTGTCTTCTGTTCTTCTATGCTACACTACACACACACACACACACACACACACACACACCAGAGAATCCATCTCAAATCTAATGGCTTAGTTGTTTTTCAAGTACAGAGAGAATTTATAAACAATTCCTCAGAAGTTAAAGGAGAGAGAGAAAAAAAATCTTCCATCCTGCTCAGAACGGATTAAAAAAAAAAAAAAAAAACCCTAAGAGTCAAGCTTTCTCTTCCCCTGAGACACGATTATGATTTCTCTCGTCTCTTCTCTCAGTGGTTTCATGTGCACTAATACCCAATGTGGAACTTGTTGGTGCTGCTTGCTGATTTCTGCTTCTCCTTCTAGGAGAGGATAGCATTTCCATTTCCTGGCTCCTTGGGGCTGGATGAAGCCAGGTGGCCAGTCCTTGTCAATAAGTGGACAGCAGAGATGACACATGTTGCTTCTGGGCCAGAGCATTTAATTCTTTGGCAGCCACTGTGAGTTGTCCAGAACTCTGCCCTGTGGTGATGACTGGCAACATTCAAGATGGCAGCTGCACCATCAAGCTGCCGAGGTCCCTTATAAGGAACCAGGGAGCAGAGCCTCCTGCTGACCTATAAACAACGTGTAGACGAGCAAGAAAGGAACCTTTATCGCCGTAAGACATTAGAATCTGAGAGTTGTTTGTTCCTGCAGCTTAACCCAGCCTATTTTCTCCGATGCACCCTTAACAAATGAAAAACAATTCAGACCAATTGTCCTGATGTTGTTTTTGCCCTAAAGAACCCAAGCTGGCCGTAGATGACACCAATTCACGGGATCCTGAAACTATCGTTGCTCTGCAGTGTCCACTTGCATGGCCTCGCCTAAAGAGAAGACCATGTTTCCCAGAGAACTGATTTAGCCTTTAAATTAAACATCAGGCTGCTTCCTCTACCGCATGGCAGGTTTTCATCTCCTCTGAATAATTTTTTAGCAACTTGAGAAACTGCAATCCAAACATATAGTATTTTTGGCTGGAAATTAAAACACGTCACTTTTAAAACATAAGCAGCATGCCCTGAATGTTTATGGTAAAAAGCTCACTCCTGGCCAGACTGCAAAGCTCACATTACCGAGAGGCAAACCCTGGAGCATGCTAGCAGTTTGCCTCCTCGTTCGTCCTTCCTACACAGCACAGTGACTGTGAATCATTTCTCCTCTGGCACATGGACTCCTAGGCTTTATGACTGCTTTCAGATAAGAGGCCGCTGGCTAGAATGTCCCCTTGCTGGAAGGGGACAGCTGTGGCAAAGGAGAGGCAGGTTGCTGTCCATTGCATTGCCCGTGTGGTGAGCCAACGCTGGCAGTTCAAACAAAGTTTCCAATAACACCACACTGAAGGCTTAACCATGGAGGCTCCTGTTGGGGAAGCCTCCTTATTCCTTTATTCACACAGTCATTTACTTCATTTACTTACACATTTGTTTGTTAATGCCTACAATGAGCCAGTTTCTATGGAAAGTCTGGTGAGGGACCCAAAGATGAAGCCAACATAACTCCTGCCTCTTAGGAGGTTGTAACCCAACAATGGATGCGCTTGGTAACACAGGTCATAAGAGAAACTGACATATTATGGGAATTTAGAGGAAGTCAGTGCAGCAGAGGGTCCATGAGAGAAAAGGGGGGACAATGAACGTCTCTATGAGCTACCTTATGTCACTCCATTTCTATCACCCCCTAACGAGGTGGCAATCCATACATTAGGTGTGCACACTAAGCTTCAGAGATATAAAGGGATTTTTTTCCCCCAACAAATGGTTAGTTGAAAGAGTTACATCTCACATGCAGGTTCATCTGACTCCAAAATCTTGTCTGGTGAGTAACATAATCTCTCTAAGCCACAATTTATCCATCTATACAATGGAGACAAAATAAGAGTACCAATCTCATGGAGTTGCTTTGAGGATCACATGAGATCATCTATGAAGATAAAGTTCTTAGACTGGCATTAAGTCTCAGTTGTTTGTTATGAGGCATGGTAAGAGCCCGATAACGGTTAGAATATTATCATTGAGCACCTACTATATTGCAGGCACTTTCTTGGTTCTTCACAAATATTTATTCCTCCTTCCCTTTAAGGATAAGTGGGGTGAAGCTCAGATAAATGAAACAAGTTGCCCAAGGACATTCAACTGATAAGCCATAATGCTTTGAGGTTAAGACTGAGATCCGCCTGACTTGAACATGGATGCACTTTCCACCATGCCAAGGCATCTTCCAAAGCTAATTTGGAACATCAGAAGTCCCCAGCAATAGATGGCATTCATCACTGTATTATGTATTATGCAGTGCTCAAAAGTGTAGGCTTTGCATTGCCCAGGCAGCCCTACATTTTACCAACCTTGGGCAAGCTGTTTAGCCTCTCTGAGGTCCATTTCCCATCTGTAAAAGAGAAAATAATAATAGGATATAACCCCTAAAGCTCTGTTGGGAGGATTAAACAACAACAACAACAAAAGCATATGGAGTGCTTAGTAAGATACCTGGCACATAGAAAGATCTTAATGATTGTGACTGTTTTTGTTATCAATGATGATGTTGATGGTGATAGTGGTGATGGTGATGATGATGAAGATAAAGGTAATGGTGATGGTGATGATATGATGGTCATGATGATGGTTATGGTGATGGTGATGATGATGAGGGTGATGATGGTGAAGATGATGGTGATGCTGACAATATGATGGTCATGATGATGTGATGGTGATGGTGATGAAGATGATGATGAGGGTGATGATGGTAATGATGATGGTGATGATGGTGAAGATGATGGTGATGGTGATGATATGATGGTCATGATGATGGTGATGATGGTGAAGATGATGGTGATGGTGATGATCTGACACACAGCCTGTGTGACACACCCATGGAAGGTGACACAAAAGAGGGGAAATTATATTTACACCAAGACCATTGCCTTTGCCAGAGCACACTTCTGGTGAAACAAGGAACATTTTGGATGCAAAAAGTTAAATAACCGTGGAGACTGGTGATACCTACCAGAATTAGCATGCTAAGAAAATGCATTTTCAACGCATTGCTTCTTTATGTGACTTCTTAAAATGTTGGTTGGCAACAAAGCCGGAATTCTCTTATCAAAATGAAATCTGTAGAATACAATTTTCAGCTCAAACAATGTGGTTTATACAAAGCGCCACCCTTTCAAGTCAGATGAGGAAATATAAAACTGTTCTATAATGGATATATTGTTTGCACACAAAAAAACATATGAATCCATGTTTCATGCCAGGCCTCATTTGGCATCTTCAGTAAAAGGGGAAAACTCTCTTTTCTCCAGAGGAAAACCCCAAGGAGACTTAAGTGCCATATTAGCTGTCCCCTCTGTACCTCCCTGAATGTCAGAAGACCACGCCTACCTTACTCACTGGGATGCCAGTTTGCTGGGAGGCAGGGACCTGGCATTTATCACCAGGGGTCCCTTTCATTAAACTAAGAAGAGTATGGATCAGTCCCCTCAGCGGTGGCTTCAGTTCTATAGAAATGTGAGGAGAGCCCATTAACTCCTCAGTGCTGTTCCAGGCACCGTGAGGAAATCTAGAAAAGTGGGTAAGACCCTGCCTTGACCTCAGTGCACTCAGTGTCTAATAGTCTGGGGACAAGGCAAGTCCATGAAGGCAAATCCTTACTGTCACAGGACGATCATGTATGCAACCAGCAGTCCGTCACTGCTCCCCTACGGAGTGCCCTCTATGTGCCAGGCACAGGGACAAGCATGGAGGAGAAAAGAACAAGAAGACCCACCTCCTGCCCTCAGGAAGATCAGAGCCCACATGCTTTAGGAACTCTGTGGCATGAGACTCATTGGGAACCAGAGAAGAATGTGGGGGAAGATCTTAAAAGAATGGTAAAAATCAACACATGGCAGTGTTTTCTGTCTAGGGACCATGACAAAAGTCACAAGGCAAAGTCTGATCAGTGGGCTGTAATTACTATGTGCTCGGTGACTCATTACCCACCATTGCGCGTATGGCCACTGCGGGCTGCTGTTGGTGTAAAGGAGCTGTCAGCATTCTGCCCTCCTTTCCTTTCAGCTCCTGGGTGTCCTTGTGAGAATTCCCTTTTGTATGAGATTTGTCTAGAAAGAAGACACAACTCTCTTTGAGGAAGTAGAGGGGGCTCCATCACTCCTCTCCCTGCCCAGGCTCAGCCCCTCTGGGAAGACCTCACTGAAGAGGTAACATTTAAAGGATTCCAGCCAGGTTAGGAACAGGAAGGGGGAGTCTTACAGGGTGAATAAACTGCAAGTCAAAAGGCCTGAGGCAGGAAGACGTTTGGTGAGCTCAAGGAACCCAGAGAACAAGAGGAACAATAGAAATGAAGGCAGAATTAGGCTGGGGCCAGAACCCGTGAGGCCTTGAGGCCATTGCAAGGGGTTCGGAGTATATCCCGAAGCTATCAGAGGGTTGTAAGCAAGAGAGTGGGGTGAAACGGTTTATTTTTTGAAAGGATCCCTCTGACTGCTGGGTAGCTAATGGACTGCCGAGAGGCAAGGCAGTAAGCAGGGGCATCAGCACGGGGTGATTGCTTCAGCCCCGGGAGGAGATGACAGCTGGGACCACAGGAATATCAGTGACGTTGGAGAGAAGGAGTTAGAAATGGCATACAGTTTACAGGTAATGTCCATTGGACTTGCTCATTCCTGTGATAAGTGAGAGAAAGAAGAATCCAGAATGACTCTTGGGTTTGCACGTTGAGCAAGCGTGTGGGTAGTGCCATTTAATGAGTAACGGTAGAGAGTGCTATTACCGGGGCCATCACAGAGAGGGCCACGTTTTGGTAGAGGAAAACAACCAGAGTTTTATTTTGAGGCTGTAAGCTTTGAGATGTCTGTGAGACATCCAAGAGCAGACATGGAGCAGGGTGCTGTTACAGGATACCGGAGCTGGGTGCGCAGGAAAGGACTCCAGATACACATTCCGAGGTCTTTACCACGTAGATGATATTTAACATCAAGGATTGGATGGTCTTCTAAGAGGAGAACCAGACAGAGTAAAAGGCCCAAGAGCTGACGCTTAGGGTTTGACATTTGGAAGTCAAGCCCTCTGAAACAGGAAAGACCCCGAATGTTCCTCTCCCTTCACGCTTGCGTGCCCCACCGCGGAGATCTGCAGGATAAACCGCAGAGGGAAAACCAAACCTACGAAGACCGTTTTTAACCCAAGTTGAATGCTGTATGTACATAATTAAAAACATTTGGCCCCAAAGATTAATAACTCCTTTTACATCTTCCTTTGACAGTCGCTCTGATTTGCCGGGTGGGACGGGCGGGGCGGGTGCTTTCTGAGTTGATTAACACCTCCACGTTGCTTTGAGCAAAGTGTGCGGCTGCGACAGAAAATGCCACATTGCAGATGCCTGACTTGGGGATGAGACTCTGACTTCACGCCTCCCGATGGAGGCAGAGACTCACTTCTGACGGAGGGAAAGTATTACAAAAATATATATGTAACACATATTCTATTCCTGATTTAGGTCTATAATCTTATGAGCCAGACTGTAATGAATAAAGTTATAATTAGCTGGAAATGAAGAACACGCAGCCGTGTTTTCTAGGGTGCACTTTGAGGCTCTGATCCAATCTGCACATTTACAAGCTGTGCTATTCGCATCGACTTCTACGGCCTCCACTCAGAGACAGAAGAGGCTGCATTATTGATGACAGTGTGCGCATCTTGCTTATCTCTCTACTATACCCTGTGGGGTGTAGAAGTGCAGGAGGAGGGAACAGCCAGGAAATCCGGAAAACACTACCCCATCCTCACAGAATAGTTCCCTAAATAGCAGCATCCATGTCTAGTCTAGGCCAGAAAACCTCTGGCATGTTCCCCAACTAGATCTACAGGCTGGGACTAAATGGATGGAAATTCACACGAATCACTGTGACATGTGCTGTGTGACCACAGGCAAGTCACTTCCCCCCTCTGGGTCCTGAGTTTCCACTTGGGAGATGAGAAGGTAGGCTTGAATATCCCTAAGGGTCTCTCCAGCCTCCACAGCCCGAGGATCTCTGCTTCTATCGCAAGAAACCCAAGTAGGAGAGCCACCAAGAAAGTTCCCGCGGGACCAGGCCTTACCCCATGCTGCCAAGGAGCCTAGCCCCCATACGCCTTCTCTGTGTTTTGATGTGCTGTGAAGAAGTGTACTGGTAAATGTTTAACAACGGGCTCTCCAGTGAAAAAGCTCTGATCTGCAGTGTTTGCCAATTTCTGTGGTGTGAATACTCCCACCATGGAAGATTTCAACCTACCAACATGATGGCACTGAATACGGAGTTGAGAAAAGATTCACATAATCAACTTTCATAAGCTGGCGCTCCTACCGACCGTAACATACCACCCATGGTATGTGTTGGGAATAACTGGCAGATCACTCCCTCACTCTTCTCCTCCACTTCCCCTGGTCAAAAAATGCTAAGTAGGGGCCAACACCACTGTAGCAGGGGGCAAAGAGAGTGGCTTTGATCTCTTGGAGAGCTCCCTTGGAATATGGATCTCAAAGTGACCGGAGCTTCAAGGCTAAGGGCACAGGCTCTTGAGCCAGACATCCAGGGTCCAAATTCCGGTCCTGCCACTTATGAGCCGTGTGGCTTTGGTTGAGTGACTTAACATCTCTGTAAAAGATGTAAATTGGCGATAATAAACGTACCAGCTTCACAGTTGTGTTAGTAGGCTTAGGGCACCATAAAATACCAAAGACTAGGTGGCTTCAATAACAGAAATTTATGAGTTCAGTTCTGGAGGCTGAAACTCCAAGCTCAGGGAGCCAGCATAGTTGGGTTCTGGTGAGGGCTCTCTGTTGGCTTAGCAGACGATCACCTTCTCACTATGCCTTCACATGTTGGACAGACAGCTGTGGTGTCTCTTCTTCTTATAAGGGCACCATCTCTACAGGATCAGGGTTCTACACTTACAATCTCATTTAGCCTTAATCACCTCAAAGCCCTTATCCCCAGGATAGTCACATGAAGCAGCTAGGACTTCAATTTATAAATTTGGGGGGAACACAATCCCCCCAATGAAACAGAGTTGTTGTAATGATTGAGTTAGTGTAAAAAACATGCCTGGTACATGGTAAGCACTCAACAGAAATCAGCTATTGTTATACATATATATTATATATATGTTATATATTATATATTTAAGATGATCGCTGATTTGTTTGAACCACAGAATCAAAGATAAGACCAAAAGAAGGAAAAGAAAAGTAACTCTGGCACAAGGTTTGCGAGCCTAGAACTCTATTTTCTTGGGAGGGCCTAGGAACCAGCCTGGAACACAAATGTCCAATCCCTGTGGTCAGTTGAATCCAGCTGTTGGTCTAGAAGCTCTGGGTGAATCGTCAGTGCAGAGTTAGAAATCTGAAGGACGGCATTCAGTGTGTCAATAGTCTCATCCCCTTTGGGGACCCCATGGCTGGTAACTGGACCAGCAGAAAGGCCTAGAGTATTCCCTGCTTCTCCTACCTGCAAACCCAAGAGGCCCCATTCCCCACACCCCACCAAACTGGGTACTAATCCTTCCAGTTTCCAGAGGAGCCACCCCCCTAGATAACAGTGGAGTCTACTGCAGCTCGATGTGGCTGGCACCCCCCACAGCACCTCTGACCTCAGTAAGTTCACACCAACTTTGGGAAGGAATGAGGTGAGGAAAGGACAAGTTTGGATGAGAGGAAAAGTAAGAAAAGAGGAAAGGGAATGCCCAGTACATGAGCATCACCTAGCTTCTAGGCCTGGAGCCAAACACCTTGTGTCCATCCATGCTCTGACAGAGGCTCCCAACAACCCTGAGAGACATTCTAGAGAATTTCCATAAAGCCCCACAGTTCTACCCCTAGGTAGATAGCCAAAGGAACTGACAACTGGCACTCAAATACTTTCACACAGGTTTTTATAGCAGCATTATTCACAAAAGCAAAAGGCGGAAACAAGCAAAATGTCCGTCAACATGCGCATGGACAAACAAAACGTGCCATACACACACACATTGGAATATTGCATGGCCATAAAAAGGGAGTGAAGTGCTGATTCGTCCTCCAAGGTGGAAGAACCCTGATATTGTGCTAGGTGAATGAAGCCACACACAGTCACGTACTGTCTGCTTCCATTTATTTGGAGTATCCAGAACAGTTAAATCCACAGGGACAAAGAGCAGTTGGTGATCGCCAGAATCTTGAGCGGAAGGGAGGAATAGGAGTGACTATTTGACAAGTATAGGGATGTACTTTTGGATGTTTCTTTTGGAGTGATGAGAACATTTTGGAACTTAATGTAGATGATGGCTGCCCAACAGTGCGAATGCACTAAATACCACTTAGTTGTACACTTTATTGTTTTAAATGTTTATTTATTTTGAGAAAGAGAAAATGAGCAAGTTGGGGAGGGGCAGACAGACCGACAGAGAGACAGAGAGAGAATCCCAAGCAGGCTCTACACTGTCAGTACAGAGCCCAGTGCAGGGCTCGATCTCATGAACTGTGAGATCATGACCTGAGCCAAAATCAAGAGTTGGACACTTAACTGACCGAGCCACGCAGGCGCCCCTAGTTGTGCACTTTAAAATGGTTACTTTAATGCAATGTGAATTCCACCTCCATTTTTTAAAAACCCATTCCACACTCTGGGTATTTTTGAATTGTATTAATTTGTCTTAG
This sequence comes from Panthera leo, assembly GCF_018350215.1. NCBI lineage: Eukaryota > Metazoa > Chordata > Mammalia > Carnivora > Felidae > Panthera > Panthera leo. Next base: position 29,598,290 of record NC_056686.1, read on the forward strand.
AAAAATGACTTTAGCTATTTACAAGAAACTCAGAACTCGACTCAAAAGTGAAGGTAGGTGTGACCCCCAGTTTCTTTTCCTAATCACCCACCTCCGAGGCCCAGCCCTGGGAAATGAGAAGAACGAGGAACTTACAACCAGTAACTCTGCGGACGTGCCAGGAGCAGGCCTTTTACTTACTCCATTCCATTTTCCCACTTTGCCAAACATGGTACCGCTTGCTTTGTGTTTATGACAACTCAGGCTTGTTCTCCAAACACCCTCGAAAAATTCATGGTAAGGCTGTTATTCCCATTTTAGGGATGGGGAAACAGAGACTCTTCGGTGTCAGGACCTGGTTTGGAAGTCAAGTCTGCCTGACTCCAGAGCCTCAGACTCTCGCATCTGGTATCCCCAAAAGGTATTGGAAATCTCAGCCAATACTCAACAGCCACAGCCGCCACCAGCATGGGCCCTGAGGCGGGGAAGGAGGGAGGAAAAGGGAGCCCCTTATGGCTCAGCCATGTTTACCTCCCTCAGGTTCCCCTTTTCCTGTCCTCTACTCAACAGGGTAGAAATACGGCCCCTTTAAGTAGAAATGTCATTCTCCACAGCACTTGCAAAGCAGCATATTCATCTGAAGAGAGACTCTTCCTCTGGCAGCCTAAGGCCCGGGGTGGGGTGGGGGTGGGGGTGGGGGTGGGGGTGGGGGTCAGGGCTCTTAGAATGGCTGGTGGTGCCTTTGTGCTGCCGGGGTACGGGTTCTGTGTCCATCTGAGGAATCCTTTCTATTGCATTCCTGGGGTGTCCTGGTCTTCTAAGGGATTCCCTAATTTCTCAGAGTGGGCTGTGTGCCCTGGGTGGTGCCCTGGGTAAGGATCGGGGGGGGGGGGGGGGCTTCCGGTTTCTGGTCTTCGCTCCTTGGCTGGCGATCCACCTCATCCCAGACAAACCTTCTCTCCTCTCCCGGCCTCATTCCGTCTGTGTGAAAAGAAGAGGGTGCACTCCCAACTCCGAAATGTCAGTGATTCTCCCTCAACACCTTAACATTTGCCGAGGAACTTGGCAACGTTATACGGATAGAGGTGTCCTCCAAAGTTGAGCGTGAATCACATCCTTGTTATGAAACGACACGCGTGTAAAGCACAGAGCAATGGCGGAGTGTGAATAACCAGCCTCCAGTTCACTGTGAGCTTGTACATGTCTATAGAAGCCAGGAAGGGAGAGAGAGGGAGAGAAGGAGGAAGAGAAGAACCGAAGGGAGAGAGGAGAGGAAGGAATGGAAGAGGTTAAAAGTAGGCACTTTGGAGTCAGGAATGGCAAGTTTGAGTCTGCTCTTGCACTGGTTGGCAGCAAGACCTTGGGAAAGTCACTTAACCTCTCTCGGCTTCAATGTTCTCATCTGTAAAAGGGGGATATGAGTTAACATGAGGAGTAAATAGAATTACATACTTGAGGGGCACAACACAGTGCTGGGTACTTAATACACACTCAATGAAACACAGAGTATGAAACAAAGAGGGAGAGTGAAAAGAGAAAGAAGACATGCAAGAAGGTTGTGGAAAGGTGGGGAGGGGAACCCAGACTGAACCCCCCCACTGAGCATGAGCTGGGCATTTTCAACAACATAAACTGCAAAGAACAGAATACACAGAATCAGGGAGACGTTTGTCATGGAAATTCAGAGACTGGGCTGCTTCCTCTCTCTTTCCCAAATTTGAAGACACGAAGAGGCAGAGACAGGGATTTTCTTTAGGCTATGCCCCCCCCCCCCACCGGTTCCTGTTGCTGCCGCTTACGCTGCTTTGCAATACACCCCCAAAACCAGTACGCACCCTTGGGAAGAGTGCCCCCCCCACCACCACCACACCTGAAACCCACACAGACACACGCACAAGCACACGTGCATGAACATGCACAAGGCATTTTCAAAGGCTCACTTGCATGCCCTCCCCGCATTCACATGCATACCCAAAGAGGTCTGCGCGGCCAAGGTCAACGCTTCTCCTTGTGGGAATCAAAAGCAGTTACCCTTTTATCTCTTTGAATTGATTATCTTAGCATTATTTTCCCCCCAGCCTCCCCCACCCGCCAGATGAGTCCAGTGCTGCTCTTACCTGCTGTCAAAGCCCCCAGCTTCCTTGCATGGCACTTGGCATAGTTCATCATCACACATGGATGTGCACGGTTATTTGATTACTGTCTGCCTCCCCTCCTAGACCTGCTGCTTCAGAGCTTGGGGACCCAAGGCTGTGGGTCATCCAGCACCTAGCACCATGCACAGAGTAAGAGTTTCATAAATATGTGTCCGATGTCAAAGGAGTGAGCGCAGCAACAAGCCTTTGCAAATGCAAGGTCACAACACCTCAGACCCCCTCCTTGACCTTGTAGGCTACCCCAGCCCCAGCCCTGTCTGCTCTGCCTCCAGGGCCTCAGCCCTCTGGCTCTCTCTGCTCTGTAGCCAGCCTGGAGTCCAGAGCAGCTCCCTCCTTCCTCGGCGGTGACACTCAGGGCCTCTCTCCTGGAGGGTGGCCAGGTGCCCCAGCGTGGAGCATTGTGTCTATCACAATTAAGATCCAGCTATTCCAGAGGGGTCTCCAGGCCAGCGACCCCTTTATCTTTTTCCATCTGCCACCTCAGCACCTTCGATCTATTCCTATACACCCTTGACTCGGGCCTCAGATCCCTTTGAAAAAATATTTACATTTCTACCCTTCTTTAGGGGACTTCGTCTGTCTCTCTAATAAATAGAACATGAGCCTCGACTGATGCCCAGCCCCCCGGTGGGGGGGCAGCACTGCGGGGGAGGGGGTGGTCACGGGGAACCCTGCTGCTCTCACTTGCTCCTCTCCTGGCAGACCCCCCGGGTCAGACCATCCCTCCCATGCAGCCCTGACCCCCACTCCTCTGTGCCTTCCCCTCGCCAAATCTGCGGCCACCACCTCTGGCCACCACCTCCCGGAGACCAGCTGCCTGGCTTCCAGACCAGAGCGGGCCCAAGGGGTTGATTAGCATATTATTGTGGGGAAGGAAGTCCGGAGTAATCACTTTTCCTATTGGCACTAAATAACATTACCTGAAGGCTCCCCCACCCCTCCAGAGGCCAAAAGCAGCCAAAGAAATGAGAACCACCAGTCTGTCTCTTCTCTGCCTCTTTTCCCAACCCTGGTTACCCCTCCTCTTCTTTCTTGTTCTTTCCCGCTCGGTCTTCCTAGTCTTGTATGTACCCTGTCTGCCTCCCCTCTCCTCAGATGCTCCTCTGCTGTGCTCTCCTCCATCTCCAACACCCTTGCCCCCTCTCTCTGCCTCCTTCCTTCCCTCTGTCCCTCCTTCTCCCTCTCTCTGCCTCCCTCCATCCTTCCCCCTGTCTCTTTCTTTCTCTCCACCCCTTGCTCTCTCCACCTTACCTCCCTTTTTAAGAAGAATGCAAACTTAGAAGTCGTCAAGGAAAACCTTTCCCTCTCCTAAAACCGCCTGTGCCTCCCTTACGGCTGGGGGCGCCTTCACTGGGACCAGCTTTGCTTTGGTCTGCCTGGAAAGCCATCCAGAATGACAAATCTTAGGACAAATTACTGATTTCTCATCTAATTTACATCCAATTAGTGTGAGTGAAATGAATCATGTGGTCAGCCCCTCAGGGGAAACATTGAGATAACAAATGCCCAGGGCTTCTTTCCTAGGGAACTGCTGGGCCCTTGGGGAAGCCCATGATTTACCCCTCGGGTCAGAGGCCCCCTCCCTTCCCCCAGGCAGGTTACCAGGCCCATAGATCAACCCTGCCCCCTCCTTGCCTCCAGGGCAGGCAGGAGGGAGCTCAGGCGAGGGAAAAAAATAGGTGGGTGAGGACCAGATCTTCTGTGGATCCACCACCCTGGAGACCCATGTCAGAGTGCAGCGCTGAGTTTTGGAAGCAAGTGCTAAGTCTCGGACTTGAGGCCCTCGTGCCCACTGGCAGTCGCCACTGCCCCTCACAAGGCAGGTGTCCCAAGGCTGTCGTGATCCTAACTGGCATTTGCTGCCATTCACCATGTGCCAGGCCCTGCATTCGGTACTTTGTGGCATCGTGGCTCTTAACCCTCACAACAAAGTATCTCAGAGGCAGGCACCAACTACGAGGTCATCCACTCTTCGGGGAGGGAAACTGAGGCTCAGAGAGGCTCCGTTCCAGGTTATCAGTCAGCAAGATGAAGGGCTGAGGGTTTTGAACACTGGTGATGTAATGCCAGAGTCCAGTCGCCTAACCATCGTGCTCTGTCGGCTGCGTCCCTTTGGCAGAGGAGAAAACTGAGGCTCAGAGAGATGAAGTCATTGCCCGCGGTCACAGCCAAGTTTCGGCAGCACGGGAATTGCCAAGTCCGGCGCGAACCCTCTACGTGCGGCTCAGGACAGAGACACAGCACCTCTGAGAGCAGGCAGGCGGAAACCACTTCCGGGAGAGAGTGAGGACAGGGGGAACCACTTCCGGGAGCAAGCGTGTGCAGGTGGGAATCACTTCTGGGGTGAGTGCAGGTAGATTACAGATAGATTACCCAGGTTCTACCCCCCGCCCCCGCCCGCGCACAGAGGAAACCAGACCAAAGCACACCTTACAGTGACTGGGTCACCGCTTGCTTCTTCACGCATGAAGCATAGCAGACGGAATTCAGAAATGTTTCTCTAAAACAAGAAGGATTACTCTCCGAATCGTTTGAAGTGGGAAGACAGGGGCGCGCAGGCAGGGCGGGTGGGGGGCACGGGTTTCTTGTCGGAACAGTGCAGTAGCGGCATGTTTGGGATGAGTTTGGTCTTCCTGTGTAAACTTGTTTCCAGTCTGCTATTTAAAACCTGGCATATGGATGGGATCTCAGCTTCCAGTACTGGCAGTTCTTAACATTCACAGCGACTAAATAAAAAGGGAATTTTAAAAACCAAATGCAGTTTTACCCCATAACGAGGCAAAGAGAGAACTACTAAGAAGTTAACAACTCCCGAACTTGGGCCCAGCCAACCCTCTAAATGTGGAGGCTTTTCTCCAAAGCAGTGTGGGGTGAGGAGGGAAGGGCCCAGCTCCTTCTGAGTTCCTGATGTAGGCCTGGCTTTCTGTGCCTGGGGGCTTAACCTTAGGGGCAGGGCTGGGGTAAGGGCAGGATCTTCACGGTCAGCCAGCCAGACACTGAAGTCCAGCTCTGCCACTCCCTACAGGGTGACCTTGGATATGTTAGTCACCCTCTCTGAGCTTCAGTTTGCTCAGCTGTGAAACAGGCCCAAAATAGGACCTAAACTTGCAGGATGTTTTAAGAGTAACGTGAGCTGATGCTTGTAAAGCATGCGGCATGATGCCCGTCACGTACGAAGGGTGCAAAAAAAAACCAAACAAAACAAAACAAAAACCCTATACTTATTATCTGCGCATCTACTGGGGCAGTGAGGATTATTTTCCTCGTTTTTCTGCTTCTGAGATTGGGGGTGTCCAACCCACCTCTTTCGAGGGGCTGAAGATAACCAGTGGTCCCAGGAATGTGAAAAGCAGAGTAGTGGCAAGAGAGGCCTGGAAGGGGTGGGGGGAGGGTAGGAGGAGGAGAGAACAGCCTGGAGAGAAGAACTGGACTCCGGGAAGCATAGGACTTTGGTCACTACAGGCAGGAGCCGAGTAACGAGGATCCTGGGGGAGCAGCCCGGCTGGTTCTTCTCTGGATCCCCAGTAACAGCAGCAATTACAAAGTGCTCATCAGGTGCTTGGCACTGTTCTAAATGCTTTACAGCTGTGGGGGTTTCGTCCCACATGAGCGTCATGGAAGTGGTATTATTTTTGAATAGGAAACAGGCTTGGAGTAGTGAAGGCCCAAGGTCACACAGCTAGACAGTGAGTGATGGGGCTGGGACACCAGCCCGAGTGATCAGGCTCCAGAGCCCTGCTCAGTTACCCGCCTCCACTAGCACAGGCTTTGGCATCAGGGGGCATCCCGGTGCAGAGAAGGAAGAATTGTCCCTAGGGAGAAGCAGAATGGTCCCTTTGGCCCAAGTACACAGGTCAGCTGCGAGCCTCCTCTCAGCTCACTAGGGGCAGCGCCCTCCCCCCAGACCCATTCAGGACCCCTGCCCAGCTCCCAACAATCAGGAAAAGCCACCTGAACCCCACTGAGAGCCCATTTCCTGACCATCCCAGGGAGCAGGCCACCACTCCCTTAAAGTGTGGCTGGTCCCGGCAGAGTGAAAAAAAGTGCCTCGGCAGCTTTGTGTGCCCTTGGCCTCAGTTTCCTGTTCTGTAAAACGGGAAGGTCACAGCACCTGCATCACGTGATCGTTAACGAGGCTTAAGTAAAGCAGACTGTACCTGGCACAGAGTTCTCAATTCTGTTCTTGTTCTCGTTGTTGTTACCGGGAAGGACACCGAGGTTCAGAGCAGTGACATGACTTGTCCCACTGAGCAGCAGCGGGCGAAGCCGACACCAAAAGTGTTGCATTTGAGCCCTGCTAGGTCAGCCGGGCTGTGGCCAGGGCTATGGGTGTGTAGGGGTGTCTGTGGGGGAGTCCAGTGGCCTGAAGGCCCGTGACCCTGGTGATGCCGCGGGGCATCTGTGACTCAGTTGTCCCCAAAATGCATTGACACCCCCCCCGGACTTCTTGAGACACGTGTTATCCCCGCTCCCCATTTCCCCAGAGCCTCCCCTTGGGAGGAAGAACTTTGTCCTGACTCGGAGATTGGCCCCGGGCGCTGAGGACGCGCCTGCTCCGGGCTCCTGCTTCCGAACCTGCCACCATCAAGACTTATGGCCGCCTCGTCTCTCCCCCTCGCTGGGTCTGGCTTCATCACTTATCTCCCCGACGCTGACCTGCCAGCAGCTGCAGGAGGCTCTCTCCGGTAAGATTTGATTAATGAGGTTCAGCGGCAACAAATCAGTCTTACGGAGCGGCCCTCCCCTCCCCGGGACACACTCTCACAACAGCCGCTGCATACAAACCACCCGCGGGTGTGGGGCGGCCTCCCTGCCCTCCTGCCAGCCGGCCCTGGCTCTGTGCCCTCCGGGAATGGGCAGGCCAGGCCCGGCCCGACTTGAGGCTCGCCCCCACCACCAGACACTGCGCCCAAGTGCAAGCAAGACGTGCTCGCTTTTTTCTTTTTTTCTTTCTTTTTTTTTTTTTTGCCTTATCTTCAAGATAATAATCTAATTATTACAGTGATGTAAATCATAACAGCTACTGTCTCCGGACTTGCTGTACGTGTGCCACTTTGCTCCACACTTGGCATGATTTTACTTAATGAATCCTCTCGATGGCCCGATGGAGTGGGGAATTTACCACTGCCATTTTACAGATGCGGAAAGTGAGGCGTGGTGGGCTGGTAACTTGCCCAGAGGCACCCAGAGAGCGGCAGAGCTCAGCATTCTGGCCTTTCATGATACTTTCCCACGCGTCCGAAGTCCTAAAACCCTTTGAAAATACGATGAAAGCTTAGGTGTTTCTTGAAAAAATGCACGTATCTATACACACCTTGCCACACGATTTCAGTGTGGACAGATGCACCCACCGTGTACCTCATCTGTCCTGAGGACTCTGCCGCCCCAGCTCGCTCACTGTGAAACTCAGGCACGGCCCTCCCGCCCAGGGGGAAACTCAGTCTGTCCTGGAAGGACTGGAAACTGGGAGGGGGGAGGGTCCTACCTCCAGGGGCCCATCTCTCCTACGCTCTGCTTCAAAAGCAGACACCTGGGTCTTGCTTCCCAAGCTCATCTGCTCACTCCCCTTTAGAAAGTTCCCGTCATTGGAAGGCAGAACTGTTTTTCTCTTTGAGCCTCCCCACCACTCGGTGTGCATCACCCCACCCCGGCCCTTCTCCTTACCCCAACTGTTTTATTGGAACTGTTTGCTTCTCGAGTAGTTACAGGAAGTCCATGGCCTAAGTCCACTCCTCTCCAGCATAATCTACGCATCATTCAAGTGCACGTCCTTCCAGCCATCGGTGACCTCAGGTCACCTTCCTGGGAGCCTGGGTAGTAGCCATCCTGCTTCAGCTGCTCTCCCGGCCCCCCCACAGATCCTCTTGCCCCTGGCCCACCAGACCCTGACCCCCACCCTTTCGTGCACGCTGAGAGGGCTGTGGATCTCCCCCTTCCGTTCCCCTCTTTACCTTCCCCAAAGCCCTCACATCCCAGAAACATTTGTCAGGGATTTGCCAATAGCCACTTTTTCATCTGCTGGGGCAAGAGTCATCTTTGCATATAGATGTTTTGTAATAGATGCTGCATTGATTATGTAAAGTTCTTTTGGGAATCGTCTGGCCATTTCTGGGTCCTCACTGACCAGTTCCACCTCCAGCACACATCTCGGATCTCCTGGGTCAGGGCGCCAAACCACCTGAGCCAGAGGCTGGGGGAGGACACAGTCAAATGGCCACTCAGGTGGCGAGGACAAATGGCTCCACCACCCCCCCCACACCCCCTGAGATGGACTTGAATGGCCACCCTACTTTGGACAGGCTGGCTGAGGAAGGTCCATTTCATCTGAATATGGCTCGTTTCTCGGCGGGAAGTTAACACTCGTGGTTCTGGTGATGACCATTTCGGGTACTTTGCCGCGTACGAAGCAAAGCATTTTCTTCCGTTAACTCGCACCCTCCTCACCACAGCCTTGTGTGAGAGGGATTATCATCATGCCCACTTTACAGATATGGAGAGTAAGGCATTGAGAAGTGACTTGCGTGGCTCACGTGTGGCGGCTCCGTCCCTTGAGCCCCGCTCATCAGACTGTGAGAATGTACTTTTTCTCCTGTGTCATTTTGCCTACAAGCCCACGTGGGGAGAGGGGCGTTTAGAAGATGCTCTCCGATGGCTCCACTCGTCCCAGTGTCCCTCAAGCGTGCAGCGGATAGCACATGGTTAATTGCGTCTGTGTCGGAGAGAGGCGTGAATAGCTGTGTGGGTGTAGAGATATTTGGGAGTGGGTGGGTCTGTGCCTCTGTGCAGTTTGAGCGCGCATGTGTGAGGAAGTGGGCTGGAGTGCAGAGTGCCAGGGGGGCGTGGGAGCATATCGGTGGGGGCGCGTGGTGTGTGGGAGTGTGCACACACGCGGTATTAGCCTCCGGTCTGCTTCCCCCTCGGGAGGACCACTCTACGCTTCATCTTCGGAGACTGGAGCCTAGGGTGTCAGCCTCTTAGGACAGAGGCCCAGATGAGCCACCGTTTGCAGACTGTTTGGGGATGACCGTATCACAAACACTCGAACGAACATGCGCAGTCCCCTCAAAGAAAGCTCCCCGTGCAAGCTCAGGACATGCCCCAAATTTTTGGAGTAGGTCTTTGGGCAGTGCCCTTGGAGTCAGGGATGGAGTCACCCAGAAAAGAAGGCCCGTCGTCTTGCAGGTGTGGGGTGTGGGCACGGAAAGGTCACCATGGAATGAAGACAGTAGCCCCAGATGGCGGAGGCGGAGGCGGAGGGAGGGAGGAGCAGGTGAGCCAAATCCCTGTCGGACCCAGTGCCTCCCGTCACTGCCCAGGGCCGTGAAAAACTTGCAGGGACATTGAGGCAGATCCCTGGGGCTGCTGAGGATCCTTCATCCCAGGCAGCGGAACCCTGGGCAGCATCTGGCAATTGGGCTGCCGTCTGAAGGCCTGGGGTGATAGGTCTTCAAGTTGTCCTCTGGCCAGCCTCCGGCTAATGGGCTGACCGGGTCCAGAGAGGCCCCCTCATGGGGTGACCCCGAGGCCTTGCCGTGTGCCAGAGTCAGCTCAGAGAGGCTTGGGGGTTCCCCCTGTCCGCCCCCTCCCCCATCGTGGCTTCGTAGACTCTGCCTTCAGAGTACTCTTGCTGGTTTCCACTGGGCCCGGACACCCTGAAAACGGCCCTCAGCCACTCATAACACCGAGTCTATGACTGAGCTGCGGGAGGGAGCCAAAGCCCCATCACGTTGGTGGGGTACCCAACATGGCCAAGCCAAGGCTGACAGAATTCCCTTTCTGCCTGCCCCCAGCCCGGCGTTCCCTGCAGCAATTCCAGAGCTTCCCCCTGGAGCTTCCCGCTCTGGCTTCTACCTGAACTTGGCAGCCCCGTGTGCCAACTGGAGTCACACCTCCCATTTAACCAGAAGCACATTTTCCAGCTTGTTCTTCCACCAGGCTGGGCTCCAAATGCCTCTTGTGGTTGTTTCCCGAAATCAAATCCAACCTCAAAGCATGAAGATTTGCCATTATTAAAGACGAGCAAAAGCATATGCCCCGGGCTCTGGAGAGAATTTCTAATGTGCATCCCAAAGATCACAGCCGACGCACGAGCTCTTGGAATCTGAGGGGCCCTTCACAGTCGTGGAGCCCTCTAATTACGCTCCTTGCGGGTCTCGCTGTCCCCACTTCCACGCCTTGGCCGCATGGCTCCCACGACAGTAGTCTGTGTGATGTAGAGACGGTGTTTAAAGTCGGCATATAAAGGGGAAAACCAGGCATGGTCAAAATTACCCTTACAAATCCCTTAGGAGGGAGACCAATATGTCATCTTTCAGCAAGCCCAGCACAGCCAGGCTTCCTTCAGCATTGGAACAAATCACTTGTCTTTGGGTTAAGCACCAGATGAGGTTATTGGCTTGATTTGAGGGACCGCATTACATGAAAGATGCATGTCTTTAAACACGAAAATCACCCTCAGGGTGATACTCACAGGAAAAGAGGCGCAGAGAACCTGAAAGCCCCTGGGGAAACAGCAGGATCCATCTCCCATCTCCCCAGCTCTGGAGCATAGCTCCTTGAGTGAAATGGGGGTCAGGACCCCTACTTTCAACTCCATACACACTCTTTGTTATTGTTACTGCTATGCTGTGTGCATATACGTGGCTGAATTCAAATACATGAAATGCAATCTCCCTAGAAGGCTCATCCCCTGAGTTACAGTGTTTACATCCTTCAAAGCTACTTCTGTATCCCAAATGCCACTCCTTCCAGGAGGCGCTCCCTGATTGCCTCGGCTGGAAGTGGTGGCCCAGCTACGGAAACCATATGTCTTATCTCCCCAGTTACGCCATAAAGTCCTTGAGGCATATTTGGGTCCTTGCCCCTTCCACCTCTGAGGGTCCAAAGTCTCCCATAAATCCCTTATCAATAAACATTGATTTAAAGAATAGATATATGAATGAATGGACTACAAAAAAAAAAAAGGCTCATCTTGTGAAATGAAAACATCTCTGTTGATACAGAGGTGCTATACTCAGGGATTCAGGACAGGCTAGAGTGAGGATTTCCATTTTGACCTGACCCCGTAGATTAGATGCCTTTGGGGTAAGTCTCTCCATGGCTTCTCTACTCCCCAGCTCCTCCCACCTTCCCTACCAGACCCCTCCCGTTCTGATGCACCTTGCGTGAGTAGCACATTCGCCCTGGCAACAGGAACAGAAGCCTCACCCTGCTGGTAGGAAGGGCAAGCATTAATATCCCCATTTTATGCATAAAGAAACTGAGGCTCAAAAAAGAATGTGTCTGGCCCACAGTCACACGCGGCTGATAAACAGCAGGGCCTGGATTTGTGCCAGCCAAAACCTATTTTTTTTCTTCCTTCTCTATTTAATCCCATGTTACCTCTGGAGAAGGAAGCCATGCCGTTCATGATGACCATTTAGTCATTATGAGGAGTCCCACCCCTCCCAGACCAAGGAGGGGTCAGTGGACAGTGTGCTGGTAACTCTCTTGCCACAAGGGAGGGCACGGCTGGAAAATCATTTGAGGGGCTCCCTGCTGAGGGGCTGGAACCCAAAACACACCCGTGACGTGAGTGGCAGCAACTCCGAATGCCCCTTTACAGATGCCAGTCCCTACCTACCCCTTCCGCCCAGGTCTCTTGGGAGCGCTGGGATTTCTTTATCTTCCAGGACCCTGGCGCTCAGCTCTGGAGCACACACTACCGGCTGGGTCTCCTCCTTGCTCCCTCTTCCCACCCACCTCCCTGTGACCAGGGACTGTCCCAGTCCCCAGAGGGAGGGCACAGCACAAGGAATGAAGGAACGAGGCTTTGGAGCTGGCAGACCCACGTTCAAACCCTAGCCTGCCTCTTGGCTACCTGCTGCTTAGCTGCTCTGGGCTCAGTTTCTTCACCTGTAAGATGAGGAACGCGATGCTGACATCAAAGACCAGCTGACACGAAGTCACTGATACGTGCGGCTGAGGTCGCAGACCACATTTAGCTGGGATCGAGACCAGTGTGAAGGGCATGCCACACACGCTTCAAAGCAAGGTTCACAGTCAGACTTCTGGGATCTCCCTCCCAGCTTCTGCACTTATTCACCCGCTGTGTGTCTCTGGGAAAGTTACTCACCATCTCTGAGCCCCTGATTCCTCACCTGTAAAATGCAATAAAATACCCCGGGGCTACTTTGCAATAAAAGGAGATAATTCACGCTATCGGCTTAGCACAGGGTCTGGCACTTAACCAGACTTTAAAAATGTTACCCATTAATTATTAGCCGTTGTTAACTAGGCCAGTGGATTGGTGGCCAAGTCTGGAAGGAGCTGATTTCCGTGAGGTTTTGGCTAAGGGAATGAGAAGGGAAATGAGTTAATGTCTGGGGTCCTTGGCACGCCTGGTGTCTAAGACCCACTGAGGAGTGGGTGGGCAGCAGAGGGATTGAAGGTGAAGGAGCCGTGTTTTCAGTCACCTGGGTTACGAAAGGTGACATAGGCTAGAGCACTGGCATCTCCAGTGAATCTAAGATAGCTCTTTATTGAGCAGCTACTATGTCCCCAGGCCTGTGCTTGGTGCTGAGGATTGAGTGGTAAACAGGAAACGCAGCCCTGCCCTCCTGGAGCGTGTGGTCTAGTGAGCTTCTGGGCCTGTGCACTCAGAGCCACTTCCCCAGGGGTGAACCTTGGAGGTCTTGGGGTGTCCAGTGGCAGAGGCAGGGTGACGTGTCCCCTTGACCAGCTCCAGGCTGCAGACATTCGTGGAGGAGTTTAAGGGGTCAGGACATCAGAGAAGAGTCACTGAGCTCACACAAGACACCCCAGGAGGCTTCCAGAAATAACGGGGTGAGGCTGTGGATGGGCAGACATTCCGCGGGCGGGAGCATGAGTGAATTCAGGGCTGTGATAGTTGAGGGTCCACATTATCACCAAGTGGCCCCCGGAACTTGGGGAAATGGAGGTGTGGAATGGGTCCTACACCCTCAATAAGGGATGGTATGTGCCCCCCGCATGGCCCTCCTCAGACACAGATGCACTGGAACACAACATCGCCCACCATCCCTGCTGCACACTGAGCTCCCCACAGGGGTACGCAGCTCGGGGTACTCAGCAGGCGTGTCCCTCCCACACCAGAGCACCCTCTCCTGCCCACACCCCTCTCCGCTGTCCCCTCTTCTCCAGCACCGTGTGGGCTTTGGGGCTTGACCCCCAGGCCCAGGCCCCGATGCCAGCTCTGCCTTAACTGTGTGGCTTGGAAGTGTTGCTGAAACTCTTTCAGCCTCAGTTTCCCCTAGAAAGGGGAAAAGCGGGAACTGTTAAGTGTCCCTTCCTCACAAGGCTGCCGTGAGGATGAGATGAGCTCCTGCAGGTCAGGTCCTAAAAAATACATATGGCACCCATCAGGCGCTTAACAAATGGGAGTGGCCCACGCCCCAGCCCACAGACACGTGCACGCCTGCACCCCACAAACGGCGCCTGTCTCTGTGGAACCCGTGCCCGCCGCCACCGGGTGGCACAGCAGCTAGCCCGGAAGGCCATCCCACCAGGCGGGGACGCAGCCACCCGGACCGCCACCCCAAAGACCCCGAACCTGGCTCTCCTTCTGGGGGAGGCCCTGTGAAAGAAGCCCTGCAGAGGCAGTTTTGCGGGAGTGCGCCCAAGTCCGAGCCACCCAGAGACGTCCAGGAGCAGGTCTGCAGACGGGGGCTGAGCGGCCTTGACCCAGAGGTGCGTCCCCCCTCTCCTGCCCATCCCAACGTCACCCACTCAGGACTCCAGCCCCGCAGCCGCCTCCGCACCTTCCCCCCTCCCTCCTCAGCCTTTGTTATCTCAACTACTTTAAGAGAGTTCGCTCTTCTCCCCCTCCACTCCTCTGATGCTAATCTCTCTCCATAAATCATACCCTCTAATCTTTTCATCACCTTTCTGTGATTAAAGCAGCCTGGGGCTGGGAGCCACAATCCTCAGTGACTAAAGTGCTTTGATGTCCGAACTCAGGCCCCGGGGGCTGCGGTGCTGGCTGACTGGCTGGCTGGCGGTCAGGCCTCGCTCACCCAGCCCGGCCTGGTGCCGTCTACGCGGACGCCATCCTGAGTTGTCCTGGGCTGCCAGTGCGGCCCGGCACCTCGAGGGTTTCACAGATCTCTTCATGAATATTTCTCACTACACACTGGATGTCATTATTCTATTGAGAATCAATTAGCCCAAATGTTGTTATGACAGCTACAGAAAAATGATATTTTTAGCTTTGCTTTATGCTGCTCTGTCTCTTCACAGAATTATTGAAAACCTTAAAACTGATCTAGTGGCGACACGGGCCTCCGTGGCAAGCCGGGGGGAGCGATTGATCTGGGCATGTGGAATCGTGGGGGGAGGGCAAGGCTTTTCTCAATGAAGCAGGAGCTTGTCAGGACCAACTCCCAGGATGGAAGGCAGAGCGGGACTGTGGGCAAGATCGTCGCCCCGTCTGGGCCTCAGTTTCTGTGCCCGTAAAATGGTCATAGTAATGGCCTTGCCTTTAGCGTTGGGACGAGAACGGAGCGTGACTGTGCATAGAAAGCACTTAGCGAGTGAGGCACACGGCCGCAGGCGCTCAACATACGAGTGGTACCCTGGAGGGGCAGAGAGAGAGGGAGAGAGCATCGGACACAGGGCTCGAACTCACGGAACCATGACATCAGGACCTGAGCCAAATCCAGGAGTCAGATGCTTAACCGACTGAGCCACCCAGGTGCCCCGGCCCCTTAGCCCTTTTAACATCTTCCCCTTCCCATCGTCGCATGCTCAAATCCTTTCCATGTTGAAGTCTAGCTCAACTGTCACCTCTGCCGCTGTGCCTGACAGACGGAGGCTGGGATGCTGGTGCCAGTAATCGTCGGGCGGCCCTGGACAGGGCAGTTATCTTCTTTGTCTTAGCTTCCCTGTTGGTAGGAGGGGATAATCGCTTCCTTAGCCCTCAGATGAGGGGCTGGCCGTGTCCGATTCTGAAGCCGGCTGGGCAATTCTGCACTCAAAGGTCAGTCCTCCTTGGATAGGTTCTAAAGGTCACCCGTACACTTCTTCCCCCACCGGGAGCAGTTTTACAGATTTACAGTATATAAGGAGCCTGCTTTATGGTAAAGAGGAAGAAAAAAAAATCATCTTTGGTCCAGAGGCCCCGGAATAGAGTGGAAGGAAGAGAGGCAGTTCCAGGATACTCCCCTGCAGCTGCACGTTCTGCCAAGACGGCGGCCGGTGTCAGAGGAGAGGTTGAGCCCATCTGAACACCTTTGCCTGCAGCCAAGTCACACCCCGCTCTCCTGTCCAGCGGGTTTTGTCCAGCTGGGATTTAACAGCACCTGATGGCTGACATCTTTTGGCAAGGAAAGGGCCAGAAGAACAGGCTGGCGGAACCCCCCGGGGAGCCCCAGTGTGCCCTATATCCTGAGCTTGCCACGGCTGGCTCTCTGCCTGAATAAATCCTTGCTGTGTTGCACGGCTTGATGTGAATCAACCCTTATTTATGCAGCTTCCAAGTCCCTTCATTTGGGATTACCTTCTTCTGCCGCCCCCCATGTCCCCCCGCTTCGCACTCTCTCTGGCCACTGCTATAGCCCTTGTCACGGTGCCAACCTCTGACCCCAATAGTCTGTGTGCAGGGCTGCCTCCCTGCTGGACTGTGAGCAAACAGAGAACCAAGATGTAGCTCTAATTTGCTGAGTATTTTCAGCTCTGTCTTCCTTATCTCGTCGCCACGCTGCTTCCTGGGCACAACTGTCCTCCCTGGGAACTGTCCCACCCACTGCCACCCCCTCTTTGGACACTGGAAGAGCACTCTGCCTGACCCTATGACCAGGGTCACCTCATACAGCTATGTAGGCTGTGCACTGCACAAGTCCCTGGTGCCATGCATGTAGACCATGGTCTGAATGATGCCTCTGTGTGCCACAGCGGCCGTGCTTGGGTACGGGGCCTTTTAAAGACTTTCATTGATTCTGGATCCTCTGACTTTTGAAGGTCCCACCCCATATGAAAATCCCCATATTATAAAAGTTACCCATATACTTCAGTTAGCATAATTTCTTGCTGCAAAAATATTTTGAAAAAAATATTTATAATTTGACTCTTGCCATTATTTGGCTATGAGTAGCTGATGTATGTTTGGCTATGATTTCTCAGTAGTCATTCTTGAGGATTCTTGAGAAAAAGGAAGAATTAAATCTGCAAGCAGGTTTCAAATGTAAAGCAGTTCTTATGAATCTAGGAAGGAACAAAGTTGACCTGGCATTCTATAGACATTAAACACCTATTCTTTTTTATCTTCAACAAAGTTTGGTTGTGCTTTGCATTTTGGAATCAATAACAATTTCTTTCAGAATTCAGATATTTTCATGGCCTCTAGCATGAGCACCAGCCCTGGATGGCAGAGATCGATCTATAACTTTTAACGACACTTACGGGGCAACGGGGTGGCTAAGTCGGTTAAGCATCCGACTTCAGCCCAGGTCACGATCTCACAGAGCCCACTTTGGATCCTCAGTCCCCCTCTTTCTCTGCCCATCCTTGACTTGTGCACTCTCTCTCTCTCTCTGTCTCTCTCTCTGTGTCTCTCTCTCAAAAATAAATAAACAGTAAAAAAAAAAAAGACACTTTACCAAAGGATTAGTGATGAGTGGTTACATGGTCACGTGGCTACATGCTGCCATCAGTTCCTGCACAAGCATATTTATTAATGGCTCCCCTTTTCCTCTCAAGGGTGTGCGAGTTTGGACTATTAATTGCCACCTTGTCATAAGAGAAGAAAGTACCTTAGAGAGGACGGCATAGACCCAGACCCGCTGGGTCAGGCTGGTAGCCTTCCTCTTGGCCTGCTCCCATGAGCTCACCTTCTGCCCTCTCCCCCACCCCACCTCCTCTAGGGATGTTCTGGGGACTGGTGCAATACCTCAGAATCCAGAACATACTGCCCTTCAAACCACAGACAGAAAGTCTTTCCTCACCCCCACCCAACACCCGCCTGCCAAAGTCCTCATTTCCTGTTGTGCGAATGACATCTTTCTTAGAAAACTGACAATGGACATTTTCATTTCCTTTTGTGAAAACCCCACTCCCATCCATAAGGATATGCTCCGGCCCTATGACCCCAACAATACAATCGCAAGATAGTTGCACAGTGATACACGTCCCAGAGTCTTAATCTACATATCTTTAAATCTTAAATCTTTCACGGAACAAGGCAGAATATCAATTAATCAGTCAATCAATTTCTCTTTAGCACCTATCAGATTGTATTATGATCGTATCCTTGGGTCCCCCTCCCTGGACTGTGAGTCCTTGGAGAGAGATGTGGGCACCTCATTCATCCCTGCATCACCAATGCCGGTCCCAACCTGGCACACAGAAATGCTTCCCGAAGAATGAGGGGATTAATAAATATGGCAGCAATGTTCTGTTAGACTGTCGACCATTTGTGTTCATTTCTGTTTCTACCACAGTACGTGATGGCCCTCAAGAGAGGCTCACTGGAGGGCAGAAGCTATGTAACATTTGATTGAGTAAAGGGAGGAAGGGAGGGAAGGAGCTAGGGAGGGAGGGAGGGAGGGAGGGATGGATGGATAGATCATGTGACAGACGTTTGGATAGATGGACGGTTGGACAGACGCTTAGGTAGGAGAATCCTTAGCCTGAGAGATTGGTGTCTGGGGAAAAGACAGAGCTGCTTTGACCTGTCCCAGTTCTGATCCCCATGAGACCTGACTGCCTTATGGTTCCCATCCTCGGATTCCCAAGAGAATTTTCTGTATCCTTGTAATAAACCTGTTTCTATTGGAGGCAGTATAGTGGATCCCCGTTTCTTTTAACCAAAAGAGCCTGACTCAGATAGGGGCCCTCCTCCCACCCAGGTGGGTGGGAGGATATAGTGGGTGAGCAGGAACTAATACTTGCCTCTTGGCTGCACCACCAGCAGGTCTTAGAAACGGCGTGTTGTTCCCTCTTGTGGTCTCCCCCCAAGACAGTGCTGGAAGGCAGTACTAGCTCATCTCAGTTTAATGAATCTGTCTCAGGTCTGTGCCAAGGTGGGCTTCTATGAAGAACTTGCCCTTGCCTTTGAAGTGGCCCACCCGCTCCTAGCATCACCCCCGAACAGTTGCTGTGTCACCTGTCACCCCCTGTTCTAGGCCTCAATTCTCCATCTATAAAATACGAAGTTGGGGCAATCATCAAGCCTTTCCTGCTTTAACATTTTGAAAGTTGTTCCAAGTCACAGATATAATCCCTCTTTATATGCCCCCCCCCATTCTTTGGGTGGGATAACAGGTTTTAGCTCACCAATCCTGATGCCACACCCCACCCCCTTTACTAGTCACTACAAAAGCACAGAGAGCATGCTGTGATTTTGCTATTTTTCTGAAGATGCGTGGGTTCACACACTTGCTTAACTCACGTTCTTCCTGCCATCCGGAATTCCTTCTCCATTTTCACATTTAAGGTTATGTATTTATTTTGAGAGAGAGAGAGAGAGAGAGAGCGCTCACAGGGCAGAGAGAGAGGGAGAGAGAATCTCAAGCAGGCTCCACACTGTCAGCGCAGAGCCCGATGTGGGGCTCAAAACCCACAAACCACGAGATCATGACCTGAGCTGAAACCGAGAGTCGGATGCTTAACCGAATGAGCCACCCAGGCGCCCCTCCATTTTCACATTTAAACTTAGCCCACTTTTCTATGCCAACCTTCTCCTCCAGGATACCTTCGCTGCCCCCACTTTTGGAAATGTCCCCTCCCTCCTGGCACTCCTCCCTCAGGGCTCAACACCTCTTGTCTTGTGTTTCTGGTCCCATCTCTCTTAGGTGCTCTGTTTTCCTTTGCAGGATGGTGAGGTCCAGGAGGCAGATAGCCTTTCTCCACTCATCCCCGCCCTCTTCCAGCGAGGGGCTCCCTCACAGCTCTGCACACAGTAGGCACCGCTGTTTACTGGTATGGGCAGATAGGAAGTGATTTTTATGACGTTGTAGAATAGTTTACGACAAACCAAAGTTCACAAACTGTCGTTGGAATTTTTTAAAAGAAGATCACAAAACAGGAAGTATCATACACCATTTTTCTAAAATGTACTTGAAGGAGTGTGGGGAGATGTGCGTGCACCCAAGAACATTCATTCGTGGAGGCAGGATGTGGGGTGACTCTTAGTTTCTTCTTTCACCATATCTGTACCTCTAAGTGTTCTAGAATGAGCATGTATTACCTTCACAATGGGAAAAAGGAGAAAAGCTATTTACAAATAAATAAGTAAATGTGTGTTTAGTGAATGAAAAAACAGGGCTCTGGTGTGTTACCAGACTCTCATTTGAGCTGGATCTCGAAGCTGAAGTGAACCCCTGCCAGCCCAGCGCCCCCTTACCCCACCCCCACCCCCACCCCCACCCCTCCCCACTGGACCTCCAGAGGAGGGAGCTTCTAACAGTAGAGTTGCCCCTACGGAGTTTTCAATGATCATTTCCGGTTGAGTAGGACTCATGGGGTCCTGCTTTTGCTGACAGCAATCATCACAACCCCTCCATGAACACAGCACTTCACAGTTTACAAAGCATTTTTCTATACATTTCCTCACTTTCTCCTTAAGCCTCCTAAAAACAGATGAACAAACTGGGGCCTGGGGAGGATAACGGAGGTGGTCAAGGTCAAGGTCTCACAGCTAGCAAAGGGTAGAGCCCTTGCACTCAAGCCAGATCTAACTCCCCCAGGGCGTACCAATCTCTCCCGCAGCGCGGATCAGACAGGGCATCTGGGTTAACCAGGCACGTGGGCGGGTCCGTCCGCAGAAAGGCAGGTTTGGGGGGCCCGGCATTTCCTGTCTGGGGTCCGCAGTGCTCGGGGGCGCTCCGAGGAAGGTCCCGCAGGCACCATCCCGGCGCGTCTGCCACGGAGGCCCGAGTAAACCAGGTCGTGGCGCGCGGCGGGGCGGCCAGAGGGCGGGCAGGGCGCGGCGGCGCGGGCGGACGCAGGTCTGGGATCGGCAGGGCGCAGCAGGGCCTGGACCCCGGGGGGCGGTCCAGCCTCTGGCAGTGGAATCCGGGAGTCCATCCTCTTGCGCTGTACTCCGGGAGGGAGAAGCGCAGCGGCGGCCCCCAAATCCGGGACTGTTCCTGACCAGGCACGGCTTCCCGTGCCCGGGGAAAAAAAATACCCTCTGACCTGACCTTCAGTTAGAAATTCCCCATTTGCTGCCACCGTCTCACCAAAAGGCCAATTCTTTCACTCCTCCACAGCCCTCGTGCAGATCCATGGGGAGGCGTCAAAAATTAATTATATTTTCTTTATAAAATGTAATTACGATAAGAAAAAAAATACAAAACACTAGAGAAGATATTAAATATTGAATTTGTATATAAGTTCCAAATTAAATCCTTTCAAATGTTTTATTGAGAAACTTGAGTTTGCTTCTGGAAACGTATTTCTTTTACCATCAGGTTTTATACTGGAAATGAGTACACACAATTTATCAAATGACTCCACACAAATCATCACAATTTTTAACGAGGACCTTTTCAAATTCTTGACAAGTACCATCAATGAGAAAGTTTGTTCCCACGTGTCCGTGATGAAATATTTAAAAACCATTTTTAAACAAGCATGCGTTCAACACAACAGTTGCAATTATATTTACAGACTCGAATAGGTCTTTATTGACAAGAGTAATGCTGGAATTTCTTGCGCTAAAGCAAAGGGTGGAGGATCTAATCGAATTTTTTCACACAGAGTATTGCAAAATGACGCAGCTCTAATCTGCAGACCAGGCAGCAGGCACGGGTAGGGCAGGCAGGCTGCAGGGAGCCAGGCTGCAGGCAGCCCAGATGCCTCTTAAAGGGCAAATCAGGTGAGGAAGGGCAGAAATATTCCAAACACAGGTGAAATGGAGATTCAGGGTCACTGCTGGAGCTTCACCACTACCCCCCCCCCCCACCTTCCAGCCTTCTTGACCTCACCGGGGCTGGGACACCTTGGACACCTGTCACACAAATTCCAGACACCCCTGGGGCCCCTTGTGCACCATGGACAGTACTCTGAAATTGATTGAGGTAGCTGGAAATTCCTTGACCACACCCAGCCCATTTCAGCAGATGCAGTGGTTCACCCTGCTGGCCACTTGCAGGAACCTGAGGGTGCCCCCTCCCAAGCCCCTCCAAGGAACCCCCTTCGCTGCTTGCTCCCTGCCAGAGACAACCAGCTAGGGAGTTTCAGGTGGCCCAGGACCATGTGGCTATTCTGAGGGTGGGTGGGGGTGGAGAATGGTATTTCCTGGCCGACCAGGTGAGTGGTTCTGGCTTAGAGGTCCCAACTGCTAAGAGAGGAGGGAAGGTCTGGAATCTCCCAGCAGGAATTCTCAGCCAGCTTCTGAAACAGTGGTGAAGAGGGGAGGTTGGAAGAAAGGAGCCAAGGGAACAGAGAGAACAACTATAACAGCAACGGCAAACTGGACTGGTGCCCGGAGCCAACCCCTTGGAAGACTGAGCATACGCTGGTTGTCCCTGAAGTCAGATGGATAATGGGGTGTTTGGTCGGAATTGAGATCCAAGAGTCCTTCCCCTCTACCTTCCTGGGTCTCCGGGGACCCTCTGAAAGGACTTGAAAAGTACACTGGGGCCAAGCATCAGGCCCACGCCACCGGTGGGAACATAAGCCAAGACCTGCATTCTTATTGTTTAAAGAAAAGGAAGAGGAAGAGACAAGGACAGAACATGGTGGATGGGGGCGGGGGGGAGGGGGGAGGCTAGGAGAGGGCCAAGTGGAGGGGAGAGAGTGGGATGGAGGAAAAGAAACAGATGAAGTCAGCGATGGGGAGAGAGAGCTGGACTTGGGAGAGGGGGGCGGATAGAGGCAGAAATGGAAAGGGATGAGGCACAGAAGAGACGGAGGGGACTGGAGGAAGGCAGACGGGGAGAACCTAGAAGGAGAGAGGATGGGCTGGAGAGAGCCAGAGGGGAGCAGGGAGGCCACCGGGAGAACAGAGAAACCGGAAGCGGGTGAGGCAGAGAGAGAGAGAGAGAGAGCGCCAGAGAGACGGGGTCCGGGTCCGCTTGGGTTCCTCAAACACTCAATGCGAGCGCCCTTTGGCGAAGTCGCGCTCGGCAGAAACGCTAACTCCACGGGCAAGTGCAAATGTAAAGAGGCCCTGAGAGCACTTTGTGCAAATATCAGGCCGGGAAGTGCTGCGCGCGCGGCGCTGCCGGGCACCTCGGCGCCCCCGCCCCCTGCGCCCCCGGCTGCGAGCTAATTCACTTTGCCGTCACCTCCCTGGCCGGCCGGGCAGGCGCGGGCAGGGAGAGCGCACAGGGAGCGGGGCACGGGCGGCCGGGGCCGTGGCCCTGCCTAATGGAGCAAAAGACAGATCAGCAGAAGCGCAGGTGGGGCTGGAGGGGGAGCGCGGGCACCCGGGATGAAGTCAGAGGAAGAGCGGCCGCGGAGGAAAGTGCTGGGCCAGGCCCTGGGCTTGAGTTGGGGGCTCCCGCTTGCTGGCAGGGAGACTGTGAGCAAGACCTCCTGAGCCTCAGTTTCCTCTACTATAAACAGGAAAATAAAGCCTTCCCTATTTACCTCAAAGGGTCTTTTGTGAGCCTGAAATGTGAAGGGGTTTGGAAAGCCATTAAGTTCGTAAATGCTAACTAGTGATGGTAATGATAGTAATAATAACAATAATAATAGTTAACCGTTCTACAACTATATAAGTGTCTGACGCTATTCAGAAGGCTTTACACACATTTGCTCATGTAATCCTCTTAACAACTGCATTTATGCCCATTTTACAGATTGTAAGATTGAGGCACAGAGAGGTTAAGGCACTCACCCAAGTTCACACGGGTTGTGCCAACGCTGACAATACGGCTCCAGAATCCGTGTTACACTATAGTGCAGGGGCATGCTTTAATTATTGCCCACATTTTACAGATGAGGGAAAGAAGGTTCAAAAAGTTGGGGCTTTGCAGTAGCAAAATTAATACTTGGGCTTTCAGAGGAGACAGTGGAAAGAACATGGACTCTGGAGTAGGTAGACTGAGGCTCAATGTCTTGTTCTGCCACTGTGATGTTTCGAGAGTGATCTAGCTCTCTGCGATGGGGAACATTGACCAACTCCACAAGGGGATTGTAGAGATTAAATGAGAAAAAGGATATGAGGAATCTGACACATGGTTGGTGCCCAGTAAATGCATTTGGTCATATTTATTGAGCACTCTGCTGGGTCCTAAAAATACGGTGATGACTAGGAGAAGTTGCCTGCCCTCGTAAGGGGACTTGACTCTCAATAGGGGAGACAGATCACAAACAACTCATTAAGATTGTGACTAGGAAGGCTAGGAAGAAAATGAAGGGATTCATGTAAGGAAACTGGCTCAGAGAAATCTGGGAAGACCTCTGTGAGGAGGTGATATCGAAAATGAAAGGTGAGATGGCGCTAACCAGGAGAGGAGCTGGGAACCGTGTCCCAAGAGAAAAGACAGCTAGTGCAAAGGCACAGGTGCAGAAAAGAGTTGGGCTCCTTCTAGGAACTGGTAGCAGAAGCACAGGGCGTGGACAAGGACAAAAGAGGGGTTCAGACTGGCAGGCAGGAGCCTGGCCCCCCAGGGTCATCTAAGCCATGGATTTTATCCTAAGCTCAATGGGAAGTCATGGACGGCTTTTAAGCGGGAGTGACGGGATCCAATTTACACTCTCAAAAATTAACATGGCGGCCAGGTGGAAACTGGAGAGAAGAAAGAGTGAAAGCAGGAAGTTGTCAGGAAGTAAGTGTCTACTCGGGCTTGAACCAAGAGATGTCAGGGGAGATGGAAAGACACGAATGGATGCCAAACTATGTTATTACGACATAAATGCTAACTGCCGTTCACCCTGCCATCACTCATCAGTGCTATCTGGTCTCGGGCTCAGTTTCCAGGTCTGGTAGAATGGGGTTCACCAGTTCTCTTAAAAACATGGGGCTTGTGGCCCCCTGGGGATCTTTACCTGACCTCCCTATCCAGTTGCTTCCTAAGTTGAGTTGGGGGTCAGGCCCCGTCAAAGGCCATAGATCAACTGTCAGATCTTGGGACTGTAGGCACTGACCCCAGGACCAGAGACCAGTTAGCTCTCCTTCCTCCTCCGCCCGTCTGTGTGTCAGGTCTGTGAGGGTAGAAGAAATGATCAGTGAGGTCCCTGCTTCCAAGATGGAGTCTTCTGGGAAACAGGTCACTCTGGAGGAGATCTCAGGAGAACAAACTGAGGATTATCCTGTTGTGTTTCTTTAAGCATTTGTTGTTGAAATGGAAGTTACAATCCAAGCTAATTTGAATAACAGAATCATAGGAAAAACACCCTCTAACCACTAAAATGAATATTCAACATTCCCACCTTATCTTCTTTGCTTTGTAGGGCTGTTTCTCAGCTGCATATTAAACGGCCCCTTCATGTGAAGCTGGCAGAGTGGTGGTTTTGCAAGACAGAACGCTGCTGGGCTAAGGTGCTACACTCAGAACAGAAGTCATTCCTGGCACCCAGAATTTCAAGGATCTTACAGGGACAGGCCTAGGGGGATGGGGAAGGACTGGAAGATTTGGATCCAGACCTCGGAAAGTGTTGAGCGAGACTTGTGTGCTCCTGCCTGGGTCCTCCATACCCGGAGACCAAGCCAATCCTGGTCCAGGTGGGGCTCATAAAGAAACCCCCAGGAGGGAGCATCTGATACCTGGACATCTCAGATGGTACCCACCCCTCCTCAAACGAGCGTTGTGTGCCCGCAGGTGCCACGGCAGAAATCCCCCAGGTTGTATTGACATTGAAAACTGAGGGTCCCCCGGATTCAGCTGGCCCTTCGGAAGTACCCAAGACACTGATGCTCTCTCTTTCGCCCACTTTTTCCACCGGGCAGAGCTCCCACGTACTCGGCCGCACGCACTAGATGCACCGCGCTTCGAGCGGCTCCCTGAACACGACGCTAACTTTCCTGTCTCCCTGTCTTTGTATTTGCCGTGCTTTTTCCCCCCCAAAATGCCTTTCCTCCCAGTTGGGCTCCTGACAAACACCTGCTCCAGGTTACCTCTGCTTGTGTTTCCCGACACCCGTCCCCACCACCACCAGGTTCTGACAGAACCAACACGCTTTGCTGTAATTCATGTGCTGCTTTTGTGCCCTCCGCCGAACCAGACTGTAGGTGCCCCAAGGGGATTTCTGCATCTGCAGCGCTTGGCCAGAACCCAGAGCTGAGGCCAATCTGGTCTCGTAAAGGCGCATACGAGACATGGGTGGCTTTGGGATGGGACTGGTGGGTGACACAAAGTAGAAGAATAGCGAACATGTTGGGTGGTGGGATGTTAGAAGGTCTGACTTGCAGCATCAGTGGACCTAATCCAACAAGAGGACATTTAGCAGGAATACATGTCATGTCTTGTACCTGTATTTCAAACCGAGAGCCTCAGAACAGGAACCGGGGAGAGGAGAGGCGACAGAGGGAGAGCCACCCCCTTTCATAAAAGAAAAGCTGGGTGTGAAGGGCACTGGCAGGTATGACTGCCATAAAAGCCAAAGTCATCATACGCAGAATTAATAGAGGTATGGTGCCTAGGACAAGAGAAGAAATATCCTGATGAATTCCAAAGAGACTCCAAAGGATGTAGTAGGAGGAATATCTCAAGGAAGTAAGATTAAGACATGAAGAGGAGCTGGTTTCGGATCTCCAAGGGGTTGGCCAAGAAAGGCAAGGGCACAAGGGTTCTGTGGGGATTCGAGAGGCAAAATGGGGCCAATGGCTAGAAGTTCATAGTAAGGAAGAAATACTGAACGTGAAGCCTGTCCTGATATGGGCGATGTGGCCTCAGGTGGAAGTGAGTCCCCCCATCCTTGGAGGCATGCAAGCAGAGGCAGGACCCCCCATTTGGGAGGGGCGCTGTAGAGCCTTGCTACCTCCGCAGCCTCCTTTCCTATCATTCTCCTCCCCACTCACTGAGCTCCTGCCCCACCAGCCTCTTTGCTGTTTCCTGGCCACACCAAGCACATCCCCACCTCAGGGACTCTGCACTTGGCTTTCCCCCTTGCCTGGAAGGTTCTTCCCCGAGATATTGGCACATCTTTCTCCCTCACTTCAATCAGACGTCTGCCTAACTGTCATCTCCAGAGTGACACATTGCCCGACCACCCCATTTAAAGTTAAATCTGTCTGTTTATTATATGTATCTCACCCCAGCAATGTAAACTCCTTGCAGGCAGGATCTTGGTCTCACTCACTCGCTGCATCTCCAATGCCTAGAAGGGCCTGGCACATAGTAGATGTGTATTAAATATTTTCCAAATAAAATGGGGCGCCTGGGTGGCTCAGTCGGTTAAGCGTCCGACTTCGGCTCAGGTCATGATCTCACGGTCCGTGGGTTCGAGCCCCGCGTTGGGCTCTGTGCTGAGAGCTCAGAGCCTGGAGCCTGCTTCAGATTCTGTGTCTCCCTCTCTCTCTGACCGTCCCCCATTCATGCTCTGTCTCTCTCTGTCTCAAAAATAAATAAACATTAAAAAAATTTTTTTAAATAAATATTTTCCAAATAAAGACACGAATTATCTCATTTATTCTCTGCAACCCCCCTTGCTCAATTTAATTCCCACAAAAGCTTCTCATGGAAGGATAGAGCAGAGAAAGTTCCATCACCCATGATCTGTTCACTGGAAAACACATGGAGACACGGGTGGGAAAGACACTTCCCCCTGAGTGGGGCCCTGCCCTGCCAGGCACTGGGCCTGGGGCTTCCTACACATTGCTTCTCTGTAATGATGCCGTGCGGCGGGATTATTCCTCCCAAATTTCAAAGCTCAAAGGTCCCAGTACCACTAGTATTTATCGATTGCAAGCCACAGAAATATTCTTGCTAATGGAGGCACACGGCGGGGGATTCCATGGCAGGAAGGAGAAATGTGATGGATCGAGGGACACAATGAAGAACCAAGCTTCTGAGAAGAGGGGCAGAAGGGACTCCCCTTTGGTCAGGGGATGTGAGGAGGACTTGACGGACAAGTTCACCAGCAGCGTCCGTGACGGGAGATGGAAAAGTGGAGGTGCTGTTACCCAGCCCAACGAATGCAGGGTGGGTGCTGGACAGGTGAAAACAAGGTCAGGCCCTCACAGATCATGGGTCCAATCCCCTGGTTTTGCAGAAGGCTCAGA
Source organism: Panthera leo (assembly GCF_018350215.1). Taxonomy (NCBI): domain Eukaryota; kingdom Metazoa; phylum Chordata; class Mammalia; order Carnivora; family Felidae; genus Panthera; species Panthera leo. The sequence continues at coordinate 29,625,554 of NC_056686.1, forward strand.
AGGGCAAGTGTGGTCACACTTGCAAGTGTGGGAACAGACACAGACCTCCTGGCTCCGAGTGTGGTATGAACGTCAAGTCTCATCAGGCTTTGGTATCCAGATCCTTCCTCTTCAAACAAACCCTCAAGGTCCAACTCTTGTTCACGTCGTATGTGGAAGTCTTAGCATCGCGGTGGACTTTCTGAACAGCCTTCGGATTCCAGGCCCTAAAAAACACCCACACAAAGGCTTTCCTGAACTCTTTCACTGCAACTCCTATGGCCATCGGACCTCAAATGAGTACTAGCATTGCCGACTCCAGGAAGTGACTGTCATAACTAATTTATTTTCATGTCTATTAAGGAGCCCTCCCGGGGTGGTATAATCCACAGATACAAGCCCGCTTCACCTCTACTAGAAGGGTTTAAAAAATGAAATTAGACATGTTTTTGAGGCAAAATCTCCCACAGTTAACTCCCTGGTACGGCACGAATTCTCTTAGCATTCGTGACCAAAGGAGACTTCTCCAAACCATTCCCTGTCATCCCCTCTGAGCTGTCAACTTTGATTACTCCTTTCCTGGTCCTGTGCCTTGTCTTATACTAAAGGAATAATAAGTACCTCCTTCCCCCTTTCTGAATCTAGGACTCCAGCACTTTGTTTCCCGCTTTACGCAAAACTTTGCAGAAAAAGCACAAAGGCTGTAACAGCAACTTCAGTCAATCACCTGGGAAGGAAGGAGATGGAGACTATTTCCAGGCGGTGACCCAGAAACAGGGCTGTTTGTCCCAGGCTTGGTGAGGCCTACTATGTGCCAGGCCTTCCCCAGGCCCTTTGCAGGCAGGTTTTATCCCCACCCCCTCTCTCCCCTGCACACCACTGCCCCCCCCACCCCCCACCCCCCGGGCCCGCCAGAACTGGATGGGATTTCATTCTCTCCCCCCTCCCTTTCGCCCCTCACTAAATGTTTGCATTTCTTGGGGCTCTCTCCTTGTTCCTCTGCTCCTCCCACTCTGCAGAGAGAACGCTCCATGAGTGATCTCATCCACTCCCACACTTAAAACTTCCATCCCCACACTGATGCATCAAGCCGAAAGTAGGAAAAAAAAAAAAAAAAAAAAGGAAGAAAAGTAAAATTGTCGAGCTGGAAGCCCTTAGACACCTCAAAGCTTGGCAGGTTGAAGGTGTGGCAGAATAATGGATTGAAAATTTAATTTACATTTTGTTTTCCCTGATGTAGGAGAATCAGAGAACGGTGTGTATTTTAGTCTCTGTAATGTTTTCCTCACCAATTCTAAGAAAATCCCCAGGATGTCTTGCCTCGGGGACGGTGGCGTAGGCCAGGCTGAAAGTGAAAGTAGCCCGAAGCTTGGTACTTGACTTTGAAAACATAAACTCAGCGAGATTCTTCTGGATCCGGGTTTCTCACCCTCAGCGCTGTTGACACTCGGGAATGGAATTCTTCGCTTCGAGGCTCTCCTGTGCATTCACGATCTTTAATAGCATCCTTGGCCTGTGGATGCTAGCTAGCACTACCCACCTCTCACCCCAACAAGGAGGCTCGACCAAATGTCTCCAGACATTGTCCCCAGGAGGCAACATTGACTAGAATCACTCTTCTAGATTATGCACCCAAAAAGATAGAGGAGGGGCCCTATGGAAATTGCCACAAACTTGGAGACTGGGTAAGCTTCCCCTAGACCGGGAAGGGGGATGTTTCAAGGTTCCAGGAGCCACAGGGAACACTTGTCTCCTCCTTCCTGCTGCAGGACAGGTCATATCCAGTAAAAAACCACAGGTCTATTTTCCCAGCATTCCACTAGGGAGCACAGCCCCCGAGTCTTCCAAGGGAGCCTTGGAGTCTCCAGAGGCATCGGGGGTGTTGTCTCCTCAGTCCCTCCCCACTCTGCCCGGGGTTAACTGCTTATATGCTTCCCCACACTAACCTGCCTGGGTTCACAGGCCAGTGAACTTGTCCTTCTGCGCTCGAAACTGCTCTTGGCTGCCTCTTGCTGTCAGGAGGCCCCACTGGAGCCAGACACCCTCGGATCTTGTCTGTGGGAAGTTTGGCAATTCACATTAGATACTTTGTGGTTTTTTTTTTTTAAGTTTATTTCTTTAATTTTGAGAGAAAGAAAGAGAGTGTGCAGGAGAGGGCAGAGAGAGAGGGAGGGAGAGAGAGAGAGAGAGAGAGAGAGAATCCCAAGCAGGCTCTGCACCGTCAGTGTGGAGACTGACACGGGGCTCAAACTCATGAACTGTGAGATCATGACCTGAGACGAAATCAAGAGTCAAGACGCTCAACTGACTGAGCCACCCAGGCGCCCCACATTAGGGTAGTTTTTGACAAACTGCCTAAAGCATCCCCCGAATCCTCTAAATGTCTTTAATCCTCCAAGGCTGAATCTTCTGGAAACGACTGACATGTCTGCTGGATCTCTGCTCCCTCCTTGTCAGAAAGAAGTCCTCTATTGAGTGTAAGAGAATGACTACTGTTCAATGAGTGATATTTCAACCCCACCTCCTCAACGTGATCCGGCACTTTATGGAATCTCCTGCTCCATTGAGGTCCTTGTGAACAAGTGACTTGATTTAAGCACACCAGCACTTTCCAACAGCTGCTGGCAGGTGGCTTTCCAGAGGCGTCCTTTCCACCTGGTAAATCTTACTGGACAAATAGAGGGTACTTTATCCTTTTCTACCAGGAGTGTCTGGTAATTCCAGTTCTTACAAATAACCTGAATGTCCCTGGATTCCTGCTAATCTATCTAAGGCATCCCAAACTCAGGGCATGTTGCCTCCATCACTCCTGGTTTGTTCAGTGTCCTGCAATGGACATACATTCTTATGTCCCCAAATTTCTATGTACAACCATAGACGAAGTCACAGGTACACTCTGGGGCTTGCAAATAATGCTCTGAACTAACAGTTCCTTAATATGCTCCCTTAAACCACTTTTTGTTTGTGGAGGGATCCTTCTAGAATGCTTTCAGAAGGGTCCTGTAACTCCCTTCTGAGGGTTCCTTCCTTGACAGGCCACAGCCCAGAGAAAATACCTTCTTCCTGGCTTGAGGTGTCCACATTGGCTTCTCTGTCCATTCCTCAAGTAGTGAAATCACCAAAGTCAAAATGGGTTCAACCCTTAGGACACTGTTAGCTAAAGCATGTCAGAGATTGCCTCTGTCTCCCAGTCTCTACAGTGGTAAATATCAGCAAAAAGGTCACATTGTCCACTGAGTGATGACCTACCCATCATCTGCCCATTGCTAAATACGGTGGGTGGGGGATGTGTGGGGAGGCTGTCCGTTACCAGCAAAGGTAGGCTGACACCAGAATGAGGGGACACCTGGTCTTAATGGGTGGCCCTCTCTGTCCAGAGGTGCTGAGACATGCTTCACTATAGCTGTGTCACAGCACCTCAACCCCCACCGCCCCCTTGCGAAACCCCAGGCTCCCACAGATACCCTCTGCACATGGGCCTCCAAGATCACATCCCAACCAAATTTGTAAAGGAATATGGCCAAGTAATGGCCACAGAATGACTGAAAATATAAATGATCTCTATGTTTGACATAGTTCTTTCTTCATTTGCCTGAACCCCTTGTCCTGAGGCTCCACTGGCCTTGTTAGAAAGGTCTGGAATTGCAGCATCATAGCTTCAGTGGGAAGGCCTGGGTCATCAGCAGATTTGAACCCATGATTTCTTGGGCCTGATGTGCCCTGGCCTCCAACACACGATTTGCCCTGATCCTGCCCAGCTCCTGCCCTGGGGAGCTGCCTGGCTGGGTACCAGGGGTCCCACTCACCCCTCCTGCCAGTGGACGTAAGATGCAAGTAGCAGTGCCATTCTCAGGGTGGCCCATGCCAGGCCCCCAGGGGCCCACCGAGCTGCACTGTCCTCCCAGGTCACTGGGAGTGGGGGCCCTGTGTTGAGTCTCTGCCTTATAGACAGGTTCATCTCCGCTGGTTCTTCTGGACTTACATAGATCACCCTGAACCTGGTTCTGCAAAACCTTTTATGATAAGAAGGACCTTGGCCCATGGACCTTGCTGGCCATGGGTCAAACCTCAAAGCAGAACCCTTAAAAGTCTTTGTGGGGCACATGAAACCTGTTTTTCCTCTGGTTTGTGAGTTAGGACTCGTGCGGAGCAAACCCATCAGGGACTTAATTTTCTCAGCCTTAGACAGGCCTTGTTCTTCTGCCAGACCTGTAGGCCAGGTCTTCTGCCCTGTTCCTACACCCTGCACCCTCCCCAGCACCCCGCACAGAGGTTCTGGATGCCCAGGGCAGATACCACACGGATGGAGCGGTTGGTAATATAATCCTGTGGGTTCGGAAACAGTCGACTATCTATACCGATCAATTGGTGTCCACCTGGAGAACAGTTTAAAGACCTCTCTTAACGTCTGTTTTTAATGTCCTAAATCAGCATCCACTTTTTTGGGGCACTGTTTGTGCCGGTTGCTGTGCACAGCATTTTCACAAATCCCATCCCTGATGACCCAGATAAAGTCATCCGGGGCTGACAGAGTAGGAGGCCAGGAGCCAGAATCGCAACACAAGAAGAACTCACCGGCTGGAGAGAAGAGACAGGATGGAAGGTACTGGGCACTTGTTGGGGGCCCTGGACTTGTAGCAGTGCAGTGAACGGAGACGACACAAAAGGCCTTCCCACCGCCCACAGCTACATGGAAATGCTAAGTAACATACAAGGTGAAGATGACAAGCGTGTGGTCAAGATTAGAAGAAAATAACTGAAAGTCCCAGGAGTCAGATAAAAGGGACCTCAGAGCCAAAGCAGTGAGCAGAAAGAGGTACTATGGTGGCCTTGGACCCAGGGACTTGGGGGCTGGGCTTTTAACACTTGTAGGGCAGCACTGTGGCCTGCAGCCCATGCGAGGTGAAAACATAAAACTCTCATAAAGGGTCAAGAAAACCTTTTTCCATCAACCCCAGGAAGCATCAGGCAAATTGCTGGGGCCATGGATGGAAACAAATTTTAAGTCGTCTGCAAGAATTCAAAATCCCAGGTGACTTTCATGTGTAGGCCTGAATTTATATTCCTTAGATGGTGCAGGAGCCCCAAGCTGCCTGCCCCTCTCTCCCTCCCTCTCTCTCTCTCTCCCTCTCTCCCTTGCACACACACACAGGGACACTGACCTAAAGGAGATTCCACAACCACAACCCAGGAAACAATCTGTCAACAGGCGAACTAATAAATTATAGTGTCTTCACACAATGGGAAAGTATTATGTAGCATGTAGGATGAACAACGTATAATTCTATGTATCAACATGGATAATTTTTTAAACATAATTTGAATAAAAAGAACAAACTGCAGGATTATACTTGTTTATTTTTCCCTATGAATTTTATAATCACCTTGTCTGTCTAGTGCCCCATTCCCCCTGTTTCCCCCCAAAAGAGCTGTTGGAATTCTTATTAGGATTGTGTGAAGCTTAAGTATTAGCTTAGAAAAAAATTAACTTAGGAGCGATGAAATAGTTATGAGGTCAAATTTCCCCATCCAAGCATGCATACAGACTTGTAATTTGTCCAAGATTCTTTCTGTAGCCTTCAGAGATGGTTTTTTTTCCAGGGCTTTGCTTTTTTCATACATGCTTTGGACATTTAAAAAATATTATTACTAGGTATTTTATCTTTTTGTGGATATTGTAAATAAGTGCATCCCTTCCATTTTATTCTCTAACTGGTTATTTATACATATAAAAGTTAATGATTTCTATATATTTACCTTATACACTGCTACTTTATTGAATTTTCTTATTGTTTGCAGTAATTCCAAAATGTGTCTTTCTAGGTTTTCCAGATATACAATACTATCATCTGAGAATTATAATTTTATTTCCCCTTTTACAATGTTCACACATTTAATTTCTTCTTCTTACCTAATTGCATTGCTGCCTCCAGTACAATATGAAATAAGAGTACTGAAAGTAGAAAGTCTTCTCTTGTCCCTGACTTTATTTTAATTAAAATTTTTAATTAACATACGATGTCATATTAGCTTCAGGTATACAACATACTGATTCTATACATTACACAACAATTGTATACATCATTCAATGCTCACCATAAGCATGGTCACCATCTGTCACCATACAATGTCATTACAATGTTTTTGACTCTATTCCTTATGCTGTACTTTTCATCTCCATGATTTATTATTTTATAACTGAAAGTTTGTGCCTTTTAATCTCCTTTCTCTATTTTTTTTCAGTATTTATTTATTTTTGAGAGAAAGAGACAGAGCGTGAGCAGGTGAGGGGCAGAGAGAGAGGGAGACACAGAATCCAAAGCAGGCTCCAGGCTCTGAGCTGTCAGCACAGAGCCCGACGTGGGGCCTGAACCCACGAGCTGTGAGATCAAGACCTGAGCTGAAGTGGATGTTTAACCAACTGAGCCACCCAGGCGCCCCACCGCTTTTTCTATTTTGCCCATCCCCGACTCTTGTTCCTGACCTTCGTAAGAAATCTTCTAGGGTTTTCCCACTATGAACAATGCTGGTGTTTGAGCTGAGATAAATTCTTTTCATCTTGAGGAAATGTCCATCTATTCCTATTTTATTGAGTACTTTTTTAAAAATCAAGAGCTGATCATTCCTTTTCATCAGTTCAGTATCATGGAGCATTTTGATTGGTTTCTTAATGTTAAACCATCCTTGTATTCCCAGAGTAAAGGCCACTTGGATACAACTTATTATACGTTAAGGGCTGCCAATTTTTCTTGCTAAAGTTTTCTTTAGGATTTTTAAATTACCACGAATGAAATTAGCCTGGCATTTCCTTTGTGTGCGGTCTTCACTGGGATTTGGTACCAATGAATTTCTTAATTAATTTACATGATCTGGCTTTTTCCTTTCTTTTAAATTTCTAGAACAGAATAATTAGCATTAGAATATCGGGATTATTTGTTTTTAAAGCAGAAACTATTTGACTTAATGCCTTTAGGCATATAGCTCTTTGACAGCTTTCTCTCTTTTTCCATGGACATGGTACATCTAGAATGTTTTATGTCTTCTGGAATCATTTTGGTAAATTACGTGTCCTTAGAAAATTCCATAGTCATCCTGGTTTTCAAATTTGTTTTCAAAGAGTTAGGCCAATGGTGTATGGGATTAATTCTGTCTCTGTGTTAATTCCTCTTCATTATTTCATATTCTGTGTATATTTGCCTTCTAAATGTTTTCTTTATTAGAGCTATAAATTCATCTATCTTCCTGATGGCTATTAAACCTTTTTTTGGATTTTACTTATATTACTGTTACTCTATTTTCCAGCTAATTAAACTATTCTTTAAAGGTACTTTATTAAGGAATCCTTCTGTTTTCCTTAGGTCTCTTTTGTTATTCTTTTTCTAACTTCCTGGGTTAGATGCTTTGTTCTCATTCTTGTTTATAGAATTTAAGGTGGATCACTTAAGGTGTACATTTGCCCTCTGGCCTTGCCAGTCTATTCCCACTGCGCCTCTGCCCCTATAAAACAGAGCCTTTTTGTTTTCTGATTTTTGTTATTTTCTACCTTATTGAATTGTGATCTGAAAATGATGTCTGTACTATGTTTAGTTGAGGGAGAGATTTATTGAGGTTTAATTTATGGCCTTATATATGGGAAGGTTTTGGATATGTCCCATGGGCACTTAAAGGAAAACCGTAGCCAAGGAGTTCTCTCTGTCTCCCACTGTCATGTGCATGTTGTACCTTGTTAAGTGTATTATTTAGGTCTTGTTTGTTTATATATGTGTATTTTTTAATAAAATAGGTTTAAAATTTTTTAATGTTTATTTTTGAGAGACAGAGAGAGACAGAACATGAGCAGGGGAGGGGCAGAGAGAGTGGGAGACACAAAATCCGAAGCAGGTTCCAGGCTCCGAGCTGTCAGCACAGAGCCTGACGTGGGGCTTGAACCCATGAGCTGTGAGATCATGACCTGAGCTGAAGTCGGACGCTTAACCGACTGAGCCACCAGGCACCCCAAAACAGGTTTTTAAAAAATGTCTATTTATTTTGAGAAGAGAGAGAGAATATGCATGCAAACAGGGGAAGGGCAAGGACAGAGAGGAGAGAGAGAATCCCAAGGAGGCTCCACCTTGAGAATGTGGCTTGATCCCACGAATTGTGAGATCATGACCTGAGCCAAAATCAAGATGAACTGACTGAGCCACCCAGGCGCCCCATTGTTCATTTACACTTTTTTATCCACTTAATCTGTCACACAGAAAAAAAGCAAACTCTTCTGTTAGCGTGTTCTCATTACTTGTGGCTTTGCACGGCTGTGACTTTAGTTGGCACAGAGGTGGTTCATAACCATTACATTTTTATTGCAATTAAGTACATAATATTACTAATATAAACATGATTGTATTATTAGAATTGGAAAGTTCTCTTCTTTGCCTCATTTAATTACTTCATTCTGAATTCTACTTTATCTGATGGCAATCCAACCCCCTGGGCCTTAGCACCTGCATTAGTTTTCTAGGGCAACAATAATAGAGTACCACAAACTGGGGGGCTTAAAACAACAGAAATGTGTTGGCTCACAGTTCTGGAGGCCAGATGTCTGAGCGAAGATGTGGGCAGGGCCACGTCCCTCTAATGGCTCTAGGCGAGAATCCCTCCTTGCCTCTTCTGGCCTCTGCTGTTGGCCTACAATCCTCAGGGTTCCTTGGCTTATAGACACATCACAAATCCTATGGCCTCCCTCTCCCTTGTGTCTTCATGCCATCTCCCCGTGTGTGTGTCTGCCTCTATATCCAAATTCCCCCTTTTTATAAGGACACCAGACATACTGGATTGCACCCACTTGTATGACCTTTTTTCAGAAGACTTTTTGTTTTGAGATCTCCAAGCGATGAGCCCTCTTCCTACTGCTAAGATTTCTCTGTCAGTTTTTGTGTCCTTTTCCTTCATTGATATCCTGCTTGGTCTCAGCTGGCTTTGGCCACCCTAATTTCACATAAATTAGAGTCTGGGGATTAGGCCTGCCTTCTAGTTTCACTTAGAAAATGAAGTTTGCAGACTTTTTGTCTTGTTGCTTTGTGATGCTTTCTAGGAGAAGAGGAAAATGCTGTTTAACACCGCCATGGATCAGAAGTCTTTACCAGTTTCTAAATAATAGTGATCAATTCAAATTGCTCTTAAAATATTGTTAGATTAGGGGTGTCTGGCTGGCTCAGTCGGTCAAGCATCTGACTCTTGATTTCAACTCAGTTCATGATCTCATGGTTTGTGAGATCAAGCCCCACATTGGGCTCTGTGCCGATAGCGCAGAGCCTGCTTGGGATTCTCCCTCTCTCTCTGAGACTCCCCTGTTTGCACTTTCTCTCTCTCTCAAAATAAACAAATAGGCTTGATTTAAAAAAAAAAAAAAGATTGTTAGATCAAATCTATCTGTGGGTCACATTCAGCCCATGGTATGGCAGTACAGGATTTCTTCATTAGGGCATCACGGTCAAGCACAAAGCTTTGGAAAGAGCCTAGATCAGTGTCATGGGTTGCATGATGTCCCTTGCCAAAAAAAAAAAAAAAAAAAAGTAAAAATAAGAAAGACATGTCCACTAGAAACCTGTAAATGTGATGTAAGTGAGAAAAAGGGTCACTGCTGATGTAATTAAGTTAAGGATCTAGAGATTAGATCATCCTAGATCATATGGGTGGGGCTAAACCAGTAACAAGCATCCTTAAAGGAAGAGAAGACACACAGAGGAGAAGGGCCATGTGAAGGCAGAGGCAGAGATTGGAGTCATGTGTCTATAAACCAAGGAATGTTGTCAGTCACCAGAAGCTAGAAGAGGCCAGGAACAATCTCTCTTAGAAGGAACCAACACTTCCAACACCCCAATCTCAGATTTTTAGTTTCCAGGACTGTGAAAGAATATATTTCTGTGGTTTTAAAATAACTTATGGTCACTTATTTTAGCAGCCACAGGAGACTAATACATCCAGTTTGAATCCTGCTGCCACCAGTTCCAAGGCATGTGACCTTGAGCTAGTCTCCAGGATGCAATGGAAGGAAATGAGCCAGGAGAAAGCAAGACAGAGTTCAAACCTTTGCAGAGTTGCTGAAGGGCATCAGTAGTACCTATGTGCTGTATAGCCAGAGAGGACAGGGCTAAGATTGGGAAGTAAGTCTGGGCCTCAGGTAAGGGAAAGCCTTTCCAAGATTTAGGACAATCCAGACATGGAAAGGCACCCAGCTTCAGTGATTGCAGGGACCCTGTCACTGCAGGTACAGAAGGAGAGACGAGGACCACCTGCAACAAGTGTATTAATAGTGCAAGGGGTGTCTGGGTGGCTCAGTCAGTTGAGCATCCGACTCTTGATTTCGGCTCAGGTCATGATCTCACAGTTGGTGAGATCAAGCCCCATGTGGGGCTCTGTGCTGACAGTATGGAACCTGCTTAGGATTCTCTCTCTCTCTCTCTCTCTCTCTGCCTCTCTCTCTCTCTTTCAAAATAAATAAATAAACTTGTTTTTAAAAAATGTGTGTCCAGGACAAACTGAGTTGTTCTGTCTGATACAGAGACCCTGCTGCCTCCCACCAGATTCTGCCCTTGGCTGGCTCCCGTCTGTTAGCTATAGGCAGATTTGGGTTGGGGGAGCAACAAGAGAGGAAAAAAAAAATTACAATTTTTCTGCATGCGGGGCAATTTCTACAGACAATTCCTGGGGTCCGGAAACGCCCACCACCTCTGGCGCTTCCACCTGAAGCCCAAGGAGCATCATTTTCCATTCTCGTCTCTGAGATAATAAGTTGGAGAGAAGCTTCATATTTCAAATCAAAACTATTTTCCAACGAGAGGAAAGTGGAAACTTTTCAGGCAAATTTCATATGCAGTAACACAATTTCCTCCTGTTCCACTTCTTTTTTCACCTAATACATGATAAATATTCAAGATCTCCTTGAGGAAACACGAGCGGAGCTGGGGCGGGATCCGCACGGCTGCTGGGTGGAGGCAGTCAGTGGGGCTGACACGGGTCCTTCTCCTTCGAGTCCCCTCTGGATCACAGCCTCCGCTGCCGGCTACCCCACCTGTCCCTGAGAGAGCCCTCACTCCTGTAAGAATCAGCAGAATTAGATCACTGAAAATTTTTTATTACCTTAATAGCGGTCTTCAAATTCTTCTCAGGCAAAAACCACGTTCCTCGGGAAAATGCCCTGAAGAGGTACTTGGTAGAGAAGGTGAGACCCACCACGGACATCATTAGGGTGTATAGTCACCTGGAGGCTTCCTCTTTCAAGGCTTAGAGGTCAGGGGACAGGGATAGGGGACACGAGAAAGACAACCATCATCGAGGGGGATCAGTGGGCTCCAGCAACGTGGTAGAAGGTTCATGACAAACAAGAGGTGGTTGTGTTTGGGGGCCACAGATGACATAACCTGCTCTTCTCTATTGAGCACTGGCCATGTGCCCGGTACTGGGCTAATGCTTTACCTCCACCATGCCGCTGAATCCTCACAGCATCACCGTGAGGTGGGAACGATTATTATTCCCATTTTACCGACAAGAAACCAGTTTAAGGGAACCCAAAAGTTGCCTCAGGCCATGCTACTAGCCAAGTAAACCCTGAGATACCACTGCACACCCACTGAATGGTGCGATTAAAGACTCACCACACCAGGTGTTGGCGAGGATGTGAAGCAGTTGTAGTCCCATACACTGCTGGCGAAAGTGTGAAATGGCACAACCACTTTGGAAGGCTGGCGGTTGCTAATACATTTAAACATACACTTACCCCATGACCCACAATGCTACTCTTTGGTTTACCCAAGAGAAATGAGTGTGCTGGGTGCACAACAAGTGCTCAAGAATGCTCAGAGCAGCTTTATTCATTAGAGCCCCGAACTGGAAAACTCCGGAAGTCATCAACAGGTGACTGGATAAATACAAAGGAAAACTACTCAGCAATAAAAAGGAGCAAAATACTGATACGCACAATGTGGTTGAATCTCAAAACTGATATGCTGAGCAAAAGGAGCCAGACACAAGTGCCAGACACAGAGTGCATACTGAGTGATGACAGTGACAGAAAGCAGAGTCATGGCTGCCCAGGGCTGAAGTGGGCAAGGATTGATGGCAAAGGGGAACAAGGGTGATGGAAATACTCTGTATCTTGATTTGAATGGTAGTTACATGGGTGCAGACATTTGTCAAAACCCATTGAATGAACACTTAAGATGGGTGAGTTTTAGGGGCACCTGGGCGGCTCAGTTGGTTGGGTGACCGACTTCAGCTCAGGTCATGATCTCACAGTTTGTGAGTTCGAGCCCCGCATCGGGCTCTGTGCTGACAGCTCAGAGCCTGGAGCTTGCTTCAGATTCTGTGTCTCCCCCTCTCTCTACCCCTCCCCTGCTCACACTCTGTGTCTCTCTGTCTCTCAATAATAAATAAGCGTTAAAATTTTTTTTTAAAAAAAAGATGGGTGAGTTTTATTGCATATAAATGATATCTCAGTAAGGTTGCTTTAAACACAATTCAAAGTACTTGCCATGTCTATATGATCCAACTGTTGCCCTTCCCCACCTCTCCTCCTAGCCACCCCCCTTGCCCCCTTCATTCTGGTCACACCAGCCTCCCTGCTATCCTTCCCATCATCCAAACACATTCCCATCTCTAGGGCTGTGCCCTTGCTGTCTCCACCGCCTGCAAAACCCTCCCTGCGTATGTCCACCTCACTCACTCCCTCACCTCCTCCAGATCTCTGTTCAAAAGCTACCTAACAGTGTGGTCTTCTCCGGTCCCAGCCCCCCCTCCACATAAAATAACACCCACCCCATAATTCTCTAGCCCTTTACCCTCTTTATTTTCCATAGCACTCACCACATCCTAGTATATCATTATACTTACATTGGTTTACTGTCTGTCTCTCCAACTAGAGTGAGCCCCATGGGAACAGACACTTGGCCTGCACCGACAGTGCTCTGGGGTCTAGAATAGTGCCTTACATGAAGCAAGCAACCACCCCTTATTTAATGAATGAATTAGAACCTTCCTATCAAGCTTTCCCTACATTTCTTCCCCTAAGAAAAAAGGAGAACTCCGTTATTATCAAAAAGACCTCTTTCAGAGATGTACACACCCTACCATGAAAGTCTTTCCCTGAAAATCAATAATAATAATAGACTGTTTTACTTCTCAGTTTCATTACTCCCCCATGCTCAGTATTACCCCCAAGAACATTCAATGGATATTTATCCTACATTTATGTAACTAAAGAACCTCCAAAACAAAGAATCATTTTTCCAAGGTGACTTCTGTCTCTAACACCAGAAACTGGTAGGAACTTTAATCTGCTAGCAACTTTTAAAACCTGCAGAATCTCCCTACAATATTTTTGTTCTGCCTCACTGATCACCCTTCTACATGTATATTTATTTATTTACATAATCAGGATTACACAGCATGACGACATACATAGTTCAGTATCCTGCTTTCTCATTTAACATTACAGAGTATTTTTCTATGTCTTTAATAATTCTTGGAAAATATAATTATTAATGGCTATGGAATGTAATATCATAGAGATGCACCATAGTTTATTTAACTAATCTCTGACTATGTAATATTTAAGTTGTTTCCTTTTTTTAAATTTCAATTATAAATAATGAATGTCATTGTGTATGAATGCGTGAATTTCTGAATATTTCCTAGAGGCAGTATCCTAGCCCCAAAGGATATGGTGTGTAGTTTTTTTTTTTAAGGTTTTTATACATAGTCCCTACTTGTTTTCCAGAAAAGAGATGCCAATTCAAATTATCAACAATAGAATATGAGAGCTCTGTGTCGCTTCGTCCTTGCAGGCACTGGGTTTTATATTTCTTAAATCTTTGCTCGTTTGGTAGATAAAAATGCTATTCTAATTTATATTTCTCTAATTACTGGTAAGATGGAACATCTTTTCACGTGTTCATTGACTATTTGTATTTCATCTCCCATAAATTGTTTATGTTATTTTCCCATTTTGTAATTGAAGTGTCAGAATTATCTTCAGGAATTGTCAAGCTCTTGGTATATAAGACGAATATTAATTCCTTTGGTAATTTTTTATACTTGTTGAAAAAAATATTTTTTGAGCCTGCCTGCCTTTTGTTATGTTTATGTTCTTTCTTGAAATATACAGATCTTTAACCCTCTTGCTGTGGTTGCTCTTGCTTTGTTTGGGAAGTCCTTCCCCATCCCAGAGTGGGGTCAGAGCCCTCCTGAGTCCCAGGCACATTGTGTAAATCATCTCCTGTCATCCCCACTTTGTTATTTTTTATTATGCAAAATTTCAAACATACACAAGAGGAGCGAAAAATAAATATATTGATTCTGGGATTTGCTTCAAGACAATGTGCAGAGAGGGTAGGGAAGGTCATAGATCCAATGAGAGTGGCCATAAGTTGGTGACCATTGTAGTTGGAGGTTCTCTCTATTTTTGTAGAAGTGATGTGACCTGGTTGACAGCTTAGGGGGCCAAAGGGCAGTCATTTCAGGACCCCTTTCCTGTACCAGGCACTACCCTAGAAGACTTGCATCATCCCACTGAGCCCTACCAGCACCTTTGGAAGAAGGAAATACTAGTCCCACATTACAGATGATGGCATTGAGATCCAAATGGATTACCCAAGGCCACATAACCGGGAAGTACAGAGTAGGATCTGACCCTTCCACTGTGTCATCTATGCCCTTGGAGGCAGGAAGTTAAGTGAAAGGGAAGATGGGCTTCTCTTGTAGATCTTGGCTAACTCCCAGGCTCCTCCCGGGCACAGTCCCAGGGGAGGGGCTCAGATTAGAAATTAATCTGATTGTTTAAAATAAGAAATGCAGAGGCGCCTGGGTGGCTCAGTTCGTTAAGCGTCTCACTCTTGGTTTTGGCTCAGGTCAAGATCTCATGGTTCATGAGATCAAACCCCGTGTCAGGCTCTATTCTGAGAGCACAAAGCCTGCTTGGGATTCTCCATGTCTCTCTGCCCCTCCCCGCGTGCACTCTAAACAAACAAACATTTTAAATTAATTAATTAATAATAATAAATGTACACAGCACGGTGACTACAGTTAATCATATTTTACTGTATATGTGAAAGTTGCTAACAGCGTAGATTTTAAAAGTTCTCGACACTAGGTAAAATGTGTAACTATGTGTGGTGATGGAAACTAACTTAACTAACTTAACTAGACTTAACTGCAATGATTACATTGTAATATATACAAATGCCGAGTCATTATGTGGTACACCTGAAACGAATATAGTGTTGTATGTCACTTACACCTCAATAAAAAAAATTAAAGAAAGAATGTAATTATTCTTGAACAGCTGAATTTGTGAACCAAGGTTCAGGCCTGCTACTCATCCATTTCCTTTGTCACTATTTCAGCAATCATTTCTAAGCTCCAACAGTGTGCCAAGCCTTGGACTAGGACAAAATTAATGAAAAATAAAAGGACAGATAAAGTAAGAGTCCAACACCCACCAATACCATCAGGATCACCCCACCCGACATGGTCCCCTGGCCCTCACATCACAGACATTTAGCCAAGAGCTTTCTTACTAACACGGCACTTTGATTCTCATGCTTTGACTATCAGCCAACTATTGCTATGATAATGCTGCATAACATACAGCCCCCAAATTTGAGTGGCTTACAACAGCAATCATTTCTTTCTCGCCCATGTCTGCAGATTGGTGTCTCTGGACATGAGCCTACCTCCTACACCAGGGGTCTTATCTTTTTATCTTCTCAAATATATTAAAAAGTTCACCTGTATACTAAAGTCTCACAAGCACACCCAGATTCTGATGAGACCAAAGTGCTTTCAAGACACTGAAGCACTACATGAATTTGTAACCCTGCTAACGGTATTTCAGTGGCTGTTATTTCTTTTTTTTTATTTTTTTAATGTTTATTTATTTCTGAGAGAGAGAGAGCAGGGGAGGGGCAGAGAGAGAGGGAGACACAGAATCTGAAGCAGGCTCCAGGCTCCAAGATGTCAGCATAGAGCCCAACATGGTGCTCGAACCAACAAACTGTGAGATCATGACTTGAGCCGGAGCTGGATGCTCAACCGACCAAGCCACCCAGGTGCCCCTCAGTGGCTGCTATTTCTGAAAAGCTGAGGTAGAGATGGGGCTGGGGACACCGTTCCTATTTCCCTTGTTGCGACTCCTCCTCTGTCTCTTTCACTCAGAAACCGTGTTGAAATTTGATAAAGTAAGAGAGCTATCATGATGCCGAGGACCTTGAATCTCCTCTGATTTATCCTTTTCTTACAAAATAAATCACTCCCAGCCATGGTCCTTTATTATTCACCACAAATCACTCATGGTACATTCTACCACCGAGAACTGCCGAATTACACAGCAGTGGGTAGGAATGGCCGGCCATTTAGCTATTTGGACAGCATATGTTAATTGAACATCTACTCTGTGCCAGACACTGGGAAGATCTTGCTCTCATAGAGCTACGTTCTAGTGTTGGGGGGGGGGGCAGTGGGGGAGACAGGCAATAAATAAATATATTTTTAAAAGATCATTTCAATAGGTGACACGTGGAATACATGTAAGGGAAATAAAACATAGTAGTGGGATGAGTGGGAGGGACAACAGCAGGGCCAACCTCTTGGAGGAGGTTGATTGGAGTTGAGTTCTGAATGGCAAGGAGTCAGCTCTGCATGTCTGGAAGAAGAACGTTCCAAGCAGAGGGACCTGCAGGGACAAAGTGTGAAACAGAAGCAGTCTTGGAACAGAAAGAATTCTGCCTGGCCAGAGCAGAATGAACGAGGGGAGATGGTCAACGAGGAGGAGAGGTGGAAAGGGACAGCCCCTGGGAGGCCGTGAAGGCCCAGAGTAGAGGTCGGGAGTTTCCTCTAAGGACACTGGAAGGCCCTGGAGTGCTCCTCAGGGGAGTGTTGTGATCTGATGTCTCTCTGACAGCCCCAGGGACCACCCCGTAGAGCTGGCTCATCTGGCTGATTGGACATGTGCCTCTCCTTCCCATTTTCCACAGCCCTGCTCCCAAATCACACCTGGAAGAAAAAGAAGACCTCCTCAAAGAAGAGGAGGAGACCCTGTGGTCTAGGACAACCAGTAGTCGGGCTTCCCTGCCTGAATTTCTGGGCCTCCATGTACAACAAAAGCCTCCATACTTTCCCTTCCAAGCGTCACTGGCCTTCCGCATACACACGAACTAAATCTACATGGGAGGCTCAAATGGTGAGATCACCAGGCACTGGGGCACTAGCCCGCGTGTGTCGTCACCTTTAGACCATTACCAGGCCCAGCAGAGTCTCTCGGACACTGTGGTTCTCCGCCAGGTGAATCGCGTGGTGAATTGCCACCACCTTCCAGCTCCTGAAGAGCTGTACCTCACCTGAGATGCAGGAAGCAGTCAGGGCAAATTTGCCAATGCCCATTCCCCAGGGAGGAAACTGAGGCACAGAGAAATGAAGTTTGAGGCTGGAGTCACAGAGGCCTAAATGACAATGCCAAGAATCAAAGCAGACTCTTCTCGCCACAAACTCTGTGCCCTCTGACCTCTTCCTTGGCTCCTGGGGCAGTCCAAAGCAACCCCAGGAGAGCTCACCACACTCCAGGCACTGTCCTGAGGCTTGACGCATATTAACTTAAAAACCCATGACCATTACTAGCCCCATTTCTATAGATGAAGCAACAGACACATAGGGACATGAAATAATCTGCTCGAGGTCACATGGAGCTAGAAAGCAGCAGGCCCAAGATTTGAAGCAAGCAGTCTTTGCCACTATGCATTACTGCATCTGGCGCTCATTTGTGGGAGGGAGGGGAGGACGGAGAGGTGTGTGAACACAGCACACTGTGTGTATATTTGCGTGTACAGCTGTGTGTCGATGGGTGCACGTGAGTATGGTGGTGTGCGTATGCACCCTTGGGTGTGTGTGCGGGTCTGCTTTTGCATGTGGCTTTTGCTGGATGCCTGCGCACCTGCTTTTTGAGTACCTCTGCATTCATGAGCATCCAGCTGTGGCTGTAGGTGTCTCTTCTGCACACAGGCACTGGTGTGTGTACTTCCATGTGCCCATGTACAGGGATGGGCTTGTTAGTGTAGCTGCGCCTGCCCACACGTGTGTGCCAGGGGTGCAAGAATGCTTTCTCAGGGTGTGTGTGTGTGACTATGCAGGTGTGTGGGACCTTGAGCATGTGCCCTTGCAGATGGATGTGGTTTTGAAAGCTGGGACGCCAGCTTCTTTCTATGCTGGTGTCTGCGGCTGTGTTGGTGTGCCCGGGGGCGCACATCCCCCTGGGGGTCTGTTCTGCCCCGCCCAACACTGGTCAGGGGTCCACAATGGGAGACACAGGGAACCCCAGAGCTAGCAGAGCTCCTTTGCAGAGTCCAAGTTCGGCACCAACATCACCAGAAACTCAGCTGAAAAGCAGTTTTGAAAGTGGAAAAATTGATACGTGTTTGTTCCCTAAACTCTGAATTATTTCCGCCTTTGCTTTAGAGCATTTGGAAATTGCCTGCAGCACCTTGGAGGGTGCCGTGTGCAACCCAGTGCAGCCTGTGTGTGAGCCGGTGCTGGAGGACAGGTGAAGGTCATTTCCAGGTGAGCTAGCTCTTCAGAGGATGCCACCGCCAGCAGGCTCAAGAAGTATCAGCTGCCTCTCTCCCTGCCTCTGCCCTGTCCCTGCACCCACCTCTGCCAGAAATTTACAGGGAAAAGAGAGGAGGGGGCTGCAGAGTGGGAGCCTGGGAAGAGGTGAGGGAGGGCCTGGCTGTACTGTGAGGCCAGGGCAGGGGTGAGGGCACCGAACCCTCCCTCTCTGCTTCAATGAGACTCTGGTTTATAATTTCATCCTCGAATTGAGTATCTCCAAACATGAAATTCAGGATTGTACTGTCTTCTGAACAGGCCCCTGGTTAAACCCTGTCCCAGTGGTCATTCTGCCTCAGCTTGCATAAACCCAGGGATGGGCAACCCATTGCCTCCTGAAACCACTGGTTCCCATTGAACAGCTGTTAGGAAATGAGAGTATTTGGCATTTCCTGACCTACTGTGTGCCCAGCACATGCCAGGCCCTGGGGTACAGAGGAGAGTCGGGAAAGGCCTTCACCCTCCCTGAGCTCACATCACAGCAGGGAAGAGGCACAGCCACTTTTTCATGACCCTAGAGGCTGCTCAGGCTAATGGCTCCCTCTACCCCCCACTCCACAGAAGTCCCTGCAGAAGTGGGCACACCCCTTTTCCTCTAACCAAACATCCCCCTCCCTTTTACAGCTCCTCAAAAGTTGGAGAGCTCTGTCTCCATTTCCCTTATCACATCCCAGGCCTGCCCCGACCTGCCACCTCTTCTCTATCCCCTGCTTCCCCAGAGTGAGCCCTAAAGACGAGGCCTTCGCCCCCAGGCTTGGCAAGGCTATGGGGTCCAGGCAGTTCTCAGGCTCCAGAGGCTAGGTGCCAACACAAGAGGAAGAAGAGGAATCTCTCAATGCCTTCTCTGCATTAGGCAATACCCCATGTGCAGGCTAGGCCTCTCCTACTCAGGAAATCCCTGATTATTGGCTGAAGACCAGACATGAGGTTCTCTGAGAACACCAGCAAGATGGCCACATTTTATAACAATCCTAGTACTAAGTCTCTGGCTAAAATGGTGATGGCGGGAGATGGAGAGAAAAAGCCAAAGATTCACAGGGGGAGAGAGGGACCAACAGAAGTAAAACCAGAGAAAAATAGGCTCAGAACAGAGAGAGATGGAGAGAGAGAGACAGAAGCAGAGAAATAGTCAGAAACAGAGCCTCACAGAGACAAAGGTGAGAGGTGCAAAGATATGAACATAAAAAGACAACCCTAGAGACAAAGAGGTGCTCACGGATTGAGTGGCCAGTCGCAGAAGCAGTAAGAGGTGCCCAAGACCCAGAAAAACAGGCCAACAGACAGGCAGGACCATGAACACTTGTACTTACTGCTCTCCTGCTTAATTCGAAAGAAAGAAAGAAAGAAAGAAAGAAAGAAAGAAAGAAAGAAAGAGAAAGAGGGGGAAAAAGAAAAAGAAAAAGAAAGAAGGAAAGAAATAAAGAAAGAAGGGAGGAAGGAAGGGAGGAAGGAAGGAAAGAAAGAAAGAAAGAGAAAGAAAGAAAAGAAAGAAACAAAGAGAAAGAAAGAAGGGAGGAAGGAAAGAAAGAGAAAGAAAGAAAGAAAGAAAGAAAGAAAGAAAGAAAGAAAGAAAGAAAAAGAAAAAGGAGGGAAAAAAGAAAAAGAAAGAAGGAAAGAAAGAGAAAGAAAGAAAGAAAGAAAGAAAGAAAGAAAGAAAGAAAGAAAGAAAGAAAAAGACGTGATTTGATGGGGTGCTTGGGTGCTGACTTCAGCTCAAGTCATGATCTCATGGTCCGTGGGTTCAAGTCCTGCATCAGGCTCTGTGCTGACAGGTTCAGAGCCTGGAGCCTGCTTCAGATTCTGTGTCTCCCTCTCTCTCTGCCCCTCCCCCACTCATGGTCTCTCACTCTCTCTCAAAAATAAACATCTAAAAAACTTTTAAAGAAAAATATTTGATCTGAGGTCACTTGCAATAAAGATTCTTGTGTAATAAGGGGTAACCACAGAAGTAAAAATTCAAAGCCAAACTATTATGGAAGAAGGAGCAAATAATGATGCTGAAGGTCCAGGTGTGGTAAACTGTTACTTGTATGGTCTGCAGTGAACCACTTAGTTTTCATGCTTTTTGGTACCCACCTCCTCCTGATTCTGGGACATATTTCAATCGGTAGAATGTTGTGGAAGTGATACTATTCCAGTTCCAAGAAGGCCTTAAGAAGTCATGGCGGCTCCCATTCTTTTGTGCTCTGGGGAGAAAGCCAACCACTATGTTGGCAGCGTGACTATACCGAGGCCATCTTGCTGCTGTGAAGATGCCTGAGTTAACCACCTGGAGAGACCACACGAAGAAAAGAGGAGCTCAGACAAAATTGAGAACCAGGACCTCAGACATCAGGACACAAATCGAGCTATGCCAGCCAGCCCTCAGCTGAAGCCACATGGAGCAGAGATGAGCCCTCCCCACCAAGCCCTGCCCAAATGCAAAACCACAAGCAAATAATGAAATGGTTGCGTTGTAAGTCAGGGTCTTTGGGGTAGTGTATTATGCAGATAGCTGAAACATTGGGTTAATTTAGTAAATAAACCCAATGGATTCCATCATTTCCTTTGGCCAATGGATAAAGAACATCTCTTTATCTCTTTCCCCTAAAGAAACACAAATGATACTCAGCTCCTTAATGGGAAAGTCAGCAAAGGTCCGCCATTAGCAAACTCAGAAGAACATGGTCACGCGCACACTTGCCCAGCAAAGACAGTAACTACAATGCTACCGTTGAACACTGATTGAGTGATGGTGGTGAAACAGTCAGGGGTGGTTGTTTTAGCACTGACCACAGGCCAATCCATTCCCTTAGAGACATGAAAGACTGAGGCTCTTTCCGGGGAGTGAATGACTATCGGAGATCTCATAGCCAGGACTCATCAGAGCCACAATTGGAGCCCAGACCCCACATTAGGCTGTGAGCAAGCAACTAAAACAAGAAGAATGAATAAATGCCTGCCCAGGAACTCTGAATTCAGAGCCACGTCTGCATCCCAAAGACAGGAGCCTACGTGATTCCCAGGCCCTCTTGTCCAGGGAAAGAGGGAACGGACAGGCTGAGCTCTCACCTCCTCAGGGTGGGCTGACTCTCCTTTATCTGGACCAGACCCCCTCCCCACCAGGGGATGAACATCCTGGCGAGGCTCCACAACAGGGTCCACCCCAGCCCAGCCCCAGCCCTGGCCCCAGTGCATTTGTCAGGCAGCCAGGGCCCCACGCCTGCAAGCTTCATCGCCAGGCCCGCAGGAATCGCTTGACTCTGAAATTGGTTCCAGGAACACTTTTGCTCCCATTATTATACTGCCTTCCCTGACACCCCCTCCCCCAGCACCTTTTTTTTTTTTTTTTTTTTTTACACTAAACTTTCTCTGAATTCACCTGATTTTTCCCATCTCCTTTACATTCTTTATGGCAATGGAGAAATAATCACCGCTTCTCCGGCAGGGTGATGGGAGTGTGCAATATTAACTGTAAATCAGGCAGAAATTGGTGGAAGGGGAAGGGTTTGATGAGGTGCAGAGACATTATATCATTTTAAAGCACTTTTCTGGTCTCCAGTAATCCCCATGTAAATGAAAAGGAGTTGACGACGTGCCTCTCTCTCTGAGGCTGCCGTTAGGAATGCCGAGAAAATGCTCCTGGAAGGAGGACGCAGGGCAGAGGAAGGTTGGCTGGGGCCTGACAGGGGGAGGCAGAAATGTCCAGGACTGTGCCCCCAGCCCCTCCAAACCAGGGCTGGGCACACACCCCAGGCTGAAATAATCCTGGTGGGGCTGTGGCTTCTTGGAAGATGAGGAACCCATGGCAGCGGGGAGGCGGGGGGAGCGCTGTGCACCAACAGGCGACGGGGCTCGGTCAAACCTCCCACATCCTACAGCCCAGTGGACTCATCAGGAGTGGTGCTGCCCCCAAGGGGGCGTCTGAAACATATGGTGACTTTGGGGATTTTGTCCGCGGTCATAATGCCTGGGAGGCACTACAGAACACCGTAGAAGCCAAGGATGTTAAACATCCTGCAACACGGGACTACTCCCACGAAACTATCCCTCCTAAAATGCCCTTGGCTCCCCCTCTGTATAGTCTCCATACAAAGAAATGATCATCCTGCAAAATGACCGTCTATCAAGATCCATTGCCACCGACCGGCAGGGGCTATCTCACCAAGGAAAGGTTCGTGACCTCCTGGGCTCCTTTAAATCTAAGTTCATTAGTCAGTTGAACTGAATTCAGCCACCTGTATTTCAGCCAGACTGGGAGGGATGTCACTGATTTTAGTAAAGGGAATCACTGCTTCAGTTACTGCTGAGAAAGGAAATGATGCTGTGACCCAGTGCTTACTCATCACTTCGATTTTTACTTGATACTTATTGACAATGTTCGTTAATACTTATTTAATCATTGTTATATGTCATGGGATGTTGTGAGCGCACATATTTTAAATGCAATGAATTGCTTACAGTATCTCGAGCCTTCCTACTCAGGGTCCACACCTGCCGGCTTCAGGGTCCAGCTTGCTGCGGATCATGTTTCGACTCAGAGCCATCCGTGTCCACGTCTCCCACGCAGCGTCATCCTCTGAGACGCCAGGCGTAGAGGATGCTGCACTTTCTCACAGAGCACTCCGCCCGCATCTCCGAGATTTTCTTCCGAGCTACCGATACTTATTTTGCATTTGCGACGCTGGCTCTTTCTTGATCTTCCCAGAAGGTGTCCACAGAAGGCTTTCAGATCACAACCAAGACTTATGCCTTCCTCAGACGGCCATAGGGTATTTTGTCGACTGACCCATCCAGGGGCTGGCTGTGGGTGCCTGGTCAGGCGTCCCTGCAGCTCCACAAAGATCACACGTGTTCGGTAAGTGCTGGCCACACCACCATCGCTGCCAGAAGAACAACAATTTTAAGATCACAAGATGGGTCCTGGTTATAAAGATGCTAAAATAGGAAGAAGTGGATTTTGTAGCATCTATATGAGATATGATATTAGAAAATTAGTTGGTCCACGTGGACCCACACCCAGAGCTAGTGTGTACAGACACGCCCTGGGAAGCTGCCTCAGAGACCCTGTCGGCTGACATGTCCAGCCTCCTGTCTCAGGACGGTGCATGTAGATGTGCCTATGCTGTTGAGTTGGGAGATTTAGCAAATAAAAACGCAGGACACCTAGTTAAATCTGAATTTCAGATAAAAAAAAAAAAAAACTTTTAGTTTCAGTAACTCCCAAATATTTCATGGAACATTCTTATATACTGAAAAAAAAGAAATTATCTGAGATCCTAATTTAACTGGGCATCCTATATTTTATCTGGCAATCTCACTGTGGTGCTTAACGTAAAGCTAATATGTACAGACATGGCCCAGACTTGGGTTCCTGTATGACTCTGGCTGTCCTGCCTGCTCTCTCCTCATGAGTATGAGCTCAGGGTGTGGTGGATGCAGGGGTGAGGTGACCTGGTCTAAGCCTCCTGGCGCATTTATAACCAGCCTAGGATCGGCCTCAGTGGCTGGCTTACCACTCATCTTGCACTAGTCACTGATGAGGTTGGGATAATGAGGAGGAAGCTAGGCCCGGGGCCCTGGGGGTTCACAGCCAAATGCAAGGACAGACCTTCACAAGCTGGGGTCAGGCTCTAACAGAGAGACACCTGAAAGGGAAGCAATGACTGTTTGAGGGGCTCAGGGAGCTTTCCCAGACCAGGGAGTGTTTTGGACAAGCAGAGAGGTGGAAAAAGGTTGCCAGGGAGAGGGAATGATTTGCCCAATGCAGCATGAGTATGAAGGTGCCAGAGAAGTCCTAGGAAAATGTGCCAGAAGGCCAGGGTGCCTGGACAATGAACGCATTGGGAACTGGGTTGGACTTCCAGCTGTGTAACTTCACAGTGACACAGTTAAGTACCCGAACTCAGTTTCTGAACATCACACGGACAGGTGCTCAGTATTGGAACACCTGGGCACCGAGCGAGGCAGTTTGAAAACCACTTCCGAGGGCTTGAGCATGCGCGAGGATTTCAGACACGAGACCCACACAATCAGACGTGTTAATAATCATCATCACAACCATTAGAGCCTACCAGTGATGGAGTACTTGCTATCTGCTTTGCTTTTATTAATAACAACAGAGGGGTGCCTGGGTGGCTCAGTCGGTTAAGCATCTGACTTTGGTTCAGGACATGATCTCACAGCTCATGAGTTCCAGCCCCGCGTCGGGCTCTGTGCTGACAGCTCAGAGTCTGGAGCCTGCTTCGGATTCTGTGTCTCCCTCTCTCTCTCATGCTCTGTCTCTCTCTGTCTCAAAAATAAATAAACATTAAAAAAAAACCAAACATGACATTAGGTGCCAGACAGGGTGATAAGCATTTACTTGCATTATCTCATTTGGTCTTCCCAACACCCCTCAGAGGCTGGTTTTTATTCTCCCCATGTGGTAAAGAATGAAACCGACGCTCAGCACGATGACCAGACTTGCCCAAAGTGGCATAGAGGTTGTAGCAGAGCCGGGACCA
Source organism: Panthera leo (assembly GCF_018350215.1). Classification (NCBI taxonomy): domain Eukaryota; kingdom Metazoa; phylum Chordata; class Mammalia; order Carnivora; family Felidae; genus Panthera; species Panthera leo. The sequence goes on from NC_056686.1 coordinate 29,650,651, forward strand.
GAACCTTGACTGCTGACATTGAGGCCGGCTTGTCATGTCTCCCTGTGTAACTGAAACTCCTGGAAAGCCACAGGGGTGCCTCGCATAGCACATTCTGCAGCCTTCCCTGGGAAAAGGCAGAAGCCTTGTCTCTCCAAGCACAAAGAAAGGCTAGATTCAGAATTCCATGAGCATCCTAATTTCTGTGCATATTTTAAACGACAAATCAGGCTGCAATTAGAAAGCCCCTAACCAAAATTCAAGCCACATGCTAACAGGCTGCGGTCAACATCCACAGTGGGGTGGGGGGGTGGGGGGGGCGCGGGTGCGGGGATTGGCTCAGCTCAGGGAACCAAGCCTCAGCGGGAGGGTCTCGGAACCGGGGGTCCCCAGGGTATGCAGCCTAAGGGACTGGAGGCAGGCACCTGATTTCTCTGCCAAGTGCCTGCAATTATAGCAATTCTCTCAGTGCCACAGACTCCCGGGAAAGAGTCATCTGGCATTTGGTTAAACTGATTAGGAATCACTTGCTCTGTTTTAGCGTCATGCCTGAGTCTCAGCAATGAGTAGGGCTCCTGCCCAGGCTTTCAAATCTGCATGGATCCCAACCATCCCAGGGTCATCTCCAGATGCCCCTCGCAGTCCTGGGGATTTTGTTTCTGCCCCTTCCCCTTGCCGGGTTCGTTCATAACATGTTACTTGCTTAACAGCACTACCCACTCACTCCTTTCCACTCTCACCTTGGGGAATTTCCAGAAATACAGTTCAGGAGCTTCTCCCCAGTGCCATCCAGAGTGGAGCTTGGGTTGGCCTGGGCGTGCTAGAAGGAGGCCCCTGGGTGACCACGTTTGGCCTGTGGTGACGTGGGCTTCCAGCTCCCTGGCGTTAATGGTGTGATAGCACCATTTTCTATCACACCCCGTTCCTAGATGCCTGTGAAGTGCTGTTCCTCAGCCCTTTTCTGGCAGTTTCTCTCACCTTTGTTGGTATATTAGTCCATCATTTGTCACACAACAACCTCCCAATCCCAGTGGTTTCCCACAACGCACATTTATTTTCAAATTCATGGGTCTACAGGTCGACCTAGGTTTGGCTACTCTAGACTGAGTTCACGTGGCCCCAACTGGACCCAGGCTTTGGGGTGGATTCAAGTCTCCCAGGCATGTGACACTCCAGGGTCCAGGCTGGAGCGGCAGTGGCTGCCTGGAGCATGCTCTTTTCATACCAGATCACAGGCGCACAAGAAGTCTGAGGAACGGGGACGGAGCTCAGGGTCTATGCACCAAACTAGCGCACGGTCCCTACTAGTCATGTTGCAGTGGCCAAAGCAAGTCAATTGGCCCAGGTCATCGCCATGCTACACACCCACCACTGTGGCTGCAAAAACTGCACGTAGGGGCACCTGGCTGGCTCAGTCGGTTTAGTGTCCGGCTCTTGGTTTCAGCTCAGGTCGTGATCTCACAGTTTGTGAGTCTGAGCCCCACATCGTGCTGTCAGCGCGGAGCCTGCTTGGGAGTCTCTCTCCCTCTCTCTCTGTCCCTCCCTGCCTCCCTCTCTCTTTCTCTCTCTCAGTAAATAAACTTTAAAAAAACACCCTGCAAAGTCACATGATAAAGGGTGTGGATGTGTAATTCTAACCCCGGGATGGAGTGAAAAACCAGAGCCACAGAAACACGATCATCTGAGTTCTCACTGAGGCCCTCCACTCCCGCCCTCGGTGAGCACTGAGGCCAGACACTGAGTGCTGTTCACATGCACATACATCTGGAGCTGCCACGGGAACAGGCGTGGGGCCATGGTTCCTTCCAGAGAGCACGTGACCCCACTGTGGCCCCGCTGTGACACTGAATCATTGAAACAATAGAACAACTTGAGTATCTGGATTCCCAGGATGAGTGTCTGTCCCCCAAGTACCTGGACTTGTCCTAGAGAACCCAGTCTCCTGGGAGGCAGGCTCGGACCCTCATCGTCCACAGCCAGGGCTTCATTGGCTCAAAAAGGCCTCATGCGGCTCAAAGTCCCAAGAGGCTCAAGCCCACCTCCCCGCAGGGGTCTGTGGGACACCCCAGAGAGCTGGCAGAGACTCTCTACACCAGGACAGGAAGGGTATGTGCAGGGCGTCTCCCTGGACCCCCTTGTACGCAGATGGGGAAACTGAGGCCCAAGAAAGGAAAGGTACCAGAGACAGTCAGCGGCAAGCCTCCCTGTCTCCCACCTCAGGGCTTTTCTAATGCCCCAGAGAACCCGATGACCGCAGGCCTCCCAGTCCCACGCCCTCCCAGTATCCCCCGCTGACCTTGCCTCTGGCCTGTCGTGGGCTCTTCAGGAATCCCGGCAGAAGCTGCAGGCCAGCTCCTCTGTTTCTACTTGAAAGGAACGGCCTTTTCCCAGGGATGATGAGTTGGTGATAGGACCAGGGACAGGAGCTCGTTCCGGAAAGCCAGGTCCTGGACAAGGCCGGGCTGGGCTGATGGAGAGGTGTCGTCGGGGTTTCAGCATCCAATTAGCACCCTCTGTTCTCAGAGCTGCTGTTGAGAGGGCTTCTGAGCAGCTGGAAGGGAGCAGGCTGGCCGGTCAGCTGGGGGATGAGCACTAATTGGGTGTCAAGCACACCAGGGCCCACAGGCTCCCCTCACTTCCCCACTAAATGCCCCGAGACCACCGCGGAGAGCCGAGGGGCGGAAGGCAGCTAATTGGTCTGGCCTGCCCGGTGAGCCCTCTCTCCGCATTCTGATGCCCTGTCACTCAGCTTCCTTTGTCTTCCATTTCAAGGGCTGGGGGAAAATTGCCTGCATCTGCTGAGAAGTTTCCTGTAAACCTCGGGGTGGGAGGGGAGCTTATTTTAAAAGAGGCTCTAGGCAGGGACATTTTGGCACATTTCCCACAACTGGTCCCAGTTGTCCTAACTGTGGGGAACTGTGGGGACAGCCCTCCCACACACTCCTTCACACTCCTGCTTGTCCGTATTTTTAGACAAGAGTTTCCAAGTCACCCGAAAGCTAATGAAATGCTTTTTGTTGCCTTTTGCCTGGCAGTATCACTCTTCATTGTGGGGAGGGGGGGGGGTGACTATTAATACCACTGCATGTTTCCCACACTTGAGCTAGAAGAAACCATACTTTACCTTAGAGGAAGCAAATGTGGCTTTGAACAAGTGCGTGGGCACAAATGCACAGAGGTCTGGCGACCCTGGGTTTAAGCCCACCGGACACACAGAATGTTGAACTTCGAGGAGTAGTGAAGTGAGGCTGGAATTTCTCCAACAGGTGTGGCTGCGAGGATATTTTGAGATCTGAAGCTCTCCAATCTGGGCTTTTGCTCCCCTGTGTTTTCCCCACTCACTCCCACCCCCAAGCCGGTCGTCAGCACTGTGCTTACTGCCTTGGGAGAGAGGCGGGCAACAGGGCAAAAACCAGAAATAGCCTGCAAATCTCTCCGGCTTTTGTGTTCCATGGGGGAAGGGGATTTCTCAGGCCTGAAGAAGTGCCCAGAAGCAGTGGGGGGGGGGGGGGGGGGAGAGCTGGGGTTCGCTTTCCATCCCCTCCTTGGGTAGAAATCCCACCCACCCCATCCCACCCCACCCCACCCCCAGGGCACAGAAGAGAGAGACAGGAGAGAGGATGGGTGGGACCCCATTCTCATTGGCCTCTGGGAGGGTCACTTAGGCAGGTGGAACTGTGAGTGACTCTTAAATCATCCCCCCACTTCAAGCATGACCCAGAAGCACCAACATACCACTAGGCCCTATAGGCAGCCGTAGAAGAGGGTGCCGTGGGGACCAATGACCAGGGGCAAGAGGCCTATTCCCTCACTCTCTTTCCCAATGCTTTGGCTCTGCCTAAGAGCCCAGAATCGCAACTCTTCCCCTGTGAGTGGGGATCTCTAAGGAAAATGGAGAGTGATCTCTATCCCTCAAGCTCTATGAAACAAGGATTCAGAGGCCAAAAGTCAATTTAGTAGTAGAAACCCATTTAAGGTAATAGACGTCACACACATGAATGGGGAAACACACAAGGTGACCTTAAGTTGGTTTTGTATCACCTTCCTTCACTTTATCGGAAATAGCCCTCCCTCTCTGTGCAGCCTCCCTCCTCTTCACCTGCCCTTTCTCCATAGCATTCACCATTATCTCACAATAACTAAATGAGTGCTCAGATACCAAATGTTTAGTTATTGTCCTTACTCCTGAGGCCAGGGACGTTGTTTGTTCTGATGCTTAGAAGAGGGCATAGCCTCAACACACAGGAGCAGGAGAGCAGTGTGTGTGCTCAGTGGTGACACCTACTGGCAAAGGGGATATTGCAGCCCAACTCTACTAAACATTACCACTGCTGAGCCAAAAGGAGGGAGCCCCTTCCTAGGTACTGGGGAAACTCCAGGCAAGGGAGAAATTTGTCTGGACCTAAGATACAGACTTAAGAGGGAGCCTGAGTATGGGGAGGGGGGAGGAAGGGGTGGGAGTGAAGCATGCATCTTACAAAGAAAAGGGATGATAATGTAAGATCTTTGACTCTCACCTTGTAGCCCCCAAGCCTCACATTCTGCACAGCTGTCGCCTTCCTTCACTCTTGTTCTCCTCCCCTACCTCTTTTATTTCAATTGACTTCTCTCAAATTTTTATTGAATTTAAGCATCAAGTGGGGAGAGAGAAGGTGAGGAGAGGAGACAGTTGCAAGGGAAGTAGAAGGCCTGCCCCAGAGAAGCTTAACACCAAGCTAAGGAGATAGCACAGGGGCATCTGGGTGGCTTAGTTGGCTGAGCATCCAACTCTTGATTTCGACTCAGGTCACGTCTCATAGTTCGTGAGACTGAGCCCCATGTTGGGCTCTGCGTTGACAGCGCTGAGCCTGCTTGAGATTCTCTCTCTCCTTCTCTCTCTTCCCTTACCTCACCATTTCTCTCTCTCTCTCAAGAAAAATAAATGAACTTAAAAAAAAACGGAGATAGCACAGACTGAGTTTGTCTTGACGTCTAGCATCTTCAGAGCTCTTTGAAGCTTGCAGAGCACTTTCCCACCTGTTTCTTTATTGGATCTTCCTATGACCTATCCTGGTGGGCAGGGCAGGGCAGTCATTCACAAGCTCTGTTTTATTGATAAGAAAACTTGAACCTGATGAAGAAAGTGACTTGTCCAAAGTCCCTTGACCGGCCAGGACTCACACCTAAGTCATCTCTGATTTTGTACCGTCAGATATTTTTGTTTTGGGGTCTCAGCCATTAGGGAGTAAACAGTCCCACTGGGGATATGAGGCATGCTGCTAAGAAGCAAATAGTAGACCACAGCAGAGCACTGGAATACACAGGACTCGGGGAGCCTGGGGGTGGAAGGGCGAACCCCACCCTCTGTAACAGTTTTTACTACAGTTATCTTTCCCAGGAATGCTATCACATTAGGGCTGGAACTTTAATAAAGTGGGAACTGTGAGGTTCTCCAGCAGGGGTCAGAAAGCCAGGGCCTCCCCATCAGGACATCCACATTCTGGTCTTTGCAAGAGGAAACCTCTCACTGCACCCCTGGGAATCTTTGCCCTAATTCATTATCAAACTGCTTGCAATTATCAAACTGTGCTCCCTCAAGTTGACCTTTAGCTGGGGAACAGCTATATTTAGAGAAAACCAGCCCTTTGTAATTACCCCCACTCAGATTACTTAAAGGTCGGCAGCAGATGTGACAGTTTGATCCGTGGGAAGGGCTGTTTCCAGGATCCCAGGATAATTATTCAAACCAGACAATAATTAGCAAATGTTTTCTACAAATGAATCCATCCCTGTTGTTCAGCCCCAGAAGGGAGCCCAGAAGGCTCACCAGGCCAAAGTTGCCCCCCGTAGATATGGTACCAACAATCCCCTCACGCACATCCACCCCCTTACGATTTACAAAGAACTTCATACGACTGAAGTTCAGCGACGCAACTTCATACGACTGACTCTTCACACCAGCCTTGTATGAGACACACTTCTGTACTTTACAGGTGAGGAAACTGAACCTCAGAGAGGTTGAGTGGACTGACCCAGTCACATGGTTGAACCAAGACTTAACTACAGGTCTTCTGGCTCCAAATTTCTTGCTCTTTCCTAAGAAAATGTCTCGTTCAGCGAATGTTTATTGTCTACTTTGATCCTGGCCTTTCGGCGGGCTGCAGAAAGGATAGGAAGACCTCAGCACTAGCCCCTGTGTTTGGAAACTCAGATTGCCGGGTGGGGTAGAGAGATGTGAAATGTTGACAGGCTAGAAATAGCAGCATCTCTAATGAGTGTCCATAAACTCCCTGCAAGAACAACTTTGGATATCAGAAGTTAAGCGTCCCTCTATCTAAAGAGATTAAGGAAGGGTTTTGTGACAAATCAGTCAAAGACAAGGGAGGAAGGCTCCAGATGGGGAGGAAGAAAAAGCATTAAAAATGGAGTCAACTGACATCTTCACTTAGGACATTTAAAGTAACTAAGTAGGGGCACCTGGGTGGCTCAGTCGGTTAAGCTCCCTACTTAGGCTCAGGTCATGATCTCACAGCCCATGAGTTTGAGCCCCACGTTGGGCTCTGTGCTGACATCTCAGAGCCTGGAGCCTGCTTCGGATTCTGTGTCTCCCTCTGTCTGCCCCTCCCCTGCTCATTCTCATTCTCTCTCTCCCTCTCTCACAAAATAAATAAGCGTTAAAATAATAATAAGGCTAATATTGGTAATTAACATCTATTTAGAGCTTACTACATTAGTGGCTCTTCTAAGTACTTTCCATGCATTCATTTATGTGCTTGTCCCTACAACCCCATGATGCAGGTACCATGGGTCCTAACATCATCCGCATTTTATAGGTGCAGTAACTGAGGCACAGAGGGCTCATGGGAGGTGATGCACACGGGATCATGCACTTCTGGTGAGCAACACCAGCAACACAGCTGCAGAGACACAGCGGTCCAGGTGAGAGAGGCGGAGGGCATCTGGAAGACTTCATGTTCTTTTTCAGTGGGCAGAGATGCTGGAGTCGGGAGGTCCTTAATCCAACATGACTGGGGTCCCTGTAGAAGGCTGCCAAATCAGTAGGAACCGGCGCACCTCCTACATGCGACTGTGACCTGGTGAGATGAGCTTGGAGTGGACGACTTCTAGGAATAGACGGAGTCGCTGCTGAGCACCCTTCTAATTCAGAGATTCTGTCGTTCCCATGATGTGCATGCAGAGGGAGCGTCTTGTCAACGACCCAGGCTTCGAGATAGCGAGCTCACAAGGACACACAAAGGTGGGTGTGGGGGTGACATTAGCTTCATTCCATCACCAACGGAGCGTCCCCTGGGGAGAAATTAATACCTCATGCAAATGTGAGTCTGAGGTTTGCTCATGCTAAGCTTGAGGGAGAGAGAGAGAGAGAAAGAGACAGAGAGAAATGACAAAGTCTTAATAAACCCTGAGGATAAGCTCCACCACGAAAATATCGTATACCTCTTTAGGGAAGAAGATATTTATCCGAGACTTCAGAAGCACTCATTTACCTACAAACATCATTTATGTTTCCATTTATTATACCAAATTTCCTCCATCTTCTTCATTCATGCAAATCCCCAAAGGTCTGCCCTGACTGCGGGTTCTTCAACCAGCTGGCATTTACTGGGCCCCCTCCCAGTGTCAGGCCTAGGCTAGGCTCTAGGGACACAGTGTGGAAAGAAAAGCCTGGAGCACAGGCCGTCGGTCTGCACTGTCCAATACTGCAGCCACTAGCCACATGTGGCTATTTGTATTTAAATGTATATTAATTAAAAGGACTTAAAACTCGGGGCGCCTGGGTGGCTCAGTCACTTAAGCATCCGACTTCAGCTCAGGTCATGATCTCATAGTCCGTGAGTTCGAGCCCTGCGTCGGGCTCTGTGCTGACAGCTCAGAGCCTGGAGCCTGCTTCAGATTCTGTGTCTCCCTCTCTCTCTGCCGCTCCCCCACTCACTCTCTCTCTCTCTTTCTCTCTCTCTCCCTCAAAAATGAATAAACATTAAAAAAAATTGTAAAAGAAAAAGGACTTAAAATTAAAAACTCAGTTCCTCAGCCACAGCGGCCGCATTTCAAATGTCTAACATGTGGACGGCATTGTGTCCTGCAAAACACCGTGCAGACATGGAACAATTTCATCATCACAGAATTTTCTGTCAGAAGTGCTGGGAGATGAAACAATGCTCATACTGGGCAAAAGGTGAGCCTGTTGTAATTACTAGCTGTTCTGTACAGTAAGTGTTTGACGATTCTGGTTTTTAATCAATTCATACGGCCCTCAGCTCAGCTTGGGCCGAATGAGTGAGGTAGGGCAGTTCTCAGATACATTTCGGCACCACGAGCACGGTAACAAGAGACTTTTCAGGGGGACATAATGTATGGACACAACCAGACGGCAATCGGCAGTGCACCTGCTCATTGGAGCCCATATTGTGGTGCGTGTGCACGTGGGGACTCACATACACTCACACACATGCGCTCCTGCACGGATCTGCTCAGATACACACCACCGCACAAATAGGCACACACAGTCGTTAACCCACACGCTCTTCCACGCCTGTGATTGCATATGCAATCACACCCCACTCTTGCAGATGCACACACACATGCACACACACACGCACACACACACAGAGTGTTCTACACAAAGGCGTCCTGCATTACTGCCAGGTTGTCACACATGATTGAGTTGGCTACAGTTAAGTTCTGTGGCTTTTTGCTATCCTGATATAATACAGAAACAGATGGCCCAATTTTTCTTGCATTTTCCAGATTCAAGATAAATGCCTGGGAGCCCCACGGTAACCCTGTCCTTGGGATCCGTCCATTCATTCACCGTTCAGCAAACATTGATTGAGGGCCTAGAAATCGACAGAATCACAGAGGAGGTTGGTAACTAAACCACAGAAATTCCACCGCGGGTATCAGGCTCGGGGGAGGGAGGAGGTATCATCCTACAGCACACGGGGCCTCCAGGCCCCACCCTGGGACCAAAACTGCAAGGGAGACCCCACCACTGCCCCCCAGGTGCCCCTGCCAAGGATGACAGGCTGTAATTGAATGGGGGCAAGCTGAGGTGGGCGTTAGATCTCTAGGTGGGAGCAGATGGTGTAGATTAGAGGCATTCAGGGGTAGACAAACCTGCCAGCCTCAGCCAAATGTCCTCTATTCTCTTACCTGTGCCTTCAAGCCCTCTCTCCTACCCTGCACTTGCCGTCAGCATGGAACCGTGCTCAAGTCTTCCCATTTCAAAAAAACCCTCACTTTATTTCACGGCCCCCTTCCTAACATCCAACTATTGTCTAAATTCCCTCAGTCACAGCAAACTCCCCCAAACTACTGTCGAACCCTCATCCCAATTCTTGAGCCCATCGCAGCATGACTGGTGACTGTCCCCAGCTCCACAAATCTGCTGTCCCCGACTCACCAGCAGCCACCACCCTGCCAAGTCTGCTGGTCGCCGTTCACTCCTGTCCTGCCAGACCACTGTGCTGCACTTTATGTGGCAGGCCAGTTCCTCCAGAGTCCCTTCCCGTTCTCAAACTCTGCCATGCACCGGGCACCACGGGGGACAGTAGTAAGTGTGAGTCTCCAATCCCGCTGTCTGGGGATTCAGGGTTTAGTTTGCCGTTGTGATGAGACCCTGCTAGGATGCTTTATGATACAATAAACACCCTTGGTTTAGGGGAAAATTACGTCCTCCAGCAAGGAGAGGTCCCGCATGCCACCTTCCCTGCAGGTGAACCCCAACATTCAGCTTTATTTTCCTGGCACATTGAACCAATGGCAGTGGAAGAATTCATTGATGGGTTCAGGAGGGTAGATAGAATCTAGAGTCTTAGAAGTCTGTTCTGGGTTAAATTGTGTCCCCAAAAAGATGTATCAGAGTCCCAGAATACCAATACCTCAGAATGTAACCTTATTCGCCAAAAAAGGTGATTGCAGATGTAATTAGTTAAGATGAGGTCATACCAGAGTAGGTCAGGTCCTTCATCCAATATGACTGGTGTCCCTATAGGAAGGTGGCCATGTGACAGAGGATTAAAGTGCTGCATCTGTAAGCCTAGGGGCACCTGGGGCTACCTGGGCCAGGAGAGTTGTAGAGCCTATTCTGATTCAGAAGTCTAAGAAGGATCCAACCCTCCTGCACCTTGACTCTGGACCTCCAGCCTCCAGAACTGAGACAATACATTTCTGTTCTTTCAAGACACCCAGTTTGTAGTGCTTTATTATGGTAGCCCCGGCAGACTCATGGGGTCCTGCCCTCCATCCATTCTTTGAAATGGAGCTAATCACAATGAGGATCCACCAGGGGCAACTTTGCCCAAGGCCCCAGCTCCCCACACCAATGATGAGAGGCAGCAGACCACAGGGAAAGATATGAGATAGACCTGAGTTCAAGTCCTGGCTCCATGGTGAACTGAACACCCAAGCTACCTCACCCTCAAGGAATTCTGTCTTCCCATCTCTTAAGTGGGGATATTGGGGGGTGGGGGGAGGATTAACCAAACACATAGGTGTAATCTCACCAGCCCTTGACCAGAAAATAAGGTCACATTGACTTCTCGTGACCAAATTATGGTGGCTCCAGGCCACTTGACTGATGAAAATTAGTCTCTCCAAAGCGTGCTGCAATTTCTCTAGGAGTTGTCCAAGGGAATCTCACACATCTTCACAAAACCAGACAGCCGGCCTCCCCATTTGTTCCTTTTCTCCCCCTCATTTCTGGCCCCCACATCATCCCCACCCTCCACCATGAAGCTACTTGGAGAATTCCAGCTACAACGGGTGAGTCTGCAGCCACCACAGCCCCCAGCTCCTTCAGGGTCTGCCCCAGAAGCTCTACCCTCAGCTTCCTTCCTGGGCAGCCCGTGTCTGGTGACAGTGGGGTGGGCGTATGAGGGCTGTGCATTTCTGCCAACTTCTGCCAACTTCTGCTCTGATGGACAAACTCATTTCAAAGCTCCCCATCAAGTTGGCCAAGACCTTGTTGGGCTTGTGTGGTATTGGAGTGTCTTCCTCCACCCGTTCCTGCACCTGCTCCCTCTCCTTCGTAGGTGCTGACCCCCAAAACATCTCGCTATCAGCATCTGCCTCTGGAGAACACAATCTGCAACGAGAAGCCTCACCCCTGCCCCGTCCATTGTAAGGTGGCCACCAACAGCTGGCTGCTTCCAAAGCCACCGACCTTTGGGGTCCAGGCAGAAGTGGGGAGAGGGGTCACCCTCTGAAGCAGTTTTGCTTTGCCTAGAGCCTCACAAAGTCTCCCTGGATTTCTGTGTCCATTTCTGTCCCAGATTTCTTGTCCAGAATCTTAGCAGGTGTCTCATGGGGAAAAAAAAAAAAAAAAAGCATTCTGCCCATTCCTGGCCTTCTGCTGACCAAACAGCTCAAACCCAGACCACATGAAAGGCCAGATGGGAAACAATACATATCATCCACTCCAACCTCGTCCTCAGAACACCCTCTCCTCCCCTGCTCTAAAATAAAAGCTGCCATGCAAATCATTGGTTATGAACCAGACCCAGGGTGGGGGGTGGAGGGTGGAGAGAATCGGAGGAGGAACAGGAGTAGGCTCTGTTCCGCATGTAAAACACCTAGCCCCGAGCCAGGTCCACAGCGAGTGTCCAATAAATGATAGCTATTATCATCATTATTATTATTACGAACCACGAAGCTATCACCAGTAGTTGGTCTGCTGGCAGCAGGAGGCAATGCGGGCTGGGCTGCTCCCTGCTCCAGATCACTAACCCAGGCTAAGTGGTGGTAATTACGACTTTGAGGAATACTAGTAACTGTGCCAAGTTCCAGAACAGCTACAGCAATGAGTCAAGAGGCCTCTGGCTCAGCTCCGGGCTGCAAGGCTGAGCAGAGATTTGCACAGTTGGCCGTGTGGGTACAGTCCAAGGACATTGTGGGAAGACTGTCTCTTGTGGCACCTGGGAGAGGAGAGCCCCTCGGGGACACGCAGTGGAAAGGAGGCTTGGCGGCAGCCTCAGGAGGACTGCAGGGTTCCCAGCCTGTTGCAAGGACCCTGTCCCAGCAGCCTGGGCCCTGTGGAAGCCCTTCTGTGGCTCATTAAGGATCTCTGCATGGCCCTGGCTTCACAAGGAGCCACAGACCCCTATGCAGCCTGGCTGGGCCCATGCCAGGGCTGCACTGAGCAGCCAATGATTTCACCAGGAAAGCGCCAGTGCTACGCAAGGCCTCACGGGAATTGTCCGGGGCTGAAAGAAGCCCCGGTGCACATGAAGCTTGTGACACAAGGAGTCGACGTCTTCCTTTTCAGAAAGGTGATCTCTTCCCCCTGCCCCCTTGGAAATTTGCCCCTGTCTTACCCTGAATAACCAATGGGCAAGCAGACAGGCCTGGTGAAGTCTCAGCTGAGAGGCAGGTAAAATGCTTTCTTCCCCGCAATTTCCTCTGCCTCCCTTACTCCCCATAGCTCACAGTCCCAAAGGCAGCAGGACAGGACAAGGTGGGCAGGGGCCCAGCAAGGAGCTCCCCCTGGCCCAGTACCTGGCCCCTATTTCCTGCATGTTCATAGCTCATCAGCTCCCTCCAGCTTGGAGGGGAAGATGGAACTCTCCCCCCAATTCCTTCTGGCCAGGAGACTGAACCTCTGCAGAATGCTTTTGCTCAGAGTGTGGAATGAGCTTCTATGATCAGTTACTTCCCACCAAGTCCACACCCCCCGAGATCCAGGCTCATGGACCCACCATCCTCTCCCCGCCTCCAAGCTTCTGTCACATGCTGTTCCTTTTCCCTGGAAGGCCTGCGTCCCACTGTGAACTCCCAAGCATTGGTCAGTGCCCATCTCAAGCATCCATTCCTCTTTGTAACTCTCCCTGACCTCCTCTCCCCTGCCTCCCCCTTTCCCAATACCCACTGATTTAATCCTTGATCCCTCCCCTGTGCTCCCACTTCACCTGAAGCTTCCTCCTAACTTTGCAAAGTATTTCTCTGTCTCCCCTGCAAGCTCCTCCACATTTAGGGGACCCTGACCCACATTAGGGGACCTCTGGCATCTGGCAACTGGGAGGCATTGCTATGTATTTATCGCAATGATGGGAAAGGAACATTTTCAGGTCAGAGGACAGGACAGATCAATGGGGAGAGATAAGAAACGACTCAGAAGAAACTGGGGGAAAAAAAGAGAAAGAAGGGAGTAGAGAAGGAGGGAAGAAGAAGGGACAGGCATGAGATGGAGGGAGAGTGAGCTTAGAGATGGGGAAGTGGGGATAGGCTGGTGGCTCACGGACCGGGCCCCATTATACCTTCTGTGGGCGGCTCCTTGCTCCGGGTGCTGCTCTTGAAGGCTGGGGATGGCGCCCTGGGAGACACCCAGATGGCAGTACAGGGCGAAAGCAGCAGCTCCATAAAAGATGTGCCTGAAGAAGGCGCTGTTGGTACCAAGTGGCCCCTAAGCCAAACCCGAGATCAACCCTGGTCACACGCCAGGTTCTAGCAAAAACCCCGGGTCTGAATTCCACTTACTCTTCAGGCTTTGTGGTCCATCTGCCAGTCTGCCAAGTGGCCCTGACGCCAACCCTTGACCAAGCACTCCCCTGGCCTACAAGGGGCATCCTGCCTTTCCTTCATCCTCACAACTATGTTAAAACCAAGTCGATTGTTCTCTTGGTTCCGGTCTCTCCCCACCTCCCCACTCGTGTCTGGCTTCAGATATTGACACTGTGAGTTTGGTTAGAGTGTCAATGGTTTCAAACTGATTGCTACATAATGGTTCCCTATGCTGTCCACGCTCACTAACGCAAGGCCCATATCTTGCTTTCAGACAGCGGCGTAGGACCATGAGGTCTGGGCCTGGATCTTCATTGATAAAATGGGAGCTAACTGGAAAACTCACGTGCTGTTTTATTTACTCATAAGTCCTTGGGGCCATGTGCCTCCAGTGAATTGCCTATCTGGGCCTGGACAGCACATACAATTGCCCCTCAGCTCCCAGTTCCGGTCCTCTGATTGGATGCTGGGAGCAGTCCCCACTCTCACAGACCCCACACGCTCTGGGAATTTGCAGGCTTCTTCATAGTTAGTAACTTGAGTCTTAGCGTATACCTTGCAGAACCTCCCAGGGATGGATCCTCTTCCCCCGGCCTGTGCGTAGGCCAGCAGGGGCCTAGCAAATGCCTACTGAATCAATGAATGAATGAAACAAGTAAATGGAGGAGCGAATGAATGGATGTGTGTACAAAAAAAAAATCCATGAATGATAGTATGAATGAATAAATGAGTGAATCAGGAAGTCGGGAGACCCACTGAGCACTAGAGGCTACTCCAGACATCCAGGAGGCAAGACTGCGAGATGAGCCCCTGAGAACCTGCATCGCAGCCTTTATAAACACTTCCTTTTTCCATTACAAGCGTGGCCTGCCTTTTGGAAAGACAATTTAAAGCACATTGTCCCATTCTCTTTAATGTTAACTAGTCAGGACTTCGTGATCATTTTCTATCTCAAACCCTCAAACAACCTTGGATTTGAAGTCTGGGACTGTTTGGGCTCCAGGTATCCAATGAAGGCGTAGGGTGCTGCAAGAGGTAGTGAGCTCCCCATTGATGGGGTTTATCAGCAGACAGTGGATATGGTGAAGACAATCTTCTCTGATAGACAGGGTTCCTCCCAAGTCTGAGTTTCTCTGCGCTGCATGTAAGTGGAAAATCATCACCCAGATCCTTCCCCTAGTTTTTCCCTTTGGGTGACACTCAGTACCTGATAGAAAGAAAGCATTCAATAAACAGTCGCTACATGCCATTCATCTGGGAAATGACAGGCTGGATTCCCAAGCATAAAAATTCTATAGCACCCCCTACTGGCACTTATCATAGTTGCAGCTTAACATGTATCTATTCAAGTCTGGTTCACCTACTAGGAGATGAATATTTCTCAACACTTTTTAGGAAGCAATGTAGTATGGTGGTTAGGAGCATGAGCTGAGTTTATACTGCGTCTCTTCTGCCTCTCCTGTGTGACTTTGGGCAAGTTACTTACCCTCTCTGTGCCTCAAATTCCTCATCTATAAAAAGGATGAGAGTGCCTACCTTGTGTGGTTGCTGAGGGTGTTAAGTGAAATTATTCAATCTATATGATTTGAACAGTGCCTGTCACATAGTAAGTAACCAGAGCTATTATTTTAATAGTTTTATTTCAGTAAGTAACTGAAGCAGTTACGATTTTAATAGTTTATTTATAGGAAAAACTATAGAGTCACAATTACTTATCCTCCAAACTTCATAAATATTTTCCATCATATGTCAGCATAGTTTGAAGGCAAAGCAGTCAACAATTTGATTCCCTAAAGTTTTTTAAAAAATTTTTTTTACATTTATTTATTTATTTTTGAGAGACAGAGCACAAGTTGGGGATGGGCAGAGAGAGAGGGAGACACAGAATCGGAAGCAGGCTCCAGGCTCCGAGCTGTCAGCACAGAGCCCAACGTGGGGCTCGAACTCATGGACCGTGAGATCATGACCTGAGCCAAAGTCGGACGCTCAACCGACTGAGCCACCCAGGCGCCCCTCTCTAAAGTTTTGAACTTCCTTCAATGTTCCTTCCCCAAGCCTACTTGAAGATGTATTTTGTTTTTCAACTCAAGGACACTCTCTTCTTCAATTATAGAGTCACCTCTGTAAAGCAGTCTGCTTCTGGGATTTCCACCAAATGGACAGTGAATTTCCTGGGGCTCTGGCCCTCCCTGTCTACTTTTACTTATATTCCACATTCATTCTGAAGTTCTTTTCCTTTTTGCTTATCATTTGTGTACTACCTCTTCAAAATCTTCATCTGAATTTTGGGAGAATTTCTTAAGCTAGTTTTCTAATTAATCAGCTGCTCTTCAAAGTTTTCATTTGGCTAGGTACAGCCTTGATGGAGTAGAAGCGAATGAAAAGCATACCTTTTCTTCCTAAGGCCTCTTTATTGTTTTCAGGTTATTTTATTTATTTTTATTTTGCAGAGAGAGAGCACAAGCAGGGAAGAGGGGCAGAGGGAGAGAGAGAGAGAGAGAGAGAGAGAGAGAGAGAGAGAGAGAGAATCTTAAGCAGGCTCCACACTCAGCACAAAGCCTGATGTGGAGCTCGATCCCATGACCCTGGGATCATGACCTGAGCTGAAATCAAGAATCAGGCACTCAACCGACTGAGCCACCCAGGTGCCCCTTCAGATTGAGCTTTTAAAATCAACATAATGGCATCTCATACAATAAGGAGGGCTTTTTAAAGTTCTTCTATACTTTCTGCAATATTTTTCCCATCACATACAATGTTTGTGCTGAATGGGCAGCCCTTCTCTTTGAACTGCTAAGTCTTTTCACAAAACCAACATCTTTTCACCATTTCCTCATACTTGTTGATCTTCACCTTCGGTAATCTGCTAGTAATTAGTAAGTTACTATATCTTCCCCAAAAGTGACCAAGGGCAATGAGTAATTGGGGTTCATAAATTAAAATTAGCTTCAGCTACAATGACAAAATTAAAAAAAATATATAACAGTGGTTTAAAGAAGATATAAGTTCATTTCTCTCTCAAGAAACAAATTCAGAAGCTGTCAGTGTATCTTTTTTTTAATGTTTATTTTGAAAGAGAGAGATAGAGAGCAAGCAGGGGAGAGTCAGAGAGAGGGAGACAGAGAATCCCAAGCAGGCTGCACACTATCAGCACAGAGCCTGACGTGGGACTTGAACTCACGAATCGTGAGATCATGACCTGAGTTGAAACCAAGAGTCGAATGTTTAACCAACTGAGCCACCCAGGTGTCCCTGTCAGTGTAGCTTTGATTCAGTGTTCCACTGTGTCAAGGGTTCTGGCTCATTCAGTCTTGCTGCTGTAGCTCCCTCAGCATGGGGTCTGACCTCATAGCTCAAAGTGGATGCTTCAACTCCAGCCCTCAAGTCCATAATCCAGCCAGAAGTAGGAAGCTGGGGGGAAACTCATACACCTCCCTTTAAGAACACTTCCTGGGGATGGCCATCATCATTTCTACTTATCTTCCAGAGGCTAAACCTCAACCATATAAACATACCTAGCTGTAAGGGAGACTAAGAAATGTAATTTTTATTCTGAGTTGCCACTTGACCAACTAAAAATTCTGCTATGAAAAAAAGGGAGAATGGATATTAGGTATGTTTTGTTTAGGTTTATTTATTTATTTATTTTTGCAGTCTTGGAGATGGCCGTAAAAGGCCTGAATCTTACTCCTTCTTCTGCCACCAGAAATTTCTAACATAGAACTTTTCCCTTATTTCCATTTGTACCACTCTGATCCAAGAAGAACTAAGGAGCAGGGCAGAGTAAAATTGTTTCATTCCCTCCACCAACCAATGGATAGCAGAGCAAGCAGCCAGTACCTGCCTCTACTTGAGTTGCCCACTTCCATTTTTATCTTGTTTTGTTTTGCTAAAACTCTCGGAGGTCTCAGAGAAGTGGCTAAGATCTCTTTGTGGTTTTCAGAAATTATGTAGAATTTCCCTGTTGCTTTGGTTGTAACAACTTCAGCAGGAACAATGAGAAGAAATCAAATTCAAGAATTTAGTTGGCATCTTGGTTCAAGAGCCTAAAACACAGACTGGACCCCATGAGTCCACTGTTTAAAATCCTGCCCTCAGTAAATCCACAGGTAGATGCCAATATCCCCTGTCCTCAGCAAAACACAAATTACAACAGCATGAGAAGCCACTAGAAACCCATCAGAATGGCTCAGGTTTCAAAGATGTAGAGCCCCTGGAATTATCATACATTGCTGGTAGGAATGCAAAATGTTACTACCTTGGAAAACAGTATGGGAGAAGTTAAACATATCCTCCTCATTTGACCCAACAATTCCGCCCCTGGATATTTACCCAAAATATCTAGGTATTTATCTAGATGTTTACTCTAAAAATAATTGGCAAAGTTTTCCATGATCTGGCTCCTGTCTCCTTCTCCAGGCTTCAGATATCCATATAATGGATAGCCGTGACTGCTACTGCTCAAAACTCCAACCAACCAGCTATGTCTTCGATGCAGAAAGTACAGAGGGCGGGGCAGTCCATTATTGCTTAATACATGCAGGATTCCTGGCAAATACTGTCTTTCAGGTCCCAGGATGTAGGGAAATAATAAAAGAAGACCTAAGTGGCCAGGGGGCTGGGAACTGTTGAAAAGATGCTCTCTTAGTCATTCAGCACCTGGACATCAGTCCATTGATGCCCACCAGAGCTTGCCAGTTGCAGCAACAAACTCCTAAGTATTTTTGCTAAGACAGCCCTCTTATTTTCCTGCTGGAGAACACATTTCAAATTTTAAAGAGAGAAAAAAAAAACCTCAGATACTTTTAGTCACTCATTGCATACCACCCATAATTTGTCACTCTGTCTTGAAACCCTCCCCTGCATGGCTTGGCTTTAATGGGTTCAGCATTTAGTGAGCTAGGCAGTGGATTATGTGTGAAATGCATTAACCTCTCATATGATTGTAGAAATTGCCTTAATAAAATAGAGCTAAATCCTACTTAATAGCAATAAAACAGAAGCCACTGTGTTCCAGGGATGCTAATGACCTGTGAGTCATCCCTTTTGATTTTTAGAAGGTTGAACATTCAGAGTTTGTCCCTTTTTATGAAACTTTTCAGCTTGAATAACTGCTGGAAAACACACAAGTTAAGGTAAGTTTCCTGCTCACAGACAGCCAGAGAGCCAAGTAACTTCCATCAGCTTCTTAAAGCTCATCATCCTGAGACAGCTTGAGCCTCTGACGGCACAAATGCAGAAGACAAAGAGGAAAGAACTGATTATGGAATATTTGCCTAGTGTTTTCCTGCTCACAAAGCTCTTCTTCACCCATCACAATTGAGTCACCTCACATCACAGGCTTGGGAAGTATGTACTATTATCTCCATTTAATGGGTAAAGAAACTGAGATTCAGGGAGGTACCATAATTTGCCAAATTCTCACAGCCAATAAGATGAAGAACCAGTTCTTGGATCCAGGTCCTCTGAATTCAAGTGCCACGCTGCCCCTAAATGCTGTTTTCATATTTATCCTTGATGATAGTCACCTCCTTATGAGATGGAAGGAAAAGGTAATAGGTGCTCAGTAACCTGAAAAACGGCCATGATTTGACCTCCTCCCTGTCCCCACCAACTGAGATACATCACGCCAGTATCTGTTACCTCTTATCAGGACCATGGTTTTCTGCCAGTCCTTGTAGTAACTGTAATCATAGGAATGATTATTATGTAATAACAGTAACAAAAACAGTAATAATAGTAATTGCTGGTCTTATTATTGTCATGGGGTCAAGGCATGAGCTAGATTAACTATACAGTTGTCCTTAATTTTCCACCCCTCCCTGTATCAATGAGACTTCACTGATCCTTCCATAAAGAAGCAGAGACATTTCCATACCCTTTGAATCTAGTCTCCAATTTGCTTTGGTCAAGAGGAAACAGCAAAAATGATGATGCACCAGTTGTGAGCTGGTGCCCTTTCTCTCTCTCTCTCTCTCTCTCTCTCTCTCTCTCTCTCTCTCTCTCTCCGAACCTGCCACAGCCATGACTACATGCCTTGGCTTACCCACTGGAGGATAAGAGACTGCATGGAACAAAGCTGGTTTGTCCCAGCTCAGGACATCCCAGACCAGCCAGCCCCCAGCTGACCTAGTAGATGACCACAGACACAAGCAAACCTATCAAAGGTTAATTGAGTCAGGCCTAGATTAGCAGGACCCCCACCAACCCATAAACTAATGAGAAATTATAAATTATTGTTGTTTTAAGTCACTACATTATGGGATGATTTGTTACACAGCAATAGCTAGCTGCTATAAAGTGGAAGCAGAATTAGACCGAGGTCTTAGAGGCTCCATAGCCTGGATTCTTTCTTATGGAAGAAATCCATAGGAGGATTCTTACTCTGTATGGTAAGAAGCCATACAGAGGCTCCATTCTGTATGGACAGGTAACGTCCTTCTAAACAACCCCAGGCAGCAGTGTTGGGAGGGATGTCAATGTCATCCTAATGGAGAAGGATAGGCTGTCTTGTACACTGAGACTTTGGACCATTGTCTATTTGAACAGGAAAGTGGAAAGACTCAGATGACCTGGGTTTTGAACCCAGCTAGATCGGTATAACCTTAAACAAGCCACACATCTGTCTAGGCTTCAGTGATCTTACCCATAAGGTGAAGAGTCAGGATGTACTTGTTAAAGAACTAGTATTTGCCAACAGCTGCTGTGTTAAGTAATGTGATACATGCCAAGGATATGAATTTTATACAATTCTCATCCTCGAGAAGCTCACAGTCTGACAGAGACATAGACATTGTGAACAAACAAACCAAAAAAGGCAAAACATATAGGTCCCATGGTAGACAGAATAATGGCCCCCAAAGAAGTCCACATTTTAGTCCTATGTCTGGGAATTTGTGACTAGGTTATCTTATGTGGCAGAGAGCAGTTTGCAGATGTGACTTAGTTAAGGATCTTGAGATGGAGAGACAATCCTGGATTATCCAGGTTGTTACAATTACAACTAATCACAAGGATCCTTATAAGAGAGAGGCAGGAAGGTCAGCATCAAAGAGAAAGCTGTGAAAATACTACTTGTACGTAGCCGACTTGGAAGAGGAGGGAAGGGGCACCAGCCAAAGAATACAGACGGCTTCTAGAAGCCAGGAATACAAGGAAATGGATGCTCCTGAAGAGCCTCCAGAAGGAACGCAGGCCTGCCAACACTTTGATTTTAAACAAATAAAACCCATTTTGGACTTTTGACTTCCGGAACAAGAAGAGAATAAATTTGTGTTGTTTTAAGCCACAAAATCTGTGGTCCTTCCTTAGCTCAGTACCTGGCTCTTAAGACATCCTCTGGCACACAAGAGATGCCTCCCAATGATTCCCTGGTGACACTGCCAGTGTCAGGCCCGAGGGAGCTTTCAAGAAGGTCTTTTGGGGTGCTCAGTCCTCAGGCCCATGGCTTCTCAGATAGACCTGGGGGAAGAGTGTCCTGAGATGTCTTTGGCTGGCAACCAAACTCCACCTCCTCTTGGCTTTTGCTGCTCCTATCCAGCCACATGTTTGTTGCAGACTGAGGCAGAGAGACAGAGAAAGAACCAACCTCAACCTTAGGACCCCTGCAACAGGGCTGCTAGGCACAGAAACTGGTACACGGTTTCCACAAAGGCATTTGGGCCACCCGAGCAGGGAGACAAGAGAAACCAGCGTCTCATTGTTGGCCAAGTGGGCACTCTCAAGGCTGCTTCCTTCCAGAAGGGGCTCCCTTTTGTAGTTCTTACTCAGATGCTGTATAGACTAGCCCTGCATAAGAACCACTGCCCATTAATGCCTCCTATGACATCTGCTAATCTCATTTCCTCATTGCCCTGTGAAGAGAGGATGCATTCTGAGGTGTGTCCCCTCACAGACATCAGAGGTTGTCATGGATAGGTCAAACCAAGCAAGACTCACGGCTTCAAGCATGGGGATCAATCCCACCCTTCCCCTTTAGTTAATTTCATCCCCCTTGTGTTTAACATAGACTCAGCCTATTCCTCAAACTACTTCATTTGTCTCTGCAAGAGAAGATTCTCAGAGATACGCGTTTTAAACAAGTCTTCACTTTCATCAGGGTAACATATGTGATTATAGCTTTCCACCTGAGCTCTGTTGTAATACCAAGTGGTCCTTGTCCCTCAAAACCGGCCTCAGGAATTACAAATGACCCCCCAGCCAAGTTCTAGGAAGCAGATTGACCCTATGTACTGTAAGACCATCTTACCCCTCCTGCCTTATAAGCAGGTCACTTACCTACTGCCCTAAGAGCAAGACGAGCTCCACTGACTCAAAGGCCAGAGCTCTTGCTTTTTAAAAGCGATCTCTTAGCTCTGCCCCAAGAATGTCATTCTTAGAAAAGATATACATATAGTATCACAACCATGGACAACCTCAGAGAAACTGGGTATTTCATGGGGATCAAAAAGTGGCACCAAAACAATTGTCTGTGTTGCTTCAGATCAATGACAGTCTTTAACCCTTGACCGCAGGAATCCCTAAAGTCACCAAGTTATGCCCTCTGTGCCCCAGGCAATCACAGCATAGCACTTCCCCAGTCAGAGACAGAGAGTCCCACAGTCTAGCCTGGGAGCTCCAAGACCACTGACCCCCACGCAGAGTTTCCGCTCACCCTGACACTGGTCCAGAGCCCTGACTGCCCTTCCTGCATTCATCTGGCTTTAGGGGGGCTGAGTGGTGGTGCCGGAAAGTCAGTCCAACCAGGAACAGATGGGCACCAAGGGAATGAAAATGTGTTTTAGAAATCATGAAGCACTACATAAACAGTCTATAAATGTGAGGTCCCATTTCTAGACTATCCTTGTCACACACATCCCCCACCCTGTTGCCTGCCCTGCCCCACCCCCTCCCACCCTCCTTACCTAGATCTTGCTCTGGGGTTGGGTGAAGCTTGGTTTTCCATCTCAACCTCTCTACTCACCAGCCGTGGGACTTTAGCCACATTGTCTGACTTCCCTATGCCTCAGTTTCCTAATTTGTAAACTAGAGGTAAAAATAGTTCTTACCTTGTGGAATTAGGAAGAGTTCATGAACGTGAAGTGCTCAACGCGGTGTCTGACACAGAGGGATAAATGCATAACCCAGCCTCATACTTCCTGGCTTTTGCACATGCTGTTCCCTCTGCCCGGAGAATTCCTACTCTCTTTTCAAGGTGCACCGTTGATGTTATTAGATCTTCTAGGAAATGTTCTCCATCCCCTCCAAGCTGAGTCCTCCACTGCCTCCTCTGTGCTCCTGCACAATGGTGCCCCTCCTCCATGAGAGCATTGGCCACACCAGAGTTACCATTTTCATTGCATGTTTCTCTCTCCCCAGTTACGAAGTCCTGAGGGCAGGAACTACGCCATCCATCTTTGGATCTCCAAATTATGGTTTCATGCCTGGTATAAAGCAGACACTCAATAAAGGTTGGCTGACTTAATGGAAGTAATGAACTCGTTACGCTCGTTAATGAGGGAGAGGCAAGGAAAACACACAGAAGAGTGTGACAGCCATGTAAGATATAGTGGGATCAAGCGTTCCTTCAAGCAGTGTAAGTAATAAACTCTACAGCTGTGACCCTCCACCCTACTGACTTAATTGATCTGGGGTGGGACCTGGGAATTCAAAAAAAAATTTTTAAGCTTCCCAGGTGATTCTAATGTGCAGCCAGATTTGAGAACTACTACTCTACCCTCCTGCCCTAAAGTCTTGTCCTATGAGTTCAGAGGGGCAATTCGTTGGGCTTCCCAGGTCCCACACAGCCCAGCCCCATCCCCCAAGAGGTGATGCCTTCCAAGGGGGGTTGGCCCTGGGGATCTAATCTGGCAGCCGAGCACCTGAAAGGTAGGGCAAATAAGAAAGGGGGGCTGGACAGACAGGTGAAGTGCACAAGACAGGTAAGAGGGGTGTGAGCTGAGCAATCGGTCCCAGATCAAGTCAGACCCATCACTCTTCAAGATCCAAGCCGAGGGTCCCTTCTGAGAAGGCTTTGCTCACACACCTCCATGCCCAGAGCTCTCTGTAGCTCTCCATCAGCCCCTGCCCACCTCTCTCCAAGGCAACGCTCTCCTGTGAGCAACCCTACCTCAATCCTGGGGATCCTCAATGGATAGTAAATAGCGAGGTGAAGAGAAGAGTCCAAATTACAGAGTATTTTTAAAGAAAAGCAGGATAACTAACTGTCTTCAAATGTAAAAAAATGCTCCCACCAAAAGCTAACAGAATAGACCCAAGGCGGCACAGAGAAAGAGAGGAGTCATCTGCAATTAGCACACTGTTGATATGTAAACAGCAGCCTCAAAGTAGTTGAAAATAGTTTGTTTGCTTGTGTGAATTAACATTCCCTTGCAATATTATGATAACAATTGCCTACCTTAGTTTCCCTGCGCGCCTCCCCCCCAATCTTGTTTACACTCTTATTAATAGTGAAAAGGAAGCCCGGTTTTACTGGCTTCAAATCACCCTAGACTGCAGACCACCGAAGTCTGAATTAATGAGCTTGAACTGTATGCATCTGTATCCTGAAGCTGTCTCAGCTCCCCTGCACAGGTTTTCCTTCCAGGACCATGTCTCAGATGACAGAGCCTCTGTCCTCTTGGAAAATTCTATTACTGATCCTGTTTACAGATGAGGGAGTGGAGGCACAGAAAGCTGAGGCAAATGGCCTGAGTTGCACAGCATCTCAGCCCAGGGAATCTGCACCAGCACCTGTGTTCTTGATCATAAGCATCCCAGTCCTGGGGAGAAGATCCAATTTCCAGATCGGCCATCAACCGTGATCTCTTCTACCTGACCAGCCCTGGGGCTTCCTCCCCTGGCCCTGCGTGGCTCCCTCCTCTTGGTAACTGTGAGTACCAACCTGTCTTTCCAGTGGCAACTGTTTCCTGATCTATTGGCCTCACCATACCTGAACCTGTTTCCTCATCTGCGTCGATTGAAAATAGCACTGCCCTCTCAGGTTTGTTGTGGGGACGAAATGAGATGATGCATGTAGAGAGCACCTAATGTAGCACCTACTACACAGTAAGAACTTCATAAAAGCAGTATTATCACTGGCCTTGCTGCTGATGGTATATTCTCTTTGCTCCTAAGACCCACGCTTCACAGATAAGGAATCCAAGACCCAGAGATGTGTGACTTAGGGCATCCTGCCCGGTGCCACTTGGAAAGCTGACAATGGGGCAGGGATTGGAACTCAAGTCTCCTGCCCCCCAACAGCCCCTCTCGAGCAGCTAAATCCCCGTGCTGGTGCTGGGGTCCGCTCCCTCTGCAGATGCCATGAATCATCAGGACCAGTCTTAACATACACACATGCATACACACACACACACACACACACACACACACACACCACTTCCGTTTTCTTCCCACCAAGGAGGTCTTGCTTTTGAATTGCACATGGAGGTGAAATCACTGAGCCTCTCCTTTTGCTTTGCGCCCCAGTGTACACAACAGGGTTGTCAACATGTGACACAGTGACAGAAGACGGTGTAAGTGCACGTAGCGGGCCCTTTACTTTCCACCATCAACACCACTCAGGAGAACAGAGAGTGGGCTCCAGCTAAGCTGGCTTTTCTTTAGCTTTTTTACTTCTTTTCTGATTCTTCGAGGGTGGTGAGCAGGGGTGGGGGTTGCCTCCACTTTTCCCACCTCCCCAAAATATCCTCGGCAGCAGCTGTCAGGGACCCTCCTCCAGCACAGAGCACAGATGGAGTGGAGGCCTCCATAACCAATAGCCCCATCCCTCCTCCTGCACCAAACTCTGTCTCCCCACCGACAGGCTCCTTCTGGGGGCAGGACCAGCCGGTGCCCAAGTCCTTCTGAAATCAAAACCCTCTGGATATGATTTAATCAACAAATAAATAAAATAGTATTGGACTACAACCAAAGTATAAAATAAATATATATGAGTCCATACAAAGATAAATGAGTGAACCAATAAATAAAGGGGGAGAAGAGACAAATGTCTGATGCAAAGAATTCCAAATAATTTATGTAGATCCTCTGTCCTCAACGAGGTGGCCCATAACTCTCCACCTTCAGGTCCTAGGGCGTCCTTCCAAAGAGTACAGAGTATGGAAAGAGTATGGAAAGTAGGGATAAAGAGCAACTTTTCAGTGGGGAAACCAACCAACATGCCTCACCCAGCTGATCAAGCAGTGATGAGTCACGTGGATCGGATACATCCTTGATATGGTGTGATGTGAAGAGGATGGCATTCACCTCCGGGGTCTTTCTCCAAAAATCCATAACCCCAGGCTAATCATGAGAAAAATACCAGACTAATCCCAGCCAAGGGACATTCTACCCAAAACTGTCAAGATCATCAATAAGAGGGAAGTCTAAGAAATTATCCCAGCCATGAGGAGCCTGAGAAGCCATGATGAGTTGGCGTCCTCATCATCCACATGATGGAATGTGGTGTCCTGCATGGGGTCCAGGAACAGAGGAAAGACATTAGGGGAAAACTAAGGAAGTGTTCATGAAGTATGGACTTTAGTTAATAACAACACATCAGTATTGGTTGGGATTGTGATAGATGTACCAGACTGACATAAGTAGTTAATAACAGGGGGAATTTGGTGTGGGTTATATGGCAGCTCTCTGTACTCTCTTCACACTTTTTCTCTCAATCTAAAACTAATTTAGGGCAACTGGGTGGCTCAGTCAGTTGAGCGTCCGACTTAGGCTCAGGTCATGATCTCTTGGTTAGTGAGTTCGAGCCCTGTCCTGTGTTGGGCTCTCTCCTGTCAGCGCAGAGCCCGCCTCACCTCCAAAGCTCAGTCTCCCTCTTTCTGCTCATCCCCCACTTGCTCACATGGGTGCATATGCCTGTGCTCTCTCTCTCTCTCTCTCTGTCAAAAATAAACATTTAGGGGCGCCTGGGTGGTGCAGTCGGTTAAGCGTCCGACTTCAGCCAGGTCACGATCTCGCAGTCCGTGAGTTCGAGCCCCGCGTCGGGCTCTGGGCTGATGGCTCAGAGCCTGGAGCCTGTTTCCGATTCTGTGTCTCCCTCTCTCTGCCCCTCCCCCGTTCATGCTCTGTCTGTCTCTCTCTGTCCCAAAAATAAATTTAAAAAGTTGAAAAAAAAATTAAAAAAAAAAAACAAAAATAAACATTTAAATAATATAAAAACAGGGAGAGGGACAAAACAAAAGAGACTCATAAATATGGAGAACAGACTGAGGGTTACTGGAGGAGTTGTGGGAAGGGGATAGGCTGAATGGGTAAGGGGCACTAAGGAATCTACTCCTGAAATCATTGTTTCACTATATGCTAACTAATTTGGATGTAAATTTTTAAAAAACAAAAAATAAAAGTAAAAAAAAATAAAAGTAAACATTTAAAAAAATAAATAAAACTAATTTAAAATAAAAATCTATTTAGGGGTGCCTGGGTGGCTCAATCAGTTAAGCGTTTGACTTCAGCTCAGGTTATGATCTCGGGGTTGGTGAGCTCGAGGCCCTTCTCCCCTCCCCCTGCCACCTCTGTCCAGCTCTGGGATGACAGCTCAGAGCCTGGAGCCTGCTTCAGATTCTTTGTTTCTCTCTCTCTCTCTCTCTCTCTCTCTGCCTTTCTCCAGCTTGTGCTCTCTGTCTCTCTCTATCAATAATAAATAAATAAACTTTAAAACAATTATAAAAAATTAAATAAATAAATAATAAATAAAAATTGATTTAGAAAACAAAAAATAACAAAACCTCCTGGGCAGTCCAGGACACCCTGCTTACATTGCATTACCTCACGAAATCATGAATACTGCTGGAGGGCCCTTGTCCCCACCCTTGGTGTGCCTGAGGTGGGGGAGTAGGAGAAGGGCGGGCAGGGACCCAGCAAATGGACGGAGCCCACCTCTCCTTTCCACATCAGCTCCCTTTCATCTGTTTTTATCCTCACTTTCCACATAGGATTTTCACTAGAACAAAGAATTCCTCTGCTCACAGGAAGGAACACTACTGACCCAGTCCAGTCCCACCATAAAAGTTCCAGAGAGAGGAAGGGGAATCTTCAGGGGATTCACCTAGAAAGGGACGGAGCTGGAGCTGAAGTCACAGATGATGGGGGGCACCTCACAGCGTCCCCCAGGTGCTGCCCACAACCTCACCTGTGAGCCTGGAGCTCCTTGAGGCCCATCTGTGTCTGTCGGACCCAGAAGAGAACTTGAGACAGGGAGGAGGTCAACAACCCCTGAGGAAAGAATGAAGGACATCATTCCCGTCGCATGACTGTTCTAAAATGCCAGTGCTGTCCAAAACTAGAGAATTCCGCCCACATTTCAGATAACCGCAAAGTAGAGAGGTTTCCCCGATCTATGCCCATGGAGTGTGTGATTTTATTAAAACAGACTCTTTTATATCTTTCAGTGAGCCTGTGTACCAGAGGCTGGCTTTGGAGAGACGTTCATGTATCCATTCACTCATCTTAAAAGCTTTATAGAGTGCCTCCCACACATTATTAACAACGGGAACACTAATATTCATACAATTGGCATTCACCGAGCACCTGCTATGTGTCAGGCTCGGTTCCAGGAGCAACAGATGCAGCCCCGAACAAGCCTGGCACATGCGTGCCCTCGGAAAGCTTATACTCCGGCACCCTACCAGCGCCCCTCCTTGCCACTCGATGCTTCCTGAGTGCCCCTTTTTGCCACTCGGTGCTTCCTGGGTGCCCCTCCTTGCCACTCGGTGCTTCCTGGGTGCCCCTCCTTGCCACTCGGTGCTTCCTGGGTGCCCCTCCTTGCCACTCGGTGCTTCCTGGGTGCCCCTCCTTGCCACTCGGTGCTTCCTGGGTAGCCCTCCTTGCCACTCGGTGCTTCCTGGGTGCCCCTCCTTGCCACTCGATGCTTCCTGGGTGCCCCTCCTTGCCACTTGGTGCTTTCTGGGTGCCCTCCTTGCCACTCGGTGCTTCCTGGGTGCCAGGCATCATGATCAGAATCTCTCACCTGATCTTCACAACAGCCCTCACAGGTGAACACCATGGATGTCCCCATTCTTTAGATGAGGAAATGCAGGCCTGGCCCCTGGCCCAAAGTCATTCAGTCCACAAGTAGCCAAGCCAGGATTTGAACCCAGGCACTCTGAATTGGGGACGTGCATTTCAGTGACCACATGAGGGTGTCAGCGTGGGCCACGGAGGCCTGGCTGGTGAAGCACACACATCAGGCACCGTAGTCACATAGGAAACAAAGCAGCCTTTATTCCTGGCAACTGGTAATGGGTCCAGTGTCTATCCCTCACCCCCTTATATGCAGGGCTCTGTGGAAAAAGCTGAGACCAGGAGGAAAGCTTTGCCGGGGGGGGGCCTGAACCTCCAAACCTAGGATGGTGAGACCCTCAGAGCAGGCCCCATGTGACACCTCTCTCATCAGAGAGGAAGGAGGCAGGGCTGCATGCCTGGCTGGTTTCGCAGGTGGAAGAGGGGCAGAGCCTCCATCCCTGCCTTTAAGATCCAGACATGCCACCCACGAGTGCAATTTGTTCCAGAGAATGTCCTTACTCTGACCCATCAGATTATCAACATCTCCCGTGGGAGGGCACAGTTAAGAAGGGGTTGGAGAGGGGACACTTCCAGGCACGAAGGGAGGCAGGAGCAGAGAGAAAGCATGGGGAGAAGAGAAAAGATGTCCCCTTGTCACACTGTGGGCCTGGTCACAGGTGCCACAGGAGAATAAGATGGGCTTCCTGTCCTAAAGCAACTCAACTCACAAGAGGGTTACACAGGCTCTAAGCTTCTACATGAGTAATACAACCCAGCAGGGCTGAACCAGCTGGTTGGGGGTGGAAGAGGCTTCTCAGAGGAGGGGAAGGCCTTGGTTCCTTCATCCAAGCTGGGTTTGAAGGGTATGTTGAAGTTCTCCACAGAGAAGGGAAAAGAAGAATACAGCAGTAAGCACCAAGACCAGAGCATGGCAGCCACGTGTGGGTCACAAGATTCTGAAGGGGCAGGTGTACCTGGAAGGTGCAGGGTCC
The DNA here is from genome assembly GCF_018350215.1 of Panthera leo. Classification (NCBI taxonomy): domain Eukaryota; kingdom Metazoa; phylum Chordata; class Mammalia; order Carnivora; family Felidae; genus Panthera; species Panthera leo. The sequence goes on from NC_056686.1 coordinate 29,680,119, forward strand.
AGCAGGCTTGTGAGGCAATGAGGCTGGGAAGATGGGCTGGGAGTCTGACTCCAGTGGCCCATGTGTGTGATGCTGGGGAACTTTGCCTTTTTTTTTTTTTTTCAACAAGCCCTGGGATAAGTTTGAGTTACTTGGTTTTGTTGTGGGTTGGGGGCTTATGGGGTCAGATTTGTGATTTAGAGATTTATTCTGACAACCAGTCCAAAGAACTCATTTTCATTCAAGTAATGTCCCTGACACTCCACAGGGGGCTGGAGATATAATGGCGAACTGCGCCAACCTGATCCCAGCCATCACTGAGCTTAGGGATTGGCAGACAAGTTAGACACGAGATCGGTATTTAATTCCAACTGTGACAAGTCCATAGACAAAAAGTCCAGGGGATGCCTGAACATTTATCTAAGGACTCTATAACCTATCGGGCATATCAGAGAAGACTTCCCTGAATGAGAGACATCTAAAGTAAAACCTGAAAACTGAGAAGTGTCCTCTTGGGGGCAAGACGAAAGAGCTCCATGTGAGGGGACAGCCTGTGCAAAGGCCATGAGGGATTTGGAGCATGACACACAAAGATGGCCAGTGTGCCTGGAATGCAGCGAGATGAGATTGAAAAGAGAGATAAGGAGCCAGAGAGGGCAGTGTTTCAAAAGCCATAGCAGGGATTTTGGACTTTTTCCTAACATCAGGGTCAAACCACTAAAGGGTTTTAAGAAAAATTATACCAAGATCCCGTTAGCGTTTTAGAAAGACTTTTCTCCCTGGCACATGGAAAACAAGGCTCAGTGAGAGCAGGGGGAATGACTGGGGGTAGAATTAGAATCAGGAGATTTGGCGACTGTCTTTGTTGAGGTGAAGAGGCAAGGGAGAATGTGGGTCTGAGGATCTGAGCTTAGAGGGAGGGCAGTTGGTGACCTAGGACCAAGAGGGAGCACAAGAAAGGAACATTGTTGGCAGGGACCAGGAATACCTGTGCAAGAATTCCTACAACCCTCACTATTCAAGAACAAGTTGCAAAGGTGGTCTTCCGAGGAGGCAGGAGGAAGAGAGACCACGAGAGGCAGCAGGTGGAAGGCACCCTGGCCTCTCTAGAATCCACTGCTAGTATCTCCCAGAGAAGCTGGCAGGGAGAGGGGCCAGGAGTCTTCTGAGCCACCGTCCTGACCCCGTGGGGACACAAACTTACTTCCCACTGGCTCAGTGAAGCAGAACTAGAGGCACAAAAGTTCCCCACTGGCTGACATTTTGGGGAGCTCACAGAAGGGTGAGTTTCTCATATCCAATCCCAGCACCAATGAGGAGCTGAAACATATTGTACCCATTAAAACAGAAATGCAAATCAGAAAGTCAGGCATTTGTGTCCATGACAACAGGGGGAACGTATTTTGGCAAATCTGAGTTCATTTATATTCAAATAAATATTTCAGTCTATGACTCTGGCACTTTTTTGCATGAGATATTTCAGAACCATATTGAATGTTGCTCTCACGCTAAGAACTTGAGAATTAAAATGAGGGCCAATTTCAAAGTCTATCAGGCTCCAAGATTTAGGGTTGGTTTTACCTCAAAGAATGATAAAGTAGAGGGTGATTCAGCACATTTGTATACAGACTTTTTGAACCAGAAAGGCCAGCTCACTATTATCCCATGCGGCCCCTTCTTTGTACAAATAGGAAAACAGGCCCAAGCGAGGCTAAGGCTCACCCAGCAACTCAATCCAAAAGTCAGGGTTCCTGCTTCTCAGGCCCATGGTGTCCCTGGCTCATCAAGCCAAATGCTGCAATCAGAGGGAAAGCAGCCAGGGGCGCCTGGGTGGCTCAGTTGGTTGAGTGTCTGCCTTCGGCTCAGGTCATGGTCTCACGGTTCTGTGAGTTTGAGCCCTGCATCAGGCTCTGTGCTGATGGCTCGGAGCCTGGAGCCTGCTTCGTATTCTATGTCTCCCTCTCTCTCTCTCTGCCCCTCCCCCACTCGCGCTCTGTCTCTCTCTCTCTCTCTTTCTCTCAAAAATAAATAAACACTAAAAACTTAAAAAAAAAAAGAAGAGCAGCAGGAATAAGAAGGCTTTAATAACATCATCAATTCTTTCTCTTTCAAGGGAGATTCTTTTCCCTAATTATAAAAGCCATCTACACCCTTTGTGGCAAATCTGTATATTAATGAAAACTCTACAACATTGTCTCTATAAACCCTACAATTCCCTATAAAATCACCACAAACATATTAACAGATTCCTTTTCCAGTTTTTTTCTGTGCGCATGTCTTTCCTGAGCTGCAATGTTTATTTATGTATAATTTTGAACGATAAGCTTTTCTCAAGTCATGAAAAACTTTTCATATACAAAAAAGATTAATGGGTGAGTAATATTCTATGCTATAAAATATCCGATACATTTACTAAATCATTTATTTAATGCACTGTTGGATATTTATGTAGTCTCCACATTTTTTACTATTTAAATAACACTGCGTTGGATATCTTTGTGCTTAAATCTTGATACATCTTAACACATCGGACTGTTTCCTTGGAACAGATTGCTACACGTAGAATTACTGGGCTAAAGACCACAGGCACTTGAAAGCCGCCTGGTTGGTGCCGTGTTCCAGGAAAGGTTATACTGTTTGCTCATGGAATGTGCAACGCCAATCTCACCAACACGTTCCGCACCACCCCAGCGTCGAATGGCACACAGCCCACCAAGAGGGGAGGTGGGAAAGGCCCAGATAAACACTCTGCCACCAGACTTTAGAGGAGCAAGTAGAGGTGTGTCCACCCTCAAGATGGGGAAATGTCGTAAACCAGGTGCTGGCTCTGTCCTCTGGGAGGATCATCCACATTCATTATTTGTTTGTGGCTCCTGTCTCCAGGCTCTCAGAGACGCTTCCTGGCCCACCATCTTCCGTGGCCACATCTGAAGCAGGTGGCAGAGACCATTCCCTCCTTCAAGGCTGTGCACCTTCTAGAGCAGCCTTCTCATGCACGTTCGGGGACTCAGGAGTTGTTTCAAGGCTACTCAGCCAAATCTGTCTCAAGTCTATCTCTTTCTTGTAGCACGTTGCCAAAAGCAGAGAGTAAAATCCAGCATGTTATCGCTTTGACTCTTGCCAGCTGAGTCCCCTAGAGCCTCAGGCCCATTAGGCACATAGTCTGCCTTCCAATCTCTCACAAGGTAACGGTTGTACCAAAGGTTTTGCGCCTGCACATCCTGGGTCTCCATATCTCCAGCCTCCGAGATTCACTTCCTTGCTTCATGCCACCTGACCACCAAGGCAACATCTGATATTTTAGGTTTTTGTCACAGCACCATCCCACTCTGGTACTGGATTATATATCAGTTGAGGCAATGCTAGCTGCTGGAGAATAACCCTCTCCCCCCCCTCCCCCCAGTTCTTAGTGCATTAATACAATATAAGTTTTTTCTAATTCTCTTCAGGCCCGGAAAGGGGGTCTTGATCTGACCATTGGGCTGTTTTCCTAGTGACCAGTGACCCCACTTTCTGGGTTATTTTTATCTGGTGACTCTGTCACATTCAACCTTTGGCTTCTGAGGTCCCCATGTTTGTGGGTATTGAGCTGGAAGAGCATACAGAGAATCAAATGTGGGAGTTTTCCGTGGCCAGGTCTGGAGTGACTCACTCACATCAATTCCACTGACTTTCCACTAGAATTTGGTCACATGGCCACACCTAACTGCAAAGGAGAATGAAACATGTTGTCATCTATAAGCCAAGGAGGAAGACAAATGGTTCCTGGTGAACCCAAAGCAGAGTCTTCTGTCCTTGGACCTTCCCTCCAAGGTCTAACCCCACACTCACCTGGTCTGTCCCATCCACCACACCCTGGTCCTGGCCCCATCAACAGAGCCCATCTTTAACTAAAATCTCATTCATCACAGATTTCTTTTCATCGATTTTGACTTTTTAAAATACTGTATTGAAATATTGTGTACCTCAATGACGAGTTTTTCAGCATCCCCTTACATTTTACATCTAGGTGAATGTCCAGTCCTCTCACCCAAGTCCCAGCCCTGCTTCTGTTGCAGAATCAAGAAGAGAAACCCCACTGGGGACTAATTTTTCCCCAATTTGAGGGAATCATTTTCCACTCTCTTCTTTTAGAAAGAACAGCTCACCCATGAGGCTCATCCATTGTCTATTATCCCACATGTTATGACAGAAAACAGAACTGAACATGGAGTCAAGTTCTAGCTCAGCCACTGACCAGCTAGGTGTGCGACGCAACACGAGTTTCTTGACCTCTCTGCATCTTCTTGCTTATTTGTAAAATGGGGATCCCAAGTCCTGGGTCATGGGATTTCTGGGCGAAATGAGAGAGCGTGTGAGAAAGCCCTCAGTCCCGGCTCATGGAGGCTTATAACAAATATTAGCAGAACCTGAATTCCTAATGTTTACCAAAAAGGCCAGCCTGTTCTAGGTTGTGCATGAAATATGAAAATTTCTGCCCTCCTGGGTTTTTCACCTTAATCAGGAGTCAAATGGAATAATGTGTGCAAAGAGCCCTGAGAACAAATCCAACCCTCTGTGCATCTACAACCACAGACGGGCAGGTTGAGGCCTTGGTGCCCTCCTCGTGCCTGCATTTTTAAAACAGGCTGCCTGGTGGAACAGGGAAGGAAAGAGGAGCAGTGGAGCTGAGGGTGGGGCGGGTAGCGACATCGCTTCATCTCAGGCACAGTGATTCTCCTAGCAACCCCCATCAACTTAAAACTCCACCATGCCTCTTACAAAATACCTGCCAGGAGCTCTTCTCCAAAAGGGTCCACAGTCCCTGCCGCCGAACATTTTTAGCACATATAAGCCAGAATTTTGAGCATAGATTTAAAGTGGTCCTGTGACATCATGCACAGAATATATAGAAACCTTCCATGAGCACAATATTTGATTTAGCCTTCTTGTCAACTGCACATCTGTCTGGAGCAGCTGCAGGGGCCAGGCACTATTCCGGGCACGGGGGGCAGAGGCAGAGTGAGGGGAATGGTCTCTGCTCCCTGAGAGGCCCACAGTCAAGGCGGGAAGGCAGGATAGACACATGGAACAAAATAACACTTTGATTACTCAGAACCCTAGTTCTGTGAGTGACAGATGCCCTACTCCAACTAGCTTATGCAAGGAGGGTACTGGTTAGAAGAATGTTGGAGTGTCTCTCAGAACCTGTAGAACAATCAGAACCAGGGACTTCAATGCTGCCAGACCTCTCTCCATCCCAATCTCTCCCCCTCGTGTGTGGCAGTGCCTTGTGGCCTGGCTTTCTCCTTCCATGCAATGGAGCACATGGCTGGGCTGCCAATATCTTCACAGCTTGAGATGTGATGGCCTTAGCTGCCCCCAGAGAGACAAATAGGACACTCCTGAGTCTAAAATTCCTAGGGAAGGCACTGATGGCTCATTTCAGAACCCAGGGAACAACAAACTGTAACCAGGGGATAGAATTACAAAGCACCAGCATGGCTCCCATAATAATTACATGGATGGAGGAAGAGTGCCTCCTAGAAAAGGGGAGTGAGAAAGACCCCCTGCAAACCATATAGGGCCCAGCACAATCAGAACCACAAGAGGGACACTAACAGGAGGTCAGAAGATGAGGCAAAAGATCTCAACCCTGGAGCTGTTGTAGTCAGGGCTTCTTGGAGAAGTAGGGCCTCCATGAAGCCCTATTAAAAGGTGGTGCATCAAGGAGCCATAAATGAAAGAGGACCAATGCACTCAGGGGCGAGGATGAAGGAGAAAGGGGATGAAGCCCTTAGCAGCCAGCCCAACTATGTGCCAGTTACCGTGGTAAGACTTTGCATGCGTTTCCTCAATTATTCCCACCCAATTAAAGCCTGTGAGGAAGAAATGAGTATCCCATTTCACAGACGAGGAAATGGAGAGTAGCAGAGATTAAGTAACTTGCCCCAGGTCCCACAGCCCTAAGTGGAAGAGCCGAGCTTTGAACCAGGATGTGTGTGAGGCCATGCCACATGGCCTGGCCTGGCGCCCCTCCCCTGCTGAGCCCACCATCACAGCACTGATGGTTTAAGAAACATCTATTCATTTCCTCAGGAACATTCTTGGGAAGGTGTGTTAGTGTGGGTCCTCTGAGATTAGAAGTGCAAAAACCCATTAGGAGGAGAAGAAAGTGAAAGAAAGTGGGAAGTTGGGGCACCTGGGTGGCTCAGTTAAGCGTCTGACTCTTGGTTTCAGCTCAGGTCATGATCTTGCAGTTCGTGAGATCAAGCCCTTCACCGGGCTCTGTGCTGACAGGGAGGAGCCTGATTCTCTGGATTCTCTGTCTGCCTCTCTCTGATCCTCCCCTCTCCTGCTCTCTCTCTCTCTCTCTCTCTCCCTTTCTCTTCCTCTCTCTCAAAAATGAAATAAATAAACTTAAAAAAAAAAAAAAGGAAGTGGGAAGTCACCCATCAGAAGGGCCCTAGATCTCCTCAGAACAAGCCTGCCTTAGTAGCCCTGCCATGCTCTGTCAGCAGCTGGGGACTGACACAGGAAGCATGACCTTCAGGCACATGCACCAAGGATTTCAGAGCTCAGCAATGGAGACGCTGGTCAGTTACACTCCCAAGCTTTGGAAATGTGAGAGGCTCCTCATCACTGCCACCACAGAAGAACTGCATCACACTAACGCCCACTGTTAACCATTATCTGGAAGATGTGAGTGTTTTATTTCCATTGCAAGGAATCAGTAAAGGATCTCAAAAGCCAATGATAATTCTTCGGTGCCTTTTTCTTCCCGTGAAGGATGAGTGTCATCCTGTTTCCCCATCTATCCGCGGACACGTCAGATCTTTTCTTGCCTTTGCCCTCCTAATTCTGTTCCTACTCACTAATGCTATTTCCTTCTACTTCTCTTGGGGGCTGGGGCCCTTCAACATGTGTCTCCTTTCCACATCTGTGTATGCTTATAGATTTGATCCCCTAATGATGGAAACTCAAGCTGGTAAGGCTTTAGACACTGTCTCTGCCATGGGCATCCAAAGCACTTGGGCCTTTCTACATCATAACAATCCTCACACATCACTATAATTTCTTGCAAACATCCCATGTAATAAATTGCAAACTGCATGAGAGCAGGGGCTGTGACTACCATATTGTTGTATGCCCAGCTCCTTAGCATGGTGCTTGGCTCAGCAAACAATTCTTGAATGGATAAATCACCCAATCTAGTCTCTTACATTTTCTATGAAACACGCTTGATGACTGATTGGTTTATTTCACTCAATGACAATCTAATGATACGTCAACATTTCCAGTTGATCAATTTCACTTAACAGTGTGCTTGATTTTCCTTACTGCAAGTAAACTAAACTATATCTGTACTTTGTGGCCAGAGCCCCAGGAGCACCTGACACGAGTGTGCTCTCTGCCACCATGACCACCAGTAAGACCCTCACCATGACCACCACCATGATGCTTGTGGATTGAATGGAGGGTGCATCATCTTCTACCCCATGGAAAGGCTTGAGAGGTTTGCACATGACAGGTTTGTAAGAAAAGGTGTGACATGATCAGAGTTGAAATTCAGTAGGCTACATCCAAGTCAGTGGGCAGGAGGGATAGCAGAGCGAGCAGAAGGGAGTCTAGAGGCAGGAAACTAGTCATGAGACCATGACATCAGACAGATGAGAAGCATAAACAGTCTTATAGTCACCTAAGTCACAGAATAATTTAAGTAATTTGCATGTTCTGTCTCATATAACAATCAAACCCTTAAACCTGATTGAAAATTGAGGCTTTAGACTACTTACTCCAGACTACTTTCAGGTGGGAAGCCTGCAGTCAGACAAGAGAGACATGGTAGACCTCTTCTTTTTCCTCGCCTACGCTTCTCCTCCTCCTCTCCCATTTGCCATCCACCTTTCTGACATCTCCAGAGATGGGAGGCAAAGAGGAGGAAGAGGTTAGGGGAGCCTGAAAGTTCTGTTTTGACGGGTACATGGAAATCTAGCATTGCCATTCTCTGAACTCAGCAGACACTTACAGCCGACCTCTTTTTCTCTCATGGGTCCTTGGGAGACTCCATGCTCTCTCTCGGCTGCAGTCCTCATGACAGGGGCACATGTATCTCTGCCTCAGCCAGTCACTTGCCATGCCTCAGTCCCAGGGTGGCACCTGGAGCTTCTCTCTGCTGAGGTCTGATGACCAAAGTCCTGCATAGGACTTTACACTGGCTTTCTCTCCCTCACACATTCTCAGCTACACTCTTGTATTCTTTATCCCAACAGATGGGAGTGCAGTGCCTCCAAATGCAGCTACTTCTCCCAGGACTGCCTTGGGCTCCCTCAGTCAGTCTCTTGACCTTTAGGTTTCTTAGGTATGAATCGTATGCCAGTTAACGGTGTCCCTCTAACTGGAGGGGATGTACAATAAGCTCTCCAAGTAAAGCCCTTTCTCAAGATGTGAAGCAAGAGGCAGGCATCCCGCAGCCCTTCCATTGGCAAAGTACAGCTCCATCCCCTTTCGGAAGCTCCAATTCCCACATCCTCCTCTTCTTGGCTGTCCCTGTCACCTGGTTGAGGATTAAGAAGTAGCAGCTCCCATGGCTCCCCAGGGAAGGAGGCCAGAACTCACAGCACAGCTTTCCCTGAAGAAATCTTCCCCACCAACTGGCTCCAAATGTCGGATTCCTCTCCTTTTTGTACCCTTGGTGGGCATGGGGGGTTCAAGAGTTGTCAACCGTCAGCTTTGAAAACCTGTCACCTGGTCTGGCTCTATGCTCTCCAACGCAGTAGCCATTAACCCACGTGGCTATTGAGCACTTGAAATGTGGATGGGTTGAGATGGCTTCTAAGCATGAAATGCACAACGGATTTTGAAAACTAAGTACAAAAAATAAGTGAAATATATCTCCTTAATTTTTAAAATGATTAGAGCACCTGGGTGGCTCGCTCAGTCGGCTGAGCTTCTCACTTTGGCTCAGGGCATGATCTCCTGGTTTGTGGGTTCGAGCCTCAAGTCAGGCTTTGTACTGACACTGCAGAGCCTGCTTGGAAATCTCTCTCTCCTCTTTCTGCCTTTCCCCAACTTGTGTCTTCTCTCTCTCAAAATAAATAAATAAAACTTTTAAAAAAATAATAGAATGATTATGTGTTGAAATTACAGTGTTTTGGAAATACTGGGTTAAATAAAATATATTATTAGAATTAATTGTATCTATTCCCTTTGACTTTTCTTTAAGCGGCTACTTAGAAAGTTTAACATACATAGAGCTCTTGGAAATGATACCAAAGCATGATACATAAAAGAAAAAACTGATAAGCTGGAACCTCATAAAAATTTTAAACTTTTGCTCTACCAAAGACACTAACAGGAGAATGAAGAGGCAAGCTACAGGCTAGGAAGAAATGTTTTCCAACCATGTATCTGACATAGGATTTGTATCCAGAATACATAAAGAATTCTCAAAATGCAATAATAAGAAACAGCCAAAGGACTTGAGCAGACACTTCACCAAAGAGGGTATGAGGAGGTCAAATAAGGACATGGAAAGACGTTCAGCATCACTAGTCATTGGGGAAATGCAAATTAAAACCACAAGAGATACTGCTTAACACGCATTAGAATAGCTGGAATTAAAGATATTGGCAATACCAAGATCTGGTAAAGATGAGGAATAACTGAAGCTCTCATTGCTGCTGGGAATGCAAAATGGTACGGACACTCTGGAAAAGGTTGGGCAGTGTCTTACCAAGTTAGCCATGCACTTACCATATATACTCCAGAAATCCCATCCTTAGGTGTTTGCCCTAGAGCACTGAAAATGTATGTTTACACAGAAACCTATACAAGTGTTAGAACAGCTGTTGGGGCTGAATTTTTGTTCCCCCATCCCTAAACATTCCATACCAAAATCTAATCCCCAATGTGATGGTATTAGGAGGTGAGACTTTGGAGAGATGAGTGGCTTATGTGAGTGGAGACCTCAAGAATGGGATTGGTGCCTTTACAAAGGAACCCCAGAGAGCTCTCTCTCTCTTTCTGCCATGTGAGGACACAAAGAGAACTTAGCAGTCTGTAGCTCAAAAGAGGACCCTCAGCAAAACCTGATGGTACGGGGGTGCTTGGGTGGCTCAGTCAGTTGAGCATCCAACTTCAGCTCATCGGTTCATGCGTTCTAGCCCCATATCGGGCTCACTGCCCCATCCTCTGTCTCCCTCTTTCTGCCCCTCCCTGGCTTGCTCTCTCTCTCTCTCTCTCTCTCTTTCTCTCAAAAATAAACAAACAAAAACCCTGATGGTACCAACACCTTGATCTTGAAGCTCCAGCCTCCAGAACCGTGAGAAGTCACTTTCAGTTGGTTATAAGCCCCTCAGTCTATGGTACTTTGTTACGGCAGCTGGAACAGATGAAGACAGCAGTTTGTCTTGCTAAGAAACAGCTCAAATCTCCTTCAACAGGGGAATGGATAAACAACCTGTGGTATATCCATGCCATGGAAAACTACTCACAGCAACAAGGAATGAAATCTTAACAAACAACTGGGCTGACTCTTAAAGACATTATGCTGAGTGAAAAAAGTCAATCGCAAAAGCTCACGTACTGTATGATTCCACTGATCTGGGTGTTCCTATAAAGACCAGACCGTAGTGGTGGAAAACAGATGAGTGGTTGCAGGAGACTATGGGTGGGAAAGGGTGTTGTGACAAAGGGATGCCCAGGGAAGTTTCTTGTAGTGACCAGACTATTCTACATTCTGTGGTGGTGGGGACTTGAATCTATTCCCTGTGTTAAAATTCTTAGAACTGAACACTGCTAGAGAAAACAAAACTAATTTTACCATATAATTTTTAAAATTTTTTATTATTTATTTATTTGACAGAGAGAGAGAGAGAGAGAGAGAGAGAGAGAATGTGTGCACAAGTGAGGAAGGGGCAGAGGGAGAGAGAGAGAATCTCAGGCAGGCTCCATGCACAGCACATAGCCCCATGCAGGGCTCGATCCCACAAACCATGAGATCATGACCTGAGCCAAAATCAAGAGTCGAGTGCTCAACGAACCGAGCCACTACCATATAATTTTTAAAATAAAAGTTTTTTAATTACATTGGTGGATCAAATTATATCCCTCTTGGACAGTGCTTGTCTAGCCCCTCCTTTACCACATTGTGTCTGTTCACCTGAGTCTGGGCAGAAACTTTCACCAGACACCTTCCTCCACCAGTGCCTCTGAGCTTCCCACAATGGCGACATAATTTCTTGTACCATGGCCTATTTCCACCTCTGGACCAAAAGCATTGTGTGGGCAAGAATGTAATCTCTGTGCCCAGTTCCTGGAACAGAGTAGATGCACAGTGATATCTGTCGAATGAATGAGTTGAATGAATCAACAGAATACATGCTTGAGCTTTTGGAGAACGAAGATGAAATATGAAATGTTTTTAAAACCCCTCCCTTCTTCTATCACAGGCTCCCAGCTCAGGGACAGGACCTCTAGGAGCTGAGATGGAGCGAGGTGGTGGATAAGCGTGACCTGCCTCAGCTTTGGGGCACAGAAGGAAGGAGAATTAATGCCCATAAGACTAGGTCAGGGCAGCCAGAAAGCTCAGCAAGGAGGCAAAGGAAGTGAGAAGGGGATCTGGATCCATGGGTGAACCACAAAGAAGAGACAGGACAGTGGTGCAGGTCTGGAAGGCAGGAATGGGGTGTTCTCAGTCCACATCACCAGCTCTTGTTCCAGACTCCAAGGCTTCTTATTCTTCTGAGGGTTGATATTCCAAAATAAATGGGAGGAAATATGATGCATGCTGTCATAGATACAAAGTGGCCATGTTTTCAGCCTGGCGCATTTTCCAAGGCAAATGAAAATTGTTATGAAAACAATTTATACCCAGCAGACATGGATGATTGCCTGTGATGACCTTTTGCCAGAGAAAATGGGTCTGATAAAGAAAAAATGTGGGCTCATTAGGACAAATTAGAAAAAGCAAATGATTGTTCTTAAATTATGGAAACTCCAAGACGGGTGAATCTCTCTGTCCTTTTAGGACATAAAACCAATAAAACACAAAAAGAAATTGTTTATTCAGAGAAAAGCATTGCAATTTGTGTGAATAGATGTAGTTTTGTTTCTTGGGCGGTTTTAGAATGGAGATTTTTTTTTTTTCGTGAACCAAATGAAATTTAATTGACTTATTAACTCTGCTCTATGAATTCTCCTTCCATAAATCTAGCAACAACTAAAAGAAAAGGAAACAAAAGCATTGAGAGTGAGCAAAATTAACCTTAACTTTCTATAAATGCTATCCAAAGAATATTTCTAGCAGGTGTGATGTGAGAGAACTGGGGTTCAATGTTGGTGCCTCCAATGAAGGAATGTGGATGCCCAGAATTGCAGAGGAAAGGAGAGGACAATAGCGGTGAAGCATTACTCAGCCAAGTGGCAGCGTCCTCCTACCTCCCTGATAATCTGCCACAGGCATATTGAGCTTTAGAGGTTTTTTAATTTTTAAAAAATATTCATTTATTTATTTTGAGAGAGAGTGCGCACGCATGCATGCACGGGGTGGGAGAACAGGGGGGAGAGAGAGGGGAGAGAGAGAGAAAGAGAGAATCCCAAGCAGGCTCAGCATTGTCAGCACAGAGCTCAATGCGAGGTTTGATCTCACAAACCAAGAGATCATGACCTGAGCAGAAATCAAGAGTCAGATGCTTAACCAACTGAGCCAACCAGGTGCCCCGAGCTTCACAGTTTATAAAGGGCGTTCATATATATCATCTCATCAAACCCTCATAGCAATTCTCCTTCTTCATATGTGCCCATTTCACAAGTGCAGGAACTGAGATTAGACAAAATTAAATGATTTTTCAGCTAATATAAGGTATAGGCAAGATGAGAATCCAGGACTATTCATGCTGTCTCCCAAGCAATCCCTTGCTCTCTCTCTATTTTAGGCACCTTTTATGCATCAGAACCAGCAGTTACTGGATTCTTCTGTCTCTCTACAGGGAAAAGCAGAGGGAGTGCAGGCAAGGAAGAAGGTGGAGGGAAGAAGCTTTTGTCATGCAAATCAAAGCAGGTCTCCAAAACCAGTACTCAGAGAAGAAATAGGTGTCAGAAAGGATAACCTAATTCCCACATCAGACAGCCCCCAAATCTTAGTGCTTAAACACAAGAAAGGTTTCATTCCTGTTTGAGTCATAATTCAATACAGGCCAGTAGGCAGAACTCTGCTCCATATGGTCATTCAGGGACTCAACCTCCTTCCATTTATTTGCTCCGTCACTTCTTAGGGATTCAGAGTCCTCCATTGGATCACTACAAAAGCCAGAAAATAGGCAAGAAAGAGCAGCAGAAGGTCCTATGAAGGACCAAGTCTGGAAGGGGAATAACTACTTCTTCCCACATTCCATTGACCAAAATGATTCATGGCGGCCCCTCCTTCTCCATGTGTTGTGGAAGGAGGGGGAAACACAGGTGTTGGTGGAGCATCAGCAGCCTCTGCCACAATTTTTTTAAGCATTTCTTTTAGTATGAAGTATTTCCCTGGTGCTTATGGAAGACCTTTTCTATGAGCCCCCAGCTAGATCCCCCACACCTCTGGGTGATTCCCCAAGTGCGACCACGTGACTACACAGGGCCGGACATAAGACTTTTATTTTTTCAGGTTGGAGGAAGTGGACTTTTCAGGCTTATACAGCAAAATCTCTCTCTATATTTTCTTCCAACATAGCTGAGTGAAAGGGCAAACAGAAATTTGAAAGCGATGATTGCTTCCTTTGTGGGGAAGAAGGATACCCACTGAGTTGGGAACATATATGAATTCTGATTTGCAATCATTTCCACTATTTATGAGGTCACTGGACTTACTCCTGCTGAGTCCAATTTACAAAGAGCTTTGGTTGGATCAGGGAAAGGAATATTAGAATCCCGTTGACTTGGTGATGGCCAGAGGATGGTGGGTACCAAATGCAAGGAACGTAGCCATGAACTGCAAGCAAGCGGAATCCTTCACATCAGCTCCGACGTGCTGCATCCAAATGGGTGGGAAGATGCATCTCTCCAGGGAAACTGCGAGTGCTGGGTGCACTGACATTGCGATTTGACCACCTACCCCCAAAACAGACAGGGGAGTTTTTCCAAGTAAAAAACTTGTAAGAAATGGGATGCCTAAGATAAGCAAAAGAGTTTGCCTCACCCCGTCATCACATCTCACTCCCAGGACAGCTATAGGATGCCGTCTGAGCATGGGTCTCTTGGGTTCTGCCCCTCTCTGGTGTTCTCCTGCCAATACCCCCCACGTGTCCCACAGGCACGTCTATTTTGGCATATGCAAATCCGGACGCATCTCTCCATCTCAGTCCGGCCCCCACACCTCCTCCACCACCTCCAACACCATCTCAGTAAATGATGCCACCAACATGGTCACTGAAACCAATGACCTAAGAATGAAAGATGCCCCCTCTCCTTCACCCACTGCTTCATTCTGTCAAGAAGTCCAGCCAGTTCCACCTCCCAAATGGCTCTCAAATCCAGACTGTCACTGTTCTGCTAGATTAGAGTATCTGCCTCCCAGCTGGATTTTCTGACAGTGAAAATCACCACTCCACCCCACCCACCCCACTGCCACCATCAGGAAGCAGCCCAGGGGCACCTGGGTGGCTCACTCGGCTAAGCTTAGGTCATGATCTTGCAGTTTGTGGGTTCAAACCCCGCATCAAGCTCTGTGCTGACAGCTCAGAGCCTGGAGCCTGCTTCGGATTCTGTGTCTCCCTCTCTCTCTTCCCTTCCCCTGCTCACCCTCTGTCTCCCTCCCTCTCTCTCTCTCTCAAAAATAAATGAACATTTAAAAAAATTTTTTTTAAAGAAAGAAAAAGAAAGCAGCCCAGATGCAACACTCCCACACTTAAACCTTCCATGGAGGGGTGCCTGGGTGGCTCCGTTAAGTGTCTGACTTCGGCTCAGGTCACGATCTCATCATTTGTGAGTTTGAGCCCCACATCAGGCTCTGTGCTGACAGCTCAGAGCCTGACTCCTGCTTCAGATTTTGTGTCTCCCTCTCTCTGCCCCTCCCCTGCTCACTCTCTCTCTCTCTCTCTCTCAAGAATAAATAAACATTACAAAATTTTTTAATAAAAAGAAATAAAACCTTCCATGGAATTCTTTCCCTTGTTATTAAGCCTCCTCCTCTGTCTGTCCCCTATAAACCTCTCCAGTGTGATCCCTGGTCATTGTGTCCATATCCCTGTCACCTGTGCCTCTCCCAATGCCAGGTGGCTCACAGTTTTCCTAACTTTCCTCCTGACTTTGACCCTTGGTATTGTCTCTGCTTCACATACACAGCTAACACCACCTGTCCTCCAACCCCACCGTCAATTGATTGGGAAGCCTTGATAAGACCCCAGGCTGAGGCACGCACTGCTCTTCTGAAGTCTTGTCATCTATGCTTAGCTCTGTGACAGCACCTGCAATGCTGTGGGGTTCTCAGCGACCTTCTCCCCTCCCCTCCTTCTCCATACCCCACCACGTGAGCTGCTTGGAGCAGGGGTGTGGCACTGGGGCTCTGACTGCAGCACAACATCTAGTAAAAAAAGCAGGCGCTCAGCAAATGCCCAGTTGCTGAATGAGCACCCGAGTTAGTAAATAAATCATATGGCAAGTGTAAAACCCTGTTCAAATGGATTCATCCATCAAGGGGGATACAGGAGGAGTAAGCTGCGTTTGGGGCATGGACTGCTCAGATGAATCAGACAATCCAAATAGTTGAGTCACCATGGCCCCAAAAGATGTGGGTTCTCAGAGAAATAAAACATATTCACTCACCCAGCCCCCAAAACCACATACTCAGTCATGCTTCAGGTGCATGCTTTGAAAAGGAGTCTGTAAAAACACAAAGCAGATGTTGTCACCGATACCAAAGTCAAACAAGATAAACCCTGAGGGGAAAACAAAATCCTTTGTGAAAACTTCCAGATACAATTGCCTGGTACCAAGGATCAGACATTTATGTGAACCAGCGTGAATAAAAGGGTGGTTTGGGGTTGGTTTGTTTCTTTGTTTGTTTGGTGGTATTGTTTCTAGTGATTCCCAAAGTAAAGTAGGGTAGAGATGAGAAGCCCGGCTCTGGACACAGACCGCATGGGTCCCGGTCCAGATCAGCCACTTTCCAGCTGTGAGACCGAGCCAGACAAGCCACCTTTCCGAGCCTGTGTTCTCACTCTAACATGGCGTGAGAAAACAGCTTGCCAAAGGGTTCTCGTGAAGGGAACGCGAGATCACGTATGTAAAACGTGAGGCACAGCACCTGGCAAATACATGTGATTTTTATTCAGGAGAATGTTTCAGAGCCCTCCCGGAGGAAGGAGAGTGAGACCATCACAAGGGCAGCTACCCCCATCTCACCGTCTCAGCTGGTCTGCCCCATCTATCTCCTTCCTCCAACTGCCCGCTTCTATGGACCCTGTCTGCTACCCTGGACTTCAGCTTGTCCCAGGCTCTGGCCTCTCCTGTCTCTGACCCTCTCAGGCTTCCTAGTCCAGCAACTCTGGGCAGATTCAGTCTCCCTTCGTTCCTGGGAGAAAAAGACAAAGCTTGCAACAGCTGGAGACCAGACGGTCATACCTGTCCCAGCTGGCCACCGCTGGAAGTAGGTACAGGAAGAAGGAGAAGAAAAGGAACCAGGTCGATGCTCGCCACCACAAATTTTAGAAATCCCAACTCCACCACTTACTGTTTGAGGGTGGGCACATGACTCATCTCTTTGAGTCTCTAACACCTTATTGTTAAGTGAAGATTATCCTGTATTTTTTCCCCACGTTTTAGCATTCTGAAATTGGGCTATGTCTTATAATTGATTCATGCATTTAATGTGATAGTGTCCCCCACCCCTGAAAAAGTTAATACACAGAGGATGTATGTGTCTTGGAATGGAAGAATTACGGGACCAGGACTTATCGCACAAGATAGTGGTACAGACTGTATGGGCCAATGCAAGTAAGTGCTTAACAAAGTGTCTGGCGTATGTAGGGAAATTTCCGCAAAGGGCCACCAAGTTATTATCAGCAGGCACTTAAACCCTCTCCCTCTGAGCAGGAGCCTGAGTAGAAGAGGCTACTTTGGGAGGGCATGTAACTGGGAAAGTCATGACTGACACATCCAATAGTTTCAGCCAGATAGAAAGTTCAAGAATTGTGTGAGAAATAACCATGAGTTCAAGTGTAAAGTCTTATTTAAAGCAGGCTTGCTAAGGAACAGAAGAGCAAGGCAGTGCAGTGCAAAGAACGTGGTCTACAGAGTAGGAAAACTGGGTTCCAGTCCCTTCTCTACCCCTGCTTCACTGTGTGACCTTGGATAAATGCTTTGGCTTGGTTCTCCCAGGAGCAAGTGATCTGATTGCAAGCCGTTTGTTCGGAAGGCGAAGGAGACACTGGCAGGGGCGTGGGGGAAGTGAGACAGGGCAGGGAAGACAAACAATAAAGGGTACATTATTGTATCCGTTTTGCAACGCAGCTTCACCCCACTACGGAAACTCCGGTGGTCAGAGTAGACCTGCAGCCAGCTGTCCCATCCCCAGGGAGCAAGGAGACAGGAGGAGTATTTATGTAACAAGTCCCATGGGTCATTGGTTGAGGGCTGCTCTGGAAGAGTCCGTCATTCCCCTTGGCCCCATTGCACAGGTGGGGAAAGTTGAGCATTGACAAAGAAATCCCTCAGGCACAGAATCACTACTTCTGGCAGATGTCGGTGCACCAAAATGGTAAAGGCAAGGGGAAATAGGCAGGGTACCCCCGGCATCTGCTGCCAAAGGTGCATCCCCTTTAGTCTCAGTTCCCCATCTGTAAAATGGGAATAATCAAACTTAATTTGAAATTTTTGTACATTATGCTTTGATGTAACCATATCTCTCCAGCCTGGATGTATTCATTTGGGTCCAATCAGGAGAGAGAAAGCACACAGTAACTTGAACAGGGAAACTTTAATATAAGAATTAGAACTGTAACAGGAATCATAAGGTTTATAAGGATCTCAAAGAGATATGAGCACTGCCGAGTTCATGGCAACGCTGTTCACAATAGCAGAGAAGTGGAAACAAGGTAAATACGTCCACAGACAGAAAATGGATGAAGAAAATGTGGCATATACATACAACGGAATACTATTCAGTCTTTAAAAAGAAGGAAATGTTGCAACATGTGACAACATGGATGGACCTTGAGGACATTACACTAAGGGAAATAAGCCAGGCACAGAAACACAAATATTGCACCATTTTATTTCTAGAAGTTCTCTACAATAGTCAAACTCATCAAATCAAAGACTGGAATGGTAGTTACTAGGAGCTGTCAGGGAGGGAAATGGTGTCATTAATTAACAAGCATCTAATTTCAGTTATGTAGGATGAGGAAACACGACCTGCTGAATAACCTTGAACACCATTGCACGTAGAGTCAACAGTAACATATTAGATGCTTAAAATTTAAGAGAACAGATCTCATGTTAACTTCCTACCACAGTTAAGGTTTTTTTAGTGCACACACACAAAAAGAGTTTATTCCAGGAGTAATAAAGGGTAAGTAAAGAGAACCCTGAAGAATAGAGGACTAGCCACTGTCAGGGGCAACCACTACGACCCCCCAGGGCAGGGTAGAGCCCCCAACCCCTCACACCCTGTGCGGAGATCATTGAGGGGATGGGGGGGGGGGGGGGTGGAGGAGTCAGGGTGGGTTCCCTGCAGACACAGAAGGAATCCTCTTTCCAACTCTGTGCCACATCTTGAACCTAGATCTTCAAAATGTATAACAAGAATTTTCTTACAATTCCGTTCATGATGACCTTACCTTGAAAAATAAAGAGAGGGGCGCCTGGTGGCTCAGTCGGTTGAGCGTCTGACTTGGACTTCGGCTCAGGTCATGATCTCACGGTTTGTGAGTTCGAGCCCCACGTCAGGCCCTGTGCTGACAGCTCAGAGCCTGGAGCCTGCTTCGGATTCTGTGTCTCCCTCACTCTCTGCCCCTCCCCTGCTCATGCTCTGTCTCTCTCTGTCTCAAAAATAAATAAAAACATTTTTTAAAAATATAAAAAAGAAAAAGAGAAAAGCAAATACCGGGCATGCTCATGTTCTCCAAGAACTATAGTTAAGAAAGCAAACGTAACTTTACATCCACTAGCAAATATGAATACAAAAAATGTATTTATTTCTGGCATTTCATTTTGATGACCTAAGAAAGACAGAAGCAGCTGGACCAATGAGCAGTCAGTCAGCCTTCACTTCCGCTATGACAAAACTGGGAGTGTGCCGGCCAATAGGAAGTCAGTCCCGCCTTTGACATCGCCACCTTGTGGGAGACGGACTAACGAGGAGCCAGTACCGACTCTGACATCAGAGCAGAACGCACTGTTAACGGAATGAGATCCGGCCATAGGCCAGGGCCACTGCATGAGTGTCCTGCTGGTTTCGGTGACATTTTGAGACCCTACCCAATTTGCCAGGGTTGACAGCAAGTCTTCTCTCTTTGCCTTGTATTTCCACTTCCGCTCATAAAGGCGGCTACATCTAGCAACACGCTAGCTGTGCTCCACATCTTGGCGCTTGCTTCTCTTGTTGGAGAGAAATGAAGGATCTCATTGGCCAGACCTAGACATTCGTTGAGCCACATTTTATAGATGATCTTAGTTTCTGTGGTTTATGGCAAGAAGTAGGACACCCCCTTCTTGCGCATGGGCTTTCTTCTGCTTCCTGGGCAGGCTCACCTGTTCTCTATACTACCTGTGACCAAGGGAATGAGGCAGAGAAGCCATTCTCCCTGTCAGTTGTAGCTGTGGGGAGGGATTGGGCTCAATGCTCCACCACGTGGGCCCATTTGTTTCTGAGACCCAGCCTCATCACTCTCTTCAGAGTTCATGAAACACCCCAAAACATGAAACACCCTTATAATAGGCCCCCATTTTTTGTGCTAGCTCCAGCTGAGTTTATGACCGTTGCAAGCATTGGTCCTAATTCATATAAAGTTACAAAACAGCAACTTTGGAAGAGATGGCCCAATGAGCAGCAGACCCTTGTTCTGACTAAAGTCAAAGGATAAAAGGACAAAGACAGAGTCCCAGCCACATCCTACTTGGCTGGGTAACACTGAGACCTGACTGAATGTCTTGGCTTCCTGTATGAACAAGCTCCTAAAGCCAGGTGCAAAGAAGTAATTCAGCCATGGTCCCCAAAGCAGTCACCTCCATCACAGGGGAAGGAAACCAATATCCTGAGAGAAGCTCCCCTGAGCCCAGGAAGGGAAATTGGAAGGGGCAGGATATCAGTCCTGCCTTCCCATTTCATCCCAGATAAACAAGCCACTGCCCAAGATGGTGTTAGAATGTTAAATCCCATCAGCCCATTTGGGTATGATGGAATAGGATGTTGCTCCAGCACCCTTATTTTTCTTGCTAAGTCTGGAGTGGTCTATGAACGTGAAGTCTCCTGTGAAAACAGTGTGTCACTGTCCCTATGACTTTGTCCCAGAGGCTTGTACCCTCCTCCTGCACTGCCCTGGTCTCCCTCTGCCCTATATCCACCTTCCTCAGTGTCAGTGTGAAAACGAAACCCCCAGGTTGGCTGATGCCCTCCCCACTTTCATTGTGAGTGTCACGTCCTAGTAAGGCTCTCCCTGATTTCCCAACCTACATGGGTCCCCGACCCATGTCATCATGCTCCCCATTTCTCTCCTATCTACAGCCCTACCACTATTTGTGATTTTATATTTGGAGGAATGTTTGCCTTCCCTACCAGATTGTTAGCCCCATAAAGGCAGAGACCACCCCCATGTTTATAGCAGCACTACCAACAATAGCCAAAGTATGGAAAGAGCCCAAATGTCCATCGATGGATGAATGGATAAAGAAAATGTGATATATATATACATATATATATATATATATATATATATGTGTGTGTATATACACACACACACACACATATATATATATATATATATATATATATATAATGGAGTATTACTTGGCAATCAAAAAGAATGAAATCTTGCCATTTGCAACTACGTGGATGGAACTGGAGGGTATTATGTTAAGTGAAATTAGTCAGAGAAAGACAAAAATCATATGACTTCACTCATATGAGGTCTTTAAGAGAAAAAACAGATGAACATAAGGGGAGGGAAACAAAAATAATATAAAAACAGGGAGGGGGGACAAAACAGAAGAGACTCATAAATATGGAGAACAAACTGAGGGTTGCTGGAGGGGCTGTGGGAGGGGGGATGGGCTAAATGGGTAAGGGGCATTAAGGAATCTACTCCTGAAATCATTGCTTCACTATATACTAATTTGGATGTAACTTTAAAAAATAAAAAATATGGGGCGCCTGGGTGGCGCAGTCGGTTAAGCGTCCGACTTCAGCCAGGTCACGATCTCGCGGTCCGTGAGTTCGAGCCCCGCGTCAGGCTCTGGGCTGATGGCTCGGAGCCTGGAGCCTGTTTCCGATTCTGTGTCTCCCTCTCTCTCTGCCCCTCCCCCGTTCATGCTCTGTCTCTCTCTGTCCCAAAAATAAAAATAAAAAAAAAAAACGTTGAAAAAAAAAAAAATTAAAAAAAATAAAAAATAAATTTAAATTATATATAAAAAAAGGCAGAGACCGTGTCTGTTTTGCTCATTACTTATTTCACGCACTTGAAAATAGCAGGCATGTAATAGTCGAATGTATGGAGCATGGCCAACGTTCTGAAGTCAGACTGGTTGGGTGTGAATCCCAGATCCGGGGGAATAATGTGGAATGATAATAGTATGCTCAGGGACTCTAGGAAGGACTAACTAAAAGTGCTTACCATAAGGCCTGACACACAGTAGGTGCTCAATAGATGTTTATTAATATTAGTGTTATTGCCATCAGTCTGATAGGAGGAAACTGAACTTGCAAACTGCCCTTGTGCTGATGACTGACACATCTGATACTTGGGTTTCAATGTTGTCTCCTAATGACAGATTGAAGGAAAATACAGTCCTGATTAGACATAAGGCCTCATAACTTAGCTACTTATCCCATGGGGAAGGCTACACATTGGATGAAGTCACCCCAGGACCCAGGGAGTCATAAGCACATAAGTGTAAGTGTAGAGAAAGAGCCACAGTCAAAAGAAGGTTAAGGGTTATCCATTAATGCTTCTAAAAAGGACACCAGCCTGAGGACTGTGGTCTATGTCCTTGTTTACTTCTTACTCTGGGCAAGTTGTTCCCCTCTGGGTTTGTTGCTTTGTTTTTGACTATGAAATATATCACACCAAAGGTTTAAAACACATAAGTAAATGTGAATAATGACAAGAAAATGAAAATCCATGTACACACAACCCTGGCCAAGAAATAGAATACTGCCAGTTTCTTAGAAGCCCCCTAAATACTCACCATCTCATACATTCTCCTATGGATTCCACCCCACCCTAAGCTAACCACTCTGTCAATGTTGTTTGAACCATTCCTTAGGTTTTCCCTATAGTTTTATCATCTATGTATGAATCCCTAAACAAAATATTATTTTACTTACATTTTTATGGATTTTCTGTAAATGGAATCATACTATAGATGTTCTTTATGACCTCATTTTTTCACCCAACATTGAATTGTAGGATCATCCTAGTTAATGCAAATAGTAGTAATATGTGCACTTTTATTTCAGAATAGCAGTCCATTGCATAAGTTTAACACAATTTCTTTATCCATTGTACGATCCAATACATAGACATGTTGGTTAAGTCCATTATCGTTGCTACTATAGAAAATGATGTTATGAACATTTTGTACATGTCTTCTGGTGAACACGTATAAGAGTTTAGGATATACTCTAGGAATGGATTTGTTGGGTCATAGCATATGGACGTGTTCAACTTTGCTAGGTAATTCCAAAATTTTGCCAAAATGGTTGCACAAATTTACAACCCCCAGCAGTCGTAGATGAGAGTTGTTATCCCACATCCCCAGAAACTTGATGCTACCTGTATTCTTAATTTTTGGCACTCTGACGGACATGTAATGATTATTGTTTTAATTTGCAATTTCCTAATTATCAGAGGTTGAACATCTGTTCATATGTTTATTGCCCATTCATATCTCCTCTTGCGGAAAATACTTGCCTATGTCTTTTGTCCCTTAGTCTGATACAAATGTATTGTCCTTACACATTTGCAGTCATTCTTTATATATTCTGGATATCAATCCTTTGCTGGTCTTGTGTGTTATAAATATCTTCTCCTGGGGTATGGCTTGTCTTTTCACTCAACGTTGTCTTGTGATGAGTGAGTTCTTAACTCTAATATAGTCAAATTTATTAATCTTGTCTTTACAACATGTATGCTTCATGACTTCAAGGTTATGAAGCATTCCTCTATTCTAAACATTTTCTAGTTTTTCTCTTCATTTCTAATGATTTAATCCACATAGAATTTATCTTTAGATTGTAAGGTTAAGAACCAAAATCTTTTTTTTTTTTTATGAAAGGATTACTGATTTTCTCAGCACCATGAATTGAATATTCCATTCATACCCTTCTAATTTGCATTGTCCACATCTTCAAGAGTCAAGTTTCCATGTATGCATAACTTGTTTCTGGGTTCTTTCTTCTATTCCATCATCTTATTTATCTATCACTATCCTGATTACTATAGCTTTATGATAAGTCTTGCTAATCTGGTACAGGAATATCCCCCTCGCTTATTCTTCCTTGGAAGGATTTTGGCCCTTTTCTATACTCTATTAATGTAAGAATTAATTTGTCAAGTTCCCACTTCACTATAAATCTAACTGGAATTGCACTGAATCAAAAGAGCAGTTTGGGAAATTTATATCTTTATAATGTTGGATATTTTATCCAAGAACCATGATACATCTACTTATTTAGCTTGTAATTTAACATATTTCAAAAAAATTATAATTTTCTACATAAAAATTCATACTTTTGTTGTATTTACTCCTAGGTACTTTTATATTCTTGTTACTAATGTGAATGCCTTCTTTTAAATTTTAAATTCATACATGATTGCTATTCATGTGCAAAAATTCAAGTGACTTTTGTATATTGATTTTGTATCCAGCAACCCTGCTAAAGTCTCATTTTGATTCTAATAACTTATCTATAGTTTATTTGGGGTTTTCTAAAGAGTCAGTAATAGATCTGCAAATAACTATTTTTTAAAAGATTTTATTTTTAAGCCATCTCTACACCCAATGTGGGGCTCGAACCCACAACTCCGAGATCAAGAGTCCCATGCTCCACCAACTGAGCCAGCCAGGGGACCCTGTAAATAAAACTATTATTTCTTCTCTCCTAATCTTTATACCTTGTATTTAATTTTTTTACATATATATCTTGTCATGGAACTGGCAAATGGGATAAGCATTACCATTATTCCTACTTTTATAAACAAGGAAACTGAACCTCAGAAAAATTAAATAACTTGCCTACAGTCTCAAAGCTAGAGATAGACATAGTCAGGATTCAAACCTCAGTCTCGCCATTCCAAAATCCATATTTTTATCCCCTATGCTGTGGATTTCTTTTCTCTTCCCCATCACACATAAGCATTTGAGATTTATAAAATAACTGATCTGCCACTGAGAAGGATTTTTGTTTCTTTTAAAGAAAAAAGAAAGATTGTTTCAAACTGGTCAATACATCTGCACCATCTGCAAGCCAAAAAAAAAAAAAAAAAAAAAGGAGAGAAGGGACCTAACATACTATTTTGCATATGTTTACTCATTCCGTCTTTTTTTTCTTCCAAGATCTTAATTAAATTCAAGTTAGTTAACATAGAGTGTAGTATTGGTTTCAGGGGTAGAATTTAGTGATTCATCACTTACATAAAACACACAGTGCTCATCCCAACAAATGCCCTCCTTAAAGCCTGTCACCCATTTAGCCCATCCCACCTCCCCTCCAGCAACCCTCAGTTTGTTCTCTGGATTTAAGAGTCTCTTCTGGTTTGCCTCCCTCTCTGCTTTTACCTTACTTTATTTTTCCTTCCCTTCCCCTACATTCATCTGTTTTGTTTATTAAATTCCACGTATGAATGAAATTATATGATATTTGTCTTTCTCTGATTGACCAATTTCGCTTAGCATAATACACTCTAGTCCCAACCACGTCGTTGCAAATGGCAAGATTTCATTCCTTTTGATGACTAATATTCCATTGTGTATGTGTGTGTGTGTGTGTGTGCACCACATCTTGTTTATCCATTCACCAGTTGATGGACACGGGCACTTTCCATAATTTGGTTATTATTGATAGCACTGCTATAAACATTGGGGCACACATGCCCCTTCAAATCAGCATTTTCGTATCCTTTGGATAAATATTCTTTGGATAAATATCCTTTGGATAAAAACCCCACACTGTTTTCCAGAGTGGCTGCACCAGTTTGCATTCCCACCAACAGTGTAGGAGAGTTCCCCTTGTTCCACATCCTCACCAACACCTGTTGTTGCCTGAGTTGTTCATTTTAACCATCCTGACTGGTGTGAGGCAGTATCCCATCGTGGTTTTGGTTGGAATTTCCCTGATGGGGAGCAACGTTGAGCACTTTTTTATATGTCTGGTATTGCTCATTCTATCCTATCAGTAACCAGCAAGTTGAGTGTTAGTGTCCCAGTTCTGCAGCCAAGGAAACAGAATCTCAGAGAAATTAATATTAAAAAAGCAATGACCAAAAAAGGAAACAGAATAGCAAAATGTGTATATTGCATCAAAAAAAATTTTTTTTGTTATAGTCTCCAATTATAATTTGCAACTTAGTTTTATAGCCCCAGTAAATACAAAAGGATGAGACCTTGGAAAGATTCATTGTGAGCTCCCTGCAGGTCCATAGAGACAAAGAACCCTTCCATAGACTTCTTCTTCATGGGGGCCAGGAAGGAAAAGAACTGGGAAGTCTTTTGTTCTTTTTCATTCATTCATTCATTCATTCATCAAATACATTATTTATTAAGGACAACCCGAGTCCTGGGGCTATGGTTGGGAATACAGTTGGGAACATGGCAGACACAATTCCTGCCCTCATAAAGCTTTCAATCCAGCAACAGAGTCCAGCATTAAATCAGTAATCACTAGTCTGCACCCACAGTACCCAACTCCAGGACCCACCATCGGGCAAACAGAAATCCCTTGTGAAGTTGGAGCAGACGGTGCTGTGCTCCTGGGCAATCCTCAGGTCCCCATGTGGAAGCTGCCACAGTCCTACTGCAGGCTGGTGAGTCCTCCCCGCTCTCCTCCTTGGTTTCCTGCAGCCCCAATGTTGCTGGGAGCCTGTCCATCAGCGTGCCAATCGCAGGGGAAATTGAATCCAGGGGCTCTTTCTAGTCGTGTTTGCTCACTTTTTTCTTAGCATGATCTTTGGTTTCATTATATTTAGGTATTTCTTTTATTTATCCATGCACTAGGAAAAAAAAAAAAAAAAGGAAAAAGGAAGGTGCCTCTTTAAACCAAGCATGAAATGTATTAGGAACCTAAAGTTGAGAATAATGGGCTTTTTTTTTTCCTCCTGGAAAGCTAGCCTACAGGAGGAAAAAAAAAATCCATTCAAATAATTTCGTTTAGTCCTAAGTATAAAATAACCGAAGTCAAGGTGTCTCTGCTGTTATTATTTTTTCTGATGTTTTTGACACTCGCGTGTGGAGTTCTCCGGCGTTCACGGCTTCCAGAGCTGTGAGCTCCCACTTGGTATATTCGTAATACTCCTTAATATTTTCATTTTGATGTAATTTGCGGCCCCAGCTTTTTAAATATCCGCTCTGTAATAATGTTTAATTTCAGGGGTCACTCCGCCAAGGAGTATATTAAAGCTTATAAAACTCATTTCCAAAGCTCAAATATCAAGCTGTGATCAGGTTAGGAGGGCAGCATCTGTGAATATTTCATCTTTTATCATGCTGATAATAAGGAGATGACAGAGGCACATTATTACAATGAGAGAATTGCTCATTTCAGGCCTGGTGCTGGAAGCTGGGGTCTGCAGTGTGTATTACTCAATAAGAGCAATTCTGATATGAAAAGCAAGTTTACTGAGGCACCACTGTGTCTTATTTGATTGGAATGAATAATATATGGAGAGCTGCCGTTCGGGCGGTTGCTGGCCGGGGGAGGGGAGGCTTGCATGGAGAGGTGCACTTGGGGATAGACGGCGAAATAATTTATCAAAGGATGTGTTTTATGGCCTGAAAATAAAGTTAAGATAACCGCTGTTTATTAGAATCATTATTTCGGAAATCTGTATTCTGGAAATCTTAAACATGTGCCGGCTTACGCAGGAGAAGAATCTTGATCCCTTCAACTGGTAGAGATGCCTCGTAATTATCTATTTGCACACAGGAGCTGAGTGAATTTGACACCCGGGCTGATTCCTGCCACATTCTCCATTGGCAACTTTCATTATTGCTTTGCGTCAAGCCAACTTCATCAAGCGGGAACCTTAAAACTCTGGTTTTTCTGTTGGTGAGATGATGAAACACCAACCAGAGGGAGTGCATCCCTTGCCTGCTGGAGAAAATCAAGCACGAACCACCTCTAATTATTGTCCCCCACCCTAACAGCTGCCTCTGCACCCACACCGGTCCTCTCCCCCGGCTCTAGCATGGTGGAAGAGGGGTGCCTCCCTGGTCAAGGACTAACCTTCACAGTGCCACAGATCTCGTCCCTTGCCACCTGTTCTGACCCACACGAAGAGCCATTCTCGTCATCTCCAGGATCTTTCATGGCTCCCCTGTGACTGGTTGCTTCCCTTCAACCTCTGAACATGCTCAAATCATTCCCATCCTAAGAAAAAGTATCTTAGATCTTGCCCTCCCCTCTCCCTCCAGCTACCACCGTAGGTCTGGTCTTACCTTCTCATCCAAGTGTCTCATAAGAATAAAATACACTTACTGCCCCCACAGACTCACATGGCATTCACCCCTGACCTCATTTATTCTGACTTCCGTACCCACCATTCCACCAAGACCACTCCCACCAAGGTCATGGATGCCCTGCTAACCACCACAGCCCCTGGGAACTTTTCATTCTGCACCTAGCTTGACTTCCCAGCTGCATTTATTATTATTTATTATGTATTATTGTCCCATTATTTCAGTACACTACTTGCTGGTTCTCCTCCTTCCTAACTCCCTGCTCTTCCTCTGGTTCCTTTCCTGGAAGCTCTTCCTACCCTCCATGAAGGTGTTGGTGTTCTGAAGAACTACCCCTTTTCCCTCTCCACACTCCGCTCTCTCTGCTGGGCAAGCAGCATTTAGGACTGTGACTATAACTACCACACGTTGGCTGCTGACTCACACCTTATGATCAACAGTCATTGGTTGGTCATCCAACCTCTTTCTTAGAGATCCAGATCCATATATCCAACTGGGTGCCCCACCAGCACTCCAAACACAACAGATGGAAAATTTAAAGACCAACACAAACATACACACCCTGTTCCTCCTCCTTTTCTTCCTCCTGATAGTCCTGTCTCCAATGAAAACAGAACCCTAAAGGCAGTCACTCAAGCCAAAATACAGGCCGGCATCCTCAACACATCTACTTAAAGTTGATCGAGTCCTATTGATTCTTTTAGTTTCTAGAAAATAAATACATCTGTTACAATTTCTGATTATGAAAATAACACACACTTATTAAAATTTTTTTCAGACTATACAGAAATGAATAGAGAAGAATGGAAAAATCACCTAACACCTTCCACCCATAGATATTCATCATTAATACTTGATATACACACATCTAGCCTTTTGTTTTTGATTTGGACCTTAGCCAGTCAACATTTATTGAGTGCCTACTATGTGCCAGTCATTGTATTGGGCATATATACGCACTTCCTTTTTTTAATACAAAAAATAGGATCTTAATATACCCATGCCATCTTTAATTTAACAAGGGACATCTTTCTATTTTGATAAATTAAAATCCAAATAATTCATTTAAATAGTTACATAACATTCCACTGAATGGCTTTAGCATAATTTACTTATTTAATAAGCAGGTCCCTGTTGATGGATATTTAGGTCGTACCCAAAATATTATGTTAACAATGACTTGCAATAAACATCCTTATATGTAAGTCTCTTTTCACTTGTTTGATTATTGCTTTGGAATAAATTCTGGAAATGGAATCGAAGAGCTCCAGGATATGCACGTTTTAAAATTTTTGATAAATATTAGCACGTGCCCTCCAATGATATAACAATTTGCTTTCCCACCAATATGTTTCCTTACAACCTCTTTGACACTGAATATTATCAATCTGTTTACCTCTGCCACTCTGCCAAATAGCATTTGTTATTATTTAATTTGGATTTCTTTTATTACTATTGAGACTGAACATCTTTCCCTACTTTTGTTGATATTTTTTATTTCTTTTGCAAATTGCTTGTGTGTGCCCTTTGTCCTTTTATTTATGAGATTGTGCTAATTATTATTATTATTGATATATATGGACTCTTCATATGTTAGAAACAACAATCATTTACCTAACATATATATATGTTGTGCACATTTTTAACCAGGTGGTAATTACCCATCTACATGTGTTTATAATATCTTCAGAATAGCAATTTATAATTTCATGTAGCCTAATCTAATAACTTTTTTTATGGTTTCTGTTTTTGAAGTCATGCTTAGAAAGAACCTCCACACCACTAAATTATAAAAAAATATAAAGATGTTTTCCCATGTTTCCTTTTAGTTATCCTTAAGCTTTAATTTTTACATTTTAGTATTTTTCATTCTAAGATTCCTCCTGATGTAGTATTTATTAATTTTAACATACATGAAAATAATACAAACAGGGGATTCGGATTCAAAAGAGAAACTCTCAGCATACTAAAAATAGAAGGAAATTCCTCAACCTGATAAAGGGTACATATGAAAAAACAAACAAACCAAAAAACTACAACTAACATAATTAATGCTTTTCTCCTAATGTCAGAAACAAGGTGAGGATGTCCACTCTCACTATTTCTGTACAGCATTATATTGGAGGTCCCAGCCAAGATGACAAGGAAAAGTCAGAGGATTAGAAATAGATAGTACAAAGATTAGAAAAGAAGAAGTCAAATGATCTTTTTTTTTTTGCAATTGACATAATTGTAGAAAATCTCAAGGAATCTACCAAAAAATATCTAATAGAGCAAAAAAGAAAATTTAGCAAAATCACAGAAGATCAATATACAAAAATCAATTATCCTTCTAGATCCTAGCAACAAACTATAGGAAAATAAACATTTTCAAATGACACAATTTGTAATAGTATCAGAAAAAAATGCTTAGAATAAATTTAAGAAAAGATTGCAGGGTGCCTGGGTGGCTCAGTCAGTTAAGTTGGTTGTGATTTCGGTTCAGGTCATGATCTTGCACTTTGTAAGATCGATCCCTTCATCGGGCTCTACACCAACAGCATGGAGCCTGTTTGGGAGTCTCTTTCTCTCTGTCTGTCTGTCTGTCACTCTCTCTCCACCCCCCCACTCCCTCTCAAAATAAATAAACAAACAAACAAACAAACAAACAAACATTTTTTTCTAAAAGATCCCAATACCACTACACTGAAAACTACAAAATGTTACTGGGGGAAATTGAACAAGATTTAAATAAACTGAGAGATATAGCATGGTCACACATTAGAAGATTCTGTATCACAACATTGTTCATTTTCCCCAAATTGATCTATAAGTTCAAAACAATCCCAATCAAAATCCTAGTGAGATTTTCTTGTACCAATTGACAAACTGATTCTAAAACTAAATGGAAATACAAAGAATCTGGAATAGCTCAAGCAAAATAGGAAAAAAAAGAACAAAGTTGGGGGATTTACATTATCTGATTTCAAGATTTATGCTATAAAGCTACAGTTATCAAGATAAAATGATATTGGTATACGGGTAAACATATAGATCAAGTGAACAGACTGGAGAATCCAGCAATTGGCCAATATATGGCCAATTGATTTTCAACAACATAGGCACCAACATAACTCAATGGGAAAAGGACTATGTTTTAAACAAATGGTGTCAGAACATAGTCATATAAAAGAAAAGGAAATTCAACCTCTACCTCATACCGTACACCAATATTATTTTGAAATGGATCAGAGACATAAACATAAAACCTAAAACTATAAAATTTGTAGAAGAAATCATAGGAGAAAATCTTTGCAGTTTTGGTTTAGGCAATGATTTCTAAGACAGGAAAACAATACATTAGTCATAAAAGGGAAAAAAAGATAAATTACACTCCATCAAAATAAAACATTGTGTTCTTTAAAAGACACTATCAAGAAAAGGCAAGCCACAGACCGGGAGAAAATATTTGTATCACACATATTTGTCAAGGAGCTTACTTACATCCAGAATACTTAAGAAACTCTTATGGATCAATAATAAAAAGACAAACTACTCAATTTTTTTAATGGGCAAAATTTTAATAGATACTTCACAAAAAGACATACAAAAGGCCCATCAATTCATGAAACGATATTCAACAACATTAGTCATCAGAGAAGCACAAATTGAAACCACAATGAGATACAGCACTTCACGCCCACTGGAATGGCTAAAATCTGAAACCCAGACAATTCCAAGATCAGATGATGGGGATGTGGAAGAATTGGAGTATTCATACACTGCCGGTGAGACTATATAACAATACAACCACCGTGGGAAACAATTTGGCAGTTTCCTACAAAGTTAAATGTATGCTTATACAACCCAACAATTCCACTCTTACCTATTTACCCAAGAGAAATTATATATAATGTATGTGATACATAAATAATTTAGGTGCATAATTATATATGTATATATATTTATACATAAGTGTTCATAACACTTGTACTCATAATAGCCGCAAACTAGGAACAACAGAAATGCCCATCAGCAGGTAAATGAATAAACAAATTGTGCTGTATCCAGACAGCAGAATACTACTCTACAAAAAAAAATAAAAATAAAAAAAGAGGAACTATTGATACACCTGACAACATGAATGAATCACCACAAAAGACTTATGCTGAGTAAAAGAAGCCAGATAAAAAGCAGCATGCGTTGTAGGATTTATAGGCCTCCATTTATACAATATACTAGAACAGGCAAAACTAATCAACAGTGATAGAAATCACAACAGTGGTTGAATCTACGGCCATACCACCCTGAACGTGCGCAATCTCATCTGACCTCGGAAGCTAAGCAGGGTCCAACCTGGTTAGTACTTGGATGGAAATCAGAGCAGTGGTTGACTGGCAACAGGAAACTTTCTGGGTGATGGAAATGTTCTACATCTTAGTTGGGCTGGTAGTTACACAGGTGTGTACCTTTATCAAAAGTTATCAACTTGTATGCTTAAAACATGTCAATTTTCTTTAAGTTACATCTCAATAAAGTTGACTTAAAAAAAAAACGCATTAGAACAGGATTTTGTCCTTGATACTTTTCAAAGCCAGTATCTTTTCCTCATGTTGCTGGATTTTTTCTCACATTTCCTCCCCGCACATTGTTTAGTAAGAAGCGGTGGGTGACACCTAGCAGATGACGTTAATCAAGGTTCTTTAGGTTTTAAGTAACAGGACTCCAATCCAAACTAGCTTAAGAACAAAAGTTGGGCTGGGGCGCCTAGGTGACTCAGTCACTTAAGAGTCCGACTCATGGTTTCAACTCAGGTCATGATCTCACAGTTCATGAGTTCGAGCCCCGCATGGGGCTCTGTATAGGCAACACAGAGCCTGCTTGGGATTCTTTCTCCCTCTCTCTCTTTGCCCCTCCCCCACTCACACTGTCTTTGTCTCTCTCAAAATAAATAAATAAACTTAAAAAAAAAAAAAGAACAAAAATTGGGCTGACCAAAATGAGTATCTTGGGTAGAACTGTAGTGTGTTGCTCTGTGGGATTCTAGAGGATTCCATCCCAAGAGCACTGAAGCCCTGGGCCCCTCTGGTGCCCCTGTAAGGATTGCAGTCGATAAGGGAGGGTGCAAGCAGGACACTGCAGAACAAAGTTTGCCTAGGAGTATATCTATTCGATCCATTCCTTCCATTTGTCCTTTTCAGAAAACAGTGCCCATGAAAGAAATAGAGAAGGGGGCTCCAGGGTGCCTCAGTTGGTTAAGTGTCCGACTTGGTTTTAGTTCCAGGCATGATCTCATGGTTCATGAGTTTGAGCCCTGTGTCGGGCTCTGTGCTGACAGTGTGGAGCCTGCTTGGGATTCTCTCTCTTCCTCTCTCTATGCCCCTCCCCTGCTTTCTCCCTCTCTCTCTCAAGATAAATAAATAAATTTAACTAAAAGAAAAAAAAGAAATAGAGAAAACTGGAAGTACTTCCCCTAATGATGAGGGTTCCAACACCTTTCCTTCCCATATGGGGGAAGAAGGAGGGAGAGGAACACGATTCTTCTTGCCCATTAGAGTTCAAAGAGGAGATAACGTCTTGTTTTGCAACCTAGATTCATCTATTGCAACGCACAAAATAATATGCCATCCAAAACCCGTGGGTTGTTGGTTCTCCCAGGCTTTCGTTCTGAATTCGGGCACTTCAGAAGGCCAGTATGCCTGAATCCACATGAGAAGGGATCAGGGTCCACCTCTTGGCATTCATACGAACACCCAAATACTAAAGTGTTATGTGTGCTCAATACAGGCCAAGCTCTTGGTAGGACTAGAAGGCAAGATAGGAAGGAAGGGAAGAAGGGAGGGAGGGAAGAGGTAATACTTAAAGTCACAGACTTATTCTCAAACTGAACAACTCATCGGCATTACACACCTCCCGCTCCACCTCTGTGCCATGCTCTCTATGCCTTGGAGAATCCACTGCTGTTCCCTCCACCCTCTTCCATTATCTTCACTTGTCCAAATATCACCCATCCTTCAAGGCACAGCCGTGGGCCACCCCCCATCACACTCTCCAGGAGCTCCCACCCATGCACTTGGCCACTCCATTAAAAGACTGGTCTAGCCTTATTAGCAAGTCTATAGCCTCAGAAGCAGAAAAAGTGCTGCTCATCCCATTTATTGGGCATATTATTCTCGTCAGCGGCTTTTAGAGGATTTTGCTAATGGCTTAGGGACAGTATGCACCATCACAATTAAGACATTGCTAATAAATTAAGTTTTATGGACATAAATCAGCAGGTATGCTTATTCAGCTGTTACACCTCACTTAGGAGTGGGCTTCACACCTTAAGAGAAAGCATATTTCTATTCAGGAGTTGTAATGGCCTTGTTAATGGAATATTAATTACCTCACTTGTTGGACAGCAAGATGTCTGCTCCTGCTCTCTTGTCACAAGTGTTCTTGGAGAAAGACACTTTTCCAACTTTATGTCACCATGGCTGATGGATCTCAGCGAAGCCCACTCCATCGTCCTCAGCAGAAAGACAGAAGAATGAAGTTCACCCTCCCGTGATGAGCCAGGTAAACGAAGGCTTCGGTGGTGAGACTATACAGCCTACCTTCCCCCAGAGATGCTGTGAAGCAGAAGGAAAGCTGGGCTGAGAGGTAGGAGGCCTGACTTCTTACTTCCTGCCTTAGTTCAGGCTGCCATCAATGGGGCAGCCCAAGCAAACATTTGCTTCTCACAGTTCTGGATCTGGGAAGTCCAAGCTCAAGGTATCAGCCGATTTGGGTCTCGCGTGAGCCCACCTTCTCGCGGTGTGCCCGTGGGGTCTGCACTTCAACATGTGTTCATGCAGGGAGCAGAAGCTCATGTCTCTTCCTCTTCTTGTGAGGACACTAATCCCATCATGAAGACAACGGCTTCCTGACCTTATGTAAACCTAACCACCCATTCCCCTAATACCATCACATTCAGGGGGCATTTGGGGGCTCAGCCAATTAAGCATCTGACTCTTGACGTCAGCTCAGGTCTTGATCTTAGGGTGATGAGTTCAAGCCCCTTGTTGGGCTCCACACTGGAGCCCAACTTAAAAAAATAAATACTTAAAAAAAATTACCATCACATTAGGGGTTAGGGTTTCCCCACATGAATTCTGGGGCAGCGGTGGGGAGGGGGGGCGGAGACACAAATATTCAGCCCATAATACAATAACCAACAATACAATACTCCAAGAATAACCCGTAGTGTGACCTGATCTCAGGCAAGCCACTCACACCCTTAGGGCTTCCCATTTAACACATGGGTATAATAAAGTAACCACGGATAAAACTAAGTGGAAAACCCAACCCTGGGAAAGATACCAATATGGGACCATTCTGTGATTACCTTGCCAAGACTGTGGGGGAAACACCAAGGATAGGAATGGATTTTTGCCTGGGAGGGGGTAAATATTCTCACTGTCAATTATCCCACAATGTCATTAATCTGGGAGAAAGAAACAGTCCAGCGTTGTAGGTGGAGAGAGCAGGGGACTCCTTTGTCTCTACCAAAGCAGGAGGGCATCTTTGGCTCCAAACTCTGTAGAAAGGAAGTACTGAAGAAGAGTGGGCTGCCCCCATCCATCCAAGGTGGGCCAGAGAGAGCAGTGCAGAAAGCCTCCACATTTTATCCACAGTGCCAAGGGCGACAGCAGCCCAAACACCAGCCATGTGAGAAGGCAGCCCTGTTCAGTTAGCTTCACAGGCAGCAGGTGCATAGCCCCACCACCAACAGTGTGAGCATGGGAGTGACCCTCTAGACCCAGGAGAGCAGGGCCATGCCATGAGAATACCTTGAAGAGGGGTATATTCCAGCAAGAAGGTGAGTGAAAATTGAACCATGTAAGGGTGGCGACCCCACCCTGTTCTTGAACCAAGTCGTCTGAAAACCCACTCAGCAAAGGAAGAGCTCCATCAGGACCTAGCACCGCTTCAAATCACTGTGCGATCTTAGACAAGTCCCCACCCTCTCTGGCCCTAGTTTCTTTCTCTCAACCTGTTGATCTCAAGGTCAAATGGCCTCTTCCTCTGAGAAATATCAGTGAAAATGGCTTCAGAACACACATCACCTTTCTTTTCTTCATCTAGGGGGAAATTCTCAGACCCAGGCACCTGCTGGAAGAATTTCTTTGCATCCGTTTAGCATATCAATTCTCACATTTTCTGCTTGAACTTCAGAGCAAAGGACTTGGAAAGCTGAGCCTTTGCCTTTTTAATGCAGAGTTTTGCATATTCTCCTGGACTCTTTCAGTCCTCTGTGCCCTTCCATTGCCCACCACTGAGCAGCCCTGTGCCCTGGTGAGGCTCCGGCCCATTCCCTTCACAGATAATTGGGGCAACTGACCTCCCCCTGCATCCTCTCCTCCTTCTCCTCCTCCTCCTCCTCCTCCTCCTCCTCCTCCTCCTCCTCCTCCTCCTCTTCCTCCTCCTGCAGTGAGAGAATAAAAGTCCAGCCCAAAGTGCGATGCAGAGGAGTGAAGAATGGGAACAGTCAGTGAGAACCCCAGAAGGTGGGGTGTGAGTACAAGGAGGTTGTGGCTGGGGGAAGCCATGGTTTACAAGACTGAGGAAACAAAACTGAAATCACTGATGTTCTGCACTGAGCCACTGGACTGCAGGAGGCCATGGAGCTATGTCTGGGCTGAGAGGCTATCACACAAGCTGTTGCATATTTCAATGTCAGTAGCATCCAAGAGCCTCTAGGCACCTCCCAGAGGCAGAAAAGGGAGGGAAGTCCAGTCTGTGACAAGGTGCCCTTACTCCCCTGTAACACATTGTCCTTTACTTACACCGCAATAGAACTGCAAACCCAGAGAGAGAAATCTACTTCTCGCCAGATGTCACCTTCAGAGGTGCCTCAGTCAGCTATTGCCGCATAACAAACAATCTCAGTCACTTACCACAATAAGCAATCATTTAGCTCGGGCATCTAAAGGTCAGCTTGGGCTCAGCTGGGCAGCAATAAACTGCAAATTAGGTCTAAGTCTGCTCCTCATTTCTCTCATTGTCACTGGACCAGTAGACTAGCTGAGACATGCTCTTCTCATGACAATGACAGAAGCACAAGAAAACAAATGGAAACATTTGATGTCTCTTGAGGACTAGCCCAAGCTGGTACCCTTTGGCTTCTGTCCCCTTTCATTGGATAAATCAAGTCATATGGCCAAGCCCAAAGTTAAGGGCCAGGGAAATATACTTTGCCTTACAGAAAGAACTGCAAAGTCACATGGCAAAGGGCATAGAGATACAGAGAAAGGTAAAGAAGTGAGACCAATTTTGCAATCTATATAAGGAATGAGTCCTATAATGCTTCATGGCTGATGACAGTTTTTCATACTCTCTTGAATTTATTCCTCATAACAACCCTAAGAGATAGTGATTATATTTCCATTTTACAGATGAAGAAATTGAAACTCAGAAAGAAGAAGGGACATGTGTGAGATCACACTGTCATTGAGCATAAGAGAGTGTGCACCAATTTCTTCATTCAGTTTCAAGTCCAGAATGTTTGCCATTAACCCCAATGCTGGCTTTCCTTAAGGAGCCTCTAGAATACCTGGGATTTGTGGAACCATCCCCTATTACTTATAGAAGGGCCTCCCATTATTTTTTTGGATGGCATTCTATGGATGGCAAAAAGGACCAGGATGTTCTTAACCATAAATTAAAGGGTTTGGATCAAATCAGGAACAGCAAATATCTGGTATGCATGCTACAAATAACCATTCCTACATCCCTGGCAGACATCACTAATCAATGATGTCACTATTTCCTCATGAGTCTCAAAACCTCTCTCTACGCAACACAGCAGACAGCCATTGCTATTGAGTTGCAAAGGATGTGGAAAGTGAAGACTATTTTTAAATACTGTATAAACTTTTTCTGAGGCCCATTCAGCCCCAAAAGGCTCTGATTCTGAAAACAGCAATACTGTAGAACAGCAGCATGGAAAGGCCACCTGGCTGGAATCCGAAGAACTGATTCTAGTCCCAGCTCTGCTGTAGTTCACTCTGTGTGAGAAAGACAATTAAACTTCACTGAGCGCTTTTTTTTTGCATCAGTTTTGTGACCTTTAAGACCATTTATTTCAATTCCATAAACATTAATTGGGTACCCACTGTGTGCCAAGCATTGCTGTCAAGGAATCAAGAAATGAATGCGACACGGTCCCTATCCTGGAAGAAAGGCAGGGGGATGGGGAATGCTTTCATTCCTGAGGTCCAGTCAAATGCTAATAGTCTGCTAACATGACACTAAAAAGCACAAGACATCATCATGGGACTCATAAATCCTGCAGGCTCCTCAGGCTCAAAGAGCTCCTCCCAGGCAGGAGCCTGGGGTTCTGGGTGAGGTGATCTGACCTCAGAGTGGGGGTCGCCATCCTCCATTGTTCTCCATGCTCTCAGAGTAGATGGCAAAACTTTCCAGGCTTATCTTCTAAATTTTAGGGTCAAACGGCCCGGGGCGTGAATCCCAGCTCTGCCACTTATTAGCTTTGTGACCTTGGACGCAATCCACTCACTCACTGAACAACTGATTTCCTGACCTTAAAAATAGGGAAAAGAATCATCACTGCCACATGTGGTTGTCTGTATCTATTATACAAGCAAACTTATGCAAATGCCTGCAATGCAGAGTCCCTGAATGAATTCACATCCTTTGCCTTCCTCTCCTCCACCAGTCCCATGCTCCAACTCAGAGCTTCTCCACCCCAACTACACAAGGGAGTCCCTGGACAGCTTTTTAAAAGTAGAGATGCCCATGGGGTGCCTATGTGGCTCAGTAGGTTAAGTGACTGACTCTTGATTTCAGGTCAGGTCATGATCTCACAGTTCATGAGTTCAAGCCCCACATCAGGCTCTGCGCTGACAGCAAGGAACCTGCTTGGGATTCTCTGTCTCTCTCTCTCTCTCTCTCTCTCTCTGTCTCTCTCTCTCTCTCTCTCTCAAAAATAAATTAATAAACTTAAAAATAGAAATGCCCATGCCTGAACTAGAACCTCTGGGGATGGAGCCCAGGGAGTCGTGATTTTGAGCCTTCCCAAGTGCTGCTAATAGGCAGTCACAGTTGAAAGCAACCTCTCTGGATGTATGAGTCAGGGTTCTCTAGAGAAATAGAACCAATGGGACATAGATATAGATAGATATAGATGTATAGATACAAATATAGAGATACAGAGATAGAGATACAAATGATATAGAGATAGATATATAGATGATATAGATGGATATAGATGATGTATATATAGATATGAAGAGATTTATTATAAGGAATTGGCTTATGTGATTATGGAAGCTGAAAAGTCCCAAGATCCGCAGTCAGTAAGTTGGAGACGCAGGAGCCTATGGCGTCAGTTCCTCTGCCAGAAGATTCAGCCCCACCAAGCCAGGAGGATACGGAGGCCTTGCATCACCACCTCTGCCAGGCATGCTGTCCTGGAATGCATGTTCTAGGAAGTACCCACGGTGTCCCTCCTCCTCCCCCGTCAGAGCCGGGAGCCTGTGCAGTGGGGCCGCTATTGTTTGGGGAGGTGGTGTGCGTGTATATTCAAGGGGTGTGTAAGTGTGTGTGCGGACAGCTGCCTACCTTGGCACTGGACGTCCACCCAGCCCCTTCCCACAGCCGGATCCTGGTGAGCATTTCTTCATTCACCTACTCAGACACAGACTGAGCACCTGCCAGGCGCTGTCCTAAGTGCTGGGGACGTGATGGCTATTGCAGTCAGGCTGTAGGTGTTCAGACATTTCAGTATCACATACTAGCTTTAAGAATCAAAATATCAATATTTCTGTTGGCACAGTACCATTATTTCAGTATCTTTTAAAATTTGAAATCTGAATTACTTACCTCTGGACAGATACCCAGAAATTTTGATGCTACATCAAAATTTCTAACTGGCTGAAGAAGCGCTCACTTAGAAATCCCTCTGTCTGTATTTCTCCCCTGGTATTGTTAAAATCCCATGGCCTGGATCACTGGGTCTTTGGTAATTGTTTGCTTTTCCCTTCAGTTGGTTGGGCTGAGTGCCATTAGTAAGTCATACTGTTCCCAAAGCCAGTCTGGGTCCTGCTGTTTTTCTGAGGGCCCAGTGGAGTCTCCTTAGAATAGGAGATGAGGGAACCCATTAAGTCAAACAAAAGGAGGATATGGCAGCAGGATTGGGGGGTAGGGAAGGGACAAGTGAAGAATGAGGTCCTCAGATCCTCCAATCTTCCTTTCCCCAGGGCTAAATTTGCTCTGCTCCCCTCCCAGGAAAGGACTGGATCCCCTACTGGTGCCCAATTCCTCTTCCCCTGGGTACTTTACTTTTACCATCATTCTCCTGGAAGAACAAAATTGCCTCGGTCCTACCCTGGCTTTCCTTCAGGAAGAACTTTGGATAAAGCATAGAAGATTTTGGTGGCCACATCTCACCTTTTTTAATGAAATGCCAACATTTTGGTCTTTCTCAAAATACCATATTGTCATATTGTCATTTTGACCCATGCTATAGCTATAACCACTACAATGCAATGAAAAGCAAACCCCCCTACCCTCAAGGAATTTATATTTTAGTGGAGGAGACACAATATAGAAATGAGCATACATATAAGATAGCTTCAAATAATGGCATAAGTTATATCAGTCATTTTTGCTGCATAACCAACCATAGTATATTCCGTGATTTTTTAAATGACCATTTATTCTTGTTCATGAGACTACAGGTCAGCTCGGCAGTCCTACTGGTCTTGTCTGGGCTCCTTTATGCATTTACAATTGGCTCACATCAGCCAAGTGGCTCTGTTTCTAGGGAAGGCCAATGATACCTCAGTTTCCCTCCATGTGTTCTCTTATCCTCCCCCAGCCTGGCTCAGGTTTCTTCACTTATCAGTTGTTGGGGTCCAAAAGGAACAGTGGAGGGCTGCAAGGCTTAGAGCTGGCACACTTTTATTTCTAAAACATTCTCTTTTTTTGAAGTTTAATTATTTGGGGGGGAGGGGGAGAGGCAGAGAGAGAGAGGGAGACAGAGAGAATCCCAAGCTGGTAGCACAGAGCCCGATGTCGGGCCTGAATTCATGAACTACGAGACCTTGACTTGAGCTGAAATCAAGAGTCAGATGCTTAACCGACTGAGCCACCCAGGTACCCCTAAAACATTCTGTTAGTCAAAGTCATAACTCCAGCCCAGGTTCAAAGAATGGGGAAATTGATTCTACCTGTCAATGGAAAGTGTTGCAAAGTCACATTGCAAAGCAGCATCAGTAGACAGAGGGATTGAAAATTGTGGCCATTTTGCAATTAACAACATGGGTTTTAAAAATTTTTTTTTTTAACGTTTATTTATTTTTGAGACAGAGAGAGACAGAGCATGAATGGGGGAGGGGCAGAGAGAGAGGGAGACACAGAATCTGAAACAGGCTCCAGGCTCTGAGCAGTCAGCCCAGAGCCCGACGCGGGGCTCAAACTCATGGACCGTGAGATCGTGACCTGAGCCGAAGTCGGACGCTTAACCGACTGAGCCACCCAGGCGCCCCAACAACATGGGTTTTAAAGAAAATAAAAGGGGATAATGGAATAAGAAAGCAACAAGAATGAGAAGCTTCTTTATATTAGATCAGAAAAGACCTTTCTGAAGGGATAATATGTTAAGTGAGATCACAGTGATAATAAAGAGCAACTATGCATCAAAGATTAGGTAGATGAGCACAATAAGCAGTGAGAGCAGCATGTGCAAAGGCCCCGAACAGGAAAAAAAAATCTTAGAATCTTAATTGTGTTCAGGAATCAGAAAGGAGTTGGGCCTGAGTGGAGTAGGTAGCAGGACATGCTAGGAGATTGAGACAAATAGGCAGGAGGCCCTCATGTTTGGCCTTATAGGTTATGGTAAGATATTTGGACCTTACTTTATTTTTGCCTTACAATACAATTGACTATATTCTCTATGCTCTACCTTTCATCCTCATGATGGGTTTCATTTTCAATACGATAAGAAGGTTTCAAACAGGGAAGTGAATGATCTGATCAAAATTCTAAAGAGGCCACTTGGGCTGCAGGAGCGGAGCAAGGACATCATACAGGAGATCGTTGTAACAGTCCAGGCAAGAGATGCCATGACGCAGACTGAAATGGTAGCAGGGCTGGTGGTTAAGAGGTGGATGCTCTCTGCAATAGATTTTTGAAGAGTCTGCAGGACTTACTAATGGATTAGCTTTTAGTGGTGTTAGTTTTTTTCTTAAAAAAGATGACTCCAAAGTTCTT
The DNA here is from genome assembly GCF_018350215.1 of Panthera leo. Classification (NCBI taxonomy): domain Eukaryota; kingdom Metazoa; phylum Chordata; class Mammalia; order Carnivora; family Felidae; genus Panthera; species Panthera leo. The sequence goes on from NC_056686.1 coordinate 29,722,188, forward strand.
GCCTTGAACCTCCGCAGGAATGATGAATTACTGAATGAGCCCCATCACTAAGATAAAAAGATGGTGAGATGAACGAGTTGGGAAGAGAGGAGTAAATCAAGAGTTGTTTTTTTTGTTTGTTTGTTTGTTTTTGACTGAGGGCACATTAAGTGCAAACAAAGATCCCTCACGAACACAGACACAAGTTTGTCTTTAACAAACAGGAGGGGTGCCAACTGTGGGGAATTCTGCTGCAATGGTGGAAAATGCAGATAGAGATGTTACCCTGGGGGTTAGCAACATGGAGCACCACTATTCCTACCTTCCAGAAGCAGTATCTCTCTGCCCCCTGGACATTCCTGCAGCCCCTTAACAACTTCTCAGGCCACATGCCCTGCTTACCAATTTTAGCCAGTTGGCCACCCCAGCCAACTACCACCCACTACAACTGTCATTCAGATCACTGTCAGTCTGTCCCCAAGGTTGGAACAGACTTTGAACAGTGCCTCCCTCCAAAAGGAACTACAGACTTTCCTGAAGATTGGGGATGGTGGTGTGGAGAATGAGGTGGCATATTCTCAGGGTATGAGGACCAACAGGTGCCTCAGGCCACAGAGGTCAAGGCCTTCTGGAAGCTAGAACTGGCAGATGGTTCTTGAGAATCCTTCCTGAGGTCCCATGTTCCCTTGGAATACAGAATGCAGGCAACCACTTTAATATCAATGACTGACACAGTTCTTGGTGATAATAGCATAGGAAGGGAAGCTAAACAAGGTAGGTCAAAGCAAGACCTTTTGGCTTCCCAGTTCTACCTCTGGGCACAACAGGCTTACCCTAAGTGTGGTCTGGCTGGAAGAGTCCCAATGATCCTCACTCACTGAGTCCCAGTCAAAAGCTGGGTCCATGCTAGAAACCTCAGGGGATATCCTGGTGATGCTGAGAGCACCATCCTCCCTAGAGCCTCTATTCTGGTCCCTTGAAGCCACCTGAAGTGTTGGTATGATTCATAAATACATTTTTATTTGCTTCTCTCTTGGTATGCATGTCAGCCCAGGTCTCCAGGAAGCAGGTGCTAGGACAGAATTAGAAGTGCCAGGTATTTATAGTGGGGAAATGCCTGTGAAGGATAAAGGGGACCTGAAGCAGGAGTGATCAAGGAAAGCCTTTCATATACTGATCTGACACCTCTGACAGGAGAGGGGGACAAAAGGAGGATTGGGCAGAAAGAGCCACAAAGTGAAGTTCAGCTCTGAGAATGTCATGGCCAGGCCAATAGGAAGCTTGGGGCAAAGATGGCCCATGAGAGGGCTCCTGCATTTCCAGGCAGAAATGGCCCAGCTCTGTGACCCCACAGTGCTCAGTCATTGGCCAGGAGCAGCCCTGGGACGATGTATCCTCAGCTGAACATCACAGCAAGTCCGAAGGAGCAGCACCTGGAGCCCATCAGCCAACTCTAGTCACATGGCTCTTTTGAAGGGAAAGCTAAGTGGCCCACCTCCAATGGCCACCTTCACATGGCTGACGTCATCATAAAGATGCCTTGTTCTCAGAGGATTTGTTACACAGGTGGCCAAAGGATGAAAGAGTCAAAGGGATGATGAGTCTCAAATAGCAGAGAACAAACCAGAAGAAAATAGGTCAAAGCAAAGCTATTACAACTCACATGAGAGTTAGAACACTTCTCGTTTTCTTCTGGCCCCACTGGGTTTTATCAATTTATGGTTGATTAGAATGAGGTTGGATAAAAAGGATAGCATAGGAATTATAGTCAATCACATCATAATAACTTCGTATGGTGACAGATGGTAACTACCCTTATCAGAGTGAGCGTTTCGTAATGTATCAACTTGTCAAATCACTATGTTGTATGTCTGAAACTAATATAACATTATATGTCAACTCTACTTCAATTAAAAATTTTAAATTTTTCTTAAAAATAAAGCAAGGTGACTTTTTCCCATTTACTTACAATGGCTTATGAATCTCTTGCAGTTGATTATTCAGTGTAAGGTGTCAATGAAAGTTCAGGCCCAGGTCCCATCTTGGTCCGAGGACATTGGCTGAGGTCAGAAGGGAAGGAGATCTGAGCCCACCATAGCTCATGGCACTGACTCTCTGCTCCAGGCTCCCATGGACTCATTATCAGTACTGAAAAGCTGAGTGTATGGTCAAGAGCCAGTCAACAACAACAACAAAAGCAGCAGTAGCAGATTCTTCAGGAAATAAAAAACACAAGACTCTGCAGCTCTGTAGTTGAACTATGGGATCCATAAGAAATATGAAGGTGAGCAAGGAGGGACAGCCCCTGAGGAAGGCATCTGTCTGGTGTAGGAGGACACGGTCTAAACCCTCTTTGAATTTCCATCCACTAGAAGATGAATAAATATTTGTGGAACGAACTAGTGAATGAGCAGGAAGGCAACTTCCCCATCATCTGAAGTGGATACTTGGAAAGAGCAAAAGAGAAGTCAACCCCAGTCAGGAGGAACCAAGGACAACTCCAAAGGCCCAGAACCAAGAAACTAGTGTTGGAGGCAGGAGAAGAGACCAACACTGAACTGGAAGCCACTCAATGGACTCACAGAAAGGACAGGAGGAAATCACGGTGGTGCCCTGGAAACAACAGAAGCTGCCAGCAACATGAGGTACCCCAGCACTCCTCAAAGAATGTGAGGGGATGGATTAGAAATGAGCCTGTGGTGGGGTCTGAGTCAGGAAGACATTGTTTGGTTACTATTCATGGCCTTCTCTGACACCCAGACCCGTGGGACCAGAAGAATCTTGACTTAGTACAGATTGCTGCATTATCATCACAACAGCAGTGAGACATAGTAATTACCCAGCTGTGGAGGCTGAGGTGAACTGGCAGAGGTGTATTATGGAAGACACTAGAAGAACTTTCAAAAGGAGAGGAGAGGTCTGCCAGGACATGACAGGGAGGGCAATAACTAATTCCTGTGGATCCAGAGCCCAAGGGAATGCTATCAGATACCTGGATACCTGATACCAAATACACTTCCTGGAGTGGAAGGGCTAAAAGGGGAAGGATTCAGAACTTTCATCAGAAGACCCGGATCCAAATTCCAGGACTCCCACTTCCTAGCTGTGTGTGCAAACCATTTAACCCATCTGGTTCTCAGTTTCCTTGTCTGTAAAATGGGGCACGTATATAACATCTATCTCAAAAGCAGTTAGTTGACAGCAAATGAGATACTGCTGATGCAGAACTTTATGTCCCCATCTCCATGCTACCCCCACACCCCACCACTGCTCACGCAGAATTGTGTGCAATGCTGGTGCTCACACTGTAAGTTAACGGGACTGTGGGATCAGGCCTCAGAGGGAGCTGATTTGAGGTCTCTGTTCTCACACACTGGCCAAGGCAGAAGCCAAAACTAGCGTCTCTCAAGAACACGTAGTCTCCTCAGGGGCATCTTGGTCCCTTTTGGTACAACACAAGCAAATAGCCCGTGTGTTCCCCCACGCCAACTGCAAGACTGGCAAAGCGGGCGTGAGATTAATGGCTTTCATGTATAACAAAGGCCTTCCTGCAAAGAGGCAGAATTCAATATGCAAGCCCCACCACCCAGGCCTCAGACCCCACCCTCCCGGCTCAGTGGACAGCAGCAGCTCGAACCCGTAATGTATGCGTGCTCCGGCTGCTGGGCCCAAGTTATTATTCATTACGGTTTTCTATTACCCGGTGATAAATGACGCCCCCAGGCTGGCGTTGCCCCCAGAATGCTTATTACGGCTCACTTAAGTAGGCGTTGATTTAGCTTAAATCGGTTGTTCTGTTCAGCCCAGACACGGGCCTGCCCCAGCTTTGCCTCAAAGACTCCCTTCACCAAGGTTTAATTGAATTCTAACTACTCGTGGCCTCCTATTAGGGAAGAATGGGGTAGGAGGCCCAAGCCCTGGTGGTCTCTCTAGCCCTATGTAATCCTAATTTGATAAGGGTCTTCCCTTTGACTCTAGACAATAAATTTGGACAAGCAACTCCAATTAGGCCAGAAAGAGCTGCCTAGATGGACTTAGCTCACAGGGAAATGATGAAATCTCAGGTAGAAGCAGCCCTTGGAGTGTCAGTGTGACTGTCCCTGAGTACTGCCCTTGGATCAGGCCATTCAGGCCATCGTGTCTACGGGCTGCCCTGGTCCATCCATCAAATTGTTTGTTAAAGTAACAGAGCCAGCCCTGGTCCTTCATACAGATCCAACCCAGCTGAGCATCCCTGGAAGAAAAGTGGCCACACCAGAGACATTGTGGCTACAACTAGGACCACCATCATTCATTTATGCAGAAATGCACAGGTGCTCTTGGTGCTGGGTATGCAAGAATGAATGGACAAACAGTACCCTCTCCCATCAATGAGTTCGCATTATAGAGTTTTATTTATTTATTGTCGATTATGTGCCGGACATTGTTTTAAGGGCTTCCCCCAAGCTACCACATTTGTCACCATAACCCCATCAGATTTCCCTGTTCTACAGAGAAAGAAATGGAGGTTTGGAAACATTCAACGATATGCCCAACATTGCTTAAGTGAGAGAAGGTCAATAAGCAGGGGGCACCTGGATGGCTCAGTCAGTTGAGTCAGTCCGACTGTTGATTTTGGCTCAGGCCATGATCTCACAGTTTGTGGGATTGAGCCCCGCCTTGGGTTCTGTGCTGACAGTGCTGAACTTGCTTGGGATTCTCTCTGTCTCTCTCTGTCTCTTTCTCTGTCTGTCTGTCTGTCTGTCTCTCTCTCTCTCTCTGCCCCTCCCTGGTTTTTGTTCCTTCTCTCTCTCTCTCTCAAAATAAATGAATAAACATTTAAAAAAATGCAATTGGCATACACTACCTTTATGTCAATATTTTTCAGAGAAGGCTTAAACATTAAAAAAAACGAGGTCAATAAGGGATGGCCTAGAATTTGAACACAAGCCTACTTCCTCCCGTACTTCCTCCTGTCTATGTTGTTATACATTATTACACCCTTTTATTTGCCTAGCACATTAGAGGTTATGGTGTACTTTTCACCTTCACTAATAATCCCAGCACAGCCTCCTGGACAGCAGCTACTAGTGTCATCATCTATACCTGCAGTTGTTAAGAGCTCATGATCAGATTGGCCTCATTTAGAATCCTTGCTCCGCCTTTTACTCAAAAAAGTGTGACCTTGGACAAGTTATTCGTCCTTTCTGAGCTTCCATTTCCTTGGATCTAAAATGGGTGATAATAATAATGCTACCTTGGAGCACCTGGGTGGCTCAGTCACTTAAGCACCTGACTCTTGATCTTGGCTCAGGTCATGATCTCACAGTTTGTGAGTTTGAACCCCAAGTCAGGCTCTGTACTGACAGCATGGGGCCTGCTTGGGATTCTCTCTCCTTCTCTCTCTGTCTGCCTCTGTCTCTCTGTCTCTCTCTCTCAAAAATAAATAAACAAACATTAAAAAAAAAAAAGTACTACCTCAAAGGTTGTGAGAATTAAATTGGAAGTTGCATGTAGAGCCCTTAGCACAGTACCTTGTGTATGATACACCGTGGTCTTGAGTCCTTGGCAGGAATGAAGAAATGCTCAGGAGATCAACTGTTCTTGGTGGGAAATAAGAAGTCGTCTTCAACACAGAGACAGGTCAGGAGGGTGTCAGCCAGACCAAAGTCCCAAAGACCTGGTGATATTTGGGAAAGAGAATTCCTGCAGGGGCAGAGTCTGAGGCTCAAAAATGTTAAAGACCATAGGAAGTCTGTGGGTTATCTCCCGTATCTCCTGCTACCATCACCTTTTCTTTCTGCCATGGCAAAGTTCTGTTTGAAAAAGCCCATGAATCTCAGCATGGGAATGGAGGAAGGGGTGGTCATTGCATAATAGTATAATAAGGACTGGCACTTCTCAAGCACGAAGAATGGCTCAGATCCGCACTGCTCGATACCCTCAACTCACTTTACCTCGTCACAACCCTCTGAAGCAGGTGCCATCCTTAGCATCCATTTCACAGATAAGGAAAATGAGGCTCAGAGAGATGAAGGAATTTGCCCAAATAATTTAACCGCAATTCGTAAACAGCTAAAACAGAGCTCACATCTGGCTTTACCTTCTTACATACAGTGTCACCTTCCCTCAGAGGGGAGCACAGCATCCCCGAGGAGGGCTTTGACAGCATAAACCAGATGGGAATCCGAGGCAGTTTCTATACACCCATTTCCTTCACCCTGTTCTTAACGTGCCAAAGAGCCCTACAAGCTGAGGAAGAACTGAGAGTGGCCGAAAGTCAGAAACAACACGGGCCAACTGCCTTGTAAGTGGTCAGAGACCACAGAGTGCTCTTCAACGAACTGGGCAGATAATAAAAATGTTGCAAACCGTCAATCACATCTTTAGTCCCTCAGCTTTCATTTCTGTTGTTGGTGTCTCCTTTTACTTAAAAATACAGGTGCTGTATCCAGCTTCTTCCTCCCTGAGCTTCCGAACTTGCTACTCACAGGCTAGAGCCGACAGGGAGGCACGGTGGTGTGTACAAGCTGGTACGTCTCAGAGAGAAAAGGGAGGTTTGAGGTGCTTGTGTTACCCAAAAAGCTAGGCAACCTTCCCAGTGTGCAGTCCTTCCAGGGCCCCGGGGTCAGTGTTGGTAGTGTTCCGTATAAGGGGACACACACACACACACTCACACACACATACACACACAGGTGTCCACCTGTGCCCACCCCCACCCCCCAGGCACATACCACATGCTGTCCGGTCCAAAGCCAAGAACATCTTCTTTAGACAAGGTCACTTTGGGGCTGCTAATAAAATTCAGCTATGGAATTATTCATCAGGTTTAAAAAAAACACATCATTTTCATCATAAAAAATAATATAACTATGTTACAGAAGAAGTGAAAAATAGAAGAAACAAAAGAAACAAAAATAAGCCATAACTCATTCACCCTGACGTGAGTCCTATTAGCATTCTCCGTAGGTTTCCTCTCTCCCCAGCTCTAGATCTTACCTCCTGGTAATTGTGGTGCTCTTGCAACGGTGTCCCCAGTGTTTCATGGCCCCATACTACATCCTAAAGATTTTCGGCACCATATGCAATCTTCATGACTGTCATTTGAATGACCACCTCATACTCCATGGAGTCGTGCTATCCCTCACTCGGCTATTCCTTTGGTGAGCACGTCACTAACCTAAGCAATGCTGCCATGAACATCTTTGTATTTTTTGTGTCCTTCCCCAGTCTTTGGGATTATTTCCTTAAGATGACTTTTCCACATAAATGCAATATCTGGGTGCAAGGGAGTGACCCACGTTTGCACCCGGCATTAATGATCACCACAAGTGCGGGAGACTATCGCATCCACTGCAACATTGTCCACGCCGATGTTACCTTTTTAACTCACTTAATAGGTTAATCGAAATGATACCTCTTCGTTGTCTTAATTAGCTTTGGGGAAGGGGGTGTCCTCGAAAAGGGTCACGGCATCTTGTCATTTTCAAGCGTCGAGAGCTTTGACCTCAAATAGTCTGGGGCTGAAAATATAATTCTGCCATTTCACCAGCTGCATGCCCTGCCTTACTTAATTCTTCAGAGCCCCATCTGTTCTTCTCATCTGCAAAATGGTGATGATGGTGCCACCTACCTACAGGGCTGGCATCAGGATGACACAAAATGATTGATCTTAGTCCTCTTCCTGGCATATGATTAGCACCACATGTTTCTGGTTGTAGTTTATCAATAACTTTAAAGCACTACAAAGTCTGATTATGCAGTCAATAAACATTTATGGAGGTTCTGGAGATGCAAGAATGAATAAACCATAGGTCTTGTCCTTGAAGAGGTCCCAGTCTGGTGGGGATTGAACAAAGGAGAATAAAACAACAGCGTAGTGTTACAGTTAAGCTCAGAATACGCTCTGATGATGCTGCATCAGAGGTACAAACTGAGGGGGCACAGGGGCAGAGCCATACCTCATCTGGGAGGGCAGGGGGCGAAGAGAACATTACGGAAAAGGCACAAAGGGAGATGGGCATTGAAGAATGGGTGGTATTCCCATGGGTGGACATGCGGGGGCCCAGGGAGGGGGCACAAAAAAAAGGCCTGGAAGTGAGGAGTTTTACCCAGAGCGGATGTGGGGAACAGCAACTAGTCCCACTGGGTTCATGGGCCGCAGATCTGACCTCACGGGGCAGCTGATCTGATTCCAGGAGGAGCCTGCCTCATGGAACTCCCTGCTGGCTCCCTCAGCCTTTTCAGTGAGGTTAATACTCAAGATGACTGGTGTGGGGAAAGGGGAAGCTTAAATTATAAATCCCTCTTAGAGCTGCCTTCTGACACTCCTTGAGATCGAAGGATGCTGATAAATAAGGCCACCCTGTGCAGAACCCCAGAGGACTGAGCGGTACCTTGTCAGACTGGAAAGCCCTGACACACTTGGGAGGGAAAACACACACTGTATCTTCCAGGGAACCTTACTATGAAAGTCTTTTTCTCATGGTCTACCTGCTTCTTCTGTCCATAGCCCCAGTGGGCCATTATGGCCAAAGGCAGTGGACATAGCTCAGCTCTGCAAAGGAAGTTTAGGGAAAATCTATTCCCCAAGACCTAATGCCATTGTGACCTCCCCCATCAAGCCCTCTGCCATCCCCCTGGCTTTCTCCTCAGCGTTAGCATATCCCTTCTTCATCCTCTCTTACAGACCCATCCATCCTTGTTTTCCCATTCACTATAGCCACATCGTATCTCCTGTCCTCACCAGCTACATGGTTGTCTTCGCCCATTCAGTCTGCTATGACAAAAATAACACAGGCTGGATGGATTAGGCAACAAACTTTCTCACAGTTCCAAAGACTGGGACATCCAAGATCAAGGTGCCAGCACATTCCTTGTCTGGTGAGGGCCTGCTTCCTAGTTAGATGACCATCTTCTGGCTGCGTCCTCACATGGAGGCCTGGAGGAAGGGACAGAAAGTTCTCTGGGGCCTCTTTCATAGGGGCTAATCTCATTCATGAGGACTCCACATCATGATCTAATCCCCTCCCAAAGACCCCACCTCCTAACACCATCATACTGGGGATTAGGTTTCAACATAAGAACATGGGGGACACTCAGGCTACAACAATGGCAAATTCCTTGAAGGCAGGGCTGTGATCTGCTTGTCTTTGCCTTTGTTTCTTTCATTCCCATTCAGACACCGCTCCAAAGTAAAACTGAATCAAAAAACAATCAAGCAAATGGGGATTGACCTGGACACAGGGTGAACACTGACCATCAGGAGCAAGTCTGGGACTGGGATCCCAAGCACTTAAGCATCTTTAAACCTGTCTCCTCTTCCCTCCTCCTTCCCTTCCTCCTCTCCTTCCTCCTCCTCATCTGCCTTCCTCCCTCTCGTTATCTCTCCTCCTCTCTCTCCCTTCTTCAGATCCACCAGGCCTCTTGTCTCCTCTCCAGACATTCAATTCCTATTTTCTTCCCTATAGACCAGCTTCTCCCGGCTCAAAGTCCAGGGCAGCCTTACTACAACATCTCAGTTCAAGCCAGCAGCTTTGTATGACCCAGACTCACTACAGTCTTGATTCCAAACTTCGAAGAGAAGAGAGAGAATCAGACTGGCCCAGCTGGTGTCAGATGCTCATCCCTGATCCAAGAGCACTCATGATATCTAATCTTTATGGAGTACTTCTTGAATACCAGGTACTGCTCCAAAGGCTTACACATATTGACTCGTTTAATCCTTATACCAAGCCTTTGAAGTAGGTTCTACTGTTAGCCTCATTCTACAGATGAGGTAAGTTCCATAACAAAAATCTGGTTTGCATGACTGAATTCACATAACTGGCAAGTGATGGAGCCAGGACATGAACCCACGGACTCTGACTCCAGAGCCGAGGGCTTTAACATTATACTGTATTGGTCTGAGACATCATGGACTACGGACAGCGCCTAGTGGAGAGACAAGGCACCTATCCTCAGAGATGGGCAGTCATCAAAGAATTGGATGGCATCCTCGAAGACTTTTTACTCCTGGGACACCTGGATGGCTTAGTAGGTGGAGCATCCGACTTCAGCTCAGGTCATGATCTAGTGATTCATGGGTTCAAGCCCTGCGTCGGGCTCATTGCTGTGAGCATCTGAGCCCACTTTGGATCCTCTGCCCACCCCCATCCCCGCACCTCCCCCACTTGTGCTCTCTCTTTCAAAAATAAACATTAAAAAAAATGTTTATTCCTGCTCAAAAACAGCAGACGGATGGACGGATGGGTGCGTAGATGTGTGGAAATTTGACAAGGCCATCTCTTCCCTGCTCAGCCCATTCTACAGGAAAAGACTCTATCAGCTAAACTAGGACTCTGACAATATCTTAAGTTTAAAAGAAAGGGTCAGGGGGAGCGTGTCCTCTTACCCTTACCTTCAGGGCTTTGGTATTAAAGCAACAAAAGCTGAAACTCCTAGGTAGGAAAAGACAACGTACCCCTGAGTTTATCCACTGGATCATCTCAGATTGGGAGAGCGGGAGAATGCCTAGAATATAAGGGACCAAAGTGGCTAGGCCATTAGGGGAAGGAAGAAGAGAAAGGATAGGTTTCTCAGAAGTTTCCAAGTGGGACACAGACCAATGGGTACACGGCACCCATGACAGGAAGGTGCTGCGATGAGAAGGTGTGATGGAGGGGGAGGGGTGAATACTAAGATCTGTGGCCTTTGGACCCACCTGAGAAGATCCCTGTGACCAAGTGTAGCATAAGGGCTGAGGAGCACCCCACCTTTTAAATACTGAGCAGGCTTGAACAGAAAGCTAATCCACAGTGACCAGAGGGGACTGAAGACCAGAGTGGATCGGGTAAACCCCCCGCCCCCAGGGCATTTGTACTACTCAGCCATGTTGGGAAGGAAAGGAACAGAAACCCACATGAAGACTTGATCTTGCCAGCCTAGAGGGATGGACACTCAGAAGAGGTTAATTCTGACTTACAGAATTGGAGAAGTGTGCTGTCTCCTAAATTCTAAAATCGTACTTTAAGTGGTCTTATTGAGGCACTTCCGGATGCCCGCTAAGCCAGTGCTTGTCCTGGGTGGGGATACCCTCTGGGTGTGTGTGCCCTCCCCAGCGCCAACTTCTCCGTGACCCAGCTGTCTTCCAAGCTGTGGTTGCTTTGCCTCCCATGTGCCCCACATACAGAATATATCAGTCCTCCACTTAAACCTCTTCAGGGCCTCTCCGTTGTCCTCAGAAGAACATCTCAACCCTTCATCCCACCTGCATGCATGAGTTGTCCCCTGCTGATCCCCAGCATCACCTTCCCACAATCTCCTCTCCCAAAATCACATTGACCTTCTTCCAGAAAGTTTCTTTTTATTATTTTTTAATGTTTATTTATTTATTTATTCATTCACTCATTCATTTATTTATCGATAGAGAGCACAAGCAGGGGAGAGGCAGAGAGAGAGGCAGACAGAGGATATGAAGTGGGCTCTAAGCTGATAACAGAGAGCCTGATGTGGGGCTCAAACTCACAAACCACGAGATCATGACCTGAGCCGAAATTGGGTGCTCAACTGACTAAACCACCCAGGCACCCCCAGAAAGTTTCTTCAGCAAGTCCTCTTGTCTCCAGGGCTTTGGGCTTCTGCTCTCCTGAATGCTTTCTCCCAAATGTCCCCCAGTGCTCAGAAATACCCACACACACACATAAACACAGTCACGTGTGCACATATGCACACAAACAGCAACCATCTCTTACTATCCTTCAGATATCCATCCTTCTAGAATGCCTTCAACGCCGGGCCTTAAAATCCAAACGTACATTGAAAGTGGTTGTATTTATTCCCTCATACCTCTGAAAAGGGTTCTTATAAGTCTATAGTGCATTTCTAATCAATGGTGTGTTAGGTTTTAAGGGGTGCCTGGGTGGCTCACTTGGTTAAGCGTCCAACTTTGGCTTAGGTCGTGATCTCACTGTTCGTGAGTTCAAGCCCCACATCAGGCTCTGTGCCGACAGCTCAGAGCCTGGAGCCTGCTTCAGAGTCTGTGTCTCCCTCTCTCTCTGCCCCTCTCCCACTCATACTCTCTGTCTCTCTCTCTCAAAAATAAACATTAAAAAAAAAACTATAGCAATTGTTGGGAGGCCTGGGTGGCCCAGTCAGTTCAACATCTGACTCTTGGTTCCAGCTCAGGTCCTGATCTTACAATTTTGTGACATAGAGTCCCGTGTCAAGCTCTGCACTGACAGCTTCAAGCCTGCTTGGGATTCTCTCTCTCTCCCTCTCTCTCTGTCCCTCCCCCACTCGTGCTGTCTCTGTCTCAAAATAAGTGAACTTAGAAAAGAAAAACCATGGCGATTGTTGAATGAACACAACACAAGCCCCCTGCTCCTTCCCCTTGTACCCCATTCTTCCCCGCTTCTGAGACCAGCCCACTCTCTCCCTTGTTTCTTGCAGCCACCCTGTCTGTACCCACTCCCTGTTCTGGCTTCCACTGTGGCCACCAGATCCACAGCCACACTCAGAAAACTTTGGACAGGAATGCCTTCTTTGTGAAGGAGAGGGGACGGCACGGAGTGCCACAGACCTCATAGCTTCAAAGGTCCGATGCCCTGACCCAGGAGAGAGGGTCTGACCTCTAACAGCTGAGCAGCCTAACACATCGGCAGAGTTTGCTGCACAAGACCCAAGTTTCTTCAACGTTCTGGACTGAGCCATTCATCAGCTCTGACACCGCAGGCAGCTTCCTAGGCAAACAGCTTTATTGCTGCATGAGATTAACCCAGACTGTGGTAATTTGTAACAAAGATAAGAAAATTGCACTGGTCTCTTAGAAATAAATCTGAATTCCAGAGTGGACAAAGGGGACTTCAACTTGAAATCTGCTATTTCAGATATAATCATATTTATAACAGCCCCTGAAGAGTATGAAAAGCCAAGTGCAGTTTCTTGTTGGAGGTGTCATTTCAGGACCCACCATTATGAAATCAATTTAGCTGGAATTCTTAATGAGTCCAAACCCCATCTAACTTTTTTTTTTTTTTCCAAACCCCACCTAACTTTAATGAAAGATTATTTGGCCTGTTTGAGAATCGTTCCCTTGTCTATCTGACTTCATGATATGGGGTATTGGGGGTGGCTAATGGGGGATGAGGGGATGTGAGGTCAGGTGACCTGCCTCTTACCAGCTGTAGGATCTTAATGAACCAGAGATGATAATAGAGGCCCCTCCCAGAAGCCTTGTCATTGTCATTAAATGAGATAAGAATGTGAAAGGAGAATACAGACGTCAGTGATTAATGAGTACCTGTTAACCTAATAGGTATTGTGGGGTTGGGCTCTTACAACTGCGCCCAGCGAGGCCTTAACTTCACCAGCGTGGCCTCATTTAATCCTCCAGATAATCTCACAAAGAGGGCATGGTAAGTATCTCCATTTAAAAATGAAGAAACTGAAGACCAGAGAAGTCATGGAACTTACCCCAGGTCACACAGCTGGTAAGGGGCATGACCCGGATTGGAACACCTGCCCTTGGCCACTTTCCGATGCTTTCCCATAGGCAGCAGTCTCTGTGTGAGCCACAGACATACAAAAGTGACAACCATGTGATGCCCGACCTGGCAGAGCACACAGCCTGGCTGTAACACACACCCATAAATAAGTACCTTCACTACACTGATGATAAGTAATGCCCATTAAGTGCTTCTATGTGCCAGACACTATTGTAGGAGCTTTGTACAAATCTCACTGACACAACCAGAGGGGGAGGTGGACACTATTATTACCCCACTGTAGAGATAAAGGAACAGGGTCAGTGATGTTAAGAGAGCATCCATTTGTACATAGCGGAAGCAGGAATTTAACCCGAGCTACATCCTTCCTCTTCTATTGCAAGAAGAGGTGCTACACGACAGAAATGCTAGAAAAGCCATGAGAATCCAGGTTTGAAAAGGGGCCAAAAAGTCTCCCCAGAAGAGGTAACTCTTGAGGTGGATGTTGGAAGAAAGGCAGGAATTGGTCCAGCAAACCAAGGGGAACACCAAGCAAAATCTCAGATTACCCTGAGACCCTGAATGAGCCCACCTATCAGCCCCATGAGCCAGAAGATAGTCAGCTGCACTGAGCTGGCTGTTGAGAGCATTCATCTAGAAGGCAGGGACCCATGTTAGCCTTCTCTGCACACCCCAGGCCTGGCCCTGATACCCTTCTCCGCACACCCCGGGGCCTGACCCTGATTAGGCACTCAGTATCTTTGTGGAACAGAACCGAGTCCACAGAAACTTGGACCTAGCCGAGCTCTTGAAGACTGGGTCATCCAAGTTCCTCATTTTCCAGGCAGCAAACAGAGCCCCAGAGGGGAAAAGAATGGAGACTTTACAAATCCCATGTGTACATGGGCCCAGAGGGTCCCAAGGCAAAGGGGGCAGGAAGGAAGTAGAACAGTCAGGGGTACTTGCCATTAGTGTGAACTGGGTCTGAGCTAGAGGCCTGAGTTAAGGTCATGACGAAGGATAGACACTAATAGAAAGAGGCTACTTAGCATGGAAGTTGTTGCCAGATGGATCCCTGATTGATTTGGGGTTCTGACTCCCATTGGCTGCTTACACAAATTAGCTTATCTGAACCTCAGTTGCCACATTTGGAAACTGGGGACAATAATGTCCATCAGAAGGTTATTGTGAAGATTAAGGGTAATGATGCAAATAAAGAACTCAGCACACAGTACATGCTCAATAAATAGTACTGATTCTGAGGGTCCCAATGACACCCTTTTTGCCAACCTCAGTCAGTAGCCTATTGAGCTGATTCCCCTCCTGCCCCACCTTGTTCATCCAGCACAATTCTTCCTGCCTGCCAGAGCCTCCCCCAGGAACTCAGAAATTCCACAAAATTGGTGAGACTCAGTGGCAACAGCTCCACTAAAACGGCCTAAAATTTCTTAAGAGAGGAGGGAGGTGTGGATTGATCTGGATTAGTCAAAGAGTTTGCTTTCACCAACAGGTGTGGGCAGAAGACCCAGCACAGAATGGGGCCCCTGTACCCAGCCCTCCTCCCGGCCCCAGTTTGAAAAGGTTCTGAGGGGACGGGTTGGTTCTCAGACATCAAGCCCCCTGTCTTTAATGTCTTCATTACCCACAGGGGCTCTGAAAAACAAGACTACAAGTTCAAGGATCTTGCGTGGAGCATAGAGGCTTCTTGTCGAGGTCTAGACAGAACAAGATTGGGCGGGGATGGGGGGGGGGGGCTCATTTTAGAAACTTCCAGAGGAAAAGTTCCCGAGAATGGATTCAATGCCCAGGTGAGCACCCAGCTGGCCACTTTGCCAGCAACTCCCCACGCTCTGTCCTTTTCCCCCAAACCCTTCCGCCTCGAGGGTCCGTCGAAACGTCTCTTTCGTACTTTGCCCGGAAAGACAGTAAATATTTTTCAATGAAATTCCGCGATCAATTAAACACCGCCTCTCTTTAATATGAACGTTGAACCAACAGCGGCTGCACGCTCCAACAAGAATATTTAAAGCAATTAAACTTTAGCTACTTTTAAAACAAATTCTTTTAAATGCTAATGACCATTGTTTTCGCACTTGATAAGTAAAATTTTGTGTCGAGCAAGGTTAGGTGATTGCAATGATTTAATTGTACTTCTCAAAGAAAGGAAAATGTTAAAAAGAATGCTAAGATGGACCTCTTACCACATTCCTACAGCAAAATGTCCTGTAACAATAGAACCATGATTTGCTGAAATTAAAATGCTATTATGGTGAAATTAGGGCTTCAATATTTTTAGCAGCCTTAATAGGCCTTGCATTTTAAGGGACATCTGATAATAGATAATTACATTTCATCTTAAAGAAACTGAGTTGTTTTCTTAAGGAAAATACTTTTCTTTCTTCCAGAGAGGTTAAAGCTGAGCCATCATTAGAAGCAGCACCCAGCTCCAGGTTCCTGCTTCAGCTTGGGAAATAGAGATTAGCATATAAATAGCCTTCGGTGCCTGCTTGATTCCAGCTATTTTGCGTTTCAATGTGGCATCAGAATGCACTTAGCAAGAAATGTTCGAGAGGAGAAAGAGGTTTGTAATATGTCGCTTTTATAGAGGGGGGAACTTTAAGTATAAAAGATCATTCACTCCTCTGTGGGCTTTTTTTTTTTTTTTGTATCCTTTCAATGCCCCAATTACAGACTCCGAGGAGCCAACAGGCCCCCTAGAACGGAGCCTTAGTTTACGCGGCAGCTCTTTCTTTGGACCTGGAAAATAAGTCAAAATGGTGCACAGGAAATAAGATAAATACGTGCTTCCTCCCGGATTTGGTGGCATCCCTCGGGGGCACAGGCCGGCCCTCCCTTGTCACCCCTGCGCTACCCATCAGCAGTGGAGACGAGGGACAGACGGCTCCTCCAGGACCCATTTTCTGGAGCGATGAGGGACACTCCTGGCTTTCTGCCTGAAGGCCGGCGTCCCTCCTGGGAAATCTCAGGGATTGGGCCCAGAGCCCGGGGTTCTTCCTGCCCTCGCTTGCCCACCACTACCCGCACACATGCACGCATTCGGGCTGCCTGGGGGCCAGGCAGAGTCTTGGGCTATTACAAGATGTTTCTTACAACCCACACTTTCCTCTGGCACAGGGCAAGGGGCAGTTCTGGAAAGAGTGGGGCTCACAGCTCTTCAGGGGACACAGATTTTCCTGGACGTGGCAGCAGCAGAGGAGCTCTGTCAAGCAAGTGGTGACCCCCCCTTTCGGCTCCTGGGGTGGCTTGGCCCAGCCCGGAGCCCTGGGTTCCCCTGCCATCTTGTTAATGGACCCATGATGAGTTCCTCCATCTGTAAAAAGGAGAATTGCAAGCCCTGCCCCGCCCACTCGTGAGGCTAGCAGAGGGAAAAAGTAGGAAAATGGATGTGAATGAACTCTGGAAGCTGTCGCCTATGTTAGTAGCATGTGATTAGGGTGTTGGTGAGGTTTTATCCTGGATGGTCTGTCCTTTTGTGCACCCGCCCCCGGGGCCTGAAGTGAGAGGGATAAGGAAGAACCAGGTTTCAGGAAACCGGGTAGGTAACAGCCCTCAGCTGTCGGACCAGATGCACCTGTCTGGGTTGTTGAGAGGCATCTCTGGGAAGACAAGAGCTGGGGCTGAAGACAGAGGTGCAGGCGGACCTGGGCATCAAGTCCCAGCCTCACCACTGGCAGCAGCGGGAGTGTGTCATCAGCTTCTTCCTGGCTGAGGGACCCTTGATGAGGAACGCTTTAAGGCGAGGCACCTTCCAGGGATGTTCAGAGACTCAAAGTAGAGATCAGATGGAAAGGTCTTCAGGAACTGTAAAGCAGGGTGTTTGTTTCCTTCGTGTCCTTTTGGCCTGTGCACAGAGGGAGTAAGCAACAAGCCCTGGGACCCACAGCAAAAGGGGGGACTGGGGGACTAGCAATTTGTTCACACCTCTCTTGCTCTTAAACCCAGCCGCCTTCACCACAGGAAAGTGTCCTGGTGGGCCAGGGGACTGCCTGGTCTCTACAAAATTGGCCCGATGTCTCCAGGGTCCCTCTCACGCTGCACCATGTCCTACAGACACCCTCCTACCCCCTGGGCACTGCCTTTCTGGGAAGGTCACCACCACTTCGATTGGGACCCTGGTAACCGAGGATTCTTACCGGCAGCAGTGGGGCAAGGGTGCCAACACGCAAAATCTTTGTTTCTTTTCCCCTCACTGTGCCACAGCTTCAAACACTGGTGCTGACAAAACAGTGCTGATCCTGGACCCCATGCATGAAAGTAGGTTTTCGTCCCAAAACACTACGGTGGAACAGATGCGGCTCCTTGCAAGGAAGGCATTACTTGGGTGACTTAGTGACGGGCCGGCACAGTGGGCCAGAGGGCATGGTGCACTCAGGCCAGAGTTCCGGATCCTGGTCCGCTCTCTGCTGCTGACCTTGGGTGAACTCCTTCCACTGTGTGCCCAGGTTCCCCACCCACAGAGGGAGGGCTCTACATCCATCTCCAGAGGCCCTGGTAGCTCAAACCTCCATCTGTCCCATATTACTGTTCCCCTGGGTTTCCTCTAGCCTGAACACTTTTCGCTGTAGCCAAGATGCTCAACATCATCTGTTTTGCAACCCAGGCAACTATGCTATGATATATCAGCTTCCATTTTCAGGATCTTTTATTATCCCCATTTTATGCATTAGGAAATTGAGGCTCAGAGCAGTTGCCTAACTGACCCACAGTCACACAGCTCTTAGGGAAAAGCCAAGATTCAACCACAGGCTTTGACCCCACTTCAGAGCCCACGTTCTTAATTATTGCACACTGTGGCATTTTCCCAGGTGACTGCCTAGGGACTGTTTGCAATCAACATGATTATCTTTGGTGCCTCGAATTGTTCTCCAAAATTTGATACAAAGAACATTAATTCTACTGAGTGCTGATGGTTTTCCTCGAAAGGGACTTTCATGATCAAATGAGTTTCACATTGAGTAAAACAAATAAACAGTTTTTTAACTGCAGGAGTTCTTAGAGACTTTAAGATGTGAATAAGGTGCATTTTAAATCTACAACAGGAGATAAAATATACAATTTCCCCCCAAGTCTCTCTCTCTCTTTTTCCAGCAACTTGGGTCCCACTAACAGACTAGAATGCTACAACTTTGGTACTCAGGAGTGAGGGCTCATACTCAGGTATGAGCAGGCATCACCTGGGAGCTGGTCAGAAATGCAAAACATCAGACCCCACCTAGACCTGCTGAACCAGTCTGCATTTTAACAAGATGCCCAGGCGGTCTATATGCACAGTAAAGTTTGAAAAGTACTGGTTTATGATATACATTTAGGGAAGCGTGGCTAACTCATCATGGCTAGCGTCCATGCACAAGCCATCAAACCGGAAAAACCCGTGGTGAAAAAGTATCAAGAATTATTTGGCATCACGTGAACCAAACAACTAGAGTCAGAATTAAGATGAGATGCCGTGATATCACGCAGACATCAGCCAAGAGCATCCCCACAACAGAAAATCTCTTCTCATTCCCAATGGGATGTAAAAATTGATAGAGGTGGAGGGTATGACAATACTCTTTACTAAAGACACTCCTAGAATGTAGACAGGGGAAGCATTGTATACCTCTTCGTGAAATCTGAAGGTCCTTTTTTGTTTCAGCTTTATTAAGGTACAATTTACATATAAAATTGCAAGATAAAGTGTACATCATGGTGACTTCATACACATATGCATTGTGAAAGGAATCCCCATCTCGTTAATTAACACATCCATCACCTCACAGATTTATCTTGGTTTTTTTTTTTTTTTCAGTGAGAACATTTAAGTTCTGCTCTCTTAGCAGATTTCAATTATGCAATACTGTGTTATCAACTCTAGTCACCATGTTTTACATTAGATCCCCAGACCCTATTCATCTTATAGCTGAAAGTTTGTACCCTTTTACAAATTTCCCCCACCCCCTGGCCCCTGGCAATCACTTTTCTACTCTGTGTTTCTGTACAGAGAAGACATATACCACATCTTCTTTATCTACTCATTTGTTGATGGACACTTAGGTTGTTTCCATATCTTGGCTGGTGGGAACATGGGGGTGCAGGTATCTCTTCGAGAGATCCTGTTTTCACTTCTGTTGGCTATATACACAAAAGTGGGATGGCTGGATGTATAGTAGTTCTACTTTTAATTTTTTTGAGCAACCTCCATACTGTTTTCCACAGCCACCACACTAGTTTACATTCCCACCAACAGTGCATGAGCGTTCCTTTTTCTCTACATCCTCACCAGCTCTTATCTATTGTCTTTTTTATTTTAGCCATTCTAAAAGGTGTGTGAGGTGGTATCTCACTGTGGGTTTGATTGGCATTTCCCTGATGATGAGTGATGTGGAGCACCTTTTCATGTACCCATTGGCCATGTGTATGTCTTCTTTGGAAAAATGTCTGTTCAGTTCCTCTGCCCATTTTGTAACCAGGTTGGTTTTTTGCTTTTGAGTTGCGTGAGTTCTTTATATATTTTTTATGTTAACCCCTTATCAGATATAGGATTTGCAAATATTTTCTCCCATTGAGTATGTTGCCTTTTCATTTTTAGTGATGGTTTCCTTTGGTGTGCAGAAGCTTTTTAGTTTGATGGAGTCCTGCTTGTCAATTTTGGCTTTTGTTGCTTTTGCTATGAAGGTCTTTTATTTCTTGGGAGTATACCTCTATTTCCTGCAGAAGTAGTCAAGGTTATTGGACATCCCTGAGCTTATCACCTGGAATACTCTTGGAAAATGGCCCCTTGGTCCCTCTCTCAGTATCTCAGAAGACAGCCTGAAGGATACAAAAGCCTGTCTCAAGGTTTTAAAAATCACAGCTTAAATGACCCATTCATGCAAGATAAGACCCATGCCTAAAGAAAACTGCCTTTGCTTTTGGCTGCAATTATTTCAATTCATGTGGTCACACTCTCTCAAGTTGACCTGACATTTCAAGCTGCAGCTTGATATATCTTTGCTCAACACAAGATGGGGGAAACAAATTAGTTCATATCTAACGACCTCAATGTTTTGGGGAGACAGAAATCTTCCAAAGTATGTGTGCAGAGAGTTTTAGGAACTGGCCTGAAGACAAAGAGCTTATAGGTGATGGCATCTGGATTAGAACCCAGATCTGTCCAACTCCTAAATCAGGACTCTTCCCATTCTAGAATCAGAAAGAGGACACACATGCATTTTTCATACTCTTCACATTAGGTTTCTATGGAGTCTACTCTTCCCTAGACCCCTCCTATTTTTTTTTAATTTTAATGTTAATTTATTTTTGAAAGAGAGAGAGACAAAGAGTGCAAGTGGGGGAGGGAGAGAGAGAAGGAGTCACAGAATCCAAAGCAGGCTCCAGGCTCTAAGCTGTCAGCACAGAGCCCAACGCGGGGCTTGAACTCATGAACCGTGAGATCATGACCTGAGTGGAAGTCAGATGCTTAATTGCTTAACCAACTGAGCCACCCAGGCACCCCAACCCCTCCTTTTGTAATGCAAAATACCTCTGTCTCCCTCCCCACCTCCCCAGCTCTGTTCTGTCTCTGGGTTCATTCATCTTTATTGAATTTCTTTTTTCAGGTGCTGCCCAATGTACCAGCTAGCCAACATTGTTTTCCTATTCTAAATTGTCATGCAAATCATTTTCTAGCACTCCCCATAGCTAGGAAGACTCTGCCTCCCTCAGTCACTGAAGCAAGCCCTTATCAAGGATTGAACTCCCCAGCCCCCTCGGGAACCCAGGTAACTAGCAACCTGTCAGTCAATTTAGATGCATCTCACAGCCAAGAAATCCAAAATGGAACTTGTAAATCCCCCCTCAGTCTTCCCACCTGCCATAGGGCACAATCATACATTTGAGAGGGGAAAAAAGTCTATTCCTCTCTGTTCTTTGCCCCTCGTATCTTATCTATCAGCAAGTCCTTTCCACTCAACTTCCACAACGTATGCTAAATGCATCACTTCTTGCCTTCGCCGCTGTCACCACCAGTTCTAAACCACTGTCATCTCCCACCTGGACCACTGCAAGAGTCTTCTGACTAATCTTCTAGCTTCCTTTTACCTGTCTGCCCTCCAGTGTATTTTTCACAGGGCAGCCAGGGTGATTGGCCACCAGAAACAGCATCAAATCATACCACTCCCCTGCTTAAAACCCTTCCTGACCAGAATGCAGGCACCATAAGACCTGGGATCCAACTGTTATATTCACCTCCACATCCCCAGTGCCTGGTGCAGAGTATGTACCCAAGTAAATATTGCTTGCATGAATGAATCAAATAATAGCCTTAATTGCAAACAAGAATCTTCTGTGATGTATATAAAAATGGCCCTAATTCTTTTTAAGTTTTTCTTTTTATTTTAACATTGTGGTTGGTCTCCTCTAGTTTCTGAGGAGATGTCAACGTATCTAGACTCAAAGCAATTTATTCCTCCCCTTCCCTCCAGCCAGCAGAGGCAAAGGAAAAGGAATTTGCGACTTACACGCACAGATGCATCTGACTTCAGTTATGTTGCTTGAGAATAGATGGGAGATTATGCTGATTGAACTGGACATTTTCCATTTTTATTATTTTAATTATAAACATAAACTATTGGTGGTAAAATCAAATGGAAATCTGCCTATCAATTTCACAATTAGCATCTCATTTCAAGAGACCAATCAACTCAAATGAGGGCCAGTGACCTTAATCTCTCCCCAAATATAGTCCTTGATTCCTCTTATTAGTTGAAAATCTCCAAACTATGGAATATTTGGGTTAACCCCATGTTTGCATCAACGATGCTATTACCACATTTAAATAAGTCAAAGGACTTTTGTGACCTCCGTGTTACGGTTTGTATGGACAAAAGCGAGAGGCTAAGGCTGTGCAAATCAAGAGAAATAACAAGGCCACTTAAATAGGGCCTCTCTTTTCATTTATTTTTCTAAGACTGTGGAGGAAGTGTGATTTTTAGAAGACTTATTTTGCCACCAATTTGATAAAATTAACCCAAGAGGAGAGTAAATCCCAGAAGTCAAACGCAGCTAATTTTACTCCTAAAGATCTGTTAAAAGTCCAAATAGAAAAAAAAAAAAAATTCTCTTTGTGATATAGAAGGGGAAAAATTTTTGTTTCTCAAGAGGAAAGAAGAAGAAAAAATAAATTTGACCTGGCAAATCATACATCTACAGAATATCAATATCCCTACATGGATTAGAACCTGACCATATGCTCGGCAGAGTTAACAACTATTCCCTAAAGACCGAAGGGTCTACCGAGATAGATACAGGACATGTATACATGGGTGCCAACCAACCACTAGAACTGGGCAGACCAGGTACCAATGCATTTGTTAACAGCTATCTGGGTGATTTCATTTTGGGGGAGACTTGGGGTGTCCAAGAAGCCAAAACTACCCAAGAAACGTTTGAAGGTCAGCCAAGAAGCTGCCAGTCCTAAACACCTGACTCCACTGATTCACGTTCATTGAGTAGCTCCATCCAAGTCTTTGCTGAGGTGACTGATTTTTCTTCAACTTGCCCGCATTGATGATCAGCTGTTTGGGATCTGTCTAGCTAGAATTCTTGAGCTTCGAGAAACAGAAACCAACATAAGCTAAGCTTAGCCAGCAAAGGGGAATTGTTTAAAGGAATGTATGTTTCCACGAACTCAAGGACACAAACAACACTGGACCTCAAGAAAGACCTTGCTCTGTGTCTCATTTCTGTTCTCCTCAGCACATTTGCTTCTCAGCTCACGAGGCAGAAGAAAATAGGCACCCCTTCCTCCCAAATTCCCATATGTTCCATTCCAGCCTTTACTAGAACCTTTGAATCTCAGATTCTGAGGAGAAGGAATTGAAGTCACCAAATTTGGGTCAAGTATCCATTCTGATACATCGAACCATGACCAAGGAAGGTTGGTCACATGGTAGAGACATAGCTACAGGAGTATGTAGCCAAGGATGGGGAGGGCAATGCAGGAAGATCACTGTGAGCCAGGCAGAACCCTCCAGACAGTATCCAGTAAAGGGCTGTACTGTCATAACCAGAGACAACTAACTGGGCCCAACACACAGGGTCAAGGCCAAGCCAAATGGTTCCCCTTGTTCCTCTGGTCAGACCATCTCCTTAGAGAGAGAAGCTGGCACCTGGTCAGGACTGACAGCGTACAGCCACACAGCACTCCAGGTGTGGAGCCCTGGCTCTCCTCTCTCAGAGCAACCTGCATTCATACTCTTCATACTGTTTATAACAATTGGTGGTCCTACGTTTATTTGTAAGCTCCTTTAATGTGTATCTCTCTCAACCAGTCAGCTGGAAGCTCTATGAGGTCAGGTACCATGTTGGTCCTACTCACTTTTATGTTCCTGGCACCATGCATGGCACCTAGTAGACACTCACTGAAGAGATGTTGAATGAATGAATGAATGAATGAATGAAACATAGGAGGCCAGGGAAGCTTTTCCAGATCATCTGGTACATGAGTTGAGGTTTGAAGTACAAAATAGTCTTTTAGGAGAACAAGTTGGGACAGAGTGTCTGGAAGAGAGAATAACAAGTACAAAGACATGAAGGCACATAGTACCAACACCACAGAGACCGTGAGGCAGGTTGGGGACAAGAGGGCTGGCTAGAAAGGGGAGATGGAGGCCATCCCATGGATGGCCTTGTATAGAGACAGGAGGATTTGGAGCTAGGCAATATATGTCTAGATTTTAGACAAATCTATCTGATGGGCATGTGGGGGCTGGACTGGAGGCAGGAAGTCAAATTAGGAAGTCTATGGAATCACCCCAGAGAGAAAAGAAATGGCAGCGGGAATGAGGAGGAAAAGATTTTAAGAGCTATTAAGGAAGCAGGATCAGCAGAAATTCAGAGAGGACAACTTTCTGCATTTTATTACATTGTTATTTATGCACATCTTATCTCCCCTGCAAGACTCTGAGCTTCTGGCTCTGTCTTCCTCATTCCTGGGCTACCAGGGCTTGCACTGTGCCCACCCAAAGCACAGCAGGTGTGTTGAAAAAAGAAACTAACCAATGACTGAGTCACAACCACTAACCAAGTGGCACCAGCAGGCTGGGGCTTGATGCCAAGAAGCGTCCTTGGAGGATTTCACGGAACTTGGCTACTTGTATGCTTGTCTTGCCTCCAAAAGAGCTGAGAGCTCCTAACCCTTTATACCCACCTCAATCCCCAGCACAGGCCTGGGCTCAGGGCCACATTCCTGTTTTTGTTTTTGTACTTTTTTAATTTTCAAAAATTTTTTTCCAGTTTTATCACAATTGAATTGATAGCACTGTGTGAGTTTAAGGAGTGCTGCCGAATGAACTGACTTACATATGTTGTGAAATACTTACAATAAGTTTAGTTAACATCTATCATCTGCTACAGATACCAAAAAAAAAAAAAAATGTTTTTTTCCTTGTGATGGGAACTCTCAGGAGCTACTCTCGCAATAGATCTTTCAAATATATCACACAGCAGTGTTGATGATAGTCACCATGTGGTGATACATGACATCCCCAGTACTTAATCTCATAACCGGAAGTTTGTATCTCTTGGCCACCTTCACCTAATTCCCTACCTCCCTGCCCTCCACCTCTGGTAACCACAGATCCGATCTCTCTCTCTTTTTTTTTTTTTTTTTTTTTATGAATTTGATTTTTTTTTTTGTCTGCTTTATTTCGTTATTGTTGTTTGCTTGCTAGATCCCCATATAAGGGAAATCATATGATATTTGTCTTTGTCTGGCTTATTTCGCTTGGCATAATGCCCTCAAGGTCCATCCGTGTTGTCTCAAATGGCAGGACTTCCTCCTTTTTTATAACATTCCCATGTAATGGGTTGAACCGGAATAGACTGATATGGGATAGGGCAGACTTTCTACTCTTTAGGAACCACCTAACATACAGACCTAACAGAGAGAGGGTGGCTGGCAGAATGCTGCCTGCCAAGGCTGAGGGTAGGTGCAGCAGGAGAACATGCCCAGGGCTTCTGGGGGGGAAACTTAAACCTGACTGAACTGCCCCTCCCAGCCAAGCACCAGGAAGAAAGAGGGTAAAACCCCTCAACAGACCAAAAAAATGCTAAACCACCTGAGCCAAAAGCAGAATCCAAAAGCCTCAAACAGCCAGATTGAGCCTGAACAAATACTAGAAGCTTCTTCTGACCCTAGGAAACGATGCAAGAGAAGGAAGGGCGTTCCGGCTCTGTTCTCAGCAAACGTATGATGAACGCCCGAACGCACTCGTGAATGAATATTTTCTACCTATTCATGGCAACTTTCAAAAAAGAGTTAAGACTGGAAATATATAATTTCTAACGAATAGAGATACTACATTTTACCTAGGAATCTATTATTATCTTGATCCACATTAGTTCAAGCTGAAAAATAGAGTTTGCTTCCAACATTTGCTTCACTTCAATACAAAGTCACAGAGGGAAATCCTAAAGTAACTGGACCATGTCATACATCCTAATGCTCTCTGTGCTTGGGGCAAGCCTGGCATTTCCACCCACACCCCCATGGGTGGCAACTTCCCAGCAGGAGACAGAAAGCCAAGCAGGGAGCAATTAGCCCATGACTCGTTTAGGCCTGATGGCCGCCCTTAAAATGGCCACTGTCCTGTCCGCCAACATTTCTCGGTAATTTGCTGGAAACTCTCTACACACATAAACCAGTTTGAATGGAGCATTGTGAAGGGGAAGAAGGAAAAGAAAAAGGAGAAAGCTGCCTTTTGTGAAAAAACTCTCCTGCACTATAAATATGTTGGTAGGCTTTCTTATGTCTTTTTGGTTAAGCAGGTTTAACTTACAGATAACTCCTGGTGGTACTGAAACCCTCTGCCCAAATGTCACTTTTAGTGGTTGCATAACATTCAAGAGGATAAGCCATGACTTACTTAACCATTAACCTCGTTTGGGGCAATCAGGCCTATCTCCATATTGTTAAATGACCATCTCTCCGTGCATAACCCTGTCTCCATATATCAGGTTAACTAGAAGGGAGAAGCAACTGAGGAAGATAATGGACACAACTGAGCACGTTTTCTAAAAGAAGATGTTGCCTTGCTGCCCTGGACAGATTATAAAACAGGACCAAGACTGTCACTTCTCAGTACCTTCTGGCTTGAAGAACACCCTAACACCAAAATTCTCCATAATTGGAATCCCAGTCATCTGTATTTTTTGACCCTCCCAGGAAGGAGCCACGTCTCACACAAAGAAATCTCTCGCAGGTGCACAATAGGGCCAGGACTCCTCACTGAAGATGACAGAAGCCAACAGTAGGCACCTTCTGCAGCAAAGGAAGACTCTTTGACAGCTCACAGCACCAATGGGGAGAAGCAGGCTCAAAAGCAGGTAGAAATCCAGGAATCCAGGAGTCTGAGTAGAACATAGCTGTGGCCACTCCTGGAGCCACGGCCTCCATCTGCAGCCCCCATGGCCTCCAAGATGAATTCTGACCTGTCCCCACCTCCGGGCATCACTCAATCCCGAAGTCACTGCACGGAGCAATAGCAGCATGATTGACTGAGCATGGGCCACATGGCCATTCACATGGACACCTGACCCCTTCCCTTTCTGTACTGGCAAGCAGCGAGGGGGTGGGGGGGCGGGAATGGCTTTCTTTCCCACCTAGCCTCCAAATCGGAAGAGTATTTGGATACTAGGCATTCCCAGAAGACAAATATCTACTGTATACCTCTTTGATCTTTATGACTTCATCTGACTTCCACAACAACCCTGAGAAGGTAGCAGAGCAGAACTTCTTCCCCATCTTACCAACAAGGAAACTGGGGCTCAGAGAGAGTAACTAACTTGCTGCACTGATGTTAGGGGGAGAGATGAGCTCTTTCTGCTACTCGGAACCACCTGTTTGTGGTTTGATGCTCTAAAATATTGACAATGAATATCTCTCATTTGAGCAATGAGTTATTGGAAGAAGATCAACTATCCCAATCATCAGATACAGTACTTCATAAACTTACTGATTTGCACATCATTTGTCTGATTTTGGTTGTTGTTAATACGTTTCCCTCCTGGAGAAAATACTCTGCACGGCGAGCTCATCTGTTCTGCCATTCGATGCATTAACACCTCAATGCGTGGACTAAAATTTAGAGGTGAAAAATCTGGCCCTTCCAGCCAAGACCAAATATCATTTATCTTAACCTTGCATATTAGGAAGACTTTTAAAATGCAACTTTGAAATACATTGGAAACAAAGGTGTTCCATCCCATTGTTTAGATGACTCTCTTTGTTCATTCAGCTGCCATAACAAAATAGCACAGACTGGGTGGTTGATAAACAACAGAAGTTTATTTTTCTCGCAGTTCTGGAGGCCAAAAGTCCAAGATTGAGGCTCCAACATGGTCGTGTTCTGGTGAGGGCCCCCTTCCCGGTTCATGGCCATTGCCTTCTCACGGTGTCCTCACGTGATGGAAGTGCAGAGGGAGCTCTCTCAGACCTTTTTTGTGAGACGCTAACCCCATCCCGAGGGAATGCTCTCATGGCCTAATCACCCCAAGGGCCCCCACCTCTTAATATCATCACACTGGGGCTTAGGGTTATAACATATGAATTGATGGGGGACACAACCATTCAGACCACAGCAGAGAGCAAATCTTCAAGGAAAAAGTTGGAGCTTGTGAAATTTTAGAGCCGTGCTAAATCTCAGAGGCGGCTTGCTCCCTCTACTCTGCCTTCTTCTGGACTTCAAGCAGACTGGGAGGGGTCCAGGGTAGAGGATCCAGGGAACCTCTCTGGTGGAAAAATCTTGGAGCAAGGTTGCTAGCAGAGGATGAAGGCTTGGTCTCCAGACGAAAGGACACTTTGGCATGGACTAAACCACAGCCATTAAGGGTGCCTGAGTGGCTCAGTCGATTGAGCATCTGATTCTTGATTTTGGCTCAGGTCATGATCCCAGAGTTGTGGGATCAAGCCCCGTGTTTGGGCTCCATGCTGAGTGTGCAGCCTCCTTAGGATTCTCTCTTTCCCTCTGGCCCTTTCGCCTGCTCGCACACCCTCTCTCTAAAATAAAATTAAAAAAAAAACTGTTCTCAAAAAATTAATAAAAATTTTTAAAAAATAAAACATAATCCATTAATATTTCATCTCCTTTAATCACCAGCATAGTGGGTGATGAACATCCTTGCCTAATTCTGAACCAAATTCTAGCTTTCAGCCCCAAGAGTTTAGTGAAATTTAACAATCAGAAATGGAGCGTGGATCCAGGATGTCTGAGGCACACATTTTTTACAACAAAATTAATTGTATGTAATTATATATTCTCACTTATGTTTGTATATGTGTAGGGGGGAAAATGTAGACTATAATGCATAGCATTGTCATTTCCAGGAGTAGTAGGATTATAAGGGAACTTCACTGTCTACATTATATATTTTTCTGGGGTTTGAGTTATTTTCAATGAGCAAGTATTTCTGTTGCCATCAGGAAAAACAAACACACAATAAAGGTAAATGTCATCTTTAAACGGTGGTTTTCCAACCTGTCAAACCAAGCTGATATGGGCACATTGAAAGATCTCTTACCACAATATGGCCACATCAACATGGTGACATCCAAGAGCTCCCTTGGGGTCACAGAAGGCATTGAACAACATTCTGACCCCCACCCTCCTGTCAAGCTGTGGTCACTGGCTCATCCCCCTGACTTGTCCCAAGCTTACTGGGACCCCAGGAGGAAGCCCTTGGGCAATATTTTCAGCTGGAAGTCTTAAAATCTCAATGGATCCCAATGGATCCACGAATGGAACCACGATAGCTGTCATCAGGGCAAAAAGCCCATCCTCTGTGGTCATTTCACCACATTCCGGGGACTCTATAGAGAAATGTGTATAATGTATAAATAATAGAAGGCTGAGGTTGGGGGAAGAATCAGGGAGTTCCTTCCTAATGACCTGACCAGAAGATGAATGAGGGAAGAAACAAGGTGAATGTGAAGTGATCTAATTCTGGATGGTTATTAGAATTATGAGCAAACTGCCCCAGGCTTTTAAGTCAAGTCATATTGCTACAGAGTTACTGTTTGCAGATGCACAGCAGGAAGGGAGAAGCTTTTCATGCTCCCGCATCTCGGCCGAAATGTCAAGAATGTTGTCCAGTTTAAAAGCTGACTTAATAACATTAGTGTCTCCTGCCTGAGCCGGTCACAGACCTTCGTGGTGCAAAATGTCAGCACGCAATTTCTCTCACCCAGACAACGCAAGTTTGTCTCCAAGTCACACAGGAGGTAGGTGTCAGCCGAAGGAGGTGGGTAACAGCCTAAAGGTGTGTCAAGCCCCAGGCCTCTGCTCCGGGCCCCCAGTGGAAGGAGGTGGCAGGGGGTGGGGAGAAATGCCAGCTGTCTGAACAATTCAGGGGTCTGCCCCTCCTCCTCAGGCAGAGACAAAGGCCGAGGGATGCAGGGCTGGTGCCCAATCCACCTGTCCGCACACGACCCACCTCCAGAGCCAAGTTGTGGGTAAGAGGCTAGGATGTCAAGGCCACAAAAAGGCTCCCAGAGCCAGCAAGGACAGAACTGGGGACCAGAGATAAGAGCAAGTATGTGAGGGGCCTCCTGTCCCCAGCACTGGGGACAGCTGTGACAAAAACCAACAACAACAACCTGTCCCTACCCTCCTAAGCCTCATAGCCTGTAGGGAAGGGGAAAACCAACAGGACACAAATACTACAAATAAAAACATGTGGTAGCAGCTCCAAGGAAAAGAGAGGATATTCTGAGAAGTCACGGCCAGGGAACGTACTGCAGACTGGGGATAAGAATTCCTCAGGGAAGTGGCTTTGCATGGGAACCTAGGACGGGGAGGAATTGAGTATTGCAGGCCTAAGGAATGGCACGTGTCAAGGCCCTGGACTAGAAAAGCCTTTCAGACAATCAGGGAATAGAAAGGAAAGCAGTGCGACTGGAGCATTGTGGGCAAGGGCAGGAGCAGCCCAGGCAGGGCTGCCGGGGCCCAGGAGGCAGCACAGGGTACAAATGCCAAGAGCCTGTGCTTTGGAACCCAGAGGTGGGTTCAAATCCTGACTCTACCAGCAACTAGCTGTGCGATCTGGAGTAAGTGACTTTACCTCTCTGAGCCAAATTCTTCAAACACACAAAAGGGGAGAATAATCCCTGTGTCTCAGGGCCAATGTCAGGATTCTGTGTGAGATGCAAAAAGTGCCTTTTTGGCACATTAATGGCCCAGAGTAAATACTCAATGGATGAAAGTTAGTGTTGATGCTGACACCATCCGATGGTTTGGGAGTGGCCAGACTGTATCTTTCCGTTGTGCCAGCTGCCCTGGTATAACTTCCTAATGCTCACTCTGACCCCTAACGTCCCAGCCCAAGCCCGGTGTCTTTGATAGAACTGTCACTTTCAGTTATTCTGCAGGTCAATCTCCTGTTCATTTCTTCTCCCTCTGCTTCATACCTGGGCCCACTGGGGCTCCCACCTGCACAGCATCCCTCCTGCCTCTGGCCCCAGCAGCAATCCTGGCTGTTTCAGGCAGCCCCAGCCGCCTCTAGAGCTGGCATAAAGCCAGAGCCACAGCCCTGATTCCAGTGGCTCAGCCATGATCGCTGGGCTCCACAGCTGCTCAGAGGTTCAGGAGTCCGGACCACCTCCTGCCCCGCCCCACTCCACACTGGCCCCTCTCAGGCCTCAGAGACCTGGCTGTTGCCTGGCCTAGAACCTCTAGGTTTCCTGCCCCAGCACTGTGATTACATACTGGTGGCCTGGGCCTGGCCCCTGCTTAAATCCTTCCTACCTGACTCCTGCTCAAGGGCCACAGCACAGTAACATCTCATAGGGCCACAGCCACCTACAGGAGTCCCCACCACCACCTGCCTTCCTGCCACCCAACCCACTAGCCTTCCCAGGACCACGGGGACCAGTGTCCCATAAGCACTGGTCCACACTTCAGACCAAGGCTTCGGGTCACCTGGCCACTTGGCCTGGGCCCAGATGCCCCCTCACTAGCCATGCCTTTGCCTAAATCCTATCCCCGTGTATCATCCCTGAGCCCACCTGAGTCAGAAGAACACAGTGGATTTCTACATTGGCATTCTCCCTTTCTCCACAGCCCTCTTCCAAATCCAGAGCTCATCCTCTTAAGGACATCACTGTGAAAACCCAATCCAACTCTGCAGAAGAGACTCCTGGGAAAAATAGTTTTTAAAACCATAGATTTTAGGGTGCCTGGGTGGCTCAGTTGGTTGAGCATCCAACTCTTGATTTTGGATCAGGTCATTATCTCAGGGTTGTGGGATCAAGCCCCATGTTGGGCTCTGCACTAAATGTGGAGCCTGCTTGGGATTCTCTCTCTCTCTCTCTCTCTCTCTCTCTCTCTCAAAAAACATAGATTTTTCTTATAGCTAAATCTGTTGAGCATTTGCAATGCACCAACTGCAGCTTATATGCCTTGTATCATCTTGGTTAATCCTTGTTTAAAAAAAAAAAAAAAAAAAAAAAACCTCTGAGGTAGCCTCATTTTACAGACAAGAAAACTGCAACTCAGAGAAGGCAAGTTACTTTCCCAGAATCACACAGCTAATAGGTGGGATGCTGAGATTCACTCCCAGGGCCATCTGACTTCAAAGCACACACTCTCGACCACGATACCACACTGCTTTCCCATCATCAGAGACACCAGCCACCCCAGACACAATGCCACTTGGCCCATCTCTGTGCAGCTAGAAGAGTGAGGCTCCGAGAAAGAGCTTGACTTCTTGAGGCCACACAACTAGTGGCAAAGCCTAGACGTTTCCAGGCTCACCGGCCCAGGGCTCTGTTATCCACATCAATCATTCCAGCAGTGCAGGGTAAGCAAAGTATATATGGCCAATGATGGTGGCCTCCAGGGTCAGAGAAATACTTTAAGACTTAGACAGAGTAGGGGTGCCTGGGTGGCTTAGTCAGTTTAGCGTCAGACCGGCTCAGGTCGTGATCTTCACAGTTTGTGCGTTCGAGCCCCGCGTCAGGCTCTGTGCTAACAGCTCAGAGCCTGGAGCCTGCTTTGGATTCTGTGTCTCCCTCTCTGTCTGACCCTCCCCTGCTCACTCTCTGTCCATCTCTGTCTCTCAAAAATAAATAAAAATGTTAAAAAAAAATTTTTTTAATGTCTATAAAAAGATTTAGACAGAGTAACCGATGTCCACAGCTATGCTAAATTGAAAAAAAGAGTTGGGGCGCCTGGGTAGCTCAGTTGGTTGAGCGTCCAACTTCAGCTCAGGTCATGATCTCGTGGTTTGTGGGTTTGAGCCCCGCATCGGGCTCACTGCTGTCAGCACAGAGCCGGCTTCAGATCCTCTGTCCCTCTCTCTCTGCCCTTCCCCCGCTTTCACTCTCTCTTAAAAATAAACATTTAAAAAAGAAAAAAGAGTTAAGCTCTGCTCAGAGATATCGTGGGGAGATGAGGGTATCACTTCCAGAGTGTTCCTGCTTTGAAAGCCCAGTGGTGGCCCTTTAGAGGGTCCTGAAGTTTCCAGTGAACTCAGAAACGCTGCTGTGTGTCCCGACACAGGGTGTGGCTGGGCTGAGCAGCTCACCTCTCTCACAGTCCATCTCTTGGAGCCCAATTCTTGCCTCTCTCTTACTCCATTTCTCAGAGCCCAGGAATCAGAGTCCAGAGGACTACATTTTGGTCAACGCCAGTGATGATAGTAATCGGCTCCTCTCCTAAGCCCCTTTCGCAACACTGGCCACACTCACAGCCCTAGAAGGGTCAACCTATGGTGCCATGTACTCCACTGTGCTCCATAGCTGATTGGCCACAGACAGACACCTGACTCAAGAAGGCCCAATGTGGATTATCTCCTCCTGAGATTTTGGGATGAGGCCCCAGAGCCTGTGGTGTTAGCTCCGGCAGTGGAGCTGAGAGGTCAGGAGACGCAGGGCCCAGGCTCCCACCGTTCTGAAAGAACCACAATGGGCTTTGTGCAGACAGACGTGTGACCAGAAGTCGGGCTGTGGAAAAAGAGAATGAAGACGCCTTGCAGAATGAGAGGTCATGAAGTCCCTCTCCAGTGGTGAAGCCCGGCAGGACAGCCTCACCATCCCCCACAAAAGCGTTGGACGAGGCCTCCTATCTTCCCCAGCTGCCAGCACCCACACCCACCACAGACGTGCCTTCAGTTCCAGAGCGGCCGCCCCTTGCTTCCAAATTGTTCGACCATCAAAACAAGGAAATCCTTTCTCATTCACCACTCCTTCCACACCTCTAGCCACAAGACCATTAGACCATGACCCACCCACCCATACACATCCCTTCTTTGTACCTAGCCAGACAGCTTTCCTGACGGTAAGGTCTTCTTGAAATATCTGAGCCATTCTAGCTGTCTGGCTCACGGTGGTCCAAGGAACAGCATTTGCAATAGACGTTTTCAGCTGCTTGGAATCTTTTCTTTTCCCAAATTGTCCCATTCCCCTGCTGGGACTGTCAATCATATGGCCCCACCTCCACATCCCAGGATGGCCAATCAGAATGCCCCAATCCCACTACTCAGTGACCCTGGGAGGGGTGGGCACGTGACCCAAGCAGGCCGACCCTCCCAGTTGCTGATGAGGAAGCCTGACATACCCTAAGTAAAACAGAAAGTCACAATGCAAGTTTGGGAAGGAGGTTTCTCTTTCTTACATTAGCTATGCCCAGAAGGTGTCTTGGGGCAACATGGAAGGGGTGGGGGGCGGGAGGGAGGCATGTATTAGGCCAGACCAAACTAGTTTGTAGGAAGACCTTAACCATGAAACCTCAGAGGCATAATACAATAAAGGTTTCTGTCTTACAAAGTACTTGACAGTCTCCAAGTTCTCCGTAGCAGAGGCAAAAACAAAGTTAGCTCAGGTGCACCAGCCGGCCACCGCCTTAACCCCTAGAGACCTACGTCACTTCCCCTCAAAGTCTATTGGCCAGAACTAGTCACGTGGCCTCCGCCCACATACAAAGCAGGCTGGAAAATGTGTGAAGAGGGCTTATTCGATGAGCAGCAACCGCTGGAAGCCATATGAAATCAAAAACACCTTCAAATAGGACTTGAGCCGGAGTTCTCACTTCCTTTGAATTTTCTCCAAGGCCTCCAGTAGTGTGGCTTTTAATGGAGAGCCCCGCACCCAGGAGCCCCGGTGAACATTTTGTTTATCCTGCCCTGAGGAAAAATCACCCAGTTCGCCTCTGCAGCCACACCCCCCAGGCTGGGCACCGAAGTTGTCCCACACCGAGGCACCGTCTCCCCCAGGACAGGGCCCCACAGCTCCCCCCACCCGCTCCCCCCACAGACCACCAGAGCCCTGGCCCCCTCCCGCAGCCCTGGGAGTCCTGGGGGCTGGGCCGCAGAACTACACCAAATCATCTAGGCCGAAGCATCCGTGGAAAAAAAGGCCCTTCCTGAGCAATTAGGCCAACACAAACAAATTGGCCCAGAAAATCAAGGCTCCCACAAGCGCAGGGACTTGATCTTGAAGGAAGACAACATTTCCAGCCTTGTACCTCTTAATCAACACAATTATGCAGAGGCCTTTGCCGACAGTCCCCCTGCCAGTCTCTACCCAAGCCCCAGATACTGCTCAATTGGTAACAACCTAATTAGCGGAGGAAGGAGAGCAGGGAGGGAGCGGGGCCGTCACAGCCTCCTTTCCAGGAGGCTGCGCACCTTCAAAGGAGCCTTTCCAGGCAAGTGGAGGGCTCTCCTGAGCCGGGAGCTCAAGGTGAGAGGGAAATGGTGGCTCCGGCTTGTAAATCAGCACCGCCTAATGTAAACAGTGTACTCTTCCCGCTTCTAATGAGCCCATTTTCCCCCAGCTGGAAGGGGCCAGCACTGGCAGGGAGGCCTTTGATGTGATTCACTGGAAGCTTGATGCCTGCGCTGAGGTATTCTGTAACAGGCCGAGCCCTTTCATCTCGGCAAAGAGAGACACCCCTCACATGGCAGGCCCACCTGGAAGACAGGTCTTTTACAATAGCAATTCTGGAATCAGCTGTCGAAGGAAACCAGATGGTTTTGCTTTTACTCCTCTTGATCAAATTAGCCCGGAAGCTGTGTGGCTTCCTGGAGGCGGAGAGGGGTGGGTGCGGGTGGGGTAGGTGTGGGGGGGGGGGGCGGTGAGGGGAGGTCACAACGGAATAGCTTATGCAAATGTACTCATTTAGAGAACCACGAATGTTCTTAAGGAAATCATCTGACTAAATTAGGAAAAATTGTTTTTGATCAATGAGGAGACTTAGACCAAACTCCCCCCATTGACTGCACCGCTTACCCCACCCCTTGGCTTCCCAGAGGGTCACCCCAGGCCCGGGGGATGGAGAGGCACCGAGGTGGGAGCAAGTGAGAGCCCTTCTCAGGCTGCCTCAGGAGACACGGAGGCCAGGAGACTGCACAGAGGTGGAGGTGTCACTGAAGAGCTGGGACTTCCCTGGCCCTCCTGCTGAAACCACACCTTCCGCCTCCCTCTGCTTGGGACTCAGGGCTAGTGGGACTCAGCTCCCGGAGGACAGATCCCCGAGACTTTCCATGCTGTCCTCCCACGCCCCTCCTTTGGCCTCTTGCCCCAAGTAATCCTCTTTCTCCCCGGCCCCACATTCCCCATTGTGCCCCAAAGCCAGACCTCTCCACGCAAGGCTGTGTTTCACCAGGAGACCTCCCGCCCTGCGTATCTCGTCTCCTCCCCACCACAACCCTAGAAAGTAAGCAGGGCCTCACGCACCGTGCACGGAGACTGCGCATGCCATACTTCTTGTTCATTTGTTTTGCACAAGAGGAAACCAAGGCTCAGAGGGGCTATGTAATCGGCCCAAGCGTGCCCAGATAGTAACTGCCAGAAAGAGTTGTAAACAGAGCCTGCCTTAAAGCTGCCAGTGAAAACCAGTAACATCCCCCTTCACCACCACCCTCCCCCCCACCTCCCAGCCCCCACGCTCTCATACCAGCTGTTCAGGCAGCAATGCCCTTGAAGCCAGGGCAGGGACCAAGGTGTTCATTCACTCAACAGTAGTGGGATGTTCCAGCAGATCCTAAGCAGGGCCTGGGGGAGTGATCAAGGACCCTCACACACACACACACACACACACACACACACACACACACACACACACACAACTTTCCATCAACTGATTTACATAGCAGCGGAGGAGACCTCTGGAAAAGGACTCCAAGAATGTCAGCACCTGGGGCACAACTATACAGGCGGTCTGCAGGTGTGCCTAGGAGTCTGGAGCTCTGCAGAAGTCAAATCC
Source organism: Panthera leo (assembly GCF_018350215.1). Classification (NCBI taxonomy): domain Eukaryota; kingdom Metazoa; phylum Chordata; class Mammalia; order Carnivora; family Felidae; genus Panthera; species Panthera leo. The sequence goes on from NC_056686.1 coordinate 29,758,849, forward strand.
CAAGGAGGGCCTATGGGGTCCTGGGAGAGAATCCACCCCAGGGAAGGGCCCAAGGACCAGGCAGGAGTGGTGTTTCTGGGTGGCTGCTTCTCCAGCCTGCCCCAGCTGGCCACCCAGAGGAGAGGGAGAGGCTGTGGGGCCAAAGACCACAGGAGGTGTAGAGGCTTGACACCCAAGCACCCCTACTTTGGGGCCCCCAAAAGCAAAACACAACAAAGGAGACAAAATTCCCCACGATTGGCAGCAGAGTGACAGGTACAGTTCCAAGGGGGCAGGGATGGTGGCCTCCAGAGAAGAGCGTGGGCACAGCCCAGAGCAGCACCCCTGCCTTGGAGGCCACAGGGTTGTGGCGGTCCATCCAGACAGAGGAGGCAGAGGCACAGCCAGGGCCACACGCAGCACTGCCAGGAGGTGTGCGGGGGGTGGGGGAGGCAGAAACAGTGGCTGTCACAGTGCTGTGGTTAGAAGAAGCTGGAGGGCATTGTGGGAATGCAGCATGACATTGCTGTCTGCTGAAGCCCCCAGGGGTGTCAGAAAAGACAGGACCCGAGTTCTTGTTCTGCAGTTAGGGACTGCGGGGCACAGGAAAGCCAGGCCTACATGGTAAGGGGCCCTCATTTGTCCCCCGAAGGCTGGGAGGCCCATGGGATGTTCGCATTACCCAGCTGGTGCTGACAGCCATTGCGGACCTACCCCTGCACCCGGGGCATACAGGCCTGAGGCCGGCACCATTCCTACGCTCAGGGGGTCCCCAGCCTAGTGGAGGCGAAGATGAACCAAAAATTGTAGGAAATGCTCCCCAGTCTCTGCCGGAAGCACTGACCCTGAGAGAGCAGGACGGAGCAGTGCATGCTACCTGGCAGGGGGGGCTTCTGAGAGGCGGTGACATTCGAGTTGGGCCTTTATGTGAGTAGGAGTTCATGAGGTGAAACTGGAGGAAGAAGCAGCCAGGCAGTGAGAAGACCCAAACAAAGGCCTGCAGCCGGGAGGGCACTTCCGGGCTTCCAGGGGAGCTGGAACACTAAGCGTCACACCTGGCGAAGGGAGCAGGTGGCCAGTGGGCTGTGAGGCGCCTCGGGCCACGCGGAGGCATCTGTGTTTTGTCCACACTCAGAACCCGAATACCCCCCACCTCTTCTCCCTCCTTTAGCAGTGGAGACCCCAGAAAAACACCCCAGCTCCTCATGACTGCATTCAGGACACCACTGACGGTTAGGTCTTCTGTTCCTCATAGCTGAAAGTGACCTAACTGATTCATATTGCGGGAAAAGCACTGATCTTGGAGTTCAAACTGGTTCAAGTTCAAATCCCAGTTCTGGACTATGACCTTGAGCAAGTCCTCAGATCTCTCTGAGCTTCATCTTCCTCCTGTCTTCCTGTAGGAATACAGTTAAACTTATTCATGACAAATACTTATGGATACCTAGTCTGGAGGCTGCAAATATGAATGGCATGGTCCCTGCCCTAGGGGGGCTCAGTTGGTGCCCTGACATTTGCCCAGATAATTACCATCTCTCCTTTAATATATCACAGCATTGATTATTAGATGCTAATTACTAATTACTAATAAGAAAGGAAAAAATATTGCCAATGAAACTAAGGTACGATACTTTTTATCACAGAATTATTTTATTCTTATCAAAAGAGCTCTATTCGACCTCATCAGATGTGGTTTTTTTTAATTATATATCACTCTGGGGCATACACATAAAAAGAAAACCATAAGCAAAATTATGTGCTTATGGTCTCTAAACACATTCAGAGCCCAACCTTTCTGAATCACTTTTCTACTGAGAATGGTTTATGGCCAGGCTGTTGTCATATAATGTCATCCTCTGACATCAAGAGCATAGATGATGGTGCGTTCCTTCAAAGAGAACTCCACTGCCATCTCTGGGATATTCTTCCCTGCTGCTGACATCCACTTTTACAAGTTCCGGTTCTGGACTTGTCTTGGTCTTACCAGAAGGCTGTCAACCGAAGATTTACAGACAAGAACCCAGACTCATATTCCTTCCTTGAATGGCCTCTAACTGGCTTATGACTTTTACACGGACAGGTGGATATGGTCAGGACAAGTCACAAAGAATAATGATCACTGTCCAGCACGCACAGGCAATGGTAACCACATCGCGACTCTTACTTCTCCAACAGTAACTATGACAGTGTCATGCCTGGTGAAAATGCATCCTGGGGCTCAGTTGGATAAGTGTCTGAGGCTTGATTTCAGCTCAGGTCATGATCTCACGGTTCGTGGGATCAAGCCCCACATCGGGCTCTGCGCTGACAGTGTGGAGCCTGCTTAGGATTCTGTCTCTCCCTCTCTCTCTGCCCCCTCCCCTGTTCTCTTGCTCTCTCAAAATAAACAAATAAATAAACAAAAAAACAAACTTTAAGAAAATGCATCTTGATTTCAGAAATATGAACATGTGGAAAATCTTAGAAGCAATGAACTCCAGTAGTTTGGTAATTGGGCTCTAGTGTGATCTGGGCTAACTAGACTTACACAATTCTAGAAGCTGAAGGAGAACCTACTCCTGTGGCAGAGGTAGACTTTGAGCAGGAGCCCGAAGCATAAAGAGGAATGCACCATAAAGTCAGGGGAGGGCATCCTGGGCTGAAGGAACAGCCTGTGCCATAGATGGAAGCATGAGGAATCATGGAACACCTGGCAAATAGTCAAGACTTCCGTGAGTCTTACGTGGGAGGAAATTAATAAACTACAAGGTATGGTAAGATAATCACGTGATCAGATCTGCATCCTGGAGTGATCCCTATGCAGAAGAGACAGACGCTTGGGACTGTGGTGGGGGAAGGGGGGCTGTCGCATAATGAAGCTGGACCCAAGGTGGGGGCAGGGGAGGGGAGCCGATTTCTAAACATGGCCTCCAACCAACAACTCTCTGCATCCCTCTATGCACAAACTGCTCTTCACGTCAAGAGGTGGAGACTGATCCCCCTTCCCTCAAATCTGGGTGGATATGTGACTTGCTTTGATCATAGAATTTGGCCCTAAGAGAGCTGGCACCTTCTACTTTTCCCTCTGGAAGCCAGTTGCCATGTAAAGAAACTCAAGGAAGACCACTGGCTGTCTTGGGCACCGGGATACCGCCACATGAGTGACCTCTGTTACACTGGTGGGGGCAGAGCCACTCAGTTGGACCCGGTCAACCCACTGAATCAGGAGAAATAATAAATTCTCATTTTTAAGCCACTAGGTTTTGGTTTGCTTTGTCACATAGCAATAGCTAACTGACACCTGGAGGGATGGAGAGGTGGAGAAGGAGGGGGGAGATAATCATGAGGGTCAGGAGAAAAGACTTCATGAAAATTGTGCACACGGAGTGTATGCACCGTGCCAGACCTGCAGCTAGGGCCTCTGTGTGGGTGGGGGGAGCAGGTGGGGAGCCCCCTAGAGTTGCTGCTGCAGACTTGGAGCCGAACCTGAGCCTCTGTATCTCGGAATGCACGGGCAATGTTAAAAGGCAAAATTCCTCGCTTCTGATGTGATTTGACAAACAGCTGCACACCCTCTCAGGGCAAGCTGCGGTTGAAGCCAGGGGCAGGGATTCTGCCCCGGGCTCCCGTGGGGTTCACGGTCTGGTTCCACAGAGAAATGAAAGAGATTTGGAGGAGGGAGAGAGCACACGCAGTTGTAAGGGTCGAGATAGGCTTTGGGGAAGAAGAGAGCGTTTCGATTGTTCCTTCGAGGACAGAACATTTCCACAAGGGATGCTAGATGGAGAAAGCATTCTGGGAAGGGGGAACAGCAGGTGCAAAGGCACGGAGGTGGGCGGCGCACAGGGGCACGCGGGGAAACTGGGAGAGGTGAGATTGGGGCTCGCGGGGAGTGCAGTGGCTCCGCTGAGACTCCCATGGGCTCCCTCACAGAGCAGGGTTTGCAGTTCTGCTCACGGCCATTACTTTTCCCTGTCACCCGGAGCCTTAGAATTGTCAAGAGTCTGGCCCACCCCACTTTGGATCTTCCTCAACCTTACCTCAAACATCTGAAAACATCCCTGATCCATGCAGAGAGGGGGGGACTTGGGGTCAGGAGCCACGGCTTCTGGTCCAAACATTGTAACCTACTAGCTGTGTGACTTTGGCAAATTACTTAACTTGTCTGAGCTTCTGTGTTACCTGTAAAGTGGGAATCAATAGCATCACCTGCCTCACAAGTTGGTTGTAAGGATTAAACGAAATGATCCCCCGTTCATGCTCTGTCTCTCTCTGTCCCAAAAATAAATAAAAAACGTTGAAAAAAAAAAATTAAAAAAAAAAAGGGGCGCCTGGGTGGCGCAGTCGGTTGAGCGTCCGACTTCAGCCAGGTCACGATCTCGCGGTCCGTGAGTTCGAGCCCCGCGTCAGGCTCTGGGCTGATGGCTCAGAGCCTGGAGCCTGTTTCCGATTCTGTGCCTCCCTCTCTCTCTGCCCCTCCCCCGTTCATGCTCTGTCTCTCTCTGTCCCAAAAATAAATAAAAAACGTTGAAAAAAAAAAAATTTAAACGAAATGAGGTGTGTGACTGTGACTTTTTTTACATGGCTTTTTTTTTCTTACCCATTCCTTTTGGTTCTACACAAAGGAAGTCTATCTAAATAGTCCTGTGTTTTATTTTGGTTTGGGTTTTTTGTTTTGTTTTGTTTTTTGCTTTTTGGGTTTTTTTGTGCTAGGCCCTTTTCCCTCCCCACCTGGATGGGTGGGTTGAAGACAGGAACAGTCTTATGTAGCCCATTCTGTCCCTCTCTTACTCGTCAGGGTCTTCCAGTTGGCAGAGCAATGCATTCTGCCCCCCTCTCTGCCACCCCCAGGAACCCACGGTGCTCTAAGGCAGAGGAGCCTGCTGACAGGTCCATGGAAGTCAAGAGAGGATACAAAGGGTGAAGAGTGTTGTCATATGTTTGAGGAGAACAGAAAATAGCTGGCATATCACCAGCAGGAGACTGGTTCAGTACATCATAGCATACATCGTGTTGAGAGGGGTGCCTGGGTGGCTCAGCCAGTTGGGCATCTGACTTCAGCTCAGGTCACGATCTGGCAGTTTGTGAGTTCGAGCCCTGCATCGGGCTCTGTGCTGACAGCTCAGAGCCTGGAGCCTGCTTCAGATTCTGCGTCTCCTTCTCTCTCTACCCCTCCCCTGCTCGTGCTCTGTCTCTCTCTCAAAATAAATAAACTTTTTTTTAAATAATAAAAAAAAAAAGACAGACTTACACAGGCAGCACAATCAGCTGCCCCTATAATAGAGACAAACGGCCTTGACGTCAACAACAACAGTTATGACGATCGCCATCACTGCTTACTGAGCAGTTACTATGTCCGAAAGCCTGGGCCAAGTGTTCTGTGCATATCCACACACTGAATCCATGCAATAGGCATCAGAAGTATATTTTATTATCCTCTTTCTTCAGATAAGGAAATGGGGCACATGAGCGTAAGTAATTTTCCCAGAGACACGCATGCAGAGAGCTGAAACTTGACCCCAGGCTACCCAAGTCTGAAGTCTTTGCCCTTTTTGTTTGGAGGGACTGTCCATAAGGGCACATCCGTGAACCTGCACAGGAGGGAAAGAAAGGTCTGGCTGTAATGCAAGGATGTGAAACAGACTCAAAGTCAGCCGCATAGAGACTTCCAAAACCGTGATGAGCTCCCTCTTGATGGAACAGCCACTCAGACACTTAGTCCTGGTAGACAGCACAACATAATGGAAAATCAACTGGCCTGAACTCAGCCTGGAGTCCCATGAAACAGTTGTGTGACCCCAGGAGGATCCGCCTCCTTTCTGGGCCTCAACTTCTTCCTCTGTGAAGTGAGGGTGTAAGGCAGGTTGACTTGGGCAGAGCCCCTTCCAGCTCTAGTATGCTGAGATTCTAAGGGGTTCTGACACCCCAAGTCTCCGCTGAGTTGTGGTCCTGCTCCCCCTGAGTGGAGGGGAGCCCCGATCTGCCCAGCAGAGTGCACCCTTAGTCCATGGGCAGTGGGTCTCGCTCAGAAAAGAGGTTCGGTTCTGAAAACAACACAACTGTGTCCACCGGCAGACGTCCCTGGCTCCGCTCCCGGGCCTGGCCGGGTCCAGGAGACAGTCAGACATGGACACATTGATACATACTAAACTCTTGCCCTAAAATCTCCGTGACGCCTGAGGGTGAACTCACATCAGCCCCACTTTGAGGACAGAACAGTAAAGGAAATGGAGGGACATTGGGCAGCTGAGAACACAGAAGTGACGCTCCCGTGTAGGAGGGCTCTCCCAGCATGGCCTCCCGCAGCCCCACTGCCCCCCAAAGGCTGCGTATCACAAACACTTGCGACTTTCTGCACAAACACCTTCTCTCTGGCTGGAAGCAGCCCTCAACCGATGACGGAGACAATACCCAGTTTCCTTAGCCAGGAAGCGAGATAGCTCTGAGACATGGGCAGACTGTCTTCCAGAGTTCCCAGGGGGCTCAGGCTCCAGGTACCCACAGTGGAATTGGCCATCCTTCCCCTTCCCTGTCCCCCACCCATGTTTCCTGGGATCAGCTCCTGAATAAACTACTGGGACTTGAATCCCTGTTTGGGGACTTTGAAACGGGGCAACTGGCTAAGTGAAACTACACTTCCCAGAATTCCATTTCCTGGATATTTCCGGCCAATGTGGGCCACAAAGGAATTCTTGCAGAAGACTGGGAGGGCAGCAGGGAAGCCACAGCCATTTTGGAGCTCGCACACTCTGTGACTGGGCCCCGTTAGCATAAGGTCCACACCTGCTGCACTCTCCCTGGACCTCCTCTCAGCTTCTCTGACCACCAGCTCATGCACACGTGTTCAGCACTGTGACACGGGGCCCTGGTTTCTGCAGGACACCCCACACCATCAGGGGCAACAAGAACCAACCCCAACTTCCCGGAGTTCTCATAGGGTTCCAGCTCGTTCCTGCTGTCCCTTACTCTCCATCCATCCTCCCTTCCTGTCTGCCTGCTGGATTTCAGCCTCCAGTATCAGGCACAGCGATCACAGCCTTACAGAGACTCCCACAATGTGTGAGGTCCGGTCCTTATAATAATTCCCTTAAATGTGGGTATGTATTGCTCCAGAAGAAAAATCAGAGACAAAGTGTGTCAGAATCCAGGCAAACCCCCACTAGGAGATGCATTTTGTGTTTTGCTTCTTCGCGGTGACAGGTGCACCTCTCCAACAGTCTTCACCCATACACCTTGTCTCAGATTCTGCTTCTGGGGGAACCCAAGCCAAGACAGCCAGGAACTCCCAGGATATATTGGGATGAATCGGTTAGACCTGGAGTCCCCACAGGTGAACTGAGACAGAGCCAGGGACATAGCACCCTCAGGACAATATTGGGATGCCATCTTGACCCCGCCCCCCTGGCTGGCAGGGCCCATCTGCTACACAACCAAGCTTTATACTCACACCTCACATTTCCTCCTGTTCTAAGAAGACAACACTGGCGCACTCTCGAGCACCCAACAAGAAATATTTCTGTGAAAATGTCAACAGCATTATCACTTTCTTTCTAAGTGGTGGCATATTCCCTAGTGCTCACCATCAAGAACCTTGGTGCAGAATCAGCCTGTTCTCCAGGGTTGAATCAGAAACCAAGTTCCAAAGAGTTAGAAAGAGCCACACAAACCCTCCATCTAGTGAAAAGAGTTAAAGGCTCAGCTGGAAGCAGGCTGGGGTTTTCTGGGCATTCTTAGAGGTCGGGACCCATGAAGCTTGGGAATCCTTTCAAGCACTATCTCTAAGCAAAGCAGTTTGTTCCCTCCTCAGCTTTGTCACGGGGCTCTGCACAAACACGCACTGGCCCAATTACCCCCAGGCCATGTAACACTGCTCCAGTTGACCCTGAGCTCCCCAAGAGCAAGATGCTGATGGCAAGCCAGGATCCCTGGCCCCCCAAGGCAATGCATGGGGGATCATAGTGAAGGAGACCAAAGGAAAGGTGCTCTCATGGTCCCCAAACACTGACCCTGGAAGAACACTCTGAAAACTTCTCCAACCTCTTCCTTGTGCAGATAAGGAAACTGACACCCAAGAAGGAGAAAGTTATATGCAAACTATGATCTCCTTGAAGCAGGAATGATGGCTTGTTAGTCTCTGCTTTCTCAGAACCAGCACTGGACCCAACACAGAGTAGGTATCAATCATTGCTAAATAAATAAAGGAAGGAAGGGAGGGAGGGAAGAAGGAAGGAAGGGAGGGAGGAATTCATCTAGTCATAATAAACCTAGAACTGGAGGCCGCCCGGCTGGCTCAATGGGTAGAGCATACAACTCGATCTCAGGGCTGTAGGTATGAGCCCCACACTGGGTGTAGAGATGACTTAAAAATAAAATTAAAAATAAATAGAAATAAATAAACAAACCAAGAACTGGAAGTCAAGCCTCCTGACTACCAGGTCCTTCCTCTCTCTTCATGCCTCCCCCAGCCCACCCTCAAGCTCACGTCTGATCAAAAATACAATTGCGCTTCCATTGATTACCCACAATCCTCTTGAAAATATTCACCCAGAATCCCCTTGGGTTGCTCACCCAGATTCCTGGCTCCTCATCTGGGAAAGTAGAACTTTTGGGACAGCGATCAAAGGCATTTTAAGGGCAAAGGCGTGAAAATCCTGGTTGCTAAGGCAGCTTTTCCAAGCCCATCGGCCGAGAGTCTCCAGCTGTGAAAAGGAGCATAGAATTAAGACAGCTTTCAGTCCTCACCACCACCTCCAGCCCTGCGTTCCCCACATAATGGTCAATGGGAGATATTAGCATCTAAATTATTTTAAGGAGATGTAATAAGATTCACCCAGCAGGCCATTAATGACGAAAGAGATTATTACTGGAAAAAATCCAAGACTGACTTTGAGCAGAGTTGGTTCATCTAAATGACCCTTTCCCTGCACCTCAGATGATCCTGGTCCCCAGAGATTATACAGATTTGAAAAAGTAACTGCCAAGGAACACGCTCACGTTTATGCAAGAGGATCTTACAAAAGGAATCTCTAGAGAATTAGGGTCAGGAGTGCATAGCAGTGAGATAAATGGGATGTTCCCTGAATCGTAAGAATCCTCTGTGGCAGAATTTACAGGAAGCATCTCCAGTCTCCATATTTGGCAGGCGTCCAGCCAGAGTTGTCAAGTATTAGATTAATTTTAATTCAATGCAAAAAACCACATTAGTGTAGTGTTGCAATTGAGAGTTGAAACATACAAAAGCCAAGAGTCCTTGAAGTGAATCATTCCAAAGCCTGAGCATCATTTCAAGCGTCCATCAAAAAAAGCACATTCTTCAGAGCATTCCCCAGCTATCTGCCACCTTCAAATCGTACTACTTAGCCAGGTAAATGGGCCACTTGGCAGTGACCTGAGGATGGAGCTGGTGATAAGTGTTGCTCCGCAGGTCCTGGTCACAGGAGTTAAAGTTCAAACTCCTTGACACAGCATTCAAGACCTTCCGCGAGCTAGTTTCAAATGCCCTCCATAACCTCATCTTTCAGTACAACCTTCCATGGTTTGCAGGCTGCAGCCACGCCGGACCTTTGATGACCACTGGTAATCTTCCTGCCACATTTCACCTGCTCTGTTCACTCAGTCTGCTCCACTCAGAGCCCTGGGAGAGAGAAGCCCCGCGCACCATCCACTGCAAGGTGGGGCTTACCTCCCAGCCTCTGCTTATTGTCGAGGAGGAAGGGAGCTCCTGACACAGAGGAGACAGGCCACTAGCTAACCATCAGCAAATCAGATTTCTCTTGAAAATTTGAACTAAGAGACACAAGTGACAGTTAGTAGGCAGACAGTCTTGAGCCCGCAAACGGAGAAGACATTTTGAGGCAAGGTACAAGGATGAGCAAGCGAAGAGTCACCTCACAGAGAGAGCAACACAAGAACCACAGGATGGAGATGGAGAAAGCATGGGTCTGGCTTCCTGCCTCTCTTTCAAGACCCCTCCCCAGGCCTGCTGCTGTTGGGGCCTGTGAGATGTCCCATCTCCTGATGATTATTTCTCTCACAAACCATCCTGAGTGAGTGGCTTTCGTGGGATCCATGGATTCTCACTGGGAACACGAAAGAGCAGACCCCTCGATGTAGGTAATGCCAGTCATCCAACTGGTCACCCAGTGGATGCTTATATGGATGGCCCATATACCGCCCCCTGCAAACCTACATCCAGCAGTACCCCTCCAGCCTTTGCTGCTGAGATGGCCTCACCCCTGGCAGGAAGCCCTGTGGACGGTATATTAGCGTTCTCTGGAGAAACACAAAGTCAACCATTACAGGTGGTATCTATTTTTAAATGTCCCTGCTACATGCGACATAGGCTCCTGGTCACACCCCTCTGGCCTGTGGAAGTTCAGTGTGGTCACACCCACTCCTACCAGCCTTGCAGCTGTAAATTATGTTTTGTTTTTTTTGTTTTTTTTTTTTTAACGTTTATTTATTTTTGAGACAGAGAGAGACAGAGCATGAGCGGGGGAGGGTCAGAGAGAGAGGGAGACACAGAATCCGAAGCAGGCTCCAGGCTCTGAGCTGTCAGCACAGAGCCCGATGCGGGGCTCGAACCCACAGACCGTGACATCATGACCTGAGCCGAAGTCGGACGCTCAACCGACCAAGCACCCAGGCGCCCCTGTAAATTATGTTTAAGCTCATGCTGATCACCACTGCACTGTGTCTCAAACTCCAGGGGCAATGTAAGGTCTTCTTTTTAGACTTAGGCGTAGGATAATCCCCACACACACACACACACATACATACACACACCCCACTCTATGGATGGGGTCACTGGGGGGAAATGCCATAGCACTCGAAAAACGTTTTCAGGAGAATGATTTCTTGATTGTCTTAGAGCATATGCCAAAACGGGGTACCATCTTGGCACCCTCTTATACTAGCTCTGGTGGTTGCCGTGTATTATGAGACCTCCACCAGTGGCCATGCCTCTGGGCCTTTGCTTATGCCCACCTTCAACCAAGAATGTCCTCTTTTCTCTTCTCTTTTCTCAACCCCCATGAAACCAGGTACCATGTGAAAGCAAAGCAAAAAAAGGAGAAACCTGAGCTTGCATTCCTCACTCCCAAAGTCAAAGCCCTGCAGTTACCCAGGCCAGCCCCCTTAGATGACAATTTGGAGACCATCTGTTCTATCAGCATGCCACCTGTGGTCTCAGCCCCACCAACAAGCAGCTTACCAAAGTATTCCTACGTTGGCCTCTTCCCAAGAGGATTTCAAGAAGATGCGATTTTTCTCCATCACTTTCCAGTTCCAGTGATGCCCCTTATACAGCTGCCGTCTGCCCTGCTGGCCCCCCCCCCCCATAATCCAGTTCTGAGTGCCTGCTTGGGGAGGGCTGGCCTGACCCAGCTGGACCTTATGGTGCCCAGAGGAGCTCGGGGAAGCCTCATTCGAGACTCTGGAACACTGGAAGTAGGGATGAATTCAACCGAAGCCATGAGGAAAGCTGAGGTCCAGAGAACCAGGCAAGCTATGACTTCAAGAGAGGCTGGGGGAGGGTGGGCTGAGCCCAGGGGCCTGTCTGTTTCCTCGGTGCAGAAACAAGAGGGATGTCAAAGGTCACCAAATCCAAGCTTTGGGACTCTCTAAAGCCTCACTTGACTCCTCCAGTGACCAGAAAAGGAAGAAGGCACTCACATCTACTGAGACGCACAATATGCCAAGGACAGGACTAGGTGCCTTATACATGGTGTCCAAGCACGGGTCCCCACAGCCCTGTGGTGTGTTCATTCCATTGTCACTGTTAACCTCACAGGACAGAGTTCAAACTGTGGCCCGGAGGGATTAAATGAATTGCCCATGAACACTCAGCTGAAGCCAGGATTGGACTCCAAAGCCCACGCTCTTCTCCACTGCACCCTAAGATTTTTTTTAATTAAATATTTATTAAGCAACCACTGTGTGTTAAGCTTTGCATTGGACATCTCCACTTGTAGTCATCACATGCAATCTTCTTGGCCACCTGCAAGATTAGCATCATCAGTCTCATTTTACAGACGAGGAACCAAGGCCCGGAAAAACCAAGCACTTTGTCTAGGTAGTAACCCACACCCATTAACCAAGTCCAGCACTCCCTGCATGGTTCCCGAGCTGCTGGGAAGCAGTTCACTACCTCACAGTAGACCAGCCTCAACTGGAGAAGCTCTGACAGAAAACCACAGAAGTCTTGGGACAGAGATTATATGGCCCTCAGCCCATGCAGGTGGGTGTTAGATTCCAAGACTTAGAAGAATCTGATGGCACAGAGATATGCCCATTCTTATTTTTCTTAATGTTTATTTATTTTTGAGAGAGAGAGAGAGAGAGAGAGAGAGAGCGAGCAATCAGGACAGGGCAGATAGAGAGGAAGACAGATTCCAAGGCAGTCTTTGGGCTGTCAGCACAGAGCCCAATCAATGCAGGGCTCAAACTTCTGAACTGTGAGATCACAACTTGAGCTGAAGTCGGACACTTAACCAACTGAGCTACCCAGGCACCCTGAGATATGCCCATTCTTAAACCAGCATTCCAGACAGGAAGGAGTATGTGGTCACCACAAGCGATATGCAGCTGTTATGGGACAGGCAAAGGCCTGAGCAAGTCAGTTTCCTTACTTGGGTCCCATTTCTCTCATCTGTGTAAGAGTGCAGCGATCACAGGACGGCAAGTAGCCAACAAACATGCCCCATTCTTTCTTTCCACATCCAAGCCAGACATTGCTAATTGAGTACCACATCATCGCTCCAACACAGCCGTCCAATCTTTCTCAACACAGTGTTCCCAGCAATTGTTACAGACTATTTATTCGACTATGAAACCATTTGCCAGTCCTAGATACACTCTATATTTCCAAATGTAAATAGAAGCATACAACATACCCGCCTTTCCGCCAGTGATGGCCTACCACATCCCTCTCACATGGAAGCGCTCTGACTCTGACCCTTCTGCCTCCCACATTCACTTAAAAGGATGACTGTAATTACATTGAGCCCACTCAAACAATCCACGATAATCCCCCCATCTCAGGATCCTTAATTTATTTATGTTTTATTTTTTAATGTTTATTTATTTTTGAGAGAGAGACAGAGCGTGAGCAAGGGAGGAGCAGAGAGAGAGAGAGAGACAGAATCTGAAGAGGCTCTAGGCTCCGAGCTGTCAGCACAGAGCCCAACGTGGGGCTCAGTCTCATGAACCATGAGATCATGACTTGAGCTGAAGCTGGAAGCTTAGCTGACTGAGCCACCCAGGCGCCCCAGGATCCTTAATTTAGTCGCATCTGTAATGTCCCTTCTGCCACATAAGACAATATTTTCACAGGTCCTGGGGGTTAAAACGTAGACATCTTTGGGGGCCACTAATTTGCCCATTACAGGTATCTCATGGGATCGTGTCTAAGGATTAGATAAAATCATTCATGTAAGCAGTTTAAGCCCAATGGCCAGCACTTGGTAAACCCTCAATAGATACTAACTATCGTTACTGCTATACTCCCAACCTCCAGCCTATACCTACTGCAAATAAGTGTTCATGAGATCATATTGCTGATACTGTCATTGGACCTCCTGGTGCTGTACCTTACCATCCCCCCACCGTGGCATTTGTCATGCTATATTGTACTTAGCTGGTTACATGCCTCTTCCCCCATCTCTTCAAGGAGAGCAACGCCAAGGAGGCAGCACTGGCCTCCCACAGGGCCTGCCATGAAGTGAGTTCCCAGAACACGTGCCAGGAAAGGCTGAGTAAGGGCTAGACCCCCTGGTGCTCAGGGGGTGGGCATAGTGTTGGGGGTGGAAACTGGGGCTCTGATTCTCAAGACAAAGGTGGGGGCCACCATCCAACCTTCACCGGCAGCCTGGGATTAGCCACCGTCAGTCCTCTGAGCTTGGCTGGGGAGGCTGAGTGGCATGACCCCTCCCTTTTCTGCTCCCCGCTAAGATATCAGTCTTCCGGAGGAAATGTTCAACACAAACAATTAACCTGCATGCGCAGGAGCCGTGCTTGGAGCAGAACAGGAGCTTGGTCTGCGTTTGTTTCTTTGTCCAAATGCACGACTGGGTTGTCAGCCACTGGCCTGGAAAATTTCTGTTTAGCAACATCATTCTCTTCTGTTGAGAGAAACAGCCTGGGGCAGAGACCTGACATACCTTTGCTCTCTGAGCTCCACTTGATGGGTCTTCATGCAACCCAAGAGCAAGGGTTGAAATTAGGAACCAGGAATATTTTAACTCTTTCCTTTTGCAATGATAGGGGTGTGGGGCAAACTAATGTATTGAGTGGTTACGTTGTGGGTATTGTTGGGCTCCATCTAATCGTGCCATGAAGGTGGCCAGGTCCTTCAGTGCCCCCTTTCCTCGGGGAGCTTTGTTTGACCACAAGAGGTCCAGAAAGGGGGCAGAAATTTACCTGCAAAACAATCCCCTTCCTGGCTTTTGTTACTTAAACCTTAAATTCTGTTTGGGGCAGAGGGATGGGGGTTGTAGTGCATTTTTTTGTTTTTTGTTTTTTTAGAGAGAAAGCGCAAGCTGGGGAGGGGGCAGAGGCAGAAAGGGAGTGAATCTTAAGCAGGCTCAACACTCACAGCAGAGCTCAATCCCATGACCCTGGGATCATGACCTGAGCTGAAATCAAGAATCAGACACTCAACCAACTGAGCCACCCAGGTGCCCCTAAATCCTGAATTCTTTGAGGAAAAGAGACTATAACTATCTCCCTGTCCACATTATCCAGCTTCCTCTCTTTCCAGTCCCCCTACCCAAGGTATATGTGCACGCACAGGCACACACACAGACATGCATGTACATGTGTGCGTACGTGTGTGCACAGCCACACGTGCATGCACATAGGTGTGCACACACACTAGTCCACGTGTGTGTATATGCATATGTGTGCATATGCGTGTTCGAGTGGGTGTGCCTCTATGAACACATAACCCGGCGTGCATGGGCACACATACCCACACATACACACGTGCACGTGCCCACTACACTCTAGTCATATTGAGTTCCTGAACTCATCATGCTTCCTTCTCTCACACCTCACACTGCCCAAACCACTGGGCCTTTGTACCTGTTGCATCCTCTTTATGGAGCATACTTTACCCTTCACCCCTTGGTCCCCATCTCTCTCTCTCTCTCTTTCTCTCTCTCTCTCTCTCTCTCTCTCTCTCCCCCCACCCTCTGTCTCCTGCCAGATCTACACTTGACATCTCAGTACTCAGTGCTATAAAGGCCTGTTTACTCATTTACTCATTCTGCCTGAGCAACAAAATACACAAGTCCATTTTGCTCACCTGTGTGTTCCTAGTACCTAGCATGGGCCTGTTGTGACCATCTGTGAAATGAAAGGGTGAGTGGATGCATGGATGGATGGATGGATGGATGGATGGATGGATGGATGGATGAATACGAATAAAAGCAAATCACTAGTGGGGCGCCTGAGTGGCTCAGTCGGTTGAGCGTCCGACTTCAGCTCAGGTCACGATCTCGCGGTCTGTGAGTTCGAGCCCCGCATTGGGCTCTGGGCTGATGGCTCAGAGCCTGGAGCCTGCTTCGGATTCTGTGTCTCCCTCTCTCTCTGCCCCTCCCCCCGTTCATGCTCTGTCTCTCTCTGTCTCAAAAATAAATAAACGTTAAAAAAAAAAAAAGAAAAGAAAAAAAGCAAATCACTAGCTCATACCCAGGGTTATCCCAGGGAAATTATTTGAACCACAGTCCCCTCTAAAACCCCCAAGATTTTTGTCTATGCCCCCCAGATGGCTATGATTTTTCCCTATGCACTGCCTTGGGACTCTTGGGGCAGATTCAGGATAAGGAATTAGGGGTTACCTCATAGTTTAACTATGATCTAGAAATGCCTTCAAGATCTCCAAATAATTAACATGCCATCAGGCTGGCCTGGTCCTCTCATGGACACTTCGAAGCACAGTGACTCGAAGTGAAAGCCCATTGCTGATAGCATATCAGGGAAATCTCCATGAGATACAGTGCCTTGTCCCAGTCCAAACTGATGGTCATGCCAAGCTGAGAGATAACAGGATGAGGGCTCCCAGGAGGAGCTGGTGGCTGAGGACAGGGATGAAAAATAGCTGCTTCCAGCTGGTTTTGGTTTGTTCTGAGATAGAACAAATGAGGTTTCCGTCCTTGGAAAAGCACCGTTCAGAGTGTTCTCTGAGGAGAGACCGGGAAGGGCAGGCATAACCTGAATCACTTGTAAAACTTACACCACTGTCCCCCTCCCACCCCCCCGCCGACAATGCCACCTCCCTGCCTTCCCTGCACCAACCCCCACCCTGTGCATCCGACACCTGAGCAAACTCAGAACACCAGCCTCCTTAAGGCTTCGTTTTCTTCTCCACCCTTCCATCCCCAAGCGTGCTCCTCTTCCTGGGTCCCCGCTGGTGAATGACGCCACCACCCACCCCTCACAGGTCACAGACCTCAGCCTGCCCCAGTCTCTCCCCCTCCCCCACCCCACCGCTCCCCCACCCCAGAAGCAACAAGTCCTGTCTGTCCTTCCCGTGATAACTCCCTGTGTGCTCCTCACTCTCCACCCCGTGCCCACCCTGGGGCAGCCTCATCATTCCCCATCTGAACTATTGGGAAAGCATCTCGTAGGTGCTTCCATTTTTGTTTTTATTTATTTATTTTTATTTATTTTTTAATATATGAAATTTGTTGTCAAACTGGTTTCCATACAACACCCAGTGCTCATCCCAAAAGATGCCCTCTTCAATACCCATTGCCCACCCTTCCCTCCCTCCCACCCCCCATCAACCCTCAGTTTGTTCTCAGTTGGTGCTTCCATTTTTAGCCTCTTCCCAACTCAATTCACCTCCCGCGAAGTCAGCTTTCCCATACACACTCACTCCCTCGGGCAAAGCATCTCTCGAGCACCTACTATGCACCGCACACCTTGTTCGGTGACGAGAATATCAAAGCAAACAAGACACAGAGCTGCGTCTACTGCTCTCCTGGTGATGGCTCTCCACCGCCTCACCGTGGAGCCCACGCTCCTCGGAACCCAGGCCAGAACTCCCATGATGAGGCCACAGAGTGACCTCTTTGGCCACAGCTCCCTCCAAGAACCCAAAGGCTCAGCCATCACAAGACAACTCACTGGCCCCCACGCCAAGCACTGTCCTGCCCCCCGAGCCTTTCTTCCTCCCATTTCTGTCTTGCTTTTCCCCTTCTGAAAATCCTTCCCGTTCTCCAATGAGAAATGGCTCAAATGACATTTCTTCCGTGGACTTGCCATAATTCCCCAGGTTGGAACTAATCACCCAATTCTCTTCACTTCCAAAGCAGAGCTCTAATACCAGCATTGTAACATTTATTTCGTCCAGGTTTATGGTTTAGGTAATGAGGTGGGGAAATTATTATCTAGCGGCTGACGCCAGAATTTCTCTTAGGGAGGAAAATGTTGTCCTTTGGGAAAATACCTTGAACTCTAGCCCCCCAGGTCCCTCCCTTGGGGTTCACAGATTCAGGAGGGAGGGGTGAAGAGTTCTTACCTGTGTTCCGGGGGCGGGCAGGGGAGGGAGGGTCCTCCTGTTCACTGCTTCCCCCCAGGGTCCTTTCTGAGGAGGGGGCACAGAGCAGAGACATGAATGGAATGAAAGAATTCTGGGGGAAGGGCACTGCAGGTGGATGGAACATGGAGTAAGGTGCTGGGTGAAGCAGCATGATGCGTGCCGGGAACAAGAACCTGTCACCAGCATGTCATTGCCTTGGGGGCATGAGAACCTGCTTAGGGCCACCTGTAGATCCTGTCTCCAGGAGATACACATGAGCACAGGTGTGCGTGGCAAATATTGCTCTGAATTCCAGGGGGTTCACAGACCTTCTGAAGCTAGTCATAAAAATCGAGCAGGGAGGAAGCGAGTGAGTACGTGGACCCCAGGTTAAGAATGGCTGTGCCGAATCACAAAGGCGAGGCAGGAGATGAAGGATGAGACCGTGAGGGGAAGCAAGAATGGGGCAAAAGAGGACAAACTGAAGAGGCACCTAAAAGACGGATTGTATTCAATTCCTACAGCAGCTCTAATAACTGACCACACATTCTTGATGGCTTAACACAACACGAATTCATTCCCTCAGAGCTCTGGGGGCCAGAAGTCTGAAGTCAGTTCCACGAGGCTAAGGGCAAGATGTCAGTAGGGCTGGTTCCTTCTGGAGGCTCTATGGAAGAATCCATTTCTTTGCCTTTTCTAGAAGCTTCCCTGAGGAAAGCTGAGGCACAGGGGCCTTCACTGGTCTCCCTGAAGATCCCTCTTTGGCCTCACTGGACAGTCATATTCTCACCCACTTCCCGGATCCCATGGTGTTTCTGTATCAACCACCTGCCCAACCTGCCAGGTCCCCCAGGGCTCCAATCACACTGACAAGGCCCCTCCCACTGTGGGCAGCCACCAACAGACAGTCCTTCCAGGTCCAGGACCAACTAGGTCTACTCTGACCCCAGCCTCCAGTCTCAGCCCCAGCCCCACCTCTGCCCAGCTGAGGCGGCAAATGTCTGTCCTGCCTGACCTGGCTCCCTCCAGAATTCTAAGACAGAAAGGAAAAATGGGGAGGAGGAAAAAGACACAATCTCTTTTTACCCTTCGTTCTTCTCAATTGTTTGGAAGTTAGACTTTTGCCATAAATCTTTGTAACTACTGAGAGGGTAGTGGTTAAGAACCCAGGTGCTGATGTAAGACATCTGGGTTCAGATCTGACTCTACTCACAAGCCAGGTGACTCTGGGTGAACTGTTTTACCTCTCTGTAGCTCAGTTTTCTTATCTCTATAAATAGAATACCAACAAAAATATACCAAGTGCTTCTCACAGTGCCTGTTACACCAGTGCAATAGTTAAAAGATGTAGTCAATCTGGTTTTCAATCCCAACTCCATTACCTATTAGCTATGCAGTTTTAGGCAAATCGCTTAACATCTCTGTGCCTCAATTTCCTCATCTAGCAGTGGGGCTGATGTTCACTATTGTATCTACCTCATAGAGTTATGAGGAGGGGTGCCTGGGTGGCTCAGTCAATTAAGTGTCCAACTCTTAATCTCAGCTCAGGTCATGATCTCACTGTTGGTAAATTCAAGCCCTGTATCAGGCTCTCTTGCTTGGGATTCTTTCCCTCTTTTTCTGGTCCTACCTCTCTCTCTCTCTCTCTCTCTCAAAAAAAAAAAGAAAAGAAAACAAAAAAACTTTAAAAAAAAGAGTTATTATGAGGAATAGATGAGTTAGTGTAACTAAATCACTTAGACCAGTGCCTGGAACAGAGTAAGCACTGTGTAAATATTACCAGTTATTATTACTTAATAAGTGAATATTAGCTATTAGTATAAATATACATTGTGTGGTTATTTAACATAAATAAGATCATACTGTCAATACATTCTGCAACCCGTGTTTTTGGTTTGTTTATTTTTAGAGAGAGGGAGTGCAAACAGGACAAGGGGCAGAGGGAGAGAGAGAAAAAAAATCTTAAGCAGGCTCCAGGTTAAGCACAGAGCCTGACACAGAGCTCCATCCTACAACCCTGAGATGCTGACCTGAGCCAAAATGAAGAGTTAGACGCTCAACCGACTGAGCCACCCAGGCACCCTTGCAACCTGTGTGTTTTACTTAACAATGTGTCTTGCATTTCTTGGATGCATTTTCACATCAATATTTAAAGATGTATCTTACTCTTTTTTAAACCACTGTAGCACTGGCTACTGACCATAACAGGGAAGTACCCAGCTTGTTTAACTATACCACTGTTTGGTGAGTACTTAGGTTGTTCCAAAGTTTTTGCTTTTATAAACCATGTTGCAGTGACCATCTTTGCTCTCTGATTATTCCCTAAGTATTGCTCTGGGAAAGATAACTACAGGTGGCATGGGCAAGTTGCAGGGTGTGCATTTTTATTTTATTTTATTTCTTCTTTGCATTTCCACCTTTTTTATTGCGGTATATGTAATTGGCATATAACATTAGTTTCAGGTGTACGACATAATGACTGAATATTTGGATACGCTGTGAAATGGTAACCACACTAAGTCTACTTTCCTCCTGACATCATATAAAGTTACATAATATGCAATCCAATATTGTTAACTAAAGTCACCAGGCGGTACAGCACCTCCCCATGCCTTATTTCTTTTATAACTGGAAATTTGTACCTCTTGGTCCCCTTCTCCTATTTTGCTTACACCTTCCCATCCCCCTACCCCACCCCCAGCAATCACCAATCTATTCTCTGCATCTATGAGTTTGGTTTGGCTTTTTTTGTTTGTTCATTGGTTTTGTTTTTTAGATTCCACATAAAGTAAAATAATACAGTATTTGTCTTTCTCTGTCTGACTTATTTCACCTAGTATAATAATACCCTCAAGGTCCGTCCATGTTGTCACAAATGATAAGATTTCATTCTTTTATATGGCTAATTTTAAGTGTGTGTGTGTGTGTGTGTGTGTGTGTGTGTGTGTACATTCTAAAACTCTACATTTTTTAGATGGGTCAGTCAGTTGAGTGTCTGACTCTTGATTTTGGCTCAGGTCATGATCTCACAGTTCATGAAATCCGAGCCCTGCATTGGGTTCTGCACTGACAGTGCAGAGCCTGCTTAGGATTCTCTCTCTCCCTCTCTCTCTCTGCCCCTCCCGTGCTTGCGTGCATGTGTCTGTGCACTCTCTCTCTCAAAACAGATAAACATTTAAATAATAATAAAATAAAACTCTACATTTTTATTCCCACTCTCCCACATTTGTTTTTGATGTCACATTTTACATCTTTTTATTCTGTGTATACCCTTTAATTGCTGTATTTACAGTTATTTTTTAAAATTTTTTAATTTTTTTTTTTTTTTTTTTTTTAGAGAGGGAGAGACAGAGTGCGAGCCAGGGAAGGAGGAGAGAGAGAAGGAGACACAGAATCTGAAGCAAGATCCAGCCTCCAGGTTCTGAGTTGTCAGCACAGAGCTCGACATGGGGCTCAAACCCATGAACTGCAAGCTCATGACCTGAGCTGAAGCTGGACACTTGACTGAGCCACCCAAGCACCCCTGTAGCTATAGTTATTTTTATTACTTTTGTATGCTAGCTTTATAAGTGATTAGTCCACTACCTTTACCATATATTTTACCTTTGCCAGTGAGATTTTTACTTTCATACATATATTTTTTGTTACTACTTACTGCCCTTTCTTTTCAGCTTAAAGAAGTCCCTTTAACATTTCCTATAAGGCTGCTTTAGTGATGATATGCTCCTTGGGTCTTTGTTTATCTGGAAAACTTTTTTCTCTCCTTCAATTCTGAATGATAACCTTGCTGGGTAGAGTATTCTTGATTGTAAGTCTTGCTTTCAGCACTTAAAATACATCATGTCACTCCCTTCTGGCCTACAAAGTTTCTGCTAAAAAGTCTGCTGATTATTTTATTGGGTTCCCTTGTATAAGTTGTTTTTCTCTTTTTGCTTTTAAGATTCTTTGACATTTTAATGATGTGTCTTAGTATGATTCTCTTTGGGTTCATTTTATTTGGAACTCTGGGCTTCCTGGATCTGGATGTCTTGTTTTCTTCCCCAGGTTAAGGAAGTTTGCAGACATCATTTCTTCAAATAAGTGTCCTGTCTCTTTCTGTCTCTTCTCCTTCTGGGCCCCTATTATGCAAATGTGGTTTCATTTGATGTTGTTTATATGTCCCTTAAGCTATCTTCACTTTCCTTAATTCTTTTTTTCTTTTTATTGCTCCGTTTTGGGTGAGTTCCACTGCCCTGCCTTCCAGGTCACTGATCCCATATTCTGTTTCATCTAGTCTGCTGTTGCATCCCACCAGTGTATTTTTCATTTCAGTTATTGTATTCCTCAGCTCTGAGATTTATGTTTCCTACTTTCTTCTATTTTCCGTCTCTTTGTTGAAGTTCTCTCTGTGTTCATTCTCCCAAGATCAATGAGCATCTCTATGACCATTACTCTGAACTCTTTACCATGTAAATTACTTATCTCCATTTCATTAAGGTTTTTTTCTGGAGTTTCATCTTATTCTTTCATTTGGAACATCTTCCTGTTTCCTCATTTTGCTTGACTCTCTGTGTCTCTTTCTATGCATTAGGTGAAATGGCTGTCTCTCCCAGTCTTGAAGGAGTGATCACAGGAAAACTGGGAATGTGTTTCAGTCTGCTGTCTGTTCAGTGCCCTGTGATGCTCCCTTGCCCAAAACTGTCTATCCAATTGCTTCAGTCCCATGGGGCCCAGAAATGCAAGCCCCCTTGGCCATCAGAGCCAAGCATTCAAGGGACATCCCCTGTGTGGACTGCATGCACTTGTCAGCAGTGGTGGGGCCACATCTGCCCACCAGGTTGGTGGCGCAGCCTCACACAGGGGTGTACTGGGTCAGGGTGAGCCAACCCACCAGCTTTAGAAGGGTGGGACCACAGGACAGAACTGGGCCAGGGGAAATGGCACTAGCAAGATAAAGGTAGAGTGCAAAAATGGTGTCCACTAGCAAAGTAGAAGAGAGAGTGCAAAAATGGAACCCACCAGAGCCTCCTTCCCCAGAGAGAGTTCCAACAGACCCCTGGCCCTCTGGCAGATACTTCAAGCTTAGCCAATGAGTCTCCTTCACATATGGTCTAGGCATTTTCCAACCTGCTACTTTTGTACAGGGTTCCAGGACAAGTGGGTCTGTGTCTGAGTCCTTCAGGAGCAGAGTCTCAGTTTCCTACAACCTCTTGGGTCTCCTGGATATAAGTCTCACTGGTTTTCAAAGCCGGATGTTCAGAAAACTTCTCTCTCCAGGGTAGGTCCAAAGGGTTGGGGTGCCTAGTGTGGGGGTCAAATCCTCTTCTCAGGGATATGCACCATATTTGTGGGATCCCTTGTGCTTATGGGTCACTGCACTGGGAGTGGGGTCTTTAGCAAGACCATATCTCTGTCTTTTCTATCCATCTCAGTGTGGCCTTTTTATCCTTTGCTGTGGAGGAGCTACGCAGCTAGCTTTCAGGTCTTTTTCAGAGACAACTGTTCTAGACATAGCTATGGATTTGGTGTGTCCACGGCAGGAGGTGAGTTCAGGGTCTTCCCCCATCTCCAACTTCAGGATGTATTGATTTTCAGCGGACAGAGGTGGAGGAAGAACACTCAAACCAAACAAGTCTCCAAAGAAACTAGATCCTTCTTCAACTGGCTGGCTGTAAGGGAAGGAAGACCTCTGGATTAGATCCTTCTTATGCCTTTTGGGATATTTTGTCTCCTCCAGATGCTCCCTAGGGAGCCACGAAGAGCTGCTCCCCGTTGCACCATGCTCGCCATGCATTTCGATTTTTGATGGAGGCTGCTAAGTGGTTCTCCAAAGAGGCTCAACCCACTCGTATTACCCCCACAGTACATGAGAGCACTCATTTCCTCAACCCTTCCCAACACTAGATATTTTACCCATTTTTGTAAATTTCTATCCGTCTTGAGGGGGTAAGAGAAAGTTCATTTTACTGAGCCCTTTCTCATGAGGTTGAGCATCTTTTCATGTGGTTATAGCCATTTGTATTTCTCTTCTGTGATCTGCCTGTTTACAGCTTTAATCTGATTTTCTGTTGGGTTATTTGTCTTTTTATTGATTTTCAGGACTTTGTGATTGATTAGATGTGGGGAATGGGGAATTAAAAGTCACACCTGGTCTTCAAGTTTGGGCAAACATGGAGACCATGGGGCCATTCGCTGGCGGGGAAGCACTGAGGGGACAGTGTCCAGGTGGGGCTATTGGTATATGGCTGGATAGAGACGGGGGCTGCACCCTCTGGGCTGCTGCCATATCCATCCCCCCCTTACACACATGGGGCTTCGCCCTAAGTGGGACCCTTGGCTTGGAGGGCTCCGGACCATCATTCACAAATAATCAATAGCAACTGAGTGCCCACCATGTGTCAGACACTCTCCTAGGCAGTTGGGAACATGGCAGTGAACAGACAAGAATCCGGCTCTGGGTGAGTCTATATTGTAATTTGAGGCAGATAACCAAAGTAAACTATAAATAAGATAATTTCTGATAATGATAGGTGCCATAAGGTGACAAAACAGTAATATGATAGAAAGTACAGATGGGGAGCACCTTTGGTTGGGTGGTCAGAGGAAGACTTTCTGAGGAGGCAACATTTGATTCTAGATCTGCATGATGAAAAGGGGCCCTGCCAAGATTTGGAGTAAGAGCATTCCAGAGACAATGGCAGGAGTCAAGGACTGAGCCAGGCCGAGGCTGCATATTACAGGTATGGAAAGAAGACTGGCACGGTTGGAGAGCAACGAATAGGAGGGTGGGTGGGGAAAGGCAGTGTGAAAAGAAGTCGGAGAAATGGAGAAGGGCCAGATCAGGAAGAGATCCTTGAAGCCATGGCCAAAAGCTTGGAGTTTATGAGACAGTCCTGATATGATCAATGCCTTAGAGTGCACTTCATAGAGAACGGATTATAGGGGAGCATGAAGAGACCAAGAAATCCAGGTTAGAAGCTACTGAGGTGGTCCAATGAGAGATAGTAGTTGTTTGGATGTGAGTAGTAACAATGGGGATGATGGGGCGCCTGGGTGGCTCAGTCAGTTGGGCATCTGGCTCGATTTCAGTTCAGGTCGTGATCTCATGGTTTGTGAGATAGAGCCCCACACTGGGCTCTGTGCTGACAGTGAGGAGCCTGCTTGGGATTCTCTCTCTCCCTCTCTCTCTGCCCCTACCCTTCTTGTTACCGCGCCCCCCTTCTCAAAATAAATAAACTTTAAAAAACAAACAAAACAATGGGGATGACAAGAAGTGGAAAATACACAGCTATCTTTTGGGTAGAGCCTACAGAACCTACCAATGGACAGATGTAGTAAGCAAGAGCAAGCAAGGAATCAGAGGTGACTCATGTTCTGGTCTGAGAAATTAAGCAAATGGTGGAATTAGATGGGGAAGATGGTGGGGGTGGGCATGAATGATTTGGGCAAGAGCAAGAGAATCAAATGTTTTAGTTCAGATATGTTAAGTCCAAGGTGGTTATCAGATATCCTAGGGACGCTGGGCCTCAGGGAAGAGCCCAGAGCTAAAGGTACAAATCTGGAGCTTTCTGCAAACAAATGGAATACTGCATATTTATTGCTTTGTGGCTTGAAATCCAACTATCCACCTTCTTCCCAAAAAGTACCCAGATCTCCTTTTTAATAATAGAGTCCTCCTATCAACTCGGCAGGAGGCTAATTCCCAGTCCACTGCAGCCCTGACCTGAGGACTGAGCTGGGGAAGAGATGGTCGGGTCATTGAAAACCTTGGCATCTTCACCCACTTCCCAAGGCAGGCATATGATTTAAGTTCGGCCTATCAGACCCTCATTCCTGATTCTTTAAAGCTCAAGCAAGTGTCTCAACGAAGGAAGGCACATTCCCAGATCAAAGTCATGGTGGTGGCTAGTGTGTGTGAGGCTGAGACTCTCACCAAGGCCTGACCTTCACTACAGTTCCTACTACAAAGTCCCACCTCTTTTCCCAGCCTGGTCTCCCAGATCCCATGTAGGCTCCAATGGCCTTTCAGTAGATGTACTTTTTGCTCACAGCAGCCACAGTTCCTTTCTGTTGCTCACAATCAGAAGCCCTGACTAATATATATAATATTTATAAGGTCATGTGGCTAGGGGTGCCTGGGTGGCTTGCTCAGTTAAGTGTCCAACTTCATCTCAGGTCATGATCTCATGGCTCGTGGGTTCGAGCCCCGCGTCGGGCTCTGTGCTGACAGCTCAGAGCCTGGAACCTGCTTCGGATTCTGTGTCTCCCTCTGTCTCTGCTCCTCCCCCACCCCACACTCATGCTCTGTCTCTCTCTGTCTCCCAAAAATAAACATAAAATTTTTTTTAAAAAGAGAGAGACACCAAAAGCTTTCTCCCTCTCTCTCTCCATGTACACATACTGACAAAGGGCCGTGTGAAGACACAGCAAGAAGGTGGCCATCTACAACCCAGGGAGAGAGCCCTAGCCAGACATCGACCCTGCTGGCACCGTGATGGTGGACTCTCCAGTCCCCAAAACAGTGAGAACTGTTGTGACAACTTCCTGTTGTTTAAGCCACTCGGTCTCTGGTGTTTTGTTATGAGAGCCCCAGCTAAGACAGAGACCAAAAGCTCCAGGGCACCAACACCTCCCAGTGGGGAAGGTATTACTGATCTCTTTAGTAGTTAACCCAGCCTGGAGCTTTTTCTCCCAAGAGCTGGGATGGCTCTCCTGGAGAAGGACCAAGATAAGGCCTCCTAAGTGGGGATCCTGGTGTGGCAGAAGATAGGATATTTCTTTTAAGAGCAGAACTGGGGTGGAAGATGAGAATAGTCATAAGGATTTGTTGTCACCAGTGTTGTCACCAGTGACTTAGCCCGGGAGGTGATCTGTCACAGTGTAGAGAAAAAAAGCAATATTGCAGTGATGAAAAGGTTTAAAAAAAAAAAAAAAAAAAAAAAAAAAAAAAAGCAAGGGGAGAAGGATATAGCCAGAAGGGAAGAGGAGCTCGTGAGATCCCAAACAGAGAAAATTTCCCCGTGGCCATTCCTAGGGCAGAAGCTATATGGGAGTCAGATACCCATAACGTGAAACCACTTAGAGCACCCCGGGGCTGGACCAGCACCGATGACATTAGTCCCTGAAAATGCTCACCACCACCTCCCTCACCCCAAGTCCTTGCTCCTGCACCTGAGCCTCCTTCCTCACCACCCTAGGAGCAAGGACATTGGCTACAGCAGGGGGGTGAGAGAGCAGGGAAGGGGAGTAGAGATCCAAGGGGTGGGACCAGAGTCTGTGTGGTCTGGGATAGGGCCCATCCTAGGGGAGCACCCTGGGGCTGGAGGCTGGACAGATGGGCAGCAGGGAGGGGACATGAATAAGGAAGAGACGTTCTCACCTAGAGAGTATCTGTAAGTCGGATGTGTAACATCTGAAGTTTTCCAACTGTAGTTTTCAACTTTACTGTGGATCCAAATCACCCAAAATGCAGATTCCCTGGAATCTGTATTTTTCATAAGTCCCCCTCCCCACTGCCCAGCAGTTGAGACATCCCAACCTCAGCCAAAGTCTTCCAAAGGGGCATGTTTATCATACGTTCTGCCTTCAGCAGGAGTTGCCGAGTTGGAAAGCATCGTTTTCAACTGTCCCTTATGTTAAGAAGGAGGAGGAGGAGAAAGAGGAGGAAAGGAGAAGGGGAGAGGAGAGGAGAGGAGAGGAGAGGAGAGGAGAGGAGAGGAGAGGAGAGGAGAGGAGAGGAGAGGAGAGGAGAGGAGAAAGGAATGAAAATTAAAAACTTCAAAAATTTTTTCAAGTCAGACTGCAGCTCCAGTGACTCTAACCTCTAACCCCCAAAAAAGCATCACAGCAGCTTTCAAGTGTCAATCCAAGTGCTGAGCCCCCTGAATTATCTAACCTTCAGCTTTAAAGAACCAGAGCAAAAAGGTCAGAAGGAAAACTACAGTACGTGGCAGGAAGTTTTTCTGCTTCGGATACTTGAAAGGTAGAAGACTTTCAGAGAGGGACACAGCCGAGAGAAGTCACCCATTTAAAATTAAAGATCCTCAGCCGAGCAGGCCAATTCTTTGAAACAGCTTACTTCTGACTTAATTTGACCTGTTATTGTTTAAATCATTAGGAGGAATCTTTGGAAAACACAGAATTGACCCCCTCACTCCCATGCTTCAAACCTTTTGTCAGCTCCCCAGCGTCTGGAACTGCATCCCCCAAAGTGTGACCTGCAGCAATGGCTGTTGGGTAAATAAAGGGCTCCTTGTTGCGAATAAGTTTGTAAAACACTGGGTGAAACCAAGTCAGACAGGTTTTCCTACAGGACTTGTCAGAGCCCTTATTATGCTAATGAGCGCCGGCCATTGCTGGGACTGTGATGTGTGCAGCCCTTCCATCCCTGACCTGACCGCCATGGAACCCTTGTTTCAGGACTATGATCCCATGGACCCTGTTTGGGACCAACCCCTTAGTCTGGCACTCAAGGCCTTCCACACCCAGCCCCAACCCCCGTTTCCACATGCGGCCACACGTGACGTCCTAATCGCACCAGCTACTTGCCCTTTACCAAGCCCTTGAAAGGCTTCAATGCCCTGCTCAGGCTGCGCCCACCGCCACGGACACCTCTCCTCCTCCTCTTTGCCATCAAACTTCTACTCATGTTTCAGGCCCTTGCTCAAACACATGGCCTCGATGGACCTTCACCTGCTCCCTCCTGCAAAAGTTAACTGCTCCCCGTTCTGGGCTCTATCACAGAGCTGATCAACCTGCACTGTGATTAGCCCGAGTCTCTCTGTTATTAATTGAGAGCTTCAAAAAGGCTGGGAGTGTGAGCCGACTACGGAAATATGTGTTGGCAATATTAATAGCTTCCATCTGTTGGCACTTCCTAAGGCCAGGCATTATTGTAAGCTCGTGACATGCATTAACACATGTACTCCTCACAACGTCACTTGCTGGGTAAGTACAACTATTATCAATTATTATGATCCCTATCTTAGAGATGAGGAAGCTGAGACTCAGAGAAGTTACCGTGCCCAAAGTCACATGACCATCGAGGGGCAGAGCAGGCAGGTACGCCTATGCTCTCGAGCACTGTGTCACTTGAGGGCAGCAGAGGCGAGCCAGAGTCCAGGGCTGGCTGACTCAGAAACTACATGATGGCACCAAGAACTCAGTTCTTGGGGTGCCTGGGTGGCTCAGTCGGTTAAGCTTCCGACTTTGGCTCAGGTCATGGTCTCACGGTTTGTGGGTTTGAGCCCTGCGTCAGGCTCTGTGCTGACAGCTCAGAGCCTAGAGCCTGCTTTGGATTCTGTGTCTCCCTCTCTCTGCCCCTCCCCCTGTTCGTGCTCTGTCTCTCTCTCTCTCAAAGATAAATAAACATTTAAACAAATTAAAAAAAAAAAAGAACTCAGGTTCTTTATATCTCTCTGCTGTGCCCTCTCAGTGAATCTGCCCTCGGGCTGGCTCCCCTCATGGTGCCAAGACAGCAGCAACAGTCCCAGGCATCACGGGCAGACACAACAACCTCCAGAGGAAGAAAGGGCACATGGAGTAGAGAAGCTAGAAGCGTTGTCTCCGGACACAGTTTGACCTCCTAGGTGTATGACCCCAGGCAAGCTAAGACATGCAAAGATACAGCAAAGATGGAATGGACTGTCTTAAAAGGAGCCCCCAATCTTCTCTCACCCCAGGTTTTTCCCTATAACATTCTTCCATCCCTTCTTGGCCTTTTTTTTAGGAATCAGCTTCAACCTCACCTCCTCCAGGAAGCCTTCCCTGATGACACCCCCCAGGCTGGGTTCAATTTCCTTGCTGTGTGCCTCTGAGCAGTCTGTCCTTGCCTCATTGTTGTACTCACCCCGCAATATTGAAACTACTTGTTTCATTGTCTGTCTTCCACACCAGGCTATGAGCTGAGGGAAAGCAGGGAGCGTGAACCTTGTCACCATCCCCAGTAACTGCTTCAGTGCCCACCACATGCAAGGGCCTTAAATAGTAGCTGCTGGGTGTTCCAGGAGAAGACATAAGGTCACTTAACTGAGGTATAGGAGCGCGAGCTTGGCAATTCAGTTCAGTCATCTTCAGGTGTTGAGGTGGACAATTCGGGCGCATCAGCTTGTCCTTGTTCAAGGGCATGGAGGAGCCTTGGCCTCGTGTCCAAAGAACAAGGTGAGCCACGTGCAAGAAAAATGGCTCCCTAGATTTTCCCCCAGAATCTGGGACAACCTTCCCAAAAGTACAGTCAAGAGTCAAGGAGCGGGGCGCCTGGGTGGCTCAGTCGGCTGAGCGTCCGACATCAGCTCAGGTCACGGTCTCACAGTTCGTGGGTTCAAGCCCCGCGTCGGGCTCTGTGCTGACAGCTCGGAGCCTGGAGCGTGCTCCAGATTCTGCGTCTCCCTCTCTCTCTGTTCCTCCCCTGCTCTCACTCTGTGTCTCTCTCTCTCTCAAAAATAAATACAGATTTATTTTTTTAAGAAAATTGTTTTAATAAAATTAAAAAAAAAGAGTCAAGGGGCAAAGTACAGACTCTTAAGTCATACAAACCCTAGAGGGTCAAGATCTGAATCTGCTGCTTCCTGGCCATGTTTTAGGGCAAGTGTCATCGTCTCTCTGGGCCTTAGTTTCTTCAACTGTAAAATGGGGTTAAAAGAGATACTTCCTCCAAAGGCAGTTGTAAAGATTAAACAGCGTTCTATAGAAAGCCTGAAACATAGTCAACCGCCAATAAACACTGGCTGCTGTTGGCAGTGTGCACATTCGCAGTGACAAAGCAGCACAGAAGCGGTGGCCTGTTTTAGAACCGTATCTCTGGGCCTGGTCTCTGGAGCCCCAAAGAGATTCCCTGCTGGGAACGACATGGTGCACACAGGGTGGAAGGTTCACTGGCCGAGCACACCACTGCCTCTCAACAAAGATGAGCTCATGACGACGTAGACGAGGTCATCGACAACAGCTGAGAAATGCAGGGCAGCGGGCAGGGTCAAAGCCAAGCTCTCTGAGTAATAATGGCTAATTGCATATAGAGCTACGGAAGTGTTTTAGGAATAGAACTCTCCTCAATTTTTCCTCTAGGTCAGTTTTAGGAATCCCTGCTGCACAAGCTGTTAGAGAAGCTCGACAGCATGTTGAAAGGGTGTAGACAAGGGGTCAGGACACTTTGATTCTTGCCCCCGTTCTGCCCGAGGCTTGCTTCCCAACCTTGAACAGGCCCCTGCCCCGCTCTGGCCTCGTTAGCCTCGGCGACCTCCAAGCGTCTCCGGGGCCTGCGGCAGGTCTCACAGGGCGGTGGCTAAGACAGCAGCCCTTCCCGGGTTCAAATCCCATCTCCATCACCTAGACAACGTCACCCTTAGCGGGTCATGTCCAATGTCCCTGAGCAAGTCTCGAGCTTGTTGTATCTCAACTGGGGATTGTAATTGTGCCTACTTCACAGGACCTACCTACCTCTGTTCTCCCACCAGCTCTTATGAGGATTAAAGGAGGTAATTACATAAAGCTCTTAGCCAGTCCCGGCACAGGAGCACTCGATAAGTGGTAGCTGTTATGATTATTTTGAGTCAGTAATTCTCTTGGCACTTTTGATGACAGTGAAGCCCGGGAAAACCTTGCACACACCGTGCATTTGACACAGATGCATAAATCCCCTCCAAACAGGGACATCACAGCCCACAGGGTAGTGAGGGGCTCTGTCCCAGGGCTTTGTAGCTTTCCGCTTCACGCAGCCTCAAAGTGCCTTTGAACCAAACACCTTATCAAGGCCTTTGGCTCTGAGCCTCTGTCACGTTAGGCATTAGCTGCGCTCTGCTACTTAAACTGATGGCTGCTATTCCCAGCAGGAATAGACTCCACCTTAAAAAGAAAAAAAAAAAAGTGCTTGTAGGGTTTGGGAAAGCGACAAGCCATACTTTGTCTCCATTACTAGTTTTCAATGTTCTCCTTTAAAAGGAAAAAGAAAAACTTTTGCTCTGCCAGTGGTTAAAAACCTGGGTGGGAGAACCAGACGTACTTGGATTTAAGTCCAGGCTCTCTACCACTCACTACCCATGACTGAGCGCAAGTTACCTCATCCCGCCAAGGCTCCGCCGGAGCGCTTGTAAAAGATTAGAAATAGTACCTACCTCTTGGAGTGGCTGGTGGGATTATATGTGACGATGCAAGTAAAGCTCTTAGCATAATATCCAGTGTGCAGTAAGGACTTAATAAGAAGGGGACATTATTACTGTCACCAAGAAGAGCTAGTGGGGAGATGAATTCACAAATGATAAGGTGGGTGGCCGGTGGAGAATTCTCCTTATGTAACCCACCCATGATGGTGTTTAGCCAGTTGGTAAATGTTACCAAGCACGGACAACCTAAGTGGCTACTGCAGTCCCCCCTAATCTATTATACGATTAACCTACATATCATGTTTATTATTTACTGTTCGTGTCGCCTCCCTAGAATGTAAGCTCCTCGAGGGCAGGGTCTTTGTGTCCTTTGTTCACTGATGCATCCCTAGCACCCAGCGCAGTGCCTGGCATATAGTAGGTGCTCAGTAAATATCTAAATAGCTGCTGAAGGAATGAATGAAAATACTTTGGAACCTGGAGAAAGTTACAAATGTCTATCATGACTCATAGATAGTTGTTGGTAAGATTCTTTTGCACTCACTGATTGAGTTTGCATTTAGCTGATAACCTGAGACACAGCCAGACACGCCTCAGACCTGAGGCAATGGCTCACTGCACGCTCCACCTCCAAGGCAAAACACGGCAAAAGGTCACGGGGTCTTTGCATTTGGAGGTTCTTCCCCCTTCGGTCCTGTCCCTAAAAGGCTGTGTGTCACAGGGTCCTACTGTGGATTCTCTTCCCTCATGTTCTCCCTCCTGAGCCAGTCCCCTCCCCGGGTGTTAAATACCTCTCCCTGTGCTGGAGCCTCCCGGACCCCTTTGTCTCCACCCGGGGAAGCAAGCTGCTTCCCTGACTTTTCAGCCTGGATGAGCTGTACACAGGACCTGTGCCAAATGAAAACACGGGGCCCCTCGCTCCAACTTTAGTGTGAATTTCAAGACCATGGCAGCAGAGCATTGAACCAAGTGCAGAACCCTTCTGAGCGCAGGGCGACTGCCCAAGGTTGCTAACCCACAAAGCCAGCCTTGACTGCAGCCATGAAACCCAAACCAGTCCGAGGTTTAACGCGCCATCATTCTCCCACGCCAACGCGCTCCTTCTCGTAAGTTCCTCATTCAAAGAACATCCCGCCATCCACCCCGTCAGCCGAGTTACAGTGTGCGACACTTCGCCTCAGCCCCGTCGCCAAAGTCTATGGAGTCCACTTCCCAGAGGCCTCTGCCATCTGTCTGCACAGCTCCTTTCTGCGGCTGCCCTAACCTGGGCCGACAGCCTCCTACCCACTCCTTGCCTCCCGTCTCCCACCGCCTCCAAGCCCTTCCGCAGATCACCACACAGAGATCTTCCTGAAGCGCAAATCCTTACCATGAAGTCCACGCTCTTCGACGTGACAGAGAAGGCCCAGACGATGTGACCTGCTCCAGCGGCGTGTGGTGACCACGCCGAGCTTTGTCTAGATCCTTGCCACGCGCCATTCCTGGTACCCGAAGCACCCCGGGGCTCCTACTGCTTTCCCCTTCAGTAGTTTCTTCCTGGAAAGCTTCCTTGACCCCCACACCCAGAGGGGGCCCCTCTCCTCCAGGTTCCATCGGCACTTGTTCCTTCTCATCTCAGCATCGGTCATGAGATGTCTAATCCCTGTTTGCTGGTCCAGTCCCTCAACAGGTGGTAAGCTACTGAGGGTGTCTCCGTGCTCCCCACCACATTCTGGAACCGGCACAGTGCCTGGCTATTTAAGGCCATTGTAGCTCTAACTGGGGCAGAGTCTAAGTAAGAAAATGGAGCGTGCTGACCTTCCAGCTGATGGGCCAAAAATAAACAGCTAAACAAACAAGCTCCATCAACACACCTTCTGCAAAGTCTCTCTAGAAGGGGCAGGAGAGGGCGCCTGGGTGGCTCGGTTGGTTAGGCATCCAAGGTCATGATCTCGCAGTCTGTGGGTTCGAGCCCCATGCCGGGCTCTGGGCTGACAGCTCAGAGCCTGGAGCCTGCTTCAGATTCTGTGTCTCCCTCGTTCTCTGTCCCTCCCCCCACCTACGACCTCTCTCTCTCTCTCTCTCTCTCTCTCTCTCTCTCTCAAAAATAAACATTAAAAAATTTTTTTAAAAAGATATGAGAGACACCAACCACACAAACTTGTGCATGCATTTATCATAGGGCAGGTGGGTACACATTTAACTCCGGGATGGGGATGGGCAGTCGGAGGGACAATCATACTTCATTATTTCCTCTCCGATATTCAGCACCACCCTCCACACCCCACTCCTACTCTAAGCCTTTGGGGCAGGGCAGTTAGGACCATCTGGGGCACCATCGAGGCAAGCTCAGGCCCGCCTGAGGTCGGCTAAGTACCATCTTGTTACAGAAACAAGGAGGAGAACAGACCCCTGGACGAGAGGCAAACATTTGTGCTCCCTATGACTTCATTTTCTGGTATCCTGATCGTTTAAAAACTTAAAAAAGAGCAGGATGTCTTTTCTTTACCCGCATACCCAATCATCAAGAATGCTGAAACTGTTTATATCATTTTAGAGGAATAAGATAAGAAAACATCTTAAGAGGAAACATGACCCATACTTTAAAAGATGGACATCATATGCGGGAGAACATTCTGAATGAGATCAATATAAGCAGAGTTCACTGTATTTTAAATAGCAAGACTTAAGTAGGCTTTTATTCATAACGGCAATGGACAGTCCTTTAAATTATGCTGAAGCATCAGGGGGACAAAAGGAGCGAGAGAAGTTAAGTGATGGTCCGGAAAGCCTATCTGCCGGATCCTAAATGAAGCAAAATTGAAATGCATTTTTCCAGAAAGCTAAACAAATTATAAGTAGGAACAATTAGGTAATGACAATTCCGCTAGTAAAAATGCATATATATTTCTGCGTTCCTATTTATAACAGGGCTACAAGGTGTCAGTCCTCCGGTTACTGCCGCACGGAGGCCGAGCTTTAATTTAGGATAAAAATACTCAGGGAACGGGAGCAGGGACTTCGGTCTAGATAGAACGGTAACCCACAGTCAAGATTACCCAGCTAGTTCGTTCCAGATTTTGACCAGGAAGGCACCAGGGAATAAACAGTTCGCCCTGAGAAAGCGGGGATTCTGAACTGCCAAGGAATTGTTCCCATAGTCTAAAAATGCAAATATCGTTTTAGGAGCAACTGTGAGTTGTGTCATCGAAAGGCACCTCAGAGACATGTTTATTTCTTAACGAAAAAAGAGAAAGAAAGAGAAAAAAAACCAGGGAACTTTAGAGCTTCCGTTTGGACTTTTGAGACCGAGTTTACCAAGTAAATGCTCAGCACCATTTTACGGGGCTGCTGGTTAAAGATTCCATTTTGATTTTAATGGGGAGATCAGTGAAATCTCCAACCCAGGCCAGCTCCCACCTCCCCTCCTCCATCTACCAGGAGAACAAAGTATTGGAAGACGCGCGTCCCGGGGAGTCGTCGACATACGTGGATATTTCTAATTTACCGATAGAAAACTCTCCAGTTAAAAAAAAAAAAAAAAAAAAAAAAAACAGGCCAGCTAGTAATCTATTTAAAACCACGGCTGACATGATAAATGAAACAGAATAAATGTATACAGAGACTGAGCCTCCCCGGGAACGCGGTGGGGGGACCTGAGCGCTTCTGCTGACAGCGACTTTCCCGTCAGTGGCCTGTCTCTCTTGGAGGCAGCTGTCAATCACGGGCCAGCCCGCGCTCCCGGGGGGGTTCATTGTGCCCGCAGACAGTTGTGGAATAACTGCTCCTAGGCGTCGGAGCAGCAGATGGAGTGTATCTGTCAATCATTGTCACTAATTATTAACTTCTGTCACTCAGAGCAAGGCAACATCTCGGCGCCTGATCCGCTGTGATTTGATCTGCCACGCCACCTCCGAGACAGACAGAGCAACCCTTCATTCCGGTCACACTCCCAGCACTTTGCTGGGTCAGCCGGCGTGACTCAGTGTTCTCGCCACCCCGCCCCCGACTGCCTGGCGCACGTGGGTGTGCACGGGCACGCGTGCTTCCCGAGGGCAGCCACCGTGAGGGGCCTCCTCCCTGGGCCCCGGGGCCGGGGGCGCTGCCGCTCATTAATTATTGAGGAAGGACGGGTGTATCTTGGCCGCTGGCAGAGACAGGGCCAAAGTGTAAAAGAAGACCAATTTGGAGGGTTTTCTTCTCTTCACACCACCCTGGGACCGGCGATTATCAGCCGAGTTCACATTGATTATATTCCTCTGATCTTTTCTCAACCCTCTGATTTTGGAGCTGGAGATGTGTCAGCCTGAATAATTAATTAAGGCATCTGTAGCAGGCTTTGCAAACAGGAGTTGCAACCTAAGGGGATATTTGCTACCCTGGGTTCAGAGAGCCTCTCCGTGACAAGACTGGGAAAGGGGCTTAGAGAGCTTCAAGGCCAACCTCCCCCACAGTGGGACATGACCCACCCGAGGTCACACAGCCCACTGCGCCGGCACCCCAGGGAAAGCTCTCGCCGGTGCACATACATGGAGCTCAGGAGCTCCTGGCTGCTGCACCCGCTGTCCTCCACCAGACCGCCTGGGCAGATGGACAAACGTCCCCTGGAGCGGCTGAACCAGCGTTGGCGGCCACCCACTCATGCTCTGGAGTCCAGACTGCTGGGTGCCATTGGATAAGTCACTTTCCCTCTCTGAGCCATGATTTCCTTATCTGCCAAACAAGGATACCTCCAGAACCTTCCTCAAAGGCGGGCTGCAACAGTTCAACGAGAACATTCCAGGTTAAAGTACCCAGCACGGTGCCTGCCCGGCACACTCGAAGGTCTCAGTAAATAAAAGCCACGACGGTTCACACCAGATCAGTG
This sequence comes from Panthera leo, assembly GCF_018350215.1. Taxonomy (NCBI): domain Eukaryota; kingdom Metazoa; phylum Chordata; class Mammalia; order Carnivora; family Felidae; genus Panthera; species Panthera leo. The sequence goes on from NC_056686.1 coordinate 29,795,252, forward strand.
CAGGGGCTGGTCTCATCTCAAAAAGTAAAAATTGGATTTTAAGATCCACTGGGAAATGCTCATCAATTATTATTTTTTTAAGTGCAAGTGACTATATTGACGTTAGCCAAGCTCTAAGTCTAACAAAGCTAGCTGTAGCTCCCATAACTAGGTCCTCAGGGGCCCGCTTTGGTGGATTGACAAGGATTTGTGGTAAGCATATCAATCGTTTATGTGTAAACAGTAATGCACCTGTGGCTGGGGCTCTTCAAAATCAGTTGTCCTCTTAGGCAACTAAAGCACTCCCCCTCACTTCGGTTGCCATTCCTATTTGCTTTCTCGACGGAAGGGGCTCTGGGGAGTTCTAGCCCAACCCTGATTAGAAAACAAAGCAAATTCCAAATTCTAAAATCACAAAATCTGACCGCATTTGCAAAAGCACCCCACCGGTTCCAGCACCTTCCGGGGATGCTCCAGGCCACCCAAGATGAAAAGCTGGTGCTTTCCCTAACCCCCAAAGATCCCACCAGACCCCCTGCTCCAGTTACAATGCCAGTGTAACAAATTATCCCCAAACAAGGTGGTATAAAACATTCATTTATTATGCTCTTGGGTTCCGCGGGTCAGGAGTTCAGACAGAGCACTGTGGAGGTGGCTCCTGTCTGCTCCATGATCTTGAGCCCCAGGGCTCCTCAGTCATCTGTCTCCTTTGTAGCCGCCCCTTCACATGATCTCTCCAGCACCCAATCAGCGCCAAGGTAGTCAGACTGCTTACACTGCAGCCCAGGTTCCCGATGGGCATGGGGAGGAGAGGCTGGGGAGGGAAGGGGAAGAAGAGGCAGGGGAAGGGAGGAGGAAGAGATGCCACCTGTCACCTTCCATGACCTAACGTCCCAAGTCAGGCAGCCTCACTTCATGCTGCCTTGATCGTACTCTCTTGATCAAGGCAGTTGCAAAGCTCCGGCCAGTTTCAAGAAGAAAATCAAGCTCACATTGTAAGAAGAGCACAGGTCAGATGTATACTGGTGTAGCCATCTTTGGAAATCACAATCTGTCACGCCTGCTACGAGCACTGTCCTGGAGGCTGGAAGCCAGACACGCCATCGTCAGGGAAGGCTCGTGACTACAGCTCTGGAGCTGGGTGAAAAACTGGGATCTGAGTTGAAGATCACACAGAGGACAGACACCCTGAGTGGGAAGAGGTCTTGAGGACGCTCCCTTGACATCACGCTCAGACTCTTCTGCACACAGTGGATTCGGTCACAGCCAATGCCTTTGCCGGCTTTTACCCTGCCAGTGCCTTGAGATGAGAGACACCCTCCAGTTCCTGGGATACGCCAATCTCCTCCTGCCTCCGGGCCTTGGTGTATTCCATTCCCCCTGCTAGGAATCCTCAGGGCCAACTGGGATGAAATGAATCACAGCATCATATCATGGTCACCTGGCAGAGCCCCACTGTACCCCAGCCTGTGGCTGCCAGCAGCCTTGCTGGAGGAGAACTCGGGTTTATCTGTTCTTTTCTCTACAGGCTCTATATGGGTTCCTTCCGGCTCCCGGCCAATAAACAGTAAGACTTGCTGTCTAAACAACATCCGGTTCTGTGGAGTCTCCAGTTTTATGCCCCAAGTGTATTCACGCCCTCCTGCTCGGGTGACCAGACCTGGGGCTTCATGCAGACATTGTCCACTAGAACTTTCTGCGATGATGGAAATGTTCTGTGCTATCCAATTCAGTAGCCATGAGCCACCCATGGCTACTGGGTACTTAAAATGTGGCTAGTGCAACTGAGGAGCTAAATTTTCATTTTAGCTTGCTTTGATTAAATTGAACTTAAATTGGATGAGCCCTGGGTGTTGTATGGAAACCAATTTGACAATAAATTTCATATTTAAAAAAAATAATAATAAAAATAAAAATAAATAAATATATTGAACTTAAATTTAAGCAGCCGCATGTGGCTAGGTGCTACCATATTGGACAGCACAGATTTCCATTTTTCAGCCCTTAGAGCAGATTCTAAGTCCTAAGGCAGAAAAGAGACTTTCAAAAGAGGTTGCTCAAGGACAACCCTACTGATGACAGGCTCACCTCTGTGCCTCCAGTCCCCATGGGTCCTGAACAGCTTGGACATCACTTAAAGAAGGGGAAAGAAGAAATTACAAAACGTAACCCTTCCCTACTGATTGCTCCATTCAATCCAGTCTTTTCTGAAAATTATATTCAGACTGCTTCTCTCGCTAAATATTAGAAGGTCGGGGAGCTGGAATTCAGCGTCAGAAATCCAACAGGCTTCTTCCCTGAGCATCCTCTCCATCATCCCAGCATCTGCCCAGAAAACAGAAAACATCCCGGGCCAACTGTCTGTCCTTTAATTCTGAGAGACCAGACTGCAGGAGCCCCCCTGCAGGTGCCCCCACCCCCCCGCAGGTAGTGGAGCGTGTTACCAAAGGCATCTGAGAACACCGGGATGGGCCATCGACTTCATCTGAGGCTGACCGGGGCTCTAGGCAGAACTAATGGCTCAGTTATAGACCTCATTAGCCAAGTGGGATTTTAGCCTTTTCCTTACTGTGATTTGGGGCTGGGGCGGGGGGGTGGGGGTCCTCCCTCTACTACTGAGGGGAAGGAATTCTGCAACACGGTTAGATTACTTGCCATTTCTGAGAGGGAACAAAAATCAATTAAAAAAAAAAGAGTCAGGGAGAGGGTAAAAAATGAATTTCTTCATCGTGTGTGCTGATCACTTAAGATAGGATTTTCCCCTGCGGGGAATACCGCAAAGAGTAACAGTACTTCTGGGGCATTTGATAAGGAAAAAAGTTCTCTCTCTGTGGCAATTAACGTTGCCATCTCCCACTTTTTCCTGCAAAAGGGGCTCAGAACTCTTCCATTCAGTCTCCAGCTTGATGTAGCCTCCTGGACTCCCCGACTCCCTCACTTCGGGGTGCTCAGCTGGGGGGAGGAACCAGCGCGCCAGGCTCACCGTGGACAAACGCATGCCCTTCAGACAACACAAATGCATTCTGTCCCTCCAGCAGACCTTTCTGGGGGAAAACCTGGCCACCATTCCCGCCGGATGAATCTCTTCCTAGAAGACAAGGAACGAACTCCCCGACACCAAGCCTCCCTGCCCCTCCCCCAGTACTTAGCCAGAAGCTTCTAGCACTGCAAGCAAGTCTCTCTGTGCTCTCATAACCTCTGACAACTCAGATCGCTAACCATATTTCCGTTGGAGAAACTTTTATAAAATATTACAATCAATTCAATTGCATTAACACATTTGAACCTCGAAGTTCAACACAGTGGAAAACACAATACTTCTCTATTATATCAGGTGTCTGGTCAGATATATATCACACGAAACTGAAACCAGAGGCACTGGGGGACCCTGTTTATCCCAACTTAGCAAGAGGAATTATCTGACAGTTGGAAATGAAAAACTACTAATAAACATTACGGTTTATTGAAAAGTTTAAACAATAAGATTAAGGGAACTTCTGCAATATTAAGAAATGTATATTATCCTACTTTACCTTGCTTGGGGAATTCCTCAAGGATTTATTATTCTGTTACACCACCAAAAAGCCTGTGTTATGTTAAGGGATTCTGCCTTCCTGCCTGCATTCCGCATGAATCTAAAATTAAGAGGCAATCTTTCTTTAGCACATTGTACTTCCCTAAATTAGGTTTGGTTTCCAGAGCAGAATTTGGAAGTCAGTGGGTTTTTTTTCTCCGGGTACCGTTGGCCCCTAATAATAAACGCTCTAGAGAAAAGAGTCCCCTGTCCTGTAGTGCTTTTGCTGTGGGCACTGAAATGCATACCTGTAAGGCCTCTGAGGATACTGGGAAGGGAAGCTAACCTCTAGGGCTGGAAGCCCAAGGTACAAAGAGAGGGAGAGGAGGCCCAGGCTGCTGCTGGAGGGGTCAGGCCTTTGGCCAGCCAGGAACAATGAGGTCCTCTGGAAGCTGTGTTTTGGGCTTCCAGAAAGCAGCCTCCAAAATCCTCACAGATGGCAGCGAGTTGAGTGGCCTTGGCCCATAACAAAGTCCTGCTTCCTGAATTCCCTTGTTCCCTGCTCTCACAGCTCACCTCTCAGAAGGTCTCTGCTTGGCCCCCAACGGCAGGCCAATTTCTCTCTCCAGGCATGAGGACTTTCAGGAGAGGCAAGCCAGAGTGTTGCTGTCCGGATCTAAAGCTCCAGATGGGAAAAGATGGCCAGCCAGCTAACAACCTCTCGAGACTCCCGATTCCTCCACTCTAAATGGGGGGCGGTATTGATAATGTAACACAGGTGCAGTCCCAGCCTGGGGTTTACATACGTATCTACATACATGGGGACTTTTCAAGCCTTCCCAGGATGTGACTTGAGTCCCCAGACTCACGTGCCTGTGGTCCAGATTCTGTTCCCCTTGATGTCTGTGTTCTGTCCCACATCCCCCCAGGTGCAAAACTCAGCCCCTTGACCAGAGTCCCCTGGAAATCTATGCACACCGAGCACTTGACGAGTTCCAGTAGAATTTATGAAGATTTGGGAGCGGCATGAGAAGTGGGGAGAGGGAGGGACCGCATCAGGCAGCACAAAGTGTGTCCCCACGCCGTCCCTCAGTCCCAGCTTACCGAGCATCTCACAGCTGCCAAGCGGCCATGAGGATCCCACCACCCCAACGATGCCTCCTCTCCCAGGCACCCATGTCTTCGAATTGTTTCTGCACCCTTAATCATCCACACCTGCAGCCTCCCAGGAGGGACAGCTTTAGGGATCGGGGCTGATGGTACAGCCAGATCTCCCTCCCATGCTGCTCATGGGACACTGCCAGTGGCTAGGATTTAAGGCTTCTCTCCTCCACATTGCTAATTAGCACCTGCAGAAGGTGATTCTATAATCCTGGTGGTGTTCGTGCCAGCCCAGCCTGAGTAACAGGGTGCTTGGATCCAGATGGAGAGGATCCATGTGGAAGTCCGGGGCAAAGAGACGGGCATGATTTTCTCAAGGACACTTGACTCCTTAGGTAGCCTCTAGAAATCTTTGTGTTTCCAAGTTCGGTTTACCGCCACTGCAGAATGGGCAACATTCTCTGTCCATATTGGCTCTGGTTAGATATTCACTGGCATCTTTTATACTCCGAAACTCCAAACCAAAACTACTTTTGTCTCAGGATGGCTTTATCTCACCAACCTGCTCCTGCGGGCTGTTTGATTCTTACCCCTCCCTCCCTTACAATCTAATTAACTACAGGCCTTTATGCCTCTTAAATGGCCCCCTCAGGTGGAGGTGTGAGGGCAGAGCTTGGCTCCCACAGGTTAGCTTGTTGAGGACTTGCTTTCATCCACTATGTTCATGTATGTTGGAAATGTCCCCAAATGCATTTTAATCTCCATCTGCCATTATAGGGAAATTTTCCCAAATTTTTTTATTATTACATCTTGTAGTTCTAGAATATAACGTTTAACCATCAAACCTCAAGACAGGCTTGTACATCAAGCTCCAAATCTTTCCTCTCTTGGAAATTTTTGCATCGTAAATCATCAGCTGAACACCCAAAAATGCAAAGGTTCACACTGGTCCTCAACTGTGTTCTCTTTGTCCCCAGCACAATGGAATGAACACGCAAACCTGACTTTCCTCAGGCCCCCAGGAAGCCACCAGGCAGCTGCATTTCTAGTCTAAGGAAGGTCTTTTTGCCAAAGTGGACACTCCAATGATGCCCGCATATCTGATTTACAGAATTGGGGGGAAGTAGCCAATGAGGCCAAATATAACAGAAACCTCCTGCATCCACAGCAGGACCCACTCACAGTGACATGTGTCCCTGGCCCTGTAGCCATAGCCCCCAGATCATCTCTAAGGTGGAAACCTCTAAACCCAAGCACACTCTGTGCTTCGTGGGAAAGATAGGGGTGAGCTGCAAGGTGAGGCAGGTGCTAAAAACAAGGGTTCTTCTGGCTAAACGTCAGGAAAATCCTTCCTGCTTCACAGAATCTCTGGGTGAAAAGAAACAGCATTTTAGCCCATTATTGTACCCATTTCACAGATGGGAAAACTGAAGCACGGAAAAGCAGTTACCTGCCAGAGATCACACTATTGTATTATGGAATGTGTTATTAGTTCTGTCCACCTTTTTTTTTTAACGTTCATTTGTTTTTGAGAAAAAGAGAGGGCAAGTGGTGAGGAGCAGAGAGAGAGAGAGGGGACACAGGATCCAAAGCCAGCTCTGCACTAACAGCAGAGAGCCTGATGCGGGGCTTGAACTCACGAAGCATGAGATCGTGACCTGAGCTGAAGTTGGACGCTGAACTGACTGAGCCACCCAGGTACCCAGTTCCATCCACCTTCGAAGACCTTTCCACTAGTTAATCACAGTCCCCCACCTCACTCCCCAGACAACCCCGTCATCCACTGCCTGAATCCCTACTGCAGTGTCCATATCTAGTGGCCGTCCTGCCTCTTCTCAAACACCTGCTGGGATAGAGGGCTCACGCCCTTCCAAAGCATCCTCTGTCCCCCCTCCACCTCCCACGCTTTCTTGCCTCTTCAGTGGGGAGAGCCAGGAAGCCATCCACCCCCCCCCCCCACCCCACCCTGCCGAGGCAGGATGATAAGAGGAAAGTCTTAAACCCAGCTTCTAAAAAAATTAACTAGCTGGGGCGCCTGGGTGGCTCAGTGGGTTGAGCATCAGACTTTGGCTCAGGTCATGATCCCCCCGTTTGTGGGTTAGGACCCCACATCGGGCTCTGTGCTGACAGCTCAGAGCCTGGAGCCTGCTTCCGATTCTGTGTCTCCCTCTCTCTCCGTCCTCCCCTGTTCACACTCTGTGTCTCTGTCTCTCAAAAATAAATAAACATTTAAAAAAATGTTTTTAATTAACTAGAATCATTCAGTACAGGAAGAAAAAAAAAAAACAGAAAATCCAGCAACATCCAGGAACCTAGCCTGCTCCAGAGCACTCGTCAGCTTCACACCTTCAAGGAAAGCAGGGAGCAGGGCAAGGAAATGGGTGACAGAGAAGACGTCACGCCTGGTGCCTAATCTCTGTGGGTCCGAGCAAGTCTGGCTGCACCCATCTGGAAGACGGCTCCTATCACCAACCCAGCTGAACTTCCAGGGGAACTTGGGCTGGCTCTTCTCACATCCTCACCCTGTGTCTAGGGGAAATGATAAGAAAAAGCTGCTCCCAAGGAAAGGACACGAATTCTGTGGATTGACAGAGAACTGCAAGTGTTTGACTGATTCCACTTGACTTAGGGGTTAGAACTAGCTTCACTATAGTGTCTCCCACAAGCTTACTGTGTACCAGGCTCTCGGCTGGTACCCTCACCCGGCACTGCATCCATCCCCTAACTCCCCCTGGGAAGTAGATACTATTACTGTCCCCGGGTCATAGATGAGAATTTGAAAGCCGTCTTTGTCTCTTTACCGCGCCCCAGGCATTTGGTTCCTGGAGCCCCAGCTGCCCCCACGCTGCCAGAAAATGGCAGAGCTAGAATGTGGCCCCGCCAGGGTTCGGAGCCTGTGCTCTTAACCAATAGCTGTGCTGCCCCAGCATATTGTGGCTACAGCATATTGTGTGATGACCGCACAACGGGTAGTATGCCTGCTAGTAACGTTTATTTATTTTTTTATGCCCAAATCAACCAACCGACAGACAGAAAATCATACAGAAACCACAAGTCCAAAATCGCCGGGTCAGAGCCCAGGATGCTAAAAAAAAAAAAAGCTTCTGAATCCATTTTCAAAGCCAGTATAACATTAAAAACTCACAAAGGAAAAACCCAACATGAAGCTGGTTTGTCTTACTAATAGTGAATAACAATCTAAATAGAGGACGAGCGACCAGAGTGCTGCCACATATTAGAAAATCAGCATACAGGGCCACCTGGGTGGCTCAGTCGGTTGAGCATCCGACTTCGGCTCAGGTCATGATCTCACAGCTCTGAGTTTGAGCCCTGCATTGGGCTCACTGCAGTCAGCGCTGAGCCCACTTCGGATCCTCTGTCTCCCTCTCTCTCTGCCCCTTCCCCACTTGCGTTCTGTCTCTCAAAAATAAATAAATCTTTTAAAAAAAAAGAAAGAAAGAAAGCCAGCATACCATGACTACATGGAGTTCATCCCAGGAATGCAAGGCTGGTTCAATTTTAGAAAATCTGTTACTGTAATTCACTATAACAACAAATAAAAAATAATAATAAGGATCATCTTATAGATGCTAGAAAAGAATTTATACATTTCAACATTCTTTCCAGATTTTAAAAACAGAGAAAAAAAAAACTCTTAATAAAATAGGAATAGATGGGTATTTCATGAACATGATTTACACACCTTGGGCATCAAAACAAAATCCAGACCACACTGAGTGTTGACAAGGACACAGAGCAAGCAGAACTCCCACACATTGTTTGTGGACATGCAAAACACGTGGAGAAAAGGTCTGGGGGCACCTGGGTGGCTGAGTCGGTTGACTGTCTGACTCTTGATTTTGGCTCAGGTCATGATCTCAGGATTGTGGGATCAATCCCTACGTCAGGCTCCACACTGAGCATGGAGCCTGCCTGGGATTCTCTCTCTTTCCCTCTGCCCCTCTCCCCTGTTCACACACTCTCTCTCAAAAAAAAAAAAAAAAAAAAAATTAAAAAGGGAGAAAATGTCTGTTACTTTCTTATAAAACTAAATATACACCAACCTTGCAATCCAGCAATCCTACTCCTTAGAATTTTCGCAAGAGAAATGAAAGCAAATATCCCAAAAAGACCTGCACATAAATGTTCATAATACTATTATTCATATTAGCCCCAAACCGGAAAGGACCAAACAACAGGATGAACTGGTTAAACAAATGGTGATATAGTCATATAATGCGTGTCTGAATCTGCTCAGGCCGCCATAACAAAATACCATAGACTGGGCAGTTTAAAGAACTGAAATGTATTTTCTCATGGTCCTGGATGGAGGCTGAAAGTCCAAGAAGACAGTGCTAGCATGGTCAGGTTCTGGTGAGAGCTCTGTTGTTGGATTGCAAATGGCCGCCTTCTCCCTGCATGCTCACATGGAGGAGAGAGACAACAAGCTCTCTGGTGTCTGTTCTCCTAAGGGCACTGATCCCATCACACCAGGGCTCCACCTTAATGACCTCACCTAACCCTAATTGCCTCCCAAAGGCCCCATAGTCAAATACCATCACATTGGGAGTTTGGGCTTCAACATGTGAATTTGGGGGGAGATGCAAACATTCAGTCCCTACCAATGAAACAATATTCAACAATAAAAAGAACTATTGATATCTGTGGCAACATGGATGAGTCTCAGAAACACGCTTTGTGAAAGAAGACTTACACAAGAGTACAATCCCTTTTGTATCAAGTTCTAGAATCGGTAAAACTGATCGGTGGTGGGAAAAAAATCAGAACTGTGGCTGCCTGAGGTTGGGGGATAGGGACTGAATTGGGAAAGAGTACAACAGAACTTTCTGGAATGATAGCAATATTCTAAATCCTGATAAGAGTTTGGGTTACACAAGAACATGAATTTATCAAAACTCATAGAATGGCATACTTAAGATTTGCGCATTAAGTTGTATGTAAATTTTACCTCAAAAAAAAAAAAAGCAAAAGCAAATATTGACTTCTGGTTAATGACATGTATGCTGAAATTTTTGGAGGTAAAGCGTACTGATGTCTTCAATTTACTTTGAAATGCATCAAAAATAAATAAATAAGATGGATTGATGGATGGAAGGGAAGGGTAGATAGATAAAAATGTAATAAAACGAGTATAATGAAATGTTAATTGTAGCCAAGTAGGAGCTGGGAATGAGTGTTCCCTACGCAATTCTTTCAACTTTTCTGTATTTGAATTTGTTCATAATAAAATGTTAGAGGAAAGAACCAACTTCATACTTCACAGTAAAATGCTAGAAGCCCTGCCATTAAAGTCAGAAATAAGTCAAGAATACTTTCTATCACCAGTATTATTTAATTTCTTTCTGAAAGTGCCAGCAAGGTTACAAACTCAAATGCCTTCAGGGGTCATGCAGGTAATTTTTAAAAGTGAAGATAATTAGGTTTTTAAAAACAGACACTAGTTAGAGGCACCTGGGTGGCTCAGTCAGATGAGCATCTGATTTCAGCTCAGGTCATGATCTCGTGGTTTGTGGGTTCGAGCCCCGCGTCGGCCTCTGTGCTGACAGCTCAGAGCCTGGAGCCTGCTTTGGATTCTGTGTCTCCCTCTCTCTCTCTGCCCCTCTCCCGCTCACGCTCTGTGTTTCTCTCTCTCAAAAATAAAAATTAAAAAATTAAATTAAATTTAAAAAATAGGGACTGGCTAAACTCTAGAATCAGGACCTATCTCAGGGCAGAGGCTCATGCGCTCCAGTGTATTTTTCCCGGCAGGAATACCAGCCCAGTGTTGTCTAACCACCTAAAATTTCAAGTGAAGCTGGAATCAGCTTTAATATATGGGCACAAACTCGATTTTTTTTAAAAGATGGTTGAATTATTTTGCAAATACAGAAAATACACCTGGTCCTACAGCAGTTAGTTTTCAACCTCCATTCTAGCAAATAGATAAGAATAAAAAGGAAAAAAGGAAAGGTAAACCCAAGAGAATCAACTAAAAATCTATTCAAAAATCCAAGAGCTTCAGTAAGGTGACTGATTACAGACATAATACATAAAAATTGATAGCTTTCCTATACATAAACCACAAACTATTAGAAAATATACAGGAAGGGAGGAATCCTCATTTATAATAGTAAAATAAAAGGAAATAAACCTAATAAGAAATGCACAGGATCTATGAGTAAAACATTAAAACTCTACTGAGGGTGTAACAGAAAGCATAGGCTAGGGGCACCTGGCTGGCTCAGCTGGTACAGCGTGCAATTCTTGATTGCAGGGCTGTGAGTTCAAGTCCTATGTTGGGCATAGAGGAGAGAAAGAAAGGGGAGGGGTGGGAAAGGAGGGGGAAAGGAGGCAAGGAAGGAAGAGAGAAAAAGAGAGAAAGAAAAGGCTAAATGTTGCAGAAACAACCACCACCAAAATCTCAGTGGCTTAACACAACACAAGCTTATTTTTCTCACCTGAACTCAGCTGTGTATCTGGGTGAGTGTTGGAGACAGTTGTCCTCCACGTGTGGCTCAGCAATAGGCTTGCCTTCATCCCGTGACGCCTCATGCTCCCGTGATCACCAAAGCAAGGGAAGAGAACGCAGAGAACCACGCTTGGGTTTGTCACTGCCTCAGCCCCAAAGTGTCACATGTCACCTTTGCTCATATTTCACCAGCCAGAACCAGGTATGTAGCCCTGCCATGTACAAGAAGCTGCAAAACGTAGAAGGAATGAATTAAATACTTGCTGAGAATTTACTGCGCCTGCCCCAGAGTAAATGAAAGTCATAATGTGATCTTGATTTAAAAGACTCACGGAAGATATCAATTCTCCCTAGTTAATGCTATAAGTGTAATATAATCCCAATTAAAGTACCAACAGGAGGGGAGGCTGGCTGGCTCAGTTGTGGAACATGTGACTCTTGATCTAGGGATGTTGAGTTCGAGCCCCACGTCGGGTGTAGAGAGGACTCAAAAATAAATAAATAAAGTACCAATGGATATTTCTTGGAACAAAACAAGTAAATCTTAAGTTCATGTGAAAAAAGAAACATGTAAGTATAGCCAGAAAAATTCTGGCAAAAGAAATAGTAATGGGTATGGGGACTAGCCCTACTACATACGAAAACATATTACAGAGAATCAGTAATTAAAATAATTTGGTACTGGGGGTGCCTGGCTGGCTCGGTCAGAAGAGCGTGTAACTCTTGATCTCAGTCATGAGTTCGATTTCCATGTTGGGTGTAGGGATAGATCACTTGAATAAATAAATAAAAACTTAAAAAAAAAAAAAACAATTCAGTACCAAATCATGAATAGACAAACCAATCAATGGAAAGAATAGAGGGTCTAGAAATAAACACATATCGAAATTTGGTGTATTTAAAAAGCTGGCATTTCAAAACAATAAGGAAATTTTTTATTATTTTGTAACTAGTGTTGGGACAGCTGGCTATGCATACTGAGGGGAAAAGTCAAATCCTGACCTCACTTCTTATACTAAAACGTATTCTGGATAGATAAAGGATCTAAATATTAAATAAAACTGTAAAAATACAAAAGAAAACATGAAAAACATTTGAAATTTTGAAAAGATTTTAAGATCTAAGTGAGATACATGTTCCATGAATTATTTCAAAACTAACAAATATAACTACACAAAAGTTTGAAAATGTCTACCAGACAAAACAAATACAAAAGCAAAAGAAAATGGCAAACTGAGAGAAGGCTAATGTCCACATGATGTAAGAACTTTCAGAGATCGAGAAGATGTCCAACAACCCAACAGAAAAATGGTAAAAATAAATTAATTAATTAAATTTAAGAAAAAGAAAAATGGTGACAAACAAAAAAAAAAAGGAATAGAAATCACTTTTAAACACCTGACAAGATGTTCGGCTTCAATCATCATGAAATACTGCAACAGATTATTATTTTTCATCTATCAGATTGGCAAAAAAAAAAAAATTTAGTGTAACAATACCATTTGCAGGTGGAAACAAGAAGATGCCAACATATGCTCATGTACTGTCAATAGGAGTGTAAATTTGTGCAAGTTCTTTAAAGGACAAATTGGCAAGAAGTTGAAAATTTTCAACCTACGTGTCCTTTGATGCAGCGATCTTTTTGTGTTTTTTTTTTTTATTTTTTTCAACGTTTATTTATTATTGAGAGACAGAGAGACACAGAGTGTGAGCAGGGGAGGGGGCAGAGAGAGGGGGAGACACAGAATCCGAAGCAGGCTCCACGCTCCGAGCTGTCAGCACAGAGCCGGATGTGGGGCTCGAACTCACGAACCGTGAGATCATGACCTCAGTCGAAGTAAGATGTTTAATCAACTGAGCCACCCAGGCACCTCTGATACTGCGATTTGACCTCTAAGAATGTTTCCTACAGGAGGCGCCTGGGTGACTCAGTCCATTAAGCGACCAACTTCTTAAGCAACCGACTTCACTCAGGTCATGATCTCGCGGGTTTGTGAATTTGAGCCCCGTATTGGGTTCTGTGCTGACAGCTCAGAGCCTGGAGCCTGCTTTGGATTCTGTGTCTCCTCTCTCTCTCTCTCTCTCTCTCTCTCTCGCTCTCTCTCTCTGCCCCTTCCCCACTCATGCACTCTCACTTGCTCTCAAAAATAAGTAAAACATTAAAAAAAATTAAAATTAAAGAATGTTTCCTACAAATACACTCACAAACGTGTGCAAAAAGTACGTACGAGAGTAGTCACTACAGCTTTATGCGATCGCCAAAAAAAGAAAAAGAAAAAAAAACCCTGAAAGCCCTAAACATGCACCAATAGGATAGTTAAATACATCAGAAGTACAGTAAATGTTGTATAAAGAGACGCTAATAAAAGCAGATGCCCAAGGTGGGAGAGGAACCCCCACAGAGGAGACAGGGACTGGAATCGACTTCTCAATGCATTCTTATTTCTACTATTTTGATGTTTGAATCCTTTGAATGTATTATCTATTGCAAAAAGCAAAACTGAATTTTAGAACAACAAGAAAAAGAATGAATCGATCTATCTCTGCCAATACAAAACGATCTGCAAATATAATGTTAATTGGAAAAAGCAAGCTACAGAAGCCTATCTCGTATGCCACCACTTGTATGGGAAAGCACAGGCACTGCAAATGTCTAGAAAGATACACAAAAACTGCTAACAAGGGTTTCCTCTGAAAGGAAGCTGGAAATCTGGGACGGTAGAATCACTTTTCACTTCATAGCCACTAGTACTTGTTTTTAACCAAATATATATAATTTCAATGCTTTGATCCCCAGATCAAAATAATTGGGGTAGAATCACCAGGAAGAAATCAGCAGAATCCCACAGAAGCAGTGAAGTAGACTTTGTGGGAAAAGAACTACCAGAGCAGGGAAAGGGCCCCCTACCAGTATTCAGTGACCTGAATGATCCACCTGGCTGGGCACTGAGCTTTGGGAGAAGGGCGAGACTTCCAAGTCAAATCCACCCAGCTTCACCCCTGCCTTTGCTACTTGACTAGCTGTGTGGCCTCAGGCAGGTTCCTTTACCTCTCTGTGCCCCTTTCTTCATTAATTCAAGGGAATTATTATACTTGCCTCTATTATAATAACTTAAAAAATGACACCGTACAGGTAAGGTGCTTATGCAAAAGCCTGGCATGTAGCAAGTATTTAATTCGTGGCAACAGAAGAAAGGTTATATTGGCTATTGTACCCTGATACCCTGGAATATCACAGGACTTTTGGGGAGAATTAGATCGAGCTAGGCCTGATAACCTGGTTAAGATCTCCAGTCACATTCTTACTTCAAAAAAAGCAAGTGAGAGACCAGAATGTTTATCAGGATTGCATTTAGGGGTGAGGGAAATAAACTACGATTCCCTTTTGATTTTCGTTTTAAATCCAATTGTTATGAGCATTAAAAAAGTCGGCGGGGCTACCTTCCGATCTGTAAAGGCTGGATCTCTCTGGAGAGATTTGCGAAGGACGGGTTGGAGGGACGCCGGCCTTTTACTTTCTGCATTCGCCGTCTTGTTTGGGCTCTTCTCCACTAGCGTCCGGCGCCCTTTGGATTTTCAAAGAAGCCAAGGCTTTTTCATTAGAAAATGACTGGGAACGAGGAGTACGGCGGGCGCGGGCCCGCCGCTCGGTCCGGGGCCCCGGAGCGCGCAGCCCGCGGCAGGCCCGGCGCCCGCTGCGCCCGCGGGCCGCGCCACCGCGCCATCAGCGCCGCCATCAGCCGCGCCGCGTGCGGCCCCGCGTCCCGCTGCTCCCGGCCGCGGGCCCCCGGCGGCAATAATGAGCCACGGCGGCGTGACCGCGGCCCCGGGCTGCGCCGCCGCCAGCCGCGCGGGCGCCGCATTAGCATTTTAGACGCCTCCCTGTTTGTTCTTTTGTGTCAGTTTCCAGCCCGAACGCGCCGCGCGTCCCGGGCCGCGCACTGAGCGCTGGGGCCACGAGAGCGGAACGCAGCGGCCCGCGGCTGCCTCTGGGGGGCCCCTGCCGTCCGCCCTGTCCGGCCAGACCCCCCACTTTGGGACGGCGTGCCAGGCAAGGAGAGGCCGGAAGGGCCCGGGGCAGGGGCGAGGCCTCGCCCCACAGTCTACCCCGACCGGGGTGTTCTCCCCGGGAAGCCCCCTGCCCTCCGTCCCTGCAGCTCCGGACCTGGCGAACAGGCTCTGGCGCCAGGCGTGGGTTTGAGTGCAATGATACAGGGCCCTGGTCTACAACCTCTTCTATGTGTGCCTCAGTTTCCCCACCCTTACAGATGAAGCTGGGTACGTATCTCACAGAAGTCCATGCTTGTGAAAGCACTTCTCTCAGTGCTTGACACGTTATCTAATTTATTCTTCAACAACCCTGAGAGGTGGGTATTAATACTGTCACGGTAAACGGGGCTCCGAGGGGTGAAGTGGCAGAGGTCTTGACAGCCAGGAAGCTCGCGCACTGCCGGGGGAAGCAGCCGGGAGCAAAGTCTGTCTCGGAGGTAGACTGAGGCGTGCACTTCGTAGGACTAAAGTTTTCTGGCCCAGGAAGGTTCTCAGGAACGAGTGAATTCAAAAGAGGAGGCTGGAGAAGGAGCCTGTGCTCCGGGTGGCACCTTTTAAGAAGAAGCTAAGGAGCCCTGAGGTTCGGGTGTATGCGTGCAGGTACCTGGTGTCCCAGCATCAGCGGGAATGGCTGTCACTTTCTACCATTCATGCGCCATGTGTGTGCTGAGCACTGCAATTGCCTGGGGGTGACAGGAGAGAGGGGAGGGGGCCAAACGTACCACAAATCAAGTCAGTGTGACACTGGCATAAGGATAGACAGACAGATCAATGGAATAGAATCAGAAGTCCAGAATTAAGTGTTGACATTTGTGGCCAGTTGATGTTTGACAAAGGTGTCAAGATATCTCAGTGGGGAAAGACCACTTGTTTGAACAAAGGGTACTGGTACTACGGGGTAGCCACACCACGGTGTACAAAAGTTGACTGAAAAAGGATCGTAGGCCTAAATGTAAGAGCTGAAACTGTAGAACTCAGAAGAAAACATGGGAGTAAATAGTTGTGGCCTCGGGTTAGGCAGTGGTGTCTTAGGTACAATACCAAAAGCTCATAAGCACAAAGAAGAGAAGTTGAATTGCTCCAAAATTAAAAGCCTCCATGCTGCAAAAAGGAAGGAAGGAAGGAAGGAAGGAGAGGGAAGGAGGGAGGAAGGAAGGAGAGAAAGAAAGGAAGAACAAAGAGAGAAGGGGAGAAAGAAAGAAAGAAAGAAAGAGGAAAGGAGAGAAGGAGAGGAAGGAAGGAAGGAAGGAAGGAAGGAAGGAAGGAAGGAAGGAGAGAGAGGGAAGGAGGGAGGAAAGAAGGAAGGAAAGAGAGAGGAAGAAAGAAAAGAAAGAAGCAAGAAAGAAAAAAGAGAAAGGAAGGAAAAAGAGGAAGGAGGGAGGAAGGAAGGAGAGAAAGAAAGGAAGAACAAAGAGGGGGGAGGAAGAAAGAAAGAAAGAAAGAAAGAAAGAAAGAAAGAAAGAGGAAGGGAGAGAAAGGGGAAGGAAGGAAGGAAAAGGGAGAAAGAAAAGAAGGAAAGAAAGAAAGAAAGAAAAAGAAAGAAAAGGAAGGAAGAAAAAGAAAGAAAGAATGAAAAAAGCAAGAAAGAAAAAAGAGAGAGGAAGGAAGAGAGGAAGGGAGGAGGAAAGAAGGAAAGACAAACCCCACAAATAGGGCAAAATATTTGCAAATCGCATATCTAGTATGGAACTTGTATCTACAATATATAAAGAACTCTTACAGCTCAATAACAAAAAGACAAATAACTGAATTTTCTAAATGGGTAAGGAATATAAACAGACATTTCTCCAAAAGAGGTATACAAATGCCTAATAAGCACATGAAAAGAAACTCACATCATTAGTCATTAGGGAAATGCAAATCAAAACCACAAGGAGATACCACTTCGCACCCACTAGGATGGCGATAACCAAACAGACCCACAGCACAGGCAGAAATTAGAGCCCTCGACACTGCCAGGAGGAACACAAAATGGTGCAGCCATTGGAAAACAGTTAAACAGAGTTACCATTGACCCAGCATCTCTACCTCTAGGTATCTATACTCAAGAGGACTGAACACATAGGTCCACACGAAGACTTGTATGCGAATGCTCACAGCAGCGTTTTTCACAATAGCCAAAGTGGACAAAAAAGTCCGTCAACTGATGAATGGATAAATCAAATATGGATATCTGCACCGTGGAATATTATTCAGCCACAATAAGGAATCGAGTACTGACCCCCCACTACAACATGGAAGAATTTTGAAAACATGATGCTAAGTGGAAGAAGGCAGTCAGAAAAGCCCACGTATTGTATGATTCCATTTATATGAAATGTTCAGAAGAGACAAATCCATAAAGACAGAAAGATTAGTGGTCACCAGGAGTTGGGGAGAGGGCATTCGCTCAGATGGGGACAAGAACAGATAACAGGAAGTAACGTAATAAGTGCAAACTTTCTTTGGGGGAGTTGAGGGGGGGTGGTGGTGAAAATGTCCTGGAATTAGACAGTGGGGACAGTTCCACAACCTTGTAAATATATAAAAACTACTAAATGGTAGGCTTTAAAAGGGTGAGTTTTATGGTATGTGAATTATATCTAAATAAAACTATTTTTGAAAAGAGGAGGGATTCGAGCGTTACTTGTGCCAGTACAAATCATTTTCAAAGTTAGGCAGGTTGGGGGACAAGGAGGAAGTGAGTTCCAGGCACAGGGAATGGCACGTGTGAATCTAAGATCTGACGGCAAGAGAAGAGCCACATGGGGGGGGGGGGGGGGGACATGGAGGAAGTCGGAAGGGCCGGAGAATAGCGTGCAAGGGGGACAGAGGCATGCACTTGCACAGACCCGGACTCACACCCTCCCATACCTTCTACCATCTGCAGCTGCCCATAACCTGGTCTCCCTCAGATCCCTCAACACACTACCCTCTCCTACCTCTACACGTGCTTTTCCTTCTGCCGGGACCTCCCATCATCCTTTCATCCACCTGGCTGATACCTTCCTGTGCCGCCACAGCCTCTGGAAACCAGCCCTCCAACCTCCCCGCTGCCCCACCCACCCCCGGCCTGTTCCATCCTCCTCCAACTTAGCACATCTCCACCTCTGTCCTCCCAGAGCCCCAGAGCCATTGAGTCCCAGGGGCCATCGATGCCTGCCTGGCTTCCCTCTGGGGGCCGTGTGGCTAAGGTGGAGTGTGGCAGATACTCAGTGCAATCTTCAAACTCGAGTGTCCAAGGAGTATATGTCTTTTCTTTAAATAAGTTTAAGCCCAGCTCTGAAGGCCCAGCCCTCTAAGCCATGGGCGATGTTATCACTCACTTTTGGGGTTCTCCTTGCCCCAGGGTTGCTCTGGGTCTTGGGGTCTTGGGCCTCAGAGAAGCCCCCCGGTCACCAGCAGTCACCTGCCCTACTTGTTCCCAAGGACATGCCTGGGAGGCCCAACCTCACAGCCCCACCAGCTCTGCTATCTCCAGGCCACACAGCCGGCCTTCTGAGGTCATGTTATCTCTCTTGGAAATGGGGCCCTGCAATTCTCTTGGAGGGACCCCCTGCTCTCTCCCTTTCTAGCTCCATGAAGTCTCCATCTTCTCTTGATGATTTCCAATGCAATCCCCACTCTGTGAGACACCATTTATTCAAGGAGCCTTGGCTTTTATTCTTGCTTTGCCCTGTGCAAGAATCCATGAGGCAGAGGAATTCTAAGGGCCAGGCTACTGGAGCACAGAGATTGGGGAATAGAAAAAAAATAAGCAAGATGCACTTATATGTCAAAAATAGATCATGCCACAAGCATGCACCAAAAAGCCTTAATAGGTTGTGAAGGGCCAAGCCTTGGGTAGAAGTTGGGTACAATGCCAAGGCCAGCCTGTGTGGGGCTTCGCCTACCTCCACGTGCAGATATCACTCGGGAAATTTCCGCCAAAGCAGGCCATTGACCAATAATAATTTGTGGAATAGATGAACGAACAGAAAGGTCTGACTTCTTCAGTCCCAAACAGCCAGCTTTCCTGATCGGCCAGCAAGCAGGGCTGACAAAATCCAACATTAGATGCTTAACACCCACCATCGGCCTCTGGCCCTGTCTGGTTTCTGTGTTGTTCTAGATCAAGGGCAGGATCTGCAGCCTAGATGCCAGTGCTGACCACCCCCAGTGGGGCTGCTACTGAAGAGAAAACACCTGGTTGAGCCATCTTGGGAACACCCGTGGTAGTACTCGCGTTGAGCGAGTGATTCCTGAAGCCAGGAACCCCTCCTTGCGTCCACACTGTATTGCATTCAATCTGCACCTGAGTCCTGCTGCATTCTTCCTTTTGCACTGAGACAGCTATAGCACCGAGAGGTGGGTCCAACCTACACCTGTCTGTCTCCAACGCCTGTGCTCCTAACCACCCTTCCACCGACTGCCTCCAGTTGTTTTAAAAAAAGGTCTGGAAATTTACCCATGATGGAAGGAGCAAACTCAGTAGCTTTGCAGGGAGACAATTACTGGCTTCCAGCAGTTTGAGGGAAGGGGCTGCCCCGTCCGCCCGGCATAGGCCCACAGCCAAAACCAGCAGGGCCCTTGAGTAGGTGCCACTGCCCTTGACACCATCCTCACGTCTAAGACTGCCCTGTGGTTCTGGGGCTCAGCATACAAGGTCAAAATGCCCAAGACAGTCCTAACCACATCATCCCTCTGCCAAAACACCTTCAGTGCTCTCCCATCACCCCCGTAACAAGACCCTCCACCTTTCCCAACTCCCGTGGAATAAGCACCAGCCTAGCGGCTGGAGACCTGGCTTGGTTTTCCTCCTGGGTCCTCGGCTTCCCCAATGAGAGTTGCATCTCTCAGCCCTTGCCGCTCAGATGGCTTGACTCCGGGCACATCTCTGCAGCCTTATCTCCCAGCGAGTGCCCTCATACTCCACCCAAACTGCTTTCCTTCCTTTCCTCCTGCCCTCTCTCCCCTAGGTCTCTGTTCTCATTGTCCCTTCCCATAAAACCTCTTCCCTCTTATCTCTGCCCACCCACATTCTCCTCCCCCTCCCAGCTGTAGCCCAAACATCACTTTCCCCAAGAAGCCTGCTCTGATCCCAAGAGGAGTCATCTCATCCCGTCTGAGCCCTCCCAGCCCAATGTCCACCACCATCCCGAGGAACACAGCTCCCCTACCTTCTTTTTATGGGGCTTTATGCCCATACGAGGCAGGATATTGTTTGGGTTAAGGGCGAGATTTGGAGTCAAACAAACCTAGGTTCAAGCCCTAGTTCCCTCAAGTGCGATGATCTTGGGCAAGTGACTTAATGGTCCTGAACTTCACTTACCTCATGTGTAACATAGGAATAAAACATCACCTCCCTTAGAGGGTTGTAGAGAAGGTTAAGTAAGACGATGCGTGTAAGAACTCAGGAAGTAGCTGGTAATACTATCGTCTGGTCTTTCTTTTTCTGCAAGCTCCTTGAGGGCAGACATACCGTCTTTCTCATCTCCTTACGGAAGCTGAGCACAGGGGCTTCCTGAACATGGTTAAACATTTTTACAATAAATGAAACAATCAGAAATAGTTTCAGGCTCTACACCTATGTTCATAGCAGCATTATTCACAACAACCAAAAGGTGGGAGTAACCCAAGTGTCCATCAGTGGATGAGTAGAAAAACAAAATGTGGCATAGTTATAAAACAGAATAGTAGTCAGCCTTAAAAAGGAAGGAAATTCTGACAGATGTATGGATGAACCCCGAGGACATTATGCTAAGTGAAATAAGCCAGTCACCTAAAAAAAAAAAAAAATACTCTATGACTCCACTTATATGAGGTACCTTGAGTAGCCAAATTCATAGACATGAGAAGTGGAATGGGGGTTTCTTTTTTTTTTTTTAATATGAAATTCATTGTCAAATTGGTGTCCATACAACACCCAGTGCTCATCCTAACAGGTGCCCCCCCCCCCCCCCGCTCCAGTGCCCATCACCTGGGAAAGGGAGGTATGGGGAGCTGTTTAATGAGTACAGAGTTTCAGTTTTGCAAGATGAAAAGCATTCTGGCGATTGGTGGCACCCTGTGAATGTACTCACTGCTGACTGTACACTTACAAATGAGTAAGCGGCATTTGAGGGGGGTACCTGGGTGGCTCAGTCAGTGAAGCACCCGACTTTGGCTCAGGTCATGATCTCACAGCTTGTGAGTTCGAGCCCCGCATTGGGCTCTGTGCTGACAGCTCAGAGCCTAGAACCTGCTTGGGATTCTGTGTCTCCCTCTCTCTCTGCCCCTCTCCTACTCTCTCTCTCTCTTTTTCTCTCTCTCTCTCTCCCTCAAAAACAAATAAACATTAAAAAAAATTTTAATGTTTTAGTACAAATATTGTTTTAATGTCTGTGAGCCACCCATATATAGATACGCTCAAAACGAGCTCATTTTTCTTCTCCTTTCTGCTCCAAAGGGTGACATAGAGATCATCAGCACATGAGGGACCTGAGCGACCTCCTGATTACAGGATAATATTCATACAATGAGGTTAAAAGCACTGGCTGAAAAGTTCTTTCATAAAACCTGCTTCATGAGAAGAGAAAATAATTTATGAGAACATGAACAATTAGCACTTTGTAAAAAAGAAATAATGCACTTAACTTGATCCCTATATTTAACATCAATTAAAGATTATCCTCATGAATGAAACTCGACCTGGAAATTAACAAGGGATTTAAATTGCATTATGCAAGCGACAGAGAGAAGGGGGGGTGCACCAGTTCAGGGTTTCCAATATTCGGCTAAAATGGTATCTACACAATGAGGCCCTGGCCACTTCCTTGCATTTCTGCCAGCTGGAAGATATTGTTGCAACATACAGGAACATTTGTTTCAGCTCCCAAATCCCGTGATAAAAATCCCTAGGTAGCTGCAAGCAAAAGGTTGGCATCCTTCATTTTTAAAAATAACTTCTGGGTCATTTTTTTTTTAACCGATAAAACTAACCAAGAGATTCCCTTAAAAAAGCATGTCTGCACTGGTCCTAGATTTGAATCTGGACCATTTCCATAGAGCTATCCAAGCGAGTCTATAGGGCAAGGCTAGATCAGAAATTATATTCTGGGTCACCTGGTTCCAAGTCACAGAGCACTTTATTCCCTAAAATGAGCAGCTCAAAGGGTGTGAAATGGGTCTTAGAAAACAAGTGTGGACTATATTTATGTGTGTGTGTTTTTTTTTAAATAGTTACCATGTATTGAGCCAGACTCCATGCTAAGCAACCCAAAACCCATGAGGCCAGTCCTATTACCTCCATTTTACAATGAGAAGCCTGGGAGGCTCACATGGGCAGACATGAAACTGAGACCTGGGCGCCTCTGTTTCCAGAGCTCACTGGTAATCGCTATCTGTCACGGTGGAGGGCAGATAGGGTGACAGAAGCACAGACCTTCAGAGGACAAGCACAGGACCCCTTCCCCAAATGCTCCAGAGCCTGTATCTAGAACCAGAGACTGAGCTCTCTCAGTCACAAAGCATCCTACTACTTCCCAGGGTTAGGGTTAGGGTTAGGGTGACATGTCAGGACCACAGCTCTGATGCTGATTGCTAAGAATTGCCCCACTGGGACGAAGCAGAGAGCTTCTTGCCATCTTCCAGACCCCCTGGAAGAAAGTCTTTTTCACAGCCCAGGAAGTGCCCCTGAGAGATTTGGCTTTGGTTTTGTTTTGGCTTACTGGTGTGTGTGTGTGTGTGTGTGTGTGTGTGTGTGTGTGTGTGTGTGTCCTATCACTGTCACTCTTGCCACATCCAAGTTTTCTGGTTATTGTTCCCAGTGTTGGATCTGGGGACAATTTACCTCTTTGCTGAGAAGGAAAGAGGGAAACTCAGCTCTCACAATCCTGGCTTAGTGTGTGTGCGTGCAGAGCACAGGTTCCCCCATTGTTATCTTGGGAAGAGAAAGCAGATGTTAACCACTACCCCTTGAGAATTCACCTTGCTACGCTGTAAAATTCTGCATTATTAACATTCCAAAATCCTTCCACTCTTGTACGCATTTTAGATGGGAGTGAATTTTTGAGAATTCAAAAATGTGGAAAGAATGGAGGTGGCAAGAGTTTATTAAATTGGCCCAGGGCAGTTTTGAAATTTGAAAGTTTCTCACTCTCTGTGGCTCTGGGCCAACTCTGCTGAGCAGTCCGTGCAGAGCCTCCTCATGGAGTATCCCTCTGCATCCTCACAGAAGGTGAAAGGCAGGTACAATGTGGTACCAAGGGAGAAGAGATTTATCCGGGATCCTGGGGCACGCCAGGAAGAGAGGACGGTGGAAAAGGAAGACACTCCAGGTGACTTCACAGTAAGTGCACTAAATATTAGTTACATGAACGCATCATTTCTTAAGACAAATACTTCTAGGGCAACTTCTCTTTTATGTAAGCCAGCAGTGAAATGCAGCGGTTTCTTTCTCTAACCTGGCTGACCCATTGGAGAGTGACAGAATGGTTTTGGGTTTGCTTTTCAAACAAAGAGAAGCAGCAAAGCCAAATATCCACTCATTGCAAAACCGTAAAATAATTTTGAAGGGTATTTCCCAACATACAAATGTGCTTTGCAGCAAGATGACTCCAAGTTTCTGCAATAATAGAGGAGAGTAATTAAGTCCAAGGCTTTGAAGTCAGAACTTAGGCGGAGTTCTGCCTCTGTCCCTTTCCAGCTGTGTCACTTGAGGCAAGTTAATTAACCTCTCTGAGCTTCAGTTTCCTCCTCGACCAAGTGGGAAGAATGATAGCACCTACGTTCAAGGGTCTGCTCTGAAGATTAAGGAAGATAATGGAGATTAAATGCACAGTACCTGACACATACTAGGTGCCCAAGAAACGCTGGCTGCCCTGCATTATTATTTGCATCATCGTTGCTGTTCATGCATTTTTTAAAGCACTTTGGGCCCCAGGTGCAGTAGCATCTACCCATCCTGCCCTCAAGCCCCAGCTGGGGTTTGGTTTTGCATCATGAACTGGACCCAAGGATCCCCTGAATGAAGCAAACTGCAAAATAAAGGCCCCTTCCCACAGGAGAGGCTTCTCCCCAATCTACCCCTAAATCCAATCTACCCAAACTCCCCTCCCCACCCCAGGGTTTGATTTCAGAAGTCCCAACTACAGAAGATATACAAAGAACATTTGAGGGAGGGAGAGGAGAAAGACAAAATCGAATCGAAGTCCTACAATTAACTGATTAGCCACAGCCTCCGATTGATGGACTTTTTCGTGTACTCTCTTTTAAAGAAGAGAGGGACAAAAAGCCAGCCTCTGTGATCTGTCTCCCAGGAGGTAAGTTGTTCCCTAACCCAAACACAAAATGCCACCCAGAGAAAACTCGGGCGAGTCCCCGCCACCTCCTCCACGTCGGAGACGTGAGGAAGGAAAACCCACTGTGGGTCTGTTGTAAAAGGTTAGGCCCGAAACCCCGGAGCCCGGAAGACGGGATGGACGTTTGTGCAAGATTGCCACGGATTCGGATGGAACCAAAGACGACGGGTCTCATTAACGCACAACCACCGACCTAGGTAAGGGACCCCGGGCCCGGCCTCCGAGAGCGTTTGGGGCCGGGAGCCTGCGGCAGCCGCAGCGCCGGGGGTGGGAGGCCGAGCGCGGCTCCCTGCAGAGGAAGCTGTGCAGGCGCTCCCCCGCCTGAGTAGACAGCCATCCATCACTCCAGGAGAGGCAGCGGTGGGGACGTGAACTCGGTCACCTCCTCCCCCTCCCCCTCCCCCTCCCCTGCAGGCGCGGAGCGGCAGAGGCGGTGGCGGCCGCGCGGGGAACGGAACGCGCTGCAAACCGCTTGGCTACCCCCCTTTGCAAGACTGACGCCGCCGCCGACACAAGTTTTGCCATTCCCCACACCCCCCCCCCCCCACAGCCTCTCCCGCTGCCAGTAAGGACGGCCGCTCTAGGTGCTTGCGCGCGGTCAAAGGGGACCCTGCCCGGCGGCCCCGGAGAGGCCCCTCTCCGCCCGAGCGCGCCCCGGGGCCTCGGGGACACTCGCCTTCCCCCCTCCGTGGCTGGCGGGCTCGCCGCGACCCCGCCGATTGCACGGCTGTGCGGAATAATTACCGAGTAATTTGACGGCGGGCCTGACAGGTGCCAGATCCGAGTCCCCTTCGAAATCGAAATTGGCCGCCTTCTGCCAAGGCACGGTTAACGCCTCGGATCCCCTTGGAGTCGCGGGGCTCTCGGTGGCGGGAGTGCTCTGAACCATTGCGGCCTGAGCCGACTTGACAGCCTCCATTAGAGAGCGTCTCCTTCATGGAAATTGTAATCTTAACAGAGGGGCAAGTGGTGGGTACTCCTTCCACCGCCAGGCAGGCCACCTTCCCCGGTGACAGGATCAGTGGACGTTCACACCACCATTCCCTAAATCCGAGGCCGGCCCTCCCTCATCAGACCTGGCCTGCAGGGCCCCACTGGGCCAGGCATGGCCTAGAGGCCCACAGGAGAGAGAACGAAGCCCATTGAATGCCTGACCCCGCTCCTAGGCCTAATGGTCCATTCGCTCTGGGACAAAGCCTCGATGCTTCTCAAATCAATGCAAACTGCAGAACTTGGCGAGGACTAAATAGAAAAGCCTTCTGAGCAAGACTTGCTGGCAGCAAGAATCCCAGACTGAAACACCTGGTTGCCCTGGAGTGACCTTGACAGAGGTGTTCCCCCTCTGGGCCTCAGTGTCCCCATGTCCAAGCCCCAAGGCAAGGCCCCCGAGTCCCAGAACCGGAAGCCGTGTCACCGACAGATGCATAAGAACAGCCACTAGGTCAAAACAAGTTCGGGTTGAGCCCCCTTCCTTCCTAGAAAGCACAAAAGCTACCTCCAGAGGAAGAATTTCCCTGGAGAAGGGAGGTGGGAGGTGTTTGCAGACCTCACCTGCCCAGGAGGCAGCTCCCAGCAGAGTAATGGAGGATCCTGGAAGGCAGACACCCTAAGAATTGGAGCCTGAAAGAAAAGGGGCAATAAAATCAATCCATACTTCCTATCATACTCTCTAGGGACAACAGGACTGACCCCAGCCCCCTGGGCCCCACCTTCTCTCTACTCTGGGAAAGGCAGCGTTTGCCCCACTGTCACCACCACCAGCACCAAGGCTGCCTCCTCTGCACAAACGGCCGCCTCTCTCCAGTGGCTGGACCGTGGGGAGGGGCAGGTATGACTCCATCTGCCATTGTGGCTCTTGGGTGGGAGGACCGTCGCTGTGGCTAAGAGGCCCGCGGTGACTAACCCCAGGTCGCTGCGCAGCTAGTGCGAGACTCCTCACAACCAAGTCTGGGGGAGAGAGCAGCGGGCAGGCTTAACCCCAGCCCACGTCTAAAGGGTCCGATCGGGTTAGGCCAGGTGACCTCCGGCCGCCTATTTCACCCCGCTTGGCCTCGAGGGCCGGCCCAACCAGGCCCTGGACTCGCGTCCCGCATTGCCCAGGGGGTTGCCCCGGGGCTGGAAGCGCCCGCCGCCCCGCAGCGCTCCCGGGGCCCTCGGACCCCGCGCAGCAAGCCCTCGCTCCAGCCCAGGCAGGGCTTTCCAGCAACTCTCTTCCTTTGGTCGCATGGACCCTGCAACCCCGGGCCTGGGTGCCAACTGAGGCGCCTCCCTTGGAGCAGCCCGCGAGGCCAACCGGTCCGGAGCGTGGCGGCGGCGCCCGCTGAGTCCCCTCGCGGCCCGCGCTGCGCGGCGGAGACCAAGGCTGCCATCTAGCGGGCGCCACGGGCCGGCGCCGCGGGGGGACTGGAGCCAGGCTGGGGCGGAGAGGGCTCCGGCGTTTGCGGCAGCGAGGCTGGGCTTGGAGGCCAAGGACTCGGTTGCAAATTCAGCACGAGCTGTGTGACCTTGGACAAGTCTCCGGCCGTCTTGGAATCAAACCTCCTTTCCCGGTGATAAGGGAGAGGATAGGGCTTCTCCGCTCGGGGTCGTCGGGAAACGCGAGACCCCCAAAGTGGCGCACCTCAAGGCCACCCCCTCGGTGCGTCGGCTCCACACCCCACGCCGGTCCAAAATGAGCCTTGAGCTATAACGCCTTCCCCCAAAGACGAGAGAGGAAGGAGGCGCTGCGGGAAGGCAGCAAAGCAGGAATCCGCACTGAACAGCAGGATCCTTTTCTAGGAATTGTAAACCTAGAATTGTAAATAAAATGCTAATGATTTATTCGTGCTCAAACTCCGGGGGCTGCGTCGCAGCTTTTGAAGACAATTCCAAGAGAGGCTTTCCAGGAAGGCGGGCCTCCCCGCGGCGCCTTCCAGGGCTCTCGGGGGCTCCGGGCCGGTGGTTATCTTCTGAGAGCTCTGAGCCTTCCTTCACTGAGGCCTGGATGGGGTCAGAGGAGGACCCATCCTTCTCCTTCAATCCACAACTGAGCCAAACCCCTCAACACTCACCCATCATTCATTCAACAAATATTTACCCATCACCAAGTACCTATTAAGCCCTTCGCTGAATACTGGTGATCAAAACAGACCTGAGATTCACATCTGGTGGGGAAGGTTGATTTAGTGAACAATCGCACAAATAAATACATGCAAATCACAGTCAGTGCCTCAAAAAAAAAAAAAAAAAAAAAGTACAGATTTTTTTCGAACTTCCAGTATGGATACCATGAAAGTTCTGAGAGCTCCCGTGGGCCCTAAGGATGATGGCATAGGCATGATCCTGCAATAAGCCTTTAGTGTCCTAAATATTTTAAGGCATTTATTTAAATAATGAGCTTTTAAAAACAAAAATAATTCAAACAATATGCATATGTATCTGCAGCTGCCATGATGTCTGACCTGGCTGGGTAAAGCAGGCTCACTGAGCACCAGCTGGTGGGGATGTAAAGCAAAGAGAAACGAAGAGAAAGGGCAGACCATTCTCCAGCCAGCCCAACCCACCAAAGCAGCAGAGATGGCCTCACTTCCAGCTTCCTCTGCGGACTAAGCAGGAGGTGTGCAAGACCCTCCTAGAGGCTCAGAGCCACCCAGAGAAGCTTCACAGTGGCCACAAATCCTACCCTTCAGAAGGGGAGACCCAGAGCAGCCTCACCCAGCCGTCCAGCAGTAACCTGAAAATGCACATTACATACTGTTTTTAATGAGTATCTCTTCCCACACTCTCTTTCACGTGACTTATTGAAAACTGGTGAATCTCTGGTCAACGCTGACCTTTTTAAGGTCCTTTTGAATGTAAGACACAAATGTACTAAGGATGATCAGGATTCCTGCCTACACCATTAAGCTGGCTTCTTGCATTTGGGGGATCTCTGTAAGTCCAACGAAATAGTTCCTTGGTCACTGGTCACCCAAGACCATGTTGTTGAGGAAATTCAGCCACCCTGCGAAGGGCCATTCTGAATGACGTTCATTCTTTCGTTATTGGACAAATATTTATTGATCTCCTGCTAGGGACTGACTCTTTACTGGGCTTTGGAGATATAAGAAGGATCAAAGAGCCTCTGCCCCCAGGGGGCTCACAGTGCAAGTGAAGCACCTCAATTTGCAAAGTGAGGAATTCTGGGGTTCCCTCCCCTGCCCAGCAGTGGATCCCAGCACAATCCTGTGAAGCTGAAATTAGTGTATGTTTTGAGGGAATTTATAAAACAAGTCCCGAAAACTATAAAAAGAGATCGGTATTTGGTCAGGGCAACCAGAACCAAAATATAAATAAAAAAATCAACCAACCAACCAATCTCCTTGGGGTACCCTTGTCCCAAAACCCACCCCAAAGACTGAACTATATCAAAAATCACACTTTATTTCACAGGGCAGAGTTCCAGTGGTTTCTTTAAAATAATTTTCATGTAAAAAAAATTACTAGTAAAAAAAATGAATAAAATCCAGCTATGGGCAATAACACGGGCAAATGTCATAATGTTAAATCAAAGAAACAAGACAAAAAGACCACACACATCACAGGTGGTTCCATTTATATAAAGTTTTAAACTTTGCTTTTAAAGCAGGAGCTAGCAAGAAACTATTTGGGTTGAAAATTTATGAAGAAAAGCTAGTCAGTGGTCCTCATAGTCAAGATAAGGATTACTTCTACGAAAGAGGGGCTTTGAGATAAAGGAGGGGCACACAGTGGGCTTGTGGGGGGGGGGGCTCTGACAATACTCTATTTCTTGAACTGCATGGCGTTTGCAAAGGTATTTCCTCTATAAATGATTTGCCGGATTGTATCTGTGTCTTATAGACTTTTCTATGTCTGTGATATAAAAACATAAAAATACATATTAGAAAGCATAGTCACAAGAAAAACATATTCAAGGAAAAGGAAGAAAAGGACTACCTGGCGTAGCTTTTAAATATATTATAATTTTTTCAAACTGAATTCTTCAGTTTGGGTGTCTATACCCTGCCTGAATTCTCTATAACCACTTGTATCAACGCTTTTCAGTCTTTCATGCAGCTGCGACAGATTCCTGACTCAGTCCTACAGACAGAGGGAAGGCAAAGAGCTTGGCCCAGGAGACTTGAATTCTAGTTCTGCAGTGTTTCCAATTCGCTGTGTGACCTTGGGCAAGTCCCTTCCCTCCCAGGGCCTGTTTCTTCTACTGCACAGCGAGGAGGTCCGAGATGATTCCCCAGGCCTGTAATTATGTGAGAGGTGCCCAGTATGTTGGGTGAGGTTTTCTCTGTTCTAGAACCCTCTTCCCACCTCCTGCAGGACCCACCCCCAGAGCCCAGAAAATCCTGCAGGGAGATCACACTGCAGAGCAAGCAAGAATCCCAAAAGCCAGGCCATCAAACAAACATCCAAGGTGGCAATCTGAAACTGCCTCAAAGGCTGTTCCCAGGGGGTGGGCACCCCACCTCTCACCACCTCCTAGAACCCGTACACAGAATCAGTTCCATCGCTTCGTTCCTCCCCTCTGCAGAGCCAAGAGCTGTCTTTGGGCCTGATGTCCCTTGGGGACGTGAGCGCCGCTAAAATCCCATTGATTAATCGGGTCCCACCCTTGGATCAATGGCTGGCATTAGGCAAGCTTAGCGCTGTTTTATTAGTCTGGCTGCCCTCTTGCAGCTGTTATAGATGAAGAAATAAAATGAGGAGGAGAGGGAAAAAGGACAAAATCATTAGTCTGAAAGGAGCAAAAGAGCATCTTCTCTGTTTTGTATTCAGATTCAGAGCTGCACTGGGAGCACACACAACAATCCATTTTTATGCTGTTTCCAGAAGTTCAGCTCAGCCTCCCAATTTCCCATTTTGCCAGATATCTGAGATCCCAGGAGTATTCTGTCGGAAGCAGCTACCAGCCCGGCCTCTGAAGCCACTTTCCAGGACCCCAAAAACACCTGAGGTTCCACTCATTGATTCATCTGTTTCTCACAAGGGCAGGAGGCTTCTGCCTGATGTAGGACAACAGGCCGGACTACTCCCCAGATAATCCGTCTCTCAAGTGTCATATTTGCTCTAAAGGGATTGGCCCTTCACAGGCCCTGCAGAGAAGCCTGCCACACGGTCCCCACCCTGCCAAAGCTTTGGTTCCAACAGAGGAAACCCACAGCCTCTGCTCACTGAGGCTCTCCAGAGAGGCGCTTTGAATTAAGACCAGAAATGCTTTTAAAAGACTTGGGTCTCTGGCCTTCTAATGATGACCTCTTCCTTAATTTTGTGATGGCTTCATCTGCCTCCTTCAATCATCTAGGTAGCTATAAAAAGCTAAACACCTCCTACTAACCCCATTAGGATGAAAGCGGAGGGTTTTATTATTCATTTTTAACAGGAAGAAACTCAAACCCCCCAGGAAGTGTAAAAGGTAGGGTTTTGATGTATCTGGAATGGAGAGGTTGCGACAAAGTGGACCCCCGGACAATGGGAAAGAGTAGGGTGACCCGTCTCTGCAGAAGGGAAATGAGCTCGGGCAGCCCCGACCCACTCCTCCAAGGCTCCTGAGCTCCGCGGCGTGCACCGATTTCAGACCCTGCCTGGGAATCCAGGAATAACCCAAATCCCCTAGAACACCGTCTCCCGACAATTATCTGTTAAACATTTGCAACTCGCACACAAAGGTAACTAAACGGAATGGTTCCCTCCAGGACCGCACCGTTCGTAACAGTAATAAAGCCCCTGCCACAGACAGCGTCATTATCCAAACGCCATTAACATCAATATTCGTATCAAATGCCATCTGGCAAAAGAGCTTTTGCAGGCCTAAGCTCCTCCTACTCCGGGACTTGAAGTCTGGTGGGTGGGGAGAGGAGGGCAGGGGGCCCACTCAGCCTGTGCTCAGGGCCTGGCCCACAGGCTGGTTCCCGGAGGGCACCAAGGTGTATGGGGGGGAGGGGGGCGGACAAGGAGGGCGACAAAACTCCAAGCCTAATTTATTCACTGTCATTGACTTTTCTTCAAGTCTTAATTATGAGGATGCAACCAAGCGCTCCTTCACATTGTCATAATAGGAAACTGATTGAGTATTTATATAAAACCTCGGAGAGATCATTGTTTTGAAGAGAAACGGAACTTAACCTCCCGCCGGTCCTCAGAGCTGCCTGGCAGACAGCGTCACACACAGAACCCTATACTTAAGTTGAAAGAGATTTCTGCGGGGAGTAATTACCTGACCCCAGAACACTGGTTCTTCCTGGAGAGAGAGGCTGGGGGGCGCGGGGCACAGCTGAGCTCCTCCTCTGGGCCGGATCCTGCTGCCCCAGCCACTGAATCCGTGCCTCCCAGGTGGCCTCCTGAGAACCAGAGGCCGCCTAGCCATGTAGCCCGGCGTCCCTGAGCCTGAGTGTGTGCAAGAGAGAAGACAGAAGCCTTCTAGTGTTGGGGTTTCACAAAGTGGTGCTGGCCACAGGCAGGAAGAAATACAGGAGCAGGCTCCAGGGAGATCCTAACAAACCGTGAGCCTTGTCTTGCCCTGTCAGTTTCAGCTGTTACACTTATGAATATCTATAAATAAATATGTGCTGCATGGGGTTATGGTGAGATTCAGATGAAATAATAGTAACGATAGTAACAATAATAATAGCAGCTATCTAATGGGTTCAGGGCACGCCAGGTATGAGCCTGAGGGCTTTGCATTGTATCTTGTGGAATCCCCCCCACGACCATGTGAAGTTAAAAAGTATTTATCCCCTTTTCATACCAGATGAAACAGAGGTTCAGAGAAGTTAGGTAATCTACCCGAGCCAAGTAAACTAGTAAATGGAAGCTGGAGTTTGAGCCCAAATCTACCCAACCCCGGAGCCCAAGCTCTTGACCACCATCCTGCCCCACTACCAAAAGCATTTTGTAAGTTCTGATCAGCTGAGCACAGGATCTGGAGGTAGAAGGCCAGGGTTCTAGTCCTGGCTCCACTGCCTTCTAGCTGTGTGACCTTAGGTTAGTCACTTTGCCTCTCTGGGTCTCCGTTTATCTGGCTGCCTCCCAGAGAGGCAGTGATGCTCTTACGAGAAGAGGGCTGAGCCTGACTGCTCTTCCTAATGGGTAAAGGCCTGCTCCGATGCAACGAGCTTCCCTATCAGGAGCAGAGTGGATCAGCCGCAAACAGCAGGGAAGTGGCAGCAGCAGAGAGGAGCGGCTTTGGAGAAACCCCAGGGAAGGAGGCTCTGCACAAGCCCAGGGTCTGGGGCAGCCAAAGATCAGAGTGACCATCTCCAGGCACTGGGGCTCTTTAGAGAGATGCTGCTTGGGCCGGGGGCTAAGGACACACCTCTGGCCCCACACAAGCCCACTTGGGGGGAACCACACCCTTGGTCAGAACCAGGGACCAGGGCAGTGGTAACAGGATACAATTACCCTTCACAGCAGCTGCAGTATCTTGCATCCTGAGACGTGATGGGCCACCAGCAGCACTTATCTACTCGGATTTGCACCCTCTCGGTGAACGTGAGGATGTTAGGAGGCAAGAAGCTCTCTCTACCCCGACTTTAAATCCTGCCAGAAAGACACAGGACTCAATAAATTCAAAAGAAAAATTTTAAGAGAGTTTCCTGGGGCACCTGGGTGGCTCAGGCAGTTGAGCGTCCAACTTCAGCTCAGGTCATGATCCCGCAGTTCGTGAGTTCGAGCCCCAGGTCAGGCTCTGTGCTGACAGCTCAGAACCTGGAGCCTGCTTTGGATTCTGTAACTCCCTCTCTCTTTGCCCCTCCCCTGCTCGTGCTCTGTCTGTCTCTCTCTAAGACAAATTAAACATTAAAAAAAAATTTTTTTTAAGTGAGCTTCCCAACACTGGAAGCATCCACACACCCGGCCAGGGATGTCCCAGGGAGGAATTCCAACATCGGGAGGGAGGCCTTCGGTCCTAGGACTTTGGTCCTAGAGCGGCTCTTTGTACTCACCCAGCACAAAGCCTCCTTACAGGAGATGGGGACCTGCTTGGAGAGGGGACAATGCTTTTCTCTGGGAAAATGGAAGTCTTAGACTCCGGTGCGGTACTGTTCACACTCTGTCCCCTATGATAATGTCAAACAGTCCCACACCCCATCCCCCTCCCTGCAGGCCCCCTGGGGCTGACATGGTGGATGGACCCTTGCCAAGGAGCCAGAACAGAGTAGATCCAGAGGCCAGGACAGAGCTGGGGTTCCCTGGTGTGGGAAAGCAGAAGGAAGGCAGAGTCAGAACACAGCTCAAAGAGTCCAGAGCAAGGAGTTGAGTCCAGCAAGGCAGTCCAGGATCTAATGGGAGGTCCGAATGCTTGCATCAAATGGCAGCCAGCATTTAGAACTCGCCTTGATGGCCAGTGAGGACATGACTCAGGGCTTGGTCTGCCTTGTTCAAAACACCCCGGGGAGGGTGGGTGCTTGGAGTGACTAAGAGCGGCTGTGGCCACCAAGTACCCTAGACTGCCCACAGAACCCTCTGTAAACCTCGGGCACATCTTCTCTGACTCCCGTCTACTAATAGCACAACCTCGGCAGAGGGAACTTTTTCCTTTTCTGCTTTTCCCTAATGCATTCAGGCAGAAGAGCCATTAATACTTAACAAAGATGGAAAAATCAAAGGAGGAAGACAATTTTTTACTGTATTTTTTAAACATTTGGGTAAGAAAAGTCAGATGTCAAAAAAAAAATCCCCATTTACATCTTTTAAAATGTGAGCAATTAATATTTTCCATGGAGGTTCATGCTCCCTCTCTTCATTCTGTTTGCAGGGTATTGTTAAGCCATGCTTTGTAATTTGTTGCATGTTTAAATATTCAGTCTGTATTTCATTTGGGCTACACGTTTAATTCAGCCAACATGTTCATTTTAAGATCAATACTGTCATAACTATGTTGAAAAATTAAATTATTGTAACTTTATTTACATTTCTTAAAAGTACTGTGAAAATTATTCTTAACCAGGACCTAATCAATGTTAGAGTCTAAAAATATGCCACTCTGCATGAAGCTATAAAAAGATTAATGTACATTTTTTTACAAGAAATTAGTAGCTTAATGAAGTGGATAAAAACGCTGTCACAATTTTTATTGGATCTAAATTGCATAGTAGTGGAGGTACAGTAAGTGCCTTCCACATAATGACATAATGAGTCATGACTGGTGCTGGAAGGCTAATTTGCCCTTAACTGACACAAAACCAGAGAATTAACATCCCAGTCGCTCTACGCCAATAGCAGATGCATTATTTCATTGCACAGCAGGGTTTTTAACTAAACTCTTAACTGTAGAAATATTGATCTATTCTTCTGTGAAATGATGAAATTGAAATTTTTTAAAAGGACGTCTTAAATTATGGCTGCGGCAGTGACATTTGCTTTCAGAGTGCCATGCCTGTCGACAGATGCAACAAGAGAAACTTGGTGAGGCTCATACCTGTGCTTTAGAGGCTTTGATCAGAGCAGAGAGGAAGGGGGAGTTTTGTATCAGAGCAAATGCTGGCATTTGAGAGACTGACCGATCATCTGCAGGTGCCCAGGTTCTGGAGTGAATGCTCTTGGACATTGTCCTAGCCCCTAAATTGGTTTGCTTGGAAGACAAGATTTAGTGCTTGCAGGTTGTTTTGAGTAACACACTCACCAGAACGGTGGTACTCAACTCAAGTTCCAAGTACCAATTTCGTGGTGAAGAACAGAATAGGAAGTAGCTGGAGGAGCTAGAAACCCTTCTAAGAGACAAGTCTGAAGTTAAAGATGCTGTACTGCCCTGGTTTCCATTTTGTCATTTACCCATCCATTCATTCATTCATTCATCTTGTATTTATTGGGCACCTACCAAGTGCCAGAGATGGACAGAGTAACCCCCCTTTGGTGGCTGCTGATACTATCAAATAGTGCCGTGCAGCTTCTCTGTTTAACCAAATGAATCAAAGTTCATCTTGCTTTGAAATTTTCATAGTAAACCTGGGACTAACTGCAGGTGCTTTGAGCTATTACCACCCGGGAATTTAGAATTAAAAAAAAATGGTGTACTAACAGATAGACATCTTACACCTCTTGCGTGTCTCTGTTTGACCCCTTGGATTAGCATTAAAAAAAAGAGAGGCGGGGAGGGGCACCTGGATGGCTCAGCCAGTTGAGTGTTCTGACTCTTGGTTTCCATCACGAGTCGTGATCTCGTGGTTTGTGAGTTTGAGCCCCACATCGGGCTCTGCACAGACGGTGTGGAGCCTGCCTGGGATTCTCTCTCTCCCTCTCTCTCTCTCTCTGCTCCTCCCCACTGTCTCTCTCTCTCTTTCTCAAAATAAATCACTAAACATTTTTTAAAAAAGAGAGAGGGAGAAGCAGCAAAATCTGAATTCTTTATGCTGGAGGACCAAGGAAACCAGATCTATTTAACTCAATGCAACAAGCCTGTATCATATCACATGACCTAGGCCCAGGGACACAAAATAACTAGATGTAATTGGGTCCAGCCTATAGGCCAGTGGTTGGGTCCAGCATGTAGGCCAGTGGTTCTCAGCAACACTAATTAACATTAAATCACCGACAGCCTTATTTAACTGGTTTGGAACGGACCTGGTATCACTATTTCTCAGAATCATTCCAAGTGATTCTGGAGTATGGCTGGGGTGGAGAACCACCTCTCAGGAAGAGAGCCACAGACTGGGCCAAATGAGGATGCATAAAAGAAGGGCAATTGGTTACATTGGAAACTGCAGACGATAAATTTGCTCCCCTGCTCTGAGGCTAGGACCATGCTCTACTAAGAAACCAATAAAATCTCCTCCTCACCTTCTCTTCAATATTTATAGGATTTTTTAAAATGCATGTATGTATATTGTTAATTATAGAAAAGGATACATATTCATTGTAGAAAAAAATTGGAAAACACTGTTAAAAAGGTAGGGGGGAAAAGGGGCTTTTCAAATCCCTGTTCTTTTAAAGAGGTATAAAAATCAGTTTGAGGGGCTCCTGGGTGGCTCTTGGGCGTCCGACTTCGGCTCAGGTCATGATCTCGCGGTCCATGAGTTCGCGGTCTGTGAGTTTGAGCCCCACGCAGGGCTCTGTGCTGACAGCTCGGAGCCTGGTGCCCGCTTCAGATTCTGTGTCTCCCTCTCTCTCTGCCCCTCCCCCGCTCATGTTCTGTCTCTCACTCTCAAAAATGAATTAATTAAAAAAAAATCAATTGGTTTGAAACACCCTAAATTTGATTCTTAAAGCAGGAACGAAAGGTCCTGTTCTTGTACCCCCATCAACATTGAGTATCACCACTTAGAGAAATGTCCATTTGATAAAGAGAAAGGGAAGCCCGTTGCTATTTTAATTTGCATTTCTTCTCTTCCTTGTGGGGTTTTATCATTTTTCATATTTTTGGCTTCTTTGTACATACATGTCACACACTAATATCTTTTCCTTACTTTCTTTTGGAATGTGTTTCTTACTGATTTGTAAAACTGTATTAAAAACGTTAATTTTGGGGCACCAGGGAGGCTCAGTTGGTTAAGCCTCCGACTTCGGCTCAGGTCATGATCTTACTGTTGGTGAGTTCAAGCCCGGAGTCTGGCTCCTTGCTGACTATGTGGAGCCTACTTGGGATTCTCTCTCTCTCTGTCTCTCTCTCTCTCTCTCTCTCTCTCTCTGTCTCTCTCTCTCTCCCTCCGTCCCCCACACTCACACGCATGAGCTCTCGCACTCTCTCTCTCAAAATAAGTAAATAAACTTAAAAAAAAAATAACTTTGCAGATGTCTGGCTTATTCGGTTGGAAGAGCACACCTGACTCTTAATCTCGGGATCGTGAGTTCAAGCCCCAGGTTGGGTGTAGAGATTACTTAAATAAGTACATAAATAAATAAACTTTAAAAAAAAAAAAAAGAATGTTGACTTTGTGTATTACACCTCAGCAAACAGGTTTGCCTAGTTTCTCCTGTTTTGTTTATAGTAGTCTATTTTGACATTAAAAAGTTTTCATTCTTTTTTTTTTTTTTTAAATGAGTCGAAAAGAAACTTGGATGATTGACTGAGCCACCCAGGCGCCCCAAGAAGTTTTTCATTCTTATGTTAAAAAAAAAAAAAGGAACAATAAACAGAACTCTTCATTAAATTGCCTCTACTATCTTTCCTTTCTCTCTTCCCTACCCTCCTTAAGTGCTGACAAGCCCCTGGGACTTGGAGTCAGAAGATCAAGGTTCACTCTCCAGCTGTGTGATTTAGGGCACGCCCTTCACTTCCGGAGCCTCTCCTTTGCCCACCTGCATGCTAACTTTTGTCAGGATGAAATTCACCACTCTAATGGCGAGAACTTTGCTAGCTTATTCACTGATATATCCCCAGAACCTAGAACAGAGCCTTGCACCCATAGGCACTCAATATTTGTTGAATGAATAAGCATCTGGCTTGGACCCTAGCCAGAGCAGGCAGGCAGGCAGGCAGTAAATATCAGTCACCAACAGCAATCCCCGACTGCGCTGTTCCCAAGAGGTCCTCAAGGATCGGAAGCTGTATCTCCCAGTCCTGCTGCTTGTACTTTTCCTATGATGCCCCGCCACAGTGAAGTATGGACTGAGTGTGGAGTGCAAGGCCAGGCCTCTCCTGAGCACCCCTGATGGATACAAAAGAGGGCTAACACACAGACCCGGCTCTTCAGCCTGGCGATGGCCCTTGCCGGATTTCATTGTACATATAGAACAATTAAACAAGGGGAGGAGACGGGCCAGGAGATCAAGAAGGGAAAAGCAGGGGCACCTGGGTGGCTCAGTCGGTGAAGCATCCGACTCTTGATTTTGGCTCAGGTCTTCATGATCTCATGATTCGTGAGGTCAGGCTCCAAGCTGACAGTATGGAGCCTGCTCGGGATTCTCTTTCTCTCCCCTCTCTCTCTGCCCCTCCCCTACTCCATGCACAAGTACTCGCTCAAAACAAACAAACAAAGAAACAAAAATAAGTAAGTAAGTAAGTAAATAAATAAATAAATAAATTGGCTTAAAAAAAAAGGAAGGGAAAAGCAGGATCAGGGAAGGCGTGTTACAGAAGGAGGTGCCCACCAAGGGATTTGAAGGGCGAAGACACACAGGGGTCCCCCCTCATCCACGGTTTCTCTTTCCGGAAGTTTCACTTCCTGCAGCATCCAGTTACAAGGCGGTGGCAGGGAGGGGAGCGGCGATTGTCAGCCATGGTCCCAAAGCAGATGATCCTCCTTGCGACGAATCCTCGGGTCAGTAGTAGCCTATGTCACAACACCTACATCATTTCACCCCTCTTCATCTCCTCACACAGGGATTTTATCATCTCACATCATCACAAGAAGGGTGAGTGTGGAACAGTAAGATATTTTGAGATCTCTACACCACATTCACACTACTTTTATTACATTATATTTTTATAGTTGTTCTATTTTATCATTAGTTATTGTTACTCTCCTGCTGTGCCTAGTTCGTAAATTACACTTTCTTATAGGTGTGTACAGATAGGAAAAGACATAGTAAGTGTAGAGGTGGGTATTATCTGTAGTTTCAGGCATCCACTGAGAGTCTCCTGTGGATAAGAAAAGCTATTGGTATAGGAGGGAGGAAGCTGGTAGGCCAGATGGTAAACCATGACCTAGGCTTACTTTTATTCCTTCTTGACCACAAGGCAATTATGTTTTATATTCATGATTTCCCTCATCCGGACGATTTAACTTGCTCATTGACACTTGTACCATATGCTAATGTATTGGGTTTAAGAAAATCTCTCCTTTTATACTTTTACATATACCAGGGGGAGAAATGGAAAACCCAGGAAAATGTGTGAAATCCAGAACATTCAGCCAAGTTGGGTTTTTAATTTCTGTTCTAAATAAGACTCCTAAGTGGTTTGTGTTCAGCTTACAACTGGTTCTTGACTGTTTTGAGTGCAGACCGCTTGGGGAATGAGGGGAAGGCCAGGTTCCCTTAGTTGGTACATGTGATTTTGCACACAAATTCAGGACTCTCCAAACACTTCCACTGACTCCCACGGTCATGCAATGAGCTTCCTGCATTAGAAGTTTGCCTTGGGGGCTCCTCCTGGGTGGCTCAGTAGGTTAAACGTCTAATTTTGTCTCAGGTCATGATTTTGTAGTTCGTGGGTTTGAGTCCCACGTCAGGCTCTGTGCTGATAGCTCAGAGCCTGGAGCCTGCTTCGGATTCTGTGTCTCCCTCACTCTCTCTGCCAGTTCCCACTCGCACTCTGTCTCTCTCTCTCTCAAAAATAAACACTAAAAAACTTTTTTTAAAAAAAGAAGTTTGCCTTGAAGAATATCTAGCAAACCCCAGACTTCAAATTCTGTAATCATTATAATTTCCATGGCCTGAAAAACATTATTCTGTTGGCATTTCACAACTGGCTACAAAAACTGGATTTTTTTTTTAAGTTTATTTATATTTTTGAGAGAGAGAAAACGTGAGCTGGAGGGGGCAGAGAAATAAAAAGAGAGAATCCTAAGCAGGCTTCCCATTGTCAGCACAAAGCCCTATGCAGGGCTTGAACTCACAAACCATGAGATCATGACCTGAGCCAAATCCAAGAGTCAGATGCTTAACCAACTGAACCACCCAGGAGCCCTGAAACTGGATCTTTCTAGTTCACTTCTTTCCAGACATTATTTGCCTTCTCACTCACTACCAAATGGAGCCCCGGCCAAGAATCATGACCTACGTAATGCATCGGTGTATATACATCAGGACAACACCAGCGGCTATAACACACAAAGCTCATAATCCCAAGACCTCACATCAGAGACGTTTATTCACTGCTTATGTAACATATGATGCAAGTGCTTCTGGTCATCAGACGGCCCTTCCCAAAAGGGTGATCCAGGGATCCAGGATCCTTCCGTGTCGAGGCTCTGCATTTGTGACAGTGTTGTACTCATCGGCAGCAACCCGGCGGAAGGAGAAAGCATCGTCCCCCGAGGCTCATGCCTGAGAGGATTTTGATGGGCTAGGCCCGGAAGCGGACGTCACTTCCGCTTGCATTGTGCTGGCCAGAGCTTGGCCACCTGACCCTCCCTAATTGCAAGGGAGGCTGGAAATGTTTAACCGGGGTCCAAGGAGAAGAGACAGCCTGTTTGTTGAACAGGTGTCCTCCCTCTGCCACAAAGGGTGCCTACAGCTACTCTGAAAGAGCTCTGGGGAAAGCTGTTGAGAGTCCTCAAGTAGACATTTTCCTTCCTCCTTTTGTAGACTCAGCCTCTAAGGTGCTCTGCTACTACTAAGAAGGCAGACCTTTGCTCTGGCGTCAGACAGATGGGACTTCAAGCCCAAGCTCTACCGGTAACTAGCAATATGTCCCTACACGTTCCTTAGCCTCCCTGTGCCTCAGTTTTCTCACCTGTAAAACGGATGACAATAGCTCTAACTTCGGGACATCGGGTAGATTATATGAGAAGGCATAAGTAAAGCTCTTAGTACAACGGCTGGTGAGTTGTAAGCACTCAAATATTACAGTGCCAATGCTACTGCTAATAATTATAACAAAAAGAGTACTCCCATTCTTCTAGGCTTTGAAAACGAAGAAAAAAATCTGAGAGACAAACACAGATTCCTGTAAGAATTGAGATAAAATGTGGCAAGGGTCTGGCCTGGGGTAAAATTAAAAAAAAAAAAAAAATACCAGTTAAGCACTTTTATAACCATTCTCTTGAATCTGAAAGAAATCAAGAATAAATAATTTAAGGATCCAATAACACATTGCGAGAGCAGAGTCGAGGACCTACAAAAGCATAAAGTGGCCCAGATCTCCAGTTTGGAGGTTTTTCAAAGTCACCAATACCCCTAAGCAAAATTAAGGTCTCTTTATTCTCATCCTCAGGTATCTGCGCTGCATTTCGCATTTCACAGTCTACCTGGTTTTTTCTTGCTGCAAGGATTATTCTGACTTCTTTCCCAGCCATCCTCCTCCTGCTGATTGACCATGGCTTTCCCCAGGTTCTGCCCCCGCCCCCTCAGTATGCCAGCTCAGTCTTCATTCGGCTCAGCCTTCTTCCCCTCCATCCAGCTCCAGAGAACACTTGCCCTGAGATCCTGGGCCCCCTGACACCTGAATGAGTTCCTTTTTGCCAAATAGCTTGCCTTTCTCAATTACGCCATTTCCATCAATAGACGGCCACTGGGGTCACATAGTGAGGAAACAGAGCCCAAAGAACCTTTGGTCTTAGACACCTAACCAGAAGGAGCTACAGTGCAGCACAAAAGCACCCTCCAAGTACAGAAATGGCAAACAGTTCCATTTCCAAAATCAAGACAGGTGTTAGGGAAATAGCCAGTGGGGCTGTAAGCTTACTTCTCAGTTCATCTTCCAAAGCTGTAAAGCCAGTGCCTTTTCTGGGACAAAGCCCCAGAACAGAGAGTTCCAGCACAGCTTTTCAGAATAAGATAAGCCCAGTCTGCTCAAAACAATTAACACTCCCTTCTCAGCTGACTCGTTACCTGGAACACAAAGCTTGCTTGCCTATTTAAATAGAGAGAGGAGAGAGGACATGGAAGGAAAGGGAGGACCATTACCAAAGTGAATGTACCAGCACTTGTCTTTAAAAATAACAAAGAACAGGGGCACCTGGGTAGTTCAGTCGGTTGGGCGTCAGATTTCAGCTCAGGTCATGATCTCACAGTTTGTGGGTTCGAGCCCCACATCGGGCTCTGTGCTGACAGCTCAGAGCCTGGACCCTGCTTCAGATTCTGTGTCTCCCCTCTCTCTGCCCCTCCCCCACTCATGCTCGATCTCTCTCTCTCTCTCAAAAATAAATAAACATTAAAAAACTTTTTAATAACAACATTGTAGAAGATTAATATTCCATTTTAGTAGCCCAAGCTTTTTTGTTCTGCAGGTTATGTTGTTTTAAACCAAATTAATTGGGGCACATGGGTGGCTCAGTCGGTTGAGCGACCGACTTCAGCTCAGGTCATGATCTTGCAGTCCGTGAGTTCGAGCCCCACGTCGGGCTCTGTGCTGACAGCTCAGAGCCTGGAGCCTGTTTCAGATTCTGTGTCTCCCTCTCTCTGACCCTCCCCTGTTCATGCTCTGTCTCTCCCTGTCTCAAAAATAAATAAAAACGTTAAAAAAATTTTTTTTAAATAAATCAACCAAATTAAGTGCTGTGTGCCTTCTGATGTTTGGTCACTTTAGCTCAAAAGATGCTTTTCAAAGTGTAAGGGTCTTGGGGCGCCTGGGTGGCTCAGTCGGTTGAGCGTCCGACTCTTGATTTCGGCTCAGGTCATGATCCCAGGATCGGGGGGATGGAGCCCGAGTCAGGCTCCATGCTGAGTGCGGAGCCTGCTTGGGATTTTCCCCCTCCCTCTCTCCCTCTGCCCCTTTCCTCCCACTCACACACACACACTCTCTCTCTCTCAAACAAATAAAAAACAAACAAATAAATAAAGTGTAAAGCTCTTAAAGTGGAAGTTATAACACTTGTGTAACAACATATTGGGAGTAACAGGCACTTTGAAGTGGGGTCTGGTCGGGGGGGTGGTTTCCTTCCACTATTTTCCTTCAGTTCAGTTCCTCATTATAACTGTCCTTTTGCAATTTTCACAATTATATTCTAAACAGTTCTGAAGATAAATTGATGTATCTAGTTCTTTTTACATTAAAATCTGTCTTTGCAGGGGCACCTGGGTGGCTCGGTCGGTTAAAGCATCTGACTTTTTGGCTCAGGTCATGACCTCACGGTCCGTGGGTTCAAGCTCTGCGTCGGGCTCTGTGCTGACGGCTCAGAGCCTGGAGCCTGCTTGGGATTCTGTGTCTCCCTCTCTCTCTGCCCCCAACCCCACTTGTGCTCTATCTCTCTCTCAAAAATAAACATTTTCTAAAAGTTTTTTTTTTTTTTAATCTGTCTTTCCAGAACAGGGTCACACCTGGGGATCGTAGAGAGATGCTATGGCCCCAGAAGAAAGAAAAACAAAGGCTGTGGAAGAATAATGTATTGCAGCCTTTTCCCTTGCAGTGTTTTAGCTCTCAAGAGTGAAATAATTACAACAGACCTCATTTGAGGCAAAGGAAACTGATGAAAGCAGGTAATTTAATTCAGATATGTGGCTTTTCCTTCCATGAGAGTTTTTTGTTGTTTTTTTTTTTCCATGAGAGTTTTTAAGAGCACACACATCC
This sequence comes from Panthera leo, assembly GCF_018350215.1. Classification (NCBI taxonomy): domain Eukaryota; kingdom Metazoa; phylum Chordata; class Mammalia; order Carnivora; family Felidae; genus Panthera; species Panthera leo. The sequence goes on from NC_056686.1 coordinate 29,838,763, forward strand.
ACGACAGATGGCTTAGGAAGCACGTAGTCCTGTCTGCTGTATGTGGAATGTGGAAAAAGCTGCCTTGTTAAAGCCCCTTTGTAACTCATAATCCCCCCGAAGTGAATGATGTTATGACCTCTGGCCTATCCCGCCCCTTGTTGAAAAGCTGATGGTAGTAGATACAAAAAGTGAAAAATCACAAACTGCTGCCCTTCTAAAATGTCTCAGATCAGTCCTGAATGTTATTTCAGGGGAAATAACTTCAGCAATTCTTTGGATCTCTAAGTTGGAGGTACACCTGGGTGATCCAGACAGTTTAAACTTTCAGGCAAAGCAAAAATGTAGGAGCAGGAAAGCTAAACGCTGTGTTTAAATAGTACAACACCGCCACCTAGAGGTCAAACCCTCCGGGATTGGACACAAAGGCCAAACCAAGGGAAAAGTTAGGCATGTCGCTACGGGGACCAGAGAGGCAACCCCTCCTTCGCATCAAAGTGGCAATGAAAGGCGATTTAAATGAGCACAGGCTTTTTTTTTTTTTTTTTTTTATGAGATATTGAGGAAGTGCTGCGTAGTAGAAAAATATGCCTCCCCCATCACAACGGACAAGAGCAGGTGCTGAGCAAATCACCAAGAAAAGGGCGGGGAGCAGACAAGGTGCAGGGATGGGGGAGTAGATGAAAAGGCAGTGGTTAGAGTGCTTTTTACGGAGGATCTGGCATTACAGGTCACGGGAAGCTGATTCCAGGTTGAAAGAACCGCGATTGTGAAAATATACAGGCTTTACTCTCTTACACAACCAGGTCACCGAAGGTTGTATTAAGACACTTGGAAATGGACTCCTACTTACAAACCCACCGAAAACATTTCAGTAAAGTGCCCTTCAGTGTATTCATTACACACTGCTTGAGTAGGCATTCCTTTTTTTTTTCCTTCCCTTGAGAGAGGGTGAGAGCGAATGAGTGAGCAGGGGAGAGGGGCAGAGGGAGAGAGAGAGATAGAGAATCTTAAGCAGGCTCCACACTCAGTGAGGAGCTGATGCAGGACTCGATCCCACAACCCTGAGATCATGACCTGAGCCAAAATCAACAGTTGGATATTCAACTGACCCATCCACCCAGGCACCCCGAGTAGGCATTTTTTTAGAGGGTCACGTAAGCTTAAGAACATGGGGTATAAACCAACGTAAGAAGCTTCTCTATTGCAGTGTTCTCAGAACCTTTAATATTTGACTGAAAATAGTCATTCTCCAAAAGACTACAGAATGTTACTTCCAAAATTTGACTATAGGATTCTTTTTCCCCAAAACATTCCCCTGGCAAACCCTGCCTCCCTACTGAGGGAAGCAAGGCCAAGTGGTGGTTTAGAGACGCAAGTTCTAGGGGCGCCTGGGTGGCTCAGTCGGTTGAGCATTTGACTTCAGCTTAGGTCATGATCTCGCGGTCCGTGAGTTCGAGCCCTGCGTCGGGCTCTGTGCTGACAGCTCAGAGCCTGGAGCCTGCTTCGGATTCTGTGTCTCTCTCTCTCTCTCTGCCCTTCCCCTGCTCATGCTCTGTCTCTCTCTCTCTGTCAAAAATAAATAAACATTAAAAAAAAATTAAAGACGCAAGTTCTAGAATCAAGCTGCATGGATTCCAATTCTAACTCCACCATGGAGTCCCTCTATGCCTTTTTTTCCACCCTCAAAATAGGAATATGGTACCTCCTTCACAAGGAATAGAGTACCTCCACGAAGTAATACACATATACCCCCTAAAATAATTGATAGGAGTGGCTATCCCTTCATGTCTCTCCTGGCAGCTCCTCATGTCCACAGGCTTCCAACTCTGGGCCAGCAGTTCAGGGAAAATGCTATTCACAGAAACACTCCAGCCAGGCCCAACTTCTGCCCAATTCCCTTTAGAAGCTATGTTCCTTTGGGGGTCTCTGGGGGACACAGGGGAGCGCTTTAAGTTACTTTACTAGCTTAGATGGAAAATAATGACGTTCACGAATAACCTCTTTTGGATAAACTAGAAAGGCTTTCAGCATTTGCAGAACAGGACAAATAGAGAACCTTAACAAAATCCACAAATCACAGGCATTGCTTTCCCCAACTATAAAGCTTGTAAATATCATAATTCTAGTTTTAAAATCATTTCTCTGTGAATGCACAGAACTCAACATGTAGGAGGTAGATTAACTGACAAATACCTTCAGCATCAATATTGGGACTTCATTGTGTGTGTGTGTGTGTGTGTGTGTGTGTGTGTGTGTGTGTGTGTGAGAGAGAGAGAGAGAGAGAGGTTGCAGTTCTCTCTGAGGTAGCCTGGAACAGATAAGCAGGCAACCCCTTCCTAATAGTTTTATAGGATTCTTCCATTTCCTTTCATCCTGAGTTGTCTCCCTCATTCACTGTCTCTATTTCACCCTTTTTCAACTTTTCTCCTTAGTCACTCCTGAATTTATAATTTTCCATAGCAGTAGGAGAAAATTTTTGGGGGGGCGCCTGTGGGCCATGGTGTACTCATCTTGAGGCATTATTTCTGTTTAACCGATAGAAGCCTGAGGCCGGAGACACGGGCAGGCAGCCCTGGGCCATCACATCTGGAACGCAGGCCCCATGGCACACTAACTACATCGAGGACTTCGTTGGCCAACCTTGGTTTTCCAAGGCAGTGCCAGTTTACACCCATCACTCTGGCATAATTATTGATGGCATCCCTTCCACTCTCAACAGCATCCTGGGTTGGAGTTTAATTTATATGGTCATCCCATCTGTGATTCCAGACAAGGATTCTTTACTCCTCTGGACTTCAGTTTCCATAATTTGAAAAAGGATACAGGATGAGGTATTTTAGGAGGTTCTTTTTGTAATGTTTATGTGCTTTCCATTTCAAAGTCTTAAAACTGAATTCTAAAGTCATCTGATCATGAAAATTAAAAGATCTTTCAACTTCGGGGCGCCTGGGTGGATCAGTCGTTAAGTAGCCAACTTCGGCTCGGGTCATGATCTCACGACTCATGGATTTGAGCCCTGCGTCGGGCTCTGTGCTGACAGCTCAGGGCCTGGAGACTGTTTCAGATTTTGTGTCTCCCTCTCTCTACCCCTCCCCCTCTTGCTTTCTCAAAAATAAACATTTTTTTTTTTAAATCTTTCAACTTCTATCCATCTTCCTCCCTTCTATAAATGAATGTATACCCCAATCAGTTTAGATCCCACCTAACTAGATCAACATAACTGACATTTAAGCGTCAATAAGAGTATCCTAGGGGACACCTGGGTGGCTCAGTCAGTTAAGCATCTGACTCTTGATTTCAGCTCAGGTCATGATCTCACAGTGGTGAGATCAAGCCCCGCATTAGGCTCTGCATGGAATGTAGAGCCTGCTTAGGATTCTCTCTCCCTCCTCTCCCTGCTCCTCCCCCACTCGTGCTTGCACTCTCTCTCTCAAAATCAACAAACACTGAAAAAAATAAAAATTAAAAAATGAGTATCCAGAGCCACCTGGGTGGCTCAGTCAGTTGAATGTCCAACTCGTTTCTGCTCAGGTCATGATCCCAGGGTTGTGGGATCAAGTCCCATATCAGGCTCCACGCTGAGTGTGGAGCCTGCTTGGGATGCTCTCTCTACTCCCCCATCTCCTGCTTTCCCCCCAACCCCCCCATCTCTAAAATTAAAAAAAAAAAAAAAAAAAAAAAGAAAAGAAAAAGAAGAGTATCCCAGTCACTAGAAGAAATGAACAAACTGGAATTGGCACAAATTTTGTATACGGCGTTGTACTTAATTCATCTCCTTACCCCTTCCTGGCTTTAGATATAACACATCAGTCGTGCCAACCCTGAATACTCCCCACCATGAGAGAAATCTGTTGGTATGAAACACAACCAAAAAACCACGTTCACGGAGGCCTAGACTTCCCCGCCCTAAGCAGAAAGGGGCCAGGAGAGAGGTCTGGACACAGGTATGAAATTCCTGCATCAGGACAGAGCTTGAAATCCTAAAACATATGGCATGTCAACCATACGTGGCAGCAAAAGAAATGGGTAAAATGAGACAACCCAATGCTCCATCACCCCACCGTCTTCGTGGCTGAGGCAAAATAAAAAACAGGTTTTGGAGTAAATACATTTATTGATACCCATTTTATATACTTCAGTGAAATAATCTATAAATATAAAAGCGTTTTCTTTTGGATATCGCCATGGTCCATGTAAATACTCAACAGTCAGAATCATCTGCAGGAAGCACTTCAAGTCACACTGTTAGGTTTACAGACCTGAATATACATATTTCATTAAACAGTGGCACTTATGTACTCAAGTGGTCCAGTGGCTTTGGATACAGGACTACTGGGCATGTCGAGTAAAAATAATGTGTAACTTTAAATCAACGGACAGGGTATCAACCATCAACAAAAAGAAACAATTACGAATTAATATCCTAAGTGAAGAAAGTACCACAGTTGACACTTGGTGTCAGAATACTGGAGACAAAGTATGTTTAATGACACATGTTGTGGCGCCATGTGCTCTCTCCGACTCCCAGTGGACGGCCCACCAGTGCCTTAGGGTCATTCATGGTTAACAAAACAGCAATTCTTAAAGAATCTCAACAGCTTAGAACAAAAGGTGTGTAGCGGCTGGTACCAAGTTTAAAGAAAAGGGAGCTAAGTATTTCAACGACATGATGAAATTTCTCCCCTGGGAGGAGGAGCTTGTGGGGAAAACAAATTTGTTCAATTCCCATTGTTACACCGACCATGATCACTTATCTAATGGAGGAGAAAGAACCCAGGTATCTGGTACCCAAAACACAGGTGCAGATCTGTCTTCTGTCTTAAAGTTTCTTCCTCAACACTCCCCAGAGAACTAATGCAGCAGCCACTGTGGAGCCTTGCTCTAGACCTGATGCAGCATAAAACCTTCTCATTTCTTCGGTAACAAGTACAGGAATGTCCTTTGCTGCGGTCAGACCATGTGTCTTCTGAGTTAGCAAGCAAATGCATTTAAAAGGTCTTAGGTGTGCAACGTCCAAACTTGAAATCTGAGAGGCAGTGTTAGAACTTAAGCAAGGCAGGATTTTTAGAGACTACTCAAATGAAAACCTAAGTGAAGCATATAAAAATTCAGTTCTTTCTATTATTTCCAACTGGTAATTGACAGCAACATTCTCCGGTAAGGATGGGTAAGTGGTGTTATCTCCAGGTCCAAAATATCCCAACTACTTAACACAGGACCCCAAAGAGGAGAATGACACACTTGAGTTCTGGGGTCTTTAGAATTCTTTCTTGCCATTTAAAAAAAAAAGAAATAGTAGCTTCAGCTGCACACCACTGGTTGAAGGGGTTTTCATCCAAATGAGAAACTCGACCCCTCGTCTCTAGTGGGACAGGCACCAGGATTCCCACAAGCGGCAACTCCCATGTCCTGTAGCACGTGGCATCTGACCCTGGAGTGAAGAGTAAGCTGGCACAGAGCCCCGACAGCTGGAATTCAGGCTAGATGGCATTTCGCGGCGTGCCATTGTGTGCCAATGCTTTCAGGCTGGGGGCACTGGTCTGGTGACCACAGCTCCTGTGAGAAGTCACACCCACCTCAAAAACCTCATGAATAGCTTTTCGGAAACAGTGGAAGTTGTAGTCTATTAAACCTGCAAGAGAGAAAAAGAAGATCAGGCCCCCTGAACGTCAATGGTGAAATTATCCATTAGGAAATATTTAGCGACAAAAGAAAATAATTGGTATGTATTTAAAAAAAAAAAACACATAGGAATTTTATGAGGAATTTTCTATGCTAAAGCATGTGCCCAAACTGTTAACACCCGTTACCTCTGGGGCCTGGGAATAAAGCAGGTCAATAAATAAAACAACCAGGAAGGTAAATGTGCTAAGAAAGCTTACAATAAAATCTAAAGTGAAAGTAACACATTTTTCAAATTATCAGGCTTTGCCTTTTACAAGTCTTTCGGGTAGCCAACGAAGGGCTGAAGGGGATGGCTCGGCGAGGCAACCTGGCACACTGCTCGGGAGAGGCCTGGGGTCTGGGAGGCACCAGAGAGGCCCGTCAGGCAGCCTCCACCTGCTCCTCAGCAAGGCAGCGCCTTCTGCATCTGTTTCCTGAATGGTTTCCAAACAAGATTTTGGTCAAACAGTTCTGTTTTGTGACAGAAAGGGCTAGTTACCTACCGAAAACCCATTCTTCCTTAGTAAAAGAAACCCAATTTTGGATGAGCACAGTGGTGCTCAGCTAAAACATTACATTTCCCAGCCTTCCCTGTAGTTATGTATGGCCACATGACCAATTCTGGCCACTGAGATAAGTGGAAGCATGTGGGACCTCTGTGAAATCTCCTTAGAAGGAAAAGGATGCATTCTTTCCCCAGCCCTGTTCCTCCTTATTGTGTGGAATACAGAGTTCCAGGAGCCATTGTGGACCATGAGGTGACCTTGAGCTGAGAACAGGAGCCAGTGAGAAGAACAGAGGTCAGAAGAAGCATCAATGCCCTTGAGGACACTGTGACATACAGACAACCACACAAGAAACCAGTCAAAACAACATGGTGTCAGGGGCGCCTGGGTGACTCAGCTGGTTGAGGGTCCAACTCTTGATCTCGTCTCAGGTCACGATCTCATGGTTTGTGGGTTCAAGCCCCGCAGCGGGCTTTGCGCTGACCACACAGAGCCTGCTTGGGATTCCTTCTCTCGGTACGTTTACTACTTCTCTCTCAGTACCTCCCCAACCCTCTCTCAAAATAAACAAACTGCTTAAAACACACACACACACGATATGGTGTCAAAATGACTATAAATGTCAAAGAAGTCTAAAGGAGGGAGAGCCCAGTGCAGGGCAAAAGCAGCCAATGAAAAAGCCTCAGAGAGGAGGCAGAACTTTGGGGGTACAGGCAAGACTTAATTAAGCAGGAAAGAGGGGCAATATCACCAAAAAACCAGCAGGGAGCTGGCAGTGAGAAGACAGCACAGGTGGAAGACACTGGCATGACTGCAGACAGGGACAGAGAATTCTCACTGGGAAGCAGCTGGAATCAAGTATGAATAAGGAGATTACAGCCAAATCTGGAAGGTCTTTCAGACTCAGAAAAAAAAAAAGCAAAAACAAAAACTATAAAAGTTTTGATAAGTTCAATTACATTAAAATGGACTTCTGTGAAAATGGTAAAAAACTGACAATCAGGGAGACTTGAACACTAGCCAGAGATTTGGTGATATTATGAAACCACCGTTCATTTTTTTTTAATGTCTATTAATGTTACTGTTATGTTCTTAAAAGGACACTTTCTCTTAGAGATACCTGCTGAAATCTGTATAGACAAAATTATTTGATCAAGCCAGAGGTTTGTTCCAAAATTATCCAGTAGGAAAGAAGTACAGAAATGAAGTACAATTGGCTATGATTTTGATAATCATCCAACCTGGGGGATAAATAAAAGGGGTTCATTATGTTATCTTCACTACTTTTTTGACAGTTTCCACAACAAAAGAGTAAAAAATAATAATGATTTGGCTGGTAGGATAAACAGAAAAGCAGGAAGCAGGAAGATGGGCACATGGACATTCACTGTGTTATTCTACTTCTGTATATATTTGAAAGTTTCCATAACCAAAAAGTGGTTGTTTTTTAACTTTTTTTTTGAAGTTTTCTTTAAGTAATCTCTACACCCAATGTGGGCTCCAACTCATGACCCCAAGATCAAGAGTCACACGCTCTTCTGACTGAGCCAGTCAGGCACCCCCTTTTTTCCAAGTTTGGCTGTTTTTTGTTTGGTTTTGTTTTTTAAGATTAGAATGGAGAAAAACGAAGAACTTATAAGAACTGGCATAAAAGCTACCTGCCATGAAGAAAATTAGAACCAAATAAGATACCATTTCACACCTACCAGATTGACAGGCATTATCAAGGACATGAAGTGACAAGAACTCCCACACAGTACTGCCAGGGGTGAAACCAGTAAAGCTACTTCGGAAGGCAATGTTTAATAAAGCTGAGGTTGTATGAATACATCTCTGTAAACTCCACTACTAAATACATCCTAAGAGAAATTCTCCACACGTGCAAAGGCAAATGTGTTCATTTGTCACACCTGCGTATTTGTTGCAAAACTGTATGTGATTTTAAAAATAATCTAAACGTCCAGCAAAAAAAAATAAATTGTGGTATATTCAATCCATATAGTATGGTGTGAAGAGAAAATGAATGAACTGAACATACATGTTATTGATACAAATAAATCTCAAAAAAGATCTTGAGTGAAAAGAACAAGCAAGCTGCCGAAGACCATTTACGTTTTTACATCATTTACACAAAGATACACAATACGAAGCTCTATGTTAAGGAAGATACAAAGTAAAGAATAAACCATACATAGGAAAACTAAATACTACATTCAACATAGTGCCAAGGAGACTTCAAGCGAGAAATACATAAAAGACAAGTATGTCTCTACCATGTTTTAGTTCTGAAGCTCATGAATACACACGTTTTTGTTTTACCCCAAAATGTTGTGTATCTGATGTGGTTAGGAACATTAGTGAAATGATATTCATTCATTCAATATTAAATTACTACTAAAAATGCAGAAGGAGCAGGGACTTGTTACAGTGAACAGCAGAGAGCTATTATAGATCCATGAGAACTCAAACAACATGATGAAAGTCGTTTTCTGAAAGCTAGTCTGCCTTTGGAATAAAAGACAACACATACCAAAGCTCTGAAAACACATGCCAAGTGCATAACCTCAAACAGGACTTTACTGCAAGCACCACAGGCCTGGATTGGAGTCACTGACAGTAGAAACAGAAAGGAAACCCAAGAAACAAATAGTAAGATTGGGTGAAAATTCAATGTCAACAGTACAGGAAAAGAATAGAAAAAAGAGAACACAGAATACCTTCTGTGAAATGATGTGCAAGGGCCCCATCAGCAATGCCACCACACAGTTACCTGACTACAAGATATCTGAGCTTGGACACCAGAAACCGTCATAACTAGTAACAAAAGTAGGTAGCCAAGAGGGTCATGAAACAGAAGTGAAAGTATTCATCAGTTTTGACACCACGTACAATAATAGTCAAATGAAGTGAAAATGTCTTACTGACAGCTCCAAACGTGGAACTGGAATATGGGCCCAAGTCAGAGCTGGAGATGTGAATATTTCAATCAGCTACATAGAGAAAATTAACTGAAGCCACGGCTTGGATGCGCTGGCCAGGGGAGTAAGTGAAGGAGCGAGCAGAAAGACTTGGCTCTGAAGAATGCTCAGGCTGAGAAAAATGGCCGGAAGAAACTTGAGAGGTGGTCAGAGAAACAAATACATAAAATAACCTGGAGAGCTAAGCGTTAGGGAAGCACACAGAGAGGAAAACTTCCAGAAAGGAGGGACTGGCAGGGTCATATGCTTCCGAAGGCTGAAGAGGCTACAAAATGAAGAAAGGCCACTGTGCGTAGCAGGAAGGGACCTGGGAACCTGCCAAAGAAACCTCGGTGCACAGACTCGGGTGGAAGCCAAATAACAAGCACTTGGACATTAAAAGGACCCCAAATAAGAAAGGCTGGAACTAAACACTTGATTCAACATCAAAGATCGAAAGAAGGATAAAGTCTGGACTATACATGGAAAGGAAGGGACAAGAGTAGTTTGAGCTGATAATCCTCTAACACTGCAATATTATTTTCCCTTATTTCAAGAGCCTAACAAATGAGGACAAAGAAATTCCAATAAAAACAACCTTTTAAAATGCCATTACCTTTTCGTTCAAAACTTTCTTCCCTAAGAATGCAGACCAGTGCCAAAAATTTAGTCACTTCCTTTAAATAAAGGACAGTTGTATTATTCAGCTTGATAATTGCCATAGATTCTTTGTCATAAGCACTTCCACTTCCATCTTCCTTTAACCTGTTTTAAAAGAAAATACTCATTACAGGTTTCCCAGCGAGGTGTTCTGTCACATTTAATTTGCACAATGACGAGTCTTTCTACCCAGTTTCCCAAGTGTCTTTGGAGAAAAATTACTGGCTTAAATATGCCGGAACAGAGGTTCTCATTTAAGAAATACGGTTCCCAGACTAGGATGCAGTATTCCATGTGTTCACACCATCACCTTGTTTACCGAGGATACACGGAGTTCAACAGGTTTCAAGTCTTCCTCGGTCATAACTCATCTGCACTGACCGCATGCAAACAAAAAAGGCCCCAACATAAGAGGGCTGCCATCGGGGAAAAAGGAGGAAGCATAAAAACTAAAATGAAGAGAGTCTGTCAAACACACCATGGAATCCTAATCCTCGCTTACGAAGCGAGCCTTCAGGTCTGAAACCTATTTTATTTTACTAGAATTGTCAGAATTATACGTAGTTATCCTTCAAAAGATGTAAATCAAGAGTCAAGTAGGAAGCAAATATAATAATAAAACACACCAAAGTGCGTGCATGGATTGTATGAAGAACGGTAATGGAGATTTTCTCTTTTATAACATGCCTTATGATGTATAATGTATTTTACAATGTACTTTACACTGAAAAAAAAATTTTCTGCAACTAAATTTGATTTTTAAATCATAAAAAAAGGGGTTATTAAATTTTATTTTAAAGAAAAAGCAAATGTTCTATTTGTCCATTTTTAAAATTAGGAATGGGAACAAGAAACTTTCCTGAATAATATAATAAACAAAAATCACATTTTTACTATGGGGAAAAAAAAGAACAAAGGAGAGCCTGTAAGCACAACAGTGGAAAATAGAAATAGAAGACAGGTAAAGAACAGGTAAGAGAAATGCATTCTCCTCCTCAGAGGCAGCTGGAGAAAGACGCGGACAAATCAGGCTGAGAGACCAAGGTGAAGGGCAGGAACAGAGCAATGAAAAAAGAGTTCAGATCAGGTGGAGAGAGGAACAGATAAAGGACACAGGTACCAGAAAACAAAGGTAATGTCAGAGCGTCAGAAAGTGCCTTGAGAGTCCTGATGTTAATACGTGAGGGGGATCAGGGCTCTTATAAGCAACAGAGGCTGTTGGCTTTTGAAATAACAGTAATTCTCCAGAGTTTTCACTCATCCTCTGGACTATTCTATAAAGTCACACACTTTTTTAGACATTTATTTTGGAAACGTAGATGTGTGGGTCAAATTTTTCTATTTGCGAGTTCTGACATCCAAAATTCTGATTTCCTGTTTCTGAGCTCTATGAAAGATTAAGGATCCCTCATTCCCACAAAGCCTGAAGTTAAATTAGGAACCAGGACTTACTCTGTTATTCCAAATGTTTTTAATAAATAAATCTACTTTTTTGATCTAGCTAAGTCCCTAAGGGAGAAGACACAGTGCAAAGCCCCCAAATAATGGCAGAAACTTTCAGTGATAATGAAGTCTGGCATTAGCACACCTTTTCAACTGCTCTTATCCATCCTCTCTGAAGGAGTAAGATATAGCAGTCCATCTACAGAGAAATCACGTTCCAAGTTGAAGAACTATGGTCAGAACAATTCCACTCCACACAGTACCTGCTAGAAGCCTCAGAAATTAATCCCTCTGACAAACTGAACAGGTAGTTTTCCATCTGTCTGAGATCTTGCAAAAATATGTAACGTAACTTACCCATATATACAAGATACATCAATTACAACATCAATCATGTCACAGCAAAGTTCATAAGATTGCATATCCACAGGTGAACTGTCTGTTGCAATGTAGATTTTGCTGACAACATCAAAGAGAAAAGCTTTTTCAATACCTGAATTCTTGGAAAAACAAAATTGGGCAAGTGTCAGTTTTAAGAATCAAAATTTGTAATTTACCTAATACCCTGAATAACACACAAGGACATTTTTAAATGTACAACCCCATACCAAAAAATCAAAAGGTATTTGGTTCAGAGACACTTCTATTATCCAAGGAATAAAAGTGGAATTATTTCTCTGCTCTGATTTACTAACTTGATTGCACTAAATCTGTTTCTTCTTCCTCCTTTACTTAAATGGATCATTTGCTAAGATGCCACTAAAAAAATTAAAAAAAAAAACCCTCCAAAAATCAAGCCATCCTACATTTTCAATAATCCTTTCTTGTTACAATAATCAATCTCTGATTTGAATGACCTTGCTACCAGAAAGGCTTTCCATGGCAATTAGCAAAACATAAAAGAATTAATATTATGTCAACATCTAACATACCCCAAAGCCCAAAAGAACTGGGGATCACTACATGCTGAGTCCTTCAAAGTAATGTCTGGGAAATATAAAGGTTGAATGTTAAATTTATTGAAGGAATATCCTGTTTTATTAAGCTGAATCCTCAAAATAAGAAAGGTGAAATATGATACTAAGATTACAGTTAGCAAGGAAAGGAAAAGATCAATTTTTCAATGTGACCTCCAATAAAGCAGAGATTAAGCAGGCGTCAAATTCCCAAAACCCAGTCTTTTCCAGTTACTACTCCTCACGCAGGAAACAGATATTATGATTTTTTTCATGAAGATTTTTTATTAATTAAGAAATCATGAAGAAATTTTTCATTAGTCCATTTAAGACCAAAAGGGTGAGCACTAAAGTGCTCAGAAAATAACTCAAGCCATTTTTTTAATGTTCTTATGATTTATTTTACATGTTAAGTGTGTCATTAGTCTTTCGGCCTGATTCAGACTAATTCAAGCCAGTTTTTGGAGACGTTGATAACACAAATATATTCAAGAAAATGGAATCAGAGACTGTAGTGAATTAGCTCACTTACTGATATAAAGATATTTAATAGGTTTTCCAAAGTCGGCAGTTGTGGGATGAGTTTCTGCACCACCTTACTAAAGGCTTCAAATATTGAATGGTCATAGATACTAGTCAAATAAAAGCTGAAAAACACAACACAGTTTGATTATTTTGGAAAATAAAGTGACAATTATCATAAAATATAAAATTTTAAGTTTCTTATCATTTCATTTCAGGAAGTTGAGACAAAGCCTTTTTACACAAATGCAGCTTCCCCACTTGGCTTGTAACCATCCATCCCGTTACTGCATTTACACAGAGGGCAATTCCCTAGTACCCAGAAAAGCATTTCCAGATGCAGAAACCTGAATATTCACCTAATTCTTTGCAACCTGATCCAAACAGCTTGATTTCTTAAGCTAATAACGGGCAAAAACCAAGATAAAAACCAAAAGAGATGACAGAGAAGGGTGACATTTATTAAATAAGAATGTAATTCATGTCTCTACTAAAATGTCATCTCCTCAGAAAGCTCTTTCCTGACCCCCCCCCCCCACCTAAAACAGCACCCCTTTCACCTAATTTAATTTTCTTCATAGCACTGTTAAGTACCTAAAATTACACTATACACTTATTTGTAAGTACTTTTGAGCTGTCTTATTCATCAGGATGCGGGCTTCATGAGGACAGAGATTTGACAGTCTTGCTCATAGCTATAACCCCAATGCCCTGAACAGTGCTCATAAATATTTGTTCAATACACAAATGAACACAATTGATGCTTAGAATTTATATAAATAACATATTTAGAAAGATAGGAGCTAGGGCCCTATTGAGAATGGAACAGGAATCTGGTAGCCTAAAAGGACATACAGCGGAGAAGTAATATCTATAGATTTAACAAAACACATGTGAGAAAGAGACACTTTTTAACATTTTAAACAATACAATTTCACCTGCTTTTTAGGTCAGGAAGTATACTTTTCATTACACAGTTGTTCTATTTATTTACAAGCTTATATTAAAGTCAGAAACACAGAACTGTGGATTTCACACTTTACGGGTAATTTAAAAATACTTTCAAGGAGCTGACCTAGGACCCTAACCCTACGCAAGATGGGGCTTGCCTTTAGATGTTAGAGCAATGAAAGAGAGAGACCAAGATGAGCCCCTAAAGGCACTAAGGACAAAAGAGCATTTTATTGTTTCCTGTAGGCAAGAAGGTTAGCAATATGAGAAGATCCTGCAAGGTCTGTGACACCTGGAGGTAGATGGGGACATGGAGAACCTGAGACACACAGGGCATTTAGTAAGCTGAGTTTCTAGTAACTGGAAATCAAATGAAGCCTAATCCACAGGTATACTAGTAATTAACAAAAGCTAGATGCAGAATTCTAGAGGTTAACAAGGCCTAAGGCCCTATAAGGAACTAGAGAAAGGGATGGCATGTACCACTGGGGTGGGCTGCCCCAGAAAGGGACACAGAAGTAGTGTAAAGATTAGAATTCCCATGGGCACTAGGGAACACAGGACAATCACGGCCTAAAATCCACTGTTAATAGATTCCCAACAAGTAAGATTGAGGAATTTAATAGGGATGCATTTTCATTTTCTCTTACAAATATTGAATAATTTTTTCAGTGTGACTTACTAATAAATATTTTAAAATTTTAATCCAGGCAAACTATAGACCAATGAGGTTTTTTTCTACAGGACCTCCTAGAAAAATAACTGAAAGACCTTGGAGCCTGAGACCCTAGGGAATATTAGGGATAGGGATGGGGACTGGCTTGAGCCTATAAGGAAGTCACTGTAACAGACCAGGGATAAGGAAATAGCTACACGTGTGTCTCCCCGCTTCCTCTTTAAGCTTTTACATCATCAAGAGAACATTTTCTTGGGTACTTTTTATCACTCGTATCTACCTATACCACCAAAAAATTACAAAATATAGAATATTCCTCATATACTTTCAGAAGACAAGCACATAAACCATCAATCCTATCTAGTAGGTGTTTTTTTAAGTAATAATTTTTAATTATATTTAACTATGAATCAGTTCTTTAAACTTAACAGGAGCCCTAAACAGATTTATAAACTAAACTCACCTAACCCAAGCTTTAGAGATTCATAAAAGCATAAACTGGTTTTAAAAACATACAAAAGATACATTAGAGTCCAGATTTGAAACCATATCCTCTTTAAAAGACCCTTCCTACTGAAAAAAAAAAAAAAAAATATATATATATATGTATGTGTGTATATATATATATATATACTGTTAAGAATCAAGCTAGCAGAGTTCTACAACAAATGTGACAGAGAGTCTTTGAATGAAGGCAAAAAGAAAGAAAAGAAAAAAAAAAAAAAAGATGAAACCAAGAGAGGGAAGTCCCAAAGCAGATTTATGCCATGAGGAAACAGGCTGATCCCAGTCTCTTGAGATGAATTTCTACAAGCACCAACGAAAACACTTAACATGACTTCAATCTCCAGGAAAATGCAAAAAACCAGGAAAGTAACTTCTCAATAACATCAGGCTCCCAAAACTGAATTCGACATAGAAGAGATCAAGAACATTACAGCTTTGGGAAGGATATACCAGTAACAGAAAGCTACGTGTTTGTAATGACAGAGATGGGAATACATTTACACATTTTTCAGGGCTCTCATATCAAACACACATGTTGTTACCTAAGGTGGAGTTTTTCTAGCCCAGCATCTGCAAGGTCATCATTGGCCCTTTGATGAATGTCCCTCTGTGTTTCTATTTTGTGATCATCAGACAGACCATCAACTTTGTGAATAAAAACCTCAAAATTCATGTCTGGGTTAACTTTGTAGGCTTTAGAAACAGTAATGTGAAGTCTTGTTAAAGCCTCCATGTAGTCATCCTGTAAGTCAGAACAAAATATTTTTTTAAAAAGAAATCTTGTAAAAGTCAGTAACGAGTTAAGAAAGCCTCAAACCACCTCTTTCCCCAACCATAGAAAATATATTATCCTAATTATTCACAAATACTCAAAACATTCAAATACACTAACATACTTTAATCTCTCTAAATCTTTAATCTCTCCAGATAAAAAAATGTAATTACCAAGTTAAAGCTTGCAATTTTTAAATATTGGTAATATAAGGAAATGGACATGTCTTCCCAAGAGAATTTTTTAAAAGTAATCCCAGCTCTGCCATTTATTAGATGTGTGACTTTAAGCAGGTTGCTTAAACTTGTGATCTGAGTTTTCTTCATAAAAATTGGCCTTACCATACCTACCTCACGGTATCGTGAAGAATAAATTAAATTGGACCAGGTATGTGGAAGCATCCATTACAGAGCCTGTCACTCAGAAAGCATTCCCGACTGATGTTTAAGCTTATATAAAGTAAGCTTCTTAAGGACAGGGACATGTCCCATCCTTCTCAGTGCCTTTCATGTGCTAGGCCCTCAATAAATGCTTGTTGAGCTAAACCCAATTTGGACAGCCAAGGAAACCAGTCACTTTAATATATACTCAGTTCTCCTCGTCCTCCTTATATTAAGGGCAAAGAGGAGATTTTTCCAGCGAGTGACATCACTATTATAATAGTTAATGAAGGACAGCAATATCCACTACGAACAAATAAAAGTGGAAACCTGCTCATTAACTGGAACTCAAAGATAATAAATAAGCCACTATCTCCTAATCACCTCTTATTCTGCACTCGCACAATGGCATGCCTGCTCCCAACACACCTCTGTGGCTGCATCTCTCGTACCGCAAAGACTTCTACAGGCAAAGAAATAAGCAGCAAGAAGCACATGATAAAAGAAGATAAACAACTTTCCTTTGTTTCTACATCTTGTGACAGCAGAAAAAAGAAGTAAACATCATTATTCCTAACTACCTGTGCATCAATGACATATATCAACGCTCCGGTTCCCCTGAAGATCATCTCGTAGTCAAAAGTTGGGTCAAAAAAGTCCATTTGCCCAGGAAAATCCCAGATCTGGAAATTCACAAAGGAGCTATTGGAAATGTCATCTTTATAGATCTTGTTGGTACTTTCCAAAAAGAGGGTCTCGTTGGGTGACATTTTATGAAACACCACCTGTTAAAAGAAAGAAAATAATTTTATAACTATTCAACTTTGTATTTCAAGGTCAAAGTTCCACTCTGAATTCACATATAAAAAACGTGATCCTACAGCAAAAATGTTTAAAGAGATAAAAAAGTGAATGGTGTATCCATCAGTACTCACTACCCTTTGGCTTCTGAGAGATGAGAAGACACCAAATTACTTTCCATCAGGCCTATTTTGGAGCTAAACTTTTCTGCTATTTTCTCTGCGCCATATTCAATCCTAGTTGTAGCAATGTCTCTCGTGTTAGTTTTGTTTTCTGTTAAACTTATTAATTCTGCCAAAATCTGCTTTAAGATTACAAACACTTACAGCTAAAGTTTAAGATTTTTGTTCATTGAAACCTTACTGGGATGCCTATATCAGGCTCTGGGAAATCATTAGAAATGTAACTGAGTAGACTCTGTCTTCACTGAGTTTGCAGTCTTGTGGAAGAAATAAAACAGACAGTAATTATACCAAGTAGAAAGTGATATATGGGGGGAAATAGTGATACATGGGGGGAGGGGAGGTGACAAGGAAAAACAGCTCCCATGAAACAAGAAATAGTAAAGGTAATGATTGAGAATCAGGATAATCACAATCCATACAATTCTAACATAAAGCTAATTTGTCCCTGTCACTTTCTAGAAAAGGAAAATAGGTGGTTACTCCCAAGGTCTAGTCAATGAGTAACAACTGAGAAGAATGAAATGCAGTTTGCTAAAGCCCTACCATAAACGTACTCAAATTTTGCTACAATAAGTGAGATGATAAATAAAACCCAGCAATCCAGTAAATTGGGAAGTAAACACAACACAGTAATCCAGTAATTTCGGAAGAAGGCTACTTTTTAAAGCCATCACGTTTACAAAATATCACAGATTTATTGTGGACAGACCTTTGCAACAGACTGGAAAGGGCAACAGACCGGGTATCTGGCGTTTTAATACCAGCTCACTTGTGTGTTGTGTGTGTGTGGGGGGGGGGGGGGGGGGGGGTGGCTAGGGGAGGTGGTCAATCTTGCCTCAATTTCCCCCTTACTAAGAAGGGTCTAGCCCTCCATCTGTTCCTGGCAGACCCGGAGTGAAAGCAAATGGGCTGACCTAGGTCTGCAAATACTCTCGAGGTCTCAGAAGATTTTTGTATCGGCACACATACGGGAGGACTTCACGAGTAACTACACTCGCCTGGCCACCAGTACTAAAATTGGAGGAATAACAGCCCCCGAGCCCCAGGAAAGTTAAATTCTCCTTCGTAGTAGTAAGAAGAGCAAGCATTAAAATGGCCAGTGACTTAGTCACAGCTCTTCCAGACGCTGCTCCCTGGGGCTCACCTGGGAAGCCCTGCAAACTCAGGCCACCTGAAGTGAGAGGAATACACAAAAACCGGGTAGGGGAGGGAGTCGGACAAGTTCTCCAAGTTGGGACCGGAGTGTACGTCCCAGTTTCGGAAAAGCACTCAGGGGCTGGGTCCCAGGGGGCGGAGGTCCCGGGTGGTGGCACCGGCACCTGCCTCCCTCCAGCCAGTCTCGCTTTCGGGGACCCGCTCGGCCTCAGCTGACTTGGGCGTGGACTCCCAGGTCGGGGTCCTCCGCGGGCCGTGCCTCTGGCCCCGCTCCCCAGAAGACAAGAAAACGCGCGGTGGGGTAGCCCCACCGGCCAGCCCGGCCGCCGCCCTCCTCGGGGCCCCCCACCCCCGCCCGGCGGCCACCCGAGCCCCCGGGAGGGGGAGAGAGGGCCTGGGGGACCCGGCGCGGCCCCACTCACCTTCTGGATGGAGGACTTGCCGCTGCGCCGGAGTCCCATGAGCAGAATCCTCGGCTTGGAGCTGTCAGCGCCCCCGGGCCACAGCCTCCGCCGGCCCCCGCCCCAACCCCACCGGCCGCGGCTGCCGCCTCCTCTTCCTCCTCCTCCACGCCGTAGCCGAAGTCCTTCGGGAACGAATCCGCCGCGCCGTAACTGCCGGCCAGGGGCGTCTCCTCCGCCCCGTACTGCAGGGACATGGTGCTGGAGCCGCCGCCGCCCGCGCCCTGACAGGCCAGGCCAGGCCAAGCCAGGCCGCCGCCTCCCCACTCCGCCGCCGCCGCCGCCCCCGGCAGCCGCCACCGCCGCGCGGCCCGCCCCCTGGAACCCGGCTCTCATAGGCTCCGCGCCGAGACCCAGCCCCTCATTGGCCGCCCGAGCTGCCACTCGGGAGCAGCAGGGTAGGTGGTGCCCGTCACGTGCCCGGAATCACCTGACTTGGAGCCGTGGAGGGGGGAGGAGGAGTCACGAGGAGGGTGGCCCGGCCGGCCGAGCCCTCTGCCCTCCGCCCTAGCGAGCACCCCGGTCCTGCCCAGCCACGCGCGGTGCTCCTCGCCGCTCCCCTGCCTTCTTAGGAGCTCTGGAGGCCATCGCAACGAGAGATGCTCTCTGGGCATTTGGGGGAAGAACTAGTTGTGCTCCTACAATGGTACTCGCCCGACCAGTATTTATTGATGCCCGCGATGCCCTGGGGGGACAAGGGACACAAAACTGAAACCGACTCGGACCCTGCCCGCCCTCAAGTTGCTCGAAGATTGATAGAGATCGGATCTCTGCGTAAGTAGCTTCGGTACGAGGTATGAAATGGAAAGGTCAAAGGTGAAGATAACAATGTTCGGGAGTTGGGAGGGTGAGAAAGTCTGTAAGGAGGTGGTGTCTCAGCAGGTCTAGATGGATGGATCTGGTAGGTAGGGAGGAGGAGCCATTCTGAGTGAGGGTAAAGCCTCAACCAAAGGCAGAGTCATGGGTGTGATGCAGTTCCTTCTAGCAGGTAGCGGGACCCTGAGAGGAGAGCAAATGCAGCCAAGCTAGAACTGCTTATCCTCCTTCAGCAAAACGGACAGTGGATACCACCACCACTTTAAACTCAATAGGACTCAATTTTCCCTCCTTCCCACCTAGTCAGTCTACTTTTCATGTAATTTACCCCCCGCCCCCAATAGAACATTGCATCTTCTATGACCTTCAGTTCACAAACCAAAGGAATGAATAATGAAAGCAAATTAAAGCCAATGCTTTCACCAAATACGTTTGAGATAGCTAGAGGAATTTTCATCCTTGTCAGGAGTTAGAATTGGAAATTTGACGAACCAAGATCCTCTTAAAATGGAGGTGGTGGTGGTGGCACTGAACTTCCAAAGAAACGAACTTCTAGATTGTGAAAGGAAAGCATGTTCTTGTAAGTCTGGGACTTGGCTACGTCTGAATCTGTAAGTGGAAGGTAGGACAGACACATCCTTAGAAGTCATCTAGTCCAATCTCTCGCCTAAAGAGAATCCACCCTATGACACCTGTGGCTGTTGATAATGCAACATGCACCTCAATAGTTCCAAGGGAGGAGAGCTCACTATCTCAAAAGGCAGCTGCTTCCACTGAGGTAGGATTTTGTTTGCAAGTCTCCTATTCAGACCAAAAATCACACTCCTTGGAGCTTAAAATGGATCACAGGAGTAGTCTTCATCTTTTTCATGACAGCCCTTCAAATATTAGATTGCAGTCTTCATTATCCACTAAATCTTCTCTGTCCCACATAAAACGTACTCTGTTCTTTCGACCATCGCTTCTATGGTGATGTCCGATAGAACTTTCTGTGAGGATAGAAATGTTCTGCAACGATGTAGAAGCCAGTGTGGCCTGAGCATTCGAAATGTTGCTACTGTGAGGAACTGAATTTTTTTTTTTAACTTTAATTGCCAGATGTGGCTAGCGGCTCCCATACTGGGCAGCACAACCTTATATTTTCAAATGCCCTCTCTCTATTGATCGCTCACTGTCTTTTACATGCATGTGAGTTTGTCAACATCTACCAAATGTCTGGCACCCACAATGCAAAATGACCGATACAGCCATCAGGATGACTGTTTAGCATCTGGACAATACTTCTATTATGCTTTACAGAATGGATTTTTTTAATATATATATCCAGAGTATATGTGGCTCATACTGATAATCACTAGAACTAGTATTTTGTCAGCAATCCTAGTGCCTAGACTTGTATTACTGCATTTTTTTTTTTTTTTTAACCTAAACATAAGACTTGACACTTCAGCTTGTTGGTGCAGGCCCAGAATTTTGGGTACTCCAAGTTGTTCTTTTCAAGTTTGTTTCAATATAGTCCACTAACCAGCCAACTTTGTGGCATTTACAGATTTGGCATTACACCATGCGACCCATGTGTAGTCTTTTACAATTTACAAGGCGCTTTTCATCCATTATATTTAATTTGAACCTTACAACAACCCTGTGAGGTAGGCAAGATATGAAATCTACATTGTATGGACAAGGCAGCTAAAGTACAGCAGGAACTGAATGGATGAGATCCTTTTTCTACTCCACTGAGCAACTTCTTGTATAGTCTCTTCATCCAGATCCTTGATAGAAATGATGAAGAAGATCTCCAGAGGCCAGGCTGACTCTGAGTTCTTAAATAGCACTGACTGGTACAGCAGTTGAAGCAGGTCAGCTCCCCCCCCCGCCCCGCCCTCCATAAAAGTGCAGTTAACCAACCCACAGGTTGCCATTCTGTCCAAAAGGATAGTACAAGAGACAGTAACCTGAGTTACATAAATATTAATACTAGTCCCATGGGAAAAAAGCAAATGAGGGTTGGCTGCCAGGGAAAAAAAAAAATCTGCTTGTCTGTATTCCACAAAGGGGCTGTCATACCAGTTGCTTAAAGAAGCCAAGTCTCCCTCTCTTCCAAAATCCCCATGGGGCCATGTTTTATTATTCTTATGATTCTCAGCACTTCCTATCCCACATTGTAATTGCTTATGTATATGTCTTATAACTAATTTCAAGTCATTTATCTTTATAATACCCAGCACTCAGCCCACTGCTGAGCATGTAGGAGGCCCTCAAATTGGTAAAAGATAAACCAATTCCAGTGAATGTTCTTCCAGTAGTGTCTGGCCCCCCTCCAAAAACGAACTTGTGACTAAAAGAGACAGACCATTGCCACATTCTTGCCAACATGACTGATTAAAATGCCCTTACAATTAGCCTGGTCACAGTTTCCAGCAAGTGCTGACGCTTTTGCTAGTTAAATCAGCTGTCATCGGTTCGCTTTGTTTTCTACGTGTGTTTTGACCAAAGCGTAAAGACGGGTTCTCTAACAATAGGGTTAGAATATATGAAACAGGATTCTTAATAATGTCAGTCAGCAATAAGGAAAATAAGTGACCAATAAAATGAAACACCTGATTGTAGGTCTTCTAAAAGAAAGGAAAAAGACTAACAAACAAGAATATAGTGCTTTACCATTTACAGATCTTCACATACATTCCATTTGACCCTCACAACAACCCTGTGAGGTAGGCAGCACAGATACTATTCTCATTTAACATATGAGGAAAGTGAATCTCAGAGCAGTTGACTGATGTGCCCAAGGTTCTACAGTTAGTAAATAATTTGTATTAATATCAGTCTTTGGCCTAAAAATTCAGCACCCAACCTCCCCTCATACTTGCCCTACCTACTTCACAGGGATAATGAAGATAAAATGAATTCAAGGCTAGAAAAATACTTTGAGGGGGAAAAAGCACTGTATAATTATACCCGCAAACTATAATTTTCCACGATATATGGCTCATTCCCCTTCTTATCCCAGCTTGTGCATGAACCCAGAATTTTAGATTGCCTCTGTTCTGTGCTCAGCTAAGCAACAAGTAAGGCAGGGGAACAGTGTGATCCTGCTTTAAGTTATTATAAATTACAGTCAGGATAACTGCTAGTATGGCAAATCGAAAAACAACACAGGCCAATGTGCAGCTAGGACCCACTGAAGCACAGAGAAAGCAAGGCAACGTTATCAGGTAGGGCATGATTGCATAGAAGGACACGTGGTGTCAGAGTTCACACTGGCACACACACGGTTATCTAAGGCAGAGTGGTGGCAAAGAAGAGTTATTTGTTCCACGTTATATAAACAAGAGCAGAAGATTCATGGGAACCCGTGCAAAAGCATCTTCTGTCACACAGATCTTTCCAGCTGCCTACAGAGGATATAAACAACAGTGTCGGCTTCATTTTAAAGAATGAAGGTACCTGTGCTCATATCCTGAACTAAACCAAGGAACAGCTCCATGCTGAACTTCCTTGGCTAAAATACCACCAGTACCATCATTCCTAGTCAGACTAATAAACAGAATGTCTTTTAAGGTAATGAATTAGATGGCTGTGTTTAGATTTTTTTTTTTCGGGATTCACTTTGGATTCTCCTGCTTTTAAGACCCAAAGAAAGTTATATTGAGTTTTTATTGGTGATTCTAAGTATATGTGTTTATAACAGTTAAAGTGTGGTAGGTGAATTCAACATATTAAAAGAGTTCTATAGCATCTGTTCAGAAAAGATTATATACTATACAAACTATTCAAGTCATACAAAACCATTTTGTCAGTGTCTTTTCAATTGAGAAGATTCCTATTCAGCACGCTTCTCCTCCTGAGGTGGTTCATACTGAGCAAGCTATAGGGCAAAGACAGAGGAGTTTAGGTGAATCTTATTCTAAATTGGGTAAAAAAACTTCATAATAACAAAACAAGTTAACTATTATATTCAACTTAATTATTGAATCAGTAACTTTATAAGAATATTCTACTCTCTTTAAGCCACTTAAAATTAATACACTTTAAGATTTAATGCAATCAGGTCTGAGGAAAAGTCTTTTTCGTATAAACCTTTAAAATTACTGGGAACCCAAAACTGAATTCCAGTTCATACCGCACTGCTCAAATACTTGATAGGCAACAACCTATCTGTATCTTCCCAAGGATGTTGTGGCTTCTGATAAGGTACTTTCTTCCTCTTTACCAAAGTTTTACTGAGCTTTCTCTCAAAAAGCAAAAAAAAAGAATAATGTAACATATATTAATCCAGCTAGTCAATGAAAAGCAGCTCATGTCTGACTTAAAAGGTCTAACTTAACCAACAAGTTAACTGGTATTTGTGTTGTGGAATCTTGAATAATTTAAGGTACTGCATTTTCTATTATGCTAAACTGGTTCTCTGCAAGAACACTAGGCTGAGATTGAGATTATTCGAATTAGCTGTCAGATGCGAGAAGAGAGACTTCGCTGTGCTTTAGTTCCCTCACCTACAAAATGGTCTGTGTCCCTATCTCACTTATTTCGCAAGGTTGTTGAGAAGATAAATCACATTATGAGAACTGCCTAATGTAAAAAAGTTATGTGATTCAGAATGTGGTAAAACCTCAAAGGCTCAGAGATGACTAATTTGAAGCTTATGAAGATTCTCACAGGAATTTAAACAAAGAAAAAACTTGAGCAATAGACAAAATTCAGTGCAAACAAATTAACACATTACAGGGCCACCACAATACAACTGCGCACATTGCACACTACACAACTGTAAGAGGTGCCTTTCGCAAAGCAGTGACCCTACACTGATCTACTTACATCAACTGCTTATGATTCCCCAAAATTTCCATTTACTCATAAGCAGCATTAACCAATGTTCTCAAGTTTTTCTTGATGCAGGTTCCCAAGAACCTCTTCTTGACTACACTTTGCTTATCCTATTTACAATCTGTGGTTTTCTCCATAGGGCGTCAGTTCAGCCTTGCAGTTGAGATTATTTCTCCTCCTCCCTCCCCTACTATCCATTTTAGTGAGGTTCTGATCTTATAATCATTAAAGGTGAAATTATTTTTAACATGAATTCTTTTAAAACATTTACCTTTGTTTTCAGTTTTTTATTTTCTTCTACAATAGCTTCATATTTCTCTTTCATTTCTGCCAATTCTAGGCGAAGCAGCTCTATTTCTGGATTTTCTGGGGTAGCAGCTCCTAAGTGATGCTTTAAAAAACTAATATCAAAGTTAAGAATTTACTTGAGCTGAATGAAACTAATGAAATAGCTCAGAGTAGTATCAATGTCTCTGATCACAGTCACCGCATCTTACCACCAGCATTTACCCAGAGATCATCATCGCAAAACTTAACAGAAAGTAACTTTTTCAATCATCAAAAATATTTTAAATAGTATCTATGTGAAAAAATAAGAGTTCCAAAAATAAGTCCTTTTTCTGACTTGAAAGATGAAAAGGATACTCCAAAGCACTATTAGGTTTCTCTGGTTCTTCATATAAGGCTACCAATACTGCAAATCAAAAAGCAGAAAAAGCAATAATTAAAGTCTTAAATTTGAATGACTGAAATTATATTCCACAGCCCAGTATTAAGTGCCTATTATACGCTAAGCACATTGATAGGACTGCCATGCCATGGCACACACAGCAGATAACCTCCCTGTTCTCAACAAATTTATACTCTAGTGCAGAAGATAAGCAAAGGACTAAACCAAACAACAACAACAAAAAAAAAAAAAAAAAAGAAGAAGAAGAAGAAGCATCAAGTGTCAATACAGGATGATGGATTATGGGAGCACATTGGAAAAACACCTAACTCAGCCTAGGGCACCAAGGAAGGCGTCCTAACAAGGGGAAGTAAGACCTGAGACCTGGGCTATGAGGGTTTCAGATAAAATGGGAAGGTGAGGGGGTGGGGAGGGCAAGAGAACACATATTGAGGAACTGAAAATTCAAGTATGGCTAGATGGAGCTGTGAACAATGTGGCAGGAAAGGAAGCTGGCAAGGTGGTCAGGAGGCCGACCAGGGAAGATCCTGCAAGTTCAGTTGGACTTTGATCCTAAGAACAACAGGCATATAATTAAACAGTTTTAAGCAGGAGAGTGACAGGATCACTCTTGACTGCTGTGTGGAAGATCCAGGGTGGGACAAGGATAAAGGCAGGAGGAGCAGTTTAAGAGGCAGATGTGGTAATTCAGCTGAAAAAGATAGTAACCTGCACTAGAGTTGATGGAGGGGTGAAAACAAAGATAAATTTGAGAAAATTTTTGGAGAGCATCAACAGGGCTATGATAATTACTGGAAGAAGCTTTGAATTGAAAATATGCTTCAAGGATAGAGTTTCATACACAACATGCTAAATAACCACCAACGAAAAACTTCACCAGTAATCAACATGCTTAAATCAACATTAAAATACATACTTCAGTTCATATCCAAAAGCTTACATCAGCACTGACTTGTTCATCTTCTACTGAATAAATTCCTCCTAGGATTTACTGCTCAGATATAAATCTCTCTAAACCAGTGGTTAAGTTTTTTTGTGCAAAGAACCCTCTGAAAAGTGACAAAAGCCAAAAAAATGTAACTACACACAAAAAAATGTGCATCTCTAGACCCCAAGTTAAGAAACTGTTGTAAGACAACACTCTTCCTTTTTAGTTTTTTAGCTCTAATAACTCATCAAAATATAGACAGAAAAAATCAAATGGCAATGACTTAACAACCAGCACTGAGTTCTGATAGTTACTCTTCTAAGTGTACTTACAACACTATTTTTTGAGAAGTCGGTATGTCTACATCACCACCACCCTCTCCTCCCCCCTCCTTTCAGTGTTTTTCTTTACTTTTTCTTTTTTTTCAATATATGAAGTTTATTGCCAAATTGGTTTCCATACAACACCCAGTGCTCATCCCAAAAGGTGCCCTCCTCAATACCCATCACCCACCCTCCCCTCTCTCCCACCCCCCATCAACCCTCAGTTTGTTCTTGGTTTTTAAGAGTCTCTTATGCTTTGGCTCTCTCCCACTCTAACCTCTTTTTTTTTTTTTTTTCCCCTTCCCCCCCCCCGCCATGGGTTTCTGTTAAGTTTCTCAGGATCCACATAAGAGTGAAACCATATGGTATCTGTCTTTCTCTGTATGGCTTATTTCACTTAGCATCACACTCTCCAGTTCCATCCGTGTTGCTTTACAAAGGGCCATATTTCGTTCTTTCTCATTGCCATGTAGTACTCCATTGTGTATATAAACCACAATTTTTTTTATCCATTCATCAGTTGATGGACATTTAGGCTCTTTCCATAATTTGGCTATTGTTGAGAGTGCTGCTATAAACATTGGGGTACAAGTGCCCCTATGCATCAGTACTCCTGTATCCCTTGGGTAAATTCCTAGCAGTGCTATTGCTGGGTCATAGGGTAGGTCTATTTTTAATTTTTTGAGGAACCTCCACACTGTTTTCCAGAGTGGCTCTACCAGTTTGCATTCCCACCAACAGTGCAAGAGGGTTCCCGTTTCTCAGTGTTTTTCTTTAAATAACATACTCAAACTTGTTTTTTTCTTCCACTGATTTCCACCGATCTCTGCCAACTAACTTTTAAGACATGAATACTCTTACCTTTTCTACCTCTTGTTCCCCACCCCGTTTCTTTCAGCTTCTAAATTGGTCAGTGGTACTACAAGGTTGATAATTACAGAACATAATGTAAATAGCAAGTTTCCTGTGCTTTTCTATAGATGAAATATACTTCCTTTTAATCAGACAAGAAGCATGCCATACCCCGCGTTTCCCTTTTTTGCCTTAGCAGCCGGGATTTTTAGAGGTTGAAATGGTACTCAAAATAACTCAAATGCCTCTTTTTCCAAATGACTTATCTTTATCTTTAGCCATATAGTGTTTTAATGTTAGAAGCAATTTCAGATCCTCTTGGAAATAAGCCGGATAAAAATTCTAAATTAAATATGTGTAAAGTACATATGTTTGAAGCTGAAAAACATCAGATTTTAAATACGTCACATCAGTAGGTACTATGTTGTCTGGCATTATTTAGGAGACTGGAAATCTGCAGTGGTTGAGGAGTTAGATGCCAGTGGATGTGAGCAAGGGAAAAGAAGCCTTCAGTGGTTTCCAGTCTCATGAAGGAAGATCCATGTATGGCACAAGGCTGTACATCTTCAGTTACCTCCTGCCAAGGTCACTTCTCTACCTTTTAACATTCTTTTACTCTGTCTAGCCACTCCGGCCTCCTTGAACTTCCTGGAACTCTTAACATCACATTTCATTCAGGTCTCTACTCAAATGTTACTTCTTGAGAGAGAGGTAACCACCACCTCTTATGAAATGGCACATCCATAGCTCTTTATCCCCTTTGCTGGTTGGTTGGTTGGTTGGTTGGTTGGTTGGTTGGTTTGGTGTTTTGTTTAGAGAGAGAATACAGGCAGGAACCGGGGGGTGGGGGGGTGGGAATCAAGCAGGCTTCACACTCAGCATAGAGCCCAACACAGGGCTCGATCCCACAACCCTGGGATCACAACCTGAGCCATAATCAAGAGTCGGATACTCAACCAACTGAGCCAGCCAAGCGCCCCTCCTTTGCTTTGTTTCTTATTCATAACACTTGACACTGGCTGGCACTATGTATTTATTTATTAGGTCTCCCTCAACTAGAATATAAAGCTCATTTAGAGCAGGGACATTTTTTTCCACTGCTGTATCCCCAGTGTCTAGAACAGAGACTTGAATAAAATGGTTAAATGAAAGAAATGAACCCACAGAATTTTTTAAAGGGGGGGGGGTCAAAGAAATTTCAAGCATTTGTGACACTTCAAGAGAGGACAGAGCATAGCACTTTCATAGATACTCCTGTGTGTTTGCTGAAGTGTAATTGCAACGAGATAGGGAAACTGGTACCTGAATCTAACGTAGGCAGCAATTCAAAATTACCAGCCCATGCATGGGAATTAAAAGCCCTGCTTTCTGCTAAGACCCAAAGTTGTTATTCTCCCAGAATTGTCTCCTAACCTTTGCTTCTGGCCAAAGAGCAGTTACCAAATTCTTTCTTTCCCAGACACCTCTCGTGTGGACCCACGTCATTATCCCTGACAGCTCTTCTGTTCTACACCCTTGCAAGTTCTAGCCAATGAGTTGAATGATGCATAGCAGGCATTCACATTATTGCTGAGCTAATGAAATAAGTAGTACCCCCAACCACCTCTTGGAACTCTCCAGTTTCAAGCTCCTTACTCATCTTAGGTCTTGAACCCCCCCCCCCCCTCCCAGAAACAGATACAGTGTAATAGCTTCTATTTTAAAAAGTGAAAACAATATAACCATTTTTATGTGTCCTCAAGCTCTTTAAACTGTAATCCTACTTATGAAATCTGCACAAAGTAGGAATTGGTATAGCCTACGAAACCGGGGTTGAAAAACCACAGCCAAATTTACTATGAATCGCCTACTTTGGGGACTGAGTTCATTTAGTTATTTCATAGACAGCTTTGAAATCTGGTTAATCTTCCCACTTGCCCTTTTTTCGAAGGAAAATGCTTCTTTACGTAATTTGGGGTCCGCAAAAACTGTAAGGAGGGAGGAGTTAGGATCTCAAGGTCTTTATCAAACATACTGGCTGCGGCCACTCGAGGCAAAGCAACGGAAGTTGGAGGGACTTTGCAACAGCTGCAGGAGTTTCACTCCCCGCCCGGAGGGTGGTAGCGTGAGCAAGGCTATCCCACTCGAGCGGCGTCCGACAGCCAGCAGCCAGACGTGCGCCAGTCCCTACTGGACCCCGAGGCCCACCTTGCTGGACCCCAGACAGGTCCCACCTGTTCTCCCTCCTTTCCCACGCCTTGGCCCGACAGGGACGCAGCGCCAAGGAGCACGACGTGGACACGAGGAACCCTCTCCTAGCCCATGCTCACCCTTGGTCAGCGTGTCCAGCACCCCCGACTTCTCCAAGTACCTCCGGAACTGCTCCCGCTTCGAGTCGGCGGCCTGAGGAGACACGGCGGGTCAGTAGCCGAAGCCCAGGGGCCAGAGCAGGAAGAAGGCGCTGGGAGTCCGGCAACCCCGCCTCCGCCTCGCTACCGCAGGCCCCCAAAACCTGCGCGCGCACCCCCATTCCCACCCGGAGCCGACCAGCGGCTGGCTACCGCCCGCACGCCCCCAGCCACGCCGCGCCCCCCTCACTTTGTAATGGGCCATAGTGACAGCGGCAGCGGCGTAGCTGGCGCCCGAGACCGTGGCTGGCGGGCTCTGAGCAGCACTGCTCATGCGCGGAAGGCCGCGCGCGCCTGCGCACTTGCGAACCACGGTGTGCGATCGCGGGGGTGTGGCCTGTTTTCATGGCGACCAGGACGCTCTGGATGCCCCATAGTGAGCTAAGCCGAGGGAGGCTGCGTACGCCCGCCTCTCCGCTCCCGGCTCAACACCTCTCCTTCCTCTTCCGGTCCTCGCGGCAATTCGGTTGCCTAGCGAGAGGCGAGGTTTTGGTAACTCGGGGAGGGTGTCCAGGTGGGGCCAAGGATGGGCGTGGCGCCCGGGGGCGCGGCCTGCGGAGTCCGGGAGCGCTGGGACTAGCTGGGTGGGATCTCCGGGCAGCGGTGTGGGAGCGGACCAGTCTCAACCCGGGCCTCATCGTTATTAGGTGTGGTAGCCTATACGTGCTGGCTTCTTGGCTTTCGTCCCGAAAAGGTGCGCACGACCGACGCAGGGCGCCCCTTGGGTTTCCAGTGGCTTGAGAAGAGCGCTTGGAATCGTATGTTTCGGCTCCAGCTTTTACTTTTGCAGTTTGTTTTGTGGCCGGCTTGATGTGGGCCTCTGGAGGGTGAGCAGTAACGTGCTAATAATAGGCCTTTTGAGCTCTTTCTGTGTGCCTGGTACTGTACTAAACACAACGTTTCTTATTTTAATTCTCACACTATCCCTGTAAAGTAGCTACAGTTAGTAAAGTGTCGAGGTTAGAGGACTAGGGAGTGTAGAGATACAACTCCAATCTGGACACTGAATCACGATGTTTTAAAGCCACCAATCTTTTTAAAATTTTATTTACTAAGTAGCAACATTTTGATTATACTCAAGAGACATCAGGTTGCAGTCTATATAAGGAAACGAAATTAAGTCCCAGGGACAAACAATTTAACCATTGTCCGGAAATAAAAGATTAGTAACTAAAAGGGAGACTTATGTAGAATCAGTATAGTCTCCTAAGGCTCTGCTCCCATCAAGGAAAAACGGAGTTCCAAACCATTAAGCCTGGATTCTTAACGTGACGTTCCCGGAATCAGTTTTCACGAATTCTGAAGGGAGCCTGTGAAAAAAGTAATCCTGATCCGGTAGCCCTCCTTGAATTTAAAACTGCCCCATCACCATTTAGAATTAATGTGTTTTTCCTTTTTGAAGTAGGTTTGCAATTGTCTGCCTAAACAGCTCGTCTTTAGAGCTGCCCTTATTTGTTTTGCCTGCTCCACCACCACCACGCTAGGGTAATAGAATATGCAGGATGTCTAGAAGTCAACAGCTGTTCAGATCTGAAGGTCTGTGGGAGCCCGCCTACCGATGAGGTTGTTTGTCAGCAGCGCTAAATGATTTGGAGGGCAAGCAGTAGAATTATTGCAGCTTCTGATCAAATCAGATTCTAAGGACAACCGTCCCAAAGAATCAGGAGTGTCTGGAATGTCCAGACAGTCTCCCTGGGAAGGAGGAAGGGTTCTGTTTGTGCCCTCTCTGAACTGGCCCTTGAGGTTTCCTTTAGGAGGTGACGTCCGATTTTCACCTTCAGTAGAGGGACCCCATGTAGCACTAAGCCACCTCCGTTTCCAAGCACAGTTAGCTGGCAGAGAGAAAGCTGTTTGAGGCGACTGTCCCACGTGGTCATCTGGATCTATAGCAACACCTGGAATAGAACCTTGACCTCTAGAGTAGTGGTTCCTTTTGCTGTCTTTGCCATCGATTTCTTTCTTTCCCTTTAATGGGTTACCCACTTCTTTTCTAAATATTTTGCGACTGTCTTCATTATTACATGAGCTGATGTGTTGAAGGTGACTACGGGTTGCGCTAAGTGTGCACATCTCATTAGAAAGTACAGTTTCTTGCCCATCCAAAATGCATTTCTCATCATTTCCATTGTGATGGTCAGGATCTGCCTGAAATGCAGGTGAATTTAAACTAGGGCACACTGCTGTGTGTGTTTGCTTTTCCATCAACAAATAATAATCAGGTGCAGGAGAGAGTCTCTTCAGTGAATTTGCAGATGTGCTCTGGTATTTGGCAAGATTTTGTTTTGACTTGTTCACAAAGAATTCATTGTGCTCATCCTTCAGTTTATATCGTCCCCAAAGCCCTCTTTTAATCTTTTTAAAACCTAGGTGGAAAATTTCTAGAATATTTAAGAAAAGTGAAACAGTGGCTATAGACTGCATAAATAACAGGAATATTGTCTTTTCTGTTGGTCTTGAGACAAAACAATCAATTATATTTGGACATGGGTGGCTGTGGCATTTAAATAAAGGCTCTAAATGAAATCCATACAAAAGGTACTGTCCAATCATGAACCCAACCTCTACCACAGAGCGAGTGAAAATGTGTATCACGTAAGTGCAAAGCAAGGTCCCCCTGAGTGGGGCTTTGCTTAGTTTCCTTTGTTCCAGCTGACAAAGTTCTTGCTCCAGTCTCCTCCTGTCCCAGGGCATTTCACACTCCACCCCCTTCAGTGCCCCTCTCAGCTGAGCTTTCTTCCTCTGCCTCTCTTTCTCCAGAACTTTCAGTCGGTACAAAGCATGGCCCATATAGACCAGGGATGGTGAAGACACAAATATCACCTGCAAGATCCAGTATCTAATGAGGGAGATGGGAAAGGCCTGGTCATAGCATACATTTCTGCAGCCGGGTTGTTCTGTATTACAGATGAAGCCAGACTGCTCGTCGTTCCAGACATCTTCAGCTGCTACACCCAGAACAAGCATTCGAAATATGAACAGGATAGTGAGCCAGATCTTTCCAATTATGGTGGAGTGGATGTGAACTTCCTCCAGGATGCCTCCAAGGAAATTCCAGTTCCCCATGTTTATTTAGTCAGCCATCTTAGCTCTGAACCCCATCAAATAGGAGGCAGATACATTCTTCCATTCTGAAGGGCATGCTATTTCGTAAAGCAAACCTATGGCCAAAACATGAACAAAGCATCACTCTTTTAGTGTGCTGGTTGCTTTAGTTTTTTCCTAGAGATCTGTGATAATCTTATGAAGAATATATTTAAGATACCAGGAATTTTAAATCACTTATGTTTAGACCTCATACTGCAACAAAGAAGGGGAGAAAAGATACCTGGAGGAGGGGTTGTGTATATTCTGTATGAAGAACAGAACTGTAGATGGGGTGCCTGGCTGGCTCAGTCAGAACAGCATGCGACTCTTGATCTGCGGGTCATGAGTTCGGGCCCCACATTGGGTGTACAGATTACTTAAGTAAATAAAAATTTAAAAAATAATAATAAAGAAAAGAACTGTAGGATTCCCTACAAGAAAGGAGTCTTGTTATTATTAGCTGAAGCTTACTGTTTTACTTTGTTAAACTGAGAACTTCTGAAGAGGTTCCTAAAACTACTGACATGATCTTACAAACCTATTTATTAAGATTATATAAAAATTATAGCCAGGGCACCTGGGTGGCTGAGTCAGTTGAGTGTCTGATTCCAGCTCAGGTCATGATCTCACTGTTCGTGAGTTCAAGCCCTGCATCGGGCTCTGTGCTGACCGCTCAGAGCCTGGAGCCCACTTCAGATCCTATATCTCCCTCTCTCTCTCTGTCCTCCTCCCTAGCTCGTATTGTCTCTCTCTTTCTCAAAAATAAATAAACATTAAAATTTTTTTTAAATTATAACCAAAGTCAGTGATTTTTAAATCTCATTTACACACAAAGGAAAATGAACGTGTTTCATTTAACAATTCACTAAGATACAGTAACGAAACCAGAGGAAATGGATCTGGCTCTTGCTATAGGAATTTAGATTTGTTTTTAATCCACATTTAAATGTCTAAATTGCTTTCTGGCAGCTGTTGAGCATTTTCAGAAGTCAGAAATTTCAGTAATATTTATGAATATTCATAAAATTCTTAATTATCTATGAAAAATTTTGTACATTTTTATCATCTTAAAATGAACTCCAAAAATTCTCAACTATTTCTGTACTACCAGAATGTTATTAGATAGTTCTTGAAATAAATGGATGGCTGATGTGGTGGTTGTATTATACATACTTTCATTGTAATAATATTTGACATATTTAAGACCTATATCTTGCTTTTGAGGAAGGAGCAGGTGGGTAAATCATAATTCAGATGCTTGGATTATCAGATAGTATGTTTCCATAGTAAGGTAGATATACTAGGGTATCGAAGAGGAAATATATCCCATGGGAAAGATTAAAAAGAGGGAATGGTTTCATCACTTAGGTTTAAAATATCAGTGTGGTGTCTACTCCTGACAATGTGTTGCACTGTATGTTAACTAAAATTTAAATAAAATTTTGAAAAAGAAATTAAATTGAAAAATATATATATCAATATATATCCTATATCCCTCGTCTAAAGGGAAATGTTACATATGCAAGTAAAATCCTGGGATACTGTAGCTACACAATATGTTCATCATAAAAATCTTATGAGGTAGATATGTTGTTTCCCCATTTTACAGACGAGGAAACTGAGGCACACCTTAAATTACCCAAGGTCACACAGCGGAAACTGGCATTAAAACTCAATCAGTGTAGGGGTGCCTGGGTGGCTCAGTCAGTTAAGCATCCGACTTCGGCTCAGGTCATGATCTCACAGTTTGTGGGTTAGAGTCCCACGTCAGGCTCTGTGCTGACAGCTCAGAGCCTGGAGCCTGCTTCCCATTCTGTGTCTCCCTCTCTCTCTGCCCCTCCCCTTCTCGTGCTCCGTCTCTGTCTCTCTTTCTCAGAAATAAACATTTAAAAAAAAAAAAAAATCAGTGTAGCTCTAAAATCAGTTCCTATTCTACTAAACTGTTATTTTTCCTCTTTGCACTGAAACATTAAGAAATCATCTGTTTTCCCTTAAGTTTATTTAAATTAGGTATGTCAAATAGTGGTAGTCGGGCTTTTTAAACAATTAGTCCAAAAGTCTTTATTTAGTTCCTTTTCTAAAAGCTTCATACAGTTGAAAAGATTCAAAACCATCAATGTTCTAAAATTTAGTTGTATTCCTGAGATAGAGAAAATTTCTATTTAACTTTATTATGTTAATAATAGTATATTCTTTGATCCAACAATCCAAAACACTTTCAAGTGTAAGAAATTGGTATTATTTGTGTTGTTTATAATACTCACAAATTGAAAATGTCCAAAATAACTGTCAATACAAGACAGCATTGCACTTAATAAATAACAGTACATCCATGGTATGGTACTATGCAACCAATAAAAATGATAAATATATACTAATATAAAAAGACATTTGATAAATTGTTTCAGTTTATAAAATAGAACAGTATGACCCCATAATTATATATTTTTTATAGGTAGAGATGCGTCCAAAAAAGCCCAGAAGGATATTCATCGAGATATTAACTATGATTATCTCTGGATGGTGTGATTACAATTAACTTAATTTTTTGTAATATGTATTTTAGTTTGTTTTTACCATGAGCACTTTTATAATCACACACACAAAAAAATGTTTTTCTTCTCCTTAAGGGACAAGAGCATAGTATTTCCTGAAAGAAGGAGCAGTAAATTATTCAGCTACAAATCTTAGGTTCTGAAGCTTTTATAACAAATGACATGAATACTAGTCTACATAGATTCAATCCCAGAGAACCCAAAAGCAAAAAATAAAAACATTTCAAACAACTCTTTCTTAATTTGCTAAAACAGAGATTAACACAAACCTGTTTAGATAAATCTGAGAAGCAAATCATGCTTATTCTCTGAATGTGCCCCCCTTTGCAGGTGTAGAGAGGTTCAGTTCAGCGCACTGAGTCAGCCATCAGCTAAGATCCTTTTGTGCTCCTCCTATGTTGGCTGCATCCAACAGAACTTTTGCAGTGATGTTGAAATTAACTCTGCATTGTCCAATAAGGTAGCCACTAGCTATGTATAGTCACCGGGCACTTGTGCTGTGTCTGTGTAACACGGGAACTGAATTTTTTATCTTATTTAATTTTAACTAAAATTTAAAAGCTTCATGTGCCTAGTAGCTGCTTTATTGGACAGGACAGATAAAGAATATTTCCAATATTTCCAATAACACAGCAGTTTAGAAGACTACAGTTACGAGCCCCAAATTAAGCTGAATAGGTGGTTCCTCTATAATTCAGAGATGCTAAATTTAGAACACCAGATGTTTGGGTGATTTTGTTTTTCTTTACAGTAGTTTTGCCTCCTGGGGAAATCAGATATCACTGTTTTTGGTTATGTGAACGATGTGGCTGGTACCAAAAAGTCTTTCTGACTAAATAGTAACTTCTTAGTCATCAATCTTAATAATCAATGGGTCATGTCCAATTTCATAGTTAAATGAATTCTGTTTCTCTGTCTAGTTTTCTGTTACATACAGTTACATTTCCATTTAGGTCATTAAAGGTCTCTCTTCAGAGCTAGTGACCTGATGGGTTGGCCATGACAAAGGACTATTTCTTTGCTGGGCTTTTTTTTTTTTTCCTAAGATATTTTTTGTTTTTAAGTAACCTCTATTCCCTAGCATGGGACTCAAACTTACAAGCCCAAGATCAAGAGTCACATGGTCTACGAACTGAGCAAGCCAGGTGCTCCTTCCCTGGGCTTCTTTGCCAACTAACACATACTTTTCAGATTAAATGCAACTATTTCATAGGGGAAAAATTATACATATATATTCATATTTGTATTTATGTATTATATAACACATATTATGTGTAATACATAAGCTACGCATAAATTATTAATAAACTTGAAAAACACTAAGCCTCATTAGTAGTCAAATACAAATTTAAATGAAGTATTTCTTTAACTATCAAAAATGCAAATTTTTTTAGACATTGACTATTTCATCTTAATGTTTTATTTTAGAGAGAGAGAGCGAGTGAGAGAGAACACAAGCAGGGTCGGGGCAGAGAGAGAGGGAGACACAGGATCCAAAGCGGGCTCTGGGCTGACGTCTTTTTCAAAGACATACCTGCTCTTGGCACAAGTGTAAGGAATCTGTTACTGTCATATACTGTCAACAAATGGATGCAGCTACTTAAAAGGCAGTTTTTTGTTGGTTTTTTGTTTGTCGTTGTTGTTGTTTTAAGTAGGCTCCATGCTCAACGCAGGGCTTGAACTCAACAACCCTAAGATCAAGGCCTGAGCTGAGTTCTCAAAATAAATAAATAAACTTAAAAAAAAAAAAAAAAAAGACCTGAGCTGAGTTCAAGAGTCGGACGCTCAACCAACTGAGCCACCCAGGTGCCCCCAAAATCTATCAAAATTAACATAGCATTTCTGCTTCTGGATGTTCAAAATATTCACTCCGCAAACATACTCAAAGGCACACTGCATGTACTAGGAAGGTCACATAGCACTGTAGACAATAGTACAAAAGCAGCAACAACTTAAATGTCCAGTAGAGACGTGGTTAAATAACTACAGTACAACTTTCTCACTCAGCAACTCCGAGAATAGGGTCCCTATGTCACATTGTAAAGCAAGTGACCGAACAATCCATGTAGTATAATCTCATTTATCTCGTTAAAACATACATTTCATATGTATGTTTAATTAGCTAAAACAGAGAGATTAACCCAAAGCTTAGTTGAGGTAAATCCGAGAAGCAAATTCTCCTTCGAAGTTCGATCACAGTCATCTTCAACTTGTTTTCTGAACTTGTCCCTTTGGGGGTACAGAGCAGATTCAGTGCCATTCAGCGCAGTGAGTGATTAGGCATCAACGAAAATCCTTTCTGCACACGCTGGACAGAAAAAGGTCTGCAAGAATACACACCCAGCTGTTGACATCGGTCACCACCAAGGGAAAAGAGCAGGGTTTGGGACGGGAAGGTAAAAGAGACTCTTATCTTTTAAGTTCTTGTCCGAATCTTTGTTTAAGCAAAAACACATGCATATTCTCACGCTCAAAGAATATGTTTTCAACAAATCTCAGATCCTTTTTTCTCAAAATGTTGAACTACTTTTCACAATATATCTAAGTAAGTATGGATGCTCCTTTCAGAATATAGCAACGTGTTTAGCTAGTTGTTTATAAATAAGACATGTTGGGGCACCCGGGTAGCTCGGTCAGTTAAGTGTCCAACTTCAGCTCAGGTCATGATCTCGCCGTTGGTGGGTTCAAAGGTTCATGGCCCACGTCAGGCTCTGTGCTGACAGCTCAGAGCCTGGAGCCTGCTTCATATTCTGTGTCTCCCTCTCTCTCTGCCCCTCTCCTGCTCACCTCTGTCTCTGGCTCTCAAAAACAAACATTTTTTTTTTTTAATTTTAATAAAAAAATAATGAAACAGGTCAATGATGAAAGAAAAAAACATGTTTCCCTGTGTTCAGGTGGCCCCAAACTACCATTTTGGAAAGAGAATGGCCAACAATCCAGGTTCTATAATAGGAAAGGAGACAGGCTACTCAGCTTTCAGACATGACATTTTACCTTTTGTAAATAAATTCTGCCCACTCCCAGGAAAGCCACCAGCCATGGAAAGGATGAAAATATCTTATGGGTGAGAATACCAAAAGTCCAGGTACCCAGTGTGCATGAGAAAGCCAGTTCTAGGTCCCTTGGGATCCTAGACATACTTCTAGAATCTTAAACTAGCAGTCCGGGAAATTTTCAGTCTTCTTTTATAAGGTATTTCTACCATTCATGGGGTGCTCTCAGTAATGTTTGTTCGTACACTCCAAGATACTCTCAACTTTAAGTGTTTGGGGAACACAGCATCATTAGACCAGTAAGGAAGGATAGTATGGGCTTTTGAGTCATTACCAACCTTTAAATCCTGCTCCCTCCTAGACAAGTTACTTGATTTTTCTTTTTAAATGAGTTTCCATGTCCTCCTCTCTAGATGCAGAGTAATAGCCACCTTTCTGGGTTGTTGAAAGATTAGCAATAATGTATATAAAGCACCTCATCCACCCCAAAGGTGATTGAAAGTGATTATCAATAGTCTGGCACAGGTACGAAAAGTTTTTATTATCAGCACAGTACAGTATTTGTGGATTATATCAAGCAGTCTCTGCAACATATCCTCCAAGGAGACCAAGTCTCTTTTAGAGGATACATACAATGCACACCGCATGTCTGGAAAGAGCCTACCCCTGCTTTTTCTGTCCCTCCCCTTTTCTCTCTTCCTTTTCCCTCCCTCGGCATTCAGAAGCCCCTTCCCTAACCCTGATTCCTTTGTAAACAGTCTTTGCAACTGATGACTTGAATCATGTTTTGACCTCTTTATAAAATTGTTAGCATTTGCAAGGACTTCTCTGTCTCTTCGTAGACTTCAGTTTTTTTTCCCAGATAGCTCTTTTCATTATTTGGCTTAGACTAGAGGCAGGTCAGTTTGCTGGGGACAGGAAAATGTTGAAAAACACAGCAAATAAGACACACGCTGAATAAGCTGCAATTGCTATCCAAAATCTTGGGTCCTTCAGCAGTGCCTTATCAAAGCAGCTAAACACAGTGTAACCTATGGACATTCCAGCGAATCCACCCGCAATGTGGGCTGCAAAAGACACCTTGGGAGGAAGGGGGAAGAAATGGAAATAAGTGAAGAACATGCTAATTGCATATTTCAATTGCATCTCTTTTACTAAAAAAACAAGTACCATCAGAGTCAAACAAGAGCCTTAAAAGCCTGAGGAACAAGGCAGTGAGGCAAAAGAGACACAAAGCCGCATGTGCAAAGAGATGTTCTAAAAACATACAAAGCTAAAACATGTTATTTCATCAACTCTCCCAAGTATACAAGAGAGCCGTGTTTCTCATTCTCTATCATCATCGCATCGGGGATGGTTCTACATAATCCCGAGAGAATGTGTTGCATTGCCACAAGGGATCTCTGTGGGAGCGCTGTCTGACCCCACATAAATGGAATGTCAGAATGAGAACATAGATAACACACACACAAATATGCAAACAAACTACCAAATTCAAAGACTAATCACCACGAAACTGGAAATCTTTGTCAGTTTTCTTTGTATTGCAAATTCATCCAGACCCAAATCTTCTTTGCTGTTTTCAATCTGCTTTTTATTCTCTAGGGACAGTAAAATCCCTTCTCTCCTGTTTTGCTACCAGTAGCCACCAGTAGGTCAGGTGCAGGGAAGCAGAGCCGACGTCAGGGCTCTGAGACAGTTAAGTGAAAAGGACAATCCAAAAGTCTTCAGGAATTTGCTTAACTTCCAAATGGAAATTTGGCTGCCCTAAGTCATAGACTTGTTGTCCCCATTTGCTGACCCTTTTAAGCTACTGATAAACAATTTTCACTTAAAAAAATAATAAGCTGGTGGCGCCTGGGTGGCTCAGCCGGTTGAGCGTATGACTCCTGATTTCAGCTCAGGTCATGATCTCACGAGTTCGTGAGATGAAACCCTGACTTGGGCTCTGAGCTGACAACATGGAGCCTGCATGGGATTCTCTCTCTCTCTCTCTCTCTCTCTCTCTCTCTCCACCGCTCCCCCCTCTCAAAATAAACTTAATAATAATAATAATAATAAACTGAACTCACCGGTGACCCATTTGCAGGGACAAAGAACCTTCTGTAGAGAGCAAATCCCATATCCGACACAACTAGAAAGAAAAACAACCTGGTGAAGCCCCAGAATCGCCACAACAGTGCACCAGATGTTTTTGATTCCTTTCTGACAATGGTAGCTGCTAACATTTATGGAGACTTACTCTGTGCCAGGTGCTGTAGTGAGAACCTTATGAGTTTTCATTCACTAATCCTCACAACAACCCTAGGAAATAAGTATATCACTATCCCATTTTACAGATGTATTCATCCAACAAGTATTTATTGGTTGTCTTCTCTGTGCCAGAGAAGGTGGTAGAGATACTGCAGTGAACAGCCCTGCCTCATGGAGCTGACAGTCTCGCGGGGGAGGCACACAAATAAGTAAAACACACAATACATCAAATGGCGGTAAGGGCTATAGAGAAAATGCAATGAGAGGAAGGAGGACTAGGAATGCTGGGAATAGGATGTAATTTTTAATAGAGTCGGGGACAGTCTCACTGAGAATATGACATTTGAGGGAGATAAGAGAGCAAGCCGTGTTGACATTTGAAATAAGAGTCTTCCAGGCAGAGGGAAGAGCAGGTGCAAAGTCCCTGAGGCAGGAAATGTGCCTGGGGTGCTGGAGGAATCCCAAAGCAGAGCTGCTGGCTGGATGGGTGGTTTTCAAAGTGTGATTCCCTGCCCCTCCAAGCAGTAACATTCACCTGGGAACTTACTAAACATTGAAATTCTCAGGCCCACCCCCAGCCTTATTGAACCAGAAACTCTGAAGATGAGGCTCAGAAATCTGTTTTAACAAGACCTCCAGGTGATTCTAGACTACAGTTTGGGATAAAATTATAGGTGAGGGGCGGGGGACCAATCATGGAAGGGCTTTAAGGAGCCAGTGTAAGTACTTTGACTCCAAGTGGTAGGAAACCTTTGAAAGCCTTTGAGCACAGGAGTGATATGATCCGACTTACGCTTTTAAAAGATTATTCTGGCTGCTATATAGGAAAGAGCGTAAAGGAGCAAGGCCAGGGGCAGGAAGACCACCTAGATTATTGATATTGCCGCAATCCAAGTGAGGAATTACCGTGGCATCTTATACATAAGGAAACAAAAACACAGAGGGTAAGTACTTGTCCAAGGCCACACAGCTCAGAGGCAAGGGCAGGATTTGAACCTTAAGAAGTCTGGCTATGGAGGGGCGCCTGGGTGGCTCAGTCGGTTGAGCGTCCGACTTCAGCTCAGGTCATGATCTCACAGTTTGTGAGTTCGAGCCCTGCGTCGGGCTCTGTGCTGACAGCTCAGAGCCTGGAGCCTACTGCGGATTCTGTGTCTGCCCCTCCCCTGCTCATGCTCTGTGTATGTGTGTGTCTCTCTCAATAATAAATAAACGTTAAAAAAAAAAAAAAAGAAGTCTGGCTATGTAGGCTTGCCTCTCACCCACCGCACCAACTGCCTCTAAGAACCACCAGGCCAAGAAAGGAAATGAGTCCACATTCTCCAGTGGAACAGTGAGAGCCCAGAACTTAGACATTCTTCAAATAAGTCAGATCCATGATGCAAAAAGAGCTCCTGGGGTTTCTTGGCCTAGAAGTCCACCCTCCATGTGCCCTGCACTTGGAAACATCTCATGCAGCTGTCACATTCCACACCCCAACTCCCTGTGCTCCACTTAGTGAACCACTGTGTCCTCGGAGATGGAAAGACCCAGTCCTTGCCTTTGGGAAAATACCATCAGGACCATGTGTTCTGCCCAGTTCCCCTTTCAATACTGTATTGATCAGCGTTCAAGTGACTAGACAGGAATTGAGGTCGAGGAAGTATTCAATTTAACTATACATGACGAGTACACATAAATGCTGGATAAATGTGGCTGTGTCCTATTTTCAATCATTTGAATTTCTTAATCCAGTATAAATAACAGAGAACTAGAAAAGTGGAACAAAACCACTGGAGGAGGGGGTAACAACTGGAAACAGTTCCTCTGGTCTAGTCTTGCACAGTGGGAGGCCTCCTTTCAAAAAGCTTTTGTAACCCTCAGCATGTCGGTTTCTCCAATCTATTTCTCTCTGATCATGTCCTTCCTGCAGATCTCTGCCTAGCTCTTTCTGCTTCCTAGGGGAGTTTGCTTCTGCCTTGCTGCAGTCTACACTGAGACATGTCTTCCCACCTGAAAAGAAGCCCCTATTCCAATGAACCAAGTTATTGTCCTTGCTAAAAGTTTGTCGCTAATTTTAAAAGAGTTGCCTTTATGCGGATTTTTTTGAAGAGTGAAAATGTGAGCTTTCTTTTTTCCAAAGGTTAGCTCAGTTGCTTTGTTAGAAGACATATCCACAAATAATGCTTCAGGAAGGAAGGTCCTCAAGGCCAGGCCAACTGTCCTTCACAGTTAAGAATAATATTTACCATTTTTTAAACATTTTGTTTTAAAACTATACATTTCGCAAGGAAACAGGTTTAAAATAAGACTGTACTTGTGTTTTGTTAATCTGGCGTGTGTTAACTTTTCTCATCTTTAATAGTAGGCAAACCAGGCGGAAGAATCTTTAGAAATGAAGCATGCCAGGAGGTGGGGAAGGCTAACATTAGCGGCTCTTACCTCCTCTGTAAGATAAAGAAGCCGCTTTATTACTTCCCTCGGGAATGACAAAATGTTACATAAACTATTTTTGGAGATTCCCTGTGCATCAGGAAAGGGTTTTTACTCCAACATTGAAGAGTATTAAAACCATTTCCCCATCAAGGGTTTGAGGCTCATTTTACAAAAGTCATTCATAATTACCTAAAAGAAACAGACTGAAACCCAGGTAACCTGTGTGTAGCAACATTTTTTTTTTTTTTTTTTTTTTTTTTTTTTTTGGTCACAGGACTTGTCCCTTGGTCCTGATAGTGACGCTCAACAGCTCAGGTGACCACTCTGCTCCACGGCAACTCTCCTCATTGACCCCAGGCGCTCACTCTCCTTTCTGTGCTCACAACTTTACCTCACATTTTCAGCTTCCCACGGACAAAAATAGTATAGAGAGTATGTATAAGCTATAAACAAGTCACTTATCTTCTCCCAGGATGAAATACTGTTTTTACAGCTAAACTGTCTGTGAACTGGATTTAGTCTCTTTCCTCAGAGGTAGTTGGCCCTGTTCCCAGCAATGTGGATAATTGAACTCGATACCAATTAGCAGAACCATTTTTGCTTACCATGGGGACGGCCCAGATCTTGGGTTTTATCAAGCGTCACCTCCGTGTTGGCCATCAAGTATGAGCCTACAGTCCGACCCACGGGTCTGCCTTCTCCCCACACCCTCTGTGTGGCTCTGGCTTCAGCTGGAGCAGGTTCAGAGACACAAGGCCCCAGCTCGCCTTGGCTCCCTTTGTCTTCTACCCAGTGTGTCCCCGCCACCACCCAAGATCCCCCCTGACGTTCAGACCCAGCTAGAATTTCCACCTCCACTCCAGACTGAGCACTCTTCCTAAATTTTTTCAGCATGTAATTCTCTACTGTAATTCTTGGAGATTTCCAAAGCCACATCCGCTGTCCTGCTAGTTCCCTGACCTCTCAAATCCTTCACCCCCTGCTCCTGTCTTCAGCCCTCAGCCAGCACCCCATGCTTGGATCCTAGATCTGTTTGGGGTTTTTTGTTTGCTTGTTTGTTTGTTTTTAATCTGAGAATTTAG
The DNA here is from genome assembly GCF_018350215.1 of Panthera leo. Taxonomy (NCBI): domain Eukaryota; kingdom Metazoa; phylum Chordata; class Mammalia; order Carnivora; family Felidae; genus Panthera; species Panthera leo. The sequence continues at coordinate 29,882,544 of NC_056686.1, forward strand.
AAACTGAAGAAAAAATAGATTAGGTCAGTGGTTTTCAAGCTTTCCCTCCTCAGACAAGATCATATACAGAATCCAAGGTACGAATGAGAAAAATCCAGAATATAAAACAGGAAGTTATTGTGGTTGAAGCAGACAAAACATCTGACTCTCTTGACTTCCCCCACTCCAGAAAGAAACAAAAAAGCAAAACCTCATTACTGAGGCACCTCTAAAAACCACCCATGAAGCTCTGTGAAAACTCCTCCATTTACCTTTCTGCTTAAGGCTAGGGAGCCACAATTCTTTGTCACTCCTTGCCAGTGTTTAGGAAGCCTGAGGCTTCCTGGAGGGCAAACCAATAAAATGGAAGGTGCGAAGTGTTCACAAAACAAACTTACTTATGAGGATGATGATCAGCAGTCTGACAATTCCAAAGGCAGGGATCATTTCTCGAAAATTCTTGCAAAGAGATAAATAATAACAGTCATAATACGAGCTATCTGTTGGCAAGTGAAACCCCAACTGTGCTCTCTCTTCGTCTACTTTTTTGTTTAAAGTTTCAGTGTCCAGTATTTACAAAATAAAGCAACGCGGCAACAGCCCAGTTTTCAAACGCATTTGGGAAGTACAATGGTGGTGCCCTTTGGAGAACAAAATGAAGCATGATATTTAACTCTGTGATATAAACTACACATAACTGAATTAGCAGGAAATAATCTAAATATAAATAATATGAAATCAACACTTAACATGTCATAGTTAGAGAGATGATTGATAGATGTCAAACTAAGTCTGAGAAAATATGATTTTTTTTGTTAATATACATTCGATGCTTTATCCTCTTTCCAAATAGGGGCTAGCTAAGGGTCAACTAAACTTTGAGTATTACCTTAATTTTTTTAGATAATTTCCCCCAAATTTAAAATATTGGTTAAAAAAACTTAAAGTTTTAGCTTTGAAAAATCTCAATCCAGTTTACAGTATCCTCCTGTGTTACCAAAGAACTGCTGAGTCAGAAAGATATCTCCACTTTTGGGGCGCCTGGGTGGCTCAGTCGATTGAGCGACCAACCGGCTCAGGTCATGATCTCACAGTTCATGGGTTCGAGCCCCGCGTCGGGCTCCGTGCTGACAGCTCAGAGCCTGGAGCCTGCTTCTGCTTCTGTGTCTCCCTCTCTCTCTGCCTCTCCCCCACTCATGCTCTGTCTCTCTCTGCCTCAGAAATAAATAAACATTTAAAACAATTTTTAAAAAAAGATATCTCCACTTTAAAATTTATTGAGTTACATCTCCCTTCCCTTTCAAGTTATTAATTCTCTTCCTGAAGAGTAAAGATAATGAAATACCCATGTTTATTCTAAATCAATTATTTTCAAACTGTTGGGGTCACAACCTACAGTAGGAAACAATTTGCATAAAAATCCAGGACACATATAAATCAAACAGTATTACATGTGCTATAAACTGAATTTTTAAAATTATTTTATTTACTTTTTTATTTTTTTTCCAAGTAGGCTCCATCCCCAGCATGAGGCTTGAACTCATGATTGAGAATTGCACTAAGAGAATTGCTTGAACTAAGATTGAGAATTGCACACTCTACCAACTGAGCCAGCCAGGTGCCCCTCTTTTTGTTTAATTTTTGGTCACAATCCCTGAAACTATGTTCAAACCACTAATGGGATTGCAATCCAAAGTTTGAAAACACTTTTCTAAATGACATATTTTTGGAATAGTTTTATAACTGCTTCATATTTTTCCTCCTAGAGTATTTTTAAAGTATACCTATGTGGTTAATGGGTTAACAACTAATCAGGATTTAACACTAGGCTGAGGCTGTTTTGACAAAGTGGTTGGCAGGGCGCCTTGGTCGCTTAGTTGGCTGAGTGTCCGACTCTTGATTTCGGCTCAGGTCGTGATCCCAGGGTTGTTGGATAGAGCCCTGAGTTGGGTTCCACATTGAACATGAAGCCTGCTTAAAATTCTCTTTCTGCCTCTCTCTTTGTCCCTCTCTCCTCCCTCCCTGCTCGCTCTCTCTTTCTCAAAATAAATAAATAAATAAATAATAAATAAAAGTGGTTGGCATTCACACATACTATACCACGGGAGCATAACATGGTATGCCAACTTTGGAGGGCAATTTAGCATTTATCTATGAAAATGTAAAGCCTTCGTCCAATAAATCCACTTCTAGGAATTTATCCTAAAAAAAAAAAATCACAGATACAAAGAGATAAATGTAAGAGAACATTCTTACGGCATTATCTACAAGTGTGAGAAGCTAGTCACCTCAATTTTTTTTTTCAGTGAAGGATTAAATCAGGATACAGCTATACAGTATGCTCTGGAGCCCTTGAACAGACTGCAGTGGATTTCTGTGTACTGATATGGGTAGATGGGGCCAAGATAATTCTACATTAAGATGTACAACAGTATCTTTAAGAGTTGGTCCATTTTGGTAGCCTTAATTTTGGCAGGATTTTGAATACAGACAGAACAAGGTTTGAGGGGTGCCTGGGCGGCTCAGTCAGTTAAGCATCCAACTTCGGCTCAGGTCACGAGATCAAGCCCCACATTGGGCTCTGTGCTGTCAGCACGGAGCCCACTTCGGATCCTCTGTCTCCCCATCTCTGCTCCTCTCCCACCCCTCCCTCCAAAATAAACATTAAAAAAAGAAAAGAAAAGAAAAAGGTCTGAAAGGAGGTATATGAAACCGTTAACAGATACTGTATTAGAGATTTTGACTTTATATTTTTCAATTAAAAAAAATTTTTTTTTTAGTATTCGTCATTTTTGAGATCAGGAAATAAAAATAAAGATTAAATATGAAAGAAAACTTCTGGTGCCAAGAAGGAAGACAAGTGCTCCGCGAATATTGATAAATGAAGATACCATGATTCCCAAATACCAGTTATCGTTTAAAAGAAAAAAGTCCATAGATTCCATTTCCAAAGTTCTTACCACTAGAACATTCATAAAATAGCCTCCCATCAGAGCATAGACTCCTCCTGAAGCACCCACAAGATATCTGAGTGGGTCAAAAATGGAGCTGGCAAGGGACCCTAAAGAAAGAAAAACACAAAGGATCAGACATAACTGTAAGAATCATGAAAAACAAGTCTATAATGTAGAAGTTGGGACGTTTGGACCATTACCATATTAACAAGCAACAAATTTATTCTGTTTGTCCCTTCCTTACTATAAAGGTATAGACGCGTAGGCTAACTACCTCCATTTTTTCTGAAATATTAAACAACATGAAGACAGAATAACAAGAACAAAGAGCACAGACTCTGGAGCTCTGGAGCCAGAATTACCAGCTGTGTGACTTGAGCGAGTTTCTTAACCTCTCTGCGCCTTTGTTTCCCTAAAAAATTGAGATATTAATAGAACTTACCTCAATGCATTGTCGGGGAAGTAAATTAGTTGATGTAAACACTGCCTGACGTGTTATGTACTTATTCGTTATTGTTTCAAAATATTGCATACCTTTAGCCAAAACTATCAAAATACCTGAGACATTCCAACATTTTTTAAAATGTTTGTTTACTTTTGAGAGAGAGAGAGAGAGAGAGAGAGAAAGCAAGAGGAGCAGAGAGAGAAGGGAACAAGCTCTGCCCTGACAGCAGGGAGCCTGGTGCAGGGCCCAAACTCATGAACCCAGAGACCATGCCATGAGCCGAAGTCGGACACTCAACCGACTGAGCCTCCCAGGCTCCCCGATATTCCAACATTTTGTTATCTAATGGCTAGCTTTCTCATGGAGTCAAGACGTGGCCTCGGAACCCTTCTCAACACAGCATTCAATCAGATCCACCAAGAAAGATGAAACTGTTTACTAACCCAAACAAGACTTTAAAACCACTTTATGCAAACTCTAAGATGTTCTCTCTGTACCGCTCGGTTCTACTACTCAATTTTTTGCTTTGAAGACCCTCCTTCATTCCTTAGGATACTATGTAATACCTACGTCGTGCAAGAAAGACAAAGTGGCCTTAGGAATCCTACAAACAGAGGAGTATACAATTACCATAAGATGCAGAATAAAACAACTACTGTGATTTCTTAAATGTAATGAATTTGCTATGGAAGCACTTAGGAAGGAATGATTTTTTCAGCAGAGGTGTGGAGGCCCTGGCACTCTGAGAAGGAGAAGATAACATTTTGGTTAAACTCTAAAATATCTTTAGGGCGCCTGGGTGGTTCAGTCGGTTAAGCACCGACTTCGGCTCAGGGCATGATGTCACTGTTCGGAAGTTCGAGCCCCACGTCAGGCTCTGTGCTGACAGCTCAGAGCCTGGAGCTTGCTTCAGTTTCTGTGTCTCCCTCTCTCTCTGTCCCTACCCTGCTAGCATTCTGTCCCTCTCTCTCTCTCTCTCTCGCTCTCTCTCAAAAATGAATAAATGTTAAAAAAATTTAAAAAAAAAACCCTAAAATACCTTTAAGATTTGGAAGGAAAACAAAGGAGGAGAAAATATTTAGAACTTAGGGAACTGGAAAAGCAAAGGCATAGAAACAAAGGTATATGGATGACTAAAGATCACTGAGTCCAGTAGGGTTAGGGCAGTGGTCCTCAAATGTTAACCTTCAGACTAGGATTGGAGTGATTGCATCTTAATCACATGAGTAACTTATTTTTAAAATACAGATACAGGGCACCTGGGTGGCTCAGTCGGTTGAGCGTCAGATTTCTGGCATAATCTCGCGGTTAGTGAGTTACAGCCCTGCATCAGGCTCACTGCTGTCAGGGCAGAGCCCACTTCGGATCCTCTGCCCCGCCACCACCACCACCCCCGCTCATGCTCTCTCTCAAAAAATAAAATAAAATAAAATAAAATAAAATAAAATAAAATAAAATAAAATAAAATAAAATAAAATAAAATACAGATACAGGGGTGCCGGGGTGGCTCAACTTGTTACACGACCTACTTCAGCTCAAGTCATGATCTTACGGTTCGTGGGTTCGAGCCTCATATTGGGCTCTGGGCTGGTGGCACAGAGCCTGCTCTCTCTCTCTCTCTCTCTTTCTCTCTCTCTGCCCATCCCCCACTCAGTCACTCTCTCTCTCAAAATAAATAAACTTTGAAAAAATAAACAAAATAAAATACAGATACAAATGTCCACTTCTGGCCATGATGGAGTAACAAGGATAAGATTTTCTCTCCTGCTTGAAACAGCTAAAAGCACTGGACAAAATGAAACAGTGATCTCCAAAATATTGGACATCAGATGAGAAAGGACAGTAAACCCTCAGAGGCAAGAAATAAATGAGGTGACTTTTCCGATCGCCCAGCTTACTGCCTTGAGAGAGAGGATTACAGGCTATAATGTGTGAAGGGGGAATCCAGGTAGATCTCAGTGAACTTTAAGTTGATGAGATAGAGTTTGAAGTCCAGATAGTAGGGTGCCTGAGTGGCTCAGTAGGTTGAGTGTCCAACTTTGTCTTAGGTCATGATCTCACAGTTCAAGGGTTCGAGGCCCATGTTGGACTCTGCACTGACACCTTGGAGCCTGCTTCAGATCCTCTGTCTCCCTCTCTCTCTCCCCCTCCCCTGTTCGCATTTTCTCTCTCTCAAAAATAAATAAACATTAAAAATAAGTAAATAAGGGTCACCTGGGTAGCTCAGTCAGTTAAGCATCAGACTTCAGCTCAGGTCATGATCTCATGGTTCATGGGTTCAGACCCGACGTCGGGCTCTGTGCTGACAGCTCCAGCTTGGAGCCTGCTTCAGATTCTGCATCTCCCTCTTTCTCTGCTCCTCCCCTGCTCTCACGTGCTCTCTCGCTCTCTCTCTCTCCCCCCTCTCAAAAATAAACAGTAAAACAAATATTAAATAACTAAAAAATAAATAAAGTCCAGATAGTGCTAGGCAGCTGGAATTTGCAAGAGAGACCACCAGAGAGGAAAAGAGCTGCGCAGAGAGAGGCATGTGAGGAAACTACCTGAGCCAAGAAAGTTCCAACAGAAAAGAGTAAAGGGAAGAGTAAGTAGCTTTGCTCTCACAGCACCAGAGAAGCTAAGTAACTTTCCAAGCTAGAAAACTGCATAATTCTTGGGGCATTGGTTAAAGTACACAGAAGAGTCCTGCACCAGTAGTGGGTAACAGCACTAAATATGACTCAAAAACACAGTTTCAAAAACAAAAAACAAAACAAAAAAAACACAGTTTCACCTTGCAAATCTTATCAAGGTTTCAAACTACTTCCAAGTAACCGTGTTCCAGAACACATTCAAGGAATATTTATAGGAATACAGCAATATTCACCATCCAAAGGTTAAATGTCTAGCATCCAAACAATAACTATCAGGCATGCAAAGAAACAGGAAAATACGACCCATAATGAAGAGAAAAATCAATCAATTCAAACCTCCCAAAACTGACACAAGTGTAAGTTTTAGCAGGTAATGCTAATAAATAATTATTACAACTGTATACCATATGCTCAAAAGTTAAGTAGAGACATACAAGATATAAAACACCCAAACTTTTAAAGATGAAAACTACAGTGTCTTGGGGTACCTGGCCGGCTCAGTCAGAAGAGCATGTGACTCTTGATCTCAGGGTCATGAGTTCGAGCCCCACACTGGGTGTAGAGATTAATTATGTACATAAATAAATAAAACTTCCTTTAAAAATAAAGGAAACTATAATCTCTAAGATGAAAAAAAATAAACTGGTTGGGCTTAATTACAGATTAGACATTGCAGAAGAAAAGATTAGCAAACATAAAGATATGGCAGTAAAAGCATCCAACATGAAACACAGAGAATAATATTTTTAAAAAGAAATATAGTATCAATGATCTGTGGGTCGATTTTAAGCAGCCTATTAAATACATAATTAGAGTCCCCAAAGCAGAGGAGAGAAGTCACGTACAGAAAAAATAATTGAAGAAATTATGGCCAAAATGTTTCCAAAGTTTTATGAAAACTGTAAACCCACCAATCCAAGAATCTCAACAAATTCTAAGCACTGGAAACGTGAACAAAACTACATCAGGTCACAACAAAGTCAAATTGTTCAAAAGCAGTGGAAATCTTAAAAGCAGCCAGAGTAAAAAGACATGTTTCATACTGAGGAACAAAGGTAGCAGATTTCTCATTGGAAATAATGCAAATGAGAAAATAGGAGAGCACTGTCCTTAAACTACTGAACAAAAAGTACAGTCAAGCTAGAATTCTATGCCTAGTAAAAATATATTTCAAAAGTGAAGGCAAAATAAGAACTTTTTTCAGACACACAAAGGCTGAAAGAATGGATAACCAGCAGACCCATAGAAGAAATGTTAAAGGAAATCCTCAGGCAGAAGGAAAAACATCAGATGGAAATACGGAATTACACAAAGGAATGAAGGGCACCGGAAGTGGTAAGAACATGGTCGAACCCACAAGATTTTGACTTATGACTTAAATCCCTGTAGAAGAGGGGCGCCTGGGTGGCTCAGGCGGTTGGGTGTCCGCCTTGGGCTCAGGTCATGATCTCGCCGTTCATGAGTTCAAGCCCCAAGTCGGGCTCTGTACTGACAACTTGGACCCTGGGGCCTGCTTCGGATTCTGTGTCTCCCTCTCTCTCTGCCCCTCCCCCAATCGCACTCTGCCTGTCTCTTTCTCTCAAAAATAAATAAAAACATTAAATAATTAATTAATTAATTAATTTAATAAGAAACCCTGTAGAAGATACCTGTTTAACAGTTTACCTACTTACCTACTAGAAATAATAAGTGAATTTGTCATCCTTGGAGGATACAAGATCAATGTACAAAAAAAAAATCAACTTTATTTCTATGTCATAGCAATGAGGAATCAGAAATGGAAAATTTTTTAAACAGTACCATTCACAGCACATCAAAAATATGAAATATGGAGTTAAATCTGACCCCCCCCCCAAAATGTGCAAGGGCTGACCCTGAAAGCACAGTTCCTAATATTTGAAAAATGATAAATCATACTTCATCGAAACTTTAAAACTCCTATTCTTCAAAAGATACCATTAAAAGCATGACAAGACAAGCAACAGACTAGGAGAAAATATTTGCAAGTCATATATCTGATGAAAGACTTACAATCAGAATATACATTATTACATATAATAAGAAATACAATCCAATTGTAAATGGGGCATAAGATTTTTTTTTTAATATAATTTGAGAGAGAGAGAGAGCACATGCACATGGGGGAGGGCAGAGAGAGAGAGAATCTCAAGCAGGCTCTACATGATCAGCACAGAGTTTGACACTGGCTCAGTCTCACAAGCTGAGATCATGACAGGAGCCAAACTCAAGATTCAGATTGTCAACTGATTGAGCCACCCAGGTGCCTCTAAATGGGCATAAGATTTAAACAGATACTTTACCAAAGAAGGCATGTGGATAGCAAGCAAGTGCATGAAGATGTTCACCATCATTGTTAGGAAATGCAAATTAAAACCCAGTGAGATCCCATTATATACCCAATAGATTGGCTAAAATTAAAAAGAACGATGATACCAAGTGTTGCTGAGAATGTAGAGGAGCTGGACCTTCTGGTGGAGGTACAAAATGGTACTACAGTTGACCGTTGAAGAACACGGGTTTGAACTGCTCAGGTCCACTCTTATGCAGGTTTTTTTTTCCATTAAATACAGTACAGTACTGTGAACGTATTTTATCTTCCTTATGATTTTTGTTTAAGTTTTACTTATGTGGGGCCCAAACCCACAACCCCAAGATGTTTTCTCTGGTTTACTCTATTATAAGAACACAGTACATAATACATATACAAAATATGGGGGTGCCTGGGTGGCTCAGTCAGTGAAGCATCCAACTTTTGATTTCGGCTTGGGTCATGATCTCATGGGCTTTGCTCTGAGTGTAGAGCCTGCTTGGGATTCTCTTGCTCCCTCTCTCTCTCTGCCTTCCCCTGCTCGTGTACCCACACATTCTGTCTCTCTATCAAAATAAAGACTTAACATATATACATACATATATATGTATGTACATACGCATTATTTGACTGTTATCAATAAGGCTGCAGGTCAACAGTAGGCTATTAGTAGTTAAGTTTTGGGGGAGTCAAATGTTATATGTGGATTTTCAACTGTGTGAGGGGGGTCAGTGCCCCTACCCATCAAGTTGTTCAAGGGTGAACTATACCAGGTATCACATAACCTAACAATCTCACTTACAGATATATATCCAAGAAAGCAACACAGAAACTTGTACACAAATGTTCATAGCAGTGTTATTCATAATAGCCAAAAAGTGAAAACAAACCCAAATGTCCATCATTTGACAAATGAGTAGAACAAAATGTGGCACAACCACACAACGGAATATTGTTCAATAATAAAAAGGAATGAAGCACTGATATATGCTACAACATTGGTGAACAATGAAAATATTATGCTAAGTGAAAAATGCCAATCACAAAGGGCCGTATATGGTATGATTCTATTTATATGTAATATCCAGAATGGGCAAATCTAAAGAGACAGAAAGTAGATTAATGGTTGCTTAAGGCTGGGGAAGGGGGTATGGTACAGGGTTTCTTTGGCAGACAGAAATGTTGTAAAATTCAATTGTGATGATGGGTATATAACCTTGTGAATTAAAAAAAAAAAAACCCCACATTGAATTATATACTTTTTAAGTTTATTTATTTATTTATTTTGAGAGAGACAGAGACGGCACAAGTGGGGGAGGGGCAGAGAGAGGGAGAGAGAGAGACTCCCAAGCAGGCTCTGTGCTGGCATCCCAGAGCCTAATGTGGGGCTCGAACCCACAAAACCATGAGATCATGATCTGAGCTTAAACCAAGCGTTGGACACTTAACTGAGTGAGCCACCCAGGCATCCCTGAATTATAGATTTTAAATGAATGAATTGTATGATACATAACTTACATCTCAGTAAATCTACTTTAAAATGTTACCAGTCTCTTAAATGTTAAACATATCCTCTGATAGGACCCAGCCATTCCATTCCTAGGTATTTACCCAAGAAACCCAAAAATATTTGATTACACAAATACTTTCGTTACCCAAAAAAAAACTATCTGATACACACCAATGTTCTAAATAGCTTCATTTGCAATAGCCCCAAACTGAAAACAACCTAAATGTCCATCAGCAGGAGAATGGACAAACTGTGGTATATCCCTGGCAATAAAAAGGAATCAACTATTTAAAAAAAATTTTTTAATGTTTGTTTATTTTTGAGAGAGAGACACACAGAGTGTGAGCGGGAAGGGGCAGAGAGAGAAGGAGACACAGAAGCCAAAGCAGGCTCCAGGGTCCGAGCTGTCAGCACAGAGCCTGACATGGGGCTCAAACCCACCAACAATGAGATCATGACCTGAGCCAAAGCTGGACGCTCGACTGACTGAGCCACACAGGTGCCCCAAAAAGGAATCGACTATTGATACACGGAATAACATGCGTAAATCTCAAAATAATTATGACAATGGACCGAAGCCAGACAAAAATAGAGTACATACTCTATGATTGCATTTACATAAAATTCTAGAAAATACAAATTAATCTATAATGATCAGGGGGCGCCTGGGTGGCGCAGTCGGTTAAGCGTCCGACTTCAGCTCAGGCCACGATTTCGCGGTCCGTGAGTTCGAGCCCCGCGTCGGGCTCTGGGCTGATGGCTCAGAGCCTGGAGCCTGCTTCCGATTCTGTGTCTCCCTCTCTCTCTGCCCCTCCCCCGTTCGTGCTCTGTCTCTCTCTGTCTCAAAAATAAAATAAACGTTAAAAAATAAATAAATAAATAAATAATATAATGATCAGTAACTGCCAGGGAAGGGACAAGGAGGGGCAATAGAGAGAGATTCCCAAGGGTCATAAAGAGCAATAGATATGTCTATTATCTTGACTGTGGTGATAGTTTCCTGATTGTATACACATATCAAAACTTACCATATTATATACTTTAAATGTGTGCAGCTTATTATATGTTAATTATACCTCACTAAATAGAAAACAAGACAAAAACACAGATCCCAGGGCCATATGCCCAGAGATTCTGATTCAGTAGATCTGGGTGGGATCTGGGTCACTTTAGCTAGGACAAGCTCTCTAGGTGATGTGATGATCAGTCAGCCTGGGGAACACGGGTGGGACTGCAGAACAGCACTTCTCAGTCTTAAATGTGCATACAAATCACCTGTGGATGTGTTCGAATGCAGATTCTGTTAGTGGGTCTGGTATGGGGCCCAATAGTCTGCATTTTTAACGATCTCCCAGGTGATACCAATGCTGCTGCTCCGTGGACCACCTTTGCCAGGAGCAAGGATGGGGAAACGAAAGTTATTTGACATATTAAGGAATCTAGAAAAAAAGCAACTGTGTGTACTTATCTCCAAACTCATCAAGTTGTATACATTAAATATGTACCGATTTTTGTCTGTTCATTATACCTCAAAAAAACTATTTAAAAAAAAACATTTTACATCAAGTTCCCCCTAACCTCTTCATGTATAATTTCTTTTTTGGAATATTAATAAAGATTATGCTTTCCAAGAAAAGGGAAGAAGTGAAAGGCAATGGGACCACATAGTGGAGGGTAACAAGCAATCTTGGATGTTTTGACTTTCTTCTGGGCACTGGCAATGTTTTAGGAAGCAAATAATACCATCTAATCTATGCTTGAGGAAGGTGACCCAGCCAACAGTGTGAAGGGTAGACTGGAATGGCAAAGAGATACCTGCCAAAAAGCTGTTGCAAAAATAGGCAGAGGATGTGAACAGGTTATTCACCTTCTCTCTTCTCTCCCTCCTCTGAAACCGAGGAAAGGCTGAGTCCACACGTTGAAATCAAGCTGCAGGGGAAATGGGCATTGATGATAGAGCCAGGCAGGACCCCATCAGCACAAAGGTTTTCGAGGATGTACACAGGAATGGAAAAACAGGTGTGCGAAGCAATGGAAACAGAAGGTCAAAAAACAGGATCCACAAAAGTAGGAGGGAAGCAGGATGGTGAGCTGTGTCACTAAGCATTTGCCAGTTCTATGCCTTTAACACATCTCATGAATGCTTCCTGCTCTGTGGCCCCACTCCTCTGGGACATATGAAGGGAGAACTCCATGCGACAGTGGAGGCAAAGATCACACTCCTGCGTCTGCAAGCCAAGGGGTGCCAAGGACTGATGGCCACGGCCAGAAGCCAGGGGGAAGAGAGGAAGAATTCTCCCCCACAGTATCAGAGGAGAGCATGGCCCTAATGACACCTTGACTTCAGACTCCTAGCCTCCAGGACTGTGAGGCAGTGTGGTTCTGTTGCTTAAACCATGCAGTGTGTGATTCTTTGTTATAGGAGCCCCAGGAAACTTATACAAGCACCCACTGCAGTAGAAGTATCTGAACTTATTTATGGACTTAGTACATGTATACACGTACTACTATGAACTTAGTACGTGTATATACGTACTACTATACTAATGCAGGTTTGTTAATGGTGGGTACATTTTATTGGTTTTCTTTCATAGACTAGTATTTTTTTTAATATAAAAATAGAATTTTTAAAGGATGAAACATTGACTACATGATATTTTTAAATCATTTCTACTTTATTAATGGTACAAAAATGTGTATCAAGCCATGAAGAGACAAGGAAGAGACGTAAATATATATTGCTCAGTGAAAGAAGCCAATCTGAAAAGGCTGCATGCTGTACGATTCCAGCTATCTGACATTCTGGAAAAGGCAAAACTATGGAGACAGTAAAAGGATCAGTGATTGCCAGGGGTTGGGGGTGGGGGGTGAATAGTGGAGAACAGAGGATTTTTAGGGCAGGGAAAATACTCTGTATGATACTATAATGATGGATACGTGCCTTTACACATTTATCCCAAACCATAGAATGTACAATGCCAAGAGTGAACTTTTTTCTGGATTTTGGGTGATTATGATGTGTCCATGGAGGTTCATCAATTGTAACACATGCCCACTCTGTTGGGGGATGTTGATGATGGGGGGCTATGCATGTGGAGGGGGCAAGGGGTGTAGGGGAAATCCTTATGCCTTCCTCTCAATTTTTCTATGAACCTAAAACCACTCTAAAAAATCAAAATAACTTATAAAATCTTTCAATGAGCAGATTTTTAAAATAAGCCTCATTCTTTTTTTAAAATCCTCATTAAATATCACAACCCTGAAGTACAAAGGTATACTTCTTTTTATTTATTTATTTATTTATTTATTTATTTACAGATACAGCCAACTGATTTTTGACAAAGGCCCAAAAAATTCAATGAAGGAAGTAGAATTTTCAATAAATTGTTGTGAAGTAATTGGATATCAAAAAAAAAAAAAAAAAAAAAGAATCTCAATCTAAACCTCACATCTTATACAAAAATTAGCCAATTCAAAAAGGGGTCACATATTTCAATATAAAGTGTAAAACTACAACTTTAGAAGATAACGGAAAATCTTCAGGACCTAGGGCCCAGTGAAGAATTCTTAGATATGACCAAAAGCATGATTCATAAAGGAAAAATTGATAAATCAGAGTTAATCAAAATTAAAAACTTCTGCTCCATGAAAGATTATTAAAACAATGCAAGGACAAATACACACTGAGAAAAAGTTACCTGTAAACTACATATTCAGTAAAGGGCTAGGATCTAGAGTATGTAAAGAACTCTTAGGATTCAATGGTTTAAAAAAATCTGATTAGGAAATGGACAAAAGACATGAACAGGTATTTCACTGAAGAGGTTATACAGATAACAAGGAAGCACACAAAAAGGTGTTCAACATCATTAGTCATTGGAGAAAAGCAAATTAAGACCATGATATCACTACACAGAGCACAGCTAAAAATAAGAAAGGTGACAGCACCAAATGCTGGTTAGGATGTGGAGAACGGAATTACTTATACAATACTGGGAGGAATGCAAAATGGAACAGCCATTCTGGAAAACATTTTGGCTGGTTCTTAAAAAACTAAATATGCAACTACCATACAACCTAAAAACTGTGCTCTTGGGCATTTATCCCAGAGAAATGAAAACCTATGTTCACGAAACTTTGTACTTCTGTTCACAAAAACCTGTACACAAAGGTTTCTAACAGGTTTATTTGTAATAGCCCCAAACCGGAAACAACCCAGGTAGTCTCCAACGAATGAAGGGTTAAACAAATGGTGGTACATCCATGCCATGGAATACTCCTCAGCAATAAACATGAATGAACTGTTGGGGCACCGGGGTGGCTTGGTCGGTTAAGCCTCTGACTCCTGATCTTGGCTCAGGTCATGATCTCACAGTTTATGTGTTCAAGCCACATGTTCGGCTCTGCACTATCAGCACGGAGCCTGCTTGGGATTCTGTCTCTCCCTCTCTCTGCCTTTCCCCTCTTTGTGTTCTCTCTCTCTCTCTCAAAATAAATAAATAAACTTAAAAAAATTTTTTTTAATTGTTCAAAAAAAAAAAAATGAATGAACTAATGCTATATGCAACAACCCACATGAATCTCCAGAGAATTATGCTGTGTGAAGACAGCCAATCCCAAAGGTGAGATATATATATATATATATATATATATATATATATATATATATACACACACACACACACATACACAACATTCTTGAAGTGAGAAAATTACAGAAATAGAGAACAGATTAGTGGCTGTCAGGGGTGAAAGAGAGTGTGGGGTGGGAAAGAAGAGAGTATGGCTGTAAAAATGCAACGTGAGAAATACGTTGTTTTGCACCGTGGCTGTATCAATGTGGATCTCCTGGTTGTGATACTGTACTATAATTTGCGAGCTGTTACCATTGGGAGTAACTGGTTAAAGGATACATGAGATCCCTAGGTATTATTTCTTATAACTGTGATGTAAAAAGTGTAACTAAAAAAAAAAATGTTTACAATAAATAAATAAGTGGATGGATGGAAATTCTAATATTTTCTGCTCAGACCAAAGTGGGTCATCTTAAGGCACACCCAGTTTCAGAGATCATAGGCATATGCTGCTAGCTCCTACTGAGGTTTTGGGCCCCTCCAGCTCTTCTCTACATTCTCTTCAAGCTTTCTTTCTTAAATGGAAATTTGCTCATGTTACTTCCCATGATCACTAGTCTGACACATTGGGCCTTCATGATCTGACTGTAGGTCTCTCCCCAATATATGTGCCCGGACACCAAACTACACATGACTTCCAACTGTACAAAACCCTGTCTGACTGAAATACCTGAGGACAGGCACAACGACTTCTATCTGCTTATCTGTTTTGTTTTGTTTTGTTTTGTTTTTTTGAGAGAGCTCATGAGCAGAACAGAGGCAGAGAAAGAGGGAGAGAGAGAATCTTAAGAGAGAATCTGCAACCCAGCATGGAGCCTGATGCTGGGTTCAATCTCAAAACCATGAGATGATGATCTGAGCCAAAATCAAGAGTTGGACACTTAACCGACTGAGCCACCCATGTGCCCCTCTATCTGCTTTTTTTTTTAATCTTTATTTACATTTGAGAGAGAGAGAGACAGAGTGCAAGCGGGGGTGGAACAGAGAGAGAGAGGGAGACACAGAATCCAAAGCATGCTCCGGGTTCTGAGCTGTCATCACAGAGCCCGACGTGGGGCTCGAACCCAGGAACCACGAGATCATGACCTGAGCCAAAGTCGGACACCCAACCAACTGAGCTACCCAGGCGCCCCTCTATCTACTTACCTTACCTCAAATATTTTAATTCTAATCAACTTATTTCTCTTTTTTTTTTTTTTTTTTTTTTTTTAGTTTATTTTACTCACCATCTTGAGATCAAGAGTCACATGCTCTTCTGACTGAGCCAGCCAGGCAACCCTCGAACTTATTTTTTTCTTTTTTAAAGCTTTATTTATTTAAGTAATCTCTACACCCAACATGGGGCTCAAACTCATGACCCTGAGATCAAGAGTCACATTCTCTTTTGACTGAGCCAGCCAGGCACCCCTAATTAATTTATTTCTAATGCTTATCAAATTCCCTAGCACAGACTAGGAGTGCAATAAATCTTGACTGAAATGTTTATTACTTTTTGCTTTGTTTATTGCTTCCTAAGAGGCACGGATTCTGTATTACCCTCAGAACACTAACCTGCAATCACTCCAGCCAGGTACACAAGCCCTACTCGGAGGCCTTTGTGGACCATTTCCAAGGGAATACCCAACATGAGCTGCATAACAAGATTCCCCAGGATGTGCTGAACTCTGTGGAGATAAACACATTATGAGTAACCCACATAGTTATTTCTTTGGGACATTAACAGAGTAGTTACAGACTTGCTTAACTCAAATTCCATTCTCTAATTTTTTTAGGTGACTTTTTAAAAATAAAATCTCAACACAGACCTTCAATATGTAAGATTAAAGGACATTTTAGAAGTATACATTTATAGGTTCTATTTTATAACAGTAACTGACAATGTCAAGCAGAGAGTGATGAGGCTAGCTTAGGGAACATAAACTTGAATTTAGGTTTAGATGACAATTGCCATCTTACGTCAGCCCCAGCATCTGATTTTGTTTCAGTTGCATGGTATTGAGAAAATCCTAATTCACTCATATTGAGTTTAAATTTCAATAGTTTGTTTTGTTTTGTTTTTGTTTTTGTTTTTTTAAAGTAGGCTCCACACCCAAAATGGGGCTTGAAGTCACAACCTCAAGATCAAGAGTCACATGCTCTACAGACTGAGCCAGCCAGGCGCCCCAAATTTCAATAGGTTTTTAAACAACCAGTCTTGCAATCTTAGGCTATTCTTTAATAAAATAGAGATGGCAAGAGAAACCCCTATTCCCACTTCTACATTAAAAAGTCGAAAAACAAAGCTTACAAAAATGAAAAAGAAAGTTTACCCAGTAATATTAGCTAAATTTAGTATCTCCCATTACTACAGTTGGCCTAGAACATAACTGACTATACAGGTGGTTTTTATTATAGTTTTTAAATAGGTAAAAATATTTTTTAAAAAAATTCATATTGTTTTGCTTGTCAAACTCCACAAGTATCTCTGGAGAATCTCTGAATGTATTTTGGTACATTCCCATATTACAGTAATCCTTAATTTAGTTGCTATGTAGCACAAGACTTTTTTTTTTTTAAAGAAGATTTCAGGTTAAACCAAAAAGGTTAGGGGGCGCCTGGGTGGCTCAGTCAGTTAAGCATCTGACTTTGGATCAGGTCATGATCTCATGGTTCATGGGTTCGAGCCCCGCATCAGGCTCTGTGCTGACGGCTGGGAGCCTGGAGCCTGCTTTGGATTCTGTGTCTCCCTCTCTCTCTGCCCCTCCCCTGCTCACGCTCTGTCTCCCTCTGTCTCTCAAAAATAAATAAATGTAAAAAAAAAAAAAAAAAAAGGTAAAAAACAAAATAGGTGTTGGATCTTCCACGAAGTGCAAGAGCTTTCATATTTGTTTTAGGGATTGTGTTTTTGGGTTATAATTTACTTAACAAATTACCCAGCAGGGGTTCTCAGGGCACACCCTGCAGAACAGATTACTTACCTCCATGGCCACATGTGCACCCAAACACAACTATCACTGTCCAAGTCATCTCCAAAGATATCCAAGAAGTAACATGTAACTCAGCACAAAATAGTCTAGCAAGGACAGTTACACTAGTCTTAAGGAGACCTCAGAAAGAGCATTTGGAAATACGTGCACTTTGTGAATTTGAGCAAAGTCACAGGAAGCCATCTCATCTTATCCTTTGGGAACAGCTTGAGGATAAAATGACCAACAGCAACCAAAAAAACCCAAAAACAAAAAACAAAGAATCACCCTCAGCATTCTTTCTGCGGCTCAATAGCAAGAGTAGAAGTGGCATAAAGATGAGATCCTGTCATATACTCGGAATAGAAATCCCAACTTTTCCCAGCCAAATTTTATCTACCCTTCCAGGTACAACTTGAATGCATGTCATCTGTGAGACCCTCCCCATCCCAATCTTTCCATCTTTCTGTTTATGTTACAGTAACTAATCCCATATCCATGCCATTACCACTTGTCTGCCTCCCGTAGTGATGCCAGGAGAGCTAATGTTGACTTTGCCAACCTCTCCTAGCTAGGGATAGCTGTGTCTCATGGTTCCGGCTAATGAGATGCAGGTAAGAGTGGCGCTGACGGGGGACTGGTAAGAGAGCTTCTTTCCTGACAAAAGGGATTGATGACACCAGCACCTGGTACTACCTTTCCCCTTCCTGCTTTTAATACCAAGCTACAGCTGCCGACTGGCAACCATGAGAGAAAGGTCAAGGGAAAAGCAGAGATGCCAGCACAGAACCAAGAGTCTTGGCTTCATTAAACTGACGAATTAGCCACATACCTCTGGGCTTCTTATACGGTAAAGAATTAACCTCCATTTGTTCGGGCCCCCGTTCGATTTTTGATTACTTCCATCCAAAAGCATT
This sequence comes from Panthera leo, assembly GCF_018350215.1. Taxonomy (NCBI): domain Eukaryota; kingdom Metazoa; phylum Chordata; class Mammalia; order Carnivora; family Felidae; genus Panthera; species Panthera leo. The sequence continues at coordinate 29,900,890 of NC_056686.1, forward strand.
CCTAACTTATACAACCCCATATGTGACCTGTCCTACGCAGCCTTGAGAAGTCTTTCTGAGGGTCTTATTATGTATCAGGCACTGCAAAAATGACATTATAACCGTTGTCTCATTTAATCACAGCAACGTTGTGAGGTCGGTACTTACTACCCCACTTCACAGATGTGGAAACTGAGGCAGCAAGATGTTAAGTAACTACTCTGTAATACTATGTGGCCTTGCATTACTATTTAACTGACTGTCCCCCTCATAATAAAATTTAAATGTGGTACAGGAACCACATTTGTTCAGAACGTGGTAGATGGAAGACCAAACTGAAAGTATCCATAGAAACTGAGCCATTAGCAATTTTGTCCTTGACTTGTCAAGCCTCTGAGCCCTGTGTCCTGCCATGGATACCTATTTAGCCACTGGCCAGAGTCATCCTTCAAGGTCCAGGGCTGGGTAGGTCACATAGGTGAAGTTGGCCTCATCTGAAGCCCCAGGCGTTCAGTGGGGAGGGTGGGGGCCAGCAGCAAGCTGCTCACTGTCTGCAGTGGGTTCTGAGTCGTGGGTTCTGAGTGAGGTCATAAAAAGACTACTAGCGTAGAAGAAGCTATAAACGAAAACCAATGCCCATTGCTTGTATTATTCCAGATGGAATAAAACAGTACTATACACTCAGCAAAATGCTCGTGAATTAATTCTTTTTAAGTGTGTGGCAGGGGTGGGTAGGGAGGGTCTGATGATTCATGTCCTAAAGGGAACATTTTAACAACATCAAACAACATACGTGTGGGAACATACGTGTGGTTGAGTAATGATCGGGTCTCTTCTCATTACTGTTCCTATATAATTACCAGTATTAGGCAGCCATACGCAACACTAAGTACACTGGACTGGGGGTTAGCACCAATGGGTTGAGGTTCCAGCTCTGCCACGTGGCCACGTGACCTGGCGCGGGCAATACATCCCCTAAGCCTCAGACACAACGCAGCAGTAATAACACCTGCCTCCTAGGGTTCCTGTGAGGATCGGGCTAGATTACGGACATGTAAGTGTCTTATCAATAATAAAGCACCAACCAAATGTTGGGGGTGACGAGTACTCACAGTCAACCTCCTCCGTCAGCGACTTAATAGCATTCCTTACCCAGCATGCACCAGCATATAGGAGATAAACCTCCAGGCTTCCTCCCTCTTCTCAGGACTGTAGATAAAGGGACTCTCCAGGATGCCTGTGTCCAGGGTGATCCACTGTTTCTGAGGCTTCCACACAGCATAGTAAATAAACACTGCCAGCTGACCGGGAGGGGCAGACAGGAATGTTAACCACCTTCTGCAGAGAGTGGCCCCATTAAAGCCCACGGACACTACCTTGGTTCCAAATGATTAGCTCTCAAGGGGGCCATTCCGTAGCAAGTGCTCAAAAGATGACAGGAATTAAATTTCCCTGCTGCATATCTGCCCACGTAACCGTGGTCATAGCCTACTTCCTCCAGTGAGTAGGAGCGGCCCCACACCAAATATGAAGAAAATGCTTTCTGAGCCCCCTACCCCCCTTAAATACCCTCTGCCCTCATCTTTCCATTCCCATTTGGTCTCTCATTTACACGGTAATATTAAGTCACTGCTGGCTTCCAAAGAATAGGGAAAGGGAACAATAGTAACTTTCAGCCGAGAAGCCTGGCAAACACGACCTTAACCAAGTGATGAAGGTTCATGTCACCAGGGATGCCATGTGGAGGTCCCCTACTCCCTGATGTGATAGGATGAGAAAGGCACTTCACCTCTGCGTGTTCCTCCCTAAAACCCGTAACTCCAGTCTAATCATGAGAAAAACATCAGACAAGCCTGCATTGGGGGATAATCTACAGAATACCTGGCCCATACTCAAGATTATCAGAGTCATGAAAACAAAGCCTGAGAAACTGTCACAGATTAGAGGACACTGGGGGAACATGACAACTGAATGTGAGAACTCTGGGTTGCAGGATACAGAAGGGATAGAAAGAGGACATTAATGGAAAAGCTAGTAAAAATTGATATTAAGGGGCGCCTGAGTGGCTCAGCCAGTTAAGTGTCCAACTTAGACTCAAGTAATGATCTCATGGTTTGTGAGTTCAAACCCCGCATCCAGCTATCTGCTCTCAGCGCAGAGCCTGCTTTGGATCCTCTGTCTCCCCTCTCTCTCTCTCTCTCCCCCTCTCTCTCTCTCTGCCCCTCCCCTGCTAACGTTCTCTCTCTCTCTCTCTCAAAAAATAAACATTAAAACAAGAAAGATTTAAAAATACATACATAGAGGGGCGCCTGGGTTGCTCAGTCGGTTGAGCGACTGACTTCGGCTCAGGTCATGATCTCACGGTTCGTGGGTTTGAGCCCCGCGTCAGGCTCTGTGCTGACAGCTTGGAGCTTGAAACCTGCTTTGGATTCTGTGTCTCCCTCTCTCTGACCCTTCCCCACTCACGCTCTGTCTCTCAAAAATAAATTAAAATGTTTAAAAAAATTTTTTTAAATACATACATACATAAGAACTTTTATTTAAGGGGCACCTAGGTGGCTCAGTAGGTTGAACATCCAACTCTTAATTTCAGCTTAGGTCATGATACCAAGGTTGTGGACTTGAGCCCCACATCAGCATGGAGCCTACTTGAAATTCTCTCTCTCCCTCTGCCCATCTCCCCTGCTCGTGCTCTCTCTCTCTAAAATAAAAAAAATTAGGGGCACCTGGGTGGCTCAGTCGGTTAAGCATCCAAATTCGGCTCAGGTCACGATCTCATGGTTCGTGGGTTTGAGCCCTACATCAGGCTCTGTGCTGACAGCTCAGAGCCTGGAGCGGGGTTTCAGTCTCCCTCTCTCTCTGCCCCTCCCCCACTCGTGCTCTGTCTCCCTCTGTCTCAAAAATAAATAAATATTAAAAAAAATTAAAAAATAAATAAAATAAAATAAAATAATTAAAATTAAAAAAAAATAAAGCTTTTATTTTAAAAACTGATTTTGGAGCACTTGTGTGCCTCAGTCAGTTGAGCGTCCAACTCTTGATTTCAGCTCAGGTCATGATCTTATGGTTGTGGGATCAAGTCCCATGCAGGGTGCTGCACCGACAGCTAGGGGCCTATTTGGGATTCTCCTCCTCTCTCACCGCCCCTCCTCCACTTGCTCCTTCTCCCTCTCTCTCTGTCTCTCCCTCACTCGCTCTCATTCTCAAAATAAATAAATAAACATTAAAAAAAAACACACCCTGATCTTTCAGGGTGCCTGGCTGGTTCAGTCAGTAGAGTATGTGACTCTTGATCTCAGGGTTCTAAGTTCGAGCCCCATATTGGGTATAGAGATTACTTATAAATAAATAAATAAATAAATAAATAAATAAATAAATAAACAAATAAACAAATAAATAATAAATAGTTTTTAAAAAGACACTGATCTTTCTGTGAGAGACAAATACCCACAATGGTTGTACAGATTACTTGAAAATCAATCAATCAATCAATGATTTTTAAAAAAGAAACTGATCTTTCTGTGAGAGACAGATATCTTAGCACCCACTCTATGACCCTTCCTGGGAAAACTGCCCTTTCCACAGCACTGACTACAACAGTCATGTTTCGTATCACGTGACCTTATCCTATTATGCCCCAATTCCCCCAGACCCCCAGCACTCACACACCTGATTGGACCATGGGCAGGCCAGCCAATCCATAGGCTGGAAGGATAACCTGATAGAGTGTGCCAGGAGTGTTTACTCATTACCCTTTTCTTTATCTGAACCATAAGAGGCTAGCTCCCTATGATGGTTCATTTTATGTGTCAATTTGGCTAGACCATGATACCCAGATATTTGGTCAAAATCATTCTGGATGTTTCTGTGAAGATATTTTTTAGATGAGATCAATGTTAAAATCAATAGACTGAGTAAAGCAGATTACCCTCCATAACGTGGTGTCTCAACAAATGAGTTTAAAGCCTTGATAGAACAGACTGACCTCCTCTGAGGGAAAGGGAATTCTGCCTTTGAGGGAAAGTATGACTGCCTTTGAACTACAACTACAACTCTTATCCCCCTAGATCTCCAGCCTGCTGGCCTACCCTCGATTTTGAATTTGCCAAGCTTCCACAATTACATGAGCCAATTCCTTAAAATCAATCAAGTTCTCTCTCCATATCTATGTAGAGATGGATGGATGGATGGATGGATAATGTGTGTGTGTTTGTGTGTGTACACACTCGATTACTTCTATTTCTCTAAAGAACCCTGACTAATACCATTCTTGATAAGGAAGTGGAGACATCAGTGGGAATGATCAGAGACTTCCTAATGTCCCTGAAGTCACACCCCACACACATGCATCTTCTGCCAATTTCTTTTTTTTTTTTTAATTTTTTTTTAACGTTTATTCATTTTTGAGACAGAGAGAGAGACAGAGCATGAATGGGGAAGGTCAGAGAGAGAGGGAGACACAGAATCTGAAACAGGCTTCAGGCTCTGAGCTGTCAGCACAGAGCCCGACGTGGGGCTCGAACTCACGGACCGCGAGATCATGACCTGAGCCGAAGTTGGACGCCCAACCGACTGAGCCACCCAGGCGCCCCTTCTGCCAATTTCTTTATGAGACATCATGGTGTAGGAGAAAAAGGTTGGTAAGATGAGGCTCAGGAAAAGCCCAGTGCTGGCCCAGTCATACATATGTGACCTTGGGCAATTCATTCCACCTCTCTGAGCCTTGTACTCTTTTCTGGAAAATAAAAGGGCTTACTTGATCAGAGTCTGAAAACACACTACATGCTACCACAGTAGACATCATTAGAGGATTCCATTCTTTTTTTCCCTACTGAAATGTGGCGGCAGCCTATAGTCTATAGAAGCAATCAGTTCATGAGATCAAACCAATCTGTGACCCCAAGATTATTTGGTTTCTAAAGGCCCAACATCTAAAATGAAATGAAGCCACAGAAATAGTAGTCACAGCTGGGACGAGGACTTGCTTGAAAAATAAAACTCACCCTTGGCTGAAAGTGACTGGGAACACAGGAAAGACCTAAGGAGACTTCAGAGAGGGTGAAGTTGAGTTCCGCGTGGGCTGTGCCTGCCACCACCAAGCTCTCTTCTCTTCTCTAGATGTGATCGAAGCCCCCGTGTGTTTGCAACTCCCCAGGGGTACTTACACTAGTGCCCACCACCCAACTCACTCACCTCAGCAATGCTGATGGAGATGATGAACACAGGGGGTGGGAGGCAGTTAGCTCTCTCCAAGTATGTTCTTCGAACCTTTTCAGGAAGCATCCATTTTGAGACAACCCTGTGGACCTTTTTATTCTTGAAGGGATCTTTACCTCCCCCATCCTCTCGCATTTCCTTCTCTTCTTCCAGCTCTCCTTTCATGTCTCCATCCAAATTCAGAGTCACATCCTCTATCTCCAAATCGCGATCAGCAGCCATTGTCCTGGGTCTTCCCTCCACCTAAAAGGGACATGAATGTCAAGGAAAAACAGATGACTCTATAGTCCTTGGGCCACAGATCTTTCCTGAGCTGTCTGGTACAACCACTGGTTTGTTTCCTCGGCCTTTCCTGGATATTAATAGAAGGCAGTTGAAGATCTGGTGCCCACATACTCACAATATCCATATCCTCATCCCTAGCATGTAATTGTGACAAAGCAATAGGGTCTCCCCAAATGAGGGAGAGGGCTCCCCGGGGTCACTTCTATCGCCACCACCCAAAGAATGGACTAGAGCCTTGGAATAGAAACCCTACCTTGTATGTCCCTTCCTTCCCCTCTGCCACTGACTGTCAAGTCAACCATCAGCGTAAGAGATGCCTTGGCCATGAAGTGATGCATCTCAGAGCCCAAACCATGCACACCGCATAACTGAACCCAGTCTCGTCCAGCTAAAGTGAATGGTCTCCTTTCCCATTTTAGTCTCATCTCGCTTCTACTCCCAGGCCAAACACAGGTCTCAGATTTCTGACTCAGAATCAAAAATAGTTTACCGAGCATCTACTGTGTATCAGGCACTATGCTGGAGCCTTTCACATCTATTGACTCATTGGACTTCCACAATAACCCCAGGAGGTGGGGATTTGTAGTCCCATTTATGGATAAAAAACTGAGCTGCCCATTCTGCTCCCCAAAAAAGAATCAAACCTACATCTTACCAGCTCTCTTCCTAAACCAGCACTGCCCATTCGGTAGCACACTCGAGTTAGGAAGGCCATTCCTTGCTGGTCCTCCAGGCACAAGGTCAATACCCTTGCTGAAACACATCTCCCCAACGATGCTCTGACATCCAAAGCTCTTGGCTGAGTTCTTCCTAATTTCCACATCAGGTATTCCCTTGAATTCAATCCTCAACATTCAATTATTCAAGTATTTATTCAGTAAACATCTATGGAACACCTACTAGGTATCAGGCCACCATCCCTAGTCCAAAGGGTTGACAATGTAATGGAGGAAACAGAGGTCAATAAAAATCATACAAATAATTGTCTCATTACACTGTGATAGGGGACACCAAGCAGGTGTATAAGATACCAAGGCAGCATGTCTGTAACAGAGATGGCTGATCCACATACTTTCTTATCCCTATGCCATGTACTGTCCTTTCCCTGTTGGTCTGGTTCTGTTATTTTTTTTTTTTAATGTTTATTTATTTATTTATTTATTTAGAGAGAGAGAGAGAGCACAAGCAGAGGGAGGGCAGAGAGGGAGGGAGAGAGAGAATCCCAAGCAGGCTCCACACTGTCAGCTCAGAGCCCAATGCGGGACTTGAACTCACAAAACGTGAGATCATGACCTGTGCCGAAAACAGGAGTTGGGCACTTAACCAACTGAGCCACCCTGGTTAACCAGGCACTCCTAGTTCTGTTATTTTTTGCTCCTGGTTAAACTACTTAAATCATTCAAATATTTCTGTGGTCAAAAGTGGGGGGAAGGGCTGGAATAGTGAGGGAAAAAAATGTTGCAAAATAGTTGTAGAGTACAATCCAATTTTTGTAAAAAGTAACATACTGTTAAGACACAGAACAGATGAACAGGAGGGAAGGGAAGCAAAAATAATATAAAAACAGGGAGGGAGACAAAACATAAGAAACTCTTTAAAAATAGAGAACAAACAGAGGGTTACTGGAAGGGTTGTGGGAGGGGGGATAGGCTAAATGGGGAAGGGGCATTAAGGAATCTACTCCTGAAATCATTATTGCACTATATGCTAACTTGGATGTAAATTAAAAAGTAATAATAAAATAAAGTAACAAAAATAAATAAATAAAGTCAACCTCACACACACAAAAAAAGTAACATACTGATACACAGGAAGAAATCTGGAAAATTAACCATGATTATATCTGCATGGTGGGTGGGATTTCACGAGATTTTTGCCTCCTGTGCAGGGGTGGGCCCAGATTTTGCGGAGCCTAAAGTGTAAACAATTTGGGCGGTTTTCCTTGGAAAAAATAATATAAAATTAAAGTTACAAAATATAAAAATTGCAAAAGTAGATACTGGCCTTTGCAGGAGCCCATGCAAATGAAAGAGACCTGAAGTTTATTAGCTTCAGAGGCAGCCTCTGTTTATATTTGATTTTTAAAGGTTTTATTACTATTTTAATTAAAAAACAAAAAACAAATAAAGGTGTGCCTGGGTGGCTCTGCCAGTTAAGCGTCCAACCAGCTCAAGTCACGATCTCACAGTTCATGAGTTCCAGTCCTGCATCAGGCTCTGTGCTGGCAGTGTGGAGCCTCCTTGGGATTCTCGCTCTCTCCTCTCTGCCCTTCCCCTACTCAAGCTTTCTCTATGTTTCAAAATAAATAAATAAATAACTTTAAAAAATAATAATAATAATAAATTAGAAAAGAAATAAATAAAGCCATATCTATGACACCTTGACTTGATCCTAAAGTCTCAACTACTGTACTATTTCTCCCCTCCCCTTTGTGGCCTAATATCTTGAAGGAGGAGTCTGTACCCCTAACCAGATGGTCATCTGCATCCTCCATTGGAACTGATCTCCTGAGTTACACCCTTCAAACAAATCCACTTCAAGGGCACCTGGGTGGCTCAGTTGGTTAAACGCCCAACTTCGGCTCAGGTCATGATCTCAGGGTTCATAAGTTTGAGCCCTGAATCGGGCTCTGTGCTGACAGCTCAGAGCCCAGATGGAGCCTGCTTCAGATTCTAGGTCTCCCTCTCTCTCTCTCTCTGCCCCTGCCCCACTCGCATTCTGTCTGTCTGTCTCTCTCTCTAATTTATTAAATTTAATAAATTTTAAACATTTACTAATGTTTAAAATAAATAAACATTAAAAAAAAGTTAATTCAAAAAATCCACTTAAGGAGTGATGTGAGTCCCAATCACGCAGGCAGAGCACCGCTGGCATTTCAAAGCACATACCCACGCAAAATCTCACATACTCCTCAGAATAAGCTGAAGTAAAAAGAAGGCAAGGGTTGTGTTCCCAATTCTCCTCATCTTCAACCTTCCTAACAGACCTTCTTTCATTCATCTCTCATCTCAACCATATTTTATTCACTGACTTCCTTCTCCTGCCCTCAAGCCACAGGCATCCCCTCTGCGTGCTTCAACAACACTCTTGTCCTGCAATTGGACTTCTCTAACTCGGTGAAGAGGAGCTAGTGGCAAGGTCACTAGAGGACAGGAACACAGGCTTTGACACTAGACAGACTGGGGAATGGCTCCGTCTTATTTTTCTTTACAACCTCAGGCAATGGCCGCAGGCCTGGTACCATAAACCCTAGCATGGTGGTTGCAAGGGCATGGGGGGAAGGGAGAAAATGGGGAGTTGTCTGATTTAATGGGTGCAAAGTTTCAGTGTAGGAAGATAAAGTTCTGGAGATGGATGGTGTTAAGAGTTTCACAACAATGTAAAAGTACTTAATGCCAATGAACTGTATACTTAAAAATGGCTAAAATGGTAAATTTTAAGTTATGTATGTTCTACCCACCACCCCCAACACACACACACACACACACAAAACAATAATGCAAAACTTTCAAGGTCATTGCAAAGATTAGATACAGTGTATCACCCATATGTGCTTCATCAATGATATATATATATATATATATATATATATATATATATACACACACGTATATATATATATATATTTTTTTTTTTTTATTTTTATTTTTTAAATATGACCCACGGAGCCAGATGACTGGGATTAAAACACAGCTCTACTACATTATCAACTGTAAACTTAGGTAAATCACTTAAATTCTCTGGGCCTCAGATTACATTTTTTTAAATTGTGGTAATATACACGTAACATAAAAATTTATCACTTTAGGGGCGCCTGGATGACTCAGTTGTTTGGGCATCCAGCTCTTGATTTCAGCTCAGGTCATGATGTCATGGGTTTGCGAGTTCAAGCCCTGCATTGGGTTCCGTGCTGACAGTGCAAGCCTGCTTGGAATTCTCTCTGTCCCTCCCCAACTCGCTCTCTCTCTCTCTCTCTCAATCTCTCTCAAAATAAACAAGTAAACTTAAAAAAAATTACCACTTTAACCATTTTAAAGTATACAATTCAGTGTCATTAAGTACATTTACAATGTTATGTAACCATCACCACTATCTAGTTCAGGAACTTTTTCATTACCCCAGACAAAAACTCCAAACCCATTAAGCAATCTCTCCATTGCCATCTCTCTCCAGCCCATGGCAACCACTTTTCTGTCTCTATGGATTTACTTATTTGGGGGACTTCATGAAAATGGAATCATACAATATGTGGCCTTTTGAGTCTGGCTTCTCTTAGAAGAAAGTCTTCAAGGTTCATTCCTTTTTTTTTTTTTTTTTTTAAATAGGTACCACACCCAATGTGGGGCTTGAACTCACAACCGAGATCAAGAGTCATAGGCGGAGATGATGGGTTAAATAGGTGATGGGTATCAAGGACGGCACTTGTTGTGATGAGCACTGGGTGTTGTATTTAAGTGATGAATCACTAAATTCTACACCTGAAACTAATATTACACTGCACATTAACTAACTGGAATTTAATAAATTTGAAGAAGGAAAAAAAAGAGTCACATGCCCCACCTACTGAGCCAGCCAGGTGCCCCAGGACTTCATTCCTTTAGTATAGTAATTAATTAAGTACAGTAATAATAAGTATAATTAATATAAGTATATAACTAAGTATAATAATTAATATAGTAATTCTATATTTAACTTATTGGGAAACTCTCAGATTCCATTTTAAAGTGGGGATAATGATAGAACTTACCTTGTAGCATTGTTGGAAAGATTGTTGGAGGTAATGGGGGCTCCTGAGTCAGTTAAGCCTCAACTCTTGATTTTGGCTCAAGTGTTTGGCTCAAGTCATGATCTCACTCATTTTCCCTCCCTCTCTTTCTCTCTCTCTCTCTCTCTCTCTCTCAAATAAATAAATAAATAAATAGACAAGCATTTTGAAAAATCCTAAGAAAAGATTATTTGAGGTAATGCATGTAAAGCACTTAGAATAGTATCTGGCACATGGGAAACACTCCATAATTTTATTATTAGCTATGGACGGATGAGTGGGTGGATGGATGGATGGATGGATGGTTGGCTGGCTGGAAAGATGAAAGGGATGGGCTGAGTCTAGGGCCTATTTTCATACTGTAAGTTACTGGAAATCAACTCATACTGCAAGTTACTGGAAATCAACTCATACTGAATTTATTCTTAAAAATACTTCATTAGGCAGTTTCCACATTACAATAGGTTATATTCAGAAAATTTAGGGAAGAAGAGAATTCCCCTTCCATGTGACTTTTCCCCCAGCAACTTTTCTGAAAAGAAAGTCTTCCTCCCTCCCCTACATCTTCCACCTTCCCACTCACCCGGCCTCCCAGGGACAGACACTAAGTCTGGAGACCTAATTATTGCATTAATTTTCCTTGAATGCTGTTGACTATTTCCAGTTTTGTGACTTCTCACGATTGCCAAAACACAGTGTGGGTTGGAGACTCACAGTGTTTAACTGCAAATATTAAAGCATTTAAAAATTTTTTTAATGTTTATTTATTTTTGAGAGACAGAGACAGAGTGCAAGCAGGGGAGGGGCAGAAGAGAGAGGGAGACACAGAATCCGAAGCAGGCTCCAGGCTCCGAGCTGTCAGCACAGAGCCTGACGCGGGCCTCAAACTCACAAACTGTGAGATCATACCTGAACTGAAGTCGGACATTCAACCGATTGAGCCACCCAGGCGCCCCTAAAGTATTTTAAAAATAAGTTCAACTAGTGATGATTAACATTGTGTTAATAAGCTCTACTGTAAATTGAAATACCATACACGATCACTTTATGAGGAAATAAAATTCTACAATGTTAATATAACTTGATAGCTATAAAAGGAACTAGAAAACTAAGGCTTACATTTCCTCAAAATTTTCTCTTTTCTCCAGACTTCAAACTTTCCAGAAATTTTACAAAGTCAAGCCCACCACTTTAGGTATTTTAATGAAATGTATTTCCTGTGCTGCAAAGATATCTGCCCCATTCGGTTTAGGCAAGACTCACTGTGGCTGTGCTTTCTTCCTTGGCAGGGAGAGTAGACAGATCTGACATGTAGTTCTAGCTACATCAGCCTCTTGCAACAGATGAAAACGTTGGTGGCCACTGCAGGGTTTGGGGTTTACCTCTCTTCTCAATCACGGTCACACTCTGACTTCCCTCCCCGTCTGTGTGCCCTGTTGCTTGGAGACAGGGGCCTCTCCCTGATTCATCCATCTCTCCAACATCTGCTTCTCAATACTTCCAGTCTCTGACATTCCCTGTCCCTCCCACTCCTGTTTATCTTCTGCTCCCACACCTGAATTTCTGAGCACAGCTCACCACCCTGGAAACATTAGTAATCAAACAATGAAAAGACTATCCATACTTTTGGGGCTGTGGGAAACAGGTGCAGCCTTTTGGGAAGGCAACTGGGCAGTAATTGCCCAAAATAGAAAAGCATATAACTTTCAACAGAACCACCCTCCTCCTAGAAATCTATCCTGCAAATGTATCTGAGCAAGTATACAAAGCTATATTTCAAAGATGTTCAGCGCAGAACAATTTACAGCAGTGAAAAATCACAAAGAACTAGAATGTACTTCAGTTGGGTTGTTGCATTTCCTGCCTGTTCCAATCCTTAGGTAGTTAGTTCTTCCTTACACTGTGCTGAAATCTGCTCACCAGCACATTTGCTCCCGGGTCCAATGTTTTCCTCCCTAGGCTAATCTAAGGTTATGGCGTTAATTTTGTCCCTACGTGGGCGTGGCCTGGATATTCCATGGGCTCTACAGGTCAAAGTTGGGGTAGGGTCTCTGGAAGCATACTTTAGATTACCGGAATTTTTGGAGGCCCAATTAAATAAAGCAGGAGTCTCAAAACAAGTCAGCAATGAATACAACACATCATAGTCTTAAAGAGATATAAATGCATCTGCAGCTATCAAATTATTCACTTTGTCACTCTCATCACAGTGTGATATATTGAGAGGCCTTATTTACCGCACTGATTGTGTTTCTTACTAAGCAAAAATCATCCAGGTGTCTTGAGCTTTCTTTAATGTTGGCTTGATGTTGTGCCTCACCTCCTTCCTTTTATCTTTAGCAGGTGGCTGTCAACTCTGTTGAAATCTCTCTGTCTCTCTCCTTCTCCGCCCCACCCCCCCACCCAGATCAAAATCAGGTGGCGCTGCTGTGAAAAGTCCTCATCCTACCAGTATGGAACAACGAAGGTGGACTGTTAAAAAGAATGCTGGAGGAGTAGAAAAGACTCATGTTCTTCAAGTTAAAATGAAGATATTCCCCCTGTGCATCAAAGACTTTCTCTTCATGGTTGCCAAGTATTCCTTTTTTTAAAGTTGGCTCCATGCCCCATGTGGCCCTCAAACTCACAACCCTGAGATCAAGAGTCAACTGCTCTACCAACTGAGCCAGCCAGGTACCCCAGCAAGGATTCTCAAGGAAAGGAAAAGTGGGGAGGCTCAACCGGCTAAGCATCTGACTCTTGGTTTCCGCTCAGGTCATGATCTCACAGTTTGAGTTTGAGCCCTGCATCGGACTTCACACTGTCAGTGCAGAGCCTACTTGGGATTCTCTCTCTCTCTCCCTCCCTCTCTGCCCTGCCCCTCCCCTCCCCCCGCCTCTCTCTCATTCTCTCAAAATAAATAAATAAATAAACTTAAAAAAGAAATTAGAGGAAAACTGGAAAGAACTTCCTTACATCCTGTCTTTGTGTGGAATAAGTATTGCTCATGATATGAATCATGGAGCCATTGTGTTGGCCAAGGATTGGAAAGGGTGGGGCAATGCTCATTTACCCAGAACACTCTTCTGCCTTAAAAAAAAAAAAAAAAGTAGAGGGTGCCTGGATGGCTCAGTGGATTAAGCGTCCAACTTTGGCTCAGGTCATGATCTAGCATGATCTAGCGGTTTGTGAGTTTGTGCCTCACATCAGGTTCTGTGCTGACAGCTCAGAGCCTGGAGCCTGCTTCAGATTCTGTGTCTCCAGCTCTCTGCCCCTCCCCCACTCACGCTCTGTCTCTTTTCTCTCAAAAATAAATAAACATGAAAAAAAAATTTTTTTAATGTAGAGAGAGATTTCCATAAGGAGATTTACACAGGAGACCCTTGACAATGGCAAGAGATTTTTCCAAAGACCTTTCAAGAGCTGGGGTACCTGGGTGGCTCAGTGGGTTAGGTGTCTGACTTTGGCTCAGGTCATGATCTTGCCATTCACAAGTTCGAGCCCCGCATCAGGCTCTGTGCTGACAGCTCGAAGCCTGGAGCCTGCTTCAGATTCTGTGTCTCCCTCCCTCTCTGCCCCTCTCCCGTTCACACTCTGTCTCTGTCTCTCAAAAAATGAATAAACATTAAAAAAAAATTTTTTAAAGACCTTTCAAGAGCCTTAGTAAACCATATAGTATCTCCCAAAATTATGTTAAAATTATGGCCAGAAAATTCTAAGCGATTGCATTTCAGACCCTAAATAATTCTATAATTGCAGGTGTAAGGTTATTTATAAAGTTTGTTATGTGAGAAATATCAATTAACTATGTTCAACACTCTGCACCCAAGGTCCCAAAGAAGAAAAGAAAATAGAACCTTGGTTCATTAATTGTGCCTCTTTCGTCTTTATGTAAACTTTAACTTCTCTCTTGAAGACCAGTTTCTTCACTGGCTGAAGCACTCATTAAAACAACTTGCCAAAGCACTTTTCCTTGTATCTCTGTGACGTACATCATACATCTCTTGGTGTCAGGGATCCTAGACACCACTGAACCTGACATTCCATGCCAATGTACCCAAGACTTCTACCTGTGGCAAAACATAAAAAATAAAAGTCACTTTCTCAAACCTCTTCACTTTCTTCTCATTTCTATTTCCGGCACTACCAAGTGATTTATTTTTAGGAGTCTTTTCTACTCCAACAAGAAACAAAGACTTTAGTCACTACATGCAGGTTACATAAAGGCTGTAACTAGTAGAGAAGAGTGAAGTCATGTGAGATGTCAAAGTGGAATGATGGGCCTGGCTCACTAACTAAATGACTAGCAAAATCATTCAGTTCACATTCATTCACAACGGGCCTTTGAGGGTAGCTAATGAAATATGAAAAATGTTAAGTGTTGAATCTGCACATGTCAAGGACTCCCAGTACATTCTTTTGATAATGCTTATATAATGGTCATTTGTCAGAGTTCTTGGAGAATTCCCAATCTCATGAATCCCGCTGGGCAGCAGGGACCACTTCCCACTACAGAAGGTAAAAATTCCCAATCCTAACTGTTCCAGGTCCCTAGGCAACTGGGGCTCAGGTATGTAACTTGGGCTTGACCCATTAGCTGCATTTGCTTAGGATTTTTGAGGCTGGAGCTTCAAGACTGGTTAAGTTCTTTCCAGTGGTGACGATAAAGCAGTGGCAACAGTGTCCACTGTCCAGGCTCGCCATTGGGTCAGTTTGACATCCAGCATCCAAGGCCAGCTGTATCTTGGATACAGGCTGCAGCAATGAACATGGAGCTGCAGAAGCAATAGGGCCATTTTCACCTACCTGGCTCTGTGATGATTTTGGTGTAGTTCTCTGCCACAGGGAGTCAAAATGGAAATAGTCACCCAGGAAAGGAAAGGGATTTGCCTCTCTGAAAACCCAGAGGACTAAGTCAGGCCCACCTTCCCTTCTTCATCTCACCCAGGAGAGCACAGGCACAGCCACCCGCCTTAGGACAACTCTTAGGTCTCCCTTTGTCTCGGCTTATTTCCCAAACCTGGTTTCTGCAGCCTTCCAGTGATTTTGTAACCTACCTGTGATACTGTGAAATACTAAAAAACAAATATTTTCCCACCCAGTTCCTGGCACAGAGCTCCTAAAACCTCTGGAATTTCCTGAGTGACAGGGGTGGGAGGAGCATCTTCTATTATTCATAATAAGCCCCTTTCAACCACACCTGAGTTTATGCTAATGAAGTGACTCTTGGAGGATAGGGCTGGTTGCCTAAGGAAATGACCACGGGATTAGAGGTTAGAGGGTTGGAATTTGCAGGCCCACCTCTGGGAATGGAAGAAGGGCTAGAGATGGAGCTTCATCACCAAAAATCAATAACCAATCATGCCTATGTAATGGAACCTCCATAAAAACTCTAAGCAAAAGGTTCATAGAGCTTCCAGGTTGGTAACCACAGTGAGGCGCTGGGAGAACAAAACACCCAGAGAGGGCATGGAAGTTCTACATCCTTTCCTGTATACCCTGCTCTATGCATCTCTTTCATTTGGTTGCTCTTGACTTGTATCCTTTATGATGAGCCAGTACTAATAAGTAAAGCCCTCTCCTAAATTCTGTGAGCTGTTCTAGCAAATTATTAAGCCCAAGGAAGTGGGGTGGGGGGAAGGGTCACAGAAACCCCAAATTACAGCCAGTTGATCAAAAGTACTGGAAGTCCAGACTTGCAACTGGGGTTTGAAGTGGGGAGCAGTCATATGAAACTGAGCCCTTAGCCAGTGGGGAAGTTAGTGGCAGAATTGCTTGGTGTGAAAAACCCACATATTTGGTGTCAGAAGTGTGAATAGGAGTCGAGAAATAGTTTTTATTTTCCCACCCAATGTGCTTTCAATAAAATTTATTCACTGATGTAATCAACCTGAATCACTCTCTGCCCTTGCAACCAAGAACCTAATAACACCTGAATAGCCAAGAAACTCTTCTACCTGCGGTCTTCCTGTTATAAGTTAAACTCATTTCTTGTTCTGTGTGAGGGAGACACAGTGCAAGGAGAGCACAGAACCAGGAAACCTGTTCTTTGGTCTAGACTCTGCCACTTCCTGGCTGTGTGAGCTGGAGCCTGTCCCTTCCATGCTCTGAACCATGGCTCTCTCTCATGTGCACAGTGAATTGGACAGTCTGCCCCCCAGACCAGTAGTTCTCTAAACTGGCTATGCCTTAGAATCTCCTTGAGCATTTGTTTTTCAACATCAGTTTCCATACAGCTTCCTGGGCCCCACTCCTGAAAACACTAATTGGGTAGATTTAGCAGATCTCTGACAAGTGACGTAGAGACAGCAGCACCTTTGAGACCACAAAGTAAGGACTCCAGGGTCCAGTCCTCTGACAAACTCTGTGATCATCCAACAGAGAGTTCCTGGCACACAGGAGGAGTTTGGAAAATACTTACACCTGTGTAAAGGGTAAACAGACTCTCTGCAACTTTTCTGTAAATCTAAAATTATTCCAAAATAAAAAGTTTATTTGAAAGAATACTGGAAGGAGGGGAGCCTGGGCAGCTCAGTCAGTTAAGCGCCCAACTTCAGCTCAGGTCATGATCTCACCTGAGTTCAAACTCTGCATCAGGCTCTGCGCTGACAGCACAGAGCCTGCTTCAGATCCTCTGTCTCCCTCTCTCTCTCTGTCCCTCCCCTGCTTGCTCTCTCTCAAAAATAAATAAACATTGAAAACAAACAAACAAACAAAAAATGGATACTGGAAGGAAGGAGAGGGGAATCTATCCAGACCACATTAACCAAAACTCTTACATCACTTTTTGTTGAAAAGCACCTCCCACTACCCTTTTCCTCTACATTCAATCCTATTATCATTCCCATCGCTGACCTGTCAGAGGAGACCCACAGAGCCACCACACCCTCATGGCTACAAAAGGACTCGTCAGCTGACTTTTTGCTCAGCACTGTGAAGATCCGAGTTCTGCTCCCAGCATAGTCCTTCATTTCTCTGTGCCTCAGTGTCCTCAGCTGTCAAACAGACCCCCTTTCTCTCCTTAGTATCTCACAGAATCATTGTAAGAAGCAAATGAAATAAGAGTTGCCATAGGAGTGGGCACTTTACTGCCTGCCAGATTCTATGCTAAGCACTTAATGAGCATTCTCTTCATTAATTTTCACGACCTTATAAAATAGGATAAAAACAAAAAAAATTGTTTTTAATAAAACAGGATAATAACACCCCCATTTTATAGATAAGGAAACTCAGGCTCCAAAGTAACTTGATCAAGGTAACGCAGCCAGTGAGGGGAGAGCTGGGAGAGGAACCCAGGGTGTCTGACCCACAGACCCTGTGTGCTCCTCGGCCCTGTGATTTCTGTGCACCAAGTGTTAAAGAAGCGTACATCTTTATGTTGATTATGTTCATCCCGTCCTTCCCTCTACCCTAATCTCCCTCTTCTTCCCCCAGCTCCCCAAACAGACCCACACCAGAGCCTGGGGGTTTCCAAGTGGCAGGCCATCAGCCCAGAGGATGGGGCTGGGAATCCCCACCATTCCCACTGCTGCCACAGGGAGTCAAGATGGAAATAGGCACCCAGGAAAGGAAAGGGATTTGCCTCTCTGAAAACCCAGAGGACTAAGTCAGGCTCACCTTCCCTTCTTCATCTCACCCAGGAGAGCACAGGCACAGCCACCCGCCTTAGGACAACTCCTCTTTGGCAGAAAGAGACTTTCGATCATTAGTTTGTGCTGTTTTGCTAGTTGCATTCAAATGAGTAGGTTCTAAATATCTGAATTGTTTCTTTAAACAGCTGGCCCCACCCATTCATTGGTACCAGGCCGGCCCTTGCCAAGGCTGAGTCCTGCCTTGATGTGGCCTGGGAGCCCAGGAGGCTGGGCGGCAGGCTGTGCTGGGTGTACCCAATTTTTGCCCAGCCGGACCTGGCGGGGAGGCTTTTGGTGGCGTTGCTAGGCAACCTGGGTAATTGGAGAGGCCACAGATTGGGCTTCTGGGCCACAGAGATTAACAGCCTCCTTCATCACACTGCAAACCATCATTATGCCCAGTTCCAGGGGCCTGCAGCAATCTCTGTGGTTTAGCCTGAAAGAGCGCTTTTTTAGCTACAGAAATTAAGAACCAGCCTTTCAATATTATGGGTTTGTGGCTGTGGTTGTTTTCTTTTTGCTACATCTCTGAGGATACACTCAGAACAAATAAGCAAAAGATTTAAAAACAAAAAATGCTTTCACAAACCCCCTTTTCCAGAAGTTTTTCTTATTCCTAAAGCAAAGCAAACTTGCACTCAACTTTGAGGGTAACTAAGGCAGAGACACTCTGCCTCCCGAGGTCTCTGCACACCCACTATGTATTAAAAGCTTCTCCCTTGGAATCCCACACAACCGTGGCTGTGATTCGGGGTGGGGAACCGGGGCCTTTGTCATGGGCAAGGCCTCTCAATAGGAAAATGTCTTTTTGTGTCTCTCCCATTAACAGCAATTGTAATATCCCCCCCTTCCTAGTCTACAGAACCACTTTCACTTATACCATTTCATTGGATCCTCCTAGCTGCCCTGTGAAGATGACATCATTATTATTCCCATTTTACAGACGAGCAATGAAAACAAAAGAGGCAACTGTGATCAGATACCTACCCAGTCACACGAAAGCTGGGACATAAGGCCATTTTTCTGAGGCCATCCTGAGCTCTCCACTATACTATACTACTTTCCCCAGAGCTATCTAAGATATGACATATATATTTGTACCTTATTGTAATATAAGTAATAGTAACAATAATACACACTGGTGTAGAGACACAAGAACCTCATCCTGTACCTCATACTGTCCTCAACACATCATCCTTGTTGATTGTGGTCAGGCTTTCAAAGCTGCCTCGTGTACACTAAGGAATATGGAAGAATTCCCAGGGATGGACACCCTATTTAGCTACGTTAACAGACCTAGCATACCAGAGTGCAGGGCTCAAGAGAGACACTGACCCTGAGCCACTTCTTCCTTAATTCAAGGAGAGGACTCTGTTTGATAGCATTATGATACTACTACGTTAGCGCCTTAAGTAAGGAGGCAGAATCATTGCTTTCATTAGATATTTGTAGGTACTTTTCAAAAGGTCTTTTAGTACCTCATTGGCAATGTTTCTTGAACAGTGGTCTTTTGATAATGACCAACTGTGCTAGTGTGCACGGGACTAGGGATTTCTTGGGATGTAGAACTTGGGACGCTAAAATCAGGACAGTGCTGGGCAAACTGAGGACAGTCACCTGTCATAGACCACCTACATCAGAATCATCCGGGGAGGTCAGGTGAAAGTGGCTGGTTCTAATCCTATGGCAGTGGTTCTTAACCTTGGCCACACATCAGAATTATCTGAGAAGATTATAAAAAAATATTGATGTTTGGGCTCACCCCAGAACAATGGCATCAGAGCCTCTGGAGCTAGGGCCTGGATACTGTATATTTTAATGTGCAACCCAGACTGAAAGCTCATACCCGAGAGATTTGGATTCAGAGGGTCTGGGCTGGGGTCTTGCCCAGGAATCGGCATGCCTTTTTGACAGCTCCCCAGGGGATTCTTCTGTACACCGTGGTTTAATGACCAATGAATTCTTACATGATGTATGCATTCACTGGACAAGCATTCCCTGAATGCCTTCTGTATGTTGGGCTCTGGAAACACAAAGAAAAAAACAAAACAAAACAAAACAAAATACCTCCTGTTTCCAGGCCCTCCCCATCCAGAAAGGAATAAAATTCTACACATTGTTCCAACACGGTATACTGTGATTTAGATTTATAAAGTGAGTCAGCACCAGCAGGGTGATTACAGTTAATCTGTTCACAGAAACCTAGTGTGATACACAGATATAGAGATAGATAGATAGATAGATAGATAGATAGATAGAGTGGGATTTGTTTCTCCCGTCCTTGAATCTGGGCTAGCCCTGTGACAGGCTTTGACCAATAATACGAGGTAGAAGTAGCACCTCCCAAGGCCAAGCCTTAAGCCTGCAGCCCCCACTCTTGTTCCTCTTGGAAACCTGATTCCATATAAGAAAGTTGGCTACTGGGGCACTTGGCTGTAAAGCATGCAGCTCTTGACCTCAGGGTCCTGAGTTTAAGCCCCATGTTGGGCATAGAGCTTACTTTTAAAAAACAAATAAATAATAATAACAGAAGCTAAAGGAGCACGTGGGGTGGCCCAGTCAATTAAACACCCAACTTCCGCTCAGGCCATGATCTCTCAGTTCATGAGTCTGAGCCCCGCACCAGCGGACTCTCTGCTGTCAACACAGAGCCTGCTTTGGATCCGCTGTCTCCTTCTCTCTCTGCTCCTCCCCAGCTTACGCTCTCTCTCTCTCTCTCAAAAATGAGTAAACATTTTTTTTTAAAGTAAAAACTAATAATAATAAGGCTGATACCCTGAAGCCACTATGTTATGAGGAAGTCCAAGCTACTCATATGGAGAGAGAGACCATGTAGAAGAGCACCAAGGTGCCAGACTTATGAGTGAGTGAAGCCTTCTTAGACCTTATAGCCCAGCTCATCCACCAACTGAATATAGCCAAGTCAGTGACGCCAGCCAATACCATAGAGGGCAGAAGAACGGCTCAGCTGGACCCCGCCCAAATTCCAGACCCACAAAATCATGACAAAATAAAATGATTGTTTTAAGCCACCACATTTTGGGGTGATTTGTTAACACAGCAATAGTTACCAACATACGTCACCAGAACTAGAAGACAGAATGGCGTCCCATACCATTCCGCCTTCCCATTAGCATTGTCCATCTTGGTATCCCTCCAGAGAGTAGACTGCTGATGTCTTACCTGAAATAGTCTCCATCTCAGTTTCCACTCCTGCCCCCGCCCTCCAAAACAAACACGACTATAAATCAGAGTCTAGCAGAATATAGCAACTCTCTCCTTAAAACCTCTTAAAGGGGAGCAATTGGGTGGCTCAGATGGTTGAGCGACCAACTTTTAATTGCGGCTCAGGGCTTGATCTCGCAGTTCGTGGGATCAAGCCCCATGTTGGGCTGCAGCGCGGAGCCTGCTTGGGATTTTCTCTCCCTCTCTCTCTGCCCCTCCCCCCCTCGCACTCTCACACTCTCACTCTCTCAAAATAAATAAACATTAAGAAAACACCTCTCAATGGTTTCCCACTGTCTTCCAGATAAATACAAGATCCTTATCAAGGCTGGTAAGGTCCTGCACAACCTAACTTCTGCCTTCTTTGTAGAATTTTACCACTCTCCCCCAACCTCTATTTTTTCTTTTATACACTGTTTCCCTTTTATATATATGTATTTTTATTGGAATATTATTTTGGGGGCGCCTGGGTGGCTCAGTCGGTTGAGCATCCGACTTCAGCTCAGGTCATGATCTCACAGCTCGTGAGTTCGAGCCCCGCATCGGGCTCTGTGCTGACAGCTCAGAGCCTGGAGCCTGCTTCTGCTTCTGTGTCTCCCTCTCTCTCTGCCCCTAACCCCCTCGCATTCTGTCTCTGTCTCTGTCAAAAATAAATAAACATTAAAAAAAATTTTTTTTAAAAGAAAAAAAATGAAATATTTTTATTGAAGTATTATTAGTTTCAGGCATACAAAATAATGATTCAACAATTATATACATTACAAAATGCTCACCACAATAAGTGTAGTTACCACCTGTCACCATATAACATTACTGTAGTACTATTGACTATATTCCTATGCTGTACTTTTCATCCCCATGACTTATTTCATAAGTTGAAATTTGTACCCCTTAATCCCCTCCACTTATTTCACCTATCCCACCTCCACCTGCTTTTGGCAACCACCAGCTTATTCTCTGTTTATCCATTTGCTTTGTTTTTTAGATTTCACAAATAAGTAAAGTAGTTGTCTTTCTGTCTGATTTATTTCACTTAGCATAATACCCTCTAGGTCCATCCACGTTGTTACGAACGGCAAGATTTCACTCTTTTTTATGGCTGAATAGCATTCCATTGTATATATCACATCTCCTTTACCCATTCATCTACTGGTGGACCCTGAGGTTACTTCCCTATCATGGCTATTGTAAATAATGCTACAATAAACATAGGGGTGCGGGCATCTTTTTGAATGAGTGTTTTCAGGGTGCCTGGGTGGTTCAGTCGCTTCACTTAAGCATCCGACTCTTGATTTCGCCTCAGGTCATGATCTCATGGTTCATGAGTTCAAGCCCTGTGTCAGGCTCTACCCCAACAGCTTGGGGCCTGCTTAGGATTCTCTCTCTCCCTCTCTCTCTCTTTCTCTCTCTCTCTCTCTCTCTGCTCCTCTCTGTCTCAAAATTAAAAAAATAAACATTAAAAAAAAATGAATTAGTGTTTTCATTTTCTTCAGGTAAATACCCAGAATAAGAATTACTGGATCACATGCCATTTCAATTTTTAATTTTTTTTAGGAAATTCCATAATGTTTTCCACAAGTTCTTCTTTCTATCCCAGGAACACCCCAAGCTTTCTCCTGCCTCAGGGTCTTTGCACTTGCCGTTCCCTTGACCTAAACCTTTCTCCCTCACCCCTTCACCCCTCCCACACACCCTAATGTATATACACAAGGCTACCTCCTTCATAACAAAGAGCACCTCCCTAGGAAGTCTTCCTTGACCCACCCCTCTGCTCACCCCAGATATTCTATCACATTCCTCAGCTTATTTGCTCCCAGCACTTGTCACCATCTAAAAATATCTGATGTGTTTATTCATTGTCTGTCTTTTCTACTCGAATATGAACTGCAGAAAAAATAGAAAATGTGTATTTTTTACTCCAACTGTAGGTGCTCAGTAAAAGTTTGCTAAATAAGCCATCGAGAAATGGAGAAGGAAGGAAGTATGGAGTAATAGAAATCACAGCAATCAGAAAACCCTGATCTTGCTTCACTTCTGCCTCCGCTTACTTGCGGACAAGCCACTTCAGCTCCTGAGTCCTGACCACGAACCTCATCACCACCATGATGCACATGGCCAGTGATGTGTAATGTATACCATATGCCAGAAGTCTTCACATTGTTTTGCTCACGAATCCCCATTAGATTTTTTTTTTATGTTTATTTAGTTTTGAGAGAGAGAGAGAGAGAATGAGTGAGTATGCGTGAGCAGGAGAGGGGCAGGGAGAGAGGGAAACAGAGGATCTGAAGCAGGCTCTGGGCAGACAGCAGAGAGCCTGATGCGGGGCTCAGGCTCACAAACCATGAGATGTGACCTGAGCTGAAGGGAGAGGTTCAACTGACTGAGCCACCCAGGTGCCCCCCCCCCATCAGATTTTGAAAAAGCTATGACCCTTTCACACATTTTTATGATAATGACTAAAATTATTTTTCACAAGTTAAAATAGTTTCCAAGATAGAATTTTCTGGGGAGTGCCTGGCTGGCTCAGTTGGTAGAGTAAGTTAACTCTTGATCTTGGGGTTGTGAGTTCGAGCCCCACGTTGGGTGTGGAGATTACTTAAAAATAAAATCTTTTAAAAATACCAAAAGAGAATTTTCTGGCATAGTCTTATTAGAAACATGCATCTAAACCTTGAAGCTATAGATTTAGCTGATTCAATTTATGAAAAATGTCTGCCATGTAATCCAGTTGTTAAAGTCAGGCCTTACTGTCAAACCAATCTGCCAAACCAGAATAATTCTCTACCTGTAAGAAAATCCACCTTCATTTTTAAAATTTCTACAAATGAGTTTATCTATATCCCCATGACAATTAACTCAGGTCCCAATTAACTCTATGATACAATAGAAAAAGAGCTAAGGCACATACATTTAAAGTAGAGTAGCATAATGGGTAAAAGCACAAATTCTAGAGGGGAGGTTCTGGAGTTCAAGTTCTGATTCTGCCACTTAATAGCTCTGTGACCTTGGGTGACTTATTAAATCTGTGGTTGCTGGGGTGCCTGGCTGGCTCAGTCAGTAAAGCACACAGCTCTCAATCTCAGGGGTTGTGAGTTCAAGCCCCAAGTTGGTGTAGAGCTTACTTAAAAAATAATAATAAAACAAATGAAAAGTAAATTCTAAGAGTCTGTAGTAAGGCACCACCCCTTCAGTTTATCTTACCTAATCTCTCAGGAACAAAGCATTCTCCAATTGTCCTGGTTTTTAAATCCCCAAGCAATGCACCATAGAATGATTCAGGACAAATCTAGTAAAGCTAGAGAAGGGAAACAACAAAAGCAGAGTTAGGGTCTCCTGGCTGGCTCAGTTGGTAGAGCATGTGACTCTCAATATCAGGGTCTTGAGTCTAAGCCCCACATTGGACATGAAGCGGGAAGGGAAGGGAAGGGAAGGGAAAGGAAGGGAAGCCAGAAGGGAAAGGAAGGGAAAGAAGGGAAGGGAAGGGAAGGGAAGGGAAGGGAAGGGAAGGGAAGGGAAGCCAGAAGGGAAAGGAAGGGAAGGAAGGGAAGAAGCAGGGAAGGAAGGAAGGAAGGAAGGAAGGAAGGAAGGAAGGAAGGGAGGGAGGAAGAGAGTTCACAAGGATAACCTAAAAGAATCCAGTCAAGCAGATTGCTGTTAGGAAATACCTATAGAATCTGAAGGTCTGGAAACTGATTCTCTGAAAGCTATCCATGCCCACGTACCCCCAGTTCCATATTTAACACAAACTCCAGGGCATATTCAGAGCCTAATATAATTCCTGGTGTCCCACCTACAATTCCTTCTCTCTCCTTTACGTAAGAAAGCACAAATTAGCAAGCAGTATACCCCAAAATTTGCTCCCAATTATGCAAATGTAAATCATTTGTATATTTCAATACTTTTATTAAAAAGAATAGATCAGGGGCACCTGGGTGGCTCAGTTAGTTAAGCATCTCTTGAATTTGGCTCAGGTCATGATCTCACGGTTCATATGTTCGAGCCCCGCATCAGGCTCTGCGCTGACAGTGCAGAGCCTGCTTGGGATTCTCTCTCTGTCCCTCTCTCGCTGCCCCTCCCCCATTCATTCTCTCTCTTTCTCCCCCCCCCCGCCCTGTCTCTCTCTCTCAAAATAAATAAATAAACTTTAAAAAAAAAAATGGATTGGCTGTAACCCAGCAAACAGCTGAGGACAAAGCACCAGTAGATCAGGACACAAGGCAAGTTAGGAGGCCCTTCATGAACCATTATGAAGCCCAAAAAAGGAAGTCCTAACCCAGATCCTAAAAAGAAAGGTTCATTTGCTCAGACAGGTAGGAACTCTGTTAGGCCTAGAGATCTTGGTGCCATTTCCGTGACCCCCATGCATCAGCCACACTTCTGAAATACAAATCAGATGGTGTCCTCCTTTTGCTAAATCCCTTCAATAGTTACCCAATACCCTTGGGATAAAATCTAGTGTCCTTGACAAGGCTCATGACCTGAGCCCTGCCTATTTATCCATCCTCATTTCTTGCCATTCTTCCATATATACTCTCCGCTTCAGCCATACTGAGTCCCTAGCGATCCCAGCTCCCACCCTGCACTAAGCCTTTTCATGAGCATCTCTCTCTGCCAGAATCTTCCCTCCCCAATTTGTTCACCTGGTGAAGTTCTAACAACCCCTTCAAGACCCTGTCCTAAACACCTCCTCTGCAAAGCCTTACTGAACATCGACCATGAGCCTGCCATTGGCTAGGCCCTGGATACAGTAGAGAACAAAGCCAACATGGTAGAATTAAATGCCCCTCATAGTTCCCTCTCCAGGCTCTGCTCCTGTCTAGGGCACCATGTCTTCTTTGTGTTATCACCATCTCCCCCACAAGGCTGTGAGTGCCTTGAGGATAAGACTTCAGTTTTATTCATCTTTAAATCCCTATCAGGAAGCCCACAGAATGTATCAAGAAATGTTTCTTGGAGCCATTTAGCCACAAAGGACTCATGCAATATTTCTTTTTTTTTTTTAAAGTATATTTATTTATTTTGAGAGAGAGAGAGAGAGAGAGAGTGCGCAAGCAGGTCAGGGGCAGAAAGAAAGAGAATATCCCAAGCAAGCTTTGCGCTGTCAGATCATGACCTGAACTGAAGTAGGAGGCTTAACCGACTGAGCCACCCAGGCAACCCCAAACACTTCTGTATTAGGGATATACAAAGTGCTGGTTACACAACTGTGAACAAACAGACATGGTCCCTGCCCTCTTGGGACCAATAGAGCACTTGACTGAATGAATGATGGATGAATAAGTGAATGAATTCATGAATCAGGAAGAGGTGTGCTCCTCCCCGCTGGGACGAAGCAGCCCAGAGCAGGAGATGTCCAGGAATTAAGAAACTGGTGTCTAGGAAGTTGGGAGAATGATCATGTCCTT
Source organism: Panthera leo (assembly GCF_018350215.1). Taxonomy (NCBI): domain Eukaryota; kingdom Metazoa; phylum Chordata; class Mammalia; order Carnivora; family Felidae; genus Panthera; species Panthera leo. The sequence goes on from NC_056686.1 coordinate 29,927,376, forward strand.
TTGTTCTTTCCCATACAGCGGAACTTGAAAGACAAGGAGTTGAACAAAGAGCATGGAGTCTAGAGTCTGACCTAGTCTTGAATTCTGGATCCATTAGTTACTAGCCATGTGACCTTAGGCAATCGCTTAGCCTGTTAGTATCTTCATTTCTTCATCTGTAAAATGGGGATAATAATAATATCATAACAGGGTTATGATTCAATGAGATAATGCATTTAAAAGCCCTTAGGGGCGTCTGGGTGGCTCAGTGTGGACTGAGCATCAGATCTCAGCCCAGGTCATGATCTCACAGTCCCTGGGTTCAAGCAGCATTGGTCTGTCAGCACAGAGCCTGGAGCCTGCTTCAGATTCTGTCTCCATCTCTCTCTGCCCCTCCCCTACTCACTCTCTCTCTCTCCCTCTCAAAAATAAATAAACATTTTAAAAATGTTTATTTATTTATTTTTTAATTTAAAAGCCCTTAGCCTGAGGCCAGGCAGAGTTGGTTTTAGGAATTGGTAGTTCCCATCACTTGCTCAATGTGAGTGCAAATTCAGAAACTGCAGGAGAGCCTGCTGGGAACATCTTTTCCCTCCACTGCAGTCCCAGCCCTGGTCCAGTTCTTCCCTACCCAGTCCCACCCCCACCCCTTTTGAGCCTCCCTCTCCCATCTCCACCTTCCCCTTCGCTACCCATTCTAGGTTTACAAGTCTGCCTAAGTGCTTTCAAGGCCAGGGGTTGTCTCACAGATCTTTACAACCCTACAGAGAGGGGAGGTGGCGGTAGGGAGGAGCAGGGCAGGGAGGGAGCCAAAGAAGGAAAGAGCACAGGTGTTTATTGAGGCCCCCACTACGTCCCAGGCACCCAGCTGGGTGCCTGATATGCGTTGTCTCCTGCCGTCATAACAACACCACTTTAGGGATGAGGAAGCCGGTGCTCAGGAAGTGAACAGGAGAGCTGGAATATGAATCCAAGTGTCTGAGCAACCCCAAAATAATCTTCCACTCTGCCAGGCTGCCCACCAGTTTATAATTATTAAACGCGTGTGAAATACATACCTGTTTTCCTATTCCCAGAGATTGTGTGCCCCCTCCCCCAGAATCCAGGTATATGCTCAAACAGTGATGAATAAACAAATGAATAATTACAAATGAATGAGCAAAATCCCTCAGATACCGGTACCAGGAAGGAGGAAACAAATAACGTTGGGGAGGCGCCTAGCAGGAAGAAGCTGGAGAGGCTGTTTCCCATGGCTGTGGTGTCTAATGTGGGGAAGGAGGTCTAGCAACTGGCTTGGTTGGAGGGAGAAAAAAGTTGGGGGACAGACGTGGGGAGGGAGGTTGCTTCCTGGGGGAAACATGAAGAAGGGAGAGAGCCAGTGATCGACCAGAACCTTGAAGGAGAGTGGCGTGACCTGGTCCCTGCCAACCGTGTCCCTGGGGGAGAAGCCAGACACAGCCCCCCCCCCCCACTCCTGACTCAACATGCTACTTTTATTTATTTATTTATTTATTTATTTATTTATTTATTTTAAGCTTATTTATTTACTTAAGGAATCTCTACACCCAAGGTGGGGCTCGAACTCACGACCTGAGATCAAGAGTCGCATGCTCCCCGGACTGAGCCAGCTGGGCGCCCCTCAACATGTTACTTTTAAAATGAAAGTTGCAGGATCCCAAGCGGCCATCCAGAAGGATACTCCCGGAGGGAGGTTGCCAAGAGAGTACCCCACGCCGGCTCCTTCCCGCAAGAGCCCCGCGGCCTCCGGCCTTTTTGACCCCCCTGGCGCTTCCTGCCCCGCGGCCTCCTCCCCACCGCGGGCCTCCCTCCACCCGTCCCAGCTCCCGCTGCTTACCTCGGGAGGCCGACGGCAGTCCCAGCCGGGACAGGCTGCACCCCCGCGTTCCAGGGCGCCTGGGCCAAGGGGCTGGCTCCCCTGCCCTGAAGTTCCCTCCCTGCCAGGAGCTCCTTGGTCCCTCCCCCAAACTAAAATCGTCCCAACAGGTTCCCAGCCGCCCAGCCCAGGGGGAGGGAGGCTGAGGAAATCCCCTCCCCGCCTTGACACCCGGCCTGGGCCGGGCCAGCCAGCTCTGCAGTCTCACTCCTGGGCTGGCCCTGGATGAATGAGTCCTCCCCTCCGTCTGCCCGGGACTGAGCCAGGGAGCCTGTGACAGGCTCTGCTCTTTCTCTGTGGCCCTGGCATTGAACTCCGTTCCTCCTCCGAGTCCTACCGTCCTGCGCTAGGTCTACATCTGTTTCCTTCCCTACTCGGCCCCCACGGGGAAGACCTCAGCAGGGTGGTCTTTGGTTGTGCTGTGGCCGGAAGCCAGATCTGGTACTGGACACCAGAGTGCAGTGACTCGATGACCCTCAGCAGAGATTTAGTGACAAGCCCCCCGGGTTCTGTCTGACAAATGCATTCTGGGGCTCCTGGGTGGCTCATCAGGTTGAGCTTCAGACTTGGGCTCAGGTCATGATCTCACTGAGTTCAGCCCTGCATCGGGCTCTGCGTTGACACGGCAGAGCCTGCTTTGGATCCTGTCTCCGTCTCTCTGTGCCCCTCCCCAGCTTCTCTCTCTCTCTCTCTCTCTCTCTCTCCCTCAAAATCAAATTAAAATTAAATTAAACATTTTTTTTAATTACAAAAAAAAAAAAAAACAACTAGTTCTATCTTGGCCCCTGGTGAAATAGGTTTACCAGTTTCTGATTATTCATTCAATGCATTTGGGGAATAACTCTCATTGTATATTAAAGATAGAATAAAACAGGCAGAGAGGGAAATGTTGGGACCCGAGGTCCCTGGGTGGGAAAAACGTACTTTGAAACAATGCTGGGAGCTTCTGACTACAGCAAACCCCCTCCGGCTTAAGGTTCCCCTTAAGAATATAACAAACACCATCTACTCCCCCCTCAGGTTTCCCTCAGGAATTTGACTAAAGACCTAACTAAAAATAAGTAGTAGGCCATAAAATGTATGACCCACAAGGAATGATATGGCCATAGACCACCCCTCCTACAATGGAAACCAGCCAATCAGGAATGGACAACCCAGCACCTAAAGCTATCTAGCCAATAAGGATAGAACCTGAGAAGTAACAGGTGGGAAGTGGGGGGTGGGGGGGGGGGGTGGGAGGGAGCACCAGAACCTTATAAATCGAGGAACCTTGCCTATAGTCCACAGGCATTCACTTTCCAATGACCCCTCTCTGTAAAGAGAGCTTTCCTACTATTCTTTCTTTCTAATCGTATATTGTAACAAACTTGCCTGCTGCTCATTTGGGTCCACCTCTTCATTCTTCCAAGTGGTGAGACAACAAATCTCAGGTATTGTGGTAAAAAATCCTGCAACAATTGTACTAGGCGCTGGGGAAGGATATGCCCTTAAATATTCTTTGTAAATTAATAAATTCTCATTTAGGATTTGTATATCAGTTGCTTGTGACCCTCGTTAATGTGAATCAGTACCTACAAATCTCAATTCGGAGATGTTATGCTCATGTTTCTAAGCTTGCAAAATTCGGAGCCTGACCCTGAACTTGTTGAATTCACCAAGATCATGTCCCTTTGGAGCCATCGAATCAGTCTTTTCAATGCTACCCCACCTAACACCATCCCTCCCCACCCAACGACCATCATGGACCTTTTCCCAGTTGGAAGTTCCGTTTGAAGTTTCTACAAATGTTTGTGTGGCTCTTTTTCCTCCAGCAGCTCTTAGCTGCTTATGCAAAGAAGGTGGTAGGATTGATTCAGGTTTGAGTGGTACAGAAAGACAAGGGCCAAGTACCCTGCCACCAGGGTCCCAGCACCAAATCTCTGAGAACTGCTGTTACCCACACCATCCCTTGGGACTGGCTGTCGTATATGTATTTTGCGACCAACATTGGTCATAGTGATTGGACCAGAGAAGGACATTTGACCATCAGGGATGGCCAATTCATTTCCCTTTCCTAAAAATTTGCATTGGAGGCAGAAAGACTCTACTCTTGTAGTTAAAATGAAAAGCAGTAAATCTGGGAGCTATAGAGAGTTCCTCATGTGGAGATACACGGTAAACTAATCTCCGTGCACTCTGAGCTTACCATATCATCTGGGGAGAAAAGTCTTTCCTTCCTGTGTGTCTCCTTTACTACTCACACACGATGCTTCACTTCTGACACTTCTGGTCACCAGCTATGTGGTCTTCCCCCACCAAGCAATTCTCTGAGACACCAGCTGGGTGTCTGACACTGTCTACCTGGGAATAGCATCAGATCCCACAGGTTAAGGGCTCAGTCCCACAAGACTGTCCACTTCAGACGCCCATCACCAGTACCCACGTTACCCACAACTTCTTTTTTTAACTTTTTGTTTAAATTTAATTTTAGGAGGGGGGTAGAGGGCAGAGGGAGAGAGAGAAAAAGGTGTAGGGGGAGGAGAGAATGTTAAGTAGGATCCATGCTCAGTGTGGAGCCCTAAGAGGGGCTCAATCCCAAGACCCTAGGATCATGACCTGAGCTGAAATCAAGAGTGCTCAACTGGGGCGACTGGGTGGCTCAGTCAGTTAAGTATCCGACTTCGGCTCAGGTCACGATCTCACGGTCTGTGAGTTCAAGCCCCACATTGGGCTCTGTGCTGACAGCTCAGAGCCTGGAGCCTGCTTCGGATTCTGTGTCTCCTTCTTTCTCTGCCCCTCCCCCACTTGTGCTCTGTCTCTCTCTGTCTATCAAAAATAAATAAACGTAAAAAAAAATTTTTAAAAAAAAGAGTGCTCAACCGACTGAGCCACCCAGGTGCCCCACCCACAACTTCTGTTCTACTTGGCTGCAAATCAGAGGTTCCCATACTCCTCTCCTCTGGTTTGATTAGTTTTGTTAGAGTGGGTCACTCCTGGGAATACTTACCATTACCAGTTTATGAAAGGATATGATAAAGGATGCAGATGAATAGCCAGATGAAGAGATACATCAAGCCAGAGTTGAGAGAGTCCCAAGCACAGGAGCTCTGTCCTCATGGAAACAGAAGGGGTGTGTACCCTCCCAAATTCACGGTTGGTTCACCGACCTGGAAGCTCCAACTCCCTTCCCTCTCTACAGAAATGGGAGGGGCAAGGCTGAAAATTCCAAGCTTCAAAAGGCTTGCTCTTTCTGGTGGCCAGCCCCATCCAGGAACCATCCAGGAGCCCACCCAGAGTCGCCTCAATAGAACAAAAGATATTCCTAGTGTCCTTATCACTTAGGAATTTACAAGGGTTTTAGGAGCTTTGTGCCAGGAACTTGGGAGAGACCAGTATATATTTTTTATTATCTTACACACATTGTAACACCTACCACAAAGTATTTAAATTATCTGTGTATATGTCTTTCTCTCTCCCTGCTAAAGGGCATGTCCTGAGATGATGAATTCTTCAAGAGCAGTCACCTACTCTGTTTCACTTTGTATCCATGCAATGACACCAAAGTATGAAACAGTAAGTGCTTGTTTAACTTTTGAACTCAAGAGCATCAACAGTTCCCCCCTGTAGCAAGTGAAGGCTCCCTCAGCCACCAGCAGGTGTCAGGACACATCTCTGTAGCTTCTGGCCACCCAGCTCTTCATCTGAATTGTGATCCATAGCGGGTGGTAAAACTGCAGGTGGTTCCCTAGAGGTGTGCAGAGTCTGTGGGATAGTTCAAGGCCCCAGAGTATCAGGCCACTCAACAGGAAGCAATATAATCTAGGCTGCATAAAGTTACTCATTATGTTCTTCCAGATTCCCTGGAGCATGTTTCCCAAATGCTGAATTCTCTCCTAAATATGTTAGATAAACTACAAATATGAATATCCCATTAGGTTAGCTTTCCTTCACGGTTTTAGCATTATATGTCTAAAGGAAATATAAATTTTTAAAAAGGTATTCTGTTTATGAAACAAAGACCTATAAGCCATTCACAGAGGGACACCTGGGTGGCTCAGTCGCTTGAGAGTCTTACTTTTGATTTCAGCTAAGGTCATGATCCCAGGGTCAGGGAATCAAGCCCTGTGTCGGGCTTCACATTGGGCTCCTCACAGAGTGTGGAGCCTGCTTAAGATTCTCTTTTTCAGGGCTCCTGGGTGGCTCAGGTGGTTAAGCGTCCAACTTCAGCTTAGGTCATGATCTCACAGTGTGTGAGTTCAAACCCCATGTTGGGCTCTGTGATGATAGCTCAGAGCCTGGAGCCTGGAGCCTGTCTCCCTCTCTCTGCTTCTCCCCTACTCACAATCTGTCTGTCTGTCTCTCTCAAAAATGAATAAACATTAAAAAAAAATTCTCTCTCTCCCTCTGCTCCCTCTCCCCCACTATCTCTCTCTCTCTCTTAAAACAAAAAAATTTTTTTGCAGAAAACTCAGTACATCAGAACTAAAAACACTAGACAAAATGTAAAGAAAATCTTATTTAGTGCATAACTGACCTTGACGGTTATCTGAGGAATCCCTAGGAGAAAACAGGAGTAAACCAAGGCTAAATGAACTAATCTATTTAAAGAAGACACACACCCCCAAATTAAGAAACTGGGAAAAATTGGGGGTTTTTATTATTGAAATATAGAGGTACCTGGCTGACTCAGTCGGTTGGACGTCTAGGTTTGGCTCAGGTCATGATCTCCCAGTTCGAGTTCGAGCCCCACCTTGGGCTCTGTGCTGACAGCTCAGCGCCTGGAGCCTGCTTCAGATTCTGTGTCTCCCTCTGTCTCTCTGCCCCTCCCCTGTTCATGCTCTGTCTCTCTCTCTCTCTCTCTTTCTCTCTCTCTCTCAGAAATAAATAACCATTAAAAATTTTTTTTAAGAAATATAATTGACACATAACATTATCTAAGTTTAAAGTATACAAAAGAAGGGTGCCTGGGTGGCTCAGTCAGTTGAGCGTCTGACTTCGGCTCGGGTCACGATCTCACAGTTGATGAGTTCGAGCCCCGCATCAGGCTCTGTGCTGACATCTCAGAGCCTGGAGCCTGCTTCAGATTCTGTGTCTCCCTCTCTCTCTGTCCCTTCCCTACTCATAATCTGTCTCTCTCTGTCTCAAAAGTAAATAAACATTAAAAAACTTTTTTTAAATTAAGTATACAAAAGATTTTTTTAAAGCATCTAAAAGCATATGGTCAAACTAACCAAAAGAAAGTTCATATAGTTATGTTAATGTCACACAAAATAGAATTTAAGTTAACAAAATTATCAGAGATAAAGAGGGCTACTATAAATTGAAGAGTTTTGATTTACCAAGAATCTACTATAATTCCAAATGTATGATTGATAGATAGATGGATACCTAGAGACGTATATAGGAAAACTTTGTTATTAGGATCTTATAAAAGAAAAACCTAGTATAGTATAAAGAATATAGTCAATGGTATTGTAATAGGGTTGTATAGCAACAGAAGGTAACTATACTTGTGATGAGCATTAACATAAGGAATAGACCTAGCATAGAATAGACTTATCCAATCACTATATAACTAGTGTAACATTGTGTGTGTCAACTATACTTCAATTTAAAAATTATCACAGGGGCCTCTGGGTGGCTCGGTCGCTTAAGCGTCCAACTTCAGCTCAGGTCATGATCTCACAGTTCTTGAGTTCAAGCCCCATGTTGGGTGGGCTTTGTGCTGATAGCTCGGAGCCTAGAGCCTGCTTCAGATTCTGTGTCTCCCTCTCTCTCTGCCCTTCCCCTGCTCACACACTCTCTCTCTCTTTATCTCTCTCTCAAGAATAAATAAACATTAAAAAATATCATATATGTGTTTGTCTGTATCTGGAATGCCCTAATACAAGATATCTGATAGCACCAAGGCATCCATTCTATCACTTATCACCATACTCTGTCAGCGCAGAGGGTGTTCCTTAAACTGAAAATCTTGCTCAAAAGCCCTACGCAAGAGGGAGAATTTGTCTTCTTTATCTGCATCCATCAGGATTCTAAATTGAAAGCAACCCAAACCAACTCTGGGTATTTTAAGCAGAAAAGCAATTTATTAAAAGAACATTAAGCAGCTAGTAGAATTAATGAGAGGACTGAAGAGAAGAATCACATTCTGGGCTACACAATGAGAAACAACCAAAGTCAACTTGCAGAATGGAACTGGTGGTAAGGACACCACCTGCTGTGGTTGTGGAGCTCTGGACGCGCGGCTGGCTAGTGGTACCCTTGGCATTGAATACTGGCTGTTCATTACCCCTGTAGCACTGCTTGGCCGGGAACTGATCTTTGTAAATACACACTGCATATATTCCCTAATGCAGCAGAATCTTGTTTTCTTTTTTTCTTTTTTCTTTTTTTTTTTTTTCCAGAATCTTGTTTTCATTGTCCCAGGTTGCTCTTAGGCTCCTCTTTCCTGATCACAGACCTGTGATCTCCCTGGGAAACAGGATGGGAGTATAACCCAAGACAAGGTTAATCAGCATTTTCCCTGAGATTCTTCAAAGCAAAGTTGGGAGGAATATGCTCTTTTCCTTTCTGGAAGAAAAAAAAAAATTGTGGCTAACAGGAGTCTGGAACTGCTGGCAGCCACAAATCTACCTTCATGGTGAAGTCAGATTTATCTTCCATAGCAATTTTACCATGCATTAATAAATTTTTCTAACAGCTTGTTGAGACACAATTGGCATAACAGAGACAAATGCCGATCAATTTTTATCATTTGTTTAAATCTAGGCTCTATGCCCAATGTAGGGCTTGAACTCATGCCCCTGAGTGATATGTTCTGCTGACTGAGACAGCCAGGCACCCCAAAATTCTTCATTATATGACAGGTAATATTCACCCTTTTGCCATGCACAAGGTTCTGGGGATTAGGAAGTGGGTATCTTTGGGGGGCATTATTTAGCCTCCCACACAGGTTAATAATGGGACATACCTCATACAGCTGTTTTGAGCCATATCTGACTTTGTACATACATAGCTCCCAAAGAATGTTGGCTATTGTGTTTATTATTATTCATTTTGGTAATGTACCTTATTGGTTTTTTAGCCATCTCATGTCTGAACACCCTTCTAATTTTGAGAAATGGTTTCGTTTATTGGTCTCAGTAGAAGGGAGAAGCCCAACCTGTGTTACAAAAATTTGAAGGGAGGTGCACCTGGGTGGCTCAGTCAGTTAAGCGTCCGACTTCAGCTCAGGTCATGATCTCGTGGTCTGTTGGTTCAAGCCCCACGTCAGGCTCTGTGCTGACACCTCAGAGCCTGGAGCCTGCTTCTGATTGTGTGCCTCCCCCTCTCTCTGCCCCTCCCCTGCTTGCTTTCTCTCTCTCTCTCTCTCTCTCTCTCTCTCTCTCTCAAAAATAAATAAACGTTAAAAAAAATTTTTTTTAAGTTTGAAGGGAGACAAATATTTGCCCTTCCTATCTCCTATCATCCAGGCCATGGGCCAATAACCAGGGTTTGGCCAATAAGATGCTCATACCTGTGACACTGGAGTCTTATAAAGACTTAATTTGAAACCATTAAGGGCTGCAACAATGAGGTCAAGAGTCTGGAAGCAACAAATGTCCAGTGGTGGTGTTGTAGTCAGACTCTACTGTGGAGAGAGAAATGATCAATGCTGTCTAGCTTTTTTTTTTTTTTTTTAGCTGTTCCTTTTCCAAGCCTACTTCTTCTATTTTCCCTTCTTTTCTATAAGCTATGTAATATCCTTCTAATAAATTCATTTCTGCCTAAGTTAGCCACTTTTGGCTTCTATTGTTGCAACTGACAACCCTGATTAATATTTATTGGAATTCTACTGGTCGGCTGTTTGTGACACTTAATTAACCGTGCTTATTAGACTTCCTGACGATGTGCCCCGACGTTAGGCACTGAGGACATGATTAGAACAATTTCATGAAGTTGGAAAATGTAACAAAGAGATAATTGATTATGTTACCTACAGCGAGACAGGGAAAATTTTGGTTTAAATTTCCCAGATTAGAGCAAATTTTAAAATTCAGAACCATTAAAAAAATTAAAAAATTAAAATAAAATTCAGAGCCATCATGAAATGTGGCAGGAAACCTTTATTCCTGTATCCAGCACTCTGGAACTGTTCGAAACTGGCTCAAAAACGTAGTAATTTTTAATAAGTAGTACAAAGACAACTGGATATCCACATGCAAAAAAATGAAGTTTGCCCCATAGCTCACACTATACACAAAATGAACTCAAAATGGATCATAGACTTAAATATAAGAACTGAAATTATAAAACTCCTAGGAGAAAAATAGGAGTAAAGTCCTTGTGACCTTGGGTTAAGCAACAGTTTCCTGGATGTGACAGCAAAAGCACAACTGACAAAAGGATAAATAGGTAAGTTGGGCTACCTCAAAATTTATGTTTGTGCTGCAAACAATACCACCAAAAAAGAAAAAAATGAGAGAAAATACTCGCAAAATGGGAGGAAAATATTTCCAAAGTCATATATCTGATAAGGGGTTTGTCCAGAATATATAAAGGACTCTTAGAACTCAAGAATTAAAAAGACAGAAAGCTCAATCAAAAATTGAGCAAAGAGGGGTGCCTGGATGGCTCGGTCGCTTAAGCGTCCAACTTGGACTCTGGTCATGATCTCACAGTTCATGGGTTCGAGCCCCACGCTGGGTTTTGTGCTCACAGCACGGAGGCTGCTTCAGATCCTTTGTCTCCCTCTCTCACTCTGCCCCTCCGCCTCTCATCCTCACTCTCTCTCTCTCAAAAATAAACATTTAAAAAAAAATTTTTTTAATCAAGCAAAGAACAGTTAAGCCTCCAACATCGGCTCAGGCCATGATCTCACAGTTCATGAGTTGGAGCCCTACGTCAGGCTCTGTGCTGATAGTTCAGAGACTGGAGCCCACTTTGAGTTCTGTGTCTCCCTCTCTCTCTCTGCCCCTCTCCTGCGTGCTCTCTCTCTCTCTCTCTCTCTCTCTCTTTCTCTCTCTCAAAAATAAACAAACATTATAAAAAAATTTTTAATTGAGCAAAGAATTAGAATAGATACTTCTCCAAATAATGTATACAAATGACATAAGCACATGAAAATATGTTCAACATCATTCATCATTGGTCACTAGAGAAATGCAAATAAAAACCCCAGTGAGATACCCACCTGACATCAGCCTGACCTCTAGGGAAGCAAAAGAGGAAAGGACATTGAGTTCAACCAATGGCTGATGGACAACCAGTGGTTCATGATTTAATCAATCTGCTTATATAATGAAGCTCCAGTAAAAAGTCTGGACTCTGAAGCTTGGTAGACCTCCCTGGTTGGCAAACATTGATGTGTCAGGAAGTGATACGCCCTGACTTCTCAGGTAGAGGGCATGAAAGTTCTCCATTTGAGGCCATCCTGACTTCTGAATCTCTTCTTTCGGCTGGTCCTGACTTGTATTGTTTATAATAAAAATTTAATTTTAAGTATAGAACTTTCCTAAATTATTTGAGTCATTCTACCAAATTTTCAAACTGGGGAGGGTTGTGGGAACCCTCACATTTGTAACCAGTTCATACTAATTGGGGGTGGCCTGGGGATGACTGAAGTTTGGGTGGCATCTGAAGTGAAAGCAGTTGGGGACCATGCCTTTTAATCATGGGTTCTGTGCTAACTCCTGAGGGGTAGTGCCAGAATTTTATTTTAGTGCACGAATTGGTGTCAGAATATTAGCTTATATGGCAAAATTAAAGCTATCTTGAGATAAGGATAATCCACCTGGATTATCCAAGTGGACCTTAAAGTCAATCACATGTATCCTTGTAAGAGGGAGGCAGAGGGAGGCAGAGGGAGATTTGCCACAGGCAGAAGAAGAAAAGGCAATGTGACCACAGATGCAAAGAGTAGGTTAGTGTAGCCACAAGCTGAGAAATGCTAGCAGCCAGCAGAAACTGGGAGAGGCAATGAACAGATTCTAACCTTGGAGTGTTTAGATGGAGAAGATCCTGGCCAAGGCCTTGATTCTTGATTTTGACCTAGTGAAACCTATTTCCAACATCTGACCTCTAGAATTATGTGAGAATAAATTCCTGCTGTCTCAAGCCACCAAGTTTGCGACAATTTGCTACAGAGGCCATCGGAAACCAACATATCTCATTTAAAGATACAACCGAGGCCCAGAACTGTCCCCAAATCCTGCAACAAGGACAAAGTCACATTTAGGCTACCCGGCTCCAGAGCCTATGCTCCTAATGGCTACACTGTCCTATAGTTAACAGAAAGAAGATTCCCACAGCTCACCAACATGCTATGCTTGCCACATTCACTTCTTCACAGCACACCCTCCTGGGGGTGCTGATTTCTGCATTAACTTTTTCTAGGCTACAGGAAACAAAGGCATCCCTAGCTTACCACAGGAAATGGGAAATTGGTGTCAAGATTCACAGATAAGAAGCACAAAAACCATCCTGGGCTGCACGTTCAGGCTTTGTGCAACTGAACCATGGTTCTTTGCCATTTAAGAGACAGTAACAGCTCTAGCGCACAAACACGACTCCAGTGGTCGCTCCCTTCCCCCATCCACAGGAGGTCCTCTATGTATTGCTTCCTACCCAAGTCACTCCTCCATTCTGTGAACACAGTTGATCTTTGTCCTTGCCCCTGCTTCTTCCTGCTGCTTCTACTGATCTCTTCTGACCCTGTTCTTCCATCTTCTGCTTGATTTCTTCTTTCTCATGGATGCTACTATCTTATGGCTTCTCCTTAGAACTTTTTCCTTCTGTGTCTCAACTACTGTTTCACGCATAGTCAAATGCCCCCAAAAGGCATATGGTGAGGTTGGTCAAGCACTATCTGATCTGGTACCCTTATTGGTTAGAGCTCTCTTTCTAGGCCACTTTATAGTGTTTAGATTGCACTCAATATATCAAAAAGCAGCTACATAATGGTTTTTAATTTTCAAATGCTGTTATTTGCAAAATGCTGGAAATCCTCTCCTTTGCAGTATTCAATCTTAGAATGAAAAAATTTAAATGTCAATTAAAACATATGTACAGGAGTACACAATTTTTCAAGACTGTTTCAGACGATATAAGCAAAACAGGTGGTTCTATGCCCAGCTTCTCTCTTTGTTGGGGTCCCACAGCAAATAATGGAAAGAAAACGAGAGCTGAGTTGAAAAGTAAAGGAAAACTAGCTGAATATAAGTGGCTGCATCGAGAGATACTTTCTGACTTTATTAGTAAGAGCTGTGCTTGGCATTTGAGACGCATTATCTCAGTTAATTCTGGTAATTCACCAGTGATACAAGTTCATTTGACGGGTGAGCAAACTGGGTTCAGAGAGGCGGCAACTGGCCTAGGCTTACCCAACATGGTCAAAACCAGAGCTGGGATTTGAACCCACATCTGCCGGATCCTCAGATCTGTGTTTTAACCACATCATGACGCTCTTGGCCAGAGAGAAGAGAGGCCTCTGCTGCATCCCACGTCTAGGAACAGCTGCCAGCAGCAATGGCATTTAGGGCCACCCCAGCAGAGAGGAGACTCAGGCTCAGCTCAGGGAGGGATGGCAAGAGGACGCAAAGTATTGCAGTACCTGTGGCTAATAACACCTGTTGCTAAAATTGCTATGCGGTACCTGTTGCTAATACCTGTCGCTAAAATTGCTAATACCTGCTAATACGGGTTCTACATCTCAGCAAAGGAAGCCAGAATGTCTTCTGGTGGCCTAAGAAAAGTCACCATTCCCATACCGTATTGCAAGTTAGGGAGGGTGGCCTCTGCTGTCCCATCCTGTCTTGGGGGATGGGGAGCAAACATTTGCCACCAGATGATTATTCCCCTTTTGTTCCATGCTCCTTTGACGTTTGTGGTATTTAGCTTATCTTTCTTTTTCTCCCTTTTATTTGTCATCCTCCACCAACTTTCTGTTTACTTCCCCTCAGAAATAACATAGTACAGTGGCTAAGGTCATGGACTCTGGACCCAGACCTTTTGAGTTCTGGCCCTACTCCTTACTAGCTGTGTGATCTTGGACAAATTACATACACTCCCCATATCTTAGTTGCCTTTTTAAAATCTTACCGTGTAAATATGCATACTTCCGATCCATTCTTTTTAATAGCTACATTAGATGTAGCATACTTTCTCCAATCACTGCTTGAATGATAAACATTCTCTTTAATCTCAGTGTTTGGCCATTGTACACAATGCTGCAATAAACATAGATATAGCCAGCGCTTTTCTACCCAGAAGTGGGATTTGTAGATGAAAGGGTATGATTGTATTTTATTTTATTTTATTTTATTTTATTTTATTTGTAGAGAAAGAGTGCACAAGTCGGGGAGAAGGGTAAAGGGGGAGAGAGAGAGAATCCTAAGCAGTTTCCACACTCGACACGGAGCCCAGCGTGGACTGGATCACATGACCCTGGGGTCATGACCTGAGCTGAAATCAAGAGTCGGCCATGCAACCAACAGAGCCACCCACACACCCCTGTTTTTTATTTTTAATATGTGTTGCTGGCATGCTTTCCAAAAAAGCTATAGCAGGAGCACCTGACTGGATCAGGTGGTAGAACATGTGACTCTTGATCTCAGGGTCATGAGTTTGAGCCCCACATTGGGCATAGACATTACCTAATTTTAAAAAGGCCATACTACTTTACAGCGATATATAATAATGCCTCTTTTTTAGTAATCCCATCAGCAATAAATATCACCTGAATTTTTGAATTTTGAGAATCTGGTAAGTATAAAGTGAAATCTTACTGTTACTTTAATTTGCACTTCCCTGGTTATTGTGAGTCTGAGCACTCTTCTATGCTTCTTGTGCATTTAGATTTGTGAATTACTTCTCCATGTCCTTTGTCCATTTTTCTATTCAGTTCTTAGTCCCCTTCTTGTCCATTTGCAAGAATTCCTCTTATGTTGTAAATATTAACTGTCTGTTCACTCTTTGCATTTCCCCCCCAAAATTGTTGCCTGTTTTATAAATTCATTCAAAAAGCTTCATTTAGTCAAGTAGTTCCTACTTTTTTTTTTCTTTTTAAGTAGGTTCTACACCAACCATAGGGCTTGAACTCACACCAGAGATCAAGAGTTGCATGTTCTGCAGACTGAGCCAGCTAGGCGCCCCTACTTTTCTAACAGCTGAGTTTGCTGCCTTGGCCTACCTCATACCTAGGTTATACATATGGTCTCCTACATTTTCTTTTCTTGTTTTTTTTTTTTTAATTTTTTAATGTTTATTTATTTTTGAGAGAGAGAGTGCGAGTGGTGGAGGGGCAGAGAGAGAGGGAGTCAGAATCCAAAGCAGGGTCTAGGCTCTGAGCTGTCAGCACAGAGCCCGATGCAGAGCTTGAACGCACAAACCATGAGATCATGACCTGAGCTAAAGTCGGACGCTTAACCAACTGAGCTACCCAGGCACCCCTTTTCTTTTTTTAATGTTTATTTATTTATTTACTTATTTTTTGAGAGAGAGAGAGAGAGAGAGAGAGAGGGCATGCATGCATGTGATTTGAGGAGGGGCAGAGAGAGAGAGAGAGAGAGAGAGGAAGAGAATCCCAAGCAGGCTCTGCACTGTCAGCACAGAGCCCTATGTGGGGCTCGATCTCATGACCATGAGATCCTGACCTTAGCTAAAATCAAGAGTGAGTCACTCAACCGACTGAGTCACCCAGGTACCCCCAAATAGTTGCTTTTTAAAAAATATTTTCTGGGGTACCTGGGTGGCTCAGTTGGTTAAGCATCCAAGTCTTGATTTTGGCTCATGTCATGATCTCACTGTTCCTGGATTCGAATCCCACATAGGACTCTGTGCTGAGAGCAAGGCTTAGGATTCTCTTTCTCTCTCTCTCTCTCTCTGTCCCCTCCCCCCCAATAAATAAACGTTTAAAAAATCGATAAAATAAATAAATATTTTCCTCTTTAAATTATGTAACATATCCAAATTTTATCAAAATGTTTTGAGCATCTGCAGTTTATGCAGGTACTTTATCAGGGAAGGTGACTTTTTTTTCCTCAGCTTTACTGAAGTATGATTGACATACACATTTGTATCTTTAGGTTGTATAATACAATTTTTAAAAGTGTATAACGTGATGATTTAATATACATATACATTTTGAAATGATTACCTCTGAGGTAATTAATATATCCATCACTTCGCATAGTCATGGTGTGTGGTGAGAACGCTTTAAAATCTACTCTAAGCAGGGTACCTGGGGGGCTCAGTCGGTTGAGTGTCTCACTTTAGTTCAGGTCATGATCTCACACACAGTTCGTGAGTTCAAGCCCTACACTGGGCTTTGTGCTGACAGTGGGAAGCCTGCTTCAGAGTCTCTGTCCCCATCTCTCTCTGCCCCTCCCCTGCTCGTGCTCTCTCTCTCTCTCAAAAATAAATAGAAATGAGACTGTGTGGCTCAGTCGGTTGAGTGTCCAACTTTGGCTCAGGTCATGACCTCATGGTTAGTGGGTTCGAGCCCCGCGTAGGACTGTGTGCTGACAGCTTGCTCAGAACCTGGAGCTTGTTTTGGATTCTGTGTCCTCTCTTTGCCCCTCCTCTGATTATGCTCTGTCTCTCTCTCCCTCTCAAAAATAAGTAAACACAGGGGCGCCTGGGTGGCTCAGTCGGTTAAGTGTCCGACCTCGGCTCAGGTCATGATCTCACAGTTTGTGAGTTTGAGTCCCGCGTCAGGCTCTATGCTGTCAGCTCAAAGCCTGGAGCCTGCTTCGGATTCTGTGTCTCCTTTCTCTCTGCCCCTCCCCCACTTGTGTTCTGTCTCTCTCTGTCTCTCAAAAATAAATAAATGTAAAAAAATTTTTTAAATAAATGTAAAAAATATATAATAATTTTAAATAAATAAATATTTTTTTTTAAATAGGCAAACCATAAGAGACTCTTAAATACAGAGAACAGGGGTGCCTGGGTACTTCAGTCAGTTCAACATCCCACTCTTGATTTCGGCTCAGGTCATGATCTCACAGTTCCGTGGGTTTGAGCCCCACATCAGGCTCTGTGCTGACAGTGCGGAGCCTGCTTGGGATTCTGTCTCCCTCTCTCTCTGCTCCTCCCGGCTCTCTCTCTCTCAAAAATAAATAAATGAGGTTTAAAAAAGTCTTGTTGAGTACAGAGAACAAACTGAAGATTGCTGTAGCAGAGGTGGGTGGAGGGATGCGTTAAATGGGTGATGGGCATTAAGGAGGGACTTTTTGGGGTGAGCACTGGGTGTCATATGTAAGAGACAAAAACACTGGGTTCTACTCCTGAAGCCAAGACTACACTGTATGTTAACTAACTTGAATTTAAATTTTAAAAAGTATTCAATAGTTGAAAAAAAGTTTTTAAATGCTTTAAAACCTACTCTAAGCAAACCTCAAGTATACATGACAGTAATACTAACTGTAATCACCATGTTGTACATTAGATCCCTTCTACATTTTCTTCTAAGACTTTTATTATTTTATATTTATATTTAATTGTAAATATTTAAGTCTTCTTTCAAAATTGTACAAGATAGGGGTCAAATTATTTTCTTCCATATACAGAGCCAGCTCAATAGCATCATTTACTAAAGGAACCATGTTTTTCCCTCTATGACAAATGATACCATTGTCACATGCTGAACTGTCTAATACACTAAGATCTAGTTCTAGATTTCTATTATTTTCCACTGAACTAGTCCTATATCAACATTATATTAATTTGATTACAGCAGTTTTATGAATACTCTGACATCTGGTAAAGCAACTAGTCCCCCTTCACTGTACTTTGTCATACTTTCTTCGGTTATTCTAAGGCCTATATTCTTCCATATGGATTTAAGATTATTTTAACAATTCAATTCAATATATTTCCCAAATGGGGGCTCCTGGATGGCTCAGTGGGTTAGGCGTCAACTCTTGGTTTCGGCTCAGATCATGATCTCGTTTTGTGGGTCTGAGCCCTGCATCGGGCTCTGTGCTGACAGCATTCTCTTTCCCTTTCTCTCTGCACCTCCCCAGCTCTCTTTCTCTCTCTTTTTCTCTCTCTCAAAAATAAATAAATAAACTTTAAAAAATAAAAATATTCTTTGTTTTCATAACATTGTTACCCAAGAACAAAAACGTTCTTTTTTGTCTAGTTACAATTTTGTGTTGTTCAATAATATTTCACCATATTCTTCATATATGACCTGTGACTTTGTTCAACTATTTTTTATTTTTTTATTATTATTTTTAATGTTTATTTATTTTTGAGAGAGAGAGAGAGAGAACCAGAGACAGAGCATGAGTGGGGGAGGGGCTGAGAGAGAGAGGGACACAATCTGAAGCAGGCTCCAGGCTCTGAGCTGTCAGCACAGAGCCTGTCGTGGGGCTCAAACTCAAGAACCACAAGACCATGGCCTGGGCCAAAGTCGGACACTCAACCAACTGAACCACCCAGTCCCCCTGACTTTGTTCAACTTAATTTTAGGTGTTTTTTTGTCTGTTTGTTATTGTGGCAAAATACACATAAAAGTTACCATCTTAGCTAATATTACACTGTATGTTAATTATACTGGAATTTAAAAAATAAAAAATTGAAGAACTAAAATTATCGTCTTAACCATTTTTAAGTACATAGTTCAATGGCATTAAGTACATTCACATGGCTGTGCAACCATCATTACCACCCATCTCCAGGACTATTTTCATCTTATAAAACTGAAACTCCATGCCTATTAAACAATTCCTCAATCTCTCCTCCCCTCCACCTCTGGCAACCACCATTACACTTTCTGTCTTTATGACTTTGACTATTCTAAGTACCTGCTGTAAATGGAATCATGCAGTAGTTATCTTTCTGTGATTTATTTCATTTAGCCTGATATCCTCAAACCTCATCCATGTTGTAACATATTGCAGAATTTCCTTCCTTTTTAAAAGAATTTTTCTTGTTTTTTTATTTATTTTTATTTTTTAGAATTTCTTTTCTTTTTAAGGCTGAAAATATTCAGCCTTGTGTTGTTTGTATATACCACATTTTGCTTATCCATTCGTCGGTCAACGGATGCTTTCATTGCTTCCATGTTTTAGCTGTGGTGAAATAATGCTGCTACAAACATGAGTGTATAAATATCTCTTCGAGACTCTGCTTTCAAGTATTTGGGTATATACCCAGAAGTGGAATGGCTGGATCATGTGGTAATTCCATTTTTAATTTTGTGAGCAACCACCATACTATTTTCTTCAGTGGCTATGCTATTTTACATTCCCATCAACAGTACACAAGGGTTCCAATTTCTCTATACTCTCACCAACATTTGATATTTTCTGTTTTTCTATTAGCTGTCCTAATGGGTATGAGGTGGTATTACAGTTGTAGTTGTTGTTGTTTTTTGAAAGAAAGAGGGCGCAAGTGAGCAAGGGGCAGAGAGAGAGTGAGAGAGAGAGAGAAACGGGGCTCACCAGATGCAGGTGATTATTTTTCAGAGAAAGAATGGGAGCAGGGGAGGGGCTGAGAGCGAAAGAGACAGGGGATCAGAAGCAGGCTCTGTGCTGAGAGCCCAATGCCGGGCTCAGACTCTCAAACTTTGAGATCGTGACCTTAGCTGAAGTCAGATGCTTAACCAACTGAGCCACCCAGGCACCCCTGGTATTATAGTTTTGATTCACATTTCCTTAATCATTAGTGATATTGACCTTCTTTTCATATGATTCTTGGCCATTCGTATATCTTCTTTGGAGAAATGTCTTTTCCAATCCTTTGTCCATTTTTGAATCACATTTTTTTGTTGTTGTAGAGTTTTAGAAATTCTCTATGTATTCTGTATATTAATCCCTTACAAGATAGATGGTTTGCAAATATTTTCTCCTGTTTTGTGAGTTGCGTTTTTACTCTATGGATAGTGTTTTTTGATGCACAAACTTTGAAATTTTAATGAAGTCCTATTTTTTTCTTTTGTTATTAGGGCCTTTGGTGTCATATCCAAGAAGACATTGCCAAATCCAAGGTCATGAAGTTTTTGTTCTATGTTTTCATCTTTTTTTTTTTAAGTTTATTCATTTATTTTGAGAGAGAGTGAGAGACAGCTGCAAAGAGGGGGGCCAAGGATCTGAAGCAGGCTCTGAGCTGACAGCAGGGAGCCTGACACAGGGCTCGAACCTGTGAACCACGAGGCCATGACCTGAGCCAAAGTCAGACCCTCAACCAACCGAGCCACCCAGGCACCCCCCAAAGTTTTCTTCTAAGAATTTTATTATTTTATGTCCTATATTTAGGCCATGGATCCATTTTGAGTTAATTTTTACATATGGTGTTAAGTAAAGGTCCAACTTCACTCTTTTACATGTGGATACCCAGTTTTCCCATAAGCATTTGTTGAAAAGATGGTTTTTTTTTTCTTTATTGAATGGTCTTGGCACCCTTTTCAAAAATCATTTGACCATATATGTGTGTATGGGTTTTAATCTGAAATATGCTCTTTTTTATTGCTTTCTGGTTTATAATTTCAATTTTTATCTCCTATTTGATTTCAGTGTTATCTAGGAATATGCAGGCATCCAAAGGTATTCCTATCACCTTTTTAAAAAAGTTTATTTTATTTTAGTTTTTTAGTAATCTCTATACCCACTGTGGAGTTCAAACTCCTAACCCCGAGATCAAGAGTTGCATGTTTTACCGACTAAGCCAGCCAGGTGCCTGCCATTACCTTTTTATTATATATTTCTAATTGTATTGGGTTATAATTAAAGTGTGCTCTATAAACTTGCTTTTTAAAAAAAGGCCTTAATATTTTCTTTTGACCCACGTATATGGTCTAATTTTGTAAATGATTCATGTGCATATTTAAAAAATGATATTCAGGGGATGGTGGGTTCCATAAATGAATATTAAATCACATTTGTTTATTCAATTATTCAGTTCCTTTATGTTCTTGCCTGTTTTTTCAGTACGATCACAACATGATTGTATTTCTTTTTTTTTAATTTTCATTTATTTTTGAGAGACAGAGAGCGAACGGGGAGGGGCAGAGAGAGAAGAAGACACAGAATCTGAAGCTGGCTCCACTCTGAGCTGTCAGCACAGAGCCTAGCATGGGGCTTGAACTCACAAGCTGTGAGACCATGACTTGAGCTGAAGTCGGATGCTTAACCGGCTGAGCCATCCAGGCCCCCGATTGTATTTCTATCAGTTCTCTTTGCCTTTCTAATAGTTTTTTTTTTAATATGTTCTCTATGCCCAACGTGGGCCTTGAACACCTCAAGATCAAGAGTCACATGCTCTACTGACTGAGCCAGCCAGCCAGGTTCTCTCTAATAGTTTTTGCTTTGTATAGTTAGCTGCCATGTTATTTAATTTATAAGTGTTAAAACTTCTTAAGTTATGCTTTCTACTATTATATCATACCATTGAGTGCGGGGTTTTTTTGTTTTTTTGTTTTTTTGTTTTAGATTCCTCCTGACATTAACATTGCTTCTTCTACATTCTGTTTATTTAGCATGTGCTGGATTTACCTTGCCCACTCCTTACTTTCAACTTTTCTTTATTACTGCATTTTAAATGTTTCTTATATACAGGGCACCTGGGTGGCTCAGTCAGTTGAGTGTCCGACTTCGACTTCGCCTCAGGCCATGATCTCATGGCTCATGAGTTTGAGCTTTGCAATGGCTCTGTGCTGACAGTTTGGAGCCTGGAGCCTGCTTCAGATTCTGTGTCTCCCTCTCTCTCTGCCACTTCCCTGCTCACAGTCTCTCTCTCTTTCTCTCTCTCTTTCAAAAAATAAATAAACATTAAAAAAATACATGTTTCTTATATACAGTACTTACCTGGGTTCATTTTTAACTCAATCTGATGATCTCTGTCTTTCAGGGGATAGTTCTATTTGTTTACATTTAATGGCAATTGATAACACTCAGTTCTTGGTCAATACTCTGCTTATTATTTATTTTACCTTGCTGATCCTTCTGGTTTTATCAAACTATCATTTGTTCCCCCTTTTTCTTTTTTGTTAATTTTTGAGTTCTCCCATAATTTTCCATTTTATTTGTGATTTTCTTTCCCTATGCTTATATTACCCGTATATTTTTCTAATATATAAAAATACCAACTATTTGCCTTACAGAGATACTTTCTCGCCCCTTCATTTCCTTCCCTTCTCCCCAAAAGATAAGATCTTTTAGAATACTTTTATTTCCCCATTCTCCACTCACATGAAAACTTTAGATGGATTTTACCATTTCTTTCTTGACTCCCACTCCAAGTCCTAGGTCTTGCTCAGATAAGTTGGTATTTGTTTCAGGCTATTTTTTTTTTCAGGCTATTATTAGAATTTCCTGGGGTGCCTGGCTGACTCAGTTGGTAGAGCATGTGACTCAATCTCAGGGTTGTGAGTTCAAGTCTCATGGTGGGTGTAGAGATTACTTAACAATTAAAAAAAAATAGAGTGATAGGCATTGAGGAGGGCACTTGTTGGGATGAGCACTGGGTGTTGTATGTAAGTGATGAACCACAGGAATCTACCCCAAAATCCAAGAGCACACTTTACACACTGTATGTTTGCCAATTTAACAATAAATTATATTTTATAATTTTTTAATAAAAAAAAGAGTTCACTTTGCAGTATGTTTCTTCAATCTTAATAATGTTTTTAGCCTTTATATTACACAGTTCCTGATAGTTTATTAATAGCCAGTGGATATATATTATATATTTCCAGGTAGTCTATTAGTATCCAATGGATCACCAATGGATACTGTTAGACGAGGGAGTTCATGGCACACAAAACATGGCTAAGAGGAGCTCAGTCAGCAAAGCATGTGACTCTTGATCACAGGGGTTGTAAGTTTGAGCCCCACAATGGGCATAGAAATTACTTAAAAATAAAATCTTGGGGTGCCTGGGTAGCTCAATCAGTTAAGCATGTGACTTGGGCTCAGGTCATGATCTCATGGTGAGTGTGAGCCCCTGAATCAGGTTCTCTGCTGTCATTGCAGAGCCTGATTCCAATCCTCTGTCTCCCTCTCTCTGCCCCTCCCCCTCACGCATGTGTGTGTGTGTGTGTGTGTGTGTGTGTGTGTGTGTGTGCACGCGCGCGCTCTCTCTCTCTCTCTCTCAAAAAATAAATAAACATTAAAAAATAAATAAATAGGGTGCCTGGGTGGCTCAGTCAGTTGACTGCCTGGCTCTTGATTTCAGCCAGGTCATGATCTCACGGTTGGTAGGTTCAAGCCCCGTATGAGGCTCTGCCCTTACAATGCAGAGCCTACTTGGAATTCTCTCTCTCTCTCTCTCTCTCTCTCTCTCTCTTTGCTCCTCCCCTTCTCTGTCTCTCTCAAAATAAATAAACTTTATTTTAAAAAGTAAATAAATTTTTTACATGTATTTATTTATTTATTTTGAGAGAGAGAGTGTGTGTGTGTGGTGTGTGTGTGCATGCGCACACGTGCAATGAGGGGGGGAGAGGGGCAGAGAGAGAAAGCAAGAGAGAGAATCCCAAGTTGAACATGGAGCCTGATCTCATGATATCATGACTGTGAGATCATGACTTGAGCCGAAATCAAGACCCAGTCACTCAACCAACTGAGACATCCAGGCACCCCTAAAAATAAAATCTTTTTTAAAAATGGCCAAGAAAAAAAAATGGCCAAGAATTCCTACCCTAGAGAATCCCAGCTGCCCTCGTAACTTCAATTATCATTTCTACACTAATGACTCTAATTTTTTCTCTGGCCCAGACTTCTGAATCCCAGACCCACAGATTTATACACACACTCTCCACTTGAGAATCACACGTGATGCTTTAAAGGAAACTCTAACTCAACATATCCCAAACTACACATTTCTTCCCCTATACTTACCTGATAAAAACTTTCTCAGAAAATGGCACTGGGAAAGCTAGAAGCTTAGGAGTCATACCTGAGTCCTCATCTCGGTCACCTCCGTGCCTAATCCTCACCAAGATCTGTTCATTTTACCATTATTTTTATTATTTTTGTTTTTCTAAGTTTATTTATTTATTTTGAAAGAGAGAGCACAAGCAGGGGAGGAAGAGAGAGAGGGAGAGAGAGAGAGAATCCCAAGCATGCCCCACTCTGTCAGCACAGAGCCTGAGGCAGGGCTAGATTCCAGACTGTGAGATCCTGACCTGAGCTGAAATCAAGAGTCGGTCACTTAACTGACTGAGCCACCTAGGTACCCTTATTTTTAATATTTTTTTAAAGTTCATTTGTTTTTCTTAGGGATCTCTGCACCCAACATAGGACTTGAACTCATGACCCTCAGATCAAGAGTTGCATACTCTTCTGACCTAGCCAGCAAGGCATCCCTATTTTATTTTTCTTAAGTAGGCTCTGTGCCTGACATGGGGCTTGAACTCAGGACCCTGAGATCAAGAGTCTCCTGCTCTACCTACTGAACCAGCCAGGTGACCTTGTTCATTTTATCTTCTAAACTTTGCTCAAATCAGTCCACTTCTCTCCATAGCTTGGAGATCATTGGTGACTTTACCTGTTTTAGTGGAATGGGAGGGGCAGAAATCAGACTGATGTGGGTTGGTGCTTGGTGGGTAGGAAGCATGTAAAAGAAGACAGCAAATATAGACTACTCTTGAAAACTTTAGGCAAAGAATTCTGGAAGATTTTGGAAGATGGTATCCTTCTTTCCTTTCACTCCCATCGCCAACTTTAGTCCAGCCATGCTCCTGGGTCAGACAATTACTGGCACCAGTAAACAGAGCCCAAAACCTATTACTGAGCGTTCACAGGGTGAATTAGCAAAGAAATACCCGCAGGTGGGGATATGAAAGAATTTGCCGGGACATAAAAGATTCCTTGTAATATTATAAAACTAATACTGCCAGGCATGAAAATGGACAGATAAAATAACCTTTTTACTGATTTCCATCCACCCCTGCTCTCCTTCAACCGGTTCTCAATACAGCTGCTAGGAATCTTTTCAAATGTAAATCTGATCATACTTAAACTCTTTTGTTCCCACCACAACCCCTGAAGTGGCTTCTCACTGCTCTGAAGATAAAGGTAAAACATCTCTGGGCCGCCAATGGGGCATTAAATGATCAGGCTCCTGTCTTCCTCATCAGTTTTTTATTCCCTGACTCTCTGCATTCATGCCTGTACCACAGCCACTTGAGTCTTCTTTTGGTTCTTCAAATACATCATGGTTTTTTTTATAACAAGATATTGGATATGCTGTTCCTTCAGCTTTGGATGTTCCCAACCTGTCTTTGCTTAGTTAATTCCTAGCTCGAATATCCCTTCTTCAGGGAAGTCTTCATTATTCTCCAAGATCGGTTAAGATGTCCGATGTACTCTCTCATGATATTCTCTCCTTTTCCTTCATAATCCTTGTCACACTTTGTGATTATATATTTGTTGTTGTGATGATTTGATTAATGTCTGCCATCTCCAACAGGCTGGAAGCCCTAGGAACCGTGTCTCTTTTCATATCATTAGAAGCCTCCACCATGATAGCATAGTGCTGGTAATTAGCAATGTGTGTGCATGTGTATGACTGGTCAAGTGACTGGATATGCAAAGCAATGTAGACCTGGACTGTGGTGACCTCATGAGACACCACATTGGGTGGCCGTCAGAGTACCCCATCTGCTTCCCTCAAGGATATCTCTCTGTTTGGGCCACTGCCAACTGCAACTTATAATAGGATATACCACCTACTTGTTTGGTTTCTGAATCATCTGAATCCACCCTCATTCAGCAATGTGGACTATCAACTTTCAGGGACAGACAGAACAACCCCGAAATAATTACCATTTATTCATTCGACCAATATTTATTCTGTGCCTACCCCTACTGTATTTAAACACTGTGCTGGGGTGGGGAAACACAGATGAATGAGGCCTGCTTATTATTCTCAAGGAATTTATAGTTTTGATGCACAAATATGTAAACAAATTATAACTTCCTGTTTTAAAACACTAATCTTACAAGGCACGCTCAAAGTTTTAAAAGATCACAGAGAAGAGACTGATTATCAAAGCATTCAGCAAAACCCTAGCTAGAAAAAGTGCTGTTAATGATGACTCAGGGGACACACTTTTTAAACATTCTAAGCTCTAACTTTGGACCAGTTTAGACCACAGAAAACAATTTACTAGGACACATTAGACAAGCCCCTTAAAAAATAACCATCACTAGGTTGCTTTTATGTCCTTGGCTTTTATTTGGCATAACAAGAAATGTCTGTTTGAATCTTGCTTTTGCATTTATTGTTCAAATCTTGATTACTTTATTATATCATTCACTGGTTCCCAATAAGGTCGAATGAGCAACTACCTTCAGAATTAGAATTTTTAGGGGTGTCTGGGTGGCTGTTGTTTGAACGTCTAGCTCTGGATCTCAGCTCAGATCTTGATCTCAGGGTGGTGAGCTTGAGCCCTGCAAGGGGCTTCACATTGGAGGTGAAGTTGACTTTAAAAAAAAAAAAGAATATTTAGCTATGGCAAAAAATCTATGGTCTGTCTTCTCTGATGCACTAATTCCTTTTAGATGCCATGTACTATGTTTTCATTTTTGCCCTGGCAGGCAGGAAGCTCAGAACTAAGTTTCAAATTCAGTCACAGACATGTTTAACTTCAGGCTGATTGCGATCTCTTTTTAGTTTGGCCCTAATGTTTTATTTCTAGTTTTCTAGCCTATGGTAAACCTTCCTTATGTCTTTACAAAAAGAGATGGGATAAAATATAACATCTGTTATGCTCAGTCATCTTAGAATTATTTCTGCTATTCGTCAAAGATAAATTAAAAAAAAAAAAAAACACTTAGCCTATGTTTGGATCTTGAGAAAAGCAACAGAATAAGGACAAAGAATGGGACTGAGGTAGCATGCCCATATTTTCCAACTCAAATCTTGGGGCACATTGATCTGGCATCTGGCTGGCCTGTTAGAAAAGAGTATCTGAAACTTGGGACCGTTTTCTGGAAAACCCCAGGCTATGTTGAAGCAGACAGATCCCAGGAGGTATGGCCATTATTTAATGTATATGAATATTTATAGGAAGGTTTTAACATTTTTTGGATCAGAGCTTCTTTGGTGAACAGTTGAAAGCATTTGACCTGCTTCCCAGTAATACATAAGCATATTCAGTTTCTGAAAGCGAAACCCTCTTGTTATCTATGTGCCTTTCCAGAATTTATCAAAAGCACTTTACAGCTGCCACTGCTGTAAAGAATTCTCATGGCCCTGAGGAAGCACTGAGCTGCCAGGTCAGATGCGGAGAGACTGGCAAATGAGTAACCAGCTTAAAAGTTCTTAATACTCTGACACCATTCTAGGATGATTTAAGCCAATGGGTTTTGTTTGTTTTTGACTATTTTGAGTAGCAGACCCCTTTGATGAGCTGAAGATACGGGTCACGTATTCCAAAACACACACACACAATTTTGTACACAATCTCATGGCATTGGTGGACTTCCTAAAGTCCATCCTCAGGTCTCAAGTCATGCTTAAGTGAAGACTTCCTGGACTCGGCAATACCCTTGAAGACCTTTCAGAAGGCCCCTCTCTTCCATTATGGGGACTAGAGCGGCCTAGATAGGTTTAAGTAGAAGGACGTTTACCGGACTCGGAGACACCCGACCCCCGCGACCTCTCACCGGCCACTCCGAACTCTCCCCTCCCCCACGCCCCTGCCGCGCAGGTGCGAAGAGCTAAGGGGCCACCCCGGCGCGACGGCTCGAGGAACTGTGGGGGGACGCCGGGTGGGGGTGGGGGATGATGGGACCCCGCGAGGGGCGGAGGCGGGGGCGGGGGCCTTCCCGAGGTTGCTTGGCGACCCGGCTCTCCGCCCAGATTGTTCCATTTACTCAGCGGGAGGCGCCGGGGGCCGGAACGTGGCTGACGGGCCTCCCAGAGCGGACCTCTTCCGGCTTTTCCCCCTCTGCCGGGCGGTGGCCAGGGCCCGTGACGTCACAGGAGGCGGGGCCAGCGCCGCTGCCGGGTGCTGAAGGCGCCATTGGAGCCGGCTTGGCTTGCGAGCTCCGCTGAGGAGCCGGAGGTTGGCCTGCAGTTGCCTCCGCGTCCGCTCCTGGTTTCTGGTGCCTCGGCGGCATGGCGTGCGGGGCGACGTTGAAGCGGCCCATGGAGTTCGAGGCGGCGCTGCTGAGCCCTGGTTCCCCGAAGCGGAGGCGCTGCGCCCCTCTGCCCGGCCCCACTCCGGGCCTCAGGCCCCCGGACGCCGAGCCGCCGCCGCTGCTCCAGACGCAGACCCCACCGCCGACTCTGCAGCAGCCCGCCCCGCCCGGGAGCGAGCGGCGCCTTCCAACACCGGGTAACCTGCGCTGCGGGCTTGGCAGGAAGCCAGGCCCAGGCATTTTTTGGGGGGGGGGCGGCTCTGGGCGCTGGGCTCATTCACCCACAGACCCCCTCTTTGCCCTCGGAAACGGGAACTGGGGTGCGCTGGGCCTTATCGCTTCCGGGGATGGGAGACATCCGGGAGGGGTGGTGGGGCCACAGTGTCCGTTTTCGGTTTTCCTGGAGCTGGAGAGACTAGAGGGGTGAGCAGAGGAAGATGGGGCTATCCCTGGCCGCTCTGGGCCCTTCCCGTGCGCGAAGCCCCTCCTGCCTTCGCTGCCCGGGCCTGCACAGAGCCGCCCAGCAGATCCAGTGGGCCATGGAAAATGGGATTCTCCTCACGAAGCCGGCCTTGAGGGTGGGGGTTGGGGGCGGGTTCCTGGGAAGGGGCCTGAGTGCGTGCTGTTCACTGTACTGTAGCTTGGAGGGAGACCTGATTTCCTGAAGTCTTTAGGGACCGGAGGCCGTCGCAGAAGTCATGGAATCCGATTTGAACCTATTTCTAAGGGACTGGCCGTGTTTTTGCTAATTGTATGGCTGTTGTCTTGTACCATATATGGCTTGAAATCGGTAGGTCGTTAACTAGAATTTATTTGAGAATCCTTAAACATACAGAGATTCCAGAAGCAGGAATTCAGCTATCCGTAACAGAGGCTCTCTTTCAGTCAGGATTCCACATTGGCCAGGGAAAGGGAAGAGCTAGTGTGACTGTAAAGTTAGGACAACCCCTCTCCTCCCCCCCCCCACCCCCCCCCCCCCCCCCCGCATTGTGCAGGAATAGAGGGGAAAGTGCATCAGAATTAATATGTAGCAGTTTTAAAGGGCTCCCGGAGATGGGGGAGGGTCCTCAGAACTGGACTTGAGCAAAGTTATTTCTTTGTGTGTGTTTTTCTATTCCTCAATCATGAGCAAAACCTTAGGACCTCCTTAATATCATTCTTTCCTTACCCCCTTTCAGTTACCGATGCCTTTGGGCTTTATTTCCTTTTTCCTCTGCATCTCCATAATGCAGATTTCAGGCCCTCATCCCCTCACAAGATTCCTGCAGTTGCCAGGCAAGCTCTCCTAGACACGATCTCTCTCACGTTCACCTTTTCTTTATCCTGGCATTCAAAGGATTTATCAGCTATGTCTTACCTAGACTTCAACACGTTTTTTTTTTCCAAACTATGCTTTTGCTCTGTTTTAAGTCTCCCATCCGTTACCTGACTATCCTTGCCCCACAAGGAACTCTGTTACACTTTAAATTCCCTGATCACTTACTATTTGGAAAGCCCTATGTACTGAAGGAGATAATGTTTGCAAAAGTTTTTTTGTGAAGAGTCCTTCAAAATCAGGGGACAAAAATGCCCACTTGAAGTGATATTTTTTGTTCTGCTGTTCCTACAGACACCAAGAATAGTCATATAATCTTTCTGGATCTCTCTTCTGCAAAATAGAATTAATACTTGCCCTATCTGTCTTCATGGATTTTATGCAAATATCTTATTTGTTCTAATATTACCCTTTAGACTAATTCTCCTGTAGTTCATATTACAGCAACTGTTTAGTAAATGATTATGGAATGCCTTTGGAAGCTTCGGTGTTGCAGAGTGCAGTAATGGGAGTGCATTTTTATCTTAAATTTTAGTTTTTGCATAGATCATGCAAACTACCTTCTTGGCAATTTATATTAAAATATCTTACTTAAAATATTTATTTGCAAAGATTGATCAAATTCCTTAATGCTCATTGGAGTATGGTTCTGTCATGCAAGAAAGTATGAATGATTGATTATATGATGCTTTGGCTTAAGTGAAAGATGCCTTCTGGACTGAAAAGGAAGAATGGGGGGAGGAAATTTTAAGTTTTTATTTATTTATTTTGAGAGAGAGAGAGGGAGACAGCAAGTGAGGGAGGGGCAGAGAGAGAGAGGGAGAGAGAATCCCAAGCAGGCTCCTCACTGTCAGCATGAAGCCTGACGTGGGGCTTGAACTCAAGAACTGTGAGATCATGACCTGAGCCAAAACCAAGAGTTGGACCCTTAACTGACTGAGCCACCCAGGCACTCCTGCTTCACTTTAAAGAAAAGATAAGTGTCATAGCACTTTTTGTGGAAAAGGCACATAAAATTAAGTCTTTTATTGCTTAAATGAGCTAGGTGGATACCAGACATAGGAGGGTGTTGCTAACTTGTAAACATGGAGTGAGTCTAGGTGCAGAGCAATTAATTGATCAAAACTTGAGAGTTGGAGAGTAAATATCCAGATTGAGGTAGCATTTTAGCTGGGTCTTTTTTTTTTAATGTTTATTCATTTTTGAGAGACAGACAGAGCATGAGCGGGGGAGGGACAGAGAGGGACACAGAATCCGAAGCAGGCAGGCTCCAGGCTCTGAGCTCTCAGCACAGAGCCCAATGAGGAGTTGAACCCGCAAGCCTTGAGATCATGACCTGAGCCGAGATTGGACGCTCGCTCAACCGACTGAGCCACCCAGGCACCCCTCAGCTGGGTCTTGAATGATGTTGGGAAAAGAAAGATACCCACATTTCAAACAAAGGGAAACTGTTTGAGCAAAGGCCAGAAAACGTACAAATTAAGGATAATGTAATGCAACTGGGTTATAGTGGGAGATGGAACTGGAAACATAACTTGGGGCCAAGTCTTAGAAGGCATGGAATTCCATGATAAGAGTTTGGATTTTGGTCTGTAGCAGCTAGGAATCATTGTAGAATTTTGAGGATGGGCTTAGTCTGATATAACCTGGAAGCATAACCTCAAATAATAATAGGAGGCAAGAATTAAAGTTAACTATCCACTGTTTTTTGTTTTTTTTTTTTTAATGTTTATTTATTTTGAGAGAAAGAGAGAGAGAGTCCCAAGCAGGCCGTGTGCTCTCAACACAGCCCACTGCAGGCTCGATCTCATGAACTGTGACATCATGACCTGAGCCAAAATCAGCAGTCTGATGCTTAACTGACTAAGCCACCCAGATGTCCCTAAAGTTAACCATCCGCTGTTAAAAAGAAGTTTGCATTTTCTTTTTTTTTTTTAAGTGGCCTTCTTGGAGAGAAAATCACATCAACTTCCTTATTTTTCTTCTCTGCATGCCATGTTTCAATTCTTGGATATGCTAGTCCTTTAACCAGCCTAAAAGTTGTATCTTTCCATTTCTTCACTTTGCCATACAGGAGGCACTTAGAGGTTTATCAAAGACCTTCTGTTCTCATGAGCATTGTCCTCATACTTGTCCTTTCTTGTTTCAAGTCTTCACAGTTCCTTACATCCTTGTATTGAATCTGGCAAGTATATGCTGGAGAATAATACGTTCTAAAGATGAAGTGAAATCATGGGGCGCCTGGGTGGCTCAGTCGGTTAAGCGTCCGTCTTTGACTCAGGTCACGATCTCGCGGTATGTGAGTTCGAGCCCCGCATCGGGCTCTGTGCTGACTGCTCAGAGCCTGGAGCCTGTTTCAGATTCTGTGTCTCCCTCTCTGTCTGACCCTCCCCCGTTCATGCTCTGTCTCTGTCTCAAAAATAAATAAACGTTAAAAAAAAAAAAATTAAAAAAAAGATGAAGTGAAATCTTAATAAATTCAGGGGACTTAAAATATGAACTTCATAGCATTTTTAAAGGAAAGTTTTGCTAATCCTACATTGTGTGTTTAGGCTGAGGGTTAGTGAATTTAGCCGCATGTAGAGCTACTTTAAGTTTGTGTCAATTCCTGGGCTGTATGTACTGTCACTTGTTATTAGAAGATTAAAATCTTTGATTTTGATTTTCAAAACTTTATCAGGTAGGCATTTAACATTTATATTGAAGAACTAGGCTAAAGATCCTGAATGACTTTTCCAAGGTCATAGTCACATAGCTAGGAAGAAGCAAAATGGCATTATTAACACTTAATCCCATTTAAAAAATAAAATTATAGCAGAGTATACATTAGAATAACATGAGTAGGGTGGCGATATGATTTTCTGGGTTTTGTGTTTGATAAAGAGGCTTTATTATCTGGAAAGTGGATACATATTCTACCACAAAAACGAAAAACTTGAAAAACTTGAAAACCACCTCCTTCCAGACTCTTTGTTGTCTCTAGGAATGTACTTGAAAGTGAATTTGTGTGTCCTGGATTCCCTTCAATAGCATTAGCAAATTTGGTTCAGGACTGCTTTGACTCAGAACAGTAATCTGAATCCTATCAAATATTGCCTCCTAGGATCAGAAAGTTCTTTTCTAAGCCCTTATCATCAATTCCAAGCAGTACATCTCAGGTCTTCCCATGGTCTGTGTCCGGGATTTCTGGTGTCCTCTCACCCAAAGATCTTGAGTCCCAACTGGGGCAAGAGTTTCATTTTTAGAAGGCCTGTGTAAGAGAATCCCCCTAATATGCTAGTTTGTAAAATTGTGCAGCTTAATGGAGATGAAAAGTAGCTCC
Source organism: Panthera leo (assembly GCF_018350215.1). Classification (NCBI taxonomy): domain Eukaryota; kingdom Metazoa; phylum Chordata; class Mammalia; order Carnivora; family Felidae; genus Panthera; species Panthera leo. The sequence goes on from NC_056686.1 coordinate 29,959,937, forward strand.
TTGTTAGGTGAAGGATGAATTTTTTTTATTTTGCTGTAAGTTGTACTCGTTAATCCTAAAGCAAACAGCAGATCTGGTCTTCACTGTCACAGGAAGACAAGCAAAGGGAACTATCTGGGAGGCTTATGCTAAAATAGCTGCTCTTCTGTGTATTGTTAAAATAGCAGTAAGAGGGCATACTGTGGGAGTTCTAGGAGGAGTACTTTATTCAGTATCGACATTTTTCTTGCTAATATTAATAACATGGGGGAAGAGACAAGAAGTTTGAAGAAATGGCACAATAAAGTGAATGCTCAAAAAGTGTGTTTCTTTTTTATTAGAACAAATTTTTCAGAACATAAAACAAGAATATAGTCGTTATCAGAGGTGGAGACAATTAGAAGTTGTTCTTAATCAGAGTGAAGCTTGTACTTCGGAAAGTCAGCCTCATTCTACAGCACTCACAGCACCTAGTTCTCCAGGTAAGTGAGTATTAATGTGGACAGACCATTTAAGAGTTTGTAAATGGGAAAAAAAAACGGTAAATGCTACTTCAAATGATGGTTTCCTAATCCAGAATTGATTTCATCTAAAGCAATAAAATTGGTACAGTGTATGCACTATATTACTACTTATAAATAGTTTTGAAACCATAGAGTCATGAAATTGGAAAAAAACCTTAGGTTGATTTGATTGGGCTTCTTTCATCCACCCAATGCAGAAGTGCCCTCTGTAACTGCAGTGTCTAATATCATAGTCATTACATTAGCCACATGTGGCTGTTTAGATTTTAGTTAATTAAGATTTAATAACATTTTAACATGTAGTTTCTTGGATGCAGTAGCCACATTTCAAGTGCCGAGTAGCCACATGTAGTTCTAGTATTAGCACAATTATGGGACATTTCCATCACTGCACAAGTTTGTGTGACAGCACTGCCCTATAACATTGACAGGTGGTCAGAGAGGATGTGCTCAAAAATAGAATCTCAGGGTTGTAGAATCTTCATGGTCACATAGTTCAACCATCAGTCTTGCCTGCCATATCCCTGCAAATAGTTAACAGGCTAGTGTTCAAACATCTCCATTGGTGGTAAATTCTGTCCTTTTAACAGTAAAGGAGTTTTTCCTCACAAAGTATTCTACTTTTTAATAGTTCTGAGAGTTAAAGATTACCTTTATTAAAAATCGTCTCCTTACAGAACACAAATTGTGTTGACCAGGACCTAGGGAGAGAGAGGAATAAGAGGGGAAAAGCTTAATAGGTAAGGGGTGTTTCTTTGGTGTGGTGGAAATAGTTTGAAACTAGATAAATGTTGTCCCAAAATTGTTACTAAATGACACTGAATTGTTCACTTTAAAGTGGTTCATTTTATATGAATTTCACCTCAAATAATTTTTGTCTTATAACCCAAAGGTCCTCACAACACCCTTTTAAATTGCTCTTGTACATTCATGAGTGGCAGAATTTTCTTTTTCTTTGTTTTAATGTTTAATTATTTTTGAGAGAGACAGAGAGGGTGCAAGCCGGGGAGGGGCAGAGAGAAAGGGAGACACAGAATCTGAAGTAGGCTCAGGCTCTGAGCTGTCAGCACAGAACCTGACTTGGGGCTCAAACCCACAAACCCCAAGATCATGACTTGAACCAAAGTTGGACGTTCAATGGACTGAGCTACCCAGGTCCCCCATGAGTGGTAGACCTTTCAGTGGTAATAGTTAGCAGGTCTGTCTTTAATTTTCTTTTGAGATTTTAGTAATAGAATTTTGAAGTAATAGAATATGTTATGGGTGCAGAAAAACAATACAGGGATGCCTGGGTAGAACTTTTGGTCAGGTTTCATTTGTAGAGAAGAAATTTTGGTTTTGGTTTAAGTAAAAACGACTTGTTTCAGAGTGTTAAATGGCTCATAGATTAAGTGGGCTGAAGAAACTCATTCTGGGCAAAACTCATAACTGGGCTACCAAAGGAGCTGCTGTTTTTCCCAGGATCAGGAACCCAATTTCCATGTTTTCTAGCATTCCAGTGGATGTTTTGGTTTCTAACTCCATCTTAAGAACATTTCACTCTTCTCTTCCTAGATTCAAAAGGGATCAAGGATGAGATATGTAGTGCTTAACTGTCTCCTTCATTCATATTTCAGTGACTTTGCTAACATTTTTTCATAGTGGGCAAATCACTTGGTCTCCTAAGCATCAGACTCCTAGCCATTTCTTTTCAGAGTCACCTGTGGAACTTAAAAGGTAGCCAGGCCCTAACCCAGAATTAAATCAGAACGTGTATCTTTTTGTAAATTCTATAGGTAATTATGATGCACCACCTCACTTAAACAGAGGTCTAGATAATCTCCAAGGGTTTGGGTAGCTCTGTGAATCTGCTTTCTCTAATCCAGAGTAGAGGCTTTATATCAACTTTTTGTTCTTGTTCTTTACCAAGTGAGCATTGAATATGGGCTTACATTGTTCCTCCTGCTTCTCAATTTACCTTTGGCCTTACTTTGTAAGACTAATGGCAGAAGTTCAGAGAATTTTATGAAAATATTCCATGTAGAGTTGTGAAAAATAACATTTTCCTAAACAGTTTTTGTACCTTAGGACTGTTTGCATAAAGTTATTCATTCTGAGCCTTAGAACTAGAGTGTACTGTTGAGACTGGATTTGTCTTGGGGCACCCAGCTGGATCAGTCGGTAGAGCATGCAACTTTTATTCTCGGGGTTGAGTTTGAGCTTCACATTGGGTGTAGAGACTACTTAAAATCTTATAAAAACAAAACAAAACTAGGTTTGTCTTTTGGCCAGGTACCTCCTGGATGAAGAAGGACCAGCCCACTTTTACCCTCCGACAAGTTGGAATAATATGTGAGCGTCTCTTAAAAGACTACGAAGATAAAATTCGGGAGGAGTATGAGCAAATCCTCAATACCAAACTAGCAGGTAGGCTGAGGCAGCGGCTATGCCATTGTTAATAGGGTTCAGTAAATAAGGTTCAGTTAAATGGTAACTTAGAAAAAGAGCTGGACCTCATGTAAGAAGGTTTAATGAGTTGTGAATATTGTTACTCTCTGGTGATTCTAAACATTTCATTTATACTTTTATGGAAAGGCTTTTCATTTATATTTCTGAAATGAGATAAACTAAGCTTTTCTTTTGAAAATTTTCCATGTAAATAAAGGTGTTAAGTAGATTATTTGGGTTAACCTCCTTACAGGTGGTTGGGAGGAGTGGAGTATAGTCCGTATATTCAGCCTTCTGGTGGGAGTCACTTGGTGGATGTGGAAAGTCAGATATCCTGTGATTCCGAGGTACATTAGAGTGAAGTTTGGAAAGCACAGCTCAGGTTAGAACAAAGGAGTTGATAGTGATGTCAACAAGTAGAGCCTTTTGTGAAAGGAAGAGATCTGAATCAGGAATACAAAGTAATACCCATGTAGTGAAAGGGGACAATGTTGTGATCAGAGAGGTTTTTGGCAACAACTTCTTCCTGTAACAGTATTATTTCCTAATCTGGTGACCTACACCACATGGTTCCTCAGAATGTTAGAAACTCTGCCTTATATTGAGAACTGTTAAACCAACTGTTGGTTTAACAACAAAGTTAAATGGGTTTCTTTATAGTTGAACTTCTTTGATCCTTTAATATACTAATAATGTATATTAGAAGCAGCTCCAATATATCATTTCCCTTCTGCCCTCACCCCCAAATCGTTCAGTTGACTCTGAGTCACTTCTCTGTTCATGGAGTTCCCCTTTATTTTTTTAATTAAATTAATTAATTTTTAAAAGTTTATTTTATATTTTTGAGAGAGCACATGCATAAGCGGCAGAGGAGCAGAGAGAATCCCAAGCAGTCTCCATGCGGTCAGTGTGGAGCCTGACATGGGGCTCTATCTCACAAACTGAGATCATGACCTGAGTTGAAATCAAGAGTCGGACTATTATAGATGATTAGTGACCAAATGTAGGAGCCAGAGATTTGGCTCTGGGATCTAAGAGGAAGTAACACACCTCTGGCTGTTACAAAGGAGAGTCTGAGAGTAGATAACTTAAACTGGGAAGCTAGCTCTGATCCTGACACTTGATTCTTGAAAAACCAGGGGAGAATTTATTGTTATAGTATATACTGTCTTTCCCCTTACAGAACAATATGAATCTTTTGTGAAATTCACACATGATCAGATTATGCGACGGTATGGGACAAGGCCAACAAGCTGTAAGTATTGCCAAGTTTTTCTTTGAATTTTCCAAAACTTCCAGGAGCAAGATCTTGATACTGAATACCTTGTCTCCTGAGAGCAAAACCCCTGTGAAGCTAAATATTAACTAACATTAAAAAAGAAAATGTCTAGCACTGTGTAAAGCCCTTTAAATCCTCATGGAGTTTATTTAATATACAGAAAGGGAGGAACTGTCATTAGCCCCATTTTATAGGTAAGGATAACACTTAAAGAGGTTAAATAATTTGTTCAAGCTCATAAAGCTAGTAGTTCAGCCAGGATTGAAACCTAGGTAGTCTCACTGCAATGCCAATTTGTGTGTTACCTGGCTTTTCCTGCAGAAAGATAGTTTGAATTGTTAATTTATGGAAGAGTTCCTTAAGCTAGCTTATCAAGTGTGTGATCAGAATTTCTTAATTCTAGACATCTTGGAACTACTGGTTACTCAAAGCATAAAGTAATAAATAGCTGTATATCTAAACTGAAGCTGAGTCAGGTTTCTTAAATTCTGGAAAACTTAGGACCTTTTAAGTGTTGACTTGTGTCTTCGTGCCGTTTATCACATTTCCCATTGGTTAATATTTTTAAAAAGCATGACACTATATTTTTAGTTTTCTTAAACTCTTTTGTTTTTATTCCTAATTTATAGATGTGTCCTGAAGCTTTCTTGCATATCTGGGTACCAGGTTTGACCTCAAGAGATGGCTGCTGTACACTTTTTGCAACTGGTTTGGTATCACATTTCAGCTCCAACTTTGCATCCTGAGAACACTTAGTTTCTGCAGGTCCATTTTATACAACTTGAAAGACCTTAAAACTTTCTGGTTGCCACAAGCATATCTTTCTTTTCTGCTCATCCAATAAACAGCTGTGCCCTACTGTGATAGATTTTCCAAACAAAAATACCTGGAGCAGCAGTTTAGCAAAATATGCCCTCACTGGCACTCAGCAAATGGAGATTCCCCAAGCACAGTTCTGTAAGAAGTGTGTGTGTGAGTGTGTGTGAGTGTGTGTGTGGGTGTGTGTGTATTTTAAGTTATTATTTGTATTGTGCAAATTTTTTTGATCTTGGGGATTCTGGCTGTGAATTTGATGCACGACAATTATGGTTAAAAACATTTGCTTGGTCTACAGAAGATCATTAATGTTTTGTGACCATATAAGTTGTAATGGTGGATTGTTTTATGTGTAGGTATTATTGTTAAATACAGGGACTGTTTCCAGGCACAGAATATGAATCATAAGTTAGGATGGATATTAGATGTGATTATGATGACATAGCAAAGGTCTGTGGTCCTAGGTCTACAAATGCGTGGTGAGGAATTAGGACAAACTGGAGACGGGCCGTTTGACATGTGGACTCTGCCCAGCCGTGTTGAAAAATATTTGACTCCAAGCCTTAAAATACCCACATGGAGTCTGTGCTCACCTCATTCACACAGAGAGCTCCCTGGACACTGAACCTCTAAAAAGAAAAAGTCTCCCCTGGAGCAGGAGCATCAGGGTTTTCTTGGGAGCACGACACAGGTGAGCGGGGGGCTGGGCCAGCCCCTGGTGGCACTGCTACTTGGGAGGAGCCGTTTCGCCTTTGAATCGGTTATTACAAACAGAATTAGGATCCTTTGGTCAGGTTCCCCCAAATTCTTTTTAGGAGGTGACCACGTTCAACTGCTTGAGCTTTGTTTTGGCAACCCCCTGCCCAAAGTTGCTTACAGACTGTTCTTCACCTTGTTCCGAGGCCGAGGAACAGAAAGTAGCCTCTGTTTTGAGGAGGTGGAAGTTAAGTATACATTTATTTTTTACTGTGACTTGTTCAGGACCACATTTTACAAAATGCCTTGTTTCCTTTATCATTGTTTCTGGAAAGGAGAGTTCTATTAAAATTGTTTTAGTTTGAATATAGAATAGTTTTATTAAGTAGGGCTTATTTTGAAAAATTCTGAGTTTAATTCAAATGTACGCCAGTACCTTCCAAAGTAAGGTAATATTCAGAGACAGTCGTTCTGATCAGATGGCTTAGAGAAATTCTGGAATATTCATATTCGAAGATTCCTTATTAATGAATGTCTTTGACTTAAATCTAACCAAAAACTGCAACATTATTCTTTGTACATTTTCATTATATAGTGTTAACAAGCTTAGTTGCAAACAAATAAAATACTTAAGCTATTTGTTTACCTTGCCTTCTTAATACTGTGATAATGTTTATTAATTCAAATAATTTATGGGAGGCTGCTATAACCATTTCCCCAGTAAAACATTACATTTAAGATTTATAGACTTTTTAAAAAGCCCATTAGTGATCTTTTAATAATTAAAGCACTATTTTACTTCATATTTGAAGGGTAGTTTGTTTCATCTCTTCTTTTTCCAGGGTAGTTACTTGTTCCTGGAAGAGGAGCATAGCAGTGGCTGTCATGGGAGTGGCCTTACAGTGGGATAGTCACACCAAAACAAGGGTAGGGCAGCCTTGGGAGCCATGAAAAGTCCTGAAAGGAGGATCAGGAATAGGGAATACTGCTGCACTGAAGTATTGTTACAGAATCAGTGTAATCAGTGACATGCTTGCTTGCTCACTGTTGCAAGTGTCAGCCCCGTTCCCACTAAATACTTCTGGCTGGGAGGTAGGGTAAGTTTCTATAAGGAAACTGATAGACACTCTCACTGCACCCAGTGTTGTTAGGCTGTTACGGTATGGTTGCCCTTTGGGGCCATAGGGTAAGACCACCATGGCTGGGTTTTAGAATCTCCTCAAAAGGGACTAGACATGTTTGTTTAGTGTTTTATCCAGAGAAGAGACAGTTCCTAGGACAGAAAATGAGGACCTATAATGTAGGCCTTAGAGTAGCAAAAGGAGTTTTTCTCCAGAGCTTGATTTCTAGAGCTTATTAAACACGGGCGTTGCCAGGTAGGGAAGCGTCTTTGTCCCATGGAAGTAGGTCAGTGTCCAGGGAAGAAGTTGATCTACAGAGATCTATAACAATGGGCCAAGACCTGTGGTCTCAGAACAGCCATATCTACTGAGCTAGTTAAAATTTTTGGTTTTAATTCCATTTGTTACCTTCTTTTGGTAAAATCTTAAGCTGAAGGGGAATGAAAGGAGTAAGTGTTCATGCTTAGGTCAGAGGAGTACAGGGGAGATGAAGGTTCCTGAGATGGAGATGACTGTTAAGAGCTCCCCAAGGAGAACAACATCAGGGAGTATAAGAATTTGGGCCAGCCTCTCAAACATGGTGAATCTTCTCTGCCCGCCAGGGAGGATTGGTTGGCTTGTGTAGTAGTTAAAGAATGGCCTTTGGATGTGTGTAGCCCTAGAGTTTTAGTTTGTTACATCAGCCTTGCCAAGCTACTGAACTTTGTGAGCCATAGTTTTCTTGTCTGCAAAATGAGGGTTAATTGTATGTACATCATTGGGTTTTGTTTTCAAATGCGAGACTAAATTAAATAGCCCATGTGAAGAAAGTAGCCACAGCCTGGGACACAAAATATGCATTTGAAACTGTTAATAGCAGGTTTCTTTACAGTGGTCTTCATCAGATCTGAAGGCCAAACCTTCCTTTCTGCAGCAGCAATTCTCAACTTTCCAGTATGAATAAATAGCCCTTTGTTAACCTCAAAATATCACATTCTCCAATTAGAATTTGTACTTTTAAGTGTTTGACTAAGAAAACAATAAAAGATGAATGACAAATGAATTCAGTAATGCCTTGCGGTGAATCTGTATTTTGTTATTCACTATAGCAGGGGTCAGCAAACTAAGGCCTGTTTTTGTGAATAAAGTTTTACTGAAATACTGCCACACCTATTTGTTTGCATCTGTGGCTGCTTTTCACAGTTTGCAACTCCAGAAACAGTATGGGCCACAGAGTTGAAAATACTTTCTCTGGCTCTTCACAAAAAAGTTTGCGGGCCCTTGCAACTGTAGCACTGATACACATTTGAAAAGCTCACAAACAAGGCAAACTTGGTGCATCATGGATTGGTGGACCAGTGCCTTAATTTGTTATCTCTAGGGGAGTTACACCTCAGGTTGTGGCATGATTTTTTAAAAAAAAAGTCTCTGCTTACAAATGATTGCTAAAGTGAATATCTTAACAGAAAAAGCTAATGAAGTTTTCAAAGCAAGGATTCTCAAAGATGGGGACAGGGAACATGCTATTGGGGGTGGATGCTTAGGATGACTTTTATTTTTAGCATAGTTAATTTTGAAATTGAGATACAAATGTGGGTGTAGGAATTTGATGTTTATCAGAAGATAGCATAGGTTTAAAAATTGTTAAGTGTTGTTCTTAAGGAACAGTGACTTGATTGCTGCCCTAGTGATTATTTCCTTGAAAATGGCTTCAGAGAATGCTATAGTCTACAGGTACAGTTAAACTGGACCTTGAATAATGTTGACACCTTCAGGAAGAAAGCACGTTTACTTAGGGAAAAATCTCCAGCTACTCACCCCAAATGATACTTGCAAATAATTAGCACTTCATTGTAGGGAGGATTGGAAAATTACCTAAATTTGTCTAAAATTTAAGTAACTGAAGTCTTAATGGTCTCTTGTTTTTACTGATTGTTGCTCATAGTGTCTTGTCTCTACATGTGCCAGGTTCTCTATGAGCTGAATACTATATTTGAACAATTAATTATAGGAATAAACAGGATAAGGATGAGGCATCTACCTCTAGAAGGATTTCTGGTTGCCTTTACCTGGGAATATTACCAAACCTTAATTCATACTGAAAGCTGGAGGTTCCCTAGATCATCCAGATGGCACACAACCAGGTCTCAAGTCAGTGTGAAGACTGATTTACTTTTGTTTCACCTGTATCTTAAAAGTGTAATACTTTGAAATCCCAGTCTGTGATGGGGGTTCCCACCTTTAGCTGGTCTTAGGTTTTGATTTTTGTCCCCTTCAGTCCATGAGGCTTCTGAAAGTACAGTGCAGGTATCCAGGGGCATCTTCCAGATTAACAGATGCCTTAATAGAAAGCACAGCTTTGAGTTGTAAGCTTTCTGGGTTTTCAGATTTTGGCTCAGTAATTCTTTATTACCTAGTTAGCCTTTTTTATGCTTCTAAGAAAATAATTTTTATATTTCAGTTGCTTTTTAGTTGGTCTTAGCAATAGGCTGATTCAAACTTCCTGATGCTCAATTTCTGGAAGTGCAAGTTCCTGTGTTTTTCGTCTCATCAGAGCTTTGGTGAAGGTGCTTAATGTAGCTTGGTACCCAACATGCCTTCATGTTAATGGAAGATAAGTAGGGAAAGACATGTTTATACTGGCTTTGAGTGTTTTTCCAATCCTTCGGCAAGCATTACTGTTGTCTTCTAAGTTCTTTATTTGTGAAGGGCAGATATTTGAGTTTTTAAAGACCAACAGGTTTTGTAAGTAGCCCTAGTCGGTCTTGTATCCACAATACCTGGTATGGAATTAATATACATAAATGACTTAGGCATTCGGTTCTTGACCTCCGAGAGTCAGAGTCTAGCAAGGAATGTAAGGCAAGGTAAAAGTTGCTAAGTGTTGTGTGAATGGTACAGATAATGGACTAAGGAAAGGAAGAGATGGTTCTAAGTAATAGGGATCAGAGAAGTTTTCATTTGGGAAGGTAGAGCTGGAGCAAGTTTTCAAAAGATGAATAAAGCTCAGGCAAAAATAGGAATTGGGGGCTTGAAATGAGCAAAGGCTGGGTGGTGGGAACTCATGGTGGTATGCAGTGAGGACATTCTTGTTTAGTCGAAGTAGAAAACTTGTAGATCCCAGGAAGAGAGCTTGAAGCTAGGTAGTAGGGGCTAGATAATGAAGGGTTTTGACTAGTAGGCATTTAGCTGTTAATCTGTGGGAATCTGGAGAGTTTGGGGGAAACTAATTCAGGAGTAAATATAAGACAGAAGGGCAAATACCAAACTAGAGAACAGGTTGACCAGTTAAAGAGCCTTTTTTTGGTCTAGAGATAACAAAGGCCTATACATTGATTGGGAAGGATGATTAAACATGGCTCTGGTTTTGCCTGGCTAAGAAGAGCATGGTCCTGGGGTGCCTGGGTGGCTTGGTTGGTTAAGCATTTGATTTCGGCTCAGGTCGTGATCAGTCTCATGATTCATGAGTTTGAGCCCCACATTGAGGTCTACACTGACAGTGCAGAGCCTGCTTGGGATTCTCTCTCTGCCCCTCTCATGCTTGCATGCCTGTTCTCTCTCTCTCTCTCTCTCTCTCTCTCTCTCTCTCTCTCTCTCTCTGTCAAAATGAATATATAAACTTAAAAAGAGCATGATCCTTATGAAGGATCTGTCTGGTCTCATTTTCCCTCTTCACAGAGACAGACTTTGAAAAGATCCTTTTTCTTTTGGTTTGGCTTGTCTTTGCCCCTCGCTTAGCTAATCCAGCCCAGTTCCATAACTGCTGCTGTGGGTTTTTTTTGTTTGCATAGATTCTCTTAAATCTATCTCGTAAAAGCACTTTACATGGATTATTGAGAAATTTTCCTGAAAATGTCCCCTGCACCAACTCAGTCTGTCATTTTTAATGGTGCTCCCGTTCCATTGCCTGGAATTAAAGCCCTTCTTACTTGACAATTACCCACTCAAGTGGCAGTTGTCTTTCTGCCCCCTTCTTCAAGGCAGAGTTACCTGTTCATTTGATAAATGTTAATTGAGCACCTACTATTTGGCAAGTACTGTTCTGGGCACCAGGAATATACCACTGAGCTGGACAGACAAGGTTCCTGCTCTTGTGCTCATATTCTTATGAGGTAAAACAGGCAAACTAGTAAAACAAATTAATCCAAGATTTAAAAGTGTTTAGGGGTGCCTGGGTGGCTCAGTTGGTTAAGTGGCCAACTCTTGATTTCAGCTCATGTCATGATCTCAGTTTGTGAGTTTGAGCCCCACATTGGGCTCTGTGCTCACAGCACATAGCCTGCTTCGGATTCTCTGTCTTCCTGTCTCTACCCCTTCCCACCCCTCTCTCTCAAAAATAAATAAATGTTTAAAAAAAAATAATAAAATAATAAAGTGTTCAAAGAAATAAAACGGTAATGTGAGTAACTAGGTGCCTAAGTTGGATTGTAAGGAAGTTATAAGGAGGTGTACTCTTACATAGTACTTCATTTCAGCACTTCATTTTATGCCTTTATAAAGCTGTATAATGCATTTATGTGTCTACATGACTCTTTCACTATATTGAGCAGTTATCAGCACCTTGAGCTCCTCTCTCTGTTCGTGGCTTTTTTCTTTAAGATTTATTTTTTATTTTTAAGTTATCTCCACACCCAGTGTGGGTGTTGGATTCACAACCCTGAGAGTAAGAGCCAGCCAGGTGCTTTATTCTTGGCTCTTAAATGATGAGTGAGTAAATTATGTGGCTGCTCCTTCCCTTTTCCAGTCAATCAGCACACTACCTGAAACTCTTCTTTGACTCTCAGATCAAGTAATTTTAAGCCTTTGGTAGGTTCTGTCTCTGCAGCCAGGATTACGAGAGATGTAGTCCTTACCCTAGAAAAGGTCACAGTCTATGGGAAGAAATGTGATAAAACTTGCTTTCATAAGTGTCTGTGCATCTGGACAGAGAGATCAGGGTGTTTCCTGGGGAAGACTACTCAGCTGCCCTGGCAGGTTCCCTCCAGGTAGTTTACCCTGATCTGTACTCAGGAAGGCTGACTCACTAATAAATCTGTATTGGTCTATAAAACCAGACTCCAGTGTGTTCATTTATTTTTATTTTAAGTCTGCTCTGTGTCCTATGTGGGGGTTGAAGTTATGACCCTCAGAACAAGAGTCTCCTGTTCTACCAAATGAGCCAGCAATGCACCCCTCCAGTGTGTTAACTTACGATGATAAATACGTCAGGTACAGTAGACTACTGCCATTGGCCTTAACAGTGTGGTTTCTTCATGCAATCATACCACTTGGGAAACCTAAAGTAAAGGGGCAGCTTTACGTGTCCGAATGAGGGGAGTTAATTCTAGTGATGGAATGTTTGCCAGTATTAAGTTACACCTATCACCATGAACCTGGCACAGCCTTCCCACTTAAAAGTTCTGCTTCATTAGTTCCTGGTCCTGTTGCATCTTCAATTTGGTATCTTCTCAACCCTCAGTCCACACATTCATTTTTAGTTCTAAATGATCCCTCTGGTTTCCAGTATATTCCAAGCCATCCTACGCTTTATTTTTTGTAGTAATCGCTACACCCAAGGTTGGACTTGAACTCACAATGCCCAGATCGAGTCACATGCTCCACCCACTAAGCCAGCAAGCCTCTGTGTATTGGCGCTTTTGTATCTATCACATAGCTGGGGGCTTCAGGGTGAGGGTGGGGGAAAGTTTCCCGACCGTCTTCCCCAAATGTAGCAGTGGTATCAGATACGGGCCTGAAGTTCCCAATGTAGTTCCCAATATTCGGAGAGTAGTGATAAAGCTTTTCTCGGATTATGACTAAGGGGTGATACCGGGGGCTTAGATTAGGTCATCAGGCCATTCTCATGCGATGAAATTGGGAGCAAGGCTCTACTAGGTCAGAACAAATAGCCGTGATCGCCCCGGCGAACGCCTAGTCGTATTTCACTGGGTCTCTGCGCCTCGGCTTCCGGAACACCGAATGGAAGAACTGGACTGCTGAGGCTTCTGCACATAAAGTTCTTTGACGTCGTCCTAAAATGACACTTTCCCGAAACAGAATCCGCAGAGCAAGTTAAAGGGAAGGAAAACCAAGCACCTAACAGAAGCGACCACGGACCCCTACAGAGAAAACTACGTCACTTACAACCTAAAGCGAAAGAATCCTGGAGGGCGCGCGTACTCACCATAGCAACGGCGCATGCTCAGTTCTGGCGTGGGATTTCTGGGAGTTGTAGTTTTCCAATGTATGCCGTGTATACAGGAAGACCTGTCACAGGCACCCTTGCGCGCGCGGTGCTGTTACAGAGGTATATGCGTGGTCCAGTGCAGGGGGCCGGCGTATAAACAGTCAACAGTTATCTGCAATGGAAGTCTACAGGGCTAGCGGGACTTCAAGAAAGTCCTAGTAAATGCCTGAGGAATTCGGGAAGCTTTCACCAGAAAACGCTGGAGGGGCTCCTGGGTGGCCGGCTTCAGTTCAAGTCATGATCTCATGGTTCCTAAGTTCGAGACCCACACATCGGGCTCTGTGCTGACATTTCAGAGCCTGGAGTCTGCTTCAGATTCTGTGTCTCCCTCTCTCTCTCTCTCTCTCTCTCTGCCCCTCTCTCGCCCGCACTCTCCCACTCTCTCTCTCTCTTAAAAAAAAAGAAAAAAAAAACACTTAAAAAAAGAAAGAAAATGTTCGCTAAATGGTCTGGGCAGATTAGGCATTCACCTGGGAGGCAGTGGGTAGGTGGCAGCGAGCTGGTGGAATTGTTCCAGGCAGAAGAAACTGCTCCTACGAGGTTTGGAAGAAAGAGCAATTCTAGATGGCTGAGAATACGAGGAGGTTGAAAAGCAATTGTACCTGAGGATTTAGAAATGGGAAGAAATCATCGAGGGATCTTGAATGCCAAACCCAGTAATTTGAACATTTTCTTGAATACAATTACACCTCACACACAACCCAAGCAGTATGAATGTCCCCGTACTTCGCGTTCTCCCTTGTTTTGTCCATCTTTATCACTTGCTACATCATTCTGTGTCTTAGTCCCAAGAACTCAATAAGGCCCACAGTATATGATATGAGCTCAGGAAGTATCTTTGAACGATCAATTCTGAGTTTTAGAAAAGCAACTGGCAGCAATAAGGAGAGTGGGTAAGAAGGGAGAAAGGCTGGATGTAAAAAACCATCAGAGTTCCAAGTAAATTTTTTTCCCCACCTTCAAATTTCCCTCTATCCATGGGTTGAAATCTGGCACATCAAGCCATTTCCAATGTGGGTCTCGTTTGGCCCCAGCACTTAAAAAAATTAGTTGCCCTGCAGTTTAAAAGTGGTAGGTTTCAGTGCGCCTGGGTGGCTCAGTCGGTTAAGCGTCTAACTCTTGATTTCCACTTAGGTCGTGAATTCACAATTTGTGGGATTGAGCCCGGAGACAGGCTTTGCACTGACAGTGGGGAGCCTGCTTGCAATTCTCGCTCCCTCTCTCTTTGCCCCTCCCCTGCTAGCACATGAGCACTTTCTGTCTCTCTCAGAATAAATAAACATTTAAAAATAAATAAAAGTGGTAGGTTTCCAGGGCACCTGGGTGGCTCAGTTAAACGTCCAACACTTGATTTCGGCTCAGGTCATGATTTCACAGTTCATAAGTTTGGGCCCGGCAGTGGGCTCCACGCTGACAGTACAGAGCCTGCTTTGGATTCTCTCTCTCCCTCTCTGTCTTCCCATCCCCACTCTCTTTCTCTCTCTCTCTCTCTCAAAATATATAAATAAACTTAACAAGAAAGTGGTAGGTTTCACATTTAAACAATAAAAGATTTCTGGCTTCTCTTGAAAAAGTTGAAGATTTGACAATTTGGAGCCCTGATATTTTCAACAGCTATAGGATGGAGCAGAGTAGCTGCAGCTGCCTTCAGACAGGACAGACCCTCTTCAGTTCGTCACATTCCACACCACTCCTTCCATCAGTCAAACTGAAGCCAAATACCAGTTGCCATTTACTATGGTGCTTCTGTTTTTATTTCCTTATAGTGCACTTTTGTTTGGCCTTGGAGGTATTTGAGTGACCCATCTTTGTACTAATCCTGCCTGGTATCTGAGGAGTGATACAATGAAATTAGTATTTTAGAAACATTCAGTGCAAAACAGATCGAAGTGAGGAGCTGCAAGGCAGAGAGGAAGAAATGAATTGGCAACCTGTTGAAGTATTTGAATTCACGGCCAGTAATTAATGAAAGATTGGATGAAAGTTGAGGAAAAGGCAAAATACAACTTCAGAGTTTCCTGTCTGAATGACCAGGAAGATGCCACCAATATAAACAAGAAAATGGAAGAAGTGGAAAGTGGGGTGGCTATCAGTAGCATCTTGCTATCTCCACTATTTTCTGGGAAAGGGCCACGAATGATTAATTCCATAATCTTCCAGTATTCTGCTGGACATGCGTTAGGTGCTCAGGAGATTCCAGTTGAACTGAAACTCTGATCTCAGTTGGGGCGGGGGGGGGGGGGGATATATATATCTGATGGGCTAGGGGGAGCAGAGGGAGAATTGGAATGCTTGAAAGAAACCAATTAAGTTGTGAGACTTTAGGAATTTTCTCTAGAGTGGGTACTCCTGGGACTTGGAGGCAGTTCACCTGTTTTGGGGAAAAACTTATGCCAAAATCCTGAAGCAGAGCAAGAATTTGGTATGTAGAAATGGAGACAGGGTGGGAATAGTGTCATTCCAGGGGAAAAGGGGGAAAAATCAGAGACTGGGTGGCAGGACTTTTCCAAGAATACAATGGAACAGCAAGCTCTTGGGTGGGGGATTAGGCAGAGGATTTTGGACAACGAGGCTGGGAAGGGTGGAAGGCTTGACTTCTTTAAATGTTTTTGAAAGCACATCACTTAAAATGAGAATAAATATTCAGCCCAAACCTCAAACACTTATTTTTTAAGTTACTTATATGTACAACTGCAGTAATGTTATGTACTTTATAAAGATTAACATCAGAAAATAGAAATTAAAGGGGCATCTGGCTGTCTTAGTTGATGGAGCATTGGGACTCTTGATCTCAGAGTCATGACTCCCACTTCAGGCATGGAGTTTATGTAATAAGTATATTAAAAAATAGAAATTAAAATGATTATATTAAAAAAGTGAGTATTTTCTTCCCTCCCACCTGGTGTATCATATCACACACACCACTTCCAAGGCCCTGCTGTAATCAGAGAGCCACTGGATGTTCTGAAACACAGGAGGGGCACGGTCTCTTTCACTTTCTTGGATCTGCAAACTTTTATTTATTTTTAATTTTTAAAAATTTTTTTTAACGTTTATTCATTTTTGAGACACAGAAGGAGACAGAGCATGAGCGGGGAAGGGGCAGAGAAAGGGAGACACAGAATCTGAAGCAGGCTCCAGGCTCTGAGCTATCAGCACAGAGCCCAATGCCGGGCTGGAACTCACGAACTGCGAGATCATGACCTGAGCTGAAGTCAGACGCTCAACCGACTGAGCCACCCAGGCACCCCGAATCTGCAGACTTTAGAAATTGAGATATTAAGGAACTGTGATTTTAAATAAAAACTAAAAACAAAATAACAAAGAACTGTGATTACCTTGGAGAGCTTTCCATGTGCCTGGAACCGCCTCATTGTTTTACACTTAACTCACTTAATCCCCAAAGGAACCCTAGGCTGTAGGTACTTTTATCTTTTAAGATGATATTTTTATTTATTTATTTTTTAAGGGCTGACCTTTAATGTTTGTTTATTTATTTATTTATTTATTTATTTGAAACAGAGAGAGACAAAGTGTGAGTGGGGAGCGGCAGAGAGAGAGAGAGAGAGAGAGAGAGAGAGAGAGAGAGAATCCGAAGCAGGCTTCAGGCTCTGAGCTGTCAGGACAGACGCAGGACTGGAACTCGTTAACTGTAAGATCATGACCTGAGACGCAGTCTTTTGCTTTACCGACTGAGGACCAGGCTCCCAAGGTATTTTTATCTTAAGATAAGAAAACTGAGGCACTGCAAGGTTAAGGCACTTTCTTAGAGTCGCACCGAAATGGTGAAGCTAGAATTTGAATCCACCCAGCGTTAATCCACAGCTCAAGGCCTTAACTACTACCGGCGGGGATGGGGGTAGGGAAGGCACTGCTTTTTCTCTACTGTGGCCTTGGTCAAGTCCCTCACCAATCCGAGCTGTCGTGAGGGTGTTAGTCACAGGGCTGAGCAGGCAACAGGAACACACTAACCGCCAGGCAGTGTCTAAAGCGGTCATCTAGAGAGGGTCACTTTATGCCTGGTCCGTATCATCAGAGGCTGAGGCCCACGACCGCGCAGGCGCAGACCCAGGGGCTTGGTTTCTATGGTTTCCGGGAGCAACTGCAGAGAGAAGGTCGGGCCTCGCAGTCGCGCTGCAAGAGTCGCACTGCGGGCGTCCTTTGCGGCAGGCCTCTGCGTCGCTCTCAGCTCATCCGGTAGCGGCGGTCAGCGAGGAGACAAGGGCATCGCAGCGGGACGGTAGGTGCTGCGTTTGTCTGCGGGTAGTTTAGGCAAAGAGATTTATTCCGAGATTTCTTAAACGAATTTCCTCTTGCTTTCCTGGGTGTGTGTTGTCCCAGGCCCGAACTCTGAACGTGTTTTCTGCGTTCCCAGGCCCCTACGCCCACAGGCAGGGTCACCGAAGTCTGTAGACCGCGTTTCTCTCGGATTTCTGCCGGACTAATGCTTTGGCCTTCTGTTTCTTAACCCTAAGTCCACCCACCTTACCCTGGTTTTCAAGGCCCTGAGTGATAACGGCCGCGCCACCCTCCAGCGCCTTTTCGTTCTTCGTCCCGACATGCTCTCTGAGCTCCGCGCTTCAGCCACTCCTGGGTGCTCGGTGTCCCCCAGGGCATACCCAACACCTCCGGCTGTAACTCGTGCTGTGCCTTACTGGAATACTCTGTCCACTGACCTTCACTTGGCAAAACTCAACCCATCTTAAAGGCATTTTCCAGTCTCCTAGGCAGAGTTGGTGCTTCCTCCTTCCAGCTCTTACCCTCTTGTTCTTTGGGTTCCCAGTTCCTTTCGTGTCTCCAATCTAGTGCTTACGTTGCAGCTGCTGCTTTACCCCCATTCCAGTATCTGGAACGGTACTGGATAGAATGAAAGAATGGTAGGAAACATAAAATTGAAATTCACCTGTAAATCTTTATTGGCATTTTTTGTGCTTCCTTCCAATCTTTTGCAGTTTTTCTTTGACACCGTAGACCCTTTATCATTTAACATTAAAATATATGTTCTGTGTATATTATCCGTTTTTCCTGTTGTCTGTCATATTCTAATAAGCGGGTACTTACTAGATTTAATTATCCATTTCCCTGTTGCACACTTAAGTTGTTTGAATTTCATTTTTTTTCAACAGTTACTGAGCCCCTGCTTGATCCCTGCCCTCACAGCGCTCATTTTGCAATATGGGAGACATTCAAGTTAATAATCCATTACAGGGGCATGAAAAGTAAAGTACTCTTATGGAAAGTTGAGATGCTGTGTGAACACAGATGAGGGACATCAGATTCAGGATGATGTCACAGAATTGTCATCTCAGTTGCTACAGATAGAAAAATGTAAAAAAAAAAAAAAAAAAAGACGTTTTTGTGCTTGGGCTTTTTTTGTTCTTTTTCAGCTAATTTCCAATTTCTTCAGACCTGTCTTAAAGAATTGGGATTCTTGAGTCAAAACATAAACACTCTTTTTGATTAAAATGACCTTATCAATACAGAGTTGATTTTTATGCATTGCTTTTTAGTTCTAGTGGTTTTTTTCCCCCGAGTTTTATGAAAACAAAGATATTGCTGATCTACTATAAACTGGAAGAACCTGTCAAATGAAAAAAATTAATGAGACTATGTTGGGAGAATAGTGTAACATAGCTTTCTAAAGGGATATTTGTCATAATTAACTCTCTCATTTTTCCTAGAAATTTCTCATTTGGTTTCACTTTTATGGCATTCTTTCTTTTTTATCTTCCATTTCAGCCATGCCTTTCTTTGATGTGCAGAAAAGGCTGGGCCTTAACTTAGATCAGTGGATGACAATCCAAAGTGCTGAGCAGCCTCACAAGATTCCAGGTCGATGCCATGCTTTTGAAAAAGAATGGATAGAATGTGCGCATGGAATTGGTGGTATCCGTGCAGAGAAAGAGTGCAAGATAGAATATGATGATTTCGTAGAATGTCTGCTTCGGCAGAAAACGGTGAGGAGTGGTGGAAACGGGATGTGAATTATTTCTTTGTTTCTTGGGGCTACCTTTAAGTGTGTTTAATTGGTCGTTGTGAATTGGCAAAACTTTTGTGGTGAAAACACTTTCTCTGTGTAGGTACCATGTCAAGGAAGTTAATTGCCTTCCGATCTGAGGGGGGGTGTCTCTTGTTCCTCAGGGTTCTTCCTCGTCTTCTGACATGTTTTCCTTAGCATTGTACCCTCCTGTAGCCACCAGGGTAGAAATCGCACGTGTGTACGTATTCCCATTTTTGCAGTAGGTTATAAAGCAGAAGTTATCAACCAGCCTTGGTTGTTTGTCCGTGAACATCTCTGGATGAAAATGTTTCAAATGCATTGAACCCTCATTGGAGAAGAAGGTAAAACCCTACAGGTCTGTTACACTGAATGTGATATAAGAATCTCTGGATTAATTTCTACTCTGGGCAAGATGGAGGTGTTAATGAGATTGCTTTAGGTGAGTCTGACCAAAGAGGCAGGGGGAAAGGATGTTGACAGCATGATGTCTGCCTCCTCAAGAATTGCATGAGCTCCATCACATATAGGCCTCTATTCTCCCTTAGAGAAGAAATCTTTGGGTGTGGCCTGTTATTTTGCCTATTTCTGTGCTCCAGATAAAACAAATAGAAACGTTTTTATGACTCCCAACTCCTTGGAGTTCAGGAAGGCGGTTTAGATTTTTAGTTAAAGTCTGTATCAAAAAAATTTTAATTTCCTATCTTCTAACATTTGCTATTCCAAACTTGGAAGGAATTAGAGGGTATCAGGTATTAATTTTGTATTGCTCACTGTGGGGATATCGATGATTAAATGAGTGATATTGTAATATTACTGAGGGACAGTGAATGGGTCGTGGTTAGCCACCTACCAGCTGTTTAGTTCACAATATGTCTTAACTTCTCTTCTTGTGGGCCCCAGTTATTCATTGCTCAGATTAAGACTACTCTACATGTAAAGTTTACACCAAAAGAAGGCAGTGTGGTGAGGTGGAAGAACATTGGATTGAGAGTTAGGAGAACTGGGTTGTTTTTGTTTTTGTTTTTTTAATTTCTTTTTTCTTTTTTTAATGTTTATTTATCTATTTTGAGAGAGCTAGAGAGAGGGAGAGCGAGAATCCCAACCAGCAAGGAGATAACAGCATGGAGCTTGCTGTGGGGCTCGATCTCACAAACTGTGAGATCATGACCTGAGCCAAAATCAGTTCAGATGCTTAACCAGCTGAGCCACCCAGGAGCCCTGAGAGCTGGGTTTTGATACTGGTTCTGCCATCACTAGTTTTGTGACTTTGGGCAAGTCACTTCCCTTTTTGGTCTTGGTTTCCTTATCTGGAGATATTAAAGAGTTGCTCTCAGGTCATTTACTCATTCTATGAATTTGTAAATAGATCCATTACTATTTTAGACGTCACCCTAAACGACTAAATACTTAGCCCTAAGTGAAGATGCTAGTGAATCAGGGAATTAGAATCAAGCACTGTTCTAAGTTCTTAGTGTGTAATAGTGGATTTATTTCACACAATAATTCTGTGAGATACATTACTATAATTTTTCCACTATACAATTAAAAACTTGGGGCAAGACCAAAAAATCAAGGTCATTGCCTAAGGTCATATAGCTGGTAAGTGGTGGAACTGGGATTTGAACCTGGCAATGCTGGCTCCAGAGCCTGTGCTTGCATCCACAACACTAAGTTGTTATGCTCAGAGAAAGGTTGGACATTAGTTGTTGTGATAGCTCAATCATGACTAGTCTTCTGTTGAGAGGTTTTTTAATACAGAAATGTGAAGAATACAGTCTTTTGGGGCGCCTGGGTGGCTCAGTCAGTTAAGCATCTTGACTTCAGCTCAGGTCATGATCTCACGGTTCGTGGGTTCGAGCACCGCATCGGGCTCTGTGCTGACAGCTTAGAGCCTGGAGCCTGTTTCAGATTCTGTGTCTCCCTCTCCCTCTGCCCCTCCCCTATTTACGCTCTGTCTCTGTCTCAAGAATAAATAAACATTAAAAAAAAAAAAAAAGAATACAGTCTTTTTGTTAACTATACCGGAATTAAAAAACAAATGCAATCTTTTTAAAATGCTAATTTTTTTGTTTTTAAATTTATTTCTGTTTCTTTATTTGTTATTATTATTACTTTTTCATTTACATCCAAGTTAGTTAGCATACAGTGCAATAATGATTTCACAAGTAGAATCCAGTGATTCATCCCCTACATGTAACACCCAATGCTCATCCCAACAAGTATCCTCCTTAATGCCCCTTCCCCATTTAGCCCATCCCCCCACCCACAGCCCTTCCAGCAACTCTGTTCTCTGTATTTAAGAGTCTCATGTTTTGTCCCCCCAAAATGCTAATGTTTATGTCAGTATTTAGGACACCTAGAGTTATTTCTGCTGAAGTTAAACCCTGACTGATTCTTTAAGATTAATGGAGTCTTTAACTGAATATACTAATTTTTCATACCTTTGTGAAAACTTACCAAAAAATTATTTATTGAAGCACTATTGTAGGTGCTAGGAATATACGATAAGCAAAACAGCAAAAAGTTCCTGCTCTAAAGGAGCTTATATGGGGTGTCAGAAAATTAACAAACAAGTTAAAAAAAACAACAACAATAGTGTCAGGTGTTGATCAGTACAGGGGGGAAGATAAAGGTAGAAAGAAAGAAAACACTGTGGGACCTAAGTGGATGCTCTTTTGAAGAGGGTGGTCACAGAAGACCTCAATGATACGAGACCTTTGAGACTTCAAGAAAGTGAGCCATGTGGATGTGAGGGAAGAATATTCCGATTAGAGGAAAGAGCAAGTGCAAAGGTCCCTGAGCTGGAGCAGCGAGAGTGAGGGAAAGCATTAAGACATAAGGTCAGAGGTAGGCCTAGTAAGGCATTATAAGGAAAGATTCAGCTGTTTTCTCAGTAAGATGAGAAGCCATTGGGTTTTGAGCAGGGGAGTAATGCAGTCAGGATCAGTGAGTGTATTTTCTGTGTCAAAGAATCCATGTGAATTACAGCTTTTATACGGTCTTGTATAGCATGGCTTTCTTTGGTTAGGAAGCAACCAGTGTCCTACCTGAGAGGAAGAGGCAGAACTCAGGGCTTGGTAGTGACTATTAGTGGAGAACGTATCAGATCTTTATTTCGGTGTGGTAACGAGAAACCTCGTATCGGCTATTTCTGCTTCATTCACACCCAGTGAACAGTCACCAGCAGCAGTACCAATTTCACATAGGTCAGGAGTGTATCAGCTGTGAGCTGATCTCATCTTTCAATATTTTAAGGATTTAAGTATGCACAAATATGCCTCTTAGATTTGTGATCTGCGTTTTATTATTGTTTTTGTAAATACCTGTATTCCTGTATCCAACAGGAACATTTTAATTATTTTTAAAGGAGATATTATTATTCACACCAGAAATTTGGTTAACGCTTGGGAAGTGATTTCAAGTTATTTCTTTAAAGAAGGGTTTCATCTCCAAGGCTCTCTAAGATGAAAAGCTTCCATGTTTTAAAAATGAAACCAATTTTCAGTCTCTTTCTCTAGCCCTCAACTTTATGGTGTGCATTTCCCCCTAGTTTAAATACTTCTTTCCTTTGACAGATGAAACGTCTGAGTGACATCAGGAGGCAGCGGGATAAACTGATAAAGGAAGGGAAGTACACACCCCCGCCTCACCACTTGGGCAAGGAGGACCCTAGGCCCTGAGCAGAGCTGCTGCTGATGGCTGCAGGCTGATTTTCATGTTTTCTCTTCTCCGCCGGAAAGTCCATTTGCTGAAAACTTCTTTGTGAAAGTGTCTAAAAATAAAGGATTGCTCTATCCTATTTATTCTATTTTCTCTTGGATCATACTTGTCTATAATGAAATTGCAACCTATTTTTTAAGTTAGGAAAAATGCCTCTAGCTATGCCTTAAAAATTAGCATCTAGGTAGTAATAAGCAGCATTTAATGATGCTTTTACTACGTATAAGCTACTTTAAATATGTTAACTGGTTTAAGAAGTTGCAGTATTCTTTACTGCTTTCATTCTGGTTTATTTTCCACACGACACAGACTGGAGCTGGGAGGGGGAGTCAGTAGAGAGAGTGGTTGTGTTTACTCTCAGGCCTGTGAAATCTAAAGGCTAAGAAAATGAGAACTTCAGATAATTTTGAAAAAGCAATACCATTGTTTCAATTTACTATCTTACATCACCGGTATATTAGTACTTAAACTTTTTTTTTTTAATGTCTATTTATTTTTGAGAGAGAGAGCATGAGTGGGGGAGGAGCAGAGAGAGAGGGAGACACAGAATCCAAAGCAGGCTCCAGGCTCCAAGCTGTCAGCACAGAGCCCAGTGCAGGGCTGGAATTCACGAACTGTGAGATCATGACCTGAGCCGAAGTCGGATGCTTAACCTACTGAGCCACCCCGGCACCCCTGGTATATTAGTACTTCTAATTGACATGTTTAGAAATGGCTTTTAAGAGAAAAATTCCGGGGTGTCTGGGTGGCTCAGTTGATTAAGCATTCAACTTCAGCTTAGGTCATGATCTCACCATTTGTGAGTTTGAGCCCCACATCGGGCTCTCTTGTCAGCACAGAGCCTGCTTCGGATCTGCTGTCCCTCTCTCTCTGCACCTCCCCAACTCACACCGTTTCTCTCTGTCTCAATAAACATTTAAAATAAACATTTAAAATAAATAAACATTAAAAAAAAAAAATCAGGTGCACCTGGGTGGCTCAGTTGACTGAGCATCTGATTCTTGATTTTGGCTCAGTCACAATCTCACAATTTGTGAGATTGAGCCCTGCATTAGGCTCTGTGCTGACAACGCAGAGTCTGCTTGGGATTCTCTCTTTGCCTCTCTCCTGCTCTTCCCCTGCTTGGGCTCGTGCATGCTTTTTCTCTCTCCCTCTAAATAAATAAATATTTTTAAAAGAAAAATCCAGGTGTAGAAGGGAGGTATGAACCGAAAAAATTAATGTAGATGTCCTTTAGAATTTTTTCCAACTTTTTGTGTGTGTGTGTGGTAAAGTACCATCTTAACCACTTTTAAGTACACAGTTCATTGATGTTGTTTTCACGTTGTACAAGCCATGACCACCATCCGTCCTGCAAAACTGAAGCTCTATGTCCATTAAACAGTAATTCCCTACTCCTTCCCCCAAGCCCTTGGCAACCACTGTTCTACTTTCCGTCTCTATGGTTGGGTTATTCTGCTTCATATAAGTGGAATCATATAGTATTCGTCTTTTTATGATTGGTTTATTTCACTTAGCATACCATTCTCCAGGCTCACCCATGTAGCATATTGAAGAATTTCTTTCTTTTTAAGGCCGAATAATATTCTACGGTGTCTGTACCACCTTTTGCTTATCTGTCAGTGGGCACATCAGTTGCTTCCATCTTTTAGCTTTTGTGAATAATACTGTTATGAATATGGGTGTACAGATGTCTCTTTAAGACCCTGTTTTCATTTTTTTAAAAATATATTCCCAGAAGTGGAATTGCCAGATTATAAGGTAATTCTATTTCTTTTTTTTTTTTTTTTTTTTTTTTTTCAACGTTTTTTATTTATTTTTGGGACAGAGAGAGACAGAGCATGAACGGGGGAGGGGCAGAGAGAGAGGGAGACACAGAATCGGAAACAGGCTCCAGGCTCCGAGCCATCAGCCCAGAGCCTGACGCGGGGCTCGAACTCACGGACCGCGAGATCGTGACCTGGCTGAAGTCGGACGCTTAACCGACTGCGCCACCCAGGCGCCCCAAGGTAATTCTATTTCTAATAGTTTGAGGCTGCCATACAATTTTCCATAGCAGCTGCACCATTTTTACATTCCCACCAACAGTGCACAATGGTTCCAGTCTCTTCGTATCCTTTTTTGTTGTTAGTAGCTATCTAATAGATATGAGGTAGTATCTCACTGTAGTTTTGATTTGCATTTCTGTGTGATTAGTGATGTTGCATCTTTTCACATGCTTATTACACTTGATCTTAGCCAAAAGGCCGAGAAGCGATTCTTTTCACATGCTTATTGGCCATTTGTGCATCTTTGGATAAATGTCTATTCAAGTCCTTTGCCCATTTTTTGAGTTATCTTTTGCTAAGTTTTAGGAGTTCTCTGTATATTTGGGATACTGATTCCTTACTGGATACATGATTTCCAGATATTATCATTTTGTAGGTTGCCTTTTTATTCTGCTGATAATGCCTTTTGGTGCACCAAATTTTAAATTTTTCATGATGTCTAATTTGTTTATTTTTTGTTTGTTGCCTTTGATGTCCTATCCAGGTAATCATTTTAGATCCACTGTTGTGAAGCTTTCCCCCTATGTTTTCTTATGTTTTCTTTTAAAGATTGTATTTTATTTTTTAAAAAGATTTTACTTATTTTTGTTTTTTTTTTTTTTATTTATTTTTGGGACAGAGAGAGACAGAGCATGAACGGGGGAGGGGCAGAGAGAGAGGGAGACACAGAATCGGAAACAGGCTCCAGGCTCCGAGCCATCAGCCCAGAGCCTGACGCGGGGCTCGAACTCACGGACCGCGAGATCGTGACCTGGCTGAAGTCGGACGCTTAACCGACTGCGCCACCCAGGCGCCCCCTATTTTTGTTTTTTAATCTCTACACCCCCAATGTGGGGCTCAGACTCACAACTCTGAGATCAAGAGTTGCACTCTACACCGACTGAGCTGGCCCTTAAAAATTTTACTTTATTTTATTTTTAAGTTTATTTATTTTTGAGAGAGAGAGAAACAGAGAGCGCACGAGCAGGGGAGGGGCAGAGAAAGGGAAAGAGAGAGAATCCCAAGCAGGCCCATGTTGTCAGCACAGAGTCCAATGCAGGGCTTGATCCCATGACCCTGGGATCATGATCTGAGCTGAAATCAAGAGTCAGACGCTCCACCAACAGAGCCACCCAGGTCCCCCAAAGATTTTTGAGTAAACACTACACCCAACGTGGGGCGTGAACTTAAAATCCTGAGATCAAGAGTCGCATGCTCTACAACTGAGCCATCCAGGTATTCCCCCCCGCCCACCATATTTTCTTTTAAATTTTATAGTTTTTAAGTCTTAACCTTTAGGTCATGGATCCTTTCTGGTTTATTTTTGTAGATGGTGTTACGTAAGGGTCCAATTTCATTCTTTTGCATGTGGGTATCCAGATTTTCCAGCACCATTTGTTGGAGACTCTTCCTTAGTGAATGGTCTTGACACCCTTGTCAGAAGTCATTTGGTTGTATGTGCAAGGGTTTATTTCTGGATTCTGTTCAATTCTGCCCGTATGTCTGCCTTTATATGCCACTACCACACTGTTTTGATTGCTGCAGCTTTGTAGTAAGTTTAAAATCAGGAAGTGGGAGTCTTGTAGCTTTTATTCTTGTTTTTCAGGATTGTTTTGGCTATTCAGGATCCCTTGAGATTCTGTATGAATTTTAGGATGAGTTTTTCTATTTCTGCAGAAAAACTGGGATTTTTATTGTGATTGCATTAAATCTATAGCTTGCTTTGGGTAATATTGACAACAATAAATCTTTCAATCCATGAACATAGGATGTCTTTTTGTATTTATGTCTTTAATTTCTCTTAGCAGTGTTTTATAATTTTCACTGTACAAGTCTTTCACCTCCTTGGCTAAGTTAATTCCTAAGTTTGGTGGTTTTGTTTTTTGTTTTTTAACAAATGCAGCTGTCAAGTTTTCAATTTTTGTTTATTTATTTATTTTTAAATTTTTTTTAACATTTTTATTTATTTTTGAGACAGGGAGAAACAGAGCATGAACAGGGGAGGGTCAGAGAGAGGGAGACACAGAATCCGAAACAGTCTCCAGGCTCTGAGCCGTCAGCACAGAGCCTGACGCGGGGCTCGAACTCACGGACCGTGAGATCATGACCTGAGCCAAAGTCGGCCGCTTAACCGACTGAGCCACCCAGGTGCCCCAAGTTTTCAATTTTTAAAAAAAGTTTGTTTGTTTGTAATTTCTATACCCGGTGTGGGGCTTGAACTTACAACCTAGAGATAGAGCTGCATGGTCTACCAACTGAACCAGCCGGGTGCCCAAAGGATGTTTTTGTTTGTTTGTTTGTTTGTTTGTTTTAATATTACTTTAAGTGGAATTGGTTTTGTTAATCTCCTTTTTGTATTGTTCATTATTAATCTTGTAGCATTTTGAGTTAAAAAATATCAGTTGTAGGGCTTGAATATAAGGTTCTCCTCAAAAGAGAAAGTAGATTGCATTCTAGTCCCAAAATTGGGAAAAAAGGATTTGGCATTTGAGCAAGGTCCTGCTTATTCTTTGTGTTACAGGGCAGATCTTTAGCCAAGCAGCATTTTCTTAAACTAATCACCAGTCAGTCACAATGGAGAAACAACCTGGAGTCCTTCCAGCAAGATCCCATGCCGTGTCCTGTGTCAGGTTGTTTTTCTGTGCTCCATGCACACAAGCTTTTCTGAGTTTTTAAAGTCCAAAATGGGATTCAGTGCATACATGTTTTTGGAAAGTCAGGCAAATTGGAAGTGCCAGAGAGGAAAGCAGAATATTAATCAAGGCTTAAAGTAAGTACCTCCCTTTCATTCAAAGATCTCTTATTCCTGAGCTCTTGGTTGTTGTATGAAAGGAAACCAAATTCCAGTAGATTGTGTTTGCCTAAAGGTAAAAAATGAGTTGTAGAGAACACTGCATTGTGTTTGCTGGAAAGCATTGCCTTGATATCTTTATAGAATATCGGAAGCCTTCATTTAGGTGATATGATACCCATAAATAGCCCTGGCACAAAGCAACCTTGCCTTTTGCCTTTATATTTGGTCAATTTTGTCCCTATATTGCTTTTTTGAGAAAAAAAAAATTTTAATGAACTGTTAAAAGGAAGGAATCAGCTCCAAGACACCCCTCCTTTAGGCAGTTTGAATAAGAACAAATAGGACTGTATCTTTTTGGCCAACTAGGTTGGTGCAGAACTGGGTTTGGGAGGCAGGAGGGACAAAGCTGTGAGGTTCTTTGTAACTGATGATTAAACACTCAGAGAGCAAGTTACTTGCTCCTTCAAAACAGCATTATTTGTTGCGCTTGCCTCTTCCTTCCCTACACTCTGCTAGGCAAGACTCCTTAACTCCTTTGGCCTGTGCTCTTTAACCCTGACTGCTGCAACACAACACACAAGGGAAACCACTGAGTGCTTTGGCAACCCATTTAATGTAATGTAATGTAATGTAATGTAATGTAATGTAATGTAATGTAATTTTTTTGAATAGGTGATTGATGCGGTTTAAAATTCAAAAGATAGAAAAGATGTGTAATGAAAAATCTCTCCCAGTCATATAGTAGTAATCCTACCAGAGGCAACCAGTATTTTGAGTATCCTAGAAATACTCTGTGCCTATACATACATAACACACATTTTCTTTGCCCTTTTTTAAACAAAAATGGTAGCAAATTATGTACATGATTTCTGCATTTTGCTTTCTTCCCTTACTGTATTTTCAAGAATGTTCCAAATCATGAACATGACCCAGTTGGAGCCAATGATTGAAACTTGCATGGAATATTAGAAGAGAGGAATGATGTTTCCTCTGGTTTAATGTGGAGGAGGTTTAAGTTTATAGGTGCTGTAGACATGTTTTATTTATTTGATTAAGCAACTGTGCTACTAAGAGGAGAAATATAAAGGTATATTTTCAATAGATGAAAAGGAACAGCCAATTTGAGAGAGAAAAACTGCTGTCTGGTAACATGAGCTTCTTCCTCAAGTCCTTTATAAAAACTAGCCCTGTCCTGGGCGCCTAGGGGGACTCAGTCTGTTAAGCGTCCGACTTTGGCTCAGGTCATGATCCCACGGTTTGTGAGCCTGAGCTCCATATCCGGCTCACTGCTGTCAGCACAGGACCCGTTTTGTAGTCTCTGTCCCCCTCTCTCCCTGCGCCCCCACCCCGACTCTCACGTGCTCTCTCACTCAAACATTAAAAAAACCCCGAAAACCTAGCCCTGTCCCTGGACTTGGAAGTTGTATGAGTAAATAAATTTCTTTTTCCTTAAGCCAATGCCAGTTGGATTTTTGTCACTTGTAACAAAGAAGGCCCACTGAATAGCAAATACATCAAAGTTGCCTCATTTTACATCTTAGGAAACAGGCTTAGAAGAGTGAAGTAACTTCATCGGTATCAAACATCTACGTATTAGAAGCAGGATTTGAATCTAAATCTAGACTTTCACTTTTTTTTTTTTTAACGTTTATTTATTATTGAGAGACAGACACAGAGCATGAGCAGAGGAGGGGCCGAGAGATGGAGAGACACAGAATCTGAAGCAGGCTCCAGGCCCTGAGCTGTCAGCACAGAGCCCGATGCAGGGCTTGAACTCACAAACCATGAGATCATGACCTGAGCCAAAGTCGGATGCTTGACCAACTGAGCCACCTGGGCGCCCCTAGACTTTCACTTCTGACTGTATAGATGACTTTGAGAGACTGTTGCTAATGTGATAAGAAAAACCTGGACAAAAGAATTCATAGTTTTCCATGGGACTGATAGAAAATGGTATATGTGAGGAAGCGTTGAATTGAACTCCAGAAAAAATATATAGGTAACAAATCTGATCAGCTTCCAGTCTGGGGGGGGTGGGCTCCTGGTGTGGGTATGGGTAGGCCTGCCATAGAGAGGGAGACATTGCAGGGTTGAGGGGAAATCAAGTGGGTCTAAGATGACTGTTTGGGAAGACATTTTGGAATCTGGAAGAACTTCAAATGCAACAAATTGCCTGGTTCAACAATTCTGCCTGCCCCCATATTTTGCTGAGGAGACAGCGTTGAGAAGGGGCTGATAAGCATAAATAATGTAGCTGTGCACATTCTTGGGGTGATTACATTCTGGGACCCTGTCAGTTGACTCCAAAGGTGAACCAAGAATGTCTAGAAGTGCATCCAAATCAAATTCTTCCCAGCTCAAATTCTGACAAGATCTGGTAGACAACACCCAGGAAGGTTGGGAGGTGGGTGAATCACGGGTGAAATCAATTTAATTAAAGCCATAACACACCCCTAACCCTACTCTAAGACGAATCTGAATGATAACCCCTCTAATGATTAGAGGAAAGGGTTTCTTAAAAAATTGTTTTAGTTTATTTGTTTTGAGAGAGGCGTGCATGCGCACACGTGGGGGAGGGGCAGAGAGAAGAGGAGACAGACTTCCAAGCTGGCTCAGCTCACAGCCCAATGGGGGGCTCGAGCCCACAAATGGAGAGATCATGACGTGAGCCAAGATCAAGTGTACTTGGGGCGCCTGGGTGGCGCAGTCGGTTAAGCGTCCGACTTCAGCCAGGTCACGATCTCGCGGTCCGTGAGTTCGAGCCCCGCGTCGGGCTCTGGGCTGATGGCCCGGAGCCTGGAGCCTGTTTCCGATTCTGTGTCTCCCTCTCTCTCTGCCCCTCCCCAGTTCATGCTCTGTCTCTCTCTGTCCCAAAAATAAAATAAAAAACGTTGAAAAAAAAAAAATTAAAAAAAAAAAAAAAAAAAAAAAGATCAAGTGTACTTGCTTAACTGACTGCAGCACCCAGGCTCTCGGAGAAAAGGGTTTCTAAAAAACAAGTATTATATTTTATTCTTATGCTTGATTTCTCTTTTTATGGTTTCTTATTATACTTTATTCTTCTGTTCTTTTATGTACAATATCTGATATATAGTATCAAATTGTAAGACATGCAAAGAAGTGAGAAAATGTGACTCATACTCAAGGAGAAAAAGTCACCAGAACTATTATAAATAAATATTATAAACATGAAAATTACAGAACTGAAAAATAGAATGTCTGAAATAAATGCATTGAATGGACTTAACAGGTTGGATGCTGTAAAAGAATCAGTGGATGTGAAAACAGATCAGTAAAAACTAAGGCAGAGAGAAAACAGATTAGAGAAAAAAGGAGTATCAGTTACCCATGGAATAATATGAAGCAGTCTTCATATAATTGGAGTTTCAAAAAGACAGGAGAGAATATCACACATATGAAAACAATCTGAAAATGCAATTAAGAGAATAATTCCGTTTACAATAGCATTGAAAAGAATAACACTTAGAAATAAATTTAACAAAAGAAGTGTAAAGCATATACTCTTAAAACTTCAAAACATTGGTCTGGGGCACCTGGATGGCTCAGTCAGTTGAGCATCCAACTCGATTTCTGCTCAGGTCATGATCTCATGGTTTGTGAGATTGAACCCCTCATTGGTCTCTGTGCTAACAGTGCAGAGCCTGCTTGGGATTCTTTCTCCTCTCTCTGTCACTCCCTTACTCCTGCTCGCTCGCTTTCTCTCTCTCTGTCTCAAAATAAACTTGAAAAAAGAAACCCACAAAACTTCAAAAGATTGGTATAAGAAATTAAAGAAAATCTATAAAATGGAAAGACATCATGTTCATGGGTCAGAAGATATCGTTTTGAAGATTGCAATACTTTCCAGATTCATCTACATGTTCGACATAATCCCTGTTAGAATTCCAGCTAGCTTCTTTGTAGAAATTGACAAGCTGATTCTTTATTTTTATTTTTATTTATTTTTGGAAGACAGATGCAAGCAGGGGAAGGGCAGGGAGAGAGGCAGACACAGAATCTGAAGCGGGCTCCAGGCTCTGAACTGTCAGCACAGAGACCGACGCGGGGCTCGAACTCTTGGACCATGAGATCATGACCTGAGTAGAAGTCCGATGCTTAACCGCCTGAGCCACCCAGGCGCCCCAAAATCAGCACTCCTGAGAGAATAATAACAGAAGCCAGAGTCTATACTACTTTTATCACTCACAATTTTCAACATATGGTAGACATGTATACATACTGTAAACAAGAAATGTGAACCATAGTAAAGGGAAAAAGTAGTCAACAGAAACAGACCTCAAGATGATTCAGAAGTTCAGTTAACAGACAAGGACTTAACAGCATCCATTAAAAATATATTCATGAACTTAAAAAGATCAGCATAATGCATGAAAAGATAGGGAATCTTAGAAGAGAAATGAAAACATGAAAAACAAAGCAAATGAAATTTTAGAATTGAAAACTACTGTATCTAAAATTAAAAATTCACTAGATGGGCTTAACAAATTGGAGACAGCAAAAGAAAGGTTCAGTGGCATTGAAGATAGATCAAAGAGGTTTAATACAAAGAAAAATAGAAAAAAGCCAATAAAAGGAATCTTAAAAGCAGATCACATGAAAGAAGTCAGGCACAAGAAAGTATATATACTGTATGATTCCATTCATGGGAATTTCAAGAACAGGTAAAATAATGTCTGGTAATAGAAAATAAAACAGTAATTGCCTAAGAGGGGCAGTTGGATGGGGATCGAATAGGGGAGGACATGAGAGCTTTCGCGGGCAGTGGAAATGTTCTGTATCTTGATCACAGTGGTGATTACCTGGATGTATACAATTGTCAGAACTCATGAAACCATACACTTAAGAGCTGTGTATTTCACTGTATGTGCAGGATTAACCTAAAAGAAGGCAAGAAAAAAGGAACAGGAACAAAAGAACCGGGTGAAATAAACAGGAAACAAATAGCAGAGTGGGGACGTTTAAACCCAACCAGATTAATATATCAGTAAATGTAAAAGGTAGCTTTTCTACTTAATGTCTCTGAAAGCTACAAAATGATGAGAAAAATCAGATAACTGCAGTAGGCTGCTTCTAAGACTCCCAGTGGTCCCCATCCCCTGATACTCCTGTCCTATGTAATCCCCTTTTCGTGGTGTGTCAGGCTTCCTTAAGTGACTTGCTTCTAACATACAGAATACGGCAAAAGTGACAGGATGTCACTTCTGAGATTAGGATCCAAAAGACTTACTTCCATCTTGCTGACTCACTCATTCTCTTCACTTGCTCACTCTGAAGAAGCAAGGTGCCTTGGACTGTGAGCCCTACCCCCACCACCCAGCAGCAGCAAGGTAACCCTCATCTGTGCAGAGGAGGATTTGGGAGATGAGGAAACTGATGAAAGAGGTTCTTTCTTTCTTTCTTTTAATTTTTTTGAGAGAGAGACAGAGCATGAGCAGGGGAGGGGCAGAGAGAGAGGGAAACACAGAATCTGAAGAAGGCTCCAGGCTCTGGGCTCTTAGCATAGAGACCAACACGGGGCTCAAACTCATGGACCACGAGATAATGACCTGAGCTGAAGTCGGAGGCTTAACTGACCGAGCCACCCAGGTGCCACTGAAAGAGGTTCTTTAAAACCTGTACGTGAAATCCTAGGCAGACCCCAGAATGGCCCACAGGATAAAATAAGTAGAATTCATATGGCAGATATTTAGGTGCTGAATTACAGTGAGGAATACCATGCAGGTTTTCAGATTGGTCTCTGGTCACACATAAACGAAGCAGACCAGAATAGCACTGCAAGCACTCTGAAAACTAAATTGTCTTTGGAATGACAGCCCTCAAAATGAAGCCGGGACCTGGGCACTAAGCTAAATAGTGTGACTGCCAGCTAAAATAGATTTAAGTGAATCAAGAGTCTCGTAACATAATATGCAAAATGTCCAGGTTTCAATAGAAAATCACTCATCATGCCAAGAACTAGGAACTTGAATGAGAAAGCATAATCAACAGATGCCAACACAAAGATATTTCAGATGTTGGAATTATCTAAATAAAGATTTTAAAGCAGTCATCATAAAAATACTTTAGTGAGCAATTACAAACTCTTGAAACAAACATCTCAGCAAGTAGAAAAATATATGAAAGAACCAATCTGAAATTATTGAGCTGAAAAATAGAGTAACCAAAATCAAAAACTCACCGGATGGGCTCAGTATCCAAATGAAAATGACAGAAAAAAGAATCCATGAACTTGAATATAGACCAACA
Source organism: Panthera leo (assembly GCF_018350215.1). Taxonomy (NCBI): domain Eukaryota; kingdom Metazoa; phylum Chordata; class Mammalia; order Carnivora; family Felidae; genus Panthera; species Panthera leo. The sequence goes on from NC_056686.1 coordinate 29,993,793, forward strand.
GTGTAGTTCTAGAAGAAAATGTAAGAGAATATATATGTGATCTTAGGTTGGTAAAGATTCTTACAAAGAACACAGAAGTCACTAACCCTTAAGAAGAGGTGATAAATTGGATTTCATTACACTAAAACTTCTCATCAAAAGACAGTATTAAAAAATGAATAGGCAGGGGTGCCTGGGTGGCTCAGTTGGTTGTGTCCAACTGTTGATTTCAGCTCAGATCATGATCCCAAGGTCGTGGGATTGAGCCCCGCATCAGGCTTTGCACGAGTGTGGAGTCTGCTTAAGATTCTCTCTCTTCCTCTGCCCCTCTCCCCGACTCATGGTCTCTCTCTACAAAAAGAAAAAAAAGAAAAAGAAGAATAAGGAGGAGGAGGAGAGGAAGAAGAAGAGGAAGAAGGGAGGGGCAGTGAGAGAGGGAGACAGAGAATCTGAAGCAGGCTCAGCACATCAACGTAAAGTCTGGCATGTGGCTTGAACCCACAAACCATGAGATTATGACCTGAGCCGAAGTCAGGCACTTACTAACTTAGCCACCCAGGTGCCCCAACCCAGTCTTTTTTTTAATGGTAAAAGACTTGAATATATATTTTCACAAAGGAAGATACACAAATGGTCAATAAGCACATAAAAGATGCTCCAAAAAAAAAAAAAAAAAAAAAAAAAGTGCCAGGGGCACCTGGCCGGGTCAGTCAGTAGAGCGTGCAATTCTTGATCTCAAGGTTGTGAGTTTGAGCCCTATGTTGGGTGTAGAGATTACTTGAAAATAAAATCTTTTTTTAAAAAAGTGCTCAATAGTATTAGTAATCAGGAAAATGCAGATTTGAATCATAATGAGATACCACTTCATACCCACTAGGATGGCCAAAAATTTTTTAAAACTAAGAATACCAAATGTTGGTGAGAACGTGGAGCATCTGGAACTCTCTTACATTACTGATGGGAGTATAAAATGGTATTGCTTAGGAAATTATTTTCCAATTTCTTTTTTTTTTAATTTTTTAATGTTTATTTATCTTTGAGAGAGAGAGAGAGAGAGAGAGAGAGAGAGAGAGAATGAGTGGGGGAGGGGCAGAGAGAGAGGGAGACCTGGAATCTGAAGCAGGCTCCAGGTTCTGAGCTGTCAGCACAGAGCCCGACGTGGGGCTCGAACCTATGAGCCTCAAGATCATGACCTGAGCTGAAGTTGGATGCTTAACCGACTGAGCCACCCAGGCAACCCGTTCCACATTTTGATGATGGTGGTGGTTATGTGAGTGTTTACATTTGTCAAAACTCCTAGAACTATATACTTTAAAACGCGTGCATTTCATTTGTAAATTTAACTATCCCCTGTTTTGAAAAAAAATCTGGTTTATTTAACTCCAGAGCTCAAACTCTTGAAAGATACTGAAACCACACCCATCTATCTGTATTCTCTGGTTAGAGCATTATGACTTATCAATGGAAATAAAAAGTAAATTCCTTGGAGGGGCTTACAGTTTAACCATAATTCAATGCACAATAAGATAAAATACAACTGGAGGGAAATTTTTAAAGAGTGAGGAGGAGCTGGTTTCTGAATGACCCTCTACTGAGTTTTATCACCTAAGGAGGTCACTTAAGCCTATTTGAATCACCATTTCCTGAAATGAAGGCTTTGGATTAGCTCATTTCTAAGTTTTCTTGTAGCACTCGAGTTCATTGATCGATGAACTTCCAGCTCAGCTAGTGCAGGTTGCATCAGGGCCTTGAAAGGTGGGGCAGGATTTCCACCAGCAAACTTGTGAGCACGGATGGCCATTCAGGGCAGAGGATCACATGGGCGGTTGGAAAACATAGCTCTGCTCACGGAATTGCTCGAGCCAGCGTCCCATCTTCAGACTGAAGGTTAGGGATTGTTGGGGAGTGCTGGGGAGAAAACCTAAAAAGGGAGGTGAGGCCAGACTGGGGCAGTGACTGCCAGACTAGGAATCTTACCAAGAGCACCGGATTGCAGAAGCGTCTAGGAAGAGGGGGCAGCAGGAGGAAAGCAATGGAGTCCTTCCCTACATGCATGTCCCTTTTCTTGATGTTTACATGCAATAAAAAAGGTCCCAGATTTGAAAGATGTTGCAGTCTTACTCAACGTCACTGCTGTATTCACCTAAATGTTAACTCTCGGTCATGTGAAAGAGAACACAAGAATCAAGGTTTCAAAAGGAATTTAGAACAGCATTTCCTCCGTGTGTGCTGTGGAATAGTACTTTTATGAGATCTCAGTATGTATTTTGGGGGGAGTTGGAAAAAGGTCAAATACAATTCAGTAAAGCCAAGTAAGCCAAGTTGTCATTTTTAACTGTAGAACTTAGAACTTTTACTGTGCTAACAGAGTTTGTGAATCTCCAAGAAAAGGGTAGACTTGGGGCGCCTGGGTGGCTCAGTCAGTTAGGCATCCGACTTCGGCTCAGGTCATGATCTTACAGTTTGTGGGTTCGAGCCCTGCGTCGGGCTCTGTGCTGACAGCTCGGAGCCTGGAGCCTGCTTCGGATTCTGTGTCTCCCTCTCTCTCTGCTCTTCCCCCACTCATGCTGTCTCTCTCTGTCTCTCAAAAATAAAAGAAAAACATTAAAAAAAAAAAAGGGGGGGGTAGACTATACAGTGTTACCCAGCTGTATTTGGTGCAAGAACCTAATTTTGAAGAAGCGTCCCATGGGCCTGGTGTTCTACATTACCCAATTTGGAAAATGAAGGATTAGAAACTTCTTATTCACAGGGATGGAGGAAAAACAGATACTCTGTTGGGCCTTGTGGAAGAGTCAAAGGTGATAGATCATGGTCCCTACCCTCATGGAGCTCACAGTTCAGTGAGAGACAAGTATGGACACAAATAATCAGTTCATAGTAGAAAGTACTCAGTTTCATGAGGGATGTTCAAGTCCTGTGTGAGCCCAGGAAAGGGAGACAGCCTTGTTAGTATGAGAATGGATATTGGGGGTCAGGGGAGCAGAGATGGGCTAGAGGCTTTGTGGCACTCATGTTGACCCCTAAAGGACCGATAGGGTTTGGACATGGAGATTTGCCAGATGTTCTGGGCAGAGGGTACTTGAGCAAAAGCCTGGAGGTGTTTGAGAGCAACTGTGCTCAGAATCACTGGTTCAAGCAATGGTTTTCAAGCAGAAGGAGAAAAGGGATTATTAGCAGCCCCCTCAGTTCCTCTTCAACCAGAGGTCCTCATTGTGAAATGGTTTTGTGTACCATTCTGGTACAATCAGAGAATGCTCAAGAACTACGGGGCTCAGGTGCAACTGGGTGGCTCAGTCAGTTAAGCATCTGACTCTTGATTTTGGCTTAGGTCATGATCTCACAGTTCATGAGTTTGAGCCCCGTGTCAGTCTCTGTCTCCCCTTCTTTCTGTCTCCCCTTCTCTCTGTCCCTCTCCTGCTCACTCTCTGTCTCTCTCTCTCTCTCTCAAAATAAATAAACATTTAAAAAAAAACAAAACCAACAACAACAAAACCATGGGGCCGGGGCGCCTGGGTGGCTCAGTCGGTTAAGCGGCCAACTTCGGCTCAGGTCACAATCTCGCGGTCTGTGAGTTTGAGCCCCGCGTCAGGCTCTGGGCTGATGGCTCAGAGCCTGGAGCCTGCTTCCAATTCTGTCTCCCGCTCTCTCTGACCCTCCCCTGTTCATGCTCTGTCTCTCTCTGTCTCAAAAATAAATAAACGTTAAAAAAAAAAAAAAAAAAAAAAAAAAAAAAAACATGGGGCCAAGGGGGAGCAAAGAGAGAGACCTGACTGAAAAGGATGAGATGAGCCATGAACATTGGGACAAGAGTTTACTGACAGCACTGGGGAACCCCTATAGGTTTAGGAGCAAAGGAGTAATATGATCAAAGCTTTGGAAAATCGATCAGGTGGTCTCTCAGAGGGATGGGTGGAGAGTGCAAGAAAGGCTAGATCTGTGTTTTTAGGAGGCATGTGTTGGTTCACCATCTCTGGCTTCGAGGAAGCAAGGAAAGTAGTGGAGACTAATGCAGGGGCACAGACTTGGCCTAGGGTAGTGGTGGCAGTGGAGCAGAGGAGGGGATGGAAGGGAGGCACGGTTGGAGGTAAAGTCCCTGGACTCCCAAGAGGGCGGCCCTGAGGTCCCTGCCTGGAGTCAGTCAAAATGGCGTCCTCTCTCCTGCCCCACTACCCAGTCTAGGCACCTGGAGGACTCACTCGATTCCAGTAACCATTCAGAGTGAGAGTGGCACCTGTCATTTGCAGACCACAGAGATATGAGCATAAATGGCCCAGGCAAGGATTACTTAGTACTGATTTGCATATAATTTAGAGGCACTTACCTGCCAGTCCTGGCTGGAGACCAGAGCAACCCTGGACCACCTGGACTTCTTCTTCTTCTCCTCTTCCTCATACCGATTACTACCACATTATATATGGCCAGCCCTCTTGAAGGGTCTCTTTGAGTTGAGTTTCCTCCTAGTTTGACATCAGTGCTTTTGTTTCCTTATGGCACAGAGGGCCAGGCACAGGGCCCTGGCCAAGAAGAATGATGAGGTCCCTGGCCAAAACACCCTCAAGATGCATTGAGCCGGGGCCCTTGTTGACAACCCGAATTGTTTTGTGTTTGATTTCCCAGAGACAGCACATAAGGGCAGCAGGGTTCCTCAGGCAGCTCCTGCCCTCTTGTCACTTGTTGGGCTTTGCTTTATCCAAACAGAGCAAAGAGGTTGCTCAGCATTTCTCAGCTCCGGCCAGAAGCAATGGTGGCTGTTGCTGTACACAGAACCAGAGGTGAGGCGCTGGGGGCGGGGAGGGGTGAGGATTCAGGCAACAGGAAGGAGATCGGTGGCTTCCTCTTGATATTTCCCTCTCAGGAAGAAGCCAGAGTGCAGTGGATCGAAGACACTAGGCCACTCATGAGGCCTCATGTCTCCGAAAGGAGTCAGTGAACTCAACAGTTTGAAAATATCTGCCTTGAGGGGCCGGCCCCTGGCTGGCTCAGTTGGTAGAACGTGTGATCTTGATCTCGAGGTTGTGAGTTCAAACCCCACATTGGGCAGAGAGCTTACTCAAAAAATAAATTAATTAAAAAAGAAAGAAAGATAAAAGAAAATATCTGCCTTGAGTGTGGTTCTGCAGCCCCACCCATGCTGGTAAGTTTGGGCACTGAAATGGCATACCTGACCAGGCTAACGGAATCACTTGTTTGAATCCGTGAGGAGAGATGGGCCATTTTTAGGCCTTTCCTTGGGCCCTCACGAAAACTCCCACATTGCCTGGATTGTCTGTCTGGTGGGAGCTTCCAACACAACATTCTTTGCTGTTTTAGATCACAAAGCTGCCTCCCCTCGGGGCTTCGCTTTGCAGTCACCAAGAATCCAAGGCTTTTGCTGACTTAGGTGTTTCTGTGGGCCAACCGGCTCTGTCTGTAGTGCTTCCACAAGAATGGGCTGGGAGCTTAGCTCAGGGTCACTTCATGCTTAGGGGTTCTCAAAAGGAGGAATGAGCTAGCTGTTTCCTGAGAGAATTTATCTTTTTATTTATTTTATTGTTTTATTTTTTACTGTAACTGCTGAGAACAATCTGTGCTGAAGCTGAGTTTTGTGCTGGGAGAGAGAGAGAACATTTCCTCAATGATGTAGCAGAATCCTTTTAAGGATCCTGCCAGTGGCTCCTTTTCTGGCGTGACATCCAGGCTTTGTTGTGGCCAACACTTCCTGAAGATCAAACACAAGTTCTTTTTTTCTTTTTTAAATGTTTATTTAGTTTTGAGCGAGAGAGCGGGGGAGGGGCAGAGAGAGGGGGGGACAGAGGATCCAAAACAGGCTCTGCGATGACAGCAGAGTGGACCGTGTGGGGCTCGAAGTCACAAACCGTGAGATCAAGACCTGAACCAAAGTCAGACGTTTAACCTACTGAGCCACCGAGGTACCCCCCGACACAAGTTCTTATACAGAGGCGGCAAGTTCAGACTCCTACGGTAACGTAAGAACTAGCGATACAAACCTTTTGTACGTATAAGTCTATATCCATTCACTGGGCAAGGGCAGGGCTTATGGTAAACTCATCATCACCCATTCACAGCGGCACAGCCAATTGTTTATTTATTTTTTATGTTTATTTATTTTTGAGAGAGAGACACACAGAGCACAAGCTAGGAGAGACAGAGAGAGAGGGAGACACAGAATCCGAAGCAGGCTCCAGGCTCCAAGCTGTTAGCACAGAGCCCGTCGCGGGGCTCGAACTCACGAACCGCGAGATCGTGACCTGAGCCGAAGTCAGAGGCTTAACCGACTGAGCCACCCAGGCGCCCCAACGGCACAGCCAATTGTTACCAAGCAGAAGTGCAGGCCAGGATGACTTTTCTTCCAACGGTTCATGGGAAACCAGAAGTCTACATTTTTATGAGACGTGTGATTTTTAAAGGTTGGCCTTAATTTTTTTTTAAAGGATGCAGAGCAACTTCCACTTCCGGAAATATGGACCAGACATATTTTTCCCTGTTCCTCCTGCTAAGTATAGCTGAAAAACCCTGGATTAAGTTAAGGGTCTTGAGATAAAATCAGCCTGGATTATCTAAATGGGCCCTAAATCCAACGACAGGTGTCCTTGTAAGAGATAGAAGAGAAGTATATACTCCAGTTATACTGGAGAAGGGCCATCTTAAGATAGAGACGGAGACTGGGGTGATTCAGCCACAAGCCAAGGAACGGGGGAAGCCAAAAGAAGCTGGAAGAGGCAAGGGAGGAGTCTCCTTTCAAGTCTTTGGAGGAAGCGCGGCCCTGGTGACACCTGGATTGAGGACTCCTGGCCTCTAGATATGAGAGAATAAATTTCTGTTGTTGTAAGCCACCAAGTTTGTGCCAATTTGTGATGGCAGCTCTGGGAAACACATACAGCTTGGAATACTACGCATCACTGACAAGGACCAAACTTGATACAGCAACAACTTAGATGGATCTCAAGGGCTGAGGGAAAAAAGCCATCTCAAAAAGTCACACACTGTATAATTCCATTTATATAACATTCCCAAAAAGACAGAATTGTAGAGGTGGAAAAGAGGTTACTACTTAGTTGCCAGAGGATAGGAATGGCGGGAACGTGATTATGATGGGGCAGCGCTAGGGAGATCCCCGTGATGATGGAACAGATCTGTATCTTGACTGCAGGGTTGGTTATATGAGTCTAAAAGTGATAAAATGACACAGAGCTATTTATTCACATTAACTATTTATTCACATTGTACAAGTGTACATTTCCTGCTCTTGATACGTACTATACTATAATTATGGAAGATGTAACCACTGCGGGAAGACGATTGAAGGGTACATGGGATTGTTCTGTACTATCTTTGCAACTTTCTGTGACTCTATAATTATTTCAAGACAAAAGATTTTTTAAAAGTTAAATAGCAGGACGCCTGGGTTGTTCAGTCAGTTAAGTGTCCGACTTTGGCTCAAGTCATGATCTTGTGGTTTGTGGATTCGAGCCCCGCATCGGGCTCGCGGCTGTCAGTGCAGAGCCTACTTCGGATCCTCTGCCCCGCCCCTGTGCTCGTGCACACATACTCTCTCTCTCAAATAAATACATAACTAAATAAACATTTTAAAAAGTTAAATAGCATGCGGGGACTTTTGGGGGTGATCAGCATGTTCTGTAGGCTTTGTGGTTACATAAGTGAATACAGTTCTTAAAACTTAACTAACCATTCTTTTAAAATGGGTGCGTGTTATTGCATGTAAACTCTACCTCAGTAAAGTATTTTAAGTTAAACAACAACAACGCCAAAAGAATATGGAGTAAACAAAATATACCAGCTTTCAGCCTGAGTTTTTCTAGGCCAAACACTGGAATATTTTATCTTTTTGCCACCCAGTGCCTTCCAAAATCAACATTTATTACCGAGTATTTGAATGCTAGGTTCCATTGCCTCCCCAGCTTCTGACAGGAAATAGAGATAGGGAAATGTCTACCAAATGAAGGTGTGTAGAAGACCGTTGGAGAGGAGATACTCTGGCCTCCAGCCTAATGGAATAATTTAGATCGTCTCTTGCTTACATATCTGGAGCCATTCTCTCTCCTAATAGTCCAAGGAGCAAGCACAGAGAGCTGACCAAGCCTAAGTTATAGTCTCTCCACCTGGACAGTAATGCTTCGGCCCAAGAGAAGTCTGGACCAGGGCCGATTACTCATTGTATCATGTAGATTGCTATTTCTCTTTCTATACCCTGTTTCTCTGTGAGACTGTGAGTTTGGAAGGCAGAGACCTTTCTGTGTTATTCTAACCCTCTCATTGCTTACATTGAATTCAGCAGCCACTCAAGAATCCTTCACCATGATGAACTGTAATACCATTTGTTCAGGGAAATACCCAGCTGTTCATGATATGAAGGGGAACAGACTCGAAAGTGGACCTCTTTTATGTGCCGAAGACAGCAGGTAAAATACATGGAAGCCTTTCCTATCCCAGACCAACCTTCTTAGCTTCAGATCAGTTTATCATTGGAAGCATCCAAAGACCACTTCTAGGAATGAGACCTAAAGAAATAATAGCACGTGTATGTAAAAATGCACGTAGAAAAACATTTGTTGCAGCATTGCTGGGATTTAACAAATTGAAAATCATCAAAATGTCTAAGGAAATTGTTAAGTGGATTATCACATACCCCAAAGGTCATATGAAGTAGCCATAAAGAAATAAGAAGAAGACCTTGGAGAAGTTCTACATTAACAAAAAATGCAAGGCATCTAAAATCAAATTTAAAAAAATGTAACTGGCAAAAGATAAGAAAGATAATGCAGGTTTCATAATTCAGGTATGTTACACACATATATGTATGTATACACATACATGTTTTTTTAGGTGAAATTATATAAATATGTATGAATTTAAGGAAAAGTCTGGATGATACATAATAACCAACACTATTTGCTTTTGGGATCTAGGATTAGAGGCAAATTTTTACTTCTTTAGAGAATTTTTTTAAATTTATTTTTATTTTTTATTTTAGAGAGAGAGTGCATGCGAGCAGTGGGGAGGGGCAGAGGGAGAGAGAGAATCCCAAGCAGGCTGCACACTCAGTACAGAGCCTGACGCCGGGCTCCATCTCACGACCCTGGGATCATGACCTGAGCCCAAATCAAGAGTCGGATGCTCAACCCACTGAGCCACCCAGGCACCCCAAGAGTTTTTTTTTTTAAGTAGGAGGAGTTTTTTTTTAAAGTAAGCTCTATGCCCAACATGAGGCTTGAACTCATGACCCCAAGATCAAGAGTCACATGCTCTACTGACTGAGCCAGCCAAGCACCTGCGTAGGAGGATTTTTTTTAAAAAAACTTCTTAAATCCATGAAAAGATGCTCACGCTCATAACAAGAGTGCTGTGAACCAAAACTGGACTGGCATTTCATTTTTCACCCGTCAGACTATCAAGGATAAAACATTTTGGTGATATTGTTTCGGCCAGAATATTATAAGCACATCTTCTCACACACTTCAGAAGGGAGTTTTCAGTTACAACCTCAATGGTGGGCAATTTGACAGTTATCTATGAAAATTATAAGTGCATATACCTTTTGACTCAGGGATTTCACTTCTTGAACTTTATATTTCAGATATGATGTATCTGTGAGAATCGACATTTGTACACAGTTATTCCTGGCAGCATTTTTGTAATAGCAAAAGATTCTAAATCACCTGAAAGTCCCTCATTAGGATACTAGTGAAATTATGATACATCCATATGATGAAATTATACACAGTAATTTATAAAGGATAAAGCAGCTGTTTGTTTTTCTCTGAATTGCTTACTGTGGCAAAGAAATGCAGTGTCTTGATCGGTTTAGGCTCAATTTACAAGATCTCTTCAAGTGGTTTAGGAAAGAAGCCCTGAACTTGAATCCTGGACTTTTGTCTTTCTCCTATAATCAAGCTGTACCTTAGCCAGTTCTGGGCACTTGTTCCCTGCTTTGTATTCTTGCCTGATTTCATCTCTGGTTGGGTTTTGACCAGCCCTCTCAGAGGCTAGAGTTCATTCAGGCATCCATTTGTTCAATAAATATTTATTGCATCCTATTTTATGTCAGATGCTATTCTGGGGACAGGGGTATAGCAGTGATCAAAGAGACACAAGTCCTTGCTGGCACAGAACTTACCTTCTCTACCTGTCCCCACAGCTGAGCCCCACATTCTGCTGCTTATGCCCATAGCCTACTGCCCAAATGAGAAAAGACCTCCAGGACAGCAGCTCTTTCTGACACCTAAAAGACAGTGTGGCATCATAGAATGAGGTCAGTTTGTAGAGTGTACAGACTGGGGGCAAATCGTCCCTCTGGTGCTTACTGGCCGTAAGACTTGCCCAAGACGTTTATCCATTCTGAGCCCTAATTTCCTCACCTGTAAAATGAGATTCTGACAGCACATACCTTGTAGGGTCATAAGGACTGAATACACATTTGTGAAGCAAGCAGAACCATGCTTAAACAGGGAAGGTTCCGCAGATGGTAGATGTTTGAGTTTTGGATGTCAGAACCAGGAGACTCGCTGGGGCGCCTGGCTGACTCAGTTGGAAGAGCCTGCGACTCTTGATCTCGGGGTTGTGAGTTTGAGCCCCACGTTGGGTGTAGAGGTTACTTAAATAGATAAATATTAAAAAAAAAAAAAAAGGAGACTCATGCAAAGGTCTTGCTTGGAGGGTAGAACTGGGACCATAGAATGGAAGGATAAAGAAGAAGGCTCTAAGCAGCAGTCCCTAACCAGGGCACAGGGCACAGGAGAGTGAAAGTGGCAGATGGTCAGCAGCAGCCCTGCCAGGATCATCTCTGGTCTGGGGGGTGGGGAGGGGGGTGGCGCTGAGAGTGATTAGCAGAGAGTGGGCTTCGGGACCGAGGCAGCACGCAGGTCCCAGGAATCCAGATGGCAAAGGGTCAAGGGCTGTGGAAGGTGGGCACAGAGGCAGCTGAGCCTGGTGCCACCAAGTCCCCAGGCCTACCTACATCACCACCTAGCTTTCCTCCACTCCACAGCCAGTGCCTGCCATGTCTTCAGGAGCCCCACCCTATCTGGAACCCTCTTCCAGGGTATTCTTCCCAACCTCTCCCTCTCTACTCCTGCTTTCAGATCAGTTTGCAATCATGTCCAAATCTTTCTCTGCTCAAAAACAAACAAGCGAACAGACTCCACATCCTTCCAGTTCCCACCCTATCATTTCTCCTTCCCTTCACTGCCAAACCTCTCCATCTCCCTCTCAACTCCCTCCAGCCAGGCTTCTACCCGCAAAAGTCTGCTGAGCCTGTTTACATCCAATCACCAATAACAAGAAAAGACGTGCTATGCATCCCGGTGCGAGCACTCTTTGTCTCTGGGCCTCTGGTCTGCAAATGTGAAATTGGGAGAGAGATAGCTGGCTTCCCCCTGCAGCATTAGAGGGATCCAGGGCCCCGCACTGCCTCTCCTATAATTAGAAACAGTATAATGATAAGGAACATGTGCACTGCATTTCATGTCACAAAGGACTTGCCATGTTCCCTGCTCAGAGCGCCTCAGTGCTTTCCTGATCACACTTAGAACAATTCCAGACTGCTTAATCCAAGGCTAACCACCCCCCACCCCGCCCTGCCCCAGCTCCTGCCCCAGCTCCTGCCCTTCTCTCCAACCAGCCTCATCCCGTGTTCCGCCCACTCACCCCTCGCTCCTTCCCATGCCTGCTGGCTCTGCTCAAACACAGCAAAACTTATTCTTGCCTCAGCACTCTTGCACTTACTGTTTCCTTTGCTTGAAACGTTCTGCCTCTGCATTGCCCAATTTGGAAACTACCAGCCACATGTGGCTGCTCCAAATTGAGATGTGCTGTGAGTGTAAAATGCACATGGGAGTTTTGAGGACCTAGTTCACCAAAAAGATGTTGAAATACTGGGGCACCTGAGTGGCTCAGTTGGTTAAGCGTCCGGCTCAGGTCATGATCTCACGATTTGTGAGTTCAAGCCCCAGGTCAGGCTTTGCACTGACAGAGTGGAGCCTTCTTGGGATTCTCTCTCTCTGTCTCTCTCTCTCTCTCTCTCTCTCTGTCTCTCTCTCCCTCTCTCTCTGAGCCTCCCCTGCTCACACTCTCTCTCAAAATAATAAATAAACTTAAAAGATATTGAAACTATCTAATCAATTTTTTATGCTAATTACATTTTGAAATGATAATATTTTGGATATGTTAGATGTACAGGATTGTTGTGAGGACTGACTATGCCACTGTTTGTAATATATTATTCAAATTAATTTCACCTGTTTCTCTCTACTTAAATAGACTTTATTTCATTTTATTTTTAAATGTTTATTTATTTTTGAGAGAGAGAGAGACAGAGTTCGAGCAGAGAGGGGCAGAGAGAGAGGAAGACATAGAATCTGAAGCAGGCTCCAGGCTCCGAGCTGTCAGCACAGAGCCCGATGTGGGGCTCGAACTCACAAACCACGGGATCATGACCTGAGCTGAAGTCGGACGTTTAACCGATTGAGCCACTCAGGCACCCCAGTAGACTTTATTTTTTAGGGAAAATTTTGGGTCACAGACAAACTGATAGGCAAGTACAGAGAGTTTTCATATACCTCCTGCCCCATAAACACACAACCTCCCCAGCCACCATCATGTTGCACCACAGTGGTACCTCTGTTGCCATCAATAGACTTCCACAAGTACATCATTATCATCTGAAGTCCACAGTTTATATTAAGGTTCACTTTTAGCATTGTACATTCGATGGGTTTTGACAAATGCATAATGACATTTATTCACCATTCAAAACACTGCCCTAAAAATGCTCTGTGCTCTGCCTATCCATCCCTCCCTCCCCCATACCTTCTGGCAACCAGTGATCTTTGCCTTTTTTACTTTTCTTTCTTTTTTTTTCAAATTTTTTAAATGTTTATTTCTTTTTGAGAGAGAGAGAGACAGACAGAGTGTGAGCAGGAGAGGGGCAGACAGAGGGAGACACAGAATCCGAAGCAGGCTCCGGGCTCTCAGGTGTCAGCACAGAGCCTGATGTTGGGCTCAAACTCACGAACCGTGAGATCATGACCTGAGCTGAAACCAAGAGTTGGATGCTTAACCGACCGAACCACCCAGGCGCCCCACCTTTTTTTACTTTTCTTAATGTGGCTTCTGGAAAATTTAACATTACACCTTTGACTTGTATCCCATTTTGGTTGGAGAGTACCACTCTAGATGCTCACAGGCCTGCCTCCCTTCCTCTCTCCAGGTCTCTTCTCCAAGATCACCTCCTCAAGTGAGGCTTTTCCTGACCACCCTGCCCTATCTAAAATAGCAGCTCCCATGGTCCTATGCTCCTTTCTACCTTATTCTTCTTCCTGGCACTTATTAATAACTGTAGCACACTGAAATCTAGTTCTTTGTTTAATGTCTGTCTCCCCTACTAGAATTTAAGTTTTGTGGGCAACAGATACCTCCTCTGTCTTATTACTGTGTCCCCAGCTCTAATAACAGTTGGCTCCCAATAACTACTTACTTAATTAATTTCAGTATTGCTAAAGCCAAAAGTGTCTTGAGCCAACTAACTGAAATGACAATGATGACAATAACAAGAAGAGTGATAGCCGAGGTGTCTCCTGGCGACTCTATTGAGAGTAAGGAATCTTTTTTTTTTTCCCCAAGATGAAGGGGGTTTTGTTTTGTTTTTGTTTTTTATTTTTTTTATTTTTTATTTTTTTAAATCTTTTATTTATTTTTGAGAGGGAGAGAGAGACAGCATGAGCGGGGGAGGGGCAGAGAGAGAGGGAGACACAGAATCTGAAGCAGGCTCCAGTCTCCGAGCTGTCAACACAGAGCCTGACGCGAGCTTGAACCCGCGAGCCACGAGATCATGACCTGAGGTGAAGTACGATGCTTAACCAACTAAACCACCCAGGCACCCCTATTTTTTTTTTTAACATTTATTCATTTTTGAGAGCACAAGAAGGGGAGGGGCAGAGAGAGAGGGAGACACAGAATCCGAAACAGGCTCCAGGCTCTGAGCTGTCAGCACAGGGCCTGATGCGGGGCTTGAACTCACTAACGGCGAGATCATGACCTGAGCCGAAGTTGGTGGCTTAACCGACTGAGCCACCAGGTGCCCCACTCCTATTTTTTTTTAAGTTTATTTATTTATTTTGAGAGAGAGAGAGAGAAAGAGAGTGAGAGAGTGAGCAAGTGGGGGAGGGGAAGAGAGAGATAGAATCTCAAGTAGGCTGTGCACTGTCAGCACAGAGCCCATCATAGGGCTCAAACCCACAAGCCCATGAGATCATGACCTGAGCTGAAATCAAGAGTCAGACGCTTAACTGACTGAGCCACCGAGGCATCCCTGGTTTTATTTTCTTAGAGAGAGAGAGAGAGAGAGAGAGAGAGAGAGAGAGAGAGAGAGAGAGAGAATCTTAAGTAGGCTCCAGGCTCAGTGCAGAGCCCAACTCAGGGCTTGATCTCACAACCCTGAGATCATTACCTGAGCTGAAATCAAGAGATGGACGCTCAAACAACTGAGCCACCCAGGTGCCCCAGGAGTAAGGAATCTTCTTCACCAATCTTCTTCGTGTCTCTCTGGCCTGAAGTGGCCACAGGGCCATGCCAAAACCAGGCCCTGTGGCCAGAGGAAAAGCGTATCACCGACTGCCTTAGGCACCATCATTTTCATCCCTTTCCATGCTCAACTTTTCAGCCACTTCCTTCTGACTGAAAGCATCTGCCCTCATTGTCCCATGACAGTTTTCTCCTACCCCTTAGGGTCCAGTGTTGATACAGCTCAGGGCTCTGTCTTCCTCTCTCCTCACCTGTCACACTTGCCCTAGGTGAGCTCAATGTGGATGCTCAACTTTCTGCCCTTATCCTTATGCAGACAACTGCCCCTCCCCCAGTCTAGTTCTGGCCTTGACCTTTTTTCCTGAGCTCCAGACCTGGATATCTCCACTGGGCAGCCCAAGGGTACTTCAAAGCTAGCATGTCTAAAAATGAACACAATATCTTTCTCCCCAGACCTGTTCCTCCTTCTGTACAACCTTAGAAAATGACACTATTAATCTGCTGGAGTCAGAAATCTGAAAGTTATGCTTGGCACCTCTTTTCCATCACCCTCCACATCTAGTTCATCCTTAAGTCCTATTAATGCCTCTTTTTAAAAAGTAAACTCTACCACAGTGTGGGGCTCAAACTCACATTCTCCACTGACTGAGCAAGCCAGGGGCTCCTATTGATGCCTTCTAAAGGTTTTTGATTCTTGGGATGCCTGGGTGGCTCAGTTGGTTGTTTGAGCATCCAAATTTGGCTCAGGTCATAATCTCACTGTTCGTGGGTTCGGGCCCCACGTCGGGCTCTGTTCTGACAGCTCAGAGCCTGGAGCCTGCTTCGGATTCTGTGTCTCCCTCTCTCTCTCTGCTTCTCCTTCACTCATGCTCTGTCTCTCAAAAATAAATAAATGTTAAAATTTTTTTTAAATAAAAATAAAGGTTTTTGATTCTATATAACTCTCCCCATCTTCAGTAATATCATTCTTGTCCAGTCTTGTCAGGACAAGTTTAAACTGGCAAGTTTTAATTGGCATCTGTCAGTGGCTTTCTCACACTCAATTTAGCCTCCTCATAGTCTATTCTCACAGCACCCAGAGTGATTTTTTTCCCATAATGCCTCTTGGATTAAGCCCCTTCCCTGTTTAAAACATTGGTATGACTATCAACAAAAAGACCAGAGATAACAGGGGTGCCTGGATGGCTTAGTCGGTTAAGCGTCCAACACGTGATTTCAGCTCAGGTCATGATCTCACTGTGTTCTGAGTTTGAGCCCTGCATCGGGCTCTGTGCCAAAAGCTCAGAGCCTGCTTGGGATTCTCCCTCTCCCTCTCCCTCTCCCTCTCCCTCTCCCTCTGCACCTCCCCCGCCCACACTGTCTCTGTCTCTCTCAAAAATAAATAAACATAAAAAATTTATTAAAAATAAAAGACCAGAGATAACAAATGTTGTGCTTCAGATTCTGTGTGTCTCTCTCTGCTCCTCCCCTGCTGGCACTCTGTCTGTCTGTCTGTCTCTCTCAAAAATAAATACACGTTAAAAATTTTTTTTTTTTAAAGTGGCGGGGGGGCGGTGCCTGCGTGGCTCAGTTGGTTAAGTGTCCGACTTCGGCTCAGGTCATGATCTCATGGTTCATGAATTTGAGCCCCGCATCAGGCTCTGTGTTGACAGTTTGGAGCCTGGAGCCTGCTTCAGATTCTGTGTCTCCCTCTCTCTCTGACCCTCCCCTGCTCTCACTCTGTCTCTCTCTCTCTCTCTCTCTCTCAAAAATAAGTAAATGTTAAAAAAAAAATGTTGGTGTGGAGCTGGAGTAAAGGGAACCCTTGTGCACTGTTGGTGATGATATAAATTGGTGCAGCCACTGTGGAAAAAAATATATAGGTTTCTCAAAAAATTAAAAATAGAACTACCATATGATCCAGCAATTCCACTTCTGGGTATATAGCCAACAGAAATGGAAACAGGATCCTGAAAAGATGTCTGTGCCCCCATGTTCACTGCACTTTATTCACAACAACCGAGATATAGAAACAACCTAAGTGCCCATCAACAGATGAGCGGTTAAAGATGTGCTGTATATGTATAACAGAATATTACTCAGCCATGAGAAAGAAGAAAATCCTGCCATTTGGACAACATGGATGCACCTTGAAGGCATTATGTTAAGTGAAATAAGCCAGACAGAGAAAGACCAAGACTTACGCTTACATGTGGCATTAAACAAACAAACAAACAAACAAACAAACAATTATAGAAACAGAGACTAGAAAAGTGGTTGCCAGGGGGGTGGGGGAAATAGGGATGGGTTGGTAAAAGGTACAAACTTTCAGCTACAAAATGAATAAGGTCTGAAAATCTAATGTAAAATATGGTGACCATAGTTGATAAACTGTTTCATATAATTGAAATTTGCTAAGAGAATAGAACCTAAATGTTCTCACTCCCCCAAATATTGTGTGTGTGCGTGTACGTGTGTGAGGTGATGGATGTGTTAATTCACTAGATGTAGGGAATGCTTTCACAGTGAATGTATACCAAATCATCATGATGTACACTTTAAATATCTCACAATTTCATTTGCCAGTTTTACCTCAATAAAGCTGAAAAAACAACAGATAAAAAGCAAAACAACCAACCAACCCTCGATGGCTTCACATGGAACTTGGGAGAGAATCTAAAACCCAACATTCTCCGTAATTTCTCCCGACTGCTTTTTCAAGCCTCATTCTGGACAGCCGACCCCCTAACACTCTTCATGCCAATGATTCTGAGCTTCTTTCAATTTCTTGAGCATTTGACACTCTCTCTCAACTTCAGGTCGTTGTACATACTGATCTCTCTGCTGGTAAGTCTCTTCCTCTGCTGTTCTCACTACATTCATTCATTGATTCATTCACTCATCCAAGCTTTCATCCATTCAACAAATGTCTACCGCAAGCATACCGTGTGCCAGACCCCGTAGGGATACGGCAGCGAACTGCACAGTGTCCTCATCCTGGTGGGGGAGATGGCACACAGGCAAACAAAGAAGCCAGATAATGACAAATGAGAAATGTTACACAGAAAATAAAAACATTTAAAGGAGGTGGTTACTCTATATCATATTTACACTCTCTCCTATTGCTCACAGTGATAAAATAAACTTCCTTATTCAGATTAAAAAAAAAATAAAGGAGGTGGTTACTTTATTTTTTAATTTTTAAAATGCTTTTTCAAAAACTTTCTGTATGACATTTTAACATGTTTCGTTTAGTTATTCTTGAGACAGAGAGGGAGAGAGACAGAATACCAGTGGGGGAAGGGGCAGGGAGAGAGAGGGAGACACAGAATCCGAAGCAGGCTCCAGGCTCTGAGATGTCAGCACAGAGCCCAATGCAGGGCACAAACCCACAAGGGGTGAGATCATAACCTGAGCCAGGGTCAGACGCTCAACTGACTGAGCCACCTAGGTGCCCCATGAAGGTGATTACTTTAGATGGGTGGCCACAAAAGGCCTTTTTTAGAGGGTGAATTTTTTTTTAACTTTATTTATTTATTTAGGTAATCTCTACACCCAGTGTGGGGCTCGAACTCATGACCCCAGGATCAAGAGTCACATGCTCTTCTGACGGAGTCAGTCAGGCACCCCTAGGGGATGAATTTTAAGCTGAGTCCTGGATAATGAAAAGGGCACCAATTATGCAACATTTTAGAGAAGAGAATTCCAGGCGGCCAAGACAGCGTTGCAAGGCCCTAAGATGGGAATGAGACGAGCTTGTTGGAAGTACAGAAAGAGGATCTGATGTGTTGGAATCCAGTGAACAAGGGGTCTTGAGGTTAGGTCTAAGCAAAGACCGGATCATTATGGACCATTGTAAGGAGTTTATATTTTGTTCTAAGTGCAAGGTGGAACTGTGTGGGAGGTGACAACCTGATCTATGTCTAAAAAGGCTCACTCTTGGCTGCTTCATGGACCAGAGTGAGTGGGAACAAGAGTAGAAACAGAGAGACCATTCAGAAGGCTAGTGCAGTTGTCCAGGTGAGTGACGGACCACGGTGACAATAGAAGGACGGAAGTGGATGAATGCAGGATACATTATGGAAGTAGTTTGTCAGCCCTTGCTAATGTAGAAGAGAACGAAAGAAAGAAAAATCAAGAGTAACTACTAGATCTTTGACTTGAGTAAGTGCGTAGGTAGTGGAGCCATTTTTCTGAGATGGCAGAGATGGGGTTTTGTGGGTGGTAGGGGCAGATATCAAGAACTGACTCTAGGTGGGACATGTTGAGTTTGAGATGCCTATCAGATATCCTGGTGGGGATGGGGATGTCAAGGAGGCAGTTGGATGTGAGTCTGGAGCTGGGATGAGGTACAGATGGGATACAAATCTGGACGTCATCAGTGTATGGATGTGAGGAATCACTCAGTGAAAGGTGGGAGGAAAATGTTCTAGGCAGAGCTTAGAAATCTTCAAAGTCCCTCCTTGTATGGGGATCCTGCGCTATTTCCTCCAGATAGCATTACTTCACAGGGCTCCAACCTCTGCTTATGCTCATGTTTTACCTCCACCTTCCATCGGATGTCTGTCTGATTCGAAAGGGCCCAAAGGAATAGGTTGGGATAGAGGATCATAGTGGAAAGAAAAGCCAGTATGGAAGAGTAAAGCTTTTTCCGTGTAGACAGATGACCAGAGGAATTTCCACTTAAGCTAATACCTAGAAAGACAAGGATGAAAATCCTGGTAAAATTACCTGACCTCAAGCTTCTGGGACATGTTCCCGTTCTGTGCGCCCTCCCAGGGTGCCCTGTGCCTCCCCCATCTCCGCACCATCGGCTAAAGTATAATTGCCCTCGTCTATCTCCCCACCTAGAGTGTGAACAGCTTGAGAATGGGGGTCCATGCCTGTGTGCTTTGGTTTGGAACCAGCAGCACAGCACAAAGCTGGGTGCTTGGCGCTGAGTGCATGCTTAATTAGTGTTTGCTGAATGGATGGATTTGAGAGTGAGTGTCATTTTCCTGATGTGGCTGGAAACCTGGGGGCCCAAGCCACAGTCGGGGGGCCTAGTTCAGGGCTCCAAATAGTCCTTGGTAAGAAGTTGTTTTGATGCCCCTTCACGGAGAGAACCCTGCTCAGGTGTTTGGGGTGTGAGTTTCCCTAGTTTCAAGGCCAGTAACTTCTGGAGGGAATTAGCAGAGGCCTTCAATTGGTGAAATGGGGGGACATTGGAGGGGAACACTTCTCAGGCCCAGAGAACATTGTAGAAGGGCATAATTTTTAAGTGCCTGCTCCCTCTACTATCCTGCATACCCTCAAGGACAAAGACCTGGTCACAGTCACTTGTGTTCCCGACAGAGCACAGATCTGTCCCCGGCACATAGTATTCCTCAATAAAAGATTGCTGAAATGAATTGAAGCCCAGTAGCCCAAGGTTACTGGACAGCTGCCAGCTGCAAAAACCTTGGCAGATTTTACCAGCGGCTCAATCCCAGGGCAGCACTCCTGGAGCTAGAGCCTGGGGGAGATATCACCGAATGTCCTAGGTCCTAAGACCGGAAGCCTCTGGAAGCTCCACCTTCTCACAGCCCACAGCATGAATAATTCAGGACCGGACTGGTGGTCAGATTTGGGAAGGACAATGAGGTTGAGAAGAGGCAAACCTTTCGATGCTCTCCAGTCAGAGAGGCTGGGACCTCAGGTTTCCTAGGTGATTAGACAGCCCTGCCTCATGAACTCTCCCCTGCTGGTCCTGTCTATAGAGCCCTGGGCCACCGGTCCCAGCCCCCGCGGACACTCAGTATCATACCCAGCCTCCCTGCACCCTTGCCACGCTTTCAGTTTGCCCCCCCCCCTTGGCACCCATGTTCCTCTCTCACTGAGAAGGCTATTTGTGTTTCTGCTTCTGCTTCACGGTTTCTCACCCATCCCCACAGGAACTTTAGAAACGGGCTGCAGAATTCTCCTGGGCTGAGGCCTCTGCAGGCTTCTGTGGAGAGATGTCCCACACAGGGGCCTGCGCTACTGGCCCAGCTACACTTTAGGTTATACTTGTGGACCCCTGACCTTTCTCTGGAAGTCTAAAAGTACCTGTGATCCAAGGTAAAGAATGCTTGGCTGAATCAAAGACTGGTTTAGAGAGAGGTTTAAAAAGCATGAGGTTTAGAGAGAGGCCTGGGCTCTAACCGGAGCCCCAACACTGGTTTGCTTTGTGGGCATCAGCAAGTCCTTTAATCTCTCAAAGTCTCTGTTTCCTTATTTGTAAAATGAGAATAATAAAATTACCTACTGCACGGGGTTCTGGGGAGGATTTAACAGGACAATATACACAAAATTCCCCGGGGGCATTGCCTAGTGAAATTTAGCAGAAATTTAGTAATGGTAGTTCCTTTCCTTTATTTAACATGGCAGAATGCATGCAGACAGAAATTTAGAAGGTTTCAGTGGGTGGAAATCCCCCCCTTCCCCTCCCTACTGTTCCTTTCTGGGATCAGAGCTTCATTACCTTTTGCTGGGACTATTGCAATAGTCTTCTAGCATAACCATCCACACCCATCTTGTGTCTGTCCCTGGGTTACTTTCAGTCTTCTGCTTTCCACCTCCCTTGGCTGCTCATAACCATAGAATTTAGACCAAATTTCTTAGCTGGAAGTTCAAGGGCCTCTGTAAGTTGGTCCCACCCACATCTTCCTAACCTTTACAGTGAAAAAGAACCCAGAACATGAATTCTAGTCCTGGATTGGCTACTTTCTTTCTAGATGACTGAGTAAATTATCTAGTCTCAGTTTCTACATTCAGAAATTGAAGATCATAGTGCTGCCTCAAGGGATGCGCTGTGATTTATATCCTCTATCTTTACTGCTAAGCCCAGTGGAGTCAATGGGCAGGGACCAGATGCAGCTTGCTCATCACTGTATTCTTAGCACTGAGCCTAGGGCCTGACACATGGTAGACGTTCAGTATCTATATCTATATCTGTTGAAAGAATGAACAGGATTGTGAGGATTAGATATGGCATGACCCAGGAAAAGCACCTTGCGTGGTCCCCCAGGAGGCACGCCCAAATAGTAGCTGTTGCTATGCAGGTTACTAGTGGAGTGACTTTAGGCAAATACCCTCCCTTCTCTGAATATGTTCACTTATCTGTACTATGAAAGCACTGAAGGCATTCCTGGCTCTTATTTTCCGAAATACTAGGCGGAGCATGCAGAAGCAGCTCAATAAACGTTTTCTCAGTGGGTGAAGCCTCTTCTAAGGCTCTAAATGGTGCTGTCTAAACAAGAGTCTGTCTGAGTTGCCTCCTGGGGCCTGGTTCCCCTCTGCCCTTTACCCCGTGGGGAAGATGGGGCCTCCTTCTGGTCCCTCCTACATTCGGAGCCAGAAGCCCAGCGGGGATGTGGACTGGCTGGGCGCTCTCCGGAAGCGGGAGCAGAAGCCCCAGGAGCAGGGAAAGAATGTAGGTTTAGGGGAAGCGGGCAAAGGGGGGCAGGCCGGGGAATGGGCCATTCAAGAACCGGGTTCGGCTGAGAGGCAGCCGGGCAGCCAGGGAGGGACAGCGACTCGGGGACCGGCGGTGAGGAGCTCCAAAGGGGCGGGAGCGTGAACCAGCCCAGGGTCAGCGAGCGGCCGCGGGGCCGGGGCGGAGAGGGCGCGGGAGCACTGGGCGGGGAATGTGGGGGTGTGAGTTGGCCCGGGGACCCGGCGGCCGCACGGGAGGAGTTGCGGGGGGGGGGGGGGGGTTGGGGGGAGGAACACAGAGAGAGGCCCGGGGGCCGCAAGAGGACTCGGGGGGGCAGTGCGGAGGGGGCGCCGGGCTGCGGCCGGGCAGGGGCGCGCGGGGAGCACGGCAGCGGCAGCGGGTGGGGTGCAGGGCGGGGGGAGCGCGCATCGGGGGGCGGGGGGCGGTGTCGGCGCCGGGGGTGGGGGAGCGGGTTGGGCGGCTGCGCCGGCTCCGCTTCAGCCGCTGCCGCTAGGGCGCGGGGGGCGGGGGGCTCGGCGCCGCGAGCTCGGCCATTGTGGGAGCCGCTCCCCTCGGCCCCGCGGCGCTCCCCTCCGCTGCGCTCCCGCCCCGGACGCGCCCCGCCGCCGCCGCCGCCGCCTTTGCTGCCGCCGCCGGCCGGTCTCCCCTGCTCGGGCTCCCAGGGTAAGGCGCGGGGCGCGGGGCTGGCTGCAGGCTCCCTGCCTGTCCGCGGGGTGCGCGGCGGCGGCGGCGGGGCGCGGTGCTGGATGCGCCGGGCGGCCGCGCCCGAGTTCGGGCGGCCGGCGGCAGCGGGAAGGCGGGTTGACAGGCGTGGGCATCGCGGCCGCCGGGGCCTCGCACCTGCAGCCCCAGCGGTCGGGGCGGGGGAGCGCCGAACGCGCGGAGCGGGGGTCTCCCCGCGTCGGGCGCTGCCCCGGCCAGAGGGAGGCGTGTTCTCCGGGAAGATGGGACGCCGAACCCTCCCCTGCGGACGAGAGAGCTGCGGGAGCGGCCAGGGCCGGGCGGGGAGGACGCTTCCCAGTCTCAGGTCTCCACCACTGGCCCCGGCGCCCGCTCGGCATTCGGTCGCGCGTCCGCATGGCGCGGCCCCGCTCTTTGTCAGCCGCGCGCGGCGGGCACGCGGACCCACCCGCGGCGCCCCGGGCTCCCGGGCGCGCCCCTCCCCCACCGCGGGGAAGGGGTGGAGGTAGGGTGGGGAGAGGGGCGGGGGGGGTGGGCCGCAGCGGGCGAGCGCCAGGCAGGTGAGGTTCCCGTCGCGCACCTGGCCTACGGCCTTCCGAGTGGTTTGGGGGCGTGGGCGCGCTCTCTGTGAATCGAGGGTTGATGGAGTGACTCAGGTTACCGAGGGGGGAGGCGAGAGCCCCGAGGTCAAACAGGTGTTTGGGAGCGTCGGCAGACTGACCGGGGTGGAGGCGACGAGGGAAGGTCTCCCCGGGAGGGGTCTGGGACCAGCCTGCCTTTGTAGTAAATGGGCGTCTTGGGGAGGAATGGGCGGTTCTGGGATGAAGCAGGTGGCCTGAGAGGAGGGGCGTTTTCTTGGCCCCTGCCGACGCTAGGGAAGGAAGCGCGGCCTGAATTTCCCCCGAGGCGGGGGCAGTAGCTTCAGCCCCCGACCTGGCTGTAAGAGGTAGGAGGCGGGCACCAGAAGTAATTGCGGGGAGGGGGTAGGTGCTGGATAAAAGGCAAAGCTGTGCCAGGACCTGGGTCCTTTCCTTTCTGCCTTCTGTGGCTGGATTCCTTCTTGATGTTCCATGGGAAGAGGGCCCAAATGCTGCTGGCACAGGAGGTGCCCTGGCAGGGCTGTTCCTTAGAGGTTGCTTAGAGGCCTTCAGCACCGTTTAATGTTTCTTTTGTTATCTCTTCACATTCTGTGCTTATGGTGGGGAACCCCCGGAGCCTGTCTCTGCCCCTTGCTGCCTCCATGCTGAGGTTCCCAGAACCCGGGAGGAGCTGTGCCCAGAGACCCATGGTGTCTGGCCATTTAGGCCACCTCACGGTCTCCAGACAGCCCTCATAAAGGAAAGGTGACAGTCTCCTGCCCTCCCTGGACCCTAGAGCCAAAGAGAGAGCTGGTTATCGGGCTGCATTTGGTCCTGCAGGGAGGTGGTAGCTGAAGGCATGCACCATCCAGGCTCTGATGAGGCTGTTGGGGTAGTGGTCCATGGGTAGCAGATGGTTCTGGGAAGTGAGCTTGGCCTTGCTGAGGGTCGGCTGCCCAGTCTGGCTGGTGGAGCCCAGCTGGCCCCAGGGTGGTTATGTTTCCGTTCAGATCTCTCCACTAGCTAAACTGACCAGAAAAACTGACTTTCTGTGTCACCTCCCCCACCCCCATGCTGTGCCACTTATTTCCACAACAGCCCTTGGAAAAAGCAAACAAACATTTTATCTAATGCCTCTTATGTGCCATGTGTGGTGCCAGCCAGTTTTATATTTGCATTTCACTATGTTCTTAAGACATCCTCTCAGGTGAAATAATTACCCCATTTTGCAGATGAGGCAGCCGAGTCCCAGAGAGGTGAAGTGACTTGCCCCAGACCACACCAGTTGTAAAGTGGCCAAGCCAGAGTTTATCCCCAGGTCTGTCTTACTTAAAGTTCAGTACTTTTTCTATTAGATGTGCCAGAGATGGAATGGGAGAAATTCCTGTCTATTCTAGCTCATGCTTTGTTTCATGCCTGCTAGTGAGAGCGTGCCTTCGCTTTTTTAAAATACTTCCCATCTGCTGCCCCATTTTTATCCTTATAACATTCCTGTGAGGTAGGTCGAACAGGAATACAGTAATAGATACTGTTCATTAAGTGCTTATTGGACACCATGCACTGTTCAGCGCTTTACCTCCCTTGTGCCTTGCAAACAACCCTATGAGGTTTAGGTGCTATCATCACCCCCATTTTATAGATTAGGATGCTGAGGCTCAAAGAGGTTAAATGGCTTCCCCAGGGTAGAACTTAAATCCATGTCTCTGGATCTATGGGTCTTAAAAGCTCCAAATGTACCGAGTAACAATAATAGAGGTTACTAGGAATGGGAGCTAACTTTTATGGAGTATTTTCAGATCTGTGAACATCTTCAGGTATATTATGTCAGGGGATTTCTCTAAAGTCTTGTGAATTAGTTTTGCCATGGTTTAGCATCATCCCATTTTCCAGATGAAGCAACTGAGCTTCAGGGGGTAAAGAGGTCAAGTCAGGGGCAGAACTGGGACTAGACCCTCTGCTTCCCAAGTGTCAGTGTACCTCATGTGACCCGTTCCCGTTCCGTCTGTTCACCCGCGCTCCTCTCTCCTACAGATCATCTCTCCCTGGGCTCCCAGGCCCAACCCCCCTGCTGCAGCCCCTGCCTGGGCAATGTCTTCCTCAGATGAAGAAACGCTCAGTGAGCGGTCCTGCCGGAGTGAGCGGTCCTGCCGGAGTGAGCGGTCTTACAGGAGTGAGAGGTCAGGGAGCCTGTCTCCATGTCCCCCAGGGGACACCTTACCCTGGAACCTGCCACTGCATGAGCAGAAAAAGCGGAAGAGCCAGGACTCGGTGCTGGACCCTGCGGAGCGGGCCGTGGTCAGAGTTGCTGGTAAGAGAGGCCCGAGTGAGTGGGGTGGCAGGGTGCAAGGCAAGAGTGGGCCGCTGGCTGGGGGCGAGTGGTGGAGGGGTCCTCCTCAGGGTACTCTGACAAGCCAGCTGGAGTCCGCTTCGGCATTCCTGTTGTTGGAAAGATCATGGCATAACCTTAAAGAAAAACTTGAGAGGGTAGAATCTGCCACTGCACCTTCCTGCGTGCTAACAGGGGACCTGTTTCCATTTTTGCATCTTCTCTGCCTCTGTCCCTGTGCAGTTGCCTTCATAGCTAGCTTACGTACCATTCTGGATCTGGACTTGTTTCACTTACTCTTCTATCCAAACAATTTTCCATATTACACTTTAGGCTTTACAGTTACCATTTTTAAAGGCTGCGTAACATTTCATGATTTAAAAAATCCTACTCACTTTCTACTTTTTCACCATAACAGACAATGCTGCAGAGAACATCTTTATGAATAATAACACTTGACTTTTGTTGAGTTATTTCCTTGGGCTGAGTCTTTGGAGAGGGCAGTTTCACTCACAATGCTTTCTGAAAATGTGGTACCCACTTAGCCTTCCTGCTGGGAGAGGGCTGGGGCCGCCTGCCGTAGGAGATGTCCGCTTCTCCTTTGCCAAGTAGCCGAGCATGCAGGGCAGTGGTTACAAGGACAGGCTTCGAAGTCAGAGGGATAAGGTGCCGGACGGGTGGCCCTGCTACCAGCCAGCTGTGTGGCTCTAGGCAAGTCTCTTGTCCTGTCTGAGCCTCCCTTTCCTCGGCTTAAGAATGCTTCCGGTACAGAGCTGCCTTGAGGATGAGATGAGATAATGTATGTAAAGCTCTTAGCACGGGTTTCTGGCTCAGGAAAGGGGAGGGTTGCAGAGTGCTCCCTCTGCTGCTTCCTGCGAGGGCATCCAGGGCTGCCCCCGTGGGGTGTGCTCCATGTTTCCACAGGCAGCGGGGCCAGAGTGCGGATGGAAAGCTAGACAAAGCAGTGCTGGCAGCTAGTTCAGTGACATCACCCAGCTTCATTCCATCACCTAGGCCTGTCCTGCTCCCTCTTTTGTATCTCTCAAGTAGTGCCCCCTGCCCGCCCCTGCTGTGTCACCTTGCACCTGGACCTTCCAACCTCCGACTCACAGTTCTCCTCCTCCAGTCCCGCCCCTCCTCCATGTGACTAACAAGAGTATTTTGTTCTAACATGAGAACCTGATCCTGTTACTCAGCTGCTTATAAGCCTTCTTTGGCTCTTCATTGCCTGTGGAATAGAGGCCCCTCAAAGTCAGGCCCCTCTTGAGCTTCACCTTTTGCCATCTCTGCCTCTAAGCACCTTGCCGCATTGAGCTGCACCTTGATCCCGAGAGGTGTGCATCTTGCAGGATCAGACCTCCATGCTTTAGCTTTCTTCTCTGCAAGGCACTGGGAACCACCTCCCCCTCTTTTAAGTGCCGCCTCCTCTGTCCCCAGTGCCCCCCGGAGGTATCCAGAGCTCCCTCCTCCGCTCTGGTATTCATACTTTTCCCTCCCCTGTGTTCCCTTGTACAGTATGGCAATTATCCCCTTTCGGGGGAACCCTCCAGTCCCTCAGGACTGTTAGCAATGCTGGACCGTGTCTTGCTCATGTTTTTGCCCCCAGCTGCTTGCATGGGGCCTTGTGCCTGTTTGGAGATCAACCAGCATTGAATGATTGAATGCAAGGAGCGTTTCGAGGAGAATATGTGACAGATTGTGATCCAGGAACAGGCAGTGGGATGTAATGGAAAGCTAGACAGGGAGAGGGTTATGTGGGCTCAAATAATGAGGGAAGGGTTTTAGCAGAGGGTGGACTTGCAAGGAGGAGACCTGGCTGGAGAGTTTGCACTCCTTCTGTGGGCAACAGAAAGCCCTTGGAGAAAGGTCTTTGGTCCTTCTCAAGACCTTTGGGCCTGTGGCATCAGCCAGTCCACGGAGTTTCACAGCTGTCTCTAGGATGCAGGAGGGGCTTTACTTGTCTCCAGCCTTGAGAGGCCCCAGCTGAGGGTCCTCGGGATCCACAAAGCTCTCTCCTTCTCCTGAAGGCAGCCTCCTTCTCCTTCCTTATGCCCTCTAGCCCCATCCTCCACCACACATACATACTTATAGGCCCTTTTGTGATGATTTCCCTTTCCGGTCTGCTCCTTGCTCCGAGGGGCCTCACCGGATGTTTTGCCTGCTGTTTAACATCCCAAGTCTGGAATAAAAGTAGAGTGGGCTTGAGGGGGCTTAAGGCCCAGGCAGAGTCCCTGAGGATGCTGCTGGGTCAGATGAGCAGAGGGGTGGCAGGCGCTGTGCTGTGTCTCCGGCATCCATGCTGATCTTCTATTCAACCTGATCCTGCCAAATGACTGTCTTGAGGAGGGGGCTGGGCTGGTGAGGCTGAAAATGTGGAGACTGTCATGGTTAAAAATAACTCGTGCGCTGCAGTTGGGCGTGTTTCGTTAGCAGCAGAGAAGAGGCGGGACAGCTGCTTCAAGGCCCGGCTGAAATCTTGCTGTGATTTTGGAACGTGGTGGGGACTCTACCAGGGTAATTTAGAAGGCAGCCTGACTTCTGCGGGGATTGCTTCCTTTGAGGTGCAGGAAGGGCACGTCTGGGAGACCTGGGTGCTCTGAGGCTCTCTGAAGTTAGAACTTTCATCCTGGGAAGAAATGAAGTCAGTCTTGCCCTGGAAGCCAGCTGTGGCCTGAGCAATTTTCTCCTCCTCACGGGGTCTGGGTGTGAAGCCAAGTGGGGGTGTCTGCATCAGTCTCACCACATGCAGAGACCTCCCCCTTCCCCTACCCCATTCTGTGTCCTGTGCTTGGGAGGCCTGATGGGGGAACCTCTGCTGATCACACGTGGCACACTGAGAGGCATGTCAGAGCTGAGACACCTGCTGACCTCAGTCTAAAGTCAAAACAGGTTCTAGGGGCTCCACACGTACTGTAACCCAATTTTTCCCATCCTCGTCTTTTCCCTTCAGCGTGTCTCTCTCTTCTTTGCCAGCCCTATTCCCAACTCCTTAACCCTAGCCACATTGCAACAGAACAATAGTCCATTAACAAGAAAGCCTTGTTTCTGTTGATCAGTGTTTTGGTTTACATAGAGATTTCACAATAACTGTGTGTTAGGTAGGACACGTGTTAGGATCTGAGGCCCAGAGGATTTACATGCCTTGCCTGTAGTCACACACCAGTAACTACAGATCCTCCAACTCCAGGTGCATTGCTATTTCCATTTCCTTAGGCAACGTGGGGCAACCAGGCCAGGCTGAATCTTCTGCAGGTGACAATCTAAAAACCTGAGTTGGTCTCAGATTCACCCGAGAGTCCTTCTGGTCACTTCTGGGAGAGGTCTCAAGATCCTGGCCTGTAGAAAAAGGCAGAGACAGAGATCTTGGAAACTTTGCCTCTTCGAAGCCCCCTGGCTCTCTATTGTCAGTGAACAGGAATAGTGATACCCTTACTTATTGGTGGGGGGCAACAAGGAATGGGGGTGCTGTGGAAGGCACGCCAGCAAAGGAGCACAACACCACAGGAGAGGAAAGAAGGCTGTATCTCTTGGAGCTCTGGGGAGCCTGGGGGAGTGGGGGAAAGCCGGGTACAGGACAGTGTCACACAGCTGTACACTGTACAACTCTAGGGGGCGCCATTCATACTTTCTGTCGTTGTGGATTTGTAGATTTATTATGACAAGTTTCCTGCAGATGGCAGTAAAATGTCTGAAAGAAGGGCTCCTGTTTGGGCTAGGGGCTAGGCTGGGTCCAGGAGGAATTCACCATCCACCATCCTTCTAATACCACATCTTCAGGACCCTCCTTGTTCTTGGCAGCGATATCCAAAGATGGCTGAAGATGTGGTCCCCTCTTCATGGAGCTCACTCTAGTTGAGAGGAGGGCAGGGGGAAAAGAAATTACATTCTTGTGTGCGTTGTGAAAGAGGGGAGCGCAGGGACTCAGGGCTAAGGATTGGCCTCCCAGTTAACCAGTAGAAAGCATCCGTAGGATTTGTTCTTGGGGGCCTCTCAGCAGGTGCTGGTGAAATCACATTCCCAACTTACGCTGCAGTGTGCCCTCCTCCAGGAAGCCTTCCCTGATCCCTGCAGCAAGACAGCAATTGTATCTCTGCCCAGCCCTGGTTTCAGTTGGCCTTCTATTAAAGTTCATTGTTTCTGGGTACGTTTCCCCCACCAGATCTGAGCTCAATGTGTCAGGAGTCCCATCATACCCTTCCTGGTGTTGCCCCAGGATCTCATTCTGAGAGTAAGGGCTTTAGAATCTAGAGGCCCCAGTGAGGGCTGGGCTTGCATGCCGGTGTTTGCCCTGCTTTCAGAGCCTAAGCTCAGCTGCTGGAGTCCCTCAAGGGCTTACTTCTGGGGAGACAGCCTTTGAAAGCACATGCGTGGTCAGAGGAAGGAGCCTGCTTCTCTGTGCCCGTGCGTCTCTCCTCCAGGATGGAAGCTCTGAGAAGGGGCCTCTCTGCTTGTTCATTCATTCGTTCATTCAATAAAAAAAAAAAAATGGATTGGGGTCCCTGGGTGGCTCAGTCAGTTGAGGGTCCAACTTCAGCTCAGGTCATGATCTCACAGTTCGTGGGTTTGAGCCCCACATCCACCTCACTGCTGTCAGCACAGAGCCCACTTTGGATCCTCTCTCTCCCTCTCTCTCTGCCCCTCCCTTGCTTGCACTCTCTCTCACAAATAAACATCAAAAAATAAATACAATAAATAAATAAATTTTAAAAATGGATATAATCCCAGCTGGGTGCCAGGCACCATGGAGACAAGTGGATCTGGAATCAGAAGACTTGGGCAAATTGACTTCACTTCTTAGAGCCTCAGTTTCCTTATCTAAAAAAGGGTGATGATGACACATGCTTTGAGTGGTCATTGAATGAGAGTCGAACGTGTTAGACGAACACGGGTTAACATGCCTGTTACTGCACTTAGCGTGTCATTGTTGTAACTTCTCTGGGCCAACTAGGAGAGGCAGTGGAGTCTCCAGGAAGGCCTGTTTTCCCAGGTGAGCAAGGAAGGGGCTCCAGGCCTCTAAGTTCTGTCCCTTTCTTTTGTTCACACTAGGGCTTTGTCCGAGAGCAGATGGGAGTGTCTTTTCTCTGGCCAACCCATGTTGGGAAGAAGGGAACACAGGGGTGGGAAAGGGTGCCCTAAAAACGATTCCATTGAGAACCCTTATACCAGAGCCACCAACTGCGCTGGCCCCAGGCTTTTCAAACTTTGCCCCCCAGGAGGCTCCTCCCCCTTTCTAGCGTTTCTACTTCCTGGCAGTATCCTCAGAGCCCCATCCCCTTCTGGAGCTTGGCTTCAGTAACGGGAGAGATGAGCCTGAGAGTCCCCTGAAAGTGGGGCAGAATGAATTGTAGCTACACACCACCAGCTCAGCACCAGCTCTCTGAAAGTAAATCTGGGTCACATTAGCTGCAGGGATGGAAAGTGACCACGTGGGCAGAATTTTGTGCAGGCAGCAGAAAAGACAGCCAAACCGTCTTTTCTCTGAGGCTCAGGGTCTTTGTGGGACCCCAGCTGGTGAGGGAAGGTGGTTGCCACATCGCAAGGTGTCGGCTTTGTGCCGTTGGTTTCCCAGCGTGCTTTTCTAGCGACTTCCCAGGTGACACGGAGACAGGTTTGGAATGGCAGTCTGACTCACGCCTTTCTGTTCAGGAGCAGCCAAGGACGGAGGGTAGGAATGTGGAGGAAGGACTGGTTAATTTGGGGGCTGTGGAAGGCTGTCATTTCTCTGTCCCACGGGGTTAGAGACGAGACGCCACCAGAGGAGCTGACTGTGCAGCGGAATCTAGGGCTGCACTGTCTTTTGTCCCAGCGGCCTTCCCCCTGGGAGGAGGACTCTGAGCCTATCTGAGTGTGAGTATTAATAACCCACCATCACCAAGTAGTGCGATCCTGAGCCTGGCCAGTTGCTGCGGCTGGGACCTGCCATGATTTGGCCCCAGCCTGCCTGTTGCCACCTGTCAGGTAGAAGTGGGCCAGCTTCCTGGCTCTGCCTTGGCGCTCCTGCAGGAGCAGAACTGGCGCTCCTGGCTGGAATCTCTGCCCGAACTTAACGATGCTGCTGCAGAGAAGGTCTGGAAGCCCCTGTAACTTGAAAACTCAATGTGGGTGGAAGTTTCCTCCCTCAACTGTGTCCCACCCCTAGCCCAGAAGCTACCAGGCTTTTAGCCTTGTGGTCCAGGGAAAGGTTCTGTCTGGAGCCTGGGTGGGTGTGTCTCCCAGCATGCCTTTCCCTCCTCATTCTCTACTTACTCATTTCCTCCTGTGCTCACTCTTCCATTCATTCGCTCAAGGGCATGGCTTTGGGAGTCAGCTGGAGTCCCAGTTCCAATTCCATCACTTGCCAGTTGGGTGAGCCTGGGAAATTACTAACCTCACTGAGCCTCACCTTCTCACAGTTAAAATGGGGGAGCAGGAGTGCCACCACCGAGTCTCGCGGGGTGGATTAAATGAGGTTGTGGGGAGTGAGGTGCTTGGCCTAATGCCTGCTATGTAATAATCAGCGCTGGACACACAGTAACTGTTCTCACTGATATCATTCATTCACTTGTACACCAGTTCACTAATTCATGAATGCATCCATTCATTCCTTTGCTGATTCATCGATCATGCACTTATTCGTTTACCAAATATTTCTAGAGCCACTTTGTGCTAGGCTCCGAATGGGTTTCGGAACCCCACTCCCTCCCGTGCAGGCAGCTAGGATGCAGCCTGAGCTGTGCGCGTTGCAAGCCCGGAGTTCCGAGAAGTTCTGAAAGGGAAGGCCTTTCTCCTGCTTCTGCCCCCACTGCTAGCTTAGCGCTGTGATAGCATTTGATCTGGGACTTGGAAAAGGAATAGGACTTTGCCAGGACAACCTGAAGAGAAAGGGCATGCCCCTGTTGCTGGTTTCTATTCTTGCTCTCCTTTCTTTGGCCTCAGTAGAAAGAAATGAAGGGAAATGAAGAGAGAACCAGCCGGTAGGAGTTAGGAATTAAAGCATTCAGAGGGTGGTTTGGGGATTTGAACTCGACTCTGTCCGGGAGCTCCTGAGAGCTGATGCCAGCTGGGATCCCCTAGTAAGTAATAGTTGGAGAAGCTGCTATGTAGTGAGTCCTAGATGTGTGTCAGGCATTTCATGTTACCATTCAGTCCTCACAGAGCCCTGGGAACTAGTTGCTATTCTCCCTGTGTTACCGAAGAGAGAAGGTAAGGAACTTCAGCGCTGCTGAATGTGTATGGTGCCCCCTGGAACACAACACGTGCAATGTGGCCTTTGGAATTGTTCACTGCTTCCTTCAGGTTGGCCTGACTCCAACCACCTGCATTCTTCAGAACATTTCAAACATTTACTAAAGTTGTGAGAATAGTCAAATGAACCCCCATCACCCAGATTCAAGAATTAGCAATTCAGGGCCAGTCTTATTTCACTCACACACCCCATTTTGGCCTCCCCAGTTACAGAGATGGAAGTTCCAGTAATAATGTCCTCTTGCCACTTCACTTTTTTTTTATTAAAAATTTTTTAAAAACATATTTATTTATTTTTGAGAGAGGGAGAGACAGAGCATGAATGGGGGAGGGGCAGAGAGAGAAGGAGACACAGAATCCCAAGTGGACTCCAGGCTCCAAGCCATTAGCACAGAGTCTGATGTGGGGCTGGAACCCGTGAACCGCGAGATGATGACCTGAGCTGAAGTTGGACGCTCAACCAACTGAGCCACCCAGGCACCCCGCCACCTCACTTTTAAGCTATTGTATTGCTCTTCCCCCAGCAGTAAGTATGTTGGTTTATCTGCTCAGTAGCCCAATCTGAGCTGGAGCCAGTCCTACTCCACACATTTCCCAGAGGCATCGTGCGGGATTGTGACTTCCAAATGCCAAGGCCCTAGGGGGTGGTGTGTCCCTTCCAGTGTTGCTTACCTGATCCTCTGGTCCTTCCAGCTTGAGGTTTGTGCCCTGCTTCCAGAACATGAAGAACTAGGCTAAAGCATGCCTGTGTTCTCTGTTTGGAAATTTGATTTCTGAGGATGGTGTCTGTTTTGCCTAAAACACTTCAAACCTTTGGAGCCTGGATTTGAATCAAGACCCTCCCAGTGTAATTGAGAAAGTACCCTGAAAATGGATTTCAAGGATTCGGTCTTAAGAGACTGAACTTGGGATGCAATAGGATTGAAGTCTTTAAAATCATAGAGGGAAGGAATTTTGGTCTTAGGAGAGGGGCACGTGCCCCAGGCCTGCCCCGACGCTGGTGAGCTGTCCCATGTGAGCAGCCACCACTCTCTAGGGCTTCTGTGGGATTTATGCTCAATTTCCAGGCTGCCCGTCACAGCCCCTTTAGAGGTTTCTGTTCTGAGGTAGCATTGGATGGGGAGATGTTGTTTCCACTGGAGGGGTTAGCCACACCGCCTAATTTGGGGAACCTCCCAATTTCCCCAAAGAGTGCAGACTGCCTACAGCCCTGTTTGGCAGGAACCTCAGGATGAACAGGAAGGGAGGTGGGGTGTGGTTGATCGAGTGGGGCTCACATTAGGCTGTTCCTTTAAGAGAGAAAATAAAATGGTTATATTCACAGAAAGCCTGGGAAATAGCAGAGGGGCCAGGAGCTTTTCTAGCTGCTATTGGTATATTCTGAATGCCAGGTTTGTGCTTAGTGTCGAATGTGCTTTATTTGACCTTATCCTTAAAAGAACTTTAGGAGGCAGATGGGCCATAGTAGATGGAATAGAAACCCAGAGAGTTTGGTAACTTGTTCAAGGTCTCCCAGCCAGTAAGGGGCCACGCCGGAACGGCACTAGCTCTGCCTAGGGCAACCCACTGCCTCCCCCATTACAAGGAACAGTAGTTTAATAATAGCTAACATCTGCGCAGCACTTCAAGGTTCACAGAGTGCCTTAACTCCCATTATCTCCACTGTGCCTCAGGAAGCCCCGGGCGGGAGAGGCATTCCACGCCCCTTTGGGACAGCTGCCTATCAGGGGTCCAGCTTCTGCTCATTTCCCCCAGTAAGGATTGGAGATTCTTTGGCATTAGCTCTGACAAGCCACGGGAGAAGGCCTAGGGAGAGGCTGAGGTGGAGAGACTTGGCCAGTTGCTATGGTAACCCAGATGGCTGAGTAACCATTTTGAGGGTTGCCATGGTGACGGGCCGCCTGTGGCAGGGATCTTGTCTTCCTGGGTGGCTGGCACCATCCAGACCTCTTCAATGAGTGATGTTACACTTTCTGAACAGAAGAGGGCAGCATGATGGTGGGCAAAGGCTTCCTACCACAGAGGGGACTGGGAAACTGGAGGCAAAGCTTAGTTAAGTGTTTCCAGGGGCTGGGCGGAAAGGGAGTTTGGGCTCCTGTTTGTAAGGCTGGTGGGATGGGTCTGGAGGCAGCTCTCCTGAGACTAGAACTGGATGATTTTCTTCCAAGATCTTGCCAAAGGAGAGGGCTTAGGGCAGCCCCTTCAGTGTCTCGGTCCAGCCACTATTGGGGAATGTAAGAGGTACAGGAGACAGCTTACCCCTGCGAGGAGGAACAGAGCTCTTGCACATACTACTAGCAAAAAATTTATTTATAAAGCATCAATTAACACATGTAAATTAATGCAGCATGAGCCAAGCTGAAGAAGTGCTGGGAGTAAACCTTCTAGATGTTGGAGGAGGAACACTAGCAGAAGGAGAAATAATTTTCCACTTTCCTCTTTCTTCTCTGCACCCGAAACCATTGGCCACTGAGTGGACACTGAATTGGATTCTTAACTGTCTTGAATCACAGATCAAGCCCATACCCTCCACCCCCATATGTCGTCAGTTGAGGCATCCATGCCTTCAGCAAATACTTATTGAACATCTAGGTACAAAGCATTGTGTTGGGTCCTATGATGAGGGAAGATGAAATAGATGTTTCCGCCTCAACGAACTTCTGAACCAGGACGTTTAAAGGAGGCAGTGATGCATGCAGACACCCACAGTACATGTGGCTGGAGCCCCAGAAATGAGAGAAAGAAAATGTGGCTGGGATTTTTGAGAACAGCCTCTTCTACCTGGGTTGATTGAAAGTAACTTCATGTCCTTTCGGGTGAGCTTTCAAGATGGGTAGGATTTCATTAGGTGAAATTGGGAAGTGGAGGACATTCCAGGCAAAGGCTCAGAGTTTGATTCTAGGGGAACATGCTGCACACGAGGGTATCATCGGAGATCAGCTGATAAAGGAAAGATGTCAAAATATGGAGGACTTTGAACGCCAGGCAAAAAGTAAGGGATACTGTGAGAGACAGGCATATTCTCTTCTTAAATACTCTAGCCTTCTAGCTCATCAGAAGCCACAGGCAGCTGAGTATTTTAGGGTCATCTGGTTCACTCATTCATCCATTTAATCAAAATTTTAAACAAATATTTAATGAGTGCCCTGCACGTGCCAGGTCATTTGCTAGATGCAGGTCCTGTGGTGAACAAGACCGACAACAGTCCCAGTCCTCAGGGAGCTAATGGTTTAATAAGGATGAAAGACAAGGAACTGATAGCTTCAAGTGTGATGCATATTACCAAAGGGGAGAAGAGGGGGAGGGAGGATCTACTAATCCAGGGGATCAAGGCAGGCTTCTCTGCAGGAGTTTCAGCAGAGGTGTGAGTAGGAGTGAGCCAGACCAAAAGAGGAGAGCAGTGAAGGGTCATAGCCCAGGAGGAGAGCAGGTGGGAAGGCCCTGGGGCGAGAGAGCACATCTTTGAGAAGCTGAAAGAAATTGATAGTGGCTGGACCTTAGGGAGAGGGGCACTTGATGAGGCTTAAGTGGCAGAGGACACGGAGGAAAAATAGGGCTTTATTTGCCTGTATTACCCTTTCCCCCCCACTAGATGGCCTTCTGAGTACATCTTGCTGCCTTTGGCTTCCTTATTGCAGCCTCCTTAGAAATGCAACAGCCGTCTGGCCATCAGGAGCAAAGGAAAATCATAGACCAAAAGGAGAAAGCCTCAGAGCTGTCCTGATTGTGTGGTCTGGCCATAAATTTAGACCATTGCTTGGAAAAAACCAGAAACCTCCCCTTCATAGGCTTCCTTCTTCGCAACCCCCCCCCCCCACCCTCCAGCAGCTGCTTTGTTCCTCTATCCTTATAAAATTTTCTCAGTATAAAACAGAAACATCAGCCAAACATGTGGACTTCCCCTTTTCCATTCATTAGAAGAATTCATTACTTCAAAATCTCCTGGGAGCATTTAAATGCAAATCTTGTCAAGAAAGCTACTTGAGTCTGAGAAGCCCTCAGCCGCAACCCAAACCAGAACTTTCTTCCTTGATTACCATGTTTCTTAATAGGAATCTCAACCTCTTGCCCTCGCCCCCCCCCCCCCCCCCCCCCAAGTCCCCCAGGCCTTCAACAAAGTCTGATTCCCAGAACAGACTCTCTTTCCCTTCTTGCCCTTGTCTTTCTGCACTTTTGGCAAGCCTCAGTCACAATTCTTGAGGAACCTGCTTACAAAGTGGCACACATAGCAGTCCTAGGAGGGGATTGAGGGACTTTTCTGTTTACTGTAATGAAAATGAGGCAGATGTCTGGGGGTGAGGGTGGAGGTGTGTGTATGTGTATTTGTGTCTGGGCCTTCTTAGCCCTACTGGAATAAAATAGTATAGGAAATGCAGATGACTCAGCACTGATACAGTCAAGGTCCCCAGAGTTAGCATTTCTGTATTCTCTGCTGTTTATGAAAAATGTGCTTATGCCATCAATCCCAACTCCTTCACCCTGCATTTTCCACTGAGTCTTAAAAAAAAAAAAAAAAAAAAAAAACCTCAACCTTATTCTCCTTCTCTTCTTAAATTGAGCTCATTAAGCAGCTGACACCAAAACGTGGACTAGCTTTTTTTAAGCACAAAGGATTAAACTGGAAGGAAATGAGCCTTTGTCCAACAATCCTCCCTGTCTGCCCTCTTTGGGCTCTTCCCTGTATAATTTCCAGTCCTAGAACTTGGACAGGCCAGCAGAACTTGATGGATGGAGAAAGATATGATTAATGACTTGCTCACCCGATTCCTGATCATGGTATGATGTGGAAACAACCAGTGTGCACCTAATGGTGAAAAGCATCATTTCTTCTTCTTAATGTGCTGAGCACTGGCCAAATACTTGGCACTACTCATAGCCTACAAAGAGGCAGGCCTCACCCCAGGGGGAAGAAGCTCCCTTTTAAAAATCTTGAGCATGGGAACTGAGATGGAAACCCAAGTCCTAGTTTTGCCTGTTCAATGTCCCATGAATTCTTTTTGCTTTTAACCTGCTAATATGCTGCTTTGTGAGAACCGCCAGCTTAACTTTTTACCCACAACCACCGCCCCACCCCCCTGAAAAAAATCAAGTTAACAGACTTGATGAGGCTGGGGAGGATAATGGCTGGATGAGGGGAGATGGGGGCAGAAAGATCCCCTGCATTTACCTGAGTTCCTCATTCACAGCTATTGGCCCCCAGTGCAGTCTGTGAATATTGGGAGTGAAGGATACACAGATGAATGGACTGGCAGATGATACTGGGAACTCTCTTCTCAAAACGGTCCCCACTAAATCCCTACCTATATCTACTAGTTTCCTGTCATCACTTTTCTTTCTCCTGACAGATTACTGGGCTTCCCTTTTCTTCTTCCCTGACCAGTTAGGCTCCAGGATCCCTTTCTTTGTTCCATAACCATCCCGCTTTCAGTCTCGGGTCCCCACATTTCTCCCTTTCGATCTGGAAGTCTCTCTGTTCTGATGGCTGTCACAGCGCAATAATCCTGTTGGGTCTTTTCCCTCTGTAGATCCACCCCACCGTGAGGTCAGAATCCCGTGTTCATTCCTCCCCCGTTGTCATTTCTCAGCTTCTGGCTCCTCATCCTTGGCCTGGTTTACTTCATGGTGCTTGGCGTGCCCTCTCCGTTTCCAGTTCAGTCTCTTCTGTTTCTGGAAAACCCTTTGTTTCTGGGATTCCGTGTGGCCTCAGTGTTCCCTTCGGCCTCACGCTGCAGCCCCGTCCGGGTCCTGCCCCTGTCCTCATGCTGACCGTGTCTAGCCCCGGATCTATCTAGGTCTTTCGCTCTCTGCCTTCCCCTCAGTTCTCTAGGCCCTTCTCCAGCAGCTGCACAGGCCCAGCTCGGTCTCCTCCAGCCAGGGGGCTCCCTCCTTTGTCCCAGCGGCGGGTGTAGGTCAGCGCCGAACGGGGGTGCCCGCCCGCCCTGTGGCGTCGGCCCGGGGTCTCGCGGCCGCGGCGGCCCGCCCGGCCCTTCATTCGGACGCGCGTGGGGCCTTCGGCCCCGTGGCCCCCGCCTCCCTCGGCCCGCGCCCCCGGCTCCGCCGGCGGTGGTCCCCTGCCGCCCGCGACCCGCGTGGGCAGCCGGGGGGCCGGGCCGCGTCGGGCCGCTGAGGCGGCTGGAGAGGGGCGGGAACGGGCCGGGCCTGGCGCTCCTGACAGGAGGAGCCGCCGCCGCCGCGCCAGGGCGGGCTGAGGGAGGAGCGGAGCGAGGGGTGGGGAGGCGGAAACGCGAGCCGGGACCGGCGGAGCGCGAGCGGCCGGGTGCGGGCGGGCTGAAGAGCCGAGCGCGACTGCCAGGCCGGGCGAGGCGGGCGAAGAGCGGAGAGCGGACTGCCGGGGCGCCGCCGCCGCCGCCTCCCGCGAGTCGCACAAAGGGCCGAGGCTGGGGCCGCCGCCGCCGCCGCCTCAGCGCGCGGGCCTGGAACCGGCGCCCGCCGGGGCCCGCGGAGAGCGGCGCGGGCGGCCATGGCCGGCTACGTGCCGGGTCAGCAGCCGGCCAACCGCAGCCAGGAGAAGGAGTTCGTGCAGGCGTACGAGGATGTGCTGGAACGCTACAAAGGTGCGGCGGGCGGCGCGGCGGGGCCCCGGGGCTCGTCGGGGGTCGGGGACTCGCGTGGGGGGTGGCGGGTGGGCCGGGGCCCGGGCGGGGTCGCGCCCACCCCGGCGTCGGGGCCGGCCCCGGACCTGCTCATTCTCGGGCCGGCTTATTTGCGGAGTTGAGATAAGCCTGCGGGAGACGGCCCTTTCCCCAGCACGGGTTATATTAGCCGCCCTATTATCTGGAGGGAGGCGAGCCGGGGCGCTGCCTCCGGAGCCCCGGCGCGGTGGGGAGTTTCAGGGGAGGAGGAGGAGGAGGAGTCGGGCGCGAGGAGCCTCCCCGTCCGCTCCCCGTGCGGGGCTCCCGTCGCCGAGGCTCCGCCGGCCGCGAGCCCGCCCGGGGGCCCTCGCCCCCCTTTGTCTCCCTCAGTCTCCGCTCCGTCGCGTGGCGGCCGGGGTCGGTGAATGTGCACTTTTGGGGAGAGGCCTCCTCCCCGTCCAGCCCCGGGGGCTTCGAGCCGGTGGAGGCGGGGGTCTGCCGCGGCTCCCTACCCCCCCCTCCCCAACGGCTTGCGGTGGCCTCGGATTGCAGCCCGGAGGCGCTCTGGCTGAGCAGTCCCGCACACCAGTGCCTCCTGCAAGGTCTGGGTGTCCGCGAGAAAGTTTTGACAGGCGGAGGGGCTGCGGACTGCGGCTCCCCAACTTGTCCCCGGCCGCCCGGGGGTGCCCTTCGCGCGCGAGGCAGGGGTGGGAGGCCTCGGGAGCTGAGGGCCCAACTCCGATCTTTAACATCCCAGGCCGGCGCTTTGTGTGGCAGCTGTGCTTTCACAGACTGGGAGATTTCCCCCAGAAACTCCAGAGGCAGCACTTTCTCCTGCTTTATTCAGCGGGGCCCTTGTGACCGGGCCTCTAGTTTCTTTTCTTCGGAAGGAGAGGGAACTTCAGCTCCTATGACTGAATCCAGCATACTTGTTTACGACACCTACCCAGTGAAGGGAAACTAATGCAGAAGCTGTAAAACGCTCCCTCTTTTTCTTCCCTTGTGGCATTAGAGTTCTGCTGGAGAATGCAGCAGAAAAGAGAGGCAGAGAGAGACAGAAATGAAATGAAATGCTAAAAAGGGACCTGCTGAGGAGGTCTGCTTGTTCCCTTCTGCATCAGCTCCTGTAAGCTGTCCAGGTTTCCCTGCCTGCAGCAAGTTTTCTGTCAGCCCCCTGTGGTCTTTCTTTTTAAGAAATGTGGTTCATTTCAGAGCACAAAGAGGTTAGATTGTGCTGCTGAACTTCATTGAAAAACTGCTGCTAAGTGAGTGGTTCCATTAAGTTTCCTTTGCAGGCTTTTGGGCAACCCGGCATTCTTTTTAGGCGGAGGATACTCTGGGCCTGTCTTGGGCTGTGACAGCTTTAAAAACTGGCAGGATTATAACTCGAATAAGTGAAGAAATCTCAGCACCTCACTGGATCGTGTTACTGGTGGCCTCCAGCTGAAAGGAAGTTGGATTCCTAGGAAATGAAACTAGGAAAGAAGGGGGAAGTAG
Source organism: Panthera leo (assembly GCF_018350215.1). Lineage (NCBI taxonomy): Eukaryota > Metazoa > Chordata > Mammalia > Carnivora > Felidae > Panthera > Panthera leo. The sequence continues at coordinate 30,034,647 of NC_056686.1, forward strand.
GGCTGGTTCCAGGAGGGGCCTCTTGTGCTCAGTCCTTTTAACTGGCTCACTTAGTTTGCCTTTCCTCTGAAGGATTTTGGTCAGGTGTATAGGAATTTGATCCTTTCCAGGCACAGATCTCTTTCTTGAGGGGAAGAATGAGTCGAAAATGGTTGGCCATAATAAATTAACTCGAGCTGTTTGAGTTGTTGTGCAGGCTGCTCTAGGATAGGTGCAGAATTTCTCTTCCCCCCCACTGCACCATTCTCACTGGGAAGTCTGGGTGGATTAGCATCCGGGCCTTTGTTACTTCGCTGTATGGAATTCTTGCATTTTCCAGATTTAGAAATCCCCTTACTGCCTTGATAGAACTCTTTACCTAAGCTGGAAACAGTGACTGGGAGTATAGTTTGGGAGAACAAAGACAGGAATTAGTTTTGGAGAGACTTGGGGAAATAGATATTGATGATGTTGGGGTTCTAGACTCTCATTGGTTGGCCACCAGATTAGTCGGAGCTCTCTCTCTGCTGCTGTTAATTTGTAGTCACTTCATTCTACAAATGAAACAGGATTTTGGTATTCAGAAGGAGAACTAAAGTTTTCAGCTGCATAAACTGTCCCTGGAAAGGGCAAAGGCTAGAAGGGAAGTGATGCATTTGTATTGTGAAGGGAATAGAGCAGTATGTATTGCAGCTGTATTAGGAATGGTTGTCAGGCATGGATTTTCCATAATTATGCCTGGCAACCATTTCCCTGTATGTTGGTAGTGAGCATGATTTTGGCAGGATTAGATGATTCAGCATGGACATAAACACTCTCTCTCATTTCCTAAGTATCCCAAAGGCTCTTTCAGAGCCTGACTGTCCAGCAAACAGGAGATATTAGATAATAACTCTCAATCCTAACATTTCAGAGTGGGTAGCAACCCACAGAGTCAGGGTATCGTTCTTCATTCTTTCAATCCTTCAACAATTAATAAAATATCTGTTACAAGTAACCCAGTGTTAGGCACTGGAGGTGTCAGAATAATGAATAAGATCTGGTTCCTGCCCTTGGTTATTCACATCTAGCAAAGGAAAAGACATATGCAAACAACCAATTATGATTCTATAAGTAGTAGAACAGAGATATGTATAATGCACTGTGGAAGCAAGAGGAGGGATGAATATTTCCACTTGGGTTCATTGGGAGATTTGACAAAGGAGGTGACACTTGAGTGGGCCTTTAGGGATAAATGGGATTTAGTTAGATGGAGGAGGATGGGGAGGGGAGAAGGCAGGAATAAATATCACATGCAAAGGCTTGAAGGTACAAAGAGAATGGAGGGGTTTGAGGAATGGAATGTGACTAGTTGGGTATGACTCGAATTTTGGGAGCAGATGATACTGTAAAGGACTCAGAGTCAACTTATAAAGATTCCTTTATGGCTTTATTTCATGGGCAGTGGGGGAGTCAGTTATTGAAAGTTTTAAAAAAAGCGACAAGTATGCCAATTTTATTAATTCATAGTGGAGGACATACCAATCCAGTGATTGGAACACTTACATTGCAGTCTGAGGCACCCTTTTCCTTATACCATAGTGCTTATGAAGCTAATCAGATGGTTGCTTGGTACACATGGAAACAAAGGAAAGAGACATGTATTGTTTTGAGGAATATTTCATCCAGATGATTTGGGCCAGTCACAAAGTTTTCCTCTCGATAGATTGAGGTTGTTGTGAGCACCAAAGGAAACTAAGAATAGTCAGAGAGGGAGGAGAACCAGGATCTGACTCTTCCTGGGATAGGGACAAACTCTACGGAAGTAGCCAGCCACATATGGGCATAGTTTTAGGTTTTAGAGAAGAGGTTTAGAAACAAATACAATCAGGTTTCTGGTGGTTGGTTAAGCAGGAGGGTAATATGTAAGTTGGTTTGCGCAGAATTAGACTTTTGTGTTTTCACAAAGCCTTAAAGAGTCTTTACATGCCAGGCGCGGCAAAGAATAAGAGAGAACATTCACATTTCAACTTTGGTAACGTGGACTCTCTGGTACTTAAAAACGTCAGAGTTCTCACTAGGTGCCATGGGTTTTAAGAAGCTAGTTAGGACTGATTTTTGTTTACTTGTATCCCAAAAAAGAACTTACAGAACTCACTGTACAGAGAGGAGTGAAGGGTCTGTGTGTTATTTAACGTTCAAAACTAGCAAGGCAGCACAATATAGTAGAAAGAGACAAGGCTTTGAATTTCTTTAGCCTTGTGCTCCAGTCTGGTCCTGTGTGACCTTGGAAAAGTTACTTAACCTGTAATCTGTGGGTTTCTCACCGTGAAAATGGGGATGATAATACTAACTCCTTGGGATTCATGAGAATATAAATGAGCTATTGGCATGTATGAGGCCATTCACATTTAGAAAAACTTCCATGGAGATAATACTTTACTTTTTACAACCTAGTTTCATATTTCTTATCTTATTTGATCTTTATAATATTTTGTAAGGAAGGTATTATACACATGGATAAATTTAGGCATAGAGACTTAAATTACTGTCCAAGAGCCAGGATCCAAGACTTCTAGATGAAGGTTTCATATTGTATCGCAGAAGGAAGTTTTAAAATCAGAGCAGTGACTTGGGTTAAGTGAGATCATTGTGAAGATACTTTACTTATTTAAAGTTTATTTATTTATTTTGAGAGAGAGAGAGAGAGAGAGCATGTGCGCGAAAGTGCAGGGGAAGGACAGAGAGAGAGGAGAGAGAATCCCAAGCAGGCTCTGTGAGATCATGACCTGAGCTGAGACCAGGTACCTTTGTGAAAATATTTTATTAATATCATTGTTGTTAGTTTTTAGCCTCTGAGGGGTAGCCCTTAAATGGCATGTATTTCCAGATCTCTCAACTGTGGAGAATTTCTTTTCCTTTTATTATGGGAGAGGTTTCATGGTATGTAAATTACTTTGACATTGAGAAAAAACATTTTTTTAAGTAATTTCTATGCCCAGTGTGGGGCTCGAACTCAGGACCCCGAGATCAAGAGTGGTGTGTTCCATGGACTGAGTCAGTCAGGCACTCCCACTTTGAAATTTTTATACAAAAACAATGTAATGCAAAGTGATAAAGTTTTGTTAACACATTGGTTGGAAAATATATTCTGAGGCTTAGTATTGTTTAACTAAATGACTCTCTGAAGCAACCTCTTGGTTAAATGTAAACTCAGGTTTTAAGTTCCTTTTTAGAACATAGCCCTTGAATTGGAGTGGATAGCTTCTAGACAGAACAATAGAATAATTGCTACTTCTGGACATGGACACTGTTAAGTCAGAAAGTGAGTCAAGTCTGTCTGCTGGGAAATCACAAACTTTGGCCACATTCATGCTGTTGAAATCATAAAACGTGTGCATGTGCTAACAGTGCTTATGGGAGCTACTGCCTTCCTCTTGGGTTGGGCTTGCTTGGCAAGTGACATAATACACGCCAGGGAAATGCATCTGCTGAGGCCTTATTATTCTGGTATGTTTCAGTGCCAATTTCAGGTTTTAGAGATGATGGTAGAAAGAAAGCTGTTCAGAGTGTACATTCCAAGATCAAAGTTCACAAGTAAATAATCATGGGTTGCAAAATGAATTTGTAGCATTTTTCTCAGTGGTCTTGAAAACACCCAGGCTCTCCTTTTACTAAATAAGGTTGGCCCTTTCAGCCTCTGGTAATTATAAGTTGAGCCATGTTGTGATGAGGTTGTGTGGTGTGCTACAGCTTCTCCTTTGTTCTTCATGATTTTGATTGGAGTGTGAGCCTCAGTTGTCTTGCTTCTACCCCAGGGTGTTTGCTCATCTCTGGCCTGGAGGAGCCCTTTCAGGTCTGTTAGCTTGGTGTGTAACATCTGAGAATGGTTATTTCAACTTTTATTTGGTTACTTTTAATAAAATATTGTTTTTAATTCCAGAACTTCTCAGTTCCTGGAATAAATTACAATGAATCTCTGATTCTTTGTCTCCAGCTTTCAGGGCTTTCCATAATTTGACTTACTCTGCATACCTAATTGTATCGACTATTGTCCAGCACAGCTCTCTGCTTCTTGTGGGTAGGTCTCAGTATTCATTCCCCCTAGATTCTCATATCTGTCCCCGTGCCATTCTGTCCTCTCTTCCTGGAAGGCCCTTTACCTTTATCTTTGATTATTCAAATCTTACCTGTTTTGTTTTGTTTTTAAATTAAAGCTAAGCATGGGACCTGTGTGCTCCATGCAGATTTCTCCCCTCACTTTTTCAGAAATTCATCTCTCCTTCCTTGATCTTACAATGTCTACCTTACAGTCTCTTAACCTCTATTCTGTTTTGTATTATTTTTGCATTGCCTCATGTCTGTTAGAATCGTTTCCCAATGAAATTTTATGCTCTTTCAGCGTAGGGACTTTTTATAACTTCTTTTGTAAGTGGTTGATTGGCAGGGAGTTTCTCTCAAGAGAGAAGGGGCAATCATATGAGTACTTTCAAGTCATATTTTAAAATAATTTTCTTTTCAAATTATAAAAGTAATATGTATATTTAATGTAGAGCATTGTAAAAAATACAGGAAAGTATACAGTTATAGATTATACACCTTCCTTGTGTGTGTGTGTGTGTGTGTGTGTGTGTGTGTAGGGGGAGAATGGAGAGGGAGGCTGACCAACAGATAGATGTGCTCTGGCCAGAGAGAATGCAGTGCTCAAGGACAGGCCATCTGGGATCTGATACCCTCAGCTTGCTGTGGCTCCATAAATTTGTGTGGCAGTGTAAAAGTCTATTCTTATGGGGCACAAGCATTTATTTTTCTTTCTCTGTTCAAAATTTGCTTTCTTCTGCATAACCATGTGTCAGTCATCAAGGATGTGCCAGTGATCAGGGATGATTTGCCTATGACGAGTTAATTAATTGGTCAGTCAGTATCTTTCTTTTGGGCAAGGACCATGCCAGCTGTACTACTTACTGGATTCCCTCTTACCACAGCAAATTTCTATTGTGAATTTTGTTCAGAAAGGTAAACACAATTCCTTTGTGTTGATGAAAAGAATGAACTTGCTTGAAGGGTCTTTTGGAGCTCAGATGGTTTCAACCCTCAGTTGCGTTTTGGATTGAAACATAAAGGAAGGGATTTTTTTTTTTTTTTTTTTGGCTGTACTTTTTAGTTTGTGAACAATAGTAAATAAGCTCACATTGTACCTACTCGTGCCTATAAGCAGATACTGTGTTGGGGAAAGTGGTGGTGGGGAGATGAGGGGCCACTGAGAAACATTAAAAGAATGATATGAGTGTGCCTGGGTGGCTCAGTCAGTTGAGCACCCAACTCTTAGTTTTGGCTCAGGTCATGATCCCAGGGTAATGAGATCGTGCTCCGTGTCAGGCTCTCCGCTGAGCGTGGAGATTCTTTCTCCCTCTCCCTCTCTTCCCCCACTTGTGAGCATGCAAGTAGAACACTGTCAAATAAAAATGAATGAATGAATGAATGAATGATATGGAGATTAGGGGTAGAGGGAGAGAAGGTCCTGAATGTTAAGATGAGGAACCATTATGAGATGGATAGGATTAACGTAGCAGTTGTGTAAATGATGGATGAGAGTGGAGCTTTATTCTCTAGGAGGTCACTCTTGTAACTGTGTCATGAGGTTAGATTAAGGGATGTTAAAGAGGAGAGGTGTATATTTCAGAGACATTTTGGGCAGGTACAGGGACTTAAGTTTAGATCCTAACATTTAAAACTCTTTTTCTAGAAGATTTTGCCTGAAGAAAAAAAATTAACTACCCCTTATGCTAGGGTTATTCCAAAATAAAGGCCTCTTTTATCTTGTATAAAAATCTTTTGAAGATTTTACTCCATTTTGAACTTGTTAGATAGGGCTGTGCATTTGAACCTGTGACTCACAGTTGTGTTGCTGAGTCTTCTTATTTAAATTCATAATGCTGAGTGCCCCAGAATGACACTTCTACCCATTCTCTGGACAACCTTCATTGTATGCTTCCAGGAATACCAGCCAAGAATTGCACAAGAAATCCTCTTAAATGTCTTCTAAAATCTTCAGTTATATCTTGAACTGCTAATCTCCTAGGGTGTCAGGGGTCTTGTTTGGAGGATCCATTCATTCATTCGGAGTAGATATCCGAACCAGGTAGTAGGCAAAGTGTTGAAGAAACAAAGATATTGTCCTTGCGTCTCTGTGGTCTTACAGTCAAATGGGGAAAACCTTTTGGTAAACTGACAGTTACAGTCCATTTCAGGGAGTGCTATCAGGTAGATGCTGGTGTTAGGGAAGTGGAGGGATGTAGCCACTCTGGCCAGGGTGGGAGAGGGCCAGCCAGGGAAAGCATCCAAGAGGAAATGCCTGAGCTGTCACCTAAAAGATTCTGGACTTGGGGCCAGAAGTTCCGGTAAAGGGCATTCTGGGCAGCATGAACAAAAGTGAGTGGATGAGAGAGCTTGAGGAGAGGCAACATGGGGTATTAGTAAGGTCTGGGTGTAGGATGTGAGGGAAGGAGAAATGGGAGGAGGTGGGAAAGGTGGGAGGGCTTGAAGTGTTGAGGGGCTTTGTCATACTGTATACAATTTGGGCTTTATCCTGCGGGCTTTTGGGAGCCATTGAAGGATTTGGGGCAAGGAAGACTATGATTGGATTTACACTTTAGAAATATTTCCCCTCTGGCAGCAGTGTGAAGGAGGACTGCAAAGGGGCAGGGCTAGTGACCAGTTAGGAGGCTGTCATAATTTAGGCAGGACGTGATTAGAGTTTAAGGTTGTGGAAGTAGTAATGTACCCAAGCGGACAAGTCAAGAAATGGGATTAAGGGGTAAAATCCATGGGTTTTGATGACTAACTGAATGTGGTGTATGAGGGGAAAGGCAAGCACCTAGGATGACTTGGCAGGTTTCTGGGTTTAGGTTCTGTATGGGTGGGTGGGATCATCAACTAAAAAAGGGAGTATAAGAGGAAAAAGCTTATTTGCGGTGACTGGGCAACAGTGTTGGTGCAGGGGAAGATATGGAGTTAGTTTCTGTGTGTTGATGTCGAGGTGGTCTTTGGGATGCTGGGCAGAGGTGTCCTGCAAGTAAGGGGTGTAGCACTCACGCATAGATGTGTGATGAGTCAGTCATCAGCAATAGGTGAGTCAGTCATCAGCTTATAGAGTCCCAGGAATGGACAAGGAGATTGCTGGGAGAGTGTGTACTGTGAGAAGAGGTTTGAGGCAAAAATTCTGGGGAACTGCAAGGGGGGGGGGAGGGGTGGTTTGGGAGCAGAAGAGGAGGATCTCCTGAAGGAAACTGGCCTCCAAAAGAGAGTGCCCAGAGATGCAGGAGGAAGAGAAGTAAATTCCAGAAACAGTCTGTGTTGCACAGTGTCAGATTATGAAGAAGTCAAGCAAGATAAGGACTTTTGGCTCTAGAATATAAAGGTCACCTTTACTGGAGCATTTCCAGTGGGGTTGTGGAAAGTGCAATCCCGAAAGCAAGCAGTGGGTTGGGAAGCAAATGAGGAGTGCAGACATGAAGTCCATGAGCCTTGAAACCTGGACATTGAAGAAACAGGAGGAAGGCATTCTAATTTTTTTTTTTTTTTATGTTTATTTGTCTTTGACAGAGAGAGAGAGAGACAGAGCATGAGCAGGGGAGGGACAGAGAGAGAGGGAGACACAGAATCGGAAACAGGCTCTGGGCTGTCAGCACAGAGCCAGACACGGGGCTCGAACTCTCGGACAGTGAGATCATGACTGAGCCAAAGTCGGAAGCTCAACTGACTGAGCCACCCGGGCACCCCCATGGAGGAGGGCATTCTAAAGAGGGGGATGTCGGGGGTGGGCAGAGGAGGGAGTTTTGTTTGTTTATCGTGACACAGGAGAGATGTAAACATGTTTAAGTGCTGTTTGGAAAAAATCGGTAGAGAAAGAGAGTTTAGTAAAATTCGAAGAAGAGAGAATAATCCATGCAGGGTGGGTTCAAGAGTAAAAAGAGGAATGTGTCTGCTGAAAAAGATTATAGAGGGAGGAAGGCAAGAATACAGGTGGTTAGCTACAGGTGTAGGAACTGGAGGGAATTTTCTCTGATGGCTCTTATTCTCTCTTTGAAGTAAGGGATGGAGTGATCTGCTCAGAGGAGGGGCTGTGTGTTTGTGTGTGCGTGTGTGTTTGTGTTTGTGTATGTATGTGTACACACTTGCATGTGCATGTTCCTTCCCTCTAGCTGCAGGCGCTCTCAGTAACCTGAGTGTAGATGCCGAGAAGGCAGATAGGAGGATTGGTCCAGGATCAGTTTTCCAGCATAGGAGTGATGGAAGAACAAGTGGTCCTTGTAGAATAAGGGGTCCTTCCAAAAAATGTAACTGCTTGATTATTCATTGTTTGTATTGCTGTCTGGCTGGCTTGTGTTTTATTCCCCTAGCAAAATGATAAGCTTTTTCAGGGCAGGAATCAAATATGTAACTTTTGCATTCCTTTCTATCATTTAGTAAAGTATAGGCCAGAAATTGATTCATATATATATACATGTATAAAATATGTATGTGTATGTGTGTGTGTGTATACACACACACACACACACGAGTTGACTTAATCTCACTTTAGTGGTCAGGGGCATTTTGATTCTTAACACAGAGGCTTTTCTTACCTTTGGTCTTTAATCCTCATCTTACTATCTGGTATGGAGAGAGCGGGGTACAATGGTTAGAGAGGGAATTCCATGCTTAGCTGTGGCATAAATCTCACAGGCTAGCTTCACTTATTCTCCCAGGGTAGTTGAGTTTAGAAACGTTTGTGCTTTCCATGAAGGCTGCAGGATTAGTATTCCCTAGTCTATTTAGACCAGGCTTGTGAAGACCAGGGTTCTTTGTAAGGCTAGACAGAGTGCCTATTGTCTCCACAACATGCAACCTCCTCCTTGTTTATTTTGGCAGGCAGGCAGCGAACGTGATGGATTTGTTCTCATGACTCAGAGTCCTCCCTGCCTTACCTTAACAGGTTCCTTATAATCACTACCTTTCAGATGGTGATAGTGTCCTTCAGCATTTATCTGACCTTTATGTCTAAAAAGAGTATTGGTTACCCTTTCCTTTGTCCTCGACTTGCTTGGTTTCTTCACCTTTAGTCTAGAGTGGAGGATATTTCCTAATGTATTAGGTCCAGCTCAGAATTGGCATTATGTGCATCCTTGGGCTGTTAATTGGCCTACTCCCCACAGTGTGCTTGTTTTCTGCTCCTTGTTTTGTAAATTTGGACTCTGTTTCAGATGAATTTGACATGAGTCACTCCAGGGAGTGGAAGGTGTGTCTCCACTAATTTGGAGAATCTTTGATCTTGTTTCAGTCCCTGGTTTGGCTTATCAGGTACAGTTTCTATGTCCCGCTAGAGGTGTGTATATCTGCTTGTGTCCCTTGCCTCTGGTTTCACTAGTGCAGTGAATGGTCCACTTCAGGGGATGCATGCCACTTTGCATGTATGGATTCTTTCTACTGTCCTTGTCATTGCTGGCAGCAGAAGTGCCTCTAAGAGCCTCTTTGAATGTAGCAGAGTATCTAACACTGAATAGAGTTCATAAACCCTCTGTCTGCCCTGTAGGACTTTACAGTACAGTAAACATTACAAATGACAAAAGACAATAAGGAATGTGTAAGCAGTTGAATAAATAATGGAAGGTCATTCCTCATTTAGCTACCATTTTCACAGTAGAACATATCCCAGAAAGAGACCTAGTCCTAAGGGAAAGGAGACCAACAGAGACAAAATCATCTTCTGTTCCAACTTGGATGGCAGGCGAGCTGCCCTCCATGGCTCCTTGATGCCGGGAAGTTTCTCAATAATGTCCTGTCTTGTCTCATGCAGGACCTTATTGCTGTGTTACCTTTCTTTGTGGCTGGGATGGGATCCTGACAGGGTCTCACTCTCCAGTGACCTGTAGCTGAAGTGGTAGGCAGGGAGAATATTCAGAAGACTTGTGTTCTCTGGTGCAATTATCTTTGTAACATTAGGAAGTGCATCCCAGACCTACTGCAAACGCTCCAGCCCTCGCAAACACCACAAATGAGCCATAAGCCCTGGGGTCAGGGTTGGGTTCGAAAGAAGCTGGTTTGGGCTGGTCTGGGACACCTCAAGGGTATAAGTATGTAGGACCCATCCCAGCCTCTGTTGGTTAGTTTCCCAAATGGAAAACAGGGACCAGAGTAGTTTAAGTGCTTTGAGGTCCTCACATCTTTCAAAGGACTTGTTCATTGTTTGTATTACTGTTACTGTTAACAAGTATGAAAACAGTATTCATGTAATACTGCCTTTTTAAGGAAGAATGGGGAACTGTCAGGGGCTGGAATTTCCCTCTACTGTCACTGTGAGAGAGAGGGAACATTAGATTCTCATCTCTTAGTCCTCTTCTTTCTGATCATCCTGTGGGTGGCTCCTGGAAAGGGGTGAGGCAGCTGAGGCCCTGGCAAGAATATGTTGTTGAGAAGGGATAAGAGGCAGTATCCAACATAGCTGTAGCACAGGTGGTATGTTAGCAAGAGAAGATAGATGTGGGGGCAGTATTCAGGGGGCTGGTAAAGGCAGAAAATATTTGCTGTCATCATTAGTTGCTTCCCTTTGCCTTTGCCTACATATGTTGTCTCACAGCAGAGCCAGAACCCCTGTGTTCTTTTGCTGTTCCTCCTTCTCCTTTTCTTGATTATATCTCATTTTCTGACTTATAAAGATGTGTAATACCCTTAATAGACTTGTAGTGATGTGGAAAGTTAAATAAAAAAGTTCCAGAGATTGAAAAGCTAAGTGGTGATTTGATTACAGTCTTTAAGTGTAACAAGTGTTTTTCTTACAATTCATCATAAACCAAAACTGCCTGGGAGCATTTGTTACTGTGTGTTTTGTTACTTAACTTTTGGTGTGTCTTTGTCTGAACTTCCCAACCTCATTGTGATCTTGTTGAAGGTGTAGGTTATAACGAATGAGATGTGTATGATGCACTTCATGAATTGAACCACTTTGCAAATGGTGGTGGTGGTTATATTTTCTTTGTATTTCCGGCAACTTCAGGCACCCTCATGATGGGTTTTTGCATGTGGTTGTCCCACAGACAGCTGACACTTGCTGTATCCAAAATGGGTGCCATCATCTCCATTCCTTCTTCCAGACCTGCTTCTCCTCCCGTGTTCCCCATCTCCATGACTGCCTTCCCCATCCACCCGATTGTTAAAGCCAGAAACCAGGGCTTCGTGTGTTCCTCTCCCTCATGCTGCCCAGGCAGTGAGTCTTTTATCAAGTCCTGTTGGTTCCATCTCCATCTCTCTCCGTCTGTCACCTCCTCCAGCCTCATGGCTAGTACACGAGCCCAGGGCCTTACTACTGTTGTGATTCCTTTTGACAACTTAACCCTTTTGTCCCCGTTGGTCTTTCTTTCACACTCCTACCTGGAAAAAAATCTTCAGAAGTACTAAACTAATCATGTCTCATGGTATAAGAGAAAATAGGTGTGGGGGCTGTGTTAAGGGGGATGATAAAGACAAAATATTTGTTGCTATCATGAACTGCTTCCCTTTGCCTACATATTTTGTCTAAGAGCAGACTTGGAACTCCTCCATTTATTTGTCTTCTTCCTTCCCCTTTTCTTGCGTACATCTCATATTCTGGTTTATAAAGAGAGATGCTGCTTGTAACCCCGCGGTGTTCCCATTGCCTATACAGTAAAGACCAAACATGCAACAAAAAGTTTATTCCCTGCCTGCTTCTTGCATTTTTCACCTTGTCAGGAAGAAGCTATGTCCAGTTGCCTTACCATGCCAGGCTGGAGAATGTCTCTGTGTGCCAGTGTTGTTTCCCCTGCCTGGAATTTTTCTTTTACCTGTTAACCTCACCTGCCAGTAAATTCCAGTTTACCCTTAAACACAATTCAGACATTGTTACTTTTGGGAAGCCTTTCCTTACCCTTTCTTCTCACCTGGTTAATCTCTTTCCTCCCTGCTACAGTCTTCTGATATGCATATCACAGTGGATTGTGGTTTGGTTGGTTTTATGATTATATCCTCTACACACTTTAAGTTTTGTTCCCGAGCCTTAGCACAGTGCCTAGCACATATAGGTGCTGGAGAAGTATTTGGTGAGCGAAGATTGTGCACCCAGATTTGTTACAAATGTTCACCGCATGAAATCAGTCTACATAATACATAAGAGGATATGGCATTAAATACTAGTAGAAGACATTTCAGCGACTCCTGTTATTGGGGTAGTAGCATTAGTTTGTTAGAATGGTGTGCCATTTTTGCTCTTAAAGAATTTCAAGAAATAAAGCAGTCTCATAGATGGTTTAATTCTTCATTTGCTAAAGATAGGAAACTGAACCAGATGTTCTTTGGAGGATCCTTTTAGATCCCTGGCTCTTGAATCTGAATGTATGGCTAGCTTTCATCTAGGAGTCAGTATGAGATGTTTCTGTGCTGAGTGCTTTGTGTATACTAAATATATAATCTATCCTTTTCAAGGGCCAAAGGCCAGTGTGTTACGGCAGATGGAGAATTCCACTGTGCAGACTATAATGTAGTTTTCTCATATGATCTTCTAAGTCCTATCTCATGAAATTTTAGAACTATATATGCCCTTAACCCCCCTTTCCCTTTTGGAATGTTATAGTTCTACTTCACCTTACTCTCGGAACTCCATATTCTACTTTGTTTATTGTCTCTCTACTAGAATGCAGCGTCATTGAGAGCAGAGATTTTTGTTGTTGTTGTTTGTTTATTAACAACAACCAAGAAGAGCATCCGACATATAGTAGATACTCAATAAATAATTGTTGAGTGAATGAACTACAAATGATCGGTTCAGCTCACTCTTCTTATTCCTTGTAAGGGAATGAAGTGAGGCATGGAAAGGGGCAATAACTGGCTCAAGGTCACGTAACTAGTTAGTGCGAAAGCCAGATCTCCTCACCAGGTGAATGGTGTTTTTTTCCATGAAATCATGCTTAATTGTAGTTGCATTTGATACTGATGTGCAGTATGGTCATAACTGTAACTGTGAGCAGAGTACGGGAGAGCAAACTAATGTGGACTGAGCCCTTACTAGATGCCAGGTGCCTTATCTCATGTAATCATCACAAATAGCATCCTATGGCAGTCCAGTGACATGGGTAGGTTTCACAGATGAGGAAACTGAGGCTTAAGGAACCTTAAATAACTTCCCTGAGGATCACACAGCTCATAAGTGGCTGAATTGGGTTTTGAACTCAGGCCTGATAAACCCCACTTGGCAATAGGCCTTTTTAACCTTAAGGGGCTGTATAATATTTTGAATTTGTGGTCTGAATTGCTTCAAGATTTGCAAGTCAGACTACTTTTGAAACGGTCTGATTTGAATGGCTCAAGTAGAATTGCAGAAATTGTTTACTTTAAGACAGCCCCATCTAACAGTGGGGTTGTGGGAATAGGGAGGAGTCTGTAGGGCTCTTGAGTAAAAAAAAAAAAGAAACAACCCAATTCCGTGCTGTGGGTAGTGCTATATACCCCCACTCAGTTATATCACATATAGTTAAAGTTCAGACTTCCTTTTTAACCCAGGTATCCAGGACCACTATAGGAAGATGATTATGTCACACTCTTGTGCAGTACAGCTGCTTCTGAGTGTGTTTGGTAGTGCTCTTATGCCCCCAGAGCACAAAGACAATGCCTAAAATGTAGGACAGGTAGAGCAGGAGAGGAGTGAACCCAGTTGAAACTAGCTGTCTGTGGTAAGTAGGCAGACCATAATTACCTGTGTTGCTCAGAGACCTGAGCTGATAATGGGGATGGGGAGAGGTCACACCCATTCTTTGGAGAAATGATGGGAGTAAATAACTCTTAGTTTCCAATTTATTCCAGAATCATTTGCTCACCATTCAGAGTCACGGTGGTGATGTGGACTTTTGAGTTGGCACCTTGTCACCCCAATCATCCAAGCATAAGGTTAACTTTTTTTTTTTTTCATTAGAGAGGTCCCCTTGGAAACCAGCCATTCATTTTCATCTCCCTGTTAGCTTCCTCTCAGGTAGCTTTGTGTAGCCTGCCTTAGAAAGGAGAGTAGGGACAGAACCAGGAGGCGAGAGGAAATTGATAGCAAGGTGGTAGAGAAACAAAGGATTAGGAGATTCCTCTGTCCTTTGGGAGTTTGGCCCTTTCAGGAGCTGATTGCTGAGATGGGAGTAGAGACCTGGGAGGAGAGGTGGTAAAGGGAAACAGAATAGTGTGGCACTCCGTGGTCCTGGGAGGACCTGCAGCATCTGGGGGCTTGTTAAAAATGCACAACGTTAGGCTCCGCCCCAGATGGCTGAGTCAGTTTTCATTTTTGCAAGATTCCCAGATGATTCTGTGCACATGAAAGTTTAAGAAGCGCCAAGTTGGTGATTAAGTGGTTCAGTGCAAGGGACTTTGGAGTCAGACAGACCTGGGATTGGAACCTGGTTTGACTATTTACTAGCTGTGTGACCTTGTGTAAATTATTTAACCTCTCTGTGCTTCGGTTTCTCATCTGCAGAATAGGGGAACTCTCTAACTTGTAGGGCTGTTGGGGAGAGCAAATGAAATACTAGTGCATTTTTCAATTGATGATAGCTTAGATTTAATGAAATTTAGTAATGTCTGTAACATACCAGATACTGAGCCTGGCACAAAGTAAATAATAAGTGTTATTACTAATAAGTTAGTGAAATTTATAGGAATAAAGAGCCTTTCTCTCTCTCTTTTCTCTCAGTACATTTGTCTGCAATTTTATAAAAGTGTAGTCAGCATGTATATATTCTTTGGTGTTTTGCTTAGCATTATTTAATAATAGCAATTGCAACAGTGGTAGTTAACACATATAGTGCTTAATGTGCCAGGCACTATTTTAAGTACTTTATATATAAATTCATTCAGTCCTTAGAGTAACCATATGAGAGATGTATTATTATCTCTATTTTCAGATGAAGAAATAGAACAGAGAGGTTGACTTGCCCAAGGTCACACAGCCAGTAAATTGCAGAGCTAAGATTTGAATTGAGGTGGTCTGATTCTAGCATCCATGCTCTCTATTTTCATGTACTGCCATTGTTCTCAAATTTATGTGGTGTAATGGAAATCAGAAGACTTGGGCTGGATACCTGACTGCCACTAGCTTATTTGTACCTTGGTCACGTCATTTTACTTCTCTCAGCCACTTTCTGTACTGTAAAAATGGGAGAGTTAGACATGATTGATAAGGTCTCTTCATTGATTCATTCAACACATAGTGATTAAAATAGAAATTTTGGTAGAAAATCGTATCTAGGGAATTGGTTCAAAAGTACTTGTTCAAGCAGGTTGGTGTAGTTAAGAACAAGGGGTTTCAATCTAGGCTCCGCCACTTCCTGGCTTTATGGTGTTTGGCAACTTAACCTTTCAAACACTGATTTCTTCGTTAGTAATGGGGAGAATAGTTCATACCTTGCAGGGATGTTGTTAAGTTTGAATAAGATGATGTGGGTTGGCACCTAGCATATGTGAGGCATATGGTGGATCATCAACATACGTGAGTTCTCTTTCCTTCTTTCTGTTCATCCAGGGATGGTTAGGAAAGCAGATATACCAGATTCAGAATTAGAATCTGTCTTGGTCCTAATGTGTTTTTTCCTTAATGGTATTCTCACTGTTAGGAGATGAGAAATAGTAGAGAAAGAGGTGCACATATAGCCAGGTACTGTCATTTAAAAATAACCCACCTTTTGATTTTAAATTAAAATTCATTTAAAAATATATAGTCTAGGGGCACCTGGGTGGCTCAGTCGGTTGAGCATCTGACTTGGGCTCAGGTCATGATCTCACAGTTCGTGAGTTCGAGCCCTGCATCCGGCTCTGTGTTGACAGCTCGTAGTCTGGAGCCTGCTTTGGATTCTGTGTCTCCCTCTCTCTCTGCCCCTCCCTCGCTTGTACTCAGTCTCTCTCTATCTCTCTCAAAAATAAATAAACATTAAAAAATTTTTTTAAAATAAAAAATAAAAATAGGTAGTTTATAATAGGATAATCAAAAAAAACATGACATGTAATTTTCCTGGGGTTGCCATAACAAAGTACCAAAACCAGGGGGCTTAAACAGTAGAAATGTATTGTCTTACAGTTCTGGAGGCCAGAAGCCTGAAATCAGGGTGTTAGCAGGATTCATTCCTTCTGAGGGCAGTGAGGAAGAGTCTGTTCCAGGCCTCTCTCCTAGCTTCTGGTAGCCTCAGAAGCTCTTTAGCTTGTAGCTGGTGATCTCTGTCTCTCAGGTTTCACATCATTTCTGTGTCTCTGTGTCCAAATTTTCCCTTTTTATACAAATCCAGCCTGATATTGGGTTAGAGTCTATCCTAATGACCTCACCTTAGCTGGATCAATTTTAAAGGCCTTGTTCCCAGATAAAGTCACATTCACAGGTCCTAGGGGTTAGGACTTTAACATCTTTTTGGGGACACAATTCAACCTATAAAAACAGAAGTTCAGCTGCTTGCTTACCTGAAGAGAGGAGTATATGTGAAATTAGCTTTTGCTGGTCTCTTAAGACTTATTACCAGGATTTTCTCAGTAGGGACACAGGAAGAGTTCAGGTTTAATCCTGGTCTTGCTAATTCTGCTCTTTGGTTTTGGCTACATATAGGAAAGAGCTGAGATGGACCTGGTTTTGTAGCTTCCATGGGTGATGTTTCACTTTTATGGGCCGAATGGATATTACTGTTATTAGTAGTAATAATAATAAAGTCCCATTAGTTGAGTTTTTACTGTGTGCCAGGGACTATGTTAAGCACTTTATATATATTATACCATTTAATTTGCAGAATGGCCCCATGAAGTTGATATTATCATCACTTCTTTTACAGAGGGGAAAATTGGGGCTCAGCTGGTGAAATAACTTGCCCAAGGTCACAACTAGGAAATGGTAGAGCAGGCATTTGAATCTAGCTCTGTGAGACTGCAGAGCTCCAGCTCTTAACCCTTAAACTTTGCCTTCACTTCCTTGAATACAACTGTCTGGCCCCAGTCTCTTTTTCTCTAAAAACTCCTGGTTCTGGAAGCATGCTGACTGAAGGGGTCAGGGAGGTGACCTTTACTTGCATTCTTGTGAGCTCTTATTGTTTGTGAGTGGGAAAGGGAGTGTGACTTCAGCTGACACTTTTTACCAGTGGTTTAAGACTTGTCAAGGGGCCCTAGTCAGGTGTGGGACATTATGAGTTCCTTTAAAATAAAAATACTGTCCTAGAACCAAAGAGGAAAAAACATAGTTCGATTATGTTTGTCTAATTCTATTGTTACTACAGAATTACACATGCTCATTGTAATAAATTTAAGCAGTACAAAAAAAGAGTAAAAGTTCTCTTTTCTAGTATTTCTATTTCTCTACTTTGTCTGACTGGTCAGGGTAACCAGTGTTGAAGGTTTAGTCTGTATTCTTCCAGCTTTTCCCTTGCTAATCTTATTTTGGAACTGCCCTCTTCCCTCCTTTACTCCTTCCTATTGGTCACGTCTCCTCTTGTCCCATAGCCTTACCTCTTATTTATTTTTGTTGCCATATATCCGGCTTACTTTTGGGTGCCCATTGGTACTTAGGATTTATGCGTTTGCCAGAGCCACCCTCTTTCCTGAAGAGTCTTTCCCCATCTCTCCTAGTGAAATCCTACTTATTTGTGGAGCTCGGCTCAAGTCCTCCTTTTCCCTTTAATCCTTTGTAAACCATACTAACCTGTGATCACTCATTTTGCTTCTGAACTCATAGAGTTAACTTAGAAACTTAGACTACTCATTTGCCCTTTGACCATGTAATGTATCGTCACTGGTATTTTATTATTTGCATTTTAACTTCCCACATATTTGCCCAATTAGATGTGCTCCTGGGGCTCACAGATTATGATTTATTCTTCTCTCTATTCCTTATTTTGCCTAGCACAGTGCCCTAATGTTAGCAAGTATTCACTAAATGTTGATGGGGTGAGATCTTAATATTTAACATCCATTTAAAGATCAGGTGCTCAGAGCTGGAAGGCTGAGGAACACTTAACTGATGACATCATCTTGCCTGCCTGTCAGGATGGGGTGTGTGCCACTGAGAGGAGTATCGGCAGATGAAATACTTGTGCAACAGGTTCTATTTCCTCCTCTGGTGAATGGGATTAATACTTCACATTGGGGAAAAGAGATAGTAAGTGTAGGAGGAGGGCTGACAAGGGAATGGAAGGGAGGATGCTACATTGTTAGATATAGGGATATGGCTTTATTAAAAATATAAATAAAAGGATGGTGTAATGCAGAGAGAAGCTTCTTGGAACCAGTAGGCTGATTAGACAAGCAAGCTTCTCTGGTGCAAACCAGTTATTAATTGCCATTTATTTTCTTTGCAATAAAACTGTACCGCCCAGCAACTTTCTCATTAGGGTGAGTCTGGAGTAAGGGCTTAGTTTAGGATTATGAAATCTAAGAGAGATGCAGGATAGTTACCAGGTTAAAGGATGGGAATATTCCTTTCTCTTGTTTGTCTTATCAGCCCTATACCTTACGGGTTGCCAAGATCCCTCTGCATTTGCTAGTAGGGGTTGCTACCGGAGTGATGTAAAACCTCTTATTTCCACACCTGCTACTTCCTTTAGCCTTATCTTGCTTTACTGATGCCCTTCTACCACATACACTAGATTTGTCATCTTTCCCATCTGTGAGGCCAAGGTGTGCAGTGGACCACCCTTCATTAGCTGTCCAGATCTTGATGGTAATCTGCCTTTCTATGCTCCACTCCTCTGCCTTCCCCAAATAGTAGGAAAGTGGAGAAAAGGAAATGGAATGTGATTGTATTAAGTCCTCTGTGGCCTAGAGGGCAAAATGTTTTGATTGCTTGATTTAGGGGTCTTGGGGTCTCCTAATATGAAGATCTATTCTTTTGTTGATAGAAGGGCATCACTCCATTCTTCATTCTTTTGCTCTGAGTCATATGGACCCAAAGAAAGATTTGTACTGGGGAGTTGGTACTTGTCCCTGAAAGGGAAAAGACCACTCTTTGACTTGATTTTTTTTTTTTTCTGTTGTAGGATATCTCATTATCCTAAGATCAGAATTAATGGTGTTTTGAACAGAGTATGAATATATGAATATATCATTATAATACATTTATAATGATTGGGCTTTGGGTTTTAAAAACACTCTTTTTAGGGGTGCTTGGGTGGCTCAGTCGGTTAAATGTCCATCTCTTGATTTTGGTTCAGGTCAAGATCTCAGCATTCGTGAGTATGGAGCCTGCTTGGGATTCTCTCTCTTCCTCTCGCTCTGCCCCTCCCTCACTCTCGAGCCATCTCTCTCTCTCTCAAAATAAATAAACTTAAAAAAAAAAGAAAACATTAAAAATCCCCCACCCTTTTTTAAGTACATTGTTTTAGGTTAGGTGCCTCCCTGCTCTCTTTGGGATTATTTAGCTGCCGACTAATCTGGAGGGAGTAACAGTGCCAAATGACTTTTTGTAGATCATTAAACATTGTGACGTTACTGAGACTATCTTGGTCGGGAGAGTTTTGGTCCACAGGAATAAGGTGATGTCTACTTCTTTCTCTCCTTTCAGATAAATCCTCCTACGTGTCCCACTCTCTGGCTCTGGGAGGGATGATGGGGTGGTGGGGGGGGATTTAGTACATTCATCACATTGTTCAGGTCCTTTCCTGGGTGCGGTCCTGCAGAGCTTCCTCCAAGGGCTGACTCAAGAGTTCTCTTCCATTGTGGCGGTGTTCTTGTTTTTACACGTTGTACCAATTTACAGCCTTGGCATTTTGGGCAGCATCATTTGGAGGTGTTAAGTTGAGAATGAAGAAAGTAGAAATATTTTCAGAAGTTTCTTGAGAGAAAGGTTCCTTTCACTGGCACTAAATCTCTGTAGATGCTATGGCTCAAGGGCTAAAGAATTGTAAGCATATGCTCTTCTTTTTTGTTGTCCCCAGTTCCTCTGAATAACAGTTATTTGTTTGTCTTTCTGTCCTCCATGAAACTGAGCATCTTGAGAGCTGGGATGGAGTCTTACTCATCTTTATGTCCCTGATATTTAACAGTGCCCAACTCAAAGCGCTTATAAATGTATGTTGAGTTGAATGAATAGTCGAAGGAAGCTTTAAAGGCATTGACTGCAGACAGATGCATGCCTAGCATGTTGAGTCTGGAGACATTAGTATAGAGTGGAGATGGATAAAGAGAAGAATTTTTGTGGATAGGACACAGAGAATTTTCATTCTTAGGCAAGAATTTCTGGAGAAATACTTGTCTTGTAGTTTTCCTTCATGTGGGAAATCATTTAGAAGTTATGAGTGTTAGTAACATCTGACTAGCTAATGACCTTGGGCAAGACTTCTTCTAGTCACTGTGACCTTTGTAAGTAGGGACTAAAGACACCTACCTGCCTGTGCCTCCCAAATGGAGGGATTCAGCAAAGGGAGGGGCTCAGGATTAGATTGGGAGTGGGGAAAGAAAGCTTTGAGCCCCTGCTAGCCAGGCACTGTAGAAATATAAAGCTGTTATTATGATGATCACTGTTGGCGAACAAGAAAGTCTCAACCTCTTGTGTGCTGTGTAACCCACACCCAGCCAACAACCTCAGATTGGGTGGCTGTAGACTTGAATATTGGGATCACTCATGGCTGTTGCCAAATGCCCCTTGTGGTTTCTCTGAGTCCTGTGCAAACATTGCTTTTTGGCTCTTTTCCTTCTGTCCAACAGCAAAGAATAGGAAGTTTGTGGAGATGTGCTTTTTGGTTGGCATTTGAGCATGGGATGCCTTTATTTTTCCCTTTTAACTACTAAATATCCTAACTAGTAAAGAGCTATAACAAGATGGGCCAGGTTTGGACATTCTTACCTAGGGAGTGACTGAAGCCTGAGGGGAACTAGGCTTTGCACAACCCTGTGCCTTGAGAAGGGAGCAGTTGTTTCCCTGAGAAAGGCTTGGATCCTGATCAGCTGATTTCCTGTCTCTACTGGGATATGATTCCTCCCCCTTCCTTCTGGAAGAAGTGGATATTTTCTCATTTCCTGTTTGATAGCATATTTTCTGAGTACCAGGAGACACTTGCTGACTATAAATCAGTTGGGATGTGGGCTGGGAGGGAGGCTGCTTTTGTTTTCAGCAGAGTGGCTTTTGTTTGAGGAATTCAAAGCCTATACATGAAGCCAAGCATCCTCGTCCCCCTGGCAGAGACACGGGACCTAAAGGGTTTGTTTTGAATCCCTTTCCTACCTGA
Organism: Panthera leo; assembly: GCF_018350215.1. NCBI lineage: Eukaryota > Metazoa > Chordata > Mammalia > Carnivora > Felidae > Panthera > Panthera leo. The sequence continues at coordinate 30,055,820 of NC_056686.1, forward strand.
CCTGTGGTGATAGAGTCCCATCTCCCACTTGGATAAGAAGAGCTTGGTCCCTCATGGGGACCTAGCTGTGGATCCCACTCTCACCACATCCTCTGCTCAGCCCTTTCGGTGCCTGAATCTGCTGGGGAGGCACTGTTGTCTCTGGTGGAAGTGACCCCACCCTTGGAATGGAACCTGGCAGGATGCCCCTTTGAGCCCTGACAGACACAGCCTGGACGGGAATCTGGCTCTCCAGATTTCCTGTCATCCGTCCTTAGGAGCAGACCCTGTAGCTTCCTCTCTGCTGGGTGGGAGCTGGTGGTTCCGGAGCAGCGCCACCTGTGGACCCACACAGCAGCTTCTGTGTTCCTAACCAAGAGCTGCCTGCCCAATCCTGACTGGCCTGTTCCCGATCCATCTGGAGTGAGAGCAGAGGACTAGAAGAGAGGACTGGGGAGGAAGGCATCACGATCCACTTTGCTTGTAGCAGAGCTCTGCTTAGTGTTTGGGGAGCTGGAGTTTAATTTTGCAACATACTAATTCTTAGATTTTTTTCCTTTTTGGACCTTGGAGAAGTCCTTAAAAATTCTTACAAAATAAGACATTGCTTGGTAGGTTATGAGAAAAGTCACTTTTAGGTTCTGTGGTAACAGAACTTTTTCTAGTTTGCCAGGGTTTTACATGGCTGGGTAATTGGTACGTTTAAAGTTCTTGGAGATCATCAGAGAAAGAACAGTCTTATAAATAGAATCAGTGAGCCTGTGCCTAACTTTTAACAGTAAATTTGTCCTTTTGTTGCTGACCGTGTGCCCTTTCTCCTTGCTCAAGGGATTTTCTGGTTTGGGGCTGTTTTACAGTATCAGATAAATTTCCCTGTGGGGTAGAAAGCAGTATCTTGCAGTGGAAAGGATATAGGCATTGGAATCATGGTTCTGCTACTTACTACCTCTGTGACTTTGGACAGTCACTTAGCCTCTCTGAGCTGTGCGTGCTTTTTCTATTTCCTCAGTAGCAAATGTTGGTGATAGTAACTATCTTGCAGGATTTTTGTAAAGGTTAAATGAATGCATGTAAAGCTTGTTGCTTGGTACATAGTGGGTATGTAATTGGAGTCTTTATTAGAAAGAGTCATAATAGCAATATGATTTTAAAAATTGTGGTAAAATGTACATAACAAAATCTACCACTTTAATCATTTTTTCCCCACTTTAACAATTTTTAAGTGTACAATTCAGTGCCATTAAGTACATTTACACTGTTGTGCAGCCATTACTACCATCCATCTCCAGAACTTTATCTTCCAAACTTAAATTCCATACCCATTAAACAATAACTCCTCATTCCCACCCAGTGCCCCCAGCCCCTGGCAACCACAATTCTACTTTCTGTCTCTATGAATTTGACTGCTCTAGGTACTTCCTTTTTTTTTTTTTATTCAAAAAAATTTTTTTAATGTTTATTTATTCTTGAGAGAGAGAGACAGAGCCTGAGCGGGGGAGGGGCAGAGAGAGAGGGAGACACAGAATCCGAAGCAGGCTCCAGGCTCTGAGCTGTCAGCACAGAGCCCAGTGTGGGGCTTGAACTCACAGACTGTGAGATCATGACCTGAGCTGAAGTCGGATGCTTAACCGACTGAGCCACCCAGGCGCCCCTTGGTGCTTCCTATAAATGGAATCATATAATATTTATTCCTCTTGAAACTGACTTACTTCTTCATATAATGCCTTCAAGGTTCATCTGTATTGTAGTATGTGTCAGAATTTTATTCCTTTTTAAGGCTGAATAATCTTTTGTATGTGTATACCACATTTTGTTCATTCATTCATTCATTGACGGACATTTGGGTTGCTAACAATGTGATTATTATTTTTCATATTAATATTGTTGGATTGATTCCCTACAGTTAGAGGTCCCTAAGCTGAGATGAAGAGGATGAAGTGAAGAGAGATATCACTGTTTTTGTGTTAATTTCATTTCTCTGGGTTTTGGTTCTGGGACCTATTTTTGGTAGGAGTCTGGTGGATGATGGTACCCATTTTGATAGTAGCCTGACATATGATGGATCCATTGGAGCCCACACAGAGGGTCCAGGCATGGCAGAGCTCTAGGGGGAAAATTGCTTCCTAATCTAATTTTTCCAAGGATAGAGTGCTTTGTAGTGCCTGTGGCTTACCAGCTTTGCCTACCTTCCTCTCTCCTCTGCTCTTACTATGAATGGGATTCTTGCTGTTACAACATATCTAGGTTCTCTTTTTTTTTTAAATAAGATTTTATTTTTAAGTAATCTTTACACCCAATGTGGGGCTTGAACTTACAACCCCAAGATCAAGAGTCCCATGCTCTATGGACAAATCCAGCCAGGCACCCCTAGACTCTTAGTTTGTTTTATTTAAAAATTAAAAAAAAATTTTTTTTAATGTTTATTTTTGAGAGACAGAGACAGAGCATGTTTAATTCTATGTTAAGTTAATAAAGATTACATTTAGTCTTATTCAGTTATGATTGCATAAGTATGTATGACTAAAGAATTATGTTTATGCTTTGTGAAGGCCACTACAGGAGAGGATCTAAAAATGAATCTAAAAACATAATCTATTTTAGAGAAACATAGCTGAAATACAAAGGACAGTAGGGGGCACTTGTATGACAGTGGAGTAAAGACATGCACAAGAGTTTTCAGTTTGATTTTTGAACTTTAACGTGTTGGGAAGTTAATATTTTTTTCCTTATGTTTTCTTTATGAAAACTGACAGTTGGATTTGAAATATAAAAATATTTGGCATGATCAACAAGTTTATTTACTCTGTCAACTAAAAATGGACTTTCTTTAAATTTTTAAAATTTATTTTCTTACTTTCAGTTACTCTTTGACAAGATACTAGGTTAAACATTATTTCATTTAATGATTTCAACATATAAAACTTTAAAAATTTGTCTGAAACAATCTATTGGAAGCCTCAATTTCTGTATCGGCAAATTCTTACTACTGTAGATTATGTGATACCTGTCACTCAAGGATCTTGATCAAATAATTTGTTGTACAAAATCAATGAGTGAAAACAAAACCAAAACAAAATGAATGTACTTTATATTGTGTGTGAATAGAGGTACCAACAAACACTTGAGAAATGGCTAAAGGGTTGAACCCTTTGCTCTTCATTTTGTAGCTGGTGTTAGATGAACATAGCTTTCTCTTATTTGAATAATGATGTCGAAAGGTCCTAAAGGCCAAAACAATTAGTTGTGAGCAGTCCTTCTCCTGAATTCCCTATGAGCAGCTTTGATGGGGAATAACAGTATCATTTTCAGATTGGCCCGTGCACAAACTACATAATTAGAGGTATTCCATTTTCCACACATACGATATAGCTGGCTCTTAATCAACCCTTGAAAATGGAGCAGAGGGCGTGCTGAATACTTCAGACTCACAGATAAATCCTAAAACTAATTTTAACCAACTGTTCTATCATTACTCCTACTTGAGTTACCAAAAATGTTTGTAGGGGAGAAAATGAACAGATTTTTTCCCTTTTGTTTATCCTTTACCTGCCTTTTAAATGTTATCACCCATTACTCTTTACTCTTTATTCCAGCAGAATGAACGAGTACCCTGTGTCTTCCTGCTTCTGTGCTTTGCTCAGGCTGTTTCCTCTGCCTGGATTTTCCTTCCATTTCTACATCTGATTTGTCCCTCCACATCCATCTCAAATATCACTTTTTTTGGTGCAGCATTTCCTAATCCCTTCAGCTGGAAATCATATCATCTTTCTGAATTTATATAATATTATTGAAAGAAATTCACTTAAAAGTAATAGTAATAATAGCTGACAGCTTACATTCATATATCCTTTTACAAAATGCTTTTCACATGTATTAGCTCTTTTGAGCTTCCCGTATAGTTTGTCCCTTCTGCTTTACGTAAAAGCTGAGGAAACTGAGGCTCAAGGAGGTTAAATGACTTGCCTGAGGTCACATGCAGCTGGAACTAAATATAAATCTTATGACCTCAAACCCCATGTTCTTTCTACCAAACAATGCTATCTTATGATTCTTATGTCTTGCTACTGTATGCTATAGTTACTTGTGAAAATATCTTATCTGGTGCACTATTTTGTGCTGTCCTTGTTCTCTGTGACCTTTACATCTCATAGCACAGAGTATTGTGCACAGTAAGGCATCAGTAAACATTTGAAAGGCTGGTGAGGAGTCAGGGAGATGTTGGTGAATGCATTTACATAGCACAGTGCCCAGCACATAGATGCCTAATACATATTTGTTGGGTTTAATTGTAAAATGGATCAAAGACCATGTTAATAAGAGCCTATATGGCATTCACTTTATAAATGCTTTGCCTGATATTAACTCATTTAATCCTTCAACAACTAAATGAGGTAGGTACTGTTTTTATTTCCATTTTATACTTGATGAAACTGAGGAACAGGAAGGCTAAGTGACTTGCCCAAGGCCACACAGGTGGTAGGGAACGGAGTTGGGATTCATAGTGACAGGCGGTTGGCACTGGAATCCGCATGCACTCCTAACCATTATGCCATAATCAGTTGTTCTGAATATTTTTACACTATTAAGTTCCTCCTGGACTCCTGTCTGTCTTGGGTGTGGCTCAAATAAAGAAAAACAGAAGCAGCGAAGCTTGTGAATGTACTGCAGAGAAGTGGTTCACATCAGAATCACCTGGAGGGCTTGTTAAAACAGAGACTGCTGCGCCCCACCCCCCAGTTTCTGATTCAGTAAGTCTGGGGTAGGGCTTGAGAGATTGTCATTTCTAACACGTTCCCAGGAGATGCTGCTGCTGGTCTGGGACCATTTGTGTAGAGTATAACAGTTAAGAGCATCGACTGGAGCTAAGCTGCCAGGATTTGAATCTCAGCTCTGCCATTTACCGTGAGCCTGGGCAAGTTTGTAAGCCTGTCTGTGCTTCAGTCCTCATCCGTAAGGTGGCTATGTTGATGGTACCTACATCATAGGATTCTTATGGAGATTGAATGAAATAATACATGTAAAGTGTTTAGAATAGTTATTGGCTTACAGTAAACATGCATTGTTAACTATAATAATGGTGATAAGACATGATTTTATAGTTTAGTAACAAAGACTAGACTTACATTGAATAAATAATAAAAATAGTGTGAGATCAGGTTATTAGTTCATGTGGTCCCGACTCTAAAGTACCTTAGAGGTGAAGTGTGCATATGTTGTGGCACAGGAGAAGCAGTGGGGGATCAGAAGGAGGAGAGGTACATGGGACTTGAAGATAATAGAAAGTTGTATAATCAGAATTTTGAAAAATTGGCATTATCAATGGTTTGGGTTTTACAGCCAGAGAATTGGAGGGATTGACAGGGTGAGAGAGAGAGAGAGAGAGAGAGACAGAGGTAGAGAAAGAGAGAGATGTCTGCACTTTGTTTGCCAAGGAGATAACTAACTCCTTTTCTCATTCGTCTGTCTTAGAGTTGGTAGCTGGTCTGACGGTGAAGTTCCTGGGAGTTTGCTCTTTGTGGGGAACAGTGACCAAGGAAGTGGTTTGCTATTGGCTTCTGAGACTGGGCTCTGCAGCCTTGATCCTCCACAGCTGATTCACATACTTTTGATTCTTGCTGAGAAAGGCAGTTGTTGGGTTTGGAAGTTTTCAGATTCCAGAGCCAGCTGGACAGCTGACCCTCGGGTAGCTATTTCCCAAACTGCCAGCCCTCTGTCGCCTCATTTCCCTGGGCCCCTTCTTTTTGACTTTGAAGCAATATCCTATATTTAGTAAACTAGCCAGTTAGAGGTTGGAGGAGGTTGGAGGGGGATGTCTCTCTCCCACTTTAGAATTCTGGGTGGATGGAGTTTTTGGGCCCAGGAACAAGCCGTGTCCTGTTAAAAAACTTTAACCCCTTCTTCATCATCAGCCATGTTCATAGGTCAACTTACAGAGCTAAGAATGTACCTCTAGCTCATGGGCAAGGAGCAGTGTTTATTTTTGGGTGTCCTGAAGAAAATATTTGGGAAAGGAGTGGGGAGACGTTCAGACAGCTCCATTTATGGTTGAGCAATGCTTGGTATTCTACAGAAGAGACCATATGGACAGTGAGGAAGAGTTTAGCATTCTGATTGTTCACCTCTTGCCCCCTCCATTCAGGGATGGTTAGGGACACCTCATTAGCCATCAGAGTGGGACGAGTATTTCTTGGATTCACATGAACCTCACACCCCCCCATCCTGGGCATCTTCTGCTCTCCCAGTCTGCTGAATCACACTACCTAGGAATGGCAGTAGCCAGATTGCCTCCTGGAGCACCTGGAGCACTCTTGGCATTAATACATTGTTGACTGGTCTTGGTCTCCTAGACACGGCTTGGGCCTCTCCAGGCCTGCTGGAATGATAGGCTGGGTCTTAGCCCCCCCTCCAGCTTGTTCCACAAGGCACTGACCTACTTTTCAGAGACAATTAAGTGTTTGTGAGCAAAAGAAGGCGGTGACCCAAGTGAAGGTGAACCAGAGCTGCATTAAACAAACATTTGGAGTCACTTTTTTTGTCTCACACAGCAGGGTCCATCTCGAGTTCAAATGGAATGGCTGACCAGGCTGATGTGGAGGCCAAATTCCAGATGCTTATCTGGATAGACATCCTTGAAATCTCAATCCTTCCGTCAGTGTACTTTAATATAAGAAATTACCTTTTGTGATCATTGAACCCTTTGTTTTTGGGTGAGAGAAGGTTTGGAAGGAAGCTGGGGCTCTTAGAGCGAATTACCGTTATAAGCCCACAGCCCCTTTTGGTGGCAATGTCGTGGCTCACCCACTGATAGGATTTTGTCTTTCTTTTTGTAGAGGCTGGGATAATAGGCTGTGTGGGCACCTAGATCTTTAGGGAATGAGCAAGTAGCTTGTTTAGGTTTTCCTGTCCTTGTAAGACAAGCATTAGATTCAGGTTTTACAGTGAAAGGATGTGAACTCACTTTCCTACCTCAGTCTTAGATGTCACCTATCTTTTAGCAAACCCCATTCCTGCCTCCCTGTTGAGTGTGATTATGTTTGATTTGTTATGCTTACTGTTGTCCTTTAGTAGTGGGGGAAGGGTCCGAGGTCCTGAGAAGGGCCCATGACTCCTGTCCTACATCAGCTGACTCCAGGACCCTGAGGGAATTGCTAAACTAGCAATTGGGCAGTTTCTTAAACTTTTACTTTCAACAACTCCACGCACATGACAACTGCTATAATCTCCCAGTCAATAAGCAGAAGTTACTGATAATGCACCCAGATATCCAGATCAATCTCAAAGTTCAGGAAGGAAGAAGGGTGGGAGGACTCAATCCTGCCATTCTCTCATTGGAACTCCTGACAGCCTTTGAAGTGAAAGCCCTGTCTGGAGAACTAGGTTACATATCAGAGCATGGCTCAGAAGTCAGCACGGCATCAATTTGGATTGTGTAAATGGCTGTTTCTAGGGGAAGAGTATTTGAGATGATGTGAAATTGCCCGCCCCCCCCCCCCCCCCCCCCCCCCCGAAAATCCCAGAGTCTGGTCACAAGTTTCATTCTTCTGCTTCTATTCCTTTATGCCTACGGAACCTGGTCTCTGCCTGTTTTCCAGTCTTTCAGCCTCTGAATGGTGCCTTTGCCTTCCCCACCTGTAGCCTATATGACAACACCTGTCCTGGCATCTCCAAGTCTCTTTTTGCCACACTTTCCTTTCCTCGAAGCTGGACCCAGGTTCGTTTTCTCCACCCAGCTACCGAGTTCTGCTGCATAGCATTGTGCTGACGGATTTCTTTACAGATTTACGAGCTCCAGCCACAGCTTGACTCTGAACACTGCCCTGAAGTCTTTCTCTTCTCTCCTGGTTGACTCCTGCTCCCTTTCCCTAACAGGATCCATTCCAAACTTTCTCCTCTCCTCAGACTTGCTGCTCCCCACCCTACCTTGTAACTCTCAACAAGTCAAGTAGGCTTGCACTTCCCGTGGCTCTGCCTCTCAGTGCACCTGTCATTTTCCAGACCTCATTGCATTCTCCCTGTGTCATAGGCAGGCTTCTGGGCATGTACATGGCTTGTATTCTTGTCTTCCCTCACCTAGTGACTCCTTGTAAATATGTTCAGGTTTCCTCCATTCTAGGACAGAAATTCTTTTAAAATTCTTTTAAACTGGTCTCTTCTTCTTTCTGCCTTTTTTTTTTTTTTTTTAAACTACTAGTCATCTTGACCCCCGTAGCCGGGCTTGACCACCATCCCAACTGAAGTCTCCATCACTCATGGTGATCTACTTGCAGAGTTCCAGAGTCTCCTTCACTTCTCATGCCCTTTGACCTTGTCATAACATTTGATCCCCCATGGCCCTCTTTCTTCCGTGTCCCTCTGTGCACTCTCCCTGGATGAGTTTAGTGACTCTGGTGATTTCATTTATCAACATTGTCTGTATGGTGATGACTCTCAGTATCTCTAAGGGCTTTTCTCTGGGGTCCAGAGTTGTATTTACAAATAACTACTGCCCTTTTCTACTTCAGAGTTTGCAGATATTCTAATTGACATATGCAAAACCAAGGTCATCATCATCCCTCTTCTTTCCCCTGCCCAACCACACCTGCATCTCTTCTTGTGTACCCTGTCTCCGACACCAGTATCACTCTGCACCTGTTGGCCCGAGCTAAGAAATTTGGGTTTGTTTGTTTTTTGTCTTCTTCATTCTCCATGTCTGATTAGACGCTACATTCTGTTTGTTCTAGTTCAGAAACATCTCAACATCCATCCTTTCCCATCCATCCATCCTGGTTGGATCCACTGCCCTATTTTAGATCCTTGTCATCTTTGGCATATTGCCAGTGACTTTTGCAGGGTCCAAAGTCATTGCATACTTAAAAAAATTTTTTTTAGATACATTTTGCAGAACTACTCTCCATGAAAGTTGTACCATGTGGTTGAGTCTTACACTTTATCTCTTGTTAAGAACTCCAGTTCTCACTGCTTTCTATTCCTTCACAGGGTGAAGTTCAGACTTCTTAGAATGGATATGATTCTCAGTTTCATCCCTTGTTTATACGGTTTCCTGTGCCTTGGATGTTCTTTCTGCTCCATCTGCCTCACAAACTCTTGTTCATACTGTAATCTTTCATTCCAGCTCAAAAGTGACTAACTTTTTATGGTGTTTCAGCTTCTTTCCCCCTACCTCAACCAGGAAAAATTGAACTTATCTTCTCATCTGAGTTCTCATGGTACTTTTTACATCCCTTTGTAATAGTACTTATTTTATATTATCTGTTTAATCGTCTGGCTCCTTTACACCATGAGTTTAATGAGGGTAGACTTATGCCTTCTTCATCCTTATTTCTTTGGTGCCATACACTTGATGGAATTTGGGTTGTATACAAAGTTTCTGCTGTCTCCACGTTTGCAAAGTCTAAATGAGCTATGCTGTATTGGATATTAGTTGTGATAGTATCTCCTCTCCTCTTTTTATTTCATAAAGTATCTGTGTTTACTGTATGAAAATTATAAAGTAATGAAAACTGGAAAATTAAAGTTGCCTAGGGGTGCCTGCTGGCTCAGTTGATAGAGCATGAGAGTCTTGATCTTAGGGTTGTAAGTTCCAGCCCCACGTTGGGTATAGAGATTACTTAGAAATAGGGGCACCTGCGTGGCTCAGTTGGTTAAGCATCTGACTCTTGGTTCTGGCGCAGGCTGTGATTTCACAGTTCCTGAGATCGAGACCTGCGTCAGGCTCTGCGCTGACAATGCAGAGCCTCATTGGGATTCTCTCTCTCTCTCTCTCTGTCCCTAGCCCCACTCACGTATTCTCTCTCTCTCTCTCTCAAAATAAATAAACATTAAAAAAAAGTTTACTTTAAAATCTTAAAAATTAAAGTCACCTGAAATCTCATTACTTGGATAACCACCGTAAATGTTTTGCTATATTTTCTTTCAGATGTTTTTCTATAAATATATGTATGTAACTATATATATAAATATATTTAAGAATATATATATAATATATAAATATATATATATATAAATATATATATGTAACTAGTTTTCTTTACTCTGTGGTGAATATTAGTGTCAAAAAATCTGTATCTGTATCATAATTTGTATTGTTAATATTCCATTGCATGGGTGTACTGCCCTTGAGCCGATACCCTATTGTTGGACTTTTAGGTACTTCTGCATTTGATGTTTTAAACAATGAGATGAATATACTTGTATATATATTTTTTCTTTGCACACTTAGCCACATTTCTTTTGTATAAATTCCTAAAAGTGAAATTGCAGAATCAAAATTCATTGCATGCTTTACAACATTTTAGATATATTTTTGCTGAACTACTCTCTGCCAAAGTTGTACCATGTAGTTGAGTTTTTATACTTCGTTGAGATTTTTTTTCCTGTGGTAGGTTTTGCGTTGCTGTTCGAGATTTTATGTATTGGAATGATTTAATTAAGGCGGTGTTTTATGAAGACTGATGTTGTGCCACGTGCAACATGGATTGGAATGAGAAGGAGAGAAATCTGTTTTTTGGAGACCATTTTAGCAATTCGGGTGTGAGGTAATGAGGATTAGACAGGAGAGGACAGCTCTCGGATAAAGGAGAAGATGATGAAAGGCAGTGGGAAGAACTGACAGGACTGGATAGTGGGTTGAGTAAAGTGTGCCATTACTCGAAGTGGGAAATTAAAAGGAGGTATCAATTTGGGGAGGGAAGCTGTGGGTCCACTTTTAATAACCTGAGTTCTAGTTGCTGTGGCATGCTCAGGTGGAAATGCCCCGTAGGCGGTTGGCACTGTACCGCAGCAGTCAGAAGAGAGGCAGGGCTCAGTCATCTCAGCCTGTTTAAAGTCCTACACAATAAATAGCCTTTCCAGCATCCTCTCCAGGTGCCTCCTCAGATCTAAGCCAGACAAGACTGTCTTCTTGGAGAGCCTTCACTTGCTGTGTCTGCCGTGTGGCACTCACCCATTGGTCACAGCCCACCTCAGAGCCTTCCAGGAAACCTTCTTTGATCACCCCCACTGGGTATTAGTTCCTAATTTATTAAATGCTAGTGGTCATTTTTTTTCTGTATCTTTCATATTGTACTTTAGTATCCTGTTTGTACATACACATTATTTTCTTCTACAATATTGGAAGCTTCTCGAGGTTGACAACTAACTTGAGTTGAGTATCGTAAACTCCATTTAATCTCCCACATTGCCAGCACATAAGGGTCCAAAAATATTTGGTGATTTGTGGAGTAAATGGAACCAGCTTTAATGTAATATTATTAATAAGTTGGATTGTTATCATGCTATACCTAACACCTAATAAAGTGCTAACACTATTTATGGACATTCTTCTACTTATTTTTCTTAAATATGCAGATATATTATGGGAGGTGAAGTGGAAAACAAAAGATGTTAAGTGTTTCCCCTTTCAGAGCCACGTTCTTTGTTTCCTCCAAGATTCTTAAGTGCAGTATATATCCCCTGCCCTTTAGTTTTCAACCCCCTCCACTGTCCTGAAATTGCTGTTGCCAAGGTCATTAATCACTTCCTAATTGCCAAATCCAATGGGAATTTTTCAGCCCTAATCTTACATGACCTTTTTTGTGTACTTGAAACTATGAAATGCTCTGTTCTCCTTCCTGTGGCATCTGGGTGGCTCAGTTGGTTAAGTGTCCCACTTTGGCTCTGGTCATGATCTCGTTTGTGGGTTTGAGCCTGGCATCAGGCTCTGTGCCAACAGGGCAGAGTCTCTCTCTTTGCCCCTCCCTGATTCATGCTTTCTCTCTCTCTCAAAATAAATAAATAAACTTCAAAAGAAAAGTTTTTCCTTCCCTAACTTTTTGTGACTTTATCCTCTCCTGATTTTCTTCCTTCGTTTACAAGTTTATTTTCCTTTAAATAAAGATGCTTTCTAGGATTTTGTCTTTGGCCCTCCACATAGTTTTCTTGAGTGATCTTATACTCATATTTTCTTTTTTTTTAATTTTTAAAAAAATGTTTATTTCTGAGAGAGAGAGAGAGTGAGCGAGCATGAGCAGGGGAGGGGCAGAGAGAGATGGAGACACAGAATCCAAAGCAGGCTCTAGGCTCTGAGCTTTCAGCACAGAATTCAACGGGCTTGAATTCAACGAGCTGTGAGATCATGACCTGAGCCAAAGACGGGCGCTTAACCCACTGAGCCACCCAGACGCCCCTTATGCTCCTTTTTCAACTGCTGGGTCAGCTCTCTCTCCTGATCTGCATGCACGTATCTCTGGGTGTTGGAGGACTTCTTTTACATATCTTATAGGTGCCTTTTACTCAGCATGTTCCACACTGAATTGTTCATCCTCACCCCGGCAAATCTGCTTTTTTCTCTCCCATTCCCAGTCACACAGGTGAGATATTTGGGAATCATTTGAGAATCTTCCCTCACTTGGTGTGTCCACCCAACACTACTCTAGCTCAAACAAAACAGTAATCACATGCTGTATAATTCTACTTGAGATCTCACACTCCTTCCTTTCTTCCCACTCCCAGGACTATTTTCTTTGTTATGAGTCTGTTATTTCTCACTGTGTAACTGTGATAGTGTCCTAACTGGTTTCTTTCCCTTCTGTCTTACTTCCCTCATTTTCACAGCTGCTAGAATATGCTTTATGAACTTAAAATCTAATGATTAAAAAAAATAGTCACTCGGCTTCCTATTGCCTTTAGGATGAAATGTGTTTTGTTTTTAGCATGGCATGCAAAGCTTTTATGTCCTGCCATTATTCTTCCAGGGGAAAGAGTACCCTACACTCTAGCTATGTCAAACTATTTTAAGTTCCTTAAATGCATCGTGCTCTCTCATGTTTCTGCTTTGCTTTTTCTGTCTACAGCACTCCTGTCCCCATCAATCCGGTTCTGTCTGGCCCCAAAGTTCCAGTTGCAGCAGCATCTCTTTTGGGAAGCCTTCCCTAGGCTTCCATGTGCTTCTTTGCGTCCATGTACCTTTACCAGCATCAGCCGCACTGTATTGCATCTTGGTGTGCTTGCTTGTCTCACTCACTAGATCATAAGATGCTTGAGCGGCGGCCCTGAACTCTTCAACTTCACCCTCAGGGGTGTACCGATTTGGCCAGGGCAGGCTTGTTGGCTGTATGAATGATGGAGTGAGTAGGTATGTGGTCAGTGGCGGTGCTGGGATCAGGATTTAGAATCTCGAATTCTTGCCTTTCATTTATTTTTTGACTAGGTAATATGTTTACATAATTGACTGTTCAGAAGGTACAAAAAGATGAAAGTACAGTGAAAAATCTTTCACTCCAGCCATGCTTTCCCCTTCCCTGAAGACAATATTGTCAGCTTTTTGTGCCTTCCAGAGATGATGTATGCACTTATTTATTTTAAGAAAGTAATTCAGCAAATATTTGTTGAGCCCTTACTACATGCCAGGTACCATGCTAGGCTCTGGGGATAAACAGTGAAGAAAGTAGATAAAAATCCCTGACTTTCTGCAAGCTAAATTCTATATATTTTTCTTCCCTCCTTTTTAAACAAACATAAATGAGAGGCTAACCTACACCCTATTTGACTTTTCTTTGTTTTACTTATTAGATCTTAAAAATTAATCAATTTCAGCACATAAAGACCTTCTCTTTTTCCCTCTTGCTTATTATTCCATTATATGGATGGAATTGCTGAGCCTGCCTCAGATTCTGTCTCCGTCCCTCTGCCCCTCCCCTGCTCATGCTCTGTCTGTCTCTCTTTCAAATATAAAATAAAACATTCATTTGGCCAATTACCTACTGATGGACACTCTTTTGTTATAAAATTCTGTAATGAAAAAGCTGTTGTACACTTATCATTTTGCAAATGTATATCTATAGGAAAAATTCTTAGGTGTGGAATTGCTGGGCCAAATAGTATACATACTTACAAATTTGATGGATGGTTTGATCCATGACTTTAATTTTTATTATGAATATTTCAAGCATGTAGATGAGTATAGATAACACTATAGCAGATGTGTATGTACCCACTACTCATTAGTTGTTGGCACCCCTATTGAGGTTTTACCTATTAAGTACTTTTAGCACCTCCTTAACATTGTGATGTTTTCCCACTGGATATTATCCTATTTAAAAGCATTTTTTTAAATGTTTACTTATTTTGGGGCTCCTCGGTGGCACAGTCGGTTGAGCTTCCGACTTCGGCTCAGGTCATAATCTCACTGCTCGTGGTTTTGCCCCCCGTGTGTCGGGCTCTGTGCTGACAGCTCAGAGCCTGGAGCCTGCCTCAGATTCTGTCTCCATCCCTCTGCCCCTCCCCTGCTCATGCTCTGTCTCTCTTTCAAATATAAAATAAAACATTAAAAAAATTTAAAAAAAAATGTTTATTTTTGAGACAGACAGTGCAAGCGGGGGAGGGGCAGAGAGAATGGCAGATGTAGAATCCAATGCAGGCTCCAGGCTCGGAGCTGTCAGCACAGAGCCTGACAGTAGGTCTCAAACCCAGGAACCAGGAGATCATGACCTGCGCTGAAGTCGGCTGCTTAACTGACTGAGCCACCCAGGTGCCCCACACTGAATATTATCTTAGACTCAAGGTAATAAGTTTCTTAAGAACTCTTACCCTGCCATCCTGGAGTCAGCACTATACAGTCTGTCTTGGGCTTTTTTTTTTTTTTTTTTTTTTTTAATAACCTCATTTTTAGGAAAAGGCAGCTTCAAAGGAAAATTCCATTATGCTATTTTTAGTGTCTACAATCTGAGTTTTCAATAATGTTTATTTTCCCTCCTTCCTCTACTCAAAAGCAACATAGGAATGCTCTGGGAAGTTGGTGGCCTGTCGTCTTGGAGACTTGTTTTATTTGCTGGTGGAAGTGCTCAGGTGAATTGAGCCAGCAAGCACTTTTTCCCCCGCAGGTTTGTCAGAATAACTAAATACGGTGTTCCTCAGCAGGCGCCTACCTTTGTGTCCTCTGGATCCTGATGGATTTGATGAGAGAAGCTGTTCCTGGAGGAAGGGGATACTGTTGGTCTCTATTACACCTGAATGCCTGTGGCTGTGTCAGGAGACTTTTGTTGAAATAAAAGTCCTTCTCTCCTATCTCTCTACTGGAGATCCATAACCTTGTTCCAGTAGTAGGTGACTCTTACCTCTGACCTTTTTCTTAGGTCCCCCCAATGAGGCTTTTAGGTTGCTTTATGATGTTATAAATGTAGAAGGGAATTTTGGTCTCAGGTAGAGCTAGAATCCAAGGTCATGGAAGACACAGATTTACCTTAAGAGCAGGTATTTTTGCCTTCCCTCCCAATTGGTCAGTGCCTTTTCACCTTGTTTGGTCTTGTAATATTACATAACCACTGTAGGGAGGAGAGGACTCATAGGATTCACCCATTTTTCCGTGAACCACACGGCCAAAAAGAAAAGGATCAAGGAGAGAGAACTGATTTGAGGGTGTGTGGCCTAAAGCACAAGGCCTTTTTAAGCTCATTGTCAGACCCCAAATCATAAGTCTGGTCCACACAAAGTACCTCCCCAAGCCTGGGGTAAGCACAGAGTGGGCAGAGCTTCTTGGACCTTTGCTGCCAGACCCGCACTTAGTTCCCTGTAAAGCCTCCCTTGGTCTTGCCATTTCAGTTCTCTCCTTCTAAGCATGAGGTCTGACTTCTTTTGTCTTCTGTTCCTCAGCCTTGCAGAGGCGGCCCTGGCCCTGGGGACAACTCTTTCTTCAGATGGCAAACTCATTTTCTCTCTAGCAGTCCAGAGGGACAAGGTGTAATTCAATCCCTTTCTCCTTCAGACACTGCTGCCAGGGGGAGACAATGAAGAAAGTGATCTTTGTTGCTCCCTGAATAGGACCATGAACCTGGCACCTGCTTTTGTTACTGACTTCTTAAGTCACTGGAGACATTTTTGCTGTCTTCCTGCGCCAGCAGCTGCTTTGGAGTAACAGGAGCAACTGGCCTCAAAGAAAATGGATAGATATATTTATATGAAGAGAGTTACCTTTCATATTCCTAAACCTCTTGTCTTTAGGGCTGGTCTAGAGAGTGAGCAGTTGGAAGTCAGCTGTGCCTTCAGTTGGACCACCTATGACCCTCATCTTCTGTGAATCTGAGCAGACAGATTGATTCCTTTTTTGTCCTGCTCTCCATCTCATTAGACTCTTGAGTTTTGCGTTCCCGGCACCTATAGTGCCTGCTGCGTGGTGAGTACACAACAAATGTACACAGAATGAATGGCTGGGTGAATTCCTTAAACTGGCTGCTCAGGTTTTGCTTCCCTGACCCTGACATGAGGGGGCCTTGTGGAAGAAGGACCTCTGTTTTTAGAAGAAAGATTGCTTCAAAGGGATTTTGAAAGCTATTGATTTGTAGAGGAGTTTTGGGGGACTGTGTGAACTCCAAGATAGGACTTTCTCTCTCTTCATCGGCCTAGAACTTTCTCCTCAGTTGTAAGGAGACTGCTGGAAGGCTTGTCCTGCTGTTTCAGGATTTGTATCCTGGACCTGACTCAGGCCTTCACTCCACCCACCTAAGTTCTGGTGTCCCTGAGCCCACTCAAGGGCAGGGCAGGTGTTCCTTTTTAACTGCCATCCTGTCACTATAGAGCCAGAAGCTCTAAGGACCACATCTCATACTCTGTCCTCTGCACTTCTCGATCTGCCTTCATTCAGTCAAGTTCCACTTAGTTCTGAGGTGTCTGTGCCTTTGTAAGGGCTGTTGGAGACAGCAGGGCTGTTTTTCTCCCTGTCAGCAGCTGGCCAGAGAGGCCCTATTTGACTGCCAGATCCTGAGCCTTTTACATTGTCCATCTTGGTCTGGAACCTAGGGCAGAATTTCTCTTGCCACCTGAGGTAACACCTCACTATTCGCCGTGTGGGACCTATGAGGATAAAAGATGAACAGCCACAAAGAGCATGTAGAGGTATTGGACTGTGGTGCTTTGAAATGCTTTGATTCTGAGGAACGGTCTCTGATCTGCAAGAAGAATACAACTGGAGTCCAGGCTGCCCCCCACCCCCCCCCTTTCCCAAAAGCCTCAAATTGGAACCATCACTCACTTTATAATTCCAAACATCCTTGTTTTTGTTTAATTTTTATCTGATAAAATGTTATTAAACAATTTCAATGGTGAAACACACAGAGGAAATGACAAACCAGCATGTGTTGTCTTTTAAATGCACTTAGTTTGAGTAGCTATTTTAAAAGTCAGTTTTTCCTGCTGTTAGATTCCTGTCGTCTGGACTGCTTTGCTCCTTCAGGTGGGAGGAGTCTCTGAGTGGGATTTTATAGTGGCGTTAAAGCAAGAGGACCCAGTTCTGCTCGGGCTAATTGATCATTCCTTTACATTCTTATATTCACCTGCACTACGTTGATTGCTTTCAGATCATGACACAGAACAGGTCTTAGAGATCAGTTCAGAGGTTCTTTACCTATGATTCATTGACCCCTCTCCACTTGTAAACAAAAGTTTGTATGTAGATGAATATGTGCCTTTTTCTAGGGAGAGTATCCTTAGTTTTCATCAGGTTCTCACCAGAGTTTGTGACCTAAACAGAAAAGAACAATTAGTGTTTTATAGGAATTTGGGGCTCCTGCCCACCATAGCTAGTTTGTGGCAAAGTTGGATCTTGAGATAGACTCTGGAATCTAGGTATTTTGACTCTATAACCCAAGTACTCTATTACCCATTCTCTTCCTGGAGAAATAAGTGGAATAATGCTAGGAAACAGACACACATGATCTGAACTGTTGTTTAATGCTTGCCTTTCTCTGTCCACAGCCTTATTTCACAGATGAGTAATCCAAGGACCTGGTCTGTTGGACTAGGTGACCTTAAAGATACTGTGATTCTTACAGTAATGTACCATAGAATCTATATTTCTGTTAGTTTTTTTTACTGTATCCCATTGTCTAACCTATGCCCTGTAAACATTAAGGTCCCTTTTAACTGTTGAATCTTGCCCATGAAATTGTTCTTTTGAGAAAAGGAACCATGTATTGTGTTGCCCTTGACTTCTCATAAATACTTAGATCTGCATGCAGTGATTGGCTACCTTGTGACTATTGACTGACTGGTAGCATAAGAAGGCACAAAAGCCTGGGTTGGATATTTTTATTATTTAAAAATGTTCCCCTTTCTATTATCTTAGCAACTGTTAATATTACTTAGCCTGATCTTTTTAAGTGGGAACACTCTCTTTTTCCTTTGTTTTCACAATGCTCCTTATACAGTTTCTTCACCTGCACCCAACCTGCATAATTGGGAGTTTTGTGCAACATTATATCTGACACACTTTGAGTTCTACCCCAAGGCACTGAATGGCAGCCTGCATGGCAGGTTGTTCAGAAAACCTTCAGGCCTGGGAGAGGGGTGTCTTCTTTATGAGGGGTTGCTCCTCTGTGGTGTCTGACTCAGTTGATTGCCCATGGATTTCTAGAATGCCAAGGCTTTCATGGTAAGATGAGCCAGAGCACCAGAGTGTG
The DNA here is from genome assembly GCF_018350215.1 of Panthera leo. Classification (NCBI taxonomy): domain Eukaryota; kingdom Metazoa; phylum Chordata; class Mammalia; order Carnivora; family Felidae; genus Panthera; species Panthera leo. Next base: position 30,074,227 of record NC_056686.1, read on the forward strand.
ACTTTTAGGCAGATTGCTTACCCTGTTTTCTCATATGTAAAATCAGATTTACAGTTATTTTCGTAAAGACATTTTCAAAGATGAACATAATGATGCAGACGAACCACTTTGAATTTCTTACAACGAGATACTATAGAAATTTCAGGTTTTCTCCCCCTTATTAGATAATCTATGTAGCTTATCCGAAGAGCCTGTGATTACTTGGGGGGGGGGGGGTCATCTTTTTGAGGCTAATTGAGTAGAAGGAAATTTGCAGCAGCTACTGACATCATTAAAGCAAAACCAAAAACAAATTAGCTGAGTGGAATAGTGCCCTGGAGTGGGAAGCTGTGAGGGTGGTGTTTGAACCTCACTTGTCCCCTAGTTATCTATGGAGAAGGTCCTGCCCCCCGAATTGTGCATTTAGCCCTTAGCAAGTGGGCTTTACAGTTTAGCACTTAGGGAGTGGGCCTCACAGTTTCTGCTTTTGTCTTCCTGCCTTGGACTGTGTTGATAAGCAGTGTCTTGCCTGTGTATGGCTGTGTTCCATTCTGTAAACATCACTGCTGTAAGGGGAGTGCAGAGTTGGTTGTTTATTTTGTAAAAACCTGCCCCATTGCCATGTGATATTTGCCCAAGAGCTCTTGTTGTAGTGACATGCTTGTGGTGAGTGTGGCCCTTTAAAGGTTTCGTTCTCAAATGTTAGATGAACCCCTAACCCGTGTCCTAAGAGTTTTAACCAGGGGAACGGTAATCCCAGTGGATCCTGGGCTGGAGTCTAGAGAGAAGGTGGCAGATGAGGTGGCAGATGATAGGCAGGGGCCTGTTGTGGTCTCCTTCCTCTTTTGCACAAAGGAGGGGCTGTCCTCTCCTGGGGAGGTATTTCCGCTCACTGCAACAAATGAGGGAGCACAAAGCCCTGTAATGTAATGAGGCTTCTCTGGTGACGTCACTTATAAATGTGGTCAAAGTCCAGTTCTTGGGGGCTAGCAAGCACGGGGGCTTAGAGATCAGTCCTCAGTCCGTTCAAACGCTCTCACTTCTCAGCTGTCACTGTGCCATGCTGCCTACTTCTAGCCACTGAACCAACACAGCTGAGCAGGGGCATGAACGCCTACAAGTACCAGAAGTTCCTGGAGGGACTCAACAACCTTAGAGGTACAATGAGGCTTCTGGCTCCCTGCCTTTCTCCTCGCTGAATTTGTGAATGCTTACTGTGTTGTGTGTTATGCGGGCGTCTTTCCTTTCCATCAGCTGCTCAGGAGCTTGGAAAACCCTCTTACTCTGAGCTGGCCATATTTTTGTGTGTGTTCCCACAATGACACAGAAAGGCTAGCATTGTAAGTGTGATGGTGGGTGACCGGGAGGGGATCGTTTCTGCTACTTCAGTAGCAGTCTGTTCTCTTGCTTGAATGTTGAATGGACAATGAAGAAATGTCTCCTGCTCTCTTTCTTTTTTTTTTTTTTTTTTGGTTTGATAATTTACTTATTTATTTTATTTGCATTTTTTTTTTTTAGTTTCAAGTTTTTATTTAAATTCCAGTTAGTTAACTTATAGGGTAACACTGGTTTCAGGAGTAGAATTTAGTAATTCATCACATACAGCACCCTATGCTCATCACATGTGCCCTCCTTAATACCCGTCTCCCCACCAATCTCCCCTCCATCAACCCTCAGTTTATTCTCTATAGTTAAGATTCTGTTTTCTGGTTTGCCTCTCTTTTTTTTCCTCCTATGTTTATCTGTTTTGTTTCTTTTTTAAAAATTTTCATTTATTTATTTTTTAATTTACATCCAAGTTAGTTAGCCTATAGTGCAATAATGATTTCAGGAGTAGATTCCAGTGATTCATCCCCTATGTATAATACCTAGTGCTCATCCCAACAAGCGTCTTCTCCCCTGCTCTCTGGAGTTGAGCAGGGCTCAGGATACTCCCAGGGCAGTGTGGGTGGAGGGCTTTTGCCATCTGGCACTGCAGCCTCACCTAGGTGTAGTTGTTTCTTGGGCCAGGTTTTCCAGTCACCTGTGTGTATAGTGAGTCAGAGTCCCACCTGGAGAGAGCAGGAGTGGGGAGTGGTAGGGGGTGGGGGAGGAGGAATGCAGGTTGGAGGCCAGAGATGCCATGTAAAGGGTAAATCATTGACTTTAAAGGAGGTAACTTTTTTTTAAAGTTTATTTATTTATTTTGAGAGAGAGAGAAAGCATGAGTGGGGAAAGGGCAGAGAGAGAGGGAGAAAGAGAATCTCAATCAGGCTCTGCAGTGTCAGTGCAGAACCTGATGTGGGGCTCAAACCCACAAACCAGAAGATCATGCCCTGAGCCAAAGTCGAACGCTTAACCAACTGAGCCATCCAGGCACCCCTAAAGGAGGTAACTTTTTAATAAAATAATATTTAAAGAGAATCATGTCTGCTTTACATGATTGTCCAACTCTTTGCTGACCACAGATGAGAAAAATGCAGGCCTCTTTTTGGCTCTTAAGGAAGAAGATAGATGAAATCTTTTTACTTTCTCTTCTGTAATTCATAGATGATTTTGTTTCCATCTGCTTAGGAAGGTGCTCAAACCATCCCTCTTTCACCAGCAGTCTAGATTCTGGATCCAGAGCAACCATGGGGTGGGTGCAGAGAGAGTAGGAGAGGTAGAGAGAGGAACAGGGATGAGGGAATGGCGGCAGACCTGGACTCCCATCCTGCCAGGGTCTGTAGATATTTTCCCTTCTTTCATTATGTGTTGAAGAACTGTTTCTAAGAGAACGTATATGAGAAGAGCTTTGCAGGCTATAAAGAGATATACAACTGTAAAGTACTATTCTACTAATTTCTACCTTTTCTTCCTTTTTGTCTCTCTACCACACCATGTAAACATTTTTTCCCCCAGGACTCCTGAGAGCTTGAGCCAATCCCTTTTGGTTTGGGGCTCTGCAAGCTCATCAGGCATCAGGCAGGTCTTAGCAAGAATGAACCGCGTTAACTGTTGTTTCTCTGTCAAAGGCAATTCTGAGAGGGCAGAGGGAGTGTGGCCTTCTTCATCCAGAATCATGGGGAAGAGGTGTGAGAGGGGGACAGAACCCGTGGAACTTCTCAGGGACTCTCCTTGGGCCTTGTTGGGGCCTGGGTGAAGGGAGGTGCAAGAATGTACCCTTGTGCCATAGCAGAGAAGAGGTTCTCTTGCCCTATTTCCTATCTTAGAGGGATCCTTCTATATTCTTGGGCACAATACCCACCCAACAGCAAGAGGCCTTTCCCTCCTCTGTTTACAAAACTCATGGAAGGATTATCAACCTTCATTAACTTGCATGTTCCTTCAGTAGAAGAAAAGATTTAGAGTAGAAACTCCTTAGTGTAGTTTTATTCCCTATTATCCTTGGCTCCGTTCTTCTGATAAAAGGCCAGAGCTTCCTGAAGATGGACAGATGGTGGATGAAAACTACAGGAGATTTACTTATCTATAGAATTGGAGAATAGAACTTTTCTTTTTTGGTTCCCCTTTGTGTCAAGGGTTTAGATGAGCAGTTAAACCACATAAGGATGGCTGTGGCCTAAGTGAATCAAGTTTAGCAGTGACCTAAGTAGATTCCTGAGTTTCTCAAGAGACCACACCACAAATAACCCTGTCCTCCTCTGCTGTATGTGCTTCGAGAGTAAAGTGCAGATATGACCGATCAGGGCACTTCTTGTTTTCCTCTCATGAAACATGCATGGAGGAAAGAGTCCTTTTTTACTCCCTAAATACGACTTGCTTTGGTCCTGAGTGTCTTGTAACTCTCCTGACTTTCTCAGTGGGGCTGATGGAACAAGTAGCTCTTGATTTGATCCATTCAGGGATGGTGCACACTAGGAAGGGCTATTTCTGCTTTTGAAAGAGGTTATGTTAAAACCAGCTTGGCAATCATTTATTTTCTTGACCCACCTAAAAAGTCCCCCCCTCTCCCCCCGCACTCCCCATCCTTTCTGGCAAGGAGTGAGTAAGGTTGCTAGGAATGAACAAGTAACAGACAAGATCCATCTATCCCAGGGAGTGTCCTGTGTGGAGCTGAAATCAGAGAAGAGATAGGACCACACTTACAGTGGTGGCAGCTCACACTCCACTTTCCCACCCCAGATACTAGGGTTATTTTGGTTCTAGCTCTCCAAGATGAACTCAGAAGCATTTACTACTATGGGCATTAAACACGAGGATATACATATGTATATGTATATATACATATATATACATGTATATATGTACACACATATATGTATATACACACACATATATATGTATACACACACACACACACACACACACACACACACACACACAGAGTTTAGTGTCTGGAATGTGGCCAGAGTTCACCAAATGTTAGTTCTAGACCTTCTTTCCCCTGTCCCTCCCAGAGTCTTTGAGTCAGGGTAAGTCCTTGTGCTTGCTTTGGTTCAGAATGAGCTGGGTCAAGTTATACTCTTGTAGTGCTTGTCACCCATTGACATGATTGGTTCCAGGTCTCTTCCTTGATCTCACTGTAGGACAGTTATCAAGGTTGAGACTGGAAGACAGTAGCATTAGTGATAATAGTAATAACATTAAGCACTCAGCAAATGTTAGTTATGGACTGGGCCCTGATCTAAGCATTTTACATGTATTAATCCATTTAGCTCCTAAAATACTCACATAACAGGTGGCTTACATTGGTAAACCCAAGGCTTGGCTGGTCTGAGAACATCTGTCCTGCTAAGGCTTTCCTGGGAGTATAGCAGCCAAGATGACTGGTGCTATCTGGGGACCAAGTGCCATGGGGGGGGGGGGGGAATACCCACAACTGCCCAAGTGTATGTGTGACACTCATGGGCACCTTATTCTCTGGGGGAGTGCAGAGTATGGTGCTTTGAAGTGAGGACAATAGATCTTTTCTCTCCACACTAGCCTCCTTGAGCTGTGTCCTGTTTTCTCATTCTACATTCATGTGTATACACTGTGTAATAGTCTTTATAGAGTACAATGTATGAGATACAGCAGTTTGTCTTGTTCATTCACCCACAGAAAGCACCTGATTTAACCTTCCTTCTATCCCAGAACTTGAATCTTTCTCAGGTGAGAGAGGTATCTGGAAAGAGGGCATGTGGTTGTTTTGATTTGGTCTTTATACTCATTTCTGGAATGTTGTTATAGGTCTTAGACAATTATTTCTCCAACCCTGGGTGGCCAGGCAGATAGTTAGATACAAGGCATTGCCTTTGTCAAACTGTCCTGTGGGCTGAGTTTCACCCACTGCGTCCCCTGATTATGGTGAATGACCACTTCCCTTTTTCATTTCACCTCTATCTTTGTGTATTCCAGAGGGACTGACAGAAAGAGGTCATAGGCTCCCCTTTTCATTGAGTTACCTACTTTGCCTTTCTTGAGATGATTCAGCTTACAGCCATTCTTCCATTTGGTGTTGAAGGGAACCCAGTGGGAGAATAGAGACATTGTAGAAGTCTTTTGAAGTTCTGGTCCCCAATTTCTTGTGACTTCTTGGTGCTTTGACACCAGGATTGGGGCACAGTATATCCCATTGCTGTTGCTGCTTCTGGGCTTTAAGGTTTACTTCTCTGTTCTGCCAAAAACCATAGTTATTAAGTGATTTCTGCCCAGATGGATCTTTTCTGTGGGTATGACAGGTTTTACTATTGGCCCAAGTCCTGCTCTTTGGCAGAGTCCAGGCCTGTGCTGTGGACTGGCAACTGGGGATTAATAGGAAAGCAGATATGTGGTTAAGGTTGAATGATGAGAAGGTGGTTCTCTAGTCTTTGCTAAACAAAATTGGGATAGGTCTGTGAGATAATGACTGATTAAAAAAATTTTTTTTGTTTATTTTTTATATTTGAAAGAGAGAGTGTAAGCAGGGGAGTGGCAGAGAAAGAGAGAGGGAGATCGAGGATCCAAAGCGGGCTCTGTGCTGACAGCAGACAGCCCAATGTGAGTCTCAGACTCATGAAGAGATCATGACCTGAGCTGAAATCAGACGCTTAACTGACTGAGCCACCCAGGCACCCTGATAATTACCTATTTAAAAAAAAAAAAAAACACAACACAAGTGTATCTCTGGCTACTTAGGTAGCTCAGTTGGTTGAGTGTCCAACTCTGGATTTCAGCTCAGGTCATGATCCCCCAGGGCATTGAGCACCGTCTCAGGTTCTGCACTGAGTGTGGAGCCTGCTTAGGATTCTCTCTCTCTCTCTCTCTCTCTCTCTCTCTCTCTCTCTCTCTCTCTCTCGCCCCCCTCCCCATTTGTGCATGCACGTGCTCTCTCTCTCTCTCTCTAAAATAAAACCAAAAGACACATAAAAAAAACCCCAAAACAAATATACCTCAGTACTCACATACTTTCGCCCTTCTTTTCACTCTGCATGTACAGTTTTGTTGCCTTTGCCTGGAATACCATTATCCTTCTCTCTTTATATCAAACATCTCTTCTTTCAGTGCCTAGCTCATTGTCACTTTCCCCCATAGTTCCTTTCCTTTCCTTGCTTTCTCTCTCGTCTCTTTCTTCTTCCTTTTGCATTTTGAGATAGAGTTCTCTTTTCCTCATCAGTGTTGCCATAACACTTTAAACGTACTGATTTTAGAGCATGCTTATAGTTATAACTATGGTTATTAAACACGTTATGTTATAGTTACAGTTATTAAACATTTGATTTTCCTCCTAGTCTTTACTTCTTTGGCAAGTTTCCTGTAACTTCTGTAAGCCTCAGTTTTCTCATTTGTAAAATAGGGATAATACAACTTATCTCCCAAAATGTTGTGAGGATTACATACCATAGTGTGACATCTGGCACAGAGTCGGAGCCCAGAAGATGTTTTTTATACTGTTGCTAAAAGTGGGAACTAGACTCCTTTCTTCTTGTATCTTCTTCCCCTGGCACATGTTAAGCATGAAAGGACATTTGAAGAATTGAACTAAACTCATGTATCCAAATGTCCTTCAGTAGTCACCGTAGAGGGTTAAAAAAAAACCCCACAATACTCTGACATTGGTGCCTGTGCTGTGTACATTCACAAAACCCTTTTTGTGGTTTCTCTCTTCACCTCCAGATTATTACTCCCCTAAGAAACTACAGTTGTTTTATAGTCCTACTTAATTTTGGTCAAAAAACGATATTATCTAAGACTTAGGCTATTTTGAAACATTAAATCCAATCTCAAAGAATGAAAATATACTGCTCTTGAAGACATTGGAAAGATGGTATTACTAGTCTGGAGGCAGTTCCAAGTGAGGGGTTCCAAGTATGTTTTGGGCAGTGGCAATGTTGAGCAAGTGAACAAGGTGACTACTGACAAGGCACACACTCAGTTTGGTTTCTTAGCTGTGAGGTATTTGTCAAGCCCTCTTTCTCATTCTCTTACTTTGGACATCCAGTGAGTAGGCCAGACTGGAAGACTGTCGTTATTACCATGTCTGGGCATGCAGGAGAAGTCCTCATACCCTGACATGTACCCTTCAGAGATTGACCTTTTTTGGGGGGAATTTTCTTCCTCTCTTCAATGTGGCTAATAAAGAATCTCAGGGGAAAAAAAAACCACTTTTTTTCTTCTGCCATTAAATAGATACACTATTTTGGCCTTGTAGAAAGCATAGAAAAATAAAAACCAAAAATCACAAAAATCCTACAACCTGCAGATTATTGTGTTCATAACTTGTTGTGTTTCCATTTAATCTTTTTCTTTTCTTTTTAAGGTTTTCTTTTTAAGTTGTCTCTATACCCAGTGTGGGGCTCAGACTCACAATCCTGAGATCAAGAGTCACCTGCTCTATGCACTGAGCCAGCCAGGTGTCTCCCATTTAATATTTTCCTATCCGTATATACATAACATTTTGTTTTTATATGTTTGTCATTATTGTAATGTAGTTCTTTTTCTTGCTCTTTATTATTTTGTAAGCATTTTTATGCCTTTACCTGTTTGTTTAAATCATTTCTTAACAGCTTGTGGAATTTCCTCAAATGAAAGGATCATTTATTTAACATTTCCCACTTGTGGGGCATGTGTGTTTCCAATTTTTTACAGCTGTACTATGATAATCCACATCTTTGTAAATAAAATCTGTGCATTTCTGATGATACTTTTAGGATAGGTCTCTAGAAGTAGAATTACTGGTCCTAAAACATATATTCAAAGCTCTGGATGTTGGTTTTTAATTTTATTGCACTTCTAAAAGCTATTCAAGTTACCTGTAGCACTTTGAATACCTCTGATAGCTCTTGGCCCCTTGTGCTCTAGGGATAGCACTGTCTTCAGGCTCGGTGGCCAACTGGTTCTGATATTTTACTGTGCAGTTAATTTCATCATGGGACAGGTGCCAAGTGTCTCTTTCACTTAGTCAGCAGCTCCCACATGTCATCATCTCATCACTGCACTGTTTTATTCTGAAACTTTTCTCCTAGCAACTCTGGACATTTAAATGGCTTCACTGATCCTCCCAGCCCTAGTACCTTTTCCTCTTGCACTGAGAGATCCATCTGTGTTAATCAGGAAACGCAATACCAAGAATGACCTAATCATTGCTCTACAGAAATCCTGCATTGGAACCCCAGATTGGTCCAAGGTTGAGATTCTCTTTTTCTTTTCTTGCTGTTACTGAGCTAGAAAATCAGGCCAGGTTAACTTGATAGAATTAATTGGTTGACAAACTGCTATGTCATCACCCTTGCTTGTGGTAGGTGACTGCCTCTGAGAGAAATGGAGCTGGGGCCGTGTTTTAAATCAACATATTACAGTCAAGTGCAAATTGGCTTCTGTTACTTGGGACTGACAGGCTTAGGGTAGAATTATAGACTTGATGAGAGTACAATCTTGTTTCTGACTTGGAGTTGACATCCTGGAGCAGACAATGTGGGCTTTCTAACTGATGATAGACTGGGGTGTTTGGAAATTAGCTTGAGGACTGAGAGAAGGAAGGTACGCGTGTGTGCAGGGCGGTCAATAAAAATGTCTGTCTCTACAGCAGCCAGGATAGTGGAAAATGGCTTGAGTCACCAACAGACAGGATTGCATCCTCCACAGTGAGAACTGTCTACCCCTCCCATTCCCAGAGCCCTTAAGCGAACCTATCACAATGGGGTGATTCTCTCCAGTGCAAGGAATCTGGGAATCTGCATATTTCTGGGGTGAGGCCTGTCAACATCTTTTACAGTACTACGCACCTACTTAGACTTTCAGTAAATCCTGTAGTTTTTGGATGCATGATGGTTTTGTACACTATTAAAGTTTATGCCCTCCTTAATTGTGTGTGTGTGTGTGTGTGTGTGTGTATTTAGCTCTTTTTTAAAAAATCTTACTTTTTAAAGTACTCTTTACACCCAGTGTGGAGCTTGAACTCACAACTCTGAGATCAAGTGTTGCATGCTCCACCTAATGAGCCAGCCAGGTGCTCCTCTATTTAGCTTTTCAAAGTAATTTTTATTTTTTCTTTTTATCTGAGTTGACACGCAATGTTACATTAGTTTCAGGTGTACAACTTAGTGATTTGACAGATTTATACATTGTGCTGTGTTCACCACGAGTATAGCTACCATAAAAAATATGGAATGCTTCGTGAATTTGTGTGTCATCCTCAGACAGGGGCCAAGCTAATCTTCTCTGTATTGTTCAAATTTTAGTATATGTGCTGTCAAAGCAAGCACCTTAATTGTGTATTTTTTAGGCTTACTGCATGTTACTGGGCTAGAAAGGGTTATCAGTACAAGTTCACATTGGGGTTGGCTTCTATTGCTGCTGGTTTGAAATGCGCGGGGAATATGAGATTCCATGGCATAATGATCCGTACTCTAGATTTTCAAATGTGTAGGGTAGTTCTGTGTTTTTTGTTATGACAGGAGATGACTGTTACACTATGTCTCGCTCTCAAAGAGTGAGCCTGTATGTTAACAAAGTATAAATTATCATTTTTCCCTCATCCTTGGTTTTGTGTTTTTTGAAGTAGTTATTAGTATTGTCCCCACCATTCTGCCACAGTTTCTTTTGGCAATTTTCCTGGAGAAACGCCAGGCTATATAGCTCTAATCGTATGTATTATTCATTACAGCAACTGTGGGCATGGATCCTCTGGATGAATATCAGTTGCTAAATAGTATCTTTTGCTCATTATGGAGTGGCAGGAACCTTATAGACTTCCTGGTTTGATACATCTTGAAATCCTTTGATTTGGAAGATGAGTTTTTATAATTTGTTATCAACTGACTGGTTTATTCCCTGATAATGTTCCATGCTTTCTGTCTCTCTCTCTCTGGAAGTGCCTGTATCTTTCCCCTTCCTTCTTTTTCTTCTTCTTTTTTTTTAAATTTTAAACATTTTTATTCATTCATTCATTCATCTATTTTTTAGAGAGAGAGAGAGAGTGAGCAAGAGAGAGTGGGGGAGAGGGGCAGAGGGAGAGAGAGAGGGAATCTTAAGCAGCCTTCACGCTCAGCATGGAACCTGACTCAGGACTTGATCCCACAATCTGGGATCATAACCTGAGCCAAAATCAAGAGTCAGGTGCTCAATGGACTAAGCCACCCAGGCGCCACTCTTTTTTTTTTTTTTTTTTTTAAAGATTTTACACATCAGGCTCTGTGTTGATAGCTTGGAACCTGGAGTCTGCTTCAGATTCTGTGTCTCCCTCTCTCTCTGCCCCTACCCTGCTCACACTCTGTCTCTCAAAAATAAATAAAATTAAAAAAAAAAAAGTCACATGCTCCATCAACTGAGCCAGCCAGGCGCCTCCTCCGACACTTCCTTCCTTTCATTGAGAACCTTTTGCCTATCCAAGACATTGAGGATACAAAGATTAATGACAATCCCTGTCACTGAGGGATTGTCAGTCTCTTGCATGGTCCAGTGGGATATCTATCCCCTCTGTCTATTTATCTGGTGCTATTTATAGAGATATGAACAAAGTCACTGTGAGAGCAGAGGTGGAGTGATTACTAGGGGCAGCCTGGTGGGTGAATGGAAGACCTGACAGCAGAATTGGTATTTGAGCCAAATCTTGAAGTTGGGTAAGAGTTTGCCAGTTAGGGGAGAAAAGGTATTCTGGAAAGAAAACAGGTGTGCAAAGGAATAAACTCATGGAAGTCTGTTTCCTCTGGGGAAGAATGAGAAGTGTTATGAAGTAGGAAGCTGGGGAGAATGGGCAGTTGTTTAGGGTGAGAGATGAAGCTGGAATGGAGAGTTGAGTCTGTGTTATAAAGGGCTAAGCAATAATGTAGGCAGTAGACAGCACTAGATATTTTCAAGGCAGAGAAATGATATAAACAATCAGGGGCTTTTTGATAGGAGAGAAGTAGAACTCTGGCAGCAGTATGAGGTCATATAGAGAGGTAGGGCTGCACCTGAAGTGGAACTGTATGTATCTGATTTTAGTTTGTCCAGGACAAGAGAAGAAGAGAGCAGGCACATGAAATCCTTCTAAAAGGGAGTTTGGTTTTAGAAACAAACGGATTGTATATTGAACTACAGTTGGAGTGGAGACACTTTTCCCGCAGCTCAAGTTGAACATGACCCTGTGTTGTGCAATGGTTTGTGTTTGGGTCAGTATTTCCTGGGACTCGTCAGGTGATGCACTTCGGCATGAGGCCCATGGTGTAGCCGGGAGAATAGCAGCTCCAAGTGTGTGTCAGTGATAAGAGGGGAGAAGCCCATTTAGCTCTGCGTTGGGCTTCTGTTTCTTTGAAATTCTCTGGGCTGCAGAACCTGGCCCAGGACTCCCATCTTTTCATGACCCTTTACAGATAGCTTGGAGTGTGGACTTCATTATGTGTTGGAGTGTTGGCATTTGATACTGTCTGTGACCTCTCTGCCTATTCAAAATGTTCTTCTCTGTTAGCTTCAGTGAGAGCGTTTCTTGGTTTTCCTTTACCTTATTGCTGCTTATGTGCCTCTGCTGAGTCTTTTCTTTTTTCTGACTCTACCTCTGGCAGTTACCTAAGGGGTGAGGCAGTGTGGTGAAGTGGGAAGACCAGGGCCTTGGATCCAGGCTGGTTTGGGTTAAAATCCAAGTTTCTACATTTATTAGCTGAGTGACTTGGGTCAGGCTACTTACTTTCTCTGAGCTTCCATGTTCTCATCTGTAAAACGGGGATAAGAGTGTCTCCCACATGAAATTATGAGGATTACATGGAATGGCATAGGTAAAATTCCTAACACAGCGGGACATGTAAATACACCATACAGACATAGCTGGCATTATGATGCTTCTCCTGACCTTTTTTGTTGTTGTTGTTCCTCTAGCCAGTTCTTCTGGCGTCAGCTTTTCTTTGGAATTGCAAACTCCCACATCTGTCTTCTACTACTTAAAATTTCTCAGTGTTTTTAGGTGTTATTATTTTTTATTATGGTAAAAAAACATGTCATACCAAATCTACCCTCTTAACAAATTTTTACAAGTACAGCACAGCATTGTTAACTGTGTGCACATTTGTTGTGCAGCAGATCTCTAGAACTTTTTCATCTTGCGTGACTGAAACTCTGTGCTGGTTGAACAGCAACTCCTTGTCCCGCCCCACACCTCCATTGGCAACCACCAGTTTACTTTCTGCTTCCATGAGTTTAATTGCTTTTATAAGTGGAATCATGCAGTATTTGCCATTCTGTGTCTGGCTGATTTCACTTAGCCTGTTGTCCTCAAGTTTTATCTATATTGTAGCATGACAGGATTTCCTTATTTTTTAAGGCTGAATAATATTCCATTGTATGTATAAAAATCTCAATTTATTGGTCTGTTTTTCAGCTGCCTGCAGGACATCTGTACTTGGATATCACTTGGAACTCAGTATTTTCACAACCAAGCCTAGACTTGGCTTTCCTCCTCGTTTCCCCAGTTTTGACAGTTGTGCTCACATTTTTCCACTGTCTTAGATCAGAAACCCTGGAGACATCTCTGGCTCCACTCTCTTCATCAACTCCCACTTTCAGTCTGTCATCGGGTCCTTTTGTTTCTTCAGAATTTCTCTTAAGTTTGTCCCTTTCTTCCCATTCCCTTTGCCATGAGTCTGGTCCAGTCACTCGTCACCTCACGCCTCAACTACTGCAACTGCATCATATTTTGTTTTTGGTGCTTTCTGTTACCAAAAGTAGGACAGACCTTTTATTTTTAAATTATTATTTTTTTTTTTTATTTTTTTAAATTTTTTTTTTTTTTTTTAACATTTATTTATTTTTGAGACAGAGAGAGACAGAGCATGAATGGGGGAGGGGCAGAGAGAGAGGGAGACACAGAATCGGAAGCAGGCTCCAGGCTCTGAGCCATCAGCCCAGAGCCTGACGCGGGGCTCGAACTCACGGACCGCGAGATCGTGACCTGAGCCGAAGTCGGACGCTCAACCGACTGAGCCACCCAGGCGCCCCTTAAATTATTTTTTTTTTTTTTCAACGTTTTTATTTATTTTTGGGACAGAGAGAGACAGAGCATGAACGGGGGAGGGGCAGAGAGAGAGGGAGACACAGAATCGGAAACAGGCTCCAGGCTCCGAGCCATCAGCCCAGAGCCTGACGTGGGGCTCGAACTCACGGACCGCGAGATCGTGACCTGGCTGAAGTCGGACGCTTAACCGACTGCGCCACCCAGGCGCCCCCCCTTAAATTATTTTTTAAGCTTACTTACTTTATCTCTACGTGCAGTGTGGAGCTCAAACCCACGACCCCGAGATCAAGAGTCGCTTGCCCCTCCAACTGAGCCAGCTAGATGCCCCATGACAGACTTTTGTGTTCTGTCCCCACTCCGACTCTTCCAGGCTTATCGCATGGAATTTCCAGAACACACTTTCAGCTGAAAACAGATCCATCTCCTTTAAAAAAAATTTTTTTTTAATGTTTATTTAGTTTTGAGAGACAGAGAAATAGAACCTGAGTCGGGGAGGAGCAGAGAGAGAGGGAGACACAGAATCTGAACTGTCTGAGCTGTCAGCACAGAATCTGAGCTGTCAGCACAGAGCCCGACGCGGGGCTCGAACCCACGAACCGTGAGATCATGACCTGAGCCGAAGTTGGATGCTTAACCAACTGAGCCACCCAGGCGCCCCAATCCATCTCCTTATTGTACCTTGAAGTGCCTCATTCATTCTCTACTGCGGCCATTTCTTAGGCAGTTTTTACCTAGAATGCCCTTTATACTTCACTGAAACCTATCCATTCCTTCCAGCCTCACCTCAGGCCTTGCTTCTCCATGAAGACTTCTCAGATTATCACTGTTCATGCTGATGTATTACTTTCCTGCATGGTAGTTTTGTCTTCTCATTGAAATTGTAAGCTTTTTGAAAGGAGTGTTTAATAGATGTCCCATTTCTGTAACTCTCATGGTACTTAGCCCATACCTAGCCAGATTTTAGTGCTCAGTACTGAACGCTGATAAGGTGTGGTGACCAAAGTGAGTTATTCTTTCATTTGACAGATATGTATGAGCACTCACCGTGTGTGCTGTGCTAGGCCCTGGGGTCTAGTGATAGACCGCACAATGAGGAGACTACTTATCCTGTGCACAAGCACACAAAATATTGGTTGGTTGAGTGAATTTGAGGAAACCAGGTCAGACTCTAAGTGAGGACAAGTGACGAGAAGAGGGAGACTTTAGAAAATAGTCATAAATGAAACAATAATTTATTGAATGTCCTCTGATGTTGATTTATTCTGGGTATTAGGGATATACCAAAGAACAGGGCCAAGTCTCCTCCATTGTAGAGCTTATATTCTAACACTTAAAGGTACTTTTAGGGGCGCCTAGATGACTCTGTCGGTTAAGGATCTGACTTCGGCTCAGGTCATGATCTCGTGGTTCGTGAGTTCAAGCCCTGCATCGGGCTTTCAGCTGTCAGCACAGAGCCCACTTTGGATCCTCTGTCCTAGCTCTCTGTTCCTCCCCTGCTCATGATTGTTCTCGCTCTCCCTTTCAAAAATAAATGAACATTAAAAAAATTGTTTAAAAAAATAAAGGCATTTTTAAAAGGAACACTTACTATTGAGTGAAGCTCATGTGTAGGAGGTGAGCACTGAAGGAGTTAATATGCTTGTAGGGCTCTAGGCTTTGTTGAAACAGATGGTTTCTCTGCCCTAGGGAGTGTTTTTAAGGGGGATTAGAGGACAGGGCTGAGTAGGGCCTGAGATCTCTCTCCTTCACCCCCTAGCACACACACACCTGCTGTTCCGGGGCCTGGTGAGCCATGTAACTTGTCTCCCCACTTGGTGGGCACTTATTTGTAGCTTGTAAGTATGGCTTCAGGGCTTGTTGCATGCTTCTGACCTTTCTTACTTTCCTTTCCTTTTATTTATTGTCCAACATCAGTGAAGTTCCATTTTAATTTAACAGATGTTGGGACTTGTCTGAGTTCCTCTGGTTCATGTCTACTTTTACATAATTGTAATCCTGACCTATATATGTGGTTTTTTTCCAATCCAGTTTTTTTTTTTGGTGGTAAAATACACATAACGTAAAATTTACCATTGTAATCGTTTCAAAATGTACAGTTCATTGAGATTACATACATCTGTAATGTTGTGCAACCATCACGACTAGTCTAGCTTCAGAACATTTTCACGATTCCAAATGGAAACCCTGTACCTATTAAGCAGTCACTCCCCCATCCCTTCCCCTCCCTCAGCCCCTGGTGACCACTAATCTGCTTTCTGACTTGTCTATTCTAGATCTTTCCTATAAATGGAATCCTATAACATGTGGCCTTTTGTGTCTGGCTTTTTTCACTTAACATATACATGTATGTTTGCATGCCTGTTTCATGTGACATTGTAAGGATTTTTTTAATTTTTTTTATTTTTAGTGTTTCCCTATAGTCATTATAAGTTCAGTTATAATGTTGGTAATGGCTTCACTTAGCCATTCTCTTAGTTGTTGAATGCTTGGGTTGTTTCCAGGTTGTTGCTATATAAAAACTGCTGCAAGGGACATCTCCCTGACTATGCTGTGTTGTCTTTCAGAGGACTCTGTATATTGCACACCAGCTGCAGAAGCACCATTGTCCTTGATTAGGATAGTGTGGCCTGTTATCCAACTCTGTGGGAGAACAGTCAAGTAATGAATTTTATATAGAAGGGAGCATTATACTTTGCAACAGAAGAGCTTGATCACCGGGGAATGGCAGGGAAAAGAAAGCTTTTTTTTCCCCTACTGTCTAGAATTCTCTGACACTGCCTCCACCCCCTTGGGTGTAGGAAGGAACTGATTATAGCAGTTGAAGATGAAATGTTTTATTCATTTATTCATTCAGCAAAAATGTGTGTGCCTACTGTAGGCCAGACATTTGAAACTTGCTGGTGGCTTGAGCCTGGCTGAGCAGTGCCTTTTACTCCACCTGCCTTTGATACTGCATGGGAGCAAGATGAGGGCCTGCTTCCTGGGTAATCAAGAGAATTCAGAGTCCTAAACCACATGGGACCTTATTACCTCATGGTTTAACACCTCAAGGTTTTGTACCATTATAGATAACAATCACAGCTTAATTTGGGCTATTCACTCCAGGGGATTTCAAAGCTGGGCTGAGACTCCTCATACCTGGCTACTCTTGTTTCCCACTGTGACAGAGACCTGGCTGCTAGGAGATATGCCTCTGGGCCTGTGTCCTCATAGTGGTTTTATTCATAATATCCTGGGTAAGGTAGCAAGGGGAGGGGGCTGTTGCCTGGGTATAAAGGCTTTAGGCACTTTAGTATCATAATGCTACTATGCTCATGCAGTGGATGGGGGTGGGAGTGTCAGAGATTCAGAGTTTAGCCCAGATCTATCTGGGGTCAGTGCTGCCGGGGCCTTCCTGACTTCGGGCAGACTGTTTCCCCTCCTTTTTTCCCCCTTACTGACCTATTTTTAAAAATAGTCTTAATTTCCCTTTCCCTGCTGGGAAAATATTGACTACTTAAGGCTGTTCAGGGCCACACTATGCCTCTAAAACCCAGTGCTAAGTGGAGAAAGCACTTGAAACAATTGCCAGATCTTAGCAGTTTACTTAGGAAAGTGAGGTGATTTGGGGTGAGAAGCACAGAGGCTAGTGAGAGCACCCAGAGTTAGGCCTCATCTCTGCCCTCATCTGCTACCACTTGTTGCTTTTCTTCCACTGTCAGAACTTGATCTGTTATGTGTCTGTATCTTCAGATGTATTTTTCTGCCTAGTGTGCTTGAAAAACTGTCAAACATTCCCCCACTCAGGAAGGGCATAGAGGAGAGAGGGCCTAGACCATCAGGCGTAGTAGGGACTCTGTTCTCTCTCTTTCTCCTTAGACCCTGGACCAAGTCGGCCTGGAGTTACTGAGGGGTGGTGTGTTTATGTTTCTGTGGGCTGGTTTTACTGACTGAGACACAAAAGCCCAAAGCACAAGCCATTCCCACAAGCCTAACATTTTCATATTTCTTTCTCTGCCAAAGAATCTTTGGTTAGGGTTAAGAATAACTAGTCTGTCTGTGGAAATACCAAGGCCTTTTGTTTGCCAAAAGAAAAGGGCTTTTGATTAAGGCCTTCTTCACATTTTTTTCTTTTCCTTAAGCTGCTGTGGGAAGACTTGAGGGCCTGTGAAGGTACTGTGTTTGAGGGGGTTGGGGGGAGGAAAGATAGCTAAAGAGAACAGGAGAGACTTAATCAGAGACTTTTGCAGAAGTGGAAAGAAGGAAACAAAGGAAATGATAATATTTCTCCAATTTTTGGTGATTGCTTTTGCTAGTCTTTCCTTCTTCCTGTTTTTTTATGAAATACATCCAAAACGAGAGTTCCCCAAGGATCTACACTGCTGATGACCTTGGATCCCACGTTGTCACTTAGTGTGTCTACTTAGCCTTCCCCTTTTGGCCAGAGTTTTTCAACTATAACATGAGGATTGTGATAGTGCCATTTTCATACAGTGGTAATGAGAAGTGAGTGAGGTAATTATGTAAAAAGTACTTAGAACAGTGCCTGGTATATAGTAAGTGCTCAGGAAATATTGACTGTTAGTTCTGTAAATATTACTACTACTGTCTATCTACTACAGATGCTGAGTGTAGCTAGCTTTATTTTTCTGATTTCAAATGTTGCTGTGTAAGGCTATCAGTCAGGCCTTTGTCTTTTTAGAATAAAAGGAGGTAGAGGTTCTCATCAGGCATGATCTTTTTGTCAGTCAGAGGCAAAGGGAAAGACTTATTCTCTATGTAGACACTTCTTAGAGGTTCAGTGTCTCCATAGTTGAATGTCAACAAGGATTCCATTTCATTAAGAGGAGCTTATATTATTACTCTCTGGCAAAACTCCTCTTATTTGTGGGATGGGCGTGGGTCATGACTCCAAGAGGTCATCTACTTTCTTGGTCTTTGATTGAGGGTAGTGAGGTTTCTCGTGCTCCAGGAGAACCTTGAACTGAGTTGTAGAGGAGGTGCCCCTGGTCTTCCAAATACACAGTAGTGAGAGAAACAGGAAAAGGAAATCTCAGTAGGGAAAGGGGGAGTCCTCAGGGCTGGTCTGGCCCTAGTGACTCTAGTACCAGGCTGGGGGAGTGTCATTAATGGCACGTCCGAGCAAGTGCCCAGCCACTCCATTTCCCTGGCCATCCATGAGAGACCTGCTGCGCTACCCATCTTAAGTCTCTGGGCTGTTTTGTAAGCTTGCTGCTTCCTTTCCCGAGTTTCTGGTGTGTGGCTAGAGGGTGACACAGATATGTAAGTTGGTGGTCTCTTTCTTGGCCTTTTCTGTATTGTCTTGAGCTTTTAGGAAGGATTTCCATGCCTGCCCTGTCTTCCCCACAAGGTGAAGTCTCATCTTACCTCTTGCAGGAGATTAGATCCTAATGGCAGCACATAAAGTGAAAATCCCAAAGAATCAAAATTGTCTTTGAAAAATACCTTAAATGACCCATAAATCAAAGTATATAAACATGGTTTTGTGTATATGCCAGGACAGAGTTAGAACACTGCATGGAGTAGTTGGCTTGTAGTTAGGGGGCATTTTATGGAAAGAAAATAAGTCTTCTCAAACACTAGAATCATATTCAGTATTCAAGGTGCTGGCAGTGTGAGACCACATGGGAACTGAGACTCACTGATGTCTCAGATTCGCATCCTCTCTCTCATATTCACCTTGGTGCATAACCCGACCTTGGCATAAAACCTTACCGAGTGGAGCCGTGAGCAAACCTATGTGTGTGTGTTTAAATTACTTCTCTCTCTGTGGTCAAATTTGTATAGTTAAACGCAAGTGCGTTCTGATTCTCCTGTATCCCTTTTTGCTGTTTTTCTTATTTCTTCTGTTTTTTAAATCTTTGTTTTCTTCTCCTAAACCTGATTTCTAGCTCTCAGAAGTTCTTTTCTCATCCAGAATGCTGATTTGTATGCTTGCCTTTTGCGTTTATTTGTTTTCAGTGTTCAGGATTCTTTCAAGGAGTCTGGGAGAGAGTGCGAGTGGCTGGGTGTGGGGAGACCTCAAAGAGTCTTCTTTTAAATTCTGTAGTCACAGTTTCAGCTTTCTCCACTAACTTAAGATTTTTATCCTTCTCATATAAGGCCTTTTCTTTCTTTCATTTTCTTCCCTTTTAAGGCCATTTTTTCTATAGAAAATTCCTGCTTAGGGTAGGCCAGTTAGAAATGAATTCTCATTATACCCACTAGACTAGACATCACTGGTTTAGCTCTAGAGGTTTAGTTGGTTCGTGGATCAACCCCAAATTTACAGAGGTAGATGAGGAAGAGCCCACCCAGAGAGGTCAAAAGACACTTTCCTCAAGTCACCCAGCTGGTTATTGACAAGCCGAAACTATGACCTGGTTTCTCTGAATCCCAGTGCTTGCCTTTGAAGCCTTGGAGAGGAACGGTCCTTTGAAAGACCCCAGCCTTTGGGAAATTGTGACTTCTTTTGATTAACTTTATTTCAGTTCCTTTCCTTAACAAAAATGCCAAACAATACAAATGTCAAGAGGGTTAGGAATTCTATTTCAAAGATGTATTTGAGAATTATGTGGCATCTCTTGAGAAAGTCTAGAAACTTGGAGGTATGTTATGATTTCCAAGACCAGGAATCACTGTTATTGGCCTGGGGATTTGAGAGAAGGGAAATTGGTGACCATAGTTGTAGGAGGACCAGGGTTTGTTTAGGGCATCACCTGGAACCCAAAAGGGTAGTTAAGGTCAACAAACACTTGTTAAATTCCATTCTTTGCAAGGCACAGAACTAGGTGTTGAAAATACACTCATAGGCATGGCTTTCAAAGGGCTCACACAGTCCTCTGGTCAACTTGAGAAAAGAAGGTAGTGTGTGTATTTGGAGAGCTACCTTAGCAAAGCCGTAATTTCTCTTGTCCTGATTTGGTCATAGAACTGGAGGAGATGGAGTTTCTGTTCGTTGGGACGTTGGAAAGCTGAATGCTAGTTTGGTCTCAAATAGGGTAAGGTGGAGTTTTCCTAGTGTCTCAAGAGTCAGTGGTATTTACTCAGTGAAAGAGGCAGTTGGGGAAACATGGAGTTCTTTATACCCTTTTCCTCCTTTTCTTTCTAATGTTCTTCCTTCTGGGAGCTCCTGGTAAATAGTAAAGCTAGGTAGTTTCTCATATTTAAGTTTTTTTTTTTTTTTTTAACTATTTCTTTTGAGCAGTGGGGACTATCAGAAATAAATAACTGATAAGAAAAATGATTGTGAAAGATTGCCCTTCCTGCATGTAAATCAAACAGTAATCAGGCTTGAGGGAAGTCTATGCTGTCAGTATTTTCAGACATAGAGACAGAAGGAGCTTCTGTCTGGGAGGGCCATATAGTTGTCCTGGTCTTTGTAACCCCACTCCATCTTACTTGTTGTCAGGTTCCTTCAGCTTTTGTTGGTTCAAAACATCACATTTAACAAAGGTCAATGCTGCAGCCCTTGCTTTCTCAATCCTAAGAAAATGGATTATTTTCAGCCATATGTTTCTTCTGTACCCCAGAAAAAAACTTAAAACAAAACAAAAAATGAACAACTGAAACCCTCCAATAAAACAAAAACTTCAGCAACCATGATTGGCTTGTAGAGCCTCAGGTGTTGGGCCACCTCATAGGATTTCTTATGTAGGACTTTTCCAGATTGATGACTAATGTACAAAGAACTGCCTCAGGCCCTGCTGTCATCATTTTGCTGTTCAAGGAGGACATCAGAGAAGGGTCCAGGAACCACCCCCCATGTCATTCATAACATTTTTATTGCTGTCTGAGAAGGGGATGGTGGTGGTCATGGTAGGAGCATTTGTGTGTGTAGAGCAAGGTAGGACTCCAAGCCCCATGCCCAGTTTCTAATTGGTATTGGTAATATATCCTTTCAGAGAGTCAGCTCTATGAGGTAACTTTGTGGAAACATCTCAGTTCTGTTCTATGCACTGTTTGTTTTGCGATCTACCAGTAACTGTAGTGAATGGGAGAGCCTTTGCCTTCTGAAGTGCCCTTAGGCTGTTCCCAGTGACCCTCCAGTCTTAAGAATCAGTTGGGTGAGAATAATGCTGAAATCCTGTAGCTGTTCGGTTCAAAAGAAAAGCTGCACTGCCATGGTGATAAAGCTCCCAATTGAATAAGGAAAACGGCAATTTCCAAGAATCTGGGTGGTAGTCATTTTACTCAAGTTGAGAAATGGGATCACTGAGAAGGATTTCCGCAGTATCTAGGCTGTCAGGGAAACAGTTATTCCCCACTGCCTCCTATTTACAAATTCCAGGAGAGGAGCTTGAGGCGTCAAGGTTGTGTCCCTGTCTTCACTATGACAGTCCACAGAGGCCTTCCACCATACTGCTTTACAATTCACTGTAGTTTTTCCTTTTACAAATACTTTATATCCCATGTATATATATGTATATATGGAGTGGGATTACAAAGACCATATATATATACATATATATATGTATATGTATATATATCTTAGTACCTCATAGATGCTGCATGTGCATTAACAGTCTTCCTGAAACCTGAAAATACAAGAAATATAAAAATACACACTTTATGAACCTTGGCTTCTGGGAAGCCAACTTGGGATTTCCCTTGTCTATTTGTCCTATCAGACTCCTTGAGAGGGATGGTAAGAACATTTCTCTCTTTTTCCCTCTCTGCGGTTCACCCAAATGGGACAAATTGTTGGATTCAATAACGTTATTTTCCAAATGATTCTTAAGGCATGAGGGTCACTGAGATTTATTTTTAAATTCATAATCTTGGGTTGAGGGAAAGCAGTTGTCCTTACTGAATTCCCTTGTGGAGACTTTCAGCTGCCCAGACACCCCCACATCTTTACTAGGCACATTCCAGCAGTCTTAAAGCCCTGGCCCTCAGGAGTGAAATTCTGGTCTGGCGTCTCACTCCTGGAATCCTATCATGAGCCATGGCCATGCGTGGATTAGGTGTCAGATTGAAAAGCTGAAGGAACAGGTGGCATGTGAGCTTAATATAAAACTTCCGGCTTGGTAAAGTGGTTTTGGAGACTTATGCTTATTGAAAGTTTCCTTCTGCTTTCTTGTTTGCTTTAGCCATCTTTTGATGGTCTGCTTAGCTCCCTCCAGAGTTTTCTAGGAGCATCCTGGAAGCCTTCAGAATACAAGGAGTTAAACTGCAGTGAACTTGGAGAATGATTAAACCGTGATTAAGTGATATTTTAACTTCTGTTTACAGAGGAGAAATGGAAATCATCAGGGAAAAAAAGTTTGTAGTTTTGACTGAAGTCATCTTATCTTTCTTGGCCAGGGCTGCCTGCCGTTTTTAGTTTCATTTTTAGCTGCAAGGTGAACTCCCCCCACACTTCTGTTCTGATGTCCATCTTTGTCTTTGGTCATATTTCTCTCTCTGTCTCTGCCCACAACTCCCTTTCTTCCCACCTTGACCTCTGCCTCTTTCCCTCCCTCCTTCATGTTATTGGTCTAGGAAAGCCAGTTCCACTCAGAACAGAGGTGGAATGGGACTCGGCTGCTCTCCTGTGTCTTCTGTTCCTTGAAGGCCTTGAGATGAAGCATCGATAGGAGATTTGGGATATTTGGAAAGCCACTGGACTAGTGGAAAAATCACTAGATAAAGAATTGAAGATGCCGGGGTTGAATCCCAGCATTGCTGCTTAATAGCTGTATGATCTTGGATAAGTTACTTCATCTCTGTAAGTCTCAGTTTCCTCTTCTGTAAAATGGGGAGATAATTCCTGTTGGTAAAAGTAGGATTTAGAGAGAATTAGAGTTATGCATATAAAGATTATTCTCTAATCCTAAGAAAATGGGTTATTTTCACCCAAGAGGTATTTAATTATGTTTGAAAGTGGGAGCTTTGTAGTGTAATCGAAGAGGTCAGAGTTGATGGTAGCTAGTGGACTGCCTTTGGTTAGCTTTTTGCCTACTTAACTACATAATGTTAATTGTATAGTTTATATATTATAACATAAAGTTATACTACTCTTTGCCTTTATTCTAGTCTAGTAAATACAGTGGCAACCCAAAGGAGGGCTAGATAGGCCTTTAGTGTATCCCTTCCCCCAACCCCCTCCCCTCCTCCCTTACCCCAGCCACTCTAAATGAACACATTTAAGTGCAAATTGTTTGCTATATAAATATAGCACCAAGAGTTGCTATGATTGTGTCCCCTCTTCTGACCCAATTGTTACATATGAGTCCATTTTATTAAAAATGTCTGGTTCCCTACTCTGGTACTGATGCAAAGATTTATTTCTCTCAGAAATTATTTGTGGCCAATTTATATAAAAGAAGATGTAAAATAATCTCTGAACATTTTATTTTGTCTCATTTGAGGCATTTCTCTACCTCATTGAGGTAGAGAAGTGGGTCATAGTTATTCCATCTTTTGTCGTTTACTAAAGTGGAGTGAGCCAAGGCCAGTGGGGCCTGGCAGATCACAGGACCTTTGCTGTTCCTCTCAGACCTAGTTAAGCTCGGCTAAGTCTCTAGGTCTTAGAGTACTCAGCTGTTTTGGAAACTAGTTAAAAAGCATAATGTATTGCAATATGGAAGACACTTTGTGGCTTTCTAATTAGTATCTTTTAGCATTTTATTTCTTTTCAGGGGGGGTCCTTAAAATCAAGTATCTCCAGTGTGCTAAGTATTTGATAGAACATAAAGAAATTTAAGTATCAGAAAACAGTGGCTCAGATTGCTTCTTACCTTATATGTTCATGCACTGGAAGAGTTAATATTGTTAAGATGGTAGTACTCCCCAAACTGTTGTACAGATTCAGTGTAGTCCCCACCAAAATCCCTGCTGGCTTTTTTTTTTTTTTTTTTTTTTTTTTTTGCAGAAATTGACAAATTGACCCTAAAATTCATGTAGAAATGCAAGGGATCTGTAATAGCCAAAATAATCTTGAAAAAGAAGAACAAAATTGGAAAACTCCCATTCCCAATTTGAAAACTTATTATAGTAATCAAGACAGTGTGGTATTGGCATAAGAATAGGCATATAGATGGATGGTATAGAATTGAGAATCCAAAAATAACCCTCTACATTTATAATCAGTTGATTTTTGACAAAGGTGTTGAGACAGTTCAATGGAAGTAATTGTCTTTTCCGCAAATTATACTGGGACAAGTTCATATCCATATGCAAAAGAATGAAGTTGGACCCCTACCTGACACTATATGCAAAAGCTTAAAATGGCCCACAGATCTATGTGTAAGAGCTAAAACTATAAAAACATTTAGGAGAAAATTTGGGAAAAAAATCTTTGTGACCTTAGATTAAGACATCATTTCTTGAATATGGCACCCAAAGCACAAGCAACAAAAGAAAAGAAAAAAATAGATAAATCGGACTTGATCAAAATTAAAGACTTTAGTGCTTCAAAGGACACTATTTTTTTAAGTTTATTTATTTATTTTGAGAGAGAGAGAGAGCGTGCGTGTGTGCGCGCTCAAGTAGGGGAGGGGTAGAGAGAGAAGGAGAGAGAGAAAATCCCAAGCAAGATCCATGCTCAGTGTGGAGCCCAACATGGGGCTCAGTCTCACGACATGAGATCATGACCGGAGCAGAAATCAAGAGTTGGACACTTAACTGACTGAGCCCAGCTGAGCCCAGCTACTGACTGAGCCCACTGAGTTCCAGTGTACTGTCCCCAGTACACTACTTAAAAAGTGAAGAGACACACCACAGAATGGGAGAAAATATTTACAAATCATATATTTAATAAGGGATTTATATTTAAATGTATAAAATGAACCAATAGAATCTAACAGTTAAAAACCACACAACTCAAAGATGGACAAAAGATTTGAATAGACATTTCTCCAAAGAAGATACACAAATGACCAAAAAATACATGAAAAGATGCTTAACATTTTTTCATTAAGGAAATGCAAATCAAAACCATAATGAGAATGCCACTTCATAACAACTAGAATGGCTACTATAATAAAAAAGTGAAGATGTGGAGAAATTGGAACCCTTATACATTGCTGGTGGGAATGTAAAATGGTTCAGCTGCTTCAGAAAATAACTTAGTGGTTCCTCAAAAAGTTGCATGACCTAGCAATTCCACTAAGTATATATCCAAGAGAAATGAGTATGTATATCCACATAAAACTTGTACAACATATGCTCATAGCAGCATTATTCATAATAGCTCAAAAGAGGAGACAACCCAAATATCCATCAACTGATCCAACAGATAAACAAAAAGTGTCATATGTATACAATAGTATAATATTCAGCAACAAAAAGGAATCAAGTATTAATCGATGCTAATATGGATCAAACTTAAAAACATGCTAAGTGAAAAAAGACCATTACAAAAGACCACATATTGTACGATTCGATTACACAGAATAGGCAAGTCCATGGGGACAATAAGTAGGTTAGTGGCTGCTGGGGCTGGGAGAGGGTGGAATGGGACATGATTGCTAATGGATATAGGGTTTCTTTGAGTGGTAATGAAATGTTCTAAAATTACATGGTGGTGATGGTTGCACGACTCTGTGAATATGTCAAGATCCATCGAATTATTTGCTGTAAAAGGGTAAACTGAAGGGCGCCTGGGGGGCTCAGTTGGTTAGGTGTCCAACTTCAGCTCAGGTCATGGTCTCATGGTTTGTGAGTTCGAGCCCTGCATCAGGCTCTGTGCTGACAGCTCAGAGCCTGGAGCCTGCTTCAAATTCTGTGTCTCCCTCTGTCTCTACCCCTCCCCTGCTCACGCTCTGTCTCTGTCTCTGTCTCTCAAAAATAAACATTAAAAAAAATCTTTTTAAAAAGGGTAAATTGTATGGTATGTGAATTAAACTCAATAAAGCAGTTATTTAAAAAATTTAGGGTGATTTGTATGTATGAATAGTATTTTGTCAATTTGTGCTTGTCTCCTTATTCCTGCCATTGTGAATCTTGAAGTTAGAGCATCACTGTCTTGAGCACTGGGTAGGTTACTGTTGCCCCAAAGCCTCAAGATGAGAAATTTAGGTTTGCTATCACTTTATGTGGAATAGTTGATGGCACATTGTATAAGGAACAAAAGCTTTTAAGGCGAATGCCCTGAGGTTGAAAGCTTTCCAGGTTTTAAGTGTGACTCTCGGTGTCCTACGTTCATTCTTATTTATCTTCTCAACTCTGTGTTCCACTGGCATAGATAGCTTATGATTTGGGTCGCAGGCCTCCTTCCAGCTCCACCAGGAACCTCAGTTCTTTCATTTCTTACATTTTTTTCTCCAGGCTGTTGATCTTGCTCTGAGACACTCTTTCCTGGGAGGTGTAGAGACAGCAGCTGGAGGAGCCGCTGGGTGGCGCCCTGTCCTCAGAGGACTGACAAAAATAATGACTTGGCCTGGAAGAGGCCTGGGCTTGTGTTGGCAGGAAGAGATGACTCATTTTTCATCAAAGGAATTTCAAAGAAGATATAATGACAGGATGATGTCAGAGGAGCAGGTGGAGACAGGAACCTCGATTGAGGCTGGAGGGAGGTGTTGAATTGTATGGTTGCCTGGGCAGTCAGAATGATTGACTAGCACAGATCACAAGAAACATCACCTGTTTTTTAGTTCCTTTCTCATGAGCCCTGGTGTGGGCAGTGCTGTTCATGAGCCTTTAGAGCATGTGGTCAAGTCTCTGCCTGTCTTGGGTGTACCGTGTTTTTAACTGGGTGAGACATCTCATGACATCCTGTGCCAGTCGTGGATTTCTTTCACTCGCAGTGTAGTGTGGTCTTGCACTCTGCGTGTTAGCTCTATGGTTAGCAGTGTCTGTGTCTCGGAATTGAAACTCACATGCTCGTGGAGGCTGGAAGTGTGGCATTTCCCCTGATATTTTAGATACAGGAACTTGCCTAGATATCAGAAGGTCAAATCTCAGAGACTTGGCTTTATTGCCAAAAGTACTCTGGTTCGCTCCAGTGTTGTTTTTTTTTTTGTTTTTTTTTCAGTTTCCTCCAGTGTTTTGGCAAGACCTGGATCTTTGCTCTAACCTCAAATTTCTTTTCTTTTCTTTTTTTCCTCTCTTTGAATTGGAGGCCCTCTGTGGTGTGTAGGGATAAAGCTGATAAGTGGGGGAAACTTACAGTCAGGAGAAAGGATAGTAATTTTCAGTATCTCTTCATATTGCAACTCACTAAAGTTGGTTAGGTATTCAGGCTTCCATTTATTTTATTTTATTAATTATTTTTTAGTAATTAATTAACTCATGACTCTGAGATCAAGAGTCAAATGCCCCTCTCCCACAACTGAGCCAACCAGTCACCCCCAGGCTTCCATTTACATTAAGCTTACAGAAGAGTGTTCCTAGTCACTACTATTATGCCTTAACACTTACCAGACTCTGCATGATTATGAGATTGGAGGCTAAACCAGCAGTTTTCAAAAAGATAAGAGAGGGTATTTATCGCTTGTATTCTGTGTCAGGATTCAGGTCTCCCAAGGAATATCTGGGGAGAGATGGCTTAGTAATATCAGTTGCTGTCTTTGTGCTTTATGAGTCATTTATCTGAAAGTGGCTTGGAGTACTTTCTGGTAGCATTGGACAGAAGATATTGCCTCTCTTTAAGACACACCATAAACAAGAAGAAAAAGTTAAAAAACAAGGCAAAACAAACCCCCCAGAATTGGATGGCATGGAGGAAAACATTATTTGGTGCTGTCTTGAATTGTTGCATCCTTCTGGCTGATCATCTGGCTGTACTCCTAGGTACACTGTGGAACTATAGCTGATCTTTGGAGGAAGGGTAGGAAGGATGTGAATCAGGAGGGACTGAATCAGAGGTTTCTTAGAGAAGAGTGCTGGACTTCCCTGGGCCCTAGGTGGCAACATTCCTCCTCCATACTAGTTGTACTTCTCCCTGTATCTCTCCATGAAATAACAAATCATTAGAAGAGACTTTTAGCCTGACATGCCAAAGACCGAGGGGAAAATGCTCCCAAGCATGGGTTTTATTTGGGAGACCCCTGAGGGTAATCTATGATGAGGCTGTTTCAGAAGTCACCACCTGACTCACTGAGTCAGATGAGTCTGAGTGGAAGCAGCAGTCTTGACCAGAACATGTTCTTTATACCTGCCTATAATGTGTATAGATCTTCCCTTTCTTTGGTTATGGGTGAAATGCCTTTAATCATAAGGTCAAGCAGTGATAAGGGAGAAATGTTCCGACACAATAATTAACCAGAATGTTAAGGGAATCTATTGTGGGGATTGGGATTCCAAATATCTTTTTGATTTTTCCTTTTTCTTCTTTTTTTTTTTTTTTTTTTTTTTTTTTAGTGGGAGGACTCTTTTAAGGGCTCATTGTTACCTATAGGATAAAATCCAAACTCATCTTGTTATTTAAGACCTTTCATAATCCAGCCCAACTTTCTATAAACTTATTTTTATCAAAATTATATTTATTCTTATTTTAAAAGATCAAATATTACTATGAGACTTACAACAAAAATTACCTGGGGCGCTTGGGTGACTCAGTCAGTTGAACGTCTGACTCTTGGTTTCAGCTCAGGTCATGATCCCAGGGTTGTGGAATTGGGCCCTGCATCAGACTCTGTGCGGAGCGTGGAGCTTGCTTGGGATTCTCTCTCTCTTCCTCTACCCTTCTCCCCTACTCTCTATCTTAAAAAAAAAAAAAAAAAAAAAAAAAAAAAAAAATCTGTTTTGTCCCTCCCCATTTCTGAGACTGCTTCCAAGTCATGTAGAGGTGTTTGGTTTTTTTTTTAGTATTTTCCACTACATTTCCTTTTTTTTTGTTTTAATTTATTTATTTATTTTGAGAGAGAGAGAGCACGAGCAGCAGAGGGGCAGAGAAAGGGAGAGAATCCCAAGCAGGCCCCATGCTATCAGCTTAGAGCCCTATGAAGGGCTTTATCTCATGGAACTGTGAGATCATGACCTCAGCTGATATCAAGGGTCGGTGCTTAACTGATTGAGCCACCCAAACACCCCTCTTTCTTTTCTTTTCTTTTTTAAATTTTGTTTATTTATTTAGAGAGAGAGGGAGCATGAGTGGAGGAGGGAGAGAGAGAGAGAGATACAGTACCGGAAGCAGGCTCTAGGCTCTGAGCTATCAGCACAGAGCCTGACATGAGGCTTGAACCCACAAACCACGAGATCATGACCTGAGCCGAAGTCCTATGCTTAACCCCTGAGCCACCAAGGCCCACCCCCTCTTTCTTTTTCTTTAAAGTAGCTTCCAGCCCAACAGGGTGCTTGAACTCACAACCCCGAGATCAAGAGTCACATGTTCTACTAATTGAGCCAGCCAGGCACACCTCTACTACATTTCTTTCTCTCTCTCTTTTTTTAAGTTTATTTATTTATTTTGAGAGAGAGAAGGCACGAGTCAGGGAGGGGCAGAGAGAGAGGGAGAAAGAGAATCCCAAGCAGGCTCTGCACTGTTAGCATGGAGCCCAATGTGGGGCTTGAACCCACAAACCATGAAATCATGACCTAAGCCAAAATGGAGAGTTGGACGCTTAACTGACTGAGCCACCCAGGTGCCCCCTACTACATTTTGTAAATATACCCTTGTTTTACTGCTTCTTGATTTTTCATTTTTTGACATTATCTGTTGATAATCAGCTATAGAAAATTAGGATTTAGTTCTTTCATCCCCGCCCTCTTCCCTCTTCCCTCTTCTCCCTTTTCTCATTGTCACACATTATTTCCATTGTGTGGTATTCAGTGTTTAGATTATTATGGTCATATAAATATTTGCTTAAAGGTGAGCCACACAGTATTTTATAATTACATTTCCTTTCTTGACTGACTTTTTTCCCCCTGGAATTAATTGCCTTATTTTATCACTTGTTTTCTTGGCCCTAACTCCATGCTCTCCCATGGGGACTGTAAGACAGCTCTCAGTATGTTGGAACATATCAAATAATATACATATGTATATATTTTTAATAATCTTTGGAGAAATTCCCCAGGAGTTTCTTTTCTCCAGTTTTGTTCTCCAACTCAAGCCTTGAGTAAAGTTGTCATTCTGGGACTTTTCCTGCACCATCATATTGGGAAATTCATTTACCTCTCTTCTGTGTTCAATCCCATGTTTCCTGTATCTCATGCTGCCATTTTTCTTGGTTTACTCCATTCCTTCATTGGAATATACCTTAGAGTAGTTTCCTAAGAAAAGATACATGAGAAGTAAATATTTTTGAGACTTTGCTTATCTGAAAATGTCTTTATTCTACTTTTCATTTGATTAAGAGTTTGAGTATAGCCTTCTAGTTTGCAAATGGTGTTCCATCAGAGTTTTGAAGACAATCCTCCCTCTGCCTTCCTGTGCTGCTACTGAGAAGTCCAATGCCATTCTGCTTTCTGAATTTTGTTTGTGACCTATTTTTTTTTCAACAGCTCTTAGGATTTCATTTTTGTCTCTGGTGTTCTGAAACATTGTGATGATGTGCATTGGAGAGGATCTTTTTTAATTTGCTGAGTTGAGTTCTCCTTAGGTCTTTTTCATTTGAAAACACATCTTTCATTTATTAGTTCTTTGATAATTTCCACCCTTCCATTTTCTCTTTCTGATACTTCTGTTAGCTGGATATTGAGCTAATTTGATGGCTTCTCTGAATATTTCCTTCCCTGTATTTCCTCTATCTTTGTCTTTTTGTTTTAGTTTGTGGTAAAGATCCTCAGCAATATCTTCCAACTCTTCTTTACAATGGTTTATTTCTGTTGTCGTATTTTTTATTTCTGAGCATTTAAAAGATTTTCTGAGTGTTCCTTTTTATACTACTTGTTCTTGTTTTATGGCAATATTACTTGTTAGTGCATTCTGAGGATATTAATTACAGTGCCCTCAACCCCCTCAATGTTTTCCTCTGCTTCTAATATTGTCTCTGTTTGTTGCCTTTTTTTTTTTTTTTAAGTTTATTTATTTTTGAGAGAGAGCGAGAGAGAGCGAATGCCCGCACACAGGGAAGGGGCAGAGAGGGAGAGAGAGAGAGAGAGAGAGAGAGAGAGAGAGAGAGAGAGAGAATCCCAAGCAGGTTGTGTACTGTTAGCACAGAGCCTGATGTGAGGCTTGAACCCACGAACCATGAGATCTTTGTGAGATCATTACTTGAGCCGAAGTCGGACGCTTAACCAACTGAGCTGCCCAGGTGCCCCTGTCTCTGTTTCAGGCTCCTTTTGTTTGTTCATTTTGGTCTCTGTCTTTCACCTTAGAGATGCTGTTAAAATGTCTGATGTTTCTTGGTGATCTTCATATATAAGACTTAGCTCTTAAAAAGCTAAGCCTAACAAGCTGACTTGTTGACTGGTGTGTTCTTAATGAATTATCAGGTAGGGGAGGTCTTTTTCTCCAGAGAGGAATTGGCCAGTCTTCGTCTGGGGCCTTTTAAGCCTGGCAGCCAGAGCTCTGGGGTTGCCAGTCTGGACAGTGGGGCAGAGGGGAGCGTCTTGTTCATTATGTCAGATTTCACTGAATACCCCTGTTATTAGTGAAGCACACTTCTGACCTCATGTGGGCCTCACGACTTTGAACGTGTCTTGTATTCAGCCTCATCATGCAGCTTTCTACCCCTTGCCCTCAAGCCTACAGCGACCCCTGATGCATCCAGTTCCCCAGACTTTCTGGAGCCCTGCAGCAGTTTCCCTGGTTTCTTCTTGTTCCCCATTCTTCACAGGCACTTAGCAGAAAGATTAAGCTGAAATTTAAATTAGTGAACGTTGATCTATCCATGCTGTGGTTTTTGAAACTTCTGTTGATATTTTTATTCTTTTCTGTGGGTTTGTCCTGTTTTTATCCCTTGACTGTCATTTTCCTGAGGTTTCAGAAAGAATGGAGATAAATGTGCGTGTTAAGTCTGCCGCATAGAACCTAAAGTTGGCAGAAGTGAATCTTCCAAACTTCTTGCTCGTTCACTCTCAAATGCACAAACTCTGTGCTCTAGTTTTCTTTCTTTCTTGTTTTCATTTTCTTGCTCAGGTTATCTTTCTTCCTGGAATGTGTGCTCTTTTTGATTTTAGAATGTTGACATCCTACATGTTCTCCTAAACCCAGTTTATGTGCCTCATACAGGGAAGCCTCCCCCCACCCCCAATTTCTCCAACTGGAAATGACCATTCCATTGACTGCATTCCTAAATTTCTTGTTCACTGAATTCTCGTGGTCTTGCCACCCTCATGACACAGCATACTGCCTTATGCTATAATTATTTATACACATGCCACTTCCCTGGTTAGATTGTAAGGTCTAAAAGGGTATTATAAGACCGCTTTGTAATTTGTTGTTGTTGTTATGGGTAACACAAATCCCAGGCAACTAGATATTTCACAGAACCACAGAAGTTTAGGGCTAGCAAAGAATGTAGAGATCTAGAATGTCACCTCATTTTATGAATGAATAAACAGATCCAGTGTGATTAAATGATCTTTTAGTCATATGATAAACTAGTCAGGACTGGAGATATCACCTCCTTTTCTAGTTCTCAAACTGCTAAATGTAGTGATAAAATCTGATATGTGTTTAATTAAATATTCTCATTAATACAGGGTTAGCCAAAGGGCACTTTTTGTTTCACTCTTTTTGAAAATTTTTATACATATCTTTTTGATCTTAGTAATCAGGTAATTTTGTCATAGGTAATATCATAGGTAATTTTTCCTCTCCTTCCTTCTCTCTCTCTCTCTCTCTCTCTCTCTCTCTCTCTCTTTTCTTTTCTTTTTGATAAGTTAGGATCTTCAATATTATAAGTTTAGCTAAAAATTGGCTGGGTAATAGTTTCATTCCAAGGCATCAAGGACCCATGGATTATAGGTAAAAGAAAAATGTAGGCAGCTATACTGAAAGTGCCCTGATTTCAAGGAAATTTAAAAAAATTAATGATACTGTGTATCAGGAGTGATTCTTTTTCACCTTTCACCTAACAGTAGAGTAGACCCAATTTAGTTGAGTCCTAGTTAATTGAAGTTTTGCTGTTTGATAATTCATCAAAGATTATTGCTCAAAGTAAATTGTGTCAAAAATTATTTAGCTCTTGATGGTCATTTTCAGAATGTTTGAGATAAGCTTTGGAGATTTAGATGCTCCAGGAATGTCCTTTGGGAGAAAGTTGAACTACAACTATTGTTCATTTAGGATTTGTTGAATATCAGATATGCCAGTCACTAATCAAAAACCCAGATGTCATTCTTTTCCTCATTTCCTCATCACCTACTTTGGGAACTTGAGGATAGACGATGGGCAGTTCTTTAGGCTGCTCCCTTTCTTTGAGATTTGGTTTTCATTGGGGTTTTGCCTTACAGATGAGGCTGAGTGATGGTAGATGGTTTGATACTGAGTCTGGCTTGCAGTCTCCACTGAGCAAGCTGTTGCTGGACAAGCAGTCTATGGTAGATGAGCCATAACCAATCTGTAGGCTGGGTTGGGCTCTGCCTAATGCTCAATACTTTTGGTTTTATCCAAAGTAGAATCTGTTGCCCTCAGATTTTAGAGAGTAGGGATTTATTGTACTCATTGGTATTTCTGCCTTCGGCTGTTTCTGCATTGCCACCTGGCTGCCATTAGAGGGAATTCACTATAGCTCTGAGTCCCTGCAGAGGGCTGAGAGGAACTATCCCTGTTTCCAGGATGGAGCATGTGTTCTCTTTCCTTAAAACTGTTACCCAGATTTCCTTTTATGACTTGTTAAGTCAGAGGCAGCTGCGAGGATGCATCGGGGAAGCATTACTCACTGGGCACACATAGTGACCCTGACTGCTGGTGAGGAGCCTGGGCCGAGCTGAGAGTGAGTCAGCTTTGGAAATGGAAAAATTCAGGGTAGTGGGGGGTAGGGATTATGTGCCAGTGACTGCTTCTTCTGTGTCTGTTCTTTTCTCTGTAAGAACTTACCAGAAAGCTGTGAATACTGGGGATCCAGTTGGGGCAGCCAATACGCCAACCAACTTTGAGGTGATAATGTGTTCACGAAAGGAGAGAGCTGACTACACCTAGCATCCCTGCCTTTTATATTATGTGTGTGTGGGTTTTGAGGCAAGCTTGAGCTTGTGTTATGAAAGTTCTATGTGTGCGAATTTCACTAGAGTAAAAGCAGTCACAGAATCTTTGTCTTCGTTATAAAACTCAGTCTTCTGTATCTGTCTTTGTCCAGTAGGGGTCACTGGGGGGTTTAAGCTCCAAATGAGAGAAACTCACTAATCTTATGGTAGACCAACCATATTCCTCGTCTTTGTTGTGACATCTTTGTATATTGAGCACTTTTTTTAAATAAACATTAGAACAGAAATAAAAAATGTGAACTTGTATTAAGAAATTTGTAAATCTACTGAATATATGAAGAACAGATTATTCCAAATGCTAGGTGAGACAAGAAGCCAAAGCTGAGATGGAATTGGTTTTATAAATAAGATTGGAAGAGACTTTTTTTAACAAAGTGAAAGGAGACAAGGAAAGAAAACTGTTTATTAAGCATCTGATGTATACTTACCTACTACAACTCCTAGAAATAGTTTTTTGTTTTTTTTTATTTTTAATGTTTACTTACTTTTGAGAGAGAGGGAGAGACAGAGTGCGAGTGGGGGAAGGGCAGAGAGAGAGGGAAACGTAGAATCGGAAGCAGGCTCCAGGCTCTGAGCTGACAGCACAGAGCCCCACATGGGGGGCTTGAACCCATGGACTGAGATCATGACCTGAGCTGAGGTTGGACTCTTAACCAACTGAGCCACCCAGGCGCCCCCCGAGAAATAGGTATTTTTATACACATTGTACATTTTAGGAAATATTCAGAAATATTAAGTGGCGCCCCTAGGGTCCCATAATTAGTATTTTGTGATACTACTAGAGGAGATCCTGTTAGGCACGTTTATTTGAGTTTGGTCCTTGGACCCTAGTGAGGGTTCATGAGAGCAGGTTTTATTAGAAGATAAGCAGGGCCTGGTGGTAGAAAGACCAAATGATTCTCATGTTGTGGATTAGGATTCAGAGCAGGCTCCAGGGGTCCATAGGTGTAAAGAAGCTGACAAATCTGTCTTTGTGTTCAGGTGACAAGTTTTTTCTCTTTATCATTTAGGCTACTGCCAGGATCTAGAAAACCATCTCACAGAGATCTAAAATTAGCCGTTTGTTTGTGTGCATAGCTTGGTTTCCATGGATAAATAGTTTAAGTTGGTCTCTCTTACCTACCTCTTATCTTGGCCCGGACTCTTCTTCTGAGCCTTGAGTATAGCTACCTACTAGCATTCTCAAGGCTGACTGGTTACCTTATTGTTGAGTTCCTGACCCTTTGTCAGCTGCATACCCGTTCTGCCCTCTTGTGTTCCAAGGTGTCTCAGAGAAACTAAAATGGATCACATGTTTCTTAGACCACACTGCAAGATGTTTGCCATTGAAACTGTTTTTATTTGGAAAAGCATTTAAAAAATGTGTTTAGGCTGGATAGGAGTCAGGTGCTACTCTCCATCATGAATTCACTTGTAATGAGAGATGTTTCTGGACAAAAATAACAATCCTTAGCAAAAGTCGAGAGCAGTCTCCATAGACAGGGCTTCTTTTCCTTGAATCTTCTCCGTTTATTGAAGATACTGGCTACCAGAATTTCCAGGAAAAAAATCTAATCGCTCTAGATTTCATTATTACTTTGTTGGGGGGAAATGGTCTGAATCCCAAAGAGAGAGAGATTATTTAAAATAATAATATGGATATTAAGATGGACTAAATATTCTTGTCCTTTCTCGTTTTGAAGCAGTGCCATTGAAGTCTAATTTGATTTATTTATTGAGTTGGTGGCTTAGAGCTGTTTAAATACCACATATTTTACCTTGACTTATCTCCTCACATTGCCCATGGAAGGTGTCTCGTTACCCTGCTGGGGCATAAATGCTCTAATAGAGTAACAATAATAACAATGGCTAACCTGAATGAGTTCATGTTTAATGTTTTTTTTTTTTAAACAGTTAATAGTGAATGCTTATTGTGTGCCAGATAGTCCATGTGTTTTCTCACTTAATCCCCGTTGTAACACCACAAAGAGGTGATTTTATTATCCCTATTTTACAAATGAAGAAACTGAAGATTAAAGAGATTAATTGGTTCATAGACACATAGCCAGAAACTGTAAAGTCAGCATTTGAATCTGGGTTTGGTTAACAGACTGTTAAGTTTAGAGCCCTGCGCAGAGAGAGAGGCATTTTTGTTTTAAGAATGAGTATCCAGGGTGCCTGGGTGACTCAGTTGGTTAAGTGTCTGCCTGGCTTAGGTCATTGTCTCATGGTTCGTGAGTTCTAGCCCTGCATCAGGCTGTCTGCTGTCAGCACGAGCCCACATCCTATCCTCTGTCCCCCTCTCTCTCTCTGCCACTCACCAGATCTCTCTCTCTCTCTCAAAAAAAAAAATAAATAAATAAAAATAAACATTAAAAAAAAGGGGGTGCCTCTGTGACTCAGTTGGTTAAATGTCCAGCTTTGGCTCAGGTCATGATCTCATGGTTTATGAGTTCCAGCCCCACATTGGGCTCTCTGCTTTCTACACAGAGCCCACTTTGGATCCTCCGTCCCCTTCCTCTGCCCCTCACCTGCTTGTGCGTGCTCTCTCTCTCTCTCTTTCTCAAAAATAAATTTAAAAACATAAAAAAAAAAAAAAAAAGAATGAGTTTCCTAGGGGCACCTGACTGGCTCAGTTAGTAGTAGAGCATGTGGACTCTTGATCTTGGGAGTTGTAAGCTCCAGCCCCACGTTGGATGTAGAGATTACTTAAAAGTAAAATCTTTTTTTTTTTTTTTTTAAGTTTATTTATTTATTTTGAGAGAGAGAGATAGCGTGAATGGCAGAGGGGCAGAGAGAGAGGGAGAGAGAGAATCCCAAACAGGCTCTATGCTCAGCATGGAGCCCGACACAGGACTCGATCTCAGGGTAGTGAGATCAAGATCTGAGCTGATACCAACAGTTGAGCCACCCAAGTACCCCCCAAATAAATTCTTTAAAATAGTGGTCCACTGTCTTTATGACCTCCATTAAAAATAAAGAATGAGTTTTCTAGGTGCTACCCCAGAACATCACCCATTTTACTTTTCACCTTTAATCTTTACTTTTACTTTCATTTTTCTTTCTTTTTTTCAAGGGTAAGGGCCTAACTAAATTGCTGAGTTGGACAAGAAGGCCACCCAGAGTTTGGATGTTGGGGTAGAATGCCATGTCTGGAGAGATTTCTAGAAGTGGAATTTTTGAATCAGTAAATTGACTTCTTGCCAGCTTTAAGAAAAAGGAAAACCTGTATTTGTGTTCTTGGAGTCACTTTTTTCCTTAAACCCCCAGGTAGATTTGGAATTCCGTTAAAAGTGGTTCAGTTCCTCTGTTAGTTATATCTGCTGGGTCTGTCTGTCTAAAGAAGTATATTGAGTTATTCCTGCCACAAGATGAATAGTTTTCCAGGCATTTGCTCTCTGGTGTATGTTTTTGCAGTCAAAATAGATTCATTCCCAAGAAATGCTTATATTTTGTGAATCTCCATGGTTTACTGGACCCTGTTTAACTCATTCCAGTATGTTTTGCCTTTATACTCCTGGCTCTCACAGTGCTCTTTGGACCCATTACACAAATAGTTGTTAAGTTATGAGATTTCATATAGAGAAGCAGAATTCATCTAGCTTTGAAAACTTTAGTGAGAGAGCAAAAATAAGCACAAAACTATATTATAAAATAGAAAGTGCTAAATGTCATGAGAGAGAAACAAAATATAATATAATCTCAAGAGAAGGAGATGTTTACTTCTGACTGGGATGGAGGGAGTCACCAGGGAAAAATCTGTGGCAATATTGGCTTTAAGCTGGTCCATATGAATGGGATTTTGATTGGAGTGGAGATGAGAAGGAAATACATTCCAGGTTAAATGAGGAAAACACTGTAAAGCCAGAGAGAGTTTTTTGAATTTAATTTGCTGACAGTGGGAAATTGAAAGTTTTAGAATGAAATTACAAATGAACATTTATTGAGCATTTAAGATATACTGGTCATTATGCATGCTTCTGGGATATTAATCTCGCAGTGAATATGGACAGGACTGGCAGACTGGGATTAGGCAAATTAGGCAAATTATCAGTTTACCAAAGTTTTATACAGTCTGAACAGTATTCAGAGATCCTTGTGGTCAGATGTGGCTTGTATGCTGCTCCTCCAAATAATGATAATAATAGCCAATAATTATTGAGCACATACTGTGTGCCAGCCACGATCTAAGCACCTTAAACGCATTAACTCACTCTATGAGACAGGTACTGTTAGTGTCATCATTTTACAGATGAGGAAATTGAGGCTGTATGCGGTGAATTAAATAATTTGCCCAAAGGTGCTGATGTGACATATATTGTAAAGTCTGGATTTGAATGTAGGCAGTCTGGCTTCAGACTGAGCTTGTAATTACCACGCTACTATAATGGCATCTAGGGTACTGAGCAAAAAATTTGGGAAAATTTCCTACCATTATTGTATTCACTGATACTTGGGTATGTAGAATATTCTTTGTAGGCATTCTGGGCCTTTGCATATTTATTGTTTTCATAATCCTACATTGCTAAACATTAGAGACAGGAGTCACAATGTCTCCTAATTAGCTACTGTGAAGCACACATCCTCTGCCTATCCGTAGTTAGATGCCTACTGGACTCATGGCAGGAGACAGATGACCAGAGCTCGGGGCCAGGCTTTGATGTCTGGATCCTGTCGTTCCCAGAAGTCGAAGGTTTCCATTGACAACAGCCACATACTAATCTCTACCACAGTTTTAATCTCAGGTATATCTGTTGTTTTAAAAAAAAGTATCCTCTTTGTAAGCATTATTTTTCCAGATTTCAGTCTTTTATTTTTTTTATTTTTATAAAGTTTATTTATTAACTTTTGAGAGAGCGAGAGAGCGAGAGCGAGAGAGAGAGAGAGCATGTACACATGAGCAGGAGCAGGAGCAGGAGAGGGGTAGAGAAAGGAGAGAGGGAATCCCAAGCAGACTCTGTGCCATCAGCACAGAGCCTGATGTGGAACTTAAACCCACAAACTGTGAGATCATGACCTAAGCTGAAATCAAGAGTCAGATGCTTAACTGACTGAGTTACCCAGTCATCCCCAGATTTCAGTCTATTAAATGGATCTTGAGGCGCCTGGGTGGTTCAGTAGGTTGAGTGTCCAACTCTTGGTTTCAACTCAGGTCATGATCTCACAGTTTGTGGGTTCAAGCCCTGCATTGGGTTCTGCGCTGACAGTGAGGGGCCTGCTTGAGATTCTCTCTCTCCCCTCTTTTTCTGGCCTACCCCACTCACGTGCTCTCTTTCAAAATAAATAAATTATAAATGAATGAATGAATGAATGAATGACTAAATGGCTCCTAAGTTATTAGTCTGTATCTGCTCAAGTTCAGAGGCTGTGGATGTCAGTTATTTTGAGACCACGTATAACTCCATGGCAACTTGAATAACAGTCACAGCGCCCCTTCTCACAGACCTGCTGTCACCTCAGTCGCAGACATGAAAGTGATTCTGGGGTGTTGTCTTGTTTTGAGATTTCTTGTGGGTAAGGGCTGTGGGTGACCACCTTAAATTCTTGGGAGTGAAATAATCTTAAAGGGAGGCAGGTCTCAAATCTTAATGAAGGTTAGAGTCTTGCTTTTACAGGGCTTCTTTGGTGGTTTGGGGCCCTGCCCATTGGCTGTAGGGAAGGGATATCCTGGGGGGTGCTAAATATGACTTTAAAAGGCCCATTCTTTGTATAATAAATGATCTCTAAAAAAAACCCCGGTCACTCCCTCCTGCCAGCTTCTAACCACTTCCTATAAATGACAGCACACAGATCCATCTTAGTTTTGCTAAGTGAAAAATTTATTTTATTTTCACAGAAGCAGTTCCCCTTCTCTTCTTTATTCCTTCAGACAAACGTGCATATATAGAAAGCCTGGAAACAAAACTTATTACCTGTCATATGTAGAAAAATGGTTGTATCCAAGGTATAGCATGCCATCTTATGAAGAGTAAATTACCTTGGATACCTTCCATTGTCTTCTCTAATAATAATAGTAAGTTCAGAATATATCTTGATACTTGAGTGCTGTGGATTTTTTTTTCTTCAAATTTCCTAGGTGTTTTTGAATGGCACAAGCATGTGATATGTGATTTTCTAATTTAAGATAGTTTTGCAGTGAGGCAGAGAAATGGTTTTAACTTTGGGAAATAAAATATGGTGAAGATATTTATAAGATTGCCAAAAGACAGTTGTATGAGGTGATATAGGCAGCACTAGCAGTGTGATGTTCTGTGTTGAAGTTGAGATGCTTTCCTTAGAGTCAGGTCAGGCTATGTACAGTATGTGTAAGGAGGAAGTATTCCAGACATATAAATACCTAAATTGTTTAACTTCAAGTTAGTATAGTTAGTTTGCCAGAACATTTTAGTAAAGGGAGTCAGTGTGATAAAATACACTGGTTTGAAATCAGGCAGATAAAAGTTCAGATGCCAGTTCACTCTCTTACTTTGTAACTTTGGGCAAAATAATTTGAATTTTCTGAGCCTCAATTTCTTTTTTATTTTTATCAAAAAATTTATTTAAAAAATTTGAGTACATGTGACATACAATGTTAGGAGCCCCCTAACATTTATAAAATTATTTATAAATTTAATTTATAAAATTTATAAAGATTTATACAAAATTTATAAGATTTATTAAATTATTTATAAGATGTCCTCATTTGTAGTATTAACAATATATAATAATAAAATATTAACTAATACTGATAATATTATCGAGATTAAATGAAGTAACAGATGTGAAGATACTCTATAGTAGCCACTTAATAAATGTTAGTATATTGCAGTATTAGTATGGTATATTATAATAAATGCCCTTTCATCTTCTTTGGCCATCACAGCTCCAGGGCTTGTCTATAGTAAGGGGTACATCATCATCATCTTTGTGTCCACTGTGTCTAGCATGATGCTCCATGTTTTTATATTGAATGAATGCAGACACCTGGGTGGCTCAGTCGGTTGAGCAACCGACTCTTGATTTTGGCTCAGGTCATGATCCCAGGGTCGTGGGATTGAACCCCACATTGGACTCCATGCCAAGCATGGAACCTGCTTGAGATTCTTACTCCTTCCCTCTGCCCATCTCCTCCACTTGCGCGCATGCTCTCTCTAAAATAATAAAATAAAATAAAGCAAATTGAATGAGTGAATGGATGGATGGATGAAATGCTCTGTTTCACATGAGAGCCCTGCTCCAGAAGAGGCTCTGGCTTAGTTTCCACTGGATTGCACTATTGGTTTTCCTTCCGTAGCCTTTATTCCTTTCAGCAAACACTAGTACATTTCACATGCCAAGAAAAATTCTCAAAAAAAAAAAAAAGAAGAAAAAGAAAAATTCTCTTGATCCTAGGTCCCTCTCTCTGCTCTTCTTTACAGTAACATTCCTTGAGTTGTTTTTACTTTGTTGTCACTAATTCTTCTCCCATTCTTTTTTTATATTTAACTTAAAAAATCATTCTTAATTGAGGTATAATTGACACATTATGTTAGTTGTAGGTGTACAACATAATACTTTGATATTTGCGAGGTGCCTGGGTGGCTCAGTCAGTTAAGTGTCTGACTTTCAGCTCAGGTCATGGTCTCACGGTTTGTGGGTTTGAGCCCTGCATCGGGCTCTGTGCTGCCAGCTCAGAGCCTGGA
This sequence comes from Panthera leo, assembly GCF_018350215.1. Lineage (NCBI taxonomy): Eukaryota > Metazoa > Chordata > Mammalia > Carnivora > Felidae > Panthera > Panthera leo. The sequence continues at coordinate 30,116,209 of NC_056686.1, forward strand.
GCCTGCCTCAGATTCTGTGTCTCCCTCTCTCTCTCTGCCCCTCCCCTGCTTGTGCTCTGTCTCTCTCTCAAAAATAAATAAACATTAAAAAAATCTTTTTGAATAATTTGATATTTGCATATATTGCAAAATGATCACCACAGTAAGTCTGGTTAACATCTGTCACCCTTGGGAATGCAAGCTGGTGCAGCCACTCTGGAAAACAGTATGGGGGTTCCTCAAAAAACTAAAAATAGAACTACCACACGAGCCAGCAATTGCACGACTAGGCATTTATCCGCGGGATACAGGTGTGCTGTTTCGAAGGGACACATGCACCCCCATGTTTATAGCAGCACTAACAACAATAGCCAAAGTATGGAAAGAGCCCAAATGTCCATTGATGGATGAATGGATAAAGAAAATGCAGTGTGTGTGTGTGTGTGTGTGTGTGTGTGTGTGTGTGTGTGTGTGGTGTGTGTGTGTGTATACACACCACACACACATACACACACACACACACACACACACACGCACAATGGAGTATTACTTGGCAATCGAAAAGAATGAAATCTTGCCGTTTGCAACTACACAGATGGAACTGGAGGGTATTATGCTAAGTGAAATTAGTCAGAAAAAGACAAAAATCATATGACTTCACTTATGAGGACATTAAGAGACAAAACAGATGAACATAAGGGAAGGGAAACAAAAATAACATAAAAACAGGGAGGGGGACAAAACAGAAGAGACTCATAAATATAGAGAACAAACTGAGGGTTACTGGAGGGGTTGTGGGAGGGGGGATGGGCTAAATGGGTAAGAGGCACTAAGGAATCTACTCCTGAAATCATTGTTGCACTATATGCTAACTAATTTGGATGTAAATTTTAAAAAATAAAAAATAAAATTAAAAATAAAAAAGGATATTGACAAACCAGTACCAAAAAAAAAATCTGTCACCTTATAGAGTTACCAAAAGATTTTTTTTTCTCGTGATGAGTACTTTAAAAAAAAATTTTTTTTAAAGCTTATTTATGTATTTTGAGAGAGAGAAAGAGCAGGGGAGGGGCACAAAGAGAGGGAGAGAGAGAGAATCCCAAGCAGCCTCCACACTGTCAGCGCAGAGCCTGATAGGGGTCTCAAACTCACAAACTGTGAGATCATGACCTGAGCTGAAACCAAGAGACAGGTGCATGACCAACTGAGCCACCTAGGAGCCCCTCTTGTGATGAGCACTTTTAAGATCTACTCTCTTAGCAACTTTCACATAGGCAATCCATTTTTAGATTTTTAACTATAGTCACCATGCTCTTCATCATATCCCTAAAAATCCCATTCTTTCCTGAATCATTCCAGTCAAGCCATTTCTGGCATCAAAACTGCCCTTGTTAAAGTCATCAGCAGCCTCCACATCGCTAAATTCAGTGGTCCATTCTCAATCCTCATCATGACACATTAATAGCTTTGACATGGTTAATTACTGCTTTTTTTTTTTTTAAGATTTTATTTTTATGTAATTTCTACACCCTACATGGGGCTCAAACCCAGAACACCAAGATCAGACTCACATGCTCCACCAACTGAGCCAGCCAGGTGCCCCTAATTACTACTTCTTGAAACATTTCTCCTGGCTTCTGGGGCAGCATGCTCTTTGGTTCTCCTAACCCCCTGGCCTCTCTTATGTGGTTCTTACTCTTCCCCATCTGATATAGTGTTTCCAGCACTTAGTCCATTAAGTTGGTCTCTTCTCTGTTCACTCTCCAAGTGATCTCACTCCATTTCCAGGCTTCAAAACTCATTCTGGGTCTTTCCCAAAATCCTAGATTCATATAGTCAACTGCGTATTCAAAATTCCACTGGTATGTCTACTGGGCATTTTAAATCTAATGTGTCCAAATGGGAATTCCTGCCTACCCGCACCCCCCCCCCCCCAAACCAAACAGCTACAATCACCAACAAACCCCAAAGCCTCTGCTTCTCTGACAGTCTTTCCCAACTCAGGAAGTAGCAGTTCCGTTCTTTCAATTTCTAAGGCCAGAACTCTTGGAGCCATGACTCTATTCTTTCTGTCCTCCCCCTACATCCATTCTATCAGCAAATCCTGATGACTCTTTCTTTATAACTTATCCAGAATGTAACCACATCTCACCAGCTCTAACACCACACTCTGGTCCCAGCTGTTGTTTCTCAGCTACCAGTTTTCACTTGGATTATTGTAATGGTGTTTTAACTAGTTTCCTTGCTCCTGTTCTTGCTTTCCAGTATCTGTTCTCAATAGAATAGCAAGAAGGATTCTTTTAAAACCCTAAGTTAAGTCATGTCACTGTTTCACACAAAACTTTCCAAAAGTTTCCTACTTCACTTAGAATAAAAGCCAAAGTCTTTACAAATGGCCTGCACAGCCATAGGCGACCTGATAATCTCTCTTGCTCCATCTCCTGACACTCTCCCCTTCTCTCTTTGAGCTCCAACCATTATAGTTTTCTCCATGTTCCCTGAACACACCAGACCTACTTTTGCCTCAGGGACTTTGCACTTGCTTTAAACAATTTTTTTGGCTCCTCTTTTCTCTGGATAGCCATATGACTTGTTTGCTCATATTCTTTTTTAAATTTACTTAAGTTTATTTATTTTGAGAGAGAGACAGAGGATGAGCAGAGAAAGGGCAGAGGGAGAGAGGGAGAGAGAGAATCCCAAGCAGGCTCCTCACTGACCAGAGCCAAAATCAAGAGTTGGAGGCTTAACTGACTCAGCCACCCAGGAGCTCCTGCTCATAGTCTTTAGGTCTCTGCTTAATGCTCTTATTAGAGAAGCCCTCGCTGAACATAAAACTGTAAACATGATTCTATTGGCACTCCCTTTCGTCTTCATCTCTTTTAGTATTTGTGTGACAAACATCTCCGTTGTATTTGTGTGACAAACTATTCGATTGTTTGTTTTTACTTTTTGTCTTCCCCAACCTGATTGCTGTCCCTATAGTTTTGCTGTTCTAGAATGTCATATGGGTGGAACTCTACGGTATGTAGCTTTTTGCGTTTCGTTTCTTTCATGTAGTATAATGCTTCTGAGATTCATCTATGCTGTTGTAGTTCCTTTTTCATTGCCGTGTTGCACTCCATTGTTTGGATTTGTTTATTAGTCCACCAGTTGATGGACTTTGGGCTGGTTCCAGATTTTCATTACTTTGAATAAAGCTGCTATTAATGTTCACATACAGGTCTCTGTGTGAACACATGTTTTTACTTTTCCTGGGTAAATCCTAGGCGTGATGTTGCTTGGTCATTTGGTATGTGTACGTTCAACTTTATAAGAAACTGCCCAACCAGAGCTGTTGTGCCCATGTACACCCTCACCAGCAGTGTGTGAGAATTCTAGTTGCTTCACATCCTTGCCAAGACTTGATATGATCAGTCTTTTTAATTTGAGTCATTCTAGTAGATATGTAGTGGTAAAGTGTTTTCAGTTGCTGCTGTAGCCTCCGTATCAAGTTTTCATTTGTAAGCAGGCCTTAGCTTTGTGGAAGGCATTGTTTCCTGCTGTCATTGAGTATCCTCGTATCCCCTCAGGCAGCTAGTGGAAATCAGGTGGGTTTTCCAACTCTGAAAGCACACTGGTTTTTTGTTCTCCTTGTTCATCTTCATCAGGCCTTGATGTCAGATCTAGCTCATTGGAGCTTGTTCTGTATGTGATCCTCTCTGTCATGATGTTCAGGTCCCTTGCCTCCCCCTCCCAGGCCATGGGTGTGGAAGGGTTGCCCTCTGACTGGCCAGGGTACTCATGGACACTTACAATACATCCTTGTGTACTTGGCCCCCTCCCCGCAAGTGGTTCCCTAGTAATTCTGTGACTTTTTTCTTTTGGCTTCATCCTGAAGTCTGGTGTTCCAGCCTGGCCGGGAATGGAAAGTTAAGAGTGTGACGTCCTCTGACACCCTCCCTTCTTGTAGAGGGGTCTGAGGTTTGTTTGTTTAAGCTGAACAGAGGATGCCAAAGATAGAATTTGAGTCAGCTCAGCACTGGCTTAGGCTCTCCTTTTCACTCTCCTGGTTCCTCCTTCGCTTTCCCCTCCTCCTCTAGCCAGTTGTTTCCTGGGCTTTGTCTGAGATACACTGTACAGTTTTAGCCCCATCTCGTAGTACTGCCTGCTGAAAAACAGTCAGAGGCGACATGGAGGAGAAGCCGCCAGGAAGTTTCTGACAACAATGAGCTGCGGGCCTCTGCCTCTGCGCTGATAGTACGGGACAGCAGTAACCTCAGGAGAAAGGCATTCGGAGGCCTGCGCTGAGCTGTGGGCTTGTGGCTAACTCTGGAAAGGAGGAAGGTCGAGCGTGGAAATGCCTCTCTTAGATTCGTCCTATTTGCCATCAACCATCTTTATTTTGACTCATGTTCTGGGAATTGCCGGTGTTCTGTACTGGAAGAGATGTGCCAGGGGCAGAGCAGGTAACTTTTGTACTGAAGTATTCTTTAACTAAATCAATCTACTGTGGGGCTTTTGAGGGTGGGGTAAATGACGGAGGGCTTCCCAGTGGCTTTCCTTAAAGGGCCAGTACGTCTTCTCAGCCCGGATGCTATCAGACCTAGGGACCTAGTATGTGTATAGATGTACTGAGGAAACAGGGCTGCCCTGGGACCTGGACTCTTCCCTGTTCTGTGAGGCTGTCTGCTAGAGGGTGCTGGTTTGATGAAGTGATGTCTGGGCTCCAAGCTGAGGGAAATGGCAATGGTGCTGACTTGGGTCCTTCCTTAGAGAATCAAGCTCTTCCTTTCCTTCCTTTCTTAATCTCGAAGTGGCTTTTAGATCTTTGTTTTTAACCAAAACCATACAGTAATTCTATCACCCTCCTCTGGGTCCTCTAGGTCTGATCTGAGAAAACTTGTGGGATTAGAGAAGTTTCTGGATTTGGTGTGTTTTTGGATGAGAAAAGGCAGTGGAGGAAAGGCCAGTGAGAGGAAGGGGTGAATGGTGTCCCTGCCTAGGTGGTGCCTCTGTTCTCTTTGATATGATTAAAACTGTTCCTTTCCCCTCAGGCAGCTGTATAGTTTACTTGTTTATCTAAGCCATCCTGTTCAATGCAAGGTAGTTAACTGTTCTTTTCCCCAGGGAGTCAGATCCTGATACTTAAAAAAAAATAAAAAGCAGACCCTCTTTCTTCTAGTACTTGCTATTAGTTAAATTATATTCCTTTGGCTTCTAAAAGCCCAGTGCTGGAACAGCCTCACATTTGCTATTTCTAAGTCTCCATGGTTGAGGATTAATAAAAGTCTAACTTTCCCTGGAGTCCACCCTTGGATTTCAGTGCTTTTACTACTGTCATTGTGATCCACCTGCTACCTTCAAGCCAATGTATTGAGAACTTGTTACTTGGTATCTTACAAGTTAAGGTAGAGATTTAATGACTTATTACTTTGCTTGCTATTAAAAGTTCATGAATGCTTGACAGAATTAGAATTAGATTCAGTCATTCCCCAGTGTCCTTTCCAGTAAGTCCCAGAAGTGCTTTTGACTAAATATTCAGATCCCAGCATGTGTCTATATCAGCAAAAACAGACATTTAGAAATATGTTTGCTTGTGTGGTGGTGTGTTTAAAGAGGTAGCCCAACGTAGCTTTTCTGGAATATAAGCCTGTATTGGAGTTTAGAAAGAAAGGAAAAGGCAGGCATGAATTATTTGGCCCTATGTACTATTTCAGAAGCAGTGAGAAAGTAATTATCATCCAGGCTGAGGCTGCTACTTCCCTTTCCCCATGCACTATGGTAATGACATTTCTAAACCACTAATTGATTGATATTTTGAAAGTTTACCTTCAGTATAAGATTTTCTCTGATACTAGGCAGACCCCTATCTCTTAAGTGGTTTCTTTTTTATGTTTTAGTAATGTGAATTTCATAAATAGCCATAAAATACATTGAAATAAAAAAGAAAAATACATTGTAAAAGCTTTTTATTTCTATGAGACAACTTTGGTTCTAGTACCTAATAGTTAATTGGGAATGTGCTGTGTTCAGTTTATCTGTAAAATTGGAGCAGGGGCTTTCTAATTGGTGACTATGGATACCAAAACTTATGCAGAAATGCTTAAGAGATTCTGTACCCATTTTATTTTAATTTCAATTTTGAGATGTATTTTATCTATTTAAAATATATTTAAATAGATACATTTATCTCGGGGCGCCTGGGTGGCTCAGTCAGCTAAGCGTCTGACTTTGGCTCAGGTCATGACCTGGCGGTCCATGAGTTTGAGCCCCACATTGGGCTCTGTGCTGACGGCTCAGAGCCTGGAGCCTGCTTCCCATTCCATGTCTCCCTCTCTCTCTGCCCCTCTCCCGCTCATATTCTCTCTCTCTCTCTCTCTCTCTCTCTCTCTCTCTCTCTCTCTCAAAAATAAACATTAAAAAAAAGTAACATATATGCTGTAATGTACTACCTTCCAAATGGACATCACCAGAATAAAGTTCCCCCACCATCTATCTCTGAATATATATTTAACTGCTTATAAATTTACAGTTTATTCAAAAAGTGAAGTTAGTATCTAGTATCTTTTCATCTGGTCTTTAAAAACAAAAATTTTTTTTTAATTGGAAGCGTTTCACTATTGCAGAACATACTGCAGAATATATGTCCTGTGCCTGATAAATTCTGGGCAAGACTCAGTTGTATGGGCTCAGGTGCTCAGTCCATAGTGAGTGGGAAACACATTGGTAAGTGATGGCACTGTAATAGTGGCAGAGCATGTACTAAAAGTTTTTGTGCTTCTTGTCCTACATTTCTAGTCATATTTAAATATTGTAAAGAATGTACACAGTTTTAGATATTGAAGGTATTTGGCTTTGAAACAAATATTTCTGCTGTTCTTCAGGCTCTTATATCAATTTATTTGAGTAATATCATGAGAGTACCAGGCACACTGTGAAACTGTTACTGTTTGTTGCTGTTTGTATGAACCAGTTAAAAAAGGCTTCACTGTATTTCATGACATAGACATAGACTGGATGCTGAGGGTATTATAACTGTAATTAACTGATCTCTAATTTTAATCAAAATTACTCGACTGGTTATTTCATTTAGCTTTAAAATAAGTAACATACATTTGAAGCCATAACATTGATTTATACTATTAAACACTACTTTTATTTATTTTTTATTTTATTAAAAAAATTTTTTTTAACGTTTATTCATTTTTGAGAGACAGAGAGAGACAGACCATGAGCGGGGAAGGGGCAGAGAGAGGGAGACACAGAATCCAAAGCAGGCTCCAGGCTCTGAGCTGTCAGTACAGAGCCTGACGTGGGGCTTGAACTCACAAACTGCGAGATCCTGACCTGAGCAGAAGTTGAATGCTCAACCGACTGAGCCAACCAGGTGCCCCTATTTTTATTTTTTTTAAATACTGCTTTCATATATTCTATATGTTGAGTTGCATATAAGATTTGTTTGAAAACGTGTTCTGTGAGAGTTAAAAACCACTAGGTAGGGGCGCCTGGGTGGCGCAGTCGGTTAAGCGTCCGACTTCAGCCAGGTCACGATCTCGCGGTCCGTGAGTTCGAGCTCCGCGTCAGGCTCTGGGCTGATGGCTCAGAGCCTGGAGCCTGTTTCCGATTCTGTGTCTCCCTCTCTCTCTGCCCCTCCCCCGTTCATGCTCTGTCTCTCTCTGTCCCAAAAATAAAAAAAAAAAAAAAACAAAAAACAAAAACCACTAGGTGGTTTCTTTCTTTCTTTCTTTCTTTCTTTCTTTCTTTCTTTCTTTCTTTCTTTCTTTCTTTCTTTCTTTCTTTCTTTCTTTCTTTCTTAGAGAAAGAGAGTGCACATGTACAGAGAGAAGCAGAGAGAGAGGGAGACAGAGGATTTGAAGTGGCTCTGCCATGATAGTAGAGAGCCCCTTGCAGGGCTTGAAGTCAGACTCACAAACTGTGAGATTATGACCTGAGGCAAAGTCTGACACTTAACTGACTGTGCCACCCAGGTGCCCCTAAAAACCACTAGGTAATTTCAGGGTTCCTTCTAGTTCCTTGGTTCTAAGACACTGTGTTCTGGTAAACCCTCACTGTGTTTGTATAGATTTCTGATTTCTCCCACTCTTTTTTTTTTTTTTTTTCAATTTTTTAAAGCTTTTATTTATTTTTGAGAGAGAGAGAGAGAGAGAGAATGCTGGAGAGGAACAGAGTGAGAGGGAGACACAGAATCCGAAGCAGGCTCCCGGCTCTGATCTGTCAGCACAGAGCCTGACACGGGGCTCGAAACCACAAACCGGAGATCATGACCTGAGCCGAATGAAGTCGGATGCTTAACCGACTGAGCCACCCAGGTGCCCCTGATTTCTTCCGCTCTTAAAGTTGATAACAAGTTCTGTTTTTCTTGTAGAGTTGGAAAGGATCTTACATATTAACCAGTCCAACCTCTTAATCCTACCTTTATTAGAAGTCATTCTTCCTTTGCTTAAAGGTCTTTGATGGTACAACATACAGCCTATGGACTATTCATTGTGTTGGTAATGGGGAGTTCTTTTTTAATTTGGAAGTTGCCTCTTTTTTTTTTTTTTTTTCCTTTGTAAAGCTTATTTACTTTATGAGAGACCATGAGCGGGGGAAGGGCACAGAGAGAGGGAGAGAGACCATCCCAAGCAGACTCCACACTGTTAGCACAGAGCTTGATGCAGGGCTCAAACTCATGAACCCGTGAGATCATGACCTGAGCCAAAATCAAGAGTCGGATGCTTAACAGACTAAGCCATCCAGATGCCCCAGAAGTTGTCTCTTTGTAACTTAGGCCCATTAGTCCAAATTTTGCCTAGCAAAGATCAAGTCTACTTCCTCTTCTAGGTGTCAGACTTACTTAGGTTTGAAGGCTATCTTTGCCAGCCCAGACACTTTCCATTTACTATACATGATTCCCTAACTCATTATTCTAGTATTCCCTTTGGACAGTTAAATCGTTTTTGCTTTGAAAATTTGGAGGCCATGTGTTCATGTGGAGAGGTGAGGGGAGTAGAACAGAAACATGGGGAAGGAATCACTGATCACTGTTCCTTCACTTTTCTTAGTTTTTTTCCTAGATGTTTATGAGTCCCTTGGTGAGCTCTGGTTATATAAGCACATGGCTTTTACAACCACATCCCTAAGTCACCATCTCTTCAGCGGATGTAAACAAGGTACAGGAAGACATAGTTTATATTGAAGTCATATAATATCTGTAAAACAGCACTTTGCATTCAATTAGTATTTAGATTTTTAAATAGTTTTCGATACACCCTGTCCACACTTAACATTCACATATATCATCTTGTTATTCCAAAAACTTCCTGTTAAAATAACCTATTTCCCCCAGACTCCTCCCCACTCCTATAGCCAGAGTTACCTTTCTGAAATACAGAGCTTTGTGTGTCACTCTCCTGCTTAAAATCCATCAGTGCCTCTCCTCTGCTTTTAGAATAAAGTTCAAACTTTTCAGCATGACATAAAAGTGTTGTGGGGCACGTGGCTGGCTCAGTCAGTAGAGCATGCGACTCTTGATCTCGGGGTCATGAGTTTGAGTCCCACGTCGAGAGTAGAGATTACTTTTTTTTTTTTTTTTTTAAGTGTTTTTATAATTTGCTCCCTGCCTATTTCACTAGTTCCATTTCCTGTCTTGGTCTTATAAGCAACTAGTACTCCAGAATCTTTTAAAAACTTGCAGATCTCTACCACAAATGCCCATACTGCCTTTTCAGCTGGACTACTTGATACTTGTCCTTCAAGGTAAGTAGTTACTGCCTCTGGAAAGTCTTTCTCCACTGAAGTAAGACTTCCTTTTCGGTGCTCCAGTAGCATTGTTAGTGCTTCTTATTCAAACCTGTATCATCTTGCTCTTGTCTGTCTCTCCCCACTAATTAGAGGCTGTTAGACTGTAAGATCTTTAAGAACAGGGACTCTTACTCACCTCAGTTTCTCAAGTGTCTGAGACAAAATAGCTGTCAGCAAATGTCACTTGAACAAATAAAATGAAAAAATTATGATAGCATTAGATATAAGCTGTAGCATGAACTTGTCCTATTCATTTATGTATTTATAGGGCTTGCATTAGCTTGACATGTAATCTAAGGTAGGTGCTCCATATAGAATAATTGAATGATAGAGAGTTGCCCTGTGTTGTAGTTTATTAATAACTCATATTGTTATAGCATAAATGGGAAGAAAGCTTTATGGTTCCTTGAGAAGAACATTTGCCAAAGGACAAATGTGTCCCTCTCTAGGGTCTTGTTTTCTTTATCTGTAAAGTAAAAGGGTTGGACAATCCAGTCTCTTAAGGTTCTTTCCATTTTCAGTATCCCACTGGGATACTAGCTATAATTCCTGGATCTAGACCATGTGAAGTGCAACCTAAGATTCCGTCACCTTTTTTTTTTTTTTTTTAAAGGAGCTCCATTACACTGTTGAGTCTGTTAAGCTTAAGTTCAGTTATAAAATGGTCAGAGACTGTCCATGGATTGCTGTTAATCTCCCTGCTAGACACCACTGTCCCTTTAGTTTTCTTGAACTTCAGCACACGACTTACAGGTTTTCTACTTACATTTTGTCCTGTGAGACTTGGCGTCAGTGTTGAGGTTGTTTTGAATGTTGATTCCTCCATTTATGACATCGGCTGTGCATCCTCCATTTATATTATCTGAAAATGTGTTAGGCATATAACAGGCACTCAGTAAATAAGTAAATGGTCATATATCAAATATCTTTACTCAGATGACAAAATCATTAGCTGTTTTAATCAAGGTGGAGCCTTTATCTTTTTCTTTCCTTAGCTATTTTTTCCAGATCTGTCCAGTGTAGAAAGACCACTGAACTTGGAGTCAGGAAATCTGGGTTCTAAGTCCTGGCTCTTCTGCTGCCTACTGGGAGATGTTAGGTCACTTATTTCCTCTGGACTTCAAATTTCCATTCTGAGTGAGAAGAATAAAGACTAAAGTCTCTAATTTTCTGTGATTCTGGCAGTGTGATCATCTGGCCTGGACTTGCATGTAGCATGGAATTGTGGTTGAATCTGGGTCAGACTGCTTGTGCTATCATTCTAGCTCTGCCACTGCTGGCAGATTGACATCAATCTACCTGGGCCTGTGTTTCCTCCTCTGTAAAGTCAGGTTAATAATACTGCATGGTGGTTTCGAGTTCGTTTTTAGAATACACTCTGCACATGGTAAGGACTTTACAATTGTTTTTTCTTTGTTTGTTTAAATTTATTTATTTATTAGTAATCTCTGAACCCAAAGTGGGGCTGGAACCTGAGCCTGAGGTTCAGGGGCTGTGAGCCTGAGATCAAGAGTCGCACGTTCTTCTGACTGAGCCAGACTGACACTCCAAGGACTATATAATTGTTTACTATCATCATGATACTTGTTTCACAAAAGATATCATTGAGGACATAGTAATTTCCTGTAGGCTGCAGGGACAAAATACAAATATTTGTCTTTAAAGTGGGAATGAAGACATGTGAAAGAAGCCAATGTGGGAGTATATGAAAAGTTAGTGGCATATTATGAATCATTGTTTTACACATCAGGAGGAAAGCCTTTTGTGTCTGCTTTAATATTCTTAACAGTGAATGATTTTGGCATTTAAAGAAATAAATGTATATTGCTTTGATTTTCTGTGATACTGTAAGAATGCCAGTAGTTGTAAATTCTCCAATATCTTTTAGCCATGTATGGAAATAGTGGCTTGAATCTCTTCCATTCAACATTTTATTTATTTTTAATTTTTATTTTTTCCCCACCCAGAATTTTACGCATCTGTAAGTAGCAATCAGACTCACTTTTCCTGACTCTAACATCTCTGAACACACAGTGACCGATGACATGACTAAAAGTTGGGCAAAAAAGAAGGGGAATGGTTGGGGTAATCACTGCTCAGGCCGGTCTCCTCTGAATAATTAAGAGCTGACTGTCTTTTTTTTTTTTTTATGTTTATTTATTTATTTTGAGAGAGACCACAAGTGCATGCACGGTGGGGAGAGAGAGGGAGAGAGAGAACCACGAATAGGCTCTTTACTGTCCGTTTGGAGCCCAATGCAGGGCTCGATCTCACAAACTGTGAGATCATGACCTGAGCTGAAATCAAGAATTGAGTGCTTAACTGACGAAGGCACCCCAAGAGCTGACTGTCTTAACCAAAGTCTTCCTGCTGTCAGCAGTAGCTTCCCTTTTGAGATTCAGGACCTCCTAGCATCCTGGGAGGGAAGGCAGGTCTCCTGGTAGCTAGACTGACCTTGTCCCCAGGACTCTCTCAGTCCACAGTGCCTTCAGGGGAAATGGGTTCTGCTTGGATGCAGGGGGAATGAGGAGAAGGCAGGTTTTGGTTCATCTTTTTCAGAACTTACCCAGTGATGATTATTTTGACTTTTAGAGACTGTGAAATTATTTAGTATTTCTAGAAGTTGCCCCACATATTCATTTAGGATATGCCCTAAATCTCCAGTTGGCTATAGTCAAATATTTTTATTTCTTTATCTTCCCAGGAATATTCCACGTTCTTAAATATACAGCTTCCACACGGCAGTGTAGTTGTTCTGGATTAAGTCCTTCCCACAGACAGCAGGGTATAAGAGGGGGGCATAGCTTTGGAGCTGGACAAATGGCTGTGTAATCTTGGTCAAGTTAGTTAGCCTTTTAAAAATATTTTCATTTCTAGGGGTGCCTAGGTGGCTTAGTCGGTTAAGCGTCAAGTCATGATTTCCCTGTTCATGGGTTTGAGCCTCAAGTCAGGCTCTTTGCTGACAGCTCAGAGCCTGGAGCCTGCTTCTGATTCTGTGTCTATCCCTCTGCCCCTCCCCTGCTCACATTCTCTCTCTCTCTCTCTCTCTCTCTCTCTCTCTCTCTCAAAAATAAACAAACATTAAAAGATTTTTAAAAAAGAAAAATATTTTCATTTCTGAGATGGAATTGATAATACCATCTTAGAGAATTGTTGGGATTAGATGAAATTATATTTAAAGTTCTTAGCACATCATCTGTGAACTAGCAGTTACAGTAGATGCTCAGTTAATTTTAGCTTAGGTTATTGAGTGCCTTCAAAATGTGTGTAAGACCAGGATAGGAGGCAGAAGACTCAAGACTCAGGAAATTTAAGTCAGATAAAGGAAAAGGTTACTAAATACGAATCAGGAAGCATTTATTCCTTTTTCCTCTCTCTTCCCTATTCCTTGTGCCTTTCCCTTCCTAGGACAAGGTAAATTCTAGGGAGGACCCTTTCTGTCCCAAGATTGACTAAGGAGAGTTTAATAAGAGGAACAAACTGAGTAGAATTGTCGCAGGTTATCGGGGTGACTGGGAGCTTAGTCAAGGAGGGATAAGGTCAGCTGTGAGTCTCGTTATTAGTAAGTAGTAACAGGATTATTAGCACTTTGTAGGTGGGAGGGATGCCCAGTAGGGAGTGAAGAAAGCTGTCAGGGCACTGAGGCAGGTCATAGGGCTTGTGTAAACAGAGTGGCCTGCTAGGCAGGCTCAGTCTGTTAGTTTTTACTTGCAGTCTTTGGGGCTAATCTCTGCAGACTTGCTTTCCTGGGCGTTGCCCCTCCCCCCCCTTGCCTAGAAACAGGATTGGAAGTAGCATTAGCCTGAAGAAGTCATTCTATTTAGGGAGCTGGAGCAGAGGGCCAGTGATTAGGCCCTTATCTGCAGCGGGGCCTTTCTGCGTGGTGTGGGGCCGGGATCCTAGTGGCCGTCCTGCCATCGGCGGAGGCTCGGCTTCTCTAACCCCTGGTTGGGTCAGAATTGTGAAGAAGCAATAGATGGGCCGGGCCATCCTAATGAAAAAGCCCTTCATTGTATTTCTTCAACATTCCAGTGTCTGGTACAATTAGCCAAGACTCAGAAAACAAGTTGGACAAACAAGCAAGCAGTCTTCCTCTGATGGATAAAGGGATCGCTGGCACCTCGGAGTTAAGTGTGCTGACTTGCAAAGACAGAGTGGGAGGGTCTGGGAAGAGGAAGGGGACTTTGGGATGACATTCCTGGCTGGATGAGAGGAAAGAATGGAGCAACAGGCAAACAGTGTTTTTGAAGTTGATGAAATCTGCCGGGCTAATCTACCTGAGAGGCTGGCTGCGGCTGGGCTACTCTGTAAAGTAGGTGGAATCATTGACGAGAGACTGTGACTCTTCCCTTTGGGCAGCTGTAAGTGTGGGGAAATGAAGCTCCCTTTAGAATCTGGGAATCTGTTGGCAGCGGACAGTGAAGGAATTCGCCGCGTTGTAGTCTGTCCCATTTTGGGACCTTCTCAGTTGGTTAACACTTCATAGGTACTTCTGCCTGAGGAGAGGCCAGCCCTAGGAGCAGTTTGTTGGGCAATGGATGCACTGTTCCTGACTTGGCAGTAAGCCATTCTACCTTACCAGCTGTCCTGCAACTCTCTAAGATTCGCCAGGTCACAAGCTTCTGCTCTGCAAATGGAGGGTAACTCAAAGACCAGCCTCTTTCTATGTGCTCAGTCTTACTCAGTGACTTGGCTGGACTTTTTCATATGAAGCTCCCACCTCTGTATGCTGCTGTTGGTCTGAAAACTCTGAGCTGGTGCCACTTTTGAATAGGATGCTGTTTGCCTGAAGACCTGAACCCAGTTTTTGGAATTGCCCTAAGGAGGAGCTTCCTCTCTGACCTCAAGGGGAGGAGGAGGTCATTAGGAAGTGGTGGGTGGAGCCACGTCTCTGTACTTCTGCTGTCTCTCCCTGCTCATCGAATAGCCCTTTGGCTATCTGTCTCTATTCACCCTGAAGTCTTTTTTGAGGAGCTGCAGAGGGTGCACAAGCCACTGTCTGGAGGTTCTTTGGAACACCCTCCTTTTGGGTGGGGTCAGCAGACACGAGAGTGCCATGTGGCCTAGTTACCAAGATGAGCACGAGTTCAACGCCCACCTGGTTTGCCGCATGTGCTGTATGGGTACGTGAAGTTTGTTCTTTGTCTGGGCCTGTGGATCCCAAAGAGCCCTTGCTCTCATTGACTCACAGGAATATATGGGCTTTGAAATCTTGCAGGTGTTACAAACTTCGGGCTTGTTAAAATGTGCAGGGGAATAGACTGTGGTGCCCTACTTCCTGGGGAACTTCTTAAGCTTGTAGTCACTGGCAGTTAAGAGCCTGAGCTTTGGGTGTGGGACTTTTTTATAGAGACTGAATTCATGCTCATGCTTCTTTTCGCCTGTATCAGGAAACCACTTTTAAGTTATGTTACATAGTTCTGAAAGTCCAGGGTGTATTTTTAGCAGAAGTTGGTTACGGAGTCCACCTCTGAGCAGACTGGATGGTGGGGGGCGGGGGTGGGGGCGGGGTGGGGAGGAGTCATGGCCTGGATTTCCTCTTTGGGGCTGATTGCTAATTCTCCATACACTTAGTCTCTTCTGCCAGTGGCGAGGAGCTAGGAAGACTTGAAGATGGTCTGTGGACAGGACCTAAAGAAGAGTTGGAGGCTAGGAGGAGTGTTGTGTAGGCTGCACTTAGATCTCCTTTGATAAAAGACTAGGGTTCATTTAAATAATATTCTGTGACCTTGAGCAAATGGCCTAGCCTTTATGGCCACAGGTTTCTTTTGGCTTCCAAACTACAGGGTGCTGGAGTGAGATATCAATTCATCACTTCTCAGTAAAATGAAAAAGATAAGGGGAAGGTAGTGTGCTTTTCATGAGCGAAACTCATTTAAAGAACTGTCCTTTACTTTGAAATTGCCCTTCCTACTTTTCTGATGTTAAAATGTCCTTTATTTTATGAATGAATTGTTCTTAGGTGGTAGTTTGGTTTTAGATAATGCCTACTTAACAAAAGAAAAGGTTAACAACTTTATGTTAGGTTTTCTGATTTATTTTGGAACATTTATTGGTTGGTGAAATCCAAGTTTGGGAACTCCTGGATTGATCATCGACTTTGATAATCAAACTTTTGATTTTATACTGTTGAGTCTCTAAAGCAGAACAAAATTGTGACCCAAATAGGTTTTCACTAAAATGGAAATCACTGGCTGTTTTATCAAAGGGAGATGACAGAAGAAATCTCAGAAGGGGTGTAGCATAGCTAGGGTTCCGATTCTGTCTCCTGACGGGGAGGCCAGTATTGCTAGATATTTAAGTGCTTTCTGAGAAACAGAGGTGGTATTATAATAATGTTTGGGGCACATGGAGGAGCCGTTTTAGTCTGTTGTTGCCATGTAGTCTAGCCTTTTATCTTTCTGGTATCATTGAGATTTCCTCCCTGAGATCTAGAGGAAAGAGGCTCTGTATCTGAAAGTGCTTAGAGATGAAAGGGCCCCTTTTCTGTAATCAACAGAGAAGTATAAGGAAATCTAGAATCTTTATTGAAAGTTTGGAAGCAAAAACGTTATTCTCTCTCATCCTACCTCTTTTAATCCCATGGCTAATAGTTAAAAGAGGGATTTTGGCATCACCTGTTTACTTGGGGCTCTTGCTCTACCACCAAATAGCTATATGAGGTGGGAGAATTGCTTAACCTTTCTATGCCTTGGTTTCTTCATTTGTTAAAAGAGGATTTAAATAGACCCTAACTCAGAGTCATTATGAGGAATACATGATATTCCAGCATTTAGCCCAGTGTAAGCTCTGCAGGTGGTTTTGATATGGCTGGTTCCCAAACTAAGATCTGGGAAGCATTGATCTATCTAGTCCAAACTCCTCACATTATAGATGAAACTCAGGTTCAACGAGGGAAGATGAGTATTCAGTAAGTTAAGAATCATAGGCTAGAGGCCAGCAAATCCAAGTTATAGGCCTGATTCTGCCACTATGGCACTTTCTCCAAGTTCTTAAGTCTCACAGGACTGGGATTTCTTCATCTTTAAGAT
Organism: Panthera leo; assembly: GCF_018350215.1. Lineage (NCBI taxonomy): Eukaryota > Metazoa > Chordata > Mammalia > Carnivora > Felidae > Panthera > Panthera leo. The sequence goes on from NC_056686.1 coordinate 30,133,002, forward strand.
ATTTTGAGGATTCTTAAACCTCTGATCTCTTTCTATCTGTGAAGTATTTAGTTTTTCTGAATGTGATAATCTAGTGAATTTTCAAGAAACTATCGAGCTTTTCTCCCTTTTCCCTTCTGCTTGTATGCCTCTCCCTCTATCTCTATGGCTCATTTCTCTTGCCACATGCTTACTCCCAGATTAGTTCTGTATCTAACTTCTGTCTTATATTCTCTGATTCCCAATAGAGCAAGGAATTATTATTCATAAAGTTCCTGTTTGCCTGAGAAATAACATAAAACTTTAATTTTATTTTGAAGTTTCTAGAATTATCACTTCCTTAAACTCCCAAATCTCAGTCTTCATTGAGACATAAGCCTGTACCAACCCTTGGTGATAGATTTCTGTCATGAATCCTATTATAGCTTTGGTTTGCACCTCCCTTCTTCCCGTTATTACACAGGACTATATTGTGTTGTCTCCTAATAATTTCATGATGGCAGTAGGTGTGGTGGTTAAAAGTCTGTGATAGACGTGAATTTGAATCTCCATTCTGCTACTTGCTAACTGTGTGACTTCTGGCAAATTATTAATAAGCCTCTTTGAGCCTCACTTTGAACTATAAAAATGAGGATAAATAATGCGTACTTGATAGAGTTGTGAGGAGTAAATCAAATACTAAATGAGACAGGCTTTGCACAGTGCCTGACACAGAGTACACACAATATCTAGGTCAGTCTTATCTCCCAAAGTTGACTTATATATGTCTGAGGATAGGAATCATTTATAATGCTGGTGCCGTTATACATTTTTGGTAAGCACAGTTTAATTGCTTGATCTCCAACTCATCTTTTCTCTATTCCTCTCCTCCCCTCCCCCTCCCAACCTCCCTTCCCCTCTCTTTTCCTCTCCTTTCTTCTCTTTCTCTCCCCTCCCTCCCTCTCTCTCCTTTTCTCCCTCCCTTCCTTTCTTATCGAAGCATAGTTGACAGACAATGTTATGTTAGTTTGAGACATATGATTCAATAAGTTTATACCTTATGCTGTGCTCACCACAGTGTATCTACCCTCTGTCACCACACATTACTATTACAATATTATTGACTATATTCCCTATGCTGTACCTTTTACCCCTGTGCGTTATTCATCCCATAGCTGGAAGCCTGTATCTCCCACTCCCCTTTACACATTTTGCCCACCCCCACACCCCACTCCCCTTTGGTGACCACCAGTTTGTCCTCTGTATTTGTGGATCTGTTTCTTCAGCCCATTTTCTTTGAGCTTACATTAAGTGGTTCAAAGTCTCCTGGATCCAGATGTGGCAAGAAGAATTTAGGAAAGCTGTAACTGTAGATGGGACATCTGAATGGAAATCCATGCTCCCTGCTGAAAAGCAGCCTTTTTTTCTTTCTTTTTTTTTTTAGGGAGAGAGAGAGAGAGCACAGAAGGCAGAGGGAGAGGGAGAGGGAGGGAGGGAGGGAGGGAGAGGAGAGAGAGAGAGAGAGAGAGAGAGAGAGAGAGAGAGAGAGAGAGAGAGAAAATACCAAGCAGGCTTCATGGCCAGCACTGAGTGTGGAGCCTAATGTGGGGTTGGGGAGGGGGCCTCTTTTGGACAACCACGAGACCATGACCTAAGCTGAAAGCAAGAGTCCGATGTTTAACCCACTGGGCCACCCAGGAGCACCCCTCCACCCCCCGCCTTTTTGGAAAAGTAGCCTTTTAATTATCATTTGGGAATACTTCTTTAGTCTGACTTTGAAAATACCATCACTTGTAGATAATAACCTTGGCGCATAGTGGGCTTTCAGTGTATATTTGTTAAATGAATGAGTATTCTTGAGTATCCATTGTTGTCTTAATTGTTTAGAGAAATTTAAAACATGGTTCTTGACTCCAAAGAGCTAAAGTTCAGATAAATAGGATTTACATATAGATGTATCTAACAATAGGTTTTATATGCTTGGTGCCAAGTAAATTGAATAAACATAGGCACCTCGAGGCATCTAGAGGTGGCTGGCATAGCCAAAAAGGTATAAAGGAAGAAGTGGGATTTCAGTTGGGTCTTGTAAGGAGGCTCTAACTTAGATGATCCAAAAAGAGTGGAGGGCGGGGGCAGATATTCCAGTAGGGGCAGATGGTGAACAAAGACAAGAATGTGCAAAGTGTGTTTGGAAACAATGATATCAGAATGGTTGTAGTGAGGTCTTGTAGGGGAGAGCCTAAAGAAAAAGTTGGAAGAATAGATTGTAAATTTCTTCAGGTCAGAGGCTACGTCTTTGTCTCCTCCAACCACCTAACATATAGTGAATAAAAAGTAGACTCAAATATCAAAGGGTTGTAGCAGACTATGGAGTAAAGCGCCTGGACTTAGTCTTCTGGGAGCCACTAAAAGATTTTGAGTAGAGGGATAATATGGGCAAAGTGGTGATTTAGGAAGATTTGTTGAGAGAGGCTGTGTGCTGTACTTGCCACAGCCTCACTGGCAAACAGTTAGCTTCAAATCTGTATCTTCAATTTTGACTGCTCTTCTGAACTCTAGACCTAGGGTTCCAACTGTCAGCAAGAAGGTCCTGCTAACACTTCATTATTTTTCTTCTCCTTTACCCAACCTGTGCACAACCAATCTGTGCCTCCTTCTGTTTTCCTAATCTCAAGACACTACTCCTCCCAGTTGCTAGAAACATTATTTGACCAACATTTGTTGACTAGAAACATTGGAATTGTTTTGAACCCTCCCTTTCCTTACCATATCTAGTTACTGTTTAAGGGCTATTGTTTCTGCCTCTATTTTATCTTGCAGATCTTGACTGCCCTCCTTTAATCCCTGCTGCCTCTGCCCTAATTCATGCTCTTAGATTTCTTTCTTGGTTTGTCATGGTAGACATCTAGCTTGTTCTTGTACCTCTTAGTTGTCTGTCTGCTGCAGTCTGGCCTTCAGTTCAATGCCAGATTAATCCTTCAACACCCTCTTGTTCAGAAAATCTCAGTGTTACCATTTTATTTGCTGAATTAAGTACATACTCCTTCAGTTTTCTGGAGTGATTTAACCTCAGATGACCTTGCTAGCTTCCTTTCTCATTATGTTGCTAATTGTAGGCTATGCATAGCTATACTATTCCCTGAAACATATCCTCTGTACTTACACATCTCCCAATCGCTGCTCCTGCTTTTTCTTCTGTTCGGCATTCTTTTTTTTTTTTTTTTTTTAACGTTTATTTATTTTTGAGACAGAGAGAGACAGAGCATGAACGGGGGAGGGGCAGAGAGAGAGGGAGACACAGAATCTGAAACAGGCTCCAGGCTCTGAGCTGTCAGCACAGAGCCTGACGCGGGGCTCGAACTCACGGACCGTGAGATCATGACCTGAGCCGAAGTCGGACGCTTAACCGACCGAGCCACCCAGGCGCCCCCCCGTTTGGCATTCTTTAACTCCTTTTTGGGCTGTCCAAATCCTAATTGTTATCCAAGGTTTAGTTCAAGCATCATGCCTTCCATGACTCTCCTCCTGCCCCTCTATCAGAATTAGCCAACTCTGTAATTATCAGCATCATGTTGTGTAGCTTGTATATGGTGTGTTATTTGCTTGATAATATTGTTAATTATTTACATATTGGTCTTTGCACTAGGTTGTAAACTTCGTGAGGTCAAGGCACAGGCCTTTTCTGACTATCTACTTCCCTTCTCTGTCAGCTCAGGTATCTCAGTTTGACATTTCCAGGTAGTTGGTGCTTCTTGGGCTTCTTGAACCATTTGTGATTTTTCTGTGGTCCCCCAGGGAAACAAGCAAAAGCTATTCTCTTATTTGCTTTTTTAATGATTTATAATGCACTGGGACTATGTTATAGGCTACGTTGGATTAGAACACAGAGCTTTGCACTGCAAATGCAGGCTTTAATTCCAATTTTAGGCCTATTGTCAAATTGTTTCTGGCAGAGTAGGACAGATAGACGTGTAAACAGTGATATCTTGTACCAAGCACAAGAGGAAGATCACCTCAACTAGTGTGTATAAGGGATAGGAAAAGCTCCTGGAGGAAGTGATGGTTGAGTTGAATACAGAACAATAAGTAATCAGAGAAAAGGGAACTATATTCCAAGCAGAGGGAACAGTAAATACAGGGGAAGATTACATTCGGCAAGAATGTTCAGGAAGGCTGAAAGAATTTTTATGAAACAGGAGAGAGGAATGAGTGGCAGGCAGGCAGCACATCATAATGGGTCTTAGATGCTGAGATAAAAAGTTTAAATATTATCCTGAATGGAGGCATCAGGCTTTGGAATCCAGTGGAGCTGAGTTCAGATTTGACTTCATTATCTACCTTGTGATCTCCGAAAAATTACCTACCCTCTCTAAGCTTTATTTTTCCAGTAAAATAATATTTAATTTTCAGGGTTGTTGAGCATTAGAAGCAATATATGTAAGGTGTGTAGCACATAAGCAGGTGTTCAATAAATGTTAACTGTTAATATTATTAGGAGGATACAGAGTCATTGAAGGATTTTAAGTCAGACAGTAAGAAGATTAGTTTTGCCAGAAAGATGGCTGGCAGCATTGAGAAGGATAGTGTCTTAATTTGGGCTGCCATAATAAAACCACACACATGGTAGCTTTCACAACACACCTTGATTTCTCACAGTTCTGGAGGCTGGAAGTCCAGGATCAAGGCAACTGCAAATGTGTTGTCTGGTGAGAGCCCTCTTGCTGGTTCATAGACTGGTGTCTTCTCACTGTACCCTCACATGGCAGAGAGAGGACTGTCTGGGGTCCTTTTATATAGAACCACCTTTTTATAAGGCTCCACCCTCTTGATCTAATCATGTTCCGAAGGCCTCACCTCCTGATACTATCACAGTGGGGGGTTAGGATTTCAACATATAAGTTTAGGGGAGGAGATACAAACATTCAGTCCTCAACACATGGATTATAGTAGGGAAACCTGTTAGAAACAGAGAGAAAAGAAAAGTTCAGTTTTAGACAAATTGAATTTGAGATGAGCATGAAATAAATGTTTAGGAGGCAATTAGGCATATGGGAGTGGTATTTAGGATGAAAGCGTGAGCTTAAGATATGGATTTGAAAATTATCAGTTATGATTGAAAACATAGGAGTAGATGAAGTCATTCTGGGAGAATGGAGAGAACAGCTCTTCGTAACTTTTTTTAAAAGCTGTGTTTTTGGGGGGCACCTGGGTGGCTCAGTTGGTTAATAAGCATCTGACTTCAGCTCAGGTCATGATCTCGCGGTTTGTGAGTTTGAGCCCCCGTCATGCTCTTTGCTGACAGCTCAGAGCCTGGACCCTCCTTCGGATTCTCCCTCTCTCTCTGCCCCTTCCTCACTTTCGTGCGCTCGCTCTCTCTCGCTCTCTCTCTCTCTCTCTCAAAAATAAACATTAAAAAAAAAGACAAGTAAAAGCTATGTTTTTCCCCTTCCACCATGCACATAACACCCACCTGTATCTTAAGAATACAGAATGAAGGAAAGAGGGTGAAGGATGAGTAAACATATAAGGAGTGAGCAGAAGAGAAGGAATAACCCAAAGAGGAAGAGGAACACTAGGGTAGAGTGGAGTCTGAGATTCATGAGGGAGAGTGGGTTTAAAAGCTGAAGGAATGATCAGCAGTGTCATTTGAATTGACAGGAAGGTGATTGTGGAGAAAGCAGTTTCAGTGAATTTGTGGGGCTGGAGGCCACAAAGGTCACATGGGGGACTAGGAGGAGAGGAAGTGGAGACAGCATTGTCATCATACTTGTTCAGGAAGTCAAGGGGAAAGGAAAGAGAGAAGTTAAAGATATACAAGCTACGGGATAATTGTTGGATTAAGGTTCCTGAGGGAAGAGAAGAGATGGGATCCAGATTTTAGGTGGAAGGACTTGCCTAAGTTACAGGAAGGACATCTCTGCCAGTGAAACAAAAAGAAAGAAAATTAGGGTATATTGGTAGCTCAGTGGACTGTAATGCTCTTAATAAAAGTTGGAAACAAGTATTAAATCCTTCTAATTAAGTAATCCCTGCATGATTAATTGGTGCCTCAATATGTACAATCTTAGAATTTCCCAGTGGGCAGTTGGGTTCTTTGTTGTCAGTTCATAGCCTTTGGTGGGGCCAAGTTTATAAGAAGCATCAAAAATATGGCCTTTTCTTTGATTGGGTACCTTTGAAAATTGTACCTTTGCTGGGCCTGGAATTAAATTAGGGATTTGTGTGTAGGAAGCCAAACCTAAAACTTATTTTAAAAGTTTCAAAGTCTGAGCTGTTTGGAGCATTTTGAAGGTATAATAGTTAAAGTTGCTCTTTGGCTTCCCTAATGAATTTCCTTGCTAAAAATATTAATGATCTTAAACCCCAGGTACTGCAGTATCCTTGTCTTAATGCTTAAATTGGAAAGAACTTGCATGTAATTGATGGGTCTGCAACACAGGATCCTAAAAAAGAATCCTCCAGCTTTGGGGCACTGTTGTTCCATAAAACCCTTTTCTGAGGAGCTTCTGGCTCAGCTCTAAAGCAGGCTAGCTGGTCTTGAAAAGGGCTTGTAATCACGTTGCCCTTAGTAGTTATGTTCAGAGTAAGTACTCAGACCTCTCACTCCTGAATTGAAAGTCAGTTTTTTAGCTATTAGAAACATGACTGATATGAGAACATTAGGTCTACCTAGCGCATTATTATCCTGTAAGGACTTGGTAGGTGAATAGAATAGCTTATTGATATAATAAGATGGAATGAACAGTCTCCATCATGCCTGTTGCATCTTTAGGTCTAAAATAAAGGAGGCAGTGGACTAAAGAGAAATCCTATGAATTCCGCCTCTTTTATTTTTTTTTTTTCAACGTTTTTTTTTTTTTTTTTTTTTTTTTTTTTTTTTATTTATTTTTGGGACAGAGAGAGACAGAGCATGAACAGGGGAGGGGCAGAGAGAGAGGGAGACACAGAATCGGAAACAGGCTCCAGGCTCCGAGCCATCAGCCCAGAGCCGGACGCGGGGCTCGAACTCACGGACCGCGAGATCGTGACCTGGCTGAAGTCGGACGCTTAACCGACTGCGCCACCCAGGCGCCCCAATTCCGCCTCTTTTAAAATGTTGATTAGTTTAGGGGCACCTGGCTGGCTCAGTCGGCTGGGTGTCCAACTCTTGATCTTGGCTCGAGTCTTGCTCTCAGGGTGGTGAGTTCAAGCCCCATGTTGGGCTCTGCGCTGGGTGTGAAATCCATTAAAAAAAAAAATAAAGTTGATCAGTTTAAAAGGACACTTGTTAACTTTTCCAACTATGTATTAACCTGTCACAGCAAACGCATACAGCTTTTATGATAAAAGAAATTCTGAAAAGAAAAATAAGAAGGAAAACTTGTGTCTCCAAGGTGAGAATTTTGTAAAATTAGAAACAGGCCACTCTTGGTTAAGAAGGTATTAAGTGTAGTGAAGCAGAATGGGTTTGGTAGTGGTGAAAATGTAGGGGGTGGGGCAGAACTTTCAGTTGGCTTTTTGTTTTCTCATCATGGCTGCATGTTTCAGCACACAGGTGACACTGCGCTGTTGGCTTTTTTACCTGTTGGACTGTTTTCTTGTAGGTAACTTGGCTGTGATTTCATTCTGTGTGTTTTGTTAGCCAGTCTTCTAATCATATATTGGCCAGTCAAGAAAGTTTTTAAAAAAAAAAAAAAATTTTTTTTAACGTTTATTTATTTTTGAGACAGAGAGAGAGACAGAGCATGAACGGGGGAGGGTCAGAGAGAGAGAGACACAGAATCTGAAACAGGCTCCAGGCTCTGAGCTGTCAGCACAGAGCCCGATGCGGGGCTCGAACTCACGGACCGTGAGATCATGACCTGAGCCGAAGTCGGCCGCTCAACCGACTGAGCCACCCAGGCGCCCCAAGAAAGTTTTTGTTTTAGGTCATATCCTGCAGACCTTTAGCTGTTAGCAGCTTTGGGAGGTACAAAAAGTAAAGCATGGTCTCCTTCCTTAAGGAGGTAATGATCTCATGGGTGATGTGAGAGTAAGCATATTAAAAGCCAGGACTCTCTATATAAGTGCTGACTGAGTGATTAGCATAGTAAGAACCATAAAAATTTGTAGGACAGAGACTGTTGAGCCTGGAGTTGTCAAGAAAGGCTGCCAGAGTAGTTTTCTCAAGCATACATCTGATCATGTCATCTCCTATTTAAAATCTTTCAAAGCTTCCTCTTACCTATCTCTACCAATTTCTTAGTGGTAAAGTTTGAACTCCTTTGCTTGCAAGAACGGTCATGATTTGACCCATGCCATCCTATCTAGTTTTAAATCTCTCCACTACCTAATACACATCCTTTCTTTCAACCATCCTTGATTCTGTGCTCTTCTCTGAACATAAGCTCCCAGTTGTCTCCGTGAATTTGCATTACGTGAAACTTCGTGTAGTAGCTTTGTCCCTTCCTTTTAATTCCTGGCTAACTTCTACTCATCTTTTAAGGTTTAGGTAGAGTCATTCATCTGGAAACTTTCACTAACTGCTCATGTTTCCCTCTCCTGTTCAGGTAGCTTAACCATTTCTCTTGTGTTCTTGAGCACTCTGTGCTTAGCTCTGTTATAGCATGTATCAAACTGTATTGCAGTTATTTCTCTTTTCTGCTAGACTTTTTCTTTTCTTCTCTTCTCTTCTCTTCTCTTCTCTTCTCTTCTCTTCTCTTCTCTTCTCTTCTCTTCTCTTCTCTCTTCTTTTCTTAGTAGGTTCCATGCCCATTGTGGGGCTTGAACTCAGGACCCTGAGATTAGGAGTTGCCTCCACCAACTGAGGCAGCCAGGTGCCCTGTCATCTCTTTTAAAGAATAGGGACTGTGACTTTGGTATCTATTGTCAGAGTCAAACACAGGCTCTTCTAGGGAGCTAGGTCCTTAATAAAGACGTATTTATGAAATACGTAAATGAGTAAATGAATAAACTAAAATGAGTAAATGAATAAACTAAATTTTAAGGAATAAATAGCATTTGGAGAGGTAGAGAGGGAGAGATTAGCATGTCATGAAGAGAAAATAGTATGAGCAAAGTGTCAGTGATTTAGATGAGACTATAGTTGTAAGTGGATTCTTTTGTGTTTGTTTTTGTGTCAAGTTTTTATTTAAATTCTAGTTAGTTAACATATAGTGTAATATTGGTTTCAGGAGTAGAATTTAGTGATTCATCACTTACATATAACACCCGGTGCTCATCCCAACAAGTGCCCTCCTTAATACCCATCACCTATTTACCTCACCCCCCACCCACTTCTCTCCAGCAACCCTCAGTTTGTTCTCTATAGTTGAGTCTCATGGTTTGCCTCTCTTTCTGTCTCTCTCCCTTTTTTTCTCTTCCCCTATGTTCATCTGTTTTGTTTCTTAAATTCCACATATGATTGAAATCGTATGGTATTTGTCTTTCTCTGACTGACTTATTTCATTTAGCATAATACACTCTAGCTCCACCCACATCATTGCAAATGGCAAAATTTCATTCTTTTTGATGGCTCAGTAATATTCCATCTTGTGTGTGTGTGTGTGTGTGTGTGTGTGTGTGTGTGTGTGTGTGTGTGTGTATGCCACATCTCTATGCATTCATAATTCAATGCACTCAGGCTCTTTCCATAATTTGGCTATTGTTGATAATGCTGCCATAAACATTGGGGTGATGTGCCCCTTCGAATCAGTATTTTTGTAGCCTTTGTGTAAATCCCTGGTAGTGCAATTGCTGGGTTGTAAGATAGTTCTGTTTTTAACTTTTTGAGTTATAAGTGGATTCTGATTCAGTCTGCAGATGACACAGGTTTGGAAAGGATAATGAAGATGTTAGATAACTGAATCAGCATCTAAAAAGATCAAAATACATTGGAATTACAGTGGTCAAATCTAATAAAGATCTTGGCTTTGAATATTTACAGGACTCTATTAAGTGAAAGACTACACTTAAAAAAAAAATTCTAGGGGCGCCTGGGTGGCTCAGTCGGTTAGGTGTCCGACTTCAGCTCAGGTCGCGATCTCGCGGTCCATGAGTTCGAGCCCCACGTCGGGCTCTGGGCTGATGGCTCAGAGCCTGGAGCCTGCTTCCGATTCTGTGTCTCCCTCTCTCTCTGCCCCTCCCCCATTCATGCTCTGTCTCTCTATGTCTCAAAAAAAATTAAAAAAAAAAAGTTAAAAAAAAATTCTAACAGTTCCAAATGAGAGCCAATAGGTAGAGTTTATAGTGAAGCAAATGATGACATTTTATAGAACTATTAAATCAATATGTATTGCCTTAGGAGGTAGTAAATTCTCTATTAAATCTTAAATATCAGGAATATTATAGAAGTATGCAGGATCTGGGCATACCTTTCAACCCCGAATAGATGATTCTTCGTTGTTGAAGGGAATCATGTTTCAGCAGGGAATGACACTAGATAACTAATTCTAACTCCTAAGTTCTGTGGTATATAGTAGGAAGAAATCAGTGTTCTTGCAAGGCAGGAAAGGATTCAAAGCTGAAAAGAAGGATGTGAAGTTCAGACCAGAGACAAGGATGAGGTAGCCTTACCGAATGGCTATAAACTTAGAAATGTGAGCAGGTAGTACATTCACCTAGAAGTAGAGAGAGAGTGTTGGCATTATTTGGAATGGTGCCTATGTGACCCTTACTAGGTAGTCAGTTAGAAAGGAAGAACCAGGCAGCGGGGAGGGAAAACCTCACTGATGTTTGTGTGGATTGCTAGTGAACCAGAGTTCTATAATTCTGCCACTTTCTCCTCTGGAATGCTGACTGACTTGGAGCAAAAAATGGAAGAGTTGAGCAATGTGGTAATTCAGGTTTGCAGATTGTCACGGTGAATTTAGTGGTAGAAGGTTAGGTAGATGACAGTTCCTGGGGTATTAATGATGGCAGCTTTGAATTGCTTAACTGTGTTGTCTAGCATAGACTGGAATAATCTTAGATGCTCTTAAAGGGAATGGAGTGATGAAGGTTAGGAATGATTAGAGGTATAGAAGTTTGATAAAGATGACTGTTAAGTAGGTATGTTTGGAGCAGAAATGAGGCCCAGGAATGGCAGCATGATGGCTGGATATGCACAGGAGATCAAGTAATTTGAGGATGCCAGAGGGTGCCTGTGAAGATAATCAGTGTGAACTAAATTGTTGCGGAGGTTAAGGTAGATTTACCATGTGGAGGGGGACAGGTGGCAGGGAGTGGTCCATGACAGCAAGGATGATTTGAATAAGGTAGTATGGGGATGGCATAGGCTTCAAATAGAAGAAAAAGAGTAAGGCTGATGGATCAGTGGGGTGGAAGCACCCTGGGGAATTGGCGGGTGTGGTAGAAAGGGAGTCCTCTGCAGGACCAGGGCTCTGGAACAGTGATTGCCAAGTATTGGCAGTCATATATTTGTTAAAGAGGTGCACAAAATGGAGAATGAAGGAGAATTTGCCTACAAAGAAGTGGCTCTGTAAGACTTAGGAGAAGGAAGGGGTGGGGGAGATGTGCAGTGTGGGTAAACTGAGCAGCTTTCTGACTTTGCCTGATTGGTAAAGGCTGGTGAGGAAAGTAGGAGCAGAGCATTGGCCAGGCAGATCAGTTTGCAGAGAGGGAGATGTAACCACTGCCAATACAAGGGTCCCAAATGCCAAGGCCACTCCACCTCTTCTGCAGGTGGTGTTCACAGCTTTGGCTTTATGGAGGTTGTTTTGGGGGAAGCAGAGAATCACTCACTCCCCAGAGGATTATGATGTTAAAGAGACTTCGCCACAATATGGTTTCTGAGGCATATGGGATTCTGTCTCATCTGTAAAGCGGCAACATGGTCGGGATAGGGGAGGAAGTCCAGAGAGGCCAAATCTTCCCAACAACAAGACACTTCTCATGGGTCTATGGAAACTATCTTCACAGTCCACGGAGAAGCTGGGGTGTGGACGAAGCGGGGTATGGGAACTTTCCGGGCAGCACTAAGCCAGTGCCTTCTCTGTGTTTCCTTTACAGATGAACGGGACCGTGTTCAGAAGAAGACATTCACCAAATGGGTCAATAAGCACCTGATGAAGGTAGGACTCCTTCACAGATGTTGCACTGGCACCTCTGGCTGCTCTTCAGCTGGATTTATCAGTCTTGTCTCTTGGATAGTTCAGATTGCTTGTCATGTGCTCAATGTAGATACACATGTGACTTTTTAAAAATAACTAACATAGTCATAACAGTGTGGAAACTTGTACTGATCGGTTTCTTGGAGACGACAGTAATAAATGCCATTACCTCAGAAGGTTGAGGGTTGAGGTTGCCGGGGGTGATTCCTAGATTCAAAGAACACTTTGTTCCTAGCTTTATAAATTATCTTCTAAGCTTCCTTCTTTATTTTTTTTCTAGGTTTGACCACTGTGTAAGGATGGGGAAGAGGGGCTTTTATTCTCTAAGTGTACAAATCATAAATGTTTAGTTTAAGCAATTTTTACATGTGTATATACATTATAACCACCATGCAGTTTAAGATGCGAGTACTTCCAGAATTGCTGGCAGGGGGGTTGGTGGGGAGGGACAGATTTTATTATTATTTTTAAATAGAGGAGAAACCTAGGCAGAGGCCTGTTATAATTTTTTTTTTTAACATTTATTTTTGAGACAGAGAGAGACAGAGCATGAATGGGGGAGGGGCAGAGAGAGAGGGAGACACAGAATTGGAAGCAGGCTCCAGGCTCTGAGCCATCAGCCCAGAGCCCGACGCGGGGCTCGAACTCACGGACCACGAGATCGTGACCTGAGCTGAAGTTGGACGCTTAACCGACTGAGCCACCCAGGCACCCCAAGCAGAGGCCTGTTAAAAGCCCACCTCAGGGAGCGCCTGGATGGCTCACTTGGTTGAGTGTCTGACTTCAGCTCAGGTCATGATCTCATAGTTTGTGAGTTCGAGCCCCACATCGGGCTTGCTGCTGTCATTGTAGAGCCCGCTTCAGATCCTCTGTCACCGCTTCTCTCTGTCCCTCCCCTGCTCACACTCTCGCTCTCAAAAGAAATAAAAACATTAAAAAAACACACACACACCTCAGACTAAGCAGTGTGACTAATATGGCAGTCAATATTTGAAAACAAAAGTTTTGAATATTGTATAATAATTACTCAAATAATTCAGAAAATTTTGAGTTCTATTGATTACTGCTCTGGGAAAGGTCACCAGTGACCTCTTAATTGCTGTATCCAGTAGCCTGGTTTTGTCTTTCTCTTATTTGATTTCTCTACAGCATCTGATACTGTTGACTAATTTATTATTCCTTAAAACCCTCTTTTATGTTGGTTTCTCCTACACTGCTTTTTCCTGAATTACCTCTTTCCTCTATGAATGCCTTTTTCATGCCTCTCTGACTGGCCTTTCTTTCTGACTTCTCCATGTTGCTGGTCCCTAGGGTCCTAACCTTACCCATTTTCTAGTTTTGTTCTCTGTACTCGTCTTTGGCAGTCTCTTGTGTTAGTCACAGGGATCACTGGTGGCGCGGAATGCAAGGAAGCACAGGAAGAAAAAGAATACAAGGTGATCTCATAGAATCTGGTGTCTGGAGGCAGCTAGGCTTTACGAAAAACTAAACATTATCAGGCAGCTACTCTCTTTTTATGAGGCCTTGTGTTCTTTCACTTTTATTTCTTTCTGTATGCCTCCTGTGTCTCTGCATTTCTCCCATTGCTTGTGTGTAAGCTGTGGTGGTTGTCTCTCAAATGGTGATATAAACCCTTGTGGCTGCAGGATTCTGAAGACAACAGAAAATCTGATCGGCTGGGGTTTCTTTTTCCTCCATGGGTCAGGTGTCCATCTATAGCTCAGTAATCTGTAGCTAGGGAGATGGTTACATAAATTAAACGTACCTCCTTAGGGCCACTTGTTTAATGGGAATTGCAGGTGAGGGTAGTTTTCAGACTATAAAGTATGGATAAGGACATAATGAGGGGCACCTGGGTGGCTCAGTCTGTTAAGCGTCTGACTCTTGATTTCAGCTCAAGTCATGATCTCTTGGTTCTCTCTGAGATTAAGCCCCACGTGTGGCTCTATGCTAATAGCACAGAGCCTACTCGGCATTCTCTCTCTGCCACTTATGTGTGCACACGCACTCTCTCTCTCAAAAAAAAAAAAAAAAAAAAAAAAGGACATAATAATAGAGCCATTTCCTGTATTCTTTCCTAAGCCAAAGACCGTGTACTAGACACGTTCATCTGGATGTCACTCAGACATATCTTATATTCAACACATCGCAAATTGCTAAATATTTTCACTCACGTACCTAGCTGTCCAAATTAGGAACATAGAATCGTACTATTTTCAGCCTGCCATTCATTCCCTTGTCACCAGCTCCAGTCACTCACTTCCAACTCAGAAAATGCTTGCATCTGACTTTTCCTCTCTATCTCCATGACTTCTGTTCTAGTCTAGGGCCTCTTCAGCTTGCCTTGACCACTGTAATAGTTCCCAATATTGCTTTCTGTAGTAACAATGTTAAGGAAAATAGTTTACTGAGTGCTTCCTGTAAAGCAGACATTCTGTACTAAGTCCCTTACATGCATTATCTCATTTAATCCTCACTGACAATTGCTGTAGACTCTAGTAATTTTCCCATTTTATCAATGAGGAAAATGAGGTTTAGGGAGGTTAACTTGTTCAAGGTCACACCACTAGAAAGAGGCAGAACTGAAATTTTAGAATTCAGGCAGCCTAAAGTCTAGAACTTGTGCTGTTAACATCAGTAATGGCCCCGGCTTCTGCCTACCTTTCCAGCCTCAGAGTGTTGAATTTCCCTCCTACCTCAGGCTCTTGCTGAACCATGTGCCATGCTATTTTATGACTCTGTATCTTTGCTCATGCTGATTTCTCTGATTTCTCTGCGTGGAGCCTTCTCCAGCTCTGTTTTGCCTGCATAATACCGATTTAACACCTCCTCAATAAATATTTTCCGGAATCTCCCATATGGAATTGACTACCCTTTTCTTTGTGCTCTCACTGTATTCCTTACATACTTCTGTTACAGTATTTATATACATTCCATATTTTCTGTTTGATTGTAACTTGAAGGCAGATCTTATGTCTTATTTTGTTAGCGTCAGAAGAAAGAAGAAAGGAAGAGACACATGGAGAGAAAATTGCTATTTCCCTCTAATTCCTTCAGTCTGTACCATTTGCCCTCAGTTTGGTGACACAGAACTCTGTCATGATGCAGAACCCTTCCCAAGCTGGTTCCAAGCTGCCCAGCTTCATTTGCAGGCATTCTCGCCTGTGTGGCCTGTGCTTGGTCACATGACACAACTCAGTGCTCCCTAAACACTGTGTTCTTTCACACCTCTTTGCTTATTCATTTCTCTCTCCCGGGAATGCACATCCCAGTGTCCTCTGCCTGGCCATCACCCACTTACCCTTTAAGGCCCAGCTCAATATCACCTTCCTGAGAATCTGACCTCCAGTCCTTAGACTAAATTAATTGCCACTCTCTGTTCTACACCACTTTGAAGTGATGCCTCGTGTGCTCACTCATTGGTCTCCTCCGTTGGTGCACTCACTGAGGGCTAGGGTTTGTATTGTACTACTTTGTCTACTATGTACTGCACCACAGATGTGAGAAGTACCCAGTATTTGTTGCCCTGAGTAAATAATATTCTAATAGTGCTTTATAGCTTATAAAGCACATTCTTATCTGGCTTGATTCTTATAATAACTGAAGGAAGTAAAGGTTTTTAATCCTCTCGATGCTCACAACTAAGGAAAGTGAGAGTCAGAATGATAAAGTGACTTTCCCAAGATCATACAGCTGGTGGAAGGATGGAGCTAGGGATCACTCACAAGTCTCATGATGAAAATTACTTGTTCTTTCTACCAAATATGCCCCCAATTTATTTTTTCATGCCTCATCTCTAACAATCAGAAGAACTGAATTTATCCTGACTCAGGCTTGTCCCTTAAACTTTGTACTTTGAATACAAATACACTGGCTCGCTGCTGTTGCTGGTTGGACCTCTGCCTCTGCTGTGTGATGACAGGAGGCCCAGGGAGGGAGAAACCAGATGAATACAGCGGAGCATTGTTAGAAATTGGAAGCTGGCCAGAACTTTACTTCAGTCCCCGGCTATTTTTCATCTCTTCTCAGACACCCAGCCAAGGGCATTTCTCATCTAGGGATATTTCAGAGGGAGTCACTGCTAATCAGAATCACTGCTCCATGCTGGCATCCTTTGAACTTTGGTCTGAGAATTACAGATCGAGATTTGCTTTTTGTAGTTCAGGCATCCCTTGCTGTGCTCCCCAAGTACACCCAGATTAACGTGGCCATTGGCAAGTAGATGGATATAAGATCAAAGCAACCAAGCCTCCTAAGTTCTAGATTTAGTTGACCTAGGATCCCTTGGATCCCCAGCTATCTCTGTGGGAAACAGTTTGTTGTGGAATAAGCAAATTAATTCTTCTTTCTTAGTTGAGAACACTCTTGGTCCAATCTTAAAAGAGATTTGCTAAGGCTGTTAGCATCTTAATATATAAGTAACCTAATTTAGAATGCAAGCCTACAAACCCAAGAGTTCTGAGCATATACTAGAACCATCAAAAGGAAAAATCTAGAGTTTTGTTATTTAAAAAAATTTTTTTTTTCAAGTAGACTCCTCACCCAACGTAGGGCTCGAACTCATGACCTCGAGATGAAGAGTTGCATGCTCTACTGGCCAAGCCAGCCAGGCACCCCCAAATATCCAAAGTTTTAAATGAGCGCGGGTCTTTCACAGGTAAAAAGTCTGGGACAATTATAATCTGTTTTTTAGCATTAGCTTTTAGGCTTTTCCTCAAGGATAAATTTGGCCATGGAATCAATATGGAATTCCCCTTACAGTTTAGAAATCTGAGTTCAGGGGCACCTGGGTGGCTTGGTTGGTTAAGCATCCAACTTCAGCTCGGGTCACAAGCTCCCGGTTCGTGTGTTCGAGCCCCACATCAGGCTCTGTGCTGAGAGCTCAGAGCCCAGAGCCTACTTCAAGTTCTGTCTCCCTTGCTCTCTGCCCCTCCCCTACTTGTGCTGTGTCTCTCACTGTCTCTCAAAATTGAATAAATGTTAAAAAAAAAAAAGAAAAAAAAGAAATCTATGAATTCAGGGGCGCCTGGGTGGCTCAGTTGGTTGAGCATCTGACTTTGGTTCAGGTCATGATCTCACGGTTCATGGGTTCAAGCTCCGTGTTGGGCTCTGTGCTGACAGCTTGCTCAGAGCCTGGAGCCTGCTTTGGATTCTGTGTCTTGCTCTCTCTGGCCCTCCCCCGCTCACTCTGTGTCTCACTGTCTCTCTCAAAAATAAAATAAAAACATTAAAAAAAAAAGTTACTAGGTTCACTTTTACATACCCTGTACCTTTTATAAGTGTAGATGAGAATAAATAACATATTCTTCTCTTTAAAACTTTCTTCTCTGACCTGTTTATCATTCTTCAACATAGTTTGGGTCAAGGAAATTGAGCTGCTTGTGTTTCTTTTAAGTCTTAGAGGAAAGGTTTTTTTGATCAGAGTTTCTGCAGGTGTCAGAGAATACCACATGACAATCCTTGGTTCTCTTTGGGAAAGGAAGAGGTCCTCTTAATATGTCCTTTCTACCCTTCAAGCATCATGGAAGCCTTGTGAAGGGAAAGAGCACTGAACTTGGAGTTGGGAGACAGTGATGGACACTTCCCATATCAGTGATCTTATACAGGGTACCTAACTTGACCAGGCAACACTTTTCTCATCTGCCAGCTGGGAGTGTTAAAATCCCTTTGGGCCAGATTCTGATTCCAAGTACCCAAGTGCAGTTTGTTCCCTTTGCTAAAGCTACTCAGAAATTTGGGGAAGCTGTTTCTTTTTCTGTAACTTCAAATTAATCTTCTTCTTCTTTTTTTTTAATGGGCTCTACACCCAACATGGGGCTTGAAATCATGACCCTGAACCAAGATCATGCATCTCATGCTCTACTGACTGACCCATAACACCCATAACTTCAAGTTAATCTGTAAAGAACTGGGAGAGCAGAGCTTTCCTTAGCTTATTGATACACAGGAATTGAGGAGGACTGGCCTCGGTGGACTTGATCCCTCAAAACATAGTCATTCCTTAATTTTTAAAAATAGCTATTTTGAGATTTAATTCACGTAGCCTACAATTTACCCATGTTTAAAGTATACAATTCAGTGACTTATAGCATATTCAGAGTTGTGCAACAATCACCACAATCCATTCTAGAACCTTTTCATCATCCCCAAAAGAAACCCTGTACTCTTCAGTCATCACCCAATCCCTCTGTACCATCCCCCAGCTCCAGACAACCACTAATCTACTTTCTGACTCTTTAGATTTGCCTATTCTAGATATCTTTTATAAATGGAATCATACAATATGTGGTCCTTTGCTTTTTGTAACTGGCTTCTTTCACTTAGCATAATGTTTTCAGAGTTCATCCACATTATAGCATGTATCAGTATTTAATTGCCAGATAATACTCCACTGTATGGATGTGCGACATTTTGTTTACCAATTTATCAATTGATAGACATTTGGATTATTTCCACTGGCTGTTATGAACAATGAATGCTGTGAACATGCATTCATTTTTTTTTTTCCTGGACAGATATTTTCAGTTCTCTTGGATATTCACCTGGGAATAGAATCACTGGGTCATATGGTAACTTGTGTTTAGCTTTTTGAGGAACTGTCAGACTGTTTACCAAAGCGACTGCACCATTTTATATTCCCACCAGCAATGTGTGAGTGTCCGTTTCTCTATATCCTCATCAACAGTTATAATCCATCTTTTTGATTATAATCATCCTCTTGGGTGTGGACTGGTATCTTACTGTAGTTTTGATTTACATTTTCCTTATGGCTAATGATTTTGAGCATCTTTTCATCAGTTTGTTAGCCATTTGTATATATTCTTTGGAGACATTCGCTAATGTTGACAGTGATTTTCACAGGGAATGCAAACAGGCAAAAACCTGAGTAGCTGAAGTTATTCACTCATCTTTTTGTTGACAGAATAGCATGAGTATTAGTTGGAGAAAAAGATACATATTGATGATTCCTGATCAGTCATGGCTTTGTCTGACTGCCTCTAAAACATCTGATGCTTGGTCCACTGGACTTTTCCTTTTCCTTTTCCTTTTCCTTTTCCTTTTCCTTTTCCTTTTCCTTTTCCTTTTCCTTTTCCTTTTCCTGTCTTATTGAGACAGAGTTGACCTACATCACTGTATGAGTGTAATGTGTATAGCACAATGGTTTGAGTTACCTATATTATGAAATGATTAGCAGTAAGTTTAGTTAGCATCCACAATGTCATATGAATACAATAAAAAGAGAAAGCAAAAAAAGAAAAAAATTTTTTTCCTTGTAATGACAATTCTTAGGATTTATTTTTAACAACTTTCATATATATCATACAGCATTGTTAACTTTTTTTTTTTTTTTTGGCTATTGGACTTTTTCTTTTATCTTTTTTTTAAAAGTTTATTTATTTTGAGGGGAAGAGGGAGAGAGTGGGGGATGGGCAGAGAGAGAATCCCAAGCAGGCTCCACACTTAGTGCAGAGCCTGATTTGGGGCTCAGTCTCTTTTTTTTTTTTTTTTTTTTTAATTTTTTTTTTTTTAACGTTTATTTATTTTTGAGATGGAGACAGAGCATGAATGGGGGAGGGTCAGAGAGAGGGAGACACAGAATCCGAAACAGGCTCCAGGCTCCGAGCTGTCAGCACAGAGCCCGACGCGGGGCTCGAACTCACGGACCGCGAGATCGTGACCTGAGCCGAAGTCGGCCGCTCAACCGACTGAGCCACCCAGGCGCCCCTGGGGCTCAGTCTCTTAACTGTGAGATCATGACCTGAGCTGAAATCAAGAAAGAGTTGGTCGCTTAACCACCTGAGGCACCAGGTGCCCTGCTATTGGACTTTTTCTTAAGAGATTTATGGAAAACTTTAGAGGCAACTTGATATGTGCAGAAGAGATAAAGACTTTGGAATGGGGCAGAATTGGAGACCTGGATTTTATTAGCCTGACCGTTTACTAGCTGTGTGATCTTGGGATATGAATTGAACCCTCCAAATCCCATCTCTGTATCTGAAAATTTCCTAACATAGAAGCACTAGTGTTAGCTAGTACTTTATCCATCTGTAGGCAGAGCTGTGCCCAATATGCTTCAGAAACACTATTGTTCTCTGTTATTGAAAATTCTCAGGAAAAAATGCTCCCCTCCCTTCCCCCATTATCTCTGTCTATATCTGTCTTTTATAGTTTTTCATAGTTAGTCATTATAACCAAAGACTGAGAGACAAAATAAACTCATTTCACCTAAGTTTTTTGTAAGGTGGTTGAATTTTGCTATTTGCAGGTGTAAAACATAACTGGCATTTTTAGAAGGAGATATTGAGGCCTTGATGTGAAATTAACTTTGTATTTCAAAATACCACCTTTTTCTTTTTAGTACTCATGGTAATTAGTGTCCTTTTGATAATATGATCTCACTTGGTCCTCATTCCTATTATTATTCATTTAAATAATTATTCAGTGCCCATTCTTGATTTTAATACCTTATGCTCAGGTCTTACCTATCAAAAATAAGTCCCTCATTGTCATTTCTCTTTTTAACCCTTAACATCAAAGTACTTCATATTTTCCCACTTTATTTATTTATTCATTTTGAACTTTTAATTCTTTTTATTTTTTTTTATTTGAGAGGGAGGGAGAGAGCAAGCGAGTGGGGGAGAGGAGCAGAGGGAGAGAGAGAGAGAGGGAATTCCAAGGAGGCTCCATGCTTAGTGCAAAGCCCAATACGGAGCTCCATCCCATGACCTTGAGATCGTGACCTGAGTCACCCAGGCACCCCTCACTTTTTTATTTATTTTTTTTAACCCACCATTCATTTATGATCTGATTTCTATTCTACCACTCTCTAGAAAACGATTCTCACAAAAAACACTGTTATTTGTAAGAAAACTAAAAAACACTTTCTTGGTCCTTATCCTTGTCCTGGAGCATTTGATACTAGCAATAATCCACCCCTTCCTCGATCACCCTTTCTTGTTTTTTTGCCTACTTCTTTCACTGCCTTTTTCCACCCTGTCCTTTGTTGATTACTTTTCCATCTCCTGCCTTCTAATTTTGGCTATTCCCGCAGTCTCAGTCCTTAGCACTCTTCTTTCTTGCCCCTAACCCAGAAAGGCCAACATTTCCCATGTCTTTAGCTAGCACCTCTCTGCATATGACTTCTAAACTTAAGTTCTCAGCTGACCCAAATTGAATTCTGGTATTTTCAGCTGCTTCCAGAACATTACCGTTTGTAGCTCCTTTTCTACTCTTTTAAATTCAACATATTTAAGGGGCTCCTGGGTGGCTCCCAGTCAGTTAAGTGTCCATCTCTTGATTTCAGCTCAGGTCACCGTCTCACAGTTTGTGAGATCGAGCCCCACGTCAGGCTCTGTGCTGGCAGCTTGGAGCCTGATTGGGATTGTCTTTCTCTGTCTCTTTCTGCTCCTCCCCCTCAAATAAATAAATAAACTTTAAATAAAATAAATTCAGTATATTTAAAATTGAACTTACCAAATCCATTCTTTCCAACCCTCATGACCTGCTTATGCAACCATGGTGCACCATGATTGTGCAAGCTTGAAACCTTGCACCCACTTGATGGAGAGGTCTTGAAATTTTGGAGCCACTGGTGTGCTGGAGCTAGCTTACATGGGCTCATGAGAACTGAATACTAATTCTGTGAGTTGGTTGCTAAGCACAGCCATTATGAAATATTAAATTATATAAGCTTACAATGAAATAAGTTATATTTAAAATAATGGTAATAAATACTCAAAACACATCATCTCATAATTATTTTACTACATGTTAATATTTTCTATGCTCTTGAAGTTAATTATGTATGCTGTATCTCTGATGGAAAAGTATATAATGGTGTGCTCTTGTACATTTCTTCCTGACATCACTTTTAGTGATAGTATATTAGTGGCTGGAAATTGGTCATGGTGGGAGTATTTACATGATGGAAATCAACAAATGCTACAAGTCTGAGCTAGATGTGTTATTTTGTTTAGACTTAAAGTGGTGGAGAAAATGTTAATATTGCAGATTAAACCAAAAAGTGTGTTATACCTGTATTCACATTGTGAATAACACAAAAATTAAAGAAATGTTCCTTTGAAGTTTGAAAGCTATTACCCAATTCATCATGAACCATTTTCTCCAACTGGGTAATCTACCCATCACCTTCCTACTCCTTTACTCACACAGGTACAAACACGCATCTTGCATGTTTTCACCTCTGTACCTTGTCTTCTGTGGTTTTCCATCTTCTGTCTTTCTATCAAAACATTTTCTAATCCTTCCAGTTCTTTCTCTTCCAGGAAGTCTCCCCAGATATTTCCAGCCTTTATCTTTTTTTTTTTTTTTTTTTTTTTTTTTTTATTAAGTAATCTCTGCACTCAACTTGGGGCTTGAACTCATAACCCTCAGATCAAGAGTCACATCCTCTACCAACTGAACCATCCAGGCGCTCCATAGCCTTTATCTTTTCGGACTCCCATTCTGTTTGGAATGCTAGAATATTACAATTGGAAATGACTATAGTGCAGTTTTCCACTCAGATGTGGAAATCCAGTATCCCAGTTTCTGCTTGAAGAATTCAGTGACTAGAAACCCATGACTTCTGAAAGTAGCCCTTTTTATTGTTGTCTAGACAATTATTTATATTGAAAATTAATCTTCCTTATGCTTGCCACTACTAGTCTTCTGATTCTGTGTTGTGTCACCCCATGGAGTTGTCACTGGACTTGTAACAAACCAGAAAACCTATTTCTGCTTCCTGCAGCTATGTGACTTTAACTTCTCAAGGTCTCAGCTTCCTCAGTCCCTTCGTGGATACAAGAATAAACTTCATAGGGCTGTTGTTTGGTTTAAATAAATATAAAATAAGATTATGGCTGATTATAAAGCATAGTAGTTAATGGCAAAGACTAAATTCAGAAAGACCAACCTGAGGCCAGTTTTCCCACTTGTGATCTTGGGCAAGTTATTTAACACTCTGTGCCTCATTTCCTCATGTGTAAAATAGGAATAACACCTGCCTTACCAATGTGAGAGAGAGATGAGATAACGTGTACAGCATTCAGCATGGTGTTTGACATGGACCACATATTTTTCCAAAGTGAGATCTTTTTTCCCATAGTTTTAGTTCTAAAATTGGAATTATTTTTTTCACAAGGAAAATAGCCCTCAAATTCACTATTAGAAATATTTGGTAAGAGAGGAGTTAAAATATAGGTACATCCTGTCAAACACTGGGTACCTAGCATTTTTGTTTCCTTTGCACTCTAGAAGGCTTTTCTGATTCTGACTGGATTCCTCCATCTGCATTGGTCATTGTATCACATTTTGGTCCATAATAATTCCTGAGAGGTTTCAGGATGGTTGACTCTCCATTTCCTTGTCCAGTCTTTCTTGAATATTGTTTAGAGTTGGCTAGAGTATGTAGTGGATCTGGCTTCTATTTTAAAAACACACATACATTTCTGGTAAGTGTTACCATTTCATATGTATTGTACTCCAAAACTGAAAATTCCTGAATTTTATTATTGTTTCACATTTTAAATTCTTTAATCTGTGTTTACCTAGAATCAAAAACTCTTGTGTAGATAATAAGAGATTGTAAGACCAAATAAAAATCTGTTTCATTCTCATGCACAGGTCCGCAAGCACATCAATGATCTTTATGAAGATCTGCGGGATGGCCACAACCTAATCTCTCTGCTGGAGGTCCTCTCAGGCATCAAACTGGTGAGACTCTCTCTTCTTCTCATGAGTGACCTCGCAAACATGGCCCTGTTAATGGCATACCAGTCCATCGTGTTGAATGCCAGGACAGTGGCCGCCACTGCCTGCTCTCTGTTACTTGGGAGAAAGAAGTAGAAGACATTATTGGTGGACTTTGCTTCTAAGTCATACTTACAGTTTTAAAATGATGTAATTTCATCTTAATGTGAATTGATGTGTCATATTCTCATTTCTTGATGGAATCAGGTATCGGTTTTATACCTTTCATATGCATTTTTTTTTCTCCTTATTTGTTCTTTATCTACTTGTTGGTACACTATTTCAGGAACAATAGATTCACATTTAAAGATTTTTTTAGTGGGATGCCTGGGTGGCTCAGTCAGTTAAGTGTCCAACTCTTGATTTCGGCTCAGGTCATGGTCTCGAAGTTCCTGAGTTTGAGCCCCGCATTGGGCTTTGCGCTGACAGTGTGGAACCTGCTTGGAATTCTCTCTCTGCCCCTCCCCTGCTCTTAGGCGTGCACTCTCTTTCTCTCTCTCTCTCTCTAAATAAATAAATAAACTTAAAAAAATAAAGATTCTTTTTAGTAAGGCATATTTTTCTTTCTAGAGTTTTATTTCTAGTCTATATAGGTGCTCCTATTTTCCCATCTGTTGTGAATTGTTTTATTTTCTGTATTCAGCTAAGGATATGCAGTTTACATTAAAAGCCCTGGTATTTAAGGGTGCCTGGGTGACTCAGTCAATTAAGTGTCCAACTCTTGATTTTGACTCATGTCATGATCTCACGGTTCATGAGTTCAAACCCCGAGTTGGGCTCTGCGCTGACAGCAGGGAACCAGCATGGGATTCTCTCTCTCTCTCTCTCTCTCTCTCTGGCCCTCTCCCTCTCCCTCTCCCTCTCCCTCTCCCTCTCCCTCTCCCTCTCCCTCTCCCTCTCCCTCTCCCACTCCCTCTCCCTCTCCCTCTCCCTCTCCCTCTCCCTCTCCCTCTCCCTCTCCCTCTCCCTCCCCTTCTCTCTGCCCCTCCCCTGCCCACATGTGCTCTCCCTCTCTCTTTCTCTCTCAAAGTAAATTAATAAACTTAAAAAAAAGTCCTAGGTATATAGAGTTATTTTTTCCAGTTCACCTCACTTTCTTCCTTCTTTGATTCACTGAATCTCAGAGGTTTGGAGAAGTACTGAAGTTGCTATCTGAACACAGTCCTGGATGCAGTACATTTGAATTCCTTGGATAATTAAATATGCCTGCCTACTCCCAAATGTGTTAAGTAAGCATTGCTTGTGGGAAACACCTATGTATCTAAAGATAAATCTGCCTGAGCTTCTTGGCTTATCAAAATAACCCCACTTGTGGGTTCTTTGTTTTCAGGGGGGTGGGGTGGACAGAGAGAGGGAGAGAGAGAATTCCAAGCAGGTTCCATGCTGTCAGCACAGAGCCTGATGTGGGGCTCTGTCTCATGAACCATGAGATCATGACCTAAGCCGAAATCAAGAGTCAGATGCTTGACTGACTGAGACACCCAGGTGCCCCAACATAGTTTTCATTTAGAAAAGTCCAGGGGTAAATACTGGGAACATCTCTGGGGGAAAACATGAACTGAAGTAACTCAAGCATTCATTGCCTTTGGTGAATTCTTAGTCAGCGTTTGCTGTTTTTGAAGAAGGTAATTTAGCACATTAGATTTTGCTCCTTAAGTATTATTCACCTTCTTCAAGGATTGGGGCTTGGCTTCCCATGGGCCCTTTGTTTTGGTTTCATATCTTTTTTGTCTTACGGTAGAATTACTTTTATGATTTTTCCCCCTGGGAGAGCCTGAGTGGAGCAGGGGCAGAGGGAGCAAGAGAGAGAGAACCCTAAGCAGGCTCTGCTTCCACTGTGGGGGTACTCAATGTGGGGCTCGATCTCATGACTGTGAGATCATGACCTGAGCCAAAATCAAGAGTCAGATGCTTAAACTGACCGAGCCACCCAGGTGCCCCCACTTTTATAATTTTTAATGGACTTAAATTGACAGATGCTTTTATTAGCACAGCCACTACTGGTGAATTCCACTTCTTATCTGGCCCTCATTTATAAATCTCATAAGTAATCATAATGTCACTTTCACATTGCTGGACTTTAAGTCACAAAGTTACATTTTGGGCAATTTGGCTGGGATATTTGATGAACTTGTAGGGATTTTATATTGAAAGTGATTCTTTTTTGGTGACGTTGCTTATAAAACCGTCTGAAAACACTCCAATCTAATTTCTTTGCCTAACCTTTGAAAACGTGCAAGTTGTTTATGGAGATATTCATAGCATATCATCTTTTCACTGAGAACTATCCAGATACCTCTTTCATGATTATTCTCAGAATCTCCTTCTCCTTTAGTTGATTCACAAAAAGAGAGAATGGGCAGCCATGGAGAATTGAAGATGTGTTTCAGACTAAGTGTTCAATATAACCATGTGATCTGGTCTTGATATGGTTTTTGCATGTTTTGGGTTGTGGGAGGGTATTTTCATATTTATTTTCACTTTTTAAAAAAAATATTGCATTCATTTCCTTCTCATTTTTGTGTTGTGAATTTCCTGTCACTATGTCATGTTTTTGCCTTGGTTGGTGGCCAAAGGAGCCAGCAGGGCTGAAGACCCTCCGTCTCGTGAGCATGCCCTCCTGGCGCCATACAAACAGCGAAGAGCAGGAGGAGGAAGATGAGGATGATGTAGTAGGTCCTCCTGGGATGCCAGGATCCCAGCCAGCACCGCAGGGCCATCAGAGAGTCTGAGGTTCTCGAGGTCTCCAAGTACCTCAGTTACCAATCGCCTTCTTCCCTCTGCACCTGGGAATTTTCGGTCCCAAAGAAAGTGGTTAAAACTAATTGTGCCTCTTGCCACTGTTAGATGATCCTGGAGTGGGGGTTGTTTTGCTTATCTGAGAGTGGTTGGCACAGAAAGAATAATGGTGTTTGGAGGTGTCAAGTGCCTTTGTGACCTGGAGACCAGTAGCTTTCTTGGTGGCCTTGCTGTGTTGTCTGAGTCTGGATTGCAGAACTGTGGAAAGTTTAGTTGAAGGCATGACAGTTAATTGCTCACGGCTCCACACTTGAGACTAACTCTCTCTCTCCACCCTCTGTAGCCTCCAGGTTCTCACCACACACCATGTCATTTGTTTTCAAAACAGCTTGTAGTTTGCAAACCACTCACTGCATGGAGATACGCTGCTTTTGTCAATAATATCTCTAGAGGACAGAGATTTTAACTTGCATGTTCTTAGGGTATTTATTTTTGGTGGGAAGTACCAAGGAATAAAGAGAAGAGTGTGTGAGAAGGGCATTTCCTGTTTGTGGGCCCTAAATTATAGCCCATAATCTTTCTCCAGAAACAGGGATTAAGCAATATCCCTGTTTCCTGTCCTCTTAAAGTCATTTTTCACCTCTTTAGAATCTCCCTTCCCATTGCCTTAGACTCTTCACTTTGATAGGCTCTGTCATCCTCAAAGCCATGTTCACAAGTAGTTTAGCTGAAATGACTGGAAAGAGGTTCTTGCTAGAGGATTTTCCTAAACCTTTGACTTAAGAAGTTATCCTGTGGCCCAGAGGCGCCTCAACATCTCTGTAGATTATCCTCATTTGGGAGTGTTGTTTAGAAGTGTTGGGGGCACCCAGAGAAATGCTTCTCCCCTTATCTTTACACGCATTTGGTTACTTTTTGTGTTTCAACCTGGGACGATGTTTCCTCTGTACAGGCACCTGGCCGCATAGCTACCTTATTCATCAGCCTTTAATTAGTACCACTTTGACATTTACAAATGAGTTGGGTATATATAATCTAGTAAGAGTGATGTTTCAGTCCCAATTTTAGTAAAATAAAAGCAACATTGGAAAATGAGCAGGAGAAAAGGTTCCAGAGACAGATAGCCACCCCTTGCATGCTGTCACTGAGTACACTGATTTCAGCCACATTTGGATGGGTAGTAGCCGAGCTATGGACAGGGTGCCAGGGGCACGGGATGGAGATGAGCTTCTCTCCAGTGGCTTGTATGACATCTGGGACTGAGAGACTAGCAGAAAATACCTTTCTTTGGAGTATCATTGTTGAGTGGCCCTACTCATCAAGGTTTTCATTGTTGTTGGTATTTCTTATTGAGGTCCAAGGTGACTTTTTTAAATGGACACCCATCTGCCTGGAAAATAGGTTTCTTCCTGATTTTTGTCTCTCGTTTTTGAGTTTTTCACTTGTTTATTGAGCATGTAAAACTCTTCATTCCCTGGTTTAAAATTGGCTACCTCTAGCTTCTCTTGCCAGGTTTTTAATAAGGTTGGCTCTAATTACTGTGTAGTATGCAATTAGGACTTTCCGCCCTTTCCTTAAAATAGCATTTAACTGTGATTTTAGGAGCCACAGAGCCAGAGACTTTGTTCCCATTAACTGCACATCCAGAATCAGGTTCTGCCGTATATGGCCACAGAAGACCCTGTACAGGAGCTGCGGCACTGATTCGACACTAGTAGTCTACCCACACTGTGTGTTCTCAGGAGGCACAGTGGGAAACCAGCGTCATGGAGGCCTCAGGGAGCACGGCGAAACACACACAGGCCTTGCCACTAAGGGGTGCTTTATGTAATGCTCCCCTGGCTGGCTTCAACCACGAGGAATTCTGTGTGGTCTTTCAGTCCCTGAAATGAAAAAGGATGGGGCTCTGCATTGGTAAATTGGTGTAGCTAAAATTACCATCTCTTTTTGTTTGTTTGCAGCCCCGGGAGAAGGGCAGGATGCGTTTTCATAGGCTTCAGAATGTGCAGATTGCCCTGGACTTCCTAAAGCAGCGGCAGGTAAGACACTTCCATGCTTTCCCTATTCTGCCATGGAGTGTTGACATTTGACCCTTACTTAGGGATGTTCTCAGTGCCCCTAGTGAGCCCTTGGTAATTGCTGCATCTGGCCCAGTCTGAGTCTTGTTTGCTAGTGAACGATTGCATTATGGCTGGACAAATCATTTGATGGTCCTTGCATAGAATCTAAGGCCTTCCTGAATGGGAGAGTGTCAACAGAGAAGAGCAAGATGCTAAAGATGGAAACTTATGGACTCACCTAAGGTGGGGGTCAAAAGGAAGATGGAAAATAAATTGTCAAAGAAGATGGAAAAAAGTACCTCATCCAGGAAGAGGAGAAACCAGAATGCTACATGATCCTGAAGAGTAGATGAGGGGCTGGTCAGGATTGGCCATTGTGTTGGTGCCACATCATGAGGTCTGAGGCCGACAAGCATTGGTGACTTGAGAACAGTCTGAACAGAGCAGAAGAGCTCTTGGAGTTAGCGGGTTAGAGCAGTTTAGTGGGCCTGGATATAAGAAGGGAAAAAAGTTTTCCACGTGTTTTTACACATAGGAGGAGAAGCCAGTGAAGAAAGGCAGACAGGGATGAGAGTGAGGAGGAGTGCTGACAGTGACAAAATATCAGCCCTGGGAGATGCCACAGAGAGGTTCTAGCCCAGCGTCTTCATTTCCTAGATAAGGAAAGTGAGATCTGGCGGGGTGAAATGACCTGCCCCAGAGCACACAAGCTAGAGCAGAGCTGGGACTTCCACCCAGGCCTCCTGCCATGGAGTTCAGTGTTCCTGCCACTGTCCGTGCTGTTTCTACACACTGCCCCTCCCCCGGCCCCACCCCTGCTTTCTAACGGATGGAAACAAATTCAGGGATTGAGGGTGAGATCCTGAGCACAGCTGGTGTGGTTATCTTTGAAAAGGAAAAGGAAAATGCCACTTTCTTTGAGATACAGGGAAAAGGAAGGAGGGGGGATAAAGATGCAGCGGTGGGGTGGCTGGAAGGAAGATGGAAGAGGGGGTCAGAGAGTTTGTCTGCTTGGAGCCAATTGAGTGGAAGAGATCGGTCTAGCTGTGGGCGCCAGGCAATCACTCAGGCCAAGCTGGACATTGAATGGTATGCATATTTTTAGAGTTAGTTCATTTTCATTACTCTTATCAGTATTTCTCATTAACTTGGGAAATTCTTTCTCTGTGCTCCCAGAGCAGTTTACTTTCTATATAACATCTACTACTTTATTATTTCTCTGTTTGCTCTCATGTACCACGGGCCCCGTGAGGACCGGGAACGGGATCTTCTTCCACAGTTTTCTCTTCATCACCTGGCATAATGAATGGTCCTTAATCGACACTTAATAAATATTTGTTGAAATAAATTGACAAATGAAAAGTGGTGGGAGAATTAGAGGCAGTGTTTAGGGTACTGGAGAAAGCAGGATTGGAAATGTCTGTGTGTAGAGCTGGAAGGACCCTGGGGGTTCTTAATAGGCAAGGGAGAATGAGAAGAATCGATTAGCTACAAGTCTAAATAAGGACCAACGGTAGATTTGGTTACTATGATTAGACTAAAGTATGTGCAGATAAGAACAGCGGACTCAGAAGGGCAGGGAGAACTCTAGAACAGCTCTTGGTAATGGGGAGGTCTAAGTTGTAGTTGTGTAGCTGTCCAAAGTAGAGGAAAAGCATAAGTCCTCAGAATGGAGAACGTACATGAATTGTGCAGATGGGGTGATATTTGGGTCATTGAGATGAGTGCTAATAAGATCACCACTTTTAGGATTTAGGTGCTAAAGTCATCAAGGGTTAGTAGAGATTGGAAGGTTGTTTGCAAAGTAGACTTCAGAATGGAAGGGGCAAGCTGATGGGAGTGGGGCTGAGGAATGTGGACATGGCTAATACCACATCCTCCCAACTGTGGGTCAGTGATTGGTGATTAGAAAATTGTGTTCTCGATCTAGAAGAATAGCCTCTCCTACCTGCAGTATACAGAAGAGGAATGGAGATACAGGTGTCTTAGTCGGTTCAGGCTGCTGTAACAAAAATACTATCATGTAGGTGGCTTATAAACAACAGAACTATATTTTTCACAGTTCTGGAGACTGGGAAGTTCAAGAGTAAGGTACCAGCAGATTCAGTGTCTGCGAGGTCCTGTTTTCTGGTTCTTAGACCACAGTCTTCTGGCTGTGTCCTCACATGGTGGAGGGGCAGGGGAGCTCTCTGGGGTCTCTTTTATAAGGGTGCCATTCCCATTC
Organism: Panthera leo; assembly: GCF_018350215.1. Taxonomy (NCBI): domain Eukaryota; kingdom Metazoa; phylum Chordata; class Mammalia; order Carnivora; family Felidae; genus Panthera; species Panthera leo. Next base: position 30,163,802 of record NC_056686.1, read on the forward strand.
ATGTGGGTTTCACCCTCGTGACTTAATCACCTCCCAAGGCACCACCTCCAAATACCATCACAATGAGTGTTAGAATTTAACATATGAATTTTGGAGGGACACAAGGATTTCACCTGTGGTACCAGGTCACTGTTGGTGTAGGGGGAGAAGTGAGGTCACCAGAGTTCTTTAGAGACACATAGGTTTCAGTTCAACTGAAGAGATAAAGGGAGGCCAGCTCAAGGGCAGTTTGTCACAATTGAACGGGAACTCCGTGAGGGTTTGACAGAAAAGGCTCGCAGGGGCTGGGCTGCTTTTCCTGGTGCTCTCACAGTTTCAACACTGAAAGTCCCACATCCCGGGAAGTCTCTCAGTTTCCAGCATGTAGGACACTTGGTCACCCTAGCAGTGGATAGGGCCTGTGTGTCTATGCACATTGTGTTATTAGAATGAGATTTTACAGGTAAAAACAGATGCTAGTAGAGGCATGGGCAGGTGTGGATATCTTCAGCAGAGGAGGGAAAATGGAGGTGAGAACAGGCCAAAGAGTAAGGGAGAGGGGCTTGCTATTCCCTCCCATGGGAAAAAAGAAAGAAAAAAAATCAGCGCTGTGATGACTTAATAAAAAAGCAACTCACAATACCATGTGCTTATAAGGTTGCCTTGCTGATAGGAATGCAAAATGGTACAATCATGGGGGAAGAGAGTTTGGCAGTTTTGTCTAAAGCTAAACATATACCATATGACCCAGCAGTCCCACGCCTGGGAATTTACCCTGTAGAAATGAAAGCATATGCTCATGAATCTAGGAGCTTTATTCATCACTGTCCCAAACTGGAAACAACCCGAATGTTCTTCAGTGGATGAATGGGTAAACACAGCATAGTCTGTTGATACGATGGAATACTACTAAGCAGTAAAAAGGAGCAAACTAGTGATACATGTAACAATGAGGATGGAGATCTCCAGGGCACTATGCTGAGTGAAAAAATACCCCAAAAACCCAGTATCAAAAACTTACATACTGTCTGATTCTATTCATACGACATTTTAGAACAAGTAAGATGGGGAACGGATCAGTGGTTGGCAGGAATTAGAGGTGAAGTCAGGGTGTGACCACAGAGAAGCAGCATGAAATCACCTTGTCAGGGTGACAGAAGTGTTCTATTATTCTGACTGCGGTGGTAATTATGCATCAATACAGACGTTCAGACTCATAGAGCTGTGCTTGCGTACATACACCACACACAATCAGTTTAATTGGATATAAGGATGAAAATCTGCAAAAATGAAATCAAAACCAAAAGTCCCAGAGCTCTGAGATCAGCCTCTGTTTGTTTTCCAGGTGAAACTAGTGAATATTCGCAACGATGACATCACGGATGGCAACCCCAAGCTGACCCTGGGCCTGATCTGGACCATTATTTTGCACTTCCAGGTAGGGCCTGTGAAGTTTGGGGTCATTGTTGCTTGGCTTGGATGTTGCCTAGAAGGAACTAGAAGATGTGCAGCCTTCCATGGTTAGCGCCAAGCCTTTCTTCTCTGTGTGTGGCCGTGAACAAGGGTGAGAGTAGAAGTAGCCTGGGGACAGAGCTATTGCGGCCTAAACCCAGAACTTCCTGATCATTGCATGCTGAAATGGGATTTTTCACTGGTTTGTGTGTTGGCCGGTTGTTAGAAGTCTGCTCAGTTGGGTCAAAACTGACTCTATGGGGACTCACAGTATGGGCCGTTTGATACTTTTAGAAGGGTGGGGTGAAGGGTTGTAATCCTGCTTTGGTGTAGACTTTTCCTCATCTCTAATGATCTTAAAACAAGCCTGGTTAATTATAGCACTGCCTTAGTCAGTTTGGGGTTCTGTAATGAAATACAGGTGACCTTAGAGATATTGCAGATTTGGATCCAGACCACCACAATAAAGCAAGTCAGATGAACTTTTTGGTTTCCCCGTGCATATAAAAAGTTATGTTTATACTGTAGTCTGTAAGTGTGCAATAGCATTGTATTTTAAAAAAGTGTACAGACCTTAATTAAAAAATAACTTATTGTTGGGGCGCCTGGGTGGCTCAGTCGGTTAAGCGTATGACTTCGGCTCAGGTCATGATCTCACGGTCCGTGAGTTCGAGCCCCGCGTTGGGCTCTGTGCTGACTGCTCAGAGCCTGGAGCCTGTTTCAGATTCTGTGTCTCCCTCTCTCTCTGACCCTCCCCCGTTCATGCTCTGTCTCTCTCTGTCTCAAAAATAAATAAACGTTAAAAAAAATTTTTTTTAAATAGCTTATTGCTAAAAAATGCTATCATCTGAGTTTTCAGTGAGCCATAATCACTGATCACAGATCACCATAACAGATACAATAATAATGAAACTTTTGAAATATTGGGAGAATTACCAAAGTGTGACACAGACACAGGTGAGCAAATGCTGTTGGAAAAATGACACAGATAGACTTACTGATGCAGGGTTGCCACAAACTTTCAATTTGTAGAAAATGCAGTTTCTGTGAAGTGCAGTAAAGTGAAGCACAATGAAACAAGGTTTGCCTGTACCATGGATTAGGTGGCTTACACAACAAACACCTTGTTCTCATGTTCCAGCTCTGGAGGCTGGAAGTCTGAGATCAGAGTGTCAGCATGGTCAGGTTCTTGGTGGGGGCCCTATTCTGGCTATCTCCTCACATGATCTTTCCTTGGTGCATGGGTATAGAGAAAGAGATCTCATGTCTCTTCATCCTTTTGTCTCTTCATGAATTCATCCCATGAATGCCCCCAGCGTGGAGGCTCTGCTTTCATTACCTCATCTGAAACTAATTACCTCTCAAAGGCCCCCACCTCCAAATATATCACGTTGCAGGTAAGGGCTTCAACACGAATTTTAAGGGGGCACTAACATTCAGTCCACAGCAAGCACCTTAGCAGCTGGGTTTGTATATGGGCTGGTAAGCACAAGCTTGTTGCTTCCATCATACTCAAGAGCAGTGGCATCTTGGTAGTGTTCACATGGTCATACAGCCTTGTTGCTGCTCCATTCCTAAGAAGGCAAATCCTTTTCAAGTCTGGATTGCTGTTGGAAAAATACAGCCTTATTTTTATAAAAAGACCATCTTGAATCATTTTAGCCCAGCCAAACAAAGCTGTTTCTCAGACAGCTCCCCCATACACAGTCCCTGTATATGAAGCTGATAGATTAGAGGGAGCACTTTTTGAGCAGGTAAGAAAAGAAGGCTAATATAAATAACTCAAGGAATGGACTCCAGGGACCCAAGTGACTGTGATGTCCTAGTTGGGGCATTAGTGCCACCTGCTGGTTAGAAGCAGAACAGCAGATGTCCCAGCATTCCTCATTACCTGAGAAAATTGAGTTTGGGGCTTATTTCTTGGGGCTCTGGTTTGGAGCCAGTGCTGGCAATCTGGAAAGAGTGGAAGTAACATGTATTTTTGTGCCATCACAGGGTGTCTTCAAGCATGCTTTGGATATAGGGATAACCAGGAACATGAACTTGGCAGGTGTGCCTTAGCAGGGTGGGTGTAAGAACTTTGCTGAGCTTTCATGGAGCAGTAGAGTTATCCCCTTAGAGCCCTTAGAACAGAGGAGTGTTGTTGTTGTTGTTGTTGTTGTTTTTAGAGAAACTGTTTTGGCCGTTTGTATTTTTGCCACAAACCTGTCCCCACCGTGAGTCCCAGTGTCAGTCTCATAGGTGTGAGATAAGAGGACTCTGTCTACACTATGTCTCTATTTATCTTGACTGTAATTCAATCTCTTTCTAAAAGGGAGACTCATAGGCCAAGGGATAAAAACTGAATTGGTTAATCAAAACTTTGCTGGGACAGAAGAGATGGAGATAACGGAACCATTGTTTTCCTGAACAGCTCCATCAGGAAAATGTGTACTTTCTCTTTCTTTAAAAATTAAAAAAAAAATTTTTTTTTATGAGAGAGAGAGAGACAGAGCATGAGCAGAGGAAGGGCAGAGAGAGGGAGACAACAGAATCTGAAGCAGGCTCCAGGCTCTGAGCTGTCAACACAGAGCCCGATGTAGGGCTTGAACTCAGGAGAACCGTGAGATCATGACCTAGGCCAAAGTTGGATGCTTAGCCCAACTGAGCCACTCAGACGCCCCTTTCTTTAAAAATTTCTTATGAAAACCTTCAGATATTGATAAAAGTAGAGAAAACAGTGTGAAGAACTACCGTATACCTATCACCTATCCCGATAGTTCTTAACTCATGGCCAGCATTATTTCATCTATATCCTAATCCACTCCTCAAACCCCAGTAGGTTATCTTGAAAGAAATCCCAAACTTCATGTAATTTCATCTGTACATAGTTCAGCATATATCTCTGAAAGATAAATATTTCTTAATTAAAAAATTTTTTTTAATGTTTATTCATTTGAGAGAGAGAGAGAGAATGAGTGAATGAATGAATGAATGAATGAGCGAGGGAGGAGCAGAGAGAGAGGAAAACACAGAATCCAAAGCAGCTCCAGGCTCCAGACTGTCAGCATAGAGCCTGTCACAAGGCTTGAGCCCACGAACATGCAAGATCATGACCTGAGCCAGAGTTGGACACTTAACTGACTAGGTCCCCCAGGTGCCCCTAAAGACTCTTAATTTAAGCAAACTAGTATAACATTGTAAAACTCAATAATTTCTTAAAATCATCAAGTATCTGATTAGTGTTCAGATTTCTCCAGTTACTTCATTAAAAAAAAAAAAAAGTTGATTTCTATGAATCAGAATCCCAACAAAGTCTAAATATTACATTAAATTTTCCCTCCCCCTAACAATCCATTGAGGAAATCTGGTCTTTTGTCCTTTAAGGTTTATAAAGATGTTGATAGCATCTCTGTGACATCTTCCATCCCTCTGTTATATTGCTTATCAACTGGTGGTTTAGATCTAGACCTGAGGCTCAATCACATTCAGATACCTTTAGGGAGGATGTGGAGGGCAAGGATGGTGATGTTGAGTAGTATACGTCTGCTGCTGAACATGTGGGTTCAGCTATTATCAGCCTGATCATCCAGTCCCTATTACATCTTCACCTAATAGTTTTAGCAACCACTCATCATTGTTGCTAGTTCCACTGTTTCATTAGAAGTTGCAGGGGTGCCTGCAGGGGCTCAGTTGGGTAAGTAGCTGACTCTTGATCTCAGCTCAGGTCTTGATCTTAGAGTCATGAGTTCAAGCCCCTCACTGGGCTCCACGCTGGAGCCTACTTTTTAAAAGTTGCAAAATGGTGCTGCTCAAATTCCTTCATTCCTTTTTCATTATTTAGCTGGATTACTTCTATAAAGAAGAACTTCACCTCAGCAATTACCCTAAGAGATATCTCCTCTAGGAAAGGGCAGATACAAAGATCTCCCTCTGTTTACCAGTTTTCAGCATAATTAATTGGTTCCCTAAGATTCTCCAAAGATAAGAAAATGAAAGTTTTTTCATTTTTTTTTCTTAGTATCACTTATGACTCCTGGGTTTTTAAATGTGTTCCAATAAAATACAGCTATCATTCTTCCTAATACTCAAATAACTCCATCTTTGGCCAATGAGAGCTTCCTAAAGTGGACTCTGAGTCTTTTGGCATCATCTCCATAGTCCTTTTTGATAATCTCCTTTATTTCTTGTGATGAGATGTTCCAGACTCTGTGTATTTCCTGCCCACGGCCTGAAATTAGCAATTTCTTCAAGAAACTCTCATTCTTTATTGACCACAATCTGAATGCTACTGGGTTGGTCAGTTTTTCTGTGGACAGAGCTAGCTAATAAGTATATTTTCCTTATTTTAAAAAACCATGAATTTATACTGCTATCTCTCATTCAAACTTAAAATTACAGAGTTATTTTAAAAAGTTTATTTATTTATTTTTAGTAATCTCTATACCCAGTGTGGGGCTTGAACTTATGACCCTGAGATCAAGAATCACATGCTCTTCTGACTGAGCCATCCAGGCACCCCCAAATTATAGTTTTATTTTAACTTCTTTGACTTTATATCTTTTTTACTCATGCTGAAAATCTTGATCCTAACAACAGTAACATATTACTTATTCCCTTTTCCATATACCTACATACACATAGATGTGTGTACAATCACATAGACATATTACATGTATTTGAACCAAAACAGCAATCTCAGTGTTATTATTAACAATATGATTACTGAGAAGTTTGTAATTTTTTAAAAGTTTATTTATTTATTTTGAGAGAGAGAGAAAGTGTGAGCGGGGCAGGAGCAGAGACGGAGGGAGGGAGAGAGAAAATCCCAAGCAGGCTCAGGCCTGTCAGTGCAGAGCCCCATGTGGGGCTTGATCATGACCCGAGCTGAAATCAAGAGTCGGATGGTTAGCCAACTGAGCCACCCAGGCACCCTAAGAAGTTTGTGATTTCTTTATAGTTTTCATTGTCCTTTGTGTATATCTCCTAAGAATGTACACATAATTATATTTTAAAATCATTTGAAAAAAATTTCTGTGTTGTGAAGCTATTAATTCAGTACACAATTAGGCCATTGGTTTTTATTTGCCTCCAAATTTTTAGGGATTGCTTTTCCCCTTTCCATTTTATTTTATGTTATATAGACCATCTATGTTGTTCCAAAGGGAAAATTTTAAAGTGCATGTGAGGTGTACTCAGAGAAGTCTAGCCTCCAGACCTGCCCTTTCTGTTGTTTCTTCTCCTTTCATATAGTTTGCTGACTGTTTTAAAACACCTTTTTGGTTGCCATTCTATTGTTTGTTTATTTTAGGAAAATACTCAAAAATGACTTTATTGAGGTTTACATACCATAAAATTGACTCATAGTCATCATACAATTCAATGATTGTTACGAGTTCTACAACCCTCACCATAATCTAGCGTTAGAACATTTTCATCATACCTGGAAGACCCTTCCTGTCCATTTACATTCCCCCCCTTTTTCCTCCTCAGCCTTAGGCAGCCACCAATCTATTTTCAGTCTCTATAGATTTGCCTATTTGGGGCAATTCACATAAATGGGGTCATAGAATATGTGCTCTTTTGCGTCTGGCCTCTTTCATTTAGCATTAGAATTTTGAGGTTCGTCTGTATTGAGGCATGTATCAGTATTTCATGCCTTTTTACTGCTGAGTACTGTTCTGTTATATATATGCACCACATATTTTATCTGTTCAGCAGTTGATGGACATTTGGGTCGTTTCCACTTTTTGACTGTTATAAGTTATGTTGATATGAGTATTTGAGTACCAGTCTTTGTGTGAATGTATGTTTTTATTTCCCTTGGATATATACGTTGAAGTGGAATTGCTGGGTTGTATGGTAAGTTGATGTAAAACTTTTTAAGAAACTGCCAAACTATCTTCCAAAGTGGCTATACCATTTTACATTCCATCAGGAAGGTGTGAGGACTCTTACTTCTCCATATCCTCGTCAAGATTTGTTATTGTTTTTCTTTTGATTATAACCATCACAGTGGGTATGAAATTGTATCTTCTTGTGGTTTTAGTTTATACGAAAGTGTATTTGTTTAATGTTTTATTTATTTTTGAGAGAGAGAGAGGAGAGGATGAGTGGAGGAGGGGTGGAGAGAGAGGGAGACCCAGAATCCCAAGCAGGCTCCAGGCTCTGAGGTTTCAGCACAGAGTCTGACACGGGGCTTGAACCCACGAGCTGTGAGACCATGAGCTGAGCCGAAGTCGGATGCTTGAACCTACTGAGCCCCCCAGGTGCCCCCAGGAAAATGTATTCTTTAACTGAATTCCACAAACATTTACTGAGGACCAGCTATGAACAAAGTCTTAGGTAGAGTCTGTGGGAGATACAAAGTGAACTAGACACAGACTTAACCCAGGTTCAACTGAATAATTCAGAGAAGCACCATAAAATAGCTTGATAGAGGTTTAAAGAATCAGGGAGGTATGAGCCAGGGAGATGGAACACGTATATACTCAATAATTAGCAGCAGTTACTGGTAGCAACTTGTTACAATTATTAACAGACCTTATAATTACCATGGCTTTTGACTTAACCCACTGTTCCCTGCCCTGTTACCTATTTTACCAGAAAATAAAATACTTCTGGTTTCGTCTGTCTTCTGCATGCATATTGGCTTCCTGCTATTCCCTGTTTGCTATTTCAGCATAGCTGAGTAACTACTTTGTTTTGTCGTAGGAAGCTCTGCTGCCAGAGTATTTCTCAGATGCAAGTAACTACTAATTTCTTTGCTATTCTTGATGGCTTGGTGTTTGTCTGTATTAGCTAAGTGTTTGGGAGTGTGGGGAAGTTCCCCTTCTTGTAAAGCTTCTGGTTGGCTGATAAAGGGTTATATAGAGGCTCCATCATCCTTGTTTCAGAGAGAATATGACGTGTCTCTTGCTAGTTATGTATTATTGCGATTTTCTAGTCTTTTATTATTGAGTGTCTATTAGCTGTTCTCACCAAGGACACCTGCTACATAAAGCCAAATAGAAATGTAGAATAGAGCTATCAAATGTTAGGGGATCAGTAAAATAGTCATTATAATCTCTGTTGTTGGTGCTAATGAAACATTTCCCATACAACCAACTTTCTTGTTCCTTCTGACCTCCCCAAGTAAATACTGTCCTGAAGTTGATGTAGATGGTTCCCGTATATGCTTTTGTGTCTTTATAACAGATGAGGTATTCATAACGATATGTGGTGTTGTTTATATGTTTTTATAGTTGATATAGATCCTGTCTTCTATATATCCTTTTTTTCCCTTGTTTATTTATTTTTTTTTTTTTTTTTTTTTTTTTTTTTTTTCCTTGTTTATTTATTTTTAAGAGAGTGCGCATGTGTGCAAGTGGGTTAAGGGCAGAGAGAGAAGGGAGAGAGGATCTGAAGCGGGCTCTGTGCCGAAGGCATTCATTGCTACAGTGAACATGTGTGTACATGTGTCCTTAGGCTTATAGGAAAGTGGGTTTTTTGGATAAGTACCTGGACCAGAATTATTAGGTCATACATACACTTTTCCTTTATTTTGCCAAATTACTGTCAGAGCAGTGTGATGCATAGTGTTGTGTTGGATAACACTACTGTTTTAACATTTATTTGCTGTCTGGATCTCTGCAGTAGGATGCCATTTTAACAGTGGATTTTGTCTCTTGTTCTCTTCTTTTCCTGGCTTAGAACAGGTACTCAATAAATATTTGTTAAGCAAATGGATATTTTATTAATTTGATCTTCTCAAAGCTGGGAGGTAGGTAGACCAGATAAATAGACTGTGATGGCTATTTTCCAGTGCTGGCTGTTCAGATGAGCAACTGAAACAGAATCCAACTGACATTTTTGGATTACACTTTCAGATCCTAATAATAGGATTTCCTGTCCCTTGGTTTTGCCCAGACCTGTATTAATGTTAGGATTTATAATTTATCTAAAAGATGAGTTCTGAAAGTCAGAATCTGACAAAATTAGCTTTCTGACTCTCAAATGTTTATTAAATACAAGGGTACGTCTAGCACTCTGAAATAAAAAAAAAAATTCAGGGGAGTTAAGGTAAAAAGTGGTTTTAGCTGGTAGATGTGAGCTTTACACTTTTGTGCACTTTATGGCACTTAGTGGTTGGCCTATAGATGAGGACCATTCATGTTTGTGGAGTGAATGAATGAATGAGCTCGTTCACTCTGGCCATCTCCATGTAAGAACTGTGGGCAGTGAACAGTTAACTAGAAAAAGCCAAAGCAGAAGACCTGAAGAATGTCTGTGCCCTAGTCTCTTCCTAGTCGCCCTTAGTCAGCTGCTTTGCCAGAAGGCGGCACCCTATGTTGAGAGCTCAGGTGAGGTGAGAAAAAAGGTACAGGGTGAAGTCTTAGTGATCAGAGTTGACTTACTTAGTGAAATAGTGGAAGCAGAGCCCCTGTTAAGAAAAACAAACACCCGAACTTTGGGTCTTAGAACATATCTACTTTCCTAAGAGCCTAGTCAAGAAAAAAAGAGTATATTAGGACCCCAGTGGTGGTGATGGTAGAGTGTCTCCTATCTTGTTGCTTAAGTAACAAGTGGGAAGAAAAGGGATTTACTGAAGACCGGGAACTGAGCCAAGCACTTTATAAGGCATTACCTCATCCGCCTTCTCTCACCCACTTCCGCAGGTGGTAGTATCCACATTTTACGGGTAAGGAAACTGAACCACCTAGCAAGTTAGTTACTTAGCTACTAAGTTATTAGAGCTGGGAATTTGAACCTAGGCCTCCTTTACTGAAAGCTCTGCTCCTTCCCTAGGCCAGTTTTCCTCTGGGGCAGAAGGAAATGAAGGCCCGATCTGTCCAACATGGGCAAGAAGTTTAAAAAAGAAACGACTCCCATAAATAAATATGCCAAGTTCTGTCAGCCCCCCCCCGCACCCCCCCCCCCCCCATCAGCAGCAGTCAGATAAAGCAGCTATCTCTCTTGCCCCTGAGTTGATCAGTTGCAGGAATTTGGTTTGCTTGTATTTCATGAAAAATATTCAAGCTTCGGCCCTGGGTGTGCACCTGAGAAGTTCCATAGTTCATCCTGTTTGGTGGAGGAGTGAAGGCTGGTGCTTACTTAGAGAATTATACTATGATGTGAGAGTTTTTTGCTGATTACATGGTCTTCTGTAGTCTGATTGAGTTTCTCTCCCATGCTGGTCTCCCGGTCTCGTTTCTTGCTGTGGATTATGATCACCATAAGATGGTGCTGCAGCTTTGTGCTCAGCTGTAGGAAAAGGCTTGGGGAGAAACACCTATTGCAGTGGAGGCAGATGGGTCTCAGTAAGCAGTTATGTAGGGGCTGCTGCCTTCGGGTTTCTTACTGCTTTCCTTCCGTGCAGGGCATTTTTCAGGAGAGGTGGGTAGCATTTACATAGAGCCACGCAGGCTATTTTCCTCTGCTGTGTGGTCTGGATCCTTTCGGTATAGAATAAACAGCTGTAGCAGGGAAGTACAACCTCTTTCCACTCCATCCAGAGCCCATTGGGCTGTGGTGTTATCTCATCTGTGAAACACTATACTAAAAATTGGGGTGGGCGAATCCCATTGACATAACAGGGTGATTTTTTAGTCCAACTTTTTAGACCTTTAAGACTTCCTGCCCTGCTGCAACTTGAGTAAAAACCATCTGGGACTCATTTTAGCAACTTCCTCTCTTACTCCCAGTGTTATCTGTTTGGGTCCTTGGCCCATGTGAGTCTAGTGGACAATTCAGAACAGTGGGTATCTTCCTGTTTTATTTAATTGAGGACAGACCCATCCCCGCCACAGTTAGAACATAGCATAACATGGAGTTGAAATTAACAATCTTAAATAGGAGTTCACGGACTGGCTTTGCCACTTATTAGCTGTGTAGCCTGGAGCAAATTAATCAACTTTCTTAAACCTCCGTTTCTTTACCTGTAAAATAGTAGTTTTGACTCCATATGGTTACTGTCAGAATTAAATGAGGTAATCCATAGTTTAGCACAGTGCTTGGCACGTAGCAAATGTTGAAAAAAATGTTAGCTGGCGGCATCAGTGATTACTGGTGAACATTTGTGTAACTATTGTTCAGTAGAGGTGGAGCTTCTCTCTTGTATTTGGAAGCCGTATCCTTTTTGCAGAGCCTCCTTACACAATACTCAAAAACGATTTCCCAGTGTCTCCTCTGTGTCATTGGCTAACAGAATTAACAGATCTCTCTCTCTCTTTCTCTCTTTCTCTCTCTCTCTCTCTCTCCTGTCTCTCTTTTTGGAAAGGCGAGGAGAGAAATAAATGCTGTAGGAGGCTAGATCTTTAAAGCCTGTGTTTCTTAACTGTGAGGAGTAGGTTCGGGTCTCTCTTCAGGTTATAATTTGTTTAAGATAATTTTATTATTTCTGACCTGAAAAATTTGAGCATCTGTCTTCATTGCTTGATATTTTCTTCTGGGTATCTGGCAGAACAATTGAAATCTCTTTCCTTTCAGAGTCTGGGGGGCAGTGATAATGGCAGCGTCCCCAGCCCTGGTTCTTCTTGGCTCTTCCCTGCCAAGGTAGCGGCACGCTGGTTTGCTTTCCCCTCTTCCTCCTCCTCCTCCTCCTCCTCCCTTCACGTTACCTTCTTCCATGGCCTCCCTTCTTTCCCCTCCCTTTTCCCTTTACTCTTACATCCCACCCCCTCCTCCTCACCCTCCCTAGTTCCCCCCCCCCCCCCTGGTTTCAAGCTCCTTTTTGCTTTCTGTTTGTGTTTCTGAGGGCAGTGCTCCAATTACCTCATATTTGGAGAGAGGAAGCTGCAGCCAATCCGGTTTCTGTCTGCTTTTAGGTCAAGTGATTTCTGAACTGCAGTGAGATGCTTTGAATTTGTCTTGTTGCAGCTCTGAGCCTGTAAGATGGCTGTCTGAATCGGCAGCGGCTGGGAGAGACAGAGAGGCGGGGAGGGAGGGAGAAAGAATTGGAGGGATTGCCGGCATAGTGCATGTTTTTAAATGTGCATCTAATCCGATGAAGCCAAGGTTGGGATTTCTCTGGGATCCCAGGACCGGCTTAGCTGCGTTTTTGATGAGATTAGGAGAAGAAGGCGATGGGAAATTCACTGGGCTGTGTTAAGGAGCCGAAAGATTCAAGAGCTATTCCGGAGAAGGCTCCCATATCTCCTAAGAAAAGGGTTCGGTTCAAAAGGAAGTGGAGGGGGAAGAAAACCCCTACTCCAGAGGTATCTCATGAGGAGGAACCCTTGGAAGGAACCACAGTAATTGAAGAGACAGAAACCCTACCGAAGTTAACAGTGAGTCTCCAAAAGGAGGAAGGAGCAGGAGGGGCAGAGCACCCCCCCTCGGACATTTTACTGCCTCAGGACTCAGCCCCCAGCTCAGGGATGGGTGCTCAGGGGATGATCGTGCAGGTGAAGGAGAGATTCCAAGGGGAGATCCAGACTGCTCACCTTTTGTTGGAGAATGAGTCATCAGTTGCCGGAGGGGTCTGGGATTCCCTGCAAGAGGGGAGGACTGTCATCGCTCACCTGCTTGATAACCCGGCGGAAAGGAACTGTGAGAAGTCAGTGAGCCAACTGGTGGAATTTCCGAGGACGGCGTCCTGCAACAGCAGGGCTGTGCTGCTGCCTTTGCAAGGGGAGACTGCAGTGGGGAAAGGAGGTGCTCAGCTTGGACTTTGGAGCGGCACCTTTCCCCTGACAGACCACCCCACCGATGCAGGGTCTCCAGACCAACTTTCAGGGGTCCAGGGTGTGGGGGCAGGAACCGCGGGTATTTGCAGTGGCCCTCAGACAGGTGCCTGGATTGCAGAGTCTTCTGTCCCTTCATCACTGCCGGATCAGTCGAGAGGTCACAGATGCACAGAACCTGCCCATGTGGGTCGAGTGCCTCCCCAGGGTCCCAGGCTGCCTACTTCTCAGAGTGATTTATCCATCAGCGGCAGGACTGTGAGCGTTTTGCCCTCCTCCTCTGGCTACGGCAGCTACGGGCCACACTTTCGCGGGATCCAACCTAGAGACACAGAGCCTGAAAAGAGCTCCACATCCTTCTCTGAAGAGGATGGTACCCTTTCTTTGGAGGCAAGTCACACCCCACTATGGGATCTGGAGGAGGTAGGTGGACTACATTCACATTTGGATTCCTGGCCCTCAAACTTACTAAAGTGGAGTGTGCTAAGAAGTGAGGATCCTGGTGCTTCTTCGCAGACTTACCCCCATGTCACGTACCGAGAGTTAGTGACTGGGTTTGGCAAGCGGAGTCTATTTCAGATCTGCCCCTTGATGCTTGAAACCAAGTCTCGTTGTCTCTGGGGAATCCCTGATTCCGGGTAACCACACAGCATAATTGCTCGAGCTATCTGGCGGGGTTATCTTTCAAAGTGCAGTGCTAGGGAGTACTTAACTTTCTCAGGCAGGTCTGTTTATGAGCATCCCTGCTACAGGAAGTTGTAGTGTGGTGGCTGAAGGGAGGCCTAGCTGAATCTCCTAAATGAGTGCAGAAGGCATAGGGAATGTGGCAGGGGTTCGGGCCAAGGCAGCTGACCCCAGTGTGATTGCTCTTCCCTGGAGAGTGATGTTCTTCCCTGGAGAGTGATGTTCTTACGAGGGCTGATGTAATCCCACTCCTGTGGGGACACTGCTAATGACAACACCCATTCGGTATTTGTATAGGTGGAGAGGGCTGGTCCTCCATGGGTTCCTAATTGCAGCATTAGAGGAAAGGGGCACAGAATTATCTGGAGCTTAACTCAGAGAGGAGGGGTTAGAATAGTTTGAAGGTTCAAGGCTAGAAAAAGTTTGTGTTCTGGGTGGACTTGTTTATGGCTTGAACAAGTTTTTGTTGTTATATTGAAGGCATAGGTGTCCGTGGTGATGGTGGTGGGCACTGTGAATGCTTCTAGGGTCAAGGAGTAAGTAGGAATTCAAGAGATTTGGACACAGTGAGGGTAAGGGGACTAACAAGACAGTGGGCGGCACAGGGTCTTGTATGTAAGTCTGTGATTGTGTAGGTGACTGAAGTTATTAATTCACCAATGACTGAAGAACTTTTGTTGGCATATCAGCTTCCCGTGGTAGAAGAAATAAAAACTTTAGGATCCCAGTGCAGCAAAAGGTGGAAGAAGAAATTGGGCATTTTCCTTGCCCAGGGATGTGGCCTCCGTTCCGTACTGGTGCCCTGCATATCAAACCCAACAGCATGAGGCTGAATAGAGACACAATGTCTTGTGCTTGATCTGTGCTTAAAATGTCCTCTTTGGGGATGAATTTCCTCCATCGATAGGCTCATGTCAGTCCCCTTTGTTATTATGGAGTTTGAGGACTCCCAACAGCTGGAAGGAAATGTGGCCATTGAAAATATTTTTTATGGGGTACCTGGGTGGTTCAGTCGATTAAATATCCGACTTTGGCTCAGGTCATGATCTTGTGGTTCGTGAGTTTGAGCCCTGCTTCAGGCTCTGCTGACAGCTCGGGTTCTATATCTCCCTCTGTCTCTCTGCCCCTCCCCCACTTGTGCTCTGTCTCTCTGTCTCTCTCAAAAATAAATAAAACATTTAAAAAAAAAGATGCTTATTATATGGTTGGGCAAGAGTCTAAGGAGATCTTAGACTTTTCCGTATAAAAGTGTGTGTGTGTGTGTGTGAGAGAGAGAGAGAGAGAGAGAGAGAGAGAGAGAATGAGGGAGAGAATGAGAAAGAGAGAAAGAGACAGAGAAGGTGGGAAGGAAAGCAGTGGAGGCTGCTGAGGCGGAGTGTATGAGTATTTGAGCTCTTTGTATGGAGTGGATATAGAGCAGTTTTGCTAAACTGATTGCTCTTTTTATACCATTAGTATTAAAGCTGAGGTTTGGAGGCATCATAATGTTTTAGGAAACATGCTTGTAATTGAGTGTGAGATTTTCAGAAAGTTTCGAGTGTAAAATTTTAAAGAACTCCTAATGAAAATCTATTCTTGATGATGGTCCATAGGCGATCAAGGCACTTCTATTATGGGATCTCCACAGAACAGCTCTGTGCAGAGTCTTAAAGAAAAGATTGGTGGGAGAAATCTTTTCTGTAGTTTGACAGTATTGACAGCAGTGTGATTCTTTTGCTGTTTTCAATATGTGAATCAAATTGGTGTGTCATATTTTCTGGGCATCCCATTCCTTCGACCCTTCCAGAGCAGGCACAGCCAGACCACTGAGTTATAGCCCAGGCTGAAAAGTTCAGTGACTGAGCATCAGCTCAGATGGCTGACACATTTCTGAGGCTCCTTGCCCATCGTGTGAAGCAGGGACCACAGACTGATCATCCCGTATCACAGATAAGAAGTACCTTCTCAAGATAAGTGTGAAATCCCTTCAGAATGAAAGTCCTGTAGGCCAGGAGGCCTGAATCCCTCACTGATCTCTACAGGAACTTCTTCAGGGAGCTGCTCCCTTATCAGCGTGCTGTTCACAGGCCTTGAGGACAGCAGCCGCCAGGGAGACAGAAGCAGCGTGTTCTGACACTGCAGGCTTCCTGTAAACTGTGGGTTGAGACCCCAGGTGGGAGCATCTAACAGGAATGTGCGTTCCCTCTGCTGAGGGTGATTGCCCTGGGAGGACACAGGGGTCAGAGGAGCAGCTGCTGCTGGTCACACTCCAGCTCCTTCCTAAAGAGGAGACAGCTGGCAGTTCCACAGACTTGATTTTTTTGTTTGCTTTTTGGTGCTTCTTTTGTTTCTAATATGTTAGAGTAGTAACCCTCCTCAGGAAACAGTTCAAGTTCTGGAGTGCTGCCTGTCCTTGGCATAACTTAGGCTTTATCGTCTCTCCTGTTGATTGCCCAAGGTGTATTGACGGACATGGGGCCAGGGTTGGGTTTGCTGTGGCTGGACACAAACTTCGCAGTGGGTTTTATTTCTTTTAGGGATAGAGAGAAATGGGAACTGACTCTGATTCTTGCCAAGTGTGGGGTTTATTTTGTTGTTTTTTGAAATTTTATTTATTTATGAGAGAGAGGGAGAGAGAGAATCCCACGAGATACAGAGAGAGTGAGAGAGGAAGAGAGGAAAGGGGAGAGAATGTGGAGCTTGAGCTCACGAACCATGAGATCGTGATCTGAACTGAAGTCAGATGCTTAACCGACTGAGCCACTCAGGTGCCCCGAGTGTGGGGTTTAGATAATAGAAGACAAATGGTCTACTTTACTGTTCACCTGTTATAGTTGATACTTCCCTTGTCAGGAAATAGTTAACACAGAAATGGGATGATAGGGACCAGCTAACAAAAATTGGTTTTCAGTTTTCAGAATGATAAGTGGACTGGGATTTGGAGCTGGGTCGGAGTGTCAGGCACAAGCCTTCTCTCAGGAGGACTCCCTACTGCCAGCTGCCATCAGTATCCAGAATACCTGGCTTACTGGAACAAGGAAAATTACTGACAATCCCTTCCTCCTCCCTGTCTTGGCTCCCATGCCAGTCTCCTGTCCACACTGTTAGTGGGTTCTGTTGAATGAAGAACATGGCTGTATACCAGTGTCCTTGCCATGAAATCTTAGAGTCCATACAATTTTGAGTGATAGTAAGGTAACACTGTGGGCTAGAAATGATGAGGAAATTGGTTGGTATATTATTTTCTGGGCTCAGCCTTTTCAGTTTACAAGTATCCCTTTCCCATTTCTCCTCTTTAATTATAGGGAATTGTTTTACTAATATTGGCGAGGAGAAAGCAAAATTAACCAGATGATCCTATTAGATGAATGTAGCAGTTAAAATCACAGTTAAGAAAGGAGCTTTGGTTGGGGCGCCTGGGTGGCTCAGTTGGTTAAGCCTCTGACTTTGGCTCAGGTCATGATCTCACGGTTTGTGAGTTCGAGCCCCGCGTCGGGCTCTGTGCTGACAGCTCAGAGCCTGGAGCCTGCTTCGGATTCTGTGTCTCGCTCTCTCTCTCTGCCCCTCCCCTGCTCACGCTCTGTCTCTCTCTGTCTCAAAAATAAAACACTAAAAAAAATTTTTTTTTTTTTTTTTAAGAAAGGAGCTTTGGGGCACCTGGGTGGCTCAGTCGGTTAAGCGTCCGACTTCAGCTCAGGTCACGATCTCGCGGTCAGTGAGTTTGAGCCCCGCGTCGGGCTCTGGGCTGATGGCTCAGAGCCTGGAGTCTGCTTCCGATTCTGTGTCTCCCTCTCTCTCTCAGCCCCTCCCCCGTTCATGCTCTGTCTCTCTCTGTCTCAAAAATAAATAAACGTTAAAAAAAAAAAAAATTAAAAAAAAAAAAAAGAAAGGAGCTTTGGTTAAGAAAGGACTTTTTTCTTTTTTCAAAAATTTATTACTACGGGCGCCCAGGTGACTCAGTTGGTTGAGCATCTGACTCTTGATTTTGCCTCAGGTCATGACCTCATGGTGGTGAGATGGAGCCCTGAGTTGGGTTCTGTGCTGGGCGTGGAGCCTGCTTGGGATTCTCCCTTTGCCTCTCTCTCTCTCTCTCTCTACCCCCACCCCCCCCAAATAATTGTTACTAAAGAATCTCATGAGGGGCACCTGGGTGGCTCAGTCGGTTAAGCGTCGACTTCAGCTCAGGTCATGAACTCATGGTTCATGAGTTCAAGCCCCACATCTGGCTCTGTGCTGACAACTGAGAGCCTGGTACCTGCTTTAGGTTCTGTGTCTCCCTCTCTCTAACCCTCCCCTGCTCATGCTCTTTCTCCCTCTCTCTCAAAAATAAATACACATTTAAAAAAAATTACAAAAAAAAGAATCATGAATTTTTAGGTGTAACAGTGGTGGTATGGTTATGTTAAAAAGAGTCCTCATGATTTAGGGACACCTGGCTGCCTCAGTCATTTGAGCATGTGACTTCTGATCTCAGGGTTGTAAGTTCAAGCCCCACGTTGGGTGTAGAGATTACTTAAAAATGATAATAATAAAAAAGAGTCCTCATGTTTTAGAGCTACTCACTGAAGTATTTATAGAAGAAATGCCATGTGTGTGGGTTTGCTTCATAATATCAGGGGAGCGTGAAGTGGGTTGAGTGTAGATGAAATAAGATTAGCTGTGAGTTGAAATGGTGGAAAGTGGGTGATGGGTACATAGGAGTTCACTAGACTGTTCAGTTTCTTTGCGCATGTATTTGAAACTTTCCATTTCAAGTGGTAAGTTAAGAAAAATAATGGTAATGGTTGCATAATGCATATTCTGAAAAAGGATTAATATTCAGAATCTATGAAATGTAGTATAAGTAAGGTGGTTAGGAGTGTGGAGCCAGATCGTCTGAATTTGAATTCCAGCTCTACTACCTACTAGCAGTGAAACTTGGGGTAAGTTACTTAACTTCTCTGCGATATAATTTCCTTATTTGTAAGTTGAGGATAACAGTAGTATATACTTTGTAGAGTCGTTGTGAGAATTTTATGAGTTAATACAGTAAAGCACAATAAATGCTAGTTATTAGTAGTAATATTTAAAGAATCCCTACAAATAAACAAAAAGGTAAACACCCTAGTAGAAAAATAGGGGAAAACCCAGGAATAAACAATTCACTAAAAAGGAAACCCAGATGCCTCATACACGTCTCTGTCACTAGTAGTAACCAACGATATACATATCAAAACAAGATAGTATTTTATACCCATCAGAAAATAGAAAGTCTGAAAATACCAAGTATAGATGAAGATGTAGAGTGATGGAAAAAATCTCTTCGTGCGTGAAAGTATAAAGTGGAACTACTGTTTGGAGAGCAGTTTACCAGCATTTAGTAGAATTGAAGGATGCGCATATTTTATGACCTAGGGTTTAGACCCTGAATTTGAATGCTGAAAGGTGCACCCCATGACTGTTGCCTAACTCAGGTGCTGGTAATAAACACAGCTGCAATTAGATCCCTGTAACCAGCCAGGCATCTGTAATGAACAACCACACTATGCCCTCACCTGCTTCTTGGACGGAAGTTTTCAGTCCGATGCTGTCTCTGTAGTGGAATGAGGTCTGCTAGGAACTTCAGGACATGAGAATCAAGTATCTGTTTGCTCCCTACATCCAGTCCTGTTCTCTGAGACTTATATAGACTTACAAAGTCCAAACTCCTCAGTCTGATATTCTAACCCTCCATAATCTATCTGACTTTCTCTCTTGTGTCAATTTTCCATTTGAACGTACCTTTTTTTTTTAAGTTTATTTATTTATTTTGAGAGAGAGAGCACACATGTGAGAGCATATGAGTAGGGTAAGGCCATCGAGAGAGAGGAAGAGAGAGAATCCCAAGCAGGCTCCACACTGTCAGCACAGAGCCAGATGTGGGGCTTGAACCCACAAACCGTGAGATCATGACCTGAGCTAAAACCAAGAGTCAGACGCTTAATCAACTGAACCACCTAGGTCCCCCAAATCTACCTATCTTACCAGGTCAACCCCTTAACCATCTTTTCCAGTTTCAGCTTATTTCAACTTCCAGTCTTTGTTGGCATCTACCTTCTACCTAGAATTCTTTTCTTTTCCCTGTCCCTTTGATAACATCCTTCAAGGATGAGTTTAAATCACACTTCTTTAAGTATGATTTTTAATCCCTCTAACCCAGATGAATTTTCATTCTGCTGACCCCCTGTACTGGATATTACTGTTTACTATGTTACAGTTGCTTCTTTGGGGCCTTCAGCATAACTCTTTCATGTGACCCTCCCATCCCCCACATATGGCTACATAGATGGTAAGATTTTTGTTTCCCTCCGGAAATTAGCCTTCAGAAAAGAGGGATTCTCTTTGTCAAGTTTTTCTTGTTATTGGGCCCCCACTGAAAATACAGCTCATGAAATAAGATGAATGAATTTGTGTCACCATCTGCTAGTTTAGTCGATAATCAACTTTTATAGGGATCAACTGACATAATTGGTTAACCAAAAAAGACCAAAAACTTAAGAAGGCTTTCATTACAAACTATTGTTTTACAGACTATAAACCTCCTAATTTGAAGTGTTGGATGTAATTGTGTATAAGTCTTAATCACGTTAAAAACTTTTAAAAAATCAGTCACATCACTTATAAAAAACACAGCAAGTGTTCACATTATGGAAACCATAAATAAATACCAATAGAATAAATAAATGAAAAAAAAAACCTAATCCAATGTTATGCAACTGGATTCTTGTGGCTGGGGATAGAATATCCAGTGACAACATGGATTCAAAAAAGTGCTGTTGTGTCTCAGAAATTTTAATAAGAAATGTAGGTGAAGTTTTCTAGAATATTCACTCAAAAATAGCTTTTTTTTTTTTTAATTAAAGTAGCTTTATTGATGAAAAAGACATTGATGTTAAAGATGCATGTGAAGAGATTTGATAACATGGTTTTATGAAATGGAAAAGTAGAAAAAGCATTCTAATTTTTACAAAGTTTTTATTTAAATTCCAGTTAGTTAACATACATTGTAATATTTCACGTGGACAATATAGTGATTCAACACTTCCATACAACTTCCCAGTGTTCATCACAGCAAGTGGCATTAATTCTAAATTAATGCATTAGATATATTACTTAATTTTAAATATGTGTATAGGGGCACCTGGGTGGCTCAGTTGGTTAAGCGTCTGACTTTGGCTCAGGTCATGATCTCGCGGTTCGTGAGTTCGAGCCCTGCCTCGGGCTTGGTGCTGACACCTCAGAGCCTGGACCCTGCTTCAGATTCTGTGTCTCCCTCTCTCTCTGCCCCTCCTTCACTCACACTCTGTCTCTCTCTCTCTCTCTCTCAAAAATAAACATTACAAATTAAACTAAATAAATAAATAAATAAATAAGTGTATATATCTAAAAAAATTTCCAGAAGTTTATATATGCAAGAGGACCACAAATCTTCCCTTTCCCCATTCTTCTCTTCCATCCATCTGTTGTCATTTGGAAAAATTGGGGAGTACCTTATATGGGGTAGCTTTATTTTAGCCAGATAGGGAGTCTGCCACCTAAATTCTTTCAAGGCAAGCATGTCTGTTTTTTTATCTCCCTCTTTTCAACTGGCTAACTTCTACTTCTGTCTTGAAACTCAGCATAAATGTCATCTCAGAGAGCTTCTTCAGCATGCTCCTTCAGGTTAGTTGCTTATCTGTGTCACAGCATTGATCTGTGTGGCATATTGTCTCCCCTGCTAAACTGCTTGGGCTTGAGGCCCAAGGTTGTGTTTTTGTCTTCAGATACCAAGAACTTCAACACAGCTCCTAGAACATAGTGGTTGTCAAGAAAAATAGAATAAACAATTGATGTTTGACTTTTTTCTTTAAGTTTTTTTTTTTTTTAAAGTAATCTCTACCCCCCCCCCCCCCCCCCCCCCGCCCCAGTGTGAGGCTTAAACTTACAACCCCTAGATCAAGAGTCCCATGCTTTACCAACTGAGCCAGCCAGGTGCCCCGGTGTTTGACTTTTTTATCTTGAGATGAAAGAACTTAAATACAGCTCCTATTATATAGTGGTTGTCAAGAAATAACAGAATGAATAAATGGTGTTTGACTTTTTTTGTTCTTCTCCATGGTGCCTGGAATAATGTTAAACACAGATGAGATGTTGTTTAATAAATACTTACTGAATTATTAGGAACACCTTAAGTTTCTAGATACACTTCAGAGAAGGAATTAATTGAGCCTCGGAAAGCATGGGTTGAAAGAGACTTCAGGTAGGCACGCATAGTCTCTGGGATGGTGTTGAGACTGTCCTCTCTCTCTACATGGCTCATTTTTAAAAACCCAGATGAGGGGGAGAGCTCTCTGACACTGAAGCCGGGTTTCTGTATTTGGAAGATTAAGGTAGAAGCTTCTGCATAGCCCCAAGGACAGCACTGTGTACATCACATGTGAACGTTACATGAAGAGATGGACAGAAGCCCAATGTAATTACTGAGATGGTTGTGATGAGAATCCTATTTTTCTCATCCAGCGCACAGTCTAGGAAGGGCCCTAGTCCAAACAGGGTATTTTTCCTTTCCCTGAGGGATCCAGACATTTCCCTGTTTCATTATAGCTGTGTGGGAAATCTGAAGTAAAGCTGTTCAATGAACTATTTTCAGTGCAATATACAAAAATACTGTGATAGGATGCCACCAGAGAGATTGACTGATTGTACTGGGCATAAAATACCCATTAACTAACTGGGATTTTAAAAAAATAAATAGCCCAAATACTCAGATTTCATCTTGTGTATTCAAATTGTATCCCTTTTCACTTCCACCTGTCCTGTTCCCGGCAGTGTTTTGCCTTACTGTGTCTGAAGCGGCTACAGTGGAAGCGCTGGGATCTGTCAGTGGTGAGTGGTATCTGGCCACTGAAATCGGCCACTGAAATCAGCACATCCAAGTGTTGGTAAGGAGAACTGGAATAGAATTGGTATTAGAGAGGAGCTGTTGTCACTGCAGTCACAGGATGATAGCTTGGGTACCATGATCCATTGTTGGGCCCTCAGCTTTGCAACTCTGCTTTTTTTTTTTTTTTTGGTACACTTGTTGTTGACTGAGTTCTAGGGGATTGATTAACAGTGATCATACTGGCCAGAGGTTAATTGATGTAAATTAATTTACACTATGAATTATAACTGCCAAGTGGTACAGTATTTGAATCGACCACTCTGTGCATTTTGTCGCTTTAGGATGTCTGTATCGTGAGCAAATAATAATGGAAGGTTGTCAGCTGAACATCGAGTCAGAGCAAAGAGGCAGTGGGTAGAGAGGACAGATTTGCAGGCTGATCTTACTAGCTGGCATCATCAAAGTTTGGCAGCCTGATTTCTCCTGTAGAAATACACCTGTCAAGGGGACAGGAATCCTGGATCTGCTGGTTAGGCCACCATTTCACCATCACTGTCTTGGAGGCAGCACTTATGGCTTTCCCTTTTCCAAACTCCGTGAAGGCCACCCATGCTCTTTTGTTCCCATAGCCTTTTTTAGGCATCTTAGTAATATTTAGGAGTCTTCAGCTTTCTTGTATACTTAATAAAGTATGAAAGTTCTTGGCCCTGTTTTTTTTTTTCCCCTGAATTTTAGAGTATCTTCACCTGATTTAATCTTATCTGCTATGAGTTGAGTTTGTAAATTTAGTATTCAGAGACTTGAAAGTGCCTTATTGTTGATTGTTCCCATGTACTGATGACCAGGGAGGCTACGCCATTCACAGTGCTGCACCTGATGGAGACAGCTAAGAGACAGGTGTTCTGTTGACATGCTTGTGCCTTCCCTGCCCAAAGCACCTGGCCCCCAAGTTGTTCTGGGCATGATGTGTTATTATGATGGAAAGGAAATGCACATTTTCTAGGCATATTACCTACATCGCTTTATTTAATCCTTATAATGACTGTATGATAAAGTTATTGTTTTATCTTAAATATAGGGAAGATGGGGTGCAAGAAGCTTTGGTCATTTATTTATGTGAAGTCACGTTCCTGGTAAATACCTCCTTTCCAGTGCTTGTCTCTCTGACTCAAAGGCTTTTTCTTTTTCTTATTGATAAATATTGTTTCCTGGCCTTCATTATAAATGTAAAGTATGTTCAGTATTTAAAGCCTGAATAAAAGAAAAGTAAAAAGAGAATAAAATTATCCATAGTCTCACTCCAGGAGAGACAACCATTGTTGATATGAGCTCAAACTTGTTTGGTTATACTACAGACTGTTTTGAATTCGCTAATGAGTAAGTTTGCTGTCTAAAAAGTAGCCTGTCTCGGGATTCTATGTAGACCTTACCCTAAAATACATTTGTTTATTTTTATTGTTTTATTTTTTAAACTAATCATTAATTAAATGTGTTAAATGTCCAGCGTATAACTAACACAACACTAGGTGCAGTGGGTGATATACGGAAGCAACGTGATCGCTGAGTTTCAGAGTTGGAAGTTTTTCTTTCACAACATCCCCGCTTCTTCTTGAACATGCCCTGTGTCGAGGAGCTCTCTCTCTCGGGGCTGCTCTTGAATTTTAGATAGTTCTGATTGTTAGCTGTGGTACTGGCTCCCCAGGAAACCTATATAGTCTTGGGGAGATAAGATCAAATGTATGAAATAATAGCCAGTAATTCAAGATAGTATTTAGTGTTATGTGGGAGTAAGAATTGGAGGAAGACCATCATCCATACAAGGAAGAGCAAACAGAACTCTGTTGAGCATAGCCCTATGTCTGGGCTGGGTGCTGTAGTATATAATCTCGGTTATCACAGCAATCCTGAGGAAAGGTAGTAGGTATTATTCCCACTTTACAGATGTTATGACTGAGGTCCAGCTTACAGTTTTTGAAGTTGAGATTCAAACCCAGGTCTGCATGGAACCAAAGGCATGCACTTTCTTCTCTCCCAAACTGTTCTCTCTCTAAGTAGTTCCTGTGCTAGATTTTGGGGGTTTTGTAAACTAACATGTTTTCTTCTTATAAAAATGTACATGATGTAGAAAATTTGGGAAAGAGAAATATCACCTATAATGCTACCACTTACGAGATACCTGTGATGATTCATTTGGTGTCTTTCTCTCCTGTATTTACCCTTATTTACCCTCATGTACATATATGCATTTATCACATACCTTGTGTGCATGTATATGTATGTATATATATGTATGTACATATGACTATATATTTAGGTATTCTGTATATCTTTTAACAAAACTATTAAATTGTTTTGTTTGCGTTCTTTTTCTTTTCATAACATACAGTGATCATTTTCTTTTGTCATTAAGATTTGCCAAAGCATACCTTTTTATAGTGCTACAAACAATTCCACCCTGTGTATGTGCTATTAATTTGTAACCAATCAATCCCTTATTAGAGCTTAAGCTCTATAGCTTTTTGCTGTAACATTTATCATATGTTGGTAAGCATTCTTGTATAAATTTTTTTGGTGTGTGTGTCTCTGATGGTTTCCTATCAAGTATATGTGTATTTTAAGACTTTTGATTCAAAACTTCATCTGGAGGAGTTAGGGCATGTGTATTCTCACTGATACAATATGTGAGAATGTCCAGTGTTAGGTATTCTCTCCAGTACTAACTAATATCATTACAAAAAACTTTCCCTATTTGATAGGTGAAAAATGACCTCTCGTGGTTTTAATTTGTATCTCTGACTACCAAACAGAGTGAATATCTGTTAGAGTTGTCATTCAAAGTTGTACCAGCCTTCGATCTCCCTCTTCTTCTAAGAGCCATATGCATGAAGAAGAGAAGGCTAGAAGGCTTCTTCATATTTATGCTAAAGTACCCGCGCCATATCTTTTGGCAGATCTCTGACATCTACATTAGTGGAGAATCAGGGGACATGTCAGCCAAGGAGAAGCTTCTCCTGTGGACCCAGAAGGTGACAGCTGGTTACACAGGGATCAAATGTACCAACTTTTCCTCCTGCTGGAGTGATGGGAAGATGTTCAATGCACTTATTCACCGATACAGGTAAATGCAGTGGGATTTCACTGTGCCTGGAGGAGCTTCTTCTCATCTTGCTTGCAATAAGTTATAATGCCACTTTTTCCCTGAACCAAGGATCAACACTCTGACTCATTTTCTCACTTCAAAAAGGAGTATGTATCGAATTCCTGCTACTCTAGGCACTGGGTACAAACACCAGGGAACAGAACCACAACAGCTCTTGCTTTTATGGAGTTTATTTATTAGGCAGTGAACAAAGAAATGCATTCTGTTATATGGTGGTAAGTGCAGTAGAGGGGTAGAGAGTGATGGGGTTTGTTGTACTTGGGACGGGTGGCTGGAGATGGCCTCTCTGATTAGGGTGCTGGAGCAGAGCTGTAAAGGAGCGAGCCACACAGTCCTCCTAGGGTCAGAGGGCTTCACATGGAGGAAACAGCAAGTGCAGAGGGTCTGAAGTGGGCGCTTACTTGGAGTGGATGAGGAATAGCAGCTGGCTGGAGTGAGATGAGTGAGGAAGATAGGAATTTTGATGACAAAAATTAAAATTATTGCACTGTTAATGATCATAAACACATCCCAGCTTTCACCCTATACTGGCTTTCCCATAAAATCCAACCAACCTGCTGTTATGGGTTTAGGATGAGGGAGCACTGGGTTCCTGGCATGTAATTAAAAATGGGATTAGTATCTTTCTAAACGTCTTGCTTTCTCTCTAATGTAATTAGTGTGTTCCAGCTCTGGGTACTTCTAAGAGGTTTGCTTTGTGTGAACTTGTGTGATGTATAGGCCTTTCACGTGCCTTGGTGGACTTTTACAGACCTGATCTGGTAGATATGGAAAGGGTACAAATCCAAAGTAACCGCGAGAATTTGGAGCAAGCTTTCGAAGTAGCAGAAAGACTGGGGGTCACCCGCTTACTGGACGCAGAAGGTGAGAGTGGACTGGTGTTGAGTTTGTTTGGCTTATATTCATTGTCCTTCTGCTGGCAGCTCCCTCTGTTCTAAGAAATTTCTTTCCCTTTTTCTCTCAGATGTGGATGTGCCATCTCCAGATGAAAAGTCTGTGATCACTTACGTGTCTTCAATTTATGATGCCTTCCCTAAAGTCCCTGAGGGTGGAGAAGGGATCAGTGCTACGGTAAAAGAAAACTTTCCTAAAATACCTTCTGGCTTTGATATGTTTGGGCGGAATGCATTGATTAGACTTTGTTTCTCAAGCACTCACTGTATGCGAAGCACTTTTATACAGAGCAAACTGAATCCACATCATCTTTATACATGGTCATTGTCTTTGGTCCCTGGGAATGAGTCCAGATATTGCTAATTTTGTAGCATCCAGCATAGACTATTCTAGTGTCAGGAAATTTAATCCCATCTTGAGAGCCCTTGAGGAGCTCTGAAACTGGGACTCCACGCATTAGGCTGAACAGCTGTGTAGGCAGTGAGAGGAAAGGGATTTTATGTGGTTTGGGGTGGCCTGAGCTACTGTCTCCTGTGCTTGTCTTATGTACCGCTAATCAGAAGGTGTGTGATATCTACCTTTTGGCAATAGGAAGTAGACTCCAGGTGGCAAGAATACCAAAGCCGAGTGGACTCCCTCATTCCCTGGATCAAACAGCATACAATACTGATGTCAGATAAATCTTTTCCCCAGAACCCTGTTGAACTAAAGGTAAAGTCACAGACCTAAATTGTCTTTTATAAAGTTCAATGCTGGGATTAAGCCTCAGAGCTCGCTGCTGCTGGCTCCTGGGGTGAGGTGGTATACCAAGTGGGTCAGGTTGCTTGCATGCATCCATTCATTCACCAAATATTAATTTTGTAGGCACTTTATAACCAATATATACACTTCAAAGAAACAGAAATTCTGGCCAAGGAGAGAGAAAAAGGAAGAATTGATGAATTATATAAATTATTAGAGGTAAGGAAACTTACCCTTTGCTGATTCTTGGGGTTTGCTGGTTTGCCTGATTGTTATTTCTTTGTTAGATTGCCGGCATGCTCTTCCCAACCTGCATTAATAGCAATATTCTCAGGGTGACAAATCAACATCACTTTTAGGCTGGTGTTGAAAATTTATGGTAAATGGGTAGCATCATCCATCTGTATTTTTGAAAGAGGCTTTTGAAAAGTGACATTTATTCAGAAACACTGAGTTTTATGAATGAGTTTTCCTGTTTCTCAGAGGGAAGCGAATCCTCTCCCTAAGATGGAAAGGAGAGAGACTTCCATCCATATTTTCACTCCTAGAGAATTTGAAGCTGTAGGTTTGAGCGTTTGGCTTTTCCAGAATGAGAGTTAGTAAGAGGACAGGTGGATTTATGGAAAACGTAGAAGGAATGAAAAAATTTAGAGCAGCTAGTAGTCCCTGTATTTTGGAGATGGTTTCTTTGCTCTTACCTCGAGGTGAGGTACTGCTAAGTACTCCGTTCTTTTCTCTTATTAGACAACAGGAGAAACTGCTGATGGCTGGGTAAATATGCAAGAAGCCATGTGTCAAGAACACGTAAAAGTGGGCCTGAGGGCACGGCTGTGTTTTTGGACTAAAAGAGTGTCTCTGGGATTTTTCAGGTGTGGATTGAGTTTGGCCGGATTAAACTGCCTCAAGGTTACCACCCAAATGATGTGGAGGAAGAATGGGGAAAGCTCATCATTGAGATGCTGGAGCGAGAGAAGTCACTTCGCCCAGCTGTGGAGAGGTGGGCTCAGGGCCTGATGGCAACCTGATGTTACCCACCCGGGCCGCTTTGAGCCCAGCACGTGACTACGGTTTTTACCTCATTATAGGCTGGAATTGCTGCTACAGATTGCGAACAAAATCCAGAATGGTGCTTTGAACTGTGAAGAGAAGCTGACACTAGCTAAGAATACACTGCAGGCTGTGAGTGTCTGTGTTGTCTCTCCCCTTCTCACCCTGTGCGCTGATGGTCCAGATTCACGATTGGGAAATCCAGCTGTGTCACTTCCTCACACTCGGCTCCCTCAGTCCTCGTGGGTGGGGCACTGGCATTCTCCCACTCCTATTACTCCTTTTCTGTCTTAGGACGCTGCTCACCTGGAATCGGGACAACCGGTACAGTGCGAGTCAGATGTCATCATGTACATTCAGGAATGTGAGGGTCTCATCAGGCAGCTGCAGGTGGACCTCCAGATCCTACGGGATGAGAATTACTACCAGCTAGAAGAGCTGGCTTTTAGGTGAGGAGCATGGGGCTCAGACAGAGGGCTTGCTTATCGCTGAGGCTCACAGATCAAGAGTCTGGCACTGAATCTTATAACTTGGGTCTTGGAGGTCC
This sequence comes from Panthera leo, assembly GCF_018350215.1. Lineage (NCBI taxonomy): Eukaryota > Metazoa > Chordata > Mammalia > Carnivora > Felidae > Panthera > Panthera leo. The sequence goes on from NC_056686.1 coordinate 30,192,808, forward strand.
ATGTCTTGGTGGGGATACTACAGGTATGTGGGGCAGGAAAATTCTCATGGTGGAGGACACTTGCCCATTATTGCAAGCCCTGCCCACTGAGTACCTGTAGGATTCCCTAATCACTGTGGCCTCTTATAACACCCACACATATTTCAGGGTGACCTACTGGGATGCAGTACCACATCTGGGTTAGAACTGCTGCTGATCGAACGCATCATTTTGTAGAGAAAACTAAGACCCATTGAGGGGATGGGCATCACCTAGGTCACGCAGTTTGTACAGGACCAAGACTAAGACGCATGTCTTTTGGTCCCTAATCCATGTTTATTCTGTTGTACCATCCAGGAGTTACATAAACAGATACTGGTTTGCCTCCCTCCAATTAACACTGTAATTTGGCATTTGCCTCAACAACTCTGAACGACGAAGATGTTAAAACCACCTTGTGTTCCTATAACACTTCTTTTTTCAAAACACTTTTCCTGATATGATCTCATTTTTATTTTTACCTCATCCTTGTCAAACGGATAGGGAATATTTTATCTTAAAAAAGTGCATTTCAGGGGCGCCTGGCTGGCATGCAACTCTTGATGTCAGGGTTGTGAGTTCAAGCCCCACATTGGTTGTGGAACCCACTTAAAAAATGTGTATTATAGATTTAAGTGTCTTCCTTTTTTCTCTTCCTCCATTTCAGGGTGATGCGTCTGCAAGACGAGCTGGTCACCCTGCGTCTAGAGTGCACAAACTTGTATAGGAAGGGCCATTTCACTTCACTTGAATTGGCTCCACCCTCTACTTTAACCACTACTCATCTGAAGGCAGAACCCTTGACCAAGGGAACCCATTCTTCCTCTACCTCCTGGTTCCGAAAACCCATGACTCGGGCTGAACTTGTGTCTATCTCGTCCTCTGAGGATGAAGGCAATCTTCGATTTGTGTATGAACTACTGTCTTGGGTAGAAGAAATGCAGGTGGGTGTATGTTCCAAATGCTTATGCAATGTGTTAAGGTTTACTGGACCCAGCAGCTTGTCTAGGAGTGCCAGGATGCTCTGTGCCCCTTGGGTAAACTCTAAATTATTAATGCTGCCTGGAACCCAAGCCCCCTTCTCAAATGTTAAATGGGTAGGGTCAGCTCAAATCCTCAAAAGTCCCACACCGGATAGCATAGGCTTTTCTGATTGGAAGCCCTTTGGGAATCATTCCCTTCAGTTAACTGTACTCTAAGTGGAGCTCATGGGAGAAATTACAGAGTCTATAAATCTCAGTTACCTTTTCTGAAACTCCCTCATCAGCAGAGGAGCTTAACCCTCACTCTTTGTTGTTGGTCTTCCCTCTGGAGTTTAAGCAGTGCTGTGCCTCACAGTTCTGAGGGGCTGTGCATGCATGTATTCCAGAATAGTGGTTCAAGTTCGATACTGTCCTTTTTATCCTTCTAATGCGTTTGTTTTACATGAAATTCTTCCCATGCCCTGATGGCCGATTCCCCATGTAGCGACAAATAAAAACATCCAAAGACAAGCTATTTAAATATTACCTGCCACTGGTCAATAGTTGATGCCATGAATGAAGTTTAATATTTTCAGATATTTCTTTCTTATATCCACTCTGATTGTGAAATGCAGAGCTTCATGATGGAAAATGCCTAAACTATAAAGTTAACCTTCAGCCTTTGGAAACACCTTTCTGGTTGGTGAATTCAGGAATGTATCCTGTAATGCGGCAACAAAAGGCTGCCCCTGCTGCAGGAGTTGGAGTTTAGTCTCCAGCTCTTTGGGGTGATAATGGCATGTTTTCCTATAAGAGGCTGTCATGGAGATGACTTAGGTGTCCTCTTGCCCAGTCTCCTACCCTCAGCCCCCTTGCCCAAACATCAGTTCTGAAAATTTTCTTTTTTTGCTGATTCAACCAATGAAATACGTATCTTTTCTTTTCCAGATGAAACTGGAGCGAGCAGAGTGGGGCAATGACCTGCCTAGTGTGGAGTTGCAGCTGGAGACACAACAGCACATCCACACCAGTGTGGAAGAACTGGGCTCAAGTGTCAAAGAGGCCAGGCTGTATGAGGTGTGTGCATTCAGAATCTATCACGGAGCGGGGTGCGGTGGGGTGGGATGGGTAACGGGGTAGCGTGCACAGTGCAGCTGTCTCTAGGGAGAAGGAGGCTCTGGAAAAGAATGAGAACCATGAGCAGCACTTTACGCCAAATTCCCTTTCCACATCAAGTGTCTCTTTTGCTCTTTGAAATGCCCTTATGAGCAAGGTATTTTTATTAACCCCTTTTTACTAAAAGGAGTAGCAATTCTGAAAGCTAAGGTCAGAATCAGTGCATGGTGGGTGCAGTTTCCAAACAGTCCTGCTCCAAAACCTCATCTTGTTTCCACTTCACCTCCTGCCTGTAGGGCGTGCTGGAATAGAGAAACTACTCACTCAGTCTCTCCCTCACTCATTCTGTCTTCCCATTTGTAATTTCAACTTTCCCCTTCAAAAAAGCAGCCGAGTAGTTTGGGAGTCATCAGGCATAAGTTTTGCTAGAAACCTCCCAGAGTTACTGGAAGCACAAAGTCTCTCAGCTGTGTTCACTCCACTAAACCGTCCCTCACTCATGGCTGCCCCAGGCTTTATTTTTTATTTTTATTTCTTAAGTTTTTATTTAAATTCCAGTTAGCTAACAGAGTAATATTAGTTTCAGGTATACAGTACAGTGATTCAACACTTCCAAACATCACCTGGTGCTCATCATAAGTGCACTCCCTTTTTTTTTTTTTTTTTTTTTTTTTTTGGGAATAAAAATATTTTTTTAATTTCTTCTTTTTCTTTTTTTTTTAAGTTTTTTGTTTTTTTTTAAGTTTATGTATTTATTTTGAGTGGGGTGGGGAAGGGACAGAGAGAAGAGGGAGAGAGGGAGAATCCCAAGCAGGCCTTGCAGTTGTCAGCGCAGAGCCCGATGTGGGGCTCAAGCCCACAGACCATGAGATCATGACCTGAGCCAAAGTTGGACGCTTAGCTGCCCCCACAACAAGACTCCTTAATCCCCATCACCTATTTAACCCATCCTCCTACCCACCTCCCCTCTGGTAACGATCAATTTGTTCTCTAGCATTAAGAGTCTATTTCTTGGTTTGACCCATAATTTTTTTTTTTTTAATTTTTAATGTTTATTTATTTATTTTAATTTTTTTTTTAATATTTATTTATTTTTGAGACAGAGAGAGACAGAGCATGAACGGGGGAGGGTCAGAGAGAGGGAGACACAGAATCTGAAGCAGGCTCCAGGCTCTGAGCTGTCGGCACAGAGCCCGACGCGGGGCTCAAACTCACGAACCGTGAGATCATGACCTGAGCCGAAGTCGGACGCTTAACCGACTGAGCTACCCAGGCGCCCCAATTTTTTTTTTTTTTTAATTTAAATTTAAGTTAGTTAAAATACAGTGTTTCTCCAGGCTTTAAAACCTGACCCAGAGATCTGTTACCTCAACTTCTGTTTCTGGGGTAATTAGTCCCTAACTATGTGCAGACATAGTTGAAAACATACTGTACATATAGTTTACTTACTCTTTCTCTAATACATCTTTATTTCATTTTTTATCAGGGAAAAATGTCCCAGAATTTCCATACCAGTTATGTTGAAACTCTTGGAAAGCTGGAGACACAGTATTGTAAACTGAAGGTGAGTTTTGACTCTTTTGTTCTCTTCATGGACTGTCTAGTCCCTTCCAAACAACTGTCTTCCCTAATTCAGAAAGTCTGCGGTTTGGCCCTGTTTTGGTTTTCTGCTTATTAGGTTATATCATTTACTGTGCAATTGTTCATATGTATTACAACATTTTCTCAATTTTCTTAGTGGATCAGAAATCACTGCCCCAGAAAGTTTAAATTAAGTAGAACCTGTCCCAGTTTCCGTGTCTTACCAAAGCAGTGCCTGTATATGCTTTGAGACACCAGAACAAAAAGTTTGAGGTTGGTAGGAAGGAGACTCTTCTTCTATCTGTTCTTCATTCCCATCTTTCAAGATTGTCCAGAGTAGGACAGGCCTAGGATCATTCTTTATTCAGGGAGCCCCACAGAAGCCTGGTGAGTTGTAACTTCTTGCTAGGATTGACCAGGGCTCTGGGAGTCCTGTGCTAAACTTGTACTAAATTTAAATTTGAGTCCATGAGGAGCACCCAGAGATGAAAAATCAAGGCTAAATTTATTTCCTGCATTATTCTTTGCTTTGATGTCACATGTGCTATCTTCTACAGACGAAAGCCTGGCAGTCTAACCGTGTAATCCCTGCTTTGTCTAGGAAACTTCCAGCTTCCGGATGAGGCACCTTCAGAGCCTGCATAAATTTGTCTCCAGAGCTACAGCTGAGTTGATCTGGTTGAATGAGAAGGAGGAGGAGGAACTCGCATATGATTGGAGTGACAACAATCCCAATATCTCAGCCAAAAGAAATTACTTCTCTGTGAGTCTAGCACAACAGACCTGTCATATTTATGTAATAGCAGGAGACAGAGAGAGGCTAATCTTTTGAGAACTTGGATTTCTGGATTTGCATTCTTCTGGGTAGAAATAGGAGCCCCCTGCTTAATGCATCTGTGCATGTGAGAAATGTACATGGAGAGAGGGGAAACCAAGTCCTAGAAATGAATTTACTTAGAATGCGTTTAGAAAGGCAGTGTCTTGGACAATGAGAGTATTGGACTGCAAGTCGAGTTGTTTCAGAATAGCTTTGTGTTTAGGATGGTAGGCTTTGGAGTGAGAGACCTGAGTTCCAATTCTTACTCCTCCACTAACTGGCTCTGTGACCTTGGGCCAGTCATTTAATCTCTCTGGACCTCTGTGAAATGGAATTATAGTATCACTTCAAAGACTTGTGTAAAAGATTGACTAAGCTAATATGGGCAAAGCATTTAGTATAGGGCTTACTGTTGTTTAACTGAAGCATACTCTTGGCTTTTCATATATTCTGAATTCTGTTAAATTCATTTAATAATTTTTTGGCCAAATATCTTCATTTGTAAGACGGGAAGGGAAATTGAATATTGGACAACGACAACACTCGTTTGTTCTTTTTCAGTCAATACAATGGGGTTGTTTTCTTTCTAAGTGTATTTCCACATCTCAGCATTTTTAAAGATATTATAAACTCTGCAAATAGGAAGCTTTTTTAAAAAAAAATTTTAATGTTTATTTTTGAGAGAGGGAGACAGGTAGAGTGTGAGTGGGGGAGGAGCAGAGAGAGAGGGAGACACAGAATCGGAAGCAGGCTCCAGGCTCTGAGCTATCAGCACAGAGCCCGATGCGGGGCTCGAACTCACGAATGGTGAGATCATGACCTGAGCTGAAGTCGGATGCTTAACCGACTGAGCCACCCAGGTGCCCCAGGAAGCTTTTTTATTCACACTTACTTTAGATACTTTTAAATTCCATTAGATTTAAAGAAATATAAACTTCTGAGGGCCCCTGAGTGGCTCAGTCGGTTAAGCATCCGACTTTGGCTCAGGTCATGATCTCACCATTCGTGAGTTCGAGTCCCACATCGGGCTCTGTGCTGACAGCTCAGAGTCTAGAGCCTGCTTCGGATTCTGTGTCTCCTCTCTCTGTCCCTCCCATGCTTGTGCTCTGTCTCTCAATAAGAAATAACCGTTAAAAAAATTTTTTTAATAAAAACTTCTGATTAGAGAATAGCATATGATTCTTCTAAAGTAAAGAAGAAAGAGTAAATGCTCTAATGCAGTAAACTGTCTGAGAATGGAAATCAGGCTATGATAAAGATAAAAAGAAAGTGCTTAGAAAGAAGGGATCAAATGTGACAGCAAGGATCAGCACCCAGCTTTATAGAAAAGCTAGCATCTAAATTGGGTCCTGTAGTGTTAACAGAATATAAAACCAGAGGAGGGCACTGTAGGCTGATGGAATAGTCTGAGCAAAGCCAGTGAGTCACTGATTGGGATCTCAGGGTGTGTCAGGTATGGGACGTGAACCAGCCACTCCTGCCAAGTTATCTCCTTCCTCTATCTCCATTGCTCACCTGTGTTCCCCTCCTTTTTCAGGTCTGGCCCAGGCCCCATATCCTTTGTAAATCATTGTCCAGTAATTCTAGCGTTTTTGCTCTTCGAAATCCTCTGGCATGTGCTATTTATTCCTCTCATTTTGGCACTAAGCCTGTGTTGGAGGCTCCTTTAAAGTGGGGACAGGGAACACAACTTTTTCTTTATTGCTCCTCTCCCCTTAATCGCACTTACTGCATCTAGTTGAATTCAACTTTCAGGAGTTGACAATGCAGCTGGAGGAGAAACAGGATGTGTTTCGGTCTCTACAAGATACAGCAGAGCTGCTGTCACTTGAGAACCACCCAGCCAAGCAGACTGTGGAGGTATGTGACTTGAGAATGTGTGAGGGTCAAGTGCTTAGGGTGGTCATAGTGGAAGCATCCAAATCAGAGACTTCGTTCTGCTGAAACACCTGAACGAAGTGTCAGTGATCATTTGTCTTGGATCTTCTCTCTTTATCCCAGCCCCTGAAAGACTACAAACAAAGGAGAATAGGAGGAGAAACTAGAAGAGAGATTGACTCCTATTGAACCTTTTATTTTATTTTATTTTATTTTATTTTTTAAATTTTTTTAATGTTTGTTTATTTTTGAGGCAGAGACAGAGCATGAACAGGGGAGGGTCAGAGAGAGAGAGGGAGACACAGAATCCGAAACAGGCTCCAGGCTCCGAGCTGTCAGCACAGAGCCCGATGTGGGGCTTGAACTCACAAACCGCGAGATCACGACCTGAGCCGAAGTCGGACGCTTAACCGACTGAGCCACCCAGGCTCCCCTGAACCATATATTTTAAATAGGCATGCAGGCAGATCCTGTCTCTTGTTGGTGTGGTGCCTTTGCCCAGAGAAGAGAGAGAGAGTGGGGGAATCTGGGAGGGATTTATTCATGCGCAGGTTTTGCTGATCACTTACAGGTGACCCATGAACAACATGGGTTTGAACTGCGTAGCCCTGTTATATGCGGATTTGTTTTCTAAATACTGTAGGATACTGTAAATGTATTTTCTTTTCCTTATGATTTTTTTAGTAACATTTTCTATGCTGTAGCTTACTTCATTGTAAGCATATAGTATATATACAGTATATGTACGTGTAACATACAAAATATGTGTTTGTTGACTATTCACGTTATCAGTAAGGCCTCCAGTCAACAGTAAGCTATTAGCACTTAAGTTTCTGGGGAGTCAAAAGTCATGTGTGGATTTCCGACTGCACAGGGGTTTGGTGCCCCATCCCCTCCGTTGTTCAAGGGTCAGCTATAGCTGCAATTGAGTGTGGAAGAGGCCTTTTCTATGTAACCCATGTTGGATGAAAGACAAGCCTGTTTCTCATGGGAAGCACTCCGCAGATGCCTGTCAAGCATCTCCACGTATCTTCTGTTGGCCTGTCATTAGCAGAGTTGGACTTGGAAGAGAGCATTGCACATGTATGTTGCTAAACCCCTGCCCTTCTGTGCGTGTGCTTGGCTCTTGCAGGCTTACAGCGCTGCCGTCCAGTCCCAGTTGCAGTGGATGAAGCAGCTATGCTTGTGTGTTGAGCAGCATGTAAAAGAGAATACTGCTTATTTTCAGGTATGTGAACTTCGTGTTTGTGTCTGTGTGTGCGTGTGTGTGTGTGTGTGTGTGTGTGTGTGTGCGTGCACACATGCGCACACATGAGCATCAGAGAAGATGAGGAGAATACCCTTTTCCATTCAGGCAAGCAATTGTATGTACCTGTGTGTCCACACAAGCCTGCACATGGAAAAGGTAGGGTGAAAAACACATCTATATCAGTTAAACCACCACTTTACTGTGTAAACCATCACTCCCAAAGCACAGCTGCTTAAAACTGTAATCCTTTAGTTAGTTCTTGACTCTGTGGTTTGGTGATTTGGGCTAGGCTCAGTTGAGATGAGAAAAGATGATATTCTTATTTTATGTATTTATTTATTTATTTTTAAATTTACATCCAAGTTAGTTAGCATGTAATGCAACAATGATTTCAGGAGTAGATTCCTTAATGCCCCTTCCCCATTTAGCCCATCCCGTCTCCCACAACCCATCCAGCAACCCTCTGTTTGTTCTCCATATTTAAGAGCCTCTTCTATTTTGTCCCCCTCCCTGTTTTTGTATTATTTTTGCTTCCCTTCCCTTATGTTCATCTGTTTTGTCTCTTAAAGACCTCATATGAGTGAAGTCATATGATATTTGTTTTTCTCTAATTTTGCTTAGTGTAATACCCTCTAGTTCCATCCATGTAGTTGCAAATGGCAAGATTTCATTCTTTGTGATTGCCGAGTAACACTCTTGTATGTGTGTGTGTGTGTGTGTGTGTGTGTGTGTGTGTGTGTGTGTATACACACCACATCCTCTTTATCCATTCATCCATTGATGGACATTTGGGCTCTTTCCATACTTTGTCTATTGTTGGTAGTGATGCTATAAACATTGGGGTGCATGTGCTCCTTCAAAACAGCATACCTGTAACCCTTGGATAAATACCTAGTAGTGCAATTGCTGGGTCGTAGGGTAGTTCTATTTTTAATTTTTTGAGAAGAAAAGATGATTTTCTCATCTTGCTTAGCCTGTGGATGGCTGCAGGCAACTGGCAGGCAGGCTAGGGGCTCGTTGGTTGCAAATGGCATCACTTCCACGTCTGATAGTTGGTGGGGGTGATGGGGTACAAGGCCATGACATCTGTTAGGCTAGCCTAGGCTTCTTCACGTTTGTCCCACAAACAACCAGAGAGAGTGGTGCACCCCAGTACACAAGCCCTTTTTTCTGCTGTCACATTTATTATGTCATTGGCCAAAGCAAGTCATGTACCTGGGCTGGCTTCAAGGGAAGAAGTAAACCCTCCCTCTTGATGGGTGAAGCTGTAAAATCCCAGGACCATTTTTCTTTCTTCAGTCTATCACAAGGTCAAGAACATACTCCTTATTTTCAGATGAGGATGGGAGGAGGAAATAAGCCGTTGCCTCTGTTTGTGTTTGCCCTAAATTAAATAATCTCGCTAATCATTTTGTAATCTTATCAGTGAATTGGAACATTTGATCACTCAACCTCTAGGCTTTTCATGACACGCTTACCTCACAGCCAAGTGTCCTCACTAGCAGTGTTTCTGAGAAGGCGAAGCTGACTGACTTTTCTCTAGGGTTAAATAGGCTTTGTGGTTGTCATCGCTAATATTTTCCCAGATGTGGTGTTTTAAGCCCTCAGTTTCCACTCGTGTGGATTTTGTAATGAAGTGTCATCAATCCAGGAGAGTAATTACAGTGAGATTGCTTTTTCTTGGTTAACATCTGTGTGTCGTGATGTGTTGAGCCCGAGATCCCATTCATATCCTCACAGTTCTTCAGTGATGCACGGGACCTGGAGTCATTCTTGAGGAACCTCCAAGACTCCATCAAAAGAAAATATTCCTGTGACCACAATACCAGCTTATCTCGTCTCGAGGACCTGCTCCAGGACTCCATGGTGGGTGTTGCCTCAGAGGGATGATTACTCCTGAGAAACAGAGTAAACCATATCAGCTGCTGCTGTTTATATCCTTGAAAGCTGTAGGGTAATGGGTCAGTGTTGTAAAATGTGGCTCACATTCAAATAAAGTTTAATCCCAGTTTGTTCTTTTTCTTTTTTTTCTTTTCTGTCCTTAAAGAAGTTGCTGATAAGATTCCTTTGGGTATGCTATTGAAGTAAAGGCCTAGTCCTCTTCCCCTGAGCCACTTAGTGCCCACTATGCTTATCTTTGCATTGTTCCTATTTTAATTCAAAAGTTGGGACCAAAGATGAGGTATAAAGCATGAAAAATAGTGTTGAAGGGGATTAGGTGACTGACATCAAATTCTTTTTTCACTCTCTCATGCAAAGAGAATTAAAACAAAACCAAACCAATGAACTAGACCTGAGCCAAATTTTTCTTCTGTGGTAATTTTGTTTTGCCAAAATGAGGTATTAGAATATTGATTTTAATTAAGGATGACGTTAAAATCTTATGTAGATATAATGCAATATTTGTCCAATTTATGTAGCAGTATTAACTTTGAGAAAATGTTTTTGCATCCGGTATTTACTCCAAATCAGTTTTATATTCATTTTCTCCAATGAATTATTCTTTCAGAAATGCTGATAATAAAATCAGAGCAGGAGTGTTTACGTGTATTGAATGCATATTACACAGAGTTGGCAGGACAAGGCCCCAGCTATGTCCCAAATTAAGATAGAAGAGTATGTAATAGGGAAATTATTTTTTCTATATGAGAAGCCAGAGGATTCCCACATTTCAGTAGAAAATTATAAATAAGAGAACCAGAGAACCCAAAACATTTTTGTAGGTGAAAGTTGGGTATTTGTGAACATTAGTTGATTATTTATTGATTTATTTTTACACTTTCAGGTATTATTAACCTATGAATGGGTTCACATTCAGTGTTTTACCCGGGCCAACAATCTGTTAATTTAATGAACTTGGAATGAAGGATAAAAGCCTGACTTTTTAGATGTTGTCTCTAGAATGTCTCTCTTGGAGGTACTTCAAGTTTGAAGGAGGAATATAATAATCCTTGGCTATTATCTCCTCCCTTCCACAGAGTACCTTCCTGTCTTAGGGTAACTTCTCTGCAATTGTTGTCATATCTTCTCTTCTCGAGGGTCGCTGCTCTGTTCCCTCCTCTCCAGGTCAGGGGCATCGGGTTGGCGGCGTCATCTGGGCATGAAGTCACCTGGGTCTGCTCCTCAGCTTTTCCTCAGCTTGTCCGTCAGGTTCGGGAGCATCTGTCATGGCTTCTGGTTCTTTTCAGAACTTTTACCACGCTGAGCACTTGGTCTCTGGAGCTTGAGATGTTTGGCTGTGGGTTAGACAGAAATTGACATCTTTATTGCAAGGAAACGGAAATGGGTAGACCAGCTGTCAAGTACGGAACAGTGTGGCTGTCTCCCTGATATATTCCATTCCTCTTTCTTAACTAATAAGTTAAAGTTGTATTTCTTCCAATCATGCTCCCGGGGACAGGCACAGGTAGTTTATTTAAGCATTTCTTTTTCTTTACTTGCATATTCTTAATTCTTTAATGGCATTTCTTAACATTATTAACTCTTTACTCTCATCACATCTACTTCCATCCTAAGAAAGTCCTCTTCTAAGGACTTTATATACCTCAAAATGGGCTTGACACATCCTGGTAATACATGAAAGTTATCTTTTACTCTCTAACACAATTGGTAGTACATTGCTACCAATTTTGTGGACAGGAAGTTCATTAGTTTTTAAGATAATTGGGTTTGCAGAGACTTGAGAGTTTCAATTTTGCATGATACTTCTTTCAAACCATTCAAATTTACATGAGCATGGCACAGCAAGACCCTAAAAGGTAAACCCTGAATCATTTGTCGTGTCTCCACCAACAGCATTGCTTTATAAACTGTTGGTGGAAGAGCTAAGATCTTTCTCTAGAAAGTTTGACTCAATTTAAGAAAGTGAAATATTAGTAGTAGAGCTTGGGAGGTATGATTATTTAAAAATTCTTTAAAGAGGACAATTCTAGCTTCTCCTAAGCAGAAGGCAAGAACTGGCTTCTGCCAGTAAGAAAGCGAATAATAATAATAATAATAGCGACAGCAATGTTGTTATTATTGTTTTTAAATTTCCATGCTTTCTGAACCTTATTTGGGGAAATCCCTTGTTAGCTGTGTGTAGCTGTATTTGGCAGCTGGCAGTTCTTTTTTTTTTGTTTGTTTTTGTGTTTTCATTACTTTTGCATGTGGCTTCATGATTCATTGAAAAGGGCACAGGGAGAAAGCTGAACAATTTGAGTATAAAAGCACTTGGTAGAAGACAAATATCCTCTCCTTTTTTCTTTATCTTTGTGTTTCTAAGATGGCTCCACCAAGGATCCCTACTTAACTGAGAAATGACATTCTCTGAGGGAGTGGAGCACTCAGTTTTCTTTATTGGCTCAGTCACCCTGAGTAGCAGCATTAATGTCTTTTTTGTGTTTCTTCTCACTTTGTAGGATGAAAAGGAGCAGCTTATACAGTCCAAGAGTTCCGTTGCCAGTCTTGTTGGGAGATCAAAAACCATTGTTCAGCTAAAGCCACGCAGTCCTGACCACGTGCTAAAGAGTACCATTTCTGTGAAGGCCATCTGTGACTATCGGCAGATAGAGGTGAGGAGGTGGAAAGGGTACCTCTGGCTCCAGAAGGAAGGGAGGGAGAAGCAAAACCTTCAGTTTAGGGGTGTGATAGAGAAAGGTCTAATGTTACAGATTTTTGATTTTTTCATTAGAACTTAAACATTCTTTTAAAAAAGGAAAAAAAAAAAAAAAAAAAAAAAGCCCAAACTCTACAATCTTGACCTGCTCCCTGCCTCTGTGATTGGTATCATCATCCACCCGATTTCCTAAGTGATGTCAGAAATGATACTTTGTAGCCCCTGAGCCATATCTTTGGCTTTTCCTCTCTTATACCCCACAACTAGTAGCCATACCAAATCAATACCAACTTGCAAATAAATATCCCTTAGATTAGATGTACTTCTTTCTGTCCCTGCAGCTACTACCCTGATTTAGACCATAATTTCTTTCACTTGAATAATGGCATTAGCCTCCCCAATCAATGCATTCTCTATTCTTCTACCAGAATGATCTTAAAAAAAAAAGAACAATTCCCTAGTTCTATTTACGTTTGTTTTTGTTTTTGTTTTTTTTTTTTTTTTTTTTTTAATTTTTGAGACAGAGAGAGACAGAGCATGAACGGGGGAGGGGCAGAGAGAGAGAGAGAGAGAGAGAGAGAGAGAGGGAGACACAGAATCGGAAGCAGGCTCCAGGCTCTGAGCCATCAGCCCAGAGCCTGACGCGGGGCTCGAACTCACGGACCGCGAGATCGTGACCTGAGCCGAAGTCGGACGCCCAACCGACCGAGCCACCCAGGCGCCCCTCCCTAGTTCTATTTAGATGGCCTAAATTCCTTACTGTGGCTTCAAGGTCCTGAGTAATCCTTCTTTACCTTTCTAGGCAAGACTGGGTCATGTCCCTTCCATGCATTCCCTGGTAAATTGCATTTGACATACAGTATTATAACTCTTACCCCCACCAGAATATGAGGAATATCAGCCATGTTTGTTAGTTTACCATCTTACCATTCTTACATCCAGTGGCCCAGCAAAATTCCAGGCACATAATAGGCTCAGTAAATATTTGTAATGCGTAAGAATGAACTTCTCTGGCACTTTTCTGTGTCTCAGTATTTCTGTCTATAAAATAGGGATGAGGATGTTGTTTCCTTGTCTCCCAAGAGAAAGAATTGATGATTCCTAAATGCTTAAGCCTTTTCAAGGGATTTGAGTGGGATGACAAGAAGGGAGGAAGAGGGAAGTATCATCACAAAAGCAAAGTTGTGATTATTCATGTCCCTTTAACCTTTGCCCTAATGGCTGTAGATGCAGAGAGATTGTTTCTGGAGGTCTTAAGACAGTCTCCTTAGAACTTTCATATACTAGGTTACTTGACCTGTAATAAACATTTAACAAACACTTCCTTCCTTGATTTCTTTGATGTCTCAACCTTTCCTGTGTTGTATATTTATATAAGGTTATCTCTTCATCAAAATCAGGAACCCTCACTAAGGGATGTCAGATCTCCAAAATGATTTTTTTCTTAAGGATTTCATAGCTTTGGGATCAGGCACCACATCATACAGGTTGTCGGTTTATCCATTAGCAATAACTTACAAGTTTGTCTCTTCAGATCACCATTTGCAAGAACGATGAGTGTGTGTTGGAAGATAATTCGCAGAGGACCAAATGGAAAGTGATCAGCCCCACAGGGAATGAGGCGATGGTGCCATCGGTCTGTTTCCTTATCCCCTCACCCAATAAGGATGCCATTGAGATGGCCAGCAGGTAACTTGGTTCAGGGGCCACTCTGGACTGCCACATGTGCTGCTTGGCTTGAGTGAATTGATGGAGGGATGAATCTGTATTTGCAATCTTAAACAGAGCAGCCAAGTTTTAAAGTTTCTTTTGGGAAAGACCTACTATTAAGATAGCAAGTCTTGCGCTTGCAGCTACATGGTAGGTTTTCAGTAAATGCTTATGTTCAATTCAGTGATCATTCTTGATCATAAACAGTTAACTCTCAGAAGATTGATTTTTGTAGTGACAGTTAATTTTCTTCTTTATATTTTATTAAAGTAACATACATATTTTTTTAAGTTCATTCATTTATTTTGAGAAAGAGACAGAGAGAACCAGGGAGGGGCAGAGAGGGAGGGAGAGAGAATCCCAAGCAGGCTCCATGCCATCAGCACAGAGCCTGATGGTGGGGCTCAGACTCACAAACTGTGAGATCATGACCTGAGCCAAAACCAAGAGTCAGACGTTCAACTAACTGAGTCACCCAGGCGCCCCTACATACATATTTTTAAAAACTGAATTACACCATGAAGCTTGTAATAAAAACCAGCTATTCCCTCCCCCACCCCAGAATTCTAATTTCCTAAGCCCACTATTTTCAATCCTTTATTTTGACGTCACTGAAATTTTAATGGGTTTTTTGGAGAGGGAGCAGATAAACTAAATGGGTTTAAAGTCTCCTATTTAAGTGAAGTCCTGGCTTCTACTTTTCTATCCTATTCTTATATGTCACATTTCTTAATTTGAAATTCAAGGTAATGTGTGTGTTGAATATGTCTGTGTATACAAGAGTTTAGAGTCTGTAAGTCTTCCAGAAGTTGAGATTGAATCAGGCACAGGATGCTTTAGAAAAAAACTTCTCCGGTCCTTCACACTGCAGTTCTTTTTTTGTTTTTTGTTTTTAATATGCCAGATAACTTTTTAAGTTGTTCTTAACTTTTAAACATTTTAGCAGTTTTGTGAATATATAGACCACAGTAATGTATTTTTAAGCATTGATATGGATTGTCGTTTTTCAACAATTCCAAATGGGGTTATTTTATCTCTACTTTTCTATATTACTTACCTTCACGGGTGTACCCTCTCTCTGACTTCTCGTGATCATTATATATACAGGTAACATTTATAAGACTGCTAAACGTGCTGACATCATATTCATAATACCGTTGTAAGTCCAAATTGTTTGACTATGTCAATTAATTTGGTTCTAAAGATTGCTGTGTTGTTAGTATTTGATTACTTGCCTTTCTCTGCTCAGCATATAAATCCAGTTCTGCTAAAGCAATCACATTTTCCCCCTGAAAGGTCTCTAATGTGGAGCTCAGGTTTTAGAATAGCCACAGCCAGCTTCTCTATTGTTTCTAGGGTCGAACAGTCTTACCAGAAAGTGATGGCCCTTTGGCATCAGCTACATGTTAACACCAAAAGCCTTATTTCCTGGAACTATCTGCGGAAGGACCTTGACCTTGTAAAGACCTGGAACCTGGAAAAGGTAATTGTGAAAAGCCTTCCCTCAGGCTCACATCCTATTGGCAAGCTTTTTTCAGAAGGAACTTTTTTTCATTACTGTAAGACTCCTGCCCACCCAAAGGGAGTAAAGTGGAGTCAGGGATGTTTCAGAATTAGGGGGTCCTAGGAACGAAAAACAGCAGCCTGAATGGTTAAGGAAATTACTGATGAAAACAAACAAGATCTCCTGTTTTCTTGGCCAACTAAAGGCTTCTTCTCACTCTGCAGCTCTTGTATAAATGTATGTTGTACAGGAATAATGGTGAATTAACCATTAGTCAGGGTTGTGTACAGTAAGGCACAGTGGGTGCTTCTGGGGTGCTAGTAATATTGTTTCTTGATCTGAATGCCAATGACATGGACAAGTTCTTTTTGTGAAAAAACAAATGTTTGCAGTTACGGTATGTGCAGCTGATTTGTCTATATATTAAACATCAATAAAAAGGAAAAAGGGAGAAGGTATTATGTTCCCATTCTGTTGAAATTTCTTTTATTTCCTTCTCTCTGTGTCTCTCTTTAGCTTCGAGCCTCAGCACCAGGGGAGTGCCACCAGGTTATGAAGAACCTCCAGGCCCACTATGAAGACTTTCTGCAGGATAGCCGTGACTCTCTGCTCTTCTCAGTGGCTGATCGTTTGCGCTTGGAAGAGGAGGTGGAGGCTTGTAAAACCCACTTCCAGCACCTGATGAAGTCCATAGAGAATGGTGTGTGCCTTGGCAAGAGGGAGAGGAATGGTGGAATGAGAGCCCTGAAGGGTGCTGCTGGACCCTTCATATAGACTAGAAAGTACCACCTTTTTACCATTTGAGTTGCTAAAAACTTGAGATAGGGAAAAACTTATAGAGATGAATTCTGAAAATTAGATCATGGAAGAAGAGGCCTTATTTGTCATTGCTTATCAGCCTGTCACATTTTCTTGTGGAGATAACATGTTTAGATCCTTAACGATGAGTGTATAATGCAGGGAATTTAGGATCAGGCAGAAGCTTCCCCCCATGTAAGGCCTTACTTTCATTTGTGGAATATCAGGCCTCTTGCCCTCTGTCTGAGGGTGAATCTATTATTCTCAGGTTTGTTGATTTCTGTTGTGGTGGTTAATGGTATTCTGTACTTGTGCATTCACAGAGGACAAAGAAGAAACTGTGGCCAAGACGTACATTTCAGAGCTGAAGAATATCCGACTACGCCTGGAGGAGTGTGAACAGCGGCTGATCAAACGAATTCAGTCTCCAGCCAGTTCTAGGACTGACAAAGATGCCCGGCAGGATAGTGCATTAAGGATCGCGGAGCAAGAGGTAAGCATCGAGCAAGGTGGGTGCTGCCTGCAGTGCACATGCTTTCAGAGTGAATGGGCGTCAAGACAATATGGAGCCTAAGACATAAAACAATAGACTCATGGCATTCCTTCTCAAGAGTCCTTCCCTGCAGCCTATAAATGCCTTTTACCTGTGGCAAAGCATGATTTCAACTCCCAGTGTGTCGCTGAATATTGATTAGTTTTCTACACACTTGGGAAGGCAAACTGACTGGCAAATTGTTCTAAGCACTACATTTGGGCTACATATTTTAAGACTGCGTAGTAGAGATGTTACTGTCTGCTCAAAGTTTTGGAAAACTTTGGAAGTTAAGTGATATAGTACTTAACTATAATGCGTTTCCTGAAAAAGTAAAATGCCATCAAAATGTAGGGCAGTGTTTCTGAAGTAAAAGCAGCAAATATTAATTGTTTTGCTATGTGCTCATAGGTATGTAAAGACAGTAAGCCAAAGTCCTTGCTTTGGGCTTATAGCATAGTTTAAAGAAGAATAAAAGGTTGAAGTCACAATTAGAAACTTGAGTATAAGAGATGTCATAAGATAGTACCTAGGATATTTACAGATTTCTAAGCAAACATTGCTATAGGAAGTTTGAGTATTATTAGACCATTTCTACTTGGGATGGTATGAGAGCTCTTTAAAGAGTATAGGGGGTGCCTGGGTGGCTCAGTCTTGCATCAGACTTCAGCTCAGGTCATGATCTCACCATTCGTGGGTTCGAGCGCTGCATCGGACTCTGTGCCAACAGCTCAGAGCCTGGAGCCTGCTTCAGATTCTGTGTCTCCCTCTCTCTCTGCCCCTACCCTGCTTGTGCTCTGTCTCTGTCTCAAAACTAAATAAGCATTTAAAAAATTAAAAAAAAAAAAAAAAAAAAGAATATTAGATTTGACCTGGGAGCCTGAAGGAATGGAAAGGACTGGCTAAATTAGGAGTGATTTTTCTTACCCTTCTCAATTATTCCAAAGCGTAAAGAAGAGGATGAGTGGGCAGTGTAATTTTCAGTGGCCAAGAAGGATCTAATATGCCTGAACGAAGCATATCATATAAACCTGTAATTTTCATATTGAAACTTACTAGTTTTCTGTAGTCACCTGAAATCTGTTTGTCCCAGCAAAATAGAACATTCTAAGAAATGTTAATATTCAGCTCTTCTAAAGGATCTTCCTTTTTTTTTCATTAACTTTTTATTTTGAAGTAGTTTCATTATACAGAAATTTTCTTTTCTCATATAGCCTTCACCTGGATTCCCCAAATGTTGACATTTTTCTGTATTTGCTTTGTCATTTTTTTTTACATATGTATACATCATAATAATCTTTTTTGGAGTGCCTGGATGACTCAGTCAGTTGAGCGTCTGACTTTAGCTCAGGTCATGATCTCACGGTTCGTGAATTCAAGCTCCGCGTTGGGTTCTGTGCTGACAGCTCAAATCCTGGAGCCTGCTTCAGATTCTGTGTCTCCCTCTCTATCTGCTGCTTCCCCATTTGCGGTGTCTGTCTGTCTCCCTCAAAAATAAACATTAAAAAAAAATTTTTAAATAATCTTTTTCTTCTTTTTTAGAGTGAGTTCTGTACAAGATACATTTTTACCCCTAAATACTTTAGTGTGCATTTTCAAAAGTCAAGGGGAGTCCCTTATGTAACCACAGGACAATGATTAAAATCAGGAAATGAACATTGATATAATGCTGTTATCTAAGACTTTATTAAAATTTCATCAGTTGACTTAATAATGCCTTTTTTGGGTATTCTCCACCCCCTCCAAATTTTTAGTATAGGACTCAATCCAGTACCTATCACACATTGTGTTTAGTTGCTGTGTCTCTTTAAATTTCCTTAAACTGAAATAATTTCTCAACTTTTTATCATCTTTCATGACCCTAACATTTTTTAAAATGTTTATTTTCAAGTGTGCCTGCATGCACGTGCAGGTGGGGGAGGGGCAGAGAGAGAGGGACACAGAGTATCCAAAGTGGACTCTGCACTGACAGCAGAGATCCCCATGAGGGGCTTAAGTTCATGGAATGTGAGATCATGACCTCATCCAATGTCAGATGCTTAGCCAACTGAGCAAACCTAGGCGCCCCAACCCCACCCCTAACGTTTTGAAGAGTGCAGGTCATTTATTTTGTAGGCTATTCTTTTCTTTGTGTTTATCTGAGGTTTCTTCATGATTAGATATAGGTTACACATTTTTGGCAGGAATACCACAGAAATGATTGTGTGTCCTCAGCACATGATATCAGGAAGCATGTGATGTTGATTTGTCCCATTACTGGTGATAACTTGTATTGCTTGTTGCTCTTTTCCCCTTTGTAATTACTACGCATGTTGTGGGGGGATACTTGGAGACCATGTAAATATCTTGTTTTACATCACACTTTCACCAACTAGTTTTTTAGCAACTAGTGTTGATTCTTGACTGAATTAATTATTAGTATGACTATTACCAAAAGGTGATTATCTAATTCTGTTGTTCCTTTTACATTTTAAAATTTCTATTCTATGCCCTCCTCTCTTCCTTTTTTAAAAGTTATTTATTGGGGTGCCTGGGTGGCTCAGTCGGTTGGGCGTACAACTTCGGCTCAGGTCATGATCTTGCGTTTGTGAGTTTGAGCCCCACGTTGGGCTCTGTGCTGACAGTTCAGAGCCTGGAGCCTGCTTTGGATTCTGTGTCTCCCTCTCTCTCTGCCCCTCCCTCACTCATGGTCGCTCGCTCTCTCTCTCTCTCTCTCTCTCTCTCTCTCAAAAATAAATAAACATTAAAAATTTTTTTTAAATAAAGTTATTTATTTATTTGAGAGAGAGAGCAAGTGGGAGAGGGGCAGAAAGAGAGGGAGAGAGAGAATCCTAAGCAGGCTCCCTGCTGTCAGTGTAGAGCCTGATGTGAGGCTCATTCTCAAAAACTGTGGGATCATGACCTGAGCCAAAACCAAGGATTGGACGCTTAACTGACTAAGCATCCCACGTGTCCCCTTTCTTCATTCTTTATGTCAGTATGGACTTATGGATTCTTATGTTAATGGTTTGTAAGTTGTTACTGTCTTTATTTTGATGTCAGAATTTCTCAAGGGGCTATTGAGAGCCCCTTCAAGCTGGTATCTATGGCATTTTAACATGTCCCACTATTCTTTGAGTGCTTTCTTATTTCTTAACAAAATGAGATATTTCAGGTTCATCTTGCCTTTGCCAGCCCTAACCCTGGAATCAGCCATTTCTCCAAGGAGTCCTGCTTCCTTTAGGTAGAGAATGCTATTTAGAAACCAAGATCTACATATAAGCATGCTCATTATTGTTGGGGTGTCATTGTTTCTAGGCCTGCTCAGCAGATAGAGCTAGAAAAACACATACTTACAAATGCATAATGCACACACACATACAGGCACACCCCAATGTTACACACATGCATACTTATATGTATACACATATATGTGTATAGATGTGTGTATCATTATATTCACATAAATGTATCACAAAAGTAGACCAATATATTTATCTATCAATTTTTCTCTCTCACACACACACAGACATAACTGTGAATTCATATGTATCTGTCTCCATTTGGTTCCAAACCAACACCACAGGTCTCATTCTAACTTTTCTCGTTTCCATATTTGTAACTTCCTTCCCTAAGACTGAGAAACCTACTTTATGTTATTGCTCAGTTCTAGCATGTAGAGATGAGTAGGTTTAGAATTGCTGAGTCAATGCTACTAGAAAAATTCCACAAACCTACTAACGGGAGTTCAGTGTTTATTTATGGTTCCTTTTGTCTTTAGCCTGCACATATGTCTATAGTCCAAATACTGTGTTCAGGAAATACTTGTGTGTGTTCTTCCCATTCTCCCCCTTCAGTGCTGTTTCACAGTTTATTCACCTAGTCTCCCATATATGGGCATTTAGCTTATTTGCAGTATTTTGCTATTACTTCTTTGTTCAATTCTGTCTCCATCTTTGTTGTGTGTCCTATTCCTGACAGCGTACCCAAGAGGACTTACAGCAACTGAGGTCAGACTTGGATACTGTTTCCACGAAATGCAACAGCTTTCTCCATCAGTCTCCATCTGGTTCGAGTGTCCCAA
Source organism: Panthera leo (assembly GCF_018350215.1). Lineage (NCBI taxonomy): Eukaryota > Metazoa > Chordata > Mammalia > Carnivora > Felidae > Panthera > Panthera leo. Next base: position 30,213,633 of record NC_056686.1, read on the forward strand.
CTCTGCGCTCAGAACTCAATCTGCTGGTGGAGAAAATGGACCATGTGTATGGTCTCTCCACGGTCTATCTGAATAAGTGAGTAGGCTGCAGGTTTGGATCCAGAGGGCAATGGTTTCATTGGAATGAGAAGGGGAAGTGCCTGGAGTGTTTCACAAACAATCCAGAGAGGTTGCAGATCTTGAAGAGCATGTACCCATGAAGAGAGACCTTGGCTTTCGCTCCAAGTAACTGGAGTGGGTTCCTTGGGGTGCAGCAAACAAATGTCAGTGATACAGAAAGAGAGATGGATTTGCATTGTTAGGAGTATTTCTCTTTGATTAGATAGCTCTGAAAAAAAGAAGGGACACTACACAATGAAAATTTAAAATTTTCAGTTAAGCTAAATACAGTCTTTGAAGATTTTCCCTCTATCCATCCATGACCTTGAGGAGTCACAGATCTTAGACTCTTCACAGTGTTGAGTGGGTTTCTGGCCTTATGTCATTTCTCCCATGAGTCCACCACATGTGTGTGTGTCCCAGTGTCACCTAGAACTTTATTTTGAATTGGCTGAAATTGGCAGCACATATATCATGCTTTCTTATTTTTATAAAACCCTGTCATCATCTAGTAATGGTAAAACTGATTTTAGCAGTACATCTTGTGAACCTCTCTATAGTGCTCCAAGTCTGTGGCCAAGCTCTTAAAATGTGTGTGTTAACGAAGGTGAACTTCCCCTCACAGGCTAAAGACAATCGATGTTATAGTGCGTAGCATCCAGGATGCTGAACTCTTGGTCAAAGGTTATGAAATCAAGCTGAGTCAAGAAGAAGCAGTACCAGCAGATCTCTCTGCTCTGGAGTCTCATCGGTCTACATTACGGGTTGGTTGCTCTGAGTTTCGTAGGAGCTTGACTTAACATATCCATTGCTTTGGGTTAGCAGAGAAATGCAATTTTGGACAGCATGACAGTGATTTAAATTTGCATTTAAACTGGGCAGGATAGCATATTTAATATATTTTAATGTGGATCCAAAGAAGTTGGGACTGAGAAATATATCTAGCTGGAAAGGGAAATAAATGACTGCCTTTCTGTTTTATTTTCTGTGATTTCCGTAAAATCACAGCTAAATCAGATACAATCAGTAGTTACACTTCTAAATTAGATAGCCAAGTTTCAAACACTAATTCTTTGCACATCTCTGTAATGTACTGCCTGCCCTTCGCCTCCCTGTGTGCATGAGGACTGTGGAGGCATTTCTAGCGCAAACATTATAGAGTTTGGCTTGTGAATCCCAGATACAACGCGGAGCCAGTTATAGGCTATGTTCTTGTTTGCTACCTTAGTCTGAGTCCTTTTTGGCATAGAATATATTTAACCTGTTGCTGTACTTGTCCTTTTATAGCACTGGCTTAGTGACGTGAAGGACAAGAATTCAGTGTTTACAGTCCTGGATGAGGAAATTGCCAAGGCCAAGGCAGTGGCAGAACAACTGAGTCGTCTGACTCCAGAGCGAAGCCTGGATTTGGAGCGCTGTCAGGAGAAAGGCTCCCAGCTGCGGGAACGTTGGCACCGGGTCATTGTCCAGCTCGAGACCCGGTGAGTGGTGGCCTCACCCTTTTCTCCTATTAGGATTCAGGGACTAGGTTTTAAACAGAAAGCTGTACATTCTTATTTAAAGGCAGGATGTGATAGAGGAGGGTGCAGATTAAATGAATTCTGGACAAGATGAATGACAGAAAATTGGGACCATCAACCCCAAAGCAGACCTGAGGCTGCATTTGGTGAAGCAGTGATGGTCCTGTTAGCGATGCTTCTCCTGTACCAGTTTTTATCTAGTTAAGCCATGATGACAGTGATGTTTTGGGATATAAACTGGAAGGGTGATAATCTTTTCTCAAGGCTAGATCTTGAGTTCTGGTTCTTGTTTTATTAGTTTTGAATCCAACTATGAGCCATTTTTCATAGTGGAGCTTTGCAGAATTTCTTGCTTCCACTTTCATTTGCTAATCCAGTGGTTTTTATTTCTTTTACTTGAAGTCCTGCTTCTGATGTCTGATTTGAATAGGAAAGACAAAATTACCTTACTGAGGCTAGGCTGAATAGGCAAATACAGAGAGGGAGGAGTTATAGTAACTCAAAAGTTTGGATTGATACTCTGTAATTGAATTACTATCCCAAGTCTGGTTGGACTCACAAAAGTGATATAAGAAACTGTTCCTGAAATTAACTGAAAGTTAGTATTTTCACCCATCTTTCCCCAAGAAATTACAGTGATTCCTAAATCATAACTGTGGTACTCCAACGGGTACTCTGTCATCAGGAGGCAGAAGTGTACAGCCAGCACTATCTTATTGGCAATCCTGGTGATCCTTGGCAGCCTAGGTAAAAAAAATTGACAAGGATCATCATGGGATGCCAGGCTCCAAAGCAGTGTCCAGGGCTAGCATGCAAAACTGGTTTCTACTTACTTTCACCCCACAGGGCACTGTTTACGTGCATAGGTCTCCGTTGGCATTGTACTACTGTTTCCCCAAAATAGACGAATCCTCTGTGATCAAGCCCAACTGGAAGAATGGGATAAGGAGGGAATTGCCCCATTTACTTTATTGTGTTTGTACCAAGGTGTCTAATGGCAGTTTCTTTCCCTATGCTCCTCCAGCCAATCTGAGCTAGAAAGTATTCAGGAAGTTCTGGGAGATTACAGAGCCTGCCATGGAACTCTCATCAAATGGATTGAGGAAACCACTGCCCAGCAGGAAATGATGAAGCCAGGCCAGGCAGAGGATAGCAGAGTGCTGTCGGAGCAGCTTAGCCAGCAAACGGTGAGTGTAGCAGTAGCATGGTGAAAGTTGTGTGCGGGGGCGGGGGGTGGGGAGGAGTTAGTTCATCATGGAAGGAGGTGAAAAGCTAGCAATTAAGCTTCCCCCAAATAGCAAGGTATTCTGAGACTCCTCTTCTGAAAATAGTTCAAGCAAGATGGTCTCAAGATGATACTGGTTTTGCACTCAGGCCAGACAGACTTGTAAGGTCCCTTTGAAACCTGAGTTTCAGAGACTATATATTGAAACCATAGGTGGACAGATTAAAATTATCTTGACTCATTTTGTTTCTTGATACTGCATTTGATTTTACTAGGATTAGAACATGCGGCATGGAAAACCAGGAAAGATGTAACTGGACAAAAATTATTCAAAGTGGTTTTTACTTGTTAGTGTTTTGTTGTTTATCTTGTTTAACATCACAGTTTAGAGTATGAAGTCTGGTGTTAAATTGCTTGGATTCCAGTCCTGGCTCACTCACTCACTATAAGACCTTGACCAAATTACTTAACTTCTCAGCATTCTACTTCCTCATCAATAAAATGGACATAGTCCCTTATTTGTTTAACCTATCTCACTCATAAAGTTATTGTTGTTAAGGTTAAATGAAGGGATACATGTAAAATTTGCAGAGCAGGGTTTTTGAAGTGTGGAGTCCAGACTAGAAGCATCAGCATTACTGAGAGCATGTTAGAAATGCAAGTTCTCAGACTTACCCAGACCTACCGAATCAGAAGCTCTGGAGGTGGCCTGGCAAGACAGTGATTGCCCCACAGGTGATTCTGATGTCGCTAAGATTTGAAATCTGCCTTAGAACATAATAAATGAGCAGCTGTTTTGATGACAATGCGGACAATGGTAATGTTGTGATACTTTGGTTTCCAGGATCTGTTTGCAGAAATCGAGAAGAATCAGACAAAGCTGGACCAGTGTCAAAAATTTTCCCAGCAATACTCCACTATTGTAAAGGTAATTCTACCATATCCCCAAAGGCATATAAATGATCTCTAGCAGAGAAAGATCTCCCTTGTCACTGTCGCGTTTGCTTTTGGACAAGTAAGCGCTTCTGCGGGGGGGGGGGGGCTGGCCCAATTCTCCAGTTAATGCACATGTGTACTTTTCATGGCCCTACATTTGAGGATGCTCAGAGTAGTACCAGACATCAGCTCTGATTCAAGGAATCACACTTTGGATGATCCACAGGTTTTTTTAAACTTGCCATGTCAGAAACAGAATGTTTTGGATTTCCTCTCACATGTACTTCTCAGGTCTCGCCTATTTCAGGAGTGTCCCATTTTCCCACTTGCTGAAGCAAAAAACCCAAGAGTTACCCTTAAATCTTCTCTTTACCTTAAACTTTATGTTCTGTCTGTGAACAGCTTGGCTTCATCTTCCAATATGTCCTTGATCTATCTCTTGTTACCCACCCACCTGTCCCCATTTCCCTGTTTCACATCTGAGTGAGGAATCTTCCTTAGACTCTTCTAATTCTCTGAGCTGATCTCTTGCTCAGCCTGCCCCATAGGCTATTTTCCCACGTAGTAGCTAGACCCACCTTTTTAGAGCATACTGCATGTCACCGAATCTCAGACATTGTCAGTTATAAGCCACACCATTATCTTATACACTACCAAAAAAGAAGAAATTCTGCTAATTTTGCAAATACCATTGATTGTAAGACACATTCTAATTTTAGAGATACTAAAATGTCGGGGAGATGTGCACCTTACAATAGCTCAAGTATGGTAAATTGAATCACGTCACTCACCTGCTTAAAACTGTCTAGTGACTTCATATCATACTCATAATAAAAATTTAAAGCCGTGCATAGTTTATGAGGCCATGCATGATCTGGTCCCCCTTCCCTATTTCTCTGATAACGTCTCTAAATAAAAATGACCTGAGATTATTATATATTTATTTGTTTATTGTGTTCCTTCCCACTAGAATGTAAGTTCCAAGGAAGCAAGGTTTTTTCTAACGTGTTCTCCACTATGCATATAGCACTCAGAACAATGATAGGTAATAGTAGTTGCTCAACAAATATTCTATGAATGAACCCATTTCTTTAGTTAATAACTAAAGACTTGGTATCACAAAGAATTGAGTTTAAATCCTAGCTTCACCATTTTCTAGGCTTAAAACTTTATGCAAGTACTTAGCCTCTCTGGGTGCCTGTTGCTAAATCTACAAAATGGAATCAGTACCTCACTGAATGGTTATAAAGATTACCTGGGATAGTGTATACATAGGACATTGCCTCAAACTTAAGATACATTCAGTAAATGGTAGCACCTGCTTTTATTATTGTTACCATTTTATTACTAATATTGTACCATTATAGTAGTAGTAATAGTAATATATTTTTTTTTTTTTTACTGCTGCTCTAGGCTGCTTAAGGAACTCATTCCGTGTTTTTTTCCTGCCTAGAGTTTTCTAAGTAGGCAACAAAAAGCAGGGCATTCCAGTCCAAGGGAACTGCATAGTCAAAGGCACAGAGGAATGGAAATATAATGATTATAGGAGGAAATAGCAAATATTCTGACATAGCTAGATGGTGTGTGGTACATAAGAAGCAGTGACTGTGGAAAATGAGAAGGGAAAGTTGAGGCCAGCCTATGAAAGGCCTTGTTCAGTTCTCTTGGCTTTACTTTCTATTCTTGTTCCTCAAAATGGGGTGTTAGAATCAGGAGCATCAGTATCATTGGGGAGCTTGTCAGAAATGCAGAATCTTTAACCTGCCAAATCAGGATCTCAGTTTCAACAAGATCCCCAAGATGATTTATGTGCATGTTGCTATTTGAGAAGCTCTGCTCTAGATCATTAAAAGCTTTCAAACAGAGGAATGAAGTGATCATCATTGTGTTTTAGAAAAGCTATTCTGGTGGCAGGATAGAAAAGAAACTGAGAAGAGAGTAAAGGCAGGAGAGTAATAAGAGGCTCCCTGGCACCCATCCGTATGTGATAGGAAGGGGTCCTGGATGAGGACAGCACTCTCAGGATGGCAGAGGCGATATCAGCATAGCACAGCAACATGAGAAGAGCATCGGTTTAGGATCTCTCTGTTGCTCACCCACTGAGTAATCAGGGAGACACACTTCCTGTCTCTAGGCCTCAGGTTCCCAATGTATGAGAGGATGAGGATGGTCAGTCAGCAAACTATGACCCACAGGCTAAATTGAGCCTGCACACTATCTCTCCGTGGCCCATGAGAAATGGCAAGAAACACCCCAAAAACCAAAGAAGAAGAATACTTCATGACACATGAAAATTCTATGAACTTCAGCTTTCAAGTGTCCATCCATGATGGTTTATAACACCATCACACCCCTTCATTTACTGATTGTCTCCAGCTGTCCTCCCTTACAGTGGCAGAGTTGAGCAGCTAGGACAGAGCGTATGGCCTGATAGTTTCCACCTGGCCCTTTAAGCAAAAAGTTTGCTAATCACTGGTTTAAATGATCACCAAAGTGCCTTCCAGCAATGAAATACTATGATTCTGTTGCATGAGTTATGTTGCATGAGTATGTGTAAATGTGGTGAAATGTCTTCCTCTCCCAGGACTATGAATTGCAACTGATGACATACAAGGCATTTGTGGAATCACAGCAGAAATCCCCTGGCAAGCGCCGTCGCATGCTTTCCTCCTCAGATGCCATCACGCAAGAGGTGAAAGGGTGGGGAAAGGACATGCCACTGTCTTCCCTTAAGGAAAGATTTGTTTGTTGGGGCCCTGACAGTTTGATTTAGGGTTCACCTTTCTGTTGAGCACGTGATTTCATGAAAACTTCCTCACATTTTCAACTATTTAAATATACTTTTCCGGCAGATAATTTATCTAAATTGTTTTTCTGAACCATAGTTCATGGACTTGAGGACTCGCTACACAGCTCTGGTGACCTTAACAACTCAGCATGTAAAATACATCAGTGATGCGCTCCGGCGACTAGAGGAGGAGGAGGTGAGGATGGTTGGGTCCTAAATCATTTTGAAAATAGAATTAAAAATCCTGTGTTTCCTCTTGCAAAATTTAAAGTGCACACACAGCCAATTTTCATTATTCACAGTAGTCGTGTTTTGTGAAGTTACCATGCACACCACATTAGGGAATACTGCACTCTTACACTTAGGGGAAATACAGGGTTAGGTTCCTGTGAGCCTCTGGTCACACATTTTTGTCAGTGAATAATACATAACCTTATTTTATGTGTGTTTTTGTTTAAAAATACCTTATTTAATATATTTTGTTGATTCAGGCCAAGAGCACTGTACCTCACACCTAAATGAAGTTTATTTAACATACATTTTCTCTGTAAGGCATTCACAGCCTTCTTTTGCCTAAGAACATGAGATAGCACTTCAGCACTGTGCTTGCGTCCATTTATTTTATTTTATTTATTTTTAAAATAAATCAATTATTTTTTTAAGTTTATTTATTTTGAGAAAGCGTGAGCATGAGTGGGGGAGGGGCAGAGAGCGAGGGGAGAGACAGAATCCCAAGCAGGCTCTGTGCCATCAGTGCAGAGCCTGATGCAGGGCTTGATCTCACAAACTGCAAGATCATGACCTGAGCCGAAATCAAGAGTGGGACGCTTAACCAACTGAGTCACCTAGGTGCCCTGCTTGGGTCCATTTTAAATGGTGAAATCACCAACAAAAATTGTAAAAAAACATGATACTAAATAGACTGTGAAAACAACACTTGTTTATAGTATAAGAGCTGGAACGAGAAGGTACAGTGTCACCCTCAGCTGGGAACATTGGGCATATCTGGAAAAGACTACGAAATTGCTATAAGTATTGACTTTGGAGTTACAAATAAATTCTAGTGAGTAGAACAAATTCACAAATATGGAATTTGAATAATGAGGATTGACTGTATAATGTCCAACTCTCCCACTTCCAAGTGTCTTCATTATAGATACATTGTGAATATGAAGAAAGGAGATATGAACAAAGATCCTTAATAAAGCATAATTTGTTAATGGGAAATAATTGGAAACATACAAATTCCATACAATGGGATGCTATGAAACTGTTAAAATTATGAAAGAGATTTATTATATATTGTGTTCTTAAAATAAGCTAGAGAAAAGAAAATGTTAAGAATATCATGATAAAGAGAAAATACATTTATGTAAGAACTGTATTTATAAAATAAAATGCGTGTATAAGTGGAACCACCCAGTGACTGTGTTGTTCAAGGGCCAGGTGGACACCAAAATTCTGGGGAATGAGATTAAAGGGATATATGTTATGCACTTCAGATTATGTGAATTTGTTGTAATGAGTATATAATCTTATAAAAATCTACGTCTTTGCAAAATAAGTTTCTGTATGTTGCTCACTTTTATAAAAGAAACGCTTTGGAAATACTAACTCATACCAATTTTTGCCTATGCGAATTAGCAAAAAACTTCCTTTATGTCATAACTATCTCACTTAATCTCTGTAGACTTCATTCTCTTTACCTGTAAATCTAAGAATCATGAAAAAAAGATGCTATATTTAAAGGATATTTAAATATCAGTAAATAATTATTGAATACGTTATGTTAAAAAAATTGTTCTTTTTTAGAAAGGTGCTAACCTAGATATGTTGAATTTGGCTACTAGTATCACACAGTTAAGCACCTATGAACAATGTTCTAGGCTGGGTAAATTATATTTATCTTGGGGTTATTTTAGCTTCCTACTGATTTAGGTAACTTTTGTGTCTCTATTTTAGGAAATCAGAAGTCAGGCCAGTTTAATAAGACATTGACCAAGATACTGATTTTCTAATTCCTGTTCTAGAAAGTTGTAGAAGAGGAAAAGCAGGAGCATGTGGAGAAGGTTAAAGAACTTTTGGGCTGGGTGTCTACCCTAGCAAGGAACACACAAAGCAAAGCTACCTCATCCCAGACCAAAGAATCAACGGACATTGAAAAAGCTATTTTAGAACAGCAGGTGAGTAGAAGAGCCATCTGTCTCTTAATAATATGTAAGAATGCGTTAGATGGAATAAAACAAATCACATATGGGCCATCACAGGAATGATATTCTCAATAAATGTTAACTGCCTAACTTAAAGAAATTTAAGAAGTCATCCTATTTATACTTTACCTTCTTAATCAACTTTATATAGCTTATTGGTAATAAAAATGTGACCTAAGCTAGGTTTTTCCCTATGATTTTTAAAGAGTTATTTCAAATAATTTTGATTCTTTGATCTATTGGGTTCTGAGGCTATACTCTTTGTTTCTACCACCTAGGTTCTGGCAGAGGAACTGACAACCAAGAGGGAACAAGTCTCTGAGGCCATTAAAACCTCACAGATCTTCTTGGCCAAGCATGGTCATAAGTGAGTATTAAATGAGAAATGTTGGCACATGTAGGGGACTGAATCTACTTGGCTAAAACTCAAGGTCACAGGGAGACTGGAGAATTTAGGGCTGCAAGAGCCAGATTATGAAGAGCCTCATTGTTCACGCTGAAGAGTTTGCATTTTACCTTGTTGACTATGGGGAGGAGTCTCTTCTATATGATTAGATTTTGTTGATGAAGATTTCTAGAACAGTTTTACAGAGAATACATTCACAAAGTGGAGGCCCGAGACCAGTAAAGAGGCTGTTGTGATAATATAGGCGAGAAATGTTGAGGGTGGAGAAGGGCAAGAATTCAAAAGTTATTAAGGATGATGAACTTACAGCGTTTGGTGACGAATGAAGATTGTCAGATATAACTTCTAGGTTTCTGGCTTAGGTCTCTGAATGTATGGTGATGACACTAACCAAGATAGGGAATACACGAGAAGGTGTGGATTGAGGGAGAAGGCAGCTTTATTCTTAGACATTATGAACCTGAAGAGCCCACAGGACATAAGAGTGGAAATACTTAGAATGTATTAGAAGGTACCTCATATGTTAATTTATGCCTTACATAGTTCCACTAAAGTTGTCCAATGGGGAGGTGTGTATGTAAATTTAGAATTAATGAGAGAAGTCTAAAGTGATGCAGATCTGAGTCATCAGCATAGTAGAAACCATGAATGGATTAGTTTACAAGGGTTCAAGGGCGTCTTGGTACTTGTCAGCCTGTAAAGGAAGCCTTATAGAAATAGAGGGAATATTATGAGTGATACTTTAGAACCTATGAGAGAATAGTGTTCCAAAAAGGAGAAAGTGGTCAGAGGTCAAGAAAGACTGAGACTGAGATGTTTCTCTTGAATTTGGCAAGTTGGAAGTTTTTGATGACTGATGAAAAGTTGAGGCATGATGTCAGATTCAGTATGACGGGGAGTACATGAGGTGAGGAAGTTAGTGATAGCAAAATTAGACTACTCTTTCAAGAAGCTTAGCCATAGGAAAGGGCAGGAATAATACAGTAAATAATTAGAGTAGAATATACAATCAAGAAAGACCTCTTCTTAAAAGATCAGAGGAACTTAGCTATGTTTATGGACTGAGTCTCAAGGACCAAAAGGGAGAAAGAGATTGAATAATAACAGGAGAGGGGTCCCAGAGTTATAGGAGAGGACACAATTTATCAGTGGGTAGAAAGTACAACCCTAGACCAGAGTCAAGACAGCTTTTCCTATGAGGGTTGAGGAAAAGGAGATTAGGAAAGGTGTGGATGGAGGTAAATATGTAAGGAGTGAAGCCAGAAGGTGAGTGAATTCGTGCCCAGTGGTCTGCAATTCCTTTTGAAATAGACTGAAAGGTTGTTTGCTGTGAAGATAGCTCCCTCACAGGGCAAAGGAATTGGGATTGACTGGGGCCTCCAAGAAGGTTGTCAGGAAGCTCTCAGGTTCACTAGAGGCTGGAAACTAGTAGGATCTCCTCCATAGGGTCTCCTCCCTCCCCCCACCCCGAGACACACACACACACACACACACACACACACACACACACACACACACACACACACACACACAGGATATACTTAGCCTGCAGGCAGGAGCAGAGAAGTCCAGTGATTCTATTGATCTGGGGCAGGAGTTTCATCAGATTAGCAAGGACAGAGTGCAAGGCTAATAACGGGGAGCTAATAGAGACTATGGACTGTGGGGTCTGGACTACAAAAAGAAGATACTGAAGATCGTAGGGAGGAATGATAGATTAAGAAAAAAGTGGGAGAGTTAAGGAGGGCTTAGGAAATCTCAATAAATTGATGGGTAGTTGCAAAATTCACCAAATCCAAGATTGTGATTACCTCTAGGGAGAAAGGTAAAAGAACAGGGTTGGTGACAAATGTACATGGGACTTTGAATGTATCCGTAATGTCTTATTTCCATGAAAAAGATCTAAAGTAAATCTGGTACGGTACTAAAACTTGGCAAAGGTGGATAGTTGGGTAATAGGTAAATGAGAGGTTATTTTCTCTTTTGTCTGTTTAAAATATTTTATTTTTAGAAGAGAACGTTTTTCCCTAAAAGAGCTTCAATGTTTCATCTTCTAGGCTCTCAGAAAAAGAGAAGGAACAAATATCTGAACAATTAAATGCCCTAAATAAGGCTTACCATGACCTTTGTGATGGTTCAGCAAACCAGCTTCAGCAACTTCAGAGCCAGTTGGCCCAACAGACAGAACAAAAGGTACATTTAGTTTCTCTCTCCAAATAGGAAAGGTACCTTTTGAATGGTATGAAAGCAGCTTTGCTGATTGAGAATCATGTTCACTAGCTTTCCATGACCAATGTGACTTAATTTTTAACCTCACCATAGCAGCCATTTGTCTTGTGTTTCTTTACTGGGGTTCCATGATGTATTGGTCAGTCAAGAACACTAGAAGGCACTTATGGCCAACGCTGTAGACCTGATTTACAGTTTCTGTTTCTGCCATTTTATGGCAGACCGCAATTGAAGAGAATATAAATCTTATATCTGATCACAGGGCAGCAAGATTACTCCTTCATGGCGTTGTCATTCAAAAGTTGACAGCCAGAAGTTCTGAATATTGGGAAGAAAAAGCCATGTCCTTCTTCCTCCATATTTTTTTTCATGGCTACTAAATAAGTGAGAAATGTTCATTTTCCAAGCAAACTGGTGGATTGGTTGTACTGACTGAGACGCTGGTTCCCCTCACCCATGGTCATTCCATAGTGTGACATCTTTACCAGTTCCCACTCATGTTCCCTTCCCAGACCATAGGAAAATTGTCAAGTTCCTGCTGGTTGTCCTGAGTTCTTCCTGGATTTTTGTGTGTATATGTAAACTTACCATATTATATACATGTGTCTCTGGGATATATATGTGTTTGCCTGCTTATTTCCTATGTTGTGAAGCAATGGCCAAATTATGTGGGGCAGGTCAAAATTTAAGCTCATGTGGTTGTCAGATTTGGTCTCGATGATGCTCAAAATGATATTCAGACAAAACATGCTTTGACTCTGGTCCTTGGGTATGAAATTGGTGCATCAGGAGCTAGAGTTATAAAGATCACAAGACAGAACCAGCTATGATTTGTTTGAGAGTAGTTTTCCAGAAAGAATATGCTGGTTTAGCATCCTTATGTAAGGTAGCCCACTTCTAATGGCTTATTGCTTCACCATATAAGGGAGTATGTGAAAAGTTTTAACAATTGCTTGCTGAGAACACCCAGTTCTCATTTTGAAAGGTTAAAAAAGGGGGGGGGAAAGAAAGAAAGACAAGCTGCTGAGCACCACTACATTGAGCATGATGTGTCCCCTGTTACTGTTTGTGTGTTTCATGTGAAGTATTGTTCTGATTAACTGACATCCTTGCTTACAAGTTTCACTAACCCTTTGGAGTTTAAGCACAAATGCACAAAAGGGAAAAAGAGGACGACCTGTTTGGGGTTCTTTTTTACAAAAAAACAAACAGTCGCATGCTGGACGCTAACCCCAAGCTTACACTGTGTGTGCGATGCGGCTGAGCTGCTCCGTAAGGCTCTCTCTCTATCTGCCCAAGGCGTGCTGCGACTCTGGTAAGTAGAAGCCTTTTACGTTTCCTTTCCTCCTCTCCGTCTGTCTTTCTCTGCTTGTTTAGGTCAGAATGCCCTTGTTTGGTGGGGCTGAACTGGATTTCTCTGGATTATTGCCCGGCTCGGTGCTTCTTGCCTGTCCTTCAATCCTGAGAGTATTGGAAGGAACAGCCTGTAGTCTTTTCTCTTTGTCTAGCAATTGGCTAGACTCCAGGTTTTTCTTCAATATCAGTATTTGAGGAATCTCACAGAAGAAATTAGAAGTTCTCAAAAGAATTTTTTCCTTTGTCATCTTGTCTGCTTCTGAACAGTCTTTACGTGGATTTTATAAAAGGAATTTTTCATGTATCTCAAAGAGTCCTATGCTAGTGCGATTTTCCCTTCAGTCTCTACAGAACAAATACCTGGTAAATGCATATAATATACATTTGCGTCATACAAGTGGAACTACTTTCTAGGTTCAGAACACAGAAGGAGGATGGGGAACAACACATAATATTTTAAGTAGTGGTGAGAATTCTATGTGTTAGTCCATTATTTGAATAAATACAGTGAGATTAGGGATGTGAACCAAATGTGTTCCCTCATTTGCTCTCCATTCTTTGTCTCTTATACTGTGCAACTAATTGAATTTGAAATTCTCAGTGCATGCCTTTAAAATCTGGGGGCAAGTAGTTTAAAGATTTTAAGGATTTCCTTACTGGTTACCAATTTATTCATTAATTCAACAAATGTTTCTTGAACTGCCAGTACTGTTCTTAGACACTGAATGGGCAGATACCTGCTCTTACAGAGTTTACTCTCCCTGAGACAGAATGGAATGCATTATTTAGGAGGCAGAGAAGTGATTGGCAGTTGCTTCAACAACATCCTCCATGGATAAATCCTCCATGGATTAGTTCAAGAGTTAAACGAGGATCAGAAAGTAATACTGACTGAAGGGGGCAGACAAAATCATCTCTAGGAAACAAAGATAATGAACATAAACAAGAAGAGGTAGAAAGTTGAAAGTAATAAAAGTAAGTGACAAAACACTTGAATGATTTAATCTTTTTTATTTTTTTAAGTTTAATTATTTTGAGACAGAGCAAGCATGAGCAGGGGCGGGGCAGAGAGAGTATCCCAAGCAGTCTCCATGTTGGAGCGTGGAGCCTGACACAGGGTTTGATCTCATGAACCATGAGATCATGACCTGAGCTGAAATCAAGACTTGGACGCTTAACTGACTGAACCACCCAGGCACCTGTTAAACGATTAAATTTCTGAATACCATCATTCTGTGATAAAAGGCTTTCAAACAGGAAGGAGCCATTTTTAGGCTTTTTGGGAAGGGTAATTTTGGCAGTGTGTAGATTTTCTTGCTTTACTGGACGTAGGACCTAAATCCTGAGTGTGATGCAGTCTACTGTGCCTTTCCTTCATGCTCTTCTGGGTCTGATAGAGGAGGCAATTTAATAGCATGAGACTTAGAGTCAGGCCTTGATTTGACTCTGAATCTCACTTGTTTTGTGATCTTGGACAAGTTACTTAATAACTTCGCTGTGCCTCATTTTCTCATCTGGAAACTAAAGATTAAAATAACTGTTTTCATAGGATTGTTGTGAGAAGTAAATATCATTGCTCAATAAATATATTAAGTGCCCAACAAATTGTAGGTGTATCTTGGAGGCTGTACTACCCATTTTAGCCTGGACCAGAAGAAAAGTTCCTAGTGGTTAGAGGCAAAGGTCCCCAGTCTGTTCCTTCCTTGACTTGCTACTTCTGATTCCCAGAACTAATTTAACCAAGAGCCATTGCCTTGGGAGATACTTACAGTGGCCACTGCATGAGACTGCCCCAGTTGTGGAACAGCTGCTTGAGTGGTACACGTTGGGCTGTTTACAGAGCTGCACACATGTCATGTGGCCATTGGGCTGCTTGACTCTTCTAATCCTGTGGATTGGTCCTGCCGAACTCATTGGCAGAGACATCCTACTTCAGGATCTTCTGCACAGGTTACAACACTGAGAAGCTGTTTTATAGGGTTGACTTTTCACTTTTGGGGAACTGGTAGATTTCTGGAAGAACCTTTGTGGTGATTTAGTCTTAGAGCTGACCTTTCACCTTCACCGCTTGCTACTTTGTAGAGCTTGTCACTCAGATATGCTTAATGCCAGCATCTGTCAAGTAATCTGTGAACTTCCAGCCACGTTCAACATTCTGCAGTTTAGAAAAACTCTTTTTTAGTATTAACGGTGCCAGGCTTCAGTGTTTCCTACACATTGGGGCTCATTCCAGGCTGGGTTTTTCTTGTGGTCAGAATTTGATAGACTATAGTTCTTTGAAGGAATGCTTTCACCAGGCATGCTTCTCTGATTCAGTTTTCTTTTTCGTTTTCCTTTTAGGGCTGCAGAGCTGTTGCTGGGGTGATTGACCTAGGCACAGTGGAGATATTTCCCATCTTCAAAGCCATGCAAAAGGGCCTCATTGACCAAGACACAGGCCTTGTGCTCCTGGAATCCCAGGTTATCATGTCTGGCCTCATTGCCCCTGAGACCAGTGAAAAGCTCTCTCTGGAAGAGGGTCTAGCCAGAAACCTCATTAATCCCCAGGTGTACCAGCAGCTGTGGGAGCTACAGGATGCCCTGTCCTTAATAAGCAGGCTTACTGAGAGCAAAGGCCTTCCTTCCGTGGTGGAAGCAATTGAAAAGAAAATAATCAGTGAGAGAATTGGACTAAAAGTGTTGGAAGCTCACCTGGCAACTGGAGGTTTCAGTTTCCCTCCTAACGAGGGCTGCGTCAACCTAGAGGAGGCTTTTCACCAAGGCCTTATTTCTGCAAGGCTTCACTCAGTGTTAGAGTCTTACTTGAAATCATCCAAGAATTTGATAGACCCCAACACAGCTGAGAAAATCAGTTTGCTAGATCTGACGCAGAGATGTATTGTCCACCAGGAATCAGGGTTGAAACTGCTCCCCGTCAAACAACTGGCAGGGGGAATGGTGAGCCTAAAATCAGGCCGGAAGGTTAGTGTTTTTCGTGCAGTTCAGGAAGGCCTAATAGATAGGCAGGTCACTGTCCGGCTGCTGGAAGCTCAGCTTTTTGCTGGTGGCATAGTAGATCCAAGAACAGGACACAGACTTACTGTAGAAGAGGCTGTAAGACATAATTTGATTGACCAAGATATGGCCTGTGCTATTCTCATAAGGCAGCTTCAGACAGGAGGTATCATAGACACCATCACTGGGCATAGGCTGACAATAGATGAAGCAGTGAGCAATGATCTAGTAGCTGCTAAGATTGCTCTTGTGATTCTGGAGTCCCTTTGGTCATTCATGGGGTTGCTGTGGCCTGAATCTGGAGAGATCCTCCCAATCACAGATGCCCTGGAACAAGGTATTGTGTCTACTGAACTAGCTCACAAAATTCTTAGTGGCCGACAACATATTAAAGCTCTGTTTCTGCCAGCAAGCACAGAGGTTTGGTCCTGGAGAAAAGCAGTAGAAGATGGTATGTTGGACAAAGATCTTGTCAATAACTTGAAATCCGTTTGCATACCTGATGTGATGCCCCACATGCAATTAGCAGATTATTCAGAACGAACCAAATTGAACATTAATCCTGGAGCAGTAGGTCTACCACACAGCAGGTGCCAAACTGAGGGCGTAGTAAGCCATGGTGAGAAGCTGTTGTTTCAGCTGATGACTCACAGCTATATTAATGTGCAGGATGGACAGAGGCTGCTCCTGGTAGATGACGAGCTGTTAGAGACACTGACAGCAAGAGGAGAATATCAAGCAAGTCCTCCAGAAGTGTTTGAAATTGGGCATCAGAGACTAGAAAGTCCCAAGGGATTACAAGAATTGGTGAATGTCAAAACCACAGAAACGTTCTCTGATGGACTGAGTGTGAAGCCACGTGAGCTCCAGATTTCTTCTCAGAACAAAGACTATCCCACTCAGGCAGTTTGCAATGAAGCAAAAGGCAAAAGGACCACAATGGAAACTGAAGGTTCCTCAGTAGAGAACTCTGAAAGGGACCTGTTTGTGGGGGAACAAAAAGTGAGAAATCCAAATGTTGATTCTTTGATGGTCCTAGATAAAGTCCAATCAGAGTTAAAAGGACAATTGCTAGGTACCAAAAAGGAAGAACTAGCAGGAATGTCTACCAGAGAAAATGTTAGCAGGAGATTTCTCCTTACAGTACCCACTGAGGAAGCTGAAGCTGTGACCTTGGCGGTAGGCAAAGAGCCTTTCTCTGTCGAGACACCGAAGGAAGAATGGCAGAATTCCAGAAAGGCTTCCTTTCTGTGTCAGACAGAACAAGCAAACACACTTGAAACTGAAATTCCAGGTGAAACTGGGGGGCTACTCCTAAAACCCCAAAGCAAAAAGCCACAATTTCAGATAAAGAAAACTCTAGACTTAGAATCAGAGCTAAAGTCTGAAGATGACATGAATATTCATACTCTAGATAAACAGAAAACCTTAAATAAAACATTTTTGGGTAGGGATGACCATAAACATAATCCAGAAGGACACAACATTGCAGGCGGTAGTACGATGACATTAGAAAAAACAGATGCAGAAGATCATGGTCATGAAACCTCTCTGCCATGCGGTCATCCTTCAGAATTGCTCCCGGAAGCTACCTTAAATACGTTATCTGCACAATTACTAGATGGTGGTATCATTCACGGACAAACAGGTCAGAAGCTCTTATTAAATGAGGCAATAGCCCAAGGTATTGTGCCCAGCCACACTGCCGTCAAACTAATGGGAAAGCTGAACATGTTTCGTGGCTTCTTTGACTCTCAGACCTGCGAGTCTTTGACTACTGAAGAAGTCATCGATGAAGGTCTGATGGATGAGAAACTATTACATAATGTCCTCAGGGCGGACAAAGCTATAAGTGGAGTCTTAGACCCCCGTAGCCACACACTGTGCTCTGTGAGGGAAGCAGTTGCAATGGGACTTCTTGACACACAAACAGCCTTGAGAATTTTAGAGGGGCAGGTGGTGACTGGTGGCATTGTTGACCTGAAACGAAGCAAAAAAGTTTCAGTAACTTTGGCCTCAAATCTTGGCTTGGTGGACAGTGCTGATGAGACAGAGCTTATAAATCTGGAGAAAGCTTCCAAAGGCAGAGATGCTGAGAAAACAGTCAGGGAGAGATTTATTAGCTTACAAATGGAAACAACTGGAATTCTAGACCCTGAGAGCAAAGCTCCTTTAACAGTCATGCAGTCCATTGACAGAGGACTTCTGGAGAGAGAGGAGGCTGTTCAGTTGTTGACCAAGCAGGTGGCGGATGGAGGTATCATTCACCATACATCTGGGATGAGACTTTCTGTTGATAATGCCTTTGAACATGGCATCATTGATGAAGATTTAGCCAAGCAACTCAGAAAAGTTGAGAACTTAAGCCTCCATCGCTTTTTTCATCCTGAAACCAAGGAAACTATTTCCCTTTCTGAAGCCATAAAATTAGAACTTGTTAACCCAGACTTGAAAAGAGAAATCCAAGAAATTCAGGCTTTGCCTGGAAGCTTTGTAGGTCACATTTCTGGCCAGAGATTGGCCTTGGCAGAAGCTGAAAAAGAAGGACTGTTAACTAATGAAGCAATATTGTCTTCAGGAATGATGCATGGGATTGTAGATCCTGAGAATTACAGAATTGTTCCCTATTCAGAATTAGTAAAGAAATGTAAGATTGATATTGAATCTGGACAGAGATATCTAGAAGTAATTCCCTTCTCAGACATTAAAGATGGAGCAAGTGACAAAGTGCTTACATTGTCTCAAGCAACTCAGCTTGGAAAAGTGGACTTTGTATCTACACTGAAGGTTTTGGAAGCTCAAGCAAATACTGGGGGGATCATAGATACTGCCACAGGAAAAAGACTGACATTGGCATCAGCCTTAGAACAGAAATTAGTGGATGAAAACATGGTTAAAATTATTGCATCTCATCAGGTGTTAAATGGAGGAATTGTTGACATATTTAATGATCAGAGAGTGACTTTAAAGGAAGCTGTTGAGAAAAGATTGATCAGTCCTGAACTGGCAGCTATGATCCAGGTAGATCCTTTAGAGTCCTGCAATCACGGGGCTCAGATTGAGAAGCAAGATGGGATTGAAGTACGTGAAATAGAGAAGGAATTTCTAAGAAAGGAAATGTTAGTTGTATGTAATCAGACTGCTGGAATGAGTTGTGGTAAAGGAGCAAGTGAGAAATTATTTCAGATTGCAAGTCAGACTGTACAAGGAAAGGTTCAGACAAGAGTTTCTGATGGGGGGCAGGCCAAAAAGAGCATGGAAATTTCATTACAGGAAATGGAGTGCAAGGATCAAGATAAAAAGAGAGTTTCTCCAGATGCTGAAGAATCTGTCGGTATCATAAGTCCTGGCGATCATAAAGGTACATTGTTGGGCCAAGGTTCAGCGACACTCTCTCGCTCAGAAGCTCATGATTTTAAATTCAAAGAGGTGGCTAGTAATGATGTGGAAAAAAACACAAATGAAGAGCAGGAAACAGTAGGAGCCCAAATAGAAATTACTTCCCATATGAAATGGTCTACATCAGGTCCAGATTCTAAAGAGATAAGGGAAAACCAAGAAAGAATTATTTCAGAAGTACAGGAATCAGATTATGAAACTTCAGGCAGATTGCTGAGTGAGCAGGTTATGCAGAAATCAATGAATACCAGAGAGAAAAGTAAGAGGAAGGAGAGGGAGATGAATCTAGAAGAAAGTGTTGAAACACACAAACCAGTTCTTTCCAAAGAAAAGTTGAATCAAGAAACCATTGTTACAGCTGACCAGGGATCCACCGTAGAGAATCTACCTGTGGAAATAGCCATTAGTGAAAAAGAAGCTGGTAGAGAGCTGGGATTTTCTATTATTTGTAAAGATGAAAACTCTTCCCAAATGATACCCAAAGGAATTTCTGTAAATCAGGATGCTTTAACATTCTTCAAACCCAATCAAGTTAGTGAAGGAGAAGTAAAAAATTTAAACCTCTGCCTAACTTTAAAAGCAGAAGAAAATTTTTCTCAAATTACTTGTGGGGCCCAGAGTGAACCATTCTCTTCTATGACCCCAGGACCTAAAGGATTACACTATCAGGAATTAGTTGGAAAGACCCAAGTTGCAGGCAGATCCCAAATTTCTGAAACAAACAAGCCTCTCCAGGGAACCATCAGACCAGAGACCAATGATTACCAAGATTCCTGTGTTACTTTTAAAACCAAAGAAACCAAAGATCTGATTCGCTCATCTAATGGATATAAAGAAAGATCATACCAAGAAGTACCTTCTGACTCAACAAGAACTCTTAAACTGGAAGAAAGTACAGTTTCTAGAGTAGACCCAAAAGAAGTCAGCTATCTGGAAGTCTCAGACAAAAAGGACTTTTATCATCAAGACAGCAAAAGTGATAATGAAATCTGTGGAATTCTTGCATCTAAAATAGTAACAACTCAGGAAATAACTGGAGAGAAATTTCTAGAAATGTCCAGCCCTACAGTTACAGATGTAGAGGCAGCATCTTTTGAGGGCATAGTGACTCAGGGCAATCCCAGAGTCTTAGTGTCCCTTCTTCCAGAGAAACTCTTCAAAGATGTGTCTCAAAAAGAGAGGACAGGGCAACAAGATGCCGCCATTAGTCCAATTATTGCAGAGACCAGTGAAGAAAATCCAGTGCCGCTCATATACCCTACAATGAAGATGGATGAGAGGACCCCACAAGAAGAGCTCACAGAAAGCCCTGGCGGTGAACAGACTGCTTTCACGACTACACCTGGGGGAAAGGGACATGAAGGTGTAAACCCAGAGCCCTTCCGAGCAACTAAAGTAAGTTTGCCAATGGTGTGTTTGTATATACGTATTTTATTTTATTTTATTTTATTTTATTTTATTTTATTTTATTTAAAAAAAAGTTTATTTATTTTGAGAGAGAGAGCAAGTGAGCAGGGGAGGGGCAGAGAGAGGGAGAGACAGAGAATCCCAAGCAGGCTCCATGCCATCAGCCCAGAGCCTGATGCAGGGCTTGAATCCACGAACCATGAGATGACGTCCAGAGCCGAAACCAAGAGTTGGATGCTTAAGCAGTTGAACCACCCAGGCACCCCTGTGTGTGTGTGTGTGTGTGTGTGTGTGTGTGTGTGTGTGTGTGTGTGTATTTTAGATATAACTAATTTAATGCTAAAACTCTTGACTGGATATTGAGTTTACATATGTATAATTGTGTGCATGCACACAGCTTCAGGGGACTAGATGATTCTGTAAGGTATAACTTAATTTATCATCATCTGTTTGTTATATAGCTGTTCAAAAATAGGCAGCATGTCTTTCCGAAAATCGTAAGGGTTTTAATTTAGAAACCAACATTGGAACTAATATGAAATATTGGAGCAATGTTATCTGAAATCAGAATAGCTTTTGGAAGTTTCACTAAAATGATGCTATATTGATAACTATGAGTCTCTCCTCCCCAAAGAAATTAATAAAATCACTCTTTTGTCTGACAGTTGAAGGCAACATGTTTTATTTCATCCCACCCTATGTGTAGTAAAAATTCTATTTTGTCTACTGGTAAGACCCAAACTACTTTTAAAAGCATATTTAAAGGAGGATGTCAGATCTGAGTGAGTTTTCTTTTTGCTTCCACAGAATGTATTTAACCGGCAACTCTGCCTAGAACATGATGAGAAGCTGGTATCTTATCTGTCTCTATTACGAGACATTGAAATGAGGACCAAACAGATTCAACCTCTGGACCTAAACCTGGCAGAGCTACAGGATCTGCTGTGTCAGGCCAAGGTGGGTTCCCAGAGACTTCCCCCAGGCCCACCAGCTTGGGAAAATAGAGACTCTTCAGGAGGAAAAACATGTTCAAAAATACTAACCATTTAAAGGACAAAAAAAAAAAAAAAAAAAAAAAAAGATTGAAAAAGTAGAACTGGAGATCTCTGGAGAACACCAGGAAACACTGGTCTCCCAGAAACCAAAGCAGAAGAGACTGAGGGAGGAGTTACGGAAGGAGGAAATACAGGAGGGGGACTAAGTACAGTGAGGACTGAAAGGGAGATTTAGTGCCAGAGAGTCATTGATGACCTTGATAAGAACAGTGTAAGATCGCAGGATATAAACAAGGTTGCCATGAGAACAAATGGGAGGTTGGAAGGTGGGAGCAATTAATGTAAATCGTTCTTTCCAGAAGTTTGGTAGTGCAGGTGAGGAGAGAGGTAGGGCACTAGCTGGAGGGTGTACGCTGAAAGAGGAATGTTTTGAGTGGATTTGGGGGCCAAGAGAAAGAACCAATAGAAAAGGAGAACTCGTTAGGGGAGAGAAGTAATAACTGATGGCATGAGATTCCTGAGGACATAATTAGACAGTTTTGAGATGGGGAAACCTGGAGGTTAAGACTTGCCATAGGATTGGAGTCACAACAAGGACAGACTGTAGAAGCTGAGCAGTTCTCTCAATATCCAGAGTATGGTCTTGCATAGGGTGGCTGAAGAGCAGGTGAGGACAGTGCCCAGAACCACTAAGCTTTTCCACAGCTTATTTCTGGCTTTTTTGCTGAGGATCAGAATATTGTAGACTGGCTGAGTGGGAAGGCTGGGTTGGGATATTTTATATTTTTTGGTTCTGCCCCCTTGGAATTTGGAGTGGAAGAGTCCTTCTTTCATTTGTCTTGTTTGTTTGTTTATTTTTGAGAGAGAAACAGAGCAGGAGCAGGGGAAAGGACAGGGAGAGAGAAGGAAACAGAATCTGAAGCAGGCTTCAGGCTCTGAGCTGTCAGCACAGAGCCTGACGCGGGGCTCAAACTCACAAACTGAGATCATGACCTGAGCCGAAGTCGGTACTTAACTGACTGAGCCACCCGGGTGCCCCTCATTAGACTTATTTTGTGTCACCTTATATGAGGCTAATGACACTCTTGAAGAGGCATCATCTTGTAGCAGAAGGTGTACTACACTGAGTCAGGAAACCTGAATCCAAGTCCTGAGTCCATTGCTTATCAGCTGGGTGATCTTGGACTAAAATAAAATAAAGTAAAATAAAAAAATAACATTTTCAAGTGCTGAGGCATCTCTTCTCTAAATATGGGATAATAATATCTGCTCTGCCTACCTCAAGAATTAGTGATTGTGGGAATCAAACAAATGAATGTACATAAAACCTTTTTCTAAGCTGTAAAGCATGTGCAGGCATAAGTGACAGAAAACTATGTCCACAGTTGATTCCTAAATAGTAAGAGTTCCAGCCTTAATTTTGGAGGTAACTCACTTTATCCCCTCAGGTATTAGACAGTGAGCTAAAGGATCTGTCCACCTTGGTGCATCAGCAACTAGAGCGTGTAAATCAGATTATCATCAGCCAGCCTCAAGAAGTTCCTGCTCAACTGTTGAAGGCTCTAGAGAAGGATGCCAAGAATCTCCAAAAGTCCCTCAGCTCTGTGAGTGACACCTGGAGTTCCAGACTATTCCACCTCCAGAGTGCTATGGAAGTCCAGAAGGTAGCTTCTTGTTTTTATTCACAAAGGCTCACAACGTCTGGGATGGCTCAAAGATTTTTATAGTCTAATTTGACATTTATTTCTTAGACTAAAGTGTTAAGTCAGCGTGAACAGCTAGACGGCAGACTTCAAGATCTGAGAGACTGGGTTGGCAATACCAATCTTATTCTGAACAGCAAAGAATATAACGATGACACCAATGCGGACAGCCTGAATCACTGTCTCCAGCGGTATGAGGTAGACTGTCCACCCATTCTCAAGCATGTTTTAGTTGTCCTTTGAATTGTGTCAATTTTATTTTTCTGCCAGGCAAACGAGTATCTATCTACGAAAGACTGGTTTTCCATTTTAGAAATAGTCTGTTGTGTTTAGTCTTTTAGGTTCTCATACCCTTGGAACCTCAGGCATTATGGTTATTTCTCCTTTCAGCTATTCTGTGAGGGAGAGTCTACAGAATGGTCTGTGATTATCAACTTCATCTTGTCTTGATAACTGAGCGTCTAGTACCCATCCCTTGTTTCTAATTTTACACACACTAATTTCAGGAGAATTGTTGATCCATGGTTGAGAGCATGGCTTGGCAAACAAAAGGGCCAGATAATAAATATTTTAGGCCTTGCTGGTCTTATACAAATGGACCTTTTCTGTAGCAGCCATTCACTTTTGCTGTTGAAACACGAAAGCAGCTGTAGACAGTACGTAAATGAATGGTCATGGATGTGTTACAATAAAACTTTATTTACAAAAACAGATGGCAGACATATTTAGCCTGGGGGCTGTTGATTGCCAACCCCTGATCTAGACTGATGCTTTTCTTCTTGTTAAGCTTTAAATTAACTGATTCTTTTTATAGGTCAGTGAGAGAAAGGTAAAGACTGAGATATACAAGAACTGAGGTGTTTTGGTTTTTTTTCCTCCCAACATTGTTCTTTGTTTTGGTTATACTCAAGATGATATCAGATATTACTCACAGTGGTTTACCCTCCCTCTGCTATGGATAGCACACTCCTTAAATTATTTCTAAAGTCAGAGCAGAACTAAAGATATCCCCTCCTTTTGTTCCTTTTCCCCAGTCCTAAGAGTTTATCCATGGTCAGGCTTCTTGTTTCCAACCCCATCCCTTTTTGTCTTGCAAGAATTGACCTGCCATCTTTGTTTATACCCTTTTATCCAAATATATCATTAGGGGAGTGAGTTGCAGACTTGCTCTGTTCACTAACAGGAGTATTAAAAAAAAAAAAAAAGAGTGAAAAAAAATCCTGTGACATAGTATATGGTATAAATACACAGAGTGTCTCATGCACTGGCTTCCTCCCCTAGTTATAACTTAATGCATGCCTTTATGGGAAGACAAACGTGGTCTAAGTCTTGTTTTCCTAATGACAGTTTCCCAAATCCATTTGTCACAGGTGAAGAAAGATCCTTAGCTTAATGATAAATAACCCAGAAGTCCTTTCCGCCTGCTCTGCAGGACTGCTGACTACACTCAGTTTCAAAGTGTAGATATCTTCATTGTCTTTATTGCAGTATTACACGGCTGATGATCACTAAATGTTTGTGGAAATTTTGCATGCTTTTAATTGCCTGAAAACAGATAAATGCTAGTGTTTAGGCAGGTTTTAGTGCTTTAAGGAAGCAATGGAACTGTTATATAAGAAGGTCTCGCTGTAGTCTTTTACACTTTTTAAAATGTATAAGCAACATCGTTTACTGTCAAAATCATGGTTTAGTGAACCACAGACAAATTGAGTACTTTCTCACTTCTGGTCTCCCGGTAACTCACTGCTGGACAAATACAAATAGATGTTTGAATCTAAGAAAATACAATTAGATCTATCTCAGACCCGAAATTCATGATCTATTCTCCAAACATTAAAAAAAAAAAATGTTGTCTCTAGATACCTGGGATGAACAGTAGTATAATTATATTAACATGAATAATTAAAAGCTTACTGCATTTGGAAATCAAAGTCCAGTAAAGGAAACCTAATTGTAAGATATGAGGAGTTTGGAGAGAGCAGAAGTGAGAGAGATTTCCTATGCTGGTTTGGCCCTAGAAATTATCAGTATTGATTATTAAATTAACCTCTCTTTAATGTTGACTCTGATTAAAACCAACAGATTCTACTTTGATAGAGAATTAGAAGTTTTATTTTTATTTACTTTATTTCTTTCATTTCCTTTCTTAGGATTTGAAGCAGCCCATGGCTGACAGGAAATCTCAGCTGGATGCTCTTGCTTTTGATATTCAGTTCTTTATCTCGGAGCATGCCCAGGACTTATCCCCTCAGCAGAACCGACAGATGCTGAGGCTTCTGAATGAACTGCAGAGGTCCTTCCAAGACCTTGCGGAGCAGGCCACAGCTCAGATGGATGCCTTGCAGGGCCGTTTTCAACAAATGGAGCAGGCAGTCCAGGTCAAGGTCAGACTGAACCAGCGGCTGGGCTCATTTTGTCTTTTGGGGTATCCTCTGTCTTTGAGATTTCTGGCCAGACTCCATCCGTCATAATTCTAGGAGCCTGCGTTTGCCAATTTTGAAATTTCACATCCTCCAGGCCAGTTTGGTTCTGGTCTAGGAGGCAGCTATTCTGGCTGTTTTTCTTGCCATGTTTTTGGTTTTATGTGTGCGTGTGAGAGAATACATGTGTTTACCTGTGTATGCATGTGCAAGTATTTTCTTTTTAGTGAGACTCTACCCTCACTGTGCCTCATTGTTTCTGACTTTCAAATGGAAGTTCAATCTCCAGCCCTAGTTTCTCCTCCTTTCTCCCCCAGGAGTCTTTTGAGGGCCATTAGGAACATTTAGGTACTCTGAGCTCTTGAGAAGAATGGTTTTGAAATGAGTTTTATTCTGGGGCTTTTCAAATGATTGACAGTAGTATTCCTTGACCACCTTCAAACAGCTGACAAAGAAATTTTTATCAGAATCAGATTAACTTTTTAGCACTTTAAAAAGAATTATTATTTTCTAGCACCTTTCTTCACACTGTAATGCCTAGTGCTCATTCAATTATGGAAAACAGTGTGTAGAATCAAGGATGTTACATTTTGAAAACAAACCATCCTACCACACATAACCCTCTTGCAGAACTCAACATAATTGCATTAATGGTGACATCATAACCTAAAAATACCAAAAATGATGCTTATGCCATTTTTGCTGTTTGAAAAGTAAGTTGGAATTCAGCAAGATGCTATTAGAATGTCATTATCACCAGCAATCTGTCTCAGGGTCGCCTTTATTAAATATCGTGCAAAGTCGAATTGAGCTTTTGAGTTAGGCCTAGAGGAAATTAGGTTGGTCAGTTCCGTATGTCCCCCATTACTGCTTACCTGCTCCAACTGCATTGAAATTGAAATAAAATACTAATGAAACCCTTTAGGTTACTTTCCAAATCTGAAAATTTGCCACATCCTCACTTGGGAACTTATATAGCATGGTGTAGTTTGTGGATAATTAACGAAATAGTATTGGTCTGAGCCACTTTAAGATATAGCCCGGATCCAGGATAGACCGCAGAGCTGCAGCAGGTGGTAGAACTGCATGTGAACATTCTCTCTGAGCACATAATTGATTCCACAATGTTTATTAACCTTGTTATTGTCAGAAATGCTCTGCTTCTCTCTATATTTGCCCTGAATGCATGTGTATGTCCGTGTGTTAACTTGTTTGCTTTGCTTTTTTCAGATTCAGTCTGCACCCATCCTAACCCATGAAGATCCCGTTTTACAGCTGAAGAGCTCTTAGGAGTTCTCTTCCAGAGCCCTTCTATTTGTCCTAAAGAGGGGGAGAGAGGGCCAATTTGGGCACCTGTTTGTAAGTGCAGGTGACTAAAACACCATCAGAAGGTAGAAATTGGTGGAAAATGGTTCCAGAAGGATGGTCAGGAGAACACATCATGCTCAATGGCTCAATTAGGTGCTTCAGTGTCATGCAGCCAAGATGAGATCTGGAGAAAGGATCAGGCACAGAAACATATTCCCTCCCTCCCCCGGGGCCTGGCTTTTCTCTTTGATATCAGTGTAGATACCTAAAGGACTGAGAAAGTTGCTATTCTTGGGCAGTTTTCTTCTCAAAATAGCCAAGCCCCTCATGCCAGGCATGTAATCATTCCATTTAATGGGTGTCTACATCCGTGAGACATTTAATTTATAAAGTCAGCTCAATTATTAAGAAGCTCAGTTAGCTTATGAATTATCCAGTTCCTTGATTTTTTTTCTTCCTGATCCAGTCCTTTTAATTTTCCATATTTTAACTTTGTATGTAGCATATCTTCCAGTTCTGGTGGAGGAATTGATTAAAACCACTAATTTACTATTATCACCATGATATGAATATGAATTTGAAGCATCTGGACTCTCTGTTCTCCATTTCCAGGGATAATCCAGATAACTGCAGTCTGGCAAAGGAACTCCCAACCAAAACCTGGGAGCATTCTCACCTGAAATTATCCAAACTATTGACCTGGATCAACAGACTGTCCAAATGAGGGGAGCTTTCAGAATATGACTTCTGTGCTTTTTCCTGTTCTAGTCTCTCACCAACTTTTCCATCCTTAAGATATAACATTCCTGTTCCATATTTCAGGGAGTTATCTTCTATTTGTAAAAATGAGAATTATTAATTATCTCTCGGCCCCTTTGCATTTTAATTAGACCCTGCAGAAACAACAAAATACCTGTTACCAGAAACTGGACGATCTTTGCAACTGGCTAGGACAGGCAGAAAGCACATTGGCAGGCCACCAAGGTAGAGCCACCCAGCAGGATCTCTCCGCTTTGCAGAAGAACCAGAGTGACTTAAAGGTCAGTATGAGTTAATTCATTCTTCTCATTCCTTCAACAGATATTTATAAAGGCCTGCTATGTACCAGGCAACATAATGGTAAACCTCCCTGTTCTCCTGAAACTTACAGTCTCATGGGAGAGACAGACATTACACAGATCATCATAAAAACGAGCGTGTAGTTATTAACTATGATATGGATAAAGGAAAAGTTACACAAGAATATATAACAGCCAGACCCAATCTTGTCTAGGATGTCAGAAAAGATTAGTTTGAAAAAGTGTCACTTAAACTGAGAAGCAAAGGGTATATAGGAGTTAACGCACAGAGGCATGGAAGGAGGAGGAAACTATGCCAAGTACAATGTATTCAAGAACTGAAAGGAAGCTAGTTTGGTTGGACTGCAATGAGCAAAAGGAAGATTAGTGAATGATGGGAGGCAGGATCCACATCCTGCTGGGCCTCGAAGGCCACATTAAGGATAAGGAGTGATGGGGCACCTGGCTGGCTCGGTTGGTAGAGCATGTGACTCTTGATTTTGCGGTAGTGAGTTCAAGCCCACGTTGGCTAATAGAGATTACTTTAAAAAAAGAAGAAGGAGGGGCGCCTGGGTGGCGCAGTCGGTTAAGCGTCCGACTTCAGCCAGGTCACGATCTCGCGGTCCGTGAGTTCGAGCCCCGCGTCAGGCTCTGGGCTGATGGCTCGGAGCCTGGAGCCTGCTTCCGATTCTGTGTCTCCCTCTCTCTCTGCCCCTCCCCCGTTCATGCTCTGTCTCTCTCTGTCCCAAAAATAAATAAAAAACGTTGAAAAAAAAAATTTAAAAAAAAAAAAAAAAAGAAGAAGGAGAAGAAGTGATAACCAAGGAAGTATAAGGGAGAAACCAAGCCTTGATTCAGCTGGAATCCTACTGTCAACTCCTGTTTATAGAAGAATGATCTCTTTGAAGATAACTCATTGCAAAATAAACATCATGTTTGTGGGGAGTCTCCTCTTTTGTCTTCATCAAATGTTTGCTTAGAAATTTAAATTTTGCTTAGAAAATTAAATATTAGAAATATTTAATATTTAATTTAATATTTAATATTTCTAATAAATATTAGAAAATTTCTTAAGTAAAAAAATCTTAGAAATTATTTGCATTGGCTTAGACCTAAACCTTAAAGCAGATTATAGTGAGGGACACACATCTGATGCAGGTCTGTGTCATGCTAGCCATTCCATCTTCGCACTGTTAGCAATCGTAGAAGAAGTAACACTGAAGTCTCTACCATCCCTGTGTTCGTGTGTTAAGGATTTACAGGACGATATTCAGAATCGGGCCACCTCATTTGCCAGTGTTGTCAAAGACATCGAAGGGTTCCTGGAAGAGAACCAGGCCAAGCTGAGCCCCCATGAGTTGACAGCTCTTCGGGAGAAGCTTCATCAGGCTAAGGAACAGTATGAGGCTCTCCAGGAACGGACACGGGTGGCCCAGAAGGAGCTGGAAGAAGTGGTGACTTCAGCCGTACAGCAGGAGACTGAAAAGGTAACCAGACTGCTTTGATACTTGGTATTTTTCAAAAATGAAAATTTTGGTACCTGGCAAATAAGTAAAAGGTATATAATGAGGGGAAACTCATTGCCTTACAGAGAACAGAATTATGAAAAGGGGTTACTTTGGAGTTGGTCTGTGAGTCATATATGTATGTATGTGTGTGTGTATTTACAGTTTATTTATTTGTTTTGAGAGAGAGAGTGAGAGCTTGGGAGAGCAGAGAGAGAGAGAATCCCAAGCAGGCTCCTCACTGACAGCATGGAGCCCAGTGTGGGGCTCGAATTCATGAACTGTGAGATCCTGACCCAGGCACCCCAGTCAAGATTTATTTATATAAGAATCATCCTGAAGGACTTTAAGTCAAGTATAGTTGGTAGGAAGTTCATATCACCTACCCCACCCCCCAGAGAAACATTTTTTTTGCTATCTGTGTACTCAGTCCTCCAATTGAAAAATGTTGGAAAGAACTTAGTGAAGAAGGGTAGTACACTGAGGAAGAAAGAGCAAATGGCATATTTCAAACATGAGTCTATACTGATGATCCAACAGCACTAGGGGGAAGTAGGTGGGGGGTCTTAGTGTGCCACAAGCTATCCCCAGGCTGCCCCTATAGATTCAGTGCAAACTGTGGCACTGGTACAAGTCTAGGAGTAGGTAAAGTCTCCAACGGCTCTCTGCACCCCCCTCAGCACCGGCAGATTGAATTAAATCCTTTGCCTGGCCGCGGACTCTGACACTAATGGGGGAGGTGGAGAATGTGGAAAAGAGAAATAAGTTACCTGAAGGGGAATTCTGAAATACATGAATGTTTAATAAATTAAAATACTTGAACAGTCAGATAATGGAATTTGAGAGGCAAATTTTAGAACTCAGTGCTCTGTGTGGCAGAAAAAAGGATGGGAGTAGTCTGCATTTCCCTTAGGGAAGGGCAGCAAGTAATGAGTGTGACTGTGCTGTTTCTGACCCTACCAAGCCAGGCTATCATTTCCACACACCTAGAAAGGATTCTGTGAAGCCTTGCTGGGAAGCCAGGATTAAATCCTCTATTAAAGCCCTTTTAAATCCTGAAATTTGCCACCCACCCCTGCCCCCTACTCACTTTTTTTTTTCTTTTGAGCAGTGAGATATAGACAAAATCTAGAGATTGTTGTAAGTAATTGTTTTTCAACAGATTTAGAAGATGCTCATTCTTTTTTGTGGATGCCACGACTGTTTATACGTAGTCTTAGAGCTTCTCTTCTCCTTTAGCATAAAAGTCTCACCTTTTACTTAATTTGTTCTTGTATAGCCGAGTATCTAAGGTCTTCTTACTAAACCCCTTCTATGGCTTTCAGAGTAAAGCAGCAAAGGAACTGGCCGAGAACAGGAGTAAGATTGATGCTCTCTTGGATTGGGTGACTGGGGTGGGATCGACTGGCAGACAGATGGAGCAGCTGTCAGGAGCTGGCCTGGGGAAAGGAGCCATGGACACCACTGATGGCCACAGGGCAGTGAACCAAGCCCTGGCAGAGCTGGACAAGCAGTGCGAGAAGATGAAGGTGAGGATGTTAGCTTGTCCTCACGATGCCAGGGGCTCTCTGCCACCCCAGGCAAGTCACCATAACCTCCTTGCCCGTAAATTCAGTGAGCACTTCTCAGTTCATGCCCTCTTTGATACCTCAGCAGCTTTGACACCGCTGAAATACTGTGTGCCTTGGTTTCCAAAGCAGGACTCTGCCCCAATAATCCCTTTTCCTTTCCTCTGGCCAACTTGTGAAATACTGATGTGCTTCCGGGTTGTTGCCTAAGCCTATTCTCATCTCTCAGAATATGCTTCCCTTGGGTAATTTCATCCACTCATGACACTTCACTTATTATTTATACTAGTGAATTCCAGTATGTATTTGTCTCCAGCCTAAATGCCTGTGCTGGGCTTCAAACCAGTACATAAATCCATCTGCCTATTTGTAACTTGGAACCACAAACAGCTCAACCTCAAAAACGGAGCTCCTGTTTCCTATAACACCCCTCCCCCAGTCAGATGTGTTCTCCTTCCTCTACTTCCACGTAATTGTCTGAACTAAACATCATCCTGGGCTCCTTTCTCTCTCCTTTCCCATCCTTGCTCTAAAATGCTATATCCCTGATCAACCCTTTTAGTGGTTGCCTGTTGCTCTCAAGAAACCATTCCTATTTATCTCTATTCCTTTATTCATTATTCAGCAAATATTGAGCACCTGCTATATGTCCGGCACTGGAGTTAAACCAGTGAACCAACCAGATGAACCATCTCCTAGGATATTAACTGGCATGTGCAGGCATGACTGAAAAACAGTATGTTTAGGGAACTCAGAAAACACATAGATTACCTATTTTAGTAGTGATATCTTTATAGCAAAGAAAATTTGGCTTAGCTAGAAATCTTCTATTGAATGGCCTTTGCGAGTCATTGCTGTGTTTGGTATTAGTAAGATTTTTACCTCTTGCATGCTATTCTATGGTTGGAGATCCATTGTAGGGTATCCCTCAAAGCTGTGGCAGTCCTTTAACAGCACAGAGCAGAAATGGGTCTGCTGTCACAAGGAATGTCCTGATACTTGTTGCTGGCAGTAGTCAGCCTGACCAAGGGGCATCTCCATCCCAGGAAAGAGACTGCCTTACTCATGGGTGGATGAGAATGGGGACATCTGGGGGGGTGTACAGACAAGCTATGGTACTGCCCCTTACTATCTACTTGAGAAGGAAATATTTGTCACCCCAGCTTCCCTGAGGTGATGTTGGAAGCTGACACTGTCAGGTTGCTGATACAGGTTGAAACTGGACAATATTCCAGAAAAAATTAGGCTCTTGTCCTGATCCTAGGTAGTTGCATAAACTATAGGTAGGCAGGAACACTGGCTGAACTCCCACTGTTGTCTAATAGACTCAGGAAGAACATTTTAAACAACAAAACAAAACAAACACAACTCCGTAAAATAACTTAAATCCCATCAAAACAGAAAAAGGTCCATGTGTAACCATGTAGCTATAGCACATACAAATAAGAAATACAAATTACTTATGCTATCCAGAAATACATTTTATTCTCACTAAAATTTAAATTGTTTATTTAATGAATTAATTTTCCAAGAACTTTTCTAGTTGGGACCGGCTTCATGGATATGTAAGTGACATATTTCACAGCTAAGTATTTGCAGTTTTTATACTGTCATATGTCTGGCTTATCCAACTTACTTTCCCCTTCCACTAATGTGAGTAGTTATCAGCTGGCCATTTGTACCTTCCCTTAGGCTTAGGATGGTTTAGTAAAGACAGCCAGATTCTAGTCTCAGTTTGTCCCTTAACTGTCTGGGTGACCTTAATCAAGACATATAACATCTTTCTGGTATCCCTTATCCTAATATGTTTAATATAGATATTATATTGTCTGCCTACATTGCAGGTTGTGTCCCAAATCAGTTGAGATAATACGTGTGAAATCTCTTTGAAAAATGTAAGATCTTATATGTGTCAGTTCAGCTGGAATTAGTATATGGCATAATCCTTAGAGAGTGAGAGATATTGGTGGTTTTTTGAGCAGCTGGAAAAGTGGCCTATTGAGATCTTTCTCTACTTCCAGCTGTAGATACAACCAAATTTTTGTGGTGTACCTGCTGATTGTCCTTTGCTTGGGGGGATTTTTTGCCAGGCCCATCACCAAGAATTGCTGTCTCAGCAGCAAAATTTCATCCTGGCCACCCAGTCTGCTCAGGCCTTCCTGGATCAGCATGGCCACAACCTCACCCCCGAAGAACGCCAGGTGCTAGAGGACAAGCTCGGAGAGCTAAAGGGCCAATATGCCTCTTCCCTGGCCCGGTCAGAGGCGGAGCTGAAGCAGGTGCAGACACTGCGGGACGAGCTGCAGAAGTTTCTGCAGGACCATGAAGAGTTTGAGAACTGGCTAGAACGGTCTGAGAGAGAGCTGGAGAACATGCATCAAGGAGGCAGCTGCCCCGAAGCCCTTCCCTCCCTGCTGAAGCGGCAGGGCAGCTTCTCGGAGGATGTCATTTCCCACAAAGGAGACTTGCGATTTGTGACCATCTCCGGACAGAAAGTTTTAGACACAGAAAACAGCTTTGAGGAAGGCAGAGGGGCATCAGCAACTGGAATGTTAGTGAAGGGCAAACTGAAGGATGCAACAGAAAGATACACTGCTCTGCATTCAAAGGTACCAAGAAGTTCCTGATGGCCTCTGGGGGAACAATCACAGCAGCCCTCAC
The DNA here is from genome assembly GCF_018350215.1 of Panthera leo. Classification (NCBI taxonomy): domain Eukaryota; kingdom Metazoa; phylum Chordata; class Mammalia; order Carnivora; family Felidae; genus Panthera; species Panthera leo. Next base: position 30,247,420 of record NC_056686.1, read on the forward strand.
ATAACTATGCATGGTTTCTGGGGCTTAGAATAAGAACCTCAGGACACAGTGAGTGAACTGATTTGTGTATTGACCACAGGCAAAATGTGTTTATGAGCTCTGCAAAAATGCAGAATGTGGAGGCCCATGGGCTAATGCCTGGTCCCAGCAGTATCAGGGGTATCATGTCTCGCTCTGGTAGGGAAGGTGGATGGAGGTGCTTGCTTCCTGTATCCTGATCAGCAGATGTGGGCTCGCAGGAGACATAGTACAAGGAAAACTTGAACCACATACACAGTCTTTATTCCTAGGCAGAGCATCTAGGTAAATCCTTACCTTCTTCCCTATCAGAGAATTCCCGTTAGCTCCCAAGATGTATAATCCAGTCAGTTCTTCTAACTTGTATTGTGCATTTTGCCAACATCTCTGACCTCACCAAAAGGAACACTTTTTGTACCTCCTAGTCCCTGCCTTAGCCTGCAACCTGGTGTGCATTTCTTTGGTGGCTTATCATATAACTCACTAAATCTTCACAGGTCTATAATATAGTTGGGGGTGAATAGTATGAATCAAACAGCAGAGGCCCCACTTGTAGAAGATGGTTGCTACTTATCTGTCCATGGAGTCCCCAGAACTACCCTCAATTGTAGTTCTAGTGAGATCCCTTTAACAAAGCCAGGCTTTTCTTTGGACTGTGCCTACCTACAAAGCTGCTGCCTCGAGCCTGTCCTTGCATAAGTCTGCTTTCCCTTTTTTTCTCCCACACAGTGTACACGATTGGGCTCTCACCTGAACATGCTCCTAGGCCGGTATCAGCAGTTCCAGAGCACTGCTGACAGCCTACAGGCCTGGATGCAGGCTTGTGAAGCCAACGTGGAGAAGCTCCTCTCAGATACTGTTGCCTCTGACCCTGGGATCCTACAACAGCAGCTTGCAACAGCAAAGGTAGGCGGGGACACAGGCTGTTCTAGCACATGGGATGGAGCACCTACTACAAGATAAAGCAAATACTCTCATAGGTTAAAGGCAGTGGTTGGGATGCCTCGGACAAGATCTGGTTCCTAAAACAGTTAATTCTAACATCTGTGGGTATGGATAAACAGTATTATTCTTCATAGCTCCAGCAGCATCATGCTAAATAGCTCTCGGTTCCTAGAACCAGCTTTGATTACTCAGAGGTTTTACTTTTGGCTTTTTTCATGGACAAGCAGCAGTTGCAGGAAGAATTAGCTGAGCACCAAGTACCTGTAGAAAAGCTCCAAAAAGTAGCCCATGACCTCATGGAAATTGAAGGAGAGCCAGCTCCAGACCGCAAGCATGTACAAGAAACTACAGGTATGAAGCAGCAATAACAAGAGTGCTCCCTTAATTCTTAGTGTGTACCACTGTTCTGTAATACATCACACTATATCGTGCAAGTATCTGTGGTGCCCGCAAGGGGCTGAGGATACAACCGGCAATAGCTCACCCTCGAATGAGCTTTGTCCCTGCACCATTGACCGCCTTTGCAATCTGGTTTCAACTCCTCTCCCCAGGCATTCTGCCTTCTAGCCATGCCCTGCTTCTTTCCTTTCCCAAGTAAACTTGCCATTTCTTCATTACTTGACCCCTGAAGTTTTCCCTATGGTTTAACTGCTAACATGTATTGAGTGCTTAGCATGCGTGATGAAATCTTGCTCAAACTTCTAGCTGTACCTGAGAGGTTTCTTCCTTTGTAAAGTCCTGACTACCACCTCCAACCCCCAAAAGAAATAAAAGATAAGAAATAATTATTCTTCCTTCAGGCTTCTCTAGTACATTACTCTTACCATCAATATAGTACTTACGATTTTATTTTTATGGTTAATTGTGATGTGCCTTTTGCTGCCTATGCTTGCTTTTATGGTCTTAAGTTTGCAGAAGGCAAGGACTCATCTTAATTGTCTTCAGTCCTCAGCATCCAGCACAATTTCTGGCATTTAGCAGTTGCTCAGTAAACAGTGCGTTGTGAATTTGGCTCAAATATAAATTCACTTGAAGCTTATTCTTTCTTTTTGTTGTAATGTCTGTTATTATTGTAATTAACATGTGCAATTTAAATACATTCTTTTTAAAAGCACAACACAAAAATAGTGTCCACACTCTTCTTGTGGCCCTCATTTTCCAGATTCCATACTCAACCATTTTCAGAGCCTCTCCAGTAACCTGGCTGAGCGCTCTGCTCTGCTGCAGAAGGCAATTGCCCAATCTCAGAGTGTCCAGGAAAGCCTGGAGAGCTTGTTGCAGTCCATCAGGGAAGTCGAGCAAAACCTGGAAGAGGAGCAGGTGACATCACTGTCATCGGGAGTCATCCAGGAAGCCCTGGCCACTAACATGGTGAGACCAATGCCCCAAGAGTTAGCATAGAGGATGTATTTGCTGTGTTCCAGAATTTCATCACTTTGAAAAAGTATCAGAAGAATTCATTCCCATGAATCTTCTAATAAGACTTAGCGATGATGATTAATCCACATAAAGATATTTCTACCCAATTTCCAAACCATTGTTAAGCTCGAGGAAAAGCAGTGCTACAGAGTCACTGGTGGAATAGGCTGGAGAACTAAGGGGATGGGTTGTATGGTATCACAGAGGCTCAGTTGCCATCCAACCTTCCTTGAGGAAGGGAGCATGTAATTATGAGAAGTTTATTGGTTTGTGGCTCAGATATCCTAGGATAAGTGAGCCAGGAGCTGACAGACACATTTTTGGTGACAGAAATTGAAGCAAGACATTGCTCGGCAAAAGAGTAGCTTGGAGGCCACCCGTGAGATGGTGACCCGGTTCATGGAGACGGCAGACAGCACCATGGCTGCGGTGCTGCAGGGAAAACTGGCGGAGGTGAGCCAGCGCTTCGAACAACTCTGTCTACAGCAGCAAGAAAAGGAGAGCTCCCTAAAGAAGCTTCTGCCCCAGGCAGAGATGTTTGAACATCTCTCTGATAAGCTGCAGCAGTTCATGGAAAACAAAAGCCGGATGCTAGCCTCTGGAAATCAGCCAGATCAAGATATTGCACATTTCTTCCAGCAGATCCAGGTGAGAATATATCTGCCAAATTGGCAGAACAAAGAGAAAAGAAGGGCAAGGAGGGGACCAGCACTCACTGAGCACATAATACGTCAGTCAGTGTACTAGAAACTTGACCTGCGTTATCTTAAAGAATTATCACAACCGCCCTGTAAACTAGATATTGTTTGTCCATTTTTTAAAAACAAAGCCGAGATTTATTTTTCACTCATTCTGCATGTTTAACCCAGATCAGTAGGGCTACTTAGTCCGTCACGGTCATTCAGGGATCCAAGTTCATGGGAACTTCATCCTGCCATATGCCTTCATGACTACCACTGCAACAGGAAGCAATCAATCAAATCCATTCACATTTCATTAGTTAAGGCAGGTTCTATACCTGGCTTTCAAGGGGGTGGAGAAATGTATTCCTACCATATACGTAGTTGGTGCAGAGTTGGAAATATTTGGTGAGGAGTATCACCTGTCACAGATACAGATACATATGCTGCTGGATTGCTAGGTCATAGCATATGTCTGTGCTTAATTTGACCAAGTAGTGGCCACCTTGGCTCCACAGTGGCTGTACTTGCCCACGTTGCCACCTGTAGCACTTCAGCATTCCAGTATCCCCACATTGCTGCCTTGGGTTTATCCAGCTTTTTCCATGTTAAAGTAGGGTCTCTGGGTTTTGTTTCGTTTCCTGTCCTTTTTGGGTTTTGTTTTGAATAATTGCAAACTTACAGAAAAGTAGAAGGAATGCACAATAAACACCAGCATACTTTTTACCTACATCCTCCTCCCTCCAACAAGATTTCACCATTTTGCATTCCCACCAGCAGTGCATGCAGAATATGTTGTCAGCATTGGAATTTGTGTTAATCTCATTGAGAAAAATGAAGTTTCGATGTGGTTTTAATTTTTATTTCTTCTCTGATGAAGTTAAGTATATTTTTATACATTTAAGGGCTTTTATTTGTAAACTATTGGTTCATGGCCTTTACTGTTTTCTGTCAGGAGTTTGATTTTTGTTTTGGGGGTTTTTTTCTTCTTTCAACTTATAAAAGTTCTGTATTAGGGAGATTAATTCTTTTTATGTGATCTGTTGAAAATCTTTTTTCACAGTTTGTCCTTTGTCTTTTGCTTATATAGTGTTTTTGGCCATGTAAGGGGTTTTTAAATTTTTACACAGTAAACTTTATCACTTTTTACTGAACATGTATTTTTGGTCATAATTTGAAAGCCTTTTGCCACACACAGGTGAAGGAATTCACCCATGAATTCACTTCTAGAACTTGTATGGTTTCTTTTATTCTTTTATATTTGAATTTTTTCACATTTTAAGTTTATTCTAAGATACAGTGCATAGTATGAATCCAAGTTGATCTATCTAGTTGTTCCCAATACCATTTCTCTGAAAAGTCCCATCTTTTCCTCAGTGATTTGAGAACTCATCTTTATCATATATAGTTTATCCGTATAGGCTCAAGTCTATTTCTGGGTTTTCTGTTCTTCTTTGCTGGTCTGTCTGTTCACAAACCATAGCGTACTGTTTTTTATTCTCAGGCTTTATGGTATGTTTTAGTATCTAGTAGGGCTAGTCTCTCCTTTCTTGCTTTCCTTCAGCATTTTTCATATCTATAATTGTATGTTTATTTTTCCATGTGAACTTTAGAATCAACTTTATTAGTCATAGGGGGAAAAGTTAGTAATTTTATTTGGGTCATATTAAATTTATTCATGCATGCATATATGCACACATATACATACACACATATCTTTATGGATATCTTTCCATTTATTGAGGTATGCTTTTGTGTCTATCAGAAATATTTTAAGGTTTTATTCATAAAGCTTGCTATTTTATTGGATTACGTCATTGTTTGATTAATTGTATTGATTCTCTTGGGGTTTTTTTTTAAATTTGTTTTTTAATGTTCTTATTTATTTTTGAGACAGAGACAGAGCATGAGCAGGGGAGGGGCAGAGAGAGAGAGGGAGACACAGAATCCAAAGCAGGCTCCAGGCTCTGAGCTGTCAGCACAGAGCCCGATGTGGGGCTCGAACTCACACACTGTGAGATCATGACCTGAGCTGGAGTCGGATGCCCAACCGACTGAGCCACCCAGGTGCCCCGTTTCTCTTGTGGTTTTACAAATACATTTCATATAATCTGCAAATATAGTTTTACCTCTTCTTTTCAGATTTTTATGCCACAGGTTGTTTTCTCTTACCTTAATCACATTGGCTAATATCTTCACTACAGAGTTAAATAATAGTTGAGAGAGTATGTTTGTCCTGTTTTACAGAAGAGAGAAGCTATGGAAGCTCAGAGAAATTTAATAGCTTAAGATCACAAGCCATGATTGATTTTCAGAAGTCTTTTTGACTCCAAAAACCTCCATTCTTTTCACTTTGCCATGCTGCCTCCCAAATCTTTGAACATTTATTTAAAGGAGACAAGACTCCTTTTAAATTCCTAGCCATTCTCAGGTGGATTGGAGAAATCCTCCATATTTATTGCTGTAGTTGATCCAGAGAGCCTCTTTTTTTGTTCTGTCTTTTTCTACAGATTAGAGGGAACTTGCCCCAGATTTAATATAGCTATCTTTTATTTTTTTTTAGAGTATACTTATTTATAATGATGAGAGGATTTACTACATTTCCTTATTTGCTTAACAGGAACTGAATTTGGAAATGGAAGATCAACAGGAGAACCTTGAGACTCTCGAGCACCTGGTCACTGAACTGAGCTCCTGTGGCTTTGCCCTGGACCTCTCCCAACACCAGGACAGGGTACAGAACCTCAAAAAGGACTTTACAGAGTTACAGAAGACAGTTAAAGAAAGGTGAGTTTTCATATATGTTGGTCAATTCGGGGAGCTAATTTTTTCTTGCTGTTGAATGAAATGCTCTTCTTTTCCTCCTTCAGTAGAAAATATGGCATCGGGCACTCTGCTACTGAGTCCTAGGAGTTGGAAAGTGCCTCTTTCAGGCAAAGCTATTCAATCTACTTGGTCCTTAGTGGTTTCTTTTACTAAATAATGAATTCCTTCTCAGTGATGGGGCTCAGTTCCCCTCTGTACAATCAAAGGCCCAGGTCACCTAGACCCAAAAGAACAAATTTGGGACAGCAGGTAGGATTGTGGCAGGATTTGAAGTAAAGACAAAAATTAGAAGAAACTTTCCAGATGTAATTAAGGGTTATATTGGTTCTCTCTCTCTCTCTCTCTCTCTCTCTCTGTCTCTCTGTGCTTGTTTTGACGACATTTAAGTTGCTGTTTTGGAGGAGTGTCTGGATTCTTCTTTTAAGGCAAACATGGGAATATATGACAAGGGTAGCTGATTTCAGATTATCTGCTGACTGTTGAAAAGCCATGATTCCATTAGAAAACCTCATGTCGGTTTAGGAGGTTGATAAGACTTCTCTTGGTTTAGCCATATATATAACCTTGATTAGGCAGGTGACTGCCTTGGGAAAGTGACCAGAGAAAAGCAGTTGCTCAAAACAGTACTGTAAGCAGCAGGTTATTTAGTGGAGAGGAGGGGGATAAAGGCCAGGAAGGCTGGTTTTTCCTATGCTCAGGGCCATTTAGCTGTATGAAGAACCAGGATCTCTGACTTAAAGTCTGCCAGATGTGGCCACTTCCAGAAGTTAATTTCGAAATTGAATTATCCTTTCTCCTTGGTTTATTTTATTCATTTGTGTGCGCAAGCTGACTTCTCTGAGCCTCAGTTTCGGCATCTTCCTTGCTAAGGGGATTAGCATTTGAATTAGGCTTTGGAAGAGTCAACTACCTAAAAAGTGGCAGAGCTGGCCTTGACATCCAAAGCCTACATTCTTTCCATTGTATCATAGCACCTAAATAGCACGCTCCTTTCAGTTTCTCTGGCTTTCACTTTAGCCTGGGGTAAGATTGAGGACTCCTCTCCCCAGAAATGTCCAAACAAGGGCAACAGATTCCTTAGTTTGATGCTCTCTTACATTGTATGTGGTGGTTTAGCCAAAGCTGCTGTGAAAAAGATTATGGGAAGGAAAGGCCCTGTAAGGAAAAGCTGCCTTGAGTCCCAGAATGAGTATAGTTTTAGTTCAAGTTGACTTCTTTACAAAGCTTAGTCTGTCAAGTAACAAAATGTCTTCATTGACAGAGAGGAAGATGCATCATCTTGTCAGGAGCAATTGGATGAATTTCGGAAGCTGGTTAGGACCTTCCAGAAATGGCTGAAGGAAACAGAAGGGAATATTCCACCTACAGAAACTTTCATGAGTACTAAAGAGCTGGAAAAGCAGATCGAACACCTGAAGGTAGGTGAACAAAAGGAGCTCCAGGAACCAGGCTAGACAGCGGTTTGGAAGCTTGTGTGGACTGATCTCCCCCTGTGGTAGGGAAGTGGTGTGACAAGTCCAAGTTATCCATCTACATCATCAGAATAGAAATCCCCCCATTTTCTTCATGTGATTCCCACCTACCCCTACCCCAGCACTGAGCACCAAAACATCTCCAATTTAAAAACCAAAACCAGGGTGCCTGGGTGGCTCAGTGGGATGAGCGTCCCAATTCTTGATTTCGGCTCAGGTCATGATCCCAGGATCATGGAATCGAGCCCTGGGTCAAGCTCTGTGCTAAGCATGGAGCCTGCTTAAGATTCTCTCTCTCTGCCCCTCTCCCTAGCGCACATGCTCCCAACTCTCTCTCTCTAAATACATACATGCATATATGTACGTCCACACCAAAACCACAAAAGTAACCTATGGGGAATAACATCTATAAAGTTTCAACTGTTTCTCAGAGGCCTCTCATGCTATGTCAAAAAAACAGCTTGTCAAAGTTTGGCAGTTGTCAAAGTGCAGTCCTGGAGAAACTTACACTCTCACTGTGTGTTTGAGAATTGTTATATGTGAGCCAGTGACTAGATATATGGCCAGCAAGTTGAGGAAAGAAGAACTAGCTCCACAACTAAACAAAGGAAAGTTAGAATCAGATGGTTGGAAGGTACCTTCCAGAGTAGGATTAACCTTTCTCCAATCCCCTGCAGAATCCCTTCTTTGATTTAGTCATTCGGCCTCTGCTTGCACCTCTAATACATCTCTTCTTTTTGTTGACACCAAGCCAGTCTGCCTCCAACTAGTTCTCATGCATTCTCTTCCTTTTCTTAGTAAAGCAAGATTTGTCTTAGGCCAGATGACAGGGAAGAGTTTAGTTGCTTTCACAGAGAGAGCCAGGAACATTGCTATAGGGAATCCCCCAGGGCAGAGGCTTCCTGATTTCTTGGTCCACAGTGCCCTTAGTGTTTCAAGAAATTTTTCACAGTACCTCAAGGCCAAAAAAAGAAACAGGAAAGGAAAAAAACCTAAAAAACCTCAACTTCCTACGTGGTTAGATCAAAATCATGTAATAGTAGTTGTTCACATGGTGCCCAACAGATGTCACTGTGTTGCCCTCAAACATTTAAAATATCTTGTGAGTAGATGCATCGTTTGGGAACTGAGGCTCTTTGGAATCAAGAGTGATTAATAAAAGAATTGACAGCTGTGAATTGATAAGGCTCAGTTAGGCAGCATGAGCTTGCTAGATGTTCATGGCTCTGTCTTCCTCTGCTGCTCAGCAGCTTAAGGCCAAAAGCAAACTAAGTAGGGGCACCTGGGTGGCTCTGTTGGCTAAGTGTCAGACTTCAGTTCATGAGTTTGAGCCCTGCTTTGGGCTCTCTGCTGTCAGCATAGAGCCCAATTTGGATCCTCTGTCTTCCTCTCTCTCTGCCCTTCCCCTACTGTCTCTCTCAAAAATAAATATAAACATTAAAAAAAAAAATTTTTTTTTAAGGTAAACTAAGTAGATTGTCAGGGAACTTCAGTTGTGGAGGAAAGGATTCAAAGCTGGGATGGTGTCCCTGCTTTGGAAGAAGTAAAATTCTGCTTCTGTGGCAGGCAATCCACCTCCAGAGACAACATGACCTAGTTAGAGTAGATGCCATTGTTTCCTAATTGTTTTCCCTGTTAGAGCTCTGACTGCAACCCCAATATAAAGTTCCCTTGAAAATGCAAAGTGTAGCCTATGATTCTAGGTATTGCTGTACATCTCCATATGGAGCTCCTCATTTTACCCTCCAATTGCCATTTCCTTTTTATTCTTTACATGCATCCTGTTCCCTTTTTATACCTTTTGTCTTAACTCAAAGCTTTCCTCCTTCTATGCAGAATTAAGTGTGTCTCCTCTTGTGCTCTCAGACTTTACTGTCTATATTTCTGTAATAGCATTTATTCCATTATGGTGCAATTGATTATCTGAGCTCTTGGTTATAGGAACTGTGTCATAATCGTATTTTGTATCCCCAGTGTTAGGCATAATGCCTGGCCTACAGTAAATGTTCAATAAATATTGGATGGATGGATGGATGGATGGATGAAAAGATCCTGAATATTCCAGGATATCATTCTCCCATATAATGACTGGCTAAACCGATCTTGAAGTGGCTGAATACATGAGGATGGTCACTCAATGTTATCAAAACTTAAGGAATATATTTAGAAGAACAGGTGTCCCAAAGCCCCCAGATGTTACATTTAGCTGTCTGTTCTTTTAACAGGATCTTCTAGATGACTGGGCAAGTAAGGGAAGTTTGGTGGAGGAAATCAATTGCAAAGGCACTTCTTTAGAAAATCTCATCATGGAGATCACAGCACCCGATTCCCAGGCCAAGACAGGTGAGTGCAGGTTCTTAAAAATGTAGTGAATAAACATCATTCTTTGCTTTGGCCTTTGGTTATGACCCCTTATTTAATAAAACTCAGAATCAAGGTTGAGTATGAGAACAAAGGGGAGTGTTCCACAAAGCAGTCTTCCCCTTCAACCTGATCTGTTTTCCATTTGCTATCTATCATTGCTCCATTTTGCAGATTTCCTTCCTATGGTGGGAAAAACTAAAGGGACTAGTTAGCCTAAATGAACAGAGAAGGGTTAAAATAAGATTTCCATTTTGACGAATTTTCTCTCTTTTAAACATGTGAATGGACGGTTGTGCATCATCTTTACATTGGAGTCAGTCCTGGAGGGTATTAGCTTGATCTCTTGAGAGAGACACAGCATTTAGGGGTCAGTGTTGGCATACCGAGGACTGCCACACTTCTTGGAAGTGGACACAAAGATTATGCCCAGATGTATGAATAATCTCTGGCTGCAAATTAAGTCTTTCAAACAAAATCTGTATGAGCTCACAATCACTTTCTGGTTGTTAATTGGGATCTCATAGGTTTTATTACCAAACTGTGTTAGTGCACCTCTATAGTCACTGACATAGTAAGAGAAAAGTTTATTTTTACCTCTTGAGAATGGCTACTTTTCTTTTGGAGTGTAAAGATCTCTTGGAACTACCCAGAAATGACACCATTTCAGGGAATTTGTGCTTCTTATATTCCAACACATAAAACCTCTAAGTCAGCAACTTATTAGTGTGTGACTATATCAGGAGTCAGCAAGCTTTTTCTTAAAGGACCATATAGTAAATACTTCAGGCTTGTGAGGCATATGGTCTCTGTCACGCTACACATCTCTGCCATTGTAGCACAAAATTAGTCATAGACAATATATAAATAAGTGGGTGTGGCTGTGTTCAAATAAAACTTTATATACAGAAATAGGCAGAGGGCCAGATTTGGCCAGTATAGTTTTTTCACTTCTGGACTAGACCAGTGGTTGTTCAAATTTTTTATAGCCCTAGAGTCTGTTTAAGAATAATCTCAAATCGGGGGCGCCTGGGTGGCTCAGTCAGTTAAGCAGCAGACTTCGGCTCAGGTCATGATCCGCGGTCCGTGAGTTCAAGCCCCGCGTCAGGCTCTGTGCTGACAGCTCAGAGCCTGGAGCCTGTTTCAGATTCTGTATCTCCCTCTCTCTCTGACCCTCCCCTGTTCATGCTTTGTCTCTCTCTGTCTCAAAAATAAATAAACGTTAAAAAAAAAAAAAGAATAATCTCAAATCGAACTCTACTACATAAAACAATACAAATGGTATTTTATTGGCATAAATTTCCCTTATAAGTGAATTTATATCATTTATCTATTATGCAATCCATCGGTGAGGATACTGAGACTATCTTAGGGAATATAAAAATTTGGAAAAGGATTTCTGGATGACAGCTTTGTTATCTGATTTGTTTCTCAATTTTGTTTGCTTGTATCATATCCAGAAAATGCAAGTCACACAGATAAGTAGTTGTAAATGGTAACAAATGTTTTAAAAAGCTCACTTTACAGTTTCAGAACACTCATCAATTAAGCTGAACTAGAAGCTTGAAAGTGATGTAATAAATTCTTGTTTCAAAGCTAAATCACCAAGAATTTTAATGAGGACTCACATTCTTTTCTTAAACCTAGAAAGTACCTAAAACTGGCATTGAGGACAAAAATTTGCCTGTAACCTGACATCACCATGATCTGAAGTGTTAAGAATTCTGTTAACAGGATTCCACCCTAATGAAAGCCTGATCTGAATAGATGCATCACAGCCTTCTTTATCATTTTCTTTAATGTAGCACTCATGTGCCATAAATGTTTTTCTTTGTATGAGGGAACATGTGTAGGTTTGACTATTGTAATGTCCTGGCAAAGAGCTACAGCTTTTCCGATCAGTGACGCTCAAAAAAGAAGTATAAATGTATGCAGAGAGGTACAGGAGCTACTTTATTCTCTGCCAAGAACAGCATAAATTGGTTAAGATGTGCTATTCAACATAATTGAACATGCGTGTTTTATTGCCATTTCTAAGTGGTTAGAAATATATTCTGAATATTACACTTAAAACCAAACATTTACAGAGTCCCTAAAGCACCTCCTTGGGTGCTTTGAAAATCACTAGCCTGAGTGTTTTCACAGTTCTCTTCTATCTCTGAGAAGTCCTGAATATTCCAGTTCCTGACATTTGTGTAGCTCTTTTTGTTTTATAAAGTGCTTTCATATACAGTACCTCATTACCTCTCTCTGGTAACTCCATGAGAGCTAACAGGATAGCTAGTATTACCTTCATATCCTGGAGAAGATACTGAGGTCTGTCCATAGACTAAGGCTCACATACCAAGTTGGTGACAGTCTTGGCTTTAATTACTAGTCCAGTTTCTTTTTTGGCCATCACCATGCTGCAATGGAATATGATCTTTCTGTTTGATCCATTTTTTTTTCTCAGTGAAAATACAATCATGTTAACATTTAAAAGTTTTATAATTAACTATTTTTAATGTAACCTTACGTATAACTTTTTCTAGTGAAATCAGTGCATGAGTTTTATTCTGACCTTTTAATGTAACACTGTATCATGAATATTCTTCACATTTCTGTATAATCTTTATAATCACATGATCTGTTATTTATTTAACTTGGGACACTCCTGAAGTACCAGGAATCAACTTGGGGAGAACATAGGTGAAATTGTGGTAATTAGAAACAGAACCAAAGGCAGAATTTATGGGAATGCTTATGAGCTAGATTTATTGGCACTTAGAATTTCCACTTTCTGGTAGGGAAGGGGAGCAGAAAGTCATGAAAGAAAAGACAGAATCTTCCTTTTGAAGCAACATGAGAAGGCTTCATTTTAATATCTTTATTAAAAGAATGCTGCTTTTTATGTCCTCAATTACACTTACCGTTCATTTTTGTTATGTTGGAGGATATTGATGTTAAAGTTGAGCCTTTTGGCTTTATTATAAATCCTCATTGCAGAGTATGGCAGACAGCACAGCTATTCTAAAGACTTCATCATTTTACCAGTACTTGCTTCGCAAAGTTATAGCAGGGTCCAGAGAATACTAGTTGGAGATTGAGGAAGGGAATTTGGGTTTCCTTTAGAAGGGATTAGAAGCCTTCTATCTTCTGCCTACTGCTCAGAAGCCGAAACATCAGAGTTGTTGCCTGGCAGCTAAAATGATTTGTCTCTTTCCATGAGTATGTTGTCTTGTGCTGTGTTAACCTCCTGGTACCTGAGCTCAAAGTGAGTGCCAGAGAACAAATTCAGTGCCTGTATGTATTCCTAACACAAGTTTGTCTTGCCCTGTTTGTCTCCCTGTCCTTCTGCTCAGGTTCCATACTGCCCTCTGTAGGAAGCTCTGTAGGCAGTGTAAACGGATACCACACCTGCAAAGGTGAGAATGCCTCTTTGTTGGATGTGTTAGGACAGAGTTCGCATTGGCATCTGTGTATGTTTCCGTATGTGTGAAAGAACTGCTGCCAGGATGGGTATGAGGGTTAAAAAAAAATCTGGGGAGAAGCCACTGTGATCCTTCTTTGCTGGATTGCTAAAGGCTAAACAGGTTGGCAGCCAATGAAATAAAGGTACTAGGAAATAAATTGCACCACTAGATAAGAGCAAGAAGGAAAAGACCTGGAAGAAAAACATATGCGAATCTTTGAGTCCTAAAGAAGTCACACTAAAGGTGGTCTAGTCTAGCATTCAACCTTCTGGCCCCATGACTTCTCTGTAGTTTGGAGAAGAGGGAGCAGAAGAATGCCCCAGATCCTTTACTGCCTTCACTTCTGCAGTTCCCAAGTGTATTTAGCATTTCATTTCTATATCTGAGTACCTAATGTCAAAATCTGAAAGCAGATTAATGAAACATTTTTTGCTTTGTATATGTAAGCAAGAAATTTTATGTAATTTAGCAGGAACAGAATCTCTAGTTCACTAGAAGGAGTAGGAGAGACGCTTGATCCTGATGAGTAATTTAGCATGAGGAGTTCAGGAGGATGCTTGGAGAGCTATCCCAATCTGATTTCTGTTTCTATGATGCTAGATCTGACGGAGATCCAGTGTGGCATGTCAGATGTAAACTTAAAATATGAGAAACTGGGTGGAGTGCTTCGGGAACACCAAGAAAGCCTTCAAGCTGTCCTCAGCAGAATGCAGGAAGTTCAGAAGGAGGCAGGCTCAGTGCTGCAGTGGCTGGAATCAAAAGAGGAAGTCCTGAAAGCCATGGATGCCTCTTCATCTCCAACCAAGCCGGAAACAGTGAGAGCCCAAGCTGAATCTAACAAGGTACTATGTTTACATTAGCTGTATCCCAAACACTAAGAGGAAGGAGCTGTTGTACCAATGGTCCTGCCTGAGCCTGGGACCTGAAAGTGAGACATGCCCACCCACCCAGGCCATGAGGAGCCCTTTCAGATGATTAATATGCCTAAACTCTACTAGAGAACTTTCTTACCTATGAAGTTAGAAATTACTATAAATAAGATTCAGAAACAAAACCAGACCTGTTTACAGAAAGAGAATATCCCTCCTCAGAAGCATCAGCTCACTGAGAATGGGATCTGGTTTTCCATATGATGCTGTAAGCCAAACCATTCTCATCAAAGCCCCTTTCCAACTCCTGGGGGGATTTAAATATAGGTGTAATTATAGTTCATTCTTAAGGTAGACATGTAGAACTAGGAAAAATACCAGAAGAAATAAGACCATATGGAAAATCGTATAAAAATTTTTTTTTTGCCAAAATGTTTTATATTCTAATTGGGCATATCATGCCATCTCCTCCAACTACATAAATGTCCTTGACGTCTTTGTTGTCATCATCATCATCATATCTGACGGTTTTTGTGTATGGGGATTAATAATAGCCTTTTACTGAGTTCTACCAATGTGTTGTACATAAAAATCCTGCCACTTAGATTTTCATTTTAAAGTAAAAATTGAAGCAGAAATGTTAGGTATCTTGAAATCACAAAACAAGTCACTGATGGCATCAGAAGTAGAGCCAATAATTGCAACCCAGTCTTCCAGTCCTTTCCTGCACACACACAGATTTCTTTCCTATCCAGAAATCTCATGGCATCCCTGCTGTTCTCTCTTCTAGGCCTTCCTAGCTGAATTGGAACAGAATTCTCCAAAAATCCAAAAAGTAAAGGAAGCCCTGGCTGGGTTGCTGATGACATATCCTAACTCACAAGAAGCAGAAAACTGGAAGGAAATGCAAGAGGAACTCAGTAAGTTATCACAGGGGGATTGAAGATTCACTAAATTGCTTATCTTCAAAGCAGATATAGAATTTCAGCACATCCTATAAAGCAGGACTTATTTTTAATTTTCAGAAGCAAGCAAGAGGCCCAAATGGGGTTAGAGATTGAGTCTGATTAAGGAAAGGATCTAGAGATTCCACTCGAAGTGTCAGATATTTGGCTTTCTTGGGCAAGTCAATCTGACAATCTTGTGATAAAGAGAGCATTGGTGATAAAAATGAAAAAATGGGAAATAATCTACTCACGGGAAGGATTAGGTGAATTATGCCACATTCATAGTATTAAACTGTAAACGATGGTAGTATTTATTGACATAGAAAAAACATGGGCATAAAAGATGTTTATTATATAGTAAGAGTTAAAAAACAGGCTATAAAATAATCTATGTGTTGTGTAAGATATACGTGCATTTGTGTCTGTGTGTGTATATGTAGTTCTGTGCAGTTTTATCCCATGTGTAGTTTCATATAGCCGCCACCACAATCAAGTACAGAACTGCGTTACTTTAGTTAAAATTAAATGAATGTTATTTTTAACTTAAAAAACTTTAATGCTGCAGGGGTCATTTCCTGTAGTTGGTTAGGAACATAACTTAGGGATCAGGCCAGTGGCTGGTGAGTGTAAAGGAACACATTCTCTCATTTCCTCTCTACAGATTCCCGATGGGAAAGGGCCACTGAAGTGACCGTGGCCCGGCAAAGGCAGCTGGAGGAATCTGCAAATCATCTGGCCAGCTTCCAGGCTGCAGAATCCCAGCTCCGGCCCTGGCTGATGGAGAAGGAACTGATGATGGGGGTGCTGGGCCCCCTGTCTATTGACCCCAACATGCTGACTGCACAAAAGCAGCAGGTCCAGGTGAGCCACAAAGCTTACTGCTTTAAGCAAAGAAATGGGAGTCATGCGAATCTGGATTTGAATGCTGTTGTCAGCAAGTAGATTTCAAATGACCCTGGACTAGTCACTTAACCTTCCAGTGTCTCAGTTTCCTTGGTTTAAATGAGATGTTTGGGGTTTTTTTGTTTTTTTTTTTTATAGACATATAAATATATATTTAATATTTAATAATCAAAGGTCACAAAGATTTACTAGCATAGTTTATTCTAAGGGTTTTTTTTTTATGAAATTTATTGTCAAATTGGTTTCCATACAACACCTAGTGCTCATCCCAAAAAATGTCCTCTTCAATACCCATCACCCACCTTCTCCTCCCTCCCACCCCCCATCAACCCTCAGTTTGTTCTCAGTTTTTAAGAGTCTCTTATGCTTTGGCTCTCTCCCACTCTAACCTCTTTTTTTTTCTTCCCCTCCCCCATGGGTTTCTGTTAAGTTTCTCAGGATCCACATAAGAGTGAAAACATATGGTATCTGTCTTTCTCTGTATGGCTTATTTCACTTAGCATCACACTCTCCAGTTCCATCCTCGTTGCTATAAAGGGCCATATTTCATTCTTTATCATTGCCACATAGTACTCCATTTTGTATGTATATAAACCACAATTTCTTTATCCATTCATCAGTTGATGGACATTTAGGCTCTTTCCATAATTTGGCTATTGTTGAGAGTGCTGCTATAAACTAAATGAGATATTTGTAAGGGCTTTATCTCATTGCCTGACAGAGGTGCCTGGGTAGCTCAGTTGGTTAAGTGTCCAACTTCAGCTCAGGTCATGATCTCATGGTTCATGAGTTTGTGCCCTGAGTCTGGCTCTGTGCTGACAGCTCAGAGCCTGGATCCTGCTTCGGGTTCTGTGTCTCCCTCTCTCTGTGCCCCACCCCAACTTGTGCTGGGTCTGTCTCTCTCTCTCAAAAATGAATAAACGTTTAAAAATTTTTTTTAATGATGAACAGTCAATAACTGTATTATTAATATCATTAACAGAGGCAGTAAGATGAGTGGATGTGACTACATTGTAGAATCGTATTTTACATTTTTTTTTAGGTGGACACAAAATGAGCAGCAGGCAAAAGTTTATTAGGGTATAAGATTAGAAAGTAAGAATAGTAGGAAAGCTCTCTTGAATGCCCACCGAACCGTATTTTTACTTTTAATCCCCAGTGACAATGACCATATTAATGTAATGTCTTCTATCTGCTGGTTTCATTTAAAGATTTTTCTGTTACTCAAACCTCAAGAAAAAAAATTATTTAAGTACCTACCATCATAGAAATTTAGGTTGGCCAAGGGGCACCTGGGTGGCTCAGTTGGTTTAGCGTCTGACTCTCGATTTTGGCTTGGGTCATGATCTCAGGGTTTTTTGGTTCAAGCCCTGCTTTGGCTTCTGTGTTGACAATGAGGAGCCTGCTTGGGATTCTGTCTCTCCCTCTCTGTCTGCCCCTCCTCCGTGCGCTCTCTCTCTCTCTCTCTCTCTCTCTCTCTCCCTCAAAATAAATAAGTAAACATTTAAAAAAATTGTTTAATAGAAATTTAGATTGACCAAATATGTCATTTCCAATGAAATCATGCTGAGAACATTTCTTCTTCTTCTTCTTCTTCTTCTTCTTCTTCTTCTTCTTCTTCTTCTTCTTCTTCTTCTTCTTCTTCCTCCTCCTCCTCCTCCTCCTCCTCCTCCTCCTCCTCCTCCTCCTCTTCCTCTTCCTCTTCTTCTTCCTCTTCTCCTTCTTCTCCTTCTTCTTCCTGTTCTTTTTCTTCTTCTCCTCCTTCTCCCCCTTCTTTTTTTTTGTAAGCACCCAAAAACCTTTTCTTGTTCTACATCCTCTTTCAAATTTGTTCCATTTCTTCTTGCCATCTACCAAGTTCCCTAAATTAAGACCTAAAAGTAGTATTTGAAGGAACCTTTTCTTTTAGCCCCCTATTCCGGTGGTTTTCAGACTATTTGCTATCAACTGTTTACACTCTTAAAAATTATTAAAGACCCCAAAGAGCTTGTGTTTAAATATTGGTATCTATTAATATTTACTGTGTTAAAACACTGAGGAAGCTAAAAATATGTATTTGTTGGGATGCCTGGGTGGCTCAGTCCATTAAGCATCTGATTTTGGCTCAGGTCATGATCTCACAGTTCGTGGGTTCGAGCCCTGCACTGTCAGTGGGGAGCCTGCTTGGGATTCTCTCTCTCTCCTTCTCTCTTTGCCCCTCTCCCCGTGTCCTCGCTCTCTCGCTCTCAAAAATAAATGAATAAACTTAAAAAATAAAATATTTAAAATATAAATGTATTTATTAATTTTTTTAAATGTTGGTAAAACCATAACATTAACATAAGTAACATATATATTTTTTATGAAAAAATAACATTATCCAAACATAATAACTTTAGTAAGAGAGATATTGTTTTATGGCTTTATAAATCTCTTTGATGTCTGGCTTAATAGAACATTCTCATAGATTTTCATATCTGCTTCTGCATTTAAGTTATTGCAATACCAGATGCCATATAGCCTATGGAAAACTCCATTGAACATTCATGAAAGAAAAATTATAAAAGGCAAATAATATCTTACTATTTTTATGAAAATAGTTTTGACCTCGTGGACCCTCTGAAAGGTCCTAGAGACTTCTAAGGACCCCTGGAGCATACTTTGAGAATTACTGTTCTAATCTTTTTCCATTCTAAATGCTACTGCCTTAGGTAGGTTAGATCTCAGGTCTAGACCATTGCAACAGCCTACTAATGGGCTTCTTTGTCTAGTGCATCCTCCACACAGTTACCAAATTATCTCCTTAACTCACACATCTAAATATGTGAAAATGCTTTGCTGGCTCATGGCTGCCTATTGAACAACGTCCAAGTACCCACTCAGTGTCGTATATAAGACTTTCCACTATCTGATCCCAGTTTGTCTTGCCAGCCTCATTTCTCACTCCTCCCCCATATATCTAGGTTTTGTGCTGCACCAGGTAACTTCCTTTCCTTGAACATACCATATTCCTACAGCTCTGTGCCTTTGCTAATCCTAGGCCCTCCCCCTGAAATGCCCCTCACCAGTCTGACTCTCTGCTCACTGGGAGAATTCCTTATTTTGTCCTCTTCAAAGCCTTCCTGACTTCCCTCTTCTGCTTTTGTCATCTTCTATCGAATTAATCATCCTTACTTCTTGCTTTCACAGTGCCTTGTTCACGTCAGTGTTTATCATTTTTGCTTTTTTTTTTTTTTACATTCTGTTATAGTTCATTGTTTACACATCTGTTATTCCTTAAAGTCCTGTCTTATTTATTTTTGTACAGTGTGAGTGATGAATACTTTCCATAAATTATCTTATTTAATCCTTAAAACAGCCAAGATGAGTACTTCCTATCCTCATCTTATAGATAAGTAAGCTGAAATTTGGAGAACTTCAAAAACTTGCCTAAGGTTATATATACATCTAGTAAGTAAGAGAGTAGGAATTTGAACCCAAGCAGTACAACTCCAGAGCCCATAATCCTAACTCCTTGCTGAATGAAATAAGGGATAGAAAAGAGTAAAAAGACATGCTCCTTGCTTTAAAGAAGCTCATTATCTAATCATGCTATGTTGTAATGTACAGATTGTTTATGCTGTTGGAATTCCAAGAAAGAAACTGGGAAAAACAGAGCTATTGAGAGTTGAAATGGCAAGCCCAGCCAGAGGTATAGGTAGCTGGCTCTGGGACCCCAGGTTTTATCTGGCAAAACTGATGAGTGCCAATCCAGAAAACAAGGCCAACCTTAGTAACTGATGTTGAAACAGAGTATGACAAATAAGGAAAAGAAATAGAATAGGCACAATCAATGACCCTTGCAAAACAAGTTTTTATTAAGCAGTTGTTGTTGTTATAAGTGATACTACATTTTCCTAGCAGCCTGGTCCTTGGAGTTTTCTGGTTTATTTTCCAAAGGAGTTGGCACTACTTGGCACAATCTAAAATCAGTTTTTGTTTTGACACTCTTTTTAGATCTGTCTTTTCTCTCTAAACATCTTGATGTCATTTCTATTACAGTTTATGCTGAAGGAATTTGAAACACGCAGGCAACAGCATGAGCAGCTGAACGAGGCGGCTCAGGGCATTCTAACAGGCCCTGGAGATGTCTCTCCATCCACCAGCCAAGTACAGAAAGAACTCCAGAGCATCAATCAAAAGTGGATTGAACTGACTGACAAACTCAATTCCCGTTCCAGCCAAATTGACCAAGCTATTATCAAAAGCACCCAGTACCAAGAACTACTCCAGAACTTATCAGAGAAGGTAAAGGCAGTTGGACAGCGACTAAGTAGCCAGTCAGCCATCAGCACCCAGCCTGAGGCCGTGAAGCAGCAACTGGAGGAGACCAGTGAGATTCGATCTGATGTGGAGCAGTTAGACCATGAGATTAAGGAGGCACAGACACTTTGTGATGAGCTCTCAGTACTCATTGGGGAGCAGTACCTCAAGGATGAGCTGAAGAAGCGTTTGGAGACAGTTGCCCTGCCTCTCCAAGGTTTAGAAGACCTTGCAGGTAAGTTAGGGTACAGAACACACTGCTGACATTAGTGGCAAGCCCAAAGATTGACTTTGTAATAGTCCCAAGAATCTAGGGTGACCTGTAAACAGCTTTTGGACTCACACTAGTGTTACCCTATCCCTTTGTCCAGCTCCAGTGAGAAGTGCTATGGTCATCACACATTGGCTGAGCACTAGCAATATGGGAGACTTTATATAGCATAATCCTAGACATAAGAGCACTAATATCAATTTTGTCAGCAGGTAGAGATTCGTGCTCATGGATGTCCTTATAGGTGAAGCCACACACATACTTTAACTAATACTTATTTATACCATGCACATGCATACACACACATATACCATATTACAGAATTAGAACATGTTCTGGACTGCTTATGATGGCCTTGTACCAGAAGAATTTTGTACTCAGTGTGTTGCCTTCCTGTAGAAACATTTATGGCTTTTTATCAGCTTAGAAACAGAAGTTTACTTCTGTTACTCAGGTGACCTTACAAGGTTGGCGTGAGGATTAAATCAGATCTAGTGTGTGAAGGAGACTAGCTCTGTGCTGCTTTTGTGGCAGACCCTCAGTTAACATGTTTCCTTCCCCTAAGAATAGACCATATACTCTCAGCAAACATCTTAAATGCCATGTCCTGATCTGATTGGTTTAAACTTGATTTTCTCATTTCAGCTGACCGCATGAACAGACTCCAGGCAGCTCTTGCCAGCACCCAGCAGTTCCAGCAAATGTTTGATGAGCTGAGAACCTGGTTGGATGACAAACAAAGCCAGCAAGCAAAAAATTGCCCAATTTCTGCAAAATTGGAGCGGCTACAGTCTCAGCTACAGGAGAATGAAGAGTTTCAGAAGAGCCTTAACCAACACAGTGGCTCCTATGAGGTGATTGTGGCCGAGGGAGAATCTCTGCTTCTTTCTGTACCTCCTGGAGAAGAGAAAAAGACTTTACAAAACCAGTTGGTTGAGCTCAAAAGCCACTGGGAAGAGCTTAGTAAAAAAACTGCAGACAGACAATCCAGGCTCAAGGACTGCATGCAGAAAGCTCAGAAATATCAGTGGCATGTGGAGGACCTTGTGCCGTGGATAGAAGATTGTAAGGCCAAGATGTCTGACTTGCAGGTCACTCTGGACCCAGTGCAGCTAGAGTCCAATCTTCTGAGATCAAAGGCTATGCTGAGTGAGGTGGAAAAGCGCCGCTCCCTGCTAGAAATACTGAACAGTGCTGCTGACATTCTGATCAATTCTTCAGAAACAGATGAAGATGACATCCGGGATGAGAAGGCTGGGATCAACCAGAACATGGATTCCATTACAGAGGAACTACAGGCCAAAACAGGGTCTCTTGAAGAAATGACTCAGAGGCTCAAGGAGTTCCAGGAAAGCTTTAAGAATATTGAAAAGAAGGTTGAAGGGGCCAAACACCAACTTGAGATCTTTGATGCTCTAGGCTCTCAAGCCTGTAGCAACAAGAACCTGGAGAAGCTAAGAGCTCAACAGGAAGTGCTGCAGACCCTGGAGCCCCAGGTAGACTATCTGAGGAACTTCACCCAGGGCTTGGTAGAAGATGCCCCAGATGGATCTGATGCTTCCCAACTTCTTCATCAAGCCGAGGTCACCCAGCAAGAGTTCTTGGAAGTAAAGCAAAGAGTGAACAGCGGTTGCATGACAATGGAAAACAAGCTGGAGGGGATTGGTCAGTTTCACTGCCGAGTCCGAGAGATGTTTTCTCAGCTGGCAGACCTGGATGATGAGCTAGATGGCATGGGTGCCATTGGCAGAGACACTGATAGCCTCCAGTCCCAGATTGAGGATGTACGGCTATTCCTCAACAAAATCCAAGCCCTCAGGTTAGACATAGAGGCCTCTGAAGCAGAGTGTCGACAAATGCTGGAGGAAGAGGGGACTCTGGACTTGTTAGGTCTCAAGAGGGAGCTCGAAGCCCTGAACAAGCAATGTGGCAAACTGACAGAGAGGAGCAGAGCTCGCCAGGAGCAGCTGGAGCTGACGCTGGGCCGCGTGGAGGACTTTTACAGGAAGCTGAAAGCCCTCAATGACATGACCACGGCAGCAGAGGAGGGGGAGGCCCTCCAGTGGGTCGTGGGGACTGAAGTGGACCTCATCAACCAGCAGTTAGCAGATTTTAAGGTAAGCCATGCCCTTGTTTTTTGATCTTTTGCCTTCAGTAATGTGTATTTCTTTTCCTGTAACTCGGAAACCCATTGGATATACATCTTAACTTCTGTCCCTGGGGTCACTATTCTCGCTTCCATCACCATCAAAGCACACTGTCTGGAGACTTAACAGTCTTTTGGATTCTGGGCAATTGGTTTGAACGTTTTTCTGTTGTAATTTATTTCAGTGTTTATAACCAACTGAGGGTATAGAAAGAAATGTCCAAATGTTACTTACTCGAGGATCTCCTCTTGTGATTTGTAACAGCAGCAAATGTTTCCCTAGGTCCATGTTTTCTGCTTGAGGTGTGTGAAGTCATAAGATAAACATGGGGTCATCTTCATAAAGTGTTGATTTTTTTTTTCCTCCTATTTCAGGAGAAAGTTATTGATGCATTATGAAGTAAAGTACAAAATTCTCATGAGTTATTAAGATAAAACATAACACTTCAAAGAAACTTCCCACTTAGAGCAGGCGGGTAAGACGACACCCCAGGCCCCCAGGAATATGTTCTTTGCCTATAGGAGAGTTTGAAAAGCACTGCCCTGACTGCAAACATGTTTTCACTCTTTGCCTGAGTCAGAATTTCCAGTCCTGAGATTTTGTGAGTTGAAATTAAAGCAACAGGGAAGAGGAAGATGGGAGGAATTGACTCTCAAAAATGCAATTTTGCTAGGTCAGGGACTTGGAGCTCTCAGGACTGTGTGTAGGGTCATGGCTCTCAGGATGAGAGCCTTTCATCCTGAGTTTCCCCTGTTGTAAATGCCAAAAGGTGCCTTACTCCACTGCTGCTCCTCTGCTGCTTTTCCTTCTTGGTGCACAGAGTGGATATGAAAAGGCTACTTCCAGCACTTTGTTTCCATCACTGGTGTTAATTATTCCCACCTACACAGTCATACTCCTGCAGTCAGAGTTCATTTGTTCTCCAAAGCCCCTGCCTGTCAGGACTTTTTCAATTACAAATACGTTTGGAGAGGTGGGATTGACACCGGTCAGAGCCCTGCAGTCCTGAGAAAAGTTACAAGATTCGAGCGCAGAAGGGTGGCTGTTTTAGAAGGGTCCCCAGCTTAAGGGATGTTCAACTCTGAAGTGGGACATTGGCTGAAGATCTCCTTACAGTGTTTGGAGACAGTGTAGTTTGGAGCAACAAGTCATTGTTTGGGGGATTCTTGAGGACCCAAATAAGGAGAGGATAGGAAGGGAAAATTCAAACCCATGAGCACATACGTTTTCCTCTTAGAAACTCCCGCACCTCCATTCCAGGGGCAGGTGGCCTTTCTTCATCACGTGTGTTTTTCTTGCCTTTGCTGTTGTAAGCGCCCTGAAAGCAGAGACTGTCTTCTACAGGCTCCGGGTTACTTAGAATTAACTATCTGACCAACTAAATGAATTTCTTAGAAACCTGAAGCTCATCCCTTTGACTCAAATAGTTGTATCAAACTAGATTCTGGTTTACATGGGAATTATTTTAAATTCTATTTGCCTAATCTTCTAAACACTACGTTGTGTAGAAGTTTTTCTTTATGAGTGCAGGTTAACATTATTAAAAAGATGGTATTGTTCTTTGTGACGGTGATATCCTCAAGGGTATTAGAGACATTGGGGGCTGCTTTGTATTAAATGTTCCTAAATTACTGTGCAGTTTGTGTTGGGTATTGAAGTTCTTGTGTAGTGCCTCTTAGTGCATATGTGTGTAGCTTCCATTTCCCCCCGCTTACCCTGATAGCAGGGCTGTCTTCTCACTGCAGCTACTTCACTGTTGTCATTGGGTCTGCCTTTTGCTGTCTATCCCTTGCTTCTAATCATCAGTGAGCTAGAAAATGAAGTAAACAAGCCTGTTAAAGTTGCATTAAAATACAAGCTAGGATATAAAAAAGAGTCCACAGGCAGGCGTATATAGTGTTTGGATTTGAGGACAACTTTTCACTGTCCTTTTCAGTTAATCCTTAGTTGCTAGAAACTTTCTGAATTTTGATGTAGCTGGCAGATTTTAAGAAATTACTGGATGCTACCATATTTTATTTGTATCCTAGTATGTAGCTTAGAAATGCTCAGAGTTCAGTATCTGCTTAGCTGTTTATTACTGCATCCTGTTTCACTGATTTCTAACAATAACCCTCCCACCACCAATACTCTGGATGCGAAGGCTGGTCATGGGCAGAGTGTGTGTCTCTGCAGGGGACCAGTGTTGAAATGCAAGACTGGAAGAAGAGAGAGAAAGAGGGTGGCAAAGTTGTGCCCCTGTGTGTATCCTCCTCAAGTTGGGGGCACAAATCAGAAGGCTGGCTCCACATGTCCGCCTTATAAAGTCAAAGGCTTTGGGAAGAGTTTTTGCCTCCTCCCAGCAAAGGCGTGTGGTCAGGAGGGGAGGAGCACGCTCCTGGCTCAGCTCACACTGAGCTCATGGGAAGTGAAAACAATGGGAGGGAAGAGCTCTGTGTGTCAGCTCCACGGTCCCCTGAGGCTGAGTAAAGGGAAGGTCTTTTTGGATCCATTCTGAGGACTGAGTCATTTTCGTGGTTTGAGTGTTGAGTTCTGGGTTAATGTGTTGTATACCCAGCAATGAATTAATCTTCCCTCATACCGGCAGCAGACCTGATTTATAAAGTGTGACTCTGCTTTCAGATTCAGTCTTTTTAATAAGGAAAAACCAGAGATGAAGATGAACATAAAAAACAGCATTAGCTTTAAGTTTTCAGCTTTTTTTTAATTTTTAAATTTTTAAATTTTTTTTATTTTTAATGGAATCACACTCTCAGTACAGAGTCTGCCGAAGAGAAGAGGATATGAGTCTCTGAGACACAAGTGTAGCATCTGCTGGGACGGAACTAATCCCACTGTGGATGGGTGGCATAGACCGATGAGTCAGGTCTGGGGACAGCCCCGGCTTACTTGGGACTGCGCAGTAGTGCTGAGAAATGCGTGGAGAGGCAGCTTGTAGGAAAAGTTATTTCCTCCTTAACGTGAAAAACTGAAAGTCATTATTCCTAGAAAAGGCTTTTAACTCAATTGCTTCTGAATAAATGAGAGAATATGGTCCACCCAGGTGGATCTGTCCGATGGGAAGAGAGTTCTCTTCCACTTTAAACAAGCAAAGACCTCAAACCTTCCTGCATTTGGCTTTATTGGGTTCTGCCATTCCAGAAATCTCAAATGAGAATATTGAGTATGTTTTCAGAAAACTGGGAGGAAAAGACTTTGGCTAATCTCTTCAGGAAATTCTGTTTTCCTGAACAAGAGAGTCAGTGATTCTTGAAGAAAAGGAATTGTATGTGCGTAACAGGACACTAACAAGAAAAGAGGGACCTTTATTTCACTAAAATTTAAGCCAAAGATCTGGTAACTCTGATGATAACAAGAGGCTTTCCTCATTTTGAAATTCCCTGTGCTAGTTTTATAGTCAAGAATTGAGATCATTATGAGTTCAAGCCAACCCCGTCGTTGTACACACACCCGCCGAGAACCACAGTGGCATCTCCGTCAGGAAGTAGGTGGTGGCTTGGGCATTAAGAGCAGTATCTGGATGCCCTTCATGCACTCTGAGTTTCATATGTATTTATATTTACTGTGTACTCAGGTCAGGCTTCATACTCGGCCCTCTACCACTCACTCAGTGGTAAGAAAGAACAAGTGGGAAAAATGGAAGCCTTTTTAGGGTCCATAGGTTTCTCACAAAAGTTCACTTCACTTAATGGTGTGTTGGAAGCACCCAAGCCTGTTGGTCTTCTCCTTCCTTGTCTTCACGGCTGGGCTGGTGGGAAATAGATAAGGCAGCAGGCTTCCTGAGGACTGTTTTCAGTTCTATTTCAGGTTGAGCAGAGCCGAGGGTCAGGAATTACACATACTTACAGCCTTTGTCTGGAGACCTCAGTATCCCACCAGAATACCAGAACAAGAAAGCCTTGTAAACTTCATTTGATTTTTTTTTTCCTCATAGAAAGTGAGTTTAAGCTTCGCTCTGAGCACACATGAGAACTCTAAGACAGGCATGGCTTGACATGGAGCTGAAGGGCTGCCAGTTTGCACAAAGACACTTCTTCCTTTCAAACGATTACAAAGACAGTATCAGCCCATCTATAGTTTTGCCAGTTAGATTCACTAGAGAATGAAGCAAATGAGGTCAGCATTATCTACCTGCCCTTGGAGAGAAAGGAAATCACACTTGGTGTGTGACCTGTCTGTCACCTAGATGTTTCAGTATCTCCAGCTTTGCAGCAGCAAGGTAAGCTGAGTAGGCACCCCCACTCCTGCCTTGTGCCGACCCTTGGCCTGTCTTGGTTTTTTCTTTCTTCCTTAAACAGGGCTACTCCAAGAGGATCTACTAGGGTCCAAGGAAGTAAAGAGAATGCCCCAGAACAGGGTTTCTCAGCCTCTGCACTCTTGACATATGGGACTGGATAATTTGTTGTGGTGGGGGGGCTGTCCTGCGCACTGCAGGATGTTTAGCAGCATCCCCGATCTCTACCCGCTAGATGCCAGCAGCAACCCTTCCCATAGACAACCAAAAATGTCTATCCAGACATTGCCAAATGTCCCCTGGAAGGCAAAAATCTCCCTCTGTTGAGCACCGCTGCCTTAGAAGAAAATTACCACCTACACTTGGGAAACTTGGAATTCAGCTGGAAGCAGCGCTGGCTGATTAAGTTAAATATTTATGTTGCAGACAGCCTTCTAATAATCTGATTAAGACTGTGTGGTAGCAGCAATTGCCTCTAAGTCAGCCTTTCTTTAAGCAGGGCCCCGGATTCCTGATTTTTGCTGGGACTAATCTGTGTCTGGTTTAAAATTTCCTAGGCACTTTCCCTGGCATCAGCAGTTTATTTTTCGTGGAGTTGTTGATGCAGGTGTTTGGTTGATGATGCATTTCTAAAGAGAAGAGGAACTTCCTGTGTGGAAATACTTCAGGAAGCTTCCTCGTTCAGTGCCTTTAGGAGGAGACTGCAGTCTGTCAGTTGTTCTCAGCTCAGGAGCTCACAGTTTGGCTGCTGATGTTAATAACCCTTGGGAGATCACCTCCCAGCCCTACCAAACCCCAAGAATTCCAGTGCTCCCTAATAATCCTTTCCACCCCCACTTAGCAACTGGTTGGGGAGAAGGTAAAGGCGTGTTTAAGGACTTTAGCTTTGCTTCATATTGAACTTTTCCCAGCCCCATTTTAAAGCAGCCCCATTAGTATTTTAAGTATCAGCATCACAAAGCAAAATCCCAGGATTGCAGTCATTACATCATCTTAAAGGAGACTCACACCTCAGCAAAGGCAGTAAAATCAAATGAAAGATCATCAAGAAAGAATCCATTGATGGATTTCACAAAAATTTGTGTGGAAATTTTGATAGCAAGGGAAGACTTTAAAGCAATGTAAGAAAGGACTGAGCAGTTTGATTTGAGTTTACTGAAATTCTTCACATATCATGTCAGCATGTAGCATTTGCAACTAAAGTTCACCATATGATTTTGTACACAAAGGAGGAAAAATATGTTTCCAGGAAAACTAGAATTTACCCCACGCAGGACTTGTATTCATTGTTAAGTATTTGATTAGTGAACACAGGTTGAGATAAGCACAGACTTGCAGAACAGGACTATTTCTCGTTGTGTCTAGAAATGAATGGTAAACGGTCTTGGCCTTGGCCTGGTCCTCAGCCTTAGCGTCAGAAAAATCCTGGGCACTTTGAAGCTAGCTGGCTGGCACACGAGACATAGCATAAGCAGGGAGCCTCTAGGAAGTGTGATGAGTTGCTCTGAAGGACACTTTATTGTTAGGATTGGTTGGTTCACCAGGGATGAAATAAGTCCCACAGGGAGTCCTGTCAGGTCACTGCACCAAAGAGCTGTCTCCTGCCAAACAGATTCTTCCCAAGTCTCAGCTGTCCTGTTGGGAAAACCTAGCTATGGGAAGAATGTGCTCCCTCCCCACCTTCCTTAATACTTTGCCACTACCACTACCAAGTGCTTTTCGAATACCAGCCTCTGGTATTGGCGGTGGGAGATTAATGGGATACACTTATTCCTTAGGCCTTCACAAGCTGTTTTCCGGCTACTAGCACTGTGATTTGACGTGTGGACCTTTCAGAATTTTGGCCACTCAGGGATAAGAATGAGTGCTACGTGGTAATGGTCCATGGATCCCTTGGTGGGAGGTAGGAGGAAGGGACTCCATATTCCTTTCAGTCCATCATCCTTACTGAGCACTTGCTCTGTGCCAGCCCTTGTGGTGGGACAATGTGTTATGGGAAACAGGCACCAGGGATTGCAGTGGTAGTGACGTGTGGTTCTGAGTACACCTAAAAGACACCTAAGTTGAAGTGAGCTCTAACCTCAACCCCCTATCAATCAGACATTTACAATCCCAGTTGCAGTTAAGAACACTGAGACTGTGAGTTTGTTATAGTGTCTTGTTCAAGCCACACAGCATGTTAGAGCTGGGATTGGAAAGGTTTGTTTGGCACCAAAGGTCATGCTTGACCAATAGTTCTCAAATGGGGGCAGTTTTGCCCCTTAGGGGACATTTGGCCATGTCCATTTGGCCATGTCCAGAGACAGTTTTGACTGTCACAATGGGAGAGGCTTCTGCTAGCATCTAATGGGTGCTAAACATTCTATAATGCAGAGGATAGCCCCTTACAACACAGAATTATTCAGCCCCTTTCTAAAAAGTTGGAGGTTTGATTTTTTTTCCCCCTCTTCAGATGCCATGACAGGTAAGAGTTAACTGACAACTCCACTGCCAGGCAAAGCTTCATGGTTTTTCTCCCTTTTTTTTTTTTTTTTTTTTCCAAAAGTTAGTTAAGAAATAGTGTTAGTTCTGGGAATGACTATACAGATCTGTTGGATAAAGTCAGGATCCTGGTGAACTAATTTGAGTCAGTGGCTAAAGAATTCTCTTAATGCTTGACCAGTCCCAGCCCCACCCTGCCGCAAGGCTCCTGCTGTGGAAATCAATCAGCTGTGTATCTCAAGCTGCTTCCTGTAGGGTGTGTTATGGAATGGCATCAGCCCCTGCACCAGCTGGGTGTCCTGATCTCAGTGTGATTTTATCAGACTCTGTCTCTTTTGAGCCTTGCTGTTTGGAACAAAGGATCCTCTGTTAGGAATGCAGAGAGCTCCTCTGATTGGACAGCTAGCGTGTACGTACATGGTTCCCACGGAAAAAACAGACATAAATTATGCTGTAGCCTTCTAGAACTTGGGCTTCCAAGTTGCTTTTCCCTTAGCTTCTGTCTGTATTTACCCTTCTTTCTGTATGTACTTATCCTTCACCCAGTTCAATGTAGGAGCCATCTGATCTGATGGATTAAATGATGGCATCCTTCAGAACTGGTCTGTATCAGTACCTCTAGTCTTTTCCTTTTCCAGCCTTGGAAACCACATATTTGATCCCCACTGTTTTTTCCAGTCTTAATTCCTATATAGACTATCCATCCACTTATCTCAAACACTCTTTATACATTATGCATATTTCTACCCATACCTGAAGGCTTGGTTCAAGTCCCATGTCTCCACAAAGCCTCCTTCCCAAGTTCACTACTTCTGTTCTCCTAAACCACTTAATATGTGCAACTCATTTGGCCTTTATCCTATACTGCCTAACTTTGGTGTTTTCTCATTATAGGCATTTGTCCCATCTTTGAATAAATTCATTTTTGTGTCTCTCGAAGTAGTTAACATGTTGGTGTGCACATAGTTGGAGATTAGTGAATTCTGACTGATTGGATGAGTGCTCTTTATTTCTCATAAGCCATGTGAGCTCTGGGATTCAAAATGCTGTCAACTTTGCAAGACTTGAGGCAAATCCTTGTGAATCCCAAAAAATTCTAATCCCAGCCTGGATTCTTCACCTCTCCTTCTTGCCTCTGGGCTCCCTTCCTTCTCTACTAGTTAGCATATGTTAAAGGAGCGGGATTTTATTTCAGACAAAGAAATTTGCTACCAAGCACACTTGAAGAAAGCCAGATTCTGAAATATTGGCTTGCAGTTACCCATCCCTTTATAGTCATTGTCATTTACCCAGTTAGTTCACAGGGAGAGTCTTCATACTTCATGCAATTTAGTGTAGTGAAGAAAATTGAATCTGAGTTTTAGTCAGAAATATCCAGCTTTGAGTTCTGGCTCTGTCATTTACTAGTTGAGTGACCTTGGGGAAAATTACTTAACCTCTCTGTATAGTTAACTTTATAAAATGTGAGCAGTGGTAAATCATACCTTTAGAGTTTTTATGAGAGTTCAATGAAGTGATGTAGATGAAGGTACCAGGCATATATTAAGTGATCAATAAATGATAATCTTTTATTTTAAAAAAATTTAGGTAGACAAATTAGAATATTATGAAATCTTTTTAATAAAAAGTTATGCCTTTTGTTCCTAGGGATAATTATTCTCCAGAAGATTTGCTGTAAGGCCCAGTACCAGATTAGATCAGCTTTTTCTCTTCTGGGAAAAATGAAAATTATGAGGATAAAGTACAATTAGCTCAATGGCAGCAGTGAAACAAGTGGATGGACAAACAGCTTTCCCAAACAGTATTTGTGGGGAACAAGAGTAGAGCTGGTTTCTAACCTTAGAGTAGCAGTATATAGGCAGTATAGGTCATGACTCCTAACACAGCTGTAAATATACTTTATGTACACATACATACGCATATATGTTTGCTTACTTATTCATTAACCTGTTAATTTATTCATTCATATCAAAATCCCACAGCCAGCATGTTTTTCTGAGACCATTTTGACCTTGGCTTATGTGCTTTACAAATCAGTGTTATTTTCATATCATTAACTAGAATTAACCAGAAGCCATTACCAGCTCAGTGACTTCCTCAGTAGCTCAGAGTTGCCCATCAGATCAGCTTTAATGATATCAGGGTCCTTGGCCTAATTAGCTTTTAACATAGACCATGTTATCTTCCCTTGTTGCCATACAATGGCAACTACCAAGTCAGCATCTTTGGAAGCTACGCCTCTTAATATTAATCAATCTTTAATTAAAACATTGAGGTGTGAGGAGAAAAGGTATCAGCTTAATTTCAGAGGAAAGCAGCTTAAAAAACAGAGATATAATTAATCTCTCTGCCAAGTGTATACACCAGATCCAGATAGTTTTACAGAAAAGCTTTAATTCTTCATAGTTTCCGCAGACATGTTTTTAATATTCAGTTATATGTATATATGAGTTAAGGGAAGAAAAAGCTAAGAATTCAAAGAAATTGAACTTCTATGAGGCCTCCTCCAGCTTGAATTCATTGCATCTATCTAAGTGACCCATTTAATATCTCTGTCATCTTGCAGTTCATTCCCAAAAGAAAAGCTCTGATTTGGGTCCAATTCTTTACATGCAAACCTAATGTGGTTGTTTGTTGATTGATGGTAAGAATTGCTTTAGTAACAAAATGAAAGAGACAGTTTTCATAAATCTCTTCCCTCAGTATTATTTATCCTACCTCTTTTTCTAATATTGGACAAAGGACCCCTATAGCAAGATTTCTTGACAGTTCACCCCCAAGGACCTGTTTCATAGAAATAACCAAGCAATTTTGTGAAGTTGTTCATATGTGAAAGTTGTGAAGTCATGCAAACCTGGAACAGGAAAGGCTGCTCTCGGTCCCAAATGAAAGCCTACATGGTCACTTTCTCAGGAAAGCCTTTCCTAAACCTGCAGGCCACATCGGGCGCCCTTGACTGGTGCTATCATAGTACTGCTCACTTTTATTTCAGAGTGCTTCTTACAAGTGAATTAAAATGAATGTCGCCCAACCCCCCTCCCACCCCCGCACCCCCCCACCCCCACTGGAATGTAGGCTCCTGACCACATCTTCCTCATCACTCTTTCCTTTAGTGCCTGGCATAATTTAGAGCACATAGTAGACGCCTGTAAATACTGAACAAGTAGAGAAGAATCAAGGATACATCTTATGAAATTACTTGCCTTAAGAGGGCAGATGAGAAACCCAAGGGACAAAGAAGTACTGCCTAAAAAGACAGCATCAGAATAGCACAGTGCCATGGAAGCCAAAAGAACAGTCTCAAGAAGAAGGGAGGATGAATACTTTCCCATCACTGCTTATCCTTAATCCCCTAATGTGATCCAGCCCCCATCACAGCACTGAAACTGTTCGCTTAGAAGTAATCGCTGATGTCCTAGTTGCCAAGTCTAACTCATCATCCTCCTCTGTTATGCGGCATTTAACATCATAGCTTCTTTTCTTTCCTGACATTGTACTCTCTCCATTCTCTTCTCTACTGCCATTCTGCTTTCTTTTTTAGTTTGTCCTCGTACTTCCCAGATATGTGGTTCTTAAAATTCTGTCATCTACCCTCTTCCCTTTTTCTACACTGTTAACCCCTAGATGTGCACCCCCTCACTCATCTGTGGGAGAAAGCTTCCGGATCTGTATCTCTATCCCCAAACCTCAATTTTTTGTGTGAAGGGCCTTTCTGGATACCTCCACATAGGTTGCCTTTGAGTACTTCACATTCAATGTACCCTAAATTGAATGTTAACTTCTTCAAATAGTTTCTTCCTCTCTGCTTTGTTTTATAGGACTATTATGCCCTCAGTAATTTAAGAGTAGTGCTACGGCATTATCTTATGTTTATTTTCCCCTTAACCTCTACCTTCTATATGGTCAGTTGTGAAGTTCAAATATTCTGCCTCTGTGATTTCTTTCACAGCTCCCTTCCTCATTTTCACAAGTTCAGACCTTTGTTACCTCTTGACTAAACTATAAAGCCCTCCTGATGGCTCCACCTTCAATCTCCTGTATCTACAGTTTATTCTGCACATAGACCAATGCAGTATCATCAGCTACAAGCTCAAATCTTAAATGCCCAGGTATTCAATACTATGCTACTTTGGACAAGTAAGTTTACCACCTCAAGTTTCATTTATAAAAAATTAAGAATTTGTATTTTTAAAATGAGATAATATTAAGTTATTAAATGGCATTTTAATGAGCACCCAGTCCGAAATTCTTAGGAAACTTTCCACACACCACTCAGTAACTTTCATGATCCCCTGATAAGTTTACATAAGTAAATCTCAATGTCATAAATGTTTTCTGAATAAAGCATAAATCCATGCTTGGCATTCAGGGGCCTTGCTGAACTGGCCTTGAGCTACTTACCACTCTTACCTCTCATTTTTGCCTTTCATACACCCTGTACTTAAGCCATGCTTACTGTGAGTTTGCTTCTTTAGGGTCCCTGCCTCTAGGCTTTCACTTAGAAATCTTGTCTTCACAATCTCTGCATATTCACATCCTAGTGAGTAAATGTGATTCTCTCCATAAAGCTTTACCTGATTCCCCCTGCCTTCCTTTCCTCCACACTTCTGTCTGGTCTTTTCTAACTTGCAGAGCCCCATGCTTTTGTCATTACTACCTCGATGAGTGGCTAAAAGAGAGATTGATACACTGTTTTTTGGGAAGTCTGCAAGCAGGAAAGAGCTTACCAGGGTCATGAGAGTTCCTGCAGAGTGTGTGGAAAGTTTTCTCATGGGTTTGGCAATACATGCGAGCTCACAGAGCCTCAAAATCCTTAGTATCCCATTTAAAACAAGCTTCACATCATGCTTTATTGCTTAATGAGCCACTCTGTAGCCATCTTTGTATTATAAAAACACCTTAGAATGGTAGTTACTGATGCCCAACAGGTACAGACTAATACTGTGGAGTTTCCACTTGCCACTAAATAAATGCTTGTAAAGTCTAGTGAGCCTAAGATGAAAGGCATTTTGTAGATTTAAAATGTGCAAGATGTAACCAGCCTTCTGTATCCTCCTCTAATCAGAACTAATCCTCTGAGAGAGAGAGGCATATGAAAAGGCACTGAAAAATCTGAGGAAGTATGGATCTGGGGTCTCCAGATTGTCCTAAGAGGCTGGTAGTTTAAGAGTGGAGCAAAGGTGGGCTACCAGGGTGGCTCAGTCCGTTGAGCGACTGACTCCTTCCTGATTTTGGCTCAGGTCATGATCCCAGGATTGAGCCCCACATCGGACTCCATGTTGAGCATGAAGTCTGCTTGGGATTCTCTCTACCTCTCTGCCCCTCTCCCCAGCTCGCCCTCTTTCCTCTCTCTCTCTCAAAAAAAGAAAAAAAAAGACTAGAGCAAAGGCAAAATGCAAGGTTCAAAACTTGGAAAGAGAGCAGTGTTAGGGTGTGAGGAGACTCCACCCAGCTGTCTTTAATTAGGAAGACAGCAGGAAGGGCCAGGATTGTTCTTTCTTCTAAGTTCACTGAAAAAAAAACCTGATACCAAATTTCGTTCTTAGGAATTTCAAAATAAGTAGAGAAATCTTTGAACTCTGTAATCAACTAACTGGAAACTAATTTGAAATTTGGCTTCAGCACATATATTTGTGGTTACAGGAGTAGGGGAAGCATCCAAAGAGGTTCTCTGGAGCTCTCTGTTCTTGTCTTTTAAAAAGTTTACACACAGCAAGTGAAATGAACAGATGCTTTTTTTGTTGGAGCTATCAGGGTAACAAGAGGCTGAAAGCTATATCAGGTATTTATTTCAGTCACTGAGATGGCTATTGGCAGAGTTCCACATACCAAAACTAAAGAGAAACTCATGAACAGATAAAAAAAAATAAGACATGGAGGAAAGAGCCCTGTGCTTCCTTGTCTTGATTTCTTCCTAAACACATGCTGATGATAAAAAAAGGAGCAAAGCACTCAGATAGCACTCTCTGGCGTCTTTTTTTTTTTTTTTTTTTTTTTGTAGTTGGGGAGAGAATTGGACAATTTTATGTAATCCTTTCTATAAGAGTGTGTTTGAACTTTGGGGAAATTTATAATAATCTCTAACACTTTAGTCAGAGGGTATAACTTAAGCCAATAAATACCTTAAATTTGAACTTCATAGTTGTTAAAATGCTCTGCTTATTTACATTATAACATGGAGCATTTGATGAGAATAGTGAGAATAAGGTAGATAGATAGGTGTGTGTGGGGGGGAGGGGATTTAGTAAAGACTGAATTGGTTGGCACCTGACTTGGTGAGGAAACAGGAAAGGAATTTCTGGCCATGAAGTTTGTGATTCCATATCAAGATCATTCTTTATAATGGAATAACCACCCACCCTAGTTGAGAGCCAGAATTCCTCAGATTCTTCCAACCAGAGGGGCCCTGGCACACTAAACAGTCTGTTACGATATCTGAACACTTAAGTGAGTGTATTTGGCCAGGGAGACTTGCTAGTGAAACTGATCTTGCCTTCCCTGGGTTTTTCCAGTTGTACTGAATAATTAACAGAAAAATTAAGACCCAGATTCCCTGAAATGTTAAGTATCAGATCTGTAAGCTGATCAAACCTTAGAATCACAGTGTGTCATAATTAGAAAGGACCTTAAAATTCATCCTGAACAAAGTGATAGAGGATTTGTAAATCTGTTTCCCTAAATCCTTGCCAAGTGATTGCTTGAATTTCTGCTCAAATACCTCCAGGGTCAGGAAAGTCCTCACTTTAGCAGACACTCTATTCTTTGAATAGCTGTGAGAAAGCTTTTTGTTGGTTCAAAATCTGCCCTTGGATCTTAGTGTGCCAATTTAAGGAGACATCCAAAACAAGCCTCCTTCCTCCCACATCCCAGCCCTCAGATATTTCACACTGATCATATTGCCTGGAACCTTCTCTTAGGCCATCCATTCTTGGTTCTTTCTACTGTTTGTAGAAAGAGGACAAGGTTTCTAGTGTCTTGTAGTATAGGACCAGGAAGACTCAGGATTCTAGGGCAGATTCTTTAAAACTTTTAAAACTAAAGAAAAAGTTAGGCTATCAAGACACAATCTAGTCTACAGTTTACAGATAGGGAGATAGTCTTTTGGATTTGAGAGGGCAGAATTGATCAGCAGCCTCTTTTAAAGTGAGAAATGAAGTGTAACACATTTTGCCAGTGAACGGTCTATTTTAGTTGCTTAATTTTTTTTTTTTTTTTTTTTAAGTAGCCTCACTCCCAACGTAAGGCTTGAACTCACGACCCTGAGATCAAGAGCCGCATGACTGCTCTACCGACTGAGCCAGGCAGGCACCCCTTTAGTTGCTTAATTCTGATCACAGGCTTCAGCCCACACCTCATTTTTGCCAAGGACCTCTCTGGCTCCCTGAGTTAAGCCTAAGGCTCAGCTCAGGGTTTCACTGCCAGATCTCCACATGCCAACTATTGGCTTCGCTCATTGTTTGTGTAAAGGATAGAAATAACTTTTCCATAAGTTTTACCATCTATATTGACCACATGGTTCAACAGAGACTCAGAAATTTTAATAGACTTTGTTGTTTTTCCTTCATAAAATAAGAAAATGACCATCACAAAGGGAGCAGAGTATTGTACTCCTTGAGAAATGCAGCTGTCTCTGTTGGACAGTTTCCTGGGTTGCCCTTTGTACTTAACTGGTTTAACAGTCACCAGGTGATCAGATGGCTTTTGTAAAAGCCAAAAAGCTGTGGACAGGATTGTGGGCCACCTTTCTCTCGTATTTTCCGTTTTGAGACTTGAAATACAGACGCATGCCTTTGAGCTGGCCCCAGGGAGGCTCAGGTTTCCTTGGATGTGCGCCGCAATAAAGGAGCCCAGGTGTTAGGGCGTGGGTCTCTGCTGCCGGCATCTCCACCGCCCCACCTCTGCCCTCCTTCCTCAGTCTTTGCCACCTCTCATGTCTGCGGGCAGATAAATTCTGGTGGGAGGATGGACCAAGACCTGATGTACAGGAGAAGGAAAGAGAAGGTGCCTAGAGTTCATCCAATAACTTGGCCTCTGGGCCTAAGAGAATGCGTTCGGACACCCAGAAAGTGCCGGGTTTAAGGCCAGAGTGTTGTTGGGCCCTGCAGGGGCGCGCTAAAGGTGACATTGGAGGGACTAGGACAGCCTTTGGTGATAGAGCTGGAGCCGAGAGCGATGCGTGCCGCCCGCCGCAGCCGGCACGACCCCGCGGGCAGATGGGGCCCCGAGTGGCCCCTGCCAGAACCCGCTGGCTGGGGGAGGCGGGGCGTGCCTTCTAGGTTCGCTCGCCCTTGGGCTGGGCTCGGAGCCCGGCGGGTCCGGACGCGGCGGGGGTGGCAGGGGGGTCGGGCCAGCGGGTGGAGGGCGGGGCTTTCCTTTGTCAGGGGATTTGCGCTGCGCCGCCGAGCCTCGCGCGGGTGCCGCCCCCCTCCTCTCGCCCTCTCGGGGGGGCGGGGCTCTCCCTCGGGCCCTGGGGCGCGGTGGGCGTGGGCTTGGTGAGCCGAGCGGCTGGCGCCGGGGCTCCCAGGCCCTGAACCGCGCGGAAGCCCCGCCCCCGCCGCCTCGGCCTCCAATCCTCTCCGCCGCACCCTCCTCCTCCGCTCGGGTAGCTCCTTTTCCCTGCCCCCGCCGCGGCTCCGCCTCCGCCCTCCTCCCCTTGGCTCTCCGCGTCGCGCTCCCGGGCTTCCAGGGGGGCTGCCCGGGCGGGGCGGCGCGGCGCGGCGGCGCGGGGAAGGGGGAGGAGAGCCGCTCGCCAGCCCAGCACTTGCAGCGAGCGGCGGGTGAGCGGGCCGCGCGGCGAGGGGGAGGAGGGCTCGCCCCCGCCCGGCCCGAGCGGAGCCTTTTGTTCCCAGCCAGAAGTTTTGCATGCCGGGACCGTGACAGCTGCGGGCGGGGAGAACGGCGGGGCCGCGGGGCCGGCGGTGGCGGAGAATAGAGGCGGCTGCTTGACATGCAACCCACGGCGCGGCGGCTGCGGGCCGGGGACTGGCGGCGGCGGGGGAGGCGGCGCCCACAGCACGCGGGACTCAGCTGCCGGAGGGACAAACTAACTTCCTGAGCGCGGGACTGGAGGCCGGCGCGGCCCGGAGCCACCTGCCAGCCTGCGGTGAGGCAACCCTGGCCCTCAGGGCGCGCGGCATGGCGCGGGGGAGCGGGCCGCGCTGAGAGAGCCCTTCGACCGGCCCTCGGCCGCCGCTGCAGCCTGCCGGCCTTTCAAAGGCCCGGCGCCGGGCTCCACTCGCCTTGTTTTGCGGCCACAGCGCAGGGCTGTTCTGGGAGCCACAACAATGCCATGATGTTTTGGAGACAGGAAGCCCCAAGCTGGCCCCGAATGAAGGACTTCCTGTGTTTAAAGTTGCAGGAATATCCGCCGACCAGCCCAGTTCAAATGCAAACACCCGAACTAGGGAGGACGAATGGCTAATTCAGACCAGCTGGACTCTCCAGGACTGGAACTGAGGATAAAATGAAAGGAATTCTTAGGAGCTTGGGCCATACTTGAAGACTGGGAAGGCTGTGCCATTGTTACTAAGGGACACAGTCGGTATAAAGCTTCTAACTCTGGGTAAGAAGTGAGTGGAACTAGGTATTGAATAAGACTGGGCAATATCAAATGATTTTTTTTTTTTTTTTTTTTTTTACTGACTGAATTAGAGCGGTGCTCTTAAAAACACGCACAAGAGAAGCCATACAAGGAATTATTTTATATTTGTTGATTAAATTATACTGCTTATCTGTCTGCAACTATGAGGCTGTTAGCCTGTGAGGGAAAAACTGTTCCTCTTAGAAGCTCCCAGAATGGTTTCAGAGTTGGACTTGCAGGCTTTTTTGGAGGGCAGATCCAGTTGGTGGTCCTGGGTTGTGAACTGGTAAAAGGATTTTTAACTTCTGCAGAATGCATTTTTGGGTAACCTGTGAAAAACTTTTAAAAGATTGATGTTTCATCTTGATTGAAAAAGTATGGGTAAGCCACTCAGCAGGCCAGACTGTTTAAGGCAGAACCCCACCTGCCTGGGGAAAGGAGAGGAAGAGGATGGCTATATAGAGGATTGTTATGTTCCACAGAGATCTATATATGATACAATGAGAATAAATGAACAAATTGACCAGGGGTCAAAGCTTAATCAGACTTCAAAAAGCACCATGGAAAAGATGGAAGGAAGTACTATATCCAGTAATGGTACCTTAGGAGCAGCATCTAATGTTTTTGAATCGAGAGCACCAGAAGGCAAAAAGCTGGATGAGAGAATAATATTTGATGCACTAAAGTTAACCAGTGATGTGCAGAAGTCAGCACCTGTTCCACCCAGAAGGCGACCAAATGCAGAACGCAAAGATAATGTTAACAGGAGATCATGGAAGTCTTTCATGCCACCCAATTTCCCAGAATTTGCAGAAAGGATGGAAGCTTCTCTCAGTGAGGTTTCAGAAGCCGGTGCTTCAAATCCTTCCTTGCAAGAGAAGAAGGAATCCATTTCCGCATTGACAGAAAGTTCTGGTCATTTGGACAACAGGGAACCTCAGTCAGAGTCAGTGACTCTGGAACATGTGTCCAAATCCATAGATATTCCAGAAGTGCAGGATTTGAAAAACTTAAGTGGAGAGTGCCAAGACTTCAGATTGCAGCTGCCCAGTGAGCACTCTCCCCGTGAATTCCAGCCTCTAGAACCAGAAGCTGCAGCAGCAAGTGGTAACACAGATGTAATGCAGGAACACAGATTCTCAAGTGCAACCTGGCCCAGAGCCATGAAAAGTTTAGCTAAGGGAGGCTTCATTGAGAAGCAGCACCCCCTTGGGGACACAGCTTGCACTGTGGAAATGCCACCTCTTTCCCCTTGCCTGAGTGAGGAGCTGTTGGATCCAGAATTGCATTTTCTCATAACTCCCAGCCTGAGAGAGAAAACAGAGTCTGAGCTAAAGTTTGAGGAGGATGAGCGATGGATAATGATGGAAGCTGAGGAGGAGTGGGAGGAAGAGAAACTGTCACAGAGAGGAAAGACTTTTCTAATGGCAGATGAGAAAAAGAACAGCCTGGCAGATATTTTTGAAGAAAAAGAACAAGCAAACACTGTAGCGGTGGCAGAGGATGGAGCGGATTGTTCAGCTGCTGTCATAACGACTTTTGACCACCTAGCTCTCAGTCAGGTTTGCTCTGATGACCTACAGCCGGCTAAGAAACATTTGGCTTCTGTTCTCAAGGATACACCTCTTGATTACAGTTGTGTTTTCACAGGTGAGAGTGCTGTAGGTGAGCTGACAAATAGAACTGCTCAGGGGCTGGAGGGTCTTGTTTCTGATTTAGAATATACTGTTGGTCCTGTTGATTCAGAGCAGCTCTCTGACACAGATTCAGTGCAGATGTTTCTTGAACTTGAAAAAGAGTGTTTATGTGAAGAAGGAGTAACTCCTCTAGTTGAACTGGAGAAGCAAGCCTCTTCTGAAGGGCTGGCCCCATCCCAGGATGCAGAAAATTCACTTGTAGTTAGTCATTTTCCAGGGACTAACTTAGAAGAGGAACACATAGGCCTTTTAAATGTAAGGGTAAAAGACTCTGATACTGGATTGGATTGTGAATATTTTAATGCCCTGGATTCTTCTCAGGTGCCTAATGCTGTGGAACTTACTGCCCACTCTGGTACCGTGGGAGACACTTCCACTGTTAGTGAGGAGGAGCATGACAAAGTGCCTTCTAGCCCCAAGACTGCAGGGGAATTTAAGTTCAGAAACCCAGGAGATCTGGAGTCTCTGGGAAAGCTGGACCCAGGAGGATTGCCCAACTCTGATCATAGGGCTTCTCATCCAGAAGACTTACTAGGCTTTGTAGCTGAGCTGGCCAAAGAAAATGGCAATCTGTCCCAGGTAGACTGCGGTCACACTGAGGGGAATTTTGAGGAGTGTGTTGAGAGGGTCCCCCTCAGTTGTGCTTTTAGCTATGAACTAACAGATGTTACCTCAGTATCTGAAGTAGAGGTGTTATCGCATGATTCACATTTACGAACAGATGAGATTCATTTGGAAAGTGAAAAAGGAGCTATTACTCAAGAAAGTAACAATCTGGCTTCCTTGGGAAACGTGGACCCTTATGAATTGTCCAAGGAGAAAGTTTGGGGTGAGGATGGTGAGGTGCAAGAGCTGGGTAATGAAGCCAAGCTTTCGGAGGACCAAGCCCCAGCACATTTTCACAGAGCCTTCACAGGGCAGATCTTCCAAGCTCTCCAGAGGAAGTGCACAGAGTCAGATGGTCTGAATCTGCCCCTGCTGGTTGAAGGACCAAGACCTAGCAGAGACGGCTTGGAAACTGTGAATGAGACAAAGCCCACGCTGACTGTGGCATCATCAGAGGGAGGGGAGACAGAAATGAGAGATTCAGATTCACTGCTAAATCTCTTTCTAGAGGAGCAAATTACCAAGGTTAGTAGTACTGAACCAGTTTTGGAGGGATGGACACCCATCCCACAGAAGCCTGTCACTGCTGCCTCAGTGCCCACTGCAGAAGATGGTGCCCTAGATGCTGCAGCGCTCCTGCCAGAGGCAGACATCCCAGCTGCTGCAGCGCCTGCCCCACAGGTGGACACACCAGTTGATTCAGTGGCCACCACAGAGGCACATGTCCCAGTTGTTTCAGTGGCCACCACAGAGAAGGACATCCTGGCTGCTCCCCCAGCCGTTGCAGTGGCTACCACGAGAGATGATATTCCAGAGGGATCTGTCACCCCAGCTTCTGCAGTGCCTGCTCCAGAGGAGCCTATTAACCCAGCTGATCGAGTGCCCACCTCAGAGGAGCCTGCCACCCCTGCTGTTAGAGTGACCACCCCAGAGGCGCCCGCAGCCCCAGCTGCTGCAGTGCCCACCCCGGAGGAGCCTGCAGCCCCAGCTGATAGAGTGCCTGCCCTGGGGGATCCTGCCATCCCAGCTGCTGCAGTGTCCACCCTGGAGGAGCCTGCAGCCCCAACTGCTGCAGTGCCCACCCCAGAGGAGCCTGCCACTCCAGCTGCTGCAGTGCCCACCCCAGAGGGGCCTGCCACTCCAGCTGCTGCAGTGCCCACCCCAGAGGAGCCTGCAGACCCAGCTGCTGCAGTACCCACCCCGGAGGAGCCTGCAGCCCCAGCTGATAGAGTGCCCACCCTGGAGGAGCCTGCAGCCCCAGCTGCTACAGTGCCCACCCCAGAGGAGCCTGCCACTCCAGCTGCTGCAGTGCCCACCCCAGAGGGGCCTGCCACTCCAG
The DNA here is from genome assembly GCF_018350215.1 of Panthera leo. Classification (NCBI taxonomy): domain Eukaryota; kingdom Metazoa; phylum Chordata; class Mammalia; order Carnivora; family Felidae; genus Panthera; species Panthera leo. Next base: position 30,289,948 of record NC_056686.1, read on the forward strand.
CTGCTGCAGTGCCCACCCCAGAGGGGCCTGCAGGCCCAGCTGCTGCAGTACCCACCCCGGAGGAGCCTGCAGCCCCAGATGATAGAGTGCCCACCCCGGAGGAGCCTGCAGGCCCAGCTGCTGCAGTACCCACCCTGGAGGAGCCTGCAGCCCCAACTGATAGAGTGCCCACCCCAGAGGAGCCTACAGCCCCAGCTGATAGAGTGCCCACCCCGGAGGAGCCTGCAGCCCCAGCTGATAGAGTGCCCACCCCGGAGGAGCCTGCAGCCCCAGCTGATAGAGTGCCCACCCCGGAGGAGCCTACAGCCCCAGCTGATAGAGTGCCCACCCCGGAGGAGCCTGCAGCCCCAGCTACTGCACTGCCTGCTATGGAGGAAATGTTCCTTGCTGGTGCACCCCTCCTGGGAGATACTGCCCACACTGATTCTGTGCCTATCTCAGAAGAAGGAACTCCTGTTCTAGAAGAGGCTTCTCCTGCTAGAATGTGGATTAAGGGGGACCTTGAGTCTGCAGGATTTGAAATAAAAGAGGTGACTGGCACAGTGCTGCATGGGAAAGTGCCTCTGGCTGCAACTGATGAATTAAATTCAAATGAGGTAATTGTTGCTCATTTTGTTGGGAAAGGATCTGGGGAGTAAAGTGAGATGTGCAAGTTCCCTTGGTAGTGATTAGAAAGGGCACAGATAATCCTTTCTTTGGTTCTCTTTGGGGCACTGGACTATTCTGGTCTTTCTGTTGCATTTATGCACAAAATATGTCTTACTTTCATTTGGTGAAAAACTTTACAATTTGTATTTATAAACTGAGCCCAATAGTTGTTGGTTTGCATTTTGGAAAAGATTATTAGCTGGAACAGATGATTCTGCTTTTGAAGATTACAGTGACCATGTTCTGTCCTAAATCAAGAGGCTGCTCTTTAATAAGTAATGTCAGCAGTGAGGGAGGAGTGGGGGTGAGGGCTTTGGAGAGACACCTGGGATAGTTAGCCACTTGGCAAATTAGTTAGATGTCCTGAGCCTCTAGTTTGTGCATTTGTTAAGGCAGAACCCTGTGAGGATAACCTGATAACCCGTGGAAATCACTGTTGATATCTTCCACCTTTCTCTCCCACATAGCTTTGTTGGTTAGTTGAAAGAATTCACCAAAACGGTTTGGGTGAAGGTGGTATCTAGATGTGTGAATAACAGCTTTTTAATACAAATGTGTGTTTCTTAAAGCCAGAATAAGGCATAATAAGGTTTATGAAAAATAGAGGTATTTTACCTATCTTGTCAAACTTTGTGTCCTGAAGCAAGTCACTCTTTTTCTTGGACCTCTTGTTTCCTGATCCATGAAGTGGGCTGAATGTCCTCCTGCATTCTGTCTGAGCTCCATGGTTCTGCAATTCTTAATGTCAGAGAACGGAAATGTGTTAGAAACCACCCGGAACAGTGTTCACATCCTTGAGCACTCCTAGTCAAAGACTTTTAAGATTGGCAGCTTTCTACAGTTCACTGCCCCGGTGTCATTTGGGCAATGGTAAGGAATGAAGGAATTGGAAGTTTCATCTAATCTAATATAGCCAGGGATTACTGAGTACAGAGACAGAGGTGGTTTTGATTTTATACCATCCCTAGGGCCCCAAACTGTGCCTGCCTTGTAATAGGCATTCACTGTGACAGACTGAATGAATGAGTGAATATCCATCTGAATATCTGTGGATGCTACAAGAAAGATGGGTTCTCACATCCACCCCATTGCAGAGCCTTTCAGGGCAGCTTTGTCGGCTAGAGCACCAGTTAAATCTGCAGCTACCAGCGATGAGAAGTCATTTTGATTGCAGGCCACAAGTGGCCAACTTTGCTACAGATCCCCTGCTTAGCTGAGTGGTGGTGGTGTCCACCTTGGGCTTCACCACCTATTTTGTAAGGTAGCATCCCATCAAGCTTTCAGATTGTTGGACTGATTCCCTTTCCTGAGTTTTACTAAATTCGAAATTGACACTGGGATCCCAATAACTTGTCCAAAGTCACAGGCATTCTTGATTAAACAGAATATTTTTTGTATAAAGCCTACAGCAATAATCAATGAAATACAGGTGTTAAATCTGTAAAGAGCTGATCAAATCTGCCTAAAGGAAAAAAAAATCAGAGAAACCCTTAATATCAGTCTCAGATTCTCATCTACAAAATGAGTAAATGGGGCTAGGTAATTTCTGAGGATTTCCTCCAGCTCCAGGGGGGTAATCATTTATGAAATACTGCCTGATACAAACAACAGGAGAAGACAGTGGTAGCCCAGCTGTACAGTTGTCCATCTTTGAAGTATGGTTACTTTATGGAAGCAAGCAAATGCCTGCATTTGTGTACAAAAGAAATCTAAACCATCACCCCCGCCGGGACATTAACCAATAAGAATGTAGAGAGGCTATTTTGAAAACTTTTATTGAAACAAAACAAATATTATAGTGGTAACATGAGCATACAGATTTTTCTGACCAGTGAAATATTATTGAGAGAATAAGTTTTTCCAAGATGAGAGATGTATGGATTTCATTTCTTCCCTAATGGTTCCTAGAGGCAACTGAACCTGTCATTTTAATACGTAAACACTTAGAACTCAGTAAGTGATCATACCTGAAATGTAGTTTAAACGCTGTGTGTGTGTATGTGTATATACAAATATACACATGTATACATGGTTAAAATAGATATAAACTTTCTAATAGCATTAACAAGAGAGTTCGGTGGAAGAAGCAAAATGCTAGAACTTATTTACTATCCCTATAGTGGAATTCAGACCCACTGAGAACAGTCTGTGGTTATTTAAACCCTTTTCTCTTTTGCAGACTTCCTTAGTCTTATTTCCAGAGACTGGTTCAATGGAAGAAAAAAAATCTTTGGTATAAAACTAGGGGTTCTATAACATTCAAAATTGCCAAGAAAGTCTTTTACAGCAAAAGTTGGGAAGCCTCACAATCTTAGTTCAGTGTCTGAATGCTCAGCTAATCAGCAGAACCTTCCTAAATTTGTTTGCCTTCCCTAATACCATTTCTATACAAGGATTCATTCATTCACTGGATAAATATTTATTGTGTACCTACTCTGTGCCAGGTATTGGGGCTCCTGTAGTGAATAGAATTGGCATAGTCCCTCCCCTTGTGGAACTTCTGCTACAGTAATGGAGGCAAATATTGAGCAAAAAGACACAAATACAGGGTTGCCTGGCTGGTTCAGTCAGAAGAGCATGTGACTCTTGATCTCGGGGTGGTGGGTTTGAGCCCCACACTGAGTGTAGAGATTACTGGGGGGGAAAAAAAACCTTTAAAAAAAGAGACACAAATATGTAGTTAGAAATCACAGCAAATTTTTTGAATGAAAAATAAAGGCTGTAATACATAATAGGGATATTTCATTTTGATTGTGTCAGGGAAAGGATTTTAAAACTGAAACCTGAAGGATACCTAGAAATTATTTAGGCAGAGAGTCAGAGGGAAAAATATGCCAGGTAAAGGAAATGGAAGCTGGGAAGACTTTGGGATGTTAGGACTCTAGAAGGCCAAGTGGCTAGCCCACATTAAGCAAGGGTTCTGGAAGAGGGCCTTGAAGTAAATCTGGGGAGGTAGGAAGAGGCCAGATGATGCAGGGACTAAGAAGTTTTCAAAAGGACCTATACTTTAAAAGCCATGAGAAGCTGTTGAGAGATTTTAGGTAGGGGAGGGAAAGGATTTCATTTACATTTTTAAAACATTACTCGCAGCTTGAAGATAGAGCAAACCAGTCTGCACAGACAGTAAACATTCTCAACGTTGGGGTTTATAAATCTCAGATTTATTTTGTCTTATATTTTATTAGTTTGTCTTATGATTGGCATGAAATATAGAAAACACTGAATGATTTTCAAAAACAAAACAAATCACTCTGGTTGCTGTATGTGGAGTGCATTATAGGAGATCAAGGACAGTAGAAAGGCCTGCTAGGTCACTGCAGTTGGCCAGATGGCTTGAACTGGAGAGATGTCACTGGATTTGAAGATGGTTGGATACAATATATATTTGTGTGTGTGTATATATATGTGTGTGTATATGTATATACACACATGTATGTATGTGTGTATATATATATACACATGTATGTATACATACGTGTGTGTGTGTCTTGGATGTAGAATCAACAAGACCTGATAATGGCTTTTATGTTGAGAAGGAGGGAGAAGGAAAGGGGTGTTTATCAGGGTTGGCTTCTCAATTCTAGTTTGTACAACTGAGCAGATGGGGGCAGTAGTAAATTGTTGATGTAGATAAAAACAGTTTTTAGGGGAGAGGAAAGGGAGAGGTTTTGAGGTACCGTGATTTCATTCATATGCCAGTATTAAAGTACTTGGATGGGCATACACACACACATTTTAGCCATAAGCATCATGGTTAATATTTAAAGATGTGGGAATGGATGGAATTGCCAAGAAGAGAGCCCAGAACTGACATCCTTCCCTGATCCCCACACGCATAGACTAACATCTCTCTAGAAGAGAAGGAGGAAGAGAATAAAGGAAATTAAAAAAAAAAAAAAAAAAAAAAAGATCAGGCAGGATAAAAACTAGGAGAATGTGGTATTACCAAAGATAAAACTGTTGTAAGAAGTTCTTTGGGAAATTTTCTGTTTTATGTCCCAGTTGCGTCTTACACTCTTGCAGTAATTTTTGCTAGTGTTCTGCTCTGGGAAATATCTGCCAGCTCTGGTTGGTTAATAACATGGCACAGCCCCATTGAAATACTGAGGAGTAGGAATTTTAATGCATCTAAAAGCACTGATTTTGCAGAACAGCTTTATTTGGGAGTTGAGAGAAGGGAGCAACTGTTTTTAAATTTACTTTAACATTCTGTTAATTTGTGTTCAAAATAAATACTTAGTATTTATTTAGAGGTACTCTCATAGATTTTTAAAACTCTGGAAAAAGATGAAACACCCATTCCCTCTCAAATTAATCCATAGAGTGGAGGTTGAGAAATGGAAGGAATCCCTGATGTTTCTATAGGAAATGTTCATTGACAAAGTAAATGGAATTCCTTAAAAAAGAATTAACTCTATTATATGAAAGAGGTTACTAAGCTATTTAAATATAGTTTACTTTTCTATGTCATTTATATGGCTTGTCCAATAGAGCTTCTTGCCAAGATGGAGATACTCTCTATCTGTGTTGCCCAGTACAGTAGGCACTTAGCCACACATGGCTGTTGACCACATGAAATGTGGCTAGTGTGGCTGAGGAACTGAATTTTTAGTTAAATAGCATTATGTAGCTGCTGGCTACCATACTGGAAAGCACAGAAAGAATTTAAATGCCACAGTATGAGACAAGACTTGCTTACTGGATAAAAGGGGGCTCTTCGGTGTGGGCTTGACATCTCCCCTCCTTACCTTTTGTTTGCTGCTTTCTTTGCCTTTCCAACCCCCACACCCTATCACCAACCACCATTTTGTTGAACCCAAGCAACTTAAAACATGGGAGTTGTTTTTTCCCCCCTCTGCTTTGATTTTTCTGCAGTGAAAAAACATCTTTAGTAGAAAATGGAATCCTAGCGCTTGCCTTTTCTGGGAACCCTGTTGTTGGGGAAACAGTCATTTTTAGCTGAACTGCCTTGTAGTGTTGCCTAACAAAATATGGTGTAATCAAATTATAGTATAAAATGAAGCCCACTGGTAATTACCTTTGTAACCTTCCTTTTTTAGTGTTCCCTGGGGCTTTTCCTCCCTGGTGACTCGCTTATCCAGCCATCATAACCCATTCTTTCAAGAATAAGTTTCCTGCTTCAAGTGTGAACTATAGTCTCATATAGGTCAAAATTAATCTTACCCAAACTTATATCTTTCTTTTACATTTTTGTCCTCTTCCATTTTCTGTCATTCTTTGGCTTTAATTGACTCACCTATCTCACTGAAACTGAAGGAACATTTTATAGAAGAAAAAAAATAGAAATAAATCCACATTGGATCTATGGGGAATGTGTGGAATGTGGCTGATTTTATCCTCTGATAATTGAGAAGAATCTGATCTTAGGGACAATGATTTATTTCATTCTTTTCTTTAATACCATTACAGTGTCAAAGTATTATCTTCTCTTTGTTTCCTTTTAGAACTTTCTAAGTCATAATTGATCTTATTAACTGCAGGAGAGAGAAACATGCATTGTTTGTTACACTTATTCACATTGTTTTAAAACTCCATTGTTTAATGGTGAACATGGGTAGACAGTATTATAATTTTAAAAATACTTTCTGTATATCTGCATCTCAGAGTATGAAGTTGGTAAGGACATTTCCCAATATTACTGGCCCGTTTCCCTTTGTAATCTCAGGAATACTGTCTCAAGATTATTAGTAATGTGTGGTCTGTGGCCCTGGAACGGAGTGGAATTAAGTGACCACAGGGGGATTAAACTGTGAGGTTGGTGTTTTTCACAACATTAATATGTTTTAATTAATTGAATTATGAGTCCTAGTCAGAGAAGAATGTTGCATATATCAGTGGTCAGTTAAAGGTATTCCCCAAGGTATTTTTAATCTTAAATACTAGTCATTTGGTATTACTCTTCTCTTTTAGGATTGATAGACAGCACACTTTTATGATATCTTGAGGCTGATTTTTCTCTATCCTCTGTAGCTTTTTGCATTAAAAATTAAGCAAGCAGAAACCAACCAACCATGAGTCATTGGGTTAAAGACCTCTAAGTAGTGCCATAACTCTCTGTAACTGTCCATAGGACGATGTACTGAAATATGAAACTGCATGTTTCCTTGATAGTTCTCTGTACGAATGGCTTGTTTTCTCTTTTTATTCCTGCTCCTCCTCTGTTAAATCATAAATCTCCCAAGAATGACCAGTCACTGTGTGGTATAGAGGGTCTGGTTGCTACCTTTAGATTAAAACTTTGGCTTGTAATTATCTAGATGTTTCAGAAAGAACAGGTGGATCCTCTTCAGATGAAGCTACAGCAGGTGAATGGACTCGGCCAGGGGTTGATTCAGAGTGCCGGAAAAAACTGTGATGTGCAGGGTTTGGAACATGACATGGAAGAGATCAACGCTCGATGGAACACACTGAACAAAAAGGCGAGTGGCGAGGGGCTAACTCTAGTGCATTGGGAATGGAGGGCTTAGAAAGGCACATCTCAATTGTAGGTTTCCCTGCAACCTGAATGCAAATACAGATTCAGCAGTTGGAAAATATAATTAGGAAAGGGGGTCAGTAGTCATTTAAAAAGCTCTTTCCTCTCTCACAACGAGCCCCTGCATCTGTGATACAGGTTGCACAAAGAATCGCACAACTGCAGGAGGCTTTGTTGCATTGCGGGAAGTTTCAAGATGCCTTGGAGCCGTTGCTCAGCTGGTTGGCAGACACTGAGGAGCTCATAGCCAATCAGAAACCTCCATCTGCCGAGTATAAAGTGGTGAAAGCACAGATCCAAGAACAGAAGGTAAGTGAGAATGTTGGGACAGTGAACTGTAACAGCCGTAGGGAGTGGCAGACAACACATTGGCTTCTCATTTAGGAGTATATTCAGGAGTTTTAGTAGGAATCCATGAAAAGAAAGGTGAAAGTTGATTTGCATCATCTTACTTCAGTCTACCAATTTACTGTGGCACACATTGGACCGAACAGTAGTTCGGTGTATTTATTCGTGTATTCTACTCCAGTGTTTCATGCACAGCTTTTTCTTACAAGGTTTTTGGAGTTTTCAGGGTCAGCAATATTCTGAATAATGTTGTGTGTCACGTATAAGGTGCTGTCTGTATTTTTGGCTTGGTTTAATTTCCCTTTTAGTGCATTTTTCTCCTGATTCAAACTAAGTTCCCTATTAGTTGCATAATGACTGTCACCCCTCTATTTAAAAATGTAAGAGTGTGGAGTTTATGCTGGTGCTAGGAGCAATGCTGCATCTCACGTTTTTGCCTCTGGATGGAAAAAAAGTTACCATTATTCAACTCCGTTTAGGATTTGGTGGGGTGGGGGTTTGGGGATCTTTCGCTTGTATTTTCTTCCTTATTTCAGATTTCAAAGTGACATTGTGTTATCACTTTTCACTCTCCTTCAACACTGTGTGCACTAGTTGCTCCAGCGGCTCCTTGATGATCGAAAGGCCACAGTAGATATGCTTCAAGCAGAAGGAGGCAGAATAGCCCAGTCCGCTGAGCTGGCTGATAGAGAGAAAATCACTGCACAGTTGGAGGGTCTTGAAAGTAGATGGACTGGACTACTCAACAAGGCAGCAGCCAGGTAAGGGCAAAGGGGTTTTGAGGAATGGGTCAGACAAGGGTTTTTTTTGTCCAGTTTTTAACTTGAAGTGCTCTGTAAGGTCCTGGATGAGTCATAGAGAGCCCTGGAAGGTGTGTAATGGCTTTTATCTTGAAGAGGAATACGTTCTTGGAGATGATCCTCATAATCACAGTAGCTCTCAGGAAATGAGCCTCAGCTACTCCATGAATTTCTCAGAACTGGAAGATTCATTGCTCCGTGTTGCTGTTCTGCTGTGATACAATCATGGTTCCAAACCGACAGACACAGACGCCTACAATCCAGCCAAGTTATTTTCTGAGTTTTCGAAACAGATTTTTCCCCTTTATATTTATAAATAATACTTTTGATACTTGGAATTGAAATTTACCATATTTCTTTTCTGATAGCTTATCTCAATATTAGATGTTTTTGCATCCAGGACCTAGTCTGTGATTCTGTTCAATATATGGACATGATGCATGAATAGGGGCGCCTAGTTGGCTCAGTAGGGAGAGCACACAACTCTTGATCTTGAAGTCGTGGGTTTGAGCCTCACGTTCGTGTGGAGCCTACTTTAAAAACATAAAAATAAGGGTGCCTGGGTGGCTCAGTCAGTTAAGCGTCCGACTTCGGCTCAGGTCATGATCTCACGGTTTGTGAGTTCGAGCCCCACGTCGGGTTCTGTGCTGACAGCTCAGAGCCTAGAGCCTGCTTCGGATTCTATGTCTCCTTTTCTCTCTGCCCCTCCCCCACTGTGCTCTGTCTCTGTCTCTCAAAACTGAATAAATGTAAAAATTAAAAAAAATTTTTTAATAAAAAATAAAAACATAAAAATAAAATATTAAAAAGAGAGACAGGTGCATGACCAGTCTTCAATAAGTGGCCAAAAATAAGCAGTATACTTTTCTCCTCTGAGGAAGTGCTTTCTCTCTCCATAGCTATACCCCAGCATCACTTCAGCTTAGTATGTCACATGAAGGTCTTTTAGTTTATGCTGTCCCCAGTTTTAAAAAGAAATGCTCACCAATTAGAAATCTGTATGAGAGTAGTGTAGGTGATGAGTTATGGTTGTAGCCTTTCAGTTCTCTAGGTAGCCAGCAGAAGTTGTCATAATTCCCTCTTCTACACTGGCCCACAGTGTGCTGATTTCTTATCAGAGTTGCAAAGTATTGTCCCCCATATTTGTGGGAGAAACAAAAATGAAAGAATTCAGCTTATTTTTTTTAAATTACACTTATTTTTATTTACAGATAGCACTGCTTTTTTTTCTTTGTCCATTTTCATGAATAGTACCATTAGCCTTCCAGTTACCTGGGCGTAATCATTAATAGTATCATTAGCCTTCCAGTTACCTGGGTTTAAAACCTTAACCCCATTTTTTACCCTTTCTCCCCCACTCCTTTGTGTCCCACATCTATCAGGATGCTAAATTCTGTCCGTTTTACTTCTCTAGTGTCTTTTCTATTTTCTATTCATCCATTTCTCTAATTCCTACTCACCTGCCTCAGGTCATGACTTGGGCTCCTCAATGTGAGGTAGTTTCCTCATGAACTAATCACTCATCACTCTATGGCCACTTACCCTCAGGCTTCCCCTTTGCCTTGCTCAGAAATTTAATGACTCCCTGTTGCCTATAAAACAAAATCTAAACTCTTTAACCCAATATTCGAAGCCTTCAGTTATTTGGCCCTAATCTACATTTCTGTTTCCACGCTCCTCCTCCTCCTCGTATTATTGGTAAAGTATACCATATACTTAGGTATCTTCTGTCAGTTCCTAATTCTGTGTCTTTACTGATAGTGTTGTGTCTTCCGTGACACAAGAGAGAGAAAGCATGCTGTTTATCTTCTTCTATGAAACTTTTCTTTATTCCCCAAGGATGGAATACCTTCATTTTCCTCTTCACTGCTGTAATTCTTTGTACCTTGTATTGTCATTATTTTATGTACTTATTTCATAGGCCCCATAAGCTCATTAAAGTGCTGATTTGTTTCTAATGTATCTTTTTATGACTCTTTCCTTCTGCCCACTTCCATCCTCCTAACCTAACACAGTTTCTGGGTCAATATTTTAAAGAGAAATACCAAGAGAAGCTTCATTTGTTCCAGATATCCTAAAGACTTTTATTTAGATTCTTTAATATTGGATTTTTTTATACCGCTGAATTATTTTTGCTCTTTGGTACCCTAAATCCTATTACATTGTTTTTCAAACTTTCAGATTCCAAAAACCAGAGATGAGTCAGAAAAACCTAGAAATCAGGGACAAGTTTTTTTTTTTTTTAAGTTTATTTATTTTGAGAGAGTACAGAGCCCAACACGGGGCTTGAACTCAGGATCGTGAGATCATGACCTGAGCCAATATCAAGAGTCAGATGCTCAACCAAATGAGCCATCCAGGGGCCCCCAGTTTTTTTTTTAATGATATACTAGTTTAATAATAATCTTTAAGATTATTTGTTTTAGTTGTATTAATTGAAGATGTATTTTGAAGGCTGGCATAAACAAACTATTCTGTACTTCATACTGACATTTAAAAGTAGCATTCAGAGGGATGCCTGGATGGCTCAGTCGGAAGAGCATGTGACTCTTGTTCTTGGGGTTGTGAGTTCGAGCCCCACTTTGAGCCTAGAGTTTACTTTGTTTAAAAAAAAAAAAAGCTTCATATTCTTCAACGTTAAAAAATAATAAAACTTAAAAAAATTAAAATAGTATCTAGAAATATGTTTTTATTTATATTTAAACATAATTGAATTTCCAGATCATTAAAATGGTAATTCTTTATGTTTAAATCATTTGTTTTCTTTTTTTTTTTTTTTTTTTTTTTAGAGCGTGCACACAAGTTAGGGAGGGGCAGAGGGAGAGGGACAGAGATCCTAAGCAGGTTCCACATTCAGCACAGAGCCTGATGCAGGGCACTATCCCACAACACCAAGATCATGACCTGAGCTGAAGTCAAGAATTGGATGCTCAACCAACTGAGCTACCCAGGCACCTCTAAATCATTTCTTATTAAAATAAGTTTGTCCAGGGTACACAGCATAGAACCTGGCACAAAGTGGATGTTCAGTAAAGGTTTGTTGAACTGAAGTGCATCATATACCCAGACCTTTTTAAATGATGTCGCATTTAGTCTGTTCTTAATCATCCAAAGATATCATTATGGCCTTTTATTATTAACCTGTGTGCTAATCCAGTTCTTTGGTGGTTTTTCTTTCTCTTCTCTATCAGGTTTCCTCTCCCCTTTGTAATTAGCTGCCTTTAATCTGCAGCTTAGTATCTTGAAATCTAAGCTTAGTATGGATGTTATATTAATCAGGACTTAAAATTCTAAGTGAGCTGTGAAGTTTACAGTTCTTTTGACTGCCATGTGTGTTGGCAAATTCAGCTACTCTGAGGTCATTTTCTTTGCCTTAAATCTGGATTCAGAGTTATGTTCTGGTGCTTGAAATCACTGGAGCTGGGGAAATGGGGAAGAAGTTCTAGCTCATAGTCTGCATTTGTTCCTCAATGAGATGAAAACTTGATAATTTTTTTGATGCCTTTAAACTTTATTTTGGTCTTATGTTCAGATGATGCATGTGCTCTGTCCCTTAGGAGAAAGACAATTAGAAGGCCTGATTACAGTCCTCTTTGCACTGTTAACTACTCAAAGGGTGAATTGGACATATCTTTAAGCCTTCAGGGTTAGCTTTCTGTTTTGTCATAGTGAGATAATTATTCTGCCTACTTTACAAGGTCATGAGGCAATGCTTATGAAAAACTTTAAAACCACAAAGTGCTACGTATATGTGTCGTGTTTACTATTGGTACTTAAAATGTACCTGAAGATTGGTCTTTTACTGAATATAGTACTATTATCAGTCTTAATGTGATTTTTTGCCTGAGTGGCTTGTTCTGTATATTTGTGTAGGCAAAAACAGCTGGAAGATATCCTGGTTCTGGCCAAACAATTCCATGAGACAGCTGAGCCTATTTCTGACTTCTTGTCCGTCACGGAGAAAAAGCTTGCTAACTCAGAGCCTGTTGGCACTCAGTCTGCCAAAATCCAGCAGCAGATCATCCGGCACAAGGTTGGGAGGAGTTGTCATAAATTAGAACACAGCACTGCAGTCAGAAATCTCAGAAGTTAACTGCCTATAGCAGTCTAGAAGATATGTTTTGGGGGGGGATATTTTAAAGTTTAATTTGAACTATGGTCAAATTATTCATTGACATAGTCACATCCTTGAAGTAAAAATAACAATTGACTAATAGGCTGCCATCGGAAAAAAAACAGCTTTTGTTCTCACTTTTTATATTATTTTTGCCCTTTGGTAGGTGAACTTTTTCTATTATTTAATTTATTATATCATTTGTTATTCATTGTTTCATGTTTACTTTTCATTTATTTTGTTTCTGTTATTCATTTTTTCCATCTGGATTTCCAGGCTCTGGAGGAAGAAATAGAAAGCCATGCAACAGATGTGCACCAGGCAGTCAAAATTGGGCAGTCTCTCTCCTCCCTGACATGCTCTGCAGAACAGGGTGTGCTGTCAGAGAAGCTAGACTCCTTGCAGGCCCGATACAGTGAGATTCAAGACTGGGGCTGTCGGAAAGCAGCCCTGCTTGAACAGGCACTGTGTAACGCTAGACTGTTCGGGGAGGATGAGGTGGAGGTGCTCAACTGGCTGGCTGAGGTTGAGGACAAGCTCAGTTCAGTGTTCGTAAAGGATTACAGACAGGATGTCCTGCAGAAACAGCATGCTGACCACCTGGTATTCATGTTTTCCATTTTTATTGGTCATGTTACTAAGTTATGTTGTAATTCTGATTCATGTTTCTCTTCATTTCTTTCTCTTTTAATTCCAAACATTTCGACTTCATTTTATACATAAGCACATAGTTATAGACTTGTTGCTAAGGACTAATCTATTTTTTGATGAGTCCATGGAAATACTCGTACTTAACAAACTGAGTCAATAATTCTAGAAGATGATCCAGAGTAGAGTCAGGGACCATCTCAGTTCCAACTCATGTTTTACATCATTAGGTAATGTATCACTCAGTTTCCATCTGAGAAGTTTTATGAAAGAGAATGTAATGTCACAAAGCCAGAATACCTAAATATCGCCCTAGGTTTTACCATGTAGCTGTAACTTCTAAAATATTTCTAGAATTTATGTGCCCAAATTCCAAGGATTATTTGTCATCTTAATGGAAAGAACAATTTTCTCTTTTCATCTCATTTTTATGAAATTTCTTTAAGGGTAGTAAAAATAGGCAAAGCAGTTGTTTTGTTGTTTTAAATAATCTAAGATTCTTCTGATTCATTGACTTCAAATATTAAGAATTTTTAACCATGATCCTGATTTAACTCAGCCTGTTCTTGCTGACTTTCTTCTCTTGAACTTTCTGAGTCTTGGTTTTGGACACAGTAGACATTTTTGCTGAATTCTACATCTGCCTTTCTTGGGCTCAGGTTTGGTACCAGTAGATTGGTAAAACTGATTTAATCCTAATCTCTTCTTATCTGGTGCAAGGGATTAGCTTGCCCATAAGTATCAGATTTAATTGTTTTTGAGTAATAAATAGGGTAACCAAAGAGATAATGAAGGAATAACATAACTGAGGTATAGACTAAACTGTATTTGTCTCTTTACTTTAAACTTGGTCTCCTAAAGGTCTCACCTTTCTTTCCCTTTGTTGTGCTGTAGTTTTAAGATTCATGCTATTCTTTCCTTTCAGGCTCTAAATGAAGAAATCATTAATAGAAAGAAGAATGTAGATCAAGCTATTAAAAATGGTCAGGCTCTTCTAAAACAAACCACAGGTACTTTGAAAAGTGCATCTCTCAGCACCTCTGCAGTCACTCAAGCACATGTCCAGGGAAATATACATCCTGCACTAGCCACTACTCTTTGTACGTAGAACAAGTTCAGTATTTATTTACTGGTTGTATTACCATGTGCTCCTGGAGGCTGGCAGCCTGGGGTCCTGTTTCCTGCTAAATCTTTTGAAAACTAAAAGATATTATCTCACATTTGGTTATAGATGATGACTCCCCCTGCTCTCCAGTATGTCCAAGGCCAGCATTCACCAAGAGGTGCTGGGACCATTTAGAAACACCTGCAGTTGAATTCAGATCTTAATAATCTCAGAAGTGGCTTCTTTTATCAGTTGGAAGGTTTATCTCCCACTTCCCATAGTGTGGGATTCTAGGTGAAATTGCTTCCATAGGGAGAGAGCATCTATAAAATTTAAGCTCTATTTCGAAGAAAGGGGGATAAAGGAGACTCCCTCATATCCTCTTAAATATAAATAATTATGCACTGTCCCCACAGGTGAAGAGGTATTGCTTATCCAGGAGAAATTGGACGGAATAAAGACTCGCTATGCAGACATCACGGTCACCAGCTCCAAGGCCCTCCGAACTTTAGAGCAAGCCCGGCAGCTGGCCACCAAGTTCCAGTCTACTTATGAGGAACTGACTGGGTGGCTCAGGGAAGTGGAGGAGGAGCTGGCAGCCAGTGGAGGACAGTCTCCCACAGGGGAGCAGATACCCCAGTTTCAGCAAAGACAGAAGGTGAACTGAGTTTCACGCTGTAAAGGGAAAGAATTTTTTTTACCTCTTCCAATCCCTAAGTTCAAAGGTTTAAGTGTCATCACCAACTGTCTCAACCTTAAATCTAAACCAAAAAATTCTGCCTGCCTCCTTTCTTGTTTGCATGGACAGTAAGATTTGACATAAAGGCAGACTTATGTAAGAGCACTTGTTATGGTCTGAAGGGAAAAAAAAAAGACTGAATCCCAGATCCCTGGGAAGTTTTCTTCACGTGTAACATTTTAAAATTGACTTCTGTAACTCATTCTCTAGAGAGTGCTTCAGGATTCTGTTTGATTCTCCTAAAGGATCTAGTGCAGTTCTGGATGTGCAGAAATACTATGTAGGTACTTATTGACTTAAAAATGCCCTTGGCTAAAGTACTTTATCATTTCTATTGAAGTAAGGAGAAAAAAGAAAGAGGCAGTATTTGTTCTACCCAGAGATAGTGTGGCCCAAGAAGTGTTGCAGACAGTTCTAAGCAGCAGCTAAGCCTGAAGTCAGGCTGTGGAATGGTTGAAAAATCTAAGACAAGAAAAAAAATAAGTGGAGGAAGGAGGTCAGAGCCCTGCTGGGATGTGTGGTAGAGATAGCACTTTCCACCCAGCACAGCTGCTAATGTGCTTAATTTAGCAAGGAATGGCCTGAAAACTTTTTTTCCCTCCTTAGGAATTAAAGAAGGAGGTCATGGAGCACAGGCTGGTGTTGGACACAGTGAATGAAGTGAGCCGTGCTCTCTTAGAGCTGGTGCCCTGGAGAGCCAGAGAAGGGCTGGATAAACTTGTGTCTGATGCCAATGAACAGTACAAGCTGGTCAGTGACACTGTGGGACAAAGGGTGGATGAAATTGATGCTGCTATTCAGAGATCACAGCAGGTAATGTTTATTAACACCTCTACAGTAATGTTTCAGGCAGCAGGGATGTATGTGTGAAGCACAAAATTATGACCCACATAAATACAGGGTCAGAAATAAGGATAATAAGAATAAGCTAAATCTGATGCAACAAGTTATTTCAGTGATTGGAAGTGATTGGATAAAGATATGTGAAGATGGGTCTCAGTTTGACCCAAAGTATTTTTGTATTTATTATTTATTTTTGAGGGTGGGGGAGGGGCGGAGAGAGAGAAAGAGAATCCCAAGCAGGCTCCATGCTGTTCGTGCACAGCCCAACATGAAGCTTGAACCCACTTGAACCTGCTTGAACTGTGAAATCATGACCTGGCTGAAATTGAGTTGGGACACTTACTTGACTGAGCCACCCAGGCGCCCCGACCCATAATATTTGACCCTTTTTGAGCAGACGGGAATTTGTGATAGAGTCTGTTTGAGCCCTCTTCTTAGCTACTGACCGGTTAAGAGGCAGATTCTGATAGTAGATAATATCTAGGACCAGAAGGTCCAAATGCATCCCATCTTAGTTTGACATAATCAACTGTTTTAGTATTAGCTGGAAGAGGGGAAGGAACCAAGAACTATAATTACTATCAAATATGCTAACCAAAATAGAGGTATCCAAAATAGAACCTTCTCAGTAAACACAGGTGTCCTATTTCCCTCGATCTTTTTTCCTTCCTGCTTTCTGGAAAAAGTTATTTGCTTTCCTTTGTAGCTGGATACGTACCTATTAATGTGTCATGGTGCAGAGTAAATATAACATGACTTCTCGGGTTCATAGTAATAAGCAAATACTTTGTGAACCACACGGAAGTTTGCTGTGACTCTCAAGTGCATCCCCAACATGTCTTTATTGGTATCCCGAACCTTGACCAGATACTTGGGTATGAGATTTATCATGCTTGGGAAAAGCCTACTTTCCTCTTTAAATATTGGTGTTTGTTGGCACAGTTGAAGAGAAATAATTGGGGGACCTCATTAAACAGTCACATAGAATAAGTTCTTAGTTTTCTTTGTTTCCACAGAACCCTTTAAAGGTTTGGTGTTCTTACGCTTCTTCAACTATGAGAGTACTTCCAAGTTAGCTTGACTCAGCTGTCTGTTGCCATGTTTAACCATGCGTTTAAACATACGGCTAAAACTACTGTTCAGTGTATGGGTAGGAAACAGGATTGGCAGATGGGAGAGAGCACAGCCTCATAAAAGCATTGTGATTAGAAGTATAGTCTTAGGAGTGCCAATTTCCATTGTTGTTTCTAGCTATAGGATCACTAATTGAATTCTATGACTTCTTTATAAAGAAGTTGAAATAGGATCAACTCCTATTTGTTGAAGTATAATCAGTTACAAATTATCTGCATCTTGATTTATGATTTTATGCAATTTTCCCCAGTTTTGGCTTTCCTTTGTAGAAATAAACCATATTAGTAAAAATCCAGGCCTTTCTGTGTTGAGGAAATGGTAATTCTAAGGAACATAATTTGTTCATTTTTCTTTAATATGCCTATTAGTATGAGCAAGCTGCTGATGCAGAACTAGCTTGGGTTGCTGAAACAAAACGAAAACTGATGGCCCTGGGTCCAATTCGCCTAGAACAGGACCAGACCACAGCTCAGCTGCAGGTACAGAAGGTAAGTGTAACACTGACGTATCTGCTGTGCCCTGAGCTAGAAGAATCTTCACTGGTTTAGAGTAACTACAAGAGTTTCTGACTGCCCCAGGTTGAATAACGCAGTTTCATGATGGTGGCTAGAGATTTAAAATAATTGGTAAGATGAGGAAGAGATTCTTTTGCTTTGTGATGAGGGAGCAATAGACCCATTAATCCAGGAAAGAATAGTTAGCAGTTTTCTGGATGATTTTTAGGATAGATGATACTTTTGTAAGCTACTAAAAGATAAGCATGGAAGATGTATGGATAGGCAAAGTGTCAAACTTTATAGAATAGTTTTGATGTGGCTTCATCAGAGTGAGGAGTTTTTCATAAATTGTGTCTAATAACATTTCAGTAACACGGGCTTGGGGTTCTCTTACTTCGTGACCTAACTGTAGTTCACTTTCAAAGGCTTTCTCTATTGACATCATTCGACACAAAGATTCAATGGATGAACTCTTCAGTCATCGTGGTGAAATCTTTGGCACATGTGGGGAGGAACAAAAAGCTATATTACAGGTGAATTGCATTTATTTATTTACCATGTTTATCTTGTCTTGATGGTGGTGAATCAGTACAATTGTGAAATGACAAGGTTTTTCCCCCTCTGTCACTGGTAATGGTATTAAAGTGCAATTTGATGTTCTGGGGGGAGCCATGTCCCTAACCCTATGTGCACAAATGTCCAAACAGTCCTACCAGAAGATGTGAAATACATTGCAGGTTTGTTTTCTTTATAACAGAGGAATTGCTATGTATCTTCAGTCCATAAGGGTCTTTGAGTTACCTCTCTAAGTATCTGTGATAGATTTTTCAGACCCATATGCAGATATTCTTTCTTCAGGCCCTTGTAAATGATCATACCCATTTCTAAAAGGATTGGCCAAGAGACTTGTAGATCAGTTTTGCTTGTTCTTGTAAAAGTTATGGTTAACCACTGTTTCCTCCAAAATGTTCATAAATTGAACTCATTTTAAACATATGAAGCCTAAGTGTCTGGTTTGTGAAGACATTTTTATCAGAGGAGAAAAGACAAGTCAAAGTTAGTGGGCAGAGGGTCCATTTCAGCCCCTGAGATGTTCTGTCTTGAACTGACCTGCCGTAATAATGCTATGTCTGAGGTTGTATGTCATCTCTAAGAGGTTATGCTGTGTCGTGCTTGCTCTGTTTGACTGTCTTTGAAACTACTTTCATGTGTTAAAAAGTCTAGAAACAATACATATATATGATAAAAAATAGAAAATTCAGTTAAGTATAAAGAAAATAAAATCAGTTGTAATTTTGCTCAATTAATCCATTTCTGGACATAAAAAACTGAAGAAATTCTTTAATTTTTTATGGATATATACCTACATTTTTCCTTAAAAGAAGGGTTTGTGATAGTAATAAGTTTTATATTTTGTTGTTCATAGGAAAAGACAGAGTCTCTAATACAGCAATATGAAGCCATTAGTCTGCTCAATTCAGAGCGTTACACCCGCCTAGAACGGGCACAGGTCTTGGTGAACCAGTTTTGGGAAACTTACGAGGAGCTCAGCCCCTGGATTGAGGAGACCCGGGCACTGATAGCACAGTTACCTCCTCCAGCCATTGATCATGAGCAGCTCAGGCAGCAGCAAGAGGAAATGAGGGTAAGGAGCAATCCAGGTTTTATGCAATGGCAGAACTCAAAATTGGCTCTACGCTTTATTTTAAAACAACATATTTTTTAGTGCCTACCAAGTGGAAGTTCTGTGTTATGAAGTTGTCTTAATTGGTTAGAATTTTTGCGCGCGCACACACACACACACACACACACACACAATACATACCTGAATTACTTCCTTTGTCCTTAATATGAATCCATTAAAGAAAAAGAGCATGGAGATGTCAGAAACCTGGGTACTGCAGAAATAAAGAACTAAGTAAACATCAAGGGTATTTTTAAATCTTTCCAGATATGGTGGGGTGTCATGAGACTTGGGATATGGTTGGGGGCTTTTTCCATTTGGGTAAGCCCTAGCTGGAGTGAAACAATGTCAGAAAGCATTGGCTGCATGGACTTTAGGGAAAAGGGAAATTTGTAAACACTTCAACTAATGCTTTTACCATTAAAGATAGTTTTTAATGTCTCTCTTATTTGTGGCTAATGGCTTGCGCTTATTCTTTTCTCTGTATTCCTATACATGGATGGATATAAACTGGAAGGAGCCAGCAGTAGAGTCAGGGAGTGGTTGGATTACTAGAAAAGTTGCCATTTGTGCCTTGTCCTGCTTAATGTCTCTCAGTTTGAGGAGGGGGACAGATATTTATTTAACCATGCAAATTATAGTGCATGGAAGTATTTATATGTACAGAAGAGGGGGATTAAGCTTGTATCAACAGGGAGGGGGAGGAGGAGTGAGAGATGATGTGTCTGGGAAGGCTTCCTGGTGTTGGGATGTCTGAACTGGCTTTTGAAAATTAAGAGAATTAGGTAGTGTTAGAACCTAAGACTTAGATCGTTTTTTTTTTCTTTTCCATAAATGGTGCAATGCTGGGACTTGCTGGTTTTTAGCAATTCCATTTTTTCCTCTCAAAGTTGATATGAGCTTGGTACAAAAATATTCATTTTATTTTCTTACATAGCAACTCAGGGAATCCATTGCTGAACACAAACCCCATATTGATAAGCTGCTAAAGATAGGCCCACAACTAAAGGAGTTAAACCCTGAAGAGGGAGAAATGGTGGAGGAAAAATACCAGAAAGCAGAAAACCTATATGCCCAAATAAAAGAGGAGGTGCGCCAGCGGGCACTGGCTCTGGACGAGGCTGTTTCCCAGTCGGCTCAGGTATGTGTGTGTCTTTAAGTCCTGTTCCCTTCAACTACCCTTTAGTCTAAGCACGAGATCTCTGTATCAGGTGTGCCTCTGTGGTCTGGAATGTCTAGACCAACGTACAGATGATATGTCATCAGTAGATCAGGAACCTGTGCCTATTACATTTTCATTCCAAGGAACATTGGTATACCAACACTATGGCTGGTTGCAGGGGGGAGGGGGGTGTCTCATCTTGGCTGGTATATACTGTCTGTTGACAGTTTTCTTGAAAACTTTTCTATTGTGATGAGTCTTTAGCAGGGATGATTTTGGATAAATTCACCTTGAAGCAACAAATGTGTCAAAAAAAGTGAGATTCCTATCAGGCCTGTTACTTTCGAGATTTGGAAGACAGCACGTTAGTTTTCTTACTCAAGAGGCCACCAGCTAGCTCTGGTGCAGAGAAAGATGCTTGAGTAGGGAGAAGTAAGAGCCAAAGAGAAACATAAACCACCAGCAGTGGAGTTTAAAGCATGTAACTACATACTTTTCAACTAATATATTGCTGTTAGTGGTATTTTTGTCATGTCTGGGTATTTTATTCCTATGTTTAGTGTCAATATTCTTGGTTAATATTTGTACTTACTCAAGTTTTTCCCCCCACCTTCCGTCCCATCTCTCACTCACATTGTGGAATGTGTTACTTTGTGTTGTTGCTGCCTGCTCCTGTCCTCCCCACATCGTCACATTTCATTGTTGTGTTGACCGCGCCCACCATTACAGATTGCAGAGGTAAGGTACCCACCCCTACTGGGATTAGGGGGTTCTTATGAAGCTGAGAATTGAGAAGATTTACCTTTAAAGAAATTGCCCTTTACTGTCGTGGAAGAAGTTTTATTAGTCTGGTTTATTATGCCAGTCTCACTTGGGGCAAAACCTAAAAGTGAGGGAGCAGCGGGGAGTGATTTTGTCAAGGAAATCCCACTGTGTCTCCCGTGTAAGACACTAGAGTTAAGCTTCATTGCAATGAATCCAGAGTTGGTTTTAGAGAACTTCTTAAGGGGGCAAGAATATCTGCATTGCACCCTTTCCCCCTTCTCTGCTTCAGATTATAAATGAAAATTTTATAATTACAATCATGTTATTCACAGTACCTGAAAAGTGGGAAGGTAAATTGTTCTTTTAGAATAAGGATAGATTTGGCCTTCTTTTATTACCTTTCATCATGCCGACCTTTTCCTTTCTCACTATTACATATAGTGGGTTATTAAATTGCATGCCAGGATACTTTTAATCTCTAAGTCATGTGGCATATTGAGTTCCCCATCCATTTACACAGTTGGTAGAGGGCCTCTAACTTGTTGGTCTAATCTGTTGCATGCAGCTGTCATCTGAAATGTTGACACACTGACTCTCACCAGTTTCATGGTCTTGTCCCTTCCTTGTCACACTAGTTGGGATCGGGGAAGTACTGTGACAGCACTAATGACTTGAGTCGATTTCTGGCATATTACTTGGTATCTTTTTTTGTTTTGAAAACGTTTACTTTCTTTTTTTGATGGGCCAGCACTGGTGTGCTATGCCCAAAGCAGCCTCTTAGGTAGACCTAACACTTGACAGCCATCGGGCTAAGCCGAATGCAAGTTACCAGAAAGAGTAGTAGATTCATAACCTGTTATTCCCTAACATTTCCCGCAGAAGTGTGATGAAGTAGTATTGCTGTGATGGCTAACGTTCCAACATCTGTTTAGTTCCATGATAAAATCGAGCCTATGTTGGAGACTCTGGAGAATCTCTCCTCTCGCCTGCGTATGCCACCGCTGATCCCTGCCGAAGTGGACAAGATCAGAGAGTGTGTCAGTGACAACAAGAGCGCCACCGTGGAGCTGGAAAAGCTTCAGCCTTCCTTTGAGGCCCTGAAGCGCCGTGGAGAAGAGCTCATTGCACGATCTCAGGGAGCCGACAAGGACTTGGCTGCAAAAGGTGCTTCATGAATCTAATTATTGTTAAAGAAAATCAGTAAAGTAAATTCTAGGCTGTGCTTACTCCAGCATCCCACCAGATATACTTCACTGAATGTAAAGGCAGTCCCCAAGTAATTGGAAAGTCATTTAGAATTCGGAACACATCTCCCCATTGAAACAAGATTACAATTGGTAGCTGGATTCCTAGGCCAGGAAACAGATGCTCTTTTAACCCCTAATATGAATTGCAGTGTCCAATGTGGGCGGAGCATAACTATCTTATAGAACACTTTCCATAGGAAACAGTGAGTTTGACACAGAACACTGGAAATAGAGTTCTCATCTCAGACCCTTTAGAAGTTAGGTCTTTTGCACTTGAGCAGTATCTTTGTATTAGATGATAACTCATTTCCATGCCATCTCTGTGATCTCTTTATGTGGGAGACCAACATAAGCAGAAAATACAAATGTTGAAATAATAATAGAACAAAGGTAAAAAACTATCCTTCAGGTTATAAATTTGTAGAGCTTTTTAAAGGATAATTTCAGGGGAAAATGTGAGAACTGGGTGAAATTTCTGATGAAGTGGATTCAAGTACTCAGAGAAGTCCCATTCATATCTGTTGTTTATTCCCTCAGAAATCCAGGACAAATTGGATCAGATGGTATTCTTCTGGGAGGACATCAAAGCTCGAGCTGAAGAACGAGAAATTAAGTTCCTTGATGTCCTTGAACTAGCAGAGAAGTTCTGGTATGACATGGCGGCTCTCTTGACCACTATCAGAGACACCCAGGACATTGTCCATGACTTGGAAAGCCCAGGCATTGACCCATCTATAATCAAACAACAGGTTGAAGCTGCTGAGGTAACACAGAAACAAAACCTTGTCTTTTATGTGTTTGTCCTCTAGAAAATCACTTTATCCAAGTATATTGTGTTAACTGCTTACCCAGGCCTACTCCTTAAGAGGTTGTTGTTGTTGTTTGTTTAATAGGACTTTTTTCCACTTGAAAAAAATATGTGCTCGTTATAATAAAGATTTCTCTCTTCTTTATACATACAAGTTTCACCGCCTGGATACACTCCTACAACCTCTGTAATTTTGATATAGGGTAGTTCCATCACTCAAAAGTAATCTTTTTATCAATTTTAAACTTAATTCAAATTAGTAGAATGTGCTTTCTGATTTTAGTTCTTTCCATAGTGTACGTTATTTCTCAGGTAAATTTCTCTTTTCAAGTAAATTTCTTTAATGTAGAAAAATAGCAGATAGAAAAGAAAATCTGGATTCATCATCCAGAGATAACAATTGTTACTTTGACCTACCGTTTTCTAGTCTTTTTGGAGAGCCTAGTTTTTATGAAATGCATTTTTCATCTCATTTTGTCTCTTTAAGTAAAGTTCTGCCTATCTTGATATTTTGTCTTTTATTTCCGCCATTCTCCCCCCTCCCTGCCCCTGTCATTGCCAGTGCATGAACCAGTTTTTAGGATCTGGCACAGAAAGGACTTTCTCCACAATTATACAGCCTAGCATTTCTATTATGTTAGTCTCTCAGCTCTGAAGTTGGTGACTTGTACTATATTATTTTAGCCTTGTTGATATACTTCCCCATGATAGACTTCTGGCTGTAGATCATAATCTCCTTGGTGGGGGCGCCTGGCTGCGTCAGTCGGTTGAGCATCCGACTTCAGCTCAGGTCATGATCTCAAGGTTTTTGAGTTCAGGCACCATGTCGGGTGAGCTCAAGCCCCTCTCTGGGCTCTGCACTCTCTCTCCCTCTTTCTGCACTTTGTGGGATTCTCTCTCTCTCCTCCCTCCACTCAAGCATGTTCTCTCTCTCAAAAAAAAAAAAAAAAAAAAATCTCTGGCAGCTGGAAGGATAAACGTTCCATAAATTATTAAAGCTCATTAGACCTTTCCCAGACTATTTTTTATGTATTGTTATATATATAAATATATTCCATATATACATATTGTGTGTGAGAGAGAAAGAGAAATAAATTGAGTCTGAAGTTTCACTGTTTATATATATAAGTGAAATATTAAGGACATTGAAAGGCTTCTGTGAAATTGACAGTTCTGTTCAACATCTGCTGTTGATGGGGGTATAAATTACATTTGCAAAGTTTGGGAAGTTCTGTTCTGCTTTCTGTTTTGGCTTATGATCTGTTCATTTACATGTAGACTATTAAGGAAGAGACAGATGGTCTGCATGAGGAGTTGGAATTTATTCGAATCCTTGGAGCAGATTTGATTTTTGCCTGTGGAGAAACTGAGAAGCCCGAAGTAAAGAAGAGCATTGATGAGGTATATGGAAAACTGGATAAGGAATTCAGATGAAACATTAGTGGACTCACACAGAAGAGGGTTATTAATTAAAGAATCTGTTTTCCCCCCAGCTGAATAATGCATGGGAGAACTTAAACAAAACCTGGAAGGAGAGGCTAGAAAAGCTTGAGGATGCCATGCAAGCTGCTGTGCAGTATCAGGACACTCTTCAGGTGAGAGGCCACACAGTGACCACCATAGAAATAAGTTCCATGTTCTTTGTCATATTTTGGATCCAGCATCTGAGTGGATCACCTTTACAGGACTGGAGCATTTTCCAAACTAAGACAGTGCTGTTTTGATATTTCCAGCTGAAGCTTTCCACTCCTAGTGAGAAAAATACCTCCAAATTTCTACGATTCTTGCCATGCTCTTCATCATCATATTTATCCTCAGGGTGGCTGTACAGTGAAGCAGGCCTTATTGTGCAAGTCATTGCTTGCCAAAAGGTTCCAAAACCAAGTTACCTTGAAGCACAGCTTGGCACAGTAGTTTCACCACATCCTGAGCTTGCTAGGTGGCCATGACAAATACTCAACTGCTATTCACATTTAGTTTTTCCAGAGTGTAATTTATTTTGGCCATTATCCTGATAACACTGGTTCTGTTCTTAAATCCCCATATCACTGGAATAAAGATCATTATCCCTTACCTCTGACCCCCACCTGAAAACACAGACATCACAAGGTACTTTAATTTTTGTCCGCTTATGTCAGCAGAGGTAATGCTAATTCTCTCCCAACTCCTTGTGTTCTTTTGGTTTTTGACTGTTTGTATTTCTATCTTAGGCTATGTTTGACTGGCTAGATAACACTGTGATTAAGCTCTGCACCATGCCCCCTGTTGGCACGGACCTCAACACCGTTAAAGATCAGTTAAATGAAATGAAGGTTTGTAAATAGGAATGGCTTTTGAAGAAGAGTTGCTTTTTTGTTTCTAAAGATTTGGTTTGATGTTAACATTAGTATGTCTTTGGTAGGAGTTCAAAGTGGAAGTTTACCAGCAGCAAATTGAGATGGAGAAGCTCAATCACCAGGGTGAGCTGATGTTAAAGAAAGCTACTGATGAGACGGATAGAGACATTATCCGAGAACCGCTGACAGAACTCAAACACCTCTGGGAGAACCTGGGTGAAAAAATTGCCCACAGACAGGTGAGCTAGATGGTAGAGTGCATCAGTGGACAACTAGTTCCTCTTTTCTAATTTCCTGACCAACATTCCCTTTATGTCTTTTTATGAATAGCACAAACTAGAAGGTGCTCTCCTGGCCCTTGGCCAGTTCCAGCATGCCTTAGAGGAACTGATGAGTTGGCTGACTCACACTGAGGAGTTGTTGGATGCTCAGAGACCAGTAAGCGGAGACCCAAAAGTCATTGAAGTTGAGCTCGCAAAACACCATGTAAGTGCCCTCAGTTTTCATCTCTAAGCCTGTTGCCTTGAGACCCAATATTGTCACCAGAAGCCTCTGGATATTGTGTGTACCGTTGGGAACCAGGCTTGATGATATCTGTGGAGCTAAGTTACATTGTTCAACATCTTTTAGGTTCTAAAAAATGATGTTCTGGCCCATCAAGCCACAGTAGAAACAGTCAACAAAGCTGGCAATGAGCTTCTTGAATCTAGTGCTGGAGATGACGCCAGCAGCCTAAGGAGCCGTTTGGAAACTATGAACCAATGCTGGGAGTCAGTGTTACAAAAAACAGAGGAGAGAGAACAGCAGCTTCAGTTGACATTGCAGCAGGTGCGTGTATTGTCCAAGTTAGGGAGGTGGAGCTGTGCACATAACATCGGAAGAAAGCCTGTCTGAGTCAGTGAAAGGAAAACAATATGGAGAATGTCTCACCAACCTTCCTTTCCCCACCCCAGCCCCTGCTCCATGTCTTAAGAAGATGGTTAATTCTGTGCTGGAACTTGTCTGGAAAGAATAGCTTTTGATTGAGTGATTCTTTTCAGATTTGTTTGTAGCCTTGTCTCTTTATTTACTATTCAAAGTTAGTTAGTAAATCTTTGCCATAACAAACCTTGCTCACAGATTCAGTTATTTCTTAAATCAAGTGAGGATCTCCCCATGTCCATGTTCAATAGTACTTCAGTCTGTTAATTGATTCATCAGGTTATATCAGACATCTATCATATATTACAGTGAAGTCCAAAGGATTCTGCTAGATTCCAAAAATAAGTAAGTATATTGGCCCCGTGCTAATCCAGCAACAGAACAACCCTGTGAGCAACCCAGAATTCCTCCCTCAGGATAGGTTCCTCATGTGGCCATTTAGGAAGTCTACTTTTGAAGCTGAGAATTGACTGCTGACCTTACTGATGTGTCTTTTCTCAAAGGCCCAGGGTTTCCACAGTGAAATTGAAGATTTTCTCTTGGAACTGACTAGAATGGAGACCCAACTCTCTGCATCTAAGCCCACAGGAGGACTTCCTGAAACTGCAAGGGAACAGCTTGATACACATATGGTAATGGAAGCTTCTTGAAGTTGAACATAATCCCCTACTCAGAACTTTCTGAATTCACAGACCTGTATGTATCTAGGAGTCTACAAAGCAGCACATTTTTACCGACAATATAGTATGACCTTAAGGATTACTGCTTTTTACGTGGGCTTTTAGGAGCCCCTACCACAGGCAGCAGTGGTGACAGGGAAGCTTGACTGGAAATACATTGGTGAGCTGTTGAATTTTGAGTTGGTCAGTCAGTTGGCATAAGAATATTGACTTGAAGGTGAGAGCATTAAGACAAATATGTTAACACGGATGTGTCTAAGAAAAGAGTGTTGAAGGGACTTATAGAAATCGATAGATACTGTGACAATATTTTAAGAAAGGGGCTGAGAAAAAAAGGCAACGTAATTTCTAGGCAAATGTTTCAAGTAAAGGAGAAATAAATTATTGGGGTCTACTTTTGTGATCTCTGATCCTTAAGGAAATCTTCTTGATAACAAAATTATTTCAATTTTAGCAAAGAATGGTAGGATTCATTGCTCAGGAATTGAACTGAATCCAAAAGAAAGGGTTTTAATCAAGATGAGACCTTCCTGGACTTTTCCAACTGTGCTTATAAATCTGTGTGTGGGTGGCTTTCAGAGAATTGGCATTACCAATCCCTTTTTTGACTTTTTTTTCTTTTTTTGGTAGGAACTCTATTCCCAGCTCAAAGCCAAGGAAGAGACTTATAATCAACTGCTTGACAAGGGCAGGCTCATGCTTCTAAGCCGCGATGATTCTGGGTCTGGCTCAAAGACAGAACAGAGTGTAGCTCTCTTGGAACAGAAGTGGCATGTGGTCAGCAGTAAGATGGAAGAAAGAAAGGTATCACCACAAAATACAGTGTGTGATTATTGGGCTTGAGTAGTTTGCTTGACCATCGCATGTAATTACCATCTAGTTTCTGTGAAGATTTTTCGGAGACCCTTATATAGTACCAGAAGTTGCAGAACTGGTTATCGTTTTTGATTTAATCGTTTTTGTACTAATCAAGCTATCTTTCCTGATGTTAAATTTCTATTTTGCATCCGTATCAAGTTGCATTGATGGTACCGGTTTCTGCCAATATTTGCTTTTGTCGTTCATTCCTTTTTTTGCCTTTACCAGTTGAGACATATGAGGCTGTTAACTGCTGAGTGATGGACTTATAACTCATAGTAATCACTGATCTGTGTTCCTACTGAAAAACAAGGTCATGTTGGAGTCACTGGCTTGGGATTGGGAGGGTGGGAACAGAACATGCAGGGAGTTGGGCTGATATTCTCCACAGGAATTTGGCAGTGTGCAAATAATTTTACTAAAAAAATCAGAAGAGTAAATTTTGTGACCTTTTCCCACTCTTCTTCAGAAATCAAATTCTCTTCAAAAGAAAAGTGATCAGGGATCAAGGCCTCACAACATTGTTTTTTATGAGTACCAAATTTCGGAGTATTACTCAGCACAGAGTTTCTGTACTGGGCAGATCTAATGTAAAATATGTGTTCAAATCTGTTGGCCATATCCATTCAACAGTTATTAAGCATGTATGTGCCAGGCACTGTGCTAGCTATATAGTGGAAGCAAAGGCATGAACCCTATCATTGTGAAATTTAATGGACAGAAGTATTCACACATATAAATGGATACTTTGAGAGTACCATTAATTTCCTAGAATTTCTTTAGTGTGAGATCTGGTAATTCTGTTATATGAAGAATGACCAGAGACACTGAGTGTGGGGCTGTGTTCTAATTCTTTGACAGACTGTCATCTAATTTCTGCAGAATGCAGAACTAAGACTAATTAAAGAAACTGAGGCAGATTCTGGCTCCTAATCAAGAAATTTCTATGTTTTCCCATCAATGGAGCAAGTTGCCTCAAGATATACTTACCCATCATTGGTGGAACTGGTCAAACAAGGGCTTGGTGTCAGGGATAGTTATTTCTGATTTTGCAAGGACTTTACATTTTAGTATCACTAATATTCTGTAGTAAGTGTGTATGGTGCTATATTAAGGAATAAATAGATAAAATGATGTGGAAAGATTTCCTGTTACCTAGGAACTTGCAATATTATTAATTTCTAAGCATTTCTGTAATAAATTTGAGGTAGATTTTATTTTTCTCTTGGTTTGTTTAGATTAGGTCTGTACGTTTTTGTAACATTGATAATAGTGTTTTTCTGTGTTACAAAAGTGACTTGAAAATACAAAGAAAAATAAAAACCTGTACAGTATATATAACTCAGTTAACAATAACATTTGTAGTGTACATCTTGGGTTTCTATGAATATCTTAGATATATTCATTTTTAGCAACCTGTCATTATTACATGCCTGCCTGCTAAATGGACCAGGGACAGAGGCCATCACCTACGTGTTGTGGGTAGAGCTTCTCTGGAGCTCGTAGACTCTGGAATTGGGGTGCATTTTTGGGCAGTGGACATGCCCTGAATGAGCCATTGTTTTTGCCATTCTGATTTAGAGCAGTGTCTAAAAATTTGTATCTTCTGTCACATTTTTGCTTAGAATATTATGGCTTTTTTTTTCCCCCTCACCTTTTCTGCTTGTAGCTTAAAAATGAGCTTCAGGGACACCTGGCTGGCTCAATTGGTAGAACACGACTCTTGATCTCAGGGTCATAAGTTCAAGTCCCACGTTGGGCCTAGAGCTTCCTTAAAAAAATAAAAATAAAAAAAGAATGAGCTTCAGCCTCACATTTTCAGATGCCATATTTTCTGAAAACACTTAAATAGAGCAATGCAGTGACCATATTTTTACAGTAAAGTGCTTTTCGTTCAGTTGTTTTTATACTGGAAAAAGTATATCAAAGGGAAGTGAGGCTTTGCCCAGAACAAGTTGCAGACCCTGCAGCTGTCACCGCTGAAGGATCTGTTCCCTTACACTTACTGAATAGCTCTATCCCTGTTCTTTAATGTCCCAGGAAGTGGGGAATGGCAGAGAAAGCAACTTTGCTGCAAATTGTGCTTTTTCCTTTTTGTACATAGTTGTTTTGGTTTCAGACACTAACGTTAAATTGCCCCCTTGTTTGTAAACAGGGCATGTTTGGAGGTTAAGTGAGGCTTCTTTAGAGATCATTTTATTTAGTGTACAATTCACGCCTTTGTCCTGGAAACTACAATTCCTGAATTTGGCACTTTCTCTTTTTGTGTTTTAATTAAAATTCAGTCAAAGCTGGAAGAGGCCCTCAACCTGGCAACAGAATTCCAGAATTCCCTGCAAGAGTTCATCAATTGGCTCACTCTAGCAGAGCAAAATCTCAACATCGCCTCTCCTCCCAGCCTGATTCTAAACACTGTCCTCTCCCAGATAGAGGAGCACAAGGTAACTGTGACATTACAATGTCGCCTGCCTTTTGAGGGGACTAGCTGAGAAAGAAGCTCCTCTATCTTATCTTCAGTTTAAAAAGAGCTATATTTTCCCCTCAGGTGTTTGCTAATGAGGTCAATGCTCATCGAGACCAGATAATTGAACTGGATCAAACCGGGAATCAGTTAAAGTTCCTTAGCCAAAAACAGGATGTTGTTCTGATCAAGAATTTGCTGGTCAGCGTCCAGTCTCGATGGGAGAAGGTTGTCCAGCGGTCTATTGAAAGAGGGCGATCACTGGATGATGCCAGGAAGAGGGCGAAACAAGTAAGTTAGGAAAGAAAGCTACCAATTTCTTGAACAATCTTGGGCTGCATGTGTAGAGCCTCTGGTATGATTTACATGAAAGTGTAGCTCGCATATTCATTCTTACTTTTTATATAATTGCAGTTCCATGAAGCTTGGAAAAAACTGATTGATTGGCTAGAAGATGCAGAGAGTCACCTGGACTCAGAGCTGGAGATATCCAATGACCCGGACAAAATTAAACTCCAGCTTTCTAAGCATAAGGTAAAGCAGTTCATGGCTCTTAGGTCCTGACCTTGGTATTCACTGAAGTTTGCAAAAAATGGAAATCAGAGCTAGTAAAAAAAAAAAAAAAAATTGGTTAATGTTGAAAAATCAAGATGATGAAGCTAGCTGTTTTGTATCTACATAGGGTCTAACCATAAAAACCACTCATTTAAATAACTGTTCAAACAAAGTGATTGTGGGAGTAACCAGTTAAAACAACAAGCTTTTAGAAATTTTTGTGCACTGCTACATGTAGTATAAACAAAAATTTATAAATTTCTTTCTTTCTTTCTTTCTTTTTTTTTTTTTTTTTTAAGTTTATTTATTTTGAGAGAGAGATAGAGACCGGGGTACAGGCAGAGAGAGAGAGGGAGACAGAATCCCAAGCAGGCTCCATGGTGTCAGCACAGAGCCCAATGTAGGTCTCAATCTCATTAATCGTGCGATCATTATCTGAACCGAAATCAAGAATCAGATGCTTAACCGAATAGGCCACCCAGGCGCACCCAAAAGTTTTAAATTTCTCGAGGATAAGCTGTTGTTAACTCAAGAAGTAGTGACATCCATTACCAACCTGAATACTGAAAAATTTTCTTTGTTCCAAATCAAGACGTCATCTTTTAGTGTGGATTCTTTCTGTTCTCTTTGGAAACAGGAATTTCAGAAAACCCTTGGCGGCAAACAGCCTGTGTATGATACCACAATTCGAACTGGCAGAGCCCTGAAAGAAAAGACTTTGCTTCCTGATGACACTCAGAAACTTGACAATTTACTGGGAGAAGTCAGAGACAAATGGGATACTGTTTGTGGCAAGTCTGTGGAGAGGTGAGTACGAATATTTGCTTTGTGGGTCTGTATGTCATCCTGAAACTAACAAAGACTGTTAATTGGATTCCATAAAATGGCAATAAAGCTAATGCATCAATAACAGGTTTTGTAGCATCTCAATATCTCTGGTTCATTCAACGCAAGTTGTGAAGTTGAATAAAATGTATTAAAATTCTCATTTTAAACTTGAACCTTACCGTATTAGCAAGAAGGCCATAAACTCAAGCCAATAGCAACAGAAGATTAGTAACTACACTTCTCTGTCAGTGACTAAGTTGTGACACTGATGGCTGTGTCAGTGAGTTCTCTCACTGTCAGGCACTGAGCAAAGCCTCTGCACATAGCACTTCGTGTAACCATTGTAATACCTGCCCTTGACAGGGCAATCACTAATGAGCATGTGCCAAAAAGGGGCTACTAATCACTTAATCCACCTGACAGCCACTGAGGCGGGCTCTGTTATTCCCATTTTACACATGAGGAAACTATCATAAAGAGGGTTTTTAACTCCCCCAAGGTCACTCAGCTACTAAGCAGCAGAGCTGGGATTTGAAGCTTTTGAGTTTGGTTCCATAAGTTGTACTCCTGTCCCTATGTGCCCACTATGCTATGCTAAGTATTAGGATATCTTTATATTGTGCTCCACAATTTTTTGGATGAGGTGACTGAGGTTCACAGAGGTGAAGAGAAAGCCCAGGGTCACACAACTCCTGACTCAGACCGTGGCTGAAACTGTCCTCCTCCACCTGAGTGGTGTAAGGTGATTAGCACAGAACTTGGGGCATTAGGGTGTATCCATATATATAACCATTGGACTCCTAAGATGCCAGAAGGGTATCTGCACTTGTTTCCTGTACTAAATCCATTCTAGAGAGCAGTTTGGTTCAAAATGTCTAGGCATAGCTCTTCATCACTGTTTATCTGTTTTGAACCAGCCCAGCATGGAGGGCCCTGTCTCTGTAGAGTGCAAGCGGTGTTCCCTTCAGCAGTCAGAACTGTGAGCCAGTCAAAGAAAAGGGATCCCCCAAAACAGTGAGGTTTGTGTGCTTCTCTCAGGCAGCACAAGTTGGAGGAGGCCCTGCTGTTTTCGGGTCAGTTCATGGATGCTCTGCAGGCCTTGGTCGACTGGCTGTACAAGGTGGAGCCGCAGCTGGCCGAGGACCAGCCCGTGCACGGGGACCTCGACCTGGTCATGAACCTCATGGACGCCCATAAGGTGAGGGGCGGGAGCTGCGCCGCGTGGAGGCAGAGCCCTGGGTTCCTCCGCCTAAGCAGGCCTCCTGCTCCGACTCACCATCCAGGGGAGAAAGGAAGTCTGGAAGAGCCTGTGTCTCTGCTTGTCAGAGAGACCGCTCCTCGCTCCGTGTGTATCGCTGGGATTCTGCATCAGTCACAAAGGATTCGCCAACATTGCTTTGATTTGGATTTGGTGATGTGTACAATTTGTCTTGGGGTTCCCCCCTTCTTGTTTGTACCTCTCAGTTGAGTCACACAATGAATTTAAATTCAGGAGCCCCTCAAGATACCCATTTCCACTGACTCCTACAATGAAAATGAGTTCTTTTCTGAGCTATCCTTGACCCTCGCTAGCCCAGCACCTTGCACAGTGGTATTTAGTGTAATCTACACTTGTCATGTTGACCTCCATTATATCCTCTTGTTTTAGCACAAAGCATTCAGCTTTACTCGAATTTACAACAAACTCTTATTATGTGTATGGCAGAATGTGTTCTTACTTAACTCCCACGATTCTGGAAATCTTGCTGTAACGTTACTATTGTTTTACAAGTTAGGAAACCGGGACTCCAGGTAAACAGCTTACCCAGAGCCACACCACTCATCTTGAGAGCCACCTCTTCTGATGGTTCTTTCTTACACATTGTCCTGCCTCCCTCTGCATAAAAGACACACGACTAGCACCTACCAAGGACAACTGGACTGAACGATTCCTTTTCTCTGTGGTTTGACGTCATGGGTTCAGAACATTTCTCAGCAAACTAATTCTTCTGTTTTTCTTTTCTAGGTTTTCCAGAAGGAACTGGGAAAGCGAACAGGAACCGTTCAGGTACTGAAGCGGTCAGGCCGAGAGTTGATTGAGAATAGCCGTGATGACACCACATGGGTGAAAGGGCAGCTCCAGGAATTGAGCACTCGCTGGGACACTGTGTGTAAGCTCTCCGTCTCCAAACAAAGCCGACTGGAGCAGGCCTTAAAACAGGTTAGAGACTTTTTTGGCGACAGCCCAAGGGAGAGGATCCTAGCAGATTCATTCTCATTTCTTTATCAGGATCAGTTCCACCCAGTCTCGAATGTAAAGCCAAACATTGATCTTCTGAATGTTCTACAAGATTTTAATGTTCACTCATATTAGAGAAAAAAATTAATTTGGTTTTTAAAGATCTACAAATGAAAGATGACCTTTGTGGGGCCTTGATAGGGTCATCAGTGCCTGTGACACACAAAGACGTTCAGGCCCGACCCTTTCTCTGACATTACCCCAATGTCCAGGACCTTGGCTGCAGAGAGGCTCAATCTGCTGTGCTTGGTTATTTCAGGCGGAAGAGTTTCGGGACACAGTCCACATGCTGTTGGAGTGGCTTTCTGAAGCAGAGCAAACGCTTCGTTTTCGGGGAGCACTTCCTGATGACACGGAGGCCCTGCAGTCTCTCATTGACACCCATAAGGTAATCCAGCCCCAGGGTGCAGTGACCCATGCTACCCACCAGGGTGAGGGCTGCCCCCTGCTTTTTGGGAATTTCCAACCTCACGTGCAAAGGACTGGAACCAGAATGGGTCCAGATTATTGGTTTGGCAGGAATGAAAGGGAAAGGACTAGTGGGTTTTTTGACACCTTAAACGTCATTCATTTGTTTTTACAAAAGTAATGTGTATTGGTTGTAAACAAGTGAAAACAGCGTGGTATCATATAAAGAAAAATGTGGGCTGTACCACCCCCTAGAATCCTCACCTGCACACAGCTTCATTTGCCTTTACTCACATTACCAGCGTCAGACACTGGACCTCTTACCAAGCTCTATATAGAATATATATATCCAGAATATAATGCAGTCTTGAGGGCCACGGTCTGTCCTAATAAAGTGGGAAATTAATCAGGAGATTTTGATCTGGGCTTTATATGTGGTATTCTGTTGCAGATTTTTTTTTTTTTTTTCCAGTATTTTTTAAATATCCATA
This sequence comes from Panthera leo, assembly GCF_018350215.1. Classification (NCBI taxonomy): domain Eukaryota; kingdom Metazoa; phylum Chordata; class Mammalia; order Carnivora; family Felidae; genus Panthera; species Panthera leo. Next base: position 30,324,802 of record NC_056686.1, read on the forward strand.
GTGTTTTATAGTTGTCATTTGTCTAAGACTGTATTGTTTATATGCATGGAAATGAATAAAAACAGGATTTTTTTTTTTTTTTGAAGAAAAACTAAGAATAGGAAGAGGGTCATGCCTGGTGTGGGATAGGAGGTACCTTTCTGGGTCCCTATACCTTGTCATCTGTAGCAGAGAAAATCATTTTTTAAATTTATTTGTTGATGCTTATTTATTTATTTTGAGAGAGTGAAAGCATGCTAGCGAGCATGAGTGGGAGAGCGGCAGAGAGAGAATCCCAAGCAGGCTCCACACTGTCAGTGCAGAGCCCAACACAGGACTTGATCTCACAAATTGCGAGATCATGACCTGAGCCAAAATAGAATCGGATGCTTAACCGACTGAGTCACCCAGGAGCCCTGAGAAGTCATTCTTGTGTAAACCCTTCACCTTTTCACCTCTTTCAGAACTGGGAACAAAGTGCCAGAGACACCCAAATGCAGGCTTGAGGTCTGTGTTAACACATAGAGGAGGGAAAAATGCATTGAAATCTTTTCCCCCTCACAGGGTAAACTAACAGTGCTGCTAGAGTAGATTTCTCAAGTTTTTGTTTTCAAATCTTTTTTGTTCAAGGAGTTCATGAAGAAAGTGGAAGAAAAGCGAGTGGATGTTAACGCAGCAGTAGCAATGGGAGAAGCCATCCTGGCTGTGTGCCATCCTGATTGCATCACTACCATCAAGCACTGGATCACTATCATCCGAGCTCGCTTTGAGGAGGTGGGTTCCTGGTTGCAGAGGGGACAGCACGTGCCCCATGAAGTGGGTTTCTGGTGAGAAAATGCTACTGAGCTTTCCCCACCCACCCCCAGATAAGGACTCTTTTCACCCACCATGAATATGTCAGTAAGAATTAAGTTAGCGTTTTAGTCATGACTGTTTTCTTGGTAATGAGCCGCATTCTGAGAGAATAGCGCTGGTGTAGTGATGGTTTCAGTGATTAATTCCAGTGGACATGGTTTGGTATTTTTCCTTCCTTCCCGAGAAGTCCTGTGTTTAATAGGATATTCATACCAGATTTGCTTCCAGGAGTGCTGATTGCTCATTCCAGCTCTGTCACTAGAGTAAGAGTGAGGCCTCTGGAGTATTTGAGTGTTCTTCCCCCTTAAAGTCATTGTTAGGATCAGACGGAAGAAAAAACTTTGGAAACAAAGGATGTGCTTGACTGAGAGAGGCAATGGATTTTCTTTCTCTCCCTAGGTCCTGACGTGGGCTAAGCAGCACCAGCAGCGTCTTGAAACAGCCCTGTCAGAACTGGTGGCTAATGCCGAGCTCTTGGAAGAACTTCTGGCGTGGATCCAGTGGGCCGAGACCACCCTCATTCAGAGGGACCAGGAGCCGATCCCTCAGAACATCGACCGAGTTAAAGCCCTCATTGCCGAACATCAGGTATTGTCACCATGTCATGTGGCCGCGGTGTTTCCTGTGTTGCTCATGGAGCCCGTTTCCTTTGCCCTGTGTGTTTGTTTTTAAATGGCTGCTTATCATATTCATACAGATTTAGCAGCTTAAAACAACACACACTTACTCTCTTGCAGTTTCCATGGAGCAGGAGTCTGGGCCTGAGTTAGCTGGGTCTCCTTAGGATCTTACCAGGCCAAAATCTAGATGTCAGCCCCAGCTGCAAGTTCTCACCCAGGCTCATTCAGTTGTTGGCAGAATCTGATTCCTTGTGGTTATAGGACCAGGTCTCCATGTTCTTGCTGGCTGTCAAGCAAGAGTCACCATTAGCTCCCAGAGGCTGCCCTCAGGTCTCAGCCACCTGGCACGCTCACAGCATGGCAGCCTATGTCTTCACAGCCACCAGCAGGAGAGGGTCTCCTAGGTCCTTCTTTGGTATCCTGTGTGGCATTCATTGCTCTGACTTCCTGGTTTTCCTCACTCAGCTGTGAGCTCCTTGGAGTCAGAAGCCATGTCTTATCTCTTCAGGTTTCCCATACCTGATGAAGTAAGTGCCTTGCTCAGTTGTTTCTTGAAAGGAGTGAGACAGTGTACAAAGGCATCTGTGAATTGGTCTGTCCATCATGAGCTTGGGCTTTGTGAGTGGAGTTGCCTGATTCTGTCTCAGTCCAAGAAAACTCTTTAACTCTTTTCCCTGTTTGTGTCTGACAGATGTTTATGGAGGAAATGACTCGCAAACAGCCTGATGTGGACCGGGTCACCAAGACGTACAAAAGGAAGAATATAGAGCCTGCTCACACGCCTTTCATCGAGAAATCCCGCAGCGGCAGCAGTATGTTTCTAGCCTCCTGTGTTAGGGTGTTTCCTTCCTGCTATTTGAAGATGACCACTTTCCAAGTCCCTATCAAAAAACTTCTTTTTGGGGCGCCTGGCTGGCTCAATCAGTAGAACGTGTGACTCTTGATCTCAGGGTTGTGAGTTCAAGCCCCACATTGGTTGTGGAGCCTACTTTAAAATCAAATCAAAACAAAAAACTTCCCCATTTTTTCAAAAACTGTATTTTGAAATGTATTTTAAAATGTTTTTTTGAAACTCACTCTTTGTATACCAACATGCAGTAACTGTATTCCATTTTCTTGGACTGGCATAATTTTGAAGTGGTTGAGCAGATTCTACTGCAGTGGCCTTTCCAGTATTTTGGTCATCAGTGCTAGCTGTTTACGTTTGTCTTGTGTTAATTTAATTAAAAGATAAATCTGCTCCTCTAGAGCCACTGCTTTTTTTGGTTGAGTTGACATTTCCTCAGTTCGCTGAGGACAGAATTGATTTGAAGATATGAAATAAGTACTTGTTGGCTGGGAGGGAAGATCAATAGTTTTGAAATGAGCAGTCCTAATACATGAATATTGCCCATATTTTTTTTTGCATTTACTGACCGGATACCATTTTAAGGGTCTCCTAAGTTAACACATATGGCACTTTCTCTCTGTGAACTGACAAAAGCAGCTTTTCTAATCTCGTAGTTATTTTTCCTTTTAGGGAAGTCCTTGAGTCAGTCCACCCCTCCTCCCATGCCAATCCTTTCACAGTCTGAAGCGAAAAACCCACGAATCAACCAGCTGTCTGCCCGCTGGCAGCAGGTGTGGCTGCTAGCACTGGAGCGGCAGCGGAAGCTGAACGATGCCTTGGATAGACTGGAAGAGGTAAGGCCCTGCCAAGCATCCTTTCCTGGAGGGAGGTGACTTAACCTTCTGAGGCCCTCTTACTATGTGTACCTTGACCTACTTCTCTAGAAGGAGAGGACAGACCAGGGTGAGCCAGTACTGTGTCCTTCAGGCCCCCTAGGAGAAAAGCTCATGGGTGAGGAGACCACTCACAACAGAGTAGGTCATACATAGCACCTAGCTGTGGAAGGCAAGCAAGCAAGTGACCAGCCAGTCCATGAGGCTCTGGTCTGTGATGCGACCCTCCTCAGCACCTGGCTGTGGTCAAGAATCAGAAGCAGAACTTGGCTGAGTTACTTCCAGGTGTGCAGCTTATCACACTAACAACCATTATTGGGCCCTTTATGTAAAGGTGTAAGTTACACAATTAGGAAACAAGGGTAACTTTTATGACCTTGTGATTTCTCTGAATATTCACTAATGATGAAGAGCAAATCTATTTTGAAGTATCATTAACACCAACCTAAAAAAATCTAGTACTACACTTCCTAATTTCTAAAACAAACCTCTAATATCTTCTATATTTTTTTTATTTGTGCCTGTCAAAGCAGCTATGCCCGGAAGTGAGTGTTCTGTGTTTTTTGTTGTTATTTCTGTAGGTCAGTTGAGTTTTAAGCATATTTGGTTTTTGGCTTTTTCTTTTTTCCCTATTCCTTCCAACTTTGGAGTTTGAATGACCAGGGGGAGAACGGCTGCCCTGTCTCAGTCATTCTGAGTCTGTCTCACCAACGTAGTCCGAGCAGCTAAACCTCGCCTTGCCCACTGCTCAGGCCTGCTGTCCTCTGCCAAAGCCAAATATTTCACATGGAGGTCAGACGGGCAGTTTGCCCCCTCTGGCACCATTCCAAAGAAACATGCTTGCTGCACGCACGGGTTGGATTCTTAATGCTTCCAGCCAGAACTCAAATTTTCTCATCTCAGAAAATGATGGGAAACATGAGCCTTCCGACCCGGGCCTCAGTGTGACCACAGTTCTTTTCAAAATCACATAAGTGAGGAGTGCTAAGGACTTCTCTTCTGGGATAGAATCCATTCCCTTACATCTGAGAAGGTGATCCTTCGAAAAGTGCAAAGGGAAAGCAAGGCTGGTTCCACCCATTCTTGTTCCGCGTGCTCCATATTTTCCATGGTGGTTGTTCAGTTACCGTTCCTCTCACTGCTCCGCTATACCACAGCTCATGTAAACAATCACAGCTTTAAGTGAAGGACCCAGATTGTGCCTTCACAAAGAGCACACGGATGTCATTGTTGATGCCCCTCCGGAAGGCCTGCATGGCTTTACTGAATGTCTGAAAGTTTTGGTATGCTCCGGGCAGATTTGAGAGCCAAAAGAATAAATCGTGTTGACACCTATGATTTCTCTCTAGTTGAAGGAATTTGCCAACTTTGACTTCGATGTCTGGAGGAAAAAGTATATGCGTTGGATGAATCACAAAAAATCTCGGGTGATGGATTTCTTCCGGCGAATTGACAAGGACCAGGACGGGAAGATAACACGTCAGGAGTTTATTGATGGCATTCTAGCATCCAGTGAGTTCACTCATACTTCCAAACATGGGTCACATCTGCATTCCTTGCACTTGGTAGAAGCAAGCGATATTCTGGCTAAAGAGTCTTTCTGAAGTTAAAGCAGTAGGGTTAGGGAGGAAGTAACGTAACTGCTTATTATTAAAATTGGCCTATCATTTTGATGGAAAGAAGAATTTCATTTTGCTGGAATAAAAAAAAAAAGGTCTTGTTGACACAGAGTGGCAAGTAAAACCTGTTTGAGGTGTAGATTAAAGAGCCAACTTTTGTGAATGATGAGGTTCTAAGTAAAGTGTTTGAAATTCAAAATTTTTCATAATACCAGTTTCTGACATCTGTATGCAGCTTACAAAATACATGATCTCAATTATTTTTAGCAAGAGAAAGAATTGAGGCATAAAGTAGCTAGGTGACTTGCCAGGGCCACAGAGCACATCTCACAGCTGTGCAACTTTACATGGGTGGCCAAGGAAGGCCTGTCTGCAGAGGTGATATTTAAGGGAAGAGAGGCAAAGGGAACAGCAGGTTCCAAGCGCTGAGGTGGGCATGAACTTGGTATGTTCTAGGAGTAGAAAGATTAATGTGGTTGGGCTGTCATGATCTAGGGGAGTGGTAAGAGATGAAGTTGAAAAGGTCAAGAGCAGCCAACTCATGCAGGGCCTGGTAGGCCCTGGGTGAAGAGAGCAGATCTGACCTCTGATCCTAGAGGCAGCAGGACAGTGGGAAACCACCAGAGGTTTTTCACCTGAGGGACCTATCTGATTCACATTTTAATAAATCACCCTGGCTACTGTAAATATTCACACTTCTTTGGGAAGCAGTTTTTCAAGAGCCTAAGGTAGTTGTCTAAACAGAAAAAAAACTTCATCCTAGTCCATATTGTCACTATTCTGAAATAATCAAAGTATCCAGCAGTAGTGGAGCAGATAAGTAAATTCTCATGGTGGATGGTAGGCCTGTGGGTAGTTGTAATATCACATCTTCCAATATACCTGAAATACTGCCTTTTTTTCTTTCTTTTCTTTTTTTCTTTTGAGTGGGGGAGGAGGGAGTCTATAATCAAAACACTAAAAACTTAACAGTAAGTCTCTGGGTACTGTGTCTTTATAACATTATATTTTCTAAGTGGGCATATATTATTTTTGAGCAAAAAGCAAGACATAAATGTTTTTTCTTTCAAGAAGTATTTATATGTCCTCCAGCAAGCCAAGTAAGCACTGTTCTTTAAAATGTTCCAAATGTGATTGCTTTTCTCCAGAGTTTCCTACCACCAAGTTAGAGATGACTGCTGTCGCTGACATTTTTGACCGAGATGGAGATGGCTACATCGATTACTATGAATTTGTGGCTGCTCTGCATCCCAACAAGGATGCTTACCGCCCAACAACCGACGCAGATAAAATTGAAGACGAGGTATGGGAAATAACTGTATTTTGAGCACATGTTTGACCATAGTGGTTGGGTGCAATGACCATATCAGCCCTGTGACTTAACTGTCACAAGATCATTATTTGGAGTCCTGTTTGGCAAATTCCCATTTGGAGGATGATTCCCCAGAGTATCTCTGGCTGTTGAGCTCTCTCTTTCAGTCTAGATGACTTTTTACTCAAATGAGTCACATCTGTGGTTCCTCCCATGTTCACAGACTTACCACACCCATTCCAGTTCACAGACACCATGTTGCCTAGAACAAGTCCTCTCTCAGTCCTGGGCATTCTGTGTCAGTATCCAGGAGCATGTGGTCTTCAAATAAGGCATTTAAGGAGTAAAATGTGAAGTAATGTTTAACACGGTGTATACCAACCAACCTTTCTGCCTAGTTAAAAATTTTCTCCATGTTGAAAATCTCATCCATCACATTGAAAATAGCAAATTCATTAGTAACACATGGAGATCTCAGGATTTATTGATCCTAGAAAAGGAGAGGTTAGTGGGGCAGGTCTTGGGTATGGCCTGGAACACCCCAGGACTAACCTCTGGGGACTCTGAGGCTCCTAGGTTTAAATTTAAAACAGTTCATAGTTTGCTGTACTTGGTTTGATTTTGATGCATGCATATTAGCACATTTCTCTGAAGGAACTTGGAAACAAATGTATGACCAACAAATGTGTGACATGTATTAATTTGGAATAAAGGATAAATGCATGTATCAAAAATCTAAAATATCTAAAAGAGAACAATTAGCTTTCTGTTTACATGTAAAAATCTTTGTTTCTCTGAAGAGGAAGTCTTGTTTTACCCCTCACACTTTCCTTTTTTTGTTGTTCACAACCAATAGGTCACAAGACAAGTGGCTCAGTGCAAATGTGCAAAAAGGTTTCAGGTGGAGCAGATTGGAGAGAATAAATATCGGGTAAGGAAGAGAAAACTAGTCCTTTGTGGTAGTTGTTCCTCCTATATGGTCCTTCCAGGTGAAAGTAACCTGGCACACAGCTGACCAGATGGTCCCACCTTCCCTCTACCAACGCTTGGAGGACCAGAGCCAGTAGGACTTAAGATGTGGTCACTCTCTGTAGGTTCTAGAGGTCAGGTGTCCTGCTGGGCTAAGCTTAGTGCCCTACATAGTCCCATCTGAAAAATAGCGTCATATTTAGCTAACAGGCTTGTACTTGAGTTCCAGTATAGGAGACATATCGAAGTTCTCTCTTTTGCTGACCAAAGTCTTTAGGGAAATGGAGACACTTGTTCCATAAGATGAGGCAACAATTACCTGAAGACTGACGGATTACCCCAAAGTGCTGAGCATTGTGAGCCTGAGTGGCTCCCGAGCTCAGAGGTGGCTGGAGGAACTCTGTCAAGGTCCCAAAGGATGCTCTGTCTGCTCTGAGCTGATCACTAAGGGGACGCCAGCCTCAGTAGTCTTCCCTGGAAGGCTGTGCTGAGTGTGGACGTAATTGACCATGAATGATGCTGTGTTCTAGCTTCTTTTGGGACCTGGCTTGGGGCATAGGAGGGATCTGAAACAGCACTTCTAAATATATTCAGCTTATCTGGATTCTCTGAAGTCCTAAGGAAAATCTAGGATTGGTAAAGAGGGTTCAGATTGTACAGCTTTTTGTACTGAGTTAGAAACAGGGAATCTAGGTTCCATCAGTATGTTAAAGTGTCTTCTAAGTACACCAAAACCACCCTGGGCTGCTCTTTAGCTGGCAAGTGTTGGGTGATTGTGCCTTGGATCCAGTCCAGGGCATCTAGTTAATAAAACTTTAAGCAATCTTGTGCTTGCTTATTGCTTTTTATTTTCTTGTTGTTGTTTTTTTAATGCCTTTGAGAGACATGAATTAACAAGAGCAATAGAGTGGAAAAGTTAGGTCTTAATTTATTTGTAAAACCACGCCCCTGTGGCAGGAGCTCTCGAAGAATATGCTTGAAGACTGGTAACGTGATTGCATGATTTTTGTTCCTTAGTGTTAATTTGACAAAATGTTCTCTGTTTTTTTTTTTTTTTCTTCTATTTCCTCCATCCTTTACTCTTTTGTCTATAGTTCTTCCTCGGCAATCAGGTACAGTGTGCCTTGCAACATTCTCCTCGGTGGAAATGGTCTGTGTAGCTCGTGCTGCCTGTTCTTTGCTGTGGGGAGAGGACATAATCTGAAGCATGCCTGGGTCACATCTGGTTGTCTTACCAAGTGGAGAAACTGCTAACAGGGCTGATATTGTAAAGCTGTCTTAGCAGCAGGATAGAAGTACGTTATTTTTTAAAGGAGATGAAATTTTCCATTTAAAATTAGATTGGCTAAAAATGGTATTATGCTGGACTGAGTTTGAAGTAATGTGATTCAGGGGAATTTGAAGCTGTGGTATCGATCCAACGTGCTTCTAAAAGCAACCAGGTCTTATACTTCTGTTTTGGAAATCAGAATACCAAACAGCACAGTTCTGATTTATACCAGTCTTTTGACAGTTAACACAAATTTTATAATGTACAATAAATCAAAAAAGTCTTGGGGTACTTAAGTACTCCATCCATTTAAAGGCCTTATTAATATTTACTTGTATTTACATGTTTTATAATTATAAGGTGCCTGAGAACTATAGTGTAGCAGTCATGATTGGCCATAGCCTCAAGTGTGCTGATTATGTCCAGCCAGCCAAAATCTCAGGGATCAAATTAGACTTGCAAGAAAAGATTAAATGCTTTTGACTCTGCTTGGTAATTCTAACCATACAGATCTTTTGAGGGCTCTGGGGTCCTGTGCCTTCAAATGGAAGGAAGTTGCATGGGTAAAGTCTGTCTTGTGATATGAAATCAGAACCACTAAGAGTTTATTTGAGGCCTTCAGTCAATATTAGGTTCTAGGTATTGCAACAGTCATTCACTCCAATAACATTCTGGGCCAGTGGGAAGAACAGAGGATAGAAAGAAACTGGGTTTAAAATGTCATTGCATGAAAGTGCCAAGTCATACCTAAAAGTTGTACCTGTTTGCTAATAACCTGCACACACAGCCGGCGGGTCCTTGAAGTGGCAGTGACCTCCTCCTCTACTGCTCCACTGACAGTAAGGGTCAGACGAGTTAGCTCCAATATTGGAAACAGAGTCCTGGAGTTCATTTTGTGCATGAGGCACCTGAGACCCAAAGGATCCCATGCTGATAGTCACACAGCTAGTGTCAGAGCCACTGCAAGAACCCAGGTCACTGTAAGGGATTTTCCAGTGAAGAGAGGGAAACAAGTTACTGTCACCCCAAGACATTTCTGGGGCCTCTGCCTCACTGCCCAGCTTTGCCAGGTTTGCACAGCTCCCCATTTTTAGAGCTGCTATGGCCCCTTCTACTACTCTGGCCTCAACTTCCCCCCCCCCCCCCAGCCACTTTTGCTACTGGCTTGGATCAAACCCCCTTTTCCTTACAGCTCAGCAGAAACAAGTTAGAATCTTTCAGAGAGCACTTCAGAAAAAAAAAATAAGGACAAAAGAGGAATGAGTCAAATGAAGTAATTCTAAGCACTGACAGATAAAGTACAGGGCACAGTACTAATAGAAGGATAAGGTACTTCTTGGAGTCCCTTCCAGACTCTCGCTGTGGAGGATGTAGTGGCCCTTACTTCCTCCCTCTCCTCACCAAGCCAGAGAGAACCCCGACTAGTGACTCTGGCGTCACTGCTCTTGGTTGTGGTGGGATTCTCCGTTCCTCTTGCGGTGCCTCCCGTTTCTTCTGCTGGGCCAGCTGATGAGGGAGGCACCCTCAGAGGCCCAAGAGGCAGCTTCCTTCCCAGGACAGGACGTTTATTCCCTCACATCTCTGGGCACCCATTTCAGTGCTTTTTATATTACACCATGCTGTTGCTGTGGTCACTCTGTATAAAATCTTAACAACTGTAGATGAGAGATATAGTCATTCGAAAATGGAGTCATTTTCAAAGTAAAGGATTGGGGAGGGGGGTAATACTTTTTCAGTCACCTTGCTGCCTATATAAACAGTGCACTTGAGCCAGTGCAGAGTAATACAGAGAATTACTGCAAATATATTAATTTTCAGGGAGGTTGGTTATGTGTCTTTCTCAAACATCCTTTCTGGCATTTTCAATTTTTATGCCTTGTTTCAAAGTTGTGGTTCTCCTTTATAAATTTAAAAATGTAAATTAACTAATTAGTCCCTTCACTCCCCCGCCCCCACCCCAACCCCAGCATTCTCCTTGAATTAAATAATTTTAGGAATGCTATTTCTCCAACCAAATGTTTGATTTTTGTTTTGGGATCTCCACATGATTCTCTTTTGTTGCCTCTTATTTTAGGAAGAGGGTAATTTATTATGCAGTAGGAAACTCCATATGTTAACGGGGCTAAGAAATAGGGATGTTAGGTGAGGAAAGAGGAAAAAATAAATATCAGAAAGTCATACTTGTCTTAATCTCTGAAATTGATTGTTGAATACTATATAATCATGGTAGATTAAAATTTTATTTTCTTCAACTAAATTTTTTAGTAAAATTCTATAATCATTTGTTTAGCTGAAGAAACTTTTCTGCTTGGTGACCTCACAATTAGAGAATATAGAGGGCTTATTTCTGAAAACCTTGTGTGGAAAATCAGTTTTCCTTCTAAGCTCGTAATAATGATGGCTTTGCAAGGGTTTCCTTAAGGCTTGAAATAGTATTTGCTGTTCTTCATTTACCTTTTGAGCGCACTGTATTCAGAAGTTGACATATACTTTATGTCTACCATTTATGAAAGCAAACTAACGTAACAAAGAATTTTACTACTGGGTTTTAATTTGGGCAGAATGTTTAAAAGAACCGAGGTGAGCTAACATTTGTCCATCCTCTGCCCTGCCCCACAGTAGAGGCATGACTACCAAAAGCTAACTTGATCCCAAGAGAAAGACACTGGTCTTTACCTTGATATCTCAGCTGTTCCATGTTTTAAATTCTTTTGTGAAAAATGCCAAATAGTTAAAATTCTCCTGCAGACTGTCAAACTGTCATGTGTCATGTCTGAATACAGTCTGCTCTGGGAAGAAGGCCTCGGCCTGCTCTAGGACACAGTCACTCATCACTGTCCCCTTGGTCCTGCAGTTTGGAGACTCTCAGCAGCTGCGGCTGGTCCGCATCCTGCGCAGCACAGTGATGGTCCGAGTTGGTGGAGGATGGATGGCCCTGGATGAATTTTTAGTGAAAAATGATCCCTGCCGAGGTAAGGAACCTTCCTGAGCATAAATTACACATTAGGTACTCCCTCACTGCTGATCTTTATCTTTCATGCTTACACAAAGTGTTGCTAGTGGGTCTGTTTGGGTTTTACTTTGTTAAGCTACCTAGATGTCACTCCACCAGCACAGACTGGAACTTGAGGGTGCCTGAGTAGACCAAGAAGAGAAAGCAGGAGAGGTGGATGCTGTCAGGGGAGACATGTTTTGAGATACAGTAACAAGAATTAGGAATTTATTGGCATCTTCCAGTGTTTCGGTTTGAGCCGTTAAATTAACACTAGCCTGGAAAGGAGCCTAATGAAGCCTCTGAAGTTCCTGGTTAGTGCTCCTGATTCCTATGCCGGAAACTCGGGGAGGGTGTTGGGCTCCTCCCATGCAGGGAAGGACTGCATCTCCCATGGCTAGGAGAGGGGATAATGAACACCTAGCCCTCAGCACAGATGCTTCTAAGACAGGTGATCACTGAAGGAAGACCCTGGGATGCTGAACTTGAAAGGGTGGGCATGCCAGCCCAAAGGCAAAAGAAGATGGGAAATTTCATGTGAACGATGGCAGCTGCAGCTACAGGCATGTGAGGGCTGCAACAGAGGAGAGGGGATCAGGTTCCGGTGGCTAAACCCTCTTCAACTGCGGCCTTTCCCTTTTCCTGCTGGCCAAGCTGCATGTGGGTATACAGGAGGCTCCTCCACTGTCTGCCAGTTTGTCTTTCTTGACCAGTTTCTGCGTTTCCTGCTCTGTCTCTGTTTCTTTGTGTTTGTTTATTTTTTTATTCTAGTTCACCATCCTGGGAGTAAAATAAAGCGCTCTGATTCCAGCTCTTCGATTTCCAGTCAGTCTCCCATAGGTTGGCTTTTAAGCTTTGTCCCCCTAACCCACACCCCAGCCCACTGAGAATGGCTTTGCTTCTTAAACTGTGGTGCCTCTTGGCTCTGTGGCATCTGCTGCCTTTACGAATGCTTTGAAATAGCCAAGCCCTAGCTTTTCTAACTGTTATAAGTTGATGGAGCATAGAACCCTTCTGTTGAAACAGTACCCATGGAATTTGTTCAGAGTTTCTGTACATTTAACAAATACTTACATAGCTTTTTAGATGCCACACGTTGTTATAAGCAGTTTACATATGATAACACATTTACACGGCTATGAGGTGCAGACCAATATTGTCTCCATTTTACAGAATAGGAAATTAAAGCACAGAAAAGTTAAATAACTTACCTGAGGACAGACAAGTAATAAATGGCAGAGACAGGATTCAGTTCCAAGACAGTCTGGCTCTAAAGTGTGTTCTCCTGATCAAGGTGCCATGTGTCTCAGAGGCTGGCATACCCACCACCTCCCCTTTGTGTGTGTGGATTGCTGGTTCGGCCTGTGTAATTAAATTGGTGAGGCATATTTATAAACCTGGTAGAAATGTTTACAGTACAGTTACATAACTTCTTTGGAAGTGATTTATAGTCCTATTTTGAAGTGTTTAGAGCTAAAGGGTGCAGTTCTCACATGAATTCAGATATGCCCATAAGTAGCTTCTTTTATTTTAACTCATTCTGCAATTACTCCAGTAAACAAAAATAATTTTAATTAATTAAAAAAAAGTTAATTTTAAAAGCACCTATTCTGATAAAAACTTGAAAGTGTTTAATCATTTTTAGAAGTTACTATGTTGCAAACTAATTTCCTTGATATAAAAGTCCTCTTTCATGGTTTTACATCAGGAGCAGGAGCAATGTATATATAGGATTTTAACCATAACTCAGTAAGACAACATTATTTTTTTTCTAAACCTATTAGTAAGATTTTGGGGTTTTTTTTGTTTGGTTCGTGTTTTTTTGTGGGGAGGGTCTTGTATGATTGGACTAAACAAATAAACAGAAGAGATACTGCATGTGACATTTTGGAATCTGGTTGCCTGTTTGCTGCCTGCTTTACTTGCTCTGTTTACAATAACTTTATGCTGATGGCCAAGGGGAACACTGCTTGCTTTGTCCTTACATTAATAGCTAAAAACTGGAACCCCAAGAAAGTTTGGGAGGGCCGTCTAGTACCTGTATTCTGTGGAAAATAGTAGCCTTTTCAGCATCCCTTGGAGAAAACAAGGTAAGGCTTTCCTCTATGCCTCTCCAGGAATGACCTCCTAGCACTCAGTAATCCTCTCGATTGGGCTGATTGCAGAGTACAGAACTGCCCAGCAGTCTTAGTTATCATAACTCTACCAGTGACAGGATGAGTATTTCTAATCAAAAAATTGCACTAGGAGGTGAACACTTACGGGCTGTGGTGGATGTAAGAAGTGACTGGGGAGGGCATGAATATCACAAAGAGGAGAGTTCTTGAAGCTATCTAGGATTCTGTGAAGATTCATGTGGCTTCGAGAAGCACCACTTAGGGTAGATTTTATATTCATTTGTGTTGCATTTCCTTGGCTGTCTAGACCATAGAGAATGTTAGACTGAGGATAGAACAAAATTTATGACAGTATAATACTAACACACACAGTCATTTGTTACCTCCTGCTATATAGCTGCTTAAAAAGGTGAGTGAGAGAGGCGCCTGGGTGGCTCAGTCGGTTGAGCATGACTCTGGTTTGTGCTCATGATATAGTTCGTGGATTCGAGCCCTGTGTCAGGCTCCAGGCTGGCAGTGCAGAGTCTGCTTGAGATTCTCTCTCTCCCTGCTCCTACCCCACTCACTCTTCTGTCTCTCAAAATAAATTTAAAACAAAAAGTAAGAGAGGAGCGCCTGGGTGGCTCAGTCAATTAAGCATCCAACTCTTGATTTCAGCTCAGGTCATGATCTCCTGGTCATGAGTTTGAGCCCCACCTAGGGCTCTGTGCTGACAGCGCAGAGTCTGCTTGGGATTCTCTCTCTCTCTGTCTCTCTCTGCCTCTCTCTCTGAAAATAAACTTAAAAAAATAAAGTGAGAGAGCTCTCAAACCGCGCATTGCTTTAGCCAAACATACAGTGAAAATATTCAACTAGGTAGGTTCCCAACACTGCCAAAATTGGAGGTTTCAGTTTCTGAATTCATCCATGGCAAAGGAGATCATGATGTTTTGGATAGAGATGAAAACAGTGCCCTGCCTAAGAACAGATCTACTTTTAGGGTACTATATATGTTTTTGAGCACTAGACAAATTAGTTCCTCCAAATAAGTGGAGATCTAGAACACTTCATTCATGAAGATTTAAAAGACAATTTGGCTTAGAACTGATTGTTTTCCTTTTCTTTTTATTGTTGTAAAATATACATAACATAAATTTACCATCTTAACTATTTTCGAAGCGTTCAGCAGCATTAAGTACATTCACACTGTTGTGCTACCATCACACATCCACAGAGCTCTTTTTATCTTGTAAAACTGAACTTCCATATCCATTAAACAGGAGCTAAGAACTCAATTGTGACTGGCCATCCTGTTCTAGCCAACATCATGTGGCCAGCCTAAGTCCCTTAGAAAATGGTGGCCCCTTTGGTGTTGAAAAACTAGAATGGTTGCCTTCGGGCCCTGGTCTCCAACATGTGATCTTCAAAAAATTACAGTCAAGTGTTTTTGGAAAACACCAGCTTAAAGCTAAGGCAGGTTTCTTTACTGTAGGTCTCCCTAGAGCTCACAAAATGCTAATCTCATTAAGGCTCTTCCAAAGGGGGAAGGTGTTTATTGAGCTCTTTTTGTAGGAACCCTCTCAGAAAACCTTAGTTTGGGAAATTCTGCTGTAAACAATGGAAGACCATGGAATGATTTTGAGCCATTTAGAGTTATCAGGTTTTTATTTAGAAATTCAGTTCTAGGGGATGAGATGAGAAATGAGACCAGTTGGAAGCCTGTTCTATCCCGTGCATGGTGGAGGAGATAGCCCATGATCCACATAAGTGTAAGGAGGTTTGGGGGTGTGGGAATGCACTGGGGATTTGAGGAGCTTTAGAGGATAGAATCAGGAGGCCAAACTGCCATCAGGAAGGAGAGACCTACACTACCCCCCTGGTTTCTGGCTCTGATCATGTCTAATCAGTCACTGGGTATAAGATTCTGTGATCCAGCAAAGGGTCTGCGCACGGGACACGTTTGGATTCAGGCACAACTGTATGATGGCAATGAGGTGTCAGGTCGGTGAGCTCATCGCCACCGGGTTCAAAAGCTAAGAGGGAGAACAGGACTACAGACAGAAGCAGGGGACATCAGTGTTTGATAATGGGCGGGAAGGAGGAAAAGCAGGAGAGAGAGTGTCCTGGGAGCCAAGGGAAGAGAGTATTTCAAGACAAGAGCAGTTATCCCCCCACATGGAAATTACAACAGCAGAGAGGTGTTTTTACTTGTCAGATTATTAGATTTTTATCTGTACATGTATATGTGTGCACATGTGAATAACAGCATTAGCCAGAAGGAAGTAATTTCAGTATACTCCTGCATTATTTTGGAGAGTGTATGTTGGTATAAAATTTGGGAGATCAGTTGAGAAGTATCAAAAATCTTGTGTGCATCCTTTCTCCCCAGAAAATGCACTTAACAGAAATTTATCCTAAGGAAATCATCATCGATATGCACAAAAACCTTTTACGAGTAGTTTGTCACGACATTGTATATGATGTTTAAGAAATTGTAAGCAAATTAGAAATATAACTAGTAGGGTTGGTTAAATAAATTGATGTCCATATGATGAAATAAGGCCATGCAGCTAGTTGAAATTATGCAAGACCTGTCAAGCATGGAGGAATGCTCCTGATGTTTTTGTATTAAATTATATATGTACACATACACAGTTGTGCACAGGAATAAAGACACACCCATCATTGTAAGTGATGTCCCTTAGGTTGTAAGATGAAGGAATTTTTATTCTCGTTGTACTTTTCTGTATATTTCAACCTTTGTACAGTTTAAAGCTATCAGTAATAACTTGGCAGAGTGATTTAGGTGCTGTGGTGGGGACGGGAGCCTGAGTGAGGTAAGGGACGAGTGGAGAACCGCTAGTGTAGATGAGGATGTGAGGAGCGTGGGGCGGGGAGAGAGCTCAGGTGGAGACGTGGCTTCTAGTCCCAGCCCTACCACGGCTCTCCTTGACCTCAGCCTTGTGAGTGCTTCAGTTCCTTTGTCTGTGACAGGGATGCTAACAGGTCCCTGGTGACAGTCAAGTGCCCTACTGCATGTGATGACATTCTGTAAATTGTGCAGTGCACGAGCAACATGATATCATATCATTACATTTTAAATGTAATGCTGTGGCGCTCACCTGAGGTCCTGCTTCAGAGTCTTCCTCTTGTATCACTCTGTTGTTTTTGTCTGGGGGAGCCGGTGCACAAGTAAACTGTTAAATGTTTACTAAGTTTAAATTACACGACTGAAGTTCTGTACAGCTCAGGGACATAAGCATTTCTTTTGGGGTGAATCCTCAGCTAAGTAATGATTTTTATTCATCACTATTATCTTAGTGCCTTTGTTGTGTGTCCACTGTTACGCTGGGCACTTCAGCAAACACAAAATAATGAAATGTAAGTCCTGAACCCACAGTTATTAGTGATGAGAAGTCTTACTGAAGTTCCCATGTTAGTGCTGAAGGAAATTCTCTTGGAGAATCTTTAGTGTAGACACAGGGGAAAACACTGAAGTCCAGAAAATGCATGAGTACAGAACCCAAGGACAAGGAATGAGCCTTGAGGGGCACATGCTGTTGGGGCCTGAGGAGGAAGGAAACAGCGTTCATAGGCCATCGAGACAATGGGATCAGCCGGAGGAAACTGAGGCCCAGGGCAGGAAGACCTGGTTGGTAGCTGAGCCTAGATTGTAACTCAGGTTTTGATACCCACATTGGCCCTTTTAACCTGACACTTTGATATGTTATGTCAGCATAATATATTGAGAAGAATTTGATCTAGGAATTTGGTACTACGCTGCTTGGACACCCATGAAACCTGATTTAAAATCTCATTGTACCAAAATTCCTCAGTTCCCTTGAAGACCTGCAGGTTTGGGCAGAAGAGGGGGGTGGGCACAGGTACCTCAAATCTGCTAAACCCATGGTTCCTGGCCAGAGTGAAAAATCTTACTAGAAAAGAATGACAAACATTTTGTTTATAACAGTTCTTTTCCCAAGTTTCACCAGAGGTCCTGTTGTTCAGATCTATCTAGCGTATTCTAAAAAGTGAGCAGTTTAGGATAGATGAAGGAGGGAGGAAGTTATTACAGGATAAACCCTTTTGGTGAGAAATAATCTAAGGACATATTCCAGAGGAATTATTTCTTTTAAATTAGCAGTGTCTTTCACATTTAACATTTACATTGGTCATCCTTGGAATCCTCTGACTGAATCCAAATTTTAAGTTCTGGTTATACAGCTCCAGAAAGCCATGGGACAGCACCTGTTGGCCTTCAGAGCAGTTTCCAGATCGCCTCCCACCTGACATTCCTGCCACTCACCATTGTCCCTTAAGCTTCTTGTCGCTTTCAGTTTTTGATCTCACATTTCTCACTGGCAAGTTTTGTGCATGGTCTCAATCTTTCTCTCTCTCCTCCCACATGTTTACTTCTTAATGATTTTATCCCAGTCTTTTTACCATCCTGAGTTCCTGGACCGCTTCCCTGGGGATTGTTAGCAACTGAATTCAAATAAGAGTCTGGACAATGTTGATTGCAATGATCTGTTTTTCTCCACTGTCCTGCAAAAATCTGAGCAAAAAGTACACATGTACTATGAGAGAGAAAAGAGGGGTTTTGATCTAATGTCAGAGGTTTGTGCACTGCTGCATCCGCTTTCTTTGACCCGTTACGGTGTGCTTACCCCAGGGGACAGTGACATGGCAAGATCATTACCACAGAATGAGATGCTACCTCTTATATAAAATTCTTTATCATGGCAAACCAATGAGGCTTATTACTTCATTGCTATGGGTAAGAATCATGACAGACTGACAAATCATGAATTTATTTTAAAAGAATCCACAGATAGTACTAAATCTATAACTTAATAGCTGTTATCATGGGGTCAAGCAGCTGTATGACTGTCAAAGACACATTTTTTTTTTTTTTTAAGATTAACTGACATTGTATGTGTGTGTTTGTTCCTTTTTAGCACGAGGTAGAACTAACATCGAGCTTAGAGAGAAATTCATCCTGCCTGAGGGGGCATCCCAGGGAATGACCCCTTTCCGATCACGGGGTCGAAGGTCCAAACCATCTTCGCGGGCTGCCTCCCCCACCCGCTCCAGCTCCAGTGCTAGTCAGAGTAACCACAGCTGTACATCCATGCCGTCTTCTCCAGCCACCCCAGCCAGTGGTACCAAGGTATGTACTGACACTGACCTCTCTTATGGCCTTTGTCCCTGTTCCCATATTTACAGAAGTTTGGTGTTAAGTGTAGCCTCTGAACGCCTCCAGCCAGGAGAGGAACATGAAGATACACTGACCAAGCTCTACCTAGACCAGTCTCTCCAGGCCACAATAGAGAACAGGACCTTTAAGATTTTACTTTGAAGGACATTATTAAAATATGAACTCAGATCGTTAAGTCAGAAACACTTCTTTCCACATAATCTCCCATCCAGAATTACTAATTTTGGAAATCCAGGCACTCTCTGTGCAGCTGAAGCCAGCGAATAAATTTGGTTGTTTTGATGGGTTACTTATAAAGTATGGCTGTTGCCTTTCTGCCTGGTCCCTTTTATCCTGTTAAACTGATGCACGTTTTGTTTTGTTTTCTGTTTCTTTAAAATTCAGTGTCTTCTATTTATTTTTTGTGTTCCCAATTTGCTTCCTTTCTGTTCCATTTTCAATTGTTCCCATCCTTCCCTTTGGATTTCCGTTTCGCAGACTCCACTTCAGTTCCCTCGCTGTTATGACAAACCCTGGTTGGTAAACAGTAAAGCTGGCACCCCTGTCAGGGACAGCCATTATCCTGACCTCCAGCTGCCCAGCCCCGAGGTAGAGTATGGTTTTGCTGACTAAGGACACGGTCACGACGAGGCCCTCGCTAATGCCAAGAACTGGATCGGCTCCTCTTCCTGACACAAGTCCATGCTCTTTTCCATCTGTGTGGTGCTTGCTCTCACAGCCGATTCATCTAGTCAAGTGCTTTTCAGGGGTTTCTAACTCGGATTCACCAAAATTGGAGATAAACAAGAGATGCCTAAAACTGGATTAACAACTTGCTGCCAGTGTTTAGAATGATGTTTTTCCAGGGTGATGAACAATTGTCATTCCTGGTGATATGTTGATGGATATTATTTATAAAACTCGGGCCTCTCGGAGTCTCCAAACCTCAGATACACAGACGAGTTATGAACACTTGAAATTCAACTACGGTGCATGTTCAGCAGTGTTCTATCTTTGCTAGAACAGAAGAGTGGCTGGCGTCCCCTGCCCTGAGCCACGTCCTCAGGGTGGTTGATACTGCCAAACTGGTGTGAGGGGCGGGTGCTGCCTTCTTCAGCCAAACACCGCATCAGCGAACACTGCTCCAAGGCTCAGATTTTAACTTCTGAATTTAAGTCACGCGGATGTGTGACTAGTGGCCTAGTCACTTCGGTGTCTGAAGCCTTGATTTGAATACACATGCTGGCAGTTAAGCATGTTTGAGTGCAGTCATTAAAATGCCCAAAGCATTTGTGGAAGAGCAGTGTTTCAGAAACAAAACATGGGCTAGTGGCTTGTCTGATAGCGGGAAAATTTGCATTCTAGCTCCTGCTGGGAAATACTGGTTCCTTGTGCCTCAAAAGATAGCATTGCCTTCAGTCATGCAAAGCTTCAGCCCCAGAAGGCGAAGGCGGGAGATGTAAGAAGCCAGTGCCTGTGAATGGGCTGCTGCTTTGGGATTCATCCGCTCTGAGCTAAAGCTCCAGTTCAGAAATCTGTCTGGTTTAGAACATGATCTGGGGACCTCCTGCCACCAAAACCCCAGGACTCTACCTGCTTATCTTGCTTTCCTTCTTCCTTAATGGCTCCAGTTTCATGAAAGTCTCAAAAGTTCTAAAATTTTAAATGTATTTATGAAGTACAAAATGCTCACAGGATTCTAATAGATCAGCCTTTTTGTTTCATCTTAAGGCTTTACCTTTTGCTCATTTCGAGGTTTCATCTTTCCTTACCTGTGGGTATTTTCTACAGGCCACATCCCGACGTGGACTCCAGCCCAGGGCCTCCAGGGCTGCGGTCTCGCCAGCGGCATGCTCACGAGCAGTAGCTTCTGAAACTGGTGCTCCTCCTCCTGTGTGGGCCAGGAGCATTTGCGCTTGACTGTTAATCACTTTCTGTCGCTTTTGCTTTTTTTCCCTAAATTAAATATGAGAAACACAGTGAAAACAGGTTGCTTTATTCTTCCATTTGTATGAACATCTTAAAGGTCCTGGAAAACAGTTTACACAATTTATTTCAAAGAAAAATTAGAATAGTGTTATGGTATGAGTGATATTTAAAACAGACTTAAAAATTCTTAATGAGGACTTCCAAATTAAGTCTACTACTGTCTTAAAAAAAAAACAAAACAAAACACTCAAATGGGAAATGTTTTCTCCTGCTGGTAGCAGTAGTAATAACGTGTATCTGTCCAGCTCTTTTTCCATTAGGAAGTGCTTCTACACATGATTTATTCATTCGGCAAGTTTTTATTGAGCCCCTCTTCTGTGCCAGACACTGTTTTAGGTGCTGAGGATGTGACAGTGAACAAAGTCCCTGCTTTCATGGAGCTTACACTTTAATACAGGCGAGACAAACCACAAACAAGGATATCTATTGTATGTTAGGTGGTAATAAGTGATATGCCAGAAAATAAAGCAGAGGAAGAAAACAGAAAGTTAGAGTGTCACTCTAGTAGTAAGGCAAGACCTCTCTGATGGGTCATTCAGCCAAGCCGCCCAAAAGAAACAAGGGAGTGAGCCACACAGAAACAGGGTGGGAGGAACAGTGAGGAGACCATGGTGGCTCAGTGGATTGAAAAAGAAAGAGTGTGCTTATCTGCAGTTTTTCCAGTGAGGGAAATGGACTGAAAGATCTTGGTTTGACTGAAGTTCCTGCACCCATCCAGTGAGAGAAGTTGGATTGATATTGGCATCTTCATATGAAATATTTAGAGCTAGAACGCATGTTTGAAATTTCTAGCCCCAACACTTCGACACTCAGGATTATTTGGATTTTTTTTGGCCATTTCTGGTGGAAATTTGTCAGTAACTTTCTAGTAGAAATATAGAAGACATTATGAAATTTTGAATTGGAACATAAGACCTTTTCTGGGGTGGAATCCTCAAACTATATGACCTAGGACACTTTCAAAAATCTTTGTTTTCCTGGACTTTTAATTTGCTTTTCAATCAGTTAGGTGTAAGGAGGCTTAAATAGACCTTTTCAGATTGAATTTCAAAAATTTCACCTAGTAAGTAGAACTTGTTGAAAAATTTTTTTAAGGTTATTCCATCAACAGGGAGCAAGCTGAAACGACCAACCCCAGCCCTTCACTCTAGCCGCACATCCCTCGCTGGTGATACCAGCAATAGTTCTTCCCCAGCCTCCACAGGTGCCAGAACGAATCGAGCAGGTAAGTGCCTGCCCCCATCCACGTGCACTGGGGTGAAAGGGGAAGGGGAGTGGCCAGGCTAAGAACTGGGGGACAGCAGCCTCTGGGTGGTGCTTCACTCTTCCCCAAGGAAAGCAGATAATGAGAGCAGCACACAGATGTGATGTCCAAAGAGAGACCTGCAGATTTTCTGCTGCTCTTTCCTTTCCCTCCTGCCACTGTAGCTGCCTGCAGCCATGCCTTCTGAGAGCAGATGTGTCCACAGCTAAAGCCAGGCCCCTGTTCTTGACCAGAAATGACTGTATTTGAGAGAATCTAAAAGGCAGGAGGGACCTCCTGAAGTGGGCTTTTCCTCAGAAGGCCACCCAGTGTTGGGGCTGGCAGTTGGCTAGTAATTTTTCCAACATTCTGCATTTATTATAGCCACTGGCAAGCAGAGAACATCAGGGAAAGATCGCATCTGTTCACCTGTTGATATTCCCCATGCAAGTCCAGGAATTGGCCTCATTTCTGGCTTTCTGTTTGCCTGCCCGACCCCCCACCCCTGCTAGCAGGCTCTCCTCTATGCCCAGGTGACTGAGCAGCCCCACTCGGCACTACTCTGTGGTCAGCACACGAGGTCACTGTGCTGAGAGAAGCTGCTGTCTAATCCTTAGGAGGCAAGCTTCTCAAGCAGAATCACAAAGCCCGAAAAGGTTTCACTGGCTGCTGTGTAGATGAAAAGATGGGGTCCAGAAAGGCTCTGATCTGCCCAACATCACACAGCATATCTGGTGGTATTTACATCAGAGCCCTAGCCTCTGGTCGCTTGTCCTCACCACCCCCCATGTTGTCTCTATTAAGTCTGCTGCTTTATTCTCAAATTCCAGACCCTAAAAAATCAGCCAGTCGCCCTGGGAGTCGGGCCGGGAGTCGGGCCGGGAGTCGGGCCAGTAGCCGGCGAGGAAGCGATGCCTCTGACTTTGACCTTTTAGAGACACAGTCTGCTTGTTCAGATACTTCGGAGAGCAGTGCTGCAGGAGGCCAGGGCAGCTCCAGAAGAGGGCTAAACAAGCCTTCCAAAATCCCGACCATGTCTAAGAAGACCACCACTGCCTCCCCCAGGACTCCGGGTCCCAAGCGATAACACTGTACAAGCACCCCCAAGCCTCTATCCACTTTGAAGCCTGCTCCGTACATTGGGTGTATATTTATTCTGAACAGGAGAAGTTATATTGTTAAAAGTGTAAAAGAATAATTGTGTTATGAAGCTGCCTTATTTTTTTTCTTTTTGTAAGTTACTATTTTCATGTGAATATTTATGTAGATAAAATTCACCTCCTGGTAACCCTGTAATGGATGGGGCCCAGAAATGAAATATTTGAGAAAAACAAGTGAAAAGGTCAAGATGAGAATGTGTATTAAAAAAAAAAAAAATGCCTCTAAATAGGGTTTCTGCGCGGTGCAGGGTTGTAAACCTGCTTTATCTTTTAGGATTATTCCTAAATGCATCTTCTTTATAAACTTGACTTGCTGTCTCAGCAAGATAAATTATATTAAAAAAATAATAAGAATCCTGCAGTGTTTAAGGAACTCTTTTTTTTGTAAATCACAGACACCTCAATTAGCAAGAACTGAGGGGAGGGCACTTCTAATTGCTTTTTCCAATGTTTTTAATGCTGTGTGATTTTAGCTGAGGAGAGGGAATCTCCTCTAGGTAATGTTTGCACATGATCAGCAGAAGGAGTTCATCGCAATACTCTGAATCCTGTTTCAGTACTGGGTGTTTAAAGGACAATAGCTGCTAGAATTCAGGGGTAAATGTGACTGTTCCGAAGATGTCAGAACATTGGGGTTTTTAAGAGTCCTGGTTTGTAACTTTCTATTCAACCCAGCCACCAATAACTCCTGTGCTCACCAGGACCCAGGCCCTTGGCAAGGGGACACTCCTTGGTGGCACTGTGAATTACAGATTTGTTTATCTGCATTTTTCCTATTTATTTAAATGGTCGATCAACTTCCCACAAACTGAGGAATGAATTCCACGAGCTTATTCTGAAAATGTGGACATAAGACAAACATTTGCTCGTCCTTTAAAGGAGTTCACCAGCACACTTGTTATCAAGTCCCGTTTGCTTCCGTCTTTTTTTGTGCGTAATAAAGTCAACTGACCAAGTGACCATGAAGAGGGGCTGTCTGGGGCTCCCGTTTTTTAGCTGCTGTTCCTCTTCAGCTCCGACCATGTTGCTGTGTAATTATCTCAATTGGTTTTAATTGAGGCAGAAACTGAAGCTCTACCAATGAACTGTTTAAAAACAAGACACACTTTTGTATTAAAATTGCTTGCAGTAACAAATTTGTATTTCCTGATTTTCTTCTCAACTATTATACATAACATGTTACTCTGGGTATGATTGTGTTTTAGATACTTAAATGCATTATTCAGATCAAAACATCTTGGTGGATAAATTAAGGAGCTCATTAACAGATTTTTTTTTCCTGTTTATTTCATCCTTGTTAATTTTAACAAAGCAACAAAGAAATAATCAGACTATTGTTAATGTAAATCTGTAGGGTATCTGCTCCACTTAGGTGATTACACAAATAGCAATATGGAAGAAAACTTCTGTAGTAGAAATCAACCAAGAGATCCTGGGTTTGAGAGGATGGGGCTGATTTCCCACAGTATGCTGAGATATCTGGTTAAATGACAGAATTTCAGAAGTGGATGCCAAATTGGTCACCAAATCTAGCTCCTTTCTTTTGCAGATGGAGACACCGGGGTGGGAAAGAGGGTTATTTGCCTGAGATCACAGAATTAATAAATGGCAAAAAATGGACCTTGAATCAAATCCTTGATTCCCTACTCAAGTCTCGCATTTCTATTTCCTCCAGCCCCTATTTGGCTTTATAATAATTAGAACAGCCAAATATTAATTCTAACAGAAGGAATTAGGCTAAGAAGTAAAGAAGACAAGAGGTAGGTAAAGGGTTCAAACTCAGGCTACCAGTGTTTCTGACCATTAGGCCATACTCCTCATGTGATCAGGAATTTGGTGAGATGCATAGGTGTTTGCCAAAGCTGTTTGAGGCCAGATATCTGGATTAAAAACAATCCATCCTAATGGATTCTGAAGGAAGTGCTTATCTGTTCCCCTGGAATTAAGTATCTTCAAGCTGCCAGAACTGTGTAGGATAGTGTTTTCACCCAAATTTACTTCCCCTCTAGGCCTCCTGGCAGTGGAAGCATATTTAAAACACTTGACCTCCATCCTTTTCAGATTCTGGACTGTAATCATTTGTTGTTGTTTTTACCAAGTAATTCTGATTTCTCTCAGCCTGTGCAACAAAGGTCACCTAGTAGTGGAATCTATACAAAGTGCATTTCCATTTAACAAACACCCATATGCAAGGCCATGTAGAGAATGTAAGGGTGCCAGAAAAAATTAACAGTTCTGGGATACAGGTGCTAAACACGTGATACAAATTTGGTGTCTGCTGGGTAGCGCTACACGAGTCCCTGGGGTTTTCAACGATGCAGTAACAACAGCTGGCCATTATTGACTGTGATAGGCCTGTGCTAAGTGCTCCGTGTACAAGCCAGCTACTATGACCCCCATTCACAGATGAGAAACAGCCTGAGAGGTTCAGTAACCTGCCCAAGGTCACAGCGTTACCAGGCGGCTGGGAAAGCCCTTGTTTGACACTATCTCTCAAGAAATCTTCCCCCCCTCAGTTCCCTTCCAGGGCCGGAGTTCCAGGATTCCACTCACATCCCCACCCCCACTTCCCAGCTCCTTGTCCTCTGCCCATCCGGGCACTTTACCGGGCCCTCGGTGGGAGCACAGCCTTCCTTCTGCCTCCCCTTAAGACTGTATATTCATCAGACTGTCGCCGCTGTTGTGGGGGGCCCTTGGAGGCAGGGAACCGTCAGCTTCATCTCTGGCTCAGGGCAGAGCACAGAGCAGCCCACAGTGGTTGCCGCTGAACTGAATTTCAGGGAGACACCATTTGGAATGACTGAAACCTGATGTTTAGGTTTATGGGAATTTGAGGCCTGTTGTTTAAAGAACACAGCTATCTCTGCTCATCCTTAATTGAGATCAGTGATTCCTGTTATAAGAATCCGCCCAGCCCTGGGCTGCTTACAGTCTAGCTGGAAGCCCAGTGTTGCACAATACACTACCTGAGGACTCCAGGCTAGATCTGAGGACCCGGAGGATGTGGTGTGAACTCAAAGGGGAGTGCAGAGGGCTGGCCAGAGAAGGACAGTGAGGAGGACAGGAGATTCAGAGACCCTGAACTAGCCTGACACAGGGATACCCCCTTGACCCTGCCCCTGCCCCAGTATGCACTCACCAAGCCCTGGGGATGCAGCCTGCTAAACAGCTTCTCCTCTGCCCTCTACCCCGTCACCGGAAAGGATCATGGTCATTGCCCACCCCATTACTGTACTTGCCTCCATCTGTGGGCCCTGACTCTAATCTTCATCCCTGCAATCCATGTTCCCCTCTGCAGCGGACTCTGCCTTGGGCACTTTCAGTGGTGAAGCTGCCGCATCCTTATGGGGCTTATAAGCAGTGCGGAAATTTACCCGTTGGAAAAAAAGGCAGACTAGGCATGGGCTTAAAGCACCAACAAATGATTGGTTCGATTTAGAATGTGAGAGAAAAGTCTTGATTTTTTTAAAAGTTTGAAGTGATGATGGGAATCTTTAAAGTTCGGTGGACTTCTTGTTTCTTTTGAAGTTTCGTATTGAATCCACACTGGGGCCACCATAACCATCTGTTGTCCGGAGTCCTCATCTAGTCTCCCTGCAAGGTCCTTTGGGTCCGTATCTTGCCAGCCACTCAAGCCTCACCCTCACCCTGGCCATTTGTTTCCCAGGCTTTCCAGGCTCCACTGAACAGCTCACCTGCAGGGGAAGTCCCTTAACTTCCATGTGCCTCAGTTTCCTCATCTGTTAAAAGAGGGGGTTGAAACGGCATCTACTCTATATGTGCAAGCATTCAAGAAGTGACGCAGACCTTGCCTGGCACATGGTAAGTGCTAAGTGGTACCTGCATTATGCTCCCTGGAGTCCTGTGGCCTCGACACCAGCTGTTTCCTCTGCCTGGAAACTGCTCTCCAGCTCTCCCTCTGCCCTTTCCTGTCATCCCAGGCCGATTCCTTCCAGCCTTCCGAGCTCAGTCTAGGTGTCACTTCCTCCCAGCTCACCGCCTTAGCCATAGATGAATCAATGTAGTGAGAGGGCGCCCAGGAGGAGCCGAGTGTGCAGAAGGGGGCTGAGTCAATAACGAGTTTCCGTGTAGAGTCTTCTTTCTCTTGCAAGCCTCTGAAAGCCGCGACAATTAAGACGCGTAAAGGGCGGCTCCCGGGCGCTCTGGAAGGGCCCCAGAGCTCCCTGGCGCAGTTGGAGGCGGATGCGCGTCTCCCTCCTGCGGGAGGCGGGATCAGCACTGAGGGGTCCCCAGGGCACACAGCGAGAGCTGGCGGTGACAGTGCGGTCGCCGGAACATGGGGGAATGGGGGGTCTCGCCTGGGGCGCTAGCCAGGAGCACGCGGGAACCAGGTGGGTGGCACGCACGCTGGGAGCAGAGACTGAGCAGGTGTCGCGAAAGAAGCCTCCAATAGCGCGTGCAAAGGGACAGCGGGCAAGGAGCCGGGTGGCCAGCGAGGAACTGCGATGGAGGCTGATGGCAAAGGAACGCGTCTCACTCTCCGGGCACGAGTGGCACCTCGGGGCCTCTCTACCTCTAGACCCTACTGAGGCTTTTCTTCGTGTCTCGTGGAGCGACATTCCGCGCACTAAGGCGGGACTGCGGGGTCACTCCAATGGTGGGACGCAGGCCCCGGATCCCGCCCGGTCGAGAGTGCTGGAGGACACGCCCTGCGGGAGCACAGGGCCCTCATTTCTCCCGACTGCCCCGCTACCCTCGTGTCCCCAGGCCGAGGCCCCCCGCCCGCCCGACGGTGCCGGCTGGGAGGGGAACCCAGCACGACCCCGACGACCCGGCAGCTGGACAGGGGACCCCTCGCCGGACCCGCCCACCACCGAAGAGCGGACAGCATGTCGGCGTCACCACCACCTGCTGCACCACCCGCGCCCCACCGCCCCTTCCCCCTGGCTTCGGTCCGGCGGCCTTGGCCCCGCCCCGAGCCCCCATTGGTCGGGAGCGGAGGGGGCGGGGCCCGACGGCGGCACGCGGGGCCCACGGGCGGCGGAGGCGGGCGCGCGGCGCAGACCGCAGCTCCAGCTGGAGAGGCGCCGTCGGATTTGCGTCGTCCCGAGCGCAGACCGGAGCTCGCCCGCCGCCCCTGCAGCTAAGCGGGCCTCGGCAGCAGCCGACTGACGGCTCGGCCACCACAGACAGATTGGCCGCCAGCCCCCAGCTCCCGAAGGAGCCCCTGCCGCGTCCACGCCGCCCGAGCCCAGCAGGTGCTGGGAAACCGCAGGCAAGCGCGCCCCGTGCGGCCGACCCCGAGCCCCGCCCGCCGTTCGCCGTCCGCCGTCGGGGCGGCCGCGGCCCCGGTCCCCGCCCGGCCGCGGAGCGGATGCGCGCCCGCTGAGCGCCTGCCCGGCCCGGCCATGGCCGCGCGCCCCGGGCCGCTGTGGCTCGTGGGCCTGGCGCTGTGCGCGCTGAGCGGCGGCGGCCCCGGCCCGCGCGCCCCGGCCGGCTGTCCGGCCCGCCGCCTGGGCCCGCGCGAGCGCCGCGACATGCAGCGCGAGATCCTGGCGGTGCTCGGGCTGCCCGGGCGGCCCCGGCCCCGCGCGCCGTCCGCCGCCTCCCGGCTGCCCGCGTCGGCGCCGCTCTTCATGCTGGACCTGTACCACGCCATGGCCCGCGACGACGACGAGGACGGCGGCCCCCCCGAGCGGCGCCCGGGCCGCGCCGACCTGGTCATGAGCTTCGTCAACATGGGTGAGTGAGGCCGTCGGGGTGGGCGTCCGGGGCCCCGGTGACCGTACGACCAGACCACCGGGTGGACGCGCGGGTGCGGACGGGTCCAGGGGACCGCCTTGGCTGGTGCGCGCCCCTTTGATCGCGGCCACGCCCCCACAGAGGGCTGGGAATGCGGAGCTCAGGGCGGCCGAGTCCAAGGGCTGTGGGCCCCGCTCACTCCGACAGACGCGGATGTGAGTCCCAACGATGTGCGCGTTCGTCCCGCCCCTGGAAACACCCAAGGGTAGGAATCATCTCATGTCGGGTGGACCGGGCAGTGCCAGGAAGACAGTGTGGTCCTGGGGAGACGGATGAGTAAACAGGCCGGGATGCTGCCACAGTGATAAGGGCAGTACTGGAGAAAGGGACAAAGTTCAGCGTGGAAAGCCCCGGTGACATCATCAGAGTGCCCAGAGCTGAGATGAGAGCCCAAGATGTCATGAGTCCACAGCAGCCCGTTCCCTGGTCAGAGCCCCAGCCCCTGTAGGTGAGGGTGTGGCTGTCAGGGCAGGGGGTGGGGAAGGAGTGGACTCTGAGCTCAGTGGGGCCGTGGGCGGTCTTGTCACCCTGAGCGCAGCACCTGGGACGTGGCTTGGCATGCTGTGAAGGTCCAGGCTGTGGAAGGACATGGTGGGCAGCTCGGACACCCCTCCTTCTCCCACACAAAGCCCAGCCCTTCCTCTCTGCAGAAACTCTGTACAAGTCGTGGAGCCATTTATGGTTAGTTTTCAAGATGTCTTTCCTATTATTAAATGCTCTTTAATCTGCAGTCCTGACTATCTGTCCCCTATCCGCTTTGCCTCCTGTCTGTGGGGTCAGGGCTGGAGCAGACACCAGACTGGATCTGGGGGCGCAGGGACTACAGCTCAGGCTTAGATGGGAGAAGACCTTTGCCAAGGCCAACAGCCTCCCTTCACCCACAGCGTCACTCTTGACCTTCCCGACAGCCCTGTTACCAGACATGATCTTCATCCCCATCTCCCCGATGAGGACTTTGAGGCTCAGAGAGACAATGTTATGCCCAAGATAGCACAGCCTCTCTGTGGCCCAGTCAGGACAGGAGGTAGCCCTACATCCACCTCCTCAAGGAGCTGATATTTCTTTCTCCTGTCAGGAGGGCAGGCTTTCAGGGTGTAGAGAGCTTCCAGAGGGGTTTAGGCAGAGAAACCCAGGGGATGGAGCAGCGGCAGGTCTTGTGGGGTCTTTAGCCATTTGCTTCCTACACTGGGGCAGACCGAGGGGACAGCCAAGGAGGCCTCTGTCCCCCCCCAGCCCCGAGCTGGTGGATGCCTGAGGTGAGGGAACAGCAGGAAGCGGCTGTTAACCTCTGCTGAGAGCCCGGTGCCAGGCACAGGAATTGGGCCAGTGAATGCCACCTTCCTGGTTAGAGGGCAGGGTGGGGGACGCGGGATAATGGAGACCATGTGTAAAACTGAGGCCTGTCCTCAGAACAAGCTGACCTGGGGCTCAGAACCAAGAGGGGCTGTAGATACAGTTATCCTGAGAATGGACCCCATCCATTAGTGAGTCACTGCCCGGCCAATGTCCTGCTTCCCCAGCATCCCATGGTCAAGGCGCACACGGCCTTGGTGGGAGCTGCTGTTGTGAATCAAGCATCACCCTTAGTTCAGACACATCTGATTCCTCTTGTGCCTCTGCTGTGTAGTCTTAGGCACGTCCCTTGTCCTCTTGGAGCCACAGATCCTCCTTGTAAAGTGGGGCTCCTAGAGATCAACGCATCGTCAGGGTTGTTGTGTGTTCAGCTGATAGATGGGAGGAACAGAAAATCATGCCTCTGGTCGGTGAGCCTGGGCCTGGTTGCTCCCGACTCTGGTCCCTCCCAGCTGCTGGCCAGCCTTGGTTGGATGTGTGGGAATGTCCCACACTTCTTTTTTTAACGTTTACTTATTTGTTTTGAGAGAGAGAGAGAGAAAGAGAGGGGGGGGGGGGAGAAGGGGGAGGGGCAGAGAGAGAGGGAGACAGAATCTCAAGCAGGTTCTGAGCTGTCGGCACAGAGCCTGATGCGGGGCTCGGACTCACGAACCATGAGATCATGACCTGAACCAAAATCAAGAGTTGATGCTTAACTGACTGAGCCACCCCAAGCCCTTTTCATGGGCTCAGAGAGGTGAAATGGCCAGTCCAGGGCCACACAGCGCATCCATGACATCATCCAGGGGCTGTGGATTCCAGATGCCAGCTTCTTCCCACGCCATCTCTGTGTGTTTCACGAAGATCGAAGGCCTCTGACGCTGTGGGATTAACAAGCAGATCTTTGTTCAGTGGAAGCCCGGTCTGTGGGCGGGCCCAGCCAGCTGTCAGAGGGCCTCCTTTATTCTGATGTGCTAATTGCACTAGTACAACTCCTTCAATTTGAGTAGTTTTAACTGGTAATTACCTGGGCTGTGGGGGCGGGGGGATTAGACACCTACCAGGATTCTTTCCTTGTTTGGAGGCCCAGGCCCCAGGCCCCTGAACCACCACTGAGACTAATAGCAGAGTCGCTATGGTGTCAGCACCCACGCCCAGGCTCCCACACCTGTTGCCTCCAGCTCCACCTTCTGTTGGCCTCATCCGGGTCCTGAGAAGCCAGACCTGCTGCCTGCTGGGCCCCTGACCGTCCATGGCAGCCTGTGGGACCCAGAGACCTCTAGCCTCCCACAGGCCTCTGTGCCCAGGCAGGTGCTGTAGGAAGCCCATGTCATGGCTGACAGTGTCTCTTTAGGGAGGCCAGGACTATGGTCAGAGCTGGGGCCCCTGCCTGGCCTGTCAGTGAGTCTCCACCTGTATGCTCTTGGCTGCCCTTGGTCAGGACACGGTAATGGGGGCCGATACCTGTCCTGGGTGTCCCCTGTGCTCACGGAGAGGAGAGGACTGAGCTGGGAGGCAACACCCAGGTTCTTATACCGCCTGGGCTCGCCACTGAATCCTTCCTGTCCCAGGTCACCTCCCTTCCCTCTCTGGGCCTCTTTTCTCATCCAGTCCACAGCGATGGTGTCAGAAAACACAGGGCCTCCCGGCCCTGACCCCGTGGTTCCGTGTTGAAGGCACCTCCTCATGGCACCACCCCGTCCCCTGGGCTGGAGCGTGGGTCTGACTGGCTGCTCCCTGGGCGCCTCGGGCTGGCCCAGCCTGTGGGGAGGGAGGAATGAGGCCAGAAAGACCAACTCCGCACGTTGGTCCTGGTCCTTCTCGACCTCGAGCCGCTGGGCCAGCAGATGCCGTGTTCCAGGTTGAGAAACTGAGGCACAAACAGCCCTAAAGGCAGAGGTCTAGCCAGAAATGCATCAAGCCATCTTCACTTTTGTCGAGACCCTTCTCTGAGCAGACTAATTTATTCCCGTGCCTCAGGCAGCCGAGGACAGGGGGTGTTGACCTGAGGCGCTGGATTTGGGAGAGGCAGGGCTGAGTGGGAATGAGGGACCTGGCCCACGTCCCGCTCAGCCCTGTGACCTTGAAGGTACTTCCTTTGGTTCTTTACTAGGGAACTCTTTCATTTTTCATGAATTCACTCAACAGATAGTCATGTGGTACCTGCTCTGTGCCAGACATAGTTCTTTCTAGTTCCTGGGATAGGACAGTGAGCGAAACAAAGTCCCTCCCCTTGCGGAGCTGGCCTCCTAGTGGGGAGCAAGGAATACTTAAGCCACAAAGATGGTTGTCTAGACCACTGGTCTAGACAGTGACTCCCCCCCCAGGGGGGCTCTGGAGCCCAGGAGCGATGGACAGTGGGAGGGCAGACAGGACCCGGGTGGGGGCTCTGACCTGGGACGCAGACAACATTTGCATCTTGATGCCACCACTGAGTCTCAGTGTGATCTGGGCTCTCCAGGCCACCTGTTAGAGCCTCAGTTTCGTCCTCTGTAAAATGGAGACACTCGTGTAAAATAGCCCACCCTGCAGGCTGTTCAGGGAGTGTGTAAGATGGCACCTGGTGAGGACCCTGTGCTCAGAACCTCTGAGTCTGTCTCTTCATTTGCATCACACTTAAGGTCACATCTTTGTTTTGAAAAGAGGAGAGTGAGGCTCAGAGAAGTTAGGTGGTTTTCCCAAGGCCACCCAGCAGGTCAGCTTCCTGTCTCCTCTGCTCTTCTCCTACATAGACACTGCCTCTCTGCCCAGACCTGGGCCTGGCCCACCATTAGGTGCAGTAAGTATTGCCGAATTGGACTGTCTTTGAATGTATGTTATAAACTGAGAATCCTGTTTTTAAAGTGGTTTTATTGTTTGGGGATTACAAAATAAGATATGCTCATGATACCCTTCATACCACATTGAAACTTGTAACATGGGTGCCCCTGGGCATCCTTTTCCCACCAGCCCAGTGCCTCCAGGCAGTCACTTTTTGATTTCTATCACAATGCATTCATGTCACCTCTCTTTGGTCCGCTTATACTCGAAGCCCTACTATATATACTTTTAAGTCTAGTCTTTCACTTAATATAATTTTTTTGAGATTCATCCCTGTTATCTTCCTGTCTTTAGTTCTTTAAGTTTTTTTGTTTTTTTTTTTAAAGTAATCTCTACATCCAGGGTGGGGCTCGAACTCATGATCCCAAGATCAAATCAAGAGTTGGATCCTCTGCTAGTGAGCCAGCTGGGCACCCCTGTAGCGCTTGTTTATAATTGAATTGTATTGCATTCTGCAAGTATACCACATTTGTCCATTTTTATTAGTGGATATTGAGTTGTTTCTAGTTTGGGGTTATGAATAAAGGTGCCCAGAACGTGCTCACGTGGATGTATTGAGCCTATATTTTAATCCTGGCTGTCCCACCTGGGAGCTGTGAGATGCTAGACAGGTTCCTGTTAAAGTCTCTGAACCTCCTTTCTTCACCTTTAAGAGCAGGTGAATGAGGCCTATTCCCAGCACTGTGAGGGGAGGCTAGCAGACGCTGGCAACAGCAGGAACTTAACAGAGAACTCTGTTACATTTCACCTGTGCCTTTGCTCCTTTCATACCCTGTGCATAGAACATCCCTGCCTCCACCTCTTAAAGGGGCAGGCAGGAGTTTCCCACCTCCACTCCTCTTCAAGAGACAGGCTCCTTCTCTGATGAAAGTCCCACCCCCCCATCGTGTGTATTTCTCTTAGGATTTGAGTCACTTTCTGCCAGTCTCATTCAGGGCCATGTCTCGCCCCTATTTTACTCCCTGGGAAACCATGAACGACCTGAGAACAGGGACAGATCTGAGTCTTTGGGGCACCCCCACCCCGTGCACCCCATCCCCTGCATGGCAGGCACTCAGGGCAGACTGGCAAGGTTGAGGGAGGACGATCACAGCTGGAGGCAGGGAGCTGAGAGCAGGGGCAGGAGCCTGGGCCTGGTCGGTGCAGCAGAGCAGGGCCGCCCTCACTGTCTTTGTGGAGGCTGACAGCGGGTTTGGCATCTCCCTGGGCGCTTCCTGGGACCTCCAGTGCCCCCAGGGCCTTGCCTAGAAGAAGGTGGCTTCAGCAGGCATTCTCAGGGGGGCCCCCATTGACAGGAGAACCTCTTTGACAGGTGACCACCCCCCATCCCAGTATCACCACTTGGAGGGAAGCTAGGGCCACTCATTGTACCTCAGCGGCAGGTCTGAAAGTCCACACGAAGGGCCCTCACCTGACGTGCGACCCCTGGCAAGTCTTTGGCCCTCTGGGCCTCAGTTTCCCCATGTCTGCAGGGTTGCCCTGGAGGCCTTCCAAGCTCTGACCAAAGAATGTGCCCACCCCTGCCCACTGATGGGGGCTCCTCCAGGGGTGAGGCCCAGGGCAGGGAGGTACACCCAATCCATCTCCTTACAGAAATCCATTCCCTACGGGAGAGAGGGATGTGTCACTGTGACCGCATCTTTCCGGAAAAGTCCCACAGTTCAGTTCTTCCCCGGGTTTGCACTGGGGAATCGTATCCTTGCTCAATCTCCTCGGATCTATTTTTGGCCTTGACAGACTTGATGTGGGGGAGTGTGTGGGTGTTCCCTTTTAATTTGGGGTCTGAAGCCGTCGGAGGCCTGGACCAGCAATCATGAGTGCAGAACCATTTATGGAAACAGCTCTTGAAAAAAGTCAGTAATGAAAACTGACTAAAAATACCTTAGAAATGGAGC
This sequence comes from Panthera leo, assembly GCF_018350215.1. Classification (NCBI taxonomy): domain Eukaryota; kingdom Metazoa; phylum Chordata; class Mammalia; order Carnivora; family Felidae; genus Panthera; species Panthera leo. The sequence continues at coordinate 30,359,635 of NC_056686.1, forward strand.
TTTGGCCTCCTCTGGGAAGCACCGAGATTTCTGGGTGGGAGGAAGAAGCCCTTCAGCTGCAGACTTGGTAGGTGGTCCATTCTGCAGCCCCTTGGTGGGCCTGCACCGGCCATGGAGACCTGGGTCTTGTTTTAGGTCTGAAGGGGCAGGGGCCCTCGCCCTTGTCACAAGCAGGACCAGCCAGACAGGACCCACACATCTGCCTCTGGGACCCTGGGGAGCCTGCCCTCCCCCTTAGCAGCCTGGCCATGCAAAGGGGGGCCAGTCCCAAGGCAAAGTGACAATGTGAGTGACTTCTGATGGAGACACACTGTGACACAGAGGCCACTCCAGACCGGCAGCATGGCCAACCCAAGGGGCAGCGGCTGCTGGATGCTGAGCCGCTGTCCCGGAGACCTTGGGAAGAACCAGCAGACACATCCCCTCTCTGGGCCCCCAGAACACAAGGAGCTCAGTGGAAGTTCACTGAGAGCCTCCCGTTTCCACCCCACATTGTGCAGTCCTGCCCTCAATTGTGCACCATCCAAAAGGGCACGTGGAGCAGAGATGGGGACCCCTGGGACTGGGGAAAGGGAGAGGCCGGCAGGCTGATCTGTGTGGGGTCGGAGCAGGACGAGAGGAGAGTGGCCTTTGGACCAGGCGGGATGGGGGCAACTCAGGAGAGAGCGCTTTGGGGAGGGTGTCCAGGGAGGGTGTTTGCAGCCGGAAGGCCGAGGAGGCCATGAGGTTGGGCCAGGTCAGCTCAGGGGGTCCTGGAACCAGAGCTTGGGCTCCTCCCAGGGGCCCTGTGGGGCTGGGGAAGGGTTTGAGGGCAGAAAGGTCAGATTTCTTTTTTTAATAGCTACTCTGAGCTGAAGGATAAAGATGTCTTTTGGAGTCTTACTATTTGGTCAGAAACAAGACAGATTTAGATCATCCGGATACCTCTAAATTTTGTCTAAGTCACAAAAATACCCAAAGTTTTTGTTGGTGTTGGGCTGGTGGACTCAGGGTGAGGCATCTGGAGATCTAGTCCATGAGTGGTGAGTGCAGAGCCTCAGACTTAGAATGTATTTGGCGACCGTGGTGGTCAAGGACATCTCCTGCACACAGTGGGTCTTTCCCACAAATGTGGAGAGCAGGGGTCATTTTATCAGAGGCTGTAGGAGAAGACCACAGATCCAGGAGTCCTGTGATTGTTTATTTTCCTGGAGCCACAGTAATGGAGTTAAGAAAGTAAAGTCTTTGCTTTCCCACGTAGAGCTTTGCAGAAAATAAGGTACCTGTGGAAACAGGGCTGGCCTTGTCCATCCCCAGTGGTGGGCCCATGCCTGCCAAACCTCGATGGAGGTGCCTCGATGGAGCTGGCTGTCAAGAGCCTCTCTTGGCTGCTGGCTTCCAATCCACCTCACAGGGCCGTGGACTATCATAGCATCAAGAACTGGTGAGTTTTATCAAATTCTTCCCAGGTCACAGAGCCTCTTTGAATCCCTGGACAACACCTTAATCAACGAATCCATTAGTATCATTGGTAATAATACATATTGACACCATGTTGTCCAATTGATCTGCACAGAAATGGATATCACTTCTGTAGTATTCTTCTCCAAAATCCATAACTTCAGTCTAACGGGAAAGCATCAGGGGCACATGGGTGACTCAGTTGGTTAAGCATCCAACTTCAGCTCAGGCCATGACCTCACAGTTCGTGAATTCAAGCCCTGCATTGGGCTCTCTGCTGCCAGCACAGAGCCCGCTTTGGATCCTGTGTCCCCCTTTCTCTGCAGCTCCCCTGCTCTTGCGTGCTCTGTCTATATCTCTCTCAACAATAAAGATTTTTTTAAAAGGAAAGAAAATGTCAGATAAACCAAAAGAGCTAGCCAGCACTCTTTAAAAGTGTCAATGTCATGAAAGAAAAGCAGAGTCTTAGCAATTGTTACAAATCAGAGGAGACCCAGGAGACCTAACAATTGAGTGCGATGTGGGACCCTGGGTTGAAGTCAGGTACACTTAAACGATGAATAGTGGAAAACCTGGCAAAAGTCTAGAAAAGACTATAGTTAATAGCACTGCGTGATATCGGTTTTGTGGTTTTGGTAATTATGCTACGGTCTGATTACGTACAATGTTATCATTAGCGGAAGTCGAGTAAAGCGTGTAGGGAAAGTCTCTGTACTATTCCTGCCAAGACTTTTCTCTAAATCTAAATCATCTAAAATTATTTCAAAATAAAGTTAAAGGCATCAAGTGACTCACACGCCCCTCCCTGCGTTTTCCCCAGTCCCATCCTGGTCTTGACGTCCATCACAGCTGGTCACATACAGTCGTCTTGTTTGCTGCCCACCTTCCCTGCAGCCCTATGAGCACCATACCCTCCATGGGGGCAGGTCACCCTGTCTCACTGCCTGCAGCCTCCCCATTGCCGTGCACAGCGCCTGCATCCAATAAGCCCTGTTTCCAAATGTGTCGAGTAAATGAATACATTTTCCTGGATGTCACCAGGAAAAATGAATGGAAAAAGTGAGCGTTTTTAGAAAGCCTCCTGAGCATGTGTAGTCAGGAGTCCTCTCCCACAGGCCCAAAAGTGAAATTATGGGAACGTTAGGAATCCCTGGCCCAGATGTTGCAGATCGGAGAAATAGTTTACTTCCCAGAAAGCTTGCTGCAGGCATCAGTGATCCCCCTCAAGGCCACCACAGAGAGATGATTCCTGGCAGGACATATCTCATGTGGCTGGGGTCCAGCACCCCCTGCCCCTCAGCCTGTCCAAATCTGCCAGGGGACCGGGAAATGAACTTCCCAACCCTGCAAGCAGTAGCAAAAAAAAAAAAAAAAAAAAAAAATTACTGGGAAAACCCAAGAAATCACGTTGTACGGACTTGGCCTTTCCCATAAATTCCCTCTGCAGACTATCAACGAGAGCAGGGGTGTGGGAGGCAGCAACAGGCCACTTCCAACTTGATTTTTGTGCCATTCTTTCAACATCAGATGGCGGAGGTCCACCCTGATATAGTGGAAGGAGCCCAGATGGGAGTCAAGACCCTTGGGTTCCCTCTCTCTGTGTGTATAAAAGTAGAAGGACAGTGTGTGCAGTGACCTCTGTCCTTGGAGCTCTGGTGTTCTGGACTATACAGCACATTCATAAAGGGTCAGTTTCTGCTTTTTGCCCGAGCCAGAGTAGCCTCAGTGGTGATTCTGAGGGGCTGCCTCTCTATGCCTGGGCATCTTTGGGAGATTCCAGATTCCCCAAGGGGAAGTGGAGGCTGGGCAGGAAGGTGCACTATGAAGGAAATGCTCCTGAATAATACGTTAGAGGCACTGCCTGGACAATAATAACCAAGTACCTGCTGCAGTAGCAAACACGGCCTTTTGCGGTTACATTTGACCCTGGATCAAATGACCATTTTGCAGATGTGGATACTGAGGCGAGAGGATCAAGTACCTTGACAGATCAGGCAGGTGAAAAGGAGGCAGCTTAATGCCATCCAAATGCGTTTCAGTTGAATTGACATATTTTTATGTTGTATAATCTTTTATTTAGAAGAAGAAAATTGTATGTCCTCCTCTTCTCCCCCATGGCTCAATTTCACAATCCCACAGATGGAAGCTGGGAACTGGGGTCAGTGCAGGTACATGAGGCTCTCCCGACCCAGCGCACCTGGCCCCCCAGGTCAGCACGGGAGGGAGGCCGCAGGGTGTGGTGCTCCTGAGGAGCTGGCGGGCTCACGGGTTGTGCCCCGATCCAGCATGAAATCAGCGTCGGGCCTGCACACGGAGATTCTCAGGGGCCCCAGGACCCGCCTGTCAGCTGCCACTGGGCCTTGGGAGCAGATACATTCATGATGCTCTGAGAGGACACAGGTGAAGGGTGTGACTGAGCCACTCTCCTTCGCTCTCTGTGCTGTACCCTGTGACAGCCAGCAGCCTAGACTTACATCATCCTGCATGACTGGGATTACATAGCCACATACCAGGGGTGGTCTGTGCAGTCCTCGAGTGGATGGAAATTGTCACCAAAGCTGTGCGTGTGTGTGAGTGTGAGTATGTCTGTAGGGGGGAGGGGACATGCGTGTCCATATTCTTGGCGAGCATCGCTCAGTGAGGGTCCAGAACCCTGCCCTCCACGCTCTCTGCCTGTGTGGGAGGACCCGCATCCGCTCTGGGTCATGCTGCCTCCGCAACAGCCTGGGCCACGGGTGGGCATTTGCCGCGTGTCCGGCACGCTGTCAGAGGATGGACGTTCTGTTTCTTCTCCTCCTCGGCTGGGGATGAGAAGCCCGTCTCCTCCTGTCCAAATGTGCGTCCACGGGCCCCACCCAGCCCAGCTGTTTGTCCATCACCAGATCAGGTCCTCACCGTGAGGACGGGAAGTGCTCCCCACATCCGCCTCCGCCAACGGCCCGGTGACTTGTGGTCACTGAGCCCAGTAGCCAGAGAGAGAGAGTTTTTAAAAGACTCAGAGACATGTAATTAAAATCTCAGTGTTGGGTTTTGAGGACGGCGCTGGGCGGCTCCCACCCCTGCTTTCCGGAAACACAGATTTGTGGTGTTTGAAAGTGACAAGAGGCTAAAGTAAGACGGTACTAAATATACTGTCCTGGGCACTTCCGGGCAGCTGGGGAGATGTGGGATTGACTCGCCACCCACAGCCTCCTGCCCAGACAGTCCAGCCTCGCCACCAGGCCGCCCTGGCTCCCCCTCCAGCCTGTGCTTCACCTGCCCCTCCACACATACCTTCTTCCCCACCCCAAACCACACTGCGCCCCTGCTGCCCAGAGCCCTGAACCCCAGCGGCCAGAGGCACAGCCCACGCTCCTGGGCCAGAATTCCAGCCCTCCGCAGTCAGGCCACAGCCACTCAGGGCCCGTCCCCCACACTGCTGCTCTGTGGACGCCCCAGCACCCCACACCGGTGCCTCTGGGGTCCCCTCTGCCTAGGATGCCTTCCCTGCCACCTTCTCCACCCGACAAGACTCTGTCCCATCCTTCAAGGCCAGTTCAGATGTCCCCTCCTCCGGGAAGCCTGCTCAGATCCCACCACACCATGGGACTGTCCAGCTTCCCCAGGCCCTGACCAGGTCTCTCCAGGAGCTATCACTCCTACTTGCTACTCCTTGTTCCTTTCTGAGTCTCCCTCCGGCACTCCTTCTTCCTTCCCCTTGTCCCCAAACGGGGCCTGCCATCATCTCACCCTTTGCTGTGTTTTATGGCTGTTGTTTCCCCTGCTGGCACAATCTGTTCCTCAGCCCTAGGCCTTTGCTCAGGCTGGTCCCTTTCTTGTGCAGTGTCCTTCTCTCTCAACACATCCGCTCTCACCCCTCAAGGCCCAGCCCGTGTCAGCTGCAAAGGCTCCCCCTCCCCAGGCTTCCATGCATGTACATCGGCAGATTCTGGACAGCCCCTGGCTCAGAAATGCACTCAGTTATGTCTCTGCACCCTTACGTGGCCTTTTTCTGCCTTGGCTCTGATGTCCGTCTTCCCAGAGGAGGGACCTGACCTCTACTTCACCCTCGGGTCCCAGCGCCAGCAGGGAATGGGGATGGCAGGCCGGGTTTGGGACTCAGGGGCCAGAAGTGAAGGCTGCTCTCGTTCAGCTGGTGTATGCTGGGTCCTATGCAGACGCCTCACCATGTAGCCCCACTGAGCCTTCTCAGCACCCAGTGGGCGGAGCCTGGGAGCAAGCCCCTTTGCAGAGGAGGGGGCCGTCACCACCCAGGCTGCCTCGGCCCCCAGCTCCCACCCAACTCCGCCCACCCCCAGCCCGAGCCCAGAACACGAGTGACCGCCGGTCCCGCTCTGTCTTGCAGTGGAGCGTGACCGTACCCTGGGCCACCAGGAGCCCCACTGGAAGGAGTTCCGCTTTGACCTGACCCAGATCCCAGAGGGGGAGATGGTCACAGCCGCTGAGTTCCGGATTTACAAGATGGCCAGCACCCACCTGCTCAACGGGACCCTGCACGTCAGCATGTTCGAGGTGGTCAGAGAGCAGTCCAACAGGTGCCCGCCCCACGCCCCGCCTCCCGGTCGAGCTTCTGTCGGTGTATCGGGCCCAGCCCCGGAGGGGACATGTCCCAGAGGACAGAAGGGGAGCTCCCTGGAGAGCACACCCCCAGACTCAGAAAGATACTTGACCCCAGGCCTCGTGTCACTGTGGGGAGTGACCCAGAACCAGTCCTGCTGCAAGTCCGTGCCCCGCTGTCCTGGGGCAGGACCTTGGGCAGGTCACTGAGCTCCTGAGCCTCAGTTTCCACATCGCTGCGTGGGCGCAGTAACACCTTTGTGGGGTAGATGCAGTGAGATGAGGAGAGTGAGGCACCCGGCCTGAGCCAGGCAGGCGCCCACTCGTGGTCCACAGGAGGGCCCTAGAAACACAGAGGCAGCTGTGCCAGCCCTCGGTTAATTGTTCTTTCGTGTCCACAGGGAGTCTGACTTGTTCTTTTTGGATCTTCAGACGCTCCGAGCTGGGGACGAGGGCTGGCTGGTGTTGGACGTGACAGCAGCCAGTGACCGCTGGTTGTTGAGCCGGAACAAGGACCTGGGGCTCCGCCTCTATGTGGAAACGGACGATGGTGAGGCCCAGGGTTGGGCGGCAGACCTTCTCCCGGGGGCTCCTCTGGCGCTGCTGGCAGCCTGTAGGGCTGCAGCCCCCTCCCTGGGCCCTGGAGGCCTGGCCTTTCTCAGCCCTGCACCTGGGGTGACGATCCCTGCCCCGCCGTGGGGGTCAGCGGGGTGCAGGGGCCAGGTTCCCGCAGCAGGGGGCCCCCTACTCCAGTGCTCTCCCTCCTCTCCTTGTGCGGAACCCACGCTTGAGCTGCTAAGAGAGAGTCTGTGTTTTCCCTCTCCAGGAGCAACCGTGTAGGCTGGGAGGTCCCCTACTGGGCAGGGCAGGAGGGGAAGCGGATGTACCCTCAGACTTGATCAGAGAGGCCTGGGCTTGAATCCCAGCCCTGCAGCGCTCTCACTCGGTGACCTTGCAGGATACTTACCTGCTAAGCCTCCGTTTCCTCATCTGTAGAATGAGGATCACGCCTTCATTCGTGCCATAGGTATCTGGGGAAGAGCCTCCGTTATGGCAGGAGGTGGGATGGAGAGGCCAAAGGTGGGCACAAGATTGGCGTATCTGAGCTGCAGGAAGGGGCGGCCGTGGCTGGAGCAGGGGGGGCCAGGGCAGATGGGAGAGGAGACTGAGAGCTGGCAGGGCGCGTTCTTTTTTTTTAAGATTATATTTATTTTTTAACGTTTATTTATTTTTGAGAGAGCGTGAGCCAGGGAGAGGCACAGGGGACAGAGGATCCAAAGCAGGCTCTGCACTGATGACAGAGAGCTGATGTGGGGCTCAGACTCGTGAACTGAGAGATCATGACCTGAGCCAGAGTCGGACGCTTAACCAACTAAACCAGCCAGGGCCCCCAAGATTTTATTTTTAAGTAATGTCTGCACCCAACGTGGGGCTCCAACTCACAACGCTGAGGTTAAGCGTCGCATGCTTTACCAACTGAGCCCGCCAGGCGTTCCGGGCCCTCTGTGGGTAAACCAGGGCCTGGTGTTGGAGCGTGGGGGGTAGCTCCCTGTATTTCATAGCAGTGGAGGATGGCAGGATCTGAAAAGAGCCCTCTGAAAACACCCCCCCCGCCCCCCCAAGGAGGACATCACCCCTCAGTGTGACAACGCTTAGCGACCTGCTTCCCAAAGTACAGTCGGGACGGGGTGGGGGAAGTAAGTTCACAGAGGAGAAAGCTGAGCGTGCTGCCTCGGCAGGTGATCAGGGTTCATGTGAATGTCACGTACCTCCCGTGTCCCCTTGACATGAAGGGATGGGAAGGGCCCTCCATCTCGTGGTCTTCCCCCCAAAACCCACACCCCGTCTAACCGTGAGAAAAACCCAGACAAACGGGAACGGAAGGTCTTAAGGCAGAGTGCCCTTCAGGTCCTTCTGCAAACCGTCATAATTACAAAGCAAGTCTGAGCTCGTGTGAGAGCGCAGAGGCGCCTGAGCAGTTGCAGCAGCTGACGGCCATGTGGGATCCGGGCGGGGACCCTGGAAGAGAGAGAGGACATGGGGAAGACCGGCGAGATCCGAATATATATCGTGTTAATTTATCATATTGGTTCATCAGTTGTGACAAAGCCACGGCCCTAACTTAAATGTTCACATTTCCCAGGGGAAACCGGCTCTGGGTATCCGGGGACTCTGGGCTGTCGGTGCAGTTTTTCTGTAAATCTCAACTAGGATAAAATAAAACCTTTCTCCGTATGTATCCAGAACGGCCCGCCCCTGACGTGAGCAAGGAGGGTGGTGTGTGGGGGACAAGAGCGCCGTCACAGAGGCTCAGGAGCCACCCAGTGTGCAGGTGGAGTGGGGAGAAGCTTGTCGGTAGCGGCAGAAATGGAGAAAAGTGGGCAGCGGAGGTATCACGGAAAATGTGGAGTGAGCCAGGGGCCCATTTTTAATAGATTTGTGTCTGAGTAAAAGAAGAGGAGGGGGCAGGTCTGAGGCAGCAACCCCAGAGCACTTTCTTTGGCAGTGAGGTCATTGGGAGCCCTGGTAGACGTCCAGATGGCCGGTCATCCAGGACAGGTGAGCGCGGGGGCGGGCGGCGCAGGTGTGGGAAGCGCAGCCATCTGCGTGGCCTGAGGGCCAGGGGACTGGAGCAGGTCACCAGGGAAGGGTGTGGTGACGGAGAAGGAAGGGGACCACCCAGAGTTGGGGGTGTCCAACAGGGAGAGGTGTGCCCAGAAGGGCTCTGCGAAGGACCTCCCTTGCCCCCGGGGCTTTGGGCTGGACACGGGCGGCCTTGCCGCCAACCCCTAGGACTCAGTGTCGCGTCTTCCCCTCAGGAACGCCGCTGCCTCCGCAGCAGGGGACGCAGGGTCCAGAATCCCCTTGCGGGAGGGGCCCCTCACTGTGGGCAGGGGTGCCGGGGCCACCCGGTGTGAGCGTCACCGCCCCACGCGCCCTCCCTGCTCTGTGACGCGGTGGTGGCGGCCGGCGTTGGCCTGTTCCCCGCCGGTCTCAGTCCGGGGCCCGGAGCCGGAGTGCACGATGACTGTCCTCCAGAGGCACACGCGCGGGCGCTCGGGCACCGCGTCCCCGCCAACCGCTGGGGGCCCACGCTGGCCGAGGCCGAGGGAGGTGTGCGCGGCCTGGCCACCAGTGCTCGCGCCCGTGCCAAATTCTACGCGGATCCCGTGGAGGCCGTCAAAGACATCGCGGACAGGGCCAAGATCATGGTCAGCGGCTTCGGGCTCTGCGGGATTCCAGAGAACCTGATTCAGGCGCTGCTCCGCACGCGCGTCAAAGACTTGACCGTGGTCAGCAGCAACGTGGGCGTGGACGGCTTTGGGCCGGGCCTGTTACTGGAGGCCAAGCAGATCGCCCGCCTCATCTGCTCCTACGTGGGGGAGAACACGCTGTGTGAGCGCCGGTACCTGGCGGGCGAGCTGGAGCTGACGCCCCAGGGCACCCTGGCCGAGTGCATCCGCGCTGGGGGCGCCGGGGTGCCCGCCTTCTACACTCCCATGGCCTACGGGACCCTGGTTCAGGAGGGAGGCGCCCCCATCAGGTCCGTGCCCGACGGCCACATCGCCATCATGAGCCAGCCCCGAGAGGTGAGGGAGTTCCACAGGCACCACTATCTTCTGGAGCAGGCCATCACCGCCGATTTTGCTTTGGTGAAGGGGTGGAAGGCCGACCGCGCCGGGAACGTCATCTTCAGAAAAAGCGCCAGGAATTTCAACGTGCCCATGTGCAAAGCTGCAGAAACCTCCGTGGTGGAGGTGGAAGAAACCGTGGATGTGGGGACCTTTGCCCCCGAAGACATCCACGTTCCTAACATTTATGTCGACCGCGTGATTCAGGGAGAAAAACACGAGAAAAGAATTGAGCATCTAGCCCTCAGGAAGGAGCACAATGAAAAAGCCGAGTCTGCAGATGACCCCGGGGCCCTAATTGTCAAGGGGGCAGCTCTTGAATTTGAGGAAGGCATGTATGCCAATCTGGGCATAGGAATCCCGCTCCTGGCCAGCAACTACATCAGCCCGGACATGACTGTTCATCTTCACAGTGAACATGGCATCCTGGGCTTGGGGCCGTTCCCACCCAAAGATGAGGTGGATGCAGATCTCATCAACGCGGGCAAGCAGACGGTGAGCATTTTCCCCGGGAGCTGTTTCTTCTCCAGCGGTGACTCATTCGCCATGATTCGAGGGGGGCACCTCGACCTCACCATGCTGGGAGCCATGCAGGTCTCTAAATACGGTGACCTCGCTAACTGGATGATACCCGGGAAGAAAGTGAAAGGCATGGGGAGGGGGGGCATGGACTTGGTGTCCAGTCCCAAGACCAGAGTGGTGGTCACCATGGCGCACTGCACCAAGGCCAACGAACTCAAAATCTTGGAGAAGCGTATCTTGCCGCTGACCGGAAGGCGCTGTGTGGACCGGATCATCACTGACAAGGCCGTGTTCGACATGCACAAGAAGAAAGGCCCGACGCTGATCGAGCTCTGGGACGGGCTGACCGTGGACGACGTCACAGAGCACGGGCAGCCCTTCGCCGTGTCACCGAACCTCAGACCCATGCAGCATGTGGCCGCCTGACCCGGGAAAGGAAGCCCTGGTCAGAGGGTGTGTTTCATTTTCGCCACGGCCTCTCACCCAGAAGGGGTGTCATCACGCCTGTCCGTTCATCTGACTGGTTCTCCTGGCATCTCAGACTTGGCTACCGCCAGACAATTCTCTCAAGAGGAGTATGGCTTTAATTAAAAACAAAAGGAGATCATTGGTGTTTCTCTTGCATGTTCTGTGAGTCCTGAGTTAGGTCTGCTTCCGTCGTCGGGCAGTCGGACGCCCTCCTCACTGTGATGTTTACGTTAAATTCCTGCAGCTCGGATGATCCCACAGGAAGGCTTTCACCGAGGAGCCTTCTCTCGGGAACGAGCCACGAAATGTGGGGGGAAGTGAGGGAGGAGTAACCACCCCCGTATCCCCAAGGCTCCTTCCAGTGTCAGCCCCTGCAGCTGACCCCCCTCCCGTCCCAGCAGGATCGTTCCTGAGCGGTGCCTCTAACGTGTCCGGTGCATTTGTTTGTGGGAGGTGATGTCATAGATCAAAGTTTAGTCTCTGGACTGATTAGTTCAACCAACTTGGCCTGGGGCCCCAGGTCTAGAGCCCGGCTGTTTAAGGGCTGACCTTTGCCAGCTGAGCAGGACTGGGATGGTTTCACAGTGAATCAGACACCCGCTAATGGAACAGACACGTAGCATCGTGTATGTGTATGTCTGTATCCTGTATGAGAAGTGCATGTGTGTTTCCATACGTACATGCGTACATGTGCCTGTGCGTGTGTGCGTGTGTCAGGGTGGCAACACTGAGGTGATGTACAGAAAGTAGAGCAGTTGGCACTGTGTTTTAAGGAGCATAAAACTCAGTAATCACCTCCTGTCGTTTAGTTTAAGAAAATACCGTGGGAGGGGCTCTTAGGTGGCTGAGTTGGTTGAGCATCCGACTCCTGCTCCGGTCACGATCTCACAGTTTCAGTTTGTAAGTTTGAGCCCCACGACGGGCTCGCTGCTGTCCAGCACAGAGCCCACTGCAGAGCCTCTGTTCCCCTCTCTCTCTGCCCCTCCCCCACTCACGTTCCCCCCCCCCCCACCTTGGAAAAATAGAAACATTCAAACAAAGAAAAAGGAAAATTCCACAGGAAATGAGAATGAAGAGATCTACCCCTTTCTTGTCTTTTAATGAAAGCCGGGAAATAACCTAAATGTCTAAAGTTAAGCTAATCTCTAAATATTATGGTACATTTTCTCAAAGGAATTTTATGCATTTGAAACGTTCATAGTGGAGACATTTTAACAGCCGTGAACATATTTATGTGAAAAAGTTGGAAAACATAACAGACTTCTTTGTTAAGATGACCATTGTGTAAAAGTTCAGGTGACATGAAAATATTCCAGAAAGATGAAAATGATGTGTTGGGGTGGGCAGAGGTTTCTGAGTGATATTTCTTCCCCAGAGGTTACCTTACAGTTGCCCTTGTGTTACTTTGACAGTTAAGAAATCAAGAGGTCATTTGGAAATACAAAGAGGTACAGGAAGTTGGTTTCATTGGTGGAGTCGACATTTCCAGGGATCGTGAGTGTGTTTCTCAGGGCATCCTCATCTCTAAGCAGCTGTGGGGTCAAATCCCATTTTCAGGGGTGTCCCTCTTCCAAGCCGGAGGTCCCCATCATGTCTCGCCCACACAGCCTTTTCTCTTTTAACCCACAAACCCGGGGGAGTAAGACCTTCAGTGGGTAAGAACTTGGGATCTGACTGAACCGCGGCTCCAGGACTTTGGCCAGATGTCTCTGCCCCACTGAACCCGGGGTCTCGTTTGTGGATGTCAGGGGACAGTTAGTGCCCTGCTCTTGGCAGTGCTGGGCAGAGCAAGCCCTGGGTGCATCCTGGTGGCTGCTCCAATCTGCTGGGTCATAAATCCATCCACACCCCCAGAACGTATGGGGTGGAAGGGAGAACTCGGGCCTCGGAGCGCTCAGATGGACATGGGAACCGTGGTTCTGCGAGCCCCCGGCAGAGTGGCTGTGACGTTTCTCAGCGAAGCATGAGGTCCAGGGGGACTGTGGAGACACATAAGGTCACGCGTGTGAACTAACTCGAAACCTATAAAGTGCTTCACAGATGGCATTGTTCACCGTTATCACGAGTAACGACCCTGTGTTCGCGAGGCCCCCCTCCCTCCATCTCCCTCGGACCTGGGACTCCTGTTTCCAGAGGAGCAAACTGAGGCCCTCTGCCTCCACACTCCTGGGCCCGAGCAGGCCCTGGCAGGAGGGTCCCCGCTGTCCCACGTGCACGGCCCCTGCCCGTGAGTGATCGCCCTCTCTCCTCTCTCCGTCTCAGGGCACAGCGTGGATCCTGGCCTGGCCGGCCTGCTGGGGCGACGGGCGCCGGGCTCCAAACAGCCTTTCCTGGTCACTTTTTTCAGGGCGAGCCCTGGTCCCGTCCGAGCCCCTCGGGCAGCAAGGCCCCTGAAGAGGAGGCCGCCCAAGAAAACCAACGAGCTGCCACACCCGAACAAACTCCCAGGGATCTTTGGTGAGGTCTGGGAGGGGCCTGGCTCGGGGCCTGGGAGCCACCTGGAGGGGACAGAACCCTCTGGGTCCTCAGTAGGTTCAGGCCGGGGGTCACCCCCCAGCACGTCCTGTGGACCAGCCTCTGCCCTCTCTGTCCCTGCCACCCAGAAGTGCTTTCTCTGCCCTCCCCTGGCTCCCAGGGCTTTTTCCAGAAGTCTCCATCAGAATCAGGTGCCCCATCCTCCGGGCAGCACAGCCCCTGGGGACCCTGCAGGATGCACAACTGTTTATGCGGAGGTCTCCCCCGCAGACTGAGCCCCTCAGGATCAGGAGTGGGCCTTCCCTGCCCTCCTGCCCTCCTCTCCTCCACGGGGAGTCCGCCCTTTGGCTTCCGTGAGCCACTCGATCCCGGGGAATGGGGGCGGCAGGAGAGGTGGGATGAGGTCAGTACAGAAAAGGAGCCACTGATGGCCCAGGGTCCCCTGGGCTGTTTACTGAAGCATCGGGAGGGCCCACAGGTTGGAACTCAGGGGAGGCTGGGGTGAGTGCAGGGTTCCTCTGTAGCTATCGGACCCACCTGGAGCCATCGAAGTTTCTCGAGCTGGGTCATGACACCAGCAGAGCTGCAGGATGGGCTTAACGAGATCAAATACGTCTGTTTCACTGCATTCATTTATTCCCCAAGTGTGCCCGGTGGGGTGTCCCCCGCCCTGGGAGCTCCCTGTGGAAGCTGCCCAGAGCAGGAACCCCAGAACAGACCTGGCTTCTGTCCCTGCAGATGACGTTCATGGCACCGACGGCCGGCAGGTTTGCCGGCGGCACGAACTCTACGTCAGCTTCCAGGACCTCGGCTGGCTGGTAATTTCTGACTCTCCTCCTTCTTACATGACGGTCCCCACCCAGAGATGATAGGTGTATCTCCAGGGGCAGCTAGAATTATGGGTGACTTTAATTTTCTCATGCATTAGGTTCTTCAGTGTTTTCTGAAGGCAGTATGTCTTTCTTTTATAGTGAGGAGGTGCTTTTTGGTGAAAACCATGGAAATGGGGATAGTCTGAATCCTCAGCCAGAACATGTCAGGGCTGCAACAGGGAAACCGAGGCTGGGAGGGCAGTGCGTGTGCACGTCTGCTGGGACAGCAGCTCTAGAAGATGCAGGCAGTGGGGCGGGTGGGGAGGATGATGCCCAGTGCACGTGAAGGGGACAGAGCTGTGCCCAGCCCTGCCTGCAGAGGGTCTCCCGGTGGATGACAGGCTTCTTGGGGGAGCCTGCCTGCAGGGACCCTAGGCTTGGCTGATGGGGCTGGGGCTGCAGGTGGGTAAGGGGCAGCCCTGAGTCGTCTTGTGCCGTGTGCTGGATTCAGGGGCTCAGTGTGTGTGGGGGGGCATCTGGATGGCACTCACTTTCTCCTCTTTCCCCCCCAGGATTGGGTCATTGCTCCCCAAGGGTACTCGGCCTATTACTGTGAGGGGGAGTGCTCCTTCCCGCTGGACTCGTGCATGAACGCCACCAACCACGCCATCCTGCAGTCCCTGGTCAGTACCGCGTCCATCCTGTCCCCACCCACGGGGAGAGGGCTCGTGCAGCCAGGTGGATGGAAGCGTCTGCTCGGGTCTCAGGGAGCTCTCCCCACCCTTCACTGTAGGCACACGCAGTTAACTTCCCATGTCTGTACAGGAACTGGTCCCTATGTGGCCACGTTCACATGTAGACCCCTAGGTATATAAATCCACACACACCCGACTTACCCTGACTGTGCACACCCAGATCTGTGCCCTGCACACACACATGTAAGGCATCATGTACATATGTGGGCACCCAGATTTACAAGACATGCTTGCTTCCGGTCAGACACCACACACATCACCATGTCCCCCGGCATCCTCGGCCTCCTGTCGCACAGATGCCTGTGGGGTGAGTGACAGGCATGTGCATCCAGCCACCTGCTGCAGGGTGTATGGGAGAGCATTACAGGTGTGGCCTGGGTTAGGGGCTGGGCTTTGCCCCCACCCCCCCTTTTGTTCACCTTCCAGTTGTCTTCTTCCTGTTCCTTAGTTCTTTGTGTTTCCCAAAGTAGGTATGGCTACCAGTGCTGAGTCTGGGGTAACTTCACATGCTGAAAAATAATTTCCATGAAGAGCACTGTTGCTGTTGCTTATAGCTAAGTGTTTTACTACAGCTTTGTAGAATTTAAAATCTGGGATTGTGATACTCCCAGCTTTGTTTTTCTTTTTCACAGTTGCTTTGGCTATGAGGGGTATTTGTGGTTCTATTCAAATTTTAGGATTGTTCTAGTTGAAAAATGCTGTTGGCATTTTGATAGGGATTGCATTAAATCTGTAGATTGCTTTGGGTAGTGTGGACATTCTACCTATATTGGTTCTCCCAATCAGTAAGTATTGAGTATCTTTCCATGTGTGTTATCTTTGATTCCTTTCATCATTGTTTCATAGTTTTTGGAGTACAGGTCTTTCACTTCATTGGTTAAGTTTATTCCTAGGTGTCTTATTCTTTTTGGTACAATTGTAAATGTGGTTGCTTTCTTAACTTCTCTTTCCACTGCTCCATTATTAGTGCATAGAAATGCAACAGATTTCTGTACAGTGATTTTGTATTCTGTGACATTACTGATTGTATCAACTCTAGCAGTTTTTGGTGGAGTCCTTAGGGTTTTCTATATATAGTGTCACATCATCTCCAAATAGTGAGTTTTTTTTCCTTACCAATTTGGATGCCTTTTAATCCTTTTTCTTGTCTGATTGCTATAGCTAGGTCTTCCTGTACTGTGGAATAAAAGTGGTGACTGTGGGCATCCTTGTCTTGTTCCTGACCTAGGGGAAAAGCTCTGTTTTTTAGCATTATGATGTTACCTGTGGGCTTTTCATATATGACTTTTATTATGTTGAGGTATGTTTCCTCTAAACCTACTTTGTTGAGGGTTTTTTCATGAATAGATGTTGTATTTTGTCAAATGCTTTTCCTCCATCTATTGAAATGATCATATGGTTTTAATCCTCCTATTGATGTATTATATTGATTTACAAATATTGACCTACTGTTGTATCTTGGGAATAAATCCACTTGATCATAGTGAATGATTTTTTAAATATATTATTGGATGCAGTGTGCGGTTTTTACATCCATATTCATCAAGAATATTGGCCTATAGTACTCTTTGGTTGTAGCGGGTTTTTTGTTTTTGTTTTTTTAATCTGGTTTTGGAATTGGGGTAATGCTGGCCTCATAGCATGAATTTGGAAATTTCCCTTCCATTCTTAATTTTTGGAATAGTTTGGGAAGAATAGGTATAACTCCTTTTTGAGTTTTTGGTAGAATCCATCTGTGAAGCCATCTAGTCCAGGACTTTTGTTTGTTGGGAGTTTTTTGGTTACTGACTCAATCTCCTTGCTGGTAACTGGTCTGTCCAAATTTTCTATTTTTTCCTACTTCAGTTTTGGTAGGTTATATGTTTCTAGGACTGTATCCATTTCTTCTAGGTTATGCAATTTGTTGGCATATACTTTTCATAATGATCTTTCATAATCTTTTGTATTTCTGTGGTATTGGTTGTATCTCTTCTTTCATTACTGATGTTTTAAAATGTAAGCCCTTGGGGTGCCTGGGTGGCGCAGTCGGTTAAGCGTCCGACTTCAGCCAGGTCACGATCTCGCGGTCCGTGAGTTCGAGCCCCGCGTCAGGCTCTGGGCTGATGGCTCGGAGCCTGGAGCCTGTTTCCGATTCTGTGTCTCCCTCTCTCTCTGCCCCTCCCCCGTTCATGCTCTGTCTCTCTCTGTCCCAAAAATAAATAAAAAACGTTGAAAAAAAATTTTTAAAAATAAAATGTAAGCCCTTTTTTTCCTGAGTCTGACTAAATGTTTATCAATTTTATTGATCTTTTCAAAGAACAAACTCCTGATTTCATTGTTCTGTTTTTGTTGTTGTTGTTGTTGTTTTAGTAATGTCTACACCCAACATGGGGTTCAAACTCACAACCCCAAGATCAAGAGTTGCATGCTCTACCAACTGAACCAGCCTGGTTTTTGTCTTGAGTTTCTATTTTATTTCTGCACTAACCTTTAATTCCTTCCTTCTGCTGGTTTTGTTCTTTTTCTAGCTCCTTTAAGTATATGATTAAGTTATTTGAGGTTCTTTTTTGCTTTTTGAGTAAACTTCTCTGCATTGCTAAAACTTCCCTCTTAGGACAGCTTTTGCTGCGTCCCAAAGATTTGGGACTATTGTGTTTCTGCTTTCATTTGTTTCTATGTATTTTTCCTCTTCGATTTCTTGGTTAACCCATTCATTGTTTAGTAGTGTGTTATTTAACCTCCATGTATTTGTGCTCTTTCCAGATTTTTTCTTGTGGGTTTCTAGTTTCAGTGTTGTGTTGAGAAAAGATGCATGATATGATTTTAATCTTTTTATTTGTTCAGACTTCTTTTGTGGCCTATCTGACCTATTCTGGAAAATGTTCTGTGTGTACTTCTAAAGAATGTGTATTCTGCTGTCTTAGAATGGAATGTTCTGAATACATCTGTCAAAACCATCTGGTCAAATGTGTCATTCAAAGCCAGTTTTCTTGTTGATTTTGTTTGGATGATCTATCCATTGATGTAAGTAGGGTGTTAAAGTCCCCTCTTATTATTGTATTACTATAAACTACTTCATGTTTGTTATTAACTGCTTTATGTATTTGGGTGTTCCCATGTTGGATGTATAAATATTTACAATTGTTATATCTTCTTGTTGGATGGTTCCATTTGATTACATAGTGTCAAATTTGGCTGTTACAGTCTGTTTTTAAAGTCCATTTTGTCCCATATAAGCATCCTGACTTTATGCTCATGTTCCATTTTACTTTTAGTCTGCATGTCTTTAGATCTGAAATGATTCTCTTATGTAGGCAGATATAGGTGGTCTTTCCAACTGCTGCTTTTTTTAGTATCAGTTCCATTACCCTGGCTTTTGATTGTTTAGTCCAATTACATTCAAAGCAATTATTGACAAGTATGTATGTATTGCCATTTTGTTACTTCCCTTATGGTTGTTTTTGTAGATATTCTCTGTTCCTTTCTTCCCTTGCTCTTCTCTCATGATTAGTTGGCTTTCTTTAGTGATGTATTGGGACATCTTTAATTCTTGTATATCCATTATTGGTTTTTTATTTATGACTGTTAGGTTTGTATATAACATTTGCTGCATCTTGCAGTCTATATGAAGTTGATGGTCACTTAAGTTTGAGCCCATTATTTATTCCTCCTCTGTCCCCACTATGATTTAGGTATATGATATCATGCTTTAAATCGTTTTATTTTGTGACTCCCTTGACTGATTTTTATAAATACTTATTTTTTACTGCTTTTGTGGTTCCTACTTTTCTTTTTTTTTTTTTTTAAATAATTAAATGTTTATTTTTGAGAGAGAGAGAGAGACTGAGCATGAGCAGGGGAGGAGCAGAGAGAGAGGGAGACACAGAATCCGATGCAGGCTCCAGGCTCCGAGCTGTCAGCACAGAGCCTGATGCAGGGCTAGAACCCAGACTGTAAGATCATGACCTGAGCCGAAGTCGGACACTTAACTGACTCTGCCATCCAGGCGCCCTTTAGTGTTTATTTTTGAGAGAGCGAGAGCAAGCGCATGAGCGGGGGAGGGGCAGAGAGAGAGGGAGACACAGAATCCAAAGCAGGCTCCAGGCTCTGAGCTGTCAGCACAGAGCCAGACGTGGGGCTCGAACCCACAACTGTGAGATCATGACCTGAGCCAAAGCTGGATGCTTAGCCGACTGAGCCACCCAGGCACCCCTGCTGCTACTTTTTTAATCTTACTTATGGTCTTTTCTTTCTACTCAGACTCCCCTTTAAACTTCTTTTAGGGCTGGTTTAGTGGTCATGAATTCCTTTAACTTTCGTTTCCAGGGAAGCTTTCTCTCTATTCGGATTGATAGCCTTGCTGGATAGAGTACTGTGGCTGCAAACTTTTCCTTTCAGCACTTTGAATATATCATGCTACTCTGCAGTTTCTACTGAAAAATCAGCTGAAAGCCTTGTGGGGTTTTTCTTGTATAGAACTTTTTTTTTTTTTCCTCTTGCTACTTTTGAAATTCTCTATCATTGCTTTTTGTCACTTTAATTTCTATATGTCTTAGTGTGGACCTCCTTGGGTTGATTTTGTTCGGGAACCTCTGTACCTCCTGGATCTGGATTTGTTTCCTTATTTCTCAAATAAATTTTCTGACCCCTCCTTTTTTCTCATTCTGGGATCCCTATAATGTAAATGTTATATGCTTGATGATGTTGCTGAGTTCCCTAAGTGTATTCTCATTTTGCATAACTTTTCTCATCTGGCGAACTTATTTTCCACTACTCTGTCCTCCAGGTCACTGATTCATTTTCTGATTCCTCTGGCCTGCTGTTTATTCCATCCTAGTGTGTTCTAAATTTCACTTATTTTTTTTTTTTTTTTTTAAGAGAGAGAGAGTGTGAGTGGGGTAGGGGCAGAGAGAGAGGGACACAGAATCCGAAGCAGGCTCCAGGTTCTGTCAGCAGACGCTAACACAGGATTCAAACTCACAAACTGTGAGTTCAGGACCTGAGCCAAAGTCAGAAGCTTAACCGAGCCACCCAGGCACCCCTCATTTATAGTATGCTTTGTCTCTATTTGGTTCCTTTTTATCTCTTTAAGGGTCTCACTGATGTCCTCCACTCTCTTTTTTTAAGTAGGCTCCACGCCCAATGTGGGGCTTGAACTCACAACCCTGAAATCAAGAGTCACATGCTCTACCAATTGAGCCAGGTAGGCACCCCTGATGTCATCCACTTTTCTCCAGTACAGTATCTTTATCATTCCTTCAAATTCTTTATCAGGCATATTACTTATCTCTGTCTTCCTTGGGTCTTTTGCCATGATTTTGTCCTGTTCTTTCATCTGGAATATATTTATCGGTCTCCTTATTTTGTCTCTCTGTTCCTGCTACGTCTCCAGCTCTTGAAAGTAGTGACCTTCTGAAGGCATCCTGTAGTGCCCAGCAGCGCAGTGCACCCCGTTCGCCGGAAGCTGGTGCTTCAGGTGTGTCTTCTGTGTGTGCCACATACACCCTGCTGCTGTGACGCGTTTTCCTTCAGTCCAGTCATCTGCGATAGTTCTCTGATGTTATAGGCAGTGTTTGGTCCCTGTGGTGTTAGTGGGCTGGTCTGGGGCCACTCTGGGCTTGAGTTGAGTCATAACCAGGCATTCGCAAGATGCTGTAGCACCAAACATAGGGCTCTTTTCCTGTGTTGTCCCTTGAGAAGATTTTGTTGGTGGGCAGGGCCTGTTTATCAGACTGTCTGCCCCCAGTCCACTGCTGGGGTGCAGCCTGACTTGTATGTGTAGTTGTCCTTCCCTCTCTCCGGGGAAGGAGTCTCTGAAGAGGTGCTGACCCCCGTCGGGGCTGCTCGCGCACTGCCACGCTTGTGGTCCCACATAGATGGGCTCTAGCCATGGGTGTGTTGGAGGGGGTGGATCTACGACGTGCAGTGTCTACAAGGTTTGCAGGTAGACCTCTGTGAGAGGGGACCAGCTGCCGCGGGGACTAAGGCCCAGCCTGACTGGAGGGGTGGAGCTGCCAAGGCTTGGGGTGCAGGGAGGTGGTGTCAGCAGGATTTACACGACCGTCCTCTGCAGGAAGGGACCCAGGGTACTGGAGCTGAGGGGGGCATGGCTGGGGGAGGGCAGAGTGGCAAGTCAGGCAGGAGTGTCAGTGCTGTGCTGTTTCCCACAGGTGGCGGGTTTATGCTGGGGGACAGGAGGGAAACAGCGCAGGCCTGCTCCCTTGTTCCTGGAGTCCCCCAGTGATCTCTGTCCCTGGGGCCGCTCTAGGAGAGGAGTAAACAGCTTCCCCTTCCACACGTCCAGGGGTTTTTCCCACTGCTGCTTCAGTGCTGTAGCTCTGCCTGCATCTTCTCCGGCAGGGACTCGGTTTCCTCCTGCCCTCCCAGAGCCAGACAGCTTCGTCCGGGTCCTGCGCGGCAGCATCCGAGAGGGTGGGGGGCCCTGGGCTGCACGACACAGGGATGGAGCAGGTGTCCTCTTCTCTCCTGCCTCCCCACAGCCTCGGGCCGCCTTCGGGCCTGCAAGTGGGGGGCCCTGACCCGGAGTTCCGTGTAAACTGCGGCTCGTCCTGCCAGGGCTTGGGAGAAATATTTTTAGGAAGCTGAAAATGGGCCGTTCCTCAGGCAGGCTCTCTCCTGGCAGTAAGGCTGTTCAGAGGGCAGCAGGTCAGCACACCCCGTCCAAGTTCCGCCACACCTGAGAGCCATGCGACTCTGGGCACCACGCAGGGCCTCCGTGCCCTCCGTCTTGGTCGGCCCAGAACAGTAGTTGCCTTAGAAGTTATCAGGGGTGGCAAGTGCCTTGAGGAGTAACAGCACTGAACACGAGGATGGACCTAGGATTCTAGGTCTCTCCTGTTCTGTGATCGTTCACTGGCTCACAGCTGGGAGGGGAGACAGATGGCAAACAGCTAATGGGGACAAGATATGATCAGGGACGTTACAGGAGCACATGGGAGGAGCGGAGGGGACCCCAGAGGGGTGGAGCGGCAGAGGGACTGGGCACCGGGCACGCCATGTGCTGGAGACCAGTGAGCGGGTCGTGGCCTCTGAGGGGAGTGAATGTGGAGGGAGGGAGCCAGCTGGTGCGGGGAAGGGGTGAAGCGGGGTGGGGTGGGGAACATCTACAGGTTAGCGCCAGCCCGGGCTGCAGAGGATGGAGCCGGGGAGGGTGAGCAGCTGGAGACTCCGGGGTCGGTGGGACCTGGGAGTCGTGGGAGAAGGCCGCGGTACTCACACCTGACTGCCGTCCCTCCCCTGGCCAGGTGCACCTGATGAAGCCGGACGCGGTCCCCAAGGCGTGCTGTGCCCCCACCAAGCTGAGCGCCACCTCCGTGCTCTACTATGACAGCAGCAACAATGTCATCCTGCGCAAGCACCGCAACATGGTGGTCAGGGCCTGTGGCTGCCACTGAGGCCCGGCCTTGCCGCTGCAGAGCCTCCCGCCTGGATCAGGCCCCTCTCCAGACGCAGGAAACCCTCAAATGCCATCACAGCTCAGGTGGGGTAGCAGGAAGGACCCCTACTTGCATCCCTGCCAGGGTCTCCCCAGGTCCCTCTGCCCCCTCCCCCCGATGTCTGTAGACTGGCTGGCCTGATGTGCGCGGCAGCCTCCGAGGCATGCTGACTGCACTGTCTTCAGCTCAGACATCCTGTCTTAGGACCTGTCCTTGGGCATCCCCAACCCAGACTGTAGCTGACCCGGGCCTGAGGAGCATCTGGAGTGTGAGCTTAGCTGGCTGGGCTTTGAGTGGGGAGAAGGGGGTCTGTCCCTCTTTATAAGCACCACACTGGGAATTTCCAGGGCACAGAGATGCAGTTGTGCTCAGTAGTGTATTACTGGGCTCCTAACTTGGCCCACTGGCAGCACATTGGAAGAAGAACGAGCTGGATGAGCCTCATGCTAAGACTGAGGGTGACAGGGATGTTTTATGGCATATGCCTTCCCCTCCTTGGGAAAGTGGTATGATGCCCCCACCCCAACCCAGAAGCAAATAACCTTGGGGGCTTCCAGTTTCCTCTGCCTTTTTTCCATGTGAGGCTTAGCACTGACACAAAGTGAACTCTTAGCAGAAGCAAAGACAGTGGCTGCAATAGGTGGTCCACGCTGGCACACATGCCACCCCTTCCTGTCTCCTTGCCCGTGGCTAAAGTCAGTAATCGACCTGGGCCCGTGGCCCAGACAGAGCCTCAAGACCCTCAGCACACAACTCCAGACACCCACCAGCAGATGAAACTCAGTTTCCCCACCCATTCTACCCACAGCATGGTGCTTGGGCCACCTCAGGCCAGGCACAGGGCAAGGAGGGAACTGTCTGTCTGCTAGAACCGAGGAGTTAAGAACAGGCTGCTCAACAGTCTATACCACATTGTGGGCCCAGAAGCACTGTGCTGTTTCTTGAGGCCTGTGAACCAAAGGTCCCTGTCCCAAGGGAATGACAGGCAGTAATTAGGCTGACCTGGGTGAAGGTTCCCGAAAATCGTTATTCTCCTCAGAGCAGCCGCCATAGGCAGTTGGGAGTGTTTGTTTGATTTCTGACTTGCTAAGCCTGTAATTTACCTGCTGGAGCAGACAGAGTTCAGCTGCCCGAGCCCTGAAATACTGTGTCATTAAAAGCAGATCCTGGGCCCGCCCAACCCACAGGCACAGCCCAGCCGAGGCAGAACCACCCGTGTGCCCAAGGATACGCATCTCTGCCATCACTCTGCACCCTGAGGAGGGGCCCCAGGACAGCAGGCGGGGCAGCAGTTGAGGAATCTGGGGCCCTGCTGCAGGACAGCAGCCCCTCCACAGGGACCTGGAAGGGACTGTGGAGCAAGTACAGAGGAAGAGACCCTCCCCGTGTACACAGAGGGCAGGCCCAGACTGTCTGCAAAGTGGGGAGTTCCCTATTAGCCTGGGGCTTTGAGCTCTGGCTGGCAAGGGACTGAATCACAAAGTGGCTGGAATGTCGGGAGACCTGTACTTTGGTTCCAACTCAGCCACTGATGGGTTTGGTGTCAGGACAAGTTCCCTTCCTGATTCAAGCTTCAGTTTCTCATCTGTGACACAAGGATATAAGCCGCCTTCCTGCCTGAAACGCTGGCTGTCTCCTCTGTCACAGAGCAAAGACAGCCTGAGTGCCCAGCTGCTGTGTACATAGGACATGAAACCCGCCACTTTGGGGCCTTAGCAGCTCTCTCCTCCCAGTATCAACGGCAGTGGAGGTTTGAAAACTTTTAACAAATGTCAGTATTTGGTCTCCTCAACACCTAGCACATAACCTGGCATGTTTTGGGGATACCAGGAAAGCTTGTAGAATGAATGTTTTAAAGATGCAGACTGCCTTGTCCACTGGGTGTGCCGAATAGGAATGTAAGTATCATGATCTGAACCCCTTTCTGTGCAATAAAGCTGAAAGTACAGTGGTCATGGACTTCCTGACAGACTTCTAGAACCTCCAGCCATCTAACAAATTGAAAGCAACCAGAAAAGGCCTTGGAGAAGGGGGAGAATTATGGATGCAAAGTCAATGAAGGGGCAGCCATCTTACTTATATGGTTGCCTGATACCCCAAGTTACGTTCAAGGCTGCACGTTAGAAGAATACATAAGGGTGGTCAGCTCAGGCCCGCTGACAGCAAAGTAAGTGCTGCCAGGAAGGGAGGCTGCAGAGGAACAGCTAAGTCTGGGGGCAGGGGTGCGGGGGGAACTGCTCTGTGCACCTCACACCCAGCACACCTCCACAATCAGAGCATGGTACTGGCCCGGACGACAGCTCACCAGGCAAAGCCCTGTTCTTTTGTGTCTCTATGTAAGGAAATGGGTGACATGCTTCGAGAAATGCCCTGCAATTTCACAGGAAAGGAGGCTGTGAATAGGATATGGTGGGTTTTAGAGCCAGTAGACCTGGCATAGAATCCTGGCTCTGCCTCTTGTTAATTTGACCAAATTATGTCACCTCTAAGTTAGAAGTTTTTCCTCTGGAGTATTAGTACTGCCCTTGCAAGGCCATCGTGGGGATTTGGTGTGTCCACAAAGTACTCAGCACCGTGCATGCATGGGTACTGAATGAACAGCATTTACTAGTGGTCTTACTTTAAATGAATTTACATATCTGGGCCTCCCCTGTTAAAACCCCCTCCTTCCAGAACATGTCCAGGAGGTGCTGCTGTGTCTACTTTAAAGCTGAGCTTTTCCTAAAAAATCTAAATTTGGTCATCTCTAGGGATGAGGTAGGGACTTCCACAATGCCCTGCCTGTGGGAGTCCTGGTGTGCAGGGACCTACCGTGACTTGGTGACCTGTGGAGCCAGGGCCTCTGCTGGGGACTGAGGATGGGGCTGTGTTTTGTCCCCATTTCCTCCCAAAGTCCAGAGTCCTACAGCTTCTGGGAAGCTGAAAGGGGAGCATTCCTGGGGTTTCTCTTCTTACCATGAAGCCTTGAGCAAGCATTTGGACCTTTAAAAAGAAAAAAAAAAAAGTTTTTCCTCACTTGTGTGCTAGGGAAATTTTTGAAAATAAAAAACATAATCCCAGCATAATCCCCAAAATGCATAATCCCAGTACACAGAGATAAACATTGTTAATAATTCCTTCCAGTCTTTTTCTTTGACACATACATGTTTGTCTTTATATAGAACATCTGGGTATTTCATGAAGTCAGGATCATACTCTATGTACTGCTTGGTGATCTGATTTACTCGATCTATGATATATTGAAAATTTGTTATTAAATCTTCTTTGAAAACAGATCTTGCTATAGCATCCCCTCTGCCCCAGTTCTGCCACAATTCCCTCCCCAGGTCTGGGGCCCCCACGACCCTACCATCGGGAGCACTAGCTCTGCATCAGGAAGGCAGGTGCTCTGGTCAGACAATACCTACGCGATCAGTAGGCTGATGGCATTGGGACCTGGCATCTCACCACTGAGGCTCAGGTCACCACCTACACAAGGGTTACGGGTGGACCCACATGATAAATTTTGGGGAAGCCCCTTACAGAGCACAGAGGGAGCAACTGCCACCTGTCAGGTCCCCATCCACTGGATTCCTGGCCAGTGTGCTAGTCCCACTTTCCTAGGGCAATCAGGGAAGCACAGTGAGGGACAGAACTCCCTCCCCCCAACAACCTCTCCCCTGGTTTCACAGAGTTGTGACCAGTCCTCCCTCCTGGGGCTTCAGGCCAGTCGGTTCCCCCTCCCCACATGTAATCCCTAGAGCCAGCCTTGTTGAGTATTTCAAGTACATCTCTTCTCTCCCAGACATCACACCAGCCCTAAGTGGCTGGCATTTTCCTGGCCTCGCTGCTGCCTGTCCCGATAGCCATGACTGAGGGACACCTAGGTTAGGGAGCGAGGGTCCCTGCTGGGAATACTGCAGGCCATGATTTCAGTGATGGGAGCGGGCGCCAGCCAACCAAAGGGGTACAAGCCAAACCCCACCTGAAGGCAGAAACCAAGGTTGGCCCAGGATGCTAGCTAGATAGAGGGCTAGCATCCAACCCTCTGCAGAAGCTGCCCTGGGGTCACAGGCCAGCAGGCTTCTCTCCTCCCCTCCAGGCTCAGCCTGACTTCAACCCAAAATGAGAACCAGCCCTGCCCAGTGGTTTCTGAGTGTCGAACCTTGATCTAGAGCCACTGGCAGGCGGCAGAGGAGCAGGTGGGAGCCTTGGACATTGTTTCTGATGACTGATGGTTTCTGGTGACCAGCCTCAGCACATGGGACATGCTGGGAGGTGGCCCGGCTGGCCAAACACTGGTATAGGGTGAGAGGCCACACATGCTACAGACTGTGGCACCAGACTCTGATTTCCACTGGGGCTGGGGTATGGGGAGGATGCAAGTACCATTTCGGCTGATTTCTCGTGTTTCCCCAGCACCACGCACAGCGCCTGGTAAAAGGACTCTGGGCATTCTGCGGTACTACAATTCGGACTATTGGTTCAATGACTGAATAATAAGTGAATGGGTCACCAAGACTGATTTCAGGTGCCCCTTAGACTCACGACTAGGTATGAGGGCAGGAATAGAGCATGGCTTACCTAACTCACTGGCCTCGTAGCAGAGGACAGGACAGAGGCACTTTGGCACCAGCTCTGACCTCTGCTGCCCTACAGTAGTCTGCAAAGGGTATAGTCTTAGGGACCCAGCCTGGGTGGGAGGGAAACAGCAGGGGAGGTGCTCTGCTTTGTCACAGGAAGATGGGCCAGTCACAGCTCTCTGAAAATACCTGGGACCTGGCTGGCAGGCGGCCATACAAGAACTAGGATTTATTTTACTAGAAGAAATGTCCAGGAGCCACACTGGCAGGACGAGGAGAAGCTGTGGCAGTAAAGGCCCAGAAAAGGCCACATACAGCCTGTCCACAATGAGGAAGGTGGCCCCTGTGCCAGCCACGCCTGGGAAAGAGCCAGAGGGAGTCCAGGCCATACCTGCAGAAGAGTCGCTGTGAGCTGAGTCCAAGAAGGGCCACGACACAAACCCCTGCTTGCCGCAAAGGGGACAGACACCCTCAGGTGCTGGTTCCCAGGCTGACAGCTCCCTCTTGGATACACAGGGGCAGTGCCAAGACTTTGCAGACTCACATGTACTCCCCACAGTTGGCAATGATCACCTTCTGCTTTGGCTTCCTATCCTTGCTGCCCTGGGTCTTTGTGGGGACAGAAGAGGGGGAGAAACAAGGGAAGGTGAAGATTAAGGACTGGCTTAGGGATACCCTCCCCATCTGCCCACCCCTGCCTGAGCAGAAGCAGCCCTCCCTGGGATCTGCCACGGCCCCTCTCTCCAGCTCTCCCACAGGGCTACACACCCAGGGCCCAAGTGGCCACCCATCTCAATCTGCTGCAAGACATCCAGGCCTTCTGTGACCTCCCCAAACACTATGTGCTTGCCATCTACCCAATCTGCCTTGTCACACGTCAGGACGAATTGGGAGCTGTTGGTGTTTGGGCCAGAGCTGACCATGGAGAGCAGGCCTGGGGGAGAGAAGGAGCACGTCAGGCCCTACCCTTGGCTCCCTGCTGTCAGACGTACATCTGTGCAGACTGTTGACAGCCCTTCAACCAGGCAGGCTCAGACTCTAGGATAATACCATGTGGATGCCTTGTTTGCCACTCAGTTGATAGTGAAATGGTGAGCAAAGTTGCTTAAATCATTTTATACTGGTTTATCCTTTCTTTCACTCATTCAATAAATACTTGTATTGTCTACTTTGTAACTTAGCTCCTGTTGAGCCCTGGGGACATTGGTCCCAGCCCTGGTGCAGCTCATAGTCTAGTGGAAAAGTGTCACTCAAAAGATAACTGTGGATGTATCTCAGGAATGCAAGGCTGGTTTAACATCCAAAAAGCAATATAACACATTAACAGAATAACGCACAAAACCCATATTATTATTGCAATAGACACAGAAAAGGCATCTTACAAAACCCACAACTTCTCATGATAAAAACACTCAACAAACTAGGAATAGAAGGGAACTTCCTCAGTCTGATAAAGAGCACCTACAAAAAAACCACACAGTGAAAGACTAGATATTTTCCCCCTAACATCAGGAATAAGACCAAAACATCTGCCCTTACCACTTCTATTCAATATCGTACTAGATGTTCCAGCAACTGCAATCTACAAAACAACGAAATGAAATATGCAGATGACATGATCTTGTATAAAGAAAATCCTACAGAATCCACTAAAAAACTATTAGGACTAGTTCAGCAAAGTTGCAGAATACAAGATCAACATACAAAAATCAAGTTATTTTATACTCTAGCAATGAACAATCTGAAAATGAAATTAAAATAATTCCATTTATAGTAACATCAAAAAGAATAAACTTCAGAATAAATTCAAAAGAAATATAAACTTATACCCTGATAATTATAAAATGTTACAGAAAGAAATTAAAGAAGATTTAAACAAATGGAAATATATCCCATGTTCATGGACTGGAAAACTTAATACTGCTAAGATGGCAATACACAAATTGTTCTACAGATTCAGTGGAATCTCTGTCAAAATCCAACCGGCTTTTTTGCAAAAATTGAGAACTATTCCCCAAATTCATACAGAAATGTTAGAGACCCAGAATAGCCAAAACAATCTGGAAAAAGAAGAGCAAAGTTAGAGGACTCACACTTGTCAAATTCGAAATGTACTATGGAGCTACAGAATACATGACAATGTAGAACTGGCATAGGACACATATATAGATCAATGAAACAGAACGGAAAGTCCAGAAACAAAATCCTTACATTTATGGTTAATTGATTTTCAAGAGGGATGCCAAGACAATTAAAAGAACAGCCTTTTTTTTTTTTCTTTTATTGAGAGAAGACACAAGTGAGCGAGGGCAGGGAGAGAGAGAGAATCCCACAAGAGCAGAGATGGGGGGGGGGAGAGGGAGAGACAGAGAGAGAGAGAGAGAGAGAGAAAGAGAGAGAGAGAGAGAAGCAGGGCTCACCCAAAGCGGAGCTCATGCTCACCTGAAGCAGAACTCAAACTCACGAACCATGAGATCATGACCTGAGCCAAAGTCAGATGCTTAACCAACTGACCCACCCAGGCACCCAAGAACAGCTTTTTCAACAAATGACACTAGGACAACTGGACATCCACAGGGGAAAGAATGAAATTAGATCCTTTTTCTCACACTATACACAAAAATTAACTAAAAATGGATCAAAGACCCAAATGTAAGAGCTAATCTTTAACACTCTTACAAGAAAATATAGGAGTAAATCTTCACAACCTTAGTTTAGGCAAAACCTTCTGAGTTATGATGCAAAAAATATACTGATGGAAGAGAAGAGAGATAAATTGAACTTCAACAGAATTAAAACTTTTTGTGCTTCGAAGCAAAACAAAGAAAAGTGAAAAGACAACCCACAGAATGACAAAAAATACTTGCAAACCATGTATCTGATAAGAGAACTACAGCTAGAATATTTAAAGAACTCTTGTATTTCAATAAAAAAGAGATAAATAACCCAATTTAACAATGGGTAATGGATCTGAATGGACATTTTCCCAAGAAGATTAAAATATGGACAACAGACACATGAAAAGATGCTCAACATCTTGCTTCCATCAGTCAGAAGGCAAATCAAAACCACCACAATGAGACAGCATTTCACATCACTAGGATAACATAAAGAGAACATAAAAGAAATAATAACCAGTGATTGTGAGGATACAGAGAAACTGCAACCCTCATAGGCTGCTGATGGGAATGTAAAATGGTGCAGCCACTTTAGAAAACAGTCTGGCAGTTCCTCAAAATATGAAAAAATAGTTATCCTATGCCCCAGCAATTCCAATTGTAGGTACCTACCCAAGGGAAACGAAAACATAGGTCCACACAAAAACTTATACATGAATGTTCACAACAGCATTATTCATAATAACCAAAATGTATAAACACAAATGTTCATCAACTTATGAATGGGTAAACAAATTGTGGTATATGCACACACTGAATATTAATTGACAATAAAAAAAATTAAGTACAGATACATGTTATATCGTAGGTGAACTTTTTCGAAAACATGCTAAGTGGAAGCCAGTCACAAAAGGCCACATACTGTGGAATTCTATTTATATGACAGTCCAGAATAGGCAAACACTAATCGAAAGTCGATTAGTGTTTGCCTAGGCCTGGGGGACAAGGAGAAGGAGAATGCTAAAGGGTGTGGGGTTTCCTTTGGGAGGAAAATGTTCTAAAATTATTTGTGGTAATAGCTACATAACTGAGTACAGTAAAAACCACTGAAATGTATACTTTAAATGGGTGAACTGAATGTATGTGAACTGCATCCCAATAAAACTGTTTGTTTTTTAAAGAAAATCATGCTATGGAACAGCAAAGCCTCGTGGCACAGACATCTGTTCAGCGAATGGAAGCACAAGACGCAATCACCTAAAAGTATATGTGTCTGTGTGTGTGTCTCTCTCTCACATGCACACGCACACACACATGTAACAGTACCATGGAAGGCTTTCTGAAGGAGGTAACATCTGAGTTTAAAAGAGCCAGGTTCGGCAGAGGCTGAGGGAGGGTACCTA
The DNA here is from genome assembly GCF_018350215.1 of Panthera leo. Lineage (NCBI taxonomy): Eukaryota > Metazoa > Chordata > Mammalia > Carnivora > Felidae > Panthera > Panthera leo. Next base: position 30,390,315 of record NC_056686.1, read on the forward strand.
TAAGCTCATCTGTCTCAGTGAGAAAGCCTCCTTTTCATGGCTGGGGCTCTAGACTGCATGCTCCCTTTGGACGGGGACCATGTCCCATTCCACTCTCAATGATGGAGTTGATCAAGGTGCCTGACACATAACAAAACTGCCCTGTGAACATCAGTTTTAAATATTCAAATATTTACACAATTCTAGAATACAGTGGTGACCAATAAAGACTGGGTCCTGCCCTCATGAGGCTAATATTCTAGAAAGGGAGACAGAAAATAAGTGAAAGAATAAGTAACTTCATAATATAATCTCAGGTATTAAATATATGAAGAAAAATGAAGCTGACTAAAAAGAAGAGATGACAGGAATGCCCATTCTAGACAGAGAGCAAGGCAGATCTCTAACACAAGGTACATGGCACCTGAAGGAAGTGAGGGGTGAACGCTGTAGATGCTAGAGGAAGAACATTCTAGGACAGGAAGTAGAATGACCAAGACCGTGAGGGGGAGTAAGCTGTGACTGAGGAACAGCAAGACTGCCTTGAGGACAGAGGGAGGAGCAGCACATTCTGGGAGCTTGGGAAGGTGCCAGGCCTCATGCCAGTGGGTCCTGCGTGATGGCGCCCCATGGGAGGACTCTCAGCCAGACAGTAACAGGACTGGGTTTATGTTTGAAAAGGATGGCTCTGACTACCTCACATATTGGACCAGGAGGGGAGGATGCAGGGGTGGAAACAGGGAGACAAGTGTGAGGACTTGGTGCTGGTGAAGGAAGGGTGAAGCAAGGGCAGACGAGAAAGTGACTTGAAACACGTGGATCTGACCTATGTCAGATGGAGGAGAAGGGTCGAGGAGGAGTCCTAAGCTGAACAAGCAGTTAGGGAGATGGTGGTGGCATTGCCGGAGACAGGGATGAGGAGAGGAAGGGTCTGGGAGAAAAGAACATGAGAGTCTGTGAGGTCTGAGACATCCAGGGGACGTCCAGGAGAAGGCGACAGGGAGAGAACAGCATGGAGGCTGACATGTGGACAGGATTCATTTACAGATGTGACTGGAAACCCTGGAAAACCTGGGACAGGAAGGAATTGGCCAGAGCACTGGTTATAAATAGGGTAAGACTGCCCCCTCGAGGCTACTTGGAAACTCCAAGCTATGTTGCTCGTTGTCAGGAATAATGGGGGTGCTACTGGCATTAGTGGGAAGGGAACAGGGAATCCAGATGTCCTGCCATGTCACATGTCAGGAAGAATTATTCTTAATCCTCTCAGACTTTCAAATGCCCTGAGAAACATTCATGTATTGGATAAAAATCTGTTTATAATGATTTGAGCTGAGAACCTAACTCCATTTTACATATAAATCCAAAGACTTATCTTTTGCACTGAATTTTTCCAGAAATAGACCTACTACATAAACCAAGGGACCATAATTTTTGGTTTCGTTCAGAATTTTACCAGGGGATTTTCACCATGTCAGGAAATCATGTTACTGTGATCCTGCCAACAAAATACACCTATATCAGTCCACACTGCTAACTATTGTTCTAGGCAGAAGTGTATGTTTAAATATTTCACATATTTAGTTGTGTCCAAGCATTTAAATACTGAAATACATACTATTTTATTGTAAATTACTTTCCTTTCATTTTCTTTCATATTATAATTATTACATAACACTATTTAAAAAAAATTTTTTTTTAATGTTTATTTTTAGGGGCATCTGGGTGGCTCAGTCAGTTGAATGTCCAACTTTGGCTCAGGTCATGATCTGGCAGTTCATGAGTTTGAGCCCTACATGAGGCTCGCCGCTATCAGCGCAGAGCCCGCTTTGGATCCTCTGCCCACCTCTCTGCCCCTCCCCTGCTTGCACTCTCCCAAAAATAAATATTAAAAAATATATATTTATTTTTACTTAAGAGAGAAAGTGAGAACCAGCAGGGGAGGGGCAAAGAGAGATAGAGAAAATCCCAAGCAGGCTCCATCCTGCCAGTGCGGAACCCAACTTGGGGCTCAATCTCATGAACTTCGAGATCATGACCTGAGCCAAATTCAAGAGTCAGACACTCAAACGATGGAGCCACCCAGGAGCCCCACATAACACTTTTTTTTTTTTCTTTTTACAAACTATGTTCTGGAAGAATATATTAGCTGTGACTTTCATTCCCACCTAGTAAAGAATCAGTTCTAAGAGGTGGGCATGAGGCTAATACGTTAAGAACCATTAAGTGAAGAGTGAGGGTAGAGAAGACAAAAAAGTGTTGAGCTCTGGGTCCCTGCAACAGTTCAGAGGTCAGGAGGGAGGAGACAGGAGAGACTTGAGACGCAGCAGCCAATAAGGATCTGAGTGGTGTGAGAGGTGGACTGCGGTGGAGGCTTTGGGAAGCCACTTGGATCCCCTTCAAGACCAAGACTCTCACTTTCTCACCTCCCAGGAGTGTGAGATGCTAGCGGCCCCAGGAGAAGTTCCACCCCAGTAAATGCCTTTGGTTGAAGAGAGCTGCTCACCCCTTCTGGGAATCAGCCAGAATTCGTGACTGTCCATGTGAGGGTTCAGAGGCCTGGTTCCCAGGCCTCAATTCAGAACAACTCAGAAGGGCTATCCAAGCTCCAATGCACCCCCGGGACCAGCTGAGGCCTCTATGTGACTGATGGCATCTCAGTTACACTCTGCCTACTCTGCTCCCCTCATTCCCTTGCAAGAGTTGTCCCTGAGATCACTCTCTGCCTCCTGCATGCAATTCTCCATGAGTCTGTTTCCTAAAAAATCTGACCCAAAACAGCCAAAAACTGAAAAAAAAAAAAAATCAAGTAGTGATAATGTGAATATGTTTTTCAGAGCTGTAGCAATAAAAGCCAAAAAATGAATGTTACCTTTGGCAGGGCAGGAAAATTATGGTGAGGGGGAACAGAAGAACATCACGTTATAACAAACTTCAATGATTTTCTTTAAACTATGTGCAAATTATGACTTTGATAAACATTTTTTGAAAACACTTTTGAGGGGCGCCTGGGTGGCTCAGTCGGTTGAGCGTCCGACTTCGGCTCAGGTCATGATCTCACGATCTGTGAGTTCGAGCCCCACATCGGGCTCTGGGCTGACAGCTCAGGGCCTGGAGCCTGCTTCAGATTCTGTGTCTCCCTCTCACTCTGACCCTCCCCCGTTCATGCTCTGTCTCTCTCTGTCTCAAAAATAAACAAACATTAAAAAAAATAATTAAAAAAAAGAAATACTGTTTTTAGAAAAAAAACACTTTTGATAAACATATTTAAAAAATATGAATATTTAAGAAAATAGGAAGAGGTGCTTGGGGGGGCTCAGTCAGTTAAGTGTCTGACTTCGGCCTAGGTCATAATCTCGCTGTTTCCGGGTTCCAGCCCTACGTCGTACTCTGTGCTGACAGCTCAGCCTGAAGCCTGTTTCAGATTCTGTGTCTCTCTCTCTCTCTCTCTTTCTCTCTCTCTCTCTCTGCCTTTCTCCAACTCGCACTCTCCCTCTCTCAAAAATAAACATAAAAAAAAAAAAAAGAAAGAAAGAAAGAAAATAAGAAGCACACAACTGTGAATGTGAATAGTAGTTACCTCAAAGAGATGGGCTGGAGGTAGCGAGGAGAAAAAACTTTAGCTTTTAATTTATAACCCTAAAAATAGTTGTAACTTCCAGGGGAGAAAGCTGGCAGCCATCTCCTTAAGCAAGCAACCAAAGGTGACATCACAAATATTGGAACTGACATCATGCACTTCCTTACACGATACACTGGTAAGGAAACAGCATTCTTCTGCAGTGTTCCTGCCAAAACACATCACACCTACACCTAACCATGAGGAAGTACTAGGCAAAGATTAAGAAATAATCTTAAAAACAGGCCTGTCCTCTTCAAAGTCATCAAGATCAAGAAAGACAATGAAAGGGGCACCTGGGTGGCTCAGTTAAGCGCCCAACCCTTGGTTTTGGCTCAGGTCATAATCTCACAGTTTTTGAGTTCGAGCCCCTTATTGGGCTCTGCACTCCTAGTGTGGATTCTGCTTGGGATTCTCTCTATCTCCGTCTCTCTCTGCCCCTCCCCTGCTCACACTCACGCTCTCTTTCTCAAAATAAATAAAACTTAAAAAAAAAAAAAAGACAAAAAACTGAAAGACTGTTCCAAATAGAAGGAAACTAAAGAGACTTCTTTAGTGTGTGGTGTGTGAATCCTTGCCAGGGAAGAACAATTGCTAAAACTACTATAAAGGACAATACCAGGGTAACTGATGAAATCTGAATATGGGTTGAAAATTAGTAAACAGTGTTGTACTGATGTTAAACTTCCTGATTTTGATGGTCATACTGTGATCACGTAAGGGAACATTTTTTTTTAATTTAATTTATTTTAAATATGAAATTTATTGTCAAATTGGTTTCCATACAACACCCAGTGCTCCTCCCAAGAGGTGCCCTCCTCAATGCCCACCACCCACCCTCCTCTCCCTCCCACCCCCCATCAACCCTCAGTTTATTCTCAGTTTTTAAGAGTCTCTTATGGTTTGGCTCTCTCCCTCTCTAACTTTTTTTTTCCTTCCCCTCCCCCATAGTCTTCTGTTAAGTTTCTCAGGATCCACATAAGAGTGAAAGGGAACATTCTTATTCTTAGAAAATATATAGTTGGGGCACCTGGGCGGCTCAAGTTGGTTGGGCACTGACTTTGGTTCAGGTTCAAGCTCCATGTTGGGCTCTGTGCTGACAGCTCGGAGCCTGGAGCCTGCTTTGTATTCTGTCTCTTCCTCTCTCTCTGCCCCTCCCCCACTTGTGCGTTGTGTCTCCCTCTCTCAAAAATAAACATAAAAAAATTTTTTTTTAAGAAAATATATACTCAACTATTTAGGAGTCAAGAGGTATGATGTCTTCAACTTCCTCTCAACTGGGACAGTAGGGGGAAGATACATCTATGTATATCAATTCAATGTAAAGTGTAGAGGGCAAAAAGTAAATTAATGAGTGGACAAAGGATATATGCATTCCTTGTACTATTCTTACAGAACTCTTATTCCATATACCCATAAGTCTACAAATACATCAAAACTACAAAAAAAAAAATACAATTTATAACTTTCAACTGCCTACTCTTTCTAATAGTCCTAAGCCTTTACAGAACTTCGAAAATGTCTGCTCAGTCTCATTAGTTACTAGATGTTGGGATCCCAACAGAAGGACTCAGATTAAAAGTGTTAAAGGCTCAGGATTCCAGGAAGCCCCCTCTCCAGCCTGCTCAGCCACCGGCATCCTGCCCAGAGTCCCGCTCACCTGTTGTCATGGGGACAATGTCTGAAAGCAGAAGCATCTGGATGCAGCCAGCTGGCTTGTTCCCAATCTTGATGTCCATGTACACCTGAGGATTTGATGAGGCCTTTTTCGCAGCGGGATCTCCCTGGGTGCAGGATAAATCATTAGGCTGGACAGAACTCGACCCCCCAAGTAGGAGAGCAAGTATTCTGAATACACACCAAGAACCCAACAGCCGCAAGCAGGCTACAGCAAGATGCTGGCAGGGAAGGTCCTGGGCCGTGAAAGGGAAGGCCACGGCCACAGCCCCTGGCCGGACACCCAGTGACAGGACACTTCAGCACCAGCTAACCTGAGCCCCACCTCGCAAGCTCATTCCCTCATCACACTTACCCTCAGACATGCCAGCTCGCTTCACCCTGCCCTGCGGTCACGGAACTTTCCTGGCCCATAGCACATAGCTCTTGACACATTCAAACACCAGTTCAAGCCCACCCACCGCACTCCTGTTACAGCGACCCACACCCTTCTCCTCCATGCCTACCCCTACAGATTCACAGTCCGGCTTCAATGGAAGCAGAAAGGGCTGCTCTCTGGCTTGGGCCTGACTGCTCAGAAGACTGAGGTTAATAAAAAGACCTTCCATTTTACTTCTAAGAAGTCTGCGATTTGCTCATGATTAATGAGGAGGTTGGGCCTTGCTTTGTGCTCCAGGTGGACCAGGATGACTAGCTGATAAACACAACATTCAGTACAAACCCTACCATTTGTTTCATAGAGAAAGCTCTATTGTCTCTGACCTATTTGTGGTGTGAACTGATAGGTCAAGATATAGGTATTGAGCTATGAGGCCCAGTACTGGAGTTGTTAAATAACTGGCTATCCAGTGGGGGAGGGCTGGCCACAAACACGAGACACACACAGATCCCAGAGCTACACAGCCTCGGTTCAAATCTAGGCTCCGTCACTTATGAGCTATGTAATGTTGGATAAGTTATTTGATCTCCTTGTGCCTAGTTTTGTCACCAAGAGTTGGAGATAATATTAGCACTTACCTCAAAGGATTATCATTAGTATTAAATATTTGTAAAACACTTAGAACAGTTGCTGGTATAGAGGAAGCAACATTTGAACATTTGTTAAGTAAATAATGTCAAAATAACGCTGTAAATGCAGGATAGAGGGAGCTACAGAATCCCAGAGGCAACAAAAGCCCGGAAGGGACACTGATCTCACTCAACTAGAGGATTCAAAAAAGGTTCCTAGAGAAGGCAGCAACCGAATTCAGCTATGAAAGATGAGTGGGAGATGGCGACACAAAGTAAGTTGGAAAGGGAATTTAGGCAAAGGAGCTGCTTAGGTAAAAACACAAGACACTTATAGGTACCTACAAACTCTGTCCTAGAATGTAAAATGTACATACAATGTGGAGAGGTGAGCAGGGTCTGAACACGGAGAGCCCTTCTGTCCCCCTAAAGGAGCCCAGACTACTCCTCCTATAGATGAGGAGTCCCTAGACTGCTTGAGAGGAGCCACATGGTCAGCACTATGCCTTAGAAAGCTCCCTCTGGCTGCTCAGGACAGGAGGAATCGGGCCCAGGGTGAGAGACCAGCTAGGAAGCTACCATCATTATTCGTAGCAGAGATGACAGAGGCTACAGCAAGCCAATGCAGCAGAAGCAAACAGGAGAGAAGAGATTCAGGCAGGTGTAAAAGAGAATGATAGCAGGATATGGCAGTGCATCAGGTGTGGATTGTGATGAGGAGTCAGAGATGACAGCGAGGTCCCTGGTTTGGGTGACTGTGGAAGATGGCAAAATTTGCTAAGATTGGGTACTTGGGACAACCAGAGAGGAAGGAAAGAGGAAATCCACTTGGGACATGCTTTGTTGACTTATGGTAACTGGGAGACATGCAGGCAGAAACCCGTGAAACTCAGGAGCAAGGTCAAGGTGAGGACTAGAGACCAGGAAATGAGCAGAACACTGAGTGCTGCAATAAGCTCAGACATGGGACACAGTGGCTGAAACTACAAGGACAATGGGCAGAGAGGAATGGGGGGCTAAGGGAGGAACTTGGAGAAACACCGCTGCTCAGAGGGCGGACAGAGGAAGGGTAGCCTCCAAGTTATCCCCAGAAGTGACGGTCAGGATGGTGTATCGAGAAGCAGGAGAAAGTGCCGAGGCAGGCAGCAACTGGCTAAGGACGGAGGGATTGAGGCCTCTCTGGAATCAGGCCAGGAATAGGAAGACAGCAAGCCTGGGGCCAAAGTCTCAGCGAGGGAGCAGGAAAGGTCAGGAGGATGGCGGATACTGGTGAGGGGGAGTCCTCACTGTCCTTTCTCATCTCAGACCCCCACCTAGTTCAAGCAATCACAAATCGGTATCCAAGCATGCATACCATACTTCTCACCTAGAACCCCTCACAGACAAGAAAGCCACGCTTCTCCATTCCATTCACCTGCCGCCACCTACATCAGGAGCGCCCTGGGTGGAAAGCGCCAGCCCCTCCTGTGGAAGCACACACCTTCAAACCTCACCTCCTGGGTTTCCACTTTGGAAGGCTCCGTCCGACCCTCCTTCCTCTTTATTCTCTTCAAGAGTCTGCCCAGAAAACTTCTTCAACCAGTCATCACCTGACCACACTGAAAGGAAAAGAACTGAACAGATGTTAAGAAATTCAGGCTATTGGCCAGCTGTTCACTAGCTGTGCCCAGTTCTTCACTTTGTCAGCAGAACGGACACACCATGTGGCTCTCACAGGCAGAAGTTACCTCTCGGACAAGGGAAGCTGTCACTGGGAAATGTCAGGCCTTCAAGTCCAGCTCTCAGCAGAGGCAGATAAGAGTAACAAGGGAGGACTAAGCCGAGCCAAAAGGGAAGTTCCAACCACTGTCAAGGCCGGAAGGGCACAGTGTACGTCTACATCCCGGAGCAAGACTTTCACAGAGACCATGCCTCTAGCTTTGCAGAGAATCTCAAAGTCTATTTCCATGGAGGAGCTGCATTCTCCCCTCCCCTGTACACCACTCTACCCGTGTATATACTCCCACCACAGCCGGAAGTAAAACAGGGATAAAAAGGCAACAGAGGCCAAAGTTGAGGATGTGATTGGGAATCTGTGATTGCCCCCACTTGCCTGGTCTGAATGAGCCTTCCTTAACGCTCACTAGTTTGGCTAAACGGACACGAATTGTCCACCCAAAGAGTTCAGGTTCATTCTAAAATGACTGCAATACAACTCAGCTGCTTAAACCTTGTAAGGTTAATAAAAGACCTTCCATTTTACTTCTAAGAAGTCTGAGATCTGCTCATGATTAATTCTATGCTGGGAGCCCACACCCCGCAATGGCAAGCTATACACAAAACCAACCATAAAATGTCCCTGAGCCACTACACATTTCTTTTCTTTCAACACCAACAGGAAGATCTGTGCTGGCATGATCTTTGAATCTGAGCTCAGAACTCTGAAATTATAAGGGTAAATGCAGTTACCATGTATTGAGTCCATTTTTAAAAGTCAAGATCAGCACTAAATGGGAAAGAAATAGTGTTGCTGGCTGGTGGGGGACATGTTTGATGAAAAAGTAACAGAAAACACGGATGTACAGGAATATTATCCAAGAACAACTGACACTTGGGTAGTTTTTTTTTAAGTTTATTTACTTATTTTTAAGAGAGAGAGAGGGAGGGAGGGAGGGGCAGAGAGAGAGGGAGAGAGAGAATCCCAAGCAGGCTCCCCACTGTCAGCATGGAGCCCGATACGGGGCTCAAACCCACAAACCATGAGATCATGACCAGAGCTGAAATCAAGAGTCGTACACTTAACTGACTGAGCCACCCAGGCATCCCAAGATTTTTAAAAAAGGTTTGTTTTGGGCCTTTTCATGAAAACTAAAAAAATATGAAATAGGATTCCTTAATTAGTAACATTTAAGTTATAGCTATGCTTCGTTCCTAGAAACAAAGATGAATCAAGTACTAATTTTACTTATAGCAATTAAGAAAAAGACTGAATGATAGCATGAAATACCCTTATTTCATATTTAATCATAAAGACAGATTATAAGAGAAGAAAGGTTTATCATAAAGATAAAAAAAAGGGGAGGGTAGAAACATGTAAGAGTCTTGTTGTAGGCAAAATAACACCCCCCCCCAATGGTGTCCACATCTTATTCTCCAGAACCCGTGAATATGTAATATTATATGGCAAGAAGGAAGGCTATCGCTCGTTGGTCTGCCGACCTTCAAATAAGGATATTATATTGGATTATTCAGGTGCTCCCAGTGTAATCACAAAGATCCTCTAAATGTGACAAGGGAGGCAGGGGAGTTAGTTTCAGAGTGACTCAGGGTGAGAAAGACTCACCTGGCCACTGCTGGCTTGAAGACAGAAGGGACCAGAAGCCGAGGAATGAGGTCAATCTCTACAAGCTGGAAAGAAACAGACTCTCCCGTAGAGCCTCCACAAGGAATGTAGTCCTGCTCATGCAGTGAGACACATTTTGGACTTAAGACTTCCAGAACTCTAAGATAATGAATTTGTGTTGTTGTTAAGCCACTAAATTTTGGTAATTTGTTACGGCAGCAGTAGGAATTTAAACCACTTTTCTTTGAAGCACTCAGCCTAACAAACCTTACAGGTTTTCTCTGGTTTAACTTTACTTAGAGAGAGCCACTTTTGAGCCATGACTCAAAAGTTTACACTTTGTTGACTAGAGCCAACCACAGCAGTTTTCCATGAAACCCTGTCTTTTATGCCAGATTCACAAGTTGACTTTGCAATCCTTTTACACTCTATTTGCAGTATACTGCCCTGGACTAGAGGCTGGCAAACTTTCTGTAAACGGCTAGACAGTAAATATTTGTTTGTAATTTTTTTAATGTTTATTTCTTTTTGAGAGAGAGAGAAAACAAGTGGGAAAGAGACAGAGAGGGGGACAGAGATCCAACGTGGGCTCTGCACTGATAGCAGAGACCCCTATGTGGGGCTTGAACCCACGAACCATGAGATCATGACCTGAGCTGAAGTCAGACGCTTAACTGACTGAGTCACCCATGTACCCCTAGACAGTAAATATTTCTTTGTGGGTCAAACAGAGTCTCTACTGCATATGCTTTTTTCCCCTTTTTTTCCAAAACCCATTAAACATATAAAAAACTATTTAGCTCATGGGCCATACAAAAGCAGGCTGCAGGACAGATGTGGCCTGCAGTCTGAATTTGCTGACCCCTGACATAGATACAAAAGTGTCAGGGAGAGGGGCGCTGGGGAGGCTCAGTCAGTTGAGTGTCTGACTCTTGATTTTGGCTCAGATTATGATCTCATGGTGCATGGGATTGAGCTCCATGTTGGGGTCTGTGCTGACAGCATGAAGCCTGCTTGGAATTCTCTCTCTCCTTTTTCCTGCCCCTCTCATGCTTGCTCACTCACACGCTCTCTCTCTCTCTTTCAAAATAAATAAATAAACATTTTTAAAAAACCCACAAGTGACACCTGGGTGGCTCAGTCAGTTAAATGTCCGACTTCAGCTCATGTCATGATCTTACAGTTCATGGGTTTGAGCCTCGCATCGGGCTATGTGCTGACAGCTCAGAACCTGGAGCCTGCTTCAGATTCTGTGTCTCCCTCCCTCTCTCTCTCTCTCTGCTCCTCCCCCACTCATGCTCTGTTTCTTTCTGTTCCCAAAAGTAAACATTAAAAAAAATTTTTTAATAAAAAAACAAAAACACACCAAAGTGTCAGGGAGAGACTCACCAACAAAGATGGTTGGCATTTATGCAAACATTTAAATAGGAAGGATTTCTGAATAACAATTCATTTCATAAGTAGCCAGTTCACAGTAAATACTTTCAAATAATGACAACTTTTGCTTCCTAGATAACTTGAGACTGTGGAAACTGGAAACACCATATGCACCTGAGGGTCCCATGTACTGTAAAGTAGCATCAAAAAATAGCTTCAGTAAAAAGCAAAGAGTCTCAGCCATATCATGTTGTCGATTGCCGCCGTAGCATCCTGCTAAGAGAATATAAGAGTTCATGTGTGTAGTCCAACTCTTCCTGTGGTTAGCACTCAAATAAAAACTCAGTAGCACACACATGGAAAAAAACCCCACACTTTCCCTCCTTCCCTCCCTAGATTATATGCATTTAACAAAGTGTATGTACTAACTGCTTATTAGAGCTGGTGATGTAAGGATGTGTGCTCAGGCACAGAAACCTGAAAACACACAGGAGACAGGAACCAGCAATGCAGGCTCTAGAAGGCAGAGACAGATCTCTGCAGGATCTGTCTTCCACATTCTGACTACATGAGGCTCTGACTATGAGCCTGGCTTGGTGAGCCTTCCTTCAACCAGAACTTCTTGTCCCTTGGCAACTGTCACCACCAAACCAGGGTTTTGGGGGTTGAATCATATCCCCCGAAACTTCAGGTCTGCCCAAATTTCAGAATGTGACCCTATTTACAAATGGGGTCTCTGCAAACATAATTAGTCAAGATGAGGCCATACTGCATTAAGGTGGTCCTTAATCCAATCAACGACTGGTATTCTTGTAAGTAGAGGAGACACAGACACATGTGGGGAACAAGGCCATGTGAAGACAGGGGCAAAGACTGGACTGATGCAGTTATAAGCTACAGAATGCCAAGGACTGCCAGGAGCCACCAGAAGCTAAGGAGGGAAGGATTCTTCCCTAGAGCTTTCAGAGGGAGCATGGTCCTGCCAATACCTTGATTTAGATCTGCTAGCCTCCAGAGCAGGTACAGCTGTGAGAATAAATTTCTCTTGTGTTAAGCCAAGTTTGTGGTAGTTTGTTATGGCAGCCCCAGGAATCTACTACATCCACCCAAATGGAGGGTGGCACCTTTTGTAGCCAATGACAATAGGCAACACCAAATACTAAACAAGGAAAATTTCTTACCTCTGCCAATTCAAACTCAACAAGAGCAAATCCTTGGTGCTTTTCACAACAGCAGATCGTTAGTATGTGAGCAATAGAAGGAAGCATGCCATATCCAGACGCCATTTAAAAAAATGAAAATCTAGGGGCGCCTGGGTGGCTGAGTTGGTTAAGCATCCAACTTCAGCTCAGGTCATGACCTTGCGGTTCACGAGTTTGAGCCCTGCACCGTGCTGATGGCTCAGGGCCTGGAGCCTGCTTCAGATTCTGTGTCTCTCTCTCTCTTTCTCTGCCCCTCCCCTGCTCTCGCTCACTCTCACTCTCAAAAAAAATAAACATTAAAAAAAATTTTTTTTAATGAAAATCTAATTTTTAGGGTTTCCTTAGTTTAGTCAACAGGGCTTCCAGAAATATTAAGGTTATTTTGTTCATTTTAAATAAACATAGCTGAATAGTGAACTAAATTTTTAAACTTTGTAGTATCCAATTCTATCACAACAGAATTTAAGACTTAAGTTACTTTCCAAGCATTTTAATAACTTGTTTATAAGACATACAGAAAGCAGACAAAGTTGTTTACCAATTATTCATTCCAACTGAACACCAACGGAGGACGGAGCGCTGACCTCACTACGGAGTTAAGTGATTATTAGTGAAGGAGCCTCATGCTTGTCCTCAGGAAAACATTATGTTAGCTGGCAGAAAGCAAGGGCAACAAGAGTTACTAATTTATAGAATTCAGGGATAGACGAGCCCCCAGTGGCCAGTCTTACTGTTTTATTTAAGAAATGAAGAACTCAGAGAGGTGAATATCAACCCAGAATTAGTGGCACAGCTGGTTCTAAAACTCCTATCTTAGAAAATTACAACCAAGGATCAAATAGAAATATACACCATAACTACGATACCAATTTAAGGGAAACTCCCCCAGATGAGCAGAGTCCAAGGCCCTGCCACTGTTGCAGCTGAACTTTCCTGCTGCCTGCTGCTATTTAAAATCACAACGGCCAATAAGGGAGGTCTGGGCAGCAGGTGTGGTGGGGTAGAGCTACCCAGCACGGGGATGTGAAACATTACTCAGACCTCTTAAGATTTTTCTAAAACTAGCTTCCTACTGAATCTTACTATGCAGTTTATATATTAAATGATCAAATATCAAAGCCCCCAAGTGGTTCCAATGTGGAGAAAGCCTTTCTTCAAATCCAACAAACTGTCAATCTAAATTTCAGCCCATAGCCACACCAGCATCCTGGCCTTGTTGTCCTTGGAACATTCCTTTTCCATCACCAAGATCATAGTCACGTTGACCTAGAGAGACATCCTCCTGAACTTCATTACATATCAACCGTAAACAATGCACAGGACTTAAAATTCTTCTCAAATTCTTTTCCTGACATTAGGAATCCGAACAAGAGACACTGAAAGAACTCACCTGTTTCATAATCCAGGGAAAACTAATTATCCATGATGTCTCCAAACAGAAATAAAAGTAGCACGGAGAACTTTGTTGTCTACCTCCTCTGCCAACCCAACAGCAAAGAGGAAGTGCCTTCTGAACCGGTGCCCTCCATACTCTTGGTACAGATGCTCCGTTAGCAAGACAGCCACAGGGAGAAGAAGGAGTCCCCAGTCTTTTAGGTATACAAAATGACCGGTGAGGTACACTCTTCCCCTATCCCCCTTCAGACTTACATCTAGCCCTTGGTTACTGTGATAGGTTCACTGCCTCCAGTTTCACAATCCCTTCAATAGTTACTAGAATGATTCCAAGAAAGTGCAAATCGGATCACATCACTATCCAGCTTAGCTTAATAGTCTCCAAAAGCTCACCAACGCCCACAGGACGGAGCCCAAATTCCTTAACACGGCATATAATAAGACCTTCATAAGGTCTGAGCCTTGCCGACCTATCTAGCCTTTCTCCCTGAACGCAAATCCCACATGTTGGACTACTTCACCTCTCCGGGCTCTTTTCTTGCTGCTCTCCATTCAGGCCACAGCCTCACTCATGATCTTTCAAACCCAGCTTCGGCCTCTGCGCTTCAGAAAGTTTGCCCTCACCTCTCCTGATGGAGTGAGTGTTCATTCCCCAAAGCCCTCAGCTCGACCCTCATCAATACTGTCTATTTTATGGTCACATCATGAGCCTTGCCAGCCCGCGCAGTAAGGCTGTTCCCAAAACTCCCCAACTATTCGGTGAATTCCTTCCTCTAAGGGGTCAGGGCTGCGGAGTTTATGGAATGAATGGGCTTGAGAGTTTGGAATGCGGTCTGAGGTCACAATAACAGATCTTACCAACTCTCCGAGACCAAGATCATAGAGGGAAAGGGCTCTGGGCAGCGCCAGGACCAGCAGAGCCGTCAAGTCGCGGGCGCTGCTCACAGGCTGAGGGGGCAGAGCCACAAGAGAAACCCACGCTAGCTCAGCAACGAACAACACGGTCTTGACGGCAGCCATCTTGCTCCCTGGCTCTTCCGCCGGAAGCCGAAGCCAGGCCCCGCCCCCGGACCCGACCTCTCGCTCGCTGGCGCAGCCGCTGTGCTCCTGGCCAGTGGCCTGCGGCGGATGTTTAGAGGGCACTCAGAATAGAGATCACAAATACATAGCGGCATTAACTGGGGAAGTCAGGAAATAGAAGAATCTACTTTAGATCCGGCCTTTATTTCTAATTATTTTAATGCCAGTGTAACATAAGTAACAGTGTTATATTCGTCTCAAATGTAAAATATAGTGATTCAATAATTCCAAATATTGCTGTGTGCTCAAGATAAATGTAACCTCGATCCCCTTCACCCGTTTCACTCATTCTTCCACCCATCTCCCCTCTGGTAAGCAGATTGTTCTCTATAGTTAAAGTCTGTTTTTGGTTTACCTCTTTATTTGGTCTTTGTTGTTTCTTAAATTCCGTATGTGAGTGAAATCCTAGGATATTTGTCTTACTCTGGCTTATTTTGCTTAGCATTATACTCTAGTTCCATCCATGTTGTTGCAGACAGCAAGATTTCCTTCTCTTATGGCTGAATAATATTGCATTGTATATATACACCACATCTTCAGTCATACATTTGTCGATGGACACTTGGGCTTCCATATTTGGCTATTTTAATAATGTTGCAATAAACATAAAGGTACGTGTATCCCTTTGAATTAGTATTTTCCTACTCTTGGGTAAACACCCAGTAGTGTGATTACTGGATCATAGGGCAGTTCTATTTTTACTTTTGAGGAACCTCCTTACTGTCTTCCATAGTGGCTGGGTTACCACTCACAGTGCATTGAGGGTTCCTACTTCACATCCTTGCCAACACTTCCTGTGTTTTTAAGTAGGCTCTATGCCCAACGTGGGGCTCAAACTCATGACCCTAAGTTAAAGAGTTGCATGCTTTACTGACTGAGCCACCCAAGTGCCCCAAGTTGTAGTTCTTCATATATTTTGAATCCTAAGCCTTTTTTAGATGTCATTTACAAACATCTTCTCCCACTCAGATTGTCCTAGTTTTCTTATTCCCTTTGCTGTGCAGATCAGGCCTTAGTTATTTAATTTAAAGTGAAACCAGACCTTAAAGAAAATGGGGAGCCTGCTAAGAATATTCCAAGCAAAATGATACCTTGGGTAAGGCCCTGAGAAAAGACAGCCTGCCAGGTTTCAAGGAAAAGGAGAAAGTGTTCCTGGAGGACAGTGAGGGCAAGTAGACTGGTTGACCTTGGCCAGGTGAGGATTGAGGACTAAAGGAACCACAACACACTTAGGACTCCAGCACTTGCTTGCTGTTGCCACTCAGACTTAGCCACCAAGCCTTTTCCCAGTGCCAGAGGAAATCTTAGCTGCATAATCAACCGGATGTAGGAAAGGGGACGCACAAACCCCAGCTAACACATCCAAGGAGGGAGGGGCCGGGTTCTGCTGATCTCCCCATACAGCCTTCATTCATGTGCCAACCCCAACCTGTACCCAATTCTCCCGTGCCAGACTTCTGTTCCCTGTAAGTTAAATGGAGGTCCATTATAAAACTCCTCCCACAACAATGCAATGGGACAGTTCTGTATACCTGGCTAACTCAAAATAGTCTGTTTATAACCATCAGGAAAGGATGATAGGCTATACATACTAAAAGTTACTTCCAGTGATAACTGAATTTAACAGGGTAAAACTGGTCAGAGTGAAACAGGACAGGCAGTTTTATGGAGATTTTTTTCTTTATTGAGAAACTTAAGACTTGGGTACATCAAATAAAACCAATTTCTGGGGGAAAAAAATCAAAACCCACAATAGAAAAAAAAAAGTTAACACTGTCTGGGCCATAGCAGAACCCAGAGAATATATTCTTTTAATTGAAAAATTCTAGGTGCTTCATAATTGACCTTTTGATACAAAATGACCTATTAAATTTCCAATTTGTGGTTCTTGGTGTTGAGGTCCATAGGACACGCTAGAAATCTTCAAACCTTGAGCTGAATTCCAGGAGGGGTTATTTGGCTTTTGAATCCTGAAAAGAAAAGCACCAACACAAATAAATACATAATCAGAAAAAGCGCAGAGATTCACTGAAATCTCTGGCTTTATAGAAGGTATTGTAGAAAGCGGTGCTTACTGACATGTGGGATGGACGATTGTGTTGGGACTGTCCTGTGCATTGCAGGATGTTTTAGCAGCATCCCTAGCCTCTACCCACTAGATGTAACACATCTCCAGGTATGACAACCAAAATAGGTCTCCATTGGCAAATGTCCTCTCAAAGAGGCACCCCTGACTGAGAGTCACCCACTTTGAGGCTATGTACTTACTATACAGCCCCACCCCACACCCTTCCTGGCCATCCTGTACCCAAAGTGATGGTTCACTTGCTTAAATCCCCAATGAAAAGTGTTCAGGCCTTTACCATATGCCCTTTTCCCTTGCCTCTGCCTATTTGGTTCGCTCCTTCCTCCACCAGGAGAGGCACCCACCAGTCCTTGTCAGAGGTCCTAGTTAAGCTTCACTCACTCTGCAGATGGGGGCCATGGCCTCCAGGTCCAGGAATCGACTAAAACCACACCCTGTAACTGTAGTCAGGTGTGTCTGCCTCTCCCACCTTACACAGGGCCTGTGTCCGTTGTGTTCTCAGAGCTAAGCAGTGGCTTCACACGCAAGCTCACCTCACCAACCTTAAGCCAAACCAGGGAGATGTTCATAGAAATGAGGCTGTGGGATCAGATTATGACAACACCTTGTATATCCATCTAAACCAAAAAAGTCATTCTTGAAAAAGATCTAACCAGGTGCTCCTTATGGAGAAAACTGCCCTGTTTCCTCCTTATAATTTACAACCTGTTCTCTCTTTTCTCCAAATTAACTCCTTCAGATTATAGAAAATACTCGGGTGACAGCCTGCCCAAGTTATCAGGTTAAATAGCAGAAACATGGCTCTATATGCTGCCCCTAATCTTTTAGGATGATCTTCACAAGTCAAAACCATTGCAAAAAACAAAAACAGCCAAACATACGGTTTTTCCTTGTCTAAGAGGTAGCAGCAGCAACAGCGCCCACCTTCTGGGCAGCTTCTTTCTTGGCATGATGAGCCTGTAGAACCGCCACAGCTTCATCCACCTGTGAGGAATCTCCAGGTGGTCAGTGACATCTGAGGAGAGGCCCTCCACCCCTCCCTGGTGCCCAGATCCAGTAGTAGGGTCTCCTGGTGCTGCCTGCTCTTCCCAATACCCACCCCACAAGCAGCCTTCCGTCTCTCTGCTGAACCAGGATGCCAAGGCCACCCCTTGTCCTCCCAGGCGGAGCAAGTGAAAGCCGAAGGGTCTGGAAACCAGCTCACCTTGGAGCGGAGAGACTCAGGGGACTCCAGCATGTGCAGCAGCTCAGAGTTGTCAATCTCCAGCAGCATTCCTGTGATTTTTCCAGCCAGGTTTGAATGCATGGTTTGGATGAGTGGGAATAAACGTTCTCCTGGGGGAAGAATATTTAATTAAAAACCAGGTTGAATCCCAGTAAAGAATGGACACGGGTATCCAGGTTAGTACCAGGTTCTGGCTCCCTCTTCTGCCAACACATGGGTCACTCACCCAACATCTGCTTCTGTTCCTGGGGGGGTGCTGCAGCCAACATGGAGGCGGTCAAGGGCTCCTGCCCCTGCACATGGACCGCAGGCTGGGGTGCCTGGGAATCAGGAGAGGCAGAAGGTTAGCATCAAGGAAAGGACATTTGATGGTCATGAGCCTGACCATTCGCTCTCAAAGCCTACTATGTGAAAAAGATAGAGGTGGATGTCCTTGCTGCCAAGGAACTAATCGCCGTCTTGGGGAGGAAGGGGTTACATGAGCAACAGAGGGGTACACAGCATAAACAAAAACCAACTACAATGAAAACAGCATGCAGGGCACCTGACAGTTAAGTGTCTGACTTAAGCTCAGGTCACAATCTCACAGTTCATGGGTTTGAGCCCCGTGTCAGGCTCTTTGCTGACAGTTCAGAGCCTGGAGCTTGTTTTGGATTCTGTGTCTCCCTCTCTCTCTGTCCCTCCCCCGCTTGTGCTCTCTCTCCCAAAAGTAAACAAAACAAAAAAAAGGAAACAGCATGCTATTAGAAGAGAAAGGAAATGAGTAAGAAACCTACAAGGCTCAACAATTATCAAGTGATTCCATTTATAATTATATCCCACATCACTTTATTATACCAAATGTTTTTAATGTTTACTTATTTTTTTGGAGGGGGGGGAAGGAAGGGAGGGCACGTGTGAGTGATCAGGAAAGGGGCAGAGAGAGGGGATCCAAAGCAGGCTCTGTGCTGACAGCAGAGAGCCTGATGTGGAGCTTAAACCCACGAACCGTGAGATTGTGACGTGAGCCGAAGTCGGACACTTAACCGACTGAGCCACCCAGGAACCCCATATCAAATGTTTTTATTCTATTAAATGCTTAAGGACTACCAACATACACTGTCAACGCCAGTCACAACTCTAAAAGTAGGGCCCTGTAGGCAAAAGCTACATAAGCAAAGTTCTGAGGCATCTCCAATTTAGAGAGCATGAAGTAGGAGCAGGCAGCTCAGGGGTCACAAGGCTAAGTGTTAAGTGTGGCTCCTCTAAGCAAATTACTACTGAGTTCTGGGTCTAATCCCCCAACCCCAACTTAACATCTCTGAAACTGAATGTCTCATCTGTAAAATGAAGTTCTTTACTGACTTAATGTACCAATCTTACAGAGAGGCTAAGCATCAACTCAGCCAGTGGAAATGAGAAGCTCAAAGAGCTAAGTGAGCACACATGTTGTAAAAAGGAAGGCAGAAGCACCAGCTGTTTCTGAGGCTGGGGCATTTCTAAGTAAATTATTATGGGGGGGAAGGCTTTCCAGCCCCTTTCCCTCACAGTAAAGAAAGCCCCTAGAAGGCAGCGTCATCATAGAAAACACAACACCCTGACACAGAGCAGGCATTAATGGCTGTTGAAGGAATCAAAGCAAAGACATCTTTTCAATCGAATGCAAACAGGGCAGATCCTTTCAGCATTCCGTTTGGTAGACCTCACCTGCAGAGGCTGGATGGCAGGGTGAGGGCTGCGGACACTGGAAGCGTATTTATAAGGTGCGACAGCCCGAGGAGCAGCAGCAGCAACAGCAGCACGAGGTGCTAAGGTCTGCACAGCTGTGGGAACACCTTAGGAAAAGAATAAGTAAAATTAAAGCCAATCAGTCTGGGCAAAGACCCGTCAAATCCCATCTTTCCCCATTCTGTGTGCATCCAATACCACCTCCAGACTGGCAGCTGTCAGTCAGCCCTTGCTGGGCGGCACCAGCCCCACCAAAGTCCATAGCCAAGCGGTCCGGGCACTCAGACCCTACAACAGACCAGCAAATGCACATCAGTGTCGGCAGCAGAGGTCCAACTGGCCACGTCCCACGGAAGGAGCAATTCCAAAGCATGTTCACACAACACATCACACGTGGAGCCACTACTGCTACTTTCGAGGAACAGCCAACAGATAACATACAACTCTTCCCGCCTCTTGGAATACAGGACACATTCTGTAAACAACAGTTTCCTTCAATCTCCCAACCCCACCCAAAAGAATAGGCTGCCTCTGTAGTCATCCAGCTAACAAGCATCTATAATTAACCTTTTTCGCATGAGTCACCAATGAGCAAAAAAAATCTTAAGTCACCGACATAGCCCAAGAACTCCCATGGTTTCTCTGCTCTTTAAGTACCAACCAGAGCACACAGCTAAGATTACAGAACCAGAACTGGAACATGAGCCCAACGAAGTGACCAACTCTGGGCAGAAGCTAGTCAACCTGACTCCCTCCTCCCCAGGCCACGCTTCTCAAGGCCAGTTTGCTCACCGACTCTCTGAGCAGTAGTAGGGAGGCCACGAGAGGCCGGAGCATTACCAGTTGGAGCCAGATGGCGAAGAGCTGGACGAGGCCCAGACTGGCGTATAGCACTTGGCATTCCTTGGAAGCCTGGTGAAGACAAAAACTGTGCATCACCAATCAAGCATATGGACCACAACCTAGGCTGTGCCTCAGAGGGGGCAAGGAGGAGAGGCGGGGAGACCAGAATACGTTTATCCTGGGTGACCAAGTCACCGTTCCCCACCACCTACCTTGAGGTCTCCCACCTTGCTGCCAGCGTGGATTAGGCCTCATCTGTGCTAACTGGTTAGGTGTGTAATACGGAGGTCTTCCCTGAGCCTGCAAGAAAGAGCATCCGAGCCCTTTTATTTGAAGGGCCTGAATCCACATGAAAGATCTCATCCTACTGCCAGGCCCAAGGCTAATTAAGCAGAAACTCTACTCAAAGGCGGGGGTAGGGGGCGGCAGCCGCAAGGCCAGTTAATGGGGATTCTTTTCTTTTAACTCTGTGGGGGGCAGGGAAGGAAGAGGGAGGGAGAAGAGAAATATCTTCATTTTCATGGGTCCTAACTCCAACAGTCTGAACTCCAATATCCAAAACCCCTCTCCCCCACCACCACAGGCTGCCGGAGTTGTCAGGGGGCAGGTTCCAAAGATCCATGAACACAAGCAGACCCACCTGTGGAACTGCTGGCACAAAGTAGCCACCAGCTGCAGGCTGGAACTGATTTAAGATGGCATTGGCAGGAAGTGCTCTCATTCCAGCCACCCGCTGCATATACTGGTTGGTCAGGTGAGCCTTTCTCTCTTCCTTTCTCTGGGCCAGGGCGACGTACAGCGGCTTGGAGCCCACGATGCGTCCATTCATCTCAGTGACCGCTTTGGTCGCCTCTTCAGGAGATGAGAAGCAGACAAAGCCAAACCCTTTGCTTCTCCCATCCTCCAACATTACCTACAAAGGGACCAGCTACTTAAGGAAAAAGTGTTCTATGTTGGGGGACAGCTATTAAGAGTCAAAAACCCTGGGTCCTGCCGCAAGAGTCCCCAAGTGTAGGATAAGGGTTCTCAGCCTTGTGCCAGGATGTCCCACAGGCCAATTAAGTCACAACCTCTAAGGACAGGACCTAGGCATTTTCACTTTGTTAGATCTCCGGGTGATCCTAAAGTTTCCAAACACTATGACATAGCTAATGGTTAAACCAGGAACTCAAAAGATGTTTCCTGATACCTGAAGCATAGCTACCTTTGGCTACCCACTAGAAATCTGGGCAGTGTCAAGCTATTTACTTGCAGAACTCATCTGCTCAAGACCTTGGTGCACAAAACCTTAATCATTGCTTATCAAGGTTAGGATATGGTTTTGAATTACCACATGCGAGCAGGAGTTACAAAACCAATGACCACCACCATTAATCCAACAGCAGAAAGATGGCCAGCTGGGAGAGACAGCTGGGATTCTCATCCCAACTCTAATCTCTAAGCTGCGTGACCTTAACATTTACTTGCCCTCTGTGAGCCTCAATGTCCAGGATGACCTCTAAGGCAAACTACCACAAAACCACATGTCTACTGGTTCTCTTCCCACATACAGCTAGTCATTCATGGATAGCTCTTTATCCTCACCTGAGAAGGTGACTTATTGCTTTCCCTGGTCTACATCCTCAGAAATAACCGGTAGCAACAGGACGAGGTATGCTTGGCACCATTTTGTGTCTTAGCTCGCTGCCTGGACAGCCTCCTGAGGTGGAGGACATGAGAGTAAGGATGTATATCAACCCAATATCTTTCTAACAATGAGATGAGCCAACACGGTGTATGAAAACATGACACCTTGATCTTGAAAATAGGGGCTGTGAAACTTGAAAGACCTGGTTCTTTTGTTCTTTTCCTGCCAACTTAAGCACTGTGCTGATAAGCAAGGAGAGACCATCATTCTTCACACTGATGGAAGGCCAGTGAAGGAAGTGATAAGAGGGAAGGGCCAAGGAAACAAGGAACCCGACAGGGTGGCCTCTGGTCAACTCTGCTACAACTGATAATGTTCCTTTGACAACGCTCCCAGGTTGTGCACGACTTAAACTAAGGGCCAAGACAGGGTCACACCAAAGTCTTTTTACCAGACCACTTGGCCTCTTTCTCATCCCTGAAAAGACTCTGACACCTGCTGCACCTCTGCTGAGCAGGAACAGCGTGTGCCTCAAGGCTACAACCCAAAACTTTCACACGGCATCCACTCCCATCACCCCCCCCACGCCCCCCCCCACCACGAACCAAGGACGTGCGGCACACCATCCTCTAACCAGTGTACTCCTGCTCAAGGACTCCAATTCCTTATCTCCACAAGGGGGTTCATACGCACTCACCCTGCTGTATCAGTTGATAGGACTATCAAAGAACACCAAGCAGACGACACACATGGCAAAATGTGGAAGAGTCATCTTTCCACTCCTCTTTGTGTGCCTTTAGCCTTTATAAGGCCAGGACAGAAGTTCCTAACCCCAGCTCCCAAGTCCTCAAAACACCTTCATTCAAGGACAAAGTGTGTGGCAGAGTTGTAGAGACAGGCCCCAAGACAAATGGAAAACAACCCGTCTGGATTTCCTCTGCTCATACTGTTGCACCATCTGTCCCCACACCAGCACAAAGCAGCAAAGAATGGGAAAGATTCAGGTGCTTGAGGGGGGTTGGCAGGAGGGACTGCTCAGATTCACCTCCACACCTCAGTGCCTGGGAGAGATGGTGCCATTTAACCTAATGAAATTCCATTCTCCAGAGCACATACTCAGATGCGTAATATTGGAGGCCAGGAGAAATTATGCTAGATGAATGTGATAGCTATTTTCAGCAACGAACACAATTTAGATTCCACTCCTTCAATGAAATAAAAAAAAATTACAGTTTCTACTTTCGATCTCCAAACCACAGTATAAAATACCTTAGCGCTGGTGATTGATCCAAAAGGAGAAAACTCTTTTCTTAACTTCTCATCATCAATGGTGTCATCCAAGTTCTTAATGTAGAGATTCACTCCCTGAAGCAGAGGGGCCACAGTTAATGCGCATCTGTACCCTATAGATGCCCTGAGACACTGGTTCTCAAAATGTGGTCCCCAGACCAGCAGCAACCACCTCCTTGGACGCTTCTTAGAAAAGCAAATTCTCAGACCAGGACCCAATCTACTGAATCAGAAATTCTGGGGCTCAGAAAGCCATGCTTTCACAAGCCCTAAAGGGGACTCTGATGCAGGCTCAGGGTTGAGACTCCTGCCGTAGTTTCTGAAGGGACCCTCAATGAGGGTTTGGAATGCTCTGACCATTGTCCCCAGCAAGGCTCTTGCCACCATTCCAACAAAAGGCAATCATTTAAGTAAAAAGAACCCACATGACTAAGAACAATAGACTGAGGCTTCCGGGAGTGAGTCCCTAAATAATACATCAATCTCTTTTGCCCTTGTTCTAGAATCACTGCTGTATCTGGTAAGTATATCCTTCCAAACCTGGGGATCTTGGGAGAAAGGAGAGGAAGAGGCAGTTTCCCAGTCCCCAAAGAGAAAGGCTGATAAACAGAAAGGCGCTCTTGTCGGGACTGCACAGTAAACCCTCAGTGGGGAGGCTGTGCTGAGACCACCTCTCACCTGATACCGACTAATTCTCTCTTGCTTCAGCTGTTCAAATTTCCGCTTTAACTCGGCCTGCCGTTCCACTTTCTTCTGTGCGCGGCCTACAAAAATGACTTTCCCACTGATTTCTTTTCCATTCATCTCTTCCACGGCCTAAAGAGGAAACACAGGTCTTAAAACCAAGACGTAGAGGCTAGGCCCTTACCCTGGAGGCCTCAAAGTCCCACCAAACATTTGGAGAGAAGGAAATCTTTCCTAGGGTTAAAAACTAGTTTAATTCCATTTCTGAAGCCAGCTAAGCAAATCCAAACTTCCTCATGAGTAAAAGGGGGTTACTACTTAAATGGATTATTGGCCCATATGATACAGGAAAATAAATGGTAGTTTTATAAATACAAGCATGGCAGACATGAGCCAAGGCTGATAATCTGGCTGTAGCTAAGTCTCTCAGGTTCTCTTGTGGGCAGTGAGTGATGTATGTCAAGGGCCAACACCATGCTTTATCTACAAAAATAGCTGCTGCCCTGTTATCAAGTCAGCAACTCCTGAGGGAAGACGGAGTCCCCTCACTATGAATGGAAGCAAACATCCATCCTACTCTTTCAACCTACAGGGCTGAACAGCTGAGGTGACAAGCTACATGCCCGGTGCTTTGGGAACAGGTAAATGATGTATTACCACGTGAAGTCCCTCAGGCCAGTAACTGCATCACTACAATACCCGGGCAATTCCAGTTCTACTCTATTTACCAGCCAGGCCTGACCACACTCAGGGGCCACTTCCTGAAAATTTCTCCCCGACCCTCGTGGTACTCTCACCTTATTGGCATCCTCGTGTTTTTCGTAACTCACAAAGCCAAAGCCTTTGGATTTCCCACTGGGATCTCTCATCACCTTGACACTTAGGGTCTTACCTATTACCAAAGGACAGAACTATTAGTAACACCGTCTCTACTGCAGCTCAAGGAGAGAAGGCTTCTGTAAGTGTCCAAATGAAGCCAATTCTTGCTGAACCCAGATGGGGTCCACAAAGAGGTGCGGTGCCTGGTCTTCTAGTTCTGACCAAGCTACTGGAAAGGCCCTGGGGCTGGGACAAGGTAGGATAAAGCCAAGAGTCTATTCCTATCTACTCTGTGACCCTGTCACACAAGGTAGTTTACTTCTGGGCCTAGGTGCCTTGTCTCTTAAACAACTAAGATCCACACGTTTTAGGTCTGGTGAACTATGGAAGGGGGCACATGGGGCAAAGAAGCCCAACTTACCAAACTGACTAAACAGCTCTTTCAGGCTCTCATCATCCACCTCTTCCCCAAAGTTTTTGATATAAACATTGGTGAACTCCTTGGCTTTGGCTCCAAGCTCGGCTTCCCGCTCTTTTCGAGACTTGAATCTGCCCACAAACCTAAAAAGAAATCATAGAAAACAGTGACTACCCAGAAGAACAAATCAGGATTCCAGGGGCCCAAAGGAATACAGGTTAAAGACTGACAGGAGAGGTTAAAACACACAAGTTCCCATCCAACCACCAAGAGAGCAAGCTCAGAGATGCCCCAACTCCCCAGCAGAAAGAGAGAGGCAGGACTGTCCTGCAAGGATCAGTCCCAGGACTCCTGGCTCAGACCAGGGCTACTCCTACCACATCACACTGCCTTCATGAAGAAACCTGGTGACCATTATTAAAACGTTCATTTCTGTGCATCTATGTAAATGCATAGAAAAGGTCTGGAAGGATACAAACCAAACTGTTAACAGTGGTTAATCCTAGGGGTGAGATTGCTAGAGTGAACTATGAGGTAGCCTTTGCTTTTGCACTTCGCACAATCTGGTGTTTGCACTTAATGGGAAAATGTATCCACACACTGAAAATCTTTAGATCTCTTTCCAGTGATACCTTTGGAAGACTTGACCATTGGCCACATACACATTATCAATGCAATCCATCCCCTAGTCTGTTCAACACAAAGGACAGAAATGATTTTTGCTTGTTATAGCCAAGACTTATTGTCCCTTCTCTCTCCCTGAATGGCTTAGCTTAAGACTCTCTTGTCCCCATTCTGCAATAACCATACCAAAGCGAGAAGGTCTACTATTAACAGCGTCTTCTGCAATCAGAGATTTTTTTCATTATAACCAAATTAAGCATTACTGTGGAGCCAGCCTTGTATGAGAAGGCCACTGAGTCATAAGTTAGCCAAGTGGAGATCTGGGGACAATTTGGCATCAACTCCTAGCAAATGACCCCACGGACAGACCTGAATCACAGGAAGACCAAGGTCACATGGCTAGTACACAGCTCCTGGTCAGTCCAGGGCCCTCTCCACTCTGCCGCTGGCCAAGACCCCTGCTCAGAAAGGGCTCAGAGCTGCCTTCTAGCAAGCCCCAGTTGCCGATGCTCATAAAACCCACGGACGAATGATGCTTTTAAGGGAGAGGCGGCAGGCAGGCCATGGCTTGGGCAGGAAGCCCACCTTGGCGAGTCAAAAGGGCTGCCACGGCTCGGGCAGGGAGACTCACCAGCCCTGGAGTGGAGAGGTAGGAGCAGGCCACACTTGGGCCGAGAGAACCAGTAGCCGCCTTGTGTGTGCCAGTTAATACCGAGGTGGGGCCACGGCTGGCTCATGCGATGGCTGTTGCTCCGGACTGGGACACTCACACTTTGCGGTCATTGAGGAGCATGCCGTTCATCTTCTCGATGGCCTTGTCAGCAGCCTCTTGGGTCTCGAAGTGGACAAAGGCATAACCCTTAGAGCCGTTCTCATCACACACCACCTGTCAAAGACAAGGGGGGGGGGGGCTACTTTAGCACCACCGGCATCTCCAGGTATTTGTCAACCACATGGCCTTCTCCTCAGAGTCTCCTGTGTCTGAGAGGCCGCTAGCCCATCCGTTGTCAAAAGATAGGAGACTCCAGCAGATAAGGTTTTTCCTAATAGTGAGCACACTACAAGGCACCTAGTGATGTTCCATTTACAAATGGCAGCCACTATTGGGCTGCTTTCAGTCCAAATGTTTTATTTCATTAAAAAAACATTGAGATCTGGGTGCAAAACCACCGTGCCGCAGAAAAAGTGATCACTGGCCAAGCCCACAATACAATTTCAGTCTAGTAGGGAGTCAGATACCACCACCACACCAGTTGTACTAAATTCTCCACATAAACAGGTGCAAAGGGAAGGAAGGAAGAGGATGAATTTATACTTCTGAGATGACCAAGTATAGCTGCCTGGAGACCAGAGGCACTGCTCTACTTCTCCCCCCAGAAAAGATAAACTCTTCAATGCCCTCCAAAGGTAGAAAACAGAAAGGATATTTCAGACAGAGGGAAGAATAAACAGAGAAACAAAAGCACCTGCTGGTTATACTGGATTGTGACACAAGATTATCTACAGGGAACTTTTAGCCTTTGGAGCCATTTCCAGCCAATTACCATATCCCATCGTCCAATTCCAAGGCTGCTTCCCATTTGGTATTTATCTTGTTTTCATGAGTCAATGATTATTCTACTGAAATCATTTAATCAATGCTTACCTTGCAAGACAGAATGTTTCCAAAAGCAGAAAAAGTATCATAAAGTGCCTTGTTATCTATAGATTTGTCCAGATTCTTGATGAAGACATTTCCCACACCAGATTTTCTCAAAGAGGGATCCCTCTGAGACCACATGATACGGATTGGCTTTCCCTTAATCACATCAAAGTTCATGGTATCCAAGGCCCGCTCAGCTGCAAGAGAGAAACATATTTCGGTCAAGGATATAAAGCATCACTCCGTGCAGACAACTGCCACCATCCCAGGAACAGAGGACTCCAAGACTTTTCAAGGTAATCACTGCGATAAAAGGCAACTCTATTAAAATTAAAAGGCATCAGATCCCTCCAGCCTGCGTTGTCAGTGAGGGTAGACGTTCTGGCCAGTTGCTCCCACTTCCTGGCACAAGTCTCCAGCCCTCTGGACCTGCACCCTTGTTGTGTAAAAGGGGTAGGCGAGAGCATCTAAATGGCCTTTTGGCACCAATATCAAGTCATAATTCCAAACATTTGACCGAGCTCTATCAGTTATAAAGATTTGCTGCTGACCACCCATGGTGACACAGGTGGAACAGTTGTGATATTATCTATTTCATAAAATGAGCAAACTTATGTCCAGGATGGCTAAACCATGCAGCTAACTAGTAAGAAACTAATACTAGATTTTCTGATTATTTTTCAGTTAGATATTGCATCAAATTACCAACGAGCTGTCATTTAGTCTACAATCTGTCTAGGAAACAAGTGACAGAACAAAACCTGGGAACAACTGACTGGGGAGATAGCGCTATCCGTTTCTTGTATCTTCAGCCCACTTTCTTGTATTTTCAATTTCTGAGAACAGAAACAGATTCGAAAGGCCTCAAAATGATAAATACCAATGGTCACACATGGAAATATTTTTATTATCAGGATGATAAAGATGAAACCGCATCTTTCTGCCTAAGCACACAGTGCAGTAGACTCTGCACCTAGTGGTTTCAGGGCCTTGTGAAGTCTTAATCTGAGTTCTGTGGAATTCCGGACTTCAAATGCCCTGGTGCTCAGCCAAGTTTTCCATCCACTGCTTTGGGATGCTTCCTTGGCTTCCCAACAAACCCATGTGTGTACCAAAAAGGACCAGAAGCTAAAACGTACCATCACCTGTCAGCAGGAACGCTTCTCTTATTGGCGACAAGTTCCCAGAGCTGGTGGCCACTTTTCCTGACTTACGCGATGAAACCCCCAGAATCTCCTCCATGAACAGACTGCAGGGGGGGTAGTTCTCCTGTCTCAAGGAACCACCTCACTTATAACAGGGACAAAATTCCCTAACCCTGCCTCTCCACAAGCTCAGCTGTCCAGTCAGCCAAGGGAGTATCTCCTTTTCACCCCTTTCCAACCACCCTTCCCACCTTCTCAGGTGGCCTCATTGACTATGGGAAGGAAAGAGGTCAGAGAAAGGGGAGACTGGGCAGCTCCAACTCAGGAAAAGTCCAGGCACAGAAGCAGTCACTTGTGATGGCTCTCTGCGATCCACAGCCCAGGACCCCAAACTGTGTCTGACTGATTAGCAGCAAAGAAGCCATTTCAACACAGCTCCTCAGTGTCTTTCCAGACAGTGCTGCAGAAGGCAAGTCGGCTTAGCCTAACAAATCTGGCTGCACTTATTTATAGCAGGGAGAGGTCCTGCAGAGGCATGTGTTGGCAGACACACTGACCAATGGCTTCTGCTACTATCTCTAAGTGACAGGACTTTTGTTCAGAAAGTGTCAAAAAGGCAGGCAACTGCCAATGTATCCACCACTCCCCCTAAAAAGGCCACACTTGGCCACCTTTGTGCCCTCCCTCTGGCCAGACACAACTCAGAGCACACAGAATTGATGGTATCAGTGCCTCTCGTCTCTCAACAAGTCCAACTCTCTGGTCTCAGCTGCAGCTCGGGCAAGTGACATTCTCTCTGTTTCATGGACAGTGAACAAAGTGTGGACAAAAATAGGGACCCAGAGATCCTTTGCCACAGAATGGCTTGTTTCCCCCAGTAATGATGTCTACAGTTGTTCCCTTTTAATCTGAAGTCACGTGCAGCCCCTGATTAGGTTTCCTCTGGCCTCCCTCCGGCCACGCCTGCAGCATACCTCTTCACTGTTCCAAGCAAGGGCCCAGTCTGGGCTGGCGGGGCACTGCACTGGCAGTCCCAGCTGAGCCTCCCACCTCCTGCAGTCCCTTTGCCCTCTCTGGAGTCCCATTTTCTTCAAATGGGATGAAGGAAAACGGTTTAGACAAGGGTAAGGCACTGTTCACAGGTGAGGCGATAATCCCCACCAGCCCAGTCAGTTTCCACAGTGTTTCCCCAGACTACCTGGCTACCCTTTCTCCACACTTCAGGGCTTTGTCCAGAGAGTAAAGGACCCATCCACCCCGGGAGCAAAGCCGGAGACCCGGGAGCTGGTGGCACCAATACAAGTCCCTGCTCAAGTAAAACCAACAGAATTGTTCTCACTGCTTCCTACCTTCCCTGAAAGACCCCTTAACAGCACAAAATCAGACAGACTCAGTCCAGGGTCAAAGTAGGGGAGCTGGCAGCAGCTTTAGAACCTAAAATTCTGGCAGGAATTGTGTTTCAGATGTTCTGCCTTTTTGGCAGGCCTGTGAGGGGCAGGAGCCCATACTCACTGACCAGACAAGGTTCCCACTAAAGCAGGACCATGCACACAATGGAATGACAGTGACTTCCTCCAAATCCCGTTTTACAGTCTCCTTGGGTTCCAACCCCACCGCCACCACTGATTAGCCCAAGGTCACCCAGTTAGCAAGCAGTGGAAGCGAGATTGAAACTCTGGTCACCTGATGCCAGGATCCTCCTTCTCAACCCCTGCATCCTGTGCTCCCCACCTCCATGGGGTAGACTCCTAGGGTCCCCTAGGATCTCACGAATTTGTGGATATAGCGTCTACTCACCGTCAGCCGGCTGCTGGAAGTTGACGTAGGCATAACCCAGGGAGCGGCGGGTGATCATATCGCGGCAGACCCGGATGGACAGCACAGGCCCCGCAGGACTGAACTTTTCGTACAGCATGGCCTCGGTGACGTCCGAGTGCAGGTCACCCACGTAGAGGGAGGCCATGGGGTAGCTGCTGGCCGCAGCGTTCATCTCCCCAGCCCCCACCACCCCGAGCCCCGCCAGGAGAACTTCTTATAGGGACCACACAGGACAAAAGGGGCTCTTCTCGGAGCCGTGGCCCGCGCCGCGGCTCACAGGTGGCAGACTGAAGCTAAGAGACGCCGGAGTAGCTCAGAGACACGGAGGACCGGAAGGAGGAGTTCAGGGACAGCTCGTTTGAGACTGCAAAACCGCAGACAAAAGGCTCTCAAAAACAATATGGCCCTCCCTGGGAGTTTGTAATTTGCAGCTGTCGTAGTCTGAAGCTCCAAATTTCAAAAAAGAAAAAAAAAAAATAATGTATTAAAACGGGGACTCCCCTCCAAATTATAAAAATTCTTCAAGAGGCGACCAAATGGTGCCCACGGGGGCCTCCAGGACACGCGTTTCTCTATAAATATAGGCCTCGGGCTCCCGGCGGTTTAAGATTACAGCAGCCAGGAGAAGAGGGAAACCAAATCTTGGTCGGTGCCGACTCGGCAAGCCCCGGGGGCCGGGCGCGCAGCCGCCTCCCACGCCGGGCCGGCGAAGGGCAGCGCGGACACGTGGTGCGCCCGGGGCCGGCGCGCTGGGGGCGAGGGCGGCGGGCGCGGGGCTGCCACGCGGCGCGGGGGCGGCCGGAGCGGAGGCGCGTGGACGCGGGCGGGCGGCTCACCACCGGACCGACGGACGCCAAGGTGCGGCGGCGGCGGGCGCGGGCAGGCCGGAAGCGTGCAGAAGTGACTTCCCCGCGGGTTCTCCGAGGAGGATGCGCTTTTTCTTTCTCTCTCTCTCTCCCTTCTTTTTTTTTTTTTTTTTTTTTTTTTAGATTTTAAAGCGTTTTCGTTTTTTTTTTTACTCTTTTCCTGTTTTTCCTTCAGGCTGCTGGGCCTGAAAGCGGCAGAGGCTGCGGCGACCCGGGGCGGAGAGAGGCGGCCGGGGGAGCCACCGCTCCATTTATACCCGCCCGCCCCGGGCGCTGCTGGTCGAAGGGCGCCTCGCGACCTGGGCGCAGTCGTGCCCGCCCACTCGGCCCGGGGGCCCGAGGCGGGGCGGCCACGCGAGAGCGACCCGGCGCGGCCGCGCGGCGCCACAGCGACCCCTGGCGCGCGGAGGACCGTTCCGCTGGGGTTTCCGCCGGACCCAAGGGCGGCTTTCCTGACGGTGCCACTGTATACACCACCTGCCCCTCCGGGAATAGATAGACCGCCTTCAACCCACCCACACACGTAACGTCTAGGATCCGTGTGTTGCTTATTGTAAAATAAAGCTGACATGAAATAAGTATAATTATATAAGTGGTTCATTATGTAAATGTTTGGGTGCAAATACAGAAGACATTCTGATGTTTTCAGAATACTAGGACCTAGAGGGAGAGGTACCGAGAACCCGACAGCCACATCTGCAGTAATACCCATGGGTGATGGGATTAAGTGTTGGGAAAGCTTCCAAGGAACAAAATGCAATCATCCCTCTATTTACATGGTGGTGGCATTCCTGGAAATTTAGTTGACATTTAAGGGCGCAAAAATATTTCTGTTTGGGCGGGGGCAGAGAGGGGAATAGATTTGAAATGGGTAAAGGGAATTTAGAGGTACAAACCTCCAGCTACGAAATAAATCACGAGAATGAAATGTACAGCGTAGGAAATACCGTCAATAATATTGTAATAACTTTGTACAGTGACAGAGGGTAACTACATGTACAGTGGTGAGCATTTCATACCATATATAATTGTTGAATCACTGTGCTGTGCACCTGAAACTAATATGTCAACTACCCTTCAGTAAAAATTTTAAAAATAAAAAATACTTTGTTTCCACATAAAAAGGAATCCAGTGTAGACTTCAACAGTTATAAAAAGTCTTTTCATCCACGCGAGAATCTAGTAGGTCATTTGAAAGTCGTGTGGTATATGGGACGAGTCTACATTATGTGGGACTGTCCCATGTGTTGCAGGATATACAACATCCCTTCTGCCAAAAATGCCAGGAACCACCCTTCTCATCGCTGTGACAAACGAATCCAGAAATTAACAAAGGGTCCACAGACACTCCCATTGAAAATCACTGATTTAAGTAAAGCAATGAAGAAATACACATATTTGTATATACATTCATCCAAAGCAGTGGTTAATTGGGGCTATTCTTTGCCAACATCAGATATAGGTGCATATACCATGGTAGACAAGGCAGAGGAAGTCCCTCTCTCATGGAGAGTTAGTCCAGATGGTGTATTATATCAAGAAACATTTATGGAATACTCCTTTAGATAGATCCCCTCCCCAGGGAAGCCACTACCCTGCGGTCTGAAGTAGCCTGCCAACACTGTTAATCATTCTCACACTATCCTGTTCTATTTTCAAGACTCTTATTAACTACCTAAAATTACATTGTTCAAATTTGTGTTTACCTGTTTGATACCTGTCTTTTCCTCACTGTATATAAATTTCATGAAAGCAGGGACCTAGAACAGTGCCTAATAATGGCACACTCTAAATGCTCAATAAATATTTGTTAAAGAAAGGAATGACTAGTAGGCACTCATGAGAAAAGCCCACACAATCCCTGTCCTCATGCAGCTGACTGTCCAGCGGCGGGGGGAGGGGGAGCTTGCTACTTGTAGGACCTCGAGCAAGCAAGTTTACCTCTGATTCTCAGATTTCCAGTCTGTAAGTAAACTAATAACGATATCACTTAGTAGGGTTATTGTGAGAATAAGCTAATACACATATATACACACGAGTCTTTTGTGTAAATGTTATTTTTATCAAGCTACACTTGGGCCGAGAAGAGAGGGGAGTTACCCTCATGAAGACAAGGAGAAAAGCACATGTAAAAGCCCTGAGAAGGAGTGGGTCAGAGCTGAGCCTGCAGGACTGTGGTGCAGTGGGAGGTGGAAAAGACTGCCTGCAGACCGCCTACTCTGGGAGACTTGAAACACTTTGGACTTTATCTGAGATCAAAGAGCAGAACTGAAGAATTTTAACTGGGAAGCGCCTTGGCTCAAATTAAATTTTTAAAAATACCTCTGGCCACAGAAAGGAAAAGGAGTAGCGGGTGGGGACAGGGAGACCTGGAAGTTATGGCCATTAAGATAGATAGTGGCTGTGGAGATAGAGAAAGTGGCTTGAATTTTTTAAAAATTTAGTATAATTTGTGATTAATTGAATATGGAAGGAGAAAGTATAGGTGTCACAGATGGTTCCCAAGGTTCTGGGAAGTCAAAAAAATTTCGATTCCCCGTATCTAAACACAAGAGCATCACTTAATTGGTCTTAGAGGGGAGAGATATGCAAAGTCACCAAAAAAAGCCACCTGGACTCCCGGCCTGCAAAATCCAAAGAGGACTTATTCCAGATTAAAAGAAGCCTGGGAAGAGGCTGGACAGATTAGCAGGCCAGTCAACCTGCTGAATGAGAGAAGATATTTTCAAATGATATATCCAATAAAGAGTTAATATCCAAAATATGTTAAGAACTTAGATAACCCAACACCAAAAAAAAAAAAAAACCCCAAATAATCCAATTAAAGATGGGCAGAAGACCTATGTAGATATTTTTCCAAGAAAAAAAAAATAATACAGATGACCAACAGACACATGAGAAGATGTTCAACATACTCATCATCATGGAAATGCAAATCAAAACTGCAATGAGATATCACAGTATAACCATCAGAATGGCTAGAATCAAAAAGACAAGAAATACCAAGTGTTGGCGAAGATGTGGAGAAAAAGGAACCCTGATTCACTGTTGGTGAGAATGTAAATTAGTGCAGCCACTGTAGAAAACAGTAGGGAGTTGCCTCAAAAAATTAAAAATGGAAAAACCAAATGATCCAGTAATTCCACTATTGGGTATTTACCCAACGAAAAGGAAAACACTAATTCAATAAGATGCATGCACCCCTATGTTTATCATAGCATTATTTACCATAACCGAGTTACACAAGCAACCCAGGTGGCCCTTGATAGATGAATGGATAGAGAAGATGTGGCATATATGTACATAATAGAATATTACTTAGCCATAAAAAAGAATGAGATCTTGCTATTTGGGACAACACGTATGGATCTAGAGGGTGCCATGCTCTGTGAAGTAGGTCAGACAGAGAAAGACAAATATCACATGATTTCACTTATATGTGGAATCTAAAAAACAAAACAAGCGAACAAAAAGCAGAAACACACCCATAAGTACAGAGAATAAACCGATGGTCACCAGATGGTAGGGAAGGGAGGGGGCTGGGCAAAATGGGTGAAAGGGAGTGGGAGGTACAGTCTTCCAGCTATGGAATGAATAAGGCACAGAGATGAAAGGTACAGCATAGGGAATAGAGTCAATTGTGTTATGGTGACAGATGGTAGCTACGTTTGTGGTGAGCATAGCACAATGTATAGATTTGTTGAATCAGTATGTTTGCACACCTGAATCTAACGTATCATGTGTGTCAACTATACTTCAAATCAAAACCAAAACCAACCAAACAAACAAAAACTTACCAGGCCAGTGATCTTAGAAAGAGGGCTGAGCACATCAGTCAAATCTGCCTTTGCTGGGGCAGGAAAGGGTGCAGTTTTGTTTTGTTTTGTTTTGTTTTTTCCACTGGGGCGGACGCTACTTTTAGGTCTGTACTTGATGGTATGACATATCAAGCAAGAGAAAGAATATGTCCAGGGTTGGGAAGAGGAAGAGGATACAACTTCAAAGTAAGGAGATGCACACGGGGGTAGCTCTCTGCAGCTGAGGGGTTTGCAGTATAGCAGAGATGTAAAAGCTTTACCTTCCTGATTCATTCGTCATTCAACAAACTTTATGAGGCATTCCTAAGAGCCAGGCTCTCTCTGCTCTGGGTGTGCTGGGGACAGAACTATGAGCTAAACATTCACAAACCAACCTGTCTTTATTGGGGAGAGAGATAAGAAACAATTAAGTGTATGTATGAGTCTGTGTGTGTGTGTGTGTGTGTGTGTGTGCATGCACATGTAAAATTTGAAAACTGCTTTGAATCTAGAAACTTTTTGAAGGTAAGAACAGGGGAAACCCAGCCCCATCCTCCTAGCAGAAGGCCAACTCTACCTACAAAAGCTCTCTTCCTCATAAGCAACAAAGGTTCTGCCCCTCAGGAAGGAAGACCCTTCCTTGTGTACAGACAGGATCTTTGAGATCTTAGAGGTTTGTTCCAGGCACCAAGACAAGTTGTGAACTTCAGACACCGGTTGTCACATCTCAGGGCCTCCATATCTGTTTGATGATCTCAGTAAGCCCTTTAATGAAGATGGGCCTAGAATTTGACCACTGGAGAAAAGATGTTTTTCCTTTCCTGTCCTCCCCACATCGAGGAGAGCTGGGAATCTGCATGACCCCTTGCTGGCCTTTACAGTTAGTCAGAAAATGCCAAGAATAAACAACCATTTACTGAGCACTGACTATGTGGAAGACATCATTTTCAAACCTCAAACTAGGACTAAACGTGCATGGCATGGCCAAAGACCAGGGTATTAAAAGCTGGAACTGGCCTGAAAAATAAAACAAAAAACAAAAACAAAAACATCATCTGTGGAGGTCAAGGGTATAAATGAGGAGATTCATAACTGCTGTCTTCCTGTTCAGGGCCCCAGGCTGGATGCTGGCTACAAAGATGGACAAGACTTTGTCCTTTCCCTGGAACTGGTCACAATCCTGTGGGAACAAACTGACTTCAAGATCAATTATTACACTCAGTGCCTATGGCGTTAGGTGCCACAGACAGGAGCCCTAGGCACTAAGGGAGTGGTTATCTGTACCAAGATTGAGGATCAAGGAAGGAGGAGGTGGTGATGAATCTGGGTTTAAAGGAAGATAATGTCTTAGAGGGTAGAAATAAAATGGAGGCAGGGAGAGAGCATTCCACAAACAGAAGTCCAGAGGTGGACAGACCATTTATTAGCTTGGATAAGTCACTTCACATTCCTGGGCCTCAGTTTCCTCATTGATAGAATAGAAAAGACATAATATATGTAAACTTACACACATTGCCAGCCATAAGACAAGCACTTGACAGACAGTGGATTACACAATACTGTGTTATGACAGCATAACATTTTCAAGGTTGCTGTGAGTGGCCAATGAGGCTAGAACTTGTGTGTGTGTGTGTGTGTGTGTGTGTGTGTGTGTGTGTGTGTATGTGTGTGTGTGTAGTGGGGAAGGAAACTGCAAAGTAGAGTTTGAGATTTTGCAGAGGTCCTTGAATGCCATTCTAGATTGTGGCATTCCCCAGAAGTAATTGACCCAATATTATTATTTGGAAATAATGACATTAACAGCAAACACTGCACAGTGCTTCCTACATGCCAGGCACTATTCCAAACTCTGTAGAGCAACTGGCCAAGATCACAAAGCTGGCAAGAGTGGGTCGAGACTTGAGTTTCTTCTTGCTGTAAATCTCATGCTGGCAAAAATAATACTAGTAATAATGATGACTAACATTTATTGAGGCTTACACATATCATTTCATTCAATCCTCACAACAGTCATGGAAAGTCGGTACCATCGTCAACTTGGCAGATGGGGGAATTGAGGGTGGTGAGGAAGTTGTGTGACATTTGTGACCTGACCACTGGCAGCTGGTAGAAAACTGGGAGCCAGGTCACTCTTAACTCCTTCAAAAGAACCTACTGTGGGGGGTGTTCTTGACTGACAGACGTTGCCCCTTTGGCTTCACCATCACGCTCACACAGGGGCCACAGCCAATGATGGGCATGGTGGAGGAATACACAGACTGTTCCTGTCTGGCATTAGACTCTTCTAATGGATATCCTCGCTCATGGACTCTCTGCCTGGCCAAGATTTCCTCAAACCTTCACTGCAGTCTGAAGCTCTTCCTTCCCACTGACCTAGCAGGCGTCAGACTTATGTCATGGTCTATAGGCTCTCCATGACTATTTCTGCTCCCATCCCCTTTATCCTTCACAGGCTTTTTCCCAATAAATCTCTCATACACCTGATCCCATCTTGGTGTCTGCTTCTTGGAGGACCCAAACTAACACATCGACCATATGCTCAACAATCCTGCCTCTTGCAGATGGCCCTTGAGGTTGACAATGCAGTTCATACCCACAAATTCATTTTATGTCGACAGAAAGTGTATTTGATAAATCAGGGTCTGAACACCTGGGAACAGGAACCTGTCATGAAAGTCTGATGGCCATAAGCATGGAGAGGGGCACCCAGGAGGGACAGGGATGTCCCAGGATGTTCCAGGGTAGCTCTGCAGGCTGGCAGCTTGGCTTCCTGACCCATGATCTGGTTCTGACACAGAAACAGACCCAGAGAAAAGAGGAGGCTTCAGCAGGCTCCACTCAGAGATGGACCAAATCATCCCTCAAAAATAGCCATCCATCTTTCTCTAATTCATACTCACCATGCTGACTCTTCACTTGAAATTTGATGTCTGGAAAGAATTCATTCATCGAGAAGAGGCGACCTTGGTGGCCCATAGAGTTAAAGCCACATGGATGCCTTATATGAGAAAGAGCCCCAGGGCACCTGAGTGGCTCAGTCAGTTAAGCATCTGGCTCTTGGTTTCAGCTCAGGTCATGATCTCACAGTTCATGAGTTCGAGCCTTGCATCAGGCTCTGTGCTGGCGGCGTGGAGCCTGCTTGGGATTCTCTCTCTGCCCCTCCTTTGCTCTCCCTCTCTCTCAAAATAAATAAATAAACTTTTAAAAAAATTTTAAAAAGAAAGAGTCTCAAATTCCCTGACCTTTAGTGAAAGTCCTCTACATCCCTCCATATCACCTGGGAACTTCTTAGAAACACAGTATCTCAGGTCCCACCCCTCACCTGCTGAATTAGGATCTGTATTTCATCAAGATTCCCAATAAAATTGGGAAACCCTGGGGCACCTGGGTGGCTCAGTCGGTTGAACGTCCAACATCGGCTCAGGTCACGATCTCACAGTTTGTGAGTTCGAGCCCCGCATCAGGCTCTGTGCTGACAGCTCAGAGCCTGGAGTCTGCTTCGGATCTGTGTCTCCCTCCCTCTCTCTCTCTGCCCCTCTCCTGCTCATGCTCTGTCTCTGTCTCTCAAAAATAAATAAATGTGAAAAAAAATTTTAAAAAAAATTGGGAAACCCCATTCTATTGTGCCCCATCCACTCTGCCCTTCCCTGGTACTAGGTGATTTTGACATCCATACGATGCAATATTATTCAGCAATAAAAAGTACTAGTACATGCTGCAGCATGAATGAGCCTTGAAAATATCATGATAAGTGAAAGGAGCCAGTCACAAAAGATAGCACATTGTAGGATTCCATTTACATGAAATGCCCAGAAGAGGCAAATTGGTAGAGATGGGAAGTAGACTGGTCTTTCCTAGGACTGGGGGTAGGAAGAGGCTGAGGGGAAATAGGGAGTGACTAATAATGGGCAGGGGTTTCATTTTGACAAGATCAAAATGTACTAAAGTTGGTTTTGATGATGGTTGTACAACTCTGTGAATATATTAAAAACAATTGAATTATATGGTTTCACTAAGTAAATTGTATGGTTTGTGAATTACATCTCAATGAAGCTAGCATATATGTAAAAGAGTATCTGCCTCATAGAATCATTGTGAGGACTCAATCAAACCATGTGTGTAAAGCAAGATTAGCTACCATGGAGCAGACACAGACCCTGCCCTTGAGTAGCTCAAGGCTGTCATTTGAAAAAAATGACAAAGGCATAAGAAACAAAACCTCCAAAAATGAATGAAAAATTATTTCTGAATGGGGTACAGATAACATGTCAGGCAAATCATAAGAGAGAAGTAACTTGGCCTATCCATCCATCCATCCATCCATCCATCCATCTATCCACCCATCATCTGTCCATCCAATAATTACCTGACACCTATTATATGCTGGATACAGGGAACCAAGATGAATTGCATGGGAGACAGGCATGCAAACAAATACATTCCATCACAACATGATAAATGCCTTGGAGAGGACACAGTGGAAGCCCAAGGGGGAGGGGGGTGGGTAATTAAGTGCCAAGGCCAGAAAAGTTCTCTCCGACAGGGAACATCTGGGTCCTTCTTTTTTTCCTGACATAATTTACTTTCTCTTTCAAACTAAAAAGCAATTCTTGCTCGTTGAAACAAGCCAAACTCTAAGTAAGAGAATAAAGATTGTTAACCTTAAAAATAAAACTGTCAGTTATTTTACCAGCAAAAAAGTGAGGTTTATTCAGAAATAGCAGAAAATTGCTATTTGGAACACTTGGAAAACAGCACATTCAGGAGAGGCTTTCTCTGAACTCTCCTTATCTGCCTAAAGACAAATCCTCCAAGAGGACTCAGTGGTGATCAGTCCTCTCCTGGGGAGTTTTATCACCCAGAGAGGATTGACTCTTATCACAGAAGAGGAGACTAGAAGTAATGCCACACCCAGACAAACTTTGTCACAAACTATTCTCTCTCTCATCTATTCTTCTAAGGGACGCTTCATCTTTTCTAAAATGCATGTGCTGCCCTCTAAGAGGCCTACATCCCCCCTCCCCTTTGCCTATCAAAATGGCGTTTAAGCCTGAATATTAAGCCATCTCAGAGACTTACTTGTTTTTCCCTGGGTATCTCCTCCAAATGCCTGAGGTTTACCTGTTAACACACTTGTACTCTTCCCTTGTTAACCTGCCTTCTATCACAGGGGTCTCAGCCAAGAACTCAGAAGAGTAGGGGGAAAATCATTTTGCCTCCCTCACAAATGCAATGGAGGGTGAGAGAGAAAGAAACACTCCCAGGTTTCTAGTGTAGGGTACTGGATAGATGGCAACAGTTCTGTGAAAGATGGGGACTCAAGGATGGAGGGAGGATGCCCAGGGAAGAGCCGGGCATACAAGTCTAGGTGGCCTTCAGAAGAGAGGTGATGGGCCAATATTTGTTACCTGGACCAATGCAATAGCTTCTTAGTTGGCCACCTGCTCAGCTCTTGTTGACTTCCAATCTGCTTTTCACACAGCAACAGGAATCCACTAGAAAATCCTTTCCTCCAAAACCCTTCAAGGTTTCTCACTGCTATTCAAATAACCTCTAGACTCTTTACTCTAGACCTCTAGACTCTTTACTATGGCTTATGAGGCCCACGAGCTTAAGAGCTCACGGATGCCTTTCTCTCCAATCTCATCTCACTTTATGCCTTGCCACCCCTGCTCCAGCCACATTGCCCTTCCTTCGGTTCCTTGAACTCTTCTCATTTCAGGGCCTTTGCACTTGCTCTCCGCTCCACTCCCCCAGGTTCTGACTGCCTGGCTCATTCTCATTCTTTAGGCACCCCTTTAAATATCACTTCCCACCAAAGGTCTTTGATGAACATCCTGTCCAAGCAGCGTCGCCATCACTTAACTCTGCCAGCTTCCTTCACAGCTATAGCACTGTCTGTCCGTTCTAGGAGGTCTATCTCACCAGACCATAAACTGCACCCAGTCAAGGGACCATTCTATCCTGTTCACCATTGTATCCCCATTGCCTAGCACAGTATCTGCCTTAGAGTAGGTGCTCCATACATTTTGGTTGAATGAACAAATGACCATATGTTTGTGAGCCATCGGCATGCGCATGACAGAAGGAGCCAGTGGAGGGGAGAAGAGAGAACACCGAAGCCTCATGGAAGGCCCACATGGAAGGGACAGTGAAGGAGACCGACAGTGTCTCCTTGAGAGAGAGAGAGAGAGAGAGAGAGAGAGAGAGCGCCTGTGCGTGAGCTGGGGAGGGGCAGAGAGAGAGGGGGGGAGAGAGAGAATCCCAAGCAGGGATTCTCTGAACTCACGAACCATGAGATAATCACCTGAGCAGGAATCAAGAGTCGGACCTTTAACGAACTAAGCCACCCAGGTACCTGCACCCCCACCCCCGGCTTTTTAACTTTTTTTTTTTTTTTACATGGTAGTTTTTAAAGATGAGGGTGACTAGAGGTGTTTACTGCCGAAGGAGATAAGCCCATAGAAGAGACAGAAGATCTCAGAGGGAGTGAAGAATTGTGAGACAAGGTCCCCCAAGGGAAGAAGGGGTGGGATCTGAAGCTCCAGTGGAGGACTTAGGCTGGGGCAGAAGAACGTGATTCCCTCAATTGTCCCTCCCCAGGAGGAGAAGAGTGTCTCCAGGCTCATCTGGAAGCACTCCACCCTGGCTTCCTACGAACACTCCAGCCACACTGGCCTTTTGGCCCTGTAGGACCTTTGCATTATCTGGGACCTCTCCTAGGACTCACTTTCCCTGCACTTTTCTCATTCTCCAGGTCTCAGCTGCATTATCTCCTCCTTAGAGAGGCCACCTTCTGCAGTGGCTGCCTCTGTGATTCTCCTTTATGGCACTCTGCTTGTTATCTTCCCAGAATGCATGAAAATCTAGAATGTACTTCTGTATCTAGAGCACGTGTCTGTGAGGGCAAGAGCCTGGCAGGTCTTAGTCATGCTTAAGTCTTCAATTCCTAGCTTGCAGTTGCCCAAACCAGTAGAACCCAGGCATGGTGCCGTTTTGTTTGTTTGTTTGCTTGTTTCTCAACCTCTCCCCCAACCACATCCAGCCGATCAAGTCCTAGATCCTGATCCCAGACTGACCCAGCTGTGCCTTCTACGCCAACTGGTCTCAGCCGGGGTCTCCTCTCAACTCCCCTCTGCTCTGTGAGTTAGCAGTCAGGGTTAATCTTGCTAAAGTGGGAAGCCAGACCTGCCACTCCCCTACTTCATCCCTTCAGAATCTCAGCATTGCTTTCAGAACCAAATGTCTTGACAAAGCCTTTCCAAACTGCCTGGCCCTGCTCTTCCCGCCCTCCTTACCCAAAGCCCACCCTCCCAGCCTCCGCCTTCCAGTATAGCGTCAGGCTTTTTACAACCTTCAAGTCTGAAATCGCCTGCTCTAGAAAGCCTGCCTTCCCTTCCTCCGTGGACGCGCGGAAGTGCTGGAAGTGCCTCCTTCCCACCGCACGGGGGCGCTGGCGGGGGCAGTCTAGTTCACGGTGGTATCTCTGGGGTTTAGCCAGTGGCGGCACCTGCTAGAGCCCTCCTCCTACCCACCCCTCCCCGCTCCCTCATCCAAAAGCTGATGGAACTGGAAGAGCAGGGGGCAGTTTTGCAAGAGTCTTTTTTTTTTTTAATTTTTTTAACGTTTTATTCATTTTTGAGACAGAGAGAGACAGAGCATGAACGGGGGAGGGTCAGAGAGAGAGGGAGACACAGAATCTGAAACAGGCTCCAGGCTCTGAGCTGTCAGCACAGAGCCCGACGCGGGGCTCGAACTCACAGACCGTGAGATCATGACCTGAGCCAAAGTCGGACGCTCAACCGACTGAGCCACCCAGGCACCCCTGCAAGAGTCTTAAAAGCGGAGATGTTCTGTTGTTTCACAGAATGTCGGGGTAACGGTTTGGAACGGCAATAGAGAAGGCCACTTCTGGTGGGGGGTGGGAGAATGGGTAGATAACAGGTCCTCAGGGAAGCAATGTCAGGGGAGTCAAGTCTTGCAGAAGGTACAAAGTTTGGGGGCAAGGCAGGCCCTGGAGGGTGGGTCCAGTGGCTAAGGGTGCAGATTTTGGGTCCTATAGGTTTACAAGCCATCAACCTACAGGTGACAGAAACCACCTGAACCGCGGGCTGACTGGGGTGTCGTGGGAGCCCTTGTTGTTCGATTGGAGACCACAGGGCCTGACTGGATGTGACCCAGAAGGCCAAACTGCGGTCAGCCCCAACCCGCTTGTGAAGCTGGGCTCTAATGGGTGCGCTGAAAAAGCTGTCCAAATTCCCAGCAGTGCTGGTGCTGATACAGAGGTGGGAGGATCACAGAAGAATCCGCTTATCTGGGAAGGCCTTGAATCAGCACAGGGACATTTAAAAAAAGGAGATTTGGCTTCGGGTGGAGGGTAGGGCTTGTGTGGGGTGCGGGTGGGAAGGCCAAGATCCCCCTCCCTACAGATCCCCGAAGCTCCTCCCTGGATACCAGCAACAACTCCCTCATCTGTCTCCCTCCGGCACCCTGACATCTACTCTATACGCAGCAGCCAGAATCGTTTTTCAAAAATGTAAATGAGACCGTGTCACTGGCCTCAACAGGCTGAAATCCTGTTACAGGCTTCCCATGGCTCTTAAGATAGGAACTGATAATAGTATTTTCCAAACTGCGGTGGTAAAGGGAATGATTGTAGGTGGGACATGGGGGAATTTAAAATTTTTTTTTTTTAATTTCAGCTGTGTATTAGAAAAAAAGTACGTGGTAGGTCAATCCTTTGGTTTCATGAATATTCTTGCTCAGGGTAAGGATACAAAGGGAGCCAATTTGAAGACAATTTTAAAGGGAATAATAGTACAAATGGAATCCCGTGAACAAGGTACTGGAACAGTAGAGGCCCCTCTGCGGTCTCATCTGGGCCTCCCTGGCTCTTGCTATATGGCCTGCAAGTCCTTGAAGGTGTCACTCACCAGTCTGCCAGAAATGTTCCGGATGTTCTCCCCCAGCTCACCCCCCAACACTTGTCCTTGGGAACTCTGCTGCAGCGTCACTCTCTGGCAGGGGTTTTCTTGTGGTCAGGGGCCTATCTCACAGGCCCCGCTATTTGCTGTTCTCAGCACTTCCTGCAGCTTGTGAGGATCTATTTTGTGTCTGGGATTCAACCCGCAGCCCCGGCTAGAATGCAAGCTTCTTGAAGCCGGGCTGTGTCTTGCTCACCATTGTACTCCCAGCACCTCGCACAGCACCAGCCACATTATGAAGCACTCATTTGAATGAATGAGTGAATGCAAGCCCAGGGACTTGACCTAGAGGCTCCTGATTGTTCACACCACCCACGTTGTGGCTGCCCCCATGGAATTAGAAGGCCTTGGCCCTGGCCTTTGAACAAGGGGCCCCACATTTTCATTTTGCACGAGGTCTCACAAATTATGTGGCTGGCCCTGAACAGAGGGCTCAGGAAAATGGAAAGTGAGGACAATGGGGGTGGCATGGGGGAGGTGGATGACTCCTTCCAGAAGCATGGCTGAGAAGGAAGATCAATGGGGTTGCAGCCTCTCTTTCTTGACCTGGCCCTGGCTCTGCCATCACGGATCATGGACACCAGATCTAGGCCCTCTTACTGAGGGGCCCCAGGACAGAGGTGCAGGTGGGGTCAAGGGGTTCTGCCCCAACTTTCCAAGTGTCTCTTCCAAGAGTTTCCAGCTGCTCCTCCCTGGCCTTGGGCTTGGCCTCT
This sequence comes from Panthera leo, assembly GCF_018350215.1. Taxonomy (NCBI): domain Eukaryota; kingdom Metazoa; phylum Chordata; class Mammalia; order Carnivora; family Felidae; genus Panthera; species Panthera leo. Next base: position 30,435,262 of record NC_056686.1, read on the forward strand.
TGCTCCTGGCCTCTCCCCACCCCTCAGGGTCTGTTCTTCCCAGACTCCTTAGACCTCTAATGCCAGAACTTTGCTACAGGAATATATATATATATATATATATATATATATATATATATATATACACACACACACACGCACTCACATACACACACACAGATATGTGTGTGCATATTTATATATATGGATTTAATTTTAAAATTCTTGAAATTTTTTAAAGCCTGGAGAATAATGTAACAAACATCCATGTGCTCATCACCCAAAATAATCAACTGTTAACATGTTTGCTCCAGATATATTTTTTATATAAAATAAAGAGAACACTACAGATAAAGCCCCTTTGTACACCTCCTGGTTCAATTCCTCTCCTTCCCTTGATTCCCAGGAGCTGTTGTTATTGTTAGCCCAATGTGTGTCCTTCTAATCTATTTCTACAAACAAAACAGAGTGTGTGTTCATAGCAGCACTAACTGTAACAGCCAAAATGTGGAAATAACCCAAATGCCCATCCACTGATGAATGGCTCAATGAAATGTGGTATATCCACATAATGGAATATTATTAAGCAATAAAAAGAAATGCAGGGCCACTACATGCTAACTTGGATCAGTCTTGAAAACATAACAAAAGAAACCAGACACGAAAGGCTACATATTGTACGATTCCAAATCTACAGGGTAGGCAAATCCATTGAGACAGAAAAGAGATTTATAGTTGCCAAAGTGGTTGCTAGATGCGGGGGAAGGAGGAATAAGTAACAAGTGACTGCTTAGTAGGCATGAGACTCCTTCTTGAATGATAAAAACGTTCTGGAATCAGATGGTGGTGATGGCTGCACAACTCTGTAAATATAATAAAAACCACTGAAATGGGGGCATCTGGAAGGCTCAGTCAGAAGACCATATGCCTCTTGATCTCGGGGTCGTGAGGCATCCCCACAGTGGATTTAGAGATTAGTTAAAAATAAATAGGGGCACCTGGGTGGCTCAGTCGGTTAAGAATCTGACCCTTGGTTTCAGGTCAAGTCATGATCTCATGGTTTTGTGAGTTCCAGCCCCACATTGGGCTCCAAGGTGAAAGTACGGAGCGTGCTTGGGATTCTCTGTCTCCCTCTCTCTCTCTGCCCCTCCCCCCACTTGCGCTGTCTCTGTGTCTCCCAAAATAAATTTAAAAAAACTTAAAAAATTAAAAAAAATAAAATAAACCTGTCTTTAAAAAACCCCACTGAAGGGAGGGGGGATGGGCTAAATGGGTAAGGGGTCTTAAGGAAGACATTTGCTGGGCTGAGCACTGGGTGTTAAATGTAGGGGATGAATCACTGGAATCTACTCCTGAAATCATTGTTTCACTATATGCTAACTAATTTGGATGTAAATTAAAAAAATAATAAAATTTAAAAAACCCCACTGAAATGTACCTTTCAAAATGGTTAAAATGGTGAACTTTGTCATGTGAATTTTATCTCAATAATAAAAAGCCAGAACAGGATTTTAAAATATTTTCCTAGGAGTGCCTGGGTGGCTCAGTTAGTTGAGCATCCCACTCCATCCCCGATATCATCGGCTCAGGTTGTGATCCCAGGGTGATGGGATCAATCCCTGAGTTGGGCTCAGTGCTGAGCGTGGAGCCTGCTTAAGATTCTCTCCCTCTCCCCCTCCCAACTCTCCCTCTCTAAAATAAAGATAAAATGCAATAAATAAATAAATAAAATATTTCCTGAGTTCTTTCATTCTGTGGATTATTTCTGCACCTTGTTGACCCACCCAACATTATATGGATACATGTAGGCCTGGTTCTTTTTCTTTTCTTTTCTTTTCTTTTTTGGCTAGTTGCCTTTTATTGGAGCACATGCCATATTTTCTTTTCCTCCTGGTGGACATTACAGTTGATGCAATTTTTCTCTACTAGCTGTGCTGCTATGAACGGACTTGACAATGTCTCCTGGGATGCATTTGGGAGAATTTCTCTAGGGTATACAACTGCTGGATGGCAGGGAATACAAATTTTCAAAATATTGTCAAATTGCTCCCTAAGTGGTGGTGTCAATTACGCTCTCATCCACAGCATGTGAATTTCTATGAGTCCTTGCCACCAAAGCCTGTTATTATCAGACTTTGATTTTACCTATCTGATGGCTGTGCAGTTTCAATTTACAATGGTATTTCCTTTCTTTCTAGCTATCTTCTCTTTCATTGTTTCCCCCTTTGCCTTCTTTCTTTCCTTCTATCCTTGTTTTTCCTTCCTTCCTTCTTTTCCTTTTTTTGGTATTTTCTAGGCTCTTCTTGGACCTTTACACTTCCATGTGGATTTGGAATCAGTTTGACTAGTTCCATGAAAAACCCTATTAAGATTTTTCTTTTTTTTTCTTTTCTTTTCTTTTCTTTTCCTTTTTTGGAATAGTTCTGAAATCACAAATGTATTTGCAGGTTACCTGGATCATTACTGTATTGAGTATTCCCATCTATGAACAAATTATATAGTTCCATTTATTTAGGTCTTCTTTTACTTTTTAAAATAGACTTTATTGGGGCACCTGGGTGGCTCGGTCAGTTAAGCATCCAACTTCAGCTCAGGTCATGATCTCATGGTTCGTGGGTTCAAGCCCTGCATTGGGCTCTAGCACTGATAGTGTGGAGCCTGCTTGGGATTCTCTCTCTCTCCCTCTGTCTCTGCCCCTCCCCAGCTTGTGCTTTCTTTCTCAAAATAAGGAAATAAAAAAAATAAAATAGAATAAAATAAAATAAAATGAACTTTTTTTTCTAGAGCAGTGTTAGGTTCACAGCAAAATTGAGCAGAATGTACAAAATTGTCATATAACCTTTGCTTCCCCCACACACTACTGTCAACATCTCCCACATCTGCACATCCCACATTGGAGTAGTACATTTGTTGCATCGAGTAGTACCTATGTTGACACATCATTGTCATCTAAAATCCGTGATTCACATTAGGGTCCAGTCTTGGTGTTGAATACCTTATGGATTTTAACAAATGTACAATGACATATACCCATTATAGTATCACATAGAATAGTTCCACGGCTGTAAAAATCCTCTGTGTTCTGCCTAGCCTTATCCTCTCCTCCCCCACAACCCCTGGCAACCATTGATCTTCTCACCATCTCCATAGTTTTGCCTTTTCCAGAATGTCACATAGTTGGCATCACACAGTATGTAGCCTTTTCAGATTGACTTCTTTCACTTAGTAATATGCATTTAAGTTTCCTCTATGTCTTTTCACAGCTTGGTAGCTTATTTCTTTTTAGAGCTGAATAATATTCCATTGTCTGGCTCTACCACAGTTTTCCATTCATCTACTGAAGGATATCTTGGTTTGTTTCCAAGTTTTGGCAATTATAAATAAAGCCGCTATAAATATCTGTGCGCAGGTTTTGGCATGGACATAAAATTTCAACTTATTCGAGTAAATACCAAGCAGCCTGATTGCTAAATTGTACGGGAAGAATATGTTTAGATTTGTATTCCTTTACAAAGAAACAGTTGCATGATTTTCTGAGAAAACATCTAGCAAGTTTTTGTTATGTATATTCCTGGATGTCTCATAATTTGTGTTGCCATTGGAAATGACATCCTTTTGATTATATTTTCTTGTTTCCTGTTGTTAATCCAATAAGCATTCACAAGAATGCTACTGATTTATGTAGGATCCTCCAGTATTCAGCAATCCTACTAAATATTCTTATTAGTTTAATACTTTGCATGTAGATTCCTTTATTTTCTAGATGTAAAATAAATCATATGCATCTAAGGATGGTGTTACTCTTCTATTTCTTAAACTTCATTTTTTTCTATTATTTTATTACATTAGCTAGAAACTCCAGTAAAATTGTGAGCAGAAAGCATTCTTATCTTGTTTTTTTCATTTTTATTTTTATGGGAATGCTCGAGTTTCGGACTTCAGTATTATGCCTAGATATTTGGCAAATATCCCTATCAGGTTGATGTATTACCCTACACATCTTAATTTCCTAAGATTAGGAAAGAAATATGTTTAATTTTGTCAAATTATTTTTGTGCATTTATTAAAGTGATTACATGCTTGTATTCTTCTAATGTATTAAGGCTCAGAATATAAGAATTGTTTTCCTAGTGTTAAACAACCCTTCCATTTTTGGCTAAAGTCTATTCTATATTTCTATAAAATAAGGATTCTGTTTTATGTTTTATTATTTAGGGGATTTGCATCTATAATCATAACTAAATTTGTTCTATAATGTTCTCATCTCAGATTGCCCTTGCCTGGGCTTGATGTCAAGGTTATACTAGCATTAGAAAAATGAGTTAAGTATTTTTCCTTTTTTGCCATCCTCTAAAGGGGTGTGTATAAAACAGGGTGTATGGTTCAGGGTTCTCCAGAGAAACAGAACCAATAGAATGTATGTTTGTATTTAAACACACACACACACACACACACACACACACACACATAGAGGGAGGGAGAAAGAGAGAGAGAGAAACTTATGATAAGGAACTGGCTCACACTTATGGAGGCTGAGAAGTCCCAAGATCTTTGTCAACAAGCTGGAGACCCAGGTGAGTTGATGTGACCCAGTGACCCAGGTTCACTCTGAGTCTGAAGGTCTGAAGGCTGGGAACCAGAGGAACTGATGGTGTAGGTATCAGTCCCAAAGCTAGCAGGCTTGAGCCACAGAAAAATCTGATGCTTCCAATTGAGTCAGAGGGCCAGAAAAGACCAGTGTCCCAGCCACATAGCAGGCAGGACAAGATCCCTTTTACTCAGTCTTTTTTTTTTTTTTTTTTTTTTTTTTCCTATTCAGCTCTTCAACTGATTGGATGAGGCCCACCAACAATGTAGAGGGCAATTTGCTTATTTGGTCAACCAATTGCAATGCTAATATCATCCAAAAATACTCTTAGTACCCTTCTTTGTACACCTGCTTTGTACACCTTCTTTAAAGTACACCTTCTTTGAAGGTGTGGACAACTCAACTGTAAAACCTACTGAGCCTGTTAAGTTTTTTATGTGTGTTTGTTTGGGTAGGGAGGTTGGGTAATTTATTTTTCATGAGGATGATTTCTTTGGAAACATTCTGCCTACAGGGACCACCATGGGCTAGTCTTTAATGTTTCCCTTTGAGGAAGCCTGATCTTCACTTATACCTTGAAGACTAATAGGATCTAGGAGACAAAAGAAACCAAGAATCATGGGCTGTTTTATTTTGCAGAAACTACTTACTGGCTTTGGGGCGGTACCTACGAAGTCATTATTTTTAACTGACCACTAGGGGGCAGTAATAGATCAAGAACGGGTACAATACATTAAATCAGCTAACATTTGGTAGATTTTTCCTTTTTTGTTCATTAGGACGCTGAGACTTAGGGAAACCAACAAACTTGTCTGAGTCACGTATTCCAATATATAGAAAGTCTGGAATTTTAACTTAGGTCTGACTCCAAAATTTATTGTTTCCAGTATGGGTACAGTAAATAGTTACTCTAATTTCGTTCATATTTTCATTCATTTGAGAGCAAGACAGAGTGGCTTCAGATTCAGTCTTTGGAGCCAGAGTATTTGGATTAAAATTCTGGCTCCATCACAGACTAGCTAGCACCGTAAGAGCATTGTGCCTCAGTTTCCTCATCTGTCCATGGGGATATCAGGATTTACTTCATAAAACTTGCAAAAATGAAATGAGATGAGTCACAAAAAGTGTTTAAAATAGTGTCTGGCACTTAGTATTGATTTGAGCTACTGTTATTATTAACTCGACTAATACTTAGTAAAAGACTACTGTGTTCAATATCATTGCTGTAGGTACTGAGGATACAGCAACAACCCTTCCCACCCACCTTCCACCCCACACATGCACAGGCATCCCTGCCTCTTGCAGCTTACATTCTAGGGAGGGAGATCCACAATTGAAAAAAAAACAAAAAACCTTTATATTCTTTCAGTATGAGTAATGAAGATGGCCAAAAACAGAGCATGGAAGGGAGGGTAAGAAGTGCCAGGGCTAGAGGGGGGCTGGGAATTGAACATGGGAGAATTGAACACCTGTCAGAGGAGGTGTCACTAAATGACATCCAGCAAAACCCATAGAAAAGGAGGGAGGAACTTCTGGATATCCAGGAGTCATGGTGGGTATCCTGGAGCAGAACATTCGGGCAGAGAGAAGAGTGAGGGTGAAGGTCCCGAGATAGGAAGGTGCCCGCCTTCAAAGAATGGCAGAGTCGCCATGATGTTAATTTTATGGGTCAACTTGGCTAGGCCGTGGTGCCCAGTTCTTTGGTCTAACACCTTCTCGCTGTTGCTGTGAAGGCACTTTCTGGATGTGATCGCTGTTTCAGTCGGCGGACTTTGAGTAAAGCAGGTTACCCTCTATGATGTGGGTGGGCCTCGTGCAATCAGTAGAGGCCTTAAGAACAAAGACTGAGGTCCTCCTGAGGGAGAAGGCCGTTCTGCCCCCACACCGTAACACAGAAATTCTGTGCGAGTCTCCAGCCTTCGGACTCCAGACTACATCAACTCTTGCCTGAATTTCCATCCTGCTGGCCTGCCCTGTAGATTTCAGACTTCCTGCCCCCATGCGATCGGAGCCAATTCCTTAAAACGCATCTCTCTCCAAATACATAATGTGCATCCTATTGGTTCTGTTTCTCTGAAATAATCAGACTAATGCAGGCCAGGGTAGCACAAGAGGGCGGTGACAGGGAGAGTTCTGTGCGATGGGCCTGGGGTGAGGCGTGGGGTGGGGAGCTGACGATGTGGGGCCCTGTGGCCGTGGGGAGGGCTGTGGGCTTTCGTGGGCGAGGAAGTCAGCAGAGGGTGCTGAGCAAAAAGACTTGCATGTTCAAAGCTGCTGGGGTTACTGTGAGGAGAACGGGCTGTGGGGCAAGGGCGGAGCAGGGGGCCTGTGATGAGGCCACTGCAGGGATGCGGAAGAGAGACAGGACATGCTGATGGCTTGAATTGGATGACACAAGCGCTGGTGGTGAGAAGTGGGCAGGTTCTGGATGGCTTTTTTTTTTTTAAGTTTAGTTATTTATTTTGAGAGAGACAGAGATGGCGTGAGTAGGGGAGGGGCACGGGGTGGGTAGAGTCAGAGAATCCCAAGTAGGCTCCGGGCTGCCAGCCCAGAGCTTGATGTGGGGCTCGAACTCACGGACCATGAGATCATGATCCGAGCAGAAACCAAGAGTTGGACACCTAACCGGCTGAGCCACCCAGGCGCCCCTGGATGTATTTTGAAGGCAGAGCTGAGCTGACAGGGTTTGCTGGGTGTGGACTGTGAGGGAATTAGGTGTCAAGGACAACCTCAACCTTGGGGCTTTCAGACAGAGCAGCTAGAAGGGCAGAGCTGTCCTTTCCTGAGACCCTGAGGATTTGGGGAGGAGTGTGTCAGGGAGGGGGCTGAGACTCAGAAGTTTGGTTTTAAGACATGTTAGTTTTGGATGCCTCTTAGAGGTTTGGCCATTGGGTGTCCACATCTGGACTTCGGGGGCTTGGGCTCAGACGCACATTTGAGCCCAAGGCTCAGGCTTGGAGCCGCCTGGCCCGCGACCACACAGGGAGGCCGGCAGCGCTCCGCCTGGGACTCGGGCCTGTGTGCTCCCCTCAGCACCTCACCGTGGGCTATGTCCTGGAGCCTGCTGTAGCTCCCCACGCCGGTCCCACCCGGGGCAGGCGGGTAATACCCGCACCTCTTCCAGGCTGTTCTCTGCACTGCGTCCTCACACTGCAGATCACCGTTTCCACAGAAAACAGGAAGGAGCCCGGAAAACCCCAAACCTGGTTACCCATTAACCCAGCCCTGAGCGAGGGCCAAGTGGACGGGCCTCATTTTCTCACCAGAGCTGGTTACAGTTAGTCCAGGGGAGGCACGCGGGTTTTAGCTCTTGTGCCAACTTCAGTTCATTCTGTCTGGCTCTGGGTAGTGCTGTCTTAACAACAGGGAAGGGACGTAGCAATTGACTAGCAATGTCTGTCAAGGGAACAGGATCCGGAAGTGGCTGTTCAAGTGTCAGGTATTTGTCATTCCTGGTCCACCTGCAGAGGCTTGTGGACCTTACTTAAAGGGGCCCGTTACAGCACCATACAGCTTCCTGAGACTCTCAGGGTTGAGTCAGATGCTTTCAGTCCTGCCTGAATCAGACAGAAGAGCCCCCAAAGCCAACACCTGTCACTGTTTCACACATCCCACCAGCTAGATAATGAGGGCCTCTCAGCAGTCCTTTGGATCAGAGATTCAGCTATACAAGCAGGATGCGAGGCCCTGGTGAGGACATGGCTGACAACCACAGCCCACAGCTGTCTTCCTTAGTGGTCAGGCGACTTCCATGAACTGGAAAGTCTGTGGGTTTTTTTTTTCATCTTCTTCTTTTTTAGTTGAAGCACATCTTTCAACCTCAGGAAGGTGTAGAATTAATTAACTTCTGCTGTCTGAATGAAACTTTCTTCCTTAGAGGGCACCTGATGTGGGTATACAAGTTAACCCTAGGCAGATTTAGAATTAAATATATAGCATACTAAACCAAGAATTAAAACTTTAGGGGGCGCCTGGGTGGCTTGGTCAGTTAAGCGTCCGACTTCAGCTCAGGTCATGATCTCACAGTCCGTGAGTTCAAGCCCCGTGTCGGGTTCTGTGCTGACAGCTCAGAGCCTGGAGCCTGCTTCCAAGTCTGTGTCTCCCTCTCTCTCTGCCCCTCCCCTGCTCATGCTCTGTCTCTCTCTGTCTCAAAAATAAATAAAAAACATTAAAATTTTTTTTAAACTTTAGCATACTATTTCTGTTTAAAGAAAAAATCTACATACGTTAAGTTTTTTATATAAATAGATTAAAAAATTTTTTTAATGTTTATTTTTTTATTTTTATTAAAAAAAAATTTTTTTTAAGTTTTATTTATTTTTGAGACAGGGAGAGACAGAGCATGAACAGGGGAGGGTCAGAGAGAGGGAGACACAGAATCTGAAACAGGCTCCAGGCTCTGAGCTGTCAGCACAGAGTCCAACATGGGGCTCAAACTCATGGACTGCGAGATCATGACCTGAGCCGAAGTCAGACACTTAACTGACTGAGCCACACAGACGCCCCTAGTGTTTATTTTTAAAAGAAAGAGAGACAGAGTGAGAGCAGGAGAGGGGTAGAGAGAGGGGGAGACACAGAATCCGAAGCAGGCTCCAGGCTCTGAGCTGTCAACACAGAGCACAATGCGGGGCTTGAACCTACAAACCGTGAGATCATGACCTGAGCCAAAGTCAGACACTTAACTGACTGAGCCACCCAGGCACTCTTATATAAATAGATTTTTAAGAGAAATTAAGTTTCACCATACTTATAGGTTGGATTTATTAGATTTACAAGAACGATCTAAATCCTCAGGAAACTTTTGTTTTTATCAGATAAGTGAGATGCGGAAGATCCAGTCATCTATAAATGCACTTTAAAATATTTGAAGACACAAGTTTGTTAAAGGTCCATTTGAAGCATTTGATAAAATCTACTAGATCTTTTTTTAAATTAATTTTGTTTTTAGGTAGGCTTCACACTCAGCACAGAGCCCAATGTGGGGCTTGAACTCATAACCCTGAGATCAAGACCTGAGCTGAGATCAAGAGTCAGACACTTAACCAACTGAGCCACCCAGGGGCTCCAGATCTGTTACACCTTCAAACAAGATTTCTTTTTTTTTTTTTTTAAGTTTATTTATTTATTTTGAAAGGGGGAGGGGCAGAGAGAGAGGGAGAGAGAATCCCAAGCAGGCTCCACGCTGTCAATGTGGAGCCCAACTCAGGGCTTGAACTCACAAACAAACATACAAACAAAATCAAGAGTCAGATGCTTAACTGACTGAGCCACACAGGCATCCCTTGAAACAAGATTTCCAAGCTGAGTTTTAAAGGTTAAGAAAGAACTAGTGTTTTGATTCAGTAATTTTACTGGTAGAAATGAATTGTGGACTCTACAAATAAACTTTCTTTAATAAACCACCTTCATGAAACCACCCAAATGACCATCTACAGATGAATGGATCAACAAACTGTGGTATGTCCATACAGTGGAATACTAGTCAGCAGTAACAAAGGGAGGGACAACTGATTCACAGAATTTGATCGATGGATCTCTAAACCATATGCACAGTGAAGAAAGAAGCCAGGCTCCAACAGAAAGCAGATCAGTGTTTGCCAGGGGCTGGCATAGCACAAGGAGAATGACTGCCAATGGGAGCAAGGGAACTTTCGGGGTGACAGAAATGTTCTATACCACAATTTTGATGACCTGAGTGTATACACTGTCAAGACTCATCACATTGTACAGTTAAAATTGGTGAACTTTATTGTACATAAATTGTACCTCAATACTGTTGCTCTTAGAAAATAATACTATTCTCAAAAAAAAAAAAAAGAAAGAAAGAATATTATTCTCAAGGTCACTAAAACCTCCATATTCAACATGAGGAATGAAGCAAGATCACCTTCTGAGAATTTAATGGGAAGGGGAACGGGTTGTGAGGAGAGAGGCCAAGGAATAATGTGGTTATTGTAGAAAGCTGGAGAACCAGCTGGTGGAGAGGCAGAGTAGGCCCTCATTTGAAATTTCTGATTATGAATGAATCAGACCAATGACTTTTCTAGTTGATTGAATGACTCTTTTCCAGCAGGTATAGAACAAGCAGGAAGTTAGTTGTAACCAAGATCCAGGTTTTGCCTGGTATATTATCTATTGCCATATAACCATTAGCACACGATTTCTGTAGGTCAGGAGGCCTGGCATGGCCTAGATGGGTCCTCTGCTCAGGGTCTTACAAGGCTGCGATCATGGTGTTGGCTAGGCTCATCTGGAGGCTTGACTGGGGAAAACTCCACTCTCAAACTCATTCAGGTGGTTGGCAGAATTCACTTCCTTGTGCTGCATGATGGGGCCCTGGCTTTTTGCTGGCTGGCTGTTGGAGACTGCTCCTGTGGCCCCAGAGGCCACTCACTGTGCCTTGCCATGTGGGCTTCTCCAACATGGCTACTGTTGGAGCCATGGCTGACTTTATCAAACCTGCAGAGAGAGTTCCTCTATCCATATGGCTAAGACAGTCTTATATAAGATAAGGCAATCATTGCCTGGGGTGCAGCCCATCACCTTTGCCGTATGATATAGCTTAAACATGGGGATGACATCCCTTACATTTGCCATATTCTATTGATTAGAACCAAGCCACAGATTCTGCCTGTATCTGTGGAGGGGATTATACAACGGTATGGACACCAGGAGGTGGGGGTCATGGGGTCCATTATAAAGTCTGTTCCCACACCTGGTGACTGCAGTGGAGGGAGAGGTGGGACAAGGACTGAGGTTATTTGAAGGGGTGGTTACAGATATGAGGGTCCATGAGCCCTTAGCAAGATAAGGAAGGAAGTGGAACCAGGAGGTGACCAATGGCTGGAAGGGGATGGTGGGGTCAATGATTTGAAGAACTCCTTGAGGTTGGAGGGGTTTTGGGGTTTTTTTTTTTTTTAAAGTTTATTTATTTATTTTGAGAAAGAGAGAGCCCACAAGCAGGGGAGGGGCAGAGAGAGGGAGACAGAGGATCCAAAGCAGGCTCCTCATTGTCAGCAGAGCCTGATGAGGGGGCTCGAACCCATGAACCATGAGATCATGTCTTGAACCAAAATCAAGAGTCAGACGCTTAGTACACTAAGCCACCCAGGCGCCCCAAGGTTGGAGAGTTTGCCATGGGAAGGCTGAGAGGGGGAGCTTGAAGGAGAGCACTTGGAGGCTGGAGAACTGAGTATTTGAAAAACAGGATTCTCTAGAGGAGCCATTTTTGATGATGGTGGGTTCTGTGGGTGTGGGCAGTTGAGGTCACTGGAATCAAAGGGGTCTCCATGGCCTCCCTGCTCCTACCCCTGTCCCCTTGCTGTCTATCCTTCACATGGTGATTCCTAATACATACACCAGATCATGAGTCTCCTGGACACTTAACCCTCCTATGCCTTCCTGACTCAGAGTAAAACCTAACACCCTCTCGTGACTTGTCCCCCACCCCTCTCAGACTTTATCTCCTTCTGCTCTCCCCTTGCTGTCTAACCCTAGCTACACTGGCCTCTGGGACTAGTCCTTGACCCTCCCTGCCTAAAACACCCTCTTCTCTGATAGTTTCATGGCTCCCTCCCCCTCCCTTCCCCTCTCCCCCCCTCCTACCTTCCTCCCCTAGTGTCAGTTCAGACTGCTACCTCTGGCCTTCCCTGTCCATCCTATGTAAAACAGCACCTTTCCCTATCGCTCTCTGTTCCCTTATCCACATCATCCTTCTTCCACATCAAGCATTCCACCTATATATGTATTTGCCTAGGTGTTTATCATCTGTCTGCCTCTGTGAATCTGGGGATCTGTTTTATTTACTGCTGTATCCCAGCACCTAAATGAGTACCTGGCACATCGTCAGTACTCCCTACGTGTTGTTAAGAAAGCAGAGCTGGTTTCTATGTCCCGAGGGGTGGCTGAGTTGATACTGATGGGTCTGAGGCCAAAGCTTTGAGATGTAGGCCAGGAGCTGTTGTGGAGGCTTGGGTACCTCCTCCTCTGATATGTGGAAGGGGTAGAAGATAGAGCACTTAGTAGGCTGTCGAACTTGGCAGTTAAGAGCTCTGCCACCTAACAGCTGTGTTATCTTGAACAAGTTACTCAGTCTCTCTGAGCTTGTTTCTTCACCTATAAAATGGAGATAATAATAGAAATAAAACCCAGACTGTGGAGTTGTGTAGACAGACTCAGAGCCCACATGTAAAGCACTTGGTACTGGGCAAGTGCTCAGTAATGTTTGGATAATGTTATGTGACTTGTGCACCTGCTTATGATCCAGGACTTTCTGCTACTGTCCAAACAAACTTTGCCATTTACTATTTTTCTGATGTGGGGGAAAATTATTTTACCTCTTAATGTGACTGGGTTTTTCATCTGCATTACAGAGATAATAATTCCAGTCCTGGCTCCCTTGACCAGATTGTCAAGAGGTTTGAGTGGGATAATACCCTTGGAGGCACTTGAAATGTAACACGCTATATGATATAGGGCATTACTACTTTTCCTTCTTGTTGACTGGTTCCTTTTATGGTTGCTGGAGTTGTTCATTATTTTACAGAGGCTCTAACAGAACATCTGGGTGCCTGGGCTGGGGTGTTACACACTGGACTTCTTTGAACAGAGCAGGGCAATCCAGATCTTGCCCAAAGGCCTGAGTCAACCCTGACTTTAAAATGGCCCTGGGGCTCAGGGCAGAATAGGTTGGCCAGCTAGCTTTCTAAGATTCATGGGCTGAATGATACTCTTGCTTCTTTTTACTCTGACATGAAGTTAAAAAAAAAAGTCCTGAGAGCTGGGGTCTTTGGAGACCCAATGCCTGGCCTCTTTTCACCTGTCACTGTGAAATAATTGAGGGCCCTCTCAGCAGCCCTATTCATGAGAAACTCAATTTCCACAAACAGAACCCGCAGGCCTATGTGGCTAGCCTTTCACCGAAGCTCCAGGTAGGCTGTGTCCCAGGCAGTCAGGAGAGAAGCAAGCAGGACAGACAGTCTGGGTCAGGGAAGGTATGAACATCAATAGTGCCTCCTCCCCAGTGGCTGGGGAGCTGGGATGGTGACACTGTGACACACAAGCCCTCCAGGTGACACTGATCATTGGTTTCCTGGAACCCACTGGCAATCAGCCCTCCTAGTCTTACATTATGTTTTCTGGGGGAGTTCTCCAGAAAGTTGGGCCCAGTGCAGACACAATTCCATTTGAGGGTATCCAACCTACCCCTGTGGGATCAGAGAATTGTAGGTGGAGTCCCTATACCTGGTTCCTTAAACTCAAAGTAAATTGACCCCTGGACCATGTGTATGTGTGTGTGTGCACACACAGTAGTCAGTAGCTTACAGTGGCCCTGATTCTCCCATTCGTGTCGAACTCCCAGGCTGGAAGGTAAGGACCAGCTGATAGAGACTATCTGCCAACATCCATTCACATCTATTTCAGAGAACAGGGCTAAAATGCATTTCCCAGCCTCCTTTGCAGTTTGATGTGGCCAACCACCAAAGTTCTCACCAAGTGGATGGACATATATACACATGCTACTCTCGGGACTTGGCTTTAAGACTGGTCATGCCTCTACCAGACTTTCATTCCTCTCCTGCTGGCTTAAACCCCTGGAGACCTAGCGTCAACCATGTAGGCACAATGCCCTAGGGGATGGCAGGGAATCAAGATGGAAGGAATCTGGGTTCTAGAATGCCTACATTGGGCAGAGCTTCTTGCTGACTTGGAACATCCATCAGGCAGTGACACAAAAAATACATATACTTCTAGGGCACCTGGGTGGCCCAGTTGGTTGAGTGTCTGATTTTGGCTGAGGTCATGATCTTGAGGTTTGTGAGATCGAGCATTGTGTCAGGCTCTGTGCTGACGGTGTAGCTCTTGCTTGGGATTCTCTCTCTCCCTCTCTGCCCCTCCCTACCTTGCACATGCTCACTCTCTCTCCCTCAAAAAAAATATATAAACATTTTTTTAAAAAGAAAGAAAGTTCTATCTTCTTTCATCCACTATGTTATACCTGGGCCTCTTTGTTACAGCAGCCAAGGTTTACTCTCACTAGCACAGGGGAGAAAAGCATGATGGGCTGAAGGCTTCTCAGGCTAACATAATAGTCCAGCCCACCAATCCTTAAGGCCTGCCACTGGATGTCTTAGGCTTTGTATTACAGGACGCAGCTTGGGAAGGAAGCAGTGCACTCTATTGGGTAAGACTGAATCAGACCTTCATTTCCACTTTGGCTAGAACATTGATTAATGTCGTAAATTTTGGGTGCTTTCATTAACAAATTGAATCTCAACTTCCTTTTCTGTAAAATGGGGATAATAATAGTACTTTACTCCCAGGGCTATGGGAGGATTATATGAGATCATGTAAATCAAGGGCTCAAAACTGTTTACTGTTACTAAGGCAATCAGGTGGTATCTGGGCCTGATTCTTCCTACCCTCCTTCCCCAGGAAGGAGGGAAGGAAGCTAATGTCTTGAGTTTTCCACAAAGTCAAAAAATACTCAGTGACTCTTAAATGAATTATAAATTTCCAAAGCATCCAACACAAAATGTTTCTTATGGATCTACTATGGGCCAGGGACTAGGAGGCACCTGGAGGACAGAGATGCCCTTGTGGAAATTAATTTCCACTTTGCTTCTCAGAAAGTTATCAGTCCTTTCCAGGCCCACAAGCTGGAGCTCAGTTCACCTACTGAATAGAAATTTATGTTGACTAGTAAAGAAATCCCAACTCTTCTTCCCACCTCCTTATTGGATGTCTGGGCCCTGCCACACCCAGATTGAATCATCATCTTGGGGTGGTGGCATCTGTGTGGCTGAGTCAGTTGAGTGTCTGACTCTTGATTTCAGCTCAGGACATGATTTCAGGGTGGTAGGATCAAGCTCCACATCAGGCTCTGTGCTGGGTGTGGAGCCTGCTTGGGATTCTCTCTCTCTCCCTCTGTCCCTCTCCCCTACTCTCTCTTTCCCTGTCTCTCTCTCAAATAAAATAAAATAAAATAAAATAAAATAAAAAGCATCTAGGTGTTACCAATGAATAGGTAGATTTGAACCTGGAAACTCCTTCTCCCAGTCACTACCCCAAGCAGGACTGACTTTCTTTCTTTCTTTCTTTCTTTCTTTCTTTCTTTCCTTTCCTTTCCTTTCTTTCTTTCTTTCTCTTTCTCTCTCTCTCTCTCTCTCTCTCTCTCTCTTTTTTAAGTTTATTTCTTTATTTTGAGAGAGTGAGTGAGCATGTGAGCGGGGGAGGGACAGAGAGAAAGAGATTCCCAAGCAGGCTCTGGGCTGTCAGCACACAGCCTGACCATGAGATCATGATCTGAGCCAAAATCAAGAGTCAGACACTTAACTGACTGAGCCACCCAGCATCGCCCCCACCCCCAAGCAGCACTTTCTTAAAAGGTCTGACCTTGGCATTTGCCTTGGTATTCACCTGGCAGAACCTTCCATGGCTTGTATTGCCTATAAGCTAAAGCCCAAACTCTGCATGGCACCCAAGGTTTTCCCCAATTTGGATCCAGCCTCTTTCCATTAATGACACTAATGACTAAGATTGAGTGTTTCATATGGCACAAGCTCTGGGCTGAGGGCTTTATGCGTGTTGCCCCATTTGATTTCCGCTAACTTTAGGAGATGGTGACTTGGCTTAGTTGTCTCATTTATAAAATGGGAACGTTCCAAGAAAAGCATCCCCACAGTGTCCGGGGTGTAGGTGAAACAGTTAATAGCCATTACTGCATCATCCCTATTTGATTGATGAGGAAGCTGGGGTTTAGGGGTGTTAAGTAACTTGCCCAAAACCCCAACCCTGAAAAGTGACAGAGGTGGAGCCTGAACCCAGGAAGTCAGGCTTCAGTGCCCAGGCTAGCCTGCCTTCCCTTCATCGCTGAAGGCCTGCACTCAACTTAGAACCAACTTGCAGGGCACCTGGTGACATCTCCAGGCCTTTGCACATAGGTTCCCTGTGCTGGTAGAATGCCTCCTCTGGTAGCTGTCCCCTCCCCCGTGGCCACCCTAGGCAGAGGCAGACAGCCCCTCTGTGTCCCCTCAGCCTTCTCAACAGGCCTGACTCCACTCTCACCTCACCAAACTGTCATTAGAAGGAGGGCACACACCCTCAGGGTGACAGTGTCCCCATCACCTCTGGCTCCACCATGCCTGATCTGGCACAGAGCAGACCTCTGCAAATGCTTGTTAGAATTACTGCAAGCCAAATCCATCAGGGCAAGAGTGGAGACCGATACCTGCTGGCAGGGATGCCTGCCTGTTCTCAGCTATCAGTGTGCGCTCCAGAGCGAGTGCACTTTTCTTTGGCCAGAGCCTCCTCCCCATTTGCCAGAACTTCCAGTACCTTGGCCCCGTCTCTCACTTTGCTCTCCAGCCTCCCCACAAAGTCAGCCAGCTGGGAGTTCACCCTTACAGGGGCCTGTACCATCCAGCAGCTTGAGTCTGGAAGATTCCTCACCTCCCCAGTTTATTTATTCAACAAATATTTATTGAACACCAAATTAGAGCCAGGTACTGTGCATGGCACCAGATACAGGATAGAAAGCAAAGCACACATGGTCTCTGGCCTCACGGAGCTTACATGCTGCCGGGGGAGACGGTCAACCAAGAAGTAAACACACATGATGTGTAATGGCAAGTGCCCCATGAAGGAGAAGAATAAGAATAAGGGACTTTGAGATAGATGAACTAACTATTCAAGCAGTCAGGGAAGCCTTCTCTGAGGAGGTGGGTTAAAGCCAAGGCTTGAGGGTGTAAAGAGCTCAGCCATGAGAAAGGTAGGGGAAGAGCATTCTAGGCAAGGAAACAGCATATGCAAAGTCCTGGAGGTGGGAATAGGTTGAAATGTTGAGAAAAGGAAGGAAAGCCAGGGTGGCAGGAACACAGCGAACAAGATCAGAACTGGCTGGAAATCAGGTTGGGCCCAGAAGAGGAAGAGCTTGGATTTTATCTTTGGAATAATAGGGTAATCGAGTAAGGGTTTTATACCAGAGTTGGTATGATATGATTTGTATGTTTAAAGCTCTTTCTGGTTGCCTTGAGAACAGAGTGACAAAGCAAGAGAGAAGCAAGGTGACCTTGTGGAGGGCAGTGATCTGGGGGCAGGTGAAGTGGCCACACCAGGGTGATAGCTGTAGGTTCAGAGAGAAGAGTATTGACTCCAGAGATATTAAGAAGTAGAATCTTTCTGAGGTTTTTAGGAGAACTAAAACAACTTTATTGGATGCCTGCAACAGTCCCAGCAATGGGGTAGGAGTTGGGGACACCAGAAAGGGTTGGGGATAGAAACAAAAGATGTAAGTCCTCAACCCCGGAAACAAATACATAGTCACCAATCCCCCCCACCATCTCTTGGGGGAGAATGAACCCAAGGTCAACTCAGATGCTGGAAGTTCTGGGCCATTTCCATCTCATTCGATGGTGTCAACAGACTCTCCTAGAGTTGAGGACTGGAAACATGGAAATGGGCTTCCATATTCTCGGGCTATCAAGTTGTCAAACTGCAGGATTGTGGCACTGACATGGTGTCAGGGGAGCAGTGTGCCACCAGCTGGGATAGCCAGGGAGACGAGGAAGGGAAGAAGGGAGTCTCGGAGCAGAAGCAGCCCCTCCCGTCCTCTGTGAGAAAGGACAAGTCGGGCTCTGCCTTCTGTCCCCCTCTACCCGCTCCTGGGAGCCTGCTGACCACCCTGCCCTCCCTGTCATCTCCCTCAGGAGCACTCTAGGCCGGTGACCCCCTCCTTAAAACGACACCCTCTCTCCCCACTGCTACACATCTCAGATGTATCCAGGAGGACAGAGATCTGATGGACCTAACCCTGAGGACTGAAAGAACACTTCAGCTCTTCATGCCTTCTTGAGGAATTTGCCTTTTTTAAAAGAGATTTCTGGGTCATTTAAATGATCTCTGCCCTCTGCTCTACTTCTCTGAAAGGGCCCTCTCCCCCAGGGTTTTAGCAAACTCTATTTCTGAGCCCAAGGACCTCCTCAATTTAGTCTCTGGGGAGGGTAGTTCCATCAAAGGGTGGGGGTGAAAGAATCTTGCCAGGGGTGACATTTGAAGGAACTATTTAATAACCAGTGCAAATAAGCACCAAGGAATTGCCAGCTGGAGGACCCCATAGTCTTGGGTCTACCAGGCATTAACCAGCATGGGGTCCTGGGGGAAAAGCCACCCAAAGCTACCTGGGGCAGGGGGCCACTTAGAGGCACTCAGGGGATGTGAATACTTGCCAACAAGCACAGAAGTGGTTCTACATTTTTTACAACTGGTCTGGCAGTACTGGTCCAGCTGAATGTCAGTCCTGGGTCTGCCCCAATCTTGTCCAGTCTCTGCTGTTCCACCAGGAATGGTCACCAGGCCATTTGTTCCCTCTCTTAGGCCCAGGCGGAGCTGGGTAATGAAATGGCCTCTGAGCAGAGCCAGCTGCGCGGAATCCTGGGTGAACAGGATCTCAGGCCCTTGACCCACTGTGTGACCTTGAAGGGCCGAGCCGCCTCTGACTGTCCCTCCTCTCACCCCTCCTTGCAGTTATTTTTGTCCAGCCTGACGGCCCTTGGCTGTCCCCACAGTCTGGGCTCTGTGAGCCGGATACAAACCAGGCAGCACAAACGTCTGGTGTGGAATCCCAAGAGGGTTCCTCTCTGGGCGCCATCACATGGGAACATGACCTTCCACACTGTGCACCCAACGGGGACCACACATCTGGAGGATGGTGACGGCGCGAGAGGCCGGGAGCTGGGTTCTCTTTACTCAATCCTGGCTCTTGTCTGGGAATGCTGTCCCAGGCCTGCTGGTGAGAACGCCCTGTTTTGGAGTCTTACTGTTGCCCAGAAATCTCCCAGCTCTGTGTAGGGAAGTGTGGGTCAGCTGGAGGGTAGGTGTCTGCAGTGGGGAAGACGGCCCGAGCAGGCCCTGCTGGGCCCCTAATCCCCAGGCCTTGGCCGTGGTGCACAGGGCAGCTGTCCTGTGGTTCACTGCAGTGGGGTGGGCAGGGACAGACAGGGGTTCTCCGGAGACAACTTTGTGGCCCCTGCTCAGTTACTGTCTCAGGAAGCAAGGCAGACACTACGTTCTGGCCCTGGGGGCCTGGGAAGGCTGCACCAGTCAGTCACTGCTCTGGCTGGGGGTCTGATCTCTCTAGGCAAGCAATCTGCCCGAGGCCACTGTGCCTTTAGGTGAAAGCTTTGTTCCCAGACCTTAGATTCATGCCTGCTGCCCCCTGTGTGCCTGGGGGGCAGGTAAGAGCCTGGGCAAAGCTAGTGGGGGCCCTCCCACGACTTATCTGTCCAGGTAAGAAATGAGACGAGGCCTCTGAGATCACAACAGCTCCAAGAGAGCTGGGTGGACAAGCTGGGACAGGCAGTGAGGAGGGGAGATGGGCCAGAGGAGGAAGGGGCGCCTCTGATGGGTGAGGAAGATGCCTTCATAGATAGATGAGCCAGGCCAGGAAGCAGGGCAGACGATAGCACTGTTTTTAGAGCTCCTGGAAAAAGAACCCTCCTCACTCCCGGGGAGAAGCCGGCTCAGAAAGCCCCGATTTCAGTGATTTCAGAGACCCAGGAGTGGCAGAGCACAGCTCCTGCTGGCCTCCCAGCAGCCCCTGGGGAAGAAGGCCTGGGGGCAGGAACACCCACATAAGCAGGGGACCCCAGGATGCCAGGGAGCACGGGGGAAGAAGATCGCACGAGGGGTGCCATGTGGCTGCTCCTGGCAGCCCTGATGTTGGGGGCCATGGGGAGGGGGGCAGCGGGCCTCTCCAGGGGGCGGGCCCTCCGGGTAGAAGATGCTCCTCGACTGGGCAGCACATGCCTCCGGGCTGGCAGGACGGTACCAGCGGCTCTGCGCACGGGAGTGGTTCGGAGGGCGGGGATGGGGTAGACCAGAGAGGAGGCGCTGGGGAGGATGGGACCGGGCACTCTTCCCAGGACGGTGAGCTGGCTGCTGGGGGCTGACAGCCCTGGACAGCTATGGAAGAAGGACCAGGGCCAGGCAGGGAAGGCCAGGGGGCCAGCGGGCGTGGGAGAAGGCTCCATCTCAGCTGCGTAGCTGTTGAGGTGTGAGAGAAGACGAATCCGGACAGGGTCTGCACGGCTGCTCGGCCCTTCCAGCACCCCCAGGTACCTGATGACCTCGGTGAGGCACTCGCGAAAACCGATGCTCCGGAAATCAACTGCCAGGGCTCGGGCATCAAAGAATCCTGCAAAGTGAGGCGTGATGAGGGCATGCCAGGCGGGGGACAAGTGCTGATCCTGGGGTCAGGTCTGTGTGACCCTGGGCATGTCACCTCACCTCTCTGAGCCCTGGTCTCCACATCTGTAAAGTGGGAATAATCACCCCTTCCTGGGGTATCTGGGGTGTGTTGTGAGGACCAAGTGAGTTCACTGAATTATGAAGCAGGATAAAATGTAGAGTATTGTTTTCATCGAAATTCATGATTAATGCAGAGAAGAAACTTTGCGACCAAGGTACTGTCGTTTAAGTGGACGCTTTGCCAGGTGTGACAGGCCTGCGCACGTAGAGGTGTAGAACACCCCTGCCTGCTGGTGGGGGCGGATGTTGGGAGGTGGCAGCAGCAGCGGTCAGAGCTTGGGGACTCCTCAGAGAAGGCAGCATGATGTCACAGTGAAGCCTGAGGTCTTTGGACCTCAACTTCTCCACTTGACTAGCTGCCTGACTGTGGACAAGCCTCTTAATCTTTCTAAGCCTCAATTTCCTTGGCCGCAAAATGGGCATATAGTGATACTTGCTGCACAGGGTTGTGACGGTGAAATTAAATGCAACGGTGCACAGAAACAGTCAACGAATTCATCATTTACACCTGACCCTTGAACGACATGGGGTGACGGGCACTGATCCTCCCCCAGGGCAGTCGAAAACCTGAGCAAACTTTTGACTCCCCAGAAACTACCTAGAGTGAGAACCGCCAGAGATAACGTTTTACCGTGATAGCAATTTACTGGAGAGACGAACTGCTCACGCGGAGATGATTAGTGTCTCATGGAGTCTTAAGCAGATACTCGCAACACTTGAGCTCACCGCAAGAGCAACAGGAGGTAGCTAGGAAATTATCACAGTAGCACGGTATGTATAGACTACAGCGACTTTTATGCGATTAAGATTATAATGCATCTTCGCGTTTATATTTCTCTCCACTGCAAATGGCACCATGTGCAGTCTGTAAGTATTTGTATGAGGAAGTTTTGATAAGTTGTAACGTCCATAATAGATGCGTGTCTATTTTACGGTAGCGAATGATAAAACAGACCAGCATCTCCATTTATTTCACGCATTCATGACATACCTAACTTTTTCGTACGTTTTCCCAATATTTCTAGGCTATGTGGTGCATCTGCAATTGTTTTTCAAACTGTTGCAAATCTCTAAAAAAATTTTTAACACATGTACTGCGAACATTCTGCATAGAAGAGGACCTGTGCTACTCAAACCTGTGTTGTTCAAGGGTCAAGGGCATATTAGTGGCTTGGCCCCTGTGGGCATTTGAGTCTGTCCCCTAGCCTGAAGGGCTGTCAGGAAAGCAGGACCCCACTCTGGTCCTCAGCTGCTGCCATCAGGCTGGGACCCTCTCTTTGGCTGGTTTCAGTGAGGTCTGACCAGGTGGACTGCCCACAGAGGTATTTAATTCTCACTGCCTTTATACCTGCCCCGCCATCAACCACCTTCTGTGCAAAGACAGAATAGCCTCTGTGAGCACTGGCCTCATGACTATGGCGGCAAATATCTGGTCCCTGGTTCATGGCTGAGGCCCCCACAGAGGGACAGCTCTACGGGAGACGATGTTTGGAGTCAGGCCTCCTTGGGGGCAAGACCTTGTTGCATACTTAACTATGCGACTTTGAGCAAAACCCTTCAGTTTCTGTGTTTGCTGTTCTTTTTCAACTAACATTTTCTAAGTTCTTATTGAGTACTTAATTTGCATTATCTGATTTAATCCTTAGAAAAACCCTGTCATTACTCCCATTTCAGAGATGAGAAAACTGAGGAATAGAGAAGCTAAATCATTTGTCCAACGTAATAGAGCTGGCAAGTCATAGAGCCAACCTCGCAATTCATGGGATTCGAATCAATTCAATTCAGGATTCTAACCCAGAGGCAGTGCTCTAAGCCACATCTCTGTCTTCCCATTAGCCCTTAGCCAGAAAATGGTGATGGCGACAACCCCCAGCCTCGAGATTCTTATAGGAATCGAATGATATAACAATGGTGAAAGCATTTTGAAACTACAAAATGCTGCCCCAAATATTAGTCACTGTTTTTCTTTTAATTGGGTAACCATAAATGTAGTTTGAAGTATCTCCCCCACTGGTTGACCGGAATCAGAAGTTTTCACTGCTGGCCATGCCTTCCTTTGGCAGAAGTTCTCAAAGCGACCACCTGCATCAGGGTCATCAGGCATGCTTGCTAAACTTGCAAATTCCTAACCTCCAGGCCAGACCTCCTGGCTCAGAATCTCCGGGGTGTGCCCCAGGGCTGCCTGCCCCTAGATGATCCTGCGCAGTTCACTGAAGCTTGAGAAGCACCAGGCTGGGTCAATTAAAATGCAACTGTCCCCTCCAAAGGTAGCAAGTTAAGGTTTTAGGACTTAGGTTCTTGTGTCAAGGTCTGTGGAGCTTTCCAGCTTTCTCGGTTGTGAAATCACCAAAATATACAGTGAGGCTTAGTCTTTTGAAAGCCACAGTTCCATGACTTCACGTAATGCACCAGCTCAAAGTAACGGAATGAGTTACAATTGTATGCTACCACAATCCCACGACCGATCTTGAACTGTGAGCATGACATACGATCCCAGCACTGCTGAGGACACACTATTACCCCAGCGCTAGCCCAGAAGGCACCCCAGTGAACATCTGTGGCTAAAAATCTCAGGCAGGCCCCACCCAGGGGTTCAACTGGGATCCCAGTGAGAATGAGTTCATTCAGGCTAATGCTTAAGGAGGGTGGGGGCTAAGGGTGGGGAAGCCAGAGGGACAGTCTGTGTAGAAGAGCTCCTCCAAGGGCTAAGGCCGGAAGGAGTAGAGTTGAGAACAAGGTTGGGACACATGGGGACACTGACAGTGGAGAGGGCGATACTGAAAGAAAAGAGACAGGCTTTGTGGCTGCTCCACCTGGACCTGCTTTAGCCCCACCATAGACTGTGAGCTCCATGAGGGCAGGGACCCCATCTGCTTTGCTCACCAGTGGATCCCCAGGGCCTCGCCCCCACATATTTGTTGCTTGAATGACTCATGGGAGAGAAAAGCATCAGTACCTGTCCCACCAGTGGCGTGGAGCATTTTCAAGTGATCCACTGTCATCTGCAGGACCTCGGCCTTCTCCAGCTTGGAGGAGCCCTGTGTGCGCAGAGGACAGAAGTGTGAAGGCTTCCAGCTGACCTCTCTCTCACTTCCCGGCAGCGTCAGCAACCTCACCAGCTCAAGGTCATCCTCCCACTCCACCACTGCCAGCCTTTCGGCTTCTGCTTTGGCCAAGGCGCCCAGCCGAATAGATTCTCTTCAGGTCTCATTTTCGTCTGCCCGCCCGCTGCACCGTTGAGCGTCTCTCCTGCAACGTCCCCCTTTCCCTTGACTTCCACGACACCCCATGTTCTTGCTTCTTCTTCCACCTGGCTCTTGCTCGCTAGACACACTCTCCCTGGGAGGTCTCGTATGTGACCTCCATGACTTAGTGCACCGTCACCGGAATGCCACTCCTGCGTGCCCATCTGCCTTCTAGACCAGCTTTCCTGGGAATCAACTCCACACCCACCACGCCCGAGATCATCTTAGCCCCACAGCGCTTGCTCCTCCTCTATTCTCTCTTGAGCAATGATTCCTAAGCGTCCAGCATCACCTGATCTCCCAAGTGAAACCTGAGTGTCAGACTCTCCACGTAAGTTCTTGAGGGCAGGTACCAGGTCTAGGTCTAGCTGGGCCTGTGAAAGTTTGAGTGAACGTCTGTGGAATGACTGACTTCTTCTCAGGAAGAAAGGCACATGACCCATGACCATGCCTTGGAGCACAGGGTAGAGAATCTTCCAGGCAGTCTGATTGGTTTAACTGTCTGGCTTCCACTGTAGTCTTCCTCTTCCACAGGTGCAACGGCAGGGGGCTCGCTCCCCGGGTAGCCTGTTCCACTTTCAAATGGCTCTGGGACTGTCAGTAGTACAGAGGGCTAGGGGGCTTTAGAAGCAAACACAGTTCGGTGTTCCCATTCCGTTCTGCTATTTACTTAGTTGTGTGATCTAGTGCGAGTTACTTTACCTCTCTGTGCTTCAATTTCCTTACCCATGCCATGGGCACAATAATCCCTACCCTTTGGGATCATGGGGTGATGGACACAGAGCCACAACATCTG
The DNA here is from genome assembly GCF_018350215.1 of Panthera leo. Taxonomy (NCBI): domain Eukaryota; kingdom Metazoa; phylum Chordata; class Mammalia; order Carnivora; family Felidae; genus Panthera; species Panthera leo. The sequence goes on from NC_056686.1 coordinate 30,460,175, forward strand.
AGACGCCACAGCAAATACAAATTTCCATTCCCCTTATCCCTGGCCAGTGACAGATATCAGTACACAAAACCCCAGCACCTCAGGCAGCTGCCACCAATCAGTAAGACATGCCATGAAAAACGGACCTTATCTGTCACCTGCATGGTACTTCCTCTAGCACAATCGGGAATGTCACACACCTGTTTCTCAAAGGCAGTGGGGACCAAGCGTCGCAGTTCAGAAAGGCTGCTGTTGATGCGGTCCCGGCGCCGTTTCTCTATAATCTAAAAAACAACGACAAGAATTTACTTGCAGCCACTTCACCAGTTTCCAACGTGCTTTGATGGCCACTGACTCATATTTAAAATATTGTGAAGGAGAGAAGTCTAGTCTTACTTTATGTAGGAGGAAACTGAGGCTCAGAGAGGAGCAGTGACTTGCCTAAGGTCACATAAGAAGGAAGTGCAAAGCTGGGAGTAGAACTCAGATCTCTTGTCTTGGTCTGTTGGGGTGCTATTCAAAATGCTTAACCACTGTACATCAGGGTACCGACCAGTCAGAACAGGGACACCAGCCCCCGCGTGGGAGCAGTTCCTGGAGGTTCCTGCAGGTCGAGGTCACCTCCTCAGTTGCTGGGTCATGAAGAGGCTTTGCTTCCAGTACAGAAGACCTTCCATTCACACTCATTCTCACCTCACCAGACTGGTAGCAGAATGCTGACAGCGGGGCAGACATTATGACCCCCATTTTACAGATAAAGATGAGGGCTGGAAGGAAGTGGTTTGCCTAAGTGAGTGGCAGGGCTGGTCTCTGCCACATTCCAGGTCTTGGGACTCCCAGGGCAGAAGCATAGCCGCATCCTGGGAGAGCAGGGGGTGCCGGGATAAGACGGCCAATAGCAAGCCGGGGAGCTTCCTTCTCTATCCCCCTGCCCTACCCCTTGGCACACAGAGAGGAAATGAAAATTCTGGGCTCAGAGAGTAGAGACAGAAGGCTGGAATAAATAATAAAGCCTAACTGTGTGTCAGGTGTGGTTCTGGGTGCATTATATTAACTCAGTCGTCAAAACAGCCCTTTGAGGTAGGCACTGTCATTTTTTCAGTGACACAGTTGAAGAAATGAGGCACTGAGAGGTTGAGTGGCTTGCCCAAGGCCACTCCGCTAGCCACTGGCAGAGCCAGAATTTGCACTCAGGCAGTCTGGGTGATATTTCCGACCAGGGTTCTCTGGGCTGGGCCCCTGGAGACCCAGGGCAAAAATTTGCCGGGCGACTCCGCGGAGACAGACACTCACCCCTCTGCGTTTCTTCCTAGCTTGCATCTGCGAAGGGCTCGGGGTGGACAGCGGCCTGGCCATCTGGCTGCAGACGAAGAAGAGAAAGGCTGATTTTTCAGAGCTCAGGGACCATCTCCCTGGCCTGGGCTGACCTTGGAGGAGGCGGGGATGTGGGCGGGCAGAGCCCCCTCCCAGGCAGCCGTGGTCTCCCAGGCGGCTCAGGGCTCCCAGGCCGGGAAGTGGCGCAGGGCAGGCGTGGGTGGGGGCCCATTGCTCCCCCGGCCAAGTCCCCCCTGCGCTCGGTTTCCTGCACTAGGGTCGCGCGGCGGCTGGGGCCGCGGGGGGCGGGGGGGGGGGGGGCTGGGCTCTCGGCCCGACCCCCCTCGGCCTCGCCCCCTGCCCCTCGCCGCGGGCGTCGGGGAACCGCAGCCGGCCTCGGGGCTCCTGCAACCCGATCCCGGGCGGGGCGGGCGAGGGCGCGGGCGGCGGCGGCGGGGCAGGGCCGGCGGGTTGGGTTTCAGAGAGAGCCGCTGGGAAGAGCGTGGAAAGAGCAGATGCCGCCGCTTCCCACGGGCCGGGCGCGCCCGCCGGCCGCCCTCCGCCCCGCCGGCAGCTGCCGCCTCCTCCCACGCAGCGCGGCCCGGGAGAGGGGGAGGGGGCATCTGGGTCACAGGCCCCCTCGGACTCTTGGGATGCCCCGAAGGCCCCGGGCCCGCATCGCGTCGGGCCTCGCTTCGCAGGTCTGGCACAGGATGGATGTTTGCTCGCACCCGGGGAGTCCCCGTCACCCGGAGGAGGCTCAGCCCCGGGGGGTCTTTCCTGCCCAGACTGACCAAAATCTTCTGCAGCCCAACTGCTCGCCCCCCTAACGGTTTCCTGCTTAGAGGTTCTTCTGGAATGGAGGGGATTCGTAGAGTTACACTGAGGACCATTCACTTGGCCAACACCCTGGAGGCCCCATTCAAGTCCCGCGCTGGCCTAGATGCGCAGTCGGTCAGGTCCCAGCGCTCCAGACGCTCAGCTCCCGGAGTGGCCGGGGAGGCGGAGAGTGTGAGATGCCCTATCAACAAATAACTTTAGACGAGGTGACTCCCCTGCCATTTCAGAATGCAAAATGCCACCCACATGAACAGGCACCCGTGAGCTTGCCTCGTCCTCCCTCTCCCCCTCTGCTGTCTCCCCTGGGCCCCCATCTCAGCGAAGGCACCCCATCTCCCAGGTCTACAAAGCTACCTGGCTACCACTTAAAAAAAAATTTTTTTTTTAATATTTTTATTTATTTTTGAGAGACAGAGCGCGAGCTGAGGAAGGGCAGAGAGAGAGGGATACCCAGAATCCAAAGCAGGCTCCAGGCTCTGAGCTTGTCAGCACAGAGCCTGACGCAGGGCTCGAACTGGGAGATCATGACCGGAGCTGAAGTCGGAGGCTTAGCCGCTCAACCGACTGAGCCACTCAGGTGTCCCTTACCACTTTTGATTCTTCTTCTGTCCTCACCCGCTCATCCAAACGTGCCCATTCTGTGTCTAAGACACATCTCACCTCTCTCCTCCTTATCTCCACCACTGCTCTGAGGATCAAACCTCTATCACCTCTCACCTGGATGGCTGCAAGACCCTACAAACAGGCACAGTGCTCATTTAAATGTACATCTGATCTTGTCACTCTCTTAAAACTCCTCAGGCTCTCAAAAATAAATAAACATTAACATTAAATATATATATACATATATATATGTATATATATATTAAAAAGGGCACATTTAAAAAAAAATATATATATATATATTAAAAGGGGCACAGTCAGTCAAGTGTCCGACTTCAGCTCAGGTCATGATCTCACAGCTGATGGGTTCAAACCCTGCATTGGGCTCTGTGCTGACAGCTCAGAGCCTGGAGCCTCCTTTGGATTCTGTGTCTCCCTCTCTCTGCCCCTCCCCCACTTGTGCTTTGTGTCTTTCTCTCTCTCTCAATCTCTCTCTCTCAAAAATAAATAAACATTAAAAAAAAAAAAAAACCCTCCTCAGGGCCTTCTCAATGCTTTTAGGATCAAGACCACTGTTTTTCAGGTGGCCCAGCTGGCTCCTGTCACCTCCTAGACTCAAACTCAACTCTCTTTTGTTCTGTGTGCTCCAGCCTGTGGACGCCCTAACTTGTTCCTGTGGTTACACACACTGTTCCCTAGCCTAAAATTCTCTAGTGCACGCTGTCTCCCCACCTCCAAGCCCAAGCCCCTTTGCCTAGTACCTTCTCCCACTGTTCAGATCTCAACTCAAATGTCATCTTCCTGGGGGAGCCTTCTTGACATCTTCCCTCCTACTAGATAGCCCCTGCTCTACCCTCTCCTAGCATCCTGCATTCACAGCATGTATTGCTCATTTGTTGTTTTTTGTTTATATGATTATTTGATTAATGTCAATCTCTCCACCAAGTGCATAAGCTCCCTGAGGTCACGAACCATGTCTGGCTCATTCACTATTGTAGCCCCAGTACCCAACAGTGCTTGGAACAGGGCAGAGCTCATGGTTGAGCTCCCTCCTCTTGCCCTTGTCCTTGGCATCACTGGGGAACAGAGAAGTGACAACATAAAAGCTACCTGCTAGGCCTTTGTGGAATGGGCACCTGTGTGGCTCATGAGGAAGGTGCCAGCCCAAGTGACTACCCTCCTGGCATGAGAGGTTAGATCATCTTCGTCAGCTGCTCAAAGAAAGAAGGTTGCAGGAGAGTCCACATCAACATTGATCAAATCCCACTGCTGTGTCCCTGGCTTTGTCCAGCTACGTCTGGAAAAGGATATCTCCATCCAGACATCTGGATGAGAAGGGCCGGTAAGAGGCCTATGAAGCTCCTGGGAAGGATGGCCCAGCAAGCTGGGTCCAGGGCTCCGATAGCCAGATCCTGAGGTCTGGAGGGCACCTTGTTTACAAAGCTACACTCAGGACAAGCCCCAAGAGTCAAGGGATACTAAAACATGGCCTTTGTCCCCCCTAGGCTGGATAAGGAGTCTCCAGGGGTATTGGGTTAGCACTGCGCACGTCACTGCCCCTCAGCCTGATCCCTCCTCAGGGACCATCTGTCAGAGGCTGACGCACCCCTTTCAGGGCATGGTGGCTTTGCTATCTCTTTTTCCACTCACTCGATCACTTGTTCTCTGCAGTATTATCCCTCTTCCCTGACTCCCATATCTCACAGCCAAACTTCACTTCAGTTGTCTTGGCATTACTACCTATCTTTCCCTCCTTCAAGCCTAACAAAAGCCCCATTTTACAGATGAGGATGCTGAGCCTTGGAGACCTAAGGCAGCTTGCCCAGCCTATGCAGCTGCTAAGGAGCAAAGCCAGCATGGGAATCCATGTCTTCTGGCTCCAAATTCAGCATTGTTTTCCCTCTTGATTCCTATTTCCTGTCTGTCTGAATAGCCCTCCAGTCCCCTTATCCTTAAAGCTCCCAAGAGCTCAACCAGAGCTCACTTCCAGGCTGTGATCTGGCCCTGACATTGGGGGGAGGTGTGAGAGTTTCTTGTCTGCAAGTCTGAAAATAAGGCAGATTTTCACAGACCCAGAGAAGATATGCTGACCACCAAGATCTGCTCCATGGGCCTCGAGTGGTCCCTAGCCTGATTTCTGGGGAGGTCTCTTGGGGGGTGGGCAGATTTCAAGTGGTCTGGCTGCCAGTCCTGACTGCCCTCAACACCCATTCTCAGTTTCCCCCTCGGGAACTCCCCCCGTGGAACCCTTGCAGGTGACCCCACTCATTTTGCATCAGCCAAAGAAAGGCAGGATCACAATGTCCCCCAATGAAGGGATTTCAGGGAGTGCTGAGCCCCCTTGTAAAATAAGGAAACTCTGAGAGGGGAAGGGTCTGTTCCAGGCCACACAGCAAATCAGAGGAAATTCCAGAACTGGAGCCAAGTCTATTGGCTTTTAATCCAGTATTGTCACCCCCCCATGTGTGTCACTCCCTCACGTGTGTCACGCAGCCAGTATTCCTTGTTCTAGACAGTACTTCCACATTCACTTGTCTCAGGTATTGCACAACAGCCTTGTGAATTAAGTAGTATTGGGGCTATTTCACATTAGGAAAAATAATCATTTGATAGATGGAGTGACAGAGACACAAAGAATTCAGAATTGTGCCTAGTAAGTCTTCAGACTTCTAGTCTTTTCATTAGACCATTCTGCCTCTTGAACATGGCATCCTCCAACTAAATGGCGACCCCTTCGAGAGCAGCACTTGCCAGAAGCTACCTTGGGCCAAATCAGGGAGCTGTGCCCTTTAGATACATTATCTCATCAAAGGCTCACCCTGTGAGGTAGGTATTAGCATACCAGTGTTGTAAGGGAGAAAATGGAGGTTCAGAAATGCCCAAGTTAATGGTGGTGAGAATCAAACTCAGGTCTATCTAACTTCAAAGGCCACCATGTGCCCTAAATCATGTAGGAAAGACCCACAGACCTTGACCCAGTGCCTGCCATATGACAGGTGCTCACTGAATGTTCACAGAGAGGGTGGGGGGAGAGAGGCTAAACTCTCATGTGTCAGGAGGCTGGGTTCAGATAGGAGTGATTTTCTTATATGGGGCAAGATGCCATCACTAGGCAGATGCCCGCAGGGACAACAGAATACACCCTGCTCCTTATTCTCACATCTCTGAGGGGGGGGGGGGATTTGCGCCCTGCCTCTGACCCCAGGGAAGCTGGCTGCCCCAGTCCTGTGGCCCTTGCCACTGTTTATCTGACTTTCTTTGTACATGAAGCTCTTCTTCTCTGAGAGTTCCCCGAGGGCAGAGGCTTAGCAGGATACATCTGGGTCCCCCATGCCCAGCCCAGGGTCTGGGCCACAGCAGGCATCGTTCAACACTCCCTGAATTGAAGCATTGATGTCTGCTGGGGGGAGGGCCCTTTGGTGAGTGCTACAAAGAGGGGTCTATAAGTCAGCCTCTGCCAGATGTCCAACTGCTTTCTCTGCTCTGAGGGGGTCTGCTCCTCTAAGAATCTAGACAGTGTCTAAAAATGGGCTCTGGCTAAAAGGACAAAATGCTGTATAGGAAAAATCTACCCACTGATCCTTTATGCCATTGCCCAAATGCCACCACCTTCAAGAAGCCCTCCCTGATGCCTCTGGTTGTAAGTGACCCCTCCCTGCTTGGGTGCTCTCACAGTCCACAGTCTGTCTCTCCTTCTGTCTTCTATCCTATCCATGGTCTTTGTGTGACCTGGCAGGTCACTGGCCAGGCTGCAAATTCTTAGAAGACAGAGCCGGCTCTCTGGCATCGATTTCGTCCCTCTGATTCATGAAGACCCAATGACATTGAATTTGAGAACCCCCTTCCACCAGCAACACATGGGGCTGGGCCCTTCCCTGCTGCTAGCAGGCCCGGACTCAGAGAATTGCTTCTCTAAATAGCAGTTTCTGCTAAACAATTTAAGAAAGCTAATAAGTTGCATAGGAAATTATATCATATACCCCAAAACCTAATTAATGTACAGGATGCAAGGGGGTTATCTATTGCCTTACCTCCTGTTATAAGCTATAAATACTTGGAAGCTGATGGCCTTTTACAAGGATTTGTGATTGAGGTAGGACATCCTGGTCTCAGAAAACTGGAGTCATTGAAATTATGAAATGCCCTCAAAAACATCCCTAAGAAGGAGCTGAATCAATCTTTCTTTCTTTCTTTCTTTCTTTCTTTCTTTCTTTCTTTCAGAGCATGCTGGAGTGCCAGTGGGGGGGGAGGGAGAGGGAGAGAGGGAAAGGGGGAGAGGGAGGGGGGAGGGGGAGGGAGGAGGGAGGGAGAGGGAGAGAGGGAGGGAGGGAGATGGGGAGAGGGAGAGGGGGAGGAGGAGGGAGGGAGAGGGGGAGAGGGGGAGAGGGAGAGGGAGAGGCAGAGAGTGAATCTCAAGCAGACTCTACGCCCAGTGCGGAACCCAACTGGGGGCTCAATCTCAGGACGCTGAGATCATGACCTGAGCCGAAATCAAGAGTAGGACACTTAACTGACTGAGCCACCCAGGTGCCCCCTGAGTCCCCCTTTCAAATCTATTCTAGAGAGTCAGGTTTGGATGAGCCAGGAGAGATCAGATAGCCCTCTCTCTTTCCCACTCCATGTCCTCCTTTATTTTTTTGATGAGGAAACAGGCTCAGAAAGAAAAAATAATGGCCCAAGTTCACGTGGTGAGTTGGTGGCAGATTTGGGGCTGGGACCCAGGCCCACAGACTCCCACTCAGTCCCTGCCTCTCTTTCAGGGCTCTGGGTATCACATGTTGGGTGCCTGACATGAATTAAATACTTGCTATGTGCTAAGCCCTGTGCTAAGCTCATGACATACACTATCTTATTGATTTTCCCAATAAACCTGAGATCGGTTATATTGTTTATAACCATTTTACTGACGAGGAAACTGAAGCTTAGATTGTTCACAGAACTGGGAGAAGTAGCAGAACTGTACAAGTGCAATTTGTTCTACAAGTCTGAAGCAAGTCAGGATATTTAGAGCTGAAATACATTGGCAGCAGGGTGTGCAGTAGAAAGAGTGTTGGAATTGGAGTCTCCGCCCTCGCACTGACAAGTCAGCTATTATTTTCTTCAGTACCAAAGCCTTAATTCCAAAGTCCAATTTGCTCAAGGGAGGGGAGGTTTCCCTTCCCCCTGGAAGCGTTTTGTGTACTGCATGAAAAGTGCACCCAAGCTAGGGTAGAATTGAAAAAGTACGGCTATTCTGCCTACTCAGGCAGATTCTGGACCGGGGTGTGTGATACCAATAGTCTATGAAGGTTTCCTAAGATCTTCAGGGAAATCTCCTCCAAGAGCCTCAGCCTGGCACTTCCACGCAAGGAGGATCACCAACTGGGCACGGCATCCCGGAGCTGAACTCCACTTCCATCCCGACACCCTCAGCCCTGAATGGCCCAGAGCGCAGAAGATCCAGGCACTTGTGCGTGTCACGGCCCACGCTGCACAAGTGTCCCCGCCTCCCACCCTCACCCCTACCCCACACACACCTGCGGGCAGTCGCCCACACCTGCAACTCCCGGGGCCATACGGAAGACGAGTCCTGGGCCCGCTGAACCCGTCCAGGCACTCCCAGTATCCCCATCCCGGCCCTCACCTCAGCTCGCCCTCGCGGCCCACGTCGATGGGTCCGTCGGACTCGCTGTCAGAGCCGCTCGGTTCCCTGGGCCGCTTCATGGCCAGCGCTGGCTCCAGGTCTCTGCGCGGCGGTGCGGGCTACCGGCCGGAAAGTCGGGCCCCGCCCAGGCCCCGCCCAGACCCCGCCTCAGCCCCGCCCAGCCCCGCCCAACCCCGCCGCCCTTTCCCAGGGCCCTCTCCTGTGCCGCAGCCCCTGGCGCCCCCGCGCCCCCTCGCCCCCGCGGTGACGCGCAGGCCGAGCCGTGGGAAGGCCCCGGGCGGTCACCGCCCCCTCCGACGGCTGGGAGGTCCGGCTCTGTTCCGCAGTCCTGGCCGCCGCGCGCTGGGTGGCCTTGGGCAGGTGCCCTTGGAGCCCCCCGCCCTCCCCGGGAAGCCAGGGGTCCCCGTCTGTCCCTGGTCTGAGCGGGGCGCTGCGGGCGCTGCGGGTCTGCCCCAGTTTTTGCAAGCGTCGAGCCCACCAGCTCCTGCCTCCTGGCGTTCTGGATGAGGCAGACACTTCGGGTTTGGTGAGGTTGGTGGGGGTGTCTGTGGCCTGATCTTCGACAACAATCTCCCAGCAGCTTTTCCCATAGGGATACAAAGCAAGTGGAATGTGTGTGCTGGAGGGGGGAGGAAAGGCTCTAACATGAGAAGAGGCTGTCATCCCCGCCGAGAATGGCTGAGGTTGTGCCTGCGCCACCCGAGCAGAACAGCTCAGGCCAAGAGAACCAGACTGGATGGTGGGGGTCGTGGGTGTCCCTGGGAATCAGTTTCCAGTTCACCAGAGGCGTTACTGGCCTGGGAGGCCAAGAGTGCCAGGAGAGGGCTCATTCTCCAAACTGTGGCAGGGCCTCAAAAAGGGGGGTGGGGAGGTACTCTCCAGCCTCCCTTCCTGGGTCTCCTCAAGAGCAGGGAGGAGGAGATGGGAAGGTCTTGATGTGGTGGGTCAGACACCAGAGGTCTCTCCCCTTGACCTGTCCACAAGGACACAGAGGAAGCCACCCCTTCACTTGGGAGAATAGGATTGTTCATCTGAGAATAACTGTGCTTTCACCCCCACAGCAAAACCTGCTTGGGGACACTTGGTTAGGGTAGTGTGAAATAACATTCCTGTGCCCCCTTCCACACGCGTTCACAGACACAACCACATGGCCAAGTACACAAACGCATGCACACTCTGATACACGGGTAGCAGGAGCAATTTGCACCTGCAGCCTGTGTTTCCTCTTCTTTAGGAGGCCCTGGTGGTCACCCCAGCCACACCTCTGGTCTCTTATTCCAGGTGCCCTCAAGCACTCACATGCCTTCTGTGGACATATACTAGTGGGGTGGAAATCTCAACCGACACAGAAGTTGCACAATCCATGCACCACTATGCATTCCCTGGAAAGGCAGAAATCAAAGATGCCACCAGATAGCTGCCCTGTGAAATGACTCAGATTGCAAGGCCTGGCAGTGGAGCAGATTTACAGGGGAAGGTCAAGGGCTCTGTTGAGGGCATATTCATGGGAGATGCCCCAGGTCCTCAAAATGGGATGCACAGTTAAAGAGGGGGTCTGGAGCTCAGAAAAGAGGTCTAAGCTGGATACTTAAATCTGGAAGTCATCATGTAATAGGTGGCACATAAAAGCTACAGGAGTGGACGGATTACCCAGAGAGAAAGTGTGGGTGGAGATAGAGCGAAACAGTTAACAGGGAGCTACTTACAACACCTGAAACTGTTTTGTAAGTACTAACTCATTTCATTCTGGACAGCTCTATAAAGTAGTAATATTATTATCATCCCCACTTTACAAATGAGAAACACTGAGAGGACGGGAAGTAAATGGAAGGACTGGAATTCAACAAGAGAATTGGGTTCCAGAACCAAACCATTAGGCTTTATTCCCTTGTATAGCTCTTAAGCATCAGGCTCTGTATTCTGGTACTGAGTCTAGAGTTATGCTGTCAATATAATAGCCACGAGACACATGTGGCTACTAAGCACTTGCAATGTGGCTGGTCTAAATGACTATGTGTAGTAAGTGTGAAGTACACACCAGAATTGAAAGAGAGAGAGAAAAGAAAGGAAGGAAGGTAGAAGGGAAAGAAGGAAAGAAATCCCATTGATCTCTTTAGAGAGGGAGGCAAACGATAAAAGACTCTTAAATGCAGAGAACAGGGGTGCCTGGGTGGCTCAGTCGGTTAAGCGTCCAACTGACTTCAGTTCAGGTCATGATCTCACGGTCTGGTCTGTGGGTTCAAGCCCCGCGTCGGGCTCTGTGCTGACAGCTCGGAGCCTGGAGCCTGCTTCGGATTCTGTGTTTCCCTCTCTTTCTGCCCCCTCCCCCGCTCATGCTCTGTCTCTGTCTCTGTCTCTGTCTCTGTCTCTCTCTCTCTCAAAAATAAATAAAAACATTAAAAAAAAATTAAATACAGAGAACAAACTGAGGGTTGATGGGAGTGGGTTAAGGAGGCATTAAGGAGGGCACTTTTCAGGATGAGCACCGGGTGTCATACTTAAGGGAGAATCACTTCAGGGTTCTACTCCTGAAGCCAAGACTACACTGTATGTGAACTAACTTGAGAATTAAAAAAAAAAAAAAATCTCATTGATATCTTTAATATTGACTCACATGTTAAAATGATATTATATATATATTGGATTAAATAAAATTATAAAATTAACTTCGCTTCTTTTCTTTTTCTTTTTTTTAAATTGGCTACTAGAAAAAATGTTGTATATGCAACTCTCATTATACTTCTATCGGGCAGTGCTAATCTAGTGCAGGGTTACTTGACCTTGGCACGTTTGGCATTGGAAAACTATTGGGGGGGGGGTTTGTTCTGTGCATCGCAGGATGTTTAGTAACATCTCTGGCCTCTACTCACTAAATGCCAGTAGTACCTACACCACTTAAAAATGTCCCTAGATAGTACAAAATGTCCCCTAGAGGAGAAACCACTGCTGGCTGAGACCACTGGTCTGAAGAAAGTCCAACATTTGGGCTTTGAGTGGAAGAGAAAGAGCTGCCAAAGGAGACTGGGAAGGAACAGCCAAGGAGGTGGAGGAGAGCCAAGGGGGGTGTTACAGCAGCCAAAAGAGTGTTTCAAGTACTTGGTCATGATCCTTTAAAATGTCAGTCAAGTCACGTCACTCCCTGCTGAGAACCATCCATAGGTTTGCCATCACATTCAGAATAAATGCCAACTGCTTACCATGGCCTCTACATAGGGTGACTATATAATTTAGCATCTAAACCTAGGGCACCCTTGAGAGTGAAAGGAGGCAATAGTAATAACTATGCCGGGACAGCCCAAGGCATGCAGATGTGTATGGTCATCCTAAGCTCTGGCCCCTGCCCTTGCCTTGCTCACTCACTCAGCTACTAGAACCTTCTTGATGCTCCACCAAGATTTCAGGTTTGGGGCTACCACATGGCTTTACGTTTGTTGTTCCCTCTACCTGGAACCCTCTTCCTCCAGATCTTCTTAGATTACCTCGCTTTGTTCAGGACTTTACTCAAACATGACATCCTCACAGAGGATCCTCCTGACCTCCTATCTAAAATAGCCACCAATCCCCTAGTCACTCTGTGTCCCCTCCCTCACTTCATCTTACTTTGCAGCATCTATTAATGTTGCTGCCATTATATTATGTATGTTGATATATTTGTTTAAGTGATCCCTATACCCAGTGTAGGGCTTGAACTCACAACCCCAAGATCAAGAGTCACATGCTATACTGATGGAGCCAGCCAGATGCCCTGATATATGTGTTAATTGTCGGTGTCCCCAACCAGAAGATAAACTCATTGAGGGTAGAGATTTGTCCCTTTCGTTCACTGCTGACTCTCCAGCACCCAGCACAGTGTCTGGCATGTAGTAGATGTACAATAAATAAATACTGGATGGCAGAATAAACTCATTTGAGAAGCTTGTCTGTGATGGCAAAGTAAGCTAGGACAATAGCTGGAGGGTGATGTAGAATCCAGGGTTTGTTTGCTTCTGCTTTTGTTTTGTTTTAAGATGGGAAAGAGTAGAGTATGGATCCAGTAACAAGGACTTTTATGAAAAGGCTTCCAGCTTGACAATGGAGTTCCCGGGGGTGGGGATCATTTTTTTGTTCATGACTACGTCCCTTAATACCTAGGAAAGTGCCCAGCTCATAGTGGGCATTCTAAAATAGTTATAAAAGAAATAAATGAAGTAATGATGATGTTGATAACACAATTCTATTGCATTTACCCTATTCCAAGCATCGTCCCAAGTATTTGACATCTATGAACTCGTTTACACCTCACAACAGTCTTAGAGGTTACTGCGACTCTCTATTACAATCCCGCTTTTTTGAGACATAGGGAAGTTAAATAACTTCCCCGAGATCACACAGCCAGTAAGCGGTCGAGCTGGGATCTTATCCGGGCAGGCTGGCACCAGCTGGTAACCACTGCATCCTGCATCAGAGTGGGGGAAACCAAGCAGGAGACTCCTGCATCAGGCCAGGCAGTAGGGACTGGTTTCAAGGTGGAAGAAGAAGGAACAAATCCAAGTGATGCTGGATCGTTGTCTGGGTGACTGAGTGAGTAAAGGTGACAGGCACCAATGGGAACACAGGAGAAGGTGAGAAGTTCAGTGTGGCCATACTGTTTGTGAGATCCATGGAATACTGGTAGGAGAACCTGGAAAGAGGCCTGGCCTGGAGTAGACTGGAGACTGGTAGACTGGAAACCATGGGGGTACAGGAGATACCCAGGGCAGCTAGTGCAGAGCAAGAGGGAGGAGACCTGGGATAGAACCCTGGGGAGCAGCAGGGAACTCTGGGAACGGTGGGGTGTCTGGGAAGGGAAACTCTGGGAAGAAGGAGGAAAATCAGAAAAGAATGGAGTGCCAGGGGCCAAGGCCAGAGAAGACCAAGAACAAGCTCTGGGTCACCAGTCCAGGGACTCAAAGAGGAAGATGTGCAGTCACAAGGTCACAGAGGCCCTGGCATGAATGGGTGGGTCAAGGCAGTGGCCAGATCCGTGGATTGGGAAGTGTCTGTGGGTTGCAAAAGCAGTTTTGAAGAAGAGGCAGGTCGGTGAGAGAGCCCAGCAGGGCCTCAGGAGGAATTTGCTTGCTGACGGGAGGGGAGTCAGGAATAGGCAGAAGGGTGAGCCCCAGGGAACCTCAGTGCAAAGGGAGGGAGGCTGAAGCGGGACCTCTGCTCTCCCCACTTACCCTGTCCTCCCTACCCCAGAGCTGAGTAAGCTGGGAGATTTCCAGAGGCAGGTATCAGCTCTCGTGATACTTCTCCAATGTCCGGCCCCCACCCTAGGTCACTCCCGTCTCCTCTTGGGGCTGGTATTCAGATTCCCGAATGGACATGGCCAGAGCTCCAGAGAGTTAGGTTGCATGAGACCTCTGCTGGGTCTGGCACCGAGCCTCTGACTGTTGGGTGGTAGCGGTATCTGGGGGGTGGATGGCTGGTGCAGAGATGCTCAGGGCAGTGGTTGGGAGTTACTAGTTGTGCGGAAATTTCTTTTTAAGCTTTTTTATTTACTTTGAGGGGGGAGGGGCAGGGAGAGAGGGAGAGAGCGAATCTCAAGTTCCACGTGGGGCTCAAACTCCCAAACCGTGAGGTCATGACCTGAGCTGAAACCGAGGGTTGGACGCTTAACCAACTGAGCCACATAGGTGCCCAGCAGTGCAGTAATTTTCGTCAGTCTCTGGGACACAAGGGCAGGACGCAGGTCAGGTTTGCTCACGGTCAGCTCCCCTGTGCCTAGCAATGTCTGGCACTTAGTAGGTGTTTGGTAAGTATTGGCGGAGTGGGAGTGATGGGGAGGTCAGCTGGGGGCTCCTGGAGTCCTCTACCTTCTCTGTGGAGGAGGTGGCCTCTTGGGAAACAGTAGAGTCACAGTGGGCACAACCCGGAGCCAGGGTCTGGGGGGAGATGCCAAGGAGGGAGGGCTGGAGCACCTGGGTGTCACTCAGTCTTCCCTCACCCCTCCACTTGTGTCTGGGGACACTGAGACCCACAGAGGAGCAGAAACATCTGGAGGGCCTCACGGTGAGGGAGCAGGTGAGCCTGGATATTAGAGGCCTTCCTGTGCCTTGGTTTTCTTATCTGTAAAATGGGATGATAACACAGCTGCCCACTCCTTAGGCTTGTTGTGAGGATAAAATGAGGTAAGATGCATAAAATACCTGGTGTTTAGGGTGAAAACTTGGAAATGTTAGCATTTGGGATAAGCCTTTGTCTCCATACATTTTCTCTCTGGGACCTTCATCTGCTTTCATGGCTTTACCTCCTTTAAGCCAAATTTGGTTCCCAAATTTATATCTCTAATGCAGACATTTTTTTCAGAGCTTTGGACCCATGTATCCAACTGCCCGGCGTCTTTTTCCGTATACTCGTGTTGGTCCGCCAATGTGCCAAGATCTAGAGGGATGGTGTGCCGGGCCTGCCCAGGGCCTCCCCCAGGCTCTCTGTGCCAAGGACCACTTCCACAGGGCTCCCAGCCCAGATGTCAAGCACCCCCATCAGCACTTTCCTGCTTGCTGTTCCATCCTGAGAACCATCTGAGCCTCTTTGCCTCACCCCCTCCCTGACCCCTGCTCGTCCCAGGCCCTTCCTGTCCTCCCCTTGGCCTCCTCCCCTGCTCCCCTGGGACCTATCAGTGCTCACTCCCCACCTCCACAGCTGCTGCCACAGCTGGTCGCTGACGGAATGTGCAGCTGCTGAGAGCCACATGTGCGGAACAGGCAGTGCGCAGCTACCCCTGGGGCCAAGCGGGGGTGGGGGTGGGACCATCTGTCTGTGTCTGTTCATCCATCTACACCACACACACACACACACACACACACACACACACAGGGTCCTGATCTCCTTCTCCAGGGAAGGTGGTGGACAGTATTTGTTTGGACCCCTTCTCTGTCCCTGGGCTGCAGAGTCCATGCTCCATCTACAGGGATCCAGTGGTCCCAGCTTGGGGGTCCCTGAGGGCAGACTGGCTGGGCTGGTTTAGCTGTCCTGGTGCCTGTATCCTCCCTGCCCCTGTGTGTAGGCAGCACTACCCCTGCCCCCCGCCTCCCCCTCCCCGAGACTGCCAAGGACCAGAATGGCGGCCTGGGTGATCAGAGCCTCCCTTGCTTTTCCAGACCCTGGGGGGTGGCCCGCAATGGAGGAAGCCAGAGGCCTCAGACACATTCCAGAGCCCCCTGGGCAGCGCCTGAGGCTCCAGAGGAGTCTCAGCCCTGGGGCAGCGCCAGCGGCATCTGCCCTGGTTCCCACACTCTGGCCTCTGGAATCTCTGCGAATTTCTCTTCCATGTGTGCATGATGTCAGCAGGACAAGGACGCTGGGAGTGGAGAGGGGGGGTGGACTGAGGACACTTTGCTCCCTGAAGTCAGATGGCTGTGAAGAGTGGAAACACGGGAGAGTCCACCCAAAAAAGAAGGGGTGACTTGACCTCTTGCTCCCAAGCCTGACTGGGTCCCGACACTGCTCAGTACATTCCTCTCAGAGCCCCCTGCCATCTCTGGGGCCTCAGTTTCCTCATCTGTAAAACAGAAACAAGACTAGCAGCTACCTTCCTAAATGTAATATGAAGGCTATAAAATCTTGACCCTTGGGGGATGCCCTTCATGCTCTAGGCACAGCTCACCCTCTCATCGCTTCCCTGACCTCTACCCCACTCCTGCCATTTTTCATATGTTTTAGGACATATAATAAAGGTTCATACTTCTGAGTCTGTATTCTGTCCATCTTGAAAGCCTTTCTCTTTATCTGGAAAATTCCCACTCAGCCTTCAGAACCCAGCACTTGAGTCCGTCTCCAAGAAGCCTGTCCAGCCTCCCTTGGGCACTGCTACTGCCCCTTTGTACTTCTTTGGTGCCCTCTGTGGTAGCCTGATCTTCCTGTACTGCTGTCTGTTTACTTCCCCTGACTATGGCCTTCAGGAAGCTGTCCTTTCTGGGGCTGATGGCCACTCTCAGGAGCCCAGGCACAGCACCCATGACATGCGGGTGTCAGAACATAATCAGGACATGGCTGTATGCGTGGCCCTCACCCAGATGCTACCAGGTAGAGCTCCCCACATATCCCCACTAGTCTGGTCTTAACAGGAAGAGGGAGTAGCATTGTCCTTACCAGCTGCCAAAGCATTTCTTAAACCCAGAAAAGAGCCACTGTTTCCCTTCCCCTACCCAGGTCAGCCAAGTCAAAATCCCACTGTAGAGATGAGGAAAAATTGAAGCCCAGAGAAGAGAAATTGGTAGTAAAGAGTAGATTAGAATTCAGGGCTCCTACCCTAGTCTAAGGCTCTTAGGCCCTTTTCCGACCCCTAACTCCCTCCTGGAGGTTAGGGCTGGGAAGTGATAATGGGGTCAAGGCAGGGCCCCATTGGTTTGAATTGGATTCCACCATGCTCCCTGGTATTGACAAGGAAACCTCACTCTATTGCACCGTTAGTGATGATGGAGAATTTTAAGACCATCTGGCACAAGCCATCCTGGGGGTAGATGGGTGTGGGCCCTAGGGCCCAGAGAGGGTGTGTCAGTTCAGGTCTTCGAGGAGACATACCCTAAGGTGAATTAGAGGTGCAAGAGACTCATTAGGGAAACCACTT
The DNA here is from genome assembly GCF_018350215.1 of Panthera leo. Classification (NCBI taxonomy): domain Eukaryota; kingdom Metazoa; phylum Chordata; class Mammalia; order Carnivora; family Felidae; genus Panthera; species Panthera leo. The sequence continues at coordinate 30,477,145 of NC_056686.1, forward strand.
GTAAGGATAAAGGGTGGGAGCAGGGATGAGTAGGAAGATCCTTTTGAGCCTGACACCTGTGAAAGACAGGGAACAGGAAGGAGGACTGGGTAGGAAGAGCCTCACACTTCAGTACAGCTCTGACAAGGTCTTGGTCAGGCCTGGGGTAGAGATTCCCCATTAGGGGAGTCCCACAGCCAGCAGAAATAGCCCGACTCTAGTTTCTCCATTGTGCCCAGTCACTGACTGAGGGCAGTCCCGGGAGACCATGCTGTCTACTTCCTGAAAGTCACAGTGGATCTGAAGTTACAGCCGCTGGAGACTGTTCGCTAATGACAGTCCTTGCCGCCGCTTCTCTTGAAGGCACAAACGAGTGATGTACCCTCCTGGCAGCTGCAGAGGGTCCGTGCTTTGCCAGGTCACCCAGCCCAGCAAGCAGGTGACAAGTTCACACTCCTGGGATGTGGCTGCACTGTCCTAACATGGGGGTGAGCTTTAAACCACTTGGATCTTCGCAGGGCTTCCAGGGGATGCTTTGCCAGAGGAATGAAAGAATGACGATTCAGAGGAAGTCAGGTGAAAACATGGTGTTTCAAAGGGAATAGCACTGAATCTAGAGCAACGGCCTGGCATGAAATGTCCTTTCCGCAACTACTAGTGTGTGTCCTCAGACAAGTTCCTTCTCCTCTCTAACACTTGGCCTTCACCCTTGCAAGATGTGGAGGAGAATATTTCACTCATGCTTCCCCTGCCCAGATCCAAAACAGTCGGGCAAAAGGAACAAGTATTTTTATCTCTGTAAAGATGGCTCTTCTTCTTACACAGGTGCCCATTAAAGGCCAGTCCTCAAGCTTTCCCCTTGGAGTAACCCAAGGGGCAGAATATCATTTGTACGACCTCTGAGGTTCAAGGGGACGTAGCTCAAGCTAACAATGAAAGCTCAAAAATTTTTTTAAATGTTTATTTATTTTTGAGAGAGAGAAACAGCACGAGCAGGGGAGGGCAGAGAGAGAGGGAGAGAGAGAATCCCAAGCAGGCTCCACGCTGTCAGTACAGAGCCCGATGTGGGGCTCTGTCCCACAAACCGCGAGGTCATGACCTGATCTGAAATCAAGAGTCAGACATTTAACCAACTGAGTCACCCAGGCACCCCCAAAGCTCAAATTTTCTGGTGTGTGTTTCATCTTAAAAATATACAGGAGAGAGTTAGTATAGAGTAGCACTTAAGATACGGACAACTTGAGTTTAAATCAAGCTCTGTGAGTTACTGACTATGGACTCCGGGTGAGTTACTTTACCTGTCTGAATCTCAGCTTCCTCCTTTGTAAAACAAGATAATAGCTTCATAAGGTTATTGTGAAGATCAAATTAATTGATTTATATGAAGTGCATAGAAAATCTATTATATTTACTGTTATGATGTGCATTTGTCATTTATTCCTCGAGTTACTTGTTCATAAAAAATTTTTTTTAATGACTTACTGGCAAATAAAACTGACCATCAATAAGGAAAAGGAAAGAAAGGCAAAGAAGTAGAACCGTTAGTTCTCAGGTCTCAGCCCTCAGGTCTTTCAGCTTTGCAGGTTGAAAAGCGAGGGCACGACAGAGGAGATAGAATTATGTGCCTGATTTCTCCATCCCATTGTTCCAAGGCACAGTCACACCTCTTCCATGTTGTAGGGATTTTGCTCCCAAATCCAGCCCAACATCCTGTCAGAAAGTGGAGGATTCAGTTAGGGCACCAGAGAGTTCAGTCTGTTTGCTCAAGGCCTGGGCAGGTGGAGATGTTGGACCACCAGCTCTCCCACCACCCCTCTGCACCCTGCCCTTTCCCTCACCTTAGACATGGCCCATCAGCGACAACCAGGATAAACAACTCTGGTACCGCTGGCCTTATGGACATTATAAAAACTTCACAATGAGACGGAGACATCTCAGAACACAAAATTTCCATGACGTTCCCAAGTAGGTGACCTCAGGACCCCTCAAGGAATCTGCTGGATGGGAGGTGTGAGGAAGGAAGTGGATGAGGAGTCGCATTTCTCCTTATCCCTGGCCGGCTGGGAAGGTGGAGAACTTCAGGCTGGAGAATCAAGGAGGTACAGTTGGGTCTAGTCTTGCTTGGAGGCAGCGAAATGGCTAAGGTAAACTTGGAGGTCCCCAGTTATACCAGGCTGATGGGTATAATGGTACGTGGGACTCAACCTCCAGGATGGCCCCTGATTATCTCCACTTCCTGGTGTAGACACCCTTGTGTAGTTCCCTCCCACACTGTATCAGGTTGGTCTGGGTGACCAATAGCACATGGTAGAAGTGATGATATGTCACTTCTGAGGCTGGGTCTTAAAAGACAGTCTTTTAAAGTAAGTTTGCCATGGGGCGCCTGGGTGGCGCAGTCGGTTAAGCGTCCGACTTCAGCCAGGTCACGATCTCGCGGTCCGTGAGTTCGAGCCCCGCGTCAGGCTCTGGGCTGATGGCTCGGAGCCTGGAGCCTGTTTCCGACTCTGTGTCTCCCTCTCTCTCTGCCCCTCCCCCGTTCATGCTCTGTCTCTCTCTGTCTCAAAAATAAATAAAAAAAAAGTTGGAAAAAAAAAATTAAAGTAAGTTTGCCTTGCTCTCTCTTGGATTACTCTGGAAGAAGCCATAGCTATATCATGAGGACACCTGGGCAATCCCATGGCAAGGAACTAAGACTACCTGCCTACAGCCATGTGAGTGATCCACCTTGGAAGCAGATCGTCCAGCCCTTGACAAGTCTTCAGGTGACTTCAGTCCCAGCCAACAGCATGACCACAACCTCCTGAGACACTCTAAGCAAGAACCACCCAGCTAAGCTGATCCTAGATTCCGGCCCCAAAGAGACCGTGAGATAATAATTGTTTGTTGCTCTAATCTGCTAAGTTAATTGGCATAATTTGTTACAAAGCAATAGATAACTAATGTGCCATAAGACTTCCATGCCTTTGGTTTCCTACCCAGATGGGTGATCCTTTGGTGATCTTTTTAGGAGGGATATTCAAAATATTTTACAACCAGTTCCGAAATGACATTGGCTGCAAACAGCTGGCCCAGTCCTAACAGCCCTGAATTTGACTGTTCAATTATAGGCACATTTATTGACACCCACTTAGGGCTGGGGGACCCCAAAATGAAGCGGGAGATTCTCCTTTGGGATATGGAAGAAAGAACTATGGGCCTATATAGGATGCAAGGGAGAAAGTGATCTATCCCTTATGATATCCTGGGTTTTGAGAGAGCCTAGTTGAGGAAGTTGTATTTGAGATGAGTCTTGACAGGACCTCAGCAGAGGGGAAGTCGAGTGGCAGCAGAAATGAGGGTGGTGGACAGAATGGTGGAGAGGTATTGGCCCCGTGTCAGGGGGGCTGTGGAGGGGGCTGAGGAGCAGGGGGAAAGAAGTGTGAAGGCTGAGGCAAGAGTCTGAGTCATGCCCTTCCTCCTCCATCTCACACCCTCTCTTATCTCCTCTTCTTCCTCCCACCCCATTCCACCCTCCCTTGGTAGTTCCAGATGGGAACACTGAGTCCATTGAGCCAAGAGCACTATCAGGAAAAGCGTGCCTTCTGATGGGTTCAGGCTGCAGAATCTCCCCTCAGGGGGGCCTTCATGTGGGGGAAGGTCTACAGAGAGACACTGGTACCTGGATGGAACTGATCTCAGGCCTGCTCACTACATGAAATGCCACTGGCATTTCTTGAGAGGACCAGTTAGTAAATATAATTGTGACGAAGGAAAAGAAGACAAGAGAAATTTATTTTAAAAGTCATCTATTTATTTGAACGGCTTTTATGAGGCAGAAGCTCATGTTGTAAAATTCAGGTATAGGACAAGCATGAGGAATGAGAGGGACCCACGCTGACAAGCACACAGCACCCTGTATCACGTGACTGGGTAAATGCTGTGAGCCCGACAGAGCTGGGGCCCGGGGAGGGCTGATGGCAGACCATAGAGGGGCCGAGCTGAAAACGTATGAGCTGTCTCACCCCCTCCTCAGACAAGGGAACTCACATAGATAACGAAGCGCATGCTCCAACCGTTTAAGGAGGCACTTAGGAGATTTACCATAAAAAACAACCCAAGGAGGTTAGGTTGTAAGGAAGACCAGGGCAGCCCATGTTTGCCAAAGATATAAATAGACCTATAAAGATATAAATAGGGCTTCAGTCAGGTAGATACAAGCACACTATGTATAAGGCTTCACTTTAAATCTTGTTCTATATTGAGGGGGGGAAGGGGACTGAGATGCTTTTTAAGGAGAAACCAGAAGCTAAAGATACACATGCTAATAAAGTACTTGATATGCACACAGTTTAAAACACACAGGGATGAACTAGGTTATCTCTGAGGTCTCTTAAAGATCCTAAACTCTGGGAGCCTGAGTAAAATACCCTTACATGCTCAGTTAGTCGGTTCTGAAGAACCCAGTTCACTGGGCCTGGGCCAGAAGGTGCAGACAGGCGACTCCAGGGCTGGCTTGAGCCTGCAGGATGTGTTTTGTTTGGCCTGTGCAGTGCTTTCCAAATTCAAAAGAGTTGCCAACATTTAAAAGTCCAGATTTTTAGCTTCTCTTGAAAAACGGGGTGGGGATATCTGGCCACACCAGCACACATTCCCATGTGGCAGAAACCGTGTCAGACAACAGCATATGCACGCTCCCTTTCACTAAAGACTCTGCCTCTCTTCTCTCATTTATGTTTCCTGCCTGGTCCGTGGAGGCCCTTGTGACCAGGCCCAGACACCCAGTCCGTGGTGACCTCATGATTTTCTACCTGGTGGAAGCTACAAGCTTAGCCTTGAGGCCTTTATCCTAATTCCATGGTGGACCCATCTTAACAGTGGACCCACGGAGGCATTTTCACCCACAATCCAGGAGTATGGGAGGCGGTAACCCCAGTCTGTAGAACTTTCATTTGTCTTACAGGGACCTCTAATCCTAAGAAGATGAATAACTGAAAAGTTGCCAGCCATATTTCACTTTCATAAATTCAATCCCAAAGGCTTTGGGGAGATACTTCCCGATCAAGGCCAAGAGTTAGTCATTTCTGGGCCAGACTAGAACACCCAAGCAGAGAAAGGAATCCCAGCCTAGATCGGGCTGGGCCAGGGGAGCAGGGAAGAAGGTAGCTTTTCTGGCCATGACCATGAGATGACCAGGACAGCTGCGTGAGGTTGGCAGGTTTTGCAGGTGTTAAGAAAGCTCCACTCATGTCATAGTGTGAATGACACCATCTGGATTCGTGCAGTATACAATCTGCCCAACTGTACGTGTTAACCCTGGGACTATTAGGGGGAGAAAAGAAATAAGTGGAAATGGTGAGGCAAATGCAGTCCAAAGGGGTGTCCTAGCACAGATTCTACCACTTCTTTCCCAAGACTGCAGGATGTAGGACTGAGAGGTAGAGGATTATAAGTCAAGATCTTGTTGGCCAGAGTCTGGAAGCTGGCAAGAAAGATAAGTGGCCCCCATGCTGCACATGTGCAAATGCTCATGAGATGATGGGAATGGCCAGAAGCAGTCCCAGGAAACAGGGCTGGCCATAATATGGGGGGCCCAGGATCCTTAGTTAACAGAGATAACCATCCTGTCCACTGTCCACACACACACACATACACACACACACACACACACACACACACACACACAGTTGTCAGCAGATATATCTGACCCATTACACGCTCACATAAACAAACATACATGCAGCTTTTATCCTGTTGTACACACTCAGATGAATGTGTCCAAACACACAATCACAGTGGTTGCTGGTAAGAGCAATCAGCTTGTCACACAGGAAATTTTCAGTCCTTTCCTGCAGGAATCTAGCACAGCACCAACTAACACAGGAGAGAAAATCAACCCGTGAATAAAACTACCAACTCTGGCCTGTAGTGCCATCTTCTGGCGGGACAGGGTATTGTACTTTGCCTCAAAATGGTGAAACCCAGTAGTTTCCCAGGCAGGGGATCCAGAGAAGCCACCAACCCCAGGATGCCATCCCCCCTCCTCCTTGTGTTCTGCCCTAGTGGGGTGAGACCCCGGCGTCCTGAGTTGTACCACGGCATCAGAGAATGAACATTCAGGGCCTTGAATGCCCTCTGGAAAGCAATGCCCAACACCAACAGGGATGTCAAAATAGGGTTTCATCTTTCATGCCAACTCTAACTCACTGGTAGGGGCCGCCTGGAAGGCTGGGTTGAGAAGGCTTCTGAGGCCAAGTCTGGGCATATGGGAGAAGAGTATCATGATGGAACAGTGATGTCTACAGGTGGGACCACTTCCACACTTGTCATTCTTGCAGTGGATTCTGCAACCGTGGTAAGTTCCTAACCTGCAGGGTCCTAGATTTCTCGTGATGCACAATTCCACCGCGAGGGTATGTGTGTTTGTCGCTCACACCCGCATAGCACAAGACAATTGCCGCTCTGACTTTTGCTGGAGTTTTATCTCTTGCTTGATCAGTAACATATGCGCCAGCTAAAGCCCTCACTGAAACTCTTCATGAAGAACTTGTTCTTGCTTCCACAGAAAGCTTGCAAATGACCTGTCAGATCAGAGTGCTGAAGTCAACATTGGGCACTTTGCTTTATCCAAAACTAATATTTAGCGAAACCCATCCATCTACCAGCACTTGTCACTTCCCGAGAGGCCCCATGAGGGCAATGACAAACTTACAAAGCCATGTTGGTCAGGTGTTGGACAGCCATCTGGGCTCAGCCCTCGCCAGGGGTCCCGCTCTCTGCTCCTCACCCGTCTGTTTAGGAGGGCACGTTCAAGTCAAATTTGTGGATCAACACTTCAAATTACAACAGGCTATGGGTCACTTGAAAATAGTCAAAACTTGAAATCTAAAATCCTCAAATGCCAAGAGTCGGTTGCAGTCAACCTCAAGGCACTTAGCTGGGTGGGGCCTGAAATTTTCTGCAACCCTAATGATGCTCATTGATGGGCATGGAACCCCCACCCCCATGCTCCCCTTTCTGGCAGTAAAACCAGCATCTAACTCCACTGCTTAGGTGGATGTGAGCTGGTCTCTCCCAGTATGGGGCAGACTGGAGATGTTTGCCTTAGCCCAGGGTCAGATAAATATTTTCAGCTCCTTGTTCTCTGTTGAAAGAAGTCAACTCTGCTGTTGTGTGCAAACGCAGCCATAGATATATGTGAACCAACGGGCATGGCTGTGTTCCAACAGAAGTTTCTTTACAAGAATAGGTGGTGAGCTAGGTGTGGCCCATAATTTGCCAAACCCTGCATTAGCCCAATACAAAGGTCTTCAAGCTGGGCTGCAGGGAAGGGCGGCGGGCGGGATGTCTGGAGGTGCTTCAGGAGTTCTACAAACGTTTGGCTCTAATTTAAATCCCTCTTAGCTATTTAGGAAACTGCAACAAACATGTACCCACTTTGTCACGAAGCTTCTCTGGCCACCTCTATGCTGTCTGGGCTGGATGGCAGAATGGCTAAGAGCCTGGGTCCCAATAAACAGACATGCGCTTGAGGACCAGTGCGGCCACTTACTAGCTGCGTGACTTTGGGCAAGTTACTGTCTCTAAGTCGAGTGGACGATGACCATCGTGCTGGTGCAGCCTCCTGGACGCCCCTCTGGTTGAACTGTGGGAAGATGGCATTGTCACAGTGGAAGATGGCCAGGGCAGCTGAGGCCATGGAAGGTCACTCGGGCTCAGGCCAGTGCTATTTACTAACTGTTATGGAGGTATTTCAATACCTTTATCACCAGTTTGATGTACTGGTGCACACCAGTTACACCAGTTGAATATCATTGTAATGCCAGATCCACCGCGGGTTTGAACTTCTTGCTGGTTTTGATTTCTTCTGGCATTTTCTGCTGCATCCCCACCATTCTGATTGGGCACTCAGGAAAAGGAGGGAGGAGTTCTGCATTGATCTTAACAGCCTCAGTGCATAGAACAGGGCTTGTTGTTCTGTTCAGTGGCAGTTTCCTCTGGGTCTGGGACTTATGTTGGCAAGCACTTCCTGGGAAGTGTTCCACAGGACTTGTCAGGGAGCGGGACTGTTGGCTTACAGGGGTCCAGCATTTCAGGAGCTGTGGCCCCTCTGCCCCAGTGCTGCAGTCCAGTGGGGGCTTTGGTGCTCAGCTGTCTTTTTAATTTGCCTGGTGAGACAATCAAGGATGTTCCTTGCCCCGGAGCTTCTCCTCGCCACTGGAAACAATCAGAACGTGTGTCTGGCTGCTGCCTCGCCTGCCTCCAGGATTCTGGCCTTTGTAGCCACTGAAGGCTGTTTTCCAGGCCTGAGATGCTCATTTAGGGTTTTAATAATAGAATTGGACCCCAGTGTCGCTCACTGCCCAGGGCTATCCACGTCTATTACTGGTGGCTCCAGTGAAATCACGACTTTTACTACACCTTATCTTTCTGCTTCCAGCATCATATTTTTCTGCTTCCTGAGAGACTTAGCAGAATCAGGGCTGTTTATCACTAGGTTCTGGAAGCAGGACCTCTTGGTTCCCAGAAGCCCTGGGGTTTATCTTAATTAGGCGCCATCTGCTACCTAATATACATGTCTGCCCTGGTCATCCAGCCTGATACTATTCCATGAACCTCGGCTGTGCCCAGCTTTGCAGGCTGCTTATGGCTGTGGCTGGCTCTGTGAGCCCTAGAGGCTCGTCCAAGGGGGTGATTCTGATGGGGGGAGGACAGAGGCCCTTTTGTGGTCTAGTCAAGATCAAAGATAACTGCCTCTCTCACTGTCTTTCCTGCAGGCTGTTCTTAGGTCTCACTATCTCTGGGCTTGGAGCAGAGGGAGGAGCTCAAAAACCAGACCCTCTGCCCTGAGGCGTCCTCTGTTGGCGGGAAGAATCCTGCCCCTCCTGTGATAAGGCAGTCATTGGCGGGGTCTGCCCCAAGCACTTAGCATGGTCTAGACCTACCCCCCACCCCCCAGTTTCCCTGCAGCCCCCAACACAGAGTGAAAATCAGACCCAGCACTTCTCTTCTGGCCCCAACATTTTAAGAACCACCTCTGTCTTCCCACTTTTTTCTCCATCCTGGATTATCTTTCTGCAACTACTAACCTGCCCTACACTGTCCAGAACCATTACCCCTTCGGACTCTGAGCCGAGTCCTCAAAATGACAAAGGTCAGAAGGTCAGGCCCCATGTGGCCCTTCACCCCCTTTTCCCGCCCTCATAAGCCGTTCCAACCCTCCTGCACACACCTCCAGGCTCCTGTCTCTATGATGGTTCCTGTGGCTTGCTTCACGGAGTGCTTGCTCACGGTGGGATTCTTCTCGGAGCCAGGCAATCAGTCGCTCACACAGACAGCTGCTCACCCTTTCTGGGTCTTCCTGAGGGACAAGTTCTCAGTGTCCCCACCCTCCCTTCATAAGGAGAGCCAGGCTCATCTGCAAAGGAGGAGGCTGATTCATCAAGGAGTGAGAGTTCTCCGCGGGAAGTGGTGACAAAGGGGCTGCAGAGGCTCCTGCAAGGGTGGAGGATCCACTGGGGCGCTGCAGGGGGAGGTCACTTCATCCCGGAGTCCCTTGCACAGCATCCCAGTGACAGAGAGCTCAGTACTTCCGCTCGCAGTCCCATAGCTGGAGAATCTTGCTAGTGCACACACTTCAGCTCCTTGCTCTCTAGCTGGTCACTGTCTCAGATCCGACCTTCCCACGTCACCCGGGGTGGGCCTTCCCTCCCACGCAGGCAGGACTACCTCCCCCTTTAGCCCCTGAGCTTTCTTCCTCTGCATTTGGGTCCACAACAGTGAACCCAAAACCCCACCTCTTCTCCCACTGGCGGAGCTGCTAGGCAGCACAGCAGGATGCGATCATTGAGGGAGGAGGGGGGGCTGAGCTGAGGGGGTTGGGAGGCAGGAACAAAAGGAAATTTGGCTGAAAGCAAAAGCAAAGGGAGCACTGGGCAGGCTGCCACCACCACTCCTCCCCGGGAGAGCTTGCAGTGCCCCCTGCTGGTGGAAGGAGAGCTTGCGCGCAGGTTGAATTGGCTCCTCTCTCCTTCCGCAAACCCTGCCCCTGGCAGCTGACCCCTGGTGCATGACTCAGAGTAGAGGATCACAGGGAGCAGATGGGTCATCTTGTCCAGTGGTTTCCAAACGTGTGGGCATTAGAGGTAGGGTTGCTGCAGACAATTGTGCATTTTGCCCATCTGACAAAGGCCTCTGGCCTGAGGAGCCAGTGGGGGCTGAAAAACAGGCTACATGCTGCCGAGCAAGGCAAGGACCCCAGTGTGGGTCTGGGCCAACCCCCAGGAAGGGCCGTCTTTTTGAAATTCATTCTAGAGACAGTGCTCTTCTCTAATTGAACAAATGTACCATACGGACTAGCAGCGGCCCTATCACAGGGCAATCTTATTAAACCAAGCTTCTTGAGCTGAAGGAGACTTTGAAAACCACCTACAAGATAGGGGAACTGAGGGCCATGAAAGGGAGGGACTTACCCGAAGTCAGACAGCTAATGCCAGGACGGAGCTTAGAAGCCAGATGCCTTCTCTCTCAAAGCCATGTTCCTTGCATCCCACTGAGCTGGTTTTCATCTCAGGGCCCTTCCCTTCTTACCTGGCTCCTCTGACCAGGCCCCACCCTGGCTCCTCTGACCTGCCGCCCTCGTTCCCTCAACTTTCTCTGCAACCCAGCTACTCTGCAGTCTTCCTCTCCTTGCCGGAATCATGGCACAGTGTTTGCCCGAAAGAGGGGCTGGTGAGAATTCTGGCTCAGTTCGCATAATTCCCCACCAGTCCCTCACTCGTGGGGATGGGAGCAGTCGTGTAGGACAGAGTGGTGAGGAACTAGAAGGGTCCACTGGACGACATGGTGAAGTATATGACAGGGGGCTGTGCCTGGAGCTGGCGGCTCAGCTACTGTGCAGATGGGGCCTGCTTCGCAGGTGCAGCCTGCTGGGGTGTCTGTGCCACGCCGTAAGGCACATGGGCGGCCACTGTGCCCATCTCCTGAGCCCCAGCCACATGGAACATCTGGTCGTCGAAGAAGATGTGTGGGCGGATCTTCTCAAGAAGGGGGCCCTTGGGCGCTCCCGCAAGGAACAGGGCTTCGTCTGTCTCCAGGCCCCAGCTGCGCAGGGTCTTGAGAGCCCGGGCCCCAGAACTGGCCGCGCTGCGTGCCGTCACCAAGTAGGTACGGATTGGACACTCCAGCCTCAGGCCCTTGGAGTAGAACTTCTTCTGCAGCCTACCCAGTGCCTCTAGAAAGCCCTTCAAGGGGCCCTACAAGAAGGCAAGGGAACACTGTGAGCCCGTCCGTCTCCCAAACATTTGCCCCCTCCCCCCTCCAGCTGGGCTCCTTCCTAAAGCACGAGCGTCTTGTTGTTTGGGACAGGAAAGCTTCTCGGGATCCCCAAATCTCCCACTTCCGCTATGCCTGCTAGGGCCACTGTGTGCATCAAGGGGACTGTAGGTACCTATACTGGTCTGGTCTCCACACTGCTGTGATTGGGGATGTCTGTGTCAGAATAACCATACCAGAGCAACTGTTACTCTGTATGTCCATCCATGTGCCCACCAGGTACATGGGTGTCTGTCCTGCAGCTGTGTAAGTGTGGCCTTCTGTGCTCATCAGCAGGGAGGATATTAAAAATACTTAGTAACTATGGCATGGGCACCCTCCAGCTGCAAATAACTGGGACAGACAGACCAATGGGTACCTGCTGAATATCGACCCTACCCATTGGGCACAGGTGGCTCAGGGTGTCGTGTTCCAGCTCTCTAGGGTCAGGGAAAGGATTTACTCTCTACTGTGCCTAGAACAACAAAGCTTAATGAAGATGTGTGAATAAAGAACCAGATGCTGATGAAGAGGGAAATCGCAACAGCAGCTGGAGATGAGGTCCTGTGGGCTACTAATCTTGGAGACCCCTCACTGGCTGGGTGAGCCAGTGAAACAGGGGTCACTGGCAAGCAGTGTTCTCCTGGGACTCTGCCTACCACTTAGTGGTAAAACTGTCCTGCCCTGGGTTCCCGGGGATTTCAGAGGAATCCCAAAAGAATGCAAGTTGGATGACTATCCGGGGGCCACAACTACAGAGAGCCTGCTGAGCTCTGGAGAAAGAGGTTCTGGGATTATTGAGTAACGAGATTTTTGTTAAAAGCGCAAATAGGAGCTCCCAGGGGGTCTGAGAATCCCAACACCTCTAACCCCAGGGGGTTTTCACAGGCTCCAGGGCACAGTCTCGGGGAGACTCCAAGTCATGGGGGGGCCCCTGAGCCTCCCGGTGGCCAAGGGATGGATGGCAGGAGGTGGGAGGGCCTGTGTGGCCCAAAGTAGGTAGGCTGCTGCAGACCCCACCCTCGTCTGGATCTCCTGCCCCCTGAGGAGCCGTCCAGCTTTTCCTTTTCTCCAGTGAGGTAAATGGGAGCTTCTTGAGGACCTGGGAGACTACTCAGAGGGGTGAGGGAATCTCAGAGAAGGAACAAAGGCTCCAGAGAGAAGATGGCAGCTCTGGGGAGAGGGTGAGGCCTTTGAAGAGAGGAGGGAAGCTTCGGAGAGGGCAGGGGAACTTAGACAACGGGGGCTTCAAAAGGGGGGTGGCATTGCACTGAGGTAGATGGGGTTCATTGAGGGGAGCCAGGGGTCAGGTGAGAGGGATGAGGGCTGGAGGCCTGGTTGAGGGGACCCAGCTGGATTCTGGGCTGAGCCTGGGGTTTGGTTCTGGGCTCAAAGTTCCAGCCAAGGGCAAGTTCTGGGGACCCTCCTTGCCCCTCTCAGGGGTTCTGGGGAGTGTGTGGAGCACCTGAGCCAAAGGTTTGTTCTCGTGGGCCTTCTCATGCTCGAAGAACCTGTCCAGCCCATGGGCCTTGACGATGCGCTCCGACTCATCGGAGAAGAGCACAGCATCCCCATCGAAGGCCACGCGCAGCTGATTCTGGGATACAGCCACGTCCCTGCTGGGGCTGAAGATGGTGGCGGCTGCAATCCCTGGGCAGAGAGAGGCAAGCGTTGTCTGCTTTCATCTAGGCAATGGGGGGGGGGGGGAGGAGGGTGCCCTGACACCTGCCTCAGCTGTGTGGGGCCAGGAGACCGCTATCTCAGGCTGTTCATGTCCCACTGGCCTCACCCAGGAGTCAGAGCAAGGCTAATGAGGGCTCATTTTTCAGAATATTTAAAAACTGGCCAATAAAAATGGACAGTGGCTTTTGCTCTGAGTAGGACTTTGAGGGTGCTGGCCCAGGTCAGGGTTTCCTTTTAGTTGCTGCTGTGTGGGAAGGTCTGGGGTGGGGGCAGCAGGAAACAGGGGTCATTCAGAGAATGCAGGGAAGCAGCTGTTTATCAATCAGTAGGGAGAAATTTCAGTTCTTTAATATCTAGTAAGGTCATGCTGGTATGGACCAGCTGAATGTCAGTCCTGACCGGAAGTAGGGCCCCCCAGGTCACTTTTGTCCTTCTAGGAGCTCCTTACAGGCACCTGATGTTGACTCGCTAGGGGCTGGGAAGGAGTCCCTACCTGGGCTTGGCCTCAGTTACACTCTCCTGTTGATTCTGGCAAAGTCTCTCACCTTCCCTGGACCAAGGTAGAGTTAAGGGTGTCTGAGCTCTGTCTGGAGCTGAGATTCCAGGCTGAAGCCTATAGGCACCCCCAGTCCACTGTCACAGTGACCACCAGGTATGCCCCACTCAGGCCTCCTTAAAGCAACATGGGTGACCATCAAGGGCAGTCCCAATGCTATGTGACTGTATACATAGAATCTCTGCAAGCCTGGGCTTCTCCAGGGGTCAGGGATGCCTGTGGGAGCCCTGGCCCCAGACCAGAGCAGCACTGGACAGCAGAGAGCCAGCGCTAGGAGGCTGGAGGCCTGGGGATCTGTTCTCTAGCTGCCATCTCTCCAAAGGCTGCTTCAGCCCTGCTCTTGGGGATCTAGGCTCACAGAGGCTGGACTAGGGCAGAGCTCTGCGAGGAGAGAGCAGCGCCAGGCTCCCTTCAGCAGCCTGAGGATGCTCTAAGTAGGACCAGGTCCTGGGCATCAGGCCAGGCACCTTCTCAGCACCTGCAACACTGGAGCCAAGATGAACCAGGACCACCCGACTCTGGGCAGGGCCTCCCTCCTGACCATCCCCTGCTTGCTAGCCTGAGCTCAAATTACAGACATATAGAGACACACATGAGGGCCAGTGCCAAGGCCCCAACCAGAGGGTGTGACATCTGCCTAGGGAAATCACTTCCGGTTTCTGGTTAAAGAAAGCCTCTTGGAGCCCAAAGCAACTCAAAAGAGTGAGGCATCAGTGGGAAAGAGGCCAGGCTTCTAGGCAGGAGACAGCATGAAAGAAGAGGAAAGTGGATATATTGTTGGTTGATAGAGAAACCCACCAGTAGTGTTCAGCCTGAAGAGCCATCTCAGGCAGGGGGACAGTCCTTCCTCCCCTTGGGCCCATTTTCTTCCACGAGCAAGGGGGATATGCACCCTGTCAGGAGGGCCGAGACTGTGGATGCCACCCCAAACTGCCACTTGAGAGAGACACATGGACTCTGGGAAATTCTCTTCGTCAGTAATTGCAGCTGTGTCTCCTAACTTCACCTTGGCACGGCCAGGCCAGCTGCTGCAATGCCAGCCATTTCCCAGACCGCAGTGCTCAGGATGTTCTAGATACTGACCTTCTTCCCCAATGGCCCTGCGAGGGGCGGAGGCTGCTCATGGTCACACAGGAATCAGAACTACTGACCCGGAGGGTTCTTAGAAGGGAGTACAGGTCATAGGAATTAAGGAAGGTACTTCCTTTCCACTTACCATGGTAACCTTTAGCACCTGCTCAGAGCTTTGGGACCAGGCCCCGCACCCCCCGAAACCCCTCTGTCAGACTCCCCCATATTCTCCCTTCCCAGTTTGACTCACCTTCATCAATGGCTTCCCGCACTTTTTCCGCATCAGCTGACAGGTAGAGGTTGGTGTGATAGGCCTTGAGGTAGCAGATGGGGCTATTCCCACCTGTCATGCAGAACCGCTCAATGAACAGGTCTGGGGAGGAGGTAGAGAATACCCAGGTGATGCCCGAGTCAACCCTCAGGGCCTCAGAGTGGTACCTTGGTGTCCAGTGGGTGCCATATTGGTTCTGAGTGGTGGTGGGGCAGCAGAGGGATTCTCTGAGTGATTTTACGTCACCATTCCCCTCTCTGAGCCCCTCCATCCTTCATTCATGTAACATGGATGGGCAACCAGGAGTGACTGCTTGGCTCAGGGTAATATCTTCTTGCCAGGTAGTCACAGTACTACAAAAGGTGGGTCCCCAGCCAAGCCTGGCCCTCCTGGCCATAGCTGATTGGATAGGGGCAGACACCTGACCCAAGCTGGGCCAATCAGATCCTCTCCAAGCCTGAGCTGATAGTGACTCCCTGCCCCTGTGTGCGGAGGCTGTAAAAGATTTGGTGGTTGGTTAAGAGGCTGTCTGAGCCCACTGAGTTATTCCATCACTACCCTAGCCCCCATGAGGGACAATCCACAAGGGAAGGGCTAATGCCTGGTGCAGCAGGGGCCCTTGAAGGCCATGCTCCAGTACTGTAGATGGTGTCTCCTGTTTACTAGGTGCTTATGTCCTAGGGCACTTAAATATTTTGAATGTCATCGCTCCCAGCGATTTGAAGTTAGGATTTTAAAAATGCCACCGAAGTTCTGTTGTTGTAAAACAAGAACTTGTAAACTTATAAAGCTAGCCCTGGAGGATCTATTACTTCCAATCAAGAGTTTGGACTAAGACACAAAGTCCCTTCTCTCTGACAACTGCACCTACTTCACCTAGCAGCCTTGTGAGGTCTGTGAGCCCCACTGCAGACAGAGAAACTGAGGCACAGAGGCAGCAAGTGCCCTGCCCAATGCATAGGCAGGGTGGCCTGTGCAGTGGTGTACCGGAGCTGGCTTGTACCAGCTTGCGAGAGCCTAATGTTAAGCATTCAGGGATTTTTTTTTTTTTTGAGCCAGTTAGATTGTTCAACTGTTGACAACTTGAAACCAGCCATGGTGGGAATATTTATGCCCTAAGATGGTAATCAGAGTTTTTGTTTGTTTGTTTGTTTTGTTTTCTTAAAGACCCAGCTTACCAGCATACCCCTGGGCTCAGGTTCCAGTTGGGATCACCTCCCTCCTACAGAAGTGTGGCCCTATCCCCAAGTCTCTAGTAAGGGTGTCCCATGGCCAAGCCCCTGATGCTCACCGTAGTGGTTGATACTGTTGATGAGACGGACACCCACTTGAGCGTGGTTGTTGGTCACGAGGACAATGTCAAAGATGTCCTCACTATCGGGGTACAGCTCCCGCAGCCGCCTGTTCACAGCCTCCAGAGCCTGGATGGGAGAGAGGACCCTCTTGCTCAGAGCCCCGGGGACTGATATCTGGAGTTGGTAGCCAGGGCTGGGGAGGAGGGGGGTCAGCTGGGATCTAATGGTGGGAGAGTGGGAGAGGGGAGGTCAGGGACTGGTCAGGGGTGAGAACAGTGGACTTGGACTGTCTCATCCTAACCTCAGCCATCGTGCTGGTTGATGGCTGCACAGGGGCGCCTCACTAAAAGGGTGAGTGGAGGCTGAAATCCAGTCCATTTCCACTCACCAAGCTAGTTACCTGGAGCGGGGCTGCATTAGCGCAGAGGATGGGGCAGCTTCTTCCCACAATGGCTCTGTCCCCTTGCCAAGCCAAGTTCCCGTGGGCTGGCATCTGCCCGGGGGTGGGGGGGGGTGGCTTTCCTTACTCAAACACCTAGGAGTGCTTTTTCTGATCCCCACAAAAGCACTACATGGCACCCACCTTCACGAAGGGGAAGGCCGGCCCGGGGCTGAAGGGCTCATTCTCATGTTCCAGCTGGTAGCGCACATACTCCTCCACGCCCTGCTCCGTGTAGATGCGCTGCTCCTCGTCCATGCGGAATAAGGCTCGGGAGGACACAGCAATGGTGACGGCATTCTGAGGCTTGGGCTGTGCAGGTGCAGGAGGAGGGCTGTTACTCACACTCCCTGAGGCAGGTCGCACATGCCAGCTTCCCTGGGCACTGGGGACAGGGAGAAGACCCAGGCCCCGTCTCTGCCCTAAGAAGCCTCTGCCTTGGGCAGGGGCAGACCTGGGTCAGGAACCCCTCCATGCGGGACCCAGCCAGGAACTGAGGGAGATGGTGGCTCCTCACCAAGGAGCATGATCTGGTGGGAGGGATATGCCCTCAGGCAGTCTGCAATCTAGTCCGCTATCTGAACACAATGGAAAAATGAATACAGTGTATGTAGCCAGAGTATTGATGCCCAAGATGGTCTCCTGATGGGTTCCATTACCAAATGAGAGCTATATGCCCCTTAGGAAGAAAGGGTGCCCAGAAATGTAGCAGTTACGTAAGAAAATTTATCTCCAGCCCGGATCTTTCTCCCGAGCTCCAGACTTCTACATCTAACTGCCCAGTTGACCAACAGACACTCAAACTCAACGTGCCCAAAGCTGAATTCCTACCACCCCTTGCACCTCCAAACCTGATCCCCCACCCACCTCCTCATCTCATTCTCAGCACCACCATGGACTCAACACTAAGGTCAGAGCTGAGATGTCAACCTCAGCTCCTCCCTGTTCCTCAATTCCCCCTCCCCCACCAATCAATCAATCAATTAATCAATCACCAAAACCCGTCAACTGTATAGAATCCATCTACTTCTTTGTGTCTTCCCTGCCAAAGTCGAGCCCATCACCATCTCCCACCCCAGGTCATCCATATTGTTGTCAGGGGATGTTTCTCAAGTTCACATCTGATGATGACCCTCCCCCTTTCAGTGGTACCCATTCTTCTTAAGTTCTGTTCCATAGCCTTGAGTATGGAGTAGAAAGCGCTTTGAGACAGACCCCTATCTCTCTCCACTGTCACCTTCCTGTCATCCCACTTTGTTCAGTCTGACCTTTCTCATGTCCGAACATACCCTTCTGTCTGTCTCTGAGCCTTTGCATGTGATGTCCCCTCTGCCTGATCTGCTCTTTCCTTGACTCCATCTAGCTAACTTCTTTTTTAGTGTTTATTTTTGAGAAAGAGAGACAGAGAGAGAGAGAGAGAGAGAGAGAGAACATGAGAGGGGGAGGGGCAGAGAGAGGGAGACACAGAATCCAAAGCAGTCTCCAGGCTCCAAGCTGTCAGCACAGAGCCCGACGTACAAACCATGCGATCATGACCTCAGCCAAAGTCAAATGCTTAACCTACTGAACCACCCAGGCACCCCTCCATGTGGCCAATTTCTACCCAACCTGCAGATCTCAAACTGCATGTTGCCTGCAGGAAGTCACCCCTTGCTCCTAGTCCTGGGCTTGCTACTCCTCTCATAGATTTCCTTTTTTAATCAAATTTAGTGCAGCCTTCATTTAACGATTTCCATTTCTAGACAGATCTGGGGAGGAAGCAGGAACCATGCTTAAATTCTGAGGGAGCAAGAACCAGGACTATCTTGTTTATTTACTGTATCTAGAGTGCTTAAAACTGTGCCTAGCACACAGCAGGTGCTCAGTAAATTTGCAATGCTCAAGTAATCTGTTTCAACGAGAAACAGTATTTGCCACGACAAACTTAATGAGAACTGGACATTCCAGCGCAGTAGCCCGATCTGCTCAGATTGCTTGACATATGGTAGGGTGCTCAGAGAATACTTTTTTGGTTGATGCAAATTTTACAACCATTAACTGGTCCTTTGTGCCAGGACCCTGGGCTCTGCCTGGGAGTGGCCCTGGTAGTGACTTGGCTCCTGCCCTCAGAGTCACAGGCTAGTAGGAAGAAAAGCAGGTAAACGGAGACACAAAAGGGGGTTAGAATGAGTAATAGAACACAGGTGAAAGCAGAGTTTTGATGACAGGGGTTCACAGTAGGCTGCCACGGGAGAGGAGGTATTTGCATGGAGCCCGGAAGGAGAAGTCAGGTGAAGGGAGGCATAGGAGGTGAACACGTGCACAGTGCATTCACAAAGGTGAGCAGAGACCAGGGCAGGTGTGGGTGGAGATGAGCCCAGAAGAGGGGGCAGGTGCTAGAAGGCCTCTGTCGGGGCCTGAGAGGGCCTCAGAGCTCCCTCACCACCTGCAGTGGAATGGGGAAAGGGGCGCCACCACAGACAGCAGCTGGACCCTTTACAATCCGCGGGGAGGATTAGAATGTGGGTGCTTGCCTGTGGGTGCACACGCACCCAGAGTCCCAGCACATCTGTGTGGCCTGAGCATTCCTGGAACTGTGATTCCCACTTTATAGATGAGGAAACACAGGTGCAAGGTGGGAGTAACACTCATAAATGGGCCTCAAATTCTGCCCTGCTGCTGCCAGCACTGTGGGCCATGCACTCAACCCCATTGCTTCCCTCTGGAGTCAAGCCTGGGTCCCAATCAGTTGACAACATTGAGCGATTACCATGTGACAGGCACCGTGCTGGAGACATGGCAGGAAACAATACAGGCATGATCCTCGCTCCCATGGAGCTTATGATCTACCCCCAAGGCAGAGATCTGTGCCATCCTTTAGAACAGCATTGTCCAGTAGAACTTTCTGTGATAATAGACACGTTCAGTGCTGTCTGTGTGGATACGTGTGGCTACGGAGCAACTTGAAATGTGACTAGTGAGACTGGGGAACTGGATTTTTAATTGCATTGAGTTTTAATCAATGTAAATCTCAGTGGCTATGAATGGCTAGTGGCTAATGGAGCTCTAAACCTCAAAGTAGTAACAGAAGACCAAAGAGTTCCCCAAGCTCCTGTGGTAAACCTCAGTTTGCATTTGACTTTTACCCCAACCAAGATGGTGTCTGTGGCCAGCAGGGCCAGGGAAAGTCAGTGACAAGACAGGTGCCTCTTCTCTGGGACTCAACCCAAGTGCCTCTCCCAGTTGCCAAGCACCCCCTGATCATGGGTTGGGTACCTCCCGATCTCCTTGGCAACTGTGAGCTTTCAAGGAAAAAAGGTAAAGTTAAAAGACCAAAAGGAAAGCGGTGATAGAGGCCTGGCCAGGGATGGTGAGGGTGGGATAGGGGGAGTGGGGAGACCACTCTTATAAACCCAGGAAACCTGCTGGGCTTCAGGACAGGGCCTGAGCTTGCTCCACCCCCTGGGCTTCCTGCCCCCAGGGACAGGCCCATCACCCCTTCAAGGACAGACAGCCAGCTGCCCTCTCAGCCCCTTCAGGCAGGTTCCCAAGTCAGCCGCTCCAAACCAGGCAGCCAGCCAAGGTCTCGCTCCTCACTTGCTGTCCCACAGTCCCTGCCAGACTACTGCATTCTGGGTCCCCTCTGGCTGAGCTATTCAGACCCCATCCCATCCCAGGAAAAACATCCCAGTTGCCTTTCTTCTTTTATAAATGGGGGAGTAGACTCAGAGAGGGGCAGAGTATTACTCTAGGTCACACAGCAAAGTCAAGGCAGAGCCAGGTATGGAAGATCCCAAGTCTCTGGTCTCTAACTTGGGCTCTGTCCACACAGCAGCACCTCCCCCCATAAACCCCTCCTTGATTGCTCCCAGATGACCCCAACCCCTTCCATGTCAGCCACTTCCTTGGGATCCTTGGCCCACACAGACTTCCCCTTACAGATTTGAGAGAAATGATGAGGGAACACTATGCCCTAAGGTGGAGGTTCCTATGGGCAGGGCTCTCTTTCTCCTCAGAATGGAGGTCCCCAGGGCAGGACCCTTCTGCCAGCTCCATCTGCTTTGACACTGTACAAGTGGGATAGGTTCTTAGGACCCAGAGGGCATGAACTGCTGTGAGAGATACAGAGAGAGTGGCCTCTCCAGGCTTTAGGCAGAGTTGAAGGGACAGGTGAAGGGCTGACCAGAGCTGGGGAGAAGCCAAGCACTTGGAGAGGCCCCTGGACCCGGTTGCAGAGGAAGGCCACCCCTTCACGTGTTGTCAGGCATACCTGGGAACAGTTCCTCCAGAATGCAGAAGGAAATCCAGATTCCAGACCGGGAATTGGGTCAGAGCAACCCTTCTCCCAGACCAGGGATTCAGCCCGAGAACACTGGGCTCCAGGGAGCCACAGTCCTGCCAGTTCTCTCTGCCTTTCACGGGTGGGCGCTGGGAGGCCGGTGAGGGGGGATAATGCAGGAAAGGCGGCCCTGCCCAGCCTGCCAGAGGAGCTCTCATTTAGACTGACAAGATTCTGCCTGTTGGGCCCAAGAGAGGAACGTAGCCAAAAGCTGTTATTTCTAAAAAGTCATGCTGGGAGAAGAGCTGCTGGAAGAGAGAGGGACAAGCTAGGTCTGGACTGAGGAGTTCTCTGACCCCATGAGGTGAGGGGCTCCTATGGGCTTTCAGGGCTTAAATATTTCACTCAAGCCCCCGGGAATGAGAATAAGCTCTAATGGGGCCCAGGAGGCCTAAAGCCCCCAAAATAGCCTTTGGGAGGAGAGGCTGCTACAGGAAGGAGCGGGGGGCTGGGAGGCCGCCAGGTCCTGGCCTCCCAGAGGACCATGAGGCATCAGGGGTCATGACTGACAACTGGACCTGAGCTCCCTGGTTCCACGGAGGAGATACACTGGTGAGCTCCACACACGACCCCCGTCCCAGTCTCCATCCCCTGGGCCATGGCCATGACATTAGTCAAACTTCCTCCTCAGGCAGGGACCAGCCTCCTCACTGGTCTGCCTGCTGCCAGACTCACCCTCTCCCAGCCATCTCCCACACAGCCCCAGAACAATCTTGCTAAAATGAAATGGGACCAAGTTAATCCCTTGCTGAAAAATCCTGCAATAGCACCCTAATTGTTGTCATACTTTTTAAAAAGAAGATTAAACTTTTATTTCAATGAACTCCTGGGCAGAACCCCAATATGTAAATCAGATATTACTATAGCTTATGAGTATAAATTTATTTTACTAATTTACTATTTGATTCAAATGTATTACATGCACATGATATATTATAATGTCAACCAATGGAAATGGCACAGTTGTACAGGTGATAAATTTGAAACTGGGGGTTAGGCTGCCAATGCAGACTTACGCTTCATCATCTAGTTATTTGTTTCTGTGTTTGTTGGTTTTTGCACAGTATTGAGAAAGTCCTGAGTCACACCAATAAGCAGTTGCAAATGGTAAAAAAAAAAAAAAAAAAAAAAAAAAATTGTATTGTTTTAAACTACAAGTCTCAAGATACTCAGCGATAGTAATTGCCAGCAATTTCAAGATAATCTTCTATTAAGCAGTTCACAGGGAGAGCTTTATTCTGAGTTTTGCTAAAAAAGGAAAAAAAAAAAAAAGAACCTGTAGCATAAGTTAATATGTTGGTGGTATCCAAGGTGCTAAGACGTCCACATAATACATTTGAGGGAACTGAGCTTTATTACACATTTTAATTGTTTAAAAGGAAGTTGGAAGGAAAATGAAAATAAATTTGATCTGCATATAAGCAGACCCCCAGAAACATGGGGCCCCAATGGAACCTAGTTTTAAAACCCCTAACCCACTGAATACCCAGGCTCCTTAATATGGCACTCAAGGCCCCATGTGGGTCTCTGGCATCGCTCTGATGTATCTCCCAAAGATCCTGCATTCTCCCACTCAAAGACATCCCCAAGCCTTTTGCCCCTCCTGTTTTCCTGTCTGCCTGGGAAATGCTGTCTACTCAGGCTTTAAGGTGAGCTCAGATACCACCTCTACAAAGCCTCCCTTCGTGGGCCGTCACTTGCTCCCCTATGCTCCCTCTCCCCCCATCCCAGGCACCTTGTAGGGTCTTTTATCTGAGGTCTCACTATGTCCAGGGTCTCCCTCAGTGCACTGTGAGCTCCTGAGGCAGGGACTCAACCCAGTTCATCTCTCAATCCCCACTGCTGAGCAGGGAGGGCCTAGAGGTGCTGCAGGGAATGACTGTTGACAGTGTGGGCCTCCTGGGGAAGGCAGGAGGGAAGCAGCAGGATGCTTTAAGGTCAGGCTGGTGCTGTTTAGAGGATGCCTCTGGGCCAACCTCCGTTCAGTCCCCTTCCCAAGCTGTGAGATCTGGGAAGCAGGGATGAGCAAGGCCAAGGCGAATCTGTCTTATGGGGAGAGGAGCTCTCTCCTCTGTGTGAGTATCAGAGGGCTGGGACCACCATGGGGGGCACGGGGATGTTGGTGACTACTGCGATGGGAGCAGAGCCCGGAGCTGTGCGGCGGAGTCCAACGTCGGGAGCCCTGAACACAGAGCGAAGATCCCAGTGCAGCTTAGGACGCGGGCAGCGCAGCACCCTGAGCCCAGGGCGCAGGGCCTTGAGCCAGAGTCCGAACGCAGGCGCTCGGGTCCGGGGCCCGGTGCCCAGATCGCAGGGACCTGAGCGCACAGCGAGGAGCCGGGTTTCCAGTGTCATGTTACCCGAGCCCGGGGCGCTTCCGTAGGCGCCGCAGACCCGTTTTGCCAACAAGTGCTGCTGTCCGCGCGCCCCTGGCCGCCCGCTGTCAGAGGAGCTGGGCCCTGATGACAGCATGGGGGAGGGGGTCCTGGCGTGGAACCCGAGCGCCGGTTAAAACAACAACATCAACACCGGCGCGGAGCTCCCAAAATAAACGTGAGCCAGCGCCAACTGCCCGGCGCATTCTGGTGCTGAGGAGCCGCCTCCCCTCCCGGAGGGCCGCCACGGGCCCCTCTCTAGGGGGCTTACGACCCTCCCCCCGGTGACCCTTCCCCAGCCCTCCTCCGTACCCAGGCCCTGATGTTACCGATTTGGGTTTCTTCTTGGGCGCGAGGTTATCGTAGAAAGTCTTGGTTTCCTCCCATCGCGGGGCCGCCGCGGTCTCTGCCCCTGGCCTGGGCTCGTGGGGCTCGCGGGGCTCGCGGGGGTCCCCGAGTTCCATGATCCGGCTGCGACCCGGCCGGCGGGAGCAGGCGGCGGCGGGGACGCGGCGCTGGCAGGGCTAGGCTGCAGCAGGGAGGCGCGTCCCGGGCGTGAGAAGGGGGCGGGCCGCGGCGGGGAGTGTGCGCGCGCTAGCCCGCGGGGGGCGGGAGGGAGGGTGGCTAAAATCGCCCTCCTCGCTGCCCTCGCGTTGCTCTTTGCGGGATGTGTACTGGGTGGCAGCGGAGTCCAGGAATGAATGGCGGCGGGGAGGGGGCACTAGGGAGGGTTTGGCCTCTGGGACTCGCAGGGGGAGGGGCCCTAAAGCTGGGCTTGCGGGCCGCTGCGGATTCCGGATTTCGGGGATCGTGTTCTTCACTGGTGCTCAGGGGCACCCAGAAAGGAGAGGCCTCACAACTTTTTTCCCAGGATGGTGATCCCCAAAGAGCAAAATGAAAAGCTAGATTCCACCCTACCCCCCCCCCCCCCCCCGCCCCTCGTCCACCCCGCCAAAAGCTAACCCGCCTCTTTCCCCTCTCGTGCCAGGACCCTGGGGATCCGATTGGCGTCCCCTTCTCCCAGACCCTAGTCTATTCTGACGAGGGAGAGGGGGTGGTGGTGGATGGACAGCTCTGTCCAGGAGCAGGACTCTGCTCCTAGCCGGGCACACAATAGAGGGCCCAGCTGGGCAGCTATTCTCAACCAAGGCGAAAGGGTCTTTAAATTCCCTGGTAAGACCAGGTCCCCTCAGCCTGGCGGGGGACTCAGGCCCGGGAGACACCCGGGGACTCCGAACCCAGGTTCTTGCTGGCCCCTTGAGGGCCAGCAGAGGGTGCGTGTTCACAGGTTCCACCTGCAGAGCTTGGGGTGGTTAGTCACAGGCTATGGAGTGACTGAAAGGAGGAAGAGTAGAAAAGGAGTTTGGGAACCAAAGACAATTGGTCTGGAGTTCCAGGGCACTGTCTCCCCTTGGTGCAGAGCCTAGGGTGCAGCCACTTGTGCCACCTATCCCAAGGCACAGGTCAGGAAGCAGACAAGGGGCATCTCTGTGTGAGCCTAGAAGTCAGCACAGGTGTGTGGGAGCAGGAGGAGAACATACTGGTTTAGCCTGGAGGGTGTCTGGCTGGAAGGGGGCACAAAATAAAAGGATATTCCCAGGTCCTGGGGGGAACCAACCAAACCTTGTGTGGGAGGAAGGGGGAAATAATCAAAGCTTTTAGGATTGGGGTAAGTACTTTAGACTTGCCCTTCTCCAGACTTGATAGATTGTTTCCATGGATGGCCTCAAACTCCAGTCCCACTGCCCTTTGGCAGTGTGGCTTTGACACAGAGACCTAGATGAGCCTTAGCAGCTGCAGCTGTGTGCCACATAAAGCTAAATGGGGTTAGAAACTCTAAGCAGAATGAGCCGATCAGCAGATAAAGATGGGGAAAGATGTGCAGAGGGCAGCAGGGACCCCATGAAAGAGAAACCATGCTACCCTGATAGGGAGCTGCCACTGGTCCAGACGGTTTCCCAAGCCCCAAATGAGGCCAGACAATACTGTCCATCTCTCAGTCTCCATGAGATGCTCCACACCCCGTCAACAAATGCCCCTCAAAAGTTGGCGGCTATTGATTTTGTCTGACTAGCAACCTTTCCCACCTTCTTCTTCTACAGTTGACACTTGTAAGACATGGGTACGAAGTACATGAGTTCACTTAAATGCAGATTTTTTCAATAAATAGAGTACTGTAAATGTGTTTTCTTTATGATTTTTTAAAGCCATGTTTCTCTAGCTTACTCTACTGTAAGAATACCGTGTGTAACGCATATGACATAAGAAATATGTGTTATTTGACTGTTTATGTTATTGAGGTTTCCAGCCAACAGTAGGCTATTAGTAGTTAAGTTTTGGAGGAGTCAAAATTTATACGTGTATTGTCGAATGCTTGTTGGTAGAGGGTGGTCGGTGCCTTTAAGCCCCGCATTGTTCAAGGGTCAGTTGTACTAATGGGCCCTACCTCCCTGCCTCCTCGGTCACAGGAGCAAGCATGTGAGCTAGACCTGACCAATTGGAAAACCCTATTTCCCTGGACACAGTGATTGAACAAAGAATGGGCATGCGACCACAGCAGCGCCACTCTCCTGCATTCTTATATAGGGTTGCTGGGAATTTGGCTTTTTCTTCTCTGGGATTATTAATTTGGGACAATGTGAGCTAGGAACCCATCTTTCCCCGTGGCAGGTTAAAGCACATGAGAGGAGCCCATCTGGAGTGGACAGTGAGGTCACAGAGACAGAAAGCAGAAGCAGAGAGGGAGAGAGGCTGCAACATGGAGCCTCTGGATCCATCAGTGCTGGAATTCCCAGTTACAGGAGCCAACAAGCCTCCCTTTACACCTGAGCGTGTTTGAATTGGCTTTTGTTCCCCCCAAACCAAAAGCCTCAACTAATCCAGTCCTCTTACTCATACCGACCATGAGTAGGCCTCTAAGGATTCTGTCTGACTTCGGCTTCAGTTTCTTTAAGAACTTTCCCTAGATCCCTCTTTGGAAGGGTTAGAACTCAATCCTAGATTCTTCTTTCCACCCTTTTCGGCTTCTGGCCATTGTCTCTGTCTTCTTTGTCACACCCTGACCACTGGCTTCATGCAGGGATTCCCTGGCTCTCTGCATTCCTGCACTTTGGCCAGCACTTCCCCTCAGGGTCCAGCTCTTCTGCAGATGAATAAGCTGGGAACACACCCCTTTGCACGTAAATCCAGGATCCCTGCACTTGAACTGCTCTCCTGAGCAGCCTTAACCCAGCATGCCTGGTCCTGTTGGCTGGTCTTTAGCGAGACCTGGGGCAAGAAGCCACCTACTCCATGAAGCCCCCCTTCACCTTTCTCCTGACCCCCCGACCCCCCCCACACACACAGAAAGCACAATAAACAGTAACCTTGACGTTAGAAGACCTGAGTTCACGTTGCAGCCTTACCATTCCCTGAACTTTCATTTCCTTGTCTTTAAAAAAAAAAAAAAGGAAACTTAAACATGTGCTTGGCTCAGCTGACCCGGAATCAAACAGAAAGCTGTTTGGTAACTATGATGGACTGTGTCCACATGAGGGGTCAACTGTTTGAGGCTTGGGAGGGCTTCACTGAGAGAGACATCATTGAGACAGGGAATGGGTGGCCCAGGCAGAAGCAATGGCTTGTGTACGAGCACAGAAACATGAGAGAGGCCTTAAGGAAAATGGAGGACAATACGGGGTGACTCATGCAGGGGGAAGGAGGGGGGTGGGGGAAAAACAGGCTTCAGAGGTCAGCAGGTGGCAGTCAGATCATGCCGGGCCTTGAGGGACTTTTAAGGAGCTTATCACACTGAGGAAAGAGGGGAGATTTTGAAGAATTGACATGGTCCAGACTTGCACTTTAGGGAAAACATTCTGGTTTCTTAGGGACAGCTGGATGGCACAGAGGATAAGCCTGAAAGCAGGAGGTAGATCAACCTGGGTCAGAGGTGATGAAGGCCAGAGGGGGAAGTTTTTAAGAGATGGGAACCCAGGACTTGTGCACCCCAAAGTAGGCAGGGAATAAAACTCCCCATCTCCCCAGTGAGGCTTCAGCTGGGAATAGCAGCCCCAAGTTCTCAGGCTCCTGAGTCACCTTCTGGGTTCATGGCTGCCCTGAGGCCAGGTCAACCTCCTTCCTCTGTCCTAATTGCTTCCTGCCAAGGAAGCTGGCCCCCTCCAAGCGTCCTTGAGAAAATCCTTGTTAATGCAATTGAGCGTTTCAGGACAAAGCAGGCACCTCCAGCTGCCACTGCCCCCAACTACCTGCAACAACCAACAGTGCCTCTCTGGCCATTACAGGGCAGGGGAAGGAGGACGAGAGGGAAAATTCTAAGAAAAACACGTCAACACTAACTGCATCCCAGGGAGGTCTCAGGGCCTGGGCTGAGCTCCTGTGGATGGTGGAGCAGGTTACACACTACACAACATCCTTGACCAGCAGGGCAGGTGAGACTGAAATCCAGGATTTGTTCCACTTGCCAAGCTGTGTACCATGACATGACAAGGCTGTATTTGTTCAGAAGAAGGGGTATACTTTTCTCATTAGGCCAAAGGTGCCATCCACTGGCCCAGCTGTATACTTAGGAGGCTGTTCACACTCAGAAGGGGTGGCTTTTCCTAATTTGCTCAAAAGGGCACCATATGGCCTAATTATAATCTTGTCTCTTGGCTTTTCTCTTCACTCCCCACTATCCACTCATTTGGGCTCTATGATGCTTTCCATTGGACAGAGGGAGAAACAAAGTCCATTGTTGGCTGCCATTAGCTCCCTTCTGGGGAAACTGCTCTGCTCACAGGCCCACATATCAGCACCTGGTCTGGCTATTGATGAATGGACCAAGGCCTCCCTCTGGAAGCCAAGCTGAGCCAATCAGACCCTTTTGCTTGAAAACTGGAACTAAGAGATGCAGAGTATTGTCAGCTATTGGTGAGTCTTGACACAGTGTTGGGGCTGCAGCCACTTTTGCAGGGAAACCAAGGAAATCTGAAGAGAAACCGAGGAAAAGAACACAGATACAAATATTGCCAAGAGGAAGAGAGCCTGTGAGGCCCAGAGAGGAGAAGGGAGAGACCTTGTGGCCAGTTTCAGTTCTTTTGAGGCCCAGCCATTCTTGATTTTTCATCTTCAGGGTCCCTTGTAATCTGCTCCTCCCTTCTTTGAACTAACTCAGGTGGGTCTCTGTTCCACATAACCAGAGTCGTTGCTAGAATAAGGACCTCAGCCCCAAGGGAGTCGTTGAGGCACCCCCAACGATGAGCTCCCCACCCCCCACCCCACCCCCGGGGCCTCTTCTCCCCTGTCCCTAACCCCAACCCTATCTTAGCTTAGGGAAGAATAAGAGACCTCAGCATGGTCACACCTTTTATTCACTGTCAGTGGAAAAACACACCATACAGCACAGGGTTGAATAGTGAGGACAGTCACTGAGGGCACAGTCGGGAGCAGCACATGTGGAGAGGACAGGGGGCCACACTATAGAATGAGTTGGGATGCCCCCCTCTGCCACCCAGCTCCCCTATTTCCCCAGGTCTCCACATGCCCACAGCCTCCACAAAGCAGGAAGGGCCATACACCTTGGGAGGCCTGGTCCTGCCCCACGTTCTGGCAAAGGTAAAAGAAAACCTTGAAAATTTCAGAAAGAAAATTCCATGTTTTTCTGAGACTTTTCAATTGCAGAATTTGACTTTTTTTTTCCCGAAAATGATAAACAAAATACGTAAGAAATATATTCTTGCTTCCACAGTGATCTCTAAAGTCAGAACAAAACCTCACCCAGGGTGGATCTTCAGGAAAATGTGTTGATTTTGTACATTTTTGTGTAAAAACATTTACAGTGTCAGCTTACTACCCTGTGTAGAAACACCACATTATTCTCTCATTCTTTCTCTTTCCTTTCTCTTCCCTCCCCTCCTTCTCTCTCTCTCTCTCTCTCTCTCTCTCTCTCTCTCTCTCCCTCTCTCTGCAGCATGATGAAATTCTACCTCTAGAAATTGTCAGGAAAAGATTCAGTGCCTTGGCTTATGGGCTTCCTTTTTCTTAACTTTTGACTTGAAGGTAAGTTATATAATCCTGATTTTAGCTCAAAGGACTGGAGTGGCCATGTGAAGTAGACCTTGCTGATGATTTTTAGAGATGAGAAATAAGGGGCTCATCAATCAGCCCCAAAGGATGAACGAGGACAGAATGCAGTTAGAAGGTAGATTCTGAAACCTTGTAATTCAGACTTGCTGCAAAAAGAGACAAAACTTCAAAAGGAGAGTTTGAATATACTCTATGTATTGTTTTCACTGTCTATATATTTTTGTGTCTCTACAAGTCATACTTCAATCTCCACTAACCTTGAGCTTTATGGCAAGTCCCTCATACTGGCACAGGGATTGGAGGCCTGCCTCTCTTCTCAGGGCAGGGTCAGTGCTCTACCACAGGAACTCCTGAGCATGCAGCCTGTAGGACATCCAGGAGCATGTGGGAGCAAGAGGTGGCCTGCCTGGGCTCCTCCTATCAGCAAGATGGTATTCCCAGTTCCCAGCCTGGTTTTATGTGTTCACATCACTGGGCTATCTGACAATGTTTGGCCAGACTGCAAATATCACTCACAGGATACACTGAGAAGCTTGGAGTGATCAAACATGCTCTCACGGGTAGGACTTACCCACCAACTGGAGAAAGACAAAAACAGTTCTCGTAGGGAGGAATAGGATAGTAAAGACAGTGCAAAGAAAGTGCAGGGTGCTTCCAGGGATCTGAGTCAGGGGCTTCCCAGGACAGCATTGACCTGTTAACAGAGCTGCCCAGAAGCAGACAACAAGATACTTAAAAATGTCAGGAGTTCAACCAAGCTCCTACTTATTTTTGGAAGACCACCACCTCAGAAACTTCTTAGCAGGAAGCATGTACAAGACCAAAACTAACTTAGCCTGCCCTACAGGCAACTTCATATGACTCAGATCCAGACAGAGGAGGAGGGAGAGACTCTGAGGGAAGAAACCCTCTTAGAGCCTTGGGTTCGAGCCTTAGCACTGTGCCACCTCCTGACCGTGTGCTCTTGCACAAGGGATTCCCCCCCTTTCTGTGTCTCACTTCCCAAGTCTGGAGAAAGAGAATGAAAATCTCTATTTCCTAGGCCGGAGAATAGAAAGAGATGGAGTACATGGCAAGCCTTTGAAAGTCATGAAGTTTTGCGATCGTGAGTTAGGTTAGATTCAATATTTGGGGGATGGGAACCCCAGTTTGTAAAAAGTCTTCCACTGGAAGTCTCAGCTAAGCCAGGCTGTTGAATATCTATGCATCTTCAGTGCTGAGTGGTAGCACAAGATACAACTAATGACCAGCTCCTCAGAGCAATGGAACATTCCTTGAGGCATTATTGGATAAAAACTTGCTGGTTACTGCCTGAGGATGTGAATTTCCAGCCTTACCACATGGCTGGTCATAGGCAGAAGACAGAAAGAGTGTGGCAGCTAAGTGGCCTTGCTACCTCCAAGGGCAGCAAGAAGGAAGGTCCAATAGAGTTTGGGACCAAAGGTCAGCATCCTCAAGCAACCTGCAAAGAAGGGAGGACAGGTGAGCACTCAGAAGAGGCATGCCGCATCTCTTTCCTGGAGACACAATCCCGTACTCCTGACTCGGCAATCACTCCCTGCTCCTACCCTGGGCTGACAGCACCTGTATACGAGATTGTTGTCACCAGCAGCTCAAGAGGAAATCTGTCACTGCATATCAAAGCTAATTTCTGATCACAAGTACAGTAGAAAATAAAGTGAAAGGCTTGAAGGAGCAAGATTAATTTTCTGGCAGTCAAAGCATGCAGCTGTATAGCTCACGGATCCAAAATCGGAAAGCAGACATTGGAAAGCAAAGCCAGTGCACCTGGAAGATGATGGATTACCTGGCAGACTGAGGATCTGGGGTTAGAAAAAGCCTTTCAAATGGAGCACATCCCCAGCACTTTTTAGGCATTTTGGTCCATAAGTGCAGTCTGGCAACCTGAACAGTGGCCAGGTGGTCCTCTTCTTCTAGGTCCTTCTGTTTCTGTAGCAGTGAAAGAAAAAGCCCCTCTTTGAAACTAGACCAAATCTGGAAAGGAACTACCAACATGTGGAAGATACACTAGTCTCACTCTCAGCAAACCTGTCTTTTCTGTTTCTGAAGTCAGCATCCAACCAGAGCAAGCGCATAATAGAGAGTTGCTCACTGAATTGAAAACGGTCATTAAAAAGGAAGCAGCAGAAGCTGCTGACAGTGACACCTCAGGACTTGATCTGATAAGAAAAAGTGTTATTTGGTAAGTTTGCTGGTATTTTCCCTCTTTTTTCTCAGCTCTCCCTCCCCCCCGCCCTGCAAAATTAGCATTTTCTATATTCGTTTAATCATTTTACAAGAAACTAAGTAATATAAAGTATGTTTTAATATCCTAAACTAATAAAATGACTTTAGCTCTTTCAAAGGGTTCTAAAAAAATAAGTATTACATAAATATCAGTGTTTCTTAAAACTTCCATTCACATGGTTCCTAGACTTCCAAACACTTTTCATTTCATCTCTCTGCAGCTCTGGGTGGAGCTGAGCTGAAAGATTTCATAGTTCCTTTCGAACTAACTAGCCTTTCCATGCCCTCTGCTCAGCTGTGTGTGACGTTTCCATCTGAGACTCTGACCACTGCCTCACCCTCCTTTATGAGCTTCCAGAGGGCATGGAATGTGTTCTGTAAAATACCATAACCTTAGCACCTAGAGGTGCCTGGCATTGAACAGGTGCTCAATAAACGTTAGGTGAAGAAAGGATTGAATGAACGCTCCAAAGGCTGGGGCTGGAGGGGCCAGGTAGAGTCAAGGGGGCAGGGCAGAGACCACCTTTAAGGAATTTACATCCTCAGCAAAGGACAGGTCCACTTTGGCCCTTTAATTGGGATCTGTGGGACCACATCCTGTAAAGCATAATCCCAGGAAGAATAGACTTTCAAAGCAGACCCACAGCCCCCCGTCCTCAACCCTGTCTCTTGGGGCAAAAGCCAACTCTCTATGCCCATGTTCAGGGCCATGACTGCGGGGTGGGGCTAGACCACAGAATACCTGAGGATCTGTCTCTTTTCCAGGGTGAGGTGGTCCCTCAAGGATCTTGACTGAGGGGAGCAAGGGCTTGGGCAGAGGGGTGGGTGAGCCAGAGAGTGAGGCTAGAGTACCCCTCCCCCTGAGAGGTCATCGGGTTGGGAGGTGGCCACGCCCCTCCTGGCCAGGGGCCCTGCCCCTCACCACCCTCTACTTCTGCATGTCGCACTGAAGCAGTAGCACAATGGATGGGTCACTCTTGGCCGCCTCCTTGAACTCCTCCAGTGTAATCTGGTCGTCCTTATCCTGGTCCATCTTCTTGAAGATCTTGTCCACACGCTGCTGGGGCGTGAGCCCATCCTGGTTCATACGCATCATGATCACAGTGCCCACCATCTTGTAGATAGCCTGGCAGGGGTGGAGGGGAAAGAGGGGAACTGTGAACACCCACAGTGAACAGAGACAATGGCGGTGTGGGGGGGGGGGGCGGTGCGGTGAATGAAGGAAGTCAGGGGTGGGCAGAGAGAACACTGGGAGATGGCAAGGATACTGGAAGGTGACGTATGGTCACTAAGACTGAATATTTAATGGTTATCTCATAACCAAAGATGTCTAAAACCCAAGTCTTCTCCTCCAACTTGCTCTCCCCCCAGCATTCCCTTTCTCATGAAAGAGCAAATTCATTCTTTTAGTTGTTCAGACCAAAAACCTTGACGTTCTTGACTCTCCCTCAAGTCCAATCCTTCAGCAAAACTCATCAGCCCAGATTTTGCATTAGGTCCCATATCAACCACTTGCACTGCTCCTGACTGGCCTGCAGTGGAAACCTCCTAACTGGTCTCCCTGCTTCTGCTGCCTTCCCATGCCCTTCGTCTATTCTCCACACGGAGAACAGAGAGCTCTAAATGGTTTCCCTCTTGCTCAGAATAAAGTTAAGTCTCTACCCCAGACTGTGAGACCAGGATCCTGGCTGCCTACCTGACCACTTCCACTCTCCCCTCTCTCACTTCTCTCGTACCACCCTGCTCTCCTGGCTACTCCTTGAACGCTGCAAACACAGTCTCACCTCAGAGTCTTTGCATTTACTGTTCCCTCTGCACAGAATACTCTCCCCCACCCCCAGATTAATCTACATGATTAACTCCCTCACCTTATTCAGGTTGCTTCTCACATTTCACCCTATATACACCTCCTCCATCGCGTTAGCTCCCCTTACTTTGTTTTTCTTATGTCCTAACATTTATTGCTTCACATGCACAGGGTTTTTTTCTTGTTGTTTCAAAATATTCTCACTGTAGAAGGAATGCCCCCCCCCCAAAAGCAGTAACTTTGAACAGTGCCTGGCACATGGTAGCACTCAATACATAGTTGTTGAAAAAATAATGAGTTAGAAACATAGGCTCTGAAGTCAGATTCCCTAGATTTGAATCATGAACCACCATTTGCTATGTTTCCACATCTGTAAAATGGGGTTTCTGCCAGTACCTACTCCATAGGGTTATTGGATAAAGCACTTAGCATAAGGCCAGTCCTTACACTGCACGCCCAACCAACGCTAGTTAGCCACACTGGGTCCTGGGAGGCGGGATGCGGGGGCAGGTGGGGTGCAGCGGGGATGTTCCTGAGACCCGACAGTAAGGTGACTGGAGATGGCTGGAGAGGACGTGCCCCGAAGCCAGGAGCGCGTCACCCCAGCACACCCTGGCCTCCCGGATCTGCCCCAGCGCACCTCGATGATCTCCAGCATCTCCAGGCGCGTGATGCGCCCGTCGCCGTCCAGGTCGTACATCTCAAAGGCCCAGTTGAGTTTCTGCTCAAAGCTGCCGCGGGAGGTGACGGAAAGGGCACAGATGAACTCCCGGAAATCGATGGTGCCGTCGCCGTTCTTGTCAAAGGTGCGGAATGCGTGCTGCGCAAACTTGGAGGCGTCGCCGTAGGGAAAGAACTGAGGCGCGGACGCGGGTTGTGGTGAAGCCGCAGTCTAGATGTCTCTGCCCGCCCGCGGCTGTCCGGCCCGCCCCCTGGGGTTGCCTAGCCCCGCCCCGGCCATCCGGCCCGCCCCCTGGGGTTGATTGGCCCCGCCCCTGGCCGTCAGCCCGCCTCCTAGGGTTGCCTAGCCCTGCCCCCGGCCATCCGGCCCGCCCCCTGGGGTTGATTGGCCCCGCCCCTGGCCGTCAGCCCGCCTCCTAGGGTTGCCTAGCCCTGCCCCCGGCCATCCGGCCCGCCCCCTGGGGTTGATTGGCCCCGCCCCTGGCCGTCAGCCCGCCTCCTAGGGTTGCCTAGCCCTGCCCCCGGCCATCCGGCCCGCCCCCTGGGGTTGCTTGGCCCCGCCCCTGGCCGTCAGCCCACCTCCTGGGATGGCCCGGCCCCGCCCACCTTGATGTAGAGCTGCTGGAATTCCTCCAGGTTGAGGATACCGCTGGGGCAGTCCTTCAGGAAGCCCTTGTACCACTGCTTCAGCTCCTGCTCGCTGAATTCGGTGTTCTGAACCAGATCCTCCAGCACCTCTGGGGCCAGTTTGCTGTTGGTCTTCCCCATGGCAGGGCCTAGAGGACAGGGGCTCCCTCAGTTTGGTTCAGGGCAAGGCCGCCTCACCAGCGGTCCCCAGGTCCCCATAGGACGGGTTCTCTTTCTCCACAAGAACCCCTCCCATAACAAGTCCCACATTCTCACAGCCAGGATTCCTCCTTCCACAGCAGGATGGGTCTCCTGCTCTCACCTCCACCCTCCACAGCCTCCCCCGCCTTCCTACAGCTAGGCTCTATCCTTCACACACTTTTCCACAGGATGCCCTGCCTCCCCCACCCCCTTCCCCTCATCATACATTTCTCTCCCATAGCGGCCCCTCCCCCCTCCTGGCAGCAGGTTTTCCCTCCTGGCACCCAGGATCACCACCCCCAGGTCTCGGCTCCTGGCCTTCTGGCTGACTGGCGCTGATGCCACAGCCTGCATCCTCCCCTCTCCCGTTTACACCTGGCATAGCCCCCCACACCCCTAGAGTCTTAATCCCCTCTCCTTGCTATTTCGAGCTTTCCACGCTCG
Source organism: Panthera leo (assembly GCF_018350215.1). NCBI lineage: Eukaryota > Metazoa > Chordata > Mammalia > Carnivora > Felidae > Panthera > Panthera leo. The sequence continues at coordinate 30,512,491 of NC_056686.1, forward strand.
GCCCCTACCCGCCTCTGCAGGCTTTTTTCTGCTCAAGGACCTGAGGAAGGTTCCTCATATGTCCCGCCCCCGGCACCATCTCCCAAGTTCTTCCTCAAGGTTTTCTGGGCCACCCCAGCAGGAAGCTTGTCCCTCCCCTCCTCTGTACAAATAGAAATCCTAGCTGATAGCATTGATGACCCTGACTAATCCTGTTTTTCATTAGTCACTCATTCCCTGAGCATTTATTGAGGCTGGCTGTGCTAGGTCCCATGCCAGTGATGGGGATAAAGTAGATACGGGCCAACCTCAATAGCTCATAATTGGGCCAAAGAGGTAGCTGGCTGATTGTCAAGGGCCTTCAATCCATGCCAAGGAGTTTGGCCTTTACCCACAGGGATTTTAAAGCAAGGGCTAGGAAGATAGCATTCAGTCCATAAACACAGAATGCTTACAAATGTCAGGTCCTGAACTAGGCGCTGGGATGAGAAAGTAGGAATGTGTTTTAGAATTTTTCCTTTGGCTACAGCGTGCAAGATGACCTGGGTGGGGGAAGGTGCAGAGAAGAGAGGGGCCTGCTGCATGGTTCAGGTGAGAGACGGTGACACCGAGCAGAGGCCGTGGAGTGACATGGATGAACCAAGCCATGTTAGGAGGAGGCACTGGCAGGACTCGGGTGACTGAATGTGGGGATGAGAGCAACACAGAAGTTGAGGCAGAGGCTCAGATTTGGGGCTGAATGAGTGGAGGTGGTGTTGCTGAGAAGCGGGTTTGGGGAGGATGAAGAGCCATTCCCCCACTGGAACAGGAGCCCCTCATGTAGCCTGTGACAGAGGAGTTTCTGCAGAGGGAGGTACAGGCCCTCCCCAGATGTATCAGGAGTGAGGCCTTGCCAGGCCCTGAAGGCCAGGTAGACATTCTCGGCTGGCCTCCATGGGAGGAATATCCCTCTAGGAACTGTTTCCAGGACCTGGCCCTGGAGGTGAGTTTGACCTGCCTGGAGTCTCTTTGGGAAGGCACCAGACTCTGACCCCAGGGTAACCTGTCATGAAGATACTCTGGAAGAGGAAGTTGTCAGGCTAGCAGAAGAAATTCCTCTTCCATAGCCCACTGCATGCCAGTGTGGCTTCTAATCCTTACTGCTAGGGGTGCCCTGAACAACCAGATCTGAGATTGGTCTGTTCCATGCCCCCTCCCTTGCTATGTGGCTTCAAGTTAGTTACAAGATATCTCTGGGCCGCACATGCCTCCAGTGTGCCATGAGAAAGATCAAGCAGGAGTGGGGGTAGCGACATCCTCCCCCGCCTACCACCCCCAGAGGATGAGGAATCCTCTATGCTCCCAGGAGAAGCCAGGGAGGGGGAGGCATGCCATCCTCAGGAACCCCGAACGTGGGGTCCAAAACAGCTGCACTGGGCACAAGGATGCCTCTGGAACACCTATGGGCAGAAGAAGGAGGCAACATCCCCTGCTGACCCCTCCCCAAGTCCAAAGCACACTGCAGGCTCAGGGTGTAGCCAAGCGAGCTAGAGAACCCAGAGGGAGAGGTGTCCAATAGGGGAGGTGGAGCCTTTCCCGCGTTCTTCTGGGGGATGTGCCTGAGCGCCTGTGTGAGGGGCTGGGTGTGGGCGGGAGCATGTCAGTGTATGAGACCGCAAATCTGTCAGAGTACACATGTCTGCGTGTGTGCGTCATGATGTCTGTGTGGCTCTGGCCTTCCGTCCCTTGACTCCTTCCTGCCTTGTGCTCCCTTCCCACAATTCTCTATCTCTTGGGGTCACACCTGTTCCCAGCCCCAATTTGGTCCCAGGCCCACTGAGGATTATGCCTCTTCCTTCATTTCTCTTCATTTCCTCTATTGTTCTTGGATTGCCAGTCAAAGCTGGCAGTCCCTTTAAGATATCGCCTTATTTGGGGGCACCTGGGTGGTGCAGTCAGTTAAGCATCAGACTCTTGATCTCAGCTCAGGTCATGATCTCACAGTTTGTGAGTTCAAGCCCCACTTCGGGCTCTGTGCTGAGGGTGCAAAGCCTGCTTGGGATTCTGTCTCTCCTTCTCTCTGCCCCTCCTCTGCTTGTACTAGCTCTCTCTCTCTGTGTGTGTCTCTCTCTCTCAAAATAAATAAATAAATCTTAAAAAAAAGATATCCCCTTATTTTAGTGAAAACTGGAACCCAGAGAAAGGAGACAACTGGCTCAGAGTTACACAGCAGGTCAGTGGAAGGGTCCAGATGAACACCCAGGCTGAATCCATGCCACCTGCCTGGACTACTCTCTCCAATTTATGACTACTCTTGTCCAGTACAGACCTTCCCCACTCCTGCCTGCCTTCTGGGAAAACTTTAGCTCTGATCTCCCTCTTGGACTCAGTGGGTCCATCTTACTGTGCTCCAGCCCACTGTATCTGACATCTAGGAAATATCCACCCTCCGGGGTGGCCCAACAGCTCCTCTGACTCCCCTCATCTACAACCAGACACCCTCAACCTGTGGCCATCTTCTCTCTCCATCGGCCCTTCCTTCCTTTCCTCCTCCATCCCAGAGTGGAAGTGCAATGTTAATTACCTTTACTTTCCCCTCTTCCTTTTCCCTAGGTCCAACTTGCAACCAAGCCCTGCTGTTCTTTCTTTTGATGCTCTCCTGGAAACTTCACCATGTCCTCTCTCCCCCTGCCCCCCATCGTCAAGGCCAGGGGCACAGCTAAAGGGGCTGAGATCCAGGTGAAGCATTGCATGTGAAGCCATGCCCATGGGCTCAGCTGCCTCAGAGGAAGTGTCTTTCTTCTGATTTCTCCGTTCTGAGGCAGCTTCACCTCTGGTTTTGCCCATAAGTATACGATATAGGCTAGAGGTGGATATGCCCATGGGCCCCCTTGTACTCTAGAATCTTCTAGAATCTGGCATCAAGGTGCCCACCTGTCTAGCCTTACTTTCCACTGCTCCCCTCACAACTACATGCTTTTCAGTTAGTTTTCACACAGACAGGACCTATTTCCCTATTGCATAGTGGCTTTCCCCTCCCCTAATATCCTTTCTTCCCCTCTGGGCTGACGCAGCTATCCTCAGCACTCAGGCCTGGCTGAAGCCTACTTCCCAGCCTGGACAGTGGACAGTCAGCAGCATGCACCCAGCCTTTGAGGGCTGTGGAACTGAGCCCCACAAGTGTGTGGACTCCAGAACTCTCTGACCCTCACCTTGTGCTCTAGAATTCTAGAATGGAACCTGATTTGGGAGAGATCTTCGTATTAAGCCCTGGCCCAAGTCAAAAAATATTCTTAAGTTGTTTGCTCAATGGCAAAGAGTTTATCCCCCTCCGCCATATAACCAAGTCCACTTTGGGGCAGATCGGAGAGTGAGAAAAGCACTTTTCCCATCATTCCAAGTTCTGCCCTCTGGTAGCTGCCTCATACCAGTCCCGCTCTGCCCTCTGTGGCTGTGCAGAACTGCCGGCAGAGACCCAAAGGCCATGTCTGGCACAGAGTAGTTCAATGAATGCCCCTTGGTGGATTACACAAGAGGGGCAGAAACCTCGTCTTCCTCCTTGGAATGGCGTCAGTCTCTTTTGTTTATCTGTGTTCTCCTGCCATGGCACCCACTTCAGAGACAGTGGAACCCAGGCCCCGGGGAAAGGAAGAGTTCACTGAAGGCCAACTACAGCCCACCAGTAGCAAGGCAAAGGCCCTGGGGGCATGTTCTGTTGGGACTGTGGCCCCGCTGAACATCTGCAGGCTCCCCTGCCTACCTCTTGAGGGTTGCCCTCCAGCTGTGAAGGAGCTGGCACTGCCCAGTACACAAAGCTGCTGCCCCTCTGTGCTCACAGGCTTCTTCCAGAGGGCAGAGCTCCAAGTTGTGGGCTTCAAATGGGGAAGTGGCAGTGAGGGTAGGAGGGATTGAGGGAGGCAATAATCCCACACCCTCACCCAGCTTCAAAGGAGCTGGTGCTGAGACGGTTGCCATGGTGACAACAGCTCCCTGGTCAGGAGATTTTTCTCCTTCCTCTCCTCCCTTTGCTCCTCTCCAAGCAGCTGCCATAGCGGCACGTCTTCTCCCTCTCCTCCTTAACGAGGGGCAGGGCATTACAAACAAAACGTGGGCCCTAGTGACCACCTCCACTTTGGAACTGTCCATGCCACGTGGGCTGGTGGTCTGGGAGGGGACTCCGGACAGCTGAGACCGGGCCTTGGCTTGGAGAGTGTGTGGGAGGGGGAGGCCTGGGTAAGAAGCAATGTCCCCTTGGTGAGGACTAACGCCCCCCCAGGCCTCCTCTCTGAAATGCCTAATGGCTCAGGGCAAGAGTGAAATGGTCCCATCTGCCCATAATTAGCCACAGAACCAGAACGTGTCAGGGTTGGAAGGCCATTCAAAACCATCTCGTCAAGTCCACCCTCTGTCCGGCCCCCTTCCCCATTTCACGAAGGGTCAGAAAGGGAAGTAACTTGGTCAAAGGCAAACAGCAGGTGGGGCAAAGGGAAGATTTAACCCAGCTCTTCTGCCCTCCAGATTCAGGCCACCTTAGGGAAAGGAGGGACACAGTCCACATGGAGCTTTGGCAGATCCTTGTGGGGCAGCAGGAAGATAGGAGAGAGAGAGCGACTGAGTGCAAGAAGGCTAGAAAGGATCCAAATTAGAGATGTTTGAGAGGCAGGACTCAGCGCCTGTGAAGGGTGAGGGGAAAGGAGAAGGCTGGGACCTTGACAGCAGTGACAGTCAGGTATGGGTAGTCTGCTGGGGGTGGTGCCCCTGGTTCATCCTCCAGCCAGGATGAAAGAGGCCAAACATGGGACCTCTGCCTAGCCCTGGGACCATGGGAGGTGGCAGTGCTGTTGAGGAAGTGTGAGGAGAAGAACTGGGCGGGGGGGGGGGGCGGTGTTCTTCCCTCCCCCAGGTATGCTGTGAGCTCTGTCACCTTGAGGGGTGGGAGATGGGGACAGTCTGAGGGGACAACGTGAGGTGGGAGTAGGCTCTCCATGGAGGTGGGGGCTGTCTTTGGGGACAGGGACCTTGTGATGTGAAGTGCAGAGCTAGCTGCTGGTGGGGCCGGGTGGCATGGGTGGGGGCTATCTGTGGAGGTGGGAGGTTGCCATGGTGCTGGGCAACTAACTACACATACGCAAAGGGGAAGGGTGATTACTGCCTCCTTGAGCACCAGCAACACCACACCCCCAGCGTGGGTGGGTGTGGGTGTGGGTGTGTGTTGTGTGTGTTGGGGGCCAGAGCAGTGGGTGCTCTTACCTGAGCTGGGAGTAAGAAGGCGGCTCTGCCTCCTTCCCTGAGACCCATGGGGCCTGGATTAGGGTGGGAGTCCCTTCCCCGGGGGCAGCCCTCCAGATGCTGCCGCTTATGGAGGAACCAGGGGTCAAGGAGATGAATGAGGGGAACAGGTAGAGGAGAATGGGAATGGAGAGTGGAGGGGGAGGGGACAAGGGCCTCTGCCCGGCCCCGCCCGCGTTACCTGAGGCCGCTCGCCGGGTCGCTGGATGGCTCTGAGCCTCGGCGGGCCGCGGGGACCGACACTGGCTGGCGGGCTGGAGGCCAGGCTCTCCGAGGTCCGCACCGGAGCCGCCTCCCAGCTCTTGTATCACTATGTCTCTCGGAGGCGACACGATTTGCATAAGCCCCGCCTCATCCCGGGCAGATCGGGCGTTGATTGGCTCCGCTGGGGCGGAGTGGCAGGCGGGGTTTCAGGTGGGGACTGGATGGCCAGTGAGGCCCGGCTGCCGAAGCGCGCCCCGCCCGCCCGCGCTGACCTTCTCGTAGTCGCGAGGAAGGGGGAAGGGCTGTGCCCCCGACTGTACCCCGCCCTAGGGTTCAGACTCCGGGCCTCAGTCTGCGGCCAAAGGTGATGATTGAAGTGGATTCGCGCAAACAACCGCACGGTTGCTGTGGAAACGGGAGAGCCACAGCCGAGTCTCTAAGCCTTCCCTTCCAGGGCCCCAGCCGGGGGTGGGGATGGAAGAGGGGATGAGTCACAAGATGCGACCCCCTCCAAGTCCCACCCGAAATTGGAGGAGGGCGACGGGGAGCTGCAGAGAAGCTGACTGGTGGAGGGAAGAGCTGGGGTGGTCGCCCACCCACGCCTTCGCTTCGCCCCCTCAACACACGCCCTGCGCTGCCGGCGGGGAACTGAGAGGAGGGTGGGCGGGCGCGGAGAACGCAGCGCCGATGGCGAAGCGCCCAACCTCTATCTGGACCCACGCTAGTCCTGGGCTCCCTACAGCCCCTAATTCCGATCCTCTCCAGACAGGCCTTCCTTATTGCTCACGGACCCCCAAGAGGCCTCTCGGGATCTCCCCCAGAAGGTCCCCCTGCCTACCCCATGCACCTTCCAGTCTCCACCCTCCCATCTTCCCGTCCCGCAGACGGAGCCGGTCCCCAGCCGCCGCCAGTCTCCCAGTCTCCGGCCTCGGATGTTGACACAAACCCGAGGTGGTTTACACTGAGTGAGTCTGGAAGGTTTCAGGGCCCCGGGAACACCTCTTCCCCGCACTTAGGGGTCTCCCCAAAGCCCGGACAGGCTGCCCTGGCTGCCCTGGCAGCTGAGAGCTCCCCACCAAGGGGGTGGGAAGGAACCTTTTTATTCCAAACTGGGAGGGGGCTGGCCGGGAGGGGAGCAGGTATCTCTCCCGCTGGGCCACGTGCGGAGGAGGGACTTCTAGGCATCTGTCAGAAGTGGGGCGGGGCGTCTGGGGATTGGCCGAATGGGAGCGGGGATGCTGAAGAGCAGCGGGGGAGGGGGGGAAGAGGTGAGGCTTCTGCCGAAAGAGCAAAAGTTGAGGTGCGCCGGCTATAGGGGATGAGGACAGGCCAGCCAAGAATGGAGGCGAGGCTTCAACGACTGGTCCCCAAAATTCCCGGGCCAGGCTCCCGGCGGAAGGAACCCATGGACGTCTCTTTGTGGGAACCCGACCCATTCCTGTGGAACCCCCGTTTTGCTGTCCCCTTCTTACGGCTCCGGACTGTCTTCTCTCTGGGGCCCTAACAGGATGACAGCACTACCTGGGCCTCCAGTTAGCTGGCACATCCCTGGCCCCTTGATTGATGATTCACAGGGACAGGTGTTTGAAAGTCCTGACACTATCACTTCCTGAGCACCTTCACCTGCCCTGGGGACACGGAGACAGGCAAGAACTCATCCCTGCTCACAGATAACCATAATCCAAAGCATGAGGAAGTGGGAAGTAGCAGCATGGGTTGCTGGAAGTGGTATCTGAAACTCTAAAATGGGGCCCTACCTTTGCCAGTTATGCTACGTATTACCAAAGTCAAGACCATTCTCTCTCTGGGCTTCCCAGTCTACGGGAAGTTGTGGGAGCTGGTGCCAGAGGCCCAGGGGAGCAAGGGAAGAATTTCAAGTAGAAGAGTGAAGACAGACTGTTTGCAGCCCTGGACAGAATTGTGTGGGCATGACTGTTTCACTACACTTGTGAGCTCCTTAACAACAACTAACATATACTGATGAGAGCTTACTTTGTGCTAGGCATTGGCACTATGTAAATATGATGTACATTTTATATCCTAACACTTTATATGTGTTACCTGATTTGTTCCTCACAAGAACTCTATGAGGCAGGTACTATTATGACTCCACGTAACAGATGAGGAAATTGAGGCTCAGAGCCCTTAAGTGACTAGCCCAAGCTCACAAAGCTAGTAAAGCTGCAGATCTGGGATTTGAACCCAAGCAGGCTGGCTCCAGAATACACTCTTAGACAGAAAAAATACTGCCTCTTTAAGATCTTTCAAGTCCTTAATGGCAGGGACCTTGGATTGGAATATGCTTTATCTGATTCTCTAAGGCATGAGAAAGGCAAACAAAGCCCAGCCTCCTGGGAGCAGCTTCTCGAACTCTGAAGTGGTCGAGACATAGGGTTCCAAGCTCTCCTGGACTGCAAGAGGGCCAGAATGTGGCTGCACCTGACTCCCCCATCCCCCACCCTGGAATCAGCATGGGATCCAGGAATCCCAGGTAAGCGGAGAAAGGAAGGCAAAGGCAGTCGGTGAAACAGGATATACTGGTCCTTCTCTGGCTGTTTAAACCAGGCAGGACCACTCATGCAGCCTCGCCCATGAATCATCCCGGGCCCTGTGACTGTTCCTGACCTGCCGGTCATAACCCATCTTCCCCTGCTTATAACACTTGAGATCCTGATCTTGATCCTGTCTCTGCCTTTAGGTTTGGTGTTTAAAGCAATAATGGTGGCTGTTACCGAGTTGCTTCCCTATGTACTAAACTCTCTGCCAAGTCCTTTATCTGCATCATCTCACATAATCCCACGGATGACCCCTGCCATTAAAAATATCTAACAATCCATTCAAACATGAGCATCACCAATCAAAGTGGATGCTGACCTTAGTGCTAGACCAAAGACTTAGTAGGTCTTCGTTCTGCCAAGAGTTAACACTTTAGTTATTGGATCAAGGGGAATAGTCAGCAGAGAAGCTAGGGATGGGCGGGGTTGGGTGGGGTGGGGTGGCGCCCAAGGCCTATGATTACCTATTTACCAATCAATTTGGAAGTATTTTGATGTTTTAACAACCAGTTCAGCTGTACCAGGCATGGGGACTGAATTTCAGCCCTAGCATACTTTATTTCATGGCAGTGGATGGAGGCTCAGAGAGCTTAGACAATTTGCCCATTGTAACACAGCTCATTAGCGACAGAGAGGACTCCAATCTAGGTCTGACTCCAGAACCCACACTCTTAGTACTGACTGACCTGTGTTCCTAGGAAGAGAGAGCTGGGGTTTCCACTTTCTGCAGCTAAAGGCTGAGCCAGGGGGATGTGGTTTAACTTCTGGGACTTTGTTGTGGCCTTACTATTCTCAGGCTTGGAGCCTTGGCAACACCTGTTCCATGTTGTTGAAAAGAGCAGGCTGTGCCCCTGCAGAGTGAGGAGGGCAGGCTGTATGGGACAGCGTGCATGTGTGGGAGACCCCAAGAGCGGACACAGAGGGAAACCTCAGTAGGGTTTTGATGAGGACAGAGGTCTGCAGGCAGTGGACACTTCAATTTGCTTCACCAGAGTGCTAGCATTCCTCACATCGGGTACCGACAACAACAAGGATGCCTTTATGATGGATAACACCTTCCTCACTCCCTGGGTTTCCTCAGACTTGGCTCCTGCAGTCTGGTGACAGCTAGAATTCCCCTGGGTCTTAGATATTTCAGTCTTTTTTGTGGCTGGGAGAGAGTGAGATCACCAGCTTTGGGCTCCTTCCTCTCCCTTATTGGCTAAGCGGGACATTTTTTTTTTTCTTTTCCAAAAGAGAAATCTATTATCTTTTTTCTTTTCCTGTTAATACATGATGGCTAAACAAATGATACAGAGAGAGTGGAAATTCCTGCCCCCCCGCCCCCGCCCCCGATTCCTCCCTTGAGCATTTCCATGCAGGGGACCTTGCGTTTTTGTCTGCCCTTCATTCCCCTTCCTCTGGAGAAGCCCTATAGCATAGTGGGTTAGATGTGCAGACCCTGGAGCCAGGCTTTCCGGGTTTTCATCCCAGCTCTATCACTCGCCAGCTGTGTGACCATGGGCAAATTACTTAACCTCTCTGTGTGTCAATTTCCTTATCTGTAAAAAAGGGATAATAATAACAGTACCTATGTCAAAGGGCTGCTCAGTATTAAAATGAGTTAGTATATGCAAAGTGCTTAGAACAGATTTTGCTTTGGGGAATTACACAGCCCATATTGTGCACAGTCTTGGTGAAATTATCAACCCGGGTGCCCTGCCTTCCTGTGGACAGGGTTGGGCATGAGACCCCAGTAGGGTTAAATGGCTACCCCCACCCCCAACCCCGCCCAAGCGAATCTGAATCTTGAGTAAAGTGACTCAAGAACACTAGATGGTTACCGTTGGTTTATGCCAGGGAAGTGCTCTGATGACTGTCCACTCATTCCTGCTATCTGAATCCCCGGGAGTGACTCTAGTACACGCCCATGTACAAGACCTACTTCGGCTTTTCCTTTGGTTCTATGAACCACCTACATCCCTCCCCAAAATTTCTTTTCTTTTCTTTTCTTTCTTTTCTTTTCTCTTTTCTTTTCTTCTTTCTTTCTTTCTTTCTTTCTTTCTTTCTTTCTTTCTTTCCTTCTTTCATTATCTAGAGGAGATTTCTACTTGCCTGCAGAAAACATGTATGAGCTTGGCATATTTCTCTCTGTTACGACTCTTGCTTGCAAGTGACACAGAACCAAACTCACAATGGATTCAGCAAAAAGTAACTGTAGTAAGAGAAAACCCAGGAGGAGATTGGACTTTGGGGATGGCTTGATTCAGGGGTTTATACAGTGTGATTAATATCCGACCCCTTTCCAGGGCTTGGCTTTGCTCTCCCATGTTGACTTCATTCTTGAGATCCACATAAAGGCAAGATATCTGCCAACATCTCTGGGCCAACACACTCTCAGGTTGGAGTGCCACAGAAAAGAAGAGAGTTTCTCTTCCCCCAGTGCAGGTAGCCAGCATTCTGGGATGGTTTTCACTGGCCTGGTTTGGGATCCATGCTAAGCTCAGAACAGTCACTGAAAACAGGGGATACAGTGCACTGATTGGCCAAGGCTGAGTCACTTGCTCACCCCTAGATAAGGTCAACTCCTCCCAAAGAGTGTGTACCCAGAGTAGGGAAAGGTGGGTGTTCTTACCAAGGACAGCAGAAGTTGCCAAATTATAAAAACACATCCAAACTCTACTATCAGGGTACTGACAGGAAACAGATGGCACTCAAAGAGATGACTGAAGATAGGTCAGTGAGGGAACTATTTGCACAGATATGGGCAGGGTTGAGAGAAATCAACAAGGTATTATCCAACACTGGGGCTAGCACCCTTGGAGAGCCATTACCACCTCCAGACCCCAAGGGGCAAGGAGAGGGAGCAGAGCTGTTGTTGTAGAAGGGAGTCTTCAAGGGAAGCTACGGTCTTTGGTAAGGAAACACAGCACTGCCAGCACATAGCCTGATAGGGAGAGACTGAGGGTGGGTAGAATAAGCACCTTGACCTCCTTTTTTTTTTTTAAATGTTTATTTTTGAGAGAGAGAGAGAGAGAGAGAGAGAGAGAGAGAGAGAGAGAGGAGAGACAGAGTGCGAGCAGGAGAGGGACGGAGAGAGGGAGACACAGAATCTGAAGCAGGCTCCAGGCTCTGAGCTGTCAGCACAGAGCCGGACGCAGGGCTCGATCTCACGAGCTGTAAGATCATGACCTGAGCCAAAGTTGGTCGCCCAACTAACTGAGCCACCCAGGCGCCCCAACCTTGATCTCCTTCTATTCCCACATCCCAGAAGTCTCCTACTTATGTCTCCCGTTGGCCAAACCCAACTGGAAGCCAGAGGGCAAAAAAGCCCCACTGATGCTGTCCCCACAGCAGCCTCCTGGAGCAGCACACAGAGGGCAGAGAGTGGAGGCAAGCAGAAAACAAACCTAACAGGAATAGATGATGCCTATACCTATATCTCTCTGTATACACACATTATGTATTTGTATGTAAAGTGTCTATATATCTATCCAAGTGCTTAGGCTTTCAAGTTAGACAGCCCTTGGACAAGTCACTTCACCCCTCTGCAGTTCAGTTTCCTAGTCTGTAAGTGGGACTAATAAAATGAACTACTTGTTGTGTGAGGGTCCAGTGAAGATAGTCTTTACTGAAGTGCCTGTCATTCACATAAGCATATGAACCATGGTTGTGAAAGTGCTGTATTTGTTGGAGCAAAGGCTAAGCTGCTGCAACAAATATACCCCAACATACAATAACTCAAAGAGAAGTTTATTTCTTGTTTACATAGAGTCTAGGGTCGCTGTCAGGTGGATGGGTGGCTCTCCCTCTTGCAGGGATTTGGGACTGGGACTCCATCTACCGTGCGGTTCCACCATTCCCTGGGATCTCCAGCCAGTGGAAAGGGAAAGAGAGAGTGGAGGAAGCAGACGGTGAGGGTGCCCAGAGAGTTCTAACTGGAGGAGGCCACTACCCCCACCTAGGCTGGAGGGGCAGAAGGGAAAATGAAGTCAGCCAGAGCCCATGCTCACTGCACCTGCTGCTGCCATCACCAGAGCCAACACTGCTGCTGCCCTGAAGGAAGCCAGGAACTCACCCTCTTGGCTGATGCTACAGTCTGGAAGTCTGAAGTCACTTGCTGTTGCTGCTGGACACTGAAAGCACAGCAACCAACGTGTGGTTACTCGTGCAGGGAATGGCGGTTATGACCCACAGGAAGAAGCCTACTCCAACTCACTATGGGCAGTCACATGAGAACCTATTTTTTCCTTTCTCCCTCCACCCGAAAGCCCACACCAGAGAAGCAATCACAAGGAAGGGGGTGAGTGCCTAAGAGCTCCCTAACTGCCTCCAGCCGCTGGAGCCTTAAGTCTGCCCTTCACGGGGTGGGGCTGAGAAAGAGCTTTGAGTCAAATGTGAAACGGAAACTTTAATTGAAATTCAAGAACCAAAAGCGATTGAGATGATGGGCTCAGGATTGGGGTAGGGATGAGTGAGAGGGTGAGAGGAATCAACTCCCTTGTTCCGGTGCTGATCTTCTTAGTGACCTCCTTCTCCTGTCTGCCATTGCCAATCCCTGGCACAGCTCCTTCCTTACCCTGGCTCTGGTTTGCTTAGCCACTGAGCCCAGGGAATGCCTGGTCCTTTGGCAACCTGCATACACACACCCCAGCAGTCCTGGCCAGCTCTTAAGACTTCCAAGGGCCTTTGGGAATACAGGAGCAGATCAAGGCATTCACGGGCCAGCCTGGCCATTAGAGGAGGTAGACCCACCATAGAGGCCCCATAGCCTCCGTCTGTACTCGTGGAAGACATTTGGCTCAAGTTAGACCAGTGAGATGTTGTCTCCCGGGAATCTGGAATTTTGAATGGAGAGGCACAGAAACCTCAGTGTCTTTACAGCAGAAGCACATTGATCGAAGTGCTCTGGGAGAAAAGTTCTCTGGTTTCCTGCGGGGGGCGCTCTAGGTTTGCCCTTCTGTGAATCGCCTTGGTTGTTCAACCCTGTCTTGGAATCCATGCGCTACTCCATGACCCTTCTAATGTTCATCCCATGCTCTCCTCACTCATCCTCCCTCCCCCCCACCCACACACACACCTTTTTAAGTTAGCCAGAGCTGGTTTCCATGGCTTTCAGCCAAATGGCTCAACTAATAAAAGGCCACTTAAGGTCAGAGACGGGAGGTGCAGTGAGAGGCAGATGCCAGCAGAGGGCACTGTGCGCTCACTTAGGCCCCAAAGGTTCTGGAGGCCTTTGAAGGGAAGATGGGTGGAGGAGCCAGGCAGTGGGGGGAAGGCTCTTCCTTGCAGTATTTTTATCCTAGCAAGTGTAGGGAGGACACACAAGATGATGAGATGGAAAGTCGGGACCTTTGTTGCAATTGTATCTATGTCATTCATCTCACTGTGTGACCTTGGACAAGTCATGTAACCTCTTTGGTTTCCCCATTTGTAAAACTGGGATAAGACTTGAAGCTGCTTGATGAGGTTGTCGTGAGGATTAAATAGAACAATGCCTCTTCAGTGCTTAGAACATTATCTGGCCTATACACTGTTAATACATTTTAGCTATTATTGTTACTCTCATCTCACCGAGCACATAATCAAAGGGCCAGAGATAGAGCCAGAAAATGACAAGGGGCACACAAAAGAAGACTACTGGACAGTAGTCACAGACTTCAGATGATTCCAGAGAACGGGAATGTTATCAGGAGGTCCTCGGTGCAGAGGAAGAGGAAGAGAAAGGATGGAAGGACAATTCTGAGGGCAAAAGTTGGTGGAATGATCTGAAAAAGGGAAATGGGGACACTTACCCCTTTGAGGTGAGAGGAAAGGAAATCAGGAGAAACACTGGAAAAACTGGGGACAGATGTGGAAGTCAAGAGGCTTCCTCCCCTTACACAGGCCTCTAGTCTTTGGGAAGCATGCCATGGGCTTAGTTGGGGTGGTGGGGGTGGCTGAGGAGGCTCAGCTTTCTCCACACTCACAAGCCTGGGACTTTTTTGTCATGTGAGTCCTACTTTGTCTTCTTTAATTTTTTACCATTCATCCATTGATCACATATTTATTGGATGCCTATTAAGTACTAAGCTCTGGAAATATAAAAGAGTCTCTATTAGTCTGAGTTCTCAACAGAACCAAAAGAAGATAATAAGTAGATAGATAGATAGATAGATAAGAAGAAGGAATGGCTTCTGCAGCTATGAATGCTGAGAAATCCCAAGATCTGCAGTCAGCCAGCTGGGGATTCAGGAGAGCCTATGTTCTACAGTCTGGTCTTTGTCCACATCCGAAGACAGGAGACCAGTGTCCTAACTCAGAGATAGTCAGGCAGAGAGGGCAAATTCTCCCTCAGCTTTTTGCTCTATGTAGGCCTGAATGGATTGGATGCTGCCCACCCACATTGGGGAGGGCAGTCTGCTTTATTGAGGCCACTGATCCAAATGCTAATCTCCCTCAGAAACACCCTCACAGGCACACCCAGAATAATGTCTGGGCACCTCATCGTCCCGTCAAGCTGACGTGTGAAATTAACCATCGTAAAGACCAACATGGCAACTCCTTTCATGCAGTTTATGGTCAGACAGAAGCACCAGACACAACAAGTAAAACAGTGAGACAAATGAACAGGGTCTGTGATCAAATAAGCGGGTCCCAAATGGAATGCAGATTGCAGGTTCGGGGGAGCATCTCCAAGAAGATGCCATGTTGAGGATTGGAAGTGGACAGCCAGGGGAAAGAAGAGGAAGAATATTCTGGTGAGGGAGTGAGGCTCAGGGAAGTGTGAGCTCAGAGAAGACCTTTGTGGCAGAAAAAGAAATGAGTTTGCTGAGAGAAGTGAGTTCACTGGATTTTATCCTAAGTACCATCAGACTGTTTTGTAGCTGGGGATGGGCTACACATCCCGAATTCCATTGTTCAGGGTTACTCAGGCTTTTAGCTAGAGACTGGGGCAGGGGCGGGGGGCGGGGGGTGCTGCAAGTAGAGGTGGGAGAATGGGAGTGGTGGAGGGCTGGAATCTGGGCTAGAGAGCCAGCAGCCCGATGGAGAGGGATGACAGGTAAAACTTGGGACAAGGGTCTGCAGACCTGCTCCCATGGCCTTCCATACCAATAACATGGAAGGTAACTGGGAGCTTGACTCCCCGTTCTGGATATTGGGAGCCTCTTGGGTGCTGGGTGGGAAGGTGCCTTTGTATCAGGGTACTTGGTGGGGGCGGGGGGGGGGGGAAACCCTAACGGTAGCCAACCCACTGAGAGGGAAGCACTAAACGTATTCCTCTCCTCCTGGCAGACAATGGCTAGCTAGATTGAATTCTGGGGTCAATTCCAGATCTGAGTTCTAGCTTCTGCTCTTGGGTGAGCATGTAGGAAGGGAAAGAGCAGGGCTCAAGACAAATCTGATTCGAATCCCAACTCTGCCCTGTACTCCCTGCTGGGACTTCTCCTTCACTGATGCTTGGTGTCCTCCTCTCTGAAGTAGGATTAATAATGGTCCTGGGCTCATAGGATTTGTTGTCAGCATTAAACGAGGCAATGCATGAAAAAATACATCGCTCAGTGTCAGGCACATAGCAGGGATTCAACAAATGGAAGCTGCTTCCCTGTGCCTTAGAGAAAGCTCCAGTTTCCAGCTGAGACTAGAGGTGCCCCATCTGGGACCAGGTTGTATGACCTGGGGGGCTCTGCGGCCTAATTCACCCCCTATCTGCAGACAGAGCCTCATGGGGTGGAGAATCTGGCTCCAGATCTGGAAAATGGGGAGGTAGCAGTGGAGGGTGGGGGAGAGCAGAAAAAGGCAGAGTTCGAAGTGATCCGGAAAATATCACACTGTCTCAAAATTGGAAACTCTGGGGTGACTCATGGGAATCGGCATTTTCTGTACACTGAAGTTCGCAGACTACTGACTTGTCTATCTTATCCATTTTCGGCTCTGAAAGACTCAGGCCAAAGGAGGAGAAGCAAAAAGCAGAAGAGTGCGTGTGCTTGGGTGAGGAGCACTGGATGGGAAAGAAAGGCCCCCCGCAATACATTAGATGTACAAAGGGTGAGGTCCCAGGTTTTGACTGCAATGGGAAATGTTTTTCCCCTTTGTTTAAAAAGAACAAACAAAACACTTTTGTCATTTGAATTCTGAGAAGAAAGTTTGCAAGTGGGGAGAGATTTCTAAGTAAATCGCCCAGTTCTGCCCCACCTACAGCCCCCACGATGGCAGGCACTGTGCTACACAGGGCTGCTGAGCAGGTGTGCACCCTTACAACTGGGACAGCTGATGAAATGTTGCCAACTGAACGCCCTAGTTGGCCAAAGGTACACGGTACCTGCACTAAATAGTAAATTATTTATAAACATATGTTGTAATACAGATTCATTAGTTCATTGGGTACCATCATGAACATCGGTCAATGGTCCTCCTAAAATAGTCACTTCTGAGAAACCCCAGTGGCTTTCTCTGCTACTTCGCCCACGTCTCTGCAGACAGCACATGCTGCGTTGCTCATTCTTTATGAAGCACTCTGTGCTCTAGAGGAATCATCAGTTTATCTTTATCCTCAAATTGCTCACATGTTAGAGCTTCTAAATAGTTTACCCTTTCCGCTGGCTTTCTTGTTGGTGCATTATACTTGTATAACTAGTAAGTGGGCAGGGTTTTAACATTTTCTTAGAAGATCCAGAACTTACAGAAAAAAAAAATTTTTTATTTTAATTTTTATTTATTTTGAGAGAGAGAGAGAGAGAGCACAAGAAGGGGAGGGGCAGAAAGAGGGAAGGAGAGAGAGAATCTTAAGTAGGCTCTGCACTACCAACACAAAGCCTGATGCAGGACTTGAACTCACAAACTGAGATCATGACCTGAGCCAAAATCGAGAGTCAGGCATTTAACCGACTAAGCCACCCAGGCACCCCACAGAAAAATTTTAAAGATGAACATCCAGAAGAAAGGGACAGTGGTGTTTGGGTGAATGTTTCTTTTATTTATATATTTTTTAATGCTTATTTACTTATTTTTGAGAGAGAGAGAGAGAGAGAGAGAGAGAGAGAGCAGGGGAGGCACAGAGAGAGAGAGGGAGACAGAGGATCCAAAGAGGGCTCTGTGCTGACAACAGAAAGCCTGATGCGGAGCTCGAACTCATGAACCATGAGATCGTGACCTGAGCTGAAGTCAGATGCTTAACTGACTGAGCCACCCAGGTGCCCCAAGGGTAAATGTTTCTTTTATTTTTATTTTATTTTTATTTTTTAAAATTTTTTTTTCAACGTTTTTTTTTTTTTTTTTTTTGGGACAGAGAGAGACAGAGCATGAACGGGGGAGGAGCAGAGAGAGAGGGAGACACAGAATCGGAAACAGGCTCCAGGCTCCGAGCCATCAGCCCAGAGCCTGACGCGGGGCTCAAACTCACGGACCGCGAGATCGTGACCTGGCTGAAGTCGGACGCTTAACCGACTGCGCCACCCAGGCGCCCCAAATGTTTCTTTTAAATATCAGAAAGAAAAGTCTTCTGAATCTGGGAGAGAAATTTTTTCAAAGATATTAGTAATTACTAGTAATATAAATGTTGAATTAAAAAGTACCCCAATTTTATTAGAAGTTAAAGGCGCCCACCTTCTGTGGCACTTGTACCATTCAGAATGGCAAGCATGTTCGGCCAAAGTTCATGGTTTGTATCAGTCAGGGTTGGAACAAATAAGCGGAAACAGTATGAATAATATAGAAAAAGGAATTCATCAAGGGATTAGAGTTTATGCAACTGTAGGGTTTCCTTAAGGTTGAGGAACCTCAACCTTAAGGTTGAGGGGGGTGGCTTCTCTCTGTTCCCCAATGTCTGGGAAAATCTGACACTGAGGGCTAACATTATCTGGAACCATCTTCACACATACATCAGGTGCTTGATCCTGGTGTCAGTGGGGACCTCAGCTGGGGCTGTTGTTGTGTAGACATGAGACTGAGATCTGGCCAATGAAATATGAGTGGAAGTGATACTATCTCTTCTAGGCCTGGCCCATACAAACTTCTCGTATGATCCTTTCTCTTTTCCATCTATCAGCTGAATGCACAGGACTTCAAAGACCTAGAAGAAGGTAAACCCAAAGGTGAAAGAAGTCTGGGATTCTGAGGGACTGTGTAAAGCAAAGCCCTCAAAGCCCTGAACCGGACTGTGACATGAATGAGAGATTACTTCCTATTAAGCCATCTACAGTTAGGAGCTGTGTGTTACAGCAGCTAACATTCATTACCCTGACTAATAACCATCTCTGTTCATTTACTAGTTACAGACGACCAGAGGTTTTCATCTGGTGAGATCCGGTGAGCTGTAAACATCTCTAGTGGTTGAGGTCGGCATCCCCACTATTTCAAGAGCCCTTGGCACGGTCACCGTGTCAAGGGATGGTCTCGTAACTCCTATCAGCTAACGCGTGTTTGAAGGAATTTTGATGATCTCATATGCCTCTTTCTGACAATGGTCACAACTCATGGGTTTGTTTTGTTGGCGCTTTGTTAGGGAAAAGGGCAATTTCCATTGTCTTCCATCGCTAAGTTTATAAAAGAGCTGATATCTGGATCCATCTCTTTTGTGCCCATGAACATGGAGAAGTGTTCACCTCCCATCTAAAGGCAGTCCAGGGTACAAATGTCTTCCCCCTTGCCGAATCCAACAGTAATTCTATGGTGTTACCCCTCTTAATCCCCTCAATAAGGCAGTTGAACAAACTCCTCCTTGAAACACTTTCTTCATTTGCCTCCTATAACACACCTTTCCTGTAACTTGCTGGCTTCACCACGGCTCCTTCTGCAGGCTCTTCAGTGGCATACTAATAGGCATCTGAAATCAAACAAGCCCAATTAGAAACTCTTGATTAACCCCTCCAGATCCAGGGCGCCCACACGCATCCACATGTCAATCCATAGCACCACTCTGCACCTAGTGGTCAGGCTGGTCACCCAGGAATCATGCTTTTTGCCTCCTTCTCACACCCCCAACCTCTAATCAATCAACAAACCCTACCGACTCCAGCTTCAAGGGATATACACCAGGATCAATCGACTTCTCACCGTTTCTGCTTTTACTATTCTACTTCCAACCACCGTCATCTTTTGCCTGGAAGACAGAAAAGCCTTGGAATTGGTTTACCTCCTCCACCCTTCTTTCCACATTGTTTATTCTCCACAAAGAAACCAGAAAGATCTTTAGAAGCAGAAGCCATCCTTTCAATTCCTTAAACATACTAAATTCTTTCCTACCCCAGGGCCTTTGCACTTGTGGGTCTCTTTTCCAGGAACATCCTTCTCATTGAATGGCTATTTCTTATGCTTCAGGTCCAAAACTGCATGTCATATCCCCAGAGAGCACTTATCACCCTGTATGAATTAGGTTCTCCCTCTTGCTGTGCTCTATCACAGCACCCTGTTTATTTTTCAGTAGGACTTGTAACTATATTTCTGTTTACATGTTTATACTGTTGAATCGTCAACCTTCATGAGGCGATAATCTCCATAAGGGCATGTGCTATGGACTGAATTGTGTCCCCTCCCACCAAAATTCATAAGTTGCTCTAACCCCCAATGTATTTGGAGATATATAGTCTTTAGGAGGTAATTAAGATTAAATGAAGGATGGGGTGCAAATCTAGTAGGATTGATGGCGTTAGAAGGGAAAGATCTCTCTCTCTCAATCTCTGTCTCTCTCAGGACTTCTGGATGGCTCCGTCGGCTAAACGTCTGACTTCGGCTCAGGTCATGATCTCATGCCTTGTAAGTTCAAGCTCTGCATTGGGGTCTGTGCTGACAGCTTTCTCCCCGCTTCCTCCACACCAAGCATACCGACAGAGAAAAGGCCATGGAAGGACATAGTGAGAAGGTGACTGTCTACAAGCCAGGAAGAGGGCCATCGCTGGGAACTGAATCGGCTGGGCCTTTAATCTTAGATTTCCAGGCTCCAGAACTGTGAGAAAATACAATTCTGTTGAAGCCACCCAGTCTGTGGTGTTTTGTTATGGCGGCCCCAGCTGAATAGGACAGGAGGGTTAAAGAACCTGTTTGCTTCCATTTTTTTATCGCTCACACTGAGCTTAGTGACTGGTACATGGTAGGCACGGGAAAATTATTTCCTGAATAAATGAATGGACTCCACACAAGCTACTTGTACGACTGCTTCGGCTGTATATACCACCCTTGTGCTGATCCTCAAACTCGCTAAATATTAGGCCCATGTTAGAGGAAGTTAAAGAACAGCTTTTCCTTTCCCCTGCCCCTTTACTGATTACTGGAAACATCACTGATAGCTTACTGCCCACTTCCCCCTCGTTATGACACTCTACCCAGAACTTAACTAATCAAGACTGGCCCACAAGATGAAACCCGTGTGCCTCCCCTGGACTAACTGTAACCAGCTCTGGTGAGAAAACGAGGCCCGTCCACTTGGCCCTTGCTCAGGGCTGGGTTAATGGGTAACCAGGTTTGGGGTTTTCCGGGCTCCTTCCTGTTTTCTGTGGAAACGGTGATCTGCAGTGTGAGGACGCAGTGCAGAGAACAGCCTGGAAGAGGTGCGGGTATTACCCGCCTGCCCCGGGTGGGACCGGCGTGGGGAGCTACAGCAGGCTCCAGGACATAGCCCACGGTGAGGTGCTGAGGGGAGCACACAGGCCCGAGTCCCAGGCGGAGCGCTGCCGGCCTCCCTGTGTGGTCGCGGGCCAGGCGGCTCCAGGCTCTGAGCTTCTTAGCCCAAGCCCCCAAAGTCCAGAGGCAGGCGCCCAACAGCCAAATCTCTAAGAGGCACCTGTCCACTCTCTCCATTAGGTCCCCCAAGCTTTCACCTCTTCACCATCCCCCTGCTCTGCCCTTGCCCCACAGCCCATTCTCCTTACAGCAGCCCCAGCAGCTTTGAACATGCAAGGATGAGGCCACCCTTTTGCTCAGCACCCTCTGTGGCTTCCTCGCCCACGAAAGCCCACAGCCCTCCCCACGGCCACAGGGCCCCACATCGTCAGCTCCCCACCCCACGCCTCACCCCAGGCCCATCGCACAGAACTCTCCCTGTCACCGCCCTCTTGTGCTACCCTGGCCTGCATTAGTCTGATTATTTCAGAGAAACAGAACCAATAGGATGCACATTATGTATTTAGAGAGAGATTCGTTTTAAGGAATTGGCTCCGATCGCATGGGGGCAGGAAGTCTGAAATCTACAGGGCAGGCCAGCAGGATGGAAATTCAGGCAAGAGTTGATGTAGTCTGGAGTCCGAAGGCTGGAGACTCGCGCAGAATTTCTGTGTTACGGTGTGGGGGCAGAACGGCCTTCTCCCTCAGGAGGACCTCAGTCTTTGTTCTTAAGGCCTCTACTGATTGCATGAGGCCCACCCACATCATAGAGGGTAACCTGCTTTACTCAAAGTCCGCCGACTGAAACAGCGATCACATCCAGAAAGTGCCTTCACAGCAACAGCGAGAAGGTGTTTGACCAAAGAACTGGGCACCACGGCCTAGCCAAGTTGACCCATAAAATTAACATCATGGCGACTCTGCCATTCTTTGAAGGCGGGCACCTTCCTGTCTCGGGACCTTCACCCTCACTCTTCTCTCTGCCCGAATGTTCTGCTCCAGGATACCCACCATGACTCCTGGATATCCAGAAGTTCCTCCCTCCTTTTCTATGGGTTTTGCTGGATGTCATTTAGTGACACCTCCTCTGACAGCCCAGTGCTCCCAGGTTCCTGTGCTGGCTTCCCTGTATGGAGGTCTCAGGTGAGGCTTGTCTCTAAGGCATAGCTTTCTACTAGTACAATCTCACTGTGAACAATTTTGTTGCTCTGGACTAGAAACTCCTTAATAAAAGGATCTTATCTAACTTGGGCAGTGGCCAGTGCTTTGGCTGTAATCTCTCTGCTTCAAACCCCACCCCTCTTCTATCCTGGGCTTTGTGAGGCTGGAGCTGGGACTCTGAGGCCCCCGTTCTGCTTTGCTAGCTGGCTCCCTGTTGGGGTCTGCCAATGAGGCCACTACAGACTGCCCTAAGGGGATCTGGGGTTTGTTTAATCAGATGAGGTGGGACGTGCACACACAGAAATGACTGTCATGAAGGAGGATGCTTAGTCACGGTCCCTAGAAACAGGAAGACAAGGCACACCATGCAGGGCCATGTGGGGCAAGCACCAGGGTGGGTCAGGAGGGAGAGGGAGTAAGGGGAAAATGTGGGAGGAGTATTGATTGATTGCAGTTTTCATTGGAAGGGATGGGCAAGGCAGGGCAAGTGGGTCTAGAATTGGCTAGTGTGAATAATTTCAGTGGGCTCTGGGGTATTGGGGCTGTCCTTAGTTGTCTGGTACCTGGCCCTGGGGCAATTAGAGCAGGTGGATAGTGAATAGTGGCCCGGAGTGTGAGAGCCCACTGGAGGACGTGGTTGGCGTTCAAGGCTCCAGACTCATGGTTGGTTTGCATATGAAAGGCATGGTCTAGGGCAAATTGTGTGCTATCTCTAAAGGCGGGTAAGCTAGCCTGGAGAGGGGCAGTCCCTCCAGAGGCAGTAAGGCCCCAAGACACCAAAGCATCAAATAAAAGAAAATAAAAAGGCCTGATTAATATAGGCATATCTCATTTTATTGTACTTCGCTTTGTTGTGCTTCACAGATATTGTGGGTTTTTGTTTTTGTTTTTGTTTTGTTTGTTTTTTTTTTTTTTTTAATTTTTTTTTTCAACGTTTTTTATTTATTTTTTTGGGGACAGAGAGAGACAGACAGAGCATGAACGGGGGAGGGGCAGAGAGAGGGAGACACAGAATCGGAAACAGGCTCCAGGCTCTGAGCCATCAGCCCAGAGCCTGACGCGGGGCTCGAACTCACGGACCGCGAGATCGTGACCTGGCTGAAGTCGGACGCTTAACCGACTGCGCCACCCAGGCGCCCCTGTTTTGTTTGTTTTTTATTTTACCAATGTGGCAATGCTGCATCAACGAAATCTGTTTGCCCCATTTTTCCAACAGCATTTGCTCACTTCGCATCTCTGTGTCATATTTGGGTCATTCTCACAATATCTCAAAATTTTCATTATTATATTTGTGATGTATTCGTGATATATTATTATTATATTTGTGGTGGTGATCTGTGATCAGTGATTATGACTCCCTGAAAGGTAAATGATGGTTAGCATATTTTAGCAATGAGGTTTTTTTTTTTTTTTTTCAGTTTATTTTGAGAGACAGAGAGAGAGAGCATGCACACACACAAGCAGGGGAGGGGCAGAGAGAGAGGAGAGAGAGTGAGAATCCCAAGCAGGCTCCAAACTGTCAGTGTGGAGCTTGAGCCCGTGAACTGTGAGATCATGACCTGAGCCAAAGTCAAGAGCTGGACGCTTAACCCACTGAGTCACCCAGGTGCCCCAGCAATTAAGTATTTTTTAATTAAGGCATATACTTTGTTTTTAGACTACAGTACAGTGTAAACTAATTGTTTAAAAAAATTTTTTTAATGTTTATTTATTTTTGATAGAGCAGGACCAGGGGAGGGGCAGAGAGAGGGGGAGACAGAGGATCTGAAACAGGTTCCACGCTGTCAGTGCAAAGCCCTATGCGGGCCTCGAACCTACAAACTGTGAGATCATGACCTGAGCTGAAGTAGGACACAACCTACTGAGCCACTCCAGTGCCCCTAAACTAACTTTTATATACACTGCGAAGCCAAAAAAATTCCTTTCACTCGTTTTATTATGCTATTTGCTTTATTGCAGTGGTCTGGAACCGAGTCAGCACCGGGTCCAAGGTGTGCCTGTACAGGGAGGGAGTGTGCAAGGATGGGGGTGGAAGAAGAAACTCCCCTGCATTGTTGGCCTGTGAACTTCCCATGGGCTCTCCTGATGGCTTCCACTTTCTGTATCACTCCAGCGACGCTTTGACTCCCTGGTAACAGCAGGGCCTCCCCGCAGCAGCAGCTGAGTCCAGTTTACAATTTCCTGTCACTTGCAGAGCCAGCCCCATTGTGCTGTCTCAGAGATACCAGCACCAGGGAGTCAGCGCCCTGTCCCCAAGAGGTCTGGGTCTCAGCCCCATGGAACCCTCTTCCAGATTCAGAGACACCAGCATCCTCCGAGTAGTGCCCAACCTTTTGAGGCCTGCGTTCCAGCTCTGCTGTGCTTTCCTCCAAACTTCCATGAAGTTCGATTACTCACACCTCTTCTCTGAGCTCCTTCAGCCCTGGGGGTGGTAGCTGCTTCCTGCAATTGCTACCTCTCGGTACCTTGATGGTTTTTTTAACTGTTCCTTTAGTGACTTCATTAACAACTTTATACTTAGTTAGCCATGATTTATATTCAGTTCTCTCTGTTCAAATAATTGGTGGGTTCTGTCTCCGGATTGGACTCTGGCTGACTGAGAAAATGTGCCAGAAGGGGATTTTTTTTTTTTTTTTTTGGCATTACTTTGGTTGTTTTTGGATAGAACTCAATGCTAACCTTACCCACAGACAATGGCATGATAGCAATCTGTGGCATGAGAAGACTTCACAATTCAACAAACTATGAACCACAGTCAACTGACTATTGACTATTGACTATTGACTATAGTCAAATGACTGTTGAAAATGCCAGTGGGGCACCTGGGTGGCTCCGTTGGTTAAGTGTCTGACTCTGGCTCAGGTCATGATCTCACGGTTCATGAGTTCAAGCCCAGCTTGGGCTCTGCACTGACAGTGTGGAGCCTGCTTGGGATCCTCTCTCTGCCCCTCCATCACCCTCTCTCTCTTTCTCTCTCTCAATAAACAAACAAACAAACTTTAAAAAAAGAGAAAATACCAGGGGACAAAGTGGCTGTTTCACTTGGTCATTACAGCAGTAATGACAACCACAAGTACCATGGTATAGGAAGAATATTTTTTTTATGTTTATTCTTGAGAGAGAGAGACAGACAGATCATGAGCTGGGGAGGGGCAGAGAGAGAGAGACAGATCATGAGCTGGGGAGGGGCAGAGAGAGAGAGACAGATCATGAGCTGGGGAGGGGCAGAGAGAGAGAGACAGATCATGAGCTGGGGAGGGGCAGAGAGAGAGAGACAGATCATGAGCTGGGGAGGGGCAGAGAGAGAGAGACAGATCATGAGCTGGGGAGGGGCAGAGAGAGAGGGAGAGACAGAATCTGAAGCAAGCTCCAGGCTCCAAGCTGTCAGCACAGAGCCTGACACCAGGCTTGAACTCATGAGCTGTGAGATCATGGCCCAAGCCTAAGTCAGACTCCCAACTAACTGAGTCACCCGGGCGTTGCAGAAGAATTCTTTTGAATGCACCAGAGTGCTTACAGAAAGAAGATGATGAGCTCACATGAATCTTCAGCTGGAATTATGACTGCATTTAAGGAGTAATTAACATATCTTAAAAATGGATGTGTGAATGTCTCAAAAATGGATACAACCATTACTGCAACTTTGCATCTCCTCATTTGGGGGAGAAGATTAGATGTCTCCATTTGTATGAAGGACGGTTTTATTTTGTTAGGTAGAAAGAGTTGTTTTCATTGTCTTATAGGAAGCTCAAATACATGAAGATGTGTGTGTAGGGATGCTGAATAGCCAAAGGGAGGGATGGTGCCATTCATTAAGCTGTTGTCTCTTAACTCCAACTCACCCTTCCATACTCTGCCCTGCGATGCTGGGGCAGGGACCCTGCCAACCACATCTCTGCTTTGTCGAAAGCAGGCTCCCTATGGGCTTTGTCAGTAGGGGATACGAGGGATAGCAAGGTTGAAGGAAGAAGGAACTGGCTTCTTCTCCTGCGTGGCCCAACCTTTATTATCCAGCAAACTTCTTCACCACAGCCACAGCAGATCCCGTGGGGCTTGTGAATCCGGTTTTTGGTTTTCCCAACATTTGGACACTAGCCTTATTGTGTTTCACTCAGAAACCCCAACCACAGCTGACCAGTACCCCTACTCAGAGATCTGAGTTTCAGCTCTGCCCGGCCCCTCCACTAAGCTTGAGTTTTAAACCTTCCCTTTGCTCTCCTAGCCCCGATGGTGGTATTGCTTCCAATAATTGCTTCCTCCCAGACACCTTCTTCTGTTCGTGCCCTGTCAGCTAAACGGTTAATAACTTCATACCTCGGTGACAGTCCTTTAGATGAAATTCCCTCTGCTCAAAGAGTGTGGTTTCTGTATCCTGATCAGACCCTTCCCAATACACATACCTTAGAATGTAGCACTGAAAAACATTTGTTGACTAGCAATAACACTTATTGGGTTCTTACGACCTCAGGCTTTGTTCTAAGTGCCCTACAGGCATTATCTCATTTCATCATCAAAGTAATCTTATAGATAGGAACTATTAGCCCTAATAAAAGGAAAAATCAATACTGATACGTAGTGAGTATTAAATGTAATGTACTGCCAGGTAAAGCAGGGCAACTTGATCCAATACGGAAGTTAGGCCATGGGAGGGGCACCTGGGTGGCTCAGTTGGTAAAACGTCCAACTCTTAATTTTGGCTCAGGTCATGGTCTCACAGTTGGTAGGATCCAACCCCGTGTTGGGCTCTGCACTGACAGTGTGGAGCCTGCTTGGGATTCTCTCTTCCCCTCTCTCTCTGCCCGTCCCCTGCTCGAGTGCACTCTCTCTCTCTCTCTCTCTCAAAACAAACAAACAAACAAACAAACAAACAAACAAACAAACAAAAGAAATTAGGCCATGTGAGATTGTATCTTCAGATGAAGTGTTAGCAAACAACTCAGGAAGCAGGAAAGGTTTACTTTGAGGTAGACAATATACAAGGGCTGAACAGGCCCTGTGAAAACTGACTCCATTCAAAGGCAAAGGTGAGCTTCTAAGGGCAACAGCCCCAGTTTCAGAAGGAAAAGTGATTGGTTGGTTCAAGTAAGTCTCTAGCTTGTCAGCACAAGATTGTTTGGTGTGGAATGGACCTGAGCCCCCATTCCATTTGTGACTTGTTGGAACTTTACTGACCCAAAAAGTCATCGGGTTGAGTCCAAATAGGACAGTTGAGACACAGATCACACGTATGGCAGGCTCATCACCAGGCTCTTCGTTTTGCTGATTCTGATTACTTCTCCCAGAAGCAGTTGCTTTGAGCCCTGACCAATGCCTTCTTGCCTTTTATTAGCAATATAGTCTCAGAGACTTGCAGCAGGTAAGCCTATCTGCAGACGCTCAAGACTTAGCAAACATTTCCTTATCATCTCATTTCTACCACGAGGAACCCGAGCTACAGAGCAGTTAAGTAGCCTCCCCTTGGTCACGCAGCTAGTCAGTGAGAGAGCCAGACATTGGTAAGTAAGTCGGTGGCTTATTTTTCACAGGAATCAATTTCCTGATGCCATTTTCCCCTGCAGGTGCTCATGTGGACCAAGCCTTCCTGGCCAGGCAGGTTGACCTCAGAATTGATACATTTAACCACTTTGTTCTACTGCTTCTAAGGAGGAGAGAGAGGGAAAGAGTGGGAGAGAGGAAGAAAGAAACGAAGAATATAGTATTGTTAAGAGCATGGACTCTGGTGCTAAATAGATCTACGTTAAAATCCCAGATTTGACTTACACCACTTACAACTTTCATGAACTAATTAAGTTACTTAGCTTTTTTAAGGCTCGGTTTTCTCATCTATAAAATGGGAAAAACAATACGTACCTAAAATGGCACTCAGTTTAATCTCTTTCAGATAATTTTTTTAAGCATACCAATTTATGATCCATGACTGCCCCCTAGAGGTAAAATTAAAAATTTGCACTCTATAATTATGCTAAATACAATTCCTGGAAAGCTCTTTTCTTCCCAAACTGTCCAGCAGAAAAGCCAGTAGTGTCTGCAAATCAAATGGTCCAATAACCACTGGTTTGTGGTGTCTCTGATCTCCTTGAGTTGCAATATCAGGCTTCTCCAAATGTAATCAGGAAGGCTTGTTGGGGCGCCTGGGGGGCTCAGTCGGTTAAGCGTCTGACTCTAGGTTTAGACTCAAGTCATGATCTTAGTTTCATGAGTTCAAACCCCGTGTCTGGCTCTGTGCCGGCAGCGTGGAGCCTGCTTGGGATTCTGTTTCTCCCTTCTCTCTGCCCCTCCCCTGCTCACGCTGCCTCTGTTTCTCTCAAAATAAATACATAAACAAAACAAAACGGAATCAGCAAAGTTTGGCCAAGTTGGGTACTGCAGGGCACCATGGCACCAGAGAAGTGTGACTCCCACGAAAAGTCAGTTACTCACTATCAACAGTAACAACAGCACACACAAGACACGAGGCAAACCCAGATATCTTTACAAATGAATTTCTGACATTTCAAAGAAAAGGAAATCATCCCCACCATACACAAACTACTTCGAATAACAATAAAAGGAAGGAAGGAAAGGAGGAAAGCAGGGAGGGGCGAAGGGAGGGAGGGAGGAAGGAAAAGACACCTGGATGGCTCATTGTATTAAGTGGCAACTCTTGGTTTCGGCTCAGGTCATCATCTCGTGGTTCGTGAGTTCGAGCCCATCTCATGGTTCGTGAGTTGGGCTCCGTCCTAACAGTGCAGAGCCTGCTTGGGATTTTCTCTCTCTCTCTGCCCTTCCCACACACACTAGCTCACACTCTCTTTCAAAATAAATAAACTGAAAAAGAAAGAAAGAAAGAAAGAAAGAAAGAAAGAAAGAAAGAAAGAAAGAAAGAAAGAAAAGAAAGCTGACCAATTCACTTTATTAGGTTAAACTAAGTCCACAATCCTTTATCTTAAATTCTTTGGGGCTGAGGAGCTTAGAAAGATAGTGTAATATGTAAGTTGTGTATAACACCCCAGCAAAGTCTGAACCAGCTCCCACAATCAAATATGTTAATATTTTTGCGGTATAACATACTAAGTGGGGTAAATAAATGCTATAAATCGGCTTGCATCAATTCAGATCCGGCTTTGCTGCCAACTGAGTTTGCTGGAAAAGTGCTCTCCCAAAAAAGACACCTATTGTTAGTTCTCAGAACTCTTTGAATTTTAGAATTGCAGGTAAAGATCGTGGGCCTACTAAGGAACGGATGCCAAACAAACCTGGGATGCTAGTATGAGGAAAGAAAATTTAGCCCAAACTTGCTAATATATTTGCAAAACTCCTGAAGTACAATGCTAGCATATAGAATCCAGCAGTGTATAAAACAAACAAACAAGCATATAGCATGAGTCTTTTCTCTCACATTCCTTGACATCTACTTTCAAAATATATCCAGAATCCCACCACTTTTCACCGCCTCCACGGCTATTCCCCATGGTCCACGCCGCCATCTCTCAACTGCATTTCTGTAACAGCCTGCTACCTGACCTCACTCGCCACAGAAGCCAGAACGGTGCCAGTGAAACACATCAGGTCTTGTCACTCCTCCAAGCAAACCTGGGGTGTCTTCCCACTTTATTCAGGATGAAAGTCAAGATTCTTACAATCACCTCCAAAGCGCTACATGATCTGACCTCCCGGCGGTCTTTCTGGCCTCACCTCCTGCTGCTCTCCCTCAGCTCACACCACTTGAGCCACAAGGGCCTTGGAGTTCCGTGAACGGGAGGGAAGACAGGGAGATGTGAGAGCAAGCCCCACGCTAAACACCACGGGTTCCCACTGCTCTTACCTGAAATTCACCAGTTTTTCACGAATAAACACTTCTCAATTTGTTATGTAGCTGAGGCACAGGGGTGCAAGACCAACTGTGCCAGGTATTAGAGACAAAAATCAAATATACATACATATATATGTGTGTGTGTGTGTGTGTATACATATTGTTTTTTTTTTTTTACATTTATTTATTTTTTGAGAGACATAGAGAGACAGAGCGCAAGTTGGGGAGGGGCAGAGAGAGAAGGAGACGCAGAATCCGAAGCAGGCTCCAGGCTCTGAGCTGTCAGCACAGAGCCCGACATGGGGCTCGAACTCACAAACTTTGAGATCATGACCTGAGCCGAAGTCGGATGCTCAGCCGACTGAGCCACCCAGGCGCCCCTATATAGTTTGTTTGGTTTTTTTTTTTTTCTAA
The DNA here is from genome assembly GCF_018350215.1 of Panthera leo. Lineage (NCBI taxonomy): Eukaryota > Metazoa > Chordata > Mammalia > Carnivora > Felidae > Panthera > Panthera leo. The sequence continues at coordinate 30,542,419 of NC_056686.1, forward strand.
TTATACCACACCCACTTAAAGGATGCCTGGTCAGATTCTTCTTGAGAGTGACATTGTTGGTCTGGAATAGTGACAGGTACCCGAGGAGATCCCATAATCAGATCTCACAGCCTCATTTCTACGATCACCTCCCTGGTTTGGCCTGAGACTGGCGAGGCCAATGGGCACAGGCCTTGGTGTCAAAGTGGGAGAGACAGACACACCTGACCACAGTTACAGGGTGTGGTCCAGTTGGCTTCTGGATTTGGCAGCTATGGCTTCTGTCTAAAGGGGCGGGGGTGGGTGTGAAGCTTAACAGGGACTGGTGGATGCCTCCAGAAGGAGGAAAGAGAGAACCAGAAGAGCAGAGGCAGAGGCGAGGGAAAAGGGCATGTAGTAAGGGCCGGAATTGGTATGGAGGTTGGTGTTGACTTACATCCAAGGCCCCTTGTCAAGGGCTCTAGGAGCCTTGTTAACTATCAGCAGCAGGGTTTAAGAAGGAGCTCTGGAGAGTTTAGATGTATTTTGAAGAAAGATCACCCTAGGAAAAAGCTGGAGGGTGGAGTGGAGGTAAAAAGCCACCAACTCTGGGGCACCTGGGTGGCTCAATCGGTTAAGCAGTGGACTTGGGCTCAGGTAATGATCTCACCGTTAGTGAGTTCCAGTCCTGAGAGCCCCCTGCCCCCCCCCCCACCTGTGGACTCTGTGCTCGTGGCAGGGAGCCTGCTTGGGATTCTCTCTCTCTCTCTCTCTCTCTCTCTCTCTCTCACACACACACACACACACACACACAATAAATAAATAAATAAATAAATAAATAAATAAATAAATAAATAAATAAATATTAAACAAAGATTTTTTAAAAATGGGTTTGTCTCGTGTCTGTAGCAGGTTGTCCAAGGGCACGCAGGCGAGGGTGGCCCATAGTTTACTGGCGGTTTTTTATTCGCGGAGCCGGAGGATTCCTCCGAGCTCGGTTTGCCCCAGTACCGCCTACCGCGCCCGGGCGCTGCAGCTCACTCACGGCAGGGCACCTCCCACCGCCCCGGACGCCTGACTGACTGACAGCCAGGGGCGAGGTCTGTGAGCGCCTAGAGGCGGGGGCGGGCCCGGAGGGGCGGGGCCTTGCGGAAGGGGGCGGGCTGAACTCCGGCTTCCGGTAGGTGAGCGCGGTAGCAAGATGGCCACCACCAAGCGCGTGCTGTACGTGGGTGAGCAGGCCCGGAGTTAGGTGGAATTCGGGGCGAACCCGCAGGGAGTGGGTCCTGGCGTAGGGCAGGACGCGTCTACGAACGCGGAGGGCAGCGAGCAGCTGTCTAGGCGGGATCGATGGCGGTACTGCTTTGCTTCAGGGAGTTAGCCCGAGACATAACAGTCTTTCCCGCTCCCTTCCGGGACGGCTGAGCTCTAACAGGAACCCCTTCACCCACTGGACCCGGAGGATTGGTGGAGGAATATTATGGGGCTCCAGATCCTCGCGCTCATTCATTTTATAGACACTCACTGCAGCTCTGGCTCAGTCCCGGCCCCTGCCCTAAAGGAAGGGGTTCCCTGACTAACCGGTAGCAGTGAGAATAACCTCAGTAGCAAAGTTTGATGAGCGCTTTGTAGCCCAAGTAGGGGCAGTTGTGTTTACCGAAAGGGAGCAGCAAGAGCAAAACCCCGAAGATGTGAAAGAGACTTATACGTGGGACGAAGGGGTCATCTTGGGAGAAACCCAGGGAATTGAGGAAGCAAAGGGAAAGTTGGCCGGGCTCGGTTATCAAGAGTCTTTTGTGTACGCTGCTAAGGAGTTTGTATTTTATCCTGAGGACAGTGGGAAATCTTTGAAGCAGTTTAAGCAGTGAAGTAATGGGTTAAAATCTGCATGATCCCAGGATCGCTCCAGTTGGCTGTGTGGAAGAGAGGGAGGGCAGTTAAGAAGCTATTGAAGTAATCCTGGCGCTAAGATGGGCGTCTGTGAGAAGGGTAAAGAGGTGTGTTTCCTTAAGTATGGATGAGGGAGCAAATGAGAAGGGTGCTTATGTACCCAAAGGACTGGATGGAACAGCCCCTCTCCTTGGCTGTCGCATGCTAACTGGGCTGCAGGGACTTCTCAAGAGAATGGAAGACGGTGGTTCAGAAGGCACTTGGCTTCTTTGCAGGTGGGCTGGCAGAGGAGGTGGACGACAAAGTTCTTCATGCTGCTTTTATCCCATTTGGAGACATCACAGATATTCAGATTCCTCTGGATTATGAAACAGGTGAGTCCTTTTCATGCCTTTCATGTTCAGAATACTAAGAGGAAAAAATTCTAAATATGGTTGACATGTAGAAAAGTTCAAGAGGGTGCCTCAGTAGGGCAGCATAATAGTGATCTTGATGGAGAAGGAATGTTCTGAGTCTTGTGGTTGTAAGCTGTAACATAACTTGCAGAGTCCCATCTGTTGAGTGTGAGATAACAAAATTTTCAATAGCCCAGTAGGAAGATAGATTTTGAGCTACGGGGCGATCAGACTTCTTTCAAACTACCTGCTGGGTACCCTACCACCCCTGCTCCTTTCTTGGCAGCTGCACTGTTAATCAGGGCACCAGGGAAGCTCAGCCCCAACTGAGGGACTTTGGCCCCTACTTACCTGGGGGAGTTTTCCTTCAATTGCTATCACAGGTACAGTGCAGTTTTTCTACTTTCCCTTTCTTGTCTTTTTTAAGATTGGAGTTTTAGGCCTAGATCAGTCATCGACCCTGCACGATTATTAGCAAGGTCTTTAAACTCTCTGGGTCTGGGATCTTTATCTGTAAAAATCAATATGGGCATACTTTGGAGATATTGCAGGTTTGGTTCCAGACCACTACAATCAAACCAGTATCGCCGTAAGATGCATCAAGTTAATTTTTTGCTTTTCCATATAAAAGTTACATTAACCTATACTATAGTTATTAAGTGTGCAATAACATGTCTAAAAAAGCAATGTACCACCTTAATGAAAACATACTTTATTGCTGAAAAATGCTAGCCATAACATGAACTTTCAGAGAGTTGTAATCCCTAATCACAAATATAATAATGACGAAAAAGCTTGAAATACTGTGAGAATTACCAAAATGCGACACAGACACAAAATGAGCAAATGTGGTTGGGAAACTGGTGCTGACAGAATTGCTTGGTGCAGGGTTCCCTTCTCAGTTTGTAAAAGATTATATCTATGAGACACAACAAAGCAAAGTGTAATAAAACCAGGTATACCTGTAAGGTTATAGTGGTTCTCTAAAGTTAGTTGGTTTAATTAAGTTAGCACTGTTGTGCTTGGCCTTTTAAGTTAGGTCAACATTTTTCTGAGGGTAAAGAGTGAGCATGCTAATCCAGGTTTTAAGATTCATGCTTTATGCACAGTTGATGCTCAAAATGTGTATTTGGAACCAATAATTGATAAGTTAAATAACTTAATTTTTCTACTTGTCTTGTATGCAGAGGTTAAGGCTTTAATTTGGCTTTGGTAAGAATTGAATGCCTTAAAGATTAAAAGTACAGTTCAGGGGCGCCTGGGTGGCTCAGTCGGTTGAGCGTCCGACTTCAGCTCAGGTCATGATCTCGCGCTCCGTGAGTTTGAGCCCTGCGTCGGGCTCTGTGCTGACAGCTCAGAGCCTGGAGCCCGCTTCAGATTCTGTGTCTCCCCCTCTCTCTGCCCCGCTCCTGCTCATGCTCGGTCTCTCTCTGTCTCAAAAATAAATAAAAACATTTAAAAAATTAAAAAAATAATAATAATAATAAAAAAATAAAAGTACAGTTCATTCTTTAGCCATGTTTTCTAAAAGACAGAGTTCAATATTATTGGAAATATTGTTCAAACCAGGAAGAATCAAAGAAGGAGATTCTTTCTTACAAAATAGTGATTGGGTAGAATTTCCAATGTCGGGATATGGCATGTGATTGACTTCCCTGTCCTTGTGACCATATTTCTTCCCATTGCCCCCAGTGGTAATTACTTGTTTTTGTTTTCCCTTTTTTTTTTTTCCTTTCAGAAAAGCACCGAGGATTTGCTTTTGTTGAATTTGAGTTGGCAGAGGTGAGAAAATTCTGTGTTACTTCTGTTTATTAGTCTTTGTTTTGTGTTAATGTTGTTACTGATTACAAAGGGAACCAGTCTCCATTTGGTTAGGTGTCTAGGCCTCTTGCTGAGGCTTCCATAGAGACATGAAGTGCTGCTTAATGGAAAGCTTCCCATCTGTTAATAACATTTAGAGAGTTAACAACACAGACCTGCCCTTCTTGCTCTGCACAGCTCCTGCAGCCCTGCTCACTGAGCATTCCTGCCTGGCCACACTGGTGATCATTTCTTAGGTCTTCCTCTAGATGGCAAATTGCTGAAGTGCTCTTTGTTAGACACACATACAACCAAGGCAGGAGGTATAAGATGTGACTTTTTCCTATTTTGTTTTAATTTTGTTTTTCTGCTGCCATGTATGCATTTAGACACCATAGGAAGCTAAACTTGTACCTTGTCTTTTCTCGGCAGGATGCCGCGGCAGCTATTGACAACATGGTATGGCTGAGAATCTTCATTCCTAACTGAAGTTGCTTTTTGGTGGTACAGAGAGTCCTTATGCCTAGACTGGTTTGCCTAACCTCCAAAGTTACAGGGTTGCACGGGGAAGTAAAAGTTGTCATCGTATGCAAATATTTGCTGTGAAATGATCACTTGTAAGATTGGTCCTTACTCAAACGGCCTTCCCCATTTACCAGTGATATAAATTCTAATCATCCCTATTGGCCAGTCTCTCACTGACTGCCCCATGTCTGGGATAATCGCAAACACTATGTAAGTTGGTTGCACGGTGAAATCACACGTTTTGCAAAAGAGGCAGAATTTCATGAAACATCGGACCAGTGACAAGTAAGAAGAGAAGTTCAGTAAGGGTAATGGCAGGGTGTACTACTGCTGTGGAAGATTTGAATACCCTGGAGAAGACTTTGGGAATAATGATGAATCTCTAGAGTATTTGTGGCGTCTTTGTGATTTTCATATCAGATATGACGTGCAATAATGTCATATACTGTTGACAGAATTTTGTTGGAAAACCACTGCAAACTCATCAGCACCCGTTACGTCTTTGCTCTACAAATTAGTACATAATTAAACCTGAAATTTATAAGAAATTTATTTCCCTTACTTTTAGTTTCACCACAACAAAATCCTGGTCCTTTTTTTTTTTACCCCCCTTCTCTTTTTACTCTGAATTTGTCTTCACTGCTCTAAATGGATTTATGATAAGTGACCTTTCCCAGTACTAGTTATCTTTGGATGATAAAGTTCTCCTTTACTCCTGTTCTGGTACCCATTCACAGAACATATTCCTTAGCCCTCAGAGATCATTTCTCACCATTTCAAAGCAGATCTTGACTTTTGAAGGTGAACCCAAGTACTTGGAAACTGCAATTACCTGTGTAATTCCAGAGCATTCTGGAGTTACTTTCAGGAGCACCCCCGGGGCGGGGGGGGGGGGTGGGGTGGGGTGGGAATTGCAGCCCCTGGGCTGCTGTGTGGTAGGCACACAGCTTGTTGTTAGCGGTCAGGGATTCAGGGAGAATAAAGCATGAGCATGTCTCAGATGTATTAGAAGCAAATGCAAAGCTGTCTGACTCTCTTTTAACCTGACAAGAGTTTAAGCAGCTGGATTTTCGATCTTTTCAGAATGAATCTGAGCTCTTTGGACGGACAATTCGTGTCAATTTGGCAAAACCAATGAGGATTAAGGAAGGCTCTTCCAGACCAGGTGAGCGGGGACAACCACAGATTCCACATCACATCCTCCATTGTGGCCTTAGTCACATTTTTATTCCTGTTTACTTGGAAGTAGGCACTGAATACCACTCCAGATGGATAGTAGAGGATGGTTCACGTTGGCAAAGGGCATGCGCCACCTTTGTGGGGAATGAAAAGAGTTTGAGCTTCTCAGAGTGATTGTCTGTATTATAAGAGAAACCCTGCCCGATCTCTTCTCTTCCCCAGTTTCTCGGCACTTTGCTCATCAAGGCTGGAACTGGCAAGGCTGTGCCTTCACCCTTGATGTAGTTTTTTTTACTTAATTCTTGATGTCGTTTTTTTTTTACTTAGCCTCGTACGAGCTGGACTTCAGGGCGGACATTCCTGTTGGGAACTTTCCTTACCCTTGGGAGTTCCTCAGCAGAAGTGTCTGGCTCAGAGGGCCATGGAGTATGTTCCACTTTGCCGACCAAAACAGCTAGTGAGCAGCTGGCCGTTAGCTTGAATTTCTTAGCATTTGTTCGATTCTTCTCCTTTCAGTGTGGTCAGATGATGACTGGTTGAAGAAGTTCTCTGGGAAGACTCTCGAAGAGAATAAAGAGGAAGAAGGGTCAGAGCCTCCCAAAGTGGAGACCCAGGAGGTGAGAGTGAAGGCATGCGCTTCTATAGGAGACTTTTTTTTTTTTAAGTTTTTATGGAAATTTGCAAATATATACACAAAAGCAGAGAGAATGAAAAGCAGACTCTTAGTGTTGTGACGAAGGTGGTATTGAGTGAGTGAGTGAGAGGCTCTAGTTCTTTTAGCCTTGTGCCCTGTGTCATAATGAGCTGCTCTGGTCTGCCTAGTCCCGTGTTGGGATTGCCTACTGACGAGGGGGAAGCCTGAGGTGAGGAAGGTGAACGAGTGGTCCTCTTCACCCCTCCTGCCCAGTCCCTCCTTCACTGAAGTGCTTTACAGAGGCTCACTGTCTCCCTGTCGCTGCCCTGATTCAGAGGAGGCAGGCCAGCCTCCTTCCCTCAGTCTGTACACAGGTTCGAGGCTCTCCCTTCCCAGGAGGAGCCTGCCAACACTCCCTCCTGACTCTAAGCATCCCTCCCTGGCTGGCTCCCCGGGCTTCCCCTTTCTTCCTTGTGACTGTTGTTCTCTAGATTTCATTCTTGGCTCATGGTGTCTGTCTCTCTCTCTCCATCTCCCCTCCTCTCCTTGGTTGAAATTTTTTGTTTTAATGTTTATTTTTTGAAAGAGAGAGAGAGACAGAACACAAGCGGGGGAGGAGCAGAGAGAGGGGGAGACACAGAATCCGAAGCAGGCTCCAGGCTCTCAGCTGTCAACACAGAGCCCAACGCAGGGCTCGAACTCATAGATCACGAGATCATGACCTGAGCTAAAGTCAGACGCTTAACTGACTGAGCCCCCCGGGCACCCCAGCAGTCACTGATTTTTTTTTGCAGCCTCTCCCATGCTGTTACCTTTCTTGGCCTCTGTTTCTAGTGTCCAGCTTTCAGATCTTTCGGCTGCAAGTCTCACAGGCAGCTTAGAGTTGCCCAGCATGAGTGCCCTCCTCTCTCTAATCTTGCTCTCCATCTTGTCAATTTGCCACCATCCAGCCGCACACACACTGTCCCAAGCCAGAAATTTGGTTGCAAAGCAGAGCACACACATGGCCTTCACAGTCCAAGGAGTAACCTTAGATCCCCCTCTTTAGAACGGCCAGCACATCATCAAATGCTGCCAAGTGTTCTCAGACTTTCCTGAGTCCCCCTCCTTGGTTTGTCCCATTGCCCCAGTTAGCCTCTCCTTGTGCGGATAATTGCAGAAGCTCCCTAACTAGTCTTCTGGCTGCTGACCTCTCTCTAGTCCTTCATTGAGACAGACGGAATGAACTGTTTAAAGCACAGACTGAGTCAGAATCTGTGACTCCCTCTCTGCCACTCCCCAGCTCATGCTCTGCCTCTCAAGAAATAAATAAACATTAAAAAAGAATTATAAAAAATCAATAAATAAAGCACAGACTGAGCCCCTGATTCCTGCTAAGACTTCTTCAGTGGCTCCCATTGCCTGTCCCGAGGAAGAAAGTTGGGGTGTGCTCCCCAGTTCCTGTCCTCTCACCTCACCCTCTGTCTCCCTTCCACTCTCCCGCTCCGGTCCCCACTTCAAGCTCAGGAAAACCAGTCTCTGTTTCACTGTACGTCTTTGCTTTTGTGCAGGCTACGCCGGTGTTTCTTGCCTGTCCCTTTCTAGGCAGTAATTCTGTGAGTGTAGGGGCCTTGTATTAAGTATCTTATTAATTAAAAAGTGAGGTGGGTGAATGTGGTTAAGAGCGCGGGATCGGGGGTGGGGTGGGGTGGGATGATTTAGGCCTGAATTCCGGCTTCACCATTTAACCACTTCTCTGACCTTGGGCAAGTTACTGAACTTCATTGTACCTCAGTTTCCCCACCTCTAAAATGGGGATAAATAGCAGTACTGATTGATCTTTAGGGTGGTGGTAAAGACCTGATGAGCTAGTATATGTATCCTTCAGAGAATAGTACCCTGTACTCGGCAAGTGCTGTGTGAATGTTTGCCGCTGTGGTTGCTAGTGGCAAATAATAGTAATAGTATCCTCAGTGCCAGCGGGCGACCTCAGTGCACTGCTTGACTTTTCTCTTTGGAACACATGTGACCCCAGCAAATGTCTCCTTATCCTCTTCTTAGCCTTGTCTCCTTGGGGTGTAAATCAAGGCCCCTGCCTCCCCCATTGTCTTCTGAGCACACCAGAGGGCTGCCCTCCCGGCTTCCGTTGTAGCCAGCCTGTGGGTGCGCAGGTCTGAGCATAGAAAGGAGGAGGTGGCGTCTTATTTAATTGGAGTGAGGTGGGTTTGAACGTGTCGAGAGCTACCTTCTGTGGGCCAGAAAAGTGTTCCGTGACCGCAGGGCAGGGTGAAGTGAGCTCGCGTGTCTGAGGGTAAGTGTGATGAGGTAATGAGCCTGCGGGGTGGGGCTCAGGTTAGCTGGTGCTGAGGTGTCCTGTCACTGGGTGTCCGGCCGGGGGCTGCGGCCGTGGCCTTCCCTTTCACGGCCCAGGGCCTTCCCTGCCAGCATCTTGCTGCAGCCCGCTCGCGGCTGTTGGGTTCTTGGTGCATATTCGGAATACTTGCTCTCCTACTTGGGGGTCAGAGTTCTCCCCAACTTAATGATTTCTCCTGCACCCAGGGAGAGCCTGCTGCGAAAAAGGCCCGATCAAATCCTCAGGTGTACATGGACATCAAGATTGGGAACAAGCCAGCCGGTCGCATCCAGATGCTCCTGCGTTCAGACGTTGTCCCCATGACGGCAGGTGAGTGGGACTTCGGGCAGGATGCCGGTGGCTGAGCAGTGGCCTTCCCAAGGTCCTCACTGCCACAGTTCTTGTGCCCTTGACACTGTCTCTGACCTGAGTTGACTTGAGGCATCTCAGATCCTGGGATCTAGGAACAAAAGAGTCGAAGCAGGCACTTTTGAAGCTTTATAGGTGCTGGTTTACTATTTTTTTAACAATAATTGTTTTGTTTTGTTTTGTTTTTAACACAAGTAAACATGTATCCATGCTCAAAACAAAACAAAAAACAAGTACCATACACACGTACTGCAACAATACTGACGGCAGTAAGTTGAAAACTTAAATGTTTTTCCCTCTCTCCACATCCAGTTTTACTCTCCAGAACTAACTACTGTTAACGAACAGTTTCTTGAGTTTCTCGTGTAAATATTGACTTCTGTTTATTCTTTTTTTACATCTAGTTTCATTATGTAGGTGTCAGTTTCACAAAGTTTGTCATGAAAAACCGCACTCCCCTGGTACTGTGCCCCTGCCCTGGGCACCTCCCTCCACCCCCCCAACACCATCTGCTGCTCCCCAGAGGCAGCCAGTTTCAACTCTTAGCTGGTTCTTTTGGTTTTTGTATTGGTAGATGAGAGATTTTTTTTTTTAATGTTTTTATTTATTTTTGAGACAGAGAAAGACAGAGCGTGAGCAGGGGAGGGGCAGAGAGAGGAGAGGGAAACACAGAATCTGAAGCAGGCTCCAGGCTCTGAGATGTCAGCACAGAGCCCGACGCGGGGCTTGAACTCATGGACTGGAGATCATGACCTGAACCAAGTCGGACGCTAAACTGGCTGAGACACCCAGGTGCCCCAGTAGATGAGAGATTTATATTGCTGCTCCCTGGTTTTTTCATTTTAGACATCTGTTGGCTCTTCTACTTCAGGAGATAAGGAATCAGCTTTTTAAATCCCTTTCCCTGCCCCGTTATCTTCCTGACATATATAGTTGCCATAAGCTTGGTTAAGTTGGAGGTTATTTTAACTATTTAACATCATACTATAGTAATTGCCATTCACACAGAGCATTTTGTTTTCCTGGGATCTGTAATTGTCTTGTTTTCACGCAAGCTCTGTCTATGCATTTATTCCTGATGCTCTCCCAAATTCTGCTGCCTGCGTAAATCTCTCCTCATGTTCACACACACCAGATATTCTGTCGGTTTCCCTCTCCTGTAGAAGTCCTCCTTAGAGCCTTCTAACTCTCTTTAGCCTGGACCATTGCTTTCCCAGCCTGCTGCACAGCTAGTGTCACGGGCTCTCCTGTGTTCTCTGCTGTCTTCTTTTTTGGTGTATTCCCTCATTTTAGTAGAAGACATGCTTCTGTAGCATCTGCAGGAAAGAGCTTGGGAGGTAAGTTTTTTGAGACTGAAATCTAAACATAAGTACCTTCTCACTTGACTGATAGGGTACAGAATTCTAGAGGAGTCTAAGGTCATTCTGATTCTTGGTCCTTTATATAAAGCCCTTTCTTTCTCTCTAGTGCTGAGCTTTCCAATACAGTAGCCACTAGGCACATGTCACTGTTTAAATTAAATAAAATTAAAATTAATTTCCTGAGTTACACTAGCCAAGTGCTTTTCTTTTTCTTTTTTCTTTCTTTTTTTTAATATTTGTTTTAATATTTGTTAATTTTTTTAAATATTTGTTAATATTTTTTTAATATTTGTTTATTTCTGTGAGAGAGGGAGACAGTGTGAGCTGAGGAGGTGGGCAGAGAGAGAGGGAGACACAGAATCAGAAGCAGGCTCCAGGCTGTCAGCACAGAGCCTGACGCAGGGCTTGAACCCACAAACCGTGAGATCTGAGCTGAAGTCAGACGCTTAACCAACTGAGCCACCCAGGTGCCCTCCAAGTGCTTTTTTTTTTTTTAATTTTTTTTTTAATGTTTATTTGTCTTTGAGAAAGAGAGACAGAGTATGAGCGAGGGAGGAGCAGAGAGAGCGGAGACACAGAATCCAAAGCAGGCTCCAGGTTCTGAGCTGTCAGCACAGAGCCCAACACGGGGCTCGAACTCACAAAACGAGAGATCATGACCTGAGCCAAAGTCAGATGCTTAACTGACTGAGCCACCCCCGAGTGCCCCTACACTAGCCAAGTGCTTAAGAGCTGTTAGATAGCCCTGGCCTAGAGGCCCTTAGGGTGTCTGTGCTGTGTTCTGAAACCATGTGCCTTTGGATAGATCTTACATCCATCATGCTGGATATTCAGTGGGGGACCTACTGTATTAGTTTTCTATTGCTTTTGTCACTGATTACCACAAACTTAGTGGCTTTCAGCAACACAAATTTATTATCTCCCATCTGGAGGCCAGGTCACTCCCTTACTGGAAGCCCTACAGGAGTATGTTTCCAGGGGCATCAGGTTGTCAGCAGAATTCAGTTTCCTGCATGTGTAGGACTGAGGTATCCCATCCTTGCTGCTGTCAACTGAAAGCTGTTCCCAGTTTCTGAAAGCTCACCACTTCCTTCCTCCATCTTCAGAGCCAACAGTGGTGATCCAGTCCCTCTCACATTTTGAATCTCTTAGCCAGGAAAAGTTCCCCTGTTACAGGTTCATGATTCTGTTAGGCCGCTCTGGATAATTGGGGCCGAGGTCCATCCATAACCCTAATCACATCTGCAAAGGCTCTGTTGCTATATCACGTTCTCAGGTTCCAGGGACTGGTATGGATGTCTTTAGAGAGATGTTTCTCCTGTGTACCACACCCACAGGACAGTGTTTTATCCTCTGGTTGGGGAAATTTCTTTCAATTACTTCTTCACTTTTGTCCCCTCTGATTTCTCTCTTCTCTCTTTCAGGAACCTTCCTAAGTGTCTTTTGTTTTTGTTTTTGTTTTGTTTTTTTTAATGGCGTTCTGTGCTTATTTCACAGAGGTGATAATTCATCTTTCTGGGGACATCACTAAAGTTTTGTCTTCCTGTGGCTTATGTTTCAAGTCCCTTTTTCCTGAGTTGTTATGTTTTGCTTTCTTTTTTGGTCTGTTTGTTTTGGTCTTTGCTTTTCACGTTAGATGCCTTCCTCATCTTTAAGAATGGGGCCCTAACAATCTGCCTGGAAACTTCCTAGGCATCAGTAAGGCTTGCCGGCTGAGGCTTTCCACCTGTGGGATGAGTCGGTTGGGGTCTTTCTCTGTCAGACCCCGGATGTTCGTTCCCTGACTTCTGTTCTCTTTGACAGCACAGAGTCCTCTGAGAAGAGTCTAGTCTCCTGCTAGAGGCTCTTACATCCAGCTGTTTGCCATCTTGGTCTGGAGAGACGGGGGCAGTATGTAAACTTTCACTTGATCTCCATTTGTCATTACAGTACCTCTGCCCTCGGCTACATGTAGTATAGCCAGTCCAGAGACCCTCTGCCTTAACCTACCAGAGAGAGTAGACCTCCAGCCAGCTACTGGGGAGGAAGGGGTTAGCTACTTTCTTAACAGGCTTTCAGCCAGCTTTCCTGTTTTCAGAACCACCTTTACCCTGTACTTGAGCTTTTGGCATTTCTGCAACATAAAGCGAGTTGCTTCTTGGCTCTTCTGACTTAAGAGCCAGCTTTCCTTTTTTTTTTTTCCTTTTTTTGAATGTTTCAAATTTTTATTTAAATTCTAGTTAATTAACATATAATATTAGTTTCAGGAGAACTTAGGGATTCATCGCTTAGGGTTTGCCTCACTCTTTTTTTTCCCCTTCCCCTGTGTTCATCTGTTTTGTTTCTTTTTCTTTTCTTTTCTTTCTTTCTTTTTTTTTTTTTTTTGAGAGAGAGAACGTGCAAGCAGGGGAGAGGGGCAGACAGAGAGGGAGAGAGAGAATCTTAAGCAGGCCCCATGCTCAGCATCATGGTTTTCCCAATGCCGCCCACCAGCTCCTGACCCTGCATTCCAATCCTGAGACAGGAGAAGGTGGTGCAGAGCTCCCCGGCCGCCATGCCCACTGCACAGCCCATCACAAAGCACATCTTCATGTGGTCAAAGCAGCTCGGCTGGGACTGTCTATAGGGCTCTACGGCCACTGGCATTTCATTCTTGGCTTCGGTCACACTTCTGCGTCTCACGTGGAATGCAAGGCGAGGTGTGCCCAAAGCCTGAGGAACTGCTCTAGTTTTTAACCTCAGCATCTTTTCCTTTCTCCCCACCAGAGAATTTCCGATGCCTGTGCACCCATGAGAAGGGCTTTGGCTTTAAGGGAAGTAGCTTTCACCGCATCATCCCCCAGTTCATGTGCCAGGGCGGCGATTTCACGAACCACAATGGCACTGGGGGCAAGTCCATCTACGGGAAGAAATTCGATGATGAGAACTTTATCCTCAAACACACAGGACCAGGTGGGACCCGATCAGGGCGTGGTGGCACATGGGGCCAGGCCAGTGGCTTTGTGGGTGGAGGGCTCAGGTCTGCAGGCGAACTGGTTAATGATCCAGCACCTGCATGTGGCCTGGCTGGTGTCGGGGAAGCGGCTTCCATTCACACACTGCCCATCCTCCCTGTCCGCACTCCCTGGGGCCCACCATGTGAGCTCTCTTAGTCCCTGAGCCTGGCTGCCCCATCTCTGTTAGATGTTCCTCTCTGTCTTAGTGGTTGGTCCCCCAGCAACTGGAGAAAAACAACTGTACTGAATGGTCATCTTGAAACTTACGACCACACTTCTTCAGGGGCCCCTGGCAGCGTTACTAGAGTCCCCTAGTTACTAATGCTCAGTCCCAGTCAAAGATGACGGTTCCTCCCTTCGCTCCCGAAACCTCCATGTCACCCTCCAAGCATGACCTCCTGCGTCTCCTGACACGGGCCCGCTCTGCCTTCCCTCAGGGCAGGGCACGAGCTGTGGTCCGGACCTCATCCTTGCTCCCCTACCTGGGAACCGGGCTCCTGTGGTTGTCCCTCTGCTGCCTTGTGTAACCCACACCCTCTGCCCCGCTGGATCAGCCCGTCTGTGTAAAAGCATATGGTACCTGTGTTTTAAAAAACTCCTTTGACTTGTGTCCCTGTTAGCTATCTTCCATGCCTCTCAATCCCCTTGAGTAAAACTTCTTGAAAAAGTTGTGTAGACTCCCTGCCTTTTGTTCTCTCTATGCCCCTTCAGCCAGACTTCTAGCCCCACCTTTACTGAAACCACCCTTCCCACGATGCCAAGAGCATCCATCTTGCCAGTAGCCAGCTCGTGCCACCTCCCGGCAGCATTTACACTGCGCCATCTACAGACATCCCTCCGACGGCCAGGAGCCAGGGGAGAAGGAGCTCACGTGCTTGTTCTCTCTCCCCCAGGCCTACTCTCCATGGCCAACTCCGGCCCAAACACCAACGGCTCCCAGTTCTTCCTGACGTGTGACAAGACGGATTGGCTGGATGGCAAGCACGTGGTGTTCGGGGAGGTCACAGAAGGCCTGGATGTCTTGCGGCAGATTGAGGTGGGTGGCTTCCCCGGGCCCTGGGTGCATAGCCCTGTGGGAGAGCTGGAGAGGGGCCACGGCTGCTCCCAGGGAGGGCTGCTTCTGCTCAGGCAGGGGTGGGCAGATGGGGAGGGTATCCCTAAGCCAGTCCTTACTCTCCACCCTCCCGTGTTTCTCCCCCTCTTCTGTCCCCACAAAGGCCCAGGGCAGCAAGGATGGGAAGCCAAAGCAGAAGGTAATCATTGCCGACTGTGGGGAGTACGTGTGAGTCCGCAAAGTCTCGGCACTGCCCCTGCGTATCCAGGAACTGTCAGCCTGGGAACCAGCACCTGAGGGTGTCTGTCCCCTTTGTGGCAAGCAGGGGTTTGTGTCATGGCCCTTCTTGGACTCAGCTCGGAGCAACTCTTCTGCAGGTACGGCCTGGGCTCCCTCTGGCTCTTTCCCAGGCGTGGCCGTGGGCCTGGGAGCCGGCACAGGGGCCGCCTTCCCCACTGGACAGGCTGTGCGTGGCCTTTTCCGGCCTTTGCTGCCATGGCTTCTCCTTGGCCTGCCAGTGTGGCTCCTGGACGTTTCTTCTAGTAAAATAAATCCTAGTTCCTGTACTGCCGAGTCCAGCTAGTTCCTAGCAGTTGTCAGAGATTATGTGTGTGGCTAAGCTGTCCTGCTGAATTAGGCTGGCAAAGGGATGGGGCATAGCTTTTCTCTACTCCCTTGGATAGTTCCCTGAGATGCCAAGTAATAGATCTTCAAGCCAGGTTCCCTTGTCAGATCATTGTCAGAACGGTGGAAATCAAAGAGAGTGGAGAAATTCCTGTCTTCTGCTGCCTGTGCTCCTAAACTCATGCTGGCTAGTCTTGTAGGCAGCAAGCATAGTTACAACTCTCAGCGATTCATGTGTTTATTTCTTCATATTCACTCTACAGATATTAAGTAAGCTCTGTGCCCAGCGTAGGGCTTGAACTCACAACCCAGAGGTCAGGAGCCACATGCTCTACTGACTGAGCCAGCCAGGTGCTCCCATTCTACAGAATTTTTCACACAATATTTTAACTCAAAATGCCTTCTTTGTGCCACGTACTGTGCTTATTTGTCTGGAGACAGGATGTCACCCAGCTACCTGGGTCTAACCAACCTGCTGCCTTTTTTGTGAATAAAGTTATTGGAACACAGCCACATCCATCTGTTTACATATTCTCTATGGCTGCTTCCTTATCACAGTGACAGAGCTGAGTAGTTGGTGACAGATACTATATGGTCCCCATGTTAAAACTCTCCAGAGAAACAGAACCAATAGGATGTGTGTAGACATGTGTATATATAGAGATTTATTTTAAGGACTTGGCTCCATGACCGTGGGGCTTGCAAGTCAGAACTCTGCCGGGCAGGCAAGCAGGCTGGGACCCAGGGAAGAGTTGATGTTGCAGGTCAAGTCTGAAGGGCTGTCTAGAGGCAGAATTCTTCCTCCCTCTGGCAAGCTCAGTCTTTTCTCTCTTAAAGGCCCTCGACTGATTGGATGAGGCCCACCCACATTTTGGAGAGTAATCTGCTCTACTTCCAGCCTGTTGCTTTAAATGTTAATCACATCTGAAAAGTACCTTCACAGCAGCATCTGGACTGGTGTTTGACCAAAAACTGGCTGTGGTGGCCCAGCCAGGTTGACACACAAAACTAACCAACACAGACTCAAAGCCTAAAATATTTATGACATGAACCTTTGCAGAAAGTTTGCTGATGGCTTAAACAAACGGTCCCACCCCATGCCGAGCTCACAGTCTGGTCCTCCTAATGCAGCCACTGCTTGGAGCTCAAGCTTCTCTCTCCATGCTCAGCCAGGTGGCTTTCAAGCATCCCTCACCTGCTGAAGGCCTGAGCAGGGACGAGCCCTGTGGCCACTAGGCACCTCTCTGGTTGGGTTGCTAGGACCATTCAGAATCCATGGGGCTGGGCTTTTTGATGTTAAGATCTGGACGAGCCTGGTGCCTCCTGGCCCTGGTGACCCCAGGATAGCTCCTGTGAGGGATGTTGGCTGAGCTCCTACTTGGGGTTTCTGTCTTCCTTGTGGCTAGGATGTACCACATGGTTACCCTTGACCCTACAGAGCTCCCAAAAGAGACCTTCCCTCAAAGCACAGGCCCCCACTCTGAGGGCAAACTATGGCCATCACAGGTCAGCCACCAGGAAAGGATGTGTATAAAAGGGTATAGCACAGCCACCTCCCAAGAGGGGACTGACTCCTATGATGACCTTGTTGCTTTCTCTTGTTCCTTGGTAGCACCCACTGGGTGCCAGTGCCCCTCCCAGTGTGCTACGGACCATCTGCAGGTGTTATCCCTGTATCCACAGCAGAACCCTATACAGAGGTAAACCAAGGCCTGGGTGACATGGCTACAAAGTCCCAGAACATGGTAGAGCAGGATAGGAAGCTCAGCCCGCCTCCCCGTAGTTAAGTGGGGTCCTGGGAGGTTTATTGGGCTCTAGCCTCGGCCTATGGCAGGGGGCCCAAGGCCCTCAGGGAGACACATAGTCCCTATAGTTGGCCTGGACCCTTTGGGGAGACCTAAGGAAACAGGGTTCTTCCCTGCCAGACAGGAGGTGCCCCAGAGCCTGGGGAGCAGTGGCCTGGCTACCTGATCAGCTCCTCACAGCATACTACCAAACCTGTTACTTGGGAAGGCTCTGGTCCTTCGGAAGTGTACCCAAGGGTGTCTGAGGTAGCTTCCTGGTCTGCATGCGGATTGCCTCAGCCCCAGCACCTCAAACAGGGCTGGGTTTTGCCAGTGCACTGACTCCTTCAGGTTGTGGCCCCAGAGTTGGTCCCGTGGCTGCTGGAGTTTCCTCTTTGACAGCACATCAGCCCTCGGATGTGGCTGGCTGTGATGTCACAGTCCCAAAAGCCTGCAGCAACACTCCAGGAAGGGATTTGGGACCTACTTTTTAGTTGTGAACACAGTCTTGTAGGCTGCGGGTGTTAAAAACCAAGAAAGCCATGTTTTCAAAAAATATTAACAGGAAAATTTCTACTACATAATGAAGTGGGAAAAGCATATTTCAAAGCAATTTATATGATACGGTGTGATCCCAATTTTGTAAAAATACTTATCTATAACATGTAAACCTCTAAACATGTGTATCCTAAGGAAAAAGCCTAGAAACAAATTCACTAAAATACTGTGTTTATGAATCATACAACTGTGACAATTTCAGATTTTTTTCCCCAATTTGTCCTCCAAAACTGCATTATTTTTGTAATAAATGAAAAACCTGTTTTTTAAAAGATGGGTTGAGTGCTTTGTACCTTTAAGCAGGCTGGTGGGATCCCCTTGCCCCTGGGAACATGGGAAAAAGGTTCACAGCCTTGGCCGTAACCAGGCACTTTCCTCAGGCCTTGAAAGTAAGTGGGAACACAAAGTCCTCCCTCCAGAGACTGCAGGGTGTAGATTTTCAGGAGAAAGCACAACTCTGAAATAAGTACACCATCACCTGCAGAACACATTCTGGACAAGCACAGAAAGAGATCAGCAGATCCTTTTGTAATGTCAACAGGTACCAGTTGCTAAGTGTTTTTATGGCAGACATTGTCCTAAATGTGTATGTACATATCTGATCTTTCCAATAGCCTTGGAAGGAAAGAACCAATATCCTACCCTACCACAGAAAAGGACCCAAGATTCACATCCATTTGGCTCCAAAATGCTGTACTCTTGCTGTGCTGCCTCTGTTCCTTTGGTAATTTTCCAGGACAGGTTACCTCCCCACCTGAGAAAACCCTGGACACAGATGTTGTAATAACTTGGCCTCCAGGCCAGCATTGCACTGCCAAAGCCGAGACTGCTCTGCACGTGTCCTCAGCCTTTTCCCACATGCCCTCCCTTCTGGCAACAGTCCTTGATTCCTCGTTGTCAGTGGGCCTGACCAACCACCCATATGTATCCTTCGGGTCCCGTGCAACCAGATAAACCAGCCATGCCCTGAGCAAGAGAAAGGGAAATGGTGGCATCTGTGCTGTGTATCTGCCAGCCTGGGCCACCCCTGCAGCTGCCATGCTTGGCTCAGCAAACGGGTAACTGGAAATCTAACATATGCGATAAATGCATGCAGTATCATGCAATAAACAGGGCATAAAATGCAGGAGCTTTGTGTCCATTCACAATGGTTTCACTGCTCAGGGCTTTCTCCATTTGATCTCATTTGCCTGAATGGCAGAAGTTGCTGGAAGTCTGACCCAGGAAGGCAGGCAGAGGCTTCCTGTTTTTCAGTTGTGCATGAAAAAGGAAGATTACAACCTCCAGTCATTCCTGCTGTGCCCAGCCTGACAGGTGAGGTATATATATCCCTGTCTATAAATCTTTGGGTGATTTGACAGACATTCCTGGTGTACCCCTAATTGTGTTGGGCTATTGGCTGGGCACAAAAGATGCGAGGGTGAAGTAAAGAATTGTCAAAATAATTGGCTAATTTTAAACTTACATTAGCCTAAAAGGTCATCTTTGATGTTAGGAAGATGGAAGTGTTAGATAAGGACTAGAATGGCAAACAGTTCTATATTTTATACCAGCTCTGATCTGTGACCACCACCTGAGCCCCCAGTTCAAGGTTGTGAGGCAGCATCTGGGCTCAGTGTGAGAAAGGGTTGGCAGACAAGATTTCTAGCAGAAGGCCCTTTGGAGACCAGAAAGCCGAATGCCTTCATGTACACATGGGAAAATGAGACCCAGAGGAGGAAACCATCTACCCGGTCAGCTCTCTTAACATCTAGGCCAGAGTTTAGATCCTTAACTGATGGGGAACTTTCCACCTTGCAGACAGTCTGGACCTGCTCTCTATCCCAGAGTCTCTTTCTCTGTACTTGTTCCACAGTCCCTTCCAGGTCCCTGTGGAGGGGCTGCTGTCCTGCAGCAGGGCCCCTGGCCTCCACACCTGCTGCCAGGCCTGATGTCCGGGGCCCCTCCTCAGGTGCAGAGTGATGGCAGAGATGCGCGTCTTTGGGCACAGGGGTGGTTCCGCCTCGGCTGGGCTGTGCCTGTGGGTTGGGCGGGCCCAGGATCTGCTTTTAATGACAGTATTTCAGGGCTCTGGCAGCTGGACTCTGTCTGCTCCAGCAGGTAAATTACAGGCTTAGCAAGTCAGAAATCAAATAAACACTCCAGCTGCCTGTGGCGGCTGCTCCAAGGAGAACAGTGGTTTCCGGGAACCTTCACCCAGGTCAGCCTAATTACTGCCTGTCACTCCTGTGGGACAGGGACCTTTTCTTTTGTCCACAGGCCTAGAGAGACAGGACGGCACTCCTGGGCACACAGGGTGATGCAGATTATGGTGACCAGCCTGATTTTGACAACTGGACATAAGCAGGTGCTGAGAAAACCCTGCCCTTGCCCCACACCTGGCCCCAGGCTGCCCAGTGTCCCAGATGCACTGCAGTGGGTGAAATGGATTGCTCCTTATGGCAGAAGATGGCAAACAGTGGAGTTCTAATACCAATCATTTTGAAGTTCTATCCAGATTTGGAAGCAAAAAAAATCAAGATTGATTATTGATGTTTGCCATGCCAAAGGGAAAGGGTAGTCATGTCATCTGTTCTCAGCATCGTCATCCTGAGCCACCCAATTTCTCTACCATGCTAGGCTCAATAAAAAGAGAACTTTTCCATGGAGCTGAGCTCAGCATGGTGACAGATAGATAGGTGAATGAAACCTCCCCAGTTTTTTGTTTCTACAAAGGCCAAAATCCACGCACCGCAGCTCTTCCCCGGATAGCAGAGGCAGATCAACGCAGTAAGATCGGGAGAGACAAATGCCATTGGCCTGAGCCCTACGTCATGTGGTTCATTCAGCTCTTGAGTTGGCACGTGCCTACCTGTGGCTAGCAGTTTGATGATTCAGATCCACAACTACACAGCAATGAGGGCAAGTCCACACTCTAACAAAAGTGCCCAGAAATACCTGGGAGGGGCAGGCAACCGGAGGTAGACTAGACTGTCTACACACATCCAAGCCTTGTAATGGATAGTAAAGAGCCCGAGGTAGCCATTTTGGGTTCTAGGTGCCCCTCAGTTCACCCCAAATCACCACAAGCCTGGACCAGCAATGGACACGGATAGGTCCTCAGATGGGACTTTTGTGTCAACCCCAAAATGCTGGTCAGCACGTGCTTTTCAGGGAGGAGGCTGGGAGAGAACCTGCTCAGTGACTCAGACCACCAGACCTGGAGGCCAAAAGATTTTCACAAACCTCAGGCAGGGAAGGGGCAGAGAGGCCTGGAGAAGATCCAGCCCTGGCAGGAAGAAAAGAAGGGCATAGATATGTTGATCTCTGGGGGCCCACCCCTCCATCCCCCCCACCCCCCCGGAGGTCAGGCTGGGTCTGAGAGTTTCCTGCATCTGGAGAGGGGCCTGATCCAGGTGGGAGGCTCTGCAGCGGCGGGGCCGGGCCTCAGTGGCAGCCACAGGCCCTGACCACCATGTTGCGGTGCTTGCGCAGGATGACATTGTTGCTGCTGTCATAGTAGAGCACGGAGGTGGCGCTCAGCTTGGTGGGGGCACAGCACGCCTTGGGGACCGCGTCCGGCTTCATCAGGTGCACCTGGCCAGGGGAGGGACGGCAGTCAGGTGTGAGTACCGCGGCCTTCTCCCACGACTCCCAGGTCCCACCGACCCCGGAGTCTCCAGCTGCTCACCCTCCCGGCTCCATCCTCTGCAGCCCGGGCTGGCGCTAACCTGTAGATGTTCCCCACCCCGCCCCCCTTCACCCCTTCCCCGCACCAGCTGGCTCCCTCCCTCCACATTCACTCCCCTCAGAGGCCACGACCCGCTCACTGGTCTCCAGCACATGGCGTGCCCGGTGCCCAGTCCCTCTGCCGCTCCACCCCTCTGGGGTCCCCTCCGCTCCTCCCATGTGCTCCTGTAACGTCCCTGATCATATCTTGTCCCCATTAGCTGTTTGCCATCTGTCTCCCCTCCCAGCTGTGAGCCAGTGAACGATCACAGAACAGGAGAGACCTAGAATCCTAGGTCCATCCTCGTGTTCAGTGCTGTTACTCCTCAAGGCACTTGCCACCCCTGATAACTTCTAAGGCAACTACTGTTCTGGGCCGACCAAGACGGAGGGCACGGAGGCCCCGCGTGGTGCCCAGAGTCGCATGGCTCTCAGGTGTGGCGGAACTTGGACGGGGTGTGCTGACCTGCTGCCCTCTGAACAGCCTTACTGCCAGGAGAGAGCCTGCCTGAGGAACGGCCCATTTTCAGCTTCCTAAAAATATTTCTCCCAAGCCCTGGCAGGACGAGCCGCAGTTTACACGGAACTCCGGGTCAGGGCCCCCCACTTGCAGGCCCGAAGGCGGCCCGAGGCTGTGGGGAGGCAGGAGAGAAGAGGACACCTGCTCCATCCCTGTGTCGTGCAGCCCAGGGCCCCCCACCCTCTCGGACGCAGCCAAGCAGGACCCGGATGAAGCTGTCTGGTGGGGGAATCTGTCTGGCCCCCACTCCCCTGTGCCCAGCTCTGAGCCAGCCTGCCGGGAGGACACCAGCTGGCTCAGGGCCCAACAGCCTCTCAGGGGCCCAGGGGGAGGCCGAGGCCGCTGTGGGGATGTCCAGCCAGACAGGACCTGGGTGCCACTGCTCCCAACTTCCCCACCTCCAAATGCGGTGGCCCGGTTTGGCCTTCATGGGCCCACGTGAAAAACTAGGCAACACTGCCTGCCCGCCCAGCCATGGGCTCTGAATGACTGGGAACAGGGGAGGGTCTTGCCCGAGTCAGGGTGCTGGAGAGAAGTTGGGCACCGCGGGGGTATGGCCTTTCTGAGACCTCCCCCACGCCCCAGATGAGAGCTTTGTCAGATGAGTGACAGAAAGAAGGTCTTTTATTCCATCTGGCACCAAACAGGATGACTTGGGGAAGCTAATGTGCCATTCCACCCAGCTCGTTTTTGAGCCACCGGGAGACCAAATCCAAGGGTCTGTCACTTACTGGCTGTGCATCTTTGGGTACAAATCGCGCATCTGTGGGCCTCGTTTTCTCCTCTGCCAAATGGGTAGAATGGTACTTTTCTCATTTCCAACACAAATGTATCTAGGACATGTGCCTTGTGCCAGCTCTGCCAGCATGGGGCACAGAAATGTCCCAGACATAGTCCCTGCTTTCACAGACTCAGTGGGGAGGGAAAGGGAGACGGGGAATATTCCAGCAGACAACCAGGACCCACCGGAGCGGCACAACAAAGCAGGCCTTCAGCACTGGGAGCATGAGCGTGGTGATGACCCCTGGCAGGGAAGGGCCACAGACATGAGGCGTGCAAGGGGAGCAGGGGGTGGCTGGGCCCAGGGCAGGGGAGGAGGCCCTCCAAGTGGAGGGCACAGCAGGTGCAAAGGCAGGAAGGTGAGAAACAGCCTATGCAGGGAGATGAGGGTACTAGAACATGTGGGGACACTGGTGAGGTCGGCAGGGTGGCTCACGAGGGGTCCTGCGTCCCAGGCCAAGGGCTCAACCTTCCTCCTGGGAATGGTAGGAAGCGAGACCAAGTTTCTCAACTGAGAACGAGGTACTAGGTTGTGCTTTAGTGGGATCCCCAGCTGCTGTGTGGAGAAGGGCTAAGAGGATGAGCCTAGAGGGAAATGCTTCCTTCTCTTGCCTTCACGACACCCCAAGTCCCCCATCACTGCCCGGCCTCCCCATGGAGGAGGCCAGTCCTCACCTCCGCTCCTGCATCTGCCGTCTCCCCAGAGAAGCTCACCTGTTCTCAGGACTGGAGGGACGGCCCCATGCCACTCTGACATCCAGAGCTTCAGCCCGGCCCCTCCTCAGACCTGCAGGTCCCGCTTCCCTCCCGGGCCCACCTCTGACCTCACCTTCCCAGCACCCCATGCCTCCCTGCAGCCCAAGCCCACCCAGCTATCCTGACTTGGGAGCTGCACACCCTTGTGGGCCAGGAGAACCATGTGTGTCTCATCACGACCAAGCTTTTCCCAGGAAAGCAGTCCCTGAGGGCAGCAACTCCCACTTGATGTGAGAAAGGCAGTGTGACCACAGGGTCAAAGCTGCTGTTAGTGATGTTTACTCTCACTCAGGGGCATCACTTAACCTCTTACTAGATTAACATAGGGGCAGGGACACCAGGAAGTAGGCTTCTAGGTAAACGTTCTAGAAAGAAATCTCAATCCTATTATCAACAAACTTTTAAAACACTTAGCAATAAACAGCAGCAACAATGCTCCTCACAGAAGCTATTATTCGGCATTTAAAGGTATCCCAGACAGCATCAAAAGCATTTACTTCCTGTGGGAGACACAAAGAACTAAGGGACCAGGAAAAAGACAATGGGGAGGTGAACAGAAGGGGGGGGCAAAGCCCAGCCCGTCACCCAGGCCACACCTGTAACGCTCTCCTCATACACCGTGCAGCAGGTGGCTGAATGCACATGCCTGTCACTCACCCCACAGGCATCTGTGTGACGGGAGGCCGAGGGTGCCAGGGGACACGGTGATGTGTGTTTAGAGCACACAGGTACACAGGTGGGATGCACATGTTATGTGTGTGTTGTGGTGTGATGTGTGACCAGAAGCAAGCATGTCTTGTAAATCTGGGTGCCCACATATGTACGTGAATGCCTTACACGTGCATGTGCAGGGCACGAATCTGGGTGTGCACAAGCAGTCAGGGTAAGTCGGGTGTGTGTGGGTTCAGATGCCTAGGGGTCTACATGTGAACGTGGCCACATACGGACCAGTTCCTGTACAGACATGGGAAGTTAACTGCGTGTGCCTACAGTGAAGGGTGGGGAGAGCTCCCTGAGACCCGAGCAGACGCTTCTATCCACCTGGATGCACGAGCCCTCTCCCCGTGGGTGGGGACAGGATGGACGCGGTACTGACCAGGGACTGCAGGATGGCGTGGTTGGTGGCGTTCATGCACGAGTCCAGCGGGAAGGAGCACTCCCCCTCACAGTAATAGGCCGAGTACCCTTGGGGAGCAATGACCCAATCCTGGGGGGGAAAGAGGAGAAAGTGAGTGCCATCCAGATGCCCCCCCACACACACTGAGCCCCTGAATCCAGCACACGGCACAAGACGACTCAGGGCTGCCCCTTACCCACCTGCAGCCCCAGCCCCATCAGCCAAGCCTAGGGTCCCTGCAGGCAGGCTCCCCCAAGAGGCCGGTCATCCACCAGGAGACCCTCTGCAGGCAGGGCTGGGCACAGCTCTGTCCCCTTCACGTGCACTGGGCATCATCCTCCCCACCCGCCCCACTGCTTGCATCTTCTAGAGCTGCTGTCCCAGCAGACGTGCACACGCACTGCCCTCCCAGCCTCGGTTTCCCTGTTGCAGCCCTGACATGTTCTGGCTGAGGATTCAGACTATCCCCATTTCCATGGTTTTCACCAAAAAGCACCTCCTCACTATAAAAGAAAGACATATTGCCTTCAGAAAACACTGAAGAACCTAATGCATGAGAAAATTAAAGTCACCCATAATTCTAGATGCCCCTGGAGATACACCTATCATCTCTGGGTGGGGACCGTCATGTAAGAAGGAGGAGAGTCAGAAATTACCAGCCAGCCGAGGTCCTGGAAGCTGACGTAGAGTTCGTGCCGCCGGCAAACCTGCCGGCCGTCGGTGCCGTGAACGTCATCTGCAGGGACAGAAGCCAGGTCTGTTCTGGGGTTCCTGCTCTGGGCAGCTTCCACAGGGAGCTCCCAGGGCGGGGGACACCCCACCGGGCACACTTGGGGAATAAATGAATGCAGTGAAACAGACGCATTTGATCTCGTTAAGCCCATCCTACAGCTCTGCTGGTGTCATGACCCAGCTCGAGAAACTTCGATGGCTCCAGGTGGGTCCGATAGCTACAGAGGAACCCTGCACTCACCCCAGCCTCCCCTGAGTTCCAACCTGTGGGCCCTCCCGATGCTTCAGTAAACAGCCCAGGGGACCCTGGGCCATCAGTGGCTCCTTTTCTGTACTGACCTCATCCCACCTCTCCTGCCGCCCCCATTCCACGGGATCGAGTGGCTCACGGAAGCCAAAGGGCGGACTCCCCGTGGAGGAGAGGAGGGCAGGAGGGCAGAGCAGGCCCACTCCTGATCCTGAGGGCCTCAGTCTGCGGGGGAGACCTCCGCATAAACAGTTGTGCATCCTGCAGGGTCCCCAGGGGCTGTGCTGCCCGGAGGATGGGGCACCTGATTCTGATGGAGATTTCTGGAAAAAGCCCTGGGAGCCAGGGGAGGGCAGAGAAAGCACTTCTGGGTGGCAGGGACGGAGAGGGCAGAGGCTGGTCCACAGGACGTGCTGGGGGGTGACCCCCGGCCTGAACCTACTGAGGACCCAGAGGGTTCTGTCCCCTCCAGGTGGCTCCCAGGCCCCGCCCCAGGCCCCTCCCGGACCTCACCAAAGATCCCTGGGAGTTTGTTCGGGTGTGGCAGCTCGTTGGTTTTCTTGGGCGGCCTCCTCTTCAGGGGCCTCGCTGCCCGAGGGGCTCGGACGGGACCAGGGCTCGCCCTGAAAAAAGTGACCAGGAAAGGCTGTTTGGAGCCCGGCGCCCGTCGCCCCAGCAGGCCGGCCAGGCCAGGATCCACGCTGTGCCCTGAGACGGAGAGAGGAGAGAGGGCGATCACTCACGGGCAGGGGCCGTGCACGTGGGACAGCGGGGACCCTCCTGCCAGGGCCTGCTCGGGCCCAGGAGTGTGGAGGCAGAGGGCCTCAGTTTGCTCCTCTGGAAACAGGAGTCCCAGGTCCGAGGGAGATGGAGGGAGGGGGGCCTCGCGAACACAGGGTCATTACTCGTGATAACGGTGAACAATGCCATCTGTGAAGCACTTTATAGGTTTCGAGTTAGTTCACACGCGTGACCTTATGTGTCTCCACAGTCCCCCTGGACCTCATGCTTTGCTGAGAAACGTCACAGCCACTCTGCCGGGGGCTCGCAGAACCACGGTTCCCATGTCCATCTGAGCGCTCCGAGGCCCGAGTTCTCCCTTCCACCCCATACGTTCTGGGGGTGTGGATGGATTTATGACCCAGCAGATTGGAGCAGCCACCAGGATGCACCCAGGGCTTGCTCTGCCCAGCACTGCCAAGAGCAGGGCACTAACTGTCCCCTGACATCCACAAACGAGACCCCGGGTTCAGTGGGGCAGAGACATCTGGCCAAAGTCCTGGAGCCACGGTTCAGTCAGATCCCAAGTTCTTACGCACTGAAGGTCTTACTCCCGAGTTTGTGGGTTAAAAAAGAGAGAAAAGGCTGTGTGGGCGAGACATGATGGGGACCTCCGGCTTGGAAGAGGGACACCCCTGAAAATGGGATTTGACCCCACAGCTGCTTAGAGATGAGGATGCCCTGAGAAACACACTCACGATCCCTGGAAATGTCGACTCCACCAATGAAACCAACTTCCTGTACCTCTTTGTATTTCCAAATGACCTCTTGATTTCTTAACTGTCAAAGTAACACAAGGGCAACTGTAAGGTAACCTCTGGGGAAGAAATATCACTCAGAAACCTCTGCCCACCCCAACACATCATTTTCATCTTTCTGGAATATTTTCATGTCACCTGAACTTTTACACAATGGTCATCTTAACAAAGAAGTCTGTATGTTTTCCAACTTTTTCACATAAACATGTTCACGGCTGTTAAAATGTCTCCACTATGAACGTTTCAAATGTATAAAATTCCTTTGAGAAAATGTACCATATTTAGAGATTAGCTTAACTTTAGACATTTAGGTTATTTCCCGGCTTTCATTAAAAGACGAGAAAGGGGTAGATCTCTTCATTCTCATTTCCTGTGGAATTTTCCTTTTTCTTTGTTTGAATGTTTCTATTTTTCGGGGGGGGGGGGGGGGGAACGTGAGTGGGGGAGGGGCAGAGAGAGAGGGGAACAGAGGCTCTGCAGTGGGCTCTGTGCTGGACAGCAGCGAGCCCATCGTGGGGCTCAAACTTACAAACTGAAACTGTGAGATCGTGACCGGAGCAGGAGTCGGATGCTCAACCAACTCAGCCACCTAAGAGCCCCTCCCACGGTATTTTCTTAAACTAAACGACAGGAGGTGATTGCTGACTTTTATGCTCCTTAAAACACAGTGCCAACTGCTCTACTTCCTGTACATCACCTCAGTGTTGCCACCCTGACACACGCACACACGCACAGGCACATGTACGCATGTACATATGGAAACACATGTGCACTTCTCATACAGGATACAGACATACACATACACATACACGATGCTACGTGTCTGTTCCATTAGCGGGTGTCTGATTCACTGTGAAACCATCCCAGTCCTGCTCTGCTGGCAAAGGTCAGCCCTTAAACAGCCGGGCTCTAGACCTGGGGCCCCGGGCCAAGTTGGTTGAACTAATCAGTCCAGAGACTAAACTTTGATCTATGACATCACCTCCCACAAACAAATGCACCGGACACGTTAGAGGCACCGCTCAGGAACGATCCTGCTGGGATGGGAGGGGGGTCAGCTGCAGGGGCTGACACTGGAAGGAGCCTTGGGGATACGGGGGTGGTTACTCCTCCCTCATCACTTCCCCCCACATTTCGTGGCTCGTTCCCGAGAGAAGGCTCCTCGGTGAAAGCCTTCCTGTGGGATCATCCGAGCTGCAGGAATTTAACGTAAACATCAGTGAGGAGGGCGTCCGACTGCCCGACGACGGAACCAGACCTAACTCAGGACTCACAGAACATGCAAGAGAAACACCAATGATCTCCTTTTGTTTTTAATTAAAGCTATATTCCTAATGAGAGAATAGTCTGTCTGGCGGTAGCTGAGTCTGAGACGCCAGGAGAACCGGTCAGACGAATGGACAGGCGTGATGACACCCCTTCTGGGTGAGAGGCAGTGGCGAAAATGAAACACACCCTCTGACCAGGGCTTCCTTTCCCGGGTCAGGCGGCCACCTGCTGCATGGGTCTGAGGTTCGGTGACACGGCGAAGGGCTGCCCGTGCTCTGTGACGTCGTCCACGGTCAGCCCGTCCCAGAGCTCGATCAGCGTCGGGCCTTTCTTCTTGTGCACGTCGAACACGGCCTTGTCAGTGATGATCCGGTCCACACAGCGCCTCCCGGTCAGCGGCAAGGTATGCTTCTCCAAGATTCTGGGTTTGTTGGCCTTGGTGCAGTGCGCCATGGTGACCACCACTCTGGTCTTGGGACTGGACACCAAGTCCATCCCCCCCCCCCCCCATGCCTTTCACTTTCTTCCCGGGTATCATCCAGTTAGCGAGGTCATCGTATTTAGAGACCTGCATGGCTCCCAGCATGGTGAGGTCAAGGTGCCCCCCTCGAATCATGGCGAATGAGTCATCACTGGAGAAGAAACAGCCCCCGGGGAAAATGCTCACCGTCTGCTTGCCCGCGTTGATGAGATCTGCATCCACCTCATGTTTGGGTGGGAACGGCCCCAAGCCCAGGATGCCATGTTCACTGTGAAGATGAACAGTCATGTCCGGGCTGATGCAGTTGCTGGCCAGGAGCGGGATTCCTATGCCCAGATTGGCATACATGCCATCCTCAAATTCAAGAGCTGCCCGCTTGACAATTCGGGCCCCGGGGTCATCTGCAGACTCGGCTTTTTCATCGTGCTCCTTCCTGAGGGCTAGATGCTCAATTCTTTTCTCGTGTTTTTCTCCCTGAATCACGCGGTCGACATAAATGTTAGGAACGTGGATGTCTTCGGGGGCAAAGGTCCCCACATCCACGGTTTCTTCCACCTCCACCACGGAGGTTTCCGCAGCTTTGCACATGGGCACGTTGAAACTCCTGGTGCTTTTTCTGAAGATGACGTTCCCGGCGCGGTCGGCCTTCCACCCCTTCACCAAAGCAAAATCGGCGGTGATGGCCTGCTCCAGATAAGATAGTGGTACCCGTGGAACTCCCTCACCTCTCGGGGCTGGCTCATGATGGCGATGTGGCCGTCGGGCACGGACCTGATGGGGGCGCCTCCCTCCTGAACCAGGGTCCCGTAGGCCATGGGAGTGTAGAAGGTGGGCACCCCGGCGCCCCCAGCGTGGATGCACTCGGCCAGGGTGCCCTGGGGTGTCAGCTCCAGCTCGCCCGCCAGGTACCGGCGCTCACACAGCGTGTTCTCCCCCACGTAGGAGCAGATGAGGCGGGCGCGATCTGCTTGGCCTCCAGTAACAGGCCCGGCCCAAAGCCGTCCACGCCCACGTTGCTGCTGACCACGGTCAAGTCTTTGACTCGCGTGCGGAGCAGCGCCTGAATCAGGTTCTCTGGAATCCCGCAGAGCCCGAAGCCGCTGACCATGATCTTGGCCCTGTCCGCGATGTCTTTGACGGCCTCCACGGGATCCGCGTAGAATTTGGCGCGGGCGCGAGCGCTGGTGGCCAGGCAGCGCACACCGCCCTGGGCCTCGGCCAGCGTGGGCCCCCAGCGGCTGGCGGGGACGCGGTGCCCGAGCGCCCGCGCGCGTGAGCCTCTGGAGGACGGTCATCGTGTGCTCCAGCTCTGGGCCCCGGACTGAGACCGGCGGGGAACAGGCCAACGCTGGCCACCCCACAGCGTCACAGAGCAGGGAGGGCGCGTGGGGCAGTGACGCTCACACCGGGTGGCCCCTGCGCCCCTGCCCACAGTGAGGGGCCCCTCCCACAAGGGGATTCCGGACCCTGCATTCCCCGCTGCGGAGGCAGCAGCGTTCCTGAGGGGAAGACGCGACACTGAGTCCTCGGGGTTGGCGGCAAGGCCACCCGTGTCCAGCCCAAAGCCCCGGGGGCAAGGGAGGTCCTTCGCGGAGCCCTTCTGGGCACACCTCTCCCTGTTGGACACCCCCAACTCTGGGTGGTCCCCTTCCTTCTCCGTCACCACACCCTTCCCGGGTGACCTGCTCCAGTCCCCTGGCCCTCAGGCCACGAAGACGGCCGCGCTTCCCACACCTGCGCCGCCCGCCCCCGCGCTCATCTGTCCTGGATGACCGGCCATCTGGACGTCTACCAGGGCTCCCAATGACCTCACTGCCAAAGAAAGTGCTCTGGGGTTGCTGCCTCAGACCTGCCCCCTCCTCTTCTTTTACTCAGACACAAATCTATTAAAAATGGGCCCCTGGCTCACTCCACATTTTCCGTGATACCTCCGCTGCCCACTTTTCTCCATTTCTGCCGCTACCGACAAGCTTCTCCCCACTCCACCTGCACACTGGGTGGCTCCTGAGCCTCTGTGACGGCGCTCTTGTCCCCCACACACCACCCTCCTTGCTCATGTCAGGGGCGGGCCGTTCTGGATACATACGGAGAAAGGTTTTATTTTATCCTAGTTGAGATTTACAGAAAAACTGCACCGACAGCCCAGAGTCCCCGGATACCCAGAGCCGGTTTCCCCTGGGAAATGTGAACATTTAAGTTAGGGCCGTGGATTTGTCACAACTGATGAACCAATATGATAAATTAACACGATATATATTCGGATCTCGCCGGTCTTCCCCATGTCCTCTCTCTCTTCCAGGGTCCCCGCCCGGATCCCACATGGCCGTCAGCTGCTACAACTGCTCAGGCGCCTCTGCGCTCTCACACGAGCTCAGACTTGCTTTGTAATTATGACGGTTTGCAGAAGGACCTGAAGGGCACTCTGCCTTAAGACCTTCCGTTTCCGTTTGTCTGGGTTTTTCTCACGGTTAGACGGGGTGTGGGTTTTGGGGGGAAGACCACGAGATGGAGGGCCCTTCCCATCCCTTCATGTCAAGGGGACACGGGAGGTACGTGACATTCACATGAACCCTGATCACCTGCCGAGGCAGCATGCTCAGCTTTCTCCTCTGTGAACTTACTTCCCCCACCCCGTCCCGACTGTACTTTGGGAAGCAGGTCGCTAAGCGTTGTCACACTGAGGGGTGATGTCCTCCTTGGGGGGGCGGGGGGGGGTGTTTTCAGAGGGCTCTTTTCAGATCCTGCCATCCTCCACTGCTATGAAATACAGGGAGCTACCCCCCACGCTCCAACACCAGGCCCTGGTTTACCCACAGAGGGCCCGGAACGCCTGGCGGGCTCAGTTGGTAAAGCATGCGACGCTTAACCTCAGCGTTGTGAGTTGGAGCCCCACGTTGGGTGCAGATATTACTTAAAAATAAAATCTTGGGGGCCCTGGCTGGTTTAGTTGGTTAAGCGTCCGACTCTGGCTCAGGTCATGATCTCTCAGTTCACGAGTCTGAGCCCCACATCAGCTCTCTGTCATCAGTGCAGAGCCTGCTTTGGATCCTCTGTCCCCTGTGCCCCTCCCTGGCTCACGCTCTCTCAAAAATAAATAAACGTTAAAAAATAAATATAATCTTAAAAAAAAAGAACGCGCCCTGCCAGCTCTCAGTCTCCTCTCCCATCTGCCCTGGCCCCCCCTGCTCCAGCCACGGCCGCCCCTTCCTGCAGCTCAGATACGCCAATCTTGTGCCCACCTTTGGCCTCTCCATCCCACCTCCTGCCATAACGGAGGCTCTTCCCCAGATACCTATGGCACGAATGAAGGCGTGATCCTCATTCTACAGATGAGGAAACGGAGGCTTAGCAGGTAAGTATCCTGCAAGGTCACCGAGTGAGAGCGCTGCAGGGCTGGGATTCAAGCCCAGGCCTCTCTGATCAAGTCTGAGGGTACATCCGCTTCCCCTCCTGCCCTGCCCAGTAGGGGACCTCCCAGCCTACACGGTTGCTCCTGGAGAGGGAAAACACAGACTCTCTCTTAGCAGCTCAAGCGTGGGTTCCGCACAAGGAGAGGAGGGAGAGCACTGGAGTAGGGGGCCCCCTGCTGCGGGAACCTGGCCCCTGCACCCCGCTGACCCCCACGCGGGGCAGGGATCGTCACCCCAGGTGCAGGGCTGAGAAAGGCCAGGCCTCCAGGGCCCAGGGAGGGGGCTGCAGCCCTACAGGCTGCCAGCAGCGCCAGAGGAGCCCCCGGGAGAAGGTCTGCCGCCCAACCCTGGGCCTCACCATCGTCCGTTTCCACATAGAGGCGGAGCCCCAGGTCCTTGTTCCGGCTCAACAACCAGCGGTCACTGGCTGCTGTCACGTCCAACACCAGCCAGCCCTCGTCCCCAGCTCGGAGCGTCTGAAGATCCAAAAAGAACAAGTCAGACTCCCTGTGGACACGAAAGAACAATTAACCGAGGGCTGGCACAGCTGCCTCTGTGTTTCTAGGGCCCTCCTGTGGACCACGAGTGGGCGCCTGCCTGGCTCAGGCCGGGTGCCTCACTCTCCTCATCTCACTGCATCTACCCCACAAAGGTGTTACTGCGCCCACGCAGCGATGTGGAAACTGAGGCTCAGGAGCTCAGTGACCTGCCCAAGGTCCTGCCCCAGGACAGCGGGGCACGGACTTGCAGCAGGACTGGTTCTGGGTCACTCCCCACAGTGACACGAGGCCTGGGGTCAAGTATCTTTCTGAGTCTGGGGGTGTGCTCTCCAGGGAGCTCCCCTTCTGTCCTCTGGGACATGTCCCCTCCAGGGCTGGGCCCGATACACCGACAGAAGCTCGACCGGGAGGCGGGGCATGGGGCAGGCACCTGTTGGACTGCTCTCTGACCACCTCGAACATGCTGACGTGCAGGGTCCCGTTGAGCAGGTGGGTGCTGGCCATCTTGTAAATCCGGAACTCAGCGGCTGTGACCATCTCCCCCTCTGGGATCTGGGTCAGGTCAAAGCGGAACTCCTTCCAGTGGGGCTCCTGGTGGCCCAGGGTACGGTCACGCTCCACTGCAAGACAGAGCGGGACCGGCGGTCACTTGTGTTCTGGGCTCAGGCTGGGGGTGGGCGGAGTTGGGTGGGAGCTGGGGGCCGAGGCAGCCTGGGTGGTGACGGCCCCCTCCTCTGCAAAGGGGCTTGCTCCCAGGCTCCGCCCGCTGGGTGCTGAGAAGGCTCAGTGGGGCTACATGGTGAGGCGTCTGCATAGGACCCAGCATACACCAGCTGAACGAGAGCAGCCTTCACTTCTGGCCCCTGAGTCCCAAACCCGGCCTGCCATTCCCATTCCCTGCTGGCGCTGGGACCCGAGGGTGAAGTAGAGGTCAGGTCCCTCCTTTGGGAAGACGGACATCAGAGCCAAGGCAGAAAAGGGCCACGTAAGGGTGCAGACATAACTGAGTACATTTCTGAGCCAGGGGCTGTCCAGAATCTGCCGATGTACATGCATGGAAGCCTGGGGAGGGGGAGGCTTTGCAGCTGACACGGGCTGGGCCTTGAGGGGTGAGAGCGGATGTGTTGAGAGAGAAGGACACTGCACAAGAAAGGGGCCAGCCTCAGCAAAGGCCTAGGGCTGAGGAACAGATTGTGCCAGCAGGGGAAACAACAGCCATAAAACACAGCAAAGGGTGAGATGATGGCAGGCCCCGTTTGGGGACAAGGGGGAGGAAGAAGGAGTGCCGGAGGGAGACTCAGAAAGGAACAAGGAGTAGCAAGTAGGAGTGACAGCTCCTGGAGAGACCTGGTCAGGGCCTGGGGAAGCTGGACAGTCCCATGGTGTGGTGGGATCTGAGCAGGCTTCCCGGAGGAGGGGACATCTGAACTGGCCTTGAAGGATGGGACAGAGTCTTGTCGGGTGGAGAAGGTGGCAGGGAAGGCATCCTAGGCAGAGGGGACCCCAGAGGCACCGGTGTGGGGTGCTGGGGCGTCCACAGAGCAGCAGTGTGGGGGACGGGCCCTGAGTGGCTGTGGCCTGACTGCGGAGGGCTGGAATTCTGGCCCAGGAACGTGGGCTGTGCCTCTGGCCGCTGGGGTTCAGGGCTCTGGGCAGCAGGGGCGCAGTGTGGTTTGGGGTGGGGAAGAAGGTATGTGTGGAGGGGCAGGTGAAGCACAGGCTGGAGGGGGAGCCAGGGCGGCCTGGTGGCGAGGCTGGACTGTCTGGGCAGGAGGCTGTGGGTGGCGAGTCAATCCCACATCTCCCCAGCTGCCCGGAAGTGCCCAGGACAGTATATTTAGTACCGTCTTACTTTAGCCTCTTGTCACTTTCAAACACCACAAATCTGTGTTTCCGGAAAGCAGGGGTGGGAGCCGCCCAGAGCCGTCCTCAAAACCCAACACTGAGATTTTAATTACATGTCTCTGAGTCTTTTAAAAACTCTCTCTCTCCGGCTACTGGGCTCAGTGACCACAAGTCACCAGGCCGGTGGTGGAGGCGGATGTGGGGAGCCCTTCCCGTCCTCACGGTGAGGACTTGGTCTGGTGATGGACAAACAGCTGGGCTGGGTGGGGCCCGTGGACGCACATTTGGACAGGAGGAGACGGGCTTCTCATCCCCAGCCGAGGAGGAGAAGAAACAGAACGTCCATCCTCTGACAGCGTGCCGGACACGCGGCAAATGCCCACCCGTGGCCCAGGCTGTTGCGGAGGCAGCATGACCCAGAGCGGATGCGGGTCCTCCCACACAGGCAGAGAGCGCGGAGGGCAGGGTTCTGGACCCTCACCAAGCGATACACGTCAAGAATATGGACACGCATGTCCCCTCCCCCCTACAGACACACTCACACTCACACACATGCACAGCTTTGGTGACAATTTCCATCCACTCGAGGACTGCACTGACCACCCTGTTATGTGGCTGTGTAATCCCGGTCGTGCAGGATGACGTAAGTCTAGGCTGCTGGCTGTCACAGGGTGCAGCACAGAGCACGAAGGAGGGTGGCTCAGTCACACCCTTCACCTGTGTCCTCTCAGAGCATCATAGATGTATCAGCTCCCAAGGCCCAGTGGCGGCTGACAGGCGGGTCCTGGGGCCACTGGGAATCTCCGTCTGCAGGCCTGACACTGATTTCATGCTGGATCTGGGGACTCGGGGCACAACCCGTGAGCCCGCCAGCTCCTCACCCTGCGGCCTCCCTCCCGTGCTGACCTGGGGGGCCAGGTGCGCTGGGTCGAGAGAGCCTCATGTACCTGCATTGACCCCAGTTCCCAGCTTCCATTGTGGGTTTGTGAAATCGATGAGGCACCCAGTAGTTCGGCACAGGAAACTCCCCACCCTGGCTGTTCCAGGTAAGCACTAGAAGGGACATTTTTAGGAAAGTAATGCTCTTCATCAGTAATTAGTGGTATTTCCTGAAGTGTGGAACTGGGTAAAGAACACTCCTTCATCTGACAGTTGAGAGGATGCGGAGAGATAACCTATGGATTTGCCTCTTTTTCTGTGGCTGTTGCTTTGAGTCAGTAGAGAGACTTTCCAAAAGCTGGTGCTCTGGGAAAGCATTTTCGGGGACCTCTATGACCCCTTTGTTAACAGTGCAAACCAAGCCTACTTTAGCCAAAGAGGTAGCTTAGGGCAGCACAGGGAGCTCTGACCAGTGGTCAGGACATTCACTGCAGGCCTGACCCTGCACCAACCAGGTACGTACTTGGCCTCGTCTCCTCTGTGAACTGAGAATAAGGGTACTGCCCAGCTTTCCTCACTTTATAAACAGTCAGACAATGGACTGGGAGGGGTGGCCATTCAACAAGAGTTCTTGAGGAGCCTGACTTGCAATCTCCCTACATTGTGCTAAGATGTGGTACCCTGGTACCCTCAGGAGGCCATGTCAGAAATTTCAAAGCTGGGGGGAGGAGAGGGAAGGAAGAAGTGGAATGATCTTTTCCCAAATAAATGTGTTAATCTGCCCATTTAATTTTCCTTAGTTTATCAAGTTCAATTTATAAACAAATTTATTAAGTTCTTACTATATGTAAGATTGTTCTGATAACCCAGTGAAGAATTGGGCAAAAGACATGAACAGACACTTCTCCAAAGAAGACATCCAGATGGCCAACCGACACATGAAAAAATGCTCAAGATCACTCATCATCAGGGAAATACAAATCAAAACTACAATGAGATACCACCTCATACCTGCCAGAATGGCTAACATTAACAACTCAGGCAACAACAGATGTTGGCAAGGATGTAGAGAAAGAGGATCTCTTTTGCACTGCTGATGGGAATGCAAACTGGTGTAGCCACTTGGGAAAACAGTATGGAGGTTCCTCAAAAAATTAAAACTAGAACCACCCTACGACCCAGCAATTGTACTACTAGGTATTTATCTAAGGGATACAGGTGTGCTATTTCAAAGGGATACGTGCACCCCAACATTTATAGCTGCACTACCAATAATAGCCAAAGTAAGGAAAGAGCCCAAATGTCCATCAACGATGAATGGATAAAGAAGATGTGGTATATATATACAATGGAGTATTACTCGGCAATCAAAAAGAATGAAATCTTGCCATTTGCAACTACATGGATGGAACTAAAGGGTATTATGCTAAGCGAAATTAGTCAGAGAAAAACAAATATCATGACTTCACTCATGAGGACTTTAAGACACAGAACAGATGAACATAAGGGAAGGGAAGCAAAAATAATACAAAAACAGGGAGGGGGACAAGACATAAGAGACTCTTAAATATGGAGAACAAACAGAGGGTTGCTGGGGGTGTAGTATAAGGGGAGATGGGATAAATGGGTAAGAGGCTTTAAGGAATCTACTCCTGAAATCATTGTTGCAATATATACTAACTTGGATATAAATTTAAAAATTAAAAACAAAACAAACACAAAAACAAAAAAACAAAACAAAACCAAAAAACAAAAACCCTAGAAGATGGCCTTCAGCTGGATCCTGAGCATGCTGGGACCCTGATCTCAAATTGCAGCCTCCAGAACTGTGAGAAATAAATGCTTTTCTGTTTAAGCCAAAAAAAAAAAAAAAAAAAAAAAAAAAAAAAGACTGTTCGGAGCACTGGGAATACAGTGAATAAGACAGGTAAATTGGGTCTCTGTACTGACGGAGTTTACGATCTAAGGGGGAAGACACAATATGAACAACAAAACAAGTAAGATAGGGGATGCTGTTTACATTGTGAGTGAAATATAGAGGGTTATAGGCTCAAAAGTAATGGCAACAGGGAGAGGGTACTTTTCATAGGGTGCTCAGTACAGCCTTTGCGAGGTAGGTGAGAGCAAACATGAATATTCTCACACGTTGCTGGTAGGAAGGCATTGGATAGAGATGCCCGCCTGGGTGGCTCAGTTGGTTAAGCATCCGGCTTTTGATTTCAGTTCAGGTCATGATCTCACAGTTTGTAAGTTCAAGCCCTGCATCAGGCTCTGTGCTGGCTGCTTAGGATTCTCTCTCTGCCCCTCCCTATTGCTCGCTCTACCTCAAAAATAAATACACATTAAAAAAAAAAAAAAGGAATGCATTGGAGAGGAATTTGGCAATATCCTTTTGCAGGACCATGGCAAAATTACATATGAATTTACCCTTTAACAACACAACCCTTTGTCGCACTGGCAAAAACATGAAAGGCCACGCACCAAGTATTTACTGGGCATAGGGAACACACAGAGCGACACCTGGCACTTCTAAATGTTTATTTTCTACATAATTATAAAAACTGCCAAAAATGATCAAACGTTGGACCAGCTGGTCTGGGGAACCGCAAATGAATTTACTTTCTGATTCACCTTAATGTGGCTTCCAGAATAAGAAACAATCATGAATCACCAACATGTGTTGATAGGACTCTTGGCCTTCTCCCTCAGTCTCTGATAAACCAACCTCCACATCCCATGTTTGGGAAAGGCCCTTTCTGTGGGGAGGTTGTGGCCTCCGCCCTCTATGACTGCCACCCACAATCTGCATCTGAGGCCCTGCACCACTCATGGGCCAGGTCTCCAGATGCCACACCCGGAGTCTACCAGTCCTACACCAACAAAAACTTTGGCTATTTTTGTGCCCTGGACAAAATTTAGAGTCATCCAGAAGACCTAAATCTGTCTTGTTTCTGACCATAAGTAAGCCACCCAGAGTGGCTGTTAAGAAAAGAAAATCTGACCCGTCTGCCCTCAAACCCTTCCCCAGCCCCACAGGGCCCCTGGGAGGAGCCCAAGCTCTGGTTCCAGGACCCCCTGAGCTGACCTGGCCCAACCTCATGGCCTCCTCGGCCTTCCGGCTGCAAACACCCTCCCTGGACACCCTCCCCAAAGCGCTCTCTCCTGAGTTGCCCCCATCCCACCTGGTCCAAAGGCTACTCTCCTCTCAGTCCAGCTGTCAAGGCCCCCTCATCCTGCTCCGACCCCACACAGATCAGCCTGCCAGCCTCTCCCTTTCCCCAGTCCCAGGGGTCCCCATCTCTGCTCCACGTGCCCTTTTGGATGGTGCACAATTGAGGGCAGGACTGCACAATGTGGGGTGGAAACGGGAGGCTCTCAGTGAACTTCCACTGAGCTCCTTGTGTTCTGGGGGCCCAGAGAGGGGATGTGTCTGCTGGTTCTTCCCAAGGTCTCCGGGACAGCGGCTCATCATCCAGCAGCCGCTGCCCCTTGGGTTGGCCATGCTGCCGGTCTGGAGTGGCCTCCATGTCAGAGTGTGCCTCCATCAGAAGCTACTCACGTTGTCACTTTGCCTTGGGACTGGCCCCCCTTTGCATGGCCAGGCTGCTAAGGGGGAGGGCAGGCTCCCCAGGGTCCCAGAGGCAGATGTGTGGGTCCTGTCTGGCTGGTCCTGCTTGTGACAAGGGCGAGGGCCCCTGCCCCTTCAGACCTAAAACAAGACCCAGGTCTCCATGGCCGGTGCAGGCCCACCAAGGGGCTGCAGAATGGACCACCTACCAAGTCTGCAGCTGAAGGGCTTCTTCCTCCCACCCAGAAATCTCGGTGCTTCCCAGAAGAGGCCAAGGCTCCATTTCTAAGGTATTTTTAGTCAGTTTTCATTACCGACTTTTTTCAAGAGCTGTTTCCATAAATGGTTCTGCACTCATGATTGCTGGTCCAGGCCTCCGACGGCTTCAGACCCCAAATTAAAAGGGAACACCCACACACTCCCCCACATCAAGTCTGTCAAGGCCAAAAAATAGATCCGAGGAGATTGAGCAAGGATACGATTCCCCAGTGCAAACCCGAGGGAAGAACTGAACTGTGGGACTTTTCCGGAAAGATGCGGTCACAGTGACACATCCCTCTCTCCCGTAGGGAATGGATTTCCGTAAGGAGATGGATTGGGTGTACCTCCCTGCCCTGGGCCTCACCCCTGGAGGAGCCCCCATCAGTGGGCAGGGGTGGGCACATTCTTTGGTCAGAGCTGGAAAGGCCTCCAGGGCAACCCTGCAGACATGGGGAAACTGAGGCCCAGAGGGGTAAAGACTTGCCAGGGGTCGTACGTCAGGTGAGAGCCCTTCGTGTGGACTTTCAGACCTGCAGCTGAGGTAAAATGAGTGGCCCTAGCTTCCCTCCAGGTGGTGATACTGGGATGGGGGGGGTCACCTGTCAATGAGGTTCTCCTGTCAATGGGGCCCCCCCCTGAGAATGCCTGCTGAAGCCACCTTCTTCCAGGCAGGGCCCTGGGGGCACTGGAGGTCCCAGGAAGCGCCCAGGGAGATGCCAAACCCGCTGTCAGCCTCCACAAAGACAGTGAGGGCGGCCCTGCTCTGCTGCACCGACCAGGCCCAGACTCCTGCCCCTGCTCTCAGCTCCCTGCCTCCAGCTGTGATCGTCCTCCCTCAACCTTTCCAGTCTGCCCTGAGTGCCTGCCATGCAGGGGATGGGGTGCACGGGGTGGGGGTGCCCCAAAGACTCAGATCTGTCCCTGTTCTCAGGTCGTTCATGGTTTCCCAGGGAGTAAAACAGGGGCGAGACATGGCCCTGAATGAGACTGGCAGAAAGTGACTCAAATCCTAAGAGAAATACACACGATGGGGATGAAGGCTCTAATCATGGAGGGTGCCTTGGGGAGCAGGGGTCAGAGAACACTTTTCTAGAAAACGTATTTGAGAGTGGTGGAAGAATTCTGACAAACAGAAATGGA
The DNA here is from genome assembly GCF_018350215.1 of Panthera leo. Taxonomy (NCBI): domain Eukaryota; kingdom Metazoa; phylum Chordata; class Mammalia; order Carnivora; family Felidae; genus Panthera; species Panthera leo. The sequence goes on from NC_056686.1 coordinate 30,582,608, forward strand.
GGAGAGTATTTTAGGCAAAGGCGCAGAGGTGGGAAATAATGTGCCACCTCCCTTTTTATTTTTTTAATTTGATAGAGAGAGAAAGAGAGAGCAAGCAAGCACGAGTGGGGGAGTGGGACAGAGGGAGAGCAAGAGAGAATTCTGAGCAGGCTCCACTCTCAGTGTGGAGCCCCATGCAGGGCTCCATCTCACGACCCTGGGATCCTGACCTGAACCAAAATGAACAGTTGGACACTCAGCTGACTGAGCCAGGCTTCCCTCAGCTCCCATTTTTTAAGCACTGAACTGTGTCAGGCATCATACTGGGCATGTCACACATGCCATTTCTATTAATGCATAATTGTATTAGCTATCTACTGCTATGTAACACAGTAACCCAAATGTAGCAGCTCAAAACAAGAAACATTTATTATTTCACATATTTCTGAGGGTCAAGAATCTAGGCACTTAGCTGGGTGAGTCCCTCTCAGGGTCCCTTATGGGGTGACAGTCAAGTCGCTGGCTGGGGCTGTGGTCTCAGAAGAACTGACTGGAATGAACACATCACTTCTAAGCTCACTAATGTGGCTGTTGGTGGCAGGGTTCTGTTCCTCACCATGTGGGCCTCTCCGTGGGATTGCTCACAGCATTCCCGGCATGACTTCCCCAGACTCCACAATCTGGGGCGTGGAGGAGTGGTGGGGTATAGGACCCAAGATGGAAGGGGCAGTCTTTTATAACCCAATCTCGGAAGTGACACATCATCACTACTGTCATATTCTATTGGTCACACAGACCAGCAATGGCAGAGTGTGAAAGGGGCCTACACAAGAACATGAACACCAGGAGGCGTGACCACTGAGAACCAGACTGGAGGCCACGACAACTCAGTGAAAGAGATATTATTCACCCCATTTTATAGATGAGGACACTGATGATCAGGGAAGGTAACTGATTTGCATGAGTTCACAACCAGGAGCACCCAAGGTGGGGTGAGAGTCTAGGTCTGTCTGATTCCAAAGTCTGTATTTTCCCTTCATCCACAGCCTCACCAAGTTGGAGACATGTCAAGGGAATACTGTGTGGCTCAGCTGGGCCAGAACACTAGACACTGAGTGGCAGACTCGGGGAACCTGAATTCAATTGTGACACGAAGGAACACACAGAAGGATTCTGAGCAGGGAAAGCTAGCAGTGGATTTTCACTTGAGGAACTGGGGTTCCAAAACCCCAAGAGCTTTTTTACCTCCCTGTCTCCCCTCGCACCTTCTCCTCCCACCTCTTTCTGACTAAATTCTACCCTCCCTCAAGGTCCAGCAAAATGACACTTCCTGCCAAGCCCTCTCTGTCCCCCAGCCAGGACACCATTCTTCCTCTTCTTTGGGCCTTGTTCGTCTCCCACAAAATGAAACACCGTGTCTCTCTTGTGCTGTACTGAACCTCCATGCTCCTGTTTGTTGAGTAGGTGAAAGGCCATTCCTCCCATTTTGCCATAATTTATATGGACTTGTCTCTGGGCCCACCTTTCCCACTCTAATGAGCAGACCTCGGGCGGGGGCTCTACTTTGGAGGAGACCCCAGGATAACCAGGAAAGGGAACAGCACACAGTAGGTTCATAGTAGTGTTCATTAAGGAATGGCCACAGACTGAACAACCCAACTTTCTCCATCCCCAGGTCTCCCAGCCTTCAACTTCCCCCCAACCCTTACTGTATTCAGAGCCCAAGGCTGCTGGGAATAAATAGCTGCTTGCTCAGGGTATAGAGGCAGCAGTTAAAGGAAATAATTGGGTTTTACTTCTGGTCTTATTACCAACTAGCTGCCCTTGGGCTAAAAGCCAACAGACAAAGCTAATACTTATTGAGCATTTAACAGGTACTGTTTCAACATTTTACACAGATTACCTCATGTGATACAGCAATCCTGTGAGGCAGGAACTATTTATTATGTCTCCCCTTTTGAAGATGAGGAAAACTGAGGCACAGAGCATTCACTAACTTACACAAAAATCATATAAACAGTATCAGGCTTCTGGGCAAAAGACTGAGTCAAGACGTTCAGTGGGAGAGTGTTCTCGGTAGGGAACAGAGGGAGCAGCACCAAGCATGGCTGAACAGTGATTTGACCACACAAAGGCTCAGCCCATTCCATGTGCACTGGGAGCCCTGGGGCTGGTTGCTGGTGCCTTCCTGGAGACAAGGGACTGGACATGTACGCCCCCATAAACCAACCATTAAATGTGGGGTGCCGCCACGGAGGGTGGCTAACATCGGATAAAAAGCTCCTGGGGGCCTAGCTGATGGGTGCCTACAGAAGGACTCGGTTGCCAGCAGCCCACCCTCCAGGCAGCTGGGCAATGGATGACTCACTCCTGAAGAGAAGATGTGCGAAACATCACGACACCCACTACAAACTGCAAGTGGTGGAATGGGGATCCAAACCTAGGCAGCCTGAGCTGACCAATGGGCTGCAGGTCCCTAAGTAAATGGTCGGGCTGGGTTTGAGGGGGGGGGCGAGGTAGGGTGCAGAGAAACATGGCAGGCCCTTCCCCCATAACGCTGGCTGTTAGTACCGAGCACTGCCAGGCACTTGCTAAGTTTTTAAGTGCTTAACCTATTTAAGTGTTGCACTAGGGACACAGGTAGATGATCCCAATGTTAAAGGTGAGGAAACTGAGACGCAGAGACTCTAAATAACCTGTTCAGTGTCTCACAGCTCTCAAGCGGCAGAGCCAGGGTTGAAGCCCCATGTGTCCTCCTCCAAAGTAACCCACCACTCTGGCCTCCCACCTGCAGGGCTGACCCTCCTCACTGCTGTGATCCACTCTTCACATCCGCCCCTGTGGATCTGGGTACCCAGGAACTGGGCCAGTCACTAATACTCCTTAAGACTCAATTTCCTCCTCTGTCAGCTGGGGGAGGTAGTAGTCATTTACCTCAGAAGGGTAAAAAAAACACTGAGGAGATGGACGTAGGAGTCAGTTGTCAGGGATCCACAGGGGACACCAGCCTGGTGGACAGACAGGGTTTTAGAGAAAAGGGACCCACCTTCAACTCTTGGAAAGAGAAACCTTTGGAAACCATCAACAAAATGCAAAGGTGACCTGTGAAATGAAAGACAATATTTGCAAACCACATATCTGATAATGAGCTAATATCTAAAATATATAAGGATTTCATTCAACTCAAGAGCAAAAAAAAAAAAATCCAATTTAAAAATGGGCAGAGAAACTGAATAGATATACTTCCAAAGAAGACATACAAATGGCCAACGGGTACTCGAAAAGGTGCTCAGCATCACTCGCATCAGGGAAATGCAAATCAAACCACGAGATACCACCTCACACCTGTTAGAATGGCTGTCATCAAGAAGACAAGCGATAACAATCTCTTGTTGAGGATGTGGAGAAAAGAGAACCCTCTGGCAACTGTTGCTGGGAATGTAAATTGGTGCAGCCACTATGGAAATTATCACGGAGGTTCCTCCAAAAATTGAAAATAAGACTACCATATGACCCAGCAGTCATACTTCTGAGAATACATCCAAAGGAAATGAAAACAAGACCCCAAAGAGATATCTGCACCCCCATGTTCACTGCACATTATTCACAACAGCCAACATATGGAAACAACCTAAGTGCCCGTCAACAGATGAGTGGACAAAAAAGATGTGGTATGTAGATGTAATGGCATATTATTCAGCCATGAAAAAGGAGATCCCGCCATTTGTGACAACACGAGCTGCACTTTGAGGGCATTATGCTAAGTGAAATAAGCCAGACAGAGAAAAACAGATACTACATGTTACCACTTCTAAGTGAAATCTTAAAAAAAAAGAAGAAGAAGTCAAAATCACAGAAACAGATAGCAGAAAAGTGGTTGCCAGGGGCTGGGTGGGGTGGGGCAAATAGGAAGACATTGGTAAAAGGGTACAAACTTTCAGCTATAAGATGAATAAGGTCTGAGGACCTAATGTAAAACATAGGGACTATAGTTGATAACACAGTATTGTGAAATTGAAATCTATAAGGTGATGGACGTGTTAATTAACTAAAGAGGAGAATCCACGAACAATGTCTATGTGTATCAAATCACCATGTAGTATACTTTTGATATCTTAGAATTTTATATATCTGGGGCGCCTGGGTGGCTCGGTCGGTTAAGCGTCCGACTTCGGCTCAGGTCATGATCTCACGGTCCGTGAGTTCAAGCCCCGCGTCGGGCTCTGTGCTGACCGCTCAGAGCCCGGAGCCTGTTTCAAATTCTGTGTCTCCCTCTCTCTCCGCCCCTCCCCTGTTCATGTTCTGTCTCTCTCTGTCTCAAAAATAAATAAATGTTAAAAAAAAATTTTTTTAAAGAATTTTATATATCAATTATATATCAGAAAAACTAGATTAATTACTTTTTAATAAGAGATGCTACCTTTGGACATATGGTCACATTAATAGCTTTAAAGATGGATAAAGGATTTACTGTTAAATGAAAGACAAAGTAGCAAGACTGGACATTTATGTCATACTTCGTAAAAAAAAATAATAATAAAATGTTAGAATCTGTATTGATAAAATGTCAGGGCAGGTTGGGAACTCTACACCAAAGAATTAGAACGCTGGTTTTCTCTGAAGTGGAGAGAGGATTACTAGGGGCTTCCATATTGTATATTTTTGAACATATGGTCTAATTTTGTATAATGAAATTCTACAATGAATTTATATGGTATGAATTTTTGCATTATGTATATAAATCCTAAAACAAGGAAATTTTAAAAATAAGATTCTCAGTTTCCAATATATATTCAATATAGTCCAATTCAGCAACACTTACTGCACCTAATGGTGGGCCAGGCCCAGGTCTGGGCAGAGAGGCAGTGTCTATGTAGGAGAAGAGCAGAGGAGACAGGAAGGTGACCTGCTGGGTGGCCTTGGGAAAACCACCTAACTTCTCTGAGCCTCACTCTCCTCTTTTCAAAACAAAGATGTGACCTTAAGTGTGATGCAAATGAAGAGACAGACTCAGAGGTTCTGAGCAAAGGGTCCTCACCAGGTGCCATCTTACACACTCCACGAACAGCTTGCAGGGTGGGCTATTTTACACGAGTGTCTCCATCTTACAGAGGACGAAACTGAGGCTCTAAGAAGTGGCCTGGAGAGCCCAGATCACACTGAGACTCAGTGGTGGCATCAAGATGCACAGGTTAGAGCCCCCCACCCAGGTCCTGTCTGCCCTCCCACTGTCCATCCGCTCCTGGGCTCCAGAGCCCCCCCTGGGGGGGGGGTCACTGTCTAGACCAGTGGTCTAGACAACCATCTTTGTGGCTTAAGTATTCCTTGCTCCCCACTAGGAGGCCAGCTCCGCAAGGGGAGGGACTTTGTTTCGCTCACTGTCCTATCCCAGGAACTAGAAAGAACTATGTCTGGCACAGAGCAGGTACCACATGACTATCTGTTGAGTGAATTCATGAAAAATGAAAGAGTTCCCTAGTAAAGAACCAAAGGAAGTACCTTCAAGGTCACAGGGCTGAGCGGGACGTGGGCCAGGTCCCTCATTCCCACTCAGCCCTGCCTCTCCCAAATCCAGCGCCTCAGGTCAACACCCCCTGTCCTCGGCTGCCTGAGGCACGGGAATAAATTAGTCTGGTCAGAGAAGGGTCTCGACAAAAGTGAAGATGGCTTGATGCATTTCTAGCTAGACCTCTGCCTTTAGGGCTGTTTGTGCCTCAGTTTCTCAACCTGGAACACGGCATCTGCTGGCCCAGCGGCTGGAGGTCGAGAAGGACCAGGACCAACGTGCAGAGTTGGTCTTTCTGGCCTCATTCCTCCCTCCCCGCAGGCTGGGCCAGCCTGAGGCGCCCAGGGAGCAGCCAGTCAGACCCATGCTCCAGCCCAGGGGACGGGGTGGTGCCATGAGGAGGTGCCTCCAACACGGAGCCACGGGGTCAGGGCCGGGAGGCCCTGTGTTTTCTGACACCATCGCTGTGGACTGGATGAGAAAAGAGGTCCAGAGAGGGAAGGGAGGTGACCTGGGACAGGAAGGACTCAGTGGCGAGCCCAGGCGGTACAAGAACCTGGGTGTTGCCTCCCAGCTCAGGCCTCTCCTCTCCGTGAGCACAGGGGACACCCAGGACAGGTATCGGCCCCCATTACCGTGTCCTGGCCAAGGGCAGCCAAGAGCATATAGGTGGAGACTCACTGACAGGCCAGGCAGGGGCCCCAGCTCTGACCATAGTCCTGGCCTCCCTAAAGAGACACTGTCAGCCATGACACGGGCTTCCTATAGCACCTGCCTGGGCACAGAGGCCTGACCCCCGGGCCAGAGGCCTGTGGGAGGCTAGAGGTCTCTGGGTCCCACAGGCTGCCATGGACGGTCAGAGGCCCAGCAGGCAGCAGGTCTGGCTTCTCAGGACCCGGATGAGGCCAACAGGAGGTGGAGCTGGAGGCAACAGGTGTGGGAACCTGGGCGTGGGTGCTGACACCATAGCGACTCTGCTATTAGTCTCGGTGGTGGTTCAGGGGCCTGGGGCCTGGGCCTCCAAACAAGGAAAGAATCCTGGTAGGTGTCTAATCCCCCCGCCCCCACAGCCCAGGTAATTACCAGTTAAAACTACTCAAATTGAAGGAGTTGTACTAGTGCAATTAGCACATCAGAATAAAGGAGGCCCTCTGACAGCTGGCTGGGCCCGCCCACAGACCGGGCTTCCACTGAACAAAGATCTGCTTGTTAATCCCACAGCGTCAGAGGCCTTCGATCTTCGTGAAACACACAGAGATGGCGTGGGAAGAAGCTGGCATCTGGAATCCACAGCCCCTGAATGATGTCATGGATGCGCTGTGTGGCCCTGGACTGGCCATTTCACCTCTCTGAGCCCATGAAAAGGGCTTGGGGTGGCTCAGTCAGTTAAGCATCAACTCTTGATTTTGGTTCAGGTCATGATCTCATGGTTCGTGAGTCCGAGCCCCGCATCAGGCTCTGTGCTGACAGCTCAGAACCTGCTTGAGATTCTGTCTCCCTCTCTCTCTGCCCCTCCCCCTTCTCCCTCTCTCTCTCTCTCTCTCTCTCTCTCAAAACAAATAAGTAAACGTTAAAAAAAGAAGTGTGGGACATTCCCACACATCCAACCAAGGCTGGCCAGCAGCTGGGAGGGACCAGAATCGGGAGCAACCAGGCCCAGGCTCACCGACCAGAGGCATGATTTTCTGTTCCTCCCATCTATCAACTGAACACACAACAACCCTGACGATGCGTTGATCTCTAGGAGCCCCACTTTACAAGGAGGATCTGTGGCTCCAAGAGGACAAGGGACGTGCCTAAGACTACACAGCAGAGGCACAAGAGGAATCAGATGTGTCTGAACTAAGGGTGATGCTTGATTCACAACAGCAGCTCCCACCAAGGCCGTGTGCGCCTTGACCATGGGATGCTGGGGAAGCAGGACATTGGCCGGGCAGTGACTCACTAATGGATGGGGTCCATTCTCAGGATAACTGTATCTACAGCCCCTCTTGGTTCTGAGCCCCAGGTCAGCTTGTTCTGAGGACAGGCCTCAGTTTTACACATGGTCTCCATTATCCCGCATCCCCCACCCTGCCCTCTAACCAGGAAGGTGGCATTCACTGGCCCAAGTCCTGTGCCTGGCACTGGGCTCTCAGCAGAGGTTAACAGCCGCTTCCTGCTGTTCCCTCACCTCAGGCACCCACCAGCTCGGGGCTGGGGGGGGACAGAGGCCTCCTTGGCTGTCCCCTCGGCCTGCCCCAGTGTAGGAAGCAAATGGCTAAAGACCCCACAAGACCTGCCGCTGCTCCATCCCCTGGGTTTCTCTGCCTAAACCCCTCTGGAAGCTCTCTACACCCTGAAAGCCTGCCCTCCTAACAGGAGAAAGAAATATCAGCTCCTTGAGGAGGTGGATGTAGGGCTACCTCCTTGTCCTGACTGGGCCACAGAGAGGCTGTGCTATCTTGGGCATAACATTGTCTCTCTGAGCCTCAAAGTCCTCATCGGGGAGATGGGGATGAAGATCATGTCTGGTAACAGGGCTGTCGGGAAGGTCAAGAGTGACGCTGTGGGTGAAGGGAGGCTGTTGGCCTTGGCAAAGGTCTTCTCCCATCTAAGCCTGAGCTGTAGTCCCTGCGCCCCCAGATCCAGTCTGGTGTCTGCTCCAGCCCTGACCCCACAGACAGGAGGCAAAGCGGATAGGGGACAGATAGTCAGGACTGCAGATTAAAGAACATTTAATAATAGGAAAGACATCTTTGAAAACTAACCATAAATGGCTCCACGACTTGTACAGAGTTTCTGCAGAGAGGAAGGGCTGGGCTTTGTGTGGGAGAAGGAGGGGCTTCTGACCTGCCCACCATGTCCTTCCACAGCCTGGACCTTCACAGCATGCCAAGCCACGTCCCAGGTGCTGCGCTCAGGGTGACAAGACTGCCCACGGCCCCACTGAGCTCAGAGTCCACTCCTTCCCCACCCGCTGCCCTGACAGCCACACCCTCACCTACAGGGGCTGGGGCTCTGGCCAGGGAACGGGCTGCTGTGGACTCATGACATCTTGGGCTCTCATCTCAGCTCTGGGCACTCTGATGATGTCACCGGGGCTTTCCATGCTGAACTTTGTCCCTTTCTCCAGTACTGCCCTTATCACTGTGGCAGCATCCCGGCCTGTTTACTCATCCGTCTCCCCAGGACCACACTGTCTTCCTGGCACTGCCCGGTCCACCCGACATGAGATGATTCCTACCCTTGGGTGTTTCCAGGGGCGGGACGAACGCGCACATCGATGGGACTCACATCCGCGTCTGTCTGAGTGAGCGGGGCCCACAGCCCTTGGACTCGGCCGCCCTGAGCTCCGCATTCCCAGCCCTCTGTGGGGGCGTGGCCGCGATCAAAGGGGCGCGCACCGGCCAAGGCGGTCCCCTGGACCCGTCCGCACCCGCGCGTCCACCCGGTGGTCTGGTCGTACGGTCACCGGGGCCCCGGACGCCCACCCCGACGGCCTCACTCACCCATGTTGACGAAGCTCATGACCAGGTCGGCGCGGCCCGGGCGCCGCTCGGGGGGGCCGCCGTCCTCGTCGTCGTCGCGGGCCATGGCGTGGTACAGGTCCAGCATGAAGAGCGGCGCCGACGCGGGCAGCCGGGAGGCGGCGGACGGCGCGCGGGGCCGGGGCCGCCCGGGCAGCCCGAGCACCGCCAGGATCTCGCGCTGCATGTCGCGGCGCTCGCGCGGGCCCAGGCGGCGGGCCGGACAGCCGGCCGGGGCGCGCGGGCCGGGGCCGCCGCCGCTCAGCGCGCACAGCGCCAGGCCCACGAGCCACAGCGGCCCGGGGCGCGCGGCCATGGCCGGGCCGGGCGGGCGCTCAGCGGGCGCGCATCCGCTCCGCGGCCGGGCGGGGACCGGGGCCGCGGCCGCCCCGACGGCGGACGGCGGACGGCGAACGGCGGGCGGGGCTCGGGGTCGGCCGCACGGGCGCGCTCGCCTGCGGTTTCCCAGCACCTGCTGGGCTCGGGCGGCGTGGACGCGGCAGGGGCTCCTCCGGGAGCTGGGGGCTGGCGGCCAATCTGTCTGTGGCGGCCAATCCGTCAGTCGGCTGCTGCCGAGGCCCGCTCAGCTGCAGGGGCGGCGGGCGAGCTCCGGTCTGCGCCCGGGACGACGCAAACCCGACGGCGCCTCTCCAGCTGGAGCTGCGGTCTGCGCCGCGCGCCCGCCTCCGCCGCCCGTGGGCCCCGCGTGCCGCCGTCGGGCCCCGCCCCCTCCGCTCCCGACCAATGGGGGCTCGGGGCGGGGCCAAGGCCGCCGGACCGAAGCCAGGGGGAAGGGGCGGTGGGGCGCGGGTGGTGCAGCAGGTGGTGGTGACGCCGAGATGCCGTCCGCTGTTCGGTGGTGGGCTGGTCCGGCGAGGGGTCCCCTGTCCAGCTGCCGGGTCGTCGGGGTCATGCTGGGCTCCCCTCCCAACCGGCACCGTCGGGCGGGCGGGGGGCCTCGGCCTGGGGACACGAGGGTAGCGGGGCAGTCGGGAGAAATGAGGGCCCTGCGCTCCCGCAGGGCGTGTCCTCCAGCACTCTCGACCGGGCGGGATCCGGGGCCTGCGTCCCACCATTGGAGTGACCCCGCAGTCCCGCCTTAGTGCGCGGAATGTCGCTCCACGCGACACGAAGAAAAGCCTCAGTAGGGTCTAGAGGTAGAGAGGCCCCGAGGTGCCAGTTGTGCCCGGAGAGTGAGACGCGTTCCTTTGCCATCAGCCGCCACCGCAGTTCCTCGCTGGCCACCCGGCTCCTTGCCCGCTGTCCCTTTGCACGCGCTATTGGAGGCTTCTTTCGCGACACCTGCTCAGTCTCTGCTCCCAGCGTGCGTGCCACCCACCTGGTTCCCGCGTGCTCCTGGCTAGCGCCCCAGGCGAGACCCCCCATTCCCCCATGTTCCGGCGACCGCACTGTCACCGCCAGCTCTCGCTGTACGCCCTGGGGACCCCCCAGTGCTGATCCCGCCTCCCGCAGGAGGGAGCCGCGCATCCGCCTCCAACTGGGCCAGGGAGCTCTGGGGCCCTTCCAGAGCGCCCGGGAGCCGCCCTTTACGCGTCTTAATTGTCGCGGCTTTCAGAGGCTTGCAAGAGAAAGAAGACTCTACACGGAAACTCGTTATTGACTCAGCCCCCTTCTGCACACTCGGCTCCTCCTGGGCGCCCTCTCACTACATTGATTCATCTATGGCTAAGGCAGTGAGCTGGGAGGAAGTGACACCTAGACTGAGCTCGGAAGGCTGGAAGGAATCGGCCTGGGATGACAGGAAAGGGCAGAGGGAGAGCTGGAGAGCAGTTTCCAGGCAGAGGAAACAGCTGGTGTCGAGGCCACAGGACTCCAGGGAGCACAATGCAGGTAACACTTAGCACTTACCATGTGCCAGGCAAGGTCTGCGTCACTTCTTGAATGCTTGCACATATAGAGTAGATGCCGTTTCACCCCCCTCTTTTAACAGATGAGGAAACTGAGGCACACGGAAGTTAAGGGACTTCCCCTGCAGGTGAGCTGTTCAGTGGAGCCTGGAAAGCCTGGGAAACAAATGGCCAGGGTGAGGGTGAGGCTTGAGTGGCTGGCAAGATACGGACCCAAAGGACCTTGCAGGGAGACTAGATGAGGACTCCGGACAACAGATGGTTATGGTGGCCCCAGTGTGGATTCAATACGAAACTTCAAAAGAAACAAGAAGTCCACCGAACTTTAAAGATTCCCATCATCACTTCAAACTTTTAAAAAAATCAAGACTTTTCTCTCACATTCTAAATCGAACCAATCATTTGTTGGTGCTTTAAGCCCATGCCTAGTCTGCCTTTTTTTCCAACGGGTAAATTTCCGCACTGCTTATAAGCCCCATAAGGATGCGGCAGCTTCACCACTGAAAGTGCCCAAGGCAGAGTCCGCTGCAGAGGGGAAGGATTGCAGGGATGAAGATTAGAGTCAGGGCCCACAGATGGAGGCAAGTACAGTAATGGGGTGGGCAATGACCATGATCCTTTCCGGTGACAGGGTAGAGGGCAGAGGAGAAGCTGTTTAGCAGGCTGCATCCCCAGGGCTTGGTGAGTGCATACTGGGGCAGGGTCAAGGGGGTATCCCTGTGTCAGGCTAGTTCAGGGTCTCTGAATCTCCTGTCCTCCTCACTGTCCTTCTCTGGCCAGCCCTCTGCACTCCCCTTTGAGTTCACACCACATCCTCCGGGTCCTCAGATCTAGCCTGGAGTCCTCAGGTAGTGTACTGTGCAACACTGGGCTTCCAGCTAGACTGTAAGCAGCCCAGGGCTGGGCGGATTCTTATAACAGAAATCACTGATCTCAATTAAGGGTGAGCAGAGATAGCTGTGTTCTTTAAACAACAGGCCTCAAATTCCCATAAACCTAAACATCAGGTTTCAGTCATTCCAAATGGCGTCTCCCTGAAATTCAGTTCAGCGGCAACCGCTGTGGGCTGCTCTGTGCTCTGCCCTGAGCCAGAGATGAAGCCGACGGTTCCCTGCCTCCAAGGGCCCCCCACAACAGGGGCGACAGTCTGATGAATATACAGTCTTAAGGGGAGGCAGAAGGAAGGCTGTGCTCCCACCGAGGGCCCGGTAAAGTGCCCGGATGGGCAGAGGACAAGGAGCTGGGAAGTGGGGGTGGGGATGTGAGTGGAATCCTGGAACTCCGGCCCTGGAAGGGAACTGAGGGGGGGAAGATTTCTTGAGAGATAGTGTCAAACAAGGGCTTTCCCAGCCACCTGGTAATGCTGTGACCTTGGGCACGTTACTGAACCTCTCGGGCTGTTTCTCATCCGTGAATGGGGTCACGATGTTGGGTTTGTGCATAGAGCACTAAGCACAGTAGCCTATCACAAACAGTCAATAAACATTAGCTATTGTTATTATTAAAATATGATTACACTATTCAAAGTACTAAAAAATGCCTTTTCCTGATTACTAAAATAACTTGCTTAATTGCAGAAACTTTTGAAAATATAGAAAAGTAAAAAGAAAACAAAAATCACCCAAACTCATATTCTAGAAGTAAACACTGGCAATATTTGGTATTTCTTTTTCTTATATACATGTGTATATTTTTAGTACAAAAAAATAGGATCTTGCTTGCTTTATTGATTTCACAAATGGCCTAAATGATTTCATAAATGGCATTTCACCATGCCATTATTTATGTCACATAGAGTTTTTTACTGGTTTCATGGTATTTTTTTCATCATATGACTATCATAATGTATTTAGCCAGGCCCATGTAATTGAATAATATGTAATTTTTATTTTATTATTTTTTAATGTTTTTTTTTTTTTTTTTTTTTTTTTTGGGAAGAGAAAGAGAGCTAAAGAGAGACAGAGAGAGGGAGAGAATGTGAGCGGGGGAGGGGTAGAGAGAGATGGGGACAGAGAATCCAAAGCGGCTCTGTGCTGACAGCAGAGAGCCCAATGTGGGGCTCGAACTACAAACCGTGACACCATGACCTGGGCCAAAGTCAGACGCTTAACTTACTGAGCCACCCAGGTGCCCCAAATATGTTAATTTTAAAAATATTTAATTGGGGCGCCTGGGTGGCTCAGTCGGTTAAGCGTCCGACTTCAGCTCAGGTCACGATCTTGCGGTCCGCGAGTTCGAGCCCCGCGTCGGGCTCTGGGCTGATGGCTCAGAGCCTGGAGCCTGCTTCCGATTCTGTGTCTCCCTCTCTCTCTGCCCCTCCCCCGTTCATGCTCTGTCTCTCTCTGTCTCAAAAATAAATAAACGTTAAAAAAAAATTAAAAAAATATTTTATTAATTAATATTTTTAATATTATATGCAATGCTTGGTAATTTCTTTAGGATTAGTTTCTGGAGGTAGAGTACCTGGATCACAGGACATACACAGTTTATAAGGTTTTTGCTACATATTATCTGTTACCCAAATAGTGTGAAGGTGCCCATTTTCTTTCACCCTTGCCAACACTAGGTATTATTGTTAAACACATGAATAAATAAATCTCTGCTGATCTGACAGGTAAAACCACCTCTCTGTTGTCATAATTTGCATGTAGAGGGATTACTGACTGCTGTCTTGAAACCCTCTCCCCTTTTGGCTCCCAGAACACCTGCTCTCCCATTTCACTCCTTCCTCCCGACTACTCCTTCCCACCCATTCTTAAACATGATGTTCCCTGCTTCTGTCTGCAGCCCTGTTCTCCCTCTTAGACTTTGAACCTGGTGATGATGAGCTCACCCACCTGAGACGTCATTGCCTTCATACAGTCATTCCTCACACCAAAGGTATCCCCTGCACGGACCCTCTCCTGAACACCAGAAGTTATATCTAAAGAGTGATTAGACATGGTCAAAGCCAGAAGCCAGGGAACTGATGTGTGTTCCTCCCTCCAAAGGCAGCTCAGTCTGTTGATTCCACCTTCCAATGTTTCTCGAATCCCCCTATCTCTCCACGCCCTCCTCCTGTGTGGTTCATGGAGCATCTCCTCCACCCCGGATGGCTGTAACAGGCTTCCTTCCAACTGGTGTCCTTGATTCTCATTCCCCATCCCTCCCACACTCCTCATTCCCCAGAATGAATTTCTAAATGAAAATCTGATATCTGCAAATGGCTCAAAATCTTTCCATGGGCTTTCACTTCTCAAAGCAGAATTTTCCAAACTGAGGTTCGTGAGGGGGCTCCTACAAAAAGGAATTTGGTAAACACTACATGCTACATTTCCCCCTTCCCTCGGGGGAGCCCTAATGCAATCAGCTTAAATTTAACTCAATATCTTCCAAACGCATTTGGCCCCATGTCTTGGGGACCAGGAGGGCACTAGGTGATCACATGAGCAAGTGCCCAGCACTCAGTTGGTCCCTGCTGCTGTCCCCTCTTTACAGTCTTCTCTAGCTACCCATGGTGTATACTTTGCTGCAGTCGCACGGGACTACCTGTTGTTCCCTCACCTGTTCTGTTGTTGACATTTCTGTTCACCTGCACATGTGGTTCCCTTTACCAAGAATGTCCAGATCCCCTTTGCCTGTCTGGTCAAGTATTACCCCTGTTTAAGATAAAGCTAAAAAAACATCACCTCTTCCCAATGCCTTCTCCACCTTCATAGGCAGATGGTCCTCTGCTCCCCCAGCTCGCTCATTTTATCAAACTGAATGACATTTATTTGTTCCTACACTTGCTGTCCACTCCCTCCCTCTCCGCTGTGAACTTCTCGAAACAGAGATTGTCATCCCGATTTACCTTCACATCCCAGTGTCAGGCTCATGCTTAGGGTGTCAGTAAATATTTGCTGCGTTTACTAGCCTCTAAGAAAGGAGTGGCCTCCAGCCTTCACAAATCCTTCCATGCAGAATTGTCCATCATTGCATGGGAGGCAATGAACAGAAGCACAAAGCTGTGTTGGAGTGTGGGGGTCGGTGACCAGCAAAGCTCACTCTCTGGTTATGTGAGGGGTTCGCTTGCACACCAGCCACAAATGCAAATCCATGAGTTTCCATTGCTGAAACCACAAGATTGAATTCATGATAGCAAGACCTACTCTATATGGAATACGAACAAGAAACAGCAATTTAAAGGAGCAGAGAGAACAGTTTTCCGTAAGAAAGATAACAAAGGAATGGAGATTATCCAATGTTCCCACTGACATATTTAACCTTTGCCTTTTGTGATCTGAGGACCTATGTAATTCTGTCACAGGATCATATCCAGAGCTCCTGTGTCATGATTGTGTCAGACCCAGAGGCTGCCATGGGGTAGGTGCACTATCCTGCCTCATTAAATGACTGCTCAGGGGCCCACAGGGTGTCTCACTCGCCTTCGTGGCTGGCTGCATCTAGGAGGCTGGGAAAATCCAGCTCGTCATGTTCCCAAGGTATGCTTACATGCCAAGAAGAAACAAACATAATGACACAGTTCCTGTCTTCATGGGGAATCTCCAGCCAATGGGTCAGGTCACCTCCTATTAATGGACTAAATGCTCCAATTATAAGTCAGAGATTGTCAGGTGACTTAAGGAAGACAAAAAAAAAGCAAGAGCAAAGGACAAGCTGTCTCTAAGAGATGCGCTGTAAATATAACAATACAGGTTGAAAGTAAATGGATGGAAAAACAATATATCATGCAAATTAAAGAGAAGGTGGAGTGGCTTATTAATATCAGGAAAACTAGTCTCAAGATAAGGAATCTTGGGGCAACTGGCTGGCTCAGAGGGTGGAGCGTGTGACTCTTGATCTCAGGGTTGTGAGTTCGAGCCCCATGTTAGGTGTAGAGATTAAAGAATATTAACAGAGATGGTGATAAAACTGTGCCTTCCTCAGAATCCATTCTGCTGAAACAGGAGGACCTTATGCAGCTCAACCTGCCAGGCTCAGGCTACACTAAATACTGACACGGACAGTTCAAAAGTCGTTCAAAAGTTCTCCCACGGATTTTGGGAGTCACGGGAAATGCGTATGTTTGAAATTTCCACCTGAAATGAAATCCATTTTGTGACCCAAATGAGAGATGTGACCCAATGGATGAAAGGAGTCAGGATGGAGGGGCGTGGGGGGAGCCTCTCGAGGTGAATTGTACACATCACCAAATCCAAATCAAAGCAATGTTGGCGAATCCTTTGTGACTGATGCAGAATCCCAGCGATACACACGGAGCGAGGAGCGGTCTCTCTGACAAGCAGACACACAGGCTCTTCCAGACTTCCTTTCTCCCCTGGATGGTGAGTCGGAGCAGGAGGCCTGCTTAGGCGGAGGAACCCAGGGCTCTGCCTCCACGCGGCGCAGCTCCCGCCCCTCACCTTATGGGCGTCCATGAGGTTCATGACCAGGTCGAGGTCCCCGTGCACGGGCTGGTCCTCGGCCAGCTGCGGCTCCACCTTGTACAGCCAGTCGACCAAGGCCTGCAGAGCATCCATGAACTGACCCGAAAACAGCAGGGCCTCCTCCAACTTGTGCTGCCTGAGAGAAGCACACAAACCTCACTGTTTTGGGGGATCCCTTTTCTTTGACTGGCTCACAGTTCTGACTGCTGAAGGGAACACCGCTTGCACTCTACAGAGACAGGGCCCTCCATGCTGGGCTGGTTCGAAATACAGTTAAAAGTTATCGAGATCAGGGCATCTGGGGAGCACGGAGCCTGTGTGGCTTCTCTCTCTTCCTCTCTCTCTACCCCTCCCCCGCTCACGCTCTCTCTCTCAAAATAAATAAATAAAAACTTAAAAAAAAAAAGCTATCGGGGCACCTGTGTGGCTCAGTCGGTTAAGAGTCCAACTTTGGCTCAGGTCATGATCTCGCAGTTTGTGGGTTCATAGCCCCACGTCGGGCTCTGTGCTGACAGCACAGAGCCTGGAGCCTGCTTCAGATTCTGTGTTTCTCTCTCTCTCTGCCCCTCCCCCACTTGTGTTTGCTCTCTCTCTTAAAAATAAATAAATAAACATTAAGAAAGAAAAGATGTAAAGGTGGCCAATAAGCACATGAAAAGATGTTCACAGGTGCCTGGCAGGCTCAGTCAATGGAGCGTGTGACTCTTGATCTCGGGGTTGTGAGTTCAAGCCCCACATTCAGTGTAGAGCTTACTTAAAGATAAATAAATAAATACATAAATAAATAAATGGGTCGTTGAAAAAAAAGATGTTCCATATTACTAATCATTAGGGAAATGCAAATCAACGCCATAAAGAGATACTTTACATCCATTAGGATGTTTAGCATGAAAGCAAAAACAAAACAAAAGATGGCTATTATGAAACAAACAAAACAAAACCGAAAATAATAAGCGGTGGGTTGGTGAGAATGTGGAGAAATCGGAGCCCTTGTGCATTGCCCGGGGGAATGTAAACTCGTGCAGCTGATGTGGAACAGTATGGTGGTTCCCCAAAGAGTGAAACACAGAATTACCATAAGATCCAGCTATTCACCACTGGGTGCTTATCCAAAAGAACTGACAGCAGGGAGTTAAATAGATATTTGTACGATGCTCATAGCCGCGTTATGCACAATAGCCAAAAGATGGAAGCAATCCAAATACCCATTAGCAGATGAATGGATAAACAAAATGTAAGATATACATACAATGGAATATTATTCAGCTCTAAAAAGGAAGGAAAGTCTGACACAGGCTACAACATGGATGGGCCTTGAAGACATTCTGCTACGTTAAAGAAGCCAGACACAAGAAGACAAATATTGTATGACTCCCCTTAAATAAGATACCTAACATAGTTAAATTCTGAGACAGAAAGTAAAAGCGTGGTTGCGAGGGGCTGGGAGAGGGGGGCATGAAGAGTTATTTTTTAATAGGCACAGAGCTCCATTTGGGGGTGATGAGAAAGTTCTGGAGACAGACGGTGGTGATGGTTACACAACAGTGTGAATGTACTTGATGCCATTGTATGTACACCTACAAGTAATTAAAATGGTAATTTTGACGTCCTATGTATTTTACCGCTATTTAAAAAGTGACGAAAAGAAATATCTAGACATTTTTATGGATTAAGCAGAGTGCAGGGGGCAGGTACAGAGTACTTTGGCATCTTACAGTCGGAGGACTGGGCCCAGACACGCCCCAGTGACGAAAAAGCCTGTGTTGATTATACTCTCCCACAGTAGAGGGCAGTGCTTGAGGCCAAGGTAGCAGTTAAGAACACAGCTCTGGAGTCAGACACACAGGAGTTCCTATCAAAGCTCAGCACCAGCCGCGTGACACTAAACCTCTCTTAACCTCTGACTTCTCGTGTGCAAGATGGGATCATTAATGTACCCACCGAGAGCACGGTGGTAATGGCACGACAGCTGTCCCTCATCCACCTGAGGGCCCGCGACTCACGGGCCGTGGGACTCTCTGAGCCTCACTTCCTCTTCTGGAGAACAGGCTTCAGAGACACCTGCTTCCCTCGGTTGCCCGGCAACTTGCTATTAATAATAAAAGAGCAACAACAGTAATAGAGCCACCACTCCTGGAGAACTTCCTCTGTGCTGAGTGCTCGGCATGAATCCTCCCAACAGCCCTGGGAGGGAGGCGCTCTCCCCATTTTACAGGGACCTTAGGAATGACTTAGTGGTGATGGGTCTTGCTCAGGAAGCGGCAGCTGCATCCTCTCTGTGCGCAGGGCAGCGTGGGCGGTGTGGAGTTCGCAGCTGGGGTCGGAGTCCAGAATCCATGCCCAGCATGTCTCCCCCCAGGTGCTGAGGGTCACCTGAGTCTAGGGCAGGGCTCAGAGCTGCTGGGAGGCTGGAGTCTTGGGCTCTGTTGCCACTTCTGCCCCTGATCACGTCTGCCTCCGGGGTCGGTCCCTATCCTTCCAAGGCCTCCGTTTATCCTACTGTCGAGTGAGAAATAGGGGTCGGGTCCTTTGATCCCCAAGGTCCCTGACCACAAAGAAAGGCAAAGGGAAGTTCGGAAAAGCAGGGAGCCTGTTGGCTGGATTCCTGGCTTGTCTCTGCCCCCTGGTGGACACCAGCAGCCTGGCACCCAGGGGAAAAACTGCCTTTGTGACCTCTGCCCAGGAGCCCACCTCTCCTAGCCCCGGTGCCCAGCTGTTAAACGGGGATAATAGCACCTACCTCTTTGGACTGCTGTGAGGATGCAAACAGATAGCACATGAGAAGTTCTTGGGCAGAGGCAAGTACAGCCTAGTCAGTCAACAGAAGCCACATCCTACAGATGAGATGGTAAGTCCTGTCATCAAGAACATGACTACAAGCTTGTAACACTTGTTCATTATTGGAAACCAAAGTCGTTTACTTAATCTGTAAGTGAATTCACAGTTCCTGTGATCACTAAGCCATCTCTGGATAAATAAACTCACTGGTCTTATATACGGTATTAATTTTTTTTCAAAATACCAATTTTATTTTTCCTTCTTTTATTTGCTTTCTTTGGTTTCTGGTTTTTTTATTGTTTCCTTCCTTCCTGTTTTTTAGAGGTTTGTTTCATTACTCTTTTTTCACCATCTTTAATTTTCTATTTGAGAGAGGGAGTGGGGGAGAGGGGCAGAGAGAGAGAGAGAGAGAGAGAGAGAATCCCAAGCAGACTCCACCCTCAGTGTGGAGCCCGATGCTGGGCTCGATCTCATTGCCCTGGGATCATGACCTAAGCCCAAATCAAGAGTTGGAGGCTCAACCATCTGAGCCACCCAAGCACCCTCTTTTTTTCACTGTCTTAAATTGAATGCTTGCCTTGTTTATTTTTAACACTTGATTGAGGTATAATTTCCACACCATAGAATTCACCTGTTTTAAGTACACACTTGAATGATCTTGAGTATAGTTACGGAGTTGCACAGCCATCACCACAATACAATTTTAGAATATTTCCATCACCACCAAAAGAAAGAAATATACCTATTTTCAGTTTATCCCAAATTCCATTCCAGCCCTAGGCAAGCAATATCTACTTTCTTTCTTTATAGATTTGCCTTTCTTGGACACTTTGCAAAAATACAATCATATAATGTAGTGTTCGGTGTCTAGTTTTCTCACTCACTTAAATAATGTCTTCAAGACTCACCTATGCTGTAGCATGTAGCAGTGCTTTGTGGTTTTTTTTTAATGTTTGTGTGTGTGTTTGTGTTTGTTTGTTTGTTTGTTTGTTTTGAGAGAGAGTGAGGAGTGAGAGAGGCAGAGAGAGGGAGAGTCAGAATCCCAAGCAGGCTCCGAGCTGACAGAGTGGAGTGCAGGGCTCGATCCCTTAAAAGTGACATCATGATCCGAGCCGAAACCAAGAGTCAGACACTTACCTGACTGAGCCACCCAGGCACCCCCGTTCTTTTCTTTTATTGCCAAATAATATTCCCCTGTATGGACATACCACATTTTGTTTATCCATTCACATGTTGATGAGCATTTGTGTAGCCTCCATTTGGGGGCTATTTTAAACAGTTGTTGCTACCAGCATTTGCTTACAAGTGTTTGTGTGGATGTATGTTTTCAGCTTTCTTGGGGGCTTGTTTAATTTTATATGTGTACTGTTTCCTAATAAATGTGTTTAAAGATATAAATTTACTTCTAAGTGATGATTTAGCTGTGTCTCACAAGCTTTGCCATGTGGTTTTGTCATTATTATTCAGCGCTAAATATTTCTCACATTTCTTTATGATTTCCTTTTCTACCAAAAGCTGTCAATACGATAGTTTCCAAACCTATAATCCTATTATAATTTGTCATTTCACTGAATCATGGTTGATACTAACCGTGGTTGATATATGTATGATACTAATCCTTTAGAATTTGTTGTGACTTCCTTTATGAATTACATACTCTATTTTTTTGTAAACGCTCCATTTGTGCTCCATGGTAACTGCTTGAAACAAATAGTTTCTGTAAGAGATACTAACATCAACACAATGTAAAATCTGTTCTTCTATACATTCCCCACACAGGTGCCACCAGGACTCTCTGAGTAGTTCCCACCTGCAGAGAAAGGGATAGGATCATGGTCCATGACTCTGCTCTCCCTGGCTTCTCATTCCTGATCTCCTCATCACCAATGACCTCCTTCTGCACTTCACTGCACCCCTGATGTCTGTGACAATGCTGTGTGCCCTTTCAAAGCCCAATGTCACTGTAGGTCCACCGACTCATGTCTTTCCAACTTGCTTCCTCCACTCGTCAAGCCCCTCCTCTTCTTGGACCTCCTCAAGACCTCCAGTCCATGGAACCCTCCTATTTCTCCCTATCCACCAACTCTCGTCTGTCTTCATTTTGCTCTTCAACCAACTTCAATGTCATGTTCCGTCATTTCGATGACTTCCTTGCAAACATCCTGAACTCCACTGCCTTCCACTACCCCTCAACGCTTACCTATCAAAACCCCAAATTCTGGATTAGCCCGACTATCCATCTTCTTTATGCTTGCATCCAGGCAGCAAGCATCGCTGAAGAGCATAAACTATGGGGTATAAGTAATTCCTAGTCACCCACTGCGATGCTGCTAAACATTTCTATGCTTGGTTGTTTAGATACACTGTTCCCAGACTTCTGTCTTCCCTTTTAGCCCCTCACTCTCAGCAAATGAACTTATGTTCTCCCTGACAGAGAGAAAAGAAACTATCACACAGCTGCCTTATCGTCCTGTCTTCCCCTCCTACCCAAGGACACTCCTGTGCTCCGAATTCTACCCCTGTTGGTTTCCCAGGAGCTTCCACTATTCACTGCAGGGAAGTAAGACAGGGTGGAGGGAGAAAAATCAGAAGGCAGTTGCAGAGGTGTTTGTTTTAAAATGCAAATCTGCAGGGCACCTGGCTGGCTCAGGGGGTGGAGCATGCAACTCTAGATCTCGAGGTTGTACGTTTGAACCCCACGGTGGGTGTAGAGATTACTTAAAAATAAAATCTTTAAAATAAATTTAAATAAATAAAAGTATACATTTAAGTTACACTGAGCTAAATTTTCTCACCTATAAAAAGAGCAAATAATAAAAAAGTGTGACAACACAGACTGATGGTGAAGCTGTGAGGAAACAGGTGCTCATAAATTCCTGATGGGAGCGCAAATATAGTACAGTCTCTATGGAGGGCAATTTGGCAATATCTACCCAAATTTCAAATGCATTTGCACTCTGATCCAGTAATCCCTCTTCTGAGAATTTGTATATATTTTTTAATGTTTATTTATTTCTTTTGAGGAGTGGGGCAGAGACAGAGGGAGAGAGAATCCCAAGCAGAGCCTGACTTGGGGTTCGATCCCACAAACCGGGAGATCATGACCTGAGCCAAAGTCAAGAGTCAGACGCTTAACTGACTGAGAGACCCAGGCACCCCCTGATAACTTATTGTATTGATATATCTCTGTAATAAGAAATGACATATGTCCAAAGGTGATATTCAAAATACCTAACAAGTGAGGCACCTGGGTGGCTCAGTTGATTGAGCGTCTGACTTTGGCTCAGGTCATGATCTTGTGGTTCATGAGTTGGAGCCCTCCATCAGGCTCTCTGCTGTCAGTGTGGAGCTTGCTTCGGATCCTCTGTCTCCCTCTCTCTCTGCCCCTCCCCTACATATTCTCTCTCTCTCTCTCTCTTTAGAAAATAAACATTAAAAATAAATATATCAAAATACTTAACAAGTAGTATGATTGTTAAAATGTATAGTTATAGTGCTTGCTTCGGCAGCACATATACTAAAATGTATAGTTATGCATATCAATAATTTTAAATATTCCATTTTATTTTCTAATTTATCTAAGCTATATCTTCTGTGACTGTCTAATAAGTGATGGAAATTGTAGGTGCTAATTTACTCACCAAGTTATTCTAATGATTTCCAAATCTTATGTTGGCCTTTAGAAATTGTTGGCATATCATTTGTATAGTGCAGTCATCGTTAGCTAAATGTTAACCTTGTCTGAGCCATGATTTGACACTAACCTCTTCCAATTCCATGTCCATTAAATCGATTATCCGTATATTACTTGTGCTCTCAATAGAGAATTTTTTATTTTTTTGTCTGCTTTATTCTTTTCTTAAAAATTTTTCTCTCTTTTTTTAATGTTTATTTATTTTTCAGAGAGAGACAGATAGAGCATGAGCAGGGGAGGGTCAGAGAGAGAAGGAGACACAGAATCTGAAGCAGGCTCCAGGCTCTGAGCCGTCAGCACAGAGCCCAGTGCAGGGCTTGAACTCACATACCACGAGATCATGATCTGAGCCAAAGTCAGATGCTTAACCCACTGAGACACCCAGGCATCCCAGTTGTCTGCTTTATTCTATCCATTACTGAGAAGTATGTCAAAATTTTCCACTGTAATTTTAAATTTGTCTATTTCTTGTTCGTGTTCTGTCGGTTTTTGCTATAAATATTTTGAAGTTATGTTATAAGAGAATATAAATTTAGAATTATCTTTCTGATGAATTGAACTTTTTATTATGAAATGTCCCTCTTTATTACTGCTTTTTGCCTTAAATTCTTTTTCTGATATTAATTAGCCATAACAGCTTTCTTTGGTTGATATTTGAGCGATAGATCTTTCTTCAACCTTTCATTTTTTTGATATTTATTTATTTATTTTGAGAAAAAGAGAGAGAGAGAGCACAAGCCGGGAGATGAAGAGAGAGAGAAAGAGAGAGAATCCCAAGCAGGCTCCATGCCTGATGCGGGGCTCAGTCTCACAAACCAAGAGATCATGACCTGAGCCAAAACCAAGAGTCAGATGCTCAACCAACTGAGCCACCTAGGCAGCCCTCATTAAAAAAAAAAAAAAAAAAATTTAATGTTTATTTATTTTTGAGAGAGAGAGATACAGAACCTGAGCGGGGAAGGGGCAGAGAAAGAGGGAGACACAGAATCGGAAGCAGGCTCCAGGCTCTGAGCTGTCAGCACATAGCCCAACATAGGGCTCGAACCCACAAACCGTGAGATCATGACCTGAACAGAAGTCGGACACTCAACCACTTGAGCCACCCAGGCACCCATCATTTTGTTTTGTATAAACATTTTAGTCTGAAATAATTTCAAAGTCGCAGGAAAGTTGTGAAACTGGGTAATACTTTTTACCCAGATTACCCATTTGCCTTATCATTCCCAGTCTCTCTCTCTCTCTCTCTCTCTCTCTCTCTCTCTCTCTCTCTCTCTCTCTGGAAGATACATATATATATCTTTTGTTTTTTGGTTTGTCTTCTTATATATTTATCAGATGAAAGATCAAGGATGTAGGAAGGACTAGGTAGATGGATAGTCAAGATTTTGTCTTTAGTTTTCATCTGCTTTACCCCGATGTCCGTAAGTATGCCTTTCCTTTTCTTTTTATAGTGTTTGAAATTTGTTATGGAATGAATTGTATCCTTCCAACAAATCCTTATGTTAAAGCCCTAACCCCCAATGTGACTCTATTTGAAGATAGGGCCTTTAAGGAGGCAATTAAGTTTAAATGAGGTCATAAGGGTGGGGCTCCCATCCAATATGACTGATGACCTTATAAGAGGAGAGTCACCAGGGATGCTCAGACGCGGACAGAAAAGGCGATGCGAGCACATGGCGAGAAGGTGGCCAAGACGAGAGCTCTCAGGAGAAACGAAGCCTGCTAACACCTTGGTCTTGGATTTTCAGCCTCCAGAACTGTGAGAAAATAAATTTCTGTTGTCTAAGTCACCCAGTCTGTGATATTGCTATTATGGCAGCAAAGTAATACAGAGTTTGTAAGGCTTCTTGAACGTGGCTTGATGTTTAACTGCGTCCTGATAGTTTTTAGCAGTTTTGGAAAATTATCGACTGTTCTCTCCAAAATATCGCATCTGCCCCATTCCTGCTCTCCACCCCAGGGGGATACAAGCATGTGTGGGCTACACCTTCTCATAGAATCTCTCTCTGTTGGAAAGGCAGTCTGCCATGGGCCCTCAGCATCTGGATGTCCTTGCCAATGGTATCAAACTTCAAGGTTCAGTATTTCCTGACATTGAGCAGTTACTGTAGCTAGTCCTGTAGATGAGTTATGGTGCAACTGCTGGCCGTATAGCTTCTAGAGGGGCCCGCTGTGTCACCTCAAGGGACATATGTTTGTGGGCATGGGGAGGGCGGGCCATGGAATTTCCATTAGAGATGGGGGATGCTTTCTGGCTTACTATCATCCTCGGTAATTATTGACAATTATACTGCCCCTTGGGTCATGTTTTTCTTGTTGGGTCCCCAGGTAGAGAGGGTAGTCCAGCCTGGAGCATACACTCACTCCTGGTTCCGTATAGCCTCATAAGTCTTGGTATCTTGCCAACAGAGACTATGCTCCAGACACAAAAATCAGAAACCTTTTACTTTAGCTACCACAGCCAAAGAGGTGGTACAAGTCCCAGATTAGCAGGGCAGTCTAAACTCTCTTGTGTGGTTGTAACAGATAAGGGCCTGACTTTATACTCCATCCTGAACAAACAGGGAAGAGCATGTGAGAGCGTGTGAACACCTCCTGTTATATTTGGACTAATACCAGAGTTCAAGCATAGGAGTCCATCCACAAGGCAAGAAAGGAAGCTGAAAAGGTTATCTGAAATAATACCTGCTAGTGCCCCCTTGGGCCTCATTCACTTGGCTGAGTCAGAGACCGAGGGGCAAGAATGAAGTTAACACTGCCTCAGGCTGCTGCTGGGCTTCCATTCATAATAGCCTAATCAAGTGTTACAGGAAGCAAACTGCATGGGGTATGTTCCCCTGGCCCAGTCAGTGTGTCCAATCTGGGTTTCTGATAGGATGGCACGTTCATGAGAAAATTTGAATGCATTTAAAAACATGTAGGACGCAGGCAGATGGTTGGCAAGGCAAGCTGCCATGGGCCCTGAGAGCCCGCTATATCCTCGCTGAGCTAAACTGAACTACCCGATGTTGAACAGTCTCTGTGGCTTATCAACAAAGGTGGCTAAGGAGACCGCAGGTGACAGCATGCACCTGTCCACTCTCTAGGTGAGGGGCCTGGTTTGCCGCTTCCTACAAAAAGCGCTAGGCCCTTGGCTCTGGGTTCCTCAGCTGTGGTTGGGGCACAACCTGTTTCGTGTGCTGCTTCCATCGGGTCACACCCATGGGACTCGGAGGCAAGGGGACAGACACCACCGTGCTGATATTCCTGCCATTGGCTGTGCTGTGAGTAATAACCCGTCCTGCTCGCATCTACCAGGCTCTGTTGTCTGTGTTCAGCATCTACGGAGTTGCGAAGGTTGATGGCCTGCCATCTCCTATGAGGTTAGAGTTCTTCCCTGACCTCTGTTTTGTGTTCTCCATCCGTTTGTCCCTCAGGGCTTCAGTCTGGGTACTTTTTTCCAGCCAATCTTCTAGATCACTGACTCTTATCCACTGAGTCGTTGCTTCTGGTTATTGTATCTTTCAACTCCGTGCTCTCTGGATTCATTTCTCAGGGCTGCAGGCCCAGGGTGTCACAAAGTGGGCGGCTTAAAACAACAGAAATGTACTCACTCACAGTTCTGGAGGCTCAAATCCGAAATCAAGTTGTCAGCAAGGCTGGCTCCTTCTGGAGGCTCTGAGTTGTGCTGGTTGTTGCGGGCAAAACTTGGTGTGCCTTGTCTTATGGATGCATCCCCCCATCTCTGCCTCTGTCATCACATGGCATTCGTTTCACATCATCTTTTTTTTTTTTGAAAAATTTTTAGTTTATGTATTTTGAGAGACAATGCATGTGCCCAAGAGAGAGTGGGGAAGGGGCAGAGAGAGAGGGAGAGAGAGAATCTTAAGCAAGCTCCACACTGCCAGCACAGAGCCTGATGCGGGGCTCAATCTCACAAACCGTGAGATCATGACCTGAGCCAAAACCGAGAGTCAGACGTTTAACTGAATGAGCCACCCAGTGTCCCTCACATCATCTTTTTTAAAGATGCCAGTCATGCTGGATTAGGGGCACACACTACTCCGATATGACCTCACCTGAACTTAACTAATTATATCTACAATGACCCTATTTCCAAATAAGGTCTCATTCTGGGGTACTGGGGGCTTAGGGCTTCAACATATCTTTTTGGAGGACACAACTCAACCCATACCACTTTCCTTTTGATTCTTTTTAGAGTTTTCAGTTCTCCGCTGAAGTTCAAGCTTGCCTTATATATATATATTTTTAATGTTTATTTATTTTTGAGAGAGAGAGACAGCGACAGAGACAGAGCACAAGTGGGGGAACGGCAGAGAGAGAGGGAGACACAGAATCTGAAGCAGGTTCCAGGCTCTGAGTTGTCAGCACAGAGCCCGATGTGGGGCTCAAGCTCACGAACTGCAAGATCATGACCTGGGCCGAAGTCAGACTCTTAATCAACTGAGCCACCCAGGCACCCCTTCTTTTATATTTTTTAATGTCGAAAGTTATTTAAAGGTCTGTGTCTATAACTCCAATATCTAAAGCCTCTGAAGGTCCATTTTTCTTGTCTCTTGATTCTCTTGGTTTTGTTCATGTTAACTCTTCATGTGCTTGTTTCATGAATGTGCTGGGCACTGTATTTGCAAAATTCCTTGTAGAAACAATTTCAGGCTGAGGGTGGTATTATCTTCCTCCAGAAAGTAAGTCCAGAGAGGGATCACTTTAGCCTCTGCCCAGCACCCGAGGGACTTGGAGTCTGGGACCTCCTTGATACAATTACAAGAATTGTACTGGTGCAGAGCTGAGGAGCATTCTTTGTGAAGGTCTATCTACTCTCCATTCATCCTTACTTGCTCCTACAGTTTAGCCTCCCAGGGTCCTAACTCAAAACCAAGAGAGTTCACAAGGAACCCTCCTTGATGGTCCTTCACTCTAAATCCTGTCCCACTTGTGCCACAAACGTGCGGAAGTACTACTGAGCCTCTCAGCTGCCCGCTCTCACCCCAAACGTAAGGCTCACCTCCCTGAGCCTTTGCACTCCCAAGGGTCTTGGCCCACTTGGTAATTCTTCGCCAACTTGTGAGCACTCCACTGCCTTTATGTTAGTTATCTATTGCTGAATAACAAATACTGCAACCATTCATTATCTTACACAGTTTCTGAGAGTCAGGATTCAGGAGTGGTTTCGCTGGGTAGTTCTGGCTCAGGTTTTCTCACAAGGTTGCAGTAAAGCTGTCCGCTGGAACTACATTCATCTGAAAGCCTGAATGGGGCTGGAGGACCCACTTCCAAGATGGTGCCCTCATACCTGGCAAGATAGTGCTGCTTGTTGGCAGAAGCCCTCAGCTTCTTCACCTTGTTCACCTGTCCATATGGATACTTGAGTGTCCTCATGATGTGACAGTTGGCTTCTCCCAGAGTGAGTAATCCAGGAGAGAGAGAGCAAGGGTGGAAACCATGATCTCGTTAATGATCCAGCCACTCCCTGTCATTTTCACCTTGTTCTATTCATCAGAAACGAGTCGTGAGGTCCAATCCACACGCAAGGGAATGGGAATTGGGCTCTACCTCTTGAAAAGGAGTCTTGACAGGCACGTGGGTGGCTCAGTTGGTTAAGCATCTGACTACGCTCAGGTCATGATCTCATAGTTCATGAATTCCAGCCCCCTTCAGGTGAGTTTGAGCCCCACATCAGGCTCCACGCTGACAGTGAGGGATTGTGTCTCTCCCTCTCTCTCTCCCTCTTTCTCTGCCCCTTGTGGGATTTTCTCTCTCCTTCTCTCTCTGCCTCTTGCTCACTCGTGCTCTCTCTCTCTCTCTCTCTCTCATAAATAAATAAATAAATAAAGTATTGATGAATAAATGGACACATTCAAAACCTGTCAAAGCTGTTAAATAGGATTTTTAAATGATGTTGTTCTGGTTTCCTAGTTGTCCTTGGGAATATGGCTAATTAAAATTACCCAGTTCAGGGTGCCTTTGTGCCTCAGTTGGTTGAGCATCCGACTCTTGATTTCGGCTCAGATCATGATGTCAGGGTCATGGGATTGAGCCCCATGTCAGTGTGGAGCCTGCTTAAGATTCTCTCTCCCTCTGTCCCCCTCCCCAGCTTGCACACTCTCTGTCTCTCTCTCTCTCTCTCTCTAAAAAAAAAGTCATTATTTACAAAAATTTAAAATAAAATGAAATTACCCAGTTTATCATAACCTGAAGTACAAGTCTATAAATTTGTTTTTTATTCTAGAAATATGAATTATTTGTCTAATTTTTACTCATTCTTGCATGCTAGTAAATATTCTACTGTCTTCAGGCTTTCATTTAGTAATAAAAGAATATTCAAGGCTGTGATTATTATTGTTGTTTTTTCTTTCTTCTTCCCCCAGAAAAGGAAGATTCATGTTTAAGATAGTTAAAAGAGGGGCACCTGGGTGGCTCAGTCAGTTGAGCATCCGACTTCAGCTCAGGTCATGATCTCACAGTCTGTGAGTTTGAGCCCCACATCAGGCTCTGTGCTGACAGCTCAGAGCCTGGAGCCTGCTTCGGATCTGTGTCTCCCTCTCTCTCTGCCCCTCCCCTGCTTGTGGTCTGTCTCTCTCTGTCTCAAAAATAAATAAAAATATTTTTTAAAAATTTTTAAATGATAGTTAAAAGAAACCTTAAGAACATCCAAAATGTTCTCATCTCTGTTTCTAATATTTTACTATAAATCTTAAATTTTCAAATATGAAAGCACTGCATTTATCCTACTTAACAAGAATGAAAATGAGCCAATAAAAAGCCCAGTGGAAACTAAAATATTTATGGGCAGCAGTAATTAGATAAGTAGAGGACAATGATAAACCAGTGATTCTTCTAAGATACAGAGTGTTCTGTAAAGAATGCTCAGTATGGTCACATGGTCATATGGCTCATCTAGCTTAGGCTGAAGTCCCAGCTGCCCTCATGTTTCTAACAGTCCAGATGTGTGTAGGTATGGCCGGAGGCCCACTGAACAAGTCCTGATATCCCAAAGCTACAGCTTGACTCAAAAGTTTATAGTAGAACTCATATCATTAATTAAGTTTATTGATTGTTAACAGTTGTAATTGTACTATTTCAATATTTTAACCACTGATACAGCCATTGGCCTTGATACTCTTGTCTAATCGTTGGCTCGGAGAAGGCAAGATTATTCATTACATATTGCTGGTGATAGCAAAAGTCTGGCAACAACCCAAGTGCTCCTTAACCAGGAAGGAACTGGCTAAATAAGTAAACAATGATACGTCCCCACTATGGAATACCACACACCTGGGGAAAAAAGGAACAAGGAAGCTCTCGATGGATTGATTAAGCTGCAGAACACATTGTTAAGTACAAAAAGTAAGATGCAAAACCCTGCACGCCCTCCTTTGAGTAAAAAGGGGATGTGAATGAGTAAGAATGCATATCCACATTTGGTTATATTTAGTCACATGAAAAGAGTAAGAAACTAATAAAATTGAATACTTATCATTCCACATATGGTTCCTTGCATGTTGTGACTATATTACTTAGCCAAAATATTAAATAGAATAGAAATGTGTCGGGGCACCTGGGTGGCTCAGTCAGTTAAGCATTCAACTCTTGATCTCATCTCAGGGCTTGATCTCAGGGTAGTGAGTTCAGGCCCCAGGTTGGGCTCCACGCTGGGCATGAAGGCTACTTTAAAACAAAAAGGAAAAAAAAATGTATTGAATTCTTGAATGCTCAGTAGAACCCTCAGGAATTAATTTTCCCTAATCCCAATCTCAGTTTCCCCAAGTGGCCTGGAGGACTGCTGAGGACCTGCCCCCCATGGGCTCCCTGGCTTTCCATACAGACTCCTGGACCCTGGTCCACCACTCCCACTCCAGCTCTGACAGCCGGATCTGCCTCATCTCAGGTGCCTCCCTCTTCTTCCTCAGTCCCAATGCTGCTGGCTGGAGCCACCGAGCCAGAGGGCCTGTTCTGCACCTGGTCCCTGCAGCGGGATGGGGGGAAGCAGGGTCGAGCCGAGGGGCCACCCAAGCTCTACTCTACCCAGAGGTCTGCGCTCACGGCTCAGCCTGTGCCCCTGTGGGATCTTGGAAGTGTGGTGGGACCTTGGAGTGCCTCCCCTCCAAACAGATGTGACTGCTGGCACTGGTGACAGAAGCCTCCTTCCCTACAGTAGATACCTGACTTCCGCCCAGTGGCTACTGCGGGCCACATCCTTTGCTATTTTCTCTCTTTCATCCTCATAACAGTCTGATTTGGAGATAAGGAAGCTGAGACCTAGAAAGGGCTTGGGGTTACAGCAGAGGTGGGGGACGGGGAAGCAAAGACAGCTGAAATAACCTTTCAGGGAACTCACCTGGGAGGCAGCACCTCTGGGTATGAGCAGAGGGACGCCGGGAGCTGGGTGGTCACAATACGGGGAGTATAAAGGCACAGGGTGATTGGGGCTGCACAGGAGGCCGGGATCTCTGAGGGCTTGTCTGAGGGTCTCGGACAGCTGTCCTAGATGGGGCAGGCACAGGTCTGGCATTGAGTCGGGGGCCGACACGGTACTGGAGGCCTGGAGGGTGGGTGGGGAGGAATCTAGGAGAGAGATGGTGAGGCCTGGTCTGGGGGTGACAGGGAGTGAGAGGCAAGAATCAGCAAGTCCTGGTGACTGATTGCACGAGGAAGTGGAGCAGGAGGGAGAAGATAATGATTACACGTATTGGGCACATTCTGGGTATGCAGCTCAGTAGCAAGTGTTTCATACTTGCTGTTACACTTAATCGTTACAACATCCTGATGATGTAGGTGCTATTATTATCCCCATTTAACAGCTGGGCACCGGGGCTGGGAGAGGTGGGCTCCTGGGCAGAGGTCACAAAGGCAGTTTTTCCCCTGGGTGCCAGGCTGCTGGTGTCCACCAGGGGGCAGAGACAAGCCAGGAATCCAGCCAACAGGCTCCCTGCTTTCCCGAACTTCCCTTTGCCTTTCTTTGTGGTCAGGGACCTTGGGGATCAAAGGACCCGACCCCTATTTCTCACTCGACAGTAGGATAAACGGAGGCCGTGGAAGGATAGGGACCGACCCCGGAGGCAGACGTGATCCGGGGCAGAAGTGGCAACAGAGCCCAAGACTCCAGCCTCCCAGCAGCTCTGAGCCCTGCCCTAGACTCAGGTGACCCTCAGCACCTGGGGGGTGCTGGGCATGGATTCTGGACTCCGACCCCAGCTGCGAACTCCACACGCGCGGTGGCTCCACACCGCCCACGCTGCCCTGCGCACAGAGAGGATGCAGCTGCCGCTTCCTGAGCAAGACCCATCACCGCTAAGTCATTCCTAAGGTCCCTGTAAAATGGGGAGAGCGCCTCCTTCCCAGGGCTGTTGGGAGGATTCATGCCAAGCACTCGGCACAGAGGAAGTTCTCCGGGAGTGGTGGCTCTATTACTGTTGTTGCTCTTTTATTATTAATAGCAAGTTGCCGGGCAACCGAGGGAAGCAGGTGTCTCTGAAGCCTGTTCTCCAGAAGAGGAAGTGAGGCTCAGAGAGTCCCACGGCCCGTGAGTGGTGAAGCTGGGGATCCTGGGCCTCCAGGCCTG
Source organism: Panthera leo (assembly GCF_018350215.1). NCBI lineage: Eukaryota > Metazoa > Chordata > Mammalia > Carnivora > Felidae > Panthera > Panthera leo. Next base: position 30,614,912 of record NC_056686.1, read on the forward strand.
GTGCCCACACTTGCCTCAGGAGGGCCTCTTCCTTTGGATTATTCTTTTACTTAGTCATCTGACTATTTGTGTAAGATGCACTCTGAGCCTGGTCCTGTAGTGGGCCCGGGGTGCCATGCCCTGGGCTCCCCGGGTCTGGGCACTGAGTGTGGGCGCTGGGGACAGAAAGCCAGGCTCAGAGTGCATCCAGAATCACACACTGGGGATCAGACCATGAGCTGGACAGCATTCAGGGCTATACCCACGACTCCCTCATCCGGGGACTACTCCCAGGCTAGAGGCTGTGCCTGGGAGGACAGCTCCTGCCGATGGTTGTTGAGAGCTGCTTCTAGGAAACCCCTCCTGAGTCCTTGCCCTGTTGTCTAAAGTTGGTTTGTGCCAGTGAAGAGAAGCCACCTCTGGAATGACCTCCTGTTGTCCAACCCAAGGAAGATCCAGGCCAGGGGGATAGGATTTAGCCCGGGAATCAGGGGCCCAGGGTCATGGTTTGGGGATTATCCTAAAAGGCACTGCCCCTGCGTATGACAGCACAGGTTGGGTCTACACCAGCTCATAGCGTTGCCAGGCAAGTGGGGCTGAAGTCCAGCTCCAGTTAGCACTGCTGGGGGCCCTGGAGGAGGGTGGTGTCCACCTACAGGAAACAGCCTCTTTTTCTGAAACATCATAGGGCACCATATGGGCCGGCAGTGGCCCTGATGACAGCAGTCACGAAAGGCTAGGGTTCGGGGGAGGTTTAAAGCTGGCCTGGGGCTGGGAGTTAGGCCTGGGGCTCCGGGGCCTGTCCCTCTTTGAACAAAAGAGCTAAAGTGAGGTGGTCTCTTGTCCAGAGCCACACCCCTCTGGTCTTGCTCACGAGAAGCGGGGAAGGAAGAAGACGGAGCTGGTCATAGGCTGGCCACCCCTTTGAGAGGCTGGCCCTCGACTCTGAGGGGCTTCTAGTGCTTTGTTCAAGAAGTGTCAACGGAGCTGGGGAGGAGGGCGCCCGGCTGGTTCCGTCTGTAGAGCATGGGACTCTCGATCTCAGGGTTGTGAGTCTGAGCCCTAAGTCGGGTGTAGAGTTTACCTAAGAAAAAAAAGAGGGGCACCTGGGTGGCACAGGGTGTTGATCATCCGACTCTTGGTTTTGGCTCAGGTCATGATCTTGCAGATTGTGGGCTCGAACCCCACATAGGGCGCTTCGCTGATAGCGCAGAGCCTTCTTGGGATTCTCTTTCTCCTTCTCTCCCTTTGCCCCTCCCCCAACTCATGCTCTGTCTCCCTCTCACTCTCTCTCAAAATAAATAATAAACATTAAAAAAAAAAAAAAAAGAAGTATCCAGGGAGAACCACACCACTACCCTCTGGGGTCTCCGTTTTCACTTTTCATTCTCCCAGACCTCTCCCAGGTCCAGATTTATCCCCCCAGATGCCCGCTGTCAATTATGCCCAAATTCCCTCTCAGGGCCATTGGTTCACCAGACACACATCTGCCGGTCCGCACCTGGCAAGCCATTGCTGAGACCGACCTCTGGCTGGCGGCGGGGGGAGGTGGGGGGTGGGGGGGGTGATTCCAGGCCCTAGTGCTGTGAAGTCACCTGCTCTGGACACCAAGGGGGAAGGCAGCAGGAAGGAGAAGTTCAGGCAGCCCAGCAGAGCCCCTGGGTGGATATCAGACTGGAACCTTCTGGGATGCCCACTTCCCAACGCCGGGGCAGCCAGGGTTGGGCACTGAGGCCTCTCCACAGCCACCTGAGGCCGTGTAAGGACCTGACCTGGCCTGGCCTGGCCTGGAGGTCAGATTCCTCGCTGAGGAGCTGCAGGCGCAAGGAGAGGCGGCCAGTCGCGGCGGGAGGACTCCTTTGTTCCAGGCATTTTCTCAACGGTGGGGCTGGGCTGCCTGCCAGGTGCCAGGGCGCGGCTCTGGCCTCCCGCCCCGCAGGCAGATTTGCCGCCAAGCCCTGTACCTGGCTCAGAGGCTCCTTCCCGCGCTTCCTCTGCCAGGCCCGGCAAGTGAGAGGCCTCGAGGCCCACCCAGCCTCGCTGCAGGAGAAGGGACTGGCCCAGGGCTCCTCGTGTGCTTGGAAGTTAGAACTACATTCTTCCAGGACAACAGGTTCAAAACATAAAGATACAAACTTTCGCTCAACAGAATAAGACAAAACTGCACGGCCGGACATGGGCCCTGTCTGGGTTTGAATCCCAGCCCCATCACTCACTAGCTCTGTGAACTAAGTTGCTGAACCTCTCTGTGCCTGTTTCTTCATCCGAAAACTAAGGACGATGGTTGTACCTACCTCATAGGAATGTTAGGATTTAACAAGTGATTACACGTTAGGCTCTCAGAATAGAGTCCGGGCCATTGTAAGCACTGTTCACGTATGTGCTGTGATCGCGGCAGTGACATCGATGAGCATAATGTTAGTCAAGGCTCTTGGCTGCACAGAACAGAAACCACTCAGGCAAGCTTAAGCAAGAAAAGAGTTGAATACGAGTCTTCAGAGGCATCACCTGGAACCAAACAGTAGGGGGCACCCAGGCCTCAACGGCAATGAGAACCAACGATCGTAAAAGTCATTGAGCAGCCAGAAGCTTCTCTGCCTCTCTTAGCCTCACCGTGGCCCACTTCTCTGAACACATGGCCAAACATGGCTAGGAGTCAGTCTCCAAGTCAGGTGATCAGCAGCAAGGGACTGGCATCTCTGATCCCATTGCTCTCTTTGGGTCATGTACCAAGAGTCCATCAGCTATGGCTGAGGGCAATGTCAGGGACCCAGTCCTATGGGCATTCCAGTGCCCAGAGACAGCAGCATGGGCCAGACAGAGCATCTGTCTACTCCAAAGGCGCTCTGGAGTGGGGGTGAGAGTCACAACACGTGTGCACCAGGCCTGCCGTTGCCTCAGAAAATCATCTACATCTCTGTACCTTTTCTCTCTTCTGTTCACCCAGCACTTCCTACAGGCCTGCATCACAGCACTGAGGATGTGTTATGATTATTTGTTTATGAATCTGTCTCCTTTTACTAGATTATGATTTTCATTCATTCTTTCGGTGTAATAGATATCTACCAAGCACCAGCCACATGTTAGGGACACAGAGACAAATCCAACAATGTTTGCTGTGCTCCCAGAGGCTCGTCTATGCCCCAGAGACCTGTAGTCCCATGAAACAGGTCAGCCTCATTGTCCAGTTCCTCCCAAGTTCAGGTTCTGGGGACTTTCTTTCCCACACTATTGATACTCAGTGTCAAGATCCTACCCTTCAGGGCGCCCGGCTGGCTCAGTGGGTAGACTTTGCAACTCTAGATCTTGCAGTTGTGAGTTTGAGGCTCACGTTGGACCTAGAGCTTACTAAAAAGAGAGAGAGAGAGAGATTCTGCTTTTTCATTGCACTGCCAAGGCATGCATTTTACACCTGATCCCTTTAGGACCACCTCTTCGGGCTTCTCAAACTCGCTTCTCTCCATCAAGCCCAATGCTTGGCTTTCACAACTATTCATGTGCGGGGCACCTGGGTGGCTCAGTCAGTGAAGCATACGGCTCTTGATTTCAGCTCAGGTCATGATCTCACAGTTCGTGAGTTTGAGTCCCTCACTGGGCTCTTCATTGAGAGCAAGGAGCCTGCCTGGGATCTTGTCTCCCTCTCTCTCTCTCTGCCCCTCCTCCACTCATTCTCTCTCTCTCAAAAATAAATAAATAAATATTTTTTAAAAATACATAAAAAAAACTACTCGTGTGGGTATCCACATTGAAGCCTACTTTGGAAGTTGAAAAATGAAACATAGTCTTTTCCTTTCTCCTTGCATTCGTGTTATGAGGACTAATCCTTTTTTTTTTTTTTTAATGTTTATTTATTTACTTTTGAAAGGGAGGGAAGCAGAGAGAGAGGGAGACAAAGAACCCCAAGCAGGCTCTGCACTGTCAGCGCAGAGCCCGATGTGGGGCTCGAACTCACGCACCATGAGATCATGACCTGAGCTGAAATCGAGTCAGCTGCTTAACTGACTGAGCCACCAGGCGCCCCTATAAGGACTAATACTTAAGGCGATGTGAATGCCTCTGCCTGACTAGGGGGAGGGTCACATACAAGGGAGTGTGGAAAAGAAAAACATAAATATTAGTATTTCAGGATGTTTCCTCCTACACACATCATGAAATGATTGTAAATATGTGATAGGGCCTCTTGTTCAGGTCACAGAGTTCCCAGAATCCCAGCATGAGGTGGGAGGAGACAGCAGGGAGGCCTGTGCACAGGAGGTGATACAGAGGTGAACCTTGAAGAGATGGGGAAGAAGTTCCAGGGAAACAGTGTTGTGGGGAGAGTGTACCACACAGCATCGATAGGACTGAGAACGTAGAATGGTGGAGGACTCGCTTTGTGCCAAGCACTGTTCTAATAAGTACTTTATTTATCTATTTTTAAACATTTTGTCTTTAACCAATCTCTACACCCAACATGGGGCTCGAACTCATGACCCCAAGATCAAGAGTCGCATGCTCTACTGACTGAACCAGTCAGGTGCTCTCTAGTAAGTACTTTAAGTACTTTAATTAATTTAATCAATGCGATCATCACAACAATCTTTGAGGGCCAAAGTTTTTTTGTTTTTTTTTTTTAATGTTTTTATTTAATGTTTTATTTTTGAGAGAGAAGGGAGGGGGAGGGGCGGAGAGAAGGGGACAGAGGATCCGGACTCTGTGCTGACAGTAGACAGCCTGATGCGGGGCTCCAACTCACGAACCATGAGATCATGACCTGAGCTGAAGTCGGACGCTTAACTGACTGAGTCCCCCAGGTGCCCCTTTGAGGGACAAAGTTTCAAAAAAGATAAAACTGAGGCACGGAACAGTTAAGTTACTGGCCCAAGAATCCATATTTGGCAACGGGTAGGGCTGGGATTCAAGGCTGAGAAGTATGGCTTCAGAAGGTCTATAACTCACATCGTTCTGTCTTGAGAAATTCACAGTTGCTTTGTCATGGCTCGTGGGAGATTTGGCTGAAAGCGTGGGCAGAAGAAAGACCACAGAAGACCTTGTATCCATCTCAGGAGCTGAGACTTTATCCTGAGAGTAACAGGGGAGTCTGTAGAAACTTTTAACCAGGAAGGGACAAAGAAGATGCAGTTAGAAGCATAATGGATTGGAAGGGGGCAGGACCAGAGGCAGAGAACCCACTGCCCCCAATCTGGGTCATGCACCAAGAGCAAATCAACTCAGAGGTCATTTTAACAGCCCCCTTGGCTGAGAGACAAAGTGATCTGAAGAGTGGCAATTAGAACAGTTGGGTCCCAGGAATGTTGGGTGCTTAGGATAGTGTATAAGACATCCACACGCTAACGACTGGAGTCTGTGAATGTCACCTTATTTGGACGATCTTGGGTTATCTGGGCGGGCCCTATGTAGATCACAAGGGTCCTTTTTAGAGGAGGGTAGATCAAGGTCACAGGAGGAAAGCAAGGTGAGAGGAAAGCGTTGACCGAAATGGTGCAGCTATGCACCGAGGAATGAGATCGGCCTCTGGAGGATGAGACGGGACAGATTTTCCCTTAGAACTTCCAGAAGGAACCAGCCCTGCTGACATCTTGATTTTAGCCTCACAAAACTCAGGGTGCCCGGGTGGTTCAGTCTACATTAAGCGTTTGACTCTTGGTTTCGGCTCAGGTCATGATCTCAGGGTTTTGAGTTTGAGCCCCACGTTGGGTTCTGCCCTGACGGCACAGAGCCTGCTTGGGATTTTCTCTTTCCCTCCCCCTCTTTCCCCCTCCCTCTAAAAATAAATAAATAAACTTTAAAGAAAAAAACTCATTTCAAACTTCCGACCTCCACAATTGTCAGATGGTAAATGTGTGTTGTTTTAAGCCACTAAATGTGTAGTTATTTATTATATCAGCAGTAGGAAATAAATACAGATGATAAAACCTGGTGACCAGGTGATTACTATGGGGTGTCCCAATCGGATGGGGAGGCCACGAAATGTGGGGCGCCCTGATCGGGTGGAGGCCAGGGCCTACATGCTTTAAGAATTCACCCAAGGCAAGGGGGCCTTGGGTAGCGCAGTCAGTTAAGCGTCTGACTTCAGCTCAGGTCATGATCTCAGGGCTCGTGAGTTCGAGCCCGGCATAGGGCTCTGTGCCGACAGCTCCGAGCCCACAGCTTGCTTCGGATTCTGTGTCTCCCTCTCTCTCTGCCCCTCCTCTGCTTGTGCTTTCTCTCTCTCTTGAAAATAAATAAACATTAAAAAAAAAAAAAAAAAAAAAAAAAGAATTCACCCAAGGCAGAACAAAAGAGATAAAAGTTTAGTGAATACACCAGAAGGAAGCAGCGGGCAGGACAGCAAAGGAGAGACGGTCTACAATGAGGTGGTGTTGAAAGGCCACAGTTATAGGGCCGAGTGAAGCACTATGGGATTTTCTCTTTTTCCAGTAATCTTAGGAACTGTGCCTGGTTATAACTGGTTAGTTAGGGCCTATGGCTATTTCTAGTCGGGTCACTTAATGAGACTCTTTGCATTCAGCCTGGTGGCTGTGGGCCCTTTTGCCTCGCTCTACAGTTTGAAAAGAAGGAAAGGGAAGGGTCACAGAAAGGGTGGAGGATGTTGGCCAGGATCTTGGCTTGGGGAATGGGGCTGGTGGCGAGACCGTTACAATCAGCACCGAGAACAAAGAGGAAAGGGCAGTTTGGGGAGTGGCGGAAGAAGGAAGAAGGCTAGTTCAGCCTCGCACGTGCTGAGTTTTAAAGTGCCCGTGGGACACCCTGGTGCGATGTGCAGGGGGAAGGCCCAGAGCCTCGGACAGAGCGGAGAGCCATCTGTGGGCACACGCTCTGGTCTGAGACGTGGGCTTATTTTCCCAGCTCATCGTCTGTGGGGGAGGAGGGAGGGGGGGATGAAAGTCCTTCCTGCTCCTGTCCTCGCATCCTCCTCACACCCCAATTTGGACTGGGTGGCAGACTTACTCCAGATGGGAGAAGCCAAATCGACTCTTCCAGGGAGTGCCTGACGTGCCCTGAGTTGCTTCTGGGTGAGTTCTGTTGGCTCCTGATGGGACCCCCTCCGTCCCACTGTCCATTTGAAGATGCAGTGTAGTGTCTCAGCCAGTTTCGCTCGAGGTACACCTGTGGACAGCACCAATGTGTTTCTGACAGTGACAGAAATATCTCAGTGGAGTTTCCCATGGGTCAAACTAAACATTCAAACCCTGAGCACAAAGTACACGGGGTAGAAATCACATATCCGTTAAAAAAAAAAAAAAAAAAAAAGCCTGTTCATCCTGCAGAACAGGCGTGAGCTAAGGCCTCTGAGCAGGTGAGATCATTCAGGGAGGGCTTGTGGCCTGAGAGAGGAGGGCCAGGGGCACCAACTTCCAGAGAATGGACTGGAGAAGGGCAGGGGGATCCCTGACGTACTTACCTTATATGCCCCCAGAGCGGCAACTCAGAGGATGCTTGATAAATGGGTTAGTGTGGATTTTATCCTCTACAGGCCATACAAAAGGAAAGAAAGAACGTGGGAAAATGTGTATACCAAAACAAACAACCAGATACATGTTTAGTATCTGAATAACTGAGTTAAGTGGAAAACCAGAGTCCAGTCAGAAGCATATATTGTAAACAATGTATGAAGTTATCTCAGGAAAATGTTGGATCTTCCCAGTGAATAAAATAAAAGCAAATTCAGTTACCTTAAGATAACGTTATAGGCCCAAAACACTAGAAAAAACAGAAGCAGGCAAAAAAAAAAAAAAAAAAAAGCCCTGAGCAGGTGAAGCAGTGAGACGCGAGGGCGCCCCAAGCCACAAATAGAGTAAAAGACGGGCAGGAGTTTTATCATCGCGCTCACCCTGGAACAGAGGGTCCTTGAGTTGCACATAAAAGAAATCCATGCAAGCAAAAATAAAACCCCTGCGTTATGAAGGCGACGGAGATCCCCAGGAACCCCAGCAGGCACCTTAGGCCTCGGGAGGATCAGCAAACCAGGAACCAAGCCAGGAACCGGCAAGTCGGCAGGAACATTCTTTCTCTTTCTCCGGCTGGGTTTCCCTCCTGCACCTGCACTTTTCTGCTTCTCGTGCACATCTTCCTGGTCATGCACCCAATCATACGACAAATATTTATTTTGTGGACGTGCCCAAACATTACATTTTCGTGTTCAAGGGTACCCAGCAAAGACTTGAGTTGCTGTTTGCGATCCTCGGGAGGAGTCTGATTGGCCCAGCCTTGGGTCCCCCCACTGGGCTCTTTCTTACCACGAAGGGTGTTGGAGTCTCTGATCTTTTTTTTTCCCACAAGAGGATCCTTCATCTCCATGTAGATTAGCGAATGTGATTAGATAAACTGGGGAAGGGATGCCCCTATGTAGAGAGACAGCTCGCATTAACCATTAACCTACCCCAAACTTCTGAGCTCCAGGCCTTGCTTCCAGCCAGAACATCCGTTTAAACTTTTTCCTGCTTCCTCATTCCACATCCTTATCACCTTACAGTCTATTCTCTGCATAGCAGCCGTACTTTTCTTTTAGCATGTAGATCCCACTATATTCTTACCGTGCTAAAAACAGGCACACACACACACACACACACACACAACACAAAGCCTAAAACACCACCACCACCACCACAACAAAACCCTCTTCAATTCCTTCCAGTTGCAATTAGAATAAAATCCCAATTCCTTGGGGCGCCCGGGTGGCTCAGTCGCTTGAGCATCAGACTTTGGCTCAGGTCATGATCTCAGGGCTTGTGAGTTCGAGCCCCGAGTCAGGCTCTGGGCTGACAGCTTGGAGCCTGGAGCCTGTCAGATTCTGGGTCTCCCTCTCTCTGCCCCTCCCCTGTTCACACTCTGCTTCTGTGTCTCTCAAAAATAAATAAACATTAAAAAATATATATTTTTTTTAAACTCCCAATTCCTTATTCTGGCCTACCAGGCCTTACCTGACCTAACCCCTGGCTAATTCTCTATCTTTTACACATGTCTCCCTCGTTCACTCTGCTATAGCTACATTGGCCTTCTTGCTAGTCTTCCAATATGCCAAATTCGCTCCCACCTCAGGACCTTTGCACTTGTTGTTCCCTCTGTCCCATATTTTTCCACAGCTAACTCCACAACATTCTAGACTCAGGTGATGTCATCTCTTCAGAGAGTCTTCCCCAATCGTCCCACCTAGAGTAGCAACGCCTACATCAACACACACATAACTAGTGACTCCCTACCTTCTTTTCCGTTTTTGCTTCGTAGGACTTCCCACTTGTTGAAACTCTCTTAGTTGTTTGCTTACTGGCACATTTTCTTCTCTCTGCAGTAGAACGTAAGCTCTGCGTGAGCAGGGATCTACTCTGTCTTGCTCTTTGATATTTTCCCAGCAGCAGAACTGGCCCTGGCACTCAAGAGATGCCCAAAAAAAAGTGAATCATTTGGTTTCAACGTTCTGCCTCAGAGGCCTGCGGCTCAGCATTTCAGAGCAAAGGCCTTGAAGCCGGACCACCTGGGTTCACCAGCTCCCTCACCTCCTACCTGCATAAACTTGCAGAAGTGGTTGAACTTACTTGTGCACCAGTGTCCCTGTGTGCAAATGGGGAGGATCACAGCACCCACGGTATTGAGGAGTAGCTGAGCTCACACGTGTAAAGGGCTTACAGAATGCTTGCCACAGAATAAGCACCCGACGCGTTTTCATTTTTTTTTTCTCATTATTAATCGTTAGTTTGAATTCTTAAAACTCATCTCTCATTGCTCCCCCCTCTGTATCTCCTCTTCTATTTTCATACCTTTCTCAATTTCCCCTGTGCTCTGGGAGATCATCTGAAGTCTGTTTTCTGTATTTAGTAAACCCACGGTGTTCATCCTGACATTCAGTTTTTAGTTCAAGAGACACACTTTTTTTTATGTCTATTTATTTATTTTGAGAGAGAGAGAGAGAGGGAGAGGGGAAAGAGAGAAAGCACATACTGCGGAGGGGCAGGGAGAGAGGGAGAGAGAGAATCCCGACTGGCTCCTTGCTGTCAGCACAGAGCTCAATGCGGGACTCGTTCCTATGACCTTGAGATCAGGACCTGGGCTAAAATCACAAGTCGGACGCTTAACCCACTGAGCCATCCAGGCGCCTGGAGCCACACTTTCAATCTCTCCCTCATCCTTCCTTATCTCAAATTACTCCATTTGCAGGTTGGCTGTTTCGAAGTTAATGATGTACTCTCTCTTTGAAGCTTACTGAAATATCCATCAGGTATGCCTACGTTTTCTTCTGTTCCTTGAGTAGGTCTTTTTCTAAGGTAGGTAGCTCCCCTAAATCTTCAGAGAAATGATAGATCACACTCTCTGCAACTGCAGAATATTTCTTAGTTGTCCTTATGGAGCATCCTGGTTTGCCCAGAGTGAGGGGTTTCCCACGACATGGGCTTTTGGTGGTAACACCACAAAAGTCCCAAACAAACTGGACGAGTGGGTCACCCTACCTCCAGCTGTGGAAAGCATCAAGAAGGCTGCTCTGTCGTATTGGTACAGACATTCCTTCAACTCGTTCTTTTTTATTTATTTTCATATCTTATCTTTTCAAGTAACCTCTAGACCCAACATGGGGCTCAAACTCACGACCTCGAGATCAAGTCTCACGCTCTACCAACTGAGCCAGTCAGGCACCCCACCTCCAAATCTTTCACAAAGGGAGGAAACCATTTTCTAGTACTTGCCACTGCTAATCCCTTCCAAGTAGCATTTAAGTCTGGGAAAGTCTGTCAGCAATAAAGGAAAAGAACCTCATTCAACCCTAAACTTCCTCCAGCAGCCACCCCGTCTCCTTCCTTCCGTTCATTACTTGAGGAGAACACCCTCACTACGGCCGCTCTCCTCTTACTCCTCAAACCACTTAGATATGGCTTCCATTTTCCAACCATCAGCTGAGCCCTCTCTTACCAACATTAACACGATGACATCCTCATCACTAAAATCCACCGAATGTTCTCATTCCTTATCAGACATGGCTTCTCTACACATTCTTCCCTACTGACTCCTCCCCTCTCAAAGCTCTTTCCATGGCCTCCATGATCCCAGCCTCCTGGTTTCTCCCTGCTCTCTCACTATGCCTCCGTTTCTGATACAAGCTCTCTTCCACGGTTGTCGATGTTCCGACAACTCTGTTCTAGACTTTTCTCTTCTCCCTACACACCCAGTGACTTCATCTTCCACAGCTTCAAATACCATCAATGCTGATGACTTAGAGATCTTTATCTCCAGCCCAGAATTCTCACTGGGCTCAACCTGAATATCCGGCTCCTTACTACTTTCCATTAGGCTTCTCCGCAGACACTTCAATCTCAACAAGTCCCAAAGTGAACTCATCCTCTGCCCGAGGCCCAGTCCTGCCCTGCCTCCGGTGCCCTCCATCTTGGCCAAAGGAACCACCATCAATCAACCGCTTGGGTGAGAAACCCGAGCGGGCCTTATTCCTGACCCCTAACCTCTCCCTCACCACCAATATTTAACCAAACATCAAGTCCCATAAATTCTACCTGCTATACTTTGCCATCTGTCTGCCTCTTGGCTGTCTCCAGCCAATTCATTCTCTGAATGGCCCCAGACTCACCTCTCCAGTAAACACATCTGATGTTGTTATCTCAGGGTTAAGGGTTTACAGGGCCCTCTATGACCTGGTTCCTACAGAACTCTCCAGCCTTTTTCCCCTAACACTCCCCTACCTGGCTCACTCCCATTACTTTTTCTGCTGTTTTCTTAGATGCCATTTCCCCAGAAAGCCTTCCTAGGCCTCTGACCGGGGTCAGGTACAATCATGTGTATTTCCTGAACATTGCTCTAATAGTATTTGTCACACCCATGGAAATGGCATGGAAGACTAGAACTCTCTGAAGACAGGAACTGTCTTGTTTGCTGATACATCTCTAGCACCTAGAATGGTGAACAGCAAGCAATTGTTGTCTGTTGAATAAATCAACAAACAGATGTTCCTGATTCTGAAGCTCTTATTTATTAGATGAGGCTCCCAATGACCCTTACTTGCCTTTCTGTTAGTTCAGCTCGTCCGCCTGAAGAAAGTATTGTGCACCTACTGTGAAAAAAAACACAACTACTTTGTTGGAGTGCTCCTTCAAAACAGCTAGAAGCGGCCTGATTCGAGAAAGGGCACGACCCCTAAGCCAGAGACCGGGGTTCCAGTCAGCTCTGCTACTATTGGTGCTCCTGTGGGTGACCCGCTTAACTCCCTGGGCCTTGATTTCCCCATCTACGAAATCAAATGGCTAATCTAGATCAGTGGTTTTCAAAAGTGTGTTCTACAGAGGAAAAGACTTGAGTCAGAGGGTCCAGAGGTCCCTGTGACCCGCCAAGACCCCAAGCCACTCTGCTTCGATCTATGTTAGGTATTAGGAGATTGGGTAAGGTTGCTACTTGGTTGGGGGGGTGGGGGGAGGATCCGTGGCCAAAGCAAGTTTGAAAACAATAGAACTAGATGATCCCTGAATTCCATGCACCCTTTACATGCTGACATTTAAAACAACAGAAAGCCAGGAGTGTTATTATCAAGAAGGTAGTTCATATGAAGATTCCGTGAAAGTTTGGGGAGGGTGGGCTGGCCTTTCCACCTGCTGTCAGGAGACCACTGGTTTTCATGCAGCTCTACCTCACTAGACACATCGAGTAGGACACAGAGGCATCTGCGAAGCCACCAATAACAGTTATACAAAGGTCTTTATCCCTCAATCCCCAAACATGAACCAGGAAGCTCAGGCAGAAGGCATAGGGCCTAAATGATTTCCTTTAAATCTCGCTTCAGATGGCTCATCACCCCACGTCTGGTGACTCAGGGGCTGGTCCAGCCGCACACCCGAGAATGCACTGTCCCCGGGCCTTGCAGAGACTGGGCCTTCCTTTTGTGTGGCAAGTACTCAGCCATCAGCATGTGCCACTGAGGGCTATACTAGATTCAGGGTGTCCCCTAATATGCCACTTGTTGGCTCTGGGTCGCAGTAATGGACACCTGTTGTTGGGTCCACTCGGCATCAATCTCCCACCCCCCCCTTCTTAAAAATTGTCTTTCCTGCAGCCCCATTCTTTCTAGTCACATAGTTTTTTCTGCTTTTGTCTTTTTTTTTTAAGAATTTATTTCATTTTTTTAAGTTTGTTTATGTATTTTGAGAGAGAGAGGATCCAGGCAAGGCTCCTCACTGCCAGCACAGAGCCCGATGCAGGGCTCGAACTCATGAAACTGTGAGATCATGACCTGAGCCGAAACCAAGAGTCAGATGCTTACCTGAGCCCCCCTGGCGCCCCGAGATTTTAAGTGACCTCTACACCCAACATGGGGCTCAAAGTTACAACCCTGAGATCAAGAGTCACACGCTCTGCCGACTGAACCAGCCAGGTGCCACACTAGTCATAGCGTTCTACAGGGAGTTGCCATGTTCTTAGGTGACCGGCTCTCCTGCTGAAATCTGGGGGAACAGCAGAATTCAGTTCTGTTGGGAGTCCTCCCTTGGGATTTTTTTTTTAATGTTTATTTCTTTATTTTATTTTATCTTTTTTTAATGTTTATTTTTGACAGAGAGAGAGAGACAGACAGACAGAGCATGAGCGGGGGAGGGACAGAGAGAGGGAGACACAGAATCCGAACCAGGCTCCAGGCTCCGAGCTGTCAGCGCAGAGCCTGACGCAGGGCTCGAACTCATGGACAGCGAGATCATGACCTGAGCCGAAGTCGGACGCTCAACCGACTAAGCCACCCAGGCGCCCCTAATGTTTATTTCTTTTGGGGGGGGGGCGGGGCAGAGAGAGAGGGAGACACAGAATCTGAAGCAGGCTGTGAGATCATGACCTGAGTGAAGTCGGACCGAGCCACCCAGGTGCCCTCTCCCTTGGAATTTTAAGCTTGAGAGTCAGCTCTGCTTCTTTGCTGGGGGAAAAGCTTGAAGATGCGACATGTGGCAGCTTCCAGTGACCATCTGAAGAAAACTTGTTTGCATGGAGAAAAAAAATGAAGTCAACACGCAGAGAAGAGAAAGGGGTAGAGTCAGGGCTGACGGTGTGGGGTCCCTGACGGCAGCGGCTCCTGATGCCCGGCTGTATCTGAGGTGCACTTCAAAGGGGGCTCCTTGTTCGACTTGTCCTTCCATAATCTTCCTTTATATCTAAATTAATTCAAATTGGCTCTTAGTCCCTTATGACTGAACTGACCCCAATTCTACATTAAGTCACTTAAATAGCATGAGTCTGTTACCTCCTTGCAGAACCTACTTCAAAGATTTTTAGCAAGGACTAAGGAGGTACACAACTTTGTTAAAACCCGGGGCGCCTGGGTGGCTCAGTTGGCTGAGCGTCTGACTTCGGCTCAGGCCATGATCTCACTGCTCGCGAGTTTGAGCCCCACGTGGGGCTCTGTGCTGACAGCTTGGAACCTGGAACCTGCTTCAGATTCTGTCTTCGTCTCTCTGCTCCTCTCCTGCTCGTGCTCTGTCTCTGTCTCTCTCTCTCTCTCAAATATTTAAAAAAAAAAAAAAACATACATAACACCATACTGAACTATAAATCTGTAAGAAGTGACTAGGACATATCTGATGATAATAGCAAGTGCTGCCCAGGTGGAGTTTCGACTTAGCATAAGATCACACTTGCTGCTAGGAAAAAAGTGCCTGACTAGAAGGCAATAACTCAGTAGTGGATACTCACTGCTTGTCTCTCTAGTTGTGCTCCCCTCCCACCCCACACACCCTGCTTCTTGGAATCACTCCACCACCACTCCATCCATTTGGTTTCCATGGGAACTGCCCTATTCTTTTCAAAACTGCATCCCTAGCCTAGTTGATGGACCTCAGGATAAGCACCAGACCCAATCTAGGCTAATGAATCCCTTTCCTGGGACTCTTTTTTTTTTTTTTTTTTTTTTAAAGACATTTATTTGGGGTGATTGAGTGTCTTAGTTCGCTAGGCATCTGACTCTTGATTTTGGCTCAGGTCATGATCTCACGGTTCATGGGTTCGAGCCCTGCGTTGGGCTCTATGCTGACAGCAGGGAGCCTGCTTAGGATTCTCTCTTTCTCTCTGACCCTCCCCCTCTTGGGCTCTCCCTGTCAAAGTAAATATCTTTAAAAATGGGTATTTATTGATTTAAGTAATCTCCACATCCAACATGGGGCTCAAACGCACAACCCCAAGATCAAGAGTTGCACGCTCAGTTCCGACTGAGGCACCCTTCTTTTTTTTAATTGTGGTAACATAAAATCTATGATCTTAAACCATCTTCTTCTTCTTCTTTTTTTTTTTTAATGTTTACTTATTCTTGAAAGAGAGAGTGTGAGCAGGGAAGGGACAGAAAGAGACAGAGAATCCGAAGCAGGCTCTGTGTTGTCAGCGCAGAGCCTGATGAGGGGCTCAAACTCACAAACTGTGAGATCATGACCTAAGCTGAAGCCGGACACTTAACTGACTGAACCACCCAGGCGCCCTTGATCGTAAGCCATTTTCCAACATTCAGTTCAGCAGTACTGAGCATGTCACACTCTTGCACAACCAATTTCTAGAACTTTCCCATCTTACAAACTTGCAACCCTGTACCCATTAAACAACTCCACATTTCCTCCTCTCTCCAGGCCCTGAAAACCACCATTCTCCTCTCTACTTCTGTGAATTTAACTACTTTAGATACCTCAGATAAGTGGAATCATATACTGTTTGTTCCTTTTTTGGGGCACCTGGGTGGCTCAGCTGGTTGATCGACTCTTGATTTCGGCTCAGGTCCTGATCTCACAGTTTGTGAGATCGAGTCCCGAGTTGGGCTCTGTGCTGACAGGGAGGAGCCTGCTTAGGATTCTCTCTCTCTCTCTCTCTCTGCCCCACCGCCCCCTCAATAAATAAATGAATGAATAAATTAGGAGCCATCCTAATGGGTGTAAGATGTCCTGGCACTTTTGAACTTAGAGAAAGAGTGGGCACAATCTCTGATGTAAAAGCCCTAAGCGGTAAAGCTCAGGTGCTCCTGGCAACCTTGATTTCTCTCCCGCCATGTAGAGAAGGCCTGTGTGCAGGGAGACAGGAGTCTCCACAGCATCAGATTAGGTAGCACTGGTAACGCCTGGGGCTTTTCTGTCTTCGAATCTGAGAAGACACCTAAGTAAATTTATCACCGAGTCACCTTTTTTGCTTCAGTTAGAGTCTGGCTGATTTCATTTGTGACCGTGAGTCTTAACTAAAATAAGCAGCTTAGCAGAAGAGTTGCTTCTGCAGGAATCCTGTCTGCTTTTTCTTTTCTTGATTCCTTCTTAGAACTAGTTGGGATATAAATAATTTGTGCGTTTAAAAAGCCCTAGGGATGCCTGGCTGGCTCAGTCAGGGGAGCATGTGACTCTTGATCTCGGGGTTGTGAGTTCAAGCCCCACGTTGGGTGTAGAGATTATTTAAAAAATAATAATAAAATCTTAAAATAAATAGCCCTAAAGGAATGCCCTTAGAGAAGGAGCGCAGTGGTTAGAGCACGGGTTTGGAGTCAGCCCAAACTGGTTTCAAATCCTGGCCTAACAAATGTTGCCAGCAGCAGGCCCTCTTGGAAGTGCCAGGGATAAGGCAGTGAACAATGGACAAAACACCTGCCTTCACAGAGCTTTCTTTCTAGAACTCAGCAGATAACCGTGTGTCCACTATGTGCCAGCCACCAGTGAGCACAATTAATATATACACCTGTTTATAAAATGGAGATAATTGCCTTGTCCATCTTTAATTGTATTAAAAAAAATGTTTTCTTGATGTTTATTTATTTATTTATTGAGAGAGAGAGAGAGAGTGTGTGTGTGTGTGTGTGAGAGAGGGCACATGCGGGGGAAGGGCAGAGGGAGAGAGAGAGACAGAGAATCCCAAGCAGGCTCTGCACTGTCAGCACAGTGCCTGACGTGGGACTCGATCCCACGAATCGTGAGATCATGACCTGAGCCAAAGTCAAGCGTCAGGAGCTCAGCTGACTGAGCCACCCAGGTGCCCTGCTTGTCCATTTGTTTTAAGGAACCACGATAAGGTATGCGTGTGCTTAACACACAATGCCTGACACACAGCAAGAACTCAGTGAAAAGCAGCCATGTTTATGATCGGACACGAAGTCGTGCCTTGCAGGAACTAGCCTCAATATCCACCGGGAACCCAATGTATGTCCCACATCTGTCTCAAAATAGGACTGACATCTTGCCAGAATTGACTCTCCAATCGGAGCCAGAGATGGAATGTGCTGTGGCAGAGTAAGGTGGTGAAAGAATGTGGTGGGTATTGAGGCACCTGGGTGGCCCCCGGTGAAGCATCCGACTCTTGATTTAGGCCCAGGCCTTCATCTCACGGTTCATGGGTTCCAGCCCCACATCAGCTCCACACTATTAGCGTGGAGCCTGCTTGGGATTCTCTCTCTCCCCTCTCCCCCTCCCCCTGCCCCACTCGTTTTCTTTCTCTCTCTCAAAAATAAATAAACTTAAAAAATAAAAATAAATTTTAAAAAGACTATGGTGGGTAAGAATACAGACTTTGGAGCCACCCACCTAGTTTCAAACCCCAGCTGGCCCTCAGGAAAATCACTTAACTCTTTCGTTCAGTTTCTTCAATTGCAAAATAGGGCTAATAACAACAGTGACCCTATTCCGTCACAGAGCTGCTGTGAGGGCTAAATGAGTTCTTTGTAAAGTACTTAAAGCCTGTCTGGCCCTTGGGGTCATGAGTTTGAGGCCTACATTGGCCAGAGATGAAAGAAAGAAAGAAAGAAAGAAAGAAAGAAAGAAAGAAAGAAGAGAGAGAGAAAGAAGAAAGAAAGAAAGAAAGAAAGAAAGAAAGAAGAGAGAGAGAAAGAAAGAAAGAAGAGAGAGAGAGAAAGAAAGAAAGAGAGAGAAAGAAAGAAGAGAGAGAGAGAAAGAAGAAAGAAAGAAAGAAAGAAAGAAGAATGAGAGAGGAAGAAGAAAGAAAGAAAGAAAGAAAGAAGAGAGAGAAGAAAGAAAGAAAGAAAGAAAGAAAGAAAGAAAGAAAGACAAACCTGCTATGAAAACCCAGAAGAAGGAGAAACTAAGCCTCCTGAGAGTTGCCAACGAAGCTTTGTCTAAGGAGAGGATATCCTATTTGGGTCTTCAAAGATGTATAGGAGCTCATTTTCCCAAGATCACAGAGACAATATGTCAGATAGGAAAGTGTTCAGCTGCAAGTAAAAAGCAGCAGAAAAGAGCATTTCAAATGAAGAACACAGTTCAAGTAAATGAGCTAACCCATGAAGAAATCATATGCGTTAAAAAACAATAGGGGCACCTGGCTGGCTCAGTCCACACAGCGTT
Source organism: Panthera leo (assembly GCF_018350215.1). Classification (NCBI taxonomy): domain Eukaryota; kingdom Metazoa; phylum Chordata; class Mammalia; order Carnivora; family Felidae; genus Panthera; species Panthera leo. The sequence continues at coordinate 30,633,175 of NC_056686.1, forward strand.
TGACTCTTGATCTCGAGGTCGTGAGATTGAGCCCCACATTGGCTGTAGAGTTTACTTAAAACAATTTTTTTTTTTATTAAAAAAACAGGCAAACAACAACAACTAATCGCTGGTTGGGTGACAGATAATGCCTGAGGCACTGTTTTTGGCCATTAGCATTATCGGCCACTAAATTAATCAGTTTTGAGTCAGAGCTTGACCTGACAACTTCCGGGAACCAACACTTGAGTAGCATTAACAATTTTTCCACAGTGAAGCAAATAAATCCAATTTATACCTACCATTTACTGGACACTGTATTGCCCAGCAAATGGCAACAACTATGCTGTTTTCAAAAGGACTTCATTTAAACCTCACGATGTCTTCTGGAATGGAGCTAATAACTCCATTTTATATATGAGGAAGCCCAGGCTGCTTGAGCCATTTTCCAAAGGTCACAGAGACAATATATTAGATAGCAAAGAGCTCAGCTGCAGGTACAAATAGCAGTTTCTTTTTTTCCACGTAAAAAGAAGTCTAGAAGTAGCGACAGCCCGTAGTTGGCTTATTTCACAATGTCACCCAAACCCTATCATTCCTCCCCACCATCTTGAGTGTTGGCCATTGGCCCTCCGCGGCTCAGCCTCTTTCCTTACGCTTTTTTCAACCTGTCTTTAAAAATCTCACCAGCCAAGATTTTTGTCAAGCTTTACTTTTTTTTGAAATAGTTCAGCAGTCAGCTCATACAGCTCATTGACCTCACAGATGGGTAAATAGAGAGATTTGCCCCCAGCAAGATATCAGAGCTAATTAGTTACACCAGCCTGGAGTCCGGTGCTCTTTCCACGATAACAAGTATGTGTTTAGTGGAGACTGCAACTTGCCCACCCAAATCTGCTCTCCCATTTTTTTCTTGGCACACGGCTTGACTACATGTCTCAGCGGCCGTTGCAGGTAGTGTAGACGGCCATATGACTAAGCTCTTGCCAGCGAAAAGTGTGAAGCCTGCGTGCCACTGCAGGGTGTAGGCCTTAGGGTTTCGGGTGTCTCCTCTACGCTCTTTTTCCCCTTCTCACTGCCTGCAACCAGTGATGACCCAGTTTCAATCACGCAGGTGATGACAATGGCCCCCCTGAGGATGGAAAAGCAACACGATATAAGGAACCCGTGTCCTTGAATGACTGCTGGGAGCACGGCTGCCCCACTGACCCGGATGGTGCACTTCAGAAATGTTACGTGAGAGTTGTTCATGTGAAAAAGAAACAAACTTCTCTGTTCTTTAAGCCGCCGCATTGTTGAGTCTCTTTGTTAGAGCAGCTTAGCCTTTTATTCTAACCAGTACAATCATGCAGCTTCCTTTGTACGTATTCACGGTAGTTTTACAAGTGACCAGTTAGCCATCTTTTTAGAACAGAGCCCTAACCGCCCAAGCAGGTGATAATCAAATGATGAAAATTCTTTCCTGTGGCTACCAACTCAAGTTTTCTTCATCCTGGTTAAAGGCTATTTAATGATTAAAGCAGATCATTTATGTAGAGAACCACTTAGCTTTTATCCTTTCATGCGCTTAAGTCAACCAATATTTGACGTTTTAGATGTTGGGAATATATAGACAGGTTACTACATTCATAAAAGCTTGCCTTCTAGTGTTTTTTGTTTTGTTTCTAATGTTGTGCTGTGTTTTAAGCGGAAAAATCCTCTTTGTGGGAACTGAGGCTAAGAATACAAAGAGTTACTGAGGGTTACAAAGGATCAAACCGTGTAGACGGAACTGTTTCCTTGCTTAGTCTTGAAAACCAAGCAAAATATTTTAAATCTTTTTTAATGTTTATTTTTGAGAGAGAGACAGAGTGTGAGTGAGGGAGGGGCAGAGAGAGAGGGAGACACAGAATCCGAAGCAGGCCCTGGGCTCTGAGCTGTCAGCACAGGGCCCGACGTGGGGCTTGAACTCACGAACCACAAGATCATGACCTGAGCCGAAGTCAGACGCTTAACGGACGGAGCCACCCAGGTGCCCCATCAAGCAAAATATTGTAAAGACTAAGAATCCAGCTCCCTTTTCAGAGTATTTCCTACCGCTTCAAAGCAGCATTGCCTAAACTACAAGAAATGTGAATCCTTGCCAAGATTTTTACTTTATGCGTCAATTTTATCTCAATAAAACCAGGGAAAAACTTTTTACCAACAGAGGTAGATGGACCTAATAGCTTGCTGAGTGTTGGAATTAATTATCAAAGCCATTTAGATAGCACTGCTGTGGACTGGGGACTCTTGAGCACCTGAACTAAATGGCTCTGCTTGTCTGGGGATCAGCTGAGGCCAGATGGTACAAAATGGCATTCCTCATCCTCCCTCCGGGCTGAACAAATAGCCCAGGGCTAGTCTCCGTGGTTCCTTCCAGCTCTCAAATGAGATCTGGAATGAGACTTGGTAGTAGTGAGAGAGGAGAGGGAAGCTGAAGTTTGTCCTGCTGTGACAATGGAACATCCATGTTTGGGGCCTCAGTTTCCCCATGTGCACAAGAAGGTGCCAAGGATCCTTTCATCTCTACACTTAGGACAATCACTAGGAGGAACTACTTTCCTTCCCTACACTCAACAGCAAAGTCATTCAGAAGGTAGCAGGCGGAGAAGGGGAAATCTACCCGAGTGCAGTGCCTCAGACCAGGGCACCAGGCTGATTTCCCGGGAGTGTTCCTCTTCCCTGAGCTCTCTCCTGATGGGGAAGGAGTTCCGTCCGGCTGAATTTATAGTTTCTAAGAATAGGGACAGTGGGCACAACCTCAGCGCCTTAAACGTCGTAGGTACTTCATAAATATTAGGCACTTGGATGTTTTCTTTCAAGAAATTCCTTATTTCCGATTGCCATAGAGATAGCAATGAGTTCCTCCAGGTACTTCATTCAGATGAAAGGATTAAAGGCTTTTTGAGGTAGGATTATGAAAACTAGTTTTTCCTGCTTCTCCACTGAAACTTTTAAAGCTTTAAAATATATTTAGCAACTTGAGTGAAGTGCATTTCAGTGACTAAGGCTCCTCCTAAAAACAGCTAGCTTAACAGTGCTGTGAAGGCCTCACCTGGATTCCAGCTCCGGGGCTGGCTGGCTGTGCTCCTGTGCTGGGCCCCTTCCCCCACGGGTAATGGGGAGAGAAATAGCATCCCCCACCCCACCCCACCGCAGGGCTGTGTGAGAAGAGAAAGTATATAAAGCTTGGTCTTGCTTGACCCACAGTCAAGTATTCATCACCACTTCCAGTGGGGACATGTGGCTTCCTGCCTTGTTAGCTCCTGAAGTAGCTAATAAAAAACTGATTGGGAAAATTATACTATGTTCATTTAGTGTAAAGAACAACATGGGGTGGGGCGCCGGGGTGGCTCAGGTCATGATCTTGCAGTCTGAGTTTGAGCCCCGCGTCGGGCTCTGTGCTGACAGCCTGGAGCCTCTTCGGATTCTGTGTCTCCTTCTCTCTCTGCCCCTCCCCCGCTTGCGCTCTGTCTCTCCCAAAACCATTTTTAAAAATTCAAAAAAAAAAAAAAAAAAAAAAAGGAACATGGGGTGGATACAAAGATAATTTCTTGGACTATAAAAAACCATTGAAATTCAAAGCAGTTAAAAATGGGTAAAGCTCAATAAAACTCAAGGGGCCCAAGGATATCCCACAGAGTGGGCAAGGAGGGAGAAGAGAAGCTGCCCAAGTCACGTGGAGAACCCCCACTTTTCCAGGTCGCGCGCTACCATATCTGCAGGCCTGGGCTGACTCCTGCCCTAGTGTCCTGCTGTGCCACACCACGTGCCTCAGCACATGCCTTCCCCCAACACAGGCACACACTCCCCCGCACCAAGGCAGGGGCCGGCGGGGAGGTCCTCAGATTAGATTACTTGCTCTTACAGCAAGTGTCCTTTGTGTACACCCGCTGTAATTCTGTGATTATTTCATCAGTGTGGACCTGGATCACCCCTGTACCTCCTGAGTCTAGCAAAGCACCAAGCTTTGGGACATAGTAAGTCCCAGGGAACCTGCTGGCTGAAGGAATGGGCTGGCCATACCTCAAGAATTCCTCAGAGGCTGGTCTGGGCCTAAACACTGGCATCTGAATGAAGTTCAGTATACAAGGTAGGTGAACCCTGCTGGGGGTTAACTGGGGAACTCTCGGGTAGGTGGTTACGGCCCCAAACAAGAGACCTGCCAGCAGCAGCAGGAGAAATCCATGCACACCCGGATATTGCCAACAGGTAAGGTGACACATGAAGACAGTATGTGCTAAATGCTATCTTTTTGGGTAAGGGGAGGAAGAAAAGAATATATATTTGTATCTATTCATTTTTGCATTAAAAAAACTCGAGAGCTATAAGAAACTAATAAAGTAATTATGGATTGGGGGAGAAGGGGATAGAGACGGGAGTGAGATTTCTCAATGAATGTTTTTTTATACCATTTTAATTTTGGAACAAAATTTAGTGAAAAAGTTAAAACTTGTAAAAATTGTTAGAAGGGGGGGAAAAGGTAGGTGAGGCTATGGAGTTCAGCACTGTTTAAAAAAGTCAATCAAGTTCAATAGTTCTTTACCTTCTCCTCCTGTGGAGGAGAGTTAGCACATGGCTAACCAAGACTTGCTTTTTTTTTTTTTTAAGTTTATTTATGTTGGGGGGGGGCGGTGGGGGAGAGAGGGAAGGGCAGAGAGAGGGAGAGAGAGAATCCCAAGCAGGCTCCACACTGTCAGTGCAGAGCCAGACACGGGGCTCAAAACTCACGAACTATGAGATCATGACCTGAGCTGAGATCGAGAGTTGGACACTTAACCGACTGAGCCACACAGCCACCCCAAGAACTGCTTTTAAGGTCCAGCAGAAATGCTCCTTCTTTCACCACCCCTTCCCCTCCTAAGTGCAATTCTACACACCTCTTATGGCCTTTAGATATTCTCTTCCCTAGACTGGTTGTTTGTACAGTATGAACAAAGCTCCCTGAAAGCAAGAATGACGTCTCATTTTATCTCTGTATTCCCTCTAGCCTCACATATGGCAGATTCTTAACAAATAAAATATTACTTGAGTGGAGTTACTGCTTAATGGATACGCCTTGTTTGGGGTGATGAAAAAGTTTTAGAAACAGAGGTGACTGTTTTATAGCATTGTGAACATAATCAATGTTGCTGAACTGTAAACACAAACATACTTAATTTTATACTAAATACATACATATACTCAACGTTGCTGGAAATCACAAATCTTCAATAAAAGACCCTCTCCAGAGGTCTTCCAGGAATATACTAAGTGCTCAATAAACATTTGCTAAATAATGAATAGACAGCACGAACATATGAAGGATGTCAAGACTGAGAAAAGGCTATCATGTTGATAACACAGCCTACTGTGTATAAACTAGACATGGAATATACATTTTTTAAGCACTAAAGAGACTCTTGGGAACTTTTTCTTTATTTAACTTTCAAAAAATATATAGACTCCTAAGCCAATAGAAAGACAGTAGTGACAGTAATTATCACCAGGAAGAGTGCAACAAATGTTGAAGTCTTTAGTTTTCAAGCACCACATCACGACCACCTCCTTCTCTCCTTCTCTGTGGAATTCCAAGAACTGGTCGAGTTCACTTAATCTTCTCACTGGGGCTGGTCCTTTCCTGCCATTCACTCAAATCCAGAACTCCTGATCTGTGGCTCACAAGACTTCCTTCATCTATAAAAGTATCTGGAAAGGAGATATTTTTAGCCAGAGTCAGGGACATAAAAACTTCTTTCTAAAGGGATATAGGGAATTCAGTGTTCATTACCAGAAAGATCCTCAAGTATAAAAAAGTACAATCTGCACCTCTTTTAAAAATAGAACCTTTAAGGTTAAAAGGGGAAAAAAAATCCCTTCCCAAAATCATCATTACCAGACACACCAGCCAAACAAGAAGCTAACAAGACCTGCTGTTTCCATGACAGAGAACGTGAGACTTTAAAACTACACCACAGGGGCGCCTGGGTGGCTCAGTAGGTTGAGCGAACGACTTCGGCTCAGGTCACGATCTCGCCCTGAGTCGAGCCCCGAGTCGGGCTCTGGGCTGACAGCTCAGAGCCTGGAGCCTGTTTCAGATTCTGTGTCTCCCTCTCTCTGACCCTCCCCCGTTCATACTCTGTTTCTCTCTGTCTCAAAAATAAATAAACGTTAAAAAAAAAAAAATTAAAAAAACAAAAACAAAAACTACACCACAGAAGAAAAAAAATGGTGGGGGCTTTCTGCATAGCACTCCTCAGCCCAGACGGGGACACAGACATAACCCTCCCTCCTGAACTGGATCCCTACCTGTGCAAAGGCTCCGGGACATGTCTCTTAAACACTGGATTTCAGCTCTTTCTCATTCTGCTCTGGGGATCCTTTCTCTTTAAGCTCTTTGTCACAGTCTGGAGAAATACTCTGATTTTCTATTGCAGTGACAGCATCTGAGTCCAATCTTCTTCTTTTCTTCAGCTGGTGCAAGTGGGATTTGGATTTTATATGTGCTGAGACAAAACAATAACAACAACAAAAAAACAATTCATTAGAACTTTCTAAATTTTTTTTTAAGGTTTATTTATTTTTGGGAGACAGAGCAGGCATGGGGGAGGGGCAGAGAGCGAGGGAGACAACAGAATCTGAAGCAGGCTCCAGGCTCTGAGCTGTCAGTACAGAGCCCAATACGGAGCTCGAACTTGCGAACCCCAAGATCATGACCTCGTGACCGGAGCCAAAGTTGGATGCTTAACCAACTGAGCCACCCAGGTGCCCCTCCTTAGAACTTTCTAGAATCAATCCTAGAAGCATAAGAATTAACTATACAATCCTTTTCTTTAACAATAACAGGATCAACACATGTGCTGGTATAGCTGCTTAGCATTTTTAAGGGAAGCATCAAGCATACCCTGCTGGGTCCTTTATTTACATCACTAATCCTCACAGCAATCTTGCAGGACGGTATTATTCAGCTCATTTGATACAGGACGAAACTGAAGTTCACAGAGGACTTAAATTTTGTCCAAGGACACATAGCAGGTAAGTTCTTCGGCTCATCTATAGCTCAAAAAGAGCCCCAATTTTCCAGATTCGGGGCTGTAGATGCACTTTTCCAGCATGGGGCTTCCTGTTACAGATACATTACCTTTCCACTCACTCAGCTAAAAATGCCAAATCCAGGTCCTTGTCTGCATCAGCCCCCGAGCACCCAGAGCTGTCCTTTCCACTTCTTCCCTGCTCACACACGTTGCCCTCCTGGTCTGACATCCCCATGCCTGGGTCAGATAAGCCATTCGAATGACTAACTCACAAGCCTCACATTCTCCAAGCACACAATGCTCCAGAGAGATAACGGGAAGCATTCTTCTCTGACGATCCCTTTGGAGAGTCCACAGAAGCAGTAAAGCTGAAAGGCCACTGCTTCCTGGTATCAATCTCTGACCTCTCACCCCAAAGACTGTTCCCACCCTCTAACTAACTCATACAACCTTCTTTTTATTTTTTCTTTTTCAAGGAAATCTTATTTGGAAGCATTTGAAAAGAAGATGACTAGATTAAATGCTCTTTGATATATATTAAAAACATCATTTTAAAGGTTTTGGAGCAAAAAAAAAAAAAGTAAAGAAGAGGTTAGAAGTCAAAGAAAAGTTTATGTGGGGGAAAAAGTCAGCTTTATTCTCCAGCTAGAGCCTAAGGCAAAAAAAGTGGGGGGAGGCGGGCTTCTGGCCTGGCTCTCCACGGCAGCAGGGGATGGGAGCAAGGACTTGACAGATGGCACTATAGAAGGGCTCACACAAGCTAAGCTCACAAAAGGCTCACAAATGTTGCTTCTTTAAGGCTATCCCTGAAGGACATTCGACAAATCGAACCACTAAGTTTCCTTTAGAAAAAACAATCAGACACTCTCTTTCTCTTTCCCTTTCATCATTATAAACCAACGACAATCGAGGCTTCTTCTGCCGCTTGAGCAAATCACAGCCATCCCCAGTCTCTGACAATGGCGTTCATTTTGCCAGCGTTACCAGTTAATAGAAGTAATCATTCTATTGGTTGGAATGAGGAGAAAACCCCATTTCTATGAGAATCCCATGCAAGGCAGTACTCGGAACAGAAGGATTCCAGCCACTGGGTATAGTACAAGCCCTACTGTGCTCAAAAGGAGTGAGCTTTAAACCAGTTTCCAAATACAGTGTGAGCTGAAGGCTCGGAGGCCCCGGGCCTTTGTGGGCTCTGACCGGAGGACCAGAGGAATCGGACAGGGGAGTGCGGGTGTGAATCTGTGGCAGAGGTGGATCCAGGCTCTGAGAGGGAAAGAGAGCTTTAGGGCAGGGCCGCCGCTGGGTGGTCATGAGTGCCTTGAAAGAAGACAGCACCCTTTGATCACCGATCACCATCTTTATCCGTGTGGGACAGTCAGCTGCCACCGCTCCTCTCAACACTCTCCATCACAGGCTCAGCATCACCACAGCTTCAACACAATACCCTAACAGTTACCAAAGAGACCCTGCTTGCAAAGGGTGTACTCAGGAGGAGCACGTCCTCCCGCCTCCCCACAGCTGGCTCTGCGTCTGGGTCTCCCGGGTGAGTTGGCTGGCTTCCCTTATACTCCTACCTCACCCGCACTGAGGTCTAAACATGAAGGGCCCAGAAACTCCTAGGAGGTAGGATCAGGAAAGTCAAAGGAGCTCTGGAAAGTTAACTGCAGTCCCCTCAGTATAAAATATCTACTCTAGCTGAAGTTGGAGGGCATACGACCTTCCTTTAAAATTCAGAATACACACATAACTCTCCCACAGATATGGGAAAGTGTCCATGAAATTTGAGTACTTAGGCTCTTAGAGGAATCTGGCCGTCCCTTTATTAATAAGCAGACCCCAGCATTCAACCTACCAAAGACCTTAAATTGCATGAAGTCACTGTGAACCACCCTTAACAGATGTCTCCATGCCCTTCCCCAGACTCTACCTGCCCATTCACGGTCCCCAATGATGATTCGATCACAGAGGTCACACATGTGATAACTTCTCTTGTTCTCCATTTCATTGCATGGCATCTTTACTGGAGCAGCTAGAGGCTTGTGGCCCTGAAAGAACGGGGTTGGGGGAGTGGGGGAGATGGGGGGAAAAGCAACTGAATCAAAGAGATTTGGATGTTATTCTCTGATATTAAGGGGAGTGGGATTTTCCCAAGATTCCTTTTTCTCATTCCAGAGAGCAGGTAGATATGACGGACAGATTTTAGCAACAACCTTTCTAAATGTGAAAGCAGAAACACAGCCTCCAGGGATCTAAAAGCAGCTAGCGCTTCTGCTCTATTCCATGGAAAAGAAAACTTGGTTCCCTGACATACCAACAAAGGTGCCAGCTGAGGAAAGCCCTCTGAAAGCCAGACAAAAGGCAGTACTGTGATTAATAATCACCTGGATGAAACTCTGCACGATTTCAAGAGCAGGTTCAAGAACAGATTCCTCCCACTTCGAGACATCAGATACTTCTAAGCCATAGACTGGGGGGACACTGGGACCAGGTCCTAATAATGACAAAGAGAAGACGTGACAGGTCAGCCTCTGACACCCAATCCATTCTGCGCCCAGGACTCCAGAATCCTCAAGAGAAATATATGGAGCCAAAGGAATAAACATGCTGACCATGCCATCCATTCTAACCAGAAATATGAACAAACGGCTACATGCAATTCAAAAATGACCTAGAAGGCTCACTGATCTGTAGTCAACAAGTCTAGCTGTATAATCCAGACTTCCAGAGACAGGATCTTCCAGATCAGTCAGAAAAACAGAATGGAGTAATAGCTCTAGTGATATAAAGACAGCACGTCACAGGAGTAAATAAACTAACAGCTTGAAGTAAATGCCTGTTCTAAGTTCCCTATCATCTTACAGTGATGTTGCTCTTGTGGCAAGAGAGTTCAAAGCTTTCTTGAGGAACAGGCACTAGTCTCGGGTTTGTATATATTCCCTCAGCAGTATGGCATTCATGAAACTCATTGACACCATACCGATAATCGGGGACCGGGAACAGGAGAATTATCAGCCAATGAGCCACTAAATCTGAAAACTAGAAAGCCTTGAAATTGAACTAGTTGAGCCCCTTTCTTTTAGGAAACAGATCTACAGGAGTATTCAAGAAAACATCCTTTGGTAAACACTTCTGAATGGAGAGGAGACTGGAGACCGCCTAGGGTACAGCTACAGGCGTTTCATCCACTGGAGCCAACCATGTTAGGTCTCCGCTGGTAGCCTCCCCCATCTATAGACACACTACATTGCCTTCCACCGCTAGGTTAAGTCAGTTGCCTAAAGGCAAAGAGCATCTCCCCATGGACAAAAACATCAAAGTCCTTAGGATGCCAACGGCTGGCAGGTGCTGGCCTTTTGATTGTGCCAACCACAAATAAGATTCTTCATAAAATGGCCTGGGCTGCACCTGCCACCACACGGAAAGGTGAGACCAGGAGGGTGCAGGCAGCATCCACAGCACACCTGGCCTTGGCTAAGCTCTGCACCTGTTTTCAGGCCACTCTATATTTTCCTTTCCCCTCTGAGTCCTTTGTTGGGCTTCTGTGCCCTGTCTAAGCACCTTTCAACAAGTTCTCGGCTCCCAGCTGCTATTTCTGGCTTGGGTCCAAGGCCAAGTTGGGGCGGGGAAGTCCCTCTGGCTTCTTGCCAGAACCATATCCCCGCAGACTAGCCCCGGCCAATCACACTCAGCTCCTGGTTTACAAGGCAGCTGCGCCTTTCACTCTAGCACCAGGACTGTGCCGACATACACATGAATGAGGAATGGGCAGATGATGCTCTGGGCCATCAATCCCTCCGGACTCAGAGATGGGGGAGTTACTGTGGCTTTACCACAGGAGGAAGTTTCAAATCATTACAAAAAAACATCTTTTGTTACAGATTAATTGTTAGCCCTGGGGAGAAGAGAAGCTGCATTAGAAATCTGTAGTAGTGAGTGTCCGTTGACGCAATTCAATTTCAATTTTAGCTGAAGCAAAGAATTCACCTATCTAAAAGGTCATGCAGAGAAAACAGGGTAAGGAGAAGGAAGTATATAGAGCTTGATGGTGCCAGAACTATGCTAGAGAGGTCTGGCAGAGAGCAAGAGCAGGAGAAAGAACTGTAGCGATCGGTGGTCAACAACATGGACCAAGGTGCTTGTGTTCAGAGACACTAAAGAGCAGAGCGGAGGCCTCAGCTGTTCTTATCTATAACTGAAAGCAGAAGTCTAATGGCAAAAGGTAAACGGGATGATTTAGAAGCATATTTAAAAAGTGCCTATAAGATAGAGTTGGTGTTTCACTGGTATTCAATCTCTTTTAAATCAATCTCCATTTGGCTCATAACCACACCATTTCTTACCTGAGGCCCAATACCAATGCTGTCTAGCTAAAGTTATAGCTACAGGAAACAAGAAGAGTGCTATGAAGTACAGTGTGTGTGTGGGGGGGGGGGGGGGGGGGGTTGGGGGGGGGTCAGGCCTGCATTCAATACAGCTTATTCAGCTGGCAGGTTTTTGGCAAGATATTTAACTTCTCGAAGCCTCCATTTCCTTATCTGCAAAAATAAAAGAATAACACCTATCCCGCAGGCTCAGAAATATATGTTTAGCACCAAATTTAGCGTCAAGGACACAGAATAGGGTCAAATAAACAAGAATTTCCTTCCCTGTTCCTTAAAAGTGCTCTTCAACTGAAGCTAAGGCTGCAGCATTCTAAAGCACCACGTACCTGAAAATGAAGGCGATGCAGGGAGAGCTGGTGACGGTCTGACTCTACACTGCTCGTCTGGCCTAAGAACCATTTTTCTTTTTCTTTTTTTTAAAGTTTATTTATTTCTTGTAATCTCTACACCCAACATGGGGCCCAAACTCAAGACCCCGAGATCAAGAGTCACATGCTCTTCTGACTGAGACAGCTGGGTGCCCCAGAACCATTTTAATTAGGAGAGTGTTCCTATAGAAAGCTGACTGCACTTCAGGTACAAAATGTGAAGCTAAAATCAACCCTGAGCACTGACTCTGCTAAGATGTTGCTATTATGCTCTTGTCTGTTTTGCAGTCAACACCCATGTGTTCAAGGTGTAAGGCGGAACACATGGGAAACACATTTTTCCTCACTGGAAAGATTTAATTTGTTCTCTGAGACATTACAAAAAAGTATCCCTAGACAGTCATTTATGCGGTGGACCCTCCCCCAGATCAGGTCCCCAAGTCTTAGAACAGGTCCAGAAACTAAAGTTCCTTTTCCGGGCGAGGTGAGGACATCTATTGGAAACAGACCCAGGGGATAAGGAAAAACATGAGACTTACTATTCAAAAAGCGGTTTTTAACCCATCGGTTTTGCTTCCGGGCATATCTCTTGGTCACCTGTTTCAGAGACTCAATACCTGAAAGGCAAAGTAGATCTAAGAACCTGTAAGTTCTCACCCAGATGAAAGGCAAGCCCTCCCAGCCCAGAAGAAGAGAAAATGAACCATAGCAGCACACTGGAAGACACCTGGTAGACAAGAATCTCAGTTCTGAGCTGAAGGCCATTTGGGACTCTTCTGGCCTCAGCTCTTTCTCAGACCATACCAGCAGGATACTGTGGCACCCAAGGATGTCCAAGGCTAGGTTTAATGGAGGAATTCACACCTTTCTTTAGGAGCTGGTTACTGGTCTCTGGTGTGCATTTTCCCTCAGTGACCAGGTACTCATGAAATTCCTTGAAGCCAATGGATTGGAAGATACCATGTTGATAGTCCTGCCTGGGAATAGGAGAGCATCAGCAGATGAGCCATTGCATCTGAGAGCTAGCAGGGGCCTTGGAGAGGATCTAGCCATTTCATCTCATAGATGAGAAACCGAGACCCTGCCTCTCTAACCACCTTCCTCCACCCCACCCCGACCCGCACCAGCTCCCTGGTTAATTCCCTTGAAAATTAACTCCCGAGAATGTCTGACAGATTAGAAAGTGCAACTGTTAACAAGTACACCAAACCTCCTTCCAACAAACCTTGCCAATGCCAAGGACAAAGGCTAATAATAAACAAGTAGATCCAAAGCCAGTACATTTATGGTCTTTTGACCATAAGCAAGGGATGGAGAGTAGGTCAAAGTAATAGCCAAATCCTCACCTGTTTTCTGCAACTTTCTTCTGATTATAGCGCCTGTGAAAGTCTCTTAGTTCATCCAAGAGCCCAGCAGCAAGCATGTCATCCACTCTCTTATCCAAGCGCTCATCTAGAACTTCAATCAAATTAGCCCATCAACCAGCAAGTCTGTCACAGGTGCCCACTAGACACTTACACGATGAATGGACGGGCTGCCACGAAGAAGAACATTTGTTCAAGTGGAAGAAAGGGTTCACACTCCAAAGATTATAGAATAATTCATATTATTTTTATCATACTTAAGACTCTGCACTTCAATAAAACAGCCAGAATGAAGCACGTGTCTTATTACATAAAGAGAAGCATACAATTATAGCTATTAGGAAGGACAAATATTTTATTATGGAATGTGTATTCATTGTTTACTTTAGAGGCAGCTGTGAGACCCCTGGTTTACTCTTCTTACTTTTTTCCATTATATTTGTTACTCTAACTTGGTGTTATTTCACATTTAAGAACTTTCAGATAACACCTTGGGTAGGAACAAAAACTTTAATCCAAGCCCATCCGAGGTACACTGTGAACTACTGAGCCAGACAAAGGAGCAAAGGGTAAGGGGTCATAATCATTCAGATGTGGAGGTCAAAGACAGCTTCACTATGAGTCAGATTCCATTATTTTATGCTGAACTGCAATACAGGTTTTAATTTTAAAAAATCCATTAAATATTACCTTTTTCTATAAACTTGCACCTGAGATTAATTTAACCACAAATTTTCATCATTTCCATCATGCTCTACATTATCTGCCATTGCTACTTCTCAGCCTGCAGTAACAGTAACCTTTTTTCCTATCTTCCTAAAAAGTTTGCATTTATTAAGGACTTATCGCATGTTAAGCACATTCTGAGCACTTTGTGTGTATTATTTCATCTAATCTTCAATGAAGATGTATGTATTACTACTATTATTTTATTATCATTATTTCTACTTTACAGAATAGAAAACTGAGGCACAGGAAGGTACACCAACTTGCCTTAAAATTCACATAGCCAGAAGATGGTGGAGCAGGGATCTGAATCCAGTCTGGCTCAGAGACTGTGCTTTTAATCGCTACACTATACTGTTCACATATACTAGACCTAGCTCATAGGTTACCTTTAAAAATGGGTCCCTGGATGCCCCCAGAAGAGTGCTCATCATCCCTTGTCTGTGGCCTCACAGCACTTTCTAGCCCAGCATTTATCACAATGTAGGATCTAGCTTGTTTGCACCCCGCTGGACTGGGAGCTCCTAAAAAACAGGCACTGTCTCATATTCATCTCTGAAATCCAAGTACTCTGCAGTGTACTTGACATTTCATTGAAAGCTTACTGAATGCTAGCTGGATGAAGTTAGTACTATCACAGGGCATGATCATCTTTAGCAAACGAAAAGGAAACAAAAGAAACCCCATAATCAGGCTAGCCAACTGACTATCATACCCATTTCTCAGGCCTGCTGCTTCTAGAATAATCAGTGATACAACCTCCATCCAGCCAATCCAGGGAGTCAGACCTCCTACTACAGAGCCTTCCTTCTCTTTCTCTTCAGACCTTCCCTGGATGGCAGTCTCGTACTCACACCACCATCTCATCTTATCCAGCCTCGCTATCTTAGCCTACTGCCAGCGCTATCCTTCTTTCCATTCCAGACAGACACCCAGGGGAAGGGAACAAAGTACCTCATTAAGTCAATGAATAATGGTAATTAAATGAATAGCTAACACTTGTTTAGTGCTTATTACGAGCCACTCATGGTTCTAAGTATTTTCTACATAGTAATATAATAAGCTCTATCTCAGATGGACTCTAAGGCATCAAAGGGCTTTTACCTGTCTGGTCAGCATGAAGCCAGAGGATGCAAAGGTTAGGGAACTTCAGAGGGCCTCCAAGGGGACCACCACCTTCCTCTGAGTGTTGACGATGAAGAAATTCACTATGAGAGATTCCCGTTTCTTCAAACACTTGCAAGCTCCTAAGTCATTTAAAAGGGGGGAGGGCACACCCATAAAAACCATTAGAAAATACTGATTCTCAAGTGAAACAAGGAAAGAGGCTATTTATTACAGAACACTTTCATTGCATAAGCTCCCAAAGCCATGCAGGAATCCTGGGACTCCTGGGTGGCTCAGTCGGTTAAGCATCCATCTTCGGCTCAGGTCATGATCTTGCGGTTGATGAGTCTGAGCCCCGAGTCTGGCTCTGTGCTGACAGCTCAGAGCCTGGAGCCTGCTTCAGATTCTGCGTTTCCCTCTTTCTGGCCCTCCCCCCACTCATGCTCTGTCTCTCTCTCTCTCTCTCAAAAATAAATAAACATTAAAAATATTTTAAAAAAAGAAACAATGCTAAAGAAAACTTAGGATAAAGTAAGAATAATACTATTCTTCCAAACATACTAAATTAACTTTTCTGAAATCAGTTAGGTTCAGAAACAACAGGCTTCTTCTACACAGATAGAATGGGACTCACTCACCCTCAGGTAAGCAGTAAAAGAGCTTATTTGGGAGACTGTTACAAGCCAACAAGCCCAGTCTCGCTGGGATGCCTTTCCCACAGTTACAAAAGTATGTTGTATATCCAGCTCATCAACTTTCTTTTTAAATATGTCTAAAGTTAATGAAGAACACGTCTAACTAATTTAGTACTCTACTAGCACAAAGATCATTGAAGAAAGAACTCACATGCTTATTCTTAAGCTACCATCCAGCCTGTCCGTATCTATTATGTTATGCAGCACTAAGTAATTTAACTCTCAAATTTATACTCTACCACTCTGGGTGATTGCAACATATTAGCTTGAAAGTGATCCTTCCCTTCCTGACCCAATTCTACTTGTGTGAAATTCTAACACAAGAATAGAGACCCCTTGCCTTTCCATACCATGGTCACTCAAAGAGGACTTATGAGGGAAAATATGTAGTAACAGATAATCTCACTTAGCTGGAGATTAGAATATAGTCTCAAACTAAAAGATGAAAAGTCTTCCAGTCCTCTCTAAAGAAGAGACTCTAGAGCTCTTGATTAGAACCTATTGACTCTTACTAAGACACAATTCTCAACTCATTACTAGTTTAGAAGTAGCAAAATGAGGAGACGTGATAAGAAAACTGATTAATAAAAGGAGAGGATAATAAAGACCAACCTCTAGGATTATGTCATAAAATAATATAAAAATGAATGTTCATCATAATATTTCCGTTTTCCAAAAATGTTTGAAAGATTTCTATTAAAATGCTTTAAAATAAAATGTTTGGATACTGAAAGTATAAACTTCATTTATCTAGAATGTGCATTACCAAGGGAGCAAAAACCTTAGATATTACAATGATGTGTGACACTTCAAGGGGTACCATACCTGAAGAAATATTATTCTTTAGTATTGAATTTCATGGAGGGCAGGGAGGCACAATTAGAAAAAAATTTCTAAAAAAGCTCTAGATGTGTTGGGAGTGGTGGGAGATAATGAAAAAAGGATTAACACTGATCTAGGGGTGCCTGGGTGGCTCAGCCGGTTAAGCATCTGACTCTTGATTTTGGCTCAGGTAAAGACCTCAGTTTGTGAGATCAAGCCCCATGTTAGGCTCTATGCTGACAGTGCAAAGCCTGCTTGGGATTCTCTCTCTCCCTCTCTCTCTGCCGCTCCCCTGCTTGCGCATGCACACGTGTGCATGCACGCTCTCTCAAATTAAATTAAAAAACATTTTGGGGGCACCTGGGTGGCTCAGTCGGTTAAGCGTCCGACTTCGGCTCAGGTCATGATCTCGCGGTTTGTGAGTTCGAGTCCTGCATCGGGCTCTGTGCTGACAGCTCAGAGCCTGGAGCCTGCTTCAGATTCTGTGTCTCCCTCTCTCTCTGCCCCTTCCCACTCACGCTCTATCTCTGTCTCTTAGAAATAAATAAATGTAAAAAAAAAAAATTTTTTTTTAATTAAAAAACATTTTTAAAAAATCCCTATCAATACCATATGTTGTTATATTTAATCTGTATAACCAATCATCCATATAGTAGGTCCTTCGTTAGATCCTCTACCCTGTCAGATATGGTATCATTTCCAACACTGCAAAAAAAATAAACCTAACACATGAAGCTGCAATTTCAAAACAACCTAAGAAAACATGACCTTATGAGTTCATTCACCACCTCTCTCTTTCCTTCAAGAAAGCCTCCATATGTAAAGGTGAGCTGGTCCAGGAGATGGTTTATAAAATCCACCTCCCACTGGGAAAGCTGCTGGGGCAAAACTCAGCATTGCACAATTAATTATGAAACTCAAATCACAATGTAAACCAATTGCATGCCAGAAAAAATTTACATGAAAACTGCTATACAAGGGGAGATCAAATAGAAAATGAAGCACGATTACATAGGCCCTAGGGAAAACTCTATTGTACTATACATTTTAAATTAACAACAAAGTTGGGTGCAATTATTTATTGAGGGAGGGGAACTGAGGCAGTAACTGGGGGCCTCACAAACTGTGAGCTGGAACACACCAATCTCCACCAACTGCTATTGCCAAAGCCCTCTCATTACCCAGGCACACGGAACGACTCACTGCCCAATTCCAGAGGGATTCAAAGTCAGTGGGCCCAGGCTTTCTTACCGGGCCACTTTGCGCTTGTCATGTGGGTGCAGCTTGGCAGCCATTTCTGGGTCCACCTGGCTTAAGCGTTTGTGGAGTGCATGGCCATCCTCCTTTTCAAGCTCTACTTTCCGGTCAGTCACTTTCTCAGTGTCCATCTCCTGGGGCTATTAAAAGAAGATCTACAAGTAAATTTAATTTAACAGTTCAACAAGCACTGAGACAGTGTGTGTGTCAGGCACCTTGCTGGGAGTTGAGAATACAGAATAGAGAGAAATCAGAAGGTCCTGGCATATAGTGAGACAAAGACCATATAACAGAAAATTCCGATACACTGTGGTAGTGTTGTGAGGCTACAGCAAACAAAAGAGGACTTACTGCCTAGGGAAGTATTCAGGTACCTGCTTCCTCATCAGAAGTATAAACAGGAACCAGGGCTAACGCATCTGTATTAACATATCCATGAGTCTAGTCTTCTCAGCAAATGACCAGAGTGGACCAGAATTGCCTGCACATTACAGTTTGCAAAGTTCCACCCTATGCAATAGCATCTCCATTAGAAAGGTTAGTGTTGGACATCTCTCTGACATATAGATTGTTACAGCCAAGAAATGCTGAGTCAGACTGATGTACTGTTAACTTACATGGAGATGCTAATTAATCCACAGAGAAGCATTTTTCCCACACACAGCCCTTACCCTCAGGCCACACCCCGCAGGAGCACACTTCACATATGGAGGTTGCACTTGCTTCAGAATATTAAGTAAGAAAATTAAGTCGCTGAGTATAAGAAATAAGCAAAAGTCAACCTTCCTCCCACTAAAATTAGCTGGCAAGAGGAACCCATTTCCTCAGTGACTTACAAGTGAACTAAACATACCTTAGTACTGACAAGAACTTTCCAGAGCAGAGCCTCAATGTAATAATTCGTTCCTCCCACGACAATAGGAATTTTGTCTCGGGCAAATATATCTTCAATGTGAACGTTAAGAAAGATTATCACAATATTTAATATCAAGAAGAGCATCCTGACTCACCTGAGAAGGAGGGTATTAGCAAGAAACCACACTCATTTATTCGTCTGGAGAACAGAGGGTAAAGGGTGGAAACCAAGATGAATGGGTATCAGTCTTCACTGTTTCCCATGAGTTCTCAGAAGCATTTCCTATTAGTTCTAGAGGGTCTTGCATAAACCGGAGACAAATGCATGATGGTAATTCCTTCCAGTGCTAAAAATGTTTAGGCCTTGCTGCTAAAATTCAAAGCTTGCTTGGTATTCCAAATCAGTTTAATGAACACAAGCCCAAGGGCTCTCAGAGAACCGAGTGTCAGCTGCTCAGGAAGCCACCAAGGTGACGCCCATGGTGTGACTTTACCTTCTAAGGCAAAATACAAGCTGGTTTCTCTAAGCCATGGTTCTTGGACTCAGTCCCCACCATTATGTGGTAGTAATGCACATTTTGGCCACTTGAGATTCCACCAGATAAACTGAAAAGCATGGGTTCCAAAGATAAATAGATTTCAATGACCAGCTCCAACTCTCTGGCAAGTTACTCAGTTTTCTCACCTGTAAAATTCTCCAGAATTCTTCAGAGCATTAAATGTGACAAGGCATATAAATCCCCTACCACAATGCCTGAAATATTTGCTTTCAATTGAGTAAGTACTGAATTTACTTGAGCCTCTATTGTTTTTATATCCCTGCTACTTTGAATTCTTCTTTAGAATCTCTGTTGAGCAGATAATTATCTGCTTTATGAAGGGCTTTGCTTCTAAGGATAATTGATAAAGAGACTTTCAACCTAGACAAAGACTCATTTACATGCTTCTTCCCCCTGCCAGCCTGTCTGTGGGCACAGAGATAGATGACCTCTTTTCTATCAGAGGCCCACTAACCCCGAAGAGGCTGGGGTGGGGTGGGAAGAAAGCTGTTACCGATCAAGGATCATAAAGAAGAAACACTGTCTATTTGTTTTTTAAAAGAGAAATTCTATATTCCGCCTTTAAGCATAGGGAGCACACAATTACATAGTAACTGTAATAAAAATTCAAATATATAACATGATTAACAAAGGGAAAGGGAGCAAGGAAAGTAAAAAGAGAAGGGTAAAATGGTGAGATGCCAAAAAAAAGAGTGGAAAAGAGGGAGGGACATGGGATAGGTGACATTTGGTGGGGAAAGGTTTGACTTGTTTGCCCAAGCCATGAAACAATTGTGATTCTGGGCAAAACCCTTCTCCTCTCTGGGCCTCAGTATCTAATATCTTCACCTGCCCAATCAAGAAAGCTAACTAAGGGGGCACCTGGGTGGCTCAGTACGTTGGGCATCCGACTTCAGCTCAGGTACTGATCTCATGGTTTGTGGGTTCGAGCCCTCCGTCTGGTTTTGGGCCGACAGGTCAGAGTCTGGAGCCTGCTTCAGATTCTGTGTCTCCCTCTCTCTCTGCCCCCCACCCCTCCACTTATGCTCAGTCTCTCTCTCTCAAAAATAAATAAATAAAAACATTAAAAAAAAAAAAAAGAAAGCTAACTAAGAATACTTCTTAAAGTACTTTCAGTTCTGACATTCTGTTTCTAAGTTCTTACCTTAACTCAGAAATCTCCATTCCTGTAAGTGATGTGATTAAGTCATCCCATGCTGCCCTATATGAAAACTCCATTTTCTATCAGTTCTTTCTGAACCAAACTGTCTTAAAGCAACAATGGACATTTGGTGATATGTTTTAATTTGCCAAGGGCTTTCATATACATTATCTCATCTGATACAATTGCCTTGTAAAGCAGGTAGAGCAAGAATTACTATCTGCATTTTAATCTCTGCCTATTTGATAGGCAAAAAAATATGATTTCATTATTTTGATTTGCATGGCCTTAACAGCAAGGGTAAGCCCTTTGTCATGTTTACCATTATTTATGCTTCTTCCTTTGTGAATTACTACTAAGGCCCTTTAAGTATTTTTCGTATTGATCCATAGGCGTTTTTTATAGGGGCGTCTGGGTGGCTCAGTCAGTTGAGCGTCCAACTCTTGGTTTCTTGGCTCAGGTCATGATCTCATGTGTCGGGCTCTGTGCTGACAACGCAGAACCTGCTGGGGATCCTCTCTCCCTGTCTCTGCTTGGGATTCTGTCTCTCTCAAAAAATAAACTTAAAAAAAAATGGCTAAGTGGGAAGTTTTGTGTGTACTTTAACACAACAAGGGAAAAAATTAAGTTAAAAAGTCCATTAGGGGCACCTGGGTGGCTCAGTTGGTTAAGCAGCCGACTTCAGCTTGGGTCATGATCTCACAGTTTTGAGCCCCACAACAGGATCTGCACCATCAGTACCTGCTTGGGATTGTCTCGTTCTCCTTCTTCCCAACTTGTACTCTCTCTCTCTCTCAAAATAAACAGACTTTTTAAAAAATCCATTAAAAAAATGTTTTTTAAAGACTAGATATCTACAAAGTCCTTCCCTACTGTGTGTAGTTAAAATCACATAAGTACTCAATTATATATTATCCCATTTGTTTTAAAGTTTCATTAAGAATACACATATTTAACTCTGAAATCCATCTGCAATTTATGTCATATATAATGAGGTTGTGATTTTATTTTTTTCCAAAATAATTAGCTGTCCTAGAAATAATTATTTTTTTGATGTTTATTTTGGAGAGAGAGAGAGAACACATGTGCACAAGCAGGGGAAGGGCAGAGAGAGAGGGGGACAGAGGATCTGAACAGCAGAGAGCCGGATGCGGGGCTCCAACTCAAGAACTGTGAGATCGTGACCTAAGCCAAAGTCAGACGCTTAACCAATTAGGTCACCTAGGCACCCCAAGTCCTGGGAATAATTATTAACTGCTGCTTTATTTTTCCACTGTTCTAAAATGCCACCTTGATCATAAGCTAAGTATGGACATTGATTTGAATTTGTATTCTGCGTTTTCTCTATTCTGTGCCATAAGACTGTCTAGTGTAAGTTCCATGCTATTATAATTATTATGAATTTTCATTATGTTTTAATATCTAGCAGTCCAAATATATTTTTTAAAGTAATCTCTATGCCCAGCATAGGGCTTGATTGAACTTGTGATCCCCGAGATCAAGAGTCTCATGCTCTACCGGCTGAGCCTGCCAGGAGCCCCATCTGGCAGTCCAAATATTAAAGGCAGTCTAAACAGTTAAAATACAAGGGCAGTTCCCTTATACTAGTCTTTTCAAAAATTTATTGGCGTTAAAACTAATGTAACACTATATGTTAACTATATTGGAATTAAAATTAAAAAAGTAAAAGATCACTGATCACAGAAAAAAAATTATTTTTAGAAAAAAAAAATTTATTGGTGTTTTGCAGTCCTCCCTCACCCAACAATCCCTATTACATTCTAACTGTAACTCCATTATATTTATAAACTGATTTTGTAACCTCATTTAAAGGGTGGGAAACTGAAGCTCCGTGGGGTAAACGCTCTCTACCCAATAAAATCCACTTGGTCCAAAGAGGTAGTTCTGGGACTAGAACACAGATTTTCTGGTTCCTAAATCAGTGTTCTTGCCACTAAAACAGCTTCTCAAATTTTAACATGCCTATGAATCACCTGGGATTCTCGTTAAATGCAGATTCTGATTCAACAGGTCTGGAGTGAGGACCAAATTCAGCATTTCTAATAAGTGCCCAAGGGATGCTAAATGCTGCAGTCTGAAGACAAGGTTCTTAGTAGCAAGGGCATTGTATCTTTCAATCCATATAGTTCAGATGGGGATGCTACCTATGGGTTGTTAGGTCTTGGGTGCCCCTGTTTAGAAGAAACTGTCACTGAAAAGAAAACTTTCTGGCTTGGGCTGCCTTGCACCCACAAGCCTAGCTGCTGTCTTTCCTAAGGATATCAGAGCAGTTGCCTTGTTCCTGAAGTCCACAACTGTGTAATTTGTCACAAGAGGATCCACAAAGCTGATCATGTGGTGCTGGCACATTCTCTGCTCTTGGGCAGAAACCTTGTTGGTGATGATGTCTAAGCCTTCATAAACCTAGGGGAAAGAAAATTAGCATGAGATAGTCACCTGCTTCCATAAAAGGCACATTTGAGGTAGGAATGGTGATCCGTACCTCCCTCCAGCCAAACACGTGACTGATGCAAAGCACCGGAATAGATGTGCTCTAAGCATTTGTGTTCAGGGCATAGGGGACCCACCCAAGAAACCCAGGACAAAGGTAGCGGGAGAAAACAAAACACTGGCTTTCTTATCAAATAGTGGCAATTAGTTTAAACTTAAAGATAAAAAGTGTATGTAAATCAGTGCTCAAGTGAGAACTAATTCTGCAAGATTAACTGGAAGTTCTTTAGGCCTGAACTTTAAGCATTTAAAAATGGGCAGGTTGTTTTATTTATTTTACTTATCATAAGTCTCCAGAAAGGTAACATTTTGCATTGCTCATAGTTCTACTTCAAATGCTTAGATATTTCTTGGATTAAAATGCTCTGAAACATTTCTAGGATTTGTATAGCATTGGCTCCATTTGTGAAGAAGTGGCCTATTTACAAAGATACATATAAAACACACACATACACACTTTGAAGTCAGAACCCCTAATACTGCTACACTCTAGTGGAAACATTGTGATCTAACCAAATTACTGCTTCAGGGGGCCAGCATATACAGTCTAAATACTCAAAGGCAATATCCTGTCTGTAAGCTCTTGATCTGCCAATTCAACTAAAAAGTTCAAATGTACTTTTTCTAAATGCAAGGTCTCGGAGTGCAGATCTGAAA
Organism: Panthera leo; assembly: GCF_018350215.1. NCBI lineage: Eukaryota > Metazoa > Chordata > Mammalia > Carnivora > Felidae > Panthera > Panthera leo. The sequence goes on from NC_056686.1 coordinate 30,656,633, forward strand.
ATACTAGTTTGAAAATAGGGATGAATGCTTTGAGATTAAATGTTCTCTCTGTAATCACTGATTCTACAGGGAGCATTGAATGAACAAATAATAAGTTCCATAGAGCCCACAAAGATGTTAAAAGCATTTTTTATCTCACATTTCCCTTTACTTACATGGGTGTCGATTAAGTACAGCACAGTATAATGGTTAGGAGGAAGGACGCTGGCGCCAGGCTGCCTCAGATCAATTCCTAGCTCTGCCACTTACCAGCTATTTGTACCAGTGGAGTAGTCAGTTACTAACTTCTCTGTGCCTCAATCCCTCATCAGTAAAATGAGGATAATAATGTCTATCTCGTGGGGTTGTTGCATGGATTAAGTGAGTTAATACATGCAAAGCACTTAGTTTTTGCCTAACTTTGCAGATGCTATGAAGGGTTATTATATTACTACCTGTATTACAACAACTACTATCACAACAGAAGGATAATGGGAAATAAATTTAGTGTTATTATTTATCTCTCTGAAGCCTCTTTGCTGGTAGCTACTGAGGTTTTTTACCCAACAGGGACAGAAGCTATCTTCAGGTAAAATAAAATTGTTAATTAGTAAAATAGTGCACATAAGACATATAAAGAGTCACCAGGAAAGAATCAGCTCTGCCTTTAACTCATTTAATCTGTGCCCGACAACAAACTTGCATTCTTACACCTGAATACTGGTGGAATCTTAGATCACAGGGTGTTCTCTCTGTGTATCTTGAGCAAGACTTCCTTCTGATGTTACAAAGTGCTATAGGATATACCCTACACCGCAGTCTTCTGCACAAATTAAGAAGACTACAGGAGAAAAGGAGTTAACAATTGCGTGTTCCTCTCCCTCTTTTCCCACAAACTTTAGCTGGCTCTGTTGCATTCCAAATGACCCAATCAACGTGAAAGAAATCAAACAGCAACAACTTGATTTTGCCAGTGGAAGATTTCTGAACCCTGTAAGTGGATTCTCGTTTTTAACATTGAGATTAATGTTAAGGAAATTATCGCTGCAAATGCAAAATTACCATCCCCAACTTACAAAAAAAACCAAAATGTAAATATCCCTACCAGCATGTTCTATCCGACATATAGATAAATTTGTAGATAAATTTTCATCCCCCCCCCCCCCCACTTTTCTTTAAATTTTAAAGAGAAACCGAGCACAAGAGGGGAGAGGGGCAGAGGAAGAGAGAATCTTTAAGCAGGCTCCACACTCAGCGCAGAGCCTGACATGGGGCTCAATCCCACAACCCTGGGATCGTGACCTGAGACAAAATCAAGAGGCAGCCACTCAACTGACTGAGCCACCTAGATACCTGGTAAATTGTCATTTTGAGTCTCGTCTTTAAGGGTATCTTCTAGAACTCCTTAAAATAGTAAGCTTAAACAAATAAACACATCAACATAAATCAAACAGAAGGTAACCCCAGAATGAGGCTCACCTTATTTTAAAGGAAGTAGACTACTACACTATTTATGGTATATGCAAATGCCAACAAATATCAGAAAGAAGTACTCATGGTTTAAGGAAAGACTTCTTGCTCACAGAGTTAACAAACTAAAAACTGTAATTCATACAAAAGTACTACATCTTGGTTACCAATGTGAATTGTCATCTTTGAGTGATTTGTCAACTTTTGTTTCCCATACCATCAGACTAAAAGAAACTGGGCATAAAGATATGGGTGGTACTAAACAGGTATCTGATAATAAAAGGATTGTTAATGTTTAGGTATCATATGGCTTTATAGTTTTGTGTTTTGTTTTGCTTTGTTTTGTTTTGTTAAAAAGGAGAAAATAAAAAAGGAGTCACTGGGGCGCCTGGGTGGCTCAGTTGGTTAAGTGTCCGACTCTCAGTTTTGGCTCAGATCATAATCTCGCAGTTTGTGGGTTTGAGCCCACATCAGGAAAGAACAGAGCCGGTTTGGGATTCTCTATCTCTCCTGTCTCTCAGCCCCTCCCCAGCTTACTCCCTCTCTCAAAAAAAAATAAATAAACTTAAAAAAAAAAAAGGAGTCTTTAACTTTGAGGTATACAGTATACTGAAGTACTTATGAATGGAAGTATATATATTTTTTAAAGAAATGAGCTGATCCAAGGTTATATCAATAATGATGTTGCTTCACTCTTCCATTCTAATATGACTTCTTTTGACAGTTAGCGATGTGCTGTTAAAGTTGAGCTTACAAATGACTGTGCAACTTGTGATCACAGCTACTGTGTATTTTTTTCATTTTACCCCTGAATAAATTTTTAATAAGCAAGAAGGCAAGGGTAGATGAAGGGCATATGTAAAGTACATCTATAGCTGCACTGCATGAGAGCAAAAATGACGCTGAAAAGACATTTGTTAATAATGACACAAGAATTACGATCACTGGGGTGCCTGGCTGGCTCAGTCATTAGAGCATCTGATTCTTGATCTCGGGGTCGTGAGTTCGAGCCCCACATTGGGTAGAGATTACTTTAGAAAAGAATTATGATCACGAAATGAAAGGGAGAACAATGATGCAAGTAAAATTTGCAGTAACATTCATAACATTAAAATTTTATCTTTATTTTCTGTTTTTAACCATAGGACAAAAAAAAGAAAGTATATGACAACTGGGATCTACATTCCAATAATGGTGGAAGAGGGATAGACTAAATGAAACAAGATTGGCCAAGTGTTCCTAACTTACTGAAGCTAGGTGACAGACACACAGAAGTTCAACTGGTACTCATTCTATTTTTTTTATATGTTGGAAAACTTCCCTAACAAAAAGTTCCTATAAAAAAATCTGGATGCACTTCATACACAGAGATAGCTATTATCAAAAAACAAAAAATAACAAATGTTGGTGAAGATGTAGAGATATTAGAACCCCTGTGTACTGTTGGTGGGGATGTAAAATGACATAGCTGTGGATGGAAAACAGTACGGTGATTCACCAAAACATAAAAAATAGAGGGACACTGGCTGACTCAGTCTGTAGAGCATGTGACACTTGATCTCAAGGTTGTGAGTTCAAGCCCCACAGTGAGTGTAGATTACTAAAAAATAAAATCTTAAAAACAACACATAAAAAAATAGAATTACCATATTATCTAGCAACTCCACTTCTGGGTATGTACCCCAAAGAACTGAAAGCAGGGAGCTGAACAGGTATTTATACACCCATGTCTATAATAGCAGCATCAATCACTGAGGCCAAAAGGTAGAAGCAACCCAACAGTCCACCATGAATGAATGGATAAATAAAATGTGTTATTCCATTATTATTCAGCCCTAAAAGGGAAGGAAATTCTGACACATACTATAACATGGATGAACCTTAAAGATATTATGATAAGTAAAATAACTCAGTAACAAAAAGCCAAATATTGTATGATTCTACTTACATGATGTAACTAAACTAGTAAAAATTCAGAGGCAAAAAGTAGAATGGTGGTTGCCAGGTGCTGGGGCAGAGAACAATGAAGAGTCCATATAAAACGGGTACAGGGGCGCCTGGGTGGCTCAGTCAGTTGAGTGTCTCAGGGTTCACGGGTTCGAGCCTTGCATTGGGCTCTGTGCTGACAGCTCAGAGCCTGGAGCTTGCTTCCAATTCTGTCTCTCTCTCTCTCTCTCTCTCTCTCTCTCTCTCTGTCCCTCCCCCACTCATGCTCTCTCTCTCTCTCTCTCTCTCTCTCTCTCTCTCTCTGTCTCTCAAAAATAAATAAATGTTTTTTAAAAAAATTTTTTACTTAAAAAAAATGGGTACAGAATTTCAGTTGGGAAGATGAAAAAGATCTGGAGATAGAGGGTGAAGGTTGCAGAACAATGTGAATGTGCTTAATGCATGGTAAAATGGTACATTTTATGTCATGTATATTTTACCACAATAACAACGAAAGACTTGGATGACAGATTTTCAGCACAATGAGAAAACAGTGAATATCTGCAATGAAATGAAATTTTCAAACATTTGCTGAATTTTTCAATTCTTTTAAATATACACCCAGAAGTGGAATTGCTGGATCAAATCACAATTTTCAAAACTATTGAGAGGACTGGTAACGTTCTATTTCCTGAACTGAGTTGTGGTTACACAGGTATTTTCACTTTTTAAATTTTTTTATGTTTCATTTTTTTGAGAGAGAGAGAGAGAAAGAGAGAGCAAGCTGGGGCAACAGGGAGCAAGGCAGCAAACTCACCAACTGTGAGATCGTGACCTGAGCTGAAACCAAGAGTCGACGCTTAACTGACTGAGCCACCCAAGCACCCCTACACAGGTATTTTCACTTTTTGTACACTTACGAATTATGCATTTAAGATTTTACTTTTAAGTAATCTCTACACACAACAGGGGGCTTGAACGCATAATCCTGAGATAAAGAGTCACATGCTCCACCAACTGAGCCAGCCAGGTGCCCCATGAATGATGCATTTTAGGGCATACATTGCTTATCAATTAAAATCATACCACCCAGCCAAAAAGCAAAAACACAGCAACATTTTACACATTGGCACTAAGGATAAATATCTAAACAAATTTAGAAACCAATCAATTTTTGTAAACGTCACATTTGGTCCATACAGATATTTATATTGCAAATGCCCCAACTGGGCTTATTTTATTACCTGCCCACAAAACAACATTCCACCAGGGTAAGTTAGGTTTGTAGCTGATTGCTTTACATTTCACCTATTTTCCAGCTTCAATTACAGTTTCAGTGTGACTTTGCCTATAGAACAGGCAGCCCTGGGTGCTAAGAAGAGCTTAAAGGGTTTGTGTTATCTTTTAAAGGCAGTATGCCACTCCATTCCATCTCCTACTCTCCCAGAAGACACCTGTGATCTGTGTACACAGAAATGACTGGATAAAATGCTTCTCTCTGCACAAATCAGATTCTGTCAATACTAAGGAGGCTCTGGCCTCTTTGTGAGGTCTGATAGCTGAAATATTCTGAAAAATCCCAGGTTTAACCTACTTAGCCAATTATCAACATAACTGACTTATCTCTGCAAACATTTACTGAGTCTATTATGTGCCAGGTAATCTGCAAGATGTTAGGCATGCAAAGAAGATTAAGAAAGGGTCCCTGTCCTCAAGGAGTCCAGGCTAGCAGAAACAGAGATACAAGTAACTGTACTATAAAGACATACGTGGTTTAAAGTTTCTAAGAGACATTAAAGTGTGACTGTACCATCTTCTTTAAATATCATAACCAGCAAACATTTAATGTTCTAGGTATTTAACTGGATACTACAAGGAAATATGAGCTCACACAGCAAAAAATTATCCCAACCCAAAATGTCAACAGTCCTGAAGTTGAGAAACCCTGGTCCAAAGAAATTTCACCATGGAGAAACTCCCCAAAATCCCTGGGTAGTTTTGGTTTAGGTCAGGATATCATGGTTTCATGGGTTTGAGCCCCTCATCAGGCTCTGTACTGACAGCGTGGAGTCTGCCTGGGATTCTCTCTCTCCGTCTCTCTCTGCCCCTCCCACCCTTGTGTTATCTTTGTCTCTCTCAAAATAAATAATAAACATAAGAAAAAAAATCTGAAGCACAGAGAGGTTGCATAGCTAGTAAGTAGTGGGGCTAGGACTTAAAATCCAGGCAACTTGGCTCCAACCCTTTAGGGTTTTTATGCTCTAGGGTGGCCCTAATAAGTGTGTTAATCAGCAAGATCCTGGACACTGGGCAGATTGTGGAGCTCTGTCTGAGTTCAGGTTGGCTATGATGCCCCAACATAGCTGTTTATAAGCAAAATGAAAAGCTGCCCTCCTTGTTTGGTTTCTTCCTCATAAGTTATCTTCCCCCTTTTAACTTCGTTTCCTTCCCAATCCAAATTAGATCCTGAAATCCTTCAATCGCTTTCCTGGCTCTATCACCAAAAGTTGATTTTCCTTTTTGATTAAAAGAATTTGAATTTGGGGCACCTGGGTGGTTCAGTCGGTTGAGCATCCGACTTCGGCTTAGGTCATGATCTCGCGGTTCGTGAGTTCGAGCCCCGCGTTGGGCTCTGTGCTGACCGCTCAGAGCCTGGAGCCTGCTTCAGATTCTGTGTCTCGCTCTCTCTCTGCCCCTCCCCTGCTCATGCTCTGTCTCTTTCTGTCTCAAAAATAAAGAAAACATTAAAAAAAAATTTTTTTTAAAAGATTTTGAATTTGATTATTCAAATGAAGAGATGTGGAAAAGTAGAGAAAAGGTCAAATCTCTTGCCTAACTTCCTTCCCTCCCTCCCTCCCTCTCTCTTCCTCTCTTTCTTAGTAGGCTTCACACCCAGCACGGAGCCCAATGTAGGGCTTGAACTCACAACCCTGAGATCAAGACCTGAGCTGAAATCAAAAGTCAGACACTTAACCACCGACTGAGCCACCCAGGCACCCTATTTAACTTTTCTTTCTTAATAAAAGGATAACTTCTTAAAAAATGTACACTTTATTAAGAAAGAATGAATTAGCTGCAGGAACATGGCAGGCAACTACTCCTTTTAGCTTTGCTTGGCAGAAGTTCAACTGCAGACATGCTGACTAAATCAGACAGAAAGTGGGAGAACCTGTACCTGATGTGTTCAGTCTAGTGAGAGGAGTGGTTTGGAATTTGTAGTGCAGATAGAGACTTTTGGTCCTCCAATGGCTATCTCTATTTAAGGGAAAAGGAACTACAATCATAATACAAGGCCATGCTTCTCAAACTGAGAGGTGCATACATAATAAGTACACTATGCATTCTTCTTAAGCACCAGATCTTCCTAATTGGTAAAAAGAACGTAAAACATGAATTTTTACATCTAAATAAATGCAGACAGGGGCACCTGGGTGGCTCAGTAGATTGAGCATCCGAGTCTTGATTTCTTTGCCTCAGGTCATGATCTCGTGGTTCGTGACTTCAAGCCCCACATCGGACTCCGTGCTGACAGTGCGGAGCCTGCTTGGGATTCTCTCTCTCTCTCTCTCTCTCTGCCCTTCCCCACTCGTCCCTCTCAATAAATAAATAAATGTTTAAGTAAATAGATAAATAAATGCAGACAGCCTGCTTGGGATATTCTCTCTCTCTCTCTCTGCCCTTCCCCACTCATCCCTCTCAATAAATAAATAAATGTTTAAGTAAATAGATAAATAAATGCAGACAGATCAGGGCAGAGAATGCAAAACTGGCATACTTTAAAGTTAACATACTTTTGGGGCGCCTGGGTGGCTCAGTCGGTTAAGCAGCCGACTTCGGCTCAGGTCACGATTTCGCAGTCTGTGAGTTCGAGCCCCGCGTCGGGCTCTGTGCTGACAGCTCAGAGCCTGGAGCCTGTTTCAGATTCTGTGTCTCCCTCTCTCTGACCCTCCCCCGTTCATGCTTTGTCTCTCTCTGTCTCAAAAATAAATAAACGTTAAAAAAAAAAAAAAGTTAACATACTTTTAACATACTTTAAAGCTGAAGTATGAGAAACTCCGCAACGGAGAGCCTCTGCAGTGGCTGCTTAGACGTCCACCTGCAAGCCCTGGCAAAGCATGGATGTAAGGAAATTCCGAGATCATCTACCCGGTCCGATCACCTGAAATTTTATACTTGAGAATACAGAGGCTCAGGGAGCTCCCCTGCATATATAATTGGCTGGCAATAGAGACACGACTAAAGCCTAGATGCTCTGCCCATAACACAAGCTGTTTCTGCTGCCTCTCGTGAGGAGTTTTTATTCCCATTTGACTCTAGTCTGTTTGCTTGATTGAAGTAATGAATTCCTACTAAGGTGAAATTAAATTCCAGAAACTGAGAAGACAGCTTCCATACACTGAACCCCTTCAAGGTTTTGAAGAGTAAATATGATAGAAAGCTGAAAATATAAACAAAGACGATGCCATGTGACCATAATGCTGGGACAGAAACAAAAGGGCTCTTTTGAGAAAATAAAATCAATAATAAAGCTCTTCTTGTGGCCAATTTTACAGCCTCCAGATTGGCCCACTTTTGATAGTTTCAGTGAGATTTTATTTTAAGATACCTGAGATAGAGCATATATTATTTGGAGGTCTGTATCTAAGTTAGGGAAAGCCAACAGTGTATGATGGAGCCAGAAGCACGGGTTCAAATTCTGACTCCACTACCCAACTTCGTTTCGCAGGATATTTAAGTATCTTAGTTTTCCTTGCCTCAAGTATCCTAATCTATAAAATGGGAATAATAATAATAATAATAGTACCTACACTCCTCACTATGTTATTCTGGAGATTAGAGTTAATATAGATGAAATATTTAGAATAATGGCAGGCAAATGGTAATAAGCACTATAGAAGTGCTTGGTATTATCTATATTTAATTGGTGGTGATTAAACAAGATTTTTCTTGGTGTTTCGAGGTGAGACCCCTGGCTAGGGTTTGAAAGAAGAGAACCACAAAATACCAGAGCTAAAAGGAGCTTTAGACACCATGACAGACAGGGGAGCCTGTGTGGCTCAGCTGGTTAAGTGTCCAACTCTATTTCAGCTCAGGTCATGATCTTGGGATTCATGGGGATCAAGCCTGGCTTCAGGGTCTGTGCTGACAGTGCGAAGCCTGCTTGGGATTCTCTCCCTCCCTCCCTCCCACACACAAGCATGCCCACTCTTTCTCTCAAAACAAATAAAAAATAAATAAAATAGACACTGACAGACACTGTATGACCCACAAAGCCTAAAATATTTACTAACTGGACCTTAACAGAAAAAGTCTGCCCACTCCTGATCTGATCTAATCAGTCCCCCCTCACTAATATAGCCAAAGAGGAAACTAAAGCCCAGAGAGGGCAGTATCTTGTCCCAGGTTATAAGTACAGCGAGTTAGTGGCAAAGCTGAGACTAAAACCCAGTTTTCTCAGTAAATAAAACTGCCTGCTAGGCTAAACAAGCTAAATGAAGACCTCAGAGTAAAGACAGACTATAAATTAGGAAACATTTGCCTATTAGGCAAATCATCTAAATCTAATTCTAATCAATACACACTTTCTGAATACTATAAGCCTGAGCATCAATGTTTTTTAATGCTACCCAGGTGATTACACTGTGCACCTGGGAGTGAGAACCACCGTTACAAGTTATGATGCTAGGCACTAGCAAGATGTAAACCAAAAAAAAAAAGGAAAGTAAGGAAACTGGGTAGTGGGGTAGCTAACCAAAAGTACCCACCTGGACAACACAGAATCCCATATTCCATCTGTAATTATGTATGTAGGGGACTGCAAGGAAAGAGCAACAGGCATGCTGAAGGCAAGGAGGCCTGAGTATACCTTCATTTACACCAGAGCATCAACAATACTTTTTGTTCACATCTGTAAGTTCCAACAGTTCAATACATTATAAATCTATTATAACATTCTCATTTTTTTTTAAAGTAGACTCGGGGCACCTGGATGGCTCAATCAGTTAAGCGTCTGACTTCAGCTCAGGTCATGGTCTCACTGTTCATGAGTTGGAGCCCCGTACTGGGCTCTGTGCTGACAGCTCAGAGTCTGGAGCCTGCTTCAGATTCTGTGTCTCTCTGTCTCTCTCTCTCTCTCTGTCTCTCTCTCTCTCTCTCTGCCCCTCCCTGGCTCACACTCTGCCTCTCTCTCTCTCTTTCTCTCTCTCTCTCTCTCTCAAAAATAAATAAACATTTTTAAAAGTTGTTAAATCTTTAAGAAAAAATAATAAAGTAGGCTCTATGTGCAACGTGGGACTTGAACTCATGACCCAGAGAGCAAGAGTCCATGTTCTACTGACTGGGCTAGCCGGGTGCCCCTATAATATTCTCTTTCTAAAAGAATGTTAAAACCAACATGTACTCACAAAAAGTATGAGAACATACAAACCTAAAACATTTATTATGACCCCAAAAAATCACACAAGTCAAAAGACAAATGACCAACTGAAAAAAATACTTCCAATACATGAGACTGCATAAAGGATTCAAACTTACAATACACAAAAAACTCTTAAAAACCAATAAACACAAAAATGAAAACCATTATATAGAAGTGGGCATAACAGGTATGAGCAAGGAATTAAAACAAGCAATACACAAATGACCAATGCACCCTTGAAAAGACAATTAAACAAAGAAATGAAATCAAAATGAAATTCATTTGTTTACCAAACTATAATAATGAAAAGATAGGTAATACACAGAATTGCAAGGGTGAACAAAAATAGACATACCACTGATACAAACTTTCTTCAAACCAAAAGTCTGGCAATATGTATCAAAATGTAATGTGTGCCAACCAGCAACAAAAAGACAACCAACCCAATTTAAAAATGAACACAAGAGGCGCCTGGGTGGCTCAGTCAGCTGAGTGTCCTACTTCAGCTCAGGTCACGATCTCACGGTTCGTGGGTTCAAGCCCCACATCCGGCTCTGTGCTGACAGCTCAGAGCCTAGAGCCTGCTTGGGATTCTGTGTCTCCCTCTCTCTCTGCCTCTCCCCCACTCATACTCTCTCTCATCTCAAAAATAAACATTAAAAAAAAAAAAAAATGAACACAAGACCTAAATAGATATTTTTTCCAAAGAAGATATTACACAAATGGCCACTAAGAAAATGTAAATCAAAACTGTAAAGTGATACCACTTTCACACCCACTAGGATGCTATAATTTTTTTTTTTTAAGGAAAATTTTATTAAAAAGGAAAAGGGCGCCTGGATGGCTCAATCGTTTGAGCGTCCAACTCCTGATTTTGGCTAGGTCATGATTTCACCGTCATGAGACTAAGCCCCATGTTGAGCTCAGCATGGAGTGCAAAGCCTGCTTAGGATTCTCTCTCTCTGCCTCTCCCCAGCTTGTGCCCTCTCTGTCTCAAAATAAACAAACCTAAAAAAAATAATAAAAGTTAAAAATAATTTTTTAAAAGGAAAAATAACAAGTATTGGAGACAAGGTAGAGAAATTGATACCCTTACACATTGCTGGTGGGAATGTAAAATAATACAGCCATTGTGTAAAAACAGTTTGGCAATTCCTCAAAAAGGTAGACATAGAATTACCATGACCCAGCAATTCTACTCCTAGGTATTACCCAAAAATAACTAAGAACAGATAATCAAACAAATACATGTACATATACATACAAGTTCACAGTAGCACTATTCATAATAGCCTAAGGTACTAAAGCCCATCAATAGATGGGACAAATTGTGATCTATACATACAAAGGAAAATTATTCAACCATAAAAAGGAACAAATTACCAATACATGCTAACAGATTATATGACTGCATTTATATGAAATATCCGGAATAGGTAAAATCTATAGGGACAGAAAGCAGACAAGTATTTGCCAGGAGCTGGGAGGGAAGGGAAAATGGGCAAGTAACTGCTTAATGGGTATGGGGTTTTCTTTTGGGGTGGTGGAAATATTTTGGAACTAGACAGAGGGTATGGTTGTACACCACTGTGAATATACCAAATGACACTGAATCATTCACTTTAAAGATTTGATTTTTTAAGTAATCTATACACCCAACATGGGGCTCAAACTCACAACCCCGAGATCAAGAGTCACATGCTCTACTGACTGAGCCAGCCAGATGCCCCAGAATCATTCACTTTAAAATGGCTGATGCTGGGCACCTGTGTGGTTCAGATGTTTAAACGTCTGACTCTTGATTTTGGCCCAGGTCATGATTTCACGGTTCATGAGATCGAGCCCCACATCCGGCTCTGCACTGACAGAGCAGAGCCTACTTGAGATTTTCTTTCTCCCACTCTCTCTGCCCCTCTCCCATGTGTGTGCTCTCTCCCGCAAAATAAATAAACTTTAAAAAACAAAAAACAATTTAAAATGGCTGACGTCATATGAATTTTCCCTCAATGAGAAAAATAATATAACCTCTAATAACCTCAGAAAATTGGGAGGAAAAAAAGAGGTAATGTTTACATCTTACCCAGTATTTCCATTCTAGGAATTTATCCTGAAAAAGGAATCACACAGTCCAAAAAGATGTATGTGTAAAGATGTTCATCTCAGCATCATTTATTATAGCAAAAAACAACCCTTTAAATGTCCTTCAGTAGAAACCTCATTAATTATGATACATCTATAAAACAGACTTACACAGATGGGTGCCTGGGTGGCTCAGTCACTTAAGCACCTGACTCTTTTTTTTTTTTTTTTTTTTTTTAATTTTTTTTTCAACGTTTTTTATTTATTTTTGGGACAGAGAGAGACAGAGCATGAACGGGGGACGGGCAGAGAGAGAGGGAGACACAGAATCGGAAACAGGCTCCAGGCTCGGAGCCATCAGCCCAGAGCCTGACGCGGGGCTCGAACTCACGGACCGCGAGATCATGACCTGGCTGAAGTCGGACGCTTAACCGACTGCGCCACCCAGGCGCCCCAAGCACCTGACTCTTGATTTCAGTTCAGGTCATGATCTCATGGTTTATGGGATCGAGCCCCACATTGGGCTCCGTGCTGAAAGCGTGAAGCCTGCTTGAGATTCTCTCTCTCCCTCTCTCTCTGCCCCTCCTGTGCTTGTGCTCTCTCAAAATAAAAAAAAATAAATAAATTAAAAAAAAAATAGACTACCTGGAGATTAAAAACAACCAAGTAGAAAGTTGGAAGGCTTACACTATCCAATTTCAAGACTTATTATAATGCCACTGTAATCAAGACAATGCAATATTGGCAAAAGAAGAGACACATAGATGAATGGAACAGAACACAGCCCAGAAATAGACCCGCACAAATATAAACTGGCTTTTGACAGAAGTACAAAGGCAATTTAATGGAGAAAGGATAGCCTTTCAAAATCAGTGCTGGCACAACTGGATGTCCATAATATCATACCTTATACAAAAATTTATTCAGAACAGCTCACAAACCTACATGTAAAATGCAAAACTATACAATTTTTCTTTAAATAATACTTCTCTTAAAAATGGTGAGGGGCGCCTGGGTGGCTCAGTTGGTAAAGCTTCTGACTTTGGCTCAGGCCATGATCTTGCGGTTCGTGAGTTCAAGTCCTGCGTCCGGCTCTGTGCTGACAGCTCAGAGCCTGGAGTCTGCTTCAGATTCTATGTATCCCCCTCTCTCTGCCCCTTCCCCATGCTCTTTCACTAGCTCTCGCTCTCTCAAAAATAAATAAAACATTTAAAACTTTTTTAAAAAATGGCAAGAAAATCTGCATGACCTTGGGGTTGCCAATGAGTTTTTAGGGTAGGAAACCAAAGACACAATCCATAAAAGAAAAAAAAAACTGGACTTTGTGAAAATTTAAAACTTTTGTTCTGTCAAAGACAGTGAAGAAAATGAAAAACAAATAAGCCACAGAGCAGGAGAAAATACTGGCAAATAACAAATCTAATAAAGAATTTGTACCCAGGATATATAAAGAACTCTTAAAAGTCAAGAATAAGACAAACACATCCACCAAAAAATCTGACAAACACTTCAAAGACACACAGATGGCAAATAAGCATATGAAAAGATGCTCAACATCATTAGCCTTTAGGGAAATGTAAATTGACCACCCTGAGATACCAGTACATACCTATTAGAATTGCTAAAATTAAAAAAAAAAAAAAAAAAAGACAATAGCAAATCCTGGGGAGGATACAGAGGAACAGAAATTCTCATTCACTGCTGGTAGGAATGCAAAATGGCACAGCCATTTTGGAAAATCCTTTAAGGGCTTCCTATAAAGTTAAACCATCGGCACATGAATGTTTATAACAGCTTTCTTTATAAGTGCTAAAAACTGGAAATTCAGATGTCCTCTCTTAGGTGAATGGGCATACTATGGTACATCCATACAATGGAATGACACTTAGCAATAAAGAGTAATGGACTTGGGAGATTTAAAAGGTACTTTTTGCTAGGTGAAAAAGTCAGACCCCAAAGGCTGCATATTGTATGATTCCATGTACATTACATTCCAGAAAAGGCAAAAAACAAGGGGATGGAAAACAGATCAGTGGTTGTTGAAAGGTGGGGTAGGTAGAAGAGCTGACTACAAAGAGGCCATACAAGAAAATGTTTAGAGTGACGGAACTGTTTAGTACGGTACTGTGATGGTGGATACCTGACTGTGCATTTGTCAAAACCCATAAAACTGTACTCAACAAAGAATGCACTTTACTGTATGCAATTTAAAAAAACAAAACAGGGGCGCCTGGGTGGCTCAGTCGGTTGGGCGGCCGACTTCAGCTCAGGTCACGATCTCGCGCTCCGTGAGTTCGAGCCCCACGTTGGGCTCTGGGCTGATGGCTCGGAGCCTGGAGCCTGCTTCCGATTCTGTGTCTCCCTCTCTCTCTGCCTCTCCCCCGTTCATGCTCTGTCTCTCTCTGTCTCAAAAATAAATAAAAAACGTTAAAAAAATTTTTTTTTAAATAATAAAATAAAATAAAAAAACAAAACAAAAAAACAACTTCTGGGGAACCCAGGATAGAATGCAGACTGCAATAAATGAATCTACCTGTGTTACAAATGCACAGCATTACCTCACTGAAGGGCAGTGGAGGGGGAAAAAAAGGAGCTTACCTAAATAACTGTGTATAACATTATGACTAGATACTATAGGCTAAAATGAACAAAAAGAACCGTACACAAACATTATACCTAATTGGCAAATTGTTGGGGCGGCTGGGTGGCTCAGTCAGTTGGGGCATCTGACTTTGGCTCAGGTCGTGATCTCACAGTTTGTGAGTTCGAGCCCCGCGTGGGGCTCTGTCCTGTGGGACTTTGTCCTGAAAGCTTGAGCATGGAGCCTGCTTCAGATTCTGTGTCTCCCTCTCTCTCTGCCCCTCCCCCAGTCGTGCTCTGTCTCTCTCTCAAAAATAAATAAACATTAAAAAAATTTTTTAACTGGTAAGTTTCTTACATAAGTAAAAAAAAAAGTACTGAAACTACTTTACAGGTTGCATAAATAAATAAATTATAGCCAAAGAGAAGCCAAATTTCTTACTCTCTGAGAAAGAGAACACAAATAGAGAACATTGGGATGGATCCTGTGGTGCCAGAGTAGAGTCAGAGATATTTGTATAAACACATGTTTATTTTCATATATATGTAGACAGATACAGATATAAACATAGATATTTGTGTATACAAGGATTAGTGTACATAAGCATGTTTCCTAGCTTTTTCCACCAAAGAGACAAGAAACAATGATATCCCAATAGCAACAAACACACCCAGCATCCAGATTTTGGTTTCATTTTTTTTTTTATTAAAAAAAAATTTTAATGTTTATTTTTAAGAGAGAGAGAGACAGTGGGAGAGGGGCAGACAGAGAGACACACATACACACACACAGGATCTGAAGCAAACTCCAGGCTCTGAGCTGTCAGCACAGAGCCTGACCGAGAGGCTTGAACTCACGAACCCGTGAGATCATGACCTAAGCCGAAGTTGGACGCCTAACCAACTGAACCACCCAGGAGCCCCAGATTTTGGTTTCTAAATATCATTCACACAAAAAAACAAACAAAACAAAAGAAAAACATTCACCAATAAAAGGAATCAGGGCTCCTTGGGAAAATGGCTGATTCTAGGGCTGGGGCAAGACAAACATAAGCTGGGAGCATCTTGCAGTGCCAGAAAGGAAGTACTAAACAAACAAACATGGAGGCATGCCAAAGGACACAGAGTCAATATGAAAGAGCGCTCAATAACCAAAGTTGGAATAATCTGAGCAACAAAACAACACTGTATTGGATTATAACCCAAAGAATAAAATAAATATCCATACTGATACAAGTAAATGATGTAAATAAGTGAGGAAAAAGGACAAATCATTCCACAAAAATTACAACTCATAAAAGTAGAAGGAATGAAGTAAATTATCATAGTAACTGCAGCAGGAATGATCAACTGACAAATCCTAAAATTAGTGAGTGAAACTTTAAGGAAAAACAGGGCATCTGAATTGTCTCAAAGTATCTCCTCTAAAATATTTATTAATTATTGTGGTGCTTTTAACATACATCCACACATTCTTGGATATTCCTCCCTTCAGGAGGTAGAGATTAAATCCCCTCCCCTTCAATGTGGGCTGGACTTAGCAAGTCATTTCTAACAAATGGGGCTTCACAGTGGCAAAATCTGGCAGATGCAACCCAAACCAAACAATCAAGGTTAACGTTAACAGCACCAGAAACAAGTCATGTTGACATCATACCCTGATATGATGTAATGAGAAGGGTATGCTTTCCCCAAACCTGTAATGCCAGTGTAATCATGAGAAACCCAAATTAAGAAGCATTCTACAAAACAGCTGACAAGTACCCTTCAACAGTTTTGAAGTCATAGACTGGAAGAGTCTGAGAAACTGTCACAGATTGGAGGAACCTAAACAGACACGAAAACGAAATGCAATGTGGGACCCTAGATGGGATCCTGAAACAGAATAAGGACATTAGTAGATAACTAGTGAGAACCAAGTAAGGTCTACAGTTAACAGTACTGTACCTATGTCAATTTCTTAGTGTTGGCAAATGTACCATGATGATGCAAGATGTTAATTTTAGGAGAAGATAGGTAAAGGGTATACAAGAACTCTCTCTACTATCTTTGAAACTCTTGTGTAAATCTATAATTACTTCAAAATTTAACAACCAATAAAGTAGAACAGGGTTTCTTAACCTCAGTACAATATATTACTATTTTGGGCCAAATAAATCTTTGTTGTGAGGAGCTGTTTTATGCAAAGTAGGATGTTTGGCAGCATTCCTGGTCTCTACCCAATATATGTCAGGGACCAACCTCCCCAGTTGTTACAACCAAAAATGTTTCCAGAAATTGCAAATGTCCCCTGGGGGGCAAAATGACCCCATATTGAGACCACTGATGTACAGTTGTGTAACATTAACACATAAAGTTATCCATAACATACTGCTAAGAGTGGGGGGAGAGCAGGACACAGAAGAATAGCAAATGTATGAGTCAATTTATGTAGAAACATACACACATAAATGGAACCTTCAGGACATTATGCTAAATGAAACAAGCCAGTCACAAAAGAGACAAATATTATATGATTCCATTTATATGAGGTACGTAAGAGCAGTCAAAATCATAGACATAGAACGTGAAATGGTGGTTACCAAGGGCTAGGAGGAAAGAGGAACGGAGAGGTACTGTTTAACGAATACAGAGTTTCAGTTTTATAAGACAAAAAGTTATGGAGATAGATGGTGTGATTATGGTTACACAGCATTATGAACGTACTTAATACCATTAAGCTGTACAGTTAAAAATGGTTAAGATGAAGGTATCTGGCTGGGTCAGTTGGCCGAGAATGTGACTTTTAATCTCCAGGTCGTGAGTTCAAAAGCCCAATGTTGGCCGTAGAGGTTCTTTTAGTTAAAAAAAAAAAAAAAAAAAAAATGGTTAAGGTGGTAAATTTTATGTGTATGTTACCACAGTAAAATTGGGAATAAAAACAAAAAAACACATAAGCACATTTGCAAAAATACACAAATGTCTGAAAGGATGTGCACCAGCATATTAAAATGTTGAACCTTTGATGCCAAGACTATGGTGACACTTCCTTTGTACTTTTCTGTTATTTGGATTTTTTTTTCAAAAACCAAAATCCTATTGATTCTGTCTCTAAAATGTCGAAATGGTTACTTCTCCCCAGCCACAGACCAACTCCAGCCCCTCTCACCCAGGCTAATGCAACCAAATCCTAAGCTGTTTATCACTCTCTAACCCACTCTCCATCAGAGTTACCCTATGTAACAGATTTGCTATCACTTCCAAATTTAAAACGCCACGCCTCCTGGCATTCCTTTCAAGGGCCTCTGCAACTTGTTCACAGGGTCCTGTATTTTTAGTTTTACCTCTTACTACTGTTCCTCAAGTATCCTCCATGCCGGATAATTCCTGGTCATTCCTTGAAAACATACCATACACTTTTATTCTTCCTTTACTTTGCTCATGCTGTTCTTTTGTCAGGAATAGTCTTCCTCCTCTGTCTGATAAAATGTATACAGTGGGTACAGGGGAAAAGAATGGGATGCAGGATGAATGGATAAATAAGTAAGAAGACGTGGGGGAAAAATATAGAATAGCACAGAGACAGAATTCAAGAAAGGAATTTTCTGGATGGGTGAGATAATGATAGCGCCTACCTGATAAGGCTGTGATGAGACTAAGTGAGATAATACGTGTCAAACTTTTAGAACAGTACCTGGCATACAGACTATTATTGCTTACTACGTTGCTGCTATTATTATTATGACTGTTCATGGTGTAGTGGTATGAGCCTGAACTCTGGATGCCACAATGAGGAAGCAGCAGTGGTGAACCTGTAGCTCCGAACCAGGGCTCCAAAGGTAAGCAAGGCGGTAAAGAGGACCCCAGTCTGATTCAAGTTTATCTAAAGAATTCAAACTACACAAGAAACCAAAACCAATTTAGTTAAGACACATACAAGTAGATACGAATCACATACGTGAATTCTTACATACCCCAAGTAACTTTTACCCCTAGAACATACATTCCTTTTGAAGAAGAGCTATTTCAACACCCTGCCCCAGGCCCTGAAGCCTCAGGGCAGCATCTCACCCTCACAAATATGAACCTGCAAGTCCCATTTGTGCCCTCCCACGATTTCTCATTTGGCCAGTAGTGACTTCTCTTCCCTTACAAAACATCGAAGGTTTGATTCCAAAGTTCTTCCCATTGCTGCAAAAAGGTGAACATACAGTATATGAACAACCCACCAAGCTGAATACTTTAGCCAAAGGAAAACTACATTCAGTCACAATGGAGGTGAATCAAGGAATCTAGAGACGCAGACAGATTTTTGGGAGGAGGCAAAACTTTTGAGACTTCCTTCTTAGCTTCTTGTCATGCTCAGTTGTTTTTTTTTAATGTTTATTTATTTTGAGAGCAAGAAGGAGCGTACCAGTGGGGGAGGGGCAAAGGGAGAGGGAGAGAGAATCCCAAGCAGGCTCAGCACAGAGCACGACATGGGCTTTGATCCCACAGACTGTGAGATCATGACCGGGGCTGAAATCAAGAGTCGATGCTCAACCAACTGAGCCACCCAGGCACCCCCAGCCTCAGTCTTTTTTTTTTTTTTTTTTTTTCTTAAAAGATCGCCTCTGTTCAGTTGTGGCAAGCAGCCTCCAGACAGCCCCCATCTCTCCTGGTTAACAGGTTTTTGTGGCTTTTATATCGTGTCCTACTAAGCCACCGTGATTCACACTCCCTTCTCTCCTTTCATATCCCTCTCCCATGCATCCCTGATCTCCCTTGAGCACTATCAGACAAACAGTCCTTTGGTTTAAAAAAAAAAAAAAAATACTGCTCCTAAATTATGTCC
Source organism: Panthera leo (assembly GCF_018350215.1). NCBI lineage: Eukaryota > Metazoa > Chordata > Mammalia > Carnivora > Felidae > Panthera > Panthera leo. The sequence continues at coordinate 30,675,898 of NC_056686.1, forward strand.
CGAAGCAGACAAAAAGAACCCAGACTCCACATCTATTAGATGACACATAGGCTGCTCACTAGTCAGACTGCCAAAAATCATTTGCTTCTGCTCTTGTAGGTTTAGACAAACATAAAGGGAACAGTGCTCCTATGTATGACTACTGCTTCTCCACAGGACTTGAAGAACTAAGGCATTAGGGATACTTCCTCTCTATAAACCCAAATAGAACACTTTGTTTATTTATCTCGTGGCATATAGTTGGCAGTCTGTATTTCCAGGCAGTCATTGTACATCTTTTGGCAAGTGCCTTCATGTTTCTCAGTACAATGTTTCATCCAGTCACTGAAGGCGATGCATTGTACCTTGAATTTACATGCCAAGAAAAAGACTCAGTCTGAAAAGAAGACCTTCAGTATCATCTTCCTGCAATATATTAGACACTACAGAGGAGTTAGAAGACCCAGATCCAATTCCCAGGTGTACCAGTGTCTTGCAGCGTGATCTCTAGTGTGTTCTTTAATCTTCTGTGCCTCAGTTTTTCCATCCTGGAAAGCAGGGATTGTATTACCTGACCGTCCTTAAATTTAGACTCTTACTGCTGACTAACAATATTCATGTTTCTATAATTTGTGAAATCGGCACTTGGAAAACTCAGGAAATTAAGCACAAATGTTGTTTCTCACTATAATCACACCTGCCAGGCAGAAATCCAAAGTAGAGCCCAGCAGGAGTCCCTAAGCAAGTAATCCCTCAGAGAGTGTTTCTGACTTCCCACTCAACAAATCAAGTGCATGAGAATGGGAAGCAAGAAGCCAGGCAGGACCTTCACATGCTACATGGCTACAGAAGCAAGTCATTATCTGTTGGGCTCCAGGACAATATTATCACCCTAGATATACTACCCTAAACATTGTGGTTTTCCGTTGAAGAAGCTACCTCGATATACTTACTCAATGTTCACAAAAAAACAATCACTTTCCCTGGATGGGAAATGCCCCAACAGGGGTTGCCTTGGGATCACCCTACAGTTAAGGCAGAACAAAAGGATAACGAAACAAGTATGAGGTGCTAGACAAGTTAAGATTTAACACAGTGTTTTACAATCCTTTTTGAATTACTAGTATACTTGTGAAATATGAAATTCTGGACATCATTCCAAAAGTGATTATTAAAAAGCAAATATTTGTTTTTTAAAAGATCAACTTGGAAGCCTGAAAGAACTTTCTAATTATCACACTTTCCATTTGGTCATCCTTTGGTCTGTCTGTGTGGCTGTACAACAAAGTTTACGTCTCCGACTAGGCTCTCCACAAGGCCAAGTTTCTCCTTTGTTTCAGTAAACATTCTCTGCCTTTAGTATCATTAAATTATTGACATTAAATTATACCTCTTAGTTGCAGCAAGTTTTATCCCCATAGGCAATGCCTCGTGTGGCCACCACTCAGCTCAACACTCCATTTGACAGACATCACTATGAATTCACACTATGATTCACAATATGAATCCTCAAATACATTTTACATCCTGATCAAAATGGAGCACACTCCTGTGAAAGAAGAGTGGCGTACAAGTTAAGAAATACTCTCTAATGACTGAACACCACAGCTCCTGCCTCATCTAAAGGGGATGGCTTTGTGTGGATAAGGCAGTAGACATGGAAAGTAAACACCTATGTTCAACTCCAGGTTTGCTACTTACTGCCAGACCTTACTGCAAGGCCTGTTGTCTTACCTGTGAAATGACAATGATATTTACCTTACGAGGTAAGGTAGAATAAAAAGCATATGTAAGTATTTTATAAACAAATTTGCTATGCAAATTTAAGTTGTTATTATCATTCTGCCTGTGTATTTATTTGAAATTGAAAATGCTCTTTCAAGGAGCTGGTAATCCAACATTAAGAACGTCCTTTTGTACACCTGAAACTAATGTGCCATTGCGTATCAACTATACTTCAATTCTTTCTTTAAATGTCCTTTTTGTTCACACACTTATAAAAATTCTGAGTCAACCTCAAGTCACTAAAAAGCACCATCTCCCTCCACTGGATAAAAAAACACGTAACAGGGGCATGGTAAGCAAAGGTAGAATGAAGAACTGCATATAACCCCATAAATGGGGCAGAGATACTTTATATCATTATTTGGACTGAAAAGTAAAATCAAAGGTCAAAGTTCTCCAATGGGAATCAAGAGGAAATGATACAAATATCCACAGTACAATCAAAACTAAACACAACCTATAGCCAGTTCAGGAGGCTCAATAATCTTCAAAGTGTTTTCATACATTAATTAATCCTTGTGGTGTCCCTAGGACAAAAGAAATGTAATTCCCATGCTCTAGTTACTTATATAACCACACGAAAAATCTGAATGGATCAAGATGTGCCATTTTAATACGGCAAGTCAACAAATACTTCATCAAATATTAAGGGTCTGCCGTATCATCAGCACTATATGAGGCTCATTGTCCCATACACATGACCTGTTTTACAGTCAACAAAACCTCTAGCAACCTCAACCTTACGGCACACAGCTATGAGTAGAGAAAGATTTCTGAGAAATGGGTAATAGCTATTAAAGAGCTATATACAACACTCATTGCCAGAACCCACTAACTTACTTAAAAATAAATGTAAAATTAAGGGGTGCCTGGGTGGCTCAGTCAGTTAAGCGTCTGACTTTGGCTCAGGTCATGATATCTCACGGTTTTTGAGTCTGAGCCTCGCGTCCAGCCAGCTCTGTGCTGAGAGCTGGAACCTGCTTCAGATTCTGTGTCTCCCTCTCTCTCTGCCCTTCCCCCGCTCACACTGTCTCTCTCTCTCTCTTTCAAAAAAAACAAACATTAAAAAAAATTATTTTAAATAAATGTAAAATTAGGACGACTTACTGAGAACACTCTCGACAGGGCTACGTGTGGTGTTTGAGGAAGATGGGAACAGGGAGCAGTGGTGTGTTTTTTAAATAGGAGGATCAGAGAAAGCCTCATAAGGTGACATCTGAGTAAAGATGTGACTGAAGACAGAAAGCAAGCCACGTGGTTAAACAGATGAAGAAGTTCCACCAGGCAGAGGCAGTCAGTGCAAGAGTCCTGAAACGGCTCATACCTGTTACACTCTCCACCCCCCAACAGCCTTTCCCCTTGGAAGTCCTGTTGCCACCCCCACTGTGCCGTGCCAAACCTTCCTGACTTCCTGCCCTGCTCACCATACTCTCCCAGGCCCACAAACCTGAATCCTGAATCACATGGTGTGCATTATTCTTTCAGCGATCAGTGGTCAACTCACTTTGACATGATGACATCTTTCTTTTCCCCTGCATTCCTAACACCCACCCCCAAATCCAATTCATCAGGCACACTATTCACAGATGAATGCTTCTTACACACTGCCTTCCTTCATCATATTACTCATCCCCCATTCCCCAATATCTGCAAAACCTAACGAACAGCCTCCTTTCACCATCCTACATACACACATGCCCATTTCACCTTCTAAATCTTCCTTCATGTTCTCTCCTTTGACATAATGCCTTTCTTCTTTCTTATCTATCCAAACTTCACCTTTCAAGTCCCTTTTCAGAGAGCTTTCCGTGACTAACCACACGTCTTTGTTGACTTCTCCCTTCTCAGAAACTGTATGCTTTAGCATAAAATCTAACATTTGCAGTCTCTCTCCTCCCTGCCCCATCCACCTTGCAGAGCATCATTAGTATCACAGTTCAAACAATACTTCTGCTTTATTTCATGTTTAGCTGGACTAAAACTCCATGAGGAGAGGCATTATGGTTTTTCTCTCCAAAAGGGCCTTGCGGAAAATAGCACCTGTCATGTTTTTAGCACTCCGTGCCGTACGTTGTATTAAGTGCTTTACACACTCTATCATGTTAATCATCACAATTATGTTGCGCTGATACTCTTCTTCCTATTTTACAGAAGAAACAAAGGCGCAAAGAGTTCAGGCTGAAATCGCATACCTTAGAAAAGACAGGGCTGGGATTTGAGGTGAAGTCTGGATCTTGAAGTTGACACATCGTAGAGGTTGCAAACAAACATTTGTTGAATTACACTAATCATTTCATGTGTGTTGATGGGTCATGTCCCTCCAAATGAAACCATGCCCCGAGGTTTACGGGGTGCAGTGGGAAGGACTGCCCTTCCTTGCTGAGTACCCATCAGGTAGGGGCTAGACTCAGTGCCAGGCATTTCACACTCAAGCACCTCATTTACTCCAAAACCTCATTAACTGTAAATTATCCTCAATAAATAGCGTTTGTAATTCCTCCATCACAGATTTACCCCAAATGTCACCCACTCTCAACCCGAGGCCAAATGCACCCAGGTGCTGTGTGTAGTACACACTCCTTCTGGGCTTTTCCTCTAACTCAGGGAAGAGGACAAAGCCTCCCGACTCCCATCAGCCAGAGTAGGTTAAAAAACCTCTAACCTCAACTTACACAAATATTTGCCAAGTGCATGGCCCCCGTCTTCTTCAGGACCCTGCTCTTCATTCTAAAACTCATGATCTCGGGGCGCCTGGGTGGCTCAGTCGGTTGGGCGTCCGACTTCAGCTCAGGTCACGATCTCGCGCTCCGTGAGTTCGAGCCCCGCGTCGGGCACTGGGCTGATGGCTCAGAGCCTGGAGCCTGCTTCAGATTCTGTGTCTCCCTCTCTCTCTGCCCCTCCCCCGTTCATGCTCTGTCTCTCTCTGTCTCAAAAATAAATAAACGTTAAAAAATAATTTTTAAAAAAAATAATAATAAATAAAACTCATGATCTCACCTACTAAGCACCACAGCCCTGAGGGCAGGTGGCATTTTTTCCACTTTACAGATACGTTAAGCTCACGTGGCCGACGCAGATCCGGAACTAGAATCCAGGTCTCCATGAATATCCATCCTGTTCCATACCCTCACGAGGCACTCATAGATGGTAACCAACTTAAACCGGTGTCGCTGAATACTCTAAGTAGCAAAGGCTCTGCGATAATTTTCATTCAAAAGATATTTATTGGACGCCTGTCAACCTTGTAGGTTCAAATGCTATCTCCTCCCCTTAGTCGCTGTGTGACACAGAGAAAGCCATTCCATCTCCCTAGGTGAATTTTCTCACGCGCAAATGGAGAGAACAGAATCTACCAACAGCAACGTCGTGAGAAGTAAATGAGATGAGGAAAGCCAATCAATCGCCTGGCACTACGTCTGGCACATGGTGGGTGGGCACCTAGTAATTATGGGTTCCCTTCACCTGCCCACTCCGTCCCACAAGCCTCAGGGTTCGCCCACTACACCCATGCGACAGGGTATCCACTCCGCCAGAGGCCCGCACGCGGCCTCTGGGTTTCACAGGCCCGTGGACAGCCGCACTGTCATACCTGCATGGAGTCAGCGCTGACGATTTCGCCACCGAGCCGCTGGCCTAGCTGCAACGCCAGGGTGGATTTGCCGGTGCCGGTCGCCCCAAGAATCACTACAAGAGGCAGTGTCCGTTGCAGACCCCGTAGCCCGGAACCCACAGAAACTGCTCGTGCAGCCGCTACCGCCGCCATCTTGAAGATATCTGCGCTTGTGCAGGAGCAGCTGTCCCCATGGCAACCGTCAGTGCGCCTGCGCAGACCTAGGACTCCGTTAGGATGAGTGGAGAGGTGGGAGCGGCGCGACCAAGACTTCGGAGCTTGAGAGGCTCTCGACCTGACTGCCCTCAACTAGCTGGTGCCAGCGCCTCAACTCTCTCCTCTCCCGTTTTTGTTGTTTTAACAACTGGTAATCAATTTATTAAAAAGATTTTTTTAACCCTCTCCTCTCTTAAATGGGGGATGGCAATCCTATCTCAAATCTATCCCTGTTATTTCTTCCTTTCACGGCAGCTAGTTCTTTTCTTCATACCACTAATTACAGTATAAAATTATATACTGACTCCTATGTATTGTCTGACTTCCACCCCAGGCTGTTAGTTCCATAAAGGCAAGGAACAGATTCTGCCTAGGTCTAGGTCACTGCTAATATCTCCAGTGCCTAGCACAGTGCCTGATGCAGAACAGGCATTGTTAAATGGAGAAGAGAACGGTTTGCCTACCTAGTGCTGGAGCCACTGAACTAGAAGTGTGGTGTTCTCCAGAATCAGATCTGCCTAGTTCTTAGGCAAGGGCAGCTGCTCTAATGTTTTTATCCCACAAAACAAACCCAGACACAGAAGGAAGGACAAAATCCATCTCTTTAGCAAAAGGATGCAAACGATGGATTGAGAACAGAGAAAAGCAAGTAAACAACCCACAAAATATAAACAGGAAGAATAAGGAAGGCAGAAAGTATAAAGTAGGAACCCTCAGATGAAAGTGAAGACCAGGGGCACCTGGGTATTCAGTGTCTGACTCAGCTCAGGTCAGGATCTCACAGTTTATTGGATCGGGCCCCATGTTGGGGCAGTCTGTGCTGACAGCTGGGAGCTGAGCCTGGAGCCTGCTTCGGGTTCTCTGTCTCCCTCACTCTCTGCCCCTCTCCTGCTTTCTCTCTCTCTCTCAAAAATGAATAAACATTAAAAAAAAAAAAAAAAAAAAAAGAGAGGCAGAGACCAGAAGACCGAAATTCAAGACCCACAACCTTTAAGAAAGGGCTTCGAAATGATAGAGCTGGGTTCAAATCCCAACTCTGCTACTTACCAGCTGCTGCATAGCCTCACTTTACCTCTTAGCCTCAGTTTTCTTTTGTTTAATGTTTATTTATTTTTTTAAGTTTATTTATTTATTTTTGAGAGACAGAGAGAGAGCGCACGGGAGGGGCAGAAAGAGAGGGAGTCAGAATCCCAAGCAGGTTCCACACCGTCAGCACAGAGCCTGATGTGGGGCTCGAACTCACAGAACTGTGAGATCAGACACTTAACCAACTGAGCCACCCATGTACCCCTTAATGTTTGTTTATGTATTTATTTTTAGAGAGAGAACACGCATCAGCAGGGGAGGGCTGGCGGGGGGGGGGGGGGGGGGGAGACAGAGAGAGAGAATCCCAGAGCAGGTTTTGCACTGTCAGCACAGAGCCTGACACAAGGCTCAGACTTGCGAATCATGAGATCATGACCCGGGCCAAAATCCAAGAGTCAGATGCTTAACCAACTGAGCCACCCAGACGCCCCTTAGCCTCAGTCTTCTTATCATTAACTACCTCTCAGGATTGTCATAAGGATAAAATGAAGTTATATCCAAAATGTGTCTGCCACAATACTCTAACACATAACAACCACCATTTGCTGAACACTTGGTGTTACTTTAATGGTAACACCCCATCTGCCTCACTAAAGAGGTAAGAGCAGAAGCCTAAGGGCAGAGAAATTTTCAGTACTGTGTAAAAATACCTAAATATGTATTTTCCTAACCCCTTGTTAGCCAATTTAAGGGTTAACTTTTTTTTTTCCTGAGATTACTTGGCTCCACCTAGCTCTCAGGTCATATCACCAGGATCCCTTGGGCCAGAGGAATTACCCTTGGAAATTTAGATTATATGATAGTCCTGCCTGGAATAACTGCCAATACATTTCTCAATCACTTGGATCACTGCTGGCATAATGGGCACTCTTGCAGGCCCAGCCTGAACCCTGTAGCCACATATATTGTTTGGAGAACATCAGAATCCAGGGTCCCCTATACCTCCTTTTCTCAGTCCAGTCTGCTTTGATCAAAAGCCTGTTCTCTCCAATTTGTGGTACCTGCCTGGGGCTGGTTTTAAAATCGAGATGTGTGGCCATATATTGGCAGACACTCTCACATGATGGTTGTTAACTGTAGAGCCTTTGCCTGGAGACTTTCAGAGGGTACGGTTACCATGACAACCCCTAGAAAGACGGCAGGCAGGAGAAACGATGCAAATAAAGCAAAAGAGAGGCTAATTTCATGATGACAATCTGACCATGACAGAGTGCTCACTCACAGATGGGAAAGCACTGTCCAAGTCATGACCAGGTGACTGTTATGAGAGAGAGAAAAAAGAGAGGAGTGGAATTTACCACTGAGAGACCCAAAGAGGGAGAGGCTGGTTACCAAGGCAACTGGGGAGAAAGGAATGAAAAAATGAGGCTTCACCACAGCAGCAGAAAATTGCTTCTAGCCAAGCAACACGGGACTGTTGCTATAGAAACAAAGAGAACAGGGATCCTATAGACCATGGGGAGAATTATCACTGAAGTGGTGAGCAGGAAAGACTCCTAAATCAGAATGGAGCCCATGATTCAAAACAAATCAGGAGAAGTGAAAAAAAAACATACCATTTCTATTTATTTTTATTCTACCAGTCTTACCAAAAGAGAATAGGAACATATTCTGTAAGTATCTTCAGGCTATTCCATTTGTACCTCTATTTGTCTCCCTAATGATCTTCTGAACTCTAAATTATATTAAGAATAGTTCCTTCAAGATAGCTGTAACTTGAAATCCTAATTGGAGAGTTTAAGTTCAAGGGAAAATTAGAAAATTGAAGTCTATGACCAAGAGTTAATAAGAATTTCTAAAAACAAACAACAACAAAAACAACAACAAAAATAATAGAAAATCCTCTAATGGGAAGCTTTGCACAAAAGGTACAAAAGAGAGTCAAGAAAGCTATTTGTAGTCATGCCCAGGTATTAGCCCTGACCCCCTCTTTGCCTTCTGTGATGCCAGATGGGAAGTGGTTCAATCTATTCTGAAAGATAACCCAAGAGGTAAGAGGGTCTTTCATTTAAGGTCTCTGCGTATATCTAGAGGTGGAGGAGGCAGAAGCCCATTTCCAACATACTCCGCTGCTTACAGATTATTGGGGGTAAAGAATTTCTGCTGGAAAAGGCAAAATTTCTGGGGATAGGTTCGGTCCAGAAAAGCACAACTAAAATGTAAGACTAGGGATGCTCAAATTACTTGGAAGATAATAATTCTTTGCTTCCCCTCCTGAAAGTCCACAACCAGCCACCTAATTATTATCCTTCGTGTGTGCGTGTTGTACGGTGTCTGTAGGACCGATGTATAGTCAGGCTGGGCAACCTATGCACCTGCCTCACCTTCTTCAGGAAATTGAGAGCATGGGGTGGGATAGGCATGGGAACATGGCAAAAAAGGAGAAAGGGAGTAATGCAGAGAGGTAGAGGGGATATTGGAGTGATGACCCAATAGTGTTCATTATATTATTTCCTGCCCTTTGTATATTTTAAATAATTTATTTGAAAAAAAATTTTTAGAGGGGCTCCTGGGTGGCTCAGTCAGTTAAGTGTCTGACTCTTGACTTCGGCTCAGGGTATGATCTCCCGGTTCATGAGTTCAAGCCCTGCATCAAGTTCCATGCTGACAATGTGAAGCCTGCTTGGGATTCTGTCTCTTCCTCTCTCTCTCTGCCTCTACCCTGCTCGCTCTCTATCTCTCTCTCAAAATAAATGAAAATAAACTTTAAAAAATACCTTCTTAAAAACATTTTTCTTTTTTTTTCTTTTTTTTTAAATTTATTTATTTTTGAGACAGAGAGAGACAGAGCATGAATGGGGGAAGTTCATAGAGAGAGGGAGACACAGAATCTGAAACAGGCTGCAGGCTCCGAGCTGTCAGCACAGAGCCCGACGCGGGGCTCGATGCGGGGCTCGAACTCACAGACCGTGAGATCATGACCTGAGCCGAAGTCCGACGCTTAACCGACCAAGCCACCCAGGCGCCCCTTAAAAACATTTTTCTTAAAAAATGTAATGTTTATTTATTTTTGAGAGAGACAAAGAGACAGAGAGACAGAGACAGAGTACAAGTGGGGGAGGGGCAGAGAGAGACTGAGACACAGAATCCAAAGCAAGCTCCAGGCTCTGAACTGTCAGCACAGAGCCCCTCTTGGGGCTTGAACTCACAAACCGCGAGATCATGACCTGAGCCAAAGTTAGCGCTTAACTGACTGAGCCACTCAGGCGCCCCTTAAAAACATTTTTTTTTTAGAAAAAAGGAGAAGCATAGGGAGATGGTTAAAGGTGAAGCCATTCAAAGTGACGCATCCAGAAAGTTCAAATGTTCAACATGGAAAGCTAGGGATGTTGTGATAGGACAGAAGGAGGAACATGCCATGGGAGGACCGAAGCATCTGTTTCCAAGGTAAGAGAAGAAAGTCGAGTTGAAGACAAACACTAGCTTTTTATTCAACCCAAGGAGCCCTAGCAGCCTGACCCCCATACTAATTAGGTATCCCAAATAAAAAATATTTCCTGTAGGATTATTTCACAATAAATTTGGTGCCTGTTTTAGGTTCCAAGGGCTGCCATAACAAATTACCACAAACCGTGTGGCTTAAACCAACAGAAATTTATTCTCTAGCAGTTCTGGACCCCAAAAGCCCAAAATCAAGGGGTTAGTAGGGCCATGCTCCCAAGCTTCCCTCTAGGAAAGAATCCCCCTTTGCCTCTTGTAGGTTCTAGCGGTTGCTGGCATTCCTTGGTTTGTGGCAGTGTGACTGCAATCTTGCCTCTGTCTTCCTATGGCCATCTTCTCTGTGTGTGTCTCTTCCAAAAATTTCCCTCCCTAGGACCCCAGTCATTGGATTAGAGCCCACCTTAATCCAGTATGACATCATCTTAACTTGATGACATCTGCAAATGCCCTATTTCAGGTCACATTCATAGGTTCTGGATAGACATGTATTTGGTGAGGGACAAAACACAACCCAGTACAGTACCTGAGTAATCACAATATTTTCCATCGGTTGCTCTTTCCATTAGCAATTGGCGGATTCAAATTTGGGAGGCCAGAATTGCTCACAACAATTAAGGTTCCCCTCCCAAGAGAGTAGAGCTCACCATGTCGTATAGTTTATGTTCCAGCTAAGGTTGAGTTATTGGGCTTTCTCCAGAGCATACCAGAATGTTCTCAAAGGGGGCTCACTTCCAGTCTTCTCAGCTCTCTAAGAGGGCCTGCACACCCACAGCAGATCCCTGAAGGCTGCAAAATCAGAGTGGGGGAAGTGCAAAAAGGAAGAAGATACAGAGCCATAAGAGCTCCTTGCCAATCCTAATCTCATGGCTCTTTCAAGGCCTATGTCTCTGGCCCCCTCTCTTTCTCAAGGCTTGGCATGTTGGGCCCTCATCATCTTTATATTCTGATGAGTCTCAAACCTGTACCATCATTTCAAACCCCTTCCTAAAGCTTTAGTATCACATCCTCAACTTCCTGTTGGGTGCTCTATTTTGTATGACCCCATCACCTCAAATCTCAAACCACAATCAGTTTCTTTCCCTGACTTCCCTATTTCAAAGAATCACAGAGAATGTTTGCTATTGAAAGGAACCTCTTAGAAATCCAGTGCAACCCCTCTTGTTTTGTAAGAATGAGACCACCCAACCAGCACATCAGACCAGATTGTTCCCCATTCCCCAGATTCCATACAGCCTTCCCACAATCCCCTCTTCCCCAACACTAGTCCCTCGGCCTAGAACACCTTCCTCTTCTTCACTTAGCCAAATGCTTCTGGGACTTCTGGTTCCAGTTATAGTCACCGTATCTCCAACAAGAACTTTCTTGATGACTCCCAAGTGCTCTCTTCCCCTTCTGAGACTTGTAGCCCTTGACTGAGCCACACACTGCCTTCTTTTGTGATGGTGTTTGCACGCTCATAAACTTCCACAAGGAACCATAGCTTCATATATCATTGCTCTCACTATTATATACACTTCAGAGAATAAGGAAACTTCTAGGACTCGGGGATATTAAGTGATTTGCCCAACATCACACAGGTACTAGGGATCCAAATCCCTGTTTTTATTTTTTTATTTATTTTTTAATTTTTTTTAACGTTTATTTATTTTTCAGACAGAGAGAGACAGAGCATGAACGGGGGAGGGTCAGAGAGAGAGGGAGACACAGAATCTGAAACAGGCTCCAGGCTCTGAGCTGTCAGCACAGAGCCTGATGTGGGGCTCGAACTCACGAACTGCCAAATCATGACCTGAGCCGAAGTCAGACGCTCAACCAACTGAGCCACCCAGGCGCCCCCCAAATCCCTGTTTTTAAACCGTTATATTATGCCATCTATACCACCTCCAGTAATTTTTTTTTTTAATCTCCATAGGATCTGGCTCCAACTCTTTATTCCAATATTCTTCTAAGTGTGACCTCAGGATTCCGCCTTCCTGCTTGTTTGTCAGCAGTGTAGATTCCCAGCTCTGACCTACTGCATCAGGTGGGGTGGGTAGATTCTTAACACATACTCAAGTTTGAGAGTCACTGCCTGAACAAAATAGGCATTTGAGGGTTTAACTGGCCAAATGGAGTCCATTGACTCCTGCTCAGTTTGAAGACACCACAGTCAGTGCCCAGGAGGACAAATGGAGGGCCCATATGTGCAACAGCATCGCAGGCTCACAGCTCCTGCCTGCTGTGGGTCATGGGATGCTACGGACCAGACAGAAGCTCAGGTCTGTGCCTGCCTTTTCTCCTCTGCCTAGCTCAGTCTCCCCAAACCCTCGCTACTCTTTCCCTGATGACCTATTGCCTCTTGAGGCATCAATATGTGCACTCCAGATTACTTTAAGTACTCCTTGTGGGAAGGCTCTTTATTTTACCACTCTCTTCTGTCACTTTTTAAATATGACTAATCTGTATTCTAGGTGTGCCTTGCTAAATGGTTTGAATAACGCTAATCATTTACTGAGCACTTACTATTGCTCACCACAACTCAATGAAGTGGGTGCTATTATTTATACCTGTTTTACAGAGGAGGAAACTGGGGCTGGGAGAAGGTAGTAATTTGCCCAAGGTGGTAGCAAAGGTGCAGCTGGAAAATGCAGGGCCAGACTTGGAACTAAGATCTGTTGGGTGAGGGAGACCACTCAACCATACTGTTTCCCACAAGTTGAAAGGCAATCCAACACTTCCTAGGCACCTCCTAGGCCCCTGGCACAGAGTGTAATTATTTAATAACTCACCTGATTAGAGACTTTAAGACCATATTTACATTTCCTGGTCCGAAGAATGGGTAATGTTAAGACAAATGTTGATCTCTTTGGCAACAGTTCCAAATAAAGACATTAACAAGGGCTGCCCACTGGGCTTAAAGTAGAAATGCTCACACCCCCAACGGAACTTTAGCTGACACATTTAGACACCTCTCGTTCACCCCTGCCCAGTCACCCACTCATCAGTCATCTGCCAACGGGTTATCTTCTCCTTAGAAAAGAACCTCTTTCTCAGTCCCTCTTATCACCTTCTAGATCAACAAAGCCATCCCCATCCTCCCCTTCTCCTTCTAAAGTGAATATTCTGGAATATCCTAACCCTGGGAGTCCTTTAGACAAATTCAGCACATCTAAGATAATTCAACCTGTCTCATTCCCCCCCAATATTCCCTGCCAACAGAGGCAAGAATTAGCACACACTTTAGCTTTTTATTGTCTAACACAGAAGATGGCCTGTCTTTTCTATACTAAGTGTGGCTTCTCAGCTGCCCCTTATTGTCTATGTGCAGAGTCCCTGAGGTATACTATTCCCAGTCAAACCTAATTTGTAGAAATTGTCCTCCAAAATCCAGGAATAAACTCCCAGCTATTTTCAGACAAAGATAGAGGTAGGAGTCTGTAGAAATGAGCTAGGAAGGAGCTTAAAATACTTCACATTCCAGAAACACCCTCCCTTCCCCCCAGGAGATGGCTTTATTCCCTCTCCTTTCTCAGCAGAGTTACACTCAAAAGAGCTGAAGTTTGGAGTCAGGCAGCTGGCACTAGCTGTGTGGGCTTAGACAAAGGATTTCAATGTCTCGAGTCTTCAGTTTGTTCATCTGTGAAATGGAACTGACGCCACCCTGTTCTCCAGGTTATTGCGAGAATTGAGATATGTAAAACAACTAACACTGGGGGTCCCTGCTGTTTTACAGAGGGCTCATGATTTCTTTCGAGGCCTAGGAAAGGGAGAGGAATCCTACAAATTAGTCTTTTGACAAATGGCATCAAAAAAGAAGGATGAATATACTGGGAGCAGAGTGACAAGAACTGAAAGAGGGAACTGAAGTTTTAAGAAAACAGTCCCAAGAACGCAAGTCTATGTTTATCAAACAGCTACTTACAAACTAGGTTCCCTGGCTTAGAGACAGTGGGGGGTTGAGTGGAAAGTTTACCTGACAAGAGACTGGGTTTGGGACTCTGGTTTTGTTATGTGACCTTGAGCAAGAAACTGCCCTAGGCTCCAGTACTGTGTGGCAGAGGTTGCATACTTGTGATGAGGGTCACTTTGTAAACGTGAGGAATTTATAGGAAGTTTTTGACTCTACTCAGGCTCCGTAAGAGAGAGGGAGAGCAACCAGGTCTCAGCTGTAAAGGATTAGCCGAGGCAAAGTGGCCTTCTTCCACCATGATGTGCTCGGCCTTTCTGAACAGCAACTGTTTGCTTTCACAGTCCCAGAAGGGGCCTCGTTGGGGCAAGATTAACCCACCCAGCCCACAAATGTGGCAGAGTGACTGGTCATGGAACATTTGCTCCACTCCATCCCAATAAATGGCAGGCGCAATGGCCCCACGGAGAGACAATTCCAACAAGCAGTTAAGTGATGAAATTCCATGTTTCCCTCCTCCACACACCCCATGCTAACAAAACCAGCTGTCATTATTATGTAGTGGTTGAGACCTCTGGCTGTGGAGATAGGCAAAAGCGAGTTTAGATCCCAACTCACTGACTTACTAGCCAAGTAACTGAGTAACTTTGGGCAGGTTTGTTTTACTTTTACAGAGGTTTTTTTTTTTTTTTTTTTTAATGTTTATTTATTTTTGACAGAGAGAGACAGAACATGAGAGGGGGGGCAGGGGCAGAGAGAGAGAGAGAGACACAGAATCCAAAGCAGCCTCCAGGCTCTGGATGCGGGGCTCGAACTCACAGACTGCGAAATCATGACCTCAGCTGAAGCTGGATGCTCAACCAATGGAGCCCCCCAGGCGCTCCAAGTTTTATTTTGCTTTTAGAACCTCAGGTTCCAGGGTGCCTGCGGGACTTGGTCGGTTGAATGTCCGACTTTGGCTCAGGTCATGGTCTCATGGTTCTTGAGTTTGAGCCCCGCATCAGGCTCGCTGCTGTCAGTACAGAGCCTGCTTTGGGTCCTCTGTCCCCACCCCTCCCTCATTTATGCTCTCGTTCTCAAAAGTGAATAAATATTTATTACGGAAAAAAAAAAAAAGAACCTCAGGTTCGTCTTCTGTAACCCTGTCACACAGTTGGTCGTGGTGTAACATGAAGGAGGGGGCAGAGTGCTTTGACATAGGCAGTGTTCTATCAGGAACAGCTGTTATTCAATTCTCCCCTCCTGCGTGTAGGGCAAGTTTAGGAAGACTACGGGAGGGAAGAGGAGCCTTCATTTGCTTTCATTGAGGGAGAAAGAAAAAAAATCGTATTACATCACAAAATCTTAGCGAATTTTTAAGATATCCTGCATGGTCATCATACCACCAAGGTAAGAACCTGGTACCACCCAAAAGAATATAAGGCTTCACACTTTAAGAAAGGGGTTTAGGGGCACCTGGGTGGCTCAGTCGGTTAAGCGGCCAACTTCGGCTCAGGTCGTGATCTCGCGGTCCGTGAGTTCTAGCCCCGAGGGGGCTCTGTGCTGACAGCTCAGAGCCTGGAGCCTGTTTCAGATTCTGTGTCTCCCTCTCTCTCTGCCCCTCCCCCGTTCGCGCTCTGTCTCTCTCTGCCTTTCAAAAATGAATAAATGTTAAAAAACATTAAAAAAAAAAAAGAAAGAAAGGGGTTTAAAAATCTACTACTTCATGAATACCTGTCACCCCCCTGGGCAGGAGCATTTATCCCCATTTTACAGATAAGGAAACTAGGGCTCAGAAAGGTAAAGCTAAAAGGCACAGAGCAAGTGGTGGAGCTGGGATTTCAAACCTTCTGAAGCTCAAATTCCACTCTCTTTGCAATTCACAAGAGAATGCCACGTTCACGGACTATACCACGGACCGAACCTACATTGTTTAGACATGTCTGAAATGGCATTTCAGGAACCCGAAGTGGAATGACCTGGTTAGCAACATGGTTAGAGAAATGCAACCCTCTGGATCGCTGGTGGTTACCCCGAAACTGTTTTCCTTGGCTCAGGGGGACTTGGCTGGCATAAGGTGCCCCCACTCTGACATGTTTGAGAAATCTTTTATTAGCAGAGGTCTCAGAAGGCAACATTTTAAAATCAGGCAATTGATAACCACAACTAAATACAAAATTTCAGGTAAACTTGCCTTTCAAAATAAACCAGACTCTTGCAACAGGAGAATTGCCCAAGAGATTTTTGTGTTTTTTTTCTTGTACAAAACAATTAACACCACTTTGCAAAAGGCATACAAAAATACAGTATTAAAAAAAAACAAAACAATAAAACAAACCACTGCTCCCAGCCTAATACCCAACAGCAGCTTATACACAAGCTATTCAGGTGATACATCAGTAACCTACGTCCCACCTGTTCTCCAAAGACAGTTCCAGAAGACAGTTGGCTCCCGAAAACCATACTCCAGAAGGTAGAGAGATTTTTTCCAAATTTCCACTGGGGTTCTCTGAGGCCAGAAAACGACCTCAGAAACAGACCACTGTGCATAATAAGTTTGGAAGTAGCAGCTGGCTTTCCAGAGCCACAGACAGTGCTCTACCCGCCCCCCCCCCCCCCCCCCCCCCCCCCCCCCAATTTCAAAACCACAGCCAGTAGGCACCTGCTGCCCTGGGCAGAGTTCTGGAGGGGTTGATCTTTCTTCCAGGCCAGGCTTTGGGGCTCCTGAGTTGCCCACATGACACCTGTTGGGTTAGAGGTCTTTCCAAACTGGAGGCTGCACCTGGAGTCCACTTGGAGGTGGGCTGTTCACCTGGGGCAAAATCCGTCATGGTCAGCGAAGCAGAGCTCCTGGAAGCTCCTTTAGAACCCAGCAGGAAACTAGTCCACCTTCTGGAGCACTGGATGAGTCCCAGCAGCTCTCCCAGCAAGAACTGCAGTAAGGCCCGGACTCTGGGAAACAGATCTGACTCATATCAGGCTGGCAAGGGGCCCAAGGTGGGTGCAGGGCCAGCAAGCTCTTTGGGAGTTGCACTAGGACAGTTTGCAGGGTTCTAGTAGAACTTCAGACTTACCAGTCAGAGACTGAGAGGAGAGGGAAGTAGGAAAGAGGAAGTGGTATAGTTCTCCCTCTGGATGTGCCTGACATCTGCCTTGAGAAAAGATTCCAAGATGGAAAACACCTGGGCAGATCACAAGTTCACAGCCAGGACTCCAAGCCTTCCTCAGGCCGCAGGCTAGGACCCATTTCCCAGTGTCTTAGGGAAATATTTCTGACCTGTGGGAAAGGGGTGCAGGAGAGCCCATTGCATAACAAAGGCAGAAGAAAACAAAAAAGTCCCTTGTGAGGACAGAATGGTTTCTCCCTCAGAGGAAAGGGCCCACAGGGCTTTGAGACAAAGAAACTAGAGGCCAAGCTCTTTAAATGTTCTCAAGGTCGCAGCATTTAGAGTGGGAGGAGGGGTGTCAGCTAACATCACAATATATATATGTATATATGTGTATATACATATATATACACACATATATATATATATATGTATATACACATATATATTAAAGGTTTCCAACTCCTCAGCTACTGTAAAGTGTCTGACAGTGAGGTAATGGTCCATGTTGATCAAGTCTGTGAGCTTGTCTTCACCCAAGACAGCTCGTGTGTCTCCTGGAAAAAAGAGCCTCAGGGAGAGCGTCCGGGCCCAGCTGTCCTAGCATCACCCCAGAGACACCAGTGGGAGCATCCTTTCCCAGCCTAAAGCTCATCCGGAGTGTGAGATTTCATGCAGGCTGGAACCCACCCCCCTCAACGTCCACCACCTGTTGCATAGCATCTGTCAGGCTTTTCTTCCGAGCTAGTGAGCTAGGCACCCCAGGCTCCTCAGTCAGCTGCCTGCCTGAGAAGCCAAAGGCGCCAGAGAGCACCCAGTGCTCCCCTGAGTCAGGGAAGAGGGAGAGCTGGGTTCCCAAGTTTCCAAGAATGCAAGCCCTTAAGAGTGTGTGCACCGGCTGTTCTGCATCCTGGAATCTACTGTTCAGACTGTCCCACCGTAACCAAAATGTGCAAATTACTAAGGGGGAGAGGGCAGATTAAAAAATAAACTCAGGTCTTTGTAAGACAGAGCAGTCAGGCTTTTTGGTCACTTAGTAGCCACTGAGGTACGCAATTCTCTTCTGCAGTTGCTGCTGCCGACATCGGAGCTGCCTTTTCTCCGTGGCCATCCTCTTCTCGGCCCCCACCAGGGCTTGTAAGTATTCCAAGGCCTTACTCAGGATCACCACTTTGGGGGCCTTGGAGCAGCTGGCCAGGGTGGGTACCTGGTCTCTCAGGGCCAAGAACCTAGAACGGAGGTCATTCCGTCGTTTGCGCTCCAGGAAGTTGTGATTCTTCCTCTTGGTCACGTCCTCGGTGTCAGAACTGACAGGTTTGGGGTGGCAGGACTGGGGAGCCTCGCTTTCTACAGGTGGGGGACTCACAATCTCTTCATCTACCTCCTCTTCCTTTTCTTCTGGGGCATCTTTCTCCAGAGCCTCTTCTTGGGGACCTCTCTCGGGAGCCCCTCCTTGGGAACAGCTTTCTGGAGGAAAACGGGCGGCATAGTTGTGCTGCTGCTGATGGATGGAGATGTGGAAGTGTTTCATGCAGGGGTCCAACGGGTCTGCCCGCACCGTGATGGTGACTGGCTTCCGTACGCCCAGGGACTGTCTCTTCTCCACTGTCACAACATCGATTTCTTCACCCTCTGTCCAAGAAGAGAGATCCAGAGAAGAAACACATCCCATGAGAAACCCACACACACACACACACACACACACACACACACACACACACAGACCCTATGCTGAGGCTCGGGAAAAGAGGGGACATTTCCCCCATTTAGATATAAACAAATTGAAATGAGGAGAAAGACAACTGATTCATTTGTAATGGAGTAAGGGCAGCATGAGGAAAGGAGGGGAAATAAGCAAGAAGGAAAATATTCTCCAATTTCCTTTTGCACAGCAAGGCTTAGATAAGAACAAAAGGCAGACCCAAGCCAACAGCCCCCAGTCTGCACAGGCGCTCCCCTCCCCCACCGAGGGGATGGAGAGAAAGAGCTATCGGCCTGGGACAAAGTTTAGCTATAAAGATCTTCCCCAGTCGGGCTCTTTCAAGCCCCATCAGAATTGTAAATGAGGGGTCTGTGGGCCGAGCTGCCCTTTGTTCCTGCCCAGCACAGTCTGCACTTGGGGAATTGTTACTTTTCACAAGTTATAAATCCTATTATTCCCCCACCTCTCTATTCTGCCATCCCTTTCAGCTGAAGATTTGGAGAAGGGAGGGCTACATATAACCCATCCCTCCTCACCCACAGAGGGGAGGGAAAGGGTTTCTCTCAGGAGCATTTTGCTCCTGGTTTCAATGGGTTTCTAGTCATCCATCATTTATAGGTCGCCTGCCCCACCCCCTTCCCTGGACCAGAAGAGGGTTGGATTTGTAATAGCAGGTCGGAAAAAGCTGCAGGAACTTCACAAAGGTACAAGCGACCATTTCCAAGCGACCTGTGCCGGGGGCAGGGAACTGAGCAGCAACAGAATGTCCCAGTACAAGGGCCAAAACACCAAGAGACCTGGAGATGCCTGGACATGCCCCCGTCATTCCCTGGCTCAAAGGTCTCTTAGGCTACCCAACCAGGAGAGTGCAATTAGGGGAAAGTCTTCCTGCCTCACGTTTTGCAGCCCCCACACAGAAGGCCACCTTCATGCATTTCAGCCTGACAACAGAAGAGCTCAGTTCCCTCGGCCTCTTTTGCATATCAGGATCCTTGAGCCCCTTTGTCAGGAAGGCTTCCATTGTGTGGACAATCGCATTATTTCTCCATTAATAAAACCTGACCATTCAGCCCTCCTGGCCACAAGGCCTGTGATTGGCTGGATAAGCTGTGTTTGGAATGCTGTTTTACCCAGCCCCTAACCCCTATTGGCTGAGCCTTGCCGTCAGTCACTCTCCCCACCGCCCCCCCCTCATTGTTTGCAATCTGTTGCATTTTGTTCTGGGCCATGTGGCCTGTGAGTGAACCAGTGGCTTGCAAACAGGTTCAGGTTAAAGGGCAAGTCAGAAAAGGATTCAGGAAGCTTTCCCACATCCCAAACTTTTAATATTTCAGTGTTAAACCTCATAGCTGGTAAGGTTCTTCTTAAGGAAGAAATAATGTAGGGCACCATTCTTTCCAGAGATGGTCTAACTCTACCCAGACAAGAAAATGCCCTCCGCTGGACAATCAAGTCCAACCCTCTTATGTGCAGAGGGAGAAACTGAGATCCAGACCAGCCAAGTCCACACATCACCTCTGTAATGTTCTGAATCTCAAACTAAGATCTCCAAAGTCCCCAAACAATGCTCTTTCCACTCTACCACTCCATCAGCTTTTGTAGAGATATATCTTTATTGGTTTCTTGATCTCAAACTCCCATTCCAGCCATCAAACAAACACAAGCTCTTGGTGTTGAAAGCAAGCAGGTTAAAAATGACCTTAACACAGTGGACCAAAAAAAAAAAAAAAAAAAAGGAAAATTGACTTTTAATTTCTTGTTATCCTTATTCCCCCCCCCTCCCCCCGCAAGTATATGACAACTTCCATATCCACTCCCACTTCCCTCTCAAAAGGTCATGTAAAAGTTATTCTTAAAAGCTATGGCAAATTTTCTAGATCCTGATTTACCTGATGCTAGTCAGTTGGCACCCTATAAAAGCACCCTCTCCAGTCTTTCTTCTGGGTAGAGGTCTAAAAGGCAAGGCTAAGAACAGGATGCTGAAGTCTGCACTTAGTGAGGTTTAAATTTGCATCCAAGAATGGGGGAGGAGGCTGGAGCTCCATATCTGTGACCCCAGCACCTAGTCAGAGCTTGGCACCACTCAGCGGCCAGGGAACATTTGTTGAATGCAAGGAAGTAGCTACAGAGAGCCCACAGGTGAAATTAGGAGGGAGCTAGAGGAACACCTTTCCAACTCAGGCCAAAGCAACAAAGCAAAGTGTAGCTCCTCTAGGATAAGCTACCATGAAGACCCTCCAAACATCAAGGAAGCAGTGCCTGGATGCAATGGAGGATTGGGCAAAAGATGGGGCTCACTTCTAGTGACTTCCTATTTCCAAGCCTCGGTTTTCCCATCTGTTAATGGGGAGCATTCATTGCTCTGCTACCTATCTGTGGGTGATTGTGTGGTGTACAAATGGTAAGGGGTGGGAGGTGCAATGGGAGGGCATTATTGCCCTTTTAAAGTAAAGCAGACAGGAGACTAGATTTTTTAAAGGGTGAAGGCTTTGGCTTTGCACAAAAGGCTCCTCAGCTTCCTCTCCCTAAGGGAGTGTGAGTTTCCCAGGGAAAGTGGCAGCAACAAAAAACTTCAAGCCTGGAGTAACCCTTAAGAGACCCTTCTAGCCTCCGGAGGAAAGAAATCCCCTACAGTCCAATCCTAGTATTGTCCTCCCTAAGCGCTAAGCCTCACCCTGTCTCCCTTGTCCCCTGGGGCTCCAATCATCATCGAAAGGACGCTGGCTCCCACGCCACTTCTTCAAACTGTTTACTAACACACCCACGTGCCAGACAGACACTGCTGAGGGCTACACCGGCGGCTTCAGCCACAGAAAGGGGGAGGTGGCCGCGGGGCTTGCGAAGACCCAATGCCTGACCTCAGACAGCGACAGAGTATTGGCCACCCTTGGGGTGCCCCCCTCTTAGATGGCCCGGGGCGGTCCTTACCCGAGTCGCTTGGGCTCTCGGACCCCGAGCAGGCCTGGGTCTTGGGCTCGCCCAGCGGACAGGGGGCAGCGGGAGCCGGGTTGCCGGCCTCGAGGCTGGGAGCGCAGTCTGGGGCGGCGGGCGCCTTGGGCGGGTTCCCCCGGGGTGCGCCGGCGGCGAGCCGGTCGCTCACCGCTCTCTCTAGCCGTTCCCGGGCGGAGAAGCCGCTCCACATGCAGTCACGGCGGATGATGGAGGCGTAGTTCCTGCCCCAAGCTTTCGAATGGCCCCGGGATTCCGCCTCGTCCCCGGCGCCCCCTCCGGGCCACGGCTCCGGGGGACCGATTCCAGGGGCTGAGTCCCCGGCGCCGGGACCCGAGCCCCAAGGCGGCGACGTGGGGGGCGACGGCACCAGCTCGAATTTCTTCCAGATGTCCTCACTGGGCGCCGTGGAGCGGTAGAAATCTTCCCCGCAGTCATAGTCGTAGAAATAGTGCTGGTACGAGTCGAAGTCCATGTCCGCTCCCTGCGGGAGGGAAGGGGACCGGCTGACTGGGGTGCGGGCCGAGGGAGGCGTCCCCGGGTCCGCCAGCACAGCCGGTTGCCAGGCTCTCGTCCCTCCCCAACCTCCCGGCTGGCAGCCCGCGCCCTTCCCTCGCGTCCCGGGAAGCCCAGCCCCGGGTCGGCGTGCCCAAGGAAGAGGCTCACAGCGCGCGGACGGGGCTGCGGGGAGCGAGTTCAAAGCAAACTTTGCCAGCGCCGCCCGGAGCGCAGCTCCCAGGGCCCGGCCGGGCCGGGCGGGGGCGCGCTGTGCCCAGGAGGCAGCCTGCAGCCCGCCCCCCCTCGGCCGCCTGTAGCCTCACCTCGCTCCGGCCGCCCGCCACCTGGAGCGGACCGGCTCCCCGCCGGCTCGGGGCAGCCCGGCAGCCCGCACACAGGCACATGCGCGCCACCGAGCGCGCGGCCCGCACTCAAGAACGCGCCCCCCGCGCGCGCGCCCCCGACCTCGCTCGCGCACGGCGGCCCGGACGCTCCCGGGATCCGCGCGGGAGCGCGAGATGCAGGCGCATTGTTTCCGGCTGCCTTATATCTCGTCGCGTTCCCTGAGCTCTGGGACCGGGGGCGGACCCTACGGGACAGGCCCCGCCCCCGCCCCGCCCCCGCCCCGCCGCCGACAGGTGGGGGCGGTGGAGTCTCCGCCCCACCGCTCTTGGCTGCTTTCTCCCGCTCCAGTCTATTCCCTGGACCCCCCCCTCCCCCCCACCAAAAAAATGAATTGCATGCTGGGGAGTGCAGGGCAAGGAGCGAGCTGACACGGCTTGGCAGTCGACAAGTGGAGGCGTGACTCTCCAGCTAGGCCCGGGCGGTCCGCACCGCGCAAACTAAAGTCGCCCTCCTTGCCCACCCTGAGCTAGGCAGTGGAGCTACTCCCTGCCCCGCCCCTCGAGGCAGCTTCGCGGGTTTAGTTCAGGTGCGTCTGCCCCGCAGTCCGGGTGGAGGTTGGGGAGGGGACAGGCACACCTCCACCGCGCCACCTGGCGGCCCTCAGCCCTGAACTGGGGGCTGGTCCTGGGTATCCTCTTCATAACCCGTTGACAGATTTCTTTACCGCGGTGTTCCAAGCCGGTACCTCAGACAAGCGAGGTAGGAAGATTCCGGACTTTGGAGCGTGAAACTTAACCTTTCTGAGCTTCAGTTCCATCTATAAAATAAAGGGATGGAACAGTTACTTTACGGGGTTGTTGTAAGGATTTCTTTAAGAAGATAGAGTAGAGAGGGCTCCTGGGTGACTCAGTGGGTTAAGCGTCTGACTTGGGATCTCACTGTTCCTGAGTTCAAGCCCTGGGTTGGGCTCTGTGGTGACAGCTCAGAACCTGGAGCCTTCTTCAGATTCTGTGTCTCCCTCTCTCTCTGCACTGTCTCTCTTTCTCTCAAAAAATAAATAAACAGGCTCTGGGCTGATGGCTCAGAGCCTGGAGCCTGCTTCCGATTCTGTGTCTCCCTCTCTCTCGGCCCCTCCCCCGTTCATGCTCTGTCTCTCTCTGTCTCAAAAATAAATAAAACGTTAAAAAAAAAAAAATTAAAAAAAAAAAATAAAAAAAAAATAAACATTTAAAAAAAAAAAAAAGATTGATTAGGGAAGGGAACTAGGCCAAGAAAAGAGGCAAGTTAAACAGACTTAGCCCTAGTGAGTGCACTGGTGGTAAAGAGAATTCCGCCCCCCCTCCCCTGGTCGAGGTCAGAGCTGTCTCCCTTTCCTTACACCACACCCAAAACAGCTCTGTAAGAGCTGCAGTACTAGAGGAAAGAAAATGAGAATTTGGAGTCTGGAAACCTCATTCAAGCCCTTGCTTTGCTATTTGCTAGCTGTGGGGCCAAGTCATTTGAAGTCTCTGTTTGCTTATCTGTAAAATGGGACCATTGCTTGCAGCTGCATCTCTGGCCAAGACGATGGACATATAAGCCTTTTGTGTCATCTTCTATGCAGACTACTTTTAGTGGAAGAAGAAAAGCCAAACTGTATGGTCATTCCATTTAGGCCAAATAATTTGGGATAGCAGCCAACACATCTAGAATGTTCTATGTGGCATTCAAGGTCTGGTCACTGTCTATAGTCACCAACCAGATCGCCTGCTGTCTCTTTCCCTCCCACTCCTATGGTCTAAGAACACCAAACTATTGGCATCGAAGCAGAGGGAAGTGAGAAGTGCAAGCAGTTCACTGTGTTTGGAGTGTACACAAAGTGTGAGTTGACATATGGGTTGGGAGAAAAGGCAGGGAAGATGACACCCTCAGTTTTGACTATATTGGATCTAAAATGCATGTGGGACACTGTTGACGGCAGCAACTAGTTTGTACTAGCTTTGGTTTTGTTTTTGTTTTTTTAATTTTTTAAAATTTATTTTTGAGACAGAGAGAAACAGAGCATGAGCTGGGGAGGGGCAGAGAGAGAGGGAGACACAGAATCCAGAGCAGGCTCCAGGCTCTGAGCTGTCAGCACAGAGCCTGACACGGGGCTTGAACTCACAGAGTGTGAGATCATGACCTGAGCTGCAGTCGGATGCTTAACCAACTGAGCCACCCAGGCACCCCAGTTTGTACTAGCTTTGTAACCTTAGCACCTAGAATAACTTCTGGCAGATGTTTGTGGACTTACTGAGTGACTCAGCCAACCATATTTTATTGAGACAGCCTGTGTGCCCTGCTTTGTGCTGAATGAAGGCACAGATCTGAAAGGCTCCAGTTTTGGTTGTAGTCCTAAGGCAGAAGGTTTGGAACCGTCTTTTGGTAACTTGCTCTCTGGTCCACAGATGTCTGAGATGCTTGCTATACCAGTCAGGATTCTTGGTTATAAATGACAGAAACCAACCCTAGATAAATTTCTGCATAAAATAACTTTATTGGAAGGATTTGGGATACAGAATCCACAGAAGGCTTGGAAAATGAGCCTTCTTTATCTAGATGGTTCATTGCAGTAGGTGATACCCACGAGATGACCCCACCTCAAGAACCAGGATAAAGGGGTGCCTGAGTGGCTTAGCGGGTTAAGCATCTGACTCTTGGTTTCGGCTCAGGTCCCAAATCACAGTTCTGTACTGACAGTGTGGAACCTGCTTTGGATTCTCTCTCTCTCTCTCTCTCTGCCCCTTCCCAATTCATTCTCTCAAAATAAATAAATAAACTTTAAAAAGGTAAAAGTATAATTTATATATTAAAAAAAACAGAACTAGGATAAAGGAAATGAAGTTGTCCCTGTGAGTTGGGCTGCTCCTTCACTTTGCCCACTTTGTTTAATATATGTCTTCCTTACCAGGCTGTAAACTTAATCAGGCAGGGACAACTGTCACTCTTGTTGGCCACTGTAACTCTAGAGCTTAGAACAGAGCCTGGCACATCATGGGTGCTTTGTAAATGTGTTGCCTGTTTGAGTGGATATAAGTCTCTGATGCTACAGAGATGTGCCAACATATCTGATGGAGACAGAATAACTGTCAGGCCTAGTCTAGACTGAATAAAGGTATTAAAGTAGCTGAAGAACGAAGGTTCCAGTTAGGAGTCTGCATTGCCAATGAAGCACAGAGCAGTAAGAGTTGTCAAAGCAACCATCAGAGTGTCTATCCTAGCGCTGTCCGGACACAACGATGCTGGTCCAAGAACAAGGGAGAAAGAGGCCTCATGGTTTGAAATCACCCAATTCACCCCCCACCTCACTAGTTCTTTGGATTACCAAGCAACCTGCTGAAAACCACTCTATTTCTTATGTAGATCCACCCTTAGGGAGATAATGCACTCATCGGCAAACAAGAAAAACGTCTGCTTCAAAGCCCCACTTCCCCTTATAAATTAATGAACTGGCATCTGATGGGAAATATCAGTCTCATGAGCCTGGTTAATGTGTATCTGTTCCACAGAGATGCTGCTGCTTTTAAGGCTAACAGCTTTGGTTTTTGAGGTGATATCAGCACGCAGGGTGGTGATAAATTCTCCAGCATAACAAATGCTACCCTAGGGACACTCAACTTTTCACTTCCTTTCTTTTTCTTTCTTTTTTTTTTTTTCCTAATGTTTATTTATTTTGAGAGAGAGAGTGAGAGAGGCGGAGAATCCCAAGCAGGCTCCGCGCTGTCAGCACAGAGCCCAATGTGGGGCCCGATCCCAAAAAACCTGAGGTCATGACCTGAGCTGAAACCTAGAGTCAGACACTTAACTGATTGAGCCACCCAGGCACCCCTTCCTTTATGTTTCTTAAAACATGTTAAATCAAAATAATACATACACATGGTTTTTAAAAATCAACAAAGTGTATGACAAGATTAAAAAAAAAAAGCAGTCTTCTGCCCTGCCCTCACCACCCCTGATTCTCACTCCCCACAAGCAACTACTTTTTTAGATTTTTTTTTTGGTCCCTAATATTTACTTCCATATTTTGACCAATATAATCTATTTTTCTTGATTTTTTAAAAAGTTCACTTACTTATTTTGAGAGAGAGAGAGAGAGAGTGAGTGAGCAGGGGAGGAGCAGAGAGAGGATCCCAAGCAGGCTCCGCACTGTCAACACAGAGCCCAACGCGGGGCTCAATCCCCAAAATGTGAAATCATGACCTGAGCCAAAACCAAGAGCCAGACACTTAACCGACTGAGCCATCCAGGCACCCCTATTTATCCTGATTTAAAATAGATTCTACAATAGAAGATGATGTAGCTCTTATATTTCCCTTCCCACATACTTGGTCTTCCCTTATTCTCCCAGTAAAATTATAGTTAGATGTTTTTTAATGTTTATTTATTTTTGAGAGAGAGAGACAGAGTGTGAGCAGGTGAGGGGCAGAGAGAGAGGGAGACACAGAATCTGAAGGAGGCTTCAGGCTCGGAGCTGTCAGCACAGAGCCTAATGTGAGGCTTGAACTCACAGACCACGAGGTCATGACCTGAGCCAAAATTGGAGGCTTAACTGACTGAGCCATCCAGGTGCCCCTAGATTTTAAAATATTAGTTACAATATTTTGACTATGTGACTATGGAACACTCTGACTATATTTCTTTTCTTGTATACTTTTTTCAGAGTTAAATTCTTTCATTTTTTATCTTTTGTTTAGATTTATATTTGTTTATTCATTATATATATCATATATATATTATATATTATACATATACAATTTAACCCTACACATTCCCACCTGGAGGTACAAAGATCACTTCATATGGTCAAACACATCAGGTAGTCAATCTATCAGTTCCATGTTTTTCTTGGAAACATACCTCCTGGAACCTTTTATCTTCCTATTCTAATCTGAATTTGTTGGTGTCTAGGCCTACTTCACAACTGTCATCAAGCAAGTTCCCTTCACCATCATCCTGGACATTCCCTTCGCTTCTCTCCTGTGTTGGCTCCCCTGTTTTCTGGAACTCATTGCTTTTTCTTTCTTAATTTACTTCCTCACATTGTTGGAGCCATCCTTCTGCAGCTGTCTGGGAAAGTGTCCTTGGGAAGTAAAATTTTGAGACCTTGCCTTTCTCAAATTGTGTTTATTATACCTTCATCTTTGGTTGATAGTATGGTTGGGTATAGAATACCAAATTAGAAATAATTTTCCTTCAAAAATTTAAAGGTATTGCTTTCCTGTTTCTTAGAAACCAATGTTGCTATTGAGGTGGATATCATTTGAAGTTTACTTATTTATTTATTTTTAATAATTTCTATACCTAACGTAGGACTTGAACTCATGACCCCAAGATCAAGAGTCTCATGCTTTTCTGACTGAGCCAGCTAGGTGCCCTGAGGCTGATGTTTGAACTACAAACAAAGCTTTGTAGATGACCTGTTTCTTTGGAAGCTTTTAGGGTGTGCTCTTTGTCTCTAACATTCTGAATTTTTTCATTGATATGCCTTGGTATGGGTCTATTGTATAATAAAGAGTTTGATTGGCCCTTGTCCCTGTCCCTGGAGGGGAAATAAATCCTTGGAAATTCCCAAGCAATAGGACTTTCTTTGTTATTCATAATGGGCCCTGATAGTTTATGCTAATGGATTACTCATGGTGGCCCTCTAGATAGTTGATATCAGCTCAGGTCATGACCCCGGGATCGTGGGATTAAAGCCCAAGTCAGGCTCTACACTGAGCATGGAGCCTGCTTAAGATTCTCTCTCTCTCACTGCGCCTCTCCTCTACCCATGATCTCAGTCTCTCTAAAATAAAAATAAAAATAAATAAATAAATTTTAGGGGCTCCTAGGTGGCTCAGCTGATTAAGTGTCCAACTCTCGGTTTTGGCTTAGGTCATGATCTTATGGTTCCTTAGATCAAACCTTGCATCAGGCTCTGTGCTCTCTGGAGCCTGCTTGGGATTCTCTCTCTCTCCCTCTCTCTCTCTCTCTCTGCTCCTCCTCAGTTCATGTTCTCTCTCTCTCTCTCTCTCTCTCTAATTAAATAAACTTAAAATTTTTTTTAAAAATTTTTAATTAGAAAAAAAAGAGGGGCACCTGGGTGGCTCAGTTGGTTGAACAACTGACTTCGGCTTCGGTCATGATCTCATGGTTTGTGAGTTCGAGCCCCACATAGCGTTCTTTACTGACAGCTCAGGGCCTGGAGCCTGTTTCAGAATCTGTGACTCCCTCTCTCTCTGCTCCTTCCCTGCTCACACTCTGTCTCTGTCTCTCAAAAAATAAATAAGTGTTAAAAATAAATAAAGAAAGAAAGAAAGAAAGAAAGAAAGAAAGAAAGAAAGAAAGAAAGAAAGAAAACTAGACACTGAAGTTCAGGTGAGCTTTCCTGGTGAGCAATGCTATGTGTATGTTATTACACATACGTGTATTGACAGGGTGATGCATTCTGACTCCACAGGAAGAAGACATTGGAAGTTTCCTGTTTGGGACCCTCCAAGACCTTGCCTATGTGTCTCTTCTTTTTGCTGATCCTGATTTGTATCCTTTTTGCCATAATAAATCTGTAACCATTAGTATAGCATTTTCTTGAGATCTGTGAGTTGTTCTAGTGAATTATCAAACCTGAAGGGGTGGTGAGAACTCCTGAATTTGTAGCAGTTGGTCACTAGTGTTGGTGGCCTGGGAAGCCCTGAGATTGCAGCTGGTGTCTGAAGTTAAGATAGTCTTATGGAGGACTGTGCCCTTAACCTGTGCAGTTTGAACTAACTCTAAACAGTTAGTGTCAGAAATGCATCTTTTTGCATTCTTTGCCCTAAGTTTTAAAATCTGGAAACCCATTCACTCTGTAATTATATTTAAAAAAAAAAAAAAAATATATATATATATATATATATATATATATATATATTTTTTTTTTTTTTTACATTTATTTATTTTTGGTAGACAGAGAGACAGAGCACAAGTGGGGGAGGGGCAGAGAGAGAAGGAGACACAGAATCTGAAGCAGGCTCCAGGCTCCGAGCTGTCAGCACAGAGCCCGACGCAGGGCTCGAACCCACAAACTGGGAGATCATGACCTGAGCTGAAGTCAGACACCCAACTCACTGAGCTACCCAGGCGCCCCTATAATTATATTTTTGAAAAATTTCCCCCCTCTGTTTTTTTCTTCTCTCTTTCTAAAACTCCTGTTAGCCTTATCTCTTCTCTCATTTCTGTCTCTGTGTGTTTCATTTGACTTTTTGGAAGATTTCCTCAACTTCTTTTTATTTTTACTTTTTTAATTAAAAAAAATTTTTTTTAATGTTTATTTTTGAGAGAGCAAGAGGCAGAGTGCAAGAGGGGGAGGGGCAGAGAGAGAGGGAGACACAGAATCCGAAGCAGGCTCCAGGCTCTGAGCTGTCAGCACAGAGCCTGATGTGGGGCTTGAACCCACAAACCATGAGATCTGAGCTGAAGTCGGACACTTAACCGACTGAGCCACCCAGGTGCCCCCCAAGTGCTTTTTTTTTTAATTGTTTTTTTAATGTTTATTTTTGAGAAAGAGAGACAGAGTATGAGTGGGGGAGGAGCAGAGAGAGAGAGAGGAAGACACAGAATCCAAAGCAGGCTCCAGGTTCTGAGCTGTCAGCACAGACCCTGATGCTGGGCTCGAACTCCCAAAGTGCGAGATCATAACCTGAGCCAAAGTCGGTTGCTTAACCAACTGAGCCACCCAAGTGCCCCAGATTTCCTCACCTTCTAATTCTTCTATTGATTACAAAAATGTTTTTGACTATTGCATATTTTTTAATTTCTAAGAGCACTTTTTTTTTCTGTTGTTTCATAAATGTTCATTTTTCTGTACTTTCCTGTTCTTTTTCCACGGACACAATTGTTTCCCTCTTTTTTCCTCTGAGGTTATTAATAATAGTTTTTGTACTAATTATAAATTTGGGGAGTTTCTTCTGCTCCCTGTTTTCCCTGTTTCCTCTGAAACTCCCTCCATCCCTCAGTTTGCTTTGCTTTGTGGGTTTTGTTGTTGTTGTTGTTGTTTCGATGAAAGCAAGTATCTGGTGATCCTTGCTGTCAGTTGTTGTTGTTTTTTTTTTTAATATTAAAGAGTGAGGTTTAAAAGTAGATTGGGGGCTCCTGGCTGGCTCAGTCTGTAAAACATGCAACTCTTGATCTCAGGGTCGTGAGTTTGAGCCCCGCATTGGGTATAGAGATTACTTAAAAATAAAATCTTAAGAATAAATAAATAAAAACAAGAGTTGAAATCTCTGTAAGTATGTGTGTGTGTTGACTACTAAGCTTCGCTGAAGCGTTATTAGACAGGTATGTGGCTGTTTTGCTGGGGACTCCTCCACTGTCAGTACCCGTGGGTCTTTTAATTTTCATACAGAGAAGTTTTCCAATCTTCTTCCAGGGACAAAGTTAGGAGCCTGGTTGCCAGCGTTCTGGGAACGAACAGGGAAAAGGGGATGAGAGGGTCTTACAGTTTAACAAATCCCCCCTGATTACAGTACAGTCTGGCAACCCCTCGTCTCAGCTGTGCCCAAATCTAGAGCCTCACATTTCAACCTCCTGCCAAGTTGGAAAAGGGCAATCACCTGGCTGTAGAGGTTTAGGGAGGAGACTGAGGAGTCTTACTCCTTCTACTTTCATCCAAACCTCCTCTTTTCAGCCCCATCCTACAACCTGCTTTCAGAGGTATCCCGTGTCTCCAGTTCCTGACCTGTTCTTGGGTTCTGATGTGCCAATAGGCCATCACCACCATCTATTTCCAGAGCATTTTCATCACCCCCCAAAAGAAACCCCATATGCGTTAAGTAATCACTCCAAATATGGATTTGCCTATTCTGAATATTTCAGATAAATGGGATTATACAATAGGGGGCTTTTTGCATCTGGCTTCTTTCCCCACGTATAGTGTTTTCAAGGTTCACCCGTGTTGTAACATGTATCAATACTTCATTCCTTTTTATTTATTTATTTATTTATTTATTTATTTATTTATTTATTTTTAATGTTGATTTTTATTTTTGAGAGAGAGAGAGAGAGACAGAGCGTGAGCGGGGGAGGGGCAGAGAGAAAGGGAGACACAGAATCGGAAGCAGGCTCCAGGCTCTGAGCTGTCAGCACAGAGAGCCCAATGTAGGGCTTGAACTCACAGATGAGATCATGACCTGAGCCAAAGTTGGACGTTTAACCAACTGAGCCACCCGGGTGCCCCTTTACTTCATTCCTTTCTATAGCTGAGTAAGACTTCATTGTATGGCTAGGCCACATTTTGTGTATCCATTTGTTAGTTGATGGACATTTTGGTTGTTTCCCCTTTTTGGCTATTACGGTCAATGTTGCTATCAACATTCGTGTATAAGTTTTTGTTTGAATATATGTCTTCCGTTCTCCTGGGTATATTCTGAGTAGTGGAATTGCTGGGTCATCTGGCAACTTTGCATTTAACTTTTTGAGGAACTGCCAAACTGTTTTCCACAGTGGCTGCCCCATTTTACATTCCCACCCATAATGTATAAGGGTGACAATTTTTCCACATCCATACCGACACTTGTTATTTTCAGTTATTATTATTATTACTGCATGTGAAGTGGGTGTGAAATGGTATTTCATTGCGGTTTTGATTTGCATTTCCTCTAACAACTAATAATATTGAGCATCTTTTTGTGTGTTTATTGGCCATTAATATATCTTCTTTCCAGAATGTCTATTCAAATCTTGTACCCATTTTTTAATCACATTGTTTGTCTTTTTGTCATTGTGTTGTAAGAGGTCTTTATATAGTCTCAGATTCTAGACCCTTATCAGACACATGATTTGCAAATATTTTCTCCCATTCTGTGAATTGTCTTTTCACTTTCTTCATAGTGTCCTTTAATACATAAAAGTTTTTAATGTGATGAAATTAATCTATTTTCTCTTTGGTTGCTGTGCTTTTTTGGTCTCATATCTGAGAACCCATTGCTAAATCCAAGGTCATACAGATTTACTCCTATGCTTTCTTCCAAGAGTTTTATAGTTTTATTTAGCTCTTACATTTAGGTCTTTGATCCATTTAATTTTTAAAAAAATATTTTTAAAGTTTATTTACTTATTTTGAAAGAGAGAGAGTGAGTGGAGGAGGGGCAGAGAGATCATGACCTGAGCTGAAGTTGGTTGCTTAACTGACTGAGCCACCCAGGTGCCCCTAATTTGTTGTTGTTGTTGTTGTTGTTGTTGTTGTTAAGTAGCCTCCATGCCCAATGTGGGGCTTGAACTCACAACCCTGACTAAGATCAAGAGTCACATGTTCTACTGACTAAGCCAACCAGGTGCCTGTGAGTTAATTTTTGTATATGGTGTGAGGCAGGGGTCCAGGTTCTCCCGTTTCTTTCTTTCTTTTTTTTGTATGTGCAACCATCACTACTAATGCCAGAACATTTTCATCATCCCCAAAGGAAACCCTGTGACCACTAAACAGTCATTCATTCCTTTCCTTTGTGAGTTTATACCTTCCCCCGGCCCCCAATCCACTTACTGCCATTTTAGTGAAGTTGCAGGAGTAAGTAGAGATAAACACATGCGATCCATCCTCATTTAGCCAGAAACCTCTTCTTCCTTTCAAAGTGCGACAACTCTCACTTTCGTTAGGCAGATTCCGGGGCCAGGCGCTCTGAGAGGGCTTTCTGGAGAAAGGAAATTTGATCTGAGCCTTAAAGATGTCTACAATTCCAGTGGAAGTTAAGGAGATAAAGGAGAGAAAGAATGAGAAGGGAGAGTTGGGGAGAAGGAAGGGGAAGGAAGGGAGAGGAAGGACTCTGGTGCTAGCACTAGAAGAATTTAATTAGATAAAAATCTGGTGTCTTATCCCTTGCCTGTAGATCTATTACCTCTGCTTGAGTTTCACTGAAAAGCAGCCCTTTTCTTAGAACCCTAAGGAATGTGACCTGGCCTTGAGCGCAGTGAGAAAAAGGTTCTGGGAATTTTGGACCTCCCTCTGCAACTAACCTGGGAAGGTGCCAGGCCTGAAGAGACAAGGGCAGCTTTCAAGAACAAAGAGATGTATGCTGGATATAAAATTTATCTATTTGCAAGTTGTGCCACACCAAGTCAGCTGGTGCTGACTCAGTTTTCTCATCTGTAAAATGTTCTATCTAGCAGCGTTATTGGAGAATTAAGATACAAGGCATCCCTCACTTTCTGAAAGTACGTTAGTATCTGTTTTTGCTAACTGAAAGAAATAAGAGGATTTCATTCCCCCCCCCCAAAAAAACGCCTCTACTAATAATAAGTGTTTCATAAAAGTGAAATGGCCAGTTGGACTTATGAAAGATTGCATAGGAACCCTCTACTTTCAGATGCCGGGGGGCGGGGGGCAGGGGAACACCTGTATTTGCAGTGTTTAGCAGAGTGCGAGGCCCAGAGAATTTTTTTATTTTTAATTAATTTTCTTAACGTTTATTCCTTTTTGAGAGACAGAGAGAAACAGAGCCTGAGTGAGGCAGGGGCAGAGAGAGAGGGAGACACAGAATCTGAAGCAGGCTCCAGGCTCTGAGCTGTCAGCACAGAGCCTGCCTGATGCAGGGCTCGAACTCACCAACCATGAGATTATGACCTGAGCTGAAGTTGGATGCTTAACCCAATGAGCCACCCAGGCGCCCCTCAGAGGAGAATTTTTTAAATGTCAGTTTTCTTCTGTTTCCTTCTTTGGCAATTTAAGGTAAACAATATGGATGGAATCTCAACCAAGGTCTCGAGTGCCTATCTAAGGAGCTTGGACTGAAGCTGTAAGCAATGAGGAATTATAGGAGATTTGTGAGTGGAAGAGTGACAAATATATCTATGCTTTGGATATATCCCTTCCAGAAGAAGAGAGTCCAAGCATAATGCAAGAGAGGGAGTCCTGAGCCCCAGCTCTACATCTAAGTGACTCCATTTTCTAATGTGCCCAACACATATGAAAGGTCTCCAACAGTGTTTCCCTAGTGGGCTGTGAGTTGTGTGAAAGCTTAATCCCTAAGGCAAACAGGAAAGCAGCTTGTCTTCTTAGAGACAGACCTGACCGTGGATGTTCCCCAAACATGAAGGGCTGGTGTAGCCAGCCTGAGCTGCCACCTGGGGGATGAGATGGGACTTTTGAGAAGCTCTAGAGAGTGTGACAATGGCCGAAGCCCAGAGGGCCCCCCTGGCGCTGCCCTCCAGAGAGAAGGAATGCCAAGTGCCTGAGGACAATTTTGAAACCATACGGACACTCATTAAGAACATTTTCTCATGAAGGATGACCAACCTCATCCACGCCCTCTGGGTTGAGCCATGGACACAGGTGGAGCGAGAGAATCACCTGGAATGACTCTTCTGTCCACTAGAGGGAATCCCAGGCTAGAGATGGGGAGTCCTGTGTGTAGGAGCCCTGAGGCTGGAAGAAGGCACGGAGGGAGCTGCCAGCCAGGGGACCCGAGTGACCCTGGCTCAAAGTTGACGGGAGTTAGCGTGTGTCAGCTGGGTGAGAGCCGAGTTTTACATTTCCAGGAATTGTGCGAGCTGTTTGTTAAGCCCGGTCATTAAAAATTAAATTCTGTGAATTGACACTTAAGTTAAATGTTAAAAACAAAGGTAGTCAAGACCCCAAACTCACCCTTCCCTACTTATTTTACTGTTACCTCTCTATTGAATCTGTTACGTCAGCAGTACTGTATAATGGTGTGCTCTGTCCAATTTCAACTGTGGTAGCTTGAAAGTGGCCATGGTAGAATATCTGCTCCATGGAAACCCGCAAATACTACAAATTGGGGCTCCACGCCCCCTCCCCCCAATCCCGTGCCAGTTGTTAAATATTTGCCAGGACATCACTGCCTCGGCCTCTCCCACATCAGGTGTCGCGGGGAGGAGATGAGCTTTCCCAGTGGTCTTGCCAACACAGACACACTCAGATGTCCCCATGGAAGGAAGCACCCAATTGAAGCAGGCAGAGGCTGTTGAGGGGTACAGCAGTGGAGAGCACTGTTGTGTTGTTGCAGGCAGTTGGCCCAGGGGTCCTCACCCAGGCTCGGGCTTTGTGCAAGCTCTTCCTTCCACCTGAAACCTGTTTATGCTTAAGTGTTCAGGCATGCCTTTCTGTCTGCATAGCAACGAAGTGAGTTTCTAGATCATCCAACCCTAGAAAGTGTTCCCCATCAGAAGGGGGGGTTTCTTGAGGGCCAGGGAAACTCCCACCAGGGTCCCAGGCCTGCTGCAAATCCCTGCTCCGGAAGTGTTGGAGCAGCTACACAGAACACTGCAGCACCAGGCAAGACACTGGAGTCCTGCAGATCGGGGCTGGGTCACCCCGTTGCCACATGACCTGAGAGAGGCACTTAACCAGTCTGGTCTCTGGTCTCCTAACTTGTGAAATAAGGAGAAGAATGATCATCTTGCCTTGCATGGCCGCGGTGTCCATTAAACGCGATTATCCATGCAAAACTCTCAGCCGGTGATTCAGTCACCTAGAAGGTGTTCAATGATGTAGAAGCTATTGTCATACTCAAAGGCAGGGTGTGGGGTGGGGAGGAGGGTGTGAATTTAAGTTGGCTCCGAGTGCCGAGTGCCGGACCACCTTGACGCTCTGTGTTTCAGGAGGGAGGGCAGGAGGGGTAGGGCCAGGAGGCAACAAATCCGTGGTGGTACCGCTGGCCTTCTCGCCCCAAGCCCACAGCCAGGAAGTGGACTCGAACTGGAAACCGGCCCTCAGGCCAGGACTCGGCCAAACACTGGGCGACCGGCAAGGGCGCCTCCTCCGTACCCCCTTACCCCTCCCCCGCCTCCAGGGCTGGGACTTGGGGGCGGGAGGGCCGGCAGGCAGCCGGACGTCCAAGGGCCGGGGCTGGGCGCAGGAAGCGGCGGCAGGCCTGTCCTGGAGCCTCAAAGCGGCGGAAGGGAGGGAGCGGCCGGCACCTGCATTGTGCGAGCCCCGCTCCCTGCTGGGCCGCCAGGGACTCCCCGGGGCGCGTTCCTGGCATCCGCTGCTGGGGCAGGACGGCGGCAGTCAGGCAGGTAGTAATAACTGGGCAGAGAAGGCTAGAGCTGCACTTTCATTCGTTTATTGGTGCATTCATCAATTTTTGAGCTATGGCAGGAGCAGCAGCGCAAAACCAGTCCATGACCCAAGGACCCTCCCACTTCGTGGCTCTGTGGCCAGATGGCTGGGTTGGAATCCTTGCTCCTTTCCCTCACTAGCTGTGTAACTTGGGCAAATTACTTGGTCCCTCTGTGCCTCATCAGGTGGAGTGTTGGATTAAATGAATTGCATGTGAAGCATTTGGAACCAGTCTGGAACTGGTAAGCATTCATTAAGTGCAGGATTTTTTTTTTTTAATTTATTTAATTTATTTATTTTTTAGATTTTATTTTTAAGTAATCTCCACACTCAACGTGGGACTTGAACTCATAACGGGGAGATCAAGAGTCCGACGCTCTTCCGACTGAGCCAGCCAGATGCCCCAAGTGTAGGATTTTTTTTTTTTTAATAATTTTTATTATTGCAAAAGACCATTTCGAGAGCAGCATGGAGGGCGCACTTAGAGGGCCCCAAAGTTGCATACTGGAGGCTGAACACTGGTTTTGAAGATTAAAAAAAAAAACTTTTTTAACGTTTATTCATTTTTTGAGAGACAGAGACAGAGCGTGAGCAGGGGAGGGGCAGAGAGAGAAGGAGACACGGAATCCGAAGCAGGCTCCAGGCTCTGAGCTGTCAGCACAGAGCCCGATGTGGGGCTCGAACCCACAAACTGTGAGATCATGACCTGAGCCGATGTCGGACGTTTCACCGACTGAGCCACACAAGTACCCCTCAAAGATTTTTAAAAACTAATTGCTAACATTTAAAATTGTGAGATCTTACCTAAAACTCAGATTTTGGCTTCTTTTAAAAAGGCTGAAGGTCTGGGAAGCTTGTATTTCCTAAGCTGTTATTGTATTATTGTATTTTGCTAGAAGTAGTTTTTTGTTGTTTTTTTTTTTTTTTACATATAGTGTTTATTTATTTATTTAAAAATTTTTAAATATTTACTTTTAAGAGAGACAGAGAGACAGAGTGTGAGTGGGGGAGGGGCAGAGAGAGAGAGACACACAGAATCTGAAGCAGGCTCCAGACTCTGAGCTGTCAGCACTGAGCCTGACACGGGGCTGGAACTCACAGACTGTGAGATCATGACCTGAGCTGAAGTCGGATGCCTAACCAACTGAGCCACCCAGGTGCCCCCAGAGTGTATTTTTGTATGTCTCTTGCAACGTGGTGTTAACTTTTGGACCAGAAAAAAACAAAAAAACCAAAACCAAAATCAAAAACCTCTTAGGCAACTCCCCTGTTGCAAAGGTCTGCAAGACAAGTTTATTTTGAAAGGCAGATACTGTATTTACGTTGTGATTGTTGATTGTCAGATTTTAAAATGTTGCCTTCTGGAACACGTTCTCCTTCTGAAAGATGTCTCAAACATTGCAGAATGAGGCAGTTTATGCCATTTGAGTCCCCTGAATCAAGGAAAGGACCTGCAGGCCTTTGAGCTTTCCCAGCTGGGCTGGAGGTCAGAAGTGACAGGGTGGAAGATGTGGAGACATTAGCAGAAAGTGGAGCAGAGATGGAGAGAAGGAACAGACAGGCTGTAGGCATTTAGAAAACAGAACTGATAAGGTGTGGTGTGCAGAGGAGAGAGAGGAGACAAAGCCTGGGAGCACGGGTGGGAGGAAGGCCCATTCACTGACCCGAGGGTCCAGAGGAGGCGAATGAGTTCATTTAGCCCCGCGGGGTCTAAAAGTCTGGGCCAGTTATGAGACCAGTGGGATAGAGGGGGTCTGGTGCTCGGGAGAAAGAGCTGGCCTTAGGATGTATTGTTGGTGACAAGGAAGTCCTGTGGGCATGTGGAGGAGAGCAGGAGGCCCAGGATGGACCCCGAGGACCTGTTAACATTAAGGGATTAAGGACATTTAAGGGATTACAAGGGGAAGGAGAGGAGTCTACAGGCTCTGCGGGATCCAGGTGCCTCCCTAGGTGGCCTTTGCCTCCATCCTGTAGGACTGGACCCCTCCTCAAGACCTCCCTGCACAGATAGACTGAGGGATAGGTGGGGAGCAGGGTTTCTGACTGGAGCCTGCTGTAGCCCAATAAAGGGTGAGGTGGGACAAGACCCCAGGCTGGTTCAGGACATCTGAGCATCCTTCAGAAGTTCCTTCCTTCCTCCAGGGTCACTTAGTGGGCCTCTGGGACACTACCGGGAAGGAGAGTTCAGAGGAGAAGCCCACCTGGGCCCACTGGCTGGAGAATAAGCAAAGAGGGCATCCAGGACATTTTTCTCAGCTGCAGGGAAATTGGAAGGCTGGAGGTACCTGGAGCTACCTATCACATGATAGGATACTTGGCAGGTCAGGCTAGGTCACCCCTTATGGCCAGGAAGTATTGAGATTGTCACTGATAGAGGCCAGTGATCTTTCTCGGGAGCCAGAGATCTGGGCTGGGGCATGGCTGAGCTTTGAAAAATTAATTGGCCCTTACCATGTGCCAAATATCATCATACATGTTTATAAAGACTCTATGAAGAAAATGAAAATTTCCCCATTCTACAGAAGAAAAAACTGAGGCTCATAAGGCATAAATAACATGCAAAGACATGCAGCTGGTGAGAGGCCTAGTTGGGAGGACAAGGCTGGAGCTTGGGCTCTGTCCCTACAGTTTCTCCTGGGGCGACCCCACTTCTGCAATAGCCCTCCCAGCCTCCCCGACATTTGAGCTCTGCCCTGAGGGTCCTCCTAGGCTCACCTTCTCCCTCATAATCAAAAAGTGATCACCAAATCCTGTCAATCATACCCCCTCTGCAGACCTTGCATCTGTGTCCTTCCCTCCAGTCCCAGAGTGACTGCCCCAGCTTGGGCCTCATGATCTCCTGCCCTGGCTATCAGCCTCCTCCTTGGTCCCCCTGCCTTCCAGCTCTCCCTTTCCCCTCCCCAGGCCCTCATCCACACCAGCAGCCAGAGGGCTCTTCTCAAACACAAGTCTGACCCAGTCATTGTCCTTAACACCTGTCCATGATGTCCTGTTGTCCTCTGAATAAAGCCCAAATTCCCAAGTGGGTCATCAGGCCCTGTGGACTCTGGTCACCAGCCTTGCCAGCCTCGTGCTCACTGATCCCTGGACTGTTCCAGCCAAATGGGATGTTAACTCCCCCTCCTCTGAACAGACCCTGGGCTAGGCTTCCTGGCCTCGGGGCCTCTGTTCCCAGTGCCAGCCTGGCTTACCGTAATCTCCCTTGTCCATCTCTGGTGACTGAAGTTCTGGCTACCCTTGAAAGCCTCGCTGCACAGAGGGTCCTTTTGCTGGAGCCTAATGTGCCTTGGATTAAAGTTCTTTGTGTCCCTGTCTCTCTTTCCTGCTGAGTGGCGTGAGCTTCTGTGCATCCCTCCCTTGGTGCCCAGCGTGTTACCTGACATAGTGGGGAGGCTCTGAAAACGTGGGATGGGAGCACCTTAGTCTCGATCTCCCTTCCGTCTGTTCCGGCTCTGGCATGGCCTGGAGTCACTTCAGAGCCAGCTGCAGCTGCAGGTCTAGCTCCTGGCTCAGACCCATCTCTGATTCCAGCTCTGACCTGCTGCAAGCTGGAGATCCAGCTCCAGGCCTAGCACCAGCTTTGGCTTAATATCCAGGACTAATATGGGCTTAGTCCATGGCATTGGGTCCAAACTCACAACCCATTCATCTGTTTCCTACCCTCCCTTTTATTTTTCTTCTTCTTCTTCTTCTTTTTTTTTTTTTTAAAGTAAACTCTACTCTCAACATGGAGCTTAAGCTCGCTACCTCGAGATCAAGAATTGCCTGCTCCAACGAGCGAGCCAGCCAGGCGCCCTGTGTTTCCTACCCCCCGCCCCCATCCCCAGCTCCACTTTCCTGGGCTGAAGTTTCCCACCTCAGTTCCAGGTTTCCCCTGCATTCCTATGAAGCCTTTTGTAAGCTAAAATGGCGTAAAGAAGCAATGGCCATGAACTTATATGGAAAAATTCTTCAGCATTCCCACACCCAAAAGCTTCTGTTAGGCTTTTCTGATACTTTAGGACACATCTCGCTAGTGTATGTGCAAAATGAATCCGAGATTAAAGCATAGATGCTTACAGACACGGTTCAGATCTCTGGTGGCTGGATGCTGAGAGGCTGAGTGTACTTCCTGGGGAAGGAGCTTGGTGGGGCCACTCTGGCTGTCAGGGGTTCACGCTGCTTCTGTGACAGCTTGATGCCAAACACTGAGCACTATTTTGGCTATTTACCCTTTTTGTTCTTTTCTTTTAGAGTGAGAGAGCGTGCAAGTGGGGGAGAGGGGCAGAGGGAGAGAGAGGATCTCAAGCAGGCTCCATGCTCAGCATGGAGCCCAGCGTGGGGCTCCATCCCAGGACCTGTGGCCCCATGACCTGAGCTGATATCAAGAGTCAGAGGCTCAACTGACTGAGCCACCCAGGTGTCCCATTTTTTGTTTTGGGGGTTTTTTGTTTGTTTGTTTTTTTCATCTTTTATAAAAGTGAAAATCCCCCTTGAATTTCTTTGGTTAGTAAAAAAAATAAACAACAGGTACTGATGTAGGTCTTTTGTAAAAGCAAAGTGGCATTTCATGCAAATGTTTGAAAAGCATGGGGTGTCTGTACTCTCCAGTTAGAAGGAAGGAGAGAGACTGGGAAAAGACCACAACAGGGCCCCATGTGGCCGGTCTGCTTCTGGGATTACGCCTGCCCTGGAGCTGCCTTGCTGCATGCAGCATCCCAGCCCAACCTCAAGGCCCTGGTGCTGTAGGGACAACTAGTCCCAGGTTCAGAGCAAGACCCTACCACTTACTGGCTGTGAGGCTTTGAGCACCTCCTTGGGCCCCGATTCTCTTGTCTATAAAACAAGAGAACAGATGACATGAGAATGATAGGAGACAATGCTGTGGAGGTCTGGACATGGTGCCTGGCACACAGTAGATGTCAATAACCGCCAGGGCCTTTCCCCCTCCCTGTTTTTCCAGATCCACCAGGTCAGCTCCTGTGGGTGCCCTGCACATTCCACAGTGCTCATTGCGTAAGGGCTGTCCTGCCACTATGACATTGGTGGCCCTGGCACAGCCTTGCTTCCAAGCTTCTGGCTGGGACTGTTGTCCCTAGGACATCTTGGGCAGTGGGGGCAGAGCCAAGGCACCACACTGGAGCCCCTGCCTAGAACTCCATGTCCCTGACGTCAGGGGCAAACATGGCTCCACAGGGTGCTGGGGAAAAGGCTGGTCTTCCTTCTTTGCTGTGGGCTGAGTGTATGTATTTGGGTTGCGGAGGTAGGGGTGCTTCCTTCTCCCCTCTGACTACCTCCTGAGTTCTGTCCATCAAAGCTCGGAAGGCAAGGGTTCCTATGCATAAGGGAACTTGGGGGCCCCTGTACCTTAAACACAGGGCCCAACATCAATGGGGGACTGGGTGTGATGTGTACATAGGTAAGTGAATATGGAGGTATGGATGTATTTGTGCATGGTGTATGGTAAATACAGGCATGTTAGAATATCACGTGTAACACGTATATGTCTGTGTGCAATGTACACGGGTCTCGAAGTGATGTGGGTAGTTGGAGG
Source organism: Panthera leo (assembly GCF_018350215.1). Taxonomy (NCBI): domain Eukaryota; kingdom Metazoa; phylum Chordata; class Mammalia; order Carnivora; family Felidae; genus Panthera; species Panthera leo. The sequence continues at coordinate 30,718,061 of NC_056686.1, forward strand.
GCCATGTCTACATGTAGCACATATGTAGTGTGTGTAGGTGACTTTTGCGTGTGAATACCTGTACGTGGGGCGACAGATGTAGATCTGGGTACGTGGTCTAAGCAATGTGTGTTGGTGTGTCTGTATATGATGTGTGTGTCTTGTGTGAGCCAGATCAGGGGGAGAGCATGAACTGGAGAGTTCTTTTAGGCAGTGGGGAAGTGTTGGTGTATTTAGGATTCCCTGCTGAATTCTCTGAGGTGGCCCGGCCAAGGTCATGGTCTACTTGCTGCAAGAGCAAAGAAGGGCAGTAGGGGCAGAGTCAAGGGGGTTGGGTCTATTCTCCAAAGAGCCAGATGCTTCACACTCAGCTGACTATCTTGCCCTGATGTCTGGGGGGAAAAAAAAAACACCAGGGAAATAAACACAACCTTTGGAAGTCCTGGTGATGTGTATGGGGAGGCTTCTACAGCTGGTAGCTCATGTGGGCAATGCCCTGCCTTTGACCGGCCGCTAAGGCTTGTGAGGCCAATGGCCTTGCTGCCATTAACTGCTCCTAGATGATTACCTAAGTACTGCAGCCCCATTCCAGAATTTCCACAGTATTCCTGCTGAATCTCTGTTCATCAAAGCTCATAAGGCACAGGTTCCTACGGTTAAGAGAACTGGGGAACCCTGACCCCCAAACACAGGAACCAACATCAATGGGAGGGTCTGGGGGTGACACATAGGTGAGTGAATGCATAGGTGTGGATGTATTTGTGGCATGGTCGTGTCGCAATTGCAAATTGGTATCTCTTGGGACCCCAGGCCCCAGAAGGAAAGTTAAGGGACTTTTTTTTTTTTTAAAGTTTGTTTATTTTTGACAGAGAGTTCGAGCACAAGCTGGGGAGGGGCAGAGAGAGAGGGAGACACAGAATCCGAAGCAGGCTCCAGGCTCCGAGATGTCAGCACAGAGCCTGACGTGGGGCTCAAACTCACGAACTGTGAGATCATGACCTGGGCCGAAGTCAAACGCTTAACCGACTGAGCCACCCAGGCGCCCCTAAGGGACTTCTAAAGCCGCATCGCACCTAGGCTGTTGATCTCTAGAGAAACCTAATTTTAAACAGGTTGGCCCTCCCTGCCCCACCCCTTGGTGCGTCTCTTTCCTCAGAATGCACCAGGACTCCCCCTCTCAAAATGACTCCTCAGATAATGTGATCTTGTCTGTATTTTCCATTGCTCCCTAAGATGCACTCCATGCTGGAGATGCCTTGAACCACTTGCATTTCCAAGAATGACTGCCTAAAATGGGCTACTCCGCCTGGCTGACTCTGATTCATCCCTCAAAATTCAGGCTAAGTGTCAGGTCCTCAGGGAAATTTCTGAGGCTGAAACTGCTAGTTGTCCCCTAATACCCAATTATTCTGCTTGCCCTTAGTCATAAAATTCTGATTTTTAGCTGGGCACCTGGCTGGCCTGGAGTAAAAACCCTATTTCCCAGAATTCCTTGCAGCTACGTGTGACTCTGTGACTGAATGTGGGCCAACAGCTTGTGGGCACGACTGTTCTGTGCAACTTTCAGAAACTGTTTTTTATCTTATTTTTTACTTAAAAAAATTTTTTTTTAAGTTTTATTTTCACTTATTTTTTGAGACAGATAGAGAGCAAACAGGGGAGGGACAGAGAGAGAGGGAGACAGAAGCCCAAGCAGGCTCTGGGCCGTCAGCGCGGAGCCCGATGCGGGGCTCAAACTCACAAACCACGAGATCATGACCTGAGCTGAAATCAAGAGTCAGAGGCTTAACCCACTGAGCCACCCAGGCGCCCCAGGAACTGTTTTTTAAAGGGAGTGTGTGTTGTTTTTCACACCTTCCTCCTTCCAACTCACATGGAAGCCACGCTGGCCAGTGAGATAGAAACATTGTGTTAAGGATGGCAGAGGATGATGGGGCAATAGAACAGAAAGCACTGAGCTGTGATGATCATGGAGCCGCCATACTAGCTCGTGACGTGGCTGTGATTGGGGAATTTTGTCACCTACAGCCAAACTCAAGCCTAGCTGATACATTTCCCTGGTACCAGCCGTCTCTTCTCTTGTCCCTCAGCTCTCTCTGACGACACACTCCATTCCAATTGCCTGGTTCTATTTGTCCATCCGACTGTGATCTCACAAGGCCGGGGTCTGTGTCATCTACCAAGCACGGTGCCTAACAGACCCAAAAACGTCAGTTGTATTAACAACTGTGTGAAATACACATTCAGGCATCCAGGTTGGGTGAAGCCGTAGTTCGGGGAGTTATTGGTGTAATATGGTCACTGATGGGGTGGGAGAGGATGGGGTAAAGAGGAAAGAGGGTTGAAGGAAGAGGTCCTCAGAGTTCTAACATCTAAGGTTGAGGAGGAAAAGCCCTCCTGGGTCTGTGCTGAGGCCACCTCTGCCCAAAGTTAAGGGACTAGCGTTGAGGGAAGCAGGGGTCAAGGGTTCAGGGTTCTAGAGTCCAGGACATCTGGGTTTCCATCCTGGCTCTGCCACTCACTAGCTCTCTGACCTTGAGCAAGTTAACTACTCAATCTCAGTCTCTTTATCTGCAGAGGAGAGAATAATAAAGAACTTACCTCACGGGGTTGTTGTGAAGTTAAAATTAGAGAATTCACGTAAATCACATAGCACGGTGCTTGGCATAGAGTGAGTGGTTAGCAAATGTTGGCCATTATGATTCTTGTTACTATGGTCTTTCTTGCATTCATTAACTCACTTAACAAACAAGCTCTAGGCATTCTTCCACATGTGCCCAGTGCTTCAGCCAAAATGTATTTCCTGAGATTTCCTAACACTTACCATTCTCCCTCACCCCCTTTGGCTTTGCACATGCTGTTTGCTCTGCCTGACGTGCCCTTCACTCTCCTCATCTGCCTGGCACACTTGCCCTTTGAGCCTCAGCTAATAGTTCATATCCTTAAGGACTTGCTGAGACCTCCTAGGCTAGGTTGGAAGCCTCTGGGCTTGCACATGACCATGGCCGTCTCATTGCACAACTCCAGTGGGGGACCAGTCATATAGACCTTTTTGGCTGTGTGATGTGGCAATCTTGCCTGTATCAGTCCTCTGTTTACCTTTATCGTAATTTTTATCAGCCTTTTACTGTAATGATTTATTTACCTGTTGATCTCTCTCTCTAGACTCTGAACTCCTTAAGGACTCTGCCTGACACTGAGGCAGGGCTCAGAGAATGTTCATCTGAATGAAGGGATCCTAGCCTCATCCCTGCATCCTGGGGTTCCCAGTCTGGCTGGGGAGACAGAATGAACAAACAAAACATATCAAGAACTGAGTATGACCAGGAGGTTCACAGCCCTGTGTGTTTCAGACAGAGGCGTTCCCACGATGGACAAAGAGAGCTCTAAGAGAGGATGCGGTGGTCAGAGCGGGGAACTGGAGCGGAGATGTAAATTCTGGATTGTTCTTCTCAGATGTGGGAAGAATTCTTGCCTTCCACCGCCCCTGACTTTCATTTGGTCCAAAAATAAGGACATCATCTTTTCAAAGCTCTTACAAGGACAATGTATATCCAAGAGGAACCAGCATAGATTGAGGTCTTTGCCAGGCCAGTTGTTAGGCTGGGCCACAGCCTGAAGCAAGAGGAGGTACCCAGAGGATCTGACATTGCTCTGAAACTTAATTCGAGTTACCCCCACTACGGGCTAGGTACCAGATTATGGGGCTCTTAGGAAAGTGTTTCTCCTCCTCAACATGGATTTACACTATACTGTTGCTGAGAATAAACAGTTGTGTTTTGTGTGCCTGTGTGTATGTGTGTGTATTTGATCTGCATTTAACCACCCTCCTGACATTCCCACTCACCCCAAAAGGCCAAATCTGAACAATGAGGAGGAGGCATAGCTTGTCATTTCTCATTGGTGGAAAGACTTTAAAGAGACAGGACACTGAGAGTCAAAATTTCCAAGCCCATCCTGGGCTGTTTGGTGCAGGCTATTTGCCTGTACCCCTCCATGCTCCTGCTAGGATAGTCTTTTAGACTGAATAACTCAGACTTTGGGAAGTGTTCTGCTAAGTGTTTCTTATCCTGTTGATCCTATCCCATGTGGCTTAGGGGGTGAGGCTTCCTGAACAGAGCCTGATGTAGATTTTGCCCAGGGGAGAACTGAAAAGGTGGTCTCTTTCAGTGAGTGTAAGGGAAGGAAGATCTGAGACGGGAGAATAAAGTTAGGAACCGAGTGTACTCACAAGGAGACATCCTGTTAACAGGTTTTGGTTGTTTTTCCCTTGGGCAGTCACATGACATGCACAATTTAAAATGATTTCTTCTAGTTGTATTTCCCTACAGGAATTCCTGCCCCTTCAGTGAAGTCTGTCACAGGCATGTGGGCCTTGCCTTCATGGTAGCTCATGGAGTGAGCATATGCAGCAGTGGGGCTGGGGAGGAGTCCTTCTGGGTGCAAGGCTCCTGAGCAGGCATGGGAGGAAGACAACCTTACCTGAAGAGGAATAAAACGTGGAGCAGTCCATTTTAAGGGACAAGGCAGTCAGGTTAAGGGTGAGGGTGCAAGTAAAGCTTAGGGTGAGCCATGGGAACTACCTTTTCTGGGGACTGAGAGCTTCAAGTCCAACTCCTGGCCGGAACAGAGGGTGGGGTGAAGTTTCAGGAATGAGGTGGGAAAGGGGGGGGCTGGGGACCCCTCAGTCTCCGTCCCAGCCCCTGGTTGTGGCTTGCCTTCCCACAGGGAGCCAGGCGTTGGCCTGTGCCTATGTGTCCTCATTGCCCTTTGCTCTGTGGGAAGGTCCTGATAGCAAGCAGAATGGATCGTGGCTACCGGAGGACACTTCCACGTGCCACTGGCCCTACCCTTCACCTTTCGTTTTTTCCTGATGGCCAGGAAGTCTTTGGGCAGCTCAAGGAAGGCTGCTACTACCTTCACTTTGGCCCTGTCACTCAGAAGGAGTAAGCAAAGCCAAAAGTCTCCAAAAAGAAGTGGGGTGAGGGGAGAGGCTCAAGAATTTGCTATTTTCCCTTCTTTGGCCTCCTGTTCCCACCCAACATAAGCCCAGAGCCTGGAGTTCAGAGGAGAGATCATAATTTACCACCTAAGGTTTAGAATCCAGCCCAGCCCAGCCCCAAAGTCCAGCCCAAAGCTTAGAACACAGAGCCGAAACAAGCCCAGACGGGTCAAAAGTCCAGCTCAGAAGCCAGCACTAAAGCCCAGAACCCAGGGGTGCCTGGGTGGCTCAGTTGGTTGAATGTCTGACTCCTGATGTGGGCTCAGGTCATGATCCCAGGGTTGTGGGATCGAGCTCTGCATCGGGCTCTGTGCTGAGCAGGGAGCCTGCTTAGGATTCTCTTTCTCTCTCCCTCTGCCCCCCTCACCAGACCCAAAGACCAGAGCTCAGGACTTAGAACCGAGTCCTGGGTGTATAATCCAGGTCACAGCCTAGAACCCAGAGCCAGAGGGCCAGAAGCTCAGAGCCAGAATTCAGACTAAAGCTAAGCCCAAAGTCCAGAGCCCAAAGCAACCCAGAAGCTACTCAAAAGCCTAGAACACAACACAGACCCATCTTAGTTCCAGGACACAGAGTCCAGCCTAATAGTTATGGGGGTGCATAGAACTCCACACCCAGCCCACAGCCTAGCAGACCCCGGATGTTCCTCCTAGCAGCAGTTAGCGATAGACCAAGGCTGCAAGATGAGGAGGAGGAATTCCAGATTTCAACCCTACTCCTGGCAGGAGGGGGACAAGGAGCTGGTGTTTGTGTGGTGGCAAGGGGAGTGTTCTGTGGTTCTCCTAGCCCTGGTCTGGAGGGTCCATACTGGAGACTCAGACATCAGGCAAAACATGGCCTAGGGCTTTCTCTGCAAGGACTACCCCTTGGAATCTCAATGGGATGGGAAGCAATCCCAATGCTGCTGACTTGCTGTGTGACTTTGAGAAAGTCCCTTCCCTTCTCTGGTCTTACTTTTCCCAAAAAGGCAATCAGAAAGTGTTTTATTTAGACTCATAGACCCAGAAACACAGAAGGGCCTATTACAGATAGCCCCTTCATTCATTTAATCTTTCATTCATCAAATATTTGTTGAACACATACTATAGGTAGACTTTAAACAGGACGATGAAATGGCCAGATTTTTTTTTTTTTTAATTCATCTGTTGTTGAAGATTGGATTAGAGGAAGCCCATTAGGGCATTGTTCCAATAGTTCAGGAGAGATAGAACGAGAGTCTAAGGATTGCAAGTGTCATGTCATATTTATAAAGTACAGATGTGGTCACGGCGCTTAGGTTGCGCAGTCCGTTAAGTGTCCGACTTCGGCTCAGGTCAGGATCTCATGGTCTGTGCGTTCGAGCCCCACACTGGGCTCTCTGCTGTCAGCACAGAGCCCACTTTGGATCCTCTGTCCCCCCTCTCTCTCTGCCTCTCTCTCACTCATTCTTTCTCTCTAAAAATACACTAAAAAAAAAAAAAAAAAAAAAAGAGTGGGAGGTAATGATTTAAAAGAACACTAATAAAAAAAATAAAGTACAGATATGGTCATTTTACTCTTCTGCTTAGAATCCTTATAATGGCTCCCCACTATCTTCAGGGTGAGGATGCAAGGCCTCTTCCCATCTTCTCAGCCTCAGGGCTTATCAATTTCCCATCTAGCAAATGCCCAGTCCCCACCAAGATACTCATTGTTTCTATACCCACCATGCTCCATTACCGTTCCATCTGTGGTGTTCCTTTTGCTTCATGCCCTTCCCTATCTCAGGAACTCTTACTCAGGGTTTGGCTCCATCATCACCTCCTCTGTGAAGCCTTCCCAGACTTCTATCTCTCAAACAGAATCTAGTGTTCTCAAGTCTGTGCACTCAGACAGATCTCCATTAGGACTTCGCTACACTTTGTAGCTTAGTCTGCTTATGTTTGTCTCCGTGATTAGATGTGACTCCCTCAGAGGTGCCTGGGTGGCTCAGTCAATTAAGCATCCGACTCTTGATATTGGCACAGGTCATGATCTCAAGCCCTGCATCGGGCTCCAGGCTGACATTGCAGAGCCTGCTTGAGATTCTCTCTTTCCTCTCTCTCTGCCCCTCCCTCTCCTCCTCTCTCTCTCTTTTTTCTCTCATGTGAGTGTGCACACACACATTCACACTCTCAAAATAATTAAATAAAACTTTTTAAAAAATGTGACTCCCTCAAAGGACAGGATCATCCATACCTTCTTCACCTTTGTGTTGCTGGGTGGGTCCAGAGTAGCTCAGTAAACCATGGACAAGGCCACCTTTCTACCTCTTCCAAGTAGATTTTATTAAAAGAACAGGGGCGCCTGGGTGGCGCAGTCGGTTAAGCGTCCGACTTCAGCCAGGTCACGATCTCGCGGTCCGTGAGTTCGAGCCCCGCGTCAGGCTCTGGGCTGATGGCTCGGAGCCTGGAGCCTGTTTCCGATTCTGTGTCTCCCTCTCTCTCTGCCCCTCCCCCGTTCATGCTCTGTCTCTCTCTGTCCCAAAAATAAATAAAAAACGTTGAAAAAAAAAAATTTTAAAAGAACAAAAAAAAAATTTTTTTTAAGTAAACTCAATGACACATATGGGGCTTGAACTCACAACCCTGAGATCAAGATTTGCATGCTTTACCAACTGAGCTAGCCAGGTATCCCTAAATTTTTAAAAAAATTTAAGGCCCCCATGTTTTAAGTTTATTCTATTCATTTTATTATTTTTTTTTTAATTTTAAAGATTTTATTTTTAAGCAACCTCTATGCCCAACGTGGGGCTCAAACTCATAACTCCGAGACCAAGAGTTGCACACTCCAACTGAGCCAGCCAGGTGCCCCTTTAAGGTTTTTTTAAAAAAATTTATTTTAGGGGCGCCTGGGTGGCTCAGTCGGTTAAGCGTCCGACTTCAGCTCAGGTCATGATCTCACAGTCCGTGGGTTCGAGCCCCGCATCGGGCTCTGTGCTGACAGCTCAGAGCCTGGAGCCTGTTTCGGATTCTGTGTCTCCCTCTTTCTCTGACCCTCCCCTGTTCATGCTCTCTCTCTCTCTCTCTCTCTCTCTGTCTCAAAAATAAATAAATGTTAAAAAAATAAATAAATAAAAATAAAAAATTTATTTTAAATAAAATATTTTTAATTCCAGTATAATTAATGTCTAAAAATTTTTTTTTTACCTCTTATTTTGTTTTTAAACCCAGAACAGAAATGTTTTTCCAATGCCTTTTTTTTTTTTTTAACTTTACTTATTTTGAGAGAGAGAGAATCCCAGGTAGACTAGACACTGTTGGCACAGAGCCTGACTGGGAGATCGTGCCCTAAGCCAGATCGAGAGTCAGACCCTTAACCAGCTGAGCCACCCAGGTGCCCCCCCTCCCCACTGCCTCTTCATCAAAGACATCCGGCCAGTCAGAAGAAATGGACAAAGGGCATAAATTAACATATGTTAACAGCCAACTGTAAGTTTTGTTTTGCACATATATATTGTCTCACCCGATCCTCAGGATAACACTATGAGCTGTTATTACTGAGCAAATAAATGAAGTTCGGAGAAGTAAATGACCTGCCTAAAGTCACAGACCTAGCTAGAAACAGAACTATATTCAAAACCTGACAAGATTGACTCCAGGCCACACTCTTTAAGGGCCCCAACCATGCTGTTCTCTTATTCCTTTATCAGCATGAGACCACAGGGTTACCACAAGTCTGAAGGCCACCAAAGGCCAGTCTCCACGTGCAGTGGTGAAAGTGGAAGCAGCCGTTACTTGGTGCTAGGCTGTCCGACCTGCTTTTTTGAGCAGATGGGTAAAAGGAGGCCCAGAAGTGGGGTGGAACTTTGGGCTTCCCAAGGCAGGCTCCGCTTCTGCCACGCTGGCCTTAGTCCAGCAAGTCACTTATGCTGAAGATCTTACTCTGAGAGGGTCAAGGCCAGCAAGCCAAGGCAGGGCCTCAGGCAGGAACGTGGTGTGAGCATAAGGAGAGCGAGGGCAGAGTCCTGGCTGGCCTGGAAGGGAGGAGTATTGCTCAGGTTTCAGCCTCCACCCCAGCCCTTCTTCTTCTTTTTTTAAAAGTTTACTATTTATTTTGAGAGAAAGAGAGAGAGAGAAAGAGAGATGCAGGAGGGGCAGAGGGAGAGGGAGAGAGAATCCCAAGCAGGCTCCGCACCATCAGCAGAGAGCCCGATTTGGGGCTGGAACTCACGACCTGTGAGATCATGATCTGAGCTGAAACCAAGAGTCAGATGCTTAACCGACTGAGCCACCGAGGTGCCCCATTGAGCCACCCAGGCCCCCCTCCCCCTTCTTCTGAGGCCAGGCTCTAAGCTCCTGCCCAGAAAGCGCCTCACCTGATCTCCTGGATCCTGAGGCTACCTGGCAGGTTGGCCCAATCCCTGGGGCTGTCTCAGATGGTGTGGTTCTCTGAGCCAAGGCTGGTCTACTCAGCTTCTTCTACTCCATCATTCTGACAACTCCTCTGCAGAGTCTTCCTGGGGGGTAGGGAAGTCTCTCTTTTCTGGGAAGAAACTTGAACTTGGGGGAACCCAGGATGAGAAGATACAGGGATACTGGCTGGTTGGCTGGGGGAGGCACCAGGTATCCCAGGGAATCTCTGGGCACTCTCCATGCCCCTCAGTCCCCTGACACCTGAGGCTCAGAAGTCAGACCTATCACCTAGCCTAGTCCCGAAGCCCATAATAGGGGGCCTCCCTCCGAAGTGGTCTATAGCCTCTCATGGTCAGATGGATCAGCCTCGGAGACTCTCCTACCCTACAACTGCCCAGCCAACATACAGGCAGGAACTAGCAGCCTCCTGGCGACTTCAAGGGCCCTCAGATACTTCCTCCCCAAAGAGCCTCTCTTTGGGACCCTCAAGAGTCCCTTCTTCCTACTTTCTGCCCTGCCTCCTTCCTACAGGACAAATAATAGGGGATCCAGGGAGAGTAGACTGGGGCATCCCTATCGTAGCAGCCATTCTAGGAAACCCTTGCTCCGGGGCCTGCCCAGGCCTTAACTCTGGCCATCCCCTGGCCTCAGAGCACCACCACCCAGAATGTAAACTTACTAGTGACTCTTGAGCTAAGTATACTTTAAGGAATGGGCTGGTTCCTTTTTTTCAGAAGTCAGGGTGGTGAGTCTGCCAGTTAGGCACTGAAGAAATCTTCCACTGGATAACGAACTATAAGCTATCACACTTGGCAACTCTTTCACTTAGCTGAAACCTCAACATCTCCACCTGATAATCGTGCCCCGACCCAACGGCATCCAATTGTGCTTGAAATACCACATTGTGGAACCAGACATAAATCTAGCCTCTAGCTATTTACATCAAATTTCCTCCCCTCTGACTTAAGCGGCCTTACTTGGAGAGGTTTTGCCCAGGGTGCTAATAAAGATAATAATAATAATAATAATAATCCTTTTATTTTTTAATGTTTATTCTGAGAGAGAGAGAGCAGGGGAGGGATGGGGAGAGACTGAAACAGAGAGAGAGAGAGAGAGAGAGAGAGAGAGAGAGAGAGAGAAAGAGAATCCCAAGCAGATCCATGCTGCCAACACAGAGCCCAACAAGGGGCTTGATCTCATGAACGGTGAGATCAAGAGTCAGATGCTTAACCAACTGAGCCACCCAGGTGCTCCTAATAATCCTTTTAAAGTGCTCACTCTGTGCCAAGCACTGTTTTAATCACCCCACTTAATCCTCATGCCAACCCCAAAGACAGGTACAATTATTATCCCCATTCGACAAGTGGGGAAAGTGAGGCTCAAAGAGATTTGGCAATTTGCCCAAGAGTAAACTGTAATGGTAGAGATAGGCTATGCAGCCAGGTAACCTGTCTCTGAGATCTTTGCACTTAACTCTGCTGCTCTGCCTCCCAAGAAGCTCTGGGGACCTGTTGGCCTCCCCCAAGGGCTCTCAGGGGACTATGCTAGGGCATATGAAGAAGCCCACCAGGCTAGGCATGGTGCTTCATGAGGGCATAGACAGGTGGAGAGCAACAAGGGGGCAGGGAGAGGGCTCTGAAGCTCATTTGCCCTAGGCTGTGAGGTCGGGTTAGACCCAGAAAAGGTTAAGGATGCCTAGGAGGGTGGTCCGAGCACAGAGTGGGGAGCTGTCTGTCTGTTCTTCAAGGAGAAACCCTTGTCCTCACTGCCGCCCTAGATGAAAAGAATGTTACTATGAAAAATGGGCCCAGGCCCCTGCTCCAGGCTCCAGAAGCTAATGGAGCCCTCTGCCTACTGTGGACTGGAGGCTCAGGACAGCCCCTTGGACTCCAGGCCCGGTGGTGTGGGGGTAAAGGGGGAGTAGGAAGGACAGTTGGCAAGAAGGCCAGCGGAGACACGTGGTCAGGACTGGAAGGCATCTCTAAGTGACAAGTCTACAACCACACCATCACCAGAAAAAGGGGCCTGACTCTGGGTTTATAAAACTAGTCCCTGTTTCTCCTCTATTAGCCTCAGGTTCATCATCTATTAAATGGAGTAATAAAAACTACCCTCTCCAGGGGTGTTGTGAGGAGTAAATGAGACGATATACACAAAGCACTTAGCACAGTGCTTGCCTGGCATACAGAGAGTGCTCAATAACTGGGAGCTTCTGTATTAGCAGTGCTCTGTTTCCATTGCTGGTCAATGAGTGTCCCTGGAGGTATGTTACGGGGGCTCTGTCCTCAGCAACACTATGGATGATAGAGTGAAGCTGCAAGGAGCAGCCTGGATCTAAACTTAGGGAGAGAAAACAGTGGGCAACAGAACCGGCATTCAAAACAATTTCTACAGGCTGGAATAAGCAAGATGACATTGTCCTTCTGTGAGCTCGAAGACATTCACACAAAGCAGAGGGTGGGGGAGAGACCTGACTTGACCCCAGCTCTGCTGAAAAGGATCTGAATGATTTAGTTGATCACAACCTGATGGGAACTAATCATGGGAGAGAAAGGCTCTGGAGCCCAGCAGTCTTAGGCTGCATTAACAGTGTGTCGCGTCCAGACTGGGGGAAATAATAGGTCTATTGTGCTGGCATGGTCAGGCCATATCTGGAATCTTGCACTGCTACACTGACAGGCTGGAATCAGGCCAGGAGGGGGACCAGTCCGGCTTCAGCTCCCAGGTACTTGTGCTAAGCACTTCCTGGGCATTTTCTTGTTTCATACCCAAAGCTACCCTACCAGGGAGTCATTATTACTATCTCCACTTTACATACACGGAGGGTAACTGAGTTGCTCAGGACCAGCCATGCAGCTAGTAAACGGAGGAGCCTGAGGCTTTCCCAGATGGGCTCTTCCTGTGCTTGTACCGGAGGAAGACTGAGCATGCATCACTGAACACATATTTATTAGTTTCCTTCCATGAGTCAGATCCCAGCTAGTTTGTGGGGACACAGCAGTGGAAAAAGATGTGGTTCCTGTCTTCCTGGAGTTCATGGTCTGGGGGTGGGGGGTCTAAATCACTTGTGATATGGCGTGATGCTACAGGAGTGAAGATTTTAGGGCTGGGAGGGATCAGAGTCCACCACAGCCAACTCAAGCCTGGGGAAGGGAAGAGACAGAAAGAACAGTGTCACACAGCTCCTGGTGGAGCCATGGGAGGTCAGCCCGTGCCCTTTTCACAGCATCCAACTGTCTCACTTTGGCTCTGTCTGCTCAGCAGTGACCAAGAGCTGTGTGCCACGATGGGAGCTGCTGGGGCATATGAGGAAGCTTGGTGTGGCCATCCTGGGGTAGCCAGACCTCATCTCTCCTCCCTGCAATCAATCAGAGAGCCTAAGAAAGAAAACAGGAGTGGAAGCTCAGCAATCACAGGAACGGGAGAAAGTGGCCTTTGAGATCCCAGCATCCCCTTCACTAATTAGAGCAACCGACCCCCACGCCCCCTCCCCAGCCTCTTGAGTGTCTGGGAAGCCTGGGGGTGATGACCCAGAGGTGGTAGAAAAAGCATGTTTTCTGGATCTGTGTTTGGCGTCTGTTCCAGACTAATGTCCTTCTAGATATCTTCTTTCAAGGACCAGATTACTCAGTCCTCTCTTTTTCAAATCCTTCCTTGATTGTTTCAACCCAGAGTGCCACTGCAGTTTTGTCACATCTCCTAGGGTTTTTTGTTGGAGAAACACATATATCCCATTTAGCGTCCTGGTAATTTTTGCTGAGAGAGACAGAGCAAGGCCGTTAAGAGAGAAGGCTCTGGAAAGGGACAAACCTGCCAGGGCTGGCTTTGCCACAAAACAGCTGTTTCACTTCTCTGAGTTTCCATTTCCTCAGCTATAAAATGGGGATGATAATACCGTGCTCATGTCGTTGCTGTGAGGACTGGATGACATCATTTTAAGCACGGAGGAAACTCTCCATAAAAGGCCACTGTTACTATCATGGGGTACTGGGGGGCTGGTCCTGTCTCCTCTGCACACCTTGGGAGCTCCCTGCCAGCAGGGGCAGTGACTGCGATACGTCATCGTTGTCCCCCATTGCCCTGGGCCCCAGAGAAGCCAGTGTTGGGAAGAGGGAATGGTCAGTCTTGGAAGATGCAAGAGGGACATCCATACTGGAAGTGCCAGCCCTACATCCTCCATCCAGGTTTGGAGGAGAGGGAGGCACGACCTGACTCCTGATTTTAGGGGGGGGGGGCAGTGGGCTTCCCAGCCCCTACCTTTCCTAGCCGTGGGGGTCAGAAGTCACCGGCCGTGGGCCCGACTCAGGGAGAACTCACTCTGGGGCACCTCGGGCAGGTCCCTTCCAGCCTTAGGCCTCAGTTTCCTCGTGCGTGTCAGGTGGGTCTCCCGGTCTTCTCCGGGGTTTGCGAGGAGCACGCGCAGCCGGATGCCGGCTTTTGAGAACGTGGCTCAGTGGCAGAGAGGCTGGGAGGCTTAGGCAGGCGGGAGAGCCGCCAGGCGGGCGAGGGGATTGGCTGCAGGCAGGGCAGCCGGCTCTGCGATTGGATCAGAGTGGGCAGGGCCGGGCCTTTAAGAGGCGCGAGGGGGCGTGCAGGGGAGTGTGCGCCTCGCCCGCCCGCCGGGTTTACTAGCGAGAGGCGGCCGTGGCGGCGGCGGCGGCGGCGGCCACGACGGGAGTCCCGGCAGAGCGGAGTCCCGCGGAGCAGAGGCGCATCCCGGCTTTCCGGTCCCAGGCGGCGTGGCCCGCGGGTCATGGCCAAGGGAGAGGGCTCCGAGAGCGGCTCCGCGGCGGGGCTGCTGCCCACCGGCATCCTCCAAGCCGCTGAACGGCCGGCCCAGGTGAAGGTGAGGACCCCCCCCCCCCCTTTCACCGCCCCCCACCCCTGCCCGGGCGGAGGGCTAGGGGTGAGAGCAAGCTGAGATGGGGACGTCGAGGAAGAGGTTTGGTTTCGGACGCCTCGGGCTAGCCGGGGACAGCCTAGCCCAGTGGCAGGGGAGGGCCCGGGGGTACCGGCCTTGGGGACAGGGGGTGATGGAGAGGATTTGTAGGCGCCCCCTTTTGCTCATCCCCACCCCGCCTCTCCGCCGATCGGCCGCGCCGGCAGCTTCACGTGGTGCCTGGCTGTGTTCAGCCGGTTTCCTTTCTTCTGTGACGAGCGGTTTAGGATTGCCGCCCTGGAAGCCAGAGACCCCAGAAATCCGGGAAAGTCCCCTTAATTCCCCATCTCTCAGCCCCTACTCCCCACCCCCGCATGCCCGCACTGGCACCTCAACTCTGCGGTGACGGCCGCTCAAGTTCATTCATAAGAACAAGGGCTCTCTGCTCTTAAAAGAGCAGCACTTCCGAGAGAGAGAGGCCCTTGTGTGAGTGTGGGTGTTGATGAGCGCGCCTTGCTTTGCGTGTCCTGACCTTCGACCCCATCCCCAGCTCTCTGGACCTAGTGAAGGATCCATTTGAATCATGCGACTCCAGGGGGAGATCCCAGGCAATAGGTATCTGCCTGGGAGGTGACTGCCCTTTCCTTTTAGTTTTATTAAGTGATCCTTGGAAGGAGCGGAGTGTGTGTGTGGGGTGGGGGTGGGGGGGGAGCAATTATGCTCTACTAATATGAGTAATCTTCACTTTCCTGGGCAAACTCAATCTCTCTAGTGCCCCACCCAGATAGGGCCCAGCCCTGTACCTAGAGGCCTTTCCTCCCCTCTCCAAGGTTCCTTAGGAACTGGGGATGGGGAATAGCAAGAGGGAGGGTAGGACAGCTCCCGGGTTTGCCTCAAGCTCTGGCTGACTACAGGGGCCAGGGTCGCTCTGGGACAGATGGAAGGAACAGCTGTGCCCCCAGCCAGCTGGGCTGGGCCCCTCACCCAGTAGGCAGGTGGGTCCTGGCCTCTGAACTAGGGCGGGAGCAGGGGCTGGGCTTAGGCGGCTCTTGGCAGCCGGAGGATTTTCAGGTTGTGACCGTTGGTGGTGCCTGGTGGGGACAGGTCCACAGGTCTGCTGCTGGAGCATGCTCCCCCTCCAACTGGAACAGAGCATGGTTGGAACCCTACGGGAAGTTGTTGTTGTTGTTTTTTGTTTTGTTTTTAGGGACGGTGGGCTGCTAAATTAACTCAGAATCTGGGGGTAGGGTGGCTTAGGGGCCACTTCCTTGGTATGGAATCCCCCTTTCCAGCTTCCTAAGATAGAGAATACCTTTCTTTTCTTGTAGGAAGTGAGATCACCCTGGGTGGGAACAGGGCAAGGTAGACTTGTTCCTCCTGGCAGAGTGGATCAGAAGAATGGTCCTGCCTCTGGAACCTTCTAGGATGGAGGCCAGGATCCTGGGTCTCTTTTCATCCTTTCCTCTTCTTCCCAGAAGGAACCAAAGAAGAAACAACAGTTGTCCATTTGCAACAAGCTTTGCTATGCAGTTGGGGGGGCCCCCTACCAGGTGACAGGCTGTGCCCTGGGGTTCTTCCTGCAGATCTACCTGTTGGATGTGGCTCAGGTAAGTGGGGCTGAGCCCACCAGGGCTCCTCCAGCATCCTGAGGTGGGAGGGTAGATACGTTCAGTTTTCCCCATCTGTGAAATGGGACTGGGAATCCCTACTTTGCTGCCTCTCAGAGTCGGCCGTAGATAAGAAATAAGAAGGCTTGCTTTGGAAAGTATCCAGCAGGGGAGTCTGTCTGCCCCAGGAGTCTTAGTTGGCAAGGTCAGGCAACTTCTCCTTGCCTGGCAAGAGCAACAGAGCCTGGAGGGGCAGACGGTGGTGTGAGAAAGAATGGAGCCTGCTGGTGACCCTGTTCTTAGAAGAGACTGGCACACCATGTCCCCAGCTGGACAACAGTCAGCTGGCCCAGCTCAGGGGCTGGTAGATGTTGCCAGGCTTGTAGATAAGCTGTTTCCCACCTTCACCTGAGAGGCCGAGGCATGTCAGTGGGCAGAGAGGCCCCCAAGTGCTGAGCTAGGTTAAGGCGCCCAGTGCACAGGGTCTTTGACTGAGAGAGGTACTTAGGGTGAAGCAGGGTTCTTCTCTGTTCTGAGAAGCTTTGGCCAGCAGCCTGGCATGCTGAGAATTCACCTTGTCTGGATGGGAGAGTGGGAGGCTCAACAGCCACTGCAGGCAAAGCATCTTCATTGTATCCATTTCTAGGTGGGGAACACTGAGCCCCAGAAAGGACAAATAACTTCTTTCAAGCAGCTAGTTTTCCCATGGGCTGGGTCCTGAGTGGGGTACAAATATGAGGAACCTGCAATCAAAGTATAGAATTGTCTTCATGAGTGTGAGGTTAGGGAGAGTCAGTTTGGGGAAACTACAGTGTGAGAGAGGCCACCAGTTTCCCTATTTCCTGGAGCCAAAGCAATATAGTAGAGCCTTGATGGATGTAAGGAAGAGTCCAGAGAAACTATTTAGGCCTAAAAGGTTTGCAGGGAGGGGGATGTCTTCAGTGGATAGTCACAGGTCACTTTTTAAAAGCATCTAAAGATTCCTTTCCACATCCAAGATAGAGCTTGACCTGTAAGACAGGGATCTTAACTCCAGTCCTGTAAGATAGGGATCATAACTCCCATTATACAGATGGGGAAGTTGAGGCCCACTGTAGTCAAATGAGCAAATGCTCATTTTGATACCAGGTGCTTGGCGCTCAGGGCTGTGAGAGGGAAGCAAGGAAGTGATTCTGGATTCATTCTAGTTGATGGGGAGTGTTTTCAAGGGCAGTGGAAGGGAGTACATAAGGGAGCAGATCTGGGAAAACTTCGAAGGCACTCTGCACTGGCTGCTATCAGGGAGCTGTTATCATTATGAACAAGGCAAGAGAAGATGATGAAGGCCTGAGTGAGAGCAGCCCAGAGTCCCAAGGGCCTGGCTGAGATGGGGAGGGAGCCCCTGCTTTTGCCTACCATCGAGGGTTGAGATGAGTAGAAGGATGAAGGGGTCACCTTCTTCTACCTGTTCCCCATTCCAGGTGGACCCTTTCTCTGCCTCCATCATCCTCTTTGTGGGCCGAGCTTGGGATGCCTTCACAGACCCCCTCGTGGGCTTCTGCATTAGCAAATCTTCCTGGACCCGCCTGGGCCGCCTCATGCCCTGGTGAGTAAAAGAGGCTCCTCTGAGGTGGCAGAAGGCAGGGCTTCAGGCATGCCCACTAACTCTTGATCCTTCCATCTGACTTGTCACAGGCTGGGGGGTGAGAAGAAATGACGCAGAAAGCCGAGTGTTGAAACCCAGCTGAGGCCTCAGCTGCCCCAGGCATGGGCACTGGGATGGATGCTCTGCCAATTCATTTCCCAGGCTGGCTAAATTGCCAGACTGAGCAGCTTCCCCTACACCAGGCCCCATTGCTCCCCAAGGTCCATTCCCTCCTGCGAAGCTGGAATTCTAACTCCTCCCCCTCAGTCGTTATAGCGGCAGAGATAGTGCTGCATAGTGGTTGAGAGGTTACACTCGGAATCCAGCCTGCCTGTGTTTCACCACTCACAGCTATGCAACCTTGGGCAAATCACTTAACATCTCTGAGCCTCAAGTTTTTCATCTGCAAAATGGAGATAATAATTATGCCTATCTCGTGCGTTTATGGTGAGGATTAAATTTTTTTTTATATGTAAAGTACTTAGAACGGTGCTTGGCACATATTAAGTAATGTATAATTTGGCACCCCTTCAGAGTAGCTCCTGGTGGTCAAGGGTGGAGGGTAATACCAAGAATGGGATTTGCAGAACCATAACCTCTGGCCCCTTGGATGATGTAAACTACCTTTTCCCTTGATACAAAGCCTACACTACTCAGCCTCAGGCTATAGGGCAAAGTGGGGGGAGGTAGTACCACAGATCACACAGCCAAGGGAGACACACGGGACCAGCTGACAGTCTGGAGCTCTGGTTCTCTCCAGGACATCCTGCTTGGTGGGGGGAGGGGGGTGGACATACCCCTTTCATCTCCAGCCCATCCAGGCTCAAATGGGCGCCTTCCTGCCCCAGGGGTGCCCATACCTGGTCTCCGGCCTTCAAAGCTCTTCCCACAGCTCCCACTCCACCCCCACAACTTCCTTTCCCACGAGGCCCCCCTCCCACCACAATCGCACCAGCCCCTGGCTAAGGCCCAGATTGGGGCCTTTGATCCAGGCTGCAGGGCTGCGGGGGTGGGGGGGTGGGGGGGGGCGGATTTGTGGGGAGGGGGAGGGGGAGGGAGATGGTGATGGGATGGGGGTGGCTGCAAGGCAGGACCATCCGCCTCACCTGGACAGGCCGCCCAGGTAGGAGCCAGCCGCCCAGGTAGGAGCCAGCCAGCTGGGCCCCAGACCCGAGTCCCTGGCAGCCTGTGGGAGGTGGGGCTCTGCTGCCACATCTCCTCATGAGGCACAGCCAATGGGAGAGAGCTACCCTGGACAGCCCCTTGCGGTGGCCGGAGGCAGCAGCTGGGTTACTTCCAGTCACATTCGGTTTCTCAGCTTCTCAGCGAAAGGAGAGGAAGGAGTGTTTGACGAAGGCTGACGGAAGGAGCCCTTGTTCTCCGAGGAGACGCGTGGATTCGGGAAGGAGGGGGGAGGGCAGAGAGGGAGAAAAGAGGAGGCCCTCCCTGTGGGAAGCAGGATCTGAGGGCCTGGAGCTAGGCAGGTGTGGCAGCCAGCCTGGTGAAGTTGCTGAGGGCCCTTCAGGCAGGTTTCTGACTTAGCACGGTGTCTGCGTACATGTCCTCACCTGTTCGGGTGGTAATTCTGGGTGATACTTCTTGAATGGTACCCCCACCCCTGTGTCTGAGCGCACGTTGGATCGGTGGGGGGCTGAGGGGCTTGTGTGTAGGCTACGGGACCTCCTCCTGGTCCATACCACAGCCGGGACCCAGCCCCTTTTTGTGGTGTGGGTAGAGGCCGCGCCTTTCAGGGTTCATCAGCCCTGTGGCCCACTATCTTCTCAGGCCTCAGAGCAGCCCCTGCCCTTAGCCGGCACTTAGATCCACCCCTCCGACCAGGAAGACTTTGACAGACGCTCTCCCTGGAGTTCCCAAGGCCACGTGGTGAGAGGCAGAGTATCCACAAGGTCACAAGGGCAGGCTGGGATGCAGCAGGGCTGGGCCTGAGGTCTGATTCCCTGGCCGTGGACCTGTACCCTCCCGCTGGGCTTTCTGGTGCGGTAGTCACAGCGAGGACTTACTATGTCCCAAGCACTGTTCTACATTTTAGTACCAACTTATTAAAGTCTCAAAACTACTTCAGCTCTGTGAGATAGAACCAGAGTTCTTACGGTGGCCTGTAAGGACATGACCTGGTACTCCATGTCCTCCAACCCCATCTCCTAATCCCACCTCCTGTGCTCACTCCACTCCAGCCCCAGTAGCCTTCTTGCTTCTCCTCAAACTTGCTTGAGCACCTCTGCACTGACTGTTCCTGCCCGACACACATTTGCCTCAGACAACTGCTCAAGGCCAACTCCCTCCTCTCAGCCGAGTCTTGGCACAGATATCAGCACCTCCGTGAGGGCTACCCTGTCTGCTCTTGTCACCTCTACCCCCATACTCCTAATCCCCTTTAGACTGCTTTCTTTTCTCCATGGCACTTAATCACCTTCTAATACATAACCTTTTGAAAAGTGTGGTAAAATATACACATAACATAAACTTTTGCCATTTTAACCATTTAAAAAAAATTTTTTTTTTGCATTTTATTTATTTTTGATAGCGAGAGAGAGAGAGAGACAGAGCACAAGTGGGGGAGGGGCAGAGAGAGGGGGAGACACAGAATCCGAAGCAGGCTCCAGGCTCTGAGCTGTCAGCACGGAGCCCGACGTGGGGCTTGAACTCACAAACCGCGAGATCATGACCTGAGCCGAGGTCGGACGCTCAACCAACCGAGCCACCCAGGCATCACCCCCCACCCCCCGCCATTGTAACCATTTTTAAATGTACACTTCAGTATCATCAAGTACATTCTCATTGCTGTGCAGCCATCACCACCATCCATCTCCAGAACTTTTGCATCTTCCCAAACTGAAACTCTGTCCCCATGAAAAAAATAATTCCCATACCTCCCTCCCCACAGCGCCTGGCAACCACCACTCTACTCCCTGTCCCTGAACACCTACTCTAGGTGTCTTGAGAACAGGATCATGCAATATTTGTCCTTTTGTGTCCGCCCCATTTCCTTTACCACAATGTCCTCAGGGTCCATCCGGGTTGTAGCCTGTGTCAGACTTTCATTTCTTTTTAAGGCTGAATAATATATATAACTTTTAAATGATGCTTATTCTTCATTTGCCAACTAGAATATAAGATCCACCAGGGCCATAGCTTTCGTCTGTTTCGTTCACTGGTAACATCCTAAGTAATAAGAATAGTGCTTAGCACGTTGCTGGCACTTGAATATCTTTTGAGTAAATGTGGAATGTAAGGTAGGTGCTGTTACTAGTGTCATTTTACAGATGAGAAAATGAGCCTCAGAGAAGTTAAATAACTTGTAAGGTAGTTATAGTCACTGGTAGAGCCAGAATTGGGTTCCTGAAGTATGGCTCCAGAGGGGTTTCTTTTAGCCGCTGCTCTTTGCTGCCCGTGTGTACTAATGACATGCAGTCGGTCCCTCCTGAGGTCTAACCGCTTTTGCGATGGTGTAGAATGCAGAAGTGGGAAGGCACACATTTACATCCCGTTATAGTTATCTCACTAAGCCCAGTCCTTCCGCCTGGAGTCAGCCTCCCCTACCGCTGTGTGTGTGCCCACAGTGTGTGTGTGTATGTGTGCTGACTGTATGTGTGTGCGCGTAAGAACACTGGTATTGGGTTTGCTCCCTGCCACCCTACTACCTGAGGGTTAGCTGTCATTCTCAGTTCCCCCAGCCCATAGGAAGCCCCTGCCTCGGGAGCCCTCTCCACTGGGGAGATGTAGGCAAGAGTCAGGGTCTGACCTCCTGCTCCGTGCTCAGGATTTCAGTCCAGGGGCACTGTTGAAGTCAGCCCTTCCGGGCTTGGCCATTAGCCTCTTCCCAGAGACCCTGGGGTGGGTAGATTCAGGGGGAGGAATTTCCTTCCCGGCAGGCACCCTGTGGGACTACAGAGCAGTCCAGGCTGGGGCCCAGATCCTGGAGTTTTGGCATCCAGCCCCTACTCAGACCTTCCCCTTCCTCAGGATCATCTTCTCCACACCCCTGGCCATCATTGCTTACTTCCTCATCTGGTTCGTGCCTGACTTCCCACAGGGCCAGGCCCTGTGGTACCTGCTTTTCTATTGCCTGTTTGAGACACTGGTCACGGTGAGTGTGGGCACCTCCCCTGGGTGTCTGGTGGGGAGGAACGAGGGCAGTCCCTGGGGCCTCCAGGGTTGGTGCCCAAAGCCACATCTGCCTGTCCATCATCTGACTGGTCAAGGGCCTCTCTTCCATGCCAGTGTTTCCACGTTCCCTACTCAGCTCTCACGATGTTCATCAGCACAGAGCAGAGTGAGCGGGATTCTGCCACTGCGTATCGTAAGTCTCTCTCCAGCCCACTGATCCATCCACCGGGGACCGTGGGTCTATTGTTCCTGACCCTCCCGCCACATTTCTTCCCTTGCTGGGAGTGGGTGTAAAACCATCTCAAAAATAACTTGATCCTTTTATTGCTTTGGTGAGAACAGAGAGGTGCAGGGACTAGCCAGCCAGAGGTCATACAAAGCAAGGCCATAAGGTTAGGCCAAGGCGTCATCTGCCTCACCACCCTATATCTACCCTCCTGGAGCTGCTACCATCACCTGGGGCTAGAACTGGGCATCTGTCCACCTGACCTTCCTCCCTGGGGGCCTACAAGCCACAAGGCCCCTCCAAAGGACCCTTTTACCATTCAGGAATGACCGTGGAGGTACTGGGCACCGTGCTGGGCACAGCGATCCAGGGGCAAATCGTGGGCCAAGCGGATACGCCTTGCCTCCAGGACCCCAATGGTTCTGCACTGGCTTCGGAAGGTACCAATCACACACAGAGCGCCACCTCACTCAAAGAAACGGTGAGGCCCTTGGCTGCACAGGGATCTGGGGAGATGAGGCACAATGGGGTGGTTTGCAGTCATCCTCAGCATAGTGAATATTGGGCATTTGCTCTACAAACTGTTAATATGCCCACTTTTCTGATAATTTCTGATAATTCTAAATAATTTGGCCAGGGTCGTAGAACTGGTGATTTACAGAAACTCGATCTGGGGGAGCTCTCACACTCCACAGCCTGGCTTCTTAACATTCTGTTCCTCTGGACTTTGCCTAGCCATGGGAAGCAGCAGCCAGCCCAGGATAGTTCTCCCACTTCACCAGTGGAGACAGGCCCCAGAGAAGGGACTGGCCCACGGCGTGGAGCTGCTGAGAGTTGGGATGAGATCAGACTGATGGTCTCTATGTTGCCTTTATCCCCTTTGCAGCAAAATGCATACCTGCTGGCGGCAGGAGTTATTGCCTCCATCTATGTCATCTGTGCTGTCATCCTCACCCTGGGCGTGCGGGAGCAGAGAGGTGAGGGATCCCTGGGGAGCGGTGCAGGCCCCGGCGCTGCAGGGCTTTGTCCCTCTGCCTGGGCCTCAGGCTTTGGGAGGTGTCTCTGCTCCTTCCTCACTGTCCCCTCTGGCCCCCAGAACCCTATGAGACTCAGCAGGCTGAGCCGATGTCCTTTTTTCGGGGCCTCCGACTGGTCATGAGCCATGGCCCATATGTCAAACTTATTGCTGGCTTCCTCTTCACCTCCCTGGCTTTCATGGTGAGTGGGGGCCTGACAGGCTCAGCCTGAGAGCAGGCAGTGGTGGGGAGTGGATGAGTGGGGGTTGAGGGGAGTGCAATAGGGGTGGGGTAAAACAAGGACTCCGTGACGAAGCCTGAGGGATAGATGGATTGGGGGTGGGGTGAGCAGAGGTCCCTGGAACATGGGGAAGCCTTGGCCTTGACCTCACGTCTTTCCTTACGTTTCCTTTCCTATACGCTGCCCATCCCCCAGCTGGTGGAGGGGAACTTCGCCTTGTTTTGCACCTACACCTTGGGCTTCCGAAACGAATTCCAGAATCTGCTCCTGGCCATCATGGTGTGTGTGGGGCCCTGAGGGTGGGTAGGCAGCCTGGACTTCTAGATGGTTCTTTGGATAGTCAGAGGATATTTCCCGGACCGGCTAAGGTTAGGAGGGCTGAGGGAGGAATCTCAGAATCGTCAGTTGGATCTGACCTACAATTGCTTAGATAGGACTGTGAAAGATGTGGGGCAAGATATTCCGGTAGAGAACATAGCAGAAACCAAGAACTTTGAGAAGCTATGCTCAGCTGAGCTCAGAGAAGGCAGGAGATAAGATTGGGACTAGCTCTCGGCTCCCCTGGGGAGCCATCAGTGGTGCCTGTCAGCTTTCTTACTGCCCAGATGGTGCCATCTGGCTGCTAGGAGTATCTTTGAGGTCCTGGGAAGGGCAATGGGGCTTCATGACTAACCCACTTCCCTCACCCCCCACTGCATCCCCAGCTCTCGGCCACATTCACCATTCCCATCTGGCAGTGGTTCCTAACCCGATTTGGCAAGAAGACAGCAGTATACACTGGGATTTCAGTGAGTGGGGCTGAAGGGGTAGGGCCCGGACTGGGTTGGGGATTGCTGGTGGGAGTCTCCAGGCTGACCCATCTTCCCGTACTCACCCCTTCTCCTAGTCAGCAGTGCCATTTCTCATCTTGGTGGCCTTCATGAAGAGTAATCTGATCATCACATACGTGGTAGCCGTGGCAGCCGGCATCAGTGTAGCAGCGGCCTTCTTACTACCCTGGTGAGTGTATATAGGCCCACCTGGCTATGTTTCCCAGCCCCCTAGCCCCTATTCTGAAACTCCTTGGGGACAATTCCGCAGGAACTTCTCCCGCAGACCATTCTGTGGGTCCAGGTTGGGGGTAGAACAAGTCTTCCCTGTACAGTTGCACTGGTTGTGAACTGTGCAAAAACACCTAATCAGGATGGGACATGGGGGGCTTAAATCTGGTTTGCACTCTACTTACCAAGCTGCACGCCTAGACCGGGGCAACATCCACGAAGTTGTGAACTTCACGGAGCTGTGTGCCCTGGGCCTACAAAGTCTCAGAGGGCCACCTCTTCTTACTGACACAGAGGCACCACATGGGCTAGCGGGGGCCCTGGAGTGCTGGCTGGGTGGGTCCTCATGGCTGCCACCACTCCGCAGGTCCATGCTGCCTGATGTCATTGACGACTTCCACTTGAAGCAGCCCCAGTCTCATGGAACCGAGCCCATCTTCTTCTCCTTCTACGTCTTCTTCACCAAGTTCGCCTCTGGAGTCTCATTGGGCATCTCCACCCTCAGTCTTGAGTGAGTGGGGTGGGGTCTTGGAGCAGTGCTGGGCAGGGCTGGGCCCCAGGTGCCCTGCCCTCACCACTCCCCTGACCACTGGGTCCCACCACAGCTTTGCCGGGTACCAGACCCGTGGCTGCTCGCAGCCGGCACGTGTCAAGTTCACACTGAAGATGCTGGTGACCATAGCCCCCATAGTCCTCATCCTGCTAGGCCTGCTGCTCTTCAAGCTGTACCCCATTGATGAGGAGAAGCGGCGGCAGAACAAGAAGGACTTGCAGGCTCTGAGGTGAGAGCAGGGGGGTGGAGGAGGGGGCATCATCCAGTCTAGCCCCTCAGCTCGTGCCTCCTGTGGCCAAATCCTGACTTAACCTCCTGCCCATCTTCCCTCGATGGTCCCTGCTCTATTTCCCCTTCTCACTGCTGACTGATAATAATGTCAGCTGACATCTCTCTGATACTTAGCTGCATGCCGGTCACTGTGCTGGCTGGTTTTACATTTATTCATTCAACAGATACTTATTGGAAACCTACTATGTGACCGGCATTGCTCTAGTGAATGAAACAAACAGAATCTCTGCCTTCGTGGAGTTTACATTTTAGGGAATGTGCATTCATGATCTCCTACAGTTCTTCAACAACCCCAGGTGTCAGGAGATTCCTACAATTCCCACTTGGTAGATGAAGAAACAGAGGCTTAGCCAGGAAGAGTAATTGGCCCAGCTGATAAGGAGTAGAACTGGGGTTTGCACCCTGACGTTCTCACTCCAGAGCCTGTATTCTTCACAGCTCTCTTGGTGTGCAGGGTCTCAGGTGTGGCCTGAGCCTGCCTTTCAGGAGACCAGAAGGCAGGGTCAAGTGAATCATGCCAGCCCAAGTCCAAAGTGTAGTTCCAGGGCTTGTAGTACCCTGTGGGCAATGAGAGTTGCAGACAGACCAACCGGCAGTTTCTGGATTGAGAGAGGGAGTGAGCAAACTGTCTACATCCTATAGTTTAGACTCACCTGTACAGTTGCACTGGTTGTGAACTGTGTAAAAACACACCTGACAGCTGGCTAAGACTAGGGCCAAGGTCCTATGCGGAACAAGGCACAAGGCAGTTAGGGACAGGGAAGGGGTAAGGATGCTTCCTCCAACCCATCTCCTTCGGCTCTTGCAGGGAAGAGGCCAGCAGCTCTGGCTGCTCTGACACAGACTCTACAGAGCTGGCCAGAATCCTCTAGGGTCTGCTGTGTTGCCCGAAGCCACCATCCACAGTGCCTGGGTCCCAGACCACAGGAGAAATCAGGACCTACTTGCCTGATCGCTGAATACCTGGTCTCCAGGTGCCAGGAAGGGAGCCAAAGACTCAAGAGTAAGTGGTCCAGGATACCTCCTGTGCCTGCCACGGGGAGGGCTGTTCATACAGCCACCTGCCTCACGTCTGCCTGCCCGTGGGGCCAAGCCCCGGGGCTGCTACTGTGAATATGCCAAGGACTGATCGGGCCTAGCCCGGAACACTAATGTGGAAACGTTTTATACAGAGACTAATTAATAACTTAATGACCATGTACATAGCAATGTGTGTGTATGTATATGTCTGTGAGCTATTAATGTTATTAATTTTGATAAAAGCTGGAAACCAGAGGTTCCTGTTTCTGTCTTTGCCCTCAGCCACTTTGCCCTGACCCCTTCTGTGCCAAGACGCAGATGGTGAGAGGGAACACTAAGCTGCAGGTGCCCCGGCAGGGAAGAATGTGTCTGGAGGTGTGATAACAGCATCGGCTAACATTTACTAAACACCTATCTGTACCAGGCACAGTGTGGAGGCTTTACATTCACTTTGTTGGTGTTCACACTCAATCCTTGAAGCTGTCTTGCTATGTCAGGACTATTCCACTTTAAAGAGAAGAAAACTGAGCTCCAGTATAGAGACGGACGTGGCTAAGGTCACATGGCCAAGAGTTACCGTACTGAAATATCATCCCAGGTCTGTGAGACTCCGGGACCTTAACCACCACTCTCCACTCCCCTGTGTCTGAGAGCGACCTGCTGGCTGTCAGACAGACAGGCTGCTCTGCCCAGGCCTGTGCCCTGTGCCTTCTGCTCTGTGCCTGCCTGAGCATGTGGAGCTGGCACATATCCTATGTGCTTGGGGCTGTGTGGGGTCCCGAGACCTGTGATTCTTTCCCCGTAGCTGTTAATGATGGTGTTGGAAAGTGAGACTGTACCTGGCTGGGTTTGTGTGTCAGTTGAGGAAGGGTTCTCCCCACAGGTGTGCTGGTGAAAAACCACCTCTGGTGGGGAGGAGGCTGCTGGGGAAGACCTGGTTTATAGTGCTTGTCTGTTTCCATGGTGTAAATGCTCTTGCTGTAGCCAATTTCAGGTTACCTACCAATGGATGTACTAACAGAAGTTCCCCAAAATTTAACAGCTCTCTAGGAGCTTGCCCCCTAGCACATCACTGGGTCTCATACACTTAGGCCAAGCTGGCAGGATCAGGGGTACTGGTCCAGCTTCTCTATTTTATAGATGGATAAATGCAGGCCAGAGAAGAGAAGTGTGTGCACTATTCAGGCTTGGTTTTTACTTTGGGTCTAGGGCTCCATTTTCGGAGGGAGCAGGGGAGGCTCCATTTTTGCTCTGAAGTTCTGCCAAGCCACTTTCATAAATTTATCAAGTGTTACTAACAGGCATAACCAGATGCATAATTTCCCTGTGAGGTGAGTCCATTATTATTCCCAGTTTACGGATAAGGAAGCTGAGGCACAGAAAAGTAACTTGTCCGAGGTCATCAGACAGAGGAGACGATGTTTGAATCCATTCTGTCTGGCTATAAGGCCAGTGCTCTCACCCACTACTTTAGGCCATTGTGTGAATCAAGAGTCTGGTCACCGCCAAGCCAGGTCCTGCTGCCTTTAGAGCTGCCATCTCAGGGTCAGGCTGCCCGGGCAGGCCAGGGGCCCTGGGCTCTGGGTTGGCCTTTGTAGTTGGAGTGCTCAGGGGCTCAGATAATGTTTGCAGAAACCCACTCCTACCTCCCCTCTCCCTGTACTCCCAACACCCACCAAATCCTGTCTTTAAAAAAATAAAAATTATTTTAAACTTCCTAAACCACTCAAGCTTGCTTCTTTCCCATCCCTACAATTACTTATCCGGTCTCTCACCAGGAGGATTATACCAGCAGCCTCACTGGTCTCTGTCTTTGATTTGATCTCCTCACATTCCTTCTGTAAACTATCCAAGATAACCAAAGTGGCCATCCTATTTAGAAACCCTTCTGTGAGTCCCCATTGCTTTCAAGAGGAAGTCAGAGACCTTTGCTGATTTCCCCAGCGCCCCCAGGCCACCTGCCCAGCCCTGGAACATATTCTGGCCCCTGGTCCATCTGATAGACACTGGTCCAATGCACCTTGGCTCCAGAATGCCTCTCTAAAGCAATTCCTGCACCTCTGTTCCTTGGGGCAGCTCTTGAGAATCCACACCCCTTCCACTTTAGTCTCCCATATTGAGCTCAGGGCTGGGCACGGTGGGGTGGGGTGGGGTGGGGCTTATGCAGCTGAGTTTTTAAACGCAAGCTCCAGCAAGAAGGCTTTGTGAGCCACACCCAACTGGCGCTGACCCACCATGATGCATTTCTCTGGCTTCCATTTCCCCCAGTTGTACAATGGGGATTGGGAATTGAAAACCCCCTCTTCAGTTTCATGCTCACAGAAAATTGTTCTCCTCAAAGACCCCCTGCTTATTTCTTAGAAGATGATATGGGGGGCTGGGGGTGAGTAGGAAAGCAACCCAGGGATCCCAGAAACTCCTTGGGTCTTTGGCAACACCACGTGCCTTCTGGACAGCTCATATCTACTCATCCTTCGAGAAGCGCATTCTTGAGTTCCTCTCTGCTTGGATCCAGCATTACTACAGAAAACCCTGCCTGTCTCTTGACTCTGCCCTACTGCCCTCAGCCATGCCAATCATACATCCCACCCCCTACTCCCGCTAAGAAACAGGTGTGGCTTTGGCTCCACCTGCTGGAAGAAAGTGGCAAGCAACACCTTTCAACACTGCAAAGAAGGAATTCCAAGATCTGTCATTGACTCTGACCTTGGCTATCCATTTTATGGAACAAATATTTCTATTGGGCCTACTGTGTGTCATGCACTGGCTCTGAGGATAGAGTGGTAAATAGAGTTTACATGCTCAGTGGGGACCAATGACAAATAAGTGGGCATATAAATAAGATAATTTTGGATTGTAAGAAGCACCATGAAAGAAGTAGGGTGATGTCATAGAGGGAACTGGTGTGGAGACTATTTTAAATTGAGTGCCCAGGAAAGAATGTTCTGAGAAAATGCTTTTGACTTGAATCACAAAGGAGGAGAATTAGCAGACCTTCAAAAAGCTTGGGGGAAAGCATTGTAGATAGAGGAATCAACTAGTGCAAAGACTGAGGTAGGAAAGAGCTCGGTGTATTTGAAGTACTCAAAGGAAACAGTGCAGCCAAAGTGCAGTGAATGCAGGTAGTATGAGGTGAGTTTGGAGAGGTCTACAGGAATTAGACCATCCAGGGCCTTGTGGCCTCAGTAGGAGTTCAAATTTTATTTTGAGAATAGCCAAAAAACTATTGCAGGGATTTAAACAGAAAAGCGATTTTAAGGCAGAAGCAAATGGTTCAAGGCTTTGTGGGCCATGTGAAGCCTTTTGGTCTTTACCCTAAGAGAAGAGAGAAGACATTGACAAGTTTTAAGTAGGGACACCACAAGATAGACCAAGAGTTTAGAAAGACCATATCATCTGCTTTGTGGAGAAAGGATTGAAGAAGTGGAAACAGGGTGGGGTGCCTGGGTGGCCCAGTCAGTCAAGTGCCCAACTCCTGGTTTTGGCTCAGGTCAAGATCTCACAGTTCTGGGGATTGAGTCCCACATGAGGCTCTGTGCTGACAATGGGGAGCCTGTTTGGGACTCTCTCCCTCTCTCTCTGCCCCTCTCCCGCTAGTGTGTTCTCTATCAAAAATAAACAAACACTAAAATAAAAATTTAAAAAAGGAAGTGGAAGCAGGGTGACTAATGTAGCAAATGCTCTTCTAATGTTTCTAGGCAATGAAAAGTACAAGATGGGTGGTGGCAGTGGAAATGGGAACAAGACAGATTTGGCAGCTGGTTGGCCTGGATAATAGAGAGAGGGAGGGAGGAGGGGAGGAAAGGGAAGGGAGAAGAGAGAGTGAGAGAAATGAAGGTTATCCCTAGATTTCTAACTTGGGAAACGGTGGCACCTCAACTCAGTAGCTCAGGGAGCACCAGAGGAGCAGGCTAGGGGGACAGAACAATTTATTTGTCACCTGTTTGTATCATTTTTATATAAAAAAGAAGAAACCACACTTAGAAATTCTATTAAATCAGGAACAAGAATACACACTATTACCAATATTTCTATATAACCTTTAATTGGAGGTATTAGCTGATGCAATTAGACAAGAAAAATCAATAAAAATTAGAAAAGAATAGGTAAAATTATCTTTATTTGTCAATGACATGTTTGTATTCCAAGAGAACCCAATTCAATCAACTGAAAAACTGCCATAAACAACATTCTGTAAGGAAATGGGGTATGAAATTAACATACAAAAATTAATACCTTTTATATGTACAAACTGCAATCAGTTAAAACTACATTTTTCAACATGATAACCATGAGGCTATTTGAATTTAAATTTAAAATAGCTAAAATTGGGGCGAATGGCTGGCTCAGTCAGAAGAGCATGCAACTTTTGATCTCAGGGTCATGAGTTCAAGCCCCACACTGGGTGTAGAGATTACTAAAAAAATAAACTTAAAAAAAAAAAAATAGGGAAACCTGAGTGGCTCAGTTAAGCATCCGACTTCGGCTCAGGTCATGATCTCACAGTTTATGAGTTGGTGCCCCACATCAGGCTCTGCACTGACAGTGTGGAGCCTGCTTGGGATTTTCTCTCCCTCTCTCTCTCTGCCCTTCTCTTTTTCTGTCTCTCTCTCAAAATAAATAGAAAAACATTTAAAAAAAATAAATAACAAATAAAAATTTAAAAATAGCTAAAGTTAAGTAAAACTTAAAATTCAGTTTCTTGGGGCAGCTGGGTGGCTTGGTTAGTTAAGCAACTTACTCTTGGTTTTGGCGTAGGTCATGATTTCACAGTTTGTGAGTTCAGGCCCTGAGTCTTGGGATTTTTTTTCTCTCCCTCTCTCTCTGCTCCTCCCCCACTTGATCGTGCTCATTCACTCTCCCTCTCTCTCTCTTTCTCTCTCAAACAAAACAAAACATTTTTAAAAATATTTTAAAATTCAGTTTCCCAATCATACTAGTCACACTTAAAGTTCTCAATAGCCACATGTGATTTGTGCCTACTGTATTAACGTAGCTATAGAACAAATCCATCATTACAAAAAGTTCTACTGTTCAGTGCTGAGTTAGAAGATATGGTGAAAGAGAAGACCATATTTATGACAGCAACGAAATACCTAGGAATGAATAGGAAAGAAATAGTTCTTTGTTAAAGCACATGACTTAGTTTGTGGTCACAAGCCCCCTGCCTGGACCTCTCTGTATTACAGGAACAGCCAAAGTAGCGTCTCTTTGCAAGTCGTCCCTGACTCTACCAGGCTCAGTCAGAGGTTCTTCCAGGCTCCCCTAGGACAACATGCACTTGATTCTCGTTATTTGAAGATTTTGTATTTGCAAATTTCCCTACTTGTTAAAATTTATTTGTAACCCCAGGGAGGGAGGCAGGAGATAGAGGGGAGAAGAAAGAAGCAGCAATGACAGAGAAAGTAGAGAGCCAGGGAAGGTTTAGGTCTGAGTGTTTTGGCTTAGATCCAGGCCTTCCTCTTTTCTTCCAGGGCAGCTGGGCAGAGCTGGGCAATGCTCATATCTCCAGGGCAATCAAGGAAGTCCCTGATTGCTATGGCCCAAGGACCTTTCCGGGGTGAGGCCCAAGCCCTAAAGAGGCCAAGCCCAGAGTGAGCTCTGATTGCTCATTCTCCAGGAAATTGCCTTCTGTCTGGCAGAGATCCTACTGAAACTGGCCTAGGGTGGGTGTACTGGATCCCTACCCCTAGGTGATCTAACATGGCCTGGATAGCTTGTGGGGAGTCTGGGACGTCCTGCAGGTGACCTAGGGCCAGAGAAGCAGGGAGGGGGCAGTTTCTTGGGGCAGTTGCTGTTAACTGGGGCAGTAACTGTAACCGTTAACTTTAACAGTAGTTTAAGAGATGGGGAATGAGGCCTGGAATCTCCCTGACTCCTGTTTCCCACTGTGGTCATAGTGGTCCCTCATCCCAGTGCCTTCCCCTCTAGGACCCCTGTGCAGCCTCGAAGGATGTCTGTACTGGGGAATGCAGGGGAACCACCCAGCCTGGCTCCTGGGCTCAGAGATGGCAAAGGAGTTGCACAACATCACACAGCCCTCCAGAAGCAGAAGCAAGATGTAATTATTGGGTGGGGGGAGGGGAGAATTTTACTTTACCCTTCAAGGTTCTTCTGGCTGGTCTAAGAATTAAATTGACATGAGACAGATGAACACGAGAAATATTTAATTCATACTTATGGGAACTCATAGAAATATGAATCTCAGGAAAGTGACCAAAGTTGGCAACTTTTATACCTTATAGGCAAAGAAACATAAATCTGCGAAGAATTGACAGGACAAAGAAAACTTATGTTTGGGAGCTTCAGTTAGTAAGGAATTCTAAACAAAATTTGGGCTGGGTAGTGAATTAGTAAAAGTAACAAGGTGTGTTTATATGGGCTTTGGCCCTGAATTCCCATCTCTGGCGGTAAGGATGTCTCTTTATCTGCTGGTAATCTTTCACATAGGAGATTTATTACCTGCTTTCAAGGGTACAAAGGAGGGTCAGAGTGTCCCTTTTGCACTGGCTGTTTCCTAAGTAACTTTAATTCAAAATAATCAGTATGCCAAAATAGCATATTTTGGAGCAAGCTTGCCCTGAAATCCATCAGAATTTAGCTTTCACTCCCAGCTCAGGGTTATTTTTGCTTTCCCACCAAATTGTCAGTTTCTTAAGGACTAGCACTCTTGTCCTGTGTCCTTGCCTGCCCTTTCACTTCCACCAGAGACCAGACTCCAGAGCTAGCTCTCCAGCAGTCTGTGGATGCCAGCAGATGGGTGTGGCCATCTCTGTTAATAGGAGTGGCATTTTGGTGTGTGAGAGGAGCTGTGCCACTCACTGCTATTTCTTTAAAAAAAATTTTTAATGTTTATTTATTTGTGTGTGTGTGTGAGAGAGAGAGACAGAGCACGAGCAGGGGAAGGGCAGAGAGAGAGGGAGACACAGAATCTGAAGCAGGCTCCAGGCTCTGAGCTGTCAGCAGAGAGCCCAACGCAGAGCTCAAACTCACCAATGGTGAGATCATGACCTGAGCGAAAGTTGGATGCTCAACCCACTGAGCCACCCAGGTGCCTCCACTCACTACTATTTCTTAAAGGGGCCCAGTGGCAGAGGCCACAAGGAAAGAGATGTGGGTGGTCTAATCCACCCCCCATCTGGTATTGGATGCCCTCTACAACATCCCTGACTTGTGGCTGGCTGGGAGCCTTCTGTTCCCACACACTGCCACCGCAGACTGTTTCAAGTCCGCCTGTTTCATTTCTGGAGTAAGGTGTGAAAACGATCTTCCTCATCTCAAATGGAAACTATGTCCTTGTGGCTTGCCCCCACAGATCCCGGATCTGCCCTTTGTCATCTGCAGAAAACACGCCCTCCCTCTGTCCCATCTCAGACCGGCAGGGAGTTGAAGATAGACCCATGTCCTCAAAATGGAGTCAAGTCTTGGTTTCATCCTTCCACTTACATTTGTTTTAATTCCTGTAAAAAGTGTCTATTTATTTTGCTTTTATAACTAAAAAAGAAACTCCTTATTTTAAAACTTGGTACCACGGTATTTCAGATAGGAAAATGGACAAATACTAATTATATTGCTCAACTTACCTGTATGTACACACCCATATAACCTCCACTCAGTTCAAGATACAGAGGCACTTCCATCTCACAGGAAGGTTCCCTGTGCCCTATTCAATCAATACCCAATCCACCAGAGGTAACCACTATTCTGATTTCTACCATCATAGATTAGTTTTGTCCATTCTTGAACTTCTTATGAAGGGAATCATAATATGTATTCTTTGGTGTCTGATTTCTTTGTCTTAGCACAATGTTTTGGAGATTCATCTGTGTTGTTCTGTATATTAGGTTGTTTTTTTTTTTTCATTTTGTTTATTGCTGATAAAATTACCTTTTACAAATATACCACAAATTGGTGTATTCTCAGGGGTGCCTGGGTGGCTCAGTCAGTTAAGCCAACTTCGGCTCAGGGCATGATCTCATGGTTCATGGATTGGAGCCCGAAGCCTGGCTCTGTACTGACAGCTCAGAGCCTGGAGCCTGCTTCAGATTCTGTGTCTCCCTTTCTCTCTCTTCCCCTCCCCCACTCACGCTCTGTCTCTTTCTCTCTCAATAATAAATAAAAATTTTAAAAAACCCAAATTGTTGTATTCTTGTGTTGTATGTTTGGATTTTGTCCACTTTTGGCTATTATGAATAAAATTGCTATGAACATTCTTATTTATTTTATTTTACTTAGAGTGTGAGAGAGAGAGAGAGAGAGAGAGAGCGCGCGCGCGCGCGCGCGCGCGCGCGCGCGCGCATGCAAGTGGGGGAGGGGCAGAGGGAGAGAATGCTAGAATCTTAAGCAGGAACTACTCCCAGCACTGAGCCCAACTGCAGGCTTGGCTCGGGGCTCTATCTCACCACCGTGAGATCATGACCTGAGCCAAAATCAAGAGTCAACGCTAACCAACTGAGCCAACCCAGGCACCTCATATTTTTAAATTTTAATTAAGTCCAATTTATCAATTTTTTAATGGTTACTGTGTTTTCTGATCTGATTAAGAAATCTTTATCTACCCCAATTAAAAAAATTTTTGCCTATGGTTTTATTTAGAAATTTGTTGAAGTGTTGATGTTTTGGTCAATGATCCATCTCAAATTAATTTATTGTTATAGTTTTGAGTTAAGGGTCAGGGTTCCTTTTTATCCACTAACATCTAATTGTTCCAGCATTGTTTATTAAAAGATCATCCTTGGGGCGCCTGGGTGCCTCAGTCGGTTGAGTATCGGACTCTTGATTTCAGCTCAGGTCATGATCTCACAGTTATGGGTTCGAGCCCTGTGTCGGGCTCTGTGCTATCAGCTTGGAATTGTCTCTTTCTCTCTTCCCCTCCCCCACTAGCTCTCTCCCTCTCTCTCTCTCAAAAATAAATAAACTTAAAAAATTTTTGAAAATTAAAAACATCATCCTTCCCCTACTTAATTACAGTGACACTTTCGATGTAAATCAAAGATAGTATTGGGGCGCCTGGGTGGTTTGGTCCATTAAGCATCGGACTTCAGCTCAGGTCATGATTTCACGGTGTGTGAGTTTGAGCCCCACGTCGGACTCTGTGCTGACAGCTCAGAGCCTGGAGCCTGCTTCCTATTCTGTGTCTTCCTCTCTCTGCCCATCCCCACCTCACGTCTCTGTCTCTCTCTTTCTCTCAAAAGTAAAAATAAACATTAAAAAAAATTTTTTTTTAAAAGATAGTATATATATATAGTATGTGTGGTTTGTTTCTGGAATCTTTATTCTGTTCCAGGGATTTATTTGTCTATTGCTCCTCCCAGGGTGCTCTGTATTATTTATTATTGTAAATCTTGAAATCTGATGATGTAAGTCCTCCAGCTTTTTCATCAAGAGCTCTTGAGGGGCACCTGGGTGGCTCAGTTGGTTAAGTGTCTGACTCTTGGTTTCAGCTCAGGTCATGATCTCACGGTTCATGAGTTCAAGCCCCACATCTGGCTCTGTGCTGAAAGTGTGGAGCCTGCTTGACATTCTCTCTCTCCCTCT
Source organism: Panthera leo (assembly GCF_018350215.1). Lineage (NCBI taxonomy): Eukaryota > Metazoa > Chordata > Mammalia > Carnivora > Felidae > Panthera > Panthera leo. Next base: position 30,753,556 of record NC_056686.1, read on the forward strand.
CTCTCTCTGCCCCTCCCCGCCTCTCTCTCAAAATAAATAAATAAACTTAAAAAAAAAAGAGTTCTTGATATGCTAGGTCCTTGATTATCATATAAATCTTGGAATCAGCTTGTCAATTTACACACACAGAGATACACATGCACACATACACACACACACACACACACACACACACACACACACACACCACAGCTTGCTGGAATTTTGATGGGACTGCATTGAACCTATGGACCAATTTGGAAAAAACTGATATCTTAACAGTATTAAGTTGTCCAACTCATGAGCGCGGAATATCTATTTACTGAGGTTGCCTTTAATTTCTCTCAAGAATGTTTTGGAATTGTCAGTGTCGAGGTCTTATAAATCTTTCAGTAGATTTATCCCTAGGAATTTGATATTTTCCATGCAGTTATACATGGTATTACTTTGTAAATTTCATTTTCCAGTTGTTTCTTGCCAGTATATAGAAATACATTTGTTTGTATCTTCACCTTGTATCTAGTAGTTTCATCAGATTCACTTACTAATTCTATGAAACTTCCACATATTTAATTTAAATATATATTTTTTCATTGATCTTAAAGCTAATATTTTGTTCATTTTTAAGCATCATTCTTTGACCATCACCACTTGTCTTTGTGGCTCACTCTTGTCAGTATCCTGAATCCAATAACTTTTCAACTTCTTCAGGACATCCAGCCCATTGACCCTACCACCTTTTTGTTACCCTTCACCTTGCCCATTTACCTACCTTAGGGCCCTTGTTGTCATTATTATCAATATTCTCTTGCCCCCTTTCCCCTCTATAGATCTTGCCTGGATACATTCCTGTTTCAATCCAAATCTCTTATCTTCACTTCCTGCCTTGGTTGATGCCCCTATTAGACACAACGTCCTTAAAAAAAATTCTTTTTAACATTTATTTATTATTGAGAGACAGAGAGAGACAGAGCATGAGCAGGGGAGGAGCCGAGAGATGGGGAGACATAGAATGTGAAGCAGGCTCCAGGCTCCAAGCTGTCAGCACAGAGCCCGACACGGGGCTTGAACTCACAAATTGTGAGATCATGACCTGAGCCGAAGTCAGACGCTCAACCGACTGAGCCACCCAGGTGCCCCTCACAACGTCCTTTTTAAATTTAATCTAATTTAGTTTCAAAATGTTTTACCATAAAGAATTTCGAACATACAAACAAATCTAGAGAGAACAGTACAATGTATCCCCATATATCTATTATTAGCATTTAATAGTAGTGAATTTGCTTTATCTATACCCTTTTACACCTTAAAGATATGTGCCATTTTCTTGCACAACCATGATGCCCTGACCAAACCTAACAAAATTTAAAAATGTTCTTTGGTATCACTTAAAACCAGCCCACAACTACACTTTCCTTCGTGTCTCAGATATGCCTTATTACACGGGGTTTGTCCAAATTTGGATCCAAACAAGGTCTACACATTACATTTTGTTGTCGTGCCCTTTCAATCTTTTTTAATGCTAGCAATCCTCCCCCTCCCTTTATTTTTCATTCTACTGATTTACTGCAGAAACCAGCTCAATTGTCCTCAAGAATGTTCCACATTCTGGATTTACTCCCTTTTTATAACAAATCTTTTGTAATTTGCCCTTTGCTGTCCTGAAATGAAATTCAGAAATAATGTCACTAGTGTATTAGTTAGGGCCTGGCAGGAAACAGATGGCACACTCAAGCTGAGTCCAATTGAAGCCAGTTTAATGAAGGGATTATTGAAAACGATGTGGGCAAAGTTAAGGGAACTGACAAGGAATGAGGAAGCACTGGAGGGAGTTGTGTGCCATCCCAAGGTCTGAAGAGCCAGGATGAGGGAGCAGTATTTCCCTTTGGCCGAACTCAACAGGAAGCCACTGGGCAATGGAGCTGATTGACACCATTCATTAAAGTCTGCCTCCTGGGGCACAGAGCAAGTAACCCAAGAGCAGAGAGTGGATCAGGTCTGGAGGGGCAAATGGAGAGTACCTTTCACGCCATTCTACACCCACAATTTCACAATAACGAACTTCATTCCCTGTATTATAAGGAGAAAGAAGAGGAAACCAGCGCAGAAAAGTGTCACATATTCGAACATGTATAAATTATGCACAACTTCACCAGAAGCCCTAATGTAATCATCAGATGCTTGCAGCCATTCCTAGAATCACTATGCCTGCCAAAGCTGCACATGCAGACTGATCCAGGAGAACTGGACTGGCATCTCGAACACAGAGAGCAGCTGTGCGGCTGATTTTCTGAACAAGACAAAGCACCCTCTTCCATCAAGTAATCACACGGAAGTGGTGTTCCTGAGATATTCAGTACATATTAAAACCATAGAAAAAATACTCTGTGTTTATGTGGAGAATAGGTTTAGGCTCTAGACTGAGATAAACAATCAATGTATTTTCCACCAAACGAATGTCTGATAGGACATTTGAAACTTATGTGGAATGTGGGACAATTCCTGTCGTGCAGGATTGTCCTAAGCATTACAGGAAGCCCAGGAGCCCTGGTCCCACACATTAAAGCCTTGTAGTGGTCCCCACCCTAATCATCATGTCATCCCCCGCCCCCACAAAATGTTCTGGCAATTTTCCAAATGCTTCTCTACTGGGTGGAACATCCCAGTGGAAAATCATTGGCATAGGTGATCTTCTCTGGCCCTTTGGATTTAAATATCCTGACACCTTCCAAACTATTCATTCTGCCTCATTTTTTCTCTTGAATACACACTTGTAGATTCCATTTCTATTTGATGTCTCTATTTATATCAGTAACTGACATCTCAAAATCTACGTGTCAAAACCAAAACCTTGAGTCTGCTCCCCAACACAGGTAACCCGACCCTCTTCCTCTCCCAGCTTGATTTTAGTGTAGTAAATGGCAATTTAATTCTCCTAATTGTTCAGGCCAAAAATATTTGAAATCTCCCTGACACTTCTTTTCTTCTCACGCTCCCCATCTGATCCATCAGTCAATTCAATTGGCTCTATCTTCAAAACACATTCCAGTCTGATCACTCTTTACCTCCACCAGCACCATTACCACCACCTTGATCCAAGCCATCATCAGCTCTCTAAACTGCTACAACAGCCTCCAAAATGGTCTCTCTGCTTCCACCCTACTCCCTATTTTCTATCTGCGACATGGCAGCCAGTGTGATCATTTTAAAAATGTGAGATCAGCTCATGCTTCTACTCAAAACCCTGCAAGGTTGTAAAGAAACTGGGACATCCAGTGTCTCTATGTGTTCAAATTTCCTCTTTGTATAAGGACACCAGTCAGGCTGAATTAAGGCCCACACTTAAACATCTCTATAAAGGCTCCATTTCCAAATATAGTCAAATTCTGAGCTACTGGGAGTTGGGCTTCAACATATGAATTGGAGGGGAACACAACTTAGCCTATAACAACATCTTTATGTATATGAGGGATACTTGCATCATATTAAGGGGAACAGTAATGTTGTTTGAAAGTTAAATATGGATAGAAAAATGTATGTAAACGTCACTGACTAGCCAAAGGGATAAAATAAACCATACCAGATTGTTGGGTGAACACCATTCTTACTTCCTTCCATAATTTCCCCTATATTTTGGGGGCTGGAAGCCTCAAACTACATTTCCCAGATTCCCTTAACAGCAGGGTCCTAGGTATCCTGAAAATGAGAGGTGCTCATGTGAATTTGGAAGGCAGAAGGAAAGGAGAGGCTGTTATTATTCTATCAGTGATGATCAGGCCTAGGGCTTTGGCAGACAGCAGACAGAGGTTTGGGGTGCATATTTAGGCATCCTCCTATGAATCACCCATTTTGGTGTCTCTGGCCGCTGAGATCATTGATGTTGGTTCCTTGTGATTCTGCACTTCCTGATTTCCTAAATATTAGGAGACATGTTTTTGGCAGCAGGATTCTTTGCAAAATACTTCTCAAAATCTTACATTATCATTACAAACGCTCTTCCTCTTCCTCAACTGTACAGGCATGGAGGCCCAGCTGAGCAGGCCAAGTTGGAGTAGCCTTGTTCTCCAACCAGGAGCAGAGGCAGGGGGCTACTTCCTAATCAGATCTCCTAATACCCTCAGGGCTTGGGTTCTAACATTTTCTCCAAGGAAACACTGTAACAGGTCGTTTGTTATGGGACATTCAGGGTGATGGACCAAACCTTGAACTTGGTATCAGAAGACTTTAGTTCTGGGCCCAGCCTTACTGTGTAATTGCAGCATGGCCTTGGGCAATACCCTTGCCTTCTTGGGTTTTAGTTTCCCCATGTATAAAATAGGAGAAAGGAGAAGAAAAAAAGTTGAATAACATCTAACATTTACATACTATTTTCTATGTTCCCGTCATTATTTCTGAGGACTTTCCAGATAACCACTCATTTAATCATCACAAAAATCATACGAGAAAGGTACTATTTCTATCTCACAACTGGGGAAATGGATATTAAGAAACTTGCCCCAGTCATGCAGGAAGTCTGTGCCCTTGTTGTGGTTTTGGCCACTAAACCATTTGGCTTCTTGTTACATGGAAATATGTGATAAATGGCCATTGATTTGTAGTTTTTAGAATCTGGAAATGACTGGCTTGGGATGTAGCACCCTCTGTCTTAAGTTCTTTGGACTCCTTAGACAAAGTAGGAATTTACTGGATCCAGTAACTAAAAACATCAGGAATCTCTATTTCTTCCTCACATATGTCACTCTCCCTCTCTCTCAACATCACTGCTTAGCTTTTTGTTCCCCATAGCAGGTAGAAGATGGCCAAAGTACAGCTCTCAAGCATATTTTTTCTCTGTTTGAGGGACCTTCCCAGATTGAACTAGATACCCCTGATTCTAATTACAGATTTCCCTGAGAGACGGAGAGATCCTATTAGCTCAGCTAGAATCGGGAAGTGATCATAGCACAAACTTGGTACATAGGGCTGCCCACTTAGGGGTGAAGGGATCAGCTCTCTTCAGCTCTCTTGACCGTAGAGATATTTATATCCTGTATCATATTTTTCAATGGCTGAGGGAAAGTAATGTGTCTCTCTCCTTATGGGAAAGCCTCTTTCTACTCCAGGCCTGGCAGCCAGCCTCAACGTTCCAGGGATAGCTCAGCTATGGTGGAAAGAACCATACATGCAATCTGAAGTCCTGAGATGGGATTGACTTTCAGGCTACCATTTAAGCTGTGTGACCTTGGGCAAGTTACATAACCTCCCTGAGCTTCTGCATATTCATTTCAGAAAAATCAGAAAATGCAAACAATTGTAACTAGAAAAAGAACTAGAACTAGACTAGAAATCGTAACTAGAGAACACTCTTTGTCCCTTTATTTCTTTCACTGGGCTCCTTTTTATAACACACAAGAGCACAGACTGGAGGAGTCTCAGGGTTTAGTTTCAAAGCTTTGGCAGGGCCTTTGTGTTTTTGTGTAGGAAAGGGAGAAGCTATTAACGGGTACCTGACTCTTCAATAGGCCTGCTCATTATTCTCAGCAGGCCTAAGAGAACATAGTTTGGAAGGCCAAGGATCAAAGAGAGAAACAAAACTGTTCTGCATTGCAAATAGAAGTCCTAATTCCATTGTGAGAGAGGCAGCTTTGCAAATTATGGGGGCAGAGGGAGTGAGGTAGCTAAGGCAGGAACAATTAGTGAAACCCAAGAGTGGAGAAGTGTATAAACCTCCGGGGGGCGGTGGGGGGGAAGGTAGGTGAGGAAGTGTTATGTAGGACAGGTATGGGAGGGGTAGGTTTCTCCTTCCTGTTTTGACACAGCCGCGGGCAGTAGGGCCATCTCTGTCCCACAGGGCCCCTTAGAGGAAGTTAGTAAAGGGTACCCCCTCTCTGAGTGGGTGCAGCTCTGCCCCAGTGTGTAGGGTTTGGTGAGTGGGGTGTGGGCTGGGCCCTTTATGTCCGGAATGATCTCTAAGCCTATGCCTAGTGGCCCTGAGTGCCAGTTCTCATTATAGACTAGTAGGCTGTGAATATGTAACATGGATATTTAAACCCACTGAGTGGAGGTCTTAGAGTTAATGGAATTCATCTCTCTTTTTTTTAAGTTTATTATTTATTTTGAGGAGGGAGGGGCAGAGAGAGAGGGAGAGAGAATTCCAAGAGGGCTCCACGCTGTCAGCACAGATCCTGACACAGGGTTTGAACCCACGAACCCTGAGATCATGCCCTGAGCCAAAATCAAGAGTCAGGTGCTTAACCAACTGAACCATCCAGGTGCCCCTCTTTTTTCTTTTCTTTTTTTACAGATTTTATTTTTAAGTAATTTCTCCACCCAACGTGGGGCTCGAACTCACAACCCCAAGATCAAGAGTCTCATGCTCCACCGACTGAGCCAGCCAGGGACCCCTCCCCATCTTTCTTATAATACTATTACATATGATACAGTTGTAAGAACCTAAGGGGGGAAAACTGTTAGATTTATTTGACTATGTAGTTTTCTGGTGAACCTCTTGGACAATACGATACTTAACACATAGGAGGCATAGAATATTAGGTAAAGTTAGAAGCAAAGTGATTTTTTTTAGCCAGATTGAAAACTTGAGTTGTTACCTTGACTTCCACATTGCTGGGAAGTGTGGAATGTTCTCATATATAGTATAGTCAGGAATACATTGATTTTAAATTAACTTGATTTTTAAATAGTAATGAAATCTTTGATTTGTCACTCCCTGAAGTGTGGAAGAGATACAGTTAGCTGGGTTTTGTGAGGTCTGAGAATCATACAGTTTTTATAGGGTGTTTTTATTTTATTTTTTTAAATATCTACCTACCTATCTATTTATTTATTTAATTTATTTTGAGAAAGAGAGAGAGTGTGTGTGCACTAGGGGGGCAGGGGCAGGGAGAGTGGGGGAGAGAGAGAATCCCAAGCAGGCTCTATGCCCTTAATGCAGAGGCTGACTCAGAGCTCCATCTCACGAACTGTGAGATCATGATCTGAACCAAAATGAAGAGTTGGGCGCTCAACTGATTAAGCCACCCAGGTGCCCCTTTTATGGAATATTTTTTAAATGGTGGTTCTTAAACATTTAAAAAATGTTACTATTATTATTATTATTTAAAGCTTTTATTTATTTATTTATTTATTTATTTATTTATTTATTTACTGGGGGGGGAGGGGGCAGAGACAGAGGGGGACAGAGGATCTGAAGTAGGCTCTGCCCTGACAATAGAGAGCCCAACGTAGGGGTCGAACTCCTAAGCCGTGAGATCATGACCTGAGCCAAAGGCAGATGCTTAACCTACTGAGCCACCCAGGTGCCCCTACAAAATAGTATTAAAGATGTAACTCAGTAAGACTTCAATGTCCTACTCTGTAAATGATGAAGAAGAAGGGTGCAACACCTGGGAAGGGCGAACACTTGTTCAGTTACTTTGTGCAATTTTGCCTAAAAATGGGGCTACCTAAGTCAGTGCAAATCTAGAGTGTGATTTGGGGGCAGAGATCAAAGCAAAGGGTCTCATTTTTAGTTCAGTTTATTTAATAAGCCAGAGAGTCTACTGTGTTCCAAGAAGTTCAAATCCATCCTGACAGGACTTCAGTGAATCTCAGCTCTTATGTTAGATGGTAGACAGATGTGCCAAGAGGAAATACCTACTACAAACTGGTCTCTTGCTATTCTATGGAAAAGAGATGATCAAGATGATATATGGTTCCATAACTAAGATATTTAAGATCATCTTTTTAAGTGGGATCTTGCGGGGGTCCACACAGCTGGCAATTTGCCAGGATTCTTTGGAAGGGCAAGAAGCAATGATTGCGGAGTTAAGGGTATAGATGTTGAGTGACTTGGAATGGGTAGGACAGAAGGTTTCTCAGGGGGTCACCAAAACAGAGGGTCCCAGGGACACAGCATCTGCTCCTCTTTCCCCCTAGCTCTTCATGTTATCAACACCCTAAATCTCCTTTTTCTGGTAGTTGTCACAAAACCTGGGAGGAGGGGTTGTAAACTTGATTGCAAACAGGTGGGGTTCTTTTTAAGAAAAGGAATACATAAATATGAATATAAAATTAGGCCCTTAGAAGGGTGTCATGCAAGGAAGAAGTCTTAAATCTTAAGCTTTATTAGCTTCATGGTAAACATGTCTCTCTGCCTGAGATTTAGAAAACCTTTTTCTGCCTATTGGATTTCTGGCCATTGGTCCTTCTGGAAGGCATCATGGAAAAGGATGAAAATCCCCGATATTCATTCCTGCTGAGTGATGGCATAACATCAGAGCAGCAACTCTGGGTCATCATATGAACCAGCCTTTCACTAGCTCATCAAAGGTCAACTTTGTAATGAGAGAAGCAAGTAGCATAGGAGAAACCTATCCAGAAAATATCAGGTTATTATGACTACTTTTCCAACATTCTCATGCTGATTGCTCAGAGGTTATTTGCACTGGCTGTCCAATGAAGTGTGGAGAAAAGCCAAGATGATTAGGCCAAACTCTGCTATTTATAATTTCCCATAGCAGCAACACCTCCCTCTTTTTTTTTTTTTTTTTTTAAATTTGCTGGGAATGGAACATACATCATTTTTATGAAATGGCCCTGGCTTCCCTACAGTGTGGCCAGGGATGACACAGGAGGCTGTTTTCCAGGTGCCTTTTACAGTGGCCCATGACTATATACCTGATGGGATCTGATTTATATTTTGGAAGAGTTCCCTGTGGCTGTTGAGTGGAGAACTGATAGTGCGGATAAGAGAGAAAGCAGGCGGATGAGTTAGGGGACCGTCACAGTAAGCGAGGTAACCGATGATGGGAGTTTAGACTTGGTGGGTTGGACTTCAGAGACAGGGTTGGGTTCTCAAAATCTTTCGAAAGGAGAGTCAACAAGACTGCTAATGAACTGGATGTGGGGTGACGCCTGGAGTACGGGAAGAAAAAAGAGGATACACAGTTGTTTCTTAAGGTTTTGGCCTGAATACTAGATAAAACTTCAGAAAAGGGAAAGATGCGGGCAGGTGCAGGATTAGAAAAAAAGAATCAAGAATTCTCTTTGGATCATGAAATTGACCAAGTCAAACTTCACAGACTAGGGGGCACCTATTCTAAACAATGCACATTTTCTTTTTATTTTTTTTTATTTTTTTTAACGTTTATTTATTTTTGAGACAGAGAGAGACAGAGCATGAACGGGGAGGGTCAGAGAGAGAGGGAGACACAGAATCCGAAACAGGCTCCGGGCTCTGAGCTGTCAGCACAGAGCCCGACGCGGGGCTCGAACTCACAGACTGTGAGATCATGACCCAAGCCGAAGTCGGACGCTCAACCGACTGAGCCATGCAGGCACCCCTAAACAATGCAAATGTTCAATCCTGAAATATCCATCCATTAAAGAACAACTCTATAAATACCAATGCAAGATTTGTATTTATGTAAATTAATGCTGTCTCTTTTAGCCTGACATGGAGAAGTCCATGTCTGTCAGTGTTATGACTGGCTCAGCATAACCAAATTCCAGTTCCACTAGAGAATTTCAAGGTTTAAAAAAAAAATAAATATAAGAAGTAAAACTCAAATGACCACCGTGTTTGCAGGCCAAACACTGATAATCTGAAAGGCAAGTCCCAAGGTCTAATTATCAGCAACAGACAATTCTGAAAGAGAATCTTGTTAAAGGAGGAAAGTCTTCTGTGTGACTTCTCAGTAATTAATTGATTAGTTAATTAATTAAATAATCTCACATGCAAACAAAAAGCACACTCAACTCTTTCCAAAGGGAGACAGCCCATGTCCAGTTATGGCATCTGTTCCTTCCCTGCTTGCATTCATTCATTTAACAAACATGTAATGAATGTCTATTATATACTAGGCACAGTGCTAGATTGTGGGAACGTAATTCTAAACAAAACATCCTCCCTGTCCCAATGGAGCTTGCAGTCCAGTGGGGGGGTGGGGGATAGAAAAGTAAACACACAGGGACTTCCAACCTCAGCTATCTGAAACATTAGAAAAACTGAACACGTTCATATAATAAACACTTAGAAATGCTGACTAACATTTAAAGAAACACATAACTGAGGAGCCTGGCTGGCTCAGTAGGTTAAGCATTCAACTTCAGTTCGGGTCATGATCTCGCGGTTCGTGGGTTTGAGTCCCGCGTTGGGCTCTGTGCTGATGGCTCAGAACCTAGAGACTGCTTCGGATTCTGTGTCTCCCCCTCTCTCTGCCCTTCCAATGCTTGTGCTCTGTCTCTCTCTGTCTCTTAAAAATGAATAAAAACGTTAAAAAAATTTTTTTAATTAAAAAGAAAAAAAAAGAAATGCATAACTGAATTGGTAAGATGAAAGAGAAATCTCCAGGGTCCAAAGTGGAGAGAGAGCTGAAAACCAGAGTAGTAAGCATGAGAGTGGTTGATGTAGCTACCCAGGAGAAGAATTAATCTCAGTAATCTAAACTATTCTAGGATCTATTCAATGTGGCAGGGGACTATACAAAGGCATGATCACCAGGAGTTGAGAATTATTGGGTGCTACCTTGAAGGCTGGCTATTACAACCCACTTGGCAAAGCACTAGACCAACTGAGGTGCTGGCCAATGACAAGAGAATGTGGACAGGTAGGGGAGGAGCCATAAATACTATAATCAGTTCCATAAGTGAGGACTGTTGCCTCATATGTGTATGTGTATGTGTATACATATGTGTATGTGTATACACATATACATACATATATATATATATATATATATATACACACACACACACACACACACATACACACACATACACACACCCCTGGTTCCCAGCACACAGCTCCTAAAACCCTCCTAATTTCTTCAGTAATAAGAACACTAGGAACATCTTTTGTTCTAGTATTTTGTCTTTAACCCAAGCCCTGGCACAAAGTCCCCAAATCCCTAGAATTTCCTGGGCAGTAGCAGTGGCTTTTGTTCTGATGAGGTGACTCTAGTGGGCTCCTGGTTGGCAGCTGGTCATTGGAAAAACCAAGCGATGATTAGATGCTTGGAATTTTCACCAAGAGGAGAGAGGGGCTAGGAATGGAGCTAATAATTGGTCATGCCCATGTGAGGAAGCCTCCACAAAAATCCCAATAGTGTAAGGTTAGGAGAGCTTCCCGGTTGGTGAACAGGTAGAGGTGTAGGGAGAATGGTGTGCCCAGAGAAGGCATGGAAGCTCTGTACTCCTTCCCACACACCTTGTCCCACATATCTCTTCCATCTGGATGTTCATCTGTGTCCTTTACCATATCTTTTATAATAAACTATTAAGCAGTAAGTAAATGGTTTTCTTGAGTGCTGTGAGTTGCTCTAACACATTAAGAACTTGAGGAGGGTGTCATGGGAACCTCTGATTTACAGCCAGTTGGTCAGAAATGCAGGCAACAATTTGGGTTTGCAGTTGGCATCTGAGGTACGGGTGGGGGCAGTCTTGTAGGACAGGGTCCTTAACTTGTGGGATCTGACACTATTTCCAGATAGATAGCATCAGAATTGAGTTAAATTGTAGGACGTTTAGCTAGCATCACAGAGAAACCCCCACATCTGGTGTCAGAAGCACTGTGAGTGCAGTAGTCATGTGAGAGTAAAGGGGAAACACAGGAGGAAGACTGGGTTTTCCTTCTCTGACTTACATACAGAAAGTCAGATAGATAGATAGATAGATAGATAGATAGATAGATAGATATTCATTTTTAAGAGAGACAGAGAGACAAAAAGCACGAGTAGAGGAGGGGCAGAGGAGGGCTCAGAGAGAGAGGGAGACACAGAATCCGAAGCAGGCTCCAGGCTCTGAGCTGTCAGCCCAGAGCCCGACGTGGGGCCTGAATTCACGAACCGTGAGATCACCGCCTGAGCTGAAGTCAGATGTTTCACCGACTGAGCCACCCAGGTGCACTGAAAGTCAGATATATTTAAAAGTAGTTATCCTTCTCCTCCCTATTGCCTTCCTCTAGAATTGTGTACTGTGTTGGTTGGCAAAGGTTAAACTTGTCGTTTTGTCCACAAGTTGCAAAGTATGGAGGGGGACCTTGATGAAACCTGGGAAGGAATGGATGCCATAACTGGACACGAGTTGTATCCTTTTGGAAGGAGTTGAATGTATTTTTTTGCTTGCATGTGAGATAATTATATTATGTTAGGCAGAGGCATTTAAAAAATTGTGTATGGTATGAAAAAAAGTGGGAGGACGTTGCTTGGCAACCCGTGGTTGGAATGCAAGGACATCTGTTGTTTTTCTCTATCAGCATTCTAGCTCCTTCTTTTGGAGAGTGTCTCCTCCCCCACTACTCGCTGGCTTGGTGGGCTGTCAGTCATGGGTCTCTGCCCTTCCCTCGTCAGACGATGGCATCAAATCCCAATAGGACACTGGAAAAATATTTTAGTGGGAGACAGGAGGACAGAAAACTCCTGGAGCTGATTGATTCTGGGGCGGCATCCTGAATAGGCTTTCTATTACCTACATATCCAGCACTGCCCTGATTTCTGAATATCTTGATCCTTGGTTGCTCAGATTGTCTTTTGATTTCGTGAATTTTCACATTTTCTTTCAATAAATTCCTTTATGTTTCCCTTGAAGTTAGCCAGAGTTGGTCTCTGTTGCTTGTAGACAAAGGATTTTAATTAGTAGTTGATCTCTTAGCATTAAGCTCAAGTAGGAGGGGCCTGTAGCAAAAGGACAGTAAACTCAGAAGAGTACCATAGATAGGAAAGAGAACGCCCAAATGAGATGATATTTAGTGATCCAGCTTTTTCAACACATGCATAGAGCACTCTTCTCCCCAGTGATACCTCCATAATGTCTGGATGGGAATGTGTCAGGAAGGGTACTACTAGTTACTAGTTACTAGAATACATTGTATTCAGAACCAGCGTATAGGTTTTGCACTCCAAATAACACCACGAAGTGCCATTCACATAGATTAAACAACGAATGGTACCCTTGGTGTTGTACAGTGTAGTGACCTGGTACTCCCCTCTCATGGTCCCTGTTGCTGGACTGGCTCTTTGTGCCAGCCTCATGCAGCCCCCTTCTCGAATTTTTCCTCGAGTGCACAGTTGAGCTTGTCTGCAAATCCATCAGATGGGTTTGTATGTGTCTGAATAAAATAGTGGATAGAAATCAACACTTTGTTTCTCAGGGAGTTCCTAAGAAATCAGTGGATACATTGAATGTTTGTGTACTCCCACCCCCCAAATTCATATGTTGAAGCCCTAACCCCCCCCCACCCCCCCCCACCCCCCACTCCATGTGGCTGTATGTATTTGGAGATAGAGCCTTTAGTAATTAAGGTTAAATAAGGTCAGGAGCATGGGTTTTTCTGATGTTAGGATTAGTGTTCTTATAAGAAGAGATAGCAGAGAACTTACATTGTCTTTCTGTCTCTCTCTTCCTCTCTCCAAGAGCATCCACTGAGGAAAGGCCATGTGAGGACAGAGCAAGAAGGTGGCTGTCTGCAAGCCAGGAAGAGAATCTCAGCAGAAACTGAATCAGTTGGCACCTTCAACTTAGACTTTTCAGCCTCCAGAACTGTGAGAAAATTAATTTCTGTTTTTCAAGCCATTCAGTCTATGGTATTTTGTTAAGGCAGCCTGAGTCGACTAAGCTTTAAATAGATACGTGGAGGTGGAGAGAAGGGTATTAATGAATCTCATACATGAGAAGCACTGAGTCAAAAACTGGGCCCAACCTAGCAACCTTGCTACATGAAAAGGTTAAAATGAATTGATTGTGTGTCTTTTTGTTGTAGGGGAGAACAGATGAATGAAAAACATGTGAGAGAATAGAACCAACTCTTGCTTGCTTGCTTGCTTCCTCTTTCCTCTCTTTTCTCCTTCCTTCCTTCCTTCCTTCCTTCCTTCCTTCCTTTCCACACCAAACCAACCAACTCTTTCTTTATTTTATGTTTTCTTCAATATGTAACCCACAAATACCTTATCGCTACAGGAAAGTAATTATCACATCACCACCATCAACACACACACACAAACATTAAAATAGAAATAATATCAATCAGCCAGGAAATGCAGACTGAAATCCCAATGAAATACCACTTCATGCCCGCTACGACTGCCATAATCAAAAAGACAGACGATAACAAGGGTTAGAATGTTGAGAAATAGGAACCCTGATACACTGTTGGTGGGAATACAAAATGATACAGCTACTATGGAAAATAGTTTGTACACAAACGCTCATAGCAGCACTATTCCTGATAGTCAGAAAGTGGAAATTACTCAAATGTCCATCAGCTGAGGCATAGATAAACGAAATGTGGTCTATCCATAAATGAAACAGTGTTCACGCACAAAATGAATGAAGTAGCCATATATGGTGCAACATGGGTAAACCTTGAAAACATTGTACTTAGTGAAAGAAGCCAGACACAAAAGGCCACCGACTGTAGATCCCATTTCTATGAAATGCACAGAACGGGAAAATTCATAGAGACAAAAAGTCCATCAGTGGTTGTCAGATGCTGGGTGGAGGACATGGGGAATGACTGCTAAAGGGTATGAAGCTTCTTTTGAGGTGATGGCAATGTTCTGGAATTAGTGGTGATGGTTGCAAGGCCTGATAAATATGTGAAAAACTACTGAATTTTGTATGCTTAGAAGGATGAATGTTACAGTATGTGAATTGCATCTCAATGAAGAAAACCAAAAAGGATAACAAGCTGACTCCTATACTTCTACATCTTGGACAATCAGCCATTTGGTAACACCATCCAACTTTGCATTTTCTACAAAAACGTTAAGAAGGAATTACTCAGAGGAGAAGGAGAAAAAGTTGATTATAAATTATGAAACATTAATTTTAAAAATCTGTATTGCATAGACAGCTAATTATAAATGCAGTATGAGAAGTTACCTATGATTTAATTTTTTAAAACCTATATTGTATAATAGGCTAATTACAAATGCAAGAAAGAAATTGCCTATGATTTTTGCCATAGCTTGGTTATCCCGGATTGCAATTTTCTGCTATTCCCAAATAAACCCGTTTTTGTTGGGGCGCCTGGGCGACTCAGTCAGTTAAGCATCCGACTTCAGCTCAGGTCATGATCCTCATGGTTTGTGAGTTCCAGTCCCACATTGGGCTCTCTGCTGTCAGGGCAGAGCCCCCTTAGGATCCTCTGTCTCCCTCTCTCTCTGCCCACCCCCCTCTATCTCTCTCTCTCAAAAATAAACATTAAAAAAGAAAATGTTTGTAATAAATAAACCCATTTTTGCTGGCTAAAAAGAAGAAAGAAAATTTTTAAAAAGAGAGAACGTTCTACAAAATGCAAACAATAACTAAGTGTATATTGTAGAAAGTTAGTCTCCAAAATCCTACTGTATGAGTAAATGTATGCTAGCAGTTTAACAAATCCTGACATCTTGGATGCATAATAAAACAAAAGTTTATTTTTTCCTTCTGAAATCCAAAATAGGATTTCATCATTGATCACTTAACTGTTCTCTTCTAAACAATGATTCAGGCGCCCAGGCTCCTTTCGTCTCGTGCCTCCATATTGAACACAGACCTTCCAAAGCAGCCACAGAAAGAGAAAGAGTATGGAGAATTGTCAATTCTATTGGCCAGATCCCAGGCACAAGGCAATTCCTATCTGCAAGGGTGGCTGAGAATGTAAGCTAATGAGTGCCCACAAGGAACAATAAAGAGATTTGTTGAATTGTTGACCGATTTCTGACACACCCACACCATGGGCACCTCTGTCAATGGCTCAGAGCAAAGTACTCTAACTTTTTTTGTATGCATATATGTATTAATATATAATGGTACTTAAAAATTTTTTTGGGGGGTGCCTGGGTGGCTCAGTCAGTTAAATGTCAGACATCAGCTCAGGTCATGAACTCACGGCTCATGGGTTCAAGCCCCTCATCGGGCTCTGTGCTGACAGCTCAAAGCCTGGAGCCTGCTTCATATTCTGTCTCCATCTCTCTCTCTGCGCGCCCCCCCCTTCCCCCCTCCGCTGCTCACGCTCTGGCTCTCTCTCTCTAATATAAATAAACATTAAAAAATTAAAACAAAAAATTTTTTTAGTTTTTTTATTTATTTTGAGAAGAGAGAGAGATCATGTGCACATGAGCATGAGTCGGGGAGGGGCAGAGAGAGAGAAGGAGAGAGAGAGAATCCCAAGCAGGCTCTGTGCTGTCAGTACAGATACTGACTTGGGGCTCGAACTCACTAACTGTGAGATCATGACCTGAGCCAAAATGAAGAGTTGGACGTTTAACCATTGGAGTCACCTAGGCACCCCAATGGTACTTTTTAAAAATATTTTATTGGGGCACCTGGGTGGCTCAGTTGGTTAAGCGTCCGACTTCGGCTTGGGTCATGATCTCACAGTTCGTGAGTTCAAGCCCCGCGTCGGGCTCTGTGCTGACAGCTCAGAGCCTGGAGCCTGCTTCACATTCTGTGTCTCCCTCTCTCTCTGCCCCTTCCCTGCTCATGCTGTCTCTCTCTCTGTCTCAAAAATAAACATTAAAAAAAAATTTTTTAAATATTTTATTTTTTTAAGTAACCTCTACACCCAATGTGGGGCTAAACCTTACGACCCCGAGATCAGGAGTTGCATGCTCTACTGACTGAGCCAACCAGGAACCCCTATAGTGGTACTTTTTAATGAAAATGGAATTATACTATGAATATTGGATACTATGCATGGGTAGGCAAGATTCAGATATAACCTACACTTATTTCATGGTCATCCAGACATTCAGAATTTCGAATACACAGATTCAAACCTGGGGTAATCTCGAACAGACATTGCTCAGTCTTGTTCAGATGCTTTTCCTGTTGACTCAGAGGCTGCCCCAAACACTCTTTGACATGCTAGTCTGTGTGGATGGGTAATCCCAAGCAAAAAGAATTGAATGTGGAGCTCACAGCTCTTATGAGGCTCATCTTCCTATGGAAGGAGTTGCCTCCTTTACGCCTTCAAAAGAAAAACTGATACCCTCTGGCTTTTTATCTGTTTTTATTTTTATTTATTTTTACAACACATTTCCATTCTTTTAAATTTATTTTATTTTATTTTAGAGAGGGACAGTGCACGCGAGTGAGGGAAGGGGCCAAGGGAGAGAGACAGAGAGGGAGAGAGAGAGACAGAGAGAGAGAGAGAGAGAGAGAGAGAGAGAGACAGACAGAGAGAGAATGAATCTGGGGCTGGTTCCCACAACCCTGGGATCATGACCTGAGCCAAAATCAGGAGTCAGGCACTCCACTGACAGAGCCACCCAGGCACCCCTGTTATTTTTATTTTAACTTCAGCTGCAGTTAATCATTTTCCTCATTTCATGGCACATTATCATCATTGGTCCATGCAGTGTTCCTCATATATATTTATATTCCCTTTCATTCCATAACCCATTTCCTTTCCTACTCCAGACAACCACTGTAATGTATTTAATACACATCCTTGTGTTCTTGCAAAATAGATATTTTTTTCTGCCCATATATTTTACATTTGCATAAGTGGTCTGTGTTTATAACTTATTCTGACTTACTAAAACCAGCCCTGTACATCTATCTAATCCATTGCTCCCTACTGCTATATGGTACTTTTTGGTGCACATTCACTGCATTTTATGTATTTACTCTCCAGATGACAGAAATTCAGATTGTCTCCACTTCTCTGCACCACAAATAATGCTGCAATGAACACTGTGGTTCATGATCCCTTATGGATTTGTGTGGGAATTTCACTGAGATATAGACTTCGGAGCAGATTTGCTGGGTTATTAGGTATACACATACACTATTGAACTATGTGTCACCATACTACACTCTAAAAAAGTTGCACCTGTCTTTATTCCCACCATGAAGAGTTCCTATCGCTCAACAAAGCCCACCATTATCTCCCTAATTTTTGCTATCTCAAAATCTTTAAAGCAATATCTCGTTTGTTTGGTTTTTTTCAATTTATTTTGAGACAGAGAGAGCAAGCGTGGATGGAAGGGGGGCAGAGACAGAGTGAGAGACAGAATCCCAAGCAGGCTCTGCCCTGTTAGAACAGAGCCTGACTCGGGGCTCATTCTCACGAACCTGGAGATCATGACCTGAGCTGAAATCAAGAGTCGGACACTTAACCCACTGAGCCACCCATGCGCCCCAGGAAATATCTCATTGTTAATTTATATTTCTCTGATTATAATTCAGTTGAAATGTCTCTTCATATGCTTATTACCCTTCTCAGTTTCCTCTTTTGTGTATTGCCTACTCATACCCCTTTCTATTTTTAAATTATTTTTAATGTTTTTTTTTTTCAGAGAAATAGAAAGACACGGGGGGGGGGGGGGGGGCGGGCAGAGAGAGAGAGAGAGAGAGAGAGGGAGACACAGAGTCCGAAACAGGCTTCAGGCTCTGAGCTGTCAGTACACAGCCCGATGCGGGGCTCAAACCCACAAACCATGAGATCATGACCTGAACCAAAGTCGGATGCTTAACCAACTGAGCCACCCAGGCGCCCCCCACCCTTCTATTTTTAAAATTGGAGGTGCTGTATTTTTCCTGTTGATGTGCAGGAGTTCCTTGTCTTTTCTAGATCAGGGATCAGCAAACTATGGCTCACAGACCCAATGTGGCCCACTTCCAGTTTTGGTAAATAAAATTTTATTAGAACATGGTCACACCCATTCACTTTCTGCCTGTGGCCGCTTTCCAGCGACAACAGCAGAGTTGAATAGTTGTGTCAGAGAACAACTGGATCACAAAACCAGCCTAAGATAGTCAATGTTTCGTTGTTTATGGAAAGGCTCTGCCAAACTCTGCTCCAAATAATAATCTCTTATTGGCATTAGACATTGAAAGTATCTTTTCTTATTCTGTCATGTCTTTTAACTTTGCCTACACAGTCCTCCGCTGAACCAAAGGTCTTGGTTTTAATATAATCAAATCCATGAAAGTTACATTTTTTGGAGTTAAAAAATTTTTCTCCCTGCCCCTCGGTTACAAAAATATCATTCTACTTTTTTTCCTATTAAATTCATAATTTTACCTTTTACGTTTAGGTCTTTAACCCGTTGGGAGCTCGCCTTTACATGTAGTATTAGATAGGGATATAGTATTACTTTCTCTGTATAATGAGACAATTTATCAAACACTATCTACTAAACAATCCAATTAGTCTTTGAGCCAGTTTTGATGTATTGCCTCACAGTCCCAAACATATCCTCCATTGCCTGCTCAGCTAAAATTAAGATGATGCCTTTAAATATTCCTCTATTGCCATCTGGCATAATGCTAAGCTTTGTCAGTAGAGGGTACTGGAGGGGCATTGGAGGACAAGGAGTTTTTCCTCTTCCTGGTTCATCCTCTTGACAGGAGGTTTGCAGTATGCAGTTTCTGTGGTGCTGGATTTGCACGACGTGTTCCTACAGTGTGCAGGGTCTAGTATCTAACAGCTTCCCCCGGCAACCTCTTGGGTAGATTCGCAGCAAATTTCACTGGTGTGGCACCTTACCAACTTCTCCACCAGCCAGTGAAGAGGCCACTCCCTCCTTAACCCAGTCTGGGTCTTAGGCTGGAGGGTAAGGAAGACTCTTCTTTAGGCATTCTCTCTTGCCCTAGAGATAATAGCTGCTCCTTGCACCTGAGATCGTTTAGAGCTCTCTTTATTTCTTATTATTCAATCTCCCGTTACCTTCACCCCGTTATAGTTAATAGTTCTTTATACTAAACGTTTCCTGTTCAAATTATTACGTGATTTCTGTCTCTTGGTTGGACCCTGATAGAGTCATCTCACTGATTTGTGCCACACTTTCATCATATATTAAATTCCCATATTTACACATGGGTTTATCTCTGAGATCTCTGTTTTGTTCTATTGGCCTATTGGTCTAACTTAATCTTTAAAAAAATTTTTTTAACGTTTACTCAATTTTTTGAGAGACATAGAGAGAGCGTGAGTGGAAGAGGAGCAGAGAGAGAGAGAGAGGGAGACACAGAATCCAAAGCAAGCTCTCAGCTGTCAGCAGAGAGTCCGATGCAGGGCTGGAACTCATGAGTCACCGGGTCATGGCCTGAGCTGAATTCAGATGCTTAACTGACTGAGCTACCCAGGTGCCCCAATCTAACTTAATTTTAAATGAGATAATAGCTTCAAAGTACTTAGCCATTACCTAGCACAGAGTAGGTATTCATTAAATAAAAGCTATATTGATCATGGTAGAGACTGTCAGAGTACCTGCCTAAGATCAATAATCTGCCTTTAGTTTAATTTTATGGGTTGGAAGAAGGGAGGCAGTCCCAGTAAGGGAGAAGAGCCTGTTCCTTGTGCAATCAGCTTATGAATGAGTGAAAATCCAGAAAATCATTTTCAGTGATTACTGGATTTTTCTGACGTGAAACCACTGCTTTAGTCATCATCCATAATTTACATTCATGTAAGCATTTGTTCTTGCAATGATTCTGATAGGTTTATACTATCATTTCTAAAAAGTTTTGGACATAATTAATAATCATAAACCCATTCAATACAGCCTCATATAGGAATTCTAGTAAATGTTCCAACTATACACAGTACTTGTTCCAAAAGGGACGGTCCTCTCACCAATTAAATATAACTGAGTTATAAAATAAAATCTAGACAAATAGAAAAGCATCTCCTATTCTTGGAAGGGAAGACTTAAAATGTCCAACCTACCAAAATAAATACATTTAGTACAATTTTAATTGTAAATTTGGTAACTTTTTTTTTAACGCACAAATAATCTCTAAATTGATTTTGTAGATAGTCTCCAGGGATGAAGATGATTAATTCTTTCTCTGATGTTATCCCTCCCTTTAAGCCTGGACTGGATTTAATGACTCACTTAATCAACAGAATGCTGACTTGCTTAATCAGTAGAATTCCCAGGAAGTATTGTTCTGGGACTTCCTTAGATCATAAGAAACACTGTACTTTTCATCTGGTATATTAGAATGTTTTTTCTTAAGATACTCCCTCTCAGAACCCAGACATCATAGTGTAAGAATCCCAAGCCCTGTGTATACAGGCTACCTGTAAGTACTCTGATTGACATCCCCAACTAAGCTCCGTCCAGCTATGTGAATGAGTCAGCCTGGATATCCAGCCCAATGAAGCCTTCCAATGGCTCCAGTTCCAGCTACCATCTGAGAGTAATCATATGAAACACCCCAAGTGAGGACTGCCCAACTGAGCCCGGTCAACCCACCAAAGCATAAGAGATAATAAATTATCGGGGTTTTTTACGTTTATTTATTTTTACTTAGAGAGAGAGAGAGACTCCTAAGCAGGATCTGTGTTGTCAGCTTGAGCACATGAACTGTGAGATCATGACCTGAGCCGAAATTAAGAGTTGGGATGCTTAACGACTAAGCCCCCCAGGTGCCCCAAATTACTGTTTTAAATTTACTAAGTGGGGCGCCTGGGTGGCTCAGTCGGTGAGCGTCCAACTTCAGCTCAGGTCATGATCTCACGGTTCATGGGTTCGAGCCCCGCATCGGGCTCTCTGCTGACAGCTTAGAGCCTGGAACCTGCTTTGGGGTCTGTGTCTCCCTCTCTCTCTGCCCCTCCCCTGCTCATGCTCTGTCTCTCTGTCTCTCAAAAATAAACAAATGTCCAAAAAATTTTTTTAATTTACTAAGTTTTGGTGTTTTGTTTTGTTTATGAATTAATAGATCACTAAAGCAGAAATTGATACCAGAAGTGTTATGCTGCTGTGACAAAAACCTAAACCACATGGCAATGGCTTGGGACCAGTAGTGGTTGGAAGCTGGAAGGGCCTCAAGGAAACTGTGCAGATCTAAAGAAAGGAAATTGTTACTGGAGTCTGGAGAAAGACAACTCCTGTTATGCAGTAGCAAAATATTCAGAAGAATGTCACCTGTGGTAAAATACAAACTAGAAAGTATACTTAATGAGTGGGTGAATTTGGCTAAGGAGATCTCTAGGCAGAATGTTCAAAGTACCAACTGGTTCCTGTTAGCTGTCTATGATAAGGTACAGGAAGACAGAGATAAGCTAAGAAGGAAACTGTTCAACTTAGAAGAATTTAGAGGGTATATGAAGGGCTCAGGACACTCTTTCTAGCCATCAACAGTTTCTCAAAGGGGGGCCCCAGGGTGACTCAGTCAGTTAAGCGTCTCTCTCTCTCTCTCTTTTTTTAAATGTTTATTTATTTTTGAGAAAGAGAGAGAGAGACAGAGCACAAGTGGGGGAGGGGGCAGAGAGAGGGGAACACAGAATACAAAGCAGGCTCCAGGCTCTGAGCTGTTAGCACAGAGCCCAATGTGGGGCTCGAACTCGTGAACTGCAAGATCATGACTTGAGGCGAAGCTGGACACTCAACCTGAGTCACCCAGGCACCCAGAGCATCTGACTCTTGATTTCAACTCAGGTCATTACCTCATGGTTGGTCAGTTTGAGCCCTCTCTGCTGTCAGCACAGAGCCTGCTTAGGATCCTCTGTCCCCCTCTCTCTCTGCCCCTCCCCCATTCATGTGCTCTCAAAACTAAAACATTAAAAAATAATAATAAAAAAAAAGTTTCTCAAAGGAAGAATACTCTTCTTTTTTTTAATGTTTATTCATTTTTTGAAAGAGAGAGACAGAACACAAGTGGGAGAGGGGCAGAGAGAGGGAGACACAGAATCCAAAGCAGGCTCCAGGCTCTGAGCTCTCAGCATAGAGCCCGAAGCAGGGCTCAGACCCACGAGCGGTGAGATCATGACCTGAGCCGAAGTCCTATGCTTAACCAATTGAGCCACCCAGGCGCCCCAAGAAAGCTTTAAATGCATGTTTCATAGATCCTCTCAAGTAAATGAAGTGACTTCTAAGAATGCTAAAATGTCTCTTACTTTTTTTTTCCTAGACAAGAGAATTTTCAAGAATCTTAAGAGTGTTTCCTATAGTATACTGAATGTCAGACCAAGCAGAGAGGGTGCTTTCTTTCTTGAAGAAATCTTTTTTTTTTTTAAGTTATTTGTTTTTGAGAGAGAGACAGAGAGAGTGAGTTGGGGAGGGGCAGAGAGAAAGGGAGAGAGAGAATGTCAAGCAGGCTCCATGCTGTCAGCACAGAGCCTGACCTGGGGCTTGAACTCACAAACCATGAGATCATGACCTGAGCCAAAACCAAGAGTCAGATGCTTAACCGACTGAGGGGTGCCTGGGTGGCTCAGTCGGTTAAGCGGCCGACTTTGGCTCAGATCATGATCTCACAGCTCCTGGTTTCGAGCCCCGCGTCGGGCTCCGTGCTGACAGCTCGGAGCCTGGAGCCTGCTTCAGATTCTGTGCCTCTGTCTCTCTCTGCCCCTAACC
Organism: Panthera leo; assembly: GCF_018350215.1. NCBI lineage: Eukaryota > Metazoa > Chordata > Mammalia > Carnivora > Felidae > Panthera > Panthera leo. The sequence continues at coordinate 30,776,805 of NC_056686.1, forward strand.
CACTCACATTCTGTCTCTGTCTTTCTCAAAAATAAATAAGCATTAAAAAAAGATGCTTAACTGACTGAGCCACCCAGGTGCCCCTTGAAGAAACCTTAAGTGTGGCTTTTGAGAACCCAAATAAAACTCACAGAAAACAACAATTTCAAAGAACTGCATTGTAGAAGCACCACCAGCTTCCAGTGAAAAAGACAGTTCAAAATGAAAAGAGCCTTGGAAACTCCCAACTTTCTACGGGCAAGAATCGTGCCATTAAAGCCACATGGCAGCAAATATGAGCCACCTCCTTTAAAAATTTTTTAATTCCAGTATAGTTAACATATAGTGTTATATTAATTTCAGGTGTACAATATAATGATTCAACGATTCCATGCATCACCCAGTGGAATGTGAGCCACTTCCTATGAAAGGAAGGATGACTCAAAGTGAAGAATCACGAGCCCACAAAGCAGAGCTGGCAGCCACAGAGAATCATTCCCGGGGAGCAGGCCTGGGTCACAATCAAGGAAATAGAAACATGTTCACCGCTGGGGTTTCAGGATTGCTACAAAACACTGACTGTTATGTATCTCCGATCCACCCCCCCTCCCCCACCTCTTCTTAACGGGAATGTTTATTGCAATGATCCTAACCCCATAACACCAATGTATGCAGACAACTTGATTTTTCATTTCACAGATCAAGAGGAACCACATCCAAGTAGCCACATCTGAAGAGTCTCATCTACAACTAGACCTCATTTAGATGATGAGGTCCTGTGCTTTGAGCTGACGCCATAATGTGATGAGACCTTGGGCATCCGGGCAGGAGGGTGAGTGTATTTTGTACATTCAGTGGATGTCAGTTATGTTGGCTAGAGGGTGGGCTGTGGTCAATTGCCTTTCAATATGTTACACCATCAGTCTCTGTTGTATCTATAGTGCGTCTTCTTTTTTACTTCAAACTTTTTTGTTCCTTTTCTTAATCATTTCACCAGAGTTTTACTTTATGATTTTTCTGAAAGAATCAACTTTTGGCTATGTCAATCTTTTTTTTTTTTTTTTAATTTTTTTTAACGTTTACTTATTTTTGAGACAGAGAGAGACAGAGCATGAACGGGGGAGGGTCAGAGAGAGGGAGACATAGAATCCGAAACAGGCTCCAGGCTCTGAGCTGTCAGCACAGAGCCCGACGTGGGGCTCGAACTCACAGACTGCGAGATCGTGACCTGAGCCGAAGTCGGCCGCTTAACCGACTGAGCCACCCAGGCGCCCTTTGCTATGTCAATCTTTTGTTACTCACTTGTATTTGCTTTCTGCTTATTTAGTTTCTCCTCTTATTTTTATATGTCATTACTTCTATTTGTTTGGATCAGTTCTATTATTCTTTAACTTCTTGAATTTAACATTTAGTTTTTTACTTAAAAAATTGTTTTAAAAGATTTTAAAATATTAATTATTTAGTTTATTTACTTATTTAATTCATGTGTTTAAGTAGGCTTCATACCCAGCACAGAGCCCAACACAGGGCTTGAACTCATGACCCTAAGATCAAGACCTGAGCTGAGATGCTCAACCAAGGTGCCCCTAAAAGATTGGATTTTTAAGCAATCTCTACACCCAACATGGGGCTCGAACTCATCACCCTGAGATTAAGAGTCACATGCTATATGGACTGTCAGTCAAGTGCCCCATCACTCAGCTCCTTAAGTATTGGCTTTCTTCTTCTTTTATTTTTTTAAATTTTTTAAATGTTTATTCATTTTTGAGAAAGGGAGAGGGAGAGACAGAACGTGAGCGGGGGAGGGGCAGAGAGTGAGGGAGACACAGAAACAGAAGCAGCCTCCAGGCTCTGAGCTATCAGCACAGAGCCAATGTGGGGCTCAAACTCACTAACCATGAGATCATGACCTGAGCCGAAGTCGAACGCTGAACCGACTGAGCCACTCAGGCACCCCAATAGTGGCTTATCTTCTAATATAAGCACTCAAGGCTATGCGTTAAGCACATCCCACAAATTTCAATATATTGTATTTTTTTTTAAGTCATTCAGTTCTAAGTATTTTCTGATTTTTTTTTAATGTTTATTTCTTTATTTTGAGAGAGAGAGTGCACACGTGAGTGGAGAAGGGGCAGAGAGAGAGGAAAGGAAAGAATCCCAAGCAGGCTCCTTGCTGTCAGTGCAAAGCAGGATGTGGGGCTCAGTCCCACGAACCATGAGATCATGACCTGAGCTGAAATCAAGAGCCAGACGCTTAGCTGACTGAGCCACCCAGGCACCCTGTTTTCTGATTTTCTATATGCTGTCTTCTTTGATCAGTTTAGCAGCATGTTTTAATATTTCCAAACATACAGACTATTTTAAGGTGTCACTATTATTGTCATCCAATTATGAGGAAGACACACAATGGGGTAAGTAAGATACTGATTCTTTGGTATTTGAGACTTGTTTCAACAAAGGTAGAGCCTGGTCTAGAATATGGACAATATTTACAAAAGCTCCATGGAAATGCTTGGTGAAAATATATACTCTCTAATATTGGGTAAAGTTTTCTAAATAAAATCTATTAAATCAAACCTTTTAAAAAAAGTTGCTTAGTCTTGGATCTCTCTGTCATAATTGCATGCCATCTGTGACGTCTTTTGCCTGGCATAGTCTAGTTTTGTAATTCTTTGTTAACAGGCTATGAAGTATTTGAAATTTTTATGGTGTAGGCAGTATGCTTAAAATAAGACTATAAATCTGTGGAGTTTTACACCTAATAGTTCATCAGTATTTTAAGATACTGGTATTTAATATCCTCTTTATATGAACAAATTGATTACAAATTTTTAAGCTAGAAAATCATTGCCAAGTTCTTCAGAAAATTATTACAGCCATGTAAGTTTTAGAGATTTTCAATACTTAGAGTTATGTACAAATTGTTCACAGTGTCTGGTCATCCAAAAAATAATAAAATACCGATTATGAAAAAGTAAATGTTAGCATAAAAATAGACTGAGTTGGGACATAGATCCCAGGGTACATGAAGATTTTAGGAAGGACAAAAATTGTGTTTTAATTCAGTGCGGAAGATATGGTTTATTTGATAAATGGCCCTGGCACAATTAGCCATCCACCAGAAAGAAAATAAGATTGGACTCCCAAATTCACTACATTCAGAAATACATTCTGGATGCATTAAAATGTGAAGGTTGGGGCACTCGGGTAGCTCAGTCGGTTGAGCATCTGACTCTTGATTTTGGCTCATGATGTCATGATCTCACAGTTCGTGAATTCAAGCCAGGCTTTGGGCTCTGTGCTGACAGTGGAGGAGACTGCTTGGGATTCCCTCTCTCCCTCTCTCTCTGCTCCTCCCCTGCTTGCTCTCTCTCTCTCTCTCTCTCTCTCTCAAAATAAATAAATAAACATTTTTTTTTTTTTAAGTATAAAGGTTAAATTTTTTTTTTTTTTTAATTTTAGGGACCCCTAGGTGGCTCAGTAGTTTAGGTGTCCAACTCTTGATTTTGGCTCAGGTCATGATCTCATGGTTCCTGAGATCCAGGTCCAAGTGGGCCTCTGTGCTGGAGGCATGGAGTCTGCTTAGGATCTCTCTCTGCCCCCCCTGCCCCCCCTTCAAAAATAAATAAACTTAGAAAAATTAAAATTTTAAAATAATATTTTGGCATCTAAATATATACTTTAAGATTTAGAAAGACCTTGCAAACAAGAGAAAAGCTCAGAAGATCAAGAAAAAATTAGGTTTATTTGACCTCGCAAAAATCCACTTTTTTAATAAGGGAAAAGACGGCAAAGGCAAAGGATGAATTGGAAAAATGTTTGCAGCGCGTGGAACTGAAAAGAGATTATACCTGTAATATACAGTAAGAGCCTATAAACTAATTTTTAAAAAGACAACCATCTGCAGCAATGGGGGCTATAGTTCATCCCATCAACCTCCCTCTTCTAAGTTTTCCCTCAATAAGAAAGCCCTGGGAGAACCATAGAGGTGGAGCTGCTTTCCAAGGATGTGTGGAAGACAGGATCCTGAGCAGTGCAAGGGCTGGACTACGTCAGCAAGGAGGAGACTGTGTGCATGACCTCTTAGATTTACCGTCAGCAAAAAACTGCTGTTAAGACTGTAGGGAGCTGACATCTTCCAACTGTACTGTTCGAATTTGCCACAGCATTCATGCCAAGGCACACTTCCCCTGGATTAGTCTCAGCTGATGACTAAGCCCAGTGGGCACACTGGAGCTGGGCTATTTCTCCCTCATGTGGGGTTCTAACGGGAAATTAGCCTGGCCAAGGCTTCCTCAGAGCTGCACTGCACTCTTGAAGCATTTTCTACCCAATCTTCCTATTACAGGTGTCAGTCCCACATCATGGTCTTAAGATTCTCCCTGTTTACTTCTGTTCCCTCTCAACTTTATCTTTCACACACATTGCCCCCTTGAACTTCTGACTCCATCCTTGGCATCTGCTTGTGAAAGGACTCAAGTTTATATAGCTTCTAAGTTTTGGGGTGACTCACTATGTAGCAACAGATAATGAAACAGTTTGGTATGGGTGCTGCCATAACAAAAGCCTAAAATATGTGGCATTGGCTTTGGAACTCATGGCAGAGGGCTGGAAGGGCTGTTGCTAGCTCAATTTTCTTGCAAGAAAGGGAGGATGATTCAGAGGGTGGAACCAAGAGCCCAGATACTGGAGCCAAAAACCACAGTGAACACAGTGAAGAATGAGTCTCAGGCAATTGGACTGAGCTCTAATCAACATATGCTTGTTGGATTTCATATTGGTTCTGCTGCGTACCTTCCACTCTCCCTTTTTGAAGGGGAATGAGTATAGAGTTTATCCTATGCCTTTCTAACCATTGTATTACGATGTTTGTAGGGGAAAGAGAACTTGCCTCTGTAGTTCCCAGATCTTCTATGTAGGGAAGAGATGTGAGGGAGAGACCGATTAGGAGATAAATTAAGAGGCTCTTAAGATAGCTCAGGCAAGAGCTAATGGTGGTTTGGAATACGAAGCAGTGAAGAAAGTGCTAAGTGGTGAGATTCAGAATATATTTTAAAATTAGAGCCAATAGGCTTTGTTGATATTTTGGAAGTAGGACATAAGAGAAAAAGAAGAGTTGAATATGCTCCCCAAACTTTAGCTGGAAGAACTAAGTGAATGAATGTCTCCCTCCAACTCTTGTTGTCTGTCTCCTTTCGGAGCAGAATTTTCAAGAGTGACCTACACTGCTGTCTACATTTTCTAACCTTCCACTTCTCATCTTAGTCCTGTCTAGTCTCTGCCTACTACCACTCCACAAAATCGCTGTTGATAATATCACTGATGGCCACCATATTTCTCAATCCAGTGGATGTTTTTCCATCTTCTTTTTATTTGATCAGGTACAGGTATCCATTGCCTTTTTGAAACATTATCTTACCTTGGCTTTCTTGAACCATGTATTTTCCTCATTTTTTGCTACCTCACTGGTTTCTCCTTTTGTTGTTGTTGTTTTTTAAGTTTGTTTGTTTGTTTATTTATTAAGTCATCTCTATGCCCAACATGGGGCTTGAACTCATGACCCTGAGATCAAGAATTTCACACTCCTCCAACTGAGCCAGCCAAGTGCCCCAAGGTTGCTCCCTTTGAATCTCCTTTTCTGGCTTCTCTTCTAACTTACTATTAATGTAGCTCTTCAGGAGTTCTGGCTAACCCTTTTCTTGTCCTTTGATCTCAGGACTCCTAAATCCACACCTTCTGGCCAGACTTGTTCTAAGCTCTAGTTCTGTATGCCTACTTGCATATTCAGGAAATCTAAGATACCTCAAACTAAGCAAACCTAAAAAGAACTCATCACCTTTCTCCACCAAATTTACTGTTACTCTAGTGTTCCCAGTCTCTACTAGGAAATACCATCCATTCAACTGCTCAAGCTAGAAAACTGATAGTCTACTTGGCTACTCATTTTCTCTTACACACATCCCCATAGACAATCAATCAGTAGCTTCTGTAATTTCCACCTCTTAGATCACTTACTTTCAAATCTGTCCATTTCTTTTCATCTACTGCTGCCACTATAGTCTAAGCCATCATTATCCTCTTGCCAGGACTTCTGCATCAGTCCCCCACCCCTATCCCACTAGCCTCCTAGCATCCACTTTGGCTCTCCATGCTACGGCTAGCATGTTCTTGTTCAAACACAAATAGGACCGTGCACTTACTTAGTTTAAAGGCTTTGGATGATCTCCTATGCTCTTGGGAGTATATTATGAAACCCTTACAATAGCTCATAAGATCTTGCATGATCTGGACTCTGCTATCTCTTTCACCTCAATCTCATATCACTTCCCTTTATTTTCTGTAGCCACTCACACTGATCTTTTCTCAATCCCTTGAACCTGCCAGGCTTCTCTTACCTTTGGCCTTTCACGTTTTCTGTCTGCTCAAACAAGTCTTCTCCATTCTCTTTGTTTGGCTAACTCTTACTCATCCTTCAAGTCTCAGATTAAATAACATTTCCTCAGGACAGCCTGCCCTAATCACCCCAGATTAGGTCAGCTCACTGTGTTGTGTATTTCCGTAACTATCTGAACTTCCCTTAGGCAGCACTTTGCTTCTGATTCTTGTAATTATTGTGGACTGTCTGTTTCATCTCTCTTCCCTACTAGACTGTCAGCTCCATGAAGACAGACTGTGCCTATTTTATTCACCATTGTGTCCACAGTGCCCAGGAGTGCCTGACATGTAGTTAGATGCACACTAAGTATTGTTGGACCGGCTGACAATCAGGGAAGGCCCAAGTAGCACCAGCCTTTGGGCACAGGCTAGAATTGGCTAAGGCCACATTGTCACTCCTTTCCTCCCTTAAGGGAAGTTGTAAGGGCCGGGAGAAATGAAGTACTAGATGACTTCATGCACTGTCCAGTACAATATGAAAGAACAGGCATCACAACTTTACCTATTAGAGTGAAAAATTAGGAAAAAAACCAACAGCCCTAAATGTCCAACAATATAGGAATGGCTTCATATTATTACACCAGTGATTTAAAAGTATTTTCTAAGGTATCTAATCCTTATTTTTCAAATAGAACCTGACATGGGAGCCCCAATATGTAAAATGCATTAAAATGGGACCAGTCTAGTTGAATGGGTAATGGGGCAGAGCTTAATCTCTTAGGCTACCCCAGCTTTCCCTTTCTCTTCCCATCCCCCATTTTTCTGTCCTTCTCCTTCTAAGTCTTGAAGGCTTTCCAATTCCTGGCTCTATTGTATCTTTTAAAGCCAGGGCATCATTTCCTTTTCGCCTTCTACAAGGCACTCCCAAATGCTTTATTGTGTTGTTAAGCTGGCTCCCGTTGGTTTTCAGTTACTTGTAATTAAAAACAAAAACAAAAAGCCTTAAATAATACTGTTGCAGCTTGAGATTCACTTACGTAATGGAAAAAGAATTACGTTTGGAGTCAGAAAACTGGTTGCAAATCTAGGTCTCGACTTTGGGCAAGTAACCATTTTCAACTCCGTTTTCTCATTGGCAGATTATACTTAACTTTTGAGAATTTTTTTAAAAACCCAGTAACAATAGATTAAAAGACTGGCTATTGAGCAGATTTTCGGCAAAAGTTAAATAAATAAGATTAAAGTCTTTAGAAGTCATTCCTACTCCCTCCAACTTGAAGGAGTTGGATAAACTGTATTCAGCGCAGCCAAAATTAGCAAGGCTGCCATCTTGTGGCAGTTTATTGACACACCGTCCAATGTCATTTAGCAACATTTGAAGCAAGATGTTCAAGAACCTAAAGCTAAATAAAAGGATGGCAGACACACCAGAGAGACACTGAAACGAAGGTAATAACTGAAGACATGAGATGAGGCTAATTCATCAGTGGAAAGAGCAAAGAATAAAGAATCTAAGACTGAACTTTAAGGAACTGTCACATGCAGCAGAGAAGTTAGGGAAAGGGACAGAAAGAAATGACTGATGGAGAAAAAGTGACTAAGTTTAGTTCAGTGTAACACTCAAGCCAGGGTTGATATATATATGATATAAACATATATGTAAGTATATACATTTAACTCAAATAAATATACGTATTTACATTGACAGCTAACCTGATGTTATCTTTTTTCCCCCAGACTTCAAAAACCATTAACAAAAGCTAGACGACACCATAATCCTTATAATACCATTGCCCGAGGCCAGTCAAATGTTACTTCTACCTCTAAAGTCAATGCTTGGAGCACCTGGGTGGCTCAGTTGGTTAAGGCTCTGACTTTGGCTCAGGTCATGATCTCATGGTTCGTGAGTTTGAGCCCCATGTCGGGCTCTGTGCTGACAGCTCAGAGCCTGAAGCCTGCTTTCGGATTCTGTGTTTCCTTCTCTCTCTTCCCCTCCCCAGTGTGCACTCTGTCTCTCTGTCTCTCTCTCAAAAATAAAATAAACGTTAAAAAAAATAAAGTCAATGCTTCACCTTTCTTATACACCTTATTATAGTATGACACTGGTTAAGAATTTTAGTAATTATGAGGCTACTGCATTGTCAAGGATTATCACTACTGCACATACCATGGGGAACGGGGTGCTCATTGAGGTCTGATCCAGTTCCCGAATCCCATACTGAGAATCTGCTTTCTACGGTCACTCCTACTACCAAATCTTTTAGACTTAGTTTCCCCCAAAAGCAGAGTCTGAGACAAGTGCTTACAAACAGGTAGTTTATTTTCAGGAGTAATCTCAAGGAACATGGGGTCAGAGACTAGGAAGAGTAAAATACAGGCAAACCAGGAAAGCCAATCCAAGGATGATTGATCCAGAAGGTCACTGCTTTGGGTGTGTGGGTTTTGATTCCCCTAGAGACATTCTGAAGCAGAATGTGCCTCATAATTGTCCAACTAGGGAAGGAAGAGGGAGTATTTATTCACAAGCTCCTGTCCTTTATTGGTGAAGGGTTTCCCAATTGCTCATTAACTCCTCTGCATTCTCAAGTTGTCACTTTCAGGTCGACACGTGTGTCAAAATAACTGTGCATGTTCCCCCAGATCCCATCAGGTGAATTCCATGAAAGCCCTGGGGCAGAACGCGAGATACTTGAAGAAAGCAGTTGAAGCCTTGGACTGTCAGGTCACACCTGCATGAACATGGTACCCACAGCAATGGCTGGAGTAGAAAGGTGTACCAACAGGCACCAAAGGTGCCCAATACACGGCCGTAAGAGACAACATCTTGCGAGACTGAAGTTCTATCCCGTAAGATGCACGGTGAGTTCTGAACCAATAAGCAAACTGCAGTAGCATTTCACTTAGAACCAGGAAGAAAGGGTAAATGTGGAATGGCAATTCTGTTCTATCGAATGGACTACTAAATGTTGATCTTCATGTCTCTGTGATTCTGAGCATGGCTCTTCACAAATTTTATTACCCAAGGGAGGAATGCTTCCACCAGAGGACATGAAAACAGCTCCACTGGATTGTAAACTAAGGCTGCCATTTGCCAATCTGGGCTTCTCTTGCCACTAGGTAACAGATTAAAAAAAAAAAAAAAAAAAAAGTTAATCCAGTGGTGTGCTAGCCCGCTCATACAGGTTTACAGGAACTGACTGAGTGCACATGTTAGTTTCCTACTGTTGCTGTAACAAATGACCACAAATTTAGCGGCCACAAATAAATGGAACAGCACAGATTTATTATAGTTCCGAAGATCAGAAATCTGAAATGGGTCCTATTGGGCTAAGAAAAAAAAAAAAAATCAAGGTGTTAGTACAGGTGTGTTCCTTCTCGAGACTCTGAGAAAAAATTGGTTACATACCTTTTCTAGCTTCTTGAGGCTGCCCATATTCCTTGATCGTATCACTAAGACTTCTGCTTTCATTATCACAACTCTTTTTCTTTCTTTCTTTCTTTTTTTAATGTTTATTTTTGAGAGAGAGAGAGAGAGAGAGAGAGAGAGCATACATATGCGTGAGCAGAGAGGGGTAGAGAGAGGGAGACAGAGGATATGAAGCAGGTTCTGCACTGACAACAGAGAGCCCAAACTCACGAACCCCACCACGAGATCGTGACCTGAGCTGAAGTCGGACACTTAATCCACTGAGCCACCCAGGGGCCACAACTCATCTCTTTTTCTGATGCTGACTTCCTGCTTTTTCATTTCCTTATAAGGATGCATGTAATTGTATTGGGCCTACCTGGATAATCTCCCCATTAAGTATCCTTAAATTCATCACATCCTGTTGCCATGTAAGATAGTATATTAACAGGTTCCAGAGATTAGGATATGGTCATCTTTGGAGAGCCATTATTCCACATACCACAGTGCCTTTTTCTCAACTCTACATTCATTGACATATTGTTCAAAATCAGTCATGGTGGGAGTATTTACACCACAGAAATTGGCAAATGCTACATATTAGGGCTTTTACTTCTGGACAGCCTGTGGTTAAATTTTACCTGCATATCTTGGATTATGATCGTTGGCTGGGGTGAACATGCCTATTATCACGGCAAAGGAGAACTGTCACTATGCAATAGGAAGGGAGGGTTATGCATAGAATCCAGAGGATACTTAGGGGACCTCCTACTCTTGCCATGTCTAGTGCAGAAAATTATGGGAATATTTTACAGGCAGAACAGGCAAGAACTAGGTTTGGGTCACGTACAGAAAGCTCATAGCTCCAATTACAAGCTATGTAACCACATTCTATTCATGCAGTATAGTGGAAGTAATACATGCCACTTCTTGACCAGGTCCTTTAAGACAGCAGCATGTTTCCTTCATGTCCTCTTTCTTTTCACATCACTGTGACCCTGATTAAGTGCTGGTTGAAGACAGAGACAATGGAATGGGTAATAGATACGTGAACTCATGAAGTCAAAACTATCAACTAAGACCTTGTGATAGCTATAGAAAGGTCTCTTGCCATGTCAGTTCAATAGTTACATATTGTATCTAATTTTCTTCTCCCCATCACCCCACCCCAACATATATAGGATGTGGTATGTCGTGGTGGTTGACTTTAAAGTTCAGTCCATAGGCTCAGGAACATTAAGGAAGCATCATGATGGAACTGGCAGAAAATCAACATTAGTTGGAGGTCCTAGACCTGGAGCTGGATGAAGTAACTGATGAGGGTTTTGTCAGTTCCTTTTTCTGGGTAGGGGGGAGAGTGCAGTGATGACAATTCAGGTTATAAAAGGCGGGGGGGGGGGGTGTGTGTATTTTAGTGAAGCATTTTGTTTCATTTTTTGAAGTTTAAAAGGGTATGTGTTGATGTTGGACCATTCTGGGAATTTATTATCGTGCGCACCTATCATTCCTATTGGACACTCAGCATCTGCAACCCCTTCATATATCTGGGTAAGACCCCAAACAAAGAGAGAGTGCACCTTACAGCATCAAAGCCGACAATGCTCTCTATCACTTTGCTAGGGTTGCAGACCCAGCCAATCCCATTCTCTTGTCCTGAGACAAGTGTGTTGGGGTAGGGAGAAAAGTCAGTAAAGGGTTCATTAATGAGTGGGTTACTGCTGTAGGCAACTGGGGTTTGGTCCTTCTGGGGGCCCTCAGAAACACTGTGAAATGTGTAACCTTGGAAGTATTCCTTTGAGGAACCAGGAAGCTGAAATATTTCTTGACTGTTGGTTCTAGCTATGAGACAGAAAGCAGGGTATGCTTCATGGAGCTCCTTGGAAAACTAGCTTTTCAATTTCAAATGCTGTACCTCCTTCCTCTTTCCTTAAATGTGACATAATGGCTTGGGCTACAACAGCCAATTTGCAACTCCAAAGGTAAGTCTACTGAGGGGCACCTGGGTGGCTCGTTGGTGAAGCATCCGACTCTTCATTTCGGCTCAGGTCATGATCTCATGGTTAGGGAGTTCGAGCCCCGCGTTGGGCTCTGCACTGACAGCGCACAGTCTGCTTGGGATTCTGTCTCTCCCCCTCCCTCGCTTGTGCTCTCTCTTTCAAGATAAATACGCTTAAAAAAATAAAGGTAAGTCTAATTGAATCACAGAGACATCAGATGATTTTCCTGAACCAATAAAGCTGCCTACCTCCATTTTTCTTGAGAAAAATATACTTAAAAAAAAAAAAAAAAGTCACCACAGTCAAGTGTTCTGCAGCCAAACGCATTCGTATTCCTAACTGATTTATCTGGTCTTACTTGCAGCCAAGGGTACAAGCCCAGACTTTGAATCAAAAGGTAGCGATGTAAAGAAGCAGACCTTGTGGGGAGACTTGCCAGTGATGTGGCAGTAGCAGCAGTGGTCTGGTAACACCATCCAGTACGTTGACATTTGACACCTTATTTTGCTTTCTGGTGGCCTTCACCACGAACACAGATAATAGACTCTCTGTACTGAATAATAATTGTTACTTCTCACTAGTATTCACTGGGAACCAAGTGTTTTACAAATTCCCTCCTCGTCTTCATATCAACCATTCAAGATGGGTATGTTGTTTTAAGTTTATTTTTTGAGAGAGAGAGAAAAAGAGGGAGACAGAGAGCAGGGGAGTGGCAGAGAGAGAGAGAGGTAGACAGAATCCCAAGCAGACTCCGTGCTCTCAGCTCTTGAGAGAGAGAGAGAGAAAGAGGGAGAGAGAGAGCAGGGGAGTGGCAGAGAGAGAGAGAGGTAGACAGAATCCCAAGTAGACTCCGTGCTCTTAGCTCAGAGCCCGATGTGGGGCTTGAACTCACAAACTGTGAGATCAAGACCTGTGCTGAAACCAAGAGTCAGACGCTCAACCGGCTGAGCCACCCAGGCGCCCCAAGATGGGTATTAATAGGGGCGCCTGGGTGGCTCAGTCGGTTAAGCGTCCGACTTCGGCTCAGGTCACGATCTAGCGGTATGTGAGTTCGAGCCCCGCGTCGGGCTCTGTGCTGACTGCTCAGAGCCTGGAGCCTGTTTCAGATTCTGTGTCTCCCTCTCTCTCTGACCCTCCCCCGTTCATGCTCTGTCTCTCTCTGTCTCAAAAATAAATAAACGTTAAAAAAAAAATTAAAAAAAAAAAAAAAAAAAGATGGGTATTAATATCCTTCTATGTGGTTAACTGACTTGACTCAGATCACACAGTAAGTGGCAGATTGGGATTCAAGTTCAGGTCCAAGTGACATCAAAGCCAGATCTTAACCACTGTATCATATGGCCAATATTTCTTTTGCCAATTTGTAATTTTTGGACCTGAGACCCTAACTAACTCAGGCTGGAGCCTGGGGCCCTCTGTGGGAGAGGAAGAAAGATGGGCTCACAGAGATCGTTGTCTGTTATCAGTCCCTTCTGGCTGGGGGATACAGGATCTGCCCAAATGCAGACAGGCTCTGAGCCAGGCTGCACAGATACAGGCGATCTTCTGAGCCAGGCTGGGAAACGCTCCAAATGAACTGCCAGACTTCTGTGTCTGAAACTCTGAGAGATAAGGAAGAATCTTGGGTGGTACCCTCAGAGACAAAGCGATTCTGCAGGTTTAGAATGTGCTGAAATCCAGGCAAAATACGAAAGTGGCAAAAGACATGAAGAGGGGAATTGTGTAAGAATCAATCAACTCTCTGTTGGCAATTCTTGCTCGCAGAATGATTCCCTGTACTTCTTTCTCTTCTCAGGCTGGATTTTGAAGTCTGAGGCTCGAAACCCCCAAACCCTAATCCAGACTTCTTCCCACCTTCCATTCACCCATGCTCCAAGTCTCAGAACCATCTTGGCCCCTCTCACCCTTTCATTTAGCCACATTTTCCTATAAATATCTACTGAGGATCAATTTTGTGCCAGATAGGCAAAGACTCTGACCTCAAGGTACTTACGAGGAAAGAAAACATTAAAAGACAAGTGTACAGGGGCGCCTGCGTGGCTCAGTCAGTTAAGCATCTGACTTGATTTCAGCTCAGGTCATGATTTCATGGTCGTGAGATCAAGCCCTGCATTGGGCTCCGTTCTGAGCATGGAGCCTGATTAAGATTTTCTCTCTCCCTCTCCCTCTGCCCCTCCCAGCTCTCGTGCTCTCTCTCTGAAAGAAAGGAAGAAAGAAAGAAAGAAAGAAAGAAAGAAAGAAAGAAAGAAAGAAAAAGACAAGTGCACAGATCATTACTTAATGAGAACTGTGATACCAGCCAGGAAGGAAAAGTAGTATTCAGTGGGAGTGTATACCTGGGGAACTAGGTCTAGCCTAAAGGTTCATATTCAGATCATCCCCCTTCCATTTGCCTTTCTCCTTGTCATCTTCCTCCTCACCATCCCCTTTATAACAATGGCATCTTCTGCCCTGTCCCTTCTGCATTGTCTCCTCTACATTGTACCCCCACGTCCCAGCCTTGATTCAGACCCTATGCTACCTTTGTACCTATTTTCTGACAGATCCCTCTGCCTCTTCCCCCTCCTCTCAAGCCCATGCTCTATCCTGCAGTTAGAGTTATATTTCTAAAATGTAATCTAACCAGCTCCTTCTTTCTTTCTTTCACATTAAGGTTTTACCTCTCTTGCCTGGCACAGCTTGTTCAACCTCTTTCTTTTCAGCCTTAACTCCTATTCTTCTATAGGAACCTCTCACCTCAGCCAGTCACAGATTCCACCTCTGCTACCGTTTACTCAGGTCTGCTCTCAATGTTCTCCCCACCCATCTCAGCCCAGGAAATGACGATTCCAAATTCAAGGCACTCATTGGTCATGTGCCTGATGAAAGCCCACCATGGATGAGAAATTGGGCAAGATCAGTGAGGAGGAAAAGGCTGGAAGTCAATAGTCAGTACTTCTGATGACTGCCCCAGATGGCGACACCTGTTTCCACAATAGATTGTAAGCTCCATGAGGGCAGGGACAGAGTCTGACTTGTCCACTCGCATACTCCTCAACGTGTTTAGTGCAAAGTAGCATGGTGCCTACGATGCTTCTTGAGGAAGAACTCAATCATGAACTCAATCATTTTTTTCAGTGTATAAACAAATGAATAAATAGGGGCACCTGGGTGGCCCAGTCAGTTAAGTGTCTGACTCTTGATTTTGGCTCAGGTCATGATCTCATGATTCGTGGGTTAGAGCCCTGCCTTGGGCTCTGTGCTAAAAGCGCAGGGATTTGCCCTCTCCCTCTCTCTGCCCCTCCCTGCCTCTCTCTCAAAATAAATGAACTTTTAAAATGTTACAAAATAAATAAAGTGATAGATACTGCTCTTAAATTGCCTCCCGTGGGGTTACAAGTACATGTGGTTAGACTCCTTAAAAGATTAGAAGTTTCCTTACGGGCAGGGGTTGTGACTTACTCATGTGTGCACTCTTTACAAAGAATCACTTTACAATGTAGTTTCATACAGGTTACTGCTTCTGTTTCTTATTTCAACCCCACAAATTATTATCCCCATTTTGTAAATAGGAAAACTTTCTTCCTTTCATCCTTCTTCCTGTTTCCTCCTCCCTCTCCCCTACATCTGGAATGCATGTCTAGGTATCTGCTGTCTCTAAATTCAGAAAGAGATTGAGGGCTTAAATGGAGAGCTGATTACAATGAGGGTCAGGGAGGCTATCTGCCCTAGGTTTCACAAACATGAAGCACTCAAATATAATTATTTGATATATTTGTGTGATATGTGTGTGTGTGTGTGTGTGTGTGTGTGTGTGAGAGAGAGAGAGAGAGAGAGAGAGAGAAAGACAGTGTTTTTTGTTAAATGTAAATATTTAAAATATAAATTTTTGTACCCTATTTTGTCATGTGGTCATTTTTCTTTTAAACATACTGGAAGTCACAAAATTAAAAAGAGGCCCAGGTTCAGCCAAGTCAGGTAACTTAGCCAGTCTAATCCCTAGTAAAGTGCCCAAGCCAGGAATTATGGAAACCCAGGATGTCTCCCCATCCAGAGGCATCACTAACTCAAAACTGTGGCACATGTTATTTCAGTATGGTCTGTGGCATACTCATGGGATTTCATCATATAGATGTGTTTACTTCAAAGTTCTAAGTTACTTTGTGACTTTGGCACGTAATTTAGCTTCCCCATTTGAAAACTGGAGGCCACAATAGCATCTACCACAGAGAGTTCCTATTAGGATTACATGAAAATGTTCTTGAAGCATTCAGCACAGGCCTGGCACATAGTGCGCAGTAAATGGTGGCTATTATTATAAGAACTGTATCTGTCGAGTGACTTTGGCATATAGCGCCTGCATTCAACTTGAAGCTTGGAGCTGTCACCGTCGCTCAGCCAAAGGAGTGGGAACAATTGCACTCGCCAATTTTTTCTGGAAATAAATCTTTGTGGGAGTATAATCACCGGTTGGAAAGTGTGAGCCTTGAGGGAACAAAGCTCTGATCCCCAGGCCCGAGGACCACGCGAAATTTCTCTCCCCCGCGGGCTGCGGCCACGGAACCTAATGTCCCCGGGACTGAGTGGCAGGTGGCAGGGCACGCCCAGCTCCGGGCGAGGCGGCCTCACAAACCGGTTTTAGCGGAGCGGAGGATGATCTTCGCTCATTCCGCTCATCTTATTCTCGGGGACCACACCCTGCGCGCGGGGAGGAAGGACTCCAAAACCGCGGGGCGGAGGCTTCCGCGCGGTCCCAGACCTGACCATCTATGGTCACAGAGCACACGGAACAAACAGGAAGTGGGGCGAGCCTCCACCTTCCCAGCCAGCAAGCCGAGCGACGGTGGGCATGCCCAGAAACCCAGGGCTGGACCCACGCGCCCTCACCAACCAACTCCCCACACCGGCCTCGGGAGGTATCCCTAGGACACTGTTCAGACCAACGGCATCCGCACGTCACAAACGGCGACACAGATATGCACGCCCAAAGAGGCGGAGCTTCGCCTCAATCTCCTCGGAGAGTGGACCATTGTCCGGGATTCCCAGAAAATCCTGACTCCTAGTCCCTCCAAGACCCCTTCCGACGGCTAGGCTAAGGCACTGGCCTCTGTCATTGAGACCGCATTGATAGGAGCACTAATTTAGCCACTCACCTGTTCTCCTTCTCCGGAGGTGGAGCTTAGCTGGTAATTTCGGCCCTTCATTGGCCCGGACGACTCGGCTCCGCCAGTTGGCAGGGAGGCGTGGCCTACCCCCGAGCACACACCCGGGGCCGCTCCGGCTTTGGGGGCGGGACCCTCTCCCACGTGCCCTCCGGTCTAGCATGGATCTCCCTTCCGGGCGTGGAGAATAGGGGGCGGAGCCACGAGCGGGGCGGCCAGACTTCCTCCCGGGTCCCTCCACTAGCTCGGCGTTTCAGCAGCCGTCCATTTCCGGTGGGGGTGCCGCGCCCAGTAAGGGCCCGGAAGTGGGTCGCGCGAAGATTGCTGGGCGGTTCTTGCCGGAAGTGGAGAGCGGCTGATCGCAGTCCGGAGGTGAGGCGGAACTCTGAGGTGAGGGAACGCGGCCGGGTAGGGACGGGGGTCCACTCCGCGGCTCACTGGTCTCTGGAGTTGTTAATGGTCTTACCGACCTATGCGCGTACGGTGAGCGTTGCTGAAGGGGCCATAGCGGAGGCCCTCAGGCCGACCCGGGATCCTGGGCGCGGTCTCTTGAGGTGGGGCCAGGGTGACCAACGGAGCCGGGCTCCTCTGGGGAGGCCCCTCCGCTGGATTTTGCAGTCCTGGCCGTCAGCCTCAGCGGGGGCCTGATTCCTAAGGTGCCCAGACTTAGGCATTCCTAAGGAACCAACGACACCTTAGACTCTTCTCTATGCCCCATCTCGTCCCCATTGCACAGATGGGTAAATTGATCCCCGGGGAGGAGAGGCTGGTCTACGACCGTATAGCGAGTGAGGGAAACAATTGGACTCAAGACCTCAGTTATTTAGATTAACAGCCCCAGGTCCTTCCCACGACTGTTTCCCAGGAACCTCTTTCTTTACCTCTGAGTGGTCTTCCGGTCGGTGTCGAGTCGCGGCGGGCAGCTGCAGGTTAAAGACCACCCGCTGCGTGGAATTTTTTTTTTTTTTTTTTAAATGCAACCTGTTTGGAATACCTGGGTAGTTTTTCACAAGAGAGTGGGGCAGGTCTTTGTGTTTGCAATCAGATAGCCTCTCCTTCCTCCAGATCCGTTGCTCCTATTCTGAAAGGCTTGTTTAACTTTATTGAAGGTGTTGCATACTTCTGGACCTGAAATCAGATGGCTCAGGTTTGGTCTGTCCGCTCTGCTAAGTTTCTGTAGCTGTAGATGCATTAACTTCCTTGAGCCTTATTTTTCTTATCTTTTAAGCGGAGATCTCTGCATATCTCACAGGATTAAATTCAGTCTAACAAATTGTGTTTATTCTGTCAAGCACTCTGCCATATCTAGGGAATGCAGTTTTGGGAGAAAAAAAAAAAAAAAGCCAGATCTTTGCCGGGACGTTTAAGAAGTAATTATAAATGTGATGAGTGTTAGGAAAGAACAGTGTTGGAAATATGTAACTTAGGGCTCAGGAAAATCCCTTCTGCAGAGCAGAATTTAAGATGAATTTTGAAGGATAAACAGCATGAAGCTTGGTGAGAGGACGAGCACCTTTTCAGGCAGAGGTTCCTATCAGAACCGTGTCAGTTGAAGCTCTTTGTAGGGATCCCTGTTCAGCTGAAAAACAGGACAGCCCAGCACATTCATCATTCACCACTCATTCATTGAGCCCTTAATATGTATGAGGTACATACTAAATGAGGCACTTGGCCTGGTGGCCAGGAATACAGCTGTTACCCTGGAGTGTAGGGGGGCAGACAAGTAAATCAGGGATGGCTTGCCATACGCACTGTCACAATGCACTGTGTGAGTACAGGGCTATGGGAGAATAGAGAGAGGAATACCTGAGCCAGACTTCCGAGCTTTGAGGAGGAAATGGGAGGATAAGTCTTGCAAAACTGACTTAGCTGTGTGGTCAGTCTGGAAAAAGGATTTCCAGGCAAAGAGCACAAGTGCAAGGACGTGGAGATCTGGACATGTGAAAGACCATGGCTAATGCAGTGACTGAAATTCTAGTAATGCTTGGAGAAACGGAGGAAGTGGGAAGTGGTGGGTCAGATATAAAGGACCTTGTAAATTGTGCTGCGTAACGTGGATCTTAGGAAAATGATGTGGTCAGATTTATGTTTTAGGAAGTTTAGTTTGTCAAGGCAGAAGGGACATGATGGCAGAGTAGACCAGTGTTGGGAAGCTGTTGCCATAGTCTTGGCCTGAACTGAGACAGTGACCGTGGGAAGGAGAGGAGGGATCGGATTTGAGCAGTATGTATGTATGTATTGTTTTTTAATATGGGGGGAGGGGCAGAGGAAGGGGGATAGGGGATCTGAAGCAGACTCTGCACTGATAGGCTGACAGCGGTGAGCCTGGAACTCACCAGCCAACCAGGAGATCGCAAACTGAGCCGAATTGGGACACTCAACCCACTGAGCCACCTGGTGCCCCTTGAACAGTATTTAAAAGATAGAAACCATAGAATTGGAGGCTGATTATTTATGGAAATGAAGAGGGGTGCCTGGGTGGCTCAGTCGGTGGGGCATCTAACTTTGGCTCAGGTCATGATCTCGCAGTCTGTGAGTTCAAGCCCTCGTTCGTCTCTGTGCTGACAGCTCAGAGCCTGGAGCCTGCTTGGGATTCTGTGTGTGTGTGTCTATCTCTCTGCCCCTCCCCAGCTCACGCTTTCTCTCTCTCTCTCTCTCTCTCTTTCTTTCTCAAAAATAAATACACATTTTTTAAAAAAGGAAATGAAGAAATAGAAGTCGTCTAGGATGAGTGCCTGGTTTCTGGCTTAGGGAACTGGGTGGTACCATTCACCAAGGTAGGTAATGTGAGAGGAGGGGGGTAAATTGGGGAGGTGGCATGGAAAGAAAATGAATGTTGGACGTATTTAGTTGGAGGTGTTTGCAGCACATCCAGACAGATGTCGGAATAAGGTATCCCAATTAGAGGAAACGAGCAAAGGTGCAGAGGCATATATTCAGTGAAGCACCTGGAGTATCGGAGTTTGCCTGGAGTTTGTGGTGGAAGTAAGACCAGGAAGAAAGGTAGATAGATGCCTGCCAAGTTGTGAAGGGCTTTTGATGCCTCGTTTGAACGCGTTTGGGTTTCATTCAGCAGTTGGCAATTTGCTTATTGTTTGAGTTGCACTGGTCCAGCATAAAGAAATGTCTGTAGGAGGGAAGACATTTTTTTTCTGTAGGAATTGCCTACCTTTTGCTTCACTAGAAATACTTTGTCAGTCAGGTGGACGTAATTTATGTCTGAGAGGAGCTTAAATAAAATGGTAGCAGTGAAAGCATTTTGTCAGGTACAGCCTGTCATGCGAGCCCAGACTGGTGGTAATGTTAAGTTTCAGTGCGTGTATTTTTGCTCTGAGGAGGTTAGCTGTTTAGTTTGCAAAATGGTTTGTTTCCAATCTGAAGGGCGATCTTTTTTCTCACCCCCTTTTTTTGGTTATACATACGTAGGTTTAGCTGCGATTATTTTTGTAACCAGGAACTAAGCCTTGTAAAAGTGACTTCCTCCTTTCGGTTTTCTGTGAAGCACTTGATGCATCTTACAGGTGCCGGGGTGGCTCAGTCGGTTGAGCGTCTCACTTTGGCTCAGGTCATGATCTCACAGTTTGGGAGTTTGAGCCCGGAATCCCCGAATCAGTCTCGCTGTTGTCAGCGCAAGGCCCTTTGTAGACCCTCTGTCAGCCTCTCTCTCTCTCTGCCCCTCCCTGACTCGCCCGCACTCACTCTCTGTCTCTCTGTCTCTCTCTCTCAAAAATAGACTTTTTTTTTTAAAAGACGCATTTTACTTAAACGAGCAAATACAAAGTGTCATTGGAAGTTGAACTCTCTAGTTTGAAGTTAAAAAAATTTTTTTTAATGTTTATTTATTTTTGAGAGAGAGCGCAAATGGGAGAGGGGCAGAGAGAGAGGGAGATGCAGCATCTGAAGCAGGCTCCAGGCTCAGAGCTGTCAGCACAGAGCCTGACACGGGGCTCGAACCCACAAACCGTGATATCATAACCTGAACTGAAGTGGGACAAATAACCCACTGAGCCACCCAGGTGCCCCTGTCTGGTTTGAAATTTAATCTGAAGTTGAAATCTGACGATCCTCAAGCCACATCTTGCCCACTCCTAGTGATTATTCCTTTGAATTGTCATCATTTTCTTTTTTTTTTTTTTTACTTTCTGTTAACATGGCTTTCATACTTCACCTTCCCTCCTACAACCAGTCTAATCTTTTAAAAAGAACCATTTTCATCTTCCCTGACTTCATATTCCCAAAGAATTAAATCTAAATTCCCTTGTCCAGTTTACAAAATTCTCCACATTAGACCCTTAATTAGCTTTCATTGGATAGTACAGGTTGACATTCTGATTTAGAAAGTCCTGAACCCGTGGCATTTTATTTATATCTCTTGTGCTTCCCTTTTGCTCCTTATTACATTAGAACAGGGTTTCTCAACGTTGGCACAATTGACATTTTAGGCTGGATGGTTCTTCATTGTGGGGTTGGCCTGCCTGCCTGTACATTGTAGGATTTTAGCAGTATCCCTGGCCTCCACCCATCAGATGCCAGTAGCACTTGGCTCCGTTGTGCCTACCAAAGATGTCTCCTGACATTGCCTAGTGTCTCCCGGAGGATGAAATTGCCCTTGATTGAGAACCACTGCATTAGAAAGTATCATAACTATGTTTGTGCAGTGTTATCTCTCCAATTAGACTTTGTAGGGCAGGCTTCATGACCATGCTTAGCACAGTATATACACATCATAAGCACTGGATATCCTGTAGTGAATGAATCATTTTTCATTGAGGCAGCAAGAATCATTGTTTGTTTAAAGGAATTTCTGGGGTCCTTGAAGGACTTTCATTTTTGTTTTTTTCCTCAGAGGGTGTGATCTTGATAGAGAAATGCCTCTGATTAGACACTCACCCAGAAGGAAGCTTTGGGTTAGTTGACAGTGCAAGTAAGCAGATTTATATATCTCTTACATTGAGGATATATACATTCCTGTTTTATTCATGTTGCCTTCTTTTCTTTTCTTTCCTTCTCTTTTCTTCTCTTTTCTTTTACTTATTTTTGAGAGAGAGAAAGAGAGCATGCCACGTGTGCACAAGGGAGGGGCAGAGAGAGAGAGAGGGAGAGAGAGAACCCCAGGCAGACTCCATGCTGTCAGTGCAGAGCCCAACATGGGGCTGGAACTCACAAACCATGAGATCATGACCTGAGCCAAAATCAAGAGCCTGATGCTTAACTGACTGAACCACCTAGGTGCCCCAGTGTTCCTGCATTTAGACAGCTTAGTTTAGTTTATTATTTTTTTAATTTAATTTAAATTTTAATTTATTTTTTATTTTTATTGTATTTAATTAAAAAAAAATTTAACGTGTATTTATTTTTGAGAGACAGAGGTAGAGCGTGAGTGAGGGAGGAGCAGAGAGAGGGGGAGGCACAGAATCGCAAGCAAGTTCCAGGCTCTGAGCTGTCAGCACAGAACCCAACTCAGGGCTCGAACTCACGAATTAGGAGATCATGGCATGAGGGGAAGTTGGATGCTTAACCGAATGAGCCACCCAGGCGCCCCTAGATTACCGTTTATCTTAAATTGTCATTTTAAATTTATTTTAAATTGCCATTATTTTAAATTGTTATAGTTTATGATGTTGGTGCTCAGTGTTTATTTTGATTGTTTAAGTTGTTATAGTTGAATCATCTTTAATGCGACTATAACATTTCACCATGAAACTGTTTCTTTTTGGCATACCGTCATGTAAACTTAATAAAAAGAATCAAAGCTCTAAAAATATCCCTTATTTATAAATAAAGCTTCGTTTGCCTTGTATTATGAGACCTGTGTTAAACTTTTCCATTTGACTAGAAAATAGAGTTGAAATGTTTCATGGAAGGAGTGAGCTTGCTTTTTTTGTGTTTTGTTTTGTTTTTCTGCAGAGGTCATTAAAATTCCTATACTTAAGTTTAATTATAGACTTACAGTCACAGATCTTTTCATATCTCTATTTGTAGCTGAATCCTGGCTAGGGACAAATGGCGTCCTTAGATCTATCTTTATTCAACTAGCCAGCTGAAATCAGCCAATGTGCTTTTTCCTTATACAATGTAAAAGTTGCCTGCTGAATGCTCTTACATAGTTGATCTTCGTAATATTCCTTGGGTATAAGAGAGAGGGGAAACCCATGGCCACACAAAGTTGTTTATTTGCCCTGACTGTTGAAGCAGCTAGTTCTAAGTCTGACTTCAGCTTGTACATTCTAACTAGCTTTACTCACTCCTGGAATTTCAGATAGGGCACAGGAGACAAGTGTTGATACTGGATTGGATTCTTTCCCTCACTAGAAGATAGATCTTTCTCTTTTAATCTAAACCTCAGATGGCAGTGACTCAGGCAGTAAAATGTCATTGGTTCCCTCTGAAACCAAATGCTTAAGGAAGAACAGTGGCTTCTGATTTGGGTTAGATTTAGATGGTATCTTTACTGGGGCAAAGCGGTATCTGTTCTTTGGTTTCTGGTTAAAACAGCCAACTTGCACAGTGCCTGGGTGACTCATTTGGTTAAGCGTCTGACTTCAGCTCAGGTCATGATCTCAACGGTTCATGAGTTCGAGTCCCATGTCAGACTCTGTGCTGACAGCTCTGAGCCTGGAGCCTGCTTCGGATTCTGTGTTTCCCTCTTCTCTCTGCTCCTCCCCCACTCGCACTCTGTGTGTGTGTGTGTGTGTGTGTGTGTGTGTGTGTGTCAAAAATAAACATTAAAAAAAAAAAAAAACCATAGGGGCACCTGGGTGGCTCAGTAGGTTAAGCATCCAACTTCAAAGCTCAGGTCATGATCTCACGGTCCATGAGTTTGAGCTCTGTGCTGACAGCTCAGAATCTGGAGCCTGTTTCGGGTTCTGTGTCTCCCTCTCTCTCTGCCCCTCTCCTGCTCGCACTCTCTCTCTCTCCCAAAAATAAATAAACATTAAAAAAAAAAATTAAAAAACACACAGCCAACTTGTGTCTCCTGTTAGTATGTCTAGGTTTTACTTTGATGTAGTAGAGCCTAGTGATGAGAACAAGGCTCTAATTCTATATTGTTAGGAGTAGAACTAACTAATGTCTTACAGCTTAGTGGTACCTCAGGAGAGAGATCCTAATGGAACTTGTTTTTGTTTTGTTTTTTAATAAAGAAATTAACTATGTTAAAGAAGGTTGGAAAATGAGGAAATTGTCTAAAACCCCATCACTCCAATGTGACAAATACTGTAAATTTTGTGTTCTATTCAAGTCTTTTTCCGCGGTGCATTCCTTGTAATTAGAGGTCTAAGTTAACGTTGCAGTGAATATCTGCCTATCACTTTCCCCACATTCGGATTATTTTATTAGGATAACATCTCAGGGACAGAAATACAAAGTCAAGGCCAAAAGAAGCATTTTGAAGCAGATCAGTTGGGCTGCCATAGTATGCAGGCTGACTTGCATAGCTGCTTTTCAGTTTTACTTAAGGGTATGACTTAGAGGAACAACTACCAGACAAAGTAGAAAACATTTAAATGTGACAACTTCGTACTCAAGTAGACATTCATACCACTGGCTTAATTGTCTGGTGAGATGAGACAAGAACTGCAGGAGTAGCCTGGTTCCATTTACTTCTGAACAACTGCCTTGAATAGGCTGGAGGAATTGGGTTGTTTGAATTGTTCGAATGATGAGACTCTGAAGCAGCTTTGGCAGGAATCACTAGCCAATTCTGATTTTTTTCTTGGTTTTAGACCACAAAAGAAATTGCTGGAGAATCCACCTCATAGTTTCTTTTTGCTGTGTGTGATATCCCTCCAAGAGCCTATCCATTCTCATACTTTGTGATATTTCTTTGTGGATAACTTGCAAACACTGTTCTCCAGCCTTGGTCCTTCCCCAAGTTTTATTTCTAAATACTTACCCACTTAGAAGCTTCAGCTCCTCTTCAGACTCTCCTTGTCCAAAACTGACTTCATCTTCTTGCCCCAAATAGTACGTGCCAGAAACCTGTTTCTGCCTATAGTGTCATCCTTCTCTTAGGCCCCTGGATTTGCAGTTCGAGTCATCTTTGCTTCCTTTCTGAGTGCTACAGTACTCAATAGTCACTACCACACAGTTAGTACTTGTTCTGTGTTTAATGCACACTTGTTTTGTATGACCTCCAAGGGCAGAACTAAGATCAGTGGGTGGAAGTTGCAGGGAAGCAGATTTTGCCTCCATATAAGGAAGAACTTTTAGTACTTTGAGCTGTCTGAAGGGAATGGGCTGTCTCTAGAAGTCTCGGTTTCCCCACACTGAAGGTGCTTGAACAGAGGTTACCTGGCTAATTGCTGAGAATGTTGAAAGGATTGTTCTGGCATCAGATGGTGTTTTTACAAGATGATTTCTAGAATCCCTCCTAATCCTGGCAGTGAAGGATTCAGTGGAAGGTAGCTTTGTTTCTCCTGCTAGATTAGATTCCCTTGGAACAGGAAAACTATTTTACCACTTAATTCAGGTGCTGGTTACATAGTTACCTAAAACTGATTATTTGTGGGTTAATTGATTCTTTTCCTTTCATTTCCATATCTGGCTGGAGAGTAGATGGTGTAGATTTTTTTTCTTTGGAAATATAAAAAATATTTTTTTCAGCAGCCCTCTCATTTTACAGCTGGATGAATAGCAGCTTTCAACCTTAGACCCTATTAGCTTCCTAGTTCAACCTAACCTAGACCTTAATATTGTCCCATTTTTCCAAATTGCATTGTTTATCAAACAGTACTTGTAAAAATGTTGCTTTCATCATATTGCTCCTTCACTCAAAATCCTTAAATGGCTTCACACTTATCACAACATCAGATTCAGATGCTGCCTGGCTTTCAGTGCCCTTCATTACCTAACCTGCCTTGCTTATCCAGCCATATTTTTCATGATGCTTGATGCTCTATGCAGATTAACCCACATATCATACTTTATGTGCCTAGCCCCCTTATCCTCTCCTCTTTGCGTCTGATTGCTCTAGAATGTCTTCCCTTTTTCCTTTTACTTTTTCTATCAGGATGCCCCCCTTTCTCCTGAAACCAGACTATCTCAAGGCGCCTGGGTGGCTCAATTTGTTAAGCATCCGACTTTGGCTCAGGTCATGATCTCACAGTTGGTGAGTTCGAGCCCCGCATCGGGCTCTGTGCTGACAGCTCAGAGCCTGGAGCCTGCTTTGGATTCTGTGTCTCATTCTCTCTCTGCCCCTCCCCCACTTGTGTTCTGTCTCTCAAAATTAAATAAAAATGTAAAAACAAACAAAAAAACCCCAGACTATCTCCAGTCCTCACTGATTTCTTCTCAACTCTCAGAACATATAGTAATTTATACAGTGTCATTCAGAACCATACAACATTTTACAAAGAAAAAGCTCCAGTATATAGGCTGATACTGGAACTTTTCCTAATCTAAATGGAGTTAGACAATCTCTAAAAGAACTTTAAAAAACGTGTCACCAGTATTTATCCCATTGGCATTTTCATTTGTGTTGGCCTTCCCAATAAGAATGAAATCTTCTTGGGGCGCCTGGGTGGCTCGGTCAGTTAAGCATCTGACTTCGGCTCAGGTCGCGATCTTGTCCGTGAGTTTGAGCCCCGCGTCGGGCTCTGTGCTGACTGCTCAGAGCCTGGAGCCTGTTTCAGATTCTGTGTCTCCCTCTCTCTCTGCCCCTCCCCTGTTCATGCTCTGTCTCTCTCTGTCTCAAAAATAAATAAACGTTAAAAAAAAAATTTTTTTTTTAATTAAAAAAAAAAAAAGAAATCTTCTTGAGGGCAGATGCCATTTGCCTTCTATGTCTTCAGTAGCTGCTAAGTACAGTGCCAAGTACAGTACTAAGCACTTTCATTTTATAAGCATCTTCTGTGTGCCCGGTTGTTGTAGGTACTGCGAATTGGTGGGGCTGGTTGGGGGAGGGGAATGGACAGATTCCCATCTAAAGCCTGAATTCTAGCACAACGCATGTAGTGATAACATTTTACATTTAAACTGTATTTTAAGGTTCCCAAAGTGACTGTTCCTCTCCTTTGATCCTTACATCTCTGTGTGCTAGGTAAGGACTCATTAAATGACAGTCCTTTAGTTGTACAGTTAATACATGGCAGAGCTGGGACTCAAAGCTTGGTCTCCTGAATCCTAGTTTTTTCTTAGACTTCTAAAATTAGGACTGTTTCCCTTTCTGAAGCTTTTATGATGAATGCCTAAATAGTTGGGATTCTGTACATTCATTTATGGAGGCTTACTTTTAGTTATTGGCTATTGTCAATCAGAAGTGGCAAACAGGGACACCTGGGTGGCTCAGTCGGTTAAGCGACCGACTTCGGCTCAGGTCACAATCTCCCGGTTTGTGAGTTCGAGCCCCGCATCAGGCTCTGTGCTGACAGCTCGGAGCCTGGAGCCTGTTTGGATTCTGTGTCTCCTTCTCTCTCTGCCCCTCCCCCACTTGTGCTCTGTTTCTATCAAAAATAAATAAATGTATTAAAAAATTAAAAAAAAAAGAAATGGCAAAGAACAAGATCAGGCAGGGCTATGGTTTTCTACTTTGGCAACTCTAAATTCTTACGGAAAAGCCTTATTTTAAACATTTGCCTTCCAAATATGTGTCATCTAGCCTATGAAAAAATATTGGTCTCCACAGAGAAAATTGAAAGCAGAGAAATTAAAAGCTGCTAATAATGTTAACTGAAGACACGGTGAAGAGCCCTTGAACCCACAGTAATGTGCTCAGCAAGCAGTAGGGGCTGGATGCTGTGATGAATTGCATAGTCACTTAATTTCTTAAAAGCCATGTGGAGTGGTGGGAAGAGCCTCAGACTAGGATTCAGAAAATTTGTGTTCATGGCCTAGGTTATCTGCCTCTACCCACTGGTTGTTTCATATCTGGAAAGCTTTTTAACTGAGTTTCTTCATTCTAAAGATGGGGATCAGTATCTTCATACCAGACCCTAGAGAATTATTTTAAGTCTTACAAGCATCAGATTGAGGATGTAAAGCACTTACAACTATAGGGGACTATTTTAATTACTGTTATATAATCTAATAAGGTTATTTTCTTATGATACTTGGTTTGAAGATCTCAATATCAGTGTGGTATGTGCCTAAGAAGGTAGCATTTATTTGAAAGATGGGAGTATTTGTAAGATCCTGCAGATAGGCGAAGAGGAAAAAAAAGAAAGGTAAAACAAATCTCCCCAGATTTGTCAGAGAGAGAGAGGAGATAGCCAGACTTGTTTTGAGGGGAGAAAGGTTAAAGAACCTGTAATAACCTACTGTATTTATAGTGCTTACTACATTTATAGTACTGGAATTACAAACACAAGACATGGTCCCTCCCTAGGGTGGCTGGTTGCCTATTAACTATTAAATAAATGATTTTATTTTATTTTTTTTAACGTTTATTTATTTTTGAGACAGAGAGAGACAGAGCATGAACGGGGGAGGGGCAGAGAGAGAGGGAGACACAGAATTGGAAGCAGGCTCCAGGCTCTGAGCCATCAGCCCAGAGCCCGACGCGGGGCTCGAACTCACGGACCGTGAGATCGTGACCTGAGCTGAAGTTGGACGTTTAACCGACTGAGCCACCCAGGCACCCCTAAATAAATGATTTTAAACCTGTATATTAAATGTGTGGTAGAGGTAAGTGAACAGTGTTATGACCAAATTGGAAATGTTTCTTGGAGAGGTGGTACCTTAGCTGAGTCTTAAAAGGCAGTAGGAATTCTAGAGAGGGGGCAGATTAAGAAGGAAAAGCATACCAAACTGGACAGGCTTCCTGGAGAAGGTAGCACTTGAGCTGAATCTTAATAGGCAAGTAGGATTTATGAGATGGAACAACAACCAATCAGAGTGGATAGCATGAAGCCTCAGAAATGAGAGAAAGCATGATTCTTTCTGGAAAATGAAAGTAGTCCTGGGTGACTATAGTGTGTTTAGAAGGGTGTGGTAAGAGATAAAACTAGAGAAGAGTGGTGGGAGATAAAGCTGGACCAGATATGGAAATCCTTATTTGGACTTTACTCTGAATGTCCTGGGGAGTACTGAATGATATTAAATATAAGGCTATCTTAATTGCATTTGCATTTGGGAAGGATTATGATGGTAATGTGGAGAATGGATAAACAGGGTGTATTTCTGTAATTAGGGGATACTAGCAAGGAGGTTATTGCAGTAATCTAGGAAAAGTCATGAAGACCTGATTTCTGACAATCAGAATGAAGGCAAGGGCATCTATTCATGAGATAAACAAGATAGAGCCTGTGGATTTTGATAACTGACTAGACTTGGGGGAGAAAGGAAGAAGATAATTTAGTTAACTCTTACGGAATTCTTGCTATTTTTCAGGACTGGGTCTAGTACTGCTACATGTATAGTTGACCCTTGAACAACACAGGGGTCAAGGGTGCCAACCTTCACCAGTGCAGTCAAAAATCTATGTATAACTTTTGACTCCTCCCCCCATCCCCACCCCCGCCAATTTAACCACTAATAGTGTACTACTGACCAAAAACCATACTATAAAATAGTTTATTAACACATATTTTGTATGTTATGTATACCATAATACTGTCTTCTTACAATAAGCTAGAGAAGAAATGTTACTAAGAAAATCATAAGGAGGGGTGCCTGGGTGGCTCAGTCAGTCCAGCTTGATTTCGGCTCAGGTCATGATCTCATGGTTGTGGGACTGAGCCCCACATCAGTGAGGAGGCTGCTTGGGATTCTCTCTCTCCACTCTGCAAGCATACACTTTCTCTCTCTCTCTCTCTAAAAAATAAATAAACATTTTTTAAAAAAATCATAAGGAGGAGAAAATACATTTACAGTATTGTACAAAATTCCTGTGTAAGTGGATCTGCGCAGATCAAACCTGTGTTCAAGGGTCAAATGTATTTCCCCTTTGTTCTCACTTTAGCCCTTTGGATTTTGTACTGTTGTCTCCATTATATAAATAAGGAAGCTGAGACTCAAAGTTTGCTAACACTCATTAGTCATAGAGCCAATGAGTAGTGTTATTCAAACCCTCAATTATCTGTCTTCTCAAAAGTCCATGCTTGTAACCACTATACTATACGGCCTAATAGTTCCCGGGTTACTAACTTGGTCAATCAGGTGATTGGTAGTAGTGCTGGATTGCTGAGACAGCGGGGGGGGGGGTGAGGTGTGGGAAGACCATGAGTTGTTTTTGAGACATTTCAGTTTGAGATCCCTTCGGAATAGCCAGGAGGGATGTCTAGGTGGAAGCTGGATTTCACATTATAAATTCCAGAAGAATGGCTTGAGCTGGATATGCTGCTCTGGGAGTTGTTAGTCTCTACCGTGGTTGTGATCATGCCACTCTGGAAGGAAGCTGGATGGTACTGTGATAATGGTAGTTGAAGGCTTGGGAGTGGACATGACCACCTGAAAAATACGAATATGTGTGTTGAGGTGGAGAATGAGATGCAGTGTGTCTTTTGGTCCCTTCAATTCTGGATATTCTTTCCCGTAACATCTCATATTTCACCCCACGTCTACCCAAATCAAAAAACTAAGTACTGTTCTATGTTTGGTTCATGGTAGAATGAGATTACCTATAAATGATAGCCGTATTATCCTTTTACATTCTGTTTAAGTTAGACAGCAATGAAAGCTTACAAATACAAGCGAAACGTGGGAAAAAAGGAACTGAAATCTCATGAAGCTGTATTACTAAGCTGTTAAGATGGTTAGGTGTTCACCAACCCTGGCAGCCATTAGAGACACTTGTACTATGTTTTCCATGTTAACACTGGCCTCAACCTGGAGCATCCATGATATATGAAGGAATATAACCAGTATATCAAATGTGTAGTAGAGATAAGTGTACAATGTTATGTGGTTGTATCTATTTTTTTTAACATTTTATTTTTAAGTAATCTCTACACCCAACATGGGGCTTAAACTCATAACCCCGAGATCAAGAGTTGCATACTGCACTGACCGAGCCAGCCAGGTGCCCCCAGAATGGGTGGTATCTATTAATGGAAGATAGCTTGGGAGTTTATTGCGTTCCTTGCCTTTTCCTCTGGCATTTATAGAGGGTGGCAGATTATATGTGAATCTGTCCCTGGACAGTCAGTAATTTGAGAACTCAGGTGGCGGTGCATAACATGATTGCTTCTAGTCTGCTCCATTTGTGAGTAGAACAGAGACTTGGAGGCTTCTGCTGCTTCTCCAGGCCAGGGAATGAAAAGGTTTGTTTGGTTTACCTTCACATTTTTTTCTTTGATTCTTTTTTAAACAACATTCTCTGGTTGGGCCCAGAGAGACCAGAGCCAACACACTGGGAAAAATGGACAGGGATTGTGTTGTCTTCCTTACTTTGTCTTGTCAGCTGCTTATCTTGTCCACAGGGAGGGCAGTATGTTAGATTGAGATAGTCTGACATGACATCTTTGGGGAAATTGTAATTGCTGTGGTCATTTTAGGCAATTTCAAGGGTGTTGGGTTCATTCAGCTTCAGTTACCTGAATTAATTAATGTTTGGAAGTGGAATCTGCAAGTCAAGGCTTTGACTGAAGCGTCACTGACTGATTTTTATATCACTTACGGTGTCAACCATTTCATGTGGATGTGTGTTGAAAACATTTAATGATTATGAACTTTCAGAATATTTGTCCCTCTGGAGTTTGGGGATGCTATATTTCAGGTTCATTAACTTCATAAATATTTATTGAACACCTTCTACCTGCCAGGTAGTGGTCTGGATGGTAGAGGATAATAGGCAACAAGCCGGAGAAGTACCTTTCTGTGGTAGAGCTTACTTTCTTTAGGATTTAGACATTGAATGAGACTAATTTCAGATAAATTAGTACTTGTGAAAGATCTGTAAAAAGCTCTTCTGGATGTGTCTATTTTTCCCTACTGCAAATCTGGATCATACCCATCCTCTTTTGTGAAGCTTGGCTCAAGTGGCAGCTTCTCCATGCTATCCTCTCTTGATTCTTTCAGCTGATGCGCTCTTCCCCTTCCTAAAATTCTGTTATTTTCTGCAACGTTCTTGTGTTATCTTCACATATTTTTTTCTATTTGTAGTTGTTAGGGTACACGTCGAATACTGTCAGACTAAGTTATTGAGGGCAGAATAAATACCCTATTCATCTTGGTTTTTGGCATTCCATATGTGGGCAGCAGGATGTTGCAGGAAAAAAACACTGAATTTAAAGCCAGATGACTGGAACTAAAGTGCTGGCTTTCCTATTAACTAGCTATGTGACAGTAGGTAAGTTGTTTAACTTCACTGTAATTACGTTTCCTATCTCTAAAGAGTGTGGTGATTAACCTCCCATTCCTGAGTAGTTGTTGGGAGGCACAAACTGAGATAATATATTGACCATACTGTGTAAATTCTAAATTCTGGCATAAATACTTGGTGTTGTCATAGTAAATATTCAGTAAGTATTTGAAGGGGGAAACATTTGCTTTCAGTGAACACCTTTTCCTGGGTAGCTCTCTTGCTTAATGAGGTCTTGATGATTTTGCAAATATGTTCATCTGTTTTTCATCTGGTTTTATTATTAAATGATTCTGTTCTTCCGAATTGGCATCTTCTTCACCCCGTGAGTATTCTGTCTTTTCTCCTTAGGTGCTATGTACTATTAACACAAGTGACATGTGATCTCCTTTAGCAGGTCGTACATTATGGCTGACATGCAAAATCTGGTAGAAAGATTGGAGAGGGCAGTGGGCCGCCTGGAGGCAGTATCCCATGCCTCTGACATGCACTGTGGCTATGGAGACAGTGCTCCAAAAGGTAAGCAATATGCAGCACAGCAGAATACTTTGAATGAAGACTCTGTCTTGGCCTGAAATTTTTCTGTCGTAGGGTATTCTCTCCTTTGGAGCTAACTTCCCAAAATGCTTAATCTGCTAAGTTCATCGCCTGTGAACAGATAAGAGAGGAAGTGACTTGTGCAGGGAGGCCTGTGGTTATTTTAACATAAGAACTTCCTGCTTGTGTGATATTTCCTGTTCTTTCTTTAGCAAAATGACTCTAGTGTAAGTCGAGTGACAAGTGATATTAAAACTCTGTCCAAATGATTGGCAAATTAGCCATTTTGTATATGCACCAAATGAATCATAGAATGTTAGAGCTAAAAGGGAGATTGGGGTTTTTTTGTTTTTGTTTTTGTTTTTCATTTTAATTTTATAGATAAAGTCAAGCTCGGGGAGGAAAAGGAACTTAGGGTCACACAGGCAGTTAGTGGTGGTACTGGAACTAGAACCCAGGTTTCCGGACTCGTGTTCCAGTATTCTGTCTACTGTATTACCTTGCTTCTCCACTTTCATGTGGAAGTGCTTTTTAAAAATCATCTTTCTGGTGCATGACTGATCCTTTGTGGTGTGTGTCTCTGTCTAGCAGGAGCAGCTCCATATGTGCAAGCATTTGACTCACTGCTTACCGGTCCTGTGGCAGAGTACCTGAAGATCAGTAAAGAGATTGGGGGAGATGTGCAGAAACATGTAAGGATGTATTGCCCCTTTTCCCCCTCTTTTAAGGACTGGTGGTGGTCTTCAAATCCAACTCCTTCTTGGTTTAAGAGTCCCTTGGCTCCTTCCCTTTTACCTTCACTGAGGAGCTCACTCCAGGCACTGGAACAGTTCCTCAGATTTTTCCAGGCCCTCTGCTTTGATCACATTTACTGTGTGGGCTTCTTTTATGCAGGTAACTTGCTTGGTGCATAAACTATGGCTTGGTTCATCTCTAATAGTGAGAACATTCTACCATTCTGATCCCAACATGTTATATAACCAAGCCTAGGGTGGCTTATGCAAAGGAGTCATAGTCATGACTTAGCGTTTATAAAACTATGCTCGATAGTTATTAGTTATGCTAATGTGAGTTATTTTCACACTTAGCTCACAGCAGGAATGTGAAGTAGGCAGTGACAGGTGCCTCTCCACCCACCTCCCTTCATATGCTGCCACCTACATCGTCACCACCCCCACACTCACATATATATTCTGTATCTTTCTTTGGGACCCAGAATCTTTCTCCTAGTCCTGAATGGTCCTCTATAAGCAATAATCATGTTTAGGATCTTCCTGACCCTTCAGCAAGACTGGTTGCTTGATCTTTGGAAGGTCTATTTTGAGCCTCTCCTGTGCCATCTGTTGGCAGTGGTGTTAGCTCTAGTGAGTGGGACTGGGACTTAGATACAAGAGTGGGGGCTTGCATTTTTTACTTTATGCAGTTTGTCACATTTAAAAGATTTAAAAACATGTATCACGTACACGTTCTAAAAATGCAAATCTAGAAAAAACAGGTTACCTTATTTGAAATTATCTATTTAGATAGTGCCTGTAGACTTATGTTTCTTAAACTCCTTTGACCATGACGGTCAGGAAGAAAAAATGTATTTGTGACTGAGTCAGAAGCTTCACAAAGCAGTCTTACCTACTTGCGTGGCACTCTTTTTTTTTTTTTTTTAGATCTGTGAATGGGTCATGACCCAACCTTTGAGAAATAGCTATAACCTAAAGGAGTAAATACCTTGGGAATTTGGGCATCAATTTGGCCTTTGCCTTGACTTCCACCTCTAGTGTTTGAGAAAAGAGCCTTTTTGGTGATGCGAGACAAGAGGGATTTTTCAGTGCCCTTCATATCGCACTGCGTGTACAGTTGCTAACTTGATTTCATCTAAAGCTGACCCTAATTGCCTTCATTTCCCGGATATGTATCCCTGATTAGTTGCCACGGGAACGGTGGTACCTGTAATCCTTCTGCCACTCCCTGGAAGTGGAGTACCTGAGGAAAGCAACAGGAAGTTCCCGGGTTGCTACCAGACCACATGGAAGTGGAGGTTTCGGGTTCTTCTTATCAGGACCCTCTCCAGTTGTAATGTGGCGAGAATAACTGATTCTTCTCCTTTCCGGCAGGCGGAGATGGTTCACACGGGCCTGAAGTTGGAGCGAGCTCTCTTGGTTACAGCCTCTCAGTGTCAGCAGCCAGCAGGCGTAAGTTCACTGCTACTTGGTTTCCTTGTGGCTTGATGCTCAGGATGGGTTGAGAGGTTTCTGCCAAGTACGGCGACATGCTAAAAAGACCCTCAGCCTCGTGTGCGTTCACACCAAGTCCCAGAAGTAGTCAGACTTAAAGTGCCATATGAGAATGTGCCATTCAGTATTTATTGGACTCTACTGGTTTTTTTTCCCCCATCCTTTTTACTTGGGACTGTAGTTACTCCTGGACTTCGCTGCTTCTCTCAATAGACAGCCTTTTTTAACCTCTTGGCTGAGGCCAAATTCATCATATTGTCCCGTAAGGCCTTGGGTCAGAGAGTAGTTCTCTTGCTTCACTGTGACTGGGCTTTAGTAATGCTGCTGTGGAGACCCTAAAACTCCTAAAGTACTGCTTCTTCCCTCATCTTTCCGTGGTGGAGATCTCCCTTGAAGTGTACTCCTACCTCAAAATTTTATGCTACCAAGGTGTGAGAATCAATTAGAGGAAATAGATTTTTCTCACAACCAAAGATTTTAGTTTTGTTCTATCTCTTTGTTTTTTAAATGTTTATATATTTTTGAGAGAGAAAGAGTGAGTGAGCGTGCACGCGCTCCAGGGGGCATGGGTGCAGAGAGAGAGAGAGAATCCCAAGCAGGCTCCAAACTGTCAGTGCAGAGCCTGACATGGGGCTCAGTCTCACGAACCATGAGATCATGACCCGAGCCGAAACCAAGAGTCAGATGCTTAACTGACCGAGCCACCCAGGTGTCCCTATTTCTTCTTTAGGCATTTGGCTTTTCATGACAGAGAGGTAACGAAGCAGGTCTTCCTGCAACTCTTGTGTTTAAAACCCCTGGACCCTCAGCATGCCTAAATAATATAAAAATAGTTTAAGATAATGTTAAATATATTAGACTTTAATTCTTAATCTGTCTTGAATGGTTAAGGCATTTTTTCGAAACCTTTTCTCCAAACCCACACTTTCCACAACAAATCAGACAGCTGAGATACAATTATATTTCCCTTGTTCTAGACTAGGGATTGATAAACTACAGCCTGCGGGCCAAATCTAGCCTGCCATCTAGTTTGTAAGTGAAAGATTTTTGGAACACAGCCATGCCCATTCTTTCAAGTATTGTCTGTTGCTGCTTTATGCACTATAATGGCAGAGTTGAGAAACTGTAGCAGAGACCATATGTCCTGCAAAGACTGAAATAGTCACTGTGTGGCTCTGTAGAGAAAGTTTGCGGACTCCTGTGTTAGACTGTTTTCATGCTGTGATCTGAGAATTGCAATGTTCAGGAAACTGAGCTTTGGAGAAAGGGTAAAACATGGAAACACAAGATTCATCCATTTTGCTAAGCTGCCAGCTCAAATGCCAAGCCCTCTATTTGCATTTGTTTCATCAGATCTCTGCTCAGCAGCTGCTATATAGCTAGCAATGTGTGAGGGTTATAAAGATTATAAAAGAAGGCTGAGACAAAGCCCTGGTATTTGAAAAGTTAATGAGAAATTTTGAAAAACATACTCACGTGGATCCACTAATAGTTTGTGTTGGTGCATGATAAGGTGCCAGAATTGGTTATGCTGACAATTAATGCTGTAGGAGGCCAGTGTGGCTGGAGTTGAAGGGCTGTTCCTCATGAAGTATAAGGAATATTTGGATGAAAAGAAAAAGAAGAGACCATCGTGAGTAAAGGCTCAGAAATGAGATAGTATCTCCTACTAGTGGGGCAGAAAAGAGACCAGTGGCTGAAATGGTAGAATTTTGTGGTATAGATGAGGTAAGGGTCCTGATCATGAAGAGCCACCAGATCTAGCCTGAGGAGGGTGAGGTGAGGAGCAGTGTTGTAGCCATATGAATCTGTGCAGGATGAGTACAAAGTTTATTTGGGTGTTCATTATACAGCCCATGAATTCTTGCCTGCAAGGTCCAAGTTGACAAACGCCTAAAGCTTTTGTGGAAAGACTAACCCGAATCTTCCCCTGCATCTCTTCCTAGAATAAACTTTCGGATTTGTTGGCACCCATCTCCGAGCAGATCCAAGAAGTGGTAACCTTCCGGGAGAAGAACCGAGGCAGCAAGTTGTTCAACCACCTGTCAGCTGTCAGCGAAAGTATCCAGGCCCTGGGTTGGGTGGCTGTGGTGAGCAGCGCAGCTTCCTTGGGAGGGAAGGGATGGAATGAAAGAGGTAAGGGGACATGGCTGGAGAGGCTCTGAGTCACTGACCGCTGCTGTTTCTCTAGGCTCCCAAGCCTGGTCCCTATGTGAAAGAAATGAATGACGCTGCCATGTTTTATACAAACCGAGTCCTCAAGGAATACAAAGATGTGTAAGTCCAGCCTTTTCTTAAGGGGTACAGGACACGTCAGCTGATTACTTGCCGGAGTAGCATTTGGGGGTTAAGGCTGTTGTGTTGGTTCTCCATCCCAGGGCTGCTTTCTCAGAAGTTTTATAGATACTGGCTTATAGAGGCTGCATCTGCAAGCAGGAAGTGTTTCTCCTTTCACTTCTGCTTTTTCTCCAAAGGGTTTGTAGAGCCCCTTTTAGTCTTCTCATCCTTACCCTTCCAGGTTTAGGAAGTTTTGCTGGAGATAAAATGGACAAATGCCCTTTAATTTGCCTGTTTAGACAAGGTAGATTTTGTTCCTTTGTTGAGAATTTCTAATTGGCTTAGGGACAAAAGGTTCGGTAAGATTTACTTGGAAATCACCCTGACTATTCACGTAGTCGGGTAAAGTGAGAAGGCAGCTGTCTGGTGAAGCACGTGTATCATGTAAGAGGAGGGGAGTCTCTGTATGTCTAACCACGTATGTTCACCAGTCCTAACTGACTTCTCCATTGCTGGTTTTGAGCTGGAGTGACTGCAGGCAGCTATCACTCAGCTGCATAATTACCCAAACCCTTCCTTTCTTCTGTCAGTCATCAGTCAACTAACATTTGTTGAGTAACTACTGTGAAGGAATAGCTTCGTGTGTGTGAAATAGGTCTCAGAACACCAGGCACTTCCTTGATCCCTCCTTCCAGCAACCTGGAGTTAAGCATCGCAGTGTTTTGACTTAACCTGCCTTTAAACTCCACACTTCACAGTTGAGCAAATTAGGTCTTGTGATAAATAGGCATAAAGTCTTCTAATATATAAGAAGAACCATAATTCAGTGCTCTTTCTGTAATCTAATGCTGATTATTTCCTCCAGGGAAGTTTTAAATTTTTGGTGGGAGGGGCATACTTTGACATAAGGCACTGTGGTATAAGGCAGTTGAGTTTCTTGAAGTCCTAGAGTTCCACAGTGATGTGCAAGGGACCTTCTATCATATAGCTTCATGCACAGAATGCCTGCTTTTATTAGTTTTGTATATTAGGTTCTCCCTAAGGTATACTTTGAAAAATATGGTTTTGTTATACTTAAAAAAGTTTGAAGAATACTGCTATAAGAGATAGAAAGAGATATAATCTGGAGTCCCTATCCTAATGGACTTTAGTCTAATTAGGGTAATAGCATAGGTTAAAAAAAAAGAAAAGTAAAGCTCAGTTGTGATAGAAAAGCTGCCATTGAGCAAAACCACACCACAGGTGGGAGGATATGAGTTCACAGATAGGAGGGGTTCTGGAATCACTATGGTAATGTGCCCTGACTGTGGTGAGTTTCTCTTTAATTCTCCTAGTGATAAGAAGCACGTGGACTGGGTCAAAGCTTACTTGAGTATATGGACAGAGCTACAGGCTTACATTAAGGAGTTCCATACCACTGGACTGGCCTGGAGCAAAACGGTTAGTGAGCCTTTCTTCCCTCCCTCTATCCCTCCAGGACAGGGGTCCACAAGTTTCTTAGACTTTGGTGCTACCAAGGTCCAAGAAGGAATGCTAGTCTTTACAGTGGAGAGTAGAAAGAAAAGGGGAGAAAAAAGAAAAGTGTGAAGAAAGCAAGGGTCAGAGAAGAATATCCAATTCTATTCAGTTTCAGTACACATGGGTCAGAGATAGTGATTGGGCTGGAGGGGAGCCAGAAGAACGAGTTACATTATCGCAACCCTCCAGACGCTTAAAAACAGACAGAAAACCCCTAAATACAAGTCAACAAGTAAAATACTGTGATAAAGATATAGACGACAGAGTAAGAGGGAGTGTGAGTCTCACTGGAAGAGACTGTACTTTCAACAGGTGTTCTCTGATCTGGGACATTGCAAATAGAGAACAGTGAGAAGTGGGAGAAATGGGAATACTGGCAAACGGCATAGCTTAAACAGAGTACATGTAGAGTAAATGTACAGATTGGTCATCTCTGGCTTCAGTTGAAGGAGAGAGTCCAATTTTTAGGATAAAAGGCTGGAAAGGAAGGTTGATTGTGACTTTTGAGCAAGAGAGTAATAACGATCAGACTTGTCCTTGAGAGAGTCTCAGTATATAGGTTAGGGGTAAGGGCTCCTGCTCAGACCATGGAGGTGCTGATGGTGCTAGGAGCTGGTACAGAAGAATTTGCAGAAGCTATAAAAGGTAATAGGTTTGATGAGCTTGAGGGCGTTAGACTCAAGAAGATTGAAGAGTCAAGCTTGGATGGCAATGTCTTTTACTGAAATAGAAACAAGGGGGTGATTGTACAGGTAGAGGAGCAGGCAGGAGATGATGACATCAGCCTTGGACTTGTTGAGGCTGAGGTACTGGTGACACACGAAGTTGATTTGCAAAACTGTGGGTTAGAGCTGGAATCGGGTAGAGGGCAAAGGAATGATGTGAAAGTTGAAAAATGGAGCTGAATTGGATCTTTGGGAAAGGGTAAGAGGGAATAAAACCCCTTTGGGTGTGGATAGGGAGCATGAATCCTAGCGTCAAGGGCTACAGTGGGTACCCCATGTCCTAGAACATGTGTAGGACCCTACTGGGAATGGTACAGAAGGGAAGAGATCATGGCTGTGTTACCTGCCCTTATTGTTCCAGGGGCCTGTGGCAAAAGAACTGAGTGGATTGCCATCTGGACCTTCTGCTGGATCGGGTCCTCCTCCTCCCCCACCAGGCCCACCTCCCCCACCAGTCCCCACCAGTTCTGGCTCAGATGAGTCTGCTTCCCGCTCAGCACTGTTTGCGCAGATTAATCAGGGGGAGAGCATCACACATGGTAAGTGAATATTTTGGCAAGAAGAGTTGGTACAATAAGTTGTTTGGGCTTGATCTAATCAACTAGAGACCTGACGGTCTGCAAAAACAGAACCCTGGTTTGTGTATGGGAGAATTCATTTGGGTGTCACTATCCTTCAAGTTGCCCAAAGGGACATAAAGCTGGCTTAAATGGAAATTGAAAGTGGGTGATTATAGTTGGGGGAAGCCTTCTGCCCCATAAGCAGATGACTTAATATTAAGTGGCATATATAGAGTACCCTAGTGTGCCGAGGCATGGTACTGGCAGTTCACCCTAGAGCCTTTTCTGTGTTACCACATGCTTTCTTTGGGAAGTCATCCTGGGGGTGGAGAGGGGGGCATATATTAGTCATGGAAATTTGCATAAGAATTACCAATATTGGGGGGTGCCTGGGTGGCTCGGTTGGTTAAGCATCCAACTTTGACTCAGGTCATGATATCACAGTTCATGAGTTTGAGCCCCGCATTGGGCTCTGTGTTTGACAGTGCGGAGCCTGCTTCGGATCCTCTGTCTCCCTCTCTCTCTGCCCCTCCCCAGCTCTTACACTTTCTCTCTCTCAAAAATAAACATTTAAAAAAAATAAATATAATTACCAATGTCAGGATAGAGAAAGTTGACACCCTTATATATAGAAGGTGGAAGTCTAAATTATACAGCCCTCTTCTAGGAATCTACCCGTAAAAATATCTAAAACAAAGACCAACTACTATATATTATTTGCAGTAGCTAAAAATGGTATAACAACCTAAATATCCAACAGTAAGAGAAATGGTTAACTGTGGTATATGCTCTTAATGGAATACTAAGCAGCCATTAATTAATGCCTTTCTTTACAGGGAACCATGCAGTGTTTAAGAAAAAATCTAGTACTTATACTACAGCCACAGGGAGTGGTGGAGCTGAAAGGGCCAGTCAGTATTCGTTAAATAAATTGGGCCATATTTAAGAGGAAGACATTTATCCGCCTACAGTGGGAAAGTGATTGTGGAATCTGCTCCTTAAAAAAAAAAATTTTTTTTTTTTCTTTTTTTTAGAAACTAGGTTTAGGGGCGCCTGAGTGACTCAGTTGGTTACGTGCCCAACTCTTGATTTTGGCTCAGGTCATGATCTCATGGTTCTTGGGACTGAGTCCCATGTTGGGCTCTGTGCTGAAAGCGCAGAGCCTGCCTGGGATTCTCTCTCCCTTTCTGTCTGCCCCTCCCCCCCAATAAATAAACAAACATTTAAAAAAAACTGTAGGTTAACATGAGAAAGTTTTTTTAAGTGTTAACTCGTTAAACCAAACTTGTTAACAGTGTACATGGTTATAACCAAATAAAAAACGTTTATCAATAGGAAAACTGGTGGAAGGAGATTTCAAATGCAAACACTGAGTAGGAGGTGCGGTAGGTTAG
Organism: Panthera leo; assembly: GCF_018350215.1. Classification (NCBI taxonomy): domain Eukaryota; kingdom Metazoa; phylum Chordata; class Mammalia; order Carnivora; family Felidae; genus Panthera; species Panthera leo. The sequence continues at coordinate 30,818,180 of NC_056686.1, forward strand.
CTGTGGGTGAGGTTTCTTTCCTTTTACCAAATTTGCTTTACTATCACATATTTTTTCTTCTTTTGCTTTAAAAACTGTACATATTTTGTGAATATATATTTGGTGTATGTCTTTCTAGATCTTTTTCTGTGCATTCATATATCCTTTCCTCCCATATGCACATAAGTCTGTATTTTATTTTATTTTTTAATGCAACTGTATAATCGTACCTTGGGGTAGAAGGGAAATTCTAAAAGTGCTTCTCCAAAACCTTTGTTTAAGAGAACATCTCAGAGCCCTGGCTTTTGACTTTTTGTTAAGTTTTTGTTAAGGCAGTTAATTCTGAGAACAGAAGTTGGTTCCTGCCTCAGCCCAAAGCCGTGGTACGAAGGATGGGCACAAGGCAGCTGTTGTTCTTACAGCCCTGAAACATGTATCTGATGACATGAAGACTCACAAGAACCCTGCCCTGAAGGCTCAGAGTGGTCCAGTACGAAGTGGCCCCAAACCATTCTCTGCACCTAAACCAGGAGTCAGCCCGTCCCCCAAACCAACCACAAAGAAGGAGCCACCTGTACTTGAACTGGAGGGCAAGAAGTGGAGAGTGGTGAGTTAAAAATGCCAGGACTGGTTTGCTGTTAAGGTCCGACTTTGCCTCAGGTCACGATCTCGCAGTCTGTGAGTTTGAACCCCGCGTCGGGCTCTGTGCTGACAGCTCAGAGCCTGGATCCTGCTTCAGATTCTGTGTCTCCTTCTCTCTCCGCCTCTTCCCTGTTTTTTTTTTTCTGTCTCTCTTTTTCTGTCTCTCCCTTGCTGTTTTTCTCTGTCTCTCAAAAGTAAATGTTAAAAAAAAAAAAAAAATATATATATATATATATATATATATATACACACACATATATATACGTAAATGTATATGGAGCACAGCCAAATGAGTGCAGGGTCTTGGGTTAGATTACAAGAACAGAAGTTTGGGATAGCCTGTTTTGGGGGGTAGTGTGTATTAGTGATGACATTCCTAAAAGCGGTCTCTCTTTAACAGGAAAATCAGGAGAATGTTTCCAACCTGGTAATTGATGACACAGAGCTGAAACAGGTGGCTTACATATACAAGTGTGTCAATACAACATTGCAAATCAAGGGCAAAATTAACTCCATTACAGTAGGTGAGTTTTTGTCAGTCCTAGGCCCCGTCCTAGAGCCTGAGAGAGCTGGAACCATATCTACCCTGTTCCTAAAGGTTGTTAAATTTAAAGTTGTACTGTTGACCTGCTCCCTTTCTTCTCCTAGATAACTGTAAGAAACTCGGTCTGGTGTTCGATGACGTGGTGGGCATTGTGGAGATAATCAATAGTAGAGATGTCAAAGTTCAGGTAACTTGATATCTTGGCTCCTTCCTTTGGCCCCTGAGGAATTAATTGAAAGACATGGCTGACCCACAGATGTTGCTGTGGTGGGAATCTGATTCTACTGAGTCTGTAAGCTGAGCTGCTTTGGTGGCAGGAGAGGAGTTGGCTTTTACAGCGAGGCCTTTTCCAGCACCCATCCCAACCCACCTCTAGTATCCGGTGTCTGCTGTGCACTTGCGAGCCTTTCATGTAGTTGCTGAATCACATGAAACAGTGAAAGCTTCTTCCTGAAACTTCCTGTTGTTCTCCACAGCTACTGGGACTCAGCACTTTGGGTTTTCTCTGCAGGTAATGGGTAAAGTGCCAACCATTTCCATCAACAAAACAGATGGCTGCCATGTTTACCTGAGCAAGAATTCCCTGGACTGCGAGATAGTCAGTGCCAAATCTTCTGAGATGAATGTCCTCATTCCTACAGAAGGCGGTGACTTTGTAAGTTCCTTGATCTCTTTGGTAATATGATCTCAGAACAGGGGACTGAAGATCACTTGCGCTGGAGGCTGGTTCATGGTCATTCGGTACTGAGTGGGTCCAACCTAGCAATACACACCTCAGCAGCCATAAGTAGGAGGTAGTCACATGAAGTAGAGCTCCGGGTTGAGCAGATGCTCAGGTAGCAAAAAGGAATGGGACGGAGTCATCGCCCCCTATTGGACTGGCGCCGCGAAGTCCTGTACCTGCTCACTGTGCCTCACGTGTGTAACTAAGATTGCTGATTCAGGAACAGTAGGAAACAAACTTAAACCTCTGTCTGGCTGGCTTTGGAGCCTTTGTTCTCATTCCTACACCGCTCCTCCGGGACGGCGGTGGCAGGGTGGCAGGTAGTGGGAGATGTGGTGCTGCTGGTTACAGAGCCAGCCTGTTTACTGGCGGTTCAGTTTCACTCTCAGGACCGCCTTCTTGCTCTAATAGTTTAGTGGAAGCAAGCATTGAGAGAAAAGTGTAAGATTTAACCCCAGCTTCTTTTGGAGCTTGGACTTGGGATTTAAACCCGTTTTGTTTGTTTGTTTGTTTCCAGAATGAATTCCCAGTCCCTGAGCAGTTCAAGACCCTATGGAACGGGCAGAAGTTGGTCACCACAGTGACAGAAATTGCTGGATAAGCGAAGTGCCACTGGGTTCTTTGCCCTCTCCCTTACACCGTGGGATAAATCTGTATCAAGACGGTTCTTTTCTAGATTTCCTCTACCTTTCTGCTCTTAAACCGCTTCTCTGCTCTGAGAAGCACAGCTACCTGCCTTCACTGAAATATACCTCAGGCTGAGATTTGGGTGGGAGAGCAGGTCAGTTGATCTTCTGCAGGAAGGTGCGGCTTTTCCCTGTCAGCTCAACCACACCACCAGTCCATTCTTAAGGAACTGCACACCAGGACTGCTGTGTTTTAGCTTTCAGCCTTTGGGGGTTATTTGACCAACAAACAGTCATTGGGGAAGAATAAAGCGGTCCCCAGGAAGCAACAGATCAGAATGTTCACACAAGTTCATCTTTTTCTAACAATGCCCACGAAGGTAGCAGAGGCTGGTGTGATTCTAGCTGGTTCTTCTAACCAAACTAACTTTTCACTGTTGACAGGCGAGGCAGGGGTCGCGCTGGACCAAAGGCTGAAGCCTGGCCATCTAGCATTCCGAGCAAAATTGATTCCTGTAGGCATTCCTTTTATTCTGCATTCCATCCTGGGTCTGCCTGAACCTGAGAGAGTAGGTTGTCCTGTATCGGCTGCTGGGTAGAGCCCTGCACCCAGGCCAGCTAAAGGAGTCTTGGACCCTTTCTTTCACTGGGATCCCTGCCCAGCACCTTCCTACAGAGACGACTTAAAAACAAAACAAGACAAAACAAACAAGGAAACTACACCATTCCAAGGAATCTGGAATTCCTTCCTTCTTCCATGCTAGGTGCCTGCCCTCCGTCTTCACTGCCTCCTTTGCCCTGTCATGCCCAACTGCTTTTGGTTTCTGTCCAGGCACCTGAACAAAGGACTAAAATCTCCACTGCAGCCTGGTTTTAGGTCTTGTGTAAGAATCTTGCACAGCATTGCTAATGTAAATTACAGTTTTTCTCTCTAGGACACTTACCAAAATATGCAACTTTTTTTGGTGGGAAGAGAGATTGTCCTGTGACTTCTACCCATTTCCTGAGGCCTGTGGAAATAAACCTTTATGTACTTAAAGTTATACAGAAAATAGAATAAAATTAATACCAAACTTGCTTAGTATTTATTGGTGGTATTTGCTGTATAGAGATTAATACTTTTTTTGAAGTAAACTCCACCCCCAACATGGGGCTCAAAACTCACAACCCCTAGATCAAGAGTCACATGTTCTGACTGAGCCAACCAGGTGCCCTGAGGTGTATGTAAGAATATTGAAAAGAAAGAAAAAGGACACCAAGGATAAGAAACTATTCTTTATTTTAGACAATGTCATAAAACTTTTTTTCATATTCCCCCACTTGTTACCCTTAATCCTCATCTTTTAGTTGAGAAATAAGGCTTGAGAAAGGTGAGGGGAAAGTCATAAAGGGTAAAGTTTGCAGCACTAACAAGGTGCTTCCCTCCTGCATAGCTATCATATCTCAAATTGGCATTCTGGAAGAACAGTGTTCCAGGAAGTGCTGATAGGTTTTCTCCAGGTGGGGAGGGGGCGGCCAAGATGTCCATGCTCCGTGTGGGAAACAGTAGATTAAGGTTAGTTTTCTTTACTCTGAAAACAGGAATTCTGAGTCATTAATATTCGAATGTGAGTTGCTCTCCAACAGGAGAAAAGGTGTATACAATGTTCCCCAAACTTTTTGAGCAAATCATCCTTTTTTTTCATCAAATACATCAGATATAGTTTAGCGTACTGATAAATACGGTTTTTTGAGATGGGAATTAGCCTGATCTCTTCCCATTTTTCCTCCCATTGTCTGCTAACACCAGCAACAGAGTGCCTCTAGAATCTAGACCACTGGTCATACTGAGAAAGGACAGGTTAATCAAGGATGGAATGGGAAGAACCAGCTGCCTTGTCATTTTTCATTTCTACTTGTACATTGTTTTTTAAATTCAAGTATAGTTGACATAACAGTGTTATAGCTGCTTGTACAATTTTTTCACTCCCCTAAGTTAAGCAAGATGTACACCCCCCTCCCCTCCCTTAAGTAATCCAGTTGGGTGCCACTTCCCTCCTTTTGTGACAGAGCACCTAATTCATCACTACCTGAAGGGACAAAAAGAGTGCTACCGAGACCAGACGGTGGCCTAGCAGAACAGATCAAATGCTACCACAGGACAATATACTGAGAAAAGAAAGTAGCCTCAAGAAATTCTGCAGAAACATTAAGCAATACTTTAAAAAGCGCTGGTTGAATCGCCACCAGCAAAATTGAGAGAGCATTTATGGTCACCTCGGGCCTGGATCCCGGCTACCTCTTGGCTTGAAATGCGGCTAGGCTTTCCTGAACAAGGTGTCTGCCTTTAGGCTCTAATTGCTTTAGTTTCAGCCTCTTCTGGGCCTGGGCACAGTTCTGACACTGATCTGCAGCAGACTCTGTTTCCTAAGACAGCCTGACCACATTGAGGGGTTGTAAAATAATCTCCATGCATGGTTATTAACTAATTAAACTTGCATTCAACACCATATGCTGATAGGATGAGGCAAAGGATAAGGTTCGAATCTTAGATCTTTCTGAGCAGGGCATGTTAGGTGATAAGTAGAGGGAAGGATTAGTTGCAAGCTGGATGTGAGCTCAGGCTGAGGCATGAAGGGAACTGTCTCCTACTGGTTTAGAAGCGCTTGGGGCTCCCTGAGCTCTGGTGCAAACTACAAGGGTTTCATTCAAGGAAAGGTATGATGTGGGCATAAAACCATGCTTCCGACAGTTGAAGATGGTCCCCTTCTACAGCCAGGAACACTAGCTGGCCAGCATCGTCCATTTTCTTTAGCCCCAGGCGGTCCTGCAGAGAGAAAGGCCATAGTTAGTCAAGAGGCCTAATGAAAAGTTTTACAGTTAAAATAGAAAGAAAGAATGTTCATTGGCGATAAATGCCCAAAAAGCAGTCTCTGCCCTGAGTAGTAAAATGTAGGTGTACTGTCTGTCGAAAATGTCAAAAAGGATACCTCCTTCCAGTTTTCCTCCTAAGCGTTCGAAACACACATGTAATTGAGACTGTTGTCTGGAGTTCTATATTCTGCTTTCTGAAACTTTCCTAAAGCTTCTGGAGGACCACCTATGTGGGTGGGCAAGCCACAGACAAAACTGCCTCAAAATGTCAGTTAAGTGAGACTGAGCCAAAGACAGGAAAACATTAACTTAAAACACAGCCAACCCTTCAATAACAAACCTCAAGACGCTTTCCCATCCTGCAGTTGAGGATGGCATTACCCACGGTGCCACAGAACACGTACGGCTGGGAGGACGGGCAGTCGACGGTGCCGGAGTGTTGCTTGTAGCTTACCGTCGGTTTGGCTTTCACGATAGGGAGGTTCTTAGTTGTAATTTCCAAAGCTCAACAGACCCCAGCTTCCCTTTCCTTTGATCTCACCCAAGCTGGGGCACCAGATGCAGGAGAAAAGCTAAGAGAGGAGACCACTGGCCTCTGAAGGCAAGTGGTGCAGACAGCACTTGTGACTTTTGGGAGAGTCCCAACAGCGTGGAAGGCACCAGAACTAGAGGTCATGAAATGGTGCGACCTCTGCTTGAGAAACGGCGGGGGGCCTACTGCGCTTCTTCGGGCTCCTGCAGGAGCTCCCCTGGTCACCGCCCTAAATTTCAAGATGGGACTTCATATCTGTTCATGTTTTAAAGTAACACCTCTCCTATGTTTTCATGATGCACGGGGGATTCTTGGATTTGCACCCTGCACAGCAGCAAAAGAAGCCAGTTCTGAACCTTTTTATCAGAAGGAAGGAGCTGGAGATGATGTGACCGTTGCGCATACTTGAAAACCACGAGGTACAGGTCTTTCATTTGGGATCTACATTTCTGTAAACCGGCGCCTGATAAGCTGGTGTAACAATCAGCACCCTAACAAGCCTCACCCGTATCAAAGCCGGACGCTTCCGGGCACCCACAGCTCCCAGGTGTACGGGGCCGGGTCTATCACCAAAGAACCTAGCAGCTTCAGGAACCAGGAGCGGAAAAAAACAGCACCCTTCTCCTCCCCAGTTACCTGTGTGTACAGAGTGGTCTCCTGCAAGGGAATGGTTTCCTTGGCTTGGCCACTTCGGTAAAATCCAAACCACTGCAGGAGAGGAGGCAGAAAGGTCAGATCAGATACATAGCACACACTGTCAGACTGAGACTGGCTAGTCGTTAAGATAACCAACAGTATCACAAAGTTGTAGCGAAGAATAAAAATAGAGTCTATCTGAGTCATCTCTTTTTCAGGGTGGATCCTGAGGGAGGAGTTCATCTTTCCCAAGAACTTTCTAATTCTCCGGAATTCCTGTTTCCTACAATTACTGAGCACCTATGCTGTGAAAATCCTCGTGCTAAATTCCACACCCGAAAAAATATATATATATATATGGTCCCTGTTTTCAACAGTCTATGGAGGCACAGAAGCAACTGTGTAGCACAAGGACCAGCAAACTTTTCTGTAAAGGCCAGAACAAAAGCAGCCACTGACAATATTTTAAAAAGGAATATGACTAATTAATAAATAAATAAAATTAAAACTGAATATGGTTGTATTCCAATAAAAGTTTGTTTATGGACCCTGAAATATGAATTCATATAATTATGTCATCAGATATTTTGATTTTTTTTCTAACCATTAAAAAGCGGTTCATGGGCCATACAAAAGCAGATGGCAGGCTGGATTTGGCCAGCAGGCCGTAGTTTGCTAGTCCCTGGTGGCCTGACATAATGTGATGATTCTGCAAAAGAGAGAGCAAATTCTACTTGGAATAGGGATGGCATCCTGGATGGAAGAAGTGACCACTTGAGCTTGGCCTTGATAGATGAATAGGAGCTCATCAGGTGGAAAAGCCCAGGGAAGGGAACTCTAGAGACTAAAAAGCATGAACAAAGGCACGTAAAAGAAACACAGGCCAACTCTGGGTCACTTCAAAAAGTACAAGATGGCTTGATCCTAGGGTATGAAGCGGGTAATGAAGGAAGACTGGGTTGAAAGGACAGGTCAAGGCAGACCTTGCGTGCCAACCTCAGGGATTTACAGACTTTGGGCTGGTGGTTTGGGTCACAGGTCTCTTGGAAAATGTGGTAAAAGCATTAGACCTTTCTTCAGAGAACACAACTTCATAATTTTGCAAACAATTTCGGGTGGCGGGGGTTCCAGCCCCCACTGTCCCAGTTCTAGACCTCAGGTGACGACGCCCTAAGCTACACAAGAGGTGGCGGAAAGAGACTGAAGGTTTTTCCCCAGCAGGCAGCTGTTTTTTAATACCATTTACTCCTTCGGTCTCCTGGCATGTTTTGCTGTGCCCATACAGTGTCTCACCTCAGAATCCACTGGGTCCACAATGGAATCATTCAGGAATTTCACCATCACAAACTTCTTCAAGGCCATCAGGTTTCTCTTGTAGGACTCATTGACACCCTGGAGGAAAGGCCAGCGGTATTTCAGGGACAACATCATCAGGTTCCAGCAGGGATGTTAAAGCCTTTCAGTGCTCTGGTCTCCCCGGCCCTGGGCCACCATATTTCTTCTCCATGGTATGGACTGCTTTTCCAGCTCCCTGCCCAGAATGTATCTTGTACAGCCTTTTCTTACCATCCTATCTGACCGGCCATACCCCAGCCAACCAGAGCACACAGACGCCAGCGGCCATGAGTCTGTCACTGCACCCTATAGCCATCCATCACACAGGTTAAAGGCTACTAGAGAAAGCCAAGGCAAAATGAGAAACTACACATTCTGAGTGGCTATGCAATACTACTCTGTTTCTCCCCTACTGCCCTTCAAATTTTGTTTTTAAAAAACAAAAATCGGGGGCACCTGGGTGGCTCAGTCTGTTGAGCATCCGACCTCGGCTCAGGTCATGATCTCACAGTTTGTGGGTTTGAGCCCCGCGTTGGGCTCTGACAGCTGACGGCTCAGAGCCTGGAGCCTGCTTCGGATTCTGTGTTTCCCTCGCTCTCTGCCCCTCCCCCGCTTGTGCTCTGTCGCGCTCTCTCTCTCTCAAAAATAAATAAATAAAATTTTTAAAAAACAAAAATGGGCGCCTGGGTGGCTCAGTGGGTTGAGCATCTGATTCTTGATTTCAGTTCAGGTCATAGTCTCTGTGCTGAGCATAGAGCCTGCTTAAGATTCTATCTCTCCCTCTGCCCGTCCCCCTGCTCACATGCACATGCGCTCTCTCTCTCTCTCTCAAATAAAAAAAAAAAAAATTAAAAAACCCAAAAATTTCGAGATAAGCCCGCTATAAATTGAGCCATGTAGTTTACCAGAATCTCTCAAACCAAGCTCATGCCTGGGACCCACTCCGCAGTCTCTCTTCTAAGTAAATCTTGCTTCCGAGAAAATCTGACCCCAAAGGGACCCACTCGGAAGGCTTCCCTCAGTAAGACAGCAGCTGCGAAGTTCCACTTAAGCCAGCCAGCAACCTGCTGAGCTTACCCTGCTTCTTCAACACAAGGAAAGGAAAAGGACCTACGGGGAGAAAGCCAGAAGAATCTCAGCCTTCCTAAAAGGAAACAAAGTTCAGAAGCACTGCCTCCCAAAAAACAGGACTTCTGCTTCCCAGGTTCTGCCCAGGATACGTTGGGTAAACAGTCACAGCTGATCTGTTCGTACTGCCCCAGAAGCAAAATGAATGCACAGCTACGGACGGCAGCCTGGGATGGGTGCTTACTCTCTCCTGGTTAATATCTGCCAAGAAGATGCTGTGGTTGCGGTACATGTCCTCCTTTATGGGGTCGTGCCAGTATTCTGCTTGCACCAGGCTGCAGGAAGAAGAAGGAATGAGTGAAGGGGACCGAGCTGCAGGTCAGTCAGCACACTGGGTGCATGCCCCTGTGCCTAGGGGACCGTGCACAAAGAGACTTCAAAAGGACGAAAGATCAGAGCCGCCAAGTCCCAGGCCTGGCCCATAAATACAGCAGACAAGCCTTCCACTGGTGAAACAGTTCAAGAGCCCCATTAACAAGACACCGGAGGCAAGGAAGTGCTATTTAGCACGATACAAGAGCCCCACAGAGTTAGGAAAAGGACTCAGCAATATTGGTTTCACCATGGCCGTGAGCCCTACCACACTTATACCTCCAGGTCAGGGTGGCACAGGCTGTCCCGCCCACAACCCCACCTCCTTCACCCTCCTCTGCTTGCCATTCCTCCCGAGAGACTCAGCCATCACCACCTCTGTCTCCTCTGCACCCAACCATCCCATCGCTCTCTCTTCACCCCCCTTGCCATCCTCAGGCTGGGAGGGAGGTCTAACCTTTCAATCACAAAGCGTTTTTCCTATCGTTGACCGATGACACTAGTGTGCAGGATTCTGGTAGGTCACACGATTTTTAAAGACAAAAGGCAGGGATCTGGTGTTGTTTATAGCATTAGTTCAGACAGGTTTTCACGTCCTTTTACTTTCCCTCCAGTCTCTCTGCTTCCCCTCCCCTCCGGGCCTTCCCCCACCCACGCTGACCCCTCCCCAAGTCCTCCCTGCAGGCACTTCCACTCAGTTCCCGTATCCACACCAGGATCCACACCGCAGCACTTCCACCGAGAGCTGAGCATGAACCCGACGGGAGAAGTCCTCTGGGGCAAAGGAGGAGTCAGAACACAGGTGGGGCTCTCTAGCCCAGGCTGGCAGGGGAAAAAAGAAACACTTCTACACCACGAGCTCTCCAGCCTGAGTGGAAGAGCTGCCTCGGAGGTGATGATCCAGAAAGTTCCACTCAGCAGAGCAGGAGGGCATGAGAGCCCAGTGGAAGCAACAGAGGTCAGCGCTCCTCACGCCCAGGGCAGGTGCGACTGAGGTCAAAGGGGGGTGCTGTCAGCCCGTCGGCAGTCAGAGGGATGTTCTATAATTTCTTTATAAATGTTTGGGAAGTGGGGCGCCTGGGTGTCTCAGTCAGTTAAGCGTCCGACTTCGGCTCAGGTCATGATCTCACGGTCTGTGGGTTCGAGCCCCGCGTCGAGGTCTGTGCTGACAGCTCAGAGCCTGGAACCTGCTTTGGATTCTGTGTCTCCCTCTCTCTCTGCCCCTCCCCTGCTCGTGCTCTCAATGTTTAGTTTTCACTGATTTTTTAACATGTGATGAACTCCGACCACTTATGAAATACTGACATCGGCACTGGTCTAACACTGTGGTCGCTCACCCTGTGCGAGTTGGCTCCCTGTCCCCCGCAAGGACGACTAGCTCCCTCAGCAGAGACACGCTGGCTGGCGCTCAGGACGGCTCTGCCGAAGGGAAGGGATGGAGACAGGGATGCCAGACAAGCTCTGAAACAAGTCGGCTGGCGCTGAAGGAGGGGTAGGATGTGGAGATGTGAGCAGAAGGGAAGGCAGGACAGTGAGGAGAACAAGGGAAGAAGCTTCAGGAGTGGGCGCTCAACAGTGTCAAATGCTCAGAAGCGGTGAGCCTGAGCACACACACGTCCACACAGGCGGCCAGAGTTCCTTCAAAAAACGGTAAGTGAGGGGCACCTGGGTGGCTCAGGCAGTGAAGCGTCTGGCTCTCGGTTTGGGCTCGGGTCATGATCTCACCGTTCGTGAGTTCGAGCCCCACGTCGGGCTCTGTGCTGACAGAGCAGAGCCTGTGTGGGATTCTCTCACTCCCTCTCTCTCTCTCTGCCCCTCCCTGCTGGTGTGTGCTCTCTCTCTCAAAATAAATAAATAAACTTCAAAAAAAATTTTTTTTTAAACGTTTTTATTTATTTTTGAGACAGAGAGAGACAGAGCATGAACGGGGGAGGGGCAGAGAGAGAGGGAGACACAGAATCGGAAGCAGGCTCCAGGCTCTGAGCTATCAGCCCAGAGCCCGACGCGGGGCTCGAACTCACGGACCACGAGATCGTGACCTGAGCTGAAGTCGGACGCTCAACCGACTGAGCCACCCAGGCGCCCCCAAAATTTTGTTTTTTTTAAATGTCAAGTGAATAAATGCAAATGTCTTTGGATCTTGCCAGACCAGGTTCCGGACACCCAGAATGACAGCGGGGAGCCCAATGGCTGAAAAGGCAGTAGTCCTAGGTCACCTTTTTGTGTGAAAAGGAAGCAGAGCTAAGAAGGGGCAACAGGAAGAAATGAAGGACATTTGGTTTGCGAGAAGCTGGGTGCACAGGCAGCAGCGGGGGGAAAGGCCTGAGGCTGAGCAGAAGCTGAAGTGCTGCGGGAGGTGGAGACGTGGGGGGAGGCGGACGGTTCTTCAGGAGGCAGAGAAGAAACATGGGCTCGTTATTATCATCTCCTTTGCACCAGTGAAGGGCCAAATTCAGGGAGGTTAAGCACCTCTCTCAAAACCGCTACACAGTCACAGACAAGGTAAGCTAGGAGCCTAAATCTGTCTGAGTCCACACTCTTTCCAATGCAGCCCGCTCACGAGGCTGTCAGCGCCCCAGAAGTTGGAGCCTTTTTTTCCCATCTTTCTGTTTTTAACGTTTATTTATTTTAAAGAGAGAGAGGAGGACAGAAGATCCACAGCAGGCTCTGTGCCAACAGCCAGGAGCCCAGTGTGGGGCTCCAACTCGCAAACCATGAGATGGGTGACCTGAGCCAAAGTCGGGACACCCGACTGAGCCATCCAGGCACCGCCCCCCCCCACCCCCTACTCCCCACCACCCCCAGTTGGAGCCTCTATCCCTGAGGCCTGCTCTAGCCACTGTGGCTTAGAGACAATAGCAGAAGCATGAGTACAGCACTTACATACACTGGGCCTCTTCTAAGCACTTGACATACATTAACCTATTTAATCCTGACAAGAATTCCATAGGGGAGATGCTATTATTAGCCTCGTATTTACAAATGAGGCAGCCATACCCAGAGTAATTAAGCAGCTTGCCCGAGGTCGTCCTGCTGGGAGGTAATAAAGCCAGAATAGCCTAGCAGGCAGTCTGGCCCCCGAAGTCTTGCTCTTAACCACGATACACGCGTACTGTCTCTGCGGACTGTGGGGTGCACACAGCACCCACAGCCGTGTATTGCACAGACCCAGGTTGGAATCATGGGTATTTGCCTCTCTGAGCTGGATTAGAATTATATTTTTTAAGTAATCTCTATGCCCAACACTGGGCTCGAACTCACGACCCTGAGATCAAGTCGCAGACTCTTCTGCCTGAGCCAGCCAGGCGCCCCTTGAGCCGGATTCTGTGCAGGGTTGTTGTGAAAATTAAACAAGAGCCGTAAAGCTCGGTAGCGTGTCCACGCGTGGCACAAATTCCACAAAAGGTAGTGCTCTCAGACCTGTCACCATCCCCTTCTGTCCCTCCTCTCCCACGCTCTGAAGCCAGCTGCTTACCAGCAGGCTCGCGCAGAGTCCGCAAGGGGAAATGCTGGTCAAGTCCTAGAGGAAGAGGAACAAGCGCCTGAAGGGGAGCCAAAGGAATGCAGCAGAGCTTGCGCTGAGGGGATGGCCAGACGCTAAGAAGGTCTGATCTAAATCATGAGATGACTTTTGGTAGAATCTGACAATAATTTAAACTCCAGATGAGGGGCACACTGAAACCTTCCGACTTCAGCTCAGGTCGTGATCTCACGGTTTGTGGGTTCGAGCCCCGCGTCGGGGTCTGTGCTGACAGCTCAGAGCCTGGAGCCTGCTCTTGATTCTGTGTCTCCCTCCCTCTCTGCCCCTCCCCCACCCAAGCTCTGTCTTTCTGTCTCTCTCTCTCAAAAATAAGTAAACATTAAAAAAATTTTTTTTAATAAATAAACTCGAGATGAAACAATAAAAGTCCAAGCACGGCCAAGACTTGGAGAGGAACTGGGTAAACGTTGCTATAGTAACTGAAGTAGCGTGGTCGCTGGGTGGAAATAGACAAATAAGCCAATGGAACAGAAGCGCAGCCCAGAAACAGACTCATGCATAGAAAACCCCAGGTAGATGAAGAGCATGAGAATAAAAACAAAACGTTTTTAAAAAATGAGAGGAAAATATGGGGTAGGAGAATAGCTTTGTGCATCAGTCAGAAGGACTGATAAAGTGGCCTGAATCCAAGTCAGAAGGCACTGCCCCAGATGCTGGTTGTACAACACTGTGAAGGTACTTAATGCCCCTGAACTGTACACTTAAACATGATTCAAACGGGGGGGGGGGGGGGGGGGGCGCCTGGGTGGCTCAGTCAGTTAAGCATCCAACTTCAGCTCAGGTCATGATCTCACAGTTCGAGAGTTCGAGCCCCACATCGGGCTCTGTGCTGACAGCTCAGAGCCTGGAGCCTGCTTTGAGTTCTGTGTCTCCCTCTCTCTCTGCTCCTCCCCCGCTCATGCTCTGTCTCTCTGTCTCTCTCCTTCAAAAATAAATAAAAACATTAACAAATTTTTTAAATGATTCAAATGGCAAATTTTTATGTGTTATATATAATATAAATATATTATGTATAAACATCTATAAACATATATATGTTTTACCACAACTTAAAAAAGTAATGTAATACACCCAAACCCAATGAATTATACACTTTAAATGAGAGAACTGTATGGTATGTGAATCGTAGCTCAATAAAACCGTCTAAAAAACCAAACTGCAGTCAGGTGAGCATCCAACTCTTGATTTCAGCTCAGGTCATGATCTCATGGTCATGGGACAGAGCCCCATGTGGGAGTGGAGGCTGCTTATTAGGATTCTCTCCCCCTTCCTTTGCCCCCTCCCACTAGTGCATGCCCCCATTCACTGTCTCTCTCTAAAAAATTAAAAATTAAAAAAAAACTAAAAATAAAACAAAAAACCTGTTACATGAAACGAAGACACCATAAGTAAAAAGATGACCCACAGGCTGGGAGAAGTTAAGTGTAACATACCTAACAAAGAAAGGCTTAGTATTCATAATACATGTGCACATGCATGTATATACTTACAAATCAGTAAGAAAAAGAGCATCCAACTGAAAAACAGGCAAAAACTAGAATAGGCAATTCACAGAAAAGGGACACCTGAGCAGACAACAAATGTGAACAGATGTTCAAGCTGTCCAACAGCACATACAGATTGGAATGCGAAACCATTCCACACACATCTGACTGACAGACATGTGACATAGGATCAAAAGTTAGTAAGACGAGGGGCGCCTGGGTGGCTTGGTCAGTTAAGCATCCAAGTCTTGATTTTGGCTCAAGTCATGATCTCTCAGTTCGTGGGATCGAGCCCTACGTCGGGCTCTGTCTGCACTAACATCACAGAGCCTGCTGGGGATTCTCTCCCTGCTCCTCCCCTACTTGCACGCGCACGTGCTCTCTCTTTTGCACTCACTCTCCCTCTCTCCCAAAATAAATAAACTTTTTAAAAAATTATGTTTATGAAGAATTTTATTTTTTTTTAATGTTTCTTTTTGAGAGAAAGAGAGAGAGAAACACAGAATCTGAAGCTGAGCTGTCAGCACATATCCTGACATGGGACTCGAACTCACAAACTGTGAGATCATGACCTGAGCCAAAGTTGGATGCTTAACCAGCTGAGCCACGCAGGAGCCCCAGTAAATACATAAACTTAAAAAAAAAAAAAAAAAAGGTAAGACTGGAGAAAACAGGAACACTCACACTCTGTTGGTGGGAATAGAAATTGGTACAACCACCTCGGCAATACCCAGTCAAGCCTAAAATGCACATGCTAACCACCAAAACAGCAGCTCGGTGCACTGAGTGTTTTCGAAGTACTGTTACTATGTTAAACACTCTACACATATTAACTCATTTAACCTTCTTTACAATCCGTAAGGTATACTTATTGCTCTGTTTTACAGATGATGGAATTAAAGCAGACACGTTACGGAGCGTTCCCCAAATCACCCAATGAATCACTAAAAGTCTACATGTGAATTCTGCTAGTAGATAAATTCTTGTATGAGGACTGCTAAGTAATAGAAAATACATATATTGGTCTCCAACCCCGGTTCCTGGCACAGAGCTCCTAAAACCTTGTAACTTCCTAAGTGTTATGTAAGAATACTGGGAGCATCTTTTGTCCTACTCAGGAGGCTCTGCGTGGGCTCCTAGGTGGTTCCTGGAAGGGGCTGGTCACCAGAAAGACCAAACCTCCATCTGAAGCTCGGGATTTTCAACCCTGCTCCCCATTCTCCAGAGAGGAGCTGGGGGCTGGAAATGGAGTTAGTAACTCTGAAGCAGAGAGAGAGGAAGACAGAGAATCTCAATCAGGCTCCGAGCTGTCAGCACAGAGCCTGATGTGGGGCTCGAAACCACAAATTGTGAGACCATGACCTGAGCCAAAACCAAGAGGTGGACACTTAACTGACTGAGACACCTGGGCGCCCTTCTACTACTCTAATTTCTTGACAGTGGTTGTCACCAGAGAAGGAGGACAGAGAACGGAACCTGGCAGAGATATGTAGAATTCAGTGTTATCTGAAATGTTTCAGTTCTTAAAATATCTGAGACAAATATGACAAAATATTAATTTTAGGTCTCAGATTACATTACTCTTTATACTGTTTTGAACAGTTAAAAAGTGCCTAAGGGAGCTTCAGTGGCTGCCTCAGTATTTCCAGAAAAGGGAGTGGCAAGTTGAGGGTGAAGGCATGGGGACAGCGGGACACCTGTGGATGAGCGCTCTATGAGAGCTGCTGGGGGCAGAGGCCCTGCCAAGCACTGGGCATGCAGGGCTGAGGGCCGCGGACCAAGGGGAGGGCCACTTAGGAGAGCAGAGCTGGCCCAGAGGAAGAGGAGAGGCCAAGGCTGAGGCCAGGGCAACAATGCAGTATTCCCTGGGGCAGGGATGGGCACAGGATAGCGAGGTGGAAACTGGAAGAAGGAGAAATCCAGGAAGGGCTGCCAGCTTCTCAAAGGGGAACTCGAAGGCAGACTTCACATCCACAAGGTGAGAGAGAACAGTCACCCTCACCATTCCTCACTGCTGCCCGCACTGAGCCTGGCCAGGGACTGGTGCGGGAAAAGGCCTCCCTCACTAGCTTCCCGAGTACTCCATTAAATTTGCTTTGCTAAGGCTGAATGATCTCAACAGTGTAGAAGACATCTTGAGGGGTCCCTGCCTAAGTCAAAATCAACCCTCCCTTGTCTGGGAACTGTATCCTTCCTGCCCTGCCCCTCCTGGTTACAGGTATGTAACCAGGTATGTAAGGTCCCACTTCTGTGGCCACAGTCAATGACAGAGACCTGACCTGAGCTGGGCCATGGTCCCTTCCTCAAGAATCTGGATTGGGACAGAAGATTCCAGCCTCGCCTGAGATAATAACCTAAGCAGAGACGATTAAAAACTTAGAAGCTGGGGCACCTGGGTGGCTCCGTCGGTCGAGCATCCAACTCGGCTCGATTGGTCAAGCATCCAATCTCATGGCTCAGTTCGTGATCTTAGCGTTTGTGAGTTCAAGCCCTGCATCGAGCTCTGTACTGACATTGCAGAGCCTGCTTAGGATTCCCTCTCTCTGCCCCTCCCCTGCTCAATCACTCTCTCTCTCTCAAAATAAATAAACTTAAAAAAAAAAAAACAAACCCAAAAACTTGGAAGCCGGGCAAGGCCACCTTTCGCCATGTGGGTGGCCAGAGAGGCTGGTGTGCGTGGAGAGAGGCAGCAGCAATGCCAGCTGGAGAGAGATGGACCTGGCTGTCTGTGACTCCCATTCCTTGATTCTAGAACCTCTGAAACCTTGAGTACCAACAGACTATGAACTACTTTAAAAATTTACTTTGGTTTGATTTGGTTATTCGCCTGCAACGAGAATCCTTCTGGGTACAAAGGGCAGCCTAGGAACATACTGCCAGGAGAACACAATCTCCTTCTGTCCCTTTACGCCCTCACCTCCCCCTTCCCGCCTCTCTACTGGGACTACCTGCCTCTTTAAATCTCATACTGACCATCTGCTAACCGGAGATATACATAGAAATATAAAATAAACTTTACAAAGAAAAAGCAACCCCATAAAATTAGAGAAGTATCAATCTGTAAATGAACTGGTGAGAACTCAGAATCCATTCCCCCGGGAAACCATGTGATACATGCTGAGATGTATCCTGGCTTGCAGTCTAGTTCAGCTACATTATGAAACATATCTCGTGTCATTCCACTTCCTCGTGTCATTCCACTTCTCTCCATCTCACGGAGCGTCCACACCACCATCACCTCTTAGCAAGACGCTGCAACAGCCCCTGCTTTTCCTCTACCCACTTTCCAATCTGCTCTCTACAAAGCAGTGGAGACCTTCCAAAAACATGTATCGGGCCATGTTACTCCCTTGCTTAAAACCTGCCAGTAGCTTCTCTTGATGTTTTGAAGGAAACCCAAACTGCCGACGTGACCTGCACGTCCCTGCCGATGTAGCCCCTGTCAACTCTCCCGTCTATCACTAAACTTGCTGCCAGGGCCTAGAACGAGCCCAAGGTGTCCCAGGATCAGGCCTTTGTGCCTACTGCTCCCTCCGCCTGATGGCTCTTCCCTTAGCTCCTCCTGTGCTCCCTTTCATCTTTCAGATCCCAGCCTCAATACCTATTCTCCAAAGACCATTTTGTCCAGAGTAGATACAGCTTCCACTACCCTCCGCCATTTCTTTCCACCACGGCCTTAGCACTGTTAGGGGTGGTCCCTGCCTCTGTTCACTTGGAGCCTCCTTTTCCCCACTGACAGCTTACTGCATGACAGCAGGGACCGTCATTGTCTCATTCTCCCTTTATCTGCCAGACCTACCACAGGGCCTGGCAAACTGCAGTGCAACAGCTGATGGAACTATGAATGGAATGCTTTAGAACTGCAACTAAAAGAAAGCAAAACCACTGCAATACTTATAAATAATGGAAACAGGAAGTTCAAGTTGAATAAATACTTTCAACACAACACCACTAGCGGTAACAGCCCAAACCTGCCTACTTGGTAAGAACTGAGCACGGCACCGAATTTCTGTGCAGGGAAGTATTACCACGTACTCCATGCTGGGGAAGAGGAGGAGGTCTGAAGACATACTAGGCCACGTAACTAGACGGGATAGAACTGAGTGTCTCCCAACAGGTGCCTAGAAAGAGGGGCATTCTTTTTTTTCTCCCATGTCTGAAGAGGTCTTTATTTTCCCTTCACATCTGGTTGCTCCTTGAAGGTTGGGCATAGAATTCTAGGATGGAAATCACTCTCCCTTAAAACACAATGGTACTGTGGGTGCGTGGGTGGGGTACCTGGGTGGTGCAGTTGGTTAAGCATCTGACTCTTGATCTCAGCTCAGGTCATGATTTCACAGTTTGTGAGTTCGAGCCCCGCATCAGGCTCTGTGCTGATGGCGTAGAGCCCGCTTGGGATTCCGTCTCTCCCTCTCTCTGCCCCTCCCCTGCTTGTGCTCACTCACTCTCCCTAAATAAATAAATGAATACATTTAAAGAATTAAAAAAGAACACAAAGGTACTGGGTGGCTCAGTTGGTTAAGCATCCGACTTCAGCTCAGGTCATGACGTCACGGATTGTGAGTTTGAGCCCCACATTGGGCTCTGTGCTGACAGCTTAGAGCCTGCTTGGGATTCTTTCTCCCTCCCTCTCTGTTCCTCCCCATCCCCTCATGAATAAATAAATACACACGTACATAAATAAGGACACAAAGGTACTGCATCACTGCCTTCTAGCTAGCAGTGCTGCTGGCAGGAGGGGCGGTCAGTAGTACGGATTCTGTGGGCGGCCTCCCTGGGGTCTCCTCTTTATCCCGGTGCTCTGAAATTTCACAGGAGCGTACCTCAACGTGAATCTTTTTTCACTGTTGCCCTAACCACTCAGCGAGCCCTTTCTGTCTGGAAACTCATGTCCTGTCGACCGGAGAAATTTTCTTGTATTGTTTCTTTGATAATTCCAATCCACCCTTTTCCTCTGGGCGACTTTCAGAACTCCTATCGGTCAGAAACTGGACTTCCCAAACAGCTAAATGTCTTTCATTTTGTCAGTTCTCTTTTTTTTTTTTCCTTTTAACCTCTTCGAGGTTTTGTTCTAATTTCTGGGAGATTTCCTCAAGTGCATATTTCCATCTTGCGCACACATTTTTGTTGTTGTTGTTTTATTTTTAATTTCCAGGAGCTCTCTTTTACTCTCTGATTGGTGGTTTTATTCACATTCTTTTCTGGTGCCCTGGATTATAATTCTTTATCTCCAAAGATAATAATTATAGGCTTTTTTTTTTTTTAAGGTTTTCTTTGGCTCCTTGAACTGCCATCTTTTCTTTCTAAGTTGCTTTTATACTTTTTGTTGGTTTTGGTCTGTCTTTCGCCTTAGAAGCTTTCCTCAGATGTCTGACTGGGGGTCCGGGCTCATGGTTTATACAGACACCACAAGAGCTGGCTGGAGGCTCCTCATGTGAGAACAGAGCCTACCTCCTGGTGGCTTCACCTCAGGGGGGTCAAGAGGAATCCTATCATCTTGGAGGATTCCAAAACATCAACCTGTAGATCTTTTCTCTGGGGCCAGTCAGGTTTTCCAGAGACGGGCCTGCCGCTGAACGACACCCTCGCAGGTAAGAAGCCTCAATGCTACCATTCTGGGAACTGAGTGGGAGGGAAGGGGGAAGGCGTGGGTTTTTTATGTGGTGTCTTACCACCATCCTGTGCCTGTTGTCTCAGAGGCTGGCACTTCTCTAGTTAAATTGCTCCAGAGAATAAATTTTGCTTTTTTTGTCACAATGGGGGAGGAGCAATCACTTGGATGTGCACTCACGGGAACGGCGGTTTGATCATTCCTTATATAGAAAAATTTTTCCCCAACAAAAAGTCCTGTTTTTAGCCCCAGGCACTTATCTCTACCTTCCAAAGGATCTTATGCACCTCATTCCTGACCCTTTCTGGAGCTATAAAAAGTGAACCTGTTCCCTTTTTGTCAGTGCATCCTTCTATAGAAATACAAGGTTTCGACGTTTCCTGCTAAAACAATTAGCACTCATTCATCTGCTTTCTTTGAAAAATGTGTTGACATCTTTTACTGTCTCTTCTCTCCTGTTTTCTCTGCCCTTGTGGGTTTATTACTTTTTATTCTTTTGCTACTAGTTGATTATTATTCCAGTAAAAGGAGGAAGTGAAGACAAACACATCAATCTACCACTTTTAATCAGCTACATGTGACTGGCTCCCCGCCATGACTGCTCATTTATAGTCACTAATAATTCTGATTGCCAAGGGTTGTATTTGGTTCACAAAAGAAACACAAAGAAAGAAAACGTTGAATTTTTCTGAGGCATCTGGGCAAGAGTTAGAAGAATAATGAGTAAAGAATAAATAACAATGAAGTTTAAAGAAGTCACACATATCCATGAGCAGAGAGAACACGTAGAATACAGACAACTGAGCTGTGACTAGTCAAAACAGAGTTAGGGGTAAAGCTTAGCAGAGGTTTGAGATGCCTAATGGGAAAGGGGGTGGAGACATAGAAGTATCTTAGTTTCAGGGTGCCTAGCTGGCTCAGTCGGTGGAGCATGTGACTCTTGGTCTCGGGGTCATGAGTTTGAGCCCCACATTGGGTGGATTTGAAAAAAATAAAATAAAATCTTAAAAAAAAAAAAAAAAAGTATCTTAGTTTCTTTCACTGACCACCAGGTGGCACTACTGACCCAACACAGCTTTGTTGCTGTGCATGTAGCCAAAGGGTAGGAAAGGAAGAGGGAGCTAGCCGTAGTTGTTTCCATATGTGAGTCACTGGCAAGGCTGAACCCTGGAAAATGGCTTCAAGGAAGTGTTGTATTGAAGAATTGGTATTAGACAAAAATGATATGCTTTGAAAACCTCTAGGGTAGGGGCGCCTGGGTGGCTCAGTTGGCTGAGCGGCTGACTTTGGCTCAGGTCATTATCTCGCGGTCCATGAGTTCGAGCCCCGCGTCGGGCTCTGTGCTGACAGCTCAGAGCCTGGAGCCTGTTTCTGATTCTGTGTCTCCCTCTCTCTGACCCTCCCCCATTCATGCTCTGTCTCTCTCTCTGTCTCAAAAATAAATAAACGTTAAAAAAAAAAAAATTAAAAAAAAAAAAAAAAAAAGAAAACCTGTAGGGTAGCTACCAGAGCCTTACTAGTCGATGCCAAATCTGTTATCGTTTAGAATACTCCACACCTACTAAATCCAAATCTAATCTCTGATCCCAGGAATGAAGCCCCAGGATCCATTTTAATGAATTTCCCAGGGGTTCTGATGTACAATTTAAGTTTGGAAACAATTGAAAAGAATACACTCCAAAAGTGATTCTGTACATTTTTAAATATCCAAACACACCTGAGTAGTTGCAAACACTGACATAGGAGGCTAAACCCTCGTTACTGACAACACAAAGAATCTGTCCTCCAAAATATATATGGTAATTTCTTGGGCTTGGGATTTTTTAAAGGCTCTTTTGTTAGTTTTTTTAAGATGGAAATTTATTTTGTTTTTAATTACATTCTTTCTGTATTAAAAAAAAATACCCTAAAAAAACCCTGGGTGGCTCAGTCGGTTAAGCGCCTGACTCTTGATTTTGGCTCAGGTCATGATCTCACAGTTTGTGACTTTGAGCTCCATGTTGAGCTTTACGCTGATGGTGCAGAGCCTGCTTGGGATTCTCTCTCTCCCTCTCTCTCCCTCTTTCTCTCAAAATAAATAAAATAAATTTTATATATATGTGTATTAAAAGAATACCTTCCCTTCCTTTTTAAAATTAGTATTAAAGCAGTTTTAGGTTTACAATACAACTGAATAGATAGCACAGAGATATTTATAAAAAGCCTCTCATTTGAATATCACTGGCCCCTACTCCTGGAATCACTGCTACCCTGAAAGTCAGCATGATATTTTCATGCAATGACAGTTCTGTATCTTTTTTTAGCCAGCCATACATACCGTTCTTGAACAGCTTTGTTGTAAGCCCCAACATTCAGTGTTTTTCTGATCAAGTCACAGATGTGAGAGCTCTCCCCTGGGCACCGAGGGAGTCCATAAACACCTACAAGAGCAGAAGCCAAATATCCATTCTTTCAAGAATTGTGTACTGAGTAACTACTATGTGCAAGGCACTGTGAGGAATAAAACAGACCTGAACTAACCTCTGATCTCGTTCACTTATTCCTCAAGAAAATATGTACTGAGGGGCACCAGGGTGGCTCAGCTGGTTAAGCGTCTCAGGTCCCAGTCTCACGGTTCATGGGTTCGAGCCCCGCATCAGGCTCTCTGCTGTCAGCACAGAGCTCACTTTGGATCCTCTGTTCCCCTCTCTCTCTGCCCCTCCCCTGCTTGCTCTCTCTCTCTCTCTCTCTCAAAAATAAATAAACACTTAAAAAAGAAAATAACATAGAGCATGCATACCATAACCAGCTTCCCCCTGACGCTCCTATACTCTTTTCTGCCTAAGGACCTTGGCACCGGCCGTTCCCTGGTAGATGTATTTCCTCTCTCACTGCTTCAGTGGTTGGACTCATTTCATCTCTCAGGTCAGAGCTTCGGGAAGTCACATCCGACTCCCCTAACTCAAGTAGTGCCTAACCCCAATTCCTACCCTTCCCCCAGTTATACCTTCCACCTTCATCATCCTCATCAATAACATTTTCAGGGTTGCCCGGCATAGTTCTAACCATATGTTGGCAATAATTCATTTAATCTTCATGACCATGAAGAGAGGAAATCATTATTTGTACCATATTGCAGATAAGAGACTTCTAAACAGGAAGATGAAATACTCTGCCCAAGGTTAGATACGAAGTGCTAAGAGTCAGGATATGAACACAGGCAGTTTGGCTCTAGAGCCCACACCTTTAACCACTGCCCTGTCTCTTAAGTATTATCCTATTTTTTTTAATGTTTATTTATTTTGAGAGAGAAGGAGAGCAGGCATGTGCACGACTGGGGGAGGGGCAGAGAGAGACCCGGGGCTCCAACCCACAAACCGTGAGATCATGACCTGAGCCTAAACCGAGGGTTGGACGCTTAGCTGACTAAGCCACCCAGGGACCCCCTGTCCTATTTTTTTTTTCTTGATCATAGTTTTCACTCTCTGTATTTATTTATTTCCTTGCTTCATTGTCTATTTCTTCCCACCCCCCAACTAGAATGTTAATTTCCTGAAGGCAGGGACCTTGTCTGTCTTACAGATTTTCAATACATGTTTGTTGACTGAATGAATAAGGTTTTTACCAACATGCATTTGAATAACACCTGTGTTTTTTAAAAACAAGGAGCATGGGTGGCTCAGTCAGTTAAGCATCTGACTCTCGATTTCGGTTCAGGTCATGATCTCATGGTTAGTGGGACCGAGCCCCATGCTGGACTCTGTGTTGACAGTGCAGAGCCTGCTTGGGATTCTCTCTCACCCTCTCTCTCTGTCCCTCCCCAACTCATGCACACGCGGGTGTGCGTGTGTGCTCTCTCTCAAAATAAATACACTTTTAAAAATAAATAAATAGGGGCGCCTGCGTGGCTCAGTCAGTTAAGGGTCCAACTTGAGCTCAGGTCATGATCTTGCAATCTGTGAGTTCGAGCCCCGCGTCAGGCTCTGTGCTGACAGCTCAGAGCCTGGAGCCTGTTTCAGATTCTGTGTCTCCCTCTCTCTATGACCCTCCCCCGTTCATGCTCTGTCTCTCTCTGTCTCAAAAATAAATAAACGTTAAAAATAAATAAATAAATAAAATCAAGTGGTGGTGTGGATTAGAACAGAGAAAAAAGCAGGCAAAGAGGCCAAGGTTACCTTGATGTTGTCCCCCAACCGAGATCAGATTGATCATGGGTGGTGACGGGCATCTCTGAGCCACTGCCCTCCTGGGGGAGAAAAGGATTATCAGATGGAAATGTATCATCAACCACCAACTTCCCAGATGAAGCTACTTCATTCTCTGTGATTCCCCAAAGCCAGGGAGTGTCAGGATTTCCCCCAGATGGCCAAACAAATCCTTATTCTTTCACAGAAAATAAAGTTCCATAAAGCTTTTTACATGGAGACATCTTAGAATAGTGTTCCTTCCAAGATAGATGAAGAGCTCAAAAGAATTAGAGGAGGGGCTAGATCTGAATAAAAGAAAAAAAAAATTCAATCCCATGTAAGTCGTATGACATCACAGAACAGGACTTACAGAAATTGGCCTCCCTGGGAGAATCCCATAGCATTGTAGCCTTGCTGTAATTTAGGGTCCTTAGCCAGAATCTGACACACTGTTGTTACTTGGGAATTGACATTCAAGAAGAAGCTGTTCTCCACATCCTAAAAGAGGAGCCACAGAGGAAGGATGGGGATGAGAACCACCACTGGTGTCTTCTCTAAGAAGGCAAATTTGTTTAGTTGGAATCTGCACACAAGCCACTCAAGAGTTAAAGTATCATTGCAAGATTTGCCGCTAAAAATGCAAGACAAAGCATTTTAATAGTATATTCTATGAAATCACTCAGCAAACCTTCAAAGGAACAGAGCTGTGAAGGGCCTTACCTCCATCAGGGTCTTCCCAATCTCTAAAGATAAGACATAAATTCCAGGTATTTTCTTCTCAACCATTTTTTTAATAGCACCCATGCTTAAGGGATTACAACAGCTGTCTCCTAGACAACAAAGACAATGGCAGATATTCATGAACCAGGTTACATAGTTTTTAAAAAGTTTTAAGCTTCAAAGGGCATTATAAAGAATGTGAAACATGACGTGTCTGGGTGGCTCAGTCGGTTGAGCGTCCGACTTTAGCTCAAGTCATGATCTCACGATTTGTGAGTTCGAGCCCCGCACTGGGATCTGTGCTGACAGCTCAGGGCCTGGAGCCTGCTTCAGATTCTGTGTCTCCCTCTCTCTCTGCTCCTCCCCTGCTCACACTCTGTCTCTCTCTCAAAAATAAAGATTAAAAACAAAAATTTTTCTTAAGGTGAAACATACAGAATGGGAGAAAATATTTGCAAAAGGAAAAAAATAAAAAGGGAGAAAATATTTGCAAATCATATATTTGATAACGGTTTAATACCCAGGATACACAAAGAACTCTTACAACTCAACAAGAAGTTAACCTAACTTAAAAATGGAAAAGGGACTTGAACAGACATGTTTCCAAAGGAGATATACAAATGACCAACAAGCATATGAAAACACGTTCAACATCACTGGTCATTAAGGAACTGCAAATCAAGGCACCTTGGGGCTCAGTCAGTTGAGCGACCGACTTTGGCTCCGGTGGTGAGCTTTGAGCCCCGCATCAGGCTCCATGCCGTCAGCGCAGAGCTGGCTTCTGATCCTCTGTCCTCCTCTCTCTCTGCCCCTCCCCACTCTCAAAAATAAACACTAAAATAAATAATTTAAAAAAGGAAATGCAAATCAAAACTATAATGAGATACCACCTCATACCCACTAGGATGGCTTTAATTTAAAAAACTGGAGGGGCGCCTGGGTGGCTCAGTCGGTTAAGCGTCCGACTTCGGCTCAGGTCACGATCTCGCAGTCCGTGAGTTCGAGCCCCGCATCGGGCTCTGGGCTGATGGCTCAGAGCCTGGAGCCTGCTTCTGATTCTGTGTCTCCCTCTCTCTCTGCCCCTCCCCCGTTCATGCTCTGTCTCTCTCTGTCTCAAAAATAAATAAAACGTTAAAAAAAAAATTTTTTTAAACTGGAAAGTAGCAAGCAAGGATGTGGAGAAATAGGAACCCTTGTACATTGCTGGTGGAAATGTAATATGATGCAGCCATCGTGAAAAGTTTGGTGGTTCCTCAAAAAGGTAACCCTAACAATTACCATAGGATGCAGCAATTTCCCTACTAGATATCTACCCAAGAGAAATTAAAACATGCCCATACAGAAACATGTACCTCAATGTTTACAGCAGCACTATTCGTAATAGCTAAAAGGTAGAAGTGACACAAATGTCCACCAATGGATGAGTGGGTAAACAAATTGTGGTATACACATACAGTGGAATATTATTCAGCTGTAAAAAACAAAAGAAATACACATGCTACATACATACGTACATATGCTACAATGTGGATGAACCCAAATTCACATTAAATTCACACTAAATTCACATTATTATAAGTGAAAAAAGCTAAACACAAAAGGTCACATAATGTTTGATTCCCTTTATATAGGATATATCTAGAACCAGCAAATCCATAAAGACAGAAAACAGATTGGACATTGGACATTGGACAGGAAGTGTTGGGAGTGGGGAACACAGTGGTTACTTACGGGGTACAGTGTTTTCTGGGATGATGAAAAAAACTTGAAACTAGAGAGGAGCGCTGGTAAAACAATATTATGAATACACTAATTGCCACTGAATTGCATACCTTAATATGGTTAATTGTAGGTTACATGAATTTCACCTCAAAAAAAAAAAAAGACCATTTTTTGCGTGGCTCGTGTTTTATCAAGTAATAACAAACTTCAAAAGCCCACACAATACAGTTGGGACACCGAATTCATAACTGAAAAGTAAGCAGAGGTGCATATTACCCTGCCTTATCATTTGGAACATCTGGGGTTAGTAGAGTCAAGAGCACTTAGGAATCAAACTCAAGGACTAGGACTAGGGAAAGAAAAGTGAAACGCCTAGGGCACAAAATTTCAGGGGGTACTCACTCGCAGGTTCGTGCAAGTGCTGACCCTGAACTTCTACGAGCTAGAAAGTGAGTGCCTTCTTAACTTTTGCAATGTAGGGGTCTCCTTGCCTCGTCCTACTCCCAGCCCTGTTTCTTTTCCTGTTTCAAAGAACTAAAACCAAGAACTGGAAGAAAAGTGACTGGCCACTCAGTTGGAGAAGTAGGCTGAGATCATTTTCCATCTTGAGCTTAATCATCCCATTTCTAACTTAAGAGGAACTTTAAGAATTCATTTTTAAAGAAGGAAAAGCTGAGGCTTAAAGCATCCTCTATTTCTCTCATAATAACTTCTTTTAACTCCACTGTAGTAGCCCTGGAACCCAGCGCAGAGCTTTGAGAAAACTGTTTATATTTGCTGACTGTAATTCCTCTTCAGGGCTTGCTTGCTTGCTTTCTTTCTTTCTTTCTTTCTTTTCTTTTCTTTTTTTTTTTTTTAACAATTTCATTTATTTATTTACTTACTTTAATTTGTTTTAGAGACAGAACGAAAGAGTGCGAGCGGGAGAGAGGGGCAGAGGGAAAGAGAGAGACTCTTAAGCAGGCTCCATGCCCAGCGCAGAGCCCAAGACCGGGCTCGATCTCATGACCGTGAGATCGTAACCCGAGCAGAAATCACAAGTCAGATGCTCAACCAACTGAGATAGCCAGGCACCCCCAAAACTGCTTTTGTTAAGGTTATTAGTGATCTTCAGATTGCTAAATCCAATAAGCAGTTCTCACTTGACCTGTTGATAAAATTCCATGCAGCTGATTACTCCCTTCCTCTGGAAACATTTTCATTGGACTTCCGGGACATTGCACTCTTCTGACTTTCCTCCACCACCACCGTCTCCTTAGCTAGTTTCTCCTCCTCTCAACCTCCAAATGTTGGCAGCGCCTCAGGCCTCAATCTTTACACCTCTTCTCTCCTCTGTGTACACTCGCTCCCATGATCCTGCTCAGTCTCATGGCTTTAAATGCCAGCCATACACTGAAGGCTCCCAACATAAATCTCCAACTTGTATTTCTGTCCTAGACTCCACACTCCAAATGGCTCTACAACATCTGGATGTCTAACAAGCATCCCAAATCTAGTAAGTCCAAAAGCAGACTACTGATCTTCTCCCTACCCTAAATTTGCTCATCGTACAGGCTTCCCCATTTTGGTAAAATGACAACTTCATCCTTCAACTTGTCCAGTCCCAAACCATGGAATCACCCTTGACTCCTTTCTTTCTTGCTCATCCCAAATCTAATCCGTTAATAAATCCCATTGGTTCCACCTTCAGAAGATACACAAACTTTGACCGCTTCTCAGTATCTCCCCTATTACTATATTGCTTCAGGCCACCACCATCTCTTGTTTTAAGTTGTTGCAATTGCTTCCTAACTTGTCTCCCTGCAAATGTCTGTGTCCCTCTACAACCTATTCTTAATATAGCAACTAGAGTGGTCCTTTTTAAAGTGTAAGTCATATTATGTTACTCATGTGCTCAAATCCCTCAAGGGCTTTCCAACTCATTGTAGCCAACTCCCTTTGTAGGCCCCAGCATCCCCACCCACCCCAACCTAAACCCCTATTTTCTTCTCCTTGCTCACTCAGTTCCAGCCCCGCTGACCTGAATGTTGTTCCTCCAACATATCAAACATATTTCTGCCTCAGGGCCTTTGCATTTGCTGTTCCTTCTACCAGCTATCCACAGGGTATCCTCCCTCATCCACTTCAGCTCTTTGCACAGATATCACTTTCTGGGTGAATCCTTTCCTGAACCTGCTTATAAAATTGCAAGCCCCCATCTCCATTTCTCTCCCACTCCCGGCTTTACTCTTCTCCATTGCATTTGCCACCATTTTGTTTAAAACATATTACATGCGAATGAATAAAAGGATGGATGTCCTGGTCATGCAGCCACAGCCAGGACTGCCTCAAGTGCCAGACGCTGCACCCTGACGCCAGCGCCGTGAGAATTAAGCAAGAACCGCCCAAAATACTCTAACGCAGCGCACGGGTCTCTGCCAGAGCTCACCAAAAGACAGCCCCTTCTCCTCTCTCCCTTTCCAATGCAGAGGAGCCCCCCAAATCCTAAGACGTCGGGCCAGCCTGGTGCTGTGCGACCACGGTCCTCGCTCTCCACCTCGCACTCTGCCGATGCGAACCCAGGTTGGGAAAGAGGAGTCGCCAAACCCTCCTGCTTCTCTTCTCCCTCACTCACCCATTCCATGCCAGATGACCAGCGGCAGCGGCACCGGCGGGCCGAGATGCCCCAGTGCAGGTGCCGCGCAAGACCCCGGCAGGAGAGCGACGGCCAAAAGCCACAAACAGCTGGGCGACGCCATCTTGACCCAATCACGTGACCGCGCTCCCCGGGCCTGGACCCGGCGCCTGCGGGGGCGGACCGCGCGCTCCCCCCCGCCCGCCACCATCAATCAAAATGAATGCCCAGGGTCATTCAACGCTTACTGCACATCAGACGTTCTTCTGTGTGCCTTTTCCCTGTTAGCAAATGTAATCCTCGTAACGCTGTGTACGCTTCTCCCCATTTTACAGGTCTGGACACTGAGGCGCTGAGAGTTTGGGTCAGGTGCAGAGTTCACCGAGATAGCAAGTTGGTGGGTCCAAAGTGGTTACTCAGCTGACGAACCGTACTGCCTTTGGGAGAAAAATGCTTTGTGGAGGGAAGAAAGGAAGGAGGGATTCGGCTCTTAGAAATGGAAGGTGAGGGATCACTTGCAGCCAGGGTTAATAATGGCAGGGTGTGGTATTCGTCCTGGATCTTGAAGGAAAAACAGTATTTCAACAGGCAAAGATGAAATGCAGGAGGACTGAAATGAGCCAAAATATAGAGGTGGAAAAGAATGGTGTGGTTGTTTTTGTTTTTTTTTAGAAGTGGCAGGGCTTCCCGACTGACAAGAACATGTGTTGGATGTGGAAACCACTGCCACTTCCTGGTTTAATCTCAGAGCTGGATGATTGCAAGAGCCTTTCATTCACCATTTCTCCCTTTTCCATTCCCCCTCTTTGGTATATGTGCTGCCGAAGCGAGCACTCCATTCCCCCTCTTTAATCCACTCTGTGTTCTACTGCCAGATTCATTATTTTAACCCACTTTCTTTTATTTTGTTTTTTATTTTTTTTAATTTACATCCAAATTAGTTAGCATATAGTGCAACAATGATTTCAGGAGTAGAGTCCTTAGTGCCCCTTACCCATTTAGCCCACCCCCCCTCCTACAACCCCTCTGGTAACCCTCAGTTTGTTCTCCATATTTATGAGTCTCTTCTGTTTTGTCCCCCTCCCTGTTTTTATATTATTTTTGTTTCCCTTCCCTTATGTTCATCTGTTTTGTCTCTTAAAGTCCTCCTATGAGTGAAGTCAGAATATTTGTCTTTCTCTGACTAATTTCACTTCGGATAATACCCTCCAGTTCCATCCACGAAGTTGCAAATGGTAACCCGCTTTTGTCCTCTCAATTGCCTGCTCAAAGTATTTTTTCAGAAAATCATTGAAATAGTTATGGATAGAGACTTTGGTAAGTAAATTAGGATGTATGGACAGTACAATGGAATATTATGAGGCGAGTTTTATAAAGGATAAGGTAAACTTATATATAACCACATGAAAAATGTCTCAATATATTGTAAAGGAAAAGCTGGTTGCACACCCACCCGAAGCCCTTTTATCTGATGCTGTTGGGCCTGGTGGTTAGTTGTTACATGAAAAAAATCAATTAAAATGCAGAATGGTAAAGCATTACACAGCACACGGTTTTGTTTAAGAAAAGTAAGTTCCTGGCATATTATAAACCACTCTTTTTGGTTTAAACTTAAGACTTAATAAATGTAAATTGCTTTATCAATCTTTTGAGATAGACTCGGGCTTTTTCTGTGATGACGGGGCCCCTGGTCAAAGTGTTTCTTAGAGTGATAGATACTTCTTGCCTTTCACAAGTCACCCATAATTTCTTTAAATGTTTCTTTAAAGTGGAGCAATAACTAAATGGCACTTTGAAGCAATCTGAACGCAAAGTCCTTCTAGATGTGTGTAGCTCTTCCAAGGACAGAATTTTCTTTTTTTTTTTTTTTTTTTTTTTTTAACATTTATTTATTTTTGAGACAGAGAGAGAGCATGAACAGGGGAGGGTCAGAGAGAGAGGGAGACACAGAATCTGAAACAGGCTCCAGGCTCTGAGCTGTCAGCACAGAGCCCGACGCGGGGCTCGAACCCACAAACCCCGGGATCATGACCTGAGCCGAAGTCGGACGCTTAACCGACTGAGCCACCCAGGCGCCCCCAGAATTTTCATCTATACCTAATCTAACAAGTTTTTAGCAATTTGCTTTCAACCAGCCTTTCCAAAGCATTCAACTTAGTTTCCATAGAAACATCTCTTTTTACACCCATATATCATAACGGTTTCAACATGTTAATTAAATCACTGTAGCAAATTTTCCTGATATAAGTAAGTGGAATAAACCCAACAGACATTCGGTAGTCAGGTAGCTCAACTGGCAGGAACAGAACTACCCAAAAACTCTCAAATGTAGCTTCCTGGCCATGTTTACCGCACTGTAGGCATCGGTAAGTACATTCTAGAATTGGGAGAATAAGTTAAGTAGGAATGAAGAAAGTAACTACGTCGTTTTGCAAAAAGTATATATGTTGTGGTGATGGTTCCACCAGTCTGTATTTACTAAAAATCACTGTATCCTACACATGAAATGGGTGAATTTTATAGGATGTAAAACGTAACCATAATCAAGCTGTTTTTTTAAAAAAAAAAATCTATGTATTCACGTATTCGTGTATTTCTAGATTTTCATGAATTTTTGATTTTCATTGAACAGCTAAAGTACTGAAAAGAAAACAGTTTTCACCATTCACTTTTTACTTTTTTTTAAACGCTTCATGAATTTGCTTGTCCTTCTTTCGCAGGGGCCATGCTAATCTTCTCTGGATTGTGCCAATTTCAGTATCTGAGCTGCTAAAGCAAGCCCCACTTTCTACTTTTTATACTTCTGTATGGTTTGAATTCGTAAGGCAAAGATACATAAGTGGTTTTTTAAATTTTTTTTTTAACGTTTATTTATTTTCTTGAGACAGAGAGAGAGACAGAGCATGAGCAGGGGAGGTCAGAGAGACAGGGAGACACAGAATCTGAAACAGGCTCCAGGCTCTGAGGTGTCAGCACAGAGCCCGACGCAGGGCTCGAACTCATGGACCGCGAGATCATGACCTGAGCTGAAGTTGGACGCTTAACCAACTGAGCCACCCAGGCGCTCCTTTTTTAAAATTTTTTAATGTTTATTTATTTTTGAGAGAAAACAGAGTGTGAGCCAGGCAGGGGGGCAGAGAGAGAGGTAGACACAGAATTTATTTATTTTTTAAAATTCATTTATTTATTTTTAAACTTACATCCAAGTTAGTTAGCATATAGTACAACAACGATTTCAGGAGTAGATTCCCTAATGCCCCTTACCCATTTAGCCTATCCCCGCTCCCACAACCCTTCCAGAAACCCTCAGTTTGTTCTCTGTATTTAAGAGTCTCTTATGTTTTGTCCCCCTCCCTGTTGTTATATTATTTTTGCTTCCCTTCCCTTATGTTCATCTGCTTTATATCTTAAAGTCCTCATATGAGTGAAGTCGTATATTTCTCTTTCTCTGACTAATTTTCACTTGGCATAATACCCTCCAGTTCCATCCACATAGTTGCAAATGGCAAGATTTCATTCATTTTGCTTGCTGAGTAATACTCCATTGTATATATACCACATCTTTATCCATTCATCCATCGATGGACATTTGGGCTCTTTCCATACTTTGGCTATTGTCAATAGTGCTGCTATAAACATGGGGGTGCATGTGTCCCTTCGAAACAGCACACCTGTACCCCATGGATAAATGCCTAGTAGTGCAATTGCCAGGTCATAGGATAGTTCTATTTTTAGTTTTTTGAGGAACCTCCATACTGTTTTCCAGAGTGGCTGCACCGGCTTGCATTCCCACCAACGATGCAAAAGAGATCCTGTTTCTCCGCATCCTCGTCAACATCTGTTGTTGCCTTAGTTGTTAATGTTAGCCATTCTGACAGGTGTGAGGTGGTATCTCATTGTGGGTTTGATTTGTATTTCCCGGGTGATGAGTGATGTTGAGCATTTTTTCATATGTCTGTTCGCCATCTGGATGTCTTCTTTGGAGAAGTGTCTATTCATGTCTTTTCCCCATTTCTTCACCGGATTATTTGGTTTTTGGGTGTTGAGCTAGGTAAGTTATAGATTTTGGATAGTAACCCTTTATCTGATAGGTCATTTGCAAATATCTTCTCCGATTCCCCATCAGGTGCCTTTTAGTTTTGCCGAGGGAGACACAGAATTTAAAGCAGACTCCAGGCTCTGAGCTGTCAGCACAGAGCCCGACGGAGGGCTCGAACTCTTGAACCGCGAGATCATGAGCTGAGCCGAAGTCAGACGTTTAACCAACTGAGCCACCAGGCGCCCCAATAACTTTTATTTTATTTTTCCCAGGCTTTTTCCTCTAGTTTTATTAATATAATTGACATACAACATTGTATTAGCTTAAGGTGTACAACATAATGATTTGATATATGTATAAATACATAACTTTTATAATCAGAAAAAATTAAGATATAATATACATATATCAAATGTATAATTAAAATGTATAATGTATATATACATTAAAAATTATTATACTTTAAATAAAACAAATAAAATTATTGTATCTTTTGGTTAGATAATGGAGTAAAGCTTTCTCATAGACTCTGTTTCTGCCAATACCTAAGAAAGTTAAAATTTCATCCACAGCAAAGGGCCACAACTCAGTATCTTAAATGCCAACAAGTGGCAGTCAAGGAAAGAAATAGAAAATTATGGTCTGGAGTATGCCAAGGCTTCCAACCCTGCCTCCATTCCATCAAAATTCATACTGTTAGGTTCTCAAAATCCTGAGAATTAATACATCCGTATGCACATATATTCCAAGAGAAAAGAGAACTACCTGGTTTCCTTATCTTTTATCTCTTCTCTCTGGAAAAGTGAAAATGGCCACTGGGGAGAAGGCGAAGTGAGGAGTGGAGAATGGGCTAGGTCTTTTAGGTGGCTGTGAAGAGTTCAAGAAAGCATAGTAAATTGGGGGAAGTTCCAAACATTGAGGCTCTTTCGTATAGGAATGGGATACAACAACCCCTATTAGAGTGAAGTCTGAAATAGACTCTTAAAACTTCAGAAGACCCTGAGGAATGCAGTATTCTAACAAAGGCTGCATACCTCCTCCCCTGAGTTCTGCCCTCCTCTCTTTCAGATAAGCTTATAAATCATAGAAAACGTGCATACAGCACAAAATAACAGCCTTCAAGCTGCAGTTCATTAGGAAAAACAAATCAGTTTCAGATAAAGTGGGAAGGAATTTGGGAGGCAAGTAGAGAAATAGAAAAAATTCACCCCAAGTGATTCGAGCTCTAGAATAACCTAACAAGGAAATGAGCTCAGGGCCACCTGAGTTGCTCAGTCAGTTAAGCATCTGACTCTTGATTTGGGGTCAGGTCATGATCTTATGGTTCATGGGTTTGAACCCTGCATCGGGTTCTGTGCTGATGGCTTTGAGCCTGCTTTGAATTCTGTGTCTCCCTTTCTCCCTGCCCCTCTCCTGCTGTCTCTGTCTCTGTCTCTTTCTCTCAAAAATAAACGTTAAAAAAAAAAAAAAAAAAAAAAAAAAGGAGGGGGGTTGGTGCCTGGGTGGCTCAGTCGGTTAAGCGTCTGAGTTTGGCTCAGGTCATGATTTTGCAGTTCATGGTTTCGAGCCCCACATCAGGCTCTGTGCTGACAGCTTGGAGCCTGGAGCCTGCTTTAGATTCTGTCTCCCTCTCTCTCTGCCCCTCTCCCACTGTGCTCTGTCTCTGTTTCTCTCACTCAAAAATAAATAAAAACATTTTTAAAAAATTAAAAATAAAGAAAGAAAATGAGCTCAATAGTGTAAGAACTCAAAAATGAGACAATAAAACGACTGAAAGAGATGAATAGGGAAATTGCACATCTGATAACACAAAAACCAAAACAATATCATTATAGAGCTAATAAACACATCAAAATAGCATGGAGTAGAATAGACAAGGCTGGGAATGGAATTATTCATGTGGAAAGAAGACTTGAAATAATCACAATAAAGGCAAATGAAAACCACAAAGAGATTAAAACCATCATCACCCCCCCCCCCCCCAAAGCATTTTTTAATCAAATAGTTCAAACTATCCATGTGGAGAAGTACCAACAGAGTTCTCACTTCCTCTGGATTGGTTTTAAGAGGAACCATGTAGTAAAAGACAAGTAAAGTTCTTTCCATTTAAGTCAATTCCTGTGGGACCCAAGGAATTTAACAAAAATCCCCTACCCCTGGACAAGCAGAGCAAGACTAACTCCATTTTGTGCTACACCCACCATCTCATGTATAACCCCCACCCTAGTCAAGCCGGTGAGCACCCCCTTATTGGAAACCGACTCATAAAGGAATGCGGAACCCCTAACCGCCAAAGGATGTAAACCCCCGCCTTTTGCCCGCCAAACTCGCGCGCCAATTCTGACCAGAGTGATAGGCTATTTCAAACAGTTACTATAGGGTAAATTGTAACTCAATTGGCCACCTGCGTGTGGCCTGACACGACTATGCAACTTTCTGTGTGTGTTACAATCTCATTGGCCACTGGCCCCTATAAAACTGCTACGCCTCTTAACCTAGGGGTCCAAGTCCCTGCTCCGCTGTGTCGGGTATACTTGGGCCCAAGCTCGAGTTTGCAAATAAACCCTCGTGCGTTTGCATTGGTATCGGCTCCTTGGTGGTCTCCCGGATTCGAAATCGGGGGCATTACAATTCCAGGTTGTTATTTTAATAAACAGCCTCTGAGACTTATTAATATTGTAACAGGAAGTGAGAACTTGTAAAGCCTCAATTTCAGTGGACTTAAAAGAGTACTGAAAGCTGGTACGATACATATCTATTCCCCAGAATAGACAAGGAACAGGGGGAACATAGAGTAGTACCTGAATGCTCATAGGTTTCAGTTGTGTGTGTGTGTGTGTGTGTGTGTGTGTGTGTGTGTGTGTTTATTTATTTCACAAGAAACTGCTTTATATAAATTAAAATTTCTTAAGTTGCTTGCTATTAAAAACACAGCACGTGTATTAATAATCAAGATCCAGATACCTACTGGATTTTCAATAAAATGAACAGGGATTTTGACCACATATAGCAAATACTCTCAGAATGAGAAACAATCTATTTCCGTTATCTGAGCCATGAAAAGACCATGATACCATTAGCTGGTGGCAGCAGTAGATAAAGGTAATACCAAGATTTCTTGGTTTGGGGACGCTTGGTGGCTCAGTCAATACAGCATGTGACTCTTGATTTTGGGGTTGTGAGTTCGAGCCCCACGTTTGCTGTAGATATTACTTAAAAATAAAATTTCAAAAAAAAATTTGAAAAATTTTTTTTCAAAAAAAAAAATTTCTTGGTTTGTTAACTGTGGGAGCTACAAAAATTATTCACAAAATGATAAAGTTGTATTAGACAAGCCATCTACATTAAAAAACTTTTTGAGAAAATGCTTTCCTCTTGCCCAACGGAAAAGATAATCTCCTTTTTTTTTTTTGTAACATTGAGACAACTTCAAAATTTATTTATTTTTGAGAGGCAGGGGGAGGAGCAGAGAGGGAGAGAGAGAGAGAGACAGAGAGAGAGAATCCTAAGCAGGCTCCATGCTTTCAGCTCAGAGCCTGATGTGGGACTGATACCACAAACTGTGAAATCATGACCTGAACCAAA
Organism: Panthera leo; assembly: GCF_018350215.1. Classification (NCBI taxonomy): domain Eukaryota; kingdom Metazoa; phylum Chordata; class Mammalia; order Carnivora; family Felidae; genus Panthera; species Panthera leo. The sequence continues at coordinate 30,854,973 of NC_056686.1, forward strand.
ATCGAGAGTTGGAACGCTTAACTGACTGAGCCACCCAGGCGCCCCAAGCTTTTGACATTTTTAATCATATATAGACACGTACATACACACAATGTTTAAATTCTAAGGACATGAAAAAGAAATAAGGTCTCTCTTCTCATTTCTCACTAAGTCTCACTTCCTAGAGGCAATTCTGTTAACATTTTCCACTTTTCGTTTTCCTGATATTTATCATGATTTCTTCAATCAGTATAATTATTTATTAGTTTATTGATTTTAAACTGTATCTTTCCACAGCAAAAGATAAAGAAATTAACAAAATTTCCCTTCTTTCCAGCTTTATCCACCTCTAAATTAAAAAAAAAATTTTTTTAACGTTTATTTATTTTTGAGACAGAGAGAGACAGAGCATGAACGGGGGAGGGTCAGAGAGAGAGGGAGACACAGAATCTGAAACAGGCTCCAGGCTCTGAGCTGTCAGCATAGAGCCCGATGCAGGGCTCGAACTCCTCGACCACGAGATCATGACCTGAGCCGAAGTCGGACGCTCAACCGACTGAGCCACCCAGGCGCCCCCCACCTCTAAATTTTTAATTTTAAAAATTAATTTGTATACAGATTGACTAAAAATTAAAAACCAAAACCTAATACCTACCATATTATAATTCTACAAATATTAACTGTAGAATCAAGTAGTATGATTACACCTTTAGCAATGAAAATATATTCCTATGTCAGGACGCCTGGGTGGTTCAGTCTGTTAAGTGTCTGACTCTTAATTCCAGCTCAGATCTGCATCTCAGGGTCATGAGTTCAAGCCCTGTGTTGGGCTCCTGCCTACTTAAAAAGAAAAAGAAAAAGAAAAAGAAAGGGTGCCTGGGTGGCTCAGTCAGTTAAGCATCGGACTTCAGCTCAGGTCATGATCTTGCGGTTCATGGGATCGAGCCCCATGTTGGGCTCTGTGCTGACAACTCAGAGCCTGGAGCCTACTTTGGATTCTGTGTCTCCCTTGCTTTCTGCCCCTCCCCCACTCATGCTCTGTCTTTGTCTCTCTCTCAAAAATAAACATTAAAAAAAAACTAAAAAAAAAGAAAGACAGAAAATATAGTTCTATGTCATTAATATAGCAGGATTCTCACACAAAGAGTAGTGATACTGAGGCATTTTTTTCCAGGAAGCAACTTTATTCATGCTGGCACTGCTCAGTTGGGTTTGCATGTGAAGAACTGAGCCCCGAACATCATGTGGCATACTTTTTTATACATTTTCCATTTCTCCGTCTCCCGTATATGGTAACACACAAACATGGAGTCTGATTAAGTGGTCTCATGTTAAAAGGTTGTGAGGGATTTTGTCACATACTTATGTACTTACGCACATAGCCATGTTGCCTTGAGTTTTTTTGTTTTCTCTTTTTCCTCTCCTTAGAGAGGGGACCCTACCACATTGAAACTTTACAACTCAAAAGGGAGCCTTCCACATATCAGGGCCTCATAGATCTTTTAATTTTTCCCAAGCTTTTTTAACTTTGTCCGGTCTTATACCTCTATTACTTAAATCCCATATGGTCCTCTTTGTTAGATTCTATTTTCATTTCATTTCACTGTATTTCATTTCATTCATATCTATGAGTAATTTTTTCACATAGGATATGTGATATTAAACATTCTGAGTTCCCACACGTTTCTTGTTTTCTCTCATACTCAATTGGCAGTTTGGCTAGGTATAGAATTCGGTTTCTTTGTAGCAGGATTCTTGCACAGAGTTGTGACACTGAGGCCTTCTTCTTCTTTTTTTTTTTAACGTTTATTTATTTTTGAGACAGAGAGAGACAAGAGCATGAACGGGGGAGGGGCAGAGAAAGAGGGAGACACAGAATCGGAAGCAGACTCCAGGCTCTGAGCCATCAGCCCAGAGCCCGACGCGGGGCTTGAACTCACGGACCACGAGATTGTGACCTGAGCCGATGTCGGACACTTAACCAACTGAGCCACCCAGGTGCCCCATTCTTACCACATTCTTTAGGGAGAGGACTCTACCACACTGTCTTTGACCGGACTTTAGGCAGACTCCTTTGAGCCCTGTTTTTGATTATGCCTCATTCTTGGGCTCTGTCCTCAGCCTGCCTAGTCCAATTTCACCAAGAATCCTGCTAAGTTAGGGGCACCTGGGTGGCTCAGTTGGTTAAGTGTCCAACTCTCTCTCTGCCCCTCCCCAACTTCCACTCTGTCTCTCTCAAAAATAAATAAACATTAAAAAAATAAAAATAAATAAAGAGAATCCTGCTAAGTTAGTTTAGCAAGTATTCCATTGATACCTGATTACCATTGATATCTAATTAAGTTCCTCATTCCATACACTTGATGTCTAAATCCTTGGCCTAATTTTAGCAAGAATCTCATTAGACAAGTTCATCAAGAATCCCCCTACCCTTGAGGTCTCCTCTTAGTAATTTTCCATCCTCCAACCCCCTCACTCTGCTCCTTGCATATAAATGCCCAGCCATCTTTGCTGTATGTGGAGTTGAGCTCAGTTTTACCGAAGCCTCTCTGCCCTATTGCAATAGTACTGAATAAAATCTGTCTTTGATGTCTTTGACTAGTGTCTGGCTCTACTTCTGCTTAACAATTCTGGGTTCCAATAATTTTTCCCTCACAACTTTGAAGACATTCAGTGCTAATGATGACAAGTCTCATTCCTTTATAGAGAACTTGCTTTGTTTGCTTTTTTTTTTCTTTTTGGGTGCCCCGTTGCCTATTCATATTCCTACAGAGTTAGCCCAAGTTTCTTCTGCATGTGTGTTTTTTCAATAGACCTATCCCTTAACTTGAATTCTATGTGAACAGAAGGTGTGTATCATATCAACAGGCAGGCTTATCTGTAGGGTGCGTGTAGGCAGGCAGTCCAGTGACCTCTATGACTGACTCCATTAAGAGGGTGGAGTACAGTCCATGAATCATCCCTGAATAAAGCAATCGTTCCCCCACTCACTCTACCTTTTAGGCAGATCTGATCTGTTTTTTGTCAGACTAAGTATTTTCCCCAGGAGCCTGCTCCAGGCAAATCCTTACTGTCTTCAGAAAGCATCTATGCTGTGATTAGCAGACAAACCCTTAAAAGAAAGCAATTGGAAAGAAATCCCTTCTTTCGTGGCTTGTCTTCCTTTGCTAGATGGTCTGTTGGAAATTCATCCCCTTCTATACTCCCCCATATCACAAGGACTGGAAATTTGGGAGCTACGTTTTCCAAAACCCCTTACCGGTGGTGTTCAGGTTAGTGCCAGCTGATGAAAGGCATTCAGAAGAGATAGGGAGAGAAAATGAGAAGCAGAAGCCATGCATTATTATTCCTCAGGCAGCTGCAGGAAGATAAGAGGCTTTGCAGTGGCCTCTCGGTATTTTCCCACAGATTGCCCACATAAAAATTTTGATTCTGAAATTTAGTGGCAAGGCTGAGAGCAAAGGATAACTTTCCCTTAATTTTGATCCTCCAGCTATTCTGATGGTTTGGTAAAACAGCTACTTTCCTGAAATAAATTCCTCTCTGCTTGAAATATCTAGAGTAGTTTCTGTTTCCTTGACTGATCCCCAACTGACACAGTGACAAAGACAAGGAGAGCTGGGGAGAGAAACATGGGATGAAAAATGCCTGGAAAAAGTCTCATGTGAAGACAGGAGCTGGTAGCTCTGAGAAGAGAGAAGAGCTGAATCACTGGAGCTCACAAAAGAACAAAGGGCCAACAGCCCTTCAAGGAAGAGGTGACCGGGAGGGTGGGGGCTATTGGACTGTGAGGTCACAATCTTCTTTGTTTGCTACTGTGTCCTTAGCACATGGCACATGCTTGACGCAAAACTGGTGTATGATAAACATGTTTAATAAGTGAATAACCCAGAAGAGCCCCGTGCCTTTCTTTGTGCTTCAGTTGGGATGCTTTCCGGTTGCAAGTAATGGAAAATCCAACTTGAGCTAGCTTAAGCTAAAAGGGAATTTATTATTCCACGTATCTGAAAAATTTTTAGAGCTATGCTGAAACTTGATATTTGAACTTCAGGCAAGGTTATCTCCAACAGCTCAACAAGGATCTGAAATCATTTCACCCACTAGTCTCTGCCTTCTAAAATGTTGGCTTCATCAAAACTGACTGCTTTTGGAGGTGCCTGGCTGGCTAAGTCAGTAGAGCGTGCGACCCTTGATCTCATGAGTTCGAGCCCCTCATTGGGTATAGAGAATATTTAAAAAATAAAAAATAGATATCTTAAAAAAAAAAAAAAAACCTGGGGAGCCTGGCTGGCTCAGTTGGTGGAACGTGTGACTCTTGATCTCAAGGTTATGGGTTCAAGGTCTGTGCTGCGTGTACAGATTACTTAAAAATAAAATCTTTAAAAAAAAAAACTTAAAAAAAAAACCAAACCAACCCTCACTTCTTTCGTTATCCCAAAAGTGATGCCCATACTTCCAGGGTTACACCCTTTCTCTTTCACATCGTATAGAAAACAGGGAGTCCTTGGTCTAGCATTCCCAAAAAGGATCTGATTGGATTGTATTAGATCACATGTCCACCCCTGGACCTATCTGTGTGGCCAAATACGTACTGATAATGCTCCACCCCTGAGTCAGTCAGCTTCCTTGGGCAAAATAAATGCTATGAGGGGGGACAAAAAAAGTTTTCTATTCTTAGTATCTCTTCTACTGTATTGACAACTCTTTGGGAGACCCTCATTTCTGTATCGCTGGGACTGGGCACAGGAACTACTCTGCACTGGATAAACGTAGACTCCACAACGGGTAAGACATAGCCAAATGACTCCACTTAGTGGGAGAAAATCCTATCTATCTCAACAACAAGCCCCAGCCATTTTCCAGGCAAAGATGTTCATTCTCTGGAACCAGTGTCAATAAGGAAGAGAGTATGCCTGTATCTAGGACCCGACCCACAAGAGGCAAGGCCTGCGGTCTTGAGAACTTACTATAGCTACTGAAATGAATGATCTAACACCCTAGATCCTACTTCTCCTATCTACTCCATGACTTAGCTCGTTAATTTATTCCTTCCCACTAGTCCATCATCAGAATGTCCCTCCCTACTTGATTGTTGCCCTGAGGTGTACAAATATGCTGTAATTTCTCCTATCTAAAAAATATACCTCGTTTGGGGAGCCTGGATGGCTTAGTTGGTTAAGCTTCCAAATCTTGATTTCGTCTCGGGTCATCGTCTCATTATCTGAACCATGATCTCATGGTTCAAGAGTTCAAGCCCTGTGTCCAACTCAAGGCTGACGGTGTGGAGCCTGCTTGGATTCTCTCTACCTCTTGCCCCTCCCCCCCCCCCCCTCATAAATAAATAAATAAATAAATAAATAAATAAACATTTTAAAAATGTACCTCCTTTAAACTTTGCACCTTCCTCTGGTTATTATCTTGTTTTCCAGCTCCTCTTTACAGAAAAAAAAAAAAAAAAAAAAAAAAAAAAAAAAAAACCTCTTGTAAAGTTGTATCTACTTGAAGTCTCTATTGCCTCTCCTCTCATTTTCTCTTGAATAGATTTTAATCAAGCTCCTATGCTTATAACTCCACTAAACTGTTCTCATAAAGGTCACTGATAATCATCACTTCGCTAAATCCAAGGGTTATTTTTCAGTCCGCATCTCTCTCGGCTTCTCAATAGCATTTGACACAATTGATCACACCCTCCTTCTTGAGACCCATTTTTCACTTGGCTTCCAAGGCACCATGCTCCCCACGTTTCCTGCATCTTGCCTGCGGCTCCTTCTCAGTCCCCTTGGCTCATTCCTCCTAACCTCTAAATTTTTTTCAAAAAATTTTAATGTTTACTCATTTTTGAGAGAGAGAGTGCAAACAGGGGAGGGGCAGAGAGAGAGGGAGACACAGAAACCAAAGCAGGCTCCAGGCTCTGAGCTGTCAGCACAGAGCCCAGCGTGGGACTTGAACTCATGAACTGGGAGACATAACCTGAGCTGAGTCAGGCTCTTACCCAACTGAACCACCTCAGACGCCCCTCGAAAATTTTTTTAATGTTTATTTCTGAGAGAGAGAGAGAGAGAGAGACAGAGACAGAGACAGAGTGCGAGTGGGAGAGGGGCAGAGAGAGAGAGAGACACAGAATCTGAAGCAGGCTCCAGGCTCTGAGCTGTCAGCACAGAGCCTAACATGGAGCTCAAACTCACAAACTCCAGGATCATGACCTGAGCTGAAGTTGGATGCTCAACCGACTGAGCCACCCAGGCGCCCCTCATTCCTCCTAACCTCTAAAGGTGGAGGGTCATGAATCAGTCCTGAGACATTTTCTCTATTTATATACATTCCCTGGGTAATATCATTTGGCCCCATGACTCTATTTATTTTTTATTTCTATTTTTTTAATTAATTATTTATTTTTTCACACAGTGAGGCATTTTTTTTAAAAAGTCTATTTATTTTCAGAGACACAGCATGAGACGGGGACCGGTAGAGAGGGAATGAGAGAGAGAATCCCAAGCAGGCTCTGCAATGCCAGTGCAGAACCGGATGCCGGGCTCAAACCCATGAACCATGAGATCATGACCTAAGCCAAAGCCAGAAGCTCAACCTACTGAGCCACCTAGGCACCCTGGCTCCATGACTTTAAGAACAGTCTATTGCATCCTGAAGTATTTACAGGGAGAACTTTAAATATCCAGAAGTTGCTTCAAAATACTTCAGCCCAGAAAGGAATGAGGAGGAGACTAACAGAATATTCATCATTGAAAAAGCTAGGTGATAGGTACACAGATATTCATCATATTATTCTCTCTACTTTTGTATATGCTTAAAATTTTTTCCATAATAAAAATGAATGAATAAACACAATCTGTATACTGAACACTTCTATATTCATGCTTCCAGGCCTTTTCTCCTAAACTCCAAACATATATTTTCTACCACCCACTCAACATTTCTACTTGACTGCTCAACAATCATCACAGGGGCACCTGGGTGGCTCAGTTGGTTAAGCATCAGACTTTGGCTCGAGTCGTGATCTCGCGGTTCATGGGTTAGAGCCCTGTGTCGGGCTCTGTGCTGACAGCTCAGAGCCTGGAACCTGCTTCAGATTCTGTGTCTCCTTCTCTCTCTGTCCCTCCCTTACTTGCACTCTGTCTCTCTCTGTCTCAAAAATAAATAAACATAGAAAAAAAATGTGCATCAGAACATGTTTCGCCTTCTCCTCAATTTCCCGGCAAGGTCCCATCATACTTGGAATACCTTTTGGTGGCGTGCAACACTTTGTTATCTGTTCCCCAGCCTCCAGCCTCACATCCGGGGCTGCAGCTCTCCCAGCTCTCTCTATCTTCACTGGGATCCAGCACACTGGCCTCCTGCTATTCCATGAGTCCATGAAAAAGACTTCCACCTCCAGAGATCTGCCATTCCTTCTACCCAGAATGCTGCCCCCCCCCCCCCCCGCCAAGCATTTGCCTGGCTTAAACTCTCACTTCATTCCAAACACCATTCAATCATTACCTAGGTAGAGCTTTCCCCAAATGACATGTGTAGAACAAAGGCTGCTTTCACTCTATCTCCTCTCCTGCTTAATTTTCCACCTATTGTTTTATATATCCATTTGTTTGTTACCTGCTTTGTCAGCAACATGAGAACAAGCACTTTGTCTTGTTTGCTGCTATATCCCTAACACCCCAAACAATCCATAGCATAAATAGTATAGGTAGAGAGTATTTGGAGGGGAAATGAATGATTGGATGAATGGGTCTCAGAGAAGGGTAGAAGATAGCTCTTCATTTGAATGTTCCAGGATGAGGGGACGTGACTCTTTCCTTCCCCACTTCAAGCTTCTCTGGGGTTCACCTGAACTCTGTGCCTTTAGCATCCAAAAGATTTTTTTCCTAGGGTAGAACCAACTAAGTGGGTAGAACCTTCGATCTACTGTCCTTTTAGGCAGCAGGCAAGGAGGACCACTCTGCAGCCCTTGTGAAAGCACCAACTTGCCCAAGTGCCTTAATCACCTGATCCAGTAATGGGATTGTGAATGCTGCTAAGGAGTTCCTTATCTCCTCCTATTTTTCCCAGCAAGCCCAACTTTTCTGACACCACCTTCTGCTCATCTCTAAAACGGTTGTCAGCCTCTACAATTCTGCTCTGCTCCAAGATCTCAGGTGCCTGGATACACAGCTCATAGCCTCAAAAACCTAGCAAAATGTCTATGCTTCTCTGGAGACCTCAAGACCGGCCACCCTCTAAAGATGGGCAGAGGGTAAATGCAAGCGCTTCATCGTGACCTCGAAAGCCCTACAGATTCTGCGCCCACCTATCTCTTCAAACTCATCCTGAACCATTTTTCTTCTTGCACATAAAGTTCTAGCCAAAATGATTTTTCTGTTTCTCAAATACTCCAAGCTCGTTCTCGCTTCATGGCATTTGCTCTTGCCTCTCCCTTCTCCCGGAACATTCTATCCCCAGATCTTTGCATGACTGGCTCCTTACTTTTATTAGTTTTCAGCTCAAATGTCAGCTCTTCAGAGATGCTTTCCCGAAGAACATCCATCTGTACGGCATCATTTTCTTTTATTTTCTTCAGAGTAATTTTTACTCTTGTCCATTTTTGTTTACTTGCTTATTGTCAGACTCCTCTCTCTAAAATAGTACTGACCAATAGAACTTTCTGCAGTGAAGGAAATGGTCTTTTTTAATGTTTATTTATTTATTTTTGAGAGAGTGCAAGCAGGGGAGGGGCAGAGAGAGAGGGAGACACAGAATCCCAAGCAGGCTCTGCACTGTCAGCACAGAGCCTAATGCAGGGCTCACACTCACAAACTGCAAGATCATGACCTGAGCCAAAATCAAGGGTTGGAAACTTAACTGACTGAGTCACCCAGGTGCCCCAGTGTAGGAAATGTTTTTATATCTGTGCTGTCTACTATAGTGGCCACTAGTTGCCATATGAGTCTTCAGCCGTTGAAATGTGGCTGGTGCAACCAAGAAAATAAATTTTAAATTTTATTGTGTTTTAACTAATTTAAATTTAAATAGCCTCATGTAGCCAGAGGCAATGAAGTTCTAGAATATAAACTCTTAGAGAATAGGGACTTTTGTTCATCTTATGTTTTGCCCTACCCCCAGAAATGAGAACAATTAAGTAGTCCTAACCAAGATATTCTCTAGAGGATGAATTCTTGCAAAGGCCTAAGGTTTGGGTTGGATATAGATAGCACTAAACCCTCAACTGATTTGACTTTCGTCTTAGGAACATTAAGGTGAAGGTCAGGATCCCCCTTCTTAATAACAAAATGTTGCTGAAAAGTCAGTACAACAACATTGAAAAAAATCTTAACCAAGTAATTTTATAATTTTCCCAGCAAACATTGCAACTATTTTCATTTTTGCATACCACCTTCCAGAGTCTGTCCACAGGCAGATGTCTTTTCAACCTCTCACAAACATGGAAGACACCATCATAATTTTGTCCATGGGGAACGACTCCAAGGCCAACGTCTGCAGCTCAGATGGAGGAACCTGATTCTAGAGTCATTTGCCTGTGGCTCCCCCCAGGCAGGAGGCTTGACTTCCCACAGGCACTGGGAAAGCCCTGTGAGTGGAGACATAGGGCTTGGCCCTGGGTATGCAGCAACTGATGATCATTTGGGGCCAGAAATTGACTATGGCAGGGGTTCTGCTGGCTTATTTATTCATCCAGTAACCACCATACTCTGATACAGAATCTCGTAAATATTTTCTTTGATTCTACAGGCTCTACGTTTTTTTCCTTTTTGTGGCTGGGTGGTAGACATACCACAATTTATTAAACCTATTATGTATTCATTTTTGGACCTTACAGAATTCTGCAATTGACTTTTCCTACATGGAGCTTTTTACTTTCATTGTATCATTACCTTATAGTGTAGTAGTTAAGAGTGCAGGTTCTGGAAAGATTACCTTATAGTGTAGTAGTTAAGAGTGCAGGTTCTGGAAAGAGAATGTCTCTTTTTAAAAAAAAATTTTTTTTAATGTTTATTCATTTTTGAGACAGAGAGAGACAGAGCATGAGCAGGGGAGGGGCAGAGAGAGAGGGAGACACAGAATCTGAAGGAGGCTCCGGGCTCTGAGCTGTCAGCACAGAGCCCGACGCGGGGCTCGAACTCACGGACCGCGAGATCATGACCTGAGCCGAAGTCGGACGCTAAATCTACTGAGCCACCCAGGAGCCCCTAAATACAGTTTCCTTTATTTGAGAAGGGTCAGATGGACTCCTAAATATGCTTTCTTTGGAATTTTTTTTTCCTGATTACTAGCAAGGAGGAATATTATTACATGTATTATTTACCATTTGTTCCTCTTCTTCAAACTCTCTGCCCACTTAATTACTGCAGTGGAATCCCTTTTTAACAATCTATCCCTTAATACATCTAATTCAGTTGCAGGAGTGGGTTGGTCTCTAACAGGGTGAGCTTCAAAAAGGCCCATTGCCTCTCTGCAGAGGACTCGTCAGTGTTCCACTAGACCCACTTTCCTCATTAACTAAGGATCTTCCCATTAACTAGAACTTTTCCCAGCATGGTCTTTCTGTCATGAAGTACCTGCGGCATTTTATCTGGGGCACGGACTCCAAAGACAGAACAAGAAAATTATTTGAATACAGGCTCCTTTCTTCTTGATCTTGGCAACTGCTGATTGGGGCTGGGAATTCTGCCAAGGCAAACATGTCCTGTATTTCAGACAAGTGCAAGGTTCTCAACGATCTTGGAGGGGCCTACTCAGATGACAATTCCACAGGATGGCTTTGGGTTGAGAAGACCCTCAGTTTAGAGACAATAAAACTCCAACTGGAGAAAAAACATCACTATCTTTTCCTAGAAGGGTACTGTTTATTAAAACGTATGGAATGTTGGGGGTGCCTGGATGGTTCAGTTGGTTAAGTGTCCGACTTCGGCTCAGGTCATGATCTCTTCGTTCATGAGTTGGAGCCCCGCGTCGGGCTCTGTGCTGACAGCTCAGAGCCTGGAGCCTGCTTCAGATTCTGCGTCTCCCTCTCTCTCTGTCCCTCCCCCACTCACACTTTGTCTCACTCTCTCTGAAATAAATAAACATTAAAAAAAATAAAATATGTGGAATATTGTAATTGTTAATGGTTGCATCTAAATAAACTGAGGACGACGTGCAGAGAAGTTGGTAACATGCCCAAATAGAGGCCTCCTGGTCCAGAGTCTGAACTCTGTCAGTGTACCAAAGACAATCAGGATCAGAGAGTTGACTCACAATAACCAAGTTCACAAGAGTCTGAGTCTTCATCAAGGAATTCTGAAAGTTCGGTTTGTGATAGTCATGCCCTGAGAGGTGAGAAAGGGAGTACAGGTGTTTGTTTATGTGGGAAAGGGGGATGGTTCAGTGGCAGAGAAGACTGGAAACCCTCTGAGGGGACTGGGTGCTTTGAGGGTGGACTCTTGCTGGTGCGTCCTGCTTGTTCAGAGGATATCCAGAGACCATAGAGGACTCAGTGACTTTATTCTTCCTAAAAATTGCCCAGGAGGGGTGCCTGGGTGGCTTAGTCAGTTGAGCGTCCAACTCTTGATTTAGGACTCTTGATTTAGGCTCAGGTCATGATCTCACTCTCAGGTTTGTGAATTTCAGCCCCACATCAGTCTCCATGCTGACAGCGCACGGAGCCTGCTTGGGATTCTCTCTTCCCTCTCTCTCTCTCTCTGCCCCTCCCATGCCTGCACTCTCTCTCTCTCTCTCTCAAAAATAAATAAATAAATAAATAAATAAATAAATAAATAAATAAAGCAAGCCCAGGAATACCAGGAATAGTCTGTAGTTCAGGGGGGGCCACTGGCAATAGTCCTGGTCACCCCCATCTTGAGGGAGAACAATGTTGGAAGAAGCATGAGCAATCAGGCAGAATGAAGTTATTGCCTTTGTCTACTGGTACCCAACACATAAGGGCCCTTCCCCCTCTTATTAATAGCCTCATGTTAGATCCATTCAATTGTCTCTTGTGGGTGAATTAGAAAGAATTGGAAGTTCTTCTATCCTTTATTCTCCCGGCTCAGTCAGGAGTAATTTAGCACAATACAAATGCCAATTTATTAATAAATATTCTCTTTGATGAGACGCTCTTGTCTGCTGAGAAGCAAAATAAAAGGCTGGCCATTTAGCCCTGAAAAGCATTGGGATGCTTAAGGCTCTGTTTTATTGGAGATCAGCCAGAAACACGAGGTCATCAGAGTAAACAGAGCCTACTGAAGTGGATACAGTTCTTTTCTTAGAACAAATAAAAATCCTTATTTCTAAGTGAAATAGAAAACGCACGCAAGATTAACACCTCAGGCAACAACTGATGTTGGTGAGGATGTGGAGAAAGAGGAACGCTTTTGCACTGCTGGTGGGAACGCAAACTGGTGCAGCCACTCTGGAAAACGATATGGAGGTTCCTCAAAAAAATCAAAAATAGAACCACCCTGCGACCCAGCAATTGCACTTAGGCATTTATCCAAGGGATACAGGTGTGCTGTTTCGAAGGGGCACATGCACCCCCACATTTATAGCAGCACTATCAACAATAGCAAAAGTATGGAAACAGCCCAAATGTCCATCGATGGATGAATGGATAAAGAAGATGTGGTATATATCTACAACGGAGTATTACTCGGCAATCAAAAAGAATGAAATCTTGCCATTTGCAACTAAGTGGATGGAACCGGAGGGTATCATGCTAAGTGAAATTAGCCAGTCAGAGAAAAGCAAATATCATATGACTTCACTCATAGGAGGAATTTAAGATACAAAACGGAAGGGAAGCAAAAATAATATAAAAACAGGGAGGGGGACAAAACATAAGAGACTCTCAAATACAAAGGACAAACTGAGGGTTGCTGGAGGGGTAGGGAGTGAGGGGATGGGCCAGAAGGACAAGGGGCAGTAAGGAAAACACTTGTTGGCACGAGCACTGGGTGTTATACCTGGGGATGAATCACAGGAATCTCCTCCTGAGATCCTTATTGCACTCTATGCTAACCAACTAGGACGTAAATTAAAAATAAATAAATAAATAAATAAATAAATAAATAAATAAGAAAATGCACACCAGATGATTTCACCATAAGAGAAGTTAATCCAAATCTGTAGACTACACAAGGTAATTAAACTCTGCAGAGGTCAGCAGCCCTCAATGGCTTGCTAGTTGCCCTCAGAGGCATCACAGTAGGAAACTTGGAGAATGTAGCTTGTCTCAAGTACACCTTTTATTTGGGACTCGCTCTTTTTGAGGTCACCTTTGCCAGCCGATCGGAAGGTCAGCCTGCTAGGATTTTACCAGAGAACACAAGCTTCGACTCTGTGCTGCCAACACCCGTTACAAGTCTGCTATAATCAGTGTAAAGCATAATTTTCAACCACAAAACTATGTTTGAAAATATTAAAGGCTAACGAAAAGGAGTTATACCTATGGATGATTGCATGAGGGGTATTCCGCTTCAAAACTTGGTTTTTGGATTCCTACCATATGCCAGGCACTATGCTGGGTCCTGGGGATACAGAGGTGAGCAAAAAGGTGTAGTAGGCCTTGTCCTCCTGGGACCCGCAATTTAGCAGGGAAGTAGATACAAATGGAGTAACTATGTAAAAAAAAAAATTAGAAAATTACACTTCTGGGGGCGCCTGGGTAGCTCAGTCAGTTAAGCATCCGACTCTTGATCGGCTCAGGTCATGATCTCACTGTTTGTGATTTCGAGCCCCTCATCAGGTTCTGCGCTGACAATGTGAAGCCTGCTTGGGATGCTCTCTCTCTCCCTCGCTCTCTGCCCTTCCCCCGCCCATGCTCGCTCTCAAAAATAAATAAATAAACGTTAAAAAAAAAAAATCACACCTCTGGTCAGTTCTATAAAGAAAAGGTGTAAGGGGCGCCTGGGTGGCCCAGTCGGTTGAGCGTCCGACTTCAGCTCAGGTCATGATCTCGAGGTTTGTGAGTTTAAGCCCCGTGTCGGGCTCTGTGCTGACAGGTCAGGACCTGCAGCCTGCTTCGGATTCTGTGTCTCCCTCTCTCTCTGCTCCTCCCCTATTCATGTCCTGTCTGTCTGTCTCTCTCTCAAAAACAAATAAACATAAAAAAAGAAGAAAGAAAGAGAGAAAGAAGAAAGAAAAGAAAAGAAAAGAAAAGAAAAGAAAAGAAAAGAAAAGAAAAGAAAAGGTGTAGGAAGGGGATTTGACCTAGACTGGGAGGTCAGTGAACATTGTTTTACGGAAGACACCTTTGGGCTGTGATCTGAAAAGTATATTTACTTTGCAAAACTTGAGCTGGAGATGAACAGAGGAGCATTTTAGGCAGAAGGAGGTCCTGTGGAAGGAGGAAGTATAGAATCTGCCCCTCATGCTGGTATTCTTTTTTTTTTTTTTAATTTTTTTTTTGTAATGTTTATTTATTTTTGAGACAGAGAGAGACAGAGCATGAGCGGGGGAGGGTCAGAGAGAGGGAGACACAGAGTCTGAAACAGGCTCCAGGCTCTGAGACGTCAGCACAGAGCCCGACGCGGGGCTCGAACTCACGGACCGTGAGATCATGACCTGAGCCGAAGTGGGCCGCTTAACCGACTGAGCCACCCAGGCGCCCCGTCATGCTGGTATTCTTAACACCATCTATAGATCACGTCAAAGCCACCAGAAGGCTATATATATATTTTTAAGTTTATTTATTTATTTTAGAGAGACACATAGAGAGGGCACAAGTTGGGGAGAGGCAGAGAGAGAGAGGTAGACACAGGATCCAGGCTCTGAGCTGTCAGCACAGAGCCCTGCATGGGGCTTGAACCCAAGAACTATGAGATCATGACCTGAGTCAAAGTTGGACACTTAATTGAACCACCCAGGTGCCCCAGTTATATATTATTTATTCACAACCATAGCCTTCCTGGAGACCCAGGGGGAAGACAGAGCCCAGCGATTATCATTAACATTTATTGAGCATTTACTGTAAGCCAGGAACTTTGTTAGACGTTGTAAATGAAAATCTACTTTTCTCTGTGTCTTTCTCCTTTACTCTCACACGACAACTACCACACTTCACTTCACTTCTGACACCAGATGTGTGGGTTTTCCACATATCAAGCAACTGTCTGACACCAGCTGGGTGACCTACGATTTAACTCAATTCTGACCCAGTAGCATTAGATCCCACAAGTTAAGGGCTCAGTCCCACAAGACTGCCCCCCACTTTCAGATACTAATCACAAATTTCAGGTTGTCGCCTGTATGTCTGACCAACCGACTATAAATCTAGGTCCTTGCGACCCCCTCCTCGGGTTCAATAATTTGCTACAATGACTCACAGAACTCAGGGAAACACTTATGTTTAATGGTTGATTATAAAGGTTTATTATAAAGGTTATATAATAAAGAATGACAAGCCAGATAAAGAGACATAGGGTGAGGTCCATGGTTTTGGGGTGCACCACTGTCCTGGCTTACAAACACGTTCACTAACCCAGAATCTCCCTGAACCCCGTACGTTTAGGATTTATACGTATGGAGGCTTCATTGCATAGACATGATTGATCATTAACTCAATCTCCAGCCCCTTTCCTCTTCCCAATGGAGAAGGGTGGGGCTGAAAGTTCCAAGTACCTAATCATGGCTTGGTTTTTCTGGTGAGCAGCCCCATCCTGAAGCTATCCAGGAGTCCACCGAAAGTTACTCAAAAAGACATTCCTATTGCCCGGGGAAATTCTGAGAGATTTAGGAGCTCTGTGTTAGGAATCGGAATTGGAGATTATCTAATTTAAGCCAACAACAACCTTATGAAGTGAGCTCAATCGTCCCCGATTTGCAGATGAAGAAACTGAGGCATGAAGTTAAGGCCAAGGTGGGACAGCAAGCAAGAAATAGAATTTGAAGCCACCAGTTCTGACTCCAGAGTCCAAGTAACCAACCTCACTGCCACCTACGACTTGCAAGTTCTCATGAGACTTAAGGACTCACGGGGCACAGTGACATCCTAGAGTTACAGTTCTGAGGAATCAACTTTTACGAAGACTTTCGTATGATCTAGGTCTGCACGTGCTAAACCATTTCCTGCAGTCCGGCGCTCATCCTCCCTCACCATCAAGCCCTGTAAACCAGTAGCATATAAACAGTGGTGGGTGGAGTTTTTTGACCAGAAGACATAGAAAGGAGAAGCTATATGACCCAGATAAAGAGATGTTTTCCTGGGGAGGTATTGGGTTCTTGGCTGCCTTGATCTTCTTGCGGCATCTTGGAATGTTGCAACATAGAACACCTTCCCATAAGCGTTGGTAAATGTCTCACACGTAACCCCTGAGAATGCCTGATACCTTCCAAACAAGGCTATTCCTTCCCCAGTGTCTAGCAATACAGCAAGAGAAGATAAACTCTGAGAACATTTCCTAACCTTTCTCCATAAGCCAAAGGAGATTGCAAAATGCACTATTGAAAGAGAAACAAAGAAACAAAAGAGAAACAGAAAAACAAAGAAAACAAAGGAGAAATCAGGTCAGGGAATCCAAGAGCTGCAGGTCCCTGCACCCAAAGCTCTGGGTGCTTGGTCTTCTCAGGGAGTATGGTCTCCCTCTCACTTTCTAGTTTATTGCCTGTGTTCTTGCTGTGAGTTGCTTCAAACATTTTTATTTTTAAATTTTTTTTAACGTTTATTTATTTTTGAGACAGAGAGAGACAGAGCATGAACGGGGGAGGGTCAGAGAGAGGGAGACACAGTATCTGAAACAGGCTCCAGGCTCTGAGCTGTCAGCACAGAGCCTGACGCGGGGCTCGAACTCACGGACCACGAGATCATGACCTGAGCCAAAGTCGGATGCTTAACCGACTGAGCCACCCAGGCGCCCCCAAACATTTTTATTTTTTATGAGTTTGGACACAAATAATCTGTTCAATAAGCCGTACGTTGTTGACACAGAAAGTTCTTTTTCAACAAAAGAGCAAGAGCAGGACCCAGGTCATTCTAGAACATCTCTTACCAGAATGTTTCACTTATAAAACTGGGAGTGGGGAATGATGGACTAATCTCTCTTTTAATTGTTTCAACTGCAAGACTCTGTGCTTCGATGGTATCAGATTTATCAGGAAAACTTAATTTAATAGTTTCCTGTTTATTTTTTTTAAGGCGTACCAATAAAGAGGAGAGCAAAAAAACCTAAAACATGGGGTGCTTGGGTGGCTCAGTCAGTTAAGTGTCTGACTTCTGCTCAGGTCAAGTCTCATGGTTTGTGAGTTCGAGCCCTGCATAAGGCTTTGTGCTGACAGCATGGAGCCTGCTTCAGATTCTCTGTCTCCCTCTCTCTCAGCCCTTCCCTGCTCTCTCTCTCTAAATAAATTAATTAACATTAAAAAAAATAAAAACGTCTCTAAGGATTCAAATCGAATTCTGTTTTAGGCAACATCTCCGTATTTAGAAACTGAAAGTAAGATACTCTTAAATATCCGTTCAAAACAATACAGACCTATGAAGCTAGGTTATTAACTATGAGCCATGTACTAAGCAAAACAGTAGAATAAAATAATCTTAAATATTTTAAAATACCCATGCTAGAGACCAATATTTAACACAGTTTTTACATTTTTTAACCCCTTTCAATGTAACCTATACACTTGTTAATTACCTGAGTAATCAACTCATCAACTTTGCACATATGATAACAAAGAGGTTTTAGTAATATGTTTAGTAAAACATATTTTATTTTAGGTAACCATATTTCTAAATATGTTATTACAAAGTTCATTTTTTTTATGTTTATTTATTTTTGAGAGAGAGAGAGAGAGCACACAAGCAGGGGAGGGGCAGAGAGAGAGGGAAACAGATGATCCGAAGGAAGCTCCTGTGCTGTCAGCAGAGGGCCCGATGTGGGGCTCGAACCCACGAACCGCGGGATCGTGACCTGGGCTGAAGTCAGACATTTAACTGCAGAGTTCTTTGTTTTTTTAAGTTTATTTATTTTGAGAGAAAGAAAGAGAGAGAGCAGTACTCGCTCATATCATCCAGGAAAAAGGCACCTGCTCAGTCATTTTTGTGCTTTAGATAACATTGTTGGTTTTTGTCTACTCAGACGTGATTGTGGACCGGTCTTGTTTTGTCTGCCTCTGTCATAGTCAGATAAACATATCTGATGTTTATGTTCTGCGAAATGTTGTTTCGCTCCCAGCTGTGCTAAGGCCCAGGCGTGAGTACCAGGCCAGCTCCAGATGAAAACGGCTGCTTTTCTCTTTCCCATGATATTAAGAATGTGTATGAGGGGCGACTGGGTGGCTCAGTCGGTTAAGCGTCCGACTTCAGCTCAGGTCATGATCTCGCGGTCCGTGAGTTCGAGCCCCGCATCGGGCTCTGGGCTGATGGCTCAGAGCCTGGAGCCTGCTTCCGATTCTGTGTCTCCCTCTCTCTCTGCCCCTCTCCCGTTCATGGTCTGTCTCTCTCTGTCTCAAAAATAAATAAACGTTAAAAAAAATTAAAAAAAAAAAAAAGAATGCGTATGATATGGGGGCGCCAGTCTGGCTCAGTCAGAAAAGCACACCACTCTTGATCTGGGGGTCATGAGTTGAAGCCCCACATTGGATGTAGAGATTGCTTTAAAAAAAAGTTGGGGCACCTACATGGCTGTCGGTTAAGCATCCAACTCTTGATCTTGGCTCAGGTCATGATCTCGCGGTTTGCGAATTGAGACCTGACTCACACTGACAGCACAGAGCCTGCTTGGGATTCTCTCTCCCTTTCTCTGCTCCTCCCCCTGCTCACTCTCTCCCTGTCTCTCTCAAAATAAATAAATACATTAAAAAAAAATTTTTTTTAACGTTTATTTATTTTTGAGACAGAGAGAGACAGAGCATGAACAGGGGAGGGGCAGAGAGAGAGGGAGACACAGAATCTGAAACAGGCTCCAGGCTCTGAGCTGTTAGCACAGAGCCCGATGCGGGGCTCGAACTCACGGACCGTGAGATCATGACCTGAGCCGAAGTTGGACGCTTAACCGACCAAGACACCCAGGCGCTCCTAAATACATTTTTTAAAAAAAGGGACATAAAATTTTTAAAAAGAATGTATATGGTATGAATATATCATGTATAAAAGTTAAAAAGCTGATAATTCGGGGCGGGGGGCTGTGTGGCTCAGTTGGTTGAGCGTCTGATTCTTGATTTGGGCTCAGGTCATGATCTCACAGTGAGTGAGATCCAGCCGCTCATCGGGCTCAGCCCTGATGGCATGGAACCTGCTTGGGATTCTCTGTCTCTCTCTCTCTCTCTCTCTCTCTCTGCCCCTCTCCTGCACTTTCTCCCTCTCAAAAATAATAATAAATATAACTTCCAAAAAGAAAAAGAAAAAAAGAAAAAGCTGACAATTCAGTTAAGTAATTCAATGAAAATTGAGAGAGGTATATTGAAAATTTTAAGTACCGTGGTAAAAATAGAGCAGGATAAGAGACAATGTTATAGAGGGAGAATTGTACTGTTAAATGATCCAAATTGGGTAGAATTTTAAGTTTTATTTAAATTATAATGTGTATTAGACTAAGATAACAATAATGAGGTGAGGGTGAAATTAAACTTGTCACTCTGAAAGGCTTCCATTCAGTCTGCAAAATGGTTAATGTTTCCTTTGTTTTGAGCTATTTGACACCCAATAGTCATGGAGCATAATAATACAAATGCAGCCTCAGGTCCTAAATCCTTCAAATTATCCTTCAAGAAAAGAAACCAGGGTTCTTGGAGGGCAGCCAGTGCCAAATCTCCAGGCAGAGAAACTCCCGGTACATCTTGTTACTGACAGGAAATAGCAATTCTTTGGGGATTTCATGTATGGCGTTGGAGGAGGCAAACAGGCCAATTTGAGAAGAAAATGTTCACATTCAGGGACAGTTGTGCCACCACAAGCTGAATATTGAAATCAATGGCTGTAATCTACTGGAACAAGTTTTTGTTGTTTTTTTTTTTCTTTTAAGTGGGTTCTACACCCAATGTGGGGCTTGAACTCACGCCACTGAAATCAAGAGTCACTTGCTCCACTGACTGAGCCAGCCAGGCGCCCCCATGAAACAAGTTAAATCTATAAAAAATGCCTCGAATCCAGGATAATACGAAGAAAAGAGGTATTAACATGAAATACGTTTAAAATATAATTTCAGTGTAGAGGTAAATGATCAATGTATATTTATAACATTCAGAAATATTATTTACTGATTAAGCCAAATCATGAGAAGTTCATCTTAAAGCTGTGGTCATGACCTGAGTAAATGATCACAGATCATTACCCAACAAGGCAGCACTGCCCAATAGAAATAAATTGTAAGCCCCATATGTAACTTTAAATTTTCTAGAAGCCACATTTATTTATTTATTTATTTATTTTTAACATTTATTTTTGAGACAGGGAGAGACAGAGCATGAACGGGGGAGGGTCAGAGAGAGGGAGACACAGAATCTGAAACAGGCTCCAGGCTCTGAGCTGTCAGCACAGAGCCTGACGCGGGGCTCGAACTCACGGACCGCGAGATCATGACCTGAGCCGAAGTTGGACGCTTAACCGACTGAGCCACTCAGGCACCCCAAGAAGCCACATTTAAAAAGTAAAAAGAAACAGGTGAAATTAATTGAAATAATATATTTATTTAATCCAATTATTCAAAATATTATAATTTACACATGTGATCGATGTAAAATTATTAACGAGACTTTTCTCATCCTTTTTTTCATACTAAGACTTTGAAATGTGGTGTGTATTTTATTTTTTAGATTTTGTAAAAGCTTTTTTTTCATGTTTATTTTTGAGAGAGAGAGAGAGAGAGAGTGGGGTAGGAGCAGAGAGAGAAGGGGACGAGGATCTGAAGCAGGCTCTGCACTGACAGCACAGAGCCCAATGTAGGGCTCAAACTCACGAACCATGAGATCAGGACCTGAGCCAAAGTCCGATGCTTAACCAACTGAGCGACCCAGGCACCCCAGATTTTTCTTTTTAAGTAGGCTCCACATCCAATGTGAGGCTTAAAATCACAATCCTAAGATCAAGAATCACACGCTCTACCCACTGAGCCAGCCAGGCACCCCTGGTGTGTATTTTATAATGAGAGTTTATCACAATCTGGACCAGCCACAGTTCAAGTGTTCAATAGCCATATATGTCCACAGGCTCCCATGTTAGACAACATAGCCAAAGGCCTCAGAAATGAATTGCTTGGCTGAAGGATAACCATGAAAAAAACCCAATGCTTTTACAGTAACAAATTCCTCATAGGTCCAAGTTGCAAAGAGAGGCAAGATGTATCTAATGAAGAGGTGGGCATCATAGGAAATCACAAAAACATCTGTTTGTAATGATAATCAACATTTATTTAGCATTTTCCATGTACCAGACTCCGTACTAAGAGCTTCACAAGGGTTATTTCATTTACCTTAATCCTCACAACGCCTAATAAGGTAATAATAATGGCTGACATTGATGTAACCTATTTCTAAATATTTGCATCTATTAATGCATTTGATCTTATCTAACCCCACGATGTGGTTTCTGTTAATATTCCATTTTAAAGATCTAAGACAAAGAGATTAAGAGCCTTACCTAGTAAGTGCAGAACTAGAAGCTGGGCAAGCCTATTTGTAAAATATACATTATTTATTATTTTCTTCGCAGAAAGAGAAGGGTCATGGTGAATGGTTTTGTTTCAAATGCATTGCTGGCAGAAATTAAGCTGAGATCATTTATTTTAAAGTTTATTTATTTTGAGAGAGAGAGAGAGAGAGAGAGAGAGAATGTGCTTGCTTGAGCAGGAGAGGGGAAGAGAGAGGGTGGGAGAGAAAGCATCCCAAACCGGTTCCATGCTGTCAGGGAGAGCCCACCCAACGTGGGGCTCCATCTCATGAACCCAGAGATCACGACTTGAGCCAAAGTCAAGAGTCAGATGCTTAACTGACTGAGCCACCCAGGTGTCCCAAATCCGAGATCCTTTTATTTTATTTATTTTTATTTTTAAAAGTTTATGTATTTATTTGAGAGAGAGAGAGAGAGAGAGCATGGGCAGGGAGGGGAAGAGAGAGAGGGAGAATCTCAAGAAGGCTCCACACTGTCAGCACTGAGCCTGATTTGGGGCTCAAATTCATGAACTGTGAGATCATGTCCTGAGCCAAAATCAGGAATTGGATGCTAAACCGACTTAGCCACCCAGGCGCCCCTCTGAGACCCTTTTATACTGCTAAGTGATACCAGGCCACAAAAGATGTGATTTTGTAGTATTTGTAAATTTTTTTCTTCAGAGGTAAGATTAAGCAATCCTATCAAGAACCACTAAATTCCTCATAGCTCTGAAAAGGCCTTTGAAACAAACAAACCAATGAGAGATAAACTTTCTTTTCTGTTGTAATAACCTTGGGGAAACGTGCACCCAGGGTGTTACTGAGCCTGCTTTCTTACTGGTAGAAACCAAGGAAGGGAGATCTCATAAAATGCTGTCCCAGGCTTTTCGACTTTCTCCATACAGGGATCCAGTACCATTAAGATAGGTCTCAAAAGGGTCCCTAATTTCACTACCATTTTTTTTAAGATTTTATTTTTAAGTAATCTCTATACCCAACGTGGGGCTCAAACCCTGAGATCAAGAGTCACATGCTCTACTGACTGAGACAGCTAGGCACCTCAGTTCATGACCATTTTAGGGAGGACTTCAAAGTATAAGAATGTGTACCGTTTCCTTCTATTGAAAAATATTTTTTTAACTTATTTGGTTTTATAGAAAAATCCATCCTAAAACTCATATCAGGGGCGCCTGGGTGGCTTAGTCGGTTAAGCGTCCGACTTCAGCTCAGGTCACGATCTCGTGGTCCGTGAGTTCGAGCCCCGCGTCGGGCTCTGGGCTGATGGCTCGGAGCCTGGAGCCTGCTTCCGATTCTGTGTCTCCCTCTCTCTCTGCCCCTCCCCCGTTCATGCTGTGTCTCTCTCTGTCTCAAAAATAAATAAACGTTAAAACTCATATCAAATCTCAAGGGACCCCAAGTAGCCCAAACCATCTTAAAAAGAACTATATTGTTCTTGGTTTCAAAACCTAATCCAAAACTACGGTAGTCAAAACAGTTTGGTACTAGCATAAATGCGGACATAGACCAAAGGAAAAGAATAGAGCGTCTGGGAAAAAACCCTCATATATACAATCCAATTACTTTTTTAACCTTTGTTTTAATCAAAGTATAATTGACACACAATTTTATACTGGCTTCAGGTATACAACATGATGAGTCCACATTTATATACATTACCAATAATAAGTGTAGTTACCACTTGTCACCACACAAAGTTGTTACAATATTATTGACTATAGTCTCTGTGCTATACTCTCATCCCCATGACATACTTATTTTGTAACTGGAAGCTTGTACTTCTTAACCCCTTCACCTATTTTGCCCATCTCCCCAACTCCTTCCCCGCTGAACCACCCATCTGTCCTCTGTATTTCTGAGTCTATTTCTGTTTTTTTAATTTGTTCATTCGTTGTGTTTTTCAGATGCCCCATATATTTTTTAAATGTTTATTTATTTATTTTCGTTTATTTATTTATTTATTTATTTATTTATTTAAAAAAAATTTTTTTTAACGTTTATTTATTTTTGAGACAGAGAGAGACAAAGCATGAACGGGGGAGGGTCAGAGAGAGGGAGACACAGAATCCGAAACAGCTCCAGGCTCTGAGCTGTCAGCACAGAGCCCGACGTGGGGCTCGAACTCACGGACTGCGAGATCATGACCTGAGCCGAAGTCGGCCGCTTAACCGACTGAGCCACCCAGGCACCCCAATGTTTATTTATTTTTGAGAGAGAGAGAGAGAGAGAGCAGGGGAGGGGCAGAGAGAAAGGGAGAATCCGAAGCAGGCTCCAGGCTCTGAGCTGTCAGCACAGAACCTGATGTGGGGCTTGAACTCACAAACTGCGATATCATGACCTGAGCTGAAGTCAGATGCTTAAATGACTGAGCTACCCGGGTGCCTCTAGATGCCCCATATTCTTGCAGGCCCTTTCAGTAGGACTAGAAAATAGTATATCAGCTAGGAAATATACTTATGGATACACATCCACACACAAAAATAGATATCATGCACCTTCTAAGATGTTGGGCTGGAGTCAGTTCATATGGGCTTGAAAAAGCTCAATGTTGAATATTCAGGAATTCTTTGAGCAGCTGTTAAACTGATGGTAGTTTGAAATCAACCATAGTGGGGCGCCTGGGTGGCTCAGTCGGTTAAGCATCCGACTTCAGCTCAGGTCACAATCTCGCGGTCCGTGAGTTCGAGCCCCGCGCCGGGCTCTGGGCTGATGGCTCAGAGCCTGGAGCCTGCTTCCGATTCTGTGTCTCCCTCTCTCTCTGCCCCTCCCCGATTCATGCTCTGTCTCTCTCTGTCTCAAAAATAAATAAACATTAAAAAAAAAAAAAGAAATCAACCATAGTAGGAGTATTTATACCACAGAAGTCAGTAAATGCTACATATCAGTGTGGGCTTTTTAAATGTTTACCTATTATTTTTGAGAGAGAGAGCATGGGGGAGGGGCAGAGAGAAAGGGAGACAGAGGACCTGAAGTGGGCTCTCGGCTGAGAGCAGAGAGCCTGATGCAGAGCTCGAACTCATGTGAAATCATGACCTGAGCCGAAGTCAGATGCTCAACCAACTGAGCCACCCAGGTGCCCTATCAGTGTGTTTTGGTTTTTTTTTTAATTTTTTTTTTTAACGTTTATTTATTTTTGAGACAGAGAGAGACAGAGCATGAACAGGGGAGGGTCAGAGAGAGGGAGACACAGAATCTGAAACAGGCTCCAGGCTCTGAGCTGTCAGCACAGACCCCAACGCGGGGCTCGAACTCACGGACCGCGAGATCATGACCTGAGCCGAAGTCGGCCGCTCAACCGACTGAGCCACCCAGGCGCCCCTCAGTGTGTTTTTTTAATCAGAAAGCCATTTACCAGTACAACCACATATATATCACACACATATATCTACTCTTCTCTATATACGATAGTTAATACTATCTCTATCTCTTATACATACAGACATGCACATATATGCATCTATATACACCATGGGCTCACGCTTCTACCTTTAATTCTATTTCAACATCAGTTTGGTCTACTCTTTTCCATTTCCATATTTGTAACTGTCTTCTCCAACAGTAACTCGGCTCCCATTATTCTCCATATATTCACTTATTTATTCAATCTCCTGACCACAGGAGCCATCTGCTTGGCCCCATCCCCATAGACTCTGCCGGAGAGCACAGCCTCCTCTGCCCTGAGGGCCTACCAATCCTGACCTTTCAAACCACACTTCAGCCCTAGCCCTGGCCGCCCAGACCACCGGAGTTGCCTTCTTGGCCTGGGCCCCATCAGCTCTAAACTCATCAGCCAAATCTTAACTTTAGTCTTCACATTTCCCATGAAACAAGCCTGTTTCCCTATTGTTTATGAGCTCATGGTTTTGAGTGGTTAATTTAATTCATTCATATGGATTGCCAGATAAAATACAGGAAGCCGGTTCAGTTTGAACCCGGGAAAATACTTAGGCCAAAAAAGTATTTGTTATTTATCTGAATTAGAAATTGAACTAGATGTGCTGCATTTTAATTTGCCGAATCTGGCAATCCTAGTTAGAACTACAAACAAGCTTCCTTTAATCCTCAACAGTCCCTGGGTCATTTGAAACGTGGGCTGTAACTCCAGACTTCTGGCACACATTGGGCTCCTAGCTCTTCCTGCACTGAGTCCTATCCACCTCATACCTCTGCTTGGAAGGCACAGGTAAGTGCCCCGCCCCAGTCTCACTTTCTATACATCTTTTCTCCGTCCTTGTTCTGCACACACGGCTTTTGCTCTCCACCAAACAACTATCAGAGTTATAGACAGTAGTACACAGTCTAGTATACAGCTAGAGATTTTGTTTACTAATTAGTTCGTGTGTTTTTATCCTTGAATACTCATAAAGGAGAGGAGGCAGCCTCATCAATCCTCTGGGGAGCTTTACCTAGTTAGCCAGTCGTCTGTAGTATTTGCACAGAACCCACTGTATTCTTTTCATTCCTCCACCATGATTTTTACCTCCTTACATTGACAATGATCTGCGGCCCTCCCTGTCTGTCAGCCCGTGGACTTGTCAGGAAGCTGACGGCCAAACATCAGGGTCACATGGGGGCCAGACTGCGATGCACTCTGAGGGGAGGGGCCTCCTACTTGCACTTAACCTGATAGTTCCAGGTCCCCGGGGGCTGACATTTGTCTCCTGTTTGTGAAGCTCAGGGGTCTCGAGTCTGGGCTGCACCAGGCTAGGAGAAAAATTAAAGATTTGTTGTTTTTTTTTTTTATTAAAAAAAAAATTTTTTTTTGTTTACATTTATTTTTGAGAAACAGAGTGAGACAAAGCGTGAGCAGGGGAGAGGCAGAGAAAGAAGGAGACACAGAATCTGAAGCAGGCTCCAGGCTCTAAGCAAGCAGTAAGCACAGAGCCTGATGCGGGGCTCGAACCCACAAACTGTGAGATCATGACCTGAGCTGAAGTCGGATGCTTAACTGACTGACCCACCCAGGTGCCCCAAGGATTGGATTTTTCTAAAGAATTAGCTCTATTGGGGCGCCTGGGTGGCTCAGTCGGTTGAGCGTCCGACTTCGGCTCAGGTCATGATCTCGCAGTCTGTGGGTTCGAGCCCCGCGTCGGGCTCTGTGCTGACAGCTCAGAGCCCGGAGCCTGTTTCGGATTCTGTGTGTCTCTCTCTCTCTGACCCTCCCCCGTTCATGCTCGGTCTCTCTGTGTCTCAAAAATAAATAAATGTTAAAAAAAAAAAAAAAGAATTAGCTCTATTGAGATGGAATTAGCATACAATAAAATACCCACATAAATGTACAATTCAGTGAACTTTGACAAATGTATATACACATGTAACAGGAACCACAATCAAGATATAGAACATTTCTCACCCCGAAAGTTTCTGTTTGCCCCTTCTCAATCAATTTCTATTCCCAACTCCTGGCCACTGACAACCACTTAATAATTATATTACACTTATTAATGGATCTTAATATATATTTAACTACATACACTTAAATAACAGAACGTCTGCGTTTTCTTATTAAACCAAAAAGCAAAAGACTGCCTACAAAAAAGTACATGGTTTGACCATGTTCTTGTTTTACCCATTTTTTTCCAATTCTCCCCTTTTTTAGAGAATAAATTTGTCATTTGGCAAAAGAAAGAAAAGTGGAAAGCCTGCCTAATTTTCAAGAACAATAGTGGCAGTTGCCATTTATTGAGTAGCTACTGTGTACCAGGCACCATATTCACACTTTACATGAATCCGTTTTCTCATTTGATCCTCACAACATCCCTGAAAGGTGGGTATTTATTATTATCTTCATTTAATGTGTGACTCAGAAACACCCTGACCCCACCTAAGCGTGGTTAACACAAATGTACCGAACAGTATCATTAACCCAAACTCTGGAGAGCCTGGATGGCTCAGTCGGTTAAGCGTCCACTACTGATTTTGGCTCAGGTCATGATCTCAGTGTGCGGGAGTGAGACCTGTGTTGGGCTCTCCACTGACATTGCAGAGCCTGTTTGGGATTCTCTCTCCCTCCCTCTCTCTCTGCCCCTCTCCTGCTCACGCTGTCTCTCAAAATAAATAAACATTAAAAAAATAAACCAAATTTCTAAACTCTAAGCAACCCACCAAGAGCTTAAGTGATAGCAAATCCAGTCTTTCAATCAGGTCCCCTCCCCAGTTCTCAAAAATAACTAGACCTACCATTGTTACTCTGCAGTTCAAGGATTGCTGCCCTCTTCCAGGCCACTGGACTTTCCATTTGTGGCACACCATCTATGCTGGGCCCAACTCCGGCAAAGCTGTGCTGGGGCCCCTCCTCTCTTTCCAGGGCGTCAGAGTAGCTGGCAAAGATCTTCAGACATTCCTGGGATTCTGAAAACACTATCCCAGAAACAAAGGCCCTCTAGGGGGCAGTGTAGATTAACACGTTGGCCCAACCTAACAACCTACCCCTGCCCACGTTAAAATTCTGTTAACACATGAAAGTGAAAGCTTGAGGCTCAGAGAAGTTAAATAATGTGGTCACGATTGCCCGCTAGTCAATTGCAAGAATGGGATTCAATTTCAGTCTGTCTGACTTCAGAACAGTAACCGCTTTTCACGCTGTTGGGCTATCTTTCTTGACCATTCATTAGACTGAAGGGAAAAGGTCATAGCAAAAAGCAAATAAATAAATATATGTGGAGCAATTACTCTGTGCCAGGCCCCAATTATGATGTGAACAAAAGAGGAAAGATAGCACTTGAGGGAAGAAGTGTTCTTTGGGGAGATTCATGTGTAAGTTAAAGCAGAGAAGAGTTTGAGAAGAGAGGTGGTTTTGCTAATAACAGAGCATGCATTATAACCCAGACGGTCACTCAGGCATCCAACAAATATTCATGCTTATGATAGCCTCTGTGTGAGGCACTGAAATAGAGTGGGGAACTTATGATCTAGTGAGGTGTTAGTAGGAGATATCAAACGAATAAATGCATACTTAAATGTGTCATTACAGGTTGTGGTAAGTGCTATGAAAGAAACGAAGAACAGGCTGGGAGAAGAGAGAAAAGCAAGGGACCCACTTCAAGAGAAGAACTCTGAAGATTGAGAAGGAGCTGGAGATGTAAAGAACATTCCAGACAGAGAGCACAGCAAGTACAAAAAGCCCTTGAGGTAAGAAAAAGATTAGGGTTTGCGGGGCTGAAGGAAGGGCCAGTCTACCATGACAGGATGATACTGTATTTTCATACCGTTTAATATCAATGGCAAGGAGTTCCAAGAAAAGGTGACGAATTGAGCAAAGACACAAAAGTAGGAAAACTGTGTATAAGGGGGGTGGTGACATGTTTGGAGAGCTAGCAGACAACTCTGTGCTCTTAGGAATAGCAAGTAGTTAAGTGGTTGGATTTAAAACCCAGGCTGAGGATTTTGATTCTATTTGAAGCAAGATGGGGCTGAACATTTTTAAGCAGTGGAGGTGAATTTAGGAAGATGAATTTCAGAGAGCAAGTGGGATGGTCTAGAAGCAGGGATAACTGTTGGGACACTTTTGCAATAGTCCAAGCAAGAGAGAAGTAGGACATGTCTAATGGTGGTGGTACAGGGAAGGAATCAGTCCTTCCATAAATCCAACAAATGTAAAATCCCTGAAAAGGAAGAGCAAAGAATAGTTCTCCAGGGGGAATCTCTGGCAGGGAGGAAGACTGCAACAGCATCTGTGGGGCTTTTTGAGTTTCCATCTCCTTTGAGGGTTCTCTGCCTTGGGACCACCGACCCTTCATCAAAACACAGTAGCAAAGTCTCCCAGGAAGGAACACTAGACTCCTGGGATCCCAAGGACATGATGAGTCCAAGGGAGAGAGACTGGGAGGTTGTGGTGACAGTCATGGGGGCTAAGCATTCAAAGGAAGTTCTGGAATATAGACATTGGTCCCTCACCTTGCAGCTACTCTCACCCTCCCTGCTCTTCTGTGACCTTTAGAGGACATCATGCTGTGTTCTGTATATGTTCCCATTTGCTGGGCAGGGGTAAATGGAAATGGGTCAGAGGAAAGACAGACGGAAGAAGGTTTCCTGAGGACAAATGGATTGGATTTGGAATCTAACCTGATTAGATCTTGAGGAAAGGAAAGAGAAAAACAGAAAGTCATTATAAATAAGGCTGGGTATGGAAGGGGGTGATTTAAAATCTTCTATCTCCCTTTACACAGATCCTACCCTCCCTAAGCAACCTTCCGATGCTAATTTTGTTTCCAAAGTTGACTTTTCTATAGGGATGTCATTATATTTCTTAGGGTGAATTAGTAAGTTGGGCTCTTGTGACTTAATCACCACCTAGATGAAATGATAGAGTGAGTCAGTCCACAATGTTTTTTGAATCTGAATAGATGAATCTGCACAATGAAACTACCCTAAATCATCACTTATAAATGTGTCGCTGATGGTGTATTGAGAAATATCCAGCTTCATCAAGGAGAACCAGGAGTATCTGTAGAACTAGAGTATGACTAAGGAAAGTTGCAAATAAGTTAACTATATTATAATTTCTGGGAAAAAATACAAAAGTAGGGACATCTTTTATTTATGAGATATATATATTTATTAAAACATTTTTTCAGTTTATTTATTTTGAGAGAGAGAGTGCACAAGCAGGGGAGAGGCAGAAAAAGAGAGAGAGAGAGAGTCCCAGACAGGCTCCGAGCTGTCAGTGCAAAGCCTGATACACGGCTTCATCTCAAGAACCATGAGATCATGACCTGAGCTGAAATCAAGAGTTGGACGCTTAATTGACTGAGCCATTCCACGCCTGTATTTGTGACATATTTCTGGCCTTAGGACAGTACCTGAAACATAGCAGACCATCAATGAATATTTGTTAAACAAATGAAGAATGCCACTCAACACTGCCCTTCAATTTTCCTGCACACATTTAGTAAGTATTCTTTCCTGTCTCACTCTGAAACAATTCTTTTTTTTTTAATTTTTTAATTTTTTAAAATTTACATCCAAATTAGTTAGCATACAGTGCAACAATGATTTCAGGAATAGATTCCTTAGTGCCCCTTACCCATTTAGCCCATCCCCCCTCCCACAACCCCTCCTGTAACCCTCAGTTCGTTCTCCATATTTATGAGTCTCTTCTGTTTTGTCTCCCTCCTTGTTTTTATTTTTGTTTCCCTTCCCTTATGTTCATCTGTTTTGTCTCTTAAAGTCCTCGTATGAGTGAAGTCATATGATTTTTGTCTTTCTCTGACTGGCTAATTTCACTTAGCATAATACCCTCCAGTTCCATCCACATAGTTGCAAATGGCAAGATTTCATTCGTTTTGATTGCCGAGTAATACTCCATTGTAGATATATACCACGTCTTCTGTATCCATTCATCCATCGATGGACATTTGGGCTCTTTCCGTACTTTGGCTATTGTTGATAGTGCTGCTATAAACATTGGGATGCATGTGTCCCTTCAAAACAGCATACCTGTATCCCTTGGATAAAAACCTAAGTGCAGTTGCTGGGTCGTAGGGTAGTTCTATTTTTAGTTTTTTGAGGAACCTCCGTACTGTTTTCCAGAGTGGCTGTACCAGCTTGCATTCCCAGAGAGCACATTTTCAATCAAGAGCTTAGAATAGATATGGAATGTGAGAGAGAGAGAATGGGGATGAGCACGACTCCAAATCTTTGGCTTAAGCAGCCAAATGAACCCACTGTCATTTACTGACAAAGGAAAGGCTTTGGATAAGTTTTGTGTGAGCTGCCTGCTAGATATGTAGAGGAGACAGTTAGGAGGCAGAGTCTGGACATCAGTACAGTGTAATGGTTAGCAGGTTTACTCTTAGTATTTGCAGGGTCAGGACCAAGAGCACAAATGGTGGTCCATATACCACATGTCTAACTATATAAAGTTATAACTAACTTAACATCACACTGTTAGATAAAACATGTTCTGTCCTTCTGTCTTGATAAATATACCTTTACAACAATAAAACCTAAAAGGACACATAATGAAATTGTGATTTTTGTGGCCAAATTTTGGCTAAATATCACAAAAAAACCTGAATTTAATTACTATCATGCCTGACTGTTCCATTGATGGATCAGGGATGTTTAGACAAATTATAAAATACGTGATAAATGATTACATATTTATTCCATACAATTAACTTTTCTTGCCTTAGCAAAATCACTAATCATATTGTTATAATAAAATTTTTCACATAGTTTGTATCTGTGGGAATAATGAGCTAAAAAAGGATTGAGAATAAAAGATAATTGTATTCAAAATGTACAAAGTGTAAATATATTTTGATAAGTTTAAAATGAAACTGTTGGGGCGCCTCACTGGCACAGTCAGTAGAGCATCTGACTCTTTTTTTTTTCTTAATTAAAAAAATATTTTTTAAATGTTTACTTATTTTTGAGACAGAGACAGAATGCGAATGGGTTGGGGCAGAGAGAGAGGGCGGCACAGAATCTGAAGCAGGTTCCAGGCTCCGAGCTGTCAGCACAGAGCCTGATGCGGGGCTCGAACCCACAAGCTGTGAGATCATGACCCGAGCTGAAGTCGGAAGCTCAACCGACTAAGCCACCCAGGCGCCCCTTCTTAATTTTTTTAAATGTTTATTTATTTTTGAGAGAGAGAGTGACAGAGCACCAGCAGGGGAGGGACAGAGAAAGAGGGAGACACAGAATCCAAAGGAGGCTCCAGGCTCTGAGCTGTCAGCACAGATAGCTGGGATCAAAACCAGGAACCATGAGTTCGTGACCTGATTTGAAATCAGATGCTTAACTGACTGAACCACCCAGGTGCCCCTAGAGCATCTGACTCTTGATCTCAGGGTCGTGACTTCAAGCCCCACGTTGGGTGTGGAGCTTATTTTTAAAAATAAATAAATAAATGAAAAATAAAATCTTTAAAAAAAGGAAAAGAAGAAAATAGAAACTGTCAAAAATTGCTTTTTGTGTTTTAAATGTTATTTTTGCTTTAAAACATTCAGATTATTAAAATTCAAAATAACAAAGTACAAAAACATCAGAATTTTATTATATTAAAAAAAGGTTTTTTTAAACATTTATTTATTATTGAGAGACACAGAGAGACAGAGCATGAGCATGGGAGGGGCAGAGAGAGGAGTAGACACAGAATCTGAAGCAGGCTCCAGGCTCTGAGCTGTTAGCACAGAGCCCAACGCAGGTCTCGAACTCAGAAACCATGAGATCATGGCCTCAGCCAAAGTCAGACGGTTAACCGACTGAGCCACCCAGGCACCCCCCAAAATATCAGAATTTTAAATCAAAATTGTAGAAACAATGCAGGAAATACAAAGTTAGCCTTTAAAAACCAAATTGTCTTATTAAATATTTTTATACAAATAAAGTTATTCCCAATGCATTCCCAATTCATTGAGTATTGACAATGTAAAGAACCAGTTTTTCCATTCATTACACCTAGACAAACACACACATGATATAAAATTTCACGGTCAAAAGAATTGTTTAGCATTGCGGAATTTTTTTTCGGCCACTATGGGAAATTGTACTAAATCACCAATTGTTTCCACACCTTGAATCGGAACAGGTAAAGAGGCAATTAAAAAAAAAAAACCAAAAACATTCCTGCATGGTGCACCTGGGTGGCTCAGTTGGTTAAGCGTTTGACTCTTGATTTTGGCTCAGGTCAGGATCTCAGGGTTCATGCAGTTGGGCTCTGTGCGGACAGCACGGACCCTGCTTGGGATTCTCTCTCCCCTTCCCTCTGCCACTCCCTCTCCTTTTCTCTCCCGCTCAAAGTAAGTAAATAAACTTTAACAACAACAACAACAGTAAAAAGGAACATTCACTACTACTGGGAAATAATACTTGGTTATGCAAGAATATGTTGCACCTGTGCTAAAGAACTGAGCCACCCAGGTACCCCAAAACTCAGTAAGTATGTAATACTAACTCCCCGTTCTCCTTTGCCCCAACCCCTTGCAACAGCTCTTCTACTTTTTGTCTCTGATTTTAAATCCTTTAGGTACCTCAGATAGGTGGTATCACACAGTATTTATCTCTGTGATTTATGTATTTCAGTTAGTATAATGTCTTTGAGGCTTATCTATTGTGTAGCATGTGTCAGATTTTCCTTCCTTTTTAAGACTGAGCAATATTCCATTGTATGTATATGCCACATTTTGTTTGTCCATCCATCCTTCAATGAATGCTTGGGTTTTTCCCATCTCTTGGTGATTATGAATAATATTGCTGTGACTATGCGTATGCAAATATCTGCTCAAATCCTTGCTTTCAATTCTTTTGGTGCCTTTCCGTTTGAGGACACAGAGCAAAAGATATGGAGTTTGAATAATGCTAGTTATAAAAGTAAATAGAGTTGTACTTAAAAAATTTTTTTAATGTTTTATTTTATTTTTGAGACAGAGAGAGACAGAGCATGAGCGGGGGAGGGTTAGAGAGAGAGGGAGACACAGAATCCGAAGCAGGCTCCAGGCTCTGAGCTGTCAGCACGGAGCCCGACGTGGGGCTCGAACTCACAGACGGTAAGATCATGACCTGAGCCGAAGTCGGAAGCTCAACCGACTGAGCCACCCAAGCGCCTCAGGGTTGTACTTTTTTAAAGTTTATTTATTTATTCTATTTAGAGAGAGAGAGCGAGCAAGCAGGGAAGGAGCAGAGAGAGAGGGAGAATCCCAAGCAGACTCCTCACCATCAGCACAGAGCATGACAAGACACGAACCCACAAACTGCAAGATCATGACCTGAGCTGAAATCAAGAGTTGAATGCTCAATCAACTGAGCCACACAGGCACCCCTAGGGTTGTACTCTGTGATGAGGGCTGGATCTTGAAAGATAGAGAAATCTATGTGTTCTTTAATATATAGTGTGTGTGTGTGTGTGTGTGTGTGTGTGTGTGTAGAGAGAGAGAGAGAGAGAGAGAGAGAGAGATTGATTTTCGCCAGGGCAGGACCCTTCTTGGATGGTTTTAATGGGCCTAAATATGTAAATGGTATTAGAACTGGGTGGGTACAGGGGCGCCTGGGTGGTTCAGTCCGTTGAACGTCTGACTTTGGCTCAGGTCATGATCTCACCGTCTGTGAGTTCGAGCCCTGTGTTGGGCTCTGTGCTGATAGCTCAGAGCCTGGAGCCTGCTTCTGATTCTGTGTCTCCCTCTTTCTCTGTCCCTCCCCTGCTCATGCTCTGTCTCTGTCTGTCAAAGATAAATAAACGTTAAAAAAAAAAAGAACTGGATGGGTACAGCAATGAGTGTAGATAGAAAAGAGGTTGAAGGGCTGTGCCTGGGACAGCTAGAAATCGGAAAGAGAAGGGAGAGCAAGAAAAGAAACCACGAAGAAACACCAGGAAAGTATGGAGACTTGGAAGCCAAGTGAAATCCAATACCGGGGAATGATCAACAAGGCCAAATACTGCCAAGGGACTAAATAAAGGACTGAGAATTTGCCACTTGAGACAACAAAAGTAGAAATTACTGGTAACATTAAAAAAAAAAAAGGCAGTTTCAGCGAGGACTGGGGATGAAAGCCTGGCTGTAAAGGGTTCAAGAGAGAATGAGAAGAAAGGGCAAATAGAGGATTTGGCCAGCTCTTTACAAGAGTTTTTCTACAAAAGAGAGCAGAGATGTGGGACGGAAACTAGGGGAGGATGTGGTGGAGTGAAAGAAGTCTTGTGGTTTTTGTCTGTTGTTGTCTTGTAACAGTGGCATGACCACTGATGGTTCTGCATCTCCAACCCTGCCCACAGACATATATCCAAGCGCATCCATTTGGATGTCTCATAGGGAAATTAAAATTAACCCGTCCCAAACAGAACTTTCGGTTCTCTCTCCCTCTTTTCCCAATCTGTTTCTTTCCTTAGTCTCCATCTTTCTCAGTAAGCATCTTTGCCAACCATTCAAACTGAAGGCCATTCCAGATTCCTCTCTTTCCCTCACTCCTCATAAACAAAGCATCGCCCTGTTGGTTCTGCTTCCAAAATGTATCCTTAATCTGTTCACCTTTACTACTGGGACTGCTGCAATAGCTTCTCTGTCTTCCTTCTTGCCTCCCACCACCTTTTCTCTACGTGGTGGCAGCAGGAGTGTAAATCAGATGATATCATATGACCACTTAACGCTTTTCGGTGGTTACCTGTCACACTTTAAATCCCCACTGCTTGCCTTGAGCTATAAAGTCCTATATTATCTGGCCCTTTTCTCCTTCTCCAACCTCATCTCCACCACCTGCCCTGCCTTGCACCACATTACAGAAACACTGACCTTCTTCCCACCCCACTGCATCCTGCCTTTTTTTTTAGGCCTAATTATTTTGTATGCCAAAGATACAAAAAAGTATAGAGAATTTTATAGAAAACCATGTGCCTATTACCTACATCTAACACATTAATGTTTAGCCACATCTGTCCATTAAAATATGTTGTTCTCTGAATCTCTGTTAGCTGGGAAAGTGCCCAGCACATAATAGGTGCTAATCAATCAATGTTGATGTATGCAGCTTACTATGCTGATGTATGAAGTTTTAATTCATTCATTTACTGGCTGTATATTTTTTGTGTGTGAATATACCGTAATTTGTTTATCCATCTTTCTACTGTTGAACATTTAGGCTGTTTCTGATATTTTATCATTATAATAGTGTTGCAATGAACATTGGCAACATAGTGTTAAAGAGGTCAGATTTGGTGGCTCGGGTGGGTTAAGCGTCTGACTTCAGCTCAGGTCTTGATCTCACCGTTTGTGAGTTCGAGCCTTGCGTCGGGCTCTGTGCTGACAGCTCAGAGCCTGGAGCCTGTTTCGGATTCTGTATCTCCCTCTCTCTCTCTGTTGCTCCCCTGCTTGTGCTCTGTCACTCAAAAATAAATAAACATTAACAAATTTTTTTAAGAGGTCAGATTCTATGGTAGTTTTTAAGTTTATTTATTTATTTTGAGAGAGAGCACTCAAGCTTGGGCGGGAGAGGGGCAGAGACAGAATCCTAAGCAGTCTCTATGCTGTCAGTGCAGAGCCCAATGCAGAATCCAACGCCTGGCAATCTCATGAACCATGAGATCATGACCTGAGCCAAAATCAAGAGCCAGTTGCTTAACCAGCTGAGCCACCCAGGCACCTCTAAGAGATCCGTTTCTGGAGCAGACTACTTGGGATTGAATTCCGGGCACCATAATTTCCAAGTTGTGTCACTTTGGTCAAGTTACTTAAAGTCTCCATGTCTGTT
This sequence comes from Panthera leo, assembly GCF_018350215.1. Taxonomy (NCBI): domain Eukaryota; kingdom Metazoa; phylum Chordata; class Mammalia; order Carnivora; family Felidae; genus Panthera; species Panthera leo. Next base: position 30,891,717 of record NC_056686.1, read on the forward strand.
TCCTGAATTATAAAATGAGGGTAAAAATAGTAACTTTTCATGGTATTGTTAGTAGGATTAAATGGGTTAAAATATATAAAAAACCTTATCTCAATGAATATCAACTATTATTATTGTGAGGAATTGCTGAGTCACAGGACATGTGTATATTCAATTTTATTAAGTGATTACCAATTAATGCCTCCACCAGCAATATATAAGTTCCATATTTCTAAATCCTAAAACATGGTACTAATGGGTATAAAATTATGTGTGTGTATATATATTATATATAACATATATATTATATATGCATATATAATATATGTGCATATATGCATATATATTATATGCACATATATGCATATATATTATATGCATATATGCACATATATTATATATGCATATATAATATATATGCATATATAATATATATGTTATATGTAATATGTATATAATATATATATAAGTTTATTTAATCTCTACACCCAATATGGGGCTGGAACTCATGACCCTGAGATCAAAAGTCAAATGCTCTTCTGACTCATCCAGCCAGGTGCCCCATATATTGTTTTAACTTGTACCTTGCACAGTGAAGTTAAACATCTTTTCACGGGTTTATTGGCCATTCTTATTGATGTTTTGGTGAACTAGCTCTGTATATCCTTTATTTACTTTCCTACTGGATTGTTTGCTTTTTTTCCTTTTGATTTGGGGAACTTTTCGGATATTAATCTTTTGGCGGTTTTATATATTTGAATACCATCTAGTTTTTGGCTTGTCTTTTTGTTGCATCTTCTTAAACTTCTGTTGTTACAGAATTAACTAATTTTAATGCAGTCAAATCTAACAATATTTTCTCACACGGTTTGTGCTTTCTGGGTCTTATTTAAGAAATTCGTCCCTATTTTGATATCCTAAAGAAACATTTCCTGAAAAATATTTCGGGGCCTGTAATCCACCTGGGATTTATTTTTTGATATGGTTTAAAGTAGAAATCTAAATCTTTTTTCCTATTGAAAAAGTTGCCTCAGCCCCATTTCCTGTAGAGGTCATCCTTTCCCTACTGACTTGTAGTGCCCAATTCTTATAAACCACCTTCCCACGGACCTGGTCTTCGTAACCTTTGCTTATTTTCTTTCCACCGGGGGATCTTTATTCTCTCTTCCTTCCGATCGCAGCTTAAGCGTCAGGCCGCTCCTATCTAGGTTATGTCTACATGTATGTCCGGCTCGGTGACCCCGTGACTCCAGAGAGTCTGGAAAGGCTGAGAGAAGTAGGTGTTTGGCCAGCTGCCGCCAGGCTGTTGCCAGGGCGGCTGTCGGTGAGGCCGCCGAGAGGAGGAGCACCCAGAAACCCGGTGACGGAATCCGGCCCGCGCCCGCGTCGCCAAGGAGTGCGTCACCACGTGTGGTCGAACGGGGGCGGGGCCAGGGCTGAATCACGTGGCTTGGTTGCCTACGCGCTGCTGGGCCGTGGGAAGATGGCGGACGGAAAGGGAGAAGCCGCCGCCGCCGCCGGGGCCGGGGCTGAGGCTCCGGCAGGAGCCGGAGCCGGGGACGGAACCGAGACTGAGTCCATGGCTCGGGGTCATCGCCCTGCATCTCCGGCTCTGGGAGCCCCGGGACTGCGACCGTGTCTGTGGCAGCTGGAGACAGAGCTGAGGGAGCAGGAGGTGTCGGAGGTCTCATCTTTGAACTACTGCCGGAGCTTCTGCCAGGTGAGGGGCTGACTGGCTGGCTGAAGGCGGCGGGGTGGGGAGGCCAGGGGAAGAGGCCTCGGATCGGTTGCCGCAGCCGGGGCTGGACTGAGAGGCGCCACATCCGTGTCTCGCCGCGCCCCCAGGCCGGGAAGGCCCAGCTCGGGAAGCTCGACCGCTGGCCCCCCTTCACCACTGCCCGACTTTGGTCACCGCCAGGGCGGGTTGCGCTGGGCCAGACTGAGAGCCCGGAGGGCGCCGGCGGCTCCCTGGAAGGGCCGTGCCCTGTCGCCGTTGCCTGTCCCCCTGCCGGGTGGTTGGTTGGAGCGCCATTGCCTCCAGAGAGATTGATTGCTCGTTCCTGCTGGGAGATCCTTTTTTGAGTGCAGATCTCCAAACTGGAAAACCTGAGTTTTCCTGAATAATCCGGAGATATGTGTTGGGGCCAGAGACTTCTCTTTGGAGTCAACGTCATCTGGGCCCCTAAAAGGTCTGACAGTTGGCTTTGAAAGGCGTCTTGGGCTTTCTCATTAGTGATTGCGGAGCCCATTGGTTGGTTGTGTTTTTTTTTTTTTTTTTCTTATTTTATTTATTTATTTTTGAGAGGCGGGGTGGGGAGACTTTTAAGCTGTTCTTTCTCTTCTTCTGGATTCCTTTGAGGATTGTGCTATCAGCAGTGAGGCTAGTGAGCTAGTGGTGGCTATTTAGGGTCTTTGAGTGGAAGAGGATTGAGAAAGATGTGGAGTGTGGTGTCTTGGCAGTGGTATGACCATTTCTGTGCTATAGTGGGTCCTAACCTGTGGTTACGTACATATTTATTGGTATGTTTATAGTCTCCATGGTCACTTCCAGATTTTTGTCTATAAATTTAAAGATATGCCATTATTATTTCTACTTCTGCTATATTCTATCGGGTTTCAGGACCAACCCTCTGCTCCTCACCTGGTGTATCTGAGAGAAGGCAAAATAATGGTAGTATGTTGGTACTTGGACTCTTGATGAGTAGTTGAGTGTGCCGAATACATTGCGCTGTTGCAAAGTTGTAATTGGGGGGAACAATTTGCTCTCTTAGTCCAGTGGAAAATAAAAAATTGGCTTGCTTTCTTGCTTTTCTCCTTCCTCTTTGCTGAGCAAGAGACACCTCATCTCTTTGAATGGAATTTTGTCCATGCTCATCTTTTCTATACATTGTATCATTAGCAGTTTTTATGTCTACAACCTGCAGCATTTGTCTGCACTAGGAAGTGTCCTGGTGTAATTCTTCTTTGCTTCTATGCTAGTAATGAGCATTGGTGCTTAATACATTTATTCTGCGAACTTTTACTGACTGCATTGGATGATGCCAGGCACTTCCTCGAGTGCTGAGGAAACGTAAGACAGCACTTACCCTTGATGAGCTTACAGTTGGAAGGAGGTGGTAGACGTAACAGTATTTCCAGAACAGTTTTGGTAATGATGGAAAAGGAGGTGTTGTAGAGACAGTGGTAAGGGGATAGCCATCATGGCACATCCTAATGGAATGGAATGACAATTAACTAGTAAAAACAAATTGAAAGTTTAACTGTGGACCGTACTGTGTACTTAGAAGTAACTGGGAGAGGCCTCTTTAGATAGGGTGGTCCAGGAAGGCCCTAAGGCTGAAAGGTAAAAAATGAGTCTTGGGACTGTTGGGGGAGGGGAAGGGAGCATTTGAATGCCAAAGGTAGAGATGAGAAGGAAAATTGAAGCTTTGGGAGAATGGGAAGCTGATTGGACAGGAGTAGTGGGGAGGACGACAGGAGAAGAAATCTGGGTTTGGGGAAGTCTTCTAAGCTTGTGGTATTGTCTTAGAAAGATAACAAGAATGGATGTAACTACTTAAGTTGAAGCTTGTCAGAGGATACCATGTATATATCTACATATCTATATATTTTGCTTTATGCCTAGTGCTTGCAGCCCTCATCTCATTTTAACTGAATGTTTTAATGTCTTGAGTCTTGGTGACACCTAGAAATGTAAGGGCACAGAGGAATTTAAAAAGCAAAGTACTTCTGTAATTTGTCTTTTCTGTGAAGATTTCCTTTGGCCTGAGGTTTTTCCCCAAACACTTTTTTGGACGAATAAATGTAATAAGATGTTCCTGTAATCATGATGTGTTATAATAGGAAGCACATTGGATTGGGAGCTAGTTGGGTCCCATTTGTGACTCTACCGCTTATTAGTTAATAACCTTGGACACACTGTGCCTATGGAATTTATTTTGTTTCCTGGCCTTTATCTCCTTATAATGCCTTATACAAACAGTAGAAGAGAAAGTTTATATACAACTCTTCACGATATTTGTCAGAATATTTTGGTCACATTTTTTCCCAGTAGTCCAGATAAAATCAACTCATGGTGCCCTTGTTCACCAAATACAGAAAAAAAATTCAACATTTTATGATGAAGGAGGAACAATTTCACCATTCAGATTTGGTTGGATAGCTCTTGGTTTCACATTTGAAAGGCAGAATAAGATTTATTCATCCACTCTTTGTGGTGTGCCTGACATTGCACTAAGTGCTGGATATAGGAACATGCCCTCTAGGAGCACTTAATGTGTAAAGATAGGTAGTAGCATCATAAAGGCCTGATTTGTGCTCTCCGGGATACTTAACTGCCACAAAAGTATTTTCATCAGGTATTTAGTTTAGAAATCTAGAGATTTAGATGTACCAAGCACATCCCTCCTGCAACAGGCTGGGGCCATATTCTCTCCAGCTCTTGCAGTACCTAAAAGAAATGGGTCTATCTTTGGAATTGCACCAAATCAAGAAATAAACCAACATATGAAAGGATAGAGTAGCTTGTCTCATTCTGGGCATGTTTTCAATTTTCAGAAGTTTGTGAAGATGATAAAAATGAAACTTGAAAAGTAATAGTTACTAAGAAAATGATACTTAGATCAACTTGTGTTCAGTGAGCATTTGTATTCAATGACAATGGGATGTGGCTTTTCCCTCTTTTCCCTCAATTTCTTTTCTGAAAACACTGTCTGCCAAACAGTGTGGATGAGATTAACTCCAGAAAATAGTCTTTCTTTGTTTTGTTGAAAAATTGATGGCTATCCTCTCAAGTTTTTGCTATATTTGGGGAATCAAGATTCCTAAAGTTTTACAACTGGTAGTTCTATTTGTAATACAAATTTTGAAAGCTTTTTAAGTAACATTAACAGACTTGAAATTATTGGGTGAATGATTATACTTTGAGAATACCAGGCAAAGTAGTTTTATGAATAAATCTTGTTGATATGAAACTTTTAGGTTCTAGACTAATAGTGACTTTATAGATTTTTAAGTGTTAAAGTAAGTAAGTACTGCATATATTTCAGTTTCTCCTGGATTTGTGATTGAATGCAAAGGGTCTGCTGGCTTCACCATTTAAACTAGCTATGTGACCTTGGGTACGTTATTTTCTTTAACCCTTAGTTTTCTCATTGGTAAATGGAACAATAATAGTACTTACTATTATCTATGTAAACATATTGTTTATGGACTAAATAAGACAATCTAAAAAACAGTGTTCCCGGAATTGTCCTAGTTTTCCAGATTTCTTAGCCTTCGAATAGAAAGTCTTCACCCCCTTACCTCCAGTTTACTTTTCAGCTCTTACCTAGCCAATCCCATCACCATAATCCTACTCTTATTCAGAGGTATTTTACTTGGAGTCCTTGGACCAAAATTTCTCCAAGTGCATTATTTTGGGAAAGCTGACTTTAATTTTCATTTGATGCCTCAAGATCCAAGGTACATATTAGGCTTCGGTAAATATTTACCAATTGATTGATCTCCAAAAGGATACTTTAGCAAGATCTCAGGTCAGGTAGTCTGCCTTTGCCTTTCATTGTGCTGTTCTCTCCTTTTTTCTCTCATTTTCTTTATGGCGAATTTTCCTTGTTCAGGGCCCAGTGCAAACACCGTCTCCTCTGTGAAGCTTTCTCTAATTTCTCTAGACTTCCTCTTAGATGTTTGTCTTCTTTTGATGCTTTGTACATACTTTTAACTCTTGCTTTTCTTGCTGTCACTGGCTTAGTCCAGGTTTCATAAATAATGTCCTGTTGCAACAATCTCTTCACCAAGCTCCCTTGCTTTCTGACTGACTTTATCTACACTCCATTCTGGTATTCTTTCTAAATTGTAAATATAATCTCATTAGTCACTTTGTTCCCTGAAATTCTTCAATGGTTTCTTACCCCAAAGACAAGATAGAATTCAGACTTACCAGCCTCACCTGGCAGACAAAGCCTTTTAGAATTTGGACACTGCCCCCACTCCCCTTCCCCAGCTCCCACCTTTCCAACCTTTTTTCTTTTTTTTTTTAAATACCTTTACTACAGTATCCATCTCTAAGTCTGCCTGATTAACCTAGGGTCCTCCCTTCTCCATCTGCTTATTTATCCTTTAAGACCAGCTCAAACATTAAGTCTTTGAGAAGTGTTTTATGATTGCAGCAGACAGAATGAGGTGATTCTTCGTGTACTCCGGTAGCATCTTGTACATAATTGTGGTACCTGAATAGTTGTTTCCATGTTTGTCTCTTGTATTGGCTAGCAAACCAACAAGAGTAGAGGTCTTAGTCTTTTTTTGTATACTTGGCACCTAGCAGTTAATACAATGCCTGGCACACAAAGCTAATTTGTTGAATGAGTTATATTGTAGAACTTCATGATGTACTGAAGAGGTTAGTACTTCAAAAGAAACACTTGATGTAAAATCTGATGTAAAAAGCAACTTTATCATAAGAAACAGGATAAAGGAACAGGATAGACACTCTTTGCTCATTTCTTGGAGGCGTACTTGTGAACTTAGCCTACATTCATACAATGTACACATTTACATGTGTGGAATGAGGAGTAGTGTTGTTGGAGGGAGAAAATTAGAGGCATTATAGCATTGAAGAAGAGTTAGCAGCCTAATAAGGCAACAGTTTGGAAATGTTGAGATGGGGAGGATCAGTTAATTCCTTGAGATTGGTGACCATGAAAACTCTTGAGATTTACTTCTTATTTTAAAGGATTTTTAATACATTACCTTTCTTTTTGTGCATTCTAAATAGAAACTAGATGACAGGTGGTTATAATGGCATAAACTAGCTTTGTACTGCATATGACCAAAACATAATTATAAATGTGACTATGAAGCAGTGGGAATTTTGGATGCTGTCATTTACTTGGTACCACCCAGTCTCTTTCATACTAGTGATTTTTGTGTCTACCTGTGCTTCATGCTCTTCTGAACAATTTTAATAAAAAATCTAAGTAGAAAGCACCACTTATTTCAAGTCTGCAAAGGCATTGGTCAACTAAAGTGTGCTTTGTTTTCACTTAGTTCTAGACACCTGTCACCTCTCCCAGAGGCCTTCCTTGACTGACTTGTCTAAAACAACACTTCCCCATCATCTTCAACTCCTGAACACTGCTTTATATTTCTCTAAATCACCGACTGCTATCTGATGTCTATGACAAATATGTCTATTTATCTGTCTCTGCACCTGGAATGTAAGCATCAAGAGGGTGTTGACTGTTTTGTTTACCCAGTGCCTAGAATTGTCCCTGGCGCTTAATGGGTACTCAGTCAATATTTGTTGATCTTTTATCTCCTTCCTTCCTTAAATCTCTGACTAGACTTCTTAAGAGTAACAAGTCTTACCTTTCTTTATTAAGAAATAGGGACATGTTTTGGTCAGCCAGTTTATGCTGCTTCCGAACAGGGATCAGGTCTTACTGTTCTTTGTATCCTAATTACTAAAGAGTAGAACTAACTTTTATTTATGGTTTCTTTTTTTTTTTTTTAATGTTTATTTTTGAGAGGGGGAGGGGCAGAGAGAGAAGGAGACAGAGAATCTGAAACAGGCTCCAGGCTCTGAGCTGTCAGCACAGAGCCTGACATGGGGCACGAATTATGGACAGGACATTATGCCCTGAGCTGAAGTCGGAGCTTAACCGACTGAGCCACCCAGGTGCCCCTTATTTATGTTTTCTAAGAATTTCCCATGGTTGCTTGTATTCCACAAATATTTAAAGAGATTTTCAACAGGGTTTGCTTAGCCAGGTTGAAACATTTATTTTGGATATGGTTGATATCATACTGGGAAATTTGAACGTAGATAAGGGATTGAGCAAGATTGTATACAAAAAAATAGATTCCTAAAACTTTTGTTGATCCCTAAAGCCAACATATAAACCATTACATGAAAAATTAGAGGGGTTATTTATTTATCTGTCAATCTTTCTATCTATCTATCAACTAATCAATCATCTTTTATGTGCCAAGCACTCAGGTAGATGGTGTTGTTTTTTATTTTCATTTTACAGATAGAAAACTGAGGCTCAGGGAAATAAACTTTCCCGGGGTCACACAGCGAGTAAGCTGTGACAGAGTCTTCAGATTCCAAAGTCCATGCTCTTTTTCCTAGATCAGCATTTCCTAAACTGTTTTGTTCCATGAGTTATATGTATTAGTAAGTACTTACTGAATTAAGGATTCTGTGTTCATGTAAGTTAGGATAATGTTGGGATAAATATTTTTTTATGTGTCATATATGTTAAGATGCATTGTGAACCTCCTAGAGAGACATTGTTATGCAGCATTTGCCAAACTTAGCAGGTCTGGGACATTTAATATTTTGCTGTGTTCTAAACCTGATATCATCCCCAAATTACATGTTTTTCTTTCATTATAGTAAAGCAAAACACTATGTGGAAGAGTGGATTGCTTTATGTTTCTATATACCACTGAATTTTGATTCCCTACTTTCAGCCTAAAACATGACTGTGAGCTTTTTATGAAAAAAATTTCCCTCCAAGTTTTTGCAGGTTTTGAATTATACTTATTGTCACATATGAAAAGTATTTCAATGTATTATAACTTTTGTAAATTGGAAATGAATACTATTTAGACATATCTTGAGGTCAAGGTTATTCATCTGGGTTTACCTTTATCTCTGCAGCATAGCTAGCTTGGGAACTAATGTATTTGTCTATTTCTTCTCGCTTTTGTGCTATGTCTGAATTTTTTAATTTTTTTTTTTTTTTAAATGCCTTTCTTGTCCTTTTTGGGAGGGATCTATTAGTTCAGCATGCTGACATTTGATTTCATAGTATTTTTACTCCGAAGGAAATAGTCGGAGTGTGTCACATTAGCCAGCACAATAATGCTTTATTAATATAGACACGTGTTAAGAATTATTACTGGGTATATTGGAATGAATGGCCTAGCTTGGGAATTGCATTTTTGTGATACATGGTTATATAAAATAGGTGTATTTTTATTCATAATTTCATTTACTTTAATTTGCTTTTTTAACATATATGCTTAGAATACATAAAGTATCTTAAAATAATAAAACTGAATATATATATGTATATATAGATAGATATATATTTAAAGTTTTGTGACTCCTGCCTAGTATGTGCTCATTCTAAAAGCTTAAGACAAGATGTCTAAGTGCAGAAAGTGAAACCGCCATGTAATCTCACTGTGAATAGCTTGATGTATTGTTCTGATTTTTGGGAAAATATGTATATAGTATACGTGTATATATAAGGATTAAACCTAAAAAAACTATTTGAGTATAGTTGACACACAGTGTTACATTAGTTTCAGATGTACAACATAGTAATTCAGCTTCTCTATATGTTATGCTATGCTTACTCCAAGTGTAGCTACCATCTGTCACCATACAATGCTATTATAGTGTCACTGAGTATATTCCCTTTACTGTGCCTTTTATTCTCATGACTTATTCATTCTATAACTGGAAGTCTGTATCTCCCATCCCCTCACCCTTTTTTTCCTTTGCCCTACCTCCCTTCCCCCTGGCAACCATCTATTTGTTCTTTGTATTTATAGGTCCAGTTCTGCTTTTTGTTTGTTCATTTGTTTTGTTTTTTAGAATCCACATATGAGTGAAATCATAAGTTAGTTTTCTTTCTCAATCTGCCCTATTTTAATTAACATAATACCCTCTAGGTCTGTCCATGTTGCACATAGCAAGGTCTTATCCTTTTTTATGGCTGTGTAGTATTCCATTGTGTGTATGTATATGCATTTGTCTGTTAATGGCCACTTAAGTTGCTTCTATATCTTTTTTTTTTAAATATTTATTTTTGAGAGAGAGACAGAGCATGAACAGGGGAGGGGCAGAGAGAGAGGGAGACACAAAATGTGAAGCAAGCTCTAGGCTCTGAGCTGTCAGCACAGGGCCTGATGTGGGGCTCAGACCCACGAACTGTGAGATCAAGACCTGAGCCCAAGTCGGTTGCTAAATCGACTGAGCTACCCAGGCATCCCTGTGTCTTGGTTATTGTAAATAATGCTGCAGTAAACTTAGGAGTGTCTATCTTTTTGAGTTAATGTTTTTTCCTTAGGTAAATACCCAGAAGTGGAATTATTGGATCAAATGGTATGTCATTTTTTTTAAGATTTTTTTTTTTTTAAGTTTATTTATCTTTGCGGCGGGGGGGGGGGGGGGGTTGAGGGAGAGAGAGGGAATTCCATGAGAGATCATGAGCTGAGCTGAAATCAAGAGTCAGATGCTTAACCAACTGAGCCACCCAGGTGCCCACTGCATCAAATGGTACTTCTAATTTTAGTTTTTGAGGAGCCTCCATACTGTTTTCCACAGCGGCTCTACCAATTTACATTCCCATGGTGTACAAGGGTTCCTTTTTCTCCAGCATTTATTATATCTTGTCTTTTTGGTTCTAGCCAATCTGACAGATGTAAGGTGATATCTCATTGTGGTTTTGATTAGCATTTCCCTGATGATTAGAGATGTTGAGCAATTTTTCATGTGTCTGTTGACCATCTGTAGATTTTCTTTGGAGAAATGTCTGTTCAGGTCCTCTACCCATTTTTTATTTGGATTTGTTTGTTTTTTGGTGTTGAATTGTATAAGTTGTTTATATATTTGAGATATTAACCCCTTATCAGATATGTCATTTGCAAATATCTTCTCCCATTCAGTAGGTTGCCTCTTTGTTTTGTTGACTTATTCCTTCGAAATGCAAAAGGATGTAGTCCCAGGAGTTTACTTTTGCTTTTGTTTCCCTTGCCTTAGGAGATATATCTAGAAAAATGTTGGTGGGGCTGACGTTAGAGAAATTAATGTCTGTATTCTTTTCTAGGATTCTAGGATATTTAGGTCCTTAATCCATTTTGAGTTTATTTTTGTGTATGTTAGAGAGTGGTCCAGTTTCATTCTTTTGCATGTAGTTGTCCAGTTTTCCCAGCACCATTTACTGAAGAGACTGTCTTTTCTCCGTTGCATATTCTTGCCTCCTTTGTTATAGATTAATTGACCATATAAGCGTGCATGTATTTCTGGACTCTTTATATTGTTCCGTTGATCTGTGTGTCTGTATTTATGCCAGTATCATACTGTTTTGATCACTTCAGCTTTGTAGTATATGTTGAAATCTGGAATTATGATACCTCCACCTTTTTCTTTCTCAAGATTGCTTAAATATTGGATTTTTTAATTGTCCAAGAAATGCATGTAAAAAAAATTAGAATAATGTAAAAGAAGAGAGTAAAGGATGAAAACTGTCACATACACCCTAATACTTCAGTACTACATTTTTCTAGGTTAATAGTTTTCTTAGGTTAACAGTTTGGGAATATATACTTAGAGAATTTTTCTATATATGTATATATTTTTAGAAAAATAATGTTGAGCTTATATATTGAAACTTAATATATTGATATTGTAGATAATCTGTCTTGTGGAATACACACGTTTGTTACTTTAAAAAATTGTATAATATTTTACTGTAAACTGCCTTGATTTTAAATATTTTTAAAAATGTTTTTCATGTTTATTTTTAAGAGAGAGAGACAGTGTGAGTAGGGAAGGGTCAGGGAGAGGGAGACACAGAATCTGAAGCAGGCTCCAGGCTCTGAGCCAACAGCACAGAGTCTGACGCGGGGTTCGAATTCTCGGACTGCGAGATCATGACCTGAGCCGAAGTTGGACGCTTAACTGACTGAGCCACTCAGGTGCCCCGAAAACTGCCTTGATTTTAAATTCTGCAGGTAGCAAAACCTTCAACACTCTTAATTGAAAAATTTTTTTTTTTACCTAGAAAAATACATATTGCTACAGAAAGGAAAAAATAAAAGCCCTTTTCTGCCTTCAGTCCCTCCAGTCACTCCCCAAAAGAGTTAAGTCTCTTGTGTATTCTTAAAATCTCAAATACTCTTCTGTGATTTATATTTTAATTTAATGAGAACAATTTTCTATATTGACACACATTGAGCATGTACCATAATTAAACCATTGTGTTCTTTTTTATTGTTATCATAAGTAAGGTTGCAGTGAATATCCTTAAACATCAAACACTAGTTATTTATACCTATAGCATAAATTCTTGGAATTGAAATTACTGTATTAAAGAGAATGTTTATTTTAAATTTTGGTGGATACTAGCCTACAAAAAGTTGAGTAGCATTTGTATGTTTTTCATGTGTATTAGATATTTGAATTTTTTTTTCTGTGAGGTTTGTCTTTACTATTTTTTACATAACTGTATTTTAAAGTATTCCCGGCTAAAAGTCATTAAAATTTGATTGTGTTTAATCATTGAGTATGATCCTGTAATCTTAAGATCCCATGCTGCTTTGAGGTTCTCAAGAATCTGAAGCCATTGGAATGTATGATACAAATTAGTGATTGTTGCTGTGAGAAATTTGTCGGTCTACTCATTTCCAACAGACATTTATTGATGTTTATATATCAATGCTATTAAACTCTAGGAAGACTTAAGTCATAGCTCAATAACTGGAAAGGCCCTAGTGCTTTCCATTAGCTAAATTTTTCTTATATTGTTATTTTTATGTTACCAAACAAGGTGTCACTGAATGTATGTATGACCTTGGGCCAAATCAGTTTGTTTTGGGGACTTCAGATTGCTGCTCAAATCAGATGATCTTTAAGGTTTGATTCTCCTTAGAAATTATATAATTCGTTTGAAAAATGTTTGCTAAGGATTATTTTCTAAGTCATCTCCGACTTTGGTCTTATGTATCCTTATTGAAATAAATGAATAATGTTTTATTTATGCAGTACCTATATGTTATAAGCAACCACAGAAAAACATAAAAGTGGTAAGATTTTTGAAAGTCATTTAAATAAGTGTTAGTATTATGTTTCTGCCCCCAATGGGTTATTACTTCTCTCTGTAGGGTAAATACCTATCCCAGTGGAAACCACTCTACTGATTTGAACTGAAGTTATTTGTTTACATTAGTTATGTTTACTATCCTTATTTGGCTTCTTTCTTCAAAGTGAAATTTTGATTATAGTCTTTAAGGGTCTTGGAAAATGAAAATGTTAAATCTAGAACAAATGATCCCATAAAGTTCTAACAGTAAGTGTGGATACGACATCAAATTTGGGCAGTCTTAATGTTTTACTATCTTATGACATGAAGAACATATCTAATAGAAAGTAGATTTGAAGTTAGGAGATTTCATTCTAACAATCTTGTGACTTTAAACTTTGCCTTGGAGCTCTATTCTTGTCTCTAAAATTGGGGGTAATAGAAAGCTCCCTGATAGGTGGTTGTGAATATCAGGTGGGACAGTATAACACTGCTCTTAGCATAACTTTTGGTAGCAGATAGGTACCTAGTGTATCAATTTCTTTATATCCATTTCATCACGAATAATGTTTTAAAGAAATATTTCGTGTAGAGCAGCTTTCCACCATTTTCCTGTCAATGTACAGCCCATTGGGGAAAAAAAAAAGGTTTCCTAGATGTTTATAGAGCATTTGCTAATATAGTTTTAGAGAGCCTATGATGAGCTTTGTAGATTGGAAGTGTAATTTACAGTAAATTTCTTTTATGTTGAAACAATATGGATGTCCTTTGGGATCCACATATAGTGGATATAATGGATTTGACCTGTTGTAACTAACAAATCATTCTATATAAAAATTTCTTTGATTCATTTGACTGCTGGTTTTAACTTGGCTTATTATTTGCCATTTAAATTATGTATTTCATTTTATTGAAATCTGTGCATATCAAAAGTGATTTGAGGGGTGCCTGGGTAGCTCCTCAGTTGGTTAAGCATCCAGCTCTTGATTTGGGCTCAGGTTGTGATCTCATGATTCTTGAGATAGAGCCCCAGGTCAGGCTCTGCACTGGCAGCACGGAACGTGCTTGGAATTCTCTCTCTCCCTCTGCCCCCTGCCCCCACTCGCAATCCCTCTGTGTCTGTCTGTCTGTTTCTCTCTTTCAAAATAAATAATTAAACTTTTTTAAAAAGTGATTTGAATTTATAACACGTTGGGTTTGAGTCCCTGAAAAAAGGTGGCCATGTTTTTATAAACATGTTTGAGGGAAGAATAGAAGTTATTTAGTTCAGTCCCCTTTCAGCTTAAAACTTTTAAGGGGGAAACTCCCTCTCAGTGTAGGATGTTAGCTGAGGATAAGAATAGGTGATAATATCAATAAAATTCTGAATGTTGACATATCTATTTACCACCAAACAAAATTCATGACTAGTGTGTCATTAATCTGATGTGAACACCCTTGTAAAAAATAAGGTTTAAGCATTTTCTTTTATTTATTTATTTATTTATTTATTTATTTATTTATTTATAAGCATTTTCTTTTAAAAACTCCCAGAAGTGCAGTTTGGTCAACATTATGCTGCTCTCCTCCTTTACAAGGATTTGAATGAAGCAGTAAGAATTTGGAACCAAATCTACTTAGTTGAATCTGTTTTGTTTTGTTTTGTTTTGTTTTTTTAATTTTTTTTTAATGTTTATTTTTGAGAGAGAGAGAGAGACAGAGCATGAGCAGGAGAGGGAAAGAGAAAGAGGGAGACACAGAATCCGAAGCAGGCTCCAGGCTCTGAGCTGTCAGCACAGAGCCAGACGCAGGGCTTGAACTCATGAACTATGAGATCATAACCTGAGCAGAAGTTGGACACTCAACCAACTGAGCCACCCAGGTACCCCAAATCTGTTTTAATGTACAATTGTTTCACTCTCTTCAAAGATATGTATCTGAGAAACTATCTTAATCAAACTTCAAAAATAATTTAGCATATCCTTTAATAATAGTGCGAAGCCTCAAAAGCAAGTAATTATAAGAATACTTGCTATATACTACTCAGTATGCTGGATTCTGATCTGCACTGATGACAAAACAGATGTGGTTCTTGCCCTCTGGGTTTATTATCTAGTGGAGAAGATAAACGTTAAACAATTTTTGTATTATGTTTGCTTATTGATACAGTAGAGCAGTAGTCAGTGTTTGATCATATATATTTATCCACCTTCCAATTAGTTTGTCCTTAGGTAAGAGGAACATAAGTGAAACAGGAACTGTTATTATTGCATAATAATTTTGAGGTCTAATATAAGTGGTTTTAAATATTTGAACATTGAATATTTGAATATTGAACATGATTTCTCTTTTCCAATTAGTATAGATTATAAAGAAACAATTTTTCATGCCACTTTTCTATAATCAGTTTGATTGATCTTGGTTGCCAAATTGAAAATTTGAAGCAAGTATATTTTTAAGAAGGGAAGACCTGGGGCGCCTGGGTGGCTCAGTCGGTTGAGCGTCTGACTTCGGCTCAGGTCATGATCTCACAGTTCGTGGGTTCGAGCCCCGCATCAGGCTCTGTGCTGACCGCTTGCTCAGAGCCTGAAGCTTGCTTCAGATTCTGTGTCTCCTACTCTCCCTGCCCCTCCCCCGTTCACGCTTTGTCTCACTCTGTTTCTCAAAAATAAATGTAAAAAAAAAAAATTAAAAAAAGAAAGGAAGACCTTACTAATTTAAGGGGGAATAGAATGCCAGAAATCTTTTTTATTTTAGGTTTGGAAATGCCAAAAAATAAATACCCTTTGAACGTCCCAAAACCATAAGACATCTGAGCCCAGGAGATTATTATAAAGAATTAGAAAGCTTTTGTTTATGTTTATAAAGCATTTGTACCAAATAATTTATAGGGGTTATTTGGATGTGGGGAATGGGAGTAAAATTAGATGGAATACAGTTGTGATTTTTCACTTCTTTATTGCGTACAAAATTTTAATGTGGTGGGATTGTAGGTGAATTCTACCTTTTTGCTGTATTTCAGTATTTTTTCAAATAAAATTTAAACAGATGATAAGGTAGTGCTATATGTATTGATAGGAAAGGATACCCAAGATGTTCTTTTTTTAAAGAAAAGAAAATTATCTCATTATATAAAGCAGTGGTATATAGAAAAAGTTTTGAATTACTAAAATGTTATGTGTTGCATTTCAGTCAAGATTTAGTGGAACATCCATTTTTCTTGTGTTTTTATACAGTTTTTACTTAACCTGTTACCCTTTTATATCATTTTTCAAAATATTTTTTAAATGTGTATTTATTCTGAGAGAGAGAGAGCACGAGCACATGAGCAGGGTAGGGACCGAGAGAGAGGGAG
The DNA here is from genome assembly GCF_018350215.1 of Panthera leo. NCBI lineage: Eukaryota > Metazoa > Chordata > Mammalia > Carnivora > Felidae > Panthera > Panthera leo. The sequence goes on from NC_056686.1 coordinate 30,907,848, forward strand.
AGAGAATTCCAAGCCACTTCCATGCTGTCAGCATAGACCCCAGTGCGGGGCGCAATCCCACAATCCTGGGATCATGGACTGAGCTGAAACCAAGAGTTGGGTGCTTAACCAACTGAGCTGCCCAGGTGCCCCTCTAAAATATTTTAATTTTAAGCAATTTTTACATCCAACTTGGGACCCAAACTTAACCTGGAGATCAGCTCACCAACTGAGCCAGCCAGGTGCCCCTATCTGTTACCCTTTCAAATTAATTTTCATTTTATCCTCTGTTGTTGTTGTTGTTTGTTGTTGTTTTTGTTTTGTGTGTGTGTGTGTGTGTGTGTGTGTGTGTGTGTTTTAAGTATTTGTCTTTGTTTCTCTCCCTTCTGTTTCCTAGCCCTTGTGTCTTTTTCTTGTTTTACTCGCTTGCTTTGGATCTGAAGGAATACCACCCTCTGGTAGCTTTCTGAGATCTCTCCTATCTCTTGTTTGTGTTAGACTGGGTGTAGGAATCTAGGTTGAAAATCAGTTTTGCTCAGAATTTTGCAGCATATGTTAAAAACAAAATATCTCCAACATACAAAGTAGTAAAGAGTATATTAAAATGAACATGACCTAAGAAATAAAATGATAGAGACTACCTATGTACCCTTTCATAGATTCATTTGCCTCCTACCACCATCCTGATTTTGGTATTTAATCATTGTCCTGAATCTCTTTACTTAGTATTTGTGCATCTTAACACATTTATGTGTTTTCTGCTTTACTTAAATGGTGTACTATATTCTGAAGCTTTTCTTTCTTTCTTTTTTTCTTTCTTTCTTTCTTTCTTTCTTTCCTTCTTTCTTTCTTTCTTTCCTTCTTTCCTTCTTTCCTTCTTTCGAGAGAGAAAGAAAAAGAGAGAGGGCACAAGTGAGTGAGGGCAGAAAGAGAGAAGTGGGGCTCACCCAAAGTGGGGCTCTAGTTCACCTGAAGCAGGACTCAAACTCATGAACCGTGAGACCCAGGCCGAAGTCAGGTGCTTAACCAACTAAGCCACCCAAGTACCCTCTTCTGAAGCTTTTTAAATTCAACATAATGGAAAAATAAAATACATGTAAGAGAATGTTTCTAAGATATATCTGTATTGGCATGGATAGCTTTGGTACCTTCATTTTTCAGTGATGTATAGTATTTTATTATATAAATATAACTCATTTGTCCATTCTTTTATTAATGGACTTAGAGGCATTTGTTTTTATTTATTTATTTTTATTTTTTAATGCCTTTTTTTTTTTTTAAATTTTTTTTTTTTTTTCAACGTTTATTTATTTTTGGGACAGAGAGAGACAGAGCATGAACGGGGGAGGGACAGAGAAAGAGGGAGACACAGAATCGGAAACAGGCTCCAGGCTCTGAGCCATCAGCCCAGAGCCCGACGCGGGGCTCGAACTCACGGACCGTGAGATCGTGACCTGGCTGAAGTCGGACGCTCAACCGACTGCGCCACCCAGGCGCCCCAATGCCTTTTTTTTTTGAGAGAGAGAGAGAGCGAGCGAGCAAGCATGATTGGGGGAGGGGCAGAGAGAGAGGGAGACACAGAATCCAAGGCAGGCTCCAGGCTCTGAGCTGTCAGCACAGAGCTCAGCATAGTGCTGAAACTCAACAAACTGTGAGATCATGACCTGAGCCAAAGTTGGACACTTAACCAACTGAGCCACCCAGGCACCCTGAGGCATTTGTTTACATTGACTGTTGGGGTTGACATTTTCCCAATGTATCTTGATACATTGGTACAAGAATTTCTTTAGGGTATATGCTTAAAGTAGAGTTGCTGAGTTCATATATAGACCTGCCTTCAACTATAATACTGCCAAGTTATTCTCTAAAGTATTTGTAGCAATTTATGCCAGTTATTCATGTATGAAAGTTAACATTGCCCCACATTCTTGCCAGTAATTGGTGTAGTTCGTTTAATTTTAGCCATTCTGGTGGGTGGACTGTGGTATCTCATTGTGGTTTTAATTTGTTTCTTTTTTCTGTTTACTTGTAAGGAGTTACCTGTTTAGTTATATTTATTGCTATTCATATTTCCTCTTCTGTGAATTGCCTTTTCTTGTTTTTTGCTCATTTTTTAGTTGCGTTATTTGCCTTAAAATTTTTTTTTAATGTTTATTTTTGACAGAGACAGAGACAGAGACAGAGCCTGAGTAGGGGAGGGGCAGAGAGTGAGGGAGACACAGAATCTGAAGCATGCTCCAGGCTCCAAGCTGACAGCACATAGCCGGAGGCGGGGCTCAAACCCACGAACAAGGGAGACCACGACCTGAGCCAAAAAATTTTTTTAAGATTTTATATTTAAGTAATCTCCACACCCAATATGGGGCTCAAACTCACAACCCCAAGATCAAGAGTCACATGCTCTACCGACTGAGCTGACTGTCTTTTACTTTATAGTTTTTATGAAATTTTGTATTATGAAATATGAATCTTTTGCTGGCCATATACCTTGGAATTATCTTCTCTCCAATTTATCTTTTCATTTTTTTTTATATTTATGCACAGAGGTTTTACATTTTTTACAGTAAAAATTATAAATCTGACAACTGAAACGTAAAATTTATTTAAATTATTTTTATGATTTTGTGTACTTCTTGGCCCATGTCTTTTTTTTTAATTTATTTTATTTTTGGGGTGCCTAGGTGGCTCAGTTGGTTAAGCATCCAGCTCTTTTTTTTAATGTTTAGTGCGCATGCTAAACACACACACACACACACACACACACACACACACACACACACAGTGGGAGAGGGGCAGAGAGAGAGGGAGACACAGAATCTGAAGCAGGCTCCAGGCTCTAGGCTCCAAGCTCCTGAGTTGTCAGCACAGAGCCTGATGTTGGGCTTGAACCCACAAACTGTGAGATCATGATCTAAGCTGAAGTCTTGATGCTTAACTGACAGAGCCGCCCAGGTGCCCTAGCATCCAGCTCTTGAGTTTGGCTCAGGTTATGAGCTCACAGTTGTGAGATCAAGCCCCATGTTGGGCTCTGCACTGAGTGTGGAGCCTGCTTAAGATTCTCTCTCTCCCTCTGCCCTTCTCCCCTGCTTGCACTGTCTCTCTCAAAGAAATAAAAATAAGTTTTAAAAAAGATTTTTAAGTACTCTCTACACCCAACATGGGACTTGAACTCACAAACCTGAGATCAAGAGTTACATGCTCCACCGATTGAGCCAGCCAGATGCCTCCTGGGCCATATGTCTTTTTAAAAACAACTTTATTGAGGGGCACCTGGATGGCTCAGTTGGGTAAGCATCTGACTTTTTTTTTTTTTAATGTTTTTATTTATTTTTGAGACAGAGAGAGACAGAGCATGAGCAGGAGAGGGGCAGAGAAAGAGGGAGACACAGAATCTGAAGCAGGCTCCAGGCTCTGTGCTGTCAGCACAGAGCCCGACGTGGGGCTTGAACTCACGGACCATGAGATCATGACCTGAGCTGAAGTTGGACGCCCAGCCAACTGAGCCACCCAGGCGCCCGCATCTGACTCTTAATTTGGGGTCAGGTCATGATCTCATAGTTTGTGGGTTCGAGCCTCATGTTGGTCTCCATGCTATTAACGCAGAGCACACTTGGGATTCTTTTCTCCCTGTCTCTCTGCCCATTCCCTACTCATGCTCTTTCTCTCCCTCTCAAAAATAAATAAACTTAAGAAAAACTACAATCTTTATTGAGATATAATTGATATACAGTAAATTGCTTGTTTTTAAAATGTGCAGTTTTATAAGCTTTTCCATATCTAATGACAAAACACTGGTGAAACCATTACTGTAATCAAGATAATATATCCATCACCCCTAGAAGTTCCTTCCCACCCCGTTGCATTTGTCTGTCTTTTCCTACTATCTTTCATCTTCACCCAACGATTGATCTGCCTTCTCTAGAGATTAGATTCCATTTTTAAGAATTTTATATCATTATTTTATAAACTATGCTGTGCCTTTGGCTTCTTTTACACAATAATTATTTTGAAATTCATGTTGTATGGAATTAATATATTGTATTGCTGGGTATTCATTGTATGGTTCTATTATGCTTTGCTCATTCACCTGTTGATAGACATTTAGCATGTTTCTACTTTTTGGCTGTTACAAATAAAGTTGCTGTGAACATTTGTATTTATAAGTCTTTGTGTGGACAAATGCTTTCTCTTTCGACTCTTAAAAAATGAGAACAAACTGAGGGCTGATGGGGGATGGGAGGGAGGGGAGGGTGGGCGATGGGTATTGAAGAGGGCATCTTTTGGGATGAGCACTGGGTGTTGTATGGAAACCAATTTGACAATAAATTTCATATATTTAAAAAAAACAAACGCTTTCTCTTTTCTCTTAGGTAAATATGTAGGTGGAATGGTTGTATCACATGACAAGTTTTTCAGAGTAGTTGTATCATTTTACATTCCCACCAACAATGTATGAGAGTTCTAGCTTTCTATCTCCTGATCAACATTTGGTGTGATCAGTCTTTTTAATTTTAGCCATTCTAAAATTAGTGGTGCTCTCTGTGGTTCTAATTTACATTTCCCTAATGACTTATTATGTTGAGTATCTTTTCATGTGCTTATTTGCCATTCTTATATCTTTCTTGGTGAAATCGTTTTTCAAATCTTTTGCCCATTAAAAAAAGTGGATTGTTTTTTATTGTTGAGTTTTGAGAAGGGTGTGTGTGTGTGTGTGTGTGTGTGTGTGTCTGTCTGTCTGTCTGTCTTTTTTCTGGACATAAACCCTTCATGAAATTATTTTTCTTCTTTTTTTAAATGTTTATTTTTGAGAGAGAGAGTGGGGAGGGGCATAGAGGGGGGACAGAGGATCCAAAGTGTAGACTGTGCTGAGAGCAGAGAGCCCAATGTGGGGCTCGAACTTAACAACTGCGAGATCATGACCTGTACTGAAGTCAGACACTTAACCGACCGAGCCCCTCAGGCACCCCTATTCTTTATTTTAATGTTGAAGCTTAGATGGCAGAGAGTGGGCAGAATGGGAGTGGTGATTTTCACTTCCAAGGTATACACATTCAGACCCTGGATCACTTGGGACTCTCTGGAGGGAACATCCTTGGCCATGACACAGATTCCATTGTGGTAATGTGGCCATGGGGAAAGCCTAAGGTACTGTCTACCTGCTTATAGGGAGCAAATCACAAGGATGAACTAAGGCAGAACAGCATCGTGGATGTCACACATTCTGGAATAACTGTTGAACTCATGTGAGATACCATCAAGAATTACTAGGATACTGGGTAAGACAGGAATGAGAAGTCCTACATAACTAATGGTGGGCACACAAGCCAGCCAAGCCATGGTTAATTTCTATTAAGTTGAACCCTTCTATAAACACACAGGCTTTTTTTCTTAGGCTTTTCCTTTTATTCTCTTACCAGTATCTCTTGAAGAACACACATTCTTAATTTTGATAAAGTTCAGTTTGTCAACTTTCTCTTTTATCTTTTAACATGCTTTTCATGTTACATACAAAGATTTTCCCTATGTTGTCTTCTGTAAGTTTATTTTAGGTTTTACATTTAGATCTATGATCCATTTGTAGCTTATTTTTATATATCCTATGATGGGTGGATGGAAGTTTTTTGTGTTTTTAAATGAATATCTGAATGTTCCGTATTGTTAGTTGAAAAGACTGCTTTCTCTGGGGTGCCTGGGTGGCTCACTTGGTTAAGTGTCTAACTTTGGCTTAGGTTATGATCTCATGTTTTATGAGTTCAAGCCCCATATCACCCTCTGCACTCACAGCATGGAACCTGCTTGGGATTCTCTGTCTCCTCTCTCTGCCCCTCCCCTGCTTGCAAGCGTGCATACATGCTCTCCTTCTCTCTGAAAATTTAATATATAAACTTCAGAAAAAGAAAAGACTCCTTTCTCATTGAATTAAAAAATTGCCTTTGCACCTTGTTGAAAATCATTTAGCCATATGTATATAGGTGTATTTCTGGACTGTGTTCTGTTCATTGATCTATTTGTCTACCCTAATGCCATTATTATTATTATCTTGTGTTGCTTTTTCAAACAGAAAATAGAATATGAAAGCAATATTGCACATAGAGACAGGAAGTAGGTGGTTGTCAGGGGGCTGAAGGGAGGTAGTAATAATGGGGAGTTATTTAATGGGTTCAGTTTCAGTTTTGCAATGTGAAAAGTGTTCGATGCATGGATGTTGGTGATGGTTGCACAATACCATAAATATACTTAATGCCACAGAACTGTATTTTTTTAAATGGCTGAGATGATAAATTTTTTTTATCATCTAATGGCTAAGATTTTTTTTTTTTTTTTGGCCATGATTTATGACAAGCTATATTGCACAGTGTCTGGGGCAGAATGAATACTCAGTTTCAGTTGACTGATTTAAAAAAAAAAAAAAAAAAGACCCAAAGAGGTTAGCTAGCAAATGTTGAGGGTAAGAAGTTTGAATCCACAGCCAAAAGACATATTATTTCATTCTATTACATAGCTACATCTGAATTGTAATACTTTTCCCCAACATGATAAAGCTTGGATTTTAAAATCTCCAGACTTAACTAGGTATTCTAGGTCAATGCTTGTATCAGTAATGACTCACTAAAGTAGAAATGGAGGATATGTGAGTTTATCCTCTTCTTTCTCCCTGTCTTCCTGTTGCATTTATGTTTCTTGAAAGTTGCTAATCTAAAATCTCAAGACATAAAGTCGGCTCTCTTTTTTGGTATTTTTTAAATTGTAGTGAAGTATGCATCATGTAAAATTTACCATTTTAACCATTTTTAAGTATGCATTCAGTGGCATTAAGTATATTCCATTGATCTGAAACCATCACCATGATTTGTCTTCAGAATATTTTCATCTTCCCAAACCAAAACTCTGAACCCTTGAGACACTAACTCCCCATTTCTCCCTCTCCCTAGCCTCTAACCACCACCCTTCTATTTTCTGTCTCTAAGAATTTGACTATGGTACCATGTATGAGTGGAAACATACATTATTTTCTCTTTGTGATTTGCTTATTTCACTTAGCATAATGGCTTCAAAATTTATCCATGTTGTGGCATGTGTCAAATTCCCTTACTTTTTAAGGCTGAATAATCTTCCACTATGTGTTCATACTACAATTTGTTTATTCATTCATCACTTGATGGGTTTGGCTTTTATAAATATGCTGTTATGAACATGGGCACAAATACCTTGTCAAGTCCTTGCTTTTGACTCCTTTGGGTATATATCTAGAAGTGGAACACTGGGTCATATGATAGTTGTTTATTTTTAAAATAATTATTTATTTTGGGGAGCCTGGGTGGCTTACTTGGTTAAGTGTCCGACTTTGGCTCATGTCATGATCTCATGGTTCGTAAGTTCAAGCCCTGCGTCGAGCTCTGTGCTGACAGCTCAGAGCCTGGAGCCTGCTTCAGATTCTATGTCTCCTGCTCTCTGTGCCCTTCTCCAACTCACACTCTCTCTCTCTCTTGAAAATAAACAGACATTTTAAAAAGTTAAAAATAAAATAATTATTTTGAGAGAAAGAAAGAGTGAGAGTGAGAGCCTGCATGTGGGTGCAGTAGGGAGGAGGGGCACAGAGAGAAAGGAGAGAGAATTCCAAGTAGGCTCTGCACTGTCAGCACAGAGCCTGATGTCAGGGACTTGATCCCACAAATCATGAGATCATGATCTGAGCCGAAATCAGGAGTCACATGCTTAACCGCCTGAACCACTCAAGTGCCCCAGGTAGCTGTTTAATTTTTGAGGGACCACCATGCCATTTTCCACAGTGGCTGCACCATTTACATTCCCAGCAGCAACGCACAGGGGGTCCAAATTCTCCATATCCTTGTCAACACTTGGTATTTTCTGGTTTGGTTTGGTTTGGTAATAGCCATCCTAATGGGAATGAAGTGGTTATGTCATTGTGATTTTGATTTACATTTCTTAATTAGTGATGTTAAGCATCTTTTAATGTGCTTTTTGGCCATCTGTGTATCTTTGGAGAAATGCCTGTTCAAGTCCTTTGCCCATTTTTAATTAGGTTGTTTGGGTTTCGTTGTTGAATTAAAAAAAAATTTTTTTTACTGTTTATTCATTTTTGAGAGAGACAAAGTGTGAGTGGGGGAGGGGCAGAGAGAGAGGGAGACACAGGATCTAAAGCAGGCTTCAGGCTCTGAGCTGTCAGCACAGAGCCCAGTGTGGGGCTTGAACCCACCAACTGTGAGATCATGACCTGAGCCAAAGTTGGACACTTAACCTACTGAGCCACCTAGGTGCCCTTTGTTGTTGAATTTTAAGGCTTCTTTATATATTCTGTATATCAGTCTTAACAGATATATGATGTGCAAATATTTTCTCCTGTTCTGTGAGTTGCCTTTTTACCATACTGGTAGTGTCTTTTGGTGTACAAAAGTTTTAAATTTTGATATACTCCAATTTGTCTGTTTTTACTTTTGTTACCTGTGCTTTTGGTATCATATTCAAGAAATCATCTTAGATCTGTATTGAGTTCATTTTTGGATATGGTATAGGGTGAGTCTAATTCTTTTGTATATGGTTACCTAATTTTCCCAACACTGTTAAGAAGACTGCCCTTTCCCCCATTGAATGGTCTTGGCACCCTTGTGGAAACTCATTGACCGGATATGTATAGTGTTTATTTCTGGGCTTTCTGTCTCATTGGTCTGTATATCTTGTTTTCATGCCAATATACACTGCTTTGATTACTGTAACTTTGTAGTAAATTTTGAAATCAGGAAATGTGAGATTTGCAACTTTATTCTTTTCAAGATTGTTTTGGCAATTCTTGGTCCCTTGAGATTCCATAATTTTAGTATGGATTCTTCTATTTCTGGGAAAAAAAAGTAATTGGGATTTTGATAGGGATTGCATAGAATCTGTAGATTGCTTTGGGTAGTATTGATATCTTAACAATAGTAAGTCATCCAATTTATGAACGTTTCCATGTTATGTCTTTCCATTTATTTGTGTCTTCTGTCATTTCTTTCAGCAGAGTTTTATAATTTTCAGTGTGCTTGTCTTTCCCTTCCTTGGTTAAGTTTATTCCTATTTCTTTGATGTTATTGTAAATGGACTAGTTAACTTCTTTTTCAGATATGTCATTGTTAGTGTATAAAATCAACTGATTTTTGTGTGTTGATTTTGTATCCTGCAAGTTTGCTCAATTTGATTATTCAAATTTATTATTATTTTTTTAATGTGGAATCTTTAGCACTTTCTACATGTACAATCATGTTGTTTACAAAACATTGAAACTTTTACTTTCTCTCCAATTTGGTTGCTTTTTGTTTCTTTTTCTTGCCTAATTGCTCTTACTAGGACTTCCAGTACTATGTTGAATAGAAGTGGTGACAATAGGCATCTTTTTTTCCTGATCTTAAAGGAAACGCTTTCAGTCTTTCACCATTGAGTATAATGTTAGCTGTGGGTTTTCTTTTTTTTTTTTTTTTAATTTTTTTTAACGTTTATTTATTTTTGAGACAGAGAGAGACACAGCATGAACGGGGGAGGGGCAGAGAGAGAGGGAGACACAGAATCGGAAGCAAGCTCCAGGCTCTGAGCCATCAGCCCAGAGCCCGACACGGGGCTCGAACTCGCGGACCGCGAGATCGTGACCTGAGCTGAAGTCGGACGCTTAACCGACTGAGCCACCCAGGCGCCCCAATGTGGGTTTTCATCTGTTATTGGTATATATTATGTTGAGATAGTTTTTTCTTTTTTATTCAAACATTTTTTTAATGTTTACTTATTTTTGAGAGAGAGACAGAGTGTGAATGGGGGAGGAGCAGAGAGAGGGGGAGATACAGAATTCAAAGCAGGCTCCAGGCTCCAAGCTTTCAGCCCAGAGACCAATGCGGGGCTTGAATTCATGAACCTTGAGTTCATGACCTGAGCTGAAGTCAGATGTTCAACTGACTGAGCCAGCCAGGCGCACCGAGATAGTTTTCTTCTGTTCCTTGTTGATTATTTTTTATCATGAAAAGTTCTTGAATTTTTCAAACAACTTTCTGCATTAGTTGAAATGATCTTGTGAAGTTTTTTCCCCTTTATTCTATTAATGTAGTTTTTACATTGATTGATTTTCATATGCTGAACCATCCTTGCATTCCAGGAATAAATCCCATTTCGTCATGGTATCTAATCCATTTTAATATGCCATTGAATTTATATTGGTAGTATTTCGCTGATTTTTTTTTTTTTTTTTTATAATTTAAGAGAGAGCCTGCACGCAAGGGTAGGAGAGGGGCAGAGAGATAGAATCCCAAGCAGGATCCACACAGTCAGCTCAGAGCCTGACATGGGGTTCAATCTCATGACCCTGGGTTCATGACAAGAGTCGGACACTTAACCAACTGAGCCACCCTGGTGCCCCAATGAATTTTTTATCAGTGCTTATAAGGGATATTGATCTGTAGTTTTCCTACTTGTAGTCTTTCTTTGGCTTTGGTATCAGAATAGTGCTGGCCATATAGAATGAGTTAGAAGTATTTTGTCCTCTTTGATTTTTTGAAAGATTGAAGTTAACTGTTGGAGCTATTCCCATCCAAGCTCACTTCCTTACTGTTATTGATAATTCAGATGAAGATACCTTATAAGATGCTGTAGTAACTTAAGATTACCTCATAAAAGAAACATATGAAAATTTTATTCAACTTCACCAGTAATGAAAGGATTGTTAAATTGAATAAACAAAATAATTGTATTTCCCCTATCCAGTTGACCCTCAAAAAATCATATTTAGATTGTAATATACAATAATTGTGACAGCTCCCAATCTGTCACTGTCTAACACTAATAATAGGAATGTAAATTGGAACAAATTTTCTGGAGCAGAATTTGGCACAATGTAAAGCTTTAAAAATTATGCGTCTTTTGACCTAGCAATTCCATTTATAGGATATTATCCTAAGAAAATTGTCATGAAGAATACATGCAAGAAGTTAGAGGAATGCCTTCAACATTATGTGTAACAATACAAAGTTAAAAACTATAATGTCCAGAAAAAGAGAATTGGGTAATAAATTGTGATACATACACAAGCCTGTGCAACTATAACATACTGATGTTGGAGAAAATGTCACAAAATAATGTATAGTATGATTCCATTAAAATGTTTCTATTTAGGCATTAAAACCCCCTCAGATTTAATATTACTTGTTAACAGTGGTCTGTTTCTGGGTGGTGGTAGTGTGGATTCTTGATATTATTTCTACTTCTCCATCTCTCTATTTTTTAAACAGTAAATGATACTAGTTTTAGGACAACACAGGAAAAGGTATTCTGTTACAATTGAAAATGGTGCTTGCCTCAGCAGCACATACACACTACAATTGAAAATGAAATGAAGCAAGAAACCATAGTTAAATCTTATGACAGAATCAGTATCTAAAAATAATCTGGGTAGGCTGGGATGATGGACTGAATCCAATGAAATTTAATCAGCATGGATGAATTAGGTAGATAAGATAGAGTAATAAGTAAGTCATGTTTCTGGGTTTAAAAAACCAACTATACTCGATATGGAAAGTGTGAAGTGGAGCCTGATAGCAACGTACGTAAAAGACTTAAAGGTTTTAGTTGACTCTGCCCACTTTTTCTGTGTGAGCAGCCAGCCATTTTCCTCCCCTTCCATTTCATCTCACACCCAGCTTAGTCTCTTCGTGGGAAACCTCCAGTGTTTCCTCACCAAGTGACGTTAAGTCTTGTCACCATTTGCCCCCATCTGTTCTAGTCATCTTTTCTGACTGTTCAAGTTGCTGTCTATTTGGAGTCCTCCTGTTCCTCTCCCTTTTGCTTTTTCAAACTTGAGCCATACTTCAGAAATCAGACTTAGTCTTGTTGGAAGCCTGTCTGTCATAGTGCGATCACATTTTACTCAAATTTATTTTAATTCTGGGAATTTCATATATTGAGAAATTAAAATCAATAAGGTTTCTCGCTTTATGTGCAGAATTTGAAATAATGCAAATCTCTTCTGTTAAAAGTGACATAATTTCCTTTTGCCTTGGGACATGCAGCCTTAACAGTAAATACCTTTTTTCATTTCTTTGTGAGCCACCAGCATTCTAAAGTGTGGGGCATTAATTAGCATCACTGCCGCAAAACCTTCCCAGAAGCAGTCACTTTAATGATACTACAAAATATTAAAGACAGTGCTTAGGGGAAAAAAGGAATTTAAAAGCAACTTAAAGGGGCACCTGGGTGGCTCAGTTGGCTAATAAGCATTTGACTCTTGGTTTGGGCTCAGTTTATGATCTCACGGTTCATGAGTTTGAGCTCCAGGTCATGCTCTGTGCCCACAGCACATAACCTGCTTGGGATTCCCTCCCTCTCTCCCTCCCTGTCTTTCTCAAAAATAAATAAACTTAAAAAAATAAAAGCACACTTAAAATAGTTGTAGAATTGTGCATTCTGAGAAGACGTGCAGCAAAGTGATGAAGTGTGGGCTCTGGAGCCAGGTACCTCTGAATTCAAATTTAAATTCTGAATCCTGCACTTAGCTAGTGGGTGACTTTGGGCAAACAACTTAATCTGTGTCTCTGCTTTCTTATGTGTGTATGTACGTACGTTTATTTATTCGTTTTGAGAGAGAGAGACTGAGCGAGCAGAGGAGGAACAGGCAGAGAGAGGGAATGAGAGAATCCCAAGCAGGCTCCACACTGTCAGCGCAGAGCCTGATGCGGGGCTCAGACCCATAAACAAGATCATGACCTGAGCCGAAATCAAGAGTCAGATGCTTAACTGACTGAGCCACCCAGGTGCCCCTCTTTGTTTCCTCACTTTAAAAAAAAAAAAAAAGGAAAAGATTTTATTTTATTTTATTTTATTTTATTTTTTAATTTTTTTTTAACGTTTATTTATTTTTGGGACAGAGAGAGACAGAGCATGAACGGGGGAGGGGCAGAGAGAGAGGGAGACACAGAATCGGAAGCAGGCTCCAGGCTCTGAGCCATCAGCCCAGAGCCCGACACGGGGCTCGAACTCACGGACTGCGAGATCGTGACCTGAGCTGAAGTCGGACGCTTAACCGACTGAGCCACCCAGGTGCCCCTCTTTGTTTCCTCACTTTAAAAAAAAAAAAAAAAAAAAAAAGGAAAAGATTTTATTTTTAAGTAATCTCTATACCCATTGTGGGGCTCAGACTTAACAGCCCTGAGATCAGGACTTGCATGCTCTATCAACTGAGTCAACAAGGCACCCTTTTGTTTCTTCAGTTTTAAAATGGGCTGGGGACACCTGGGTGGCTCAGTTGGTTAAGCATCTGACTTTGGCTCAGGTCATGATCTTGCAGTTCATGAGTTTGAGCCCCACATCAGGCTCTCTGCTGTCAGCACAGATCCTCTGTCCCCCACTCTCTCTACCCCAACCCCATGTGCACACGCTGTCAATAAATAAATAAAAATAAAAATAAAATAAAGCTTAAAAAAGAATAAATAAAATGGGCTGATGATAGGGGCACCTGGGGGACTAAGTCGTTTAAGTGTCTGACTTTGGCTCAGGTCATGATCTCATGGTTCATGAGTTTGAGCCCCGCATCAAGTTCTGCACTGGTGGTGCAGAGCCTGCTTGCAGTTCTCTCTCCTCCCTCTCTCTCTCTGCCTCTTCCCCACTTGCATGTGTGCTGTCTCTCTCCTCTCTCTCTCTCTCAAAAGGAATAAACTTAAAAAAAAAAAAAAGGGCTGTTGTAAATTGTGTTAGTAGCATGGAAAGCTCCTAGGAGAATACATAACTAATACTGTGTGCTCAAAAATACTATGAGAATTCCATTGGGAATATTTCTATTAAAGAAAATAGTCTTAAACCACTTGAGTTTTAAATTGCAGTACATCCCTGCATAAAATATGACCATTTTGTAAGAAATGCTCCCTCTTTGGGGCATCTGACTGGCTTAATTGCAAGAGCATGTGACTCTTGATCTCGGGGTCATGAATTTGAGCATGTTGGGCGTAGAGATTACTTTAAATAAATAAACTTGAGAAAATGCTCCCTTTTAGATAGTTTCTCGGAAAATAGGATGTGCCAGTCTCTTTGAAACCATGTAGTGAGGAATGTAGATAGAATTCAGATGAAGGGAGATTTCTTCCTCCTTCATTGTAAGCATAATAATTGTTCACTAAAGAAAATTTGAGCGTGGCTGGGTGACTCGGTTGAGCATCCAACTCTTGATTTCACCTTAGGTCATGATCCCAGAGTCATGGGATCAAGCCCCAGTCAGGCTTTGTGCTGAGCATGGAGCCTTCTTGAGATTCTCCTTTTCTCTGTCTTCCCTCTCCCCTGCTTGTGTCTGCACTCTTTCCAAAATAAAAATTAAAAAAAAAAAAAAAAAAGTTAAAAAAAAAAGAAACTTGGGGGTGCCTGTGTGGTTCAGTTGGTTAAGCATCCCACTCTTGGTTTTGACTCAGGTCATGATCTCCCAGCTTTGTGGGTTTGAGCCCCTCATCCCTCGTAGAATTCTCTCTCTCCCTCTTTCTCTGCCCACCCCCAATTTGTACTGTGTCTCTCAAAATAAATAAATAAACTTTAAAAATAAAATAAAATAATTTTAAAAAGAAATTTGGGAAGTTCAGAAAAATATGAAAACAAAAAAATTGTTCATAATGCTACTACTGTCCCAGTGCTAACCATATTAGCATTTTAGTTAAGTTCCTTCTAAGTTTTCCCCTGTGCGTTATTATTTTTTTTTAATATACATATATGTTGTGATTATAGCATACAGAACTGGAGGGTATTTAGCCTGGAGAAGTAAACTATTGTAGAAGTCCAGATGAGTCCATAGTAAACTATGTTGGGGGCCTGGTTAGGGTCACTAGCTATAGAAGTAAAGCATAGGGGTAGGAAACAAAAGTATTTCTGAGGTTGAATCAACAAACTGTGGGGTGGTGATTTAGTTTTTTAGCTGTGGCTCCTGAAAAGAGGCAGATGGAACATAGGAGGAAGAGCATATCTGCTGGGGAAGATGTTTGTTTTGGACATGTTGAGTTTGAGATTTGAGTAGGACATTCAGATGGAAATGTCTAATAGGCAGTTGAGGTTTTTAACAGACTTGAGAGGTAATCTGCCTGGGATATGCATGAGAGCACCCCAGTAAGAGTGTTTAAAATCATCAAAGATGGCGCCTATAGAGATGCACTTGTATCTGACCTCTCAGTATACCTTTCTATTTAAGGGCAGGAGTAGAATTTCCATCCTTACTACTCAGCACAGTATTACCACATAGTAGGTGTTTGTGGAATAAATGAGTTTATTGAAACAGAGAGGGGACATTAATTTGGTCTCTGTAGAATCCTAATGAGCTTGAGGAAGTGATATTTATTATTTATCTTCCCTTTCTCTTTCAGTTTTCTTGGTGTCTAAAATTTAAATTTCTAAGGAGAAATGAGACCTATTTTTCTTTACTGCTTCTGATGGAATTTTGTTTACATGAGATACTTAAATATTATTTGGATGGCTGTAATTCAGCTTAATCTTGAATTTTTTTTAAAAGGTGATTGTGAGAAAGATTGTTTCAGTGAATCTTCAAATGCTTGGAGTATGTCATAGTGCATATGTTAAGAAGATCTATTTAATTGGACTAACACATAAGGATGAAAAGATTTAGGAATATAAAAATATATAGATCAGTATAGGGCAAGCTATAAACATAAATATCCATGGGGTATTGAATCTTTGAAATTGTGTAGCTTGTGGAAGTCTTCATGAAATGTGTCAGAAGATACTAGATTGGTGGCAGGAGCATTCTTAGTGGGAAGGTGGACTGGAAAGACCCACCTCATCTGTATGCATTCAACCTTTCCCTTTGTATACTTTAGGCAGCAGTTGGTTAATTTGCATGTGTGGTTTCAACTGTCACACTGTTGACTCATTCTGAAAGCTCCATGAGGATAGGCCCCCATGTCTTTTTCCCCCAGTACCTAACAGTGTAGGTTAGAGTAAGCTATCGGTAAATATTTGTCCAGTGAATAAAATGATGAATGGATTAGCAAACATTTAGTGAGACTTGAGAATGTTCTATGGGGGTGGGAGTGGGTGGAGAATTGTTAGTCCTGTAAAGATTGAAAACACATAATATCTGACCTCAGGGAGCATAAAATCTGGTATTGAGTATAAATTTATCAAGCTCTCTGGTTTAACCAACGCAGACAATTAAGTAATTTGCTGACCTGAAACAGTTTGTAACATAGATTTTAATAAATTTCTTAAGAGAGATTATGGGAATTTTTATTTATATAACAGATAATCACATAATCTCCATTCCTTTTGTGTACTCATTTAGCTGCAAAAAGGGTTGTTGTGGGCTCAGTTTTATGAACCTTTGATATTATGAAGTTTTTATTTTATTAAAATTTGGGATTTCTTTTAAATATATATTTTTAATGTTTATTTATTTTTGAGAGACAGAGAGTAAACAGGGGAGAGGTGGAGAGAGAGGGAGACACCGAATCCGAAGCAGGCTCCAGGCTCCAGGCTCCGGGCTGTCACCACACAGCCTGATGCAGGGCTCGAACCCATGAACTGTGAGATCATGACCTGAGCTGAAGTTGGACGCTCAGGTGACTGAGCCACCCAGGCGCCCCTAAAATTTGGGATTTGATTAAATGAGGACATAATGCTCCTCTGAAAATACAGAAGGAGCTCATATCTAAACTGTGATAAAGAAGCAAGATACCTAATTGAATTGGTATACTAAAACAACTGGCTTGATCACTCAAGTATGCAAAGACCAGATAATCCAATGTGTTAGCTAAGAGTTTTACTATATATGGTATAATTGTTTATGATGTATTTTCTTGTAAGTTTTTTTTTTTTTTAAGCAATCAAGACTAGTCAGTTCTTAATTATCATAACTGATATAAGGCCTTTTTGGAAACTAAAACTGCAAAAAATCCAGTGGAATCCTGTAGTGCTGCTATAACTATTTGTGGTTCTTCACACAGAAAAATTAAAGTGAAGACAGGAAGTTAGGACTTTTTGAAGAAATTATACTGGGGGTAATGAATTCAAATCATATGTAATTCACTCAAGATAAAGCTACCCTTTGAAAATAAGACACTGGTCCAGTCAGAATGTGTATTCTGAGGGAAAAAACTTGTATGCTGCCTATGCATAATTCAAGTGGTAACCTAACTAGATATATCAGTTGAGCATAAGCAAAACCTAAGCAGTTGTTGGAAGGAAGATATATATTAATAGAAGAGAGCACAACCCTGTGGAACTTAGGAGTCCCCAAGCAAGAATTTTGCAGTGATTTTCTAGCATTGTCCAGAGAGAACATAAGCCAGCTTTCCACCATCATTTTAACAAATTCTTAGTGTTGGACACATGTAATTTATTAGGCTTGATTGTAGTTCCATTTTCCTTTATTTTAGATTTCATACTCACCAGATACACCCTCTTAGGTAACCACGCTATGGGTAAGGTATTACTCTGGGTGGTAATATGACTGTCTCCTATTATAAACAAATAAATCGGCATTTGGCCTATATGTGAATTTTTAAAAAATAAACTTCATTGAAAATAAAAATATAACATCATTCTTTCATAAATTGGTTGGTGTAAATTAAGCCTAATCAGTTCTATGTGTGCAGAGAAAAATGGATTTTATAGAGCTATAGAGCTGAGGGCCATACTCAGGAATAAAATGTCTTCTTGTAGAAGGCAGGAACCATAGTCCTATTCTCATATACCCAGTGCTTACTACTGGCTGGTGCTCAATTTAATCTATTAATGAAACTCATTATTGAATCTCAGAGATCATAACTCCAGACTTCTAGTGAGAACAACTATAGAGATTTTATGGCTCTACCTTTAGATTTATTCTCATGTCAAAAGAGCAGTTCTGGCTTTTCTTTAATTCAGCAAAAACAATTCATTAAATGATGAAAATAGAGTCTTCTCGGGGTGCCTGGGTGGCTCAGTCAGTTGAACATCCAACTCTTGATTTTAGCTCAGGTCATGATCTCACAGTTCATGGGATCGAGCCCTGCATCATGCACTTTGTTGACAGTGCGGAGCCTGTTTGGGATTCTCTTTCTCCCTTTCTGTCTGCCCCTTCCTTGCTCATGCTCTGTTTCTCTCAGAGTAAGTAAGCAAACATTAAAAAAAAGAGAGAGAATAGAATCCTGTAAACAAATGAGAGGCTAAAAAGGCAAATAAAAGGTGTGTGCATTTGTTAGAAAAAAGGGGAGTGACAGTATTTGAGAACAAAGACAGTCTCTTTGTTTCATTGTTTTTATTTCTCAATTAATACTCTAATTTTATTTTTTAGACCTTATTGCAGTACGCAAGCAACAAGAATGCCTCAGAACATATGGTGTATCTTCTGGAGGTATATCGACTTGCCATCCAAAGCTTTGCCAGTGCACGCCCATATTTAACTACTGAATGTGAAGATGTCCTGTTAGTGCTTGGCAGATTAGTACTGTAAGTTTAAGTACTTGAGTCACTGTTAAATTGAGTACTTCTGGTTGTAATGTTTGCTTGACTTTTCTTTACTATGAAATCACATTATTCAGAGCACCATTAAAGCCATACCTTTGAATGAAATTTCCTTTGCTCTGAGCCTTCATACTCTGGTTCCCAGGAAATAAAGTGCAAGCAAAGCTCCAGCCAAACAACGTAATCTTTAAATGCCTCCAGAGTCTCTTCTACTCAGGCTTAGCATCCAAGAATAATACATTTTCTCTCTGTTCTTAGGTATAGATCAATTTAAGTGACAGTATCTGGAAACTGTAGTGGTCTTTGAGGATCACTTTGTGGAGAAATACTCTGAAATTCTACAATTCAGTTACATTATTTGAACTAAGAATAATTTTATTAGCAGACAATATCAGGATATAGTATAAGATTACTACCCTGAGTCCATGATAATTTAGCTGTTGTTTTAATATTTGGCTGTTGTAGTAACAGATAAAATTACACCTTTAATGTAATTTTCATCTGCAAATTGAAAAGGTACAACTATTCAGTTTTTAGATTGGTTTAGGTTACAGATTGTTTGGGAGGATTCTAGTCTGGGTAGTCTTGATTTGTTAAAGACAAAGAATTGGCCTTGTCAATATTTCTGCTTCCTCTGCAAGTGACAAGAATCTATATAGATGACAGTTACAATATTTATCTCTTTATCAGCTGCATTGGCAATATTTTGCTCCTATTTTTGTCTTCAGGAATCAGAATGGTTCCTATTTGTGTGCCCTCCCCACACCCTAGTAAAACTAAATAAAACTGCTTGCAATATGGTTTCTAAAAGGAATATATTATTAGCGACTTCTAAAGCCACAACGTAATTATAAAGATGCCTGGTTTTTATTCTCTTTTTTAAAGTTGAAAAGCCAATATAACAGTGTTGAAGAAAATTTTGAAGAGTAAGAAACAAATTTCAAATAATCTAAACAAATGTAAAATGTATATTCAGTATCACTGTTGTACTGTATTTGATTATGCTTATAACTACTATAACCACCTTTGTATATTGACTTCATTATTTTATATTATAGGAGTTGTTTTGAATTATTGCTTTCAGTGTCTGAAAGTGAACTGCCATGTGAAGTCTGGGTACTCTTCCTTCAGTCTCTACAGGTGAGTTGTTTGGGCTCAAAAAAGTTCTCTGTTTAGATATCCAAGACACTTAGTTAATTCCTCCCAGCAAATAAAATTGAAAACTTGGAAGAAAAACAAGCATACTGTATATTAATTTCATGAAATTTTGAGAAAGATGCCTTCCAAATGAAGGGGGTGTGTTAAAAATTGTTTTATTCTTTCATTTGGTTTTGTTAGCCATTATATAGCTTAGGAATCAACATAGAAGTTTTCATTATTCAAAAACAAAGTTTTAGACAGAAAAAAAGCTATTAAAAATGTAAAGTTGTATATGGTTGGTTATAAGGTAGCAGTATTTGGATAATTCTTCGTACACTTATCTAGTAATTTCCCTCTAACATTAGGGATTATGTCTAGCAGTATAAGTCTCTCAGACAGCCAAAATAGTCATCATAGATTCTATTCATGCATTTTGTTTGCAGAAGAGCTCCATTGGCTCTCATATTGGCTTGATTATCCACTTTCGTAAAAGGTGAGCACATCAGAAAGTAACGAGTTGTGGAGGAGGTAATAGGATAGGAGGAAAAGCAAGTAAAATGCCAGTAACAGGAGGCAAATTTGCCTGTTACTGACAGAGACAGAAAAACTATTTAAAAAAAAATAGTTTGTTATCACTATGTACTAAATACTGCTCTACATTGTTTTGTGTGTTTTGTGTCTTTTAATGTGTTTTGTGTCTTTTAATCAAATTACAAGCCTATAATGTAATGATCATTTGAATCCCCATTTACAAATAGGAAGACTAGGCATGGAGAGTGTTGATTAGCTTACCCAAAGTTACACCCAGATTTATATCCAGAGCTTGTTTTGCTAACTGCTTCCTCGAGGACATAACTCTGTAGTAGCCCAGACCTGTTTCATGTAGGCACAAGTAAATATTTAGATGTTAACAGACACACTTCTTTATCTGGCAGTTTCTTTCTTCTGGGGTGTGTAACTCAAAATGAAATGATAACAGTGTTAATCTTTTTCTTTTTGGGGAAAAGAGGATTTTTTTTTCTCATGTCTTTGGCCTGTTTTAATCCCTATAACATGGTCCTAATTCCTCAAATATTCATATGGGTGCTAAAATCATCTCTCATACATAACACACTGATTTTGTTATGCTGTGTTTTGAGGCTTGCCAGTAGTTTTGTCCTGGCATACAACAGTCTAGAAGGGCAACTCTCCCTATTCTTGTTAAGGCTATTACTATTACTTACATTAGTATCCTTTGCAGAGAGAATACTGTCCTGTTTCTTCATTCATTTTTTAGATTGTATGCCTGCATAAAATATTTGCCTTTCCCCTACACCTGTGTAACTTTTTCCAGTATTTATCATACAGGATATATTTTTGAATATGTGTTCAATAAAATAAATGTAGTAGATGTACAGATAAATGTAAGACGTGGTCCCTGTTGAACACTAAAAGGTAAAACCCTGAAGTTTTCTTATTTTAGTGATAACTGAACAAGGCAGTAGATGGTTTTGAGGAAACTTTTGGTAAGAGAACAGTTGTTATCAGAGCAGGCCACAAGTAGAACATGCTCATTCCCTATTTTCAGCTTGTGTAACCCTTCCACGTCTTTTGCCTATGAATATGAAAATACATCCTGAAATGAATTTTCTAATAAAACCGCAATCCTGTTTTTTGCAACTTTTTTTTTTTTTTAAGTTTATTTATTTTGAGGGAGAGAATGAGCAGGGGAGGGGCAGAGATGAAGGGAGACAATGAATAAGAGCAAACACATTAAAATTTCAGAATATGGGAACAACCAGTAATCCTCACTAGTAATAGGGGACATTGGAGACATATACTTAATCATTTATGTCAAGTTAAATTTCTGACTCCTTTCTCCTGACCCTTTGTGTACATAAATATTTTAAAGAACAAACTATTGGCAATTATATTTTGTTTTCCGAGGAGATAGAATGATAGCTGATAACCTAGACTTTCCATGACATTTTATATAGAGCCACTTTTCATTTAAAAAGTCTTTTGATAGGGGCGCCTGGGTGGCTCAGTCGGTTAAGCGTCCGACTTCGGCTCAGGTCATGATCTCACAGTCCATGGGTTCGAGCCCCACTTCGGGCTCTGTGCTGACAGCTCAGAGCCTGGAGCCTGCTTCAGATTCTGTCTCTCTGCCCCTCCCCCATTCATGCTCTGTCTCTCTCTGTCTCAAAAATAAATAAACATTAAAAATAATAATAATAATAAATAAAGTCTTTTGATAGAAGAATTTAAACAATGAAAAAAATTTATCAGCATCATTAAATTAATATTTCTATTAGAAGGAATACATTGCCTTTTGAATACCATGGAATCCTTTATTTATTAAAGTTTTTTTTAATGTTTACTTTTGAGAGAGAGAGTGTGCAAGGCAGGGCAGGGGCAGGAAGAGAGGGAGATAGAGGATCTGAAGCAGGCTGTTTGCTGACAGAAGAGAATCCGATTGTGGGGCTCGAATTCACAAACCACGAGATCATGACCTGAGCTGAAGTCTGACGCTTAACCAACTGAGCAATCAAAGTGCCTTGTGAATACTGTGGAATCCTTTAAAAGAAAGCTATATAAATAGCCTTAAAATAATTTAGTAATTGGACAATTGGGTGGCTCAGTCTGTTAAGCCTCCAACTTCAGGTCATGATCTCATGGTTCATGAGTCTCATAGTTTGTGAGTTCAAGCCCTGCATCAGGCTCTGTGCTGAAAGCTCAGCCTGCTTCAGATTCTGTGTCTCCCTCTCTCTTTGCCCCTTCCTGGCTCCCGCTTGTCTGTCTCTCTCTCAAAAATAAATAAACATTAAAAAAAAAAAATTTAAATAAAATTATTAATGTGAGGTTGTAAATTGAATTATGGTCATAATTTTACCTAAGGAGAATTTAGGAAAACATTTTATTTTATTTTATTTTATTTTATTTTATTTTATTTTTAAGTTTATTTTGAGAGAGAGAGTGTATGTGAACATGGGAGGGAAAGAGAAGGAGAGAGAATCTCAAGCAGGCTCTGTGCTGTCAGCACAGAGCCCGACACGGGGCTTGAACCCATAAACCATGAGATCATGACCTGAGCTGAAACGAAGAGTCAGACACTTAACCAACCAAGCCACCCAGGCGCCCATAGGAAAACATTTTAAAGGTGCTCTTTAACTTAGTGAAAATACCCTAGTTTTTTTTTTTTTTTTTTTTTTTTTTAAGTTTATTTTGAGAGAGAGAGAAGGGGGGGGCAGAGAGAGGGAGGGAGAGAGAGAGAATTCCAAGCAGGCTCTGTACTGTCAGCAAGGAACCTGACACAGGGCTCGAATTCACCAACTGTGAGATTATGATCTGAGCTGAAACCAAGAGCCAGACTTCAACTGACTGAGCCACCCAGGCGCCCCTCTAGTTTCACTTTTAAAAATAAACAGAGCTTTGAGGATGGTTTTTTTCCTGCTTATTTCTCTTTTGGAAATCTAAGTTCCTTTCATAGACATTCAGATACACTGAAAAGGCAAAAAATACATTTTATATTGCTTATTAGTCTGTTTTCTGGATATGTGTTTTTGTTTTAGGAGTCACATGATGCATTATTGGAATTTGGGAATAATAACCTACAAATATTGGTTCATGTTACCAAGGAAGGAGTGTGGAAAAACCCAGTTCTTCTTAAAATTCTGTCTCAACAGCCAGTAGAAACAGAAGAAGGTAAGCCATAAAACTTTACTGACTATATTGAAGGAAGACTTAGATCTAAGAGAATTAGAATTCATTTATGGCTTAAAATTTTGTGAATATCACCTGTGTATCCCTACCCAGTCTGTTCTCCTTTGAATAGTAAAAACTAACCGTTAGCATTTAACGTCTTCCTAGTCTTTAGTATATGGTAGAGCTTTGCTCGTGTTTTGTTCTCTGGTTACTACAACTAAGGACCATGGAAAAGTTGCTTTTTTATTTTAAACTTATGAAATAATTGGAATTTAGCATTTTGTAGAGAAATGCAAAGAATGAAAATTTTATTTACAAAATTGTCAGTTTAAGACCAGAAGATTTATGGAATTGAGTTGATATTTGCATTTTAGACACAAAAAGTTATTTCATTTGGTACCACGACCAATTGTGATTTCATTTGCTTTAAGTTAGTAGAAAATTAAAAGGATCACATTCTGTTAAGTATGTTTCAGGAATAAAAATGAGCTTCAGAAGAGTTTTTATTTATACTTTTGGTATATCTTTAACTTAGGTCTTGAACAGACCATTTGAATGCTGATGCCTTAAAATATCCTAGTTAGCTTATTCATTCACCAAGTTTGACAGCCTACTGTAGACATGCTGTTTGGGTTTTCCGTATAGTGAGAAGATTGGCAAGGAGGGTACTTAGAGTTTTCTCTTGTTCCCTTTCCTCTGCTAATTCTCCTGCTTATTAGCCACATCGACAAAAGAGGAAAAGAATAAAGGAAAGAGCTGTTAAATAGAAAAGAGGTTGGTTTTATTGTTTTCTGTTCAGGTTCCCAGTATATGTCATCCCATTTGTGGATATAGGCAGATGGAGGCTAAAATATCACCTTTCTTATTAATATAAATTGCTTAGAGGATAAAGCCAAATAGTTTCAGAAGAATCCCAGAATTAGGCAGATCCCAGTCCAGATAAAGTCTGACGAGGGCAGAGAAGAGCACTTATTCTGTTACTCTCTAGAGGCAGGCCTAAGCTCAACAGGAAGAAGGCTAGAGTAGCATTAAATGTCCCCACTTTATTTTCCCTTGATGTATGAGTCAAATACATCACCCCACCTCAGGAGTTAACAGTACTTAATTTCTTTTCACATAGAAAAAAATCAAGAAATGGAGAGAAGCACTGTTCACCTAACATCTTGTGGTATCCTATCTATTCAGTAAAGATGAAGTGCCCACTATCTGTAAGACTGTGCACAGAACAGCGACATGTCTAAGGAATTATTCTGTGAACTAGCATGTAAATGGTGGGCAGCCTATATAGTCTGCCTGCTTTCTCAGTTGGCCCTGACTCTAATTTCAGGTCAGAAGATTAGAAAGCTTCCTTTAGGGGAGCCTGGGTGGCTCAGTCAGTTAAGCAGACGACTCTTAGTTTTGGTTAAGGTCATGCTCTCAGGGTTTGTGAGTTTGAGCCCCACATCGGCCTCTGCGCTTACAGTGTGGATGGAGCCTGCTGGATCCTCTATCTCCCTCTCTCTGCCCCCCCCCCCCCCCCGCTCATGTGCACATGTGCATGTGCTCAAAAATAAACATTACAGAAATTAAAGAAAGCTTCTTTTATAGCCCCACTGCCCTTGGTAGCCCAGGTATTAACATATATTTGAAATTAGAAAGCAGTGATTATCCTCTCGTTGATTGTCTTCTGTTCAATGATGTAGTCATCAGAAGCATAAAAGTACACATTTTAAGCCTCCAAGGAACTCAGTAAATGCTTTTCAGTTTATTTGTGGATTTAAAAAAAATATCTGTCAGGGTTTTATTTTTCCTGCCTTGAATTCTTGAATTTTGTGACCTCCCCCCCCCCCCAAAGTTTATTACTGAAGTATGTAATGAGTATCAGTTGTTGGCACTTCTGCCTGGCATAATCAGCAGGGAAATAGCAGGTTCTCCCACCCAGATTCCAGCCCAGGTACTGAAGGCCTTTCCACCCCAGGCTACCCCAGCAGCCTGCCACAGATGATGGGGATGGCAAGACCAAGCCCAGCTAAGGTCTCACTCGTAGTTTCCATCCTGAGCTCAAGGAGTCACAAAACTACCCCTCCTCACAGTGGCAATGGCAGCAGCCACCTGGATCCAGGTAACCTACAGACTAGGAGACCTCAGCTACCGTCAGTGGGGCGCCCCCACTACCATAATGGAGAGATTCCAACTACAACTCAAAGGACACCCAGAGCCACCATCTGGTATCTGCCAGTTTTGCCAACTGACCTGTACCCTACCCACCTACCCAGCCCCCCACCCCCACCCTTTCCCATAACTTATGCCAGTAGGAGACTCAGGAGGGCCAAAGCCACAGTCTTTTCCTTTTTTTCTGTCTCCCCTCCCAAAGGTTGAAGGAAGGGACACATCCTTGTTCAGAGTCACCAACTCCTTTCCCAAATCAGGCTGATAAGGAACCAGCTCTTATACCTCCTCCTGGTTGTTTTTCTTTCCCACCCCAGTTTATTTTTTGTGTCCCTTCTGCCCCCTACCTCGGAAGCCATTTTATGAATTGTCAGGTGCCACTTGAGCCTTCCAGTAAAATAAAAACAGGCTTTCCTGTTAAAAAAGAAAAAAAACAGCTGTTTTTAATTGGACCTTAAATGTTAACCATTTTTTACGTGATGAAGTATCGTTATGTTTACAGTTTACTTTTAAATGGTTCAGGAAAAGAAAAGCGAAGTAAAGAAATGACAAAACAGTTCATTTGTTGAATCTAGATGGAAGAAAGGATATATGATTAAAAATTATTTTATACTAAAATGACCAAAAAAATACAGAAAGACTCCCAATTAGGAAGGGGATTTCTATACTTTATTATATCATTTTTAAATATTGAATGTATGGATGGATTTCGTTTTAAAAAACAAAGTTAAGATACATGACTTGAAATGAACTTATCTATAAAGCTTATTTATTTATAAAGTTTATCCATCCTGAGAGAGAGATCACAACTGAGGGAGGAACAGAGAGAGAGAATCCCAAGTAGGCTCTGTGCTGTGAGTGCAGAGCCGGATGCAGGGCCTGAATTCCTGAACCATGAGATCATGACCTGAGCCAAAGTCATCCGCTTAACCACCTGAGCCACCCAGGTGCCCCTGGTTTTTTTTTTTTTTTTTTTTTTTAAATGTTTATTTTTTGAGAACATGCAAGTGCCTGGGCAGGGGAGGGGCAGAGAGGGAGAGAGAAATCCCAAGCAGGCCCTGAGTTGTCAGCGTAGAGCCTGACGCAGTGCTTGAACTCATGAACTGTGAGATTATGATCTGAGGCAAAACCAAGAGTCTGGATGCTTAACTGACTGCACCACCTGGGCACGCCTGAAATGAATTTTAAAATGCAAGATTGGTCTGTATGTTCAAAGTCGATATGGTGGTTTAACTATAGTACATTGAGTAAATTAGTTTTACCTCTATAATTTAGAGTGTTTGTTATGTGATAAGTATCATATTAGTGCTTTCCATATTTCATTTAGTCCATAAACCAGGTGAGACATTACACATGTCTAAGGCCACGTGGTTAAAATTGGGAGGCAGAATTTGAACACAGGTGAGGAGATATTGAAAGTTTTTGATTGAAGCATGATAACCACTCAGTTGCTAAATATATGGTTTTGTAAAACCTCTCTAATGTGTAAGGCATTGTGTTTAGTGCTGCAGGGAATACAGAAGTTAACAAGACACGGTATTCACAAATTGCTGATGGTGTAGTAAGGGAGAAGACAGAAACAGATAATAGCAACTAGTATTGAGCATTTACTCTGTGCCTGGCCCTGTGCCAAGTGTCTTATCTGTGTTACGGTATTTCATCTATGATTCATTCAGCTCTGTGAGGTGGATATTACTAATTTTTTTTAACAGATGAAGAAACTTGAGGCTCAGAGAGGTCAGTTAATTGTCCAAGGGTCTCACAGCTAGTATGTGTCAGAGTCCTGATTCAGCCTCACATTGGTGATTCCAAAACATGAGGTAGTAATCTCTGTACACTGTAATCCTTTATTCCTGTAGTTAAAGAGAAAAGTTAAGTACAGTGAAGGAAGTAAAATACTGTGGGGATTGTTTTTTTTAATGCTGTAAGAATTTAGAAGAGGGTGGGTTGTATAGCTCTTCAGGGTGAGATTTGTGAAAATGCTTATAGCCTTATAGGGCAGATACACAGAGCAGAATCTGATGATAGGCAGAATAGGATATTGGGGTGACAGATGTGGCAGGGAATAATATGAAAGAATTAGATTGGGAGGTTTTTTTAAATGTTTATTTATTTTAATTTTTTTGAATGTTTATTATTTTTGAGACAAAGAGACAAAGCATGAGTGGGGAAGGGGCAGAGAGAGAGAGGGAGACGCAGAATCTGAAGCAAGCTCCAGGCTCTGAGCTGTCAGCAAAGAGCCTGATGCGGGGCCATGAACTGTGAACTCATGAACCGTGAGATCATGACCTGAGCTGAAGTCAGATATGTAACTGACTGAGCCACCCAGGTGCCCCTAATATATATATATATATATATATATATATATATATAGAGAGAGAGAGAGAGAGAGAGAGAGAGAGAGAGAGAGATCTATCAGTTACTGTTTTGGGGGAAGAAGGCGGAAGGACTGGAGTTAGGGCAGAAAGGAGATAACTTTATAAACATTTTTTTGTGTTTTTGAATTTTATGTCATGTGCATATATGGTATTACTTAACTTTTTAAAAGAATTTAAGAAACTGTACAGATATCTATATCTATATAGATATATAGATATATAGATATAGATCTATTTATTTATTTATTTACACACAAGAGAACATGAGTGGGGGAGGGGCAGAGAGAGAGGGACAGAGAATCCCAAGCAGTCCAGAGCCCAATGTGGGGCTCAATCCCATGAACTGGGAGATCATGACCTGAGCCAAAATCAAGAGTCAGATCCTCAACTGACCAAGACACCCAGGTGCCCCTGATTGGGGAGTTTTAAAAAGAATTGCTAGCATACAATAAGGATATAATAATAATTGAGGGATGGAATTGGCAAGGAGGGATAATGCTAAACTTTCTGTATGATTGAGAGAATACCATTACTGAAAATAGAAGTAAGGAATGAGGAGCTATTTGAGAGGGAGATGTGATTATGAGTTCGTTTTGTGGAATTTAGTGCCTATGGGACTAAAATGGAAAAATCCAAGTGAAAGTGATCTGTTTTCCAGCCATACTTTTTGACCTTGACTACATTATTAGAGTATCTGTGGAATTTAAAACCAACACACACAGACACACATTCTCTATCCCCCTCTCTCCCTCCCCAGGCTTCACCTGCTAAATCAGAATCTGCAGTTAGAGCTCTAGAATCTAGACCTTTTTGAGCTACCACAGGAAATAGGCACCTTCCACCTATATAGAATGACCTATATGATATATTTAGTGGGAAAAGAAATAGGTCCTCTGTACTCAGAATATTTCTGGAAGAAATTGGAAACAGTTATTGTTTTGAGGGGAAGGAGACTGGGGGACTGGAGTTAGGGCAGAAAGGAGACAACTTTATAAACTTTTTTTGTGTTTTTGAATTTTATGTCATGTGCATATATGGTATTACTTGTTTTTTAAAAGAATTTCAGAAACTGTGCAGTTGGTTCGGATATAAAGACTGGGCCAGTAGTTTATCCCTGTCCCCACAGTGGTTTATCATTAATACAGTGATTTCCACTCCATAGATCTCATGCTTGTAGACATAGCAGCATGGGTATCATCTGAGAAGCTTGTTGGAAAAACAAAATCTCAGGTCCCATCCCAGACCCACTGAATTAGAATCTGCATTTTACTAAGATACCCCAGGTGATTCAGAAGGCACTTTCAAGTTTGAGAAACACTATTTTAGATGGAACATCTAAAGCAGTTTGTTTACTCATGACTTGTCTTGACCTACGA
The DNA here is from genome assembly GCF_018350215.1 of Panthera leo. Lineage (NCBI taxonomy): Eukaryota > Metazoa > Chordata > Mammalia > Carnivora > Felidae > Panthera > Panthera leo. The sequence continues at coordinate 30,937,012 of NC_056686.1, forward strand.
TATCCTCACCTCTATTCTTTAAATAATAGTAACGATGCCACACACTTGTTGAGTGTATGCTGTTCGTAAGTTGTGGGATTGTCTAGAACACTGTAAAAATCAGTGCTCAGATGCTTAATATTTAGTACTGCCCAGAGCAGCATTTTCCAAAGTGTGTACTGAACCAGGAACATATATTTTACATTATGCTAATAATATGTGTAAAAGGGTTCTCTGGTCAAATCAGTTTGGGAGACATTGGGTTAAATAAAAGTGAACAGTTTTCTTTATTGCAGGACTGTTCAGAGATTTGACCAAGGAATCCTTTTTTTTTCTAGGACTATCTCTCAGGTCTTTTGGTCGGTGGAACACACTTTGAGAAATTCCTGGTTTAGAGGAAAGAACACCACTGGCTTTGGAATCCTTGGCAAGTTACCTAATTTCTCTGAATATTAATTTTCCTAACCTTAAACTGGGGATAATAATACTTGCCTTGGTGGTGGTGTGAAGAATAAGTGAGAGGTATATAGAAACACTCAGCCTAAAGCTTGGTACCTCATAAAAGTGTTCGAGTGGTAGTTGTTAATATTACATAGGCTACTTCTTTTTCTTGCATTTATGCTTGTTGTTCATATCCATATTCCTTAATATCCTTATCAGAAAGTGAGGGAGGAGAAAGTCAAATAATTAATTTTAATAAAGTGTTAGTAGTTTTATTAAGAGGTTTGGTGTTTAGAATAAAACTACAAATAATGTGGGAATCATTAGCAAAATTAATTTATCTTGCTATCTGCTCTATCAGATGAGTATCGAGATCAGAATATACTTCCCAAGTTATATCAACCGAATTTTTATTCACTAAAAACAAACCAACAACAAAAGATATCAAACTATCATCTTAACCTTGACATGTTATGAGGTATGTTATCAGACTTTTATTTTTCCTTTCTCCTAGTCAATAAATTGATTGCACAAGAAGGACCTTCCTTTCTGCAAATGCGAATAAAACATTTGTTGAAATCTAACTGCATCCCTCAGGCCACTGCTTTATCAAAACTGTGTGCAGAATCTAAGGAAATTTCAAATGTGTCATCTTTTCAGCAAGCCTATATCACATGCTTATGTTCCATTCTCCCGAATGAAGATGCTATTAAGGAGGTGAGTAAAGCAAATAAGTGCTGTTGTCACTCACGCTTACTATGAATTTAATAGATTTTGATAAATGTTGCATGGCAGGATGAAAACCAAGAATTATTTTTTTCTGGCTACTGAAAAGTGCCATATTAATTGTATATAACTGTTCAACAGAGTGAATATAAAGTTATGTCTTATAGGTGGATTTGAAAGTAGATAATTAGAGAATATGCAGGTGGGTATTTATGTGTTAGGGCATTGGTTTGCTTTGAAATTTTCAAATGTAAAAGGTGTTTTTCTTTTTTTTAAAGTAATGATTTCTATATGTTTGGGAAATACAGAAATTATTAATACTAACATCAAGGGATAAACTAAAGTAGGAATGTCACTTAGCTTTCATTTAAGGTACTTTACACATGTAACTGTAAGAGAAATATGGGACTTTAGAACTTGTGAATATGTTTTGAACTATAATTAAATGCACAAGCTGGGTACCGTGGAAAATAATAAAATAATTGAATCTTTTTTAAAAATTATTTTATCAGTCACATTGCATTTTTTAACCCGAACCCTTTTCTTTAAAATGTTGGAATTCGTTTTCTCTAATAGTTTTTGATAAATTACATAGGAAAAGATGAATAATTTCTAGCTATATTCTGTCATCTACCTATAATTCTCCTAGATCTGGTACATGGATTCTCATTTTACTTCTCTGTTAAACCTTTCCTATTAAAGGTAATAATCCCAAGGATCTGATTTTATGCTGTAGTAATTCTTAAACTTTAATGATAGTTTCAACTTACAGTTTTATTTATAATATCCTACTCCAAATGCAACTTTCTCTTTCCAGTTCACTCACTCCAGGACCAAAAGTCTATTGATCCTGCTTGCCTTCATCCTTTCCCTCCTTAAACTCTGCTTTTCCATAGTCAATCAATATTATCACTCCCTAAGTTTCTCGACTGGTCTCTCCCTTAATTGTACTTATTTGACTAACCACCATCTTGATTATCTCTAAATCTTGACCTACTCTCTATCTTTACCTGCACCAGTGGGGTCAAACGAGTTGGGAAAACTAGCCTACTGGTTTTACCAGTAATCAGTCACACTATATTTTTTTAGGCTATTTGCTCTCCCACTTTCATAAAGTACTATTTCATACTGTGTCCTTTCTTTTCAAATGTATACTGTAATGCCTTTTGCCCCATCACACTTTGCGTTGATGAACTTTCTCCCTATTTCTCTGAGGAAATTGAGGCAGTTGGAAGGGGGTTTCTGTAAGCTGCTTCCATGACATCTATTCACCTACCTGTATCAGTGCGTGCGTACCTTCTCTTCCATTACTAAAGATAACTGTATCTGTTCTCCTGCCTAAGGCCAGTCCCCCCCCCCCCCCCCGACTTCAATATCATATCCCACCTGCTGTCGCCCCCTCAAGGATAATGCTTCCAGGACTTTTCTCTACTGTATCATCAGTTCCTCCTCTACTGCAACCATCCTATCAGCATTTATGCTATTACTTCTTTCATCTTTAAAAAAGAAATCTTTAGATTCCACTTCCCCATCCAACGACCACCCCATTCTTCTCCTGGCCTTTCAGCATAATTTCTTGAATGAATTGTGTGAATTTACTGTTCTAATAACATCATTCTCCTCGAACACATTATAATATGGCATTCACCCCTGCCAGTCTATCACATCACTAAATCCAATGATGATTTCTCAACTTTCATCTTATTCAATCTGACTTCTTAACTTTGTCTTTTAAGCATTTTTTTTTAGGTTTATTTATTTATTTATTTTGAGAGAGAGCACAAGGAGGGAAGGGATAGAGAGAGAAGGGGAGAGAGAAAAATCCTAAGCAGGCTCCAAGCTGTCAGTGCAGAGCCTGACACGGGGCTCAGTCTCCCGAACCCATGAGATCCTGACCTGAGCCAAAGTCAAGAGTCGGCTGCTTAACTGACTGACCACCCAGGCACTTGCATTCTAGGGTGTTGCGTTCTCCTGGTTTTCTATGCACCTAACTGATGAGTCAGTCTTTCTTAGTTCTAACCTGCTCTTCCTCCTCATCTCTCTGTTGAGTAAATGTTACAGTACTCTAGGACTCTGTCCTTGTGTGTCCTCTCTTTTCTACCTACAAGCATGCCCTTGGTGACTTCTTTTAGATTCCTGTTTTTAAATACCAACTGTTGTCTGAATCTCAAATGTTTTATCTCCAGCCCAGTCCTCTCCTCTGAACTCCAGACTCACATATCCAGCTACCTAAATCACTGTCTCTACTGGTATGGCTAATAGCATCTCAGACTTCATATGTCCATAACTAAGCTCCTGATCTACCTGATATTCGGGCTTTGTTTTTATGCGCTTTCTTCCAAATGAAGTCAGTTGCTGTCCAGTCTCAGTGTTGCAGGTGAAGGGGGGAAGGTAGTGAATAACCAGCTACCATTTTTTTTGAGTCCTTACTGTATGTTAAATGCTATGCCTAATGCTTTATATATATTTTGTCACATTTAATTCTCACAACTCTTAACTCTGTTTTTATTGGTGAGGAAAATGAGGCTCAGATCAAGTAATATGTTCATGCTTACAAAGCTTAAAGTGGTTAAGGTGAGATGCAAACCTGAGTTTGGTATACTACTACTAGTATTAAAAATGCAAGATAATATATATCATCCTAGGTGATAAATACCGAAGGGTTTATATGCCGAATGCTGTGTTAGGCATTGTGTTACAAAAATTAATTCAGAAACTTCTGAACTGACCTACTTGCTTTTTACTCTCACTCTCTACATTTTATTCTTACCAAAATTAACTAGAATAATATCTTTAAAACTTAAAGTGGGGTCATGTCACTCCCTGACCAACAGCTTTCCATCTTCTTCATAATAAATCCAGAAGGCTTTATTCTATGTGTCATGGCTCCTGGAGACTTCTCTAAACATCTCTGACAGTATCTTCTACCATGTAATGCTCATTGCTCCGTAGCAATTTGCTGTTGTTTGAACAAACCAAACACATTCCTGCCTTAGATCTTTGTGGTTGCCATTTCTTTTGCCTAGAATGCCCGTCCACAAGATACTTGGGATGGCTCGTTCACTTAACAGCATTCACATCTCACTGCAAGATTGCCTTATCAGAGACCTTCTTCACTGTCCCATCTAAAATAGTGTCCTATCAGGGTGCCTGGGTGACTCAGTGGGTTAAGCATCCGGTTCTTGATTTCATCTTAGGTCATGATCTCACCATCGTGAGATCGAGCTCTGGGTTGTGCTCCATGCTGCTGTGGAGCCCGCTTGGGATTCTTTCTCTCCCTCTGCTCCTCCCCTGCTTGTGTGCATGCACACTGTCTCGAGTAAATAAAAGAAAAGAAAATTTATACTATCCCCCTTCTCTGCCCTTTTTTTCTTAATACCTGTTACCGTTATTATAAATATATAGACGTCCATCTAAAATGGCCTCTGTCACTCTCTGTCCCCTTACTTACCTGTTTCTTCTTTATGTTTATATTACTACTTCTGCTAGACATCATATTTGCTTCTTTTCTGTTTCCTCCCACTAGGTTGAAAACATTGTAAGGATGAAGACATTGGTTTATTCACCACTATATCTCTACATTCTGGAAGAATAGTTAGCAGCATAATAGGCATTTATTCATAAGCGACTAACTATAAGCCCACATGCTAATTTTTTTATTTGCAGTGTTGGGAAGGATAAGGAGATGGGAGACTGCTTATCTCTAATAACAGTTGTAGTATTTTGTGTTTGGGAAACCTAATCAGAGTTAAGTTGTAGTAATGGTTACATTCAGCACCTGATACATGCCAGAAAATTTCAGAAGAAGCAAAAATGCTAGATCATGGACTCGATTCCTCTTCATTCTATAATAACAACAACAACAACTTTTCCTTTAATGTCTCAGCCTTTGTTTATTTAAAGCTTTTGTTTGTGGCATTGTATGAGGTACTGGCAAAAACAGAAGGGTGTGTATGGCTTACTTTGGTTGCCAGAAACAGATACAGGAAGATAAGTACTAAGCCGTATGATACTGCCCCTGAATTCAATAGAAGTGGGGAGAATCTTTGTTGACTGGCATATAAGGCTTTATAAAAATTGATCCTTGATTTGGACCTTGAAATAATGTTAGGGTTTGGATGGGTAGAAAGAATGGTTTGGGGATAGCTGACTTTGGTAGTGAAGGCGGAGAAATGAATGTGTATGTTGCTGAGGCCCACTGGAGAACACCTTGCCATGGCAGAGTGGGTGTTGAGGTCTTGTGAGAAATAAGACCTGTTGGGTGGGGAGAAGGGGGAGGCCTTGGAAACTCTAGTGAGTTAAAACTGATTTGATGCAGTAGAAATTAGAAAGGTTTTGAAGGTGGGGATTGAAATGACAAACAATATTTTAGGAAGCTTAGAAAGAAGATATATTAGGCTTAGAAGAGATTGATTGGAGTTAGCAAGAGGACTTAATGTCAAGAGACTCGTGAGGCCTGGGAGACTGGAAGAATGACAGTGTTCCGCTAACTGATCAGAATGGCAAAGAAGAAAGATATGGACAACAAGGAGGGCTTGGGAGAATAATCAGCTTTGTTTTGTCCATGACTTTCCTGGTTTATTAATAACAAGACAACAAAACAGGATTTCTTCCTGAAGTTACATAATTAATTCCTTTCAACAAATTTGTTGAGTTTGTAAGGAACGAAGTTAGAGGAAATGTGATTTGATTCTCTACAACAGAGGTTGGCACACTATGGCATGTGGGCCAGATCCACCCAACTACCTTTTTTTGTAAATAAAGTTTTACCGGAACACAGTCATGCCCATTTGTTTATTGTTTATGGCTGTGTTTACAGTGGTAGAGTTGAGTAGCTGTAACAGACTACCTGGCCCACGAAGCTGAAAATATTTTTTACCTGGCACTTTATAAAAAAATGTTTGCTAGTCCTTGCTCTACAAGAATCAGATTTTCAGTGTATAGTAAACATTGACTATCATTTAGTCTACTCCTGCATGGTTTACCAGTGATGAAACTGAAGCCAAGATGATAATGTTTCCAAGGCCCTACCTGCATTAAGCTAATTAGAGAGTCCAAGCCCAGGCTAGAACACAGATCTCCTTGCTTTCTGGCCAGCCTTTTTTTCCACTGTACAACTTATTTCCAGTTGGTAAATACAACAAGCCATGTTATAATAGGAAACATCTTAGTGGTATGTCATCCATTCATATTTATACATTTATGTATAGGTGTGATTTAAAACATTTTATAATGATTGAGATTAATTACTTAAATATATCAATGCAAAAACATTTAGCACACATCATAAAATTTTAAAAGGAACACTGATACCATCATAATTAGTCTCACCCAGTTGTGCTTTCTTTTGCAACTGACAATAGAATTAAAGAGAATCTTTAAAATTTGCTTTGGAAAAGTATAATGAATCACTAGACGTTCATTAATCAGGTTTAAAATCAGCATGTGTTCTAAAGTAGCAGAGTTCTATACACATTTGCCATCTACTTCAACTGAGTTCAGAAGAGTCAAATTAACTTGAGCAACAGCTGGGAATAAGAGTATTTGTATGTTGGCTCCTGTGGGTATCACCATAATGGGTGTGTGTAATAGGAAACCTCTGCTGGGGAAGATTTAGCCAGACACATACAATTAAGATTACTTGAGGGGATCACCTTGAAAGCCAAAATTCACAACCCCAAACTCAGAACCTCAGTGGAATCCTCAAGTTTCAGTTTCATTTAGAATTGAATGATACGATATTACTATTAGTTCTGCACATGAAAGATTTTTAATGAAAGTTACAGACTTGGTCATGGCCTAGTGTCCCAAGTGGATGTTTCCTATATGTTTTTCATTACTGAAGGAGGAAATCTTTGCAAAGATCAAGTTTTCCACATATAATATGAAGGATAATGAGATTGTAAACATGAAGCCCTTCTATTATTACGAAGAGCCAAGGAATCTGTCAGTAGAACTCTTGGCACAGTTAAGGCAGGAGTCCATTTCTGTTTTAATCCCTGAATGAACTATTTCTTCAGTGTCTAATGTTAATAGACACAACAGGAGAAGCTTCTTTTCTTTTCTTGATGTGGGAAGAAAAAGACAAACAGTACCTAATTTACTCACTAGTCTAGCACTGTTGGGAATTGACATAATCGCTAGGTATAGATGATAAACAGCAAATACATTTAAGCAGGATCCATTGGGAATTCAGTTTGGGAGTAGAAGAAAAAGTAAACAGGAGCATAGAAATTTCAGGTGTAGCTTAAATAAGAATCAAGATTAAGATCGATCCTGAACAAGGAATAATAACAAAGTGTATAATTACATTTAAAATTGAAGTGTAAATAATTTTACTTTATTGTATGGGGGATGAAACGTACTCTCAAAAAGTACATTAAAGGGATGCCTGGGTGGCTCAGTTGGTTAAACTTCTGACTCACTCTTGATCTCGGCTCAGGTCATGGTCTCACAATTTGTGAGACTGAGCCCCATGTTGAGCTGTGTGCTGACAGCATGGAGCCTGCTTGGGATTCCCTTTCCCTCTCTCTCTGTTCCTCCCCTGCTTGTGCTCATTCTCTTTCTCTCTCTCTTTCTTTTTCTCTCTCTCTCTCTTGCTTGCTCTCAAAATAAACTTAAATACATTAAAGGTAGAAAGGCTGTATGAGGAAGTTGAGGATTTGAGTATTTAAATATTTTCTCTCCTAATGCAGAGGTCTTTCAAATAGCTTTGAAGAGACATCTTCCCAGGGCAGTTTACATCTGGATCTTGCATCTAGTCTTGCTTTTGTGGGTTATGTGTGGGTATTTTGGTTGATGTAAGATTATACTAGTGAGTCATGGAGAATTAGATGTATAATTTTCAAGAATTTAGTAGGGCATTTCAGGCTTACATACACACAGCGATAGGGTTTAATTAGAAGCATCATTGAGGGGCGCCTGGGTGGCGCAGTCGCGGTTAAGCGTCCGACTTCAGCCAGGTCACGGTCTCGCGGTCCGTGAGTTCGAGCCCCACGTTAGGCTCTGGGCTGATGGCTCGGAGCCTGGAGCCTGGAGCCTGTTTCTGATTCTGTGTCTCCCTCTCTCTCTGCCCCTCCCCCGTTCATGCTCTGTCTCTCTCTGTCCCAAAAATAAATAAAAAACGTTGAAAAAAAATTAAAAAAAAAAAAAAAAAAGGCATCAATGACCATTACATGCAAGTAACCACTGTTGTTAACCTAGTGCTGGTCTGTGGTATTATTGCAGTTTAAAAGAAGTCTGATTTTTAGAAGCATGGCCTTTTTTCCATGTTGTGTCTCTGAACCTAACAGGGATGATTCTCCCAAAGGTAGACCCAGGTTTATGTGAAATGTAGACTTGCTAACTGTAACTCCTACCTTTTTCCTGTTGGAGGATACACGTGACAAGAGTCTTATTATCTGGATAACCTGAAATCCACTTTGATTCCCTTTTGAAAAACATCAGCTTCAGTTTAAAGAGTCTATTATGAGGAACAAATGATTTGCATTGTGCCTCAGAACTGATCAGGGGAAAAAAAAGGAAAAAGATCAGGAAAATACTAAATTCAAAACCAGTAATCTAGAGAAAGATAAATGATAAAATATTCCAGTAATGGCACTGGCCAGAATACTGGTTTACCTTGGTAGCCTAATAGTGAAAATAAGAAGGCAGATATGCTGCCTCTACTCCCCTTCTCTTATGCCAGTTGGCTACCTGTTAGACCATTGGTATTTAATTACCAGATTATTATGAAAGTCTTCTAATTGCATTCTTGTCCCTACAGTTCACTTTCTACAATACCCAAGATGATCTTTTTTCTTTCCTTTTTAAAATAAAAGTATATATTTTGTTTATTTATTTTTGAGAGAGAGCGCATACACATGTATGAGCGAGGAAGGGGCAGAGAGAGAGGGAGATGGGATCTGAAGCAGGCTCCTCACTGTCCTCACAGAGCTCCACGTGGGGCTCAAACTCACAAACTGAGATCATGATCTGAACCAAAGTCGGACACTTAACTGACTGAGCCACTCAAGCGCCCCTTGAGATAATTTTAGATTCACATATTATCATAAGAAACAATATAGACATACTTTCCAGTCATTTAACATATATTCATTGGAGGACTCTGTTAGGCAGTGGGGATACAAGGATGAACAAGACACGAGGGAGAGGAACAGCAAACAGTATTCATACACTGTGAGACTGAGGGGAGAGTTCTGAGTTGGAAATGAGGCGTTCAAGTCATCAGCATTTGAAACCACAGGGCGAATAAGATTAACTATTTCAGAACCCTGGAAATTAACTAAAGGCTTACTACAATCCAAAGAGGTTTTATTCAAGGAAAACAGATGAATCTCCCTAAGAACAACTTGATGCCATTTTAACTTGTCCTACTTCCTGTCTCTTCCCCAGCTTCACAGTAACCTTGAAAACAAACAGCCTCAAAGCTACAGTAGTAGTAGCCTATGAAAACCAGCAGCCTAGCAACCAGCTGAGGAAGCAGAATGAGCTTTGGAACTCTGCAAAAGCCCATACCTAGCATTGTCACTATTTGATCTTTGTGGCAACTTCTGAAAAGTTCCATTCTCAAGACTTGTCTTTATTTGACTCAGAGCTCACAATGACAAAAGCTGTGTCCTCAGTATGTATTTGTCAGAAACAATCAGTGGTAATTGTTCAATGTGACAGTGGTCAGAGGAGACATTACGAGTCAGGCTAACAAGAGACTGCCCAAAAAGATTAAAAAAGAAAAACTGGGATATGGGACGTCATACGGGACTTTGAAAACTTTTGATGTATTGCTAGGATTCTGGAAGGTAACAGGGCTCTGTGTCTGGTGAGGAATGACCTAAAATGGCCCTAATCTCGAGGCTCTGCACAGGTAGGAAATGAAAGGCAAGGCAGAGTTTTAAACTGCCTACTGAAATATTGAAAGTATGCCCCAATACACAGAGCTGCTTGGCAAAAGCAGAGGCTTATTCAGGCATTTAAGTAAATGTCTTCAATACATTGAACATGTAGCTGACCATTAAGCGAACCAAGCAGAGGCTATAGTGGCCACACATGACAAAGAATGTAGACTTTACAGAATTAATTCTAGGAAAGTCACTAAACCATCAGGCAAAAAGATCGATGGACTAGAATCCAGAATCTAGAAATAAGCCCTTCACACTTAACCACCAGTTGATTATCTATGTGAATTCCAAGACAGTTCAATGGGGAAAAGAATAATCTTTTCAATGAACGGGTCTTTAACAACTGGATATCAGTTGCAAAAGAATGAAGCTTGATCCTTAATACTGTATGCAAAAAAATAACTCCAAATGGATTGTAGATATAAATCTATAAATATAATACAAATATATATTATAAATACATAATTTATATAAAAATATATTATCTATAAAATGTATAATAGATATAATCCATATTAAAATATAAACATATAATATGTAAATATTATGCTATAATATATAAATGTTAAATATAAAGTATGACATCTTAAAATACAGGAATAATTATTTAAGGCTTTGGATTTGGCAGTTGTTTCATATTTGACACCAAAAGCACAAGTGACAAAAGAAGAATAAGACTTCATCCAACTTTGTGAAAGGACATCAAGGAACAGCAAAGTTAATCCACAGAATGAGAGAAAATATTTGCAAACCATATATCTTATAAAGGATTTGAATCTAGAATTAATGAAGAACTCTTACAAGTCACCAGTAAAGAGACAAATAATCTAATATTAAAAATGGTTAAAGGTTTTTTTGTTAAATTAATAGACTTTTTAAAAAAATTAATACATTTTTAAAAGCAGAAACAGTTTACAGAAAGTTTGAGTGGCAAGTACACAAAGCCCTTACCCCACATTTTACCTATTAACATCTTGCCATGAGTGTGTTACATTTGTTAGAATTGTTGAACTAGTATATTATTAATTAAAATCTATAGTTTACATTAAGGCTCACTATCAGTGTTACACATTCTGTGAGTTGTGACAAACATACAATTGTGTGTATTTGTCATCACAGTAACATGCAGAATAGTTCCACTCTTCTGAAAATGTCCTGTACTCTGTTTATTTATCCTTCCCTCTTTTTCCCCAGGCCCCTGGCATCCACTGATCTTTTTACTGCCCCCACAGTTTTGCCTTTTCCAGAATGTCATATAGTTGGAATTATGTAGTATGTAGCCTTTTCAAATTGGCTTCTTTCACTGAGCAGTATGCGTTTAAGGTTCACCATATCATTTTATGACTTCATGCTTCCTTCTTTCCTCTCTTTCCTCCCTCCTTTTCTTCCTTCCTTCCTTCACCAAACTCATATTCCTCTCTGCCTTTCTTTTTTCTTTTTCTTTTCTTTTCTTTTCTTAAAACAAACCAAAGTCCATCGTTAGGGTTGCATTTCTGGAATGGCTGGTTTAGTTGTACTTTTTATAGTTTGGGATTGTGAGCTCAGTTTTGATGGAAGTGGGTGGAAGCAAGGAGTGCTTTATTTCTGAGAATTCTAATAGGGCTTAGTTAGCATATGTCTCTATAAATCAGTTTCAGTTTTCCTTCTGCCAGGTGATTCAGAGATGTTACCAGCCAGAACCTTCTTTTTATTTTATATCATTTTTCTCAGTTTGGCGTTATTGGACAACGGAGTAGTGTTAGGGCAAATTCCAAGTTTGAAGGACAGGTTATAAATTCTCAAGTATTTTTTTTTATCCCACCAGAACCCAGGTTGAGATTGCTATACAAGTTTTCCTGCTGTGTGCCTTATTTTGGTCCACCCGTTCTCTGAGTTTGTAGCTCTATTGGGGTTCCAATTGTATGCAGAAGTCTCACTGCCAACTTCCTGTCTCCAGGTCCAAGCTTTATCATCTATTCATGAGTTGTAAAACACAAGCCTCTTAGTGAGATTAGCAGTGATCCAGCAAGTTAGGGCGGTTGTCCAGTCACACTTGAACACTTTTTTCCCCCTTCATGATTTCTTTTACTTCTTTAATGTTCGGCTGTATGTTCTATAAAAGACATTTCTGTTTTACCCAGGATTTCTAAGTGCTTTGCCACAGGAGAATTTTCAGGCATTACTCTTGTTCAGGACTGGCAGGAAGGTATGTAACCATTATATATTAAATTCACAGGGTAAGGTGGTATGTTTCATCTTTGCCACCAGAATTTCCAGCATTAGCCACTTTTTGCCTTATGCTGTAAGTTGTGATACTTTGTAAATACACATAGCATTGATAGTGCTTATGCATGATTTATAATTTTGTATTAAGTGTATCAGACTTTCTTATGAAGTAGATTTTAGTAAGGAAAGATCTGGAGGAACTAGTTAGGATTTTGAAGAGGTTGAAGGTGAGAACATGGTATGGAATGAATGTTCCTGACTAATCTTTCAGGTTCTTTTAAGTTCCTAGCTGGTTCTGCTCACTGTCCTTCCATTCCAGTTCAATAAATGTTTATTGACAGCCCTTAGAAACAAAACGATCAACGTGTCCTCCAGTCTCCTGCTATCATTAGCCTATATCCTTTATGGAAATTGGCAAAAAGGACCATGTTCCACTATGTCCTCCTTCATACGATTGCTTCCAAAGGTCTCCCTTCTGTGAGGAAGAGCCTTATGCCAAAACTTAGGGCTTGGCAAGCTGACTGAATTTCAGCCTCCATTAATATATTAGCTGGTTACCTCTGTGTAGTATGAAACTGTACCCTGATATCCCCCCAAGAGCTATTTTCTTTGAAGCCTTCTTTGCTTACTCTAGTCTGCATTATTCTTATCTCCAGTCGGTCCCATTTATATATTCTGTGGCCACTATGTTATTTATCTTGTGGTTCTCTTTTATTCCAACAAATATTTATTGATGTTCCCCCAAGTGCCTGGTACCATTGTAGGCACTGAAGATACAGTGGTGAATAAAAACAAAGTTTTGCCCAAATGGAACTTCTATTCTCATAGGCAAGATGGATAGTAAACAAAAAAAGTATTGGGGCACCTGGCTGGCTCAGTCGGTAGAGCATCTGACTCTTGATCTTGGGGTTGTGAGTTTAAACCCCACATTGGGTGTAGAGATGTTTAAATAAATTAAGGGGAAAAAAACTTTAAAACAATTTTTAAAAAAGAACTAAAAAATTATTTCAGTACCTATCCAGGAATTTCCTAGACACTCACTGAAATTCTCAGAAGTTTGTCAGTGACCTCATTTTAATTTACTGTAGCTGAAAAGTATTTTGTGGCATATATTTGGTTTTTAATGTGGTCTTAAGCTATTCTATTAGAAAAGGTTGGGGACCATACTGTGTCTTATTAGTGAAGTGTTAAAAAATATGTCATTTTAATTTACCTGGATTTTTCTATTTTTAAAATTTTTTATTTACTTTTGTTACTTTATCATAACTCTTTCTCCTCTGTATTCAAGAAAATACAGGTATTTGGGGCAAAATACTGATATCCTCTTCAATTAAAAATATTATCTGAGTGCTTGCTTATTTGTCACGTAAAGATCCTAAAGCAGGCACTAAGTAGGTTAAAAGCATGAGATAAGATACCAGCTTTCAAAGGACTTAGAATCAGGCAGAGTAGGTAACAGACTGAAGGAACTCTGGCTTCAGTTTCTTCACTTGGAAGAATGATGAAGAATGATGAGTTTTTTTTCATTACTTAAATGAGAGTGTAAAAAAAAAAAGTCTAGATGGATGCCCCTGTGTTATTAGCATAGATGAGTATGTGTGAGGCAAATGAGTTCTTGAATTGGAAGGTTGTACAGAAACCCCACTGTAAACTAGTCCTATTTTGTCAGTAGAAACCTTGATGGAAGTAAAACAATGAAGGTAATGGATAATAAAAAAAATATATGTAAGTTACCATTCTTATTAGGTGTTACGGACCTCTTAGAAACTTCTTTGTCAGGCATATATTCTAAAATGTCAGGTAAACAACAATATTAAGCATGAACTAAAAGCATGCTAGTACTTAAAATTTACTAGGAAATGGGTAACATTTGGAGAAAGTTGAGGTTAAGTTTGAGAAGTTGGTAGAGGTTAGATTGGTACAGGAGCAGGCAAGGTTACCAGCAATCTTTGTGGTAGTCTCAGAAAAGGCACTAAGATACTGGAAGAGCAGAAGGCGTCTACTCTTAGGGAACCACTAGAGTTGATACTCCAACACTATTGCTAAATTACCATTAGCTGAATAGAAATAATTTATTTCTGTTTCTCCAGTTCCTTGTTCATTCTTACCTGTTGGCCCTTGCGATGTGTTTTTCTTCCTCTTTGGAACAGTTTTCTTATTTCACTCTACCCTTTCCCATGGCTTATCTCTACTCATTCTTTAATTCTCATTTTAAATGTGACTTCATCCAGGAAGTTGTTTTTGATCCCCCAAATTTGGGTTAGATCTCTTTTTATCAAAGGTAGGAAAAATACTCTGTACATCCCCATTGTAACAGTTAATATACACTGTAATTCTTAGCAGTTGCTGCTGCCTCATTTGTTATCTGTGGCTGGATTGTGACTTCCGTGAAGGCAAAAATCAGGTTGGCTTGTATCCCTAGTACTTAGCACAGCACAGGTACTTAGTAATACACAGCACGGCTTTGAAAGACATGTGCATTTTAATTTTAACATGTTTTTTTCCTGTGGCATTTTGTGAACAGAGGATTTTGGATATCATATAAGACCGTCTTCAGAAATTCATAGTCTAGTTAGAAAGCCAAAGTTCAAAGCACATGTAAAAAAAGTAAAATAATAAAAGGTAAAGGCCACTGTGAGTCACTAGTTCAGAAGTTGGCCCAAAATGGAATAAAAAATAGCCCAATTAAAAATGTTGATAAGATGCTGTGAATTCAGAGTAAGGCAAGAGATCGTTGGATGCTAGAGTAGTCTATGAAGGAAGTTTCAGCTGAATGTTGAAGGATGGGGAGGATCGGTTCATCAGGCAAGAAGAGGAGGGCTGTTTGTTTAGGCTTATACACTAACTGGTAGTGTTCATCTTTGTAATAAATCATTTTTGTAATAAATGTTTCGTGTTTGTAATAAATAGAAATAATAGAACTACGTATACCTTCTAAACAACTAGTCTGGAGTTTTCATATCATTTCCTCCTCCCCCGTCATTTTAGGTTAATGATTTTTGACTTGAAATCTACATTTCTAATTTATTTCAGTTTTGTCCCTTTTTCTTAATACTTTGGTTCCAAGGTGAAAGCTCATATCTCTCTGAAGTATACCCTTTTAAAATGAGCTTCCCTGTAGGAATAAAATGACGCGAGATTAGTTTTTCATTTTATATACTGTTACTTTTTATTATTAGCCACAGTTGACTAGAGACAAGAAACAGTCTCTTCTCAGGCTCATCTTTTACTTGTGAAGTAGAAATAATATTGCCTGCATTGCTAACCTTACAGATTTATCATGCTGATAAAGTGAGATGATATCTCATTCAAGGTATTTGAAAAGGATAAAAAAAATGTTCTAGAAATGCAAATTGTATATTATTTCCATTCTAATTTATATGTCTGGCTTAGAGAGTTTCTCATGCTGTTTCTCAGCTTGGAAATGTTATATATTGCTGTTACATTGCAAAATCAAATTTTAGAATTCTGGGTTTTTGACAGGAGCTTTAACATGGCGTGGATAGTAGGTGGTTGCCCTGGAATAAATAGCTGTTTTCATTTGCTGAGGAATTTTCATTTCAGTCCTTCGGTCACTTCAGTTCTGAATACCCTGTGGTGGGCCTTTTGTCTCTGGATGACCCTTCTAATTCATTCAGCTATGGATGAGGACATGGTTGTTGAGGGCATCATTAAAATTCCATCCTCATTAAGGCTTATATGGTCTTTTTTTTTTTTTTAACCTGAAAACTGAATTTAAATTATGTTCTAGGCTTTACCAACGTAACTTTGCCTCCCAGTGCTCTTTAGATATAAATTTAAATCAGGTATGATCTTGCATCTGAGAGTGATCTTTTGAAATGCTCTCTACTATTCTTAAGGTTGATTTTCTTTTTTTCTTTTTCTTATTTTTAAAATTTATATATTTCATGAAAAATTCTTAAGAGCTCTTCTGATGTGCTCCCTATTTGTCAATCCCTGTTACAATATATATTTTTTAAACCTTAACTGTAACTTTAATAGGCACACATACCACATTTTTAATTGATGCATAATTGACGTATTATTTTAGGTATACAACATAATATTCAATATTTATATAGGTTGTGAAATGATATCCAGATAAGTCTAGTTGATGTCTGTCACTATACAGAGTCACAAAAGTTTTTTTTCTTATGATGAGAACATTTAAGATCTATTCTAATAACTTTCCAATATGCAATACAGTATTAATTATAGTCACCATGATGTACTAAAACATATTAAATTCTTAAAATAACTCCATGAGGGAGGTTCTGTTATTTCCATTTTACACATGAGGAAACTGAGACACTAAGTCACTGAGAAGTTACATGACTTACCCAGAGTCACACAGCTAGTAGCTATAGAGCTGGGAAAAGAATATACACAATCTGGTTTTAGAATAATTGCTTTTGGGGCACCTGGGTGGCTCAGTGGGTTAAGCAACCGACTCTTGGTTTGGCTCAGGTCATGATCTCACAGTTCTTGAGTTTGTCAAGCCCTGCGTCAGGCTCTGTGCTGACACTGCAGAGCCTGCTTGGAATTCTCTCTCCTCTCTCTGCCCCTCCCCTGCCCGCTCTCTCTCTCTCTCTCTCTCTCTCCCCCCCCCCCACACACACACACACACACACTAAATAAACTTAATAAAAATATCTAAAAGGAAAAAAAAGAATAATTGCTTTTAACCACTATATCATACTGCTTATTGTGTCATCGCATTGTCTTTAAAAGACTAGAAAACAGACTTGTATGAGGTTCACTTTGTAAATGTGAACATTTTACCCTCATTAAACTTGATTTGTTTATCCCACTCATCACCTTAGTTTACTGTGTTTTTTTTTTTAATGTGTTCCAGACAATGCTATGTGCTGAGTTTTGAACAAGATATACAAAGTCCCTGACCTCATTAATTTTACATTCTAGCAGAGAAGACAGATACTAAGTTCTTTGCCTAATGATTGAATTGTAGTTGTGATAGATGTTACAAAGGAGGAATTAAGAGTAGAGTTTTTGTATGTGGGGGTGTTTTTTAATTGAAGTACAGTTGACTTTTGGAGGAGTTGTTTTTTGTTTTCAATGGATGAGAATCGAGTTTTTGTTGGAGATTCTGACCTAGTCTTAGAAGTGAAAGGATTGTATGAGAAAATAGCATGTGAGCTAAGCTTTGAAAAAAGTCTTTCTGTGCCTACTTGAGGGTATGACTAAAATTAGATGTTTCGACCACCTGTTGGAACTGAATAGCACTTTGGAAAAGATGAACTAAACTCTTTTGTACCTCATTCACCCTGATATTCACTTCATTTATCCTGAAATTTATCACTGTTTTGTACATTTGGTGTCTGGTATAATTCACATTTATAAGGCTGACATATGAGAAAGAGATTAATCATATTCTTTGTTAAGACAGGGAAGTGATAGAGTTGAGAAAGGATCTCTATAGAGGTCTTAATCTCTTGTTTCATTAGTATGTAAAAAGAGCCCCAGAAAATTCTGATTTGCCCAGAGGTGGTTTTAAGATTTCTATAATTGGTGTCAATGAGGGGCACCTGGCTGGCTCATTTGGTACTGCATGTGACTCTTGACCTTGGGGTTGAGGGTTTGAGCCTCACATTCGGTGTAGAGATTGCTTTAAAAAAATTGAATCCTTAAAAAAAATAGTGTTAATGAAAAAGATGTATTTCTGAGTGTTTTAGTTGTTTGAACGCACTTATACCAAGTATTATTTTTTCTCCTTAACTCTGAGAAAGTGATACAAGTTTCTCAACTGGCCTCGTTTAGCCCTACTGGCTGTGAGGATAAGCCTTGTGTTTTCCTATCTGTAACTAGAGTGACTTGAATAAAACTGTCAAGGAAATAAAGAAAGAAAAAACAAAATAAATTATACTTTAAGTGAAAATAATCTGAAGTTATTATGCATAATTTGACTTATTTATATGGTAGCAAAGTTCATGAATAATTTAACTGTACAAAAATGCTTTTGTCTGTGTTGGGACTGCAGTGGAACTTCAGTCTATTCACTTCTCTTTAATATTTTCTAATATGATATAGTCCAGGAGATTCAGTCATAAGTTAATAGAAGGAAATTGTGTCCCTCTAATTGCCTCATGAATTGTCAAAGATAGAAAACCTTAAAAGAGGCTTCTTGTTACATAGCAAAATATACAGGAAAGTCACCATTTTTATTTTGACTCCATCTTCTCATTTTTGATAGATTGCAAAGGTCGACTGTAAGGAAATACTAGACATCATATGTAATCTGGAATCCGAGGGTCAGGATAACACGGCATTTGTTCTTTGTACGACTTACCTCACTCAGCAGCTCCAAACTGCAAGTGTATATTGTTCTTGGTAAGTATATTTACTTTTTTTCACTTTATTTGTTTAGTACATAGTATGGCATTTAGAGTTTATGTAAAACATTGGCTTCTTTCAAATTTAAAGCCTAAGCAAATTAATTGATGACATGTGAATTACATCTTGCTTAGAAGCTAAACCACTTAATAAAAAATGTTACTGGTTTAATCTTTTCCAGAAGAGTCCAGAAATAAAGAGAGGGTAAAGAATTTGAGGTCCTCTTGATCATCTTATATAGAGGATTGTCTGTTAACTTTAATATAGGTCTTCTTTGGAAATAAAATTATGGCAACATGAGACAAATTGGTGTTAGGTCATTTTCCTTTACACTTACTATATCTTTTGGTAGTCGTTTTCCCCTCTTATTTGGAAACCCATTAATTATCTAGGTTTCTAGGTCAGTCTTGCACTAGAGAAGGAAATCCATTTGAATAGGTAATCTCTTTTGAAACTTTGGTACTATATAGCAGAATTATATTAATTTGGTTTTAATTCAGTTTATATCTTGTTTGCCTACAGAGTACTTAGGTGCTAAAAAGAGAACAGTAAGTGTAACCTACGGTTCTTTCATTCCAACTGTGCAGAATCTGTTTAGGCCAAAAGGACAGACTTGATACACAGGAGAATTCTAGAATGTAAGACTGCCAGTAAGTATCAGATTAGTGATAGGGATAATGCCATAGGATATTAGTGGAAGGTGCTCACTGTTTAAGAAAGGTGTCAAGGGAGAGGTAATATCAGAGCTTTAATTCAAAGAATGGATTGGATTTGCATGATCTTGATTAGAGGAACATGGAGAGATTTAGAACCTAAGGATGGCTTGAAGTTGGAAACGAACATTTTGATTGTAGGAAAACCCAGTAAAGCCCTTCGTGTGCTTTAGCCTTCATTGATCTCCTTTTGGAGCATCTATGTGTATTTGTAGTTTTATTATTAACATTGTATGCTACTATATTTCTTCCTGTTTACTATTTTAGATAGAAATATTATTTGCGTGCTATAAATTATCTCATAATAATCCTCATAATTATCATTGTGCAGATGAGGCAGTGGATGACCAGAGGAATCAGAGAAGTCTTGTGATTGCCCAGGGTCTTAAGGCTAAAGTGATAGAGCTGAGATTCACATCCAGGGTTTTTGACTCCTAATCCAGTGCTTTTCTTCTCCTGTGGTGGTTTTCTTGGTGCAGGGCCAGAATGCAGATGGCAGTCTTCTACCACTGAGTCCACTATGCCAGAGTTATATCTCCTGTGAGAAGGGAGATAGTGGAACAGGGAGTTAAATATATTTTGTAATAATCACTATGGGCATTTTGTTAGGAAACCAAAAAAGCAGTGCTAAAAATGAAAAGAATTAAGTAGCAGTGAGGGTTTTGATCATTAAATTAAGTAGAAGAGGCCCCCCCCCCCATGCATTAGAGATTAGAGATTTTAGCCTCAGTAAAACAGATGTATTTACTTGAGGAACAAACCCCAATTTATCTTGTTACAGTTAATTTCTTTGCCTACAATGAAAAAAATATCTGCTAGTGATAGCTAGATTTTCAGGGCAAAGAAATACACTAAATCACATATGAGATGTGTTATACATTACAGAGGGTTATGGGGTTTTTTTTGGATTTTTTTTAAGTTTTAGATGTACAGTATAATGATGCAACAATTCTATACATTATTCAGTGTTCATCACAATAAGTGTACTCTTAATCCCCTTCACCTATTTCATCCATCTCCCCTCTGGTGACAACCAGTTTGTCCTTATATAATGAGTATATTTTCATTTGTCTCTTTTTTCTTTGTTCATTTATTTTGTTTCTTAAATTCTGCATATGTTTTAAATCATATGGTATTTGTCTTTCTCTGACTATTTCACTTAGCATTGTACCCTCTAGATGCATCCATGTCATTGCAAATAGCAAGATCTTTTTTATGGCAGAGTAAATTCCATTGTATATATATACCACATCATCTTTAACCTTTCATCTGTTGATAGACACTTGGGCTGCCTCTGTATCTTGGCTATTGTAAATAATGCTACAGTAAATGTAGGGGTGCATATATCTTTTCGAATTAGTGTTTTTGTGTTTTTTGGGTAAATACCCAGTAGTGGAACTACTGGATCATATGGTAATTCTATTTTTAATTTTTTTTTTAACGTTTATTTATTTTTGAGACAGAGAGAGACAGAGCATGAACGGGGGAGGGTCAGAGAGAGGAGACACAGAATCTGAAACAGGCTCCAGGCTCTGAGCTGTCAGCACAGAGCCCGACGCGGGGCCCGAACTCACAGACCACGAGATCACGACCTGAGCTGAAGTCGGCCGCCCAACCGACTGAGCCACCCAGGCGCCCCTCTATTTTTAATTTTTTGAGGAACCTCCATACTGTTGTCCACAGTGGTTGCACCAGCCTGCATTCCCACCAGTGTTGCATGAGGATTCCTTTTTCTCTAAATCCTGGCCAATACTTTTTATTTCTTGTGTTTTTTGTTTTGGCCATTCTGACAGGTGTGCCGTGATATCTTATTGTGGTTTTGATTTGCATTTCCCTGGTGATTAGTGATGTTGAACATCTTTTCATGTGTTTGTTTGGTTATCTGTGTGTCATCTTTGGAAAAATGCCTGTGTCCTCTGCCCGTTTTTAAATTGGATTATTTGGGGGCGCCTGGGTGGCTCAGTTGGTTAAGCCGCCGACTTCGGCTCAGGTCATGATCTCGCGGTCCGTGAGTTCAAGCCCCGCGTCGGGCTCTGTGCTGACAGCTCAGAGCCTGGAGCCTGTTTCAGATTCTGTGTCTCCCTCTCTCTGGCCCTCGCCCATTCATGCTCTGTCTCTCTCTGTCTCAAAAATAAATAAACGTTAAAAAAATAAAATAAAATAAAATAATAAAAATAAATAAATTGGATTATTTGCTTTTGGGTGTGTTCCATTGTGTAATTTCTTTGTATATTTTTGGATATTAACCCCTTTTCAGATATATCATTTACCAATATCTTCTTTCATTCAGTAGTTTGTCTTTTTGTTTTGTTGATGGTTTCCTTTGCTGTGTGAAAGCTTTGTATTTTGGTGTAGTCTCAGTAGTTTAATTTTGCTTTTGTTTCCCTTGCCAAAAGAGACCTATCTAGAAAAATGTTTCCATGGCTGATATTGAAGTGATTACTGCCTGTGTTTACTTCTAGGAATTTTATGGCTTCACGTCTCACATTTTGGTCTTTCTCAATTTTGAATTTATTTTTGTGTATGGTCTAAGAAAGTGGTCTAACTTCATTCTTTTGCATGTAGCTGCCTTGTTTTCCCAACAGCATTTGTTGAAGAGCTTGTCTTTTTCCTGTTGTATATTCTTGTATATTCCTTTGTCATATAATGACCATAAAAGTGTGGGTTTATTTCCAGCTTCTTTATTCTGTTCCATTGATCTGTGTGTCGGTTTTTGTGCCAGTACCATACTGTTTTGATTACTGTAGTTTTGTAGTATATCTTGAAATCTGGGGTTGTGATACCTCCAGCTTTGTTCTTCTTTGTCAAGATTGCTATTTTGAGGTCTTTTTTTTTTTTTTTTTTTTTTTAATGTTTGTTTGTTTGTTTATTAGAGTGAGAGAGCAGGCGAACACAAGCAGGGGAGAGGCAGAGAGAGAGGGAGACACAGAATCCAAAGCAGGCTCCAGAGCCCTGTGTGGGGCTCAAACTCCGGAACCTTGAGATCATGACCTGAGCTGAAGTCAGATGCTTAGCCGACTGAGCCACCCAGGCGTCCGTGGCTATTTGAGGTCTCTTTTCATTCCATGTAAATTTTAGGATTATTGTTCTAGTTCTGTGAAAAGCTGTTGGTATTTTAATAGGGATTGCATTGAATGTGTAGATTGCTTTGGGTAGTGTGGACAATTTAATAATAATTGGTTTTCCCAATCCATGAGCATGGAATCTTTCCATTGTGTCATCTTCAGTTTCTTTTACCCGTGTTTTACAGCTTTCAGAGTACAAGTCTTTCACTTCCTGGTTTAGTTTATTCCTAGGAATTTTATTCTTTTCAGTGTAATTGTAAATGGGACTATTTTCTTAATTTTTATTTTGCTACTTTATTAGTATATAGAAATGCAACAGGGGGTGCCTGGCTCAGTCGGTTAAGCTTCGGATTCTTGATTTTGGCTCAGGTCATGAACTCATGTTGGCGTGAGATCAAGCCTTGCTTCGAGCTCTGTGCTGACAGTCAGGAGCCTGCTTGGAATTTTCTCCCTCTCCCCCCCCCACCCCCCCCCCCCCCCCACTTGTGCGTGCATGCATGCATGCGCTTACTCACTCTCTCTCTCTCTCTAAATTAGTAAACATTTAAAAAAAATAGAAATGCAACAGATTTCTGTATATTAATTTTGTATCCTGTGACTTTATTGAATTCATGTATCAGTTCTAGTCGTTTTTTGGTAGAGTCTTCAGGGTTTCTGTATATAGTATCAGGTCATCTATAAATAGTGAAAATTTTACTTCTTCCGTACCAATTTGGATGCTGTTATTTCTTTTTGTTATCTGACTGCTGTGACTAGGATGTCCAAACAATGTTGAATGAAAATGGTAAGAGTGGACATCCCTGTCTTCTTCCTGAACTTAGAGTAAAAGCTCTGATTTTCACCGTTGAGTATGATGTTTGCTGTAGGTTTGTCATATATGGCCTTAATTAATGTTGAGGTGTGTTCCTGCTAAACCTACTTCGTTGAAAAGTTTTTATCATGAGTGGATGTAGTACTTTGTCAGATGCTTTTTCTGCTTCTGTTGAGATGATTACATGGTTTTTATCCTTCTCTTGTTAATGTGACCTATCATATTGATTGATTTGTGAATAGTGAATCACGTTGCATCCTTGGAATAAATCACACTTGATCATGGTGACTAATTTTTGTAAGTATTGTTGGATTTGGTTTGCTAATATTTTGTTGAGGATATTTGCATCTATGTTCATCAGATATTCGCTTATAGTTTTCTTTTTGTGTAGTGTCTACCTGGTTTTGGAAGCAGGGTAATGCTGACCTTGTAGAATGGATTTGTAATCTTTCCTTCCTCTTTTTTTTTTTTTTTTTTGAAATAGTTTGAGAAGAATAGGTGTTAACTCTTCTTTAAATGTTTGACAGAATTCACCTGTGAAGCCATTTAGTCCTGGACTTTTGTTAGTTGGGAATTTTTTGATTTCTGATTCAACTTCACTGCTAGTAGTTGGTCTGTTCAAATGCTCTTATTTCTTTCTGATTCAGTTTAGAAGGTTATATGTTTCTAGGAATTTATCCATTTCTTCCAGGTTATCAAGTTTGTTGACATACAATTTTTCATAATCTTGTATAATCCTTTGTATTTCTGTGGTGTAGGTTGTTATTTTTCCTCTTTTATTTCTGATTTATTTGCATCCTCCTTTTTTTTCTAATGATTCTGGCTAAAGGTTTATCTATTTTGTTGCATTTTTTAAAGAACCACCTCCTGGTTTCTTTAGTTTTATTTCACTTATTTCTCCTCTAATCTTTTTCATTTCCTTCCTTCTGTTGGCTTTGGGCTTTTTTCTTTTTCTAGCTCCTCGAGGAGTAAGTTTAGGTCATTTGAGATTTTTCTTGATTATAAAGTAATTTTAAAACTATAATCACACGGTTCTTTTAATATTCCTAATAGAGCTTCCCTTCTAGAGTGACCTATAGCTTTATTCTTCCTTTCTTTACTCTGCCACATTAGCCCTTCCAAGGATGTTAGCAGCTGTAGGATTAATGCTGCTCCACGCAACAGGAAGGGATTAACAAGGATTTCCCTCTTGTTGGCCTCCTGAGGAGCTAGAATGAGTAAAGGAAAGAAAATATTTAGTCACTTCACACTTGGGTAAAAGTAAGCTTCTTCCAAGCAGTTTAAAGAGAAATAGAATCTAAAATTTTGAAATTTGGAATCTTTTTTTTTTTTAACCCCTTCTGTTGTTTTCATAGGTGTGTGTTTGTTTTGCTAATGGGATATTGGAGTGGGATATTTGAAACTTAGGAATTCTGTAAAACATGTGACAAAGTTGGAATCTGATAAAAGCAGTCACTTATTTTTAAACACATATACTAGAATTTATTTATCGGAAGTATCATTCTTGAATGTGGTCATCACAGAAGATAGTATTTGAAGTGTTAACTATGTAACTATTACCCAAAACAGTTTTTTTTTTAAATTTTCTTAGAAATTTCCTTTAGAGATACTTACAAACCACAATAAAATATATCCTATTACTTTAAATCAGCCACCGTACATATGCTTGATCTCAAAAGGTATATTACTCAGCTTATTAATTAACCATGGCCCCAAAAGAATTTTGGCTCTGCAAAAATCAAAGATGTGCTGGAGGAATGAGTTTCCTATAGATGTCTGCAGTGATAATACCATTAGAGTAGCCAAGCAAATAAGAAAGATAACCATTTTTGAATGGGACAGTGTACGTATAGATGTGTAATTACTACTGCTGCTTTTAAAATAAAGTTCAGGGTGCCTAGAGAGCTCAGTTGGATAAGCGTCCGACTTTGGCTCAGGTCATGATCTCATGGTACGTGGGTTCGAGCCCCTCGTCGAGCTCTACCGACAGCTCAGAGTCTGGATCCTGCTTCCGATTCTGTGTCTCCCCCTCTGTCTCTCTCGCTCTCTGTCCCTCTCCTTCTTGTAGTCTCTCTCTTTCTCTCTTCTCTCTCTCTCAAAAATAAACATTAAAAACATTAAAATAAAATTCATGGGGCACCTGGGTAGCTCAGTCAGTTAAACGTTTGACTTAGGCTCAGGTCATGATCTCAAGGTTTGTGAGTTCGAGCCCTGCGTTGGGCTCTGTGCTGACAGCTTGGAGACTGGAGCCTGCTTCGGATTTTGTTTCTCCCTCTCTCTCTCTCTGCCCCTCCCTCGCTAATGCTGTGTCTCAAAAATAAATATAAAAAAAATTAAAGGTCATACAGGGGTGCCTCTCTCTCTCAAAAGTAAATAAACATTTAAACAAATAAAGTTCATACAGGTGAGCCTTAAACCTCCACACAAAGCTTTCAGCAAGTATTTGATAGGTTGACCTTTGCTTTCTTAGATCTGAGTTTAATGTATGTTGGGGCACCTGGGTGGCTCAGTCAGTTGTACATCTGACTTCAGCTCAAGTCATGATCTCATGGTTCGTGAGTTTGAGCCCCACCTGCTCGCTGCTGTCAGAAAGAGCCCTCTTCCAATCCTCTGTCCCTCTCTCTCTGCCCCTCCCCACTGCACTCGCTTACATGCTCTCTCTCTCAAAATATATGTATAAAAAAATCTTGTACATTTGTGTTTCTTTGATGTAATCTCATGCCTGTTCTCTCCCAGGCTAGACTGTGATATGCCAGGGTCAATGTGTGTGTTGTCCTTAGTACCTGACGAAGACCACATATCCATATATGTTTTATTTAACCGAATTTTGTTGAAAGTAAAAAGTGGTCATGAGAATCACATACTGTATCTGCAGGAGCCACCTTTAAAGATGGTCATCCCTTAATGCCACAAAGTTTTCTTTGACTCATTTCCACAATGCCTGAATTCTAGATAACCGTGTGACATACTGACTGGACTTTGGGCTTCCTGATATGCAGAAACCCAGTGTAGTTTAAAGTTCTTGCATGGTAGGTAGATCTCTGCTGAAGTATGTTTCCTACATTAATAGAACTAAATTTCCTTGCCAGTTTTTATGAATTTGTATATAATTTGTTGACTTGAAGTAGGCAGTGTGCTAATTGGAAGCATCTATACAGTGGAATCATTTTCAGTATATTCTTTAATGGTTGTCCATTTAAAAAAATCGTACCATTATAGTAATTGATATTCGTCCCAGTGCACGTATGATCCAACAGGTTCTGAGTTACTATTTTTTTGGTGGTTTCCGTTTTCCAGTGTACAGATTTGAATGGATGACATGGTAGCATTTTCATGAGCTGGTTGTTTTGCTTTCAGACAAATTTGTATATTTGGTTGGGTAATGAGTGGTAGTTTTAAATTGTTGGATCATAATTGTGTAAGTATGTTTAAAAACAAAATACCCTTTTTTGATCATGGTTATTTGGAATTAAAATAACTATAGCTTGAAATATTTAATTTGGAGTAAATCGGGCCATAGACATTCTGATACATATTTTAAAAGTTATTTGAGGGGCTCCTGAGTGGCTCACCGGTTAAGTGGCCAACTTTTGGTTTCAGCTCAGGTCATGATCTCACGGTTCGTGAGTTCAAGCCCTGCATTGGGCTTTGTGCTGGTAGTACAGAGCCTGCTTGAGATTCTCTCTCTGCCCCTCCTGCACTCCTTCTCTTTCTCTCTCTCTCTCTCTCTCCCTCAAAATAAATAGATAAACTTAAAAAAAAATTATTTAAGAGGCTTTAATACTCAACTTGCCTCTTACCACTTTATCAGATTTGCCTAACTTTAAACTAATAGCTAGTTGACGTATTTTAGATAGTAGATATTCCTGATGCAGGGCTCAAACTCAGGAACCATGAGATCATATATGACCTGAGCCGAAACCAAGAGTCGGATACTTAACTGACTGAGCCATCCAGGTGCCCAGCAATCTTGTGAGTTAAGAAAATGAACAGTCACCCCAATTACTTGCCTAACCAGTAGCTATTTTCAAAGCTGACCTGTCTCAATTTTTTACTTTTCCTGGTTAGGAAAGCAACACTAGTCACCAAAGACAAACACTTAAAGACATTTTAAGTTAATTTTATTTATCATAGCTCAAATTTGTCATCATTAAATAGTAAAAGCTTTAATCATGTATCTTTTAAGGAGTATATTCATTTAGATCTTTGAGGCAAGTTTTGTATATATGTAAGAATTTCACCATATGAGAATCCTAGTTACTTCTTTAAAAATACAATAGGGGTGCCTGGGTGGATCAGTTGGTTGAACAACTAACTCTTGATTTCAGTTGAGGTCATGATATCAGGGTCATGGGATCAAGCCCTGCATTGGGCTTTGTGCTGAACACAGAGCCTGCTTGAGATTATCTGTCTTCCTCTGCCCCTCTCCTGCTCACACACATGCTCTCTAAATTAATTAATTAATTAAATTAAATAAAGTATAATAAAATAAGTTCTGTTAAATATGTTTATTTTCAATCTGTTGGGGTATGATCATTTGTTAAGCTTTGTATTTGTACCCAGCTTCCTAGAATAGTCTGTTAATAGCAGTAAGATATTAGTGTTCTAAAACTGGCTTGTGAAAATAATACTTTTTTATGAAAATTGTTTAAGAAATAATTACAGTATGTATTGCAGTGTACAGAAAAGAGTCACTTTTTTAAAGTGGTAACATTCTCTTTAGTTTTACTAAGTAACTTCCCTTGCATTCATATTAGTATTTTTATCCTGGACATTTTTGAGTTACTAGTGCTTTTCCTTGAGAATTTTCTCTTGGGGCTCCTGGGTGGCTCAATCGGTTCAGCGTCAGACTCTTGATTTCGGCTCAGGTCATGATCTCACACGGTTGGTGAGTTCAAGCCTCATGTTGGGCTCTGTGCTGACAGCGTGAAACCTACTTGGGATTGTCTCTGCCACTCCCTGCTCGTGCATTCTGTCTTTTTCTCTCAAAATAAATAAACTTTAAAAAAAAAAGTTTTTTCTCTTAACCCATTCAGTGCCTTTAATTAACTTGTTCTTTTCAAGCTTTCTTTGTTTCCATAATGAATATTTGTAAGATTCTTGTATTTTAGCTGTTTCTAAAAGTGCCATTTTGCTAATTGTATTAGTAATATTTAAACATTCCAAAATGCATGCCTAAGTAGCTTCATGACGTTTTAGAGCTAGAAAGGGCCAGGTAAGTGGAGAAGTGTACTGTTAGAATATTTATTAGTTGTATACATTTTGTTAGCAGTGTCGGGATGTCTCATGATCTCTGCCCACTAGGATAGAGTTTAACGATTTTACCAGTTTGAGAGGACCCAATAGGGAATGTAGACAGTTTTTTTTTTTTTTTCTTCTAGTTTCTGTTTACTATCAATTTATCTTTACAAACCAAAGTGGGGTGGGGAGGTGGAAAGCAAATACCAGTTGCTTTAAATGTTTTACCTTAATCTTTCTTTTTATAGGGAATTGACTCTCTTTTGGAGTAAACTGCAGAGAAGAATTGACCCATCTTTAGACACTTTTTTGGAGCGCTGTCGTCAGTTTGGTGTCATAGCTAAAACACAGCAGCATTTGTTTTGCCTGATTAGAGTTATACAAACAGAAGTGAGTAATTTTGCTTTTTATGATGATTGTCCTAGAACTGAAGAAATGAGTGGGGAGATTACTTCTCAGACAACTCCTTTTAGATGAGGAGATTATGGAATTGGACGTACCTAGGTGTTTCTGCAGATTGACCTTTTAGAATCCACAGTTTTCTTAATGGAAGATAGTGATTTAAAGTGACTGGAGGAAGGGAAGATTGTATTTCTGGGCTATATCTACTACCCTGTATCTACTTTTCCTAGGACAGTTTTCTATATTTTATGCAAGCATGTTTGTTTGCATATTAACATAATTATTAAAAATGAAGAAAATATAACTATATTTTCCTTAAGAATAGAGTAATGCATTTTCTAGGGTTTGGAATAATAGAACAGTTCCAGAATTAGCTATACAAAAATTATAATCTGTGCACAACAGGAAACAAGTTAGATATTTTTAGGAAGTAAATATTTCCTAAAATGAAATGAAGTGCTATATATAAAGCCTTGTTTTTTGAGTTGAGCCCTATAGATATAGAAGACTATTAGCTTAGAGATTCAGCACAAATCTTATACTGTTCCCTGTTTTTGTTTTGTTTTTAGTATCTGCTCATGACTGAGCTCTCCATATACCCATATCTGTAATGGCTCATGGGTATGTTTCATGGGTTACTTCTTTGACAACATCCAAGGATTGTTTATACTAAAGCCAAGGCACAGTTGTATCTTTGATACATCCTTTCTCCTTTAATGTAAACATCTATGTCCTATACTTTATTTGAAATATGTTGGTCTGGTCTTCTCCAGTGAAGATAGGAAAAGGTAAAACAGTTATTAAAAAGTAAATTCACGGTCAGATATGTTAGGTGATAATTATTTCTAATCACTGTGAATGAAGTTGTATCTCCTGTCACAG
The DNA here is from genome assembly GCF_018350215.1 of Panthera leo. Taxonomy (NCBI): domain Eukaryota; kingdom Metazoa; phylum Chordata; class Mammalia; order Carnivora; family Felidae; genus Panthera; species Panthera leo. The sequence continues at coordinate 30,966,722 of NC_056686.1, forward strand.
AAGGAACATGTTCAAGTAATTACCGAACTTGTGTTATTTTTAAAAATTAGTTTTAGGGGCATCTGGGTGGCTCAGTCGGTTAAGCATCTGACGGGCTCAGGTAACGATCTCATGGTCTGTGGGTTCGCACCCCACATCCAGCTCAGAGCCTGGAGCCTACTCCGGATTCTGTGTCTCCCTCTCTGCCCCTCCCTGACTCACACTCTGTCTCTGTCTCTCAAAAATGAATAAACGTGCCGGGCGCCTAGGTGGGTCAGTTGGTTAAGCATCCGACTTCAGCTCAGGTCATGATACCGCATTCCGTGAGTTCGAGCCCCACATCGGGCTGTGTGCTGACAGCTCAGAGCCTGGAGCCTGCTTCGGATTTTGTGTCTCAGTCTCTCTCTTCCCCTCCCCCACTTGCACTCTGTCTCTCTGTCTCTGTCTCTCTCTCTCTCAAAAATAAACATTATGGAAAGAGCCTAAATGTCCATCAATTGATGAATGGATAAAGAAGTTGTGGTTTATACATACAATGGAATACTACTTGGCAATGAGAAAGAATGAAATCTGGCCTTTTGTAGCAACATGGATGGAACTGGAGAGTGTTATGCTAAGTGAAATAAGTCATACAGAGACCGACAGATACCATATGTTTTCACTCTTATTTGGATCCTGAGAAACTTAACAGAAGACCATGGGGGAGGGGGAGGGGGGGGGAAGTTACAGAGAGGGAAGGAGGCAAACCATAAGAGACTCTTAAAAACTGAGAATAAACTGAGGGTTGATGGGGGGTGGGAGGGAGGGGAAAGTAGGTGATGGGCATTGAGGAGGGCACCTGTTGGGGTGAACACTGGGTGTTGTATGGAAACCAATTTGACAATAAATTTCATATTTAAAAAAAATAAACATTAAAACATTTTTTCATTAGTTTTAGAATTGGCCTTTAAAAAGTTTTATTTTGGGGGCACCTGGGTGGCTCAGTCGGTTGAGTGTCCGACTTCGGCTCAGATCATGATCTCACGGTCCGTGAGTTCGAGCCCTGCATCGGGCTCCGTGCTGACAGCTCAGAGCCTGGAGCCTGCTTCAGATTCTGTGTCTCCCTCTCTCTCTGACCCTCCCCTGTTCATGCTCTGTCTCTCCCTGTCTCAAAAATAAACACTAAAAAAAAAATTTTTTTTTAAGTTTTATTTTGTAAGTTTTAAGGAGAGTATTAGTTTTCTATTGCTGCATAACAAATTACCACAAACCTAGCACTTAAAACAACACCCAATTGTTAGCTCAGTTTTGTAGGACACAATGTAGCACAGTGTGGCCAAGTTTGTTGCTCAGAGTATCAAGAAGGTGGAATCAAGGTTTTTGCCAGCTTGTGTTCTTACCTGGAAGCTCTGTGGAAAATCCACTTCTAAGCTCATTCTTGTTGACAGAATTCTCTTCCTTTCAGTTGTAAGACTAAAGCCCTCATTTTTTGCTGGCTGCCAGCTGCAGCCTGTTTTCAGCTACTAGAAGCCATCTTCATTCCATACCTGCATTTTTTAAGCCAGGAGACATTTAAGAAATTCTCCTAATTTGAATCTGACCTTCTCTAAATCTGATTTCCAGACACCTAGATGTAGAGGGCTTGAATGATTAGGTCAGGCCCACCTAGGTAATCCACCTGTTTTAAGATCAACTGATTTGGGGCCTTTATTACACCCACAAAGTCCTTTTTCCCATATGACATAATCATAGGAATTATATTTACAGGATCCACTTACCCTTGAATGGAGGAGATTATACAAAAGTGAGGGTCATTTTGGAATTCTGCTTACCTCAAGGAACCACAGAAAATGGGAAAGCTGCTAGAGGACTAGGGAAAGTGGGTTTCTGAGGCCCTTGGCTGGCTCACTTGGTGGAGCATGTGACTTGTTCTTGGAGTTGTGAGTTCAAGTAAATAGAGATTACTTTAAAAAAAAAAAAAAAAGTGGGTTTCTGACACAGACCAAGGAATTTGCTGTCCACCTACATAACCAGACCCATTCCTCTTTAATCCTCATTTCAGGTACTTTCCACTATAATCATTCATGATAACTGGCCTAAAGGCTAGAAAAGATGTGGACTGGTAGGTGGAAGGCAGTGAGTGGAGAATTCCCTTCAAATTGAGAGACTCACCTCTGGGTTTTTAAAGAGGGATGGATCTAACCTGTATCAGTTAGGATCTAGTTCTGCCACGAGTAGTAGATATCCCACAATAGTAGTGCTCTAAAGAAAGTGGAAATTTTTCCTTTTCTCATGTAGGTAGATAATCCAGGCAGACAGGCCAAGGTTGCTGTTAGTGGTTCCACGTATCAGAAACCCAGGTTCCTTTTTGTCTGCCATCAACACATAGTTTCCGTCTCATGTTCTAAAAGCTAACTATTCCAATCCTAGCTATCATGTCCATTCCCGATAGCAGGGCACTGGGGGTGGGGAGGCAAACCACACCATGATAACACCTTTTCCTCATCCCCTCTAATACACACAGCCCCATCTAGCTGCAAGGGAGACAGGAGATATATTTATTATTTCAGGTTACTCTGTAACCAGATAGAAACCAGGCATTCTGTTTTTGTAGCAGAAGAGGCAAAGGATATTGGGAGACAGCTTATAACCAATGACTTAGTCCTTGGGCTGGAACAGGTTAATGATGCTAAAAAGCTTGTGTGGGCATTAGGTCTTTTGCAGAAGGCAACAGTGTATAATGGAGAGGGCCTTGTGATAGTACCTCTTTATTTTCTGGGCTTCCATTTTCTATAAATGAAGAGCTTAAACCAGATCATTTAAAGGTGCTTAGGGGCATCTGGGTGGCTCAGTTGGTTGTGTCTGATCTTGATTTCAGCTCAGGTCATGATCCCAGGGTCATGGGATTGAGCCCCACATCGGGGTCTGTGCTGTACGTGGAGCCTGCTTGGGATTCTCTCTCTCTCCCTCTCTCCTCTCCCCCACTCCTTTACGTGCATGCTGTCTCTCTAATTAATTACTTAATTGATTAAAAAAATAAAGGTGCTTAGAGTTGTTAGACTTTAAACAGTTCTTTTTTTTTTTTTTTTTTTAACGCTTATTTATTTTTGAGACAGAGAGAGACAGAGCATGAATGGGGGAGGGTCAGAGAGAGGGAGACACAGAATCTGAAACAGGCTCCGGGCTCTGAGCTGTCAGCACAGGGGCCCGATGCGGGGCTCGAACTCACAGACCGCGAGATCGTGACCTGAGCCGAAGTCGGCGCTCAACCGACTGAGCCACCCAGGTGCCCCAAGAGTTGTTAGACTTTAAAAATAGTATGAATGAAGGTAGATGAGGTTATATTTTGAAGTGCAAGTTAAAGAAGAGGGCAACATTCAAGAAACTTGAATCCGGTTTATTTGGCCATATGGCCCTTTTTGGTGGAACATCTAGTGCTTACTGTTTTGCAAAACATGACTTTGTCTATTTTAATTCCTTCTCTTTAGTAATAGAGAAGCTGAAAATTAGAGGTGTATGACTTGTAAAGATTGTAAACCTAGTTACAGCAGAGTCAGGACTGGACCATGGGTATCTTGACAAATTGCGTAATGTGATACGATTATCATTTGTAAATCAGAGCACAGAGGTCTTGGAGGGTCAGGTAAGTTTTAAAATAATTCATAGGTTCTCAACAAGTTATTATTCTTTTTGGAAGAGTGAGATAAACTGCAAAGAATATTCTTTTTTTTTTTTTTTTTTATGTTTATTTTGAGAGAAAGTGCATTAGCAGGGGAGGGAGGGAGACAGAGAGACAGAGAGGGAATCTTAATCAGGCTCCACCCTCAGCATGGAGCCAGACGCAGGACTTGATCCCACAAACTGTGAGATCATGACCTGAGCTGAAATCAAGAGTCGGATGCTTAACCAACTGAGCTACCCAGGCTCCGTCCATTCTTTCTTAAATAGCCCAATCTGGATGAAATGGTAAAATCTACAAAATCACTAAGAGCACTTTTCAAAAAAACAGACTTTATACCATTATGCATTCTAAACAGATATACCAAGAAGTTACTTGTTAAAAGAGTAGTGAATAAATTATAGGATATGAAATGTGGAACTGAATTTTGAAGATAAGACTAAATTGATTTTAAACCAGGTAGCTGGAACAAAGAGTGGCAGACATAGTGTATGAAGAGCACATGGGATATAGCCATGTCAAGCTTTGGAATTCCTAAAGGTTGTAAACTGGTTAAGAACTCAGGTTATGCACAAAGATAGCTTTAAGTTTAAATCCTTGTTCCTTTGCTCACTAGCTGGTGACATTGGGCAGTTAACCTTCCGAGCCTTGGTTTCTTATCTATAAAATGAGGATAATGTGGGAAAATAGTATTTGGAGTAGTGCCTAGACTGTAGTAAGGTTTCAGGGGTGCCTGGGTGGCTCAGTCAGTTAAGCATCTGACTTCTGCTCAGGTCATGATCTTGTGGTTAACGGGTTTGAGCCCCATGTTGGGCTCTGTGCTGACAGCTCAGAGCTTGGAGCCTGCTTTGGATTCTGTCTCCCTGTCTCTCTGCCCCTCCCCCCCTCAAAAATAAACAAACATTAAAAAACATTTTTTTAATAAAAAAAATGTAGTAAGGGTAGGGTTCTGTAAATTGATGATAGTTGTTTCTCTGTGTTCCTAGAACTTAGAATGTATGATGCTCAACACAGTATAATTGCTTAACAAATTGATTATCAATTTGAAGAGTAGAGTTTATCCTGTTATTTTACATGGTATTCTGTTGAATACTAACTATGTGCCAGCAATGTAGTAATCACTTTATATTGCTTATTTCATTTTTATAACAACGTTAGGAGGAAAATCTAATGTTACCACTACTGTTTCCATTTTATAGATGAGGCGGCTACAGCTTAGGAATTAAGAACTTGTCACTGCAGTGAAGCTGGGTTCAAAAGCAGTAAAAGTCTGACTCAAAAATCTATGCCATTGGGGCACCTGGCTGGCTCAGTCTATAGAGCATGCAATTCTTGATCTCAGGGTCATCAGTTTGAGCCCCATTTTAGGCATAGAAATTACTTTTAAAAAACTTTTATGTTTTGCATTTTAAGCCACTCTGCCATACAATCCTACTTTTCTTTGCTCATAGTATTTTCATATTCCATTTCAGCCTCTCACGTAAGTCATCTTGTATGCCTTGTATCATATATGACCAGATCTTTTTCCTGATTTTTTTAATTTTATTTTAATGTTTACTTATTTTTGAGAGAGAGCTCAAGCCAGGGAGGGGCAGGTGGAGGGGGAGGAGGCAGAGGATCTGAAGCAAGCTCTGCTCTGACAGCAGTGAGCCCATCGTAGGGCTCAAATTCACAAACTGTGAGATCATCACCTGAGCCAGAGTCAGACACCCAACCGAGTGCCCAGGCACTATAGAAAGAATTTTAAGTTTTTGTTGTTTTTCCCATGGGAAGCTTGAGATTGAGTATACCTATAGCTATAAAGTACTAATTCTTTTAGGAGAAAAGAGGGAGAATCATTTCAGCCTTGAGATTTTGAAAACACTCAGCTGTTCATGACAGTTGAATTTCTTAAATCGAATTCAGTCTTAGACTCACTTTTATACAGCTGTTTCCTTTTTCACCCATTTATTTAAGCCCTGTCCTTCTTAACCAGCTTAAGAATTCTTTTTTTGAATCCTTCAGTGACCTTATTTATCCTGATTTCCTTTGAATTCATGTACCTTTATTATTTATACATTTGGCATATAAATAAATTCCTTGAGGGTTAGACGGTGCTTTAATAGGCAGTGTCTTGTAAAGTTGGACACTATAAATGTACATTGTAACATCTAATCCAGTCCTTTCTTTGCTTGTTGAGGCAAAAAGAATTGGAGCACCTGAGTGGCTCAGTCGGTTAAGTGTTCATCTTCGACTCAGATCATCATCTCAAGGCTTGTGGGTCTTAGCCCCAGGTTGGGCTTTTAAGCTGACTGCTCAGAGCCTGGAGCCTGCTTTGGATTCTGTGTCTTCCTCTCTCTCTGCCTGCCCCTCCTCCACTCATGCTCGCTCTCACTCTTTCTCAAAAATAAATCATTTTAAAAATTAAAAAGGAGAAGGATCTAAATGTAACTTGGAGGAAGAAAGTTTAAAGATAAATTTAAGAACACTAAAAGGTTCGAGAAGTATGTATCTTACCAGTGAAAGTTAGGTAATACTTCATAATGAAAAAGTAATAACTCCCCCCCCCACCCACCCCCGTTTGTCTTACAGGCACAAGACGCTGGTCTCGGAGTGTCAATTTTACTATGTGTCAGAGCTCTTCAACTCAGATCAAGCGAGGATGAGGAAATGAAGGCATCAGTTTGCAAAACAATTGCTTGTCTTTTACCAGAAGATTTAGAGGTCAGACGAGCCTGTCAGCTTACAGAATTCTTAATTGAACCTAGTTTGGATGGATTTAATATGTTGGAAGAACTGTATCTGCAACCAGATCAAAAATTTGATGAAGAAAATGCACCAGTTCCAAATTCTCTCCGATGTGAGCTCTTACTAGCTTTAAAGGCCCACTGGCCTTTTGATCCTGAATTTTGGGACTGGAAAACTTTAAAACGACACTGCCACCAACTGCTAGGACAAGAGGCCTCAGATTCTGATGATGATCTAAGTGGCTATGAAATGTCTATTAATGACACAGACGTTTTAGAGTCATTTCTCAGTGACTATGAGGAAGGTAAAGAAGATAAACAATATAGAAGAAGAGATTTGACAGATCAGCATAAGGAGAAAAGAGACAAAAAACCCATTGGTTCTTCTGAAAGATACCAGAGGTGGCTTCAGTATAAATTTTTCTGTTTGTTATGTAAGCGGGAATGTATAGAGGCCAGGATTCTTCATCATTCTAAGATGCATATGGAAGATGGGGTTTACACCTGTCCAGTTTGTATTAAAAAATTCAAGAGAAAAGAAATTTTTGTTCCTCATGTGATGGAGCATGTTAAAATGCCACCAAGCAGAAGGGACCGTTCTAGAAAGAAATTACTGTTGAAAGGCTCTCAGAAGGGAATTTGTCCCAAGAGCCCCTCTGCAACCCTGGAGCAAAACCAATCATTGGATGAACAAGCCAAAGGAGAGTCTCATGAATACGTCACATTCAGCAAATTAGAAGATTGCCACCTGCAAGACAGAGATTTGTACCCATGTCCTGGCACAGACTGTTCCCGAGTATTTAAGCAATTTAAATACTTAAGTGTGCATCTTAAAGCTGAACACCAAAATAATGATGAAAATGCCAAGCACTACTTGGATATGAAAAATAGAAGAGAGAAGTGTACTTATTGTCGACGACATTTCATGTCTGCTTTTCACCTGCGGGAGCATGAACAAGTGCATTGTGGTCCTCAACCTTATATGTGTGTATCTATAGATTGCTATGCAAGGTTCGGATCAGTGAATGAACTACTTAACCATAAACAAAAACATGATGATCTGCGTTATAAATGTGAATTAAATGGCTGTAACATTGTTTTCAGTGACTTGGGACAGCTTTACCACCATGAAGCACAACACTTTAGGGATGCATCTTACACATGCAACTTTGTTGGCTGTAAAAAATTCTATTATTCTAAAATTGAATACCAGGATCACCTCTCAATGCATAATGTTGAAAGTTCAAATGGAGATGTGAAGAAATCGGTGAAACTTGAGGAGGCTGCACCGGGTGAAAAGCAAGATTGTATTGATCAGCCCCATCTACTTGACCAAACTGATAAATCACATTTACCCGAGGATCTTCTTTTCTGTGCCGGATCAGCTAGTTCTCAAATAGAAACTGCAGAAAATCTGAAAGAAAACAGTGACAGTAATTCTAGTGATCAGTTAAGTCATAGCTCTTCAGCTTCCATGAATGAAGAGTTAATTGATACACTGGATCACTCGGAAATGCAGGATATATTATTATCTCATGAGAAAGTCTTTGTGCCCTCCAATTTAAAAGAGAAATGTTCCAATGTGGCAGTTTGCTTTGATGGGACTAAGTTCACCTGTGGTTTTGATGGCTGTGGTTCCACGTACAAAAATGCAAGAGGGATGCAAAAGCATCTCCGCAAGGTCCATCCGTACCACTTCAAACCCAAAAAGATAAAGACAAAAGATCTCTTTCCCTGTGGGGGTAATGAACACAATCAAGCAACTGAAAAGTTTGATGCAGAACCTAAACCCAGTTCAGATACAAACAGTGACTCCCCAGATGAAGGTCTAGACCACAATATTCATACTAAGTGCAAACGAGAATATCAAGGTTATTCCTCAGAAGCTTCTATCTGTGCTTCTAAGAGGCCGTGTACAGAGGATACCATGTTGGAACTTCTGTTACGCTTGAAACATTTAAGCTTGAAAAACTCAATAACGCATGGATCATTCTCAGGGTCGTTGCAGGGGTACCCATCCAGTGGTGCTAAGTCTCTTCAGTCGGTTTCACCTACTATCTCCGACCTTAATTTTCAGAATCAAGACGAGAATATGCCAAGTCAGTACCTTGCACAGTTGGCAGCTAAGCCTTTTTTCTGTGAGCTTCAAGGATGCAAATATGAATTTGTGACCAGAGAGGCTTTGTTAATGCATTATCTTAAAAAACACAATTACTCAAAAGAAAAAGTCCTTCAGTTAACCATGTTTCAACATCGGTATTCCCCATTCCAGTGTCATATTTGCCAAAGGTCATTTACAAGAAAAACACACCTTAGGATTCATTATAAAAATAAACATCAAATTGGCAGTGACAGAGTCACTCACAAACTACTAGATAATGAAAAATGTGATCATGAAGGCCCATGCTCAGTAGACAGATTGAAAGGTGATTGCTCTACAGAACTTGGTGGTGACCCCAGCAGTAACTCTGAGAAGCCACACTGTCACTCTAAAAAGGATGAATGCAGTTCAGAAACAGATTTGGAGTCGTCTTGTGAAGAAACAGAAAGTAAAACATCTGATATTTCATCACCCATCGGTAGCCATAGAGAAGAACGAGAAGGACGAGAGGGAAGAGGTAGCAGGAGGACTGTTGCTAAAGGAAACCTCTGCTATATTTTGAATAAGTACCACAAACCATTCCATTGTATCCATAAAACTTGCAACTCCTCCTTCACTAATCTAAAAGGCTTGATTCGTCATTACAGAACTGTACATCAGTACAACAAAGAACAATTATGTTTAGAAAAAGACAAAGCAAGAACCAAAAGGGAACTTGTCAAATGTAAAAAGATATTTGCTTGCAAATACAAGGAATGTAACAAACGCTTCCTGTGTTCCAAAGCTCTTGCTAAGCACTGTAGTGACTCTCATAACCTAGATCATATTGAAGAGCCTAAAGTGCTTTCTGAAGCTGAATCTGCAGCAAGGTTTTCCTGTAACCAGCCTCAGTGCCCTGCTGTTTTTTATACATTCAGCAAGTTGAAGCACCACTTGATGGAACAGCATAATATTGAAGGAGAAATACATTCAGAATATGAAATTCATTGTGATCTTAATGGCTGTGGCCAGATTTTCACCCATCGCAGTAATTATTCTCAACATGTATATTACCGACATAAGGACTATTACGATGATCTATTTAGAAGTCAGAAAGTGGCAAATGAAAGGCTACTGAGGAGTGAAAAGGTGTGTCCGACAGCTCTCACTCAGGGGCATGAACATCAGACTACCAGGAGATCATTTAATGCTAAGGCTAAAAAATGTAGTTTAATCAAAGAAAAGAAGGCTCCGATTAGTTTTAAAACAAGAGCTGAAGCCCTCCATATGTGTGTGGAACAGTCTGAGCACACACAGTACCCCTGCATGGTTCAAGGATGCTTATCTGTGGTGAAGTTGGAAAGCAGCATAGTGAGGCATTATAAACGCACCCATCAGATGAGTAGTGCCTACTTAGAGCAACAGATGGAAAACCTGGTCGTTTGTGTGAAGTATGGTACCAAAATTAAGGAGGAGCCCCCTTCTGAAGCAGAGCCCTATATAAAGAAAGAAGAAAATAGCTGTGAATCAGAGCACACAAAGCACGGCCATTCCCCAGGTGACAGCGTGCCTGTCCAGAACACAGATTCCCTTCATCCAGGCGAAAGGGATGGAGGTCAGAAAGGATGTACAGAAAGCAAACCAGTTTTTGATGCAGATACTCTCCTCTACAGAGGAACTTTGAAATGTAACCATAGTTCAGAAACCACTTCTTTGGAACAATGTAATATAGTTCAGCCTCCTCCTTGTAAAATAGAAAATTCCATACCTAATCCTAGTGGGACTGAAAGTGGGACTTACTTCACGAGTTTCCAGCTGCCTTTACCAAGGATCAAAGACTCAGAAACTGGGCAGCCAAGTTCAGGGCAAGAAAACACTGTAAAAAATTCAACCCCTGTTCCAAAAGAGAATTTTAGGAAACATCCACAGCCCAGGTCATTTGATTTGAAGACTTATAAACCTATGGGATTTGAATCTTCATTTCTGAAATTTATTCAGGAAAGTGAAGAGAAAGAAGACGATTTTGATGATTGGGAACCTTCGGAGCACTTAACATTAAATAATTCTTCACAACCCAGTAATGACTTAACAGGGAGTGTTATGGCAAATAATATGGTGAATGACAATGACCCTGAAGTTGACATACCTCATTCTTCCAGTGACTCTGCAATTCATGAGAACCTGACTGCAATCCCACCTTTGATAGTAGCTGAGACAACAACAGTTCCTTCCTTGGAAAACCTGAGGGTTGTATTGGACAAAGCATTAACAGACTGTGGAGAGCTTGCCTTAAAACAGCTTCATTATCTTCGGCCAGTGGTTGTCCTTGAAAGATCTAAGTTTTCCACACCAATTTTAGACTTGTTTCCAACAAAAAAGACAGATGAGCTTTGTGTAGGAAGTTCCTAAATAGCAATTTTGTTTTAGAAACAGACTGGCTCCAACACTGCAACATGGGGACAATTGCCAATTTGAACAAAGGCTGCGAACCAGCCACACCATTGTTTAGGGTAGAATAGGCTGTGTATTTACATGAATGTATAATATCTATGTCAGCAGTATTGGCTGAGTCCATTAGCTCTCCAGTTGGTTTATTGATTGGGGTTTTTTGTTTTTGTTTTTGTTTATTAAAAAAAGAAATGGAACTGTACTCTTGTTTGGTGCTAATTAATACATCAAAATATATTGGGGCTTCCTTTTTCAAATTAAGTGTGCATGATTGTATATGGAACAAATACTAAGATCCCAGGGTGGGAGGGCTAGGGAAAGGGATATGGAGTTCTTACTTGACTTGAATGTGCACCTGAGGGTGCTTTGTGTAATATATTGTACACTACAGCATCTTATATTTTTTGAGTTGAGTTTCAATAAATTACAATTTTTCACCCATTTCTTGTTTACTCATAATGAGTTTTCATACCATACACTAACTGAAACTGCACTGGGCATTTTCTGGAATGTGCACTTATATTTTACCCCAGTAGCTTCTCGTTTCTTATTAACCAAACCATTCAGATCAAGTTTCTTTCTGAATGACTGTTGTCATAAAGTTTTTGTGTAGAGAAAATTCTGAAATTGAGTAATTAGCTCTGAGGGTCAAGATAGCTCCCAAAAGAGGATGCCCGGCAGCTGTCCAGATAGAAAGAATACCAAGGAGAACATGAAGGGCATAGATGGATGCAGTCATGTTTCCAGGGACCTACAAAGAATGTGGTAGGCTGCAATGAAAGGGAAGCACTGGGATGAGATGACTGTAGAGATCGATGGGCAAGGACCCAACCATGAATGCTATTGAGTTTGGACTCGAGTCCTTAGGCAGCTGAGAGGCTTTAAAGGATTTGAACAAAATAACATGACGTTAATTGCAATGTTAAATTAATAACAATTTGTAGATGTCTTGAAATGATTGTGATTTGAGAGGCTGAGAATGGAAACAGTAGATATTAAGACTGTTGAAGTAACTGAGGCAAACCTGATGAGAGTTTATACTATCAGTTGGAGCACAAGGAAGAGGAGATGAAATTAAAAGAGAGGGTTGAATGGTGAAAAAAACGTTTTGAGCAAAACCGATTTAGTAGTGATGCATCCAGTTGAGGTTGGAATACAAAAGGAAGAAATGAATTTTGGGGAAGAGGATGGAAAGCCAAGGTGAGCTTGGTCTTTGGATGTGTTGAACCTCAGTGGACTATGAGCCCTGTATGTCTAATGACAAAGCAGTGTGTTCTTATAAATACAGCAGCTTTATTCTCTGTTCTTGTGAAGTTCTCAGTGAGTTTCAGCAGCTAGCAATCAAGTGACTCAGACACTCCTAATATCCCTTTCTTACATCTGTCGTTAGGATTTTAAGACCTTTTCTCTGACCCCTAAAACCCACGCACACAAACATGGACACACAATGCCTAAGTGCTTTCTTGGTTCAGATCCTAGTAGGTAACCATAGGGTTCTCAAATAAGCATCTGTTGAAAGAAAAAATGGCAGAAACAGTGGACAGTGGAACATCTCAGAGGCTGAGGCTACTACTGACTCCTTGGGACCTTTAGCTAATTTCTGTGGGCTTCAGTTTCCTCACCTATAAAGTGAAGAGGTATGGGATATTTTGACAGGTCACTTTCTGTGATCTGAGCATGAGAAATAGCTGGCAGCTTCATTTTTAGCCCAGAACAAGAGAAGATTGCTAATTTGCTTAAGACTGAACTACATCCATTCGACCACTCCTAACTTCTACCCCCAGAAAGGGCCAAGTAGGTCCGTTTGTAGTGGAACCAAACCCTAGTTGAACGCTATTGAAAGTTTGCTTCAAGTACAAGCCTAAATGGTTCATCCTAAGATTATTTTCTATTCCAGTTGGAGCATCTTTATTTGACTTTTTATTTTTTTTTTTTTTAATTTTTTTTTTTCAACGTTTTTTTTTTTTTATTTATTTTTGGGACAGAGAGAGACAGAGCATGAACGGGGGAGGGGCAGAGAGAGAGAGGGAGACACAGAATCGGAAACAGGCTCCAGGCTCCGAGCCATCAGCCCAGAGCCTGACGCGGGGCTGGAACTCACGGACCCGACCGCGAGATCGTGACCTGGCTGAAGTCGGACGCTTAACCGACTGCGCCACCCAGGCGCCCCTTTATTTGACTTTTTAATAAGACCACGTTTTATGTCAAACCCAGCATGTGTAGTTCTATGATAATACAGAAGGTCGGACAGTTATTTTTCTAGCTTTCCATACTGTCATTTTTACTTGATGTGTTTTTGGGATTTGTCCCAATGCTAGCACAAACCTGGAAGCATTGACTTTGTTTTCAAAGCCCTTTTAAAGTCAAGAATGCCCCCTAAATAATGGGTAGAAGTTCAGAGTACCAGACACTTTCATTCTGTCCTTTTACCCAGAATTCTCTTACTTCAGTGTTTCCCCATGTTGATGAACACGTGCGAGAGAGTGGGGTGGGAAATGAAGGAAAAGAAAGTTTTTGATTAGTATTCACAGTGTTCCAACCCAAACCTATCGTCTCTTAGTCCCAGGTTGCCTATTTCTGCCCTGCACTGCCAAGGACATAGTCATAGTTATTAACCAAATATTTAAGTGCACACATATTTAGCGATGGTTTCAGATGCTTTAAAAGATAAAAACGTAAAGTAAATTTATCAAGGTATCTGGCGGTGTGGAGCTTTCGTGTGAGGGCTGGGGTAGCTTTAAACGTTGTAAAGTGTGGTAAGTGGACCAGCAGCGTGGGCATCACCTGGAGCTTGTTAGAAATGGAGACTGTCAGGTCCCACTCCAGAGCTTCTGGACCCAAATCGCATTTTAGTAAGATCGATCTCCAGATGATTCATAGGCACAGAAAAATTTGAGAAGCAATGGCCTAGAATACAAAGTGGAAAGCACTGTGAGAATTCAGGGTAATTGCACGTTTTTAAAGCACTTTACATAAAATTATCTTGTTGAATTTTCATAAGTTCATGAAGTAGGTACAGTTACCCTTATCTGGCAGCTAAAAAGATAGAAATAAAAAGTGTTTTGCCTAGCTGATAAAAGCTAGGAATAGGTGGAGCCTAGTTTCCAATCTCGTCTGACGGAAGGTATCAGGGAGGGGAAGTTAATGTGAAGGAAGAATATTAGAAGATTGCAGGTGGTATTTAAAGTCCCAAAAACACCCTAGCTCTGTAATTAAACTAAGTATATGGTTTGTAAAAGTGAATAATGGAGAATAAAATTTGAAATGTAAGTAAAAGCCAGGTCACGCGAATCCAATGCCAATCATACATCTATTGTTGACATTTTCTCATTTGAGGAAAAAGGAAAACTAGTTCATATGGTTTCTGTGAGTAATTTATAAACTGTTAAAAAGTCCATGTTTCTCTCAGAGAGAAACTTCTAAAAGTCTGAAAGGTTGCCCAATCCCTTCTCCCCACCTGCCACCCCACAATAGACGGTGATACCCCTGGTTTTATATGCTGACTCAGAGGCAAAGCCTCCTATTATGTAGAGCTGAGTCTGGAAAGAGGGGCCTGCCTTAGTCTGACTTGCTTGGTCTATACCTGCAGGAATAGATTCTGTGACAGACTGCTTTTGGAGGTCTGAACCACTTTGAGGAAGGGAAGCAGGATAGTCAGGAGATTTAAAAACCTGTTCACCTGTATTCGACAGGTTTAGCCTGGAAAAGAGAAGACTGGAGGTACAGGAAAGCTATAGCCAAGTATTCACTAAGCACATACTATCTGCTAGCTCCTGAGCGATGAACATGAGGCAGTGAGTTTCCTGCATCATGGTGATTAGAGTCTAGTAAAGAAGAGAGACAATAAACAAAACACTACATAAGGTGCTACAAAAGAATCTGTGGCTGCGATAACCTCCTCCCCACCCCCACCCCCCCCCACCCCCCCCCAAAAACCAAAAAGGCCAGGAAGAGCTTCCTTGAGGAAGCCATGTTTGAACTGAAACCTGAAGAATCAATAGGAATTATCCAGAGAGGATAATCCTGTTGTGTGGAAAGACTTTGTGGTGTGTTCATGACCTTGACAAGTCTGGTATAGCTCATGCTGAGAGAAAAAATGGGAAAGGGAAAGGAGAGAAGGTTGGATAGATAGGTAAGTAGCAACCATATTTTAGTGCCAAGCAACTAGCTTCTAGATTTCAGATTTTGTTTGAAAGTCAATGAAGAACCTTTTGAAGGTTTAAAAGTAGGCACTGCGTGATTCATAAATTGCAGCATGTAAGTCAAAAAGTCTTAATACAGTCTGATGTGGAAGTGACTGATGGCTGGCCCAGTAGATAGATGGATGGATGACACTATCTAAAGGTGGGCTGAGGGGTGACTGGTGGATCAGTCGGTTGAGTGTCTGACTTCAGCTCAGGTCATGATCTCACAGCTGGTGACTTCAAGCCCCGCGTCGGACTCTGTGCTGACAGCTCAGCTGGCATGCTCTGTCCCTCTGTCTCTCAAAAGTAAATAAACATTTAAAATTAAAAAATTAAATGTGGGGGGCGCCTGGGTGGCTCAGTCGGTTAAGCAGCCGACTTCAGCTCAGGTCATGAACTCTCGGTCCGTGAGTTCGAGCCCCGTGTCAGGCTCTGTGCTGACAGCTCAGAGCCTGGAGCCTGTTTCAGATTCTGTGTCTCCCTCTCTCTGACCCTCCCCCGTTCATGCTCTGTCTCTCTCTGTCTCAAAAATAAATAAACATTTAAAAAATTTAAAAAAAAATAAAAAAAATAAAAAATGTGGGCTGAGATGTCTTGCATAGTGATAATTCATCTTTGGATATGTTCAGGTGTCTAAGAAGGAAGTCAAACTATAAATGGGTTTTTGGACTAGGTTCTTTTTAATTTTTTTTTAACATTTATTATTCATTTTTGAGAGACAGAGACAGAGCATGAGCGGGGAAGGGGCAGAGAGAGAAGGAGACACAGAATCCGAAGCAGGCTCCAGGCTCCGAGCTGTCAGCACAGAGCCCGACGCGGGGCTTGAACTCACGAACTGCAAGATCATGACCTGAACCGGAGTCGGACGCTCAACCACCCAGGTGCCCCTGGACTAGGTTCTTTTAAGGTATGTTATAGTATGGAGATTTACAATACCTTGCATTTGTTTGTAAATGTCACTACAAATAATAGTTGCACTTGCCTCTATGGGTAGCTTATTCTTTTACACAAATTTTCAACTTCTCACTACAGGCCTACAAGGTAGAAGTTACCCCACGTCACAAGGTATTAAGGCTTGAGTTAAGTAATTTGCTCAAGGTAACAAGGTTAGTGAATAGGAGAGCCAAAAGTTTTAACCCAGATCCATTGTATTCCCAAAGGCCTATCCTCTTAACAGTTACTCTATAAAGATTCTATCCAGGGGCACCTGGGTGGCTCAGTCAGTTAAGCATCCAACTCAAGTTCAACTCAGGTCATCATCTATGGTTTGTGAGTTCCAGCCCTGCAGCGGCTGTAAGCTAACAGTGTGGAGCCTGCTTGGGATTCTCTCTCTCTTCCTCTCCCTCTGCCCCTCCCCCACTTTCTCTCTCTCCTTCCCTCTCTCTCTCTCAAATAAACTTTAAAAAATAAATAAATAAAAGGATTCTACCCAAACAAGTGCACAGATATGGTAATAGGCACTTGATGAATGAACAGTGTAGGCCATAAAGATATTTTTAATTCTTCCAGGGGACTTTGCATTCATCTAATATTTTATTTTAAAAAGTTTTTAATGTTTATTTTTGAGAAAGAAAGAGTGTGAGCAAGGGAAGGGCAGAGAGAGAAGGAGACAAAGAATCTGAAGCAGGCTCCAGGCTCTGAGCTGTCAGCACAGAGCCCAATGCGGGGCTTGAACTCATGAACCGTGCGATCATGACCTGAGCTGAAGTTGGACACTTAACAGACTGAGCCACCCAGGCACCCCTCACTTAATATTTAGACTTCTCCTATGTGCCAAGCCCTAGAGATACAGTAGTCAATAAAAGGGACATGGTCCCTGTCTTCAAGTTGATAATAGGAAAGACAGATGTTAAACCAAAAATTTCACAAATAACTATAATTGTGTTAAGTGCTTTGAAAGTAAAGTGAGAGGTGCCATGTAACAGGGGGTCTAATCTAGTATAGAGATTCTCAAGCAATGATTTAGTTGTCACAGCCCTATCTTTCTCCAAAAAGTTTCTGGTTGGCATTCTTTAATAGTTTCTGACCTATTTTAACCTTTAATAGCCAAATCCAAAGTCTTATCTGAGTCCCTTTTATGCCTTGCTAGAAAAGATTTTGCGTTCAGTCACTAGGAGACTGTGGGTTTAACATCAATAGCAGTCACTCCTGAACCAGTAGGTCATTTCACCCTGATGCAAGTACATTTCCAACGGCACTCTGGACTCCATATTCTGGATGTGTCTCTGGCACCTCAAGCAACTTGCCTTACCTCCCCTTCTTGCAAGAACAAAACAGTTCTTGCCTCTACCAGGCCTCCCTCTTGCTGTCCTTTCAACCAGAATGAGCAGATTGGAATAGCATCAGACAATATTTTTCCAAAAATTGTCATAACTGACCCCTTTTCTTCCTTTTTCTGCCTCTCCCTCTTCTTGGTGCAAACCCACTTTTGGATTCTTGGCTGTCTTCACAATTGATCTCACAGTTCATACGCTTGTGTGTGAACTCTTTTCATGTAAGTTTTTTAGGTACAGACTATACATTTTGTATTTTCATACCTCCTTGTTGAAAGTACATAGGTAGTAGCCAGTAAATAGTTGTTTTGATAACATGTGATTTAAGTTATTGTACAGCACGCTACTGTTTACCAAGTGTTTAGAAAATGATATCATTTGTTTCCAACATAAACCTTGCAAAAGATGTGGCATTCCCATCTGTAAAGAGATGAGCAAAATGAGGCTCAAATATGTTTAAAGTCTTCCCAAAGATCACAATTTCTAAACAACAGTGACATGTGAAAAAAGGGAATGCGACAAAATGATCCAATAATATCCCCCCTCCACATTTGCCTAATCCCTAAAGAGCAAACTATTCAGTCTTCAGGAAAACTTTCTTTAAATCCTCAAATCTCCACTTAACCTCAGTTAATAATTGCTGTCTCTCAGTGTATTGTTGGAAGTGTTTTATATCTACACTCCCCAAGAAAGTGACCGCTAGCCACATTGGCTAAATAATTAAATTTATCTAATTATAATTAAATAAAATGTAAAATCCAATTCTTTGGCCACACTGTTCACATCGGACAGAGCAGATATAGAATATTCCCATCATTGCAGAAAGTTCGATTGGACAGTGCTGGGCTAGAGCTAGAACTTGCCAAAGATCAGAGAAGGCAGTATGACTGAACCAAAAATCTAGGCCAGTAGCTGGTTGGTTCTGAGTGAGAAAGTTCACTGGGTGAGTGGGAAGCAAGCTGACCTTTGAAACAGTGACATCACAATGTACAGTTCACAATGGCTCCAGAACACCTCGGCTCCAAGGCCACGCTCCCTAGCCCATATCTAGGTTCCTGAAGCCTCTGCACATGTAATTCCAGGAGCTGCTGTCTTACTAAAATGTCAACATCTTTGTCCTCATCTTCTGTCTGGGACAACCTCGTAGAATATCTCTCTCTGAGCTCAATATGGAAGTGGCTACAAGCAACTCTTCTGGGAGAGACTAGTCCACCTCAGCAAACAAATTTTGGAGTACTAGATACCCTTGCTCCAATTGTGCAAGTTATCCTGGGGATTTCTTTTTTGCTTTTGTTGGGAGTAGGAGTATATATCTTATGGAAACGAAGTGTTCGGTCAATTCAGGTCATACTCTTTTGTTTCAGAGGAATTTAAATAGTTAGAAATTGAAACTTGGTTAGTTCTCTCCCGCATTGCTGCCATACCCGTATTTTAAGACCATGCAGATGAGGAAAGGATGAACCCTAATCTCTGAAATTGGTTGAAACTAGTTTATCCTTAAAAACTTTTGCCAGTTAGGTTTCGAGCATAAAACGCTCTCTCTCTCACAGTGGTTTTTGGCCTGTTTTAGAATAAAACAGATGAAACAAGCTTATAAACTGAGAAGGCAGCTTAACCTCAAACTTATTTGATCACATATTCATCTTTGAGTTTTTACTATGTGCCTGACACCATTAGGGGCACCTTTTCATAGAATAGGCATTGCAAGGATAATTGGGATCTTGGGTTTGGCTTTGCGTTCTTACTGTGACATTGCTCTGTACCTGATGTCAAGGCATGTATATTCATTAGGCACCGATATTTTCATTATTTCTTTGTTTTCACAATATCAGGCTTGGGCACCTGACTGGCTCAGTCAGTTAAGCATCTGACATCGGCTCGGGTCATGATCTTGCTGTTCATGAGTCTGAGCCTCACGTCAGGCTCTCCGCTGAGAGCACAGAGCCTGCTTCAGATCCTGTCTCCCTCTCTCTATGCCCTCCACCCCCGCCTGCTCACGCTCTCTCTCTCTCTCTCTCTCTCTCTCTCTCTCTCTCACACACACACACACACACACACGCACACACATAAATAAATAAATAAATAAATAAATAAATAAATAAATAAATAAATAAAACATTGAAAAAAAAACCAACAGGGGCGCCTGGGTGGCTCAGTCGGTTAAGCGGCCGACTTCACCTCAGGTCATGATCTCGTACTCCGTGAGTTCGAGCCCCGCATCGGGCTCTGTGCTGACAGCTCGGAGCCTGGAGCCTGTTTCGGATTCTGTGTCTCCCTCTCTCTGACCCTCCCCCGTTCATGCTCTGTCTCTCTCTGTCTCAAAAATAAAATAAATGTTAAAAAAAATTTTTTTTAATAAAAAAAAGAAAAAAAACCCAACAATATCAGACTCAATAAATAGGGATTCTTCTAGGGAATAGGAGCATAATTGGCTGGGATTGTAAGAAACGAGGATTTTACATACTTCTAATCACCAATAATAACTTCATAGTTTTATCACCAGCAATAATAGCTATATTTACAATGTAGTCAAATGCTTTCTTTTTTTTTTTTTAATGTTTATTTGTTTCTGAGAGAGAGAGGGAGAGAGAGAATCCTAAGCAGACTCTGCCTGTCAGCAGAGCCCAATGGGGGACTCTAACCCATAAACCATGAGATCATGACCTGAACTGAAATCAGGAGTCTGACACTTAACCAACTGAGCCAGCCAGGATCCCCCCAATTTTTTTTAAGTTTATATGAGAGAGAGAATGTATGTGCGAAAGTATGCTCGGGGGAGGGGCAGAGAGAGAAGGAGAGAGGATCCCAAGCAGAACCCACGAACTGTGAGATCATGACTTGAGCCACAGCCAAGAGTCAGACACTTAACTGACTGAGCCACCCAGAAGCCCCTAGTCAAAATGTTTTTAGAATCCCAACAATAACATGAAGCGGATAGAGGTTGTTTTCATATAGAGGTTTCATTTTCATTATCATCTCCATTTTGTAGGCAAGCGAACTTGGTTATCACTGAACCAAGTTGACATAGACTGTAAAAACTGGCAAATCTGAGATTTGAACCCAACTTTTAGGATGCCAAATTCAAATCTCCAAAATCTCATTTAATGTAATCTAACTAATGTAAATCCCCAACAGAGATATGCGTGTATACATGCACTTCAGTTAGCTAATAGAAGAATATAAGGCCAAAAACCCAAACTGTTTTCTATAATTCTGGGTTCTGCTCTTGTCTGGTTAATGTTCAGCTCAATTAGATGAACCCGCAGCCCTCTGGACACCTCAGCCAAGAAAAAGAGTTGGTATAACAAGTGGTTAACAGCAAGGGCTTTGGAGTCGGACTGCGGGGGCTCAAACCTTGGTTCTGTAGCTTGCTGTGTTGACTGACAGCAACCAGCCTCCAAAACCCCACTTTCCTTTATCTGTAGGATGGGTTTGCTAACAGTGCCTCTCTTAGAGTTGTAGTGAGGGTTAAAGGAGATATTGTGTATGTAAAGCTCAGCACGCACTAAGTACTCAATAAACAGGGCCAGTTATCATAACAAGGAAGAAAGATGATTGGTTGTTGTTTTTTTTTTTTTTTTTATCCTGACAGGAATCTATCCTAGATCATTAAAAATTTTCCCCCAGGGGCACCTGGGTGGCTCAGCCAGTTAAGCGGCCAACATCGGCTCAGGTCATGATCTCGTGGTCCGTGGGTTCGAGCCCCGCGTCGGGCTCTGTGCTGACAGCTCAGAGCCTGGAGCCTGTTTCAGATTCTGTGTCTCCCTCTCTCTGACCCTCCCCCGTTCATGCTCTGTCTCTCTCTGTCTCAAAAATAAATAAACGTTAAAAAAAAAAAATTAAAAAAAAAAAAAAGGTAAGGTAGGCTAAACTGAAAAAAAAAAAAAAAAAAAAAAATTCCCCCAGGACCAGGAAACCTAGTTTTTCAGACCACTGTGTCCTGAGGGAACCTACACGGAAGTCAGAATTCCTGGGTTTCAGTCCTGGCTCTACCATTCCCAAGTATACGACCTTGGACAATGGCAGGGTCCAAACTGGAAGGTATTTAAATGGCTACCCAGTTCTGGTTTTTTTCTACATAAACAGGTCATGCATAGGCAAAACGCCCTCCTAGCACAGATCCCTGCCTGTGACAAATTTTTAGTAAATGGTATCTATTATTATCATCTTCACTAATTAAATGCAAATAATAATCCCTGACCTGCGTATCACTGTGTTTTGTGGTGAAGATCAAAAGACGAAAAGGATGTGAAGGTGTTTTGTTAAACAGAAGCCGTGGTGTAGGGATGAGGGATTATTGTTACTGTTAGGTTTTTGTTTTGATTCTGTTAGTAAACTGAGGCATTCGTGCGAATAAACAAGTAACGTTCAACGTCTGTTGTTTTATTTTAGAAAATATTGTTGTTTGTCATCACACTCTACAAACTTTACAAGAAGAGCGCAGATTTTTTTCAGGCTTTGCTGGTCAACCCAGAAGGGAACACTCTCCCGGGTCAAGACAATAACTTCTTCCTGTCCTTGGGTCTGCAAGAGAGAATTTTGAAAAAACTTCAGATGGTGGAAAACAAAGTGAAGGACCTGGAGGGGATGATCATTTCCCACAAACCTGCCACGAAGAGGGATTGCTCCTCTGAGCCCTACTGCAGCTGCTCTGACTGCCAGAGTCCCTTGCCCGCATCAGGATTTACTTCCACATCTGAAATGTGACGGACTCCAATCTCTTCCAGAAAAGCACTGTTTTTTCCCTCATGTGTGTGGTGGTGTATCAATAAAGATAGAGAACTATATTGAAATTACCCTGCAAGGACGGGCTCTCTATTCACTAGGGCCCAGCTTCTACTGACGTGTGCGGTGGGGTAATGTGGGGTATAGTCGTCGTTAAAAATGTCTCTGAGATACTGATGTCACTTGGTAGGCTGGAGACCATAAACAGGCATATTGTAACAAGGATGACCAAACCGGAATATGTGGGATGGGAAAAGAAGGGAAAGTGGGTCAGGGATGCAACCTTGGGCTCCACGCTGAAGAGGTTGGATTGGATACAATAAAAACAGCAAGAAAGTGCTGTTGAAGGGCAATGGTGTGGACTGTCCTGTAGAGGTAGGCTGGCTCTTGTGCTGGTCTTTGGTCTGAAGGTAAATAATGTGGCCTGGGAATCTGTGTTCATTAATTACTGAGGTGGACAAGGGTGGGGTGGACATAAAGGACACTATAATTTTATCCAACTTTTATTGATACTTAATCTGGGCTAAGCATTATAACCCTTGGGAATCTGTCCTGAGTGCTTCAGGAGCACCCAGTTTGGCTGGTTGGGCAGTTAATTTCAGAACAAGGAGTTATATGTGATACAGTGGGGTTATACCAACTTGAACTTAGCTGACTTCTCCTATGTGAATCCCAGCTAGGCAGGGAGGGAAGGAGGCACCTACCTGCCATTTCACTTGATGGGTGTGCCCCCCCCCCATAGGAAGGAGGGCCCACGGAGGGAGGGATGATAGTAAATCATCCCTCAGTGGGTGGGTCTCAGATTCCCCAAGCCTTATAGTGTGTGCATTTTTGCCACAATAAATGTGATTATAGTCATTGAAATACTTTGCAACTCTCTGCCACCCAAATGAAATACTTGGGCAAAGAAAGCAGCAGTGATTTATGGCCATCCTGGAGAAAAACTGGCTGTGCTGTTCAACAGGATACGATATAACAATCTCCCAAGCTGGCATCTTCCTAAGGGATTTCCAAGGGTAATTTTGATCATAAGTTTTTTCCAGTGCACTGGCATTAAAATGCAACCTCTGTAAGATGAGACCTCACGGTATAGTGTACTCAGTGTAAAAACAGGTTAGTAAATACAAGGTAGGGCCAGGAAAGGCTTTGCAGAAGTGACACCTGAGTAGTCCCATAAAGGGTTACATAGGCAGACAATGAAATGGAAGGTATTTCTGCTGATGAATCACCACAGAGCCATATAAAAAAGAGGGTGGCTTGGCTGGAGAAGGAGAGTTTCAGGGTGGCTAAAGCACTGGCTATTTTCTAAGCTACAATGAAGGATTTGGGCTTCAGGGTAAGACACACTAACTTCATCCTCAGATCAGCTTTAATTGATGATGTGGTGGGGCGCCTGGGTGGCTCAATGGGTGAATCATCCAACTTCGGCTCAGGTCATGATCTCATGGTTCGTGAGTTCATGTCAGTGCATGCTGACAGCTCAGAGCCTAGAGCTTGCTTCAGATCCTGTGTCTCCCTCTCTCCCTGCCCCTCCCCTGCTCATACACTGTCTCTCTCTGTCTCCCTCTCTCTCTCTCTCAAAATAAGTAAACATTACATTTTTTTTTTTTTTAATTCATGATGTGGTGAGGGCGCCTGGGTGGCTCAGTCAGTTGGGCGTCCAACTTCGGCTCAGGTCATGATCTCGCGGTCTGTGAGTTCGAGCCCCGCGTCAGGCTCTGTGCTGACAGCTCAGAGCCTGGAGCCTGTTTCAGATTCTGTGTCTCCCTCTCTCTCTGACCCTCCCCGTTTATGCTCTGTCTCAAAAATAAATAAACATTTAAAAAAAATTCATGATGTGGTGAACAGACGGAAGTTACCAAGTATGCATTATCTGTTAGTGCAGGTGAGGAGTTTGTTCACTATGCTGCTTAAAGAGTGCCATGCAATCTTTTAAATAAAGTCAAAGTCTCAAGGCACCTGGCTGACTCTGTCAGTGGAGAATGTGACTCTTGATATCGGGGTCCTGAGTTTGAGCCCCATGTTGGATAGGAGACTGCTTTAAAAAAAAATTTTTTTTAATTGAAGTCATTATCTCCATTTTTGCACAGTCCACATTTAAGTGTCTTCCTACATAGTTCTAGTCATCTTGTTTCAGTTACTTTTCTGGGGTATTTCAAAGAAAGTGTCAGAAGAAGGGCCCAGAAGAGTAGACTGATGTCATGTAATGAAGGGCCTTAAAGGTCATACCATATTGTTGGAAATGGGTCATTGTAGGTTTTTAGACAGGAGAGTGACATAGATTTGGTAGTCCGTATGGGAGACAGAATAGAATGATCTAGATGTAAAAGATAAAACAGGCTGGCTGCTTGTATGAGGATGCACGGTGTGGTAGAAACTGATGGAGTCACCTTGTTTCTGGCTCTCAGCTATCCAGAAAGGGTGTGTGGGTCACACCACAGTCACAAGAGACTGATACCAAGTGTTCGTTCCCAGTGTGGGGAGTGGGTCATTCTTGAGACCAGAGTACTTATGTCCAGGGCATCAATTAAGGAAACTTGGATGTGTGGCGAGCAGAAAATCAAGGCAAAATGGGGAAAGGGCTTGAGAGCTACTCTGTCGTTCAGGTCAGTTGGGCTAGACCAACTATCCTCCACCACTCCATAGGGAGGAGAATCCTTCCCCTCCACATTCAGTCTGCCTCCTTTGGGAAAACCCTGATGACAGCCTGTTGGGAGGCTCCCGTTTCAGTCTTCACACACACCAACCCTTCTATTTACAAACACTATCTCTCTGCACAGGGTAGGAAAGGATTCACTTTCCATAATTCACTTCTCCCTTTACTGCTACCACCCTAGTCAAAGCCCCCATCATTTCTCACCTGGATTCTCAAAATGGCCTTCTAACTGGACTCCCTGCTTCCATCTGTGTCCCCATTCAATTTATTCTCCACACAGAGGGCAAAGATACATTACTCCTCTGCTTAAAACCTTCCAATGGCTTCTTAGTTCACCCTGAGTAGAAGAAGTCAAGTTCTTGTCTAAAGGACTGTGCTTGATGACATGATCTGCCTCACCCTCCTTCTTACTCTCTCCTCTTTCCACACCCTCTTATTCCTTACATACTAAGCATTATCTGACCTTAGGGTCTCTGCACTTTCCCCAGATACCTATGTGGCTTCTTCTCTTACTTTCTTTTGGGTGTATGCTCAACTGTCAATCTGAGAGGTCTTCCTTGCTTATTTTATATAAAGAAGGTGCCCCTCATGCCAACATAGTATAGCCCCCTTTTCCTGCTTTTTCTTCACAGTACCTATCACCTCCTCCACTTCTGTCATGCATTTGCTTATAATCTGTCTTCCCCTCTATCTACCCCAGCCTACTAAGAACGTAAGCTTCAGTAGAGAAAGGGGTTTTGTCTAGTTCACTGTTATATCCCAGGCACTCAAAACAGTGCCTAATACTTAGCAGATATTCAATATTCATTGAATGAATGAGCGAATTCCAGTCTTGACTTTTAGCAACCTCTTACCAGCTTCCTGTTCCTCTATTTCTTTTTCTTTTTTTTTTTTTAAAGATTTTTTAAAAAAATTTTTACATTGATTTATTTTTGAGAAACAGAGTGAGACAAAGCGTGAGCAGGGGAGGGGCAGAGAGAGAAGGAGACACAGAATCTAAGCAGGCTCCAGGCTCTGAGCAAGCAGTTAGCACAGAGCCTGATGCGGGGCTCGAACTCACAAACTGTGAGGTCATGACCTGAGCCAAAGTCGGACGCTCAACCGACTGAGCCACCCAGGAGCCCCTGTTCCTCCATTTCTTCAGATACATGGTGACAGATAACACTGTGATGCAGTTCTCTCGAGCTGGGGGAGCCTGTAGCTAGTCCTTTTTGTTTGTTTTGTTTTGAGAGAGAGGGAACAAGCTGGGGAGGGGCAGAGAGAGAGAGGGAGAGAGAAAGAATCCAAAGCAGGCTCCATACTGTCAGCACGGAGCCAGACGCAGGACTTGATCCCACAAACCGTGAGATCATGACCTGGGCCAAAATCAAGAGTTGGACGCTTAACTGACTGAGCCATCCAGGTGCCCCTGCTTTGTTGTTTTTTTTTGTTTTTTTTTTTTTTTTTAAAGTAGGTTTCACGCCAGTGCAGAGCCCAACGTGGGGCTTGAACTCATGATCCTGAGATCAAGACCCGAGCTGGGATCAAGAATCAGACACGTAACTGATGGAACGACCCAGGGACCCAGGTGCCCGAGTAGCTAGTCTTTATAAGGCACTTGTTCAGAGCCATATACATTGCTGAAAGCTTTACATGATTTTTCTCATTTGATCTTCACAATAGGAGGCGGTAAGTACTATTATTATCATTTCACTGATGAGCAACCAATGCACAGAGAGGTTAAGTAACTTGCTAATATGTGGTGCAACTGTGGCTGGCAATCAAGCAGCCTGATTCTAAACCTGTGCTCGCTTTAGTCACAGCATTTGGTTGGCGGGAGTTTCTGTGAGGCTTTTGGACAAACTGCAGCAGGATGGAGCTAGATGAACCCAGACAGGTGAAGGCAAGAAAAACAAAGAGGGCGTGGCAATGATAGCCCAAGGGACAGGGAATTTTGAAAAAGTGTTTATCCCCTCATATTTTTAAGTTGATAGCTAAAGTTTTCATCACAAATGTATTAATTTTTTTAATGTTTTTATTTTATTTTTGAGAGAGAGACAGAGTGTGAGTGGGGGAGGGGTAGAGAGAGAGGGAGACAGAACCTGAAGTAGGCTCCAGGCTCTGAGCTGTCAGCGCAGAGCCTTGACGTGGGGCTTGAACTCACAGACCACGAGATCATGACCTGAGCCAAAGGGATGCCCAACCGACTGAGCCACCCAGGGACCCCCGATCACAAATTTCAATAGTTGCAATGAATGTAAACTCTGGCAAACTGTAAATAATGACAATTTAAGATAACACTGTCAAATCACTTTTTATAATGTATCCAACAGACTCTATGTTACAATTCAGTGACCACCATCATCCATTTAAAATTACACACAAGCTCTTTAACATTTGGTAATTCTATATTGTTCTTTCATCTCTAAATTATATTTACTCCATAAAATGTTATCCAAAGACAATAATTTTTACATTTCAAAAACCTTTTACTGATCACTTATTCGTGATAAAAATATGTATCAAGGGAAATTAAAAACATTTTTTCCCTGTAATTGTATGGCTTTATGTATTTGAGTTATTCTGAGCTGAGTAATATTACAATTATCTTTAATATACAGCTGCTCAAAATGACATGATTATAAATTTTGATAGTACATAAATATAAAAGGTAAAATTCTACTGGAAACACATCTCTCAGTGAGATAGATGAGGGTTCCCCAGAAATTAATTCATGTATCTAAATGACTGTTTCTTACTGCTAGATTAACAGGGTTTTTGCTTCAATTTTCTTTTTTGTTTTCATAGATACAGTGCCAAGAAATATGACTCACGAGGGAATGCTGGTAATTCTGTTACAGAATTGTCGATCAATTCTTTGGTTTTCTTCTGAGTGATAGCCAAAAGTCAGAGTGCTCCTTCCTCAGTGGGCAGTTCAAATAGACCTACTACCAATTCTGTTAAAAGCAAAGCAAACCAAGCAAAAACCCAGAAACAATCTAACAAAAGAACTTGTTATCCAGTCATTAGAGTCCTTCACTTTCTCAAGTGATTTTTAATTATACTGATTACTTTTCTCTTCGAGGCATTTAGGAAGAGTTGGGAAATTCGAGATATTGTTAATTTCAACACATCTTTAGCATTACAATATTACTGTAATTTAAATATATTTTAGTTGCAGCTGCAGATTTAGCTCAACTTATTGTAAATAATAATTATGCAAATTAGCAACGCCAGCCTCTTTGACAAACCAACTAACCAAATTAGGCTTCTCTTTGGGGAGAAAAAAATTTCCCTTTTCAAGTCAAATAAATGTGTTAACAGGCGCCCCCGTGACCACATGTCACTTCTCAATCCCAAAATAAACATGGCACTGAGCTTTGACAGGGGTTGGTCCCTAAGGAAAGTAAGGCTCTTTCAGTTCAGGTGTTTTTAACCCACGCCTTCCTTGCTTTGTTCCAGGACACACTCTCTTAGGCAAGATGCCACCCCGCCTTCACGTGGGGTGGCAGAGGCGACATCTTTAAACGCAAATCTCATCACTACCGCCCACTGTCTAACAGGTCTGCACTCGGAACACCCCAATATGGGCCCAAATCCCGCACTAAGAATGCCTAGTCTCGCTCTCCGCTCTCCCTTTCAGCCCTAAGGTGTCCTGGGCACGCCAAGCCACAGTTTGATCTGCGCCAGGTCAGAAGCACGGTTTCCAGAGCCGGCGAAGTCGGCCCCTCTGCGGCTCTTCCCCGCTTCCTCACGGCGGGAGTGGCGGCCCCCTCTGAGTCAGCCCCAGCTCAGTCCCGACCACCAGTGGGCTTGCGCTGGCCGGGAAGGTCCCGCGCAGGCTGCAGCCCTGCCAGGGCAAGCCAGGGACCGAACGACGCCACCTCCCCCTCGGGGGAAAGCGACAGCTCTGCTGCGTTGCCGGGCCCAGGAGGGAGGCCGGAACCCTCGGCGAGAGGGCGGCGTGGGAGGGAGGGAGGGGGAAGAATGTTGGTGCAACGCAGCTCCGAGTGATCTGACCTGGCGGCCGAGCCGCAGCGGCCGCAGGCCGGAACTCGGCGTGTGGACTTCGGCCCGCCTTGGGCCGGAAGTGGGGAAGGCGGGATTGTCCTTTTCCTGCAGAAAGTAGGAGGAACCGGGGGCGTCGCCGTGGGGAAGAGTGTTGGTGTAACACTGCCGGCTGCGCCGAGGGGTAGGATGGAGGCGGGTGTCGGTGTAGGGGCGCTCGGAAGGGACGGATATCGCTGTGGCACTGCGGGGACGCTCTGAGGGGACTGGTGTCGGTGTGGCACCGGTGCACGCTGAAGGAGCTGGCGGAACCGGGTGGCCATGGGGATGTGGGCGTCGCTGGACGCGATGTGGGAGATGCCGGCCGAGAAGCGTATTTTCGGGGCCGTGCTGCTCTTCTCCTGGACAGTGTATCTTTGGGAGACCTTCCTAGCGCAGCGACAGGTGAGCCTAGACGGGGCCCACCTGACCCCGACACCTGACCTGCCCGGGCCAGCGTCGGTCTCGACCCGCAAATCCCTGGATGATTGCTGCGGCTCCAGCATCAGCCTCGACCCTATGGGTCCCTACTAGGCCTCCTAACTTGGCCCGATGGCGGGCTTGGCCTTGAGGGTATCTGGTGCCTCTGGGAGGTTTTCCGCGACGTGATCCTGGGACCCAGGCCGGTTAGGGCCTGGTGAAAGGGAAGTCAGGGCCGACTTGAGTTGACTTGAGTCGTGCCTGGCGCACAGCTTTCTTAGGATCCTCAGGCCCAGACTTATCTCCTTTACCTTTGGCAGAGACCCATGAGCCTTTAAAAGGAAGATGCAACATTTTTACCAGTCACAGCTTCCCGGTGATGCTCAACCATGGGATTAGGACACCATTTTCTGAAAATAAAGACTTAACAAATCCTTCTAAGGACCTGAACTTTTTTCCCTTAAAAAACAAACAAACAAACAAACAAACAAACATGTATACAGTATGTTGGTTTGCCCAAAGAACAATATGTTCTTTTGTTTAAACAATTAGAGCTGTAAAATAGAAACTGGAAGTTACTTAATAACAGTTTCCTGGAGGTAATCATAATGAACGGCCTGCTGTTGGAGATGCAAACTTTTAAATGAGATAGATCTTAAGTTTGTCTGCTTTATTGTCTCTGATTGCTGATTTGTTTTATCTACATTCTTCTATGTTGTCATTGTGTCAACCTGATGGCTATGAGAACCTTTTTTTTAACTGCCAGAACTCTTTCTTGAGCATTACCTTCCTCTACAGTACACATTTCTTCTCTCGGGTTACTTTCTGCATGAATCTTTAAATTGGAATTTTTAGTTTTTCATCAGTGGCTGAGTTGTGTCTTGATCTCTTCTGTTAGCCCAGGATCTTTTTTTGTTTACTTATTTTTTAGTCTTTTGAGTCTTTTTTTTTTTTTTTTTTTTTTTGTCTTTTTAAAAAGTAATCTCTATGCCCAATGTGGGGCTCAAACTCATGACCCCAGGATCAAGAGTCACATGCTCTACCAACTGAGCCAGCTGGGTGCCCCCTAGTTCAGGATCTTTAAAGAGGTATTAAGCTGTATAGCACTAAGTTCTCTGACATAGATATCTTTGGATAAGTTTATTAGTACAGAATCTTGAGGTCCTAAAGAAGATCCTTTGGATAAGGTAAACACAGTATATAGTGTCTAAATTGAGGGGCTTATTGAACATCCATCTGTCTTACTTTAACGATAAGCCCAGTTACAGTAACTGCTTTTTGAGAATGTCTCCTTTACTCAATTATGCTTTAATTTTTTAAATGTTTTTTATTTATTTTTGAGAGAGCGACAGAGAATGACTGGGGATGGGGCAGAGAGAGGCTCCAGGCTCTTAACTGTCAGCACAGAGCCTGACGTGGGGCTTGATCCCAAACTGTGAGATCATGACTTGAGCCGAAGTCAGATACTTAACCGACTGAGCCATCCAGGCGCCTCCTCAGTTATGCTTTAATGTAATGCCTTTTATTGAGGGTTTGGTAAGGTGCCCAACAACGTATAGGGAAGCCATGTGTCATAAAACCATTGTAGGAGATACTGTCCATTATATTGCTTAGTTTCTGTGCCCTGTATTATGTCCCGTGGTCTGAAATTTACCATTTCGAATTTGGCATAATGATAAAGTTTGTCTTTTATTTTTTTAATTTTAGAGATAAGAGTGTGTGAGCAGGGGGGAGGGGTAAAGGGGAGAGATAGAGAACCTTAAGCAGGCTCCATGCTCAGTGCCAAGCTCCACCCTGGGCTCGATCCCACTACCCTGGAATCATGATCTGAGCCAAAATCTAGAGTTGGGTGTTCAACTGACTGAGCCACCCAGGTGCCCCAAGTCTGTCTCTCTTGAAGACCTGATCTGTTTCCATTTGTCATTCCTCAGATTTCTCTGAATTTAGCTTCCAGGACCAAGTTTAGTAATTAGCTACAATATCTGTTAATACTTATGGCTAGCATGGCTTCCTTCTCCTTTCCATGAATTTGTTTTCTATATTATATAGGATGTATGTTTTTCTTGGAGTGAGTGGTACCCTTTGTGATGTACAGTTTTGGTTTACATGTGCAGACTGAAGTGTGATGACAGCCCTGATTTTAATTTTCCCTTGTCAGCTAGCCTCCGAGTCTCTTGTTCTGCTTTTACTTTGCTGTGTCAGTTGTCTTCGCGGTCAATGCACTTGATCAAACGTAATATTTGTGTACCTGTAAAGCAAATTCAGTAGGCTTAAGTGACAGGTTAAGGCTGTAACTACTCAGTGTTTGATCATAAATGACTGTTGTAATAAAGCGTTGGCTTGACTGTCTCAAAGTGTTTTCTTCAAAATATTTCAGAGACGGATATATAAAACAACAACTCATGTACCACTGGAGTTAGGACAGATCATGGATTCAGAAACCTTTGAGAAATCCCGACTGTATCAGCTGGATAAAAGTACTTTCAGCTTCTGGTCAGGACTCTATTCAGAGATTGAAGGCACTGTGAGTAAATTACTTTCTGGAGAGACAACTTATCGAAATGTTTAGTACTCTGTAATGTTGGTTTTCATTTTGTATTCTTGTGACACAAAAGAGGGTACCATATCTACACATCCTAGAATGCTTTTTTAACCTTTGTTACCAGTAATAATGGGTGTGGAGCAAAAGAGGCACATACATAATTGTTAGTGAGTTGAAAACTGTGGCGTATGATAACTATCGTAGGTCAGGTGTGAAAAAGAACCTTCTATTATAAGATGTTAAGATCTTCTTCTTCTTTTTTTTTTTTTTTTTTTTTTTAGTTTATTTATTTATTTTTGAGAGAGAGAGTATCCCAAGCAGGCTCTGCACATGAGGTCAGTGCACAGGGCTCGAACCCACGAAACCGTGAGATCGTGACCTGAGCCAAAATTCAAGAGTTGGATGTTAAACCAACTGAAGCACCCAGGCGCCCCTCTGAGATATTCAACAGTCTTTACAGGCCTTCCTGCCTCCGTCTTAACTTTTCTACTGCCCTTCACACTGCAGCCAAAGGAACCCTGAAGGATAATTCTGATCATGCTGTTCTCCTACATAAAACCCATCACTGGCTCACTGTTTCCTTCTGGGTGCAGTCCAGATTTTTTGGCATGAGTTTTGGGGGTACTTTTGACCTGGCCGTTGCTTACTTCAGCTTCATCTTTTTATTCGTTCCCCCAAATTCTTTCTCCTTTTTTGTCCAGCTTGGTTTCTTGTAACTTTGAGTTTTTTCACATGCTAGTATCTATCAGGGGTGCTCACCTCTACAAGTCCACTCTCTTGCTGGAGGCTGATTAATCCCCACTCTTCCATTAGGTTCCAGCTGAGACATCATCTCTTCTAAGAAACAGTTTGAGGGGCACCTGGGTGGCTTAGTCAGTTAAGCCTCTGATTTCACATCAGGCTCTCTGCTATCAGCACGGAGCCCACTTTGGATCCTCTCTCTGCCCCTCCCCAGCTCACGTGTGTGCAACGTGCTCTCTCTCTCAAAAATAAACATTTAGAAAAATTATTAAAAAAAATAAAAGAAACCATTTGAATCTTCCCCTGTCCCTCGAGACTGGTTAAGGCAGCATTCTTTCATTATTCCTGTCAGTACTTATCACATGGTGAGACTGATAGTTCTTTATTTTTATTTTTTTTAAAGTTTATTTCTTTATCTTGAGAGAGAGCGAGGAAGGGAGAGGATCCCAAGCAGGCTCCGCATCAGGAGCATGGAGCCTGACATGGGGGCTTAAACTCACAAACTGTGAGATCATGACCTGAGCTGAAACTAAGAGTCAGATGCTCAACCAACTGAGCCACCCAGGCACTCCAGACTGATAATTCCTTAAAGAAAGGATACTTTAAGGTCTTGTAATCATTTGGCATCTAGTGACTGGCATAAAATAAGCATGTAATCCATATTTCTTCAATGAAACAAGTGATGGGTCATTTTTTACTTAGTAAAACAGACCCAGTCTTCCCCCCATGCTAAAAGAAGAGAGGCTGTATAGTGTAGAGCAGTGTTTCTCGGTCTTTTTCTCATGATCACCCCTGGCCCTGTATCTTTTTAGACATTTTTTTCTTTTATTAAAAAAAATTTTTAAAAAGTATTTTTGAGAGAGAGACAGAGCGTGAGTGGGGGAGGGGCAGAGAGAGAGGGAAACACAGAATCCGAAGCAGGCTCCAGGCTCTTGGCTGTCAGCACAGAGCCCAACGTGGAGCTCGAACTCATGGACTGTGAGATCATGACCTGAGCCGAAGTTGGATGCTTAACCGTCTGAGCCACCCAGGTGCCCCTAGACATTTTTTTTCTTAATCACCCCTCCATGAAATTTTAATACCACAGATATACTGTATATCTGTTTCTGTACTGTGTGTATGTATATCTGTGCTTTATAAATAAAATGAGTAAGGTTTCTTTTCATTCCCAAACACCAGTTGTTGGTTTTCCACCTCCAAGAACAATTGAAGGTACATGGTGTGGAGGTTAAGAACCCAGGTGGCTTGAGTCTGAATCTCAGTTCTGCCATACCAGCTCTGGGGCCTCAAGCAAGCCACCACTTCTGAGCCTCAGTTTTCTCGTCTGTTGAAATTGTGTAGTGATATTTCCTCATTTGTAGTGTTGTTGAGAGGATTAAATGAGTTAATATGTGTGAGAAGATTCAAACAGTGCCTGATCCATTATCAATGCTCTGTAAGTGTTGGCCATTATTATTTTTATCATCATGATCGTGATTATCATCACTATTCCTCTAGACCTCTTTTAAATCTCCAGTACCACTAAGAGAAAGATTCCTAAATTGAAAATCAATGAGGTCAGCTACCATAATTGTTTCCTCAGTTATAGAGAAGAAACCAGCTGTTCAGAGCTTTGTTAAATGATGAAAACATTTCCAGCTAGTCACAAAATTTTCCTTGACAGTTACGGACTAGTGTGATTAGAACCAAATTATTACAAGTCTTTCCTATTTCCTCAGGATGATGCAAAGTAGCGAAAAGTTAAGGAGAAGAGTTAAATCTTATCTGAAAAACAAAATTCATTTGGCTTTTAGGATATGTTGCAATTACTAGTAATTAGTCTTCTCAATGTTGATTTTTTAAATTATATTTTTTACAAGTCCAAGCCTGGTTTAGTTACAGAGATATTGAAGATTAGTATCGAAACTTGATGCTTTCCAACCAAGCCAGGCTTTATTGTGGTTTATATTTGGCTTTGATTAGTTTATCTGAAGCATTTCTTTTGTTAAGGTCCAACTGTGAAATCATCCTTCAGAGGGAGAGATGGAAGCAGAGGTGGTGAATTTAGACACCGTTCTCTTTCCTCACTGATGTTTGATTCTGTGAAGTTCTTTGGCTTACCCCTCACAGGGCCATTATAAAAAGACAGGCAAAACATTTTCAGTCTCTTTCGTTGTCACTAGTAAACAGTTCCAGGAAAGATGGGCAGTAGCTTGGTTGTTACAGTTGGTGAGCATGGGGGTGGTCTAGTTTGTTCCAGGAGATGACAGAGACAGGGAAAACACATATAGAAAGAGAGCTTTGTAATGTGCCTGTTTGATGTTACAACAGTGCTTTGAGGTAGAAAGGGTAGGCATTGTTATTCCCTTTTTGTGGATGAGAAGGTGGAGGCTCAGAGAAATTAAATGGCTTGTCCATTTAACGGCCAAGTGACGATAATAAGTGGGAGAAGTGGGTTTCAAACTCTGCTCTTCTGAGTCTTTAAAATTGCATTGAAGAAACCATTCTTAAAACTCTAGGGACCACATCATAAATGTACTGAATTTATCCTTGAGGAATTAGTAGCTCTATTTACTGTTCGATGGGAAGCATTTTGTGTTACTTTGAAATCCTGTTCTGTTTGAAGACAGGTTCATTAATTCCTATTTTGTGTTGATTAAAATTAATAAGTTTTTATATTTTGGTCACAAAGAACAAGTGCAAAGATTGATTTAAACTTTTTGTTGCCTCTTTTTTTCTATCCGAAGGAACATAAGCAGAGGCCTTGTGTGACCAATTACAGGTGCCACTGTTCACGCAAATGTGACAGAGTACCCAGAGAGAAGGTGTCCAGCCTTTCTGAGACAGGCTTTCCTGGTGTCTCACAAATGTCAGTGAAGAGCCTGATCAGGAAGTGGAAGGGCTGGACAGTCGAGGAGGGCAGTGTAGAAACATTGAAATTGTTGCTTTTCCAATTTCTGTGGGTTTCTGAGTGAGCACCTTGGCCTTCTTGAGCCTCGTTTTTTCCCCTCTTTGTGATGAGAAGCCGATACATATTATACCATATCTCACATGGTTTGTGGCAAGGACTGAATGAGTGAGATGATGTCGATGAAGCCATTAGTACACTGCTCAATACATAGCAGTCACTTCGTCACTGGGTTTCTTTGGGCAAGTAACTTTAACCTCTCATTTTCAGGTGTCTCATCTATAATGTGGTAATGACTATATGTCTTGCCTGCTTTGCAAGAGTCTAGTGGGATCTTATGTTTAAGAGTGATGGAGTTGTGGGGCGCCTGGGTGGCTCAGTCGGTTAAGCGTCCGACTTCGGCTCAGGTCATGATCTCACGGTCCGTGAGTTCAAGCCCCGCATCAGACTCTGTGCTGACAGCTCAGAGCCTGGAGCCTGTTTCAGATTCTGTGTCTCCCTCTGTCTCTGACCCTCCCCCGTTCATGCTCTCTGTTTCAAAAATAAATAAACGTTAAAAAAATATTATAAAAAAAAGTGCTGGAGTTGTTTTTGTTGGGCTCATTAGTTCTTGTTATAAGACATCCCAGCAGCCTGTTCAGTGAGATTATCAATAGAGGGAAACTTTACTGTACTGGGTTTTATATTTCATTTCCCAAAGTATACTAAACAAGGTTTGCGACAGCAGTTTCTTTTTTTTTTTTTTTTTTTTTTTTTTTTCAACGTTTATTTATTTTTGGGACAGAGAGAGACAGAGCATGAATGGGGGAGGGACAGAGAGAGAGGGAGACACAGAATCGGAAACAGGCTCCAGGCTCCGAGCCATCAGCCCAGAGCCTGACGCGGGGCTCGAACTCACGGACCGTGAGATCGTGACCTGGCTGAAGTCGGACGCTTAACCGACTGCGCCACCCAGGCGCCCCGCGACAGCAGTTTCTAAAAGCATTCCGAGATGCATTTGAAGTTCATATTAAAACTACCCTTGAGGGGCGCCTGGGTGGCTCAGTCGGTTAAGCGTCCGACTTCGGCTCAGGTCACGATCTCACAGTCTGTGAGTTCGAGCCCCGCGTCGGGCTCTGGGCTGATGGCTCGGAGCCTGGAGCCTCCTTCCGATTCTGTGTCTCCCTCTCTCTCTGCCCCTCCCCCCGTTCATGCTCTGTCTCTCTCTGTCTCAAAAATAAATAATAAAACGTTAAAAAAAAAAAAATTTAAAACTACCCTTGATACGTACTTAAAAGCTGGACTTTTAATAATAGGTGTTTTAACGTTTCACCAGAAGGCTTATAAATCCTTAATTTTGCATTATTTATTAGGATTAAGAACAGGATGAAAGAAGTGCCGTCTCAAGTCGATTAGTTCAACAGGTGGTGCATATACCAGACAGTGGTGCCAAAGCATATCTTTTGGGAAGACGGGGTTTACATTCAAGATTGGGTTAGGTGAAATAGCTGGACAAAGAGTTAAGGGAGCCTTTAAGACAGCAATTTATTAAACCCAAGACTTTCAGACTTTGGTGACTGGGCCTGGAGACTGCTGGGCTCCACTTCCAGTTCCTGATTCAGTGGTTCTGGGGTGGAGCCTGAGTATTTGCATTTCTAACACATTCCCAGGTGATGCTGCTGCTGCTGCTGCTGTACAGAAACTATATTTGAGGTCCATGGTATTAAACCAACCCAGCATACAGGGAAACATCTAAAAGATGGATGGCAACAAGTGTGGGTGAGATTGTAGGGAACAGGAGCCCTCAAGTACTGCCGATGAGGGTGTAATCTGGCGTAAACACTGCAGAGAACAAGCTGATAATAATAACAAATACATTTACCAATCATCGTGGATCGATCTAAAAATATGTAGAGTGCAAAAAGCAAGTTGTAGAATAAGTACAATATGATGTTATTTATATATAGTCTCAAAAAGCATATATAAATCACTATATTATTTATGGATACATATATAAAAATGGAAAGTAGATTGGAAGGCTTCCCGTGAAATATACGATAGTGCCAAAACCTGTCAAAACCACAATGAACCGTGTGTGAACCAATGAGAATATTGTGCTTCTAACCAAGGAGTGTGATTGATCGTTGTGTTCCTGAGACTCCAGGGAAAGGAAAACTAAACCGATTCCTCTTTAGTTCCATAAACTTAGTATCTGTTGTGGCAGGTTGTGTTTTGTAAGCATGCGTTCTTTTCAGATTTTAAGAGCAGCTTGCTCATTCGAATGTCATGGTGATTTGGTGAATATCTTTGTTCACTTTATCTGCCCAAGACAAAGGGTGGTGCTGAGAAGGGGGCCTCCTCCTATGAAACCCTGACTCCTACCTCAAGATTCACCTTTTCCTTACCTGGGGAAAGCACAGATATCCCATTCTGTCCCTCAGTTTGGTAAGTGGACCTGACTCTCCACTTACACTGATACTAATACTTTGTCCTGACGGATGGGGGCTGTTTCCTTTTAGGCGAAAGCCACTTAGGGAGCCACATAGCCTTGGTCAGATCCCATTTATGTGACTCATTAGCCGTGAGATTCTGGATAAATTGCTTACCTTTTCTAAGTTTAGTCCCTGATCCATAAAACTTTTGTTGTGGTCTTTTGTCAAATTTATTGATTTATTTATTTATTCATTCATTCATTCATTCATTTATTTATTTTACAGCTTCACTTTATAGAGACATAATTCACATACCATGCTAATTTATCCGTATAAAATGTACAGGCATAAATACTTTACCAGGCTAAACTTAGTATCTCAATTGGTTTGTATCCACGTAAATGCATATTTTAGCCTAAATAAGATAGGTCTCTTTTTTCTTCAGAGATAATTATTTTGTCGTTTTTTCTTTTCTTTTTTATGTTTTATCTATATTTTGAGAGAGTACGAGTGGGGGAGGGGCAGAAAGAGAGGGGGACAGAGGATCTGAAGCAGGTTCTGCACTGATAGGCTGACAACAGAGAACCCAATGCAGGGCTTGAAGTCACGGACCACAAGATCATGACCTGAGCCGAAGCAGGATGATCAACCAACTGAGCTACCCAGGCGCCCCCTGTCCCTTTTTCTTTATGAAATGTTCTCATCTGATAATTTCTAGTCTTCAAATTTAACCAAAGTATGTCTTGTTTTATAGCTTATTCTTCTTTTTGGAGGAATTCCTTATCTCTGGAGACTTTCTGGACGGTTCTGTGGCTATGCTGGCTTTGGACCAGAATATGAGGTATGTGATTCATTAGCATATATTTTTTAGAGTCTTACTTTTTGCTTGGCCAGCTATATATGGAAGTTAATTTTTTGGCTCTGTCTTAGGCTTGCTTCTCCGTTTGTACAATCCTTGTCCACACATGCTATGTTAGGATAATGCTATTTATTGTAGCACACTCCAGAATTTCAATAGCTTATCACAATACTTTATTTCTCAATCACAGAATAGCCTCGCATGAGTATTTTTGGCCAACAGGTGACATTCTTCCACATGGGGAGCCAGGGACCCAGTCTCTTTTCATCTTATGGCTGTGCTGTCTCCTGAGTGCCCCAGAGTTCTCTGCGTCCAACAGGCAGGTGGAATGAGGGGGTGGAGAAAGTACACCCTCTTCTTAATTCCCTTGGCTCTGTAGTATCCTTTGCATTCACATCCTGCTGGTGAACCAGTCATTTAGTCTCAGATGTAAGGGAACTGGGGAATGTGTGCTTCAGTTAGGCAAGCTATTTCTCAGGGACAACCCCTTCCAGTGAAAGGGGAAACAAGAATTTCGTTGAACCCACTCAACAGACGCTCTGTACCATACGCAGTTAGCAGATACTTCAAACAAGGACAGAGAATGTATCTTTGAGAGTCTCCTTGGAGCTCTTTGAGTCGACTACCCATTCTTACAGAAGTTCCATTCCCTGGGCAAAGCCCTAAGCCTGAGACTCCCTGACCTGTGGTGGATGCTAGGACACTGCCTCCTGACTTCTTGTTGGAAATTGCCAACTCTCTTCCCTCTTTCCTGATTGTTTATTTGAAATGATGGCTCTCTTCTACATGTATAGGTACCTTGGGTTTTAATTCAGCTCATCCTGTGTCCCTTTTCTGTATACCTTTTTCTAAATCAGCCAAACTCTTTAATTTTTTTTTTTTTTTTTAACATTTATTCATCTTTGAGATGAAAGAGAGAGACAGAGCATGAGCGGGGAAGGGGAAGAGAGAGAGGGAGACACAGAATCTGAAGCAGGCTCCAGGCTCTGAGCTGTCAACACAGAGCCCGACGCAGACTCAAAGTCACACACCGCGAGATCATGACCTGAGCTGAAGTCAGACGCTCAACCGACTGAGCCACCCAGGCGCCCCTCAGCGAAACTCTGTAAAGACGTGATCTAGTATAAGTTTCTCTGCCTTGTCCCAACCAGGCTTGCCATCTTGTCCTCTTCCACTTACAGGGTGCTCATTTCTCTCTCCATGCTTTTGTAAATTCCAAGGAATTCTTCCTTTCCTTGTCTCTCCTGTCCCTTTAGTTTACCTCTTCAGAGTGGCATCCTGAGTCTCCTCAGCTTTGTAAGCCTTGCAAGCCTTGCTTGAATTCACCAGCATATGTAGCTGTCTCTCATTTTTTCGTTCTTTTAACCATTTTGTCTATATGGCTTCAGGTGACTTTCACATAGTGCCTATGTAATAAAAGAAACATTGTTTTATTGCCTCCTCTGGCAAGTAAACTCTGAGGTACAGATGTTGTTTCAGACTTTGTAACCCATAGAATCAAGCACATTGCTTGAAATCCTGTAAGTACTCAGCAACTACCTATTGATTTGTTCACTGATCATTCATTTGAAGAAGGAATTAATATTACAGTATAAAAACCGCCGCTGTTTTCTTCTTGTGTTTAGATCACTCAGTCCTTGGTGTTTCTCCTGTTGGCTACGCTTTTCAGTGCATTGACTGGTTTGCCATGGAGTCTTTATAACACTTTTGTGATAGAAGAAAAACATGGTTTCAATCAACAGGTAAACTAGAGAATACAAATATTCTCTTTTATTTATTTTTTTATTAAAAATTGTTTTTAATGTTTATTTATTTTTGAGAGAGAGGGAGAGAGAGTGCGAGCAGGGAAGGGGAGGAGAGAAAGGGAGAGAAAGGGAAGGGAGAGAGAAAGGAGACACATGACCTGAGCCAAAGTCGGACGACCAACTGACTGAGCCACCCAGGCGGGCGCCCCTCAGATATTCTCCTGTAAATATAAAGACTTCTTTGTGCTTTTTTTCCCCTCTGCTGGTAATAATTGAAGCATAATTTGCTATTTTAGAGCATGAATTCAGTGAAGGAAAAGGAACTGCAGATCATAGGTTAAAGTCTTGCCATAAACTTTTCTAGTACTAAAGTCTAGTATCCTTTTGCTAACATTTAAATGGGTTGATTTTGAACTGTAAAATGTCAGACATTTACTTGTCGTCTTAGACTACCTAGTGTCATATAATATAGACTCACTGCCTTTTAACTGTTAAAATTGCTTTAATAGGGGCGCCTGGGTGGCTCAGTTGGTGAAGCATCCGACTTCGGCTCAGGTCATGATCTCATGGCTCGTGAGTTCGAGCCCCGTGTTGGGCTCTGTGCTGACAGCTCAGAGCCTGGAGCCTGCTTCAGGTTCTGTGTCTCTGTCTCTCTGCCCCTCCCCGACTTGTGCTCTGTCTCACTCTCTCTCTCTCAAAAATAAATAAACATTAAAAAAAATTAAAAATAAAATTATGTATCCTTTATATTCACTTATTTACTTTAAAAGCAGTTTCTCATTTTCTTGTGATGATCTTTTCTTTTTTCAGACTTTGGGCTTCTTCATGAAAGATGCAGTCAAGAAATTTATCGTGACTCAGTGCATTTTATTGCCTGTGTCTTCACTTCTACTTTATATTATTAAAATTGGGGGAGACTATTTTTTTATATATGCCTGGCTGTTCACATTAGTTGTTTCTCTGGTGAGTAAAATCTTTGTTTCATTTTCTTTTACAAAATTTTCTTGGCAAGATAACTATGATTTAATCTTCATTAGCATGTAAACAGTTCTTGAGAAGCAAATGAAATATAAATAAGTGGTCATCTAAATTTCCCCCTTGGTTTCTGCTTTTGGGTATAGAAATAGGAGAACTGACCCTGACCGTAGATTTTTTTCTCCTTATGCTGACTCGGATCCTAGAAGCTGGTTATTAGTTACCGTTAATAGTTGTCAGGCAGTTTTGGGCTGTGCATTTGTGAGTTGTCACCAGAATGGGTGACTAGGTTTGATCATTCAGTCATTCTTTACTGAGCTCCAGTGCCTAAACATCATGGATGTTTTGAAGGGAGACTAGATTTAAGAGCGATAAGAAAAAGAAACCCTAAACCTGCCTGATTTTTTTCTGCCCTCTTTCCCCTGCTTTTTCCCTCCTCCATTCTTGCTTTTTTATCCCTTCTTCTCTGTTCCTTTCCCCTTTGCTCCTCGCTTCTCTTCTCCCTTTTCTCCCCTCCCCTCTCTTCCTTCTCCCTCCCTTCCCCTCTCACCCCGCATCTTCCCTTCCTCACATCTTTGCTTCTTCTCTCTACCATAT
The DNA here is from genome assembly GCF_018350215.1 of Panthera leo. NCBI lineage: Eukaryota > Metazoa > Chordata > Mammalia > Carnivora > Felidae > Panthera > Panthera leo. Next base: position 31,008,654 of record NC_056686.1, read on the forward strand.
TCTAAACCACTTCACAACGCACACACTACAACACAATGAAAGCAGTCTGTTCACAGCTCCCAGAAAATAGCGTCTATCAGCTCTTCAACTCCTCTGATGATGAGGTGTATCACTGCTTCACTTCCCACTGGTGGGATCAAGCTCCAAGAACAGGTGCTAGTTGGATTTGCACATATCTGTATATGGCCAATGAAGTGAGAGGAAAGAGCAGACGGAATGTTCCAGAAATGCTTAAGGAAGTGCCATTTCAACCTCAGTGTACACTGTGGGTAATTAATTTTGTACACTACAGGTAATTAATTTTAGTGACCACCCAAATAACAGCACACAATCAAGGTCTAGTAATTAATTTTTAGCAAAGAATGCAGGTCTCTCATGATTACTCTGAAAGGCAGAATTCCAAGTTATGATGGGCTTATGAAGTAGCAGAAAGTCCCAAGATAGTTTTTGAATGGACCATTTGACTTTTCAATTATTACCACATAGACACTACTCACTTTGATTTAATTTAACAGATACTGAGCACTTATTATCTGGTAGTATTTGGGGTTGGGAATACTAGAACAAATGAAAAGATCCATGTTCTCAAGGCTAAATCGTGTAGTTGTTTCAATGATTGGATCTGTATAAATAGCAGTGTTTCTTCAAGAACATATTCATAGGGCCGCCTAGGTGGCTTACCCCGGTGGGGCTCTACTGACAGTTCGGAGCCTGCTTAGGATTCTCTGTCTCCCCTTCTCTCTTTGTCTGTCTCTCCATCCTCCCCTGTGCATTCTCTTTCTCTCTCTCTCTCTCTCTCTCTCTCTCTCTCTCTCAGAAATAAACATTTAAAAAAATGATGGAAAATCAGATTTCTAAAAAAAAAAAAGCATACTCATAGGTTGTTCTGACATTTATTTTTCAGGTGCTTGTCACAATCTATGCTGATTATATTGCCCCTTTATTTGACAAGTTCACACCTCTGCCTGAGGGAAAGCTTAAACAAGAAATTGAAGTAATGGCAAAGAGTATTGACTTTCCTTTGACTAAGGTGTATGTTGTTGAAGGTAAGGCTATCCGGGGGTAAGGAGGTTTTACTCAAGTGTTTTGATTTGTTAGGATTTTACATTTTGGCTTCTGAAGATTTCTAGGACTTGGTGGCAGAGTCCAGGGATAGAAACTGGTAGCCTGATACCAAGCCTGCTCTTACCTGCAGCTGTGTTGGGTTGGCTTTACCGTGTTGGTTTTAAGTTTTGGCCAAGGCCTTTTTCACTGCTAGTTGTATCGTGTATATGACACTGGTTTATATACTTCTGTTACCTTCCTGGCTCCCTCAGGGAATGGAGTTGGACTTTCGCATAGTCCAGTTCCACTTAGCTCTAGTTGGGGGCTTATAAAATAAAACCAGTGATGCTGGCTTTGTCTCATCCAACAAAACTTCCAGTGTTCTGGAGGAGTCCGATTTCACTTGCACGTACACCAGAAACTGTAGTACCATTGGATACTTCAGATTAGTAGTTCTCTGCTTTTTTGATGATTGCTTTTGAGAGTTAAGCTCTGTATTAGCTTACATAAGACTACTAAAGTCTCAAGCCCAAAAAGACATAGAGTAAAACTGTTGTATGATACCATGACTTTCAGAATCTATAATTAAAGGCCATGTAAATGTGTGAGGCACTAGTTCTGCCTCTGCCAGTGGGATCTTGGACGAATCCCTTCACGCCTCTCGGTTTCGCTTTTGCTTCTCCTAAACCATAGTTTGGCAAACGTTTTCTGAAAAGGGCTAGTCAATAGATATTTGAGGCTTTGTGGGCCACGTGGTCTCTGTTGCAGCTGTTGAACCCTGCCATTAATTAGTACAGAAGCAGTCACAGATAATGCATAAGCAAATGAGCATGGCTATGTTCTAATAAAATTTTATTTATAAAACCAGGTGGGAAATTAAATTTGTCCTGCAAACCATACTTTGCCCATCACTCCTTTAAATAAAAAAAGAAAAAAAAAAATCAGTGAGAAACAGCTGTACTGAATGAAGGACTAGAACCTGAGAAGTAACTGCAGGGCCAGGGAGAAGAGATGACTGCGATGGGAAAGAATGAATTAACAGCAACTAGAAGAGCATAGAAATCTCAGACTTGTAGTGGCTTCTGAGGTTATACAGCCTGGCTGACTGCACAATTGGGACATTTCCATGGGGGAAATGGTAGAAGAATGACAATTCACACTACTTTTTTAGCCTCTGGGATCACTATTTTAGTGAATAGTAAACTGGACGTGCAGTAATCAGTGCAGAAGCATGGTCTCTGAGGGGTTTTTATTGAAGGGGGCGGCCTGAGTTGCTTATCACTTAAGTTATAATCAGAGAATATGAAATGACAGCTAATGATACCAGAATAGAGGTAATCGATGTGTAAATATATACTGTCAGTGCCATATGGTTTTAGATGAAATAAGGACGGCTTTATGGAGAATTACAACATGAGCTGGGACTTTATGGAAAATAAGGATTTTTTTTTTTTTTTTCTTTTTTCTCACTCCCTGGCCATCTTGTGGGGCCAGCCCACACCTAAGGCAGGAAGACGGTGGCCGCAAAGATGAAAAAGCCACTGGAGTTGATTAACTCTGGGCTGCAAATCAATATGTAAAGTGGAAAGTATGTGCTGGGATACAGGCAGACTCTGAAAATGGTCATCCTGGCCAACAACTGCCTAGCCTTGAGGAAATCTGAACTAGAGTATTATGCCATCCTGGCTAAAACTTGTGTCTGTCCCTACGGTGGCAATAGTATTGAACCGGGCATAGAACGTGGAAAATACTGTGGCGTATGCACACTGGCTATCATTGATCCAGGTGATCCTGATACAATCAAAGCATTCCAGAACAGACCAGTGAAAAGTAAATCATGCAACTTTTTTTTTTTTTAATATAACTGGCCAGAGCGTGTTTAAAAAAAAAAAAAAAAAGATTTGAGTAGGTGGAGGGTAGCATATGAGAGGTCAGGTTGTGACATCAATAGGCTTGGGTTTGAATGCTGTTTTGTTCTGTTTTTTATAGTTTATTTTTTAATTTACATCCAGGTCAGTTAGCATATAGTGCAACAATGATTTCAGGAGTAGATTCCTTAATGCCCCTTCCCCATTTAGCCCATCCCCCCGGAATCCTGTTTTTATCACAAATTACCTGTGTGACTTTGACAACTTACCTTTGCTAAATGGAAGTTTACTGATCTGTAATGTATGTTTTTGTTCTTAATAATGATCACAGTCCTCAGAAATACTTTGAATGACTAAGTGTTGTTACTACTAATAACAATACACATCATGGATTTGTAAATTGACAGGGATATTGTAGTGAAAAGTCAACAACATTCTGTTCTCAGAAGGTACCAGATAGCAGGTGCTGGGCAGAGAATCTAGTGTGATGTGATGCAGGATGACTGCGTAGATACTTTATTGGGGCATCAGGCAGGACCTCTCTGAGCAGATGAGTGTTAGCTGACACCTGAAGGAAGGAGCCATCCATGCTGAGATTAGTAGGAAGACCTTCTAGAGCTTTGTGTCTTCAAGAAACAGAAGAAAGTCCAGTGTGACTCAGCACCGCAGAAGGGTGTTGTGACATGAACAGTGTGAGATATACACAGGAGTCAGTCCACACAGGCCTTTGTAAATCACAGTAGGACCTTGGGTTTTATGTTAAGTTCAAGGGGGGAAAATCCATTAAAGATTTTAGTGACATGGTCTGGTTTGTAGTTTTTAAATATTGTGGGTTGCTGTGTGGAGAAAAGGTTGTAGTGGGAGGGCAAGAGTAGCAGCAGGACGAGCAGTTAGGAGACTGTGGTAGGGGTCAGCGAGGAGGTAGGGCAGCTTAGACTAGGACAGTAATTTCCAGAGTGAAGTGGATGCATTGGAGATATGTTTCAGAGGTAGAGTTGATGGAATTTATTCAGAGATTACCTGTGAAGGAATTGGGGAAAGGGAGACACTTAGGGTAATGACCTAGATTTTTGGCCTGAGCAGCTGAAAAATGATAGTTTACTGAGATGGGAAAACTGAGCAAAGAGCAGGTTTGTGGGGGATTAAGTTCTACTGGATTAAGTTCTACATTTTGAGGTATCTGTTGAACACTGTATTAGAGTTCCTCAAGCAATGATTAGCTCTGAGTGAGCAGTAGAACCAACTGTGGCTAAGTGAAGCAGGAAAATTCCTTATTGAATCAATGTTTGATAACTCACAAAGTCACCGGGAAAGTTAAGTTTACAAGCTTGGAAAATGGACTGTTCCCAGGGAGATGAGGAGGTTAGAATCACATTGTAGAACCAGTCTGGTGTGGACCCTGCTCTTGCCTCCTGCTGTTGAATTCAGTAGTTTGCTCCCTTATATCATCCCTACCACTGGTATCCATAGCATTAATTCCTCACTGCCCTGGTTCTTTGCATAATTAGCTAAATCTTGAGAGTCCCCAGTAGGTGCATCTGATTGAACCAGGGCACGGGCTAACTGCCAGAAGTGCTGGGGATGCGAATATCTGGCCTTTTAGATTTCTCAAATGAGAAGCAGTCTCCCACAAGACTTACATGGTGAGAAATTTCCTAAACTCTGAAAGGAGAATTCAGCATGGAGCAGGAAAACACACACACACACACACACACACACACACACACACACACACGAATATAAATAACAAATCTGCATTAAAGACCTCCTTGTGGAGATATGCAGATGTCAGATAGGCAGCTGGATATATGAGTCTGGAGTTCTAGGGAGAGGTCAGGGCCAGAATATTGATAGGGAAGTATCTGGCACATAGATGGTGTTTAATGCCATGAAGAGGGCACTTAGAGAAGAGAAAGGGGCTCAGGTTGAAGTCAGTAGGAGAGGAAGAGCCAGCAATGGAGGCTGAGGAGGAGAGACCATTGAGGTAGCAATAAAGCCAGGAGAAAGTGGTGTTTCTTTTAAGACAGGAAAAGAAAGTCTTTCAGGGAAGGAGTGGTCAGCTGTGTCAAATGCTGCCGAGGGGGTGCCTGGCCGGCTGAGTTGGAAGAGCAAGTGACCATTGATCTCAGGGCTGTGAATTTGAGCTCCCATGGGGTGTGGAGATTACATAAATAGATAAACAAAAAATGCTGCTGGTAGGTGAAGGTAAGACATCATAAGACATGAAGACACAAATGGCGGTGCCTTACATTGGTTTTTCAGAATTCTCAAGTATATTACTTCGTATCTCAAGTGGTATCATTAACCCATTCAGTAAACAAGCATTATTGAATATACTACATGCCAGTACAGTGATACAAAGAGCTTATGGTCTAGAGCAGGGACTCTTAAACTTTAGTGACTATAAGAATATTCTGGAAGTTTTGCTAAAAGACAGATTCTTGGGCTCCATTCCCAGGTGTTTTATTATCTACTTTTAACAAGCTCCTCTTGGTGATTTTGGTATAGGTATTCCTTGAGCTACACTTTAAGATATTAATTTCATTTTATTTTATTTATAAGCGTACAATTTGCCTACTTCCATAAATAAGGCAGCTTCTAAGAAGTATTTTTAATTTAAAAATTAGAATCGAAGGAGACATAAATGAGATAGAAGTGTAAGACCTCTGAATTACACATAACTTTCCAGATGCTGAGGTCCTGAACTACTGACAAAATTGGACCACGTGTTTGACCTTAATTTCTAGGCAACAAAACCAAAAGATGAAAAAATAAACACATAAATAGGCTAATATTTATCAAAGTCTTACTATATTCTAAACATGTATACTTCTATATATGTAAATATACTGTATTCTAAATATATTGTTGGGGCGCCTGGGTGGCTCAGTTGGTTAAACATCCAACTTCGGCTCAGGTCATGATCTCACCGTTTGTGAGTTTGAGCCCATGTCAGGCTCTGTGCTGACAGCTTGCTCAGAGCCTGGAGCCTGCTCCAGATTCTGTCTCCCTTTCTCTCTGCCCCTGCCCCACTCACAGTCTGTCTCTGTCTCTCTCAAAAATAAACAAACATTCAAAAAAATAAAAATATAAATAAATAAATATATATATATATTAAGCATATTTTATACTAGAAGTGTGAATAGATACAAAATACACATTTTCTGTGAGACATCTCAAATTCTCAGGAGAAACAAATGTTTTATCATTTCTTTTTAAGAAATGTATATAAGTAATAGTAGTAGTTTATGGATCAGGTGGTATACAATTGATTTACTTAGAATTTCTCATGTAATCTTTAATCCAGTTCAATGAGCTAGAGATTAGCTTTTACCATGAACAGGTAAATGAAGCTTAAAGAGATTAAGGAAGTTTCTTACATTTACACAACTAGTACATGGCAGAGCCAAGATTTGAACCCAAAGTCTGCTTTTAACCACTAATGTCTCTATACAGTGTAGAACATTTAGAAAATAAAGAAAAATATAAAGAATCAAATAAAAAAATCAACCATAGTTCAGCTCCTGTTAGCCACATACTGTTAAGTATGTTCTTTTTTTTTTCCAGTCTTTTTAAAAATAGCTTTAATTTTCTTCTGATTCTAGAAGTAAGTATACTTATTTTAAAAAGCCTTGAAAAGTATAAAGGATGGAACAAAAGTCTATAGTTCTAGCAGCCAATGGTAAACACTTCAATATTTTGATATATGTCTTTATAGGCTTGTGTTTATGCTTTTCTATTTACATGTATTTTTTTTTTCATGACAACAATGGAACCTTATATACATGAAGTTTTGTATCCTTCACAGTATATTGGTGAACTTTTTTTCTATCTTGTTAAGATTCTTTCAAAAGTATTGCTTTTTTCTGGCTGTTTAAATTCCATTTCGCAGCTTTACCGTAATTCAGTCATTCCACTACTGTTGGATATTTAGACTTTCCTTATTGCTGTAAAGCTGAGCTGAGCACAAATATTTGTTGGCAGTATGGCAGGAAAACAGACAGTCTCCACTGCTGGTGGTGATTTATGTTGATACATTTTTCTTCAGGTATTAAACAGTTTGAAAATGTTAATGTCCTTTGCAGTAATGCAATTTCTAGGAGTCTCACCAGAGGACCCCAGACTTTTTAATTCTTTTCCATGCTTTGAACTGTCTTTTCCTTAGGATCTAAACGCTCTTCCCACAGCAATGCTTATTTTTATGGCTTCTTCAAGAACAAGCGCATAGTTTTGTTTGACACTCTACTAGAAGAGTATTCTGTACTAAACAAAGCCATCCTGGAGGAGTCTGGCATGGAAGCCCGCAAAGATGGAGAAGGGGACAGTGAAGAAATAAAAGCTAACGTTAAAGTGAGTTTTTCTTTTCCTAAGAGGCCCTGGGCTCAGTTTTTATAAGCAGTTACTATGACAGGTCAGAATAATATCAGTTTCTGTGCAGTGAGTGGTGAATTAAAAGAGACTACCAAATAAGAACACCGTGGCACCTTTATAATTCTGGTATTTGGGAGAGACTGTCACTATTATTACATGCTAACTACCTCTCAAGCTTTTATAGAATGTACACATGGAAATCGGAAGTGTAAGACAGGAAAATTCTTACGATTATAAGCTGTCTTTAAAACAGGACTTCATATATATTCTTGATATGTTTATGATCAAAGACTTCCCACAGGTAGGCCAAAGAGGAGATAAACATTTGATTTTTACCTCATTGAGATGCAGAAATGATAGGCTTGGCAATGGAGAGACTTGGATTTGAATCCTGGTTCTGTCATTTAGTAGCTGTGTGTCCTTGGGTACACTATATAATGTGGTTGGCTTTCTTTTGTTTGTTTGACAAATATTTATGAAACCTATATTCTGTGCTTAGACACTTTGCCTGGCACTAGAAATGCAAAAATAAAGAGGGAAGATCTCAAGAAGCTTGTGATCTGAAGGGGAGAAATATAATTGTAACAGTGAAGCTATGTATACTGAATGCAGGGGGAGCACAGGAGAAGACATGTCTTAAATCTGACTTGAGTCTCAGAAAGCTTTTTCGGGGGGCTCCTGACTGGCTCAGTCAGTAGAGCATATGACTCTTGATCTAAAGTACCAAGACTAACTGGGGGAAGAAGGGACAATGATAAGAAACAGCACAGTTTTAATCAGGAACAGCCAGCAGTATTTCTATATGTATTGGAATATGCTATTGGCCTTGGTGTCATTCAGAGATGATTTCGGTTCTGTATAACTCTAGGCAATATGTTAAGTTCTCTAAATCATTGATCATTGATCTGTCTCTCTTTTTTTTTTTTTTTTATTAAGTTTATTTATTTATTTTGAGAGAAAGAGTTGGGAGGAGGGGCAGATAGAGAGGGAGAGAATCTCCAGCAGGCTCTAACATGGGGTTCAAACTCACAAACCATGAGATCATGACCTGAACCAAAATCAAGAGTTGGACCCTTAACCAACTGAGCCACGCAGGCGACCCTAGATCATTAATTTCTTTTTTTTTAAGTTGATATATTTTGAGAGAGTGAGCATGCACGTGTGTCATGTGCACACGACGATGAGGGGCAGAGAGAAGGAGAAACAGAATCCCAAGCAGGCTCTGAGCCATCAGTACAGAGCCTGGTGCAGGGTTTGAACTCATGAACTGTGAATTCTTAACCTGAGCTGAGATCAAGAGTCAGATGCTTAACCGACTGAGCCACCCAGGCACCCCTGAATCATTGATTTCCTAATTAAAAGATGCTGCTGCAGGGTTTCTCACCTTGGCACTATTGACATTTTGGGCCAGGTGATTTTTATTGTGGGAGGGTATCTTGTGCATCATAGGATATTTAGCAGCATCCCTGGCCTTTCCCCACTACATGCCAGTATCAACCTTCCCTACCACCAACACCTGTTACAACTGAAAATCTCTCCACACATTGCCAGATAGCCCTTGGGGGCAGGGCTTGGGGGGCAAGAACTAGGAAACTAGTTGGGAAACTAGTTCCTAGGAGAACTAGGAAACTAGTTGAGAAACACTGGGCTGAAGCTGCCTGACTTTAGGGCTCTGAGGATTAAAAGAAATAATATAGGTGAGATACTTTGTACTCCATTTTATACATTCTAACTACTAGGAAATATTATCATTTGAACATACATTTTGATCCTGAAAAGATAGTCCAATAAAGTGGCCTTGCCTGTTATAAATATGTACACGGGGCAAGATTCTGTGAAGGGATTAAATAGCATTGGGAGAGGGCTAACTCCTGTAATTTAGCTTATTTTTGAAGTAGGGTTATCCTGCCAGTTAGGACATTGGAATAAAAGTCACTTTGGTTTGACCAAGAGTCAGGATTTTAAGCTAAGAAGAGATCTTAAGGTCATGTCATCAGTAGGAACACTGAAGTCCAGAAGGGGTAACTCGGGGACAGCACGAGGGAATCATGCAAGGTCAGCAGGTCACTCTGCTTAAGAGGTACCCACATCCAGGGATGAAGAACAGGGGTAACATTATAGCCAAACCATGATGTTAGATAGTGGCCCACTGATTTCAAACAGTGTGTTGAAATTACTGATCTTGGGTATCTAGGAGAACAGTATTCTTTCTTTCTCCTGTTTCTAGTATTTCTCCTGTTTCTAGGAGAACAGATTCTTTCAGTAAATCTTAAAAAAGATTAGATAGTCTTTTGAAATGTGTTGAGTGGAGTCTCTGAGTTATTTTGCTGGCTTTTTTGCTGTATTTCGTTGATAACTACAAATATTTTAGCATCTGTGTATAAGTTACATGATTAAAATACTTTAGACATAGTCCTGAAGAACCTTTAGTGGAAGAGACGAGCCCTGTACACAAATAGCCCATAAATTAAAGCAGAGTGTGGTAAACATCATGAATGGCTGGAATAGTGTGGCTTTTAGAAATTAAGAGGTTAATGAAGATTCTAATAGATAGTTTTCTTTTCTTCTTTTTAAAAAAATTTTTAACGTTTATTTATTTTTGAGAAAGAAAGACAGAACATTAGTGGGGATGGGCAGAGAGAGAGGGAGACACAGAATCTGAAGCTGGCTCAGGCTTTGAGCTGTCAGCACAGAGCCTGACGTGAGGCTTGAACTCAGGAACCGTGAGATCATGACCTGAGCCAAAGTCAGATGCTCAACCAACTGAGCCACCCAGGCGCCCCCTAGTAGACTGTTTTCTTAAACGAGAAGATATTTGAACTAAGCAGAATTTTGACTTGGGAATGGGGCTTTTCAGGTCAAAGTTATGACATGAATAAAATGATACAGACATAAAAACTACACACTGGCTCTTCTAAGACTAATGATTAAATGTATTCTTATAGATGGGGATGGAAAGGTACACTGGGACCAGTTTCTAAAATTCTTCCTGAAGATGTTGAGTGGTTGTCTCCAATGGCCAGGAAGGTTATTGATTTGGGTAGAAGCCAAAGCTTGCTTTAGGAAGATTACAATTTGGTGGCAGCATATAGGATAGAACAGATTGGAGGCAGAGAGACTTCTGGGGCCTAGTGCATCAAGGTAAGCATGAAATAAAGAGAGTCTGCATAGAGTGAGGTCAGAATAAGTTCAAGAGTCACAATAAAAGATGGATTTAAAGTACCTGGTGATTGTGCTTGTGGGGAGTGAAGGAAGTCAAAGATTGACTCAACACAGAGAAAGACAAATACCTTATGATTTCACTCATATGTGGAATTTAACAAACAAAGCAAATAGGCAAAGGGGAAAAAAGAGAGACCGACAAACAGACTCTTAAGTATAGAGAACAAACTGATGGTTCCCAGAGGGGAGGTGGCGTGGGGATGAGAGAAATAGGTTAAGGGGATTAAGAGCACACTCATCATGATGAGCACTGAGTAGTGTATAGAATTGTTGAATCGCCATATTGTGCACGTGCAACTAATATAACACTCTGTTAACTATACTGGAATTAAAATAAAAAACTCAGTAAAGAAAAGAACAAAGATTGACTCAACACTCATTAACTGCAGTGCTTTCCAGTGTATGTGCCATACTATTTTAGGGAGTATATTAGTATTTTAAATTTGAATAGCTATATCTTTATTAATGTATATTAGGACAATGATAAAACTAGCATATAGTGATTTCATAAATATTGTCATTTAGGACAAGGCTAAGTTTTAAAAAGTGAATTGGTTTAGAGAAAGCTATTGAGTAAATAGTCACATAGAGAGTACACAGATGTAGCAGAAGTTTAGGAAACAGTGGGTTAGTCAGGACCTGCTACTGAACACCTACTATGTACAACACATCGGGGGGTGGGGCGCGTTCAATCTGGATGAGGTGGAGAAAATGAAGCATTTCATTTTCAACAGAAGTTTAAAGGAGAAAACTAAGTTATCTGAAATCCCTTCTCTCAGGGAGAGCTAGTACATTTTGATGAATGTTTCCATACTGGTTATTAACATTTAAAAAGATGTCTAGGAAACTTGACTCTAGGATTTTACCCTTCAGCACACAAAGAGAATATTTGGAACAACCTGTCTCAAAAGTAGTTTAAAAGGAAAAGTAAAACTATAGAAAAGCTGCCCCTTTGTAGAAGAAAGTATTTCCCAGCAAGGGCTAGGGTTATGTTAAGTCTTCCCAGTTAGTAAAAGTAAATGGAAAGTGCACAGGCTACAGAGATGTGGGTTCAGGTTTTACCCACGACATACTATCGAGATGATCTTAAGACATTTAAAAAAAAAAATTTTTTTTTAATGTTTACTTTGGACGCAGAGAGAGATAGAGCATGAGCAGGGGAGGGGCCAAAAGAGAGGGAGACACAGAATCCACAGCAGGCTCCAGGCTCTGAGCTGAAGTCAGACGCTCAACCGACTGAGCCACCCAGGCACCCTGATCTTAAGACATTTTTAATTTCTCAGCTTCCTCTTCTTTATCTCTAAAATGAAGATAATATTCCTCTCCTGCCCAGTTTGGTGGTGTTGGGATCAAACGAGTCAGTGTATGAATCCTGTGAAAAAGCAAGTGCTATAGAAAGTGGTGCTTCTTTCTGTTCTGTTCTGTGAAATTAGTGTGGGAAGAAAAGAAAATTCAGTTTTGTCTAAGAATCTGTCACAAAAAAACAAGAGTCCGTTAGTGGACCCTGTTTAAGCTCTTTTCATTCCGTATCTTTGAATGTGACTCTGTGCACTTCTAAGTAGCTTCCTAGTAGTACGTGAGTGACTCGGCTGGTTAAGCGTCCTACTCTTGATTTCGGCTCAGGTCATGATCTCACCTTACGTGAGTTCGAGCCCTCTGTTGGGCTCCATGCTGGCAGTGGAGGGGCCTGCTTGGGATTCCCTGTCTCCCTCCCTTGCTGTCCCTCTGGCACTGCGCTGTCTCTGTCTCTCTCAAATGAATGAACTTAAAAAAAAAAAAAAAAATATATATATATATATATATGTATATATATATATATATATGTATATATATACATATATATATATATATAGCTTCCTAAACCTAGATACAGGAACCTGCACCATCTAGTAGAGAGCTGGTTGTTTAATGAAAGAATTCATAGTTCATACTGGGAAGCTGGGAACTAGTGAAAACAGAAGCCTGAGGACCAAGTTACTTTATATAAAATGAGGCAAATGATAGCTGCCTTCTAGCAGTGGAGATTAATGAGCTGCATGTAAAATGTCTGATCCACACATAGGCCATTAATGGGTGGGAGCTATTATTTTTATTATTAAACAAAACAGCCATATTTTTGCTTATGAAAGCAATAGAAAACTTAGAAAACATGACTAATCTGCCTGACCATAAACATCTTACTATATGTATTTCTAGTCTTTATAAACTCATTTTTTCCATCTTTCTCCTCCTATTGGATATATGGATTATTGCCAGTGTTTTGTTGTTAAAAATATTCTTGCAGCAAATATCTTCATATGTGGATCTTCAGTCTTAATTTCCCCCTTAGAATAGATGTCTACTAATTGGTGCTTTAAATTGTGATTCTTTCTTAATGGCCCTGAAGGTGCAGGTGCACGAATGTCTCTCTGTCTTTTAAAGAACTAGGCCAGTTTTCTTATCGGTTCTTGCTCTGGCCTAAATTCTAATACTTGAAAGGAAAAGAGATAATAAATGTCAATACTATCTTGCAAATCTCTTTATCCTCTTTCTCATGTATCTACCCAGCCTCACTTTAAATGGACATCTCCTTAAAAAGGAGGAATTGGGGAAGGAGGGGAAAGGTGGTAGAATATCTAGATCTAGAATATCTAGATAACCTAATGCATTAGGTTGCATTTTTCTAAACTGCATAAAACAAAATCAATTCCACAATTCATCTGGGTTTTTTTGTACCTCACCCTTTTAAGTATCTGGAGTATATTTCAAAACCCTTGGCCTTTACTTTCTAGGATATAAGTTCTCTAATTGTTGCAGGATATTGTGTGTGTCAGTAGGTCAAGCTTCTTTAGCTTATTTGGCTCACATCTTTATATCTTTTTGATATTTTATTTGCTTGGTGTTTCAGTTATTGAGAGAAGTATGTTAACATCCTCTATTATGATAGATTTGTCAGAATAAATGTATTCTGAGGAAATAATATTAGATACATGTAAATTTAGAATTAATGCATCCAAAGGTAGATTGAACCTTTGGCGAATTCTGTAGTGACCTTCTTTAGTAATGCCTTTAAGTTTCTTTTCTTTTCTTTTTTTTTTTTTTAATTTTTAAGTAATCTCTACACCCAACATGGGTTGGGTCTCGAACTCACCGTTCTGAGGTCAAGAGTCCTATATTCCACCTATTGAGCCATCCGGGCGCCCCTTAAGTTGCCGTTTAAGTTGATTTTGTCTGATGTTAATACAGCTACACCAGTGTTCTTTTGGTTAATGTTTGCTAGATGTCATCCATTTTTTAAAAAATTTCTTGAGCTAAAATTTACCATTTCTACCATTTTTGAATGTATAATTCAGTGGTTTTTATTTATTTTTATCACGTTGTGCAGTGAGCCACCACTAACTCAATCATCCTTTTACTTCTCAACTTACCATCCTGTCTTAGATGCCTTATACATAGCATGTAGGTAGATTTATGATTGAGAGTCACTATTTTTTTTTGACCAGCTTAGTTTATTTATATATGTTGTGATTACTGATACTTGGAATTGTTTCTGCCATATTACTTTATGCCTTTTTCTTCTGTCCTTCCTGTATCCCCACCCCACCCCTGAACATACACATGTACATCTTCATGCCTTTTTTTTAAACAACTGACTGAGGGTTTTAAAAAATTCTATTTGAGGGGCGCCTGGGTGGCTCAGTCGGTTAAGCGTCCGACTTCAGCTCAGGTCACGATCTCGCGGTCCGTGAGTTCGAGCCCCGCGTCGGGCTCTGGGCTGATGGCTCAGAGCCTGGAGCCTGCTTCCGATTCTGTGTCTCCCTCTCTCTCTGCCCCTCCCCCGTTCATGCTGTGTCTCTCTCTGTCTCAAAAATAAATAAAACGTTAAAAAAAAAAATTAAAAAAAAAAATTCTATTTGAGTTTTAATTCAGGTTGGAAGGTTCTTGTATGATTGTGCTTTCAGTGACTGCTGTTAAAAATTAGGATTGCCCGGGGGTGCCTGGGTGGCTCAGTCGGTTAAGCGTCTGACTTCAGCTCCGGTCATGATCTCACAGTCTGTGAGTTCGAGCCCCGCGTCGGGCTCTGTGCTGACAACTCAGAGCCTGGATCCTGCTTCAGATTCTGTGTCTCCCTCTCTTTCTGCCCCTGCCCCGCTCACACTCTGTCTCTCTGTCTCTCACAAATAAATAAACATTAAAAAAAAAATTAGGATTGCCCATATAACTTAAAATCTTAAAATATATAGTATGTTCATTGCTTCCTGAACAATCCAGGGACCATATACACTTTGATCCAATTCCTCCTTTCATCTTGTGTTTTATTTTTATTTTATTTTATTTTTATCCCCCAAATTAGTATTATAATTATTATTTCATACAGTCATTTTTTAGATTTACTCATATGCTTACCTGTTTCTTTGCTTACCATTCCCTATTCATCTTATACCTTCCTTTCAGAAATAACTTTCCTTTTTCCAGAAGTATATGTCTTAGCAACTTCTTAAGAAATTTTTGTATTTTGTTTTTATTTCATTCTCATGCTTAGATGTCAATTTAAGACTATCTTTTTTTTTTTTTTTTTTTAGTTTATTTTGAGAGAAACAGAGAAAACATAAGCAGGGGAGGGGCAGAGAGAGAGGGAGAGAGAGAGAGAATCCTAAGCAACCCATGAGATCATGACCGCAGCCAAAATCAAGAGTTGGATGCTCAACCCACTGAGCCAGCCAGGCGACCCAGGACTGACTGTCTCATTGAGCTATTTATATTAGCACTTTAAAGATGCCATTCCATTGTGTTGTGGCTTTTGTTCCTGTTGAAAAAGTCTACTCTGAGCTTGTGTCATTTCTTTATAGTTCTCTTTGGTGGTTCTTAAGATTTCTCTTTGATTTTCATGTTCTGCAGGTATGGACTTCTTTATCTCAGTCCTACTTGGGATATATTGTGATTCCTAAATCTAACAACTTAGATCTTTCCTGAAGTTTTGAAAATTCTTGGCCAGTTGTATCTGTGAGTGTTGCTTCTCTCCCATTCTCTCCAGTCTGTCTTTCTGGAATTCCAGTTAGATGAATGTCACACTATCTCATTCTGTCTTCCACAAGTGGTAAACACTATTTCGTATTTTCCCTCTCTTTATTCTTTTCTCTAGGTATATTTAATCCATTTATTCTTTAGCCAGCCTGTTGTGTTTCAGTTTTAAAGCTCTGTTTGTTTCTTTTTCAAACCAGCTTGGTTGTTTCTGGAATTCTCTAGTTCCTTCCTCAGTGTTTTTAGATCTCTTCTTTGTGTAAAGCATGCTGTTTTTTTTGTTTTTTGTTTTTTTTGTAGCTAATAGTTCCATTATCTGAAGTCTCATGGAGCTAATGGTGCTCTTTATTGTTTCTGCTAACTTACTCATTGTTCCATTGTCTTCTGAAGTCTTTGGTAATTTTTATTGTGACCTCATAATGCATCACTGATTTTAATCTTTAGGAATCCTGAGGGGTCTGGGTTTAGGGTACAATCCTCAATAGAAGATTTACATTTGCTTGGGTCATCTGTCCCCAGTGCCAACAAACCAGAAGTATTTTAATCGGTCAGCTTGGGATTTTTCTGGACCATATTATACAGATAATGATTTTGAATTTTAGTAAGAAATATTTTTTTTCCACTTTAGGTGAGAGTTGACAAATTTGGGTTATTTTGCCACTGTAGTTTTTCCTAGCTCACTCTTTGACTCAGAGTGTAGCCCTTTGTGGATTTGTGCGAGGGATCTCAATTTCACCTCCTCACCTTTGGCTTTTCCTTTTTTTTCTGACGTACTAAATAAACTATATATTTAAAAGGATATTTATAACTTAGTATTTTTAGATGTCTGAGGGTTTTTCAGACTATCTAGTTAGTAACATTGCCAGACTCAGGTGTCTAGGGGTGTGTGTGTGTGTGTGTGTTCGTGAGTGAATATGTGTGTGTACATGTGTGAGTGTGTGTAAGATTAAATTGTTCATTGTGTCTTGGCACTATTTACATTGAATCTGGGAAATTTATGGACAGAATTTTATTTGGCTTAGTAAACATTTATATCATTATCCATATGACCACCTGCCATTTATGTTTAATTTTGTAATATTGTAATAATACGCAAATGATTACATATGTGTCAACTAAAGTTATTTATCTTATTTGATTGATGAATATTGAATACTTTTACATTCATAGTTTGTAAAAGTTGAAAGTACAGGTCTCTGGCATCAGACCACTTGGCTTCAAATTCTAGAGTTTGGCTTTGTGGTTAGAGGAAAATTAGTTAACTTCTCTGTGCCTAAATTTTCTCATCTATAAAGTGGTATGGTAAGAATACTTTTGTCATGGTGATTTTGATGTATAAATGAGATAATTAAGTATTTAGCACAGAGGGCCTATGTATGTAGTCACTGTTTAATAAATGTTAGCAATTTTTGTAGTTATTTTTTTTTAATCTTTCCCGGCCCGGTCTTCATATGTGTTGAAGGGAAAAAAATTCAAATATTTTCCTTATATAATTTCTATGTCATCCATACTGCTTTTTTTCAGGTTCTAGTGTTCTATCTTAACAGCTTCCTTCATATATCTGGTAATTCTTGGTTGTCTACTCCTTAGTAAGAGAATGGGGGCTAAAAACTTGATTGGAATCTCTGAGCCTGTAGCTAAGTCTTGTCCACTTTGAGCTTCACTGTAGGGTGACCTGGGTGGGCTTCTTGCTGGAGAACACCTGGGTGTTAGTATCCTCAGGTGTTTCCTGGTAGAGTGGTCAGAGTTCCCAGGGAGTACTCATCTGATCCTCTGCCTGGGGGGTAGTGTTCTGGGAGCCCAGTGTGGGGAGAGGGCTTGGTGGGGGAGAGTCCTCAGTGTTCAGCATACCCTTACAATAGCTAACCTAACACAGACACATAGTCTGTGTACGCAGACCATGCTCGTGTGCCCTGGCCCTCCACTAGGCCCACTTGCTAGTTGAAAGGTCCTCTTTTACCCAGAGAGAATGAATGTTTAGGCTCCTTCCAGGGACAGGGGCAGTTGCTTTTTTGTGTAGAGTTGGAGAAGGAATCTATAGCTTTAACCACTGCTGAAACCACTCTCACTCAATTCTTATTTTAGCTGCCTTCCCCCTTCCCCCAGTTCCAGAAGTACCTAGTGCTGTTAGTTCCCAAGCCCTGTGAAGACTGTGTGGGATAAATCAGGCTGCTTCTGCTTGCTGCACTGCTGGCTTGTGAGTCAGCTTTCTTTAGTCTGCTAAGTCCGTATCACTTGTCCATCTGCTTTCCTGCTTCCAAAATGTTGCTGTTGTCACCTCTCCTGTTTTCCCCTTCCTTGTGGGTTTAATGTCTTAAAAATCTCTTGATCGTAGTTTTATGGGGGATTTTGTTCTTTCTGCTACCTTAACTTGGAAGTCTTGATTTTTTAAATGGCAATTCATGGTGTATTTGTGATCATAAATGATATGTGCTTATTTGTAGATAATTTGGAAAATAGGAAAGATATAAGCTAGTTACATATCACTATAATTTCTATCACATAGAAAAAACTACTGTTGACATTTGATGTACATCATTTGTTTCTGTGTTGTTCATTTTTATATGCACATTCACATTTTTTCATCATTGGGATCACTATTTTTAGCTTTGTATCATGCTTTCTTCACCTAGTAAACTGTTTTCCCATGTCAGAACATAATTTTTGAAACATTTCTAATGGGTTTATAATATAGCTGTCATATAAATTTGTCATGATTTATTTAAATGTTGTCCTACTGATAAAGATTTATATTTTTAACATTTGTTTTTGTTTTTGTTTTTGTATTTTTTCAAATCCAAGTTAGACTATAAGTTTCATGAAGTCAGGGAATGTCTATCTTGTTCATGATTCTCTCTCCGGTGGTTAACCCAATGTCTACCATGGAGTGATTCAGAGAATGTTTTGTTAAATGAATGAACAGTTTTGCACAAAAGTCTGATTGTTTTTTTTTTAAGTTAGAATCTAAGAAGGGCTCTTACTGGGTTAAAAGGGATAAACTTTGTGAAGGTTGTTAATAATTTATTTGCAACGTGTTCTTTGATTTAGAATAAGAAACAAGGATGTAAAAATGAGGAAGTGCTTGCTGTACTGGGCCATGAACTGGGACACTGGAAGTTGGGACACACAGTCAAAAATATCATTATCAGCCAGGTAAGTTGGGAGTGACAGTTCCCTTTTTATGGCAAGGTAGTCAGAGGAGAAGTATGGCAGGCAGGAGAGGTGGTCTAGTAGAGAGGTTAAGACGGACTCTGTAGCCAGGATACCTGGCTTCATATCACGGCTCCTTGACTTCATCCCTGTGCCCTCAGGCAAGTTCCTTAACCTCTCTCTGCCTCCATCCCTTATTGAATGATAATACTTCCTAGGATTGATGTAAGAATTCACCGAGTTAATACATGTAAAGACTGTGGAGTAGTACGCGGAATGTGGTTAGGACTGTGTCAGTGTTGATCGTTACCACCAGCATCACTGCCTGCAGAGTCACTCAGCTGTGAAGATCAAGAAGCGTGAGGCTTGATAAGCTGGATTTTTTTGTAAACTTTTTTCTCCTTTAAAAGTCATTATACATCTATTGAAAAGAAGTTGGAAAAATGTAGTAAAGATAAAGAAGAAAATAACTATTCCTATAACATTCCTCCTCTGGGACCTAAATCAACTCTCTAAACCAACTGTTACCATAGTTGTCAGGCTCCAGGTGAAATAGCACTATATCTTGTTGACTGGTTTGGAGCAGGTGTGGCCTTCACTGAGTCTAAAGTAGGTCTTTGTACCTTTCTAAAGGGCCGCTGGTTCTGGAGGACGGTGTGTGTGAGGATTTGTAAGCCCCCATGGGCCCTTCCTGTTGCCTTGCATCTTTCAGCAGAAAATGAGTTCCTTGGCTTGAGGCTAGTTGTATGGATACATGGCAGTAGATAAGAAGATAAGTCCAAATCCAAGTTCAGAGTATTCAGTCTGAAGAGGAAAGTCTCAGCCGCCTTCATGGAGAAAGGGGTCCAATGGAATTAGGCTACCCTGAGGTGGTCGGCTGGTCCCTGAGGTGTGGTACCTGATGTGGGTGGGGTTGACTGCCCCTTCTAATAGATTGGGCACTCATCAAAAGCCAGTGGGGGGAATGTCTGGGTTGTTGACCAATGCACTGACTCCATTTCTGGCACCTTGGCCACTTTGTTCAAGAGTCCCTTGACCAAGTCCTAGAGTGTCTAGGGAAAGAGGCTGACTGACATCCACAGAGCAGGTATCTTCTCCACCTTATCGACAGCCTCCTTTACCATGGACTCCTTTGGTGAACATTCACGTTGGGCCAATATATCATCGTACTCTGGGCTAATTTTGGAAGTTTTTCCACATACCTCTTTTCCAGATCTTCTTGTTAGCCATCCTTGAGTTTGTTCCGAGGCCCTGATCATCCAGCCAAACCAATATTTACCCACTGCCAATGATTTTATCCTCAGCTCAGGCCTTCTCTTCTTCCAGACTGAGTGGGCAATGAGGTATACTACTGAAGTTTCCTTCACTGAGAGTATTTCCTTCACCACTGTTTTCCAGGAACAGCCCTGAGTGGTTCTGTAATGCCATAGCAGTTCATTTCAGCTGGTGCCAGCAAATTGTATTAAGTTATTTGTAAAATGGGCTCGGATTTTTCCTCCTCAATCAAATGATTATAGGGAGCTCCCCATGAATAGGGTTGGTTGAGGGATGGCAGAGGGTCAGGAGTTGGCATACTAGGTGTTTGGCCTACCTGCTCTTTTAACTTCTGCCTTCATGACATCCTTCATTCCCGCTCACATATATGCCACTTAGGCGTGATATTGGGGCGCTTCAGGACATTCCAGTTTCCTGGCTAGGTGAGCCAGCATAGCATCCAGTGTAGGAGAGGCAGCTCGGTTTGCAGGGTCCTGCCGTCCCAGTCAGGAATCAGTCTCTAGTAGGGTACAGTAGCAAACCCAGAGTTGTTTTTCAGAAGGACAGTAGTTACTTGACAAAAATGATATGCATAGCTCATAATTCTAGGATCTTCATAATTCTAGGAGCTTGTTATGTGGATCCACGGGGTTACAAGGGCTGAATGGCAAGCTGCTTGCACTTCATCCTGGGGCTGGCGAACCTTATGCTGAGCCCCACTCTAGGCTGGTAGTGTTTGAGTTCTCTGGCAAATGATTTGGAGCAACACCCTCAAATATGGTACCTATGGTCTCCCAAGATCCTGACCTGCCAAGGGAAAGAATGGTATTTGTTCTCTACCTTACTCCAGTACCCCTTTACTCATATTTTGGTACAGACTTTTGACTCTTTTTCTCTCATTTATTGTTAAAGATACACCATTTTTCTCTTGGACCTAACTGCTCAGTACAGCTCCAGTGGTCCTAAAAAGTATTCAAGGGAAGCTTGTTTCTTGGAGCTTCCACATCAAAGTCAGGTGGAAGGCCTTGTATCTGATTATGATTTAATGCAAACAAAGCCAGAATCCATTCTAGCCATTTAACTTTTTACAGAAAGAAAATATCTCATTGCTGTTGGCCACTTTATTATCATTATTTTTTTAAATGTTTTTATTTTTTTGAGAGAGAGAGCGAGAGAGAGTGAGAGAGTGAGACTGAGCGCGAGCAGGGGAGGGGCAGGGAGAGAGGGAGACACTGAATCCTAAGCAGGCTCCGGGCTCCAAGCTGTCAGCACAGAGCCTGACATGGGGCTCAAACCATGAACCACAAGATCATGACCTGAGCTGAAGTCAGAAGCCCAACCGACTGAGCCACCCAGGTGCCCCTGCTGTTGGCCACTTCAAACCCTCAGTTATTAGAGCCTCCATTTAAACCTGTCCTTCTAAAAAACTGTACAGCTTATACATTTGGGGAAATTTTATTTTTCTTTCTAGAATAAAACTATAAAATTACCTAAATAACTTGTTTCTCTGATTACACTAACACTATTGTTAAAATCGCACCGTGATGTCTGATTCTAGTTTTTTTTGGTATTTCTGATTCCACAGTGAGATAAATCACCTTAGTAATAACTTAGGTTTTGTATCTTTCTTTCCAGATGAATTCCTTCCTGTGTTTCTTCTTGTTTGCTGTATTAATTGGTCGAAAGGAGCTTTTTTCTGCATTTGGTTTCTATAATAGCCAACCCACTCTAATTGGATTATTGATCATCTTCCAATTTATTTTTTCACCTTACAATGAGGTAATGTATAATCTTTATAATTATCTTACATATGCCCTTGTATTTCAAATCTAGAACCTTTAGGATAGTGAAAAAAGAAATAAACAAAACTGTAGTTTTAACAAGTAGATGAAACAAAACCTTTTAGTCCCTTGATTTACTGGCCAGTAGAAGAAAGTAGCAGAAAAACCCGAGCCCAAATGAACAAATGCTTGCATGCTGTTAATGGGGGAATAGTTGAGGACTAGACTTTGGTGGTGAAAACTTAGATCCTAACGTACCTCAGAGGCATGGTAGGTGGAGATTAACTAGGAGAATGCTAAGTCCTAGATGACATATTCACCAGTGTTTGGCTGAAAATCTTCTGTGTGTGAGGGGACGAAACAATGATAGTTGAGTGCCTGTATGGCTGGATAAGGGAGGCAGTGTGACAGTGTTCCCCTGATCATGTCCTCCGCCCATCCCCTTCAGAATGGCCTTAGGGTCCCACCACAGGCCCTCTAAGTCAGAACTGGGCGGGGTGTTATGGTAAGTGAGGCTTAAGAATCACTGCTCGGATTGCCCAGTAGGGAGACTGCATACAGGTGATATGGCATGGATTAATGAGACTGTATATTAACAAATATGATGGCAGCATGTCATGATATTTGATAAATTAAGCCAGGAAATAATATTGGGGATCTTGAGTGATCTCCATTGACAAAAATTCTCTTTGAGACAGGTTGTAGAGTTAAGATTTTTAGATAAACTAAATGAATCCTATTTCTCCATTAAAAAGGGGGAGGAGGTTTGGAAGAGAAATAGGAATAGATCATATTTGCATAGCATTGTCCGCATAAACTAACAAAGTTTTCCAGAACACTGAGATTTATTACCTTTAAATTCTTTTTTATTTTAACTGAGAATATTTATAAAATGCCTTATGTAGTTTGTTACTGCTTAAAGAGGTTAAAGAAGACTTTTTTTTTTTTTAAGATTTTAAGTAATCTCCACACCCAGTGTGGGGCTTGAACTAACAACTCCGAGATCAAGAGTCCCATGCTCCACTGACTGAGCCAGCCAGGCACCTCTAGAGAACTTCACAGTTCAAGAGTGCCTTAAGGACACTGAGCTATGTATACTGAGTGACTCCCGCTGCTCTGCTTTTGAAGCAGTTGTGCTATTTATTTAACAAATTTTTTTGTTTCTTCCCTCACTGTCAGGCTGATGATCCTGTCAGTGTGACTTTCTTGTATGTCATTATCCCTTTCTAGTTGGTATCCTTAACCTACCCTAGACGAGAAAATCAGATCATCAAACTCATTGGGTCGCGGTTACTAGATTGACTGATTTGAAGGGTCCTATTCTAAGTACAGGCATGCACGGTGTTAGTGGTTATTCTTTGCCGCAGCTAATTTGACTGCTCAGAGATTTTTGTTTTGCTTGTTTGCTCTCTTATATTGAGTGGTTGAGTTCATTTCAAAAACCACCCAAATAAATGTGGGGTATTAGAGTAATTTGAAACGTGATTAATCCACAGAGATATTAGCAACTGTTTAAAAAATCTTGAAGAGCCCACGAGATTTGTTTCAAAAGAACTAGGTATTTAAACAAAAAGACTTATGTTTAATTGTCAGCGTTTAAGAGGGCCTGATAGGATGGGGCGCCTGCCTGGGTGGCTTAGTCGTTAAGCGTCCCACTTTGGCTCAGGTCATGATCTCACAGTTCGTGGGTTCAAGCCCCACATCGGACTCTGTGCTGACAGCTCACAGCCTGGAGCCTGCTTTAGATTCTGTGTCTCCCTCTCTCTCTCTGCCCCTCCCCCTCCCCCACTTGTGCTCTGTCTCTTTCTCTCAAAGATAAATAAACATTAAAAAAAAATTTTTAATAAAATTTAAAAAGAGGGCATGATAAGAAAGAGCTATTTTCCTGGGAAAGATGGGGAAATTGCCCTTAATATTAAGAAAAGTTTGGCAGTGTACAGCAGAGCCAGCAAGTGCAGGTTAGTAAAGAATGCTTTGCTGGGACACTTATAATCAGGAGAAAAATTGATCCATCGATAGCTTGACGAGGACCACTTAATGATTCTGTCCCAAAAAGTCTATTCAAGATTTGGAGAGAAATTTCAGGCAGAATTCAGATATTAGCTTTGAATATGTCTAAGAAGGGATTAGGAACTCCCAGACTTCATTTTGAAACTCTCTATTTGCTAGTAGCAGTGAGAGGTACAAATGAGAGACTTTTTTTAAACTTATGTTTTGTCTTAATGCTGAAGTATTTTAAGGTAAGAACTAGAACTCATGTCATTCAACCTGAAGTACTCCAGTATACAAATAAATTATTTTTCCCTCAGAAATGTGTATTTTCAAATGAAGTTTGTCCCCTTTGTAATGGTCCGTTCAGAGACTGGATATTTATTCTGGCAATGTTGTCATAGCTCAGAACATTTTAGAAAATTCTGTTTTGAGGTTGTAGACTATAGCCTCTTATATGGAATTAGTGAGCAAGAATTTTTTTTTTAAGTTTTTTAAAATGTTTATTTACTTTTGAGAGAGACAGAGAGAGAGAGGATCTGAAGCGGGCTCTGTGCTGACAGCGGGCAGCCCGATGGTGGGGCTCAAACTCGCAAACTGTGAGATCATGACCTGAGCTGAAGTTGGACACTTAGCCGACTGAGCCACCCAGGTGCCCCAAGAATATATATATACATTTTTTAATTTTTGAGAGAGACAGAGAGAGAGAGGAGGAGGGGCAGAGAGAGAAGGAGACACAGAATCTGAAGCAGGCGCCATGCTCTGAGCTGTCAGCACAGAGCTGGATGTGGGGCTCGAACTCACAAACTGTGAGATCATGATGTGAGCTGAAGTTGGACACTTTAACCAACTGAGCCACCCAGGTGCCTCCCAAGAATGAACACACACACACACACACACACACACACACACACACACACACACATTTATTTATTTATTTATTTTAATGTTTATTTATTTTTGTGAGAGACAGAGACAGAATGCAAGTGGGTTGGGGCAGAGAGAGAGGGAGGCACAGAATCCGAAGCAGCCTCCAGGCTCCAAGCTGTCAGCACAGAGCCTGACGTGGGGCTCGAACTCACGAGCCATGAGATCATGACCTGAGCCAAAGTTGGACGCTCAACTGATTGAGCCACCCTGGCGCTCCAAGAATATATTTTAATAGAGAAAGAAAGGGTCTGTATAGAAATCACTGCGACTTAACTCTGACCCCGAGGAAGGTGGTGTGTGTGGGCTATGGAGGTACCAAGAATCTCAGCGCCACAACCTCCTAGCTGTGTGACTTCCACCAAGTTAGTTCACCTCTCTGAACATGACCTTCCTCATCTGTGAAACAACAGTAAGACTAATGACCATGTAGGATTGTTGGGGAATACATAAAGTGCCTACAGCAGTGGCTGGCACCTGGCAGATGCTTAAAAATTAGTATTTTTTTGGTAAGAAGAACATTGATTTGGGTATATATCTGTTTCTGGTCTGTTTGCTTGGGGGAAAAGTCTCAATTTATAACAATTCCCCACCTTCGTTCCCTAAATACTAGTGATCTTCCTTTGGACCTGTTGTTTCTCTTATCCTGAGCTGGACTATGCCCGCACGCCTTGCTCATGCGCCCGCCAGTGGCCGCAGAGGCAGGCAGTGGTCAAACCCCTTCTGTTTACTTTTTCAGGTTCTTTCTTTCTGCCTAACAGTCCTAAGCCGCAGATTTGAGTTTCAAGCCGATGCGTTTGCCAAGAAACTTGGAAAAGCTAAAGACTTATATTCTGCTTTAATCAAACTAAACAAAGATAACTTGGGATTCCCTGTTTCGGACTGGCTGTTTTCAATGTGGCATTATTCTCACCCTCCACTACTGGAGAGGCTTCAAGCTTTGGAAAGTTCAAAACAAGACTGAGGTGCCCAGGGTCTGCGACTGAAGACATTTCCGATTATTTCTGTCCTGGCAGCATGTTCCAGCTCTTGATGTTTTTAAACCTTTTTTTTTTTTTTTTTTTTTTTTTTTAAGAAAAATTATTAAGTACAGAAAAACCCAGATTTAAATACATTTAATATCTCATTTCAAAAATGATTTTAATAATCCATTTCTTAAAACACTGGATGAAATTTTGAGGCTTAATGTTTTTAAAAGCATGGTTTTATCTCTAGCATCTAATTTTACCATCAACTTTTAAAATTATTTGAGAAAATACAGAACTTGTTTTATTTACACACTTATATGGAACCTGCATATAAGGTGTTTGGGGGCCTGTGTTTAAAAGAGGAACACCACCCAGAGTTTTGTCTGTGAGGGAGTGAGACAGTGGTCCCAAATCACTGTGCTCCGACCTGAGTTGAGATTTGTTTTTACTTCCATGTTCTTGTGATCTAACCTGGTGAATCAGTGTTTTACGTAAGGAAGAAAGGTAATAATTGGTACGGCTGATGTGATTTAAATGAAACCAATTAGAAATATGTTCTGTTCTACCAAATGTCTCTGTTCCCTCTCTTGCATCACACCGATCAGGAGCTTCTAAATAGTGCTTTGAAATTAGAAATTATGTTTAGAAGGCTTTAAATCACTGGGTTTTGTTTTTGTTTTTAGGAAAATCTCCGTCTTTATCTTTCTTTCTACCTGGTGGATATGATCTCATTACGGCATAAACTAGTATCTTTCAGAACATTTCAGCTTTTTCCTCATTTATACTCTGACTCAATAAACAGTACATCCTTTCACTTAGCAGCAATCGCCATATTGAAAAGGTTTTGCTATTTTTAAAGTGGCAGAATGTGGAAAGAAGAACAAAAGGACATTTTAAGAGACATAGGGTGAAATACTGATGGTTCTTTTATGGTATTTCAGGAAAAAATATAGTTTTATATCTCTTTCAAGAACAGAAGAGTTTCAGTTTTTATTTTTGTAATTTTTATCGGGAAGTCGTAAGTACTAATCAGGCCTGATTCCATTTTTGAAAATTACAGTTCTTGATGTGCAGCTAATTTTTATTTTCAAAACAAATGTCACGAAAGATTACTTTTCCAGTTTTCAAAGCTGTGTGTTTGACTGCTTCGAATCTCTGTCCATTTTCTGAATGAGAGCTTACTTTGTGCCTGGAGCTCGCACCCTCTGGTAATGTTTCCTTTCTGGGCATTCATCCCAAAGCGAATCAGCTGTGCACCTTTGGTATCTGGCCAGAAAGTCTTTTACTCAGCTGATATTTGGGTACTGCCTTTACATGGAAATATAATAAAAATAAAGCTAGTTTAGTACTGCATTATTTATTTTCCTAAGGCTAAAGAGGAGCAGTCTGATGATTTTATCCAGCACCCTTTATCTGTGAATTCACGCTGTGATAACTGCCTTTCCTTCCTTCTGTGCCTTTGAATACAAATTTCAGTTCTGCACAAGTGAAACATTAAAAATTGCCAATGCGGATTGATGGACTCTGTGCTTAATTTGACAAAATCGTGTGTCATTTGTTACCTAGACGTATGTTTGTTATCCCAGAGGGACCGAGGGCTGGTCGTGACGAGTGGGAAGAAGCGGCCCTACTGCTGAGCGACGCCACTGCCGCCCTGTGCCTTCCTCCTGCTCCCCTCCGGAGGGCCACCGCTTCTTGAGGTTTCCTCAGAAGCTTCCTTCGGAACCACTCCTCCACTTCCATCAGCTCAGGTTGTCTTGGGTCTGTCTGGTCTGCTCCAGCTGCCTCTTTGGGCTCCCTTACCTGTGACAGCAATAGCTAGCTTTTTGATACGTGATTGTTTGACCTAGTCACCTCCAGTTTATGGATGGCAGAGGCATAGGGATGGCTGGCTAGTACTGATGGGTTCCCTGGATTCTGACCTGTCAGGGGCAAGAGTAGAGAGGCCAGCTAAGGAAGGAGGTGGCACTCTGTACCCTAATTCTCCCCCTAATATACAGGGGACAGGATAAAGCAGATTAAGGCCTCGGGTAAAATGGCAGGGCCTCGGCAGTGTTGCTCTCTGAATAAGGTCGAGTCTGCTGAGGTAGAGTATATACTGTCTTTTTAGTTTTTTTATTTTTTAATGTTTATTTCTGAGAGAGTGTGTGAGCGGGAGAGGGGCAGAGAGAGTGAGGGATATACAGAATCTGAAGCAAGCTCCAGGCTCGAGCTTCAGCGCAGAGCCCGATGTGGGGCTCAAACCCACGAGCCGCGACACGAGATCACGACCTGAGCTGAAGTCAGATGCTTAACCAACTGAGCCACTCAGGCTCCCCAAGTATATATTGTCTTTGTATCAAACTTGGCGCTTTGCAGAAGTCTGAGAGCTACTAGTAAATTTTCCCTCTGTTGAGGATGGGAGCAGAATTCCTAGGATTAATTCAATAATGTTAGTTCCAGTGATGGTGCCAGCTTGCCTGTGGCCTTTATGTTCTCCCCATCATCCTTAATCCTGTAGGTAGCATTCCCCTCCCTGAGGAAGCCTTCTTCCATTTGGTCTTCATCAATCCTTTGGATTCTTCTGCACATATGTTTTATGTAGCTTTGACTGTTTTGAGTGTTTTATCATTATTAGCAGAAAGCTTAATGAGTACTACCTGAGGGTTTTTAAGTTCTGTCCTAGGTGCTATACAAAGAAAATTACAAGGAACTTCTATCTCAAAGCGTACATTTCAAGACCACAATGATGTGAGCAAGTAACTTGTGTAGCAGGCTATATATAGTTTGGTGGGAAGGCAGGTACGGCCCGTAGTGGAACGGTACCATCCTGTTCAGACAACACAGATAGGAAAGCTTCTGGGTCTTCTTATCCAGGATGGGTTCCAGGGAGGAGGATTTCCCAGTTTGACCCGAGACAGATAGGAAGATACATATTTTCTAAAAATCTGTGAAACCAGGACTGCCCACACCCAGTAAGCAGGATGAAGCTTGCAGTTGGCAGTTGGAGAGGAGAGGATTGCTAGAGGACCTGAGCAAGTTTTGAAATAGGAGTAGGAATCAGCTGAAGAAGGGTGGGGGTGGTATTCCAGGGAACAGCAGGTATAAAAACAAGAGAACTGGGGCATTTTAGGAACTGCAAGAAGTTAGGAGTGAGAAATGAGCCTGAAGAGGAAGATGGGCCAGGCCCAAGGGGCTTGTGTGCCATAATGAGGCTTATGGATATTATCCCAAATAATACTCATTTAGCTAATATAAAGTTCCTGTTAAAGACTGTATATTGTTGGAGGCTGAGAATACAGCAGTGAAGAGAACAGCAACAACAAAAAAAACTGCCTTCGTAGAGCTTACATTCTAACTGGGGAGACAACGGTATTTGTGGAATGAATGAATATTTGCTGAATGAGTGAAAAGGAGAGATCGACAGGGTTGGAAATGAATTAGCGTTGGAGGTGAAGGCAAGAGTTAAAGATGATGTGGGTTTCAGGCCTGGGCACCTGGTAGATGGTAGAACTAGTCACTGAGGTAGGGTGCGCTGAAGAAGCAGTTTGGGGGAGGGGAATGACTTCAGTTTTGGACAGGTTGAGTTTGAGGTGCTTATCACATAGGGTAGGCGAAGGGGCAGAGGACACATTTCTCCTCATCCACCTGGAGCTAGATCCACTAGCTTTGGTTCAAGGTGACCTCGTGAGCAGCATGACACAGGCCCAGTAACTAAGGCAACTGGCTGTGGGTCCTATCACCAACAGAAGCCTTGTTCTGTGGCTAAGAAACAAGCCCACCATTTATCCTGGGAATATTTCTGCTCCCACCCGATCTTTTAGAGCAGCCTCTGGGCTGCTGCTACACCGTTCCTGTGCACGCTTACCTGGCAGAGGGCCTCCTCAGCTTCTAAGCCCGCCCAGTGCCCCGGTCTCAACACCCCCTTTGGAAAGCGCCAGAGTACCCAGCAGACAACTGGAGACCCTGTTTGTCGGTAAAACACCAGAGCTCTGGCTGAAAGCCCTTGTCACTGTTGATTTTAGCAGCGTGGGTTGGACACTGGCCATCTGGGTTGAAAGATTAGTGACTTACTAAATTACTTGAAACAAAAATCCCATCATCCGGACTCCTGGAGTTCTGCCAGGGGCAGGTTTGAGACCTGAGTCTCCGCAGGCCGCATGGAGGAGAGACTGCTCGGCCTCTGAGAAGGAGCTGGGCTGTCTCGATGCAATACTGGCTTGCTGCAGTTCGGGCTTCCTGAATCCCCCTTTTCCTGACTGCAAACCGGGAGGGGTGGGGGTTGAGTTCCTACTGCCTTT
This sequence comes from Panthera leo, assembly GCF_018350215.1. Lineage (NCBI taxonomy): Eukaryota > Metazoa > Chordata > Mammalia > Carnivora > Felidae > Panthera > Panthera leo. The sequence goes on from NC_056686.1 coordinate 31,038,509, forward strand.
TTGTTGCACTAGACTTTTGTCTCTCAAGGTCCAGTGGTGGCTATTCATTCTTTTTTTTGTTTTTTAAAGTTTATTTGTTTTGCGAGAGACAGCACGAGTGGAGGAGGGGCAGAGAGAAAGGAGACAGGGAATCCCAAGCAGGCTCCCTGCCATCAGCACGGAGCCCGATGTGAGGCTCAAACTCAGGAAATGGTGAGATCGAGATCAGGACCTGAGCTGAAAACAAGAGTCAGACGTTCAACGGACTGAGCCACCCAGGCGTACCTGGAGGTTCATTCTTGATGGGAAGGGAAGAGCCTGGATGCTCTGGGCCATCTGGGAACGTGCCTCAATCACACACAAGCTGAGACCAAGTCCTTCCTGGCTTGATGATTGGTGGTGCCTTCCTTTCAGCATCCTGAACATACTAGTCATTTATTTAACAACTATTTATCGAGTACTTACCATGTGCCAGGAATGTCTCTTGTTTGGTTTTTGGTTTTGTTTTTCAAACTTTTCTCTTTTCAAATGTGTGTGTGTGTGTGTGTGTGTGTGTGTGTGTGTGTGTGTGTGTGAACATTTAAGTTCTATTCTTAGTTTTAATTATACAGGGCAGTGTTATCAGCTGTAGTCACCATGTTACTAGATGCTCACACCCGGCACTGTTTTATGCGCTGGGGAATGGAGCAGCAAATGAGAGACCAAAGTTGCTGCCCTATGGAGCTTATATGATGTTGTTGAATAGCAATAAATGCAAAGGAGAGATAATAAAGGGGTGTCTGGAATATTGGTGGGGGCGGTGAGAAGGTCACTTTGAGTAAAGACTAGAAACAAGGGCACTGGTTGTGATGGTATGTTGGGAAAAAGCAATCTTTTGGGGAAGAGCAGGGGGCACAACACTTGTGTGACACAGCATGTTCAAGGAGCAGCGTGGGGGCTGGCATGACTGGAGTGGAATATACTGGGGTCCCAGCGTCAACATGAGGTCAGAGAGGCTTAGGAGAGTCATATGGATCATAAGAACATGGGTTTTTCCTTAGTGAAATTCACCCTCCAGGCTGGTGCCTAGGAATCAGCCCCCCTTTCAGCCCCTTCAGATGCCTGAGTCCTAAGGAAGGAGGTGGAACACTTGCATAAGATTTGAAATCTTCCAGTGGACCCGGTCTCTGGAAAGTTGCAGAGAGGGACATGGAAAGAGCCCCAGCCGGCGCATGAGGAAACATCCAGGAGGCATACACTGGCTAAGCCCAAGGCTTCAGGCACTAGGACAAGTACAGTGACTTGGCTTAGGGAAGGGGGCACCCCCTCCTACTCCCACTCTCTTCCCCTCACCCACTGAGCCTGTTCCAGCAGCCACAGCAGCAGTGGGGGCTCCTGGGGGAGGGACAGGGGAGCTGGGAAGCTGGGATACAGGATTTGCTAAAGTATTGAGGGCGAGGTCACCCCTGTGGTCCTTGGGGCTACCTCACCTTGTCTCCTTGTCTGTCCTGTTTGTCATTTGGGATAAGGGGGCTGAGATGTCACTGGTTGTGTGTGTGTGTGTGTGTGTGTGTGTGTGTGTGTGCGCGCGCGCGCGCGCGCACACGTGTGTTGAGGCAGGGGAGGGAGGACCAGGGGTGGACTAGTGAGAGGAGTTCTCTGCCCTGCTCTTCAGAGGAAAAGGGTGCCCCAGCTTGTGTGGGGACCTAGTGCCAAGTTTAGGGTGAGGTGTAGGAGGGTCCAGGCTTCAGCAAATGCTTGGACCTCAGGCTGGAGTCCTGTACCTTCAGGAGGGGCTGAGGCCAGTAGAATGCTTCATTTGGGGGAACAAATACCCAAATCAATAATGGAGCACTGGGATCGGTCACTCCCTGAAAATCAAAGGCTCCCATCCTTGCACGGGTCCGAGGTACCCACCATGCCCTTTCCTGCTGCTTGGGGTGGCCTTGCTGGCCTACAAAGCTGTGAGGCTGGGAGTGCCCAGGGGTACTCAGATCAGATCAGATCTGAGCCAGTCTCCCCTAGACGTCCCGAGTGAAAGTGGCATGAGTGAATGTCACTTCTGCTCTAGTGATCCAGGTCCCACAGACCTGGGAACCCCTGAAGGCAAGAACCAAGTCTTTCAATCTTTCATTACCAGTTCCTGCCCCAGGCTAGCCCACCGTGGGTAGCAGGTCTCACAGAGGACCTTCTGTGCTCTGGGCTTTGGCAAGACGCTGGGTGTCCCCAGCTGGGACATGGCTGAAGAGATCTGCCCAAAGTTACACAGCAGGTCACCATCCGGTCTTCCCACAGATGTTCCTCAAACGTGCCTCCCCTTCAGGAGCCCCTGCCCACCCTGCCCCGACAGTGGCAGCAGGGAAACTCCCATCCTAGTTCGTATCCAAGTCGGGGGCTTTTATTTACAGAAAGGCCTGGATGGATCTCGGGGAAGGGGTGAGGATGGGAGGGGATAATGCCAGGAAGAGAGGGGAGATGGGTGTTTAAATACTCAGATGGGAGGGAGGCAGGGAGGAAGTAGTGGGCTGGCTTATGGATGGCCACCTCTGGGGAGTCACCCACCAGCCATCACCCAGCAAGTCCAGGGGAGGAAGATGGGATCAGGGACGGGCAGAGACCTCAGTCCACCTGCCCCAAAGAAGATGGCCCCTGGAAGATGGCACAGATTAAGGAGACATTTGTTTTGGTAACTTCCGAGTCGTGCTCCAGGAAGGAAAGCCACCCATCTGCTTTGGAGCTGGGACTTTCGGGTGACACTCGCCCTGTCGGTCTCACCTTTTCATTCCAATGCCCTCCCTTTCCTTCCCCCATATTTTAGAATTTCCTTTTTCTCAGGACTCCTGGGTCCCAGATGGAAGGTCCTGGGAAAACTGGCTTCCTGGGCTGAGGGATGGGGTATGTGTCCATCCAGAGGGAACCCAGTCCTTTCCCCCCAGGGTGCCCACCGGGCTCTGTCCCAGCCTCATGCTCATGGCCCTTTGATGGATCCAGGTTCTGTGAGGCGTGCAGAGGCATAGGCCGAGGCTCCAAGGCAGGCCACAGGCTCACAGAAGCCTGGCAGCCCCATGGGGCCTGGCAGGCCTGGTCGGCCTGCTTCTCCCGGGGCCCCTGGGGATCCTCGAGCTCCATCTTTGCCGTTGATTGCTTGGCCGGGCCGGCCAGGGAGTCCTGTGAAAGGGAGAAGACCGGGACATCAGGGCTGCCTCCTGTCTCTGCTGGCTGTAGGATTCTCAGTCCCGTTTTTCAGGGAAGTGGTGGGGGTGGGATGAGGTCAAGGATGAGGCCAGGAAAAAGGGACTGCCCCAGACGGGTTCTGAGAGAGTCGCATTATCCATTACTCCCACCTCCCAATTAGTGAATCTTGGGAGCAAATGCCTTTTCATTTTCCTACATGAAGCAGATTTTGGTACAAGCCAGGATGTCCTCAGAATCTCAGCTGTCTGGTTCCCAGCCAGACCCCACCCAGCAGCTCCCGGGTGCTCCAAAGGGATGCAAAAGCTGGATGTACGAGAATGAGCTGGCTGAGCAAGAGGCCGCCAGGGCAGAGACCCAAGTGTCTGCGGGTCCTGAATCCCAGAGCTGAGGGACAGAACTGCCGCTCGGCAGGGCCAAGGTCTTACCTGGGATCCCCGGGGGCCCGGGCATCCCGGGATGCCCACGTCCCATCTCTCCCCGGTCACCCTTCTCGCCGCGTTTTCCTGCGGAGAAAGAAAGAAGCCTTCACTTTTCACAATTGGAGGATGTTTTTTCTACTTTGGTTGCTATTTCATTTCTATTTCACACACAGCAATTATTCCTGTTTTATGCTAGTTTATAATAGGGGAAAGTTGGAAATGTCTGCAGAACTGGTTAAATAAGGGAAGGTCCAGACAGGATGAAAGGCTACAGCCAATCAAGTTCATTACAGGAAAGCATCTAATAATAATAATAATAGCTAATATTTACTATGTGCCAACTCTACGTAAATTACCTCCACATGTAATCCTCAGGACAATGCTATGAGGTGGTTGTTATTAACATCCCCCATTTTACAGATGATAAATCTAAGGCCCAGGGAGATTATCAGGTAACTTGTCCAAGGTCTATAAGGAGAAAGTGGCAGAGTCTGGACAGACACCTGTCTTGTGACTCTCAAGTTTGCATGCTTTACTACTTTGCTAACTTACCTCCCCGCTTCTAGAGACATGGAAGGATGTTTATGGAGTACCACTAAGCAAATTTATAACAACACCCCCCCCCCCAAATACCCAAGTTATAAAATAGTACATTCATCTCCATCAATTTTCTACTGAGAAAGCAAGCCCAGGAGTCACATGAGACTTCTGGAAAACTTTGCTGAGGGAGTGGGGGAAAGTGTACCTCATCCGGAGAGGGGGAATGATGAAAGAGAAAACAGGAGGCTGAGCCATCAGACCACACAACCCATAACCCAATTGGGGTCTGGCCTTGGCCAAGTCCATACCTGCCCAGTCCCCACCCCCACCATAGAACAGCACTCACCCTTGGGCCCTGTATTGCCAATCTGACCCACGGCTCCCACGATGCCAGGAACACCCCGAGGGCCAGGATGCCCGTGGGGTCCCTGCTTGCCTGGGTACCCAGGAGGTCCAGGGGGTCCTGGGGGACCCATCATCCCGACCGCACCCAGGGCCTCCCTCTTGGCACTCACAGCGACCTCTGCCAGTTGCTCTGGAAGGGAGGGAGGGAGAGGAGAGGTCTGTGAGATGGGGGTGGGCTCAGTGAAATGGGAAGGCAGAGCGTCCCCCACGAGCCGGGCCCCTAGGTGTGCAGAGGAGAAAGCCCGGTGTTTAATGTCCATTCCCCCCGGTTTGCAGAAGTCAGAGATCCAGCGTGGACAGATGTACATAGGTCCCCGGCCTCTTGGAAGCAGAGCTGGAATGAGCACCCAGGCCTGCAGACCCTCCGGCAGGGCCAAGTGGAGCAGCTCCTGAGGGGTGGCGCCACGCCGGCTTGGACTGGGAGGAGGAGGGGGTGCTGCCCCTGCCCTCACCTTGCATCATCTTCATCATCACCGCCACGATGTGCTGGTCACTGGCATCTCGGCCCTGCGAGCAGAGAAGGCCTTCCAGGAAGAAGCCCCTGGCCGGCTCCCATTCTCCCACGGAAGTCTGTGCGGCATCGGACAGAAATACCCCCCCCCCCGCCGCACCCACCCCCAAGCCGTCCGAGGTGGGGCCTCAGGGAAGCCAGCTGGCTCCGGGGACTCCCAGCCTTTGAGGGGTCAGCCGCGCCCGCAAAGGGATTTCCTACCGGGAGACTCCCCGCTCCTGGGGGCCGACTCACCGCCACGCCCTGTCTCCCCGGCAGTCCCGGCACGCCTCGGTCTCCAGCTAGTCCTCGAGGGCCGGGGGGCCCGGGGTAGCCCTGCACCCCCGGGGTGCCCGCATCCCCGCTGGGGCCCGGGTAGCCGGGTTCTCCGCGGACTCCTTGCTGCCGGGGTGGGGGTGGGGGTGGTGCGGAGCGGCGGTGAGAGTTCGCACGCGCCGGGGAGGGAGAGGGGGAAGGGAGGGGAGAGTGGGGGGTGGGAGGAGGAGGGGGTGGACAGGGAGGAGAAGGGGAGGGGAAGGTGCGGGAGGAGAGGGAGGAGGCCGGGACAGCAGCCGTCGCCGGGCAGCGGGGCGCGGCATCGCGGGGGCTGGACTCACCTGTCCCTTGGGCCCCGGCTCCCCAGACTGGCCCTGCAGGCACAAGGAAGCCAGGTCACGGGCGCCGAAGCCCCAGAGCCCGCCCCCCTCTCCCCCCCCCCCCCCGACCCCCGCCCCGGCCGCCCCCGCGCGGCCAGCTCACCTTCTCGCCTTTCTCTCCCGGGAGACCGGCCACCCCCCGGTCGCCCTGCAAATTGAGCACAGCGAGTCAGAGCGGCGACGGACCCCCACCCGCCGCCGCCGCCGCCGCCGCCGCCCGGAACGCGGGGGGAGGGGAGACGCTGGTACTCACCACGCCGCCGCGGGGTCCGGTCTTCCCTGGGGAGCCCTGCAGCAAGCGGGCAGTCAGGACTTGGTGAGTTCCCCTCTCCCGGGACGTCTGGGTACCCCCCCCTCCCCCGCAATCCCCGGTCCTGGCCACACCCCTCTGCAGCTCCTCCCTGTCCCCCAGGGCCGCCTGGGACCCGCCGGACATATTTTTCCGCGAAGATCTGGAGGGCTGAGGAAAGACCTAACTGAGCTCCAGCCCCCCCAGGTCCTGAAGCCTCTTGCCCAGGTATTTTCCAGCCCCATTTGGTACCTTGTCTCCCTTGATGCCTGGCAAGCCTTGGGGCCCTGGAATTCCGGGAGGCCCCTGCTCCCCCTTGGGTCCCTGAGGAGAAAAGAACCCAGAGTAGTGTATCAAATGAGGTGTCCAGACATGCTCCCCACTGCCCATCACAGCTGGCCGCCTCCACTAACCTGCCGTCCTTGAGGGCCTGGCTGCCCCACCGGCCCCCTCTCACCCTGGTCACCCTGAAATGGAAAGAGAGGATGACACACAGGCCAATGACACACAGGCCAGAGGATGACACACACCCCCTCCTCGGTCGCCCCCTCCAGACCCCAGACCCTGCTGGTCAGGATGCCCTCCATTCCTCCACACCAGCACTGAGGTCCTTTGCTCCACTTTACAGACCAGCAAACTGGGGTCCTTGCCGGGAAGGCCTCACAAGCCTGGGCAGGACTAGGCAGGTGCTGGAGCCGTAGATAGGACCCAGATCCTGGGTCCAGTGGTGCCAGCTGCTGCAAAGGCCCCCAGGGAGGGACCACTGTGCCAGGCACTTACCTTCTGTCCCATGATGCCTCGGGGTCCGATTTCTCCTTGAGGTCCTGGCTCTCCCTGGGGGACAGAAACTGGGAGTGAGGCAATGGGCCTGGTGCATCCCTCCCTTCCACGGCTGGCTAACCCCTACCCTCCCTGGGTCTCAGCTAATTCACTTCATCATTTATCCCCTGTTCTTTGGGTCCCTGTCCTTTTCTTTCAATAGGACCCCACATGGTTGTAGTCAGTCATCATGTAGTCATTTATTTAATATCTGCCTTTTCCACTAAACTGTAAACTCCATCTGAGTACGAGACTATCTCAGCATCTAACACAGTTGCAGGTAATGGTGAATGTTTATGGAATGAATGAATGAATGAATGAATGACTCTGCTGGATTCTTAGCCCCAGTCAATTTGGCCATCTGAGGATGTCATACCCATATAGAACAGAACCAATCCCGCCATCACCACACTGTACATAGAGAAACAAGGACCCAGAGTGGAAAAGGGGTGTCTCCCTGGGTCAGTGGGTCAGTGGCATAGCCCAGACTGGCATTCAGGCCCCCCTAAACTAGGGCTTCACCCCACACTCTCACCCAGGCTGCATATGCTGAGTGCAGGGTCTTCAGACCTGGGAGGGGGACTAATGCAAGAGCCCTGTGTCAGGGAAGGGACACTTACCTCCTTCCCAGGAGGACCAGAGAATCCAGGGAGGCCCTGCTGGCCTGGCTCCCCCTGCAGGAAAACAGTTTTCAGGTCAGTCTGGGGGGTCTAGTCAAGCTCTTGATCTTGCAGAAACCTGATGAACCCTAAACAGAATCTAGAACCAAATGAGTTGGGGAAAAGGTGTTCTTGGTCAGGTCTTTTGGAGTCCATTTATTTTCCTGTTTGTTTCTCCTCTGGTTGGGAGCCATGCCATCCTGTTTCCACAGAGGGCTGAGGGGGGAGCGGCAGGAAGGAGGTGCTTGGGCACTGTTGTTGAGCCGGGGGTGAGGCCTGGGCCTTAGGATCTTTTAGCCATGCCCCTGGACCCTGGCCCCCAGGCTCCCTTGCTCAGATGAAGCCAATCCTGTCCCCAGCTTGAGGTCACCTTACCTTGTCTCCAGGGCCTCCTTTTGTCCCAGGCTGGCCCGGCACACCCTGGAGAAAGAAGATGACATCAGTTTCTATCCTGGCACTGGGGAGCCCCAGGCACCTCCTGCTTTACCTCCCATCCCCATTCCAGATCCCCTCCCTTCCTCAGCCCTGGCTTGTGGGAGCTGAACAACAGAAGGCCCGGCCATGGCATCACAAAGTTGACTGTACCCTGAGCCCTGGTGGGAGAGGACGGGGGTACAGAGGGGCCTATAGTCTATGGGGAGAAGAGAAGCACCCTGTGTTCACAGGCACATGTAAATGACTACAGGAACACAATCTGCACACAGGCATGTTATCAGGCTTTGGCCTCAGCACCTCCAGCAGGGAGGCAGGGGGCGTCCCATGGACTGGGCTTCCAGAAGGTGTGCGATGGAGGTGGCCCTGAATGGTGAGAAGGCACAGAGAGGTAGGGAAGGGCATTCCAAGCAGAAGCGCCTGCAAAGGCCTGAAGGTGTAGGGGTAGAAGAGGCAAGGCAGGGTTCCCTGAGAAAGGAGAGGACACGGAGAGGCCGTGGCTGGTAAGGATGGAAGGGTATGGTGGGGTCAGATTATGGTGGCCTTGAATGCTAAAATGAGCTGTGAGGACAAGCCTTGTAGCTGTCCTGTTCACAACTTTCTCTGCCTCTCAGTGCACCCTGGGGACTCAGTAACCATGTCCTGAATGACTGGATGGAATGACTTTCCTGGAGGCAGTGAGGGCCATGAAAAGTGCCTTAGTGGGAAATAACCAACATGGAGAATTGGAATGATCAAAGAGAAGGCTAGAGCAACTGTCCAAATGATGAGGCCTAAGCCAGGCCGGGGCCACAGAGGTGGTGATGAGGTCTGGGCTGGGTGGGGACAAGGACTAGAGCAAGATCCCCGGGTGTGTGGATTTCCACCTCATCAACCACTCATGCCACCATGTGGAAGTGGGCAACACTGAGCAGGAGAAGCAATTTGCCCCTGGGGCCGCCCCTGGGACTCCACCCGTACTCACCGCCAGGCCCTGGTGCCCTTGGTTTCCTGGCCGCCCTGCCTGTCCTGCACTGCCCTGGGAGAGACAGAGAACCAGGGGCACAAGTGAAAGCTCCAGCTAGAGGTTCCATGGCTTCTGCCCCCGTGCAAGTAAGGAAACTGAGGCCCAGAGGCAAGCAGGGATGCGTCAGTGGCACACTTGAGGATCCCAGGCTCCTACGCCTCCAGGATCAGTGTGATGAGACTCAGGGCCTGAGCTGGGAGGGACCCTGACCACTCCCCAACTCTACCGGCAATCCCCACTCATACCTTCATGCCAGGTGTGCCTGGGGTCCCATCCTTGCCGTCGATGCCTGGGGGGCCCTGCTCAGAAGGAAAGTGGGGAGATGCCTGGGGTCAGGCTACCCACCCATGTCCCTCTGTGACAGCTGCAGTCAGTGTGTAGGTAGGAAGTGGGTCTGGTTATCTCAGGAACCCCCACCAGCCAACTGAGTTGGGGGGGGGGGGCAGAAATGGGAAGAGGATTTGGGGTGATGGGCCACAGTCCTTCCTCAGTGGATGACAAGTGTCCCAGATTGCTGCAAGCTTCCCCAAACCTCTGCTACATCACCACCCCATTTACAGGTGAAAGAACTAAGGCACAGAAAGAGGGCCTCTCCCAAGGTCACAGAGCCAACCCGCCAGCAACAGAGCTCAATCCAGAATCTCAGGCTCCTCGTCCTCTGAAGCTTGGACAGAGTTGACCCCGCTCTCTGTCTGGGTAAGCCTGGGCCACTTACGGTTGCTCCCTTCGGGCCTGTTATTCCCTGGGGTCCTCGAACACCTTGGCTGCCCTGCAAAGTAGATAGCAATGAGGTCACCTTCGAGATGCTGAACCCCTGCCGGGCTGATCAGAGAGGGGAGCGCTGAGAACAGGGACCTCCAGCTCTCAGGGTCCCTCTTGGTACAGGCCACATTGCGCAGGGGCTGGAGAAGAGCGGCCTGAGGCCCAGAGGGGAGGGAGTAGAGGTCAGCGCCAAGCTGATGGGACTGGGCTGGGCTGGGCTGGGCAAGTGCAGGGATAGGAACTGGCACTCACTGAGACCTCACCTGGGCTCTGAGCTCCACTTATATGAAGGAACACAACCAAATGCAATGTGTGGACTTTGGGTCTTGATTTGAACAAGAACCCTGAAGAGACATTTTTGAGACAATTGGGAAACACTGAACATAGACTGATATTAAGGAATAACTGATATTTGCTGATATTAAGGAATAATTGATAATCTTGTTGGTATGAAAGTGAATGATATAATTATGTGAGAAAAAGCCCTTATTTTTAAGATATACAGACAGAAGTATTTAGGAGTGAAATGACATGCTGTTGAGGCAAAGATTTGCTTGAAAATATCAACAACAGGGGACCTGGGTGGCTCAGTCAGTTGGTGCCCGGTTCTTGGTTTTGGCTCAGGTCATGATCTCACAGTTCGTGGGATCGAGCCCCGTGTCAGGCTCTGCTCTGAGCATGAAGCCTGCTTGGGATTCTCTCTCTCCGTCTCTCTCTGCCCCTCCCCCACTAGAGCTATCTCTCTCTCCCTCTCTCTCTCTCTCAAAGTAAATAATATTTTTTTAAAAAAGGAAGGATATAAAATATCAGCAACAAAGTGGTGGATTGAATAGGGCAAAGTGTCAATTTGGGGAGACAGGTATATAGAAATTCAGCGTATAATTCTCTCTACTTTTATATGTGTTTAAAAACTTAACATAAAAAACTTTTAAGAAAGTTTAGTTACTGCTCGGTTTTTCTATAAACTCAGAACTGCTCAAAAGAAATAGTCTATTAATTTTTTTAAAAAGTTAGGAGAACTGGGATATAGACCAAATCCCATTAGCCCCATGGCTGATTTGCTGGAATTTCATTGTCTGGCCACAGCGAGCGTGGGACTGGATCCTATGCCTTCTCCCAAATTGAATGTGATCAGCACAGGCTGGGCTTGCAGGAGTGGGGGCTGGTGGGGTGCCTGGGCTCCCAGCACAGAGGCTCCTGCCCCGCACGGATCACTCGCCTGCGCAGACACACAGGGTAACGCACACACACATGCACGCACTTGCAGACACACAAAGTACAGACGCAGAGTAACTCACGCACACACCCCCATGCATTCGCACAGACACTCAGAGTAACACACACACGCGCACCTGCAAAGACACACACAAAGCAACACGTCCGTGCGCACCCATACAAACACAGAGTGTCGCACGCACACACAACCATGCATCCGCATGGAAAGAGTAACACACACACAACACACACACACACACTCGTATAGACACACAGAGTAATGCACACGCACACACACACACTTGCACACGAGCCGTGGGTGGCCCCCCCAGTACTCTCCAGGGACCCTGGCTGGACAAAGGGTGGCTGAGGACTCACCACATCGCCCTTCTCCCCGGCTCGGCCTGGCGGCCCCCGTGGACCTTCCTCACCCTGGCAAGAAGGACAAACAGGCATCCAGATTACATGGGCTCAGCGGGGGCCCCACTCCCTTTGCAGCCCCAGGAGCTCCAGCCTGGAGGAGGTATGTGTGCAGGAGCAAGAGGACACTTACTGGTGACCCAGCAGCACCAACGGAGCCCACCATGCCTTTGTACCCACGAGGACCCTGGGGAGAGAAAAGAGTTACAGTCAGTTCTGGCTGGACCCCAGAGGCCAGGGGGCTGTTCACGACAGCTCTTGCAGGACACCTCCGACTTACTTACCGTCTCTCCTTTGGGTCCCTCCATGCCTGGGTAGCCCCTGATGCCCTGGGGACCCTGTCAAGACACAAGAATGACAGCAATGGCGATTTCAAGGCTCCTCTGAGGCGGGCAGCATAGTCCCTATCTCAGAGAGGGGACACTGAGGCTCAGAGATGGGGAGGGACTCACCAGGGTCACTCAAGGGGACAGAGGCAAAACTTGGGCCTTAGCTGAGTCTTCTGGCTGACAGCTTTGGTGTCTGTCCCTCAATTTCTGACAGTCAGCCTCCCTCTCTCCACCCAGAGACTGGACACAGGTGTTTCTTTTACAGGTTAAAGGCCAGAGCAAGGGAATGGCGCCACTAAGATCCCTTAGGATGAGGAGAGGGGGGTCCCGGGAGGAGCATTCCTTACCGGTGGTCCAGGGATGCCTTGCTCTCCAGAGGCACCCACGTCTCCCTTGGGACCCTGTGGGGCAGGAATGAGTGATCAGACAGGCAGGCAGATCAAGAGAAAAACATACAGACATCCAAAGATACCATCCCTTTCCCAGAAAAAGCAGACAGGAAGGACCCTAGAACCCGTGGGAAAATGGAGGCCCAGCAAAGAGAAGGTACTTGTCCAGAGACACGCTGACCTGGAATATAGGCCTCTTGCTTCTCAGCTCAGTGCCCAGAGACCCACAGGGAAAGGAGAAGGGATGAAGAAGGGGCGGTCCCTGTAAGACCCTCTTCACACACACCTCTGTAGCCCTCTGTTCCTCATACTCACGGGCCTCCCCTGGCGGCCAGAATCTCCCAGAACCCCGCGTTTGCCAGGATGCCCCTGAAGGGAAGGAGGGAACTCAGTGTGAGGTCACCTCCCAACCACCTGCTCTGCCCTCCAAGGACTTGGGCCAGTAGCTCACCTTCACTCCCTGCAGCCCTGGGGGGCCTTTCACACCCGCCGGACAGTTGGTTGGACACTGGAAAGAAAATCCCGCTAGGTTCTGTGGTCACTGGCCTGCCCTGTCTTGCCAACTCCCAGAACCTCCTCTCACCCCACTTGGCTGAACCTCCGTGGGGCAACCCCTCGCCATCCCACTGACTCTACCTCCAAAGCCAACCCACCCCTTCCCCACATTAGACCCGCCCCAGGGCCTCCTCTCACCAAGAAATCCGCACTGCCTTCCAGACCCTGGATGGTTCCTGGGCGGCCCTGAGAGGAGATATATGGAGATGAAGCCTGACCTGAGCCTTTCCCACCTCAGGCTTGTGCCAAAGACCCTCATCCTTCCCCATGCGGGAAGTCTGGGGACACTTACCGGTTTGCCAGGTGGCCCCGGGGGCCCTGGTGGCCCCTCTGGTCCAGGATCCCCCTGGAAACAAGATGGGCCAAGATCATACTCCTGTCCAGCTCTTCCAGGGTCACTCTGCCCCCTCCTCCAGTCCCCGATACTGTCCTGTCCACCCTGTCCTCCAGGTCACCTTCTGAGATCTGAGATCTTGGGGAGATAAGAGGCCTAATTGCAGGGAGTGGCCCCAGCCCTTGGCTTTCCTGAACCACCTACAGCAAGGTGGGCTCAGCGGGAGAGGCTTCTGCCCCAGACCTGAAGGAGCTCCTGCTGGCCAGAAGCAGGCCCAGGAGCTGCTGCAGAGACACTCCAGCTTGCCAGCTTGGAGGTTAGAGGGCAGGAGGCAGAGTGAGCAGAGGGGTGGCTGGGGCTCACCTTGGGGCCTGTGATTCCAATCTCACCAGGGAGGCCAACAGGTCCAGGTGGTCCCTAGGAGGAAAGCTGTCACTGGCTAGGATGCCTTGGAGGTTTAGCCCACCCTGATACCAAGGTAGGGATAGGCACCTAGAAGCCCCTTCTCCACTTTTACTTTGGAACCAAGCCCAGAGAGACTGACAACTTAGGGCTTTAAGGGCCATAGAATCCCAGAGACAGCAGGTAGGCCCAGAGTGAGCTGGCCCAGAGTTCTCTGGGAAGTCTGCCTGTTCTGGACACCATCACAGGATGCTGGCCCCTCCCCTTGATGGCCCGTCCTTCTGTAACCTCCTTCCCCAAGAGTCCCAGGGACCCTGTCCCATCCAGAAGGACTTACAGGAGGTCCAGCAAAGCCAGGGCCCTGGAACAGAAGGAAAGGAAATTGGGTTCATGGCTCCTTCTGCAAGTCCCCCCCTCTACCCACAAAGGGTCCCTTGAAGCCCTCGCAGGTTATTATACTCACTGGCAGGCCAGGGGGACCTGGGAGGCCGGGCTGGCCCTGCAAGAGCAATGGGAGAGGTTCAGAGGCTGGGGTCTCCTAGGTCTCTGCTCCTCTCTACCACAGCCCCTTCCTTGGATGGCCCAAGCTGAGTCCCCAGCAGGCCACTTACCTTGACTCCAGGGATCCCCATGGGGCCAGGCTCCCCCTTGGCTCCAGTTAGACCCTGGGGAAGAAACAGAAGGTAGATTAGTGAAGGGCAAACTTGTTCCCTGAACCACGGGAGAGGGCAGGGCCTGAAGTCTCTCCTGGGCAGGCCCCAGCTGCTTCCCACCTCACTCCATGAAGGTCAAGTGACTGCAACACTGCTTTCCCCTCCCCCAGTGCTCACAGCAACCCTGGGAGACAGGAAGGCAGAAGGAATACTCTTTTATGAAAGATGAGAAACCAAGGCCCCAAGATTTGTCTGCACAGGCCTCACACCTCCCAGCTGAGGAGCCTAGAAGACCTAAATGTAGGTCTGGATTGGCCATTTTCTTGACGTCTGTCTGCCCTTGGCAACTTTTTCCAAGCCTTAGTGTTCACATCTCCAAAATGGGTTAATCATGTTTACCTCTCTGGATGGATGTGAGAACCAATATGCCAGTGGAAGGCAATGTGCTTCTTAATCTTTGCAGGTTGTGGAAAATTTGGAGGGGTCCTGGTGGCTGTTCATAGCCATGATGACCCTCTTGAGCCAACAGGGCAAAGGCAACTCATGGGACCTCTTTCTCCTCCCATCTTTTAGTGACTGACCCAGGTGTATTCCTCAATCAGATGACTGTCTCAATGGTTCTGGCTGTGTCCAGGAGCCTGTGACCTTGGGGCTCCTGGGAATTCTGTGGTATTGACGAATAATGTTCCTCTCCTGCATTGCTCCTGGGGCCGCGAGGGGGTAGTAGGGAAGGGAATGGGGAAGGAAAGGACAGCTCCATGCACAGTGTTCAATCTGCTACTTGGAGGCTGGAAATGTGAGACTAAATCCTGGCTGCTACAGATGAACAGAACCCCTGTTTGGACCCCCATGTGCCTGTGATTCATGCTCCTGGGGTGGCTGTGAGGTGACGAGTCATATGGAAGTGAAGGGAACTCATAGCTATAGTCTCCACCTTGCTGCCCTGCTCTGAACAGAAGAGAGAGAAGATGTCAGAATTGGACTCTGGAAGTCAGTGAGTGGAGCCCTAACTGACTTTACCAGACACTCAGGTACTCACATCAATCCCAGGCTTCCCGTCCGGCCCATCTGGCCCCGCTTTGCCAGGTTCTCCCTTAGGTCCCTTAACAACAGAGGTGGGGCAAATATTAGCCAGAGGAGGGCAAGAACTAGAAAGGTCAAAGGTCAAAGAAGAAAAAAAGCACTCACCGGAGGCCCAGCTTTCCCAGGGGGCCCCTTGTCACCCTGTAAGATAGAAGTCGGTTAGACAGCACCCTGTGGCTCATGCTACCCCAAATGGGCAGCTGGCTGGCCCCACATCCCCTCTCCTCACTTCCTTCTCTTCTGTCCTACATCCCCTCAGCCTTGCTTTTTTTTTTTTTTTTTTTTTTGAAAATAGCTCCCTTTCCCTCAAAAAAAAAAAAAAAAAATCATAGATGGATTGAGACCAACCCCAGCCAGGTTGGAGAGCTGCTGTTAACGTGCAAGCGGGTTACAGACACACAGATGTTGGTAAGGTGCCAGTTAGAAGACCCGCAGATAAGGTTGTGGGCTCCAAGTTACCTCAGAGAGCGGGTGTCTCTTGGATTTGGGCAAGTGTGGGAGAAACTGGGACTTTCAGAAAAACATGAAAGGGAGGTGAACTGGGTGGGGAGCAGCTCTTTTCTGGACTGGGGTCAGGAAAAGAAGAGACTGGGGCAAGAGCAAGGACCAAGACGGCCTATGAAGAGGGTCGATTCAATCTGTTCCTAAGGCAGAAAGGATCTCCTTCCCCGGTGACAAAGGACCCATGGTGGAGGACAGCCAGGGCCTGTGGAGTTATATGCAGGCCGAGAGGACTTCAGGCAGTTCAGGGCCTGCAGCCGCCAGAGAGTCTGGCAGGGACCCAGCGCCCAGTGTTTGGAGGGTGGGGGCGCCAGGTTGAATAGAAGTCTGTCCAGATGGGTAAACATGGAGCTGACCTCCTGGGGGAGCCTCCTGAATGAGGCATTTAACCCTCACCATGCTAGGGAGAGCAGGGAACAAACCCTGCTGATTCTAAATCGGGGAGGAAAATGCAAAGGAAGAGACAGGAGTCTGGCTCAGCTGGTCAGCGGTCTGACCAAGGCTCCCAAGCCACCCTGAAGAAGAATGCAGACGTGCCAGGGGGCAGGGCAAGGCGTCTCCCACCCCCCCAAAAAAAGGGAGAGTAGGGGTGGGGGATAAGGAATCGCTTTGAGCTGCGGCCGGCAGACGGAACAGCAGCTCCTTGTCCGCCGGCGGCTATAACGGGCTTTGCATCTCAGCGCTAGTTTTGAGGTTTCCCAGAACAAACGGGCTCCTTGTGGCGCAGGCCGGCGCCGCTTACTGACAACAGGGGGCGCTGCATCTCCAGGCACCCACCCCACCGCCGCCGCCGCTCACAAAGTTCGCCTTTGTCCGCGGCCTCCCCCCCAACTCCGCCCCCCCACCCGCCCAGGTTGGAGACTTACGTCGATGCCGTCGGATCCAGGCACTCCCGGCGGCCCTGGGGGGCCCGGGGGCCCAGGTTCTCCGGGCGGGCCTCTCTGAAAACACAACAGAGGGGCGCAGCCCTCAGACTGTGCAGGGAGCCGGGCGTCCCAGCGGCGAGCCTCCCCGGGAAACGCAAGCGCCCTTGCGTTTATTGAGAACCTAGTGTGCACCGCACTGTGTACCACTACATGTATCGTCTTTTGGAACGCTCAGAACTGTCAGGCGGATACTATTACGAGCCCCAGTTTGCAGTTGAGGATGCAGGCTCAGAAGGATTATGAATGATCACAGAGAGTAAGTGGTGGAGCTGGGGCCGCCGGTCTCCTTCCACCGGACCGCGCTGCCCTTGGGCTGTCGCGGTGGGGAAGAGATGGAGATGCCGACGGCGCAAGTGAATCACAGATGGTAGGCGAGGCGGTGCCCAGCAGTCTGCTGGCTCCAGTGAACGGTTGCTCGTATTATTCTTTTTAGATGAACAACAGGTATACATGGTGAGTAGGTACCCCTCCCTCTCGCTCGAAAGGAAAGTGGGGGAGGCGCAAGGAGAGGGGGCGTAGGGGAGGGAGGCCCGTTCTCCCTTCCCCTCAGAGCAACCCTCTCCCAGCGCCGTTCCTCCCTCGGGTTGCCCTCGTTTGGGGGCCAGCCCCGACCCAGGCAGGGGTCGCGCGCCTGCCTGGTGCCCGCGCCCTCCCTGGCCGAGAAGTGCCAGGCTGGTGCCCGGGCCCGGCCCCATCGCGCCCCTGTCCCGTTAGGCCCCCAGCACCCCCACCCCCGGCGGCCCTCAGCAGCGCGACGGGGGCGCGGGAGTGGGAGCCGGGCCGAGGGGCAGCGGCCGGGCCCGAGCGGCGTCTGGCTGGAGCCGGGGCCCCCGGGGAGGAGGCGGGGCGGAGGCTCCGGAGCCCTGTGAATGGGCACCATTGTCTCCCCCGCCACCTGGGCTCTCGGGGCTGCCAGGACCGGGCGCCAGCTCCTGGCCACGCTGCCGGTCCCAGGCCGGGCCGAGCGTCCCCGGACAGGGTCCCTCTGGCTCCCCGGCTCGTCCGCCTCCCTTCACGGCGCCTGGACGCGCCCCCGTGCGCACCCACCGAGGGGACGCGCGCCACGGGGCCGTACGAACCCGAGGGGGGCGGCAGGGGGGCGCCAGGGTAGCGGGCAGACAGGCCGAGCCCTTCACCAGCCTCCTGGGTCCCGCACCCCGGACCCCCCCACCCCGCACCCTGGCCCCGGCGTGGCGGCGGCCGCGGGACTTACGATCTGCGCCAGGGCGAGCACGAGCACCTGGAGGAGCACCAGGAGGCTGCGGGGGGCGGCCGCGGCGGCCATGGCGGGCGGCGGGGTCGCGGAGGACGGGTGCCCGGGTCCACGCTCGCACCGGCCCGCAGAGGCTCCGGGCGCGGCGGCGCTGGCTGCTCTCGGACGGGCCGGGCCGGGCCGCCTGGATATGCGGCGGGGCGGGGCGGGGACCCGCGGGGTCTGTCACCTGAGAGGGCCGGGGGAGGGAGGCCGGCGCCCTGCGCCCAGCTCCGCCCCGCTCCGTCCGGCAGCCAGTGCCCACCCTCTGCCCTCCGAGGAGCGGCCGGGGTGCAGGACCGAGACCGTCGTCCCATTTCTCCGGGAGGCCGTCCGAGGTCCCCCTCCAGCCTGACCTTCAAGGCCCAGCAACTTCCCCCGGACCCGCAGCCCGCGCCCCATCGCTGGCCGGGTGGTCAGCCACTTCTGCCTGCGAGCCCTGGCCTGGGTCCTTCCTCTCTCCTCCAGGAACCGGACCCAGAGTGAGTTTTAGGTTCTGCAGATCCTGTCTGTAACATAGGCACCACTTTGTTCAACTTCACACACAGTCAGGCCTCTTCTCTATGAGAACCTACCAAACCCTTCCTGGATCAGCCATCCCGTGAATACCCCCTGTCCACCTTTTCCTTCTTGCTTCCCTCCCCCCTCCCCCAACTCTATAGTGGAGTTAACTGTGCATCACCTCCAAACTCCTTCATTTCCCTCTCATCTCCCTGCTTCCGCCCCAGCAGGGAGATACGTCTCTTGGAGGTCACCAGTGGGGCCCAGCCCCTCTTTAGTAACCCTCTCTCCGCTCCCCCCACCCCCCACCGCCCAGGAGGCTGTTGGCTCCTGGAGCTGCCCTTGGCCATTCTCTCCTTGAAGCTTTCACCATCCAGCCCTCCTCCTTCTATTGCCTTCTTCTATTGCCTTTTCTTCACTGCAGCTTTATCTTTAAGCACCGCAGTCTCTAGCTCTGGGCCTTCTTTCTCATTCGGGGTGATCTCCTCCACCTTCATGGAAACAGCCACCACCTTATTTACCAGTTTCCAAAGCCTACCTACCCAGCATCACCTCTCTCCCAGTCTTAGCTTCCTTTCCATTCACTTAAGTAATATTGGTAGGGTGATTTGGAATCAGACTGTCACTAACCATGACCACAGGCACCTGACACTATATGATGTCTCAGTTGCCTCATCTGTAAAAGGGGATGATGATAGTCCCTGTCTTACAGGGTTTTTGTGAAGATTGGATGAGATGATGTATATGAGGTACTTAACCTAGCAGACACACATACTAGGTGCTTGATACGTTTTCGCTTTTATTGTGATTTATGGAGGACACTTTCTTTTCCATCCTGTACCCAGTATGAGGGAGAGGACCGCAAGATCAGCTAAAATAGTCAACTCTCTGGAACTTAGGAAAGTCCAACCCCATGGGGCACGTGGGCAAAGGGCCCTGAGCTTTGAGACGTGTTCCTGGAGCTTAGTTTGGGAGAGAAGGCTTGAGAGAATTTAATTGATCTGCCTAACAGAGTGGGAAGGAATTTGGAGTTTAGAGGAGGTAAGAAGAGAGGAGGAGGAAGTGAGGGAAGGATGATGGCATTGCCCAGGGTAGGAGGGTAATATTTGTAACAGACATCTCAGAAATGGGATGGCCAAAGTTGTTGTTGTTTAATTAAAAAAAAAAAATTTTTTTTTTTTTGAAGAGAAGACGAGTGAGGGAGGGGTGAGGTGGGGGCGGGGGGGGGAGCAGGACACAGGATGCAAGCCTCATGCAAGGCTCTTTGGAACTCACAAACCTCAAGATCATGACCTGAGCTGAAGTAGGACCCTCAAGCGACTGAGCCACCCAGTTGCCCCTGTTGTGGATATATTTTTAAAAAATTTTTTAAATGTTTATTTATTTTTGAGACAGAGACAGAGTGTGAACAGGGGAGGGGCAGAGAGAGAGGGAGACACAGAATCTGAAACAGGCTCCAGGCTCTGAGCCGTCAGTACAGAGCCGGATGCGGGGCTCGAACCCACAGACCGCGAGATCATGACCTGAGCCGAAGTCGGACGCTTAACCGACTAAGCCACCCAGGTGCCCCTGTTGTTGATATTCTTAATATTTGTTTATTTATTTTTGAAAGAAAGGAAGAAGGGGAGGGGCAGAGAAAGAGAGAGAGAGGGAGAGAGAGAGTCCCAGGAAGGCTCCACACTGTCATCGTAGATCCCACGAACTGTGAGATCATAACTTGAGATGAAATCAAGAGTCAGATGCTCAACCGATGAGCCACCATGGTTTTTTGCTATTTAAGTAATCTCTATGCCCAACGTGAGGCTCGAACTCATGACCCTGAGATCGAGAGTCACATGTTCTTCTGACTGAGCCAGCCAGGCGCCCCCAAAGCTGTTGGTTTTTACGTTGCTCATTTCTTCATCTCTTTGTGAGCTAAATACACATGGGCCTCGTGTAAGTTTTCTTTTGTGGGTGGAAATTACAGAAAGGGGATGCGCTTCACATCTGGATAGCACATATTAGTGTATTAGTTGTCTTTTGCTGTATAGCAAGTCACCTAAAAATGTGATGGTTTAAAGCAACAATTTCTTGGATCAGGAATTCAGGAGTGGCTCTGTTGGTTGGCTCTGACTCCGGGTCTGTCATGAGGTTACAGTCAGATGTGCCTGGGCTCGGCCTGTCTAGAACGCTTCTTTACTCAATGCATCTGGTTTCTGTACTAGGAAGCCTCCGAGAGCTGGGGCGGGAACAGCTGGAATTTCTCGGGAAGCTCTCTCCTTTATCTATTTGTGGGATTTCCACAGGGTCTCTCCAGCACAGCAGCTTCAAGGTAGCCGAACTTCAAACATAGCAGCTCAAAGAGAGAGGGACAACACCAGACCGAAGCAGAATTGCCTCTCAGGATCTAGCCTCAGAAGTCATACAGCATCAATGTCACTGCAGGCTCTTGGTCCAGGCAATTTCAAAGGTTTTCCCAGTTTCAGGGGAGGGAACAGAGACTCCACCTCCTGATGAACGAATGTCAATGTAACATTTTAAGAAGAGCATGGAGTGTATGTGTGTGGGGGGTGTGGAACCTATATGGGTGCGGCCATCTTTAGAAAATGCAACCTACCATACTTGGGCTTATAACCTGAACCAATTCAGTGGAAACTGAAGCTCAAAGCAGGCCCTGAGCAAGAGAAATTGTCCCACAAGACATGGACTAGAGGTTCAGGCCAGTCACATACAAATCTTAAGGAGCAGGGAAACTCTGAATAAGTGGAGAGTTGTATATCCACATTCCTGGATAGAAAGACTCATTGTTGCAAAGATGTCAAATTAATTTAGGGGTACCTGGCTGGCTCAGTCAGTGGAGCACATGACTCTTGATCTTGGGGTTGTGAGTTCAAGCCCCATGTTGGGTGTAGAGATTTTTAAATTTTTATTTTAAAAATAAAATCTTAGGGGCACCTGGGTGGCTCAGTCAGTTAAGTGTCTGACTTTGGCTCAGGTCATGATCTCACAGTTTGTGAATTCGAGCCCCACTTTGGGCTTTCTGCTGTCAGCACAGAGCCCGCTTCAGATCCTCTGACTACCTCTCTCTCTGCCCCTCCCCTACTGGTTCTCTCTCTCTCTCTTTCTCAAGATAAATAAATAAATAAACTTAAAAAAAAAATTTTTTTTAAGTTTATTTATTTTTGAGACAGAGAGAGATAGAGCATGAACAGGGGAGGGTCAGAGAGAGGGAGACACAGAATCTGAAACAGGCTCCAGGCTCTGAACTGTCAGCACAGAGCCCGACACGGGGCTCGAACTCACGGACCGCGAGATCATGACCTGAGCCAAAGTCGGCCGCTTAACCGACTGAGCCACCCAGGCGCCCCAATAAATAAACTTTTAAAAAAAGTACTAACTTCTAAAAATAAAATAAAATAAATCTTAAAAATTGACCTATGAATTCCATGCAATATCAGGCAAAATCGGAATGTAGGTTTCATGAAAGTTGACAAACTGATTCTAAAGATATTCTACTAGAGAAATTACATGAAAATAGCCAAGAAAATTTGAAAAAGAAAATGAGAAAGGTCTTTCCCCACCACAGATCAAAACATACTGTAAGGGAGTTGTTCAAATAGTGTTCTATTAGCCCAAGAATAGATTTTTTTGAAAAGAGAAAGACAAAAGACACACACACACACACACACACACATACACACACACACATTTATCACATCTGTTTAATTTATGGGAAAGGTCTTTATATTTAGTTTATGATAAAGGTTAAATTTAAAGTCATTGAGGAAAGAGTAGCCTAGTCAATACATATTGAGGCAACTGGATACATATTTAGAGAAAAATTCAAGTTAGATTTCTATATTAGTATGCAAAAATATATTCCTGGACTAATTAATTGAGGACCTAAATATAATAATAACAACAAACTATACCTAAAGGAAAATGGAAAATGTTTCTTTAAAAAAATTTAAAAAACCCTTTTTTAACATTTATTTTTGAGAGAGAGGGAAAGAGAGAGCGTGAGTGGGGTAGGGGCAGAAAGAGAGAGACAGAGGATCAGAAGCAGGGTCCATGCTGTGAGCGCAAAGCCTGATTCCGGCTCGAACTCACGACCGTGAGACCATGTCCTGAGCCAAAATCAAGAATCAGGCGCTTAACGGACAGAGCCACCCAGGCGTCCCTACAAAAATTTTTTTTAGTTTATTTATTTTGAGAGAGAGAGAGCAAGCAAGCAAGGAAGGGGCAGAGAGAGAGGGAAGGAGAGAGAGAGAGAGAGAGAGAGAGAGAGAGAGAGAGAGAGAATCCCAAGCAGGCTCCTCACTGTCAGCACGGAGCCCGATGCGGGGCTTGAACCCACAAACTATGAGATCATGACCTGAGCTGAAACCAAGAGCCAGATGCTTAACAGACTGAGTCACCCAGGTGCCCCTGGAAAGTGTTTCTTTTAAAAATAATTTTGTGGTAAAAAATTTTTTTTAAATAAAAATAATTTTGTGGTGGGGAAAACTTTCCTGAGCAATACACAAAACCATGGAAAGATGCCTAAGTTTGACTTCATAACACTTTAACATGTCTTTACAATAAAAATGTATGGAGAAAGTTGAAAGACAGAAAAATATTTATAATATATATTAACAGACAAAGAACTAATATGGATAACACACAAAGAGGTCTTACAGATCAATAAGGCAAGCTCTGTCAAACATTTAATGGAATATCTCATTTGAATCTCCTACAAGCTTTTAGAGGATAGAAAAACAAAGAACACTGAAACTCATTTTATGGGGTTAATAATAACTTTGAGTTTCAAACCAGTGATGGGCAGTACGAGAAAGGAATATTAGCAGCCGATCTGTCTTATGAACACAGATGGAAAAATCCTGTTTAAAGTATTAGCAGATTGAATATAGTGAACTATTGAATGATACATCATGACCAAGTTGGTTTCATAGCAGGAAAATAAGGATTATTTAAAGTTAGAAAATCTTGAGGTGCCTGGGTGGCTCAGTCAGCTAAGCATCCAACTCTTGATTTCAGCTCGGGTCATGATCTCACAGTTTGTGAGTTTGAGTCCTGCATTGGGATGTGTGCTGACAGCTTGGAGCCTGGAGCCTGCTTTGGATTCTGTGTCTCCCTCTCTCTCTGCCTCTCCCCTGCTTGTGCTCTGTCTCTCTCTAAAAATAAATATATAAAAAAAAGAAAATTAAAAAAAAAAGTGGAAACAGGGTGACTAATGTAGTAGATGCTGTCCACGAAGTCAGCATGGAGCCCACTCGGGGGTCTCTCTCTCCCTCTCTCTCTGCCCCTCCCCCCCTTGCTCACTCACACACTCTCTCTCTCAAAATATACAAACTTTTTTTTAAAAAATAGAAAATTTATGGGGCGCCTGGGTGGCTCAGTCGGTTAAGCGTCCAACTTCGGCTCAGGTCATGATCTCACAGTTCGTGGGTTCAAGCCCCGTGTCGGGCTCTGTGCTGACAGCTCGGAACCTGGAGCCTGCTTCAGATTCTGTGTCTCCCTCTCTCTCTGCCCCTCCCGGTCGTGCTCTGTCTCACTCTGTCTCTCAAAAATAAATAAGTGTAATTAAAAAAAAGAAAAGAAAAGAAAATCTCAGGGCACCTGGGTGGCTCAGTCGTTTGGGTATCCGACTTCGGCTCAGGTCGTGATCTCCTGGTCTGTGGGTTCGAGCCCGGCATTGGGCTGTGTGCTGACAACTTGGAGCCACGAACCTGTTTCCGATTCTGTGTCTCCCTCTGTTTCTGCCCCTCCCCCGCTCATGCTCTTTCTTGCTCTCAAAAATTTTTTTTAAATAGAAACTCTACTGGGGCATCTGGGTGGCTCAGTCGGTTAAGCGTCCGACTTCGGCTCAGGTCATGATCTCACGGTCTGTGAGTTCGAGCCCCGCGTCAGGCTCTGTGCTGATAGCTCAGAGCTTGGAGCCTGTTTCAGATTCTGTGTCTCCCTCTCTCTCTGCCCCTCCCCTGTTCACGCTCTGTCTCTCTCTGTCTCAAAAATAAATAAACGTTAAAAAAAATAAAAAAAATAGAAACTCTACTAATCTAATTTACCACATTATTAGATTAAAGAAGAAAAGTTTAAGATCATCTCAAAGATGAGGGGGAAAAAAAAGAAACTCTGTTTTTGTCTTCCCACCTACCATAGTAATTTACTCTGCACGAACAAACCTGAAAATAGGAGCCCAAGAATCCCAGGTCCTGGACCAGAGGGAGCATTGACACCCCAGCCCCCACATCAACCTCATCTCTCCCAAAGAGTGCCTTTTCATCTGAAGGAGCTCAAGATTTCTTTTCCTTTTTTCAATAAAATTTTGTTTTAATCCTAGAGATATTTTATATTTGATCAGAGACTGAGTCTGATTCATCCTCTGTTATCAAGCTGCAGGTGTCCACAGATTTTTGGAGAAAGTGACTGATCACTGAATCACCCCCAAGTTGGATCCATGGACTGAAGTTTTCCTCAGGACCTTCCCTAACCATGCCCTTCTCTCTCAGGGGCAGGTTCTCAGGACTCAGTTTGGAGTAAATGACTAAATTCTCTTATACCTGACCAAACCCACTTTGTTTCCTCAGTCATTTTCCGAAATACTTACCTCCTTGCTTCTCCGTTTCCCCTCCCCCAACCCCACATCAAGTTCTCAGCCAATCTCCCATCCCAACCTTTCCACTGCGTCTTCTGGAACATTGGTTCAATGATTAGCAAATTATCTGACTGTTCTCAATTTCTCAGGGCACATTGTCCACCTCCAAGCCTGGACCTCCACATGATGCTCCCTGACAACCTGCTGTCCTGCAGCTGTCACAGATGGAGACGTCACATCCCTCAGGGTCAGAATGTGGGATCAGGATCCACATTATTTCTTTGAGTGCTTCTCCAGAAATGTGCTTGTAGGAGACTCTACTCCCTCAGGCGCCAACTGGTTCCATCACCCCTCCTCTTTTCTCTGGGTCCTTTCCCTCACTCACTAATGATTTGGGCACCTGGGTCACATCTTCCCCTCCTCTCAGGGTCCTGCCATCTGGGGCGCCTCACCATCTTCTTGGATGACCCTTTCAACATCCCAGATCCCATTGCCTTAACCACCTCATTTCTAGTGATCATCTCCTCAACTCCACTTCAGCCATATTCTCAAGGCCATACCTGGGGCGTTGGCTTCATTCAGAGTGCCTCAGCTCTGAAATATTTAAACCAATCAACCCTGGGATCCCTGAGCCACCGTGCAGGAAGTCTGACCATCCTGCTGGGGAGACTACACGGAGAGAGATGCCCAGCCGAGCCCAGCCTTCCAGCTGTCCACACCAAAGCCCCAGGCATTTTGAACCTTCCAGACCTGCCTGATCATCTGCTAAACGCCACTGAGGGCCTGAGGAAACTCCACATGGAACAGAAGAATTGCCCAGCTAAGCCTCAATTACAGTTGTGAGTTTTTTAAAAAAGATTTTAAAATCTTTTTTTAATTTTGAAATAATCATAAATTCACAAGGAGCTTCAAAAATAGTATAGAAAAGTCCCATGTTCCCTGTATCCAATGTATTTCAATCATAGTGTCTTGCATAGCTATAGAACAATAACAAAACCAGGAAATTTGCAGTATAATTCAAGCACATTGTAATTTTCAGCAAACCTGTACTGGATGGGTTTTGGTAGTAGTTTTGTTAGTTATATGTTATAAATATATAATTTCTAAGTGATTGTGAATGGTATTTTATTTTATTTTTAAAGTTTATTATTCATTTTGAGTGAGAGAGAGAGCACACATGCAAGTGGGGGTGGAGCAGAGAGAGAGAGAGAATCCCAAGGAGGCTCCCCACCATCAGTGGGGAGCCTGATGCAGGGCTTGAACCCACAAACTGCGGGACCATGACCTGAGATCAAGTCTGATGCCTAACCAACTGAGCCACCCAGGCACCCTCTTATTGTATTTTAAACTTCTCCTCCACGTGTTCACTGCTATCATATGTAAATACAATTGATCTTTATATATTTATATCCCAATACTTTGTTGAACTCAATTCTAGCAGGTTTTGTTTGGGGGTAGATTTAAACATTTTTCCATGTGAACAGCCATCTGCAAATAGAGACAGTTTTATATTTTCTTTCCTATCCATATGTCTTTCATTCTCATTTCTCACCTTATTGCACTGGCCAGAACTTGCAATACTATGTTGAACAAGAGTGATAGAGGTGATTGGGGCGCCTGGGTGGCTCAGTTGGTTAGGCATCCAACTTCGGCTCGGGTCATGATCTCACAGTTTGTGAGTTTGAGCCCCTCATAGCGCTCTGTGCTAACAGCTCAGAGCCTGGAGCCTGCTTTGGATTCTGTGTCTCCCTTTCTCTCTGTCCCTCCCCTGCTTGTGCTCTGTCTCTCATAAATAAATAAAAATTAAAAAAAAAAAAAAAGAGTCGTGGAGGTAGACATATTTGCCTTGTTCCTGGTCTTAAGAGGTGTGATAGACAGTTTTGTGTCAACTTGGCCAGGCTACAGTCCTCTGTTACTGAAACAATAATCTAGCTGTTGCTGTGGAAAAAAAAAATTTTTTTTTAGATTTTATTTCTAAGTAATCTCTACATCTAATGTGGGGCTCGAACTTCCAGCCCTAAGATCAAGAGTCACATGCTCTACCGACTGAGCCAGCCAGGTGCCCCTGTGAGAATAATTTGTAGATATGATTCAAGTCCATTATTAGTTGGTTTTAAGTAAAGGAGATTATCCTAGGTAATCTGGATGGGCCTGCTTCAATCATTTGAAAGGCAGAACTGAGGGCTCCCTGAAGAGGAAGAAATTTGGCCTCTCTTGCAGAGAGAGAGAGAGAGAGAGAGAGCAGGGGAGGGGCAGAGAGAAAGCGGGACAAAGGATCCGAAGCAGGCTCTGCTCTGACAGCAGAGAGCCCAACGTGGGGCTCAAACCCACAAACCATAAGATCATGGCCTGAGCTGAAGTTGGATGCCTAACCAACTGAGCCACCCAAGCACCCCTACATTGACTGATTTTTGAATATTGAACCACCCTTGCATCCTTGGAATAAATCCCACTTGGTCATGACATAGAATTTGTAAATATATTGGTGTATTTTATTTGCGAACATTTTGTTAAAGATTTTGCGTCTGTAGTCATGAGGGAATTGGTCTATAGTTTTTTAATTTTTGTGTCGTCTTTAGTTTTGATATCAGAATAATTCTAGCCTCATAAAATGAATTGAAACGTATTCTCTCCTCTTCTATTTTCTGGAACAGATCATATAAAATTGGTGTTAACTCCTATTTAAAGATTTGATAGAATTCTCCAGTGAAACCATCTGAGCCTGGAGGGGTGCCTGGCTAGCTCAGTTGGTGAGAGCATGCAACTCTTCATCTCAAGGTTATAAGCGGGAGCCCCACATTGGGTGTAGAGATTACTTAGAAATAAAATCTTTAAAAAAAAAAAATTTTTAATGTTTATTTATTTTAGAGAGAGAGAGAGAGACAGAGTGTGAACAGGCAAGGGGAAGAGAGAGAGAGGGAGACACAGAATCCGAAGCAGGCTCCAGGCTCCGAGCTGTCAGCACAGAGTCCGTCGCAGGCCTTGAACTCACAAACCTCGTTTGTCAATATTATTGGTCTTTTCGAAGAACGAGTTCTTTATTTTATTGATTTTCTCTATTGTTTTCTGTTTCAATTTTATTTCTCTTGTTATCTTTGTTAATTACTTCATTCTTCTTGCTTTGGATTTTGCTCTGTTTCTACATTCTATGGTGGGAGCTCTCTGAGAGAGTCTGAAACATATTTTTCACAGTTATTTTTAAGTCCCTGGCTGTGAATTCCAATATCTGGGTTGTCTATGGCTCTGTTTCTATTGACTTACTTTTCTATTTGAATATGGATCATATTTTCCTGGGGTTTTTTTTGTTTGTTGTTTGTTATTTTTGTTGTTGTTGTTTTGCATGTCTATTAGTTTTTATTGTATACGGGGCATGAATGATGTGTTACGAAGACTCTGAATTGGGTTATATTCCTTTGGAGAGTGTCAACTGTTTTTTCAGCCATTTGGATCTTCTGGTGGATGATCTTGAACTTGTGTATGCTTAGTTTTATTCATTGTTAGGGTAATTCTACTTCTGGCTTTGCTCCTAATCCTAGGGGATACCTCTTAGTTACATGATATAAGAATTTCTCCTCAGGTGAGACCCTTCTGGGACTTTAATAGAATGTCCCGGGTGTTAACCAAGCACTTCTAACTTGGCATAATTTCAGCTCCAAACTGTCTTCTTGCAGTGGGCAGCAGCTGAAGTCTTTGCTCAACTTCATCCTTCCAGCCACTAATCTTCACATGGGTTATTTGGAGTCTCGTTTGTGCACGTGCGGTTAGGAGGTTAGCCACGAATTTGAAGGGAGTTGACATACAGATTTTTGGCCATCCCTCCTCGCGGCTCTTTTGTTTTTGTGGTTTTCTCTCAAATTTTTAGCCAGCGGCAGCCCTGAACTCCGTCTTCTGATTCACCAAACCCAGAGGATTCTGGATTTTTACTTGAATTTTAGCTTGTCTTTGCTATGGAGACTAAGGGGTCCCCTTGGCAGAAAATCCATATAAATGTGGACCATGTCTCGTGTGGTTCTCTTCATTTAAATGCTGAATCCTCCTCCAGTTTGTGCCTGCTTTTGGTTACTTTACCGTGCCCTAATTCAATTTTGTGACTTATTTTGGCAATTTGCTGCACCATTCCCAGAACTGGAACTCAGCCCAATGTAGCAATGAAACAACTGTTTGGTGAACATCTGCTGTGTACCTTTGAATAATACAGACACAGTTCCTGTCTTCACAGAGCTCACACTGGGGGGATAGGGGCTCAAATAGGAAAGACGTGTGCTGAGGGCTGTATTAGTGGAAATTTGGGGGACTGTGGGGACCCAGCATATATTGCTATCAACTCTCTACTAAGCGTTTTGCTGGGGATCCTGTTTGCAGTCCCTTCTCAGAGATCCTTAGCTCAGCTAAAACACCTCCTTCAACTTTTCTTTCCTTCCTTTCCTTCCTTTCTCTCTTCCTCCCCCATTTCCTCCTTTCCTTCCTTCCTTCCTTCCTCATTCCCTCTCTTCTTTCTCAAGTATTTAGTGAGCATTTTCTCTGTCCCCAGGCACTGTAACCCAAGAGGGTGTGGTTATCCTTATTTGGTCCTTAAAGACTTCACTTCCAGAAGGTCTTTCCAGACTCTATAAGCTGGATCAACCCACAGAACATGGCTGAAATTCATTTTTTCAATGTTTTATCCCACTAATATTTCCCCAGGACCTGCTATGTATCAGGCCTGTAGTGTGAGGAAAGAATTAAATAATTGACATCATCAGAGAAAGGGTAGCTAGGAATTGCTAATTATTGTAAAGATTTTATTTTATTTAGAAAAATATTTATTTGCTCATTTTGAGAGTGAGAGGGAGCGTGTAGGGGAGGGGCAGAGAGAGAGAATCCCAATCGGCCTCCATGCTATTAGTGCACAGCCCGCGGGGCTCAATCCCATGGAACTGTGAGATCATGACCTGAGCGTGAGTTCGTGGCCTGAACAGAGATTAAGAGTCACACGCTCCACTGAGCCAGCCAGGTGCCCCTAGGGACTACGAAATATTAATATTAAAATTTATCATTTACATATTTATATTATTATAATTATCATTTACTTATAATCATACTTCTTGAGCACCGGCTATATGACAGACACTGAACTGGTCTGTTCTGTGCATTTTGTGGTTAAGTCCTCACAACCTCTCAGTGAAGTAGGTCCTGTGATTATCCCCATTTTATGTAAGCCTCGGTAAAGACTGAGGCTTAGAGGAGTAAGTGGTTTTCCCAAGGGCACGCAGCCGTATTCCCACCGTTTCCGGCTCATGGTAAGTACCAATAACGTGCATTTCCTCCCTTTTCCACAAAGATCACAGCATATGGTTGTGCAGCTGGGATTCTGCACAAACAAGGATGATAGCGAGGAGAGTGGGGCTGAAATCCAGCCTCTCAGCCACCAGCTTGTCACAAGCTTTTATTTTGCTGGTCTTTGCCCTTCTTAGAGACTTAGAATCTTCCGTTTGACCGGAGGTCTGGGGCACTGCAGTTTACAATCCTCAGACCTCTAATCTCTAACCTTCCAATCTCCTGCTCTTTTCTCCTCAGCTCTGATGGGGAGGAGGGGTGGGCGTGGAAGGTAGGAA
Source organism: Panthera leo (assembly GCF_018350215.1). Classification (NCBI taxonomy): domain Eukaryota; kingdom Metazoa; phylum Chordata; class Mammalia; order Carnivora; family Felidae; genus Panthera; species Panthera leo. Next base: position 31,068,870 of record NC_056686.1, read on the forward strand.
GAAAAGTCCAGCCTCCCTCGTCCCCCCCTCCCTCCCTCCCCCGCCCTCACCCATCTGTTCTGTTCTTCAGGGAGTCCAACTCCTGGTCAGCAGGGTATCAGGCTGTCTGGGGCTTTGGCGCCACCTAGTGGTTCTCTGCCGCAGCGCAGAATGCCTACAACTTGACAAGTTGAATAAAAGCCCTTTTCTCGGGGAGGAAAATCCTTCTGGAGATGAAATGCAGAGAGAAGAAGATAAAAGATGGTGGGAACCCAATGAGAGAGAGATCATGGCTTTGGGGGGAGTTTGAGGTTAGAGCCTGTATTCAGCTAGACTTGGGTCCAGATTCTACTGCATATTAGTTGTGTGACGACGGGCAAGTCACTTCACCTCTTAGAGCTTTGGTTCCTTCATTTGTAACATGGGGAAAACACCAGTGCCTCTTGGTGTCCAGGAAGTGCTTATCACAGTGCTAAGCAAGCTTTGGATATTTATTTTAGGCAGAAGGAACTTTGTCAGCAAAGGCAGGGCACAGGGCTAGTTTCTCGGAACACAGAAGAGGTGACATGATCCCCTTCTCTGCTAGAACCCCTTCCTGGAAGAGAACCAGCTGCCTGTTCCAGGCTGAGCTCCAGTCCCAAGCAGGTTTGCTTACCTGGACTCTGGCTGCCCTCAAATGCCTGGGCAGAAAATGCCAACCACTGCACTTCCTTCTCCTCTGAGCTGCCCAGTCCTGCTCCTGCCTTCATCTGACCCCCTATTTCTTCCAGCTGATTCTTTCCCAGTGCTGGTGCAACACTGATAACATTGCAACTATGGTGCTGGCTTTCATTGAGCTGTTTTCTCCTGGTTTCCCTCCTACCTCTCTAGCAGTTCCTTCTGAGGCTTCTCGTGGGTTTCTTTTCTCTGCACGCCTTTACTTACCACTCCACAGGGTTCTGTCCTGTCCTTCTCTTCTTACTCCCCGTGTTCTTCCTGGACCATCTCACCCCCTCCTCTGACTTTAACTATCACCTGAATGTTTTCCACAGAGCCTCAGACCTGCTTATCCAACTGCCTCTTGGATGTTCCACAGGCAGTTGATAAGTCCAAAATGAAAGTATCTGCAGACCCCCCCAAACCTGCTCTCTTCCTGTGTGGCTTATGCAGTCAGCCAATAGTTTCACCCTCTGCCCTATTGCTTAAGCCAAAGATATGAGTGTCAGCCTTGACTCTCCCCTCACCCCTCCCCCAGTTTTATCACCACGTTCCAGCTGCTATACCTCATATATGTTTATCTAGTCCTTCCACCTCTCTCTATTCCTAATGCAACTGCCTCACCCTGGACACCATCCTCTTTTGCTTGGATTATTATCAAAGTTGGTTTATGTTTTCTCCTCCGCGCCCCTCACTTCTGAGTCCTCAGCGGCAGAGTCGTCGTTAGCTCCCTTGTTGCCACCGAGTCTGTTCAAGGTCATCTAAGCTTTTTCTATGATGCTCCCTACTGTCCCTACTCCCTACTGTCCTCTCCCTACTGTCCAGTTCCACTGCCTCTTCCACGTGTTGAGATGCTTGGTCCAGCACCACTAAAATCTGTATTTGTTTTTCTACGGCTGCTGTAACAAATAACCACGGACTGAGAGGCTTAACGCAATACAGATGTGGTGTCTAAGAGTTCCGCAAGTCAGTAGTTGGACACTGGGATGAAATCAAAATGTGGGCAGCTCTGCCTTCCTTTCTGGAGACTGCAGGAGTCTATTTGCTTTCTTTTTCTACCTTCTTTTCTTTTTTTAACCTTTATTTATTTTTGAGAGACAGAGCACAAGTGGAGGAGGAGCAGAGAAAGAGAGAGAGAGAGAGAGAGACAGAATCCAAAGCAGGCTCCAGGCTCTTGGCTGTCAGCACAGAGCCCAATGTGGGGCTCGAACCCGTGAATGGTGTCATTACCCGAGCTGAAATCAGAAGCTTAACTGACGGAGCTACCCAGGAGCCCCTCTTCTTCTCCCTTCTAAAGGCTTCCCACATCCCTTGGCTTGTGGCCCCCTTCTTCTGTCTCCACAGCCAGCAATGATGTATCTTTCTGGAGATTCTTCCATCACAAAATCTCCTCTGCTTCTCTCTTCTTCCTCCCTCTTCCACTTGCACAGATGCTCGTGGTTATAGGAGAGTCTCCTCTTCTAAAGAGCCTTAATTTAATCACACCTTCAGAACCCCTTTTGTCATGTAATGTAACATAATCACAGGTTCCAGGGATCAGGATGTGGACATCTGAAGGGGGGATTGATTATTCTGTCTCCACACCCTCCAGAAGTTAGCCAGGGTGGTCTCTCTAAACAAACTCAGTCATGTTCCTCTCCTGCTTAAAACTCTTAAATGGCTCCTGGCAGACTTCAGGATACAGACCAAATTCCTACCTCGGCTGGTGGAGAACAGCTTTGTGATGTGGTTGTTCTTGCTGTTAAACACCACCTCTCACCTTCCCCTCCCTCCTGCCTCAAGCACCCTGCATTACAGCCACACTGCCTGCTGGCAGCCTCACAGCTTCCATGATCACATCAAGGTCACTGTTCAGCTAGCTCACTCTTACCGTACCTTGGGTCTAGGTTAGGCATCATCCCCTTCCAGAAGCCTTCCCTGGGTTATGTGTCTCCCCCTCCTCCCCACAACATGCTCCAGTGCTTCCCCCATCAGGGTGTATCGTATGGCCCTGGCATGACCGTGGACTTCTCAGCCTCCTCTGGTAGACTCTAAATGCCCGAGGGCAGGGACTGTGTCTGCCTCTTTGTTGTGTCCTCATTGCCCGGCCAGGGTCCACTATGCAATGGGCCCGTCATGACTGTTTGCTCTGAGAGGTAATGGTCACAGTTCCTTCCAGCTCACGCCTTCTGTTCTGTGAGCTGTCGTTGCAAGACTTGCTTGAGGATTTTGGCAGAGGTGTCCAAGGCCATCATCATGCTAGTGGGAGCCATCTGAGCTGTGAATGGGAGCAGCAGAAGCGACAGGGCTGAGCGCGGGGCCAGACCACTAATGACTGCTGGTTTCAGCTGTTTCCCAGCTCAGGCGGCAACACAACCAGCTACTACTGTCACTCTCCGGACTAGTCAAGGAGTTTCCTTTCCATTGATGGAAAAGAGACTCCGCAGCTTGAAAGGTTGACATTTATTCGCTTTAATTTTTATTGTCTCTGTGAAAAACAAAATAGTAAATAGCATTCAGACTCCCACCTCTTAAAAATGCCCCCCCCTCCTCTCAAGTGCTTTCTATAAACAGACAAGCACGCACACACACGCATACATGCACACACATATAATTTACTTTTCTTCAACGTATCAACGTATCGTGGATTTCTTTCCTAATCAGCACATAAAAATTTCCCTCCTTTTAAAATACCTGCATCTATTGTGTATAACAACATCATAGTAAAGCCACCTCCCACTAATGAAGGACACTGATACTGCTTCCATTTTTTTTTTTTTTTTTTTTTTTTTTTTTTTGCAGTTACTAACGCGCTGTCTCTGATCTAAACCTTAGCAACACTCCCTCCGCAACCAAATTCAGGTTCATTTTTGCTTAGCTTCTCCCCTCACCCTGCCACTATCTTGCCTCCTACTCAAAGTTCTGTCTTTTCCGGGCTTTGTGCTTCAGGATCAGGAACAGGTAGAGAGATGGGGCAGGAGAGGCAGGAGGAAAGGAGGAGGGGAACAGAAAGTTAGAGCTTTGCGTTTGGTGGTGTGGCCAGGGAGAGGACTGGTCTCCCTGGAAGTTAGGGAGAAGTGTGGCCGCAGCTTATGAAAAAGCTTATCACTCTGAGAGACACAAGACTGCAATTCCTCTCTACTGGCGCTTACTTTTGATGACTGAACATCTTCAAATGTGACTCCATGTAGAGAGTGGGCTACCTGGAGTCCCAGGATGTGTTAGGATTACACAAACAATGCTACAGTGAATGCCATTGGAGATGCATATTCTGGCGCCCCTGTTATTGTTTCTGGAGGATCAATCCCCACAAGAGGAGTCACTTGTCCCGCAGTGTGTGCGTTGAAATACCACTCCAAAAGTGTTTCAAACTACTTGCCAAAAAGCTTGGAACCAGTTTCTACTCCTGCTACAGTTTGTGAACCTGGCCATTTCTCTACACCCTCACTAACACTAGTCTTTATGAATCGTTGATGAGTTTGCTACTATGATAGGAAAAACATGCAAGAGCCAAGGAATTTCTTTTCCTTTCGTTATCAGGGAGGTTGTGCAAGGCATTTTGATCGCACCGTTTTGATCTCGCTGATATTTTCACCCTGTGTTTATGAATATAAATGTTTTAATCAGAATCACACTAAGGGCTTTATAGACCTCATGACTTCAACACATCTAGTGTTCAGTGAGTTGCCTAGAGCTGCACCACAAGCAGCAGAGGGAGGTTTAGAAATCAGCTTTCTGGATAAATTTAATCAAAGAGGTGAAAGACCTGGACTCTGAAAATGATAAAACACGGATGAAAGAAATTGAACATGACACAAACAAATGGAGAGGTATCCCATGCTCATGGATCGGGAGAACGAGTATTGTTAAAATGTCCACACTACCCAAAGCAAACTACACATGTAGCACAATCCCTATCAGAATACCAACAACATTTTTCACAGAGCTAGAACAAATAGTTGTAACATTTGTATGGAATGACAGAAGACTCCAAGTAGCCAAAGCGATCTTGAAAAATAACAAAACTGGAGATATCACTGTCCTGGATTTCAAGACACACTACAAAGCTGTAGTAATCAAAACAGAATGGTGCTGGCACAAAAAATAGATGAATAGATCAATAGAACAGAATAAAAGGCCCAGAAATAAACCCACGATTATATGGTTGATTAATCTTTGACAAAGGAGGAAAGATTATGAAATGGGAAAAAGATGGTCTGATTACTGGTTTTCTGTCTCCCAGCCCAAATAAGGGTATTATAATTTTAAAACCTTTGCCAACATGACAGATGAAACCAATTTTATTATTCCATTAATTTGTAGTTTCTAGTGAGAGTGAAATCTTTTCATGTTTATTGATCATTTTGTTTGTCTTTAATCAAAGTTCCTGCTCCTATCACCTACTGTATTTCCTACTGGGACTTTTAATTTATTAAGTTCTCTCACAATTGCATTACTGTGAATTTTTTTGAGATTGCTATTTTTGCTTTTTGTTGTTGATGCTGTTGCTATGTTATTTAATGCACATACTTCAGTGATAAAGTAGAGGTCAAAAATAGATCTACTGTTCATAGTTAATAATAAGGATAAGGGGCGCCTGGGTGGCTCAGTCGGTTGAGCGCCGACGTCGGCTCGGGTCACGATCTCGCGGTCTGTGAGTTCGAGCCCCGCATCGGGCCCCTGTGCTGACAGCTCAGAGCCCGGAGCCTGTTTCAGATTCTGTGTCTCCCTCTCTCTGACCCTCCCCCATTCATGCTCTGTCTCTCTCTGTCTCAAAAATAAATAAACATTAAAAAAAATTAAAAAAAAATAATAATAAGGATAAGCCCCACTTGTTAAACACCTACAATATCCCAGAATCTTCTCATACATTGTTTCTAACTTTCATAGCCCTTCTTTTTTTAATAAAATTTTAAAAATTTTTACGTGAGAGAGAGAGAGAGAGACTGAACAGAAGAGAGGGGCAGAGGGAGAGAGAGAATCCTAAGGAGGTCTCATGCTCAGCACAGAACCCAATGTGATGCTTGATCCCACAACCCTGGGATCATGCCCTAGGCTGAAATCAAGAGTTGGACGCTCAACCAACTGAGCCACTCAGGTGCCCCATAGCTATTCTTTTAATCCCATGTTAAAGATGAGGACACTGAGGCACATAGAGGTTAAGTATCTTGCCTGGGGTCACACAGAAAATAAATGAACAGTTCTTTTATTATTTCTAATCCTCATGTTATTTTCTCTGCAGTCCAAGTACCCTTTCCCCCTCCTTTCTAAGGTTACTTACAGGAGTACCTTTCCCAACATGGTAGCTTGTAGGCAGTTGTTGGAAAGGCAGAGGGCTGTTGAGTCAGAAGAGAAGCATTGTCTCAAACCTTTCCACCGAGACAAGGTTGGTGGGGTGGACTCTCCAGCCCTATAAGAAGCTAAGGGGTGAATTTCCCTCTAGTGAGGATCAGTGGGTATATGGCCAGGGGATCCCTGTCTCAAAAAGTCATGGAATGGTAGCCTGGTTAGGTGCTCTGAATTCACTGAATGAGCCACATGATGAAGCCAATAGTATACATCATCAGTACCAGAGGCCAGAACAGGCAAGCCAGCAGAGAAATCACTGGTTTCCCCAGTCATGACCTTCAGCAGGGATCAGCAGTGTACCTGAACAGAACCAGCTGTATCTTGGGGTGCATTAGCACCAAATACATAAGACTCAGATCAGACTCATCACACTGTGTTGGAGATCAGCAAAGGATACGAAGGGCAGTGTACAAACTTGAGGTCCCTACCCCATGACACTGTAAGAACTTGGCCAGAAGAGGTCCAGGAATCAATGAGGCCTTCAGGAGTAGAGGAAAGTGGGCAAGCAAGAATGGGTGACATGTTTGTTTCCTGGTAAGAGACAAAACCAAAAGGAAGACTGTATTATTGGTGCAAAGCTGAATTTGTGTGGTGGTTTGCAAATCTGGGCCACTTCCTGTTCAGGCACTAGTTGTATCCTATGTTTGCATAAGCAGGGCCCCAACTAGCTGGGTCAAGGGACATCCCCCCCTAATCAAGGGCACTAAGGAAGTTACTTGGAGGCCTGTTGAGTCTGCTTGGATGAATATTTCTGGTGTGTGGTACATAAAGGGCTAAGAACCTAAAAGGATCCTTCTACTCAGGAATTAATCAAAAAGAACCAAAATAACACCATTGGTGAGCAGGTTTAGTCATGTGAAGGACATTTCTGTGTCTTCTTCTAAAACAAATGTTTTTAAGGGGGCCTGGGTGGCTCAGTTGATTAAGCATCCAACTCCTGATTTTGGCTCAGGTCATGATCTCATGGTTCATGAGTTCGAGCCCTATGTTGGTCTCTGTGCTGACAGCTCGCAGCCTGGAACCTGCTTCGGATTCTGTCTCCCCCTCTCTCTCTGTCCCTCCCCTGCTTGTGCTCTGTCTGTCTGTCTGTCTCTCTCAAAAATAAACGTTACAAAATTTTTAAACAAATGTTTTTAAAGTTCTGTTGTTCCTTGTGATATTTGTAAAGCAATTTCTTTTTGAGTTAAGAAAAATAGGTGATAATCTTCTGCCCCACCGTGCTTGCCCACTTGTTGCAATTAATGATTGCAAGCTTCCAGAGTTGAGGCTTCTGAAGACTCAAGGTTGGGAGCAGAGCCAAATGACCCTATTCTTTACCAGGAGTCACAGGGGCAAATCACAGACAAATGCCCATGCACTCATCCCACTCCCTTGGATAAATCCCCTCCTGTTCCACTTTCCGGTGTCTTCCTGGGGTGCCATTCTGGAGTGCCCCAGCTTTGATGGAAAGCTGGTGGATCTCTCTTTGCAGATGTCTCATCCCTTCCTTTCTCATTGTTTGAGAATGGTGTCAGAGACAAGACTGAGAGGTTTTGGAGCGAGGAGGAACTTTGTGACCTGACAAATACTGGAGGAGAACCTGTCCCTCTCTTGGCACTTGTTGGAGATTGTCTGCTGTGGAAATTGCCCAGGAAAGGGTGCTGGATGGAAAAATGGAATCCTGGTTCTAGTCTGGGCTCTGTCCCTTTCTAGTTAACCTGGATCTAGAATCTAGAGTCTGAATTAATTCCAGTGATAAAAAGATTTAATGACTAATCCCTTGAATCCTCAAAGAAGTAATTCCTAAATTAATCTAGGTTATACACGTCTTTGCAAATCTAGCACCCACTCCTCAGAAAAGTATACATACCCACACAGCCATGAAATTGTCATATAATTGCAGGGCATTGACAAAGAGCCAAAGTCCATTTGTATACCATGTTTCCATGCTTTAGTGATATTAGGAAAGATCCTTTCCATGCTTTAATGATATTAGTAAAAGTGTGAAGTCCAACCTCGTCAGCACAACCCACAATACCCTTTGTGATCTGACCTCTGCTCCTTCTCTGGCTTCTCCTGATGCTGGTCACATGCATCCTGTCCAACAACTTGCAGTTGTCCTTTGTCACTAATGCGTGCTTATCTTTCTGCCTGGAATGTTCTCCTTGATTACCTGGAAACTGTGATTAATTCTATTAAGGCAGAGTTAAGCACTTCTTTTTTGTGTGTGATGTGAACCTAAATAGGGCATTTTGATGGGCTGTTTGGTTGATGGTGGCAAAGTAGCCACAATGTCAAATCTCTATGTTAAAATGTAAAAAGTTTTCTTTAAGCCAGTGTGGCAGGACAGGGTTTCTATTCTCTCTTCCCCCTTCTTCTTTCCCCTAGCCATTTCTTTTTAAAAAAAATTTTTTTTTAACGTTTATTTATTTTTGAGACAGAGACAGAGCATGAACGGGGGAGGGGCAGAGAGAGAGGGAGACACAGAATCGGAAGCAGGCTCCAGGCTCTGAGCTGTCAGCACAGAGCCCGACGCGGGGCTCGAACTCACGGATCGTGAGATCGTGACCTGAGCTGAAGTCGGATGCTTAACCGACTGAGCCACCCAGGCGCCCCTCCCCTAGCCATTTCTGATGGAAAAGGATTATTTTAACATAATGAATTATGATCAGAACGACTGTTCCGTGAGAGGCAGATAACATCAATAAGAATAAGATTTCTATGTCCCTGATTCTTCCATCTGAGGAATTTGGAAGTAAGAAGCCTACTTTCGCAGATGAGTTTTAAGATCTTCTGCTTCTTTTCCAGATTGGATTCAGGAATGATGTTATCTGTGGCCCTGACCACCATAGACCCTGTGGGAGACATTGTCTTCTAGCTGACTACAGCCATTCCCAGCCCTTTCTCTCTTGCTGCCTCCCCCTATAGGGGCTGGAGAGCCAGATACACGCTTTTTTGACTGCCTTTGTAGTTAGGTGTTGAGCTATGAAGTCTAGTTCTGGCCCAGGAGTCGTGAGGGAAAGTCTATTGGGAGTTTCCAAGAAAATGTTTTCTTTCCTGATTAAAAAAAGAAAAAAAAAAAAGGAACAGTCAGATTGGAGACACTCCTTTTCTCCTCTTCCTGCCTTCAACGATGTTGTGATGTTTGGAGCTTTGACAACTATTTTGTGACCACGAGATGATTCGCAGGCACCATGGTTCTCAAATCTGAATGTGCATCAGAATCGTCCAGAAGGCTTCTTAATATATAGACTGCTGTTATTTACCCCCAGAGTTTCTGATTCCCAGGTCTGGAGTAGGCCTGGGAATTTGCATTTCTAACAAATTTCCAAGTGATGCTGATGCTGCTGGGCTGGGAACACACTCTGAGACCCACTGAACATGAGGATAAAAATTCCATAGGCTGCTGATAGCAAAACAGAATGGTAGAGTCTGGATGCTGATGGTCTTGTCAGGTAACTGAATACATGTAAATAACCCCTGTGTCTGGAATTCTCGTTCTGTCGGAAAACCACTATTTGCTGAAGCTTTGGTTAGTTGGGTTTCTCATGATCTACATTCAAAAGCATTCTGAACTTACAGAGAGCTGGACACTGTGGCGCGGTCCAGAGAGAAAAATCCAGAGGGATGCTCATCCAAGGCTAACTTAGCATGAAGTAAAAATGGCCACAACAGCAAATTTTTTTTTTAAGTTTATTTATTTATTTTGAGAGAGAGAGAACACGAGCAGGGGAGAGGCAGGGAGAACCTCAAGCAGGCTCCACACTATGGGTGCCGAGCCTGCGATGCAGGGCTGGATCTCATGAACTGTGAGATCAGGACCTGAGCCGAAATCAAAAGTTGGCCGCTTAACTGACTGAGCCACCCAGGCACCCAAACAGGAAATATTTTGAAACATCTCTTAGTGCCAATGACTGTTGATAATAGTAAGATTGTGGGAGTTTTAAAATATTAAGTTAATTAAAAATTTTAAAATCAAAGTAAAACTTAATGACACATGATAGTGCCCTGCCCCGCCCTTACCCACCCTGATGCCCACTCCTCCCAAGTAAGCATTCTCAACCCATTGATTGATTGATTGATTTAGAGACAGAGAGAGCACGAGCAGGAGAGAGACAGACACAGAGAGAGAGGGAGTATGCCGAGCAGGCTCCGTGAATGGTCAGCGTAGAGTCTGACATGGGGCTTGAACCTAGGAAACTGTGAGACCCTGACCTGAGCCGAAAACAAGAGTCAGACGCTCAACCGACTGAGTCACCCAGGTGCTCCACATTCTCAACTCTTGTAATGTTTCCTCCGGAATTTACAAATTTACCTAAATGACATGCTTATGCTAGTATTATATACCTTTTAGTCTTTGTTTATTCACTTCCTGCTATGGAAGATAAGAATTTAGATTTCTTTTTGTATTTCTGCCCCCCCTTTCCGTGCCATAAACTTCCTCTCCCACCTTTTCCCCATATAGTTAAATAACAAAGTTTTGTTAAATTAATGCTCGATGTCTGTGATAGCATGGCTAAATAGTATTGATAGATGAACCTTGCTTACACTTCTTTTCTGGTTAAACTTTTTTTCCCTTGGAGTCCATAATTGCCCCATTTAAATTTTTTAAAAATTTCCTGTGAATCTATGATTAATTCGTCCGCTCATCCTCTGACAGAAGAGAACTTCCTCTTAGTTCCAACACATCAGCTCATCTATAAATTTCATTTTTCTTGGCACTTTCTGTTCTAAAGTTTGTCTTACGCCTCTAATCAAGAGTAGGCATTCTGCATAACCATCATCCTGGAATTTCCCTTCATCAGCACACTGGGAATGACCTTTATCTTTTTCCTGTACTAAATGCTTTGCTTTCGGGATTTGGTGTTTTCCATTTTCCTAGGTTTACTTTGTCATTTTTTTTTTAACGTTTATTTACTTTTGAGACAGAGAGAGACAGAGCATGAACAGGGGAGGGGCAGAGAGAGAGGGAGACACAGAATCTGAAACAGGCTCCAGGCTCTGAGTGGTCAGCACAGAGCCTGACGCGGGGCTCGAACTCACAGACCGTGAGATCATGACCTGAGCCGAAGTCGGACGCTTAACCGACCAAGCAACCCAGGCTCCCCTGTCATTTTTGACAAAGTATGCACGGGAGGAGAACTGGTTTGGGTTCCAAGAGGAAGCATATGGCTGATGCAAAAGAGGCAATTGAAGACAGTTTAAAGAAGCATGGGCAGGGTTAAAAAACACCAATAAGGGGCATGATGTACCTTGGGGCGAGCAACAGCAGAAAGCCTAAAAGGGCAAGAGGAGAGGGTATTCTCAGAAAGGCCACAGCTGTAGGAGAGGGTCACCCTCACAAGACTCTCGCTGTCATTTAGGGTGTGTTGGCTCAGCCAGCAGGGAGGGAGTAGAGAAAATTATTCAACCTCCCTCCACCGCTGCCCTCCGATTTCCCTCAGAATGCCTCCCATTGGCTGAAGCCAGCCTGCCCTCGAGTTGCACTGATGCCTTACGCTGCACCTGGGGGGCACACAGCAGGGCTAAGAGTAAAGTGGACGTGGAAAGGCCAACAGAGCACAGTCAGCACTGGAGGTAAAAGTTTGAAATCTAGTGTATCTGAGAGTCGCTCTGTTCAAAACTGCCTCTAGAGTAACACTTTGGCTGGTATGGAACTCTGGGTTGGCAACTCTTTTGTCTCAGAATTTTGGAGCCAATGTTCCATTGTCTCCTGGCTTCCAGAATTGCTGTCGAGAACTCTGTGCCATTCTGATTCCTGATGCTTTTTATGTGACTTGTGTTTTTCCTTCCTGGAAGCTTAAGATCCTGTCTTTTTCCCCAGTGTTCTGCTATGTGATGAGGGGTGAGTTCCTATCATTATACAACAGGGCCCCAAAGTAGGCCCAGGCCAGGTATACTTGTTCTGTCCTTCCTCGGCCCTGAAAATGTAAGAAATATGGATACAGGTGCCCACTCTCCTACATCATTACAGAGGTGCAGCGCAACGGCTCATGTGTGATGTTTGGCCATTATTATGCATCTGTGGACAATGCAGCAAGATTGCAATGGTGGTGAGTTAGGCTGGGATTCAGACACTGCTAATACAGACAGCTCTGTCTCCTCTCCTGGAATCTGTGCTGGTTGATAGTAATGGGCAGTTATATTGTGAAACTAGGGGCGAGGAGGGAAGAGGGAGACGTTCAGTAGAAGGAAGGGGCACAAATTGTTTTGAAGAAAGTGGTAGGTTAGTATGGCATGAACAATGGGCCCACCAGGGTCCTCGGGTCTCTGGTGATGGGCCTGAGCCCCCAGGTTAGAGGGAGAGGTTCAAAAGCCAGCCAAGCTGTCTTTAACAAAGACTATGAGACTGCACACAAGTAATCTGGGGCCTAAGTGACAATGTGTGACCCATAGGTAGGGAGAAGCCACTCTGTCTTTGCAAGGGATTGCCTGGGATCCGGAGAAGTCTTGGTGCTGTGAGTATCAAGAAGTTGACAAGGACACCAGCCTTCTCACAGTGGGCTCCATTAGCTGTGGAAAACTGACGCTCTTCCAAGAGTGTCAGGCTGTGAAAATTGACACATAGGAACTGGAAGAGGAGAGGAGGGTCATGTAGCTCAACCCCAGGGCTCAAAGAGTTGGCTTGTGCAGCAGACATATGTATTCAAGGCTGAACACTCAATCCACTGCAAGGCAGGGGAGGCTTTCAAATGTCACAAATTCTCTACACTAAGAAAAAAGTTTGAGGGTTGGTTGAAGAGAGTTGATTGGAAGGACTATGAGTTTATTTGAGACCCTTAGTTCATTTATTTACACGTGACAAATAGAACAGAGCTAGCAGTAAAGTGGGGGAACATAATTATCCAACTTTTTAAAAAAATTTTTTAATGTTTTATTTATTTTTGAGACAGACAGAGAGAGACAGAGCATGAGCAGGGGAGGGGCAGGGAGAGAGGGAGACACAGAATTCGAAGCAGGCTCCAGGCTCTGAGCTGTCAGCACAGAGCCTGACGCGGGGCTCAAACTCACAAATCGCGAGATCATGACCTGAGCTGAAGTCGGACACTTAACCGACTGAGCCACCCAGGCGCCCCATTATCCAACTTTCTTAATGAAAGTCATTTTATGAATAGTACCCTATTCAGGTAAAGTGACTGACCAGTCGATTAGAAGCTGGTTTAGTTCTGAGGCACCTGGGTGGCTCAGTCGGTTAAGCGTCCGACTTCGGCTCGGGTCATGATCCCACGGTCCGTGAGTTCGAGCCCTGCGTTGGGCTCTGTGCTGACAGCTCAGAGCCTGGAGCCTGTTTTGGATTCTGTGTCTCCCTCTCTCTCTGACCCACCCCCATTCATGCTCTGTCTCTCTCTGTCTCAAAAATAAATAAACGTTAAAAAATAAATAAAGAAGCTGGTTTAGTTCAACATATGACTCAAGAGTTGACCTCTTAACAAGATGATGATACACTAATGAAAATTTCCAATAGCAGTAGTCCCAAAATATTCACGAAACCACCTTTTTGGTAGTATTCTGGGCATTTTGTCACAGTGGTTACTATAATATAACAGTTTTAAAAAGTTTCTGTTTAGTCCTCTTATTTCTAAGAGTTGGGTCTTCAAAATACTCAGATATAAAGACCAAGGAGAGAAACCATCTGGAAGTCAAGCATGATATGTGGTGTTAGGTTTCTCCAATTCATCCCAGTTTTTTGAAATCCACAGATACAAGGTGACCAAACTTGGTTCAGTAGCCACTGAGACAGATAGGAGGCTCTTCTCTCTGGAGGTAACTAATGTGAATCACTTTTATGATAAAATAACACAATCATATTATGGAATAAAGGGAACTGTTTTGTAAGAATTGTCAAGGTAAAATTCAAGACTTCAAAAACAAAATCTGTACTTGGGAAGAGAAGAAATTTGCTTTAGCCATATCCTCAGACCCTGGGATATGCATTCACTTTCCTCTAATAATAATAATAATAATAATAATAATAATAATAATAATAGCAAATACTTGATGTATCTGTTAAGATAGATAGATTATGGGGTGCCTGGGTGGCTCAGTCGGTTAAGCGTCCGACTTCAGCTCAGGTCACGATCTCACAGTTTGTGGGTTTGAGCCCCGCGTCGGGCTCTGTGCTGACAGCTCACAGCCTGGAGCCTGCCTCAGATTCTGTCTCCTTCTCTCTCTGTTCCTCCCCTGCTCATGCTCTGTCTCTCTCTCAAAAATAAATAAGGATTAAAAAAAAAAAAAAGATAGGTAGGTTATGCCATGGTAAACAAACAAAATTCAGTGGTTTGACAGAAAGAAGACTCATTTCTTGCTCATGCTACCTACCTTCCTTTGTGTGTTGACAGAGGGCTCTTGCTTATTAGCCCCTCTGGAATTCAGGACTGAATGTTTACCTCCTCAGATTCATACGTTGAGATCCCAATGTGATGGTATTAGGAAGTGAGGCTTTTGGGAGGTGATTAGGTCACGAGGATGGAGCCCTCATAAATGGGATCAGTGCCCTTACAAAAGAGATCCCAGAGGGGTGCCTGGGTGGCTCAGTTGATTAAGCGACCGACTCTGGCAGGTCATGATCTCGCGGTCCACGAGTTTGAGCCCTGCGTCAGGCTCTGTGCTGACAGCTCAGAGCCTAGAGCCTGCTTCGGATTCTGTGTCTCCCTCTCTCTCTGTCCATCCCCCACACTTGCTCTGGCTCTCTCTGTCTCTTGAAAATAAATAAAAATCTTTAAAAAATTTTGTTAAATAAATAAAAGAGATCCCAGAGAGCACTCGCAGCTTTTGCCACATGAGGATACAACAAGAAGTCACTGTCTATGAACCAGGAAGTGGGCTTTCAGCAGACATGAAATCTGTTGGTATGTTGATCTTGGACTTCCCAGTCTCCAGAACTGTGAGAAATATATTTATGTTGTTTATAAGCCACCCGATCTATGATATTCCATTATGGCATTCTGAACTGAGACAACCACCATCATGAAGGCTGATGGTTGCCATGCCAGGGGGAAAGAGAATCAGAGGAGTCTCAAAGCAGCAAATAAATGATTTGGACATGAAGTGACACATCCTTTTTGCTCAAACTCGTTGGCCACAACCAACCATAAGAGAGCCAAGAAAGAAAATCCTACCATGAGCCCGGAAGGCAGAAAGCCAGAAATATTTAGTGAAGAGAATTAATTGTCTATCACTCACTTTGTGGCAAGAGCCGTTCCAAATATATTGCAGGCACGGGGTGCCTGGGTGGCTCAGTCAGTTAGGCGTTGGACTTATGGCTCAGGTCATGATCTCAGGATTTGATCCCTGCATCAGGCTCTGAGCTGACAGCTCAGGGCCTGGAGCCTGCTTCAGATTCTGTGTCCCTCTCTCTCTCTCTCTCTCTCTCTGTCCCTCCCCCACTTGTGCTCTCTCTCTCGAAAATAAATAAATAAAACATTAAAAAATATATATTGCAGGCGTTAGTTAAGCCTCATAACAATTCTGCGAAATAGGTCCTATTAATATTATTATCATCCCCATTTAATAGATGAAATAACTGAGGTACAGACAGGCTAAGTAACCTGATCAAAGTCACACAGACAGTAAACGGTGAAGCTGAAGATTTAAACCTACCCATTCTGGTCCTGTGGCCTGTGAGCTTAACCACCAGACTATGTAGTCTCTCACTAGATGGGAAATTTTGAGAAGCGCTGTCATAGATGATGGAGAGCCACTAAAGGATTTTTAAGCAAGAGGGTGTGACTCAATCAGATTTGCTATTGAGAAAGGTCTCATTGAAATTGAAAACTGTAGGGTTAGACTAAGGCAGGACGGCTATTTGCATAGCGAAGGGATGGAGATGAGGAGGGATTGAGCTAAGATACATTTACTACAATTAACGGGATAATCTTGAGCTTCTGTTTCATCAACTTGAGCCTCTGTTTCATCATTTCTTGAACATGATTACGGTAATACCTACCTTAATGGGTTTTTCTGAGCATTATAAAAAATAACATAAGCAAAACCTGGCACTACTATCTGGAATTACAGAGATCTACCTTAAAAATCCCAGCTCTACTACTCACTGGATGACAGAGTTCATTATTCTAAGTCTCAGTTTGCTCGTTTATAAAACACATGTTAGGGGCGCCTGGGTGGCTCAGTTGGCTAAGCATCTCACTCTTGATTTCGGTTGGAGTCCTGATCTCGTGGTTTGTGAGTCTGAGCCCTGTGTTGGGCTCTGTGCTGACACTGTGGAGCCTGCTTGGGATCCTCTCTCCACCCCTCCCCTGCGCATGCTTTCTCTCTCTGTCCTACTCATGATAAATACGACTTAAAAATTTTTTTCTTTAAATGTTTGTTTACTTTGGAGAGGCAGACAGAGTGTGAGCGGGGTGGGAGATAGAGCAAAGGAGACACAGAATCCAAAGTAGGCTTCAGGCTCTGAGACGTCAGCACAGAGCCTGATGCAGGGCTCTAACCCATGAACCAGGAGATCATGATCTGAGCTGAAATCCAATGCTGAACCGACTGAGCCACCTAGGGGCCCCAATAAACACAGATAAAAAAACAAACACGTATTGGGGTGCCTGGGTGGCTCAGTCAGTTAAGCATCTGACTTTGCTCAGATGTGACCTCACCTCTGGTAAGTGCAAGCCCCGCATTAGGCTCTGTTCTGACGGCTCAGAGCCTGGAGCCCATTTTGGATTCTGTGTCTCCGCCTCTCTTTTGCCCCTCTCCTACTTGCCCTCTGTCTCTCTCTCACTCTCAAAAATAAATAACATTAAAAAACCACACGTTAATGTCAGAAAAGTTAAATAAGTTGAAAAATTATTACAAGCTCATTCAGGTTGAGAAAATTAGCTTAATTAGCTTAGGAGAAAGGCAGAATTCCTTCCAGAGAAAGAACTGAGATTTTGTTTAGGAAAAACTTATGTGTTTATGAAAGTCAAGTCTCCTAAGCACAAATAGAAGAGAAGAGGATTAGACAGAGAAGTAAATGTTTTTGTGGGTTTTTTTTTTTTAATGTTCATTTAGTTTTGAGAAAAAGAGCACAAACAGGGGAGGGGCAGAGAGAGAGGGAGACCCAGAATCTGAAGCAGGCTCCAGGCCCTGAGCAGTCAGTGCAGAGTCCCATGTGGGGCTTGAACTCATGAACTGTGAGATCATGACCTGAGCTCAAGTTGGATGCTTAACCAACTGAGCCATCCAGGCACCTGACAAGTAAATAGTTTTGATCAATAAATAGAAAGTGTTGGTTTTCTACTGATGAGATGAAAGTTTTGAGGGAAGCCTGGGCTTGGGAGAAAGTAAAGAGATGGAGGAGAGGGTTTCACTAGAAAGAACTATGAGAATCTGGTCTTACCAGCTTCCCCAGTCCATTCTTCCCACGGCAGCCAGAGTGATCTTTTAAAACTACTAATTGGATCATGTTGTTCCCTTTCCCTTAGTCCAGTGCCTGATACTTAGAAGTTTCTCAGTAACAATTTGCTGAGTGAATGAATGAATGAAAACACTTGCCAGGTAGCAGGTGGATCCCTAAAGAAAGAGACTTTTGTGGAGAAGTTCTGTGTAGTGAGGGCGGTTTTGGACACTGATGTTTAATAGTCATTTTAAGTAGTTCCCCATTTGTTTTGCTGTAATCACCCTTCTTCTCCACCGCATCCCCCCAAATAACCTTCAGTGAAAGTCTGCTGCACAAAACAGCACTGTTTGGGGAGGATTTAAGAAATGAAAAAAAGTATCTAGGCAAACAATGTCCAAAGATGGCAGGAAATCTAATGAACAGGGGAACCCAGAATTCAGTGGGACCAGTGAGAGGTGACCAGAATCCTCTGAAAATGTGGGGGAAGATGTGCTGTCCCCCTTATGGTGGATTAGGGGCTTGGCCCTCCATTTGGCTGTTGAAGAAAAGAATAAGCTGGACGACTTTGGAGTAGCCACAACCCTCAGGTTACATAAGAATGATAAATATTTAACTCATAGAGACGTTTGTTTTGAGGATTATATTGGGATAATTCATATAAAGCACTTAGCACAGAGCCTGGCACATAGTAAGAACTCAGCAAATGTTAATTGTTTCTCTTCACTTTCTTCCACTCCCTCCACTAGCTTTCTGCCAGGCTCCATTCATTCTTTTCCAAGGACACTTAGGGGGCGTGCCCTGTCCTCTCTCCGCCCACCACAAGCTCCGCCCCTCACTTCTGCCTGGCTTGGTTCTTGAGAGGCGGAGCCGAGGGAAGAGCCCAGGGCGACGCGGTAAGGGCGGGGCGCATGCGCGGGCTGGGCTGGGTGGAGGTGGAGAGGAAGAGCTGCCGGAAGTAGGCGGCCGAGGTGGTGGCAGAGCAGGCGGCAGCTGCCAGGGAAACCGAGGCGCGGGACGCACGGCCCGCAGACAGGCAGGCCAGGCGGCGTCTCTGCGCGCCCAGGAGTGCCCCGTTTGCCTGGGCTGAGGGTCTCTAGTCCGGCAGCCTCCTCTGGACTCGGGCCTTTCCCTGAGCCCGCCAGGGGGCGCCGCACTGAGGGGGCTGCAGAGTGGGGGGCGGGCGCGGCTGACAAGAGAAGGGGGCGCCCGGTCCGGCCCGAGGGGGAGGGCTTTTCCCCCCGCTCAGGAGGTGCCCCTGGGCGGGGGACCCGGAGTCCTCACCTCCGAACTGAGGCAGGGGTTCCTGGGGGCGAGGAGGGCGCTTCGCCCTCTGCCCCCGCCGGCACCCTGGCCATGACGGGCAAGTCGGTGAAGGACGTGGATCGGTACCAGGCGGTCCTGGCCAACCTGCTGCTGGAGGAGGATAACAAGTTCTGTGCCGACTGCCAGTCCAAAGGTAGCGCATCCCTCCTGGCGGGCACGGGGTGCAGCTAGCCTCCGGCCGCGCCTGGGAGGTGGCCTGTGTGGGGAGGGGGTTTCTGGAGCTTAGGCCGCCCGAATCACGTTAAATGGTAAGGCGTGCTACTCTTACTGATGAGGCTGCCGCGTGTTCTGCGGCGCCGGGATGGTGTGGGGAAAGGCTGCGAGGGCGAGTGTGAGTGCCTGGGAGGGCCGGTGATGATGGGGGTGGAAGTGGCGTGGTGTGTGCAGGTGAGAATATCTGTATGTCAGGGCTCCGAAGGAGTTCTGGGCCGACTGTCATTTAGAGGCAGCCCAGAGCTCACCGCCTTCCACTTGCAAAGCTGGGGGCGGGAGCGGGGGGGGGGGGAGGAGGAGGAACTGCAGTGTGTGTGTGTGTGTGTGTGTGTGTGTGTGTGTGTGTGTGTGTGTGTGTGTGGAGACGGTGGGGGGGCGGAGAGGCAGAGAGCGAGGGAGGGAGGGGGAGGAGGGAAGTGACATGACGGTAGAAAAACTGCTTAAATAATTTTTTAAGGTGGTGATTGTTGCTGCCCGCTACTTGCGTAGCAGCTCCTTCTGTCATTTTACAGCCTTGCTGAACTCTGTCAGAGTGCATGGGTAGCTTTCTTTCTGGATATGTGAAGTGGGTACCTGCCTTATGCAGTGACACAGTGCGGATTTCTAGACAGCCTGGCCCTGGCCGTGGAGTGCGTTGGAGGACTAATGTATGTGTGTGTGTGTGTGTGTGTGTGTGTGTGTGGTGGCAGAAACTGGCACATTGTGGTTGAAGTGCAGGATCCTGTTTAGTCAGTGGAGAGAAGGAAGCAGTGGATGCATCAAATATGTTGTTCCATGATGCTTACCCTTCCAAAGGTGAAATGCGATCATTGTAAATGGGCAAAGCCATTTAGTCTTTGTTTTCTGTGTCCTCAAAGATTCATGATTTGATCCCATTAAAAATCAGTATGATAGGAAAGCTTGGTTATAAGTGAAAGCTTGGTTATATGCACCCAAAATGTATAGATGCAAGATTCTGTAAATATTTTGTTTCCTTATTTTCCTTCTGAATTCTTTGGAATACAATTGGAGAAGTTGGGAAAATACTTTTCCCTTTGGGGAGAAGGGGATAGTTCTATTTGGGGAGCTATTGTTAATTTGCTTCTGTTCATAATGCAGTGGATTTACCACAGTCCTTTGCCATATAGCATATTGGGCACACAGTATACAAGAAAGATTCAAATGTATTTGTATTTATCAATATCGAGAAAGGAAGGACATGCCTAATTCATACCTTTAGGTAATTACCTTTTATTTTAGAAAATGAGGTTATGAAAGGAGAACAGGGACACGTAGATTTAAATACCTAGTAGAATATTTTAATGCCCTCTGCTAATAGATAAATGGCATGTGCTCTTAGGAAAAAGGTCCCCAGACTTCTTTCCTGAATTTTTGCTGTAGCAAGAATTTGCTTTAAAAAGTATTTTAGAATCAGGGAGCCTGGGTGGCTCAGTTGGTTGAGCGGTGGACTTCGGCTCAGGTCATGATCTCCCAGTTCATGGGTTTAAGACCCACATTAGGCTCTCTGCTATCAATGCAGAGCCAGCTTTGAATCCTCTCTTCCCCCTCTCTCACTGCCTTCCTCTGCTGGTGCTTTCTCTCTCAAAACATAAATAAACTTTAAAAAAAAGTATTTTAGAGTCAATTTATATTGAGTAGGTTAATTTCTTATAGTTGACTCTTGTTAAATCTTGTCTTAGATCTACTGGAAGATTCAGTTTAAAATTTAGGAGTGTATCTCCTGGCTTTACTCACATTCCCTTATGTCCTTAGTTGACAGATCTGGAGTCACAGTGAAGCAACCCACGAGAGTGAGCATTGCTACATTTGGGGAGTCAGATGCCATTTTGATGATTAGTACTGCTTTCAACCCCCCATTTCTCCTACTACTCATACTTACTCATATTCCAATGAAATATAGCATATGGAAGAGAGAGCGCGATTCATCACTTCTTTCCCCCAAACTTTCCACTGCTCTTTCTTAATAGCATTACTGGGAATCAGGTAATGAAATATTAGTTAATTCTTAATGAGAACTAGTAACTACTGGCTTGTGAACTTTCTTAACTGCTATTAATGGTAGAATTCTGCCTCCTGAAATGATTTCTTACCACAAATTAGCTTCACATTTTGGCTTAGTGGCTTCAGTGACTTGGCCATTGTAGTAGACATGTAATGACAAGGTGTCAGTCATCTTTCTAATTTTTTAAAATATTTATTTATTTTTGAAAGTGAGAGACAGAGTGCAAGCAGGTGAGGGGCAGAGAGAGAGGGAGACACAGAATCTGAAGCAGGCTCCAGGCTCTGAGCTGTCAGCACAGAGCCCGATGCAGGGCTTGAACTCAGACTCTGAGATCGTGACCTGAGCCAAAGTCGGATATTTAACTGACTGAGCCACCCAGGTGCCCCAAGTCATCTCTCAATTCAGTTTAATTACACATTGATGAAGCCTCAGCTTATCCATTTTGTGAATAATCTAGCTCCTTCCACTCTTTCAATCTTTGTCACTCATTTTCCTCCTCTTTCCTAATTTTGGTTTCCATAATGATCATGTAGACAACTACCGGGCCATGGAAGCTGACATGGAAGTGTCCATGGAAGAGACACTTATATCAGGAGATTAAGTTACCTGTTAGCTCTGGTAAAAAATACATGTAGTGGGAGGAGGTATTTAAAAACTATTGGGTTTGGAAAATGAGATTCAGATCTGAGTTTATTTATCCCTATGTCTCATGTTGTTTCTTACTTAGAAATTGAGATCTAACTATACAGAACTTGGTGAGTGATTACTAATCCATTAATATTAAATCACATAATATAGCCCTGGGCTGCAGACCTATGAGCAGGTATTTTTGTGATGTTCTAAAACAACCCTTTGGTAATGGCTCTTCTGTTTAAAATCTTATACTTGCTTAAGGGTGTTACTATCTTTAGATATGTAATGTGAACACCAGAGTAGAAAACAAGCATGTGTGTTCTTTACGTAGTATGAGCTTTGTTGGTCCTGGGATTTTTAACTCTCTTGAACACAAGACTCACCAGTTTCTGGGACTTCTAAGGCACTGAAGTGATTCCTGTGTGGCAAAGGAAGCTGCTTTGTTACTACCTTTTAAAAAGTGCTTTGACTTACTTTTAGGTCCAAAGATATGGTTTCCTCATCACCCAAGGATATTGTGACCTTTTGGGTAAATTTTTGGACTGATTTAAGTAGTGATAGAACAAAGGACAAGCTTACTAAAAATTCCAGATATGCCAAAGGTAGCTCTACTCAGTTGAGGCTGGGTCCCATTTTTGGATAGAACCTTGTGGGGTTGTACTAGTCCAAGGCTTAATCTTAACTCTGCAGTTCCATAGTCAGTGGCCCTGGAATGACTCCTACTAATCAACCTCTTCAGAGACTGGTTTAAACTAGACACTATCTTACTTACCATGTAAGGATCTTCGTCATGACCTGAATACCTGTTTCCACTAATGGGACGTTACTCTCTCAGTATCAAATTTTAAAAAAAAATTCAGAGCTTTTTAATGAGCAGAGAATTAAAATGGAAGAGATTTGATGGTCTTGTGGAATATTTACTACAGACTGTGAAATACCACATGGAATTCTGGAGTTTGACGGAAACTTTGTAATATTTGGTACTTTCCCCTTCTGCTGCATCCTGTCTCTGAAATGTTTTACCTTGAATTACCTAACCATTGCTTCTGTTCCAGTTTCCATTATATGTTCTTAAATTTATTTTATTTTTAAAATTTTGTGTTTTTGTGAGAGAAAGAGAGTGTAAGCGGGGAAGAGGGGCAGAGGGAGAAAGAGAATCTTAAGCAGGCTCCACGCTCAACGTGGAGCCCAACTCAGGGCTCGATCCCACAACCCTGGGATCATGACCTGAGCTGAAATTGAGAGTTGGAAGCTCAACCGACCGAGCCACCCAGAAGCCCCTATACTTTTAAATGTAAGAGATATCACTGTCATGTGGTTCAAAATGTAAAAGCTTCAAAGGCAAATATGTACAAGAAAAAGTTGTATTCTTCGATCCAACTACTAACTAGGCCCAACCCTGGTTAGCTTCTGAGATCAGACTAGATCCAGGTGCATTCAGGGTGGTGTGGCCATAGACAGGAAAAGTTGTATTCGAATTCCTGATCCCTTGGGGCACCTGGGGTGGGGGGGCAGTTCAGCCAGTTAAGCACTGACTTCGGCTCTAATCATGAGCCGAAGTTCATGAGTTCTAGCCCCACGTCGGGCTCTGTGCTGACAGCTCAGAACCTGGAGCCTGCTTCAGATTCTGTGTCTCCCTCTATCTGTGCCCCTCCCCTGCTCCTGTTCTATCTCTCTCCATCTCTCAAAAATAAATAAATGTTAAAAAAATGAAAAATAGATAATCCCTGATCCCTTAGCCACCATTTTCCCTTCCTCGAAGTAACCACTTTTGGTAATACCTTATGTGATTTTTGAGAGATGATATATACACAAACAACTACTTTTTTGAAAGTGTACTTCTTTTAGTAATCTCTGTACCTAGTGTGGGGCTTGAACCTACAACCCCAAGATCAAGAGTCACAAGCTCTTCTGACTGAGCCAGCCAAGCACCCTACAAGCAACTACATTTAATTATATGCTTTTTCAGTGCTTTCATGCAGGGAGTAATATTACAGTTCATAGCACCTTGCATTTTCAATCAGTAGTATAATATGGACAGCATGCAGGTGCTCTGTCCATGCACATTCATTCAGGAGCTTCTTCATTCTCTCCAGGTGTTTTCTAAGGTGATACCTAGGATATTTTGATTAAGTTCAAAGATATGCCTAAGTGATTTGGAAACATCTGCTCTTGTTGAAGTCATTTTAGAAAATGTCCTAGGTCTGTCCATAGCACATATTTACCACATTTCAGGTGGTAAAGAAGTATAGGAATGGAAGGGGCTGCAGACTTGATGTTGAAACATCCAATGAAACTCCTTCACTCTTATTTTAGCTTTGTGGCCTTCAGCACTGCCCTGAATTTTCCTCATTTGAAAAATGAAAGTGCCTTGTAAAATAAATGTTCCACAAATGTAAGCATCACTTGCTTATCACCATCGCTGGTCTGATTGATGCGGCCTTGGTTTTAGTTGTTTCACTTTCTGATTTTATGCCCTTAAATACTCTGGTAACTGGAAGCCATGGTTAGAATGACTCACTCAATAATTCCCTAGTCTTTAAGCCAAAACCATTTCCTATATATGGGGGTTCTGGCATTTTTGCAAATGTACTTTATGGTACCCTTGAGGATGGTCTCTGATTTTTTCCTCACTCTTCAAAATTGTATGAAAGATTAGACCAGGGAACTTTATGTAGAGATTTTCTAAAGTAGTCCTAAATTTTAACTCCAGTAAATTAATCTCTGGCTTTGCTTTATATTTGTTTTGTGTTGGTAGTTAAGTCATTGCGTGTTAAGTAACATTTTTTAGAACATGAACTTTCCTATCAGTTTTTAATTATTTTACCTATATTTGTGACACCTTTTGAGAGGTTAAAAAAATTCCATCAAATCTAGACAACAGAAGAAGTTTTGTGTCCATCTCTAGTTGTTAAACACTCTTCTCCGGCCAAGATCAAATAAGTTTCTGGGTTTTTACAGCAAATGCACCTTAACTCTAACAGTCATGGCTGGGTTGACACAGTTACACTGAAAGTAATTTATCAAAATCCTCATTAGACTGTCTTTTAATATCAACTTGTTAAGCCTGTTCCCTGGGAGATGCTTTCCTATTTGTTCTCCTTGTCCTTTAAATAACATTCTGTGGCAGTGGGATAGGGTACAAAATACCTTATCATTTAAGCGGAACTCTGCAAGCCTCAAATCCACACCATATATATTCTTTCTGAAAATATTTCTCAGCACTTACTTTGCGTCAGACACTGTATCAGGATATGTGGTAGATTCAGAGCTAGGGCCTTTGGTCTGAAGGATTACACAGTTGAATGGGGAAGCAGATGTGTAAACTGATAATGATGCAATGTAGTATTATCATGATGGCACTGTGTGCAGGGAGAAAGGAAAGACTGGAGAAAGCAAACAAGTCCGCCTCAGGAAGTCATGACTTCAAAGGCTGTGTAGGCTGTGTCTTGAATGATAAGCATGACTTTGCTAGGTGAATTTAGGGGACTTTGCATTCTAAGCAGAGGAAAATGGAATGTCCAAAGTTTCCAAAGTAGTGTGTGTGTGTGTGTGTGTGAGAGAGAGAGAGAGAGAGAGATTGATTCTCTAGTATATTTTGACTACATGTTGGAGAGTGGCAAGGGATAAAGTTTTTGACAGGTAGTCAGGGGCCAATAAGGTTAAAATCCTAGCCCTGTAGTTGATTTGGTGTATAGTATTGAGATTATGGATATGCTTTAGACCCTCTGCTGTGTAAGAAGCCCATACTATTGGAAGTCTACCTGCTACTCAAATGGAATAATAAGTATTGCAGACATGAAATGTTTTCTAATTGATGAGTAGTAAGAAAGGTCTCAATATTGTGCCCACAAGATCAGTATGGAAGTGTGCTGTCACGAGTACATTAAATGATCTTAGAAAAGTCTAGTGAAATGCCAGCAGTAGATATTATGTCATTTCTGGAGTTGACGACGTTGATTTTGAGGCTGAGCATGCTTAGATACTCAAGCGGTTTAAGAGTGCTGAATATTTGATGTGTGCTCTTGGTTGCTGAGTGCTTAGGAGGTGTAAGCAGGTAGCTTGCAGCCTGATCTCTCAGTGCACTTTTCAGCAAACATATTGCTTTCCAATAAACCAGAAAATTACTTTCTTTCTGCATTTTTCATGTGATGTCATTATGATATGTAGGTGGCAGCTTTCTTGGGCACAGTTGTCTATATAACTGTTCACCACATGAGTCATTGTCTGTTCCTATTCTTCTGCCTGAAAATTCCCTCTTGGAAATGATGTCATGCAGTTGGTGACTGCAACACTTTACTCATTATGCACATTGCAGTTTGCTCTGTATGTTATGTTGATGGAACCTACCTATGCCATAGACAAGGGATAAAGTGACTTGTTAAATGGACTCAGACTCAATTCCTTCAAATGATATCCCCTCGTAATAAAGATGCCAAGAAAGAATCTGCATAACACACACACATGTGTTACATTCTGAGCATACAGTGCCTAACTTCTGTTATTGTGTCTGCTTAAATCCTTATCACAGTTGTACTTCTGTTTGAGCAAGTGGCCAGTTTATGTAGATACTAATTTTGAAGAAGTTCTGTATTGGCCCTGGAATGTGACAGTTCAGCTTACCACACTGAAAAGGTAGGAACCAATCTATGTAGAGTAGAACACTTTAAAGTTAATTCACTTTTACCAAATTCCTCTGCTGTTAAAGAAATATTCCTATATTGATACACTTAAAAAAATTATAATGTGCCACAATTAACATGTCCACTAGAATGTAAGCTCTACAGGGGCAGGCATAGATGTAGCTCTTAGTAAATATTTGTTTGAAGGAATGAATTGATCTTGTCATTATAAATCCTTTGTTTCTTACTAGAAGAAATCTTTTACAGATTATCTGAATAGTTGTTTAATTCTTAAGAAAGTTAAGTTTTAAAATATATTTTAAAGTCCGGGACCTGTCAGGGAAACAGAAACCATTGTAGGTAGTACAAGCAGAGGGGATCTAACATACGTAATAAGAACATACGTAATGGATGATGTAAAAGCTTAGCAGGCAAATGGGCTGGTGAGGCAACCCAGATATGAGCAACACCTGGGAGCTACTGTGACCCTAAGGAAATGAGAAGGTGCTCGTGTCACCAAAGGCCAGAAGTCTGAGCTATCTGGTGTAAGCTAGACGCACAGAAAGCAAAGCTGTGTGGTACAGCTGGAACTGTGACCCTGTAAGAGAGCATTACCCTGGCTTCCCTCTTCCTCCTTCCTCTTATCCTCATCGGTGCCTCCCATTGATGGAACTTACCCAGAAATCGGTTGGCAAGGGAGCCTGGGAGATGTAGGTCCCACTGACAGAGTGGAGCAGGGGTAGGATCCAAGTGGAAACAGGCAAGGCACAGGGACACTTAAAAAAAATCTCCATGATGTTATTCTTTCTCTTTATAGGTAAAGAGTTGAGTTATTTTGGACAAGAGATAAGTGTTTTCAGGCAGATACGACCTTGTGTGCTTCTAAAGAATCTTAAGGGTTGCTGAAAAAATAATTAGTCCCAGGAAGTAACGTAACAACTCAGTTATTGAGCTGGCATCCTATATAATTAGGATGTGTGACCAGGAAAATTGGCTTCTGTTGAATCTGTATTTCACTATTTTTTGCTCTAGGAGCAGTTTATCAGTTTGGGTACTCAGAAAATAAGTTCCCACCCCGTCGATCCTGGGAAGTGTTGGGCATGATTGTGTGTGTGTGTATGTGTGTGTGTGTGTGTGTGTGTGTATACACATACACTAAGCTTGTCTCATCTACAACTGAAAGACTTGAGTCAATAACACGTAAGATGTACAAAGAAAGTTTTAAGGATTTCAGCCTTCTAACATGGTGCAGATGAGACTTTCCTTGACAGTTAAAGTAATTGCAGTGGAGCTAATTTTCCTTGTGCTACACACCATTTTAACTAGTGTTATTGGTTCGTCTGGGGTTTTCCCCCCACAGCTTCAGATAGGTTAGCACTGGGGGAGGGAGGTGAGATCACCTGATCCACTTTCTTCTATACTGGACCTGAAAAGTATTTTTTGTCTTCTAAGGAAGGTTGCTGCTGTTCCATTTAAAGGCAGAGCTTTCCAAGGTACTGCTAGTAGTTTTCTTCTTGATTATAAAATGTTTAATGAGTTACAAGATAGAAGTTTGGCACTTTCTAGAAGGGCTTTTTTTGTCAATCAGGTCACCTGCCTTTGGGCCCCTGCTACATTAATGGAATTGGTGGAACTAGGCCAGCAAAGGTTTTCAGTAGAGTGTGAGTATATTTCTCTTCAGGCTGTTATTTTCCACAGAGGTGACGGGGTAAGGGACTCTGAGTAAAGTTACCGTCTATAAAAATTGCAGATTTCATTGTTCTTCTCTTTCCTCCCAAAATTAATTTCCTCTTGGCAGGTACAATTCACAGATGTAATTAAAGTGTAATTTGGTATTCTAAAAAGCGTATCAGACTGCTTCCCAAAGTACCAGTTCTTTTCAGCCAGTCCATTTCGATTTATGAGGTACATCTATGCATTTTTTGAAGCCTCATGTTTAATAATTACAACACTTTGCTACTGTATTTGACTCTTCCATTTTCCAAACTTTCTCCTTCCCTACCCCACTCTTCTGGCTCCTGTATTTCCCCACAGGCTTTGTGGATGCTGGTCCATTGATGGCTGAACTGCAGGTCCCTTCCCAGTGGAAAACCCCAGAGATGAGCCAAATCTACCTTCAGCTGTGGCCATCCATCAGTGTAAGGTTGCCTGGCGGTTGTCTTCAGTTTGTCCAGCACTCCTCTCCCTTGCTCCCCCTCCCCCCATCCTCCCTCGTGTGTGGCTGAAACTTGCCCTGGAATCCCGCCTTTGTAACATGTCACTGGGTAGTAATAAGATTTTAATACCGCTGCTGCTTTTCGTTTTCAAGTAATGTTAAATAGTTCTCTGACTGTTTTTGTTGACCATAGCCCTCTTTTCCCCACCCAGTTTGTATATTTCTTATGGGTATTCCGGTTTGCTTTTGAATGCATATAGGATATGGTTTATTTAGAAAGTATTGGATTTCATAAGCCCAACTGGAGAATACTTTGTTGATTTTTTTTTTCTTAATTTCAAGTCAGAACTTTCAAAAATAAATTTCTTAATCTGAAAGACTGAGAACTGGATCCCTCAGGCACCATTTCATTTCTCCTCACCCAAAAAACAAATGTGTAATGTTCTCATTTTATGATGCGTTGAAAATAATAAAGCGAATACAGGAGTAAAGGAGGCCTACTCTCAGCTCTAGCTCATAAGCCTGGCCTACCGTAATGATTTGAGAAAATAGAGCACCTTCTCTTTTCCTTTTTTTTTTTTTTTTTTTTTTTTTTTTAAATTAGCATGCTGTCTTTCACAGCTAGTGATGGAAAGACCGTAAAATCCCCAAGCCTTTACTGGGGCCGCCTGGCTTACATCTTTAAGGCCTGCACATTAATCCTGCAACGTAACTTACTGAAGTACACTCAAAGTTAATTTTATTAAGCTTCTTCCTCTTTCCTTGCCTTACTGGAAGTCCCCCAATGTATAGATTTAGAAATGAATTCTCTAGAATTTCAAGCCTTGAGTTAAACATTTTGTCTTAATATTGTTTAGATGGTTGCTTTTCTTCTTCTGCCTTCAAAAAATAATTTGTTACAGAATTTTCTGTGTGAACTGGTAACATCTTATGCTGCAATCTAAAGATCGTGAAGGAGAGGGTGTCAGTGTCTTCTTGCTGATACTTTCCCACTTGCCTTATAATTGACACAAGCTCTTCGATGAATAATAGGAAGGACATTCCGTGCTCTTACCAGGATGCTTTTGTTCAAAGTAGCGATAAGCAGCGGTTAGTGGAAACCAATTTATGTGTGGCAGCTGATTTGAGAAAGAAAGAGTGAAAAAGATTTAGGCTCTTCTGCTATGTTGAAAGCATTTGTATTGAAAGAACAGCTGTTTGAAACTGGGGGCCCTGTCCCTCTGAAGGTAGGCCTGAGGAGTTTGGTTAGAGGAACTGTCTTAGACTAGAGGAGAATTGTGAGAAAAACTTTCCTGTAGTGTGAGTGCTGTGTGAACATCCCAGCTTGTATGTGAGAGAAGGAAAAATCATTCAATGCAGCATTGGAAGGAAGATTCCAGAGCAGTTCCTCTGAGCCTTCTGACTAGGTTCTGAAGCTGGTTTGTCTGATACGAGTGACTCAAATCAAAGGCCCATATTGTGGGCAGAGTAAAAATAGGGCTCAGTTTCATTAGACTTCTTTTTTTCTTTTTTAATTTTTTTAATGTTTATTCACTTTTTTGAGAGACAGAGAGCGTGAGTAGGGGAGGGGCAGAGAGAGAAGGAGACACAGAATCTGAATCAGGTTCCAGGCTCTGAGCCATCAGCACAGAGCCCAATGCACGGCTCAAACCCACAAACTGTGAGATCATGACCTGAGCTGAAGTCGGACGCTTAACCAACCGAACCATCCAGACGCCCCTCATTAGACTTCTTAATGCATTTAAGGAAAAGAAAAAATTCATCACCATAGACCAATTATTTTTTGTATTGTGGGATATTGGGGAGTGGGGAAGCAGGAAGGTCCTTATGCCTATTAGTTAAACATCTTTAAATGTTATTTTCTTTAAAAAACAAACTTTATTTTTTTTCCTGCTTTTGAAAATTACTCATATTTGTGAAAAAAATGATTGGGAAGTATGAAAAAGGGTAATGATGCAGAAGATATTTCACATAATCCCTATCACCCATTGTTTTACTTGAAATTATTCCATAATAATTTTATATCATTGTTTTGCTTAACACTTATCATAAGCGTATTTCATGACATTAAAAACATTTACGTATCTTTACTGTATTCCATCATTTGAATATGTCATTGGTTATTTAATTCTTGCCCAATTGTTGAACATTTGGGTTTTTAGTTATTCAGTATTATAAATAATGGTATAATGTAAATTTTTGTGTTGTTGTTAGACTCATGGGTTATTTGTGTGTTCAGAGTTGAGTGGTCACGTGGGCCCTCTAATTTTAAAATGTTGTCAGGGAGTCCTCTTGGCTGAGCCCATGCAGAGATGGCCTTGCTGTGGGGTTGTCATTGTGAACTGCTTCACTGCAGTAGACATCTGTTGAAGTGAGGAGTGGAGAGCTGCAGAGAATCCTGGCGTAACCATAAAGAACAAATTTATGGGACATGATCACAGCAAGATGGGCCAAGATACATTCTTTTTTTTTTTTTTTTAAGTTTTATTTATTTATTTTGAGAGAGAGAGAGAGCACACACACAAGCAGGAGAGGGCAGAGAGAGAGAGAGAGAGAGAGAGAGAGGAAAAGAGAGAATCCCAAGCAGGCTCCTCACTGTCAGTGTGGAGCTTGACTCAGAGGTCGAACTCACCACAAACCATGAGATTATGACCTGATCCAAAACCAAGAGTTGGACACTTAACTGAGCCACCAAGGTGCCCCCCAAGATATATTCTTATTTTATGCATAGTCTTCCACATTATATGCTTGATATATGGACATGTTGCTGTTCATTGATGAGCATCTTTTGTTGTTCATACAGCCCTCCTTCACTTAACCAGTCCACTGGGAAGGTAGATTAGAAGTCCTCCATTGGTAGAAAGGGGGTGA
Organism: Panthera leo; assembly: GCF_018350215.1. Lineage (NCBI taxonomy): Eukaryota > Metazoa > Chordata > Mammalia > Carnivora > Felidae > Panthera > Panthera leo. Next base: position 31,100,003 of record NC_056686.1, read on the forward strand.
TACTGCTGCATTTTTTGTTTGTTTTGCGGTAGATTTTTTTGGTTCTGTTTTAAGAGCTTTCCTTGGACTGTAAATTCCACAAGGACAGGGACTGTGTGTTCCATGTATGTCTGTATACCTAATGCACAGCATCTGGCGCACATTGGCCATGTCTCCATCACGAACACTATTATTCTGTTAATGTGTGTTCGGATCATATGCTTTTTTTGTTTTGGCTTTTGAAAGTCATCCTCATGCAGTTAACTCTGATGTTTGAAGACCTGTGACAGTCCAGGAAGCCGAGCAGGTGAATTTCGTGGTTGCTTTATTGTGGTTACTTCTTTGCGCCATCTCTTTCTTTTTTGTGCTTCTGGCATCTGTGCCGCCTTGAAAGAGGGAGCCAGTCACGAAGCCAGTACTCTGCCCTCTCAGTGGGAGGTTTTCGTGTGACACATCATCTTGGGAGAAATGTAGCATGGGGTGTGAAACAGGAGGCTGAAAAAGCACTCCTTTAGCCTTTTTGTGGAATGGGAGTAAATGTTTAGACACTGCTCTCAGGTGCTACAGAAATTAATAATAACCTTGCAGCAGTTTTAGAAGCTCTTCTTATACCCACTGGAACAGGTTTACTTAATTTGGAGAACCCTGCTTTAGCTGTTTTGAAGCTGCGATTTTTTTTCCTAGAGGCCTGCCCTGGGTTCCTCTACACACTGTTCCTTTTGCAGGATCTTTCTGTCCACACCGTTGACATTTGCCTCACCCCATTGCCCCACACTTTCTGACCCGTATCTCATTATGCCCAATTCTGAAACATCGAGTTTTGAAACATGGTAGTGAGTGTTTTCTTTTTGAAAGGGCAAATCTCTACCTTTTGCTCTCCTCCCTTAAGCCAGGACTGTTTAGATGACTAACATTCACCTTGCCACTGGACTGTCTGTACTTTGATCCCAGAATTCATTTCTAGTATGCTGTTTGTTTGAAAATGAAAGTTCTCTAGCTTGTTTGGATACAACTGTGATTCAGTTAAACTGGACCTGATTTTCCGTCTGTTTGCCATTGGTTGGGGATCCAGTGATGTGTTAGGAAAGCTGCTGCACACCGTTGCAGAGAGAAGGCCATGTGTCATGGTCTTACACAAGGGTTTGTTTGTTGACTCAGATTTTGTGTAAAGCCTCCTTCTGGGTGAAAGGCACAAGCTTCCCTTCAAATAATGGAAAGGCATATTCTGCCTGGCCACTTGTTCTGGAGCCCTGGTATGTTCCACTCTTCTCCACTTTTGGGCTTCTTTTGAGGAAGAGGAATGTGGGTAGGAAGAGGTGTGAATAAGCCTTCACACACAATCTCAGTTGTTGGGCATCCCAGTAGCAGAGAGTGAATTGTATGTTGTAATAGAAAAGAACATCTAAAGAACAGGGTATCAATTTAGCAACCATTATTGAGCATCTATGTGTAACACACTTTTGGGGGTATAGAAAGATGATTCTGGCTCCAGCCCAGCTGGTGATTTCTTCTATGAAGTTGGGTAAATGACTTGACCTCTCTGGGTCTTGGTTTCTCCATCTGTGCTTGGACTAGACAATCCTTATGGTTCTTTCTGTACTTAATGTTTATCTGTTTGTTACAGAACAAGAGAGAAGGCTTTTTCACAGAATTGATATATTCTTAAATCTCACGTGCTTCAGACTAAATGGCCTAGAAATAATTCCTGTAGAGAAGAACTTCTCAATATCAGCCCTATTGATATTTTGGCTACTTCTTTGTTGAGAGATTGTCCTGTGCCTTGTAGGATGTTTACCAGCTTCCCTGGCCTTGCCCACTAGATGCCAGTCATGACAGTCCCCACCCCCTGCCAATCGTGACAACTAAAAATGTCTCCAGACATTGACATTGCCTCTTGGGGGGAAGTTGCTACAGTTGAGAAGCACTGCTCTGAGGGCAAAGAGTGGTACTGTTTGAATGTGGGCTCTTCTTTCTTTTTTTTTAATTTTATTTTTTATTTTTTAAAATTTACATCTAAATTAGTTAGCATACAGTGCAACAATGATTTCAGGAGTAGATTCCTTAGTGCCCCTTACCCATTTAGCCCATCCCCCCTCCCCCAACCCCTCCAGTCACCCTCAGTTCTCCATATTTATGAGTCTCTTCTGTTTTGTCCCCCTCCCTGTTTTTATATTATTTTTGTTTCCCTTCCCTTATGTTCATCTGTTTTGTCTTTTAAAGTCCTCATATGAGTGAAGGCATATGAGTTTTGTCTTTCTCTGACTAATTTCACTTAGCATAATACCCTCCAGTTCCATCCACGTAGTTGCAAATGGCAAGATTTCATTCTTTTTGATTGCCGAGTAATACTCCATTGTGTGTGTGTGTGTGTGTGTGTGTGTGTGTGTGTGTGTATATGTATATATAACACATTTTCTTTATCCATTTATCCATCCATGGACATTTGGGCTCTTTCCATACTTTGGCTATTGTTGATAGTGCTGCTATAAACATGGGGGTGCATGTGTCCCTTTGAAACAGCACACCTATATCCCGTGGATAAATGCCTAGTAGTGCAATTGCTGGGTCATAGGGTAGTTCTATTTTTAGTTTTTTTGAGGAACCTCCGTATTGTTTTCCAGAGTGGCTGCACCAGCTTGCATTCCCACCAACAATGCAAAAGAGATCCTCTTTCTTCGCATCCTCGCCAACATCTGTAGTTGCCTGAGTTGTTAATGTTAGCCATTCTGACAGGTGTGAGGTGGTATCTCATTGTGGTTTTGATTTGTATTTCCCTGATGATGAGTGATGTTGAGTATTTTTTCATGTGTCGGTTGGCCATCTGGATGTCTTCTTTGGAGAAGCGTCTATTCATGTCTTTTGCCCATTTTTTCACTAGATTATTTGTTTTTTGGGTGTTGAGTTTAGGAAGTTCTTTATAGATTTTGGATACTAACCCTTTATCTGATATGTCATTTGCAAATATCTTCTCCCATTCTGTCGGTTGCCTTTTAGTTTTGCTGATTGTTTCCTTCACTGTGCAGAAGCTTTTTATTTTGAGGAGGTCCCAGTAGTTCATTGAATGTGGGCTATTCTTAATATCTATTTTCATTTTGTTCCTCTTCTGCTTATTACCTATCCTGGGGGTGGTGAATGAAGAGCAACCTCTTTGGTCAAGAGCTATATCACTCTTCTTTAGCTACTAAAGAAATTCTTCCAAAGAAGAAGAAATATGCATTTCCCAGCCAGTGGGCTCGGTTTGGATCTTCAGAATTATTTTTAGGATATGAGTAGATACTGGTTGTTGCAAAGAGGAAGTTAAGGCTTTAACCTGAAACAACCTAAAAAATGTAAAGAAGTAAGTGTCCCCAGGGAGTGAAGACTGTGACTTCTAGTGGATCAAGTTAGCTGTTGCTGCCTAAAGTGAGGTCATGAGTGATAGTTTAATCATAATATCAAATGTTGAAATATCAGGTCCACCTGGGAGATTTGGGGGTTTGTTTGTTTGTTTAAGATTTTATTTTTAAGTCGTCTCTATACCCACCGTGGGGCTTGAACTTACAACCCTGAGATTGAAAGTCCAGTGCTCTGCTGACTGAGCCAGCCAGGTGCCCCCACCTTGCAGACTTTGAAATGATTGCCTAGCTGTTAGCTCAGCCATCCCTCCCCTACATACCTCCTCCCCACCTCCTCCCTCACACCATTGAGGTAGTGATTGAAATGTACTAGTTCCCTTATGAGACCTAATTTTAATACTTGTTATTTTTGCTATAATATGTTGGGTTTTGGTTGAATGATTTTGCATTTGCCCCCAGTGCCATCTTTTCCTCATTTCTTATAAATCTACAGTCTTGACTAGGTTGGGTACAGAATGATGCTGTTGGCTGACTGGGGTAGAGTGTGTTTCGTGACCATCCTTGCTGGGATGCTGTGGGATCCCAAAGCCATGATTTAAATGCTTAAGCCTGTGTTGGTCCCTATCCCTCGGTCCTGGCAGGCTCTATGTTCCATCCCAGCTGAGCTTTTGCTGGAGTAATTGCCCACATAGAGCCTTCAAGCCAAACAATTGTTTGTACTGAGATAGTCTCACTGTTTAGCTCCTAATGAAACAATCTCCTTCCTGCCCCCAATGAAAGCAGCTATTTTTTATTTCTTCCCTCCCTTTTTGGAGACGCTGTATCTCAGCCCCCACTCTTCTATCGTATTCATAAATGCTTTAAGCAGGGTCTTTGTGCAGAGGAAATTGGCTAGAGCCAAAATATCATGGGCTAACTAGGAGACAAAGAGCAGTAAGGACACCCTTTCCCCAACTTTCTGTGTAGGAATATTTAAATTACCTTTGTGTGATTTTTCTGAGTAATAAGTGATTTAAACCTCAAGTCCACATAAGAAAAATACTAGGTTTTTTAACAGTATACTAAATTGGGCCGTTGTTACCTAAAGGAGCTCACAGAAATAACCAAAACTAAAAATAAAACTGAACCACAAAACAACCGTAGATGAGTGCCACAGGACAACAATAAGATGCTGTGGGAATCAGGGCAGGAAGGAGAAGAGGCTCGATTGGGAAAGTGGATGGAGCAAGATTTTCATAAAATGATGTTTTGTAAATACAAGTAATAGCCCAGATACAGCTATTTGTGAGAGATCTTAAGTTGATCAGAAAGTATGAGTAATCCAGTTTTCCTTATGCCCAAACTTTAGAATCTCCAGAATATGAATTCAGGGAGAGAATCCCAGGGAACTCCAGTGTGTCCTGCTTCTCTTTCCCACTTTGGGTAGCTTCTTCTGGATTATCAGTGCTTTCACATGTTGCCACGTCTACTCTAAAGCTCTGGCTCACATAGAGACACAGTCACTTCCTCTCATTCTTTCCCCTTAGCCCTGTTAACACTGTTTGGAACTTTGGGGTGCCTGGGTGGCTCGGTCAGTGAAGCATCTGACTCTTGATTTGGCTCAGCTCATTATCTCATTCATAGCGGTGAGATTGAGCCCTGCTCCAGCCTGCTTAAGATTTATTTTCTCCCTCTCTCTCTCTCTCTCTCTCCCTCCCTCCCTCCCTCTCTCCCTCCCTCCCTCTCCCTCCCTCCCTCTCCCTCCCTCTCCCTCCCTCTCCCTCCCCCTCCCTCTCCCTCCCTCTCCCTCCCTCTCCCTCCCTCTCCCTCCCTCTCCCTCCCTCTCCCTCCCTCTCCCTCTCCCTCTCCCTCTCCATCTCAAAAAAGAAAAGAAAAAAAAAAAGACTGTTTAGAACTTTGAGTACAAAGGGAGAATAAAAAAGGGACTTTCTTACAAAATATATACGAAACTAAAAAATAGTCGCCCTTTCAAAGTTTAATTGCTGATCCTACCTTGGCTTGTTTCTAGTCCCTGTTCTGCTTCCCAATTCTGAGGTCTCTGTGCCTTAGCTTTATGGGACCAGCTTCTTGATTACCTTGCTTGATTTCTTTTTTTGCTCAGCACCAGGCTCTCCTCCTTGTGAAAGGTGCTGTCTAAGGACCCACCACGCAGGAGTTTATGCTCTAGAGAACTTGACCTAGAGGTAAAAGCCAAAGTAGCCTTGTGCTGCTGCTCACTTAGGGCTCTTTTACTCATTTCTTAGTAGATAGGCATCCAGGCCTCTTCCTGAGGTTGTTGACATAGGAGACCTCATCCTCCGGGTTAAATTCAACACTCTCCAGAAAGAGTGGGGCTTTCCACTTGGAGGCCCAGCAGCATATGCCACAACTTGTACTGCTTTCTCAGGGAGCATTTATTTAACAAGAACTGTGTACACACTGGGTTTTTTTTTTTTTTTTAGAAGGGAAACTTTTATTTGGCTGCATGAAATTTAAAAACAGTTAAATACAAAAGCACATTCTTTTCTTCCTTTCTTTCTTCTTCATCTTTTTCTTCTTTTTAAAAAAATTTGTATTTATTTTTGAAGGAGAGAGACAGATCAAGTGCGAGCGGGAGAGGGACAGAGAGCACGGGAGGCATAGAATCCCAAGCAGGCTCCAGGCTCTGAGCTGTTAGCACAGAGCCTGACTCGGGGCTTGAAGCAACGAACCATGAGATCATGACCTGAGCTGAAGTCAAATGTTTATCCGACTGATAAACCACCTGGGTGGTGCCCCTCTTCTTCTTTTTAACAGCAAAACACATTCTTTTTTTTTTTTAATGTTTTTATTATTCATTTTTGAGACAGAGAGAGACAGAGCATGAGTTGGGGAGGGGCAGAGAGAGAGGGAGACACAGAATCTGAAACAGGCTCCAGGCTCTGAGCCATCAGCACAGAGCCCGATGCGGGGCTCGAACTAACGAGCTGTGAGACCATGACCTGAGCTGAAGTCAGACGCCCGACCAACTGAGCCACCCAGGCGCCCCTACAACAAAGCACATTCTAAAGTTTATTTATTTTTGAGAGAGAGAGAGTGCACATCTGCTCGAGCAGGAGAGGGACAGAGAGAGAGGGAGAGAGAGAATCCCAAGCAGGCTCCACACTGTCAGCATAGCTCGATCTCACAAAACATGAGATCATGACCTAAGCTAAAATCAGGAGTCAGACACTTAATCAACTGAGCCACCCAGGTGCCCCACAAAGCACATTCTAAACAAAATAACAAAGGTTATAAAGAAATTTAACAATTAAGAAACAAATAATTGTAAAATGTCAGTTCCCCTAATCTATGAAGTTAGAAGTAAATGGATATAAATATTACTAAATTTAGCTGGGGGTGTTGCTGTTTACTTTTTGTTTGTATTGCATGGTTTTTAAGACCAATCAATCAAAATTTACGGGGCACCTGGCTGGCTCAGTCAGTGGAGCGTGCGACACCTGGTCTCAGGGTCATGAGTTCGAGCCCCACATCGGGTGTACAGATTACTAAAAAAAAAAAAAAATAAGTAAAACTTAAAAAACAAATCAAAATTTGTTTGGATAAATATTAAGTTACTTTTGTAGATTTTTAAATACTAGCTCATTGCATTTTCTGTATTGTTTCAAGTGTCTCTACCTGGTTGTGTCAAACTTCAATTAATGGCTTAAGTAATAGTGGATATTTTATTACTGTCAAAGTGCAACAGTTATACTGCCCAATTCTAGAGAGTCCAATTAATTGGTAATAACGTGTTCCTAAGAATTCTATTAAGCACTGGCTCAGGAATTATAATGAGAGCAAATGTAGTATCAATTAAATAACAGCCATTTCCTAAAAAAGAGGTAAATCGAAATTACTTTTAAAGAGAGAAATAGGCAAATGTCCTGCTGTGGTTGTGGATGCTCAGGAGGCAACTGCTGCTGAAGCTAAATCAAATTTGCATGTGACCCTCAGGCCTCACAGTTTAACCCTCTTCATTCCTGGGAAACCTGATGAAGGGAAAGCGTGCCCTGACCCTCTCAGGCTTCTGCTTGATGAATTAGCCACTTGGGAGAAGTTGGAATTTAAACTTTCTGTGAGCCAGTATTTGTCTGCTGGGACCATTTTCTTTTCTTAGCTCATTGAGCTTTCCTCCCAGTCGACAGGGATGCCAACCAACTTTGTTGAGCTTTTTTCTCATGGAACATAATCCATCTTTGGCAGAGGAAAAATATTTCTTTCCAGTTCTCTCTCAAGGTCTTTGGCCCTCTTTCTGTAGGAGTTGCACTTCTGTTATACACTGCTGATGTTTTGTACACTTTGGGAAGTTTCTTTATTTCTAAGCAGTAAGTTACCTTGTTAATGAACCTTCTGCATGTTTCATTATATGTTCTTGCTGTAGTTGCCTGTCCGTTTGGAAATTTCACTGGACCTGCAGGCTCTTGTTTTCGTTTGACTTTCTTCACATAATTGTTTAAATGTTCCTGGCTTTTCTCCTTCAAGCCTTTTGAAAGGGACATTTAAGGTAACGGCATGGATGAGTTTCTTCAAATTGCCTTTGGACTCATAGTCTAGGTGGTCTCCATTTTCTGATCCACTCTCTTTGTCTAATCCCAAATTGCTGTCATTCGCATAATATTCTCTAGAGAGCAGGCAGGTTTATCATTTCCAGCACACTTCAGTCATAGATTTTTAGCTGGCTCTCTGTATCATTTACAACTTATTTCATTTGCGTCTTTGAGTTTTCAAGCATTTTTTTTTCCTCCCGTTCCCGTACTCTGCTTCCGTCCTGCGGTTTCTTGGAAAAGCAACTCTAGGCTTTCCTGAAGATGCGTGTTTTCAACCACACCATCCGTTCTTTCCCTCTGAAGTTGTTCTACATTCTTCTGAGATGCTCTTAGTGTTTTGGCACCAGTCTCTAGGAATTGGAGAGATTTCAATGTATCTTTGAGTGACCGTGTGTGTCCTCGAAGGCAAGCTGTCATCACTGCATGAAATGAAAGTTTAGGGGGCTCACTTTTCTATTCTTTTTTTGAGAAAGCCTATTGTGTGTTAAAGTGAAGAGGTGGATATATTTAGATTTGTATTTTTTGTCATACTCTGTGTTTATAATATCAGAAGACTAGCCTCCACTGGAGCCATCAGCTTGTGCAATCAGCCTAATCTTCTCCTTGACTTTATGAGATTCTTCAACCCCGGGCAGAAAATCTTTTGACTAACTCTTTTCCTCTCCTTAAAATATGTTTGTTCTTTACTATAAAAACAGTCATAGCAGCACATACCAGAACCTCCCAGGGAAACCCCAAGAGACTTGGGCCTTGTCTCAAGCTTTCAGACAGCACCACCAAGAACAGCTGGTCCAGGACTGGCTGGAAAGACACTTTGTGGCAGTCAGGAGGCCCTCTGTTTGGAATCAGGGACTTACCACGCCCAGGAGTCCCTCTGTCTGTGTCCTGTCCCTGAGTGTGAAAAAGGCCTCTGGGTGTCTATGGGTAGGATTGACCCTCCAACATTTCTCTGTGAGGCTGGAACATAGCAGCTGGCACCTGTGTATATGGTTTTAAGGGGGGAGTGATGTCTTCATTGGCATATATAGGTGAAGAGAGGGGTAATAAGAATTGATTCTAGAAGGGCCCCGATCAGGCAAGAATTTAAGCCACACTTAGGATTTTGGAGTTCACTTGACCACGAAGGTCCAGTTACATGTCTTTGAACGGGGTAATGACATCATCAGAACATACCTTGCCAGAATGTCCTTTTCGGAGGGGGGGCAGGAAAAAGGCCAAACTAGGACCCTGCCCTTTCCCTTCTGAATTGTTCTGAAGACTTGAATAATAATGGTACAGGTTGGTTGATTTGGTAGTTCTTTATTACCAGTAAGATCACCTAAGTATGCACTAGTTATCTACTGGCAGATAGGATGAGTTATATAGCCTAACCTACAGTGAATCCCTACCTACTATGGACCAGGAAAATAAGACTGGGGTGGACCTTGAACCTACATTTACTAAAAGTTAACTGCCCTTCCTATAGTCTTTTCAGAGTATAATCTGAGTATACTTTTCAGAGTATAGTCTTTTCAGAGTAGTTCAGTGAATTTTAGAGATACTGTTACTACATTTTAGAAGAGGTAGATTTCAGAGATACTCTAATCTAGGTAAGGAAATTGACTCTTGGAGAAGTGAATTGACTTGCCTGAAGTCAAACAGCTGATTTTGTGGTACAGCTTAGATAACCGATATTTTTAGCTCTGTGGATAGCAGGGGCTAAGTAAATAACATGAGATATGTACAAGCATGTTTTGGACTAGTTCAGAGCAATTACTGTTTTTGCTAGGATTTAAAGGAAATGAATAGCCACTGTATAGAGTTGCTGAGGAAAGTTGCTGCACTCAGCTATAGACATGTGCCCTGTTTTGGGCCCTTTGGCTATGTAATTCCTATAGGCTCTTTTTCAGTTGTATTTAATTTTTTGGTCCTCCCTTGCCCAGGGCTGAGCAAAGTCCAGGCAAATCCAGGTCTGTAAGCACTGCTGACACGTACAGAAAGATGAAGAGTGTCTGCTTCCCTACTGATTTCTTAGCTTTAATGTCTTTAGAGAAAAGCCATTTTAAGTTGACCAATCATTTCATCAATGAGTACTTAGCAGTGTTGTACTTCACTAACCTTTTTCTGGTTACCTGGTAGGAGGATAATGTTGCTCTGCTTCATCTCCACTGATGTCATAGCAAGCTGATTGCTGTCTCTGTTTTATCACTGATGTCCTGAGTTGAGTTGGTTCACTTATCTCATATTTTGGTTGAGTGTATGACAGCTGCTATCTTCTACTAGAATCTCCAAACTTCCGTCTTTATCTTGCGTGTCTTTTTTTTCAATGTTTATTTATTTTTGATGGAGAGAGACAGAGTGGGAGTAGGGGAGGGGCAGAAGAGAGGGAGACACAGAATCCAAAGCAGGCTCCAGGCTCTGAGCTGTCGGCACAGAGCCTGACATGGGGCTCGAACTCACGAGTTGTGAGATCATGACCTGAGCGGAAGTCAGATGCTTAACTGACTGAGCCACCCGGGCGCCCCATATCTTGCACGTCTTTATCTTGCATACCGTGTTATTTTATGTAAATATGAGAGGAATGTAGATGTAGCACCAGGAGATAAAAATGCAGAATAATGGGACTCAGTATAAGGCATCTCTAATAATGAGTGCCATCTAACAGTAAAAGTGACTGTCTTTTGAAATGGTATATAACTGACTTAGCACTGGAGTTGTTCAAGGATGACCCAGGTGGTCACCTGAAGAAGGATTGCCCACATTCAGTGAGGGCTTAGACTTAGTGACTTCTGAGGTTCTTTCTACCTCGGATTTCCCAAATTAACATTTCTTGGGGACTATTTACCTTTATTCTCTAATTGCTCAGAAATGTTTAAATTTGCTTTGTCTCAAACATTTAAAAAGCTTAACTTCCGTTTTTCTTTCAAATATATGAATGTGAATGGTGTCTCATTTTGAAAAAAGGAAATAACATTCTTGCAAGAGAGACCAGATGGAAAGGAACTTCTCTTGCAGAACATTCTGAGAGCAGAGGTTGATTGAGTAAGCCCTTGTTCTGATGTGCTGGTTCCTTAAAATGTTCGTGCTTACAGAAGTTCAAAGTTACTGTTTATTGTTATTTTGGAACAAGGAACTAAGTGAATTCTCTCTTGTATAGGTGAAAATAGGCTGGTAGACATACCTCTCAGCAGACTTACTTAATTTCTCCAAGAAGCACTGGCCTTTCTGTGTATTCTTCTTCGTAGTGAAACAGGGGGTGAAGGGATATGGTGAGTGGAAATGAGGTAACTATCATTAGAATTGTTCTTAAAACAATCACTGCATCTTCATCACTTTGCCTCCCAAATTTCATGTTGGAGTTAATGACAGGCCAAGTCAAAGAGAAATAACCTGTTTTCAATCCAGAGTTTGTTGATTTGGCTTCTTCCTCATGTGTGTATCACATTCAAACCAGTTTTCAGTGCCGGTCACAAGCTCCGTGAACTGAATTTGACTCAGTTCTTTAAGTTCATCGAGCCTTAACATCTTCATAAATTGATTGTCTCATGTTGCATCTTCAGAACCATTGAATGCCAAGCAGGAAGGAACCCCACCGTTACCTACAAATCAGCTAATAGAACTATGATAGTAGAAGAGATCATGCAGGGATCATGTCTCTGCCGTCCCGGAGAAAGGATCATCCAGCCTCTGCTTGAACACCTGCACTTAACTGGATTCTGCCATTTCAGGATAGGCTGCATTTGTTTTCACACAGCCTTAATTGTTTCAGAACTCTTCCCCAGAGTGTGCTAAAATCCACTTCTACTCACTGGTGCTAGCTCTGCCTTTGGAGCCTCACCAAAGTAACTTAATCCCTTTTCTGTGTGGTAGCTTCACCTTTAAGGTGTTTGAAAACAGCTCCCTTCATTTTGCAAAACAGGAAAAAAAATTATATTACTTTTATCTTATTGATGACTTCATTTAAAAAAATATTAGTTGGGGCGCCTGGGTGGCGCAGTCGGTTAAGCGTCCGACTTCAGCCAGGTCACGATCTCGCGGTCCGTGAGTTCGAGCCCCGCGTCAGGCTCTGGGCTGATGGCTCGGAGCCTGGAGCCTGTTTCCGATTCTGTGTCTCCCTCTCTCTCTGCCCCTCCCCCGTTCATGCTCTGTCTCTCTCTGTCCCAAAAATAAATAAAAAACGTTGAAAAAAAAAAATTAAAAAAAAAAAAATATTAGTTTTGGATACACTGGTTGCTTGCATTGTGCTAAGTATTTGGGGTAAATGATGAAGGCGTGTGGTCCTTGCCTTTTAGAGCTCACATTCTATTTAGGGCAAGAGAGACCGTAAGCAACTAGCTATAATAAGATATTGAGTATTAGAAGAGCAAAGTACATAGACACTATTAGCCATAAATAAGGTCGAGATTTATTCCATTAGAGAGCTTCACAGAGGAGGTGGCATTGGACTGGATTTGAAGTTTGTGAAGCAGGGAATGAGAAGAAAGCCATTCCAGGTAGGAAGAATGGTGTAGGCAAACAGGTGTGAGCGCGTGGCAAATTTCAGAATGATGATTTCCTCAGCATGTATAAAGCACAGGCTTTTAGAGGGCTTTATCTGTCATGTTAAGGAGTTTCAAACTCTCTTGCAGCCAATAAGGAGGCATGGATGGCTGTGCTGTTTTTAAAATACCTGTACTGTTCTTTCTCATCACAGAAGTAACACAGGTTCATTGCAAACCATTCAGCAAGTACATAAAAATATAGAGAAGGAAATAGATATTTCACAACGCTACTCCCCAGAAAAAAATATCTTTTGGTATTTTACATATTAAAATATTAAAATTAAAATATTATCTGCTGTCTGCTCTTGTGGCACTTACAGTCTAGTGGAAAAGAGGTGGTACACAGCTGCACAAATAAAAACATGACAAAATGTTGTACAGCTTAAGAAACTAAAGGGTAAATGAAGGTTTATAATCTTTAAAAAGTCCTTATCTTTTACTGACTTACACCAAATCATGTACAGATCAAATGGTATAATATTTGAGATTTGCTTCAAAATGTTCCACGGTTGGGAGAAAGGGAAAGTGTGTGGGAGTATAACTGAAAAGACATTGGCCAGAGGTTGATAATTGCAGAAGGTGGTGGTTAATTATACTCTGCTTTTGTGTGTTTGACACTGTCTGTAATAAAATGCAAAAACCAGAAGAAAAGATGGAAGAGAGATTATTCTCTGGTTTTGATTGGGAGGCCGAGGAGTTCCTTTGAGGAAGAAACTTTTCAGCTGAGATCTTTGATAGATACAGGAGTTGACCGGGCTATAAGTGGCAGATGGTGGTTGGGGAGAGAGCTTTTTAGGCAGTGGGGTCAGTGTGTAAAGGCCAAAAGCCACGTAAGGAATGTATTAGTGCTTTGAGGAAATGAAAGAAGACTGGTATTGGAGTTGACAGACTGGGGAAGTAGGCGTGGGCCAGATCACGTGGACTTTGGAGACCATGTTAAGGATTTTGTTGTTTAATCCCACAGTGAGAGAGGGAAGCCTTTCACAGAAGGGTTTTACGTGGCCCTTTACAAAAGGTCCCTTTTGCTTCTCTAAGAGTTCAAGCTGGCTGTTTTGTGGAGAATGGTTTTGGTTTGGGGCTGGAGGAGAAGAGAACATAAAAGTGGGGAGGCATCAGGAGGTTATTGCACCAGTCCAGGCAGTCTGGAGACTTTGTATTAGAGAAATAGGGTTGCCGATGAAGAGAAGGGATACTGAACTGAAAGATATTTTGATCTTGGTGATGATGTAGATATGGGGATAGAAGGAGAAAAGTGTACATTTCTGACTGATGCAATTGAATGGGTGGAGGTGTAACTGACTAAGACCCTAAGAAGGATGGAGGAAGAGCAGGTTTTGTGTCAAGACTGAGAGCTCAGTTTGGAATATGCCATTCAGAAAATTTGCACCAGTTAACATTTTCACACCTATATATGAGACACGTGTAAAGTTAATATTCGGGCTTCTGATCTGTACAGGTTTAAGTTTTAGAAAGATTCTGGGGTGCCTGGTGGCTCAGTCCGTTAAGCATCCAACTCTTGATTTTGGCTCAGGTCATGATCTCACAGTTCATGATTTAGAGCCCAGTCCAGCTCTGCGCTGACAGCACATTCCGTCTTCCTCTCTCTTCTGCCCCTCCCCTGCTCGTTTGCAAGGAGGTGGGGAGGAATGTTCAAAATAAGGACTCTCTCAAAATAAATAAATAAACATTTTTTTTTTTTTTTAAAGAAAGTTTATTCTGGCGGGAGGCTGGAAACCAATTAGTCTGTGAGCTCTTTGAATCTGGGGATCTCATCTGTACTGTCTCTGCCTTTGTATCCCTAGTACTTAGGTAGGCAGAGTGTTTGGCACATAGTAGGTACTCAGCAAATAATGCTCCAAGAATGAATGCTTATAGGTTTAGGTAGAGATTGATAGATTCAGGGAGTTTCCAGGGTAGATTCAACAGGGCTTGGATGGAGTAAGATGAAAGAGATTTTCTTTTCCTTGACCCTTCCTGTTGAAGAGCTTTTCAACAGTTCCATGATGCTAACAAGTCTCCCTATGGGTAGCCATCAATTTATTAGTGTGTTTTTCTTTTTTGGGGGGGGGAGGCAGAGAGAGAGAGAATCGCATGAGGGGCAGAGAGAGAGAAGTGTGGGTCACCCGAAGTGGGGCTTGTGCTCACCTGATGTGGGACTTGAACTCATGAACCGTGAGATCATGACCTAAGCCCAAGTCAGATGCTTAACAACTGAGCCACCCAAGCACTCAGTGTGTTTTTCTTTTGCTCAATATTTATTTGTTTGGAACTCTATAGGTTAGAGATCAACAAGCTGTAATTATCATAATAGTAGCTTCAAGCTATCTGTAATTCTAGTTTTCTTCTCTCTGCTGACTTCTCAAGCCCAGAACCCACTAAGGCTAGCAGCTTTGGTGGTGGGGGAAGTTGGAGTAGCAAAAGAAATTTACAGCAGGGCAGCAGTAGTTGGTATGTAGAACCTGTCCAGTAGTTGAACGTAAATAGTATTTAATTACATGCTTTACATTTTACAAATGGAAACATAAGCCCTAGAGAGACTTGTCAAAACACATGCAACTAGTCAGTGTAAACCTAGATTTCCCCGATACTGGCCTAGTACCAACTACAGTCAAATTCTTGGTAGATCAACCAAATTCATATACTTTTTAAATTTTCATGATTGCTTATTGCAGAGTGATTGCATTTAATTTTAACACTGTTTAATGCTTCCAGAGTCTGCTGTGAAGCACCTGTGGAATATGTTCACTTATCCATGACCTTGTTCTTGTGTTGTGCTAATTACTATCAATTTATATTGCTTTTCTATTTTGTTTGTTTTCAAAATAGTTCCGAATATTGCCTCTCAGAGTCTCTCTCCATTTTCAGCTTCGGAGTGGTATCTTTTGTATTTTCTCCTTCATTGCCATGACCAGTGTGTATCGAACAATGAAGTTTACCAGATTTAAGTAGGCAGGCCTTGGTAGCACCAGTACCAGGTACTGTGCAATCCAAGCGTGTCGGGTTGACAGTTTTGGGCCTTTGCATGTATCATGAAGACATGTGTGGGCACAAAGGCAGGGTGGGGGAGTCAAGCAGAGAAGGGGAATAGGTGGGGGTTTAGATAGCGTATTTTCAAAGAATATTTTCAGGGAGATGAAGCTGGTTAAAATTTCATGTGTTTTAGAAGATTTGAAATGGGATCCAGGGTAGATTTCTTCTTTGGGGTATTTAGTCAGTCAATTTTGGTTCTGACATTTTAGGACTGGAACTCATATTCCTGTCTAAAAAGAAGCATTCTGTGATGGGGCATAGTGTTCGTATATGTATACGAATGAGTTAACCAGCCTTTACAGTGAAGATGAGTGGGAGATGGGTTCTGGAAATCTCATTCTGTACCATGTTATTACGTGGGGCTCTCTCATATTGTCCGTCTGTATTCTGTGAGATACACATTTTACAGATGAAGAAACTGAGGCTTAGAAAATTTAATTATCTCTGAAGGCTGCACAGCTAATAATTGATGGAGCTGACATTCAAACCAAAGTTTTTTCTGGCTGTATAGATTGTACTTTTAATAACGACACCTTTCCCCTACATTTTCAGCCATATAAAGTAACTTTTGTCTTTTGTCTTTTCCTCTTCTGCAATTTCATAATCTTTTATGGAGCATGCAGTTATTGATTAGTAAATCTAGTGGCTGAACACTAAAGGATGCTGAGTGGCCAAGTTAGAACTGTTACTATTTCATTGGGAAAAGGTTATGGAGAGATGTGGGAGGGGAGAAGAGGAGGCTGTCCTCTGACTTTCATGAAAATATTATTGCCTGCATTAATTATTATTGTCTCTGTACTGAGGCCTCGTCAGTGGCTCCAGAGTATTCTGGAATGAGAGCTGGAGAAAGTCCACAGCAGTGGCAGTGACTTAGATGATTGGGAATCACCCTCTGGACTTAGAGCCAGGAAGCAAACGGCAGAACATTCCACAGCTAACTTTTAATTAGTGTTGTGGCTTTTGATTGTGTTAGGAAACAAATATATTTTAACTATCTCGTCATTAGTTCTAGAATCTAGAGCAAAGAGAAAATGGTAAAGAAACATGAAATGTTAGCTTTTGGTCCCCCTTTTTCTTTTCTTTTTCTTTGTTTTTTTTTCTTTGTTTTTTTTTTTCTTTTTTTTTCTTTTTTTTTTTTTGTTGTTTTTTTTTTTTTTTGAGAGAGAGAAAGTGGGTGCATGTGCAAAGTCGACGCAGGGCTTGATCTCACCGCCCTTAGATCATTACCTGAGCCAAAATCAAGAGCCAGATGCTCAACTGACTGAGTCACCCAAGCACCCTTGGTCCCATTTTTAATCCTATATAACTTAAATTTTATCTGAATTCCTTTATGAAAACTATAGCCCAAAGTAGACACACCACACCCTTAAGAAACCACATTCACATCTGTTTAGGCTTTTCATTTTGTTTTTATATAGCTCCCTGCCACTGAAAGATGTGTGTTAATGATTTGTGTGTGTTAACTATATGGCAGGCCTACTATGCAAATCAATCTAGGGGTTTCAAGGGGCTGAAGATCAATCTGAGCCTATCAAGATAATAGCAGTAAGACGTTATTGGGATAAAATCTCAGGCAGAGAACACCACCTGGTGGTTATAGGGTGGATTTGAGCTTTCTGCATTTGTAGTATTTTTCAGAATGTCTGAATGCTATAAAGAAATTACATTCTTATTTATAATAATGGTGAATTCAGATTTCTAAGAATAATTTTCTGCCATACGATTCTAGCATTGCTTCATTAAAACTGCTGTCAGGGGCGCCTGGGTGGCTCAGTCAGTTAAGCATCCGTCTTCGGCTTAGGTCATGATCTCATGATTTTTGAGTTCCAGCCATGATGGGCTCTGTGCTGACAGCTCAGAGCCTGGAGCCTGCTTCAGATTCTGTGTCTCCTCTCTCTCTGACCCTTCCCCGCTTGCACTCTGTCTCTCTCTCTCAAAAATAAATAAATATTAAAAAAAATTCTTTTTTTAACCCTGCTGTCAAAACCTGCAGACCAACCAAGTGATTGTGTCTGGCAGAATTGAAGTCTGGTGCCCTTGGTTCTTCCAAACACAGGCCCCATTTATCTCTGTAAAAAATCAGTGAGTGTCTTTTCACTCTTCAATGCAACCTCTAACTGGGATAGCGTGCTTATTTTATGTGGCAAATTTCTTCTAGTGGAATGACGGAGAAAGAAATATTAGTGACTTTCAGTAATTTTTTTGGCGGGTATCATATAAAAGCAAGTTGTTTCTTTCCTGTATAAAAATTATAAAGAGGAGTTTGATGATTTTCCAGAGTGATTATTAGGATGAGCAAAGTTGGCAAGTTCTTTTTATTAAAATTTATATCTGAGATTTCTTTTTTATTGCAATAAGCATCTTTATTATTTGACAGTCTTGAATTGAGATAATTGTGTAGTTGGGTAAAGTAGGGACATCAGCTCAAAGGGAAAGGATGCTATTAAGTTAATCAGGATGCATATTTTATAGGCCTGGTGGGGAAGGGAAGATAATAAAGTTTTAAATTTCAGGTTGAGACTTGGGCTGGCATGGCATGTCTGTATCTTTTTTCCTAGTAGGAAAATTGAATCCAGGCCCCACCACCATTGAAATGTTTCTTGAGAGAAGGTTATTCATGTAAGCTACTAAATAGAATGTGACATGAATTTGCACTTTTCCCCTGGGATATTTTTTTATATAAGTAACAGTATAGTAACTCTGCATTCTAACAGTCATGTTCTCAGACACTGTACAAAGCCACTCCATACACAAATGCCCACATATTGTATAATTCCACTTACATAATATATCCAGAATTGGCAGATCTATAGAGACAGAGAGAGATTTGTGGTTGCCAGGGGTCTGGGGGGGGGGGGGGGGGGGGGGCGGGAGGAGTTGAGAGGAAATGGGGAGTGCCTGTTAAGGAGTTTATTTCTTTTTGGGTGATTGAAATGCTCTGGAATTAAATAGTGGTGATGGTTGCACAACTGTGTGAATGTACTAAAAAAACACTGTACTGTACCCTTAAATTTAAACTAAACTTAAAAAAAAAGTGTCGATCCATGGAGAAGTGAACAAAATCAATAAAAAAAGGTGAATGTGGTAACAATTCTCTCATTTATGTTCTAGCAGAAATGTCTGATAATCTAAATATTCCAGCTTGGGCCTTGAATGTTGTTTTAATTTGTATTTTAATGCCCTGTTCTCGACCTTCACAGGGCCACGATGGGCCTCCTGGAACATTGGTGTATTCATCTGCATTCGATGTGCTGGAATCCACAGGAATCTGGGGGTGCACATATCCAGGGTAAAATCAGTTAACCTCGACCAGTGGACTCAAGAGCAGATTCAGGTACTTAAATAGCCCAACAGTATGTCAGCTGCTCTCATATTTCCATGTAAGAGCAGTTCCAGATGAATTTCAGTCAGACTGGGCACAAAGGTGAAAATAAAGGAAAATTTAGTTGTCAAACACATATGTCAAATTCTTATACCTTAATAGAGAAATTTGTAATCTTTATAGTTAAGATACAAGTTATTCTACTTATATTTTACTTTCTTCAAAACATAGTCTATGGTCTAGGATCCCATGGGTATACCCCCAAGGTATAAAGGGGATCTTTGGATTATTTTATGAGACCCCTAGCATTTGCAGATCTAACATTTGTAGTTTTAGATAGTCACACACACACACACACACACACACACACACACACACCCTCCAACTTCTAGACTTGCAATATTTTATTGCTAAAATGTCTATGCAAATCTTGCTTGCTGTTAGGTTGTTGGGCTGGGGATGAGATACTTAAGTTAGTGAGACTAGATGGCTTAAGATCTGCACCGTGATATGGCTTCATTGTTGTCTATTTTCTTCCTGCTTTGAAACTTTTAAACGTAATTAAATTGTTTTTTCTTTTTTGGGGGGTGGAGAAAGGATCTAAAGAAAACAGTTGCTAAAGTTGGCAATAGAAATAAGAGGTTATTCTTAACCAGAAAATGGCTTTAGAAATTAGACTGCTTTTATTGATTCAGTAAAAGTCTAAAAGATTAGTTGTATTTTTCAGTTACACTTTATTTTATCTTATGGAGGAAATTACATGCCATAGAGGTATTTGGGAATTTGAAGATTTAAAAACTCTTGGGATTTGTCCCTCACAAGTGCTAAGGAATCTATTTCAAAGGCCTCATGGGAAACACATTTATTGGTAATAAAGCTGAATAGATTAATTAATAGTATAAACTCAGAATTGTAGTTATTGCCCAATTATTGCCTGCCTGATTTGGTACTGATTATTGCCTATCAAGTAGACATTTTGATTGGTAGTTAATGTGTCTTGGGCCCTCAAATGGGATCTTGAATTATTACTGAATTAAATGCATCTTGTCAGATGAATCTTTCAAGAAAAAGAACTCGGGGAGGGAGGTGGGAACGACAACCATGGGGGCAAATGGTTGGCAGTGGAGAGAATGGTGTTCTGGAAATCAGGTGTGCACGTAGATCTTGGTTCTGCCATTGTTTGGTTGGTCCTTCAGTTGTAAAATGCTGCAGTTGGGTGAGTTTTCCAGTTCTTTTCTCATCTGACATTCCATGTGTCCCCATCTCTTTGATTGCAGTGCATGCAAGAGATGGGGAATGGAAAGGCAAACCGACTCTATGAAGCCTATCTTCCTGAGACTTTTCGGCGACCTCAAATAGACCCGTATCTTTTTTGGAGCAACTTAGAAGGCTGAGTGGTATTTTGGTGTTTGGGGAAAGTCACACAAGACTCAAGCCCCGTGATCTGACTGGGCCGTCTCCATGTGGTTTAGTCAAAGTCTTTCTTTCTTCTCTCCTGCCACCAACACATACAAAAAGCATATGTGTACTTTCTGATGTCGGAATGGTGCTGTCACATGGGGAAGATTCATTCAAGAATTAAGACTGCAGTAGTTCACTGAATTCTCCCAGAAAGTGACATCTCTGATAGTCTTGGCATCTCTGAAACTATTGTGTGCTGAAAAGAGTAGATTACTGTGCTGTATTGAATCAGTAAAACTACCATTCATTTGTAAATGCCTTTTCTGTGTCCTATGTGAAAGAATTAACTGTTACTGACTAGCTAATCAATAACCTTCTTCCCCTGTCAACAGGGGATAGCACCCTACTCACAACACCAAACCCCCTAAAGGCAGTACTTCTCAAATGTGGTTTGTAGACTGTCTCGCTAGAATTTTTCCTTTTGTTGGGTGCAGTAGGAACCTGTTAAAATGTAGATTTGGGGCCCTGCAAAAGATATGCAGCAGAATCTGGTAGTGGGGCACAAGAGTTAATAGCTTTAAGGGCACTCAGTTGCCTTTATTTAAGGCCTATTGACCTAAGCGTTTTAAAATAGATAATTGACTGCTGTACCAGTATTCTAGAAGAGCCACAGGTTCCTCTGATGTCCATGTGAAGAATAATCCCATTTGCTGCTATCATTACCCTGAAGGAAAGTCATAGGAAATGGCAGTAACGGTGAAGGAGGCATTGTAAGGTTTTGGTCAGGGAAACTGCATGTGAAGAAACAGGAACCATATGGAGAAACCAGGCAGGAGGGAGAGGGGAGAACAACATTACACTGAATACAGATTGACCTATTGTAGTCATACTGTAGGAAGGATTTGTTTGACTTATCCTTAATAAGCTTTCTGCAGAGCTGTCGAGGGATTTATTCGAGATAAATATGAGAAGAAGAAATACATGGACCGAAGTTTGGACATCAATGCCTTTAGGGTTGGTTATCAAGCTTTGTTCATAATGAGTAGTGTGCTTATTAATCAGGCCAGGGAAGAATTTGAGAAGAGCCACTGAAATACTCCAAAGCCATTTTTAAAAAGTAGAAAAAAACCAATTATTGGGTCAAGACGATGAAATATGGAGCAGACTTCTGCATCAGGGACAGATAGGGCAAATCATTAGTGAGTTCTTTGCCTTGATCTGTATTTAGGTGTTAGTGATTCCTACTTCCAAATTGTTTCTTCAAATGGACATATTAGGCATACTAGATCAAACAATAATATGTGTAAACATGTGTGTGTATATATGCATTTTTTTCTGTAAATGACGTCAACAAAATTAATGAAATCACGAGTTTTTCTTCAGTTTGGCCAGCATGTATTTCCAGTGTGTTGATGGGCTAATTGCCAGTGGGACCCTGTTCCTGAGAAGGGTTTTAGGAGGAAACTTCTGGTTGCCAAGCTCGCTTTCCATCCTAGGCATGTGGTTAGAATCAAATACGATGTCTGACAGCTAGGGCAAGTATAATATACAAGAGGAAATACAGCATGGTTTCTGGAAGAAGAAGATAGGTCTGACTAATGACAGCTAAAGGAGAACCAATATAATTATTTAGACCTAAAAAAACTTTTGACAAGATTCTACAGTAAATTTGCTTAGGAATAATTGACTATTTCTTTGCAGAAGTATAGAGAAGAGAGTATGGGATTCTCCAGCTCTCGCACGCACGAGCCCTGTCTGTGTCTGTCTGCCTGTCTGTCTGTCTGTCTATCTATCTATCTATCTATCTATCTATCTATCTATCATCTATCTAGTTTTGCATTTTAATGGGGGATGTACTAGCCTGTGAAATCACTTAAATTTTCACAGGGCTCTAAGTCCTTCCAGGCAATTTAAAGTCAAACTAATTGGAACATACTCCAGATTGATGTTTTGGGTTTGTGTGAAAAGGGCCATCAACTTGTAGGTGAGTTTCAATGTAGGCAGGGAAGTGCAAGGTAATACATTTAGTTGGGTAAAGATGATTCCTTCTGAACTCAGTGTGAGGGACTCTTACTTGTGGTCATCCAGAAAAGGAACCTGGAATTTATCCTAACTGTTTCAAGAAAGAATTAACCCAGTGTATAGCCACAGCTTGGATGGCATCATCAAAAAGAGTTTGGAACCAAAACACACACATCTCCTTTTATTTGTAGAAAACTATGGTCTGCTTAACTCTGTTAATTGTACCAAAAGATAAGAAATCATACAAGGTCAGAAAAGAGTATCTGAGACAATCCAGAAGATGGGGGAGGAGGGAAGAGTGGCCGTATGAAGATAGTGTTCATTCATAATTATGTTGCTGCTGTACTGTACCCATGTAAACAGCCCGTTTTAATCACGGAATGTTTTCACTTAGGAAGGAAATACCTCCTGTTTACCAAAAATCTCTTCCAAAAATTTTTTATTTGATGTACTTAGTTTTAAAAATATCCTTGTGAAGATTTATATGCCAAGAATTAATATTTGCTAAGTGAAGACAGTATCAAGTTGAAAAGAAAGTGGTTCTGTTAATTAAAGAGTATTATTTTTAAATGGACAGAGAAAGAATTTTTAACTTTGAGAAATTAAGTGTTCTGTATTAAAACATTGCACCATGTATGGAACAGACATAGCCACACGTGTTCTTTTGTGATTAAAATATCATATTACAGATAATATGAAAATTGAAGTGGAACATCTATGCCTACTCTTATCTTTACCAATGATTGTCACCTTGGTGTGTTCCCTCCTTTTTCCTATGTAGTTACTTTCTGGAGGCCTAATTATAATAGTTATATAGATTGTCTACTATTTTCATTCAATTTAGCATATCATATGTTTTTATGTACTTATATAGTGTTCATAGCTTTTAATTGTTACATCCTTCAGTGAGTAACGAGCTCACAGTATATTTTACCATTTTCCTTCTGTGGAAGAGACAATATAGGAGACAAGAGAGATTGTTTAAATTTTCCTTCGGCATAGATAATTCTGGGGTGAACTTCTTGCTGCATAGAGTTATATTTCCATATTTTAGATTATTTTCTTAAGATACGTTACAAGATATGGTATTATCTAGGTTGAAGGGCTTCAGTATTTGTCTCTTCCTCCTTTTGCTAGTATACTTTCCAGAAGTTGTACTGTTTTATACTCTGTTCTCAGCGTCATGTAAGAGGGCTAGTTCATCCATATCAACATTAGGTATTACTGAGATCTTTCTCCTCTCAAAAAAGTATTTTAAACTTCATTTTTTGATCACAGGCAAGGCTGAACATTTTTTTAAATGTACTTCCTTTTATACGCCTGTCTTAAGTTTACTCTGTGGTTTGTTTTTTTTGTTTTTGTTTTTGTTTTTTTGCATTTAAATGTTAAAAATGTGACAACATTTATTTGCTGTTAAAAATGTGACTAATAACATTATAGTCTATGAAAGCATTATGAAACTGCCTCTGGAAGTAACAGAAACTGAGACATTCTGATCTTTTATTTTTGAAGTGCTTTTGGTTTTATTCAGGACACCCTAAAAGGGATACTTTAATCCTTTTGCTCTTTTTTTTTTTTTTTGCCTTATTTCCTTGATTTTTGTGTCCCTAATCCTTAAGCTTGAAATTACAGTTTATTTCCTGACTTTTAAAAAAGGAGATAAAGACTGAGAAGACTTATGATTGAATTTAAAAATCCTTAAGCTTGAAATTACAGTTTATTTCCTGACTTTTAAAAAAGGAGATAAAGACTGGGAAGACTTATGATTGAATTTAAAAACACAAGGGAGAGAGTGCCTGGGTAGCTCAATTGTTTAAGCATCCGACTTTGGCTCAGTTCATGATCTCACAGTTCGTGGGTTTGAGCCCTGCGTCAGGCTCTATGCTGACAGCTTGGAGCTTGGAGCCTGCTTCGGATTCTGTGTCCCCCTCTCTCTCTGTCCCTTCTCCACTTGTGTTCTGTTTCTCTCTAAAAAATAAATGAACATTAAAAAAAAATAAAATCACAAAGGATATATGTCAAGTAAGATGAACATGAACTTATTCACTGTTGTACCAAGGTGAGGCGGCTCCCCTCCAAGCATGAGCAAGTTAAACTTGAGTCACAAAGGGGCAGCAAACTGGTAAAACGTTTTTAACTTCTATAGATAGCCTAGACTCACAGTTCAGGAGTCACAAATGAGTTAGGCAGAATGAGGAGGTACTTAATGGCATGTGAAAGATGTCTCTTACAGCACTAAGGCTAATGTGGAAGAGGCCAGCTCTCATGCCCCATATGAAGAAACCCCCAAGTTTGTCAGACTCTGCATCCGTTCAACAGGAATATTTTGTGTCCTTTTTGCACATTTGGAATTATAATTTTCAAACTATTAGTCACGTGTGTTCTTTGTCTTGTCTTGTTAAATCATTATAGAAAGAAAAAGATGACAAGTGGAAAAGAGGGAGTGAACCAGCTCCAGAGAAAAAAATGGAACCTGTTGTTTTTGAGAAAGTTAAAATGGTAAGTGGGAAAGTCTTTGCACTGGGTGGATGACCTCAGGTGTGTTTACATGTGGAGGGGAGGGCCTCTGGAGGGTGGCCTTCTGGTGGGTGGGGTGCGGTTGATAGCATACTGCACCACTCTTCCTGGGGCCCAAGGGCTCCACATTTACATTAGTTGCCTGCTGCCATTTCTGCTGCTTTCCCATTGCCTTCTTGCTGCCTCAGCTGCTCCGTGACTCTTCTCCTTGGGGCTGGTTGGGAGTTTGGGAACTGCATCTGCCCTTCTGAGCAGGAGGCACGTTCCATGCCGGAATGCCTAGGCTATGTGATACCTTCTGAGCAGATGCTACATTAATCCTTCTCTCTTTAGACCCTCTCTGCCTCATTTTCCTGTTGCAGTTAAGAACAGTCCAGAAGCCTGGCCGTACTAATCCATTGCACTCCTTCTTGTATTCTTGCTCTGTCATATTGAAGTAGACACCTTTCTTTTTTCACAGGACGTTGTGGCTGTAGTAGTAGATACCCTAATGTAAGAGCTTGGAATCTTGGGAGAGAGGACTTTTTACTATTTGCTTAAGGAAGAGTCTTTTATCATCACTCTGAGTCGCACTGCCTGCAGAACACAGTCATTAATGATATTGGCAGAGTGAATTAGGTAATCTTTAAACTGATCTCCCTTTTGGTATCAAAGGTTTTCTAATCACTGGGAGATTTGTTGGCTCTTGGCTCTTACACCATCAGACACCTTTGTTCTTGGCTTTTCCTGGGACCCAAACCTGCTGTTTTGGTTGGACCTCCTGGTCTGTGGTTGTCTTGGTTTCAGAAAGCCAAACAAGCACAGACGATATTTTTTTTCACTTTAGGCTTGGTTCATGCACTCGTACTTCCTGACTTGATTCTTTCACCTGACACTTCCTGAGTTTTGTTTCTTTGGTAACCCTTTGAATAACAGCAGCCATACCACAAGAATACCTGTGGCTTTACAATGAAGAGGGGGAAAAAAAGCATTTCAAAAACACCTACTTATTTCTTTCTTTAACATATTTTCACCTTAGCCACAGAAAAAAGAAGATCCACAGCTACCTCGGAAAAGCTCCCCGAAATCCTCAGCACCTGTCATGGATTTGTTGGGGCTTGGTAAGAGTCGGACTTTTCGGGGCGCCTGAGTGGCTCAGTCTGTTTAAGCATCTGACTTCGGCTCAGGCCATGATCTCGTGGTTTGTGGGTTCAAGCCCCACATGGGGCTCTGTGCTGGCAGTACAGAGCTCTCCCTCTCTCCACCCCTCCACCCCCCCCTCCAGCCCAAGATTACTATACTACTCACACTTTCTTTCTCTCTCAAAATAAATAAACTTTAAAAAAAAGTCAGACTTTTCCACTCCCATAATCTTAACAAATTATGATGAGTTCTCAGTCACCCTGGGAAGATAGGTGGAGATGGGATTCTTCAGTTTGTGTCTTCATCATTTAGATTGTTCTCTCGTGTTTTTCCTGTTGTTTTACGTCTGAGCAGTTGTTCTAAGAAGTGTTTACACTTTTCAGAATGACAGTATAGTGTCGTGGTTTAAGAGCATGGCCTTTGGAGTCAGAGGTCCATCTCTCCACTTGCTATCTATGTGACCCTGGGTAGTTTGCTTAACCTCTGAACAGTACTTTCCTAATCTGTGTCTGCAAAGATGATAAGAGTCTCTACTTCAAAAGTGCTGGAAGGATTAAATGAGATAGTGCCTCTCAAGCTCTTAGCCTCTTACCTGGCACATACTAATCATTCAGTAAAGGTCAGCAGGCTTCACTAAAGCAGCCCCTGTGAGCCATGCCCCAGCCCTCTCATTTTTCAGGTGCAGCCTGTTTCTGAGATGGCCTATTATTACCTGTGTTTATTTTTCTCCAAACCTTTGAAACCCTGAACTAGCAGTTCTGCCCCTTTCAGAAATAGAGTACTCTTTACCTTTCACAGATCTGATGACTATACTTTAGTACATTTCTGCTGATTTAGGTTATTGGCTATTTAGGTTTATAATTTCTGTACCTTTCATTTTCATTTATCTCTGAAAAAGAGATAAAAGCTACACAGCTTTACCCCTCACATAGCTGGAAGGGAGCCAGCCAGCCCGTTTGCTGTGGTGCTAATATAGCCTTCAGGCCTGGGTTTCTGCTGCCCTGTGCCTGATAGCTGGGCTGCAGGCTTCTCCGGCATGCTCCTGGGAACATAGGGTGAGGTCTTTTTTGAGAGGTCCCATCCAAGCTGGGTGGTTTCAGAAGCCTAGATTTCCAGGGCCCTGATGGAGCATAGGCCTACTCTGTCTGCTTCGCGTCTAGAATAGAAGAAAGACATGGACTTAATGAGCAGTGCTACAGGTTAGCTTTCATCTCTCTTTCCAGATGCTCCTGTGTCCTGCTCCATTGCAAATAGTAAGACCAGCAATACTCTAGAGAAGGATTTAGATCTTTTGGCTTCTGTTCCATCCCCCTCTTCTTCAGTTTCCAGAAAGGTGAGTCACGTGGGCTCCTCCGAATTAAAGAGCATTTTGAAAAGGGTAATTTTGATAACTTGGTAATGGAGCCAAGTCATACTTCCTTGGTGGAATTGGACTTCGGTTTTCTTGATTTCTTGATTCTTCCCTTAATATTGTCATCTCTGTTACAGCCCAAGATTACTATTCATTCCATTTTGTCTCCTGCCCCAAAAGAGTGAGTCCTTTGAGTGGGCTTCTGTTGAAGGTGTGTCACCTTATAAAGGCTGCTACTTTAGGTCAGCTCCTCAGCGTGAGTTACTGCCAGAGAATTTGCAGGTTTGAAAGACTTGAAACTGTTAATGACCACCATCTGTGGAATGCCTGCTTAGGACCAGGCACAGTGCTAGGTGATTTTGTATATCAGCTTGCATATTTCTTTTATAATTTAAAATATTTACCACAACCCTACAAAACAGGTAGTTTATTGATGAGGAAACATGAATTCAGAAAGGTTATGTGACTAGCCTCTCATTATGCGACTAGTAAATGGCTGTGCTGGGACCTAAACTCCGTTCTCTGTGGCTGCATCATTTGTAGGTTGTTTTTATTTGTTTGTTTTTCACCAAATCTGTAGATTTGTTCTGTAGATCAAAGAATTGTACCAGAACTTAACTATCCGGTGTTTTCACATATTTGTATGGTAGGAATGTTAGGAAGCTATTCACTTGAGCCGTGAATTCTTATTGCAGATGTTAGAAGCGGCAGAGAGATGAGGGAGGTCCTTACCGAGACCCCTGTGAGGACCATTCCAATTCTCCCCCTCCCCTCTTTGCCCTAAGGTTGTAGGTTCCATGCCAACTTCAGGGAGTGCTGGCTCTGTTCCTGAAAACCTGAACCTGTTTCCAGAGCCAGGGAGCAAATCAGAAGAAACAGGCAAGAAACAGCTCTCAAAAGACTCCATCCTTTCACTGTATGGATCCCAGACACCTCAAATGCCTGCCCAAGGTAGATTTCATGGGGGTGGTGGCAAAATGCCAGATAGAGACAAGAGGACTTCTATGCAAGAATTATTTGTTGTAACAGAGAGCAATTGCTTTGGGGGCCAGGACGTTATACTGCAAACAAACCTGAACCTGACATTTTTTTGTGAAGCTACGAAGTGTCAGCAGATGGGTAGTAATGTAACTCAGAGCCATACTCCTGTGGGGTCTGGTGTCACACTTGTGTGAAGTCTGACTCAAGGTCTGGACCTGGACCCTAAAAAGAAAGTGGCTAAGTCGGCAGCCCACTGGTAAGCTGTCGCAAGCCTTGTAGGGAATCTACTTTGCTATGTAAACGAGCATTCTGAGTTGAGTAGAAATGCTACTGAGAAATTCTAGCTGGAAAGGAGTAGCCAGTGAGAATTTAGATTGACTTTGTGCACTTTCCTCTTAAACCGATCTGTGTGTGTGTTTTCTTGGCAGCAATGTTCATGGCTCCAGCTCAGATGGCGTATCCCACAGCCTACCCCAGCTTCCCTGGGGTCACACCTCCTAACAGCATAATGGGGAGCATGATGCCCCCTCCAGTAGGCATGGTAGCTCAGCCAGGAGCTTCTGGGATGGTTGCCCCCATGGCCATGCCTGCAGGCTATATGGGTGGCATGCAGGCTTCAATGATGGGTGTGCCAAATGGAATGATGACCACCCAGCAAGCTGGCTACATGGCAGGCATGGCAGCTGTGCCCCAGACAATGTATGGGGTTCAGCCAGCTCAGCAGCTGCAGTGGAACCTTACTCAGGTAAGCTACCCCATTTACTTGGGACGAGGGTTTTTGAGCCTTCCTCAAGGCCATCTCATTTTGTCTCTTCCTTATTCTTTGAACCCTTACAGTGTAGATGAGATAGATAATGCGGAGACCTTCTTAGGTTTGCCACGCCCTTTTCTTTTCCAGATCTGCCCAATGGCAGATTTTCTGAGGAGTTCCGGGTTACTGTAAAATGAGGGCAACTGCCTAAGTCTAAATTTCTCCACACTTATATTAAAACAATAGCAGAAACAACCTATACAGATAAACAAGGAGTGCAAATAAAACCACTCATAACCCATGACTACCACATCCAGTAGACAGAATACTCCAAACTTCAAGTTACATGGTGGTGATCAACCAAATCCAGCAGAGCCGTCATCAGAGAGACTTGTGTGGAAAGACTAGAAGGTGCAGGGGCTAGAGGTGACAGAACATAGATAAAATCATCCCCTAGAAAGAGAAAGACGTATCTCAATCAGGGGCACATTGAGAAGAGGTCTGAGACTTAGCAACTAGAACTCTGGTTACGTGGAGAATCGAAAATGAGGGGCTTGAAATATACAGGGTAATACATGGTAGCTCTGGAAAAGTATTGCTTCTAGGGTAATGGAGGTGACTTAGAAGGAAGAGGTGCTCTTTGGGGACCTGGTCGTGAAGGGAAAGTAACAAATGAGAAGTGGAAAGAAGGAATTACAAGATGAGAAGATAAACCATCCTCTCCCCCCCCATCCAAATAATCATTTCACTATAGTGACAGAAGAGGGCACTCTTGAACTAAGAACTCTAGCAAGCCTCCCCAAACCCTCACACCTGGCTGTAGTATTGCTGATTCAGAAGAACAAGGCACTACAAGATAAACAGAAGGTGGCAGGTGACATTTATACAGAACTCCTATGGGAAGAAACTAGAAAATGAAAATCAAAACATTTCAATAAATGAAAATTCTCCTCCCCAAAACCGCCATGAACAGAAGAAAACTGTTACACAAACCACCAACCTGAAGGAAATGCCCTTTAATACTGGAAGACAAAACAGCTTGAATCAGAAATTTAAAAGCTTAGAACCAAAATCGACAAAAAACTGGAAGTTGTGAAATGAAACTACTAAATTCAGGAAGTAAATTGAAAAAAGACAATTATCATAGAAATAAAGACTGAATTACAGGTTACCCAGAGGAGAATAGATTCAACTGAAAATACATTTGGCATTGAAGAAAGTCATGAAACAGGTAAGAGAATGGAAACTAAATATAGAAAGCAGGAAAATAAATCCAAGAGAAAGTGATACAGAAATTAAGCAAAGAAGGCCTAACATAAATATATTTGGAGACTGCCAAAGAAGAAAAACAATATAGTGGAGCAGAATTAATATATTTAAATCTGTAATACAAGAAAAATTCCTATAAATAAAAGACTTGAATACAATATTGAAAGAGCCTACTGTGTATGGAAAAGTTGATCCAGAATGGTCAACTCTAACATACATCTCAGTAAACTTTGAGACTTTATGGAACAAGAAAAATTCTCAGGGGTCCAACCCTCTCCTTACCACCACCCAACCCCCAAGATCTGCCATCTATAAAGCAAAAGGAACAGACTTATAACAGCAACAGACAAAACAACAACAATGGGAGTAGGGTTTTCAAGGTACTCACGTACACATGAGACAGGTATTTCATAGCTAGACAAGCTATCATCCTTCAAGGATTGAAGCTATTAAAAAAAATCTTTAAAAAAATCTTAAATATGTAAGAAGTCAAGACTTATAAGTCTTTCCTGAGGAGTATACCAGAAGACAAGCTTCATCCATTTAAGAGATGACTGAGGACATTTTGGCAGAAGGACCGATGGTGATTAAATATTTAATTGAGAATCTAAAATTAAGGTAATGATAAGGGTAGAAGAATATATATTGTATTCTGAACAAACAATGCAACTGAACATAATGGGAGGAGAAAGTGAGAAGGGGGAAGTAGAATAAACTGATTGTTAGGAAATAGGTGGAAGTCCAAGGGTGAAATAAGCTGACAAACCAAATGGTAGAAACTTGAGTACAGACTAAAGCAAGCAAAAGAAAGTATTAGCATAAAGGTAACCACTAGAACAAAAATGAAACTTTATAAATGCCAAGCAAATATTTTAGAAGAAAATGGAATGCATAGACTATGAAGTACAGCAAATATAATAAACACAGCAAAAATGTAATGTGATAAAATTAAGACCAAACACATCAGTCATATCAATAGGTAGCTCTTCTATGAAAAGAAAAAGATGTTTAAATTGGCTCACAGAGCAATGGCTGATTTTACACTAGATACAAAGAAACCCAACTGAAACAAGAGTGATTCCAAGTCTGAAAGCAAAGAGATGGGCGAAGGAGTATCGGTGGAGCAGCGTGCGTGCGTGTCCACACGTACGCATGCCCTTGCTATCTTTCTCAAGTTTAGGAGGCGATGTTTAACTGCTTTATAAAAACTGTCTTCGTGCTTTCCTTTTTCTGGAGTCTGGAATCATCTATATAGTATTGGTCTTTGGAGATAGGGTGGAATTCGGAATTCCCGTGTGCCACTGTATGGGCCTTTTGCTTTTTTTGTGTGTACTAATTCTTTGATAGCTTTCTCTGTTCTATGAAAGTCAGCTGTGGAAAACTCTAGGTGCCTAGATTAGCCAGTGAACCTAGGGTTTCAAATTCATTTATCAAAGATTATACCAAGCAGTCTGTCTCATGACTTTTTAGTTTCCTGTTTCAGTAGTTATTTCTCCCTTGTCATTTCCTATTTTGTATGTTTGTGTTCTCCTTTCCCTTTGCCCTTGCTTTCAATTAGGTTAACTGGTGGTCTATTTTGTTAATTATATATATATTTTTTAAAACCCACAGGATTTTGTTTTATTTATTCCACAAGTTTTTGTTTGTTTGTT
The DNA here is from genome assembly GCF_018350215.1 of Panthera leo. NCBI lineage: Eukaryota > Metazoa > Chordata > Mammalia > Carnivora > Felidae > Panthera > Panthera leo. The sequence goes on from NC_056686.1 coordinate 31,131,802, forward strand.
TTTGACTTCAATTTCTGGTTTATCTCTATTGTTTCCTTCTTATGCTGTCTTTTGATTCACTTTTGCTTTTCTTTTTCTAGCTTTCATAGGTGGGATTTTAATTTGCCTATTTTCAGTCCTTCATGTTTATTTGTATAAGTAATGAAGTGCTGTGAAACTGATTAGGACATGTCAAGAGGACATATGAGCCAACTTCCAGAGGCTCCCACTGTCCAAACGTGGGATAGTGTGAACATCCAAAAGAGTCATACTGATGGATTATAACACTGAAGGGAAAACAAAAATCCATGAGTCCATAGTGATTCATACTTTTTTTTTAACGTTTATTTATTTTTGGGACAGAGAGAGACAGAGCATGAACTGGGGAGGGGCAGAGAGAGAGGGAGACACAGAATCGGAAGCAGGCTCCAGGCTCTGAGCCATCAGCCCAGAGCCCGACGCGGGGCTCGAACTCACGGACCGTGAGATCGTGACCTGAGCTGAAGTCGGCCGCTCAACCGACTGAGCCACCCAGGCGCAGTCTGGGTGTGGAAGAGAGAGGGAGGGAAAGCCTTATTTACAGTGCCTTAGATTTACAGTGCCTAGATGCCTTATGGCATCTAGTAATTGTAGAAAGAATAGGGTATTCACATATTCTCCAAGAAATACCCTTTAGATTACATACACATTACAGTGAAAAAAAACACAGTGGATACTACCCTAGCCAAGTGCTCAAACATCAGATTAGCAACAATGGGACAAATTAACATCATGTGCCTCCTGGTATCTTGTACTAAGAAGGACACAATATCACTTCTATAGAAATCTTGCCAAAAGTATTTAACTTGGATCCAATCATGAGAAAATGTAAGGTGAATCCAAATCAGAGGATTTACTGCAAAATAACGGCCTGGATTCCTAAAACGGTGTCAAGAAAGAAAAAGTGGTGGGGGAATTATTCTATATTAAAGGAGACAAGAGACATGAAAATGAACTGTAACATATATTATTGTATTCATATCAAATTTCTTGTATTGTGGTTCTAGGAAAGTGTTCTTTCTTATGAGATGCCTCCTAACTTACTAAGAGATGAAATGTTATGTTCTGTAATTTTCAATGCTCATCAAAAATTCATATATATATACATATATATGTGTGTGTGTGTGTGTGTGTGTGTATATATATATATATATATATATATATATATATATGAAGATCCCACACAAGATATATCTATCTCAGAGAGAAAATATGGCAAGGTGTTAACAATTGTGAATTTAAGGAAGGATATATGGGTTTTGTTATATTCTTTCAGCTTTTCTATAAGCTTGAGGTTTTCTTTAAAAAATATTGGTGGGAGAAAAATAGAACTTCTCAAGAAAAACACTTGTACAGAAATGTACCAGGCTTGGGAAATTTAAGGCATTTTTCTTGATAAGTAGTTTCTTCTGTTCACTTCCAGAGGCCAGTCTTTCAGTCTCATTCATAAAGAGGCCTCAGCCCCACCCAGACCTTATTCCACTGGTTCTTTTCACCCAGCAACTTCCCTTCTCACACACTGAAGACACGTTGGTCTTTTTTTCTTTCTTTCTTTCTTTTTTTTTTTTTTTTTTTTTTTTTTTTTGCCTTCCTTTGTTCATTCTGAACAGTCCAGTTTCTCTTTCTTTTTCTCTGACACTGACAGTAATAACTCTGCTGGAGATAGGACAGGAGTGCTGGTCCGGGGCTCCTCTGTAACTCTCGGGGCCGGCAAGTTAACAATAGGCCCCTTCTTTTTAGGATGAAAGATTAGAAAGGAATAAAGAGAACAGCTTCTCACGATGCTTTTATGTTGACTAGCCCTAGGATTCCTTTCCTTCCCTGAGCACTCGTCTCTGTCAACATCTCTTTTCTGAAAAGTCCTTCATTTACGTGATCTGGAGCCCTCAAAATGATCTGTTAAGGTTGAGGGCAGATCTGTCCCATAACAGTTTCCCTTGTCTCATTGCCCCCTCCCCGCAGACAGAAGGACTCCTACCCTGTCTTTTTGCAGTAATTGGCTGCATGCCCACAGCCTGGTCTGAAAGTCTCCTCTCTCCCTTTCAGATGACCCAGCAGATGGCTGGGATGAACTTCTGTGGAGCCCATGGCATGCTGAGCTATGGACAGTCGATGAGCGGCGGAAATGGACAGGCAGCAAATCAGACTCTCAGCCCTCAGATGTGGAAATAAAAAACAAAACACCTGTATGGCTACCATTCTCCTCAGCCCTCTCTCCCCCACTTTTCCTCTTTCCCCAACTCCTCCCACCCCATCCCCCTTTCCTACCTCTCTGTTTGGTTTAGAAATTACTCAATCTGTCGTTTGGGGGTTGGCATTCTGCCCAGCCCAGCCACTTCCCGGACACGCAGGCCTCTCTGTTGCTTTATGACGAACATGTCCCCTCGCCATCCCGCCTTCCTCTGCAGCCTCAGCCCCAGTCCTCTCCTGGCACCAGCACCTTAGGAATTGTTGGCAGAAGGCACTTAAACTGTGGGAGAAAAGTGCACACCTTTGAGTACCTTTCCCGTGAGGTTAAACCTCCTATCAGACTCTCAGGAAGGTCTGTAGGTGTTGTCTTTTAGGCAAAGAGGGGAAGGTGTAGAGGTACTTCCGTATGTGTTGCTAAGCTATTTCTGCATGTTTAAATTTTTGGTTGAAGAGGGAGGCATCATGCTCCCATAATTTATGGGAAAGAAGAAGTACTGAAATCAAATTAAATACCCCTTGCGTCTTAGGTCAGGTTGGCCCTAGCCCTGAGCTGAGGCAAACACCCTGCTGTAGGGATGAGCAAAAATACTACTCTACTTTGCCCTGAATCGAGGCTTCAGGACTCGCCGCTTCAGTCAGCATTTATTAGCACCAAAGACTTTACGAAGGTCCCACACGAGAACACACACCCTGCCCCGCCTCCATGCTACCTGCAGTGGGATCTGGCTGTATGGCTGGAGGACCAGTCCCTCCTGCCGGAATGCAGAGCTTAATGTGTGTACTGCGTGTGTGTGTGTGTGTGTGTGCGTGTGTGCGCGCGTGTGTGCGCGCGTGTGTGCGCGTGGATCCTCTCCCCATCTGCTCTGGGTGTTTTGTTTTGTTTTAGGTTTACACAGAGAGGAGTTAATTTATCAACAGCCTAAAACTGTTGCCACTTTTTCTTATAGTTTAAAAAAATTGCAGTCTCACAGATCGCTCTCTTCCTCCTCCCCCTTCTCTCCCAATCCGCCAGTCACTCTCTCATGCCTATGGTATCCCAGGCTGCTGTTTCCCCACCTTCTCCAGGTGTGTGAGGCAGAGAGCCTGGAGCTTTCCTCTCGGTCATTATTCACCCTACGTGAAAATTAAAACGAGAAAACTTTGCTTAAAAGATTTCACCTGTGGGAACCACAATTCCTGGTTGCCTTTCTCCTGTGTATGTGTAAATTCCTTAATAAATATTGCAGGGAAGGACCATTTGCTTGGCTCTTGCTGTGTATCACTCACGGAGGAGGGGGAGCCGCACCTAGGTTTTCTGCTTTCCAAGCGCAGTTCCCCCACTTCCTGGATTCTAAAAAAATTCTATACTGGGCATGCCCCAAGGACAGGGCCCAGGCTCCGGTGGTCAGAGAGGGGAGCTTTGTCCTTTGTCCAGTGGTGTCTGGAGGCGTGAGCTGAGGGAACCGTGCTTATCCGCTCCCGCTAGAGCCACAGAACACGGAACCCAGAAGTCCTTTACTCCCCAACAGATAGAGAAGCCGAGAGCCACCTCCCTTCCTGCCGCCCTCCCTTCTTTCCTTTGAGGACACCTTCTAAATACCTTCAGAGGTAATGAGAGGATAGCACAGTGGCGAAGAAAGTAAGCTCTGGATCAGGCTGCCAATATTCATATCCCCTCCTGGGCAAGCTACCGAACCCCTGCGTCTCAGTGTAAAGTGGACCCAATGGTCAAATGAAGCAATTCCTGTGGTACATTCTGCGCGGTATTGGACCCTGAGCATTCAAATGTTAGCAAGGATCGTGTGCCAGGCCTATGCTGGGCATTAACTCATTCAGCAAATATTTCATAAGTGTTTTCGCAATATGCCAAACACTAAGCAATGAATCAATACTCCTCAATTTCATGGGATAAGTGTGGCAGGAGAGACAGAAAACAAGTAAATAGACTGTTTAATTTCAGATAGTAACAGTACAAGGTAGGACAAGTCAAGAGGAGAGAGTGGGTGCGTGATCACCAAGATGGAGTGAGTAGTCAGGAAGTTACATTTGAACTGAGACCTGAATAAGCAGCCACTTCTGTGGAGATTTGGAAAGACAATAGAGCAAGCGTAAATGTCTGCCTTGGAAATTGTTTGGCTGGAGGTATTGGTTTGGGAGTCATCAGGGTATGGATGGTGTGTGAAGCCGTGAGACCAGATGAAGTACCTAAGGAGAAAGCATGGAGAGAAGAGGACTGAGCCTTGGGACCCATCAGCTTGTAGAATTTGGGAAGAACAGATGAGCAAAAATGAATCTGACATAGTTTCTGCTCTTAAGTTCACAGTCTCATGGCACAACAGATTTAGAATTGCTTATACGGTATATTACGGGAGCTCAGGGGCTCCTAGCCCAGTCAGGGATACCTCTCTAAGGATCAGGGTGTCAGAACTAGTCTTACAGGGGAGGTAGGAGTTAACCAGCAGGTTGGATGTGAGCGGGGAGAAGAGTATAAAAGACAGCACCCTGTGAACAAAGATAAAGAGCAAGAACATTTGGGGAAGCACAAGCAGTTCATTGTATGGTCTGATGTGAGTCGGTACGGGGAGGAGTGAGACTGAGGTATGGCCAAGCCAGATCATGGGGGCTTCCTATGCCCTAGGAAGGAGTTAGCCTTAATGTTGTAAAGGGTGGAGTGACACAGAGTTGCGTTTGAGGCTGCTCACTCTTGCACTGCTGAGAACAATGTGTTCGAGGGAACGAGACCAGATCTAGTGGACCAGAGAGATGGCGAAAGCTGAACCCAGGCCATGGTAGGTGGGGGTAGGGGAGAATGGAGTGAGAGCAGCATTTCATGAACTGCGTATGAGGCATGTGAGATGCTAAAAGGTGTCCCACAACACCGAAATAAGTTTGGGAAAGACCTCATGTTATATCGCCTCTTGTGCATCTAGAATATAATATCCACATAGTAATGGCTCTGAAAAGTCCTGTGGTAAAGACTTAAAAAAAAAAAAAAAAAATCAATAGGCCAGGGCGCCTGGGTGGCTCAGTTGGTCAAGCCTCTGACTTCGGCCCAGGTGATGATCTCACCGTTTGTGAGTTCAAGCCCCACACTGGGCTCTGTGCTGACAGCTCAGAGCCTGGATCCTGTTTCAGATTCTGTTTCCCTCGCTCTCTGCCCCTCCCCCACTCACGCTCTGTCTCTGTCTCTCTCAAAAATAAACATTTTTTTTTAATTTTTAATGTTTATTTATTTTTGAGAGAGACAGCGATAGAATGTGAGTGGGTTAAGGATAGAGAGAGAGGAAGACACAGAATCTGAAGCAGGCTCCAGGTTCCAAGCTGTCAGCACAGAGTCCGACGTGGGGTTCGAACTCACAAGCTGTGAGATCATGACCTGAGCTGAAGTCAGACGCTCAAACAACTGAGCCACCCAGGCGCCCAAAAATAAATAAACATTTTTAAAAAAAGATTCTTCCATGTCTCTCATGGCTTGAGAGCTCATTTCTTTTTAGCACTAAATAATATTTCATTGTCTGGATGTCCCACAGTTTACTTATCAGTTCACTTGCTGAGGGACATCTTGGTTGCTTCCAAGTTTTGACAAGGATAAATAAAATTGCTGTAAATACCCATGTGCAGGTTTTTGTGTGGACATAAGTTTCTAATTCATTTGAGTAAATAGCGTGGAGTATAATTGCTGGGTCATATGATAAGAGTATGATTACTTTTGTAAGAAACTGCCAAAACTCTTCCACAGTGGCTGAACCATGCTGCATTCCCATCAACAATGAATGAGTGTCCCTGTTGTGCCACATGCTCATCAGCGTTTGGTGTTGTCGGTGTTTTCTATCATGGCCATTCTACTAGGGGTATGGTGGTATCTCATTGTTTTAATTTGTAATCCCCTACTGACGTGGTGTCGAAAACATTTTCAGATGCTTACTTGGTATCCATATGCCTTCCTTGGTGAGGCGTCTGTTCAGGTCTTTGCCGATTTTAAAAATCAGGTTGTTTTCTTAGTGTTGTGTCTTAAGAGTTCTTTGTGTACTTTGGATAACAGTCCTTTTTCAGAGGTGTTCTTTTGCAAGTAGTTTTTCCCAGTCTGTGGCTTGTCTTTTCATTTTCTTGAGTAAGACCTTTTTTTCGTGTTTTTCTAGCATTTACCAAGACTTATTTTTTCGTGAAATCCATTTTTTATCTGGAATATCTAATAACCATAGAATATTACTTGGGGAAAACAACCAGAAAAAAATATCTTAGGAATGAGAATTGGAGGTCTCAGTAATGGATGAGATGTGGGATGGAGGGAGAGAAGGAATCAAATCTCCCACGTTTCTAGCTTGTTCGAGAGAATTAATAGGAGGAAAAGCTGGCTTTTCCCTCTCAGAGGGCAGCTACAGAAAATTAGAAGTTTGGTTTTAGGCATGGTGAATTTGCAATGCCTGTGGTATATTCAGGTCTGGTTGACCAGCTGGAAATGGATTTGAGTCTGAGGTTTGTTCAAGGAAGAAGCTAAGATGGAGAAATGAACTTGAGAGCCCCATGGAGGTGGTAATCGATGACATGGGATTGGAGGGGATCATACAGGATGGATTTTTTTTTAAATAAGAGCAGGAGCATCTGGGTGGCTTAGTCAGTTAAGCATCCAACTCTTGGTTTTGGCTCAGGTCATGATCTCGCAATTGGCGGGTTCCACACTGACAGTGTGAAACCTGCTTGGGATTCTCTCTCTCTCTCTCTCTCTCTCTCTGCCCCTCCCCTGCTCATGCGCGCTCGCTCTCTCTCTCTCTCTCTCTCTCTCTCTCTTGTCTCTCTCTCTCTCTCTGTCTCTCTCGAAATAAATAAATAAACTTAAAAAAAAAATAAGAGCAGTGGGCTGGGCACAGAATCTTGGGGGAATTATTCATGACTTTTTCTTTCTTCCTCCCTCCCTCTCTCTCTCTCTCCATTTCTTTCTTTCTTTCTTTCTTTCTTTCTTTCTTTCTTTCTTTCTTTCTTCTTTTTCTTTCTTTCTTTTTCTTTTCTTTTCTTTCTTTCTTTCTTTCTTTCTTTCTTTCTTTCTTTCTTTCTTTCTTTCAGAGCGAAGGGGCACAAGTGAGCAAGGGGCAGAAAGAGAATCCCATGAGGGGCAGGGAGGGAGAGAGAAGCAGAGTTCACTGGATGCAGGGCTCGAGCTCATGAGGACCCGAGCTGCAGTCCACAGTCCAGTGCCTAATTGAGTGAGCCATTCAGGCGCCCCTGGCAAAACAAAACGAGTCCAAGAAAGTGCAATGTCAAGAAGCCTTAGGGACAAGAATATCAAGAAGGAGAGATGATCACAAATATCAAATTAGCAGGAAAATTCAGTGAGATAATGGATTGATAAAAGGACTATTTAATTCAGCATTTGGAAACTTAATGCAGAAGCAGTTTTGTGGAATGGTGGGGCCAGAAGCCAGAGTATGGTGGGCTGGGGAATGAATTGAAGGAGCTGAAAAAGTAGAGAAACAAGCTCTGTTCAGTACGTGGTAAGCTTTAAGGGTTTCTCTTTTTTGTTTTTAGTTTTTTTTAATGTTTATTTTTGAGAGAGACACAGAGCACAAGCGGAGGAGGGGCAGAGAGCGAGGGAGACACAGAATCCGAAGCAGGCTCCAGGCTCTGAGTTGTCAGCACTGAGCCCCGTACAGGGCTTGAACCCACAAACAGCGAGATCATGACCTGAGCCAAATTTGGACGTTTAACCGACTGAGCCACCCAGGTGTCCCTAATGATTACTCTTAAGAATATAAATAGGGGGGGCACCTGGCTGGCTCAGTCGGTTGAGCGTCCGACTTCGGTTCAGGTCATGATCTCACAGTTCGTGGGTTCGAGCCCTGCATCGAGCTCTGTGCTGACAACTCAGAGCCTGGAGCCTGCTTCGGATTCTGTGTCTCCCTCTCTCTCTGACCCTCTCCCACACACTCTCTCTCTCTCTCTCTCTCTCAAAAATAAACATTATAAAAATAAAAAATAATAATTTAAAAGAATAGAAATAGGGTATGTAAATCACAAACCAATAAAGAGGGAAACTTTGGAATAAGAAAATGCAAATAAATAAAAATATCGAGTCTGTAAGCTTAAGGCGAACTAAGAATAAAAAGTAAAAATAGAAAGGTAGAATAGAATTAATAATACAATAAATGGAATATTCAAAATATTGAGATTGTCAGATTGGATAATTAAAATCCATTCTCTTGCTTTTTAGACCTTTTTTCTTCTAAGACCACCTGCCTTAAACTGAAGTGTATCCTTTGGAAGTTCCTTTAGTGAAGGTCTTTTTGAGTCTTGCCAGAAGCATAAGGACAGGAAAATGTTTAAAATGAAAGAATGGAAAAAGAAAGATCAAGCAAATAATCAAAAGTGAGCAGAGGTCAATATATTGACAAAATAGACTTTAAGGCAGAAAGCAGTATTAGAAACGGAGGATTTCTGTAATAACTAACAGTTCAATTCACAAGGAAAATATAATTCTAAACCAGTATGCATTTTTAACAGCCTCAAAATAAAGCAGACATTTATAGAACTTCAAGGGGAAAGAGATGATCTACCATCAGCGCATAAAACAATCTCCATCAGGCTTTTTTGTAGAAACTGACAGTCTGATTCTAAAATTTATCTGGAATTGCAAATGACCTAGAATAGCATGATAATTTTGGAAAAAGAACAAACATTTGGAGAGATTACACTACCAGATTTTAAGATTTATTCTGAAACTAGAGTAAGTGTGGAATTGGTGCGGAATAGATAGATCAACACAGTTGAATATAGAGCCCAGTAACAGCCCCAGGCACGTTGATTTACGAAAGCAGCAATGCAGAGTAGTGAAAGGAAAGTTGTTCAAATAAAGGATGCTGGGACATTAGATATACATTTAGAAAAAAGTGAAAGTTGACCCTCTACCTCACACCATAACAAAAATGAACTCTAGGTGGATTGCACATCTAAATGTGAAGTGCAAAATGATAAAGCTCCGAAAAGGTCATATGAGAGAATATCTATTTGTGGTAGAAGGAAAAAACTGAATAGCACTAATCATAACGAGGTTATACAGTTGACTAGATTAAAACTAAGAACTGTTTGTCAAAAGATTCCATTAAGCCAGTGGAAAGGCTTGCCACAGAATAAGAATATATTTGAAACGCATGATTAAGGACTTGTATCCAGAGTATATGAAGAACTCCTACAAAATTAGAAAGAGACAGACAACCTAGCAAAAACTAGGGAATGGAGACCTGATTGGCCACTTCAAGGGGATATCCAAATAACTAACAAATATATGAAGAGATGCCCAATCTCACGAGTAATTAGGAAAATACAAATAAGACCATAATGAGACATTACTGAACACCTACCAGAATGGCTAAAATGGAAAAAGGTAATCCAAGTGTTGACAAGAACGTGGGCAAGGGGAACTCTCCTGCACAGTTGGTGGGAGTATAAATGGATACAACTACCCAAACGTCCATCCGCAGAAAAATGAATACACTGGGGTATACTCATACAATAGAATACTAAACAGCAGTGGATATTATCGAACTACAGTTCTATATAACCACATAGAGGAATCTCACAAACTTAACACTGAACACATTTTTCACTATTTTATTTGCAAGTATGGTGCAGACGTAGTGATGCTTCCCCCCTAAATATCTGAGCATGCACTTCCTAAGAATGATATAGTCTCCTACCTATCTAACCACAATGCCATTTTCATACCATTGTAAATTAATAATTCTGTATCACCTAAAATTCAGTCCATTTTCAACTTTTGCCACTTATCCCAAGAATGTCCTTTGTTGCTTTTTTTTTAACCATTGCATTTGATTACTATGTCTACTTGATTTCTTTTAGTTTGAAGCCGTGTCAACTTCTCCCCCCCCCCCCATGCCATTGCCTTTTTGAAGGACTCAATCCAATTGTTGAAAAGTTCTACATTTTTTTTTAAAGAAAGCTTGTTTATTTATTTTGAGGGAGAGAGCACAGGGGAGGGGCAGATAGAGAAGGGGAGAGAGAATCCGAAGCAGGCTCTGGGATGTCAGCACAGAGCCTGACGCTGGGCTCCATCTCACAAACCATGAAATCATAACCTGAACTGAAATCAAGAGTTGGATGTTTAACCAAATGAGCCACCCAGGCACCCAAAAATTTCTACATTATTTATCTACCTGGAAACTGGAAACTAGGTCTAGAGGACCAATTAGATTCAGGTTAAATATGTTGGCAGGAATATCTCATAGTTTATTTGGGGTACATCTTATCACTCCAGGGAGCAAAAGATACCCAGAAGGGGCTTATACAGTAATTGGCAAAAATAAGATGCATTAATATGAAAATATTAAGGGTGTTCAATCAAGAAGAGAAAGATATAATTTATAGTATAGTGGTATGTACTGATATGGATGCACCATAGATTTTAGATTTAATGCCCTTCTTGGATAAAGAAATTGTGGTTTATATACACAATGGAGTACTACGTGGCAATGAGAAAGAATGAAATATGGCCCTTTATAGCAACGTGGATGGAACTGGAGAGTGTTATGCTAAGTGAAATAAGCCATACAGAGAAAGACAGATACCATATGTGTTCACTCTTATGTGGATCCTGAGAAACTTAACAGGAACCCATGGGGGAGGGGAAGGAAAAAAAAAAAAGGAGGTTAGAGTGGGAGAGAGCCAAAGCATAAGAGACTCTTAAAAACTGAGAACAAACTGAGGGTTGATGGGGGGTGGGAGGGAGGGGAGGGTGGGTGATGGGTATTGAGGAGGACACCTGTTGGGATGAGCACTGGGTGTTGTATGGAAACCAATTTGACAATAAATTTCATATATTAAAAACAAAAAAACAAACAAACAAAATAATGCCCTTCATCTAGCATCTGGGCATGTTTTTAGTAGACAAAACTAAACATAATATTGACCAATCCCAAAAAGCTGAGAGGATGGAATTTCTTTGTATAATATGGAGAAAAGAATCCAAGACTCAAGGATTCTGAAGTGAATTACCAAATATGTCACCCCTTTCCCCCAAACTGTCCCTGGAAGAACCCTGAAGACCTTCCCTTTACCAAAGGCATGAGGCATATTTTGTTATAGAAGTACTAGAATCATTAAAACATGACTTAGTAGATGTTCCCTGTAGGTCAAGAATGCTAGCAATGTGTAGTTCCTATTTTTGGTGGAGTTGGGATATTCCAAAATAGAAGTCTTCAACAGTGACTGGCCTGCAATTTATGGTTGCAGAATGGATACCAAGATCTTTGGAGGTGATTAATTGAGGATAGAGTCCCAGATAAATGGCAGTACACTATAGTCCTATATGACTATATGGCTGAAATTTCTCCACGTTTGGTGACAGAGGTCATCACGGTAGAAATGGAGCCCTGCATTCTATTGTTAGACCTGCCATAGAGCCTACTGAATAATGTGGAGGCCAGGTTTGCTTGAGGAGGAAGCTTAGTAAGAGCTCTGTAAGTCCATAATGTGTATCTTACTCCTGGCTTTCCCCAAAGGGACCCATTACCATTTGATCTGGGTAACTACACTGGGGAAACTATACAAAAACTTGGACAATATCTGGGTACTGGCTGTTAGCTATCACTAATTCCTAACTGCCCAGAATGTCACTGTCCGCATGTTAGGGTGGGAGCCCGTGGGGATCAGGTAATGGAGTTTGGACCCAAGTCAACCTCATCATAGGCCTAGTGGAACCTTAACCGCCTCCTATAGTAGTTCCCCTAAGTTCCTGAGTCTCTAGTGGGAAAAGCTGTCTTTAGCAATTGATGGAATTCACACACTGTTCTGCTGGCCTGTGAAGTAAGAACTGTTAAGAAATGAATGGAGAAGAGGACGCTTTTCCCAGAGCTTCTCCCTACCAAAATAATGAGTCAGTGGCAGTACTACATGCCCAGGGGAACTGTAGAGATGAGTGTGACCAGAGAGGCATAACAGATGCAGCAGTGATGATTCCTATTACATGTTCATTTTTAACTTGTCAGTCTAGCTGGTCCAGCAGATGGGGAATATGGCGGATCTCTGCCATAATCTAGTCTATAGAGGCTTGGACTCCATCACTATGGTAGATTGTATTTTCCAGAGATGGTCGCACCAATGCGTATCCCATTCCACATGTTTATCTTATAAGGTGACATTGGAATTCTTCTATTGAAAGGTGGGGTTATTTCTTCTCCCCTTGAATGAGTAGACCTTTATAACTGCCTTGACCAATAGAAGGCAGCAGATATGACCCAGTATGACTTCTGATGCTAGGTTATAAAAGGGCACCATGGCTTACCACTCCTCACCCCACTCAGGACTCTTTTCCTTCAAACCCAGACACCATATTTGGTAATGAATACACCTTTAGATGATTCCAGCTCTTTGCCTTCGAGTTTCTCTGTTAGGACCCCAATGTCACAAAGCAAAGACAAACTGCCTTCACTGTGCACCCTGTCTAAATTCCTGATTCATGGGAACTATGAGAGATAGTACATGATTCTTGTTGTTTTAAGCAGGAAGTAATAGGCAATCTGTAATATAATCTAATATATAGGGAATCCAGCTACATCAATAAATCATTTGAGGCATGTTGGGATAACCCTTTTATTATTTTTTAATTTATTTTTGAGAGAGAAAGAGACAGAGCATGAGTGGGGGAGGGGCACAGAGATAGGGAAACACAGAATCCGAAGCAGGCTCCAGGCTCTGAGCTGTCAGCACAGAGCCTGACACAGGGCTCGAACTCATGAATTACGAGATCATGACCTGAGCAGAAGTCGGATGCTTAACTGACTGAGCCACCCAGGCGCCTCAGGGATAACCCTTTGATTTTTTTTTTTTAATGTGAAATGTATTGTCAACTTGGTTTCCAAGGGATAACCCTTTTAAAGTCCTGAACTCTCTATCCTCTGTATCAAAAGAGAAGTACAGTACTTGGTGAGTCTCTTTGGATTTGTTAGCACATATATTGTGGTTGGGTGTATTGGCCCAGCCAATTATTGGACTGACCTGAAAAGTGGCCTCCCGAAAAGAGCCCAGAATAAAAGAGGTTTCTCCTAGTTCAGGCTCTAGGCAGCTCTGCCCTTGGCCCTTAAGATTCTGTACATCAGTAGCAGATCAGGATTCTGCGTGGGGACTCTTCCAGTTCCAATGAAAGAACCACCAAGGAGGCAACTATGGTTTTCAAAGCTACGCCCTCTTGGGCAAGTAATTATGTTCCTACCTGGCTCTGGTTGGCATTGAATCCCAGATCATGAGACCCTAGGTGCCATGGGACCGCAGCTACCCATCATGAACTGAGTGGTGGTCTGCCTGGGCCATATCCTTGGGAAACCATCAGTGTCAATCTACTTAGATCTTTTTCTCATAAGCCAATTGGAGTCACTGGAGAAGTCTTTTTTCACATGTGTTGCCCAGGGAGTATGGACCTGGTTGGAAGCATTCTGGAAAGAAGGTTGGGAGTCTTAAGTTCAATGTGTACATTTTCATGTGTCCTTACCCTTTCCTCTTCCACTGCTTCCACTGTGCCTGGTGTCCTTCAGTTCAGAGTCTTCTCTGTTTTACCCTCTCCTGAGACTAGTCTTCCACTCTCCCGCAAAAAGCTAAAAGAAGGACAGTCACTTGACTAGATACTGTGGGGGGTGCTGGAAATCTAACTGCTCCTGCAGCAGATTTGCAATCAATATTCTTTTTTTTAGCCTCACTTTCACTCCCCATTTTCAGAGGTTCCCCAGGCAACCAATTTTTTTTTTCTTTTTGGGATTCTGTGATATATACTGGATTGCTTCTTGGCTTTCTCCACTGCTCGTGCAGGATCCAGCCTTTGCAAAACTCACAAGTCTGTCATCATTCATCCATTTTCTAGTTTCCAAAATTTTATTGGTTTTTTTTTTCCCTCTATTCAGTTTGTCCCTGTGAGTTTATGGCTTTGGTTTCAAATCCCTTTCTCTGTGTTATGATGGGGTCTTGTGAGGAGGGAGTGGGGCATTTCATCTGTTCCCTTTAACTAGCCTGTAAGACCAGAAGACAAAGGCTGGGAAAGCAGAAAGGCCAGGGGTGAGACCCTTTTTTGTGAAGGTGTGTCGTTTTTTCAGGGGAGGGAATTGCAAACTTAGAGGCACCTGTAGGATGTGGGTTGTGACCACAGTCTTTGAAAAGTCCCATGTTGTCAAGTACGTTCTCTTTAAGAGAGTTCAAGTTAATTACAAACTGAGTTCTGAAGTTTTCTGACTCTCCCATAAAAAGTGTCACAAAACTATAGTGTCTGACTTACTCATTTTGTGGAGGCTTAAGAAAAGCAAAATGAAGATGGCTTTGCTCTATACTATGGTTTCCCAGAATGGAGAAGGGGCATTAAATAGTATTGAGAACCCACCCCTAGTGAAACCAGTAGTTGTAAAGAAACACAAAACTCTGGAGCTTCTTCCAGAGAAGAGAGAATAACTGCTCTGCACTCTCATGTGTTAGTGAAGGTTGTTCCCCGAGCAGAAAGAAGGACTCCAGCAAAATTCTGGATTATTTAAGTGGAGTGGTGAGATAATTTATAAACTGAATGAATTCACTGGAAGTAGAAGCTCAGAGCCAGGGGTGACTGCGGCTTGGAAAGGCAATTCTAGTAGTTATGTATTCATCTTTTTAACTGTTTGATTGAAGTGTATCCTACCTAGAGGAAAGTACACAAATGATAAATGTAGACAGCTTGATGAAGTGGCTAGGTATCTACTTTTACTTTGTATTTGAAGAACCATAACTGGGACATCAAATACGGAATTTTAAGATTAATATTGCTTGGGATGAGGCTAACATAGTCTGGTAGGGCACGATAATTCACCTTACAAGGACTGTATAACTTCCAGGATCGTTGTTCATGCTTCCATCTGGGGCCGCTCCAAAGCAGACTCTGAAGCGAGGATTGATGTGCAAGCAGTTTATTTAGGGGATACAGGAAATACCTGTAGGCAAGTAGAAGAAACAATACAGGCAAAGGAAGAGAGCCAGTCAAGTGCGTACTATTAAGCCGGTTACCACTGTAGGAGACTGGAGCTCAGTCTCACTGAAACTCTGGGACTGCAAAATACAAAGCTCAGAATGATGCCACCTAGTGGTGAGCAGACTGGGCATTCTCTTACCAACTACCAAGAGTCATGGTTTGAGGCGGGGGGGGGGGGGGGGGGGGGGGGGGGGGGGGGGGGGGGGGGGGGGGGGGGGGGGGGGGGGGGGGGGGGGGGGGGGTAGTCAGTGTCAGTCCCGGACATTTGAGGCAGCCCAGCTTCAGGCGCAGAGGTGCAGACATTGGCAGCTGACGTCCACTGGAGCACACTGGAAGGTCTGAAGGACATGCACAGGACACCAACAGCATTAGCTACCGTAACTACGTTTTCCATCCTAAATGCTTGGAAGCATGGAGAGCACAGATGATGCTGAGTGCCAACATGGATTTTTTCTGCATTCTCTTCAACGTTCTCCTGCTGGAAATTGACAATCATTTGCTACCAATAATGCGTAGAAGACTCTATAATTGTCGATTGGAATTGAGCCTGACTCTGTATTGATAATGTTAATTTCCTCGTGACCCTATCATAAATCTGGGGTTAAAAAAAAAAAAAGGTATTTCTAAAAGACTGAAAATTGGAATGAAAACATGAACAGTTATGGTGGCTTGAAGAAAATATACTGACTATGCATGAGGAGAACCTGAGGACGAACATTTGTGACAAATACCTGATGAGGCTGTTCAGGTGGTCAGTTTATATGAGAGTGGGTCACTGAATTCTCCCTTTTTCTCAGTTCCGTTAAGAGATGGGCAATGATTTCAAACAGTTTCTGTTTCATTCAGAAGCTCATTGGTTTTTCTGCTGAAGAATCCCCGTTTGTCTCATCGGGATGATGAAATGGCTTCATCTTTCTGGAACACATGCACTTCTGTGAGAGCACGTGCATAACAGCACTGGCTCAAGATCCACGTATCACTTTGTGGAAATGCGTTAAGGAAACCTAACTCAAAAAGTGGAGTTGAGAGGCCAGGAGGGGAGGGCTCTTACTTGAGCACCACTAGTCACAGCTTGCATCGTCCAGCAGGAAGAAGGAAGATCTCCTTGTGGCCTGGCAACAGCAAGCAGTCAGTGAGAGGTCGTAACCACTTCCGCCTCCTGCAAGTCAGTGAGAAGGTACCACCGCTAGAACTCTCATTTTCCTCCAGTGAACTTTTGTTCAAAACAACCCCTCCCGGCTTCCTTCTTTCCTGCGTAAAAGGACGCTCTCTCCTCCTTTGTACTTTGGACTCGCCTGTGGTTCACCACAGTTTGCTTGTCCTGAATTACAGTTTTTCTGCTATTCCCAAGTCAACTCGATTTCGCTGGCTGAACTGCTTATTTTTTCCTTTCAGAATGTTGCCAGTGCAAACAATCGAAATCCAGTGCTGCAAGGGAAGATTTAAACCTGTTTTCCACTTGAGAGATCAAGGGTATTAAGGTTGTGTAACCGGAGTTGTGGGACATACCTCTTTAAAAGGGTGAGCTGGGGCCTTTTCTTTGGATGATAAGGTTACCAACTCCTCTGAACTACTCCTTGAGTCTGTATTTTGAAGATTCGAAGAGACTTTGGAAAGACTTAATAAGGTGTCGTCATAAGGGTTTTCTGAATCTAATGGCAGGAATAGATGAGTCCTTTCCCTAGCACCTTTGTATACATAAGCAAATAGCCTGGCATAGTTTGAAGAACCAATTCTAGATATTGTATTAGATGTCTTATGGAAATAATAGTTTATTAAACAAAAATTTCTAATAATTTTGCTGAGTGTCGAGCTCCATCAGAGAATACAGTTGAGTATCTTGCCCTTATAAACTATGCATGGATTTCCAGTGCTGGCTCATATCCATACTGAAAAATGGAAACCTCTTATTAATACAAAAGCCCAAACTTTTTTTTTAAGTAAGTGGCAGCAACCTAAATATATCTCCCCTTTTAAGTTGAAAAACGATTCTATTCTTTGCATTGAGACTTATTTTCAGATATGTACTTTAGAAATTGGATTTATCATCACTTATTTTCATTGTTTTATTTAAAAATTTAATGTATTGGATTTAATATTTTTATCATATTTTGTGACACTGCTGCTTTCCTATTTACAGTAGACAAGTTTGTTCTCTTTTTTTAATACATTTGTTGAAATAAAAAAGGGATTTGAGGGGCACCTGGCAGACTCTGTGGGTAGAGAGCATCTGATTCTTGATCCTGGATCACGAGTTCAAGCCCCATGTTGGGCATGGAGCCTACTTAAAAAAAAATTTTTTTTTTTAAAGGGATTTGAGACCTTCAATATGATACAGCCAACATCGTTTGGCATAAGTCCCCAGTTCAAGCTCAGTGTTATGAGATACTAGCCTGCTTTTTTTAGATCATGTTATATGCCTTTTGTTTCATTTGTACATGTTAACAACTTAGTATGTATTTTTCTCTATATTCAGATAATCCTCACTAACATGTATGTGCATATATACACACACACACGAATATACATATTTATGGGATAATTATTAGGCTAAAACATATGAAATTGCCTTTCTGTATGTTAAAAATGATTAAATATCAGGAAGTTCATATGGTTTAATCTAATACTGTCTCACTTAAAACTACTTCATGGAAATCCTGCCAAGTGATGTATAGCTCTAATTAATTCTTGTCGAAGGCCTTGATGTGTGGGTGTATTATCATTCAGCCGTTTCTGTAGTCGTCGGCATTTACTTTCCTATTTTCTGCGTATGGAAACAGTTCTGCAGTTGTCCTTTGTAACAGCGCTTTTGCTTTCAAGGGATAGATCCTCAGGAGTGGGAATGCTTTGTCAAAAGAAGTCTAGAGGCACCTGGGTGGCTTGACTTCAGCTCAGGTCATGATCTCACGGTTCACGAGTTCAATCCCTGCGTGGAGCTCTCTGCTGTTAGCAAAGAACCTGCTTCATATCCTCTGTTCCCCTCTCTTTCTGCCCCTCCCCCTTCTCATGCTCTCTCTCTCTCAAAAATAAATAAACGTTAAAAAAAAAAAGGAGTCTATATTTTTTTATTTTAAGAGATACTGCCAGCTTGGGGCACCTGGGTGGCTCAGTAGGTTAAGCGTTCTTATTTTTGACCAACTTGGGTATAAAGTGGTATCTCGTTATTACTTTTAACTTGCATGTTTGGCTATTTTCCATATGCTTGCTATTTGGATTTCTCTTCTGTGGATTATCTAATTATATCCTTTGCCCATTGTCCTATCAGGTTATTTTTTCTCCTCCTGCTTCCACCTCTTTTAGCAGCCTGAAGCTAAACTGAAATCAGTAGTTAAGATATTGTCATCGACTGTGATTGCCCAGGCATCAGTTATGTGCATTATTGGTATTAGATGTGTTGAATTTGAGTACTATTCTAAATGTCTTAAGTTACAAAGTGATTTGGCATTACAATGAAAAAAGCTATCATGTTTGGGGCGCCCGGATGGCTCAGTTGGTTGAGCGTCCGACTTCGGCCCAGGTCATGATCTCACAGTTTGTGAGTTCGAGCCCCTCGTCGGGCTCTGTGCTGACAGCTCAGAGCCGGGAGCCTGCTTCGGATTCTGTGTCTCCCTCTCTCTCTGCCCCATCCCTACTCATGCTCTGTCTCTCTCTGTCTTAAAAATAAATTAAAAAAAAAAACAACTATCATGTTCATAAAGGCACAGAAACACAGCAGCATCAGATGTGATAAAAATCAGTGTCTAAAAATAGTCTAAAGAGCTCTTTCATTAAGTATAACATAAAATTCTGAGCTATAAAAAAGCATTGTGCATTACTTTAATTGCAGAATTTTTCTGTATTAGTGGTACATACATAATGGTGTATTTTAACATAAATGGTATTTTGGAGTCAATCAAATACATGTTTTGTCTGCCATCGGCCTTACAAATATATTCTGTGTCGGGGCGCCTGGGTGGCTCAGTCGGTTAAGCGGCCGACTTTGGCTCAGGTCGTGATCTCGCAGTCCGTGAGTTCGAGCCCCACTCAGGCTCTGCTGACAGCTCAGAGCCTGGAGCCTGTTTCAGATTCTGTGTCTCCCTCTCTCTGACCCTCCCCTGTTCATGCTCTGTCTCTCCCTGTCTCAAAAATAAATAAAACGTTAAAAAAAATTTAAAACAAATATATTCTGTGTCAAATTGACTTTGTTTCAGGCATTTTTACTTACAAACGTTTTAATTTTTATATAGTCAAGCATGTTGATTAGGTTCCCAGACTTGGTTAAAAGCATTTCCCTCACTATCTTGGATTTTCTTGCAAGATTTTTGTTCTGTTTTTACATGTAAGGATTTAATGCAGCTGGAATTATTTCTTAATATGGTTTAAGACAGAGATCCATTTTTATTTTCTTTCAGGTTGCTAAATATTTAAATTTGATAGGTTTCATTCATTAAACTACCATATTTGTCATTTAAGAAAATCTCACAGAATCCAGAATCTATTTTTGGATTCCCTAGTCTGTTACATTGTTTTCTTTGTCATTTCTCACCAGTATCATAATTACATAGCTATAACGACTTCTCAGTGCCTTGTAGTATCTGGAAGGCAAGCCCTTCATCACCGTTCTTTTCCTCACTTTTTTTTTTTTTTTTTTTTGTTCGTGTCTTCTTGGACCTTATTGTTGCATATGAATCTTAAGATCTTTTTATCTAGTTCAGAAATCAAAGTGAAATCCTGTTGGAATTCTAATAGGAACTGCAATGAAGTTTTATATTATTTGACAGGTATGATATTAAACCTTCCTCAAGTATAATAGGCTTTTACAGCCATTCAAATCTTGTTTTATGGCTTTTAACAATTTTTGTTTTCACTTTTTTCATATATATTCCATTCTAGATGCTCGTTTCTAGAGCAAGAAAGATACTTATTTTATATGTATTTCTGATGAGGTAAGTTCCTCACATGAATGTCCCCTATTAATTTTAGAAGTTTTTATATGAGACTTAGGTTTTTCTAGATGGTCCATCATATTATCAGCATAAGGATATATATAGCTCTAACTGTTCTTTTCCAAAATTTTTGCTAGTTTCCTTATATTATTGTATTTGATAAATCCTTCAAGACAATGTTAAGAAGTAACGTGCTGGCAAGTTTCTGATTTTAATCAAAATGGTTTTAGTATTGCAACCATTTAGAATACTATTTGCTATGGTCTTTTATAAATAGTCTTTGTTAGATTCAAGTAGTGTCCTTCTATTCCCATTTTACTTTGAGTTTTCAGTATATTAATTAAAACAGTACTTGACAAAGAGCAAGTGCTCGATGACTACTTGTTAAACAAATAAAGGTATATTAATGCTGAAGGTTTTTAATGCCCTTTTCAGTGACTATTGACATGATCATACAGTTCTCCTCTTGACCTTATGGATTGTGTGAATATATTTCCTGGTATTGAAACACCATGGGAAAACTTTGCTTGGTCATATATATTATGTCTTTAGTGCATTTCTGGTTCTACCTGTTAACATTTTATTTAGAAAATTTGCAATGAACTCATAAATTTATCTATTTGTTCTTTTGTACTTAAAAAACCATGTTTTAGCATTGAAGTTTTTTGTGTCATTAAGTGAATCAAGGAACATACATCTTTTTTCTTAGTCTAGAACACTCCTTTGTTGAGAACTGCCCCTTACTCACGTGAGAGCCCAGAAACTAGGTCTACTAGGACACTGCCTGCCAACCTGGTCACAGCTCCCTGATTAAATGATCTTGCCAAGATCTAGAATTTTGAATTGGGCAACAGACACTGGGAGTTGCTACAACTGAACCATATTAAGCGGGGTGGCTCAGAGGCATCCCTCTGGGCACTTTACTTTGCGATGGTCAGAGATACACTGGTTCCTAAACTTCCACAGACTGGGCCAATCACTTCTTCCTTGGACTCCCAAAGACACTCCAGAATCCTTCCAATAGTTATCACCATCACCACCACCATCACCACCGCCACCATCTCTTTAACTTAGAAAGCAATTCTGGTGAACTTGTTGCTTGCAAATAAAAGAGACTTAATCACAAAACTGTGTATAGAGTCGCCTTTCTTTGAATATTTCAATAGTTTTGCTTTTGCTTTAAGCCAAAGCTTAACTTTTCCAAAATTACATACTGTGTAACACGTGCAATAGAAACCTCACTTGATTTGTTCCTGTTATGGAAGAGTGTTTGGCGTCCCAGCCAAATTCAAATTTATGTTGAAGTCCAAAGTGACTATAACTAGAGATAGGGCCTTTATGGAAGTATTTATGGTTGAGTGAGGTCATAAGGATAGGGTCAGTGCCTTTATTAGAAAAAAATGCCAACGAGCTCCTTTTCTCTTCCCATACACACAAGAGAAGAGGTCACGCGAGCACACACTGAGATGGCACCCATCTTCAAACCAAGAGAAGAGGCCTCAGATTGCAACCTACCTTGCCAGTACCTTGACCTTGGACTTCCCAGCCTCCAAAACTGCAAAAGAATAAATTTCTGCTGTTTAAGCCATCCAGTCTATAGTATTTTGTTAAAGCAGCTCAAGCAGACTAATGCAGTTCCCGCAGATAGCAAACTAGGGACCTAATGCCACTTTTTGAATAATCCATCATTACCCCACTATTCTGAAATGTCACTTTTATAATATATTAAATTTAAATAAGTTGTCAGGTCTGTTTCTGGGCTTCCCAATTCAGTTCACTAATCTGTGAGTATATTTTTGGCACTGGTTTTATCTTACTTTGATAATTGTCCCTTTCTTGTATCATATTGGTAGGGCAATTTATACCAATTATATTGGTAGGGCAAGTCTGACTTTATTATTGTTGCACAATTTTACCGGCCATTCGAGAATACCTACCATTCCAAGTAAGCTTTAGAATCATTTAATTTAGGAAAAAGAGGGGCGCCTGGGTGGCGCGGTTGGTTAAGCGTCCGACTTCAGCCAGGTCACGATCTCGCGGTCCTTGAGTTCGAGCCCCGCGTCAGGCTCTGGGCTGATGGCTCGGAGCCTGGAGCCTGTTTCCGATTCTGTGTCTCCCTCTCTCTCTGCCCCTCCCCGTTCATGCTCTGTCTCTCTCTGTCCCAAAAATAAATAAAAAACGTTGAAAAAAAAAATTTTTTTTTAAATAATTTAGGAAAAAGAAAAGTTGAGCTTTAGTGTGGGAACATTCAAGTGGAGGGAAGGTGACATATCTAAAATGCTCTGTTTCAAACCCTGAATATGGTGCTTGTTACTATTCTCTCTATTTGAGTCAGTAACTTTTGTAGTTTGTTGTTGTTGTTGCTGTTTTATTTGAAAGAGAGTGGAAGTGGGGGAGAGGGACAGTGGGAGAGAGGGAGGAAAGGAGAGAGGCAGAGAGAATCTTAAGCAGAGCATGGAGCCTGATGTGAGGCTTGATCCCACAACCGTGTGATCATGACCTGAACAGAAATAAAGAGTCAGACACTCAACAGACTAAGCCACCCAGGCACCCCTGTAGTTTTATTTATAATGTCCCACGTAATTTTTGTTTAGCTATATTTTCCCATTTTATTATGAAAATATTCAAACATACAGAAAAGTCGAATAATTTTACAGTGTACATCCATGCATCACCACCTAGACTCTACCATTAACATTTTACTCTATTTTACTGTGGGTTTTTTTTTGGGGGGGGGGGGGGGTAGCAAATGAGAGCATAGACTGCCTGGGTTCACCACCTGCAAAGTGAATAATGCAAGGCAAGTTGATTAACTTCTCCAAATGTGCTTTCTTATCTGCAAACCGGGAACTGCCACAAGGGGTTGGTATGAGGCCTAAATCAGTTAAAATATGTAATGCACTGAGAACAAAGACTCATGCTCTGTAAATACTGTATGTCAAGTACACTAATCTATGGGGGCTACTATAACTAAACATCATAGACTGCGTGGCTTAACCAACAGAAATTTATTTTCTCACTTATTTCTCATTTATTTTCTTCTAGCCTATGTGAGGCTACCAGTTCCAGATCAAGGTCTGGCAGGGTCAGTTTACGGTGAGAACTCTTTCTGGCAGGTAGATGACACCTTCTTGCTAAATCCGCACATGACCTTTCTTCACGGCCTGAACTTCAGAGAGTGAGTGAGCCCTCCGGTGTCTCTTCTTATAAGGACACTAATCCTATGGGACTGGGGCCCCACCCTTATGGCTTCATTTAATCATAATTACTTCCTTACTCCACATAAAGCTCTACCGTAGGGGGTTAGGGCTTCGTAGGAAATTGCCGAGAGTTGTGGGGAGACACAACTATTCAGTCCACAACAGCAAGTACATAGTTTCATTTTATTTTCTAAATTGTTGTTTTTGTAAGCTATTGATATAGAAGCGTATTTGGAATGATGTACTCCTATGTTTTTGAGGAGAGCAAACCCACGAATAAAAGAGCATGACAGTTAATCATTTTTTTGCAGAAAATGCATAAAAATGCATTTAAAAAAAACCCAGATGGGATGTGTGTGGGGGTGTGTGTAGATAAGTCTGTGTACCAAATGTTAACAATGGTTATCTCTGCTTGATGGGATTCTAAGAGGTAATTATTTTGCTTTTGTGTAGTTATTTTCTGGCATTTCAGAAATGCAAGGAAAGCAACCACCGTAAGAATGTATTGGATTTATGGATCGTGGTATTCTTTTAATAAAACAAGATTCCATTCCACTTTCAGCCTTTTCCATGTACATGTGAAAGGAAAGCGGTATGGATTCGTTTATACCAATGTTGTCGGGACAAAAAAGTGACACAGATGCTTCCCTTTTGCCAAGGGTTTCCAAACCTCCCAATGGAAACATTCACGTGCCTCTTCCCGGCAGAGGGGAGACGGGTAGTTTGGGGTGGGGGTTGGGGACAAGAGCACCGGCTCCGGCTCCCGCCGCAGAAGCGGGGCTGCTTTCCCCGGGGTTGGGACCCCGGGCCGCAGGGAACCCACAGTGACGGGGCCGCCGGGCGAGCATCTCGGGAGGCGCCGCGAGCGGGAGGCTGCCGCGGAGGACGCTGGGAACCACGCGCGGAGGCCGCTGCCGCGCAGGCGCACCGGCCAGGGCTGCGCTACGCGGAGGCATCTCGGCGCTACGTAGGGAGCCGCCGGCCGGGCGAGAGGGCAGGGGCGAGCCGGGCGAGCCAGCGAGCGGGGTGAGCGGGAGTGGTGCGGGGTCTGGGGCGGGGACCTCGGCAGGCGCCGGCGAGACACCGCCCAAGGTTCCCCGTGGTGCGTGATGTGCCCAGGAGCCCGGGGTGGCGCTCGGACAAAGGCAGCGAGGTCCGGGCCTGGAGAAAGGTTTAGCTTCTCGGTTCTGGGAGGAAGGGACGGGGTTGGAAGGCATCCGTGATTTGCCACAGCCAAGAGAAGGAGCCGGTGGGATTCAAACCCAGCTCCTTTGTGATTCCAAATCTCAAGGCTAATTTAACCATAGTAAATTGGGTTTTATTCGTCTCTTTGTGCTTCGTGACACCAGCACAGTGGCTTGGACCGCGTGGGCTGTGTATATCCACCGTCTCCATATACCTTTTGTAAAAATTTTTTGATGATTGGCGTTAAGTTCTAGAATTCTGACCGTGCGACTGAGCACTGTAGATCCTTTTGCTGACTCTAATGTTTTCTTTTTTCTTTTTTTTTTTTTTTTTGACTCTAATGTTTTCTATCCAGCATCATCAGGGGACCGTAGCGGTGGTTGCGTAGAAAAACACCTGGAGCCAAACAGCTGCCTGCTGAGGAGACAGACGGAGCTCCAGATGGGATGTTCCTTGTGAACTTGGACATGAAAAGGTCCAGATTCTGGATTTTGGTACTGTATGTTCCCCCTGGTTCCTGAGAGTAGAGGACTCCAGCACAACTGTGAAGCCCGAGTTGCCAGCAGTGTCTTTATCAAAAGTGGACAGGTCCAGATAGGATCTTCTGCCTCGTGGGCTGAGGCAGAGAGCCCTAGAAAGGAGTGCTGAAGTCATCATGCTACAGCAGAGCCTGATCACCCTGCCCATGGAGGCCAGCACCTGGGTGAAGTTGCGCCATCCAAAGAAGGCCACCGAGGGGGCATCCCTGTGGGAGGACGTGACTAAGATGTTTGAAGGAGAAGGTGAGAATAGGCTGGCGGGAAGGAGGAAAAGCAGCAGCATCTAGTTTGAGAAGGAAGGTAGACACCTGAGCTAAAGCACCCCTTGGGTAGGCAATTGGGGAAAAGATTTCTGGGGTTCTTGATTATGGCTCCTGGCCTGCGTTTTCAGTAATGGTCATTTCAACCTGAAACCAGTATCTAAGTGTCATGACTGTGTATGTTACCTCTTTTCATTTCCCCCATGGGCGTGTGGGGCAGGGAAGACTTGCCTGATTTTCTGTATTTTACAGTGAGGAAATTTGAGTCAACTGAGAGACCAGTCTAGGCACTTGGTGGCTAGGCCAGAAGTAAAAGGCAGCAGGGAAAGTACCAGGTGAGCCTGGAGTGTCTCGCGCTAGAAAGCAAGGACGAGTGCAAAGATGCGTGTCAGCAGGATGGCAAGTTTGGACAAACTTAGGACTGTTTAAATATCCAGATTGATTGTAACACTTTGAATAAATAAAATTCCGTAAGTTCATGATGGCACTTAAAATAGAGAAAGGGGAAAAACTTAACTTGCCAACACTGGTGGTGATTCCTACACTGATTCCTTACCTTGAAAATAAATTATTATCAGAGTGAAGAATACATTCATCTTGCTTTTTAAAAGATCATTTCCGTTTGTTGAGGGAAAGCTTTTTACAGAAAATATCTGCCGATAAAGAAGTGGAAGGAACGATAGACTATATTACTATAAATGAAGTAATTGAAAAGTTGATGGGGAACAGGGTATTCACAGGGTGCCAAAGTATTGCCCCCACAAATTGCTAAAAGCCAAGGAAAGAGCACGTTTTTCCGATGGCGATATGTGGTGGCCACTGTCTTAATCAAGTGTGACAATGATGGGATAACCTCACATTTTGTACCTTCTGGGTAATGTATTATAAAGCACATGGTATCACCCATGAGGAATTCCTGCCAAAATGTTTCATCTGATCCTAAATTGAGCTTAAAGGCTGAACTTCTGGTTTAAAGAAAATACAGGGAACAGAGAAATAAGGTAAACCCTAGCACAGTCAGACTGTGTTGGTCTCATAAGAAGCCAGTGCCATGAAAAAAGGGGAAGTGTGGCACCTGGGTGGTTCAGTTGGTAGATCATCTGACTTCGGCTCAGGTAATGATCTCACGGTTCACGGGTTTGAGCCCCACGTCTGGCTTGTGCTGACAACTCGAAGCCTGGAGCCTGCTTCAGATTCTGTGTCTCCTTCTCTCTGCCCCTCTCCTGCTCATGTTCTTTCTGTCTCTCAAAAATAAATAAAAATTTAAAAAGGCAGGGGAGTACTATTCTAGAGAGACTAAAGATAACCGCTTTGAATGTGTGAACCTTGGTTGGCTCCTGGGTTGAGAAGAAATCCAGAATAAAAGACAGTTTGAGAAGATCTGAGGAAATCTGAATATGGAATTATTGTTTTCAAGTGTTTATTTATTTTTGAGAGATTGCGTGCATGTGCAGGGGAGGGGCAGACAGAGAGAGAGAGAATCTCAAGCAGGCTGTGCACTGTCAGCACAGAGCGTGATGTAGGGCTCAGACTCACGAACTGGGATATCATGACCCGAGCCAAAATCACGAGTCTGACATTTAACCAACTGAGCCACCCAGGTTCCCATGAATACAGAATTATTGTTAACTTGCTTAGGTGTGATAAATGGTATTGTGGTTATGCAGGAGAAGATCCTTATTTGAGGTATTTAGGGACAAAGTATCATGATGTCTGCAACTTTGAAGTGGTTCAGAAAAAAATATAGATGAAGCAAATATGGCAAATGTTAACAATCACTGAATACAGGTGGTGGATATATGCATGTTCAATATTCATGATGAAAAGTTGGGGAAAAATACAAGGACAACAATTCATGTACCTCAGTTCCTAGTTCATATTTTTAATACCTCAAATTCAGCCAGGTTTTGGGGCGCCTGGGTGGCGCAGTCGGTTAAGTGTCCGACTTCAGCCAGGTCACGATCTTGCGGTCCGTGAGTTCGAGCCCCGCGTCAGGCTCTGGGCTGATGGCTCGGAGCCTGGAGCCTGCTTCCAATTCTGTGTCTCCCTCTCTCTCTGCCCCTCCCCCGTTCATGCTCTGTCTCTCTCTGTCCCAAAAATAAATTAAAAACGTTGAAAAAAAAAAATTAAAAAAAAAAAAAAAATTCAGCCAGGTTTTAATACTTCAAATTCAGGTTGGAATTCTAGCAACCTGGCAGGGTGTTACGCTTAACGCTTTAGGAGATGGGAAAAAATGAGCCAGACGGAAATAAAAAAACTTTCTACCCATATACTCATGCTAATATTCAATTGAGGGAGATAATTATACAAATAAATATGATAGGCAGTCTGAGATAGATAACAGAATAGAGATAAAAACAAGCTTTGGAAGAATACAGAGAAGAGGAAGCCTTCTTCTCATTAAGAGTGTTTGAGAAAACTTCACTTGAACTGATCCAGAAGGATATCTCAGGTTTTCACTGAGTAGGACTTGGGAAAATACTGAGGTGGGTACTATGCAGGTATGTTCAAAGAATGGTGACTGGGATTATGTGGGTGGGTGTGTCCAGTGGTTGAAGGAGGATGTTTAGAAGGAGATCATGGATAAAGAAGGAGAGAAGCAGTGACGGACTGGTTGTGGAGGGTTTTGAAATCCACGGTAAAGTGTTCGGATTTTTCTTTCTTGTCAGTGGGGAAGCTTTGAGGATTTTTGAACAGAGGAGTGGCCGGTAGATCTGTGCTAACGGACCAACATTGCCCATTGGGAAGTATTAATGCCCAAAGCAGTGCACCTTAGATCCTTTTCATTAAGGAGTCTCCGGTCTGCTCTGAAATGCTCTAATGTCCCTCTCTGTGAATGTTTTAAGAGAGGAGCCATATTCAGGAGGTCTGGTCTGCAAGCCATTTTTCTAGGTCTGGGGGATGCAAACCTCATGCCTCTTTTCCTTCCTCAGTTTTGCTCTCTAAGGATGCGGATGAGACCCAGGGAGAAAGTTTCGAGGATGAAGTGACCTCTAGGCCACTGACAGTAGAATCCCAGGTGGGTTGGAGTTTCCTGTTACTTTCTTAAAATTGTTTGAGCCCTGGACTTTGATTTTCTTTGACTCAGCTTGCTGGATTGGGTTTTCTTAGCCTGTTCTAAATCAGGCCACACTGATTGATTTCACAGGTGATTGTCCCACCGGTAGCAACCTTCCTCAGGAACCTTCTTATTTCAAGCAAACCTCTGGCCATTTATCCAACACATTTAAAACTTGTGCTGGCGTGTGTTTGTGTGTGTGTGAAAGTATGTAATATAGTTCTTGCCCTGAAACCTCACAGATGTCATCTGGGGGAAAGACAAACATTGTAAAACATTTTAAGCAACATTTGAAAATTAATAGAATGCAGTTCTGATATTCTTGGAGATGTATACACTTCACTAATGAGCTTTAAAAGATGATTTCTGGTCATGTTTTGGAGCAGAATTGTAGATGAAAAGGGAAATGAGAAGTTGCTGGCAGGTCACAAAGGGCACAAACTAAATAGGCTGACTGGAAAAGGAAGGGAAACTTCCAAGAGCAGTTTAATAGTTTCTGTGTATCGTAAACGAGCTAATCAGAAAACCAGCCGCACTGGCAATGGGCAGAGCTCTGTGCCACCAAACCCCAGAAGCATAGGGAAACTCAAGAAAATTCTACAGTAATCAGAGAAAATCAATATAGAAGGAGATCTTCCTAGAAACCAGAAGAGTTTTGTAGTGGCATGCTCTTAGCTTCCAAGATAACATGGCACAGGGTTTAATCCCATATCCTTAACATTCCTCAAATTCAGTTTTCTCATGTGGATGCTGTTGTCAGCCCAATAGGCCTCAAGTGCCTTCCAGAATTATTTACAATATATAAAAAGCATTAGAGGGGTGCCTGGGTGGCTCAGTCGGTTAAGCATCTGACTTCGGCTCAGGTCATGATCTCACCGTTCACGGGTTCGAGCCCCGCGTCTGGCTCTGTGCTGACAGCTCGGAGCCTGGAGCCTGCTTCAGATTCTGTGTCTCCCTCTCTCTGCCCCTCCCCTGTTCATGCTCTGTCTCTGTCTCTCAAAAATGAATAAACATTA
Source organism: Panthera leo (assembly GCF_018350215.1). Lineage (NCBI taxonomy): Eukaryota > Metazoa > Chordata > Mammalia > Carnivora > Felidae > Panthera > Panthera leo. The sequence continues at coordinate 31,161,157 of NC_056686.1, forward strand.
AAAAATTAAAAAAAAAAAGCATTAGAATTGTCTCCATACATAAGGAATGTGTTTTGATCTCAGCCTTCTGGCTTCTGGGTGCTCTTTGCATTTGGTAATATTTTTTAAAATAATTACAAAATGGTTATTTAATTTTGTAGATCATACATGACAGGCTCTTGTACTTCACCACACAGTGTCTGCTTTGGTCAAGGGATCTTCCTTTAGTAGGCAGAATTCATGCTCTCTACAGAAACCTATTCTCACATACTTTTCTTACTAACCGAAGTACTCAGTTAAGCGTATATTACCTATGCTGAAATGTTCTCGTTTTAACAAATTCTTTCAGCCCAACAAAGGTCCCTGGCTTCTCTTGTGGCCTTGGCCTCTTTTGAACTCTCACCTTCTTCAAATATTCCTGATCTTTATTGTCCTTAATCTAAATTAGTATACACTGTTCTGAGACCTTCTTTAATATTTCATGAGTATTTCTCCTTTAGCCAAATTGTAAGTTATAAAAGACAGCTTACACGCTTTGTGCATTGTGTTGTAACGTGTAGCAGAGAATCAGCCGACCAGTTTTCAAGAGCATCCAGGAAAATTCGGATAGAATCTCTTAGCATGTAGACAGTGTTAGAACAACCTCCCAAACTCTGGCTGAAAAGGAACATACTTGATGTTCTAGGAACTGTTGACCTTCAAGGACATATCTGTGGACTTCACCCAGGAGGAGTGGGGACAACTGGCCCCTGCTCACCGGAGTCTATACCGGGAGGTGATGCTGGAGAACTATGGGAACCTGGTCTCAGTGGGTAAGGATGAGTTCCCCTTATAACTAGAACCTGCCTGTTGGAACAAAATCTTTTATTTCTAACCAAAGTGTTAGCTTGGGCTCTGGGTTGTGTTGGAGTTTTCTAGTTCCTTCTCAATAGCAAGTCAGGATTGCTGTGGTCTTTTCTGCCCTGGTCTTTCTACTCTACCCCTCAGCAGGCCTGAATACCAAAAAACTATCTTTAAATTCTTGGGATGACCTCAGCACATGCAGTCTTTTCTTCTTCGTGAGCAGGATATCAGCTCTCCAAACCTGGTGTGATTTCCCAGTTGGAGAAAGGAGAAGAGCCATGGCTGATCGAGAGAGAGGTTTCAGGAGGTCCACGTTCAGGTAAGAGCAAGGCAGTTGGGGTCTTTTGTCATGTTTGCTAGAAAGCTCCACTTGAAGCCTTCTCCAGATTGTGGGGAAGCCCATGCCATCTGGATGGGACCTGACCTGAAACCTGATTACCACCCTGTTACCCCTTTCCTGAACTTGCCTTTTCTTGTTAGTTTCTCTGGAGTCAGAGGAAAAGAGATGCCTTTCTTATCAGGGTTAGTTTCCTTAACTAATTCTCCTGACCCAGTTGCATGATTTTCTTGTTTTCTCCAGCATTTCAAACCTTGCCCTGATGATAGCTTCTTTCTCCTGTACATTCAGGTATTCGTGGATCTCCCCTCATTAAGTACAGCACTCTTCACCGGATTCCTATGTAATTTTATTATGGATTTTACTCTTTCATGGTTCTGGTTAAAACTTTTTCCTAAATCTTATTCTGTGATCATAGCTTCAATTCTGATTCTCTTTTTAACTTGTGTAATTTAGATTTTTATTTCAGATAACTTATGCCTCTGTGAAAAATCACCACAGAATTCCTTCTGACCAAATCAGATAGCTTTTAACAACCTTCTTCATCTAAGAACAGTAATAATGACAGCTTTTCATCAGGCTGGCCTCTGTGAGTCCTGTGCATACATTAGCCCCATCTTACAGAGGAGGAAAAGAAGGCTCATAGGTTAAGAAATTTGTCCAGCATCACTTAGCTACTGGTTGGTGGAGTCAGTATTTGAATTCCAATCCTTCTGACTCCACATTTTGTGTTCTTATGGCACGATTCTACATGGCAGCATTAGGTTTCTAGACCTTGCTGCCTTTCCTCCACAGTTTTTATCTCCTACATATCTCTTACTGCTTTTTCAATGCTTCTCATCAATATCCTTTTTTTTTTTTTTTTGATGTTTATTTTTGAGAGAGAGAAAGAGAGACAGAGTACAAGCAGGGGAGGGGCAGAGAGAGAGGGAGACACAGAATCCGAAGCAGGATCTAGGCTCCGAGCTGTCAGCACAGAGCCTGATGTGGGGTTTGAACCCACAAACCATGAGATCATGACCTGAGCCGAAGTCGGATGTTTAACCGACTGAGCCACCCAGCTGCCCTCATCAATATCTTTTCTAATGCAGATACATCGTTTCCACTTCTGTTAGGACAGGCTACACTACTATAGCAAATAGACTCTAAAATGTGGCTCACACAGAATAGCCAGAAATCTTGCTTGTACGCTGGTCTGGGGGAACTGTTTAGTTCAATGGACAGTTCTTTTCCACCTCACGCATCTGGGATTGAGATTTCTTCTACATGGTGGCTCTGTCATTCGCTAGGGCCTCCTCATCATCTAAGTATAGCCAGCAGCAGAACGAGGGCACACAAGGAGCTCATCTGGGATTTTTTTTTTTTTTTTTTTAATTTAATGTTTATTTATTTGTTTATTTATTTAAATTTTTTTTTTAACGTTTATTTTTTTTTGAGACAGAGAGAGACACAGCATGAACGGGGGAGGGGCAGAGAGAGAGGGAGACACAGAATTGGAAGCAAGCTCCAGGCTCTGAGCCATCAGCCCAGAGCCCGATGCGGGGCTCGAACTCGCGGACCGCGAGATTGTGACCTGAGCTGAAGTCGGACGCTTAACCAACTGAGCCACCCAGGCGCCCCAATGTTTATTTATTTTTGAAGGAGTGAGAGACAGAGCGTGAGCGGGGCACAAGCAGAGCGAGGGGGAGACAGAATCCGAAGCAGGCTCCAGGCTCTGAGCTGTCAGCACAGAGCCTGACCTGGGGCTCGAACTCACGAGCTGTGAGATCATGATCTGAGCCGAAGTCAGAGGCTTAACAGACTGAAACACTCAGGCATCCCACATCTAGGAGGTTTTTACGGGGCAGCCTCCTGGAGTGGTTCACATGACTTTCACTCTGGTTCACTTACAGGAGAAACCTTTGTCACTTCGCTGAAATCCAAATCAAGGAAGATGTAGGTGTGTGTCCAAAAATGGGAAGAACAGATTTGGTGCATATCCGGCAATTCCTGCTGCAATCCCTGAGGGGTCTCTGTCTTGCACGCTGCTATTCTGTAGCTGCACAAATGTCCACAAATGCGTTGTGATGGTTTCAGTTGTCCCTTGAGACCTGTATTCTCCCTATTTTTATCGATTCCCACATATCCCCGGTATTTAGGACATCTCTGTCTAGATGCACTGTCGTCACTTCAAGCCCAATACATTCAAAAACAGAAACCATTCTCTCTCCCAAATTTCTCACCCTGACTCCTCCTATTCTTTCATTCTCAAAGACCAGAAATCATGATATCAGCAAGAATGCGTTATGTTTTTCTACTCTCAGTTCTTCCCTCATTCCTCATGGTTTCTTCTCTGATAGTACCTGCTAGATCCACTTCTCCTCTTCATATGTGCTGATGCAGTGCTAAGCCAAGTTCCCATCATCTCATGCCTGTTACTCTGATTTTTAGTTGTATTTGTTGATATTTTATTATTTTTCTGAATCATTTTGAATGTTACTATCAGAGTTGACCTCTTGAAATATGACATTTATTTTGTTCTTACCCTGAAAAGTTAAGTAACTCTTTATCCCCTGTAATAAGTGATGTCAACATCTCTGCTGGCTTTCTAAGTCCACTCCAAAATTTACCCAGCTATTCCTGAGCACTTTGTATGTGCTGTTACTAAGGTGAGATTAGAAATCCTGGGGAATAAGAGTTTGTTGTAGACAGGAAATATTGGTGCTTTAGGATGGCAGGGCCCAAATGGATGGAAGCGAATAGAAAGAGAATTTCTTTCACCCCAAACTGTCCCATGTATACCATGCATAGTCCATATAGTCTCTGTCCTTTAAGATTTTACAGTATAGCTAATAATGTGTTACAAATAAGAAGCCCATTTTTCACCTCTTATATACAGATACAGGCAAAAATTATGAAGATTGATAAAAATCCAGTGAACTTGTAGGGAAGGGCACCCATGTTTACCGAGAGCACACATACCCAGAACCCAATAATTCCTCTTTAGTAAAGCCTATGAAATATTGACAGGAGTGTACGCAAATGTATGCATGATGATAACATGAGAAACTGGAGACAACCTAAATATTTTTCAGTAGAGAAGAGTCAAGTTATGATATGTCCATCAATGGAATATCAATATCAATGCAGTGGTATGTATTGCACTTGTTAAAAAGAATAAGATAGGGGTTCGTGGGTGGCTCAGTTGGTTAAGTGTCTGACTCTTGATTTCGGCTCAGGTCATGATCTCATGGTTCATGACATTGAGCCCCATGTCAGGCTGTGTGCTGACAGCACGGAGCCTGCTTGGGATTCTCTCTCTCCCTCTCTCTCTACCCCTCTCCCTGCTCACACTCACTCTTTCTCTCAACATAAATAAACTTTTTTTTTTTTTAAATAATGAGATTAATCTAAATGTACAGACATGGGAGGGAGCCTACAAGATAAAGTTGAGTTAAAATACAAAACAGATGCACCTAGGTAGCTCAGTTGGTTAAGCGTCTGACCCTTGGTTTTGGCTCAGGTCATTATCTGATGGTTCATGGTTTTGGGACACATGTTGGGCTCTGCACTGACAGCACAGAGCCTGCTTGCGATTCTCTTCTCTCTTTCTCTCTGCCCCTCCTCGGCTCTCTCTCTCTTAAAATAAATAAACTTAAAAAATACTTAAAAAAAAACAGATGCAGAAAAAAAAAACAGATGCAGAGCTATATGTATACTATGATCCCTTTTTTGTGCAAATGTATATTTATGACCATACATAAATACACACATTCACATATACATATTGTTGGGAATGTCTGAATGGATGCTTTCCAAAATCCTAAGAGAGTAGAGGGAATGGGGATGAAATTGAGAGAGGCTATCCCTCTTTAGTGAATGAGTTCCTAGATTATTTAACGTTTTAATATGTAGAAAGTATGGATTAATACTTGAAAAAAACTTTTTTTAATAGGAACAATTTTGTCATAGAAATACGGGCTTGAGATGATATGGTGGTAGAATACTGTGTTCCTTAATCTTATCTCTTGATATTTGCCCTTACAACAATGCTTTCTTCTTAGTGCACTTCCTCGAGTTCACATGGATGAACTCCTCCCAGTTCCTTAAAGTCCCCTCACATACCCTAACAGCTTCTTTCCTTTGATTTCTTCATTTCCTTTTATATTAGCTCTCTAGGGGGCAGAATTACATTTGAAGATAGTCCAAGGTCTCTATGCCTAGTACATGTTCATTTTCCCCCCCTCCTATTCTCACTATGGCCATTTATTTTTTAAAGTACACTGAATATGGGTCATTTGTATTTTGGGATTTCTTTCAGACTTGGAGAGTAAAGCAGAAACCAAGGAGTCAGCCGTAAAGAATGATACTTCTTGGGAAGAATTACACCATGGCCTAATGAAGGAACAGTCCACAAGAGGAAGCACCTTATATTCCACATTGGGAAGAATCTCCAAATGTGATCAGTTAGAAAACCACCAGGAAAACCAAGGAATGGGTGAGGGGCAAATCCCCTTGATCCACAAAGTACTCACTCAGGAAAGAGGCCGAGAATCTAATAGATTTGAGAAAAGTATTAATGTGAGCTCAAAAGTTATTCCAGGACCAGAAATTTCTCCGAGAAAAAAAGACCATAAATATGGTGTATCTAGAAAGCGAAGTAGATACAATTTAGATTTGATTAATCATTCAAGGAATTATACCAGATTGAAAACCTTTGAATGTAATATTTGCGAAAAAATCTTCAAACAGCTCATTCACCTTACAGAACACATGAGAATTCATACTGGAGAGAAACCTTTCCGATGTAAAGAATGTGGAAAAGCTTTTAGCCAAAGTTCATCCCTTATTCCACATCAGAGAATCCATACTGGTGAGAAACCCTATGAATGTAAGGAATGTGGAAAAACCTTCAGACACCCATCATCTCTTACTCAACATGTTAGAATTCATACTGGGGAGAAGCCCTACGAATGTGGGGTATGTGAGAAAGCATTCAGCCAGAGCATTGGGCTGATCCAGCATCTGAGAACTCATGTTAGAGAGAAACCTTTTACATGCAAAGACTGTGGAAAAGCATTTTTCCAGATTAGACACCTTAGGCAACATGAGATTATTCATACTGGTGTGAAACCCTACATTTGTAATGTATGCAATAAAACCTTCAGCCATAGCACATACCTAACTCAACACCAGAGAACTCATACTGGGGAAAGACCATATAAATGTAAGGAATGTGGGAAAGCCTTTAGCCAGAGAATTCATCTTTCTATTCATCAGAGAGTCCACACGGGAGTGAAGCCTTATGAATGCAGTCATTGTGGGAAAGCCTTTAGGCATGATTCATCCTTTGCTAAACATCAGAGAATTCATACTGGAGAAAAACCTTATGATTGTAATGAATGTGGAAAAGCCTTCAGCTGTAGTTCATCACTTATTAGACATTGCAAAACACATTTAAGAAATACCTTCAGCAGTGATATGTGACATATGTGCAACATCAAAGACTCCTCCTAATGGAGCAAAAGCCTCTAAATCAGAGGCTTTTTGACTTTTTGGTTTCAAGAAGCAATGATTTTTTTTAATGACTTGATGCGGTGTTACCACTATCAGTTTTGCCATATTAAAGAAACTACCTGTCATCAACATCGTTTCAGAAAAGAAAGGGCATTTTAATATTTTAAAATGTAGGAGGGATAATCAGTAGGAATAGCCCTTAACATTGAATTAAGTTAGCCTTATGAAAATCCCCCAAATTTGTCCTTATTTTTCTCATTTCATTATGGGCCAATGGAAGGTTCATCATGGCAAGTTACTGATACTTGGATTGGCTTTTGAGAATCACTGTTTTAAATATCTCTTAAATAATCAGACTAAAATATAGTATAACTTTTTACTATAGCCCTTTATATGGCTAGAAGAGGCATAGATAAAAATAACTGCCTGGCTCATTTCTACAAGAAATAATATTAAAGGAAGCTTTCCAGAATTGATAGATAACCTACTATTACAAGGGATACTTAAGTATATTTTATGGTTTCTTGTAGAGAATTGGCAAGCTTTCATAAAGAGCCAGATATTAAATATGTTAGACATTGTGGGCCATATGAGCTCTGCCAGAACCACTCAACTCTACCATTTTAGTGTAAAAACATCTAAAGAAATACATAAATCAGAATATCTCAACCTTGGCTCTTCTGATATTTGGGGCCAGATACTTTGTTTTGGGAAGCTGTCCTATGCACTGTAGTGGGTTTAGCAGTATCTCTGGCTACAAAGTGCCAGTAACTAGATGCCAATAGTCCCCCCACCCATTGTCACAACCAAAAACATCTCCCAATATTGCTAGAGGTGCCCTGGGGGTCAATATTGTACTTGTGAAGTACTTGAGAACCATGGGCATAAATGAATAGGTGTAGCTCTGTTCCAATAAACTTCATTTAAAAAACTGGTGTTGGGTTGCATTTAGCCCGAGAGCTGTAGTTTACTGTTCCTGCTATAGAGTACATAAATGACTATCCCCCTCTTGCCCCTGAATAAGCACAGCAAGAATATGGGTTGAGTAGTGTTATTTTTTTTTTATCTGATTCTGGAACTTTTGATATGTCCTTCTATAATGTCATATCAAAAGGTTAGAAATTTTATATAATCTCTCAAACAGCTCTAGCACTCAAACATATAATAGGACCTAAGGAAGTTTATCATCACTTATTTGACAATGCTTCCCCTATGATGTGACCTATCAAATAAGCCTAACTTGTCAAAAAGACTTCATTTAGAAGTTGAATTTGGGGAAGTTTGAAATATCAGGTTTTAAAGCACGTGTCTAAATAAGATTATAGATCATTTTAAAACTTAATAATTATAATAATTATCTATTTAGCCAAGGTGGCAATAAGATTGGAAATCTTATTATGCCATAAGGTGGCAATAAGAAAGGAAAATGCAGAGGATTACATAGTTGTTAAAATTTAGCTTAATGTTGAAAAAATTCAACTTTAAAAACAAACAAATTTTTTCCAGGCCGGTTAAAGATATAGAATAATCTTTGTTTACAACATAGACCTAAGAAAACTGACATTTTAACAAAGAAAAACCAAATTCCAATCTTATACTGGTGTACTTCCATATTAAGACTCATTTATTTCAACAAGGTGAATTTTTAAGAATAAGTAAATCAGTCCTTCCTTTTTCCTCCCTAGCATCTCCCATGTTGATACATACATTTTGAGACAAGGACATCCAGGGTGCTGCATGGATCTGAGTTTTTGTGGTGGGCGCTGTGGTGTGCTGACCAGAATCCCCATCAGGAATAAAGGACTCTCAGCTGTAGAGATCGTGGCCAACAGTCCTCAACTCTCACATGCCATGAGGGGTCACCTTAACTGAAGACAGCTGCCTTGCCAAGGCATACCCTCTTCCCAGGTTGTCGCAAACAATGACTTATAAAAGTCCAGCCCTTTTGCCCTAATTTAGAGTGATTCTGAAGGGTAATCCAACTTTTGGAACTCCTCAGAGAATCAATGGAGTCTTGTGTTGATATTGTATGATCATTCAACTTCTGCCTAATCTTGCTCTCTTACTCTCCCTTCTCCATGCGTTGGTCACTCCCTAATAAACTTTTTTACACATTAATCTCCACAACCGTAGTCCTAACCACACACAAAATTTCTTAACGAAGATTCCCTTCTCACAAACATACAGGCTTTCCTTTTTACATTCAGATTTTGATCTAAGTTTTTCCTTTTTAAATAAACAGTCTTGCTTTCCTTGAATTACATCTGTTTGTTCTTAGATTACCCATAAAATTCATGAGGCATTAGAGTTCTAAGGGTTTTTCCCCCCCTTTCCTGACAAATTTTGCAATGGAGATAACATGAACTTATTTGAATTTCAGTAAACATAGAATAAAAGTTTTACATTTAATGCTGAAATTCTAAAGATATATCCATTTGATTAAACCAACAACCTTAAATTAATTAGCTTTAATACCTAATTAAAGATCTAATTAAGACCTAATTAAATACCTAATACAAGATCATGTGAACTTGTAAAACATTGGGTTAGTTTCTATCTTTGAGTTCTAGAATGCTCAATTCTTGGGGCGCCTGGATGGCTCAGTCAGTTGAACATCTGACTCTTGATTTTGGCTCAGGTCATGGTCCCAATGTTGTGGGATTGAGCCCTAAGTTGGGCTGTGCACTGGGCGTGGAGCCTGCTTGGAATTCTCCCTCTCTCTCTCTCTTTCTCTCTCTCTCCCCCTCTTTCTCTCCTTCACCCTCTGCTCCTCTCCCCCACCTGTGTGTGCTTTCCTTGCTTAATGCCCAATTCTTACAAGCACTTATCTTTAAACCAACTAAATAGAGCTCTTTTACAAATTAATTTTAGCAATACCATTGGGAGGTACAGAAAACATCTCACATAACATTCATGGACACAGAAACAAGTACATGAACAAGATGCAAACAAAAGCTGAAAGGCCCAATTTCCAATTGTCTCCTTTTTACAAGACAAATCTAACGGCAAGATGGTATTATAATTTATGGATCCATTAATTGGTCATTTTTCTCTGTATTTGTGGCCAAGCAGCATTGCAAAAACCGATGGCTTGATTTTGGAGAACACAGCTGCATGTGGGGATCAAATCGTCATTTCCCAGTTTCCACTTAGCACACAGCCAACTTTATCCAAAGATACCAAAAGATGCAACAATAAACAAATTGTGAGCATTGGTTCCTCCCCAAAAGTCAGAGCTTCACCGACTCAATCAAACAGCTTCCTCATCAGCCTTTTCTTAATCAACCAGGAAAGGGAGGCTAAGAGAACCCAAATCCCCTATTTGGAGGCATCCAAATGGGAGGAATAAATCTAAGAGCCAAACTAAACAGGAAAACGAAAGCTCACAAGCCCTCCATATGAAATATTCACCAAGAGACATCTGTCCAAACCAAACCCAGACCTGTTTCCTTGCCACAAGAGTTAAATTGAGCACTGAAAGCTGGCAGCTCAAGCCTAACCAGGGTGGACTGGAGCCTGGGGACAGTCCCCCGGGACAAAGAGCCTAGGTACTGCTTGGGCTCATCGCTGGATTCCTGTTACAGGCTGAGGGCCGATGAACCATGGGCAAAGAGCTCCTGGATGGCTCCCCAAGTTTGTAACCGAAAGCAAGTTTATCCATGGGATGGGCGACAAAGATGATCAGATAATGGAGCATGCAGCAAGGAAAGGGTTTATTCGAGAGGCAGCAAAATAAGGAAATGGGAGGGCAAATCTTAAATCATCCTCTCCAAGGAGAGACAGGGAGGTTTAAAGGCAAACAAAAAGGGTAAAAAGTTGCAGTTGAGTTTATTACTCTGCAGCTGCAATTAGTCCCCTTAACTCTTTGGTCACTGTTTTCACTAATTTTCTCAGAATATTGAAGATGTAATACTTACTCATGGGTGGTGTTTGGAGGTGGGAGGAGAGCACCAGCCTGGGCAATTCAGTACCTAATACTATAGAGCTAAAATAACGTTTCCCTGTCCTTCATTACAGGGATAACATAGAGGATTATTTTTGTTATTTTGAGTCCTCTTTGTGTGTGCTTTTACCTAATTAGAATCATGGGTTAGCTGTCTTTTGAACTGCAATTGTTTTTCACTGAACATTAGGTTGTGCTCAGATCCTAAGCCTTCATAGCAGAGTGGTGAAGAGTTTGCATTCAGAAATCCTAAAAATATGTATTCAAATTCCAACTCTACCACCCCCTAACTTTGTGATCTTAGTCAAACTTATTTTTTCATCTGTCAAGAGGCATTTTAAAAAAATTTTTTTAATGTTTATTTACTTTTGAGAGAGACAGAGACAGAATGCGAGTGGGTTGGGGCAGAGAGAGAGGGAGGCACAGAACCCGAAGCAGGTTCCAAGCTGTCAGCACAGAGCCCAACACGGGGCTCGAACTCATGAGCTATGAGATCATGACCTGAGCTGAAGTCGGACGCTCAACCAACTGAGCCACCCAGGCGCCCCTGTCAAGAGGCATTTTTAATAGGCACTACACAACACATTTATTATGCTAGGTACACATAATCATTCAGAAACAAACCATTAATATTGCATTTTGTGTGTTTTCTCCTTGTTATAAAGTAAATGCTCATTTATGAAAACACAGAGATGTGTAAAGAAAACACGACAGAACCTAGATATTACCAATGTTAAAATGTTGATGGAAAAAGACAACATTGTCTGGTTCCATTTATATAAAGTATCAAAAGTATGAAACTCAGTGAAACAGAAAGTAGACTAGTGGTTCCCAGGTACTAGGTGGAGAGGGAAAAGGGGAGTTCTTGTTTAATGGGCATAGAGTTTCAGATTTGCAAGATGAAAAAGTTCTGGAAGTCTGTTTCACAATATGAATACAGTTAAAACTATTGAACTGTACACTTAAAGGAGGTTAGATGGTAAATTTTATGTTACGTTTGTTTTTGTTTTGTGTTTTGTGTTTTTTTTTTACCACACACACACACACACACACACAATTTTTGTATGTATGTCTCTACAGCAAACACATTCTAGTACCCAGTTTGAAAAATTCTTCCAACCCACTTGTACCAATGCCATATCACGTCTTCACTCCCTTTACTGGTCATGTCCTCCCTTCTCTCCCTATGCAGCTTTTAGTGATGCAGGAGCAAACACCCTCCACTCCATATAGGTTTATTGTTAACGCCTTTACTCGGGGCAAGAGCATTTTACAAGTTGGATTACTTCCTGGATCCTGACTTTCTGTCTTTTGGTCTGGTAATTTCCTACTGTCTTGCCATCTCTTAGATGCCTTGTCTATGACATTATGTTATGGGCACCATAACATGGGCAGAATTGTGTTATGGGCAGAATTGCGTCCTCCCCACTGCCCTGCCCCCTGCCAAATTCATATGTTGAAACCCTAACCTTCACCTCTAGTACCTGAGAATGTGGCTGTATTTAATCCCATATTTAAGTGATCACATTTATTAATTACTTTAAAGAAGCGATTAAGATAAATGAGTCATTGGGGTATGCTCTAACCCAACCTGACCAGTGTCCTTATAAGAAGAGGAAATTTGCACACAGAGAGATACCAGGGGCCTGCAAGCACACAGAGGAAAGACCATATGAGGACATAGAGTGAAGGCAGCCATTAGTAAGCCAAGGAGTAAGTAGAGCTTCGGGAGAAACCAACTCTGCTGACATAGGCAGGCCTGGTCTGAGGATCAGGGCAGAGGGCAGGGGATGGAGGGGTTACTGCAGGACCAGCCAAGAGGGTCCTTGGCTTTGCACAGGATAGAAATGAAACTCAAGCCAGGAGGAAGTGAGAGCAGAGTTTACTGAGTAGCGTAAGTGATAGAGCATAGTAGGCAGAGTATCTGAGAGACTCGTAAAGGGAGAAGTGAGTCTGCCTGTTGCTGGGGGTAAGTGGTCCAGGGTATGTGTTCTTTTAGGAATCTAGGTCTGATCAAAGGACTGTCAGGTGGACAATAGCTGTTATTCTATAAGTCACTGAAGATAGGGATTATGGGTGCCAGTGTCAATGGAAGTTTGTTCAAACCTAATGTCCTGGAGCTCGGGATCTGGTTCTTCTTAGATGTTATCAGGTACATGGGGGCCTAGGATGAAACTCAGAGAATGAATAACTTTCTTGCTTCCCCCCTTGGAGTGGGAACATACCTTCCTTGGTTTACTCAGATGCAAGGTGAAATACAGAACAGAAGTAAATGGGGCCTGGCAGAGAAATAGCAGAGATGAAGCCTGTCTAAAATAGAGTCCATTCAGTTTCCCTAACTCTGCTGAGACCTGGATCCTGGACTTCTAGCCTCCAGACCCGTGAGAAAATAAATTACTGTTGTTTAAGCCACCCAGTCTGTGGTATTTTATTGCGGCAGCCCTAGCAAACTAATGCACTCCTCTAAGAACATTAAAAATAAATATTCCAGGCTTTAGTGTTTCTTGTTTTCTGAGGTGGCTTGATATAAATATCTTAGCTCCACTATTCCAAGAAGAGAAACTCCAGTCATTATCCCATTTTCACACACTGCTTTCCCTTTCCTCATAGCCCTCATCATCATCTGGGGTGCTACCTGTTTTGTAAATTTATTACTGTTAAAAAGAAAAACCACAGGCTCCAAATGGACCCGTTATACCGGGGCTTAATACCTAAGCTAATTGTAGTTCCAACCACCCCCAGAAATGTAGTCTTAACAAGTCAATCAGGAGATTCCTGATCTAGCACAAATGAGCTAGTATGTCACATGGGCCCTCCCCAACCCCCAAAGGAAAATGAGTTAATCCCCCCAGTTAGACCCTGGGCCCTAGTCCCTAAGGTAAGGTGACCTTACCGGGACCAATCCTTTCTTTTCTTTTGCTAATAACTTCCTTGTCCCACCCTCCCTCCTATAAAAACCTATTTTATACAACTACCTAGTGCTCCCTTCCACTTGCCAGATGGGGATGCTACCCCATTCCGTGAATCAATAAAGCGAATTAGATCTTCAACTGTACTGGGTTGAATTTTTGTTGTGTAACATTATCTATTTAATTCCCCATGCATTAAGATCCAAAAAAGCAGGGACCATTCTGATAACTGCCATATGCTTAGAGCCTGTAACAATGTAGGACGGACGACACGCACTCAAGATACTTGCTGAAGGAATGAATGACTGAATGACAAGGGGTTTCCCCACGGAAGAGTTGGAGGGCCAAGTGGTCTCTCCAGAGGCCGCCTGGCCCCGCACGCGGTGGGCCGGTTGGCGGCTGCCCCCGGGGTCTGGGCGCCCGCGCGCGCTCCGCCGCTCCAGCGCCGGGTTTTCGGGTGCGCCGGCTTCCCGGGAGGGGGCGGGCACGGGGCGGCCCCTCGTGGGCGGAGTCGGCAGCTGGGCGTGCGGGCCGCCGGAAGGCGCGCGCGCTGGGCGGGGGGCTGCGCGGCCGCGTGGGGTGGCCGGACCCGGGGCGGGCCCGGCGGCGCGGGGGGCGACCTGAGGCGTGGGCGACGGCGGGGCGCGGCGGGAGGACGGAGGCCCCGGGCTACGCCGGGCTGCGGCCCACGAGGCGGGGCGGCGGGTGGAGCCGGCTGCCGCCGCCGCCGGGCCGGCGTCAGAGCGAGTGCCCGCGAGGTGTATCCTCGCGCGCGTCTGCGGGAAGCGGGGTCAGGACAGCCCTCCCACTGCGGCCCGCGGAGCCCCGCGCCCCGGAGCGCGGCCGAGGAAGGCCGCCTGGGAGGGCGGCGGTGAGATGCGGTGCGGCGGCCGGCCCTAGACAGGCTCCCCGGGGGGACCGGGAAAAGCCCCGCATCCGGGGCGGAGGCCGAGGTCCGCGGGCTCCCGAAGGAAGCCTGCGGGAACGCTGGGCGTGCTTTGGAGAATCGTCGGTGAGCGGGGCATGCGGTCTACGAAGGCGGGGGAAGAACAAAATCCGCTACCGCCCGGTCCTCTGAAGAGACACCCTGTGGCGCCGAAAGCCTCGGGAGCGAGCGCTCTCGCGGCCGCGTCCTTGGTCCCAGCAGCGTCCGGGGCCGAGCTGGTGAGTGGGAGGATGCGCGGGTGTGCAGCCTCCGTCCCGGGAAGGCACGGCCGGGAGCGGTGAGGAGCGGCAGCTTCCAAATGCTGCTTCGAAAGTTTCCCCACTTTGGTAACTAGACGTTTACTTTTATGTATTCCGGGGGCAGGATATTTCCACATGCTCCATCCTGCAGGATGCAGCTCCTTTCTCTGCAGCGGGCACAGCTTGGGGCCCGGTGGGGGGAGCCCGTAAGCTACATACCCTCCCTTGCAAACTTCAAAAAGTTGGGCCAGCTCCCTTTATACGGAGCTCGGTCTGTGCGCGGGGCCCCAGTTACGCTGGACCAGGTGGCTGTGGAGGCACCTGCTCAGATGCGGGGGGCTTTGGATGAGATGATAGATTTGAGTTGTTTCCGGATTTCCCTGTTGCAAACACTTGTGCAGTAGTCCTCATGATACTCGAAGTGCTGTATTTCCTCCATCTGAACCCCTCCCCCTCCCCCAGTTTTAACATTTCTGAAACCAGGAGGCATCTTCACAGGCCAAAAGGACTTGCCCGCTGCTGGGCATCTGCGTGGTTGGGGAATGTACCTGCTGCTGTTTGGTCAGGTGAAAATGCAGCTGTGTGATTATTCCATCACTTCTGACACTTGAGATGAACTTTAAATGTAGATCTCTAATTGTTTTTAAAAGTAGCTGGAAAAGGTAATGCTGTGGTAAAGTAAAAATTGTATAGCAATATTTATTACTAAGGGTTTTCTGTATGCTTGACATTGTTTCAATTAATGTTACAGCCCTATAAAGTACAATTGTTATTCCCATTTTATAGATGAAGAAACTGAAGCTCCAGAGAGTTGAAGTGTCTTAGAGCTTTTAAGTACAAGTGTCAGGATTCTCACCTAAACTGAATTCAAAGCTTGCCCTCTTAACTCCACTAAGTCTGTATCCAGGCAGAAGATGGGTGCAGCTTACTGGGAGGGAAGTCAAGAGAGGGTCTATGCTTGTTTTTATACCTTTTTGGCTGTTTATGGATGTGTGTATGGAACTGGGAGACAGCCACATCCAAGAAGACTGATTATACTTATTCCCACGTTGATGCCAAATCTTTATTTTCGGATCTTTTGCAGTTTAAAATATATTTCCTCAAGTTGTGGAGTTCTGGATGTGTGGTCGGTGCTTCTGGATCCCTCCTCTTCTGTCTTTTGCTCCTCTAGAAGACTATAGAGGCATGCACTCCAAACTGCTCAACTGGCTGCCTCCCAAGAAGGCACTCCTTAATTTAAGAGAGAAGTCAGTTTTTCAGAGTTGTTAAGGTCACATCAGCCTCTAGGAACCCCCGGGTTCTGGTGCTGCAGGGACACACCAAAGATCTGGGGGCGGGAGATTGTGGTCAGAGGAGACCGTGTACCTGTGAAGCCTCTCAGCAGAGATTCTGGCACTTTCGTCACCAGAAGTGGACACGCCCGGTTGGGTGGGCATCGTCATGCTACAGCAGCTCCTGATCACCCTGCCCACGGAGGCCAGCACCTGGGTGAAGTTGCGCCATCCAAAGAAGGCCAAGGAGGGGGCACCCCTGTGGGAGGATGTAACGAAGATGTTTGAAGGAGGAGGTGAGAGTAGACTGATGCAGGGAAAGCAGAATTCTCAATTCGTGTGTGAAAGGATAGGTACCCATTTCATTGAGGTGTCTCTTGGGGAGAAAATTGGAGGAAAGCAGGTCTCTGGGGTTCGTGCTTGTGGCTTTTGGGACGAGGATAGCTATGAGGGCAGATGTTGGGTTCTCAGCTCCTTGTGCCATGTGCTCCGTGCTGCCCCCATCTCCAGTTCCCGGATAAAGCACGAAACAGGAGGACAATACAGTGTTCCCCACCAGCGGCTCCCAGGTATTGTGATTGTCACAGACAGTGGGGTCAAAGGCTTCTACTCCTTAAAGCCCCCCCAAGGTTTTCCTTCATAAGTTTTGGGCGTTTTGGCCCAAAGCCAGTGTTTTCCACAAGTAGTTCTGAGGGGAAGGAATGACCTACTTGATGACTCTCGATTTCCAGGAGGTCAGGGGGAAACGTCCAAGATTATACACTATCTAGTGGTCTGGTTGGGACAGATAGATAGATGGACAGAGGAATTCGCGTGTCTCACATGATCTCGTAGGTCACCCCTTTAACATTTCAAGTTCAGCCGGTATGTAAGCTAGCGGCGTGAGGCAGGGATTTTGCTAAAGCGTCTTGACCGATGGAAAAATGAATAATGGTCTCCAGTGCTTATTATTAATTGATGGAGACAGACGCATACCCCGAGCAAAATAATAGAAGGTAGCCTAAGAAAGTGCTATGGTAAATTTCTTTGGGAAGCCAAAAGACTGGAAACATTCTTCTGATTACATTTATTGGAGAAATTTTCACAAAGCAGATAGCACTGAATTGGGCCTTGAAAGAGGTCTTCCATTTTTTTGTAGAAGATTTGGGAAAAGGATACAGAAATGAGTGCCTCGAAGAGTGGTTCAGAGAATGGGAACCAGTCGAGTCTGAGGGCTAAGAATGTGGTCAGTGTATGTGTACAATGGATAAAGGATGGTGGCTAGCGAAAACGAACACTTGGGGAAATGTGTTTTAGGCGAGTTGTAGAGGGCCTGATGTCCATGGGAAAGGTTTGGATTTTCTTTCTTAACCAGAAACATTTGAACAGAGGAGTGGCCTGGTCTGAGCTTTTGGACCAGTGTTGCCCTTTGGGAAGTATTAGTGCTCAAAGCAGTGCACTGCAGACCCTGCTTATTAAGGAGGCCCCCCACTCTGCTCTGAGTTGCTCGAAATGTCCCTCTCTGTGAATGTTTTGAGAGAGGAGCCTGTTCAGCAGGTCTGCAGGCAGTTTTTCTATTTGGGGGATTTGGGGAGATATAAACCTCATGGCTCTTTTCCTTCTTTAGCTCTGCTCTCTCAGGATGCTGAGGAGACCCAGGGAGAAAGTTTGAAGGCTGAAGTCACCTCTGGACCTCCAGCAGCAGAATCCCAGGTGGGTTGGGTTTTCCTTTCATTTTCTTGGACCTGCTGCTTGGTTTTCAAGGCTATAACTCGCCTTTTTTTTTTTGAGTGTGAGGAGTTTGGAGGTGTTTGTTAGTGTGGGGCTAACAGATTCAACATAGGGAACTGTGCAAGTTGCTCTTGTACAGAAAACTGGGCTGTAGTGGTGGCGATTCCCCTACTCATGGTGGCTTCCCTCCTTGTAACTCTTGTTTGTGGCCAACATCTTGATTTAACATTATGCTAATTTCTGTAGAGAAAGAGAAATGAATGCTAGAATTCCAGCCCCTAAAAACAAATAGATGCCACTTGGGGTCTCAGATACACGTCAACTTTCTTTTTTGAGTATTTTTACTCAAAAACAAACTTCGTAAAGTGACAAGAACCTTCTGACATTCTTAGGCGATGTACCCATTTCGCTGGTGGACTTCATGTGGTAACCCTTCGTATAGTATTAGGAGTAGAGATCAAACCAAAGGAGAAGTGAGTGGGGAAGAAATGGTGTGGCCACATAGCACACACACGTTAGACAAATGGACAGTTATTACAGGGTGTCCTCACTGTCGACTGGAAGCATAGGGAAGACAGGAGAAAAATTGTAGAATGAGTGAGAAAGGAAGACTATTCAAAATGAAATATTATCCGACGGCAGGAGAGTTTTAAGTGAAAAGGACTTGGGTTCTGTAATTAGATGGTACAGGATCTGAAATTATCTCTAAGTATTTACTTGCTTGGTAATGGGGCAATTTTTTTCAGCTGTTTACAATCCCAGTTTCCTCCGCTGATTCAGATGCTAATATTTTTCTAGGATTGAATGCTTTTCAAAGTTATTTACAGTAATAAGGAAGAAGCAATAAGAATAAGGAGTAATAGTCTATTTAAAGAGTTCTCTCTATATTCCACTTATCTGGAATTCCTCATTTCTTGACATGTATCAAAAACTGATGGTATTCTTACTGCTGGGAAAAGAAATTAAATTTTTTTTTTAATTTTTAATGTTTATTTTTGAGAGAGAGAGTGTGTGAGCGGGAGAGGGGCAGAGAGAGAGGGAGACACAGAATCGAAAGCAGGCTCCAGGCTCAGAGCTGTCAGCACAGAGCCCGACATGAGGCTCAAACCAATGAACTGTGAGGTCATGTCCTGAACCGAAGACGGATGCTTAACCAACTGAGCCACCCAGGCACCCCTGTATAGTTTTTTTTTTTTTTTTAAGTTTTTTTATTTATCTTGAGAGAGAGAGCAAGCAAGCGAGCATGAGTGGGGGAGGGGCAGAGAGAGAATCCCAAGCAGGGACCAGTTCTGTGCTGTCAGCATAGAACCCGATGTGGGATTCAATCCAAGAACCGTGAGATAATGACATGAGCTCAGATCAAGAGTCAGACACTCAACCAACTGAGCCACCTGGGCACCCCGAAAATGTGTAGTTCTATTTTGACATGTGTATATACCATGTAACCAAAATATACACCATTTCCACCATCTCAGAAAGTTCCCTCCGGCTCCTTTCCAATCAGAACTTTGCTTTGCTCCCAGTAGAGGGTACATGGCTTCTCTTTGTTATTTTTCTTTTCTTTTCTTTTCTTTTCTTTTCTTTTCTTTTCTTTTCTTTTCTTTCTTTCTTTCTTTTTTTCTTTCTTTCTTTTAATGTTTATTTACTTTTGAGAGAGAGAGAGAGCGAGAGAGAGCACACACGAGCAAGCCGTTCTTTTTTTCTTTCTTTCTTTTAATGTTTATTTACTTTTGAGAGAGAGAGAGAGAGAGCGAGAGAGAGCACACACGAGCAAGCCGGGGAGGGGCAGAGAGAGAGGGAGACACAGAATCCGAACCCAGGAACCGTGAAATCATGACCTGGGCTGAAGTCAGATGCTTATCCGACTGAACCACCCAGGCGCCTCTCTTTGTTATTTCTTATAAGTGCACGGGAATCTATAATGACCTCAAAATAAAAAGTTTAAAACAGAATGTATATTCTGCAGTTGATAGGTATAGTGTTCTATAAATGTCCATTAAGTTGACAGATAGATGGTTCAAATCTGTATCCTTGATGCATTATTGTCCGCTTGTATCAGTTACTGAGAAAGGAATGTTGAAATCTGTTGTGGTTTTGTCTGTATCTTCCTTCAGTTCTGTCAGTTCTGCTCTATTTCGAGTTCTGTTATGAGATACATTAACAAGTAGTATTGTTGTCTTCTTGATGAACTGACACTTTATCATCATGAGATGTCTCTTCTTTATGGCAAGTAATATTCCTTCTCCTAAGCCCACTTTTGTCTGATTTATTATAGTTCCTCCACTATTGTTTAAGTTATTATTTGTATGGTATAGCTTTTTCAGTTCTTTTACTTTTGACCTATCTGTATCTTTATATTTAAAGTATGGCCTTAGATATAGCTGTGTCTTGCTTGTTTAGTGCATTTACAGTTACCATAATCATCGATACAGTGGGATTTAAATGTATATTCTTACTCTTTGCTGTTCACACATTTTTGTTTCTTTGTTCCTCTTCTGCTTCCTCTTGGATTGCATGGTGTTTTAGTATTCTACTTTATGCCCTCTAATGACTTTTTAGCTATACTTGTTTTATTTGCTTGTGGTGGTTGCTCTGACCGTTATAATATGTGTTTTTAACATATCACAGTTGAATTAATATTATACTGTTTCCCATGTGGCATGGAAGCCCCGTATTTCCATTTACTCTTCCCCATTGTTTGTATATTGTCATCATATATTTCACTTTACACATTAAAACCCCACAGTACATTGTTCCTATTTTTGTTTTTTAAAAGTTCACTTATTTTGTGAGAGAAAGCAAGCATGAGCAGGGGAGGGGCAGAGAGAGGGAGAGAGGGAGGGAGGGAGAGAGAGAGAGAGAGAGAAAAGAAGAAAGAGAGAGAGAGAGAGAGAGAGAGAGAGAGAGAGAGAGAGAGAATATCCCAGGCAGGCTCCACACTCAGTGAGGAGCCTGACTTGGGGCTCGAACTCATAAACCGAGAGATCCTGACCTGAGCTGAAATCAAGAGTCAGATGCTTAACCAACTGAGCCACCTAGGTGCCCCTGTTCTTATTTTTGTTTTTAGCAGTAAATAGTTTTTAAGCAATTAAGAAAACGAAAAAAAAAAGTTCTTTTCATAACCATCACATAATTACCAATTTGCAGTCTTCATTCCTTCTTTTAATTCCAAGTTTCTGCCTGGCATCATTTCCCTTCAACCAGAAGAAAGTCGTTCAACGTTTCTTGTAGTGTGGGTGTTCTGACGAATTCTCACAGCTTTTGCTGATCTAAAGATGTCTTTCTGTTGTCTTCTATTTGAGGATCTTTTACTGGATAGAGAGCTCTAGGGTGACTTTTTTCTTTGAAGCACTTTACAAGTGTTCCATGATCTTTTAGCTTGTATCGTTTGGAATGAGAAGTCAGCTGTTACTATTATTTCCCTATAGGCGACCTGCCTTTCTGTTTGTTTTATACCAACTTGTGGGTTTTTTTGTTCCTCCTTTCCTACCTTCTTTTGGCTACCTTCATGATCTTTTGTCGTTGCTCTTCAGCAGTTTTACTGTGATGTGTGTAGGGCTGGTTTTTTTTTGAATTTAGTATTTTGGGGGTTTGCTGAGCTTAGGTCTGTGGCTTGATTTTTTTCCATCAAATTTGGAAAATTTTCAGCCTTTATTTCTCCAAATATTTTTTCTGCCCATTCTTTTATCTTCTTCTGAGATTCTAATTATATATATTATTAAACCACTTGGTATTATCCCAGGTTTGGTTTTTTTCCCTCTTGGTGCTTCAATTTGAATAATATCTATTGACCTATCTTAAGTTTCACGGATCTTGTCTTCATCGGGCCATTCAGGCCATTCTGCTGCCATTAAGTCCATTTAGTGGATTTTTCTGATACTGTATTTTTCATTTGTAGAATTTTCATATAGTTCTTTAGTATTTCTCTCACTCTCTCCTCTTAGTTACCCTCATGTTTTCACTTACTGTATTCATATTTTATTGTAAATTTTTTAACATTTTAATAATTTCTTTAAACTTCTTGTCTGCTAATTCCAAAGACTTAGTCACCTGTGGGCTTGCTTCTATTGATTTTTCTTTTCTTTTTTTTTTTTTTAATTTTTTTAATGTTTATTTATTCTTGAGAGAGAGACAGAGTGTGAGGGGGGAGGGGCAGAGAGAGAAGGAGACACAGAATCCGAAGGAGGCTCCAGGCTCTGAGCTGTCAGCACAGAGCCTGACGCGGGGCTCGAACTCACAAACCGTGAGATCATGACCTGAGCTGAAGTCGGACGCTTAACCGACTGAGCCACCCAGGTGCCTTTTTATTTTCTTAATTATAGGTCACATTTTCCTCCTTCTTCACATGTGTAACAGTTTTTTCTAGTAGTTGAGATATTGGGTATTGAAGAACAGTGGGGAGGGGTACCTGGGTGGCTCAGTCAGTCAGGTGTGGGAGGGACACTTGATTTCAGCTCAGGTCATGATCTCACAGTTCATGAGGTTGAGTCCCACATCAGGCTCTGTGCTGACAGTGCACACAAAACCTGCTTTGGATTCTCTCTCTCCTCTCTCTTCCCCGCCCCTGTTCATACACACACGCACTCTCTCTCAAAATAAACTTAAAAAAAAAAAATAGTGGGGGAGGAACTATATATGTGCGCACATCCATATGTACACACATATATATGTATACATACACGTGTGTGTGTGTGTGTGTGTATACACATATGTGTGTTGTTTGTTTATTTACAAAAGACTAAGTCCTTTCCTCTGTCTGGTGGTTAAAGTGAGGGACTGATTATTCATATTCTCCCTAGAGCTGTGGCTGAGCTCTGGCTGAGACACAGCTTTTATTTGATTGAGTTCACTTCTGACTAACCCAACTACAAACACCCATGCCACCACTGCTGGGGGGCTGATCTTTATTATCTCTTCAAGTATTTGAGCTAGGATGGGGTTAGACTACAGTTCCAGTTTTGTTCATCTTTGCATTGAACTCCAGTTCAATGAGCCCCAGGATTTAAGCTCAGTAGCAATACATTGGCTTTGTGACAATAATTGCTGAAAGCCTCTCTGTCTCTCCCTCTGGCCCCTCTGTCCTCCTCTCCTCCTGTTCCCTTCACCAACCTGCCACCAGTGATGCTGTTCACTCTCCTGTTCCTCAGATAAGCCAAGGATGCTCTCACTTTAGGTCCTTTGTACCTGCCTGGAATGCTCTTCCCTCAGATTTCCACATAGGTCTCCCTCACTGAATTCATGTCTGTGGTCAAATCTCACCCTTTTAGAGAGACCTTCCCCAACCACCTTGCATAAAAGATCCTCCGCTACCTTCATGTGGTTCTCCCTGTTTCCTCCTTATCCTGCTTCATTTTTTCTAAGGCCCATATGACCTTCTGTTTTTCTATGTATTTATGGTAATCTCCGGAGGGTCTTCAGACACATCCAGAGGAGGCAGCCAGTAAAACTAGTTTAAAATCTCTCAGAACTTAGAATACTGTCAGAACTCCTTGGACCTTGATGGAGGTGGTCTTTGTCTGAAAAGGAATATATTTGATATTCTAGGAACTGCTGACTTTCAAGGACATATCTGTGGACTTTACCCAGGAGGAGTGGGGACAACTGCCCCTTGCTCACCGGAATCTATACCGGGAGGTGATGCTGGAGAACTATGGGAACCTGCTGTCAGTGGGTAAGGATGGGCGGAACATTCACCCAGAAAACCTGTCTGTTACAGGAAAGTCATTAATTCCAAATTATCAAATGTTGTGGATGCCTTCGAGCTTGGCCTTGAGTTCTGTATTAGAGATGTCTCATTCCTTGGGGGAACCGCTTTACTTGTTAGAGCGAGAATAGAAAGACATTCTGTGGTGTCCCTTTCCATCTTCAGAGACCCTGACTGCCAGAGGACTAGAAAGAATTCTGGGGATGTTCTTAGAACTCAGTGTAAACATTCATACTCTGGTTTTTTTTTTGTTTGTTTGGTTTTTGTTTTTGTTTTTTTTACTTTATAAGCAGGATATCAACTTTCTAAACCTAGTGTGATATCCCAGTTGGAGAAAGGACAGGAGCCATGGATGACAGAGAAAGAAGGCCCAGGAGATCCCAGATCAGGTGAGACCAAGTCAGATAGTACCTTTTAATATGTAGGCCAGAGTCCCCGAAGTCTCCCCAGGCTGTGGGGAAGGCTGAAGTCAGTGGACAGGGCATGCACTAAACCTGACGTCACCCCTCCCTCCATCATCCCTTTCCTTCACCTCACCTTGCAAAAGTCTCTCTGGAGTTGGAGGGCAGGGAGTCTTGTCTTAATTTAGGTTGAACTCGACTTTTCCTCTTTTCTTCAGTATCCTGAACTCTGCAAATCGAAAGCGCCTTTCTCTGAGCAGTCGGATGTACATGGTCTCTCTTCACGGAAAACACATCTCTTTTTCAGGGCTCACTGCATTCGACAGATCTTTAATTTTCTCTCTTACATTCTGTTTCCACTTTCCACCAATTTTCATTTTACAATTTCAGCTTTGATTCTCACTCTCTTTTTAACTTACTTATCTACCTTTTGTATTTTTTGTAACAACTGTATGAAAATTCTTGCAAGAGAAATTGCCACAGGACAATTAAGTGGTCTTTAACCATCTCCTTAAACTTTGCTTTATTATGAAATATTTTAGGTGTTCAGAAAGGCATAGAGAACATTATAACAAATTTCTATGTAGCTTCCACCTAGGTTAAGAAAAAAGAGTTGAAGTCCTGCTATTCCCCCTTTACCTTTTAAAATAACCAATTTTTCGGGGACAACTAGGTGACTCAGTCAGTTGAGCATCCAACTTTGGCTCAGGTCATGATCTCACAGTTCATGAGTTTGAGCTCCATGTTGGGCTCTGTGCTGACAGCTCAGAAGCTGGAACCTACTTCGGATTCTGTTTATCCCTGTCTCTATTTCTTCCCTGCTCGTGCTCTGTCTCTCTCTCTCTCAAAAATAAATAAAGATTGGAGCGCCTGGGTGGCTCAGTCGGTTAAGCGTCTGACTTCAGCTCAGGTCACGATCTCGCGGTCTGTGAGTTCGAGCCCCGCGTCAGGCTCTGGGCTGATGGCTCAGAGCCTGGAGCCTGCTTCCGATTCTGTGTCTCCGTCTCTCTCTGCCCGTCCCCCGTTCATGCTCTGTCTCTCTCTGTCTCAAAAATAAATAAAACGTTAAAAAAAAATTTTTTTTTAATAAACAAAGATTAAAAAATTTTTTTTTAAATAACCAACTTTTCAGAGTTTAAATATTGTCATTCTCCTATATGTCTTCATACTTTCACTGCGTGTGTATATCCTGGAACAATATTTGGTATTATTTTGCATGGGTTTTTTTTTTTAAGTTTATTTATTTATTTTTGAGAGAGAGAGAGAGCACAAGCAGGAGAGGGGCAAAGACAGAGAAGGAGGCACAGAATCTGAAGCAGGCTCCAGGCTCTGAGCTGTCAGCACAGAGTCTAGTGTGGGGCTCGAATCCATGAACTATGAGATCGTGACCTGAGCTGAAGTCAGACGCCCAACCGACTGAGCCACCCAGGTGCCCCTTCATGTTTTTATTCTTTAAATAAATGGTGTATATACTTCTACTTGCTTTTCTCAGTCAACACAATTGATATTTATCCATCTTCTTCTAGTTATTTCTGTTGAACTAATAAATAAATAAATTTATTTATCTATTTTCCTGTTAATAGACATATTGTTTCTAAATTTGGGGGTTACCAAGATGCAGTAAGTCTTCCTGTACGTGTCTTCTTGTGTACACATGCAAGTATTTCTCTGCGATGTGGAAGCAAAACTGTTGGGTCATGGAGTGTATGCACCTTCCTTTTGCTTGATATTACCAACTTGCTCTTCAAAGCAGTTGCACCAATATGTACCTCCCCTCGGCAAGCCTTAAGACTTTCCAGAGTGCAGCATCTTTGTCAACACTTGGCTTTGTCAAACTTTAAAATTATTGTAAATTTGTGGGTGAATATGGTATCTTACCGTTTCTTTCATTTTCCTCATTATCAGCAAGAGGAGCATACTTTTCATGGCTATTGACCATCTAGATTTCTCTTACGTAAATTACTTTGCCAGTTCTGTTTTTTTTTCTTGATCTATAGAAAGGATGTATATATCATCTTATATTCTTAAGTTTGGCTTTTCATATTTAGAGTTAATTCACCTAGAATTATTTTATGTGTAGTGTGAGGTGCCTTTTCCACATGGATAATCAGTCCAGGAACCATTTATTTAATAATTAATACCACTCTGTTACCTATCAAGTTTCCTTATATACTTGTGTCTGTTCTGGGCACTGTATTCTGTTCCATTTTTCTCTTCTAGCCCTACTGTAATGCCAAGCTGTTGTAATCACTGTATTTCATAGTGAAACTCATATGTGGTCAAGGTAGTTCTCCCACTTTGTTCTTCAAAATTGTCCTCATTATTAGCCCCTTGCTCTTCCATGCAAATTATATAATGAATGCATGAAATTTCACACACACCCACACACATGCAAATACTCTGGTGGTGTTTTGATTGGAAGAGAATTGAATTTATAGATCAACTTTAGGGAGAATTAATGTTATGATATTGAGTGTTACTATCTAGAAACAGGGTATATTGCTGCATTCATTAGTATTTCCTAACTTTTTTTTTTTAATAAAGTTTCAGAATTTTCCGTATAAAGGTCTTGTCCCTATTGCATCTCTTTTGTTAGATTCATCTTGAAGACCTTTTATTTTGCTATTTTGATGGTATATATTTTTAAATTATGTTTTCTGTTTGTTGCTGGTGTATAATAATAGAACAGTTGGATTTGTATATTGATCCTATAGCTAGCCATCTTGTTTCATTCCATTGTTAATTCCAATAATTTGTTTATATATTCTCTTGGGTTTTCTCTTTTTCAGCTTATAATAATGAAAATAAGAGCTACCATGAATTTCATTTAGATTTTCCAGTCGCTTTAAATAATAAGAACAGTTTGATTTTACTAAAACATTTTAGTTTACTGCAATAACAAAAACTCACAACTTCATTCAAAGTTAAATTCTTGGAACGCCTGGCTGGTTCAGTTGGTTATCCATTGGACTTTTTGATTTCCGCTCAGTTCATGATCTCATAGTTTGTGAGATTGAGCCCTGTCCACGCAGAGGCCGTTTGAGATTCTCTCTCCGTCTCTCTCTCTGACACTCCCCCATCATGCGTGTGTTTTCTCTCTCAAAGTAAATCAACATTTTGGGGCACCTGGGTGGCTCACTCAGTTAAGCGTCTAACTTCGGCTCAGGTCATGATCTCACAATTCATGAGTTTGAGCCCCGCATCAGACTCTGTGCTGTCAGCTCAGAGCCTGGAGCCTGCTTCAGATTCTGTGTCTCCCTCTCTCTCTCTCCCCCTCCCTGGCTTGTACTCTGTCTCCTCTCAAGAATAAATAAAAGTTAAAAAAATTTTTTTAAAGAAATAAACGTTTTTAAAAAAATGTTAAAAATCTCTTCTTCTGTAGTTTGGTCCTTCAGGCCTGGATATTGAATTGGGAAAGGGGACATGACATAGAAGGCTTCTTCTCTCTTGCTCTGTCTTCTTTTCTTCCACCTCCCATTTTCAGGACCAGAATCAGAAGCCTACACAACATAGACTCTATTATTGCCTTTAACTCATTAAGAATTTGGAAGTATTATTGATCCTTTTGTGTTGACCGAAAAATCTTACAAAAAGTTATACTTTTCAAGAAAGAAGATGTATCAGTTGAAATATTAGTAATGGGTATAACAGATTATCAAAAAACCCAGTCAAAACTGTAGAGATTAAAAGATATTTTCAGAGAACATAGCAATAATAGTAATACAGCAGTTTGGGTTTCTTACAAGTCTCCTTTGTATAAATAACATTTCTAGGGACAGATTAATAACCACAGGAAATAGAACAAAGCAAATGTTAATACAAGTTTCGATAAAAGACAGCTTAATGTTTTCATGAAAGTTCTTAGTTCAGACCTTAGTTTTTGAATGAGCATCTCCTGCTGGTGTGGGGAGAGGGACATCTTTTTATCTTTCTGAGATTGTTTTCTAAAAGTAGTTGTCAAGAAAAGATATTCTTAAGACATAGCTCTGAAATTTCATTATTTAGTATTAGAGCATGTCTGAAGTGCTCAAATTTTACTCTCTGTATAAAATCACACATTTACCTTATTTACTGTTTCTTAACTTCCCATTACCTCCCCATGTTGCATAACCATTTTTACATGTGCAATTGACCTTGAACAACACTGGTTTGAACTGCATGCGTCCACCTATTATACGTGGATTTTTTTTAATGTTTATTTTAGAAAGGGAGGGGGTGAGTGGGGGAGGGGCAGAGAGCAAGGGAGACAGAAAATCCGAAGCAGGCTCCATGCTGTCAGTGCAGAGCCTGATGTGGGGCTCAAACCCATCAATCATGAGATCATGACCTGAGCCAAAGTTGGACGCTCAACAGACTGAGCCACTTAGGCACCCCTGGAGTTTTTCTTTTTAATGAAATGATTTGTCAACTTTTTTAAATGTTTATTTATTTTGAGAGAGAGAGAACACAAGTGGGGGTGGGGGGGTGTGTGGGGACAGAGGGAGAGAGAGACTTCCAAGCAAGCTCCATGCTGTCAGTGCAGAGCCCGACACAGGACTCGATCTCTTGAACTGTGAGATCATGATATGAGCCAAAATCGAGAGTCAAACATTTAACCAACTGAGCTACGCAGGCACCCCATATGTGGATTTTTTACAGTGCATTTTCTTTTCTCTTTATTGTAAGAATCTAGTATATGATACACATAACATAAAAAGTAAGTGTTAATTGATTTACTGGTGAGGCTTCTAGTCAACAGTAAGCTATTAGTAGTTAAGTTTCGGTGGGAATCAGAAGTTATACATGGATTTTTTTTACTGTGTTGAGGTTGATATCCCAACCCCCATGTTGTGCAAGGGTCAAATGTAATCAAAGTCTCATGTGTTTTATATGTGTAGTTGTCTAAATCTCTATTCCATATCCACTATAGTAATTGATTTTTTGAAGCATAATGAATGTGAGTTATGTGCATTTTTTCCATTTCTTTCAGACTTGAAAAATAAAACAGAAACCAGTACATCAGCTTCAAAGAATGAGATTTTACAGGAACACTTATATCATGGCATTATGATGGAAGGGTTCCTGAGAGATGATGTCATTTATTCCACATTGAGAAAAGTCTCTAAATATGATGGCGAGTTAGAAGAGCACCAGGAATCCCATGGAAGAGATATAAGACACGCCATCCTGACCCACAAGAAGAGTGACCAGGAAACTAACAAATTCGGGGAAAATATTGTCAGTTCAAATGTTACGATAGAACAGAGGCACCGTAAATGTGATACACCTAGAAAGAGGAATAAATACAAATTAGACTTGATAAATCATCCGAGTTACATAAGAACAAAAACCTATGAATGTAATATATGTGAAAAAAACTTCAAACAACCCATTCATCTTACTGAACACATGAGAATTCATACTGGTGAAAAACCTTTCAGATGTAAGGAATGTGGAAGAGCGTTTAGCCAAAGTGCATCCCTTACTACACACCAGAGGATCCATACTGGCGAGAAACCCTTTGAATGTGAAGAATGTGGCAAAGCCTTTAGGCATCGCTCATCTCTTAATCAGCATCATAGAACTCACACTGGAGAGAAACCCTATGTATGTGATAAATGTCAGAAAGCTTTCAGCCAGAACATTAGCTTGATCCAGCATTTGAGAACTCATTCTGGAGAGAAACCCTTTACGTGCAATGAATGTGGGAAAACCTTCCGACAGATTAGACACCTTAGTGAACATATAAGAATTCACACTGGGGAGAAGCCCTATGCGTGCACTGCGTGTTGTAAAACCTTTAGTCATAGAGCGTATCTAACGCATCACCAGAGAATCCATACTGGGGAGAGACCCTACAAATGTAAGGAATGTGGGAAAGCCTTTAGACAGAGGATACACCTTAGCAACCATAAAACTGTTCATACAGGAGTGAAAGCATATGAATGCAACCGCTGTGGAAAAGCCTACAGGCATGATTCATC
The DNA here is from genome assembly GCF_018350215.1 of Panthera leo. Lineage (NCBI taxonomy): Eukaryota > Metazoa > Chordata > Mammalia > Carnivora > Felidae > Panthera > Panthera leo. The sequence goes on from NC_056686.1 coordinate 31,190,898, forward strand.
CTTTAAGAAACATCAGAGACACCATACTGGAGAAAAGCCTTATGAATGTAATGAATGTGGAAAAGCCTTCAGCTATAATTCATCACTTAGTCGACATCATGAAATACACAGGAGGAATGCCTTTCGAAATAATGTGTAAAAATAGATTATTCAACATGAGAACAAAAGCTAACTAAATCAGTGCTTTTAAATTCCAGGATTCCAAATTTGAGGAATTGATATAATGATACCAGCCTTTAATATTGCCTGTTGTGTAAATAGTACATTGATAACTATTATCTACTAACACCTCCATACAAAGTACTTAAGAATAAGGATTAAATTAAATTCAGGATTGTGATGCACACATAATTGTTACCTGATTTCATGGAGGGTGAATTATTCTCCATGGGCATTCTCTGATTTATAGACTAACATTTGGGAAGTACTGTTGAAAAAAATCACCCCTGTTTTTTAAGTAACTTACTTTTTTTAAATGAGGAAACTTACAAATCTGATAAAATTCAAATGGCATAGACAGTTGTATAAGTGAAAATCCTTTTCCTACATCCACCACCAAATTCTACCTTAGAGGCAACCATTTTTATAACTTTCTATGCACCCTTCAAGAGATCTTTTTTATTTGTATCCAAGAGAATATGCAGAGTTCTTTTTAAGCATAAATGGCAGCTTCCTATGTAAACACATCTGCACATTACTTTTATTACTTAACCATATATCATGGAGGTCATTCCATATTAGTAGATAAAGTGCCTACTCATTCTTTTTTATAACTGCATGGTATCCTGTGGTTTGAATGTACTTTAATTTATTTAGCCAGTTCACTATGATGGACTTTTGGATTTCTAATCTTTTGTTGCAATGAATAGTCTTACGCATTTTTCTTTCTTACACATGTGTTTGTGTAGGGTAAATTCCAAGAACTGGAGTCTCTATACTAGAGGGTATGTGCACTTGTATGATGGATAGTGCCAAACTGGCCTTCATAGAGGTTGGGCCAATTTACTTTCCCACCAGCAAGAGGACTAGGAGCCACCTGACGCTGAAGCATGTCCTGGACCCACAGCCCTGTTAGTCATCAAAGAAGTATCCATTTGTCTCAATAACTAGTGTGGAAGTACCAGCTGAGCTGCATCCCCAGAAGGAGCGCTGCTTGCCATTCCTGGAGCCAGAGAGGAGTCTGCATCTTACTGAACAATAGCCAAGCCTACCAAAATCTCAGCTGGAAAAGGAGAAGCCCTCTTTCCACCAGCTGCTCCAGTCCTTGACCTCTAGGCTGGAGCTGCCTGATCAATGAGAGTCCCTTTAAAGAGACCAACCCACCTATCTTAGTAAGTCAAATCTTGGCCGCAACCCCTCTGATGGAATGGAGGAACACTGATAATTGAGTCAGGAGACTTAAGATGGCAGGGTGTACTATGGATGATCAACCACAGCATTTTACCGGATGGTTAAGTTAGCAAGTTATAGTTAATACATGGAGGAAGAGAGAAAAGAGGTAGGGCATGACTGTCTAATAAGCATTGATCAATGAAAAAATTAGCATTGCTTATGTTGTGAAAGCTGAGCACCACGATCGGGGCCACATGGTTTTGTACATGCTCATTTTTCAATCTGGTAAATGTTTATTAAAGTTTTAGTGAGTAATTCTGTGAAATGTTAATCGATTTACCCTCACCTCCATCCACTAAGGTTATAAACCAAAGCCTGGCACTTAGATTTTCCATTATAGCTATTGCTACTTTATAGTTCCATGTCCCATTTTCCTCCTTCCTATATGGGCTCTGTCTAAACACAGTAGATTAGTTGAGACTCTTTGGTCAAATAACAAATCAGTTGGGGCTTTTTAAGCCTCAATGTGGGGGTGTTATTAGAGGGATATTGGGGTATCCTGTAATTCATGGGTTGCAATACATTCAAACAGCAGACTCGGCTTAGGACCTGAAGCACTTTAGAAAACCCAGGCAGCTTTCTCTCCATCTCTCACCTTTGCTTGTGTCTTCGTTGTTGTTTTTTGTTTGTTTGTTTGTTTGTTTTTTAGCACCTCATTACAAATCAGTTACCATCAGCTCCAGATTTCACATATATTCTTTCCGTCACCCAGAAAAAAGGAAAAAAAATGACTTTCCTGGGGCGCCTGGCTGGGTGGCTCAGTCGGTTGGGCGTCCGACTTCAGCTCAGGTCATGATCTCACGGTTCGTGGGTTCAAGCCCCACATCAGGCTCTGTGCTGACATCTCGGAGCCTGGAGCCTGCTTCAGATTCTGTCTCCCCCTCTCTCTGCCCCTCCCCTCCTCTCTCTCTCTCTCTCTCTCTCTCTAATAAAAACATAAAAAGACAAATGTCTTTCTCACTTCCAATCTTTAAATCCTGGGAAAGGTCTCATTGGCCCAGTCCAGTGAGGTGCGCACCTCTAAAGTCAATTGTAGAAAGAGAACTGTGGGAACCATGTGGTTGGTGTGAATGCGGGGGGGGCGGGGTGCTGTGTGGCTGGAGGGGCAAGAGAGCAGAAAGGGTTACTATTCTTGAAACTCCAGATCCTACCCACTCTTTTTTAAAAACATTTTTTAATGTTTATTTTTGAGAGAGATCAAAGGGAGGAGGGGCAGAGAGAGAGGGAGAGACAGAATCTGAAGCAGGCTCCAGGCTTTGGGTTGTCGGCACAGAGCCCCACGTGGGGCTCAAACTCACGAGCTGTGAGATTATGACCTGAGCTGAAGTCAGATGCTTGACTGACTGAGCCACCCAGGCACCCCAGATCCTGCTCAATCTTCAACACCAGCTCATAGGATCAGAATTTTAGAACTGGAAAGGGTCTAGGAATCCATCTATTTAGAACTCTCCACTTTGTAGATGAAGAAATGGAGAGTCCCCTTCTATGATTATTCCTGTCCTTCACTTGAGTTGTTTCTGAGCATTTTTTCTCCAGGTTTAGCCTAGTTTTCCAAGCACCTGCCGTTAATGGCTACACAAAGCTGTTCTTTTCAAGTTTTTCTTCTTAGATCTGCTACTGCTTCAGAAGGCCTTTGTGATTTTCGAGCTTACCCATTGGTTTTGCCTATTATCATTGCCTGTTCCTTCATTCTGGTTATCTTACTGGCACTTCCTCTGCTAATCACGTAAATGCTGTGCCTCAGGACTGTGTCCTTAGCCATGTTGTTTTCTCAAGCTACACAGTTTGTTTAACTGATCTTGTTAACCTCTCAACACTTTTTAAATCTGCATCTATATCTTAGGAGTCTCTCTTGAGCTCTAGAACATTATATTCAACATTGTGCTTAATATCTCTATTTGCATATACTACAGTCCTCTCAAAGTATGTCCAAAACCCAACTCAATCTTTTCAATAAAATCTGTGTCCTTAATACAGTAAATAGTACCACCCTCCACCCAATTCTCCAGTTTAGACTTCCTCTTCTCATCCATCACCTTCCCCCAGTCACCAAGTCCTATATATCCTATTTGGGATCTGTTCACTCTGTATCTTCCTCTGTATTTCCTTCGTCAGCTCTCTAATTAGACTGTTAGCACGTCCTAAATAGGGTTCCAACTGGTATTTCTATATCTAATCTGGACTCTTTTTTTTTTTTTTTTTTCAAGTTTGGTATTAATTTTATTCTATTTTCTGCATAACTTTAAGTGCATAAAGGTTTATTTCCACGGGCCTCAGGAAATGGGTAGAAGTCACAGGACAATCTCTCTTCCCACCAAAAAAAGTTGCATATTTTGGTAAGTGTCCTAGAGAGAAAAACTGTAATTTACATTAGCAATGCTGTGCAAGATTCTTACACAAGACCTAAAACCAGGCTGCAGTGGAGATTTTAGTCCTTTGTTCAGGTGCCTGGACAGAAACCAAAAGCAGTTGGGCATGACAGGGCAAAGGCGGCAGTGAAGACGGAGGGCAGGCACCTAGCTTGGAAGAAGGAAGGAATTCCAGATTCCTTGGAATGGTGTAGTTTCCTTGTTTGTTTGTTTTGTCTTGTTTTGTTTTTGTTTAAGTCGTCTCTGTAGGAAGGTGCTGGGCAGGGATCCCAGTGAGAGAAAGGGTCCAAGACTCCTTTAACTGGCCTGGGTGCAGGGCTCTGCCCAGCGGCCGATACAGGACAACCTACTCTCTCAGGTTCAGGCAGACCCAGGATGGAATGCAGAATAAAAGGAATGCCTACAGGAATCAATTTTGCTCGGAATGCTAGATGGCCAGGCTTCAGCCTTTGGTCCAGCGCGACCCCTGCCTCGCCTGTCAACAGTGAAAAGTTAGTTTGGTTAGAAGAACCAGCTAGAATCACACCAGCCTCTGCTACCTTCGTGGGCATTGTTAGAAAAAGATGAACTTGTGTGAACATTCTGATCTGTTGCTTCCTGGGGACCGCTTTATTCTTCCCCAATGACTGTTTGTTGGTCAAATAACCCCCAAAGGCTGAAAGCTAAAACACAGCAGTCCTGGTGTGCAGTTCCTTAAGAATGGACTGGTGGTGTGGTTGAGCTGACAGGGAAAAGCTGCACCTTCCCGCAGAAGATCAACTGACCTGCTCTCCCACCCAAATCTCAGCCTGAGGTATATTTCAGTGAAGGCAGGTAGCTGTGCTTCTCAGAGCAGAGAAGCGGTTTAAGAGCAGAAAGGTGAGGAAATCTAGAAAAGAACCGTCTTGATACAGATTTATCCCACGGTGTAAGGGAGAGGGCAAAGAACCCAGTGGCACTTCGCTTATCCAGCAATTTCTGTCACTGTGGTGACCAACTTCTGCCCGTTCCATAGGGTCTTGAACTGCTCAGGGACTGGGAATTCATTCTGGGGAAAAAAAAAAAAATGGTATTAATCCAAGCTCCAAAAGAAGCTGGGATTAAATCTTACACTTTTCTCTCAATGCTTGCTTCCACTAAACTATTAGAGCTATGTGCTATTAAAACAAGTGACATTTGGGGGCCCCTGGGTGGCTCAGTTGGTTAAGCATCCAACTCTTAATTTCAGTTCAGGTCATGATCTCACAGTACATGAGATTGAGCCCTGCCTCGGCTTCATGTGCTGACAGTACGGAGCCTGCTTGGGATTTTGTTTCTCCCTCTCTCTCTGCCCCTCCCCCACTCGTGCTGCACACACTCTCAAAACAAATTAAAAAAACTTTTTTTAAGTGACATTTGGTTTCTCTCAGCAGGTCGTCCGTTACGGCTGACATGCAAAATCTGGTAGAAAGATTGGAGAGGGCAGTGGGCCGCCTGGAGGCAGTATCTCATGCCTCTGACATGCACTGTGGCTATGGAGACCGTGCTCCATATGTGCAAACATTTGACTCACTGCTTACCGGTCCTGTGGCAGAGTGCCTGAAGATCAGTAAAGAGATTGAGAGAGATGTGCAAAAACATGAGGAGATGGTCCACACAGTTCTGAAGTTGGAACAAACTCTTGGTTACAGCCTCTCCATGCCGGCAGCCAGCAGGCAGTAAGCTTTCTGATTTGTTGGCAACCATCTCAGAGCAGATCCAAGAAGTGATAACCTTCCCGGAGTTCTGCCTCCCCTCCAGACTTGGACTCATCTTTCTATATTCCCCACTGCTGCTAACATGATCATTCTAAAACGTATTCAGTCGAAATTAATCTAATTACATGGCTTAAAATCCCCCAATGGGTTCTCATGACTTGAAGATAAACTTCATCTTCTGTATTCTTCTTAATACAGAACACTTGGTATAGAGCAGTGCCTATTTTTCTGGCAGCGTCTTCCAAATTTCCCCTCAAGCATACTTTGCTCTAGCCATAAGGATCTCATGGTCCTGCAAATGTTCCATACTATTGCATGGTTTCTGGTCCTCAGCTGTGCTATTTTTCTTCTTTCTGCCTAATTTCTTTGTTCAGTTAGCTCCCCATCCTCCCAGATGTAACTTGTGTCACGTCATCAGGGACTACTATACAAAATTATGTCTTCTTGGAGGAGCACTTGGAATTCTTGGCTGAATTTACTAAATAAAGTGATAGGCTTTATATTCAAGGATTTTTTTTTTTTTAATCAGAGAATGACACCATGGGGTTTTAAGTTTATAATATTATTCTGGAATCAGTGTGTAAGACTATGGGGTCAACATGAAACAATATCCATACAATACTGCACCACTTCAATTTGCTTCAAGTTGTTGCTTGCTTAACTTTCTTTTCTTATCCTTGCTACCATGGGTTTGCACTTTCAAAAAGAAAAAGAAAAAAAAAAAACATCTAATCTTTGCTTTAGGCTCTGTTTTTTGGAAGACTCTGGCTAAGACAAGCTTATAACCCCAGTTTGATTAATCAGGAAGAAGGGAGAATTTTTGGATTTGTTTTTGAGGTATTAGGGAAATAGACTTCCTTTTTCCCCACTAGATACAAATCTGGAAGGCTATATCCCTGGAAGCTACCGGCAGTATAAAAGGAGGGAGGTTGCTTAGAAATGAGCAAACACAGAGGAAACTGATCCAAGAAATGAACAGAAAATTTAAATCCCATCACACTATTTGACCCTGGATCAAGCCTCACCTGAAGGTAGAGCCCCTGGTTTTTGAATCTCTTAAAAATGAATAAACTCTAATTGATTGAAGGCTTCAAATGTCCTACATCTGAAGCTGCCTGTGTTTAGAAAAAGGCCTCAGTCTTATATCCTTGGCTCATTTCCAACTCCCTCAACTTCCTTAGGGCTATCTCCTCTGGCTTTCTCCAAGTAAGCAATGCCCTTTTCAATGATCAGAAATAGGTGTTTGGCTGAAGAGAGGCTGATCTTTTTTGTTTTGTTTTGTTTTTTGAGAGGCTGATCTTAATATGTGGAAGAAAAGATTCTCAAATACAGAATATTTCCAGTGGGCTTCTCTTGAACATATAAAAATTCTGTCAATTATTGTTCTAGCACCTGTGAGGAACACAAACTTGAGCAAAATAAATTCCCTGCCTTTAGACTCTGATGCCCTAGAGGAGTGCTGTCCAAGAGAAATATAATGTGAGCCACAACACAAATGTGATCCATATATGCAATTTAAAATTTTCTGGGCAGCCACAGTAATACAATAAAAGGCAATAAGGAAAATTAATTTTATAACATATTCATTTAACCCAATATTTCCAGAATATTACAAGTTCAACATGTAACCAATATAAAAAATTAATGTGTTATTTTCATTTGGGGGGGGTACTAAGTTTTCAAAATCTGGTATTAAGTCATCTCATTTTGGACTAGCCACATTACCAGCTCTCAAGAGCCGCATGTGATTGGTGGTTACTTCATTGGCCAGTGCAGCTCTAGAGAGTAATCATACAGATAAACACTTTTATCCTATAGACTCTTACATGGTAGACTGTAATCAGGGCTATGTTGGGAGGTACAAATTTTGCCTCTTCTAGCACCAGTGAGGAACACAATGTATACACAGCGTATACATTGTATACAGTGTATACAATGTATATGTAATGACATGCCCGCACTTCTTAGGGTAGCCTTTTGGGGAAAGGGCATGGCATTGTTAAATTTGAGTCCCTCAGTGTTGAGAACGAAAGCTTTGGGTAACATGGTCCTACTGTCTTGGGAATCTCTTCCGTTTCACTCCCCTCTGCATCACCCCTCCCCCAAACTTCATTTGAAGATAGGTGCATGTGGGAAAGGGTTGCAAAAAGGCTTGCCTGGCATTGGAAGTTACATTTTGGCTACAGAAGGTTATAGTGGGGAGGAGGCAGAAACCTCCAGCCTCAGTCCAGCAACACCTACTCATTTCACTTAATTAAAAAGATTTCTCTCAACTTTCATATTTCTTAGATCAAGGATGTTTTCCTACCCAACCACAAAATCACTATCATACCAAGATACTTATAATTGATAGATACTATTATCTAATATACAAGTCACATTTAATTTCCCTAATTATCCTTTCTAGTATTTTCTATTTTACTTTTAAGAGATCCTGGGGAGCCTGGGTGGCTCAGTTGGTTGTGTGGGACTTTGGCTCAGGTCATGATCTTGTGGTTAGTGGGTTCCAGTCCCAAGTCCAGCTTTGTGTTGACAGCTCAGAGCCTGGAACATGCTTTGGATTCTGTGTCTCCCTCTCTCTCTCTCTCTCTGCTCCTCCCCAACTTGCGCTCTGTCTCAAAATAAAAATAAAACATTCAAAAAATTAAAAAAAAGAAATCTTTTCCCTATTTTGAAGTCCAAACAATACTGTATTATATTCTAAAAGCTTTATAGTTTAGCTTTTCACATTTAGGACTTTAATACTCCTGGAATTGATTTTTGTGAGGAAGTGAGATAAGAGGTATCATTTTATAGATTTTTTTCATAAGGATACCCTGCGGTCACAGAACCTTCATTGAAAGACCATCTTTTCTCCGTTGCTATGCGATGCTACCTTAATCGTAAATCAAGTGTCTCGTATGTGATAAAAACGTAAAGAAAAGCAAGGAAGTGACTGTCATAAAAATCAGGCTAGTAGTTTCCTCGGGAAGGAGGCATGGGAGTGTATTTGAAAAGGGCTTGTCACTTTTCTGCTTTTGATCTAACGGTGACCTATCTTTTCAATACTTTTATTTGCCTTTGTTTCCTATTTCAGAATAGAGCTGTTATACTTCCCAATAAAAAGGCTAAGACGGGCGCCAGCATCTTTGCAAAGGGAGTTTGTGGTTGTTCTCAGCTGGGAAAGCTGGCGCGAGGGGCAGAGCGGGTGCGGAGTCCAAAAGAGGCAAAGCCAAGACGCAGCGGGTGCACCGGGGACAGGGACGCGCCCACGACGCTCCCGGACCCCCGCTTGGAGGGGCCGCAGTGAGAGCTTCTGGGACAGGTGACAGCGCAGTTCCGTCCGGAGATAAGCCACACGCACAGCCAGCCGTCCGCGGGGACAGCCCGCCCAAAGGCTGCCGCTCGCCTTTAGCGCCCTGCTCGCCCCGCCGCTAGAGGGAGTCCGCCCCGCAGTGGACTCGAGAAGCGTGCTGCGCCGCCGCGGCCTCTGGGAGGGGGCGGGCCTCGGACGGCCGCTGGGCATTCTGGGCCAGCGCTCCAGCCGCGTCAGTGCGCACCACCCCGTAGCGGAGAGCTTTGTGCTCAAGCTCCCCCTGCAGGTCCGCGGTGGAGCCCGGGAGCAGTAACGAGGCCGCGGCGGAGCCGGGGAGAGCCCGGGTTTCGGAGGAGTAGCCAAGGTTAGGATCAGGCCGGCGAATGGGTGGCTGAGCGGCTGCGGTGTGGAGCCCTGGGGTCTGTTCCCGCGGTTGCCGCGATCCCCGGGCGGGAGCGGCCCCCGGGCAGCGGCTTGTCGTGTCTGCCTTCGCAGGCCGGACTCCTGTGGGTTCTGGCCCTTTCGTGGAGGTCCGCTGGGACCTCTTCCCGAGGCCGGCGACCCCTTGCTGTCATTTCCGGCTCCTCCAAGACATTGTAGGGAGTGCTCAGTAAACTTGAGGACGGGCTTGGAATTGCTGGGGCGACAGTGGTCTGGGGCCGGTGGAAAGGTCCTGGCTGAAGGCAAGCGCTGTCGGAGCCCACAAGTCCGGGCTGCGCCGAACAAGTCAGAACGTAGAGGGTGAAGGTAGTGGCAGTGCCACAGGCAGCAGGAACCCATCAGAGAAGAAAAACCTCTCACCTGGGGTCTTTGCTCAGCACCTGGGCCGAGGTTTGGGGCTGGAAGAGGGAACTGGCCTTGGAGCTCCTGGGGGACTTTGGCTATTTTTGATTCTCTTGTTTGCAGGGAGCGAGGATTGAATTAAGTAACTACATCCGGGGTGTGGAGAAAACGAAGAAGTCTTGGAGGATTTGATCCAGGAGAGAGGCAAGCGTTACCTAGCTTCTGGGATGGGCAACAGCCTGTGCAGTGTGGATCAGAGAGGAGGAAATGCCACAATGTGAGGGACTGGACAGGTGAGAAAGGAAAAGTCCCCATTCTACCACAGCAAGGCACAGAGTTGCTAATCTGGATTCTTCAGTGCAGACCTGGTTTTTCAGAGCTCCTTTCTCCTCCCCGACCCCTGTCATTTCAGCATTCTGCACTTCCTGGTAAGGGGAAAGATCAGCCAAGTCCCAGGGGAATAGAAGTTTCTTCTCTCCTAAAGTTTAAACTCAATTTGTCAAAAGGAATAGAAATGCTATCCCGTCTCTTCCTTGGGTAGGGGAAGGAGATCCACATTTGTTGAATGCTAGTATGTTTGTTTTGTTTTATCACTGTTTTGAGTAGCTGAGGACAGTTGGAGGGGATACTGTGTCAGTAGCGTCAGGAAAACAAAGAACTTGCTCAAGAGCACTCATAAGGCAAGTGGCATATTACTGAATACTACTGACCTAGTCAGGATTAGGTTTAGAATCTAGATCCCCACGACCCCCAGACTCTTGACACTATGCTGGTATTTCCCAAACATTACATTCATTTACCACCTGAGAATTGTTGCCATTCCTGTGTACTACCTGTATTGTTATTTGCATGTTTAAAATTTTTTAATTTCATTTATTTAAAGACCACACTTGTCCTAAGAAACACTCTCCATGAAATGATGCATTGGATTTATGCATTTGAATATAGCTTTATATGCTAAGATGTGTCTAAAAATGTTGAAATCATTTGAAATCATCTCATGTGAACCATGTGAAATCATCTCATGTCAGAAAAATACAAACTGCATTCGGAGACAATGTGCTGTATTATGCCCTTGGCTGGAATTTTTCTGTGCAGGAAAGTCCAGGCAACACATCTGAGTCTAAATTGCTCATCCCCAGTGTATTGTTTTCTTCCTTTAGATGAACAGTTTCACAGAGAATGCCTCCTTTTTGTTTCTTCTCTACAGAACATTTTGCTTAACCTGTTCAGGGCTACCCTATTCTCAGTATGTAAAACGAGTAACAAAGTTCATAACTTTCAGGAGCTTACTCTCTCTCTGCCTCTCCTTCTCTCCCCCCCCCACCCCCACCCCAGGGAGTTAGTACAGACACATAGAATAATCTAAATCACTACTGTCCAAAAAGAACATTTCTATAGTCAGAGGAATGTTCTATGTCTTTGCCTTATAATGTGATACCCCCTAGCCACATATAGCTACTAATTACTGGAAATGTGCCTAATGCAGCAGAGAAATTGAGTTTTAAATTTTATTTTATTTTAGTTAATTTAAATTTAAGTAACTGTATGTGGCTGGTGGCTACATATTGGCCAGCCCAGATCTATATATTTGAAATAAAATGTTTTCAAGGTCAGTTGATTTAGATTTAGATTTAGTGCCCTCCCCCAGCGGGGAAAAACACCCAAAGTGTACATGTTAATTGCCATTTAACTTCATTTTCTTGACAGAAGATGAAGATTCTTTCCAACTTTCAGGGACTTCATGGTCCAAATAACATTACTCATTTTGAAACTGTCATCATCCAAGGCACATTTATAATTTGAGACACTTAGGTAAATGTGCGTCTTCTGTGTTTTATTACTATTGAAGTATCCTCTAAAACAATAACTTTATAGGATATAAGCAGAAATCTTAGCATTGCATTACTTTTGTTCATTGCAAATAACTTCTCTGCCAGCTGTATGTGTTTTCTTTCATTAGGGACATTTAGACTATTTAAAAATGAGTTAAGTACAACCATAGCAAATATTAATACCATTTTCAATATATCAGTTCTTAAGTTTTTAATATGGAATTTGGTGCATTCAGTTTCTTCATTGCTTAATAGCAAAGAGGAAATTTAGTTCATAGTTATCTCAATCAGTTTAAATTCTGTGTCAGATTATTTTCCTGGCACCCAAAGTCCAATACTGGTGGACTGGTCATACCTTGTTTTGTTTTGTTTCTAACCTATGCTAGGTTAGATATGTGAGATTAGGAAGAAGGCTTAAAAAGAGTATCTTTACAAAATAGTTTGCCTAGTTTCTTAGGATTAAAAATGTTTGAGAGACAAAACAAATCAAACATAACGTGTGGTCTTTGTTTCCTGATTTAAAGAAAAGCTATTTAAGACATTTTAGGGCCGCTGGGGAAATTTGAATAAGGAGGGGAGTATTAGGGAATTATTGATTTTGTTAGTTGTGATAACAGTAATGTAGTTAATGTAGGAGAATGTCTTTATCTGGAAATGAATGCTGAAGCATTTATATCTGAAGTGTTAGATCTATAGTTTACTTTAAAATAGCCAAAAATGCACACATGAAAAATGCAAATACAGCAGCATGTCAACAGTTGTTTATCTAGGTGTTGTGTATATATATAGATGTTCATTGTTCTATTTCTTTGTGTGAATTTTTTTTGTAGTAAAAATTAAAAAAAAAAAAGAGTACCTGTCCCACAGTAGAGTAGTGAGATATTGGATGTGAAGCACTTGGCTCAATGTCTAGCACTCAATAACTGCACAATATTCAATATTATAGCAAATACTGTAGTATTTTATTAGTGCTTATTGACAGATATTTTCCATCATAAGCTAATTTCTTGTGGAGAGAAAAAATAAACTTAGTGGGAAACACCAATTTCTGTTAGGATAATTTATAAAGTCAGTAAGGATAAAGTAAAACCCACCAAGAGCTTTTCCTCCTTGCCATTTCCTTAGTATATTTCAAATCTTGAAAGCAACTGATTTCCACATGTTGCTGTGAACGTCCACTCTCATGACTTCATGCTATTACCTTTTTTTTATAAGTTTATTTATTTTGGGAAAGTGATAGCAGGGGAGGGGCAGAGAGAGAAAGGGAGAGAGAGAATTCCAAGTAGGCTCCGTGCGGAGCCTGACATGGGGCCCGAACCCACAAACCGTAAGATCATGACCTGAGCTGAAACCAAGAGCCAGGTGCCCAACTGACCAAGCTACCTGGGCACGCTGTATGCTATTACTTTGTGTATGAGCAGATCTATTGGTATTTGTCTATAGTTAGTCTTTGAATTTTGCTATACTATGTTCCTGAAAACTACATTGTAAAACAGTCATCGTAGAGCTGATTTTTCTCAAGGAATAGTTTGTAATTGAGTTTCATTTTCTTAGTCAAGGATTTTGTATTAGAAGAATCATAAAAGTGGCCATGTTTTTACCAACATTGCTCCAACATTTACAAAGACCTATACATTTCTAAATAATGAAATAATATTCCAAGTCAGTAGAACTTTGAAGCAGAAAAAGCAAACCTCAAATCTCCTTTTAAATGAAGAAATCGAGGCCAATGCAATTCTGTTGCGTTACTAGTTGGTCGTAAATAGCTAGGCTTCTTAAAGAATGTAAATAAATAGTCGTGATTCCTTTTACCTTATTAGAATTTGAAAGTGCTTTGGATAAATTTGTTATTTGGGTAATACATTTCTTTAACATGATATTGCAGGGCCTTGTGCCATGGCAGAGAATGGGGAAGAGGAGACGGGGTCAGTAGAGGCCTCAGGGTTCTCAGACTTGAGTGACTCAGAGTTGCTAGAGTATCTGGACCTGGAAGATACTCAGGAGTCAAGTGCATCACTTAGCAAGCCTGGTCCTTCTTCTGAACTCCCTGGGAAGGATGACAAGCTCACAAGCTTACCAAAATGGAAAAGAGGATTGGATGTCTCATCACCTATGGAGCGATTCCACCTTAAACATTTGTATGTCACTGACTTGTCTACTCAAGACTGGTGTGAACAGCAAATGGTATATGGGAAGGAGCTTCCTGGTTTCTTGGCTCCTGAGAAGGCAGCTGTTTTGGACACCGGTGCCAGCATCCACCTAGCTAGAGAACTAGAAGTTCATGATCTTGTGACTATCCCCACCACCACTAAAGAAGATGCTTGGGCAGTTAAGTTTTTGAATATATTATCAATGATTCCTGTCCTGCAGTCAGAAGGACGCATCAGAGAGTTTCCAGTGTTTGGAGAAGTGGAGGGTGTGCTGCTTGTTGGAGTAATTGATGAGCTGCACTATACCGCCAAGGGGGAACTGGAACTGGCTGAACTTAAGACACGCAGGCGCCCTATGCTCCCTTTGGAAGCTCAGAAGAAAAAAGACTGTTTTCAAATCAGCCTATACAAATATATCTTTGATGCCATGGTTCAAGGGAAAGTGACCAGTGCTAGCCTAATCCACCACACAAAATTGTGTCCAGACAAGCCACTGGGACCTTCAGTGCTGAGGCATGCCCGGCAGGGAGGCTTCTCTGTAAAGTCCTTGGGTGACCTCATGGAGCTAGTCTTCTTGTCTCTAACACTGTCTGACCTCCCAGTTATTGATATCCTAAAGATTGAGTACATCCACCAAGAGACTGCCACAGTGCTGGGTACAGAGATTGTGGCCTTTGAAGAGAAGGAGGTGAGAGGCAAGGTGCAGCACTATATGGCCTACTGGATGGGCCACCGAGAGCCTCAAGGGGTTGATGTGGAGGAGGCTTGGAAGTGCCGGACATGCAACTATGCAGATATCTGTGAATGGAGGAAGGGTGGTGGGGTGCCCAGCTCCATTCTAGAGCCCCTAGCCAAAAAAGTGAAATGAACAGAAGGGCATGCCTTCAGGAACTTTCAGCCTCCCTGCTTCTAATGTACTCAGCAGAGGAAAAGAGGACCAATTTTTGAACTTAGCTTTCATGGAGAATATTCTTATTTTGGTTCTTTTCATATTTTCTCGAACTCTAACCACTCAAGTCAAGACCAAGTTTCAGGGGTGAGTGGGAGGAATCTGAGGTTATAGGTCCCTGGAACTTTGCTGTGAATTGCCAAGAAGACAGTTGCTCATCATGGCTGGAGCAAAGGGCATCCTTCAGCAATCATTGCTTTCCTAAGAAGATCCTAAACTTTCTGTTAAGTCCCTTCCCTGTTTTTTCTTAGTTAACACTTTCTACATTTTATATAATAAAATAGAATGAAATGCTGTCCAAGTCAGTCGAACTGATTTTTTTTCATAATCTCAATCCTTCAAAAATGACCACAATAAATAGTTGTGTCTTACATGTGTAAAACAGAAAATATGAACAAGCATATGCTTCATAGTACTTTCACAATAGCAAAACCTAACCCTAGAAACTGTCCAGGTCCCCATCATCAGAAGAGTGTGGACGGTGTACAGCAACCAAAAGAAACGAGCCACAATGACACACAACAGTGTGGTTAGCACAGTTAAGTGAAAAGTCCCCAAAGGTTACATACAGTATGGTGCCCTTTTTATAAAGGGAGAACCAAAAAATTAAACACATTTTAAGGAAATTGTGAAGATAGTGAAGAGGAATCTCAGTGCATTTTAGAAGATAGTGGAGCTCTTGATTGTGAACATCACCAAAGAGGCCAGAGGAAAGAACGATATGGACATCACCTGGAAGGAAAAGGCTTGTTTATGCAGTCACTACTGGAGAATTTGCATATATAGGTGGAAGGGGGAGAAGAGTTGGCAGGGGTTGAGTTTATTTTTTATTTGTTTATTCTTTATTTTATTCTTATTATTTACATTTTTTTTTTTTTTTTTAATTTTAGAAAGAGTGTGTGAGCAGGGAGGGGCAGAGAGAGAGGATCTTAAGCAGACTCCATGCTCAGTGTGGAGCGTAACGTGGGGCTTGATCTCACAACTCCGAGATCATGACCTGAGCTGAAATCAAGAGTTGGACGCATAACCGACTGAGCCATCTAGGTGCCCCGGGAGTGGAGTTTCTTTTTTTTTTTTTTTTTTTTTTTTTATTTTTGGGACAGAGAGAGACAGAGCATGAACGGGGGAGGGTCAGAGAGAGAGGGAGACACAGAATCGGAAACAGGCTCCAGGCTCCGAGCCATCAGCCCAGAGCCTGACGCGGGGCTCGAACTCACGGACCGCGAGATCGTCGCGGGGCTCGAACTCACGGACCACGAGATCGTGACCTGGCTGAAGTCGGACGCTTAACCGACTGTGCCACCCAGGCGCCCCCGGGAGTGGAGTTTCTATATGAACTAGAAGGTCAAGAGGCAGCAGAACATGGTGAATATTGTTAATGTGACTCCCATGTTCTTTTTTTTTTTTTAATTTAATTTTTTAAATCTTTATTTTTGAGAGAGAGTGAGAGACAGAGCATGAACGAGGGAGGGGCAGAGAGTGAGGAAGACACAGAATCTGAAGCAGGCTGCAGGCTCTGAAGTGTCAGCACAGAGCCCAATGCAGGGCTTGAACTCATGAACTGCGAGATCATGACCTGAGCCAAAGTTGGACGCTTAACCAACTGAGCCACCCAGGTGCCCCAATGTGACTCCATGTTCTTTGTGAACTGGTAAAACCTGGACATTTTTGGAGTTACAGTAGATTACCTGTGGAGGTGTTTTGAGCTACACACAACGTTTCTTATGGACAATGGGAATCTTGGGGTAATAACTCTCATTTACTGAATAAATATTATGTGCCAGGCATCATGCTTAGCACTTTGATGATTAAATCTATATATCCATTAATTATCCCTGATGAGGGAATTGAGGCTTAGAAGGGTTATAAAACACAGTTTGAAAGTGGTAGACTCCAGCCTAGATATGTCTGACTGCAGTGCTTATGTTCTTAACCATTATGCTGTAAAGTATTTCTTGCTGTTGTTAAGCCCCCTACATGGTATCTTATTCTAGGCCCTAGGAAGTTTGGAATCAAATTGGGGGCATAGTAAATAAACTGGACTTTATAGGATCAAGAGTATTAAGCTAACAGTCTTCAAGAAAACAGCTTGTCAGGGTTCTGATGGCATCATGTTGGATATGCTAGAAGGTTTAAAAAGAGGGAAAAGAAAAATAAGTTGGTTTCAGACAGTGACATTGTCAGAATTCAGTAGTTCTGTAATTCAGTAATACCCTGAGCTCTCAAATCCTTATTATTTTTTAATGTTTATTTATTTTTGAGAGAGAGACAGAGCATGAGCAGGGGAGGAGCAGAGAGTGGGAGACAGAATCTGAAGCAGGCTCCGGGTTCTGAGCTGTCAGCACAGGGCCCCATGCGGGACTTGAACTCACAGACCGCAAGATCGTGACCGAGTTGAAGTCAGATGCCCATTCGACTGAGCCACCCAGGAGCCCCACAGATCTTTATTTTAAGTTAACATCTCCTAGTCATCACTTTATGGTTTCTCACAAGGTAAGTTGAGACATCTGTAGTTGGGGTCACCCCAGGATCATTGACGCTGTTCTCTACAACAAATGCTTCCCGGGTTTGCAGCCTCCACATAGCTAATAATGTCATCTTTTCCTTGCAAATTCTGCCTAAAGGTATCTGAACTCAAAATTATGGACCTCTTGAATATTCAGTGAGCAGTTAAATGAAAAGAGATATCATAACAAAGCTATTTCTTGGTTTTTTAAAATTTGCTTCCTTTAGTAAATAATTTAATCTTATTAAATTTGCATCCCTCTGCTTATTTTTAATGAGGAGTTTAATCTTTTAAAATTATTCTTAAAGGCCAGTTTGTTGCATGTCTTTTAATTTTCTCCATGGTGGATTTTCTTTTTTCTTTTTTTTTTTTTTAACATTTATTTATTTTTGAGAGGCAGAGAGAGACAGAGCATGAGCAGGGGAGGGGCAGAGAGAGACAGACAGACAGAATCCGAAGCAGGGGAGGGGCTCTGAGCTGTCAGCACAGAGCCCAACACAGGGCTCGAACCCTCAAACTGCGAGATCATGACCTGAGCTGAAGTTGGACGCGTAACCAACTGAGCCACCCAAGCACCACATTCTTTTTTTTTTTTTTTTTAATTTTTAAAAAATTTTTCACTGTTTAGTTTTTGAGAGAGAAACAGAGCACAAGGGAGGGGGGTGGGCAGAGAGAGAGGGAGACACAGAATATGAAGCCGGTTCCAGGGTCTGAGCTGTCAGCACAGGGCCCGATGCAGGGCTCGAACTCACGGACCATGAGATCATGACCTGAGCCGAAGTCAGACGTTTAACCAACTGAGCCACCCAGGCTCCCCCATGGTGGAATTTTCTGATTAAATAATACATGCTTATTATAAAAGTACATTAAAATGTAAGGAATAAGTTACTTCCTTTAAAATTTTTCAACTATTGCTTTGGTTATTGCTTCTCTGTTTTGTTTTGTTTTGATTCTCTGATATTCATCAGAGAATCCATATGTTTAGAAACCCTGCTGGTGTGGTGAGTGTGACAAGAGCCACAGGTAGAATATAGGCCTTCAAGTTCTTCAGAGAGATTATATGAGGGAAAGGCCCCATAAAGGTGTGAAGAGAGATAAAGGTTTTAGTGATAGCTCAAAACATAACATCTATTAGAGTATAGTAGGAGAGGAACCAAAGAAGTGTGTTGTGCGTGGTAAGAGCTTCAGCCAAAATGCAAATATTTCTTCATGTACATCACAGTCCACACCGGAGAAAAACTTTGTGGTAATTGTGCTGAGGCCTTCAGAGCTCAAGTCTTCATATTCATCAGAAAGTACATCGCAGAGGAGTTTAAGGAGCTTTGGTCAAAGCTTAGATGATCAAAATAATCTTTTCACACATAGGGACCCATGAAAGTCAAGAATGTACCAACGTTTTCAGTCACAGCACAGGTATTCACATTCATTGCACAGGACATATAGGAGAGAGAGTCCATAAAAATGAAAGTAATATAAAATAGTATGGGGCTTTAATACCCCATTTACCTCAATGGATAGATCATCTAGACAGAAAGTCAATAAGGATACATTGGCCTTATGACACCTATTAAATCCATCTGATAGGTGTCATAAGGCCAATGTATCCTTATTGACTTTCTGTCTAGATGATCTATCCATTGAGGTAAGTGGGGTATTAAAGCCCCATACTATTATATTACTTTCATTTAAGAGCACATGGGACATCCCGTAGGATACATCACAGGTTAGGCCACAAGATGAGTCTCTAAATTCAAGATTGAAATCCTATCAAGCATCTTTTGCAACTACTGTGGTATGAAATTAGAAATCAATTACAAGAATAAAACTGGAAAAAAAACACAAACACATGGAGACTAAACACCTGCTGCTAAACAGCTAATGGGGCAATGAATAAATCAAAGATGAAGTTAAAATCACGTTGAGGCAAACGAAAATGGGCATACAACATTCCAAAATCTATGGGATGTAGCAAAAGCAGTTCTAAGAGGGAAGTTTATATTGATATAGGCCTACCTACCTCAAGAAACAAGAAAAATCCAAAATAAATACGTTTATACCTAAAGGAACTAGAAACAGAAGAGTAAGCAAAGCCCAAAGTTAGTAGAACAAAGGAGATAAGAGCAGAAATAGGTGAAATAGAGATTTTAAAAACAATAGCAAAGGGGTGCCTGGTTGACTCAGTTGGTTAAGCATCTGACTCTTGATCTCAGGTCAGGTCATGATCTCACGGTTTGTGAGATTGAGCCCTGCTTTAGGCTCTGCACTGACAGCGCAGAGCCTGCTTGCAATTCTCTCTCTCTCTCTCTCTCTCTCTCTCTCTCTGCTCCTTCCCCACTTGAACTCTCTCTCTCCCTCCCTCTCAAATAAACTTTTAAAATAATAAATAACCATAGCAAAGATCAATGAAATGAAAAATCAGTTCTTTGAAAAGATAAACATAATTGATAAACTCTAGGCCCACTCATCAAGACAAAAAGAGAGGGGGCCTAAATAAAACCAGGAATGAAAAAGGAGAAGTTATAACTGACACTACAGAAATACAAAGGATCATAAGAAACCACAAAGAACAATTATATGCCAACAAATTGGAAAACCTAGAAGAAATGGATAGATTCCTAGGAACATATAACTTTCCGAAACTGATTTATAAAGAAATAGAAAATTCGATAGACCAGGGTGCCTGGTTGGCTCAGTTGGTTACCTGTCTGACTCTTGATTTTGGCTCAGGTCATGATCTCACACTTCATGAGTTGAGCCCCTGCTCAATCTGTACTGATGGCACGGAGCCTGGTTGGGATTCTCTCTCCCCCCCTCTCTCCCCTCCCTTGCTTGCTTGCTCTCTCTCTCTCTCTCTCTCTCGCTCTCTCTGTCTCTCAAAATAAAAAACATTAAAAAAATCTGAATAGACCAATACAAGCGATGAAATTGAATTAATATTTTTAAAAACTCCAAAAACAAAAAGCCTAGGACCAGACAGCTTCATAGGTGAAATCTGCCAAACATTTAATGATGAGTTAGTACTTCTTCTTTTCAAGTTATTCCAAACCATTGAAGAGGAAGGAACGCTTATACACTCATGAGGCAAACAGATGCACGAATAGATGCTCAACGTCAGCTATCAACAGGGAAAATGCAAATCAAAACCACAATGAGATCGCCTTACACCTGTCAGATTGGCTATTACCAAAAAAAAAAAAAAAAGAAAAAGAAAAGAAAGAAAGAACAAGTGTTGGTGTTGGCAAGGATGTGGAGAAAAGGGAACCCTTCCTTATACACCATTGGTGGGAATGTAAAGTGGTGCAACCACAATGGAAAAACATATGGAAATTCCTCAAAAAATTAAGAATAGAACTGCCAGGTGATCTAGCAATACCACATCCAGGTATTTATCCAAAACAAAAAAGCCAAAACACAAACACCAATTTGAAGAGATATATGCACCACCATATTCACTGCAGCATTATTTACAATAGTCAAGATATGGAAGTAACCTTAGTGCCCATCAATAGATGAATGGGTAAAGAAAATGTGATATGTGTACACACACATACACACACACACACACACACACAGGAATAGGGAATATTATTCAGCCGTAAAAGAATGAAATCTTACCATTTGTGACAACATGAATGGACCTAGACAATATTGTGCTACGTGAAATCAATCAGATAAAGACAAATATCATATAACTTCACCTATATGTGGAATCTGGAAAACAAAACAAATGAACAAATAGAACAACAGAAATAGACTCATAGATATGGGAAACAAGTTCTATGACACATTTAATGGAGATAACACTATGGACAATTGTATATTCAGTATTGCAAATATTTATTTAGCACCTATTATGTGCCGGGTTCTACTCACACAAATTCCAATGTGTGGGCTTTCCCCCACCACCAAACAATCCTCTGATACTACTTGATGATAGTGTTAGATCCCACAGGTTGAGGGTTCAGTCCTGCAAGCTTACCCTTTTCCCCCCACTTCAGATGCCCATCACGAGTCCAGATTGTCATCTGTGCTTTTGACTTGCTAGCTATAGAATGGAGGTTCCAACAACCCCTTCCTTAGGTTTGACTAATTTGCTAGGCAGCTCACAAAGCTTGGAGAAACATTTTTATTTTCTAGATTACCAGTTTATTATAAAAGGATATATAACTCAGGGACAGCCATATGGAAGAGATGCATAGGGCAAGGTATGGGGAAAGGGAAAAGAGTTTCCATGCCCTTTCTGGGCCAACACTCTCTCTGTACCTACGTGTGTTCACCAACCTACAAAGTCTGTGAGCCCCGTCCTTTGAGTTTTTATGGAGGCTTCATTACATAGGCACAATTGATTAAGTTATTGGCGACTGGCCATTGATTCAACCTCCAGCCTCTCTTCCCCTCCCCAGAAGCCAGGGAGTTGGGACTGAAAGTTTCAACTCTCTAATCTCCAATCATATGATTGGTTCTCCTGGCAGCCAGCCCCCATGCTTAGGTACAGTACAAAATCACTTCAGTAATATAACAAAAGACACCGCTATTGCTCTCATCACTTAGGAAATTCCAAGACTTTTAGGAGCTCTGAACCAAAAACAGGGATGAAGATCAAATACATATTTCTTATTATAAATCACAGTATTGCCAAACAAAAATATGTGCTTTCATAAACATATATACTATGAGAAAAAGAAAAGGAATAAGAGAAATCAAGGATGGCTCCTAAATTTTTGCTTGAGTAATGAGGTGGTGATGGTGCATTTATTGAACTAGAAGTGCTAGATTGGGGGTGGGAGAAGGCAGGGATTAATTGGCTTGGAAGTGTGAAGTTGGAGGCGACGTTTAGATTTTTAAGGGGAGATTTCAGGTAGGCATAAGGAATTAGGGGTCTGCTGTTCAGGGGAGAAATGAAAGATGGAAATACAGATTTTTCAGTCATCACTCACTCATCATCACATAAATGGTATTTCAAGCCATGGGACTGAATGAGATCATTTAGAGGACAATTTCAGAAAGCAAAGGCCGAAGGTCAAACCCTTGAGTGTTCCAACATTTGGAGGAGGAACAGAGGAACAGAGTTTTAGTAAAGGAAATACAGAAGTAGTCTGAGTGAAGTGGGAGAAACTAGCTTTTATGAGATGTCCTAGAAACCAAGGTAAGGAAGTATTTTATTTTATTTTTATTTATTTATTTTTTCAACGTTTTTTATTTATTTTTGGGACAGAGAGAGACAGAGCATGAACGGGGGAGGGGCAGAGAGAGAGGGAGACACAGAATCGGAAACAGGCTCCAGGCTCCGAGCCATCAGCCCAGAGCCTGACGCGGGGCTCGAACTCACGGACCGCGAGATCGTGACCTGGCTGAAGTCGGACGCTTAACCGACTGCGCCACCCAGGCGCCCCGATAAGGAAGTATTTTAATTGTGTTGAATGCTGTTGAGGTCAGATGTAATGAGGACAGAATTGGAATTTAATTGGTAACTTGACAAGATCAGTTTTAGGAGAGTAGAGTAAAGAAGCTATTAGAGTGGACTGCAGAGAGAATTGGAGGTGTGAAGATGTAGACAGCAACAAGAGGCAGCTCTTTAGAAAGATTTTTCTATGAAGGAAAGTTAGGAAATGGTGCAGTTGTTCAAATGGGCTACAGGTTAAGAAAGGATTTTTTTTTTAATTTTTTTTTTAACGTTTATTTATTTTTGAGACAGAGAGAGACAGAGCATGAACGGGGGAGGGGCAGAGAGAGAGACACACACAGAATCTGAAACAGGCTCCAGGCTCTGAGCAGTCAGCACAGAGCCCCACACGGGGCTTGAACTCACGGACCGCGAGATCATGACCTGAGCCGAAGTTGGACGCTTAACCGACTGAGCCAGCCAGGCGCTCCAAGAAAGGATTTTTTTTTTTTTTAAGATATAAAAAAACATTTTTATGACATTGAAAATGCCAATGAATACAGTTGCTACTAATATCAAGTGGGCTGTTAATGCTACCAAGCAATAGTACTGTATTTCCTTAATCCATTCACTCTTCCACATTCTTCCCCCCCCCCCCCCCCCTTAACGTTTATTTTTGAGAGAGAGAGGGCTCACAAGTGTGGAACAGGAGGTGCAGAGAGAGGGAGACACAGAAGCAGGCTCCAAGCTCCGAGCTGTCAGCACAGAGCTCAACAGGGGACTCAAACCCATGAACCATGAGATCATGACCTGAGCCAAAGTCAGACACCAACCGATGAGCCACCCAGGTGCCCCCACTCTTACACATTCCTAAATAACATTAGAATCTCAGATGCCATTGATTATAAGATGCATAATTATTTCACATACTTTCAAAGAGAAAAAACATGCTGCCAGTTAAACTATAGCATGCCATCATTTGTAAAATACCAGTTTTGCAGATGTTCAAATATGAAAAAAGTGTATATTAGAATCAATGTCATACAGTATTACTTTTCTCTCCTCAAATCTCCAATACCTTCTCCCTTCCTTCACTTTCAGCTTCCTATTTAACTAAGAAAATACAAGCATTCAGAAGAAGATAGGCTCATTCTCCCACCACTAAATCTGTATCTCACCTGTACCTGTAAATTCTGTCTCCCTTTTTATTTTAATGGATGAATGGTCCACATTCACAACTGATCCTTCCACAGTGTACTGAATCCCATCCCTTTTCTCCAGAAGGACTTTTCTTCCTGCAACTATCCCATTTCTCCTGTATTCTCCCTCTACTGTATAATTTTAATTAGCATGCATACTATAATTTCTTCCATCTTAAAAAAAATTCTGGACCCCAAATCTATATGCAACGACAGCTTTCTTTTTCTACTCATCTTAAAAAAGCCAAACTTCTTAAAGGTACTGCCTGTACTTGCTTTTCACACTTCCTCTCTTCCCACTCTTATCAAATTCCACTCATTCCACTCTTATCAAATTCTTATCAGATTTTATTGAAATTCTACCACTACGCCAAAATGGGATATTTCTACAGCCTCCACAATGTTAAATCCAATGGTCAATTCTTAGTGATCATCCTACTTGACTAATTAGCAGCATTTAATACTGCTGGATTATTCCCCACTTCTTGAAACATTTTCTTCCCTTGATTTTGCAGAACCAAACTCTTCTACTTTTACATCTGTCTCACACCTTATCCCTTCTCAGTCTTCTTTGTTGGGTCCTCCGCTTCACCTTTTTGGGACCTAAGCTAGTGCATTGCTAAAAGAAACTGAACTAAGGGTAGATTATTATCTTATAGTGCTGATTTAGATTTTCTAGTATTTAAAAATTCTGGTGTCTTGTATTTTTAAACGAAAATGATATATACACTTCCCTCTTATAAATGAGCTTGGCTCTCATGGAAGTCCCAGAGATACCAACCCAGGACTCTCCCTACAAAGAGGCAGAGGCCTCTGAAGCCTTCCGGAAACGAGCTCCACAGGCCTATGGGAAATGTAGTCCCCTAAGAATAGCCTGCACCGCGGGGGGACCTGGGAACCTGGGCGGCAGTTACTTCCGCACACGCGCAGTGGGGCGGTAGCCGGTGTTCAGTAATCTTCCAACCTGCGCCGCGTGAAGGGGGAACGGGGTTTTCTCCCCGAGAGCCTGTGGGAGATCTCTGTAATCTGATCTTTTAGAACCAAAGATGGGAGTGTGGTGGTGAAAGACTGGTAGGTATGACTCTGCGGAGCTTGGGGACGTAAGGGAAGGGCGGGGAGAAAGATAGGCACCAGTTTATTGGCGTACCCAAAGGAAGGTAAAACTTCACAACCCCCACGTGCAGCGATTTAGTGTTTGGATGTGTGGGTCCTGTCCAATTCTGGAGTTCAGAGAAAGCAAGAGAAGGGGCTAACTGCCACTCAAGTGGGTTCCCGGATCCCGAGTAGGGATGGGGCAGGCTCAGTTTGTATTCCTGCCCTTGTAGGTAGAGATCACAGTGCAGGAATATGTGCTTCAGGCTTTACCTTTCCTGGTTACAAGAACATCGCTGGCCCTACCAGAGCCCGCAAAAGGCAATATTAAACCATTCCAAGGGATCTAGGAAGTATTTCTAGAGAAACTTGCCATGTTCTCAGTATATTCTCACAATTGTCTGAAGTAAGTGTTCTCTCCATTTTGCATATGAATTAACTGAAGCTGAGAGAGAGGTTAAGTTACTTGCTTATACTGACAATAAGTGGAAGAGCTGAGAGTCGAACCAGACGAGTTTTACCGAATTTTATTCTGGCGTTTTGTTTGTTTGTTTTTGAGTATAGTTGACACGCAATCTTACATTAGTTTCTGCTGTACAACTTAGTGATTTGACAAGTTTTACCTTGTGCTATGATCGCCACAAGTGTAGTTAGGACCCTGCAAAAAAAAGAGTTGTATTTATTCTCCTTTTGAAATATTTGAGCAATGAATGCAGAATAAATTTTGATTTGTAGTCTTTTGTTGGTGTTGTTAATAGTCTTTGGTGAATTTGCAGATCTTCCAGTGAAGACTGTGTAAATAAAGCTGTCCCTCTTGCATATTTTAGCCTTTCTATGGCCCCAACTTTGCTGGTTTAAATTCTTAAAAAACTATACTGGCTCATAGAAGATGGTGAATTTCCAAAGAAAGAGAGAGAGACAGATTTAGAATTTAAACTGAAGGCTCTGTCTTTAAAAAAAAAAAAAAAAAAAAAAAAAATTCCTGGATCCCTCAATCCAGCCTTCTCAAGAAAACCCAACCTAATTTGAGCTCTCTTCTCCCAGCTTCAGAGCAGAGACCAGAGAGTCACAGGAAGGACTGACTCCAGAGATATACTGAGTTTCAGAGTTTCAGAAACCAGGGTTTTAGTTAGTTTTTAGACTTATTTATTATTTTTTTTCTTAGGATAAAATTTGGGGAAGAAAAAAATGTCACTAGTTCTAAGATTAACAACTTGCCATTAGATCAGTAGGACAAAAATGTACAACATACTTACCTAAATTTCATAGATTCATAACAGATCCACCAGTAGAGTTCGGCACTTATAAAATATGGACTTTCCTGACATCTAGAATCGTCATTCTCTCACTAGGTGACATTTACTGAAGCTGCAATGTGAGTCTTTCTTTTCTAACTTTTTTTTTTTTTTGCATGAGAGAGAGAACATGGGGGGAGGTGCAGGGAGAGGGATAGGGGGAGAGAGAGAGAGAGAGAGAGAGAGAATATCTTAAGCAGGTTCCATGCTCAGCACAGAGCCTGATGTAGGGCTCAATCTCACAACCCTGCGATCATGACCTGAGCCGAAATTAAGATTCAGACGCTTGGCTAACTGAGCCACCCAAGCACCCCAAGAGTTCTTTTCTAATAGTGCCTCTTTTCTTTTCTACATTGCGTTTTGGTTTTTCATGTCTTTCTATTCTTTTTCCTATTTTTACTTTCATAGATCTGTGTGTAAGAGCTCCAGAAAATGATCAACTTCCAGGTAGGTATCCATTTATTGAGTCATTTAAAACTCTCAAAAATCTATATAAAAAGGACATGTATAGACATGTATAGGGAAAATATAGATTGAATAGATCAGGTGCAAAAGAAAATTTAGAAAATTGATCAGTTGATATCCACGTCACAGGGTCTGTACATAGTTGGAATAAATTTGAGCTGCATATGTGTACCCAGTCTTTATAGCAATCACAGAAAATGGATAGTCAACCAGTTAACGTATTGGTATTGTCCACAAAGATAAAGGAAACAATCCCTTAGAGAAGTAAAGATTTTCCTGATGCAGTTCTCTGAAGAAAATATCTTATAATGGGTTTTCATGGAGATAATGGTAGAAATAATATTCACAGGGGTGCCTAGGTGGCTCAGTTGGTTAAGCTCTGACTCTTGATTTCAGCTCAGGTCGTGATGTTGTGGTTTGTGGGTTTGAGCCTTGTGTTGGGCTCTGCACTGCTGACACTCCACTGTGGAGCCTGCTTGGGATTCTGTCTCTCCCTTAATCTGCCCCTCTCCTGTTCGTGTTTGTTCTCTCTCTCTCTCTCTCTCTCATAAATAAACTTGGGGAAAAAAGTTTAAAAAAAAGAGAAATAACATTCATAGCAACAACCCTGTGATAAATATAACATCACATTTTATATAGCATGCTGTATTTCTTAAAATGTTTCCTAGAGTAAGCAAAGAGCTTAGTGCCAATAAGCAGCACTATGCGAACTCAGTTTGTAAGTTCAGGTACATATCTTTTTTAATATTCTTCTGGAACCATAAGTAAATCTTATATCTTTTCCAGCGTCTGCTAGTATTCTTGAGCATTTTCTCTTCTATGTGAATTTTATTTTATTTTAGTATTTTTTAAAATGTTATTTATTTTTGAAAGAGAGAGTGAGCAGGGGAGGGGCAGAGAGAGAGGAGGGCAGAAGATCCAAAGCAGGCTCTGTGCTGACAGCAGCGCGCCCGATTCAGGGCTTGAATTCAAGAACCGGAAGATCATGACTTGAGCCAAAGTCAGATGCCCAACCAACTGAGCCACCCATGGGCCCTGTTCCATGTGGACTTTAGAATTAGCTTGTCAGGGTCTATAAAGGAGTATTTTAGGTATTTTTATTGTGATTGCAATATATGTTTCCATTAATTTGTAGAAAATTCATTAGTTTTCAATAATGTATTCTCTAATGTTTCATATAGGTCCTTCTTTACATTTTTATAGGTTTGTTATTATAATTCTTATACATTTCTCGTATAAGAATTTCTTGTAATATTTATTCTTACATATGGTTTAAGTTGCTGTTGAGAATGGGATGGATCTTTTTTCATTGTATTTTCTAATTGGTTATTTTGGTGTATAGGAAAGTATGCATTTATCTATTTGACTTTATGTCAACTTACAGAACTAATTTTTTTTAATTAAAAAAAAATTTTTTTAAATGTTGATTTACTTTTGAGAGACAGAGTGCAAGCAAGGGAGGGGCAGAGAGAGAGGGAGACACAGAATCCGAAGCAGGGTCCAGGCTCTGAGCTGTCCACATAGAGCTTGATGCGGGGCTCGAACTCACAAACTGTGAGATCATGACCTGAGCCGAAAGTCAGACACTCAACCAACTGAGCCACCCGGGTTCCCCCTGTTTCTTCTTTAAAAATTAAAAAAAAAATTTTTTTTAATGTTGCAGAACTCTTATTGAGTTCAAGATTTTTTTAGTTGATTATTAGGTTTTCTAGGTAGACAATCATACACTCTTCAAATGGAGTTTGTTCCTTACTGCTCAATATGTATGTCTTCATGTTTTTTCTTGTCTTATTGCAATGGACAGGGTTTTTTGGGAACTATAATTTTTTAAAAATGTTTATTTGTTTTGAGAGAGTGTACATGTGTGAGCAGGGGAGGGCCAGAGAGAGAGAGAGGAAGAGAGAGAATTCCAGGCGGGCTCAGTGCCTCCATCACAGAGCCCAACCTGGGACTCAATCTCACAAACTGTGAGATCATGACCTGAACTGAAATCGAGTTGGATGCTCAACTGACTGAGCCACCCAGGTGCCCCAGGAACTATAAATTGCTAGCGAGTATCTTTCTGTTCCAATTTTAATGGGAATGTTTCCAGTGTTTCATTGTTTCCTCTTGTATTTTGGTAAATAGTTTTGTTTTGTTTTTTGTTTTCTTGTTTTTAATCAAGTTAAAGATTTTTAGCTTGTGAACATTGTTTTCATCAAGTGGAAACCTTTTTTCTTATATGTTTTTTTAAAAATATGTGTTGGTTGGGGCACCTGGATAGCTCATTCAGTTGAGTGTCCAACTTCGGCTCAGGTCATGATCTCATGGTTCCTGAGTTCAAGCCCCACATCAGGCTCACTGCTGTCAGATCCTCTGCCCCGCCCCTGCTTGCACTCTCTCAAAAATAAATAAAACATTTAAAAAATAAAAAAAATAGATAAGTAAATAAAATACCTGTTGGTAAAATAATGTTTTATCTTTAATATAGGAATTGAGAGAATTTCTAATATATTTCTCAATATTGAACTATCTGTGCATTCATGGGATAAATCCTACCTAGTCTTCTAACTTTTTAAAGGGCCAGATGGTAAATATTTTAGGCTTGAAGGCCATACAGCCTCTGTGGCAGCTACTCAATTTTAACTTTGCATCTGAAGCAAATGAGTGGGTATAAATATTCCAGTAACACTTTATTTACAGAAACATCAGGCCGGGGTATGGGTTGTAGTTTGCTGACCCCTGTTCTATATGGTTTTAACTATGTCTTTGTGGTAGACATGTAGCCACATGCCTTTTTAATTTCAGCTTAAGTTAGTTAAACATGATTTTAACATTACGGTTGAGAGGATATATTTTATTATGTAAAAAAAGGTCTTATATTCTATTTTATTATGGTCAGGTGAATCTGACGTGTTAACCTTATAGCCCTTCTAACTTATATATATTTACTTTGTAGTATGTAATAGATTGTAAGATCTCTGAGACCAGTAACATTTTTATTCTTTTTTGTATCACTAATACAGTGTCTGGTAGGTCCTCATTAGACATTGTCTGAATGAATGAATGAAGAACATATAAGCAGTATTTTAAATAATTTTATTGAGACATAATCACATATTACAGATTGACCCATTTAAGATATATACAACTCCGTGGTTTTTAGTCTGTCCATGAATTGTAAAACCATCTCTACAATCTAATTTTAGAATATTTTCATTACCCTCAAAAGAAACCCCATATTGGCAGTCATTCCCTATTTGTCCTATCCCCAGCTCTAATTTATTTTCTGTTTCTATGGATTTGCCTTTTCTGAACACTTTATGTAACTAAGACAATATAATATGTGATCTTTTTTGACTAGCTTCTTTCACCTAGTAACACTATTTTCAAGGGTCATCAATGTTACACGTATGTCAAATAATATTGCATTATATGGATATACCTCATTTTGTTATTCCATCTATTCATCAGATGACGGATACCCATATTGTTTTCACTTTTGGCTATTAATGAATACTTCTCTATGAACATTTGTCTACAGGTTTTATATTTTTAGTTCTCTTAGGTATATATTTAGGAGGGATTGCTGGGTAATATGGTTAATTCAATGTTTAACATTTTGAGGAACTATAAAACTATTTTCCATAGTTGTTGCACCATTTTACAACCCCACCAGCAGTGTATGACAGTTCCAGTTTCTCTACATCCTTGTCACAACTTGTCATTGTTTGTCTTTGATTTTAACAACCCTTGTGGGTGTGAGGCAATATCTCATTGTGGCTTTGATTTCTATTTACTAATGATGTTGAGCATCTTTTCATGTGCTTCATGCTCATATGAGTGTCTGTGTCTTTGGAGAAAATCTGTTCAAATCCTTTGTCCATTTTTAAATTGGGTTGTCTTTTCACTGTTGTATTGTAAGAGTTCTTTTTATATCCTAGGCACAAATTTCTTACCAAAATATATGATTTACATGTATTTCATCCCATTCTGTGGGTTGTCTTTTCACTTTCTTGATGGTGTCCTTTGAAGCACATATTTTAAATTTTAGTGATTTCCATTTTATCTATTTTTATCTTTTGTCACTTACACTTTTCCTTTCATATCTAAGAAACCATGGCCTAATCCAAGCTCATGAAGATTTACTCCAATGTTTTCTTCTAAGAATTTTATAATTTTAGTTCTTACATTTACGTCTTTGATCCATTTTTAGTTCATTTTTAAATTTTTTTTTTAAATGTTTATTTATTTTTGACAGAGGGACGGAGCGTGAGCTGGGGAGGGGCAGAGAAAGAGGGAGACACAGAATCCGAAGCAGGCTCCAGGCTCTGAGCTGTCAGCACAGAGCCTGACGCGGGGCTCGAACTCACAGACTGTGAGATCATGACCTGAGCCGAAGTCAGACACTCAACGACTGAGCCACCCAGGCGCCCCCATTTTTAGTTCATTTTTATATATGATGTGAGGTGTTTATGTGCGTTTAAGGCGGTCCAGCTTCATTCTTTTGCATGTGGATATCTAGTCCCAACACCACTTATTAAAGAGACTGATCTTTACTCGATTTAATTGTCCCGACACTAGTGAATATTTTTAATGTGATTTTTGTTTCTCACACAAAGTATATTTCTGAGTCAAGCATACGGTAGTTATCATATATAACTTTATGAAAACTTAACAATGAATATATGATCATAAGAGGCTCCCATGATTCTCCTGCAAGTTCCCAAATAATGTACACTTTGTTTTATTTTTTTTTAACATAACTTATTGTCAAATTGGCTTACATACAATACCCAGTTCTCATCCCAACAAGTGCCCTCCTCAATGCCCATCACCCATTTTCCCCTCTCCCCAATGCCCCCATCCACCCTCAGTTTGTTCTCTGTGTATAAGAGTCTCTTGTGGTTTGCCTTCCTCCCTCTCTGTTTGTAACTATTTTTTCCCCTTCCCTTCCCTCATGGTCTTCTGTTAAGTTTCTCAAGATCTACATATGAGTGAAAACATGATATCTTCCTTTTCTGACTGACTTATTTTACTTAGCTTAATACCTTCCAGTTCCGTCCACATTGCTGCAAATGGCATGATTTCATTCTTTCTCATTGCCGAGTAGTATTCCATTGTATATATAAACCATAGCTTCTTTATCCATTCATCAGTTGATGGACACTTAGGCTCTTTCCATAATTTGGCTACTGTTGAAAGCGCTGCTATAAACATTGGGTTACATGTGCCCCTATGTATCAGCACTCCTGTATCCCTTGGGTAAATTCCTAA
This sequence comes from Panthera leo, assembly GCF_018350215.1. NCBI lineage: Eukaryota > Metazoa > Chordata > Mammalia > Carnivora > Felidae > Panthera > Panthera leo. The sequence goes on from NC_056686.1 coordinate 31,222,582, forward strand.
TGGCGCTATTGCTGGGTCATAAGGTAGTTCTATTTTTAATTTTTTGAGGAACCTCCACACTGTTTTCCAGAGCAGCTGCACTAGTTTGCATTCCCACCAACAGATAATGCACACTTTAGTTTGAAGATGAATGTTCCGTTACAGGGATCGGTGACATTCCAGGATGTGGCTGTGGACTTCACCCCAGAAGAGTGGCAGCTGCTGGACTGTGATCAGAGAACCTTGTATTGGGATGTGATGCTGGAGAACTTTAGAAACCTCACCGCAGTGGGTAAGGACAGTGGGTGGTAACTAACTCTTCACTGTAACTGAGCATGTACTCATAGTGCCCTTCCTGTGGGACGTGTGGACATTCTAAAGCATTACGGAGTTTGGCCCTGAATGTCAGTGGTCACAGACTCTTGATCCCCTTTGAGATGAAGCATAAACAGAGAATGTGTGTTTATGCTTCCACCTTCCAAATGGCGGAGAAAGGTCTTTTTTGTTCTAAAGTCTGTCATCCTTTCCAGGCTCTGAGATTCAAGGAGGCAGACCTGAATTGTGAGGTAGTTGTTTGTGTCTCGCACTTTGTCTCCAGTTCTGTGTTGTTTCCCACGAACAGGGGGTCCAGTTACCAAAACAAAAGTGATCTTCAAGGAGGAGCAAGGACAGGAGTCATGGATGGTGGAGGGGGAGAACCCATGTTGGCGCTATCCAGGTGAGTGAGAGAAAGCTAGGCAGATGGGAGTCTTTGGAATTGAGATTCCAGTTGGTCAGTGAGGGACAGGTACCTTTGAAGCACCTCTTAAAAACCACACCTTTGGAAGTGACTGGGTATGCTTGACCTACCAATTCATTGTCAGATCCGCAGATGACACCTTCACTCACTCGGCCCACGTAGCTGTTTTTTGTCTTTGCTCAGCTCTTATATGGAGGAATGTCCCTTTCCTCTCTGCCCAGGCTCCCTATGCTTCCTGTTTTATGTAGGTCCTTGCTTTGTTCTCTTAATTCCCCAAGTCCTCATTCTTCTTTTTTCCTCATCATGATCATAGATAGGGGTGCCTGGGTGGCTTAGTTAACCAACCGATTCTTGATCTCAGGTCAGGTCTTGATCTCAGGGTCGTGAGTTCAAGCCTCGCATTGGGCTCCACACTGGGCATGGAGCCTACTTTGTAAAACAAAACAAAACTAAAAAATGATCCCAGATCTTTTTTTATACATCTAATTCTTTTTTTTTTTTTTTTTTTTTTTTTTAGTTTTTTGTTTTTTTAACGTTTATTCATTTTTTTTTAAATTTTTTTTTAACGTTTATTTATTTTTGAGACAGAGAGAAACAGAGCATGAATGGGGGAGGGTCAGAGAGAGGGAGACACAGAATCCAAAACAGGCTCCAGGCTCTGAGTTGTCAGCACAGAGCCTGACATGGGGCTCGACCTCACGGACCGCGAGATCATGACCTGAGCCGAAGTCGGACGCTTAACCGACTGAGCCACCCAGGTGCCCCACGTTTATTCATTTTTGAGAGACAGAGAGAGGCAGAGCATGAGCGGGGAAGGGGCAGAGAGAGAGGGAGACACAGAATCTGAAGCAGGCTCCAGGCTCTGAGCTGTCAGCATAGAGCCCAACACGGAGCTCGAACTCATGAGCTGTGAGATCATGACCTGAGCTGAGGTCAGAAGCTCAGCTGACTGAGCCAACCAGGCGCCCCTATACGTCTAATTCTTACACTGTAGTCAGATCATGTAGATTTGAAGTCTTACTCCACCAGTCACTGTCTAACCTAATTATTTTGTAGCACAACTTTATTTATAAAACAGGGATAATATTAATCCTCACTTCAGGTTTCTTTTAAAGATTATGTGAGTTACTACATGCAAACCCGTTCAAGTAGTTGGCAGATAGTAAGAGTTCAGTATATGTTGGCTATTTTTATTTTTATTTTTTTTGTTTAACTTTTTAAAGAGATTTTTATTTTAAAACTTACAGGAACTTTATGCTCTAATTATTCCTCTTTTCAAAAAAAAAAAACCCAAAAAACCTTTTCTTATAGCATATACCCCATCTCTGTACCCCACCTTGCTCATCTTTCATCTCACTGCTGACTTGGGGTATCTACCTTATAGTGCATCTGTCCGCTTCACTTGGTGATACTGATGTCATTTGGAAATTCTCCAGCTTCATTTGAGTTGGTTCCTCGCTAATCTGCCCTCACCCTCACTTCCTGCTTATCCACCTTTGTTTCTTGCCTTCGTGTCTCTCTCCAGAACTTCTCCCACAGTAACTCCTTCAGAAACTGCATCCCTCTGAAGAACTTGCATGATTTTCTTTGTGCTCTCTGTGCCTCTCCAACTTCCCATTCCTGTAATTTTCCCCACCTGGCTTTAATCTCCGTTTATTCATAGTAACCAATATTTAATATGCTTCAACCTTCACCTTTCTCTTTAAATTATAATCAAGGATAATGACTGGCCTGCTGCTTTGCAGTCTCTGAATCACTGTGGTAAGCAACTTAGCTTTTCTGTGTCACGAGTGTTTCCTTAAATACTGTTAGACTTATTACTGGTGATTTCAATTATTAGGTTATCCAAGACTGATTTAAAATAAAATTTTCTTTTTCCACAGAGCCCGTAAAAGAAGTATGTTTCAAATGATTAAGACACCAATTAAGTGTATTTTACATTCCTGGGACCCCAACTTCTAATACAAACCAAGTGAATTTTAACTCCTGCTATGGTGTCTAGGCCATTCATGATTCTATGTTGCCAATTCTGTTCTATTTTCTGTTTTATATTAGATGTTCGTGCAAGATTTATCCAAATCATTTCATTTTCTGAGTCACTCTTCTGACAAATTAGCAGGAGTTATTCCTTTATAACATTTATTAAGTGATACTTAAATGGCTTTTAAGGTCTCTTTAATGTGATCCCATTCTGTTTATCTGGAACGGTCCATCTTTTCCCTATTCCATGGCAGTTGGGCTCTTTAGTGAACTTTGTACACGATTTTCTTCTGTGTGTCAGTTCTTTTGATACTGGTGTGCTCTAAAACCAGCATGCTACTAAGTCTGAATTCAGTGTTCTCCTCTTTCATGATAACTCCAGCCTATGTTAATCTCTACCTATTTGAAGCTCCGTCCCAGCTCTACTATGGCTCTTTCATGAAAACTTGACATATATTCTTTTAGATTTTTTTAAAACTTTATTTATTTATTTATTATTATTTTTTAAAATTTACATCCAAGTTAGCATATAGTGCAATAATGATTTCAGGAGTAGATTCCAGTGATTCATCCCCTGTGTATAACACCCAGTGCTCATCCCAACAAGTGTGTGCCTTAATGCCCTTTGCCCATTTAGCCCATTCCCCCACCTACAACCCCTCCAGCAGCCCTCAGTTTGTTCTCTGTATTTAAGAGTCTCTTATGTTTTGACCCCTCCCTGTTTTTATATTATTTTTGCTTCCCTTCCCTTATGTTCATCTGTTCTGTGTCTTAAAGTCCTCATATGAGTGAAGTCATATGATACTTGTCTTTCTCTGACTAATTTCGCTTAGCATAATACCCTCTAGTTCCATCCACATAGTTGCAAATGGCAAGATTTCATTCTTTTTGATTGCTGAGTAATACTTCATTGTATATATATATACCACATCTTTATCCATTCATCTGTCCATGGACATTTGGGCCTTTTCCATACTTTGGCTATTGTCAATAGCACTGCTGTAAACATTGGGGTGTATGTGCCCCCTTTGAAACAGTACACCTGTATCCTTTGGCTAAGTACTTAGTAGTGTAACTGCTGGGTCGTAGGGTAGTTCTATTTTTAATTTTTTAAAGAACCTCCATACTATTTTCCAGGGTGTCTGCACCAGTTTAAAACCCTGTATGCTCATGGGGCACCTGGGTGGCTCAATTGGTTATGTGTCCAACTTCGGCTCAGGTCATGATCTCATGGTTCGTGGGTTCAAGCCCTGCGTTGGGCTCTGTGCTGACAGCTCAGAGCCTGGAGCCTGCTTTGGATTCTGTGTCTCCCTCTCTCTTTTGCCCTTTTCCTGCTCGTGCTCTCTCTCTGTCTCTCAACAATAAATAAATGTTAAAAAACATTTTTTTTTTAAAACCCTGTGTGCTTTTAAGGCATCTTTTCTCATGATAATGCCCTGAAGAGAAAGTCCTATATCATTTTTTGTTTTTATACCATTGCTGAGCACACACTGGATATTTAACGAACATTTCATTAATTTACTGTTGTAAAGTCAGGCACTGTGGGATGCTTCTTATTCTTTCAGTGAAGCTTTTGTTACGTTTCCTGAGGAGGATTCAAAGAAAGCAAAAAAACCCATTACCATTTTCCAAGGTGTGAAAATTGTGGTTGAGAGGCAAAACAGCCATATCAGATATTTAAAAATTTTATGAGTGTGGAAGATTTGTTGGATGTACAATAACATTGCAGTTTTTTTCTAGCTAATTGTCAGAATGAGTGGTTTCGGGCAGCAGTGGGACTGTCCTGGAAGTTCAGAGAAAATGGAGCTTAAAGTTAAAGTATGCAAAGATGAGAGGAGTCATTTTTTGAGATTATGGAACAATGGTTCCTCCCTAAAGAATATGTAAGTACTAAATAGGGTGAGAGGTGATGAGGTAGAGCAAGTTAAGATGGGAAAGGAACATGAGCAAAATATTGTAATTATTTAGAGTCTAGAATTCTTGGAACAGAAGGTATTTGTTCAGGACTAGAAAAATGCGTGCTTAGATACCATGAATGAATTCATTATAATGTATAGTTTTGTTCACCAGGCTGATTGCCCTGGATATTTCAGTTGGTTACTATTAGTTGAGGGAACCCAGGACGCTGCTGCTTCCCATTAGTTGAAGCAGCGAGGAAAGAAGACAGGAACTTCACTCTGCATAAAGAAATCTGTACCGAAGGGGTGCCTGGGTGGCTTAGTCGGTTGAGTGTCCGACTTCAGCTCAGGTCATGATCTCTCTGCTGGTGAGTTCGAGCCTCACATCGGGCTCTGTGCTGACAGCTCGGAGCCCGGAGCCTGCTTCGGATTCTGTCTCCCTCTCTCTCTGCCCCTCCCCCGCTCACACTCTGTCTCTCTCTGTCTCTCAAAAATGAATAAATGTTAAGAAAATTTAAAAAAAAAATGTGTACCGGTGGCTATAGCCCACTGCTTGGAGCAGCTCCACAGAGAAGAAGGCATGAGGTTAGAAGCTGGGGTGTTGTACTAACACTCCACAAGGAGAGAAATTCAGGAGGGGGTTTTAACCCCTTCTCCCTCTTTTTTTTAGTTTATTTTTTTAAGCAGTTTCTACACACAATATGAGGCTCAAACTCATGACCCCGAGATCAAGAGCCATGTGCTCCTCCGACTGAGCCAGTCAGGCACCCTCCCCCCCCTTTTAGTGGAGAGATCGACTGGAGATTTGTAGTGTCTTGAGGATAGGAATGAAAAAATGTGACTTCAGCTTTCTAAGGACTAGGTTGTTGGGTAGATTGAAAGAAAATGTAAAAACTGTACTTGTCAAATACAAATACAACAAATAGTTGTCGTATATAGAAACCCAACCAGAATAAAAGCAATAGCAAGCAGACAGAATCTGTGCCTGGGCTTCCAAGGACACAGGAGAATGAATCCCAGCTGTTGTAGATTGGTGCCCTCTGCAGACGTGTCTCACCTGTGATTTGGATGGAGTCAGAGGACTGGAGATGTAAGAATGTTCTTGAAGGTAACTGCCATTGTGCCAGGTGATTAAGAGGAGAAAGAGATGTGAATGAGGGAAACGGGGGGCTGTCCTACCAGGGTAATCTAGGACCGGGGTGGTGGGGACTCTGATTCTGATCTGCTGCCTCCAGATCTGGTTTTTCCTCTGATATTTTCCCTTAACTCCAGAGTCTCTTGTTCCTCTGGTCACTCATCCATGGGTAGATCCCTGCAATAGGTCTCCATTCTGTGAGATAACCATGCATCAATGTTGAGCAACCTTTTGACTTCCTTTGTGCCCTACTCACTGTAACTTGTGCCTATTTAACTGTCTTCCATAGGTCACAAGATAAGCCATCTGTTCTCATTGTCATTCATCTCCCATTTCCTCTTCAGTTTTATTCTTAAAGCTCAAGAGCAAGGCAAATACAGGATTTATTTCAGAATTAGATACTAGATTTGAAATCATGTTTCTTTCAATAACTGTTGATGGAAAAAATTAACGAGGCATGTCTTACTGTACTCCTTTTTAGAAGCTGATTGGCTGCTTGTTGATGAATCAGAGAAGAACCAAGAAAGCAAAGACAATTTTTTGAATTCAGTTTTGTTCACCTTCAATAAAATTCTGACTACGGAGAGACACCATGGTTATAACATGAGCACAAGCCTTAATCCTACAAGAAAAAAACCATATGAATGTAAATCATATGGGAAGAGTTTGCAGTCTACTTTAGATTTACTTAATTATAATACATACTATACTGGAGAAAACTCTTATGAATGCACTCAATGTGGGAAAACCTTCAAAAAGAAGTTTCATTTCATTAGACATGAAAAAAATCATACGAGGAAAAAGCCCTTTGAATGCAACGACTGTGGGAAAGCCTATAGCAGGAAGTCTCACCTTACATCTCATCAGAAAATCCATAATGGAGAGGGAGCCTTTGTGTGCAGTGATTGTGGGAAAGCATTTATGTACAGAGCACAACTGGTGGTCCACCAGAGACTTCACACTGGAGAGAAGCCTTATGAATGCCATCAGTGTGGGAAGTCATTCACTTGGAACTCTTCCTTTACCCAACATGTGAAATCTCATACACTCGAAAACTCGTTTGAATGTAAAGAATGTGGGAAAACCTTCAGGTATAGCTCATCCCTTTATAAACATTCTAGATTTCATACAGGAGAGAAACCCTACCGATGTATCATATGTGGCAAAGCCTTTGGTAACACATCTGTGCTTGTTACGCATCAAAGAATTCATACAGGAGAGAAACCATATGGGTGTATTGAATGTGGCAAAGCCTTCATCAAGAAGTCACATCTCCTTAGACATCAGATAACTCACACAGGAGAAAAGCCCTATCAATGTAACAAATGTGGGAAAGCTTTTTCCCAGAAGTCAAATCTTATTGTACACCAGAAAACTCATACATAATATTCATGCTGTGAATATGACAAAGCCTTAAATATTAGATAAATCTTATTAAATCGAAAATTCATGGTGAAGAGAAATCCACCAATTTGGATTTGGCAAAGTAGATTCCCATAAAAAAATAATGCCAGTCATGTTCTGAAAGTGATAATAAAGTGTTAAAAAGATCACAGAAAACATTGATTTATAAATAATAGAGCATGGAGCTTAAAAAGTAGCATAAATTAATGAAGGAATTAGTGAAAACTACATTTACCGTCTCTGATTTTTATTTTTATAACAAATTATCAAATATGCAAGTGTGAGTATAAAATGTTTACGTATTAAATTATATGTTAAGAGTGAAGCACATATCATTTTTTCTTCCAATCCTAAAAACCTGCAAGTGAAAAAATGTGGTTTAATACGAAGTATGAATTTCAGTAAATTTTCATCCATTTGGCACTTTTAATGGGCAAGGCAGTGTTACTGAGTCTCAGTCTCCTCTTTAATTATAAAACTTGTTGGGGCGCCTGGGTGGCTCGTCGGTTGGGCGTCCGACTTCGGCTCAGGTCATGATCTCACGGTCTGTGAGTTCGAGCCCCGCGTCGGGCTCTGTGCTGACAGCTCAGAGCCTGGAGCCTGTTTCGGATTCTGTGTCTCCCTCTCTCTCTGCTCCTCTCCTGTTCATGCTCTGTCTCTCTCTGTCTCAAAAATAAATAAACGTTAAAAAAAAATTTTAATTATAAAACTTGTTAAAAAGATGTTTTCCTGTGTATGTAAGCAGCAAAACAATATACCAATTGAGAGGGAAAAGCATTTGTATTCTGTATTACGGTAAGCATTCAGTTGAAAATAAGTTTGTAAATAAAACATTTGCCCTTCACACATTCCTGTTCTTTTTCACTGGTGTATCTACATAAGGTGTAAGCACAGCTCAAGTAATGTTTAACTGAGGTACCATCTGTATTTGATTTTAATAGACTAGGGTGTCCTGATACTTTGCAACTTTGGGGGAGTGAGTTTTTGTGTCTGTTTTTGTTTTCTTGTAAGAAATTGAGACAGGCTTAGCTCTTATGGGTGCCTGGAGTTGTCCTTGTGACAGCATAGGCGGCGTTAAGTTGCAGAGAGCATGTCCCTCCTTAGCAACTGCACTTTGGAATGTGATATTATGTAAGTTATGCATAGTCCCTTAAAAGGATGAACCACCCATTATTTAAGCTGGAGTTTTTAATTGCTGTCCACAGTGTTCCTTGATAATGTCAAAAAAACTTTATGCCTTTTCCTGAGTAGTGACAAAACAACCTGAACCTAAATTTGGAAATCAAGCCTTTTCAAGCTTAAGCTGAGTTATAACTGTTGCATTGTTTTTCTTTCATTAGCCATTTTTTGAAGAGTAACATTGAGTAATGATTGTGAGAGATAGTACTTTTTTGAACAAGCACACAAGAACTTATGGAACTAAGTTAAATCTTGTCTCCTGACAAGAATTCTTCGCTTGACCAAACTTTTATCAGTCGCCTGCACCTTCTAGGCCTTCTCTTCTGTGCACTTCCTTGTAAAATGGTTTTAGCAAGAATCTCATGGAGTCAGTTTAACCAGAACTCCCTACCCTTGGTATTTGATCAGATTCCTCATCCTCTACCATCCATCACCCTGGCCTGTCTTCAGCAACAGTCGCGTTTGTTAGGTCGATTTAGCCAGAATCCTCCTTACCTCTGATTTTCCACCCATTGATTCCCACCTTGCTCCTTTGCTATAAATTCCCACTTGCCCATGCTGTATTCAGAGTTAAGACCAATCTCTCTACCCAATTGAAATCTCAATACAGTGGTCCTTATACCTATTGCAATGGTCCTGTCTTGCCATCTTTAACAAGTGACTTTGAATATCTTCTTTCTTTTTTTAATTTTTATTTTCGAGAAAGCGCAAGTGGGGGAGGGGCAGAGAGACGGAGACACAATTCAAAGCAGGCTCCAGGCTCCGAACTGTCAGCACAGAGCCCGATGCGGGGCTCAAACTCACGAACCGCGAGATCATGACCTGAGCTGAAGTCGGACCCTCAACCGACTGAGCCACCCAGATGCCCCGAATATCTTCTTTCTTTCATACACCCCAAGTGTTTCAGGAGGCTACAGGCTGGTTTTACTCTCGTAGTTCCAAAAATGTCTGGAACCCCTTTCTTTTGGAATTGTCTTTCAGAATCAGTTTGGTAGCCATGCCGGAAATTCTTTAGGTATTTATAGTCACAGGACTTGCCTTTTTTTCAGCTCAACGTTTTTCTCACTTCCTACATGAGATCCTCATTTTGTCCTACTTAGTTTTACCATTCCCATCCTGTCTCCCTTTCCCAAGCCCTTATCTCTCATCTGAGAAACTCCAAACTACTTAAAGGTAGTAGTTAGGGAGAGAGGCGGTAGGGGGCTCTACTGTTGCCAGCATGATGTGAGGCCCCTTGAAAGAGCAGCTGTGTGGGTCAACGTGGCAAGAAGTGTGCGGTGATCTGCTCTGGGGATAAGGGAATAAAACAAGGGAGTTTTAATTGTAATATATCAGGAAGCATGTAATCTGGGGTTCATAAATTATTTTGCTCCCTTCTGTAAGTGGAAGTAGGAATGCACTAGTAGAAAAAAATATTTCCAGTACTGGACAGATATAAACTGCCTCCTAGACAGCTTTTGCCACTGACCTCATTGTCAGGCTGTACAAAATTTTGGCAAGAAGAAAAACAGAAATATGCTTGGACTCATCTAAACATCTTGGATTCCCAGAACTCCCTAGTCTATTTGTGCTCTGTGGCTGAGACAGCCACGCACAATTTAGGTGAGAAATCCCTTGATTTTTACCACCTCTTTACAGTTTGTCATACCTTGAGATTTTCCGGGGGTTTGTTGTTTGTTTGTTTTACTCTATAAAAAGATAATTCAAAATGCCTTTTCTCTCTTTTATTTATACATAGGTGGTGTATTGGCATTTCCCCCCCAATGAAACTGTTCATTTTTCTGATTATATATGGTAATTTTTAAGAATCAAATATGAAAAATGTAATGAAAACAAAAACAAAAACAACAAATGGAAACAAAAACAAAAACAAAAAATGGAAAGGGAAATCTGAGTTTAGGAGTCCTCATGTTCTAGAAAAAAGGAGAACATTTAGGCCTTCTAAGATGTAAAAAATTAAGAGTAGAAAAGCATAGAAATAGAATATGTAACTTACAAATCTGAAGAGAGGAATAATGAGAACTTAATATATCCAACAGAGATCAGGGAAAGTGAAAAGTGCAGAAAAACTCTACACTTTATTCATATTTCACTACTTTCCCCACAAATGTCCTTTTTCTGTTCTACGATCCAATCCAAGATACCACATTGTATTTAAACCAACAATGTTCTTTTTAACAAATTTTTTTTTTCCAGTCCAGGATCCAAACCAGGATTACCATTGCATGTCTTTTTTCCTTTTCTTTCTTTTCTTTTTCTTTCTTTCTTTCTTTCTTTCTTTCTTTCTTTCTTTCTTTCTTTCTTCTTTCTTTCTCTCACAAAGACCATATGGATTTATGGATTTATTTAATTTATTTCTTTAGTAGCATAACTTTTTTTAAATTTTTTTTAAATATAATTTATTGTCAAGTTAGCTAACACACAGAGTATACAGTGTGCTCTTAGCTTCGGGAGTAGATTCCCATGATTCATCACTTATATATATAACACTCAGTCCTTATCCCAACAAGTGCCCTCCTCAATGCTCATTACCATTTTCCCTCCCGGCCCCGCCGTCAACCCTCAATTTGTTCTCTGTATTTAAGAGTCTTGTGATTTGACTCCCTCTCAGTTTTTTTTCCTCTCAGACTATTTTTTTTCTTTCCCTTCCGCCATGGTCTTCTATTAAGTTTCTCAAATTCCACGTATTAGTGAGAACATAGATCTTTCTCTGATTGACTTATTTCACTTAGCATAATACCCTTCAGTTCCATCCACATTGTTGCAAATGTGAAGATTTTATTTTTTTTTCATTGCCAAGTAGTATTCCATTGTATATATATATACCACATCATCTTGATCCATTCATCAGTTGATGGACATCTGGGCTCTTTCCATACTTTGGCTATTGTTGATAGCCCTGCTATAAACATTGGGGCTATGAATCAGCACTCCTGTATCCTTTGGATACATTCCTAGTAGTGTATTCCTAGTAGTGTTACTGCTGGGTCATAGGGCGGTTCTATTTTCAATTTTTTGAGGAGCCTCCACAGTTTTTCAGAGTGGCTGCACCAGTTTGCATTCCCACCAACAGTGCAAGAGGGTTCCCCTTTCTCCACATCCTTGCCAACATCTATTATTGCCTGAGTTGTTCATTTTAGCCACTCTGACGGGTGCAGTGGTATCTCAATGTGGTTTTGATTTGTATTTCCTTGATGATGAGCGATGTTGAACGTCTTTTCATGTGTCTGTTAGCCATCTGGATGTTCTTCTTTTGAAAAGCGTCTATTCATGTCTCCTGCCTATTTCTTCATTGGATTATTTGTTTTTCAGGTGTTGAGTTTGATAAATTCTTTATAGATTTTGGATTATAACCCTTTATCCAATACGTCATTTGCAAATATCGTCTCCCATTCCGTTGGTTGCCTTTTAGTTTCATTGTTTCCCTTGCTGTGCAGAAGCTTTTTATCTTGATGAATTCCCAATAGTTCATTTTTGCTTTTATTTCTCTTGCCTCTGGAGACGCGTTGAGTAAGAAGTTGCTGCAGCTGAGGTCAGAGGTTGTTGACTGTTTTCCCCTATAGCATTTTGATGGTTTCCTGTCTCATATTTAGGTCTTTCATCTATTTTGAGTTTATTTTTGTGTCTGGTATAAGAAAGTGGTCCAGTTTCATTCCTTTGCATGTTGCTGTCCAGTTTTCCCAGCACCATTTGCTAAAGAGACTGTCTTTTTTCCATTGGATACTCTTTCCTGCTATGAAAGATTAGTTGGCCATACATTTTTTGGTCCCATTCTGGGTTCTCTATTCTGTTCGATTGGTCTATGTGTCTGTTTCTGTGCCAATACCATACTGTCTTGATGATTACGGCTTTGTAGTACAGGCTAAAGTCCAGGATTGTGATGCCTCCAACTTTGATTTTCTTTTTCAACATTACTTTGGCTATTCAGGGTCTTTTCCCACTGCATTTCTTTAGATTCCCTTAATCTGAAATAATTCCTCATCCTTTCAACATCTTTCATGACTTTGTTATTTTTGGAAAGTACAAGCCAGTTATTTTGTTGAATGTCCCTCGTGTTCAGTTGGTCTGATGTTTTCTCATAATTAGATTCAAGGAATGCATTTTTGGCAAGTATATCACATAAGTGATATTCTCAACATTTCAGGACAGGAGGCACAATGTTGACTTGTTTCATTACTGGTAATTTTAACTTTGATCACTTGGTTAAGGTGGCATCTACCAGGTTTCTCAATTGCAAAATTACCATTTTTTTTCCTTTGTAATTAAGTAATTTGTAGGAGAAATATCCTGTTTTTCATCAAAAATTTATTAGTATCAAATAAAATACAACAAGTGCTCCATGAGGGCTGGTATTTTCATCTGTTTTGTTCATTAGTACACACCTAAATCAATGCCTGGTACATAACATGAGCTTGATCAACATGTTTTTGTTGAATGAATATTAGATATATGCTTACAATAAGGCCTGATAGTATACACACATTTTATTTTATGTTTATTTATTTTTGAGAGAGTATGAATGGGGGAGGGGCAGAGAGAGAGAGAGAGAGAGAGGGAGAATCCCAAGCAGGCTCCGTGATGTCAGTGTGCAGTCTCACTCAGGGCTCAACCTCATGAACAGTGAGATCATGACCTGAGCCAAAGTTGGAGGCTTAATGCACTGAGCCACCCAGGTGCCTCCACACATTTTATTTTAAAGGGTGGGGGCAGAGGCTTGAGGTAAAAAGATCTGCAAAAAACAAAAAACAAACAAATAAAAAACCATGTAAAAGAGAAAGTGTCTCAAACCCACTCTGGGCAAAAGGGTTTTGTTTTTGTTTTGCACACTATAATTCATGGGGAAAATTATCATTCTGGTACAATTCTGGGAGAAACTATCATTCCTAATAAGAAATTTTAAAATGGCTTTCATTGATTAAAACTTGGTCTAGAGGGGCGCCTGGGTGGCTCAGTCAGTTAAGCGGCCGACTTTGGCTCCGGTCATGATCTCGTGGTCTGTGAGTTCGAGCCCCGCGTCCTGCGTCGGGCTCCGTGCTGACAGCTCAGAGCCTGGAGCCTGTTTCCGATTCTGTGTCTCCCTCTCTCTGACCCTCCCCTGTTCATGCTGTGTTTCTCTCTGTCTCAAAAATAAATAAATGTTAAAAAATTAAAAATTAAAAATTAAAAAGACTTGGTCTAGAAACTAGTTATTTCCCCACCTTGATTCCTGAGAGATACACTCTCCTCTTTGTAGCTAGCCAAAAATGATTAGGTAATCCTTCTCTTTTCCTTTTATAAAGTCTTTTCCCTGAGTGAAACTTGAAATTGGACTCCTGCCAATGTTACTTTACAGCAAGACCGTAATAAAAAAGACTGAAACTTACTCATAATTAGGCTGTCTAAAGTAAAGAACCTTTTTAGCAGGGCTCTAATACATTAAACAGTTAATATTTAAAAATTATTTAAAATAAAAACATATTTATGTTATTCCTGTGTTGCTAAAATAAGTTTGTTTTTAAAAAGAAAATGAAAGAAGAAATCACATTTGGCCATGATACATTTTCCTTTCAATAAATTACTGTTTCCTCTTTGCCATGTCGATATGCTATATATTTTCCATATGTCATCTCTATATAAATAACTCAAAATTACATACACGTTTCTCTTCAATATAACCAGAGCGCTCCATGAAGCTCAAGTGCCACCAAACTAGAGATTTCCACCAGGTGAAGGGGAAATCCCTAAGGCTTTGCCGACATAAATTCCACGAGCCTTGTGGGAAATGTAGTCTCAGGTGGCTTTGCCGGGAAGACCCTGCGAAATCTCGGCGGGTTGTTATTCCCGCGCACGCGCAGGAGGGCCCTCCGGAATTGGTCTATGTTCCTCGGCGTGCTTGGGTGCTGAGCTGCTAGTGATCGTGAAGGGCTGCAGGGACAGTTGAAGGGCAAAGACCGGCGTGTTGGTTCATGCAAAGGAAATAAAAACTGTAGGTAACCCCGCTGCACGGTAGCATGTGACTCAGAAAGCCGAGGAAGGACGAGGCTCCCGCTGCCCTGGGGTGGAGTCCAGGTCTGGCTGGGGTGCGGCGGATCTGTTTGCGTCGGTCGCCGTGTTGTAGGTGCTGTGCACTGCGTAGGGAGCCCACGCCTGGGCGTTGAACTGCCCCTCACCTCATTCTAGGAGCCTTTTGACTCTCAAACTGCAGTGAACCCCCTCAAGGTGGCGGAGACGAGAGCCAACACATCGAGAGCCAAACACTGTTAAACACTTTTCAAAGTGCATTTATTTATCGTGGTTACTCAGCGTTAAGTGTCCTCATCATTTCACAGAGAGATGTGGAGTTACCTGCTTCAAAGCACACAGCTAGTAGTAAGTGGAGGAGATGGTGTTCAAACCCAGAGCAGTTTTACCTGAAATTTCATTCCTTTTTGCAACATAATACTCTGAAACAATAAAGTTAGTTTGTATTCTTTCAGAGGAGTGAATGTTAAGTGAATTTCAACCTGTGATCATTGTTTTTTGTTTGTTTGTTTGTTTGTTTGTTTTTGAGAGAACCCTTAGTGTCTCTGCAGGAAGACTGTAATTGAACCTGTGGGTCCTTCTTGCATGTACCTGCCTGTTTCAGTTTCCAGCAGCCCTGGTTAAAATCTACACAAGGCCAACCTAGGGCCACAGATGATTGTGAGTTTACAGTCTTGGGGCCCAGGGTGAAGGTTCCAGTTGCTTCTCTGTCCTCCAGTCTATCTTTTCTAGAAGGAAAGAAGAAAGATTAATTCTGGGAAGACTCTCCTGACCTGTGACTTTTTATCCCATTTCAGGAGAGACAGGAATCATCTTTCATTCCACCTACCTGGTGAGAGTAGAGCTTGACTCATCGCATTATAAGTGAGTGCCTTCAGAGGTGTTGTCCTAAGTGTTTGAGGAGAGAGCTGAGAATTACAGAAAAATGGAGAGTTGGGTGTATGTGGTCAGGCTCCACAGGAGAAGGAAACTCACAGGAGGAAATTGAGGGTATGATCAAGGGAAGGAAGAATCAAGAACTGCTACAGAAGAAATTGTTTCTTTCCTAAACACCTCCTCTCCTCCCCTCCCCATCTGCCTGCCCCAGCCTGTCCTTTCTCTCCTTCTTTCCCCCTCTCTGGGCTCTCACAAACACACATTAGCACCAGTGCATCCCTTTCATTTCCTATTGGTCCACTGGTTCTTTCAAGGCTGGTTCCATACTGTTGGAGTTGTTACATTTGCCTTTTGGTGTACTGATTCCCTCTGTCCCCTTGCCTAAATGCAGAAAGAGTTTACGGAGTAATCACAGACTGGTAGCGCCAGAAGATTTTTTAGGCAACTTCTAGTTCTGCTTCCTCATTTTAAGGAGGAATGAAACTAGCCCGGAGATCGCAATTGAGTGCCTGGAACTAAACGGCTTGTTAGTGGCTAAGTCAGGTGCCAGTCCAGTCTCTGATTCCCAGATCATTGACTTTTTCCTGCCCCACAGTTCATTTGGGCCAAAGTTGCTTAATAAGTTTCTTTTGAAAATGCGTAGCAAGGAGAGAACCAGCACTAAAAGCGGTTCATCCATTAATGCATTCGGCAAACATTTGCTAAGTATCTGATGTGAGCCGGACACCGTTCTGTTGCTTGGTGAGCAAAACAGAGTCTCTTTTCGTGGAAGGAAATAAGCAAAAACCAAATAACCTGTCACCTGGTGGCAAGTGGTATGAGGAAAAGGAGTAAGGGTGTATGGCCTGATGGTGACAGTGAGAGAAGCTGTGTTATATGAGGGGGTCAAGAAAAGCTTCACTGCTAAGTGACATGTAGGCAGGGACCTAAAAGAATTTAGAGAGTGAGGGATGCCTAAGTGGCTCAGTCGGTTAAGCATCTGACTTCGGCCCAGGTCATGATCTCGCAGTTCAAGCATCTGACTTTGGCTCAGGTCATGATCTCGCAGTTCACAAGTTCGAGCCCAGCGTCGAGCTCTGTGCTGACAGCTCAGAGCCTGGAGCCTGCTTCGGATTCTGTGTCTCTCTGCTCCTCCCCCACTCATACTCTGTCTCTCAAAACAACACACTACAGTAAACATTAAAAAATAAATAATTTGGGGCGCCTGGGTGGCTCAGTCGGTTAAGCGGCCGACTTTGGCTCAGATCATGATCTCGTGGTCCGTGAGTTTGAGCCCCACATCGGGCTCTGTGCTGACAGCTCGGAGCCTGGAGCCTGTTTCAGATTCTGTGTCTCCCTCTCTCTGACCCTCCCCCGTTCGTGCTCTGTCTCTCTCTGTCTCAAAAATAAATAAACGTTAAAAAAAAAATTAAAAAAAAACATTTAAAAAAATAATAATTTAAGAATTTAGAGAGTGAGCTGTGCAGTATCCAAGTTTTTCCAGGGAAAGAACAGTCCAAGTAGAAGAAATGTACAGAGATCGTGAGTAATCAACCTTGGTATTTTGGAGGAACAGCAAGAAAACGTAAAGTCTGATAGGATGACCTGTCAGAGAGTGATTGAAAGATTAAAGTAAAAGAGATTAGGGGCACCTGGATGGCTTAGTTGGTTGAGCATCTGACTCTTGATTTCTGCTCAGGTCATGATCCCAGGGTTGTGGATCGAGCCCTGCGTCGGGCTCCACGCTGAGTGTGGAGCCTGCTTAAGATTCTCTCTCTGCCCCTCTCCCAGGCTTGCTCACTCACTCTCTCTCTAAAATAAAAAATTAATTAATTAATTTTTAAAAAAAAATTTTTTTTAATTTATTTTTGAGACAGAGAGAGACAGAGCATGAATGGGGGAGGGGCAGAGAGAGAGGGAGACACAGAATCGGAAGCAGGCTCCAGGCTCTGAGCCATCAGCCCAGAGCCCGACGTGGGGCTCGAACTCATGGACCGCGAGATCGTGACCTGAGCCGAAGTCGGACGCCCAACCGACTGAGCCACCCAGGTGCCCCTAATTAATTTTTTTAAAGTAGATGAGATTAGAAGAGGTGGAACCAAAATGGTGTAGGGACTTATAGACCTTGGCTTAAAGTTTATATGTATATTTGTAAATTGTATATGCATATCTATTTCTTATGTGTATGTGTATATATGTACGTGTATCTGAAAAAGTAATGCTTCATAAAAAATTTAGAAAGTACAAGTATAAAAGTTATGATCCTGCTGTCTTTACAACCATAAATAATAATTATTTACATTTTGATATAGGACCGCCAAGATTGTGTGTCTCTGGGTGCATATTTAAAAAAAAAAAAAACACAGGGAAGGATCATATTATGTCCTTTAATGTACTTTTTTCACCTACAAATATAAATGGAAACTCTTTCCATAACAATATCTTTCTATAGCATTTTTAGAAAAATCAACACCATATTAACGGACATTTAAGCTGTTGTCAGTGTTTTCATATTGTAAGCAATGATGTGAAAACATTACTTTTTATCTCTCCTTGCCTTTTTTATTTTTAAAAATAATTACAATTTTATTGAGTGCTTACCATGTGCCATATATTGTTCTTAATGCTTTACATGTATTGACTTAGTTAATCGTCATAAAAATCCTGTGACGTGTATTATTGTTACCAGCATTTTGCAGATAAGAGAAGTGAGATACAGAGTGGTTAAGGTAACTCTATCAGGGTCACACTGCTAGTAAGAGGAGTAGCTGAATTTGAACCCAGGCTGCCTGGCTCCAGAGCCCAAACTTTAATCTTGGTATCCGTCCGTTTTTATTTCTTTAGGATAAATTTCTGGGTGAAAAGAAATCCTTAGATAAGAAATTAACAATAAGTTGTAATATATCAATGGGAAGAAATGTATACATCTACCCAAGAGAGCACATCCTTGTCCAACTTTCCTATGATCATAGCAGAATTAAAAGTGGACAAGTTGGTGGGGCGCCTGAGTGGCTCAGTCAGTTAAGCGTCCGACTTCGGCTCAGGTCATGGTCTCACGGCTCGTGAGTTTGAGCCCCGCGTCGGGCTCTGGGCTGACAACTCAGAGCCTGGAGCCTGCTTCGGATTCTGTGTCTCCCTCTGTCTGCCCCTCCACTGCTTGCACTCTGTCTCTCGCATTGTCTCAAAAATAAATAAACATTAAAAAATTAAAAAAAAAAAAAAGTGGACAAGTTGGTGCTTCCAGAATGTGGACTTGTGTTACTTGTTTGAATAATCATTCATTTCATTCTTCAGTAGCCTATTCTAGCAGGCATATGAGTACTGTACTTATTTCTAGGCTGGAAAAGCAGAGAAATCCCCCTAGTCTTGTTTTCATAGATCTGCGTCCTTTCCCATGAGCATCAGAAAATGACCAATTTCTAGGCAAGACACTTATCCATCCGTCCACCTGTTCATCCATTTATTCATTCAAATTTCACTTTGTTTCCTAGTGAATTTGCAGTGACTTACAAGAATCCATATACTGCAATGGGAAAGTATAAATATATAAGAAACAGGAAAAATATAGATAGAAATTTAAATTGAACACACACTTAGAAAGCTGATATGAAGGTCATAGGGTCTGCACACTAATGTTGAATGCAAATGTGTGATTAATCAGTCAGAAAAAACATAGCCAATCAATGAATTATTGGCCTTGTCCTAGAGAATAAGGCATAACAATTCCATAGATAAGGTTTGCCTCGCATGTACTATGAAAGAAAAAATTTGATAAGTGTTTATTATGTAGGAGATTTGTTATAAATGCGGTAGAGGTTTTCATATGACCATTTTTGGTGTCCTTTTTATCTAAACATACATGAGGCCAAGGCCATGCTCAGTGAACTTAATATTTTCTCTTTTTCCTTCTCTTCCTCTGTACCTCCCCATTATATATGAATGTATATATATGTGTGTGTGTATATACATGTGTGTATATGTGTATGTAGTGGGGCAATTCGAATATGATTTTGTTGTCTCACAAATTTTAATTCTGAGTCTAGTACATAGTAGTTTTTAGTTACCCTGTATAACTTATTGCAGACTGAGAACAATGAACAGAATCAGAGCAACTGCTCTGAATCCCCTCCACTTCCCCCAGCGGTACCCACTACAGGTAAAAGACAAATGTGCCGTTACAGGGATCGGTGACATTCCAGGATGTGGCTGTGGACTTCACCCCAGAAGAGTGGCAGCTGCTGGACTGTGATCAGAGAACCTTGTATTGGGATGTGATGCTGGAGAACTTTAGAAACCTCACCGCAGTGGGTAAGGACAGTGGGTGGTAACTAACTCTTCACTGTAACTGAGCATGTACTCATAGTGCCCTTCCTGTGGGACGTGTGGACATTCTAAAGCATTACGGAGTTTGGCCCTGAATGTCAGTGGTCACAGACTCTTGATCCCCTTTGAGATGAAGCATAAACAGAGAATGTGTGTTTATGCTTCCACCTCCCTCCTCTCCTCTCTGCCCGGGCTCCTACGCTGCCTGTTTTATGTAGGTCCTTGCTTTGTTCTCTTAATTCCCCAAATCCTCATTCTTCTTCCTTCCTAAATGTGATCGCAGATATTTTCTGTGTATCTGGCTCTTACAGTGTAGTCAGATTGTGTGGTTTTCAGAAACAAGGAATGAGGTGAGAGTGTAGAGTGTTGCACTAATCTTGATGGAAGGGAATCAAATCTCAGAAATAGTGAAGAACCATCTTCTCCCCATTTCCCTAACAGTATTATTATCAGCTGACTTAGCCTTGTAGGGATTTGAGCTTGGCATTGATTTTGTTACATCGGACAAGGTTACATTGACTTCATGGTAACCATCAGAATTGACCTTGACCTCAAAATATATAAAGGCAAGTGTTGCTATAAACTAGAAGCCTTGTGTTTCAGGTCCCCAAAGTTAATAGAAATCATAAGTGTGGAAACCAAAATGGAAACTTTGAGTTGAAGGGTGTGGTGTCATGGGCAAAGCAGGGTTCTGGAGAGTGTGGTATCTAGGAAATTGAAAGAGGTTGTAAAAAGCAGTTAATTTTCAGGACAAAGTCATGAAAAGTGGTAGAAATAGCTGATGATAGACACAAACAAAAATTTATGGCTGGTCTCTCAAATGTTCCTCTGGGCCCCTCCTTGTGTTCCTGGGTATATGCAGGCTTTGGGGGTTGATCCTAGCTGGAAGTGGGAGTTGGACAGTTTTATACACAGAGGCCTCAGCCATGATTTGGATGATTTGAGAGGATATAGGAGTGTGCTTACGGATAAAAGGGAGTTAATGGTTTCATAGTCATTTGGTGGTTGTGTGCAGGGGAAGGAGAAAGAGAGTTATATGAAGGAAATTAAGAAGATCCTACAATAATCTTGTTTCTTTTAATTTAATGTTTATTTATTATTGACAGAGAGAAAGAGAGAGAGAGCATGGGGGAGGGGCAAAGAGGGAGACACAGAATCCAAAGCAGGCTCCAGGCTCTGAGCTGTCAGCATAAGAGCCAGACACAGGGTTCAAACTCACGAACTGCGAGATCATGACCTGAGCTGAAGTCAGTCGCTTAACCGACTGAGTCACCCAGGGGCCCCCAGGATAATCTAGTTTTTAGATGTCGTTGGCCTTGACTCTTATTAAGCTTCTCCAAACCAATCCACATCTTCTCATTTCCCCATGCTACTTTTATGCCTTGCTCCTCTGATTACCCTTTAATTTCTCTGACATGGCTCTTCTGTTCTCAGAGCTTAAAACTTTGTGTCCTTGTTAAGAGTGCTTTCTAACATCATCCTTTGTCATTATAACTTTACCTTGTTCCCGTTTCACCGTCTTCCACAGGTTGGAAAGTCTTGTTTATAAATAGAAAAAGCTATTTGTCGGGGCGCCTGGGTGGCTCAGTCGGTTGGGCGTCCGACTTCAGCTCAGGTCACGATCTCGCGGTCCGCGAGTTCGAGCCCCGCATCGGGCTCTGGGCTGATGGCTCAGAGCCTGGAGCCTGCTTCCGATTCTGTGTCTCCCTCTGTCTGCCCCTCCCCCATTCATGCTCTGTCTCTCTCTGTCTCAAAAATAAATAAACGTTAAAAAAAAAAAATTAAAAAAATAAAAAAAAAAAAGAAAAAGCTATTTGTCATTATTGTTTTCCACAAGACCCCATTTCAGCAATTTGTTCTTAAAGCCCAGGGGCAGGGCAAATACAAATTTCTTTTGTTTTGCTGTCCAGAATGGGGAAGTAGACTCCAAGAGAGATTTGTGTGTGTGTGTGTGGTAAAAAAACACAGAATATGAGATCTACCCTCTGGACAGATTTTTATGTGTACAGTACAATTTTGTTAACTGTTCGCACATCGTTGAACAGCAGATCTCTAGAGCCTTTTCATCTTTCGTGACTGAAACTTTGTACCTCCTGAATGACAACTCCCCATCTCCCCACCCCTCCCAGCCCCTGGCAACCACCGTTCTACCTTCCATATCTACGTGTTTGACTATTTTAAATTCCTCATATGAGTGGAATCTTGCGGTATTTATCCTTCTGTGACTGGTTTATTTCACTTGGCCTAATGCCCTCAGGGTTCATCCATGTTGTAGCTTATGATACAATTTCCTTCTTTTTTTAAATAGTATGTATGTAGATACTACATTTTCTTTATCCCTTTACCTTAAAAAAATTTTTTTTTAATGTTTATTCATTTTTGAGAGAGAGACAGAGCGCGAGACAGGGAAGGACAGAGAGTGAGGGAGACACAGAATGTGAAGCAGGCTCTAGGCTCTGAGCTGTCAGCACAGAGTCCGACGC
The DNA here is from genome assembly GCF_018350215.1 of Panthera leo. Taxonomy (NCBI): domain Eukaryota; kingdom Metazoa; phylum Chordata; class Mammalia; order Carnivora; family Felidae; genus Panthera; species Panthera leo. The sequence goes on from NC_056686.1 coordinate 31,244,557, forward strand.
GGGGCTCAAACCCACAAACTATGAGATAGATCACCTGAGCCGAAGTCAGCCGCTTAACCTACTGAGCCACCCAGGTGCCCCATATCCCTTTACCTTTTAATTGACATTAGATTGTTTCTAACTCTTGGCTATTGTGAACAATGCTGCAGTGAACACGGGAGTGTAAACATCTCTAGAAATCCTGTTTTCACTTGTTTTGATAAATGTCCAGAAGTGGGATTTCTGGATCATATGTTGGTTCCCTTTTTGGTATTTTGAGGAAACTCCATAGTGTTTCCCACAGTGGTTGTACCATTTTACATTCCCACAAACAGTGCACAAGGTCCCATTATCTCCATGTGTTTGTGCCAATACTGGTTATTTTCTGTTGTTGTTGTTGTTGTTTATAATAGACATCCTAACAGATGTGAGGTGTTCTCTTATTGTGGTTTTGACTTGCATTTCCCTGATGATTAATGATGTTGAGCATCTTTTCATGTACTTGTTGACCATTTATTTGTATGTCTTCTTTGGAGACAGGTCTATTAACGTCCTTTGCCCATTTTTTGCTATTGAGTTGTGGGGGTTCCTTACAGATTTGAGATACTAACCTCTTACCTGGCAAGTGTTTTTTAAACATTTTTTTCTCCCATTCTGTAGGTTGCCTTTTCACTTTGTTGGTTGTCTCCTTTGCTGCACAGAAGCCTTTGGATTTGATGTGGTTCCAGTTGTCTGTTTGCTTTTGTTGCCAACGCTTTTGGAGTCATTCAACAACTCTTGCCAAGACCAACCTTACAAAGCTTTCCCCCTGTGTTTTCTTCTAGGAGTTTTACAGTTTCAGGTCTCACATTTAAGTCTCTAATACATTTTGAGTTGATTTTTGCGTGTGGTGTAAGATTAGGGTCCAATTTCACTCTTTTACATGTGGATATCTGGTTTTCCTAGCACTCTTTGTTGAAGAGACCATCCTTTCCCCATTGTGTAGTCTTGGCTCCCTTGTTGAAGACCATATATGCGTGCGTTTGTTTCTGGGCTCTCTCTTCTGTTCCATTGGTCTAGGTGCCTGCCTGTCTTTATGCCAGTACTATACTATTTTGATTAATGTAATTTTGAAGTAATGGTTTCAAGTCAGGAAGTATGAAGTCTCCTGCTTTGTTCCCTTTCTTAAGAATGTTTTAACGATTTGAGTCCTTTGTGGTTCCATATGAATTCTAGAATTGTTTTTTTGTATTTCTGCAAAAAAATACCCCTGGAATTGTATTGAATCTGTAGATTGCTTCGGGAAGTATGGACATTTTTAACAATATTAAGTCTTCTAGTCTGTGAAGTCAGTTTACTTGTCTTTAGTTTCAGCAGTATTTTGTAGTTGTCCATATACAAGTCTTTCACTTCCTTGGTTAAGTTTATTCCTAATTAATTCTTTCTGATGCTGTTATAGGATCGTTTTCTCAATTTCCTTTTTGGATTATTTGTTTTAGTGTATGGAAACACAACTGATTTTTGTATATTGACTTTGCATCCTGCAACTTTGCCAAATTTGTGTATTAGTTCTAAATAGGTGTGTGTGTGTGTGTGTGTGTGTGTGTGTGTTCTTTAGGGTTTTCTACATATAAGATCATGTCATCTGTGAACAGAGATACTTTATGCCTCCCTTTCCAGTTTGGGTGCCTTTATTTCTTTTTCTTACCTAATTGGTCTAGCTAGGGCTTTAGGACTATGTTGAATAGAAGTGGTCAGAATAGGCATCCTTGTTGATATTATAGACTTTAAAATTTTTCTTTTCCTAACATGAGATTGGAAAGAGTAACTGGGAATGTTTAATTTTATACCTTTTTAGAAGTTATCTGCTTACTTGATGATGCACTAGAGAGACAGGAGGGAAGCAAAGACAATTTTTTGAATCAAGATATGTTCACCTTCAAGGAAACACTGACCATGAAGAGAGTCCAAAATTGTAACCTGAGTATAAAATGTATTTATTCAAGACAAACACAACATAAATGTGAGTCAAATGGAAAGAGTCTGCAACCTAATTCACACTGGCTTAGTTATAATAAAAGTTATACCGGAGAAAATTCTTATGAATACAAGGACTGTGGAAAAGCCTTCAAAAACAAGTTTTGTCTTATTAGACATGAGAAAAAAGCACAGAAGGAAAAAAAGCTTTGGCTGCACTGAATGTGGGAAAGCCTTCCAAAAGAGGTCTCATCTTGTTAGACATGAAAAAAAGCATACAAGAGAAAAAAACCCTTTGAATTCAGTGACTGTGGGAAAGCCTTTAACAGTAAGGGGCACCTTATAGCCCATCAAAAAATTCATAGTGGAGAGAGATCCTTTGCGTGCAGTGATTGTGGGAAAGCATTTGTGCACGAAGCACAACTGGTGGTCGGTCCCCCAGAGACTTCACACTAGAGAGAAGCCTTATGAATGCCATCCGTGCGGGAAGTTGTTCACTCACAACTCCTCCTTTACCCAACATGTGAAATCTCATGCACTCGAGAACTCGTTTGAATGTAAGGAATGCGAGAAAACCTTTGAGTACAGTTTATCCCTTTATAAACGTTCTAGATTTCATATAGGAGAGAAGTCCTACAGATGTAGAGAATGTGGCAAAGCCTCAGTGCTTGTCACGCATCAGAGGATTCATACAGGCGAGAGACCCCACGGGTGTACGAACTGTGGAAAAGCCCTCATCAAGAAGTCACATCTCCTTAAACATTACTTAACTCCTACAGCAGGGCAACAAAACAAATGTGGCGCGTGTGGGAGATGTTTTAACCGGAAGACACATCTCACTGTCCATCAAAGAACTCATAAACACATGGGAGCTTTGTGAATGTGGGAGAACGTGCAGTTAGCCTTTTAATAAAGCAGCAAAGAATTAATAATGAGAAAAAAAAACCCACCAATTGGATGAATGTGGAAAAGCATGTTCTGAAATTCATATTCTGTAAGTGGTACTGCTAATTTTATTGAGAAGATAACAGAAGATTTTGAGTTTACAAGTTGAGAATTTTACTGCATAGCATAAAACTGAAGAAGTTGTAAACAATTTCAAAATCAAGGCATCAAGCTGACTATAATTACATATATGTATTGCCCCAATTTATGATTTTTATACAAGTTATACAAGTGCATTGCTTAAGAAATTTGTATAACCATAGGTTTGAAATATGTGCTACGCACATTACACGAAATTATATCTGTTATGACGATGGTTGCACAGCATTGTGATTGTACTTAATGCCATGAATTACTTAAAATGGTTAAAATAGTACATTTTATGGTGCGTATATTTTATTGCAAGAAAAAACATATAAATAAAACTTAAAACCAAAATTATGTCTGGTAAAATGTCTGGTAAACACCGTCATTGTCTCTTCAAATCTAAAATCACCATATGCAGAATTGCTAATTATAAGTGAAATCAGTGCCTTATTATGTAGAATGAAGTTCAGTACTATGAATTTTATCTCTGACCATTTCTTGGCACCTGTGAATAGTAGTGGAGGTTTTTACTGAGCCTTCTGGAGCCTCCTTTTAAATAATAGAAGTCAGGGACAGTGATGAAATCTTGCACTGCCTCTGCTGAGCTGAAGACATTGGGTAATATGTTTTCTTGTCTGTGCAGAACACCAAAGCGTGTGTGTATGTGTGTATTTAATCCTGATTAACTGGATACTGAAGAAAGAAATCAGCTGTGTTTTGTAATACTCTGAGCACTTAGTACGGGAAGAGAGGCATTTCTTCAGGTAAATAGTCATGTAAATAAAAGCCATCCTATTTAACTGGCACGGCTACCTTAGTAGGACAGAACCTAGCTCAAGCAGCATGTAACTGGGGTACTTTGTTTGGAAAAATTAGGCATCGTGATACTTTGCAGAAACTTCTGGAAGAAAATTAGTACTTTTTTGTTGTGGAAATTGATTCAGAGGTCTCTCAGGCCTGTTTGGAAGTTTCCAGGTGACTAGCACAGGTGTCAAATCCAGCTCTTTGAAAAGCTTTTCTGCTTTCTTGAGCTGCTTACCAGCTCTTGTATAATTTGACATTATGTAAATTTTGTGTTTTCCTTTTAGAAACACGTGAACCAACAGTGATTTAAGTGGAAATTTTTTATTTCAGTTTAAGTGTTACTTGATAATGTAAAAAAGTCTTCAAGCCTTTCAGTGGTTGTGAGGCTTAGGTACAGACAGCATTGAACTTGAACCTAAATTCACCAAATCAGGTTTTCTCTTGCAAGCAAAGTTGTTGGATTAAATGTGTGAACTTGGAATTGTTTTCATGTCACGAGCATTTTTGCAGGGTGACGATGGGTGAAGACTTACTATACCTGAGTGATTTTCTGAATATCCATCAGATCTAAAGTTAAGCCGTGTCTCGCAAAGTTTCCAATACTAAGACTCCATGCTAGTTAAACAGGCAGCCACTCCAGACCTCTTGGCAAACCACAAAGGTGTATATGTAAACTAGTTATAAACTCAGGGAGTTTTTCTCAAGTTCCCCTGCCTTGTCTCTCATTTCCTCTTTAAAGCTGTCACTTCGCTTTATTTAACATTACTCTTCCCCTCCTAGTTCTTTTTCAGCTCCTGTCCTTAGCAGTAATAGCATCTGAACAAACCCAAACTTTAAGACAGCAAGAAGACTCCCTTAGGGGTGTGGAGTGTGTCATTGCCTCTAGAAGGATGTGAGACCCCTAAGAGTCCGTCTTGCGCATCAGCGTGGCCAACTGAGGACAAGGAGCCTGGGAGTGTTATTTGACGTTACCGCCTGAGCTCCATGAACTAAACTGTTTGCTCCCTTCCTTAAATGCTGGAATTAATAGAGTGAAAGAATTAGCTAGGTATGAACCAAAATCAAAGAGGTGTTTGAAAAGTTGAAACAAAGAAAAAAAAATTTTTTTTTTCCTATTTAAACCAAGTCATTGTCAGGCACTAAAAGTCATGAATCCCGCTATTTCTGACGCATTTCATGGGGCCAGAGCTCATGTTGAGAAGGGGAAACTGGGTCCCACTGTGGTACAAATAGGTAAGTGCATAAATTAGCAACATTTTGAGATTAATTGTGAGGCCTGCAGAACGTCATGTCCATTAATCAAGTATGCAAACTATGTTTAAGTAAAATGGAGCGAACTTAAGGTTCTTTTTTAAAGCATCATGTTTAGGGTTACAAGGAGCACTAGGTATTTATACTGAATTGGAAGACTCTCATCTAAGACAAGACTGTTGTTAATGATTTGTGTGATCACGTGTTATTGTAGTGTTTACTTTCTTGAATATGTTTTTAAAAATATATGTTGCTAAATTTATCTTTTTAAAAAAATTGAGATATAGAACTGACATATAACACGGGCGCCTGGGTGGCTCAGTCGGTTAAGCATCTGACTTCAGCTCAGGTCACGATCTCCCAGTTTGTGAGTTCGAGCCCCGCGTCGGGCTCTGTGCTGACAGCTCGAAGCCTGGAGCCTGCTTTGGATTCTGTGTCTCCGTCTTTCTCTGCCCCTCCCGCACTCATGTTCTGTCTCTTTCTCTCTCAATAATATAAAAAATAAATGTTAAAAAAAAAAAAGAACTGACATACAACATTACGTTCCAGATGTACAACATGATTTGATACTCATATATGCTGTGAACTGTTCACCACAATAAGCCTAGTGAATATCCATCACCACACATAGGTAAACATTTTTTTCTTGTGATGGGAACTTTTAAGATTGGTCTCTCAGCAACTTTCAAATATACAACACAGTATTGTTAACTATAGTCACCATGCTCTACGTTACATCTCTAGGACTTACTTATTTTATAGCTGGAACTTTGTACCTTTTGACCCCCTTCACCCGTTTTCCCCACCTCCTGACCCGTGCCTCTGGAAGACACCAGTCTGTCCTCTTTATGAGTTCAGGGTCTTTTTTAGATTCTGCAAAGAACTAGCTTCGTATGGTGTTTGTCTTTCTCTGTCCGACTTATTTTATTTAGCATAATGCCCTCAAGTTCCATCCATGTTGTTGCAAATGGCAAGATTTCTTTCTTGCTGAATAACAGTTCCACTGTATGTGTGTGTGCATGGCATCTTCTTTGTGCACTTATCCACCAATGAACACTTGGGCTGCTTCTGTGTCATGGTTATTATAAATCATGCTGCAAGAAAAGTTTCACATGGTAACTAGTTGTATTTTCAAGTGATATGTTTAATGTGTTTTCTTTCAATCTCAGACACATTTGTGGGCAAAGTACTTCTATATTTAAAGTTATAAGTAGACCATTAACCTGAAAAAAAAATCACTTCCCCACATTTCCAGACTTCTTTGATACCTCGTATTCGAGTACTAGACACATACATGTTGCTATATGGGGAGCTTTGTACCATTGACCTCATTGTTTTCCTTTTAAAAAATTTTTTTTTAAGTTTTTTTATTTATTTTTAGAGAGATAGGGACAGCGTCCCAGTGGGGGAGGGGTAGAGGGGGGGGCGGGGAGAGAATCCCAAGCAGGCTCCACGCCGTCAGCACAGAACTGACGCAAAGCTCGAACTCATAAACCACGAGATCGTGACCTGAGCCATAACCAAGAGTCAGACACACTCAACCAACCAAGCCACCAGGTGCCCCTCATTCTTTTCCTTTATAACCTCAATCCCAGAACATGATTTTGGCAAGAAGAAAACCAAAATGCTATTTACACTCCACTCAAACATGATCTTAGATGCCCCAGAAGCCCATTTTTTCTTTATTTGAAGTCTGCACCTTTACCTGGTTGTCAACTATTTCTGAAATGGTCATGTATAATGTTAGCAGAATATCCTTTTTCACACTCACCTTCCCTCCAGAATGTTACACGTGGAGATATGTTTACTTTTACTTTTTTCCCCCTTTGACAAGAACACTTAGATATGCTACTTTTTTCCTTGCTTAGCATTTACACGCAGATGTTAGGCTTATTTTTTTTTTTCCAGTATGAAGATAGATTTATTTTTTTATACTTATATAGTACCTGCTTATTAAAAAATATTTTTTTAATGTTTACTTTTATTTTTGAGAGAAAGGGAGACAGAGAGCAAGTGGAGGAGGGGCAGAGAGAGAGGGACACACAGAATCCAAAGCAGGCTCCAGGCCCTGAGCTGTCAGCACAGAGCCTGATACGGGGCTTGAATTCATGAACTGTGAGATCATGACCTGAGCTGAAGTCGGATGCTTAACTGAGCCACCCAGATGTACCTCATTAGAAAAAAAAAAAAAAAAAAAAAAAAAAAAAAAAAAAAATATATATATATATATATATATATATATATATATATATATATAAAATACAGGGGTGCCTGGGTGGCTCAGTTGGTTGGGTGTCTGACTTTGGCTCAGGTCATGATCTCACAGCTCGTGAGTTCGAGCCCTGCATTGGGCTCTGTGCTGACAGCTCAGAGCCTGGAGCCTGCTTTGGATTCTGGCTCCCTCTCTCTTTGCCCCTCCCCTGTTCACACTCTGTGCCTCTCTCTCTCTCTCTCTCTCTCTCTCTCTCTCTCTCTCTCTCAAAAATAGACGTTTAAAAAATATATATATAAAATACAAAAAAATTATTTAATAAAATACCACCTGGAATCTCATTTTTCTGAGAAAACCTTCATTAACACCAGGCCACTGGGGGGAATAGAATGCAAGGGGCACTGGTGAACAAACAAATTGTAAACATGTTGCTAAATCTGAATTTATGTCGGGTCTGAGTAATTTAAATAAGTATTAATTTGGGAGAGGGCTAGAAATAAGGTGAAATGAATATTATACATAATAACATTAGAAAAGTGGGAGGAATCAGGGTTAAAGTCTTTTAAAGTCCGTGTTCTGGGATAGATATTAAATTCATACCTTACTGAAGATGCATGACAAAAACTGAAGGCTACCCACTAAAAGAAACAGACTATGTCACAAGTCACTAGGGAGAGGAAAGGGAATAAAGAGAACTATAAATGCAGTAGAACACAGGAAAGGAAAACTAAAGCAACAAAGGAAAGGCACAGTGAATAGAAGGCAGAACTCAGGGATGTGTCCAAGTATATCACTAATCACAAGAAAGGCAAATGGATTGAATCACTTATCCTGAGGAATAATAAAGTCTGTTATATTTTAGGGTTAGTTTTTTAACACGTCAGAAACACCTTAAAACTTATGTTGCAAAAGGGAGATAATTAGGTGCTCTCCAAAAAATAACAACTAACTAACTAAATAAATAAATCTACCCTATGACCCAGCAATAGCACCGCTAGGAATTTACCCAAGGGATACTGGAGTGCTGATGCACAAGGGCACTTGTACCCCAATGTTTATAGCAGCACTTTCAAAAATAGCCAAATTATGGAAAGAGACTAAATGTCCATCAACTGATGAATGGATAAAGAAATTGTGGTTTATATACACAATGGAATACTATGTGGCAATGAGAAAGAATTAAATATGGCCTTTTGTAGCAACGTGGATGGAACTGGAGAGTGTGATGCTAAGTGAAATAAGTCATACGGAGAAAGACAGATACCATATGTTTTCACTCTTATGTGGATCCTGAGAAACTTAACAGAAGACCATGGGGGAGGGGAAGAAAAAAAAAAAGAGAGGGAGGGAGCCAAACCATAAGAGACTCTTAAAAACTGAGAATAAACTGAGGGTTGATGGGGGGTGGGAGGGAGGGGAAGGTGGGTGATGGGCATTGAGGAGGGCACCTGCTGGGATGCGCACTGGGTGTTGTATGGAAACAAATTTGACAATAAATTTCATATTAAAAAAGCAAAAAAAAAAAAAAAATTAACTAAAAAAAAGCAACAAAAAACCCCAATCAATCAATCAAGCTGATACCTTTTTGGAGAAAAGGAAGAAAGAAGGTAAATTGGTGATGTGATTGATTTATTTCATGAACTAATACTATCTCTTGTAACACGAAATGTTTTATTCAAATAATTTTTTTCAATTCTAGAAATTAGTTATAGCTAATAAAGCAGTAAGCACGTTTAATTAGTTTAAGAGTTATCTTTATGTTGGGCAGAGAAAGGATTAATGTAGTCTGATTTTTGAGCTAGGCCCTTCACACAGCAGCAGTACAAATGTCTTTAAGGTAGGAATTACTGTTTTCTTTACATCAGGTTCTCCATCTTTGCTGCATTAAAAAAAAAATTTTTTTAATGTTTATTTATTTTTGAGAGAGAGACAGACAGAGCATGAGCAGGGGAGTGGGAGGGGTAGAGAGAGAGGGAGACACAGAATCTGAAGCAGGCTCCAGGCTCTGAGCTGTCAGCACAGAGCCCAATGCAGGGCTTGAATTCACACACTGTGAGATCATGACCTGAGCCGAAGTCGGTTGTTTAACCGACTGAGTCGCCCAGGCGCCCCAGTTTGTTCCATTTTAATCAAGAGGGAGAAGGAGATACTTTTTATTCCTCCATCTTTTGTCTTAGCAAAAGAAAGGCCTGAAAATCCATATTTTTCCAAAGCAGAGACTATCAGATTGTGTTTTAAAATCCAAATATAAGCTGCATACAAGATTGAAACCAAATCATTCAGAAAGGTTAGAAAATAAAGGAATGGTACAAGATCCACTCAGCAAATAATAGAAAGCTGATATATCAATAATTGCTATAGATCAGGGGTTGCTAAACTTTTCCTGTAAAGGGCTAGATATTAATTATCTTGGGCTTTGTGGGCAATTCAGTCTGGTACAACTACTCTGTTGCTGTAGCATGAAAGCAGCTGAAGACGTGTACACAAATGAGTGTGACTGTATTCTAATAAAACTATTTCCAAAAACAGGCATAAAACCAGATCTGATGTAGATTGCTGACCCCTGTTCTCTTGTATACTGATAATACAGCAGTGAGCAAAAAAGGCAAGATACCAGCATGCGACCCAACAGTGAACAAATAAATGATCATCTTAGGTAACGATAAGCAAAACACTTTTTAAAACCTGTAAGGAGATTGAAGATGATAGGAAACTAATTTGGAGTGACTAAGGAAGTCCTCTGAGAAGAAGGAACCTTTAAACAGAGACCTGAATGCAATGAAGGAAGAGCCTTGGAAAGATCCTGCAAGGCTCCTGAGGCAAGATTGAGTCTAGCCTGTTGCAAATCAGCAAGTTCAGTGTGGCTGGAGGAAAGATGTGGAGATGAGTTCTGTGCATTAGATAGGTGCCAGACTATGTGAGATTTCACTCTAAATGTGATGGGAAGGTTTTGAAGATTTCGAGAAGAGTGGTATAGTCTGATTTACTTTTGAAAACTTTTCCCTGGCTGTGTGTGGGGAATAGACAGTAGGGATGGCAAGAGGGCAAATAGGGAGACCAGGTAAGAGGCAATTGCCCAGACAGTAGATGATGGTGTTTTGGACTAGGGTGTTGGGAGTGGAGATGCTCCTCTGGGGGGGCTGGACCGTGTCAGCCAGAGCAACCTTGGAAGCAACGTGTTGAAGAGGGTAGAGCCATTGTCAGTCTGGATCATTGCTATGGTCTGGGTTTTTGTGTCCTCTCAAAATTCCTCTGTTGAAAACCTCATGCCCACGGTGATGGTATTAGGAGGTGAGGCCTTGGGAAGATGATTAGGTCATTAGGGCAGCGACTTCATGGTTGGGATTAGTGCCCTTAGAAAAGAGGCCCCACAGAGTTCACGAGCCCCTTCTGCCATGTGAGGAAATAAGAAGTCTGACAGCCTGAAGAAGGTCCTCTCTTGACCATGCTGGCACCCTGATCTCAGACTTCCAACCTTCAGAACTGTGGGAGATTTCTGTGCCTATAGGCTACCCAGTCTATGGCATTTTGTTATAGCAGCCTTAATGGACTATGTCACTGAAAACCACGTGGAAAAGAAGCTGCCCACCAACACGGACCACCTGCCTTGTACTGTGAAATGAGGAATAAGGAACTTCTATTTTGGCTGAGCCAATGCATTGGGAAGTCTATTTGTGACAGCAGTTTAGTCTCCTATAACTGACATAGGGGTTGTCATTGAAATATAGGTATATGCTGGAAATATTGCAGATTCAGTTCCAGACTGCTGCAACAAAGCAAGTCAAATTTTTCTGGTTTTCCAGTACATATAAAAGTCATGTCACACTATATAAGCATGTATATGTATATATATACTATGTATATTATAGTCTATTAAGTGTGCAATAGCATTATGTCTAACAATATACACACCTTAATTGAAAAATGCTGCTTGTGGTGCCTGGGTGGCTCAGTCCGTTAAGCTTCCAACTCTTGACTTTGACTCAGGTCATGATCTCATGGTTCATGAGATTGAGTCCCGCGTCAGGCTCCATGCTGACAGCACAGAGGCTGCTTGGGATTCTCTCCCTTTCTCTCTGTCCCTCTCCTGGCTTGTACTCTCTCTCTCAAAATAAATAAATACACTTAAAATTTTTTTTCTTAAAAATGCTAATTGTCATCTGAGTTTTCAGCAAATGGTAATCACCGATCTTAGATTATCGTAACAAATATAATGAGCAAGTAGGAAATTTTGTGAAATTAATGTGTCAGAGACATGAAGTGCACAGGGAACAACTGGGAGCCATTTTAGAGGCTGCCTGCACATCGAATGTTACAATTTCTGGGGGCAGAGACCAAAGAAACAGGAAAAATTATGTATTGGCTCTTAAAAGACTCCTTTTGAAAGTGGCATACATTACTACTTGTATTTTGCGGCCAAACAGGTCGCACTGTCACCACTAAATTCCAAGGGATGGGAAACTGCAGGTCTACCACATCCTGGAAAGAAGTGGGAATCTAGAATATTTGTGACTACTACAGTCACAGGTGCAGAACATGATGTTAACTGGGATTTGTCCTTTAGCCCAGGATGGAAAGTAGGATTAAGAGGTGAGGCATCAAGTACCCTACAATGTAAAAAGAGCCATAAATAACCGGGGGCCAGACAACCTCTCCACTTCCAGGACTTACTAAAAGGTGGCCAAACAGGCTTCTCCATCTTCAACCATTTTCCCAGACCTGACAATTTCCACTACAAGATTAGTTAGACAATTCCTAACGACAAGATTAGTTAGAGGGGGTGGGGATGGGAACCAGCAGCCACGAATCAGCCTTGGAGAAGCAGCCCCGCGCCTCCCGAGTTTGGCTCCAAAAACCAAGTGAGAAGGTTTCCAAGAGATTCCACGTGGAGATTGGGACTGCTTGCAAGGAGATTGGAAGCCTGTATAGAATCAGGAAGGAGGCGGGCCGGCCAAATGGACATCACCTTAAGCGTACTGGCTGGAGGCGGGGGACGGGCCCAGGGGTTAGCAAGGGTCACATTAGGCGGGGCTACGCATCAGAAAACCGTGCAGGAGGGAGGGCCACCCTGAGAATACCTGCCGGCCCAGTGGAGCCTTTGCGGTGACATTCCAGATAGGACCACCGGCCAAATGAGGGGCACCAGTATCCCCGTCTCTTAGCTCCAACCCCTAAGCAGCCAGACTCTCAAGTGCCAGGCGCGGGCCCCGAGGTCCTAGGTGCGGGGCTAGCTTCCACATCGAAGGAGGGAGGCCGTTTTTCCATTGCAGGATCCCAGGAACTGAAATTTAAAAATGACTTTCAGGGCGCCTGGGTGGCTCCAATAGGTAAGCAGATGAGTTGGGCTCAGGCCATGATCTGAGGTTTGTGAGTTCGAGCCCTCCCATCGGGCTCTCTGCTGTCCAGGCAGAGCCCGCTTCAGATCCTCTGTTCCCTTCCCTGCTGGTGCTCTCTCTCTCTCTCAAATAAATATATATATTTTTTAAAGTGACTTTTCTACCCCCACCTCCGCACCGACAGGGCTGGCCGAGGAACCTCCGCAGACCCTGGGACCACGCAGGTCGGTCACCCGGGCCTGAGGCCGCAGTGGGGCGGTGCGCCGCGGGGTCTTGTGGGAGGTGCCCTGGGCTCGCTCGGCGCAGGCGCAGTGCTGCCGGGTGGCGGGCTTGGCGCAGGCCGGCGCGGGCTGGTGAGTCCGGGTGGTCCTTCACATCGCCGCGGTTTCTCGCGGAGAGACTGGGGCTCACAGGGGCACCCTGTGTCAGCAGGAAGATGGAGATCGGAGTGCGGGTGCGATGGAGGGACTTGAACCTCCAAATCAGGGGCCTCGGGAGCTATGGTCCTGAAAAGAATATGCTGCCGAGATTTGGCTGTGGAGGGTGGGAACCTTCCAGGTACTCTAAAGCACTCCAGCTGGCTCTGCTTATCTCCGACTGGGGTTAGTGGCATCTGCCGCCCCAGTGGCTCCAGGACTCCTTTCTCTTTCCGAGTCCAAGTTTGGCTCCACAACCCTGTGCCGGCCGCTCGGGTCTGAGCGCGCCCCCAGGTCTGGCCCGCGATCCCGCGTCTCCCCACAGAGCAGTGTACCCCGGGGGCCTCCCCTCTTTGGTGCCTCAGGTCTCCTGCTTTGCCATTCCTGTGTCCAGTGGTCCCTAGCCTGAGTTCCTGCAGGTATGTATCCTGAGAGGTGCTTAGCGTTAACTCTGACCCCGGCTGGGTTTCCGGAGACTCTTGCTGGAGGGTACAGAGATTTGGAGCCCAGGACATAGATGCCAGTCGAGGACAGGCTGTAGGAGCCAGCCATGCTGTAATGAATGAAGGCCGCAGCTCCACAGCAGCTGGAACCCATCCTTGAGGGGGCACACCTGTGACCTGAGCCTTGCCAAAACTGAGCCAAGACTGGGGTGTGGAGGAAGATGGGATTTGGGAGCTGCTGGGGCTGCAAGTCTTGGGTCACATGACCACTTGCGGAGAACAGGGAGAGACCGTGGAGGTTTTGACTCAGAACAGAGGAAAGACGAGTTAGCTGAGATGGTGAACCATCTGCAGTGTGGAGAAAAGAAAGCAACATAGGGCAGGATGGTTGAGGGAACGGTTCAGACAAGGCAGAAACAATGGCCACTCTGGGAGCTACAAGGAAGGCTTGATGTCTCATGGCTCCTTTCTCCTCCAGCTCTGCCTCCTTAACTCACTGACCTTGCCCAGGAGGAAGAAGAGATGACCAATTCCCAGGTGAGATGCAGTTTTCCTTTTTTCAGTCCCGACTCTTGAGGAAGAACATAAGTTCCTCTTTCTCCCTTGGGAAAGGAGAGGGAAACCTTTATGGAGCACTTACTGCCTGCTAGGTACACTCAACATTGACTTTTCTTTTAATTCTCACAATAGGTGTGAGAAGTGGATATTATTCCCATTTTGCAGACGTATCAACTGGCCCAGTGAGGCTTAGAGACTTGTCAAGTTCACTAAGCTATTAAATGGGGAAGCCAGTATTCATCTCTAGGTCTCTTGTGTCTGCTGTACATGTTGTCAATGGACAGGTCTTCTCATCCATGGACTGGGGGTAAATCGTCCACATCCAAAGGGCTGGGTCTAATCCATGAAATTAAGGACTCCAAAGAGAATGCTCCCTTCTGGCCTGATGCCCTCCTTTTAAGTTTGTTCTCTACCTAACGCGTTGCTCCTTCATTTGTCCACTTAGTTATGGTTGCTCTTTTTATTTGTAAGAGCAAGACAAATTGACTTAGATACAGTTCTTCAAAGTATGTGGTTTCTTTGAGGGAGACTTATATATACATGTGTAAAGTGGTGATTACGACTCATGTATACACTAAGTAAAATGAAAGAAGCTATATTTAAGTGTCAGTGGTATCAGTGTGAGAGAAGGGTGCCCGAGGAAGACTTCGGTGAACTTTTGTTTCTTAAAGAGAAGATTTGAGTATATGAACTTCCATACCTCTTTCAAGTCTTTACTTTTTTTGTTGTTGATAATTGCTTATGGCCTAATATATGATCAATTTTTACAGCATTTCATGTGTGCTTGAGTAAATTATGTATTCTCTAATGTTAGGTGCCAATGTCTATATGCGTTCATTTATTTTTGTTTGCTTGACCCATCAATAATTGAGAAAAAAAAATGTGTGGAATTTCTTTGAGTAGTAGGTATGTCAGTTTCTCTGTACAGTATTTACACTTTAAAAATATGCAATTCATGGGGGCACCTGGGTGGCTCAGTCAGTAGGTTGAGTGTCCGACTTCGGCTCAGGTCATGATCTCATGGTCTGTGGGTTTGAGCCCTGCTCTGTGCTGACAGATCAGAGCCTGGAGTCTGCTTCCTATCCTGTGCCTCCCTCTCTCTCTGCCCCTCCCCCACTCTCACTTTGTCTCACTCTGTCTCTCAAAAATAAATAAATGTAAAAAAAAAACCTAAAAAAAAAGGAATTCATGGATGTTTTAAGAGGTATATACAAATTTAGAGTTGTGATATCTTCATGGAGAATTGGATTTTTAAAAAAATCTCTATGTAGTGACCTTTATTTCACTAGTGATGCTTTTTGTCTAGAAATCTACTTTGTTTGATATTGATATAGCTATTCTTTGTTTTGGTTGTTATTTGCCTGGTTTATCTTTTTCCACACTTTCAACTGTTTCATGGCCTTATGCTTTAGGTATATCTCTTATTAACTATTTATTTATTTTGAGAGAGAGAGAAAGTTCGAGCATGAGTTGGGGAGGGGCAGAGAGAGGGGGGGAGAGAGAGAATCCCAAGCAGGCTCTGCACTGGCAGCACAGAGCCTGACTCGAGGCTTGAATCTATGAACATGAAATAATGACCTGAGGAGAAATCAAGAGTCAGATGCATAACCAACTGAGCAATCCAGGCACCCCTCTTGTTAACAGTTTAAAGCTGAATTCTCCCTCCTCCCCCTTAATCTGATCATCTCTGCTTTTTTAACTGGCAAGTTTAGTCTATTTACATTTAGTGTAGTTATTGATATATTTGATGTGTTTATACTGTCTTACATTTTAATTATATTTGTCCATTTTTTGCTTTTTTCCTCCTTTCTTACCTTTGATTTTTTTATATATTGTTTTTTTAAGTGGCAAGGTTTTTTTTTCCCCCCTCTTGTTTTAAATTTATAACCTAAATCTGTTCTTTTGGTGATTATCCTTGAAATTGTACCATATATTTGCTAGTCTACATTTAAACAACTTTCAGGGGTGCCTGGATGGCTCAGTTGGTTAAGCATCTAACTCTTGCTTTTGGCTCAGGTCATGATCTCAGGATTGTGAGGTTGAGCCCCGCGTTGGGCTCTGTGCTGAGTGTTGAACCTACTTAAGATTCTCCTTTTCCCTCTCTCTCTCTCTGCCCCTTCACCACTCACTCTCTCACTCTCTCTCTCAAAAAAAAAGGTAATAAACAACTTTAAGAATATTGCAGAGACTTTAAAACTCTTTGTTACTGATTGTATCCTTGCTTGACTTATAAGCTATTATTTTCTGCATTTTAATTCTGTTTTTTAACTTAATAAATTAGATATTATTAGAATTATTATTTTGTACAGTGTCTGGATTTATGTACATATTTATCACTTATTTGCTTGCCATTCCTTCTTAGCCTTTTGGGATCAATTTTCTTTTTCCTCAAGTCCATTCTTTAGAAGTTTCTTTTTTTTTTTTTTTTAAGTTTATTATTTATTTTGAGAGAGAAAGAGACAGAGCACAGGGGAGGGGCAGACAGAGAGGGAGAGAGAGATTCCCAAGCAGGTTCCGAACTGTCAGCACAGAGCCCTACACAGGGCTCGATCTCACTAACTGTGAGATCATGCCCTGAGCTGAAATCAAGAGTCAGATGGTTAACCAACTGAGCCACCCAGGTCCCCCTAGAAGTTGCTTTTTAATGCCCTCTTTAGATGTTCAATTTGTTGTTTTTTCACAGTTGAATGTTATTTCCAGGTAATTTTTTTGCTTGATCGTTTTATGGTTGCCTTTTTAATTTTTTCAACTAATTCATGTATTGCTGCTCTGATTCCGTATCTGGTGGTTTAAATATCTATAGTTGTTGGTAGTCTAAATTTGTTTTCTGCTGACCCTCACCTTTGGTGACTTAAATTGTGAACTCACTGATTGATCTTAATATACATGAGTCCTATGAGAAATTTTCCGCCAGAGGGAATTTGCTTCTATTTCTGGTAGTAGCTTAGAGGATGCTACTAACATGGGATGATTCCAGTTCCTTAGAGTCAGTCTAAACCCCCCACCCTGCAGCTGGCACAAGGTTCTGTGTCACATAATAGTGCTGCTGTCGGCATCTCTGGGACAAACCTATGCCTTCCAGCTGCCTCCCCCTGTAATTTCAGCTCACTCTGTGGTTTTGTTATAGTTTTCATTTTCGGTTTTGGGGGAAAAGAAGAATCCTTTTTCATCGTTTCTAGTTAGGTGAAATTACTTGTTTCAGTAAAATAGTGTGATTGACCTGTCGAACTCCCAAATATGTATTTTTTAGCTTAAATCCAATTTAGTTAACATAGTTTAACAATGATTTAAGGAATAGAATTTAGTGATTCATCACTTGCATATAACACCCATTGCTCATCCCAACAGGTGTCCTTTTTTTTTTTTTTTTTTAACGTTTATTTGTTTTTGAGAGAGAGAGAGAGAGAGACAGAGCACGAGCAGGGGAGGGGCAGAGAGAGAGAGAGACACAGAATCGGAAGCAGGCTCCAGGCTCTGAGCTGTCAGCACAGAGCCCGACGCGGGGCTCAAACCCACAAACCGTGAGATCATGACCTGAGCTGAAGTCAGACGCTTAGCTGACTGAGCCACCCAGGCGCCCCACAAGTCTCCTCCTTAATGCCCTTTGCCCATTTAGCCATCCCGCCACCCAACACCCCTCTGGCAACCTTCAGTTTGTTCTCTGTATTTGAGTCTCTTATGGTTTGTCTCCCTCCCTGTCTTTATATTATTTTTGCTTCCCTTCCCTTATGTTCATCTGTTTTGTATCTTAAATTCCACATATGAGTGAAATCATATGATATTTGTCTTTCTCTGACTGACTGATATCGCTTAGCATAATACCCTCTAGTTCCACCCACATTGTTGCAAATGGCAAGATTTCATTTTTTTTGATCACTGAGTAATATTCCATTATATATTTATACCACATCTCCTTTATCCATGCATCAGTTGATGGACATTTGGGCTCTTTCTTTACTTTGGCTATTGTTGATAGCCCTGCTATAAACATTGGGTACATGTGCTCCTTCGAAACAGCACACCTGTATCCCTTGGACAAATACCTAGTAGTGCTATTGCTGGGTTGTATGGTAGTTCTATTTTTAATTTTTTGAGGAGCCTCCATACTGTTTTCCCAGAGTGCCTGCACCAGTTTGCATTCCCACCCGCAGTGCAAAAGTGTTCCTCTTTCTCCGCATCTTCACCAACATCTGTTGTTGCCTGAGTTGTTAATTTTAGCCATTCTGACAGATATGAGGCGGTATCTCATTGTGGTTTTGACTTCTATTTCCCCGATGATGAGTGATGTTGAGCATTTTTTCATGTGTTTGTTAGCTATCTGGATGTCTTCTTTGGAAAACCGTCTATGCATGTCTTTGCCCATTTCTTCATTGGATTATTTGTTTTTGGGGTGTTGAGTTTGATAAGTTATTTATAGATTTTGGATACTAACCCTTCATCTGATATGTCATTTGTAAATATCTTCTCCCATTCCATCAGTTGCCTTTTAGTTTTGCTGATTGTTTCCTTCACTGTGAAGAAGCTTTTTATCTTGATGAGGTCCCAATAGTTCATTTTTGCTTTTGTTTCCCTTGCCCCTGGAGACGTGTCAAGTAAGAATTTGCTGCAGCCAATGTCAAAGAGGTTGTTGCCTGTTTTTTCCTCTAGGATTTTGATGGCTTCCTGTCTTACATTTAGGTCTTTCATCCATTTCGAGTTTGTTTTTATGTATGGTGTGAGAAAGTGGTCCAAGTTTATTCTTCTGTATGTCACTGTCCAGTTTTCCCAATACTATTTGCTGAAGAGAGTGTCTTTTTTCCATTGGATATTCTTTCCTGCTTTGTCAAAGATTAGTTGGCCATACTTTTGTGGTCCATTTCTGGGTTCTCTATTCTGTTCCATTGATCTATGTGTCTGTTTTTGTGACAGTACCATACTGTCTTGAGGATTACAGCATTGTAATATGGCTTGAAGTCTGGAATTGTGATGCCTCCAGCTTTGGTTTTCTTTTTAGGATTGCTTTGGCTATTTGGGATCTTTTCTGGTTCTGTATAAATTTTAGGATTGTTTCTTCTAGCTCTGTAAAGAATGCTGATGTTATTTTGATAGGAATTGCATTGAATGTGGAGATTGCTTTAGGTAGTATCAACATTTTAACATTATTTGGTCATTCAATCCATAAGCATGGAATGTTTTTCCATTTTTTAATGTCTTCTTCAATTTCTTTTATAGCTTTCTATAGGTTTCAGTGTACAAATTTTGCACCTCTTTGGATAGGTTTATTCCTAGGTGTTTTGTGGTGAACTTATAAATATTTTTACATCTGGTTTAGTATTTTTCAACTTCACTAGTAATCCAAGAAATGTTAATTATAATATAATGAAATGGCATTTTTGCCACCTATCAAATTGGCAGATAGGTGTTTTTTAGTGCTTTTTAAAAATTTATTTGAAAGAAAGTGCACGCACATAAGTGCGGGAGGGGCAGAAAGAGAGAGGGAGAGAGAGAATCCTAAGCAGGCTCCATGCTGTCAGCGCAGAGCCTGACATAGGTCTTGAACTTACAAACCATGAGATCATGACCTGAACCGAAATCAAGAGTTGGACTCTTAACTAACTGAGCCACCCAGGCGCCTCCAGGTATGTGTTTTTTAAAAACACTTTCTGGTAAACTGAGACTGCCAAATACTTTTAAATTAAATGTCCTTTTGCCACAAACTTTTTGGAGGGCTTTGGGAAATATGTGTCAGAAGTCTTTAAAGTGCCTATATCTTTGACCTAGCAATCCTACTTCTAGGAATCTACCCAAAGGAAAAAGTTGATAAGTAAATACATTTGAAATACAGTGATAAAACTTGCAGTATCAGTATAGTAATAAAAATTGGGAAGAAGTTGAGGTGTTCAATATAGGGAAATTGTTAAGTAAATAATGATGTAACCATAACATGAACCACTCTGTCGCTATTAACAAGGTGTAGAAGGGGGCGCCTGGGTGCCTCAGTCGGTTAAGCCTCCGACTTCAGCTCAGGTCACGATCTCGCGGTCCACAAGTTCGAGCCCCGTGTCAGGCTCTGGGCTGATGGCTCAGAGCCTGGAGCCTGCTTCCGATTCTGTGTCTCCCTCTCTCTCTGCCCCTCCCCCATTCATGCTCTGTCTCTCTCTGTCTCAAAAATAAATAAACGTTAAAAAAAAAATTAAAAAAAAAAACAACAAGATGTAGAAGAATAGTTACTAACAAGGGAAAATGTTCATGATATTTTAAGAGAAAATTATTTTTAAGCTGTAAAGAATATTCCCAATTAAAAAATCTACATATGTATGCCAGAATATAAATAGCAGTTCTTTTGGAAAATGCAATTATGTATTTTGTATTTTTTTTCCTGTAGTTTTCTCTTATTTTCTATAGCACTTTTGTTATCAGAAAAAAATAGCAAATGAAATGTGACTCCCTTTTGGGGGGCAGAGGGTTATTAGAGATGTTTGTTGTTTTATTATCAAGTTTTCTTACCATATATGAATAGTAATTATATTAGTACATACCCTGGTGTGGGGGGGAGGTCATAATTTAAGTTGTCTAGCCTAGAATGCAAGCTAGCACTCTGCCAAATTAGTGAGCTACATTGGTGGGGTTTTATATATGTAAAGAGAGTACGCAGCATTGAGAAAAAAATCCCCAACCAAGTGGTAGTACAGCTGTATTGCACAGACATTCTAGAAACAAGGAATATGAAGAAGAACCAGAGGTTGTACTTTCTTTACATAAGATCAACCAGAACAGAGACTTAGACTATATATTTATATCAGCAGTTAATTTATGTGTGTTAGTACTGCTCACTGAGTGTAGGATCTTTATAAACATGAGACATTTCAACACTGCCAGTGGTTTTTCCACATACTTGGTAGTGGTACAGCTGTATATACACTTGATGTTACTTTTTCTTTAACAGCCGAAATAAAACCTAGCGTTGGGCGTTAAAAACTGTGGCTTTAGGCATTTATAATGATACATCTCTATTATATTTAGGAACGCATTTTAGAAAACAACAAAATGTAACTGATGTGATTATTCATTATTGACTACAGATAAATCCAATTTTATATTTGTAAATTTATAAAACAGACTCTTTAACAAATATTGTCAATATCCTGATATTCAAGACCAAGCCAAAATATTAGCATTGTTTCTATATTCAAGACCAATGTGAATATTTTCATTTTTACAGGGAGTTCCCAAACGCTTCTCATGATTAAGAATTGAAATTGGGTGATACAGGGGCAACTGGGTGGCTCAGTTGGTTGAGCATCCTACTTTGTCTCAGGCATGGTCTCATGGTTTGTGAGTTCTAGCCCCGCATTGGGCTTTCTGCTATCAGTGCAGGGCCCGCTTTGGATCCTCTGTTCCCCTCTTTCTCTGTACCTCCCCCACTCGCACTCGCTCTCTCTCAAAACTACATGAACATTAAAAAGAGAAAGAAAGAAAATGAGGGCTACTGTATGAACACACCTAATTACTGGGAATTTATTTCGATCAGCTTTGTTTCTGAGGTTGCTATATCTCTGGATGTAGCAATTTTGCATTAATTCACTGCATGAATAACAAATGACATAGAGGAAATAAGTTTGTGATGATTGAGAAACAGAATTAAGATAGGGGCTAGTTATCTAGAACATATGTCTTAAATATGTCTTTTTAAAACTACCACTTATTTTGCCAGCAAAAAATGGGTTTATTCAAGAATAGCAGAGAATTGCAACCAGAGACAAGCAAGCTAAGGCAAAGCCATAGTCAAGTCTATAGAACAAAGGAGAGGAATGCTCTTTTATAGAGGAAGGGGGTGGGGGAAGTTGGGAGGGCTGTTATAAACAAAAAGTCCATTGGAGTAAACTAGGAATTTTGAATAGTGGCTTTTTAAAGTTTATTTATTTATTTTCAGAGAGAGAGAGAGAGAGAGAGAGCGAGCACGTGCGCGAGAGACAGCACCCACGCACAAGCAGGGAAGGAGCAGAGAGAGGAGAGAGAAAAAAAATCCCAATCAGGCTCCATGCTATCAGTGCAGAGCCTGATGTGAGGCTCGATCTCATGAACTGTGAGATTATGACCTGAGCCAAAATCAAGAGCCAGACACTTAACTGAGCCACCCAGGTGCCCCATATAGTGGCTGAGTTGTGACAGCCTCTCATTGGCTGGGCTGTTGTCAGGGAAGGAGGAAACCTTTCTTCCTTCTGCTGGGATAGCGAAGTAGTAGCTAAAGTAGTGTGGACTTGCAAGGTACAGGTGCTTCTGTTGGGTCTGCAGTTTATCGGCTGGTAGTGTGTGAGAGCTCCCCCTGCTGGCCTCCTGACTCCATTCTAACCGAGGTTTCCTTTATTAATTTTCAGTCTTTAAGTCACATATAATACATAGTCCTAGAAAATGAGTTATGATTATTATACACTGAATATTATTGATGCTGATGTTTGAATTTCAAGATTGACAAATCATTAGTGAATTATTTTAAATCTTTATAAAAGGCATTGAATTTCATTCTTAGAGTCTTCCTACAGTACAACTTAATCTTTCTTCTAGAACCATAATAATACAAATAAGCACACTAAAAGATCTGTCACATCCTTATTCATATTGGTTGTTTTATAGTACAGTAATTGGGAAGAAAAGCACTAGCTTTTCATTAATCCCATAAAATCATTTTCAGTTCATAGGACACATGCTTGTCTATTGTGCAAACTGCCAGTTCTTATGAAGGGCATTTTAATACCTAGCCACTCTATTTGGGTATGAATGCAGCTATGTTTACAGTCAGTAGTTAGTCTATAAGATAGTTCAAGAATCTATAAGTTTGCTTGAAAATAGGAATGATATCTTCCTAGTCAAGTAAGAACTATAAATTTTGTGAAAATGGGGGTCAAAAGATCATCAATATGATCAGAAGGGTTTTGAACTCCTAAGCAAATGGCTATTGTTTTAAAAAAAAATCATCATCGCATGTTGATATGTTATTCTCATTTTGGTTTATATTTCGTCTGTTTATTTCACCAGTGCATCCCAACTACCTAAACCATTGTCCTTTAGAAGGGTTTTTAAATTGGACGTTTATTTTCTTTTTTCTTTCTTTTAATTGAAGTACAGTTGACACAGAAGTTTATTTTATTAAATGTTGTTTTGCCATCCTGTGAGATGATCACATAAATTTTCCTTTTTCACTTGCTATGATTACATAAGTAATAGATTTTTCTAATGCCAACTGTTCAAATAGCCAAAATCCTCATTAGCTAAAAGGAATTTATTGAGGGATATTTGGTAGCTCGCAGACTCTCTTCAAAGGCCAGAAAGACAGGCCTGGAAGCCACACAATTTGGAACGATGCTCAAATCCCACAGTTGGACCATCCCAATGGAGCAATCACTTCTGCTGGGCACTCAGTTTGCACTGCTGACCCAGGGCTGCAAACACCACCCCTAGAACATTTGCTTCGACTGCTTCTGTAACTAGATGCCTCTGATGCCGTCCTTACTCTTTCCAACCATTAGCTTCTGAATTACAAACTTGTGCAAGTACCTCTGGTTGGCTGATCAAGCTACGAGGGATGCTGGCAAGCAAGTTTCTGGCTTTTATCTTGAGGACACACAGATTCATAAGGTGAAAAATTCCTTAGACTTAGGGTGTTTAAAGTTGCTGGGTTGCCAAAAAAGAATGATAGATCAAGGGATCCTTAGATTTGTTTAATAATAAATGTATCTGTTAGCGTGCCTAATTAGGCAGAGTTCAGTGAACTTAATGTTGAACTATAACTTTGAAATGAAATGGAAGCTGGTTGTGTAGATAAATAAGTATATAAAGAATATGGACATCTTCAAGTTTGTATCTAAAACAGATAAAACACTATGGGTGGGGGAAAGGGGCCTGGTTAAGGCTGCAACACAAGTTTTGGGCGGCTGGGTGAATGGTGAACTCTTCACTGTGATAAGAAACAGAGGAGATGGAATGTGTATGTACTTGTGTGTTTGCGTGTGTGTGTGTGGAGGGGGAGTTAGAAGACACTTTGAAGTGCCTCTGGGACATCCAATTAAAGAAGTCTAGAAGAAAGATATCAAGGTCTGAGACAGATCCAGGTTAAAGATACAAATTTATGAGTTGTCACCATGTATGTGGTGACTAAAGTCATGGGCTTGGTTAAGATCATCCAGCCAATATGTGACAAAAGAAGAAAAAGAAGGTAACTAGAGAAAAGTCTTGAGGAACACAACTATTTAAGGACTGGTCACAATAAGAGGGGCCAGAGTAGAGGTTATGTTGTAGGGAGGCAAGATGGTATAAACTAGTTAGGTGAGGTGGTGGCTCAGAAAAGTGGTGTCAGCAGAGAGAAGAGAGATCTTTAGGAAGATTTAGTGATGGAGCAGGTGTGAGAGAGGACACAGAGGAAGGAAATGATGGTGCCTCTTTTGCTGACTTGAACATCTGAGTGGTGGAGGTGTGGTTGCCTGAATTAGGGAACATTGGGAGGGAAGCAGATCTGGAAAGGGAGATAAAGTCAGAATTGAGCAGGTTGATTTAGATGGCTTTGAAACATGCAGGTGGGTATTTATTTCATTTGGTAGATATTAATAGATTACCTACTTCACACTGGATGTTCATCATGTAGCTAATGGGGTCTGGAACTCTAGGTCTGGCTTGAGGTCTTGGCTGCCAAAGTGCATTTGAGAGTTGCCAGTATTTGAAAGCATTTGAAGTTGTCAGAATAGATGAGATCACATAGGGAGAGCGAGAGGAGGGCCTGGGAACCCCAACATTGATGAGTAGAAAAAGAGATTGAGAAAGAGTGATCAGAGAGTCAGGAGAAAAACTGGGTTACTATAATATCCAGGCTCTAGGAGGAGAGAGTTTTGAGGAAGACCATGTGGGTGGAGCCAAATAATGTGAAAAGTCAAGCATAAAAAAGCTTGAAAGCTTTCCATTGGATCTATTAGCAAGGAAGTCATTGATTATCTTAATGAGGATAAATTTCTAGAATTGGGAATGTTAGATCAAAGTATATGTTTGATAGATACCGCCAAATTGTTCTCCAAAGTTTTTACCTGGTGTTTATTGGCCATTTATTTTTCTTTTAGAGATTATTCAGATCACTTTTCACTTGTACGTTTTTTTTTTTTAAGTTTATTTATTTTCAGAGAGTGCACGTATGAGTGGGGAAGGAACAGAGAGAGAGGGAGAGAGAGAATGCCAATTTTTTCTTCTAATTGACTTTTAAGAGCTCTTCGTATTATTAGGGTTAGTGAACCTCTGCATAAGATGTTATCTTTTAAAATGTTTTAATTTTTTAATGTTTATTTATTTCTGAGAGAGAGAGACAGAGCATGAGCAGGGGAGGGGCAGACAGAGAGGGAAACACAGAATCCAAAGCAGGCTCCAGGCTCTGAGCTGTCAGCACAGAGCCCGACGCGGGGCTTGAACCCATGAACCACAAGATTATGACCTGAGCTGAAGTTGGACGCTTAACCAACTGAGCCACCCAGGCACCTCTCTTTTAATTATTCTTATGTCTTGGGGCAGAACTCTGAAGTTTTCTTTATTCTGTCTGCCTTTGTCAGTGTTCCCAAGTTTAGCCTTTTGTACCACAATCATTGGTGTAGATGCTTAAGAGGAATTACTGTTCTTTGGTATTTTAGGAACCTGTTACATTCAAGGATGTGGCCATGGACTTCACTGAGGAGTGGAGGCAACTAGACCCCACACAAAGGGCCCTACATAAAGAGGTGATGCTGGAAATCTATGACAACCTGGTCTTAGTGGGTGACGACAACCACTCTTTGGAGGATTTTTGCTACCATGGTGTTTAAAATCTGTGGGCTCTTAAAGTTTTTAACTAAGTAAGGGCTTGAGATTCAAATATCAGAGTATCCAAATCACTATTTAAAAAAAATTTTTATTGAAATATAGTCGACATACAATGTTGTATTGGTTTCAGGTGCACAACATAGTGATTTGACAATTCTATACATTACACAATGATCACCATGATAAGTGCACTTACCATCTGTCACTATGCAATGTTGTTACAATATTATTGACTGTCCCTATGCTGTAGTATTCATCTCCATGACTTATGTATTTTGTAATTGGAAGTCTGTACCTCTTAATCCCCTTCACCTATGTTGCCCATCCCCCTTTCCATCTTCCCTCTGACAACCACCAGTTTGTTCTCTATTTATGAATCTGTTCTCTGGGTTTTTGTTGTTGTTGTTGTTGTTACTGTTACTTCGTTTGTATTGTTTTTTAGATGCCACATATAAGTGAAATCATAAAGTATTTGTCTTTCTTGTCTGACTTGTTTCACTTAGCATAGTATTCTCCATCCATGCTATTGCAAATTGCAAGATCTTATTTTTTTATGACTAAGTAATATTCCATTGTATATGTATATACCTCATTTTCCTTATCCATTCATCTGCCAGTGGACTCTTGGATTACTTCCATATCTCAGCTATTGTAAATAATGCTGCAGTGAACATAGGGCTGTATATATCATTTTGAATTAATGTTTTCATTTTCTTTGGGTAAATATCCAGTAGTAGAATTACTGGATCCTATGATATTTCTGTTTTTAAATTTTTGAGGAACCTCCATCCTGTTTTCCATAGTAGTTGCATCAGTTTGCGTTCTCACCAACAGAGCATAAGGCTTCCCTTTTCCCCAGATCCTCGCCAACACTTAATTCCCTCTGTTTGGTACTAGCCATTCTGACCGGTATGAGGTGATATCTCATTGTGGTTTTTATTTGGATTTCCCTGATGATGAGTGATGTTGAACATCTTTTCCTGTGTCTGTTGGCCATCTGGATGTCTTCTTTGGAACAATGTCTAATCGCATCTTCTGTCCGTTTTTTAATCAGATTGTTTTTTTGGTGTTGAGTTGTAGAAGTTTTTAAATATTTGGATATTAACCCCTTATCGGATGTGTCATTTGCAAATATCTTCTCTCATTCAATTGGTTGCCTTTTTGTTTTGTTGATGGTTTCCTTTGCTATGAAAAGCTTTTTATTTTGGTGTAGCCCCAATAGTTTATTTTTGCTTTTGTTTCCCATGCCTCAGGAGACATATCCATAAATACGTTGCTAAGGCTAACATCCAAGAGATTACTGCCTATGTTTTCCTTCAGGAATTTTATGGTTTCGGGTCTCATATTTAAGTCTTTAATCCATTTTCAGTTTATTTTTGTGTATGGTATAAGAAAGTGGTCCAATTTCATTTTTATGCATGTAGCTGTCCAGTATTGAAGAGACTATCTTTCCCCCGTTGTATATTTTTGCCTCCTTTGTCATAGATTGACCATATATAGGCGTGGGTTTGTTTCTGGGCTCTCTATCCTATTCTGTTGATCTTGTGTCTATTTTTGTGCCAGTATCACACTGTTTTGATTGCTGTAGCTTTGTAGTATATCTTGAAATCTGGGATTGTGATACCTCTAGCTTTATTCTTCTTTCTCAAGATTGCTTTGGCTGTTCAAGATCTTTTGTGGTTCAATATGAATTTTAGGATTATTTGTTCTGCCATGAAAAATAGTATTGGTATTCTGATTAGGATTTCATTGGTAGCTTGCTTTGGGTACAGTGGGCATTTTAACAATATTAATTCTTCCAATCCACGAGCACGTATATCTTTCCATTTGTTTATGTTGTCTTCAGTTTCCTTCATCAATGTCTTATCATTTTCAGAGTATAGATCTTTCATGTCTTTGGTTAAGTTTATTCCTTGGTATTCTTTTTGGTGCAGTTGTAAATGGGATTAATTTTTCTTTCTGCTACTTCATTATTAGTGTATAGAAATGCAAAGATAAAAAAGAAATGCAGCAGATATCTGTATATTAATTTTGTAAACTCCAACTTTACTGAATTCATTTATCAGCTCTAGAAGGGTTTTTTGGTGGCGTTTTTAAACATATCATATCATGTCATCTGTAAATAGTGACAATTTTACTTCCTCATCAATTTGGATGCCTTTTATTTCTTTTTCTTGTCTAATTGTTGCAGCTAGGACTTCCCCTACTATGTTGAATAAAAGTGGTGGGAGTAGATATCTTTGTCTTGTTCCTGATCTTTGAAGAAATGCTTTCAGTTTTTCACCATTGAGTATGATGTTAACACTGTGTTTATCATTTATGGCCTTTATTATGTTGAGATATTTTCCCTCTAAACCTACTTTGTTGAGAGTTTTTATCATGAATGGATGTTTTACTTTGTCAGATGCCTTTTCTGCATCTATTGAAATAATCCTGTGGTTTTTATCCTCTCTCTTGTCAATGTGATGTATCACATTGACTTATTTGAGAATATTGAACCACTTTTGCATCCTTGGAATAAATCCCTCTTGATCATGGTGAATGATCCTTTTAATTGTATTGTTGAATTTGATTTGCTTATTATTTTGTTGAGGATTTTTACATGTGTGTTCATCAGGGATATTGGCCTAGAGTTTTCTTTTTTTATAGTGTCTTGTCTATCTTTGTATCAAGGTAATTCTGGTCTCATAGAATGAATTTGGAGGCTTTCTTTCCTCTTCTATTTTCTAGAATAGTTTAAGAACAGGTATTAGCTCTTCATTAAATGTTTGGCAGGATTTATCTGTGAAGCTATCTGGTCCCAGACTTTTATTTGTTGGGAATTTACCAATTCAATTTTGTTAATTGAATCAGTAGTAATCAGTCTGTTCAGATGTTTTATTTCTTTCAGATTTAGTTTTGGATGAATGTGTTTCTAGGAATTTATCCATTTCTCCTAGGATGTGCAATTTGTTTGCATATAATTTTTTAATAGTAGTGTCTTATAATTCTTTGTATTTCTGTGGTCTCAGTTATTACCTCTCCTATTTCATTTCTGATTTTATTTATTTCAGTTCTGTTTTATTCCTGATGAGTATGGCTAAAGGTTTCTCAGCTTTTTTTTTTTTTTTTTTTTTTTATCTTTTCAAAGAACAGTTCTTGGTTTCATTGATCTTTTCTATTTTTTTTTATCTGTATCATATATTTCCACTCTATTATTTCCTACTTTCTCCTAACCCAAGGGTTTGTTCTTTTTTTAATTCTTTTAGGTATAAGGTTAGATTGTTCATATGAGATTTTTCTTGTTTCTTTTGGTAGGCCTGCATCTCTATAACCTTCCCTCTTAGAACTCCTCTTGCTGTGTTCCAAAGATTTTGGACCATTATGTTTTCATTTTCATTGGTCTCCAAGTATTTTTTGTTTCCTCTTTGATTTCTTCATTGATCCATTGGTGTTCAGTAGCATGTTGTCTAGCCTCTGTGTGTTTGTGTTTTTTCGTGTTTTTTTTTTCTTAGTATTGTTTTCTAGTTTCATATCGTTTGGTCAGAAAAGATGCTTGATGTGATTTCAGTCTTCCTTAAATTTATTGAGACTTATTTTGTCAACTAACGTGATCTATCCTGGAGAATGTTCCATGTGCACTCAAAAAGAATGTGTATACTGCTGTTTTTAGATAGAACATTCTGTATATATCTGTTAGGTCTGTCTGGTCTAATGTATCTTCCAAAGCACTGTTTCCTTAATGATTTTCTGTCTTGATCATCCATCTATTGATTTAAGTGAGGTGTGAAAGTCCCCTGCTATTGCTGTGTTAGTGTCATTTTTTCCCTTTATGTCTGTTACTATTTGCTTTATGTATTTAGGTGCTCCTATATTGGGTGCATAGATATTTTCAATTGCTGTACCCTCATGTTGGATTGATCACTTTATCATTATGTACTACCCTATTTGTCTCTTGCTACAGCCTTTGTTTTAACGTCTATTTTGTCTGATATCAGTATTGTTACTCCAGCTCTTTTTCTCTTTTTATTGCATGGGTATCGTTTTCCATTCCTTCACTTTCAGTCTCTTTGAGTCTTTAGGTCTGAAGTGAGTCTCTCATAGGCAGCATATAGATGGGTCTTGTTTTTTAATCCATTCAGTCACCCTGTCTTTTGATTGGAGCATTTAGTCTATTTACATTTAAAGTAATTATAGATAAGCATGTACTTATGGCCATTTTTTTTTTTTTTCTGGTTATAGTTCTTCTCTATTCCTTTCCTCTTCTCTTGCTCTCTTCCTTTGTGGCTTACTGGATTTCTTTAGCATTATGATTGGATTCTTTTCTCTTTATTTTTTGTGTATTTTAGGTTTTTGATTTGTGGTTATCATCATAGACTGTGTAGATAGCAATCTATTTTTTTATTAAAAATTTTTTTATTGTTTTATTTTTTATTTTTTTAAATTTATATCCAAATTAGTTAGCATATAGTGCAACAATGATTTCAGGAGTAGATTCCTTAGTGCCCCTTACCCATTTAGCCCATCCCTCCTCCCACAACCCATCCAGTAACCCTCAGTTTGTTCTCCATATTTATGAGGCTCTTCTGTTTTGTCCTCCTCCCTGTTTTTATATGATTTTGTTTCCTTTCCCTTATGTTCATCTGTTTTGTCTCAAAGTCCTCATATGAGTGAAGTCATATGATTTTTGCCTTTCTCTGACTAATTTCACTTCACATAATACCCTCCAGTTCCATCCACATAGTTGCAAATGGTAAGATTCCATTCTTTTTGATTGCCGAGTAATACTCCATTGTATATATATATACCACATCTTCTTTATTCATCCATCGATGGACATTTGGGCTCTTTCCACACTTTGGCTATTGTTGATAGTGCTGCTGTAAACATGGGGGTGCATGTGTCCCTTCGAAACAGCACACCTGTATCCCTTGGATAAATGCCTAGTAGTGCAATTGCTGGGTTGTAGGGTAGTTCTATTTTTAGTTTTTTGAGGATAAAAAAAAAATTTTAATGTTTATTTATTTTTGAGAGAGGCAGAGTACGAGCAGGGGAGGGGCAGAGAGAGGGAGACACAGAATCCAAAGCAGGCTCCAGGCTCTGAACTGTCAGCACAGAGCCTGGAATAGGGCTTGAACTCATAAACTGTGAGATCATGACATGAGCCGAAGTTGGATGCTCAACCGACTGAGCCACCTGGGCACCTCTATAGCAATCTATATTAAGTTGATGGTCACTTAAGTTCAAACAATATTCTTTTTTAAGTTTATTTATTTATTTAGAGAAAGCATGTGAGTGGGGCAGAGAGGGAGAGAGAGAATCCCAAGGAGGCTCCATGCTGTCAGTACAGAGCCCAACGTGGGGTTTGATCCCGTGAACCGTGAGATCATGACCTCAGCCAAAATTAAGAGTCAGATGCTTAACCAACTAAGCCACCTGGGCATCCCAGTTTGAACAACATTCTAAAAGCTTTGGATAGTATGGACATTTTAACAATACTTGTTTTCCCAATCCGTGACCATGCTGTATCTTTCCATTTATTTGTGTTGTCTTTAATTTCTCTGATCAATGTCTTATAGTTTTCAGAGTATAGGTCTTTCACCTCCTTGGTTAAGCTTATTCCTAGGTATTTTATTCATTTTAGTGCAATTGTAAATGAGATTATTTTAATTTCTCTTTCGGACACTTTGTTATTGGTGTATAGAAATGCAACAGATTTCTATATATTGCATTTGTATCCTGCAACTTTACTGGATTTATGTATCAGTTCTAATAGTTTTTTGGTGTAGTCTTTAGGGTTTTCTATATATAGTATCTTGTCATCTGCAAAGAGTGAAAGTTTTACTTCTTCCTTACC
Organism: Panthera leo; assembly: GCF_018350215.1. Taxonomy (NCBI): domain Eukaryota; kingdom Metazoa; phylum Chordata; class Mammalia; order Carnivora; family Felidae; genus Panthera; species Panthera leo. The sequence goes on from NC_056686.1 coordinate 31,276,191, forward strand.
AATTTAGATGCCTTTTATTCCTTTATCTTGTATGATTGCTGCAGCTAGGACTTCCATCACTATGTTGAATAAAAGTGGTGAGAGTGGACATCCTTGTCTTGTTCCTGACCTTAGGAGGAAAGCTCTCAGTTTTCCCCTATTGAATTGGATGTTCACTGTGGGTTTTTCATATAAGGCTTTTATTATGTTGAGATATGTTCTCTCTAAACCTACTTTGTTGAGTGTTTTTATCATGACTGGATGTTGTACTTTGTCAAATGCTTTTTCTGTGTCTATTGAAATGATCATATGGTTTTATCCTTTCTCTTATTGATGTGATGTGTCACATTGAATTGATTTGTGAAAATTGAACCACCCTTGCCATCCAGGAATAAATCCCACTTGATCATAGTGATTGATTTTTTCATGTATTGTTGGATTCGGTTTGCTAATATTTTTGTATCTGTGCTCATCAGAGGTATTGTCCTATAGTTCTCTTTTTTTGTGATGTCTTTGTCTAGTTTTGGAATTGGGGTAATGCTGGCCTCATAGAATGAATTTGGAAATTTTCTTTCCCTTCTATATTTTGGAAAAGTTTGAGAAGAATAGGTATTAACTCTTCTTTAAATGTTTGGCAGAATTAATCTGCGAAGCCAACTTGTCCTGGGCTTTTATTTTTTTTTTTCTGGGAGTTTTTTTGGTTACTGATTCAAGTCACTGCTGGTAATTGGTCTGTTCAAATTTTCTATTTCTTCCTGCTTCAATTTTGGTAGATTGAAGGTAGTTCAGTCTAGCAATTCCTAGGTAGCTTTCTAGGAATTTATCCATTTCTTCTAGGTTGTCCAATTTGTTAGCATATAATTTCTCATAATATTCTCTTACAATCCTTTGTATTTCTGTGGTGTTATTTCTCCTCTTTTGTTTCTGATTTTATTTGAGTCCTCTTTTTTTGTGATGAGTCTGGCCAGAGGCTTATTGATTTTGTTGATCTTCCCAAAGAACTAGCTCCTGGTTTCATTGATCTGTTCTATTGTTTTTTTTAGTTTCTGTATCATTTATTTCTGCTCTAATCTTTATTATAATTTCTGTCCTTCTGCTAGTTTTGGATTTTTTTCTTCTTTTTCTAGCTCCTATAGGTGTAAGGTTAGGTTGTGTAACCCTCACCCTAACCCTATTCCCAACCTTGCTTCCTGAGGTAGGCTTGTACTGCTGTAAACTTCCCTCTTAGAATTGCTTTTGCTGCATCCCAAAGATTTTGAATCATTGTGTTTTCATTTTCACTTATCTTTATGTATTTTTTGATTTTTTGGTTGATCCATTCATTGTTTAGTAACACGTTATTTAACCTCCATGTATTTGTGCTCTTTCCAGATTTTTTCTTGTGGTTGATTTCCAGTTTCATTGCATTGTGGTCAGAAAAGATGTATGGTATGACTTTGATCTTTTTGAATTTGTTGATACTTGTTTTGTGGCCTAATATGTGATCTATTCTGGACAATGTTCCATGTTCACTTGAAAAGAATGTGTATTCTGATGTTTTAGAATGGAATGTTCTGAATATATCTACTAAATCCATCTGGTCTAGTGTGTCATTCAAAGTCACTGTTTTCTTATTGATTTTCCTTTTAGATAACCTGTCCATTGATGCAAGTGAGGTGTTAAAGTCCCCTACTAGTATTGTATTACTATCAGTTTCTTTGTGTTTGTTATTAACTATTTTATGTATTTGGGTGCTTCTATGCTGGGTGTGTAAATATTCACCATTGTTATGTCTTCTTGTTGGATTGTCCCCTTGATGATTACATAATATCCTTCTTTGTCTCTTGTTACAATCTTTGTTTTAAAGTCTATTTTGTCTGATATAAGTATTGCTACTCTGGCTTTCTTTTCACATCCATTTGCATGATAAATGTTTCCCATCCCCTCGTTTTTTTAAAAAAAGTTTATTTACTTAGAGTGTGAGCGGGAGAGGGGAAGAAAGAGAGGGAGAGAGAGAAAATCCCAAACAGGCTCTACACTGTCAGCATGGAGCCTGATGTGGGGCTCGAACTCATGAGTTGTGAGATCATGACCTAAGCTGAAATCAAGAGTCAGACACTTAACCAACTGAGCCACCCAGGCACCTCCATCCCCTTGCTTTCAATCTTCATGTACCTATAGATCTGAAATGAGTCTCCTGGAGGCAGCATATAGATGGGTCTTGTTTTTATTACCTAGTCCATCACCCTATATCTTTTTATTACAGCATTTAGTCCATTTACATTCAAAGAAATTATTGATATTTTGTTGCCATTTTGTTTTATGGTTGTTTTTGTAGATCCTATCTGTTCCTTTTTTCCATTGCTTTCTTCTCTCACCGTAAGTTGGCTTTCTTTAGTGATGTACTTGGATTCCTTTCCTTTCTGCACATTTATTACTGGTTTTTGATTTGTGGTTACCATTAGGTTTGTATATAACATGTTCTGCATATAGCAGTCTACACTAAGTTGGTGGTCACTTAAGTTTGAGCCCATTCTTTACTCTTTCCCACCCCCTACATTTTAGGTACATGGTGTCATACTTTACATCTTTTTATGTTGTGAGTCCCTTGGCTGAGTTTTACAGATACACTTATTTTTACTGCTTTTGTGCTTCCTACTTTTCTTATTCTTATGATCTTTCCTTTCCACTCAGAGTTCCCTTTAACATTTCTTGTAGGGCTGGTTTAGTGGTCAAGAACTCCTTTCTCTTTTATTCTCAATGATAGCCTTAGTGGATAGAGTATTCTTGGCTGTAGATTTTTTTTCTTTCACCACTTTGAACATATCATGCCATTCCCTTCTGTCCTGCAAAGTTTCTACTGAAAAATCCACTTATAGCCATATGGGGTTTCCCTTGTATATAACTGTCTTTTCTTTTGCTGCTTTCAAAATTCTCCATCGCTCCTTTCTGCTATTTTGATAACTGTGTCTTGGTGTGAACCTCCTCGGGTTGATTTTGTCGGGAGATCTCAGTGCCTCCTGGATCTGGATATCTTTCTCCCTCCCATATTCCCCAGACATTTTTCCAGCTGCTGCTTCTACACTGCATCTCCATGGGTTGTCTGTCATGCTAGCTCTTTAATGGCAGTGACTCTGTTTCCTGTTGCCCTCTGGGCTCTCCCAGAGCAAAGCCTGCTGATTTTTGATGTTCCAGGCTTCAAGTTCTGCTGGTTGTAAGAACCCACAAAATGTGGCCCCTCCAGTTTTCAGAGCCAAATGCTATGGCGATTGATGTACCCTGTACAGGTTCCCTAGTGTGATCATCTTTTTCCCCCTTCTCCACGCCTGTTGCTCCCTCCCTTCCTCGGGTATCCCACAATTTATGTTTAGCTACCTGCCATATTATTTATACCCTCTTTGATGTGCTTCTTCTTTACATTGAGTTGTAGAGTTTGTTCTACCATTCTTTGGGTTGTTTTCTGGGTTACTTATACTGATATGAGTGTTATCTAGTTGTGGCCATGGATGAGGTGAACTGGGTCCTCCTACTCCACCATCTTCCTCAGAAATCCCCTAGTGTGTTTTGCCTTGAATTCTGCTTTGTCAGATACTAATGTTGTTCATCTGTTCTCCTAGTTGGCATTTGCCTGGTATAGATTTGTCTCTTGCAAGCTGAAAATGGCTGTATTTTTAAACCTAATCTTGGAGTCTTTAAGACTCTTGGGGAATTTAGTCCTTTTACATTTACTGTAATTATGATTCCTGACATTTTTTTTTTAAGGTTTTATTTATTTTTGAGACAGAAAGAGACAGAGCATGAATGGGGGAGGGGCAGAGAGAGAGAGGGAAACACAGAATCAGAAGCAGGCTCCAGGCTCTGAGCCATCAGCCCAGAGCCCGACGTGGGGCTCGAACTCACGGTCCGTGAGATCGTGACCTGAGCCGAAGTCAGACGTTTAACCGACTGAGCCACCCAGGCGCCCCTGATTCCTGACATTTTATGCATTCTAATTCCTCACCCCCTTCCCTTATTTGGGAGTTCTAAATGAATTGTTACTTTCCTTTTTCCCTCCATTTTTATTCTTTACCCTTAAGATTTTAACATGTTTTAAAAGTTATATTTTTCTGTCAGTGGCAAGTGTTAAACAGTTCTTTATAACTTCTACTTTCCAGAACAATACAGACCTATTAACAAACTTTCACTTAGCATTCTCACACACACACACCCTTTTCCCCATGGCCTGTGTTTAGTTGAAACAAGATATAATTCTTAATTTTTTTACATCGTGTCTTTATTTTTTCAGAGATTAAGGTGGCTTTAATTTTTTCCATAATTTCTTAAATCCCACATCTGTTTTTTGCTTGGATCTTTTCCATAATTTCTTAAATCCCACATCTGTTTTTTGCTTGGATCTATTTTTCATTTGCCAACAAACTTTCTGAATCTCTACATGTTTGTAAGGGTATTTATATTCACCCCAGTCTTGGATACTAGTGTAGCGGAGTAGAGACCTCTAGATTCAAAATCATTTTTCCCTGAGAATGTTTTAGCCATCCTATCTTTGTTTTTAACCTCCTGATATTGCTTACTCCAATTTGATTCATTCATTTAGTAATTCTCTCATTTTTGCTTAACCTGTTCTTTTTTTCCCCCCTTCCTTCTGAAAACATTTAGAACTTTCATCTTTTTCTCCTTGGAATTTTGAAATTTAACAGAATATATCTAGGTGAGCAAAAAAAATTTTTTTAAGTAATCATGTTTGCCAGTCATTGAGCCTGTTCATCTCTGAATCTTTCAGATCAGAGAAGTTTTCCCTTATTGTTTTATGAGATTTTGTTGGGTGAAAAGGAGGTAAAGCTTTTACTTTATTTTTTAAGTTTATCTTGTGAGAGAGAGAGAGAGAGAGAGAACGAGCAGGGCACAGAGAAAGAGGAAGAGAGGGAATCCCAAGCAGGCTCTGTGCTGTCAGCATAGACCCTGATGGGGGGGCTTATACTGACAAACCATGAAATCATGACCTGACCTGAAACCAAAGTTGGAGGCTTAACCGACTGAACCACCCAGACACCCCAAGCTTTTACATTTTTATTATTTATTTCTACTTTTTATATTTCGTGTTTTCCCTCTTCATGAGTTTTTATTTTAATTTTGGTTGTCTTTGCTTTTTTGAGGGTATCTTCCTTTTGCCTATGTAAAGGAACCATCAGGTGAGGTTTTAGAATTATCGAGTATCATCTTTTTCCTTCAGGATACTGGAGACCTTGTACTATTGTCTTCTGCCAATCTTACTCTCTTTTCAAGGGAGTAACTTGTTTTATTTTTTTAAAATGTTGTATATGCTTTTGTTTTCTTGATCCTTGAAATTCAGAAATTTCATCTAGATATGTGAATATGTTTGTCCTTTTTTCAACTCCTACATGGTACTGGGTGGGGAGGGTTATTTGATTTTCTAGATTGAAAGTCTCTTTCAGATTAAGTACACTTTCATGAATTCTTCTATTTGTTTTCTCTTTCTGGATCTCCTACACACTTGTAAGATCTTCTAGATCTAGCCTTCACGACTTAATATTTTTCTCATAATTTCATTTTCACAATTTCACTTTCTTGATCCTTTCCCTTTGAATCCTAGTAGAACTCTTCAAGTTGGTTTTTTAACTAAGATAGTTTTCCACATTCTCCAGTCTGATATCCTATTGCTTGCAGCCTTGATTGAGATTTTTAGTTAACATTTTCTTTTTCTCAAAACATCCTCTTTTCCACACAGCGAAGAAACTTGACGACTGTGCTGAATGTGGGAAGAGCTTTAGTCGAAGCACAGATCTTCGCTACCATCAGAGAATTCACCCTGGAGAGAAACCTTTCATATGTGATACGTGCGGCAAAGGCTTCAGTTATAACACAAATCTTCGTGTTCATTGGAGAGTTCACACAGGAGAGAAACCTTTTAAGTGTGAGTGCGGCAAGGGCTTCCCTCAGACCTCCAACCTTCGCATCCATCAGAGAGTCCACACTGGAGAGAGACTCTACACATGTGATAAATGTGGTAAGGGCTTCAGTCAGAACGTAGATCGCCAAGTGCATCAGAGGGTCCACACAAACGTGAAACTCTGAAAACACAGACTTATATGCTCATCTGAAAGTCCACAGAGGAGAGAAACTCTACGAGTGTGTGTGGTAAGAACTTCTTCAGTCAGAGCATAGATCTCCAAGTTTATCAAAGAATCCACACAGAGAAACCATTAGATAGGATAGATGTTGTAAGAGTTCGTTACCTTTATCTTCATCAGATCCCACGTGGGAGACAAACCCTACAGGTGTGGAACGTGTGGTCAGAACTTCTATTAGAGTGCATCCCTCCCCCTTTACCAGAGTCTGTTTCTGCAACAATTCTGTGAGCCCCACGAGCGTCTCGTTACACATGATTTGCTCACCATTTTGTCCCCCAGCTCCTGACATACTGCCTGGTACAAGTAGCTATTCAACAAATATCTCTTGAATGCAGATCCACTTGGGAGAGAACCCCTTTAAGTGTGATGTGCAGTAAAGACCTCACAGTCCACACATTGAAATACTGCACGGTAAAGATTTCAGTCAGATCATGGGTCTCATCGTTAGTTAATCCCTGCAGGGGAGAAGTCCTGGCAAACTGATGAATATACTAATGGACTTGAGATAATATTCGTGTTATTAAATCGCTATAGTAAATTTATATGCCTTCAACATAAGAATTCTCACCCCTAAACTATCAATTGTAAAAATACTTTTGTCAAAACTCATGCTAAAACATGTATCTATTGTATTATTCAGGAAAAATCCTGTGACATGAAATTATGTGTCAAGCTCTGGACTGACAAGCTCCACAGAAGGTTGATTCCATCACAAAGAGGTTTATGTTAGACATAACCAATAAGTAACCCAGCACCCGTGCCAAACAAGGTTTTCCTCCTGGAAAGATGCCCCTTACCTGGCACAGGCCCTTCTAGACTGAAAGCCTCCTGGCTCTAATTGAGCATCTCCCCGTCCATCATGTCACCAGGCTCCTGGGTGCCTTGCACCATGGATTATAGAAGTCTCCAGGTAAGGCATCTTCAGAGTAGATGTCTGTAGAAGAGACAGCTAAAGAAAGGGGCTGGGTCAGGAGAGGAAAGCAAGTCTGAAAGGAAATGATTAGAGGGAAAGGAAAAAGAACGGTGCGTAGGAGGGAGGTTGTGGGATGGTGGGGGTAGAAAGCCCAGAGGCTTCTCCAAAGTTTCAAACAAGTGTGGTGACCCCAGTACAGGGCTTTCCCTGAGTAGTCTGAGCTGAGTAGAGGGTGAGCTGTAGTGGGTAGAGATGGACCCCATCAGCGTTAGGGCCAGTTGGGACCAGAGGTGGAAAAGCTGCTGTGAAGGGCCTTGGAAAGCAACTCCATGCTTCATTGTTTCCCCAAGTGGCCCAAGTCAGGTGGGACCATCAACCGCCCAATGGAAGGAGGGATCCTATAGGAAGGCAGTAATAAGGCTGACTCCCTTCAGGAGGCATAAATTAATCAGAGACAGAGCCTGAGGACCTGGCCATGAAGCAGGAAGGAAGAGGTCAGGGACCCAGCTTCATCATTAAATGTGAGTAAGGAAGAGAGCGGTTTGTCTAAATTCTTTGTACTCTGTGCCCCTAGGCAGCCATTGCAAGGGGAAGGGTATCCACCATTAGAAAGACTTTGGGGCTCTAGGAGGACTGTCAGCTGACCTGACCAGAGACCATCGGCTCACACTGGGAGCTGGTGTTGGTATGCCCAAGGGCTATAATGGCAACTGGCTTGTGAGAGGCCCTCAAGTATTGAATGGGGGTATTAATAAAATTCCAACAACTCACATTTATATTAGTTTCTTTTCCTTCTTCCTCTTTGCTTTTTCCTCTCCAACTCTTCTTCTCTTTTCTGTTTTTAGATTTAAAAACTACTTTAATTATAAAATATTTCAGGCATACAGAAAAGTTCAGAAAATATAACAATAGTATGTTAAATTTTGCCACATTAGCATCAGGTTTTTTGGGGGGGGGGTGGTAAGGAAAAAACAGATTGAACTGCAGCCTCATGCTGTCTTTTCCCTCAGCCCTGCTCAGAGGTAACCATTATGCTCAAGTTGCTGTGTATTATTTCTGTGTGTGTTTGGGTTTTTTTTTTTTTTTTAATTACCTGTGTGTCCATGATATCTTAGTTTTTTTTTGTTTTGTTTTTGTTTTTTTTTTGCAATTTGCTTTATGCCCCAAGCATTACATTTTTGAGATTCTTTATGCTGATGTTTTAGAACTAATTAAGGGATTTCAGCTTCTGTCATCTAAGCTATCAGATGATCTACTGAAGACATTATTTGTGTGCCTCTGTGCCAATAATGCATTTTTGAGTGATCTAGCTTTATAAAAATCATCCTGGCTATTTAAAACCCTTTATTCTTTCATGTAAGTTGTAGAATCAGCTTGTCAAAGTCCTTGAGAAATTTGTCAGATTGGGATTTTTGGGTTTTCTTTTCATTCCTTCCATTGGGTTATGTTTTATTTATTCTCTCTTTTGTTCTAGAAGATAGTAGTTACATTTGATCTCTTTTTGTTTGCTGTTAACATTCATAACTTGAGAAAAGGCATTAATGCAAACTTTATTAACAGTAGAGACTAGAACACTCGCTTTGCTTCTCCTTACATGTTATGGTTGTATAATATGTCACTATTTTGTTGTAAGTAGACCCTGCAAGTTTAGATTAACCTGCACATTTGCCAGCTTCTTACCACAGGTTCTTGTATTTCCTCCTTCCTTGTGAATTCCCCTCCTCGGCATCCTAGAGCAGAGACAGCTTGTGCATTGGTCAAAAGCACCGACTCTGCAGCCAGATGACCTGTGGTGGCTGTGCAGCTCGGTTGTTGATCACGAGCTCTGTGACCTTTGACTTTGATTACTGAATCTCTTTGTGCCTCAGTTTTTCTATTTATAAAATAGGGATGATGATAGTATCTACTTCATGGGGTTGTTAGAAGGATCAGATGAATTAATATTTGTGGAATGGTTACAATAGTGCTTGGCCCATAGTAAGCGTTATAAGAGTTTCTTATAGAAGTAAATTATTCCCTGAGTGTAAGTTATTTCTCCCTTACTCTTGAATTATAGCATAGCAAGGCATAGAATTCTAAATTGACATTTATTTTTACTTAGCAGTGCCTTAGCCTCTGGGGCTGCTTTTTAAAATCCATAATTGGGGGGGCGCCTGGGTGGCTCAGTCGGTTAAGCGTCCGACTTCAGCTCAGGTCACGATCTCGCGGTCTGTGAGTTCGAGCCCCGCGTCGGGCTCTGGGCTGATGGCTCAGAGCCTGGAGCCTTCTTCCCATTCTGTGTCTCCCTCTCTCTCTCTGCCCCGCCCCGTTCATGCTCTCTCTCTGTCTCAAAAATAAATAAATGTTAAAAAAAAGAAAAATTTTAAAATCCATAATTGGGGCACCTGGGTGGCTCGGTTGAATGTCCAACTTTGGCTCAGGTCATGATCTCATGGTTTGTGAGCTCGAGCCCCACATTGGGCTCACTGTTGTCAACCTGTCAGCACAGAGCCTACTTCAGATCCTCTGTCCCCCTGTCTCCGAGCCTTCCCCACTTGCGCTCTCCCCAAAATAAATACAAAAATAAATAAAGAAAGTCCATAATTAACCAATTTATTGTTCCCTCTGAGACACTGTCTTTGGTCAATTTTCAGGTTACCTTTTTAAGATCTTATTTTTTAAGAAATCTCTACACCCAACATTTGGCTTGAACTCACAATCCCAAGACCAGAAGTCACACACACCACCAACTGAGCCATCCAGACAACCCAGATTACTTTATCTTTAAAAAGGTTTAGCAAAATCGTGAAAAGTAGAGAAGTGTTCTGCCATTTTATGAAATATATCTAGGTGTGGGTTTACTTCTGTTTTTTCTAATCAGGACATATTGTGCTTCTGCGTGCTATTTTCTATTTTTTTTTTTTTAATTCTATCCTTGTACTTTTAGGTTTGTCATTTTTTCTAGCTTGAGTTACATGTTTAGAGCTTATTTATTTTTAGCATTTATTTTCTAATATTTTCTGTATTTCAGTGACTTAAATTTCCTGTGAATACCTTGGCAGCATCTTTTCCAGAACACAGTTTGGCAATCTGTGTCAAAGGCCTTTAAAGTGTTTATACCATCGACTCAAATTTCACGTCTAAGAATCTATATATATTTTTTTAATTAAAAAAATATATTTATTTTGAGAGAAAGAACATGCAAACAGGGGAGGGGTAGAGAGAGAGGGAGAGAGAGACAATCCTAAGCAAGCTCCCTGCCATCAGCACAGAACCTGACACAGGGCCCAAACCCACAAACTGTGAGATCATGACCTGAGCTAAAACCAAGTGTTGGACGCTTAACAGGCTGAGCCACCCAGGTGCTCCTCTAAGAATCTATATTAAGGACATAATCAGATGAATTATATATAAAAGGCATATATTACCATTTCATTTCTACTGTTTTTTAAAAAGGAAAGGATTTATACAATGCAGTATTCAGCAAGAAAAATATTCTGGGTCATTTTTAATGACTTAGAAAAATGCACCCAATATAGCAGATGTAAAGACACAAATAGTGTATTTTTCAAGTTTTTCCCTCTAATATATTAACAGTGTAAATGTTTGCTTTTTATTTTCTATTTTGTGCTTTTCATTATTTTGCAAGCAGTCTCTAATGCTTCCCAGTCCCTACTGACAAAAAATGCTGGTTCTTTTGTTGTCAAATATCACAATATTATGAAGCAAAAGTAACTGGTTTACTATGGAGTGTCAATTCAGTGGGGCATATAAGATCATGAAACAGTTTTATTTTTTTTCAGCCACTGCCTTCATGCTGTGAATTCTTCACTCGTTGAATTCTGTTGAATTCCCCTGATTGATTGCTGGGTTGAATGAATATTGAGTGGGAAAGAGAGGCCCCAAGGGACGGAGGGCTTTAGGAAAGAGGAGGATTTTCTCCCTCACCAATTCCCTGAAGAAGAGTCCAAACTAAGTAAAGATTATAAACTGGTGAGAGTATTTGCAATCCATATCACAAAGGGATTCATCTCCCTATTTATGAAGAGCTCTTAGAAATCGGGCAAAGCATTAAAAAATGTGAAGAGATTATTAAGGGCCATTTATATTATCTCTAAAATGTACAGAGGTGTCAGACTTTTCTAATATGAGAAATGCAAATCTAAACCATGCTAAGATACCATTTCTCACTTAACAGATTTGCAGAAAATGGAAAAGTTAAATTCATTGTTAATGAGGCTATAGAGACACAGGCATCCTCATGCATTGCTGTGGGGATTATAAAATAGAACTCCTAGGGAGGGGAATTTGATAGTGTCTACCAAAACTACAGATACTTTTACCTTCCCCCCCCCCCCCCCCCCCCATATCCCATTTCTGAGAATTTATCGATACACCTGCATGTGTGCTTTGAAAATATCTGACATTGTTTCCAATAGTAACAAATGGAAAACACCACAAATGTCCGCCAATAGAGGACTGGTTTAATAGACTATTCTGTGGACGTACAGTGTGCAGCTGTAATGAAAAGGAAGGTCTCATGCTGAAATGGAAAGATCTCCAAGATAGAATATGAAATGAATACAAGGTGAAGAACAATGTGCATATATGCATGTATAAGTATAGTGTATAAAACATAATATAGTTTATTAAAAACAATGAGTATATCCATGTTTGCTTATATTTGCATAATGTCACACTGAAAGGATTAACAAGGGGCTAATGAAATGGTTGTCTGGGGACCAGGGGTCAGAGTGAGGGTTTTCTGTTTTTGTATTTTTAAATATAGTTTTTATTTGAACATGCTGTTTAAAAATTTTTAATGTTTATTTTTAGAGAGACAGAGAGAGAGAAATAGAGCCTAAGTGGGGGCGGGGGAAAGTGAGAGGGAGACACAGAATCTGAAGCTGTTAGGACAGCACAGAGCCTGACCCGGGGCTTGAACCCACAGACCACAAGATCAGGACCGGAGCTGAAGTTGGATGCTTAATGACTGAGCCATCCAGGCGCCCCTGAACATGGTATTTTTAAAACAATGCTGGATGAATGCCAATGGCTTTTAGCATTTATTGATATTACATCAGCTTCCCTATTTTATGTTATTTTTAATAAAATATACATAAGTTTTGCACCTATAGGTTTGTCTGAGTTTTTATTTTAGTCAGGATTTGTTATTATGGTTTTACAGTCTCAAAAATGGGGTAGTTCACCCAAATAACCTATAAAAACAAATATAAAATATACTCAAAAGCAAGCAGAAGAAAATAATAAAGGCAAGAAATCAATGAAATCCAAAACAGAAAGAGAAAAATCAATGAAACCAAAAGTTGATTCTTTAAAAAGAGAGTTGATAAATGTCTAACCAGACTGACCTAGAAAAAAAAGACAAATTGACGAAAATGAGAGGACATTACCCTTGTCTCTACAAACATTAAAAGAATAAGGAAATACTATGAACACTCTACATATACATGCAACAACTTAAATGAAATGGACCAGTTCCTTGAAAGACACAAATTACCAAAACTCATTCAAGGAGAAATAAAGTGAACAGTACTAAAGCTATTAAATCTAATTCATGGCTTCCAAAAAAGAATACTCCAGGTCCAAATAATTTCACTAGTGAATTCTACCAAACATACAAGGAAGAATTAGCAATCCTTCGAAATCTCTTCCAGAAGAGAAGGAGGCATTTTATAAAGCTAAGAGTACCTTCATATCAAAACTAGACAAAGAGTAATGCAAGAAAACTGCAGCCCAACATCCCCCATTAATATAGATGCAAAAATGCCTCAAATTATTAGCAAATCAAATTCAATATGTAAAAATTAAAACAACCAAATGGTATTTATCCCAGGAATACAGGATTGGTGTCACACTTGAAAATCAATGTAATTCTCCACAGACTTAAGAAAAACCACATGATTATATCAATAGGTGCAGAAAAAGCATTAACATCCATTCATAATAAAGATTCAGCAGACTAAGAATAGAAGGGAACTTCTTCAATCTGGTAAAGATCATATGCAAAATACTACAGCTAACATATTTAATAGTGAAAGATGGAATGCTTTCTTCCTATGATTGGAAACTAAGACAAAAATGTCCACTATCACTTCTATTGAATATTGCTCTGGAAGTCTTAGCAAATGCAATAAGGCTAGCGAAAAATAAAAGGCATTCTGGTTGAGAAGGAAAAGTAAAACTATTCGCAGCTGATACGATTGTCTTTGTAGAAAATCCCAAGGAACCTATAAAGCTCCTGGAACTAATAAGTTTATCAGGGTTGCAGGATACAAAATCCATATACAAAATCTATTGTATTTCTATACCAATGAACAAGTGAAAACTGAAAATTTTTAAACTACCATTTGTAAAAGCTCCAAAAGAGAAAGAGAAATACTTAAGTATGTAATAAAATACATGTAGGTTCTACAGGCTATAAAAAATACAAAGTGTTAATGAGAGAGGTGACAAAAAAACTTAAAAAATGGAGACCTATCATGTTCACAGATGGGAAGACTCAATATAGTTAAGATGTTGGTTCTACCCAAACTAATACATAGATTTAATGCAATCCCAAACAAACAAACAAATCTATATAGGAAGGTGAAGGGACTAGATTAGCCAAGACAATTTTTTTTAAAGATATAATTTTCAAAGTAATCTCTGTATCCGCTGTGGGGCTTGAACTAACCCCAAGATCAAGAGTCATCTGCTCCTGTGTCTGAGCCACCCAGGTGCCCCTAGCCAAGATACTTTTTGAAGAAGAACAAAGTTGAAGGATCTGTATATGATTTGTAAGACATACTATAGATCTACAGTAGTCAAGACAGTGTATTATGGGCTGAAGGATAGTGTAGAATAATGGAACAGGATAGAAAATCCAGAAATTGATTATATTCCTGTGAATCTATTGATTTTTGACAAAGGTACAATAATAATTCAGAGAAAGGACAGTCTTCAACAAATGGTGCTAGAACTGGACATCTATATGCAAAAATATGAATCTTGATCTACACGTTGCACTATATAAAAATTAACTCAAAACGGATCACAATGAAACCACCGTGAGATACCACTTTACCACCACTATCATGGCAATAGTCAAAATAGTCAAGTGATGGTGGTTGGAATTCTCATATATCCGTGGTGGAATGTAAAGTTTTCCACTTTAGAAAATAGTTTGTCAGTTCTTCAAAAAGTTAGTTACCAAAAGACCCAGTAATTCCACTCCTAGGTATATCCAAGAGAAATGAAAATATATGTCCACATAAAAATGCGAGGGGCGCCTGGGTGGCTCAGTCGGTTGAGCGTCTGACTTCGGCTCAGGTCATGATCTCGCGGTCTGTGAGTTCTAGCCCCACGTCGGGCTCTGTGCTGACCCCAGAGCCTGCTTCGGATTCTGTGTCTCCCTGTCTCTCTCTGCCCCTAACCCACTCGCATCCTGTCTCTGTCTCTCTCAAAAATAAACACTTAAAAAAATTTTTTTAATGTGTACACAAATGTTCATAGCAGCAGCATTCATCATAGCTAAGGGGTTGAAACAACCAAAATGTTCATCAACTTTTACATTCCCCTCCCTTGATGAATACATAAGCATAGAGTATTCATACGATAGAATATTTGGCTATAAAAAGAAATGAAGTACTGATAACATGTCACAACACGGACTTTGAAGATATGCTAAGTGAAAAGGAGTCAGTCACAAAAAGTCATACATTGTATGATTCCAATTACATGAAGTGCTCGGAACAGGCAAATTTATAGACAGAAGATAGATTAGTGGTTGCTGGGCTAAGGAGGGGAAGTGGAGAAGGGGATTGATGGCTAACGGGCAAGGAGTTCTTTGAGGTGGGGATGCAAATGTTCCAAAAGTAGATTGTTGTGATGATTACACAACTTGAATATAGTAAAAATAAAGTAAAAATCTTAAACATTATATGTACATGTTAAATGGGTGAGTTGTATGGTGTGTAAATTATACTTTAATAAAGCTATTTTTTTTAATATGGATCAGAGACCTAAGTGTAAAGCGTAAGTTTATAAAACCCCTAGAAGAAAACATAGAAAATCTTCATGACCTTTAGTCAAGCAGAGTTCTTAGGATACCAAAAGCAAGAAGGCAAGAAAAAAGGCAAGAAGGCAAGAAAAAAACCTTGATATCCTCAAAATTTAAAACTTTTGTTCTGGGAAGGACATTGTAAAGAGGATAAAAAGACAAAATCGCAAACTGGGAGAAAACACTTGTATGACACATAAATAAAGGGATATATCCAGAATACATCTTTTAAAAAACCTCCCAAAACTCAACCAAAGAACTCAATTTAAAAAGAAACAAAAAAAAATTTAAAAAAAGAGAAATATGAATGGACAGTACAGCAGAGAATATACAGATGCTCAATATTATTAGCCCTTAGGGAAGTGCTAACTAAAACTACAATGAGGTATTATGACATACTGTCTTAGTCATCTATTGCTATAACAAATGATCCCCCAATTTAGCAACTTAAAACAACATACATTTTTTAAAAAATTTTTTTAAGTTTATTCATTTTTGAGAGAGAGAGAGAGAGAGAGAGAGAGAGTATGAGCAAGGGAGGGGCAGAGAGAGAGAGAAAGAGAGAGAGAGAGAGAGAGAGAGAGAGAGACATAGAATCTAAAGCAGGCTCCAGGCTCCAAGCTGTCAGCACAGAGCCCGACGCGGGGCTCGAACCCACAGACCACGAGATCATGACGTGAGCCGCAGTTGGACGCTCAACCAACTGAACCACCCAGGCGCCCCTAACCAACATATATTTCTTATCTCACTTTCTGTGGGTCATGGTTTTTGGCGCAGCTTCACTGGGTCCTCTCTTTTAGAGTCTTTTGTAAGGTTTCAATCAGGATGTTGGCTCTGCCAGAGATGGGGGCAGCCTCAAATGGAAGCTCCACTGGCAAAGGACCTGCTGCCACGCATGGCCATAGGTAGGATTCAGTTACTTGATGACTATTGGACTTTGGGCCTTAGTTCCTTGCTGGCTCTTGGCTAAAGGCTGCCTTAATCCTTTTTGCCAGGCGAATCTCTCCATCAGGGAGAGATTTTTCTCTCTCCATCAGGGAGAGATTTTTCTCTCTCAAGAAAAGCCAGAAGGAGAAGGTCAGCAAGATAAGAGTCACAGTCTTTTTCTTTTGTAATCTAATCACAGAAGTAATACACCCCCCCCCCGCCCCGTTACTGCTGCCATAATCATTTCAGTCTAAGAAAATGCAAAGGAAATTAATATCATTAGTATTTCTCATTCTGTTGGTTAGAAGCAAGTTATTAGGTCCAACCTAAATTCAAGAGGAGGGGATTATCCAAAGATGTGATTATCTGGAAGAATGAACACTATGGGAGCCATGTCAGAAGCATCCTTCCACACACCCTTTTTAGATGAGCTAAAATTTTAAAGTACTGACAATCCGAAGGGCTAGCAAGGGAGCAAAGCAACAGCACTTTCATACACTGCTGGTGGGAATGCAGAATGTTACAGCCACTCTGGAAAACTGAGTTTCCTAAAATGTTAAACATATACTATGTGACCCAGCAATTCCACTTCTAGATATTTATCCTAGAAAAATGAAAATTTACATTCACACAAAACACGTACCAAAGGTATAAAGCAGCATTGATAATCGCCCAAAGCTGGAACCAGTCCAAATGTCCCTGAATGGGTAAATGGATAAACAGATTGTGGTATCCAGCGCTATCCAGCAGAAGAGAACGAAATGAACTCCTGATGCATGCAACAACATGGATGAGTCACAAATGAATTATTCGAAGTGAAAGAACTCAGTCCCCAAAGGTTACATACTGTATGATTTCATGTATAGGTCATAGGACATTTTGGAAAAGGCAAAAATAAATCAATAGAGAACAGATCAGTGGTTGCTAGGGTTAGGGACAGGGGGAGGAGTCTGAATACAAATTAGCCAGGAATAGTATATTTGACAATAAAAAAAGCACAGAGGTGGTTTCTGAACCTGAAGAGGAAGAGAGGGTACCCAGACACTATAAGGAATCTTCATGGGCGCTGACTAGACAATAAACACTGACTAAACAATAAATACGTCTTCTCTACCTGGTCTAAATCTTCATCAGTATATCACCATGCATTACATGAACGCATGAAATTGTTGATGTACTCAAAAATAAAATTGTTTCTAAAGACAGGGGCCATGCAAAAAAAATATCTGCCAGGACAGTTGCACATCCTAGATAGATACTTCTCCTTGACTGAAGCAGAGCACATTTGCTGGGACCAGTGAGACACCAACTTTATTCCATCAGGGAGGGCTCCTTAAGTCCATAGAGATTTTGTACTAGGGAAAGATTTAATCTTCTAGACATTTGAGAAGTGAATATATATTTTTGTAATAGACATAGAAAAGGGTAGAGACAGCAATAGTGAAGAGTTGAAAATAACAGTTGCATTTATTGCATGCTAACTACATACTAGGTATGAAGTGCTTTGCCCGTATTAATTAATTTAATCCTCCCAACAATCCCAAAAGGCAGATACCATTATTATGCACACTTTACAAATGAGGAAATTGAAGCAAGGAGAAGTTATACAAAATAACACAGCTAATAAGGATTTGAGATCAGGAAGACTTGGCCCCAGAGCCATGTTCTTAATTCTTCTTCTGTGCTTCCTTTGCAATGTAAGAACCCAAACGGGAAATTGGTATTGTTAGTATTCCTTATGTACCAGCCATGGTGCAATAGGTTTTATAATCAAAACCATTTATCATCCTCATTATAGCCCTAGTGGTGGAACCAGGTTGCTATTCCTTTTTTTACGGAAAAAGGAAACCAAGGGACAGAGATTTCATACCATGTTCCATGTTATACTGTTTGGTGATAGTTTCAGAATTTGAACCCAGGCCTGTCTTTGAACGTTCTTGTCTTCCTATTCTGGAATACTAAAGTCTGGGGGATGAGGGGACGGGGGCAGTGAGGGAGGACTTACTTGCCCTCATTGATTCTCACAGAAGGCTGGAATTAAAACTGTCTAGGAAATCCTCAGGTAACTTTAGGAAATTTTACAGATAGAGTTTCCTTGCCAGCATATCTAGGGAAAGGTGACAGTCAAATAAGTGGGAGTCACAACTACATTATGACTCTTCAAGGGGAAGGATTTTAGAAACATAGAACAAGATCTTGCCCCATTATAGACGGGAAGGAGGACTTGCAGATTCAAAAACATGTAGTATCCGCACGCTGATTCTAAGAACCTAGAAAACCAAGAATATCTACCTTGAAAAATAGAGATCTGCCCACCCAGGGCCTTGTGTAAAATCCTATGTGAGTAAAGACTAAAATCCATTCTTCAGGCAGCAAAGATTACTTTGGGACCCAGAAAAATGTTGAAGGAGAAGTAAAATGGGGGGTAAAGAACATCTCCCACAGACCATTGCTCAGAGAAGCTCCAAGGTCAACTGTTGCCTGAGCTTACAGAGCAAAACTCTTCATTGCCTAATGGCTAGGTAACCTCATTCCGCTCTATGTATATCAGTATAAGAACATTTGTAACTGAAAATCATAATTTGTCATAAATAGGCACCAAAGAGCTTACTCAGAAGAGAGGTCCTAAATTTGTAATAACCATGGAAACATCCTTTATAAAACCTCAAACTTAAAAGGATATAAAATAATTCATAGAAATTATTATATATACATGAATTGTATATAATTATATGAATTTTAAATTATATATATGAATATGAATATATATAATATGAAAAAAAAATATATATATATGAATGTCTTGAATCTAGCTGAGCCCCGTAGCACTTATCTTCAAATTCAGACACGCCACAAATGAGAAAAACACTGCAAAAATTTGGGTATGGTAAGGGCTTCAGCTCGAGTGTGGATTTTTGATTACCTCAGACAATCCGCACAGGGGAGATGCTATGTATTTGTGAAAAAATATGTTAAGAGCTTCAGCAGAATTTATCTTAGAGTTCACACAGTGAACTTACAGATGAGTGGGTTGTGGATGGCAGAAGTATAAAAATATTTGCAATCATGAAAGTGGCCACGGGATTCCCAGGGAAAATGGTGGACTAGGAGAATCTTGCGTTCACCTTGTCCCATGGACACACCAGGGCAACATCTGCATCTATGCAGCTAACTCTGTATATGACCTGAAGACTGACAAACATATCTTTCACAGCTAGTTGTAGAGGGAAAGCCACGTGGAAAAGGGTAGAAGGGACAGAGATGTGGTCAGGAACCAAGCCTCCAGCCTGACTAGCTATAAATGAGAAGGACACCACAAACACAGGAACAAGGGGATCAGACTGTACACTGGGAAGCCCTGGACCGGAGGACCCACACTGAGATGACTCCCTATCGTGTCTGGCTTTGGAAATCAGTAGGGCTTAACTCCAGGAGCTTTAGAAATTGGTGCAGCTTAATTCAGGGAGAGCAAAAGGAGAACATGAAGTCCCCTCCTTTAAAGAGCCAGCAAGCTAAGTAACTCAGCCTGGGGTAAAGCACAGAAACAGTAGTTTGAAAAGTGCCTGGGATACAGGTGAAGGAGATTTATGGACTCATCTTAGAATGTGTGCCAGATTCTAAGGATCTGCAGCTTTCTCCAGGAACAAAATCGCTCGCAGGTACCATTTTTTTCTGCCCTCCCCCAGCCTAGGTAGATGGATGCTTATAGAAGCCAGCTCTAACACTCTCCATCCACTGCTACCTTGCCTGTGCTGGATGCCCTGCCCCAGCATTCCTGTACGCACCCGCCCTACCCAACCTGCCTGACTGGGTAACCATTCTTCTGAAGTGGCTTCTGCCCTGCCACATCTAGCAGGCATGCCTGGCCAGGACTAGCAGCACTCCAAAGTGACTCCTGCCCTAGGAAAGGGAGGAGATAACCCCAGATACCAGTACATCTGTAGTTTCTGCCCTTCCATGCACCTTCAGCTATGGCAGAGAAGCTAATTGCTGACAACTAGGTTGAGTGCTGACCCCACCCACCAAAGAGCCCATGGCGGCAGCAGCTGGGCCTCTCAGCAGTAAGGTGAGTAAACCCTACTCAGTGCACCCATAGCAGACAAAGTTGGTCATCGCAACTATGTGAGATGAAGGCAATCATGCCTCGGCCACAACAGAAAGGTGCCTGCAGCCCACCCAGGGCACACCCCTGGAAAGCCTGGTCCTGGTGACCAGAAGGGATTGTGCTATAGGACACCATGGGAACTTCTATACAGGGGCACTACTTTCAAAACTAAGATGTAGCTGACATACCTAGTATGTAGAAACAAACACAGAGTGTCAAACAAAATGAGGAGACAAAGGAATAGGTCTCAAATGAAATCACAAGACAAAATCATGGACGAACTAAATGGACTAGAGATAAGCAATAAACCCAATAAAGAGTTCAAAGTAATAGTCACAAAGATACTCCGTGGACTTGAAAAAAGAGGGGATAGAAAATATAAGAACCAGAGTTGAAGCATACAATAGCTGAAATGAAAAAATATACTAGAGAGAATCAACAGCAGATTCAAGGATGCAGAAGAATGGATCAGTGATCTGGAAGACAGGGTAATAGAAAGCAACTAAGCCAAACAGCAAAAAATAAAAAATAAGAAATGAAAATAAGTGACATCATCAAACATAATAAAATTCACAATATGAGGATCTCAGAAGGAGAAGAGAGAGACAATAGTGCAGATCTGAAGAAACAATAGCTGAAAACTTCCCTTATTTGGGGAAGGGAACAGACATCCAGGTCAAGGAAACAGAGACCCTAATAAGAAGCCAAGGAGGTACATGCCAAGACACATAATAATTAAAATGGCAAAAAGTAGTGATAAAAAGAGAATCTTAAAAGCAGCAAGAAAAAGGAAAACAATTACATGTAAGGGAAACCCCATAAGTCTATCAGCTTATTTTTTACCAAAAACTTTACAGGCCAGAAGATACTGGCATGATATATTCAAAGTTATAAAAGTAAAAAATCTGCAACCAAGAATACTCGACTCCAGAAGGTTAGTATTCAGAATCGAAGGAGAGATAAAGAGTTTCCCAGACAAAAGTTAAAGGAGTTAATCATTGCCAAGCTAGCCTTACAAGAAATGTTAAAGGAACATCTTTAAGTGGAAAGACAAGATCACAACTAGTAGAAAATCATGAAAGGAAAACAATTCATAGGTAAAAGCGAACATATTGTAAAGGTAGTAGATCCATCACTTACAAGCCAGTATGGAGGTTAAAACACAAAATTAGTAAAGTCAATTATAGCTACAAAAATTAGTCAAGGGGTACACAAAATAAAAAGATGGGGCACCTGGGTGGCTCATTCAGTTAAGCATTCGACTCTTGATTTTGGTTTGGGTCATGATCTCGGGGTTCTGAGATCGAGCCCTGCATCACTCTCTGCGCTGAGCATGGAGCCTGCTTGGGATTTTCTCTCCTTCTCTCCTGCCCCCTCCCCACTCATATTCTCGCTCGCTCTCTTGCTCTCTCTCTCAAAATAAACATTTTTAAAAAAGATTTAAAACATGACATACATAAAACATGGATGGGGTAGCAAAATTTTAGTGCTTTTAGAATGTTGTTCAAACTTAAGTGGCCAACTTATTATAGACTGTTATCTACATAGGGTGTTATAAATGAATCCAGTGGTAACACCAATTAAAAACCTAAAATACATACACACAAAAAAGTAAAGAGAAAGGAATCCAAGGCTATCACTAAGTCACAAGAGAGGCGAACAAGAGGAAAGGAAGAGAAAAGAACTACAAAAACAACCCTCCCAAAAAAGTTAAATGGCAATAAGATATTTTAATAACTTCAAATGTAAATGAACTATACATGCAAATACACATGTACACATACATATATAAGTATGTGTATATATATATTTAGAAAACATTACATTAAAAACGTTTTAAAAAAACATAAATGGACTAATTGCTCTAATCAAAAGATACAGGGTGACTGAATGAATAAAAACACAAGACCCATATATGTGCTGCCTACAAGAGACTCAATTCAGACCTAAAAACACATACGGACTGAAAGCGAAGGGATGGAAAAAGATATTCCATGCAACAGGGGGAAAAAGCAAGCCAGTGTAGCAATACTTACATTGGAAAAAAATAGATTTTAAAAACTGTCACAGGAGACAAATAAGGACATTACATAATAATAAAGGGATCAATTCAGCAAGAAGATATAGCAATTGAAAATATCCATGCACCCAACATAGCAGCACCTAAATACGTAAAGCAAATAGTAACAGACATAAAGGGAGAAACTGACAATAATACAATAGCAGGGGACTTTAACACTCCACTTCCATCAACAGATAGAGGATCCAGACAGAAAATTAATAAAGAAACAGTGGCTTTGAAAGACACATTAGACCAGATGGACCTGATATACACAGAACGTTCTATCTAAAAACAGCAGCATACTATGTGCTAACTAATTTGGATGGAAGTTAAAAAAATAAAATAAATAAAAATAAAATTAAATAAATAAGTAAGTAAATAAATAAAAACAGCAGCATACACATTCTTTTCAAGTGCACACGGAACGTTCTCCAGGATCGATCACATTTTAGACCACAAAATAAGTTTCAATAAATTTAAAGACTGAAATCGCATCAGGCATATTTGCTGACCAAAATGATATGAAATTAGAAAACAATTACAAGAAAAAAAATACTGGAAAAACACAAACACATGGAGACTAAACAACATGCTACTAAACAACCAATGGGTCAATGAAGAAGTCAAAGAGGAAATTTAAAAAAAAATACACACACCTGGAGACCAACGAAAATGAAAGCACAAGGTCCAAAATCTTTGGAACACAGCAAAAGTAGTTGTAAGAGAGAAGGTTATAGCAATACAGGCCTACATAAAGAAATAAAAATCTCAAATAATCTAACCTTACAGAACAAACAGAACCAAAGTTAGTGAAAAGAAGGAAATAATAAAGATTATGGTGGAAACAAATGAGACAAAAAAAAGAAAAAAAAAATCAATGAAACCAGAACTAGTTCTTTGAAAAGATAAACAAAATTGATAGACATTTATCCAGATTCATTAAGAATAAAAGAGAGAAGGGGCACCTGGGTGGCTCAGTCAGTTGAGTGTCCAACTCTTGATTTTGACTCAGGTCATGATCCCAGTGTTGTGGGATCGAGCCCTGTGTCAAGCTCCTTGCTGAGTGTGGAGACTGCCAAAGATTTTCTCTCTTGGGGCTTCCTGGGTGGCTCAGTTGGTTGAACATCTGACTTCAGCTCAGGTCATGATCTCACGGTTCGTGGGTTCAAGCCCTGTGTTGGGCTCTGTGCTGACAGCTCAGAGCCTGGAGCCTGCTTCAGATTCTGTGTCTCCCTCTCTCTCTGTCCCTCCCCGACTTGTGCTTTCTCTCTCTCTCAAAAATAAATAAACTTTTTAAAAGAAAGATTCTCTCTCTCTCTCCCTCCCTCTGCCTCCTCCCCAACTTGCGCTCTAAAATTAAAAAAAAAAATTTAAATTAAGAATAAAAGAGAGAGGAGCACCTAGGTGACTCTGTCGGTTAAACGTCCAACTCTTGATTTTGGCTCAGGTCATGAGTTTGAGCCGCACATTGGGCTCTGCACTGAGTGTGGAGCTTGGTTGGGATTCTTTCTCTCTCCCTCTCTGTCTCTCCACCGCTTTCTCGCTCTCTCTCAAAATAAATAAACTTAAAAAATGAATAAAAGAGAGAGAACTTCAATAAAATCAGAAATGAAGAAATAGCAACACTACAAAATATAATTATGACACTAATATAAAATTATATGCAAAAAATTGGGTGTCCTACAAGAAATTCCTAGAAACATATAATCTTCCAAAACTGAATTTGGAAAAAATAGGAAATCTAAACAGACTGATTACTAGTAACAAAATTGAATTGGCAATCCAATCACTCCCCGCAAAAAGTCAAGGACCAGATGGCTTCACAGGTGAATTCTGCCAAATATTTAAAGAACAGTTAGTACCTATTCTTCTCAAACTGTTCCAAAATCTAGAAGAATAAGGAAAACTTCTAAATTCATTCTATGAGACCAGCATTACCCAGATACCAATACCAAAGACACTGCAAAAAAGAAAACTACAGGCCAATATCCCTGATGAACATAAATGTAAAAATCCTTAACACAACAATAGTAGCAAACCAAATTCAACAACATATTTAAAAGGATCATTCACCACAACCAGGTAGGATTTATTCTGGGGATGAAAGGGTGATTCAATTCTTGCAAAATCAACACGATACATCACATTAACAAGAGGAAAGAAAAGAACCACATGATCATCTCAATAGATGCAGGAAAAGCATTTGACAAAACAACATCCATTTATGATAAAAGCTCTTGACAAAGTGGATTTAGAGGGAACATACCTCAACATAATAAAGGCCATTATGACAAGCCTACAGCTAACATCATATTCAATGGTGAAAAACTGAAACCATTGCCCCTAAGATCAGGAACAAGATAAGGATGTCCATTCTCACCACTTTTATTTAACATAGTACTGGAAGTTCTAGCTGCAGTAATCAGACAAGAAAAAGAAATAAAAGGCAACCAAGTTGGTAAGGAAGAAGTAAAACTTTCACTATTTGCAGAGGACATGATACTATATATAGACATCCCTAAAAACTCCACCAAAGGAGCGCCTGGGTGGCTCAGTCAGTTAAGTGTCTGACTTCAGCTCAGGTCACGATCTCGCGGTCTGTGAGTTCGAGCCCCGCGTCAGGCTCTGGGCTGATGGCTCGGAGCCTGGAGCCTGTTTCCAATTCTGTGTCTCCCTCTCTCTCTGCCCCTCCCCCGTTCATGCTCTGTCTCTCTCTGTCCCAAAAATAAATAAAAAAAAAAAAGTTGGAAAAAAAAAAAAAAAAGATGGACAGAGAACCTGAGTAGACATTGTTCCAAGAAGACATCCAGATGGCCAGACACATGAAAAGATACTCATTATCACTAATTATCAAAGAAATGCAAATCAAAACTAATGAGGGGCACCTGGGTAGCTCAGCCAGTTAAGTATGTGACTCTTGATTTCAGCTCAGGTCATGATTTCACAGTTCATGAGATCAAGCCCCACGCTGGCTCTGCACTAGAAGCATGGAGCCTGCTTGGGATTCTCTCTCTCTCTCTCTCTCTCTCTCTCTCTCTCTCTCTGCCCCTTCCTCACTCATATGCACCCTCTCTCTCAAAACAAATAAACATGAAATAAGTAATAAAACATTCTATTTAAAAAAACTACGGTGAGGGACACCTGGGTGGCTTAAGTCAATTGAACAACTGACTTCCACTCAAGTCATGATGTCACGGTTCATGAGTTCAAGCATCATATCGGGCTCACTGCTATCAGATCCTCTGTCCCCCCCCTCTTTCTGCCCCTCCCCTGCTCATGCTCTCTTTCTCTAAAATAAAACTAAAACAGTAAAAAAAAAAAAAAAAAACAAAAAACAAAAAAAAAAAACAAACAAACAACTACAATGAGATATCACCTCCCACCAGTCAGAATAGCTAGTATCAAACAGACAAGAAATACAAGTGTCGTTGAGGAGGCAGAGAAGAAAGAATCTTCATACACTCTGAGAATGTACTTTGGTGCAACCACTGTGGAAAACAGTATGGAGGTTCCTCAAAAAATTAAAAATAGAAATACCTTATGATCCAGTGATTCCACTACTGGGTATTTACCTAAAGAAAACAAACACTAATTCAAGGGGCAGCTGGGTGGCTCAGTCAGTTGAGTGTCTGACTCTTGATTTCAGCTCAGGTCATGATCTCACAGTTCAGGAGTTCGGGCCCTACATCCAGCTCTATGCTGACAGTGTGGAGCCTATTTGGGATTCTCTCTCTCTCTCTCTCTCTCTCTCTCTCTCTGCCCCTCCCCTGCTCATGCTTGCTTTCTGTCAAAATAAATAAACTTTTTAAAAAACCACGAATTCAAAAAGATATGTGCATCCCTATATTTATTGTAGCGTTATTTACAATAGCCAAGATATGGAAGCAATCCAAGTGCCCATGGATAGATGAACAGATAAAAAAAGATGTAGTATATATATACACAATGGAATATTACTCAGCCATAAAATAGAATGAAATCTTGCCATTTGCAACATGAACGGACCCAGATGGTATTATGCTCAATGAAATAAATCAGAGAAAGACAAATACCATATGATTTCACTTACATGTGGAATCTAAAGAATAAAACAAACAGCAACAAGAAAAACCCCAAAGACTCTTAATTACAGCAAACAAATTGGTGGTTGCCAGAAGGAAACTGGTTGGGAGGATGGGTGAAATTGGTGAAGGGAATTAAGAGGTACAAACGTACAGTTAGATAAATAAGCTGTAAAGATGAGAAGTACAACATAGGGAATATAGTCAATAATATCGTAATAACATTGTATGGTGACAGTGACTACACTTGTCTTGGTTAGCACTGAGTTTTTTTAAATGGTATCATTAGAGGGAAGTGCTATACAGAAAGCAACTTGTGTAGTACCACATAGCTGGCCCTCTCTCCCAGCCTCCCCTCACTCCCTTTTTTTTTAAACATTTTTTTAATTTGAGAGAGAGAGAGAGAGAGAGAGAGAGAGAAGGGGAGTTTCAAGCAGGCTCCATGTTCAGCACAGAACCTGGCATGGGTCTCGATCTCATGAACCATGAGATCATGACCGGAGCTGAAATCAAGAGTCAGATGCTCAGCCAACTGAGCCACCCAGGCGCCCCCCTCTCCACCAGTTCCAAATACAATTTTATCACATCCCTACATTTGGGATACTG
Source organism: Panthera leo (assembly GCF_018350215.1). Taxonomy (NCBI): domain Eukaryota; kingdom Metazoa; phylum Chordata; class Mammalia; order Carnivora; family Felidae; genus Panthera; species Panthera leo. The sequence continues at coordinate 31,303,013 of NC_056686.1, forward strand.
AGCGAAGCTTTGCTTAATTTAATCCTATTATTCTAGGGAAATGAATTGCAACCCTCCAAATGAATTTATGTGATCCTGATATTCATTTAATTCCAAATATTGTTAACCTCCCAGCCAGAAAGTCCTCAGAGCCACTTTAGGCACTTGCTCTTAAAATGTCCAGAGCTTCAGTTACCCATTCAAATGGACTTAAATTCAACCATGAATTGTCCTTGACAGTCTAATTGGATGGATATATTTAGTAAATGTTCCTGCATTGAAAGCCATTCACGCATGTAAGAGGCATTCGTGGAGTGCCAGTCCTGGGCCAGGCAATCTGATGGGTAAAGGCTGGCCTACTCATTCCCCCTCCGTGCACCCCTCTGTGTGGTCTGGAAATGCCTGTCCTCTCTGTGAGTCAGCTGAGGTTGGCAAGCACGAGGCAGGTCACTTGGTGCATTCTGGAATTTCAATAAGAATGGTCATTTTTGCAGACATCAATGAGATCACTTAAAGCAGGATTTCCTTTATGCATCTTCTAGGACTGACTAGAACTCAGATTTCATGGAAGGCGCTCAGGATAGCAGAATAAAGTATGGATGGCCTAGAAAATTAGGTAGAGGTCTGTGACTTAAAGCAGTGAATAAGGAATCACTTAAGGTGATTTATCCCAGATGTGGAATAAACAACATTGGATGTTTCGGGTAGAAAATTTGGCAGAGACATTAACATTACTTAGAAAGTGTGTGACAGCAGGAAGTGCTCACAAGGAGTTGCCTCTTTCAGTCATAGACTGATGGAGACCCAGCTCAGCAGCTTACGATAGGAAAGGACAGGATTTCCCTAGAAAAAACTATAGAAAACGAGGAAATTTGTAGTATAGAATATAGTATTTATTCAAACCAACACTATTGCTTCTAGGAGAGAAAGAGTGCTATGAAGATAGAAAGGTCATAGTTATTCCAAGGGTTCTGAAAAGCACAGAGACCATGAACCAGAGGCCAATCTGCTGTCAGGTTACCAGCTTCCCCTCTTGGTGGTTCTAGGACCTTACAGTAGTTACTTGGCATCACTGACCCCCACTTCCTGTCTTTCTAGTTCGGGTTCCCTGATACCCACATTCTAATAATTCTTCAGTCTCACTGGGATTTCCAGGACCGGACACGCACGACTTTCCACCAACTAGTCTTCCCCTCCTGTCTCCACTTTCTACCTTTCCCGGCATAGATTCCACGGTCTTTTTGAAGAACTTCAACCTTTTCTCTCCCCTCTCCACCCATCATACTAATCTAGGAAATCTCCAGCCTTGATAAACCCAACTCTGACTTCTGGGCCTGTACTCAAGCAGCTGATCAGTGCCGGAGAAAGGCCCACAGAACAATGACTGCCTTCGCTTTACCTCCCCGACTACAGATGTGGGGAGTAAGTACCACACGCGACATAAACCGATTTGCCTCTTACCATCCCTTTAAATATTTAGTGGGGGTAATCTCCTTTCCTGGAAGGGAGTCCAACAGACCTGTAACTTTTCTTCTCTTAGCAAACAGACAGTCCTACCCTCATTTTTGGTCCCAAACCCAGTCTGGCTACAGTGACAAGAATGTCCAGACGTGACCTGGCGTGGAGCCTTCCCACCTGCCCCAGGTGGGAACGGCTTCTGGTAGGAAGCTTGCGGTGGGAAAGGGCTTCATCACTGTGCTCTCTCCTCTCTTCCCGCTCACCTCCTCCCCTATCCATTAATCACTGTTGGGGACCCATTAGAGTGTAAGGTCGGAGGAGGAGGTGAAGGAGGAAGAGGAGGAGGAATAAAAGTAGTATGTGAATGAGTGCTCTTGAAAACTGGTCTCAAGCCCTTGGGTGCAAGTTGGCTCTCCGGTTGCTTCTGGTAGATGAAGAAAGCCAATGCTCTTGTGGTGCTCTGTTACTCAGAGGTTTCACATCACTGACACGTTTCTTCTTCGGTGAGCTGGACTCTGGAACGCACTTCTGTTCAGGTGGCCGTTTATGATTCCTTCCTCAGCCCTGGCACCACGTCTCAGCCTCTGTCCGCCAAGGTCTCCTCATCCCGCTAGACAGTGCCGTTGATGGAGACCCAAGGCAACACTACGACAGCTCCTCTCTAGCTTCTGGCACAGGAAACATTTGTATCTTCTTGCCTGGGCACATTCAGGCATGGGATCTGCCCCAGGGCAGCAAGATGCCCGTCAGACAGACCCCCTCCAGCCCTCCAGACTTCCACATCCACAGGCCGCTGCACTGGGCATCCCCTTTTCCCAGGCGCCCCCCAGCCTCTTTGCTCCCGGCTTAGGTGGGTGCTTTTGAAGCCCCCTTCACTAGGCTGAGATTCCAGAGTGGCATCCTCCCACTCAGCTGCCAAAGAGGAGGGAGGACCCTCAGCTTGGCATCGGCAACATTGCCCTGAAGAAGACCCTTCACACGTCTCCTCTCTGCCTCCATTGTCTGGCAGAAGGTATGAGTTCTGGAAAAGATCCTTAGGTCACATTCTTTGTAGGTCTTCATAGGGCGACTTGGGCCCTCACTCTGGGATCTCCCGTCTTGCATCAGCTGTATCTTGTTGCCAAGTCAAGACTTCAACTTTAACAACTGGGTTCACTTAGCAGAGGCCTCAGCAACGCCCTCCCCTCCCCGCCCCACAGGAATCCTACAGTTCACCCATCAGCGTGTTGCCGGCTTTCCAAGACAACTGGAGAGTCGGGGCAAAGGTGCCTGAATTGCAGGGCTCTCTCCGCCCGCTTAGCAGCTGGCTAACCTCGGGCAACTTATTTAACTTCTCCGTGCCTTAATTTCCCCATCTGCAGAATGGGCTCAAAACGGCACCTACTTCTCAGCGGTAGGAGGGTGAAACGAGTGGACGCTAGCAAAGTGCTTAGAAGGCCACCTGCCGTCTAGGGCGCCCTCGGTGCCAGCTGTTACTACTCTCTGCCCTTTCTGGCAAGCAGGTGCAACTCCTCGCTGTCTCCTGATGGCTTTCCCTCCTTTGACCGAAAGAATAAGACAACCGGAAAGGGAAGCCCTCCTCTTCCGGCCACCAAATCTACCGGCGTGCCTGCATCCGTGCGGATATTGTTTCCTTCCTCTGCCCGTTGAAACTATCCCTGCCAACCCCCCACCCCGCCCCAACCTGTGCTCGAGACGCCACCCCGTTTCCCTTCAGGGACTTGACCCCCCCCCCCCCCCATTTCCAGTGCATGCAGAGAGAACTTTTAGAACAAGATCCCAAACAAACAAACAAACAAAAACCACAACCACAACAACAAATCCCAAGCCCTTCCTCGACCCTGCATCCCTCGGCAGGCTCTGCAGAATGGAGGGAGGAAGAAAGGAGAGAGCCCCCCATCTCTGCCATGGGGTTACTGAGAAAAGAATGACCTAATAAACAACGTCAAGTCCTGAGCACAGCACCTAGCCTACAGCAAGCGCATAAACGTTAGCTAGTGTTCTTGGTGCTATTATTATGGTAAACTTTCCTGCAGTGCTTGCTGCCAGAAGGGAATCTCTTCAAAAGCCATTTTTAGGCAACAATTAGGAATCCAAATCCGAGGTACAATTCACGTAAGTCACTTCAATATTTCCCTATATTGTAGCCTCATCCCGCTTGATCAACCAGACGCCTTTGTCTTCTGCCTGCCGGCTGGCAAGTTCTAATGGGCTCGCGCTCTCCCTCTTAATATTTTTTTTCATTAACGTGTCCGCCAGTCTCTCCTGACCAGGAGAAAACGCTTGGGCACAAAAGTAGAGGCCCTTAGGGACAAGTCCCCCCTCCAGGTTGGGGCCACCCTCCCTGCTATCTCGGCCCCAGCACGGGGACAGCCACCGTGACCTGGGTGGTCTGGGCGGAGGCGTCGAGGCCCCCAGGATTAGCGGGTTCCCGGCCTATATTTTGGGGTGCCGGCAGAGCAATCCCACCTGGAGGCTCCTAAAGCCCGTGTGGCACGACCCCCCTCCCCCACAACTCCGATACCTGCCCCGCTAGGTTTTCTCAGGCCTACGTGGAGAAACCTTCCGACTCCGTTCAAATCGAATCCAAAGCCATTCAAACCAGAAGGAGCTGAGAAATTACATTCAAGATAAGCTCTCCGAGTGCCCTCTCCTGCCCCAGGCAAGGAGCAACCTAGTGCGGAGTGAGCAGAATTCTAGGAAAGGAAGCAGGGTGGGGGGGGGGGGCAGGCCAGCACTCACCTGCACAGACTGAAAGCTTGGGGGGCGTTTTCGGCTGAGCCAGGGTTACACCTACCGCCCCAGGCTGCCTCCCTTAAAAGTGAGAAGGGCTCTACTCACCACACCTGGGTTTCTTGCCACCTTTAGGGAGTTCCTTGATTGGGTCCGGTCACCTCTGGCCTGATCATTCCATCACCTTGATTCGATTGCAGGTGAAATCTCCCCCAGCATACCAGTGATGGTGGGAGCTCACCGGATTATTTTAAATCCACTGAACTCATTTCCTTTAACTGTCCAGTGCCGGCTAGGTTCAAGTGAAAGGCAGGGCGCCTCTGTTCCCCGGGTAAGGCCACAAGATGCAGGCGCTCTGAGGAGTCATGGGCATGTCAACTCCAAGCCCCTGACTAACCGCTTCCAATCACATGACTGAAGTTGCCTACTGTCCCCTGTTTGGATACAAAAAGTCCCTATTTGGGGCACCTGGCTGGCTCAGTCGGTTAAGCTTCTGACTTCCGCTCAGGTCATGATCTCTCATTTCGCAAGTTCCAGCCTCGCATGGGGCTCTGTGCTGATGGCTCAGAGCCTGGAGCCTGCTTCGGATCCTGTGTCTCCTCTCTCTGTCCCTCCCTGCTCACGCTCTGTCTCTGTCTCTGTCTCTCTCAAAAATAAACATTAAAAAAAAAAAGAAACAAAAAGTCCCTATTTTACCTCTCTGATCATTCCTTTCATCTTAAAACACTCTCTTGCCGTGGGCCCCATGACACCCCGTGCTCCTGGGTTTCCTTCTGCCTCTCAGGGTGCTCATCTCCAGTCCGCTTGGTGGACTCCTCAGTCTGTCTGGGGCCATAAATGCTGTTCCTTGCTCCTAGGTGCTGTCCCTCCTCCCTTAATATCCCTTTTGAAGGGTATATGTTTGCAGACACCTCTCAAATGGCACGCATTGCTCAGTTCTCTCTCTGAGCTCCTGGAGGACACCCAAATGTCAACCCATGTCCTACAGTGCACTTGATTCTTAATAGCTCAAAGCTAGCACCCTCCACCTGCCCATTCTTTGTCCCGTCAGACAAACCTGCTCTTTTTTTTTCTTAATTTTTATTTATTCTTGGGAGAGAGAGAGAGAGAGAGGGAGGGGCAGAGAGAGAGAGGGACAGAGAGAGAATCCCAAGCAGGCTCCATACTGTCAGCACGGAGCCCGATGTGGGGCTTGACCTCGCGAACCGTGAGATCGTGACCTGAGCCGAAACCAAAGTCAGACACTTAACCGACTGAGCCAGCCAGGTGCCCCTCACCTGCTCTTCTAATCTTCCCCATCCACCCTGCTGCCTAAGCCAGAAACTCGAGTGCTAAGCTTACCTCTCCCTGTATCTCGCTCCCAACGAGTCAGTAAGTCCTGCCCATTCTGCCTCCTTAATTCATCTCAGATGGCCCCCTCCATCCTCACCCCCGGCACAGCGGAGACCAGTCTAGATTCTGTGCGATAGCTTCTTCCCTGCACTCCTTGCTTCCTCCTTCGGTGTAGTCCACACGCGGGATCTGAGCAGTGTTTCTAAAACGTGATTGTAGCCATGCCTTTCTCCTTCTCAAAAGCTTTCCGAGCCTCCTACATTTCACGGGATAAAGTCCACTCTCTGTAAGGTGGCTTACGGAGCCCCACCAGGAGAGACCGCAGCTCAGCTCTTCGGCATCTCTCTTGCAGAAACTCCCTAAAACCTCCACTGGCAATGACCGTGTCACTACAGAGTGCTCTCTCGATGCCAGATCTTCTTCTGTGTCGTTTCTTTTCCCCGGATGTTGCTGCCATAACAACCCCACGTCTTTAGCTCTGCTAATTCTGCACCTCTCTCCCCACCCCACCCTTAATTTTGGGGCCCAGGCAAGGACTCCTGATGTGATCTGGCCACAGTGCGGCCTCCACTCCAGCCACGTGCGTCCCGCTCTCAGTCTCCTTATAGGTGTCCCCTGGGAAGTCTCTGTCTCTTTCCAGAGCCACCGAGTCTGGCTTGGCACCCTTCTATGTGCTTCCATGGCACCCTGGGCCTCCCCTATCGGCAATTTTCACAGGGGTTTCTGATGACCTTTTGCTCGTGTCCCGTCAGATGGTAACCATTTTGCGACCACAGAGGGCTGTTGTCCTGCTGGCTCTGTTTTTCTGGAGAGCCATGATGAATACGGTCTATTAGGAGTTCAGGAGTTCATGCACACACATACAGACAGAAATAGGACAGGGTTCACTGATAAAGCAGAGGTTCTGCTCCAAGGTGGGAGGCTTAGTACTCCTATCACCTCCCGCTTCTGCCCTGAATCAGAGGAATAAAAGAAAAAAATATTTTTTTAAAGTTTTTATTTATTTATTGTGGGGGAAAGAGAGAGCAAGCACAAGTGGAGGAGGGCAGAGAGAGAAGGAGGGAGAGAGAGAGAGAATTCCAAGAAGACTGCACCATCAGCACAGAGCCTGACGAGGGGTTTGATCTCACGAACCGCGAGATCATGACCTGAGCCCCAACCAAGAGCCAGAGGCTTAACTGCCTGAGCCATCCGGCCTTTCTTCCTCTGGAAGACCCTCAGAAATGGCTACTATTGGTATCTTGGTTTAAAGAAGAGGTGCTCAGGGGCACCTGGGTGGCTCAGTCGGTTAAGCCTCTGGCTCTTGGTTGGGGCTCAGGTCATAATCTCACGGTTTCGTGAGTTCAAGCCCCGCATCAGGCACCATCTGGCAGCACAGAGCCTGCTTGGGATTCTCTGTCTCCTCTCTCTCTGCCCCTCCCCTACTTGTGCTGTCTCTGTCTCTCTCAAAAACTTAAAAAAAATTTTTTTTTTAAATCTATTATAATACTGGGAACCAAGAAGGGGTTTCCTTGATGGACCAGAGACGATTAGGAATCCCTGAAAGCCAGAGCTAGATTGGCTAACAGGGACACATCAGCGACAAAGATGAGTACATGAGAATCCCACACATTTGAGGAATTCTAAAATCATAAAAGAAAGAGGCACAACGGAGACAGAAGGGGTGGTTGTGGCTTCTGTCATTACATCCACGTCCCCTTATATGCCCTTCCCATTTCCCCAAGTGGTCATTTAATGACAAGAGCACAGAACCAGGTGTCCGGATTCTGGTTCTGGGACTGTTCCAAGGCCGTGTGGCCCTGGGCAGCTGTCTATCTCTCTCTGGGCATAGTTTCTTCTTCCTTAAAATGGAGGTAACACGCCTGCCCTGTGACATTCTAGTGGGACAGAGTGAGAAAAGTATGGGAACAGCTAATGCAATGACCAGAGGGAAGCTCTAAACTCTCCTTCATTCCTTCTTCTGCTCCAGGACCTTCTTCCCCGGCTCCCCATACCCAGGCCTGGATGGGAGCTCAGTGGTTTCTCGGTGAGTGGGTCAGTATTGCTTTTCATTTCATGTTCAATCTCTTTCCTTGGCATATGCACCAGGCTTTCTCATGGTAGGGAGGTAAGGGGCTTCTTCTAAATTCCGGCAATGCCTGGACAGGAGCAGAAGGCGCCTGTCAAGGCTCCTTCCAGGATGATAGAGAGTGGCCACCTCCCTTGTGGGCCACCTAGGGCGGACCCTAATGGGCAGAGGGGCCCCCGCCACTCCCTGGAGAGCCCTGTCCTATGACCCACTGCCAGTCTGCCTAGAACTGGTTTTATGAGCTCTGGATTGGGTTCTGCCCACACCATGTCTCTAACTGACTGGTGGGTGATTTGGGACAACCCTCTGGGCCTTTGGTTCTTAATTTGTCAGGTGGAGAAAGCTGTACTCGAGGATCTCAAAAGTGCCTTCCAAGTCAAAATGTTGTAGAATCTTGGACTCTCTTTTGACGGAGTCGGAGTCACAATGGAATCAAGCAAAGAAAGAATACAGAACGCTGAGGCCATCATACAGACCCTCATTTCTCAACTGCGAGCCATGCAGAAGAAGCTGCCTGGCCTCACTCCTGCTCAGCGTCCTCTTCATCGCACTCATCCTGCCCCCTCCCTGCCCCTTGTCCCGCCTCTTGTCCCTGTGACTTCCCTGCCTCTCCAGCCTATGCCTGCCTCGGTCACCAGTTACTCAGACCAACCTGGTTCTCTTCCTACCTCATGCCCAGACCACCTGCCTCCTCTAACGGGTTTCACCCCTTCCCAGTTCCCTGCCTGGGGCCCTTCCACCCTTGCCTGCCCCCCTGCTCCTCCCACCACCCGCCTCCCCCCTCTCTCTGTCACCTGCATCCGCCGCCCCTTCCGACTGGCCCCCCTCTCCTTCCACCCCTCTCCCGTTACCCCTGCCCCTCCTCCTCACCCTACTTCTTCCCCCACCTTCATGGGCCTTGGGCCCAGATAGGCCTCCCCTGCTCCTGCTAGGACATCTGCCCCCAACCAGCCCTCACCAGGCCTGATGATTCCCACACTCCATCATGGAAGCCTCGCGTCCCTCCCAGAACTCCTGGGAAGGTGATGTCCAGCATCCTGGTGACATGGTGAACATGGGGGGCACTGGATGATGACCAGCAGGCACACAACCAGGAGGGGCACTTCCCTCAGGTAAAGGTCTCTTTCCCCCATGTCCTGGTTATCTTGCTGCCTGAGGATAGCAAATGCCTCCATATCCATTCCTTACATCATATAAAAATGAGGATCTTATTATTTTTACTTAAGAGACTCCGCAGGGAATAGAGCTTGGGGAAGATTGCTGAATTCTGATGGTCGTTGTTCATCTCAACACTTAAGTCACAGACACCCACACACACACAGGTATCTGTGCACACCCCCAGGTCCAGGTCACCAGAGATCAGCACGGGAGGTCCAGGCAGCTTTGGCCTGATGATGGTGTGAATGGAATGTTCCGAGATGCTCTGTTTTCCAGCCCTTTTATGCAGTCTGAAAAACTTGGTTCTGATCTCTCAGTTTGCTTCTGTATCATGTTGATTGGTTGAGGTCCATTTGGTCATAGAAGACCTTTCTCCTGGGATAAGGAAACTCTGTTTTCAAGTTTGTTTGTTTGTTTGTTTGTTTGTTTAGAGAGGCAGAGAGGCAGAGAGAGAGAGAGAAAGAGAGAGAGAGAGAGAGAGAGAGAGAGAGAGAGAATCCCAAGCTGGCCCTGAGCCCATCACAGGGCTCAATCCCAAGAACCATGAGATCATGAACTGAGCCAAAATCAAGAGTCAGACACTTAACCAACTGAGCCACCCAGGTGTTCTGAGGAACCTTTTTTTTTTTTTTTTTTTTTTTAACACCAGGAGCAGAGTCAGCTGAGTTAATCATTCTCTTGGGTTCCCAACATGCTTGTATCATTGGCCTGAGAAAGGCCCCTCTCGTGTTCTGTTTATTCACTTTTATGCCCATTTCTCACTTCTTTCCTCATGTAAACACTGCTCAAAATATTTTGACAGGTATGTGTATGTATTCTCACAAAATCTGTGGTGTTATTTTGTGAGCTGTATTTTTAATTTTCATACATGAGATTAGGCACTAGGTTTCATTCTGTTTGCTTTCACCCAGCACTCTATTTTCAGGATGTGCCTACGTGTGTGTGTGTGTGTGTGTGATCTCTGCTTCTAACTTCTGCACTGTCTCCTGCCGAGCTTCTCCCCCAGAGGACACTCATCCATTTCCCCAGGGACAGTCACACACCCCCAACGCTCTGACTCTTCACCACTGTGGACAATTCCAAACCAACCGTCCTTGTATAGGCCCCCTTGTGACGCCATGTGAGAGTTCTCAGGGATGGGTGCCCAGCACTGAGAGCACTGAGTTAAAGAGCCTCATCTTCCATCATTCACAAACAAGTGTTCTTGTTGGGATGAGAAACTGTTCATTTAATGTTATTCATAAAGTGAGTTCAGTAAACTCCTTCTGAGCCATCTATGCCCAAGACCTAGGAAGTGAAATGATTTTATCAAACCTATAAGATGACTTTTGGCCTTTAATAACCAGCCTACATTTCACAAATTTTCCTGGATCTCAGGTGATGGGTTTTTTTTTTAAATCAGTTTCTGGAGTTTCGAGGCAAGTGCACACGCATATGAATCAAGACTGTAGACACTCTACTTGACCGCCAGCACTGGCCAACATTAGCTATGGGTCAATGCCTCATTGTTGGCCTTTATTTACAAAAGAACTGCTTGTTGGACATCTTCTGCAACGTCTTTGCCATTTGTTCTTGTAATTTTGAGTATTACTAATTACAGTAGTTGCTGCTCTATGCCAGTCCATAATGCCTCACACTTTCAGAAGCTGTTGGGATCTTTGGTAAGTTCCTTTTCCTCAAGCAGATTACTTTCCCTGTGTCCCTAATCCTTGTCTGGTTGGTTGGCCAGTCTCCCTTGGTAACTGTCCTCTTTTTTTTTTTTTTTAATTTTTTTTAACGTTTATTTATTTTTGAGACAGAGAGAGACAGAGCATGAATGGGGGAGGGTCAGAGAGAGGGAGACACAGAATCTGAAACAGGCTCCAGGCTCTGAGCTGTCAGCACAGAGCCCGACGCGGGGCTCGAACTCACGGACCGCGAGATCATGACCTGAGCCGAAGTCGGCCGCTTAACCGACTGAGCCACCCAGGCGCCCCGGTAACTGTCCTCTTATACCACCTGGGTTTATGGCTAAACCATGGAAGATGCGGGACTGGTGATGGCCGAGCCGGAAAGAATGCAGGGGCCTGCCCTCAGAGAGACCATGGATGGGGGGTCCTGGGTAACTTCCTTCCAGGTGCACCATCTCATCTGTATCCCGGAAAAATCCAGAAAAGTCCTCTGTGACCACCAAGGCTTTCACATGCTGAGAACGCACCTTTTGCAGGAAGAGGGAAGGTTTACAATGTTTGTATCAAAGCCATGATCTTTTCAAGTGGCCCTCACCCTGAAATGTACAAGGTAGCATTGCTAAAGGTATATGCCTAGGGAATCACTACCACATCCAGATATAGGATCGCCCCCAAATGTTTTTATGACCCTTTGCAGTCAATACCATCCACCCCAAATCCTCAGGAAACATTGATTGGCATTCTATCCCTGTAGATTAGTCTTGTGTGGTCAGGAATTTCATATAACGGGATTTACCCTTTCATGTCTGATTTCATTCACTCCGTATGCTGTTTTTGCCATTCATCGATGTTATTTTGTCTATCAGTAGTTCATTCTAGTTAGTGCCGAACAGGATCCCATTATATTAATACATCAAATTGTTTTTCCATTGCACTTGTTGCTAGGTGTGACAGTTATCAATTTGTTGCCTCTCAACTCCAAATCTACCCTTCATTACCTGCTCCGCAGTAGTAAGATAGCTCTTTGAAGCATTTCTCACTTGCATCGAGAACAATATTGAGCCATGGCAGTAGATGGCGCTGGAGGGACGCGGCAGGAGGAAGAAACTTCCCTTCCGGGGCCCAGCGCGCTTCTGTTTGCTTCAGCTCCTCTGACTGCACCTGCTACCAGAAATGAACTTGTGGGCACATCCTCTGCTCTGCCCCAGCCATGCATCCAGATGTGGGCTCACGGCCTCAGGCCTAGCCCAGTGCCCACTTCACTACGGCCCACTTCATGGACTCTGCAAACCTCAGGCCTCACATGCCCTGCTGGAGAACAGACCACCGACTCCCCTGGACACCAGCCTGCCGGCCTCAGCCCACCGGCTCCCGGCGGGAGTGTTTCCAGGGGCCGTCCAGACACGGGCACAAGCACCCCAGGCCTTCACCACTCTGCCTGTAAGTAGGTTCCTGACTTGGACTCTCCCAGGGCACTCCCCGCCAGCCTCTGCCACCAGCAACCCAGAGGGACATTTGATGCTGACCTGGAGACCATCGGCCAGGCCTTGCACATTTTTCAACAAGGTGTGAATCCCAGCTTGAAGGAGAGGACCCTCTTCCCATCTGTTCCCTCCTTGGATACTCTCCTGCCTTAGAAGGTTCTGTACAGTTCTCTTAGGGCTACTCCACTGCTAAGGTAATAATTTTTACAATTAAATTTTCTGTGTTCAAATTACTGTGTGGTTCCTGTCCTCTGATTGAACCTTGACAGATATGTTAGACATTTGTATGGTTTCAGTTTTTTGGCTATTATGAATAAAGCTGCCGTGAACATTTTTGTCTTTGGGTGGACATATGTGGTCATTTTTCCTGATAAACACCCAGAAGAGGAATTGCTGGGTCATGTGGTAAGTGTGTAAGATATTTAAGGGAAATTGCCCAACCATATGCCAAAGTAGTTGTACCATTTAATATTTTCAGCCAAAGGCCTGCTCACCTCCATGCCAGCACCTTCACATTGCCAGTCCTTAATTTCAGCTATTCTAGTGGCTATGCAGCTCCCTGACGCATAATGGTGATGAGTGGGTTTTTAAAAAATGTTTATTTATTTTTGAGAGAGAGAGAAAAAGAGTACAAGTGGGGGAGGGGCGGAGAGAGAAGTGGCACAGAATCCAAAACAGCTCCAGGCTCTGAGCTGTCAGCACAGAGCCCAACGTGGGGCTTGAACTCACGAACCATGAGATCATGACCTGAGCTGAAGTTGGTCGCTTAACCGACTGAACCACCCAGGCACCCCTTTTAAAATTTTTTTAAATGTTTATTTTTGAGAGAGAGAGAGAGAGAGAGAGAGCTCATTTTATGAGCAGGGAGCGGCAGAGAGAGAGGGAGACACAGGCTCCAGCCTCTGAGCTGTCAGCACAGAGCCTTGGCTCAGGGCTCGAACTCACGAATGCAAGATCATGACCTAAGCTGAAGTTAGGTCATGGGTGGCTGCTTAACCGACTGAGCCACCCAAGCACCCAGATGGTGCGTGTCTTTTTATGTGCCAATTGGCAATTTGTATATCTTCTTTTGTGATACATTTGTTCTGACTTTTGGCCCGTTTTTACTTTGGTTCTCTTATGAAATTATCATTTTATTAGGAGTCTTAATGGTGTCTTTTAAAGAGATTTTAGTTTTGATGAAATCCAATTTATCTTTATATTTCAGGGTTAAGTGCTTTTTATGTTCTAAGATACCACTGCCTACCATAAAGTTATGAACATTTTTTCCCCACATTTTCTTCTAGAAGTTTTCAACTTTTATGTTTAGGTCTATGACCCATTTTGAGTTAGTTTTGTGTACAATGTGGAAGGTCAAGATTCATATTTTTCTATGCAAATATCTGGCTGCTGTAGCTCCATTTGTTGGAAAGATTACTTGGCATCTTTGTAAAAGTCAATTGGCCATGCATAAGTCTATTTCTGCACACTGTTCTGTTCCATTGGTCTATAGGTCCATCCTTCCGCCAATACGCCAATACAATGTTACTTTATGTAAGTCTTAGGTAGCATCATTCTTTCAACTTGGTTCTTCTTTTTCAAAACTCCTTTAGCTATTCAAGGTCTTTTGCATTTCCAAATAAATTTTAGTCAGTATGTCATTTCTCCAAAAAGCCTGTTGGGACTTTTACTGAAAGTGCAATGAATCTGGTGATAAATATGGAGAGAATAGACATCTTCATAATTGTTGTGTCTTTCAATCCATGAACATGGTATGACTTACTCTCCATATATTTAGTCTTTCAGTTCTCTCACACCACACGTCTCTGACCATTCCTCTGCAATCATATCTCACTTTGATGACAGCTGGGAAAAGTTTTCCACTTTTAAGGACCCAAGTGATTAGATCGGGCCCACCCAGATAACGCAGAGAGCGGAAGTGGAAAAGAAATGAAAGACAGAACCCTGGGAAGCACTCGAGCTCATATAGTGAGCCTGGCCTCATGACCCTTCTCTCAAGAGAGGGTGCCCCCTGGAACTGCAAGGCCACGGGCCAGAGCCAAGGCAGTGGTCATGCTGGAGGACCCTTGGAGTGGAGGATGCCAGCCTTGCCCCTGGCAAGCATGCGACATTGGGACACTTCCTTTACCCATCTCCCGTACCCATAGACCCAGCCCCAGGAGGACAGTGACACTGGCCAGAAGTGACTAAATGTTAACATACCTTTCTGTCCCTTCCTGACAGGGAGGGGAAGGGGTGCTCCAGGGGTCAATGGTTGCTGTAGTTCACAGGGTGGAGGTCAACTGCTATGTTTACTGCTGGTATCGAGTGGCTGAAATAAACAAGACTGTCCCCACCATATGCATGAGCAGAGCTCCTGGACCTGGAGCTCAGAAAGCAATGTATGAGGGGTCAAAAACAGTGGCCTTAGCTCCACGTTACCTTCCCCTCTATTTGACTCTGGGCATCCCTTGCGGAGTCTGTGGGGAGAGAAGGCTTTGAGGGCCTGTAAGCAGGAACCCTGGGAGACAGCCAGGAAGCTGCCCGGCCCAGTCCCATTCCATGGCCCACGGACATCCCTGTGGCAACAGAGTCCCCGCACAGGACTCAGAGACCCAGGTCGAGGTTTCAGGCCCTTTTCCGAGACGTACTGCCCTCTCCTGCCTCTCAGCCTTCACATCGTCCTCCTCGTTTTAGTCACCTGGAACCCGGTTTTCTCTCTCGCAGAATTAAGAACCGTCTTCAGAAGGCAACACATGAAACCATTTTCAAACTGACTTTAATCTTTTTTTTTTTTTTTTTTTTTTTTTTTTTTGCTGCCCAAATATTGTACATGCAGAAGCCATGTGAAGAATTTTCTCCTCAAGGGAACTGGCAAGAATGTTGGACGAAACAGCCGGCAGTCCTCCCAGCCGTCCACCTGCCACCTAGGAGCCACAGCAAGTTTGGGAAGATGGTGCACATAGAAAATGTATAGAGCGCAGATATAAAAGGCTAATTGCTTCTTATCTAAACAGTGTGCTTGTCAGTCCCTATCAGCTATCTCTTTCTTTGCAGGATGCATTTGGAAATTCTAAAAAAGGGGTTCCTGCCTCCTGTGAATTTACATTCTAAAGGAGTGGATGGAATAATCAGGCCAACTTTTCCTAAGGAAGCAGCCACTCTGCCTGCGGAGATGATGTCTGGTGAGAGATTCTGGAGAGAGGAACGGTTTTAAGAAGCAAAATACTTTGACAGGAAGTAAGTGCCCTCTCTCCTCCCATCAGAGACCATTGCCTTCAACGTCCTCAGGTGTTCAACTCTCCCACGGATGTCATTCTAGAAGCAGAAATGAGGACTGACCCGGTCTCATCTGCTGGTGGGGATACTGACCTACGCAGGGCGCAGCTGAGGTTGTGACATCACATCAGCACCGTGAAAATTGTCCGTTGTAGACAACCCTTAATTATTTCTCATCATTATGCAAGAAGAAAAGAGGGAGAACAAACCACGAAGAGGGGGAAGCAGAGTCTGTTAGGATTCCCAGAGTTCTTGTCAGAAGCAGCATCTGGGCATGGACGGATGAGGACCTGCACCCAGTTGGGGCACGAGGGGCTGGAAGGTTCCGGCCCGTGGAACCAGGTGCACCAGGCTCAAAACCCTCCTCAGCTCCAGATCAGACTTTTAAAACCTGGAAGGAACCATGCAGCAACTAGCAAATGCTCTGATTTTGCGGATGAGGAAGCTGAGGCCCGGAAAAGAGAGGAGTCTTGCCCAAGATCACAGTTTTGGACAAAACTGTATATAACAGCCTTCCATTCCCTGTAACCAGCCGTCCAGGCCATTGACCCGTGGGGCGGATGCTCTGCTGCCCATGGATTCCCAGGGCCCATTTCTGTTAGCCAAACTCTCTGGGCCCCAGTCTCGCGGACCCTTCCTGACAACCGGGTGGACTCCTTGGGGTGGGGGTGGGGGGTGGGGACCAGGGCCCCTGGCCTTACTGGCTAAGTGTCCAACTAGAGCCCCGGAATGTTTTCCCAAAGCAGTAATGCACTTTTCAACAAGCATCGCCCCAAACTAGTCTAGGCCCCTGACAGAATTCTCTTACTGGTGTGGTTCTCCTCACAGGCACAGCCACGCTGGGCCCACAAAAGCCCGAGCTCAGGGTTGGGGGAGGGGGGGAGAAGGAGTTGCTTTGCTACATGGAAAGATTAAGCCCTTTGTCAGAGAACAAGGTCCCACCATCAGGCACGCCAACACCTGCGGCCCAGTCGGTGCCCGGGGGGAGACCAAGTTGCTCTCTTTGGCATCACCGACATTGCTCTGAGATGCTCAGGCACTCTCAAAATAACCCTTTCCCAGCCAGACCAGGCCAATCCAGCCGCCATCAGGCCTCGCCTGATTGGGCGGGACCCCCCTGCCTTCAGTCGCGAGTGTTTGGTTTTGCCCCGTCCTCTTCTGACCTGAGTGAAAAGCAGACTTGAGGGAGAAGGCAGGGGGCAGTCTACACGCCCATCGCTTCCCTCTTCGTTCAGTGAGAGAGAATCCGGTACAGGAAGCAGCATTTTAGAGAACCTCTTTGCGGGCCAGGATATTGGAGAAAACGGCGAGGAGAGGGAGATACAGGGAGGAGTCGGGCCGGGAGGCAGGCCTCTTCTTTTCCGGCTCCTTGCAGACGCCGCGGAAACGCTGCTGGACAACCTGGCCCGGAATGGTACACCATCTCCCGCGCCCAGGCGGGGGGCACCTCGTCTACACCATCAACAAAGGCAGCCATTTCTTGCACAGAGTTTGCACAGTGCAGGAAGCAATCAGAGACACAGAAGAGCGGCCTTACTGAAGCTCTGCTGCTTTCTGGGCCGAGGAAGAGAGGGAATGGGAGGCAGCGGGAGCCCCGGAGTCCCAGGGTGGGGGAGGAGCTCAGCGTCTGCTGGGCAGCAGGGCGAGGAGCAAGAGCCCTGGTCGCGGGTCAGGGCTCCTGGTAACGCAGTCTAAGATTGTGCTACATTTCATTTCCAAAGACGGACCCTTGGAGGTCTCTAGTGTCTTTAAGGGGTGGGGGAGGGGCCTGCTCTCCTGGAGGCTGGCCCTGGCAGGCGTCATGCCCCTGGGAGAACCGGCGATCCCACCAGCGATGGGCTACACGGGTGCCCTCTCTCTGGAGCCCCGGGGCTCTGCCTCAGCCCCCTGGAATGCTGGCATGCCCCAGAGGGCCTCCTTAGCCCACCACTCCTTTCCTGGGAGAACTGGGAGGTGGAAGAGACCGCATGGGGAGTCCTTTTGGAGATGGTTCTTCCCTGAAGGATCAAATCCCCCTTGTCAAACCTAGACTTGGCCCCGTTTACTGGAGCCTGATTCATACCAAAGGCCCTCAGACCTTCCTGTAGGGAAGGAGTCTAAGAAGGAAGTAGGACACATGGAACAGAGCAGAAACGTGAAGACAGATGCTCTGAATCATCCGTCACGGTTCCTGCCCACAGCCCAGCAATGCCGCGGGGCCACCCCCATCTCCGCCACATCCTCCACGAATCCTGCCTGAGCAGAGGAAGGGGAATGGCAGAGTCCCATCCTGTACTCAGCTCTGGGTTTCACCTGGGGTGAGGAGGCCTTCAGAGCCAGGAGGCTGTACCTGGCAGCGAGTCAGTCCCAGTTCAGGGAGAACTCTGGAGGAGATGGTTCCTTCCTTCCCCACCATCCTCTCCTCAAAGATGCTGCCCTCCCCAGGGAAGGACAGGAGTCTCACTAGTGCTCCCTCCCCTCCTGGGACAGGCTCGCTCCCAAACGGTTTCTCAGACAAACCCCTGGATCCAGGAGGGTGAGAAACAGACCCTTAAATCCAGCCATTCACCGTCCCACACACATCAGTCTCATGTGACCTCACCATCATGGGGGGCGGGGGGGGAGGGAATCCACTGGGGATTAGTAACTTATTTGGTGCCAAGGGTTAAAAAGAATAATTCCCTAAGGTCTACCCGGGGAGGATTGCTTCCCGCTAGAGAGGTGGGAGAGTGAGTGGCCCAGCTCTTGGGCAGTTTCGGCAGCTAGGGACTGTAGGCAGGCCCAAGTCACCACACGTCAGGCCCCATCTCTGGCTAGAAGTTCCACGGTGCTAACCAACCCTCCCCCAGAGGTGAGGGCATCGTTGCCTGCAGCTACCCAGAGGCCATTGCTCTGCGGGCAGCCCTCCACCTTCTCTGTCTTCCTGGGCCCCTAGAGGAATGAAGGTGATACCCCTCAGTGATATCCCCCGTTCCCTGGGGATGACTGTGTGGTCTGGGTATGACCACTCAGTGCTACATCAGCAAATGTCTACACTATCCTGTGGATCGCTACGAATCCCACCATTCCAAAAGTGTAGAGTACGTTCACACCGTCCTGAGGGAGGCCGCTCTGAAGGTGAACACCTCACGGACAAAACAAAAAAAATACCCTTTTGTGAGCGAGTTTCCTCCCTTTCCCGACCCTAGGGTCAAAGAGTAGAGCCCTTCACCTTATTTTTAGAAACATGAGAAATGCACGCATTACCCAGTCCCGACAACGGGAGAGAATTTCTGCCTAGAGAGAAAACTCGACCCAGCTGCCTCCTCCCTCGCTCTACGCCCACAGCAGTCCTCATCTGTGATAGACAAGGATGAAGGCTCCGGCAGGAGCCAGGAGCCCATTCGGTTCATTTCTTACTGCCTGTACCCACTTTCTGTCTGTGGGCAGGGCTGATGGGGTTTTCCTGGGAGAGAGGTGACCGGGCTCTGGCTTTAACCTGATGTGGCTTCCTGCCAGGAAAGGAGGCCCTTTGCGCAGAGACGCTTCCACCTCCACCTGCCCTTAGAATCCGCCTCTCTGCCCATCCATCCAGCTTTGGTTACAAATGGAGCCCAAGCACTCAGGCCCAGAGACCCCTCCACTGCTCGGCGGGGTAGCTCCCCTCCACCTCGAGTAGGTGGGTCAGAGTCATCGCAACACGTGGGGCTGACGCCGGGGGAAGAGGCAGAGGGACAGTCTTCTCCACACCTTGACCCCTCCTGCCACCTCTTTGCTCCCCACCAGACGCGGACCCAAGGGCTACTGTGTCCATCCCCTGGGCAACCTCTAGCCTTTTGCCCTAGACCCGAGGAGGAAGAGGACAGATTTGGGCATTTCCTAGCAGACATCTCACAGGGCCAGTCCAGGCCCTGGTCCCCACCCACAGGGCCCAGCTGTCAAATGAAGTCAGGGTTTTTGAGTGGCTTTGGGAAGCTCCAGACAAGGGTAGAAAGAAAGCAGAGGCAGGTGAGGCGCCTAGGGCCGGCCAGGCCACTCTCCAGAGGGCAGCTGCGGAGCGCAAGGAGGTGGGGAGGCAGAAAGGGGAAAGTATTGCTTGTACAGAGCTGGTGTCTATGGCAGTCTAGCTGAGTCCAGAGCCAGGCTGTCCATGGGGCCAGAAGGCTGGAGCCCAAGTGAGTCTGAGCTCCCACACAGGGACCCTGGTCTGGAAATGAGCAAACAAAGAGAGACCCAAATGATCAACCTCATGCAGCTAATCCCCAAAGGTCAGACAGGATTCTCAAAGGGCACAGGGCAGGTCAGCCCCAGCGCCCCCCATTCCAGTAAGCAGCCCCACCCTCAGCACCTCCTCCACAAGCCAGGCCCCCCCAGCATGAGCCCAGAGAGGGACAGGACCACCCCCAGGGCCTGGAGAGGACACAGGTGCCTCCAGGGACCATCTGCTGGGGCAGATAACATCCCCCTTCTGAGGCCAGCCTCCTGGATGTCAAGACCCTCCACGTCCACACCTCCTGGGATCCACTGGGAGAGCTCCTTTGGCATGTTGGAAGTGAGGAGGTTCGGAGGAAGACAGGAGGTGAAGAACATGCCTAAGGGAGGTGCCAGCACTTCCCTCTAAGGGGCCTGGCCAGCAACCTTGGGAACTAAGACTTCCTAGCATCTCACCCATAGGAAGGAGGCAGCTCCGGCCCGAGGGAGAAGATGGTCTCCAAGCCCTCAGCTCCCTGGGCATCCTCTGCTCCCCAGGCCCCTGGCCAGGGCACCAGATGAGCATGGCACATGCTGCAGATGCATTCAGTGGGAAGAGCTGCCAGAGCGCTTGGGTGGGGAGGAGGGCGTCGGGTCCCAGAGGGGCCTCGGGGTGGCCAGCTGCAGTGGGTGCTACATTCCTCAAAAAAGAGCAGTGGTGCTGGGAGAAGCAAAGGTGGAACAAAGGACAAGACAGAAAACTAAGCAGGGACCGCCAAGAGGCGGCCCAGGCGGGGACATGTGGGCTCGGCCCCGGGCACAGGGCCAGGCAGGACGGACTGGCAGCCACGGCCCCCATTTTTACCCCTGGACTCCGGGGGGATTGGTGCCCACACAACACTCCTTTGGGTTTCTTTTCAACAAGACACAGAGGGATGTGGATTGTAGCCCATGTAGTCACCAAGACTGACTGTACCCAGACAGATGAACAGATATAACGTGGTCACACACAGACACACACACAGACACACACACACACACACACGCACACACTACAGTCTCCACTGCCAGCTGGGACGGGCCCAGTAGCCAACAGGCATGCAGCAGGGCAAGGGGGCCAGAAAGACACAAAGACTATGTACAAGGGAGGGGAGGCCATCAGGCATCCCTTCCCACACTACATCCTGGCCTCTTCTGGAGGTCCTTAGGAGCACGAGGGGCTGGTGGCACTCTCCAGGGAGGACTGGGACAGGCGCCTGGTGAGGGATCCAAGCGAAGAGTCTGCCACTGAGGACGTAGGGAAGAGTTTGTACCAGCCGGCGACCGCGGCGCTCAGGTCCAGCTCGTCCAGCATGATCTGGGCCATGCCCATGAAGCATTTGTGGTCCATGCGGCCGTAGTCTCCCCAGACGATCACCTGCCGGAGGGGTTGGGGGTGGCTGGTGAGACAGAGGCACTGAGCCAACTCCCTGACTCCAGGGCTCAGTAGTGGGCCCAGGAACCTGCAAGTTTCACCAGAGCACAGATGAGACAGAGAGAGCTGGAACGAAGACTGATCTGGGGCAACAGCTTACTGAGCACTTAAGATGAGCCACGGGCTCGATCCTACAGACTTCTATCTATTATCTCAATTGTTACAACCATCTAGGTAAAGGTGTTACGTATCGTTATTTTGACAAAGAGGACACTGGAGCTCAGAGAGGTTGATTAACTAACGCAGAGATATACCGCAATTGGTGGCAGAGCTGGGATGGGAACCTGGGTCTGCCTTCCAGAGCCTCCCAGCATCCCAGATGACAGCCTTCCCTATTAAGGAGCAGACTGAGAGTCCAGGACCTGAGTCATAGCTCCCAGTCGGCCGCTGGCTCATGGTGGAGCTTGGGGAGACCCCTGGCCCTCGCTGGACCTCAGCGTCCCCGTCCATAAAACTGGAAGAGGGGACTAGATGAGCTCAGTGATTTTCACACTTGTGTTTTTATCGGTGGATCCCGTTTTCAAAGCGGAATCCCAATATATGCGTGCGTGTGTGTATGGAAACAGACACCCAAGATCACCCCTTCCCCCACAGAACCCTGGAGTTCCACAGCCCTTGCCATTTGCAACTCTGAGGGCTGTTGCCATGCAACCGCCTCAGCCCAGAGGAACAGCCCTAGATGAACAGTCGCACAGCCCAGACAGTCCCTGGCTCAGGCCTCCCCTCGGCCGCCCACGTGGCCTCCGGCAAGGCCAACAGCCACAGCCACCACCGCCAGTACCTAGCGAGTAGCTGTCCGTGCGCCAGGCGCTATGTGAGGCTCTTCACATGCACCTCTTGTTTACTCTTCACAACATACCACCCGCAGACCGTGATGGAGCTGGAACTTGAACCCAGGACTGAACCCAGAGCCCAGCCCCACTGTGAACTATCCCCACTTAGCCTCTCGAGCACCTCAGGCGCCTCATCTGCGGCTGGGGGTGATGATCCCTCCCTCCCAGTGCTGTTGCGGAGGGCACCGCACTCTCAGGCAGTTGGGGCGAGGTCACTTCGGCCCCGGGGGGTCACCCTGGCTCTGCAAGTTACCAGCTGAAACCTCACACGGGTCACTTCCCCTTTCTGAGACTGCAAGATGGGGATCATCGTACCTACTTCCCAGGACCATCTCGAGCACAAAAGGAGGTCAGGACTGGAAAGCACTTAACACAGAGCCTGGCATGGAGCTGATGAGCAACAGACATTAGCGCCGGCTGGAAAGAGAAGGCGGCGGTCACACCCTGCTTCTATCTACCAGCAGGGCAACCTGGGGGACAGTGGAGCTGTCCCCCTGAACTCTGGTTTCCTAATGAATCAACCAGGGGCAATAACACCTCCCTGGGCTGTGAAAACAAACGTGTAAAGCGCATCAATGCACCTGGGACGGTGCCCAGCACGGGACACATCGTACGTGGAAGAGATCTGAAATGACAACCTGCGGTTTTTGAGGATTGCCCCATCGCACTCACCTGCAGCACCTTGCCCTGGGGCCCCTCGTCAAAGAGCAGAGCCTGCTGGTACAGGGGGTCACAGGTCTTCTTGGCGACCTTTGTCTTCTTTTTGGCCAAGCAGGCCCCATTCTCAAGCAGGTAAACCTTGATATAGGTGGCTGCGGGACGGGAGAGAGCATGATGGGAAGGGTCCAGGAGAGAATGCTATGCCCTGCTCCACCCCCTGACATCCAGCTGGCCCTGGAGGTGAGCAAGGTGAGTGGGACGAGCTGACCAGTGGACAGCAGTAGAAAAGATGGACTCAAACATGACTCGTCCATCCTCCCCTCCCCCCAACCCTGTCCACTGGCCTTCCAGGCAAGCCAAGTCGAGAACGCGGCTCTAGGCCAAGGGCAGCTGAGGATGTGCTAGACCCGGAGCTCAGTTGCATACCCCTCCCTGGCAGGACCCCAGATGGAAAACCCCTCTCCCTGCTGCTCTGCCTTACCTGGGAGGGATTTGGAGCCTGGTTTGGGGGTCAGGCCCCGGGCCTCAATCACTTCCACCTCCAGCTGGCCACTCCGGTCCATGATGGCAACGTGCACGTCCCCTGCAAGGGAGAACAGGGACAGTCCAGGCAGAGGCAGACGCAGGGGCAGGCCGGCCAGCTGCTGTAGAGAACGGCGTCTGCAGAGGATGCTACAGCACTGGAAAGGGCACAATATGCAAAAAATTGCATGTGCCAGGATTGCTCTGGGAGGCCACTTGAGAGCAGGCTGTGAAATACTTTGATAGGTCCCCTGAGGAGAGGCAGGGGCATGGCCCTCAGTGGGGGCCATGCTTGAGTAACAACAAATGGCTGCCAAATTCCCAGGCGAGGCTGGTTTCCTGGGGGGCTTCTGTCTCACCGAACAGGACAGCAGGTGTGGGGACAGAACTTCCGACGTCAGGAAGAAAGCGAGGGAGGCTGTGGGTTTAGCGGCTCTTATTCACCTTCTACACGGCAGCCCTCCACCACACCCCAAAATACATTTTGTCAAACAAATATAGACAAAATACCAGTTTGAAGAGACACAGAGATAGGAGCTCATGTGGGACAGGAGGCCCCTGCCTGGGAACGAGGGGCCTGTTCGTACCCTTGCCAAAGGAGGGAGGAAAGGCCGGCTTTCCTGGGAGCAGAGAGCTCAGAATTCCTCACTATGCTCCCACAAGCGATTATCTCGCTGAGGCAAGTTCTGTGTGAAGTCATGTCAGTTATTTCTAGAACTCTTCGCTTTGTTCGACACCAGTTAGCAGAATTTGAAATTATGCATTAGTCACTTGGAGCATCCTTCAAAGAAGTGCAGAATCACAAGCCTGATGCGGAAAGATTAAAATGGGCCAGACTTTGGGTTCAGCCACCCATTTTAGATACACTGAGCTATCGTGCAATTGTTTGTATTTGCATACTTGGGAAGACGGGGATTTATTACTTTCAGGAAACCTCCTGGAAGTCATCGCCCTCCCTCTAGCTATTTCTGACCTCCCCATGGGGGAGTGGGAAGGGGGAGGTCTCACTGTAACATCCCTAACAAGATGAGCAAATACAAGCCTGTCCTTTCCACTTCTGGACACCAGGCGGCACCACACACAAATGTTCTAGGCTGTGGTGGTGCAAAAGCCTTGTGGAGATGGCTGGCTCCTCTCACTGCCTCCCAGCCCCTGGCTGGGCCTAGGGCTGGGAAAAGCAGATTCCCCAGGCCCGTAAGAGCCTGTAAGCAAGGGCTGGGAATTAGCCAAATCCTACCCAAGAGCCAGAGGAGAGCTGAGGGGTCCCCGTGGACCGCCCCTCCCAGCAGACAAAGCCTCCTGTGTAAGCACATTAGAGCAAGACAGGGCAGTATGGTGGGATGGAAACCCAGCTCCACAGCTTGGCTTACGGCAGAGCGCTGTCTGAGCCCAGCTCTCTCATGGGCTGTGACGTCAGCACTTTGAATCTCAACACTTTGAACCTGTGAGGTCAACATCTGAACACTGTTCAAATGAAGACTGAGTCCAGATGTCTGGGGCAGACTCCTAGGTAGGACTGATGGGGAAGCTAGTTCCTGGGAGGAGCTGCTTAAAGCCAACACAGTATCTAAGAGAGGGAAAGAGGGAGGGAGGGAACCAGAGTGCAGCTAAAAGGACCAAGGGTAGACTCTGGGAAATAGGTCCTAGCTGCAAGGAAGGGAGATGAAAAAATTACTTAAAAGGCTTTTTTTTAGGTGCCAGGCACTATTAAGTAACAAGTCAAAGAAAACACACTTTCTAAGGAGTTAATGAAATACTTCACTCAAAGCACCGAATAGGAACTCAGTGAATTGTTGTTAGATTGCAGTACTAAGGCAGGTATTATTATTCCCATTTTACAGATGAGGAAATTGAGGCCCAAAGAAGGGAAGTGACATGGCCAAGGTTACACAGGGCATCAGTGGCAGAATGGACTTGGTGAACGTCAATGCTGTGATGATTTTTGTTCACCGTTTTCCGCCCAGCACTCAGCACCGCCAGGCGGGTAGCAGGTGGTGGGGGGGTGGGGGGTGCGTGGTGGTGAGGGCAGGGGTGTGCTTTAAAGCTGCTGCAGGGTAGCCAGCAGAGCAAGGCTGGCTCCCCTTGTCCTCTCTGATGAGAGACAGACTGAGGAGTGCCGGGCTCCTTCTTGGGGCACAAAAGCCGGAGTGAGGGCTCCTCTCCGCAGCTCACACTGTATCACACAGGGCCCCCACCGAGCTCACCCCTTCCGCCCTACTCGCTCTGCCCTCAAGGAGACTCACCCATTGGTGGTGTCGCCAATGTCTGTCGCCCCACAATCTGGGCTGGTCCCAGCCCATCCAGGAAATCACTAAACTGGCTTTCAGCCCCGAGCCGGGTGGTGGGGAAAATGAACCTGGAGGAAGAGGCAGAGGGGTATGAGGTGGTCTAGATAGTGAGATGCAGTGGCTTTGCCCCAAGGACACTGGGCCATGCCCCTCTGTGCCTCAATTCCCCACCCCCTACACAGTACGAGAACACTACTTTAGCTGGGAACAAACAGAACTGCTCATCTCTGCACATTGAAGAAAAATACTTTGATGTCTCTTGAGAAATAATAAAGATAATAATGTTATTCAATCCTCAAGCACCAGGATTTCTAAGATAACCCTTAGAAGGCAGGGCTTGCTGGGCACCTGTGTCCTCCCCAGGGGGGTATGGATGCCAAGAACCAGAAACATAGGCCAGGAATTTCAATGCCTGGAGCAAGTTCCGAGAACTGAGGTTTAGTTGACCATATGTTTGAAATCCAAGTCAATAATCTGAGGTGGTGCCCCAAACAGCAGCCGAGACCAAAATAACACAATTACAGGGTTGAGATAAAAGGCGAGTGATGGTGGGTGGTCCCTGGTTGTGGGGGCCTGGAAATAGTAACAAGCAAACTGACAGTGATTGAAAGTTGGCCAGACGCCAGCAGCACACTGAATGCTCAGCATACATTATATCATTTCATCCTTCTAGCCATTTCTGCGCTCCAGGGGCTATTACTCAGTTTTACAGATGAGAAAACAGAGGCTCCAAGAGGTAAGAGACTTGCCTTGACTTCAAAACAGAGAGGATGCCCAACTCATAGGGTCATGGCGGGGGGGGGGGGGGGGTGCGGAGAGGGAAGATCAGGGCAGGTGATGCATGAAAGCCCCAGACAAACAGGAAACAAAAAAATGGTAGTTATTATGTTGCTGCTGTTAACATCAAGGGGAAGTGCTACTTGTTCATGTCCTCAAGCCTAGATGTTCTGGAGTTGGCCAGCAGAGAAAGGCCAGCTACTAGAGGGCTGACCCGGGTCTTCTCAGGACCTACGAAGGACCGAAGTTCTAAGACCCCCTAGCATAGCCTCGGTTCCTGGCCTGAGAGGTCAGATTGTCCCAGAATGACTCCCTGTTGGAGAGTTTGGCCTTGAGTTCCCCTTGGCCAGTGACAGGCAGGGAGAAAGACACAGCACATACCCTTGTTGAAGAGGGCCTGGATCTCCCCAACTAGGAAGTTGGCTGGGCTCTACTTCCTGGGAAGGGGCTTCGAGGCCCACCCGCTCTTACTGGCCAGCAGCAATAGCCTCATACTGAATTCTGTCTGAGAAGGTTACATACATAAAGTAACAGACTCTCAAGGTCACAGAATTAGAGGGAGCGTAGAGGTTATGAAAAAAAGGTTATAGAGTCCAATGGCCTTAATTCAAATCCTGACTCCACCACCACCGAATGGCTGTGACCTGGGGTAAAGGACCTCACCCTCTTCCCATGCCTCAGTTTCTCCACCCGTAAAATGGAGTTATAATGGTACCGACATCCCCCAGTGTTGTTGTTGTGTTGAATGAGATACTATTTTTGCTCTGATAGTAGCTGGTAGATCCCAGAGTAAAAGGCACTCACCTGATGCCCTGCATACAGTAAGATGCAATAAATGTCACTGGCCATTTGCATTCATGGAAGTGGGCACAGTAGTGACATATGAGGTCACAGAATCCTAAATAATAGAGCCACAAGGTCCTAAAGTCAATGGGCCTTGATGAAGCCAAACCAAAAAATCTTAGTCATATAACCAGTTGCATAGATTTAGGAGAGACCAAGGGAATATCTAACCCAGTGACTTTCAAATTTTTAACTGTAACCCCCCCCTTCCCCCCCACCCCCAGGCAACAGAAGAAATATATTTAACACCACGGACCTCTGTGTATCCATATATTAAAAAACCAAAAATTCCCAAGGTAATTCATCCTCACTCCACAGGATATGTTTGAATTTTCCATTTCTTCTTCTAATGTTGGTTTTGACCCACTAAACTGATTTTACTTCCTGCCTGAGTCACCACCCACAGTTTGAAAAACACTGATCTAGTCCAACCTCCTCCTCTAAGCCCCAGGCAAGACCACTTGCAAGAACTCCATTCATCTGAGCCATAACAATGGTTTCAGAGAAGAATTTTAGGATCACATTTTCCTTTCGAGCCCTCTCCTCTGGAGCAGGGCAGCATGTAGGTGCTGGGGGGGGGGGAGGGATAGGGGGTGGGGATGAGACATACAGATGGGATACACTGCCCTGGGGCTGCTGGGGGGGTTATTTGGAGGGGAAACAGCAGCCTGGAGCAGAGGAAGACTGGGGCCCAGGCGGCGGACGTCCAGGGGGGGCAGGGACGCAGAAGAACCCGGACATCTGGACTGGAAACCCCCACAGGAAGATTTCCCAGCCCTGCCCCTGGAGGGTGCAGGAGGGTGGGGCGGGGACCACAGTGGGCATGGGCTGCACGCACGTGCCCTCGGAGCTGTTGCTGTTGGTGCTCCCATCGGTAGACTCCCGGCTGCCCTGGCGTGTGACCCGACTCCGCATTTCCACGGCGATGCCTGTCTCTGTGCTCCGCCGGATGTTGCTGCGCAGCTTCTTGGTGGCCCCTTCTGTGACCCCCCCGAAAGCACAGAAAGGGAACAAGGTCAGATCGCTGAAGAGGCTTCGGAGAGCGTGCTGCCAAAGTCACCTCCCGGGAAGGGGCAGGATGGGCAGGACTCGAACTGGAGGCAGGGGCACAGGTGAGCTGGGGCTGCAGGGTCGGGGGGTCACCAGGTGGAGACCAGCCCTGGAGCCCTCACTCAGCCTTAACCCTGCCAGGCTCCCTGATGGCCACCTTCCCAACGCAATTCCAGCCTTTGCCCCAAATGGTTACGTGCTCTTTTCTCTTTTGGAAAGTTTGCTTTCTCTGGCATTCCCAGATTTGCTTTCCCCCTTACCCTCATGAACCCCATCACACCCCGACCTCACAATCCACCTCTGACTCTGATTCCTTCACAGAACCAATGAAAACCCCCATGTGAAGTTTAGCCACTCTCACATTAACCCACATTCTCAATGTGGGCCTGAATGTGGAAAGGGATGTGTGTGGCGGGCTGGAAGGGCCGTTAGGGAAGCAAGACTGACAGGGACCACTAGGTTGGCCTGAATTGACCTTGGCTCTGAAAGAGAGGTCTGCAGAAGAACTCCAGAAGCCATGCGGTGAGAGCTTACTCAGTGTCTCTGTACCTCATTTGGAGGGCCCTCTACCCTCACCCCAGCCCCCCTCTTGAGCCTTGCAGGGAACACGGGGCACTTTGCCTCTCCTAGCAGCGCACCATCCTGCCTGGGTTTCCATGGCAACCTCCTCAGCATTGCAGTGAGGTCCCACTAGACACCCTCTCCTCCTGGGGGTGGGGGGAGCAGAAGACGAGTGGAAGGTTTGCAGGGCTTTCCCCTGCTGGCGCTTTGCTGCCTACGGAGCTTCATAGGGAGGAAGAGGCACTCAGATAAGGACTATACCAAAGGAGCCATTTGCTGTCACTGGTTAGAGGCCTGGGCAAATGAAGAGTGGAGATGCTGACAGGGATGGGGAGGCTGGGAGTGGGGCCGGGAACACAGCCTCCAAAAGCAGTGGGGAGGGAGAGTTGGCTATGCTGGCAACCTCTTCTCTTGGTCACACCCAATGGTAAGTTGGGGAGGGGATGTTCAAAACACCAGCCTGCGCAAAGGGGAACTTTATTCCTCCTGCTTCGTCCTACTTACCTTTCAGGAAGTCCCACTGGGTGAGGGATGGCTGAGAGGGCCGGCATCACTAGCAGATGGGATGGGGGTCCTGGGAGTGGGGATGGGCTGGTGGTGAGGAGGAATGTCTTCTCTGAAACCACCCCAGCTTCTGGGATATTGGAATAGCTACTATCCATGAGTCAATGAGACCGCTGATATGA
This sequence comes from Panthera leo, assembly GCF_018350215.1. Classification (NCBI taxonomy): domain Eukaryota; kingdom Metazoa; phylum Chordata; class Mammalia; order Carnivora; family Felidae; genus Panthera; species Panthera leo. The sequence continues at coordinate 31,331,996 of NC_056686.1, forward strand.
CTGTCTGTTTGCCGGCCTGTTTCTCTCCCCCCCCCCACCTCTCTCTCTCTCTCTCTCTCTCTCTCTCTCTCTCTCACACACACACACACACACACACACACACAGTCACTTTAGCTCATGTGTATTTCTTTCACATTGACATAAGCAGATATACATGAGTGCTAATGATCACACGTATGAGTACAGTGATCTCACACACCAGGTCACGTATGCTCATATAATGGGCACACAGTCACAAATGGTCCTACCAGGTCTTAGTCATACGTACACATGACATACTCTGCCACGGACATGTGACCTTCATGCCCTAACACTTGGAGTTGAACCCATCCACTCAGTCACACACATAGATACAAACTCATAAATGGTGTGTGACCCACCACACACACAGGGCAATAACAGTGGGTGTAGGGGACTCACGGTGTCCCTGGCTCCTAACTGCCACACCCCCCCTAACCCAGTTAGGAGTCAGAGGGTCTGTGGGAGCTGCACTTTACCCTCCCTTCTCATATCCCCCCCAACAATACACACCCTAAGCTGAAGCCAGAGCCTCACCACCCCATGGCCTCAAACCCCCCTCTTCTACAACTTGAGAAGCTTTGACCCAGCTGGGAGAAAATTTACCTTCTTTGACCTACCCAACCCACTACGAGCCCCTGGGAAGGGTGTCACAGAATCCTGAAGTGTTGGAGACACCTCGCTGACCTCCCACTGCCATAGATGGGGAGCCCAAGGTCCACATGCTCATAGGGCTGGGGCCAGACCCCAGGCCCACACTCTCCCAGTCTACTGATAGCCAACTTTTCACCCCCTCCACCAACTCCACAACGATTTGAGAGGTGATTCAGCAGAGATTCAGTTCTGTGTCTTCTGAGTGGGGAGAAAGTTCTTGCAACATCAGAGAAAATTCCTCTACTCCAGTCTGAATTCTGTCCATCTGGGGAATAACTTTATGTAGCTTCTCTCTCTCTAGAGAACTGGGTTCCTTGCAATAGTTCTGTGGTTCCTGGAAATTGAAAGACTCAAGGAACTATCCCATCTGTCCCACCACATAGAAGGGAGAGGCAGTCAGAGCGCTCAGCACCACTCACAGGGCATCTCCTGGAAGGGTCCTGAGTCCTCTCCCCACCTTGACCCAGAGCCCAGAGCTGAGGTGGGAAGAGCTGCTGTCCCTGGTACTGAAAAGAGGAGCTCCATTTGGGCAAGGGCTGGAATAGCCCAGGGTGGGCCCTGAGTAGACCCAGCCTAAGGCCAGGCCAGAACCCACCTATGTCCTAGGACCCTAAAACTCTGACCCTACCTTCATCATTGCTCCCACAACTTAGAGAATGTTAGATATAGCCGGAAGCTGGGAGACCGTCTCTATAGTTCCATTTTATAGAAGAGGAAATAGAGACCCAGTGGAAATGTGACTTTCCCAAGGACCCACAGGGAGTTACAGAGCTAGAATGAAACTCTGAAGTTTCAGGGTGAGTTTCTTCAAGGCCACTTTAGGAAAATGTGAGGAAAAAACTGGAAGGGGCAGGCCGGAGGCAGGAGAATTAGAGAGGAGGCTGGGGCAATAGTCTAGGCTAGATATCATGGGTCCTGAACTAGGACAGAGGAGGAGATGGGTGGGGCTGGAGCCAATGCAGAGTATGGACAGATCAGGAGGAAGGAAGCTGCTGGGAAGGGCAGACCTAGAGCTCAGAAGCTGGGGTCCAAGAGAGGAGTTCTCCCCACTTCACACAGCCCAGCCCTTCAGGGAACTGAGCCATCCCATCTGGGGGCAGCAGGGGCACCCTGCTAGGATCTTTTCCCAGAACCGAGTTTCCAGAGCCAGTGCGAGGTAGCCCATACATCCCCCTGGGGCCAGACTCTCCTACCCAGAAGGGGGCTCCAAGTTGGGACACTGGCAACCTCAAGACTGGGGAGAAAAAAAATGGAAAGAAAGAATTACAGATGGGAGAGGAGTATGCTACTGGTGAGAGGCAGAGTTGTGGGGGCTAGAGAACTCACTTCTTGTTGGGTCCTACTGTGTGGCCATGGGAAATAATAATACCAACAATTTACCAGGTATCTATTATGTGCTGGCATGAGGCTGAGTGGCTTTGCATATCCTGTCTCATGTAATTCCCTGGAAAGTCTGCAAGACAGGTATCATTGTCCTTATTCCACAATCAAGGAAGCAAGCTCGGAGAAGCGAAGTAACTTGCCTGAGTCATGCAACTACTAAATGACAGGGTGTGGCTCTGAAGGCCAACTTGAAGTTGTTCTTCAGGAAAGTGCCTTCTCCTTTCCAGGCTCAGATGCCTCATCGATAAAATGAGTGTAGGGGACTAGATGATCCCAAGGGGCCCTTCCTGCTCTCCCATTCGGAGATTGGATGATTCACAGAGAATTTTGGTTAAAAGGGCATCTGGGCAATTCTCCTGGCTCAGGCCCCAGGCCTTCAGCTGTACCCATGCATACCATGGAGACAAGTGATCCAGAAGCCTCACCGTCATTCATCTCCCCTCGAGGCTTGAGATCTTCTTGGTGTTTACTCCAGTCCCTGCCTGTTGACTGTGGAGTCTGGGTAGGTGGACAGCCCCAGGCAGATCACCAGAAGGTCTCCCAGTGACTCAGGCCCCAGCCCTGACCTTGGAAAACCATCTGTTCAAATCACTTCGGGCATGAAGAAGCCTTTGGGTCTGAAGCTGAATCAGCCAGATTCCTAAAGCCAGACTCCTGGAGCCCAATACCTCCTCAACCTCCTAATCTTAATCCCCCAACCTTAATCCCACCCCTTGGTTCTGTGCCAGCCGAACTCCTGGATCCCCATCCCCCTGATTCCCTAGCACCAGGCCCACACTGCAAACACAGAGGCCATGCCTCCTGGGCCACTGATAACCTGAAGCCCCCTCCCCATCTAACATTTCTCTGAGCTAAAAAACACACTGTAGCTTGATTGCTGGAAAAGACCATCCCACGTGCTCCTGTGAAGGGCTTTGTAAAAATCTATTTTAAGGCCTGGAAAAGTCTCCCACCCTCAACTGGGAGTCTTGATGAGCATTCTCTCTGGATCCTCCGGCGCCCCCGCCCCCTCACCACCCCCATCCAGCTGCCTATTTGAAGGTTTCCTGGGGAAGTTGTTACTCTGAACAAAATAAGCAGGAAGAGATTTTAAAACAAAACCAGCTGGTGTCTGGGCTGATGCCACAAAGTGAGGAGGTCTTGGGAGGGGAGGGCTGGCTCCTCCTCCATGATGTGGGGTCCAGGGTGACTGTGTGTGACAAAGTGGGTCACCCCCCAGTCCGAGCATCACTAGGACTCCAAAACTAGGTGGCTGAGAAAATACATTTTTCAGGATGTAGCTGTTAAGGCGTGTGTGAACGTGGCTTTGGGAGGTATGTGCGTATACGTATACATGTGCGACATGTTTCTGTGACCATGGGCTGTTGTGTGTGTGCGTACGCGACTGTGCTTCAGTGATCTGGGTCTGTACATTACTACTCAGAGGAGCGTGCTTGTGTGATTTGCATGACTGGCTTTATTGTGACCATGTACAAGCGTGAATGACTGCAGTATGATTTCCTGGCAGTAGGGGTGAGTCACCTGAGCAAGTCAGCACACACCGTATGACGATACAAGGTGTGTGTGTCTCTCTTGTGACTTGGTGATGTGTAGCTGCACTCCTGCGGCTATTTGTACTTGGGAAATTCAGAGAATGCAGGTGAGACTGTATCCTGTGGATGCGTGTCTGTGAAGCCGTGCCACTTAGCACAGTGCCAGGAATACGGTGGCTATTGAATGCGTAAGGGTGCGCACGGAGGCAGCACAGCGTAAAGTTCAGGAGCATGAACCCCGCAGCCCGGCTGCTTTGAATTCAGGCTCCAGTGACCCGCTTGCTATGTAGTTGGGGGCATCTTACTTCCCTTCTCTTGCTTCAGGATCTGCCTCATGGAGTTGATGGGGATCCAATGAGTCAGGACACGCACTGGCCCCAGAGTAGCAGCTGGTATACGGTAAGTGCTATATAAGTATTTGTAGGCATGAGGACACCCCCTGGGTGCCCTGTCATTGCAAGGTACCCCACCCCACCCCCTCCGTGTCCCACGTCCCCTCACCAGACTGGGGGAGCTGGAGTGTGCTCTTGCTCCACTGAGTCAGGCCCACGATGGCCACCATCTTGGCCCCAAGGCTGCTGCGCCGCTTCTTGGCCGTGGTGGTCCCGGTCCCACCCCCAGCCTGCTGGGAGCCACAGATTTCACCGCTGATGCTGGAGCTCCGAACCACATTCCTGGAGGCCGCGGCCGAGGCCGGACCAGGCTCCCCGTTAAACATGGTCCGAGGGGCGGCAAGGCCTCAGGCAATCCTGTGGGGGGAGGGCAGGAAACAAAGGGGTGCCACATCAGGCCCTGGGGCCACTCTACGGCAGCCCGCCACTTCCTAGCTGTGTGACCTTGGGCAAGTCACTTGGCCTCTCTGAGGCTGTGAGGATTAAATGAATCAATAAACGTAAAGCGTGTGCACAGGGTCTGGCTCAATAATGGAACTCTTCCTATTAGCACATGGCTATCCTGGCAAGTGACCTGGTTTGGCCAGGTCAAGGCAGAGGCTGTGGAGTCATACGGCCCACTCTTGAATTCCAAAGGCCTCTACACACTGCCTGTGTGATCTTGTGACCAAGTACCTCGCGGCTTCAGTGAACACCTCAGCAAAACGAGAAATAAAAGCACTCACCTCACAAGACTGTCGTAAGGATTAAATTAGAGCATGTGAAGGCGCCAAAACAGTGCCAGGCACGGAGTAAATAGTAAGTGTGATTATTGTCATGGCCAATAATAAGAACAGAGACAGCAAGACTGGCCCCAGCCTGTGGGGTCGGGGTGGGGGTGGCGGCTCCAGAAGGGGCCCTCCTGCTGGAAGGGATAGCACAGAAAAGTAGAAAGAAGCAGGCACAGGTCGCCCTGAAGCCCACCATGGAGTGGCGGCCCCTGGAGGCGTTTTGATCTGATTTCCTCCCAGTCTCTTTTCTATGCATTTTTAAAAATAATTGAACTCATAGTGCAAATACAATTTTGCATCCTGGTATTTTTCATTTAACATCATATCACAAGCATTTCCCACTGTCGTGAACGCTTGGTATACATGTTTTAACGCCACCATAATATTTCATTGTATAGAGGTAGCATAATTGACTTAAGTATTTCAATATCGTGACCTCTTAGATCGGGTCTGACTTCCTCCTCTGTCTCCTGTCTTCTTCTTCTTTTTTTTTTTAATGTTTATTTATTTATTTTGAGAGAGAGAGGAGAGGGAGGGCAGAGAGAGAGAGAGAGAGAGAGAGAGAGAGAATCCCAAGCAGGCTCTATGTGGTCAACACAGAGCCCAACACAGGGCTCCATCTCACAAACCATGAGATCATGACCTGAGCCAAAATCCAAGAGTCGGAGGCTTAACCGACTGAGCCACCCAGGCGCCCCTCTCCTGTCTTTTAAACAACATCACTCAACACTACTTTGATCTACTTATTTCCTTAGGATTGAGTCCCAGAAACAGAGTCACTAGGCTGAGTGTGGATACCGCTAGGAGCCTCCCCAACAGCCACACTCCCTTCCTGCTTCTTGACAGAGCGCTGGTTTTGTGCAGCCACCACCCCATCCCATTTCAGAGGCAGATCCTGATTAGTTCAAGCCAATCAGTGAGCGGCCCTCATCTTGGTAACTCATACTGGTACAAGGGCAGGCATATGACTAAGTTGGCCCCATCTGACTTAAGGGGAAGATTTGGATTCCATGCTTACCAGCGAAGTGGGGTCTCTCTCCCCACTTCTTCCCTCAAGACTCTTCCCCCTAGAGAGGGCCCAGTCCCAAGAGGAATCCAGTGTTGTCGAGTGCAGCACAGCACAGACAGAAAGGACCTCAGCCACCCTGGAGCCTGCTTTTCTCTGGCCTTCTGGTTATGTGAGATAATGTGTTTTCCACTGCTTAAGCCAATTTGAATCAGTGGTCTCAGTTACATCCCAAAGCATCCTACCTGATACCAAGGACATAAACATTTCTCTGATTCTTGTAAAATATTGCCGAATTCCTTTCCAAAGCTGGGTTCAAAAAATATCGAAGCCCCCCCCAAATTTCAAGGCCTGTGCAGAGTGCCGAGGATACAGCAGCGGCGAGCCAGGCCGACTTGGTCCTGCCCGCTCAGAGCCTCCAGTCCAAGAGAGACAGACAGCGAGTGACTGATTATGTAATTAAATATTAAATCGGATTGTTCTGATGAGTGCTAGGGAAGACAGAGGGCATTGGAAGCCACTCTGGGGGAGCTGGGTGGCTCAATGTTGCACAGAGATGGGATCTCCAGCTATCGGCCTCTACAACTTGGCTGAAGGTCCAATGCTGCAGCAGGTGCCCTCTGCTCAGAGTATGGGAAAAACGGCTGCTCCGGCAGGCTGTGCACACAGCCCTTCCCAGCTCTGTCTCAGCCTACAGAGCTCTTCCCAGGGCAGCCCATCTCCGGTCACTTTGCTCGACCCTCTGCTCTCAGCCCTGTCACCCTGAGGGAATCTGCCTTTTCAAAAGGACATAGTTGAAGTGTCAGGTCAGGGGAGAAGGAGGGAGGAGGGAGGATGCCACTCTAGAGGATTTCAGCCCCAGGTAGCTGTAAACGGTGGCCACTTGGCCTCCTGGTCAGCATGGCTCCTGCCAACCAGGCAGATTAGGGCTGACAGTGGGGATGAGTCAAAGCTGTGTTCTCCCTTCTTTGTGGTTGTCTGGACTGTTTTCGCTCACCCTGTGATGTACACAGAGTCCCGGATTGTATTTCTCCATCCATCCCCCGTTAACCTTGCAGCTAATGGAAAGTCCCCCTGGACTTGGGCCTATGATGATCTCTTCTCTTCAGTTTCCAATTCTAGTGCCAATTTGTGTGGTTTTTTTTTGGGTACCTGCATGGTCTTTTGGTGAATGGTGGGAGAGGGCTTCCAGCGTAAGCCTAACTTACTCTTTAAAGTATTGTTGTTAGGGGCACCTGGGTGGCTCAGTCATAAGCGTCTGACTCTTGGTTTCAGCTCAGGTCATGATCTAATGGTTTATGAGTTTGAGCCCTGAGTCGGGCTCTATGCTGGCAGTGCGGAGCCTGTTTGGGAGTCTCTCTCTCCTCTCTCTGCCCATACCCCACTCGTTTTCTCTCTCTCTCTCTCTTTCTCAAAATAAATAATAAAATAAACTTTAAAAATGTTTAAATTATTTTTGTTAGGTGTATGGTAATCTCCACGTCACAGATCAGAAAAGTCAAGGCCTTGCCCATCCTACTTGGCTACGAAATGGCAACACCTGGACTCGAACCCAGGTCTCCTCTTCCCACAAAGATGTGAACATACTCAGCAGTTCCTGCCCCATCAACCCAGACCTCACCCAAAGGTGTAGGCCCATCCCTCTCACTCAGGCTTTGCCCTGGGTCTCCGGCTTTTTGAAAACTCTGCAAGAAAATTATCCCTGATGAGAAAAACCTCTCTGGGCCAGGTTTCCACAGCAGGCACAAGCATCTGGGGGCAGTAGAAACCCCACCCAGACACAGCTGGAGAAGGAAGCGCTTCCCTAGCGCAGCCTACAGGCAGCTCAAGATTATCACTCCCAGGGGTTGAGAAGGGAAGAAAGTATGGGACAAAATTCCTGACCCTGCCAACCCAGGGGCTCATGTTTCCTCATGAATAATGAATGACATTGACAAGCAGATGGTTTGACATCCAGGACTCTGCACCATCTGGAGCCACTTTCTCATCTTTAACTACCCAGGGATCACCCAGAGGGGCCTAGAGAGCTGGTGAATGCTTCAGAGGGCCCAGCCAGATAGGCCACCCTCAAGGGGACAGGAGGAACCAGACCCAAAGCAGTGGACCCAAGGTCTTAGGGCCTGACCTCTGGTGCAGGAGTGCTGGGCAGGGCAGCCTGGGAGAATGAAGAATCAGAAAGTGGGATTAGAATGCCTATGGATTCTTTGTGTCACTTTCTCTGGGCCTTGGTTTCCTCATCTGTGTGTAAAACGAAGGGGTTGGATTAGGTGATCTCTACAAGTCCTTGTAACTGGAGAGCAGAGCCTAAGAACACATTCTGCATTGGCAGAATGGGGGCTCTGGCTGCTTCTCTGACAGTCTAGTTCAAGAGGGATAAGACAGAGGGGCACCGGGGTGGTTCAGTCGGTGAAGTGTCTGACTTCGGTTCAGGTCATGATCCCATGGTTCGTGAGTCCAAGCCCCACATCAGATTCTGTGCTGTCAGTGTAGAGCCTGCTTGGGATTCTCTCTCTCTCTCTCTCTCTCTCTCTCTCTCTCTCTCTCTCTCTCCTTCTTTCTCTGTCCCTCCCCCACTCGTCCTCTCTCCCCCACCCCCAAAATAAATAAATAAACTTAAAAAAAAAAGAGGGGTATGGGGCACCTGGGCAGCTCAGTCAGCTAAGCGTCTGACTTTGGCTCAGGTCATGATCTCACAGTTCGTGAGTTCGAGCCCCACGTCGGGCTCTGTGCTGACAGCTCAGAGCCTGGAGCCTGCTTTGGGTTCTGTGTCTCCCTCTCTCTCTGCTCCTCCCCCACTCATGCTCTGTCTCTGTCTCTCAAAAAAAAAAAAAAAAAAGGCTTAAAAAAGGGGGGGGTAGACAGAGAGACAGAGCCAGCCACCTGGCCCCCATGTAAGTCCTACTCATAGCGCCCTCTGAGCCATGAGACCACAGGGACGGGGAAGGGGCAGCAGGCAGGGATGGGGGCAGAGTGTGAGGGGCCAGCAAGCCACAGAGCACAGCATCTCACATATTGGTGGTTCCAAGAGATTGCTAAATGACCTATATCCTTTCTACAAAAGTCACTTCAACAATTCTCTGCCTCTGAGCAGGACTGTCCCTTTCCCAGCCCAGTTCATGGCACCTCAAGGAAGGGGGCCCTTCCTCGCCGGGTCACAGACACCTCACTCTGGAGTTCTCTCCGCTGACCCCCATCTACTGCCACAGCAGCATCTACTACTATGGCTCGGGTGTCCCCTCCAGGGACAAGTCCTACTGTCCCCACTCCTGCCAAAGCTCCATGCCCGCAGATACCTTCAAAGCTTCCCAAGCAAGGAGGCTAGTGTTTTCTTTCCAGTTATGGATGTTTGGCCTCTACCCTGGAGTCACAGTACCCTAAGCGCTCCCCAGACCATCTCTTGAATCCTGACAGGGTTTCAGAGCTCTGCCAGGCTACCCAGGTCCCTCATGTGTCTAACCAGATCATAAGCCTGTTTTGAGAGTCAAACAGGGCCATCCAAAAGCCCAACATAAACCTAGCTACCCACTCTTTCAACAGGAGAGACCAAGGAATCTGTCACAGGGTGATGGACTGGTAGGTTGGAAGGGATGGCAAATAACTGAGGCTCTTACCACCTCTCTCCTTCTCCCACCCACAGCAGACATCACTAATCCATCTCTTTCCCACCAAGGACAGATTTAACCTCAGAATCCCTCTCAACACAGCTCCAGCACCAATTGGTGAAAAGTGGCCCGTGATTTAAAACAGATTTGCCAACCCCATTCCAGCCTGAGTCTTTCATTTTGCAGAGTGGGAAATCAAGGCCCAGGGAAAGAGACACATCCAGGGTCCCATAGGAAGTTGGTGACAAAACTAGAGCTCCAACCCAATTCTCCTAACTCCCAGGTCCCACATCACCTGGCAGGTGCTTCCTCCCCACTTTGAAGAAAACCCAAACTCACCCAACTGATGAATCTGAGCGTGGTGTTCCACATCACAGGGGGCTGTGCCCCTACCAACAGCACACCCCTAGGGCATTTACACGAGGCTTCTGTTAACTTCTGCCCAGACACCAGTTTTCAAGAAAGGAGGTGAAGGCAATCAGGGTAGCTTCTAGGAGGAGGTGATGTGATAAGAGTCTGGAAGGAAAGAGGGGAGTTTAGAGGAAGGTAGTGAAAACATCTATCCTTAAGGGCTTCCAGGAGCTTGCAGAGTTAAGAGACAGACTTCTGAGATGGCTGTGGGATGTTGAGCAAATCATTTAAACTCTCTGATTCTGTTTCCTACTTTGTAGAAAGCATCTCAACTCCTGGGTCCCCGAATCTGCCTGTAGGCACGTTAATGTCAAACTGCTGCTGAAGCCCCACCCATAATTTTACGACTTTTAACACACGAGGGACAAATGGAGGTCCAACGGCTAAGGAGCTCTACATCTTACTCTTTCTTCCTCAGTCCTTCCTCCCACTGAAGGGATGTCCCTCCCCAGATACTGTGAGATACCCCGGGATGGGGGGTGGAGCACTTCTGGCTCCACCCCCAGCCATGTGACCCCGAACAAGTCATTCAGCCTCTCTGAACTTCCGTCTCCTCTTCTGTGCGGGGGGGGGGGGGGGGGGGGGGGGGTCTACTTGCCACCTGGACGCAGCCCCACTTTCCAAGCTGGACTTGGTGTCGGATGGGATAACGAGGAGCAGGAAAACGCTGATTAAAAACACAGGCTTTGGAGGCAGACCTACTTGGTTCAAAACCTAGATCTGTCACTTGCGAGCCGTATGACGCCGGGCAATTTCCTTAACAACCGCCCCCCGCCCCCGGCCTACTGCTCCTCACCACTAGAGTGGGGATAATAATGCCTGCCTTAGGATTATTAGATGAGATGCTACAAAATAAGGATCGGTAACGTGCTAAATGCTCGGTTGGCCAACTACACTGTTACTACTCATAATGGTGCCTTTGTTAACAGGGAAGGACTGTGTGGGTGTCAGTGCTCATTGGGCCGGACTGCGCACCGGGTGCAACCACTTCATGGGAAGGCTCAGAGACCGAGAGGATCACCTCTCACCTGCTTCCCCCCAGAGTGCAGGACAGCGTGGGATGTGGGTCCCTGTGCCTCTCAGTTGAGGTGGGAGCTGGCACGTGAAACTGTGCTTTTCTTTGCCAGCCTCTCAGCTCCTGGGCCCTCACTGGGTGCTGGGTCTGACTTTTGAGGGCCCCGACCCAATCCCGGTCCACCACCAGGGCTTCCCGCTACATCTCCCGTACCAATCTGTGTCCATGTCAGGGGCCAGTGTCTGCATCCACAGAAGGGGAGAAGGGTTCTCTTTTTTTTCTAGCCCTGCTTTACCCCACCCCCAGGAAAAGATGGGCGGGTGACAAGGCTGGCATATGGTGGGGGAGGCAGGCTGGGCTGAGGGAGCACACCCAGCTTGCATGGGGAGCACCATGCCAGGTCTCCTCCTGATTATGTGACCTTTGTCTCCCCCAAGCCAGACTCACATGCACAACACTATACACACACAGGGGGAGACACAGGGCACTGAGTTTCAGATGTGTGGTCACACACCATACCGACCCAGACGGATGATATACACTTAAAAGACATAATCCCCTACGTACACAGACAGGCACATGCACCCCCAAGACAAAGGTGCACAGAAGCAGCCACATTGACAGTCACAGGCGTTTGCAGACTCACATATGTGTACACACCCACGCACACTCAAACACACACACCCCTCCTTGGCCTCTGCCCAGCCCAGGGAGGTGGGAGGAGCCCCATCCCTTTAGTGGGCAGGGAAGTAGGAAGGGTCATACCTGGATCCTGGGTTCTCTTGGCTGAGGCACGCACACCAGCTCTGAGCAGGTGCTTGTGCGAGCTTGAATACGTACACACTCATACCAGCTCCAGCCCTGAGTACCACCCTCCTGGCCCCCATCCCTGCAGGCCGGACAAAAGAGCTCATCGGTGAGGTTTGTGGTGAGGAGATGAGAAGGCTGGCAGGGAGCAGCTGCTGTCACCATGGCTACCAAGCTGACCCACTTCTCCTCCACCCAGCCTGGCCCACCCAGCCCAGGCAAGGGAGGAAAGGCAGCTTTGGGCAGGGGGGCCCTCTCCTGTCACACACAGTAAAGAGTCTCTGAGGGTGTGGTGAGGGATGGGTTGAGCACCAGGCTAGTTCCTGCATAGAAAGGAAATAGCCAGACATTCTTTGAGGGCAGCAAGGTGCTCAGGATATAGCCCCTGCAAAACCTAGCCCCTGGCCTCCCTCAGCTTTGGCGCCTCTGGCTCCAGGGACCTACGTGGGTCATGTGCCTACCCTGGACACATTCTTAGACAGAGTCTTCATGGCAGGGCAGAGGGTGGGGCAGCCGGACCCAAAGCTCTGTCCACAACTCCAAGAGCTCAGGACACTGAAGGGCAAGATAGACCCAGAGCTGGTTGCACCCTGTGTCCTGCTCAGATCAAGGTTCCTGAGGGCAGGGCTTGTCCTCCCCCTTTGAACCAGGGGCTGCTGAAGACACGGCCATGCCTCCATTCCTCAGACAGAGCTACCGTGTGTCTTTCCTCAGCCAGGGGGCTCCTGAGGACATGGCCATGTGTCTTCCCTCAGAACTGGGGAATATAGAGGAAGCACACAGCCTTCAGACAGCTCAGTTTTGTGAGATCACTCACAAGGCAGAATGAATCACTCCTGCAAGACAGCTTGCCATAGCTCCCTAATTCTTTCAGGAGAAGGTAAAAACCCCTCACACCAAGGCCCACAAGCCAAGTGAGCCAGATCGTCCCGTGCTCTTGCTCTGCTTCTGTATTCCAGCTGCACTTGCCTTTTTTCCATTCCTCAAAAGTGCCCTGTGTCTCCTGTCTGCCTGGAATGTTCTTCTCCAGCTGACCCCCACCCTCATGTTCTGATGCCCTCTGTTTCTCTGTGTGCTGCCTTTGCCTGGCTAATCCCTATTCATTGCTCAGTCCCAGTTGGAAGGTCATTTCCTAGGAGAGTCTTCCCAAAATGACTCCCCCTGTCATGCTCTCCCAGACTCTGTACTGTCCCTGCCTGTTATGGGTTGAATTCTCCCCCCGGGAAAGATATGTCGAGGTAGTAACCCCAGTACCTCAGAATCTGACCTTGTTTTGGAATAGGGTCATTGCAGATGTCATTAGTTACACTGAGGTCATGCTGGAGTAGGGTGGGTCTCTAATCCAATATGACTGGTGTCCTCATAAGAATGCAACCACATGAAGGGCGCCTGGGTGGCTCAGTTGGTTAAGCGTCCGACTTCGGCTTAGGTCACAATCTCCCGGTTCATGAGTTCGAGCCCCATGTCAGGCTCTGTGCTGACAGCTCAGAGCCTGGAGCCTTCTTTGGATTCTGTGTCTCCCTTTCTCTCTGCCCCTCCCCTACTCCTGCCCTGTCTCTGGCTCTCAAAAATAAATAAATGTTAGAATGCAACCACATGAAGGCAGAGACACACAGGGAGAATGCCACATGATGATGTGGGCAGAGTTTGGACTGATACAGCAACAAACTGAAGAACACCAAGGATTGCCAGCGGTCACCAGAAGCTAGGAGAGAGCCACGGAACAGCATCTCCCTCAGCGGAACCAATCCTGCCACCTGTCTCCAGGACTGTTAGAGAATAAGTTTCTATTGTTTTAGGCCACCCAGTTTGTTATAGCTGCCCTAGGAAACTCATATACTGCTATTCTTAATTTGTTTAATGCCTGTCTCCCACACTCCACCTAAAACAGAAACCATGTCTTCTTCACCCTGAACCTCCAGTGCCTGGCATAGGCCTGGCTCCGTAAAAATGTGTTGAGGGCGCCTGGGTGGCTCAGTTGGTCGGGCGTCCGACTTTGGCTCAGGTCATGATCTCACGGTTTGTGAGTTTGAGCCCTGCGTCGGGGTCTGTGCTGACAGCTCGGAGCCTGGAGTCTGCTTCGGATTCTGTGTCTCCTTCTCTCTCTGCCCCTCCCCAACTTGTGCTCTGTCTCTCTATGTCTCTCAAAAGATAAATAATGTAAAAAAAAAAAAAAATTTTTTAAATGTGTTGAAGGAATGAATGACAATCTCAAACAAATATTAAATTGACAATATTTATATCTGGATAGTAGAATTGTGAGTTATTTTTATTTTCTTCATGTGACATACCGTGTTTTTTTAAGTTCCCACTTTAGAAACTGTATTGATGCGATCATAAAGAAAAACTAAAATACATATTTTTCTTTTCAAAATATACATTAAAATAACAGTCATTTCCACCAGTATGTGTTTTGTGAAGAGGAAGAAGTTCTGCTATATGCTTGATAACTACTTTTTCATCGATTAATTGATTCCTCCTTGTGTCGCTAGAGTACTTTCTCGAGTCAGATTTACAGAGCTTGAGTTCTGGGGCCTTTTGGGGCATAGATTCCAGGTAGGAGGGGCCAGGCAAAGTATGCATGCTTCACAGCCATCTCAACCATCCACCCCTTCTCATAGCTCGTGGGATCTGGCCAGATGTGCCACCTGTCACCTGATGGGGGCTGTTAGACTTGGCACTTAAGAACACCACCAGCCCTGGCTGAAGGCCATTCCCAAACAAAAGATCCTACCCTCAAACTTAAATATTCACACAAATCACTTGGGGATCTTGTTGAAATGCAGATTTCAATCCCATGGGTCCCAAGTGGAACCTGAGATTTTGCATTTCTAACAAGGTCTCAGGTGATACCCATGTTGCTGGTCTATGGGCGACCCAAGGCACTGAAAGTTAAAAATTAAATACTCTGGTTGTTCTTCAAGAGTGAATGCTTCAGGGGGTGCCTGGGTGGCTCAGTCAGTTAAGCGTCCGACTTCGGCTCAGGTCATGATCTTGTTGTCCATGGGTTCAAGCCCTGCGTTGGGCAGACAGCTCAGAGCCTGAAGCCTGCTTTGGATTCTGTGTCTCCCTCTCTCTCTGCTCCTCCCCCACTCATGCTTTCTCTCTCTCAAAAGTAAACATTAAAAAAAAAAAGAGTGAATGCTTCAGGATGAGGAGACTAGAAAAGGCACATTGGGAAGTGCATTGCAGAATACCTCAAAAGATCGGCAGGATTAGGAGAGATAGAAGTGGCAGGAGAGAAATGGAAACTACCTGGGAAGGACCAGAGAGGAAGTGTTATGTTCACAGGATGGTGAATAGGGCAGTGCAGATAGAACAGGAGGTAAGTACAATTGCGGAAGAGAAGGCTAAAAAGGTAGGCTTGGCACAGCCAGTGAAGGGCTCTGAATGCAGGGCTAAGAAGCTTGACTTTAATCCTGTAAGGAGTGAAATCTGACATGACTTAGATGTAATGTTTTACAGAGCTCAATCTGACACTGAGTGCAGAATCAGAAGAAAGCCTGACAGAAGGAAAAACAGTCAAAAAGCAGATAAGAAGACTGCACTGCTTCAGACAGTGCAGATGGGAAGAGGAAAAGGGTGGTCAGGAGTCATGAGAAGGCTTGGGGCATTGCCTAGAGTTAGTGATGGGACGAAGTTGGGGAGAGGAAAAAACAGAATCCAAAGTGATTTATAGGAAGGGTAGAGACTGGGAGGTGCCATCAGCAAGGCTTGAGGTCCCAGAGGAAAACACTGGCTTAAGGGGAAGATGAGTCCCATCTTAGATGTGATGAGTCTGAGATAATACTGCAACTCCCACGTAGAGGCATTGGGCAGGTAAGCAGATTCACTGGAGCTCAGGAGAGCAATGTAAGTGGGCAGGATTTGGATGTGTACCCTGAGGGGAAAAGTGGCATATGGAAAGGAAAGAGAATGCCCAGAGGGGAGTACAAAGTGAGCAAAGGGCGAGGGATAGGAGGAATATAGAATCCAGTGAAGAAGGGAGTATCAGCAGAGAAGTCAGAGAAAATGCCATGAGTATACAGATGGCCAACCTGGAGGCCCTACCACACCGTCACATCAAAACCAAGGGAAGACTTGCCCAGCCAAGAATGTAGATGGGCAAGGAAAGTCTAGGCCTGAAAAAAAAAGCACAGCTTGAATAGAAAGCAGGATTTGGATTGGTGGAGAAGAGGACGGATTCCCTGGGGAATGTCTGGGCTTCAGCACGATCCCAAGGGGCCTGGGGCTCCCAAGCACTTATTCCAGATCAGCCCTAGCACAGGAAGGACCATCCCCTCACCTGCAAACACACTTAGTGCTCACACCCCCAGAACCTACAGAACCCCTCCCCCACCCCGGAGCAGAGAAGGTGGGATAAGAGGTCTTTGGAGCAAAACCTTATTGTGGGGATGCACATAATTTATCATCCAAATAAGACTTTTGAGAGTAAGCAGAGATGCTACCAACAATCACACCAGGACCACAGGTGTATATTAGGGTTGTCTCAGCCAAACACAGCCCTACTTTTAGCCTAGCCACAGCGGGGGGGAAGGGGGCAGAAGATGGTAGATCCTCCAAAATGCCCGTTTGATCCCTGTTCTCCCTTCCTAGATGGGGTGGCGGAACTGAGACACAGGGGATAGGAGCAGGCAAGCTCATCCTCCGAGGCAGGGGCCCCAGCCAGAGCATGTTGGTGGATGGGGAAGATTTCTCTCCCCCCTCCCGGCAGCACCATGGACAGCGGCCGGTCCGCTCGCTCCCCTCCCCCTGGCCCCTGTTTCTCCAGGGCCGCTGCGAGGCCGATCAATATTTCATGGGGGAAGGGGCTCTGGTTACCAGCCCCGCGCCTAGCCGGAAGGCGCCACCCGCTCTCGCCGAGCTCTGGGGACCCTCCCCGGGAACCCAGCACACCCACGGCACGGCACGGCTGGGGCAGGCGCCACCTTCAGGCACGCTCAGCATTCCCGGGCCCACTGCTCTGCGCCCCCGCCCCTGCCCGGGCACAAAGACCCGCGCGCACGCCACACGGCTTCCCGCGGCCACTCAGACACACCACGTATTCGGATGCGCGCTGTACAAAGCCAGCGGCCACACAGAATAACAGGCACACACCGCACCCAGCAGCCAGCCACCTAGACACACAGCACACACACAATATGCCTCACAGACACGCACCACGTGGAGATGAGTTCACTACAGACCCACACGCACATCAGACGCCCTGCCACACATACGCAAACTCACATGCTGCACAAAAACTCCCTCACAGAGAACCTCAGATTTATCCCACGCAATACATTTACCACAGATGCACATATCACACGCTGTGTGCGCACACACGTACGACATGCGCTCAGAGTCCTTCAGATATATCGTTCAGAAGTACATCACCACGGAGAGCTACATGGATCTCACACACACACACACAGAGTCACACGCGCGTGCACACACACAGTATGCTGGAGAGCGACACTCGTCTCACACACACACACACACACACACAGTCACACAGAGTCACACTCACGCGCACACACACAGTATGCTGGAGAGCGACACTCCACACACACACACACACACACACAGTCACACAGGCACACACACATGCACACACCATGCCAGAGAGCTACGTTCATCACACACACGCACACACACACACAGTATGCTGGAGAGCTACATTCATCACACACACACTGTCACATGTGCACGCACACGCGTGCACACACACACAGTATGCTGGAGAGCTACATTCATCACACACACACACACACACACACACACACACACACACTTACTCTCTGTCACACACGTGCACACACACACAATATGCTTTCACAGAGACCCTCAGACATTCACCGTGGATACAGGAGCACATGTCTCACACTACCCAGGCCCCCCACCCTCCTGGAGCCCAGGCCTGCCCTCCTGCTGTGGACATGGGACTGGGGACTGGGGAAGAGTCAGGCGGGACCTCCACCCCTCCTGCCTGGCCCCAGTGTTGACTCCTGTGGATAAATTCTGTGTCCTCTGAGGACTCCCAGGGTTGCTGCCCAATCCCCGGGGGCAAGTAGGCACCGGCACAAAGGGATGGGAAGGGGGTAACTGGGGAAAGGGAACCTTTGAGACCCCGAAGCCTCCTGGCTTTGTGGCCCCGGGGCCCCAAGCTCTGGGGCACCAGGCTCCAGGGATGGCCTTGCCCTCACTGGCAGCTCCCACGGCCTCTGTGCTCCCTGGGACTCCTGCCCTCTGGGAGGCCCCGAGGTTTGTGCTGTGCCTGGGGACCAGGAGAACTGTGGAGTCTACAGCTCCTGCTCTCCCCAGGAGTGCCCACATGCCGCCTCAGAGATGAGGGGGCATCCTACCGCCGTCTAGACACCCCAACTCCAAGAGCCTCCCTCTCTCGTGGACTGAGGGAAGAGTGGCACAAATTCTGTCTGCAGAATAATCATGGCAGGATTTTCTGAAAGAATCTCAAGACGGGGCATGTGGTGAGGAGAGGGAAGCAGGCTGGCGGAGCAGGGAGAGACCCCTACGTTTTCCAGGCAGGTGGAAGGCACCTTCAATATTACCCAGGTGAACAGTCCATGTCTCTGACATCCCCACAACACTTCCCAATTTTGCATTATCCGCATAACACTGTGTGCCCTCTCAATGATTTCTGCCATACTCTTGTACTGCTCCTTATTTATTGTGCTGACATTGACACTTTTAACTTACATGCATTTATTATAAGTAGAAATTTTGTGTTACTACTATAAATGCAACTATTATTGCTTTTAATAAGTAGAAAATGAAAGTACAATACCTACAGTAAAAGCAAAGCTGTATTACTAAATTTTAGTTACCTGGAGTTGCCAGTCAAGACCTCTTTGTTAAAAAGGGAAGGGCAGCAGTGTTGGCAAGTTGTTAAAGACATACTGGCACTTTCTCCCTGGGACAAATTTGGACTTGATGGAGTGGAAAGGGAACCAACTTTCTCACTATGGGAGCCAATGCTCTGTCATGACAGGTCTGCGAGCCACTGCAAGTCACCTCAGGTCTCACTGAAGGTGCTACTACCCACAGTGGGAAGCTCTAGGCTTGGGCACAGTGGCTAGCCGGAGCCCTGTTACCACAGTCCAATCTGGTAATAATAATCCTTAGAAATTGCTCAGTTCTTTCCCATTTACCAATTATCCTTAGAGCCACTATCTAGTATGAGCTGCGTACCGGGAATTATCATCCCATTTCCGAATGAGAAAATAGAGGCTCTAAAAGATTAAGAGATTTGTCCAGAATCACATAGCTGTACAGGGTTAAGTCCACGAGTGGGAGACCCTCAACTCTACCTGTCTCCATTTGTCTCATCTCTGGGATCCCTTGTTCTGGGCTGGCCCCTTGCTGGGCAGTGGGCAGGAGAGGGAGAATGGTAATGTTGTATTTGCCTGCGAGGCCCTCACAATCCTGAAAGGCCAACAGGCAAGTGAGTAAGTAGTGGAGGGTAAGAACTTTTACTCTGGAGTCACACTGTGTGTCCCTAGCCATAAAAGTCACCTCTCTGAACCTGTTTCCTTGTCTGTAAAGTGGGGATAATAATAGTACCTATTTAATAGGGCGTGAGGATTCAATGAAATAATGCATGTGCATAGTGTTTGGCACAAAGTAAGGGCTCAAAAATGTTTATTACGAGGGAAGTACAAAGAATAGCATTAATTCAGATAAAAAATGGCTGACGGTGGGGAGCGGGGAGGTAGGCATGGCATGGTTCTTCATAGAGGAGAGGAAATGAGTTCCATCTTAGAGAATGAATATGATTTTGGTAGGAGAACTATCCTGTCTGCTCCCACCCTCCTCTTCCTCCAAAGACAAGTGAGAAAATTTTGGGTCTCATCTATCTATCTCTCTGCTCTGGCCTTTGAATGACAACTGACAGGCTCTTCAAAGCCTGCCCTAGCATTGCTGCCCCAGGAAAAGACACCCCTTTAAGTCACATGCCTGGGTTGTTTTCTCCAGGTGCTATCCAGATGGAAGGGTGGGGGCCAGGCACAGCCTGGTGCTCTAAGGATTCTAGCAGATGTCTTTTAAAAAGTACTTGCCCAGATAACAAAGACTCTCCCCACCACCACCTTTCCATAAGGGGGTCAGGAGCAACGTCTGCAAATCTGACTTTGAGATCCTTCCCAGCAGGCTGCAGTTGATTGGACCAGGGTGGGCACCTGACCAACGCTGAGCCAATCAGATCCTCTCATACAAGTTTGGATTTGGATCTGGCGAACCCTGGGTTCCCTCTCTGAATGTGGCGGGAACGCAGGACACAGTACAGGAACTATAGGTAGTTCAGGGTCTGGTAAAGCAGGAAAAACCAGTCCGTGGAGAAAGCAAGCTAAAGGCGGCCAGCAAGGTGCAGAGAATGGCTGCTTCCATTTCTCCTGGCCTACAGTTTCTGCCTCCCAGAGGCTAACGATCTTTCTGCCCCTCAGTTCTCAGGAATCTCTTGTGTCCTGGTAATAAACCCTTCTTTATTACCGAAGCTGACCTGAGTCGGTTTCTATATACAAGCGGAGACCCAATTAAGACGGGGGAGAAGCTGGGAGCTAAGAGGCACAAAGATGGACAATCCTGGAGGGAAAAAAAAAAAAAAAATCACTGTGCCTGCCCTGGATGAGCTCAGCTGACCGGGAGATGAGGAAGAGTCGACGTCTGTCGAGACGCAGACTCTGAGAAGATGTGGCCGAGGGAGGGTGGGTTAGCTCTGTCCAGGAAGCGCCAGGAGGGTCCTCAGAGGCTTCCCAGCAAAGGTGGCAGCTAAACCAGTTTTGAAGAGTGAAGGACGTTCTCCAGGGAGAGAAAGCTGGGGTGGGGAGGCATTACAGGCGGCGGGAACAGCAAGTGCAGAGGCACAGAGGCACAAAACAGCCTGACGTGTTACAGGAACTGCCAGCAGTTCAAAGTGTGGTGGGGGAGCAGGGAAGACGAAGCTGGAGAGGCCGGTCGGGTGCAGATCACAAAGGGCTTTGAATTCTATGCTAAGAAGATGAGGCCTTTCCTGTCAGCAATAGGGAGCTATTGAAGTATTTTAAGTAGCAGGGGGTGACAGGGTCAGTTCTGTGCTTTAGAAAGATCGCTCTGGGGCCCCCGCGAAGAAAGGACTGGAGAAGGCAGGCCTGAAGGCAGGGAGGCCAGTTAGGGTACTGCAGCAATGATTCATCTAGCCCTTTCATCCACTGAGCAGCTCACTGTGTACCTACTGGGTGCTGGGGCTGGGCAAAACAGGACCCCTGACCCCACGGAGTTCACAGGCCAGCAAGACAGAGAAACAAGGGAGAAGCAACTCCAGTGTCCTGAGTGTCCTGAAGAAGTATGAGGTCCCACGGAGGGGGGCGGTGTTCAGTTTCTGGTTGTTACGCTTCACTGTGGGAATGCCACAAGAGCTGATATGTCTCTGAAGGATAAGTAGGAGTTAACAAGGCACTAGGAGGAGTGCATTCCGGGATGAAGGAACATGTGTGAAAGTCCTGCTGCTGGGAGAGAGGAGAATGGGACCAGATGATCGAAAAAGGTAGGCAAGGACCAGATCACGCAGGGCCCTGCAGACTACATCAGAGTCTGGCTTTTATTCCAAGAAGTCTTAGAAGGGTCTTACACGGGGAAATGATACAGTCAAACATTTATCTTTAGAAGATCACTCTGGCCACAGTGTGAAAAATGAAACAAAGCGGGGCAAGAACAGAAACGTACAGAGCCCAGTCTAGGAGGCTATCGCTGCGGTTCAGGTGGGCACCGATGGTGGTCTGGCATGGGGCGGTGGGCAGGGAGAGAAACACAGGACAGCTAACACGATTGCTGAGGATGGCTGTGGGCTGTGGGGGTGAGGGAGAGGGAGGTGTCCAGGAGAACTTCCAGCTTTCCAGCTTGAGCAAGTGGGTGGATGGTGGCAGCAGAGATGAGCTGGGGATGTTGGAGGCAGAGCAGGTGCTGGCAGGCGGAGCTGGGGACCTGGGTTTGGACTCTAGGCTGATTGTGAGACATCTAAATGTGGTTAGACCTGCAGGGCTTGAGCCCAGAAGAGATCACTCAACTCAAGAGGGTAAGGAGATTACCGGGCAGCGGAGGAGGAGAGGGCAGGGCAGCGAGACGAGAGCAGGGACAGCTGGGAGGAATCCTGGGGGCAGCAGGGCCTGGGGGCAAGAGTGACCAAGAGCTCTGAGCCTGGCAAGTGAGAACCACAAAATCCAAAGGTTAATTCCCTCAGCCCCAGGGGGCATCAGGCTTTGGCTCCCACTCTCCTGGCCAAGCATCGGGCCTCAGCACAGACGCTTTCCGGCAGAGACAGCCCTCTTCTTCCTCCGAGTTACCTTCAGACTTGGCTCAGGGGACCCCTTCTCCTAGAGAAGACTTCCCTGGTCCGGGCATGCACTGTGCTGTCCAACAACCTGGGTTTGAATCCCAGTTCTGCCTCTTGATAGCTGTGTGACTTTGGCCAAATGTAACCTCACTTTCCTCATCTGTATAATGGCAATAATACTACCTACCTCATGGGGCTGTTTGAGGATGAGTACTTAGCAGAGAACCTAACACACAGTAAGCACTAAATAAATGTTACTATTATTAACATCCCGCCCACCTTGGGACAGTTAGTCATGCCCTCCACCTTACACCTCCTCCACTTGGGAACTATTTGTCAGTCTGTGTCTCTCCCGGCCTCTCCCTACCCTTACCCAATTTGTAGGGCTATGTACGATGGAGGGCCCAGTGCTAAAGGAAAATGTGGGACCCCTTGTTCAAAATTAGGAATTTCAAGACGGTGACAGTAAAACTGAGGGTGGGGTCCTTCTAACCCAGGGCTCCGTGCAACCAGACTCGTGAAGCCAGCCCTGTCCCCGCCCCCACCCAGCCCTGGGCCTGGCCTGGAGTAGACGTCAGTGCCATGCTACAAAGTAACGTGCCAAATGACATTGGAATGGGTTCCATAATTTCCATCTGGAATTTCGTTTTATCCTTCCTATAGAAATAACATCAATTCTGTCTTATGGTTGAGGACACGGAGGTTGAGAGATGGGGTGTGCCTTGCCAGAAGTCACCTGCCTCGTGCAATGCAGAGCTAGGATGTGAACGTAGACCAGCTTGGTGCCGAAGCCCTGCCTCTTACCCTCTGGCTTCCTGGGGAGGTAGGGAGAACCTGGCCCCAAGGGGTGAACGTTGTCAACAAGGCCCAGGGGGAGGGAGCTGAAGGGACTGGGACTGGCCCCCTCCTGGGGAGAGCCACATAAACAACGAGCTCCCTGGGCACCAGGGCTGCTACACAGGGAAGGGGGTGTGAGAGGGCAAAAGGTCACTCCTGAGAAGGCTCTGCCCGAGAGCCGCAGACCCTAGCCCACGCTCTCTGGACATGAAACCCTGCCTCCTTGCCTTAAAGCCCTTCAGGGGCTGCCACTGGCCTCAGGATAACTCCCAAGCCTTTAGTATCCTGCTGGACCAGGGAGGTCCGCCCTCTGCTACCTGTGCACTCTCTACCCTCTCTCCTCCACTTCTGTCCTCCCCTCCCCCATACCAGGCCCCACCTGCCATCACCCAGGCCTTAGCCCACACTGGTCCCTCTCCTCATCGCTGCTTCTTTGCCTTAACTCCTGGTCACTCTAGGCTCCCTGAATCTCTCCTTTTGACACACGATACAGGGGCAATCACCTGCCCTGGACCATCCTGGGCTAGAAAGCAGGCTCCATGGAGGCAGGGCTGCTTGGCTCACAACGCTTGGTACATCAGGTGTCTGAAGGCATCCCCCTGCAACAGAGGCAGGAGGGTCCTGCACTCCTTCTCCCCTTCTCTCCACTCCCCCCTAGTCCTCTTTTTCTTGTCCAGGCATCTCGAGCTCAAGGTGGGAGAAGCTCAAACTTGCAAGGGGAAGAGAATCATCATAGAGTATCCTCCCCACGCCCCACCTGCCAGGCCTGGGCTGGGTGTTGTACATCCAGTTACTGTATCTAATCCCCAAGCACCTTCCAGATGGGGGTGGGCACTATGAATGTAAATTATTCCTATTTTCCAGAGGAGTCTGAGACCACCTGCCTGAAGTGGCAACAGAACCTATAAGTGGAGAATGCAGGATTTGAACCCAGGCCTGTCTGGTGCCCAAATACGTGGCATCCCCTCTGTCCCTATGACTCACTGTTTGGAGCCAGCTCCCTTCCAACCAGGGAGAGTTGTTTCTCACCCATGCCTTCAGTTCACACACACACCCAGGCAGCTCAGCTACCCTGTGAGATCAGCAAAACCCTAGCGCAGAAGGCAGCACCCCCATCAGTGAGAGGCCGGTGTAGAAGTCACCCCTCCCCTGGGTCAACAAAATGCCAGTGTAGTAGAAATACCCCCCAGGTCAGCCAAACACTAATGGGGGAGACACCCCCACTGTCAGCAAAATGCTGGTACAGGAGGTATACCCTGCATCCCAAGTCAGCAATGACTTGCTGTGAGAGAGAAACTTCCTCACTCCTCTCTGCCCAGGGCCCATGACATGCTCTGGGGGTGCACAGAGTCCTCCAAGGTGGTGCTTTTGGGGTGGGGTAGGGGGAAGCAATGGGGCTGGGGCGGCAGCTGCTGGGGGCAGGAGGCTGCAGCTGGGGAGCGGGGCAGACTCGGGTGAGAGTTCTCACATGGCACTAATGAAATCAACCACCAGCCTGCCCCCCCTTCCCCAGGGACCCTCCAGCCTCCAGCTGATGCAATGCCCAGGCCAGATAATTGTTTTCTTCCCTCCTTAAAGGGCCAGCTGCTGTTGCAGCTGCAGACATCACGCAGACCCCTGAAAGACCCCACAGAGCGTAGCACCTGGTTAGGGATAGGGGGAGCCCAGAAAGTAGAGGCTTGGCCCAGGCTCTGCAGAGGAAAATCCAATTAATGCCCGAGACCAGAAACGTCTGTGAGCAAGGAGGGAGAGATGAGAGTTAAGACAGAGACAGCGCCTGGCCCACAACCACATGCCCTGAGGGAAGGGAACCTGGTCCCGGGCTGGGTCCCCAATACCTGGCTTCTTTCTGCCTGCCTGTCCCGTCAAGTCCTTGGCACAGGGGTTGCTAGTGAGTTCAGTAGTTCTCTCCCAAGCTTCCCTGAGTGCCAGGTACTATGTGAAGCAGTTCAAATCCACCATTTCATTCACTCCTCCCAGCAGAACTGGAAGGTGGGACTGTTTTACTGAAGGAGGCTCCGAGAGGGGAAGGGATTTCCTCAATAGCAGCCAGAAAGTGGCAGAGGTGGGTCTGAAGTCAAGTTTGCCTGACTCTGGACTTCATACCTTGCAGAAGGTCGAGTACGTGTGGAACCCCAGGGCTGGAGGTCCCTATGCCAGGCAGCCCAGCACTGAGGTCAGGAAGGAGGGTCTATGGGCCCTAAACAGGTTCAGAAGGGCACAGTGCTTGGTTTAAGCACAGATTTCACAGACCCCTTCCCCAGTCACCTCCCCCAACCCCCAACCAGAGAATGCCCCATTAGGCTGCCCACATGCCCCCAGGGACAGTTGGCAGCTGCCTGATTACAGACTAATTGGTGGCTGGCAGCAATTCTTGGGGGGTGGGAGGGGTGGTGGTGGTGGTGGCTAGTTAACCCTCTGGTGACCAGGCCTAGCCCAGAAAGGCCCTCTCCCCACCACTTCAGGCCTCAAACCCAAGGACCCTAGACTTAAGAAGGCATCATAGGCAGAGGACCGGACCAAAGGGGCATCAGGCTTCCTCTCCACACCCAGACAACATCCATGGGGCTAGAGGTAGACTCTGACATTCACCTAGGCTCCCCAGCCCCAAAGCGGCAGTGCCAGCCAGCACCCCTTGTTCCCTGGCCTTGAGTATGGCATTGCCTACTCCATCAAGACCACAGGAGCTATGGGTGCTCCCTGGATTTCCAGGCCCAGAATACTGGGAAGAAACCCACTCCTCTGGGCTGGGTTATCCAGACAAGGGGATGTAGGCATGGGTCCAGGCAGCCTGGAGGCTAGCCAGTGAAGCTACCCTCCCCCTGAATGAACGGGTGTCCAGGTTGCCCACCAAGAGTCCTGCCAAGCCTCCCTGAACTCCCCACCATGGATTGACCAACTGCCTTTCCCAGTTTCCCAAAAGCCCCCTCTTCCCCTCCTAGGGCCGGAGTGAGCACCATCCCTTTCCTTTCATGGGCTGAGGGGGTTCTCTGGGCACCACAATGGTGTTTCATTGGGAGGAAAGAGTGGCTGCTTGTCAACCAGGGCACAGGCAGGAGGGAGAAAGCAGGCTGCCTTCCAGCTCCCTTTCCAGGAGAGATTTTAAGCACTTTCCAAAAATGCCATGCGAGGCAATGCTGTTGAAGACCATGGCCCCAGGTGCTCTGAGAATCAGCAAAGAACTCAAGACTCTGGGGTCCTCTACCCCATTTTCCAGGTTTCCTCAAACACCCCACGTTCCCCTCTCATACCTTAGCCCCCACCCCAGAGCCATCAAACACACTCTGCTGATCCCCTGAGGCCCCGCCCCCCCCCCCCCCGACCCTGCACACTCACATCCTTACGTGGCTCCTCACGGCCCGAGCCCCCCTCCCCCGCTGGTAGTCCCCCAGACCTCCGAAGCCCCCTCCCCACGTCCACTCCCAAGCGAGCAAGGCCTACTGACTTACCCGGAGGTGGGTCCAGGGTCTAGACAGGGAGGGGTCTCCGCCGGGCTTGGCGGCTCCACAAGGCGGGGCAGGTGCTGCCCCGGGACCCCGCCCCGCGGACCCGGCGGTGGGCGCGGCCCCGTCCCAGGCGGGCGGCGGACTCCGAGGGGGTAGGGGCGCGGGGCGGGGAGGGGCGGCGAAAGAGGCTCACGGGGGCATCGCCCGACACCGGGCCGGGCAGCTCCGCTCCGCCCGCCTGCGCTGCTGGCTCCGCAGCCGCCACGGTTCTCAGCCGCCGCCGGGTGCAAAGCCCAAGCCCCGGCCGGCGGGAGGCGAAGAGGGAGGCGGGGCCTGACGGGGGCGGGGCCTCGGCCAGCGGGTGGGGCCACTGGAGGGGCGGGGTTAATGGGGGCAGGGCCTTTGGTGGTGGGCGGAACCTAGGGGAATGGGGAGAGTCTGGATTTGCCCAGTTGCAGGCCACCCAGGGTAACAAGACCAGCCTCGAAGGGTTTGGGGTCTAGAGGACGCCTCAAGCCTCTCCGCGTCTCTCGGACACTCTGGCTTCATGACTGGTCCCCCTCTCCACCACCATTTATATCTGCACTTTTTCATCCTTCCTCCTCTTTGGGGAACCTCGCAGGACATCACTGGCACCATGGTACCGCTACTCCCTGCTGGACCAGATCCAGGAAAGTCAGATGGTGGGAGATGAGGAAATGACTTACAAACTCAAATGCAATGTATAGGTGGAAAAACTGAAGCCTAGAGAGGAGAAAAGCCTTGCGCAAGTGCCTGCTGTGAGGAAAAAAAACTTTCTGTGACCGGATAATGTGGAAGACCTGAAGCTGGATCCCACAACTGGCCAGAGGGGAAGCCAGGACTCAATTCCATTCACACATTAATTAAGCTTTTGTTATCATCTAATCCACATCACGCCTAGAACTAGGGCCCGTGTTGTAGCATGAATGCTCTGGAGCAGCAGGGGCATTATTAGATTGGAGGGACAAGACAGAGACCAGGGAAACGGCTGGAACAATGGTAGAGGTGAACGGTAGGGAGAGCAGAGCCTGTGAGGATGTGGGAGAGGAGGGAGAAATTGAGGTTCCCCTGTGCTCTTCCCATGCTCCCTATCACAGAGACATGGAAACCAGGGGCTCCCTTTGGAATCATGGTCCCTTTGCGCATTTGATGACAACTTAGACAAATGTGCCAATGTATGCTTTGCAGATAATTCTAGGGACTCTAGGGACAAAGGATTGGGTGGAGGGTTGATTCTTAAGTGCATATGGAAGAATAAATATGCAGGAATAAAAAAAAATCTAGAGAAAAAGGAATGGAAAGATATTACCTTTCCATTACAATTCCAATATTACTTACCTGATATTAAGACATAAAGTCAATGTACTTAAAGCAGTATGGTATTGAAGCAGGACTACACGAATCAGTGAAGCAAAATGGGGTAGAGGAATGGATTCAACTCCACAAAGGAATTCGGGTGTTATAAAGATGGCACTTCAGGTAAATGGAGGAAATAGGACTTTCAACAAATGGGTGAAATAACTGGCAAGTCATTTGAGGAAATGAGAGAAAGCTGTGTCCTTACCGTACACCGAAGTAAATTCCAGGTGAAGAGCATATTTATATAACAACACCAAATGTACCAGAAGAAAGCATGAATGGATGTTTTAATAATCCTAGAGACGGGGGCGCCTGGGTGGCTCAGTCGGTTAAGCATCCGACTTCAGCTCAGGTCACGATCTCACGGTCCGTGAGTTCGAGCCCCGCATCGGGCTCTGGGCTGATGGCTCAGAGCCTGGAACCTGCTTCCGATTCTGTGTCTCCCTCTCTCTCTGCCCCTCCCCCATTCATGCTCTGTCTCCCCATTCATGCTCTGTCTCCCCATTCATGCTCTGTCTCCCCATTCATGCTCTGTCTCTCTCTGTCTCTCTCTGTCTCAAAAATAAATAAAAACGTTAAAAAAAATAATCCTAGAGACGGAAAAGACTTTCCTAAGCATGGTGAAAGCTAGAGGCCAAAGGAAAAATACTGATAAAATTTAAAACTTCTATGGAGAAGACGATAGACACTATAAACACTATAAAAACTTCTATAGAGAAGAAATTATCATACTCAAGTTTGAGAGACAAATGACAGACTGGAGACCCTAAATCCCAGCTGCCCTCTACTACTGTCCCCTGAGAAACGGGTGAGCAGAAGGGACGGCGGCGGCTGTGAGCGGGCCAAGCACATTGCGGAGGCTCCTCCCACAGCGCCCTGGCCAGCGCCCACCTGTTCAGGGGCCGGGAAGACCCGGAAATCCCAGCCGGGCCATCTGGGTCCACAGCAGGTGCTTATAGCACAGCAGAGCCAGAGTCAGCCCCGATGTTGCTCACCACTTCCCTCGTGTGGCCATCCTGGGAACTGTAATCCTGTAATCCAAGGTTCCAGTTCGTGCAGCTCTCAGACGTTAAGGTGGGATTTTTTTTTTTTTTTTAAGATTTTATTTTTAAGTAATCTCTGCACCCAGGGTGGGGCTTGAAATTACAACCCAGAGATCAAGAGTCGCACGCTTCACCGACTGAGCCACTCAGGCGCCCCATGGGATCTTTTTTTCTTAAAATAAATAACAGCTAAATTTTTGAGGAAGCTAACAATGTTCTAGGCATTGTACCAAACACTTAACATACAGCATTTCATTAACGCTCAAAGCTGCTCTTCTACGTCCACTTTATTATCACCTCCATTTCACACATGAAGAAACAGGATTTGAGGAGAAGTGACTTGTCCAAATTCGAAGTAGCAGCATCAGGATTCAAAGCCTGACTCTTGGTCCCACTCTTGATACGAGAAAGCCAAGGCCTTGGAAGAATTCAATGAAACAAAGTTTTTTGAAGTTAACCTTGAGCCAGGCTTTGTCCCAGGTGCTGAGGATTCAGTTGAGAAAAACAGTCATTAGGGGAGACAGGCAGAGAAACATTTCTGACACAGTGAATCCTGGGAACACTCAAGGCCCTGTTAACCACGGGGGAGAGAGGAGAGGTGCAGGCCCTTGAAGCTGAGTCCTGTGGAGTTTGAGAGAGGGGTGAAGGAGTGGGGCAACACTTACAAGTCTGGGTGGAGGATGAGTGGAACTTAGGGGAGGAGCAGTGGTCTGAGTCTGACTCTGGGGTAGGTTAGAGATGAGGCTGGACAAATATACTAGGGCCAAGTTCGAGTTTGGGCAAGAAGATTTTGAGAACTTTTCTATGGTTCCATAGACTTGGTCTAGGGGTCACCTGCTCTGCTGACCCAACCTGCCTCTTTCCTCCCAGATAGTCCCCACCTGAGCTCAGGGTACCAGTTGCTTAAGTCAGAAGGCTGGGAGTCACCCTTGACTCCTCCCTCGTCCTCACCTCCATCCAGTTCATTATCAGGGCCTGCGCAGTCTACCTTTTAAATACTCCCCAGGTTCATTTGCTGCTATCCGTCCCCCATGGCCGCTCCCCTCGTCCACACTGCCCTCCTCTCGCTCCTGAATCCACTGCTGGCAGTGACTTGGTGTGGAGGCCTCAACACCTCCAAACTTTCACACAAGAGAAAGCCTTCTAAAACAAATCTGTCCACATCTACTCTCCTACTGAAAACCCTTTTCATTGACCCATTCAACAAATATCAAGCGAGCATTTGTTACATGTTAAATACTGAGGACTCAACAATGAGAAAAACAGAGAATTTAAAGTCTGTTAGGAGGGCAGACGTCAATCAAATGAATCCCACACCAAAATAATACATAATTACAAACTGGAATATGTGCCCTAGGAGGGCCTGACCTAGTAAGGGAGGTGCTAGAATGCTCCCCCAAGGTACTCCATCTCAAGTGAATAGCAACCAGAGCAGAGTCAAGGATAGGGTAAGAGCTTATGCAAAAAAGCTTCTCTGAGTCTCAGTTTCCTCATCTGTACCATGGGGCTATTTATAGTTGTGAGGATTAAGTGAGTGAATATATAGAAGGTCCTTAGAACAGGTCTTAGGACATAATAAATTTTCCGTAAATGTTAGCTATAGTAACAATAATTATTATTTAAATTTGCTTTAAGTAGAGAGCCAATGACGGTTTATCAGCAAAGGAGTTAAATCATAAAGAAGTATTTTTTAAGGGTCATTCTTGCTGCAGTGAGGAGCATGGTTTGGAACAAGGAAAGAGCAGATTGGGGGGGTTAATGAGGGCGATTTTGCAGGGGCCCACTGAGAGCTGTGGGGCATTTAAACCAAGGAGGCAGAGAGCATTTGGAGACATTTTGTGATTCGGGTGGGCGAAACCACTGGCCTTGGTGTTTAGTGGTAGGAGGCTGCGGGAGGTGGCAAGGGGCTCCCAACATCTCGGCCCTAGCAACAGGGTGGGTGGTGATGTTCTTCACCAGATTGGGAAAGCTTGGAGGAGGACCAGGACTGGGGGAGGTGCTGAGGCCAGTTATGGATGTGTTCAGGCACAGGCACTGTGGGGCGTCCTAGATACGGGATGCAGAAGCAGCTGATTGGGTCTGGAGTCCAGGGAAGAAATAGTGGCTGCAGACACAAAATTGAGATTGTTGGCAAATACTTGAAAATTTGACCTCAATCATCCCGTCTGTAAATGGTAGGAGGAAGGAGATAGCTAGGTGATTTTTTTTTTCTTTAAAGGTTTTATTTATTTTTGAGAGAGCGAGCGCACGCAGGGGAGGGGCAGAGAGAGAGGGAGACAGAAGATCTGAAGCAGGCTCTGTGCTGGCAGCAGAGAACCCAGACTGGGGTTTGAACTCATGAACTGTGAGATCATGACCTGAGCTGAAGTTGGACGCTTAACTGACTGAGCCACCCGGGAGCCCCAATAGCTAGATGATTTTTAAGGTTTCTCCAACATGTGTAAGATTCCAGTTGTTGAGGCTGGTAGGACCACAGAGACAAGGAGAAAAAAATCCACGTGGCCTAAAAGATTTGGCAGAGGCTCTTTGGAGGCTCTTTGCTATTCTTTCATCAGACTACCTTTTACTGAGCAGCTACTATGAGCCAAAAGCTCTCCTGGAGTTGGAAGAGTAAGACCTTGCCCTTGCCCTTGCCCTCAGGGAATTCAGTTTGGTGCTGGGACAAAGCAAAGGGCAATTACAAAAATGTAACCCAAGTACCCGAAGGTAAGCTTGGGAGACCAAGAAGGCTTCCTAGAGGAACTGACATCCAAGACAACACCTGAAATTCAGGCAGAAGAAAGCCCTGTGGGGAATCTGGTCTGGGGAAGATTGTTTATGTGGTTATTTTAGAGATTTTCATCCCTCCCGAATTTTTCATCTGGACTCTGCCCTGAGAGTCTATTTCAGGTGCCAGGGCCCAGATACTAGTAATTGCATTTCATAGGCTGTGTTAAATTGGTCTTCTAGATCCTTCTCCTCAATGCTCCTTGTGGCCTCAACTCCACATGCTAGCATTTGCTAGGGCTTGGATGAAGGCACAGCAAGAGAGGTGCCCAGAGTGCAAACTTAGGGAGGCACTCACTGTCAAGGGTGTGCAACGTGTCCTTGGCCCTGCTCCCCGTCCACACCCCCACTCCAGACTCTCCGGTGCTCATATCTTGCTGTCCACACACAGGGCTCTGTTTACAAAGACCCTCCCCCACCCCCATTGGCCTGGTGAAAGCTCACTCCTGCTCCAAGGCTCAGCTCTATCTGAAAGTCTACTGCTCTCACCACCCATCCCTGCCTCCACCCTAGGCCAAGGTGGTCCTCTGTGCCCTAACAGCATGGCTGCATAGTGCAAACCAGACTCTGGTATCAGAGCCCTGCTGTGCTATTTATCATCTGTGAACCACTCTCTGAGCTGGTTTCCACATGTGGAAAATGTGGTGCTGACTTCACAGGGGAGTTGTAAAGATTAAATGAGAACATGTATGTAAAGTGATCTGCAGTGATTTGTACAGACTACTCAGTAAGCGGTAGGTATTAATACTTTGTTTATACTTCTTCTAAAGCACTCATGTATTCTAATTATTCTCCTGTCTTTATCTTCACTATACCATAAGTTCCTTGGGGCAGGGAGGAGGAGGAGGAGAGGAAGGAGGAGGAAGATCTTTACAAATGACATTGAACAAGCCCTAAGACATGTCTGCTGCATAAATCAAAGAAATGACAAATTCTATGGAAAAAGTTCTGGGCAGGAAATCTGGAGCCTTGGGCTCCAGTCACATGGTCCCAGTGATGGCACAGTGCCTGCCCAACTTACACTCACTTGGAAGAAAAGCTGCCCAAACCGCAAACCCTTTTGAGCCCATTGCTTTAGACCACTTGGCCCCTTCAGCTTCTAGACTTGAACAAATGGGGCCAGCACCAGAGCCAAGGGTTACCATTTCAAATATTAGCCGGTGACCTTTAACTAATGGCCCACCACAACAATCTGAGACAGGCCAATTAGAGGCTCTCTTGGACCAAGGAACAGAAAGAAACTGTCAGGTAGCGGAGGGAGTTGGAGTAGGGAGGTCAGAGACAAGTGAGCCTCAGCCAGTAAAGCCATGTGCAAGCCAAGATAAGACAGAGCAGAGACCAAGAAGCAGCAGAAGCTGGTTAGTAGGAAGAGGAGAAAGGAGCAGCCCTGTGCAGAGATGGGGAGGGTGTCAGGGGAGGGAGAATGAATAGAACAGTGAGTCCTAGGGCTGCCTCATTCCTGCTGGCATTTCAATTCCAGTCCTCACAAGAAAAAAATTCTTTATATTTCAGCTACATTGGGTAGATTTCTGTACCTTGCAGCCCAATGAGGCTGACTCTACTTGTTATGTTGGTCAGTCTCTGCCTTTCTCTCTGCACCTCAGTTTGACTAGACCATCTCCATGGTCTTCTCCAGATCAATGTTTGCTTTGAACACCATGTAGAGAGAATGAATTTTAGGTTGTTGGCCACTGAGTTCAGCGTTAGTTACAGAGTGCCATGACATCCTGGCTCCCGAAATAGCTTGGTGACTGGTTAAAGAGCCTGTAGGAGGATCCAACACGTACCTGACTTTGAACCTGAGCCCTGCTGATAGTCTGCCTCCCCCTGTCCATTGCATCCTTTGTTGGATCACAAAGGAACTGAGAAACCAGGGCTGGTGTTTCTCCAGTGTCTTTGGCTGCTGAATGCCCTACCTACTGCCTTAACACTTTCCTGGACCCACTTTAGCATTTCAGAGGAGTCCAGTGCCAGGTCTGCTCCAAAGAAAGTGCCACTCCAGGAAGATTGTGAACAAAGAAAGTTTCCTTCTTTGGTGCTAAGATTTCCTGCCTTCCAGCTGTTTGGCTCTCAGCCTGTGCCCTGCCGTCAGCTTTCTAAACTAACAACTATGTTGATAATAATACTTCCTTGCTTTTGTATGGTACTTTGTCCTTTTCAGAGCATTTTCATGCTTGTTGTCTTATTTGATACTCACAGAAACCCAGGGAGAATGGGCAAGAAGTGAGGTGTAGAGGATAATACCTATCATTTCTCCCATCACATCCACCCCCCCGAAACAATTTATTTTAAAAGAACTTAAAAAATTATCCCTCTGTTCTTTTTAAAATACATGAAAATAATGAGACTGAGCTTGATTAAGTGACTTGCCCAAGATCACAGGGCAGGTAGACAGGTGAGTTGGAACTAGAGTCTCCAGTCACGGATCACACTTAAGCAGGACACATCTTGCAAAACACTGCTGGCCATGGCAAGGGACCTCTGAGAGACATGGTGTGCTCGCACTACTGTCCCTCCCCCCCCCCCCCCCCCCCCGCCGCTTTTTAAAAATGTTTTATTTACTTTTGAGAGAGAGAGCATGAACAGGTAGGGGCAGAGGCGGGGCAAGGAACAGAGGATCCAAAGCAGGCTCTGTGTTGATAGCAGCAAGACTGATGTGGGGCTCGAAATCACAAACCACGAAATCATGACCTGAGCTGAAGTCAGACGTTCAACCCATTGAGCCACCCAGGCGCCCCCACCCTGCTGCCCTTTTGAGGCCTCTGGGGATCGTTCACCATCTTACCGCTCTCGTCCCTGCAGAGACTTGGCTACCCTACAGTGGCATGGGTAGCACCAGGAGCCCACAGAAGGTTAGATGCAAGCATTTAGTAATGGTTCTTTACATATTGGCAAAGATAAGTGCTTTTGGAAGAGTCCGTGTTCTTGCTTTGATTACAGAGCCCTTCACAGAAGGTAAGACAGGAAAGGAAAGGCTGAGTCCCTCCTTCAACCAGCACCTCTGAAAAAGAGGAAGCAGAAGTAATAGTTCTTGCCCATCCTCCTTTCCTCAACTCTACTCTGCAGCAAGGACACCCTGTCCTGGCCCCTCTGTTTTGGGCCCCTTCACGAACTGTTCTCATTGCTGCACTGTCACCTGGTCAGGATGAGCCCACCCCTCCCAATCATAACACAGATTCAAGTTATCCTGGGAGACAGCAGTAAGTTCTCACCTCACAGTTCTAATAGGGGTAGGCGAGGAAGCAAAAGGAGTGGGAAGTCTCTGTGCTTTCTCCAGGGTCTGCCCTTGCTCCTTCCCCAGCGCCCCCTAGAGGGCATAGTGTGCTTCTCTTGTGGCATCACCCAGCCCCGCAACTCCAAATGGCACAACTGGGAAATGAGTCAAGGCAGTCAGCCTATCCAATGGCCCGGGCAGTATGTCAGCTCAGGTGAAGACAAGAGAATAGAAAATGTGCTTGGAATTTTGAACAGAGGGAATTTATTCCAGAGGACAGCTTAGAAACCTGTTGGCTTGTAGGAGCCAAAGGGCAGGGTGGGGCAGGCTAGAGAGTAATAGGTGCAGCAAGCTTCTACCAGGCTTGGAAGATCAAATGGAAGGGTATTCCTGGCTCCTGAAGTGCACTTGTTGCTGACAGTGTGCGAGCTTAGTTTTTGAAATGATGCTGCTGGCAGAGCTGCTCGAGGTCACTGGAGCCCACAGGTACCCACTGCTGCCCCCCCACCCCCCCGCCAGGACCACCAACACTGCTAGAGCCCGTGACAGTAACCCACCACTGCTGGAAATGCTGAATGTCTCCGAGCCCATAACCACCAGCTGCTGCCAGAGTCTCCAGTGGATGCAGAGAGGAAATGACTTTGCCTGTCCCGCTCCGGTCCCATCTCCTGGCATACCGTTTCTCACCTGTACTTCCCATTCGCAGAATCTGACAGGAAGCCAGTTGGCAAAGGGAGCCTGGGAAATGTAGTTTTCAGGGCCCGGCATTCTTCTGTACAAAGCAGAGCACTGAAAGGCTAGAGCAATAGGCAAATGACCAGCACAAATGCTACTGAAAGTTACACCTCATTTGGGCACCTTAAAGGCCATAGGTATTGGACGTTAGCTGATTACCTCATGACTCCATTTTCCCTTTTCTAGGATCCATGTGTTTCTAGGAAGCTGGCTCCCTGGGAGCAGAGCAGGGCTGAGTCAGTCAATCCCACTGGCCAGAATGATTGGTTCAGGGTGGTCATATGAATCAGCCAGTCCAATCGGAGGGAATTTCAGGATTTTTGCTGAGAAGGCTGGCACACAGGCTGTCTCTTCCTTGCTAGCAATGAATGAGGAAGCAGGAAGGCCTTGGGGGCTGTTGGCAGTCATCTTGGGACAATAATAGGAGCAGAAACCAGGAAGAAAGAGTGGCCTTGAAGACTGGGAGATTGATTTGGGGGCACATAACCCAGATGCTGTGGCCACTGTGTAGGAAGCTCTGGCAGAGGTGATCAGTCTTGTGCCCTTTATGGTGCCTATTAGCAATCCACAAAGCAAGACCAATTTATGAGCATCATGGAAAAATCTGGAAGAGAAAGAAAGTTCTAGGAATCAGCCACTTTTCCCATGGTCACATCTTGAACCAGTGGCGTTTAAAC
The DNA here is from genome assembly GCF_018350215.1 of Panthera leo. Lineage (NCBI taxonomy): Eukaryota > Metazoa > Chordata > Mammalia > Carnivora > Felidae > Panthera > Panthera leo. The sequence continues at coordinate 31,367,990 of NC_056686.1, forward strand.
GTTTTTTATTGTACCTTCAATACATGTGTGACCAGTACACATGTAGCTGTATAAATAACTGAAATAAAGCTTCACAACAGTTTTCACTGTATTTACCCTGCTATGTGCAATTAATTCAAATTTTCAATTCTATTCCATTTTTAAATAAAGCTGCTCATAAATTTCTAAATGATTTCATGATCTAACGGTTAGGACCTGCAATTTGAAAAACATTGCCCTATACCATGCCATCATCAATTGCTGTAAAACTTAACTCTTGATTTGAATCATCCTAACCTTTGCTAACTTTCCTGCTTTTGTACCCATATTCCCTGTCTTCCTTTGCTCTGAAGGAAAGTTACAATGTCCCATGTCTTATTGGAGGTGAACCTCTCTCCAACCTGACACAAGAACACCAAGAATTTACCTCTGTAGCTATTCTCTTTTGCATTGCCAATTTCTTCCTGTCTACTGGAATGTTGAGTTTATAAAATTGCTCTAGAGTCTCTCTCTCTTTTTTTTAATTTTTAAATTTTTGTAGTTTTGAGAGAGCGAGTGAGGGGGGCGGGGAGGCAGAGAGAGAGGGAGACAAAGAATTCCAAGCAGATTATGCACTGTAAGCACAGAGCCCGATGTAGGACTTAATGTCACGAAATGTGAGATCACGACCTGAGGCAAAATCAAGAGTCAGACACTTAACCAACTGAGCCACCCAGCTGCCCCTAGAGTCTCTCTTCTTTAGAGTCTCTCTCTAAACTCTCTTGAGTCTCTCTTCTCTAGAGTCTCAAAAGTCTCCTTTGATCCCATTTCAATAGCCACTTCCTTAAGTCAACCCAGATATGGTTGAATGGGATAGGAAGAAGAAGGGTGGCCTAGAGGTGAACTCAGTAGAGGGATGAGGACTCTGTCAAGAAGGCAAGTAGTGGGCATGGAAGGGAGAAGAAGGCATCACAATTTATGCGAACAGACAGAAATCAGAAGTAAACTTTCTTTGTGTGTGAGAGAGAGAGAGAGAGAGAAAGAGAGGGAGAGAGGTTGAGTGGGGAAGGGGCAGAGGGAAAGGGAGAGAGAGAATCTTAAGCAGGCTTTATGCCCAGTGTGGAGCTCAACATGGGGCTCAGTCTCACAACCGTGAGATCAAAGAGCTGAAATCAAGAGTTGGACGCTTAACTGACTGAGCCACCCAGGTGTCCTGAAATCACAAGCAAATTTTGACTCAAGAACTGCCTTCCTTAAACCCCACTTTTGAGAATCCTGCTCCTTCCTTTGTTGGTGGAGCCTGGAATCTGGAGTGGTAAGCTCAAGTTCCATACTAGCTCTGCCATTTCTGAGCTGGCTAACTTTGGATAAATCACATCTCTTCTTTAAGTTTTCTCATCTGTAAGATTAGTCTAATAAAACCTACCTTATCAAGCTGGCTTAAGGATTAAATTAGATAAATACGTGTTAGCTCTTATGATTAAGGCCTTTTCCCATCCTTATACAAAACCTTACCTCCCCCCACCAATAATAATTACCATAGTGACCACTTGTTAAGCAATTAATTCCTCTGTGCCAGGCAATATGCTAAGGACCTTTCCAACTGTTTCCAAGCCAACAAGGATTCCCTGGCCACCTTCTTACTGCAGAGTTTTTTTCCCCTGATGATGTACTTGATATTTATAGAGTGTCTACCATGCATCAGGAAGTCAACTGACTTACTCACATTTCATTCATTCTACAGATGTTAGTTAAGCACCTACTATGGTGCCAGGAACTTACTAGGTGTTGGAGATACCAAGATGAACGAGGCCCTGAACCTCGAAGGACTCACAATCCAGTCACGTAGTAAGTGTTATGTAGTGAGGGGATGTATAGGAGATGTTCATTACCTGTGGCTTCCTTGGTCTAGACAACCCCATCTTTGGCTCCAGACCTAATGACTGATAGTGTTTGATTCTGTGTTTCTGGCTTGACTTTGGAGCCCTACTTTTAGGACACGCCTTTCAGTTCTCAACTCCCCATGGGCCATCAGGATTAAGAGAAAATTTTTGTGTTTCTTGTCTCTCCCTGCCTGGGATCCCCCTCCAGAGGAAAGAAACTTAGCAGATGTCCAAAAGACAGATAAATTGCTGGTTGGTTTTCACCCCAACACACTTTTAACACTTTCTGTCTTAATCTACTCAGTCTCCTAACTGCCAAATTCAATGGACTTTTTGTGCCTTTGCAGGTCTTTCTGGTATCACATATCATTTACTGTTCTTTGCATCTTTCACCTCTATAGCTCAGAGGGGTTAAGTAACCTGTTCAATTTACACCACTAAGAACTAGAGTTGGGACTCGAACCCAGAGTAGACTGACTCCAAAGCACATGCTTTAGCCAACATTCCCTACTGCCTTCCCAAGCAGACCAGTAGTCTAGGTCTGTGCTGTCCAATGTGTAGTCATTAAGTGCATATAATTATTTAAATTGAAAATGAAATAAAAATTCAGTGATCCCTTCATGCCCAGGCAGACTCTCTTCATGAAGCAGAAATGATGGCCACTCACAGATCCTTATGGCTCAAGATCTCCAGAAGAAACGTCCTGTCTCTACTGTACCTGTGCTTCACATCTTTCAGAGGGCTTTGCTCAGCTTAGTTTGGGTCATGTGCTCATCTGTTCAGAAACTGTGACCTGTCTTAGCAAGGGTTCCTAGAAAACAAAGCCTGAAGAAGGGATTATGTGCCAAAGGCTTTTGTGGACGCACATTTCCAGGGCAGTGAGAATGAGGGGAGGGGGAAGCAGGAAAAGATGGGAAGCAATGCAAGCAAATGTTTGTTACTTCTTCACAATGAGCTGTGAACAGACACAGCTACTCTCTTGAGAGGTCCACCTACTTGGCCATGCAGAATGTCTCTAGACAGGTTGTATAGAGAAATTACACCTTAAAACAGACCATCAGAGGAAGGAAAAGAGAGTGGATTGTTCTCTCCTGCCACTTCCTGTCTCTTGTCTCCCAGTGATCACTGTGCCCTATGGGTAATGAAGTCTGTACTTCTAGGTTGCTTCATTGGCCCCTTCGGGAAGCCAGAGCTCATGTTCTGTGAGGAGGTGTGTCATCAGGGTCTGGAAGTTTGCAGAAGCCAGAGAATATACGTTTGCAATTAGTTGGCCTCAGGCAGCAGAGCTGTGAGACCTCACTCAGAATTGATCAGCCATGCCTGTGGGTGAGGTGGACCAAATAACTAATGGTCTGAGAGTGAATCACACTGAGAGACTGAAGAGGCACTGGGCCAAGATGTGGGGATCATTGAGATCAGTCAGACTGGGTCACATGCCTATCCCTACAGCTGATGGGATATGGAAGAAACACTGGGGAAGGAAATAGACCATCCTTCTTCCCCTTATGCCAGTTCAGATCCTCAGAGAATCAGATACTGAGGCAGGATTAAATGCAAGGGATTTATTATGAAAAAGACCTGTGAGAGAAAATGGGGCAGAAGCTGAGAGAGACTGACTGAGGACCACCAGATAGTGATGCAAATCCGACCCTGAAGGAAGGAGTGAGAAGGAAGGAGTTCTAGGTGGAAGGGTCTCTGACTGCAGTGTAGTTTTAAGGAAAGTCTGGCAAGGCCATTGAGGAGTCCTTGAGCCACAGTCACCCATCAGAAGAGTATCCGTTTATCCTAAAAAAAAAAAAATCCTGTCCTGAAATTCCTGCTGGGCTGTCAGTGGCCAGGAGCAGCCCATGGGGAGTGAAGCCTGGGAGTGAGGGGTGATGGATTTCATAGCTCAGCAGCTGGGCTGCTGAGGAGTTACACTTCTCCCAGTTGGAGATCTGAAAAGTGCATTCTCATGGCCACACACTCTCCCAGCCCAGCACTACATGCAGATGAAGAAGGATGGTTCTACAATCTAAAAGAAGAAAAAACGTACAGTGCCATTTCAGTTGAAAGGGCAAAGACATTGAGCAGGCAAGACAACAAATGTCCACCTATAGCTTACAATGTCTCATGTATAATTCAAACTCTACCTGTTCCAACCTGAACCCGTGACTTCTCCATGCTCTGAAAAAGTCCAGGAGTCTTCATCTGGAGACCACCATCCTCCTAACTGTGAAAGCTAGAAGTCATATTAAACACCTCTTGATCCCCTCTCCCCTGAAATAGTCAATCAGTTCTCCAGTCCTTCCAATCCTACCTTGGAAATGTCACCCCTGCACTTGTACACTCTTCTCTCCATTCTCACTGCTACTGATGTATTCAAAAGTTCATTGTATCTTGCCTGAACTACTGTGAAAGTCTCCAGTGGTCATTTTACAATCCCATTCCATCTTATTATCTCTGCCAGATTGTCTTTAAATGCAGTTTTGACCATGTCAATCCCTTTGTAAAAACTTCTATCACTGGGAATATAAGATGGTGTAGCCACAGTGGAAAACAGTATGGCAGCTCCTCAAAAAATTAAACACAGAATTACCATATGACCCAGAAATTTCACTTCTAGGTATATACCCCAAAGAACTGAAAGCAGAGACTCAGATAATTGTACACCAATATTCATAGTCAGCATTATTCACAGTACCCAAAAGATGGAAACAACCCAAATGTCCATTTATGGATAAACGATAAACAAAACGTGTTATATATACATAACAAAATACTACATTCAGCCATAAACAGAAATGAAATTTTGGTGTGATACGGATTAACTTTGAATACATTACGCTAAGTGAAATAAGCCAGACACAAAAGGACAAATATTGAATGATTCCACTTACATGAGATACCTAGAATAGTCAAATGCAAAGAGACAGAAAACAGAACAGTTGTCACCAGGAGCTGGAGGAAGGGAGGATGGGGAATTATTGTTTAATGGGTGCAGAGTTTCAACAGGGGGTGATGAAACAATTCTGGAGATGGACAGTGCTGATATTTACAAAACAATGTGAATGTACTTAATGTCAATGAACTATATACTTAAAAATGGCTAAAGTGGTGAAACAAACAAAAACAAAAACAAAATTCCACACTAACTCTACTTAGCAGAAAATAAAACCCAAGAACCTTAATCTGACCATATGTAACTTTCCAGATGATTCTTCTTCCTTTTCCTCTTACTCTATGTTTCCTCAAGTGATCTCCTGCTTCCTATATTTGCTCCAGTGGCCACCTACAAAGGGCATGCTCTTCCCCTAGTTCTCATTTTTTTCAAGACCCCCTTCAAAGGTCACATCCTTGCAAATCTTTCCCGAACTCCTCCCTGTTTCATACTACGTGGAAGTAATCACTCCCTTTTTTGAACTCCTACAGCTTGTGAATTATGTCTGTCTTTAACACTTACTGCTTTTCTTTTCTTTTTAAAGTTTATTTATTTATTTTGAGAGAGAGAGAGAGAGAGAGAGAGAGGTAGAGAGAGAGAATCCCAAGCAGGTCCATTCTATCTGCTCAGAACCTGAGTGGGGCTCCATCCCATGAACAGCAAGATCATGAGCTGAGCCAAAATTAAGAGTCGGACACTCAATCGACCGAGCCAGCCAGGCACCCCTTTTGGATCACAGAAGGCACACAAGGAGATAGAGAGATATAGTTGAGGGTAGTCTAGCTGGCACTCTAGACAGGTCCCTCTACAGTGCTACAACTTTAAGGAATTTACCAACATCCCAGAACTGGTCTTCAACTTTATAAATTCAGAACCCTGATTTTAATAAGTAAACAGAGGGGAATCATCTCTCAAGGGGGCTCCTGTATCCACTAAGTTCACAGAGACTGGAAGTTACATAAGCCAGAATCCAATAGATTGATTTATAATGAAAAATGTCATTATCAAAAGAACTGAGATCCTCTAGGCAGCAGATCACTAAATTCTGTCCCCACAGGGGAGACATTTGCTGGGTGAGCACAGAATCACACCAGGGAAGCACGTTGATCTTTTCTTAGCTGAGGCAGCCTGAGATACTCTCACCCACTATAGGGATGACACGGACAAGGAAATCCTAATGCTTAGGTCAGCTTGACTGAGGCAGGGCGTAGAAGGGCAATGCTAAAGTTTGCCTCTGTGACTGCCCTGTTTTGGGCTGTCATGGCTGATTAAGCCCTTTGGTTCACAGAATCTCTCTCCAAATAGGATATAGAATGATTGGTTGATAAGATTGACTAAGCATCTATTTAGTAAATTACAATCACATTTGCTTTCGTGAGATTCCTCCTGTATGACCTGGCCCAGAGTTTGGTTTGCTTTTTGATCGTGTTTGTAGAGAAACTCTTGGCTTACTGCCACAGATAGCTAATTTTAGGGTTGTATTAGTCAGCTTACGCTAGCTAGGTTATGCTACGGAAACAAACAACTAAACCTATTTCAGTGGCTTACAACAAAGGTTTATTTCTAAAAAATTTTTTTTTAACATTTATTTATTTTTGAGACAGAGAGAGACAGAGCATAAATGGAGGAGGGGCAGAGAGAGAGGGAGACACAGAATCGGAAGCAGGCTCCAGGCTCTGAGCCATCAGCCCAGAGCCTGACGCGGGGCTCGAACTCACGGACCGTGAGATCGTGACCTGAGCCGAAGTCGGACGCTCAACCGACTGAGCCACGCAGGCGCCCCTATTTCTCACTCACCTTACATTACAGGTCACGTACATCAGCTGTGGCTCTGCACATCTTCGTTCTGGGACCAACCTTGGAGAAGCAGTTCTATTTGGGACATGCTGCTCTCATGGCAGAAGAAAAACAATATGGTGGAATCATTAGATGGCCCATTTATTTCTGTTCAGAAGTGGCTCATGTCATTTCATATTTCATTGATCAAAATAACACCAAGCTTGATGACATTAGTGTGAGAAGTATAATCTCCCAGGGACAGACAGACCAGATAGGCAGGGTTTTAGAAAGGCAGGGGCAGAGAATATTGATAATAATAGTCTACAACAAGGACTAGTATTCAGCCTGTGCACCAGTATGACTGGTACCAGTTATAATATCAAAATAGTGAAATGGTTTTGTACTGATTAATGCCTGCTGTCCCAAGCCTCCTGAGAACTCCCCACTCCTGGGAACTATTCACAAATTAGCAACTAAAGGGTTAATATCTGGCACAGAAAGCTCTCTCCAGGACAGCTTATGGATTGCAAATCTGCTAGATCAATGCTTGAGCCCTACTTGTAGTTAAATATGTTTATAATCACCTTTGGCTGATTTCCTCCACTATGTAAATTCTTATTAGTTTAATTCTGAGGGCAACCTGATTTCCAGGCTCTTAGAGGGAAACTGACTGAAGCCCCTATGTGCTGTCAATACTTCATTATAACAATATCTAATAATACTAATTTGTGCTCATTCCTACACATTTTTACATCTTTTGCAACAAAGTATATGCAATAATTAATAAGTATTTGTAGAAAGACTCACTTAGCTTTTTCCCATTAGCTGAGCTCATCTCTGTACCATTTTAACATAGTATTTATTTTGGGTCTCTCTGTTTTGAATTTTTTTTAATGTTTATTTTTTGAGATTGAGAGGGCCAGTGGGGGAGGGGCAGAGAGGCAGGGGGTGGGGAGTGGGGGACGGAGGACCTGAAGCAGGCTCTGTGCTGAACCCAAAGAGCCCCGGTGCAGGGCTTGAACTCACCAACTGTGAGGTTATCACCTGAGTGGAAGTCAGATGGTCAACCAGCTGAGCCACCCAGGCGCCCCATCTCTGTTTTGAATTTTTAATGCCATTTCTCATGTCTGAAAATGTCATCATTATCGCTAACTTCTTTATGACACTTCTGCAGTTTGTGAAGCACTCTCCCTTACACTATTTCATTCAATCTCCCCAACCAACACTCCCAGGAGACAGGAATTAGATCATTTTACGGACAAAGAAATTGAGACTCAGTGAAGTCAGGTGTCGTATAGCTAGTTAGGTTTTGTTCATTCATTCATCAAATATTTATTGAGTGCTTGAAGTGAGATTTATTCAGGTTGGATCTGAAAACAGTTTCCCTGAATTCAAGTCAAGGGCTTATTCCAGTATGCTCAACACCTTTATCACCAGGGTCATACACTCAAAGGGAAGAAATAATAATAGTGTGTTGGTTATATTGTTGAAGACCCCTGCAACCCAAGTCTCAGAAAGGCTCCAAGGTCATTTATAAAATTTAAGGTAACCACTAGCACCAGCAGTTTCATTTGTCTCTGTGCTTACACCTAACCCATTGGTTCAATGTAGATAGTCCCATTCCATACATATTTGGTGAATAAAAGACAAGTTTTGGAGCTACTCACACTGAGTTTTGACACTTAATAGCTGTGGGACTTTGATCAAGTCACTTAACCCTTTGAGCATCAGTTTTATCATCTGTAAAACAGAAATACTAACGCCTTGGGACCAAGTGGTTGCGGAGATGAAAGAGCTAAAAAGATGTAATGCCCATTGTAACTGGGGTTTTCAATCGTCTTGATGAAGTTTTAAACTGCATTTAAATGAGAAAAGCAGTGTCTATGTCAACGTAAGGTTACCAGCGACAATTCTTGGGATGTGCTGTTCTTTACTCGAGTATATCATTTTTACAGTTTTGGTGTTAAATCCCTTTTTATGGTACTGGTAGCTATCTTCTTTACCGGCGCACGTAATCTGGCATCCCCGTGTCGTCCTTCGTCCCCCCAGCTCTTTCCTTCCAAATTAAACAAACCCAAAAAACCAAAAAAAACGTATTTCCTAACATTCAAGGGTGCGCACCACATCAAACGCCAAGCATAGAACACCCTGTGGAAGTCACCAGGCAACGCCTCCGGGTCCCCTAGAAGGGGGTGGGGTCAGAAGGCTCTCTGATCTCATTCCGCCTCCCCAGGTCGTCGCCCCTTCCTAATTCTCGCGAGATTTCAAACAACCCAGCTTCTGCGCACTTCAAGATACTGGGAGTCAAGGCGCCAAGGGAGGGGGAGGGGAAGGTGGGGGGAGACGGTGCAAACGGCGTGGCCGCCATCTTGTTTGTGCCCCCGCTTCGCGCGCGCTCCGTTCTCCGTGACGCACGCTTCCCCCTCCCCTCCGCTGTGCCCAGGCCTCTGCATTGCCTGACTCCGCAGGAGCGCGGGGGCGGCTCCTGCTCTTCCCTGGACTCCTGAGCAGAGGCGTGTGAGTGTGCGGGAGCGTCTGTGGGAGGGAGGGTGAGAGGCGAGCGGCGGCGGGGGGAGGGGCAGCGCTTCCCGCCTTCGGCGGAGACCTCACTTCCCTCTCGCGGCTGCCGCTGTAGTTCGGTCCGGCCTGCCCGCCGCCATGTTGTGTTCTCGCCAGGCCCGCCGCTGTCGCCGCCGTCGCGCTCCTGGGGTCCGTGCGCCTCGTCGGCCCGGCCCGCGGGCTTTCTCCCATTGGCGGAAGGCGACTGCGGGGGGGCTCGCTCGTGATTGGTCGGTGGCGGGGAGGCCGCGGACCTGGCACCTTATTGGTCGCGCTGGCTCGGGCCTGGGGGGTGATGAAGGAGTCGGAGGCTGCGGGGATGCGCGCGTCTCGGGCTTGGACGGCAGGGCGGTGACCCCGTCCGGTGCAGGCTTGGGGTGGAGGCCGGGGGCGAGCCTAGAGACCTTAAGGGGGAAACAGGGTGATGGTCTGGCAGGTACTGTGGGGATAGCCTGTGCACGGCCCGGAGTGGGAGGCACTCCTAACTCCAGAGGTACACTCCGTGGAACATGCGTGGCCCATCATAGAGAGGCGTACAAGCCCCAAGGGTGCCATGCTTGGAAACGCTGAAACCTGAGTTAGGGTCTGAGACGGTCTTTGAGATCCAAGAGTGCTAGACTTGGAGGTGTTTTTGTTTTTGTTTTTTAATTCCAGCATAGGTAACATAGAGTGTTACATTAGTTTCAGGTGTGTAACGTAATGATCCAACAATTCCCAACACCCAGTGCTCGTGGCGGGGAGTGCACTCCTTAATCTCCATCACTTGTTTCACCTATCCCCCCCCACCTGTTTCCCCCCCTGGTAACCATCAGTTTGTTCTCTATAGTTAAGATAGACTGGAGTTTAACACAGTTTGTGAATGACTTTGATGTCCATGGATGTCAGGTCTGAGGGCGTGGTATAGGAAAAAAGGCATCTGGGCCTTAGGGACCTATCTAAAGGATAGGATGAGATCAAGAATTTTGCTGGAGAGTGATAGCATTGAAACCGAGGTTTCAGAGTTACCAGACCTGGGATGTGTTATGAGGAGAAAATAAACAGACCCAGCCCGAGAGGTGGATCCTAGGATGTGATATGAGGAGAAAATAAACAGACCCAGCCCGAGAGGTGGATCCTATTGGACCAGTGCGCTGGGCCTTCAAGTCTAAGAGGCAGGGGCATGAGGTAGTGACATCTTTAAGAATGAGGAAGTGCGAAGCATTGGGGGAACATTTGCAGAATTGGGAATTATAGTAAGGGAGCAATTCTAGATTATTGGGTCTCAGGACCATGCGGCTAATTTTGTAATGTTGTTATATAAAGTTTTCCTGTATTAGGAAGGATATAGGTCAGGGCTGAGTTTCTAAAGCTACGCTTGCTGGCAGATATTAGATACTTGGTATTTATTTGAATAGATATTGGTAGGTATCTCTTTAGTGGAAGAGAGCTTAACAGAGATCCTGGACCTTGACTTATTTGTTTTCTTTTTTTAAAGTTTATTTTTGAGAGAGAGAGGGAGAGCGTGAGCGAGTGCATGCACGTGGGGTTGGGGCAGAAAGAGAGGGAAAATCCCAAACACTAGTAGTGCAGAGCCTGATGTGTAGCTGGAACTCATGAACTGTGAGATCATGACCTGAGCCCAAGTCAGACACATAACAGACTGAGCCACCCAGGCGCCCCTCTTTTCTTTTATATATACCTAAAAATTACACTCATCTTCCTGTGCACTTAAAAAAAATTTTTTTTTAAAGAAATAAGCAGATTTGAGAATAAACTAGTACATAGTTCCTTGCATCTTGTTTTGAGTAACAGGACTTGTCAACACTTTCTGGTTTGTATTTCACAAAACTTTTGTTCTAATCAAGAGTTGTTAGAGTAAGCTTGTTGGAGGTATTTTATCATTTTCCGATTTATTGTTATGACTTGAATTGTTCTACATTTGCATTTCCCAAGGTTTAGGGATCGTGGAAACCATTTGTGTTAAACTTCTCTGTTTCCTAATTTGTTTTTCCTTGTCTATGTTAGGTGGTCCTCTCTAATTTCAGATAGATGCTATAAATCTGTTTTTATACCAATTTCAAGAAACTTTTCCGGTTTTCAAATGTGGTCAGTTTGTGAATGCAACATTTTCAAGAGAGAAGAGGAAAGTAGTAGAGGAAGGGAATTGACATTTTGGGGCACATATTTCCTATTATGTAGGCATTATCATTTGCATATTGCAGATGAGAAAAATTGAGGATCAGAGAGGTTGTGTAGCTTGTCCAGTGTCTGTGTGGTTGAACTGGGATTCATATCCAAGTTGCCCAGTGGCAAAGCCTGTAGTGTTATCTGCTGTGTCGTGTTATCAGTATAAACCTGACTAGTCAAACTTCCAGATAGCATTATATTATATTTTATTTATTTATTTATTTATTTAGTAATTATTATTTTTTAAAATATAATTTATTGTCAAGTTAGCTAACATACAGTGTATACATTGTGCCCTTGGTAGATAGCATTGTATTTCAAAGTGGATCATCTTTCTTTGATTGCTGGGAATTAGGAGCATATTGAGTGAGGAGAACATAATTAACAAGAGTTTGTTGTACTGTTTCAAAGATTCAGACCATAGGGTAGGAGCCATGTAGAATCTAGGTTCTTCAACTAGATATTTAAATCATATCTCTTGTTTTTTATTGTGTAGAGAAAGATTAAAAAGTAAACTGTTGGAGTTTTTCTGAAGCCAGGTAGATAATAGGGGAAAGTATGTACAGAAAGTTTAAGAATCTGCATTCTTTAAAACCAGTCTTCAGAATATTGCTGACATAGTTTTTCTATATATGGAAGTGATTAATGTCAAAGAGTGAGGAACTACCAAGTATATAAAGAACTCACCTGGGAGCTTTTTCAAATATCACTAGTACTTTAGATGTTTGTCTCCAAGCACTGGGATCTGTCCAGAAGCCTAGTGCCTTCTTCAAACCGTGGGATAGTGATTCTAGTATATGCTTATCCTGAATGATGTGTAAAATTAAAACTGGATACAACAAAATATTTGTAATCCCAATTTTGCATGGAAATCTTTAAATAATTCAGGTTTCAAGGGGAGACCAATGATTTGGTAGTCTGAGTTACTTTGTGACTTAATGCAATTAGGTGAGGGTCTCCTCCCTTTTATTTGCAATTACACTGCAGTGTAGGAGATAGAGTTAAAATACAAGGGGAATTAGGGCTTGCCATATTTTGTACATTGGTCATCTCAAGCTTCATTTGGCTTAGTCATTAAGTTAGCCAAATATGAAGAATGTTACAGCATCCATGACTTAGTTCTTTTTTAGTAAGTCTAGACAAGGTTGCAAAAACAAATATACACATATTCAGCAAGCATTTCTGAATTACCTTCCCTTCAACAACGGTGATCACCTTCATTCCCATTAACTCCTTACATCCATGGCCGGTTGCTGGGCCTTGTTATCTTCTGGAATGGACCACCCTAAAAATCTGGAATCCCAGGAGGTCTGAGTAGGTCTGAGTTTATGGTAAAAACTTGAGAACATCAGCTGTGTCTTCTAAGCAGACATACTAATGTTTAATACTTAACAGACTGTGTTCATGTCTTGTTACCTAAATTTTTATAACATAATTCTGTTATTTATGTGTACATATTTTCCATTTGGTCAAAACTGATTCATTGTACTAGAAAAGATACAGGGTTTCTTAACCTCATTTACAGAGAGATGCAGAGGCAAAGTGAAATGAGGAGCCATGCTAGGTGTCTCTGAGGCAATTTTGAAATTCATATCTCTTTTAGTTCAGAGGTACTGAGCCATTAAGGATCTATGAATCAAGCTCAGGAATGATATAGTTAGTTACTAACTTTTATTGAGTGGTTATGTTGCACCAGCTAGGGTATAAATGTATTGTATATATTATCCACACTCTGTATGTGGTGGACACTATTACCACCTTTATTTTTGTGTGTGAAGAAACTGAAGGGTTAGGTAATTTGCTCAAGGTCACACAAGGTGGCAGAGCTCAGATTCAAACTTAAGTCTATAACTCTTAATTCCTACAAAATTTGTGGAACCCTTACTCTTAAACTGTGTTTTCTTGACACCTTAAAATATTATGAGAAAAGAAAAATTCCTGCATCTTAGATCAGAAAGTGACCTTCAGTTTTTTTCAGGCAGGTACTCTTTTACTGAGGCCCTAGAGTGTGATGACCTTGACAAGGTCACTTGGCTTGGCAAGGGGAGAGCCAGGTGTAACCCAGATTGTTGGATTCCCAGACCAGTCTCATTCCACTGGACAGTATTGCCTCTTCCGTGGAAACATTGGCTTGATGATAGGGATGACTCTAAGGCCCTTTTATATTTTGACAAGTTTGCCTCATTCATAGGAAGGAGAATGGCAGAGGACATTATTAAAGATACAAATGACCTTCTTGAGGTTTATTCCAGCCTCAGGCATACAACCTAGGAAGAACATTCCTTAGCCAGCAAGTTGTTCTTTTCCATTCAGTTTCTTGTGCTCAAAGCAGACTTATTGTGAGTTATCTGATGTCTTCCAGTCTCTTTTCATTTTGTTTATTCAGTTTTTCATGCATGTGCTGTGACTAGTTAGGAAGGCTACAAGGTCATTTTAGTATTTTCCCAGTGACTCAAAGTACCTAACATAATTTAAGTAGATTAATCATAGGAAGAAGTGGATTTAAAATACTTTGGCCAAAAAATGCCATTGGGAGGGGGTAGTGTAGTTGCTGACGCTGGAGTCAGACCTGGGAAAGAATTCTGTCTGCGTTTACCCTCTGTGTGAGCTCGGGGTCAGATTCTTGACCTGTCTAAGCCTTAGTTTCTTCCTATGTAAAGTAGTGGTAATGATACCTCTGTTACAGAGTAGTTATGAAAAATGAATACAGCAGCATATGGTAGGTGCCTGTCACCAAGTGGACCTTAGTAAGTGAGGGAACACATCCCTTTCCTTTTAGAACAGCATAAAATCTGTCAGCCTGTTAAAGCTTCCCCAATGAGAAGGTCGTTTGTAATCGTCTGTTCTTTCATGTACAGTAAGATTTCTACATGGGGGAGCAACCACTTGACATGAAAGAAATAACCTAATTTAGTTGTGGTGTTGTGATTTAGGAGTTGATTTATAGTGGATCTCTGTTATTATTAGTCTGTATTATTTATGAATGCACAAAGCAGTAACATCTTCTGCTTCAGAGTTAGGTTGTCTCCTGATTGCCTCTGTTCATTCTTGGGTGCTAAGTGGTAATGATTTTGATGAGATGAGAACTTTTCTGTATTTGCCAAATAGCAATAATTACTAAAATCAGAACAACCAGTTTTATCTTTCAGTCCAGAAAGATTTACATTATAGTCATTTAAAACTTTTTCTGGAGGTGCCTGGATGGCTCAGTCTGACTCTTGATTTTGGCGCAGGTCATGATCTCATGGTTTGTGATCATGATCTCCCAGTTTGTGAGATCGAGCTGTACATCAGGCCCTGTACTGATGGCACAGAGCCTGCTTGGCATTCTCTCCCTGCCCCTCCCCTGCTTGCACTTTATCTCTCTCTCTCTCTCTCAAAATAAACTTAAAAAAATTGTTTTTCTAATTGTAGAAGTTGTCAGTTGAAGTGGGACTGTCAGTTTGGCTTGTAGTCACCTGGTAACATTTTCTTTGAAGTAAGCAGGAAGACAGCATTGTAAAATGGTTCAAGAAAAAAAGTCTGTCTGCCTGCAGAAATTTTTTGCCAGGTTGCGAAATTTGCTGCACCCTTCCCACACTTCTCCATGTTTTAGCAGTGATGTACCTGATAACAGTGAGGCAACATTTGTGCTCATTTTCAGTGTGAGAGTTGTATTTTCTGTTTTGGGTTAAGTCCTTACTTGTTTGCAGACAGATTACTTCTAAATTCAGTGTACTTTTATACTGTGAGAGCTTTCTAATGGATAAACTTCAGGTGCAGTTTAGAGAGAGGGACTAGGCTAACCTTTGCATTTGAATGTTTCCAGTGGAATAGGTTTACCTTAAAGGTTCAGATCTTCATGTCCAAGGTACATAAGGTGTCCTCATTAGATGAATACTCTCCATTTAAAATCAACGGTATCTTGTTACAGATCAGATTTAAGAATTAATCTTTTTTTTTTTTAAAGGAAAGATTTTTTTTTTAATTTTTTTTTTAACTTTTATTTATTTTTGAGACAGAGACAGAGCATGAACGGGGGAAGGGCAGAGAGAGAGGGAGACACAGAATCGGAAGCAGGCTCCAGGCTCTGAGCCATCAGCCCAGAGCCCGATGCGGGGCTCGAACTCACGGACCATGAGATCGTGACCTGAGCTGAAGTCAGACGCTTAACCGACTGAGCCACCAGGCGCCCCTAAGAATTAATCTTAAGTACATTCATGGGTATGAGCTATAAACAGTGATCTTGACCAGTGCTTCGATGAATGCCTCAGTGACTCATAGGGAATGATATCGGAGTATGGAATATTTTGTATGATGTCACTGGCTTAAATCTATTAGAGTTAAAGTCGTCCCACCCATTACCTGTGGTTTCGCTTTCTACGGTTTCGGTTACCCATGGTCAACCGTGGTCCAGAAGCAGATGATCCTCCTCTGACTATTGTCAGAGGATCAGTAGTAGCCCAGTGCCCTATCACAATGTCTGTCCTCACGTCACTTCAGCTCATCACGAAGGCATCTTATTTAGCGGCATCACAAGAAGGGTGAGTGCAGAGCAATAAGATTTTGAGGCAGAAAGAGACCACATTCACATAGTTTTTATTACAGTATATTGTTATAATTGTTCTATTTTATTATTATTATTTCTTACTGCGCCTAATTTATATAAATTAAACTTTATCTTAGGTGTGTGTGTATGGAAGAAATGAATTGTAAATAGGGTTTGGTACTATCTGCAGTTTCAGGCATCTCCTGGGCAGGGCGCGAGTGGTGTCTTGGAACATGTCTCCTATAGATCAGGAGGGACTACTGTACTGAAGGTTTTCACAGTTTCTGTTGTTGCTCACCCTTTCCTCAGGAGCTGCAAATTGTCCAGTGATCTGTATGAAGTGAGATTCTTTGCCCAATGTTAAGAAGACCTATCCTCCTCACTAGTGGTGTGATCAATTCATTTAAGAGAGGAAAGTGAAAGTACGTGCAATCTGCACAGTTGAACATCTTTGTCATTTTTAACTGTGTTAAAAATTATTGCTGTACCCTGAAGGGTAAGTAGCTTAGAATTTGCTCATTATCAGCTGACAAAGTTGTGGCCTTTTTAAAAAGCAAAGCACACTTGGTTGGCAGTAATTTGGGAGGCAGAGGATTGCTATTTATGGTGATATTTAATGTCATTTTTAGTAGGACTAAATTAAAAGGGAAAGGCCATAATGTGTGTAAAACTCCAACCATTTTGGAAGGTGGTCAGAATAGAGTTGCCTATAATCTTTTCATTCCGCTAAAATCTGTAAGGCAGCTTAGCGCAGCATTTCCTAAACTGTTTCATTGAACTTTAGTTCTTATACAATGTAATAAATGTCCTCTGGAGTTGAAAAAAGGATCCTTGACAAAATGATAGCTAAAGTGAAATGCATTTCTTTACTGCAGAATTAGTATTCAGGGCCTTTGTGTTTACGTGCCTTATGACCCTTCAAGAGAGAGGATACATAATGCAGTGTTTCTTGGACATATTTGGCCATGGAACCCTGTTCGTGAGAACATCTAATAAGTATTTCATGTTATGACTGGGGTGTAGTGGGGCCCAGTTGAGCAGTTCTAGTGCAGAGAGCTTATGAGTAAAAAATGAATCTTTTGTATAGGATAGTTTGGCCAGTAGTGGAAAAGAATTTTTCTGGGAACATACAACACAGGTCTCCAAAGTAACATAGACTCTTAGGGGTGAATATGATTTCAAAGGCCATCTAACCCCGTTGCCAGCATCCGTGACACTGGTGGCAGCTACCATTTTTTTGTGCACTTGCTGTTTATCAGTCGGTGGTGGTGTTCTACATGCATTATTAACCACTGGTCTTCATGTTATGTATTTTTTTTACCTTCTTAATATTTCCCATTCATCTACTTTTCAACATCTGCATTGCTACGTTTTCTGGTAACTAGGGTACTGCAGTGTCTTGTTTTCCCTGCTATCTGTCTAGAGCTGCCAGTCTCCCACCCAGTCCCACTTCTCCATACTGTACCCCAAATGATCTTTTAAAAGGGTAATTCTGAGAGGCGCCTGGGTGGGTCAGCTGGTTGGGTGACTGACTTTGGCTCTGGTCATGATCTCACAATTTGTGAGTTCGAGTCCCGCATTGGGCTCTGTGCTGACAGCTCAGAGCCTGGAGCGTGCTTCGGATTCTGTGTCTCCCCCTCTCTCTACCCCTCTCCTGTTCTCTGTCTCTCAATAATAAATAAACATTAAAAAGAATTTAAAAAAAATAAAAGGGTAATTCTGATTGTGCCAGTCCCATGCTTAAACTCTTCAATGGCTCACTGTTGTCCCTTAGAATAAAGTTCTAGCATCTTAGTCTTGTCCAGCCCTGTTCATGTTTCTGAGTTAACTTGTAGCCTTTTGCCCCTGGGCTACTGCCATACCAAACTATAGCCCTTTCAGGAATGTAATGCTTTATGTCAGCTCCAGGCCTTTGCACATACAGTTTCTTTGTCTGTCTCATTAAGTTCCTATTCTTAGGATTTAAATCTCCCAAGAAGCCATTTCTGACTGGCCTGAAATTGAGTTAGGCCATGGGCTAAGGGGCTCTGCTTATGTCCTGTACCGTGCATTTGTTCCTGTTGTATCTCTTAACATAGAGCACTATGATTGCCTGTTTTAATTTTCCTCTTTGTTATAATAGACTTTAGTCTCATTGAGGACAGGGACTGTATTGTTTAGGATCCCCACGTCTTAGCACAATGCCTACACCTAAGTATTTATTGAATGAGTGAAAGTTTCCTTAATCTTTACAGCCTTGCAAGATGGTTTATAGTTTAGGAAATTGACCTCAGTGGGGTTAAATACCTAGTTTGAGGTTACTCAGCTAAAAAGAGGTGAAGAGGGATTAGAATCTAAATCTGTCTAGCTGCAAAGACTGTTTTTTCCCCCCTGCTTCTCCACATGGCTGCTCTTTTTCATCTTGTCTTTACATATTCCTGTCAAGTGTTCAAACAGCCTGTGCTAACAACCCCATCCATAGCTTCTGAAGCAGCTTGTGCCATCTTTGGACAGCTCTGAGAGAATAGAATAGTTTTCTAGAATAGTTTTCCATCCATTGGTCTTAATTTATGCTTTGGAGAATATAATTTATTTTTAAAAACAAGTAATTCAGGGGCTCCTGGGTGGCTCAGTTGGTTGAGCGTTCGACTTTGGCTCAGGTCATGATCTCATGGTTCCGTGTTCGAGGTGCGCATTGGGCTTGCTGCTGTCATCATGGAGCCTGCTTTGGATCCTCTGTTCCCTTCTCCCTCTGCCCCTCCCCCACTCACATTCTTTCTCTCTCTCTCTCAACTTAAAAAAAAAAAGAAAAAAAAGTAATTCAGGGGGCCCCTGGGTGGCTCAGTTGCTTAAGTGTCTGACTCTTGATTTTGGTTCCAGTCATGATCTCATAGTTCATGACAAGCCTCATGTTGGGCTCTGTGCTGACAGTGTGGAGACTTCTTGAGGTTCTCCGTCTTTCCCTCTCTCTCTGTCTCCCCCTCCCCACTGGCTCTCTCTCGCTTTCTCTCAAGCATTAAAAAAAAAAAAAAAAAAAAAAAAATTCAGAATTTATAATCCACTTAAGGTCTCATTTATTAGTTTACTTCATTAACTTGTTGAGCAGTGATTTACTGGGCACCAGCGCTATATTCCTTATTCTAATGATACTATCATTGCTCAAAATGTTTCTGGGACTTTGGGGTTCTTTGGGGGTTATCTTCAGAACTTCTGCCAGATTCTTTTGAAAATGTGTGGACACACTTTTTTAAACCTCAAAGGTGGATTTGGTTTGGGAAATAACTAATAGTTGTTCAGGACCAAGTCAGGTGAAAGAAATGGGTCAGAAGCTATAATCTGGCAGCCCATAATTTCTTTGGTCTGCTTATAATTAAAAAAAAAAAAAAAAAAAAAAAAAAACTGAACCAAAATTGAAACTGGAAAGATTTAACATTCAAACAATCTGGCTTTCATGTTTGTATATATTTTTTCCTTAAACCAGACAAAATGATACTATTTATGAAGTCATTGCTGTGGTTCTGGAAGGGATAATGAGGGTATAAGGAATGGGCATAATAGATGTTCTCTGTGATGCTATTTACAATATTTTAAAATTGAAGATACTGAGGGATTAATATCTAAAGTATACTAAAAATGTCTGCATCTCAACACCAAAAAGTAAACAGTCCAGTTAAAAAATGGGCAGAGGACCCGAAAAGACATTTTTCCAAGGAAGACATATAGATGGCCAACAAACACGTGAAAAGATGCTCAACGTTACTAATCGTCAGGAAAATGCAAACCAAAACCCAATGAGATATACCACCTTACACCTGTCAGAATGGCTAAAATCAAAAAGACAAGAAATAAGTGTTGGCAAGGATGTGGAGAAAAAGGAACCTTTGTGTGCTGTTTTTTTTCCTTCAAAAAATTAAAAATAGAAATACTGTATGATCCAATAATTCTGCTGGATATCTACCCAAAGAAGATGAAAACACTAATTCAAACAGATATATGTACCCCTATGTTCATTGCATCCTTGGCATTATTTACAGTAGCCAAGATGTGGAAGCTGGGTGTCCATCAATAGACAAGTGGATAAGGAAGATGTGTGTATACACACATACACATACATGCATGCACAGTGGAATATTACATAGCCATTTAAAAGGATTAGATTGTGCCATTTGCAACAACATGGATGGACCTAGAGGATATCATGCTCAGTGAAATAAGTCAGAGAGATGAATATTATATGATTTTTACTTATATGTAGAATCTAAAAAACAAAACTAATGAACAACAGAAAAGCAGAATCAGACCTATGAGTACAGAGAGCAAATTGATGGTTGCCAGAGTGGGAGGTGGTGGGCAAAATGGGTGAAGGGGAGTGAGAGATACAGGCTTCTAGTTATGGAATGAATAAATCAGAGGAGTGAAAAGCACAGCATAGGGAATATAGTCAGTGATACTGTAATAGTGTTGTGTGGTGACAGATGGTAGCTATACTTGTGAGCATAACATAACACATAGAGAAGTTGAATCACTATGTTACACACCTGAGACTAGTGTAACATTGTGTGTCATACATCAAAAGGTAAAAACTATAAAACATTGTAGACAGTGAAGTCATTAACATAAAACTGATAGAATTCAGTGGAATATACTCCAATTGTAAATGATATAGATACAGATTTGATATGGAAAATTGTTCACATATTTAAGTGAAAATTACAAAGCAGTTTGTGTAATATTATTATACAATATGTTAGATGATATTAAGGGACTAACTCAGCCTTGTTTCTAACTGACATAAGCAAAATACAGTGTTTGATTCTGAGTGGTTGCTTTAAAGGAAGGTATTCTTAAAAAAATAGCCCATCTGCCTAACTGATAACATCAGTACAATACTGCTTTATACATCCATCTCATCAACTTAGTATATAAGTCACACAATGTATTTAATAGTCAAGTGAATATGGCTTTGTATTCATATCACAACATACGAAAGGTTCATTTTTCTCTAGAGGTTGTCTGATATTTCTTGAGGCTTCTAAGTGTACTTACTTTACTAAGTCAGTTAGGGACAACATCAATAAAATGTTCAGGGCACTGAAGAGCCCAGTTTCTTTGCTGCTATTTCTGCTTCTGATGTGATTGATACAGCATAACCTCCAAGATAGGTAATCTTGGGGGACTGAACAAGACTGTCCTTGACAAGACTTATCAGGGTGGTTAAGGCCAACTTCTGTCATAACTCTGGTCCTTCAGTCATTCCTCAGGATCCCAGAGCAAGAGCTGTTCTGGCATCAGCTTTTTGTGTTCAGGATCTGACTTTTGTTTCTTTTATTGACTCTGAGGCTCTTGCTACAGTGGACTAGTATTCCTTCATGGCTTTTGTCAGTTGGAGCTGAATAGTAGCTGCCCCTTCAGATGGGACATACGCTCTCCAGTTTTCCTCAGTCCTCATTACTCGTTACTTCATTGACACTGTGGCTAAGGTTGGGTTTGATGTATTGGGGATATATGTGGATATAAATAAAACACAGCCACTAACTTCAAGAAGCCTTCCTCTGGTAATAGAGACATGGTTAAAAGTAATTATAATGTGTGATAAATGCTATAGTCAAGTGTATATTTAGATGTTATTGAGTATCTACCACATGCTAGGTG
The DNA here is from genome assembly GCF_018350215.1 of Panthera leo. Taxonomy (NCBI): domain Eukaryota; kingdom Metazoa; phylum Chordata; class Mammalia; order Carnivora; family Felidae; genus Panthera; species Panthera leo. The sequence goes on from NC_056686.1 coordinate 31,389,414, forward strand.
TTAATGCTGAGTGCTTTTTTTTTTTTTATTTAAATTTTTTTTTTTTAACGTTTATTTATTTTTGAGACAGAGAGAGACAGAGCATGAATGGGAGAGGGTCAGAGAGAGGGAGACACAGAATCCGAAACAGGCTCCAGGCTCTGAGCTGTCAGCACAGAGTCCGATGCGGGGCTCGAACTCACGGACCGCGAGATCATGACCTGAGCCGAAGTCAGCCGCTTAACCGACTGAGCCACCCAGGCACCCCAATGCTGAGTGCTTTAACCTTATATCATTTAAACCTCAATGCTCCCATGGGTTGGTGTTATTTATTTATTTTTTTTTCCATTTTATACATGAAGAAGTGAGTTAGGGATAGATAAACAGCCAGTAAATAGGTAGCTATGATTCAGAATCAGTTTTCTGACCAAGAGCATCATTTCCCATGCTGCCTACTTTGAGAGCTTGAACCAGGTAACCAGAGGCAGTCATTTTGCCTCATAGTGATCTGGGTGTTTTTTTAGGGCAAGACAATGCAGTTGTCTGTTGCAGAGGGCTGCTGATATCCAGGACCAGGGAAGAATGTGAGTCGGAATTCCAGAGATCCCATGAGGCTGTTAGTCCACAGTAACAACAGGCAAGAGAAGGGAAAGCTATAGTAAGTAAGTACAGTATAGTAAGCCGCCAGATGGAAATTCTAGGATAATTTCAGTTCTCTTCCCACTAGTAGCTTGAATTCTAGTAAGGTGGCTGTTGATGAGAGGGGTTCGAGTGGTTTTCTTGCAAACCTTCCAAGAACTAATAAAAACTATGCCAAAGGTATTCACAGAGTATTAAGGGACATGTTTGGTTTAATCGGGTATCAAAGGATGGGCATGTGGAACAACAACCAAATCTTGGCCTGGATGGGTGATGAAAAGCATGGGGAAGATTTTTTGTAGCAGCTGGGAGTCCTCCCACACTGCCCTTTATGGCTTAGGAGTTGGTTTCTGCAGGGTTGCAGGGTATGCTGGAGATGGAGGAGAGACAGCCCCTCCTAGTAGCTTTGGGGCCTTAAGGAGAGAGACCTTTCTGCATCTTAACCCTGTATAAAACAAGGAATTTGGACTGGATGACTTCTAGCACTTTACAGTTTTTCAGTGCTTACTAGGCACAATACAATATACATGTGTTAACTCATTTAATACTTATGGTGGCTCTGGATATAGAATGGTGACATCCATGTATTACAGATGAGGAAGCTGAGGCTCAGGGTTAGTTCAGTGTCATACAGTTAATAAGCAGAGAAGTCAGAATTTGAAATGAGCTCTGCCTGATTCCCAGGTGCTTAGTTGTTTTTTCCTAGTGATAACTAATTAATAGTCAGCGATGTGAATGTTCTCCCTCTTCCTCTGCTTCCCACCTCATATAAGCTTCTTGCTTCCTTCCAGCCGACTTGACCTCCAGTGTTGAGGGGTTGAAAGACTCTAGTGTGGATGAGACACAACTGGCTTTTTGGCCCTCTGCCTTCTCTTCTCAGGCTGGTAGCTATTCAGAATCTGGGATTGAAACTTCTGAGAAAAGAACTATAATACCTGCAGTTCTGTAGCTTCAGCAGTCGTCCTACAACACACCCTGTTGGCATAACTAAACTCTTATTTAGATGCCATAGTAAAATTGCCACACAATCCCGTAACAGTTTATTTTGTGTTAATGATTTAATCATTAGTTGTTCCAAGTCCTGATAAATTATAAATGTGATTTGCTACTGGTTAAATGCCCCTAATACTTCAGTAGTAAAATGCGTATCAACTTATAGGGTGCTATTTTGTCATATACTCAGCTAGGTCTCTAACCATCAGGTGAAGTTCAACATCAGTCAGATTTCTAATTTTTAGATTAATGAAGGTGGGTTTAACGGTTTATGCTACCTCTACATATATGTGACTCCTAAGAATTTCCTTGGATGTGCCCTGGGGTGCTCCATGTCTTGGTGTCAGCCTTGTGGTACAATAGAAAGAATACCGCCCTAGGTTGGGACCTGAGTTTGCATTCTAGATGTATGGCTAGGGGCCAGTTGTTAAGCTTTGTGAACCTCACTCTTTTTCACATATAAAAGAGGATAGTGAGGATTAGAGGGGGAAAGTCTGTGAAATATCTAGCATAGAACCTGGCACTAATTGGTGTTCAGAAATTAATTCATTGCAGTTTGAGAAATGAGTAGAATGTGTGTAGAGAAGTTAATATGGATGGCAAAGTGATTAGGCGGACTACCTTGCTTTTTTTTTTTTTTAATTTTTTAAAAATGTTTGTTTATTTTTGGAAGAGAGAGGAGTGTGAGGAGGGGAGGGGCAGAGGGAGAGGAAGACACAGAATCTGAAGCAGGCTCCAGGCTCTGAGTTGTCAGCACAGAGCCTGATGCGGGGCTCGAACCCATTAACCGTGAGATCATGACCTGAGCTGAAGTTGGAGGCTTAACTAACTGACCCACCTAGGGACCCTGACCACCTTGCTTCTATTTCAGGACTCTGCCACATCTCTGCGTATGCCCATGATGACTTTTCATGTAAGGTCAGCTGAGGTATTTCTAGAGAAGGACTCGTCCTGAGGAAACAGTCGTGTTTGTTTCATCCTGGGATGCTTAGTTTTCATGGGAGGAAGCAGTTCTAAGGAGATTGTTCAGAACTTTCAGTAATAGTGCAGTGTTTCTATTTGACCCATTTTGTAAAAAGAAAAGAAGACATGTTAACTGATTTTCACCTTTTTTAGGAGGTTCCTCTGAATACCTCAACAGTTGGGCACAAAATCCATAAGCAAATCTTTGACCACTGGTAAACCTCAGCACCCCAGAATGTTTTCCATAACTGCAGTACTTAGAGTATCTTTCCTGGGCTCATACCTGCTACTTATTCTTGAAAATGTGGTAAAAAGTTTATCTTCCATGATATCAGAACTCTGTAAGATTAAAAGCTGATAAACATTTTATGACCATTCTAAATAAATTAATCCGAACTATAATATGCTTTAAACAGTGTAATCACTGGTGTTCTATCTCTGCCAGTGTTCCCCACCCTTTATTATTATATTTCCCTCTTGGGTTCCTGGTAGACTTTTTGGCAATGCCACTGTCCCTGTCACTACCTTCTGACATTACTGCAGAATTTTCCTGTTTAGGTTAGTTTGTGTTTCAAAGTAAGGTGATTTTTCCTAGCACTAATATATGCTTTTTTTTTTTTTTAACGTTTTTATTTATTTTTGAGACAGAGAGAGACAGAGCATGAATGGGGGAGGGTCAGAGAGAGGGAGACACAGAATCTGAAACAGGCTCCGGGCTCTGAGCTGTCAGCACAGAGCCCGATGCGGGGCTCGAACTCACGGACCGCGAGATTGTGACCTGAGCCGAAGTCGGCGCTCAACCGACTGAGCCACCCAGGCGCCCCTAATATGTGCTTTTAAAATTACCAGGGACAAGATGACAGATTCCTTTTTAGAAATCCTACAAACTGTTGTAAGGCCATTGGTATCACTCTTTGTAACAGCTGTTAAAGAGGTTACATTTTCTCTGGAGCTATTTGATGAGCCCACCCTGGTTTCTTTTTCTTCTTCTGTTAATGCTCAACAGAAAACTGTAGATAGTTAAGCCACAACTTTCAGATCTTGTGCACATTGCTTCTATGGTTTACTGCCATAGGATACTGTAGCAATATCTTACAGACATCTTTGATGGCCAATCAGAAGCAGTTAAATTACCTTAAATTTTTTAAATGGAACTCTGACAGCCAATAAGAAATCCTTTGGGTGGGAACTGTAGCAACCCTTTCGTGTGATTTTAAAAGAACAGTTGTAAATTTGCAGTTTCCTGTGTTTTGGAAGCACAAGAGGCCCTAGTGCATCTGCTGTGTGCATTTGCCAGGCATTTCCAAGCCTTAAGTTCCCTGTAGTTTGAAGTCTGGATCTGACCCCTGTTCTGCTTCTCAAGGTAACTTTAAAACAGGAAGTGTACAAAGGAGGTAACTGATGACGTGAACAGCCAATCATGGCTTTGTGTTCTTAGCTGATAAAGCAGCTCAGCCAATGGGACCACTCTGGAGGCAAGGTTTGGTGTCAAATAGCATGCTAGATTGAATGCCTTTGACTGTTAAAGTGGAAGGAGGCTGCAGGGCTTCATTGGAGCCTCGGAGTTTTTCACTGAGGCAGGGGTCAGCTGAAAGACAAAGAAAAATGGCGAATAGTTTGCTGGGGGGTGGGGGGACAGCTGTTCGGGTTTTCACTGGAGTGGACATTCCAGACTCAGGTTTCTGCATCTCCTGCTGCCTTTTGTTTCCTCCGTCCTTTTGGGGGGGAGGGCTAGGAGTGACTTAAATTCTCCCTGTCCGAGGAGATATAAATAACTACATGTAAAATTAATGCAGTTCCCGGTAAGTTTAATTCTTTGTTTTGTGTTAAAATGGTAGAAACTGTTTAGCTTCAGAGAGTGTAGACAAGTTGCACTGTTTCAGAAAATGGCCACTTTACATTCCATGCATACCTTTTGGTGCACCTAGAATACCTTGCTCTGTTTAGATTTTGCATGCCCTTCACCTAGGATTTCTTTTCCTAGTTGAGTATTGACAAGATCAGGTACATGAAGAAAGGCTAATCATTTTTCAGGGGCACACAGAAACAAGGCACTTTCTCTTCGCATTGGGTAAACTTAACTGTTTTCCAAATAATTTTCCTTTGTTCAAGTGCACTGAAGCTTTCCTACAGAATAAGCTGAGTTGTTGTAAGACTTTTTCTGTTTCCATGCACTTTGTTGACATCTGTGTTTTCAGAGGTGGAAACAACACTATTGCTGTGCTAAATTTGTGTGAAAATACGGTTTGCACGAATGCAGCTTCTAATGGTGAAGGCCCACATGGCAGTGTGAAATTCTCCCGGTAACTTTCTTGATTTACCTGTCTGCTTCTATTCTGATACGTACCAACTAATTAAATAACAGTCTTTGTTTTGAAATGCACATTTGAGCTTAGAATGCTGGTGAGGAACATACTTTTCCACTATATTGGTAGTGACAAGAGCAAATCTTTTTCTGTCAATTTCACACATTTTTGTCAGGCATTGATTTGGTTCTTTAAAGTGATGTGAGCAAAGTGCTTTTCATTTTCTGTATGAAATATTTCGAATCCTAATTTACCTGCAATTTGTGAATTGGAAAGTTAAGAGTACAGGCAACCCTATCTTTTGCCCTTGATATATTTTTCCCCTCTTTTAGGTATAGGAAGCTAATGCTGGTTGCTAATCAGTAACCAGCCAGTTTTTGTGAATAGTGCACTCTTCTGTCCCGTGTACTAACATCTATAATACACTTGATTTTAAAAAGCAGTTCTTTGTTTTCTTCTTATTTGCAAATATGGAATGAAGGTCATTGGAACATTTCTGCAGCAGACTCAGTGTGGAGCAGTGAGCCAGCAGTACTCAGTCTCTGGGTAGGGAAAAGGAACAGGCCCTAGTAGAGAAGTTTGGAGGGTGTTGATTTGCCTTCCCCTGGCTTCCCCTCCTGTAAGGGATTTACCTGAGAGGATCGATAGGGGTTTAGGTTCGGGGCTCTTTGAATTGGAGTGGTGTTGCAGTGAAAGTTGCTAGATGCAGGCCTCTGTCGTTGCTCGCAAAAGTGACCTTGAAAAACTGCCGAGGAGTTGAAAGATTGAAGGACAAAGTTTGTTTATACAGATTTAGACTGAAAAGCTCTATTTAAGATGAAAAGAGACTGTACTTCTGATGTTCAAGTCGAGTGGTTAGTAGGAATATGTTATAGATTCAGATTAGGAGTTTTCAAGCAATAAGACAATGGGGCTGCATTCATTCTCTCTCCCACTCTTCTCCGTTCCTTCCCCCAGCAAAAAAATTCTAAATCCTTTTGGTATGATAGTTGAGTGAACTGCCTAACAGATTCAGAATTCCTTGCACGCTACCTTGTCTTCTGTGTAATCTAGAGGGTTCTTTAGTGAAGAATGGCATTTCAGGAGTTCAAAGCAGTTATGTTTGTAAAACTTCTTTGGGGGAATTGGAATGCTTATGGTAAGAAGACTCATTCTGGGAAGTTAAATCATAAGAGAAAGGAGTATGTGTTAAGGATTACATTTTAACAGGTAATTAATTTCCATTTATTTTTTTATAAGTCATTGATTTATATGTTACCAGTTGCTCCAGGTTTTATGTATGATTTAAAAAACTCGTAGATACGGAATGACTCTGTTAGCCTGGGAGAGGGCCTGGAGCAGGCAAGGCAGAATAAGTGGGGCACAGTACGAGGCCTTGATAAAAACTCTTTCTCTTGAGAACTTTGTGGATTTAGCTTCTTGGAAAGATATGTGGCTATTGCCTCTAGCTTGGGTTCTTAACCTTTCAGAATCATGGACTCTTGAGAATCTGACCCACTACCTGGAAAAATGCATATAGGCATGCCTATGCAGAACTCCTGGTGACTGAGAAATCTTCCAGTATATGCCGAATGGTCTTTATGTGATCTCCTCATTTAATACTTTAGCCAGATAAATGTTTCCCAGAAAAAGGAAGGAAACTCTACTTCCATAAGGAGCAAAGGCCTTCTAGAGTTAACTATAACTTAGACTAGGGGTTGGTGTGTAGGGATGGGTGAGGCTTAGATGGGGTCTTAGATTTGGGCATTTGTTTACTCTGATGACAGTATATGAAGTAGTATGGTATAGTAGCAAAAGCAGGCTATTTAAAGTCAGGAGACCTGTGTTCAGGTTCCACTCAGCTATCACCAGCTTTGTGAGCTTGGGCAAGTCAGCCATTTAGTGTCAGCTTCCTCACATGTAAAAATGGGGCCTAAAAATAGCACCTTCCTATTTAGTGGTGAGGCTCAAATGAGCTCATGTATGTCAAAGTGCTTTTGCAAATTGTGAATTGCTACATTAATATAAGTTGTTACTAATCCAGACTGTTGGGGGAGGGGTGTTAAATACTTAGGAAGATAGATGGGCATCAGAGAAAAGAATGCCAGTATTTTAATATTTTTACAAAGGAGTTTGCTTAAATTCGACACGTCTTTGTAAGCCGGTTCCGTGTGCCTTCACGTGCATATTCCCATTTGTGCTGACATGATCCTATGTAATTCATATGTTGAGACCATCAAACCTTCCCTTACCAGGATTCCTTTGAAAGAATTTTAACCCCTTTTTCAAAAATTAAGAGTCTCTCAGAATAAGATGAAATGGGAATGCTGATTTTTAAAAAACCCTTACTAGATTTAGGAACCTCTCAGTAAAAACTGGGAACCTGTTCTGATTTGTGTTATAATGCAGGTGAGTTCTAATAGTTAGTTGCAGATGTTTACTAAGCAGAGGTTACATTTTTAGTTTGTGCACCAAATATTTATAAAGTAAACTGGAGCCATTTTTTGTTGTTGTTTGCTTTGTGGTCATATGATTTTTTTGGTCAGTTTTCAAGCTTGGGAGGTAGTTATAGCTTGCAAAGTAGTAGCAAACCAGTCAATGTTGAGATAAAAACTAAAAAAAAAAAAAAATAGTTGGTCTCTCATCAAAATATAAGCACTAGCATGAATTTCACATAGCTGATACATATTGTGACAGATAAATTTCCAAGATAAATGGTGGAAACCCAGGGGGGGTTCTTTATCACCCATTTTACATGCCTGGTGTCCTCTATTTTTAGGACTCTTTTTCTTCCCCTGGGGTGGGGTGGATATTTTGTGATCTATTTGATTTCCTGTCCTATTAAGTCACTTCCTCTCAGGCGTGGTCAGTCAGCATTGATGTCTGCCTCCTTTCTGTGCATTGAAAGAATCATTCACACAGAATAAGGTTTGCCAAAATTGTCATTGGCCTCTCCAAATAAAAGTCCGCTTCCAGGGATGTGTATATTTGAAAACAACAGTCATGGTCACTGTGGGCTTTCTGTTCCTAAAACAAAATGAGATCTCCTTTTAGAGAAGCTATATACTTTTCGTGGAGGCATCAGTAACCCCAAAAGCATTCTTAAAGCTAATCATTTATACATGGTCTTCTTCATGAGTGGATTTATTTTTGCCTATTTCTATCCCCAATAACATAGGCATACAGAGTTTTTATACTCTTAAGCTGATGGAAATCATTTCAGGATCTAGTCTACTTCCTTTCTTGTAAAGTGGGGAAGTTGATGCCCAGAGAGGTTAGGTGCCCTTGTCTGTCAGCTGCTTTTTTTTTTTAATTTTTAATTTTAATGTTTATTTTTGACAGAGAGAGCAAGCAGGAGAGGGACAGAGAGAGGGCGACAGAATCTGAAGCAGGCTCCGCAGAGTCTGATGCAGGGCTCCAACTCATAAAAAAACCGTGAGATCACAACCTGAGCCGAAGTCAGACCCTTAGCCAACTGAGCCACGCAGGTGCCCCAGTCTTGTCAGCTTTTTAATGACTGGCCTATGCAAATTCAGAGATTCAGCTCCCACTTAGTTCATTCCAGGTTTCTTTACTTTTTATTTTTCATATTTCTCTTCCTTTTGGCATATCCATACAGGTTTGCTGTTTGAACACAGAAGGAACAGAGAAAATGGGCTAGGTAAGAGGTTCAGAAGTCTCCATGTGGAGTCTGTTGGTTAGAAAGTCTGCTGTGACAGCAGACTTATAGTCCCTTTTGGGATATGAAGATTTCTTGCCTCAGCCAGTTGCTTATTCAGAAAGTAGAGAATCAGCTAGGAAGCTAATGGTGTCCACCTGGCTGAGGTGTCCCAGAGAGCTGGTTACTTTCATATATTACAAGGAAGTAGACTAAGGTGTACAAACACAACACCCGTATGCCAGTTAGTTGGGTTTTTGTTTTGTTTAGTTTTGATTTTTTGGTGGTGGTGGTGGTGGTGGTGGTGGTGGTGGTGAATACATCTTACAAACAAGCTAACTCCCAAACAAGTTTGGGCCTGGTTGTTCAAGTGAGTCAACTGGTATTTATAACTAAGGTCTCAGGATCGTTTTATTTTATTGTTTATTTAGTAACATTTATTTATTTATTTTGAGAGAGAGAGAGAGAGAGCATGAGCAGGGGAGGGGCAGAGAGAGAGGGAGAGAGTGAGAATCCCAAGCAGGCTCCATGCTGTCAGTACAGAGCCCGATGTGGGCCTTGAACTCATGAACTGTGAGATTGTGATGAGTTGAAATCAGGAGTCCCATGCTTAACTGGCTGAGCAACCCGTGTGCCCCTCAGGATCATTTTAAGCATTAGACAAGACTGAAATAGAAATCGTTATCTGTATACTCCCCAAATAATATTTTAACTATGTTGACTTTAATCTTTACCACCAACAGTTGTATTGTGTGTCTGCACGTGTGTGTTTGGGTAGTTGTGGATTTGGTTTTGTTCTTATTTTGCATTCTCTGATAGACTATAATCTACTTGAAACTTTCATTTTATTTACTTATTTTTAAATGTTTGTTTATATTTTTGAGAGAGAGTGCAAGCAGGAGAGGGGCAGAGAGAGAGAGAGACAGACAGACACATAATCTGAAGCAGCTCCAGGCTCTAAGCTGTCAACACAGAGCCCGATGCGGGGCTCGAACTCATGAACTGCAAGATGATGACCTGAGCCACCAAGTGCCCCCTGAACCTTTAACATTTTTTCTTTGTAGTTGCATTTCTTTTCACCACCTTCATATATTTGAATTAAAGTTACAATTCATTGAAAGAATGAGAGCCTGAATGATGTGCATCTTATGTAATGTTTAAGTGCTGAGGCATACCGTGTCTGAAAATTAGAATAGACACAGCTGGATAGTATCTTCCTCATGTCTGAATTTCCCAGAAGCTTAGTTTTCTTTTTAATCTCTTCTTTCTGCTGCCTCACTGTTGGGCCCAGATCTTTAGAACTTGGTCAGATTCTGTTTGTATTGTCATTCTTCTCTTCCTGTCTCTCCCCTTGGTGTCCCAAAGCCAGACCCCACTGTTCAATAAGTGACCAAAAGTTTTCCTCTGTTGATTGTTTGCTATAAATTGAGTTACAGTGCTGCACTCTGTAGTGAAAAAGGGCACTTGAAGGGTAAGAAATAAAGGTAAATTCCAGTGTAAATGCAAAACTAAAGAAAAAAAATCTAGTAAATGTTTAACTTTAAAGTGGCATAACATAGTTTATGACCTTGTATTCTTTAGTTCAAAGGAAGAAAGGAGACAAACCACAGCAAACAGCAGTGCTGATTCGCTTGGTTACCTTTTTTCTTGGAAGTATTATCATTTGGTCTGTCTTCATCATTTCATTTACATAGAAAACTAAAGCAAGACCTGCTTGACTGGAAATACCCAGATAGAATGAATTTTTCCTTTATCTCCTTAACCTGTATAGTTCTTACCTACGAGGAAGTCCCAAAGGTGTACGCTCTATACTTTCTTCCACTAATTCAGCATGCACGCATGTCTTATACGTGGAGACTTAAAAACGTGCACAAATAACATTTTACTCCAGGACCTAACAATCTGGTAGGAGAAACAGAGGATGTATATCAAGTACATGAAACTGATACGGAAAGTACAAGCAAAGGACACAATTCAGAGGAGGGGAGACCTCTACTTCTGACTTAGGAATGAAGGAAGGCAGTTTAACTGAGCGTTGGACTCAGGGAGGTAAGAACAAGGGCATTCCAAGCATGGGGAAAGGAGGAGCAAGGTCATGACTGAAAAAGTGCAGCATGTGCCGAAGAGAGCAGTGAATGGTCCAGTCTGCTTAGACCATATAAGGAGATGAGTTAGGGACAGGAGGGAGTGGAAAAAGAAGTCCGGAGAAGTGAGTTGGGGTCTGCTGTTGGAGGGCCTTGACTGTCAAGAAATTTGAACCATCTCTGCTTGAATTGGTGAACCGTTGAAGATCTGGGGTAATAGATTGATGTGGCAGTATCAGGTGTGTGCTTTTATAAGATTTATGAAGAGATTTATTATGTATTTATTATGTAGACATGAGTAGAATTTGAGTGGAAGGCACCAGAAACAGTGAACGATGCAGTGAGTTTGCATACTGGGTTCACAACCCTTACAGGATTGTTATGGGGGTGAAAAGGGAGAGCAATGCTAGTACCTGACACACAGCACTAAACCAGTATTAGGTATTATGATCATCATATTTGTTATTATATGGAGATGATGAGGGCCTGAATAGAGATAGTGGCCATATGAAGAAAGGTCAGGAGATGGACACTGTTGGACACTGTTACTACAGAGCCTGGAATTGATTAGAATTGAACAACAGAGTCTAGGACAACTCTGAGGTTTCAAGCCTAGGTGACTGGACGATAGAAACTGAAAAGTTAGAAGGAGCAGGTTTGGGGAAAGAGGAAGAATTTGGACACATGGAGTTTGAGTTTGAATTCTGGGTGGCTTTCCAGTTGGGAGGTCCAACATGCAGGACTGGAGGAATAGCAGAACTGGTAATGTATACTTGGAATTTGGGCTGTAGAGATTATGGCTGAACCTGGGGAAAAGATGAGAGAGAATCAAGGGAGAAAATAGACAGAAGGACCGGAAGAATAAAGTTTCATGTCAAAATTGGAAACAAAAGGTTGTACCCTCAAGCTGAGACATGTAGAAGTGAACATAGTGGAGTTGTCTAGGTCAGTGTTCTGTAAGCTTTTTTGATTGTGCACCCCTATCGTCTGAGTGTGCAACTCCCATATATGCGTTAGTATTCTTTAAAATTGCTTATTCCTTTTTTAAAATGTTGGTTTAGTTAAAACCAGAGAATATCTATAGCTTCCCTATTCCAGGCCTACATAACGAAGTAAGGTGTCATTGTTAGCCCACATTTTTCTCAGAATACTTAGAGCACCATGCGTGATACATGATCTTGTGACAAGTTAAACGGAATGAGGGCGTCAGTATCAGCCCATAGCTTAACTATTCAGAAAGCTAATATTAACATTTTCAGTGTGTGCTTTGATGCGTAGAAGACTAGAAATCCTGCTTTAAAATCGGGTGGCCTTCATTTCTTCTGAATATGTACAAATATTTCCTTGAAATGTTTTCCACTAGTTCCTTGAGATTAGTTATATATATGTTTCTGTATATGTGTGTAGGTATGTATAGCCATAAGCTTTCTTGTTTAAGTTTTAACCATATACACACTTCTGTCCAGTGCAAAAACTAAGTCATTCGATGGCCTGGGTGGCTCAGTCAGTTAAGCATCTGACTCTTGGTTTCGGCTCAGATCATGATCTCACGGTTGGTGCGTTCGAGGCCCACATCGGGCTGACAGCGTGGAGCCTGCTTGAGATTCTCTCCCCCATCTCTCTATGTTCCTCCCCTCCTCGTACATTCTCTCCAATTCTCTCTCAAAATAAGTAAATAAACTTAAAAAAAAATTAAAACAACAACAAAAACGAGGTTGTTGGTTTGTTTCCCAAGTCGCATGGGGCTTGATCTTCACTGGTGTTAACTTTATAATAAAGTCTCAAATGGCAGCCTCTGCATGAAGCATAAATACACATGTAGGAATTCGGTAGCATTTGCTTAGCAAGTAACTTATAGCCACATGATCATGATAACACTAATGAACAGCATACAATATAAATTACCAGCAATAGGATAGCCTCATCTGTAGGATTTAGCAGAACTTTTATTTTGTATATTTTATTTTTATTTTTTTGCAGAACTTTTAATATAAGGCACCTATATTTAGTTTCTAGGCTAGGTATGTTGTAATTACCCTCAATTTAAAATAAAAGTAATAAACTTTTCACTGAAGAAAAAGTGGTAAATTTCCAGCCATCCTACGTTGATTATTAATTTATATCCTGAATTCCATGATTATGTCTCTCCTGGTAGTTAAATGGCCAAATACCCATGAAGCTAGCCTTGAAGGTAGTTAAGTAGCATAATAGTATGTAATGTTTATATGAAATAGTACGTTACAGTTAATGGAATGATTTGATATCCATTCTGTCACTTGGTATTTACCTAAGGTAGGTAAGACAGAAATATTATCCCCATTTTGTGGGTGAGGAAATAAGAGGCAGAGCCTAGTGACATAAGCCCTGTGCTCTTTGCACCTTGTTACTTTGTATGAAAAACAAGCTATAGCTGTGTCCATCTTCTAGGAGTAATTCTTCCTTCCACCTCTTCTTGTGTGTGCTGCTCTTCCCCAGAAAGGAGACACGTAAAAATTTTTTTTTCTCCAGAGATCACACATAATCTTACATGAAATGACTAAACAGTTGATCATAAAAGGAGCAAATATATATAGTCAAACTGAATTACTATTTTTTTAAAATTTAATGTTGATTTATTTTTGAGAGAGAGAGAGACACAGAGCACGAGTGGGGGAGGGGCTGAGAGAGAGGGAGACACAGAATCTGAAACAGGCCCCAGGCTCTGAGCTGTCAGCACAGCCCCAATGTGGGGCTCAAACCCACAAGCTGTGAGATCATGACCTGAGCTGAAGTCTGATGCTTAACCGAATGAGCCACCCAGGTGCCCCCTGAGTTATTTTTTTTAAGTTTATTTATTTTGAGAGAGACAGAGACAGTATGAGTGGAGGAGGGGCAGAAAGGGAGAGAGAAAGAATCCCAAGCAGGTTCCACACTGCCGGCGCGGAGCGTGACCTGGGCTCCATCTCACAGAACTGAGAGAGATCATGACCTGAGTCAGACGCTTAACTGACTGAGCTACCTGGGCGCCCCTATTTTTTAAGTTTTCTCAAACATAGCCGCTTTTCTTTTCAGAACACGGCATAGTGCAAATAGATAGGTACTAAATGAGTACCACCAGTGTGGTGGGAAATTTGTCTTTCCTGAATCCTAAATTCACTAAGGTCAGGTAAGTAGTTGAAGGACTTTTTCCGAACGGATATGAGGTTAGAGTTGTGTTATGTGTTCTATGGTGTTCCTTAGTTGTGCAAATGCACACATTATGGTGTGTATTGGGCACCCCCTAGATTTGTGTTCTTATCTGGAACCACAGATTGGTATTTTTAGATGCCTTATGGTGTTTTTAGATAATCAGTTGCTTTATATTTCCTAGCTGTGATTTCTAATCCTTGCTTTACCCCTAGTGAGGTAGTTAGGACAAAGGAATTCTGATTTCTTGGAGTGATGGCTGCACAAGTAAAATAACATTGTCATCATGTTCACAATGTGGCAATAGCTATAATTTTGCGACACTGAGTAATACTGAGTCAGGTGATTCCTCCTGTTAACGTGCTCGTCTGGAAACACCTCCAGCCAGAGGGCCAGGCTAAGGCTATCTCTGAACCAAAGGGAAGCAGTAAAGGGACTTCCCATCACCAGGCCCCCAGAGAGTTAACTTGATCTACCAAACCTTTTCATCCTCGCTCTTGGTTAATGACCAGATAACCCCAACTTCCCAGTCCTTGTGGGCAACTGCAGCTTTAACCAGTTTGAAAACAAAGCTCTCCACTTTGAAATGTATAAGAATCTGGCATCTTGGTCTTTTGGAGTACTTCTTCCAGGAGAATGATGGACTTATTTATGTTCCAGGCTTCGAAGACCCATACATTCTTAAGTTTTTGGTCCTCTGTTGAGTTATTAATTCTACGAAGGGAGGAGGACATGCGGTGTAAGAGCACAGAACTGAGTGTCAGGACACGTGGATTTTCATTTGAGCTCTGGCATGTGCTTGCCCTGTGCCTTCTGACAAGTCCCTCAGTCTATCTGAAGTGTTTTTGTCAGATGGGAATATTAATTAGTACCTGTGCCGTGTTTATAGCGAAAAACAAATGAGATGACAGAAAGAGAGCTACTGTACAAAGTGTACATACAGCATGCACAGATGGAAAGGACTAGCATTACCATCTCAGTTGCTTTCCACTCTTTGAAGTCGTCTTTACATTCTCAGTTCCTGACAGCTACATACCTGGAGGTAGGAGGGTCAGTGCTTGTTGGGCCTGGAGGATTTGTTTCTTCTGCTTTTTTCATTGCCTGCCTTCCTTTCAACATTTAAGTCAATGATAAAAGACACTTAGCAGAGGGCAGAATTTAGTGTGTCTGTGAATCAGCAGAATCCATACAGCCAAATCAATACAACCAAGCTCGCATTGACATTCTTACAATACCCTGCAGGTTTTTTAATTGAGAATTCTTTGCTCACTGCCCTACCCCCGGTTTTAGATGGATTAACTCATCAGCACAGTCTCCCATTTTTCCAGTGGAGTCCATGATTAGAGAATTATCTGCATTCGTGGTATGTTTTCTGAAGAAGAACAGGTTTCTCTCCATACCTACTTTTTTTTTTTTTTTTTTTTTTTTTTACTTTTCTGTTGGATTACTGCACAAAGGTTATTGCACAGCAGAGTACAGGCACTTAAGCAGGGGTTTCCCCATGTGAACATTTCAGAGAAAAGGACCCAGAGTGAGGCCAAAGATACTTGGAGTCTTAAAATAGTTCTTTTTTTTTTTTTTTAATTTTTTTTTTTTTAACATTTATTTATTTTTGAGACAGAGAGAGACAGAGCATGAACGGGGCAGGCAGGGGCAGAGAGAGAGGGAGACACAGAATCTGAAACAGGCTCCAGGCTCTGAGCTGTCAGCGCAGAGCCCGACGCGGGGCTCGAACTCACGGACCGTGAGATCATGACCTGAGCTGAAGTCAGACGCTTAACCAACCAAGCCACCCAGGCGCCCCTTAAAATAGTTCTTGAGGAGCTTGTATTTGTCCAGTAGATTTGTGTTGAATTCCTACTATGAGCAAGGCATGTTTCCCTTGAGGATGTGCCAGAAACAAAGACAATTACATAAGAACTGGGGAGAAGATAGGAGCAGGGAAATTTTAGGCTTAAGAAATAATGTGCCAAATAATAACATGCCACACAAGTCTGACGAAAGTGAATATGTTAATTGTAGAAATAGATTTTATTGGGTGCTGGGAATGGTTTCTTGGGGAGAAAAAAATTTAGTGGTCACTAATTAGTGAGCGTGTATATTTAATTTGTTACAGTTGTACTGTAAAAAGCAAGCTTCTTAACAGTGCTCTCCCCCCCCCCCCAAAAAAAAAAACGTAAAAGATTGGTTTCAGTCCATGAGATAGTCTGAATAGTTCTTGCTTTCAGAACATGTTCCCTGTACTCCAGGGTTTGGGATGGAGATGGAAGGAGCCAGAGGTCTCTTCAGAGCTCAAAACAGAATCTTTTTCTTAGCCTTTGGGGCCAGGTAGGGTGGAGGCTGCCTAGACTCTAGGTCTCCTGTGCCCTCTAAAGTAACAAGATTTCTTCTGAAGGACAAAGCAGCCACACACACTCCTAGCTTACAGAAGTCTGAGGTGTCCAAGGAGACATGTTCTAGGAATTTAAATGTTTTTGGCTTAGTCTGGAGGGAAACCTGCATAGCTACTGGTCATTGACATTCTCAGGGATTTAAATGTGGAGCATTCCTAGTCATTTCCATTTGAATTCTTTGCTTATTTGGATCAGTACACTCATTCTAAATTTAATAGTTTAAAGGGCTTTAAAATTTATTTCTTGTCTATTAAAAGAGATGGGAGAAGATTTCTCTGTATTTGTTTTTAGCATATTTTCTAAGAGTCCAGTTTCAGATGCATGGAAACAAAGTAAGTCTAAATTAGAGGATGAAGCAAGTTGAGTTACTGGCTACAGTACCTAAGGGAGGTTGGACTTTGGACTTGATGTTCTGTCTGAGACCATTCAGGCCAGGATTAGATGTCTTATCTAGCTCTGAGCAGCGAAGATTATATGCCATCTGGCATTTGTATGATTCTTGGTATTTTTCGAGGCCTTCTAGCATGTATTTTCCCATTTGTGTGCTGCAACTGCCCTGTGAGGTGTTCCTGCAGGTGAACAAAGGCCCCCAAGAAGTTAAGAGATTTGCCCAAGATCATAAACATAGCAAGTTAGTCGTCAGAGAGGGAGAACCTCCATGTCCAGTACATTTTCTTTATGTATTTATCCTGTACTTTACTGCCCCCCACTGTTCACAGCTGAGTATTCATAGGTGCTGCCTACTGACCTGGAGACATGCAAAGGGGAAGGAAAAAATAGGAAAGAAAAAAGAACAGAGCTTGGAAAGAGACAACAGAGAAATAAGAAAAGGATGTTTATATGGTAGTAGATAAGAGTGCTATTAGCATCTTCTATTATTGTCACAGAAATGATGGGAGTAAGTGTTTAAAAATGATCATTTGGGTTAAGGATTTGAGTCATTGATCTAAGCCAAGACTGCTTATCTCTCTGAACAGTTTGAATATACACATACCTTAAAACAGTGCAAAAAGTGAGGATGAACAAGCTGACTTAAGGCAAGAACAGAATTTTAGAGCTCCACCATTAACTATATTGCGATCTTGAGCAAGTAACTTAAGATAACTAATCCTCTGCTTTCTTATTTGTAAAATTGAAATATTGATCTCTTTATCACTGAGCTGAGTGAAGATCAATTAAGGGTAATGACTGTGACAAGTAGTTTGTGAACTCAACAGCTCTTAAGTTGGCATCGAAACATTCTGCAGAGTCCTACTTCTCACCTCTCCTGGGCACACACAAATACAGGATCCTGCCAGAACAGGAAGAGGTGGTTCTCAGGGTTTCTGAATCTCAGAAGGAATCCAGTAGGCAAAATGCCTCTTTGTTTTAGGATACAATTTAAAACTCAGGCTCCTGGCACTGTTTCTGTCTCCAACTCATGTCAGAATTCTCTTTCAGGCTCAGAGCCTGAAAAACCAGTAACTCTCCATTCTTCTTGCAAGAATTTATTTACTCTCCAGAGGTTGGAGAGTCAAAGAGATTAACAAATATTCCTGTGGGGCGGAGCGGGTTGGCCCAGCTCACTCCTTCCTGATGGAGGCTGAACAGGTGAGGGAGCTGTGTAACAGCTGTGTGATCTAGGGCAAGTTTCTCCACCTCTGGTGCTAAGTTTCCCCATCAGTAAATGAGGGATGACACTCTTCTGTCATGGAAGGATTCATTGAAATAAAACTTAACAGTTTCGAACTGGGTTCTAAATGTTATCTGATCCTTTTTGTGTAAAGGGCCAGATAATATTTTTGGCTTGCAGGTCATACAGTTTATGTTGTAACTGTTCAGCTCTGCTAATGTAGCATGAAAGCAGCCTTAGTGTAAATGAATGACGGTGCAGTCTTCTAATAAAACTTATTTTATGAGAACAGGCTGCAGGCCAAAGTTGGCCTGTGGTCTGTAGTTCACAGACCCTTGCTTTAGAATACTTCACTAAAATACTTGATTTTTTTTCCTCCAACATACAAAATAGTGTTTTATTGCTGTCCTGTATGGAGGGATGGTTTAAGAACATTACTGAAGAAATGAAGAAAGTGTGTGAAGTAAGATGTTTACACATCATTTTCTATTCCACAGAAACAAATCTTAAAATGTTTTGTTCATGCCTTCCTATAAGTTTCATTGCTTATACCAGATGCTGTGCCTTCATTTATTTTCTAGTTATAACTGCATTATGATCTGGCCCTTGTTTAAAAGATTATGTTGTAGTAGATAGCAAACAGAAACATGTTTTTGTTTTTGAAGCAAAGTGTTTCTGCTGCCAATTTAAAAATGTGTCCTTGTGAACAGATCTTTGGGGAGAGCAATGTGCAGCTAGTTCCAACCCTTCGTCTTTTGGGAAGCATGGTTTTTCTAGTAGGCAGTTTGAAAAGCAACTTCATACCTAGCCTCTTGGAGCTAAAAACAGACACACCCTCAAACATTGAACTTGACGTTAATCAGGGTTGGGGAAAGGGGTCTTTAGTCAGGTTGCATTATTCATTCTTATAGTACTGGATACTGTATAATCACCTGCGAATAGTAACTATGACTAGCTGATACACAGTCAAGTAAGGGGTTAGAACTTAAGTAAGAAGGTTTCTGGCACTACGCTCAGTGCTTTCTTGCGTGATTAAGTAGAAACCTTAGATGAGCTTAAATAAAGATTGTTGACCCCTCTTTTCTCTCTAGTCACCCTGCCTTCTTTTGTATTCATTCATTTATTACATCAACTAGTGAAGTGTCGGTCTTCCATACCAGACCACCCCTTTGGCCTGCATGGTGAGTATACATTGCTCCTGGAGTGCCTTAGTGGAATGACTGGCCCAGGGCCACCAATTAGTAGGCAGTAGGCCAGTTCACAGACGTAGGTCTTTTAATTTCCAGAGTGATGCTGTTTTTCTCCTGAAATTGTTGATTTGAGATTGGTTTTATTGTAGAGAACGCATGCCTCCTTAAGGTTTGAAATACTCTTTAGCCATGATTGATGATGGGTCCATCTGTACAAACTTTAGAACCAAATTGACTGTTGGTGGAATTGTTTGGTTTCAAAAGTCTCAGTTTTCAAATGTCATTTACACTTTTCTTTGTAGTTTAGAAGAATATCTAAAATAGCAAGCACAAATAAGCTTAAATCCTACCCCCTTCTTATCCATCTAGTAATTCACATTAACATTCTTTTTTTTTTTTTTTTTCTTTCTGTGTATCGCTCTCTCACCATTTGAAATATAACATTCCAACAGTTTTGGCTATTTCAAATAAACCTGGAGCTAACTACAATAAATATCTGAACAGTACTGGAATGTAATAAAAGGCATGCAAAAATGCTGGCAGTTGGGCAAGATAAAAAACATGTCATCTAATGACAGAGGAAGGCATGCTCAAAATGCAAGACACAAAAGGGAGTGAAGAAGGTATGTGCTTTGCACATAGGGAGATAACTGATACATGTTAAGTTGGAGATACACAGGAATGATTAAGGTTGCTTATAGCCTAAAGGCCGCAAGTTGGATTGGGGGGCGGTCATTAAAAGGAAATGGTGGTACCAATGTTTAGATTTGTTTTTCAGTCAAAACTGGGCTAAGATATATTTGCATTTGACAGTAAGAGTATTGTTTTTAGGTGAAACCTGACTGCCTGGAATGGGTCAGCTCTAGTACTTTAATAGAAAGCAGCATTGGTCAAGGGTTGGGTTTCATTTCAAGGGAGCTTTCTTTGATCTTTTTTCCTTGAACAGTTGTTATATTAGGGTTTTAGGTATTATCTCCCAACAACATCTATTTGGTTTTAGTTATTTTCAAAGAGCTATAAAGTGGGTTTAGGAATATTGTAAAGGACTTTCATAGAGCGAATGAGGTTATGTGCCAAGAAAAGAGAGCTAAAGTCTAAAGGTACAGAGTTTTAGAAGCCAGAGCATATTGCAATAAAACTTACATTTCTATATAATTTTATGAGGTAGATCTTTTTGATACATCCTGTTTCATGTCTAGGCATGTCACTGAGGGAGGATTTGGTGAATCGTGGTACCTGGTCAAGAGTAAGAGCTTGGAATATTTCCAAGATCTTAAAAAGAGGAACACTCTGTTCTGAGATGTTTTGAAAACTGCTTAGGTCTCTTTTTCTTTCTTCATCAATGATAGAGTAACTGGATATTAGAGTGACAGCTAGATTTTCCATCCTTGAATGATATGATTGAATCATCTCGTTTCCTCCATGCTTTTCTCCTTCTCTTCCTGCTAATGTATGGCCAGAGATACTTGCCCTCCTCCTACTTACCTTTTGTCATTAATTTTTCAAACTTTTCTAATCTATCGTGGTCACCTTCCTGACAAAGTTCTGTCTTTCCAAAGATTTACACTTGGGAATGGTATGCACCCATGTTTCCAGGCTTTCCAGTCTGCCTTGCAACTTGCACAAGGTGTGTATGGGGGTGTGGGGGTGTGGCCTTCCTACCCTGCCCTTTTATCTTAAATTCACTTCAGTAAGTTTCAGGTGGATTTCTCATTGTTGTCCTTCTTACTTTAAAGGCCCAGAGAGAACCCCCTTTATCTGAGCTTCCCAGAATAGCTCCTATAACCACTTCCTTTGGTTGTTCAGGCAATCCCATTAAGTCTATTTCAGGGCCACACTTCTCAAGAGACCTCTTTTTCTCAGGCCATACCCAGCAACTCTCTTGCCTCTTCATTCAGAAGTAATCAAACTGGGTGCTAGATACTGTGAGGGATCCAGAGATAAATCATATTTAGGTCCTACCTAGAAGGAGCTTGTAAACCAGAAAGGGAAATATAAGACATACACATAAATAATGATCATACAAGATAATCTGGTGAAGGCAGAAAGAGGTGCAGATCAAGGGCCCTGAAGGTTCACAGGAAGGAGTGATCACGTCCGGATGGGGATGTTTAGAGAAGACTTGTGGACAGATGGCTGTTAAGTTGAGCATTGGAGAAACAGCCTTTTTGTGATGGACCTTGATTCTTCTCTTTCTAGCTTTGGAAAGCAAACTGTTTTTAAAAAAGCAGGTAAATTAATCGATATTGGGAGTTGAGATTACCTCTGGCAACAACCATTCTGTATACTTGATCTGATCCTTATGTCTTTATTAAATAGTTAAACATCTTATTCAGGTAGTATGAAGTAATTAACATGAATGGTAAATCTAATACTAATAATTAAATCTGGGAAATTCTATGCTGCATGTCTCATGAGTGATCTAAAGCTAATACAGCTTGATCTTAAAGCAGTTTTGTTGTCAGCTGTGTATAAATAGCTTTGTCCTGTGATGAGATAGCAATTTAACATGGAATAAAAAGGATCCTGGAATATAAATCTTTCTTACTTTTTAACATACCTTCTCTCATTACTCTAGAAAATGAATCTGGCATGTATTTCATGAGCTGTAAATGTTATGAATAGGCTACTTCTGTGGCAGAATCAACTCAGTTGCAATTAATGTATTATTAAAATCAGAAGTAATAAGATTAAGGTCAGTTTATATTTTTTTTAACTTGTTGGGGTGTTTGGTGAGCAAAATGCTGATTAGGTTTCATTATTTTAATCCTGTGCCTCAGTGGGAAAATATTGAGAACACCAATTTGTTCTTATAAAATCTGTTGCTTGAGATTTGGTCTAATTTCTTTTCAATTAATTTTTTTTGAGAGAGAGAGAGAGAGAGAGAGAGACCCCGCACTGGAGGGGCAGAGAGAGGGAATCCCAAGCAGGCCCCACACTGTCAGCATGGAGCCCGATGTGGGGCTCAAACTCAGGAGCCATCAGATCGTGACCTGAGCCATGTTCAAGAGTCAGATGCTTAACTGACTGAGTCACTCAGGCACCCTGAGATTTGGTCTAATTTTTAAAGCCCTGTGTAATGACCAGATCTGCTTTAATGAAAACCTTTTGAATGAAAGTAGTCACCTTTTCTTGGAATTTACAGTAACAAAGAGGTATTAACAGAATTACCTACTCATCATCTCTGTGCAAAGATGCTACACTTGATCTTAGCCAAAAGGCCGAGAAGCAGTCTCTGTGCAGAGATGCTAGAAATCCTGCTCCTAATGAGATCTTCCATTTCTGATGAGAATACCTTTGGTTTTGAAGTCAGAAATTTATAAAAAGAGGTTTCTGGATGGAAAAATCATAAAGCCTATAACTCTAAATCCAAAGCTCAAGTGGAACTTTGAAAATAAAACCTAATGTAAAGTAGAACAGTGAGAGCTGTTCAAAGATGGAAAAGAATGCCTTATCAGCAAGCCATTTTCCCAAAACTGGGGAGGGAGATACTCATATTGAAGTTGAATGACCACTTGGGATGGGATTGAGGAGGTTCGGCAGAGGTTGGAGTAGAGCAGTGTTCTTTAGATAGGTGGGCCTTGGTGGCTTTTGATGTCTTTTTTTTTTTTTTTTTTCAGTCCTAAACTTCTGTGATGCAATAGAATACAAAGGACATTATTATTGACTATATTTTGCCATTGTCTGTGATTTTCTAATGCCGATGGGCATCTGAAGTTAGATATTTAACCTTTAGTACATTTTTCAATTCTAGAAATATTTGACAACTTCTGTTTTGTACCTAACCTTCACTCCCAACAGTGTGTGGGTCTGAGCCAGCCAGGTTCATTGATAATCTATTGACTGCACAGATGTTTGGGAACTGATCATACCAGCACATCCTTAGTTGGGATAGTTCAAAATTTAAAAGCATACTGTCCACAGACAGAATTTAAAGGTGCTTCTTGAATTGAGCACCTTTGTAATGTTTGTGGGAACAGATCACAGGACAACCAAAACTTGTTACCAACTTTCTAAATCTCACAGACCTTTTGCACTCAAACTGAATCTACCCGTCACTAGCAAGTATACAAAAATATCACACTGGCAATGGTTCATCTTCCTCCTTTGACTGTAGCAGTTTGTGTGGCAAATTTTGCTAGATCAGGCCTATCCATGGATCCATACAATAAAAAGTTAGATTCTTTTTAAGTTTTTTGATACTTATTTTTATTTCTGGAAAGATTTTTTATTCCATTTTAAAAGGTTACATACAGTCTTCATTGTCCTGAGTACCTTGTAGATATCTGTTAATAAAAATAAACTTCTCTAGGGGCGCCTGGGTGGCTCAGTCGGTTAAGCGTCTGACTTCAGCTCAGGTCATGATCTCACGGTCCGTGAGTTCGAGCCCCGCGTCGGGCTCTGTGCTCACAGCTCAGAGCCTGGAGCCTGCTTCAGATTCTGTGTCTCCCTCTCTCTCTGCCCCTGCCTGCCCCGTTCATGCTCTGTCTCTCTCTGTCTCAAAAATAAATACACATAAAAAAAAATTAAAAAAAAAAAAACTTCTCTAGATTACTTTGATTTCTTTGTTCTCAGTACATCTAAGAGAATAGTGTATAGGCCATGTGCATACAATGATGAATGAAAATGTCGTGGGAGCTGAGTTGAGAGGACCATACTTGGTTATTGAGGACTAAAGATTTTATCTAGTCGTTTCAGCTGTGATTCAACACTCTTCACTTTAATTCCCTCCAGAAACTCCAGGATCATATTGCTTCCTAGTACTTAGAGTTCTGTTGATGTATGGAGCTGCTTGTTGGCCTCCACCACCAGAAATTGGCTCCAAATCTTTTCCCATTACATCATCACCCACTAATGTCATTACACCAGAGTGAAATTTGCTTTGAAGATTGTACTCTTGTTTTCCTTCCATTTCTTTCCTCTCATCATTTCCTTTAGAAGGAAAAAGAAAAAAAAAAAAGAGAGAGACCTCTAGGACAATCCCGGCAAATATTTAAGAGGGAATCAAAACACCCTCACAGTCTAAACCGATGATTTATCAGCCCTCATTCCACTCGGCTGACGGAGAGTGATCTGCCCAGTGTGCGTCCACACAGGGTCTGGAAAGGAACACGTTTGGTCACGTGATGCTTGGCTTTGGTGCTTTTCTTTCAGCCCTTCAGAATTAGTTCTTAATGATTTACATAGCTCTCTGCCAGCATCCTGTCACTGGCATGTTAAACCTTTTTAAATAATTTCCCAGAATAGAAATTCTTAGGACATCACTAAGTTTCTTGTTCTTTGTATTTAATTAAACTGTTTCTTGCATTTAAGTATTTGCCAGATAAGCATTTATGCCATCTGGAGTTTTTTACTTTCCCACCGTAAATCTTTTAAGACTTTATAGTATCATCTACTGTTCTAACTGATATGGGGGTTCTTATTCATCTTCCCTCCCCCATCACAAAAGCAGTTGACTGCATGCAGGTTTTGACCCTCTTTTCTTCATCCTAAATTTAATTCCCTGTTATTTTTCAACCACCTTTAAAGCGTCCAGTTGACAGTGTGCTTTGTTTGGCTTTGTTCCTGACAGAAGGCTTCAGGTAAGGAAAGAACTGGGAAGTGGTTCCAGTTTGGAGACTTGGTGCCACCCACTCAATTATTGGCCAAGGCTTCAGTGCTTCTGTGTCCTTGGAGGCAGATTAGCTTGAGAGTAGAAGGAATAATAATCATCAGTAGCCTCAAAGAAATGGGGCCACGGTGTCTGAAACAAAGGAATAAAATGGGCTCTTACTTTTAAGACTTGGGTTTACATTTCTATACAGTGTTAGTCACTGGGACCCTCAGTATGTCTGCTGCAGGCTGTGACATGGAATGTGAGAAACCATGTTGAACTTGAAAAAACATTGAAGGGAATGGCATTGAAAATTATGGACCAGACTAGAGCACCAACCAAGTACCCTTTTTGCCCCCTCCTAAGACAAGACATTAAAAGGCCTGATTCACATTAAGATTTCAGTTTGGATTTCTAGTAATTTTAGGTTTTCTAGTTAGAGCTCCTTGTTAGTGTCTGTGGTATAGGTTGGATAGAAGGGAAAACTTTTTCCATATGTTTTTGCTGACATTTAAGTTTGTGTCAAGAGCCTCTTCACAATTATGTACCTTCTCAGATTGAAAAATTGAATGAATTTGTGAAAACAGCCATAAGGAAAGATATAAATAACCTGAACAGAAAGTCTGCCGTTATTACTTCTAATGTATCTTATGTATGTATTTATTTTCAGTTGTCAGAATGTCCACAGAAGGAGGATTTGGTGGCACTAGCAGCAGTGATGCCCAGCAAAGCCTCCAGTCCTTCTGGCCTCGTGTCATGGAAGAAATCCGGAATTTAACAGTGGTAAGTAAGAATGAGAAGCTTGTGGAGTGTAAAGAACTATGAGATGAATAACTGAGAGTAAAACGTTTTTCATTTCAAGTACATTTACAAAGGCATAGTTCATTCCTTACCTTTGGGTGGGAACATGAAGATGTAATTTACCTTAGTGAGGTAACTACAGGGGTTTTCTTTTTATATCTTAGTGGCTTTCCTTAGGCATGTGGGTGTATAGCGGATGCTTTGATGCAGAGATAGCTTAATGTGAGGCATATCTTTTAGAGAATGTGGAAAAACAGAGCTCTCACCTTCCTTCAGTAGCTGTAGCTCATTTCTTAGTCCTGTTTCAGTGGCCCTGCCAAATTTCTGGAATCATAAATGCTGTTGGGCAATTTATTCAACAACAAATCTGTAAGCAGGCACTCTTTCTAGGTGTTAAAAGATACCCTTTAGATCAGGGTTTCTGCACAGCAGCTTTATTGACATTTAGGCTGGATCATTCTCTGCTGTGGGGGACTGTCCTGTGCATCGTAGGATGTTTAGCAGCATCTCTGGCCTCTCTACGCATGTTGCCAGTAACAATCTTCTCCAGTTGTGACAACCAAAAACGTCCCCGTACATTGGCAGGTGTCTCCTGGGGGCTAAAATCATCCAGTTGAGAACCACTGACTTAGAAGAATCAAATATAACCCTGGCCCTTGAGGGGCTTACAATCTAGTAATTACAACCAGAGTCATTTATTCAGTGAATATTTATTGAATATAATAGTGAATATACTTACTGAGGCAGGCACAGTGATGAGTCTAAAGCAGTAAAAGTCAAAGTGCTACGGGATTACAGAGGACATAGTGCTTGTTCCTCCCTGGTTGAGTTAGGGAGGCTTTAAGTAAAGGGAACATTTTTTTGGATCTTGAAATAGGAGAAGCATTCACCAGATGGAAAGGATGAGTGTGAGAGTATCTTAGGTAGAGAGATTGGCATTCGTAAAGGCCTGGAGGCCCAGAGGGGAGGGCGTTATGTTTCAGGGAACAACAAGAAGTTCAGAGTGGCTGGAGGTTACTGTGTGAGTAATAGGGGTGAGGGAGGAGTAAAGTGGTATGACAGTGGTAGAAGGAGGTGAGACTCATTAGAATGAAAATATTTCAAGAGTGTAGTGTTATTTTCTTAGTGAAGACTGTTCCATTTGGTGTCATTTTAGCAAATACTGAAGGATCTCTCTGTTTTAGATGTGTCATTCCTGCCCGAAGGCATTAAGCATCCTAGCAGAACAGATACCGGACTCCTTCCTAATGTAGAACTCATGTTGCACTTTCTTAGAGCTAGTGGTCTTTAAATCTCAGACGTAGGAGGTCAGTTTATTTGCTTATTCAGCAAATATTCATTATATACCTACTGTGGCTGTGCTACTTACCGTGGATCCAGTAGTGGGCCAGACAAGATCGTTGCACTCACAGAACATGCATCCTGGTGGGAGAGAGAGACTCTATAAACAAGTAGTGAATGAATAAAATAAAATAACTTCTCTTTGTGGTAAAGGCCCCACTGACTTCAGGGCTTAAAAAAAAACAGGTTCATATTCTGATGTACCTGTAGGTCATGTTTGTTTATATGGGACGTTTCAGCAGCTGAATTTGGCTTGGCTTTTCTCAGAGTGGCTTGCATTCACAGATGAATTTCCACTGAAAAGTCATTGTTTCTTTTATTTAGTGTAAAGGTGGTGGTTACCTATACTGTCTCAGATAGAGGAGAAAAAGAAATGATAAAGTAAAATGTAGGGTATTTTGCTCATATTTTGAGTGGGTAATCTCAGTCACGCTTATCAGGTGTTGGTGCAGGAGTCAGCCAGGCATAAAGCTAGTGCCCTCCTGGGCTGTGGTGGGATTAGGCCAGTGCCGCAAGTCGACACTCCAGCTTGAGCATGGAAGCAAAAATTCAGGATCAGGCAAGTGGCCAAATAAACTCTGGAGGTTCAAGCTCAGCATTTTTCTGTAGTTTGAGTTTTGATTTTTTTTTTTTTAATTGTGGAAAAGAATATGTAACAAACTGT
This sequence comes from Panthera leo, assembly GCF_018350215.1. Taxonomy (NCBI): domain Eukaryota; kingdom Metazoa; phylum Chordata; class Mammalia; order Carnivora; family Felidae; genus Panthera; species Panthera leo. The sequence goes on from NC_056686.1 coordinate 31,416,774, forward strand.
GTCATCTTAACAATTTTAAAATGTATAGTTTAGTAGTGTTAAGTATATTCACATTATTGTGAAACAGATCTCCAGGACTTTTTCATCTTGCAAAACTGAAACTCTATACCCCTGAAACAACAACTACCCTTTGCCCTCTCCCCAGCCCCTGGTAGCTACCATCCACTTTCTGTTGCTGAATTTGACCACTCTATGAGTACCTTCCATAAGTGGAATCGTACAGTATTTGTCCTTTTTGTGACTGGCTTATTTCACTTAGTGTAATGTTGTAGCTTATGACAGGATTTCTTTCCCTTTTAAAGCTGAATAGTATTCCGTATATATGTGTATACCACGTTTTGTTTATCCATTCATCTGTCAGTGGGTATTTGCGTTGCTTCCACCTCTTGGTTATAGTGAATAATGCTGCAATGAACATGTGTATTCACATATCTCTTTGAGACTCTGGGCTTTGGTTTTTATTCGCCTTGGTTTAATTTGCAAGTTTGATTGCCAAAAAAGCAGATGGTGGTGTTGACCAACTTTTATTCTCTAGACAGCTAGTCTACCAGAGGTTCAAAGTGGGTTACTCTGAGGGATTCAGTTTTAGTTCACATTTTATGAATGAAGAGAAAGACCAGCAAGGAGGACAGTTGTCTTTAATGATTCTTCTATAGATGGCTAAAGCTTTTTTCCCCTTGAAAAAGACTCCTGGACCACTACCATGGGAACCCTTAGATGCTTAGAGCAGCGGTTGGCATTTAATAGGTGCACAATAAATATTTAAGTGAATTAGACTCCCCTACTTGAGATTGAGTGTGAGGCAACATCAGTGGCGACTTCAAGTAGGGATGCGGTCTACTAAAGTTGGGGTGCTCTTTCCTTTGGTAGGACCCTTCTTTCTCCTCTGCCTGCAGCACATAAAGGCATCTTCCTCTCTGACTGTGTAAATACTTTAGTATTTAATCTGTGCCTTTCCAGAACTCAACAGTACTTACAACCAGACTTCTTCAGATATGTCAGAGCCTCTTAGGTTGACATCTCAAAATTTCGAACAGATTTTTAAAAAATCCATAGGTTCAAACTGTCCAAATGTAAATAAAGGTTTTGCGAATATTCATAAGGTGTTGGAGTCCCTCTAAAACTGGGACAAATTTGTTCTAAAAACAAATTGAAATTTGCTAGGTGATCTATTTCATGATGCATTGGGAACACTGGACCCAATCATTTTGGTCTCAGCTTTGCAAAAGCAATTTATCTTTCATCTCAGCTTGGCCATTATGTTCTCCTCGCTCTTAAAAGTCTCTGTAATTGTCCATAAATCCAGGTGATGTTCAGTTGGGATTGAAATTGGTTAAAAATCATACCAAAATGATGTACACTAGGATGATTGTGCAAAGTACCGTATTCCTGCTCAACAGAGCTCTGGGAACGATAATTAACAGACTTCTTGGCATTGAATTTTATCCCTCTAGACCTCTTTGAAAGTGGGGAAGAAAAAGCTAACTTCATATTTTGGGGGGCAGGTGGGGAAGTGCAGCAATGCTGAATCTTGAAAAATCTCCTCCTCTTATTCCCTCCATTCCGTTCAGCCTTCAGTTAGCTGTAATTTGATGCGTAGGCCACTTTCTTTTAATTGCCAGTTACATCTTATTTTTTGGTGCCTTCAGATTGGACGGTGACATTTCTAACATTACAATCAAGCCAGATAACCGTTTAAACAAGAACTTGGAGATGAAGGTTGGTGGGCTGTTACAAAACAGGTCTTGTGCTGTTTGAGCCCTTCCTGTCGAGCAGCGCCTCTTTAAAGTTTATTGTCTATATGAACCAGATGAGGATCTGGTTAAAATACAGATTTTGAGGGGTGTCTGGGTGGCCCAGTTGGTTGAGCATCCGACTTCATTTTGGGGTCATGATCTCTCAGTTCGTGGGTTCGGACCCCATATCGGGCTCTGTGCTGTCAGTGCCGGGCTCACCTCAGATCTTCTGCCCCCACCCCCTGCCCTGCCTCCATCACTTGCTCACTCTGGCTCTCGCTTGCTCTCTCTCTCTCTCTCTCTCTCTCTCTCAAAAATAAACGTTAATAAAATATATATGTATATATATTTATATGTGTGTGTATATGTATTATATATATATTATAATGTATGTATATTATATATACACACACACATATATATGTATATAGATTTTGATTTAGTACGTTTGGAGTGGAATCTAAGTTCTGCATTTCTTTTGAGTTTCCAGGTGATGCCATTGCTTGGTCTGAGGACCTCACTTTGAGTAGCAAGGCTTTTAAAGCAGTGGTCCTTGGGGCGCCTGGGTGGCGCAGTCGGTTAAGCGTCCGACTTCAGCCAGGTCACGATCTCGCGGTCCGTGAGTTCGAGCCCCGCGTCAGGCTCTGGGCTGATGGCTCGGAGCCTGGAGCCTGTTTCCGATTCTGTGTCTCCCTCTCTCTCTGCCCCTCCCCCGTTCATGCTCTGTCTCTCTCTGTCCCAAAAATAAATAAAAAAACGTTGAAAAAAAAAAAAAATTTATAAAAAAAAAAAAAAAAAAAAAAAAATAAAGCAGTGGTCCTTAACTCTCACTGTGGGTCATAGTCATCAGGCGAGTTTTCAAAACACTTGATGCCCCCTAGAGTTCCTTGTTCAGTTAGTTAGTCTGTGGTAGAGCCCAGGCCTCTTGATTTTCAGAAGCTCCCCAGGTGTTTCTAACATGCAGCCAAGGCTGAGAATCAGTGCTTTGGAGAGGATTAGAACATGGACTTTGCTGGAATGCCTGACTGGGTAGGACTGGAAAAGATTTCTCATCATTATTTGAAACTTCGGATGTTCTTTAGTGCAGCCTGAGACCCGTTGACTTTTCTTTGGCTCCAGATTCTCAGTGAGTGAATTCAGACTTCTTGAAACTCGGCGGTTTCAGATGGCAGTGTTTTTAATGTAGTTCTTTGGTTGTGGTCAGGATCATGAGAATTTTCTGAGAGTGAATCTGTTCTTCCCCCTTGCTGATATCACTCCCAAGGGTACAAAAGAAAAGTCAGTATGTGTCAATTGTTCGTCCACTTGGATCAGCATCAGGAGAAGTTAAATGCTATTCACATCAGTTGCATGGCTGCCATTGATAAGGGGAGCAGGGAATTGAAAGGCAATTTAGTGGACCATAGCCTGTTGCTGGTGAAAGGGCTCCCCTCTCCAGTAAGCTTGTCGTAAACCCTTACACGTGACTGAAAAGGTAGGATGAGATTATAGAAGACTGGGGTCTTGTCAGCAATAATGAACCACACACGCACATATGAAGATCCACTTTTCACACACTGCGCCTTGAGATCTCAAGGTCTGGGGATCACGATAAAGTTTCCCAAAAGAAAAGGCTTTTTGGAAGGGAGACTTAGAGCAGAGTTGTTTTGTAAATTTCTGCCACATTTTATATCTCTACAAGATGGGACCCGTTTTTGTTTGAAGAATGGTCTCATAGAAATTCTAGAAGTAATAGATTGAAGAATTATTGATTGAAGAATAGTCTCATGGAAATTCTAGAAGTAATACTCTTCTCTTTCAAGTTGGGGAAGGAGGTCTTCTCAGCTTTGGGCTTTGGTTAAGAAATTTTAGAACAGTCGTGTGGAAATACATTAAATAACCAAGCCCAATGAGAGCACACTTGCAAGAGAGTTAAATCTTGTGGTCATAATCTTGTGCTGTATGTATCACCGTGGGAGGCCTTCCAAAGGAATTATCCCCAGCATTCTCTTTAGCATTTCTGTTTAGCATCATCATTTTGTGTGATATGCCACATAAGAAGGAAGACCAGTGATTGATTTCTGTGGTTAAACGTTTTTTAAAATCCCTTTAGGGTCTGGCCCCAATCCAGCATTCCCTTTCCTGCTGCTCCCCTCTGTACTCAGATCATACATCTAAAACTTAAATAGGCCATGTTTTTTGTGTCACCATACTTTTGCTTCTGACTGAATAACATTCTCATACTTTTCCAACAAGCAAATTTTGTAACATCCTTTAGACACAGTTCAGATGTCAGCCCTTCTGTGGAACATTTGCCAGCTCCTCTTGTTCATTCCAACCCCTCCCCTTGCCCCACCAGCTGCCTATTTCCTTTCTTGTCACTGCGATTTTACACCCCCATCCTAGTATAGCATAGGGGGTTATATTTTTTATGTGACGGTCTCTAACAATTAAACTATAAATCTGTTCAAAGGTAAGAATAGACTTGCATCTTTTACATAGTAGCAGGTATCATACATTCACTATTGGTCGAGTTGCATGAATGAGTGAATGAAAGAGGAGAAAAATAAGTATAGAAGGAATGTATCCTCCTGTCCTTTTCTGGTGAAATTCCAGTCATTTGAACTTGTAAAGCTCTGCCACTCCAGAGGTAGTTTTAGTAGAAGCCTCATGGAAACTGTTTTACCTAAGTTGGAAAGAGAAAAGGTACAAAAATTGGTGTTGGAGGTTTGTGGAGTTGGTGAGTGGTCCCAAGCAGCCCGTTGGGTTTGTGAGGAGAAATCCAGTGTCTCGGTGTGCATTTTATCCTAATAAAACTAACTCTTCCTTCTGTAGTCATAAAAATGGATTCTGGGAAGGCTGGTGATGTTTTTCTAAAATGCCCCACTGCCTTCTTTGACATATAGTTGAGAGTTTCTTTTGGTCTTAGAATAGAAAGTTCACTTATGCATGTTCATTATGTCAAATCTGAAATAATAGCTGCTCCTTCCATAATGTGATGATGCAAATTCCCAGGTGAGCACGTTGGGTTTGGTGAGTCACATTTCAGACCACTTATAGAATCAGTCACTTGACACCTGGGCCCAGTAGGGGTTTCGCTGATTTTAGCCAATCTCTCCCTTTGCACCTTTCTCTTCACTGCGGCTCTGAAACCCAGAATTGATTTTATTTCTAGAATTGCATCCATCACTGGGCATGTGTTTAAGTACCAATAGTATCAAAAGGGCTTAAATCGCAAATAATTGAGTAGTGCTGGTAAGAAAGCCCTTTCCTAAATTCTGTCCCTAGTAAAGTCACGTGGTTTCCTCCCAGCCCCAGGGCAGTTCCTAAAAGGCAGCTGAAAAATTTACCCATTTTTCTCCATACTCTTCCACTCCCACCCCAACCCCCAACCCCCAACCCCCAACCCCCAACCCCACCCCCAAGCAAACTTCGGAGACCAGGCCTTTGCTGCTGTGATGGGAAAGGCCCTCCTCCCCGATTTCTGGTGTCAGATTAGTGCAAAGGTCAGAAGTAGCCCATATCAGCCAGTGCTGGCTGAAGACAACTGTGGGTCACAGTGGTCAGGTGCTACTGGCACCTTGCCCTTGTAGTCCCAGAATAGAAGAAAAAACTAGCAACTCAAAGGAATGCCCTTGAGGCAAAAGTCTCATTTTAATCTACATATCGCAGACTGGTTGGTGTGCTTAGGGGGGCGGCGGTGGGCACTCAAGATGCACCTCAATATTGTGCTGGCACAGAATATGATATTGTTTGGGGCTACTCTTCATGAGGGCACTGTTAGATGGCATTGTAAGTTTATCCTGAAACCTTTAATTGTCTGAAGCTCTGCATGGGTTAAGAAGAATTTTGCTCTGAAACTTGTATTCTCTTCATTTAATTTGTAGCTCCTCTCCTGCCATGTTTTTTGAAAGGAGGGACTAAACCAGTCACAGTGTTTCAAGATGCCTGTCATGCCCTGTTGATTGTCCCCACCATTTATGTGCCTCTTGTTACTCATTTCAGAAAGATTTCCGAGTACAAGAACTCCCACTGGCTCGTATTAAGAAGATCATGAAACTGGATGAAGACGTGAAGGTGAATTCACATTCGTTTTTATTATTCATATTGAAGTTATAATGGTGGGTAGTTTGTCGCTCATTTTTGTAGTGCTCAAAGCTTAAAAATGAAAATTTCGTTATTGTTTCTTTTTTTATTTCGTTCCTGTCTAAAATTGTTAAGTGAGCTGAAATTGAACAGTTTTAATTATTATATCGTGCTTCTCTGGAAATTAAGGATATCTTGTTTTCCAGATGTTGATAATATGCTGTTTGCCTTTTTTTTTTTAATGTTTATTTTTTTGAGAGAGGTTGAGAGAGAGCAAGCAGGGGAGGGGCAGAGAGAGAAGGAGACACAGAATCTTAAGTAGGCTCCAGGCTCTGAGCTGTCAGCACACAGCGCAATGCAGGGCTCCCAAATTGTGAACCCCAGGATCATGACCTGAGCTGAGGTCGGCCGTTTAACCGACTGAGCCACTCAGGCACCCCTGCTGTTTGCTTTTTGAATCACCCATCCTTTTCACTGTGTAGGGTAAACACAAATTATATCAGCAGGACAGTGCCATCTTCTCAGTTAGCATTTTATTGCAATCTCTAGTTTGTCAATATAAGCTCTAAGAAATGCTTGATAAAGATACTGCTCTTGTTCTAATTTTTCAATCTGTGAGCTGTTTTACGTGAATGACAACCTGTGAGGTTTCCTTGCAGGTGGCTATTTCTGTATACCTAGGCGCCCACCTCCTATTTCAACTCTCAGGAAGAGAGCAACACTTACAGCTTTTTCTTTTTTTTAAGTTTATTCATTTTGAGAGAGAGGGCACACATAACACGTGAGTTGGGGGCGGGGGTGCAGAGAAAGAGGGAGACCCAGAATCTCAAGCAGGCTCTGTGCTGTCAGTGCAGAGCCCCATGTGGGGCTCGATCCCACAAACGGTGAGATCATGACCTGAGCTGAAACCAAGAGTTGGACACTTAACTGAGCTACCCAGGTGCCCCTTCACTCTTCTTATCACTGAAAACTAATAGTCCCTTGTGTTTGTATAGAAAGCTAACAGTTCACAGCAATTTTCCCTTTTATTAGCTCTCACTTCTCCTTCCTTAACTCCAGAGCTCTTTCCATGGCTCTGTCCTGCACAGACCAGCTCACCAAGGGTTCAGAGCCTTGTTTGACCAAGAGCTTGAACTTTGAAATCAGACATGGCAAAGCAGCTTACATTACTTGAGCACTTACTAAGTGCCAGGTCCTGTGCTGGGTGCTTTTATATACATGACCTCATTTGATTCCCACAACAACACTGAAAGGTTGTCTTCTTTTTCAGTATGTGAAAAGTAAAACCCAGAAGGATGGGAAGCCTGAAATTTTATCTAAATCCATTGGCTCTCAAACTCATTATCTTTCCCCACATTGTCTGTCCTTGGATTAGGACCTTAACGCTGCCACTTAACTGGCTCTTTGGCCGTGGGCAAGTCACTTTACCTCTCCTAAACCCTAGTTTCTTTAGGTTTCTTTGAAAGTCTGTTACGAGAATAAGAACGTATGTGGTAGTTGCTAGAAAAGTATTCTTTTTCCCTCTTCCTTTCTTCTGCTTGCTTTCTGCTTTGCCCGATTCTTAAGGATTTACTTTACCTTGGAATCTCTTGGGACTGCCACCTTCTCATTTTCCGGCCTTTACCCCATCGTCGATGGCAGGACGTGAGGCAAGGGACAAGTGGGCTGGTTTGAATAACATGCTGGTGATTGACAGGGAGGGCCTACATCTGTTGCAGATGATCAGTGCAGAAGCCCCTGTGCTCTTTGCCAAGGCAGCCCAGATTTTTATCACAGAGTTGACTCTTCGAGCCTGGATCCACACGGAGGATAACAAGCGCCGGACTCTACAGGTAATGTTGTAGACGTACATGGGGAAAGGGGGCAGGCAACTGCCCTTGCCTTTGTCTGCTTTTCTTGCATCGTTTTGGACCAAAGATTGTTCTTCCTTAGGTTTCTGTCAAGCTGATGTGTGTAATTGGCATATTCCTCCCACTGTTGTGAGGCAGGCATACTCTATAGCCATGATTGTATTTCCCCACCAAGAATCTTAATTGCCAATTCTCACGTTTTTCACAGCTCAGTGACTGAACTCTTCACTTGGTGAGCTTTGACTATAGACAGAGGCTCAAGTGTTTGATCTATTTCCAGATGTAAACAACTTCTGGTTGGAAGCCTTGTGAGACTCCAGGAGAGGGCAGTCCCAGGGAGAATCCATCTCACTTACCTCATTTGCCTTTTTGTTCCTTGTCTGCCTTCCTGGGAACCCTTTCCTTTTCTTTTTCATTTTCCTTTTATTTTAAAAATCAACATTCACATTGTGTGTGAACGTCCCTTTACCTCCAAATTGAAGATGTGTGCTTATTTATTCTGCAAGTATTTATTGAACACCCACAGTATGCCAAGCAGTGTTCACACAAAACAGGAAGAACCCCCACACCCTTGGGAAGCCTACATTCTAATGCAGCTAGACATTGAGAACTTACTTTATGCTGCTGTGAAGGAAGCCTATGACTCTAGAGAGATCCAGTTAAAGCTGTCTTCAAGATGAGTCCAGATTAAAAAATGAGCAAGATACTTGGACAGTGTTTCAAAAAAGATACCCAAATGACCAATAAACATATGAAAAGGTGTGCGGCATCATTGGCACCTGGGAACTAGAAATTAGAACAAGACACTGGTTTACATCCACTAGAATGGCTAAAACAAAAAGGACTGACAATACCAAGTGTTGGTGAGGGAGTGGAGTGAGTGAAACTCATATAGTACTTACTGCTGGTCAGGATGTGAAGTGGTCCAGTTGCTTCGGGAAACTGGCACTTTCCAATAAACCTAAACGTATCCCCACTGTGTGACACAGCCGTTCTACTCCTGCGTATACACACTGAAGTGTGGATGTTATTGTGTAAGAATGTTCATAACAAGCTTACTTATGATGGCCAAAAACTGGAGACAACTCAAATATCCATCAAGATGGGGATATAGAAACAAAAGGTTATAGTCATAAAGTGGATTACTAGTCAACAACAATAACAAAAAACTGTTGTTCCGTACACTGTGGGTGAAATCTGAAAAAATTATTATGTTAAGCAAAAGAAACCAGAGGGGAAAAAATTATATAACACACGATTCCATATACTCTCACCATCTGTGGTGATAGAAACCAGAGTAGTGCTTGCCTCAGATTCAGGGGGGAGGGCAGTTGATTGGAAAGGGATAGAAGGACACTTTTTATAATCTTATCTGGTTGATAGCTGTGTGGGTACATATATTTATTAAAATTCATCAAGCTGTGTCCTCAAGACTTCTGTATTTTACTGAATATGAGTATTCAGTAAAATACTACTGGCTTTAACAAAGGCAAAATAAAAAAAAGACCAACTCTAAGTATATTTGTGTTTCCAAAATACTGTAGCACACTTTGGTGTATGTTTGGAGGTGTTCTTTTGTTCCCCACCCCCACTGTTCCCCCAATTCCATCCATAGATGAGCTGTTTAGATAGCTTTGAGTAGGTGACATCATCAGGAATGTGATACTGTATCGTACCGATCTTAAATGAGACCTGGCGGCCTTAAGATGCGCCCCGCTTCCGTTGGAGGGTTATTGTCAAGCTGGTGGTTGGCAAGAAGGGTGGATTGGAGTTTTGCATTTCAGTGGCTTGGGGCCATCACAGAGACAAGGGAAGGAAAAAACAAAATTTCCATCCCCTTTTGTTTTGTCTGGTGAGTCACCTCTCTTAAGATGTGATATATAGAGAGATTGCTAGGGATTTCTGTTACCATGTTCATTTACTCCCCAACATTTTATTACGAAAACATTCAAACATAAGCAAAGTTTACAGTATACTTACCTCTTAGATCCTACCGTTAAGTTTACTTGCTTTATCCCTGTATCTGTCTGTCCCTCTGTCCATCAAGTCATCTGTTTTTAAGTGCATTTCAAAGTTTACTTTCCCCTCAAGACTTGAATATGTATATCACTCACTAGAGTTCACTACTTTTTCCTGTTTTTTTTTTTTTTTTTTTTTTTTGCTTTAAAATTTTCATGCAATGAAGTATACAGATCTTAAGGATCATGTGTTAGTTTTTAATTACAAAATTTTAAAAATTATTTAAAGAAAGGGAGTATCACTCTTAGAATTCCATTGGAACAGGCCTTGGTTTTGGTATCATTAGTCAATTCTAGTAACTTTAGACTTCCCCTTATTCATATCACATTAAACAAGATATAAACCACGGATTTAACATTGTGACTTTGAATTCCAAAATAAAAATCATAGCCTTGTGGGAACTAACATATAGATCCAGTGACTAGAAAATAATTGTAAAAAGCTATTAGGATTTCAATAGAGATTCAGAAAGATTATAAGATTGAATAGTAGCCTAACCTTGAAACCTGCCAGTTGAGATTGCTAGGTTTGTACAAATTTAGCTGGAGGATGATAATTTAACAATTGTGGGGCAGGCCTGGTGTAGGATCCAGCAGAGGTGATAGTTGTAGTTGGAGGCTCAAATCCCTAGCTTGTAGAGCATGAGCTACATGTAGATCTTCCGTGAAGTCTGATGTGAAGTTTATGAGTTTGGCTGTGCTTGCTTTAGCTATAGCCTTGGCTGTGGTTGTTGAGTTTGGCTTAGAAGTCATCATCTTATCTTACTTGTAACGTGGAGGGTGTAAAGCCAGGTGAACTAGTTTCTCCCCAGGCTAATTTTTCACCCTGCTTTTCTTTGTTACAGAGGAATGATATCGCCATGGCAATTACAAAATTTGATCAGTTTGACTTTCTCATCGATATTGTTCCAAGAGATGAACTGAAACCTCCAAAGCGTCAGGTGAGCCGGGAAGGCATTGCTGCTGCTTCTGACCAAAGAGCACCTTGCGTGCTGGTGTCAGATATGCTCCCTTTCCTCTCTCAAGTCATTTGCTGTTCCTTTTGCTTTTCTTTCTCTAGACCAGATCCATCCTTAACATCTCCCTCTGTTACTCATTTATGGATACTTTTAACTCAGTGCCTCTGAGGTGGTATTTCAGTGAAAGTAGACAAAATGAAAGTTAAAGACAAGTTACAAACAGGAAAGTGAAGCTCATTTCAAGGTATCCTAGGGAATTTCTCAGAATTCTTAATCTGGGATGGGAGAACATTCCCAGCAAGGCACAGATTTTAGATTTTCCAGATACAAAGAAACAGCTTCTCTGTGTGCCCAGTGGTATTTGAATGGACTTTGGTTTTCTCTTACTCTGGTTTGCGGTTCTCTATATAGTGCTCTGGCTATCCATTAGATCACCTGTTAGGGTTTAAAAAAATACTAGTGTCCGGGCCCCACCCCACACCAGCTGAGTCAGAATCTGACGGGGAGGCCCAGGCATCAGTGCTTTGTCGAGCTTTTCAGATGTGCCTAACGTGCACCCAAGTTTGAGAACCACCACTTAAACCGTTTTCTGAGCAGTCATGAGAAAGAATGTGAATATCTGTCTTTCCCTCTCTTCTGCCTGCCCCTCTCCAAAGGCCACACTGATTGTCTTTTCAGCACCTTGGGTGCATAAAGCTCTTAACTGCAGTTGTAATAGACCCCTTTCCTGTAGAGCTCATTGTCTGAGGCACACGGATTGCATGACTCAGTCGGTGTGGTAGAGACACTTGGGGAATAGTGGCAGGGTCTGACAGGAACAAAGCCGTGCCTTGTTCTCCTCGCTTTATTTTGTTAATAAAATTTTAAGTGTTTTGAATGAATTATTTCATAATATATTATCCTTAGAACAGAGTCATTCAGTGACAACCATTGTCCTATGCTGTCTCATACTAATAATCAGTCAGGAAGTATAGAAGTGGGCATCTTAAAGGACACCTGTAATCCTGACCCTGCCTGGGGGCCTTTGGATCAGCAAATCCTCTGTCCCCTCCTTACTAGAGCAGGTGCCTCACTGCGGCTCCGTTCTTTCTGGGCAGTCTTTGCTACTGTAAACATCCTTGACTGGAAGCTGTAAGGTGTTCAGAGGAGCTTTCAGTCGGATGTTTACAGCGGCAGGCTGCCACGGTCGTCCCCCCGCTGCGCATCGCCTTTGAGACAATTGCAGGTTTGTGCCCACAGGCTCAGTTCCTCCTCTTGGGGTGTTTCCCTCCTCTCTGAGAAGTCACTACAGCAAGAACTCCGACTACTTCTCTTCCCCCAAAACAAATGCTACCATACCCCTGCTCTCCTTGTTGGAATTTGTTCCAGAAGCCCCCTTTAAAAACAAGGTGTTGAGCTCTGTGACAAAGTCAGGCCTTGTGCTAACTCCTGCTTGTTCTCTATGGGCCGTCTGCTGAACCAGCTGGCTGCAGGGAAGGGTCATGTCCTGTCCCTTCCTCAAGCCCTCGGTGCCTGACTGACTCAGGGTGTCAGACAGTTCCTTGTTCCATCCTAGCCCGGCTCACAATGCTGTGATCCATCTCCTTTTAAAGTATGTCTAGCTGAAACAGCTCCTTGCTGCCTGGATTCAGGTCTTTGTAGGTGTTCAAGCCATTGATTGGCGTCCTGTTGGGGACAGCTGCTGCCTGGCCTTTGAAAGGTTGAGATTGCTGAAAGCTGGCCTGAAATTCTAAGATAGCACTTTTAATCCTCTGTAGACTCAAAGTTTTCCCAAGCTCCAAATTGGCTGGCACCTCCTTAAGTCCTTTAAAAGCGCCTACTCTCCAAAACTCACCCTTTCTGAAGGAGGCAGCAGTTCATTTCTGGCTACTGAAGCAAATGTACTTTTTTCAGTTTGGGGCTGGCTGCACAACTCTGTAGTGATGCCCCTGGGATGCTGCTCATTCTCTGACATTTGTCAGTCACCACTTCTGAAAAGATTCCAGGCGTAAGCCCTCTGGTCAGGGAGGCCACTGCGAAAGCTGGGCAAGTGCCCCATTCTGGATTGATCCAGTCATTCAGAGATTGTCCTAGCGCAGGGGGTGATTTCCCACTGCTGGGGAGAGAAACTAGCCAGAAATACTGAATTGTAGATCTAAGGTCCTTGACTTCTCAAGAAATGCTTGGAAATTTCTCTTGTTCTTTGGGGAAGCCAGTAAAGGCTATTTAGAAGCAGAGAATAGTTGAGGCTGACTTCTACTCCACTAAAGCTATGAGTTGAAAGTTCCTGCCCATTGAAATGTCATTTTCTCTTCACCCATTTCTTTAAACCAAGCATAATCATTCCCTTGCTAGCTTGCCCTCCATTGGCCGGATGAGTCTTCATAATGCAGAAGAACCTTAGATGTGCCTCCTTCCATTCCAGTGATTCGAGAACAATCTCGCCTGGTCCTCACAACACAAACCTAGGCGCCTCTACTTGGTACTCTCAGAGTGACCTAGACACTGCCTAGTTCATAAACAACTTAAGGGGGAGTGATGGGCAGTTTAGGGGAAGCTTTTTACCTGCTGTCACAGTTTTTGGCAAGGAGTATTTTGGCTTTTGAAAGGGATGCTTAAAGGGTTTGCTTTTTGTCTGGCAAAAAGACTATATTCACTTGTAGACCAGTTGCAGTCAGAGATAACTGGAGACAGAGCAATCACAGGTTGGGGCTGGGAGGTGCCAGTTTCTCCCTCCTCCCTGACTTCCTTCAAGTTGGTTGTGGCGGTGGGGGGTGGGGGGTTCTTGGTTCTCTACACCCTCTCATTACCCAAGAGCTTTTGTAAGTTAGGTCTAGACTACAGTGATGGATGTTTTTTTTATAAAATGAGAAGGGCATTCTCAGTGGAAAATAAATATGTTGAACCTATTTCAGGAGCCTTGAAAAGAGCTGTTGGCCTTTGTTTCTTGGTTAAGGGAGGGTATCTGTATTTATCCCTGCCACAGCCAAGAGCTAATTGACAGGCTGGCCTTTATTTATAATGGTGAAAGTTGAGTTGAAATGGAGATGGTGATGATGTCACAGTTACATTGTTCTGGAAACTGAGACCTCAGTGAAAATAAAGGGGACCTCCTTTTTCTTCTGCCTCAGCATGGTTATGGTCAGGGTTCAGATTGTTTGGGTCTAAAGCACAGACTGCATTAACCTAGAAAATTCGTTCTTGTTTGAGAACTAGCTTAGAAATCCAGAATGTTAGAAGTGTCTGCTGAGGCTGGGTGTGTGGCCGTTAGGGAATCTTGTCATGCCAAGACCCCAGTTCCTCAAAGCCTGGATGTCAACAGTCCTAGTATCCTGGACCCCCAGTCACCAGGCAAGGCCTGTTCTGTAGGGGACATGAACTCCCCACACCATGACCACAAAATCCTAGAGGTAACAAAAGAGAGTGTAGCTACTCTTTTCTGTTGGTAATAGCTGTTGGGTTCAAGAGACTGTCATACACCAACTTAAGCTAAAAAGCACTTTCCCGGGTGCCTGGCTGGCTCAGTCAATAAAGCATGTGACTCTTGATATTGGGGTCGTGAGTTTAAGCCCCATTCTGGGTATAGAGCTTACTTAAAAAAAAAAAAAAAAAGCACTTTCCTACCTGCAGCTGTCTGCCTGGCTCTATAAATCCATCCATCATTCAGCAACCTCTTACTAAGTACCTACAAGGGAATGAATGGCTGGAACAGTGGAGAGCAAGAGTTAAGCCCTCATAGGGCTTCCACTCAAGTAGGGAGGGCACTTGACAAGCAAAACAAAGTGTAGTGAGGAAAGGACTGCACAACATAGATTGGGGCACCTAACATAGTGAGGGTATCGGGTCAATACCGGCTGTGTCATTGTCATTTTGGGGAACTTTGAGGCAGCCCACAGTGCCTCTGTACCTTGAAGAAGTGTCTTTTCCTCTCTTCTTGAGCCTGGCATACTTAGCCCAGAACAAGGAATTGGGTAAATGAAGCAAATTTTCTGCTCAGTCAACCCAAGTGGTTGTATGTTTCTGTTGTTTTTGTTGTCCCAGGCAGGGGCACCGTGTGTCGCAGGGCCCTCCGGAGCAGACGCCGATCTCTGTGTCAGTGGTCGGGGGCCGGTCAACCCCGGACCCTCAGGCTCTAACCATGTTGTAGTGTGTGTAAACATCCTACACTCTCAGCTGTGAGCTCAAGGTGGCTGGGAGAGGGTTGTTTACTCCTTCTGCCATGGAAAACGTCAGCTGAAGAAGGAACAGTCTCTTCATCCCGCACATTGGACAGAATGCGACCTCCCTAGTCAGCCAAGGCCGCCCCCCAGCGGAGAGCTGTCCCTCAGGCCCCCTGGGTTGCGCTTCTGTGGCTAAGTACAACCAGAACCAGACCTGACGCTGGACAGATGTGCCTTCAGTGACCACGGAGCTCTTGATGTGCTGTGAAAAGCTAGGCACTTACCTACCAGTGCTCTCAATCCTGACACTCAATTCTGAAGTTCCAGCCCGGGGAAAGCCCTGTTTCCCTTTTCCCTGCTCTGTCCCTCCAGAGCTGGCAGGAACCAAATAAGGAGAGTGCTGCCTACTGGGGAGATTGGGGGCTGGCCTGAGATGAGAGCCTGATGTTTGGGTAGCATCTTCCCAGTGCTCGCAATTAGCACCGTTTGCAGATCACAGGCCTTGACAGCGTTTACTGACAGGCACTGCTGGTGCGTGGTTTTTAGTTACGGTAATTATTTGCCCATTTGCAACTCATCACGCAATGGGTGATTACTCTGTACTTCAGAAAATTGGCTGTATGTTTTGTGAAGCCTATGGAATCTGTTATTTTTAGTTTGATTTAGCACAACTGGTCTCTTCGAATTCCACTTTCCCTTGGCTTCAAATGTGGAGAGCTCAGCATTCGGCAGGCAACTGCACAGAGTCCGTTTGGGGGAAGAATGGAAATTCACTGTGGCGGTTGCTGAGTCAGTTCTTTTCCTCTTACCTGCTGCTCCTTCTACCCCACAGGAGGAGGTGCGCCAGTCCGTGACTCCCGCTGAGCCCGTCCAGTACTACTTCACACTGGCTCAGCAGCCCACTGCCGTGCAAGTCCAGGGGCAGCAGCAGGGCCAGCAGACCACCAGCTCCACGACCACCATCCAGCCTGGGCAGATCATCATCGCGCAGCCTCAGCAGGGCCAGGTCTGTGAGCTGCAGAGGGCGCCCACCGGCAACACGGCACCGCTTAGGTTGGGGAGAGCACGGCCGGGGCAGAGGAGCAGGCCGGTCGTTTTACGACACCAAGTTTGAAGTCTAGAAACTTGGGCTTCTCCCCAGATTCAGCCACCAGAGTGACATGTCACCCTGACCTCTCTGGGTCCTGGTTTCCTCACGGGTCACATGAGATTGCAGTGAGAAGATGCTCTCCAGGATCCCTATGACCTAAAACATTTTGGAAGGAAAAAAGTCTATATCATGCCCCCACGAAGAGTAGTAACATCCCCATGGGAGGTATTACAAGTGGACCCCATGCCTGTGTCTGCACTGGAACTAGGATTTGTTGTACCTCTAAGGAAGAGATCAGGCATCATTTCCAGTTTGCGTACTTCCCCTCCTGTCTCCCTGTCATTTCTCTGTCACACCATAGTTGTGTCAAGTGATCTTTTTACAGTAGCAACCAGAATATTCCCTCCCCCCAGTGGTATTGTTGTGAAAGCAGTAACATCCATGCTTGTTGGGGATCACGGGAGGCTGTGGAGAACTCTGTTCTCTGAGCTCTGACTCCAGATTCCCTGACAAGCATTAATTTATTCACCAAAGATTGAGTCCTATGCTATGTGCCTGGAATATAAGCATGAATAAAACAGTCCCTATTTTTAAGAATTTTCACAGTCGGAGTGCCTGGGTGGCTCAGTTGGTTAAGCGTCCTGACTGTTGATTTCAGCTCAGGTCATGATCTCTCACAGTTAGTAGGATCGAACCCCACACCGGCCTCTGTGCTGACAGTGTGGAGCCTGCTTGGGATTCTCTCTCTCCTTTTCTTTCTCTGCCCCTCCCCTGCTCATGCGCTCACTCCTGCTGGTGCTGTCTGTCTGTCTGTCTGTCTCTCTCAATAAATAAATAAGTAAATAAACAAATAAACATTAAAAAAAAAAAATTTCCACAAACTAGTAGGGTACAATTACTTAAAGGTCATACCACCACCACCTGAGAAGTGTAGAAATATTCTTAGGGCTGTGTAAAGGGTGTTAAGGGATCACATCAAAAGGGATACCTAACAAAAATGTGAGAGAGGTGGTAGAAGTGGATGTCAGAGAAGGTTCCCGAAAGGGAATAATCCAACTTTTAGAGGGAGAACAGTGGCAATGAATCAGATAAAGAGGGCAAGGAGGGCTTTCCCAGTAGCACAGCACAAGCAAAGGCTTGGAGGTGGGAACCCGCACCGGGAGTGGTGGGAGGGTGCAGTCAGCATGGGGACATCTAGGCAAGTCTGAAAATAGAGGCAGAGGACACATGCTAGATAGTCTTGTGTATGCTGGTAAGGATCTGGGTTTGCCTAGAAGGAAAAAACGATGACGGAGGTAGATTTAACTATTAATTATGATTTTAGGATTTATTCCCTGCTCCCTTTTTTATCCGTATAACAAGTTTTAGGGTGCTCGCTCTTTGCCAGACACTGTGCCGGGCAGGAGGGGTTCAAAGATGATCACAGCCTAGTCCCTGCTTCAAGGCGTTCACTGTACCATGATGCCTAAGGGATCTTCTTTGGCCGAGGCTTGTGCCTCTGCAGTGGTGAGAGCTTTATCCCTCCACAGAGCAAACTTTGAGGGAGTCTACGAAGCGCTGGCTCTCATCGACTCAACATCTAAGAAGCTCGTCGTGGTTGTTGTGTCCTGACAGCAGGGCACACGCCATACGTGATTTGACAGCTGCCAACTAGCACAAGCCTTCATTTTCCTGAAATGACTCAGAAATACCGTGGAAATCCTCTTGGGGAAATTGAGTTGGTAAAGTACAGTGATGAGTTGGCAGTATACATTTTTTTTAGTCAGCAAGAATTTCATCTATTCTCTTTGCCACCCCAGACTTCTCAGCTTGGAGCTGGTGAGGCTTGTGGGGATGGGGAAGTTGGCCTCTCTCTGTGTCTCCTAGCTGTGGTTCTCTGTTCTGCCGGTTCAGGGTGGCCTTGTGCTGTATCACCCCTGCTTAGGCCTGTAGTAATGATTATTTCAGGTTGAGTTCAGATAACCTTTGCGGGACAGAACACATATTAAAGTTGGAAGGAAAGCATATTTTGGTAAAGTGAATCCTGTGCGTTCTGTCATAAAATTGGAAACTTCTATTCCTGGAGGTTGGACTAGAATAGGCTGAGTTGAAAATCGTGGTGTGAGAGAACAGGAGGTGTTTCCTGTTGTCCTGGCCTACCGCATGTATTTTTACAGAGATCCCTCTGTCCTCTTTACCCGCTGTGTCCAGTTCATAGTAATTTCTCCTTCCTTAGTAGTCCCCTGCATCTCCTCTATAGTTCCTGGGACACATCCCCTTCTCCTGTAACTAGATGCGTAGTATACGTATGCAGGCAAAGTCTGAGAGCATCAGAATAACAACATCAGTAGAAGCCCAGATTCACTGAGATTCCCAGAGTTGTCTTACTGAGGTAATTCTTAATTCAGAGTGGGACGGGACCATACCCAAATTGGGGCATTGGGGGTGTGAGTGTAGTTTAAAAGATTCCACCCTCCTGCCACTCCCATGACCGCCACCCCCTGACCCCTCCATTGCCATGTGCCACTACCACCCCACCCCCACCACATGAACCGTGTGCTGTGCCCACTGCTCTAGGTAATCTGTAAAGGTCACATCTGGGGCTAACGTTTTAAGATTTTGAACAAGTGACCGACCAACCCTTTTGACAGTTAACGTCTACCGTCTCTCAAAGGAGTAAGTTTCATAGGACTGCAACCCACTAAGTTTGTGTGAGAGATGCAGAACCTGCCAGGTCGTGTGTGGTAGACAGAATTTTCTTACATCTGAGATTCTTGTTTCTGGAAAGATAAAATTCTCGCTTTATTAAATTCTGTGACTTAGGGGTGGCCTCAGTTAACATCCACATCTTAGTGGCGTTTGCCTCTCCCGTGGGAAGCCGTGCTGGATCCAGAGCAGCCAGCTGGCCGGTGTGGGCTGGCGCTGCTCTGCTGCTTGAGTGCAGCCAGCGTGCGCCTTAGTTTCCTCCCAGTGTCTTGCATGCCTGGAATGGAGTCCAGGATCCTGAACCTAGTAAATTCGTACTGACCCCGCTTTCCATTCAGTTTGCTCTCCAAATCCACCTGCTCCAGACCTGACGTTGGCCATTTCTCAAATGAACTGTCACGGTTGCTTTTGATTCTTTTGTATTGGATGTGCCTTTCTTTCGTTGCAAGAGCTCTGAAAGATTGCAGTATTTGAAGCATAGAGGTGTTTGGGGCTTGGGCAAATATTCTGTACCATGAGCCTAAACATCTGCGTGGCTTTCTCCCATCTTTTGTCTTGGAGAGTAACTTTAGCAGTGCCCTGTACTCTGAGTATTGCTAAATAGTGTTAAGGTGAGTTTGGGTGTCCGTGGAGGGGGTTTGCTCCCAGTTAATTGGTCGTTATTAACCCCTTGGTAAGCGCAGTGGCTCTAATCTCGAGCTGAATCCTCTTTTCTCATAACTCCTCTCTAGACCACACCTGTGACCATGCAGGTTGGAGAAGGTCAGCAGGTGCAGATTGTCCAGGCTCAGCCACAGGGTCAAGCCCAGCAGGCCCAGAGCAGCACCGGACAGACCATGCAGGTGATGCAGCAGATCATCACAAACACAGGAGAGATCCAGCAGATCCCGGTAAGGCCCGTTCTGCCTTGCAGCCGCAAGGCGCTGTGCTCGTGTGGGGGCGGGAGTGCTTCCAGATCTTACACACAGAGGATCTCGTATACCCGTATGTGTAGATGTACACGTGTTTTTTTAAACCTATGTCCCTGTTCACCCAGACCACAACTTGCTTCCCTGTATACTGCCTGCTTTCCTCTAATCCACTTCAGGTTTGCCACCGTGGGGCAGCGCCTCTCCACGTCCCCGCACTCCACCTACGCAGAGGATGCTGGTAACCACTGTTCCATGCCAGGACCTGACGGCCCTGGGAGGCAGTCCTGTCTTTTGATTAGCAGAGAATAAGAGGGAGGTGTACGGGGAAGGCCATAAATAACACTTGTTGCATATTCATGAGTCAGTTCCCAGTGGAGCCTGCAGCAAAGTGTATTTTTGGCTTTCATTTAACTTACCCATTCCTTCACTGTGGACTGCTGCTTCCTGTGTGCCTTGAGGGATTTCATTTCTTAGATTTGTTGGCTTTTTTACTTGTACTTGCTCTTTTGTAAGAAATGTCCTATCTTAACACTTGCCATCTATACACTGGTCATTTTGCCACCCGAAAACGTGGAACGTGAGTGACACGGAGCAGTCCTTCTGTTTCTGCCCCTTGGTCTGCCTGTTGTAAATGACATGGAGGCAGATACAGAAAGTCATTTGGACTTGGCTAATCACTTCCTCTTTGCAGAAAGCTCTGTTTTTGTAACTGTTCTTACTAAGTTAGCAGATAGACCAAGAGAAAGCTTAGGAAAGTGGAGTGTGTGAGTCTCTGTGCCTGTCATTCTGTCTCCTCTCCCTCCCTCCCTTTCTTGCGCTTTTGGTGCACTCTCCCTCTGCTAGAGCTTGCTCCTTCTCCCTCTCTCCCTCCCTCTCTCCCTCCCCCTTCCCCCTCCACCACCCCCCCACCCCCCCAACATACAGACCCATCAGTTTCAGGTGCCTTGCCTCATTGTGTCAGGCACTAACCAAGACCTCTCTCTTGAATGGTCCTCTGTTCTACATGTGAAGGCACCAAAACAAATTTACTTAAGCAGAGAAGAGTTCCCACTTTACAGTAACTTTAACTCAAGTCTTTTTAACCCTCTGGGGTACAGAGCTTTAGCACATATTTGTTGCAAATTCATTATTTTCAGATACCTTCTGTAGGAGTCTGCATTTCTGAACTCAAGAGTGCTCGCCCCAATAGAGGGGACCTTCAGGAGGGAAACTTTGCTTCTCTTTTGGAAAGCCCAAGGAGCTGGCTTATTTATCCTGTAGTTAACGTCAAAAAGCTGCCAGGCGCCCCAGACCTGTCCTTGTGGTAGAGCACTGAGGGCAGAGCATCATTAGACGTCTAAACATAAGCCTAAAAGAGGAGCTTCTTGCTTCTAAGAACTGCTTGGAAACTCTCTGGCTCACAATTTTTCAGTCACATCTGTTTCTGCAAAGAGCTCTTCCCAGCTGAGAGGTGTAAAATCTCTGTGGCTGTCAGTATACTTTCCCTGTTCTTGAGACAAGGCTTTAGTCTTTCATCCTGGTTCCTGGTCTGGAGTTCGGGGACTCCTGGGACCAGCCACCATCAGTGTCGGCAGACGAGGCTTCCCGAGCCTCCACACAGCTGCCTTCAGCCCCGCGAGCAACTTAGTGTTGTTGCCTGGAAGCCACGTTACGGGATATAAGGGGGGCGGTCTGGGCCTGGCATCACAACTTCCCAGCAGCTCTTCTTGACGTGTTCTCGGAAAGAAAAGACCGCAGGTCGCAATATCTTGCCCTGTCTCCTGTGAACCCGGTTCTTAACGGGTTTAGATTTTCTATCCCTCCGTTTTCCTAAGTGGACAATTCTGGAATGGTCTACCAAGAACTTCCAAGGTCTACACTGACTACCAAGTGTTGGTCTTTTCTTGGTGGGTCGCATCCCCTTTGAGACCGCAGTTGCAGAGAAACAATGTGACGTAACACTGCGTGCACACGGGCAGTTGCATTTACCAGCACTGTCCTCATGGAGGTAAAGTTCCCTGCCAGGGAGCTGGCTCTTGAAGGCAAGGGGAGAACTCACTCTGGGACAAGGAGGCATGACTTACCTGTTCACGTCAGGAAGTTCACCCTTGCAACAAAGGCAGGCTGGGCAGCCAGGAAGGGTGGTGTCTGGGCCCCCAGATAGAGAGAGACCAGTCTGTCCTTCTGGTACCTCGTTCATCGCCCAGATCCCGAGTGTGGATGTCTGCAGTGCTCTGCTGACTCTCTTCTGCTGAGCCATGGCTCCTCTCAGTGCAACCGCCTTGGTCTCTCCGTTCCCGCTCGAGGCACAGAGACTTCCATGGTACACTGGAGCGTTAAGAGCCTGAGTTAAGGCTTTTAGCGCACAATTAAATGCAGCATGTGGTATTATTGTATTATCTGAGACTTAATCTTAAGCATGAGGGACTCTAAAGGCCTTTTTGTAGCTTTGGTTTCCCGTGATGGGGTTTTCTCTGAAAGGTTTATTGATTCAGTTTCCCCTTAGGAGGAGTTTGGCTAGAAGCTAGTGCTGAACACCAAAGATCCTAAAAGTCCCACAGACCCCCATTGGTCCTGGCTCTTGGGGACAGAGATAGTGAAGCAGGCCAGCTTTTTCTTCCGAGATGTGCAGCATGGGGTTGGGCAGGACTGGGGCTAGGGCACGGAGTGACGGCCATCTGCCTTGGGCTCCTGGCAGATGCTGGAGCTCTTGTGAGTATTGGATCAGCCATCCCGGGAAATAGGGTGGCGGGGTGTGGAGGTAGAGGGGGGAAAGGCCCACACTTTAGGGACAGAGCATTCCGATCATGTCTCACAGTCTTTGGGATAAAATCCTAAGATAAACTAAGCAAACAGCTAAGAGTCCGTGAATGTTGAGGGTGCAGCCATGCTGTTCGTCACATATGTGGCCAGATCCTCTGGGAATTTTTTCCACAGTCCATTCAGGGAACATATTCTCTGTTGTGTTTTGTGACTTGTGGGGTGGGGATGTTCTGGTTTTGCCTGTGTTGACCTCTGTTGAAGAGGAGCTTTTCAGAGTCAGCTTCTTTGGAGAGCTCGGGGGGCAGGGGATGGTCACCGCAGGGGAAGCTTGCCTGGTGAGGCCACACTCAGTCCCCTGCGTCTGTCTGTCTGCCCCACCCTAGGTGCAGCTGAATGCCGGCCAGCTGCAGTACATTCGCTTAGCCCAGCCTGTATCAGGCACCCAAGTCGTGCAGGGACAGATCCAGACACTTGCCACCAGCGCTCCACAGGTATGTGCCCCAAAGGTGCAGGGCTTGGGTAGGGGACCGGCCCAAGCTGGCCTCTGGCTGGAAAGGAGGGCTCAGCAGTCGCTCTCTTGCCACCTCACCCTTCAGCAAGAGACACCTCCACACCCTTCACATCTCTTCACCCCAAAGGACAGACGGGGTTTAGTGGAGGACTGGATTCAAAGCGTGTCTCTTACCATCTTGTTCTCGAGGGACAAAGAAATGCAAAGGAGGGGAAATCTCAAGGACGCTTGTGAAGAAAGCCTGATGTATGTGTGTATATGTCTGACCAGAGGAAGCACTTTGACAGACTGCCTCATCGTCAGCCTGAGTTTCCATCTTTGAACCTAAATAGCTGTTGTGTTCTGGCAGCCGCTGTGCCCTTTGGAAAGTTAGCCTGGATTTTACTTCCCCATGCACGCCCAGCCAGAGACTGTCCGCTTCGTCTCCTCTCGTGCCCTAAGAGACGGAGGACTGTGAGCCACAGGTGCTGAGGGGACAGCCTCCCTGGGCTTGAGGATTGGGGGTTGGGGAGTATGGGCATCATTTGCACTGGATGGGGGATGCTGGTCAGGGGGAGGCATTGTTAATGGATTCTTTTGCCTCAGACCCAAAAAAAGCAGCGATCGTTTAAGAGCTGGACCCGTCTGGCCCAGTTGCATTTCTGGTGATGTATCTATTGACAGTGGTGACAGAGCTGAGTTTGTAGAGCAGGTCTCCAAAGATCTCATTTGGGAAAATATAAGGAATGAGCCAAAAGCAAGGCTTCTGAGTTCCATATAGTCTCTGGGATCATTAAAGGGCCTGTTCTAAACCCGTGCCTTGGCTCACATAAGGGCTTGGCCTTTTCCCTAATTCCTTTGGGGCTGATTGGCATGGAGTCACATCTCCAAACCGGTCAGGTCACACCCTTAGGTACCCCTCTTTTTAAAACACAAAAAACAAAAAGTCTTGTAAGATTTTAACCTGGGGTCCAAAAACTTTTCATGGCGAGGGGGTGGGAGGAAATGAGAAGGAAGAGGTTTTAGTTCCTCAGAGGTCAGTTTGGGGGCCAGAAACCAAAGCCAGTGAGTGGGGAGAGTTGGGTTGTCAGACAGGAGGGGGAAGAAGCAAGAAGAGGGCACCATTACAACAACTACATTACAACAGGTTGTGACTGTGACGGCCCGGCATGTAGTAGTACGTGTGTGTTGAACGACTGCTGAGTGAATAACATGTAAATGGCATTTAAAGGTAAATGAAATTTTCTCAGCTCGTGTGAAGAGCAGTCCTGCTGGCCACAGGGCACAGTTGACCTTCTCATCTATGAAGAATATTTGCCATTTGTCTCAGGGTCATTCATTTATTCTGTAGACATTTCTTGAATACTTAACTTTGCACTGGAGGTTGTAAACATAGCCACTTAGAGACTGGTAGACTGGTGGGAGGGGAAGGACCCCCAGTAAGGGACAACAGTAGGAAACCGTCATGAAGCCCTATCACGCCTGTCCCCTCCTTACTCCTGACGGCCTTACGGGTAGGCCTGACAGGGTGTTTTTGGCTGTTGTGAGGACCCTCGAGAGGATAGTCTGTACCTTGCAGGTTGGCTGTGAGGGTTCCAGGAGATGGTACACAGAGGACGTTCCTAGTCAGATGTTGCAGAGGTGCACATATACACGTAAGCCTGCTTTCGTCTTCTTACTAGTCTACCAGGCTGCGTCCGCAGCTCGCACTATATGATGCGGTTCTGCACGTCAGCCAGCACGTTTCTTTTCAAATGTACTTAAAATCCCCACGTAAGATTGTAAATACACGTGATACATGTTTTCCTTGCTCCACCCGCCTCCACCCTCCCCCCCCATCCCCCACCCCCACCCCCTGCTTGGCCCAGACGACTTCACGTGGCCTGTCTCGGAAAAAGTACTTCATAGGTGTGCCACAAGGGCTTCCAGGGCCAAGGCCACCTCCCCGCCAGGGTGTTTCATATTCCAGGCAGATAATCTAGGTGATACGGGTTTGGTTTGGAGCCCACCTTCCAAGAATGAAACAGACCACTCACCCCTTTGCCCCGCGTTTTGCAGTCTGCATTCACTGGCTAAAGGTCTCCTGGGGTTTCTGCCTAAGCTGTAAATGTTAGGCGTTGTCATGTTAGCACCTAGGAGCTTGCAATGAGAAGCAGGTGGGAAGCAGGTGGACATTAAGAGAGAGGGTTATGGAAGTTGTGTATGTTACACGTTCCGGGGTCCTCTGTGGTCCCCTCTGTGGCCCTCGGCTCGGAGTAGCCATCAGTAGTTGCTCTCCTGCTACTCATTAAGCACCTGCTCTGTGCCAGGCCTCGTTCCGGGCACTTGATGTGCATTGTCTCACGCAGTCTTCACAACCCTCTCCTGGTTGTGGGCTGCCGGAGGAGTGGGCCAGACCCTGCAGCTGACCTTACTCTGCCATCTTGATTCCTGCAGATCACGCAGACAGAGGTGCAGCAAGGACAGCAGCAGTTCAGCCAGTTCACGGACGGACAGGTAGGACACCCAACTGGGGGAGGGGCCGTGGGGGAGAGGCTGTGGGGGGGATAGCGGGTATGAGATCTGTG
This sequence comes from Panthera leo, assembly GCF_018350215.1. Classification (NCBI taxonomy): domain Eukaryota; kingdom Metazoa; phylum Chordata; class Mammalia; order Carnivora; family Felidae; genus Panthera; species Panthera leo. Next base: position 31,442,026 of record NC_056686.1, read on the forward strand.
GGTTTGGATGGTTACGGCAGCTGTCCTATTTTCTGTTAATGAGGGGACAGAAATTGTTAAAGTGGGTTCAGTCTTGAATTTGGAGTACAAATCCTTTAGATTTAGATTTGTGGGAGCTGAAAATAATCTCAGACATTATATAGTCCCAATCCCCATTTTACAGATGAGTCAACCGAGTCCTAGAGATGAGAAGTGTCTTGTCTGTGCTCATGCAGCTCTTGATTGCAGAACCAGGACTAGAATGCGGGTCTCCTGTTTCCTTCTTTAGGACTAGTTTTTTCTAAGCTATGCCGCTTTTTAATAGCATGGGTTAGTTGAAATGCAGCGAACATGTGACTTCTCAAGCTCTCTTGGTGCCTGGAATTTAGTAATTCTGAACTCATGTGAGGAAGGAGTCACCCTTTCCCTCTAATGGTCCCAGAGACCCCCGAGTACATGGTAGGATGACCACCCCCCCGCCCCCACGCCTGTGTTCTCTGCTGCCCAGAAGGGAGAGGAGCCGGCATCAGGACCCACGTCTGGCCCCTGCCTGCACCACACACTAGGCTCACATGCCAGGGCTCTTGTGGCACGGGGTGGGGTGCGGGGTGGGGGGGGGTCTTCGCCTGTGGGCTTTTTGAGGGGGGAATGCCTTTCCATAGTGGCTACCTGAGCTGCTTCTCCACGCCTCACGGGTCTTGGCTTAGTAAGCGTTTAAACCCAGGCCACCTCCTCAGCAGGGCCCATGTAGGAAACGCAGGTTCACTGTAGCCTCGGCCTGAGCCAGGTACTCGGAGGAAAGGAGGAGGAGAGGGGGTAATCCTACTGTCCCTACTAGTGAGGATTACCAAGAGTTGGGGAAATGCTGACTTCCAAGCTGCTGGTACAGTGGATCGAATTGCTTGTGTTTGTCACAGAGGAACAGCGCGCAGCCAGCCCGAGGCTCTGAGCTAACGGGAGAGGCAGAGCCCAGAGAAGTGAAAGCCACGGGAAATGCAACTCCCTGCACCTCTTCCCCGCCCACCACACACACCCCCTCACACCGGGCCGGAGCCTCCTGTGTCTGCTGCGCCCAGCCCCCGCAGAGCCCCACTCCCCCTCCTCCCTCCGACGCCTTACAGTGGGTGGTGGTCGAGGTGTCCGGGGCCCCCAGCCAACTCGAGGCCCATAGGGAGCTGCATGCCCCTCTCCCGGGGTGACCTCACTCTCTCCTCTCCACCCCTCGCAGCAGCTCTACCAGATCCAGCAAGTCACCATGCCCGCCGGCCAGGACCTCGCCCAGCCCATGTTCATCCAGTCAGCCAACCAGCCCTCCGACGGGCAGGCCCCCCAGGTGACCGGCGACTGAGGGCCTGAGCTGGCAAGGCCACGGACGCCCAACACAATTTTTGCCATACAGCTCCGGGCGATGGGTACAGCCTCCCTCCCCAGAGGACCCGGCCGACCTCCGCGCCTCCTACAGGCTAGGACACTGGTGCACTGCGCCCCACGCTGGAGGCCGAGATTCTCCAACAGAAAGATGCAATATTTTTTATTTCCTTTTTCTCCATTTTTTCTCCGAGGAATCAATATTTCAGTATGTTGAGCTGTGTGTCCAATGCTATGAAATGAATATTAAATAACATATTTATGGCATTTTCTTGAAGAGTGTGGTTGAAGAAATACTTCTTTTGTTTTCCTTTTTTTTTTGATTCTTACCGCCACTTCTTTCCAGGAGCACATCTCCTCAGGGGGGTATGTTATCTCCTGACTCTCGGAGCAGCTGCGGCCCTAGGATTTGCCACCTTGTTCTGCCCGCAGATTGAATTAGGTGACCACGTAGCTTCTTTCTCACTAGTGGTCCTCTTCCTCGTGACCCTGTGCTCGTCCCAGAGCTCTGTGTGTTTGCACCCAGAGGCCGTGGAAACATTCCTTGCGTTTAAGAGGTGAACTCATTTGCCATGGAGAGTGGATGGTTTCATTTCCAAACCCTTCTCTCCCAGGGACCCAAGGAGACTAGAACTTTGTGCATTTGCCCACCTCCACCCCCCATTTTTTATCTTTAAAATGCATTAAAAATTGTGCTAGTCTCCTTTGCTGCATGGACTTCAAACTGCATGAAATGCAATAAATCTCATTTTAGATAATTTAGAGTCTGGGTTTCTGTGTCTGGGGCATTCATGGGCCACTTTTCTTGGGAAGGCTTGGAAATTAGGTTTGTTTGCCCTCAGGTTGCGTGTCTGTGAAGGAGCGGGACCCTTGTGAAGAGCGGGCGTCCAAAGCTAAGGGAGCTAATGCTGCATATCTGATTCAAATGGAGGTCTTCCGCTGATTTTGCAAATGAACTAGATCGGAATCTGTTTGCTGCTTGGAGACGCCCGCCTGCCTTCCCTCCTAGACTACCACATGTGGGCCAGATGCAGCGGTGTCCTGCTGGTTGAGCGTCAAGAGAGCATCTCTCGTGGAAGAAACTGTCTCTGTCCTTCAAATCAGGACCCGGATCAGTCCCTCCACTTCTGCCTTGGCGCAGGCTGCCATTCTGAGCTGCTGGCTACAGCCGTGCCCATTACCAGAGGCATGGCATCTGCCACGGAGGGCAGCCCAAGCCTCTTGTTAGCCAGCAGATCAGAGGGTTCACAGCCAGGGTGTGCTTCCCGATAATCGAAGCAGGAAGAATAGAGCATTCCACTTCTTCACTGGCTTTTGTTGGCCACAGAGGCCAGCGGTGAGCCTCTTCTCCTAACCCTCACTGTACCATCCTTACAACCTGAGTGAGGCCTGTTGTTGTGGGGAGAGCAGGGAATGGAGTGCGAGGAGGAAGGAGGTATTAATTTCTTCTCTGATGGTAATACGCCATCAAACCGTGGGCAACTCCCTTCTCTTTGGACTATCCTAAGGAGTGAAATGGGGACAGGGAAGGGGCTTTGATAGGAGGTGATGGCAAGTCTGACCCTGAGACCCTGGTAACTCTCACACCAAGTGTCCCTCGCTGTTAACCATGGTAAGTACTTGGGCACCTATCATCGATTTCATTTTCAATCATTTACCTAAGTGTACCTTATAGTATTCCACAAGAAAAATTAAGATGGCTTGTGTAGAAAACATACAGAAAGACATAATAAAATATGACAAATTAGGATTAAGAAGAGTATCATTGAGTGGGAAATCCAGATTGTAAACGTGAACACAAACATTCTGGCCATAAAGACCTACGTAGCTGTTTGAATTCAATTTCACATTTGGCCCTGGGCTCCCTGGCCACCGAGGCAAAAAGATGAGACCAGGTAACAGATTCATACTATAAAGGGAAGAAAAGTAACATTGTCTTTCAAAAGCAAAGATTTTCTCAGTTGTAAGGTTTTGGATACATGGTTCCCCTCTGGTGACCTCTTGGTAGGTGAAGCAGGTGATAACTATCACAAGAAGTCGGTAGGTCCGCCCCCATGAGTCAGGGGCAGCGCCCCAGGCTTCTTCCTGACTCCCAAGTTTAGCGCCCCCCCCCCCCCCGCCCCCCGTGTCCAGTTATCTTCGTTCTAGTTCTGAACTTCTCTCCGAAGGGGATCATCTGGCTTTTCCCACTGTCCTGTACCCAGTCTCACCCAGCCCCACGCGGAGAAATGCAGGCTCAAGGAACGCCAGCCTCAGAGGAACAGCAGCAGCCCAGCGATTTCGTTTCCTCACCGACCTCCCATGTTGAGGCCACAGCGCTGCCCCACCTTGCTGCTCTTCAACTCATTCTCGAAAACCCAAGTAGCTGGATTTTCACACCAGCCGGAGGGTCCCCGTTTCCCATGGACTTCCACTCTCATTTTGGAGATGTTTGGGTCAGTTGTGATCGGCAAGCAGCTTCCTTACTGAGCACGTTCCCTTTAAATTTCCCCGCCAGCAAGGCCTATCTGGGTGTAAACAAACACTTTAGTGCAGCCCAAGAGAGCCCCTGTCTAATCCCCAGCACGATCCCCTTACATCCGGAGCACGCTTTCAACATTTTTCCTAGCACTTGCAGCGTCCGATGATCTTCACAGTGACCCTGCAGGGGAGACAGCAAGAGGGATAATGATGCCTGTGTTACAGATGGAGACATGGGAGGCCTAGCAAGGTGCAGTGACTTGCCCAAGGTCACTCCGTGAATAGGGGTGGAGCTGAAGCTAAAAGGGTGGTATCCTGACCCCGTGTGTATACATAGTGGCTTTCCGGCCAAAGGTGGGGTGCACGGAAGAACAAGACTTTACCAAATGTGAACAGTCTCCTTTTGTTCTGCCTCCCCAAGCCATTGGTCCAGTCTTGGGTATACGCGGAATAAATAAAGCAATTGGATCTGGTGTGTGGACAGCTGGTGGTTGGGATGGCTCTCTCAGACTGGTGCTGGAGACTGGAGGCCCCTGGGGTTTTGAAGACCACCTGGCCAGCCTCCTTGCTGTTCAGTTCTGCTGAGGCCACAAGGGGGCAGCAGGCAGCACTTCCCCAAGCCTCCGGACGGTGCCCTGTCTCACCCACCCTTATCCCGACCTGAGGCTGTTCTAGGAACTACAAGGGGGTATGACTGTCCCCTTTTTCAGTGGGTCCTAAGTTCTTAACCCCATACCTGGTAAGACCCTTAACTTTTGAAGGCAGGGGCATCTCTAGGGCAACTGAGGGCTGCAAACACTGTCCAAGTATTACATCAAGGTAGGTTCTCAGGTTTTATTTATTTTTTAAAGTAATCTTTACACCCGGCCTGGGGCTCGAACTCATGACCCCAAGTTGAAGCGTCACATGCTCTACTGACCGAGCCAGCCAGTTACCCCAGTTCTCAGATTTTAATAAGACTTTCTGGCAACCCAAGTTCATTCAAGGCCCTTCTTATCTCCCTAGTTTTGTGTCTTTCCACTCTCTTCTCTCCACTCTACGCACTCAGTTGCCCACTGGTCCCTGACCTCACCTCCGTGTTTTCAGAATGTACTGGCCCCAATGCCTGGAATATTTTTTTTTACTTCCTCTTCCACTTACTGATCTAGACATCCATCAAGGCCTGATTTAAATGGCCCTTGCTGGGGCGCCTGGGTGGCTCAGTCGGTTGAGCGCCGACTTCGGCTCAGGTCATGATCTCACGGTCCGTGAGTTCGAGCCCCGCGTCGGGCTCTGTGCTGACAGCTCAGAGCCTGGAGCCTGTTTCAGATTCTGTTTCAGATTCTCTTTCAGATTCTCCCTCTCTCTGACCCTCCCCCGTTCATGCTCTGTCTCTCTCTGTCTCAAAAATAAATAAATGTTAAAAAAAAAAAAATTAAAAAAAAAAATAAATAAATAGATGGCCCTTGCTGAGAAACTTCTAACTCCTGGGGAAGAGTCCGCAAAGACCTCTTCCATGCTCCCGCGGTAGCGTCTAGAGCCTCTCCTGTTTGCGCTCGTATTCACAGTCATTCAGCAAATATTTCCTTGGCACTTTCTGTGTGTCCGAAATTGTTTTGGACGTTGTAAAAACAGCTGAAAATTAGCCAGATGAGATTGTGTTATCGTGGAGCTTATATTGGGTTGGGGGAAAGGGGAGAGGGTGGATGGGAATGAGAGAGAGAGAGAGACAGTAGCAGAAATCCCCTATCACTCTTAGAATTTTCTGGATTTGGCTGTCTTCCTTACAGATGGTCCTCCTCCAGTTCAGAGTCCTCTCTGCACCTCCAGAGCCCAGCACAGGGCCTGGGACCAAGAGGATACGAGTGACTGATGAAGAGTGAATGAACATAAACCCTTCCCTGAAAACAGGGCCTCCACACCCGCGCTCATTCCCACCTCCTCTCGTCTCTTGCTATTGCTTTTCCCTTGTTAACAATTTTTGTTTGTTTTATTGAGCTCTGATAATGTGAGAGGCAGGGATAGTAGACAGAGATTATTCTTTAGAGAAATTTCTGTGTAGGAAAATATATTTAAGCTTGATGCCTAATAGATGATCTCATTTCATCTTTACATCCTCATAAGGTAGGTATTCTCGTTTTATAAGTGAGAAGTGGGGGTTCAAAGAGGTTGAGAAATTACCTGAGGTCACCAGCTGGCCGAGTGGAGCCAGATGCTTCAAGAAGCCTCCTGTCCCAGCCGGGCTCAGCCCCATTGGTCTCCTCCCCTCTGTTCAGGATTCTTCTCTGCTAGAGAATGAGAGCTCCTGCACTCCCCTCCCCTGGTAGGGACCTAGCTTTTGTCCCACGACTCCAGCGTCTGTAGGCCTCTGTAAGGGGGCATCTGACCTCCCAGGAGGAGAGGACCCTAGAGGGGAGGTCAAGTGCCTGGTCACAGAAGCAACTTGGATGTGGCCTCCCCAAGCTCCCTGAGCTGGGCCGGTGGTGTTACTCCCTAGCTTGGGTTTGGAAGAGGGGATGGGAGAAGCAGCAAGGCTGGTGCCCGGGAGGGGAGAACATAAGATGGGTCCCAGTTGAGAACAGGGTGGGCTGGGTTCCTCTGGCTGGTGCTGAGGAACAGTCCAAAGTAGCCAGCCCCCCCTCGGCAGCCTGGAGCCCCCTCACCTCTCCAGCTCCCAAACTCTCCCCCAAGCCCCTGTGCCTCTCTCTTTCAAGTGAAATTCTGAGACAGAAGCTTTCTAAGATCTCGCATGTGTCAAATGTCTTTATTTTGCCCTTTGTTTGGCGACGGGTGGCATTCTAACTTCACAATTATTTGCGCTCAGCACTCTGAAGATACTATTCCATTGTCTTTTGGCATCTGTTGTTGCTGATGAGACGCTTACTGTCAGTTCAATTATTGGACCTTCGTAGATAAGCTATCTTTTCTCTCCGGTGGCTTTTAGAATTTCCTTTTTATTCTTGATATTCTACACTTTAGCTAAAAGGTGTCTAGATGTAGTTTTGTTTTGTTTTTAAAGATATCTTACTAGGCAGTCTGAGTCTTTTCGATCTAGAAATTCATGTCTTATTTCTGGAAAGATCTTAGTCACTCTTTCCAGTATCTTTTTCTGGAGATAAAACATGCTGGGATTTCTTATTCAATCTTCAATGCCTCTTTCATGTTTTTAATCTCCTTATCATACTGTGCTTTGTTCTGGAGGATTTCCTTGGTTCTAGTTTCTAATTCACTAATTCTCTCTTCAGCTGCATTTACTCTACTAACCCACGTATTGATTTTTTTTTTTTTAATGTCAGTGACTTTAGTTTCCATTTCTAAAATTTCTAGATAGTTCTGTTCACATCTGCTACCTGGTTTGACATCGTTCTGTTTTTGTTTTATAGATGCTATTCCTTCTTTTATCTTCTTGAGGATTTTAACTATATTACACTTCCTTTCAGATTGCTCCGTTATCTCTAGATCTTTCAGTATGAAGTCTCCCATGAGAGAGATGTCTCTCGAGATATTGTACTTTTTCTTACATGTTGTAAAGTTTATCCTTGAGATAGTTCTTTTCAGCACATTTTCCTGACCATACCTGGAGATATAGAAGCCACCCAAAGAGCTGATTTCTCAGCTGTATTTGCCCAAACCATGTGGATGTGCACAGCCCCAAACTAGTTCTTATATTAGTGTCTTGGCTTGGGACTTTTCTGCCCAGAGCCAAGACCAGGAGGCTAGCAGGCAGAGATCTATTAGTCCTGTTTATGGCAGGCAGCACTTGCCCAGACCCAGCATTAGGCAGGGAGCCTACGGCAGCCCCTGCCACTTGTGGGGTTTGCAACTATACCTTCTGTCCTGCTGAATGCCTCCTCAGAGGTATGGCCTCTACTATTCACCAGAATGCCCTCTTACTTCTGGCCCTTAGAGACTTCTCACTCTTGCTTTTGAGTTTGGATATATTTTTATAAGTCGTCCAGAATTTATCTTGTATATATCTTTTAAGGAAGAGGGACTTTAATACATGTTCAATCAAGTTCGACCTGGAAGTCCCACTCTCTGGGCCTCGACCCCTGTCATTGAGCCCCCAGCCTCCCTTCTGAGCCCCCATTATCCTCCTTGGACCCCTATCTCCCTCACCAAGTCTTATCCCTTTTCTGGACCCGCTTCTCTGCTACTCAGTCTGCAGTCCCTTCTGCTAACCTCATCTCCTTCCCTGAGCCTGCATCGAAGCTTCTCCCACCAGGGGAGCAGGGAAGCTTTCTTCCAATGCACCCTCAGCAAGTCAGAAACGTCCTTCCTCTTCGTTTTGCAACCGAGTCCACAAGTCCCAGCGGATCTCACTGAGAACACGGAGCCTACCAGCACACCTGCAGCCGTAGTGGAGCCTTCTGCATGGTCTTCCAGGAGTTGGGGGTCAAAGAGGAAGAATCTCGAAGCCAGAGGAGGAGCCACAAAAGAAGGGATGGTTTTGACTTTCAACTCCACACCCCCTCTCCTTCAGTGTCTCCTCTTTGTGGGCCCCCCTCCAGCCCTGAGGATCAATGGGGGTTCACTTTCGCTGAGCTCAGCAACACCGTTCCCTCCCTACTTCCTGTGTCTCTGAACTGACTGGCCCTGAAGGCCTGCGTGGGCTGGGCTGGGGAAAGCTCAGGGGCACACGGAGATCTGGGGGGATAGAAACTCCTCTGTTCCCTCCGGTACCTCCCACCTGCCAAGGGGCCTAAGTCTCTTGTTCTCTCTGGCCTCACTGCGAAACAGAAGCAGGCCTGATCTTTATACTTCTTCCTCCTGCTCACAGTGGAGTGGAGCCCTGGGAGTGAATGATGCAAGTGATGTCACTACCCCGTGTGCACCCCACCCTGCACGCCAAGCCCCTGCTCCTAGGAAGCCTTCCCAGATTGAGAAGAGCTGCTAAGACTAGGAGTTTCTCACAGCATGTCCCCTCTCCCATGCATTCAGTCTTCCTGATAGCTGGGCAAGGTGGGGTAGAGGTGGAGTGGCTTGCCCAAGGTTACCAGCTAATCCAGAGGTAGAGGCAGGAAGCCCAGCCATGACCTGTAGTTCGGCGCTCTTTCTGCCCCTGGCACTGCCGGCCTCCTTGGGTGCCGATCCCTCCAACTCCACCCCTCCTGAGCCCTCTCCTATGGAGCCCCACCTCTGCAGCATGGCCAGGCTAAGGCTGTGGCCAGACTCTTTCCTATCAGGCCAAACTGGACCCTCCAGCTTAGCATTCAAGGCCCCTGGTGTCCCCCTTGCCAAGCTTGCCCTTCCTCCCCTCTGCTCTATAACTTCTCCATCCCTACCCCCCACCTACACATACACACACACCCTACAACACAGGGGTAGAGAGCAAGATTAGATGAGTCTCTTCACTGACCCTCAGTCTTCTTGTCTGTAAAATGGGGGTGTAAGCAGCATTGCATCACAGGGTTTTGGGTTGGGGTGCCGAAATAAGACAATGCAGGCGGATCACCCTGGATAAGGCCTAGCATTTAGCCCGGACCTCATTAACGGGGTCTGCAGGCGTCATTGGCTGCACTTCTCCGCACCTCTCCGAGTCCCCCATGCCCCTGTCCCCTTGTGGAGACATTGCCAGTGGAGACTTTTCCCTTGTCTGACCTCTAGCAGCCCTAAGAGCTGTAAGAAAACCCGGGGGAGAGGGAAGAGGAGGAAGTCGGGTGGGTGGAACCTCGACCCCCCCCTCACCCCAACCCAAGCAGAACACCTGTGCTTGAATACTTCTTACATGTTGGGGTGCTACTTTACGATTCTGTCTATAAGGAGGATTCCACTGTTAGTAAAATCGGAAAACCACAGACTTAAAACCCCGCTTCCCACTCCAAGAAAAGAATCTGCACCTTTGGTTGACCTGAGATCACACCGGTGGGCTGTTATAGTCAATGACAGGCTTGAGCCTGGCCCTGGGACAGAGGTCCCAGACACTTTTAGACCCGAACCCTCACAGACCCGGGAGCCTCCACCCCTGGCAGGGGTGAGCCACGAAGAACAAGGATCAGGCCATCTACAGTTCCCCTCAGCCTACAGCACTGGTCCCAGGATCCCAGTGCATAGTAGGCAGGTGCCAGCCAGCAGGGAGGACAGGTCACAGCCAGTTCTGGGGTCACCCACGGGCTGTATATCCTTCAGTGCGTTCCTGTATCTCTCTGAGCCTCGGCTTCCACACATGCAAATGGCTGCTCTCTGTCTCAGATGGGGCAGGACCTGGCACACAGCTGGTGCCCTGCAAATGGGAGCTCTCCCTCCCCATCCTTCCTCTCAATCAATACTTGCTCCATTGATGGATGATGGTGACAGTGATGAACTACAGGAGATCCTGGAGTCCTGCCCTCTTCTTCTGGTACAGATGGAAAAACTGAGGCCCATAGTGGGGAAGGGACCCGCCCAGGTGGGTCTGGGCAGAGTGGAGACATTCTGGTAGTGTTAGGCAGTGTTACCAGGGAGAGGTGCAGGGGCTGGGGGGTGGGAAAGAAGCTGCTGAGGGTGGGGTGCAGGGAACAGGTGGGAGAGAGGAAGAGAAGGAGGAGGGTGGGAAGCCACAGCGCCCCCCCCACCCCCACCCCTGCAGCAGGGAGGCGGACTGAGAGAGCTTGAGACAGCTGTTTGCTCAGAAAAGTGTCTTAGTCACTAAAGGCTGTGGTGAGGAAAGTCCATCCTCCCAGTCATGTCCTGGGAATCCGGATGGGGGCAGGAAGGCCACCGGGTGACCCTCACAGTGGCCACCTGTCCTCTCGGAACCGGACTTTCTCCTCTGCCTCTTCCAGTCCTTATGCGCACGCGCGCGCGCACACACACACACACACACACACACACACACACCAAATAAACCACTTATGGCCTCCTAGGACCATCTTCTCCATTCCCCTCACCCCTTAAGAAGAGTCCACGTCTTTCCACTTTAAAAAGGAGTGGGCCTGTCCCTCCGTTCGTTACACACACCCCTGCAGGAGAAACAGGCAAAGTCTGTGTCCTATGAAAGTCCTTCCTGAGATCTAACTTCCATCCCTCCGGCAGCCATGGTCTCTTTCCTTTTCCTGCTGCCAGTGAGGAGGTTGTCTGGAGCTGGAGTTGGCAAAGGTGATGAGGGGCCCTCTCCTGGCAGTGAGGGCTCCTCACAAAGAGAGGCAGCGACTTGTTCAGCATCTCAGATGGGAAGAGAACCGTGGGGTCCAGAGGTGACGCTAAGCTTAAAGATCAGATTTCCAAGAACAGACCCAGGGTCAGATATTCTGGGTATTGGTAAGGGCAACCTGGGTTCAAGTGGCGTTTCTGCCACAGAACGGCCTCAAAAAGATCTCCGGAACAACCCAGATCCTTTAACAACTGCTTTTCTTTCCACCTACCATTCAAGTCCTCAGATCTTCTTAGTCCTACCCTACAGGACCCCTCCCTGATTGTGGAAGCCCAGACAGTCCCATAGAGTACAAGAGAGTGGTGCCGCATCTCTAGGGGGTGCTAGCTTCATCCCACAGGGAGACAGGAAGGATGCGGCGCATCTGTAGCTGGGCCCTGGGGTCCAGAAACCTTCACCAGCTACCAGCGAGGTCGGGGCATAACCTGCCCAGAGGCACCAGGCTCTGGCCCTGGGCACACCTGCAGCTTCAAGGAGCAGCAGGAAAGATTCAGGTCAGACCCCAGAAGGCATCCCGTGTTATGCAGAGGGAAAAGGGTCACTAGCCGGGCACGGGTGTGGGCCAGCTGCCAAGCTGGGCTCGGGGACCCCCCAGGTCCCGGCAGCCCCCTCCCCGCCGCCTGCGGATCTGCCTCTCTCCCTCCCCCACAGGCGCTCAGCAGATCAATGCTGCCTTTGCTGACAGCTGAGAATCGAGCTCGCCTTCCCGCCCCCTGCCCCGCCCCTCCCGCTCCGCTCGGTCCCCCGAGATCCTCCCGGAGGAACGAGAAGAGTTTGCTGCGGAAGCCTTCACCCTGGGGCAGGGCCGGAGGAGGAGCGGCTGGTGGGGCCCAGGCTTCCGTCAGGGGAAGAGGGAAGGAGGATCGGGAAACCCAAATTACCACTCCGCGCAGGGCCCAGAGGGCTAAAGGGAACGAAAGGGCTGCCCCCTACTGCTAGAGGAGGTCAGGCACCAAGAACTTTCCAGCTGGAGAGGGAGTTCGTGGGAAAAGAGCCTCCCGTTTGAGGGTGGGATTCTGTGGGCCTCTGGGGAGAAAGTTGTCCGGCCCGCAGCGCTAGTTCAGAGCTCACCTCCCATCACCCACGTGCCTTGACCTGGGAGGGAGGCCAGGTAGCGGTTCAGGCTGGGTTGGCTGGGAGCAGGCCCCTCCATCAGAGGAGACTCTTCGCAGGGCAGGGTGGCCAGCCAGGAGGCTCTTTCCCCAACACGAAGAAGGGAAGCTCAGACGTGGGGGTGGGGCTGGGGGTGGGAGGAAGAACGGACACACCCGGGGTCCACTGTGCAACACACTGTGACCCAGCTCGGCAGCGCTGGGACAGCAGGCCTTTCAGGTAGGAGCTGCTCGCCGAGCCACACGCGGCACCGGCACATTCTACACACGCCGCCCAGCGGACTAAGGGCACGACCCGACGGGGCACACACCTCATCGCTTCCACCGCCACCACCCAGCGGGGCCTGGACCGTGCACACTCCTCTTCACACCCCTCCCCATCGTGCCCACGCCCCACACCTGCACGCACTCCATCCCATCACCGCGCGCACCCGCAGCCGCCCGCTCTGCACACACGGAGCACGCACTTCTGCATCCACTCGCACCCGAACTCCACGGGACGCCGAGCCCCGTCCACGGCCGCGGCCGCAACTCCACACTCCACGCCCCACTTTCCGCAGCCACACACCGGGCGTCCCACCCCAGCCCGGCCTTCGGGGCCCGGCAGCCCCTCGCGGCGGTGCACGCCACTTGCACGCGGCCACAGCCCCCCGGGGGCCGCCGCCACGCGGTCGGGTCCCGGCACCGACTCGGCGGCCCGCGCGGCCGGCGCGCCCGGCCCCTCCGCTCGCTCCGCGCGCCCCCCTCCGCCTCGCCGCGCCCGCCCGCTCGCTCCCTCCCGATTTGGGAAGGCGGCCGCGGGGCGGGCGGGGGTGGCGGGGGAGGGGCGGGGCGGGGGAGGATGACATGTGAGCGGCGCGCCTGAGGCAGGTGGAAAGGCGAGCGGCATGGAGCGCGTAATAAGAGAGTTGGAGTCGGAAAGAGCCGCCCCAGTCGCCGGGGAAGCGGGCGGTCAGTGCGGGCTCCGGCGGCCCCCAGGCTCCGCGCGCCCGCCCCCGGCCCCCGCGCCTCCCCGGCCCGGCCCCTAGCCCCCGCCGCCCCGCGCCGGCCCCGGGCTGCCCCGCCGGGCCCGGGTCCGAGCCATGCGCCGCTGAGCGCCCCGCGCGCGCCCGCCCCGGACCTTAGCCGGGCCCCGGCCCCCCCTCTGCCCGGCGCCGCCCATGGCCGAGGCCCCCCCGCGCCGCCTCGGCCTGGCCCCCCCGCCCGGGGACGCCCCCCGAGCCGAGCTGGTGGCGCTCACCGCGGTGCAGAGCGAGCGGGGCGAGGCGGGCGGGGGCGGCTCCCCGCGCCGCCTCGGCCTTCTGGGCAGCCCCCTGCCGCCGGGCGCGCCCCTCCCTGGGCCGGGCTCGGGCTCGGGCTCCGCCTGCGGCCAGCGCTCCTCGGCCGCGCACAAGCGCTACCGCCGCCTGCAGAACTGGGTCTACAACGTGCTGGAGCGACCCCGCGGCTGGGCCTTCGTCTACCACGTCTTCATGTGAGTTTGCGACCCTGCGCCCCTTGCCGCGCCCCCGTGTGTCGACCCCCGCGCGGCCCCTGCCCGAGCCCGGGGCTCCCCAGGGATGGTCGGCAGCCATGACTCCGCCCCCCGCACCCCCCCCCCCCCCAAGTTCCCGCGACCGACCCTCCTCTCTACCCCCAAGCCTGAGCCCGATTCTGATCCCCCGGTCTGACCTTAACCCTGATCCCCAGGTCCTGATCCCCGCTTGACCTCGCTTCTGACCTCCCCACCGCAACTCTTTATTTTCATCCTGATCTCCAACCCCTGCTCCTCTGTCCCAGGTACTCCCCACATCCAGCTTCTGGTCCCCCATCCTCTCTGCATTCCGGAGCCACTACAGCGGGGTCCCGTTTCCTCTTCCCTGCCTGTCTCCTTGTGCCCCAGACACAAAAGGAACCATTGGCCCCCACACACTTTCTGTCACCATCTCCCCAACTTTGTTGGCAGAGTGGGCTTCCCCCCGGGCTCCCCTTGGAGATGACCCTGTCCAGGAATGGCCTCCACCCCATTCTGGGGCTGGCCCCCCATTGTAGGTGTTTGGGGGTCCCCGTGAACCACCTGAGCCCCGACACTCGTGTGTGCTGTATGTCTGTCTTCACCCAGCCTCCCCTCCACCGTCAACTCCCCAGTGGCAGCAGCGGGCGGCCCTGCTAGCTTGCCCAGCTCGCTGGCTGCTGCACCAGGCCTGGCGCTGGGCACCCTGGGGAAAAAGAAAGAGGAGAGGGGTAGGTTTGGAAACACTGACGCTGCGGGCCCCCTCCTCCCCCTTGCCGGGCTCCTACAACTTTCAAAAACACTGACCCCTCTTGGATGTAAAGAGTGAATTTTGGCAGCTTAGAGCTCAGTCTTGGGGGACGGCCTGGCCCAGCCGGGAACATGAGAGGCCCCGCGGATATCAGTTGAAGGGCCGGGCCTGGCGCTGGGACGCCCGGAGGTGCCCGAGAAAGACCTCCGGTCCCTGGAAAATGTACCGATATTAATTCCTTATTGCTGCTCTCAGAGAGGGCTCTCTGGTCTTGGGGTCTCCTGGGTGGTCCCCTTGCCTACCCACCTGACTGTCAGACGGTCTTTCTGCCTTGTCTGGCTGGCCCTGTGCCGGAATTTCCACCTGTGTGTGGTTGGCCCGTCTATTCATCTCTCCCCCTAACTGTCCAGCCGTCCCTCTGCTTGTCTGTTTCCGTCCCTCTGTGTGCCTGCCTGTCCATCTGTCCATCTGCCTGTCCACCTGCCTCACTCTTCTACTTGTCTTTTTCTTCCTGTCTTTTGGTCTGTCTTCCTGCCTGCCTCTGCCCCATCCTAACTGGGCCCACAGAATTTCAGAGGTGCAGGGGAGGAAAATGCTAGCAAAAGAGCCCCCCACCCCCACCCCGGCCATAGGGAAGGTGGAGGAAAAGAACTCTCTCAGCCAGTATGCTTGGGGGCAGGGGTGGGGATGGGGGTGGAGGTGTAGCCTTGACTTTGTGCAGAGACCCCCGCTGGGCTAGGCCCCGGGGCAGAGTGGAGTTTGTCAGGACATGAGGTCAGGTTTAGGGTCATGGTCAGCTGTTAGGAGTAGTTCAACCCCACCCCACCCCGCCCCCCTCCCCCCCCCCCCGTGCCCATTGGGAGGGTCCAAGCTGAATATTTTTCGAGGCAGAGAGGACTGCTGGAGTGATGACAGTACAAGGGACAGTGGAGTCAGGTGAGAGGAGCAGGGGGACTGCTAATTAAGGGTGGTTGTACTGCTTGCATTGCAGCCTGGGGTGCCCAAGGAGGCTGAGACACAGACAGTGCTGTGCCTTCCATGGGCTCCTCTCGGGAGATGACTTGTCCAAGGCATGGCTGGGCCTGGGGAAGCCAGTTGACCTCTGGGGTGGGGGTCTTTAGTCCCGAGGCCTGGCCTCTCAGTCTCCACGGGGGTCACTGGAGGTGAAGGACCAGCCTCATGTCACCTGGCTAGTCACTGTCTTTGCCTCCTCTGGAAGGGCCTCTCCTTCCTCTCCAGGAGCTAAATCCGCTGGCACCTTTGCCCCACATCCTGCCCTTTCCAGATGCCAGGAATGCCCTGGCCAGGGGCACGCTTGTTCTGACCACTTGTGCCCGGGAGCCCAGGGATGAGGCATCTCAGGAGCTCTGAGGAAGGAAATGCAGTGTGAAAACATCCAGACATTTAGGAGTTCTCAGGGAACTGGTCATCTAACTTAGAGATCAAAGGAAGTGAGGGGTTGGGAGCCCCACCTCTTGTGTGCTGTGTGATCTTGGGTTGATGGCTGGGCCTCTCTGAGCTTTTAGATGTCTCGGCCATCAAAGTGGTTAGAAACCCCAACCTTGTGGACCTCCCTCTTGGATAAGGTAATAGGTGGGAAAGAGCTTGGTGAGCTGGAAGGGTCTGAGTGTAAAAGATGGATGTTATTATTGGGGCTGGTGGAGGGGGCCCACACAGGAAGCCTCTCCCATTCTCGAGGCGCTCCAGGTGTGGGGTTTCTCAGTCACTCACTGTAGGGTCTTGGCTGTTCTTGCCAGGAAGTGCTTCCTGCTGTTGGACTTCTAGCTCTCCCGCTGCACTGTTGGTCAAATCCTTTCCCCACTCCACAATGGCGCTCAGAGGCAGCTCAAGCGTAGGGGTTCCAATATGCACAGTTAGCAAGCACCCCCTTCCCAGAGGCTCAGGCCCAAGTAGGAGGGCCCTGGCAGAAAAGCCTGGAAGAGGAGGGCTCAGAAGGAGGGAATTGGGGTGAGCTGGGTCTGTTCACCCCAGGCGACACCGCCCTCACACCTGCCAGCGAGGTCCTCCTGGGCCCCGCACCTTTTCTGGCACCGAGGTGTGGGAGATTACCCAGAAGACAAGCCCCGATTTTTCCTCTCCTGCCAGTGCAGCTGTGGCCTCTGGGAAGTGGGAACCGCTAACTCCGGTCTTCTCCTTACTGAGGTCCAGCATGAGGGACTGTGGGCCCATCTCTGAGCTCTCTCACCTCTCTTTAGGCTCCCAGTCCTCTCAGCCAGTCCCTCCTCTGCATCCCCAGCCTTTGGCTTAAGCCCTCAACCCTTTATAGACCCTGCTCTCTGAATTTTGAGAAATACCACATCACTGCCCATCCTGCTTCTTGAGCCTTCGGGAAGGATGCTCACCTCCTTGCTGCATTCTCTCAAAGGCCACCCCAGCCTCCCTTTTGAAGCCAGAGCGCTGGAAGGGGCTGATACAGGGCAAGGCCCCATCACTTCCCATCTTCCCCGCGCCACTGTGAGACTGGCTGCTTCCAGCCCCCAGCTGCCCAGCACTTTCTCTATGTGAAGGTTTACACTCTGTAAACATCCTCCTCAGCCTTGTCCCTGGGGTCAGAAGCTGTGGGAATGGGGAGGGGAGGAGGTGGCCGCCACTCCTGGGGCCCTAGACTCCTAATCCGGGAGTCCTCCAAGCTCCCACCCTGACCATCTGAGAAAGATCACTGCCTGGGTTGGAAATAAGTCCAGCAGAGGGGGCCCAGAGCCCTCAGGCATCCCCACTAGGTGGGTCCTCACATTTTGACAGCCCATTTTGCTTATGAGAAAACTAAGGCTCCCGAGTCAAACAGTGAATGAGAAGCAAATGCAGAACCAGACGCAAAGACTCCTGACTTCCTGTCCAGGACCGCCCCCTGCTCCCTGCAGCCGCCTGGGTTGGCCCTTGGAATTTGAACTGAAGTTTCTCATCACGCGTGGGGCATCGGTTATGTGGCCGGGCACCATGCTAAGTGCTCTCCGTAGACCACGTCCTTGAGGAGGGTACTGTTCTCCTCCTCCTCTGACAGATGGGGAGACTGAGGCTCAAGAGAGGTCACTGAGGAGCCTGCTCAGAGCTAGGTCGGACTCAGAGCTGTCTTTCTCCTGCGACTCGGCTTCGGCAAGCAGCCCAGCCCCAGGCCCAGCCCCAGGCGCGGTAGTCCTGTGTCAGTGGTTTCTCTGGCCCCAGCACCCAGCACACAGGCAGCAGGGGGTGGGCAGTGACAAGGGTTTGTGGGATTGGGTGGAAACTGCCCAGCCTCACCCAAGGCAGTCATACTTCTGCTGTTCACGGCTTTGCACACATGTCCCCGCGGCACCCTCAGCGGCCTGCCTCATGCACACGCTCACTACAAGTTGGACACCCACGGCCGTGGATGTCACACACGCACCTACAGCAGGCATCCAGTGAAAGGAAACCTAATGCACAGCTGTGTCCACTCTGCACTCGCTTCACAGACACACACCTGGGCCTGCGGCCCCAGCCCAGACCCGTAGGACAGAGCGGAGTTGACCCCACTCCCGAGTTTTCTGCCCCCCGCCTGTCCATACCTGCGGGGCTGCCCTTACAGGTCTGTGTGTATTTGTGCGTTTGTCTGGGAGGGCGGCCTCAGGCCCGCGTGGGAGCAGCGTGGGTGGCCTCCTAGAATTTTGCTGGCCTTTGCTTCCCCCGAAGGGCCCTCTGAGGCCCTTCTGCCCAGGCCTGCAGTGTGCTGCTGGGTACACCAAGGCACGGAAAGGGGCAGATCCGTGGTATGACTGTGCCAGGAGCCCAGGCCTTCTGCCTCCCAGGTCAGGACTTGAGATGACAGTGTTCCTCACCCCCTCCCCCCCGGGCTGATGCTCCAAGAACTTGGCCTGATGCTGGGGACAACCTTGGAGCGTGACCCCAATTTTTTTGTGCCGCTGTTTTTAAGTTCTTAATTCTTTTGTCTGGTCTTTGTGAGGAGGGGGCGAATGGAGAGACCATCCTGCCAGCTTTCTATCCCTTCTATTCCCCACCCTCCCCCTTAGGTCCCTTTGCACCCTCCTGCCCGAACTCTCTTTTGGGGGTCACCGGAGCAGGTTAGATTCCTCACTGCTACCCCACCCCAACCCCGTAGTACATTCGTTCCTGCCGTTGAGGAAGCCGTGCTGAATGACTAACTTCAGTCCGTATTGCCGTGGAAGCCTAGATTCTTGAATGTTGGAGCCAGGAGTGTTTCAAGAGGTGATTATTCTTGGGCTGATGGCAGCACTTTGAGTGGGTGATTAATTGAAGTTTCTCTGAGCCAGTCAAGGGAGCTCGACCCGCCTGGGGAGCAGGAGAGAGGAAAGCTCTGCAGAGTCTGTGGCCAAGGCCTTGCCCCTGCTCCAAAGGAGGCCACGCAGGGAGCTTCCCCGACTCAGAGCGGCTCATCACCCTTCCTCCCCGCACCACACGCACGGGGGCCGTTGCGCAGGACTGACCCTCCTATGGGCCAAGGGGCCCAGCGGGGAACTCTGGGGGCAGCCCCTCTCTAACACCCCCAGTGTGGGAGTCGTGGGGCTGGGGTGGAGAAGGGGGCGACGTGTCCTGTCTCCAGTGGCTGCCCCACCGAGGGTTAAGAGCATGGGATCTGAGCCGGACACATTTGGGTGCACTTCTGGTTCTACCCTTAGCGGTTATGTGCCCTTGGGCAAGTTACTTCACGTCTCTGAGCTTCAATTTTTATCATCTGAAAGCTGGGAATGACCATACCAGCCTCTGGGATAGTCAAGGCCAAGTGGGTTAAAGCACCTGCTCTGTGCCCTGCATGGGCCGCAGCCACGGGCATGGGCACCGGCTTATTGTGTTGTTGTCATTTTCACTGTTCTTCCTGGGGAGGGTCCGACCGGGTGCTGGCCCAGTAGGGGGCAGAGTGTGAGCTCTCCGCGGGGGTCCTGAGGGCCCCAGCCTGAGCCCCTTCCTGTGGTCCCTCATGTAACCGCGTTCACCTCTGAGCAAAGTGAGGCCCGTGAGAGGGTGCCACCCACCTATATGCTACCTTGTACCAGGTCACGTAACTAGTGAAGGGTGGTGCCAGGACTCCAACTTGGATCCTTAGGACGCTCTCCACCAGGCCTGGGGGGGGGGGGGGGTTGGGCACAGGGAGACAGACCTAGGACTGGCACCCAGGGAGAAGGCTGCTGAGACTGTCTGGCCACTGGCCTTTCCTGCTTCCTCTCCCAGGGACTGGCGGAGAGGTCTGGGGGGTAAGTGTGAGCATGTCTGTGTGGTGCGGGGGGAGGAGCGTGTATGCGACAGGGTCACCGTCTGGCCAGGCAGGCTGAGGTGTGAGCCACGTTAGCAAACCCTGCAGCGAGCCTGGCCCCAGGGAGATGGAAGAACAGCCATGGTGCTCAGGGGGACAGTGGGGGGGGCTGCTGGGAGAGGAGGGCGATACCCCACTCTCTCCTGAGTGTATCATCCTGGGGAATGGGGACAGGGAATCCCAAAGGTGATTCAGAGATCTCAACACCTGCTGGGAAGGTACCCACCCCCACGCCACCCCAATCCCCAAGCCTCACTCTCCTCCCCTGTAAAATGGGGCTGAACTGGAAAGTGGACCATTCAGGGCTATCAGGCGCAGAGTGATTCTGGAGGGCCGGAAGAGCCACCGTATAGACTCTGAGTGTTGCCAGGCGAGGACCTGGGCAGTCTCCAGCACCTTCTCCCTGGGCCCCTCAGAGGACTGGGAGCACCAAGAAGGGCACCCAGAAGGCTGGAGCACCCAGCTGGGGCTCTAAGGGGGTGGGGAGAGGGTGCTGGTCAGACCTCTGGGGCCCCCATGAAGTGCCCCTAGGACTCCAGGCTTTCTGGGCAACTCTCTCCCTAGGGCAGGATCTTCGTGCCCTGGGGGTTGGCACCTGGTGGGGGGTGAGGAGGGAATGGGAGGGGCAGCCCCAGGCAGCAGACTAATTGGGCTGGGAATCTGTGGGCAGCGCCTGAGGGAGGGAGGCAAAGAGAGCTGGAGCTCAGCAGTTCCTTCCCTCTTTCTTACTTCTTGGAGATTTGGGGAAGAGTGGGTGGAGTGGGGTCTCTGGCCTAGGGGCCCTCCCCAGTCCCTGCAGGGAAATCTGGGGGGTACTTTCTCCTGACTCCTCAGACATCTAGGCCAGGCAGGTGGGAGAGGGAGGAAAGCTTGCTGGAGATCAGTGGAGCAGGGCTCCCACTGAAGCATAAGGGATGCAGGTCAGACAGCAGGAAGGACTGCCCAACAACCAGGAGGCAGAGCGAATTCCCTGGGGTGCTCTTTCTAAAGCTTGGGGACCCATGTCTAGCGTGGCTGGACAAGATCTACTCCGCTAATTATCCTCGGCAAGCAAGCGGTACCCCTCCCTAACAGTGTGAGAATGGAAAACAGAGACTGCTCCCTGGAGCCCAGCTCTGGGGGCTGGGGGGAGAGGGGTCCAATCCGGTATCTTTTGGCTTTGGTGGGAGGGGGAGGTGGTCACAAGCTACCTCTCTGCCACCCTTCCTTCCCTGCCACTCCTCCCTGGGAGCCTCAGGCCCGTCCAGGTCACCGTCTTTGGGTTTATTTTTTGCTGGGCTAGGCTGTCCCCTGGGAGGGGAGGGGGCAGGGAGCAAAGGAGGGGAGAAGGAACAGCTTTGTCAGCACAATCCCGGGCGCCTCTGCTCCTGCCCTCCTTGGCCTGGCTGCCACCCTCTTCCGGAGAGATGGGTCCCTGGGCCCAATGGGGACCCAGACCCCTGCGGGATGTCCTTCCCTGGGGCACAAATAGGCCTTTCTCCCCTCACCGCTTCTCGTTTTGTCCTGCGGCTAGCTTCTTTTCACACATGGGGAAACTGAGGCCAGGAGGAGAGACCCGATTGCCCGAGGCCTCCTCAGTGGATGGGTGTTGTACTGTAATCTTCCAGGACCGAGGAATGCCTCCCTCTGCATTCCACCCCTGATTTCACTCACTCGTCTAATTTCCCGACTTCTGGGGATCGCTGGAACTCTGGTGGGAGAGACAGAGGAGGGACGGAAGTGTGACCCGGGCTGGGCTGGCAGAGGGAGGGAGGTACAGCCTGGGGATGCAGTGAAGGCCGCCCAAGCTTGTCGGCCCTCTCCCCTCTGCCCTTCATTCCTCTTTCTGTAAAAAATAAATTAGCCCTATTTTACAGACGGGGGAATGAAGGCCTAAAGGCAACATAGCTGCTAAGTAGTGGAGGGAGGATTCACACCCACAACGTGGTTCCCCGGGTCGCTGCCACGTCGCCCCTAAGGGTCGAAGCCTGTTGGGCCTTCCCTTGCGGAGCCCGCCCTTCCCTTGACTCTCGGGCTCTTCTCCTTCTGCCTGTAGAATGTTGGGGTTCCTCGGGGCTCTGCCCTGTGTCCTCCTCCCTGTACAGAGTTTTTGTGGCGGGGGGGGGGGGGGCCGGGCTTATGCCCTCCTGTGTCACTGGGAGTCACCTCTGTGATGACAGCCTGCCCCTCCGCAGTTCCAGCCCTGAGCTTCCTGTGGACGCTTTGCCTTCTCTTCTGGTGGGCACCTCAAACTCAGCCTCTCCCTCCAGCCTACCCTTCCCCAGTCTCCCCTGACGGTGACGCTCATACCCTCGCTGCCCAAGGCAGGAACCCCTTCCTCAAGCATCCTTAGTGACCCACGTAAGCAGCAACTTGTGTCTCCAGCACGTGCTGTTTAATGCTCTCTCTGCTTTCCCCTCGCCCTGAAACTCCCTCCCCTCGCCCATCCGTCATCTCAAGAACTCCTGTTCGCCTCTCAGCTTGAGGACCACCTCTTCTTGGAGTCACTCCCCGCACACCCCCACCCCAGGCTCAACAGGGGGCCCTTCCCCAGAGCTCCGCTCCGCTGGCTTCGCTCAACCAGCCCTGCGTGTTCTTCTGGACGCTTCTGCACCAGGATTGTGAGGTCTGGCCGGTGGGGGTTGAGCACGGGCCTCAGCGTGTGGTTGGTAATTTGTAAATGTTTGCTGAGCCAAGGGAATAAAGGTGGCATTGAGGCGGTTGGAAGGATGAGAACGGTTTTGCCAACTAGAGAGAGGTTGGAATAAGGACCCCAGGTCCTCTGTGCGCAGGCACGGAACTGGAAGCTTTAGCGATTTTTATCCTGAGTGCATTCCACGTGGAGGCAACAGCGAGAGCAAAGGCTCTGGGGTGGAATGCTCTTCCTCTACCCTTTCTGCCCCAGGATCTGCAGAGTCTGTTGTTGTGTCCGCGGCCCTGAGGGTGGAGCCTGGATCATCAGGCTATGGAGGTAGACTTTGCCCTGTGGGCAGTGGGGGACAGCCAGAGGCAGTGGCAGGACCGGGAGGTGCCACTGGCTGGAAGCCTGATTTCTTCCCAGGAGCTAGTGCTTTGCAAACACCATTGTTCCCATTTTGCAGATAGGAAACTAAGGCTCAGAGAGGAGAAATAACTTGCCCCAGATCACACAGCTTGTCCACGGGGGAGCCAGGATTCGAACCCACGTCCGTGTGGCCCCCGGCCCAAGCTCCGGATGTCGCTCAGATACGTCAGCAGACCCATGCGGTTCTCAGTGGCCTAAGGCAAAATTGAAGGAAATAAGGACAATGTGATGACTTTTTCATAAAGCTAAATTTATTCCACTTAAAGGAGTTTTAGTCTGAGATTATGTCCTTTCTTTTATGAAATGATGGGGCTGGGAATTTTTTTCAAATGTCCTTACTTGGCAAAATAAAAAGTTGACAACCAGTCCCCAAGTGTTTTTGGGAAATTTTACCCCGTGTGTGAAATCCTTGAGTCTGGGCGACACCCAGCCTCCTCCCTCCTGAGCTCGAAGGCCGGAAGAGTCTGGGTGGGATGGAGGGATTAGGGGGATGGTCAGTCTCCACTACCCATTCCTTCTGGGCCTGTGCACCCAGAGTGCAGTGAGGACCAGCTCGGGCTCTAGCCAAGATTGGGCTGGGGGTGGGTGGGGACAGGGTCAACCACAGTCAGGGTTCACCTGTCAGTTAAGGGAGCACTGGGGAGGGGCGCCTGAGTGGCTCAGTCGGTTAAGCTTCCGACTCTTGATTTCAGCTCAGGTCGTGATCTCACAGTTGTGAGATCGAGCCGCGACTCAGACTCTGAGCTGACAGCACAGAGCCTGCTTGGAATTCTCTCTCTCCCCCTCTCTCTGCCTCTCCCCCTGCTCGTGCTCACTCTCTCTCTCAAAATAAATAAATAAGGGGCGCCTGGGTGGCTCAGTCGGTTGAGCTTCCGACTTTGGCTCAGGTCACGACCTCACGGTCCATGAGTTCGAGCCCCGCGTCAGCCTCGGTGCTGATAGTGTGGAGCCTGCTTGGGATTCTGTCTCTCTCTCTCTCTGCCCCTCCCCTGCTAGCTCGGGCACAAGTGTTCTCTCTCTCTCTCTCTCTCTCTCTCTCTCTCTCTCACTTGATCTTAGCCAAAAGGCTGAGAAGCGATGTCCGTCTCTCTCAAAATAAATACAAACAAACTTTAAAAAAGAAAAGAAAGAAAAAAAAAGATATCTCAGGTATTGTGCCAAATGTTTTCCAAATATCACTTCATTTAATCCTTCCAAGAGCCCTGGGGGTAGGTACTATCATTACCCCACTACACAGAAGAGGACACTGAAGCGTAAAGGTTAAGCATGTGCCTTTGTCACACAGACAGTAAATGCTGCACACCCGGGAGGGCGGGAGTTTAAGCCTGAGCGTGCAAGGACTCTGGGGTGAGCGGGTCTTCAGGGCCGCAGTCAGTGTGTGTGAGGGGGCGGGGTGGGGGGGGGGCGCGCGGTGGCGCTCACAGTGTATATGGGGATGTGGGTTGGGATGGGAAGGCCACCTTCTTGCTGGGTGGCCTCCAGCGGTCACCTTCCTCTCTGAGCCTCAACCTCCCTCTCCTACTATGTCTGTCAATAATAAAAGAGATAATAATAGCAAAGGCTTACCCATCATATTATGCCTGACTGGCCCTCATGGTCCTGCAGCCAGTATGAGAACCAGCTGAGCCTCAAAGTTCATGGTCTTGTCCTCCACCCCAGTTCTGCGCTGGGAACTTGCTCTCTCATTTGGGAAGCCTTCACTGGCAATCTCTTGGGGCCCGTCACTGTCCCAGGTGCTGGGGACAGAGTAGTGAATCAGACCCTCCCTTGGTCCCCGGGGAGATGTGCCAGAAGCTGATGGTTGTCCGGGGAGTGCAGAGTCCTGTAGGAGCCCAGCACAAAGGGGCCAAACCCAGCCTTAAATTGGGCATGGCTAGGAAGGCCTCCCGGAGGAAGAGGTTTAAGTCGAGCCCTACAACATGAGTAGGAGTAGTAGTTAACCAAGCCAAAAGGAGCATGGAACAGCATTCTGGGCAGAGGGACTAGCATGGGCAAAGCCCAGAGGTGAGGCTGACCATGGCATTTGCAAAGACCTCCAAGAGGTCAGGAGAGTGGGAGCCTGGAGGGAGCAGGAGGTATGCAGAGAAGAGGCTGGGACATGAGCTGAGGGTGTCAGGCTGAGGAGCAGTGACTTCCTGGAGGAGAAGGAAGGAAGTGAAGACAGGAGTACCCTGGGCAGATTGGTATTTTAGAAATGCCTTTGTGGATCTCCAAGGAGGATGGTAAGGGGGGAAATTCTGGCAGGGAGCCACGGGGATGCCATCCACTTGGCCTCTTTTTCCCTCTGCCCTCCCCTCCCCTCGGCCCAGCCCCCTGAGTGGCTCCTCTGGAGCTGCCCACGAACTCTGCCGCAGCCTGACCAGACCTGGCCTGAAGCCCTAGGACTTTGCCTGTAGGGAAAGTTCAGCTGCTTATGCAAAGCCTGGCCTGGGGGAAGGTGTGTGTGGCTGAGCTCAGGGAGCCTTTGGAAGCAGAGGGGATGGGTGCAGGCCCGGAGGCTGTCTGCAAGGATGTCTGGGGATAGGGCTGAGGATCTATGTGGGTCCCTAGAACAGTGGCCTTAGAACAGGCTCGCGAGAACACCCAGGGGTTTGGCCCAGCTAGTGGTGCGGTGTCCTGGAGGACAGAGCTCGGGTGGCCCAGCCTGCCCCACCTCTTTGTCCCCTCCCTTTCTTGCAGCTCAATAGAGTGTGGAAATCACCGGTCTCACCCCATCCCCTCATTCTACTGATGGGGAAACTGAGGCCCAGAACAGGGCATGGGCTGAACTTACGTCAGTGGCAGAGCTCAGATTGCAGCCCAGCCTAGCTCAAAAGTCTCAGTTGTCCCCAACACCTATAAATAACAGTGAAAAACTTTCTGCAGTGAAAACTTTTCTGCAGAGCTGACCGGGGACCCGGTGCCTTCTGGGTGGTCTTTGGCAGGCCTCTTCACATCCCTGAGCCTCGGCCTCTGGGTCCAAAATGCTACCTTAGGGCGCCTGGGCGGCTCAGTCAGTTAAGCATCTGACTCTTGGTGTCAGCTCAGGTCATGATCTCACGGTTTGTGGGATCGAGCCCCAAGTTGGGTTCCACGCTGTCAGCGAGGAGCCTGCTTGGGATTGTCTCTCTCCTTCTCTCTCTGCCATTTCCCTGCTCATGCATGCTGTCTTTCTCTCTCAAAATAAATAAATGAACTTTAAAACAAAACAAAAACAAAAATGCTACAAAAACAAAAAGGCTACACCCCCTCTCCACTGGATGGTCCACAAAGCACTTAAAGCCATGCCTGGCCCATTGTGGGGCTTAATTAATGTTTGCTCAGTGGAATCCCACTGAGTTCTCCCAACAACCCTGGAGGAGATATTGTTACACTATTTTACACTGAGGCTCAGACAGGAGAAGTGACTTGCCCAAGGTTATTCAGCTGGAAGTAGCTGATATGGGGCTGGAGCCCAGGTGTCCAGGCACCTAAGACCCCTGATGGACATGGCCCCAGTTTGGAGCCTCTGCTCTCAGTGCGTATCAGTTTAGTGTCCCAAGCAAGACCCAACAGTCAGTTGGGCAGAGTGTGTGTGTGTGTGTATGGTAAGCTGGACTGGCCTGAAGGCTGGAACTCAGCTCACATCAACCCCTGGGCCTCCATGCTTGGGCAGACTGCAGCTGCTGTCCCATGGGGAAGGGGACCCACTTGCCCTTCTGCACTGAGGGTTTTTTCTCTTGGCTGGTTAGGGAGAGGAGCTGGCTGTGGTGTGACCAACAGGGCGCCTGCCCGCCCCTCTCACACTGGGGTCTGGCCATCTAATGCTCTGCACATGACAGGCATGGGATGGGCACTGGGCTGGGGAGAGGGATTTGCACTCTCCTAATCCGGGGACTGCAGCCCTCCTCTGTCTTGGCCAGGGCCGTGGGAGAGGTTTGTCTCTGCCCCCCTGCCCAGTGGCCCCAGCTCAGATCCCTGGCACATACCCAGCTCCTCTGCTTGGGGCCTTCCTCTGCCGTACTCATGCTCTTCACCCTCCCACGATTTGAGCAGAGTTGAGACTTATGGGGGCAAATGCTGGGGGCATTTGGGGCTCACGGAGACGCCGTGTTGTGTAGCACTTGGGGCTGAACAGTGGGGCGATATTGAGGGGGTTAGGGCTCACATTGGGCAGAGTTACGGGCAGGACCTGATGGGGTGCAGAGCTGGAGTGTTTGGGGCTAATCCTGGGCCACCCCTTCCTGGAGAAATTTGGCTATAAGTCAGGGAGGCAAATGTATGGGCTATGCACACACCCCCCCCCACCCCCGGGCAGTAAACATAGCCGTAGCCCAGGAGACTGGCCCAAACATCCCGGCCCCCCCTACGGTTATTTATACCAGGACTCCCTCTCCTTCTCAGGCCTGGTCCGGCCTCTCAATCTACTCCTGAGCTAAGCAACATGAGTTGAGGAGCCAGACCCCTACCAAGGCAGGAGGCTACAGCTGCAGGCTGCTTGAACCCCACCAGGGGCTGGGCACTCATCACCTCCCAACAGCTTGTATTGAAGGCACTGGGTCTTACAGATCATAAATGTGCTCAAGGAAGTCAAGGTCTGGGCAGGAGGCAGGAACCCTGGATTTACTCTAAAGTGCTGTATGACTATGGTCACTGACACCCCATAGCCTCAGCATCTATGCTCAGTAAGAGGGAAGGGGCTAGATTAGTGCTTTGCAGACTGTTTTAAGCAGATCTGGTTCCCTAGATGAAATGTGACACAGGAGGGCAATAGATAAAACATATCAAAGCGGGCACCTGGGTGGCTCAGTCGGTTAAGGGTCTGACTTTGGCTCAGGTCATGATCTCCCAGTTCATGAGTTCAAGCCCTGCATCGGGCTCTGTGCTGACAGCTCAGAGCCTGGAGCCTGCTTCGAATTCTGCGTCTCCCTCTCTGCCCTTCCCTTGCTCATGCTCTCTCTCTCCTTCAAAAATAAGAAAAAAACATTAAAAGAAAAAAAAAAAAAACCATATCAAAGCATTGCCACCCTGGGTGGATTCAAAGGTAGGGGCTCAGAATCCTACCCACTCAGCCTGTCTGGCTCTGCATACCAGCAACCCAGTGCCTATACACAGCCATGCTTATTCTAGAACACATTCCAGGTAACCCTGAAGTCCCCCGACCCCTAAATCCCTGTGTCTGTGCCAGGGCATGTACAGGCCTCTTTCCTGGTTCATCATCCCAAGGGCCGGAGTGGTGTGAGCTCTCCTAGGACCAACAGCAGCTGTTTGCAGCCAGTGTAGATGGAGCCTGGAAGAGTGGGCTGGGGCGCCCGCAGGAGTGGACCCCAGGCCCCCCTGTTGAGGGATGAGCCCAGTGTGGGAAGAGAAGAGGGCACACTATGGGGTAGCAGCCCCTCCCTGCCAGATTCCAGCATGGAACTATAAAGAGTCCAAGATTTTAAATTCAAACCTGGCCTTCCAGATCGTTATGAAGGTATATGCGTCAGGAAGGGTAAAACATAGTTTATCTAACAGCTGGCTAGCTTGATTTAAACTTTTAAATATTTAGACTAATAGTCTGTGTGTCCCATTTGTACTTCTTCTCCAACCCTGCCAGTGTTCAGGATGGGCTTGTATTTGCCCTCACTCCACCCACCCACATCTGCAGCCATCCCCAAATGCCTGTACCCAGAGTTCTCAGGCTTCCCAGGACAGTGGAAAGCCCTGACTCACTGATGCTCAAGGTCCTGGTGACCTGGTGGTCTTCCTGATTCCTGCCAGATACTGTCTGAGCATCTACTCAGCCAGCAAGGGCCTTGCCCTTGGTGGCTGGATTCTAATCTGGCGGTGGTTGGGGAGGTGGGGGCTGGACAGAGGCAAGAACAGCCTCAGCAGGAGGGAATCCTAGGGTACCTAGAGAGGGCTAGGAATCCAAAGGGGCTGGGGGAAGCACTTCTCCCTAAAGCAGATCAGGGATTCTTGGGGAGGAAGGGGGAACATCCCCAGGAGAGGAGAGAACGCAAAAGTCACCAAGGCAGAAATGTACAGGGGTGGAGTGTGTCTGACACTTGTGTGTTTCCAGCCTCAAGCTCTGGGCTGAGGAGCTTGGATTTTAGGTGGTAAATAGTAAGGAGCCATTGTAGGATTGTAAATGGGGGAGGAGCACTCAGACTGACAGAGGTAATGGACTAGTGGGGGTGGGGATGAATCATGGTAGTCAGTGAAGAGGTGGCTGGAGGGAGGAGGAATGGGGCTCGTCCCTCCATGGACAGGAGTAGGAAGCGGGAGGCTGTGCAGAAAGAGTTGACCTCTATTCTGCCTTCTGGAGTCTCTTCTTCTGTCCCCTCTTCCTTCTGTCTCCTTCTCTCCCGTTCTATGGCCCTGTGTCTCCACGCTGGGGAGAGAGGCACCTAACCCCAGACCCACCTCCCTAAGGAAGACCAGTTCACACCAGTGGTGAGTGGGAGGCCACAGCTGTATAAGAAGGCACCTGCTCATCATTCCTTCGCTTATTCACTCAACAGATATTTATTGATGACCCACAATGCACCAGACCCTGTGCTAGGTGTGGGAGAGATAGTAGTGAACAGGATAAAGTCGCTGTGTTCACGGAGCTTACATTATGGGGGACTTGGGGGCCAGAAACTGTAGCTTTCCTGGGTGTCCACCCTCTGGCTCGCTGCATCCATGCCCCTGCATGCCTGGGAGAGGGGACTGTCTCCGTTACCCCTCATTTGTTCCAGCTGCCCTAGTATCAGCATCCGTGTCTCAGGACACTGGCGAGGGAGGTCTAATGCCCAGGGCCCTGGCCACAGGGACTGTTCATCTCCATAAGATGAGTCCAGGCCTGGAGGTCAGGTTCTGGGCTCAGGCCCTAGTTCTTTTCACTCACAAATGACTTGGAGCCCCTTACAAGGACCTTCCTGGCCTCAGTTTCTTTATCTGTTAAGTGTGGCTTTGGGGAAGCCCCGAGGAAATGAGGGGAGGAAAAGACCAGTCAATTCCAGTATTCCCCACTGGTGGACAGCAGAGGTGAAAGGATGCCAAGGACTCAATATCATCATCATTATCAACACAAGATAATAATGGCCGCTCTCTGTTGTATTCACTGTGGACCAGCCTCAGGCATCTTCTCATTTCACCTGTTCTTCACCACCAGCTCTGAATCTTCCCTCCCCATTTTTCAGATGAGGAAACTGAGTCTCAGCAAGGTGAAATGACTTGCTTGAGGTCACATGCAAACCTAGCTGACTCCTGGAGCCCTTAAGGACGGTGCTGTGAGGGTGCTGCCTGGCACCTGCCCTCCTGGGCACTCAGCCTTGAAAGTAGTAACCCAGCCCTAGTGCCTCCCCCCCACCTCCGCCAGCGCCCTCGAGGGCTGGCACCACCCGGAGCCTGGGCGCTGGGTCCCGCGACGCTAGGCCAGGACAGTACGAGGGACTGGATCAGGCCAGGACCCGACTTAGGGGCCTTGGCACCTCTGTGCCCTGGGGCGCTCAGTGCCCTCACCCGGTACTAGGTGGGCAAGCCCCGGGCAGTAAGGGTGTCGCGCCCCCCTCTCCGCCCCCGTCCTCGGGGACGCGGCGGCACCTTCACACTTTCCGCTTGGCCCGCTGCTCGCCTTTCAGGCCGCCGCGTTTTCAATTGTTAATTTGGAAACGGAAAAAGAAGCCGGCGGGGCGGGGGAGGCCGCAGGGAGGTAACTGGAGCCGCAGCGCCGCCCCCGCCCCCGCCCCTCCTGCGCGTGGTGCCGGGTGTCGGCGAAGCTCCGCCCCTCCCGGGGACGACTCGGAGCCCCGCCCACCACAGTGTCCCGCCCCCACCTTTTGCCCCTCCCCTTGTAATAAGCCCTCCCCGTGCCGAAGAGGCGGGGCGGGCTCTGCGGACCCCGGAGCACGGAACTGCTGCGCGTCGGCAGCAGAGGAAGGGGCCCCCGCAGCGGAAGGGGGTAGAGCACCGTCGGGGGGGAGGAGTCCCCCAGGAGCTCTCCTCCCAGGAGCCCCACCCTCTCCCGAGGAGTCCCGCCCGGAGTCAGCCTCTTCTGTGTCCCTAAGTGAACCCAAGCCTTTCCGCAACCCCTCAGCACTGGTTCCATCCCCCGACTCCAGACTCAGATCGGGCGTCCCTGGCCCCATTCGATAGACGAAGAAACTGAGTCCCAGAGAGGGACGGCTCACTTGCTCAAGGTCACACACACAAGGCTGAATTCTTGAGCCTGGCAGAGGTCAGGATCTGAGCGGAATTCAAGCCCTGTTCCTCTGGCTCTGATGCTTGTAGGGTTCTGTCTTCCTCCGCTAGAAGAGGGTGAATCAGGACCAGAGATGCAATAAGTCCCTTCCCTGACCTCCAACACCCTTTCTGTGGTTAATGAGCCATTGAAAGTTTTGCTTTGGTCTACCCTGACTCCTCCTTGCTATTATTATTCAATTATAGGGGGAGTTTTGGAGGTAGCCTTTCTATGCAAATGAGCACCATGCAAATGAAATGTAAAAGATCCTCTCCTCAGACTCCAGAAGTTGCTCAGGACAGGCAGCTTCTTTCTGGAGCTTCTAGGGCCTCACTTCCCAATTGAGAAGCTGAAATCACCAGTCCCAGATGGATCAGCGAAAAATAGGGCTCTCAGAGACCCTTCCTCAGGAGTAAAGCCAGACTCAGAGACAGCTTCCCTAACTCCTTAGCTAAGTGGTGGCAGAATCAGGATAGAGAGCACACTGACCCAGGTTCCTAGCTCTGTCCATGCCCTTGTGCCTTCCTTTCTGCAGCCCCAACCCTGACAAATAGCTCAGAGCCATCAAGCAGGCTCCTGCCTTTTAGAGGACTCTGAAACAGCCGGAACTAGGGGCTGGGCAGCCTTTCCTGTTAAAAGCAGAGGAAACTGAAGGGATGTCTGCAGATGTGCTTCTGGTTTCCAGCCTAAGACCCTCCTAAACCATCCTTCCACCTTGGCTGCAGAACAGGCCCAGAGAAGTTGTGCTCCTGGCCCAAGGTCATACAGCAAGCCTTTCCCAGCTGTCAGGGCCCACTGGAGTCAGTCTTGCTGGATTCAGTCCAGCTGGGCCTGGATTTGGGGTTCCTATGGGGAGCAAGGCTTTCAGGGCAGCTGTAACCAACTGCCCCAGGTGTGGCCCATGAGTTTGCATACTGCTTTGCTTGCTGATAGCAAAGGCATTGAAACACCCCTCCCCATCACGCCCCCTAAACCTCCCACTGGGTGGGATGCTCACTGGCTTGGGCCTATAGCACTCCCAGGCTGGGCTCAGCCTTGGGGCCTGTACTCCCCAGGGGGCCCGGCCCTCCCTGAATCTCCTGTTCCACCCTGTCAGCTCTTGGTGCCCTCTCTTTTCCAGGAGTGCTGACAACCAAGTGTTGGGGACTAAGCTCTTTCCCCTGGTTTGGATTCTTCTCTTCCTCTCTCCTCCCCCCTTTGCGAAAGTTCTGCTGATTCAGAGGACAGAAGGCTCCTTAGAGGTGACCCTTACCCCTACTGGGCTCAAGTAGCTGGAGGCCAGGGCAATCCTTGAACCCAGTGCCACCCTGTCACATACAGCAGGAAGGGCAGGGGCAAGGCCTGAGCCTGATGCCTGGATGAGGGAATTTTTGAGATGGGGGTGGGGGAGGGGCAGGTGCCTGGGTCCTGCTACAGGAAGAGGAGAACTCAGAAGGACATTACCTTAGGAATCAAGAAATCTGGGTGCCAGACCCAGCCATGCCGCCGATCTACTGTATGATCCCAGGTAGATCAGGCCCCTCTCTGGGACTCAGTTTCCCCTGTTTAAATGAGAGGATTGATTCACTCTAGGGGATCTTTCAGCGCTAAAAGAGTCAGCATCTGCTCACCTCCTGCCACCTCCATTCCCCTAGCACAAGTCACCGTCATCTTTTGCTTGAATCACACAACCGTCCCCCACCCCATCCCCTCTCTGCACCAATGTCTGTTCTCTACTCAACAGCCTGTGCTGTTGCAAACGCCAGCCAGTCAGATCGTGTTACTCCCTGCTCAGAACTCCCCATCCCACTTGGAGTAAAAGCCAAAATCCTCACAGGGGCCGGTAGATGATCTGCATCCCACCTCCTCTGCCCACCACTCTCTCCCTTCCTCACTCCGTTCTGGGGGCACTCCTTTCGTGATGTTCTGGAATATACCAGGCAACCTCTGGCTCAGGTTTTTGCTCTTGCTTTTTCCCTCTCCTCGGAACCCGATTTGCCCAGATACCTGCGTGGCTCCCTCCCTCATTTCCTTGAGCTCTCTGCTGAAAAGTCACCTTCTCAATGCTATTTCCCCAACCAGCCTCTATAAAATAGTCCCCAACTCCCATACCCTTGCTCCTTCTCCCCTTTCCCCACCTGATTTCTCTCCATCATCATCTCACATTTTCAACCTTTACTTGCTTATTATCCGTCTCCCCCAGGACACCGCATGAAGGCAGGGACGGTGCCTGTCTTTGTCGTCTGGCTCATGGGGAGCCCTCAGTAAATACCAAATCAGCAGTGAATCAGGCAGTGAGTGAGTGCTCCAGGGCCCTGGCCTGCGTGCTCAGGGCCACTCACCCCACCTGCTGCAGGAAGGGTTGAGATGTGCAGCCAGGAGTGGCCAGCAGGGCGGCGCGGGCACCCTGGAGGGTGGGTGGTGCCTGGGGTCCAGCGCCTAGGTTGTGCTCTCTCTCAGGGAGCCCCGTTCTGAGTTGGGCCTGGGGCATTCAAGCGGAAAAGGACAAGACCTCAACTAGCTCCTGGTCTGTGAGAGGAGGCAGTGCCTCAAACAGCCTTTCTCGAGTTGAAGTCATTGCCACGACCGAGATGGGCATAGAGATGGGGGTGGGGGATTAAGGGAGTCTGAGGTGGGCTCCCACCGGACCCAGCCGGGCTGGAGGAGGGGCAGACGTGAGGGAAGGAAGATCGGGAGGGGAAAAGTTGCTTGCTTTTGCAGGGTAGAGCTCTGACAATGGAGCGTCAAGTGCCAGCTTGGGCTCTGCGTGGTGGAGAGTGAGGTGGGGGGTGGTGAGGGCCTTCCTTGCTTAGGAGCTTGGGCCTGAGCCTGTAAGTTGGTGGATTTCACACTTTTTAAAAAAGCAGCAAAGCTCTTCGTTCAAGTGGAATCTTATGCCAAGCCCAGAATGTAAAACTGAGTCACCCGAATCCACATGGAGCTTTCTCAGGTGGAACTGGGGAAGCCTTCCATTGGCTATCTTGTTTAAGTGTTCAGAATCCAGGCTGCCTGTGCTCCACCCCTTACTTCGCTTTCGGTTTTTTTTTTTTTTTTTCTGGCCTCCTGCCGGGGAGCCCACGCTCCCTGTTTATTTGAGGAGTCCATGCTGCCTGGCCAGCCCTAAACAGATGGATGGCCCCTGCTCCCTCCTTGTTCCCACCCTTGACACGTTGCTCAGCCTACTTACCTGGTGCACCAGGTTGTCTGGCTGGCATGGGCAGAGGGAAGCAGCCAGAGCGAGTGGGAGGGTTTGGAGCCAGAC
Source organism: Panthera leo (assembly GCF_018350215.1). Taxonomy (NCBI): domain Eukaryota; kingdom Metazoa; phylum Chordata; class Mammalia; order Carnivora; family Felidae; genus Panthera; species Panthera leo. Next base: position 31,476,016 of record NC_056686.1, read on the forward strand.
CAGGTAGGAGAGGACGAGGCTATGACTCATGAAACACCTTGTCCAGAAGACACTGCCTTCCACATCCTACTGGGACTGAGACCATTCACACTAGCTCAGGAAAACCTGGCATGTGAAGGCGGAGGACACTCCTGCCAGGCTCGGGAAGAATTTCGTGGCATCACGGAGGGAGGCGCACTCCAAATAGAGAAGGGGAGATGAGGTTCGGGAACAGCGGCCTCACGTCCATTTCTTTCTCTGCATCCCTGCCAACTTTGCTCTGTGGTTCTTAGTTCCATTCCCGAGAAAGATAACCTGACTGGCTGGACCCCGCCTACAGGGGGACCTTTCTTGGGTCCGTCTCCAGCTCTAGACGAATCCGTGGTGGCGAGGAGAGCGGCACGGAGCCATGTGGCCCCTCCAGGCCTGTGGTGGCTGTCAGAGCCGCCCCTGGGGCTGCCCATGTCCTTGTACATCCTGTGCATTGCCAAGGGGCCTGGCCGAGAAGACGTCAGTGGCACTGAAGTCCAGGCTCTGCTTAGGGCTGGGTCAGCCTGGAGCAGGGGATGCCTGTTTCTGGTGGGTCCATCCGGAGGGGTCAACTTTTTACAATTTTTCAGGCTAAAGGGGAACGCCTTTTTCTAATTGCTTCTCCAAGAGGGGCATTTTTTTCATATTTTGTACTATGTGCTGGCGGCCGCCGTCCCTCCAGGGACACCCTCAAAGAATCTGGAACTGAGCTGAGGGCTCAGCCCTCTCCCCTCCACCCCACTCTGGAAAATGCTAAGGCTGGAGGGGGTGGCCCCCTTCGCTGAGTGTCCCCCAACTTCATGTTATGGACAGGGAAACTGAGGCTCCACTGAGACCTCATCCCTAAGCCTGAGCCCCCAGCATAGGCCTCCGGCCCAGAGAAGCAGCAGCCGCAGCCGCAGCCCTGGTGTGGGGCCCTGGGTCACGTGCTTTTGCTCCCTTTGCCATATTTAGAATCGCTGGATCAGGGGAAACTTCTCGTCCCAGCCCCTGAGGATTCTTGGAAAGAGCCTCGCTCTGAGGCCTGGCTGACTGCCCCTCCCCTCTATCCCCCTGCAAGAGAGAGTAAGAGCCTGCTCTCCCCAGAGGAGCCCAGGGCCCTCCAGACCACACTGCACCCCTGTGTCAGGGGGAGCCTGTCAGGTTGGGCTGAGGTCCCTCCTTCACTATCAACTCTGGTTTGGGGTTTAAGAAGCCCTTTCCGGCTGGAAGGTGGTGGGGTTATGGCCTCTGTCCTCCAGGAACCTTGGCTGAATGGGGACAGACTGGCCCTAGCTGTCCCCAGGGGGAAGACAGAAGCTCGCCTTTGGGGTCCTGGTCTGGGAGGTGAGGAAGGGGTCACATACTCTCAAGGCCAGATGTAGAAATGAGGGAGCCAGCTGGTGGCCAAGCAGGCAACAGACCCTGGTAGAGGTGTCTGGGAGGAGGGACACTGGAGAGAAGGAAGGAGGCCCAGGAGGAAGGAAGGGGCACGGCCTGGTTCTGCATTTACTGTAGCCTGATTGGAGGCTGGGGCGTCCCCTCATCCCACTTGGCTGCTTCCTCCCTCAGGAGCACCAAGCCTTGAAAACAAAACCAGAGGGGGCACCTGGCAGGCTCAACCGTTGGGCATGTGACTTGTGATCTTGGGGACACGAGTTTGAGTCCCTCATTGGGCGTAGAGATTACTTCAAGGGGTAAAAATTAAACAACAACAACAACAAAAACTCCCAAAACAAACCAAACCCAAAATGCACGTGTGGGGCACCTGTGATGTTCTGGCTCTTTTCTCCCATGCTGACTGCAGGGAATAATGGTCCTATGTTCCCACGGGGACCCCTCTCCGGGGCCTGGTCAGTTCCCTCCACACCAGCTGTTCAAATGCTCCCCACCTCCCCCAGGAAGGAGGCCTGACTCCTCTGTCACAGAGGAAGTGAAGTCAAAGCCCCCAGGGAGCTCTCCGGCTTCCTTGGCCCCCCAACCTCAGGTTCCACCTAGCCCCTCCTCCTTGCTGCCTGTCCCAAGCTGGCTGGGGGCGGGGCTGGGGGGTGGGAGGGTCCCTTCTGCTCAGCACCCGCCCTGCCTGGCCTGGATCCGGGCCTCCCTGCTGTCCTGGGGACTTCATTCCATCGATCACTCCCTCTCTCTCCCCCATCTTCATCTTCTCCCTCTCTCTTGGCTCCTTCCACTCTGGCTCTTGAATCTTAAAATAAAAAACAAAGCCCAGTCCCAGTGCTCTGCGTCCTTCTCCGGCTCCTGTCTGCCTCTACTCTGTGCCGTCAGGCTTCTTTAGCCATCCGTACGCCCTCTGTTGCCTCTTTATCGCTGCCCCTCTCCCTTTCTCATCCCACCTGGGCCTGTGCCAGGCCTCCCCTTGGTCTCCGCTGCCCTTGCCAAGGTGCCCAGGGACCGGCTTGTCACCAAATCCAGTGGACGTTTTTCAGGCCTTATCTTGCCTGACCTCTTGACAGCATTTGACGCTGGCTTTCGCTCCCTCCTTGAAACCCTCTTGCTCGGCATCCTTGCTGCTTCTTCTGGTTTCCCTCCCATCTCGCCGCCGGCAGCTCCTTCCGAGTCTGGGTGGAGTGTGTCACCTCCCTCTGCGCCTCTGGGGTCCCATTGGGTCGTTCTCCAAATGTGCCGCGTGCTCTCCGAACTCTCTCGGCCACTCCCGTGGCCTCTACCCCGATGTACCCCGCGTCGGCACTTCCGGCTTCGGTCTCTCTTCATGCCCGTGACCGTTTGCCCGGTGCGCCGCAGCCCTGTCAGTCTCCACGTGTCCCAAATGGAGCTCATCGCCCCCAGCTGCCCCTCCAGCAGGGTCTCTCGTGTCTGCTCACTCACGGCACCTTCACCCACCAGGTGCCCGCACCAGAAGTATGAGAGTCATTCTCCCTCCTTTGTCCCCATTTCCAAATAATCACCAAATCCTCCTCCCTGAAACCTCCATCCATCCCCTTCTCTTTGGTGCTGTCCCCTTCATCCCTCATCTGAATTATTGTGGAACTTTCTACCTGCTTTTCCCCATCGGTCTCCCTGCCTCCGGTCCATGCTCCACACTACCCCTGAGTGGTAGTCCTGGAGCACGTAGCATACCACGTCATTCCTCCCTCGAAACTCTCCAATGGCTCCCCCTTGCCTTGAGGATAGCATTCGTAATGTCTTAGGGTGCCCCTCGCGGCACCCACTGGATCTGGCCCTCTGGTTTCTCCACTGCCCCTTCACTTCAGCCCCGAGTCATCCAGAACTGCTGACCACCGGGGGCTGTCTGTAGGCCCCCACGTTTCGGGTGCCTGCACATATCCTGCTTGCCCTGCTGGAGGCACTGGCCATCACCCTCTCCGTGTCTTCACTGATCCCTCCACATTGGCTCTATGGAAGCTGTCTTAGGGCTCCCCCCCCCAACCCCCTTGGCAAACTGTTATCCCCTTGTCCATCCTATCACTGCTTTGCGATAGTTGTTAATTTCTTGGAGCGGGGGGAGGTCTGGGTTATTCATTTCTGGCTTTGCAATCAACCTGGCTGAGTATGGATGGCAAAGAACATTTCTTAAGTGAACGCGGCTCAGAGGTTAGGAGATAACCCCTTCTCTGCGGGTTAGAAACCAAACCCCCAACTCCTATCCCCACCTCTTCAGCCTCCAAGCATCTGTCTCTCCGGGGACATCCCCAGAGAATCTGGAACTGAGCTCATGGCTGACCCTCTCCCTTCTACCCCTCTGCTGGAGAGTCTTAAGGCTGACACCCCCCACTTCATGTTATAGATGGGGAAACTGAGGCCCAGAGAGGTAGTATGGCTTGGGGGTCCAGGTGGACTTGGGTTTAGGTCCTGGCCTTATGACTTTTGGACAATCTAGTATGCCTTTCTTTTTCTCCTTTTAAATAACTGCTTTATTGAGCTATAATTCACATACCATAAAATCCCCCCTTATAATTCGGTGTTTTTTAGTATACTTAGAGTTGGGCAGCCATCATAGAGTATCCTTCTGAGCCTATGCTTTCTCACCGATAAGCCTTGGGTAACTTTGACGCTGCTCTCACAGGGTTGTTGTGAGAAGTAATTAAAAATAAGCATGGAGGGGGCTTGGCCCAGTGTTTGGGGGTCACACGGTGAATTGGGGGCGAAGCTGATGTTGGCATGAGACCCACCTCCCCAGTAGGGCTTTCCTTGCTACCTCTGCCCCGTGGCTGTTTCTGGGCAGTGATTTCAAGAAGGTGGTGGGGGGAGAGTGAGGCGGGGAAGGCAATAATGGCAGTTGTTTAAAAAGCCGTGAGTTGGCTAATAATTGAGTCAGCCACAGGCAGGCCTATCAGCTGAGCCAGTGATTCTCAAAGTATGGTTCCCGGAGGAACAGCATTAGCATCACCAGGGAACTTTGTAGACACGCAAATTCTCCGGTCCCGCCTCATACTTACATTCTAGGAGTGAAGCCCAGAAGTCAGTACCTTAACAAGTCCTCTGGGTGATTCTGACACCAGCTGTAGTTCGAGAACCACAGATCTAAGCAAACCAGCTACCTATTCAGTCCCTAATCTCCTCACTGCCTTCCTGAATGAGCGGGATAGTCACAGCATGGGGGTGGAGGTGTGGAAGGGTTGTGATGAGTCTCAGGATAAGCCCAGCCAGGGAGAACCAGCCAGGCAGCACCCACCTGTCCCGGCACTGCCTCCTGGGCCGGGCAAGAGAGGACACGGGCCCCAAACTGCAGCCAGACATGATGGGCAAAAGTGTTCCAGAAAGCGGCAGTCTGACCTCTCTGTTGGGGCAATTGTAGATGGCCCAAGCCAGCCAGCTCCTGCATACTACCTATAATTCTAGAGAGAGAGAAATTGGAGCCCCACAGGGGGCCAGAGGCAATCCTTAGTCCTTATTTGTTGCATGAATGAAGCCACATGGTGGTTCTGGCATTCACAACCAGACCCTGGCTTATTACAGCTCCTTCTCTCTGTCTCCTCTCTGCCTAAGCTCCAGACACTGGTCTCCCTTCTGCTGTCCCAAGAGTGGGTGTCTGTGTGAGGACCCCTCAGGAGGGCCAAGGTAGCCTGAGGGATCACACTGATTCACTGATTTGGAACAAGTCTATCCCTCCTTCCTGAGCCCCATTTCTTCATCTGGAAGATGGGGGTAATTATTCAGGTGCCTGGGACACAAGATGTTCTTTATCAGATTTAATGTATCTGTTCCACTGTATTGAGCATCTGGGGTGGAGAAACTCTCAACCAGTGTATAAAGGCAGGGGAAGTGAAGTTCAGGGGCTTTTTAAACAGTTTACCACATGGAGCTGGTCAAGGTCAGAGACCTGCCTTCTCTTCCCTTCTCAGGAAGGGCGCTGGGGGAGTCCAACAGGTCAGGGATGGATGTGCTTAGAGCTCTGGGAGCCTTCTCAGTGGGTACAAATTGGGGGCTTTGGTGACATGGTGCTTTAATGTTTGTTTCATGTGAATTTCTGCTATTCATTTACTCAGTCTATGAAAAATAAATAAAGCAGAGCAAAGAGAGAGAGAGTGGGGATGGGGCTATTATTCTGGAGAGGGGGTGGTTAGGGAAGGCCTCTCGGAGGAAGTGATGTTTGAACGGAGACCTGGATGAGTAAAGGAGCAATAAATAGGCAGAGGAAGCAACAAAGGAAGTGCAAAGCCTGGAGGTGGCAATGGGTTTGGTGTTCCAGGAATGGCATGGAGGTCGGGGTCATCGGAGCAAAGTGATGGAGGCGGGGGAGGGGAGGAGATGAAGTCTGAGAGGTGGGGTGGGGGCCAGAGCTCACGGGGCCTTGCTGCACATGCTGAGGAGTTTAACGTTCGCTCTCAAATGTGATGGGAATTTGGAAGTCAGGGGAGAGTTGGAGGAGAGTGATGGCGTCCAACTTTGCATTGTAGGAAGATCACGCCAGCTTTTTTGGAGAGAGTGGGTCACGGCTGGGCCAGAGTGGAGGCAGGGAGGCCAATCAGAGACGAGGCGGTGGCGGCTTGGTCAGGATGGTGAGCTGTGGACTGTGCAGGGATTTATTCTGAAGGTAGAGCCAATAGAAATTGCTGAAGGGCAGGATGTGGAGGGTGAGGGAAAGGGAAAATCAAAGGCAACTCTTAGATACTTGGCCCGAGCCCCTGGGCGGCAGGTGGTGCCATTTACTGGGATGGGGAGACCGGAGGGAAACAAGATTTGAGGGCAAATGGAGTTTGGTTTTGAACATGTTTGGTTTGAGAGGCCACCAGACATCTGAGAAGAGATGCTGAGTAGACAGCTGGACATGTGAGCTGGACTCCTGGGGAGAGGCTGCCACGCCCTGTCACCTGCCAAACGGCAGAAGCGATTATGGTAAAGAGGTGGGGGCAGGATTGAAGGTGGCTCTTTCTCTGTACTTTTAAGGAAATGCATTTTAAAATTCCCATTAGTTTGTTATCACCCCTGTTTATTCTAACAAAATATGAGGAAATGCAGAGGAGCAAAAATGTAAAACAAAAGCCAAATCGCTCTTAATCTTGCCACCCAGAGATAAGCCCTTCTGACTCTTGGTATGAATATTAAAAATATCTATATTTTATTTTTTAATGTTTATGTATTTATTTTGAGAGAGAAAGAGTGCGTGTGCATGGGGGAGGGGCAGAAAGAGAGAACCCAAGCAGGGATTCCCCCCCCCCGATTTAAAAACTATATTTTTAATGTTTATTATTTATTTTTGAGAGAGAGACAGAGACAGAGACAGAGACAGAGTGTGAGCAGGGGAGGGGCAGAGAGAGAGGGAGACAAAGAATCCGAAACAGCTCCAGGCTCCGAACTGTCAGCACAGAGCCAGACGCAGGGCTCGAACCCACAAACCGCAGCGTGAGATGATGGCCTGAGCTGAAGTCGGAAGCTTAAACGACTGAGCCACCCAGGCGCCACCCTCTTTAAAAAAATTTTTTTACCCTCCCCCCCCATTTTCAAAATATAGGTATTTGGGGGGCACCTGGGTGGCTCTGTCAGTTGGACGTCTGACTCTTGATTTTGGCTCAGGTCATGATCTCACAGTTCATGAGCTCAAGCCCTGCATCCAGCTCTGTGCTGACAGCGTGGAGCCTGCTTGGGATTCTCTCTCCTTCTCTCTCTGCGCCTTCCCTGCTCACACTCTCTCTCTCAACATAAATAAATAAACATTAAAAAAAAGTAAAAATTGGGATCAGGTTTTATGATCTGCTTCTTTCATTTAGCCTGTTGTGATGTGTCCATTTTATAGACATAGAAAGAACAGTGTTGGGAAAAATAAATTCCTGAAAGCCTCAGCAGGAAGCCCCTAGCGTGGTCCACTCACCCGTGGATCTGACATCAACTGAGCACTGGGACGGAAGGATTTCTGTCCAGGGCTGGGGTGAAGACCCATCAAGATTTGGCTGCAGCCCTTCCCAGGGGAGGGGGTTGAATGAGATGACCTCAGCAGGGCGTTGCGGGGGCAGGCCCTCTGCCCCCGAGCCCTGGGTCAGCGGCCTTCCCCCCTCCCTGGGGGATGTGGTTTTCTGTGGTTAATTATTGAACGTGAGGAGTGGGTGCTCTCCCCGCTCCTCTCCCTGTGCCTTCTGTCTTCGCTGACTCAGCTCTCGCCTGGAACTGGCCAAGGAAGCCTCCTTCTCACTCATTCATTCAAAACCCTTTGCTGACATCTGCCACCTGCCTCCTCTACCCAAGGGCATGTGCTGGGATGCAGCCCTAAGCCTGCCCTCCAAGCAGCCTGTCCAGGGAGGTAGAGCCATGCCCTTCACGGGTCTATCTCCCCATCAGCTTCCACCGTACAGATGTGGAGACTGGCTCAGGGAAGGTAGGGGACTGTATAAGCCGGATCAGGATTTGAACCCAGGTCTCTCTGACCCTGAGCCCATGCCCCTGGCACCGTGAAACACAAATGAAGCCATATGGAAAGTGACGTGGGCCACATACACGCGGGCAAGCACGGGGAAGGGGCGATCTGAAGAGGGAACAGTGAGGCGGAGGGCATCCCCGAGGCTTCCCAGAGCCGAGGGTGAGCAGAGACTCAGCAGGCTCCGACTCTGGGGTGTTTCAGGCAGGATGCCCTGCCAGCCGTCCCAGGCGGGGAGACGCTGGGAACACTTGGGGAACGCTGTGGGTCAGTTCATAAGGGATGTGTTTCCAGAGAAGCCCGTTCCCCCGGAGTCTCTTCCAGGGCACATGTGTGTCCGGCACATCCCCCTCCCAAAGAGCAGCGCTTCTGGGAGTCCAGATTCCTTGTGCTGCCTCTGCACGTATTCACGTACTGTCTGAGGCCTCCAGCCTCCCTCCTCATGCCCTTTCCCCCTCTTCCCGTCCACTGGGAAGTGGGGGACCCTGGCTCTAATCTCAACTCTGTCCTGGACATAGTGAGTGACCTTGGGTGAATCCCTTTCCCTGTCTGGGCCTCAGTTTCCTCATGTGTGTGGTTGGGGTTGTGGGAAGTGTTGGCTGAGCTGGCATATAAAGTTCTTCCCTTTTCTAAACGTCTCTCTCTGGGCTTCCCACAGCCCTCAGGGGAGTTCCAGGCCTCCATGGCATGGCTCCATGAGGCCTGATTCCCCTCCCTACCCCACTCTGAATCCTTCCCTCCTTCCCTGTCCTCCTTAGTCCCCTTTCCTTTCATAGTTGTCTCATTATTATTAATTCCCTAAGAGCCCACGAAGGCAGAGGCAATTGTCCCCATTCTGCAAATGGAGCGATGCTCCTGCCAACCTTGGAGTTCAGAGGGAGCAGAGACCCCTCCCTCAGCTGCCGACCGTGCCTGGCCCCCCAGCTGACCTCTGAGATACTTAAGACAGTCTTAAAACCGAGGGCACCACTTGCAAATGGCTGAGCCTGGAGGCGCTTCCTGACTGTGGGAGCTTGAGCTGGTGTGTTTCCACCACCAGCCCAGACAGACCTGCCGCCCCCCAGAGGAATGACCACCTCCCCAGGCTGCAGCCCCCGCATTGAAGGGAACTGAGAGGCCTGTAAGGTGTCTGTGAGCTCAGTAGCCCAGACCTTGGGGCTTTTCCCTTTGGTGTCCAGCACAGAACCACAACTCCAGGGAACCCTCATTCTGATTCTGCCTTCCAGATAATTCTTCCCAAATCCTCCTGCGACCCCGCAGCCCCCTGCCAGAGGCTCCTCGGCTGTCCTGTCCATGCAGCATTCTAACCCTCTCCATGCTGCTATTGCAGATTTTTGCTGGTCTTCAGCTGCCTGGTGCTGTCCGTGCTGTCCACAATTCAGGAGCACCAGGAACTTGCCAACGAATGTCTCCTCATCTTGGTGAGTGCCAGAGTCCGGGTCTGAGCGAGGCTGTGTAAGGTAGCACCGTGGGGTTCAGGGTAGAGGGACAGAGAGGCTTCTCCTACTGTGGCTCAGAGAGTGGCTTGCTATGCTGTGTTCCCTGAGTTGATGGCTGCCCCTCTCTGGACTTCATCTTCTGCTTTAGAGCAAGTGTTGAGGGACCTCCTGCCGCTTAGCCAGGGCTGATGTTGGGCTCAGAGAAGAGGTTGAAAAAGCCCTACTCCTTCTCAGGACCCAAACTGCTAAGTCAACCCCTGGTGTGATTTTTTTTTTTTTTCTCTCTCTCTCTCTCTAAACAGAAGCACCTTGGAAGTGGACAGCTGACAGATAGCCACCCCTTAGGTCACCCAGTCAGGGTTACTGAGTCTGGGATAGCTGGGAGGGGGAGGGCAGACTGAAGCTCAGAAAAAGCCAGACAGCTGGTGGACAGGAAATGGAAGACAGACTGGGGCTTTCAGTCTGTGGAAGGCGCCACGTGCCTTCTGGAATTCTCCTCGGGTCCAGCCAGGTGTAAGAACGTCCAGCAGAGGTGGTCTGAGGAAATCCTGGTACCCCTAACCCGAGGACTCCGGGCTGGGCCGGTGCTGTGTGACCTGGGCCCTCGCTCCTGGAGGCCGGAGACGAGAACTCAGGCCCCTGGTCCCGCAGGAATTCGTGATGATCGTGGTGTTTGGCCTGGAGTACATCATCCGCGTGTGGTCCGCGGGATGCTGCTGCCGCTACCGAGGATGGCAGGGCCGCTTCCGCTTTGCCAGAAAACCCTTCTGTGTCATCGGTAACAAGGCCTGCCCTGCCCGCGCCTGACCCCTGACCCCAAGCCTCAGGGTTGACGCCCTGATGCCACCCCTGACCCAGACCCTCGCTGCTGACAGAGATTCCACGACCCTCCCGACCCTTCCCTCCACGCCTCCCACCACGGTCCTCCCCCCTCCCTCCCCCCCCCCAGCCCCAGGATCGCCCCCCCCCCCCCGCCCTCCCCTCCCCCGCTCTCCCCCGCAGACAGCCCCAGGATCCCCACCGCGGGTCCTGATGCACGGTGGCTTGGTGAGCTCGCCTGTCCCGCCCCTGCAGACTTCATCGTGTTCGTGGCCTCGGTGGCCGTCATCGCCGCGGGCACGCAGGGCAACATCTTCGCCACGTCTGCGCTGCGCAGCATGCGCTTCCTGCAGATCCTCCGCATGGTGCGCATGGACCGCCGCGGCGGCACCTGGAAGCTGCTGGGCTCCGTGGTCTACGCGCACAGCAAGGTGCGCCGGCGGGACGGCTCCCGGGGCCGAGGTGGGGGGTGGGGCAGGACCCGAGTCCAGCCCCAGGGTTGGGGAGACTGTGGGCCCGGCGGGGGGCCAGGCCACAGGGGCCGATCTCTGAGGCCGGACAAGGGCCAGTCTGCAGGGGGAGGGCAGGTGCAGGCCAGGAGGAGGGGCTTGAGGGGTAAGGGGTTGAGGGGCTCAGTCGGAAGCTTCTGGGTTAGGTGAGTCTGTGTGCACAGCAAAGTGGGGAGCTGGGGCGGGTGGGGGGGACGACTGGATGTTGGGGTGTGTGGGGCGTTGAGGGGCGGTGGGCCTGGGGACTGAAGTCGGAACCTGGAACCTGGGGGGGGGGGTCAAGGGCGGGGCCGGGGGCGTACCCTGAGGTCGGGAAGGCGGGGCAGGGTCTCCCCGGAAGGAGGAGCTGGGAAAGAAAGATGGGCAGCCGCCCCCAGGCAACTCGAAGCGGTGGGGCGCCTTTATCCCCCCTCCAGAAGGCCTCTCGGGGTCATTCTGGGAACCTCCCACCTGCCCCCCTCTCCCAGGTACGCACAGTATTAGGCGCTTCCTTACACCCCTCTGGCTCGGCCCTCCTGACGTTTTCATCTTTGCTGTCACCGCAGGAGCTGATCACCGCCTGGTACATCGGATTCCTGGTGCTCATCTTTGCCTCCTTCCTGGTCTATCTGGCCGAGAAGGACGCCAACTCTGACTTCTCCTCCTACGCCGACTCGCTCTGGTGGGGGACGGTGCGTGAGGGTCTGTGCAGGGCTGCCCTTCTCCCTGGGACCCTCCCCTGCGTGACCATTGTGACCCTGACTCAAGGTTGAGCGGGCCTGTCTCTGTCCTCTCTGCTAAGGCTGGGACCCCCTGTGACCAGCCCCTGTGTTAGCCCCCATCCTGCCCCAGTAAATCTGCTTGTGCTTCATGTAGTTCCCCACCAAGCCCTTGTGACCTTACCCCTGACCAGCATGGTGGAGTGATGGGGAGGGATCCATCTATGCCCCTAACCAGCCCCTGTGAGTGACCACAGGGCACCGCCCTCATGATCAGGCTCCCACCTGCCTGTGTCCCAACAAGCTCTTGTGGGTGGCTCCCGAGACCAGCCCTGAGGGTAAACTGTTTGTGTCCCCAGATCACACTGACAACCATTGGCTATGGTGACAAGACACCGCACACGTGGCTGGGCAGGGTCCTGGCTGCCGGCTTCGCCTTACTAGGCATCTCCTTCTTTGCCTTGCCTGCCGTGAGTCGCCATCCATTTAGGATCTCCCATCCCGGGGGAGAGAGGTCCTGGGGGCAGAGCCTGCCAAGCCCCTAGCCCCCATTTGCATGGATGGGAAAGGGACATCTCAGATGGGCAGTGATGGAGACCTTCTCTGCCTTTTGCTGTCCCCCCCACACCCCCCCCCAACCACGCCTATTCCCCTAGGGCATCCTTGGCTCTGGCTTTGCCCTGAAGGTGCAGGAGCAGCACCGGCAGAAGCACTTCGAGAAGAGGAGGATGCCTGCAGCTAACCTCATCCAGGTACAAGACGCCAAGGAAGCATGAAATGAACTGGTGTATCAACTCTGTGTGTTGACCCACGCGTCCCAGTTTCGCAATTGTGGCTCCACGTTGAGGCTCAGAGAGCAGATGTGACTCTTCTGGGGTCATGTGCCAAGTCAGAGGCAGAGCTGGGATGCTAACTGGGACTGCTAGAAACTTCTCTTGCTCCCTGGGCTCAGTTCAGGACTCACCAGAGCTGCCCCACTGTCCAGCTCCAGCCCCAACTCTACATGGCCTGCATTGGAATGGGGCCTAGGGCCTCTTGTCCTGCCACCCAAAGGTGCAGTCATCAGTAAGCTCATTCCACAAGCACTCACACAAATGAATGTTGTAGCTATAAACTGAGATTAAACACTTTGAAAGAAAGAAATTGTTCTCTGAAGAGTGTTTAACAGGGTCCTGGCCTGATCTGACCTTGAGGGGGAACTCAGGGATGATGACCCTGGGAAATGGACACTCGAGTTGAGAGATGGAGGACCGATAGGAGTCAACTAGGTGTAGAGGTAAAGGGGGGAGCATTCAGGGTAAGGGAACAGCATGTGCAAAGGCCCTGTGGTGGAGGGGAACATGGTGTGTTTGGTGAACTGGAAGGAAGCTAGGGAGGCTGGAACAGAAAGCTCAAGGAGGAAGGGTTTGGGGAAGTGGGTGAGGGCCAGACCCGAAGGCCACGGGGAGGAGTTTCCCATTTTCCCATTTTCCCATTTTCTTAAGAGCAGGGAGGAACCACTGACAGGTATAAAGCAGGAGTGGGTGACATGATCAGATTTGTGTTTTGAAAATAGGTGAATGGATTGGAGGGTGACCCAGGTGTGTGTGTGAGATGATAAGAGGCTCTGGCCACAGTGTGGGCAAGGCAGGGCGCCGGGTGACCTGACTGGCATAGCAACAGACGAGATGGGGAGAAGTGGGCCGATTCTGCATAGTTCGGAGGTGAAGTTAGCGGCATCGGGAGTGAGGAAGAGAGTGAGGGACATGTGTGGGGGGTGACTTCCAGGTTTTTGGCTTGCCCAACTGGATGATCGATCGCCTTCCTCCCTCGAGGGGGGACCAGATCTGAGACACGAGGAATGTGAGCTTGGCTGGAGCACGTGGAGTCTGGGGGGCCTCAGCCCCTGAGCAGTGATGTTGACGAGGCAGCTGCATATGCGGGTCTGCGGCTGAGAGGAGAGGGGTGTGCTGGGCAGAGAAGGCTTGGAGCCGTTGCACCTGGATAGTAATGAAGCCCAGGGCACGGATGAGTTCACCCCGCAGGGAGAGGAAAGACGGAGGAGACAAGATGGTCCAGAATGCTTAGGAACCCCAGCAGTTAGTGACAGGGCCCGCAGAGTTGAGCCAGTCAAGGAGACAGAGGAGGAACAGCCAGAGGGGTGGGAAGAAAACCAAGGAGCGTGTGGTCTCAGTTTCCCCCACTGTGCTGCGGCATTCTGATAGGGCATGGGCTGAGGCAAGGGCTCCAATTTTATATGAGTCTGTGACTCAGCCCTGGCTTCTCTCGAGTCAGGGTGTGTGCAAGAGAAGCCCCTGCGGGAAGTAGTTCAGGGAATACTGGCACATCCCAGCTTGGCCTTCTCCCAGCATGCCACCCTCGCACTCCCTAATCCAAGTCTGACTCACCCCCACTTATCTCTCCTCCCCAGGGTGGGAGCCCCTCCCCATCCCTGCTATCTCCAGCCACCAGCCCAGCCTTTCCTTCTCGGCGTCCCTTGGGGCATAATGGCCGTTGTCCCCTGCGAGCTGGCCTTCCAAGGGGCATTGTAGGGGCAGGCGGCTGGCACTGTCCAGGCCAAGAGACAGCTGGTATTGTGGTGCCCATAATTAATGAGACAGCTCTGGCAGCTGCTCCCCAGCTCAAGCCAGGGGCCTAGGCAAGCAGGAAGTAAAAATATTCCTGTCCTAGGAGGGTGCCTGGCCAGTGAGGTCAGCAGTGGGCAGTCCCTTAAGGACAAGAGGCACCCGAAGTGGTGGGGGGGGGGGCATCCAGGGCTCAGTTGTGCTCTGTCCATGCCTCCCTGCCCTCCCTAATCACCCCACTCACAGTCTCTCCTTGGCTCTTCTCGTTACCTGGAGGGAGAGGGACAGTCCTTCCTCTTGTCCAGCCCTCATCCCTCCCGCTGCAGAGGAAATCCTGCAAATCTGTGGATGCTGAGGGGTTGGTAGGTGATGCTCTGATGCTCTTTCCTTCCCTCTTCAACCCCATGGGCAGGGACAGGCAGCTGCAAAAGATGGGGTGGACTTATTAGTAGTAATTATAATTCACGCGGTCAGTATTTATTCCCCTAACGTTTGCAGAGCACCTACTATGTGCTAAAGGATACAGCAGTGATCAAGACATGGCTTAGGGTCTAGGGGGAGAGGAAGACATTAATCAAATACACAATGAATGGAGATTTACTAGCTGTGGTTGGGGGAGGTACCAGGAGCGTTCAACAGGGGAACCCTGTGTTAAGTGTCTTCCATGTGCCAGGCACTGCACTTGGCATTTAATACACATTTGCCCTTTTAATCCTTATGATACCCTGTTAGGTAGGTAGTATTACATCCGGCTTACAGATGAGGAGACAGGGGCTCTGCAGCTTCCCTTAATTTGTCCAGGCTAGTAAGGGGCGAAGCTGGGACTGGAAACCCATGTCTGCCTTACAAAACCCCAGCTCTTCCCTTAGACCCCTGGCTCGGATGCCCACCTGATCCCTACCTTGCGGAAGTCTGTCTGGTCCTGCTGATGGCTATGGAATTGAAGCTGGCCTCTGGCTCTGAGTGCCCTTCAGCCGACCCAAGGACTGGGTTCCTTCTGAGGGGCTCAGAGGCTTACCTGATGCTTTGTCCCCCTCCCCCTCCCCCTTCCTCTCCCTCATTCGACCAGGCTGCGTGGCGCCTGTACTCCACCGACACGAGCCGGGCCTACCTGACGGCCACCTGGTACTACTATGACAGTATCCTCCCATCCTTCAGGTAGGCCCTGCCTTCCGGGGGGTGGGGGGGCGGGCGGAATGGGCAGGCGTGGGCTGGTGGTAACACCCCTTGGGGACAAGTGGCTGGGACTCAGCCCTGGAGGGTGGGGAAGGGGTGATGGCTCCCGGAGGCGTTATCGGGCTGGCTCTGCAAATCCTATGTAACGCAGAGCCCGGAGTGTCCTCTCTCCCGCCCTGTTCTGCCCCAGGAAGGCGGTGGGCACTGGGCATGGGGTGGAGCCCTGCCCCATGGGGCTGCACCCCGGTTTCTGGAGAGCTGGCCGTCCGTAGGCTGACCCACAGGGCTGCCGTTCAGGGCGGTGGGCAGCCAGCTCATCTCCCCTCCGAGCTGAGGGTAGGGTTATTCCTTACCAGCCTGGCATACTGCAGCCGGGTAGAGCAAGTGTGGGAGGGGCAAGAACGCGTGTGCCAGAGTTGGGTTCACGGACACACCCCAGCACCCGTGTGTGTGAACGTGACCCTATTTTTACTGGCCCTAGCACCCGGAAGTGGGTTCGTCCCACTGGCCCAGGCCAGGGTAGGACTGCCCCCGGGGGTGGCTCCACGAAGAGGATTATTAATAGCCATCTCCGAGGTTTGTGTGGCCAGGTGCCTGGCCAGGCCCTTGGGCAGGAATGGAGACCACAGAGTGTGGCTCAGTCCCGCGGGCAAGCGGGGATCTAGCACGAGGCTGGGCTAGGCTGCTGTGCTCAGCGCTTCTGCGCACAGGTCTTTTTCCTGATTAGTTCTCCAAGAGCAGCTCTTGCGTGATTCCACTCACCCCTACACCTGGCTCCCCCTCCCTGCTCCCTCCTGCCTCCAGGGGCTTCCTAGGGGAGGAACAGGAGACAAGGGGCTGGGAAGGGGGGCTCCACTTGACAGACGCAAGCTCCTACCTCAGAGACAGGGGTTGTAGAAGGAGCCTCCCTTTCCAGGGGTAGACTTGGGGAGTGGGGCAGGGGCTGGTTTGTTAGAAGTATGGTGTATGTGAGGCGGAGGGAAGATTTGGGGATAGTGTTGGGCCCTCCAGTAGGAGGAACAGAGCTTGGTATGGAGATTCTAGGTCCATGGGCCTGCTGCTCCTTGGAGCTCAGTTTCCCCATCCATACAATGGGAAGGCAGAGGGGAGATATCCTCCTTGGGTTATGGAACCAGGAAATGGCCTGGAGGCTTAGGAAGAAGCTGAGCCCCAATCTGGTCTCCAAGAACCCAGTGGCAGGAGTGGATGCTGCAGGAGTGGGAAGCCGGGCTAGCTACCCAATCAAGTCTCTCTCCTGCGCCTCAGTTTCCCCCTAAGATCCCATTGGATCTGGAGGGTGAGGATTTCAGGGCTGCCGCTGGCCTCCAGGGAGGCACAGTTTCACGTCTGGGCACTCTGCTTGATGAGCAGAGAGGAGGCTGGATTTGAGCTCCCACTTGCCACCTTCTGAGGGTGCCCTCAAGTTGTGCCCCGCCTGCAAAACCGTACCCAGCAGCCCTGAGGATTTCCCAAGAACTGTGTGCAGAAAAGGAGGGAGGAAGGCTCGTCTCTCCCACCTGCGACCCTGCCTATTCTGGCTTGGGGTGTTTGGTGAGCACCTCTAGAGGCAGAGGCTGGCAGGATCTGAGCTCTGGAGCTCGTTGCCCACCAGGTGAGCGGGTGGTGCCACGGCCCTGCCTGCCGCTGATGGCGCCCTCTCCTGCAGAGAGCTGGCCCTCTTGTTTGAGCACGTGCAACGGGCCCGCAACGGGGGCCTACGGCCCCTGGAGGTGCGGCGGGCGCCGGTACCCGATGGAGCACCCTCCCGTTACCCGCCCGTTGCCACCTGCCACCGGCCGGGCAGCGCCTCCTTCTGCCCTGGGGAAAGGTAGGGGCCCCCCGGGGCCGCCACCTCCTCTTGCTTCTCCTCCTCCTCTTCCATTCGTTGTCTCATCCTCTCTCAGACCTGCCTGCAGCCACCATATGGGTGTCTGGGCCTGTTCCGGGGACTCCCCGGCTTTGTCATGAGGCCTGGGTAGTTGTCGTCGGATGGCCTGACAGGTACAGACGGAAAGCCTCCCTGCAGAGGCCAGGCTGGACTCACCTGTTTGTCACCTGGGGCTCTAAGGGTCTGAGTGGGGGAGCTATCCGCACTGTCCTTTCCCAGCACCTCCTCCATTCATTCCATTGTCCTCTTTCTTTCTCTGTTTCCGCGTCCCCCTCACTCTTCCATCCCTGCACCCCCATCCCTCCTGGGCAGCTGGAGAGAGGAGGAGGCCGCTGGCCACAGGTGCTTACGGCTCAGGTAATCGTGGGCACCATTCTGGGGCATGAGGGCAGGGAACCCCCTCCCCCAGCATGTTCCTCTAGAAGGGGCTTGCCCCTGAACTTGCCTCTCGGGAGTGAGGAGCCAGCTGGAGAGAGAGCTCTGTGCCTAAGAACCGCTCTAGGACCTACGTAAACTCAACCAATGACTAATGCTCTTGTCTTGTGCAACCCTTGTCCACAGCTTGGCTAATCCCAGAGGGTCCTCTTGGGATGCTCCCATAATGCCTTTCTTCCTTACTGAGGGACATTTTGCTGCTCGTAACCTTCTCTTTCCCCTTAACCTGTCTCTCCTGGAGCTTTTGCATCCTGAAAGAAGAACAAAGAAAGAACGATGCTTACCCCCACATAAATGTTCAAAAGAGTGGAGTTTCAGGCATTTTTGGATAAGGGAAGCTCACTAACTCACAGTATGGGAAAGTGGCCGCTCCCATAGAAGTGTAGCTTTGAGGTCAAGGATTCAATCCCCCCTCATTCCTCCCCTGACCCCTCCCCATCTCTTTCTTTTGTTTCATCTTCACACATCATCCCTGATCAGCCAGGTAGACATCTGGGCGTTGAGACTCAGTTGTGATTCTGAGGCCAGGACCCAGAACAAGGGAGGGGAGAAGAGACCAGCCATTCAGTGATCAGAAGGTGGCATGGTGAAAGTTTGTCTCTGCTGCCTGATGCTGTGTGTCCTTGAGACAGTCACTGAGGGACTCTGGGCCTCTGGGTCCTAGGGGGAACATCAGCAATGTTTAGGATGATCAGGGGCTCTGGGTTCTCTGGGTTTCTGGGCTTAAAAGGCCTGGGGAACAGGGAGGAGGGAGTGTTGGTGCAAAGGATGCTGGGAACGACATTGCTTCCCTCTTCTCTGTGAGGGCATTTCTGGCCAGGGGCCGAACAGGAAGCAGGGAGAATGAGGGTCCCTCCAGGTCAGGGGGTAGAAGGAGGGGCAGCATGACTGGGCAGGCCAGGCTGGGAGCTCCCTGGAAGAGAGTCCCTGGTGCGGTCCTAGCCGGATTCTCTTGTCCCTGCTTGAAGGCCCTTCACTGTCCTCCCCGACCTCACCCAACCACAGCTTATAGGTAAGACTCAAGAGTTTTGGAATTTGAGCAGCCCTGCCCAGGGCCTGAACCAGTGCTCTCTGGAGCGTCTGGTTTGCTCTGGTCTCACCCTGCCTGGATAGAAAGGTACTGAAAATTGAGACTAACCCGGAGCGGAACACCCCTCCCTCCCACCGCTGCTCCAGGACTCTGCGTCCCCCAAAGCCTAGGACCAGATGACTGCTTAGGGGCTTGGCCATCACTAACTCCCAGCCTTGCGTCTGTCTGCCCTGGAGTGTCTGTGTGGCTGGGGCTCATGGTGATGGTGGTGGAGTGTCCCTTCTTCCCAGAGACCCCAGGGGTTAGAGCTGTGACTTCTAGGACATCAGTCATCAGGCTCAGGCCAAGTGGGCATATCCTCACTCTTGGCTTTCTGGACCTATGGGGTGGGTACTCCAGACAGGACCCCCCCCCCCCCACACACACACCCACATACACTTATATACTCCTCCTCATTGGTCATCCCCTTAGTGCTACTTGTGGATGGACCCAGGCTGAGCACGTTCCAAGACTACAAGGAACAGAACTTCCTGGGGGATGGTATTGCCAGGGTCAGCACCTCCTCTCTTTGAGGTTTCTCGATGAGGCGCTAAGTTGGTATTTCTCAAGGCATGGTCCACTGACTTCCTGAATCAGCACCTGTGGGGTGTTTGGTCAAAATGCAGATGCCCGGATGTCTCCCCAAGCCCACAGAAGGAGAATCTCTGGAGAAGAGGCACAGAATTCTGCCTATTTAACATGCTCCCCAGGAGATCCGTGTGCAGATCCTGAGAATCTCTGCATCCTGGGGATGCGGGCTGGAGGATGATTTGGGTGGGGGTTCTTCTCTCCCACCAGCCACAGGAAGCCAGCCCCATCCTGGCAGCCCCCCATGCTCTGCCCACCTGCCCCCTCCCCACTAACCTGTTTGTGTCTTGTTCTCAACTTCCAGCCAGATGTTTAGTAATAAACGGAGTTTCTTTCGGATCCACGCCAGCTGGAGACCGAGGTACCCCCTCGCCTGCTCCTCCTGTCCCCACTCCTCCTTGCCCCAGCCAGTTCGGGGGCTGGAGAGGGGGACAGGATAGGCCAAGGACAAGGTGCATGTGCCTGCCGCCTGCCGTCTGCCTTGGGTCCCTGATGAGCCTCTTACCTTCCTGGGGATGCCTCTGCCAGGTCTGGGGGGCAGACTCTGGAGGGACTCTGCCAGGAGGGACATCTGTAGGAGCCTTGGGATGAGTTCTGGCTCTGCCGCTGACCCCCGTGTGATCTTGGTCAAATTGCTTCCCTTCTCTGGACCTCAGTTTCCCATCTGTGGAATGGGCAGATTGAACTAGAGGCTCTCTGAGGGTCCTTCCCACTCTGACTTTTGCCGGGCTTTGGGTTTAGCTTCCTGGCTTCCCACTGCCCACCTAGGGACCTAGAAGATGCCTGAAGGAGCTGGGATTGGCACTTCTTCTGCTAACTCTAGAGCCCAACTCTTAAAGCTGCATCACCACTACCTTCCTTGGTACCTGCCCTGTGCTAGGCCCTGCACTAGGGACACAGTGATGAATAAAATGGTGCCTGGAGCGTTGCAAAGAGCAATTACTATTCAGTGTGATGAATGCAACAAAAGGAGGAAGCAGAGGGGCTACGGAGCCAAGGTCAGGCACTTCACCTCCCAGAGGAGGCCCCAAAAGGAGTGGACGTGAGGGAGGGCATCCCAGGCCAAGGAAGCAGCGTGCACCAAAGCAAGGAGGTGAGAGAGCACAGCCGTGGGAAGGGAGCAGGCAGCCCAGTGTGGCCAGATTTGAGAGTGGTGGTGGTGGTGGGGGGGGGGGTCAGGAGTGAGGCTGGGGGCAGAGCTGGATCCCGAAGAACCCCAGAGCCCTGCATGAGCATCATCCTGTAGGCCCTGCCTGGCAGCCTGGGCTCACTGAGTCTCGGGTTTCCCCAAAGTGCCTCTGGAGCTTTGTGGGGTTGAGGGGCCCAGGAGTAGATGGGTGACAGAGCTCCTGGCTGCTTATCCAAGATGCAGTGCTTCTTAGGAATAGGGCTCTGGATCTGAACCCGGCCACCACTCACTAGCTAGGGGACCGTGACCATAAGCCCTGGGGGCCTCAATTTCTTCCAAAGTAAAACACGGATGGTAATAGCATCTGCTTCCACTCGAACTGGGCCTGGCTCATAGGAAGTGCTGTATGAATGGTTGGCCTTGTTCAATGTGGTATGTTGAGCAGTTAAGATCTTATTAAAAAAAAAAAAAAAGCTTGGAAACCATAGCTGAAGGAAATGGGAATACGCCTGAAGGGTTAAGCCAAGACGTCGCTGGGTTAGATCTGCCCCTTTGCAAGGTGACTTCAGCTATGTGGGCATGATGGCCAGGAAGGACAGGGCCGGAGCAGAGGGGCCAACATTGAGGCTGCCTCTATAGTCGTGAGAAGAGGGGCTTTATGCAGCACCAGAGGGGTAGGCTGCCTCTTCCCCGCGTAAGCTTGGCCTTCGGTATCAGAATCCTTAGAGTCATTCCATGTGGAAGCGAGCATAGGGGTGGGTCCAGCAAGGCAGTCAAGGGCAGCTTGTGCCCAGAGCTTGCCCCCACCTCCCACCCAGGATAGCCTCAGTCAAGCCTACCCCATCCGGGTTCCAGGCACCAACAGACCCCTGAGGCCAGTTTCTCAACCTCAGCACCATGGAAGTTTGGTTCGGATCATTCTTCACTGGTGGGGGGGGGGGGGGGGCTGTCACGTGCATTACGTAGCCTGGTTTAGCAGCCTCCCCGGCCTCAACCTGCTAGATGCTGGGGGCAGCCTCCAGTGGGCCAACCAAAAATGTCTCCAGATAGTACCAAACGTCCCCTAGGGAGTGAAGGTGCTCTCAGAGAACCACTGCCCTAGACACTCTCCTAATTGCTAGTCCCAGAAAAAGAACACAGTCTCTCAAGTCAGGAAAAACTGGGTCCTGGTCCTTGCTGCATCCACAAGGGCTCTGTGACTTTGAGCAGGCGGTTTTACCTCCTTTCCAGTCTGTAAACTCCAGTCTGTAAACGTGGAGCCCAGCACACAAAGTGGCCAAGAGAGCTGGGAGGGCCAAGGCATTCAGACAGGACCTCGAGTGTTCTGAGGAGCTTGGGAAGGGAAGGAGCACTTCTGATGTCCACCGTGTGCCAGGTTTCTTTCCATTTTGTTTGAGCATTTAGGCTCCAGAGAGGCTGACGTGAGCCATTTCCTGGGCCCTGCCCAAGGAGCTGGAATCTAGGGCCACCCCTGGGAAAACAGTGCCTCCTTCTGTTGCGGAGGGGCCCAGGGCCTCTGGCTGGAAAGTTACAGAACCCCACAAACCAGGCTGGAAGCTCCTTCAACCATCACAGCATCAGAGCTGGAAAGGGACCTTTCAAGGCCTCTAGTGCAAGCCTCCAGATCCGTTCCTCCCTAAGTCCCGCTGAGAGCAAGCTCAGTCTTGCTTGCACACTTCTCATGACAGGGAGGTCACCTCCTTCTCCCAGAACGTCATTGGAGTGATGTGCCGGGCGCAGAGATCCGGGGTTCCAGGCCCTTGGCTAAGTGGCAGGGCCTTCTCCACCCCCCTCTTGCTCTCCCCCTTGGAGGAGTGGGGGACAAAGGAAGGGATTGCACGGGCCGGGTGGGTGGGGGGTGCTTGCCAGCATGAGGAGAGCCCCAAGGAATGGCTCTGCAGAGGAAAGTTTGGGAGAGCCAACCTCAAACTTTGGTTGGAACCTTTGGGATGCATTGAGGGGATCCTGGGCCAGCAAACAGCATGCTGGATTGTGGGGCTGCCTCGTCCTTCCCTTCTGATATCCTCAGGGCCCCAATCCATGACCTATGTAACCTCTCCCTTCTGGGCAGAGGCCCCTACTCCTAAGGATGGCCCTACATCCTGGCTGCCTTCCCGAAGGTGCCCCTGGTTTCGACGTCTTCCTCACCGCAGCACCTTGGCTCTGTACCCTGGACCCCATGCCCCAGGCATGGGGGACCCTAGCTCCCACCCAGCCCTGAAACCAGAATCCGTCCTCTGCTTAACTCTTGACCCGAAAGCCCCTAACAGTAGGCGACACAGTTTCCTCCCCCAACCCTTGCCCCACCTTAGGCCTCCTCTAAGACTGGCTGGTGCTCTCCTGAGCCAGGGCCCCAGACGTTTGGGGTGGAAGGGCCCCCAACCTGGGAAGGTCCCCACAGCAGGGAGGCAGTGGTGACACCCCAGGGCATGGGATGGGGGATGTTTGCCTAGGTCCTATTCAGACAGTGATAACACGGTCCTTGAAACTCTTGGACACAGAGTTTCTGTACCAGGTACTGGCTAACCTGGGCATGTCCTGGACAACCTGAGGCCTCCCCGCATCTGTCTTCCTCCAAGATCTGGGGGGATGTGGTGGGGAGCTGGGGTGTGGGAAGGGAAGTCTGAGCACACACACAGACATGCACAGGTGTGTTCCCGTGCACACAGACACGTGTGGGTGTTGTTGAAATGGGGGTTCATTAGGCAGTGGGGGGTGTGGGTCTGGGAGGGAGGACATCAGTCCAGGTGGGCAGAGCTCAGGCAGTGGAGACCACAGAACCAGGTTACAGGCCTTCACCGGGAGGCTGGGCACCAGGCACGTCTGGGGCAGATATGAGGGCCCAGTAGCTGGACCCTCTGTAGCCGGCACACCGCGCCCTGTAATAGGGGCACTATTTACGCCGAAATCTGCGTGGTGCGGACCTTTGCACCGTCTGCAAAGCTGCACTAGGTCCTAAAGCCCTGACCTGACCGGTGTGGGATCAGAGAGCTCTGGCAGGAAAGGAAGAAAATGTGGACACGTGTCCACACCCTGGTACCTGGGTACCCACACCGTCACATGTGCACACACGCACGCACACAGACACGCACACGTGCACAAACACACACCCTCGACTCCATGCGGCCTGCCTCTGTGTACAGTGAGGACCCAGAGGCCTTTCTCAGTGTGCATGGCCAGGTGAGCCTCTCCACCCCTCAGCAGCCTGTCTGTGCCCAAAGGGTGGCCATCTCCACCTCTACCCACCCACCTGAGCCAGACCCAGCTCTCCCATCCTCCTGTCTGTCTCTGACTCCCTTCTTGGGTCTCTCACTCCTTCCGTCCTGACATCTGTCTCCTGTGCACCCCTTATCTGTCCGCGCAATGAGGGGTGGGAGATGGGGGTAGGGAGGGGATCGGCTCAGACTGACCCTGCAGCAGCTTCTTGTAGGAGTCAGGGTCCCCCTCACCACACCCTTGTTCCATCCCCAGAGTCTCCACTTGGTGGAGAATCAAAAGCCAGTAGCCACGCCCAAGTCCTAAGTCAGCGGTGTCCCCACGCACACCCGCCCCCAGCTCCAGCTAACTTGGCTCTCTCCCCCACCCGACCTGCCCTGCCAGCAGCCGGATGGCCATCAAGGACCGCATCCGCATGGGCAGCTCCCAGCGACGGACGGGCCCCTCCAAGCAGCACCTGGCACCTCCACCGATGCCCACCTCCCCGAGCAGCGAGCAGGTGGGTGAGGCCACCAGCCCCACCAAGGTACAGAAGAGCTGGAGCTTCAATGACCGCACCCGCTTCCGGGCCTCCCTGAGACTCAAACCCCGCACCTCTGCTGAGGGTGAGCCCCTGGGGGTCTGGGACCCAGGACCTAACTGCATGGGGGGCAGGGTGGGGACACAGTCCGGGCTGGGGGCAGAAAGACGGTTCTAGTCCCAGCTCTATAGCTGATGGACCATCTTTGGGCTCTGGTCTTCTGGTCTGTGAAATGGGTGTTGTGACACCTGCTTTGCTGGCCTCTGGAATCAGATGAGAATTCAGAGGGTGGCACTTGGTAGTGGTTAAGAGTACAGGCTTTGGAGCCCGGCTGCCTGGGTTTGAATCCTGGCCTTTGCCACTTATTGGAAAGTTACAGAATCCCACAAACCAGTCTTTGGGGGGGGGTGGTGGTGCTGACCTATGGGAGTCTGGGCATGGCTAGTGCCCAGGGCCTCTTCTTCCCTGCCCAAGAAGCTGCCTGGCCTTCCCCCACTCCGGCCCCCCCCCCCCCCCCCCCATGGAACAAGGATAGTATCCCCTCTCCATGCAGCGTACTGGCCTGGGAAGAAGCATTTCTCTTCCCCGGGGAGAGAATGACTTGCTTTCCAGGGCCTTTCCCCCTTGTCTCTGGGGCTAACTGTCCTGGTGGGACCGTAGGCCTTCCTCCAGGGCTGTGTGTAATTTGCCTCAGGCCAAACCAGATGTGCCCTAAAGCAGCTTCCGCTCACCTGGCCACTGGGCAGATTCTTACTCTGGTCGTAGGGCAGATGGGCACGCAGTAAACCAGGGTTTTCCACCCTGGGTAAGGCAGCTAGGGAGGCAGGAGCCTGGTCTGCCTCGTGCCCCCAGGAAGGTTCTGCACCCTTACTGAGCCTCTCTTTATCGGTATCTCTAAGGGTGGTTCGGCAAGTGGTGGTCGGGGTTGGGAGTGGCCCCCTTCTGCTGCCACCACTCGGGCCCCCTGACTTTGCAGAGGGCCCCTCGGAGGAAGTGGCAGAGGAGAAGAGCTACCAGTGTGAGCTCACAGTGGACGATGTCATGCCTGCCGTGAAGACGGTCATCCGCTCTGTCAGGTGAGACTGAGGCCTGAGGTGCCCCCCCCGCCGGCCCCCCAATCCGTCTGCCACCCATTGCTGCTCCCCGTCTGGGGCCTGCCCTCATGGCCAGGCCTGGCCTAGCTCCCGGGCACACCAGCTGCTGCCCGCCTGGCACCCTTGGCGGTGCTGGCTGGCGGGGGGCCCTGGAGTATGGGTGGGGTGGGAGGGGCATATGGCTCCCAGCAGGGTTTGCTCATCCCCTTCACGTCTGGACGGCCGGCTAGGTAGGGCGGTAGGCTCGGCTGCCCACCACGGTCCCTCTCCTACCCCCGTGGTGTCCTCTCTGTGTCTCTCTCCTCTCCTCACCCCTTTCTCTCCCCCTAGCTGTGTACCAGCTACCTACTCTCCCTGCGTCTGTCCTGTGTGCTCTTTCCCTCCATCTCTGTGTCTCACTCCATCTTCCTTTTGCTTCTGTGTCTCAAAGTTCCTCTCTCTCTCCTTGGGTGTTTTGATCTCAGCTTGTCGGTCTCCCCCAGGGCTTGCTCTAGAGCAGTGCTTTTTCAAACCACAGGTCCCAACAGTTTGAAATCAACTTAGTGAAATCAACTTAGTGGGTCACGGTCAGCATTTAAAGAAAAAAAGAATAGAAAATAGCAGAGTGCATCCCCTGTAGGAAGGATAAATAATGTTTATGAAACCTACATTGAAGTTGTGTGTGTGTGTGTGTGTGTGTGTGTGTATCCTGGTTTCTGATGTAAAATGTATTTCTTATGGTGGGTCTTGGTTAAACGAGTTTGAATATCCCTGCCCTGCTGACTCTACCGGCTGTCTCCCTGCCTTGACAAGAGTGGGCCAGAGTCCCCCCCGAGCCCTTTAGCCATGGCTCAGCCATCATCTAGCCCCCAAGCTTCTTGGCGTGGAGTCCTGGCCTAGACTCTGTCTCTGGCCTGCAGCTCTAGCTCCAGAGACCTCCTTCACCCCCAGGCCTTCCAGACTCACCTCCTCTCTTCTCTGGCTGATGCATCCACCCACAGGCTCTTTCTTTTGTGTCCTTTGTAAAATCAGAGTCAGCTGGGTCCCCCTCTACTCCCCAGAGAGTCTGAGGCCTCTCCCCACCCCCTTTTCATACATGCTGTCTCTCCCCCTCCAAGTGAGGCTTCTGGAACACATCGCCTGAGCTGCCACATAGCCTGGGTCAGCTCTCCTTGGCCACCCCACAGAGCAACTCACACCCAGCATACCCCAAACCTGCTCCTCCTCCCGTGTCCCCATTTCAGGCAGGGGCACCACCATCCATCCTGTTGCCTAAGCCATGGGCATCATTCTGCACTCAGACTCAGAAGCCTTGATGTCCCTTTTTGTCCTGAATTGCTCTAAAGCTGCCAGCTCCTGGCTCAAGCCCAGCCCCTAGGTCTAGTCTTCCTGCCCAAGACTCTGCCCCTCCAGGGCATTCTCCACACAGGCTGGCAGAACCATCATGCTAACATAGAGGAAACCACAGCGCCCCTTCCTCAGCACCCCAATTGCTCATTGCCTGATCTCTGCCAGGGATTCAGGGCTCTTCTGAGTACCTCTTCCTCCTACCCACCAGCCTCCTTTGCAAGGCCAATCTCTTTCTCTGTCTTCTGTGCCACCCTACCTCCCTAGGGGGCGGGGGGGGGGGGAACTGACCCCTTATCTTCACATTCTGTTCCAGCTACTTTGAATGGAATCTCACTCATATGCCTCCATGTCTGTCTGTGTCCGGAAAGCCTCCCTTCATCCTCCTCTTGCCTTGGGGATGGAAAGTATCACTCTCAAGACTTGTCCTCTGACCTCTCCAGCTGAGGTCCCCCTTCTCCTGGTCCCAGACTATGAGAGGTCTCTCCATTCCTTGACACAGCCCTTGTCTCCCCATAATTGTGTGTCCTGTCTCCCACCCCAGAGCAGGGCTCTTGAGACCTGGGGTTGGATCTGATGCCCCTTGGGTACCCAGGGTCCAGCACAGTGGCACTAACAAGCATGTGTGGGTGAAAGCAAAAATGTCTTCCCCTAAGTGGTCTTGATCATCAGTGTTCACAGATGCCTGCCCTGTGTCCAGGGCAGTCCCTGGACTGCCCAGGCAGAAACCAGGCCCAGTCCCTGACCTCCCAGGCAGATACAGGCACATTAAAAACCAACCAACCAACCAACCAACCTATGAGGGCTGAGGGTGGAACGTGGTGGGTAGGGAAGGAGGCTGGGAGTCTGACCCAGCAGAAGCTGTTTGCGGTGACCCAAGCAGAAGATCCCCTCATGGTAGGCAAATGGTTAGCAAAGGGATGGAAAGGGGGCTGGGAAGGAATCCCCTCCCGCTGAGACCCCCCTCTCCCGACAGGATCCTGAAATTCCTGGTGGCCAAAAGGAAATTCAAGGAGACGCTGCGACCGTATGACGTGAAGGACGTCATCGAGCAGTACTCGGCCGGGCACCTGGACATGCTGGGCCGGATCAAGAGCCTGCAGGCTCGGTGGGTGCTCCGGCAGTGAGGCCGTGGCCCCAGCCCCCACCCAAGGACTGCTCGTGGGAGCCCCTCCGCTCGCGCCCAAACAGAGCCCCGAGCGCCCCCTAGGGACCGCGGAGGGAGCTGGAGTTTTGGCCTGGGCAAGGCCTCTGGCTTGCAGCTCGCCACTGAGGCTCCACCCTGCACCTGTTCCAAGCCTGAAGAAGGACCCAGGCGCAGGTCCTCTGTGCGAACCCTACTGACCTGCACTCCTCGGGGGACGTCTTTAGATGACTGTTTCCTGGTCCTAAAAGAATAGGATGAAAATAATCAGTGATCTCCCATCTCCCAAGGGGATAGGCAGATTGTCCTCAGTGGGACCCACCTCTGGCCTCTGGGACCCTCTGGCACCTCTTCTCTCCACCTAGCATATAGGAAGAATTCTTGCACCAGGACCCTAATCACCTACACCTTTCCCTTCTCTTGTGGCCTGAATTATCACTGCCCATTCATTCACTTGTTTCCTTAAATAATCGTTGGGCTTTTGTTACTTGCCAGATAGTGAGGCTCTGGTGGAAAGCAAAATTCCCAGCCCCCGTGGAGCTTTGATTCTAGTGGAAGGAGAACAGATGATAAATAAGTGAAACTAGACAATGTCAGATGATGATAAAGGCTCAGGAGAAAACTAAGGGTTAGGGTGTTGGGGATTGTGATTTTAAATAGGTAAGCTGACATTTGAAAAAAAAAAAAAACAAACTGGAGGTGGGGCAACCAGCCCTGTGGCTGTTTAAATAAAGAGTTTTCAGAGGTAATAGCAAGAGCAAAGACTTGGGCAGGTGTCTGGGGTATTGTTTCAGGAACAGGAAGGAGCCCAGTGTGTCTGTTCTCTAGCCCGAGAGAAGTAGGCAAGATTAGAAGGCGAATGGCATTTGGACTGTTTAAAGCCCTGTAGGCCACTGCAAACACGCTGGCATTCATCCACGGGGAGATGTAAGCCTTGGAGAGCTCTGAGCAAAGGACTGACAAGATCTGAGTTACATTTTAAAAGGAGCACCCTAAGTGCTGTGCTGAGAATGACCTACAAGGGAGCTAGGGTAGAAGCAGGGCAATCAGTAAGGAGGCTACTTCAGATGTCCAGATGTCCAGAGATGATGGGGACTTGGACCAGGGTGGCAGCAGTGGAGGTGGGGAGAAATATGCCGACTCCAGATATATTTTGAAGGTAGAGCTGACAGGGTTTTCTGATGGGGTATAGGAGAAAAAAAGAGTCAAGGCCTGAAGCCAAGGGTTTTGGCTTGAGCAACGGGAAAAAGTTGCTGTTTGTCGACACGGAGAAGGCAATGACTGTGGCACGTCTCGCTCGGGAGAGTTGGGGAGTGTTGGGTTATGATGCCCATCGGACATCTAAGTGGAGTATTGCTCTGGCAGCCAGACAGAGGAGTGTGGACTTCCAGGGAGAGGTGTGGGCTGGAGATACAGCTTTGGTACCAACAACGTACAGAGGAATTGCAAATCTGGAACTGAAGACGTCGCTTCGAGTGAATAGAGAAAAGAGGTCCCAGGAGTGAGCCTTGGGGCCTACAGTGTTTTGTGGCGGGAAAGGAGGAGGAACCAGCAAAGAAAAGTGAGAAGGAGAAGTCGGTGAGGAAGGAGAACTGGGAGAAGGTGGTGGTTTCGGCCCCAAATGAAGTGGAGGAGGAAGGGTGATCAGATGTGTCCGAATGCTGCTAAAAGGTCAAGTTTAATGAGGCCTCAGAACTGATCATGGAATTTAGCAACATGGAGGTCATTTGGATTTTGACAACAGCAGTTTTGGTGAGATAGTGGGAATGAAAGCGTGACCGGAGTAGGTATAAGAGAGAAAGGGAGGAGAGCAGTTGGAGAAGCGGACAGAGATAACATTTTCAAGAATCATGCTTGTAAAGGAGAGCAGAAAAATCAGGTGGGAACAGCTCCAGGCTTGTCCACCTTATAACCCACATCCCCGCTTGTGTCTCTCCCTCTTTTACCTGTCCTCCCACCAGGCAGTGGATTTACTTGTCATGTTCGTGTGTGGTGCCTTTGCTCGGCTAGTCTGAAAACACTCAAAGCAGGGGCCCAGGGCCCTCCATCCACCTGTCTCCATTTGTCAGGGGCAAAATGGTCCCTTCTCCCCATTGCGGGCTGTGTTTCCCCGTTCAGCAGGCAATCTAGAGTTCTCGAGTGAGGGACGGGGCGGGGGTGGGGGGGGCGTGTGACTGGGTGCTTCGACGCCCAGAAGGTTACCTTCTTCCACAGGGTGGACCAGATTGTGGGCCGGGGGCCGGGGGACCGGAAGGCCCGAGAGAAGGGAGACAAGGGGCCCTGTGACACGGAGGCAGTGGATGAGATCAGTATGATGGGACGCGTGGTCAAGGTGGAGAAGCAGGTGAGTATGGGATGGAGTTTCGCTCGTATGGCGGAGCTGGTCGTTGACCAAGAAGCTCCGGAAGGCTGCGAGGTCCAGCACAAGGGGAGGGTGCACTTCTCAGCCGCAATCCAGAGCACCCTCCGGGGAGGCCCCAAGCAGGGCAGACGCGTCCCGGGCCCCACGATCCCCGCCCCACAGAGAAGCCGCGCCTCCTAGGAAGTCCGCCCACTCCTACCTGACGACCCCGATAAACCCACCCTTTTCTGCCAAGCCGCGCCTTCAAGTCGCTAACGTCTCAGATAAACCCGTCTAAATTTCACCTGTTTCCATGTAACCCCGCCTCAGTTGTCTGTCTCTAGCTCCCGGACTATTCCAACCAATCACAACTAAGTTTCCCTCCGGGAATACCGCCCCCCCCCCGCCCCCCCCGCCCCCCCCCGCCTCGCTTCCCTCCTTCGTCCCGCCCGCCGGCCAAGCTCCGCCTTTCCTGTCTCACCTCCCGCGGGAGGAGCCGCGTCTCCCAGAAGCGCCCCTCCCCGGCCAAGCCCCGCGTCCTGGCCCCCGCCCTCCGCCCCAAACCCCGCCCCCGCACCCAAGCCCCGCCTCCAACCGCGCCCCGCCCCCAGGTGCAGTCCATCGAGCACAAGCTGGACCTGCTGTTGGGCTTCTACTCGCGCTGCCTGCGCTCTGGCACCTCGGCCAGCCTGGGCACCGTGCAAGTGCCGCTCTTCGACCCCGACATCACCTCCGACTACCATAGCCCTGTGGACCACGAGGACATCTCTGTCTCCGCACAGACGCTCAGCATCTCCCGCTCGGTCAGCACCAACATGGACTGAGGGGCTTCTCAGGGGCGGGGCAGCACACGGCCAGCCCCTGGGCCTGGCGCTCGGACCCGCCCTCTGAGGCCTCCGGACTCCTCTCTTACTTGAACTTGCTCCCTTGTGGGGAGAGAGGCCACACGCAGTATTGAGCTGCCTGAGTGGGCGAGATACCCGCCGTGGGGGTGCCAGCGACCCACCCCACCTCAGGAGCGTGAGATGCCAGGCCGCACCGAGGGCAGCCGCCGCAGCTGCCCCGCGGCCTCCTCCGCCGCCCCCCCCCCCCCCCCCCCAGTGCCCTGCCCGTTCCATCAAGGCCCGACACAGCCCGCCTGGCAGGGGCACTGTCCCGGGAGTGAGAGTGGGGCGCTGGGGTCCTGGGCCCTGACCCAGCTTCCAGCTATGCAAGGTGAGGTCTCTGGCCCGCCCTTCGGACAGAGCAGGGAAACCCTCCCGCCAAGTCCCCGCCCCACTTGGGGGTGGGCCCAAGGTGCCCATAGGTACCGACTAGCAAAGGACCCTGCCACGAGGCAGTTGGGCACCATATATGCAAACTATGTTAAATATGCAACTTTGGGGACCCCCATGGGGTCCCTCTGCCCCTCCCTCCTTGGGAGATGGGCCTCCAGCAGTAGCTGGTCTCAGGCTGCTTGGCCATGACCCTCATCCCTGTTCTTTGGCTTATCACCCCCTCCTCACCCCGCATGGGGCCTGTTTGTTTCTCCCTTTCCTCCCCAAGGGCAGTGCTTGGGCCTTTCTTCCATTTTGCAGGGACCCTCTCCCAGAGGCTCCTTCTTCCTGCTGGATGTCCACTTCCCTCCTTGGCCCTCCAGACACCTTTGACAGCACAAGTTTCTGTATTTGCCCCCACATCTCTCATGGACAGTGCCCCCATGGTCACACACAGTTTCCCCAGACATGCAGAGAGTCTCTCACACTCACAGTGATGCACACAACCACACACGCTTGGAGACACAAGCACACCGCCCCTCAGCCTCTCTTGGGCCTCTGCCGCTGATGCCAGTGGGCGGGCCTTGCAGGGTGATGTCCACCAAGAGGGAGCCTGCCACTCCATCTGGGTAGGGGAGGGAGCTCTGAAGTGGCCCCAGGCCTCTCCAGGCCTCACCCCAGAGTTTTACCAGTTCCCCTTTCTCAAGATCTACTTCTCACCAGTCCAGGAGCCCTATCTGCTGCTTCTGCTGCTCCCAAGGGCCCTCCTTGGTGTCCATACAGCACAACTCAGGCCTCGACCTCAGGGGCCTGGACAGCACTAGAAAGACCCCAGGCCCTTCCCCAGCGGGGGTACCAGGCCTGCTTCCACCTAGGCTTGTCCCCTTCCTAGTCTTTCTCGCTCTCTGGGACAATAATGATGCATTTAGCAAGTATTTGTCGGGCACCAGCTGCGTACCTGGCACTCACACGCACTGTTTCCCCTCGTTCCACACCCCGCTCTCCACTTCAGTTGGCAGCCCCCCCATACTGGCATAAGTACCCCCCCATCCACTCCAGGCCCCCAGCACCTCTTTGGTACTCCCTATCCTCCTGTCCCTCTTTTGTGAAGCCAATGCAGGTAGCAGGAGGGTGATGGGTAGTGGACCAATGGTGACCCTCTGTGGGGTGCCAGGGAACAGGGGCTCAGCCCAGCTGCCTGCGTCTCATGACTGGGGACCTGCATGCACCAGCGCCAGGGCTGGGGCTGGGTCTTCTCAGCCCCATGGTGCCCAGCCTCTGCCCCAACATACCCTCTGCATGTGACCATCATGTCCTGGATGGAGCCTGTCCTGGCTCACCTCACCTGCACTGTCCCCAGACAGCTACCCTCCATCCCCTCAGAGACAGAGCTGTGGAGAGGGGCAGGAGAATGGGATTACCCTCTGACCAAAGGAGACTTGGGATGAAGCCTTCTCTCCTTCCACGATCAAGGTTCCCCCACCAACCCAGTTCTCGGATATGCAAGTACCTCACTTTGTTAACTTATTAACTTATTGGTTTCATTAAAATTTTCAGTAGGAGGTGGTTGCTTTTGGCTGTTCAGTGGCTGTGGGGTGGGGCACCTCGTCTGGGGGTGGGGATGAAGAAATTTGAATTAGTCAGCACCCTTTTGCTTGTAAACAAAAATCTAACCCGTTATAGCTTAAGAAAAAAAAAAAGAAAGAAAATGAAACTTATTGGCCCAGATAACTAAACTGTCCAAAGGATAGAATTGTTATAGGCACAGCTAGATCTAGGTGCTTTAACATGTCAGGGATCTGTCTTCTGTCTCAGCCTCCCTCCCAGGCAGGCTGACCTCTCATGATGACCCCTGGCACTTACAAATTTACTTTCTCTTGGCTTAGGGCCCCAGTGAAAAGTGAGTACCAGCTTCCTAATCGTTTGTGTCAGTCAGGGTCCAATTAGGAAAACAGAAACTACAATTTTTTTTTTAAATGTTTGTTTATTTTGAGAGAGACAGCCAGATCACAAGCAGGGGGAGGGACAGAGAGAGAGCTGTCAGCACAGAGCCCGATGTGAGGCTCAAACTCACAAACCGCTAGATCGTGACCGGAGCCAAAGTTGGATGCTCATCCGACTGAGCCGCCCAGGCGCCCCTACGCTAGGTTTTAACAAAGAGAATTTTCAATAGGGAACAGATTACATAGATATAGGTGGGCTTGAAAGAACAGAAAGAATACTAAGGTAACTGAGAGGAAACTCCTGCAGGAAGCAGCTACCTCTCCTAAGGCTGCAGGAATGGAGGGGAGAGGTTGGGGTTCGCAGAACCTACAGACTTGACTGGGGAGTCCTATCTTGCTAGGGCTCAGAAATCTGAAGGGAGGGTGTTGTCTGGCTAGTGCCAGCACCTTTTAGGGGATACAGTGAAGCTTCCCTGGGAGTGCAGAAAAACAGCTAAGGGCTGGCACCAACTGTTAGGCTATCGCTGTTAAGGTTATTAAGCAAAGGAAGAAAGAAGTCTCCACTCCTCCTGCCTTCCAATCTTTCCCTAATGCCTCTTATTGTCAAGGCCAGCTCACAAAGGTACCGTGGTTTGCAGAGTCCCAGCCCCAGGATCACAGAGCTGAGTGTAGAAGGCTGTGTTTGGAACTCTAAGATAATAGCTTCATAACTGGCACAATCCACCCTTTTGGGCACTTGGCCCCCATACACATCAATCCACACGTACTTGAACATCCATATAACAACAGTAGCTTCCACCTAATAAGATGAAACTACCTTGCAAATGAGGATAATAACCCTCTTCCCCCAAATAGGAAAAGCACAGAGTCTCACCGTCCGATAGATGTCTCCATCTCCAGGAGTTAGTCATTGAATCCATACTTGGATGATGTTAATTACTCCTCTAATTAAGTCACAAGCCCACCTACAACTAAACAGTGAACTGTAAAGTTAGCAACCACTTACAGTCTTTATATAAAATAATAGGGGAGAAGAAGGAGGGAGGAAAAAATTAAGTACTTAATATACAATGCACACACCAGACACAGAAGAAGATATGCATGCCTGTGAGGGACCTCCTTTGGGTAACTGGTCACAGTGCCATAGTTGATAGATATTTATTTGTTAATTGGGTAAATGTATATATATATATATATATATATATATATAGTTAATTGAGTAAATGTACATATATCTATACATTTACTCAATTAACAAATAAATTCTGTTATATATATATATACATATATACATATACATATATACATATGTACATATATACATATACATATATATATATATATATATACATATATATATATATATATATATATGGCTAATTGGGTAAATATGTGTGTGGGTGTGTATATATTTGCCATTCTCTTATATGTAATTGCCCTTAGCCAGGACATCAGCTAGTTGGGGTTCTTTGTGTGGTGGAGTGACCCAAAAAATCATTCCCGAATGGTCTGGATCTTCCATGGGCCTGCGCAGTTTGGGGTGCCAAAGCTCTTTGCTAACTTTTACTATTGTCCGTGGAAGTACCAAGAGGGCCCCTGAAGGATCCCTGGGTTCTAGACGTAGTTCTCATTCTTAGTGGGTAGCAATATCCCAATTTCCCTTTGGTGATGAGGACCAGTTAGGCAGGCAGCACAGTAACTCTTTCTTTGCCTGCTGGTTTAGTGGCATGAGAAATCCAAAATGACCAGTTAGAAGTTTCCAATTCCAATGCAATGAAGACGGTTTCTTCCCTTCCTTTGAGAACTAAGACCTCCAGACTGGTGGAGCCCAACACTGCAGGGACAAGAAGCAAAAATTTTGTGAGTGGGTGCAGTAGGCTGGATAATTGCCACCCAAAGATAACAGATCCTAATCTCTGGAATCTGTAAATGTTACCTTGTAAGGAAAAGGGATCTTTGCAGATGTGATGAAGTTAATGATCTTGCCTCGGGGGAGATAATCCTGGATTATCTGGTGGGCCCTGAATCCAATTGTAAATGTCCTTTTAAGAGAGAAAGGCAGAGGGAAATCTTACACACACAGGAAAGGAGGAGGCAATTAGAGACAGAAGCAGAGACTGGAGTAGTGTGGCCAGAGCAAAGGTATGCCTACAGTGGCCAGAAGCGGGAAAAGTCCAGGAACGATTCTCTCCTAGAGTTCTAGAGGGAGGACAGCTCTCCTTGACACTTTGGTTTCGGCCCTGTGAGGCTGATGGTGAATTTTTGGCCTCCAGAACTGTGAGAGAATAAATTCTGTTGTTTCAAGTCGCCCAATTTGTAGTGACTTGTTACGGCAACTACAAGAAAAAATACTGTAAGTTATTTGGTGTCATAGTGGGAGAAGCTATTCTCACTACCACTCATTGATGCCTGGAACTGTATATTTGAGCTGCGTTAATGAGGCTAAGTCACTGTCCTCTCCATGATGGGAGGGGCCCAGGGAATCAGCCTGGCACCAGGTGGTTAGATGAACCCCTGCAGAATTGTGGCATGTTGGGTATTCAACATCTGTCTCTCCTGATGGTAGATTGGACAGACAGTAGTGGCATTAAGCAGGTGAGCTTTGGGAGGGGGGGTGTGAGTCCATATCGTTGAACCTGTAAATAGTCTCCCTTCTTGCCCATGACCACGTGGTGCGAGAGCATGTTGAACAAGCCCTGGAGGAGTTGCAGAAAGAGGCCAACTGGTGTCCATGGGATGTGCCATTTTAGCCATCTGATTATCAAGAGCCTTGTCTGTCGTGGATGCTCTTCGGTGAGATTTCACTTGGGATAGAAATATCTTTACACTCTGTGCCCACTGCTGAAAGTCCATCTAAATACCTCATCCCAAGTCCTCCTTGTCACCAATCCTCCAATTCTGTGCTTTCTAAGTCCCTGACCGTGCAGCCAAACCATTAGCCATCACCCCAAACCGGTGTTGATGCAGTACGGAATAGACTGAAGGATGAGTAGGATTTAGCCAGTTTTAGGAACTGGGTGGTGGCAAATGTTCCGGCTAGAGTGTCTAGCATGTAGAAAGGTCCAGAGGCACCAGAGAGCATATGGCACAAAGGAATAGAAAGAAATCCCTGTGGCTGGGCCCAGGGAGCAAAGGAGAGAATGGTACAAGATGGGGCTTAGGAATTAGAGATCAAGGTCTTCAGGATTCCATAAGTCATTCATTCCAAAGAGATGGGACTTAACCGTGAGGGGATTTGGGAACCAACTAAAGATGTTGACCAGGGATGAAAGCAGGCTAGATTCCCATTTTACAAAGTTTTCTTCCTAGGTTGGAAGAGGGATTTGAGGGAGCAAGTCTGGCTGTTCCCAGTTCGGAGACTGCTGCAGTAATCCGAGCAGGAGATGTTGTTAACCTAGACAAGTCCCATGGCATTTCACTAATTGAGTAAATGTCTATGGAGCACCTGCTGTATGTCAGGTCCTGGCTCAGCACAATACACAAGATGAACCGCTGCGGGAGACCCAGGTCTGGCCCTGAGGTCATCCAGCCCCTGGGGGAAACAGATGCACAGTTGCCCAGTGCACACGCCGCTCTTTATCTTCCGAGTTTGTCTGGCTCAGCAAGGAGTGTTTGCAGGTGGCTATGGGAGTCCCCAAACAGTCATCAAATATGGCCTCGAGAGCAGATACGATTTTAGCTTGGTGTGTCTTTATCTATTGCTATGTAACAACTCACCTTACACCTTAATAGCTTAAAACAACAACCATTTTACCTACTCTTGATTCTGTGGGTCAGCAGTTTGAGGGGGTGCTCAGCTGAGCAGCTCTGCTGGTCTCACCTGGGATCACTAATGTGGTTGCCATCACCTGGCTTCTTGACTGGGGCGGGATGGTCTAAGATGACCTCACTGACCGGCTGTCAGCACCGTGGTTGGTCCGACAGGATGGATGGCTTGTCTTTGCTCCATGTGGCTTATCATCCTCCGGTAGATTCGACTGGGCTTCATTACATGACCAGAGGGCAAACGTGGAAGCTCGGGCCTCTTAAAGGCTGTGGCTCAGAAGCCTTACCTAGCAGCTTGGGACTGTCGTGCCGCAGGGGCTCAGCTCATATGGGGTGCTCTGACGCTTGCAATTTTTACACTCTTGCAGATCAAAAAACCCCATGCTACATATTTCCCACTTTAGAGAGCTTATGCGATGTACTTTGAACAGTTCCAGTCGCCGAAACAACTTCTTTGTTTTCCCTCTGAGAAGTTGATGGACACATTTTCCCCTTCCACACCCACCTCTTGCGTGCAACAAGATTGTGAAAGCTGCTATACTGGTGTCTTAGTTTGCTGCCATAACAAATGCTACAGACTGAGTGCCTGTTTTTTTTTTTTTAAGCCCCAGAATCTTTTTTTTTTTTTTTTTTTTTTTTTTTTTTTTAGCTCCAGAACCTTTGCTACAGCATAGCCTATTTGGAACCCCAGTATAAAAGATAAAATCAATGCATACACACTGAGCGTGTGCCCAGCATTTTGTTGCAACAAAATAAATCGGATCTGTCTTCAGGAGGCTTTCTTTAACAGTTGTAGTAGACAGTATTATTCGTCTGAAAAGTCTTTCTCCTTTCCTTGTTGCCATGGCTACCTTTGGGCGGAGTAAACGTCCCCACCTGTCTTACAATGGCTTTCCTTCAGATTCTGAGACAGAGTGGTGGGCAGAGGTTCACTGGGGAGTGCTCTCAGCAGCTTCTTCTGTGGGGATGTCAGGACTGGGCGGAGGGAGAATTTGATCTGCAAATGCAATTTCTTTTTTTTTTTTTTTTCTTTCAACGTTTTTTTTTATTTATTTTTGGGACAGAGAGAGACACAGCATGAGCGGGGGAGGGGCAGAGAGAGAGGGAGACACAGAATCGGAAACAGGCTCCAGGCTCCGAGCCATCAGCCCAGAGCCTGACGCGGGGCTCGAACTCACGGACTCACGGACCGCAAGATCGTGACCTGGCTGAAGTCGGACGCTTAACCGACTGCGCCACCCAGGCGCCCCTGCAAATGCAATTTCAACTGAGGCATCTGCTGACCTTCAGGAGCTCTGGAAATCAGGCAGCCCTTCAGGGTTTTGCCAAATTGAGGAAAGGAAGCAGGTCTTTGTTTCCCTGCTTCAGTCAATCACCTGCTGTGAGCTGCCCCTGGGGGAGGGCATGACTTTGGGTAAGGCAGTTTACTATGGCCAGAGGCAATTCCCAGTGAGTGATGGTTGTGGGCCAGCAGCTGGGGAATGGGTGCACAGGCCCTAAAGGTATCTGAGCACCTCAGCGTCCACTCCACCACTCCAATGACTTTGGGCTTGGCCATGGGACTTACTTTGGCCATTGGAATGTCAGTGGGGGGGAGGGGTACGGGGAAGGACAGCATGCTTATTCTAAGGTAAGGCCATAAGAGGCAGAATGAATTCTGTCAAACCTCTTGGTGCATCCTTCCTCCACCACGAGAGACTATTGTTCCTTCATCCTGGGTCCAGAATGAGCGTGAGCAGACCTGAACCAGATTCAAAGTCAGGAGTCCAGCTTGATCCAGCCAATATCAGCTGAATACCACGCAGTTGACATACAGACTCAGGAGTATGGAATCATACTTGATTTTCTAGGCCACTGAGATTTTGGATTTGTTTATTTCACAACATTATCACAGTAAGACCTGACTAATACAGCTAGTAAGGTGGATTTTACAGGAAGCAGTGAGATCAAAGGTTTACCAATGCACATCACAAAGCAGAACATTCCTTGAAATCTTGCCATTTGCAACTACGTGGATGGAACTAGAGGGTATTATGCTAAGCAAAATTAGAGAAAGACAAATATCATATGACTTCGCTCATATGAGGAATTTAAGATACAAAACAGATGAACATAAGAGAAGGGAAACAAAATAAGATAAAACAAGGAGGGGGACAAAACATAAGAGAGTCTTAAATACAGAGAACAAACAGGTTTGCCAGAGGGGCTGTGGGTAGGGGGATGGGCTAAATGGGGAAGGGGCATTAAGGAAGACACTTGTGTGGGTGAACACTGGGTGTTATACACAGGGGATGAATCACTGGAATCTACTCCTAAAATCATTATTTCACTATATGCTAACGAACTTGGATGTAAATTTAAAAATAAATATGTATATTTTTTAAGAAGCAGAACATTCTTTGTGTGTGTGCAAAAAAGGTGATTTTATTAGAGCACGGGGCCAGGACCCTTGGGCAGAAAGAGCTGCCCAAAACAGAACATTCTTTTTTTTAATTTAATTTAATTTAATTTAATTTAATTTAATTTTTTTTTAATATTTGAAATTTACTGTCAAATTGGTTTCCATACAACACCCAGTGCTCATCCCAAAAGGTGCCCTCCTCAATACCCATCACCCACCCTGCCCTCCCTCCCACCCCCCATCAACCCTCAGTTTGTTCTCAGTTTTTAACAGTCTCTTATGCTTTGGCTCTCTCCCACTCTAACCTCTTTTTTTTTTTTTTTTCCCTTCCCCTCCCCCATGGGTTTCTGTTACATTTCTCAGGATCCACATAAGAGTGAAACCATATGGTATCTGTCTTTCTCTGTATGGCTTATTTCACTTAGCATCACACTCTCCAGTTCCATCCACGTTGCTACAAAAGGCCATATTTCATTTTTTCTCATTGCCACGTAGTATTCCATTGTGTATATAAACCACAATTTCTTTATCCATTCATCAGTTGATGGACATTTAGGCTCTTTCCATAATTTGGCTATTGTTGAGAGTGCTGCTATAAACATTGGGGTACAAGTGCCCCTATGGATCAGTACTCCTGTATCCCTTGGATAAATTCCTAGTAGTGCTATTGCTGGGTCATAGGGTAGGTCTATTTTTAATTTTCTGAGGGACCTCCACACTGCTTTCCAGAGCGGCTGCACCAATTTGCAATCCCACCAACAGTGCAAGAGGGTTCCCGTTTCTCCACATCCTCTCCAGCATCTATAGTCTCCTGATTTCTTCATTTTGGCCACTCTGACTGGTGTGAGGTGATATCTGAGTGTGGTTTTGATTTGTATTTCCCTGATAAGGAGCGACGTTGAACATCTTTTCATGTGCCTGTTGGCCATCCGGATGTCTTCTTTAGAGAAGTGTCTATTCATGTTTTCTGCCCATTTCTTCACTGGGTTATTTGTTTTTCGGGTGTGGAGTTTGATGAGCTCTTTATAGATTTTGGATACTAGCCCTTTGTCCGATATGTCATTTGCAAATATCTTTTCCCATTCCGTTGGTTGCCTTTTAGTTTTGTTGGTTGTTTCCTTTGCTGTGCAGAAGCTTTTTATCTTCATAAGGTCCCAGTAATTCACTTTTGCTTTTAATTCCCTTGTCTTTGGAGATGTGCCGAGTAAGAGATTGCTACGGCTGAGGTCAGAGAGGTCTTTTCCTGCTTTCTCCTCTAAGGTTTTGATGGTTTCCTGTCTCACATTCAGGTCCTTTATCCATTTTGAGTTTATTTTTGTGA
Organism: Panthera leo; assembly: GCF_018350215.1. Taxonomy (NCBI): domain Eukaryota; kingdom Metazoa; phylum Chordata; class Mammalia; order Carnivora; family Felidae; genus Panthera; species Panthera leo. Next base: position 31,516,473 of record NC_056686.1, read on the forward strand.
ATGGTGTGAGAAAGTGGTCTAGTTTCAACCTTCTGCATGTTGCTGTCCAGTTCTCCCAGCACCATTTGTTAAAGAGACTGTCTTTTTTCCATTGGATGTTCTTTCCTGCTTTGTCAAAGATGAGTTGGCCATACGTTTGTGGGTCTAGTTCTGGGGTTTCTATTCTATTCCATTGGTCTATGTGTCTGTTTTTGTGCCAAAAACAGAACATTCTTTAAACTCTCTTTACACACCTTTATTTTTGTACCATTTACTTCTGTAGGCATCAAACACTTCCTCCTCTCCTCCCCTCCCCCCTTTCTCCTCCTCCTCCTCCTCCCCCTCCTTCTTCTCCTCCTCCTCCTTCTTCTTCCCCTTCTTCTCCTTCTCCTCCTTCTCCTTCTCTTTCTCCTTCTCCTCCTCCTCCTTCTTCTTCTTCTCCTTCTCCTCCTTCTCCTTCTCCTCCTTCTTCTTCTTCCCCTTCTTCTTCTTCTTCTCCTTCTCCTCCTCCTCCTCCTTCTTCTCCTCCTCCTCCTTCTTCTCCTCCTCCTCCTTCTTCTCCTCCTCCTTCTCCTCCTCCTCCTTCTCTTTCTTCTTCTTCTTCTTCTTCTTCTTCTTCTTCTTCTTCTTCTTCTCCTCCTCCTTCTTCTTCTTCCCCTTCTTCTCCTTCTCCTCCTTCTTCTCCTCCTCCTCCTTCTCTTTCTTCTCCTCCTCCTCCTTCTTCTTCTCCTTCTCCTCCTCCTCCTCCTTCTTCTCCTCCTCCTTCTCCTCCTTCTTCTTCTTCTTCTTCTTCTTCTTCTTCTTCTTCTTCTTCTCCTTCTCCTCCTCCTCCTCCTTCTCCTCCTTCTTCTTCTTCCCCTTCTTCTTCTCCTTCTCCTCCTTCTCCTTCTCCTCCTCCTCCTTCTCTTTCTTCTTCTCCTCCTCCTCCTTCTTCTTCTCCTTCTCCTCCTCCTCCTCCTCCTTCTTCTTCTCCTCCTCCTTCTCCTCTTTCTTCTTCTTCTTCTTCTTCTTCTTCTTCTTCTTCTTCTCCCTCTCCTTCTCCTCCTCCTCCTCCTCCTCCTCCTCCTCCTCCTCCTCCTCCCTCTCCTTCTTCGCTTTCCCTTCTAATTTCCCACATAGACTCTAAAGTGGGTGGGAGACAAGGAGGACTTCTTGGAAGAAAGGGGGAAGATTGCTGGAAAACAGATACCCTGGGAGGAGAATCCTGAGGCCCAAGACCCAGGCTACCCTGCCTGCTCACCTGGGTGGGTTCTGCCCTTACCTCTTGCCTTCCCTCTCACTAGACTCTCCCCTGGCTCCTCTCCTGGACCTAATGACCCATACCCTTCCACTCTTTCCCCAGGTGTCACTTCAGCTCCTGGAAGGCAAGAAGCACATCTGCTTCTGATATGTAGTCATAACTATCCCTCACATCAGCCGGGGAACACAGGTGATGGATAAATGCTGGTTTGCAGGGGGGGAAGCGGGGCCACCTGGGATTGACCGTCCCCTACCTGGGAAGACTCCCAGTCCCTGTTATATGTCTCCATGGCCACAAGGCGTCAGTAAAGACCTTGACTTGGTGTTGTAGCTCCAGCCTGGAGCCAAGAAGGAGGCTGGACTTTGGGGGCAGGATGCCCTACCATGAAGGCCCATTAGTTAGGACCAACATGTCTGAAGAGAGAGAGGTGTGGCAGAGCTGAGCACGTCACCTGTTGAGAAATGGGGACTCTAGGACTTGCCTCAGAGAGTAAGGGGCTCTGTTCTCTGCCCTTCATTCATTTGTTTCACAACTGTTTGTTCATTTCAACCATGTGCCAAACACTCTTTAAGGTGCCAAGGTCATAGTGGCTCTCCCAAGCTCACAAAGTCCCTGATCACATGGAGCAGACAGCAGATTACTGTCTTGACAGAAAATAAGCTAGACAGGGCACCTGGCTGGCTCAGTCGGTATGGCATGTGGCACTTGATCTCAGGGTTGCAAGTTCAAGCCCCACATTTGGCATGGAGCCTACTTTAAAAAAGAAAAGAAAGAAATTAAAGAACAAAAGCTGAACAAGATAATTTCAGAGAGTGTTAAGCGCTATGAAGACAAGAAACTGGAAATAGGAAAGTGACAGCATTGAGGGGAGGCAATTTTAGGAAGGGTATCAGGGAAGCTCAAGGTGAAACAAGAGCCTTCAGGAAAAGGGCTTCCAAGGCTCCCAGGGCTGGCTGGTCCAACTGCCATATTTTGCAGATGGGGAAACTGAGGCCCAGTAATCCAGGGAGGAGCCTAGAGAGCTGAGCCCAAGTTTCTTGACCCCCAGTTTTTCCCTTGGGTGGTCTTCCTCCTGTCACATCCTTGGCCTGGGGAAAGAGTAGATGTAGGGGCTCTCTCAGAATGTTTTGGTTAAACAGGGACCAGAGGAGAGGCAGGCCTTCCAAAGCCCTAAGTGCAGAAAACGTGAAACCACACCACAGTGGCAAAGAAATTCCACAGAGTTTTGATTTTCCCATGATACAATTTCAATGCTTTAAAAACTATTTTAAAAATAAAATTCTTTTTCAAATATTGGTATTGATGCCTTTGCCTGTGTGAGGGGCATGGACCTGGAAAAGTCATTTTCCCACTCTGTGAGCCTCAGTTCCCTCCTCTGCAAAATCTGAGCCCAGCTTTCCTGACTCCCAAACCACTGCTCCATCCAGTCCTTGTAGGACCTCAGGCATCCCCCTGGCCACGTCTGGCTGGGGCCCCCTCCCTCTGCTTCTGAGCCTGTGCCCACTGTCCATCCCTGCCCTGAATCTGTCTATAAGACCATCAGACATAACCACACTCATTTAAGATTCCCAATGATCCCTAATACAAGTTTGGGCATGTTATCATCCCCAGTTTGTCAACTAGGAAGCAGGACTTACTCAAGGTCACACAGCCAGTAAATGACAGGGTTTGACCCAAAGTTCCGTTAAGTTTTCTTTGCTCAAGGCTCTCATCCAAGATGGCAAAACCCCCCAAAGTTTTGCTGTTCTGGGAAATAAGCTTCATTTCCCTGAAAATACATTCATGCGCAATGTGGCGATCCTGGCTGTGTCACTTGGTGTGGTGCTGCCACCTCTTGAGCAAAATGGGGTATTGCATTCCATCTCCAGTCCGCACTATCTGGGTCAAACCCTGGGAAAAACCCAACCAAGAAGCCCCAGGCATGGGTCACTTGACCCATAAATACGCTGAGGTCCCAAACATGACCTGACCAAGCCACCTACCTTTGCTGATCCTTTACCCTTCCTCTTTCTTACCTTCTGGTGACCCGCTGACTAATGCCCCGCTATTCCCCTGAAACTGCTTTGGTAAAGTTGGTTTTCTCTTCCTGGTTGCCAAACTCAACAGCCTGTTTTCAGCCCTCATTTGTCTGATATTTCAACAGCATTAAACACTGCTGACCACATCTCCTTCGGTGGCTTTCATGACATCTCTGGTTCTTCTCTGACCTCCCCGGCTGCTTCTCAGTCTGTTGCTCCCTTCTCTCTCTCTTTTCTTAATGTTTATTTATTTTTGAGAGAGAGAGAGAGAGAGAGTAGAGGAGGGTCAGAGAGAGAGAGAGAGACGCACAGAATCCAAAGCAGTCTCCAGGCTCTGAGCTGTCAGCACAGAGCCTGACCCAGGGCTTGAACTCACGAACTGTGGGCGAGGCCATGACCTGAGCCGAAGTCGGACGTTCAACTCACTGAGCCACCCGGGCGCCCCACGTCCCTCCCTTCTCTTTAATGTCTGCGTTCCCCAAGGTTATGTCCTTGGCCACTTTCTTTTATTACTCGGCATGACCATTCCTATGGCGATCGCTGATACGCTAATAACTCCAAAACATGCTTATTCTCAGCCCAGAGCTCACTACTGAGCACTTGGCCCATGTATCCAGACTTCCTCCAGTTGGCCATGACCCCTGGATGTCCCCATGGGTCCCTTCTGGTCTTATCCTACTCTCTGCTATCCAACCTGCTCTTCCCGCTCCCACCTCGGGCAAGAGCCCATCTCATCCTCTAAGCCACACTCCTGGGAATTGTTTTGGCTCCTCTCTTTCCTATAGCCTCCACTTTAGTAGCCCATTACTAAGACTGCGGTCACCCCCAATATTCATTCCCACTTCCTCTGTAGTAGTAGAACCCCCCCCGCCCCCCGCAATTCTAGCCACCAAGAATAAAGGCAACATTTCTGACTCTTTTTTGTGGTTCCATGCGGGCAACTTCCAGAAAGTGCCCTTCTCCTTCTCTTTCCTCCTTTTTTCTGGCTGGAATGTTGATAGAGTGGCCCGAGCAGCCTTTTGGGACCATGAGGTCTAACCCATGAGTGACGAAGTAATGAGGTGGAGAAGCCTAGATCCTGTGATGCTGTGATAACCACGCCAGTCCTGGACCACTTCCCTGATTTCTTCTGTTCAAGCTGCCGTTATTCTGGTGCTTAAAGCCACGCACCTAATCCTAAATAATCCTAAATCTACAGTTCATTCAGCAAGAGGGTCCATCTACCCCAGACGTCGTGTGCCAGGCTTTTTCAGAGCAAATCTCTCTTAAATCTCATTCCTTCTGTGTTTACGGTCTCTGCCATGTAACCCACCTTGCCACCACGTGTCCCGGGGTGCTCGTCTGTACCTGGATCAGCGTCTCCGGTGCTCCACTGGGCCCCTCTTGAATTCGTGCTACTCAGAGCAGTCAGAGTGATCCTTGCAAAACACAAACCTAGCTCTTTTTCCATCCTGCACAAAGACTGCATGCCCCTACCCCCATTGCTTACAGGATCAAGTTCAAGCTCCCCAGCCTGCCACTCAAGGGCCATCCCTTCTCCGACCCTTGATCTACTCGAGCAGATCACTCGCTCCTCTGACCGCCGCCCTACACGCTGACACACTGGCATGTTGTCCTTCCCAGTCAAGCCTTATTCATTCATGCCACTTGGTCAGAGGACACACTGTTACCTCCCCTGGCATTTTCTTCTTTCATGTGCTCATGTCCCATTCTACTCGATCCATCCCACCATGTGAGCACCTAGCATGTGTTATAAACTTTGGCAAGTACCATTATTATCCCTAGTTTACATGTAGGAAAACCGGAACTCGGAGAAAGGAAGTGAATTACCCAGGGTGCACATTCACAGTGCGGACATGAACTCTTCCCAGTTCCAGCAATCTCTGTTCATTTATTTCGGGGGAGAGAGAGAGAGAGAGAGAGAGAGAGAGAGAGAAGAGAAAGTGTGAGTGGTGGAGGGGCAGAGAGAGAGAGAGAGGGAGAGAGAGTATCCCAGGTAGGCTCAACGCAAGGCTCGATCCCACGAACCATGAGATCATGACCTGAGTGGAGATAAAGAGCAGGACGCTTAACTGACTGAGCCACCCAGGCGCCCCAACCAGCCATTCTCTTTATATATAGACACCTCTGACACCTTCCCCGCCCCCACCAAGTATTCTGGGGCACGGGAGACTTGAGTTCTAATCTCCATTGAGCCACTTATCACTACCACCTGCTGTGGTAGAGACAGCTGGTTGTCCACCCAAATCCACCCCTCCCATTTTCTGTACTGACTGAAAGCACATTCTCTCGTCTTTTTTGCAGCTAAATGGGGTCATGTGAACAAATTCTTGTCAAGAGAATCTGGGCAGAAGTAATGTATGTATCTGGGCCTTAAAACATTGCTTGTACTTTACCTCTTTACTGTCCTCTTCCTGAGAGCTGACCCAGCTTCCACTCCACAAAGACAAACAAAACAAAACAAAACAAAAACCCAATCCCAGTAGCCCCTGGGTGGCTCAGTCGGTTAAGCACCGTCTGCCTTCGGCTCAGATCACGATCTCACAGTTCATGAGTTCGAGCCCCGTGTCGGGCTCTGTGCTGACAGCTCAGAGCCTGGAGCCTGCTTCCGATTCTGTGTCTCCCTCTCTCTCTGCCCCTCCCCCTCTTGGTCTCTGTCTCTTTCTCTCTCTCTCAAAAATAAATAAAACATTAAAAAAAAAAAAAACCAACCCCTCAAAACAAAAAAGCCAAAGTGGATTTTGAGCAGCCTACCTGGCTCATGAGGTTGGGGTCATCAATAGCAGGGCAAGAAGGAAGCAATCTGGGTTGGAGTGACTGAGTAAAACTAGACAGAAATATCTTCTACTCTTGAAGCCACTTGAAACCTTTTCTGGTTCCCTTTGTACAGCAGCTGGGTTGACACTTAAATATCTCTCAGTATATGTACTAGGCTAAGTACATTAAATTCAGTAAATTACTAGCTGTGTGGTAGTAGGCATATCACTTCCCTTCCATGTGCCTCAGTTTCCCTGCCTCTATGTATCTTGGAATAATAATGTGTGAGCAGACAGCTCACGTGTTTAGGGCACCAGCTGGAAACTTGAAAGGGTTTGATGTGAAGAAGAAGGGGAGGAGAAGGAGGAAGAAGAGGAAGAGAAAAACATTGCGATTTGAGGGCACCTGGGTGGCTCAGTCAGTTAAGCGTCCAACTCTTGATTTCTACTCCGGTCACCATCTCGCGGTTCCCGGGTTCGAGCCCCGCGTCAGGCTCTGCGCTGACAGTGTGGAGCCTGCTTGGGATTCCGTCTCCCTCTCTCTCTGCCCCTCCCCCACCCACGATCTCTCCCTCTCTCTCTCTCTCTCTCTCTCTCCCTCCCGAACATAAATAAATAAACATTAAAAAAAACGTTGCTATTTAGACTAGTTATGGAAAACTGAAGAACTTTTTGGGATTTCTATACCCGTTTTGCAGTTTAGTATTATCTTATTTTGAATCACCTAGAGAGGAACAGGCAAACTTATCCAAACTACATGAAGGAGAGGTGATTGCCCAAACAGAATTTGAGGAAAACTTTTTTTTTTTGGGGGGGTGGGGAGGATGACTGGATTCTAGAAGGCATCAACGACAAATGTCTCCTTCTGCCTCTGGGTCTCCCTCTGCAGGCTGAAGAGGCCCATCCTTCCACCGTTTATGTGGGACATTGTTTGAAGTCACCATCCCCACTCTGGCCTCCTGTCTGGACACTGTTAACCAGCTGCTGCTTCTTACTCAGCACCTACTGTACTAATGTTAGAAACACCATCACTTATTGGGGACTTACCGTGGGCCAGGCACTGTGCTGGTCACACACACACACACACACACACACACGTCAGCCTTGCTCATTTGATCTGACCAGTTGGGTGTGTGTGTATTGATACATATTTTAGACTGGAAAGAAAAACAAAACCAGAGGCTCAGAGTGGTAAGGTGGCTTTGCCCGATGTCGTATATGTAGCTGGAGGCCAGAATTTTAATCCGGGTCCGTATGACACCAAGACCCGGGCTTGTTTCTCAGCCCCTGTGGCCAGACTGTTGACCTTGCTCTCCGCATACAGAACTCGGGGCAGAAGCACAACGGGGCCGGTGTCTCCTGTTGTCTCTGAGGAGGGCCAGAGCATTCCTGTCCTGAATTTAAACCCAGAAGCTATTGGGGGGGGGAGGGAGGGGGAATGGAGAGATTTTTTTTTTGACACGAATGACACGAACGTTAAATGCCCCGAAAGGCAAAAGATACCATAAACAAAGTCAGACGACCAGCCACAGATGGGGGAGAGAATATTTGCAACATTTACCAGAGACAAAGGTTTACTATTTGTAATATATAATGAACTCTTATACCGCAATGACAAAAAGACAAACGGCCCGGTAGGAACACGGGCAAGACTATGCACAAGAAATTCTTAGGACAAGAAATACAAATAAACAACATCTTTCTTGATAATCAAAGAAACAGAAATTAAACAACCTTTTTTAAAAAAGAAATTTAGGGGGCGCCTGGGTGGCTCGGTCGGTTAAGCGTCCGGCTTCGGCTCAGGTCATGATCTCACGGTCCATGGGTTCGAGCCCCGCGTCGGGCTCTGTGCTGACAGCTCAGAGCCTGGAGCCTGTTTCAGATTCTGTGTCTCCCTCTCTCTGTGACCCTCCCCCGTTCATGCTCTGTCTCTCTCTGTCTCAAAAATAAATAAACGTTAAAAAAAAAATTAAAAAAAAAAAAAGAAATTTAGGGAGGTAACAATTAAAGACATTGCTAACATCCAGTGTGGTCCAGGGTCTGAGCCAGCGGGCGCTCTGTCACAGCACTGGCAGGAAGGTGAATGGGAACAGCTAGTTCGAGAACCATTTGGCAGTGGCTCTCACGGTTTTATTTGCTCATATCTTCTGACCCAGTAAGTCCCCTTCTAAGAGTGCATTATACAGAGATGTTTCCACGAGGGTGCAAAGGTAAATACACAAGGATGCTCCTTGTAGCATTGTTTAGTAACAGTGAAATTCAGGAAGCAAGTTCAGGTTCCACCGACAAGAGACCGGTTTAAGCAGATTATGCACGATGCGGTCATTAAAAAGAGTGAGGGAGAGCCGTGTTTACTGACAAGGGGAGATTCCCAGACTACATTAAGTGAAAGAAAGAAATCCGATCATATACAACCGTATAATCCTAGGCATGTAAAAAAGAGATGCGTATTGTGTACGTGTGTATAACACAGGTAACATAATGTACACATCGCATGTGCGCGTGTGGAAAAACCCGGAGGGTCTTGGAATTTTCACTTTATAACTTCGAAATCGTTTGAAATGATTTTGCCTCAAGCGTATATTACTTTTGACTAAACACAGTGTGTTTGTTTTAAGAGCAAATAATACTTGACTCATGTTCTCTGCCAGACCAGAGCAGGGGCTGGGTGCCAGGGGGGGGCTTGCTGCCAGGATGTGCCAATTGACCGGAAGTGCCGACTTTGTGGCACCGCCCACCGCAGGAACTTTTCACGAGGAAGTGGCAATGCTGCAAGTCCGCCTGGAGCGCACCCCCTGATGAGCTGTACGCGACTCTCTGTCCCGTCCCTGCCACACCCCTGCTCCCTGGGGGAGATCTGGACTTGATGCTGATTGATGTTCAACAGCCCTCATCCTGCTGATGAGAACAGCCTCTTCCCTAGAGTCCTGTGTATTGTTGAGTAGGTTGCTTGACCTCTCTGGGCCTCAGCTGCCTGGAAGGAGGCCAATAGGCTGGGATGAGGCCGGTAAAGACAGCCGCCTCTGGGAGCTGTTGTGGGAGGGGGGGACATGCACATCAAGCCTGCGGCAACCACGTGCGGGGGAAGCATTGCATTTCCCGCCTCCCTCAGTCTAGCCTCCCTGCCTTCTAGCACCTGTGAGGCAGGAGGGGTGGAGAATGTGGAATGTGGTCCTCCAGGTACTGAGTTTAGAGCACTCACTTCTTTTTTAAGTCTGTTTATTTTTTGAGAGAGGAAGGGTGGGGGTGGGGGGGGGTGGAGAGAATCTCAAACAGGCTCCACACCGTCAGCACAGAGCCCGATGCCAGGTCTGAACTCACGAACTCACGCGAGATCATGACCTAAGCCAAACTCAAGAGTTGGACACTTAACCTACTGAGCCACCTGGGTGCCTTGAGTTTAGAGCACTCAAATAATGCGCCTCATTTCAGGCCAAGGAAACAGCACAGGCGAGGTGTAGAGGCATCAGGAGCCCGAGGAGACTACAGTGGAGGGTGGAGGGGGCCTGGAAGCTGGTTGGGAGGGTGGAGGGGGCCTGGAAGCTCCCCGTCCCTGTGGAGACGCTCCCTGACATCCGAGCAGCTCACAGGGGCAGGGACTTGACATCACCTTCGTTCATCCTCACAAGAACCCTGTGGGATCTCCATCTGGCCCATGAGAAACACTGAATTCAGAGTAGCTTCATTTCCTCTGTCTGCCCTGGCACACGTTGGACCTTGGGCTTTTTACCTGGGTGTCCTCCCCGGGTTGACCCACCCCTACCCGTTTATCACCATCAGCTCCCAGGACTTCCCAGACCCTGCGCTGTTTGGCAAAACCTGCCTGGAACCCTCCGGCATGTGACTCTATCTTGCGCGCTCCGGGCTGGCCTGCATCTCAAGTGCCAGGGTGCACGGATCCCTCTCCAGATCAGCCGCCTGGGGTCGAATGCGTGGCTGTTCACCCCCAACTCACCCCAACCAAGCAGCGCTGCACCATTTGCAATGTGCTCACAGAAACCTAGTCTCAACTGAATCCCTGCATGCACACCAAAGGGACTATGCTCCCCACTGTACAGAAACTGAGGCCCAAAGAGCCTCAGTGACTCCTGTACCCCACGGCCACAAAGTGGCAGAACCAGGTCTGGGACGCTGCTCTTGTTCCGCTGAGTCTCAGGTCCTTGGCCAGCCCCAGCCTGGGGGAGGGGGAGGGCCCTGGAGTACCAAAGTGGGCATGCCCACGCCAGCACTTAGCGGGATGTGACCTGGAAGAACAATCCTGAACTCATTCTGGGCAATTCTGGGATCACTCTGAGCCCCAATCCCCTGACTTCTGAAATGGGGGTAAAGGTACCTAGCGGTGTTATTCGCAGGGTTGAGCGGAGGTTAAAGGAGAGGCTGGAAAAGAGAGAGCACCTACTGGGTGCCGTTAGGTCCATCATGCCTGCACACAGGAGGCAGTCAACAAATTGGGACTCAGTGATCCTGACCCAGCACGGCCAGCAGCGGGGTGGCGTAAGAGTGAGGCAAGGATGGATTAGGAATTCAAGAGGATTACTTTGCAATCAGCTGAACCGAACGGCCTAAGCTGCCTGGGAAACACTGGGATCAGACTGTTCATTTAATTTATTCATCAATGACTGTTGAACACTTAGCTGAGCTGGCACAGTGATGATGAGGTTGGGGACAGCGGCTCTCAATTATTTCTGCCATGTCCCAGGTACTTCATGCGGTCTCATCACATCAACCCTGTAAGGTTGCTATTCTGGGCAAAGATTTTTTTTTTTTGCCTCTCACAGGGCAGGTACTAATCAGGCCTGGGATGAAGGAGAGGCAAACGAGACACCCAGAGCACAAATTTAAGGAGGCTCTTGCTGTCATAGCTCTTACGACATTGGCCTCACCGTGTCCCCACCTGTGCTTGTGGTGGACTCCGTGACGTGCTGCCCAGACCCCCTTCCATGAATTGTCCTGGCTACTGGGGCCGCTGGCCCTGCAGACAGCCGTCCCCTGCCAGCTCCCAGAGGGACTGCTCAGTAGCAAAGAGCTGCCTTGCCCAAGGTCAGCTGCCACCGGAGCTCCCCATGGGGCTGGCCAAGGCTCTGATTGGGTCTGCTCTGTAGCTTTCTCTGCTCACATCTGCTCCGGCCCTTCCCTTCCACAGCTGCTGACCTTTAGGGCTCTCCCTAATAAGCTCCTTGCAAGCTAAACCGCATCAGACTCTGCTTCCTGGGGGCCCCAACCTGCAACAGTGGTCCTGCTGGAGTAACCCCTCACTAGCTGGTTAAAACACAGCCTTTCGAAAGACTAGTATAAGGGTACCCCCGAAAAGCCCAGGCTCGGGGATGCTAAACTACACACTACACTGTTCTAAACACCTTGTGTGAATTGATTTAATTCATTTCCACTGCAGCCCTGCGAGGAGGAACTATTAGCGTTTCCATTTTATAGATGGGTTCAAGAGAAGTCCTGAAAAAAAAAAAAAACAAAACTACTTTGTGATGAAATCCAATCATCATTGAAAAGATGAGTCACAATAATGGGCTTCGGCCCCAGGGAAACTTTTTGTCTGAAAAGAAAGGAAAAAAAAAAAAAAAGATGTGAACATGTCTCGTCTGGGCCACAACTCAGTTCCCAACCTTGAGGGAGCCTGACTCCCAACCCCAAAGACCCGGGCCGGGTATGAGAGTAAAATCCACAAGCCCAAGGGCAACAGGTCAGTCACTTTAGGAAGTAACCCCAGAGAAGAGGTGAAAGATATACACTGGCTCCACAGGAAGGTGGTGATCACCACCAAAGACTCAGAAGGCAAGGTGACTTATTGAGGTTAGGCAGCTAGTAAGGGTCGCTTCCGGAACTGGATCCCGAGGCCGTCAGAATACCAGCCTCTATGTGCTGGCAAGGACATTCCATCCTCCAAAGAATCCTCCAGAGGGTATCAGGGATTTGGAGATCCAGGTGATGGACTGCCCCAGACTTACCTTCTATTCTGTCCACCTGTTTGTTGTCCAATTTGTCAGCAGCCCTGCTGGGAAGGATGGGGGCTGGAAACAGCTCAGCAGCCGGACTCCTACACCTCCCTCCACCCTGCCTTACCTCTACAAAGAGGCAGGTGTTGGGTTTTCATTGTAATCCCTTCCATATGGAGAGCACTTTGGTGTTTTACCAGCTGCTTGTTAACCCATCCCTGAATTTGTTCATTTCTTGTGAGGCTTATTGCCTTATGAAATAGCAGGGCCAGTATATTAGCCCCATTTTACTAGTGGGAAAACTGAGGCTCATAGAGAAGGGAATCATGATAGTGTCCAGGAGAGTGCCAGACCCTCCCATCCCAATCCAGCCTCCTGATTTTGTTTGTAAGAGAGGGAGAGCGCGCAAGTGAACGAGGGGCAGAGAGAGAGAGTGCGAGCGTGCCAAAGAGAGAGAAACGGGGCTCACCCAAAGAGGGGCTCACGTTTACCCGAAGTGGGGCTCGAACTCACCTGATGTGGAACTTGAACTCAAGAATGGTGAGATCAAGACCTGGGCCAAAGTCAGATGCTTAACAATTGAGCCACCCAGGTGCCCCCAGCCTCCTGTTTGTTTTTGTTTTTGTTTTTATCTCTAGGTCTTGGGCAGAGCTGGGGCAAACACAGGCCATTCTGAGCCCAGAGCTCAGGGCAGTCCCTTTCCAGAAGCCTATCTGTCCTTCCCATCCTGTCCCAGAAAGCCCCATTATCTTAGGGGAGACCTTTATTCACTTGCCTAAGACTTCCTGTTGTCCACTCCATGCCTTCTGGTGGCTCCAGAGCCCATGGTGACACGGTATACCCTGAGTGAACTCACAGCTGGAGAGAAGAGTCATGTTAACAAACAAGTTCCTCATTAGAGCAAAGCCCTACCAGTGTTCCTCTCCAAAGTCTCTGGAATTCATTCTCTCTTCTCCAGCCCCACTGCCCTGTCCTAGCTGGTCCTCGGCATCTCTGACCTCCTCCCTGCCTTCAGAGCTTCTGTCCTGGCCTTTCACCCACCCCCACGAAACACCTAGGGATCTTTCCAGAGAGCCAATAGCAGAGGGTGGCCAGGAGCTCACAATGGTGATCAGGACTGAGGAACAACCCTGCCGGGCCTGGGAAAGCTCTCACATCTCTCCTCTGTAGAGTGGGGACTGTGCCTACTTCACAAAGTGGCTGGAAAGACCTTTGTTGTCCCTTCTAGAGACCCCATGCCCTAGTGCGTGCCCTGTACTTGTATGCTTCCTGCCTTTGAACAGGCTCTTCACTTACACGCCACCTTCTCCAGCTCCTAAAGATCATCCTTCAAGGCTCTGTTTACATCAAATGTTGCTGCCTCCCTGAAGCCTGAACTGACACACCTCCAAGCAGCTGGAACCACTCCTTCCTCTTGAATGGATGGTGTCTTGGCCAAGGAAGAGAGCCAGGATTCAAAGCGAGAACTGTCTGAATTGTCAGGTCCCACCCAGCTTCCCTCTGGCCTCTGTGCAGCCTGAGCAAACAGGTGAGGGCAGCACCACCAAGCCCTCCCACCCCTTCTCTGGGCTGAGAAGTCCAACCTAGGTGCCTGTGGGTTACTCCACCGCCAGGCAGCCTCTGCCTTCCAGATTATGATGTAACAGTTGCACAACTCACAGATATTTTTGAAAGAAACTGTCAATTTCCTCTCCTGGGCACTGCCAGGGGCTGTGGCCTCCATCCCACCCAGAGTCCCCAACAGCCTCAGGACTCTAGAACCCAAATATAGTGCAGGGTTGTTGAAGTGATAAAGAAACGAAAACGCAAGACTGTAAAGTGACCCAGTTTTATTTTGGTTTTGGAGGCCAGGGGGGGCATTGCCCCACTGTGCAGGGATCAGGGCTGTACAATCTTCTCCTCCCCAAGGCGGGGGCCCAGGCAGCAGGGTGGAGGCCCTGTGGATTGGCGGCTCCGGGGACCCAGTGACCGCAGTAGGTTGCACAAGGAGAGAAGGGGTATCAGGCAAGCAGCCTGGAATGGCTCAGATTGGGGGGTGGGGTAGAGGAGAATCCGAGAGGACAGAGAATCCAAGAACCGGGAGTCCGAAAGGGGGTCCGGTCCCCTTCACTTTACCGCCGAGGCTCCGGGACAGAGAGGGGGGAGCTCAACTGTCATCCTGCAGGAGACAGGGCCTGGAGTGAGGCCAGGCGTCCCAGCCCGGCGTCAGGCTCTGTGCACTAACCCGCTGCCTCCACCCTCACGGAGGGTGCGTGCGGGGCCCAGGCGCAGGGTGCGGACTCCGGCGGGCCGTCAGATCCCCTTCTCCTCTCGGGCGCGCCAGGCAGGCGCCCGACCGCATTCAGCAGCTCACCGAGCCGGCGGGTGGCGCCGACCCCAAGTCCGAGAAGCAGTCGAACTCGCTCTGGCCCAGGAAGAGCTCGGGCAGCTCGCGCACGCGGTGCAGCCCGAGCTCCAGCTCCAGCGACGTCAGCGCTTCCTCGTCGATGAGTTCGGCGTCCATGCAGCCCAGGGCGTGCGCGGGCGGCGGTGGGGCCGGGGCGCCGGGCGCCGGCTGCAGGCACTGGGGCCCTCCCGGGACGCCGGGGGGCGCGGTCGCGCGGCCCGGGTACAGCGTCGCCACCGGCTGCAAGTGCGCGCTGCCGGCGGCCGGCGGTGGCACGGCCGGAAAGGGCTGGAAGGCAGGCGGCGGCCCGAAGGGCCCGTACGCCAGGGCCCCGGGTGGGGGCGGCGGCGGCGGGCCCAGCGGAGTCCCCCGCGGCCGCAAGCCGCTGTCCAGGCCCGGGCCCGCGTACGGCTGCAGCGTCCGGAGCGCGTGGGGGCCGTGGGAGGGCGCGCCGGGCGGCGGCCTCTGCACCAGGCGGTAGCCCTCGGCGAGCATCAGGTGGTCGGCCATGACGGCGGGCCGGATGCCTGCAGGGGCGGGGGGCGGATGGTCAGCGCGGGCGTCCCTCGGTCCCGGCCAGCTCTTCCTCCGCGGCGAGGGATCCGCGTCCCGTGCCCTCACCGCAGCCCAGCCAGGCCAAGGAAAACGGCACTCGACCCGTGCTACTGCCCAGCCCAGGGCGCACCGAACTCAGAGGTCCCGCGCGCCCCGTGGTCTCAGTTCTCGGCAGCTAGAACACCGCACACCCACGGGTTCGGGCTCTGAGACCTCCGCGCCGCGCCCCCAGAGTCAGTATCTTCTTATACCAGAGGCGGAGCTTCTCCGCCCCCAGGCGCTCATTGGCTGAATGGGACGCTCTGGGCCGGCCTGCCCCCTCCTCCAGGTTTCAGCCCCGCCTCTCCCGGAGCTCCGCCCTTTGGGCCAGAGGCTGTGCCTTCAGGCTTAGAGAGCTGTCCTGGGGAGGGGTGTTTTGCACTTTTCAAGGGGTTTGGGCTGACTGTCTCCTGCTCAGCCTGGCACTGGCTGGGACCAAGCTCGAATTGACCGGAAGGGGGATTGAGAAGGGCCAAAGGTTTGGGTCCCCAGAGCTGTAGGATCACAAGCTCAACTTCTTAATTTTCCAGATGGAAACCGAAGCTCAGCGGTGGAAAGGATTTCCTGGGAATACACACCAAAGTCTTAACAGAATCGAGACATGGCTTTGTGATTGCCATCTCTACACAGGACACATGCACTTTAGCGGTGCAGGGTCCCCCGGAAAGTTAACTGCTTGTCCCCATGACCCCAGGGGAGCCAGAGGCTCCCTCACGGGCTCCCACTTACTTGTCGGTGGAAGCATGTACTGGGTTGTTATTAAAGTAATTTATAGGCACGTCTCCTGAAGGACTTGTATCCTCAGCATTTGGCCCAGAGCCTGGCTCAGAACAGGCTTTTAGTAAAGGTTGGGTGAAAGAACAAATGATCAAATGAATTGAAACTCATTCACCTGAGCTTCAGTTTCTTCATCTGCAAAATGGGAGCAACGGCAGCACTGCCCCTACTGAGTTGTCGTGAGGGTTAAATAAAGTAGGGCATGTATAGTGCCTGGCATATAGTAGGTGCTCAAAAATGTACCTCAAATGAATGAAAGGCTGGATTTACTTCTGTCCCTAGAGATCTTCAGAGTCGGGGATCTTGCACCTTCCCCTGATAGACTGGTAACAACTGGGATGTTTAGAGTGCTTTACATTCTACAAGCATCTTTTTTTTTTTTTTTTAATTTATTTTGAGAGAGAGAGAGGAAGCAGGAGGGGCAGAGAGACAGGAGAGTGAGAATCTCAAGCAGACTCCACACGGTGAGTGCAGAGCCCAACGCGGGGCTTGATCATGACAGTTTGTGAGATCACGAATGAGCTGATATCAAGAGTTGGACGCTTTACTGACTGAGCCACCCAGGCGCCCCCCGACAATCATCTTAATGGGGGCAGGGCATGGATTAGCAGCCCCATTTTGCAGATAAGGAGACTGAGGCACACAGAGAAGTGGGCGTCCTGGAGTCCTGCACAACCAGAGCTAGCATGTGAATGCCTGTGTCCTTAAAGCAGCTGGAGTCTCTCCAGGTGGCCAGGAGAGAGCCACCTGAACCTTGCCCTTCACTTCTTTGCCACTCTGCCCCTCCCTTCTTTGGCTCTTCTTCCCTGGTAGTGTCCTTGGGACTTCCTGGAACTTGGGTTTATCCAGCTGATGCAGAGGGGAGAACCTCAGAAGCCCAAGTTTTAGTCATATCCCCACCACTGGCAAGCACTGTGACAGCTGGGTGTTATGAGGGGGTTGTCCCTTGAGTCCCAGGGCCTCGGTTTTCTGCTCAGTGAAAGGGAGATTCTAATCCCTGCCTGGTCACCCTGAGAGCTTGTGGCAAGGTCACTAGTGACAATGGGTGTGATCACGTTTTATGCCAAGTATAAAAGCGGCACAGTGGAGTTGATTCTCCTGAAACTCTCCAATTAATGCTTCACATAGAAATTCCTAAGGCTGGCTGCACCTGGGACTCACCTGGACATGTGTATCAAGTGGGGGAAGGTGGGAGGGCTTTTGAAAAATACTAAACCTCTGCCCCCACCTAAACCTCCGGACTCAGACTCTGTGAGGGTATTTTTGAGTCACAAGAATTTGTGTTTTCAAAGAGCAATCCTGTCATTCTGGCATAGTTGATCCAAGGAGGCTAACATTTGGGAGCCATTGTGCCACTAAACAGTTTTCTCAAACAAACAAATAAATAACGTGTGTGTGTTAATAATGTTAAAAAGCCCTTTAATGTAGTCAACAAATATTTATTGGGCACCCACTCTGTGCCAGACGTTGATCGCCTAGTGGTATTGAAGCTTTGGGGATCAAGTAATTCTTTTTATTTTTTTATTTTCTTATTTTTTGGATTTATTTATTTATTTATTTATTTTTAATTTTTTTTTTAAATTTATTTTTGGGACAGAGAGAGACAGAGCATGAACGGGGGAGGGTCAGAGAGAGAGGGAGACACAGAATCAGAAACAGGCTCCAGGCTCCGAGCCATCAGCCCAGAGCCTGACGCGGGGCTCGAACTCACGGACCGCGAGATCGTGACCTGGCTGAAGTCGGACGCTTAACCGACTGCGCCACCCAGGCGCCCCTGGATTTATTTTTGAGAGAGGGACAGCGTGAGCAGGACAGGGGTAGAGAGAGAGGGAGACACAGAATCCGAAGCAGGCTCCAGGCTGTGAGCTGTCAGCACAGAGCCCGACGCGGGGCTCGAACTCACGGACCGCGAGATCATGACCTGAGCCTACGTCGGATGCTTAACCGACTGAGCCACCTGGTGCCCCTCAAGTAATTCTTTGAGCATCTAACGAAAGCTACAGACATCATGGCCACAAACTGACGTGTATGAATGTGCAGGCCAGCAGATCTCTGAGGGCATCCATGAGGTCATCAGGGGTTCGTGGAGTTTGGTTACTTGGGGACATGTAGGAAAGTGTAAATAAGGAAAATAATCATCCAGATGTTAGAAAGTGGGGGGAAAAAGTGGGAAAAAGAAAGAAAAATAGAGTTGAGAAGAGATTGGGGTACAGGGGCAGCTTGTAGTATTGAACAGGACAGTGATGGTAGGTCTCACTGTGACATTTGGGCAAAGACTTATGGGATCTGGGACAAGAGCCATACCAACAGAGGGGACAAATGCAATGTGCCAGGGACAGAGGCATTACTGCCACCCAGGACCTGTCCCAGACCAGAATCAGTTTCTGAATCAGAAACTGGGCTGGGGCTCAGACAGCGGCATTTTCATAAGCCCTGTGGGTGGTTCTGAGCCCCTATGTTAGGGTAAAGCCTCATGGTAGGAGTGAGTGACAGGAGGGCGTGTGGCTGCAGCAGAGGGAGCTTGGGGTTGGAGGAGGTCAGAGGGAGGAGGGAGGAAGATGACATGGGGCTTGTAAGGGCTTTGTTAGGTCTCATAAGGACTTTGCAGATGAGTAACATGATCTAACTTGGCCTGAGAAGCATTGCTCTCGGTGGATCTCATTTGTTCCCGGCATTTCCGTGAACTGCTTCCTCGCTCTGCCTCGGACTGCCCAGGCACCTTCATTTCTTGGGGCTCCTGCTAATCCTGCTGCCTGGAATTCTCTTCCCCGAGACACCCACATGAGTCACTCCTTTGCTGTTTTTGGATCTCCATCTAAGAGTCAGCCCCTCATGTGCCTGGGTGGCTCACTCGGTCTGTTAAGTGACCGACTCTTGATTTCGGCTAAGGTCATGATCTCGTGGTTCGTGAGATGGAGCCCCACGTCAGCACGGAGCCTGCTTGGGATCCTCTCTCTCCCTCTCTCTGCCCCTCTGCCCTCAAAATAAACATTTTTAAAGATTTTAAAATAAAAATAAAGATCGGCCCCTCATAGAGACCTTCCCAGGTCACCCTCTGTCCCTCTCTATCCCCTCACCCTGTTCTGCTTTGCTGCTCAGTGCCTCCTACCACTTGGCTTTATGCCAAAGAATGCCTCCCCGCAAGCAGGTCAGCTCCCTGAGAGCCCTTGATTCGCTTGTTCTGCACAGTACTTCTGAGGCCCCAGAGCAGTACTTAGAAAAGACTTAAATATTTGTTGAGTGATGAGGCAGAGCGGACGTTATTGTCCTTCTTGACAAAGAAGGAAACTGAGGCCCAGAAAACCACTCAGGAGGTTGGCTGAGGTCACAAGGTGTGTGTGTGGGGGGGGGGGGGGTGCGGGGAGCTGGCGTTGGAAGCGAGAAACCTGGTTAATTGTGGTGGTTCCCCCAGATGTCCAGAATTTTTTGGTACACCTCCTTAAATTTCCCTCTCCTTGAATGTGGGCTGGACGCAGTGACTCACTTCTAACAAAAAGAGTATAGCAGAATTGATGGTGTCGTTTCCAAGATTAGATCATGAAAGATAGTGTGGGTTTCTCCTTGCTCTCTTGAATCACTTGCTCTGGGGACATTAGCTGACACGTCATGGGAACGTTAGCTGACATCCAGCAGCCCTATGGAGAGGCCCACCTGGCAGGGAACAGAGAGGCTTTCTGTCAACGGCCCCTGAGGAACCAAGGCCTTTGGCCAACAGCCGTGTGTGTGAACTCTCTCAGAAGCGGACCCCCAGTGCAAGTCAAGCTTTTAGATGTCCACAGCTCCACCTGACATCTTAGTTTGCGAGATGAGAGACCTTGAGAGACCTTGAGCCGGAATGAGCTAGCCAAGCCATTCTTGGATTCCTGAACCACAGGAACTGAGATAATAAATGTCTGTTTTATTTTTTTAAAAAAGTTTTTAAACATCTATTTATTATTAAGAGACAGAGAGAGACAGAGCATGAGCATGGGAGGGGCAGAAAGAGAAGGACACACAGAATCCGAAGCAGGTTCCGGGCGCTGAGCTGTCAGCACAGAGCCTGATGCGAGGCTCGAGCTCACAAACCGGGAGGTCATGACCTGAGCCGAAGTCGGACGCTTAACCCACTGAGCCACCCAGGCGCCCCAATGTTTGTTGTCTTAAACTACTCAATTTGGGGGGTAATTTTGTGCCACAGCAATAGATAATTAATACATGAATATATCAACCATCCCTGGTCCATCCCCCACATGGGCCTTACTTTGCTCTACTTTTTTTTTCCCCTAAGCATTTATCATGTTTTAACACATTAAATAATTCACGTATTTATCATGTTTAATTGTTTGTCTCCCTACCACTAGAATGTCAGCTCTGCACGGCAGGGAACATTGTCTGTTTCATTTATTGATTTATCTCCGGTACCTAGAACGGCACCTGGCACATACTATATATTTATTTTTCATTAAAAATGAGATATTATCAATACAAGACAATTCTTATTTTGGAAAAAAATAGAATGGAAAAAGAATTCATGGATGTGAGAATTAGTAAAATAGGGATATAGGTGCTCAATAAGTATCAGAATGTTGAATGACAGAACGGCTGACTTTGTGCGAGGGCGGCAATTTGCCCCGCCCCATTCGGACACATTCCTGGCCAATGAGATGTGAGCAGAAGAGGTTGGGCGGGGCTTCCTGGAAAACTCTTTCAAACCCATGAATTATGCAGAAGAGGTGAATCCACAGAGACAGGATGAGGATTGGGGGTTACCAGGAGCTGGAAGGAAGGGAGAATGGGAACAACTGCTTAATGATTCCTTTTGGGGCTGGTGGCTCAGTCAGTTAAGCGTCCAACTTGGGCTCAGGTCATGATCTCATGGTTGGTGTGTTTGAGCCCTCCCATGCCCCCAGCCTGCTTCCGATTCTGTGTTTTCCTCTCTCTCAGCCCCTCCCTCACTCATGCTCTGTCTCTCACAAATAAAAAACAAAAACCAAAAAGTTAAGGATTCCTTTTGGGGTGATAAAAATATTTCGGAATTATATAGTTGGTAATTACACAACATGGCAACTCCATTAAATGCCACTGATTTGTTCACTTTAAAATGGTTTGTTTTATGTGATATGAATTTCATCTCAAAAAAAAAAAAAAAAAACAAACAAAAACACCACAGGTGGATTCAGCCATCACTCACTTTATGGGCTTTGCCTTTCCTCCCTTCCTTCCAGGGATGAGGATGTGAGGCCTAGAGGGGCAGCAGCCATCTTTTCAGCATGAGGGCAGAGGAAGAAGAGGAGGAAGAAGAGAAGAGCTAACACTTATAGAGTGCTTAATGTGTGCCAGATACTGTTCCAAGCTCTTTACGTATATTAATTCACTTAATAATTACAACAATCCTATAAGGAAGGTACTATTCCCATTTTATAGATGAAAAAACTGGTACAAAGAAGAAAAATGATACTAAAGATAGCAGAAAGGAATCTAGGAGAGGCCTGAGACCCCCCGTGCCATAGAGCCTCTGTAGCCAGTCCTGGAAGACCTACTTTGGCCTTCTTACTATTTGAAGAAAAAAAGAAATTAGTCACGTCATTGTAGCTACATTTCTGTCCATGCATCCTGAGGTTCAAAGCCAGGTGTGTCTGACTTTAGTGTGTAAGTGCACCTCACCACTGTGCTCCCCTCATCTGCAAATCAGTTATCAAGTGCTTTTTGGTATCTGATATCCCACAGGATGGTGGTCCTCTTGTGGGTAGAGATGGGGTCTCTCTCCTCTCGGAAGCCCCATTGCCTGACCCAGGGCCTGGTCTGTACCAGAGTGTGGTGTGAGGTTGGGATTAGCCGCCTGGATCCAGGAAAGGAGGGTGGAGTGCAGGAGGGAGACATTCCCCAGCATAACACAGACGTCAAAGATGCAGTGAGCCCTGGGGATGTGGGGGTGAAGGGTGGGTGGGGGAGACGTCATGGAGGAGGGAGTCTTCCGGGATAGGCAGGATCTGGACAAATGAAGATGGCAGGGAAATGAGGCTTCTCAAGAAAAGCATAGCTTTTGAATGAAAGCAGCAAGGCATGAATGTACAGGATGAAGTTCAGGAAGTATCAGGTAGCTGGGTGGGGCCAGAATAATGGTCATTTGTGTCTGGGAAGGAGATCAGGCTTGGACGGTGAAGGCCCTTGAAAGTCAGTGCTCCTAACACTGAAAATCATTGTGAAGAGTTTTCTACATCTTCTCTCAACAACCCAAGAAAGAGAAAGGGCAGGCGGTATTTGACCCATTTTACAGAAAGGAATTAAGAAAGAGAGAGGTGAATCCATTTGGGTGATGTTGGATTGCTAGCAAGTGCAAGGGCAGGACTTGAACCTGGGTCTTTTAATTTCACATCCTACACTGGCCTGCTCAAGCAAGCGACGGTCAGTGACTCCTTGGGTAGGAAAGGGCCATGGAAGGCTTCTGAGCAGGAGAGTGCTGATCCTCTTACTGGAACTTTCTCTCCTGCCAATGGGAAGGACAGGATGAATTTGAGGCAAACTGTTGGGGCATAGCAACGGACTCGTTCATTCGTTCATTCATTCATGCGTTCATGCATGCATTCAACAAATACTTTTTGAGCCTCTATTGTGTGCCAGGCACTTCCTGACATCATGGAGCTTATAATTGAGTGACAAGAGACATGAGAACCAAGTGAAAAAAACCAAACAATTACAAACTGCCAAGGGCTAAGAAGGAAACAAGCCGGCAGGGTGATTTGAACTCATTTCAGAAAGAGGGATCAGGGCTGCTGGCCTCTTGGACAGGTGACATTAAATTGAAATTGATAGAGAGGAGGAGCCAACCCTGCCAAGGACAGAGGAAAGAAGTTCTGGGCAAAGGAGCACCACATGCAAAGGCTCAGGTGGAAAAAAGCTAGTGGGTTTGAGGAACTGAATGAAGGCGCTTAGGCTGGAGGGTGGTGAGCCGAGGGTCGGTGGTCAGACAGGCAGGCAAGGGTCAGGTCGTGCGGACACTGTGGAGCTGAGGCAAGGGGTTACATGTGTTTCAAGTGGGATAGGAAGCCACTGGAGCCAGCAGGCTCCCCTTGGTGCCCCCATCAGGACCAAACCCTGTGAGCCCGAGGAAGAGGAAGATTAGGGAGGGATGGGGGGAGGTGCTCAACCACGTATAGTGGAGTCATATTTAATAAGGGTGGGGAGTTGGGGCCCCTGAGTGTCTCAGTCGGTTAAGCATCCAACTTCAGCTCAGGTCATGATCTCACGGTTCGTGGGTTCGAGCCCCGCATTGGGTTCTGTGCTGACGGCTTGGAGCCTGGAGCCTGCTTTGGACTCTGTGTCTCCCTCTCTCTCTGCCCCTCCCCTGATCACACTCTGTCTCTGTCTCTCAAAAATGAATAAGCGTTAAAAATAAATAAATTAAATTAAAAAAAATAAGGGTGGGGCATTAACTTTTTAAAATCAGCATGTAAGGCAAAAGTCACACGTGGTCCTTAAAAATCCCCCGTGGAATTTATTACATTTAAATTTTTGCATGTTCAATCTGTATAGCCATACATATGTTTGTAGTGCTAGTTACAGTAATGTATAGTATATGAAAAATCATATGCTATATAAAAAGCACAAAATAGGGGCGCCTGGGTGGCGCAGTCGGTTAAGCGTCCGACTTCAGCCAGGTCACGATCTCGCGGTCTGTGAGTTCGAGCCCCGCGTCAGGCTCTGGGCTGATGGCTCGGAGCCTGGAGCCTGTTTCAGATTCTGTGTCTCCCTCTCTCTCTGCCCCTCCCCCGTTCATGCTCTGTCTCTCTCTGTCCCAAAAATAAATAAAAAACGTTGAAAAAAAAAAAAAAAAAAAAAAAAGCACAAAATAAAGATATTATTTAATATTACTCTTGGGGCGCCTGGGTGGCTCAGTTGGTTGAGCATCCGACTTCAGCTCAGGTCATGATCTCCCGGTTTGTGAGTTCAAGCCCGGCATCGGGCTCTGTGCTGACAGCTCAGAGCCTGGAGCCTGCTTTGGATTCCGTGTCTCCCTCTCTCTCTGCCCCTCCCCCAATCATGCACACGCCCTCTCTCAAAAATAAATAAATGTGTAAAAAAATTTTTTTAAATATTACTCTTCAACACACAAAAGAGAGAGATAAAGGCAGGAGTCAGCTAGTGCCCATGTATGTTTACATAAGGCTCCCCATAACGGATGCTGTCGGTGCCCCCCCAATCCCCTTTCCCATCTGTCTCACCGCCTCCCAGCTGCCCTGATGTCTGCCATCATAGCTGCCTCCTTCTCTTGCAAATTGCCCTCAGCCAAATGGAAGCCTCCTCTTCCCCCACCCCAGCCCCTGCCTGTCCTGGGGACAGACTGGTGAGGGGCACAAAAGACTAGTCCCCTCGCCTCAATGTGAGA
The DNA here is from genome assembly GCF_018350215.1 of Panthera leo. Taxonomy (NCBI): domain Eukaryota; kingdom Metazoa; phylum Chordata; class Mammalia; order Carnivora; family Felidae; genus Panthera; species Panthera leo. The sequence goes on from NC_056686.1 coordinate 31,540,536, forward strand.
TTGACCTGTGGGGCTCCAGAGCTTGCTATGGCCCAGGCTGGGCCTGTATCTTTCTATCCCTTCCCCTCTTTCTCTTCCTCGCTCCTCTCTCCCCAGAGCTGTGCTTCTAGGGAATTCGACCTAAGACTTTCTCATCTATTAGGTGCTAAAGGTTGACGTTCATTCATTGTCTTATGTACTCCTCACAATAACTCAGGGGGATCTGCCTAGCTCATGGCGACACTCCTTCTGTGAGAAGTATCCTCTCCTCACTTACCCATGGGAATCCCCAGTAATGCTCTGTGATGCCACATTTCCCGGACGTTTCTCCCTGTGCCAGAGACCACAGTGGTGGACCTTAGCCCGAGCGGGGCTGGATTCTTTCTCCCAGGAGTCTGGAATTGGGCCTGAAAGACAGAAGCCAGACGGAGTGACTCTAGGACGATCACACACAAACCTATGTGTAAACTGTGGGGACAGCCAGCTTTTGCCACAGGTAGCAGGTGAGTGGAGAAAGCCCATCTGCAGAGGGAGAAAGACAAAGCCTGCATGGAGGGAAAAGAGACAAGAGGGGAGATGGAGAAGGAGTCCTGTCTGAATTCCTGATGGCTTTGCAGGCATCGTGCCAGGCTCACGTGGCCCTCGGCTCTGGAGTTCCAGGAGCGCCCTGGTCTCCTCCTGACACAGACCTGAAGTTGCTTAAGCTAGTTAAAAAAACAGTGTTGACCAAGATGAGGAGTTTTATCCCCAGTTTACAGGTGTTGAGAAGGGTGTCAGGAAGGGCACATCACCAGCCGATGGGAACAGAGCCAGAAACTGATGCAGCTAAGATTCACAGCAGGGTCTGGCTCGGTCCAAGGTCCGGCTCATCCCACTGCTGGCCCTGCCTCCCCAGTGTTCACGCCTGCCCATGGGGGACAGGGCTCTGGGCCCGTGAATGCAGCATCTCTGAGCACCCCAACTCTGGACTGGCAGAAATTGTGTCCTTGGACTCAGGAACTCCTGAGCTGACCGAGAACATGAGAAAGGAAAGTCTGTGTAACTGGGACCCCCAAGACCCCACACATCTGGGGGAAGAGGGGGGTTGGCCTGAACTGCATTTCTTCACCAGCATCGCCCATCCCTTTAAAAATCAGGCTGATAAACGAGTTAACGCTGAGCCCAAACCAGGCATGATTAATCATTTCCTTCTCCACGCTTCTGCTACTGCATCCTGTGTGAGTCATTTCCGTATCCCTATACCTCACATAGTGCCTACCACAAAATAGGCATAGAGGCACCTTTGCTGAATGAATGGCATTTTCTCTTGCACTGTTGGATGTTGTGTCCACTCAGTCCCCTTGGCGATACTTAAGGCGGCCTGAGGGTAGGGCCACATTTTATTCTTTGGTGTGGGAAGGGCCAGGTTAGTGCAGGGCAAAAATATGGGCTCTGCAGACACTCAGGAATCCATGACTTGAATTCTGCTTGGCTCTGCTTCTCTGGGTCTTCAAATCTTGTACAAGTTATTCCATCTCTCGGAACCTCAGTTTCCCCATCTGTAAAATGAGAGTGATAAGAATAACTATCTGATCATGTCATCAGGAGGATTAAATGAGATAATATACCTAACATTTACGTCACTGGCCTAACACAAAGTAGGAGCTCGGTAGTATTAATTTTCTCCACTCTGGTATTTCCCACGGTGCCTGGCATATGGCAGACATTCAGTAGGGCTAGGTCACCTTTAGGCCATCCAGGACCATCCAGCCCTGGTCAAACTGCCAGCATACTGCAAGTGCATGAATGGGCCTGGGAGATACCATTAGCAGAAGAAGAGTATCAGCTGAGCCCGGCCAAGTGTAGCAAAAGAGAACCAGGAGCTGATAAATGGTTGCTGTTTTAAGCCCTGTGTTTTGAGGTAGTTGTTACACAGCAAAAGCTGACTGAGACAAACAGTGATGTTATAGGAAGGGCTGGGATGGAGCAGGTCTTTGGGACCAAATGGAACCAGAACTTCCTCACTGTGTCTCTTGTCTTTGATTTTTTTCTGAACATCGTCTTTTTTTCTCTTTCACAGCACACTGGTTTTCTTCATGGTGTAGAAAACATGGCTGAGTTTTATACCTTGCACTTCTAGCTACTGGAGAAAAAACTGAATCCTTTCTGGCAAAAGACTCCTTGGATCAGTTTGGGTCAAGCACCCTCTGGGACCATCACCTGGTGATGGGGGTGGGGGGGAGAATAGGATCACAAAACACACCCTTGGTGATGCATGCTGAGCACAAGACGTGCCAAGCCCTGTTCTGAGATTAACGTGTGTTTACTGACTTTATCCTCATAACACAACAATCCTATTGGAACTGTGACATCAATCTCTGCTTTGAAGTGAGGAAACTGAGGCACAGAGAGCTGAAGTAACTTGTCCAAGATCATACAGCCAGAAAGAGGTGGAGCCAGGAATCACAGCAAGACTGTCTTGACTCCAGAGCAACCAACTGCACTACTCTGCCTCTCCTATTGAGCTCCTGGGGGATCCCATGTATAGCAGGGTAGGCAGGGTGGAGACCCTCCTAGGAAGCAAGTGGAGTACTGAGCTCAGAGAAGAGAAGCATCTAGGGTTCCTTAATCACATGCTTTCACATCACTAAATGGCTGTCAAGAGATAGGGAGAGTGGAAGGTTCTGAAAACGAGCCTAGGACCAGTGAGTAGACATCACCAGGGAGTAGGTTTCAGTTCAATTGAAGGAGCTTCTTCAGAGTCATGGTGTCTGAGGATGGGAGGGTAGCCCCTAGAAACACGAGAGCCTTGTTGCCAGAGGTTGGAGGAGCCTCTTGCCAGGGTTATGAGAATTCCTGCAGCCCATCTCCAAAGGTACAGTTCATGCAGATGAGTGGAAGATCCTCAGTGGGTAGGTGACTGGAGTCGATCAGTGGGTCCCAGATCTTTGGATCAGTAAATCATCCCCTTCCAAATTTTAGGAACTGATGTAAGGGGACTTTTTTTTTTTTCCCCCACCAAGCTAAGACATATAAAATAGCCTAACGAGTTGGCCCAACAAACCAAAAGCAACTACCAGCCGTTTCTCTACTGCGCGAGAGGAAGGCCATTTTAACACCGAAATATCCGAATGGCAATAATCTCAGAATAAGCCATTTGCTTTCTCTTAAGGAAGAGCACTTGACAAAGGTACATGAACATAACAAAAAAAAGGATATATTAAAAACCAATTGAAGGTAGAAAAAAATTAGGGCACAACCCTTTGTCCTACATGCGGATACGAGTATGATACGAGCTCGTCCATTCGGGGATCTGGAATTTCTGGGACTTGAAAAAGTGCCACTTACTGTTAAGAATCCCGTTTTAAGGAAATGGAAGCCATACTCTTCCAGCTGTTTTATTTATTTTACAGACTGTGGGGAGTTAAGAAAAAAAAAACAAAAAAAACAGCTTCTGGGTTCTCCAGCCACATTTTCTTGAACATTATGCCACCCTTCTGGACCTGCTGTCTGGTGCGTGGGGGGAGGGGAGCCCAAGAAGGGGCTGCCTGAGGAGAGGGTCCTCCCTGCCCCCCCTCCCCACCCCCGGGGCCTCCCACCCTGCTGCCTTCCCCACCCATCTATGCTGTTCAAGCACCTGACCAGCCAACCCTCACCAGAGGGGGCCAGTTCAAACTGCCACAGAGACGTGTGGCTGGTCTTTATGAACCACTAGACCAGACATCCTGCAAAACCCCTTTCCAGTCTAATTACATTCCAATGACTGGTTCTCAGAGTCTCAGAGAACCCCCCTGTGACAGCCTTGGCTAGGCTGATTTTCGTCACAAAAAGAAGCATGTGAATGAAGACGGATTGTTATTATTAATAACAGTAACAGTAGCTGACATTTGGTGAGCCTTTCCTCTGGCGGGCGGTGGGCGGTGTTCGTGCATCACCTCGCTGAATTCTTACAATAACCCTGCAGAGAAGGAGACAGAGGTTAATGCTCGAGGTCACCCGGCAAGCAGCTGGCCAAACTAGCGTCTGAAGGTGTGCTAGGGTTTCGCTATTGACGACTGTGCCCTGTTCTTTATTTCCTTCTAAAACGTGGAGAGAGAGGGGGGTAGGTTGGGGCATGGAGAAACCGGGCCCATAGCTTCCCATATCTCCTTTAAGATCTGCTGTTTCCCAGCAGATGGGGACTACTGTGTGATCATCTCCAGTTACTGTGGGTGTGACCTGCCTTCTAGACTCTGATGCATACATTCCCCAGGGGTGGGGGAGTCCTGTGCTCCTTCGATGCCCAGCCTGGTGCTGTCCTGGCTGGGGACTATGGGATGGGGGTGCCCCTGGGGGCCTGGCTCAGACTTAGGGGGCAGGATCGGGTCAGCCACAAAGGAGTAGTGCGGGGTTTCCTCTAGGTGGGCCGGCTGGCTCTTGCTGGGCTGGAAGCCAGCCTGAAAAGGAATTTCCCAGGCGTGTCTTAATTCTGTCTTTATGGGAGAGGGAGCAGAGCATTGGAGGACGGGCTCTGCTCTTCAATTGCTCAGAAACCAGATGCTCAAGGGGGAAAGCGGGGATTTGGGACGCCTTCCTTCCCCGGGGGAGGAAGCAACACTTTCTCATAAGGTATCAGGGTCTGGTTTTTCCCTCCTGGGAAGAGACCCCACCCCACCCCCAGAGCTGATCGGTACCCAGAGGAGAGTCTCGGCTTAGCCGGGTGACCACCAGCTCTTTAACCAGTGCTGTGTAATAGAACGTGAGTCACACATGAAATTGTACATGTTCTAGTAGTTGCTTAAAAAAAATAAAAATAAAAAGAAACCAGTGAAATGAATTTTAATAGCATATTTTATTTAACCCGGTATATCCAAAATTATATCACTGCATCATATAATCAATATAAAGATTAATGAGCTATTTCCCCTTTTCATATTAAATCTTTGAAATCTGGCATGTATTTTACATTTACAGCATAATTTGGAGTAGCCACATATCCAGTGCTCAGTAGCCACAGGTGGCGAGAAGCTACCATATCGGACAGAGCGGCTTTACCCCTCGGGTTCTGGAAGCTTTACACCACGGATTCTAGGAAGACCAGAAAGGCCGCAGAATTTCTGCCTCGTAAGATTGTCTTTGGAAGGACTTCAAGGTCGTCTGGTCTGGTCCATTACACGCAGGGAAAAAACTTTCCTTATGGAGACCCACTGCCCCCCTGCTGTCAGTGAAGCTGATGCTGTGTCTGTGTCGAAGTCTCAGATAACTGCTCTATCCCAGCAACCCCCTGCCGGTGGAGATGGGCTGCTGATGCCACCATTAAGGTGTAACACAGGACGGACAGGTGAGGCAGGAAGACACTGGAAGGAGAAAGGATGTGCCCTCCCCCAGTAGACCTCCTCTTCTCTGCCACCTTCTCCCTTTCTGGAAGGAACATCACAGTCTGGGCACAGAGTGGGCAGGAGTTCCTTTGATGAATCCCTAAACCTGACTCAGGCCCAACCCCCTCCCTTCTGATCCTCCTCCCTTCTCTTTATTGCTGTCTACAATGAGCTAGATCCTGTGCTTGGTTGCGGATAAAAGACTGGCCAGAATTCCTGGGGGAAGGGAGCAATTAACTCTGCCTGGGGCAACCGGGGCAGGCTTCCTTGCTGGACTGAGAGGAGCAGGGGAACTGTGGGTGTTGGGGGTGGGGGAGGGAGGGTAGGGGGCAGGAAATGAAGGGAGAGGGCATCCAAGCAGAAGGTGACAGAGAGAAAGAGAGAGGGGAAATGTGAGGGAGTAGGACTCCTAATTTCCCAGAGCTGAAGGCTTTCTCCTCCTCCAACTCTGGGGTCTCAGTAGCCACCATGGCTTCCCGTGAAAGAAGGAAGATTCCATTTTTTTTCATACGTCTGCCCTACCTGAGGTCCTAAGAAGACCAACACCTGATGGGTACTCAGTGAACAGAGGAGAAAGAGGCAAGCAGACAAAGAGGACATTAGGGTGAGGTCAAGCCAGCTGGGCAAGGGGGCCACGGGGACCGGGAGAGGGGCAGGAAGGTGAGCGTGCAACTTGTCCGCTCATCTTCAGAATCTCAGTCGCTACCCCAGTAGTTGGACTGGGTGGTATTGCCCCCATTAGACAGGTAAGGAAAACGAGGCTCAGAGAAGTCCCATAAGGGGTTAAGGCTGACTTCAAAGGCCAATCTTTCTAGGTTCTTCCTGGCATGTCCTCACCTGGCTACTGCCAAGAACCCAGCAGTGACCAAGTTCTTGGCAGGCACCCCTGCCTTTGGAGAGGACTGCTTCATTGGGAGTTCCTGATCAAATGGAGGGTTCCTGGAAAGGCCTCCTGTAACAGGCACTCACTACCCTACTGGACTTGGGGATCACCCAGGCAGCCCCCCTCCACCGCCCCCAGGTAAGGATGGGAGCTAAGGTGGCTGGCTCAGGGTCATACAGTGAGGGGGTAGGAGAGGTGGGATTGACCACTTCTGCCCCTGGGCGCTGACTCATGGCAGCCGGTGTGGGAAAGCCACTGCCAGTCTTACAGCCTTGGGTTTCCCAGTCAGGCAATGGGTAGGATGGTCTGGCATATCTGCCTGGGCCTAGAGCCAGGGGACTGGGAAAAAGCTGAGCACAGCACATCACCAACGTGCCTCGCCCTGTTCCAGTGCCAACAGTTCACATGGGGCATCCCTGCCCGTGGGCAGGAGCCTCTCCGGTTCTCAGAGGGACCAGGCCAGGCTCTGACGTGGCTCAAATCCCCAGCACCCAGCACAGGCAGGGCGACCATCTGCCCGATTTGGCCAAGACTACCTCCGTCTTAAAAGTCCTGCATCCTGGGAACCCCTTGGTCCCGGCCAAACTGGGACAGTTGGTCACCCCAGCCCTGGCACCAAATGCAAGTTCACAGCACTCAAAAATGTTCTGTGTGAATATAATCAATGAACAAATGAGCACCAGTGCTGGGAAGGAGGCTGAATGGTGACTGCTGTCCCCATTTTACAGATGAGGAACTGAGGCCCAGAGAGTTTCAACTTTCAGGTGGCTCATCTCTATCTCATGCCTTTTCACCTGCACCAAATTTCCTTCAAACTGTCCCCTGAGTATTTTCAGTTGGTCACTGGGGTGGGAGGCAGCTGGGGCAAAGAAAAGGCATTTGGTAAATTATGCCCTCCTAAGCTTGAGGCTGGAAAAAACGCTGAGAAGAGGGGAGGGGGAGGAAGGGGAGGCTACCAATTGAGCTGCACAACCTTCCAGGGCCTCAATGCCCATGCTGGGCTCGGCTGCCTCAAACCTCCTTCCAGCCACCTCAGCTCTGTGGCCTTGAGCGACTGACTGACCTATTCCCTCAGCTTCAGTTTCCTCATCTGTAAAGTGGGAATAAAATACAGACCCTCGGCTCCTGAGGTTTTCGTTGCAAGGATTAAATGAGATACTACACAGAAAGCACTCAGCACAGGGCCCGGCATAGATACAGTAAGCGCTCAGGAAATGTCAGCTGTTACTATGTTTCTTATTCGGTGTTGCAGGCACAAACGGCGTGTTCCCTGTGTGGTGGCGCCGCGGGAGCGGCTCTGGAGGACAGAAGTCTGACTGACACTCCTGTGCCTGCGTGTGTGACCCCCGCAAATCCCATCGCCTCTCTGTGCCTCAGTCACCACGTCCGTGAAATGGGGGTTCACCCGCCTTCAGGGTTGCCGCGGGCACTACGTGAGCGCGTGTGTATTTGGGATGGGTCCAGCACAGAGCGGGGACTTGGCGATGAGCCATGCCTTTCTTCCCCCCCCCACACCCCCCGACCTTAACCCTGCGAACGATCCTGTGGAGCTCATATTGTTATTATTGTCATTTTTGTTTAGGGAACAAATGAACGGAGGAGTGGAGGGAGAGGGCGCGCGGATGAATGAATGAATGAATGAATGGTTGGCGCGTGGGCACCTCCCCGCGCGCTCGGCCCCCTCGGCTTCCTGCAGGGAAGGGGGCTGCGGGCCCCGCGCTCTCGCGGCCGGTGGGGGGGGGGGGCGGTTAATGGGCGCGGGGCGCTGGCAGGTGGCAGATGAAAGGGGCCGCGAGCGCCGCCCAGAAATTAGCCTCGGGGCGAGCGGCGGGGCGGGCTTATCGGCCGCCGCGGCCTCCCGGGCGGGCGGGCTCGCGACGCCTCCGTCCCCGCCCCCGCCCCGGGCGGAGGGCCGGGCTGTTCCCACGCTCGGCCGGGGCCGGGGGCGTTCTCGGGCCGGCTTGGCCGCGCGGGCCTCGGCCGCGGAGGCCGGGCTGTAATTAGGGTAATTGCGCGGCTCCCCGCGGGCGGCAGCTCCGGACCCCGCTGTGCCGCGCTGGCCGGAGGTGGGGGGGGGGGGAGGGCAGGGCCCGGGGGCGCCCCCACCCGCGGCGGGGCCCGGTCCTGCCGCCGTGAGTCAGCGCACCTGCTCTCCCAGCCGAGGAGGAAGGGGCTCCTGCCGGGGCTCTGCGGGGGGAGAGAGCTAGCCTTGAGGGCTGGTTGGCCAGGCCTTTCGTTCCTGCTCAACAAGCGGGTGGTGTCCCGAGCGGACGAGAACTTCTGGGGCCGGCCCCGAGAAGGTGCTTAAAGCTTCACACGGTATCGTGATCCGCCCGTCAGTTTCACAGGTGGGCGCTCGGAGGCCCCGAGGGGCTAAGCGACTGTGCCCGAGCTTCCACAGCCAGGACATCCGTGCTTCAGAGAGGAGGAAAGTGAAAACCCCCCGCGCAGCAAATGTTGGTTTGGCTTCTTCGAGTACTTCGGTGTTACTCCAACCCTAAAGCCCATCCCTGATCCTTTGATCTTTGGCCACCCTACCTATAACCCCGGATTCTTACCACTGATACAAGCCACGTGGAATCCTTCCGGAAAAGGCACGTTAAAAAGAAATAATCCAATTTCAAGCTCTACTCTGTAATCCTAAACCCAGCCCAAACCTTAACCCTGCCCCACACCTAACTCCCAAATTAATCTTGACCTTGGCCCCCTCCCCTGCCACTGTTCCCACCCTCCCACCTCCAGGTACCCTCCTTCTTGAAGGTCTGCTTAAGGTATCCTAAGGCTTGTTTCAAAGCCTCTGGACCTTTGTACATGCTGTGGCCTCTGGCTGGGACATCCTTTATTCGGGGCCACTTGGTTTCACCTTTTAAAATTAATGGTAAACCCTTTGAGTTCCACTCTCCACCTGTGCCACCTTGTTCCCTGGCCAGGCTCTCCATAGACTCTGAGCTCTTAGAGGATAGGGTTCAAGTCTGCTGGAAGTAGAAATTGGGAGTAGAAACAATTAATTGTGAATGAGTGAATGAATGAGAGAATGAATGAATGGATAAGCAAATGAAGAGCTATTCTGAACCTAAATCCTTAACTCTCTCCCTAGCCCTGGATCCCTTCCCGAGTAGGGAACAATTGAAAGATCAAGGGAATGTCCCTCACTCTCCAAGTGCCTTGAGATGATTAATTCTGTGTATGTGTGCACATGTGTGCGTATGCATTTGAGCCCAGGACTTTGAATCAGACAAGCCTGGGGTCTACTCCAGCCATAGTGGTGTTTCCCAGCTGAGTGACCTGGGCAAGCGACTTCATGTCTCTGGGTCTCCATTTGCTGATCTAAAATATAGAAACCATAATAAAACCTATCGTGGAGAATTGCCCCTGCCCCCCACCCCCTAGCCCTTTGCCTGCGGCAGGGTCAGTGTTTGGTGCGACAGGAACCCAGTCTTTCTTGAGGGCAAGGAACACTAAGGAGGGTAGAAGGCAGGGCCACAAGGAAGGGAGACAGCCCCCTTGGGTGGGGAGGGAGGCTTCACAGAGGATGTGAGAATCAGTCAGTTTGCTGCTGGGCAAGTCCTGGCAGAGGCAGCTGCATGTTCAAAGACACCAAGCTGGGAACAAAGGTTGCTCTATTATTGCTGGAGGACAAAGTGGGAGGTGGGGGGTGGTGGCAGAAATTGGGGCTGGTGAGGGTGGTAGTGTCTGGATCAGGAAAAGCTTTGAGGGGCCTTTGGCTGTTGAACTATATCTCAGAGGCAATAGGGAGCCATTGCAGATGTGAGCAGGGAGAGATGTCAGATCTGGGCTTTAGAAAGATCACACTGATCAGTAGTGTGGACAGCATGGAGGTGGTCATGGCAGGAAGCAGGGAGGCACTGAGTGCCTACTGTGTGCTGGGCGATATTCTAAATGCTTATTGGTTTTAACTCACTTAATTCCCCCAACACCCATACACAGAAGGTGCCTCGGAATCTTCTAGAAATACCATCTGGACACTAAAGTCTCCCATGTTTCCATCTTTAGCCTGCACCTCCCCTCTGTTGGACCTATATGCCTAACAGCACACAGGCTTCTCTGCTGCACCTCTAACTGGAATCCTCGCCATCAGGTGTCTGAAAACCGTCTTCCCAAACCTGCTCCTCTCAGCCTTCCCCATCTTGGTGAAATGACAATTTCATCCTTGAAGTTGCTCAGGCTAAATAAAAACTTAGGAGTCTTCCTTTCCTACCCTCTCCCCACCTTTTCCCTCAGTCCTTATATCCAATCCATCTGGGGATCTGGTTGGTTCTGACTTCAGCCCACGTCCTCAGTCTGATTACTTCCCTGCTGCAGCCAGTTGGGCTGAGCCCCGATTCTTAACCTGGATTACTGCAGTGGCCCCATTTCTGACTGGCCTCCCTGCCTCCACCCCTTGCCCTGGCCTCTCCAGTCAGTTCTTCACACAGCAGCCAGTGTGACCTTAAAATACAAAGTCAGATCGGGTTCCTTCTCTGCTCGGATCTGACCCCATCTCCCTAACATCAAAGTCAAGGTGGATGCAACAGCATCTAGATCCCTCCATAATCTAGCCCCTCTTTCCCCAGCTTCTTATCAGACTTCTGTACTAGACCACTGTTAATCTACTCTAGCCACACTGACTTCTTTGCCATCCTCCAACACTCCACGTGCCCATCAGCCTCAGAATTCCTACACTTGCTTGCTCCTTCAAGTTTCTGCTCAAATGTGACCTTCTTAGTGGGACCTATTGTGGGACATTAGCCACCATATATTTTTTTTTAAGTCTATTTATCTTGAGAGAGAAAGAGAGCACAAGTGGTGGAGGGAAAGAGAGAGAGGGAGAGAGAGAAAATCCCAAGCAGGTTCCATGCTGTCAGTGCAGAGCCCAATGCAGGGCTCAAACTCATAAACTGAGATAGATCATGACCTGAGCTGAGTATTTCCTTCCTTTTTTTTTTTTTAATGTTTATTTATTTTTGAGAGAGAGAGAGTGCACTCAGGGAAAGGGCAGAGAGAGAGAGGGAGACACAATCTGAAGCAGGCTCCAGGGTCCAAGCCCGACGCGGGGCTTGAACTCACAAACTGTGAGATCATGACCTGAGCCAAAGCCAGACACTTAACCGACTGAGCCACCCAGGCGCCCCTAGCCACCCTATTTAAAGTAACAACGCTTTTTCTCTCCCTACCCAGGGGCTCTCTATCCCCTTCCCTATGTGTTTATAGCACATATCACCATCTGAAACATTTTATATTCTATTTTTTTAGTTACTGTCTTTCTCTCCCTCTGCCCCCCACCACACTAGAAGTCTCACGAGGACAGGGATTTTTGTTTATTTGCTTCATTGCCACATTCCCAGTGCCTAGAATATTATAGGTGCCCAAATAAATTGTATTTGTTTAAACTTTATTTATTTTTTGAGAGAGAGAGAGAGAGAGACAGAGAGAGATCATGAGCAGGGGAGGGGCAGAGAGAGGACCCCAAAGCAGGCTCCGAACTGTCAGCACGGAGGCCGATGTGGGCTTCAAACTCACAAACCGTGAGATCATGACCTCAGCTGGATGCTTAACCAACTAGCCACCCAGGTGCCCCAAATTGTTTTGAACCTCCAATATGGAATCTTCACTTTACAGATGAGGAAACTGAGGCACAAAGAGGTTAAGTACTTTGCCCAAGATCACATACTAGTAAGTGGCCGGGCTGGGATGATGGGACCAGAATATGGGCAGTGACCGCAGTGAGCGGGGGAGGGGAGGGCTGGGTGAAAACAAGGGCTCTCCAGACGGCTCAGGTGACTGGGTCCAGAGTCCACGAACTGACTGCTGCACCAGCAGGGAAACCTGATATTGTAGGACCTCTCAGGGTTGACATGAAGGTTAAATTAGTCTGGAATTGAAAACACATTGTATATGTAACGAAAAAGGATTTTTGCAAAGCTATCCCATGAATTTTTAATTCCCGGCAATTTTCCTGTCCTTCGTCACCCTTGACACTGAGGCGTCTACTGCTTCTAGGGGAGGCAGATTTGGCAGCCGACAAGGAGCTAATCCTTGGCCTTGACTTTCTAAGTGGATATTTTGAACGAGTAGAACAGACAGACCGTTTCGGACTCCAGAATTTCAGATTTAAAGACCTGTGCACTTGGGAGGGATAGAGAGTTTTTCTGAACGCACCCTCCCACCCCCAACCTCCAACTTCCTTTTACATGTCGAGACCTGGAGTCTGGCCAAATGGACCATGGACTTTTCACTCTGAGCCCTGGAAGGAGGGAAGGTATGAGGTATGGCAGTGATTCTCAAATTTGAGTGCACAACCAAGTCACCTAATGGGCTTATTCCAACACGGCTGGCTGGCTGGTCCCAGCCCCAGAGTTTCTGATTCACTAACTCCCATATTGGGTAAGGCCTGAGATTTTGCATTTCTAACAAGTTCCCAGGTGATGTTGACCACGCTTTGAATAGCCCTGATGTCAGGGATGTTCTTAGCCACACACCCTTGTGGAGCCCACCCCTTCCAGGATGGAGGTATGGAGGGGGAAAGGCAACATAGGTTTCCGGGATCCCAGGAAATAGGGATGTAGAAATGCTCAGGAGGACTGTGGGCCAGAGAGAGCTGGGGTCAGAGGAGAGGGTGTGGCAGCTGTGGCCAGGAGCAGTCACAGGCGGTGGATGCCTGGGGACCTCTCCGGAGGACAGGTGAGATGCATACATCAGCGCACCCAAGGGAAGAGACGAGGCTGGAGGCAACCCCGGGACCACAGACCCCCCCCCTTCCCACCCTGAGTTACCCAGGCCCTCGCCTCCACCTCCCCTCTCCGATGTTACCCAAGAGAAGGAAAAGAGCGGGTGAAAAATCCTGAAAGAGTGAGCATTTTACCCTCAAGAACTCAAGTGGACCCAGAGGAGCGCACTTGAGAATTTCTTGCCAAAACTCTATCGATTAATCCTTCTGCTCCTGTGAGAGCACGTGGCCCCACAGCTGCATCACAGTGGCTAAGAACCCGGGCTGTGGAGTCATTTAGCGGTGACACAACCCTGAGCGGGAGACCCTCTCCAAGTGCAAGCTGAAGACGAAAATCTCCCCCGCTTCACGGGACCGCGCAGTAGGAGAACATGCAGGACCACTGCTCGGCACGGAGCTAACATGCAGTAAATAGTATTTATCGTTATTCTGGGTTTAAAAAATTCTTTCCCTCTAATTGTTCCTTCTCTCTTCCTCCTTCCTCAAACACTTGCAGGCACCTACTAGGCTCTGGGCTAGATTTTGCCCTACAGGGAGGAATCAGACAGGTCAGGGGCTTACCGACCATGGGCTGTTACTGTGATGGGGTACGCCCAGGAGACTGGGGGACTCAGAGAAGGCTTCCTGGAAGATGGGATGGGTTGCTTACATAGCTGGCTTTGTAGAAGCTGGTAACAAGTCAAAAGAAGATTTTTTTTTTTAAGAGACTTGGGAAGGGAGAGTAAAAATGGTAAAATTTCTCCCTTAGGGTTCAGAAATATAATTCTCAGGTACAACAGTTTATAATGGGGGGCAGGAGAGGATGGTCATCTTTGGAATCAGGTAGAAATGACCTAGAATCCAGATTCTGAGGTTTAACAAAATGTGTGACCTTGGGCTAGTTACTTAACCTCTCTGAGCTTCAGTTTTCCTTATCTGTAAGAAGAGACTAAAGATACCTGCTTGATACCTGGGTCTGCCGTATGAATGAAAGGAGGCTGACTCTGCAAAGCACCTGGCGTGTATTTGTTTACTCATTAACTCCAAGGTCAGGGCAGGAAGGTGGATCAGGGCTGTTTTCTCTCCACTTTCCACCCAAAGCCAGCCTGTCGCTTGGCATTCTGGATCTCAGTGAGCTGATGATCATCTGTGTTCCCCACCAGCCTGGGTGCTGCGTGGGGACAGGGTCTGATTCAAGCTGTTTAGCGAATCCACTTTGGAAAACATTTGGCATCATCAGTAAGGCTGAAGACCACCTGTCTTATAACACAGGTATTCCCCTCCTTGATATTTAGAGAAACCCTGACATTGGGAGGCATGTACATAAAGGTTCACAGCAGCACGTCTGTAACAGCGAAAAGCCGGAACACCCCAAATATCCATCAGCAGCAGAATGTATAAATGATCGTGGTCCATTCTACACTGGGATGGTGCACAGTGATGGGAACACACGACTGACAGCTCCTGACGTCCAGGAACCTCAGGACGATCGTGTCGAACAAATAAAGCAAGTCACAGCAGAGTCCATTCACTGTGATTCCTATGTATAGTTCACAAATATGCAAAACTAAGTGGTATTTTTTTTTTTTTAGTGATATGAACACATTTGGGAAAATAAATTTTATTATTATTTAAATGTTTATTTATTTTTGAGAGAGAGAGAGAGCGTGAGCAGGGGAGGGGCAGAGAGAGGGAGACACAGAACTGGAAGTGGGGTCCAGGCTCCATGCTGTCAGCACAGAGTCTGACGCGGGGCTCAAACCCACGAAGTGTGAGATCATGACCTGAGCCAAGGTGGGAGGCTTAACAGACTGAGCCACCCAGGTGCCCCATATTTTTTTTAATGTTTATTTTATTTTTGAGAGAGAGAGAGCAAGCAAGCAGAGCAGTGGCAGAGAATCTGAAGCGGGCTCCACGCCGACAGCAAAGTGCCCGAGGCAGGGCTCAAACTCACGAACCATGATATCACGGCTTGAGCCATAGTCAGATGATTGCCACCCAGGCACCCTGGAAAATACATTTTAAAGTAAGGGAATGATAGACACACAGTTCAGAAGGGTGGTTTCCTCTGTCCTGAAGGAGGGAAGGAGCCAGGGCGTGAAGGAGGGAAGGACCCAGGGCAGGAAGGACACAGGAGGGGCACAAAGGTGGCTGGGGGGAGGGGAGGGATGCAGGAGTCACCTCAGTTGTCTCACCTTTAGAACATACATGTATATTATAAAAATTTTTTCTGTGCTTGCCCAATATTTAATATACCAGGGCCAAATCTCGACTAAGAAGCTTTGGGGGAAGAGGCCCGTGGGGGCAGGGACGATACAAGTAGCTCAGAAGAGGAGTCCCCAGGGGCTGCAGGGCTGTGGGTCTATAGGACCTGCCTCATGAGAAAGAGTGGGGCGTATCTCCTTCATGATGACCTCTCCCATCGCTGTGATTCCATGATCCACTATCATCACAGACTCTCAGATTTCCTTTCCCAAGTCCCTCGATCCCAGAAAAAAAAAGGCTCCAGGTTAGGGAAAGTGGCTTCTGAGTTTTATGTCTGGGTCCTGTGGATTTTATTGCTTTCTGGGCATTACAGGACCATTGGGAAGAGGTCAAGAGATGGGGCCTGGAGAACCCCAAACGGAGCTCTGGCACACAGTGAGCACCCAATAAATTTCAGTTCAGAAAAAGGAAATGTGTCTTAGGGTGATTCCTGGCTTCCAGCTGCAAGACCTCAGAGGCCGGGTCCAAAGCAGCCTTGTGGCTTCTGCCTTGATCTCTTGGAACGCTGGCTCCTCTGGATGTGTAACCCAAGTTCAAGTCACCTGGTTTTATTTACAAAGCTTTTGCACGAGAGCTCAGGACCTTAGCAAATCTAAGATGGGGGAAATTCCTCCGTGGCTGGGGAACTTCTCTGGTAGAAGGTTTCCAATGGCACCCGGCCTTGGCATTCTGGTGACAGCTCACCTCTGGGAACTGCAAGCCTTTCTGAAGCCAGGATCCCAGTTCCGGATTCCAGAGGGTGTGTAGTGGGAGGGTGGAACCCGAGAACGCAGCTGGAGGCACTCGGGGCTTTAACAGAGGAAACCCCTGCTCTCCCCAGCCCTGGGACCCACACAGGTCTCCTTCCTTCCGTGAGCCTCAGATTCCTCAATGGTAAAATGGGAGAGCAATCCCTGCTCCTCACAGGGCAGCTGTGAGGGATGAGAACATCCACAAAGTGCTGAGGACAGTGGCTCCCAAGCCTTGGGCTGGAGGGGATGGAGTCTAGAGTTTTCTTTTTTTTTTTTTTTTAAATTCTTTTTACGTTTATTTATTTTTTGAGACAGAGAGAGACAGAGCATGAATGGGGGAGGGGCAGAGAGAGAGGGAGACACAGAATCGGAAGCAGGCTCCAGGATCCGACCATCAGCCCAGAGCCCGACGCAGGGCTCGAACTCACGGACCGCAAGATCGTGACCTGAGCTGAAGTTGGACGCTCAACCGAGTGAGCCACCCAGGCGCCCCTAGAGTTTTCTTGATCAGAGCCAATGAGGAGGCTCAAAGACTGGCCCCTGGACCTCCCTCTCTCCTCCTCCCCCATTATCTGTCCTCTTCTCCCACCCCAGCCCTCAGCTTCTGTCTCTCCTTCCCTCATTCTACTACTACCTATCTCTCCTCACCCTCCATTTTCTCCAGTTGGGTGGCCTTCAGGGACATACCTTTGTCCTCCTGGGGGCCCCACCCTGCCAACAGGAGGTTTAGGGACTGTTTCCAGGGCTGGGTGCAAGCGAGATGAGCTTCTCTACCACTGGCCTGATGCCCACGCCCTGCCCATGCCACTCCTGGTCAAGGTTACCTTCCCTCCACCTAACAGTGGCCTGGCAAAGGCCTGAACCTGGGCTGACTCTGAAACAGGACAATGACTTGTCCTGTGGGCGCAGCCAGTTCTCTGCTGCTATTTGCTTCTGCTGCAGTCTATTCCATGCCTCTCTGTTCCAGTCCATTCCCTTTCCTCGTCCGTAGGAAAACATCAGGATTCTAAGCACACCTGCATAGAGGTACGTGAGGCCCAAATGAACCAATGCATGTGAAGGGCTTAGAACACGGCAGGTGTTATGTAGGTGACGGCTGTTAAGCAGATTCTGGAGTATTCTGTTTGTTAAGCTGTATGTAATTCTGAGCCGCCTTGATAAGAACCAGAGCTCCTCGCTCGATTTTTCGAATTAAATCAATCACAGATGGAGAGTTCCTTGAATTCAAGGGAGGCCAGGTGCCCCTGAGATTGGACCCTGCAATAACATCAACAAACACCTATTATATTTCTCCCCAGCCCCTCCGCTGCCCCCAAAGAAACTGTGACAATTTACCAGAGTGAGTGTACCTGGGGGAGAGGAAAAAAACCCAAACCTTTGGGGTATCTTCACCCTGGGTTTAAATATAGTCCCTGGAGACACAGTGCCCCAAGTCAGTGTGAGGGACTGTCCCCTGGCCTTGTCCCCACCACCACCACCAGGTGGGTCCATCTCCTTGATGACATTGTGCGAATGAGACCTGGTGGGCGGGAAGTAGCAGAAACTCGAAGTCCCCTGGTAAGATATATGCGTGCCTTGGTAGGAGGTCCAGACCACAAAAATTCAGACTGGTACCTCGTGATGTTCCTGGAGGTCTAGAGGTCTGGGCATGTCATGTTTGCTCCCCCCGAAGTGGGACCCCCTCACCTCCCAAAAGAACATCGTTTTTGGTGGGCCTGTGGAATGTGGAGGCCTGGCGCTCCATATTGGGGTAATTTATCCCAACCCGTTGACCAAGTGATCCACAAGGCTTCCCCTTGGAGTAAGGCCCAGAGGAAGAGAAGTTTCCAGGTGGTGCTGGCTGCAGAGCAGGCCATGAGGCAGTTGGATCTTTTGACTCTGCACTCACGACGGTGCTCAAAGAGATGCATGTATCAGGACGTTGTACGGACCCCGTGGCAAAGCCCTGGGTAGAAGAATCACAGGGAAGGCCCTTGGTTGTTGTGTTGTGTTGTTGTTTTGTTTTTTATTTTTAAAAAAATGTTTATTTATTTTTTGAGGGGGGTGGGGGGAGAGGATCCGAAGCAGGCTCCACAGTGTCAATGCGGGGCTCAAACTCACGAACTGTAAGATCATGACCTGAGCTGAAGTCGGACGCTTAACCAACTGAGCCACCCAGCTGCCCCTGTGTTGCTGTTTCTTCTTTTTTTTAAAAATTTTTTTTAACGTTTATTCATTTTTCAGAGACAGAGAGAACAGAGCGTGAGCCGGGGAGGGGCAGAGAGAGAGGGAGACAGAATCTAAAGCAGGCTCTGGGCTCTGAGCTGTCAGCACAGAGCCCAATGCGGGGCTCGAACTCACTGAGCATGAGATCATGACCTGAGCCGATGTCGGACACACACCAACTGAGCCACCCAGGCGCCCCCCTGTGTTGTTGTTTCAAACAGCTTTATCGAGGTATTATATCCACACTGAATAAAATGCATGTATTCAAAGTATGGAACTTGGTAAGTTTTGATATATGTACATACTCTGACACCATCATCATCATCAAGGTAATGACCATTACCCCCAAAAGATTCCTCATGCCCTTCTGTAATCCCTCCCTGCGGCCTTTTCCCCTGTATCCGGGCAACCATCTATCCATTTTCCAACTTTGAGACTTTTGTATAAATGGGATCACAGAGTAAGTACTCTTTATGTCTGGCTTCTTTCACTTGGTGTAATTATATGTAGATTTCCCCATGTTGTTCCATCTATCACTAGTTGGTTCTTTTTCTTATTGCTGAATAGTATCTTTTGTGTGGATATACCACAGTTTGTTTATCCACTCATCTGTTGATGGACAGTTGGGTTTCCAGCTTTTGGCTATTACAAATAAAGCTGTTGAGAACATTCATGTATAAGTCATGGTATGGACATGGTCCCTAGAACTGGAATGACCAGGTCATGTATATATATATTTAAGTTTATTTATTTGTTTAGAGACAGAGACAGAGAGAGAGAGAGGGAGGGACGGAGGGAGGGGCAGAGAAAGAGGGAGAGTGAGAATCCCAAGCAGGCTCTGGGCTGTCAGCACAGAGCCTGACACGGGACTCAAACTCACAAACCATGAGACCATGACCTGAGCCAAAATCAAGAGTTGGATGCTTAACCAACTGAGCTACCCAGGCGCCCCCTTTATGGTGGGTACATATTTACATTTTTAAGAAACTGCTAAACTTTTCCAAAGTGGTTGTACCATTTTATATCCCCTCCAGCGGTATAGGAGAGTTCTAGTCCCTCCTCACTTTGCCAATACTTGCTATGGGTCAGTCTTTTTAGCTTTAACCACTGTGATTGACATGTCCTGGCATCTCACTGTGGCTTTAATTTGCATTTCCCTAATGACTAATAATGTTGGGTATCCATATACCTTATTTGGTGAAGTGTCTGCTCAAATAGCTTGCCCATTTTTAAATTATGTGCTTTCTGATTATTGAGTTTTGAGTTCTTTATATATTTTGAATACAAGTACTTTATTGACAGTATCATTTGCAAATATTTTTCTCCCAGGCTGTAGACTTTCTTTTTCATTCTCTTAGTAGTGTCTTTCAAAGAGCAGACATCTTTATGGTTTATGAAGTCCAATTCATTGATTTTTTTCTTTTATGGAGTATACTTTTGGTGTTGTAGCTATGAAATCTTTGCTTAAACCAGGACCACAAACATTTTCTCCTGTGTGTCTTTTATATGTTTTATATACATTTATATACTTACATACATTTATGTACGTTTAGGTGTATGAATCCACTCTGAGTTACTTTTTACATATGATGAAAATATTAGATTGGGGTGTGTGTGTGTGAGTGTGTGTGTGTGTGTGTGTGTTTTAACGGATGGGTGAGCACTTGTTCTTGTACCATTTGTAGAAAAGACTATCTTTTCTCCATGAATATACTTGTGTATCTTTCTCAAAAATCAGTTGTACTTATGTGTATTTCTGGACTCTAAGTTCTGCTCTATTAATGTATTTGTCTGGATTTACACCACACTATCTTGATTACTGTAGCTTACTCCAAAACAAAGACATAACTGATAAGGGGGAAAAAAGGGGAAATCTGTGTGTGTGTGTGTGTGTGTGTGTGTGTGTGTATGCGTGTGTGTATTTTTTCAAATAGACACACTTGCCAAGAAAGAACTTTTATTTTCCTTGGAAAGTGAGAGCTTACACGACACTTTCCCAAGCCCCACTCCCTTCCCATCTCTAGGTGCTGTCTGATCAGGGCTGAGGGAGACAGAACTAACACCTCCCATCTTCTAGAGACAATATTTTTCTAGTATGACTCAAGATCACATTTAGCTTGGTGGTGATTACTGTTGATTCACTTAAAGCTTGCTATCAGTTAAGACTTCTTTTTCTGTTAAAAGTGATCCTACTAATCCAAGTCAAGTCAAACCCTCTGCACGGAGCAATGTGTATTTTATACTACATGATTTTTGATTAATAATTATGTGTCCAGCCTCATGCTATAATTTATTATTATAATAAGTTATTATGATGGCTACCATATACTGAACACTTTTACTATGTGCCAGATATTATGCCAAACATTTGTTTTTAATGCTGTGGGAATTTATTGGCTAATGTTACTCAAATGTCTAGGGATTGTGAGGCTTCAGGCACAGTTTGATCAGGCTTCACACACTAGACATTTGCATACTTCATTCAAGCCTTACAACAACTACTTTATTAGCCCCACTTTATTGTTGAAGACACTGAGGCTTTTAGAAGTGACATCACTTTCCCAAGGTCATCATCAGCCAGGAGGCGGCAGAGTCCGGAGGAGGTAACTCCAGGGTCTACACTCTTCTGCTTTCCAGTTTGTAGAAATGAGGAAGTGAGGCTAAGAGAAGTTCAATAGGTCATATAGGTTAAGTGGACAGAGGATTGGGACCCCCGGGTCTGCCTGGCTCCGTATTTCCCACTGTGCTCTTGGGAGAGAAGTGTTTTGCATGAGTAGTCTGGGGCCAGTCCTCCCAGGCTAGAAGTGGTGACCCCTACGCTAGGGACTTTTAAAGTTATAACGCACCAATCAAATGTAAGGGTGGCGGTCATTACTATCATGACTGCTAGTGCCTGGCTTGCCAAGTCTAAATTTGGAGGCTGAAAGACTGGTTTCACTGTATCCGTGATTGATTTGGTTACATGAAACAGAAGCCCACTCCAGCTAGTTTAAGCACGAAGTGTAATTCAATATGAGGAGTCAGGGCTATCTCACAGATCTCAAGGGCAGGCAAGTCACACAAGGACCTCGCTCCTGGGACTGGCAAGCCATCAGGACGGAAGGCTCTCTGGGGGTGCCCAGCAACCCCTCCCCACTCCTCTGCCCCCCATGCTTCTTCCAGAACACTGGTTTCTGGCCTCTGTCTCAAATGAGCGTTCTGAGCAAGTCTCCTCCGTGAGTATATGTTACCTTACCTGACCTGTACCTGTACCTAACTGTCTGGGCTCTCCTCATCCTAATTCTAAAATCTGGGAATCTGACCCAGCCTGGCCTCTGGAGTGGTTCTCTCTGAGGCAGGTGCCTACCTCTGGCCAATCAGCTAGACAAGGAGGGGCTGGCTGCATAGAACAAAGATGGGCCTCATTCTCCTTCCCTGTCCACGTTGGGGTCAAATAGACACAGGCAGAGCAGATACCCAAAAGGGAACCTACTTCCCTTTGGCCTGTCCTGGGGACTAGGAGGAAGGAGGCCAGCTGGGTCATTTTTCTGCCTAGTCATTCCTCAGTGCCAAGCACCTTCAACGGTACATTTTCTCTATCAGGGATCCCTGCACCTCTGGAAACTACAGAAGATTCTGGGAGAGTCTAGTGAAGTGTGTGTAGTTTGTGCTTTTGGGGCTGTTTAAAGCTCCTGGGACTTGCCTACTTGTTTTTCTTAGTTTCTGAAGGGTGGTTTACAGACCGATCCTAAGGGATTTCCTGTGTTGTCTCCTGAGTCATGGCTCAGAAACATGACAGATAAACCTGTTGCCTTTGACCGCTTACTTCTCCCACTGATTCCATCTAGTCTCTGTGTTTTCCTTTGCTGGGTGTGACTCTTTTGCATTCAAATGCCATCCACCTCTCAAGTGGGGAAACTGAGACAGAGGAGAGATGAATGAATGCAAAGATACCCAAGGGTGATATGGGAAGCAATTTCAGATAGTATGTGGACAGACATGATGTTGGTCTCACAGTCGTCGTTTGTTTGTTTATTTATTTATTTCGAGAGAGAGAGAGAGTGCACACGTGCGCCCACGAGAGCACAGGGGGAGGGGCGGAGAGAGAGGGAGAGAGGAATCTCAAGCAAGCTCTGAACTGTCATCGTAGAGCCCTACGTGACACAAACCGTGTCCCATAAACCGTGAGATCATGACGTGAGCTGAAATCAAGAGTTGGACGCTCAACTGACTGAGCCACCCAGGCGCCCCTCCCAGTTGCATTTAAATAAACTATACTATTGCCTAAGCTGTGGCTAAATTCACTTAAGTAAAATAATCAAATAAAGAAAAACATGAAGTAAATAAGCTTATAACATATTGGATAAGGCAAAGTGACGAAAGTAATATGGTATGAGTGGAGTTTAGGAAACACTACATTGATGAATAAGTGAAAGAATGAACAGATGAATGAATGAATGAATGAATGAATAGATAATGGGCAACAGTGGAATCTTTGGGCTTTATTTCCTTATAGACTCAGAATTACTTCCCAGTTCTTGGTTTTCAAGTCAGATTCATCAGGGCCCACAAGACACAAAGCTAGCCTCACTTACCATATGGAACAAAATCTGTTTACTATACTGTTTTCATTGTTCAGGTCAGCAAATTCTGGCTTCAGTGGCGACTGAGTCTACCTTTTAAGGTGAGTGTCTTAAGGTCTGGTTGCCCAGCTGCCTTTGGGGACTTATCCCTAATCTTACAGAAGGGAGGGTCTTGAGGAAACAGATGGGGTCTTTGGCTTCCCCTGGGGATCCCTAAATGCCATCTCTCTTTCTTGGCAAAACCCTGGGCCTGAGCCAGGACTGAGTAATAGAGGGGAAACCACCCTGGATGGAATGGGACAGGCCCAAGTGACCTTGGGCAAGTCCCTGCCCTCCTGCACTGGTCTCAGATGCTTCCTCTGATAAACAGAGAGTTTAACTCCACCTCATTTTTCTGTTCACCCAATAAACGTCTACTGAACTCCTACTACATTCCTGGCATTTGCTTGGCATGTGGGCAGATAGAGGAATTAGACTCAGTGCCTGGAAGAACCCATAGTCAGGTGGGGTGGGAGAGAAGGCACATATAACATATAATTACAGATACTCTTGGTCGGTGCTAGGTGATGTGGACAGTCCCCGCCAGATCTGGGATCCCCAGAGTGTGTCAGTCCAGGGACAGGAATACGTAATTGACTTGGCAAGATTACAGGGCTGCGCCCAGAGAGGTGTTGGCCCTTGAAGGTCAGGAAAGCCCTGGCCCAGCTTCGGAGAGCAAAGCTGGTGAACGGGGGCTTTGGAATCTGGCAGATCCAGGTTTCACTCCAGAGCAGACACCGACCAGAGCCAGCAGTTTAGTTCTCTAGGTCTCAAATTGTTCCTGTTATCAAAGGAGGATGCCCCCAAGCTCCCTGGGACTTTGGACGTTCCATAAGGTGGCAGAAGTGTGGCACAGAGGCTGGCGCGTAGTGTGTGTTTCCACCGTCTGGGCACGAGGGGGCGGAGCTGCATGCCCCCCCTCCCCCCCATTCTGGGACACACCCGCACTTTGCCTCCCTGGCTGGCCTCCCCAGGGCAGACTTTCTTGCTAACGGCCTCTGGCCCCAAGAGGACTCGGCCTAGCTCTTCCTTTAAAAAAAAAATTTTTTTTTAAATGTTTATTTATTATTGAGAGACAGAGTGTGGGAGGGGCAGAGACACAGAATCCGCAGCAGGCTCCAGGCTCTGAGCTGTCAGCACAGCTGACTTGAACCCATGAACTGTGAGATCATGACCTGAGCCGAAGTCGGACACTTAACCGACTGAGCCACCCAGGCGCCCTTGCCTGGCCATTTCTTGATCCCATAAATGCTACGGTGGGCTTTCCTCCTTCCAGGCTAGAGTCCTTTCCACCATGCCCCTCTGCCTTCCTGATCTGACTGTGAACTTGATATGTGCTGAAGCCATGGGTGGGACTCCTCTGGGGAAAGCCGGGGCAGGCTGCGGATTCCTTCCTCTCTCCCCAGCAGCGGGGCACTGCTGGAGCTCCCTCCTCCTGCCCAACAACTTGCTGAGGACAAGGTGACATCCTTCCTCCCTTCTCAGAGGCAGGACTGACTGGCTTCCTAGAAGAAGGCTTCAGGACAGGCCCAGCGTCAGACGCACCCAAGGGAGGCAGGAGGAAGCTGCTGGCAGGGGGAGGGTGGGAGCGTGGGGCAGCAGTGGAAGGACAGGTTCACCCGCATTCTTGGCAGGTCCCAGGATCGCAAAGCACTTTCTGTTTTTGTCACCGACTGCCAGTCGCTTACTCTGCCAAGGCCACAGCGCACCAAGCTTTTCAGAGCACGGAGCCCTTCTGTTTGTAATTCCCGCTCTCCACAACACGAGAGATGGGTCCCACTGGCTCTGTTTTACAGATGAGGAAATTGAGGCCTCGAGAGGAAGAGTCACATGTCAAAACTCAGATGGGTTGATGGGAAGGAATCAACATTTCATCGAGAACATGCCACAAGCCAGGCCCGTTCCATACGCGAGAACCGTGCCTCCTTTCAACAGCCCAGCAAGACGCCTTGTTCAGGTTTTCCCCACTCTGCAGATGAGCTGCCCCAAACCCAACCTGGTGAACACACTTCCCCGGGGTCCCAGAACTAGGAAGCCCAGAGCCAAGATGTGAGCGGAGATCCACCAGGCTCCTGGTCCTGCTGTGCTCATTTCCCTCTCCACGGCAAAGGCTAGGAGGAAGCAGAGACTCGGAAAGGTTCGAGCTGGGCCAGGGTCACGCCAGCCGCTAGCAAGTGGCAAACGTCGTTTTCCACCCAGGTCTAACTCCAGAACTTCTGCATTTCCCGCAAAGCTGCGTGGTCTCAATAACTTCTTTTGTGGAGCAACTGACTGATACCAAATCACCACAAATGACTCAGAGACAGAAAGACCGAAAGGGCCATGAACCTTATTACTGTTGTCGTTAACGCTGTTCTTCATCGCAAACCGAGCAGGGTCAGCATTTACACCGTATGGCTCAGACGGGCAGAAATAAGACTTGTTTTCTTTTGCAGCTGAGCCTGACTTGATCACAGCTTCCCTCTCCCCCAGTTTTATTTCTGAGTGAAAGTTTATTCTCTGCACGGCAACTGAATAAAATGCATGATCCTGCGTTTTCTTTTGTTATAAAGGACATTTGAGGACAACCAGTAAAATCTGAAGTCTATAGCTTAGATAAGGGTGCTGTATAGTGGTGACTCGTGAGTATATAGGAGGATGTCCTTTTTTTTTTAAATGTTTATTTATTATATTGAATGAGAGAGAGAGAGAGAGAGCGCACATATGAGCAGGGGAGGGGCTGAGAGAGATGGAGAGAGAGAGAATCCCAAGAAGTTCAGTGCTATCAGCACAGAGCCCGACTCAGGGTTTGAACTCACAAACTGTGAGATCATGACCTGAGCCCACATCAAGAGTCGGATGCTTAACTGACTGAGCCACCCAGGTGCCCCGAGGATGTCCTTGTTTTTAAGAAATACATGTTGAAGGAGGCACCAGGGTGGCTCAGCCAGTTGAGCGTCCGACTTTGGCTCAGGTCATGATCTCCAGGTTCATGAGTTCGAGCCCCACATCAGGCTCGCTGCTGTCAGCCTGTCAGCTCAGAGCCTGCTTCAGATCCTGTGTCCCCCTCTCTCTGCCCCTCCTCTGCTTGTCCTCTCCCCCAGAACAAATAAATATTTTTTAAAAATACGTGCTGAAGTACTTAAGGGTAAAGAGGTAGTGTGTCTGTAGCTTTTAAATATTTCAGAAAAACAGGATACATGCACTGCAGAAAAACACAGAAGGGGAAAGCAAATGCGGTAAAATGTTAACATCTGGGGAGTTGGGGTGAAGGGTATGTTGGAAGTCTTTGCACTATTCTTGTGACTTTTCTGTAAATCTGAAACGATGTCAAAAGCAAAAGATTTGAATTCAAAAGTGTATTCTTGTTTGGGCAAAAAGTCACATCGGGATCCAAAATCTGATGGTGTCCAACTGCCTTCCCTCAAGGATGACATCTGGGGCCTTGGGCCTGGGCTCCTGGGCAGGCTGGCCCTGCTGGTGTCAGCTTCACTCCCCATCATTTCTCCTGGCATGACTGGTCCAGCCTGGTGCTGGGCCCGAGCCTGTGTCCCTCCAGAGTGCGCTCCAGTCATGGCCTCCGGTGTCAGTGCTGTGCCCTGGGAGCCCTTCTCATCCTGACCCCAAGTCTCTCACAATCAGTGTCTTACCAGTGCTTGGATACACCCCACTGGAAACTTCTGACGCTTACCATGACCCACAAAGGCCTTGGGGGAGTCACGCTCTCATATGAGTCAGTCCCATCAGGAAAACGGAAGTCACACTGGCTGTTTTAAGAGAGAAATCTTAATTTAAGGAATTGGCTCAACAGTATTGGACAAGTGGAAAAGCAAACAGTGAGATATCAGAGGTAAGACTGCAGGAAACAGATACTGTCCCTTGGGATGGGGGGACAGAGGGAGAAGCTGAGATTATTAGAATCTGGAAACTGGAACCCCGACCCTTGACGAGGGCACGCCTGTGGCTGGTGTGGATACATCCACAGGGAGGCCGGTTCTGGGAATGTGAGAAACAGTTGGAAACGAACCAGTTGCCACTGCCGGGGCGAAGAGCTATTGTGAGGTGACGTTGCCACAAAGGAAGGGCCCGCAGGAAGCCTCGAGTCCTTTTCCAGTGGCCATCTTTTGCTCTCTAGCGCCCCCTATGGACAGAGCCTGCCATGGAAACAGCTGAAGAAACAAGTGTCACAAGACAGAACAGAGAGGTGGGTTTGGGGTTAAGAGCCAACAGCTTAATAACTGGCACTGGGAGAGGGGTGGGAAGTGGGGTGGACCTGGGCAGAGTGAATGTGAGGTTCTTTTCCTAAATAAGCCTTACGGCCATTGCACCAGTATGGCTTCCACGTGGGCCCCCGGCCCTCTGTGAGGTGATGTCCTCTCCAGCACTAGCGAGGCACAAGCGTCTTTGCTCCGGGGTCTTCTATCCACATCCATTGGCTGTTCACCCTCCCTGGGCAGAAGATTCCAGAGGCAGGCTCCAGACTCGAATCCCTTCTCAGCCCAGACAGGAAGAGCTCCTCGTCCGACACGAGGAACTTGCCTGCTCTCTCACTTCAGTAAACCTTTTATTCTCTGTCGTCCGAGTTTCATTTAAAGTGTCACATGAATGTTTAGTGAAAGAGAAGATTTTACAATTCTGGAAAAATTTTTTTTCTCCCCTGTATATGTCGACTCTTGCAAGTGAATGCCCGGCTCTTCAAAGCAATTTGGCTTCGGATCCTTTTAAGCGTCCAATCTGACATTCAGGGGGGAACAATGACTTCTTTCTCCAAGACTGTTCTCCACCGCCCTCTCAGACAATGAGTGGAGGGCCATTAAACAGCCAGAAACATTTGGGCGAAGAAAAAAAACGCTCCATGTAAAAATTCCCAATATTATCCTGCTCCAATAACACGAACTGAGTACACACTGTGTACTCAGTGCCCTGCTGGGCACGGCCACCTTCATCCCATTTTGTCTTTTTAACAACCCTGAGAGGAAAGTACAAAGGTTTCCATGACTTTAGAGCCTCAGCTTATCCCCACTGTGCTGCACCACCCTTCTGGGGCCACTTCTGTCCTTTCACCTTTCAGAAAACTGAGGCCTGGCGGCGGTTACGCAAACCAGCAATGAGTACGAGTTCCAGAGCAGTCTAGCACTGGGCAAGTAACTGAACCTCCCCTCCTGTAAAGTGGGGATGTTGTAAGGGTTGAAGGTAATGCATGGGAAGTTTGGGGCACAGTGCTTGCAAAACAACAGGTATTTGATAAATGGTAATATTATTACTGTAGCTCCTAATAAAAACAATAATAAACAATGTTTATGGACGGGCTTTTATGTTGGGCACAGGGCTGAGAACTTTGTGTGTGTTAACTGTGTGAAAGCCCGCAGTCTCCCTCCATTTCATGCTGGGATACTCACCCTGCCCCACTGGGAAACCTCACTGGTCTCATTCATGCTGCTCCCCACCCTGAGGTCACAGCTCTGAGCGTGAATAACGCCAGCCACAGGAGGACATCCATTGATCCGGACTGTGCATCCATCGGGAGGGCTGGAAACATCTACACAGCCCATCGCATTTCGTTAGTGGCGTGGTTTTCTTTCATTCCGCAGAGGGTTGTGCGAACTGCAGCTCCCAATCTTGGTGAGAGTGAACGCTTTTGTTGTGTAATTGAGGAACGTGAAGGCTTTGTGATGTTGTTATTCTCTTTGTTATTTTTTATATTATTATGTCGGATTTACCCAAGAGTTACGAGAATGGTAGGGAGAATTCACCAGCTTCCCTTAACGTGACGTGATGTTTCATACCCATGGCACGTTCTTCGAAACTAAGAAACTGACATTGGACAACACTATTAACTACGAATTGCATTTGGATTTCACCCGTTTCCCCACTAATGTCCCCTCTCTGTTCCAGGATCCCATCTAGGGTCCCACGTTGCATTTGGTCATAATGTGTCCTTAGGCTCCTTCAATCTGTGACAGTTTCTCAGTCTTCCCTTGTTGGTTTTTGTTGTTGTTGTTGTTTTTATGATATTGGCTTTTGAAGAGCATTGGTCAGGTATGCCTACCTGAGGCTTTGTTCGAGGTTTCTCATGATTAGACTGGGGTTGGGGATTAGGTTGGGGGGTGGGGAGAATGTCCCAGAAGTGAGGTGGCCTTCTCCTTGCGTGCTACCTGGGGATATATAATAGCATCGTGTCTTGTTACTGGTGATGTTGACCTTAATCATTTGGTTAGTGTCATGTCTGCTAGGTTTCTCCGCGGTAAAATTGATGTGTTTTTTTTTTTTTTTTTTTTTCTTTTCCATACTTTAGAAGTGAGTCACTAAGTCCAGTCCTGGAGGAAGAAAATTAAGCTCCACTTCCCGGAGGGAGAAGTATCAGAGAATCCGTGGACATCTGTTCAAACCACTATGGTAATTAATATTCTGAAGAAGACACTTTGAGGCCAGGCAGATATTTTATTTCTCCTTCAAATTTCCCCCACTCTTTTCGCATTCACCAGTGACCTTGCCTGCAGCAGTTAGTGATGTGCTAGAGAAGAATACTTTTTTTTTTAAGAAATTTTTTTTTTAAATTTCTTAACATTTATTTATTTTTGAGACAGAGAGAGACAGAGCATGAATGGGGGAGGGTCAGAGAGAGAGAGGGAGACACAGAATCTGAAACAGGCTCCAGGCTCTGAGCTGTCAGCACAGAGCCCGACGCGGGGCTTAAACCCACGGACTGCGAGATCATGACCTGAGCCGAAGTCGGACGCTCAACCGACTGAGCCACCCAGGCGCCCCAAGAGAAGAATACTTTTAACAACAACAAAAATACCGTGGTATCCATTGTTTGTGAAAACTTGTAATGTCAATAAGCCCTTGTGAAATCCGTTTTTATACTGTATAAACCACATTAGAATCGACACGGTCTAGCTGGATTTAACACACGTTGTATTCAGGGCTGACTCAGTGCTGGGACCCACCGCTGAGGCCACATTGGCTTGGGATTATTGAAATACTTCTGCCCTCCTTGGTAAATAGTGACTGCCTACACCCCGCGCTGAGTCCCACCCTCCTCAAGTCTTGGGAAATTTCTCCTCATGTCTCCACAAATTAAAAAAAAAAAAAAAGCCACACTCTCTAGACATTTCACTTGCGAGTACAGACCGAAGTTTGTGATCACCTCGCTGCAAGGGAAGAAGTATCCAGCAGGGTAATTCAAAGGTTCACCCCCGGGAGGGACGTTTTATGGGAAAAGAGAATGCCTGGAGTAGTTTTTGCTGGATTCGCTAGAAAAAGAGACCACGGCCTGATTGTGGGGAAGGTGGGAGCATGGGCTCTGGAAGTGGATCTGGGGACAATTTTGCGGATTTGACACTGTCCGGCAACGAAAGCCTTCATCTCCGGCACAGGACCGGAGCCCTCTTTATCCTTCATCCCCAGCTCAGGCTAGGCAACTCCCATTCTGCTAATCAGCCCTGTGCTCAGCTGGCGGTGAAATACTTTGAAGAGTATGCAACTGTTATCTGTGCACACAAGACGTGTTAATCATCAGTCTGCGGTTTGGTTCAGGTACAGAACTCCGAGGAAGCAGGCTTTCGAGCCAAATGGAGCTAGTTTTGAAAACCAGCATAAGATACAAGTTCTGGGGCAGTCTGGCGTCGGGCAAGTTGTCGAACCTCACTTTTTGTAAATCAGGGGTGTTTTGTGGATTTGAGATCACGGAGGGGAAGTGTTCAGCCCAGTGCCTGGAAAAGAATTTGATAAACGGTGATGCTATTAATAATAACGAAAAACATTTATTGACCAGTTACTATGTCAGGCGCGCAGCTCGACCCTTTACATGCATTAGTTACTTTAATCCTCATAATAACTGAGTTAGGGGCTTTTAGCATCACCCCTACTTTGCAGAAGATGGGAATCCAGACTCTGAGAATTCAAGTGACACATCTTATTTAAAAAAATTTTTTTAACGTTTATTTATTTTTGAGACAGAGAGAGAGACAGAGCATGAACGGGGGAGGGGCAGAGAGAGAGGGAGACACAGAATCGGAAGCAGGCTCCAGGCTCTGAGCCGTCAGCCCAGAGCCCGACGCGGGGCTCGAACTCACGGACCGCGAGATCATGACCTGAGCTGAAGTCGGACGCTTAACCGGCTGAGCCACCCAGGCACCCCTCAAGTAACACATCTTAAGTTCACACAGAACGCTGGTGG
Organism: Panthera leo; assembly: GCF_018350215.1. Classification (NCBI taxonomy): domain Eukaryota; kingdom Metazoa; phylum Chordata; class Mammalia; order Carnivora; family Felidae; genus Panthera; species Panthera leo. The sequence goes on from NC_056686.1 coordinate 31,571,403, forward strand.
AACTGATTCAAACCCAGGCAGCCTGGCATCGATGCCTCTGTGATGTGGACACGCATGGGTGTCCATTAATCCCTGGCAATAACTCAGAAGCCTTCCAGAATTACATAGCCCTCGGGTTGGGAGCTCCTGCTATATACACTGCACAGGGACCTTTGGCTTCTTACGAAATATTTCTGACATCCGCAGGCTTTGGTACTTATTTTTATAACTTTACAGCAAGAGGAAGACAGATAAAAAGGAACGGAGATTCACGCAGTTACCCAGAAACAAACAGAATATCCTGAGATACCTGGCAGGCAGAGTGCAACTTTCCAGAAACAGTCATTGGACAGCACTCCCCCCCAAAGCCCTGTCTCAGGATGCCTATTAGAGAACGACTGTCCAGTCATCCATTTTCTTAGATCTCACAAAACTTCCTAAAAATCTGAAGGCAACTAACCTTGTGCAAAAACAAAAACAAAAACAAAAAACCTACCAAACAACAAAACAGGGCTTCTCTTTAATGGAAATAGAAGTGGGGGTGATCTGCTGAAAACGTGTTTTCTGTTGTAGCATAAAAGATGCCCAAAACTCCCTCTTGTCTTTCCTGCAAAGGAAGGGGTGGAAGGATGGAAGGCCTTTCGTTCAGGACTCACCCCCAGCCCGCCCCCACTAGGTGAACTGTTTTGAGTTTCCAAGTTCTGGCCCTGCTTAGGGGCAATTCAGAATCTCTGAATGAATGAATGAATGAATGCATAAATAAATAAACAAATAAATTTGTTTACTTTTGGGGGGGGGAGGGAGAGACTGAGCAGGGGAGGGCAGAGAGAGAAGGAGAGAGAGAATCCCAAGCAGGCTCTGTGCCACCAGCACAGAGCCCAACACGGGCCTCGGACTCATGAACTGCGAGGTCAGGACCTGAAGCAGAAACCAGGAGTTGGATGCTTGACTGGCTGAGCCACCCAGTTGCCTCTGGAATCTCCTTTACAAGGAATTACCTGAATATTTGGGGCCTGGGACTGAGATCAGAAGTGCTGGCCCTGACAGCGGATGACCCTGGACACTAACAGGCAAGCCCAGGAGGTGACCAGGCCCTGCCTAGTGCAGGGACGGCGGTGCCCACGGACTCTCACTGTTTGGAGCAAGGACAGGAGAGCCACCACAGCGAGAGTGCCACACCAGGGCAACAGTGACAGTGGCATCACACGACTGCCTCTGGACTTTGAGACTCTTGTCCCCATCTTGGGAGTGAGAGTCAAGCACGTTCACTTCTCTTGGATTTTAGAAGCCCTGGCTATTCTCGAATGACCCAAAGTGGTCAGAGTAGCAGGGGAGAGGGAAGGCACTGCCCACAAAAGGTGATCCTGGGCTTTCTGCTGATCTGGCCAGCAGATGCTCAAGACAGTTTAAATTCAATTCGGATAAACAATTTTAACACCCTGCGAGGGTTTCCCCCAGTTACAGAAGTATAACCATGGCCTTCTGCCACATCCCCCCTCCAGGGGACGATGTCTGCTGGAATGAGGAATTGGCAAGACTCAGCGCTCCTGGTCACCAAGTTTTTCTTGTCCCCATCATGCATCCGTGCTTGATTCGCGGGCGTCCACAAAGCCCCTTTGTGTGTGGCCAGCAGGAGCCCGGGCAGTCGGAAGGGCCGGGGCTGGCACTGTCCTTGGAGTTTGCAGAGAGAGGTACCTCTAGCGATGAGGCTCAAGCCAGGAAAAACAGGTCCAGGAGGAAAAATAACCTGCCACCAAAAAGCCAGTCTTATGGAAGAGGAGTATCACATTGGACGATCACTCATGCGACACAGCAGGACTTTTCATTATTCATTGTGTTTCGAGACAAAAGATCTTTCTGTTTGGCTTTGTACTGAATCATTTTTCAACTACCTGGAGATGGAAACCATTTTTGAGAGCCCTATAGGAGCAGCCTCTGTTGGCAACTTGCAGCCACCCTTAAGGAGGGCCTAGTTCTTTGGCCAAGACCCCCAAGGCCAATCCAGGTACCCCATAAAGGCAGAGCCAGTGTTACTGAAGATTTGGAACACGGGCTGACATTGTGCATCCCGGAACACAACTCACACAAATGCTGATCAGACTCTTCCTTCCTACCCCAGTATGTCCTTCTTGGCTGCTGGTTCCCCATCTCCTATTGCCCCCTCACCCCTGCCTGCACCCAACTCCCTGGTCCATGTCTCCCCATCACCCCTCCCGCCCAACAGAAGCCCCTCTAGGAGCCTCAGCGTTTACTCTCCTTGGTTTGGGTTGTAGGGGATGTAAAGAAATACTTTTCCTCTCTCGTGGAGGTTTTTTTCTATTCCCTTTGACATTAGTCGACACAAATGCCATTTTTCCCTCCCCCAGATCAGCAAACACGAACTCAGTCTCTAGCATTTGAAGACAGAAGACAATGGTGATAGAGGCAAGGCTGGAGAAGGAAGTGATAATCTGCTTCCGTGGGGCAGGCTCCCGGCTCTGGTCTGGTGGCCTGGCTTCAGCCTCGGGCTGGACCTTGTTCCGCTGTGTCCCAGGACTGGCACCTGATCGGGTGTCAACAAATGTTCGCTGGACGAATGCTCTTGGGCACGCCACCTCATTTTCCAGCCTCAGTTTCCTCATTTGGAAAAGGAGGACAATAGTCTCTTTCCCTGTCTACTTCTCAAGGTTGGGGTGAAAAGCAGACGTGAGTTAAAGGGAGGCGTGTCGGCGTGGCTGACTCTAGCCTCGCGTCCTGCGGTCTCCGTTTTGGTTTCCTCAGAAGGGCCCCATCCTCTGGCAAGGCAGAAGCGGAAGCCACTTGGGCAGGTGCATCTGTAGCAAGTAGAGGTCACCTTGGCCACCTTCAGCTCACCCTCCCAGCGCCTTCCGTGGACCCTGCTGGCCTGTGCCACAGACCTTCCCCCTCTTCCTGTCGCCTCATCCATCCGGTGTCACACCCCGAGTCTGAGACAAGGCTGCTCTCTAGGGGTGGATTTTGGTGCCCCGACAGTGAAACAGGCTGCCTCCGGGAGGTGGCCTGCCCCTCTCCCTGGAGGTGGCAGCTGGGAGGGGGGAAGGGGGAAAATTTTGGACTGGGGAGGAGCTGCCTTCGTTGTTTCGCACCGTCTCTGCCGCGTCCTCCACTGACAACCCTCCTTCCAGTATCCTAACCGGTGCAGACACTATGCAGTTTTCAAAGCACTTTGCACACACGATCTCTTTGGATCCACCCAGTAATTCCTACCTGCGATGAGGGTGTTATTAGTCCCATCTTTCAGATAAGGAAACTGAGGCTGGGAGAGATCACAGAGCTGGGACTTAGGCTCCTGTCTTCTGCTTCATGAAGCCAAGTTGCTGCTGCTCTGGATAATCAAGGCCCTCGGGCAAATTCGCCCCATGACCGTGGGAGAGTCCAAGGGCACCCCCTGCAGGGGAAGATGGGCCCGGATGTCCTCTGGAAGCACCCACTCCACCCCCCTCAACACGCCCGGGGTTTTTTTTTTTGTTTTTGTTTTTGTTTTGAAGCTTCTGGAAGACTTGGGTGTGGCTGCTGTGGGGCCAGAACAAGGCCCCGGCGGGCGCAGCTCAGTGTTCCGCGCTCCCACCCTGCTGTCCAGGTCCCCTCGCCAGCACGCCTGGCTACTCCCCAGACAGCAGGACGAACAAGCCTCCATTGATTCTGCATCGTGGCTAGAAGAATGCCCCTTTGTTGAGCACTTCCCCCTCCTCCTGTGTGTCTTTGCCCACAGGAGAGGCATTCAGGTAGGAAGCAGCTTCGCCATGGTTCCTCCTGCAGGGACCCCAGAGGGAAGCAAAGGACAGAATACCATCCCAGGTCCCAGAGGAGGCCTGCCTGTCCTGCCTTCTCTTCTCTCGAATCCTCTCCGTCATTTCCCGAGCTCTCTCCACCCTTTTCTGTCACCCTGGCATTACTTGGGGGTGGGGGGGGGTTGAGGGGGCGGGGTCCAGTCCCAGATCTCTCAATGTTCAAATCCTCCCCACCTTTCAAGGTCCTGCTCGCACGCCTGCTGCTCCATGAATCCCCACCAGAACGGGAAGCTTGTCAAGAGGAGGAAGCATGGGCTGTTCCTCTCTGTACCCCTGTGCCCAACCCGGAGCTTGGTCTTGAAGCGACACTTCAGAGTCTCAAGGAACAAATGAACTGACTTCTGTCGGTGGCTCTACCACCTCCCAATCACCCAGACCTGAAACCTGACCAGCCCAATGCCTGGCTGGTCACAAGCTCTGCTGATTCTCCCTGAAAAGCCACCCCGACTTCTCAGTCTGGGCTTCACAGCCCTCCCCAGGCTGGCACCAACCTAGCCAACTGCGTCCCGGGGCCCCCTCCTTCTGCCGGCCTGGACTCTCCACTGCTCACTCATCCACCCACCTCCACGCTATTTACTGAGCCCATACTGAGCCCTGCCATTGCTCCAGGGGCTGGGGATGCAGGGGACAGGCAGACTGAGTCCTCTCCCTCAAGGCTCACACAGTCTCTTGGGGGTAGACGGACAATAAATCGGTGTGCAAATGACAGAATAACACAGCATCGAACAGTGGGATAAGTGCTCTGGGGAAAAGCACGCGGGGTAAGGGGATGGGGAGTGACGACAGGGTGTGTGTAGCCAGGAGGCAGCGACTGAGGCTGGGCAGGGGCGGCGTCGGAAGGTGGGTGGGTGGGGGTCACCGAGGAATGACCAGCCGCAGGGAAGAGTTTGAATCTTCCTCGGGGCGCCATGGGAAGCTGCTGTTCTGCCAGTGCATCGTGTGCGTTCCTAACTCCGGGCTTTGTCCCACTGAAATGCCCTCACCAAGCCTCTCCAGCTGCCACTGTCGCGCTAGGATTCCGGGACGCAATGCTGGTCTCGCCAGCATTCCGAAGCCTCGCCTTTTTCCGCCGGAGTGCGGTCATCTCTCCTGCCAGATTCCCAGGATGCCCCTCTGGTCTTGGGGCTTAAGTGCCTCGACGTATCCAGTTCAGGTTCTCAAACATTTACTCGGCACCCGCTATGTGGCAGGTGGCTCACCCAATCCCTGTCACCTCCCCTTCCCTATGAGGTTCCTATCATGCCCAATCTTTACAGACAGGTAAGAGGAGGCTCAGAGAGGTTCAGCAACTGATCTGTGACCTCATATTTAAGGAGTGGGGGAGGCAGGATTTGAAGGGACAGTATCTGACCCCACAAGTCCAACTCCTTTCTCACCGGCCCCAAGCTGCTCCTCCCCTTAGGCAACTTGGTAATGGTATTCAGGGCCCTCCAGGCCTGCCCCTGATCTCCTTCCCCACCTTCTCTTCCACAGGGACTCTCTGCTCCCAGGGACCACCGGGACAGACACCCTGCCCTTCTGTGCATTTCTAGCCTGTGTGATATGCCACTCGCGGCATAATGAGCACACCCACAGGTGACCACCTGGGACAGGGGCATCCAAGGATGGGCCCTGCCACCACTTCTCTCTCCCCCAAGTCAGGGAAAGGCCTCGCTCTAACCAACACCCTCACCCCAGGGCCACTCAGTCATCCAGAGAACCAGGGCCCATGACTTTGGAAAAGTTGCCATATGTTAGGGTTGTGTTATCGTAAATGCAACTATTTCTCCCAGGCCTGATGATGTGGGGAAAATCATAAAGTCCTTTGCTATATACTCTTTACTGGCACTGACCAGTCTTAAATTTTTCCTTTTTTTTTTTTTTTTTTTTTTTTTTGGTTAAATTCAAGATGCCAGGGCGTCTGGGTGGCTCAGTCGGTTGAGCATCAGACTCTTGTTTTCGGCTCAGGTGGTGATCTTGAGGTTTGTGGGATCGAGCTGCCAGCGCAGAGCCTGCTTGGGCTTCTCTCTCTTCCTCTCCCTCTCTTTCTCTCTCTCAAAACAAATAAATAAACTTAAAAAAGACAGATGTCAGTGATAATAGTAAATAAAAACAATAGCTACTTTGTCAAGGTTGTGCAAGACGCGAGCCGCCTACTGGCCACCTTACATACACTACCTCATTCAACCCTCCTAACAACCCCAGCACGCGGGTGTGATTATTATTCTCGTCTTACAGATACAGGAACTGAATCCCAGAGAGGGAAAGCAGCTTGCCTGAGGTCACAGAGTTGATAAATGCCGAAGTTCAAACCGCAGCTCCAACCCTGGTCTGGTGGACCTCAAGGTCTTTGACCTCAAGCTCTTGCAGCCCATCCTGCCACTGGTGTTTGGGAGACCCATCACAGGCGGGGGTCGGGGGGCGGTGGAGGGGGGCAGGTGTAGTTACTGGGGCTTCTGAGAGAGGAGACGGCGACCGGGCTGCTCAGGACCCCGTGAAAACACAGGTCTCGGTGCCAGGCACATCCTGGCTCTGCGTCCTGCCCGCTGTGTGTCCTTGCTCATGTTGTTACCTTCTCTGTGCATTCATTTCCTCCCCTGTGAAATGGGATGATAGTAAGCCCTCCCTTTCCATCTGCAGTGGGAAAGAAGCACGATGATGTTCGTGATCGTGTTTTGAGGCCACGAAGCTCAGTGTCTTACTACCCACTCCCCACACTTCCAGGATGAGTGAACAGAGGGGAGAGGCTGGAGAAGCACTAGGGGAAGGGGGAGAGGAAAGTGCTGGACTGAGCCTTTTCTGTGTAGACGGAGGCAGGTGAATGGCTTGCTCAGCCAACCTCACATGACGAGAGGAACCAACTAACTAGGTCACCTTGCAGGAGGAAAGAGCTATTCCGGGAGCTGCCTGCCGCCTCCCGGAGCAGAAGCTGCAGAACTGGGCTATTTCAGGGGTGGCACAGAGAACTCATCCGACAACACTAACTTGGATCTGGCCCCTGCCTTTGTGCCTCGGGCCATGAGAGGCCAGGTGGGCTTTGAGGGGGGGGGGGCGCACTGTGCTGGTGCCCTCTGTGTGGCGTCAGCAGTGGCAACCTGGGACCATCACCCCACGACCTTCCCCGTCCCCTGGAAACCGCCATCCCAGGCGAGGATGGCGAGTGAGGACAGCAAGACGCCAGGCTTGCATTCCCCTGCCTGGCTGCAACTCTCAGCTCTTCCGTGCGGTAGTCCTATGACACGGGGCCATTTGCTTTACCAGTCCGGGCTTGGGTCTCCCCACCTGTAAAGTGTGGTGTTCCCAGTAATCCCATAACTCAATCCCAGCACTTCTGTGACTGTCTCACTCACTTCTTGGCCTGCATTAAGGGGTAACGGTGCTTATGCCCTAGGACCGTTTTGAGGATTAAAGGAGATAATGACGTAAAGCACCAAGCACAAGGTCTGGCCAGAGGAAGTGCTGGATAAATGGTTATAGTTCCTAACTGGGCTTCTGGGGTATTCCATGCCGTAGTGGTAGCCGTGGGAAGGACAGTGGATTGTTCTGCCGGTTTGAAAAGAAGGCTGCGCGTTGCTGGATGGGGTGGGGGACAGGTGGAGGGAGAGATTGTGCTGCAGAAGCTGGGCTTTGGGGGCACAGGCTCTGGCTCTGTAAATGCCATAAAGAGAAGGATCCTTTTGGAAGGAACTTGGGGCTTTGACGCCAAGGACCGCCCTGTGCGAGAAGCACTCAGCTCTGTGCCGCATGTCTGTGCTCTGAGCTTCAGGTGCCTCGTCTGCAAAATTGGGGAGGAGGCATTTATCCCCGATGCTGTGGCAAGGAACAAACGAGGTCATTACCGCAAAGCCTTTGGCACAGCACTTGGCACCTAGTAGGCGCTGGAGAAACACCAGCTGTAATTTGTTCTCTCCCTTGGTGCCCACGGCGACCCCATGCAGAGAATGTTACCATCTCCGCTTTGTAGATGAGGAAATAGAGGCACAGAGAGGTTAGGTAGGGTCCCCGAGGTCTCACAGGAAACAATCTTGTCAAGATTTGAATCCAGTCTAACTCTGGGACTTGTGCTTTTTGCCACTTTGCCTGGGATGTGGCAAGTACAAGACGAAGTATATATAGACATGCAGTTACAGACGTGGGACCGGTGCCCAGCATGGCGCAGTTATGTAATCAGTGGGCAGCAATGCACCTGTTGCTCTTATAATTATTCATCTCATCGTGACCATCATTCCGAAGCGAACTGGAAATTATAAAGCTTGAGGGTGGCTGGTGAAGGTCGAGGGTACTCCAAGATACTAGAAAAGACAGTAAGAAATCTGTCAAAAATAAGGGGCAAAAAAACTAGAGTCATCAGTAGCTTCCTTGCAACGTTATCAGTTAATTGCAAAAAAAAAAAATAGAAAAAAAATGTACGTATCAAACAATGAGGGAGTGATTTGGTAAATCATGGTTGATCTCTTTGTTGGAAAATTACTCACCCATTTAAAACTATGATAATCTGACTTAACATGGAAAATGTTTACTTGCAATTACTGTTAAAGGGAAAAGGCTGGTATAAAATTATATTTCTGCTCTAATTATACCTCTATTATAACTATCACCTGCATGTGGAGAAGAGTTGAAAGGGAACATGCAAACAGGTGATGTGTTAAATGCTGGAATCGAGGATTTCTTATTTTTTGCAATTGATTTCATAATTCAACCGTAATTTACTGAGTATTTACTAAGTGTCAGTCACCATGTGAAGCATGGTTATTAATGTGGGTTATATTAGGATTATACTAGCAGGAAGACTTAAAGAGAAAACAGGTTTTGCTGTCTTTTAGGATATTCGGGGGGGTGGGTAGGGAATTGAAAGCGGATGTGACGGCTTCAGGGTGTCAGGGGCCCCGATCTCTCTGTCTGGTGACTCTGCCATCCCTAAGGAGTTGTTCTTTTCCACGTGGTCCGATAGGACCCGTTCACCTTCCAGCCTGCAGGAGGAGGATGAGAACGGGAGGGCATGCCCCATCCCAGGAAACATATGACTGGCAGTGGCTCATAACCATCCCCATTCTTTTTTTCTTCTTCTCCTAATTAAAGTTTATTGATTTATTTTGAGAGAGACAGAAACAGTGTGAGTGGGGGAAGGGCAGAAAGAGAGAGAGAGAGAGTGAGAGAGAGAGAGAACCCCAAGCAGGCTCCTATGTGGGGCTGTCAGCACAAAGCCCTATGTGGGGCTCGAACCCACAAACCGTGAGATCATGACCAAGATCATGGTCCAAGAGTTCATGAAACCAGGAGTTGGATGCTTAACCAACTGAGCCACCCAGGCTCCCCTCATACTATCCTCGTTCTTATGCATTAGTCAGAACTTTGTCACTTGGTCACCCCAAGCTGCAAAGTAAATTGGGACATGTCGTTACTTTGGGAGGCCATGAGCCTAGCTAAAAATCCAAGCTAATGTAGAAGAAGAGAGGACGGCACCTGGGGGACCTCTTTTGCAGCATGCCAAGCTAAGTGAGTTGAGGCCACGTCCCTGAAGAACCCACTGCCCAGTGAAAGGGAAATGCATGTCAAGAAATGATTACAAGACATTCAGAGAAGTGCTGGGATTGAGTTAAGGGATTACTGGGGACAGGTGGTCAACACTGTCCGGTGGGGCGTTAGCAGCTCCAACCCCTGTGAAGATTTTGCCTTCACGGGCAGCCACCCAGTTGGTACCGTGTGGCACTGAGCTCCCTCCCCAAGATCTGACAGTCCTGAGCAGGGGTGAGTGCACTCTAGACCCGAGCTGGGACCATCCAGTGTCTTCGAGGATGGTGAATGCAGTAGAGAGACACAGGATCTGGTCACAGTAGCCCTGTCCCCAGAAGGACCCTGGACCTGTTCTTCATACTGATTGTTTATTCAACTCCTCAGCCTTCGATCTGTGATGTGCCTCCATAGCCTCCCAAGAAATCCATCAATTTCCCCTCCCTCCACTTTTTGTTTTTGTTTTTGTTTTTGACTTAGAGTAGCCACCTGAGACCAAAATAAGCTGAAGTAATTCAGGGGTCAGGATAAGTTAACAAGCAGTTTTGCTGAGATTCAATTCCAAGCGGGTATTTTCCCCCAGGTGCATTGAGAAGCCAGGAGGGTTTTAAGGAGGGCAGAGGGGAAGGTTTTCCAGTCAGGGACTCAGCAGTATATAAATCTGGAAGCCTTTTACTTCTGTTAGTGGTTTATTGATTATGTAACAAAACGACCACCGGAGAAGAGAAGATACGTAACAAAGACACTGAGGGATCGGGGGCTGGCAGCCGGTGGCAGAGTTCTGGATGAGGAGGCTGGAGTTCTGCCATCCAAGGGAGACCTGGTTTCTGGGTGATCCTAAGCACACAAGGAGGTGTTTTGGGATCTGTTTGTTCAATTCGAGGAGGAAAATCCTTTTTACTTAAGTAAATAAAAAAAGTCACAGCAATATCTATGAAAACTTTATACCATTGCTCTCTCTCGGACCTGTTTAACCCTGTGGTGTAACCGTTAGCTTTTTCCTCCCCGACCACCCTCTGCAGCCAGTCTCCCTGCAGATCCGAGAGCCCAGGACAGGTGTCCGAGGCCATCCACTTCTCCCCCACCAACCTGGCCACCCGCTTGTCTGAGCCCCAGACAACTGCTTCGTCTTCTGACTGGCCTGCCTGCTGTCATATTGTCCCCTTTCAATCTATTCTCTACAAATCAGCCAACGTGATCTTTTAAAAAGTCAGATCAAGTGAAAGAAGCCAGTCTGAAAAGGCTACATAGTGTATGATTCTAACTACATGACATTCTGGAAAAGACAGAACTATGGAGACAGTAAAAAGATCAGTGGTTTCCAGGGTTTTCATAGGGAGGGAAGGATGAACAGGTGGAGCACAGGTGAGTTTTTTGGGCGGTGAAATTATTCTATATGATATTGTAATGGTGGAAAGATGTCATTCATTACCCTATTTGTAGAGCACAGAATAAACCTTAATGTAAACTGTGGACTTTAATTAATAATAATGGATTAATACTGGCTCATTAGTTGTATCAAATGTATCACACTAATGCATGGTGTTAATAATAGGGGAAATTGTGTATGTGTGTGTATGTGTGTGTGTGTTGGGGGTACAAGGGTATATGGGAATTCTCTGTACTTTCCCCTTAAGTTTTTAAGTGCCTGGGTGGTGCAGTCAGTTACGTGTCCAACTCTTGACCTCTGCTCAGGTCATGATCTCATGGTTCGTGGGCTCTGCACTGAGAGTATGGAGCCTACTTGGAATTCTGTCTCTCCTTCTTTCTCTGTCCCTCCCCCGCTCGTGTGTGTGTGTGTGCGTGCACGCGCACATGCTCTCTCTCCCTCAAAAATAATGTTTAAAAAAAAAAAAAACTACTCTAAACCTAGAACCTAGAACTACCTTAAAAAAATAAAGCCTAAGGGCACCTGGCTGGCTCAGTCGGTTGTGTCTGACTCTTGGTTTCAGCTCAGATCATGATCTCACAGTTCGCGGGTTCGAGCCCTGCATCGGGCCCTGCAGCTGCCAGCATGGAGCCTGCTTGGGATTCTCTCTCTCTCTCTGTTTCCCACCCCCCACCCCCCTGCTTGTGCTGTCTCTGTCTCTCTCAAAATAAATAAACGTAAAAAAAGTAATAATAAAGCCTATTAACTTTAAAAAGTCAGATCATGCCATTTCCCTGTTTAGAACTCTCCAGCTGCTTCTATCATATTTTGAAACAAATAATAAATTATAAAAAATAATAAAACTCTATGGTGAACAAACTGAGGGTTACTGGAGGGGTTGTGGGAGGGGGGATGGGCTAATTGGGTAAGGGGCACTAAGGAATCTACTCCTGAAATCATTGTTGCCCTATATGCTAACTCATTTGGATGTTCATTTTAAAAAAATAAAAAATAAAACAAGTAAAAAAAAAAAAAGAAGATAATTTTAGCACCAAACCAGGCCTTTGGGATTTAGCTTATTTCAGTTCATTCAATAAACATTCATTGTGTACCTATTTTATAAAAATATTGTGTTGGCTACTTAAATCAGGGGGATTTACAAAGGGGAAAGTACAAAGGGGAAAGTACAAAGATAAATAAAAAATGTATCTTGACATAAAAATAATAATAATAAAACTCTTCCTCTGGCTGATGAAGCTTCCAAGATGTGGTCCCTTCCTCACTGTCTCCCTTCACTAACTGATACTCCAGCTGTACTGGGTTTCCCTCTGTGGGGAATATGCTCAGTTGATTCCCCTGTGAGGGTCTTTGCATTTGTTGTTTCTTTTGTCTAGATGCTCTACCCCTGATGTTCAGATGGCTGGTTTCCTCTTATCATTCGGGACTCGGTTAATATGTCAACTCCTTAGAAGGCTGTTAACAACCAGTCAACTGCTTGCCATAGAACCCTCTTTTAGTTCTTTGCATGAATTACTGGCTGATATTTTTCTTGCATGTGCATTTTTGTCTTTGTTTAGTGTCTGGATCCCCACTAGAATGTAGTTGCCCTGGGAACAGGGGTCTTTTCTCCCTTTTCCATTGCTTTATCCCCAGCTCCTAGAACAGTGCCTGGCATATCAAAGGTGCTCAATAGATACTTGTTGAATGAATGAATGAATGAATGAGCGAACGAACGGATGAATTTGTTGAAACCCACATAGGGTTAGGCCTGAGCTGGCTCCTGGTTCCTGCGGAAGCCATGGCTCATGACCCTTGGCATCTCACAGTTTAATATACGAAGATTTATACTGAACGTCCAGAACAAAATATGGAGTGGTTAGCATGGCCATGGAGTCAGTCTGGGTTCAAGTCCTGGCTCTGGTCCATAATAGCTGTGGTCTATAAACCACTCAGAAATGTTCCTAGAGCATATTACATACTTAACAAATGCTAGTCATCGCCTCTCTGAGCCTCAGTTTCCTCAATTTTCAAGCAGGGAAAACAGCACACAGCTTTGCAGAGTTAGAAAGAAGACCAAATACATGTGTATGTGTAAAGCACGAACACAGTGGCCAGATGTGTAAGTGGACAATAAATGTTAGTTTCTCTCTTTCCTCATATCCGTTACCCATGTGAGCCGCAGAGATGGCCTCCTACCCCCCAGCCGTGGTCAGGGCGCCTCCCTGCTAAACAATCCTTTACTCTTCCAACGGCCTCTAGCATGAGGTCGAAATTTGGGACACCCCAGGATATTTTAAATTATATTTTTAAGTGTTTCTTTATTTTTGAGAGAGCGAGAAAGAGAGAGAGAGAGAGAGAGAGAGGGAGAGAATGAGTGGGGGAGGGGCAGAGAGAGAGAAAGGGAGTCACAGAATCCAAAGTAGGTGCCAGGTTCTGAGCTGTCAGCACAGAGCCCAACATGGGGCTCGAACTCACAAGCTGTGAGATCATGACCTGAGCTGATGAAGTCAGACACTTAACCGACTGGAGCCACCCAGGTGCCCCCACCCTAGGCTATTTTACCCGCCCCTTTTTCTGCCATCTCTCTAAGGTTTTTTTTTTTTTTGGAGACAGAAAGATATGGAGAGATAGAGTACGAACAGGGGAGGGGCAGAGAGAGAGGGGGAGAGAGAAAGAATCCCAAGCAGGCTCTGCATCGTCAGAACGCAGCCCCACATGGGGCTCGAACCCACAAACCGTGAGATCATGACCTGAGCATCCGGAAGTCGGATGCTCAACTGACTGAACCATCCAGGCGTCCCTCTTTGTAACTAATGTGTTGTCAGGTTAATAATAAACGAGTCTACAGCCATTTTTGGAGATGGTATCCCTGTTTTGTAGACGCAATGCACTTTCATATACTAAGGGTTCTGAGAAAGCCTTCAGGAAAGAAATCTGTTTACCCTTGTTCAATCCAGAATTTTCCAAATGAGTTTGACTGTGAAACCCTATTAATATCCCACAGAACATGCTTGTGTTTCCGGAACACCCTTTGCAGTTTCCTGCCTGCACACTCTGCATAGGTTGGTCGTGCTCTCCCACAAAGGCTTCCTCCCCAGCAAAATGGACTAATCCCTGGAGGCCCGCATTGGAGCCCTCTCCTCCGTCTGGTAGGGTGAGGCCCTCCTCTGGGCGCCCTCAGCTCGGCGTGCGTGCCCCTGCTCTAGCCCTCTCACCCCAGCATGCGGGCGCCCCTCCCAGGCTGCTGGCTCCCACCCCCAACACCCCAGTGTCTGCCTCCCTGCTCCCCTTTCCTCTGCCCTCCAGCCCATTTCCGTCCTCTTATCTGTCCTCTGTTCTTGGAGAAACATCAAAAACACCTCCTCTGAGAACCTCTTTTGTATGTTCCCGTCAAGAAAAATTTCTCTTTTCCTCATGCTCTTAGAGTTAAAGCTCCAGGAGGGTAGGACCCATATTTTTAATTTCTCTCTCTGGATTTCAGTTTCCTCACTCTTCAAACAGGAAAGATACAGATCTATCTCAAGGGGTTACTGTGACGATGTAAGTGCTTAGAATATTACCCAGCACATAGTAAGGCCTGTAGGCACGTTGGCTATTATTGTAATACGTGGTTGTTTTTTTTTTTTTTTTTTTTTTTTTTTTTTGCCTCGCAGAGATTGCTGTCTTCGGGGAAGACAGACACTGAAAAACTAATTATACAAATAACTACCTGTTTCTGAGATGTATCAGGAAGGAAAAGGAAAGTGCACAATGGGGGTATGAAACAGATGGCCCGGACTCGCCCGGAGGGTCAAGGGTAGGTCACATCTCACGGGATATGACATCTAAAGCCAAGACCGAGGAAGCGCAGGAGACGCCGGGCCAAGCGGGAATTGAAGGGTGTTGCACGCAGGGGGAAGAGCATGTGCAAAGCCGCAGGAGGGAGCTCGGCATTTTGGAGGGACTCAGAGGAGGGCAGAGCGATGGAAGCTCAGAGAACAGGGGGGCAGAGGTAGAGGTGAGTGTGCAGGGTGGGGCGGGTCCCGCGGGCCTTGCGGCTTCATCTGCGGAGGTTGGGAAGCCTTTGGGGGTTTTGATTAGGGCGGGTGATCGTAACAAACCATTCCAGAGACTGGTGGAGAACCCCAGTGGGAGACTAGTCTCTGGCGCTTATGTTGGGGTGTAGGCTGTGGGGAAAGAGATGCACGTGTCAGTGAGCGGTTCGGAGATCAGAGAGCGGTCCAGAAGGCGCGCCCCATCAGACTGGGAGCAGGGGCAGAGAGACGCGGCGTCGATGCGTGTAGATTCTCCATCCGAGCACCTGGAGAAGGGAAAATGGTCCCGCTCACACGCGGAGGGACGTGATGACCCCAGTCTGAGCTGAAGGGCGCAATGGGGCTAATAGTTTAAGGGGAGTAAAAAGAATACGTCAAGTCAAATCGTGGCGTATGAACGATATAAAGGTAGGGGAAGTAATCATAGGTTGAGAAGAGACTTTGGGTTGGGAGTCTGTTCCTTTGTTTCATGGAAAATAGGCTGCAGATGGAGGTTGTTTGAGTAGAGAGATGTGCCTGGGGAGCTTGGCTGGGGTTTAGGCCCACAGCAGCTCCCAGTAGACTGGGGCTCTTACCAGCCCTGGAAATGGGTGGAGAATCTGGGCAGGAACCAGAGTGCAGACATGCTCTGGCGTCACTTACGTGATTTCACTCACTCACTCACTCATTCACTCAACAAACATTTGTTGTGTATTTTTCTATCAGTGTTCTAGGGCTGAGGCAGTTAAAGGATCCAAAACTCCCTTAGCTTCTGCCAGAGGAGACACCTGATAAACACATCAGCGTATAACGAATCTCAGGTCAACTGCTACAAAGGAAAAGAAAGGAGGGTCCCAGACTGGAAAGTGACAAGAAAGGCTCTCTGAGTCCAGGGGAGAGGCGTTTGAGTCTGTCTGAAGGAGAGGCATCTGGGTTTCAATAAAACCACTGAGAAATCACAGATTGCTGATTTGGAAGTCTATGTAAGGGTACCTTCTTGTTTTTTGTCATCTTTAAATATATATTATTAGATAACTGGCAAGCATATTAAATAACGGACATAAATATTAAATATTAAATAACTGATGCAAATATGAAAAGTTAGTAGAATATGAAGTAAAAGCCTTAAAAATGAACAATGAAATCAATGAAGAAAATTGTAACCAAAAAATTTCAGATCACTCCCAAAGCCGTATCCATCCCTAAGAGGGATGGGTCAGTGTGAAAAGCAGGTGTGCAGAGGCTCCCGGAATCTTTCATGATCCACTTAACATGAAGGAGTGGATCACATGGACACGATATGAGAAAAAAATATTTCGATTGTTTTGTAAGCTTGATGCAAATTACTGAACTGACTGGGAGAACCTAAAAGGTGTTGGGGCACCTGGGTGGCTCAGTCGACTTCGGCTCAGGTCATGGTCTCACAGTTCGTGGGTTCGAGCCCCGAGTCAGGCTCTGTGCTGACAACTCGGAGCCCGGAGACTGCCTCGGATTCTGTGTCTCCCTCTCTCTCTGCCCCTCCCCCGCTCGCACTCTCTCTTTCAAAAATAAAGAAACAGTGGGGCGCCTGGGTGGCTCAGTCGGTTAAGCGGCCGACTTCGGCTCAGGTCATGATCTCGAGGTCCGTGAGTTCGAGCCCCGCTTCGGGCTCTGTGCTGACAGCTCAGAGCCTGGAGCCTGTTTTGGATTCTGTGTCTCCCTCTCTCTCTGACCCTCCCCTGCTCGCACTCTGTCTCTCTTTCAAAAATAAAGAAACCTTTAAAAAATTTTTAAAAAATAAATAAAAGGTGTGTTGTGCCCCTATGAAAGGACATGGATGGCAAACAGTAATGAGTGTCATCAATGAACAGAGGACTTAGGATTAGACGCTTGCACAAGAAGCCTTCAGGTGTCCTGAAAGAAACTTGACAGAAGTTTTCCTGAGTTTGAGAACAATCCTGAAAATTTACACAACGTGGCTATTTGTGAAACGGGAAGAAACTTTCCTGAATTATCAACACCATTTTTCGTCCATGCTGGGGAATACACCGTGCTGGAGGGAGAAAGCTGAATCGCCTCTTTCTTCTTAGTATGGAAACACAGACATACAAAATCGCTGTCGTGAGTGTGAAGGGGCAACCAAAGAAAATGCAGCCCCAAATGTAGGAAATAGTAAAGGAATGTCAGATGGGCAGTTTAAAATAATATTACGTACTTTTCTGGATTCTGCGACTTTTGAGCTATCGGTCAGCTGTTAAAATTTGATAATCTGTTGTGATTTATTCTCTCATTATGAATACATCTTCTTACACTTAAATTCATTAGCTATTGCTGTCATCCTGCCATAATGCCCCCAAACTCAGTGGCTTGCAAGTATAATTATGTATTTACGTAGGTCTGCAGATCTGCTGGGACCCTTCAGCTCTAGGCTAGAGCAGCTGTGGTCAGATGATCTGCGACAGGCTCAGGGGGACGGCTCAGCTCCAAGGGTCTCAGCTTCCACCTGGGACCAGTGTGCTAACCAAGAAATGTCCTTCTTGTGATGATGGCAAGCAAAGCGGCCTTAGAAATGGCATGCTGTCACTTCCACCCCACTCCATTGGTCAAAGCAATTCATGTGGCCAAGTCCAGTGTCAAAAACCATGGAAATATATTCTGCCCCTTTAGTGGCCAGACCTGCAAAGTCACAAGGCAGAAATGTATACACAAGGAGAGGTGAAGAATTGGGCCCAATAATGCAATCTCCTATTCAGACTCATTTTACACTTGTCGTTTCATAATCTTTATCTGAAAGAGCTCCTCTCCCCAAAATGTGCAGACCTCAGGCTTCCAAAAAACTTGGACCTCTCCCTGGTGGCTGTGTTCTTTTGATGGTGCCCAGAGTAGCTGCAGGGTGACCGCTGTAACAATGCAAGTAACATTCAAACATTCTGCAAGTAAGGGCTTCATTAGTCCTTTAAAATCCTCGATACCACAGAGTCCTATTGAATTCAAAGTCCATTTACATCATTTTAATCCATTTCATTCATCAATGACAGAAAAGGAAGGGCTGTTAGATTCTTTAAATAAAATTTCAATTGTCATAAGTCCTTAAATGCTGGCAAAAAAAGTGGTGACAGTAACTTGTAGAGATAACTATATTTAAATTTTTCGATGGGGTCGCTCATGGGTGGCTCAGTCAGTTAAAGCATCCGACTTTGGCTCAGGTCATGATCTCACGGTTTGTGAGGTCAAGGCCCACATTGGGCTCTGTGCTGACAGCTGGGAGCCTGGAGCCTACTTTAGGTTCTGTGTGTGTGTGTGTGTCTCTCTCTGTCCCTCCCTTACCCTCTCTCTTTCTCTCTCTCTCTCAAAAATAAATAAACATTAAAGATATTTTTTAAAGTTTCAATTGGGAATTTTGTGTAGCTGTTGCAAATACAAAATCTGATCTAAAAATTTATGTTCACAGAAGCAAGCTCAAATCTCTGAGTAAAAATCCTGAAAAATTTTTATTTGAAAGGTGTTTAGAAATCCAACATTTAGTGTCTTTGCTAACTGTTTTTCAAGGGGATCCTAGGTGACAGAAATAAATGATCCTAACCCTTGGCTTGTGATACACCGTTAATGTTTGTCCATGTATATTACGCTTGGTTGAGTTATTTGTAGTAACATATAACATGTTACCCAAAACCAAAGCCAGAATTTTGGCTATACTCTACGAGTAGCATAAATTCCCTCATCCCATCCTCTGTCTGACCCAGTACCCCGTTTTGACTTTCATGGATCCGGGTGCTTCTGCCTTTGTGGGCCTCTTCCTACACACACACACACACACACACACACACACACACACACGTTTATTATATAACTGCATTGATATAAAGAATATATTTATATTATACATTATACTTTGACCTTTGCTTCTGATTTAAAGGAAATTTAAACATTTCAACGGGTGCTACAAATATTATGGACTTAAGGCACTGAGTCCACTCTGTGCAATGGATAACCTGGCCCTACTCCCCCTAGTGAGGTACCAATCACTCTGGATCCTGTGCTCGTCATTCCTTGTTTTCCTTTTTCGTATCATAATTTATTGCAACTGTATATGTTCCTTTAAAAAATCATTAAACATTTTTTTTAACGTTTATTCATTTTTGAGAACAGAGTGTGAGCAGGGGAGGGGCAGAGAGAGAGGGAGACCCAGAGTCTGAAGCAGACTCCGGTCTGAAGCAGACTCCAGGCTCTGATCTGTCAGCACAGAGCCTGACAGGGGGCTCGAACTCACTGACTGCGAGATCACAACCTAGGCCGGAGGCGGACACTCAACCGACTGAGCCACACAGGCACCCCTAATGAATCATTTTTTAATACTTATTCATTTATTTTGAGAGAGAGCGAGCAGGGGAGGGGTAGATAGAGAGGGAGCAGTGCCCAACATGGAGCTTGATCTCACGAACTGTGGGACCATGACCTGACCATGACTCCAAAACCAGGAGTCAGATGCTTAACCAACTGAGCCACCCAGGCACCCCTAGAATGCTTTTCATATTAGTCATTTTTAACTTTACGAAAGGATATTATATTGCATATAATCCTTTGAGATTTACTTTTCTTGCTTAGTGTCAAATTGATAAGATTAATTTATATTTAAGAATGTCCCTGGAGCTCATTTATTTTGACTGCTGTCTCTTGTATATCGTGTGTGAGCATTTCACAGTTTATTCACCACTCTTCCATTGATGGGCATTTGAAATGGACGTTTCCCAGCGTTTCCCACAGGAACAAAAAACTGGAATATTTCAAAGGCTCATAGCACCAAGAAGTTCTCATTCTGGGAGGTTGAAGTTCGGCTGTAGCTCTACTGGGAAAGAATCTTTGCCAACAGGGAGACCTGGCAAGGGTGAAGAAGGGATGAACAATTATGAATAAGTAATGCCATTGATCCCAGATGGTTTCCAGGCTTTACTACGTAGATATACGGGTAAAGTTGCTGGGTCGTAAGCTCTGTAAATGCTCAGCTTCAGAAGATGATGCCAGACTTTTCCACAGTGGTTTCACCGGTTTACATGCCTGCCAACAATGTGCAGAAGGTCCTAGGGATCCACACCACTTCCCACACCCGGGATTATCAGACTTTTAACGACTACAAATTGAAGGGATGTAAAATGGTGTTTTGCTGAGGCTTTGACTTGCATTTTCCTGATCCCTAACAATGTTTGACATCTCTTCGCACTGGCTGTGTTTCTTCCTCTCTGAAACATCTTGCTTATAGTCTTTGTCCTCTTTTCTTGGTTGTTGTTATTGTGTTGCTTTTCTTACTGATTTGTAGTTCTTTTTTTTTTTTCTAATTTTTAAAATTTATTTTGAAAGAGTGAGAGCGAGTAGGGAGGGGCAGAGAGAGAGGGAGAGAGAGAGAGAGAATCCCAAGCGGGTTCTACACTGTCAGCGCGGAGCCCTATGCAAGGCTGGACCCCACAAACCACAAGATCATGATCTAAGCCGAAAGCACAAGTTGGTCACTTAACCACCTGAGATCCCCGGGTGCTCTTGATTTGTAGTTCTTTATGTATTCTTCATACTATTCCCTTGTGGCTTAGGTTGTTTTGTCCTATGTCATAACTTGCTTTTCACTTCCCTTAAGATGGCTTTCCTTTCTAAGTTCTTAACTTTTTTTAAAAATTTATTTGTTTTATTAGTTTTCTTTATTGTTGAGGCAGAGAGAGACAGAGCACGAGTGAGGGAGGGGCAGAGAGAGAGGGAGACAGAATCCGAAGCAGGCTCCAGCCTCTGAGCTGTCAGCACAGATCCCTACGCAGGGCCCAAATTTACGAACCATGAGATCATGACCTGAGCCAAAGTCACAAGCTCAACCGCCTGAGCCACCCAGGCGCCCCTAAGCTCTTAACTTTAAGACAGTCAAGTTTTCCAATCTTCTATTTTTTGGTAAATGTTTCTGGGGCCTTATTTCAGAAATCTTTCTCTACCCCAAACTCTAAAAGATATTTGCCTCTATTTCTACTGAGAGTTTTAAAGTCTTCTTTTTGAAGTGTAGGCCCTTAATCCACATAAAGCTATCTCTTTATAGGCTGTGAAGTAATTTTTTCCCGGCTCCATTTATTGTACCCTCTTTCTTTATTCACCATGATGTGCCATGTCTGCTTTATCCCGAAGTCCCATATATGTGTGGGTGTGGCTCTTGGTCTCTCTATTCCTTCTTACAGGCCCGTCTGTCCCCATGCAGTACCATACAGCCTTCATAGCATATAGCTTCAGAGGAAGGCCTGATTTCTGATGGGGCAAGTCCTTCTTCCTGGCTCTTCTTGGAAATGTCCAGTAGCACAGCAGGGCACCTGACCTGGGGTGGGAGGGGGGGGTTGGATAGTCTCCTAAACGGTGAGGGATTCAGAATCCAATCCCCATTGCATCCTAACTCTGCTCCTTCTGGGTGACTGGCTGCAGGCATGTCAATTTCCTTTTTGAGGCTTGGCTTTCTGTGTATAAACTGAGTGTAACGATGCTACCCAACAAAGATGTTCGGAGGGTCGGATAAAACCACAGGAACCTGGCACCTGTTCATTGGCCCCGAGTGTCTGTGAGATGGAGCCCAGAGATGCTAACTGACATGTTCAAGGTCACACGACTAGATTGACCGAGTGCTGCCTTCTCCACCACCAGAATTCAAAGATAGGTGATTTCTAACTAAGTCAGTCTTTTCAGTTTCTTTCTTCTGTTCCCCTACCCCCCCCCCCCACAAGAAAATCCATTTCCAAAAGCTCATGGCACACCATAGTTCCCAATGACCCCATCTGCTTTGGCTCTTTCTTATCTGATGGGAACAGAGTGAACTGGATAAGGGTCTCTCTAACAATGTTGGAGAGGAAGCCAGGTTTATTTAAAATCCAACTTTTTATGGCCCTGTTACCATTGGCTGAGCCATGGCTCAGTGCATCCAAAAGCAACCAGGTCTGGGCGTGGCTTCCAGGAGGATCCCTGGGCTGGCAGCAAAGTGTCCCTGGAATTCGGGAATCAGGAATCATGGAAATCACAATGGCCTTGAGGGTTAATCACTAAAATCAGTCCTTGAGACAAGGCCCTTGTCTGTGTTCTCCCTCTGTCTCTCTTGATCCCACCACAGCCCCACTCTGCTTCATGGCCTATGCTCATGAATGAATGAACATAAAGAAATGCAGAACCACCTGGAAGAGACAGTTTGACCTCATTCCAAAGATACCAACACAGCCAGAGAAAAGGTGTGCAGCTCACCAGCCAATTTGGTGAAGTCTTACGAAGAGAAAGTGTTCAGAAGAGAGTACGAGCGTATTAAAAGTTGCAAGAATTAAAGTGTGTAACTGACTCAGAAACTGATGGAGAGATAATGGAAGGGAATAGAATCCACAGACAGACCTAGACATATAGGAAATTTGGTACACGATAAAGGTGGCATTTCACATATGTGACAGGATATTACACATTTAAGGGCAAATGATGGGCCATCTGGGAAAAAAAAATCCAGCTGTGCCCCTAACTCATAGCATAGACTAAAATAAATTCCAGGTGCATCCAAAATGTGTAAATGAAAACCAAAACAATAATAGAAGAAACTATCAGAGAATACTTGTTTTTGGAATCACAGAGCAGAGAAATTCTTTCTACAACGTGACACAAATCCCAGAAGTTATCAAGAAGAAGATGGACAGATCTGACCGCATAAATATTTTTTAACTTCTATAGGGGGAAGAAGCATACACAAAGCAAATGACACACTAAACTGAAGAAAATAATTGATTTCCTTTCCATATGACTGATGAGGACTAACAAGGTGATACTCAAAGAACTCTTATAAACCAAAATTTTTTAAAAGTACAAAGGATGGGGCACCTGGGTGGCTCAGTTGGCTAGGCATCAGACTTCAGCTTAGGTCATGATCTCACAGTTCGTGGGTTCAAGCCCCATGTCGGGCTCTGTGCTGACAGTTCAGAGCCTGGAGCCTGCTTGGGATTCTGTGTTTCCTTCTCTCTGCTCCTGTCCTGCTCACGCTCTGTCTCTCTCAAAAATAAAATAGACATTAAAAAAATTTTTTTAAGTACAAAGGAAGAAAAGTGAGAAAGAAAAAGATGAGTAAGAAAAATAGGCACATAACACGAGAAAATACATTTTACAGAAAATGACATTCAAGTGGCCAAAAAAACCCCACGCGAAGTGATGCTTGAATCCACACACACAAAAAACTGATCCAAATGAAAACAACGTGATGATATTTTTCATGTATCAGATTGGCAAAAATGAAAGGGTACCCAGTGTTGAGGCACAGTGTCTATAGGTCCTCTCCTAAAATGCAAACGGACACATTATTTTGGAGAGAAATTTATCAATTTCTTTTTTTTTTAAGTTCTTGTTTATTTACTTATTCTGAGAGACAGAAAGGCAGGGCAGGGGCAGAAAGAGGGAGAGAGAGAATCCCGCAGCCTCCGCACTTTCAGCCCAGAGTCTGATGAGGGGGTTGACCTCACGAACTGTGAGATCATGACCTGAGCAGAAATCAAGAGTTGGATGCTTAACCGACTGAGCCACCCAGGTGCCCCAGAAATTCATCAATTTCTATCAAGACTTTACATTTATATTATGACTTTGATCTAGTTAACTCTGTCTTCGAGAATTTGTTTTAAACACTGGCAAGAGGGAGCAAAGAACAGGACGCTCTTTGCAGCATTGTTTGTAATAACCAAAGACTGGAAATGCATATGTATCAGCAGAGGATTGAGGAATTTATGGTCCATATTGTATAGCTGATAAAGAATGAGAGAGACCTATCTACTTGTGCCAATGTGGAAAGAGGCCCACAACCTAGTTTTCTGTTTAAAAAATAATTTTTTTTTACATTTTTTATTTTTGAAAGACAGACCGAGACAGAGCACAAGTGGGGGAGGGGCAGAGAGAGAGGGAGACACAGAATCTGAAACAGGCTCCAGGCTCTGAGCTGTCAGCACAGAGCCCAAAGCGGGGCTCAAACTCACAAACCGTGAGATCATGACTGAGCCACCCAGGCGCCCCTTAGTTTTCTATTTTGGAAAAAAAAAAAACAAGCTGAGGGGCTCCTGGCTGGCTCAGTTGGTGGAGTGTGTGCCTGCTGACCTCAGGGTTGTGGGTTCGAGCCCCACGTTGAGCATAGAGATTACTTACAAATAAAATCTTGAGGTTCCTGGGTAGCTCAGTCAGGTGGCTCAGCGTGCACTCTTTCTTTCTCTCTCTCTCTCAAAATAAATACATTTAAAAAATAAAATCTTTAAAAAATCTCAAGTTGAATAGCATATTATTACCTATATGTGTAATATTATCATACAGATAATATATTATAACATATATGTATTCAAATGCTGTAACTTTTAAAATTTACATTTTTATTTTTTATTACAAAACTTCTTAATGTTTATTTATTTTTGAGAGAGCACAAGTGGGGGAGCAGAGAGAGGGTGACAGAGGATCTAAAGCGGGCCCTGAGCTGACAGGCTGACAGCAGCGAGCCTGATGGGGGACTCGAACTCATGAACCGCAAGATCATGACCTGAGCCAAAGTTGGACGCTGAAAAAACTGAGCCGCCCAGGTGTCCCTTAATTTATGTTTTTAAAATGATCTCTCACTCTCTCCATACATATTTGTATAAAACAGACACACATATGTATGTATATAATTATACATAATTATATGTGATTGCATAGATCTGAAAATATACACACCAAAATGTTAATGATTTAGACAACAAAAGTTGAAATGCACATTTTCTATGTCACGTAAAATTTTTTCAGCGAGCACACAATACTTTTACAGCAAAGTTAAAAAACAAACTTATTAAAAATAGTCAAACTGACATTTTGGCCTAATGTATCATTGTTTGTGAGTTGGTTACTAAACGTCTGCCTCTGAGGACACACTCCCAATCTGCTAACAAGTAAGGCTTTCTGCTGGGTCCTGTTTCCTTCTCCTGGCTTTAGAGACTTCCCACCAAGAACCCTGGCTTCCTTCTGGAGCTAGAATTTGCAAGGACTGCCCTTTATCCTGAGAGAGCCAGAGAAGCCACTTGTGTTCGCCCAGGCCTCGCTGGGGCACAGTAAATGCAGCCCAAGTACACATCCTTAGCATTAAGGCAAAAGAACCCTTAGCAATTCAGTTCCTTTGTTGGGTCAGCCTTTCCCAGAGCTGGTAATAGCAGCAGTTTCCCCTTCCCACCCCGGCCTGGGAGCTGCCCCAGGGCAGATACTAGTCCCACTGTTGTCTGTATTCCTAGGAGCCAGCACAGAAAAGGTAACTTGACCTAATGTATCAACACATACATTAGGGAGGACTTGCCCACCAGGCAGGTGGTGATGCCTCGCTATCAATGGGCCTATGCAAGTAAGAAAAGATGTTAGCAGAGTGCGTCCACCTCCCTTTCTGCCTCTGCTGCCTCCAAGGCACCCGTGAAAAAGCTTGTGGCGCAGAGGGCAAAGAAAAGAAACAAAGTTTACCCTGGACTGCACCCACCCTGGAGAAGACGGAATCGTGGATGCGGCCAATTTTAAGGAGTTTCTTCAAGAGAGAATCAAAGCGAACGGCGAAGCTGGGAATCTTAGTGGAGGGGTTGTCACCACTGAAAGGAGCAGGAGCAAGATTACTGTCACTTCTGATTTGACCTTGAGCAGGTGGTTAAAGGGTGTGGAGAGGTGCACACTTCAGTTAGTGACTATTTTGCTTCAAAAAGTGTGACCGTTTTACCTGGTGCTTTTCTCAGAGATTCAGGTATAGAAATGTTGGGACTTCTACTCCCCTGGGAGCAAAACCGGTGACTTCTTTGAGGTTCTCTTCTTGTAGGAACACGGCAGGGTCGATAAAAATGCAGGGTTCTGGGGGATTTGCTTCATCTTTTGATTACAAAGTACTTGATGCACTTCGTAATTTGCATACCATGCAATTATTGTGTATGGTAATCCGTGTTTCTCCCTGTAGAAACAAAATGTCCTTTTCTGCCGCTGCGGATTCTTTTCCGGAAAGAATTTGGAGAGCGCTTATGGAAGTCCCAGGTTTTAAAAGTAAAAGTGCACAAAAATGAATTTGTAAATAAAAACTGTTTCCGCAACAACAACAAAAAGAAAAAGGAAAGATGTTAACAGCCAGCCATCAATGGCAGGAAGGCAGGAGGGACAGAGGGCAGATACAGCAGGTCAGGTTACCAAAGGGAGAAAGGGAGGAGGCAGCCAGCGCCCCCTAAACATCTCGGGCAGTGCTAGTGGGGCATGGTGCTTGCCCATGGTAGGAGCAGAGGGCAGAGTGGCAGGTGGGGGTGGAGTGGGAAGTGGGTTAGACTATACTGTATTCTGTCCAGAAAGCCAGCGGACGAGGAGATAGCTCACGACAACTGCCCCAAACCCCTCTTGATGGAGACGGCTTAGGAAAAGCACGTGCCATAGCCCACGCGCGGTTGAGAGGCAGGTACAAAGTACCTGTTTGCGTTGGCATCCCCCGTGCCTCGGGCCTGGCACAGAGCAGGGACTAAGAGGCTGCTGGAGGAGGAAGGAAGCTAGGGAGGGCAGCAGAGATGGGGGCTGAGATAGGCAGCGGAGACGGAGACGAGGGGCCAGGACAATGGCCCAGGAGCCAGCGAGCTCTTCTCTAGTTTTGTGCTCTCAGCCAATGCTTTGAGGGGGTCCTGGAAGGCTGCCTCCACTCCGCTGCCCCTCCTTGGGCTTCTGTATTCTTACCTATACAGGGGGTGTTGGGAGGGAGCAGGAATGTTGGACTAGCTCAGTGATTCTGGCCTGGGGTCCCAGAACCCTAGGGAACTCTCAGGATGGAAATGGGTACCATGAACTAGTAGCAGGAATTGTGCATTTGCTCAGGAAAGGCTGTATGTGCTGATAGGCCAGGGGTCTTTCTTTGGGCCTGGAACTCCATTCCTCCCAAGGAACAGGAAAGCATTTGGATCCAGCCCGCCCTACAGGAGGACTGACCCGGGTTAGATCATCTCTCGTTGGGCCTTTGGCCAAGTCAGCCTCTTCTGAGCATTAGTTTCCTCTTCGGTGAAACGGGGGTGATAATAGGACCCCACTCAGAGGCTTATGGTGGCCATGGGGTGAGTTAGCACAGGTAAGGCACTTGGCACTGAGCCTGGCCCAGAGTGAGCCCTCGGCAAATGGTAGTTACTATCATTATTAATTCAGGGTAGGAAGTCTGGACATCTCATGCTAATCAGAAACTCGGATAGGAGCTATATATATTGATTAATAAATAGTAGGAAATGAGTGAATTATTAATTATTTAGAGCAGCTTTTTGGAAGAGAGCATCTTTCAAAACATGAGACCCCCTGGAGAGAAATCAGGAACGTACATGGGGGGACAAAGATTGAGCCTCTTTGTGTAAGTCCCCTTCCTGCTGGAGTTGAATAAGAGGCTCAGCCTTCCGTCTTATGAGCCTTGGTACAATTGTTCTCTCTGCTTGCAATGCCTTTCTCTCCCCCACTCTGCCTGGCTGACTCCGTCTATGACTCCCTATGACACCTCCTCCAGGAAGCCTCTCTTGGCCTTTCCTTCCTGAGTTGGGGTCCTTCCGCAGCACACTGGCCTCACTCCTTTGAGGTCACCCATTACAGTGTGCAGTGCTTTCTTAGACCGGTGATTCTCAACCTTGACCATGTACCAGAATCAAATTAAGGGCTTCTTAAAACAGATTGTGGAGCCCCCACCCCGAATGTCTGGTTGTGTGGGTCCGGAGTGGGCCCCAAGAAGCTGCATTTGTCACACGTTCGCAGCAGTTGCTGATACTGCTGGTCCCAGGGATCAGGCGTTGGGAACCTCTGGTTTAGATCAAGCACTCTAAGATACCAAGGATCTTACCGGTTTATTCCACAGCACCTCCAGTCCAAGCAGCACCTCGGTGTCGGTTATTGCATAGAGGAGAAAGCCAAACAACAAGGTGATATACAGAAGATTTCCCAAGGTTTTGTGTGCTGACAGCCATACAGCAGCGGTGACCCGGCTGGAAGCTCTCACCAGCCTGAGGGCTGCAGGTGAGGTGCCCACCAACGGGGCAGCAAAGGAAGAAGGCCGGTGTCCTGGGTCATGGCGCCCTCTTGTGCCCACAGCTCAGCTCTGCGCCTGGAGCTGTGAGTGGTCAGGTGACAGAAGGGACGGGTTTTCCCCTCTCGACCTTGTTCATGCCACCACCAGAGGTAACCTGCTGACACCCAGCTCTGACCGTACTCTCTTTTGTCTTCCTCCGAGTTAAACCCTCCTACCCACATCTATGCATAGTTTTCTGGATGAAGCTAAACTTTCAAGGTCCTCTGCTGTCTGGTCCCCCTTCTCCTGCCTCTTGTTCCTCAGTACCCTATTGCTTTCCTCAGGAACCCTCTGTTTTATCCACATAGACAGGCCAAGGACTTTCTGCCTCTCCAAATGCTAGTCCTAATGGGAGCACAACCTACTTTCTCCTCCTGAGAAACTTACTCTTTCTTTAATGTCAAATGTGGCCTCTTCCATGAAGCCCTCCTGGACTCTCCCAGACAAAGGTGATTGTATAGCCCTGCGCATAGGCCACTGTAGAGACCCCCATAGTGCACTTAAGTGCCTGTGTTGGGTCTGGCTTCTCCTTAAGACC
Organism: Panthera leo; assembly: GCF_018350215.1. Classification (NCBI taxonomy): domain Eukaryota; kingdom Metazoa; phylum Chordata; class Mammalia; order Carnivora; family Felidae; genus Panthera; species Panthera leo. The sequence continues at coordinate 31,599,655 of NC_056686.1, forward strand.
GTGAGCTTCTTCGGGTCCTGACTTAGCTTTGGTGTCTCAATAAATCCTTATGGAATCTAAAAGGTTCTTTTCCTCTCTCTCTCTCTCTCTCTCACACACACACACACACACAGCTCCAATGCTCTCTCAAACCTCCCCTTTCAAAGCTGAAAATCACTTTCTAATTCCTAAGGCTGCATAGATCCTTAGATATAATTCATTCATTAATGCAATCAGCAAATATATTTGAAGCCTTCCTTCCTTCAGGCATTAATCCTATGGCAGGGGGTACAGAGGGAAATAAAGACAAAGTTCCTAGCCTCAGAGCTTACATTTTAGTGGAGGAGAAAGACAAGAAACAAGATATATACTGATTGTTAGAGATAAGTGTTACAAAGAAAAGTAGGGTAAGAGACAGAAACTGATGGAGGGGGTCTATTTTAGGCAGTGAGGTTAAGGAAAGTCTCACTGATGAGAGGGTATTTGAGCAAAGACCCGAGCAAAGTGAATCTCTGAACTTGCACACGTCTGGGAGAAGGCATTCCTGATGGCGTGCAAAGGTCGTGTGGGAGGAGCAGCGACTCCAGTCAGGAAATCCAGAAACAGACTTGAGATGCAGATTCATGTGACTTATTAAATGCTCCCTTAGCAGCGGGCGGCAAGGGCATGGGGGAGGCAAGGTAGGGAAGAGGAGTCCAAGCAAAGATGTGACTTCAGGCAGAGTGCGGCCGAGGAGGGGCTCAGCCTGATCCCATAGGGAGCTCTGGTGCATGAGTTGTGCCTTAGAGTTTGTTCCAACCTCAGGCCACGTTGCTGAGACTTTCATACCCTTGGTTTGGGGTCACGTCAGGGAGCTGTGAACGCTCAGACACTTCATGTGGGCAAAGTGGACTCCAGGAGCCTCCAGGCAGCCCTGCCCTGCAAAAGAGCCATGGAAACTGGGTGTTGAAAACAAAAGCATACACAAAGCTGGAGAACACACACGATGCGGGAAAAGGGGGTATCTGAAGCAATCTAACATTATCCAGCACTGACATTATCTGTTATAATCAGTGAGGCTGAAGTCAAGGGGAGGAGTCAAGGGGAAGAATTGTGAAATGAGATCCAGGAGTTGGCTAAGGCCAGATGAGGTAAACCAACATCTGATTTTGCTTCAAAGAGGCAAAGTGCCAAGCTGAAAATTCTACATTTCCCTGCCTTCCTTGCATGTAAGGGTAGCCAATTCTGGACCCTGAGATCTAAGTAGAAGTCAGCTGGAGGCTTCTGAGAATGCACTGATTTCCTGATGGAGGCACCACCTCTTCCACCTGGCTGCTCCCTTCTTCTTACCTGGAATGGAAACCTGATAGTGGAGGTAAAGCAGCCATCTTGTAACCATGAGGTCACAATGAGGCAAATGTGGTAGTAAAACCTTCACGCTAAGGATGGTGGAACAGAAAGGCAGAAGGGGCCTGTAGTGTGATGTTTCAGCACAGCTGCAGAGCCTGAAATGCCCATCTCCAAACTTTTTGGGGGGTGAGGATAATAAATCCCTATTGGATGAAGTCATTGGCTTTCTATTACATGCAGCTAAGCATCATCCCTAAGCGATAATGCCTCCAAACCGTCTACGGGTCCACATACTACCAAAGCCATTCTCAGACTTAATGCAATCCCTTACAAAATACCAATGGCAGTTTTCACAGAACTAGAACCAATAATCCTCAAATTTGTATGGAACCACAAAACACCCCGAATAGCCAAAGCAATCTTGAAAAAGAAGAACAAAACTGGAGGTATCACAGCCTCCTACCTTCTGTGAGAGCACCTGTTCCCACCCAAGCGTGGCGGATGTCGTAAAGCTTTCTCAGGCTTGCTGATCTTCTGTGGGACTAATTCTACCATGTTGTATTGTGCATTTATTTAGTGATGAGTGGGGCTGAGTGTTTTTACACGTTTCGTGGATATTTATGTTTACGTGAACTGCATGTTTCTGTGCTTTGCCCGTTTTCATTTGGGGACCCAAAAGAATTCACCGTGGGCAGTGGCATTTGAAAGGTTCTGAGAATTCCCGTAGTATTAAAGCAGCAGCTTAACTTCAGCACCGCATCCTCCAAAACTATTTGACCACAGAACAGGTTTAGCCTTGGGATCCCTTCTGCTATTAGGACAGAGCTTTGTAACTGGTGTGCTATGAAGGAGCGCGGGCATGTTGATCTGTTCAGCCACTCAGAAAGTTACTGCAGCTGAAAATATATCCGAGCACTATCAGATAGCTCCCTCTGTAATTGGTAATAATTATTTTTGTGGCCGAGATTTTATGCCAAGTACCTGCCGCCAGGAAGTTTCTGTCGGGGCCATGCTGTGCCATACCCCCGGAGGTACACAGCAACTCATCTCAGCTTGGCTGATTATCATCATCGTCATGGTTTGCTTAGCACTGGTAATTTTCTTTATTTTGCGAGCACCTATACAATAGTGACATTTCTTTAATTTTCTTATTTTTCACATTTTGCTAATGTAGAAGTATGGATATCATTATTCGTCAATTCTTTAAAACAAATTTTTTTTAATATTTATTCGTTTTGGAGAGAGAGACAGAGCATGAGCGGGGGGAGGGGCAGAGAGCGAGACAGACACAGAATCCAAAGCAGGCTCCAGGCTCTGAGCTGTCAGCACAGACCCCGACGCGGGACTCGAACCCACAGACTGTGAGATCATGACCTGAGCTGAAGTCAGACGCTTAACCAACTGAGCCACCCAGGTGCCCGGATATTATTATTATTTAATTGTGTGTCCATATCAAAATATCACGTATCATGTTAATTTTCTCATGGTCCTTTCTTGGCTGAGTGACTGACTATTGATTTTTAACGCTCATGTTTAACACAGTTTGATTCTTGATGGCATTTCAGAATGAATTGTTGTTAGCTTTTAAAATTGAGAAAATGCTTCTGCGGGGCGCCTGAGTGGCTCAGTCGGTTAAACATCTGACTCTTGATTTCGGCTCAGCTCATGATCTCATGGTTTGTGGAATCGAGCCCCAAGTTGGGCTCCATGGTGACAGGGTGAAGCCTCCTTAAGATTCTCTCTCTCTCTCTCTCTCTCTCCCTCAAAATAAATAAACGTTTAAAGCTATCTTCTAAAAAAATAAAATAAAAATAAGAAAATGCTGCTAAAGTTAACCATACCTGATCGGACCCTGTGCTTCTAGCCCTCGATATTGAGTTACCCACTGGCAGGGAGAACATGTGTCCACAAAAAGACGCACACAAGTATGTTTGGAGAGCAGCTCTTTTCATGAGAGCCACAAACTGGAAACAACCCAAATGTTCATCAGCAGACGAATGGATAAATTCTGATATATCCATACAGCAAGGATGAATTTCTCAAATGCGATGCCAAGTGAAAAAGCCAGACAAAAGCACCCACTCTATGCTTCCATTTATATAAAGTCCTCAGATGGGCACATGTAATCTATGGTGATAGAAATCAGATGTGTGGCTACCTGGGAAGGGATGAGGCTACTTTCTGGGAGGATGGAAATTGTCTCTCTCTGGATCTGGCACACAGAAACGGAAAAACACACCTGCGGCCGCTGCAGGACTGTATACTTCACATACCTCGCTCTATGTATTTTAGCTCAACAAAAATAATGTAAAATAAACGACAAAAATTTTATGTCTAGAAATGAAAGTAATTGAAAAAAATCCATGAGTTAAGAGACTAAGACTTGATGGCGCCAGAAAATTGATTTTCAAAATATTTTCATCACACCTGACTCTGAGTAATATCTGGATGTTGTGAATTTTCAGAATTTGAATTACCAAGTTAAGTGAAAAGCAGCATTTTAGTGCCTCCTATTTTGCTTACTGAATTCTTTTTTAAAAAAAATGTAGTGCAGTAAGAGACTCTTAAAAACTGAGAATAAACTGAGGGTTGATGGGAGGTGGGAGGGAGGGGAGGGTGGGTGATGGGTATTGAGGAGGGCACCTGTTGGGATAAGCACAGGGTGTTGTATGGAAGCCAATTTGACAATAAATTTCATATTAAAAAAATGTAATGCGGGGCGCCTGGGTGGCTCAGTCGGTTAAGCGGCCGACTTCGGCTCAGGTCATGATCTCGCGGTCCGTGAGTTCGAGCCCCGCGTCGGGCTCTGTGCGGACAGCTCAGAGCCTGGAGCCTGTTTCAGATTCTGTGTCTCCCTCTCTCTGACCCTCCCTCGTTCATGCTCTGTCTGTCTCAAAAATAAATAAACGTTAAAAAAAAAATTAAAAAAGAAATGTAATGCAATGTGTCTAAAACATTCTTAGAGATGCAGAAGACATAGGCATAAAGGCCTAGAGTAACCTTAACCACCTTTGATTTAAATAGATGTAAATAGGTGTCATTTTTATGTCCGCCATAATGGACAAGTTTTTAATTAAAACTGGGATGCCATCAGAAACACTAAACACAGTATGTTTGTCATTCAACAGTCAATAAATATACCAAGATAATCTCCCCTTTGAACTGTCAGCGCAGAGCCTGATGCGGGGCTCAAACTCACGAGCTGTGAGATCATGACCTGAACCGAAACCAAGCGTCACTTGGTCCGAGAGTCACAAGAGTCACACTTAACCGACTAAGCCACCCAGGCACCCCCGGGGCCTTCCAGTTTTATCCCTTGGCCCAGAAGTCTTATGGCCTGGAAAAGCCATCATGTGATGCAAGGCGGCCAGGTCATTTCTACATATACCTAACGGCAAACTGTTCAACTATTGCAGGAAAATAAGTGATTTTGGCAAATGTCTGTCATTCCAAAGCAAGAAACAAAGTCCTCTTGTAAGGACCGTGACAACACTTTCAGGCAGAGCTCAAGAAACCAGTTGCGAGGTCCTGCACTTAATAGCCAAAGTCAACACATCTCGCCCATGTGCAGAATCACTCATTTCACCTGTCCACGTGAAAGTTATCAATACTGAGTTTGCAGCTGAAGAAGCAAATAGAGGTTTGGGTTCCATCGGTGAAGTCCCTGGCTTTTGGGGAGGAGCCAACGCTCACCGAGGATACCATAGGAAACATTGTTTATATCACCAACGGCTTTGACAGGAATGATGTATTTGAGAAACACGCATTGACTCAGATATGACCTTTAAGCTTGAAGGAAATAAGGTTGACTTTATGGAGCCAAGGAAGGCCCCTGGAAATGTTGGCCTGATACCTGCTTGTGGAGTTCCCAACAGCCTTATCAGACCCCACTAACAAACTCACTAGCTATGTCTGCAAAAGCTTGGACTCGAGGTCAACTAATATGGTCCCAGCCTGTGAACAAACAAGGCCCTGCATTTCTTACCTGAGACAAGCCTAAGACCCCATCGAATTATACCAGCTCTTAGAGCTTGCCCGTAGGCCCTTCTCCTTGTCCAAAGATAACTTCCTGACATCGGGGACTACATTTTGCCTCATTCTGATGTTAGGTCTTTACCCCAAAGTAAATATGGAAATTAGATGTTACACACGTGTTTGCTCAGTGTGCATGCCACATCTTTCCTCATGAATTATCATACATTTCCCTGCCCTTTTATCAAGATGTATGTAGAGGATTATTTGGATTTTCTTCCCTTGTCAATTGAAGGGTATTCCAGTGTTACATTGGTTCCTTCAAATTGTACTTATTAACATCCAAAAAACAAAAAACAAAAAACAAAAACTTTTTTACTGTCCAAAAAACAAAAAATGGAAAAAGAAAAAAAAGAAGCCAATAGAAAAGTTGCCTCTTCCAGACAATCTTGCGAACACACTGAAAACATCTCAGGAGATGTAGAACCAGAGCTAATCCAGAAGCTCAAGATACCTTGCATAGCAGAGTGCCGAACCCTCGGTCATCAGTAACAGTGGTCAGCTAGACGCAGCAGCAAGAATTCTAGAACCCAGGGAGGAGGAAGGAGTCAGAGGAAAGTAAGCACCTTGGAGGGTGGTCTCCTGGAGTGACTCAGTAACAAGATGCAGAAGCTGACTTCCCAAGTTCATCCCCCAAATCCTGAGACTTGAGAAGCACATTCCTTCATTCACAGAAAGCTCTCATCTGTAAAGATCTGAACTGCACAAGAAACGATGTGATCAAAAGGATAAATTAAAACCCACGCCGGTCAGCCCTGGGCGTTTTCAGCCTCATGTGAGGAAATAGCACAATAAAACGACTCTGCTATTTTATATAGAAATGCGGTGGCTCCCCAAAGAAGAGTTCTGTGGAGGGTTTGTGCACTTACAAAAAACAATAATAATAAGATGTAAAACTTGTGAACCAGTCTCACTTTGCAATTTTTTTTTTTGAAGGATTGTAATTGCCTTCAAAATCTGACTTACTGAATTTGTATTTTGAGCCTCCGCATGAACTTGATCAAAAATCGTGAGAATTGGGGCATCTGGGTGACTCGGTTAAGCATCTGATTCTTGATTTCAGCTCAGGCCACCATCTCATGGTTCGTGACATTGACCCCATGTTGGGCTCCGCACTGACAGCATGGAGCCCGCTTGGGATTCTCTCTCTCCCTCTCTTTCTCTGTCCCTCCCCTGCTCACAGGCATGCTCTCTTTCTCTTAACAAACAAACAAACAAACAAGCAAGGCAAACAAACTTTTAAAAAGTTGTGAGAATTACGTGAAAGTCTATTTATGCAGTAATGGGTTAACTCAGCAGGCCTAGGTTGCCCAAACTCTGGACATTTCAAAGATATTCAGGACTAGGCCTTGACCGGCTTCTGGAAGATGACCTCTGAGCCCTTGGGTCATGGACTATACTGTGTCAGTTTAATGTTAGGGGACCTGGAGATGGAGTGAGTGACTAAGGCCAGTCATGTGGGTGCTGTGTCTCTAAGTGACTTAACCTGAATTAAAAACCCTGGACACCAAGGCGAGCTGGGCTTCCCTGTGTTCACATATCGCTGCTGGGAGAATTAGGGCCTCTCTGGGTGACTCCATCATAGGAGGACAACTAGAAGCTTGTGCCTTGTTTCTTCTGGACTTCTTCACCCAAGCACCTTTTCCTCTCACTGATTACAGATTAAAATCTGTAGCCTTTCCCTGTAATACCATGAATATACCAGCTTTTCGGAGTTCTACGATTCTCCTAGCAAATCAGAGCCTAGGGCAAGTCTTGGGATCCTCCCCCTACCCCCCCCCCCCCCCCCCAGTAATAATACATGTTAACAACACTTATGGATTCAGAGAAAAAAATTTACTTGTGGAGAAGTGAAATTATCAGTGAACTAAGTCGGAATTATGATTTAAATCCTAAAGGGGCGCCTGGGTGGCTCAGTCGGTTGAGCGGCCGACTTTGGCTCAGGTCATGATCTCACGGTCCGTGAGTTCGAGCCCCGCGTCGGGCTCTGTGCTGACCGCTCAGAGCCTGGAGCCTGTTTCAGATTCTGTGTCTCCCTCTCTCTCTGCCCCTCCCCCGTTCATGCTCTGTCTCTCTCTGTCTCAAAAATAAATAAACGTTAAAAAAAAAAATTTTTAAATCCTAAAGAGAAATTATGAAGAGTGATAGAGCAATGTCTGTGTATGTTGGAAGAAAATTTCATCATAATTTAAAAGTACTTGACTTGGGAAAAGTACTATTGTATTCTAAAGCCCTTTATATTATTACAGGAAATTTCAGCATTACATTTTGTCAATGAAAGAAAAAGCAGAACTGTTAGCGTTTGAGAACAATTGCCTCGTTAAAGTAAAATTCAAAGGATCCTAATTCTATTAAGAACAAGAAAGGAGTTTCTGACAATTGGAAGGAAAAACGTGATAGATATTGCTGTCATTTACAGTATCTACTCGTGAAATGTTTCTTGTCAATGGCGATGACCAGGAATTTGAAGGGAGCATAATTGGAAAAACATAATCAGGAATTTTGTGGCCATTTCAAATAGAGAATCTGGTATAAAATGTTCATGAGACCAAGCTGATTTCCTATCAGAAATTTGTAAAGATGTTATTTGGAAGCTTTATTCTAATTCAATATTTACTATTTTCCTAAATACTTTGTATTTTCTTTTCTTTGATAATTATGTGCTATAAATAAAATGTAATTAGTATTTTCACCAAATTCTATATAGACAGCCCCAAATCTTGAGTATACTTAATATGCCAGGTAAATACTGTCATTTCCTACATGTCCCACAACGTGGAAAACGTTTGGGAAGCACTGAGTAAGAGAGTTTGATTATCATGAAAAGATTCAAATTATGGAGGCTTAAAATTACAGAATTGTATTGTCCTGTCAGGTAACTGTCCAAACACAAGCAGCTGGGGATGATATGTGCTCTCCTTGGGTCATCACTTGATGACCATCATGCCAGCCATCATTGTTGCATTCAGTGGGGGGCGGGGGGGGGGTGTTAGTGATCTCCTTACCTGTCCTGTCCCTCTACTGACCACAGGCTTTCAGGGCAGGGAGCATCTCTCATTAGATGAAGCATCTTGGAGCCAGACAGACAGGGGTTCCCCATGTCTGCTGATTTCAAGTTGGGGACTCAGGCAGGGACTTATCTTTCGAAGCCTCAGTTGTCTCATCTGTAAAATGGAAAGAAGAGAACAAACGTCAAAGGGCTGCGGGGAGAATTAAATGAGGAGGGCAGGTAAAGCCCTCGGTATTGCGTCTGGCAGAGAGGATGTGCTGAGGGGTGAGGATTTGTCTGTACTCCCGGTACTTAGCACGGAGCCTCAAGCAGGTGGGCCTCCTTCAGCATTGGCTGAGACGGACAGGACTGGAATGGGCTGTGGCCGGCACATCCAGTCTGTCCTCCATGCACAGAGGCTCTGGCTGCCACAGAAAGCCCTAGGTGAAGATTTTCAGGAATGGACGATACAGTCAGAAGTCAGGGTAACGTGGGGCTCAGCACATGGACAGGGTGATGACAACATGTGCATTTGCCTTTTTTACATTAAAAAAATTTTTTTTAATGTTTATTTACTTTTTGGATAGAGAGAGAGACAGAGTGTGAACATGGGCGGGGCAGAGAGAGAATGAGACACGGGATCCGAAGCGGGCTCCAGGCTCTGAGCTGTCAGCATGGAGCCCGACGCGGGGCTCGAACTCACAGACCGGGAGATCATGACCTGAGCTGAAGTCGGATGCTCAACCAACTGAACCACCCAGGCGCCCCGAGAGAGAGAGAAAGAGACAATCTTAAGCAGGTTCTGCATTGTCAGCACTGAGCCCGACACAGGGCTTGAACTCACAAAGCGTGAGATCACGACCTGAGTCGAAGTCGGACGCCTAACCAACTGAGCCACCCAGGCACCCCATCCTTTGTTACATTTTAGAGAAAAATCCCTGGGTGGACCCTAGATTTGGCCTGGGATGCGGATGAAATGTTACCAGAAGTGGGCAGTGGCAAAGAGAAGGCCGTGATCATCCTCTAGGGCTTTGGTGGTAGCCAGGCTGTGCCGAACGTCTGGTTATCCCCCAGGTCTATTCTCTGCTTCTTCCTCAGTCGTTAGAGCCGGGGTCACCCTGCTAGAGACTACATTTCCCAGCCAACACGTGGCCCTCCGGAGTGGTTCCGACCAGTAGAATGTGGCAGAAAGGGTGTGTGCCACGTCCACATTATTGCCTGAAAGAAAATTGTGTTCCTTCACTTCCTTTCTTTCCCCACTCCTGTGACCCTGTGAATATAGACACGGCAGGCACCCAGCCTTGACCAGGAAGATGAGGACAACAGTCTGTGGGAAGGCAGAGCAACAAGACAGAAGGAACCTGGGTCCAGATGGCTGGCCTGTCAGCTAGGAGCACTCACCCTAAGGCTGTTACACAATGAGAGATAAATAATTGATCACATTTTGGGGTCTCTGCCGGGAGGATTAGCTTGCTGTGGGCCCTGGGGCAAGGGAGTCTGTGATTAAGGCAGGAGAGCCCACGCTGGGCCCAGAGGAGTGGGTTTAGCGTTTGACACCATTCTCACGACTGGCCAGCTGGCTGTGAAGGGGAGTGAGTGAGCTCTGCAGAGGCTGTAGGGCAAAGGAAAGACTGAGACCAGATGTGGGAGGGGGGCAGGAAAGGCAGGCCAGGTCTCCAACAGTGGGGGCAGCTCCTCCTCAGCCTGGAGGAAAGGCTAGGGAGGTTGACAGTGAGCAGCGACAAGGCTTAGCACTGCACCAGGAGTGGCTGCGGGTGTGGAGGCTGCCAACCAGAACCCGAAGCCCAGGGTCTGGCAGGGCATGAGGGGCAGGTATTAGCCGATCCACAACTTGGAAGGAGGGGACATTTGACGAGAAAATTACCAGCGGAAAAGTAGAGGGTGTCTTCTCTGGGACATACATTCAGCTGAAGGGACAGAGACCCAGAGCTGAGCAAGGCAGGATTTCCTTCTCTCGCTCAGTTGTGCAGGCCTGAGCAGTCTGGGCCTGGAACCAAGCTCCCTGGCGTCAGAGTCTGGCCTTTCTCTGACGAGTCGCTCCCCTGCGCTCGGTAGTTCCAAGTTTTACTTTCAAGTCGGTTGAACTGAAGCTGCATTTCCCGGCATCTCTTTCCCTGTAGAGAGAGGCCGACAGAGAGGAGCTGCTTTGAAGACCGGGAGCTGTTAAGTGAAGCAACGGCCGGCCGCCATTCTTTAAAGGGGATTCTGGTGACAGACGGTCGCGGAAGTGCTGGGGTGGGTTCCAGCTCGTCCTCTGCTCCACATCCAGCTCCTCTGCTCCAGGGCTGGCCCTGCTGACCACGGTGGCTCTGGGCGGACCACCACAGGCCTGGGCCCCTGAGGTGGGTGCCACCCACGCCTCCCTCGGAGGACCTCCGCCTGAGCTCCCCTTCCAGTGGCTGGGCAAGCCTGGCTTTTTCATGTGCCAGCCACTCCCTGGTGTCCACCTCGACCGTTTCCCACAGGAGTTTGTTAATGACCCTCCCCTGATCCCCCATTCCTCCGCCCCTCAGGCCTTCCCTTCCTCCGCTCCTCCTACAGTTGTGCAGTCCAGTTCCCATAATAAATCCCTCGTGCCCCGCAAATCAAGTCAGCTCTCAGCTTGGCTGGCTTGGCTTGACTCTGTTCTTTGAGTCTGCTCCGTTTTCGTTCAATCATCCAATGTCTTGCCACCAAAATTTTTACTCCTGTCATCTGACCTGTTCGCCCACCTTTATATGGATTAAAATGGTTTTTTTTTTTTTTTTTAATTTGTTTATTGTGGTTTTTTTATTGACGTGGTGGTGGGGAGGGAAAGTTTGGTGTGTTTGCTCCATCTAGTGTTGTAACCCAGGAGCCTTCTCGCCGGTGAGGTCTTGGCACAGAGCCCACTTCCCACCCAGTCCTGTGACTCCACACAGGAGACCCTCCTCCCCCCTCTCCTGCCAGCCTGCTCATCCTTAGAGACATTGCTCTGGGAAGCTTTCTTTGGCCATCGGGCTGGGTTAGGTGCCCCTCCTGGGGCTTCCGAGGTGCCCCACCGCTTTCCCCCAATAGTATACTGACCTCAGTGTCGTAATTGTCTTTGTGACCCTGGCACCTGGGACAGTGCCTGGCGGGGGGGGGGGGGGGGTGGTGCTCACAAATGTTTCAAGATGAATGAATGAAAAAGGTACCCGTTTTGCTGACCCTTTTGCTTTGTTTGCATTTAAAAAAACAAAAGAAAACAGGAAGATGACTTGGGTCTGGCATGGAAGGAGGGAGAGAGGAGACAGCTACAATTTAAAGGAGCCAAATAAAATGTTGTGAACCTTAGGATTCTCGGACAAAACAAGAGCTTTAATAGATGGCCATGTTATTCCCAGGTTAGCTTTCAAAAGAGCCCTGAGAGGGGCGCCTGGGTGGTTCAGTCAGTTAAGCGTCCAACCCTTGATTTCTGATCAGGTCAGGATCTCATGGTTTGTGAGTTTGAGCCCCACGTTGGGCTCTGCACTGACAGCACAGAGCCTGCTTGGGATTCTCTCTCCCCCCGTCTCTCTCTGCCCTCCCCCCCTCAAAAATAAGTAAATAAGCATTAAAATAAATAAATAAACAAAAAAGAGCCCTGAGCAATCTAATCTACTATGTCAAAAGTCAGGGTAATGGTTATGCACAGAGGGGCATAACTGGTAACTAGAGGGGAACAAGGGGGCCTTTTGGGGTGCTGCTAATGTTCCGTTTCTGAGTCTGGATGCTAGTTTCATGGGTGTGATCAATATGTAAACATTCATCAAGTTGTACACTTATGATTTAAAAAAACTTTTTTTACATTTATTTATTTTGAGAGAGAGGGAGAGAGCGTGCACAAGGAAGGAGCAGAGAGAGAGAGAGGGTTAGAGAGAGAATCTCAAGCAGGCTCTGCACTGTCAGTGTGGAGCCTGACACGGGGCTAGATCTCACAAACTGTGAGATCATGACCTGAGCAGAAATCAAGAGGCGGATGCTCAACGGACTGAGCCACGCAGGTGCCCCTACACTTAGGATTTTTATGCTTTTTGGTAAGTATGTGATACTTCCAAAAATGTTTACAAAATGTAAATTTTTACAGACTTTTCTAAAGTTTTTATTTATTTATTTAAGTAATCTCTACACCCAATGTGGGGCTCGAACTCACGATCCCGAGATCAAGAGTCGTGTGCTCTTCTGACTGAGACGGCCAGGTGCCCCAAAATATAATTTTTTTAAAACAATCAAAAATCCAGCCCTAAACTTCCTCCTCCAGAAGAATATCACCACTACCACATCGCCCTCGTCCATCTTTCCAGTTACATGAACCCACAACCAGATGGGTGTTTTCCTCATACCTCCTTGAATCAGATTAGTTAAATATGTGTTGAATGCAGGTATTTTAAAAGGTTGAATCATTTTTAAAACTCCCATGATGTGAACAGGAATCGAAGTGCTAATTATGCAAACGTGGGAGTTGTTGGAGCTCCTATATGAGTTGTCCCTATTTTCCCCCAGGTCTGAAAGGCGCCTTTCAGGTGATCGTGACACTAATGGCAAGAGTCTGAGTCGTTCTTGGAGACTGAAATAGATCTGTTAGGGAGATCTGAAATACAGATGTCTGGAGCCTGGCCCAAGAATTTGAAATTATAACTATGGGGTTTTATACACAGCTCCCCTGAGTACCTCCTAGATGCAAATCTTCCTAAATCTCTCAGTCTCTGACTGTCCATCTTCTTTGTGCCAATCAGTTAGGTCACTCAACTCAATGGCAGCCGGGAGAAGGCTAGATGCCTAGCCTATTGACGTTCTGACCCCTTAGCGACCCTCAGTCCACAATTCACCCCGAGGAAACATTGCCTGGAAACATGTGAATGCCTTGGATTACCAAGCTGGGCTGAAGTAAGGATTGCTTTCATGGGAATTGGTGTCTTCCCACCAACTGAAATATAATCGGTTTTCCTGCAAGAACATTCGTTTGTCTTGGACAAAGAGGTGAAAAAAGCCACACCATGAGAAAGGTGAACGTCGCAAGGTTAATTTCATAGCCTTAATTCGGTTCATCAATTACCTACAGAGGGCTTGCTATGTGCCAAGCACTGTTCCAGGCACTGCGGACGGAATGTTCTGCCTCTGGAGTTTTCATACTGGAAGAATGTAGGGGCCACAATTTGGTTGAAAGCTTTGTTGGCACAATGAACACAGAGTCTTAAGGTAGATTAGATGTTTGAGGTGGTTTTGGGGGCTTATGAAGTGTGAGGGCGGCTTTGCCTTTCCTTCTTGTGGCTATTGGAGCTGAAAAAAGGCAGTTCTTTCAGTCTGGAGACAAGCAAATCCAGATAATCGCCATATAATGCGGTAAATGCTGGAACAGATGAGTAAGAGAGAGCTCCGTAGATCAGAGGGGTAGTACTCAACTAGCACGGGAAGCTGGGAGAGGTCTTACAGGTGAGGAGACTAGAAATGAGTCCTGTGTGCCATGTTCTCTGAACCCCAAGGTCAAAGTATATGATTTCAAAAGTATTCATTTTCTCATCTGCCCGTTCATTTGCATTAAAGTCTTAGACGGGTGTAGTAACAAAACGGCATTTAGTTATACATGTAATACATTATTTTATTAAAAAGAATAAGATTCCAAGAAGTCAGAACTGCCCCCCAAATCTGGGATAGGTGGTGATGTTAGCTGTGGTGTATTTGTCAACTGAGAATTCGCTAGTATGCTTGGATAATAACATGTTTTCATAAAGCGTTTGTTTTCTTTCTGTTTTGTCTTTTACTACCTCTTTTCCCTAAATGTGTTATTGGGGTAGTAGAGTATCATTACACCATACAATTATATATAATACTAATACATATTATTATATGCCCAGCATGAGACAGATGTCTCTGTCAGATTATTCTGACATCCCGTCATGTTCCCTGTGAAGGACATCAATTAATTCTGAGATACATATGAATTGTACCCCAAGCTCAAATAATTGTTGAAAGCCTTTGACTGTAACTTGAATAGCTTCATCCCACGTCTCTCTCAGGTGTATATTTAATCCACTCTCCTCACAATCTACCCGGCACTCGGGTTAGAGAACTTTCTTTACAGAGGAGCGCCAGAAGATGCTTTATAATTTACTTCTGAATAAGCCGGGTCTTCCGAGGGCTTCTCCCCCACACGGCATACTCTTGGCATCCTGTTGGCTCTTAGCAGAATCGCTGTGCCTGAATTGCGCTTTGGGGCACTGCCATGAGCCTTTATTGAGAATCATTCTAGGGAAAGCCCTGTGACCCTTGTCTCCTGTAGGTCTGTTGTCTGGGTATCACTAAGACCATTCATCCATGCATTACATATCCTGCATCCCCTCCACGAAGACTCGCAGAAGAAATTGATTTCTGATCTCAGTTATAGGAAGAAAGATCCCTTTAATTCATTCAGTAAACATTTACTGAGTACCTGCTACTCGCAGGCAATGTGAGAGGTGCTGGGATACACTCCTAAGTGAAACGCAGTCTGGTAGAGAACACACACATCAAATAAATAATTACCCCATCGATTGTTGTAATTTCGATAAATGCTACCAAAGAAAAATAGTGTGCGTGTGGGGAGGGATTTAGGGGTGCCGATAAGGGGCCCTAGGGGCTCAGTGAAGGGCTGTTTGAGGAAGTGATATTTCTCCTTAACACTTGTATGGTTTTCTATGAATCATATTGATCCTTCTCACGTTGGCTCTTGGGAAGTTAAAAGTCAAATTTGTGACTCTCTTCTAAAAAAGCGCATAGGATTTGGGATCTAATTTAATTTCTGGATTCATTTATTTGTAGGAAAAAATATTTCCCAATTGTGCACTATGAGCATTGGGCATACAATAGTAAATCAGATAAGCAGGTCCCACACCTCACAGAGCTTCTAGATGAGGGGGAGATCTAGACAAGGGAATGTACCATCAAACTACAGCTTGTAAGTGCTGTGCTTAGGGAAGTCCGGGCAGCAGTAGAAGAGTGGAGAGTTAGTATGATCCCCAAAAATATGTCCAGGAAATCTACTTTGGGAAAGCGAAGGCCAAGCTGAAACGTGACATTAGTAAGACAAAGGGAAGGGGGTTTTCCAACAGAGGTCTATGCACAGATCCCGATGTGGGAAAGAGAAAGAATGGCATGTTTAGGGGACTGAAAGAGTCCAGTGTGGCTAGAGCACGGGATGGGTCATAAGGCTACAGGAGGAGTAAACTGAGGCCAGATCGTGCATAGACTCATAAATCAAAGTGTGGTTTTGGCTTTATCCTGAAGGCAATGGAGTGTCATTGAGGAGAAAAAGTTCCTACCCTAATTTTCCCTTTGCCTCATTTTTCTCTCATATTTTACACACACAGGTACACACATACACACACACACACACACACACACACCCCTTTATTTATTTATTAAAATTAAAAAAATTTTTTTTTAACATTTATTTATTTTTAAGACAGAGAGAGACAGAGCATGAACGGGGGAGGGACAGAGAGGGAGGGAGACACAGAATAGGAAGCAGGCTCCAGGCTCTGAGCCATCAGCCCAGAGCCTGACGCGGGGCTCGAACTCACGGACTGTGAGATCATGACCTGAGCCGAAGTCGGACGCTCAACCGACTGAGCCACCCAGGCGCCCCTATTTATTAAAATTTTTAATGTTTATTATTTTTGAGAGGGAGACAGAGAGAGTGCAGGGGAGGGGCAGAGAGAGAGAGAGAGAGAATCCAAAGCAGCCTCCAGGCTCTGAGCTGACAGCATAGAGACCGACGCGGGGCTCAAACTCACAAACCGTGAGATCGTGGCCTGAGCCAAAATTGGACGCTTAACTGACTGAGCCACCCGGGCGCCCCTACACATACCCCTTTAAATCTTTTCATGTCCAAGTGACGGTATAACCAGTGAATTCACTAAATAACGTCATTAAAGAAAACTGGCTCAAGTAAGGAAAATCCAATAGAACACACTAAAATATCATACAGCCAATAAGAGAGGACATAGACTGTTCACAGAGTATCTCTTGAAAGATAAACAAGAAACCTAATACTGGTTGCCTCTGGGAGGAAAACTAGGTGGCCGGGGGATATGTGAGGGAAACTTTTGCTGTGTATTCCTTTGTGCCTTTTGACTTTCATACCATTTACATATCTCTTAGAAACTAAAAAGAATTTTAGTTTTTTTAAGTAGCCGCCATCCGGGCAAAACTTACACATGTAAGTCAATGGTTGCGGGCTCCTTGCTGCCATAACTTGCCCACATAATCCGTTAGAACACCCGGCCAGGGTGACAGCGTCTTGATGTGAATGAGAAGAAAGTCACTCGAAGGAGCCTCGGTGAGGAAACAGTTGGCAGGATCTGGTGATGGGCGGAAAGAGGGGGTGCAAAACAGAAAGGATTCGAAGTGAACCTTCATACGTGCTCTCAGTAGGGCATTTACACTTTTCACTCCCGGCTTCAACATATGGAATATAGTAGAGTCAGGATGGCATTTGCCTTCCAGGGTAGTAGAGGGAATTAAACTTAGGTGAACAAGACTGTACCTGATAAGGGGAACTGAGACACAGAAACGTGAAGTCATCGCAATGAGATTAATTACAATCGGGTGGGGAGGAGACGCCCAGGTAGACAGGCAATTTCAGTACCCTGTGATAAATGTCTTAGGGAAAGTATTGAGCGCACCCTGGGAGGAACGTGTAGGAGGGGCACTGTCTTAGGTCGCATTCCCTAGGAACAAAGACCAAGAGGGGGTTCTTGTGTAAGTGAATAATTGAGCAATGCTCCCAAGTGAAACCTGTAAGGGAATGGGGGGACCAGCACAGGGCAGGGAAGGTGCTAGAAAAGACGACAGGTGTGTTTAGCTCAGGGGCTGGCAAACTTTGGCCTTGCCATCAAACCTGCATTTCTATTTCCGTGACACTTATTTTGTTCAGGCACTACACTTTCTGTGCTACAAAGACAGAATTGGGTAGTTGTGACCGGGACCATATGGCCCAAAAGCCCAATATACTTACTCTCAGGCCCTTTTCAGAAAGTGTGCAGCCCCTGGTTGAGGCTGCAGCCTGATCCCAGGGGGAGCTCTGGAACACGAAGAGCAGTGCACAGCAATCCCACCTGAAGACAAGGTGCCTGTTTGTTTGTGCCAAGACCTTCACGCTTAGAAGGGCCCTAAATCTGGAGTTCAGGAGACAGGTCCAGGTTGGAAATGTCAATTTGGGAGTCGTCAGAATATAGATGGTACTTAAAGTCAGGATGAGATCGTGTAAAGAGTGATTATAGATGGAGAAGGGATCTTATGAGCCCTGGGGCATACCAGTGTTTACAGGTCAGGAACAGGAAAGGTTCTAGGAAAGGGCACCCAGAAGGAGCGGACTGTGAAACAGGAGAAAAACAGAGAAAATGGTTTTCTAGAAGCCAGGTAAAGAACATGTTTTAAGGAGGGACTGATCAGCTCTGACAAGTGCTGTTAGGAATCATCTGGTCTAGGAGCAGGATCTGGGGGCAGTATGGCTGCACTCACAAGCCCACAGGGAGTCTGTGAGCTCACGGCTGGGGAGAGGAACAGCCCGAACGTGCAAACACACACACACACACACACACACACACACACACACACACACACACACCATGCACGTACAGCCACACTGGCATCTCTATCTAGGACTTGGGAGTCTAGGCTGGGATTCAGAGGTTTGGGAGCACAGAGGTTCATTTTCGACAAACACAGTTTCAGTGTGAATTATGTGAGCAATTACCTGATCAGAGTGAGTTCAAGAGAGAGGGAAGAAATTGCAGACAACAAGTGCAAACAGCACTTTCTAGGAGCTGTGCTGAAAAGGGACACGGAGGAATGAGGGGTAGCCAGAGAATCACGTACAGTGAAGACAGGTTTTGAAATGGCAGACACTGCATCCTGTTAGGGGAAATGATATGATAGAGGGGAAAACCGCTGATGCACGACGGGAGAATTAACAGAGTGACGTTCTTGACTTGACAAGAAGATATGGCGCCTGAAACAATGAGGGTAGTGTGTCCACAGCACAGGGGAGAAGGCAGAGCCCGTGCGCAGAGATAGAACTAGGTTGACGGATATGGCGCTGGGAGCTCAAGAAGGTCCGATGGCTTCTATTTTGTCAGTGAAATAGGAAGCAAGACCACTGCTGAGAAAGAGTATGGGGGAGGAGAAGGCAGAGGTTCAAAGGAGGAGGAGACAGGGGACAGTGATCACCCAGAACACCCGCCGAGGGAATGGCTCATTCTTGTGTCTCCTACAGCATCTCCATTACTTCAGCAAGTATGTTCTCAGTGTCTATCGTGTCCCAGCGCTAAGATAAACACCAAATGCTTCTTGAAAGAATGTGTGGACATAGCACATCTTCAAACACATCCCGAGCATGTTTTAGATTTGGAGCTGAGTGCAGCTTGGGTGGCTTGGCAGGGTAGAAGCAGTGGGGTTCCAGATTTGGAAGAAGCCAGAAGCTCTCTTTGGGCCACTACGGAAGGCTCCCAACCGGTTCCTTGGAAACCATTTGTTGGAGTCGTTTTCCTAAGTGATTACAAGAGCTTGTGACAAATTGCTTCTAGGGAAGAAAACAGGAGCATCGGGGTACAGAGGTGAGAAGTTTTTCAAGTACCCTTGTGTAGTGTTCATAGTAAAAAAAATTAACCATGTGCGTGTATCCGCTATTCAAAAGAAAAACAAAATCCCCTCCTCAAAAAATTTTCTATGGTTTTTCTACTGCCTGTAGGAGAAACAAAATCCTTAACTTACTCTATAATGCTCTGCATGGTATGGCCATGCCCACCTCTCCAGCCTGATCTCATATTCTCTCTTCCTTTGGCTCTCTCCAATGCAGCTACACTGGCCTGATGATTCAGCTGTTCTACATTCTTCTGGGCCTCAGGGCCTTCACACAAGCTTTTCTTTCTGCCTCACTCATTCTTACTCCCCACCTCGCCCTTCCCATTCTTTGCCAGTAAATTTCAGTTCTCAGCTTTAAACTGCTTTTTCGGAGAAGACTTCTTGACTGCATCCCCAATGCCCACCAGACTTGGTCAGTCCCCACACCGGGCACTCCAGCAGCAAAAAATTATGAAAATCACGATGAAGTGTAATTGGCTGATCAATTTGCCCCACTACGTCGTTATACCCAGGACAGGGTCCTTTGGAGCCCAGCCCAGCGTGTGGCACACAGTGGGTGCTCAATGACTATTAGCCGGAGGAAACTATGTCTTTTCTGGACCCTTCTCCATCTAAAGCAGCTGCGCTCAGGGCAGATGCGGGGGCAAGGAAGCCAGATGAGGAAGGAGCTGGAGCTGAGGCGGCCTTCTAGGCTTTCTCATTTAGAGGCCAGCAGGGGGTGACACTGCCGCTGTCCCTCGGTCCAGAGGGCGTGGCAGGAGAGATGGGCTGGGGTCGCCCCACCAGCTGGCGTGAACGTGGTGCTCACGGCGCCAGAAGGTTCGGAGACACGGCGTGATGGATCTGGCCTCCTCTCGAAGGCTGCTGGGGCCAGAGGACGGATTTGCCAGGTTTGAGTCCAAACACGGCCTCCTCCGCAAGAGAGGAAGCCTGGATCACCGACTGCGAACAAAAGACGCAAGGCAGAAAAGCCACAACCTGCCGGGTCTCCAACGCCTGCGTCTTCCGGGCGTCAGCAGCCCGGGTACAAGCCCGCAGACCAGCCCCAGCCGAGGAGAAAGCGCCTCTCCCCCGCGCCTGCGCACTCGGGGCCCTGCGCCCCGCTCACCCAGACCCCGCCCCTGGGAGGGCCCTCGCGCCCGCCCCGCCCCCCGCCTCTGCGTGCGCACCGCCTGGAGCCCGCCTCCGTGAAAGACTGCCGGGCGCATGCGGCGGGGCTGGTTCACTGGCGGCCCGGGGCCCAGCGCGCGCGTCGCACACCTACATCCTTAGCCGACGGCAGGCCTGGAAGCCGGCCTCAGGTAGGCTGACTCCAGGGATCCTGGGGGAACTGTTCTGCCTTGCAGGAATCGGCGGCGCTAGCTGAACCCGGCGCGGGACAGCCACACCGCCGGCTGATAGACACCGCTCCCACCAATCAAGGGTGAGGTGGCTCGCCGGCCTGACCAATGGGCTGCGTGCCTAACGGGAGTGGGGCGGGCGGGCGGCCAGGCCGGCTAGGAGCCGGCTCCCGCGCGCGGGGCCGCGTGGCCGGGCGCCGCTGGGAAGCCGGGCCGCAAGGGGCGTGGGGCGGCGGGAAAGGCCGCGGGGCCGGGGTCGCGGGGGCCGGCAGTACGCGCTGCAGCGCGACCTGGCTCGGCTGAGCAGGGGGCCGGGGATGACGCGTGGGACCGGGAGGGCCGTAGAGGCGCCGGAGCCCCTCTGCTCAGCCCTCCGGGAGAAGCTCCGGCGGCTGCCCCTCCTTGGGGACTGCCCGGGCCCTGGCCCCTCCGACCCTGGGGCACGGCCGCAGCCTGGCTGGGAGGCGGTTCAAGGTCCGAGACGCGCTGCCGCGTGGGGGATGGGTTCGGCGGCCTGGCCGCGGCCCCTCCGGCGCGCCCCGGCTCCAGTGGGCGGAAGGGGCCTTGCAGCTCGTCGGGGCTCGGGGTGCGGCCCCTTCGGCCCCACAGCCGGCGCGCTCTCCTCCTGGCCGCTCGTAGTGAGCATGCCGCGTTTTAAAGAAGTTCACTACGTTTGCGTGGCACACGTAGGTCCACACTCATAATTTCCAATCCGCAGCAATCCTGGTGACAGGCGATGCGGGGATCACCCATTTTTCCGATTTAAGGACCCGGGCTTCGGACACCTTGAGTGACTTGACAGGTCTCAGTACACAAGTGGTAGGGCTGGAGGTGGATCTCAAAACATTTTTATCGACAAAAAAGCTCCCCCCCCCCACCCTTGCCATTTTTATTGAATTCCTCTGATGCAATTTTTTTTAAAGATTATTTTTAGGTAATCTCTACACCCATCGTGGGGCTCGAACTCCCACCCCCGAGATCAAGAGTTGCATGCTCTACCGGCTGAACCAGCCAGGCACCCCTGATACCTCTTAATATATGTTACTTCTGTGCTTGAAAACTTTCCCATGTGTCCATCCTCTTCAGAATAAAGTGCAGATTGGACATTAAGGTTTCCACATGATTTGGACCCTTGCCTACATTTCCAGCTTATTTCCCACTGTCTTCCCACAGGCACCCTCCACCCCCCACCCCCTCTTCTTGGCCCTGCATCTGTTTTCTGTAGATGGCCTTCACCTTCCTGTTCACTCTGTTGCCTTCTCCATGCTTTATTTCTTGCTGTCAGTCCTTGAAGACCTGTTGCAGGTCTCAGGTCTACTAAGCAGGAGCAACTTGGATCCTCTCCCAGCCTTAATTTCTCTCACGTTCCTCTGCTAGGACATGATCTATACCCTGGTCTTGCCACTGAAAGCTTTCTGCTTTCTGTTCTCCATGTGTGCCTTTCGTATGTTGTCCCTGTTTCCCACCATCAGTGGATTACTCATTTCTTTGTAAATGTTTTGTCTCTAACCGGACTGCCAGCAACTTGTGATATGAGCCCAGATCTGGTGAAGTTTTCTGGTCCCCGCTCTTCCCATAAGCAGCCTGAGGTGATCTCTGAAAATGGTTTGCTATTCACTTGACCCAGAAGACCCTACGAAATCATGCAAGTCAAGAGGTTTCAAATCTTTGTGTTCACTTTAAGAACACACGTGAAACTTCCCAGGCCATCAAGGGTATGCATATCCAAAAAGCCACCAAGTATCTGAAAGATGTCACTTTGTAGACACAGCGTGTGCCATTCCGTGTCACTGGAGTAGTGGAGTTGGTAGGTGTGGGTGTGCCCAGGCCAAACCGTGGGGCTGGACACGGGGTTGGTGGCCCAAAAAGAGGGCTGAATTTTTACTGCACATGCTTAAACATGCAGAGAAGAATGCTGAACTTAAGGGTTTAGATGTAGATTCTCTGGTTATTGGGCACATCCAGGTGAACAAAAGCCCCCAAGCTGCGGCGCAGAACTTACAGGGCCCATGGTCGGTTCAACCCACACGTGAGCTCTCCTGCCATGCGGAGATGGTCCTTACTGGGAGAGAGCAGCTAGTTCCCAAACCGGGAGAGGAGGTTGCCGAAGAAAAAGAGATCCCGGAAGAAACTGGAGAAACAAAAACCTATGGCCTGGGAGTAAATTCTGCATAAAATAAATGCAAATAGAAGTAAAAAAAAAAAAAAAAAAAAAAAAAACTTTTGTGGTCCCCAAAGTGTCCAGCACGGTAGCACCTACATAGGGGGTCGCTCATCAGTGTGAGTGAGTGGGTCCTGTCAGCCTCTCCTACCTGGTCTGGGAGCCCATTGGGGTCTTTATTGCCAGGCACTGTGGGAGGCTGCAAGAATCTTCCCTCAAGAGAGGTGTTACCCTCTTCAGGTAAAATTGGGGCAAGTCGAATACAAACGGATGAAGAAGGAGTCTTCTGTAAAAGTAACCTGCTCCATAACCCACTCTGAGAAATTTCTAGGAACATCTAAAATTTACTCTGAGAATTTAGTTCTATAGTGTCAGGGATATCCCTGGATAGAACACATCTAAAATGTAGCCAAGTCTGATAGTTCGTGTGTCAGTAAGGATCTGTTTCACTGTGAGGTGACAGAGTAGTGTCCCCCCCCCCCCCAAATATTAGGGACTTGGGGTCAAACAAGTTTTGGGGAAACTACACTGTATGCCCGTTTGGGGAGATCACAGAGCATATTAACTTATTAAAGGCTACTGGAGATCTGGCATTAAACCAATTGACTGTTTAACAACATTTCTGATTTTTATGTCCATAAAATGCTTTATGGGAACCCCACATACATTTTGCAGAAACCAAGGAGCATGCTTTTGGAAATGGTATAACAATGGAAAGAGCAAGTCACGGTCTGGTTGTCTTCCTTGCTATCCAAGGGGGGAGTCATTCTGAACATTCTTACTTTGCCAAGTGTATTCATTTCTGCCTTGGGGAGTGGGGCGGGGGAATGCTTCAGGCAGAACTCCCCGGTTTCCTTGTTCCTTTCTTAGCTTATTTTTATTATAAACTGGCTTCACATGAAGTGTTCCCAGAGGAGGAAAATGTCCTGACCATGCCAAAGCAAGCATTCTCTTCTACTTGGTGATTGTGTTTTGATCACATTTGGGTTTACTGACTAAATGATGTTTCTGAGCCTCTGAAGCTAGGGCCAGTGATGAATTCTCCCTGGCCAGCCTGTTGCTGTCACCTCGCCTCTTGCCTCTGCTGTTTCTTCCATCCACCCACCCTTTTTATCTGTCACCACATCTGCTGCTTCCATTCCCGGCCACAGCTGTACAGCTTTTTGGATTTAATGGGATCTGTCCTCTCTTTGAGTCCTCTGCCCATTATGTGTTTCAGGCTGGTTTGTTATCTGATGTTCCTTTCCTCCAGTATATATGGTTTCTCTTCATTTTATAGCTCGGAGAGAGTTTTGAGTTAAACAGCCGTACAACTGGGAAGGAGTAAGTTATTAATAAACTACAGGAGCAAACTACCTTTAACTAAAGGATTTTTAGGCTTAATTGCAACTCCTTTTAAATGTTGAAGTTCTTTTATTCTGTCTTCTGTAACCTAGTGAAGCTCTCTTTTCTTGGGGATACATTGTAGGTTAGTCAAAGACATTCTCTTTTGTGGGGCAATCAGGCAATCCAGGGCTCATCCAAGATTGAGACGTTGTTTCTCCCATGCAGGGAAAATAATGAGGCACCTGCTTTTGAACCCCGGGGTCTGCTGGCTATGTCAGCCAATGTTTGGGGCATAGCGTTCTGTCAGATTATTAAATTTATTTTTTTATTAGGTCGTCTCTCAAGGTTGTTGGTTGTCAGAGCTTTAAACAAAAGCTACATTATGTGACTAGTCATTGTTTTTCAACTCCTGTTTGACTAAAGCCATTCAGTGATCCTAAGAAATGTTTGTTAGGAGCTCACATCACATAACAACCTTCTAAAGTCGTGCGATGGAGAGGGAAACTGAGGCTCCCCAGGGGGGGTTCATAGCTAGGAGGCAGTACAGCTAGCCTTTGAACCCAGATACGTTTGCTTTGTGGAAATATATTTTATCTGTAATTTTTCCTTCTTCCATTCCCAGGTCAAAAAGTAAAATGAAGTACATTCTAGTTACTGGTGGTGTTATATCAGGAATTGGAAAAGGAATCATCGCCAGCAGCGTAGGCACGATACTGAAATCATGCGGTTTACATGTAACTTCAATTAAAATTGACCCATACATTAACATTGATGCGGGAACATTCTCTCCTTATGAGCATGGTAAGCATGATGCATTTCTTTCTTTTGTTAAAATAATAATTATGGAGTATGTGGAAGAATGTACATCAGCCCTTGGAAATTGTGTGTATTTTGTATTACGTGACTTGCATTTCCTGCCTTCCAAAAAGGTCCTTAGCGTTAGCAGAATCTGTTTTTCTCACCTAGACAGAGAGGAAGCAGAAATCTAAATAGGCAACATAGTGATTAGAGTCTAGCGATTTCTATAATAGAAACCCCTCTCTGAGGGGGAAAAAATAAGACATTTTTCCCTTTCCAGTTTTTATGCTGGTCTCCTATTGTGATGGTAGGAATGAACCATTCTGGGCAAGACTTCTAGAATGACGTCTCAAGGAATGAATGTCAAACAAAGGAATGGGAGAAACTTGGAGTTTCACAACTTTGGGACTAAAGTGTAGCCCAGAAGCTGGTTTTTGTAATCAGCAGGACCTTAGTATCCAGTGTGAGCTTTGAAGGAAATCATGCTTTTATCACGTTTGAAACCTTTTGCTGCACAAGTAGGCATTGTTGAAAGTTCTTTCTCTTTAGGCAGCAGATACCACACTCCTGTAAAGTTCCCTGTCTCCACCGCCCTTGAGGCTATGATTTCCTTCCGTTCAATGCTATTTTATAACTTCCTGATTCAGACCGAGCTTGTTGATAGGCTGGAAGTAAGCTATTGCCTTCTGGAGAATGGTTGGTGATATTTTTCTTTCTTTTGTGTCATATTTAGTTTTCTAGAAATAAATTTCTCTGCTTCATGTCCAGGTAATGCAGACTTTGTTCTATTTGAGTGTTTATATTTTGAGCCTCACATTTGCCATGACATGGGTGTTTCTCACTTACCCTGACCGTTTTCACTATTCACCGCAGGCGAGGTTTTTGTGCTGGATGATGGTGGTGAAGTAGACCTTGATCTAGGGAACTATGAGCGGTTCCTAGACATCCGCCTCACCAAGGACAATAATCTGACCACTGGAAAGATCTACCAGTACGTCATTAACAAGGAACGCAAAGGAGATTACTTGGGGAAAACCGTCCAAGGTAAAACTGGATTTGCCCTCAAGGTGTGAAAACCTTAAGCAGTTTGCTTTTCTTTTGTGAACAAAAATTTACTTTTCATGCAATTTCAGCCTGAAAGCGTCCAGGTATTGTTACTGAACCATGCCTTCCGTTGAAAATTTAGAGTTGTATGGCTGTTTACCCAAAAAGTAATTTGAAGGAGCCCCTGCTGCTGTATGAATGCCACTGAAGCTATCAGTCTGGCATGATTTGAGCCCAGAGAGCTGTTGTTTTTACAACAGTGATGGGTGTGAAGTGACGAAGGCAGCTAGATCAGGGCAGTCAGCCAGGCCGTGTATATATGTTGTGCATGTGGGACCCACTTGTAAACAGTGGTAGGACAAGAACTGCGTTGTGTACGTTGGTCTGCAGGCTGGTCATCGGTGCGCGTGGGCCTGTGGGAGTCTGAGAAGTGGCTCTCTGGGTCTCCTGCCCTTTTACCAGCCAGCCTCACTTATGTTCGCCTGCTGCCCTGGGGTTTTGCACAGCGTTCATTTGAGAAAATTGCCACTCTTAAAAGGTGGGGTTGGAAAACCACTGGTATAGTGTGATGGCTTAAGTCCAAATTTGGGGGGGTGGGAGAGGTTTGCTGAAAAGTGGCTTTTCTCTGAGTTATGAGAGTGAATCTGCCCTTGGCTTTAGACTTTGTTAAATTGAAAGCCACTTAGCCCCGGCTTAGCCCATGTTTAGATCTTAGCCCTGCCACTTACCAGCTTTGTGAACACAGGCAGATTACTTAACCTCTTTGAGATCTGGCTCTCTTTTCTGCCAAATGGAGTTACTAACTACCTGGCTCTGCTGATTGCGTGGAGGGCGAAAAGAGCTGCGTGACACCGTTTCTCTGAGTTCCTGACACGTAGAAAGGGGATCAGTTAGGAATTAAGATGATCTCGATCATACGGTTTGTTGTTCTAGGCCTCCAGCGAATTCATTCTTGTGTGCATTCATTCGTCACATGTTTCTTGAATGCTCACTGCGGACATACCCTGTCTGGCGCTGGGGCTATGGATGAAGGAGACCAGCGAGGCTACCGCCCCCATGGGGGCTTCCGCGTGGGAGACACAAAAACAAACAGATGAAACAAGATGTCTGATAAGAGCTGTGAAGGAAATAGGAGAGAGAATGCGTGGGGACGGCCAGTTTGGACAGGTGGTTAGGGAGACTCCACGAGGGGGCATTCTGGAGGAGAGAGGCCAGCCAGGGGACAAGCGGAGGAGGGGCCTGAGGCCTGAGGCTACAGTCAGGCCAGGGGACCAGGGGGATGGGTGTGGGGAGTGGGGGCGGTGAGGTGGGCTGCAGCCAGGTTATGTAGGGCCTTTTGGGCCTTGGCCTGGAGTTTGGATTTTACTCAGAGCGGTGGGAAGCCATTGAAGAGTTTAAAACATGGGATGGGGGGAAACTGCATATTTAAAAGATCCCTTTGGCTGCTGTGTGTGCAGTAGATAATGAATATCCTTGTGCCTGAGGCACTGCTGCTTAAATACAGAGCAAGTTAAACAGTAATCCCTGCCCCTTAGGAACCTGCCTTCTGGCCCGACAGCTAGGGTTTTAAAAAGTGTTCAGCGCTGGCTGACTTTGCTGAGCACTGGCATGCTAGGCACTCTGCTTAGCATTTTACCAGTGGTGGCTCATGAAATTTGCACAACTTTATGAGGTGGAAGCTGTTATCTCCACTTAGCGGATAGGGAAATCGAGCTTAAGAATAGTTAAGCAGTGTCCCAAGGATCCATACCTAATGAGAGGTGGAACTGAGGTTCGAATCTGACATTCTGGCCCCAGATGCTGTGCTCCTGACCACCCCGCCGTCCTGTACTCTCTCTTATCTGTGGATTGTGTATCCTCTGATAAACTGGAACATAATGGAACAGGGGCCTGGAAGGCACCCAGGTGTGAAGTGCCAGCCTTCAGCAGTAGTGGTGCGGCGGCGGCCACAGGGTCTGTTGAATGGTGGTGCAGCCCCGGTGCCCTCTGCAGAGGGGCCAGGGCTCTGATGCGGGTTCAGGATATACTCTTGGCCTTACCCTCTTGTGCTTCTAGCCACGACTTGGAAACCTGGAAAGGAGGCCACAGACAGTGGGAGCTCAAAGATTTCTTTAATTTTTTTTTTTTTAATGTTTATTTATTTCTGAGACAGAGAGAGAGCATGAATGGGGGAGGGGCAGAGAGAGAGGGAGACACAGAATCCGAAGCAGGCTCCAGGCTCTGAGCTGTCAGCACAGAGTCCGATGCGGGGCTCGAACTCACAAACTGCGAGATCATGACCTGAGCTGAAGTCGGATGCCCAACCGACTGAGACACCCAGGCGCCCTGGAGCTCAAAGATTTCTTAACGCCATGTAAGAGTGGTCTCAAAAATATGTTTATGACCCCTTCACCGCTCCAGGCAAAGATTGCAGCCGTTTGTTGTCATAGTAAGTGTATCTCCCTCCACCAGTGTTGATAGGAAAGTGTATGTTATGTGCCTCTTTCCTCTTTTCCAGTTGTCCCTCACATCACAGATGCAATCCAAGAGTGGGTCATGAGACAGGCATTAATACCCGTGGATGAAGACGGCCTAGAGCCTCAAGTGTGTGTTATTGAGGTTTGTAGGAGTCTTTTCTAACCAAGTGTACACACACATTCACCTCCTTAGTCAGCCATCAGCACCTGGTAAGACAGTGCTCTGTGAGGCCCTTGACCCTAACCACAGTGGGACAGGTAAGGGCACAGTGACAATCCTGGGATGGGGCCAGGCCGTTGAAAGGGAGTAGGTGCAAGCCATCAGAGGTTCAGAGTGAGCCTCTTCATTCACTTATCATGACTGTACCAGTAAGAGCCGCAGGACACATTTTCCTCTCTCTCTTGAGAAAGTCAGCTGACCTTCATCTCTCCTCTGGTGGGAATCCTCTCATCTCTGAATGAGCCCCGTTGCTTTCAGTTTCTTTACTCCTGCTCTGCTGGTCCTAGCCGTTGGATGTAAAATAGAGGACTCAGAAATTCCATCAGCCTATTACTGATACTTTGTCACACAACAGTTATTTATGGCTAAGTAGATAAGATTTAGGTTTCTTGGCTTCGTGACTGGTATGAATAAAGTTTCTAGTATATCTTTCACCTGGCTTTTTCTTGGCCAGATCTGCCAGATCCATAACTTTGGGGAATGGAGAGCCTGTCCAGAAAAGTAACTGTTCAGGGTAAAGAAATGTCAGTTACTGCTAAGTGACATGAACTGCGCTCAGAGAGTCCACATTATGCTGTTACTGATTGCTGAGCTGAGATAATGGGACGCAGTTGTCCGAAAACTGACCCATGAAAGGAAGGGTTAGTGCTTGATCTCTAACAGAACTTTGTTCTTGTAGCTCGGTGGAACGGTGGGAGATATAGAAAGCATGCCCTTTATTGAGGCCTTCCGTCAGTTCCAGTTCAAGGTCAAAAGAGAGAACTTTTGTAATATTCACGTCAGTCTAGTCCCTCAGGTAAGGCATTCGAATTTTACTCTGTGGAGGTGGGAAGGAGAGAGAAGAGGGTCCTTTTCCTTCCTTGTCTATTTTAGGTGCGTGAGATGCAGGGAAGAAAGACCGTCTTTGTGAATTTAAAATTACTGTAATCAGACTTTTGGAAAAGCTCAGATGGAAAACATTTGGAAAATTAGCCAGGGAAGTTGCGGTTGAAGGTGGTGGATTGAAAATGTCCCATTTGGGGGCCCTGGGGGGCTCAGTCAGTTATACGCATCTGACTTCTGCTCAGGTCATGAGCTTGTGGTTTGTGGATTCGAGCCCCGTGTCAGACTTTGCGCTGACAGTGCGGAGCCTGCTTGGGATTCTCTCTGCCCCTCCCCCACTCACACTTACTCTCAAACTAAATAAACTTAAAAAAAAAAAAGTCCCACTTGTCTCTACTATACGGTGAAACCCCACTACAGCTAGAGCAAAGGGAATTTTTTTTTTTAATGTTTGTATATTTTGAGAGAGAGAGTGCGTACATGCGTGCACTTGAGCAGGGGAGAAGCAGAGAGAGAGAGAGAGAGAGAGAGAGAGAGAATTCCAAGCAGGCTCCACGCTGCCAGGGCAGAGCCCAGTGTGGGGCTCAATCTCATGCACCGGGAGATCATGACCTGAGCTGAAATCAAGAATCAGATGCTTAACTGACTGAGCCACCCAGGCACTCCCAAGTGGGCGGTATTTAAATACTCAAACACATGTTAACACTGGAGAGGTATCATGAGATGGGCTGCAGGCACGGGACAGGTGCGTGTGTAATAGAGGGAGAGGGTTCCTCCTCTAACATGGAAATCAATAGAAAATGCCTCAAACTACATGTCTGGACGTAGCGGGAAGCATACCAGAAGGATCATTTAAGAGTGGAAGATTGGCTACCCCTGGGGTTCGAGGAAGGGGAGGGGTTCACTGTCCTGTTGTTCAGAACAGACCTTGTAGAACCATTTGACTCTAAAATCTATGCACGAGTACCTTTGACAAAAATAAAAACTAAATTAGATAAATGATCAATAAAGGAAGTTCAGAGAAAAGTCATACTTAAACAAATTTTTTATCATAGAGAAATTAACTTTTTTTTTTTCCCTTTTGTAAAATAGCCAAGTTCAACAGGGGAGCAGAAAACTAAACCCACCCAGAATAGTGTTCGGGAACTTAGAGGGCTCGGGCTTTCTCCAGATCTGGTAAGATTTTATGATTCCCTGGTTTCAAGCTTGATCTTGTATGCTTAATTAAAATCTCTCTCTCATGGGAAAAATAAGATAAAAACTGAGAGGGAGGCAGACCATGAGAGACTCTTGAATCCAGAGAACAAACTGAGGGCTGCTGGAGGGGAGGTGGGTGCGGGAGGGCCTAAATGGGTGATAGGCATTAAGGAGGGCCCTTGTTGGGCTAACCACAGGGTGTTACAAGTAAGTGATGAATCACTGGGCTCTTCTCTCTCCTGAAACCAGTACGACACTATGTGTTAACTAATTTGGATTTAAGTAAATTAAAAAAAAATTTTTTTTTAATGCAAAAAAAAAAATCTTCCATGTACCGTATGACTTCACTTATATGGAATTAAAAAACAAAACAAACAAAAAGAGACCCGTACATCTAGAGAACAAACTGGTGGTTGCCAGAGGGAGGGGCGGTGGGGGGATGGGCAGGATGGGAGACACAGGCTGCCAGTTATGGAATGAATAAGTCAAGGGGATGAAAGGCACAGCGGAGGGAATATGGTCAGTGGTGGTGTAATGGCGTCCTGTGGTGGTGACACAGGTAGCTGTACTTGTGAGCAGAGCGAAGGGTATAGAGTTGAATCATTAGGTTGTTATTCTGGAGCCACTGCAACATTGTGTATCAACTATACTTCAGTTTAAAAAAAAACAAACAAAATTTCTGCTTCACAGCAGGTAAGACCTCTGTTTTCTTGGCATGCTTTTCGTTGGTGGTGGAGAAACAGGGTTAGTGCTTTGAAGTGGGGTTGCCTTTTACAAAGATTTCCTCACGGGCATGCATGAGGTCATGCTTTGTGTCTCCTCTCTGTCTGTCATTTGTTGTCCCTTCCTCCCCCTGCCCAAGACATTAACTGAGGAAAACCCCAGTTGGTTCCTATAGCTCATTATCTGTGTGTTCATCTGTACCATTCCCCCCCCCCCCCCCCCCGCCTTAATGTTTCTCCGGAGCGGGATTTAGGCATTTCAGCTTTGAAAACAGGTCATATTTTCATAGTTGGTGTGCATTGTGCCGGAGTTAACATTTTCATCCAGCTTAAGAAGCGGGTGTCTGTTTTAATTTCAGTCAGGAGAAAAACCCAACTTTGTGATCCCTTCCTTCTGTCCAAACGGCTTACTTTCTTTCCTGCTAGGTTGTGTGCAGGTGCTCAAATCCTCTGGACACATCGGTGAAGGAGAAAATATCCATGTTCTGCCACGTCGAACCTGAACAAGTAAGTAGGAATTTCATATTCACGTAAATCGTGTTGGATTTCTAGTTACCCGGAAGTCTCTTCACTGCTTTCCTGAGGCTTGTTGTCCTTTTCCAATTTGAGACATTGGACTGTTCTCTAGAACTGATTCCTGTTGGCTCTGTGATTCTCCAGTACCTTACCTCTTTGGCTTTCTGAACATCCTTGCCCCCTCCTGCCACTTCTCCCCAACTCCTTGTACTCTGCTCCAGCCATGCTGAATGGGTCGCCCTCCCCGTCGGCCTGGCTTTGTCCTATTCATTTTCATCCCTTGGGGTCCAGCCAGGACACAGTATTGTCTGACAGCCTTTACCTGTCAAACCACATCACCTCCAAACCTCATGGTTGGTCTTTCTTGGGTGACCTGTGTGTATTATTACAGGTGCTGGTTGTGAACCTGTCCTACTGCCCCTCTGTGAGTGTGTGTGTGTGTGTGTGTGTGTGTGTGTGTGTGTGTGTGTCCACGTGTCCATCTGTGTTTGCCTCCACTCATAGACTTTGAGTTTCTTGAAGGCAAGGACCACCTCATTCAACTTTATACTCCTAGTGCCTGGTGTCTGAGGTGGTAAAGGCTCCAAACCTATTTTATTTTATCTTATTTTATTTTTTTAAGTTTGTTTGTTTGTTTGTTTGTTTATTTTGAGAGACACAGACAGTGTGAGTAGGGGAGGGGCAGAGAGAGAGGGAAAATCCCAAGCAGGCTCTGCACCATCAGCGTAGAGCCCGTTGCGGGGCTCGAGCGAATGAAACTGAGATCACGACCTGAGCCAAAACCAAGAGTCAGACACTTAACCGACTGAGCCACCCAGGTGCCCCTAAACCTATTTTAGACTTTTTCATGACCTGTGCTAATGGAGGGTGCCCACCGAACAGGAAATTCACATTTGGGGTATGGTGGGGACGTCCTGGTGGTGGTAAGTTGAGACTGTGGCTCTGGTCAGGTTTGGCTGAAGGAGGGGAGAAGGGACGTTGAGGTCGAGGAATCTGTGACTAGATTGTGGGTGGTTTGCTTTGCTGGTGGGTTACTGGGGATCAGGAGGTTTGGCTGAAGGAGGGGAGCCTGGCTGGCCTGGAGAGGAGAGAATCAGCGGCAGAGTTGTATTTCATCCATCCATTTACAGGACAGCGAGGAGGATGGAAGTGAGGGTAAGAAAGTCTGGCCTGGCATTGAAGTGAGCAGAGCAGGACAGCCTCTGACCTCCCCATCTCGGGGGGCGCTCAGGCGTCAGGGTGTGAGCAAGGCCTGGGGCGTGAGATCAGTGTTCCTAGTGTGCTTCCTGATCTGGGAGCTCTGTCTCAGGGATTCAGCTTCATGCTAAAGACCACATCTTCCTCGACTTAACAAAGAGCTAAATCCTGGTAAACCTGTTGTAAGTTGAAAACATCGTAAGTTGAAAATGCAATTAGTACACCTAACCTACTTTAAGTGTGCTCAGAAAACTTACATTAGCCTGTGGGTGGGCAGAATCCTCTCACACAAAGACGATTTTACAATAAAGTGTTGAATGTCTTGTGTAGTTTACTGAACACTGTACTGAGAGTAGAAAACAGAGTGGTTGTATGGGCACAGGATGGCTGTAAGCATATCGGTTTTTCACACTGGTGATCGTGGGGCTGACTGGGGACCGTGGCTCACTGCCACTGCTGGGCACCACGAGAGCGGGGGTACCATGAGAGAGGATACGGCCTGTTGCTAGCCTGGGAAAAGATCAAAATGCAGAGTACCCTTTCTGCCAGCTGTGTGTTTTTTTCACACCATCCCAAAGCAAAATACAGTAAGTTGAACCATTGTAAATTGGGGACTATATGTGGCGCACCAGAATAATTTCATTGTTACGAGCAACCTTTTTATCACGCACTTCAATTATTTGAGATATTTCTATCCTAGCAAGTGAGGGTAATTCAATTCCGTGGTAGACTAGGTTATTAAAATTATTCACTGTTAAAAATGTGACAGGTGTTTCTAGATTTAAATTTGAATTTCAAACCTTTTGCCTGTTTTTTAATTGAGTTGCTTATCTTCTAGGAGTTCTCTGCATATTCTGAATAAAAGTCTTTTATTAGATACATGGTTTGCACATTTTCCTCCAAGGCTCTTATTTTTTTAATGGTGTCTTTTGGAACACAAAAGCTTTTACATGATGATGAACTCCAGTTTATCCATTTTTTTTCTTTATAGATTGTGCTTTTGGTATCCTATCCAAGAGCTCCATTTAACAAATGCCACAAAGATTTCCTTCTGTTTCATTCCAAAACTTTTATAATTTTAGGTCTTTTGTTTAGGCCTAGGATCCACTGTGAGTTAACTTTTATGTATAGCAACCTTCCAGTAAAAGTTGAAATTCATCTTTTTGCCTGTGGATAGTCAGTTCTAGGTCCATTTGTTGGAAGGACTGTCCTTCAATAATAATCTATAATTTCTTCATAAAGGTGCTTTTTAAAGATTCAACTATCTTTGTGAAGTTTTTTTCTAGATTTAATTATAGGTGTTCATAATTTTTGTAACTACATGAATGGCATGTTTTTAAACTTAAATTTCCTGATTAGATATGACCCATGTATAGCAATCTTGCAGACTTCTGTCCATGGATCTTAAGCCTAGCAGCCTTACTGAAATTCTGTTAGTTTTGATTGTTTACCAGTAAATGCTCATGGTTTTTATGGATAAGCAGTAATAGTGTATGAAATTCTTGGCACTTTCTTATTTTCCAGCACATATATATATTTTTTTTCTTAAAAAAATTTTTTTAAATGTTTGTTTATTTTGGGGAGAGAGAGAGATAAGAGTGTAAGTAGGGGAGGGGCAGAGAGAGAAGACACAGAATTTGAAGCAAGCTCCAGGCTCTGAGCTGTCAGCACAGAGCCTGTCGCGGGGCTCGAACTCATGGACCATGAGATCATGACCTGACTGAAGTTGAATGCTTAACCTACTGAGCCACCCAGGCGCCCCTTTAAAAAAATTTTTTTTTTTTTTAATGTTTATTTATTTTTGAGAGAGAGACGGAGTGGGAGCGGGAGCGGGAGAGGAACAGAGAGAGAGGGAGACACAGAATTCAAAGCATGCTCCAGGCTCTGAGCTGTCAACACAGAGCCCAACATGGGCCCTCAAGTCATGAACCTGAGCCCGAGTTGGATACTTAGCCGACTGAGCCACCCAGGTGCCCCTGCTTTTTTTCTTACTTAATTGTAATGGCTAATATTTCTAGTACATTATTGAATAGAAGTAGTCATAGTGACCACTTTTGCCTTCTTTCAGACTTTAAATATTAAGCGTTAATATTAAATATTGAACAAAATGATGTTTGCTGTGGTTTTTTTAAAACATTTTTCACATTTTCCCTTTTACTTATACACCAAGAATTTTAATCATGGATTGATTTTGAGTTTTTATTAGCTCTGCATCCACTAAGGCAAATTTTGTTTTCCTTCTTTAATCTGTTCATGTAGTAAATCCCACTGTTAAATATCCTAATGCAGCTGTTCTCATACTCAGCCCGGAAAAGTGCTATGCCTGCTTCCCAGCCCCAGAGATTCTAGTTTAAGTGATGTGTGGTGCAGTATGGGCTTGTGGATTTTTTTTTTTTTAATTTTTTTTTTTTTTAACGTTTACTTATTTTTGAGACAGAGAGAGACAGAACATGAACGGGGGAGGGGCAGAGAGAGAGGGAGACACAGAATCGGAAGCAGGCTCCAGGCTCTGAGCCATCGGCCCAGAGCCCGACGCAGGGCTCGAACTCACGAACTGTGAGATCGTGACCTGAGCTGAAGTCAGATGCTTAATCGACTGAGCCACCCAGGCGCCCCTGGGCTTGTGGATTTTTAAAAGGTCTCCCAAGTGATTTCAGTGTACCACCAAGTTTGACAGCCATTGTTCTTGGGACAAATCCTACTTCAACATGAGTGTTTTTAAAACTACATTTATGTTTGGTTTGTGATTTTTTTAAACAAAAATTTTAATGTTTATTTATCATTGAAAGAGAGACAGAGCATGAGCGGGGGAAGAACAGAGAGAGGGAGACACAATTTGAAGCAGGCTCCAGGCTCTGAGCTGTTAACACAGAGCCTGACGTGGGGCTCAAATTCACAAACCACAAGATCGTGACCTGAGCCGAAGTCAGATGCTTAACCAGCTGAGCCACCCAGGTGCCCTGTGATTTTTTTTTTTTTTTTAAAGGATTTTTGCGTCCATGTTCTTAAGAGATTAGCCGCTAATTTTTTATTCTGTTCTTGAGTTGGTTTGGGTGATTTCTACTTTTCCTAGAAAATTGCCCTTTTTGCCATTTTCAGATTTGGAAGTTATTTTCTGACGGTGACATAGCCAGTAGGAGGGTGCCAGCCCAGTTAGCTTTTGTTTGTTTTTATTAATAACCTTTGCTCCTTTCTCCGCAGGTGATCTGTGTCCACGATGTCTCATCCATCTACCGAGTCCCCTTGTTATTAGAGGAGCAGGGGGTCGTAGATTATTTTCTCCGGAGACTTGACCTTCCGATCGAGAGGCAGCCACGAAAAATGCTGATGAAGTGGAAAGAGATGGCAGACAGGTTTGCGTCGTGATAAGGAGCTGGGAGTTGGAGCTTTTGTTCTCCTTTTCGTGAGGTCTCAGGGAATTCGCTTGTGCTGTCAGCTCGTATTAGAGAAGGTCTTCGTGGTGAGAGGTGTTGAGACAGGTTCAGGGATGAGGAGGTCCTGGTAGAGCTGAGTTCAGGTCACACACCTATCGCCTTAGGTCCCCTCGACTAGAGAATCAGCGCCAACTGATCACACCTGGGCGAGCTGTCACGCCTGAGGCCCACACGGATGGCGGACCAAGCCCGCAGCACTCCTGGGGCGCCTCCCGGCACCTGAGCTGCGTGTGGGACTGTGCTGCTCACCGCGCACCAGGAAAGGAGGAGCAGGGGTGCCTAGCCTGGTGTGTGGCTACTGCTGCCAGAGAGTGTCGCTCTGACACTGTCCCTGTTCCTTTTTTTTTTTTTTTAACGTTTATTTTTTATTTTTGAGACAGAGCGAGACAGAACATGAATGGGGGAGGGGCAGAGAGAGAGGGAGGCACAGAATCCGAAGCAGGCTCCAGGCTCTGAGCCGTCAGCTCAGAGCCTGACGCGGGGCTCGAACTCATGGACTGCGAGATCGTGACCTGAGCTGAAGTCGGACGCTTCACCGACTGAGCCACCCAGGCGCCCCAGTCCCTGTTCCTTTTTAAGCCCGGCGATGCTTTCACGCCACATCAGAGGTCTTCACGCGGCGCCTCAGAGCCCCGGGTGGGTGCCCTGTCGCAGCTGCCGAATCAGCCCGACGGTGTTAATAAGCGCTCGTCACGTTGCTCTGTGATGCTTACTTTCCTTTTGACACTTTCCCTTTCAGCCTACGTCGGTCTACACGTGTATCCGTATGTCGCTACAAAGATGGCGCACAGTTCTCTGATATTTTTTCATACAGTATTACCAACTCGTTAAAAAAAACTGTTCTTTTGAGAGAGAGGGAGAGAGGGAATCCCAGGCAGGCTCTGTGCTGAGCACAGAGCCTGGCATGCGGCTTGATCCCACGAACCAGGAGATCATGACCTGCACTGAAAGCAAGAGTCAAACACTTAACCATCTGAGCCACCCAGGCACCCCATAAACTTTTTTGATCTGTTACTAATTACTTTATGATGAAAAAAAATTCTTTTAAATGTTTATTTATTTTTGAGACAGAGAGAGAACAGAGCATGAGTGGAGGAGGGGTACAGAGAAGCGGGGGGGCGGGGGGGGAGACACAGAATCTGGAGCAGGCTCCAGGCTCTGAGCTGTCAGCACAGAGCCCGACGCGGGGCTCGAACTCACGGACCGCGAGATCATGACCTAAGCCGAAGTCGGACGCTCAACCGACTGAGCCACCCTGGCGCCCCATGATGAAAATTTTTAATGAGTATAGACTGCTGTGTGAATATTTTTGACTCTTTCCTTCATCACATTAACTCTTATGAATTGTCTGTTCATGTCTGTTAGTTTTTCTTGCTCCTTGGGGTTTTAATGTTTCCTGGTTTTGTTTTTTAAGTTCTATCCTTTCTTTCTTTTGCTCGCTCTTTCTTCCTTCCTTCCTTCCTTCCTTCCTTCCTTCCTTCCTTCCTTCCTTCCTCCCTCCCTCCCTCCCTTCCTACCTACCTACCTACCTACCTAATCTATCTATGTATCTATAGAGAGAATCCCAAGCAGACTCCTCACTGTCAGCACGGAGCTCAGTGCGGGGCTCAATCTCACAAACCACAGGATCATGACCTGGGCTGAAACCAAGAGTTGGACACTTAACTATCTGAGCCACCTAGGTGCCCCTAAAATCCTACTTTCTTTACAAAGCCTGCCACATGGATTTGAAAGTAGCTCCCTCTCTACTGTCCTGGAAATGAAACTCAGATAATACCTGCTCTCATTATATTCTTCCCAGAGATGTTTTTCTCCTTTTTAGAAAGCAGTTTTGATCTCATGATGGCATATACATTCTAAATAATTTGGTGTTTCTTGGCCTTTCATAGATACGATCGCTTGCTAGAGACCTGCTCTATTGCCCTCGTGGGCAAATACACCAAGTTCTCAGACTCGTATGCCTCTGTCATTAAAGCTCTGGAGCATTCTGCCCTGGCCATCAACCACAAGTTGGAAATCAAGGTAAGGATGGGTGGCGCATATTCGGCTGAGGCATGAACGGGGAGGCCTTCTGCGTTCTCATAGATGCTGCATGATATCTACTTTATATTTTTGGAACTCAGAATTTCTTTTTAGGAAGAGAAAGGATTCATGGTTGGCTCCTGGCTTGGGAGAACAGTAGAACATTTTCAGGAGATGTTGAAGGGGAGAGATGGTCAGAGTAGTAGTTGAGAAAGCGAGTAGTTGAGTTTGAATTATCAGGTGACCAAGTAAAATTGACCCATGGGCATGGGGGAGCCCCAGTGAGCCAGAGGCACCCTGCATAATTGCTCTTCACTTACCTTTGCAGTGGAAATGCTAACACCCACCTGCTGGAGCTGGGAGGTTTCTCTGAAATGTATGTCCAGTTGCCTGGTCAGTGCCTGGAATGTGGGCAGCCTCCAGGGAATAGCACGTCTTGTGTTTTGCCCTATGACTTGATGGGCGGGAGCTGAGCCGATGGGGCACGGCCCCTGCTCATCTTCTCGGGGCAATAGAGTATTAAGGTTCGGGACTCCAATTCCGGCTGTCCTCCCCACTGGCACTGGGGTTGGGCTTCTACTTCACCAGGTGTTTCTCAGCATCATAACTTAGTTTGCTTTGTGCTTGCGAACAGGTTGCTGTGGAATGTCTTACTGTATAGGTTTTAAGAATTATGGAATCTTATTCCACTTCCCTGACTTCCTCTTGCTGCTGCTTTGGCTCATTCATCTGCTGTATCCACTCGGACGTAGTCTGTGCCTATCGTTAGATGCGGGGCTGAGAGGTGAATGAGTCAGTGAGGTCTCTGAGATGTGACACACAAGAAGGGGTGAATCTGTCTGGGTAGACGTGTGAGGAGGGCAGACTTCCTCAAGGAGGGACTCTGGGAGACTTTGGGAAGATGGGTAAGGCAGAAGGGAAGGGCGTCTGGACAGAAGGTAGAGAATACCCAAGGGCTTGGAGATGGGGAATAGTTGGGAAGTCCGTGGATGGACAAGTGTGACTCAGAAGATATCTGGAGACAGGCCTGTGAGGTCATGAATCCCACCAACTGGGCCACAGCTGGGTCTTACCCTGAGGTTTAGGGAAGTCACTGCAGGGTATTAGGCAGGGAAAAAGGTGAATGACATAATAAGTGGGCAAAAGATTTGAATGGACACGCCCACAAGAGATGCACCTGATGCATGTGAAGAGACGGTCAAGGTCAACACCTTCAGTGCAGATGCAAATAAATGCCAATGAAATATCTGTGAGATACTAACACACACCCGCCAGAGGGGCTACGGGCGTTGGTGAGGATGTGGAACTCTCATGCCTTGCTGGTGGGAATGTGAAATGTCACAACTGCTTTAGAACAGTCTGGTAGTTTCATATAAAGGTAGACGTACACTTTATGACCCTGCAGTTCCACTCCCAGGTATTTACTCAAGAGAAGTGAAAACAAAAGTACACACACACACACACACACACACACACACACACACACAATTTTATACAAAAGGACTATTATTTTAATAGCCTAAGTCTGGAAGCAACCCTAACTATCCAGAGTGAGGCAATATACACACTGAGGTATATTTCCACAGTGGGAAACTGCCCAGGGATGAATCTCAAAAACATACTGAGCCAAAAAAGCCAGACACAGGAGGCTGTATGTTGTATGTTTTCATTTCTGTGAGGTTCTAGAAGAGGCATCTGTGGTGACAGAAAGCAGAGCCAGGGGCCTCTGGGGCAGGAAGTGGAGAGGAGACTGCTTGCAGGGGACCAGAGGGAACTTCCGGGGATGGCACTAGTTTTCTTCGCCATTGATTGTGGCGGTGGTCACACCTTCGTGTGTGTGTTTGACAAAACTCATCAGAGTGTGCACCTTAAAATGCCTGGATCTTACTGTGTGTCAGTTATACTTCAGTAAAGGTGAACAAAATGAAAAGCAGCCTGGGGGTGCCTGGGTGGCTCAGTCAGTTGAGCATCTGACTTCGGGTCAGGTCATGATCTCACAGTTCATGAGTTTGAGCCCCGTGTCGGGCTCTGTGCTGACCGCTCGGAACCTGGAGCCTGCTTCGGATTCTGTGTCTCCCTCTCTCTGCTCCTCCCCCGCTCACTCTCTCTCTCTCTCTCTCTCTCTCTCTCTCAAAAATAAATACATTAAAAAAAAAAACAAAAAAAAAACCAGCCTGGGTTGAAGGTGGGCTTGGGGAGATGTATCCGGATGGAGAGAACACGGCAGAGCTGCTCCAGTGTGCTGAGAGCATAGGGCCTTGGGGAGGCAAATGAGTTTTGAAGGAAACGTTTGTGTTTTACAATATAAGAAAGATTTTCAAGTCTGTTTGGAGATTATCACCGAGTTTAAATATATGAAGGTTCTAATTTTAAAACCCGATTTTTAAGGGAGATAGGACACTGATAATATAATTTGGGAATGGGGGGAAGAAAGCAGCTCTGGAGTCATGGCCTACTTCTTGTCTCCTCTGTCCGCATAACCCCCAGTACATAGATTCCACGGACTTGGAGCCCAGCACCCTGCAGGAGGAGCCCGTACGCTACCACGAAGCCTGGCAGAAGCTCTGTAGCGCCCAGTGAGTAGTGTCCTCTGCCCGGCTTCCAGGGGCTCGGGGGTGGGCTCAGGGAGCAGAGTGCCGGGCTCTTGTGCACCAGTAGTAGGTAATCTACTTTTTGAATGGCTTTTGATTACCGAAAGGGCCGCAGTCTGGATGATTTAAGCCTTACAGAAATACAGCTTATCAGCACAGTTGAATATGAAGAAAACATGACATTTGTCGTATGTATCTACTCATGAGGCTTAAAGATTTTCACCAGGGCGGGGAGGGGGGCGCCTGGGTGGCTCAGTCAGTTGAGCGTCCGACTTCAGCTTGGGTCATGATCTGGTGGTTCGTGAGTTCGAGCCCCGCGTCGGGCTCTGTGCTGACGGCTCGGAGCCTGGAGCCTGCTTCGGATTCTGGGTCTCCCTCTCTCTGCCCCTTCCCTGCTCACGCGCGCTCTCTCTCTCTCTCTCTCGCTCTCTCTCTCTCTCTCTCTTGAAAATAAATAAAGATTAAAAAAAAATTTTTAAAGATTTTCATCTGGAACATTTGATGAGGACCCTTCAGTGGAGTCTCAGTTTGTTTTTGGCAGCCATTACTTATAATGCTAGAAAATCACAAAATTCTAGATCACTGGAACAATTGGATGTTATGGGCCCCTATAGCTATGAACGAGACCCCAAGCTCAACAGGCCATCTGAGAGGACAGGAAGGCTCCTTTCCCGTTCAGGGGAGCACTTTAAGCCAAGAAGTAAAAAGTTGCATTTATAGCAATATAACCTATACTAAATATTAGGAAAGAATCTGTGCCACCTCTTACCTGTAAGCGTTTTGTAGCATTACTCAAAACCATTTTGTGTGCATCTTTTTTTTTTTTTTTTAATGTTTATTTGCTTTTGAGAG
This sequence comes from Panthera leo, assembly GCF_018350215.1. Classification (NCBI taxonomy): domain Eukaryota; kingdom Metazoa; phylum Chordata; class Mammalia; order Carnivora; family Felidae; genus Panthera; species Panthera leo. The sequence continues at coordinate 31,641,305 of NC_056686.1, forward strand.
AGAGAGAGTGCACGTCGGGGAGGGACAGAGAGAGAGGGAGACACAGAGTCCAAAATGGGCTCCAGGCTCTGAGCTGTCAGCACAGACCCCGACGCAGGGCTTGAACTCATGAACCGTGAGATCATGACCTGAGCCCAAGTGGGACGCTTAACTGACTGAGCCACCCGGGCGCCCCTTCATGTGCATCTTCTAAGTTCATAGTATTTGGTGTTTATATACAGCTCACTGGCAGTCTTGCAATCACGATATAGTCCCAGTGGCAAAACACGCGGAGTGACTTCGTGGCATCCGTGTCTTGGGAATGGCTCCTTGGGTGCTTACTGCGAGTTGGGCTGGTGGGCAGGGTCCATTGCCTTGTGGTGTGCTCTCTTGTACAGTGGAGTGCTGGTTCCAGGGGGATTTGGTGTTCGGGGGACAGAAGGAAAGATCCAAGCCATCGCCTGGGCTCGGAAACAGAAGAAGCCTTTTTTGGGTAAGGAGTAGGAGAGGTCAGGAGAAGGTGCCACATGGGAGCCTGTAAATAAAACAGGGAGGTCACTGGAAGCAAGCTTAGGCGCCCTCATTCTAGATGTCAGCTCAAGTAGAAGCCAGTTTGGTTCTGTTTGGGAGAAATTCAGACTCCCTTAAGCGTGAAAAGTTTTAAGAGCTCGTACGTTTGTCCACGTGTCCGTGTCGTGGAATTTGGAGAGAATGAAATGGCAATCAGGAAATTCTGGCTGTTCGCTGAGCCCGGCTGTTGGGCAGGACATGTGAAGCTGGGTTTTATATCCTCACTTGGAATTTGGGCCAAGTGGTTTTGGATGCTTCCTGGTGCTGCAAATTGTAGTAATTTTCAACTTGATCCCTTGTAAATGGGAACCTAATGAGAGGATACGAAAACTTGAAGTTTTAAATAGGAGTAGAGTGTTGCTTATTTCTAGAACCAAATAGCTTCTAAAACTTGGCATCTTCATATGCACTTACATCCAGCGTTCGAAAGCTGATACAGATGACACAGCAGGGGGTGCATGTTTACAGCAGGAAAACATGAGAGTTTGTGATTGTCCTTTTGCGAGCAGACAGGACACAAAGTCCAGGACAGGCTGGTGGGAAACGTAGGAGCTGCCTTTTTAATGGAGCTTCATTTGTTTTTCCCCTCCACCTGCAAGGTGTGTGCCTAGGAATGCAGCTGGCAGTGGTTGAATTTTCCAGAAATGTGCTGGGATGGCAAGGTGAGTGTTCGTTAAACTTGTTACATTCTTGCCAAAGTGTTTTCCTGAAGCGCGTGAAGCCTGCTCCCTCCTGCGTGATGGTAGAGGAGGGCAGGCCTGGTCTCTCCGTACCTGGCGGGGAACAGCAAAGGGGAACCCTGTGTGCACTGAGGGCGCGCGTGGCTCTGCCAGCCCGACCACAGGAAGGAGGGGTCACAGCTGAGCAAGCAGCCTGGGCTCTCTGCCCCTGCATTTCCTGCTCTGCAGATTCCCGCATGCCCACCCCCGTGGCCACCATCCCTGGGCTTCTGCCGAGCAAGAAGCCGACAGCTCTGGCCTGTGTGAGGCTGTGCGGTTATCATGAGCTTGGGCCCTGGAGCTGGTCAGACCTGAGCTCAAATTCTGAGTCACTTATTGTGGGTGATTTTAGATAAATTACTTAGCCCTTTTGGCTTCTGTTCCTTCTATAAAATGGGGTGATAATGGTACCTATTTCTCATGGTTGTAAGAATTAAGTGGAATAGTGCATGTAAATAGTCCCAGCATAGTGTCTGGCAAATAGGAAATACTCCGTAATATTGGCCCTGTGCCTGGCTAACTGTCCAGGCCACCCGAAAACTCCGTGGCTTCCAACGTTTTATCGTGTCTCCGTATGCTGTGGGTTGAGTGGACTCGGCTGGCTGGTTTTCTGCGCCCTGTATCTTGAGATCCTGCCCCCCATCCAGCTCTGCCCAGTAGGGATATCCAATTGGTTCTCTCCACGTGGCAAGGCTCCTCATTCACAGCCTGGCGACCTACCAGCTTCCAAAATGACCGGCCCAGTGTGTAGGCACTCAACTAGCTTGCTAATGTCCCAAGGCCAAGAGCAGTCGGTGGGGGACGGAACCACACAGCCCGAGGACTGGGGCAATGGAAGAGGCTAGTCTCTGTAGCCCAGCTGATAGACATGAGGTTTTCAGAAAGACCTTACAAGTTGTAAGAAAAACAAAGCAAGCGTCCTGAGGCGTGTAAAAGCGGCCTGGCTCCACAAAGGATGAGCGGCTCTCCTGTGGCCAGCTGACTGTTAGGACTGGGTTCATTGCACATGTTTTCTGAGAGTCACCCTGAGGGCATGGTGGCTGCTTTATAGGCAGCATGCCCTGTAGTTCTGACTCCTGAGCCTCTGGCAGGCACCGTCTTAGCACCCACCACCCTAGAGCTGGCCCTCTGGGCACCCTGGACCCTTGCCCAGTTACGGTCTGTCGCCCACTCAGGTCCCCAGGTGGGTGAGTGACTTGGTGACAGGCTTAGCTTTGCTTGGGACCTGGCCGTGGTTAGAACAGTACCTAGCCTGTCACACAAAAGGAGCCGTGCTGTACCAGGAACTTGATTCTTCTAGTCTTTGTGGTTTTGCTTATGGTTAGACAATAAATTCAGTAAAGGAGAGGAAGGCTTATTTGGGTGTTGAAATCAGTTCTGATGTAGCTGCTGAGGGAGGCAATGGGGCAGTGCCATGTAGGATGCACAGGAGGACAGGAATGTATTCCAGCCCGGAGAGATGCAGCCTGAGAGGAAAAAATGGACAGAACAGTGTAAGAACTGTCATAAGGATGCGTTATCTAAATAAAGGTTATGAGGTTGTGCCATTGGTTTTGATTTCCCCATTTTGTACAGCTTGACTTCCCAGAGAGTTAACAGATGTGATGGAAAAACTCACCTGTGTTTGTGCATTGAGTCCTTCACGTCTTAACGTTATCCTTAGTTTTGTTCTAATCACCGAAGGATCGCTTTACATCGAGGAGGGAAATTGTGAGTTAGGGCTTAGGAATGACACTTTTCAATAATCAGGTTTGTTTGTAACTCTTTTCGTAACATAAGTGTTTTGATTTTTCAGATGCCAATTCTACAGAGTTTGACCCTAAGACCAATCATCCTGTGGTGAGTCCAGGGTTTGAACGTTACCAGGGCTTAGAAGGGTGTGGAGGGGGCGGGCACCGGAAAGAGACCCGTGGATCCACCCAGAGAACCCTCAGACCGGATAGAAAGAACTTTTTTATTTTTCATTGTGCAGTTTCTCACTTCTCTTCCCAGTTCGCAACAGAAAGTTTTTAAGACGGGTATCACCCCAGCCAACCAGGGTGGTTCCTGATTAAAATCACTCTTCATCCCCACTCCCCTTAGCCCCTAACTCCCCTTAGCACTCTAACGATCGTTTTGTACTGACACGAAACACCCACATGGGCACTTACTATGCGCCAGGCACTGTTCTCACCACTTAACGTGTTTTCATTCATTCCATTCCCGACAACCCTGGGAGACGGGCATGTTATTCAGGAACCATGGAATATGGTTCTGATGTGTTTAACGGTAACCAAAGCTTTTGGAGGCCCCCGTACCTTGTGTGATGTCTCCTGTCAGAGGCATATGGCTCCTGGGGAGGAATAGCGCCTTTACCCATCTTTGAATCTCCTATCCCGGGGGTGACAGGCGGGCTCGTGGTACCAGAGACACTGTGATAAACAAAGTGGACCAAGCTCTTGATCTCAGGGCATTTAAACAGCATCAGGATATGCTTGTTGACCTGCAGTTGAACTTTGCTAATACTAAGAGCTCAGGAGGAGAAGAATGAAGGGTTTAAAGTGTGCAGCCTCGGGGTGGTGGGAAAGCAGGGCCCAGATAGGGGCCTGGAGGCCTTAGAAAGTGCTCAGAGGAGCCCGGGACCGAGCGGTGGGCTGGGCTCCCGTGGCAGGGGGGCCTCGGCCTCTCCGCCCCACACACGTCCGCCAGGCTCCCGCCTAGACCCAGCAAACCCTGGAGAAGCATCCCTGTTCTCTGAGTGGCTCATGAGTCCGGTGGAGGGGACACGTGCTGTGACATCAACATATCCTGTCTTGCATCCGTGCCGCTACGTTAGTCTCCAGAGCGTGTTGTGGCCCAGCAGCCCTCATGGTCCGAAGTGCTGGGGGCAGGAAGGGCCACGGGCAGGAGCAGCTGTGTTCGGTCCTATAGCTCAGGAGGACAGGCTAAAGGATTAAGTTGCTACCCAACACAGGTTCACAGAACGATTATGGGGAGGCATTTCCCCAGTGACACACATCTCTTGTAAGGAAGGGCTGGGGAATCAGAGCCTCCTGCCAGGCTCTTGTCACTCAGTGTAGGCAGTCTGCTAACGGAGGCAGAGTTTGGTAGCGTGTGTTTGTTTTTTGAACACCTCCAGGTCATAGACATGCCAGAACACAATCCTGGGCAGATGGGCGGAACCATGAGGCTGGGCAAGAGGAGAACCCTGTTCCAGACCAAGAACTCGGTCATGAGTAAGAGCGGCCTCTCACCGGCCCCGCCTTCAGCTCTGCGTGCCCAGGACGCACGTCTGGGCTGCTGCTGGGGCTCCGAAGAGCCAGGCTGACTTTTTGGTTTTGTTCTTGCTTTTGAGGTCTTTTTTTCCCCCTTCCTAGTCACATTCTTCTAGGATGTGCTGTAATAACCAGAGAAGCAGTGTGGCTCTTAGAAAGCTTGCAGGCAGTGCGGTCAGGGCCCTGGGGGCCTTGGGTGTGGGCGGCTGACCAGAAGGAGGCAGGTGAAATCTCCCCACACAGTCTGTCCTGTACCTCGTCTGTTCGGTTGAACCGAATTAAACTGCCAATGTCGGCGATTTCTGTCCCCCAGAAAGGCAGTTTCGTATGGTCCAACCTAACAAGGTTTTAGTCGAAAAGTACTAATACGCGCTAAAGATTTAGAGAAAATTGGGGCGGGGGGGTGGAACATGTAGGAGAATTACTCCATTCAATCTCATTTTCTTGCCCACTGGGAAAATTCTGTCTTTACCAGCCGGGGCCCCATGTGTCTGTCAGTTTGAGTCACTTGAGTAGGTGGCCTTGGGGTCCTTCCAGCTCTGTGTTCTGTGGACTTGGGGGCCTCACCCTGCAGCCCTGGTGCCAAGGCTTTTTGCGCCTGTGACTTAACCGCATGGCGCTGCCCCGAGGACCATCCCTGTAGCTCTGGAAGTGTCTTTCTAGGCTTCCACTGTTTGATATGTCCTGGTGTGTTTTCCAAGGCAGTTTCCAGCAGGAAAGTGCTCTTGTGCCTCAGTAATCGAGGTTGGAGGGTGGTGATGGAAACCGCTGTTCTGGTTTTTCTTGGTGTGGTCAAAACAGTCCAAGCCCAAGAATTCATGCAAATGGTGCTGCTATAGGCAGGAGGCTGTGGTTGCCTGGAGAATCCTAGAAATGACCTTCAAAAGGCCTGGCTGTGTAGGCGATTCAAAAGTAAACTGGGAAGCAAGAGGCGGTAGTGAATAGATTGTTCTGGGAAATCAGGACTCTTTACGGGAGCATGCTTGCTTTTGCCAGGGAAACTCTACGGAGACCCGGATTACTTGGAAGAGAGGCACCGCCACAGATTTGAGGTAAGGGGTGGAGCTTCGTGGCTTTTAAAGAGGTAAGGGGTGGAGCTTTGTGGCTTTTAAACCTTCCTCCTTCCGGTTACTCTAGAGAAGTAGGCTGAGAGGTCAGTCAGCTTACTCTTCATGTTTCCATAGGTGAATCCAGTCCTGAAAAAGTGTTTGGAGGAGCAGGGCTTGAAGTTTGTTGGCCAGGATGTTGGGGGAGAGCGGATGGAGATCGTGGAGCTGGAGGGTGAGCGCGGGGTGGCTGTGCGCGGGCGGGGGGTGGGGTGGGGGGTGAGCACTGGCCTGATGGTGGTAGGGAGGGCCCCGGCCCTAGTGGGGTGCTCTTGGAGAACGAGGCACCCGGAGCCCTGGGGAGCCTGTCCTTCCTCAGCCAGCACTGCGCTCCTGGCCTCGGTCCTCATTCTCCAGAATGAGAGCTTGGACTTGGCCCTTGAGCCCCACTTCCGATCTTGACGACTTGCGGACTCGGTCCCACGGAAGCCAGGGAGCAGGGGGAGCTGGGGCGGGAACCCCCGAGGGGAGGCAGCGAGCAGGGCGACAGCATCCGTTCTCCCCGTTCTCTGGCTGCCTTTCTCTAGGTTCTGATTCAGATGCTGGTTTTCGATCATTTTAAGGGTCCGTAGAAAGGTGAAACATTTGACAAGATTTGCTCATCCGTTGTATTCTATGCACATGACGAAAGCGCTGCTTCTGCGTGTCTGTTTCAGAGCATCCCTTTTTCGTTGGAGTCCAGTACCACCCTGAGTTCCTGTCCAGGCCCATCAAGCCTTCGCCTCCGTACTTTGGCCTTCTGCTGGCCTCCGTGGGGAGGCTCCCGCATTACCTCCAGAAAGGCTGCAGGCTCTCGCCCAGGTGCGGTCACTCCTCTGTAGTCCATCGGGGTGTCCCCTGCCCGTTACTGTGGTCTCCCTGGTGTTCCCGGCTGCTTCTGTGCCGCCTGGACCCCCCCCTGTGGTGGCCGGGGCCCCTCACCGTAGCACCTGGCCTCCGGGATCCCATGTAGCAGTAGGACCCTGGGTCCGTGGGGAACTGGCTTTCACGGGCTGGCGGCCACAGCCCTGGCGGATTTCCTGCCCCGCTGCGACTTTATCCTCACCCTGAGCTGGTGGGTAGAGTATCAGGACCACAGTGTAAATTGAACGTATATCTTTTGTAACTAGAAGAAGAAAATCCCTCTACAGCTCCATGCTAAATACTTAAGGCAGGAAAGCGTCTGATTCCTGCTGTGTGTAGGCAGGTGTCCCTGTGGTGATGGTGGCTAGAAAAACAGAGAAGGAAAGCGTGTGTTTGGTGGGAGACGATGAATAAACCATCTGAATTCCACAGGGACACCTACAGCGACAGGAGTGGAAGCAGCTCCCCGGACTCTGAAATCACCGAGTTGAAGTTTCCGTCAATAAATCACGACTGATGATGACGTAAGTGGTGTTTTTAAGCTGTAGTATTTTTGTTTGTTTTAATGGCAATAATACTAGAATTGCAAGGATATCGCGAGGGTTCAGTGTGGAGAACTTTATCTGCCCAGAATGCAGGTGGTAGGGTCCGTGTGGGCATCAGCCAGGTGAGAGGCCCGTCTGAGTTACAGCGCCCCCGTCCCCCTGCCTCGGGGACCCCAGTGCAGGGCGGAGGGGACACGAGTCATTGGGCAGCTGTCTTGTTACCGATTGCTTCATTCAGGTGCCAGTCTGACCAAATCTGGGGGAACTGGGTTCTCAGACCCTGTTATTTCATGTAGCTGTAAACTTAGAGATCGTGAAGCAGGTGACGGGTATGACAAAGCGGTGTTGGTCACTTTTACAGAAACTCAGGCTTTCGTCAGGAAGTGCTTTAAGATTGATACCTACAACGCTTTTATGTTGACTGCTGCTTATTCTCGAACTCCCTCAGAATCTGAACAGTTACCGGGCCAGCTTTGAACGTTAGTCTTTATGGTGACAGGGTTTGTACGTCTATAAAGTCTGGTAGCCTTGGGCACTGCCGTGAATTATATAAAATATCGTGATAACCGAGTGAACCGTGTCGGCAAAAATCCACATCTTGGTGGTGGGGGTGTCGGAAGGGGGTTGGGGTGGCAGGAACCCGTGGGGTCTGAAGGAACCAGGGCTGTCTCGCGGTCCCATGTTTGGGGGCCCCACCACAGGCGGGCGGCCTCCTGAAGCCTGCGCCCCTCACGTTCACACGCACGGCTGTGCCCCTCCCGCCCTGGACGCTGAGCCACTGGCCCGTGAGAGCGTGAGAGGGTGCTGGTTCCCATTAGCACACATGCACGCGTGCATCGCTCTGCCGGGGGGGCTGGGGGGGGGTGTCTGCTGGTCTGAGAAACTGCGCTATAGACAGCAAGCGTTCACGGTCAGGGGCTGGGTGGCGGGTCAAGTCTGTGGAGACGCTCCCTGCTGCGTCGAGTGGAGGCTCCCCCGCCAGCGGCCTGTGAGGACACCGGGCGCACCGACTGGAGCCCCGGTGTCGGGGTGGAGGAAGAAGCCCCTGAGGTCTGGAAAATGTGTGAGGGTGCGGGAATCCGATGCAGCTTCCGACTCCTCGCGTTAGGTTCCTGCCGCTGGTCCTCACTGAGCCCCTGGTGTAGTTTGCCACGGCAGCCGACGAAATCCTCACTTGTCTACTGGAACATACATCATGTAACTGCTCGCTCTCTGTCTCTCTCTCTCTCTTTCTTTTGTTTAACAGGGATGATTCTTCCAGACAGCCTTCGGACTTGAGAGTTTACAGCTTTGATTTTACACTCAGCTTTTGACACTTCCTTTAAATTATGTTTTTATTAAGATTATTTTATTATGGGGGAAAGGTATTTGGAAGACTCTGTGACTCGCATGTCCCATCCTGGGTATCGGCTCCTACACAGTGCCGCCCCGCGTGGACGCCTGGTGTGGAAACCCCGTGTGGAAGCCCGGTGTGGACGCCCCGTGTGGTCCCCAAAGCTCTTGGCCGAGGAGCGGGTCCCCTGGGCAGGAGCGGATGACGCGCGTGCCGGTGGAGCGCCCATTGGTCACCTCGTTTCTCCAAACTACCTCCAGTCGTGGTGGATCCAGGCGTGTAGCCCGTCGCCTCCCCTTGAATGCCTAGACCGTGGGAAGTGTGTGCCACGCGGACCTAGTGCGTGCGGAGGGACGATTCTGGCGAGTGCTCACGGCGGCCGGTGCTGGGAACCCCTGCTCTGCGGGGCCGCCTGCCGCCCGCTGTGACTGGTACTGTCGTCCAAAGGGAACGGTTAGTTTGGGGTCACGTGGGACAGCAGGTGGCCGGTCTCTCGGAAGCGTGGTTTCCGCATCCCTGTGCTCCGGCCACACTTCTCTTCCTGGGGCTGGGAGATACTCCTTGCATCAAGGGGTTGCTTAAAAAAAAAAAAAAAAGAAAGAAAGAAAGAAAAAAGAACAAAGAATCTTTTGGGGAAACTGCCTCTAAAACCCTCTCATCTACAGACAGCTTTGCTTGAGGGGATTTCTTCCTTCCAGAACGGTGTTATTGCGGTTGAAATGCAATATGGAAAGCTATTTTCTTAACGTGACGTAACAGTAGGCACCGCCGTGTGCTCGTCCTATTCTGGCTAGCCCCCATGTATACTCTAACTTAAGAAATAAATAATGCAGAATGAGCCACGCTTTGTGATGTGCTTGACGTCGCGGCCGGTGGGGAACGTCTGAGTGTGGCAGCCAGACATGTCTTTGTCACCTGAACTCTCAGTACCTGGCTCTCCTCCAGTGGGGCATCCTTTGGTGGACGATCTGATGACACTTCGTTTAAAAACTGAGAGTAGCCATTTTTTTTTTAATGTATGTTTATTTTTGAGAGAGAGAGAGAGCATGACAGAGAAGGGGCAGAGAGAGAGGAAGACACAGAATGTGAAGCAAGCTCCAGGCTCTGAGCTGTCAGCACGGAGCTCGATGGGGGGCTCGAATCTACAAACTGCAAGGTCATTCATGACCTGAGCTGAAGTCAGACATTTAACCGACTGAGCCACCCAGGCGCCTTGAGAAGCCTTTTTTTTTTCTTTTTAACATTCATTTTTGATAGAAATAGCGTGAGCGGGGGAGGGGCAGAGAGAAAGGGAGACACAAAATCCAAAGTAGGCTCCACGCTGTCAGCACAGAGCCCAACGCGGGACTTGAACCCATGAACTGAGAGATCATGACCTGAGCCGAGTCAGATGCTTAACTGACTGAGCCATCCAGGTGCCCAGAGGAGCCTTTCTTTTTTAAAAAACAACATTTTTTAAAACATTTATATGTTGTTTATGGCGGTCCCTCCCTCACGTGTGTGGCCAGGGAGCAGCGGACCCACGACTGTTAGCCAGCAGGACTGCTTTATCCGCAGGGTGGTCTTCCCGCTACCCTGGCCGCTACCACGGCAGCGTCCTGCGAGCTGTGTCCTCCAGAGTGCAATGAGCAATACTGCATCCGTCCTTGTTAGGGACACTGGTGCCCGCCCGCCCCCTCTCTGGCTGCTGAGCTCACCCACTCAGGAGCCGGCTCCTCTCTACAGTCTGAGGCAGAGGCTCAGCCTGGATTGCCCATCAGTGGTCCACAGCCTTTCCTCCCCGACCCTCGAGAAACTGGGTTGGGGAGGCAAATGTCACCATTTAGCCCAGCCCCTCCATCGGGGAGATCCGGAGAAGTGGGCCTCCTTTTCCTTGCACGCTTCCACTCACCCATCACGGCCAAAGCCCAGAAGCTGGTGTTCCCGCCCCCGACCAGGCACGAGCAACCTCGCTGCCTTTGTCTGTCTCCGGTTCTCATGGACCAAAGTAAAATGTGTTCACTCGCAGAGGCCTTCATCCCAGTCTCGGGACTTCGAATGCGGCCGATGGGGTGAATCCTAACCGCGGTCTCCACCTGGTGGTCTCAGCAGACCGTCTAAATCATTTTCGCAATAGCCTTCCCCCAACGGAGGACTCCGACGTGCCCGCTGGTGACAGCAGCGCTCCCCACAACCGCGAGGACTCGGCCGGGTGTGGGGCGGTTTGCAAAGGCCTCACGGCGGGGCGATCTCCCGCCCCTGCATCGGAGAGCACCTCGGCGGACGAGTCGTTGAGTGCTGCCCGCTCGGGTGACCTTCCTAGAGAAGGGACCAGGACTGGCCTTCCGGGGCTTACAAAGCCTGACCCGCCCTGCCACCCTGGCTGTGGCAGTGGGGACCATGCCGGGCTGACGCCGGGACCGGAGGATGGCTTTCCGCACCCAGTGGTGACTGACCGGTGTCCAGAGCTTCTGGGGGAGAAGTTCCTCGGGCGTCCTTCGCTTCAACCCAGGTGGTCCACGCCAGTTCTTAAGTCTGCAGCAGCTCAGCGACATGACTGCGCTTGCCTTGGCAGAAACCGGCTCGTTCCCAGGGAGAGCACGTCTGAGGGTCGTGCTGCCTGGACCAGCATCCAGCACGCGCCCGGCACGTGGAAGGTGCTCAGAAATGGCTCCTCTCCTGACTTCTTGATCAGCACAACCTCTGTGCTGGTTCCCAGTGGCCTCTGGAAACGTGATTCGGGCCCCGGGTTTGGGTGACTGATGAGTGAGAGCGGTTGGGGAGTCATCAGCGCAGAGCCCGACGCGGGGCTCGAACCCACGAACCGGGAGGTCATGACCTGAGCCGAAGTCAGATGCTTAACCGACTGAGCCACCCAGGCGCCCCAAGGGAAGCGTGTTTTGCAGGCCTGCCTGTGAAATGCCGTCTGACAAGATTCCGTGGTTTTCTAGTGGCTCAGACCTAAGTCTAGGCGGCTCCTTGTTTCACCAGCAGATATTTATTTGGCAGCCACTACATGCTCACCATGTCTGAGATTCTGAACTTAACAGCCATGAACAAAACAGATCCAGACCACTGTCCCCCGGAGCATGGATTCTACCGCAGGAGAGGGGACAGCTATAAATAAAAGCTACGGAAAGTGACTGACAAGTGCACTGGGGGAAAAGGTTGGAAGCAGGAAAGGGGGAAGGGGGGTGCTGGGGAAGGAGGTATAATTTGAAGTGGGCTGGGTAGCGAATATCCTTCCCTGTCACTTGAAAGTGGAGCAGAGAGGAAATAGTCCTGCAGCTCTCCGGGGGAGGAGCATTCCGGGGGGGGGGGGGCGGGGAAGCAGCCAGTGCAAAGGCCCTGAAGCAAGTGTGTTCATGAAACAAGCTGGTGGGTGTAGCTGGAACACAGGAGCAAGGGGCAGGAGGGGTTGAGGTCAGATGGGCCAACTTGCGAATTGTATAGACCACTGTTTGGACTTGGCTTCTGATGAAATGGGGAGTTCTTTTGAGTTCTTTGAGCCCGAGCAGGGCATGATCAGACATTAGCTTTCTAGTCTCTGGCTCAGCTGGTGGAGATGACAGGGGAAATGGCCAGAGCAGGAATCCTCGCCAGTGGCTGGAGGGTGCTTGGGATGGAAGTCAGACTCTTCCTGTACAGGTGCTGGGGAGACAGGGCGTGGCTCTCATGACAAGTGCTCCAGCCCCCAGTCCATTTCACTGTCTTATAGATGAAGAAACTGAACAGAGGTAGCAATTTGCCCCAGGGGACCCGGTCTTTAAGGCAAAGCTGGAATGGATTGCAACCATCCAGGCCCCATAGCTCCGTGTGGGAGGAGCCCGGGGCTGGCTCAGCCTCCTGGACAGAGGTGGGCTGGGCGCGGGGCTCAGGGCTCAGCTGCATCCAGCTGGCCGGCCAGATGTCCTCGAAAGAACCATTCTTGCCCCAGGGTGCATGTAATTTATTAAAGAGCTTTGACAGTCACAAGTTCCAGCAAGCCCGGGGTGGTGGCTGCAGGGTGGCCTGTTTGCCCTACAGGCACGGTTACCGAGTGTGCCTGGCCATCTGCAGAAGGGCTTTCCCCGTATGACGCATTCCTTTCTGGCCCCGTCTCGCCACTGGAGTCGCAGACCCCGGGCTGGGCAAAGGGAGCTTCTGAGGAAGTAGGACCGTCCCTCACAGCTCAGCCCTCCGATCGCCCTGGCCAAGTTTTTACCAGTTCTTTCCGGAAGGAAGGTTCCTTGGGGATCGTGTTAAGAGCAGTTTCTCAGCTACACAGACGGGGGTCCGCTCGGGATTGAAGCCCGTGCGTGTGTGGTTGTCGAAGGAGCGAGGATGGTCGCGCTCCCGTCCACCTCTGAACAGCCCAGATGGGTTTTAAAGGGAGGACTTCGGCTCAGACAGGAAATCCTGCATCTGCCAGGGAGAGCTGGCCTGCCGGTGCCCGGCCCTGCTCGCCGACCGAGGCCCTCACAGGACGCAGCAGGTGCGGGAGCCGGGTCCTTGCTGCTTCAGCTGCTGCCGGAGCTGCTCCTTCTCCGCCGTCAGCACCTTCACCCTCTCCTGCAGCGTGCGCAACTCTGCCACCCACTTCTGCGGTGTGTGTGTGGGGGGTGGGGTCACCCCACAAGCAGAGGCCTGAGGTGGTGCCGCCTCGGGTTTGCCCCCTCCACCCAGGGTTGAACTGACGGAGGAAGGCAAGCCCCGGAGGGCCCAGGGGGGGCCTACTCAAGACCACTGGGGACCACATGGCCCTCCCTGCTTGGTGGGAGCCGGGTTCCTGGCCATGCCACCACCCCTGACAAATCAACCCTGGGGGCTGAGGGAAGCCGCTTGGCCTGAGGGGCCTGCCAGCATCCCAGCCCCCGGGGCCGGCCGACTCAAGGGTTGGGTGGGCGCCATCCGGGCATGTCCCTCCCTCTCTCCGCCAGCCCCTTGCTCTCCTCTGCTTTTCTGCCATCTGATGTTTCCCTCTTGAAAAGGCTTTTTCTTAGGACTCTGTCCAGCACTAACTGCCCCCCATTGTAAGGGCCTTCCCCTAAATACAGTATAGTACGGCCCCGTCTTCAGGGTGGTCTTAAAGCTTCTCAATATTCCATCCCCCCACCCGACCCCAGCTCCCCCAGCCCACGCGGTGGAACATGGGGTGTAGCAGGGTTATTTCAGTGCTCCCCCCACCCCCCGTGTACTTGCGGGTGATGGAGCACTGAGGGAAACCCGGTGGCATGGCCAGGACTGCTGGCCTGTCCCCGCCCCAGCCGCTTACCTGCTTGCACCACTCCTGGATGGCGTGGACAGACAGCGGGCCCTGGATGCTCCCGTCCCGCCGCAAGAACACCTCCCCCTGGTCAGTCTCATAGAGCTGCGGCTCGGCCTGGGCCCTGGGGGCGTGCACGCTCAGGCGGATCACCTTGGTAAGGGCGACAGCGACTCTGGTCGCTAATCCCACCTGGCTGGCTCTTCCGGGCTCCTGGGGCAGCCTGGTGGGCGTGGGGGCAAGGGGCACTTCTGGCCTCTCCTTCGGTCACTCTGCCCGGCCCCCCTCCGCCCCCACCCTCTCCCCTCGCCAGCCCTGCTCAGCAGAGCCGAATGGGGCCATCACGCGGGGGCCAGACAGACCCAGGGCTCACCTTGAGGGGCGTGGTGGAGGCGATGGGGCTGACCACGGGGATGAAGGAGAGTGTGTAGGCATCGGGGAAGACCTGGGGCTGGAAACCCTGCAGGATGGAGTCCACCAGCAGGCGCACGCGGTCCTCGTCGCGGTGGCTGCAGGGGACGCCCCGCACCAGGCCGCTGTCCTCGACGCCCACGAACAGGCTGCCGCCCTCGCCGTTGAGGAAGGCGCACGCGTAGCGCCTCAGGTGGTGCTTGAAGGCCAGGCTCAGGTACTCGCCGCCGCCGCGCTTGAACTCCACGCTGCGCGTCTCGCTGCCCAGGAAGGCGCCCTGGAAGAGGCGCTCCTGGCCCGGGACCTCCTGGTGCACGATGGCGCTGTCGGAGCGTGCGCCGCTGGGCCGGTCCTGGGACCTCTGCGGGGCCCGTGCCGGGGGGCTGTTGGCAGGGCTGGGGCTCGAGCTCCGGCTGCTGTCGTCCTCCCGCTGGGGTGAGGGGTGAGAGTAAGGAGCCTCGGGTGACAGGACAAGAGGGACGGGACACACCTCCTTCCGCCTGGGGCCCAGCCCGCTGGGGCATCCTAATGCCCCATCCCAGGCGGAAGGGCCTAACTGCCCACCGTCCTGCAGCCAGTGCTGGAAACCTGCTAAGTCAAGGGTTTGAGCCGCCACTGCTCCTTCCTGCTGGGCTATGGTATGCATGGTGAGGACAAGGAGTTCTCCTTCTCAGGTCGGGAGCCAGAACCCCCGAGGCCAATCTCTTCCCACTTAGGTTGTAGACTGGCCTCTGAGGCTCGGGGCCAAGATCATTCCAACAGATAACCCCCTTCTTGTCTCCCTGAAATGCCTGCCTATCGCTTTCTGGACCACTGATCAGTCCTGAATCTCAACCCTCCTCTGGCCCTCCTGAGACCCCTTCCGTGGTTTCTGTTTTGTTCTCGGGCTCTGTGCATGAGCAGACTCATGGCCACCGGCCTCTTCTGGGCCTCATCACGGCCTCCGTACCTCCCATCCACCCTCCTTGCTGACCCTGGACGCAAGAAGATTCTCACTCCTCCCTTACTGGGTTCTCTGCCGCTGTCCCTGGCTCCTTGCTGCCTCCCAGTCTCCAGCAGGGGCTTCCGGGGCTGGGAGTGCCGTGCGGGCTGGGGCATGGTGGTGAGGGGCACATCCCTACCAGCCCTGCAGTTCCCAAAGGAAACAGTTTCTCAGAAACACGAGAAACTGCCACATAAACATGAAGTCAGGCTCACAGGTCTTGAAATGTCAGTCTCAGAGCTGTTCAGTTCTGCAACCATTTGAACACCACGGAGTTTTCATCCCGAAAGGAAAACCAAGATCACCTGTCTCAGAGTGTCCTGCCACAGCTGCAGTGAGTTGACTGCGCCCTCCCATCCCCCATAAAGGCCCACCTTCCCTCCCTCCCCCTGCTTCGGTCTCGAAGCCCTTCCTGGCCCCTGCCCTCTGGCCCAGCTTTCTTCCTTAGCTCCCCAGCAGCCTTCAACCTGAGCTCCAGCGGCACCAAAAGGCTTGCCCTTCTGCAAATGCAACATCCCCCATCACCGTGTCCCCTGCCTAGAACGACCTTGCGCTCCCCGAGTCCCAGCTTAGACTTCAGCCCTTCTGTGAACCTGTCCCCACAGCTCTGTGTCCTCTCACGGCTCCAGGCTGCCGAAGCGCTGTAACTGGCTCTGTCTGGCTCTGCTCAAAGATGAGGGCTCTTTAAGGCAGGGCCGAGCCTTTGCTTTCTGCTGTGCTGCCTGGCCTGGAGCGGGCACTGATGTTGGCCAGCCAAGTGGATGAGGTGGGCCAAGGAGAAAACCCTGAAGGCCCGGGCTGGCCCAGACCCAGAGGATGGAATACAGAAGGGCCCAGGGAGCAGTCCCCACACTTTGGCCCTTCTCCAAACGCTTCCAGGCTGGAGGCAAACTGTGAAGGTCAGGGAGCCTCCCAGGATTCAGCAGGCAGTGCCAGCCTCAGGCTATGCTCATTTGAGTAGCAGCCAGCAGGTTTGCAGATCTGCCCCTGGCTCCTCAAAGACGCACCTCCACCCCTGCCCAGGCTTCTCCCCGCCCCCGGGTGAGGCTCTGGGACTTGCAGGCTTGGTGGCTCCAGAAGCGCCCCCTTTACCTCTCTGCCGCGCGGGGGCCCTCGGCCGTCACCCAACACCAGCTCCTTCCCGCGGGCCACCAGCTCCTTGAGGATCTGGTGCTCCTCCACGGCCATCTGCAGGCGCCAGGGGAGGGAGGCCAGGCTGTCCCTGTGGGTGGTCACCTGCACCAGTGCGTAGGCCTTCCGTGGTCGCCTCACCACCTCGATGTGCTCCCGTGCCACCGGCAGCCCCAGCCGTTCCAGGGCGTCTCGCAGCAGGCAGGTGAGCACAGGCACTGAGAACTGGGGGTTCAGGTGGCCCACGTAGAGAATGTGCGTGCTGGGCGTCACCTGCAGGCCTGAGTCCTCAGGCAGGGACTCTTCCCCGGGGACCTCTTGCAGGGGTGGCGTGCCCAAGAGCTCCATGAGGGGCTCCTGCACCTGCGTTTGCGGTGATCTCTTCCTGGGCGGGGGGGGGGGGTCCCTGGAGAGGTCTCCCTCAGAAGGGCTTCCGGGATTCCTTACTGCTGGCTGTTCTTCCCAGGGCCTCCCAGGGGACTCAGGGGGTGCAGAGGCTCCTGGGAGGTTCACAGATTGGCAGGGGCTGGGCAGAGCCAGAGGGAGGGAGGGAGGGCAGAGGGCCAGCCGGAAGGGGCCTGCCACCCACCCAAGCCCAAGGCCTAGGACAGGAAAGAAGGGAGTCAGCCAGGGCTGAGGCAGACAGCAGAGCATGGGGGCCTGCCCCTCCATTCTACAGGAGGGAAGACCGAGGGGATATGCCCAAAGAGGGGCCGAGGGGACCAGAACTCAGGTCTTTGAGGGCCCCACCACAACCCTTCGTGGGCCCCAGACGTCCTGTCTTTCCTCTCCAGTCCACAGGCTGGAGGCCTCCCAGGGTTTCCTGCCCCCCAGGGGTCCCTGCTGCCTCCAGGCCCCAGGGAAACCTTTTCAAGGGGCCTCTGGAGAGGAAGCTTTAACCCGGGGCTTGGATGACCAGCAGCAGCCACACCGAAGCTTCTTGCCCCGTCTGAGCCTGGTGTGAGCCCAGCAGAGGCTCTGAAACAGGGCTGGGCCAGAGGGTTTTTAGAGCAGGGGACACTGATGAAAGCTTTGGCCCCTCCCCAGAAAAACGGCCTTCCAGTTTGAGGAGGCTCACGGCCCTTCTTAAGAACTCCCGGTCTAAGACCGAATCCTCTGATTTGGGTCCCGAGAGCAGAAGTGAGGAGGGGCAGAGCTGGCGCCCTTAAGGACGCCCGCTCCCGCAGGGCCAGGGGCCTCATGCCCGAGCTGTGCACAGACAGAACCCACAGGAGCCCTCCACTCACCCCCACACACCCGGCCTCCGTTCTGGGCGGCAGCTACCACCCGCCTGCATCTTTTCAGATTGAATTCTTGAGACAGTCAGGCCTGGCGACCAGCACGGCTGGGGTGGGGGCATTCAGGGCAAACAGGAACAGGAGGAAAAGGGAGGCCTATGACCCTCATGTCCTGAGGGTTCCTGGTGGAGCGTGGGGGGTGCCCGCCCTCAGCTCCCACAGACTCCTGACCCCTGGCCAGCAGCTCCCTGGTTTGGGGGGGATCTTGGGGGCTCCTCGGCGGGCAGGGAGAACAGGGGCTGCAGGAAGTGGGCGGGGCCTGCACAGCCACCTCTGTGATCTCACAGGAGTCAACAATGACTTCCTGCCGGCCTCAGGCCCCCGGGTTGGGAAGTCAATCAGGAAAACTCCTCCCCCCCGTTCCAGACCCCCAAGGTAGTGAACACACACTATGGCTGGGCTGTGTGGCTCCTTCTGGGCAGCTCCCAGAGTCCAGGGGCTGAGAACGTACTTCCTCCTTCTGTAATGTCTCTCCTGTCCCTGCCCCAAACCGTGACCGCGCAGGTCCTCCGGTGCCACGAGTCCCCATCTTCCCCTTCGTGACCAATCCCAGGCTCCGCTGAGCACTGATGACCCAGCTACTCCCAAGACGGATCTGAGCACACACCGCTGGGCCCAGGGCTGCCCCGGACCCCAGGCCCCCTGCTCCACGCCAGAGACGGAGGTTGCTGTCCGGCCGGAGCCCTGAAAAATAGGTCAAGATTTGCCACTTCTTTTCAAGGACAGGGTTGTCACCTACTGTTTGACAGGGGCCAAGACATGGGTGATACACAGCCTTTATTAAAAGCAGAAATCTGTTCTGGGGCGGGGGTTTTGGTAAATGCTTTCATTATGCAGATGTAGGTAGCTCATTCCCACGCGGCTTCTGGAAGTCCTGAGTTGGAGGGGTGGTGAGTGTGGAGGCAGATGCTCCAGACTGGGGAGGCTGGGGGCAGCGGGGTGCTTCCCTTCTCTGAGCAGCCGTTCTGGAGATGCTAATGGAGTTTTGTTTCCCTCGGGGACGCTGAGGCAGAGGCTTGGCTGGGGAAGCCCAGAGAGGAGACCGAGGCGGTCAGGCGCAGCGTGAGGCTGGAAGAGCCTGGCAGGTGCCCTCCCCGTGCCCACCCCGGCATGACGGCTGGGAGCTCCCCATGCCCCCCCTCCTCTCTTTCAGGCCTGTCGAGACTCTGCCAACATGAGCTGCTCTCACGGCAACCACGCAGCAGGGGCTGTAGCTGCCGAAGAAGAAGGCTACGTGGGGAGAGGCGCCCTGACAGACGGAACATGTGAACATGTGAACCAGAGGACGTGACTCACTTCTCCAGGGGCCTTGCTATCAGGCAGCCTTTTGCGTGAGGTTTTCCACGCTGATCTGCGTGCCCAAGCTCTCCCCACTCTTACTGGGGGTCTCTTTAAACACCTGCATTACTAATTTCCCTGGGATCTTTAACCACCTTACGTGAAATGAACATCCGTTCCATTTCCTTTTGGGGGGGGGCGGTAAAAACTGTCATTGTAAGCACTGAATACATTTACAAAGTGATGTCTTAAATACTGAAATGTGCTGCAATATCACTGGGTTACAGCATCAGGCTTTCTAACAGTACTGATGGCACTTTGCAGGTGGCCCGGCCGGTGGCAGACACAGGCCCGGTGTTAGGGATAAGCAGCCCCTTGTAGTCCCCTCACTGGATGTCTGTGGCCTTATTGACAAACCCTACTTTGCACTAGAGGGAAAAAACTCTTGAATCTAAGATTAAGAATGTGAGGTGGACCCAAAGATGAGGGGGAGAGGGAAGCTATGGATAAGGTTCTTCCCGTGTTATCTGGAGAGTGTCCACTTGGTGGCCCCACACGGCCACGATCCCCGAAACCACATCAACAACGGGTGTCTGCGCTGACTGCCCAGCGAGGCCAGCCAAGGAGCAGAGGGGCAGGGGCAGAGGCCAGAACTGAGCTCAGCCATCATGTGGGAGAGGACAGGATGTCCGGAGAGCAAACTCGGGAGCTCGGGGGAGAAGTGGTATGGACCCAGCCTTTGCCATCTGGGCCCCACGGCGGCGCTCCAGCCCATCTGGAACCTTCCCCTTGCGTGTGGGCATCTGCCTGCTGATTCCCGCCCACCTCTGGCAGGGTCCAGCCCCAGCTACCCACAGGTGTCTTGGGTCCGGTGTCTTTACACTGGGACTTGTCAGCTGTGGGTCGCTGGAAGCACCTTTGGTGCTTTGGTGTCACAGGCCCGGCACAGATGCACAGTGTGTGACACGTGGCTGTCGTGGTCCCTGGTCTAGAGGTTTCCAGCTGTGGAGCTTCCTGATAAAATGAGGTGACTTAGGGCAAGGAGGCTGCCAAAAGCTGAGGGACGATGAGGGGAGGGGTGTCTGGGCTCTCCGACACCCAAGAATGTTCTCCAAGGTTTTAGCGTTAGATGCAGGGAGGAGGGGGGAGTCACCTTACGGCTCTTCCTGAGGAGGGATCATGGCATCGGTGTGAGGGTAGAAACAGTGTCCACTCGGACGACCAGAGCCACAGCCCAGAGATCTCAGGTTGTTTCACAAAGATGTCACCGAGGGATGCTGCGGAGGCTCCTGCTCAGGACTAACGGCCTGACAACGTGAAGGTGACAGGGACCGTGTGGCCAGCAGCAGGGAGGGGCCACAGGTGGGGAGGGGGCAGACAGTTCCTGAAACCATTCAGCCCTCAGTAGAGCCTGGACTCTTCCATCATCTCCTGAAGC
This sequence comes from Panthera leo, assembly GCF_018350215.1. Classification (NCBI taxonomy): domain Eukaryota; kingdom Metazoa; phylum Chordata; class Mammalia; order Carnivora; family Felidae; genus Panthera; species Panthera leo. The sequence continues at coordinate 31,661,416 of NC_056686.1, forward strand.
ACATGAACCTCCTGCTGTTCCTCAGCACCGGAGTCAACGCCCTCTCCTTGTGGTGGTGAGTGTGGCACGTGAAGCTGGTGCCGGGGGGCCTGTGACCCCCCCCCCCCAGTCCCAGATGTGTTCCCATTTTGTGGGCAGCTGGACTACTGGGGGTTCATGGAGTGGTCTCGCCTGCCCGGCAGGTGTTTGGGGATGCCAGAGGCCACTTCAGCTTCTCCGCAGGACTCTGGGTCACTATCAGAAGGCTTGGCTTTGGGGGGCACCAGGGTGGCTCAGTCGGTTAAAGCAGCCGACTTTGGCTCCGGTCACGATCTCACGGTTGGTGGGTTTGAGCCCCGCATCTGCTGTCAGTGCAGAGCCTGCTTTGGATCCTTTGTCTCTCTCAGTCCCTCCCCTGCTCTCTCTCTCTCAAAAATAAATAATATTAAAAAAAAAAAAAAGGGGCGCCTGGGTGGCTTGGTCGGTTAAGCGTCCGACTTCGGCTCAGGTCATGATCTCACGGTCCGTGAGTTCAAGCCCCGCGTCGGGCTCTGTGCTGACAGCTCAGAGCCTGGAGCCTGTTTCAGATTCTGTGTCTCCCTCTCTCTCTGCTCCTCCCCTGTTCATGCTCTGTCTCTCTCTGTCTCAAAAATAAATAAATGTCAAAAAAAAAAAATTAAAAAAAAAAAAAAAAAAAAAGGCTTGGCTTTGAGAAACAACTTCAAAAGTCTTTTTTGCAGTCCTGACCCCAGAAGTTAGGGCAGTAGAGCGAAGGGGTAACCATCTTCTCGCCTCCTACAGAATCTGACACACGGGTACCTTTCTAGTTCTGTTCCTCGGGAAGCCGGATGAAAGGGGAATGTCAGCTGTCTCAAGGCAACGTCGCTCATGGCAGGAACGGACCGTAACTGTAAATTATCTGGACCAGCCGCTTTGGGCCTCCTCAGTGCCGTGACTCAATGGGGCACGTCCCTTGTAGGGACCCGGAAGTGATGCCTGTGGAGTAGCTGTGCCGAACTGGGGAGCTCTTGCTCCCTCGGGGCGTGATGCTAAGCCAAGGCGAACCCCACGGCTCCCCGATGTGCCCCATCCTCTTGCCACCTGGGCTGTCACCTGGATGATGGCGGGCCCCGCCAGGACTACCCCACCGAGGAGGACTGCTTCATGCTGTCCTGCGGGCGGGTGATGGTGCCTGACAGCCTTCAAGGTGGGTCTTGACTCTGAATGATCAGCAGGATCCGAGACGGTGGCCCCAAGAGGGTGTGACAGGCACCCCTAATTAGCTGTGGAGTTTGGGCCGAGTAGCTCTCTCCAAGCTTCAGTTTCGCACTTGCAGATGGGAGGAACACGGTCGTTCTGGAGGGTTGTAGGGAGGTTGAAGTGAGATGCAGGACATAAACCACTCGGCACAAGTGTGTCAGCACAAGCGTACGTTCTTGGAGACTGGGGGGCAAGTGGGGTGGACGCCGATTCGCTCCGTAAGGTGCAACCCCGCGGTGTGCTTGGCTTGTCTACATGTGCTGGCGTTACCTTCAGTCCCCGTGTCTCGTGGGGAAGGGGCACACCGCTAAGTTCGTTGTGGGGGTTCAGTGAGGCCCTATTTGGCAGTGAATGAACACAGCTTACCACCCCGGTGCCCAGGAGCCTGTGGAGAACGGTCCTGTTCTGGTTCGGCGGCCCTGGCCGTGACGGCATCCCAGGGACCACGGTTAGAACCCACAGGAGCCAAGTGGAAGACAGGTTACAAGTCAGTCACCACGTCTGAACCAGCCATGGTGAGCGCTGGGAGGGCCCTCTGGTCTCATCTGAAACCCTCATACCACCCGGGCCCAAAGAAGTGAAGTGACCCGCCCAAAGCGTCACAATAAAGAGACTGGCTAGAACCTCAGCCTTGGCCTCGGCGTCAGATTACTTGGCTTCAAACGACTGCTTTGGCGCTTCCTCGCCGTGAGCTAAGCGTGCGTTTCCTGATCTGTAAAATGGGTTTGCCGTGAAGATTTAACGAGACGATTCTAATTCCTGTGGAGTAGTTCCCGGGGCCCTCGGTGACGTAAGAGTGTGAGGTTTTCCTGCATGGCGCTGCTGCCCCCTCCTGTGACCCCCATAGAAACGGGGTCCCACGTCGGCACAACGGGTACCATGCCAGCTCGCTGGCCCGCACATCTCCTCGCCCCACGACGAGGAGGAGGGGGACGAACCCGGCCATGGAGGCTCTTGGAGCTGTTGACCCAAACACGGCTCTTCCCCCTGGGCTCCGCGTAGCTGCCTCGTTCCCTGCTGTCTAGCCACACCAGAGTGGAGCCCTCTGAGGGCAGAGAACGGACTCCACACCGCCTTCCCAGTGGGCATCTGGCAGGCGGCCTGCTCTTCAGGGACTGCTGGGGTCGGGAGAACTCTTGGGGATCACCTTGTCTACATGCCTCACTTAAGGATGAGGGAGCCAGGACCAAGAACGGCGAGTGCTCCGCCATTGGAGGTGCAGTGTGCCGCCGACTGATTAAAACCACACAGGCATCTATATTGGTTTTTATTTATAAACAAATTGACATAAAAGAAGTCCAGATGGCAGCGGGCGCAGCTGACCTGCTCACAAAGGAAGCATCTGGATAATGGAGAGGGGACAACCAGACTCCAGCCGGGAGACCCTTCCCTCCCATCTGCCTTACGGGCTTTGTGGCCTAAAATCCGGGGGCCTGACCTTCTTCGGCAGCAGTTCTGGCCAGGGCAGGGAGCTGTGTGGGGGAGGGTGTGGGCGGGGGACTCCCATTCCCACAGACGAGGCCTGGGGCTGCAGAGGGCCCCTGGAGGCGGAGGGGAAGGTGGCAGACACTCTCTTCTCCCCAAGCTGAGGGGTACACGGTCAAGGCCTGAGGGATCTGTCCACCCCACAGAGCAAGCGCTCCAGGGTGATGTGGTCTGAGAAAGAGCCCATGCCTCTCTGGGACCGGGGCGGGGCAGTCTCTCACTTCCTGAAACCCGGTGTCTGGAGCGGGAGGAGTATGAACCGGAGGGCTTGCCCGAGTGCCAGAAACAATAAATTAACAATAAGAAAAGATCTTTTTTTAAAAAAGGTAGAGGTTTGCACCATGAGTTTGGAGTCTGGAGCTCTTGTGAGGAGGTGGCGGGAGCTGTGGGGCAATGGGGTGCCACACCAGGCCCGGCAGGTGGCAGGGGAACTGGGCACGAGTGTCAATTCAGGGCCCCGTCTTCTGGGGCCTCAGAGGTCAGCCCCTTCCTCCATCACCCGGAAGGTGTTCAGTCTAAACGCCCGCTGAAAGGCCAGCGGGCTTGAGAAATAAATACAGAGGGGCCTCAGAGCCGAGGCAGGGCTGAGGGCAAGAGCAGCGCCAGCCCTGGGCCCCGCACTTCCCCCTCCTCAGTCCTTCATGGAAGGACGTATCATGGCAGGAGGGGGAGCAGTGGTGGCTCCACACAGCCTCCTGGAGTCCTGAGGCGGCCCTGAGCCCCACTGAGGCGCCCGGAGCAGACTGTTGGCCCTCCTTCCGGGGAGAAGAATGTCGATCCCTTCCGGAGGACCCCGCAGTTGTCTGGGCGGTGTCTCCCGGTTCAGAACTTGCCCTGCTTCAGCCGGTCAATGTGGAAGGAGAGCTTGAGCGCGGGCCCCAGCTTCAGCCCCATGTACTTCATCATCATGTCGCTGCGCAGCAGAAGCAGGGCCTTGCCATCGATCTCCTGGCGGGGGTGGGGGGAGGCACCATCAGAGGCCTGGTGGGTCTGACCACCCGGGTTCTGATGAAAGCCACCCGGGCACGCGGGGCCCAGTGAGCACGCTGTGCCGCTAAAGCCTACCTGTTCCCACAGCTTCTGCTGCCGGCCCCACATCTGCTACTGAGCCCAGCAGGTGCGCTCTTCACAGGAGCTCGTGCTGGCTTCCTTTCCCTGCTGCCTGAGGGGTTTCCCCACCCTCGCAGCTGCTGACGGCCCGGCCCGGGTAGGTTCCATGTCTCCCAGTAAGCCTCCCCCAACCTGTGCTCGTCCCCTCTCCCAGACTGGTTTTATACTGGCCCTAGACTGTCACTCCATGAGTCATCTTCCTTCCTGAGCAGCAGGGGCCCCTCTGTGCGAGCTAGACCCAGAGCAGGCACTTGCTGAGCCACCGCGAGACCTTCAGGCCGGACCTAAGAGCAGCCCCAGACCCAATGGCATGAAAGATTGGAATGATTGATGAAAGGGAGCGCATCTGTTCTGAGCACCCAATGGGTAGAACAGCACCCAGCAGCAGGGGTTGCTGGGAAACGGGTTTGTGCCCAAATCAGGAGTATGGTCACCGCAGGAGAGTCAGGAGCGGTGCTTGGCTACACAGCCAAATGGTCACTTGAAGAGATGGTGGCGGTTCCCAGAGGAACAAGGACATGATGGGGGCTGATGAGGTTGGAGAGTAGGGGCCAGGTGGCAGAGGACTCTAACCTGGGCTGAGGCCCCCGATTCTCAGGCCAAGGCAGGCAGATGGGAGAGCACACACGTCTAGGAAAAGAGGAGAGTCCTTTCCCCAGGCCTGAGCCCACAGGCCATGCACCCAGCAGGAACGTGGCTGAGTCAGACCTACACTGCAGGAGGGGGCTGAGCTCAGTGCCCGACAAGGGCGGCTGGAGACCTGAGATATCGTCTCTGTTTTCATGGTGTCTCCCGTGCTTAGTCTCGAGGGGCCTTTAAGAGTCTACAAATTGCCAAAGCAAGACTCCCAGTGGACACAGGAGAGGTCAGGCGGGGGCACCTACGTGTTTGCGAAAGAGGTCAGCGTGGGGTCCAAGCTGGGGATCAGCTTCCCGGACAAACTGCATCACGTCCTCTACTGTCCACGAGGAGGGGTCCCGGCCACTCAGTCGAGAGGCATCCCGGCTTTCCAGGTATCGGTCCGACCCTGCAGGACAGGAGGGCACCTGCCATAACGGGTGGGGACTGGTTTGTAACGCATCCCCACTCTCCTTGGCACGTCCCGATGGCCCTGTGGGTGAGGCTCACGTTAGTGCCAGAGCAGAGCAGAGCAACTGGAGGTGGCTGAGGGAGGGAAGGGTTCTTCCACAAAGGGATGAGGATCTGAGACTCTTCTTAAGTCAAATCTTTGTTCTTTAAGAGTAGATCTGATTTTGGAAAGGGCCAGAAGAAATTTTACATTAAGGCTGTGGTTCAGCCTGGACCAAAGTCAGCGGGAACAATGAGTGAGGGGATTACTTGGGCTCACTGGGGGTCTGGTGGGTAAGGCTGCTTTTACCTTGGCTCTGGGGACCACTTCTAGATAGACTTTGGCAGATGGGCAAGATTAGAGCCAAATCTAATTTGGGGTCTAGGGAGAAAAAAAGTGGTGGAAAATACTCTGTGCCTCTTCCAAGGCCTGGAGAATAGCTAGCCTTGCTACAGCCTAACAGTGCAGAGGCAGAAAATAGTCTTGCCTTGGCTGCTAGGAATCTCAGTTAATTTAGTGTACTGCTTAGAGCTTTTATCTCTACCTTGGCTCAAATACAGTTCCTCCCATTTCCCCCGTGGGATCTGGACTCTCTGAAATCTGAACTCCTTACCATGCATGGTCTAGAAAGTACTGCAGCATCTGGCCCTTTCTGCCTCTGACTGCATCTCAACCCCCTAACCCCACCCCTTCCTTGTCACGCTCCAGACACACTAGCTTGCTTTCTGCTTCTCGAATAGGCTATGCCTTTATTCTTTGACCTGTAATTTCCTCGGTCCGGAATGTGCTTTTCCCAGGACTTTGCATACCTGATTCCTTCTCAATATTTGGGTCTTATCTCAAACATCAATTCCTCACAGACCTTCACCGACCTTCTAGCAAAAACATTCCATTCCCCACACAGCCACTATCAATCCAATTATCTCCTTTTCCTTCAGCACGTATCACTACCTAAAATATTTTCATGTATTTATGTTTACTGTCTGTCTTCTCCTATTTTCTGCCCTATTTCTTTGTGATATTGTGACTTTTAATAAGAAAAACACACATATTTGGTCTTTGTCCTGTTCCCTGGCAAGAACTCCTAAAATTCTTGGAATTTCCTAAATGGTGAGAGAAAGAAAGGTGCCTTTTGTTATTCACAACAAGCCCTTTCTAGCCACACCTGAGCATGTTCCTGAGGTCACTTCTGGAAAGTCCCTAAAGGATGGGGGTTGCCTGCCAACCTCCCTGGGGAGGAGAGTGGCCAATGACTTAACTGATTGTGCCTGTGTAATCAAGGTTCTGTAAAAACCCCAAACGATGGGGTTCGGAGGGCAAGAACCCCTGGTTGGTGGACACATGGAGGTGTGGGGAGAGCTGTGTGTCTGGAGAGGGCATGGAAGCTGGTGCCCCCTCCCACATGCCTCGCCCTGGGCAGCTCTGCCATCTGGCTGTTCCTGAGTTGTCTCTGGTTACAGAAAGCTGGTAACCTAGTAAGTTTTCATGAGTGAACCCAAGGAGGTGACTGTGGGAACCCTTGATTTAGTCGGCCAGTCAGAAGCACGGGTGACATCCCGGACCTTCGACTGGCCTCTGGTGGCGTGGGGCAGGGGGCTTGTGGGACCGAACCCTTAGCCGATGGGATCTGATGCTCTCTTCACACAGTGTCAGAGTTGAGTTAAATTGTAGGACACCCAGGTGGTGTGGCACAATTGTTTGGTGTGGGGAGAGCTGCACGTGTGGTGTCAGGGGTGAAGTCATGTTAAATGGAGTACTGGGCGTAAGGGAGACAGACACACGGTGGTTTCCTTTCACAGTCTCCAGGACATAAAAGAGGGCCTGGGCAGCCATAGTGGACGCTCAGATAGGTTTGTTAAATGAACGAATGACCCTACATAATAGTTACTTGTGTATTTTTCTGGCTCCCCCACCAGGCTGTCTTGAGGCAGGGACCTTGCCTTGTTCACGTCTGTATCCTCACCACTCAGGAGATGCCTGTCACACAGCTGAGAGGCGAGCTGAAACCCACCTAGGAGAGCAGAAGGCTGTACTTGTCAACTGTCTCTTGCAAAGGCTAAAAATCTCCTCCATTTCCCTTCACTCTGGGTGGGTCCCAGGTCTAAAAGTCAAAGCACATTTGGCTTGGCCCAGCCCCTGCTCCCTGGGGAAGAGACTCCGGGCAGTTACATCTCCAACTCGTAGCTGGGCACTGACCAGATGAGGGGAGAAGTGTGCCAGGGCAAGCAGGGTGACGATCGCCACAGAAATTCCGATGGCTTTTTAGAGGCGGTGGTAGACAGGAAGTTGGAGAGGGCTCTGAGCCAGCCACCTCTCCCTGCCCTGACAGTGCACTGTGACACTGACCGAGAGACCGGCTGCAGAGATTACGGACAGCAGAGAGAAGATATACTCATGGACGTGTCCCTGGACCATCTCGGCCAATTCCTTGACCTAGGGGAGCTAAGAACCAAACACACACACAATGACATTATACACATATAAACATAAACGCACGCACATATTCACACAGCTGATGCTACTACGTATTTCTGAGTTTGTCTGGCAGCCTCCTCCTGTTCCAACATACCCCAGGAGGACAAGTGGCAGGAAGTTGCTAATTTATATGGTGGTCGGGAGAGACAGCTCTGAAATGATGACACCTGAGCACAGACCGTGAGGCAGAAGGGTGACTGGCATGTTTACGGTGAAGCCGGGAGTCCTGTGGGCCAGAGCCGAGAGAATGAGGAGAGAGTGGTAGGAGATAACCTCTGAGAGGTAGTGTGTGTGATGGGCTGGGGGGCATGGTGGTGCACATAACAGGACCTCGATGCCACAGAAAAAACCATTGGCTTTTCTGAGCGAAGTAGGTCGGTTTTGAGCAGAGGAGTGACTGGAACCAACTTACAGTGGAAAGGATCGCTCTCAGAGCCCGTGTGAATAGACTTAGGCTTCGGGGGAGGGCAGAAGGGAGACCAGTCCAAGCAAGAGACGACTGTGGCGTGCAGCAGGTGGTAGTGGTGGATGTCGGGAAGAGTGAACAGTAGGAAGAACCCCCACCACCCACCACTGTCAGCTCATCTGACCCTTAAAACAGCCCTTGAGGGAAGCAGCATCATCTTCCGTTTAGAGATGAGGGAGCTGAGGCCCGGAGAAGTGAAGTGACTTTCCCAAGACCACACAGCTAGGAAGAAGACAAGTCAGTGCCCTGGATCTGTCTTCTGTCCCCATTTCTGCACACAGACTACAGCGGGATTCTCTCCCACTGCCCGATGAGAGCTGGTGGTTACCCCTCAAGGAAGGCAGAGGGTCTCAGTCTGAGAATGACTAAGGCAGGTGAAGCACATCTAAGGCAGGTGGCCAGACTAGCAAACCGATGCCTACTCATCCTCGGTTAGTGAAATAAGAGGGGACAGACTCAACATGTGAATTCTTCGGGACAAAGAGTTCTAGTGCCAAATGGAATCCTTCATAGCCGTATGAGGTTCTACAGGGTCACAAGAGATTTAGACCATGACCGGGCCAACAGGCTCACACGCATTCCAAAGGAAGAGAGGAGGTGCCCGGAGACAAGAGTGACATCTCAGGCCGGTGGCGCATGGGGCAGCCATCAAGCAGCACTCCCAACAGAGAGGGCCTCGGGAGGGAGGACGGTGACGGAATCCCTTCACACCTGGGGGGTGATTAAGCTTCCCAAGTGATCCCTTATCCCCGCTTCCATCTGATCCTTGTCACACTCCTGTGAAAAGACCAGGTCCATATCACCATGTCCAGTGCACAAAAGAGGGGTGTGGAGACCTGAGAGGTGAGACGACTCCCCCAAGACTCAAGGCGGGAAATCAGCTGGCGGCTCTGCCTGGACTTTAGCGCTGCCCATGCCCCGCACCGCCTTGCTGGGTGATGGCCTGGCTTCTTCCCCCCACTCGGTCTCCCTAAAACTCTCTCTCCTGAGGCCGCCTCTCTCCACGGCAGGCAGGCCCTGTCACTGGAATCTTCTTATTGTTCCACACGCCGGGGGCTGGGAGTGTGGAGGTGGCACTTCCCCGTCTCTCCATGGCCACTTTTAGGCCTTTCTCCTATGAAAGCTCATGTTCATCAGAGGCCAGATATGTGCCCAGCCACCTGCTCGTCCTGTTCACTGTCACCTACAGACCTCTGGGCTTCTACCCCTTGTGAGATGGAGACTGCTCGGTATGTCGGTCACAGCCTCCTGCTCCAGCCGGTTCCTGTCCTCATCCTCAGAGGCACTCAGTCACCCACCTGGCCTCCAGTGACCTTCACCTCCACTCTGCTTCAAATACCTCCCGCCAAGGCCACTGCCTGCTTCCTGCCATCACTTGGAACAAATCCACTTCAGAAACGTAAACATCCCTTTCTCTGACCCCAACCTCCCATGTCTGTAACTGTCCTGGACTTCAGTCCACTAAACCCATTACGTCACAGAGACGTTTAGCCCAGCAGACTCACAATTCCCCATCCTTCAGCCTTGTCCCAGCCTTGCTTCTTCTTCCCTACCTGGCCCGGTCCGGTGCTGATGGTCTAAATGGCTGTCCCTCCAGCTCCCCCACTCCCTGGCCCTCTTGCCCTTCTACCTCAACGTGAAACTTTCATCCGCAGACAGTCTTTTCTCATTCCCACATCTAGGTTTCTAAGACCACAGAAGAAAACCACATCTCTGGCAAAATGGCAGACTAGTCTCCAAGCACAGCTGGGCCTTCAGTGTTTCCCAAAAGCCAGTCCCTTCTCCTTGCTCCATTTCCCCCTGTCTGCTCTTGACCAGTCCAGTCTGGGAGCTCCCCTAAGCCCTTCTCTACTCGCCCTCTCCCCATTCACTCATGGCCACCATCAATCTTTCCTCCAGTCTCAAAGAACAAGGCTTAAGGCCAACCCATTTTTCTATGCCCTGGGTCCCTAACCCTTCCCACCGCACCACACCCACAGCCTTACTCTCTTCTCTTTCCTATATTCTTCATTTCTTCTTGGAAGGCACAACTTGTCTGCTGATAAACACATCCAGGGCGCTCCCACTCTTGAAGACCTTTTGTAGGTCACCATTTTTCTTTTTCTTAAGCCCTCTTTAGTACCTCACCATGCTATCTGCCCTCATCGCCCTCCACAACCTCTGAGGCTGCTCTTGCTAAGGTCGTCAATTACCCACTAATCACCACCTCCGACAGATAGTTGCCAAATCTTTGTTGTGGCGCCCTCTCTTTGAAATGCTCTCTGTAATCCTGGCCACTGCAACATCAGATTTGGTTTTTCCTCGCATTTGACTACTTCTTTGTCGTCTCCTGGGATCTTCTTCCTGCTCCCACCTCCTGAACTTTGTTGGTCCCCAGGACTCCACCTTTGGTCAATTGTTCTTTTCATTCTACCCACACACTCCTGGGAAGTGGCTGGCATTCATCCTACAGCTTCAACTACCATCTGCATGCCGATGACGCCCCAACATTTATCTTCAGTTCAGTTGTCTTCCCTGAGAATCAGACCTGCAGAGCCACTGCCTGGTGGATGCCACCTAGATGACCTGTGGGCTCCCTCCCTGTCTTTCTACGGCTGGTCCCCTCTCTCACTGAATGGCACCCTGCCACCCCATCTAGAAACCAAGGAGACATTCCTCCTCCCTTCTTTCTCACTATCCTCAAATCTGACTGTATCTACCTCGTGAATGGTTTTTTAACCCATTTGCTCTTCTATAAACTATCTACCACTTTTCTAATCCAGGCCTTTATCTGTTCTGGTTTGGCCCACTCCCCAACCTCCTAAGTGGCCTCTCTAGTCTGTCCTTCCTCAAATGTGTCCTCAACACAGTAGTACGTGATCTGTTGAAAACACAAGACTCTTTAGGTCTCGCCTCTAATTAAAAGCCTTCGGCAGCTTCACACTGCCTGCAGGATCCACTCCAGACTCCATCATGCTCCACAGCTTTGGGTCCTCTGCGAAGCAGCCCCCTGACCTTTCCAGGCTTTTCTGTTTCAAGTACCCCTCTGTCCTTTTTCCGCTATGCTCTCTTCCTGGAAAGCTCTCCCTCCCCTACTACTCCTGATCTCACCACTCACAGCTTCGAAGTCTCAGACAGGGTGGTGTCACCTTCTCAAGGAAGCTTCCCCTAGGAGCGCCTGGGTGGCTCAGTCGGTTAAGTGTCCGACTTCGGCTCAGGTCATGATCTCCTGGCTTGTGAGTTTGAGCCCCACGTCGGGCTTTGTGCTGACAGCTCAGAGTGTGGAGCCTGCTTCGGATTTTGTATCTCCCTCTCTCTCCCTGCCCCTTCCCTGCTCATGCTGTCTCTCTCTCTCTCTCAAAAATAAATAAACGTTAAAAAAAAAAAAAAATTCAAGGAAGCTTCCCCTGGATACCGAGCTTGGGTTAGGTGTTCTTCTTTCCTGCAGTTTTCATACTATCCAAAGCACATCTCTGTACTCAAGATACGTCTTACAATTGTGTTGAAGTGTTTGTCTCTCCCGGAAGACTGTGAACACTCTGAGGACCAGAAGCGATTGACTTTTGCATCCCCATGCTGAACACAGATGGTCTTCGAATGAATGGCTAATAAATGAATGGGGGTACCTTTCCCTGTCCCTTTGGCTCGAGTCTTTGGCTCTTAGTTTCCACTGTTGTCAAGCCAATCCCAGAGCTCCAGATGCCTCCCTGGTGCCTAGCTAGACACAAATGGTAAGTCTAGACCCCGTCCAACTGCCAGGCAGGGGGCAGCCAGCGCTCAGTGAGGAAGGAAGGGAAGAGCGAGGGCCAGAACTGCAGTCAGCTTACCCCTGGAGCACAGCCTGCGCACAGCCGAGGCAGGACTCAGTGGGAGGCCACAAGATGGAAGCAGAGGCCGGTACCCGTGGGTTCGAAGGTTTTGGGAGCTGCTGACAAGGTTGGTGGGAGTCAAGGCGGAGTCCATGGAGTCTGAGTGTGGTTCCAAGGACCGGGTCAGACTATTCCCCAGGACAAAGCTTTCACCTGGAAAACAGTAAAACCAGAGTTAGAGCAGGAACTAGTCTAGAAGGACTGCCGGGGCGCTGGCCTCCCAGGTACCTGTTTGGATGGAGCAAGAGGCAGCAAGACAGAAAGTTCTAGGCTATCTCAGGAGGCCTGTGTACTAGGCATGGCTCTGGCTCTCACTAGGTGACCTTAGTCAAGCCCAGTGCCATTCTCTGGACTTGTATCTCCTTAGGGACTCTTCCTTTTATATTAGATAGTCTTTGAAGTTTCTTGTGGTCTGGATGTCTTAAGCTTTTTCTGGATAAGGAGAACCTTAAAACAAATAGAACTATTTTAGGAAGAGGCTGCCTCCCTACACACGAGATGCTAGTGCAGGGGACAGGGGTGCTGGAGAAGAGGTATGGTTACTTAGATGAGGACACTTTAAAAGGTGACCCCCTCAACCAGCAAGACATCTCAGAAATGCTCCTCAGTGCCCAACTAACAGCCTGTCTATGAAGGGTCTGCTCCTTGGTTCCCTCCCTCCTTTCATACTTGCCTTGTGGAACAGAACTACCCCAAGGAAGCTGGGCTTATGTGGCGGTGAGAACAGGGCCGTGGAGACCAGAATCTGGATTAGAACTTGGCTCTGGCACTGGGTAGACAAGGTGCTTCTCTCAGAACCGCACTCTCCTCATTTAGAACATGGGAAGCCCCCTTCCTCTGAGGCCCAGCCCTTCAGCTGGGCAACAGCCCCTAATGAGTGCACTCCAGAACCTGAAGCAGGCTCCCTCTCGTGACTGGGCTCTGCCCACACTCAGTCAGTTCCTCAGCCCTGCTCACATCATCTCTGCCTAAAGGAGGAGTGCTGGGTCCTGGGCCACCCCCCACCCCCATCCTTTGTGGCTTTTCTTAGAGGTCGGCTGTTCAGGTAACGCTTGGGATTCACTCAGGCCTGTGATCAACACTACAGTCAAACACACAGTCTGGCACACGATAAGACTTCTATGGCAAGATGGGTCAGGATTTTAGGACTACTTTCTACTACCTGAACTTGCGGGGTAACCGGGGGCTTAGTGTCAAATCCAGCTATTTGCCCTTAATCTCAGGAGTGTGACTGACAAAGCCCTATCCCGGCAATGGTCCCGGAGAGAGAAGTCTCTGGGGACCTGGACTGCAGCCCACCCCTTCAGGCAGACGAGCCTTCAGATTCCTATCTTCCAGGAGAGGGGACCACAGCAGCGTCCCACTTTTGAGACAAGCACAGGACTCCAAGCCAGCAAACAGGAGGCCCGGGTTCTACACCTGGGCTCCTGCCCTCCTCCAGGTATTTGACCCCGTGCAAGCTGTCTGTCCTCTCAGCGCCAGCTTCATCTGTAAAAGGGGGGGGGGGGGGGGAATCCCTCTCTCTCATGCTGAGAACATCAAATGAGAAAATGGAATGAGATGGACTTTACCAAGGTGGGGAGTTATTTTATTTATCCTTCACTCAGAGTTACGGCAAGCCTACGTTCTCTGCAGTAACTCGGGAAGAGGATGAAATCTAGTTTCTGCATGCGCCTTCCGAGCCCTCATTACCTGGCGAAAACTGCGGACAGCGCAACTTGCCTCACCCGAACTAGCGTGTGAAGCGTCATCAGGACAGTATGGGGGGCTCACCAGCTGCTGATGCAAGTCAGCGTCTCTTCCTCTCAGCGATGCTACGAATGGCAGTGGAGGCCTGGAGTCTGAGTTGAGGGGCCTGAACACCGGGACAGGGGCAACGGCACCAGGCCAGGTCATTAAAGCTCTCCTAATGAGAGGCAGTGGACAGATGAAGAATCATGCCTGGGAGGGCCCTGGGAGGGCCTCGTCTACTTAAGGCCGACCAGACGAGGGCCTGGCCGCCTCAGCAAGACAGTGCAGCAAAGAACACTGCAGTGCTCTCAAACTGTGCTCCACAGATCCCCGAGGGCCTCCAGAGGGAGGCCAAGTGAGTAGGCCTCTGGGTCTCACCCCAGGTTCTAGCAAAACAGCTCTGGTTTTAACTTTTATATCCCAGAGTTTTCATATAATCCTGCCTTTGCAAAAAGGAGTTCTACTGCTAAAAGGAACTTTGCAACCATTGGCCCAGGGTCAGAAGTTAGGGCTGCAAGACTTGAGTTCTATTTCTGGCATTACCACTGGTCACTGATCTCTGCCTTTTTCTTGGGATTCAGTTTGCCCATCTATAAAAAGACACTGAGGAGCACCTGGGTGGCTCAATCGGTTAAGTGTCTGACTTTGGCTCAGGTCATGATCTTGCAGTTCACGAGTTTAAGTCCCACGTCGGGCTCTGTGCTGACAGCTCAGAGCCTGGAGCCTGCTTCAGATTCTGTGTCTCCCTCTCTCCCTGCCCCTCCCCCGCTTGTAACTCTGTCTCTCTGTCTCTCTCTCTCTCAAAATAAATAAAACATTAAGAAAAATTTTTTAAAAAGACAATCTCATATGGTCAATTTAAATGAAATTTGCTGTGGATGTGTTAGAGACATAAGAACAGTCAGCATGGGAAGGAGCTCATTCCTTCATTCAGCAAACATCTGTTGAGCATCCTTTGAGTGCTAGCTCCTGTGCTAGGGAGGGGATATGCAGAGGTAAACAGACAGATAAAGGCCTTTCCTTATGCACTGATTTCCAGTCAGAAGCAGATTTTTTTGGCGTCTCACCTTGTAACGCTACCCTAAAAACAAGAGTTCCCAGGGGAGGATGGCAAGAATGGTGGGGGGAGGTCTAGAAATCATGCAAAGGAGAAAGAGCCCACGAATGCATGATCTGGAGGAAAGTCAGGGGTGACAAATAACCTGAGGACAGTCATGGGAAGGGAAGAGAACTGGAGGTAGATTGGATCTTCTGAAAGGCAGACAGTAAAACAGGGGGCAGGAGTTATAAGAAGACAGATTTGGGCTCAAAAGTGAAGGACTGTAGCAATCAGAAATGCCCAGCAATAAAATAGGTTGCCAAAGGTGATGGTGAGCAACCTGTCATTGGGAGCACTTAAGCAGAAGTCAGATGACCACCCGATCTGTTGGGCTAGACACTAGATCATCTCTAGACCACTTTCCATTTCTGGGATTCAAGGAATCTGTGCTCACAACCATGCTTTCCCCTTCCTGGGGTGAAACAAATGAAAGAAACTAGAATTTTCTAAGAATTTCTAGAATTTTCTAAGAAAATTCTTATGCCAACACAAGACCCAGAGACTACCACAGTTCCTGTGTATGCTTAAGTCTGCCTCATGAAAAAAAAGTCCTCTGAACTACGTGTCCTACACCCTCTAGTACACTTTAATTCAGCAAATATTATCAGATATTTGCTACATGACAGGGAGACGGATACTGTGAACGATGAAAAAGACAGATATTGTCCCTTCCCTCAAGGAATAATTAATCTAGTGGGAAGGATGACAAAATACAAGCTTATAAAAAATTAGAAACTATTGGGGCGCCTGGGTGGCTCAGTCGGTTGAGCGTCCGACTTCGGCTCAGGTCATGATCTCGCGATCCGTGAGTTCGAGCCCCGCGTCGGGCTCTGTGCTGACAGCTCAGAGCCTGGAGCCTGTTTCAGATTCTGTGCCTCCCTCTTCCTCTAACCCTCCCCTGTTCATGCTCTCTTTCTCTCTCTGTCTCAAAAATAAATAAATGTTAAAAAAAATTTAAAAAAAAAAAAAAAAAAAATTAGAAACTATTGTAAATATTACTAAGCAAATAGGGTATTAAGACAGAAAATAACAAGGGGGGCTTTTTTAGATGAGGAGACCTTGAGAGGTCTCCTTGACAAGATGATGTTTAACAGCTGTGGTCTGAAGCGTCCAAGTAGAGGTATGCTAAACAATGTGCTTGGTTTTAGGGTTCGCTGGCAGCCCCAATGAATTCTAAGCATTATCTAAACATTTGATCTCCAAGAAAAATTGCAAAACTGCAAAGGACAGGAACATGACCCAGGATGCCCCTCACCTGCAGAGAATTCTGTGGAAAGGGCCAAGGAGCTGACATGGCTTAGGTAGAACCTAATCATCTGCTGTAGGTCTCCTGGTACAATGGCTAAGGGCTGCTGCCTGGTAACTTATAGAAAGATCTTAAGTAGAAAAACAGCTTGGAATATTTGGGGAAATGAGGAAAAACAGTGTAGCTAAAATATATGGAAGGAAGAGATGAATCTGGCACGGTAGGCAAGGACCAGATGATGCAGAATACTGCAAACCAGAGTAGGACACCTGGATTTTACTGTAAGTGTGTTAGAATGCCACTACAGAGTTTTAGGTTAGGGCATGCCATAAGCTCATTTATGCCTGAAGAATACCATTTGGGCTATTAAGTAGAAAATGGAGCAGAGAGGAACCAGAGAGGGGACCAGATAGGCCAGAAAGGACCTCTCAGGCCAAGGGAGAGAGGATAATGGCAAAGGCAGTAGACTGGTAAGATGTACATGGCTTTAGGATACATTTTGGATTTCCACTAAGGCAGAGTAGCAGGGTCTAGGCATATCTGATTTCTTGGAACTGAAAACAAAAAGACAAAATACATGAAATAACCATTTTCAGACACTGGGCATCAGGTAGTGCAGGACAGTGATTCCTGAAAAGGGGTAACAAAAAAGGTGAGCCCTAGGCTTGCTCTCAGCTCACTGTCTAGAGTGTTTCCAGGCCACAGTGGAGGCAGGGGAAGATTAGACAGAGCCGGTGAGCTCCCTGAGCTGAGGAGATGGGTCCGAGTCCAGATAGGCCAAGGCAGCTACAGTTCATGGGTCAGAGCTCTGGAGAGGTGATTACAACTAGATTTCAAATGCTCAAGAAGACAGAGCAAAGACTATGCAGGTTAAGCAAAAATACCAAAGACATAAAAAGACCCAAGTCAAACTTCTAGAAATGAAAACACAATGTCTGAGATAAAAATACATGAGATGGATTAAGAGTGGATTAGACACTGTAGAAGAAAAGATTAGCTAACTTAAACACAGCTACAGAATTTATCCAAAATAACGCACAGAAAAAAGGCTGAAAATATTTAAAAAGCATCACTAAACAGTGGGAAAACTTCAAGGAGACTCATATATGTCTAATTGGAGTCTCCAAAGAAGAGGTGAAGAAAATATATATGAAGAAAGAATGGTAGAAAGTTTTTCACATTTGATAAAAAGCTGTAAACCCACATGTCCAAGAAGCTCAGGGGACTCTAAGCACAAGAGGCATGAAGAAAACCTCACCAAAGCACAGCATAGTCAAATGGCTAAAAACCAATAATAAACAGAAAACCTTAAAAGCACCCTGGGGGGTGTGGAGGGTGCTTAAAAGCACCCTGGGGGGTGGGAACAGCATGAGACCAAAAAGAAGAATGACAGCAGACTTCTCATCAGAGACAATGCAAACCAGAAAACAATGGAGTGACATCTTTTAAAAAGTGCTGAACAGAAAAGAGTCAATTTTAAAAGTATCTTTCAGAAACAAAGACAAAAAAAAAAAAAAAAAACAACCCCAAAAACAAAAGACTTTTTCAAAGATACAAAACTGAAAGAATTTGTGTCCAGTAGACTGTAACTCTGAGAAACGTTAAGGAAAGTCCTTCAGCAGGGAGAAGATACGAAACTCTGGCTCTACACTAAAACAATGGAAAGTACCAGAATACCAGAAAGGGTAACTCTGAAAGGGTAAATATAAAATAATTTTTTCTTTTATGTTAAAAGAATATATTTTTTATATTGAAAAAATTTAAAAGAGGATTACCTATTTAAAGTGAAATAATAATGTATAGTGGGATTTACAATATATGTAAAAGTAAAATGTATGGTAACAATAGCACAAAGGCCAGAAGACGGGGAGAGTGTACCAGCTGCAAGGTTCTTATGCGATATGCAAAGGGATAAGACTATGGCTCTAAGGTAGACTGTGATATGTAAAAAATGTATAATATAAACTAAAGCAATCACTAAACTAAAACAAAGAATTAAATTAGTTATAGCTAATAAGCCAATAAGGAAATAGAAATCATAAAAAAACTGGATAATCCACATGATGGCAGAAAAAAGAGAACACGGGATAGATGGAACAAATCTCTCTACCAACAGCTTTTGTCTTTGTTCTTTGAGTTGCAAGTAAAGATCTGGGTGGGCTATGTGGTTCTTTCATTTATATAATTACATTGTTACATTTATATAGTTTTGGTTTTGAAAGACAAAGTCTGGGAAATTGGAGATAAGAGGAAACAAAATTATTCTGCATAATATATTAAGCTGGAGTTGCCTGCTGATAGCTGGAAAAAGAGGAGGTACGGGATGGAAGGAATAGAGAACAGAGAAGAAAATCCCCCAAACCTAGAGTGGGTCCCAGAAATGGCAGCAGGCTGAGGCCGAAGGTGAATGAGGCCAATAGGATACATCCTGTAACAGCAGATAAACATTAAGATAAAACAGAAATGTTAAAATGCTTCCTGTTCTTTGTGGCAATTCTCCCCCACCCCCCTACTAAACTCCAGTACAAGTTTATTACAATTGTATTCATTTTTGTATTCATTTTCCTTAGGGAAATGAAGGATGAAGAATTGGACCAAATGTTTGGGGCAAAGCACCTAAGGGAGGGACGGTCAGCTATAAGAGTGGTCTGGGAAAGAAGGAGCAGGAGTCTGGAGTCTGCAGGAGTCTGAGTCAGAGCAGGAACCCTAGGTCTGAATGATGGGGGGTGGGGGTTCATTCGATGTTATTTAGATTTGGGTATCGAAGGAAAGGATTATCCCCAAATCTAAGAGGACTCATGGAGTCCCACACAAACCTCCAGACAGCCTCCCTGCCTACTGTCTCGCCCTGTACCAATCCATTCTCCCACACAGGATCCTGAGTGACCTCTCTGAAGCGCTGTGACTGTGTCCCTTCCCTGGGTGCTCACTGCTCAATGATAAAAAGCTGGTAATACGGTCAGTTAGAGCTTTCCTGACCAGGCTGCTGCCTCCGCTCCAGCCTCGTCTCTCACATGCCTCTCTTCCACTGTGTATGTCAGCTGTACCAGACATCCGGTTCCTCTGACACAGGTCACGCTCCCCTTTGTCCCTCACAGTCTGACATGCTATTCAGTCAACAGGAACATTCTTCATCACTCCTCTCCTCCATCTCCTTGGGTCTGTGGCATCTCCACCTGATTATCCTGCTCCTTCAGGTCCAAGCTTAGATATCATTTCTTCTGGAAAGCCTCTCCTGACACCCGGTTTGAACTTCTGAAATCTGAACGTGTCCTCTGAAAGTACGCATCATCACGAATGAACTGTTTGCTTATTTGTTCCTCTTTACCAGGTTGTAAAGTCTGTGAGCGTGAGGACCTGGGCCCCTAGTTTACTATGGAAATGCCCCCTGCCCATATGCCTAAACCAGACCTTGGTGTTGTGCAACCAGTAACTTCTGGGTTGGCCGACTGAATAATAGACTCGACACAGGTTCAATTAATTATGAGCATCTGCATCATCTTGGAACTCTGACAGTTCTAAGAGGAAACCCCACATGGGGACGAAGGGTTTCATCCCCACAGAGGGATGCATCCTAACAGATTTCACACTTCTTATCTGACTTTATTGAATCCTGTACACTTTAGGATTCTGGCAGGAGAACCACTTTATAAGCTCAGATGACCCTGGACGGCAGCTAGAAAAACAGGCACAAGGAACTTACCACCTTGGGACAAATGAACCTCCTTGAGCAGAGAGGAATCTGGGCAATCCCCAAACGGCAGACCTAGAGGTTAATGCTGGGTGGTTTCAATTACGGCTAAGATAATAGTCCCTGGAACCAGCTACGTTAATTATCTCCTGTTAATGCTGTCAGTGCTGAGGGCCGGAAGGAACTCCCTCTCACATGACCTTCACAGGCCTCTCACCTGACATGGCCACGTGTGGAGTTTTGAAGAAGTGACCCTAATCTGACACTGTCCCCCTCCACCCTCCGCCGGGAACCCTTCCTGTCCTCGTCTTTCATCACTGCTGGCTGGCCACAGGGCCCGTTCCAGGCTCACACCGCGTGCATGTCTGTCCTCTCTCAGCTGGCATGCTCCCAGAGCAGGGATGCGGTCTGTTCCATCTCTGGCTCCCCAGAGGCTAGTATAGCATCTGGCACAGAGCGTCTGACAACTGGTCTGGAGTCTCCAAAATGTCAATGTCATGTCAGGAAAGGCAGAGACAAAAGTGTGGAAAACTGCTGTAGATAAAAGAAAACTAAAGAGACAGAACATCTATCTATCTATCTATCTATCTATCTATCTATCTATCTATCTCAGCTAGTAGATTTTACTCATGTTAAATTTCTTGAGTGTGATAATACTCCTACTCTTAGGAGATACATAGGAAAGTTTATTAAGGATCACGTCTCTCAGCTGCAGTTAACTCTCAGATGGTTCAGTAAACAAAAATCCACAGACACAAATATATGTACGTATGCCTAAGAGAAATAGGTACAGTAAATATTACAAAGTTAAGTGGGAAATCTAGATGAAGAGTACATGGTTGCTCACTATCCTATTTGCACAGCTCGTCTGTAGGTTTGGAGTTTTTCAAAAAAAGTTAAGTCTCAACTCAGGTAAGGAACCCTAATGGGATCTGCTATACTGGAATTGTGCGGTCAGTTAGGCCACGACCCTAAGGGCCAGGGAAGTGTGGAGGCAGGCTGTAGGGAAGGGAGAAGGCACCTCAGGAAGTACCTAGATAAGAGGAGTGGTAGCTTTGGATGCTGAAATAGAAGCGCATAGCCACGCAGGAGGGTGGGAGTGATAAACCGCAGATCCAAAGGGCAGACCAAGCCCTGTGCATATCCAGCTATTTGGCAGAGGTTTGGGTAAGTCATCAGGGAAGTGCAGGAAATGATAGATGATCAGAGGTGGAGCAAAGGGTCAGCAAGGCAGGCTAGCAGGCAGGCAGGAAGGCAGGCAGGCAAGATAAGCAAAGGAGCATAGAGGAGTGAGAAATCTAGGCAAAGCTCTGGCTTGTCTGGGCACAGTTAGAACACTTCAGAGAAGCAAACAAACTGGGGAAAGAGCAGCCAAGTTGCTGAGCACCCAGGATGGGAAACAAAAGCTAGACAGTGAGCACCAGAAGGTGCAGAGAGCTGGCTGAATCTGTCTGAAAATGAGGGAAGGAGTGGGGACGGTATGTGATAACCCTGGTCTTTGTCTCTTTCTTAGTTGGTGAGGCAAGAAGGAAGAGTGGCTAAAGCTTGCTTCCTCTCGTCTGGTAGCTGAATCAGAGAGATGCAAACTGGAACAGAATTCCCAGGGCACGTCAGGCCTCAATTCCAAACCCCCTCCATGACTGCGGGCCCATGACGTACATCCCTGCCAGTCCCTGCATGCTGCTACCAGTAAGTTTTCTCTTAGTCCTCAGTGATGATTATTCCCTTTAAGAATTCTGGGCTCCTGGTTCGTGGAGAAATCTCTCTTTAGATGAGCAGCTACCCTCAGTGTTCACTACCCCCTCTCGTGTACGCATTCTTCCAGAATCTCGGGTAGGCTTTGCTTTCATCACTTAAGTGCTGCTCAGAGTTCCTGAAGGCCAACAGCTGGGGTATTTGACAACCTGCCTTTGTCTGCCCCATGTCTGCCATACCCAGCCCGGACCCCCAGGGCAACATACTAAGGACACTTCTTTCTGTTCTCGGATTCTGATGATAAAAGAAAGCAGGAGAAAAGGTTTAGAGAAGATCCCTCCCAAGCAACAGATCAGTGAGGGGGGCACAGACATGCCTGCAGGGACCAGATGGTCTGGCCCTCACAAGGAGTATTTGAAATTCAGATTGTTTTTTTGCCCTGAACACAAGTCACACAGGCAGTGCTCACTGGGGTGCAGAGGTACAGAGGTGAGGGTGGGGGGGCCGGGTGAGTAGTCATGTTGCCGAGCGCGTTCTCCGGAAGTGGACTCTGTTAAGACAACGATAAAGAGATGCCAGGGGAGGCAGTGTGGTGACAAGACTTGTGTAGGTCAGAAATGGGCACCTCTCAGACTTGGGCTCCCTCGCCAAAGGACAGCACAGCCCCAGCACTCACAGCACCACCTCTCTGGTCCTCCGGCCAGGAGGAGTCCATGAGACTCTTCTAAAGTGCCTCTGCTTCCTCTCTTGACCACGACCTACCTCGCTACTGGGATCGAGCTTTCCTCCGCTCCCTGTCGTTCTGTGTCCTGGGGCTCCAGATGCTGAGTTCCACTCACTCTTTAACCTCTCTTGGAAGTGCTTAGTCATTGATCCGGCCACGTGGCATCCGCTTTCCCGCTGCGGGTCTGCTATGCTAACTAAGAAAGTTATTTTCCAGCCTCGTTGGAAATGGCAGGAACTTGAATTGACTTGCTAGACTGGCAGTGCTGGAGGAGTTCGGGCCACGGGCCAAAGGAAAGAGTGGACGGCCAATCACGGGGGAGCACACTTCTCACTCTGCAGCCTGAGACTAAACCTTCCTGCTGGCAAGGGAGAGCTACCTTAGGCCTCTGCCGCCAGCTTCACACTGGGAGGCGTGCTGCGACCTCATGGTGGCTCCACGTGCCACACGCCGTGGGGGCTCAGGAGGGGAACTCTGAACCACCGTTTTCTAGGGATAAAAATCCAGAGGACAGAAGGTTAATCCTAGAGATAGGAAACAAAATCCTGGAGAGAGCAGAGATGGGAGAAAACCAAGGAGTCCCTGGCTGCGCCTGCGGCAAAGGTAAGGCGCAGAAAGCCAGGAGTCCAGAGAGTAGGTGCCGGGCTAGCGGGTGTGAGGGCCAGCCCCGGGGCCCCCACTGGCGCTGCTGCTAGCCCTGTGCCCCTTTCTCAGCCCAGGCCCCATCCCAGCTCCTACCTGGTAGGTACCTGTCGTGGCTGTGGCTGTGGCTGTACTCGGTGGTGGTGAGAGGCAAGTGAGTCTGTGTAAAGGGTTGGCTGCCAAACAGATTGTCACTGCGAAGGTTGTGGCAGAGCTTCTCCAGGAAGCGGAGGACGTAGGTGATGCTGTTGACTGCCGGGAGGTTGAGGGTGTGCTGTTCGCGGTCAAACACGGCTGTGGAATGAAGGAAACGGGGCGAGCGCGTCAGCCCGGCAGTGCAGGGCAGGCCGGGCGGAGGAGCCCAGCCCACTGCTTGCCTCAGGCTCACCTGGTTACACAAAGCAGTCGGTGCCCAGGTTTCCTCCCCTCCCCGCCCTCCCTCAAGGGTTTGATTTTTGCCTCCACCTCCAAAGGGCTTGCAGTAATGGGAGTGGCCAGGCCAGGCCTGTTGCACCTGGGGCTCTGAGGCGATTTTACTCAACTTGTGAAAACAACTGTGAACACAACTCTATCTGCTCCATCAGTTGGCCGGGCCTCCTCCGGGAGATCTGCTCATTTTGGGTTCTATTTCCATAAGTACTGCCTAAGAACAGAGAAACCGGGCAGATGAGGAGAATACAGCTATTGCCGGCAATGGTTTGGGTGCACAATGTGATCTGTGTCAGGGCACTAGAGTTTCAGCGGCATTTGGAAATATTCCATGCTTGGTTTTATTTTCCTCCCTATCTATCTCTATTCAAAAAATATCTGTATAATCCTTAAAAAGCAGGCCTTTGCATTTGTCTCTGAGGGCAGCAAGGAAATGGCGAGATAGGCCGGTCCCGGGAATCAAATTTGGGACAGAAGAACCCTAGGAAAGGTGTGGGTGACAGCAACGCCACAGAGGCGCAAAGAAGGCCTCATCCCTGCAGACTACTGCCCGGAAGCCTCGGCCTCCCAAGGAAAGGAAAGCTGGAGTCCCCAGCAGTCCTCCGACTTCTAGAACAATGTCTTCCGTGCGTGCCCTCCCCTCCACACAGCCAATTACTCCCTCGCCAGGGCTCCCACGTCACCCTTTACACATTTCTCGCACATGAGAATACTTCTCTCCTGTCATCTTTTCTCTTCCTCCCCAGCCAGTGCCTGGCAATAACCTCTGACGTCAGATAAAGGCTCAAAAAATGTTTGCTAACAAAATACAGTTATTTATGGGGTCTTCTAAAAGAATATTGGTATCCGTGAGGGTCTGCCAAGTCAGCTGGGTTCCCTGAGACTGGATACTGCAACCTGTTAGAGGGAAGGGGTGGGAGACTATGAGGATCATGCAGTTAAGACTGAAAGGCTCCAGGTCAAGTCTTCATAGACTTGGTGGGTATAGAATGGGGTTTTGGACTTGGGAACACGGAAACAGAACTAGGGCACAGCAGAAAAAGTGAACATTCTCAGTGAAAACAAAAAACAGCATAGTTGAATCAAACTCTCATAGCAGGAAAGAGACAGGGAATGGTTTTTCCCCACTCTGCTCTGGGATTCAACTTCCTTGTAACAGGGCTGGCTTAGGCCTGGGCAGCTAAGGAGCCGGAAGAACCTAAGAGTTCTCTGGTCCCCTGAGGCCAGGTGGGAGGCTATGGCGATCTGGAGAAACTCCTGTTGCCACAATGCAGTCCCTCTGGATTCTTTCTTCTGGAATGCCTTTAAAGCAACACACATACATTTTCTGTACGCAGAGGCTAAGCAGGTAGACAGGACAGGAGTCTGCTTAGAAGCTTGGTTAAGCAGAGTCTGCATGGTATTCTACTTGGCAGAGGGGTGCATAAGGCTCAGAGGGGTTCTGGTTGTTGAAAAGGAACAGAATCCCTTCACATTTCTCCAGAGCCTACAGGCATGACTGTCGTAGGAACCAGGATGCTTTGCCAGAAATGAGCCAGTTGAGAAGGCCTGCCCCTCTGGTGAGGAGGCCACACCGGCCCAAGTGTGCTTACCTGAGATCACTTCACCACCATGGCCCTGTTTGAGGAAGCTGAAGACGGTTTTCTGATGATAAGCACAGTCGATGCAAGCCTGGACAGCCTGCTGCAACACCACGGAGGCGCGGGCTGGCCCAAAATGGTCAGGAAGCAGCTGGACCTTCTTCTTATCTAAGTGGGGGCCTGTGCTGCCATTCTTGTTCAAGTAAATACAAACTGCGGGAGACAAAGAGTCAAAACAGCTTAAAGAGCGTCCAGGGTAGAGAAGTGACAGAACGGTGCTCTCTTCTGTGTCTCACCCTCTGGGCTCTTGTCCCTAGCAGGATTCTCAGCTGCTAGGCCGGTGAAACACTGGGAGGGGGCAGAGGGTGGCTGTATCCAGCTGCAACCAGCCCAGATTGCATGACCAAAGGCTCTGGGAACAGAGCCTGCTGGAAGAACAGCCCAGACCAAAAGCCAAGGCACAGAACTTATACTTGGTCTTCTGTGCACTGAAAAGAGAATCTAAACAACTCCCCAGATGTATGTACTTCCATGTTCAGTACTTGGTTGCCTCACACATTCCTGTAGGTCTTATATGTGTAAGGGATGGTAGGGGCCATGGCAATATTAGCCAGAGTGTGCTAGTGTGTGTTTGGGCTTGCACTTAGAATGGTCACACCACTGTGACCTGCCTTGATTTCTGTTTTGGGTGGTAGAGTCCCTTTGCTATCTTTTGCATTAACACTCAGATCCAAAGAAAGTAGTAAAACAGAGAAACATGGGACCAAAGAAAACAACGGAAAGGACCCGAGGGTCCCATCTAGAGAGTTGTCTGTTTCAGTACTTTATCAGGTCATGGCAGCTGGGCACTCTCCTGCTGCAACTCTCTACCTGGCACTGTGCTGGGCAGGGAACAGGGAAGGCACATGAGTAAGAAGCAGTCTGAAACTGAGGTGCTTCCTTGATCTCCAGAGAGAACCCATGGCAGCCTGGTCAGCTATGACATTCTTCTGGTATGCCTTCTAGGACCCACTTGAAGAGGGTACTCTGCTTTCTCACACTGTCACGCTAATGGATCGCTAATGGAAGAAAGAACAGGTGAGCAAAAGGTCTTTTTTGCCATTAAAGGCAAAATAGAGAAGAGCAGTAGCTGTGGCGGCCATGGATGGACTGCCATGCTCGTCCGTGGGGCTTCAAGTTTAGCAGATGTAAAACAAGGGGGTTGAGTCGCATGCTCTCTGGGGATTCCTCACCTAATTCGAAGGGAAAGGGAGATGGAGAGACGGAAATGGAAACAGTAAGAGTGGCAGGATGTGGAAGGTGACAGGTAGGAAAGAAAGAAGGGAAAAAGGTAAAGAATAAACCAGATGCGTTGAAATACACATTCAACTCTGTTCTCTGCTAAAACCCTCTAACATGAGTCAGACAATAAAGGAGACAGCTTAAAATTTTGGAAGCTGGAAAGCAGATAAGCAAAGCAGCAACTGACTGAGCAGACCCAAAAAAGCCAAATCCTTAACCAAGAATGGGCAATGATGAGAACCAAGCTGTTTCATCTTAAAATTCACAAAAGGCCCAAGAATGGGCAGGGGCCCCTGGAGGTGGGTGTGAAGGCAGATCTAATGAAAGAAGGATTGGGTGAAGTCTGTTAAATAGTTAGGACTTCCATGTCATGATATGACTCTTTCATTGAACACGAAAGTAAACATTCAAAAACTCAGAGAGATAAGAAGAGTAGTTAAAACAAATGAAGACATATATCTATGAAAAGACACTCAGGAGAATGTTCATAGCAGCTTAGTCATAACAGCCTAAAACTAGAACCAACCCAAACGTCCACAATGAGAGAATGCATATACAAATTGTGGTATATTCATTTATTGGGAGAGCATTCGGCAGTAAAAAAGAATGAACTGTTGATAGGGTGCTTCTCAAAAACATTACTCTTAGTGAAAGAAACCAAATATAAAATGTACATATAGTATAATTCTATTTCTGTATTAAGTTCAAAACAGAAAAATCAATTCTACAGTGAGAGAAATCAGGATGAAGGTGGGAGAGAAGGCCGACTTACAAGGAGGCATGACGTAACTTCCAGGGGTGGTAGAAGTGACTTTCATCTTGACTGGAGTTCTGGTTACGTGGTGCTTACAGAGATTAAAACTCATTTAATTGTACTTTAAGATATGTATGTTTCACTGCACGTAAATTTTATTTGATTTGTGTGTTTACACAAAAGGAAAAAAAAATATAACCAGTCCTGTGATGATTACAAAAAGAAATTCTAACATGGATTAAAGGGTGAAAGATAAAAGGCAAACTACAAAACCTTGAGAAGACTGTGGCAGTTTAAAAACATGACTCCCACACCTCTGACCTCCCTTCCATCGATCTGTGTGATACTTGACCAACAGACTGTAGAAATGACCCTGTGCCAGTTTCTGGGCCCAGGGCTTGCTTACTTAAGAAGCTGACAGTTTCCATTTCCTCTTTCTTGGGACATTCACTCTTAGGACCCAACTACCACACGTGAGGAGCCAAAGCTACCCTGTGGCAAGGTCTGTGTGGAGAGAAACCAACAGCCAACTTGTCAGCCACGTGTAGAAGTGGGTCCTCCAACCCTAGTCAAGTCACCTCAGCGGACACCACATGGAACAGGTACAAGCTGCTGCCACCTAGCCCTGCCCACATCGTTGTTTTAAGCCATGAAGTTTTGTGGTGGTTTGCTATGTAGCGAAGGATTATTGGAAGAGACAGTGGTGCCAGAAATAGGGTACCGCAGTAACAAAAACCTAACACACATGGCATTGGCTTTGAGACTGGAAAGCAGAAAGAAGCATGAAGGGCCACAAAAAGGGTGTGAGCGAAAGCAGAAAGGGGCTTGAACAGAAGCCTGTAAAAGGCGGCGGGGGGGGGGGGGGGGTCAAGCAGTTCTTTTCATTTTGTACCATCTCTGTCCTCATTAGTCTGAGCTGGCAATGCTTCGAGAATGGAAGCCTATAAGATCTTGAGAAGGCTGTCAGTGAAAGCCTAAGGCAAGAGAGGAAAACCTTATTGGAAGATGGAGGACAGGGGCCACGTGGGTAGGTAGTGATCTAGAGTTTGATGACACTGTCATCTGCAGTAACAGGGGACTAGGAAATAAATGTACCTGGTGAGCTTCGTGAAATAGCTAAAGAGACTTTTAGACAAAGTAATGAAAGTGCAAGGTGGCTTCTCATTGCCTATGATAAAAATGCAGAATGAGAAAGATGAGCTTAAAAAATATATAAAAATTTAAAAAGCCCACAAATAAAATTGCTTCTCATTTCTAGTCCTTCCAGAAGGCAAATAATTCTAAGTTATGAAAGGGTCAAATCCAGATGGGGCAATAAAATATTTTATTAAGGTGCCAGAATGATTAAGACTATGCTTCGTAGACTCTTTCTGACCAAAGGGCCCTCTAAGAATCCTAGGGCTCAGTCTTGCAGATTTTTTCCCTTAAACGGTAGGAGTTCCTAAGACCCTTAAGAGCATTGTCTCACAGCAGCCACAGAGGAAGCCCAAAGTAGAGAAGAGCTTATCTTCAAGAGATTTTGGTTGTGCCTTTGTCTAATGAAGAAAACCCCAATAATATTCCTAGTAAACCCCTCAAGTTTCTAAGAGACTCATTGTGGTGGAAGCATTGGCAGCTCAGACTAAAAGGGACAGAAATGGTACAGAATGAACAGAAGAAGCCTTTAGACCCAAACCTTTCACAGATGGGATGAAGACCAAGAAAGCAATCTCAGTTTTCTGTGGAAAAGGAAGGATGATTCAGAGGACAAAGCTGAGAGCCATGGAAAACAGTCCCAAGAAAGTAATATTGGGTCTAATTAAGGAGCTGGCAACATGCGCCCGGCTGGATTTCAGAATTTCTACAGGCCAGGGACTACTCCCGGTTGGATGGGTGTATCTGTAAGTTACCCAATGCCTGTCCCACCACTGCAGGTGGGCTACGTGGGGAGCAGACAGCATTTTTCTTTAGTTCACAGGTCTTCAGATTGAGAGGAACGACACTCAAGGAGCTGTGCCTGACAATCTGCACCTGGGAGGTCTCATCTGCACCTGCATCTGATTTAGATGATGAGATCCCAGATCCAGAGCCTGATTTGTAAAGGTAAGAGACTTTTAATGGAGACTCTTGCAAGGGGAAGAATAAATTTCCCAGGCAGGAAAAATGTAAATGAATTATGTCCAGAGAGTAGACTGAGGTGACTTTAAAATATGGTCTATAATTCTTTGACCCTCTTCCTATAGAAGAGTGGGGTCTATTCTCCTTCTCTTGAATCTGAGCTCTATGACTGCTTAATCAGTAAAATATGGTAGAAATGATGCTATGCTAATTAGGGGGCTTGAGTCTTAAGAAAATGGAAGTCTCTACTTCTTGTCTCTTGGGACAATTGCTCTTGGAACTCACCTCCCATGGTATGAGGAAGCCCAAACTACCCTCTGGAGAGGTCCGTGTAGAGAAGAACCAATAGCCGGCACCAATTTTGCTAGCCATGTGAATGAACCATCTTGGAACTGGATCCTCCAGTCCCAAATGAGCTACTCCAAATGATGCCAGGTAGAAGAGAGATGAGTTGTTTTAATTTTAATATTACCTTTTTCTGGTATATAAAAGGTTATATGCCTTTCTTTCATAGTTTATGCTTTTGCCCTGTTTTTAAAATATATAAATTTTATATTAAATATTAAAATATTAAAATTTATAATTGTCATGTTTTGGTTTTCTACTGCATCCATGAAATCAGAGGCTGCAAAAAAATTGGAGACGGGTTCAGTATGTTAAAAGCTTGGAAGTGGCTATTCTATCTTAACAACAAGTGAAAAGCTGAACAAAATGAAAAATTAACAATCCTTTTTAGATCCTTCAAAGAAGTGAGGTCACAGGGCAAACTGATGCCACCCAAGTTTGGAGACAAATGGGAGAATACAGAAAACCACATTTTACCAAGCAGAAACCCATGAGCAGACACTTTCCACAGTAACCAATGCCAAGGCAGGAAAATCTAAACGTAACTGATGAATTGCTGGAAGTTTAGTGTGGACAAGTCTGAGAGTTAAAAACTCTAGAGAAACCCAGTCATTGAGGGGGAGGTGTCCCACACTTTTGTGAGTTTTACCTTTAGGAGCTCAACCACATTCTCACAGTCTTAGAGAAAAATCCCCTCATGCTTCCATCAGTGAGTGCAGAAAAGGAACCATTTTAAAAACATGCAAGAGTCTACAGAAGAGTAGACTGGCCTTAACAAGGCCTGCCCTCAGGTAAAACTATTTTACCAGAGCTTAACCTGCTGGGATGTGATAGAGCCTAACCTACCTGGGAGAAAGGGAAATGCCCAATTCTAGCCTCCTCCAGCCATCCTGTCCCACCTAAGGGCAAGGAGGATAAGAAATACTGGTGAAGTTCATACTTTAGGGGCACAGCCCTTCCCCACGCCCCCCCTCCCCCCGCAAAGACTGAGACCTAATCATAGGACTATAGAACACTTCTTCCTTTCCCAGAACCTTACCATCACATTAGTAAAGGCCTATTTACAACAACTCCTTTTACCTAGTACATCATGTCTGGTTATCAAGAGAAAAATTACAAGGTATACTAAAAGGCAAAAACTGAAGTTTTAAGAGACAGAGCATAAGACTAAAGCATACACATAAGAAACTAGCCTTAGACTAGAAAGCGTAAAAACCAGACTCAGACAAGGCAGGGATGTTGGAATTATTAGATTGGGAATTTAAAACTATGATTTTTTCTAAGGGCTCTAATGAATAAAGTAGACAGCATGCAAAACAAATATGCAATGTAAATGAAGAGATGGAAATTCTAAGAAAGAATCAAAAAGAAATGCTAGAGATCTGTTGCAATGTTTACGGCAACAGAAATGACTGCCTTTGATGGACTCATTAGTAGACTTATCAGTGGGCATAGCCAAGAAAAGAATCACTGGGCTTGATGATATCTCAATAGAAATTTCCCAAACTGAAAAGCAAGGAGAAAAAAAAAAAAAAAAAAAAAACCTGAAAAAACTAAACAAAACAAAAACTCCCAAGGGACTATCCAGGAACTGTGGGATAACTATAAAAGGTGCAGTATACACATAATAGGAATATCAGAAGGAGAATAAAGAAAGGAACAAAAGAAATTTTTGAAGGGATAAGGACAGAAGAATTTCTGCAAATTAATATCACACACCAAACCATAGATCTAGGAAGATCAGAGAACGTCAAGCATGAGAAATACCAAAAACAATGCTACAACTAAGCATATTATATAAAAATGCAGAAAATCAAAAAATGAAGAAAAAAACCTTGAAAACCCCCCTCACCTATAGAGGAGCAACAGCAAAACTTACATCCTTAGAAACCATGTGAGCAAGAAAACGCTGGAGTGAAATAAAGTGTTGAGGGAAAACATCCACGAACCTAGAATTCTGTACCCTGAAAAATTAGCCTTCAAAAGTGATGGAGAAATAAAGACTTTCTCAGACAAAAAAAAAAAAAAAAAAAAAAAAGAGGGAGTTTGTTGCTTTATTACTAGTAGATTATCTTGCAAAAAAGGTTCAAGAAATTCCTTGAAGAGAAGGAAAATAATATCAATCAGAAACTCAACTCTACATAAAGAGCACTGTAGGAGACATACATGAAGGCAAAATAGAAACTTATTTTTCTTATTCTTAACTGATCTAACAGATAACAGTTTGTTCAAAATAGAAATAACAACAATATATTTGTACGTGTTATGTATATACTTACTAACACTTATGTGTAAGTGAAATGAATGACAGCAATCATACAAGGGATGGAAAAGAGGAATTAGGATTTCTTGTTATTATATCTGTGAAGTGGTATAGTGCTATTTGAAAGTAGACTTGGATTAATTATAAATGCATATTGTAAATTCTAGGGAAATCACTAAAAAAGAGGGGCACCTGGGTGGTTCAGTTGGTTAAGCATACAACTCTTGGTTTCAGCTCAGGTCACGATCTCACGGTTTCATGAGTTTGACCCTGCCTCCGGCTCTGTGCTGACAGTGGGGAGCTTGCTTGGGATTTTATGTCTCCCTTTCTCCCTGCCCACCTCCCCCCAGCGCCTTGCCCCGCCAACTCACACTTTGTCTCAAATAAATAAACTTAAAAAACACAAACCCTAAAAAAGTATAACATATTCTAAAAAAGGAGAAAAAAATGGAATCATATAAAATGCTCATTTAAAACCACCAAAGGCAGAGAAAAAGTGGAAGACAAAAACAGGCACAAAGAACAAAGGCAGCAAACAGGAAACTCAACAAATATGGTACTTATCAAACTATGTCAATAATCACTTTAAATATCAATGGTCTAAACATCAGTTAAAAGGGATTCTGAAAGTGGATCAAAAAACAAGACCCAACTCTATGTTGTCTACAAGAAACTCACTCTAACTATAAAGAGGCATATAGATGAAAAGCAGAGATAAAGATATACCATACTAACACTAATTAAAAGAAAGAAAGATAACTATATTAATTTCAGACAGAGTAGACTACAGAGCAAGGAAAGTTATTGCAGATGAAGATGGGCATTACATAATGATATAATCATCATTTATCCTAGAAGATATATCAATTCTTATGGTATATGCAACTAACAACAGACCATCAAAATGTCAGAGGTAAAGGGACACCTGGGTGGCTTAGTTAAGCATCCGACTTCGGTTCAGGTCATGATCTCGCGGTTTGTGAGTTCCAGCCCCATGTCAGGCTCTGTGCTGACAGCTCGGAGCCTGGAGCCTGCTCTGGATTCTGTCTCCTTCTCTCTCTGCCCCTCCCCCACGTGTGCTCTGTCTCTCTCTATTAAAAATAAATAAATCAAAAAAAAAAAAAAAAAGTCCGAGGTAAAAATTAATAGAACTCTAAAGATAAACAGATGAATCCACTATTTTAATTGGAGATTTCATCATCTCTCTCTCAGAAATGGACAGAACCAGCAGGCAGAAAATAGTAAGTACACTGTTGAACACAATCGCACCATCAATCAATTGGATATAATTGATATCTGTAGGTTATTTCACTCGGCAACAGCAGAACACACATTCTTCTCAAGTTCACATGAAACATTCATGAAGACAGACCACACACTGGGCTATAAAATAAACCTTAATAAATTTAAAAGAATAGAAATCATACAATGTTTGCTCTTAAACCACAATGGAATAAACAAAAAATCCGTAATAGAAATATAGGTGGAAAATCCCCCCAATACTTGGAGGTTAAACAATATATATATAAATAACACATGGGTCAAAGAATAAATCTCCAGATAAATTTAAAAATATTTTGAACTAAATGAAAATAGAAATGCAACTTATCAAAATTTCTGGGGTGCAGCAAAAGCTGTGGATAGAGGGAAATATATAGCATTGAACGTACGTATTAGAAAAGAAGAAAGATCTGAAATCAATAATCTAAGCTTGGGGCACCTGGGTGGCTAAGTCAGTCGAGTAACCGACTTCAGCTCAGGTCATGATCTTGCAGCTTGTGGGTCTGAGCCCCGCTTTGGGCTCTGTGCTGACAGCTCAGAGCCTGGAGCCTGCTTCGGATTCTGTGTCTCCCTCTCTCTCTGCCCTTCCTCTGCTCGCACTCTGTCTCTTTCTCCCTCAAAAATAAATAAGCATTAAAAAAATAAATCTAAGCTTCTACTCTAGGAAACTAGAAAAAAAAGCATATTAAATCTAAAGTGAGCATAAGAAAAGTAATAATAAAGAACAGCAGAAATCAATGACACTGAAAACAAGAAGTCAATCGAACAACAAAATCAATGAAACCAAAAGCTGGTTCTTTGAAGAGATCAATAGTATCAAAAGCCTTTAGACAGGCCAAATTAAAAAAAATGACACAAATTACTACTATCAGAAATAAAAGAGGGGACACCACTACGGATCCATAGTCATTAAAAGGATAACATAGCAATACTATGAATAATTCTAGGCCCACAAATTTGATAATCTAGATAAAATGGACCAATCCATGAAATCCACAGTCTGCCAAAACTCACACAAGAAGAAAAAGATCATCTGAATATGCCAATAACTATTAAAGAAATTGAATCAATAATTAATATTCTTCCAAAATAGAAAGCACCAGACTCAGATGGATTCACTGGTGAATTCTACTAAGTATTTAAAAAATACATTTTACCAATTACCTATAAGCTCTTTTAGAAAACAGAAGCAGTGAGAATACTTCATAATTCATTCTAGGAGACTGGCATTACCCTAATACCAAAACCAGAGAAAAACATTACAAGAAAAGAATATTACAGACCAATGTCTGTAGATGTAAAAATCCTCAACAAATTACTAGCAAATCCAATCCAACAATA
The DNA here is from genome assembly GCF_018350215.1 of Panthera leo. NCBI lineage: Eukaryota > Metazoa > Chordata > Mammalia > Carnivora > Felidae > Panthera > Panthera leo. Next base: position 31,695,307 of record NC_056686.1, read on the forward strand.
CATTAAAAAATATATATATACACTACAACCAAATGAGATTTATTTCAGGTGTGCAAGGCTGGTTCAAAACATTAAAAAATCAATTAATGTAATACATCATATAAGCAGGCTAAAAAAAAAAAACAACTATTACATGATCATATTAATAGATGCAGAAAAAACATCTGACAAAATCCAAGGCTGATTCATGATAAAAACTCTCAGCAAATAAGGACTAGAGGGGAACTTCCTGAGCTTGATAAAGAATATTTACAAAAAAAAACTTCAGCTGACATCACTTAATGGTGAGAAACCAGAAGCTTTCCCATTAAGATCAGGAACAGGGTAAGTATGTTCCCTCTCACTACAACTTTTCATTATTGTACCAGAAGTCCTGACTAATGTAATAAGAAAAGGAAATAAAAGGTATACAGATTGGGAAAGAAGAAATAAAATTCTCTTTTTCACAGATGACACAAATGTCTATGTAGAGAATGCAAAAGAATTGACAAAAAAAAAAAAAAATCCTGGAACTAATAAACAATTATAGCAAAGTTGCAGGATAAAAGGTAAATATACAAAAGTCAAATTGCAAGAAACAAGTGAAATCTGAAATTAAAAACACAATACATTCACACTAGTACCTCCAAAAATAAAATACTGGGAATAAACCTAACACAATATGTAGAACTTACATAAGGACAACTACAAAGTCTGATGAATAATAATAATAAAAAAACCCTCTTAACTACAGAGAACAAACTAATAGTTACCAGAGGGGAGTTGGGTAGGGGGATGGGTGAAATAGGTGATGGGAATTAAAGAGTACACTTATCATAATAAAAAAATAAAATAAGAAAGAGGAAACTAAACAAATGAAGAGATATCTCATGTTCACAGACAGGAAGACCCAATATTGTCAAGATGTCAGTTTTTTCCAACTTGATCTACAATTCAATGCAATCTCAATCAAAATCCCAGCAAGTTATTTTGTGGCTACTGAGAAAATGAATCTAAAGTTTATATGGAGAGGCAAAAACCTCTAAATAGTCAATACAATATTGAAGGAGAAGAACAAGGACTGAAACTACCTAACTTCAAGACTCATTGGAAAGCTACAGTAATCAAGACAGTATAGTATTGGTGAAAGAATAGACAAATAGATCAAGGAACAGACAGAAAGCTGAAGAACAGTCCCACATAAATACAGTGAACTGATCTTTGATAAAGGAACAAAGGCAATGCAATAGAGAAAAACACGGTCATTTCAACAAGTGGCACTGATACAACCGGACAGCTGCATGCAAAAAAAAAAAGGAATCTAGATACAGACTTTATACCCTTCACAAAAATTAACTCAAAATAGGTCACAGACCTAAATGTAAAATTCAAAACTATAAGACTCCTAGAAAATAAAACAGGAGAAAAAATGAGAATGACCTTGGGGTGTGGCAACGGCTTTTTAGATATAACACCAAAGGTGTGATCCATGAAAGAAATAGTTGATAAGCTGGATTCATTAAAATTGAAATCTTCTGCTCTGTGAAAGACACAATCAAGATAATGAGAAGAAAAGCCACAGAGGGAGAGAAAAATCTGCAAAAGGTACACCTGATAAAGAACTGTTTCCCAAAATATACAAAGAATTTTTAAAAAGTCAGCAATAAGAAAATGAACCCAATTAAAAACTGTTAGCTATCTCAGCAAAGAAGATACATAAATAGCAAATAAACATATGACAAGACGCTTTCCCTTGTGTGTGTGTATATCATTAGGGATACGCAAAATAAAACAACAATGAAATACCACTGCACACCTATTAGAATGGCCAAAATCCAGAACACTAACACCACCAAATGCTGGCGAGGATGTGGCGCAAAAGCAACTCTCATTCATTGCTTGTGGGAGTGCAAAATGGTACAGCCACTTTGGAAGCCAATTTGGCCATACTTTACAAAACTAAACACGCTCTTACCATATGACCAGCAATCTCATTCCTTGGTATTTACCCAAAGGAATTTAAAATTTACGTCCACACAAAAATCTGCACATGGATGTTTACAGCCACTTAATTCATAATTGCCCAAACTTGGAAGCAAACAAGATGTCCTTCAGTAGGTGAATAGATAAACTGTGATACAGCCAGACAATGGTATATCATTCAGCCCTAAAAAGAAATGAGCCATGAAAAGACATGAAGAAAATTTAAATGCACATTACTAAGTGAAAAGGTCAGTGTGAAAAGGCTACATACTGCATAATTTCAAATACATGACATTCTGGAAAAGGTAAAATTACAGAGACAGCAAAAAGATGAGTGGTTGCCAGAAGTTAGGGGGGAAGGTGGGATGAATAGGCAAAGCATGGACGTTTTTTTAGGGCGGTTAAAATATTTTGTATTACCCTATGATGGTGGATACATGCCATTATACATTTGTGAAGACCCACAAAATGTACAACCCCACAAGAGAACCCTAATGTAAACTACGGGCCCTGGGTGATAATGATGTTTCAATAGAGGTTGATCACTTGAAACAGATGTACTTACTACTCTGGTGGGGGAATGCTGATAATAGAGAAGGCTGTGCATGTGTGGAGGCAGGGGTATATGGAAAATTTCTGGACCTTCTGCTCAATTTTGTTGTGAACCTAAAAAAAAAAAACAAAAACCAGTCTAGTAAAAAATTCAGAAAACAAAAAAGAGTTCATAGCAGATGCGAATATCCAAGAGTGGGGAAGTCACATACACTAAGTGTATGTGACCAATTTCCTAAATGTATGTAGGATCTTTTTAGGCAGATAATTTTGCAGGACTGGTTTTCCACCAAACACCCTTTGGAAAATGCCACTAGAATAATGAATAAGGATACTTTAAAAGTAAGATGCTAGACACAAGAAACTAAATACAAAGTCTGGAAGATACAGTTGAGGTAAGCTTTGACAAAAGTTGAGCAAAACGTCAAGGAGAATAGGGGTAAGAATAAAGAGGGTTAATAATATTACACTACGAGTTCAAGAGGTTCAACATTTGAATAACATGTGTGCCAGAAGGAGTGAAGGGAGACAAAGAAGTGGGAGGAAGTCACTGAAAAAAGAATTTAAGAAAATTTCAAGAAACTAAAGAATGGATGGGCACATGAAGTGTCCAGCATGGCCAGTAAAAATACTCACATCTCAGGTGAGATTGCAGAATACTACTGATGAAGAGAAGCTTCAAAGAGAACAAACAGGTTTCATGCAAAATTAAACATGCATATCTATGAAAGATTTACATGGGAAAATAAAGACATGGGAAGGAGCAAACCAGGAAGAACACAAATGGTAGGAGAAGAGGATGTTGAGAAACTCAGAAGGCTCCAGAAGAGACTTCTCTTTAAGGGTTTGAAATGGATAGAATATATAATGTGCTTGAACATAAAGAGAGATATACATAGTAGTAAGAGAGCTTAAGGTTGAATTAATAACTATCTAGCAAAACAAACACATAAAGAAATCAACAAGATTTACTCTGAAAACAAAATGTGCAACAAAGGAAGAATAATCATAGTACACTACTTGGTTCAATTGAGAATAGCATTCCACAAATTACAATGACAAAATACTGACTTTCAATCTAATCAAAATTATAATATCATGTTATTAAGATAGGGAAGTGTGTGTGGGTGGGTAAGTGACAAGAGATTAAGAAGAGTTAAATCTTCAGCTTCTAAAGTGGGTTGTCACACAAAGAAATAAAACGTATCCAAATTGGCAAGGAGGAAGCCAAACTTTCACTCTTTGCAGACAACATGACACTATGTGCAAAACCCAAAAGACTCCACCAAAAAAACTGCTAGAACTGATCCATGAATTCAGCAAAGTCGCAGGACATAAAATCAATGTACAGAAATCAGTTGCATTTCTATACACCAATAACAAAGCAGCAGAAAGAGAAATCAAAGAATTGATCCCATTTACAATTACACCAAAAACCACGAGATACCTAGGAATAAACCTAACCAAAGAAGTGAAAAATCTATACAATGAAAACTACAGAAAGCTTATGAAAGAAATGGAAGAAGACACAAAAAACTGGAAAAACATTCCATACTCATGGATTGGACAAACAAATATCATTAAAATGTCAATACTACCCAAAGCAATCTAAATATTCAATGCAGTCCCTATCAAAATAACACCAGCATTCTTTACAGAGCTAAAACAAACAATCCTCAAATTTGTATGGAACCAGAAAAGGCTCTTAATAGCCAAAGCAATCCACTAATGTGGGTCTTCCAGGTAATGCTGAAAAGACAACTAGGCACCTTAGAGGTATCCAGAATGATATGGGGCAAACCAAGCAAATATACAGGCATCTAGGGGTTGGAAAACATAATCAATATTTCTATTGATTCATAGAAAAGTGTTCATCTGTGTTTTTCTTCCTCATCCATGGAACTTAGGGGCAAAGGCCACTGTTTCATTAATCTAATGACACTCTTTTAGACTAAGCAAACCCAGTCATTGGCTGGGGCTAGATGCAGATGATGTATTTGGAGAAATATGTGATAAGACCCTGACTAGAACTGGACATAAATACCACAGGTAGACTATGTTGTCTTCCAATGGTTAGTTGGAGAAGAAACTATAGCTGGCCTTCCCTTCAAGCTCTAACATTCCAGGATTTGGGTGGAGACATAGTGAACTCTAAGAAAAAGACTATGCTAACTTCCCTGGGGACTATTCCAATTGCTTAAATATCTCTAAAGAAGGTGGAGAATCTGCAGAGTAAGCAGAGTAAGGTTTCACACATGTATCTTTACTTTACACATAAGAAATGAGTGTTATTCATGGGGTACCCGGGTGGCTCAGTCAGTTAAGCATCCAACTCTTGGTTTTGGCTCAGGTCATGATCTCATGGTTTGTGGGATCGAGCCCTACATCGGTCTGTGGTCTCAGTGTGGAGCCTGCTTAGGATTCTCTCTCTGCCTTTCTCCTGCCCCTCCCTCCCTCTCTCTCTCAAAATAAATAAACTTAAAAAAAAAAAAAAAAAAAAGAGGAGCACCTGGGTGGCTCAGTCAGTTAAGTGTCCGACTTTTGGTTTCGGCTCAGGTCATGATCTCATGGTTCATGGGATCGAGCCAGGCCTCAGGCTCCGCACTGATATGCAAAGCCCGCTTGGGATTCTCTCTCTCTGCCTCTCCCCTGCTCAGGCTCTCTCTCTCTCTCGAAATAAATAAATTAAAAAAAAAAAAAAGAAATGAGAATTATTCTTTATAGTTACCCCACTGGGAGACTGTATATCTATTCTACTGGTGTAGCTTTTTCAGTTACCTTCATAGATGGCTGGTTTATGAAATGGAGACAGATAAAAAAAATAGTCACCACACTTTGCTCTGAATCAAATGTTCATTGGTTGGTCTCCAAAAATCATGTTCACTCTCACAGCACCAAGTTTGCCACCATCAATGATGCTAAAAAATCAGCCTGGGCTTTGTTTGGGTTTGTATGGGCTGATGTTTGCTTTGGTCAGTCTGCAGCTACAGGGGTCCTGAGAAGAGGGAGAAGGCACTCTCTGGAAAATAACTGTAGCGCTGGGTCTCCGTTTTGGTTCTCCTCAGCTTTCAACAGACCTTGCTTTATCCCATTCCAAGATGTCAGCCAGCACTCTGCACCTTGCCCATGACCTCCTCAGGAACGATGGTCTAGAAGTTGTGAATTTCTTGAAAAGTTTAATGTTGAAGAGTAAAGAGGAAAAAAAATCAGAATTCTTCAAGTTTCAGCTGCTCGTGAGAGGAATTAATAGCATCATGGTTGGTGCCTCTTCTGCTTAACCAGGTGGTGTGTGCAGAGCCAGCAGCCTTTAAAAGTTTTCTTCCTCATCTGCTTGGCCCCGTAAAAGACAGTGCACAGGGAGAAACCCCAGAACTCCCTTGCTGGCTCTTGCTGGCCCCGTTCCAGTCACAGGTGATCCCCGTGCCGCTCCAGCTGTTTGAGGGTCACGATGAGCACACGTGGAAAGTGCTGCTGTCTCACCTGGAGGCTTGTGTGGAGCACTTCACTCAGGAGCAGCTGAAGAAAGTCACCTCGTCACAGGTATTACCAGGCCGGCATGCTACCCGTGATTCCACTGTGGCAGTTACTCGTCACAGCCTGGCAACGGTGGTCTCTCTACTTGGACCAGAGGTGATTGTGGGAGGAGGAAAGAACCAACGTCTTCAAACGCACTGCCTCAAGTTCGACTACAAGTATTGACCTTTCTTCAGAAAGTGAGTGATTTTCTCAGCCTATTGAATTTCCCACAAGCGGAACCTCAGATGTAAAAAAATACCTCAGAAGACAGTGAAAACTTCCCATCAAGTTGTAAAAAGTTGCCTCAGTGGAGCAAGCCAAGGAAGTCTGCAAACCAAACTGTCAAAGCACAGATCTGTCCTACAGAACCCTTGGATGCTGCCAAGGCCCCACTCACTCACTAGTGCAGAGGGGGAACTGTGGGATGACTTAGCACCGAGCAGCTAAGATCCTAAGAGAAACCCTGGAGTGGAACCACTGCTCACTCTGCAAGAGACCTGTCACCTCAGGGGAGCAAAAGGCCATTCCTATTCTGCTTCCACTCACCGAAGAGTCCAAGCCTTTGAAATCAAGCCCACCCCAAAAGACCAGTCTTGCACAGAGTGGGGACGAGCCAGACCAAACCAAGCTGCCAGAAGTGTCACAAGGAAGGAGGTTTAAGGTTCCATCAGAACTGGGTTTAGGAGAGCTTGCCAATTCAAGTAAAAAAGAAGCCACTACAAGATCTTGAGTTGGATGGGTTTGTTGATACGATCCTGGAAATTAAGCCTGCAGCCACTATTCTTATTTTACCTGAACTGAGGACAGAGATGATGGTTCCCAATAAGATGATGTCCCACCAATGATGCAGCTTTCCTCAAACTTTGCTGCAGCAGAAATTACTGCGGGAGAGTCTGAAGGCTGGGGAGGGGAAGGGAAGTCGAACTAGGAAGACGGTACTGGTGACAATGCGTGGCAGTTACACTGTAGGAAAAAGGATTCCTTTAAGGAAAAAAAAAATCAAACTAATACCTCAACAGCAGGCTCCACAGATAAAAACCACCGGGGCGCCCTGTTTTTGCCCTTCCAGGAGCTCTTTTTCCAGCCTGTGCTAACTCAAGTATGAGCCCTTCCTTGAGTGGCGGCTGAGAGTCCCAGGCAGTGAAGAGGCTCATAGCTCTGGTTTCTCCGAGGAAGAGCCATGTGCGTTTGACTAAGAGCTCTGTGAAACCAAGTGGCTGTGGAAAGGCTGAATTTACTCCCCAGGAGAGAAGAAAATAAATACAAATACCCAAGTTGATTAGCTTAATTTTGTGCCATTTCTTGAACAGTCAGAAAAGAGTAATTAAGTTCTACTATAAAATATAACTTATGGAAAAAAACTTTAGCTATAAGGTATATAAACGATTTTAAATTGCTAAGGTTTTCTTAGGCAGCTTATCGGGTTACAGTCGTGCTGAGCGAATAGCCCTGTGGGACCCTGGGCGGTTACTGACTCTTCCTCATGTGTTATAGTATACCAAAGTTCTTAATGAGAAATATCTCCCACAATCCTGTTTTCTAAATATCCAAGAAAGACTATTTTCACTAGAAAAAAAAAAATCAGAGCAGTTGCACACGTATTTGAGTGGTGGCAGGATTACTGTAATGCTGGAAGGATTCTGCAAGGGATCAGTAAACAGGGAGCACTCCCAAATGGAAAGGATGAGTATTAATACAAAGTGGGCCAGGGGCTCCTGGTGCTGGCCCTGCCTCCACCCCACCCCATGCCCCAGCTCCCCAGCCCTGAGTTCACAGAACATCTATCCAAGTTTCTTCAATTGCTTGGAAAGGATGAAGGTTTCTCTGAAACTATTTCAAATGCCAAAGATAAAAAAATTTTTTTTTTAAAGATTTGATTTAGGCTTACAAATGGACAGGGGTCTAATTGCTGGTGCAAGACAAGAGAAAGTACAGATACTGGGGCCTGGGCCTTGTTGTAGCTAATACCATGATCTGCTCTTACCTGTGGGGGCCTGCATGGCTGAGCTGGGGATGGTGGCAGCATCTTGGGGTACAGTGCTGGTGTCCGGTTCAGGGGTGCTGGTTGTTGGTGAGGTGGGTGGTGGGTTCAGCAAAGTCCGAGGTTTCCTCTGTCAAAACGGATGGGGAAAAGTTTGCTACCCATGACAGGTAACTTGTCTTCTGATTCCTCTATTCCTAGTACTCAATTCACCCATGAAACGAAATACTTATTTGTGGATAGGGCTGTGTTTTCACTTTGTTTTCCACACAGAATCTTGCCCCAAACTTTACATACAGTAGATGCTTAGTAAATATTTTCTGAATCTATGTATAAGACTCTGGGCTTCTACAGAGCCAGCGCTTAATTCACTGTCATTTATAGTAGATTCAATGTTATCATTTGAAATTCCAGGTTCTTCATCAGCTGGGCACACAAAAGTACAAAAGGCTTAAGTCTACTTTGACATTATTTTGTACTTTGCTTCTCTCTTTAAAAATGGAAACGTTCCTTCCCCTAACTACCAATTCGTTCCTCTGTCTACCTCTTCAGCTTATCATCTGCCATTTCTTATCTTAAACTTTCTACCCTAAGATTTGAATCTCTAACTAAATTACTTCTCTAAAAGCTCTGCAATTTTACCTGGGCTCTGCTTTTACAGTAATATCTGTCCCTTCTGCCTGGAATGGCCTTTCTTTCTTTCTTTCTTTCTTTCTTTCTTTCTTTCTTTCTTTCTTTCTTTTTTTTTTTTACCTTATAGATATCTGTTTATCCAGGAAATTTTTTCTAGATTTCCTCTAGTTACTGTCTCTTTTGTGCTATCTCTGTACTTTGTATTGCATCTGTCACAATGTATTGTCATATATATTTACATACTGGTGTCCCCTATTAGCCTGGAGCTCCTTGAGGGTCTGATTCTGAGTACTGTTCCTAGTATGGCAATTGCCATATAATAAGTCTCAATAAACATTCTGAACGAAGCACACAGTACGGAATACCAATAATGGGGGAAGGATTACAAATGATTTAAGAAAAATCGAAGATCTCTATGCTGTTCAGGGCAGTCTGTAGGAGAGAAAGATCTCAGAAGGTTCTTTCCAAGAAATAGTTTTCTAAAAGCCTTTCTGAATGCAAGGAAATTGTAATCATCACTGAGGTTCAGAAATCCCTTTTTACTAAATGTCCCATGTTGTTTCCACTGCTGGGAGCTATATAAACCTGTCTGCCTTCTAGGAGTGTATTATCTAAAGTGACAGCACCAGTGACAGCAGGCATATATAAGATGGCCTTGTCTGTGGAAGTTATCATACAAACATGAAACATTCAAAGCATACATGGGACATGGACATTTCTTTTTTCTTTCTTTCTTTTTTTTTTTTTTTTTTTTGGATACTGCTTAAAATAAAAGTTTAAATAAACAAGGAGCCAGGGAAGAAGGGAAACATCAGTTCAACTTCACTGAGTTGGTGGTGGGATTTCACGGGATCCCTGGAGGAACAAGCCTGGTAGGTTAGGAGCCCAAATATTGTAGCAGAAAGCAGAGAGATGGAAGACATCATTATTATTTGAGATACATGTATCATATCTATTCATATATTACCTCATCTCCATTTTATTGGTGAGAAAACTGGAGCTCAGAGCCTTACTCAAAGATGTTTCTCACAGTCACACAAGTGGTAAGAAATGGAAATGAGATATAAACCTGTTTGTCTGGCTTCAAAGCCTCTGCTCTAGTCATGAGACCACTTCACTTTAGAAGGGAACAGAAGGGCCATGGGTTAAGTGGAAGGCATATACATTTACAGAAGTAGGCATAAGGACAGGAGGGGGAATTAGTGAGTCAAATGCCAGCCCATAATATACAGGATAAAATGAGAATTATTGTTTTCAAGAGGGTTGGAAAGAACGGGGACTTTGGTTATTACTATGTTTAGGACTTCCCAAGGAAGCAGAACAGCAGCGATCATAGAATCGCAGTGTTTAGGTTTTGAAGGATCTCAAAGGCCACTTAATCCAACTCTCTCTCTCCTACTTCCCTCTCCTGAAAATATCCCTCCCATATAGTCATCTAGTCCCTGACAAAATGCCTCTAGTGATGGAAGATCACTACTTCCTCTTTCTTTTCTTCTTCTTCTTCTTCTTCTTCTTCTTCTTCTTCTTCTTCTTCTTCTTCTTCTTCTTTGGCAGATCACTACTTCTGTTTTGGGATAGATTTAACTGTTCCTTTTATGTTGAGACAAAGTCTATCTGCTTGAGTTTCTACTTTTTAATTCTGTCTTTGCAAACTTTCAAGGTTAATCTGATGCCCTTAAAATGTCTTCACATCATCAAAAGCATGGCTTCTTGGCCTTGGAATCTTTAGAGCCGTCAGTGTCTCTCCATAGCAGGAGAATAAGAAGAGGAAGTGGAGACAAAAATGAACGAGGACTTGGGCTAGGGGTTAGTGATAGATAGATCAAGAGCACATATATTACATAGAAGATGAGGATGTGATATCAAGAATTCAAAGCCAATAAATAAGATCATCTCAATTAGAACATCATAAGTAAAATCATCCATCCATCCTGCATATATTGAACATTTCCCAAGAGACTAAGATATAAGGCACTACAGGAAAAAAGCGAAAAGAACAAGACTAGGTTCCTGACCTTGAGGAGCTTGTATTCTAGAAGAACTGAAGTCAACTGGAGCTAATACACAAAGCCAAAACAGTCAGTCAACCAACCAAACTTAGGTAAGAACTCATGAGATTAGAATGGAGTGCCCAGGGAGAACTAGGTATCATTTCTACATTGAAACTCAGGTGGTCTAGTTCAGGAGGGAGATGCAGAAAATCCCCTGACAAAAAGTGAGTGGAGAAGATGATGCCAAAGGAAGCCCTATAGAAGCAGCTGAGGAACTTTCTTATCAATGGTTTCCCTAAGGAAGACATGCATGAAGTGTCTTGACTAAAAAAAGGTGGTTCTTGCAGTAATGGTGCTCAGTGACGCTTGACTCAGCGGTCTTGTCCTGTACTAGATGTAAGCATTAGCTCCTTCAGGAAATGTGGGAGAGTACCCATGGTGCCCATGGTAAGGCAGCAGTGACCCTGGAACTAGAACATGTGGGGCCCCATCTCTGGAACCTTTGCCATTTATTAGCTATGTGACCTTAGGGAAGTCCTTTCACATCTCTTAAGTCTCAATTTACTTCACTATGAAATGACATTAACATCATTCATCTCCTAGGTTCTCATGATCATCACGTGATATGTATGTTATGGTGTCTGATAACAGAACCTTATACTTGCTAGGTATTCAGTAATGTTCTTTCCTTCTTCTTAAAAGAAGGGGCAGGATTAGAAAAAGAAATACATGTACAGAGTCAATTTTCTGTTTCTGTTCATGTGCTTGGGCATTCATTCTGGGTAGGTTAACAATTAGGAGCAGGGCCTTTCATTGAGGGAAGACATTAGACCAGAATTTCCTCAAATGTAACTCTCACAGTCAAAATGTGTTTCTTATCCACACCATCCTATCTCTACATTACCAATTCCCAGGTAAGTTAGCTAAGCAGGGATGACAATGTAGGAGATTCCTGTTTAAAAGTATACACAAGGTGGAAAATAGGGCCAGACATGCCCCTTTCCAAGATGGATGGATATGGGTGAGTTACCCCTTTATAACCCTTTATCCCTTTCTGGGAAACCCACATTTTTACCTACCTTACTGCCAGGTTTGGGACCCCTCTTCTTTGGGAATTTCAAAGGTTCAGCTGACTTGGATGGGGTAGAGATGGGGTGGGGAATTAGGGGCTTGGGTGTCCGGCCCCGCTTCTTTCCTGGTTTACGCCCCCTCTGCCCTGGTTGATGGTCCAAGATAGTTTTGGTGCTGCTGTGGATGCTGGGCTTCTCAGTGTTCACATCAGATGCAGGATAGGGATTCTTTGGAATCACAACTGCAAGAAAAAGACTCATTCTATCACCCCCTCCACCCACCTGCATTCCCATCCCAAACAGAGGGGGAAAAAAAAAGACTTGCTACTTCTGCTTGGGTAGTTTTATCCCAAGAAGCTAGTTTCCTGGCATCTGACCTAAATGTTAGAAAATCTCACAGGAGAACTGAATTTAGATTGGTTAGAATTGGAAGTTTTAATTATTTCTGGCAGATGCAGAGAAAATATTAAATTTTTCTCCCCAAGGCATCTAGTTAAAGCATATAAACAGAACCCATAGGCTCAGAGATGGAATGACTTTTAGAAGCCTACAATCTCTTCCTGCTAAGAATGAAGATCCAAGGCTCAAAAGAGGAAATGATACCTTCAGGTTACACAGTGAACAGGGGATAAGGACTTATGTTTTAAACTGGGCCCGGACAACCAAGTTAGGAATTTTCTACATCAATTCACTTAAAGTTTTAGTGTGATCATTGCAATGAGGAGTAGTGAAACACATGGACATACATACACACATCTGACAGCACCTCTCCTTACACCCTTACTTTAAAAATTGTTTCTCCATATTACCTTCAAGGTGAAGTCCAAATTCTTTGCTCTGATATCCAAGCACTTTTGCGACTTTACCCCTGACTTGCTCTCCAGTTATGTCTGATGTCATTCCCTGACACACGTTCCCCACCCCCACCCCCATGCTCTAGCCCAGTTGTTTCCCGCAGTCAAAAGTTCTGCCCCTGTAGCCCAATTGTTTTCTGCACACCATTTCATTCAAGCAAACATCAATACTCAGTTTTCAACACTCAGCTCCAGGGCCACCTCCTCATTGAGGCCTTGTGTGACTATTCCCCAAGTTAAGTCAGTGCCACTTCCCCCCCCCACCCCAAGCATTCTATACATATCTATGTCAGTACACTTTCCATTTTATATCTGACTATCCATCTTCTCCTTAAGGGACATCTAATTCACTCCACAAATAGTTACTGAGCACTTACTATAGGTTAGCAAAACACCGTTTTCACTCTCGTGGAGCTTACCTCCTCGTTGGGGAGACAGAAAACAGACAAATAAATACATAACATAAGGGCAGGTAAGTGCTGTGATTAAAACTAAAGGAGGGTGAGGAAAGCCCACTCTGAGGAGGTGATATTTACACAGAGAGCTCCCCAGTGAAATAAAGGCAAAGCATTATGAAGATGTGAGGAAAGGGCCTTCCAGGTAGGGGGCACATAACAAGTGCAAAGATCCAGAGATGGGGACATGTTAGTGTGTCTGAGGAACAGTAAGGAGGTCAGTATAGCTAGAATTGAGTGAGTGAAGAATGTCGGAGGTTCAGGTTAGAAAGGGAGTAGCAATAAGATCGTGCAGGCCTTTGCAGAGGATGAAAATGAATTTGAACTTTCTAAGTATGAAGGGAAGCTGCTGGAGGATTATGAGCAGGGGAGTGGCAGGATGTACTTGAAAGGAACCTTCTGGCTTCTCTGAGAGGCAGGAGGCAGCAGGAGTAGAACTAGGGAGGCTAGTTCATAAGCTAATTCCAGTGGGCAGGTAGAGGATAATGCTGTTTATGCTTCTAGGTAGGATATAATAAATTATGATGAAAAGTCAGATACATTCTTGAAGAGACACTGCAGTGTTGTAGAAATCACAGGGACTAGATGAACTAGAACTCCAGACCTGAGTGGGGGAAGGGCTTCCGAGGTAGCTGACACTGTTTTGTTTCCTGAGGGCATTTGTCAGTTTGGGGCATGAACTGAGGCTCAGGCTTGGCCTATGCAGAGGACCTCTACTGGAGGAAAGAGAAATCCAATAGGCTGCTATGACTGATTGGTATTTGAGCTCCATACGTGTGTCCAATTTTCCCCATGGGACGTTTGCTGAGTTCTGAGTCTGAGCAATGGAGATGTGAAGCTAGGCCGAGAGCTTATAACAAGGCAGAATGAAATCTCTCATAATTTTGTGGTTTTAGGGGATAAATGAGGTCCCACTAGAAGGAGGAGGTGTACCTCAAACATACCTCCTCAAGATAAATGCCATATTTTGAAATTGTAAGGAGTAAGAGGTTAAAGAGCCAAACCCCTAACCTCTCAAAGGTAGGACAATCTCTTGCAATTTTTCAGGGCTAAGGAGATAGAGACCTATTAGGTTCTCAATCAAGAGCCCAGGAGGGCCCATGTCCAAGAAACAGGGATAAGCTACAGGTACAATCCAGACCTGAAGTAGCTCAATCCATGATTAGATTGAGAGAATCAGGTCCTTATCCTAATTAGATTAACAGAAGTAAGGAAGAATTATATCTGATGGAAGATACCAGTGGGAGCCTTAACGGTTCTTTTATATAAAATATCCAGTATATCACACAAAAAATATTAGATATAATAAGAGGCAGAAAAAAGTGGTAATCAAGAGAAAATACAGACAATAGGAGATTTATATATGATCCAGATAGAGGAACAGAGACTTTAAAGTAATCATAATTAATATGTAAAGAAAGTAGAGGAAAAGATGAAAACAAAATGTAAGAAAAGGTAACACCCACAGAAAACTGGAATCTATACGAAAAATTAAATGAACATACTGGAATTAAAAACATGAGACATTAAGAACTCGTTGGATGGATTTAAGGGAAGACAAGATCCAGCAGAAAAAAGGATGAATGAACTTGAAGAAAAATCAATAGAAAACATCCAAAATGAAGCAAAAGTATGGAAAAAACAGATTAGAGCATTAGAGACATGCGGGTATAGTCAATGGATCCAAAATATGAGTAACTATAATCCCAGAGCAAGAAGACAGAATGAGGCAAAAGTAATATTTAGAAACCAATGAAAGAAGAAAGAGCTCAGCAATTGACAAGCAGCAAAAATCTAAAAAAATACCTCAAACTATATCAAGACACATAACTGTTAAGCTGCTGAAAATAAAATATAAAATACAAATAAAATGAAAGACAGAGATAAATTTTTTAAAGCAGTCAGAGAGAAAAGAGGCATCTTATCGGAGCATCAGTAAGATTGATGGCTGATTTTTTAACAGAAACTATAGAAGCCAGAAGCAACAGAATGATATATTAAGGGGCTAAGATATACAAACTGCCAACCTACAGTTCTATACCCAGTGAAAATTTCCTTCAAAAGTGAAGGTGAAATAATAATTTTCAGATAAATCAAAGCTAAGAGAACTTGTTACTAGCAGATCTAAACTACAGGAAATAAAACGGAAGTTCTTCAGGCTGCAGAAAAGTAATCCCAGATAGAAAGATGAAACTGCAGAAAGAAATGAAGAGCCTAAGAAAGGGTAACTATGTGGCTAGATATAAAAGAATTTAGAACAAGAACTGACTATTTAGAACAAGAAGTTATAAAATGGTTTGTAGAGTTTACAATATATGTATTAGTAAATTATATGAAACCAATAGCACACAGGATGGAAGCAGGGGACAAAAGGAGTTAAACTTTGTTAAGAATTTTGCATTATCTGGGGACTGGTTACAAAACACTTATTTAAGGAAGACTTTGATAAGTCCATGATACATATTTGCATAGTATAGCTAACTAAAATAAATAAATTCTGCTGTGGTTAAATAATTATACAAGAATGTATACTAAAAGCTATGGAGAGAGAAATCGAAGAATAAAATATATCTGATTAATCCAAAAGAAGTCAAGAAAGGAAGAATAAAGAAATGAGGAAGAACTCAAAGAGAAAACAGAAAGCAAAATGCAAAATAGTGACTTAAATCCAAATGAATGATTATATTAAATACAAGTGGATTAAGTAAAACAATTAATAGGAAAAAATTAACATACTGCACCAACCTTCCCCTGTCCCAGTACCCCAATTAGATCTGTTTACATGAGGGCCTTGAAATATGAGGACATGTGAAATATAACATAGATAAAAAGATACAAACAGATGTAAAAACATATACCCTGTAAACATTAAACAAAAGAAAGCTCTTGTGGCTATATTAATGTCAGACAAGTCAGTCTCTAAGGCAAGAAGTATGACTAGACTAAAAAGGAACATTTCATCAAGATAAAATAGTCAATTCAAAAGGAAGCTATAATAACCTTAAATTTATATATACCTAATAACACAAAATATATAAAGCGAAAGTTTAGAAAACAAAAGGACAAATAGACAAATACAAATTATGAATTGGAGATTTCAACATATCCCTCTCAGTAAATTATAGGTTAAGAAGCTGAAAAAAACAAAACAAAACAAAACGGTAAGGGTAGGGAAGATGTGAATAACTCAATTAACTAACAACATAAAATAACCAATTAACCAACCAACTTAATTGACATATATAGAACACTACACCCAATGTGTATAGAATTCACTTTCTTTTCAAACACTTATGGAATATGCTGGGTGAACAAGCAATCCTGAATAAAGTTCAAAGAATTAAAATCACACAGAACAAGTTCTCTAACCACAACAGCATTAAATAATTAATTACAGTTTTAGTCTCAGCCACAGTCTTCAATAACATTTATTTTTATTAAAAAAATTTTTTTTAATGTTTTATTTCTGAGAAAGAGAGAGACAGAGAGCGCAAGCTGGGGAGGGGCAGAGAGAGAGGGAGACACAGAATCCGAAGCAGGCTCCAGGCTCTGAGCTGTCAGCACAGAGCCCGACGTGGGGCTCGAACTCATGAACCGTGAGATCATGACCTGAGCCGAAGTCAGGCGCTTAACCGACTGAGCCACCCAGGCGTCCCAATAACATTTATTTTTAGAAAACACTGTTGCTTTGGTGTTTTAGGAAAACTTTTACAAATCCTTCTATATTAATAAATTCTAATGCAGCAGGAAGATAAACAAGTTAGTGTGTTCAGTTCCACTACCAGTAACACAGAAATATTTACAGCTCTAAAAACACAGACCTGCAGGCAGGAACTTAAGGAATTGCAGATTCTTCTGTACCAGCTGATTCAACTTATACATCTGCATTCATTTGTTTATTCTAATCACTGCTTAATAAACTGTCTTAGAAGTGAAAAGGAAGATTCTTGTATTTTTCTGCTTTGATACCTTCAGTCTTTTTTCCTTTTTAAATATTTTTTTATTTGAGTATAGTTGACATACAATGTTACATTAGTTTCAGATGTACAACACAGTGATTCAACATCCCATTATATGTTATGCTATACTCACAACAAGTGTAGCTGACATCTGTCACCACACAATGCTATTATAATATCATTAAGTATATTCCCTATGATGTAGCTTTTATTTTCACACCTTATCCATTCCATAACTGGAAGCCTGAATCTCCCACTCCCCTTCGTCCAACCACAGTGGAATTTAAATAGGAATCAATAACAGGAAATTAACTGGAAAAATCCCAAATGCGAAGAAATAACTCAAACACCATAAAAAATAGAAATAAGAAAATTCTTGGAACTTAAAATTCATGAAAATATGACAGATCCAAATGTGTGAGATTTAGCTAAAGCGGTGTTCAGAGGGAAATGTATAGCTTTCAATGTTTATATTAGAAGAGAAGAAAGGTTAAATATCAGTGATCTAAGCTTCTACTTCAAAAAGCTAGGAAAAGAACAGCAAACTGAACTCAAAAAAAGTAGAAATAAGGAAATAATGTGAGTGGACAAGTCAATGGAAAAAAGAAAGCAGACATATTACAGAGAAAATCATCAAAGGTTGGTTCTTTGAAAAGATAACCCCTTGACAAGCCTGATTAAGGAATGTAAAAAGGAAACACAATCTACAAATATCAAGAATAAAAGAGTGGATTTCATTATAGATAACCCAGACATTAAAAAGATAATAATAGGACATAATGAATAACTTAATGCAACTACATTTGAAAATTCAGATGTAATGGGAAACTTCCTTGAAAAGATGACTTATTAAAATGGACACAAGACCAAATAGAACATGAAGGGCTGTGTACATAATAAAGAGATTGAAATTGAAATGAAAAACCTTTCTGCAAAGAAAATTCCAGGCCCAGATGCCTTCACTGGCGAATTCTAGCAAACATTTAAAGAAGAAATAAAAATAACAACAGAGTGTACAAAGTCTCTTCAGATAAATGGAAGAGGGACACTCCCCAACTCATTTTATGAGGCCAATGTAATCCTCATACCAAAGCATGACAAAGATATTACAAGAAAACAAAACTATAGGCTAATATCCCTCATGAGCATAGATGCACAATCTTTAACAAACATTAGCAAACTGAACGCAGCAATATATAAAAAGGATAATATATTGTGACTAAGTAGTTTGTATCCCAGATACACAGATTGTTTAACAACAGAAAAAAAATCAGCTGAACTTACCACATATACAAAATAAAGAAGAGAACCCATATATCATCTCAATAGATGCAGAAAAAAAGCATTTGACAAACTTTAATACTCATTCATGATAAAAATTATCAGCAAATTTGGAATTTCCTTAAGGCAAGGGCATCTATAAACAGCAGAGGCAACAGCACACTTAATGGTGAAATATTGAATACTTTATTACTGAATCATGGAACAAGATAAAAATATTCACCATCATCACTTCTATTCAACATTGTATTGCAGGCCAATGTAACAAGAAAAAGAAATAAAAGCTACAAATATAGGTTGTAAAAAAGAGCATTATTTGCACATGACATGATTTTTTACATAAACCATTCGCCTCCCACCTACAAAATCTACTTAAAATTAAAACATGAGGGCACCTGGGCATCTTAGTTGGTTACACATCTGGCTCTTGACTTTGGATCAAGTCATGATCTCACGGTTTGTGAGATTGAACCCCACAATGGGCTCTGTGCTGACAGTGTGGAGCCTGCTTAGGTTTCTCTCTCTATCACTTTTTCTCTGCCCCTTCCCCACTTGTGCGCTCTGTCTCTCTCTCTCTTTCCCTCTATCAAAATAAAGAAATAAACTTAAAAAAAATTGGAAAGGTCACTAGATATAATCCAATATACAAACATCTATTTCTATATATACTAATAATTAGAAAATGAAATTTAAAAACCCTAAATCAAATACTCAGTGAAAGATATGCAATACAATCACACTAAAAACTGTAACACATTCTAAGAGAAATTAAAGAAGATCTAGATAGCACATGGTCATGAAGAGATCTGTCACTTTCAGGGTTTAGAAGACTCAAATTGCCCTCTCAATGCTCATCAAATTGATTTAAAGAGTCAATGCAATTCCAATCAAAATCCCAGCAGTTTTTCTGTAATGTGTGTGTGTCCAAATTACCAAGTTAATTCTAAATTTTATTAGGAAATGCAAAGGATCTAGAATAGCCAAGTCAATCTTGATAAGTAACAGCAAAGCTGGAGGGAATACTTACATCATTAGATATCAAGACTCATTATAATAGAGTAATGAAGACATGTGATACTGGTGTTAAAGACAGATAGTCAAATGGATCAATGGAACAAAACAGAGTCCAGAATTAGACCTACATATCCAGTCATCTTATTTATGACAAAGGTGCCCCTGAAACTGTATGGTGGTGGTGGTGGTAGAGGGCAACACGACTTCTTCAATAAAATTGTGCTGAGTCAAATAGATATCCACATGGAAAAGAATGAGACTTGAACCCTACACTTCATATTAGATACGAAAATTAACATGAAATCTAAAACATCAAACTTTTCCAAGAATACAGAGGGCACTATCTTCAAAACTTTGGTGGAAGCAAGATTAAACATGGCACACAAAGCATTAATAACAAAAAAACTGACCCATATGACTTCATTAAAATAAAAAATTCCTGTTCCTCAAAAGACAACATTAAGAAAGCAAAAGTGAAACCTAGGGAGTGGGAAAGGATACACAAAACACGTAGGTCAGGAAAGTAATATCCAGAAAATATTCAAAATCTCCTAAAAGTATGGAATAAAAAGAATGACATTCCACTTGTAAAAAGATGACACCGGAAGAGCCATGTCACAAAACTGAATATACAAATAGCCGATAAGGACATGAAAAGTTGCTGAACATTACTGGTTACCAAGTAAAGCGCAAATTAAAGCTGTGAGACACTACATCTCCCCCAAAACTGCTAAAATGGACGGTCTGACAGTACCTGAATCGGTGAGGAGTACCAAGCAACTAGCACACTCGTGCATCGCTGATGGCAATGGAAATCACTCTGAAAAACCGCTTAGCTTTACGCTCTCCCCCAGCAATCCCACACCTTGGGATATACCCAAGAGGAACGAGTGGCACAACCACCAAAAGACATGTACTAGAATGTTCACAGCAGCATTTTTCATAAGACTCCCTGGGAGGGATTTCAGGCATTATCTAAAAGGTCTGAAGATATACATACTCTATGATTCAGCAATTCCGATCTCAGGTATAAACTCCAGAGACATTCTTGAGCATGTACACTTAACATACATGTAAATGAATGGTTATAGCAGTGTTATCTGTAGTAACTGAAAACCTGACATGATCCAATGCCCATTATCAGTAAAATGCACTTTTAAAAAAACGTAGTTTTCAGAGTATGGTCTGAGAACTCCTTCCTCGAAATCCTTTTGGGGGTCTGTAAGATGAAAATTATTTTCATGATACTAAACCATTATCTCCTCTTTTCACTCTCACTCTGTCACATGGAGTTTTCCAGAGGCTATATGTGTGATATCTTCATTCTGACAGCTAATGGAGTATGTATTTGCATAATATACAAGTATATTCTTATGTTTTAAAAAGTTCTAGGTTTTAATTTCTAACACAGTGATATGTGTTAGACCCCAGAAAGACCTTGGGGTCTTAAGGGATACAAAAGTTTCCTGATACCAAAGGATTTGAGAACCACTGATCTCTAATTATAATCACTTCCTTGCCTTTCTTTTTCCAACACACTTACCTAGAAAAAACCCCAGTCTAATTCTCTACCTGTTCCACACCCAAACCTCAGTAACTTAACATGCCAAATGTTTAAACTGATTACTGTAAACCCTAAGATTGCCCCCTATATCTCTAGTAACGGACTATGGAACCTGAGCTGGGCAGGGAGGTAAGTCATTTATTTACTTTGGAGTTCCTGCCATCACATGACAAGGTGCCAAGTTCCCAGCTGGGGCCTAGCACATGTTTGTAGAATAAAAAAAAGAAAACAGATATAAAAGATGAACTGAACAGGGCTTTACCTGGCCTTCTAACAGTCAGAAAATAGTTGTTTTTCCTCCTTCATCTCTTTTCCCTTAAGGCTAGATATAAAAGTCCATGATGCCAACTGCTAAAGAGGTTGCCCTCTCCAGCCTGAAAGATCTGGGCAGAAGAAACTAACCAATTATATTTAACAGTTCAGAAAAATCAGGGCATGCAGGTCATGTGTGAGAAGCTAGCACTGAGATTAAACCTCATACTAATTTAAAAGCTTCTTGATAATGGATTTCTTAAGCTGTCCTTAGGGATTCCAGGATTTGGAAGTTCTTCCCATCAGGAAGCCCTATTCTGCCACATTCTAACTTAATTATCCTAGTTGGAAAAAAAAAAATTGGAGTGATATCAGGGGACTGGGGATCTAATTCTAGTTCTGTCCCTTATGGTATGACCTTGAGTGTGTCATTTAAGCACAGTCTTTTCTTATTTTTCCAAATGTAAATAATTAAATAATTTAATGACTGCCCTACTTCAGAGAGAAATGAAAGATCAGAATATTCTCCAACACATTTTGATGCTACTGAGTTTGACAGCATCATACCCTTAACTGACAAAATTCTTGGACATTCATGTGGCCTTCCTAACAATCTTGTGAAAGCTGCATATTATTCTCCTTTGACAACTAAGGAGAGCAAGCGTTGGAGAAGTGAAGGGGCAGAGCCAGGCAAGATTCTAGTCTTTGGAGTCTTCACTGGCACACATTCTGCCATATAGCCTAGGAGGAAGAAAGCAATCTCTCTTCCTTCAGGAGCCCGGGATGGGGCGATTCATATGTTAATTAGTTGACCACATCAGTTGAAAATTTAGTAAATTATCTCCAGTGAAAAAAACCCCAACAGGATTGTTGTCCTAGAAAAGCACAATGTTGAGAAGGTTAGTAATCTTTACACAATTAATCACGATTCAGTGGGTATGGACTGGTGTAGAGAAGGCACAAGACAAACCTGGAACACACTGATCAGTAAGTAATAGGGATGATCAGAAAATGATGGGGTCATGCCAAGAGGACCCAGGAGCCAACTTCAAGGGGTTTCCACTGGCCAAATCTGGAACATTTTGAGCATCAAAACAAATAATGATAATAAATTATTATTGAATCAACTAAGTGTGGCTCCATCCTGATGTAACTATGCATAAATAAACACAGACGAGAAGGGAAAGCTGTTGCTTATAGTAGAACCCCAACTAATAAATGTGGAAGAAGTGAGGGAATTAGAAAATAGCCATTTGGGTAATAACTGATTCAGGCAAGACTCATCAACAGATGCTAAAACGATTGGGTGAAAATTTGGTGAGAAACAGGAAATTTATAGTCTCAAAGTATTTCTCCACTGGAGGAACTTCTCCACAAGATTATTAATTAATTACAAAGGAATGAACTGAAAAACTTGGTAGATACCGCCTTAACCAAGTAACCAAAGTTACTGCGGTAATGGGACAAACACATATCCTGTATCTCCAAATGTGATACTTTGAGAAGAATGTCACCTCAAGCTCTGTGCTGACAGCTCTGCTTTGGATCCTGCGTCTCCCCGTCTCTCTGCCCCTCCCTGGCTCACACACTCTCTCTCCCTCACTCTCTCTGTCTCTCTCTTTCTCAAAAATAAACATTAAAAAATGTATAACTTGAAATGTATAACCAAAAATATATAGCCTAACCGTGAGGTTATATCAGACAAACCCAAACTGAGGCTCTGTCTATAAGACAACGGAACAAACATTCATAAAGAAATATTGAGGTCATGAGAGACAAGGAAGAATGATGGAAAGACTGTTCCAGATTAATGGAGACTAAAAAGACATGACAATTAAGTGCAACTCATGAACCCAAATTTTCTTTTCCCAAAAGGGCATTATTGGGATGATTGGCAAAATAGGAATAAAGTTTATAAATTAGCTACTGGTATTGTATTGATATTAATTTTCTGGTTTTAATAATGTTAAAAGGCCTACAGATTAGCTCTAAACACCATATCAGTGTTAGTTTTCTGATTTTTTTTCTAAGATTTTATTTTTAAGCAATCTCCACACCCCATGAGGCTTGAACTCACAACCCCAAGATCAAGAGTCACGTGCTTCCCTGAGTCAGCCATGCACCCCTAATTTTCTGATTTTAATAATAGTACTATGCTTATAGAAGAGCATGCCCTTGCTTTTGGAAAATATACACTGAAGTCTTTAATAGTAAAGGGACATTATTACACAAGTCATGGTCAAATGGTTCAGAAATATGTATTACTTATTTAGAGAGCCTAATAGTGCAAATGTGATAAGTGTTAGTATTTGGAGAATTCTTTCTTTCAAAAATTTTTTAAGTTTATTTATTTATCTTGAGAGAGAGGGAACAGGGGCAGAGAGAGATGGAGAGAATCCCAAGCACTGATGGTGCTTGATGCACTGACAGTGTGGAGCCCATTGTGGGGCTCCATCTCCTGAACTGCAAGATCATGACTTGAGCCAAAATGAAGAGTCAGATGCTCAATCTGTAAAGAACTTGCCAAACTCCACACCCAGAAAACAAATAATCCAGTGAAGAGATGGGCAGAAAACATGAATAGACACTTCTCTAAAGAAGACATCCAGATGGCCAACAGGCACATGAAAAGATGCTCAACGTCACTCCTCATCAGGGAAATACAAATCAAAACCACACTGAGATATCACCTCACGCCAGTGAGAGTGGCTAAAATGAACAAATCAGGAGACTATAGATGCTGGAGAGGATGTGGAGAAACGGGAACCCTCTTGCACTGTTGGTGGGAATGCAAACTGGTGCAGCCACTCTGGAAAACAGTGTGGAGGTTCCTCAAAAAATTAAAAATAGACCTACCCTATGATCCAGCAGTAGCACTGCTAGGAATTTACCCAAGGGATACAGGAGTGCTGATGCATAGGGGCACTTGTACCCCAATGTTTATAGCAGCACTCTCAACAATAGCCAAATTATGGAAAGAGTCTAAATGTCCATCAACTGATGAATGGATAAAGAAGTTGTGGTTTACATACACAATGGAATACTACTTGGCAATGAGAAAGAATGAAATATGGCCTTTTGTAGCAACATGGATGGAACTGGAGAGTGTTATGCTAAGTGAAATAAGTCATACGGAGAAAGACAGATACCATACGTTTTCACTTTATGTGGATCCTGAGAAACCTAACAGAAGACCATGGGGGAGGGGAAGGGGAAAAAAAAAGTTAGAGAGGGAGGGAGGCAAACTATAAGAGACTCTTAAAAACTGAGAATAAACTGAGGGTTGATGGGGGGTGGGAGGGAGGGGAAAGTGGGTGATGGGCATTGAGGAGGGCACCTGTTGGGATAAGCACAGGGTGTTGTATGGAAACCAATTTGACAATAAATTTCATATTAAAAAAACTCAAGGAATTAAAGCTGCTTATCAATTGGAAAAAAAAAAGAGTCAGATGCTCAACAGGCGCCCCTGGAAAATTCTTTGTATTACTATTGTAATTTTTCTGTAAAGCTGAAATTACGTCAAAATAAAGTTTTAAAAGAGATTCATGAGTGTGGTACCAAAATGTACACATACACAGGGGATATAAGAACCTGGAGTGGGGAGTGCCTAACTCTGCAAGGGAAGGGACAGGGGGCTAGGGAGACAGGCAAGTGAGACTTGTCGGGCAAGATTTCAAGGAGACAATTTAACAAATCTTTGAAGAATGAATAGATCTTGCATTAGGAAAAGGGCAAGGGTGGAGGGTGAGTAAGGGTACTTCAAACATAGGAGACAGGATGTAGAAAGGCATAGAGCTGTAAAAAAGGGATGGTTATATGAGGACCCATGGGTAGTTCTGTATGGCTTAAGTCCATACAAAGGAGAAGCAGAGAAGGTTAGAGACAGAGACTGAAGCCAGCTTGAGAAGAGTCCATATGACATTTGAGGAGCTCTAATGCACAAAGACTCTGCCAAGAGATGCAGTGGGTACTATGGCCCTCCATCTGGAAAAAGTAATGGTGAGGTTCATCGTAAAGACAAAAGTACATCTAAGGCAGGGCAGTAGCACATAAAGTTTATAGAACTGGTCTCCCCTCCTTGAAAAATTTCTTCTGATATGTGCACATAGGTGTGTATCTAATCCTTACTCTCTTGCTATAATAATGACTAATAATGTTGCTAAAAGGCAGACAAACTGTTAAGACTAAGAATGGAGAAAAGAAGCAGTTTACAACTGGATGCCCCTAATGACGGAGTTAAATTTGCTTAAAAGGAACTGAAATTTATTGGGCGCTTACTGTAAAACACACAGTACAGCTACGGACAATCATCATCATTAATAACATTTGGTTCGGTGCATAAGATGCAGTATATACTGGCAGTTAAAACAATGGGTTTTGAAGTCTTGCCCACGAGGCAAATATTATTTCTATTTAACGGATGAAGCTACTGAAACCTGAGTAACTTGGCCAAGGCCACGTAAGTAAGGAGGCAAGGCTGGAACTCAAATCCAGAATGTCTGACTCCAAAACCCTTGCTCTTTCCCTCATACCATTCACTCATTTGTTCATTCATTCATCCAGAAAACATTCTGTATGAGGAATATATTGCATGGTAGGGAGGCTCCACAGTATGAACCAGGGGTATAAAGTATATAAATTAATCTCTGATGGTGATAAGTGCTACGAAGAAAAAACAGAGCAATGTGACAGAGAAGACAGAAAGATGGTCAAGAAAGGCTCTTTGAGCAGGTGACATTTGACCTGAGACTGGTGTGACAGGAAGGAATCAGCCATGTGAGGATCTAGGGCAGAGTGTCCCAGCAGAAGAGACAGCAGGTGTAAAGACCTAAGAAAATAATGAGCTTGACTTGTTTAAGAAACAAAAAGAAGGCCAGAGAGA
Source organism: Panthera leo (assembly GCF_018350215.1). NCBI lineage: Eukaryota > Metazoa > Chordata > Mammalia > Carnivora > Felidae > Panthera > Panthera leo. The sequence continues at coordinate 31,721,273 of NC_056686.1, forward strand.
CTGCAGCAGGGTGAATCGAAGAAATAAAATGGCACAAGAGGGAGTCAGAAAAATAGGTGGGGTCAGATCATGCAGGGCCTTCTGGGTCATGGTAAGAACATGATCTAATTTCCTTTTGAAAAAGAGCTCCCTGGATGGTCTGCAGAGAATGGAAACAGAGACACCAGTTAGGATGATGGTCTGTAGAAGTCCATGCAGGTAACAGTGGCAGAGATTAATGTGACAGCTGTGGGGGTACAAATAAGTGGATAAACACAAGATGGGTTTTGTAAGCAGGGGGAGGTAAAGAATAACTGAAGATGAATTTTAGGGTTTCAATCATTTTCCGAACCGGGAAGACTAAAGGAGTAGAAGGTTTGGGAGGAGACAGGTTGGGACTTGAGAATCTGTTCTGGCCATATCATGTGCTAAATGACTTTTAGATATCAGAGATAACAAGTAGATAGTCAAATAAATGAGTCTGGAGTTCTACAGAAAGGTCAAGGGTAGAGATATAATTTTGGTAGTAATTAGCATATAGACCATATACAAAGACAGGGGACTGATTGAAATCACTTGGGAGGAGAGAAGACTATATAGCACAGTACAGGAGAGGGCCTAGGACTGAGCCTTGGAGCACTCCAAAAAATAGAGGCTGAAAAGTGAAGGCCAGCCAAAAGAGACTGAGAAGTCATAGAGAGGGGGATAAGAACTGAAAATCTAGAGAGTGTAACATCCCAGGAGCCAAGAGAAGGTGTGGTTCAAGAAGGAGGGAGTGATCAATTGTGCTGGAAGTTAGAGACACAGCAAAATGAAGTCAGAGAAGGCTCTGTCATCTCGGAGGTCGATGTGTACTTGGTAAGAGCAGCTCAACACAGTGGGGGCTGAAGAGCAGTTGGAGAGGGCTGAAGAGTGAATGGAAGGCAGAAAGAGTGCTTATAGAGGAGTTTTGTTTTTTTAGATGTTTTATTGTGTGTAGTAGGCAGAATGGTCCTCAGATAGGTTCATACCTTAATCTTGGAACCTATAAACATGTTACATGGCAAAAGAAACTTTGCAGGTGTAATTAATGTTGAACTTTTTTTTTTTAATGTTTATTTATTTTTGAGGGAGAGAGAGAAACAGCACAAGCAAGGGAGGGCAGTGAGAGAGAGGGAGAGAGGGAGACACAGAATCCAAAGCAGGCTCCAGGCTCTGAACTGTCAGCACAGGGCCTGATGTGGGGCTCAAACTCATGGGACCGCAAGATCATGACCTGAGCCAAAGTCGGATGCTTAACTGACTGAGCCCCCTAGGTGCCCCAAGGTTGAACTCTTAAAATAGGGAGATTATCATAAATTATTCAAGTGGGCCCAGTCTAATCACATGAATCCTTACAAGCTGAGGACATTCTTTGGCTGGAAGTAGGGGAGATGAGGCAGAAGGGGGAGATGAGAGTGATGCAAACAAAGTGTGTGAAGGACTCAACCTTCTGTTTTCACTTTGAAGATGAAAGGGGCCACCAGCCAGGGGACGTAAGAAGTTTCTAGAAGCTAAGATTCTGCCCTCCCTGCCAGACATCAGCTAGCAAGGAAATGGAGTTCCAAGCCTACAACTGCATGGAACTGAATCCTTCCAACAACCCAAATGATCCTGAAAGCAGATTCTTCCTCAGAGCCTTCGGTTAATAAGAATTCAGGCTGGCTAGACTCTGGCCGTGTATGACTGGAGCAGAGAACCAATGATCTCACCAGACTTCTGACCTATAGAACTGTGATGTAATAAATTTGTGTTGTTTTAAGCCACCAAGTTTGTGGTCATTTGCTACAGCAGCCATAGGAAATTAATCTGCTGTGAAACTTCAGAGATGCAGGGCAGACACAGTCAAGGGAGAGTTTTGAAAGATGGGGGTCATCAGAACACGTCTGTATGCTGATAAGGGTGTTTCAGAAAGGAGGGGTTGAAGGAGAAAACCCGTGAAGTAGATGAAGGAGAGGCAAGACAGGATGTAACAAAGAGAACAAGTGGAGGGCTGGTCTTTGATAAGGGCAGGGACTCTTCATCTACTGCGGTAACAAGCAAGCACCATAAACTGTGCTGTGGCCTCCCTACACTGCTCTGTACCAGCCTGTCACTGGGCAATCGATGGTGATACTGAACCCTTCTCTTTGAAATGTTCTTTTGGCCCCTTAAATGTAATTCATTCAGATTCCAAAGACCTCTTTGGAACACGGATGTGGGAGTATACTCAACATCTCTTTAGGGCTTTCTTCATAGTGAATCATTCCAGTTAAACCTGGGTGGCCAGCTAATGCATGTGCTTTGGAGTCATGAGGACTTGGATTTAAATCCACTACATAGTAGGTACGGGACACTGGACAAGTCACAAGCTCTGGGCATTTTTTTTAAAAATTGGGATTATAATATCTACCTAATGGCACTGTAAGAATCAAGGATCATGTAAATTACCTTATACAGTACCCATCACAGAGCAGATGCTCCTACTCAGCCCATTCTTTTACTTTTTAGCAGTACTCTTCTACAGTGCAAAAATACTGGCAAATAATACACTGATAGAGCCTACTAATAAGACTGGCATGATTCGAAAATCAGACTTATTGGAAAGTTTATGGGCTTTGGAATCAGAATGATCTGGTTCCTACCTTGAGTCTGCCATCTCCAAGCGGTTTAATTTTGTACAAGTCATTTAACATTTCTGAGCTTACTATCTCCTTTGGGCAATGGGGATAATCTCACTCATAGCACTGTCTGAAAATTATATGTGAAGCTATAGGAAAGTGCCCAAGACATCTGAGCTCCACAACCAATGTTTATTTTCTTCAGTTCTCAACCCTCAGAGCAAATGAACAAACATATGCACGTTCTTACTAGTTTTCTCTTGAGGTCCTAGACTTCTGATAAAATAAAGTTGGTGTTTTGTTTTTGTTTTCATTGCTAGTACTAGGCACTACCGCCAGGAGGAGGGAAGTAATGGCACAAGTGGATAGATAATCCAGGTCTCTTGACTCCTTATCCGATACTCTTTTTGAACTCACACGTGTGCACACATACACACACAAACACGCATCTTTCCCTTTGGTATATTGGCTCCAAATCCACTCTACTGATTTTTTTTTTTTAACTTCCCAGCTCTGTTTCCTATCAATCAAACTCTTAATTGTTCCAAACTTTAATTTGCATGATGGACTCATTAATCTAATTGTATTTTGGCTAAATACTACATTAGCATAACTTCACATCTTGGGGGAATAGGAGGGGAGCTGTTCATTCTCTAATTACTTTCATTGTTGTGAGTCTTATCTCTCCAACTAGTTATATAACTTAACCAGAGCATACTTTTTTAGTGCTAGGAAACCCCCCACCCATTTCAAACCTGCAACAGCAGGCCCACTGGACCCATAACAGCAGAGAAATGTCTGGGAAACACCATCTGGACTTCCTCCATATGTTTTATATGTTCTTTGAAATCTGTCATTAGCCCTTGGAATCTAGACCTTGCTGATGCCTGATTTATGCTCTTGGCTTGCTCTCTGATCTACTCTTCAACATTCAGCTTTGGTAACCGGCCTAGAGTCCCTAAGATCTGATTTTGGCCTGTATTTTGTTTTCAGCCATATCACTCTCTTGTCTATGTTGATACCCCAAAGGGACTCTATGGCCAAAGTGATATGGCATGTGTCCTAGCACCCTGAATCACGCTGAGCACATATTAATAATTCATTAAAACGTATCAAATTGGTGGTGGGGGGAAGAAGAGAGGGTGTATACATTAAAGCGGAGCTTGCCCAGCCTCTCAGCAATAGTACAAAGTGTAAAGTCAGCGTGTCAAGTCAGCCTAAAACTGGTCTAGAAACAGCAGAACTACTCACTAACACTTTCCTGAGGAATAAGACACAAGGAATGAAAGTTTATAGCTGTTTCCATGAAAACAAGTGTTGGGTCTCTTTGGTATTCATTACATAACCAACCAATTAAATAAAACCAAATATATTGGAGGAAAAGACCAAGAGACCTGTGGGGGCGGGGGGGGGGGGGGGGAAGGGGGACGGGTCTTAGGAAACCTATTTTGTAAAGCCAGTATTCTGGAAGATCCCAAACCAAAAGATGAAAAGAAATCAGGTAAGGAAGGAATAAAATAAATCCCCAGTATTCACATTCCAATGACCTGTGGCATGGTAAAAAGAACAGTGGCCCAGGACATAGCAAACATAGTTGTGTTTCTGAAACTAAAGTGTTATATCACTTTGGCAAATTTCTCTGTCCTCCATTTTTTACGGTCTGCCATTTCTTCAACATGCATCTCTTCAGAATAAGGGTACTATTATAGATAACCATAATAAACTTGTCATACTGAGTCATAAATATCTCTATACCCCTGCCAAAATAGTGATTACTTATACAGAGTAGAAACTATAGGAAATGCAGGGAGAAACAGAGTCATGATAATAATACTTTAACACTATTCTCGGAATAAGACAAGAGGACAAAACATAAGATAAAGAAGACCTAAACAACACAATCATCTGAAAGTCTATTAGTCATTCTAAATAGATGTCTACACCTAAGCTCCTGATTCTCCCATCTCTTGCCTTCAAACTTGTTTCTCTTGGTCTTTTCTGTCTCATTCTATCCTCTCAAATGGCTCAAGGATGCAGTCATCCTTGACTCCTCTCTTCTTCTCATACATATTCCACGTCTCATGAGCAGTAAATTCCATCAGCCATAATTTCAAATACGTCCAAATTCAGGCCATTGCTCACCATTCCCTCTAACCTGGGTTAATGCAATAGCCTCCTAAATGGTTTGTCCCTGCCTCTCTTGTCTAATTTCAACATAGCTACCAGAGTGAGTCTTTTAAAACATATCTCAGGTATCAGCATTCCTGTGCTCAAAACCTCCAACACCTTCCTGTCTTACCCAGAGTTAAAGTCAAGTCCTTATGCAGACCTACTGAACCCCATAAGATCTGATTCCTCATTACTTCTCTGACCTAATTTCCTACCACCCTCCCTCCATTACTCTACTTGAATAATACTGTCCTTCCTGCTGTATACACTAACCTAGGGATTTTCAAACTACCTGGTCTCAGGACTGCTTTACATTCTTACAATTTTGGGAGATCACAAGGAGCTTTTGTTATGTGGGTTATATCTATGATATTAGAAATTAAAACTGAGAAATTTTAAACATATTAATTTTTTAAATATTTATTTATTTTTGAGAAACAGAGCGTGAGCAGGGGAGGGGCAGAGAGAGAAGAACCGCGAGATCGTGACCTGAGCCAAAGTCAGACACTTAATTGACTGAGTCACCCAAGTGCCCCTAAACATATTCATTTTAAACTTAATAAAACATGTTTATACAATATTTTTTTTAAATTTTTTTTTCAACTTTTTAAAATTTATTTTTGGGACAGAGAGAGAGACAGAGCATGAACGGGGGAGGGGCAGAGAGAGAGGGAGACACAGAATCGGAAACAGGCTCCAGGCTCCGAGCCATCAGCCCAGAGCCTGACGCGGGGCTCGAACTCATGGACCGCGAGATCGTGACCTGGCTGAAGTCAGACGCTTAACCGACTGTGCCACCCAGGCGCCCCTATACAATATATTTTTATAAAAATTACTGTATCTTCCAAAAGAAAAAAATTTAGTGAGAATAGCATTGTTTTACATTTTTGCAGATCTCTTTCATGTCTGAATATAGAAGACAGCTGGATTCTCTGCTTCTGCATTTAATTTGTTGCTGTATATCATTTTAGCATTTTATTATCATGATTATTATTATTTTTAAATGTTTATTTAGTTTTGAGAGAGAGAGCAAGACAGAGTGCGAGTGTGGGGGAGGGGCAGAGAGAGAGGAGACCCAGAATCCGAAGCAGGCTCCAGGCCCTGAGCTGTCAGCACAGAGCCCGGCACGAAGCTCAAACTCGTGAACCACGAGATCATGACCTGAGCTGAAGTCGGACGTTTACCTGACTGAGCCACCCAGGCTCTTTAGTTGCTATATATCACTTTGATTGAACTATATGAAGTACGTGAAGAAAATATATATTCATGGAGATATGCAGTTAGAAAAGGGAGGTATATTTAAAAGGAATTTTCAAGTAATTGTGGATATGCTATTTAATATTATACCAAAACTCAACAAGTGGTAGTTTCTTAAATGTCAGTTGAAACATGGAATCTGAAACCTTACCAATGAACTCTGTTAATGTTAAAATCCACTGGTCAATCTTACACTTTGAACGGATCTTCCTTCCAAAGTACACAGGCATGATTTTGTAACATCACGTACCGGTCATTTGGAAAATATTGTTTCACTGAGTTATGCAGATTTTCCAATGTTGGCACATTTATTATGCAATATCAAAAATTCACAATACTCGACATCATCATAATCCTATCAGAAAAATCGGTATTAAGTACCGGGAAGCTGTCAAGATCTTGATGGCAGACACAAGTTTTCCAAAATTTGAATTTACAATTGAAAGCTTGAATTTTATCACTGTCAACAAATGCTATTAGTTGTTTTCCTTGAAGTGACAGGCTCACTCAGTTCATTTTTGAGAAAATGTCTGCCAATACCAAATCTGAACAACCACAGTTTGCCTGTTGGGTCATTCTTCCAACTGAAAATGGTGATCCATAAAAAAAGGAGATAGTTCAGCTGACGGCTCAATTTTACAAGGGCTTTTTCTAGAGGCGACCAAGTACTTTGGTGTGCAACAGAACTGCTTTATTCATACTTCCCATTTCCTCACACAGAATATTAAAAAGAGAGGTACTCACAGCTTGGAATTTGACAAAATTAATAAATTTTACTGTTGCATCAAGAGCACTGGCAAGTGAGCCTGGCTTCTCCCCACCTCATCCCAAAAGGTGGCAGTGAAAGATATTCCTATCACTACAGTTTGGTGCCACGGCCTTAACTTGTGCGAAGGAGCCAGCAGTTTTGCTCACCATCGCTTTTGCACCATCAATGCAAATATCAACTTAGTGAAAAAGGTAAATAGAGTCAGTGTTATTCTAAAAATACTTTTGAGCTCAGATCCTGTGAAAGCATCTTGGGGATGCCAAGGATCCAAGGACCACAGTTTGAGAACTGCACTAAACACTCTATTGCTCTTCTGCACTTAAACTTGAAGCTCCCTTTGCCAGGAAAGAATTTTTTCTTTTTTGCTCAGCTATCCATATGATACCTTTCAGTGAGATTTCCCCCGATCATCCTATATAAAATAATACCTCCACTCACCCTCTGCCTCCTCCCACCCCCTGGCACACTCCATCCCCCTCCTTCCTTTTGTTCTACTCAATCTTTCTACAGAGAAACTATCACTCACTATTTTCCACCTCTCCCAACTAGCATAGAGATTCCTAAGGGCAATGCTGTTATTGCCACCTCCTAGAATTGCCCTTTACACACGGTAGATGCTCAAAAAATCTCAGTTGAGTGAATGAATGTAACTCATAATCTAGCATTTGATTCTAAGATTCTGGTTTGCTTAGACTGCTTTCTTAGTGGTTCATGTCTTACTTCCCTAACTCCAAGAGCAGAGGTTAATCTACATTCCATGTAATCCCCAAAGCCTCTGGCACTTGTCTTGGACATACTATGCATATTCTCTTCTCTAGAGATTATTTGCAGTTCCAGAGTCAACTCTGGGTATCGCCAGTATGTATATATGTGGAATGACAGAAAATTGACAAAAATTTTTAGCTACTTCTTTCTGGTTTGCAACAATTTCTATTGTATAAACACTGTAATTGGTATATAACAATCATGACCTCAACTCACTGGCTCTGTTTCCTACCCCAAAACATGTGGGAAGCAGAAAAAAAAATTGCCATTCTGATGCTGTTTTCTGGTTGGTTTTAAGCAGAAGGTTCTTGGTTTAACATGCAAAGGCTTATTTTTAAAATGAACACAATTGGCTCAGTGCAGCCAAGATCCTTAAACATATTCCAAATTAAAAAAATTTTTTTAACCTTTATTTATTTTTAAGAGACAGAGACAGAGAATGAGCAGGAGAGGAGCAGAGAGGGAGGGAGACACAGAATCCGAAGCTGGCTCCAGGCTCCAAGCTGTCAGCACAGAGCCCGGTGTGGGGCTCGAACTCATGGACTGTAAGATTATGACCTGAGCTGAAATCAGACGCTTAACCAACTGAGACACCCAGGTGCCCCATTCTTAAACATATTCTCTATCTTTCACTTAATCTTGCATTTCTGGGAGGCTAACTTAAGGATATGTTCCTCAGTATTGAAAAAAATGTCTTAAAAAGGTTTATCATAGCATTATTATTAAAGAAAATTTGGATCATCAAAGTAGGGGAATAATTAAGCAAAGAGTTACATATCTATTCAAATTATGTAATCATTAAAAATGATGGCTATAAAGACTGTATAATAACACAGAACCAGGCAGATGATAAAACGTTAAGCAAAAAACTATAAAAATATAATATTCAGTGTGATTAAATTATATTTCAAAAAATTATTTGTAAAGAATAAAAATCAGAATAAAATATATGAGTTATTAACAACGGCAAAGGAGAGGAGGAAGATGGGAGGCTCAGATGAACAGATCAGGTCCAATAACAAAGACAACTGTATGGACAAACAGACACTAACCTTTTATGCCTTATTCCAATTACTAACTGGATGATTTACCCAAAACAGAATGTTAAGAGTATTATGACTCCTTTTTTTTTTTTTTTTTAAAGATGGAGAAACTAAACATTGTAGGGAAAAAAATGTTTGCTTAAAAATCTCCCAGGAAGTTAACGGCAAAGCCGGAGCTGGACCCATGGATACTTGAATGTGATGTGTGATTTTGAAATACGCTGTGGTTTCTTCCTTCGTAAAATATACAGTAGTACTTACCTAAGGGGCTATTGTCAAGGTAACATGAAATAACACAGGATGGGACCACTACAGCACTGGCTGCATGGTATTCAATAAACATTAGCCTCTTTCCCTTCTGACTCTGGTGAACTGTTACTGTGCTGCTACATGGGAGGTTGAGGGGCAGAGCAGGTTGGAGAGGGTTGGAAACAAAAGAAAAGAGGACAGCAGCCAATGGGCCCCTCTGGCAGAACAGTACTTGCGATCCTGATGGTTTTGGGACCCGGCATCGCTGTTATAGCAGAAGATAACAGCCAATGGGAGTCCTGTCCGAAGACTAAAGTGGGTCCACTAAAGACTAAAGAGCACAAGACAGGCCATTGTCCTGTCTCCCTCTCCCCTGCTGTATGTGCTCATTCCTCTCACGCTGATAATTAGTATGAAACCATTCTAAAGCTTTCTACTTCATAGAGAGTAATTTGGGCCGTATCTGGGACCAGCTGCTTTTGGCGATGCACACATTAGCAGTAATTTCTGGCCTTTTAACCTAGTCCAAAGAAATGCCATTTCTTCACATGCTAGTTTTTAATCACTATGGGAACCTTCAGTTCTGCTCCAACTCTGGCAATCTGCAGTATGTCTAAGGATACAAAAGGGCAAGTATACTTTACCTAAAACAATGGATGTACAGTAGTTATTTTAGTGTCTTTGAAACAAAAGGTATGTTTAGACATCAAGGAGACCTGTCAGGAGCTGGCTCAGAGTGCTGTGCCTTTAAGGTTGGAAGAAATTGTATCTTTTGTCACAAATTCATCTGAACAACTGGTCTTCCTGATTTGCAACTGTTGACTGATTTCAGATTTAGTTTTCTAGTTTCTGTATCTGCTTATGCTTAGATCTGCCATATTCGGCTGACAACATGTCTATCTCTAACTTAGCATTTAATCCATTTATTTAGTTTGACATCAAGTCCATGATTACCCCAGCATCTTATCTTAGACTGCTTCCAGTTCTACGATTCTCTAGCATTGAAAGATTAAAGGAATGTGGCTTTAAAAGAGCACGGCTTTTCCCAGAGAAATTGTCCCTTGAATATTTCAAACTCACTTCTTTTGCTCCAATCCTGCCTGCCACTATCTTAAATATGATTCTCATCATCTCTTGCCTTAATCACTGAAATGGCCAACTAGCTGGTTTCCCAGCCTCTAAGTTACCCACTCCCACCATTACCTCTATCCCTTACCTGACAGGTCATAGAGATCTGTTTACAACACAAACATGATCATGTCACTGCTTTGGTTAAAACACTTGAATGGTCTCTTCTTACTTGCTGGGTTACGTCCCTCTGAACAGGCCCTGCTTATTACCTTACCTCATCTGATTTTAGTTTTCTGACATATGCCCTGTGTGTCAGTTTTCAGGATTATCTCTCCCTGGCTTGTGCCTTGTACATGTGAGCTCCCCTCGAATGCCCCTTCCAAGCACTTCTTCAGGTGGCTATCAACTCTAAGTGTCCTTTGGCAAATAACACAAATCTCAAGAAGCCCTCCCCAACTTCCTTCTTCTCACCGATTCAATCTGAACAGTATTATTTTGAAACTTCATTTGTTTCTGGGCAACTCTTAAATATTTCACTCTAAGTTTAACAACAACTATTTTATAAGCACTTATGTAACACATAACTTACAAGTATTTATGTAATACACATAAACTGTTTTAATATGACCCATGAAAGACTCTCCTTCTTTATCACCCTATGAAAAACACATATCATCTAATAGCAAACCCAAATAAAACTTGAAGAAGTGACTTACTCTTACTATGCATCAATTTCCTTGTTTATTAAAATAACAGCATCAGACTAGAATGACTAATAACTCACATTTTTTGGAGAGCTTAGAATGTGCTGGCTGTTGCTCTAATATATGAACTCATTTAACTCCTTACAACAACTCTATGAGTAAGAAATATTATTGCCTCCATTTTACAGATGAAGAAACTAAGGCTAAGAGAGGTTAACATAAGTTGTTCTAAGTCACACAGCTAGCAAATCTTCTAAAAAGATCCTTCCATTTTGGAAGTTCTATGAGAATTCTATGGTTCTAAAAAATATTCAAATCTAAACTAAATGCAGAAGAAAGTCAAATCAGCAACAATTGTTTCTACTTTACATTCTATTTATCCATATCTCATCTCCCCTAATGAAACTATATTCCCTGTTATACCTAGCATACTTGCGAATACACAGTAGGAACTCATTAAATATTTCTGAATAGATTGCTGAATTTTCCATTTTTAGCTTCATATATTGCACTAAAAGGCCAGGTATAGGTCAACAGACATTACTGGGATAAGTAATAAGATAAAGGAAATCCAATTGCTTCTCCATGTTAATGTGGAAAACAAAATTAATTTTTATTTTATAAAAATTTATAATTTTTATTTTTATATAAATTTATAATTTTTATAAAAATTTATAGTTTTTATTATATATAAATATAATACTATTTAACAATTTCAATGGGGTTGGGGCTAGCTCCTGCCAAGTTAATCAAGATGAGAATATTATTTTCTTTGAGATATAGTAACATAATTCTGAAAACAAAGACACACATAAACAAATGAAAGCCAAAAGAAGAAAAAGTGTGGTGATACACTGTCACTAAAAAGTACAAGTAACCAGGGGCACCTGGGTAGCTCAGTAGGTTAAATGTCTGATTCTTGATTTCAGCTCAGGTCATGACCTCACGGTTTGTGAGACTAAGCCCTGAGTTGGCCTCTTCACTGACAGCTTGCAACTTGCTTGGAATTCCCTCTCTCCCCGCTCTTGGCCTCCCCCCACCCCCACCCTGTGTATGCTCTCTCAAAATAAATAAATAAACATTTTTTAAAAAGTACAAGTGGGGCGCCTGGGTGGCTCAGCTGGTTAAGCGTCTGACTTCAGCTCAGGTCATGATCTCTCAGTTCATGTGTTTGAGCCCTGTGTTGGGCTCTGTGTTGACAGCTCAGAGCCCATGTCTCCCTCTCTCTCTCTCTCTCTGCCCCTCCCCTGCTCATGCTCTTTCTCTCTCTCAAAAATAAGTAAACATTAAAAAAAAAAAAAAAAGTACAAGTAACTAGATAGGCACTATAAGCCCTTATCCAAATAGGCTTCCAGGTGGTATAAAGCAGAGAGACAGGCTACTGAGAGCTATTCCAAGAGTGGGAAGAAAAGACAGGCAAACTTGCATGTATTCAAAATATCCTTGGGGGATCCTACCCAGTGCCCCAGACGGCTTTCTTCTTCCCTTTTACTTCCATTAACGTTAAATTTCCTAGGAATATCTCAATTGGCCTAGTTGACTGCACAATTATATAATATATACAGGTGGCTCTACTCAATTATGAATGACTTCCCCTGTGAGAGCTACTGTATTTCATTTTCTATGACTGAACAGCTGGTTGTGACTAGCCTGGAAAACTGACTTCTTTTGTCCAGATGTACAGTAACTAGCTATTGGTGCTTTGAAGGGTCTATCTCCCACTCTCGATCCTTCTCCTTCTACACCCAACACGTATCGCAAACTCATCCCCACCTCATGAAAAAGGGCCCTGGAGTTTCCGGTAGGTGTCACCATGCACTTCCAAAATCACTGATGGAAACCTCTCACGTGCGAATCACACTTCACAATTCTCAAATTACTTTCACATTCATTAACTCAATCTTATTCACAATTATCTCAGACTCATTTACCTAATGGCTATCTCTAAACCTCATTTGAGGCACAAGAGAAATGAAGCGTGGTATAGTAGAAAAAACTTGGATTTTGACGTTAGAAACCCATGCAGCTAGGTTCAGGTCCTTGCAAATCATTTAACCCCTTTGAGCTATGGGTTATTATTAGGTTTGGTTGAGATACTGCTTGAGGATGTGGGTATGATAAGCACTGTGTCTGATATAATTTAGGGACTTACCAAATTTTACTTCTTATTCCTGTTGGTAAACTTTCTGAGCTTCAGTTTCTTCCTATGTAAACCAAGGTCAAATACAGTAGTTCCCCTTTCTCCATGGTTCTGCTTTCCATGGTTTCAACTATCCATGCAGGCTGGAGGCAAATGATCCTTCTTCTGATGTACCAAAGTCTACAGTACCTAACACCGTCACAACGTCCCCCTTATTCACTTCATTTCACCTCATTAAGTAGGTATTTTATCATCTCACACCATCACAAGAAGGGTGAGTGCAGTACAAGAAGATACTTAGAGACACCATATTCACAGAACTTTAATTACAGTATAGTGTTAAAACTGTTCTATTAAATTAGTACTGATTGTTAATTTCTTACTATGTCTAACTTTACCATAGATACATATGTATAGGAAAAAGCATAATACATATACTGATAGGATTCAGTATCATCTGTGGTTTCCAGGCATCCACGGGGATCTTGGACTGTATTTCTGATAAGTGGATGCTGGCGGGGGGGCGGGGGGGGGGGGAGGGACTACTATCCTGCAAACCCCGCAGGTGGTTTGGAAACTTCCATGTGGCATTGAAAAGGTTAACTTCCTTTCTTATTAAAATGGTGCTCATTGAACATCTTTCTAAACAACATTATAAAAGGTGGTTAGTTTAATGTAATACCAAAATAGCAGATACACAAAAGGTTAAGCATTTTTATGATCTACATTCTTTTCCATGGCAAGTTACAAATGAGACTGCCTTGAAAGTATACTCTGACTACTGACCATGGGTATGTGGGAGAACTCAGCTCTAAGGCAGGCTTCCATGTTTCTATACAGCTGATACTATATGATCCCTATTGGTTTGAACGAAGAAAAGCTATCTTTGGGAAAGAGAAGGAATCCTCTTATCTAATGAAAACTTTTCTCGAGGAAAATATTTGGGTGTGTCACAACCTGGACAGTATGATAAAAAAGAACTGGAAAAGCACTTTCCAAATCTTGTGATTTACCGTCCCTACCCTTTAGTAGCAGAGAAATTAAAAAAAAAAAAAAAAAGGTGCCAGAAAATCCTCCTTTCTAACATGGCCATTATGTCCTGAAGTTTGGTTCAACTTGTGCTGAACCTAGATAAGGGGTAATGGTAAGAAACTACTATAACCATTTTAAGTATATAAAAACAGAGGAAATGCAATCCCTCATTTGCAACATGCTAGGCAGTGTAATGCTCTCTTAAGGGAAGCGAGAGTGCCAATCCTCTCTGCACTAGTCAGACCATCCCTGATGTGCGGAGTTTGCTCTGGGCACAACACAGTAAGCTGAAATGGGTCAAGAAGAGATCCAAGCTGATGAGGGGCTTAGAAACTATCCAATTTCAGATATAACTGAAGGAAAAAGGCCTGGAGGAACAAGAGTATCAAGAGGTGTCTGAAGAAGGCTTTGGGTGAAACAAGAAACAAAATTAGAGCCAAGAGATAGATACTGGGGGAGAGCAGATTTCAGCTCAAATTTAGCAAGAACACTTTTAGTCATTAGCGCTATCACAAATGAAAAATGTTCACCTCTGGGAGGTTATAATCTCCCTGTCTCTGGAAGAATTTGAGTAAGGGCTGGATATGTAGTTATGGGGATGCTCTCAGGGAGAGGCTTGAATTAGGTGGAGGGTTGAATTTGGTAACTTCTGAAGTTCCCTCTAACCCTGAGATTCTAGACTTCTATGACTTTATTTACCTTCCTGACGTCTTATATTTAATATGAAGGCAAATAAATAAACCTTAACCAAAACAACTTCTAGATAGACGAGAACATGGCAACGAGTGACTCTGAAGCCTTCACATGTTGGGAAGATAAGCTCACGATGGATACAAGTTTCCCAAGATTCTGATTTTCACTTGAAAGTTTAAATTGATCATTTACAGCAAATGCTTATAGGTTGTCTTCTTTAAAGTGACCAGCTCACTTAATTTTGGAGAAGGAGTCTGCCAAATATCCAAGTCGGTTTTTCTTTTAATTATACATGATGTTCCATGAAAAAGTGGCTACTTTAGCTTGCAACTCAAACAATCCCACAAGTGCCTTTTCCTGAGACAACCATTATACTTGGATATGTTAAAGATGGAGAAACTGAACGCACAGAGGTTGATTTGAACCTAGATCGTTTGGTCTCTAAAGTTCATGCTCTTCCCACTATTTTACCTTGAAACTGATAAACAAGAGTGCATCCCCAAGTAAAGGAAGGAAGATAATGAACTAAACATGCCTACTTATAATAATGAAGGGTGTCAGAGTATTTTTGACTTCTAGGTTTCTCCAATAATCCTTAAGAGTCTTATTTGCCAAAAAAAAATTCATTATCAGATCTCTCCTCTCTCTGGCAACAACACAGTATATGGAATTGAAAACTGATGTACAAAATGTTAAGTAAGCCCAACTTGTGTGTGTCTACATGACATAGAACATGAACAATGGGGGGAAAAAAGGAGCAGGGGGAAACCCATTTGGTTTATCAGTTTCCTGGACTGGGATCTTGTTTTCACTCACAGCAGTGTATCGTTGGCTTGGCATTGTAATTTAGAGGATGTGTTCTTTATTAGCTTTGCTCAACTTGGCTGGGTTCAGCTATGTGCTGCCAGCTGGGCTGATGCCAAGGCTGAAACTCCACTCCTCTAAATCAAGTTCACTTAATGCAGCATGGGTTGCCTCTTGTTCTGATCCAGCTCGGTTAACACTTTCGGTTCTCCAGATCTAGCTCCTTCTTTCCTGCTGGACTCTAATTCCTACAGCACGGGGAGAAGACCTCTACAACTATAAAGATGTTTCATTTTTCCTGGGAGTTTTTCAACTGATAAATCTACAGAGAGTGGGGGAAAACAGAGGAAAATAAGATCGTGCATGACAGGACCACAAGCCAACTTTAAGAACCTTCTACTACTGACAAAGGAGTGACTGGCCTTAGCTGTTGAGGGTAATAGACAAGAGGACTTGGGAGCAATTTCTGCAGGTGTAGGGCTATGTGTTCTCAGAAGATGATCTGTGAATGTGTCTGGTGAAACCGAGGGCCCTTGGTGAAAGCACCCTGTGATGAAGCGCATGCTGGTCAGCCACACAGTCACACGAGCGCAGTCCAGCTTTCCATAGCGTAAGACAATGAATCCCAAAAGCTTGAAACTCCTGCCTTCTGGCTGTATTACCCTCATACTCTTGCTTTTTCTTTGCTCTGTCAAAGAGTTTGCCAAGTTTTCCTCGTCTTCTTTCACATACATGGATGTTTATGGTCTACTTAGTAAGTCACTATTGAGATTACACCTGCAATATTTCCTGAAAAAATCATCCATATAATTAAGGGAGAAAATGTAACTACATAGAGTTTATATTATTGATTTCCAGTCCGGCTTTCCTAAAAACCATATACACTAGGGGATTTTGCTGGGGCGCCTGGGTGGCTCAGTTGGTTGAGCGTCCGACTTTGGCTCGGGTCATGATCTCACAGCTTGTGAGTTCGAGCCCCGCGTCAGGCTCTGGGCTGACAGCTCGGAGCCCGGAGCCTGCTTCGGATTCTGCGTCTCCCTCTCTCTCTCTGACCCTTCCCCGCTCACGCTCTGTCTCTCTCTCTCTCTCAAAAGTAAATAAACGTTAAAAAAAATTTTTTTTAACTAGGGGATTTTGCAAGTTGATATGTACTGATGCTGGCACATAGTAGGTGTTCAATAAAAGCCTGCCAAAGAAAACTACATGGGTCTAAGAATTCTAAAGAAAACAGTAGGTGTGGTCAAATCTATGAACTGTTTAAGTCACATCTCACTATTTCCAGGAGTTTGACAGATGCCAGTTGTTTCATTACATGTGCCAAAAAACTGCTACCATTCTCAGGCATCTGTGGCTGGTGAAGGCAAAGGAACTGGGCAGAGCCGAATGGGCAGCTTATGGGAGCTGGAAGAGAGGTATGGGACAGGACTTTTCTGTCCTTTAGGCAGACATAATTACAATCAGTGGGAGAACCTAGATCCCCGCTTCATAATCTAGTGTCTCATGTCACTGCCCCATTTTCCTATTTCTATTTGTGTACCATAAGCATACAATCAAGAGAAAACCTCATCTCATAAATACTGTATTTTTTTGGACCAAAATAGAGCATTTAAACACTTCTGGCACAGTTTTCTTGAGATGTCCAGGCATCTAATTCAGATAGAACCCATAGCAGGCATCTCCCTGTGCTACTTGGTGCATAGCACGTGAGCACATGCTCATTTTCTTTCAATTACTCACTCAACCTGGGAAGCAGGCACCTGTCTCTAACCTCCACCGAGCCTAGCACCACCAAAAGGGGACGGCTCTACAGCTGTCGGCCACACGGATGAATAAAGGCTGGAGTTTCTAGATGTGAGTAGAGTACAAGGCCACATCTGCGATGATGACAGAGATTGTGTGTGTGTGTGTGTGTGCATGCACATGTGTGGAGGAGGGAGGAAACGGTATATTAAATAAAGGCGAGGCCTGGAACTAGGATATCTGAGAAGGTAAAAAGGAAAACAGCCAAACAACCAAGTAGCTGTCCTCATTAAGGGCACCAAAAAAATTTGTTTCGCTCGTTGATCAATGTGCCCACACTGCTCATGACATAGTGAACACGCCTTCTCAGAGATAGGCACGGCATGTTGGTTGCTAGAAGTTTCCTATGGAGAGGACGCTCTCCTGCTTGCTGTGGCTGAGTAGCAAAAGAAGTTGGATGGAAGGGCAGGTGTAGAGCTGTACGAATGTTTCTGGAGACGAGTGGCCTTTGCCATCCTGACTTTTGGCCATAAGGTTTCCAAAATTTATAAGACAGAACGTTAGTTTAAATGGATTTCACTCTGCTGTGAAAATGGGAGTAGCACTCTCACTTTGGTAATTAAGGGAGTAGTGGCTTTAGATGTTGATGAACACAAATGGAATCAGAATATTCAGCGTGATCTACTTCACTCAGCAAATTATTACTGAATAACTACCATGTGCCAAGTGCTGGGGAGATAAAAATGAATAACTTAGTTCCATTTAACAAGGAGTCTAGGCAGTAAGAAACGCTAACTTCCTAGACAAAATGAAAAGGAGAATTTTAGCTTTCTCATTAAGGCTTATACTGAAAAACTGGCAAAATTTCCATGTTGTAGGGGTAATTATTCATTAAATAAGTAAAGTAGTTGCGACAGGTGTTCGACTGTAAGAACTCATATTTTGGGTTCTTTATTCAAAGAATATGCCCCCCCCCCCCCCGCCAATCTTTTTATCCTTTTCACCACAATGTCACTGCCTCAATTCTTTCACTGGCATATTATAACAGCTTATTAATAGGCACATCTACCTCCACCTTCTGGAAGCCACCCATCCTTTCACTGTTACCAGAATGGTCTTCTAAAACACAAATCTGACCAGCGACTCTACAAAGCCCATTCAATGTCTCTCACTGCTTTTAGGGCAAAGACCCCAATCTTTAAAACAGTCTAAAAGGGCTTCTTCTCCAGCCTTTCCGCTTTCCATTCCTCTCTCTCCATGCTACAGTCTAGTTGTCTAAGCATCTTTCAGTTCCTTAACACATTTTTTTTTTTTTTTAATCTTGG
Source organism: Panthera leo (assembly GCF_018350215.1). Lineage (NCBI taxonomy): Eukaryota > Metazoa > Chordata > Mammalia > Carnivora > Felidae > Panthera > Panthera leo. The sequence continues at coordinate 31,739,631 of NC_056686.1, forward strand.
GCCTCTACTTCTCTGTTTCCATGGCTACCTAGAATTTTTCTTCCGGTTTCAGTCTGATGTCACTTTCTTTGGAAGCCTCCTCTGACCTCCACCTTCCAGTCTTCAAACTAGGTAGGGGCCCTTCTGTACTTTATCACTTTGAAGCTGTAATTTTCTATTTGTCTATACACTCCCCAAACTGTAAACTCTAAAGGCAGATGCTCCCTCAATTAAGCCAATGACTAGCACTCAGCTGTGGCTTAGGGCTTAGAACTTGAATGAATGGATGGATGGCTGAAGAAAATCAACCCGTTAGTTGACCTACGTGCTGTGTACATGCTGTGACCCACAGTTTAGCCTGGCTTGTGTTATTCTCGCCTCTATCCTGGTTTTTCCCTGCACAGTTTAGGATTACAATTTAACCAATCCTCTTTCTGACCCAGAATCCCAAAGTGGCTATAGTATAGTTTCCTCGATAGTTTTATAAGAGGAAGAGGCCATCCATAAAGTCTGGAAAATACTTTTTAAATGTTTCACAGAAACAATGTGAAGAGATACTCTGAAAGTTGTGTTTTGAAGCATCAAATTCTTACTCTCTAGACTAGAGTAAAACTACTATTCCCCTCAACCATAGCACCGAGTCAGATTATGAAGCATTCTCTTTGTATGATGCCACAGGTAGAAGGAAAGGGTGGAATGAAAAGGTAGAGGAGGCCCGGCTGACCTTTTACTCCAACAGGTGTGCTCAAGGGCAGCACCTCTCCTGGACCCCATATTAGTATCAGCATATTGAGAGCAGCCAGACCCAGTTTACACTCTATGAAGTCACAAGAAATTGGGAGTATAATCCGGACAGCAACACATTAATTTATAATAAAAACGTAAATGCGCGGCAGCTCACAGCTCACATTCTCTTCCTACTGTACAAGTTACATAGGAAGCTAAACTGTAATCTAAAATGGGCTCACCCAGATTGAAATCAGTGTGGATGTCAGGATGGTGAGAAGCCTAGTTAAGCGTTACAGTTGAGCCAAATGGACTGAACTCTCTGTTTTTTAAAGTTTAAAAAGTAAAACTTGCCTGTTTCAGTTTTATGTTAAGTCACACATAAAAAAAAGTGATGAGCTTAAAAAACAAAAACAGCGCTTGCCTTTTATAACCAAGTACCCTGGATTAGCTGTAAGCTTTGTATTTGCTCTTATGAGAGTTGGCTGGGCGCCAGGAGTTTAAGAGCTAAAAAGGATTACTACCTCTTAGCAGAAGAGAAAACGGCCAGGGTGCAGGAGTCCCTGAGAGAGGCAGAGCCCTAGGTGGCTGGAGGGCAGAGCAAAGTGGTAGGTGAGCCGGACCCAGAATCAAGCAGGAGACAGTCACAGGGGTCCCTTGTTACCCATCCCCAAGAGCAGGAATGGACAGTATCACAAGGGTGGGAGGGCCATCGAGGGTCACCTAGTTCAACCTCTCATTAGGAATCACTTGTTCACAGACATAAGTTTGTGGCCCAGCTGGGACTAGACCCTCGTTCAAAGCTCTGATATTCCCCAACACTGCTTCTTTCCTATTTCGTATCAGGATCTGGAAGCCAAAATCCAGGGTCTCAAACGAAGCTTTGAAGAAAGCCTGAAGGAGAATGGGGAGAGTACAGGGGGGACATGTGTGAAGGCAATATGGCTCTAAATGGCCTTGACAGCTGGTCCTACTGGAAGATCTCCATGACTTCTCCCTCTAGACTCAAATATCAACAGAACTAAGTCACTTAATCCTCTGAAATTTATTTTTCTCATAAATAAAATGTATCTGAAAATAATTATGCCTACTTGAGAGTTACCAGGAATATAAAGTGAAATAACGCATGTAAAAAACACTGAATAAAATCGGTGTTTTTTCCTATTTGCTGAGAGCAAGAAACAATCTCATATTACTTTGAATTTTTACCATTTGCACACGAATGGCCAGAAGGTAGGAAGGGAGGAGGAGACAGCATGATTAGAAAGAGAACAGGCTTACACAGAGAGAACATCTTGTTTTGAGAAAAGAATTGAGTAACCACATTTTTTCCACATTGGATCACTTGCGCCCTAGCCAGGACACTGAGGTGGCTGAAGTTCTGCTGTTACTGAACAGCCACCCTGGAGAACCTACGGAGGGGGAGGGGTGGGGGGCAAGGGAACTGTTGGAGGAACCCTGGCTGCTGGAATGATGGCCAAAGGATCTGGTCTGGAAATGCCAACCAGAAGAAGGTCTCTCTCCACCTCTGAGCCATCTGCTGATCTGGTCATCTGCTGTTAAAAATCGCAGCTATCCCCAGATATGCAAAGAGGAGGATGAAAACAGTCAGCAAACGCCTCTGGAAGCATCAACCACATAGTCGTATTTCTTATCAGCATGGTGCCCAGTCACAAAGGAATACCTGCCCAGCAACTCCTGGGCACAAAGACTCCCTGGTCTTGTGGCTGTGGAGAAACGCTAAGAGATTTACAGTAAGCGTGATGAAATTGCCTAGGCAAGAAAGTGAGAGGACCAACCTACTCACTGAACATAGCCAGGAGCACCGAGGCTTATCCTACTTGTCTCAAGTAAGCAAAAATGACTCTGCTACTACCTCCAAGGCACTTCTCTTCTCCCTGCTTCCACAGAAGATACCGCCTCACAGGGCTTGCCGAGGGACAGCAACGGGTTGTTTCTCATAGCAATCTCAGGCGCTTGTTTCTTGAAGCATATGGAGGAATAGCACTTTCCTGAGGCAAGAAGTGTGTCTGACCGCTGCCCTGCCCCCATCTCAAGTTTTCCCCACCCCAGTGCCACCAACCTAATCCCAGCAACCCTCCCCTCTTCCTCGTCCACAGTCAGCACAGCACAATCCATTCTCCATAAGCAGTCCGAGGGAGTTTTTAAATGACAGCTTTATTGATAGATACTTCATATGCCATAAGCTTCACCCCTTTAATGTGTACAATTCGGTGTTTTTAGTAGATACACAGATGTGCAAACACCTTCCCGATCTAATTGCAGAGAATATTTACCATATTCATCAAAGTGACCTCCCATTTCCCCTCTCCCCCGTGCTACTGACAACCACTAATTTACTTTTGTCTCTGCGTTTCTGCTTCTTCTGGACAGCCCATACAAAAGCAATCATGCCACGTGTGGGCTTTTGTGATTGGCTTTTTCCTCTCAGTCTAATGTCTTTTAAGGTACATCTGTGGTGTAGTCTATTTCAGGACTCATTCCTTTTTATTGCCAAACAAGATTTCGTATGAATATACCACCTTTTATTTATCTGTTCATCACATGATGAACACTTGGGCTATTTCCACTTTTTGGCTACAATGAATAATGTTGTCATGAACATACATGATACATTTTTCTATGGACATGTTTTCTGTTCTTTTGGGCGTATACCCATGAGTGGAATTGCTAGGTCACGGGTACCTCCGTGCTTAATACTTTGAGTAACTTCCAAACTGTTTCCAAAGTGGCTGCACCATTTCACAATCTCACTAGCCATGTATCCAATTCCTCCACATTCTCACCAACACTTGTTATTGCCTTTTGATTATATCTTACCCATGGATGTGAACCGGTATCTCCTTGTGGCTTTTGATTAGCATTTCCCTAATGGCTAACGACATGGAGTATCTTTTCAAGTGCTTATGGGCCTTTTATATTATCTTCTCTGCAGAAATGTCCATTCAAACCCTTTGCCCATTTTTTAATTGGGTTGCCTTTTTTATTGTTGAGTTGAATTCTGGATACAAGTGCAAGTGACTTTTTAAAAGTAAATCGGATCTTGTCACTCCCCTACATAGTACCCTCTAACAATTCCCCACATGTTTAGAATAAAATCCAAATTCTCACTCTGGCTTTCCAGGTCCTACAGGGTTTTGCCACTTTCCTTCTCACACAGCGCTCTAGAGTAGGAGCAGTCTTCTCTCTGCCCCTGAAACACATACGCTCACGCACGTCTCAGCACCATGATATGTATGCCCTGTCCTTGCTTGGAATTCTTTCTGATCATTCAATTCAAATATCACCTTTTCAGACAAATTTTCCTGAAAAGAAACTGTATCTAAACAATCTCCTCCCAGGGTGCCTGGGTGGTTCAGTGGGTTGAGCATCTGACTTTGGCTCAGGTCATGATCTTGCAGTATGTGGGTTTAAGCCCCGCAATGGGCTCTGTGCTGACAGCTCACAGCCTGGAGCCTGCTTCGTAGTCTGTGTGTGTGTGTGTGTGTGTGTGTGTGTGTGTGTGTGTGTCTCTCTGCCCCTCCCCCACTTGTGCATGCTCGCTCTCTCTCTCAAAAATAAGTAAACATTAAAAAAAATAATCTCCTCCCTCTGCCAAGAGGAATGAGGAAACTTTTGAGCATGATGGATATGTTCATTATCTGGATCGTGGGTCATGGTTTCATGGATGCACACATGTCAACACTTTTCAAATGGTATATTTTAAATATGTGCCGTCTGTTTCACTTGTCTTACACTTTGATAAAGCTGTTAAACAAAAAACCCCTTCTCAGTCCACCTTTGCTGCCACTATTTCATTATACTTTATTCCTGAGGAGAAACTGGATCTGAAATCATCTTGTTTATTTCGTGATTTTGAAGTTTATCACCTATCTCCTTCCACTAGAATAGAAGTTCCAGGAGGGCAGAAATGTTTTTCATCCTTGTAACTGCTGTATCTTCAGCTTGGCTCACAGTTAAGTGCTCAATAAATACCAGGCTAACTGAATGAATGAAACTGACAGAGGTTTAGAAAAGGGACTGACAGACAATAGGAAGGGTGACTTTCTACACCTTCAGATTAACTAGCACTTTTAGACTTCAGGGATGAGATCTTAGTATTTCTTTTATTTAGAGCAGCTATCTCAAATTCTATTCTGGATGATGTCCAACACCATCATCATTAGAAACATAATTTACTGTTCAATTACTCTGTGGCACTATTCTAGCATTTTATATATACTCTTCCATTAGTAGTGGTTATTTTTATAATAATAGCATTATAATACCAATAATGTGGCATATTATATATTATCTAGTAATTATAATAAATATAATACAGGATGTAATAACTATGATAAGAGCAGCAGTAATATAATAAAAACATTTGTTTAGCACTTGCTATTTGCCAGATATTATGTAAGCATTTTACCCATATCATCTCATTTATTCCTCACAATAACTTTATGAAGCAGGTGTTCTTTTACAGACAGAGAATTTGAGGTTTAGAGAGGCAAACTAACTGCCCAAAGCCACACGGCTGGCAAAAAAAAAAAAGGCAGAGCTGGAACTCAAACCTAAGTCTACTTTGCTTCAAAGTTCATGCTTTTCCCATTGTGCTACGGTGCTTCTCAAGTATCCTGATGGCACACTGCTACTCCAGCTCATATGCAAAGCCCCTGGGACCCGAGAGAGAGGTGCACCTTGAGACAATCCATGCTACTCAAACTCGGAAAGAGGTTAGGAACAAAAGTGACAGGGAGGAAAAGCTAGTTGCCTGAGAATAAACTAGGATATTTAGAGTAAGGAACTTTTACTTTATCCCAAACTCCACATCTAGCTTCCTTGCACATTAAATTCTTATTGTTTCTGACTGCTCTCGGGTAGACACTGGTGTTTACCTAAGCTGCCTACTAGTGAGGTTTACTGAAGATATGCTGACCGTGGGAGACCCAGGTAACCTCCCTTACCAACCTGGGTCCTGATTTCAAGAGCTCATGGATGAGCCTTTACCTTTAGTGCCAGGTGGCTGTAGGTTGTCTCCAGTCAGGGAACACCAGCCCACAGGGAAGATGTCCCGGGAGTCGAAGCGGCACCAGTAGTCAAAGGCCCCTCGCCACCCATCAAAAGTGACCAGCACCTCTGAGCCCCGCACCTCCCCAATAGTGGCTGGGCAAATGAAATGAGGGTTCTTCCTGTCCACAGCTTCTAGCTTCATTCCCATTTTGAAGAAGTTGTGGGAAGGCGAGGGTGGTTCCTAGATGAGAAACAGAAACATACAGACCTAGATGCAAACACAGAGTCTGTGTGCCCCAAGAGACTGCTACCAAGTTTGGAATGATGAAAAAGTCACCGGCTGCTACCGAAGATTTATAATGAAAGTGTAGTCTTTCTTTTAAATGAATTTCAGAGTATACCAAAGTATTACTTTTTATGTCCTGACATTTTACCATTTTGATTCTGATTTTTTTTTTAAGAAATAAAAGGTAACATTTTTAAAGCTGAATCCCTTTTGTGCCCACTCCTCATGCATGTTTTCATACTTGACTATGTATGTATGTGTGTGTGTATATACATATAGGTATATATATATATATATATATATATATATATATATATATGCATCCATTTGCATACTTCAAAATTTTACATAAATGGTATTATACCATACATATCATTCTACAACTTTTTTGTGTGTGGTTAATGCTACACTTTTGAAATTTACCTACGTTGATAAATTTAGCTCCAATATATTTCAAGTGCTAATAGTTCATATTCCATTATATGTATATATCACAACCTATTCATTCTATTCAGATGGACATTTAAGATCATTTTTAATTGTTCACTGTTTCAAGAGTTTCAGTGACCATTCTTGCACTTGTTCTTTTACACACATGTGGAAGGGTTACTTTAGGGTATGTAAGTAGGAGTAGAATTGCTGGATTATAGGACAGATATACACATCCTATGCTTTATTAAGTATTGTCAAATTGCCCTCCTAAGTGCTCGTAACATTGCTCACTCTGTCCAACGGTGTGGATCTGCAGTGTAGTTGCAAAGATAAAGTTCTCAAAAAGTGTTATACACTCTATTCTTTCTCTGGTCTTACACTCTGATCCTGCACGAATAACAGGGTCTTACTAACATGGTCTTATTAAATGGGTATCTGGTAGAAAAAGTCCCCTACTTTGTCATTTTTTAGTATGGTTTTGGCTAGTCTTTCTCCCTGATCTTTCATTATGAATTTCATATGATCTTTTGTATGAAAGCTGATACCATGGAATCAGCTTTTCAAGTCCAGAGAAAACCCCTCTTTGGATTTTGAGTGGAATCCCAATGAATTTATAGATTAGTGTAGACAGAAATAACCTTTGTATAAATGATATTTAGCCTTCTCATCCATGAACATAATAGTCTTTTCCATTTAAGTATTCTTTAATGTAGATTTTTTCTTTAATATACATTTTTAATTTTTCTTTATAAGTATCTCATGCTTTTATTAACATTTTCTAGGCATATTATTTTACTGTTATCATAAGTGCTATCTTTAAAAATTTTTAGGGGCACCTGGGTGGCTCAGTCGGTTGAGCGTCTGGCTTCGGCTCAGGTCATGATCTCATGGTTTGTGAGTTCGAGCCCTGTGTCGGGCTCTGTGCTGACAGCTCAGAGCCTGGAACCTGTTTCGGATTCTGTGTCTCCTTTTCTCTCTGCTCCTCCCCTGCTCGTGCTCTGTCTCTCTCTCAAAAATAAATAAACATTAAAAAACATTTTAAAAAAATGTTTTATTTTCAAGCCACTTGCTGTTGTTAAATAGAAATGCAACTGATTTATTTATTTTTCTTAAAAAAATTTAATGTTTATTTCTGAGACAGAGAGAGACACAGAGACAGAGACAGTGTGAACGAGGGAGGGGCAGAAAGCAAGGGAGACACAGAATCTGAAGCAGGCTCCAGGCTCCGAGCTGTCAGCATAGAGCCTGACGCAGGGCTCAAACCCATAAACTGTGAGATCACCACCTGAGCCTAACTCAGATGCTTAACCGACTGAGTCACCCAGGCGCCCCTGCAACTGACTCTTAAAAACTGATCAGCTTGGGGCCCCTGGGTGGCTCAGTCAGTTAAGTGTCTGACTCTTGATTTCAGCTCAGGTCATGATCTCACTGTGAGATCAAGTCCCACATCGGGTTCTGCACTGACAGCATTGGGCCTGCTTGGACTCTCTCTCCTTCTCTTTCTGCCCCTCCCTGGCTCACAAGTGGCACACACATGCACTCTCTCTCTCAAAACAAATAAACCTAAAAAACAAAAAACAAAAAACTTATCAGCTGATTTAATACTGAATAGCTTATGCTGACTGATACACCAATTTCCTTGTCTGCTTTATTGATCAATTACTGAGTGACATGTACTGAAATATTCGTCAACAACTGTGGATTTTCCAATTTGTCTAAATTCTGTCAAATTTTGCTTTCATATCTGAGGCACTGTTTTTCAGGAGCATGTACTTTTTTTTTATCATTAGATTGTGGCCTCTTTAATGAAGTCTTTCAGCGACAAAGTCTCCTTCGCCTAGTGTCAGTATAGTTAGCATAGGCTTTCTTGACAAAGATTTGCCTGGTGTGTCTTTTCTTTTCCTTTCAACATTTGGTGTATATTTTAGCAGGGTCTCTTATAAACAGCATAGAGCTAGATTTAAAAACAATCTAATGTGTATCTGACTGAACTGATGAGTTTAACCTTCTTTGCAATAACTGAGATATTTAAATTTATTACAATTATTATCTTGCCTACATTTCTATGTAACTTGATTTTTCTGGGTTCCTTTTTCTCCTTTACAGTAAATTGAATTTTCTTCCCTTTTTACCCCCTCCATTGATTCAGATGTTAACCATTCTATTTAGAATCTTTTAGCAGATTGCCTTGAGACGACTGCAGCTGTATAGTTGACCAATTCAGTCTAAAACTCATTATATGTACAGTCCCAAACAATATCTACTCCTGAAATTTATCTACTCCTGAGTTAATAGGTATTTGATAATTTAGTTCCACATTGTTATTATACTTAGTTTATACAGTTACAGGCACTGCTTGCTTAGTTTTACCCACATGTTAAGCAATCTTTCCATCACTATTACGTCCATTCTTATTTTCTGGGTTCAATGATCCTCCTCCTGAAATAGATTTTTCAGTTGTTCTTTCAGTGGCTGAAAGTATCTACTTGTACTAGTTTGTTCGGAAATGTCTTGGTTTTGTATTTGTTCTGAAATAATAGTACAGCTGGATATAAAATTCTAGGTGGACAATAATTTTATTCTCAGTACTTGGAAGATACTGTTCTATGATCTTTTGGCTTGTACGGCTGCTGTCTGGAAATGTGCTGTCACACTACCTGTAACCCTCTGGAAGGTACCCTGTGTGATTACTTGCTCGGATCTTTTCTCTGGACTTCAATTAATACTGTGATGTTTTAAGGTATGTATGTGCCTTTATTGCACACTCTGGAAAATTCTGTTAATATCTTCTTGAATATTCCTATTCTCTATTCTTTCTAATTAGTCTTTCCGAAGTTTGTGTTCAGCATACGTTGGACCTTCTAGTATTATTCTCCTGGTCTCTTTTCCTTAATGTTTTCTACCTCTTTATCTCTCTGTGCTGCATTATGGGGAAACTCCTTACATACATCTTTCACTTAATTCTTCTTTATCTAAGTCCTAGTTTCTTATATACTTACCTATTAATTTGTACTTTTAACCATTAAGTTTCATTTCAATTTTTTAAAATACTTTTAAAAATAGGGTTTTGTACATCTCTCAACTTTTAAATTCCTTCTTTTTGTTCCTTAATCATTTTCAAATGCTTAACTTATAATCTCTATCTGCTATTTCTATTATCTGGAAGCCCTTTGGTTATAGCCTTACTGTTTTGTTGGGTCCACTGATGTCTCATGTTGGGTTTATTTGGAGAGTATTTGAGGGCTCTGGAATTCTGAACAGAATACTCCTCTTCAGTGGTGCTTCACCTTGGGGACTCCTATGGCATTGTGTTGAAAGCAACCAAACCCTCTAGAGAGACTTTGGGTTTGCTTCTGCAAGCACTCAGAAAGAGCTCCATACAGCCCTGAAGTTCCTAGACAACACATGCGCTGTATCTGGACTTGCACGGGTTAGGCTGATTTATCAGGGGCGGTGACTCCCATTTGCACCCCACCGCAGAGCTGAGGCAGACACCTTCTTCAGCAGTAGTAACAGTCTTTTCACTAGGAGGGACCACCTGAGGGACCTGACCTACTTGTCTGCGTGGCAGTCTCAGGGCCTGTTTCACTGCCCTGCACAGGCCCAAGTGCTCATCTATCCTACCACGGCTGCTAAAAGACAAGATCCTTAGAAAGTGAGACTGGCAAAGCCCCTTAAGGGACCTGCAGGTACAGTACGTCACACTTAACACTGGTTCTCCTTCTTCACTCTGGCCTCTGGAGAGTTTTCTAACTTTCTGGTAGCTCAGCAAAGCATTTAAAAGAATATTTGTGGGTCTCCCTCCCCCTGCCCCACCACCAATTTGATATATTCTATAGTGAAAGGGTTTCTAGGTTGCCCAGTACACTATATTCTGGGAACCAAGGCGCTCTTAGGGTTTAGACTTAACTAGCAGCATAGGCAACTCTAGTTCAGGCCCCTTGACCTCATTAAAAGAGTTCAGCTGAGAGCAGACTGATTGCCTCATCCTTTGGGAGACAAGAAAGGATGGATACGGGTTCTACATCCCTGTTCCACCACTTACTAGCCATGTGATCTTGGGCAAGTTCTTTATTCAAAAGTATTCATTTTCTTAGCTGTTAAGTGGAAATCATAATTCTTGCTTCAGAAAGTTAACTGTGAATATTAAATGAGATGGTGTATATCAACTCCAAACATCCTGTAGACACTCAAAAAATAGTCTCCTTCCTTTCTCTCTGTTTAGCATATGGAACTTAGGGAATTCCAAGATCTGGGATAAGAATAGCTCCATTAGATTTATATCATATTTTATGTTTTACTGATAAACACATTTTAACTTCCTAACAATCCTGTGAGGTAGACAGACTCCCACTTACAGATGAGGACAAAAGGACATAGCTTATTAATGGTGGAGCTGGGACCCAAAAACCAGAAATCCTAACTTATGGTGTAATTTCCTCCAGGGATCATTGCTGCTTCATAAGGTACTAAAAAATCCTTCCACGGAACTAGTTTCTGAGAAGGCATCCTCAGGCCATAAATATAAAGTAGACATCAGGGGCTTAGTAAATGAAAGAATGTAAGCATTTGACCTTAGCAGTCTGCAGTGGTGATATCTGAAGGACACCATACCTTGTGGAAAATCCTGATGGGAGCCATCTCTGCTCCATTTAGTGTCTTCAAAAGGAACATGGGCCAAGAGGAGGCATTCAGCCGAAATCCTGCAGCAAACATAATGGGCAACAGATAAAAAATAGGTTTCAAAGGGACTGGTGATACCAAGTTTTCCCTTTGGAATCCAGCTACTCCTGCCACAACCTATGCTGTGATAGTTACAGAGTCACAGACTGTTAGGAAAGGACTTACACGTTAAATAGAAGAAATGCCTCATTAGACAGACATGGAAATGAGGCACGTGAGAGGGAATGTAACTTGCCCAAGGTAATGTTGCAAAGTAAGTAGTGGAACAAAATCCCCAACCAAGCTTTCGGACTCTCCGACAAGTATTATAAAATATGTATTATAATGTCTAAAAATCTTTCCTTGACAAGTCCAAAAGAGATGTGAGATAGGATCAACAAATACTTAGAAATGATCTAGACAGTGGGGTATGAAAGGGGATATGATAATCTCTTAGGAAGAAACCAGGTACGTAACGTGCTACACCCAATAAACAAGTAAATCTTTTCGGTTTATCATAATATAAACCAACTCACTATTTCTCTTTCTCTCACACACATGCACGTGCGCGTGTGTGCGTGCGCGCGCGCACACACACACACACGACTACAGAACGCTTTCCAATATTCATTTTTACTTAAACAATTAAGGATCAGACAATGATGATCATGGAAGGGATAATCCTATCCAAAAATATTCATTTTCCAAAAGAATAAAAAGAAGCCTAGAGAGATTAATTGTCCATTGTCATTCAGCAAGTAAAAGCCAATAAGAATGTACCATTTAACTAGTAAATTGTAAAAATAAGATTGTTATCGGAGTTAGGTCTTCCAGCTAGAGTTCCAAAGGCCTCCTTCAGATTTGGCTTCAACTCTCTATCCTGAGATGCCCAAATCTTGTGCTTTTTGATAGTCTCCCAATCGCCCTCAGCTTTCCTATTCTTGACAGAAGAACAGATAGGCTGCCTCAAAGCTGTAGAGCTGGAAATAACAACAACAATGACATCTGTTATTACTGACCATTTGACTAGATATTAAGCCAATCACCTTCCACAGTCTATCTACTCAAGACAACTCAGGAAGGCAGCTACTGTCTTCCTTTTATAGACGAGAAAAGAGGTATAAAGTAAACTTACGATTTCAAAATGAGCAAATGAGAAAGATAGGATTGAAACCCAGGCAGTCTGATCCTTAAGTCCACACTGCTAACTACTATGCTAAACTATCAGCGTGCAGGTAAAATGAAAAAGGGAAGAATCAGCTTTGGGGAGTATTAATTAATAGCTATAATTAAGGGGGAGGGCATGGAGAGAGAAGAAAACGGAAATCAGAGAGTCATCACCCTGTACGATTTAAACTGTCTCAAAGCTGGCTAGGCTAAGCCAAGTTCCCCAAGGTCAGAAGATGTCTTGATAGCTCCTTCACATCAACAATGGTGACAGCGATGCGGATGCTCCTATCACTTAATCTAAAATTGCTATTGTTTACTTTTTTGCTTGCCTAGTTTTTTTCCTTTTGGAAAAATTCTATGTGATTTGGTGGGGATGTCTATCACATGACTACCAACCTGGCCATGGAATGCGAATGCGAAATAATGCCATTTAAGGGCATTAGACTCCCCTACACCAAGAGTGTGTGTGTGTGTGTGTGTGTGTGTGTGTCCCCAGTTGGGTCAACTGTTTTCCGACATGACAGACACGCTGAAGAAGAGTCTTTCCCTGAGGTCATGGCTATAAGGCTGTTTGTAGGCTTGGCACTGCTACAGGGAGAACAACTGAGAATAAAGCCAACGTAGAGCAAGATGTGGAGAATCATGAGAGGGTTTACAACTCTGTGTTCAAACCCACTCAGCAGCAGGCCTTACCTTCTTGGTTATACGGTCTCAGTCATTCCTGCTTCCTCCTTTTCCTCTCCTCTAACCTATTTTTTGAGTTTTTGCAATCACGGCCAAAGGATTCTTGACTACTACTTTTCCTTTGATCAGGATAAAAGAAAAAAATAAATAAATTTCTCCAGAAATTCAGGCCCGGTCTGTGTGTGAGGAAAACTCTCCTTAGGTTAGTCAAGGACTGACGCAAGTCAAACCTACAGCAGATGGGCCATGGATAGTTCACTACACTTATGGGCAAGACGTGGCAAGACACAACTATTCTAGAGAAATGCTTGCTATCCCTGATAAAAGAGAGGAGTAGAAGGAATGACTGCTCAGTCAGAACACTCAGATTCATGCCCTCAGTTCCCAGCAAGTGCCTCGCCATATAATCACCAATTCCATTTCTTAGAAAAGGGTTACTCAGGAGCTTCCATGTCACATGGAACTTAAAGAACTAAAAAATAAAAAATAAAAAAAAGTTCCCTCAGCTCTGGGAACACTTAGAATAATATTATAATAGCTAATATGCACTGACTGCTTATGTATTAAATTCTCTACATGGAATTTCTTTCCGGATATTTGAAATACTACCATGAGGTACACAGTATTATTCTTCTCAGTTTGCAGAAGATGAAATGGAAACTCAAGCATCTTGTCCAAGGTAGTAAGTGATGAAGATTCCCATAAATGGTGGTCCTACTCCAGACCTCATGGTTCTTGACTATTCCGTTTCACTACCTCCCAGCAAGCTCCTTCAAGACTAGAAGGGCAACACAGAAATGTTACCAGCCCAAGGGATTATTAAGGTACTTTATTCCCTAGCTCCCTAAGTGAGGTGGAACCCCCTCTTCCAAATTCAAATGTATCTATAATTTGTATTGGGAAGTCATAGATAGCGTTTTAACATTGAAAGGGCCCTCAGAGACCATACAGTACAAAAATTTTATGTTGCAGATTACAAAACTTAAGTCCAGAGGGGCTAAGAAACTTATTTGTGGTCACATAAGTTGCTCTTACAGAATGAGGCTGGAGTCCTAAGCCCCCTCATCTGGTTCGCTTTCACTACACTATGCTGCTTCCAAAGAAAACATTTAGTATGCACATATGATGTTCCAGGCTCTATGTGCCAAGCACTTTAAGTGGGTTATCTCATTTAATCACTACTACAACTCTGTGAATTAGATACGAGAAACGTAGCACTGGTCCAGACACCAGCTGCCTTGATTTAAATCTAGTCTGCCACCTCCCTGATGTGTAACGTATGGCAAATTACAAAAACCTCTCTCTGGCTTTAGTTTCTTCAAAAATAAAGTGAGATAAAAATAGTAACTACCTCGATGGGTTGTTCTAAGGATTAAAACAGGTTAATACATGTGAAAGACTTAAAACACAGCTTGGTATATAATAATATATATAATAGATATAACATACACGCTGGCCATTGTAGATGGAAGGACTGAGGTTAGAAAAATTAAATAAAATATCTAAGGCCACTCTGTTAGTAAATAGCAGAGGCAGGATTTAAGACCAATTCCTCTGTCTCCAGAACCTTCATTATTAATCTGCATGTTAATGTCTTCAGATATTTCATCACTCAGCCCTACCTTACTGTTTTTATTGGTAAAAAGAGTTTCAGGTCATAAATTGGAGAAAGAGGGAAGGGAAGAAGATTAAAAACAGTTACTTGAGGATCTCCTCCAATTAAACAATGGCCTGCTTGTGAAGAAAAGAACAGGTGTGTCAGAAATTTTGACCTCTGAAAGTGGGAGCACCTCAGTGCTTGGCCACTGGTTCTCTTCCTCTTGGTCCCCAGTCTCCCCCTGGCAAATAGGACTGCCAATTTATATCTCCAGCTCAAACCTCTGCCTTGAGTTTCATGCTTGTATTTCCATCTGCCTTTTTCTGTAAGTCCACTTGGATGCTAAGAGGCCTCAAGATGAGTCTCAAGCAGAACTCTGGATTTTGCTGCCTGCCCCCAACTTGCTCTTTTCTCCAGTGTCTCAGCTCACTTAATGACACCACTTATTAAAACCCAGGTGCTCAGATCAAAATGCCTAGAAGCCACCTGGGATTCCTCCCTTCCTAGCACCCCTCAAATACGATTCGTCAGCAAGGCTTGATGGCACACGCATCTAATAATGTACCTTGAATCAAACCATTTCTCACCATTTGAGATTTCTCACCCACCAGTGACCACCCTGATCTAAGGCACAGTCACACTCTGCCTCGAATGCTCAGCAGCCTTCTAGCAGACTGTCTCTACTTTCCCCTCCCTACTGTCTGTTCTCCACATAACAGCCAGAATGATAGGTTTGCGTGTTTTTTTAAATATAAATCAGACCACATCACTGTTGTGCTTACATCCCATACACAACACAAATAAATCTAGTCTTTAGGCATGTTAACAAAGCTCATGCGGTCTGGAATGAACTTACTTCTCATAACTCATCTGCCCCTCATTCACTGGTCTTTCTGTTCCTGAAACACACCAAGCTGTGTCCCTCCGCCTCAAAGACTCCCCCCTTTTCTCAAATCTTTGTTAGTTCTTTGCTGAAATATCATCTCAGAGAGGTGTTCCTAGACCATCCTACCTAAAACAGCCTCCTAAATCCTGCTCCCTTCTTATTTATATATATTTTTAAGTAGGCTTCATGCCCAACATGGAGCCCAAGGTGGGGCTTGAACTCATGAACCTGAGATCAAGACCTGAGCTGAGATCAAGAGTCAGACACTTAACTGACTGAACCACCCAGGCACCCCCTGATCCCTTATTTATCCTTAGCTCTTATCATTGCCTGAATTTTCTCTCTTTTTTCCTTGTAATGTGTACGTCTTTTCCAACTAGAATTTAATTTCCATGAGAGTTTTATTGAACAAAGGAAAAATCTCCACTTATTAAACAGGTACCAAGACTTGCTGGATACTTTATTATGTTATTCCACTTAATACTCAAAAACCAGGTATGGCAGAGTTTATGAAGGATCTGGCAGGCGACTGAAATTCAACGTTAAAAGTCAAGGTAGATTAACTTACCAATGGCCACATAACTAAACTTGTAAGTGGCTGAGCTAATATTACAAAGTCAGGTCTCTTTAATTCTAAACCCAGGCATGCTGCGAGTTTTCTGTGCTTACCTAGGATTTCTTTAAAAATATTTATATGGAACCAGTTATAAAGAGCTTCCAGATATTCCCAAGACTGTGGGATTACTGAAGAAGTTAGGATCCATTTGTTTAACCTTGACCTGAGGAAGCTCTGGAACGAGATGTAGATCAGCAGGTCTAGAATTTAATCAGAGCTCATGCCCTCTGGTGGCAAGTGACAGAATAGCACTCACACCAGGAACCACATGGTTGTGGGTCCTCACTCCCTACCCCGCCATTCATTGTCCCATATAATAATTCAAAGCTTTGTGAAGTTATTAGACTCTGTGGCCGTCAAGATGATTCCAAACTTTCTCTTCTCCCAGAGGAGCTTTACATACATGTACATCCACAAATACATGTACAGAAATATGCCACTAAGTCACTGTACAATCCTGGACAACTCACTTCCCTTTCCCTGTTTCTGTATTTGTCAGATGAGGATACTGAACTAAAGCCAGGCTTCCAAACTGAGGTTGAGTACACTATCTCAGTTTTACCCCATGCGTGAAAGAACGGACAAGTGAAACTAGCATAGAGGTGCTGAACACACTGTCTTCCTCGAGGAAGAAGTGAATGCCCAACCTGACCATTTGGGGAGACTGGATTCCTTATAGTTCTCATAGGACTCCATCCCCACGTCACTGTTGCAACCCCATATACACACTCAAACTCAAGTTAATTCAGATTAATTTAATGGGCGGTTGTGACTAATCTTGAGATGATATATGTATGCATGGGTCTGGCAGGGTCCTTGCTGTAGAGAAGAAGGAGTTTAATGAATACTTAAAAAAAATTTTTTTTAACATTTATTTATTTTTGAGAGACAGAGACAGAGCATGAGCAAGGGAGGGGCAGAGAGAGAGGGAGACACAGAATCTGAAGCAGGCTCCAGGCTCTTAGCTGTCAGCACAGAGCCTGATGTGGGGCTTGAACTCATGAACCATGAGATCATGACCTGAGCCAAGGTTGGATTCATAACCAACTGAGCCACCCAGGTGCCCCTAATGAATACTTTTAAAATTGTCTCTGCAAAATAAGCATTTAAGACACCAACAGTTAAAGTAATCTCTCTCTAAGATTTTGGGTTATTTCCACTCCCACAGGTTTCTTTATTTTTATTTAAAAAAATTTTTTTTAATGTTTATTTACTTTTGAGACAGAGCGCAAGGGAGGAGCAGAGAGAGAGGGAGACACATCATCTGAAACAGGCTCCAGGCTCTGAGCTGGCAGCACAGCACCCGATGCGGGACTCGAACCCACGAACCGTGATCCGACTCTCAACTGACTGAGCCACCCAGGCGCCCCACCCCCACAGGTTTCTATAAAGAGCTTATATTTCTGTGATAAATGAGACGTTTATCTTTTTAAATCCCCCTTTCTACTGACAGGCCCTGGAGGCTACTTAGCAAATGAAAAGACAGATCAGTGACAGGAATATACAAAGGGTTCCTTTCAAGTCAAGGTACCACATATACCCACCCCAGAGCATGTGACCAAGTTTGCTGACCAGGCACTTTGTGCTGGGATCCTGACACACTTGACTAGGAGCCTCACCAGAAGCCAGGTTCTGTTTTAGACCAGGGACAATCCAACATGGACACTGGGGTCCCTTGGGGAGCATTAAAGAATACATTGGTCCCAACCCCAGAAATTCAGATTTAACTGATCTGAGGTAAGGCCTATGCACTGAAAATTTTAAGAGCTCTCTGGGTGATTCTAACTGGCAGCCAAGTTTGAGAACCAGTGATCCAGACAGTCTTTTTTTTTTTTAGAAGAAATAATCACAGTCTTGAGTAGTAGAATAGGTTAGTAAAACAACAGGGTGTGAGGAAAAGGTTGGCAGCATTGAGATAATAATGTCACCTGAAAATCATTCTACCTTTCCACCTTTCCCCCCGGAAGACTCTGGCAGGGGGGTACGAATGTTCCTATGTGAACAGAACACACACACATACACACAAAAACCATACAAGATTTTACAGGAGAAGAAGGCTCTTCTGGAGCAATATTTCCCAAATATAGACCGATTTCATTAGAGTCTCGGGAGAGTCATTTTACCATGCAGAATCCCAAGCCCCATTACCTAGAGATTCTGATTCAGCAACTCTGGGGAGAGGTCCAGAGGAGGCCTGGGGAACATGAACACACACACATATATATGTATAATTATGTACATAATTTATTTAAACTTTATTTTGAAAAATCTTAAACCTAGAGAAAAGTAGCAAAAACAGTACATGAACAACTATGTATCCTTCACCCAGATTCAACAACTAATAACATTTCACCATATTTGCTTTCCATCTATCTACACACACTTTTTCCTCTGAACTATGAGAAAGTCAGAAACATAGTGACACTTCACCCCTAAATATACATCAGTACATTTGTCCTCAGAACAAGGACGTTCTCCTTTAAAACTGCAATACTGTCATTCCCAAGAAATTTAACTTAAAATATCCTCAACTGTCCCCCAAATGTCCTTTATAGCAGTTGAATTTTTTAAGTACAGGAGCTGAACGAGAATTACATATTGTATTTGGTTGTCCTGTTTCTTTAGCCTCCTTTAATCTAGACCAACCCTGTTGTCTTTTGCTGGTTTTTCATGAAACTGATATTTTTGAAGACTGTGGGCTAGCTGTTTAATAGAATATCCCACAATTTGGATTTTTTTTTCTGATTGTTTCCTTATGATTACATTCATGCTAAACAGTTCTGACAAAAATACAAGTGATGTTGAGTACTTCTCACTTCATTACTTTAAGAAGCACATAATGTGGTTTATCTAATTATCGATGATACTGAATTTGATCACTTGTTAAGGAGTGACTGACAGACTTCTCCATTATAATTTCCCTTTGTAATTAATAGGAAACACTGAGACTATGTGAATACCCTATTCTCCAATAAGCTTTTTTACCCTGTGGTTTTAGCACTCACTGATTATCCTTGCCTGAATCAATTAAAATGGTGGTTGCAAAATGGTAATTTTCTATCATTCTCTCTATACTTATTAGCTGACATTCTGCAATTAGACCTTTCCCTGCAACTCTAAAGTTTTTTATGTGTATCACTAGGGACCTATGGATGCCAATACCATTGTTCTCTTGTTTTCATTATTCTGTTTGTTACTCTTATTGTTCCAGTTTTGGCTGATCAGAGCCCCTTCAAGCTGGCTCCTGTGTCCTTCTGATATGTTTCTGTTCTTTAAGACTTCTTTTCTTTCTGGCATAATAGAATGTTCCAAATTCACCTTACATTTTCTCTTCTGCTCAGCCCTGGAATCAGTCATTTCTCCAAGGAGCCAGGATTCCTTTTAGTGGAGAATGGGATTTAGAAACCACATTGCTACTGAGGTGTCATTACTTTTAGGCCTTTTCAATGAACAAAACTTATATCATTATAATACAAATATATATATATATATATATATATATATATATATATATATGTATATATATATATATATATGTATATATAATTATATACACGTTTTAAAGTTAAGAGTTCATAATAGATACCTCCAATTCAAATTCTATACTACAGGGTTCTTCTTCATCTTCCCCCATCCTATATTTGTATCTTCTTTACTCACTTGCCCTATCCTCAATACACGCAAAATAGCTTCAGATTAAGGTAAAACCACTAACATTGTTAATAAAACATCAGGATTTATTTGGAGCTCCATTTTTTCTTTGAAGTGTGTCCCAATGTTATGATATCCATTTGATACATAGTTCAGTTTGTTTCTGTTTGTAATCAATTTCAGAATATGATTTGTTCTTTTCTCTGGTTTAGTTTTATTTTTAAAGTAAAACATTTACATAATGCAAAAGTCAAGAGAATATAAAAGAGTATTCTCAGAGAAGTCTCACTCTCATTGCTATACTTTCCACACTATTCCTAGATACTCCCAATAGGTGACCTTTTCCTTATTTTCTGGTTTAACATTCCTGTGTTTCTTCTCATAAAAATAAGTATATAAAATATGTAATTTCATGTATATTATAAAATGTGTGTATACATATTTCCCCTTCTCTTTCTCAAAAGTAAGTGGTATTAAGTACATTCACGTTGTTGTGCAACCATCACCACCATCCATCTCCAGAACTTTTTCATCTTCCCCAAGTGAACTCTGTACCCATTAAACAGTAATTTGCATTCCTCCCTCCTCACCAGCTCCTAACAACCACCATTCTGTTTTCTGTCTCTATAAATTTGCCTGTATTATGTATCTCCTATAAGTGGGATCATACAGTGTTTGTCCTCTTGCGACTGGCTTATTTCACTTAGCATAATGTCTTCAAGATTCATCTACATTGTCGCACGGGTTAGAATCTCCTTCCTTTTTAAGGTTCAGTAATATTCTGTTGTATGCATATACCACATTTTGTTGACCCATTCTTCCACGGATAGACACTTCGGTTGCTTCGACCTTTTAGCTATTGTGAATAATGCTGCTAAACATAGGTATACTAATATCTGCTTGAATCCCTACTTTTAATTGTTTTGTCTATATACTCAGAAGTGGAAATGCTGAATCATATGGTAATTCTATTTTTAACTTAAAAAAATTTTTTTTAAACGTTTATTTATTATTGAAAGACAGAGAGAGACAGAGTGTGAGCAGGGGAGGGGCAGAGAGAGAGGGAGACGCAGAATCCGAAGCAGGCTCCAGGCTCTGAGCTGTTAGCACAGAGCCCGATGCGGGGCTCGAACTCATGGACCGTGAGATCATGACCTGCACTGAAGTTGGACACTTAACTGACTGAGCCACCCAGGCGCCCCTATAAGTATATCTTTATGCCAGTACTACATGTCTTGAGTATTGTTGCTTTGTAATAAGTTTTGAAATCAGGAAATGTTGAGTCTTTAGTAGTGTGCTAATTTTCGTCAAAGGTCAGACGACTTTCTTCCTTATAGCTATCTTTTTTGTTTTTTTTTTTAAGTTTATTTATTTTGAGAGAGAAAGAGTACATGAGAGCATGAGCCAGGAGGAAGAGGGGAGAGAGGGAGAGGGAGAGGGAGAGGGAGAGGGAGAGGGAGAGGGAGAGGGAGAGGGAGGGGGAGAGGTAGAGGGAGAGGGAGAGGGAGAGGGAGGGGGAGAGGGAGAGGGAGAGGGAGAGAGAATATGAATCCCAAGTAGGCTCCTTGCTGTCAGCCCAGAGCCCAACTGGGGCTCAATCTCATGAACTGTGAGATCATGACCTGAACTGTAATCAAGACTCAAATACTTAACTGACTGAGCCACCCAAGCATCCCTGTTATAACGATCTTAATATGGTGAATTTCATTAATGATTTTTCTAAAGTTAAATCTTTTTATTCCAGAAAAAAAACCCACTAATTTGCTTTGATAAATTATTGTTTTAAATGTGTTGAATTCTCATTTCTCATATTTTACTTAGAATTTTTGTAACAAAATTCATACATGAAACTGTGTGTGTGTGTGTGTGTGTGTGTGTGTGTGTGTGTGTGTGTGTGTGTGTGTTTAAATCAGGCTTAGGTATCAAAATTCCACCTACTTCATAAAAAGAAATCTGTATGTTTTCCTATTTTTCTATGATATGTATGGAGCTGAACTGTCCAGTAGACAGTCACCAGCCACATAAGGCCTTTTAACTTTAAATTACAATTACACAAAATTAAAAATCTTTAGTTGCAGTAGTCATATGTGGCTAGACAGCATAGATATAAAACATTTCCATCGTCACAGAAGTTCTGTTGGGTATCACTGACCTCTAGCAATTTAAGTAGTAGATAATCTGGTCTTTAAAGTTTTGTAGGACTCCCCTGTAGAATAATCTGCACTTAAGTGCTCTGCTGCAGGTGTAGTTCTTTGAAAATTTTCATATGTTTTCTACATACCTGTTTAAATATTGTAATGCTATTGGGTTCAGATTTGACAAATAGTATTTTCCTACTTCACCTCACTTTTCTAATTTATTTACACAGAGTTATTTCCCCCCTTAGTCATCTCTACTTTTGTGTATCTGTGCTTATTCCTTTTCTTTAGTAGGCTAACTACTTAGTTTGTGTATCTTGTGTATTATCCTCCCAAAGGACCGGCATTTTGATTTATTGCTTTTCTATTTTCCACCTCATTAACTTTTGCTTTTACCTTTCTTTTTTCTTTTTCCTTTTTGTTTTCTTTGTGTCGTGACTCTTTCTCTAGCTTTTTGAATTGGGAATTTAAATGCTTAATTTTTATCCTTCCATTTTTATTGATGTCAAGTATTTAAATCTATCAGTTTTCTTTCAACCATTGCTTTAACTGATCTCAAAATTCCGATACGTGTTTATTAATTATTTTTTAGGAGTTTTGCAATTTTGGTTTATATTTCCCTTTTCAAACAAGAGTTGTTTAGAGTTTTAGATTTCAATGTAAAAGGATATTCACCAGGAAACAGAGTGTGATATGTGTACACATACGTGATCTACCTTATTCATGAAAGACTTCAATACCTTTAACTTTTGTCCTCTTGGCCTGCCTTGCCTTGAGAGGTGTGTTAAATCTATCAGTGTGTTTGTCTCTATCTCTTTGCACCTACAATCATTTCCATTTTACAAAGACACGTTCTTTGTAATTTGGTTCCAAAATATTTTTAATTATTACATTTTCATTGTGAATTGTGTCACCATTAAGCATTATAAAGTGGCTTCTTTTGTCTTGTTGAATGCATCCTGGTCTGAATTCTTTTTTGTTTTGTTTTGTTTTTTAATTTATTTTTGTGTGAGAAAGAAAGAAAGAGAGAGAGAGACAGAGAGTGCAAGCATGAGTGGGGGAGGGGCGGGGGGGGGGGCGGGTGGACAGAGAGGATCCCAAACAGGCTGTGCTGACATCAGTGAGTCCGATGCGGGGCTCAAACTTACGAACTGTGAAATCATGACCTCGGCCAAAGCTGGACACTCAAGTGACTGAGCCACCCAGGCGCCCCTCTTGGTCTGAATTCTGCCTTGTCTAATATCAGAATTGTAGTATCTGTTATTGTATTGTTTGACTTTCCTTTTCATACCCTTAACCATCCTTTTATTTTTAGTCTTTCTCATTTATTTGACTTTAGGTATGTTTCCTATACACAGTATAAAGCTGGGTTTGACTCTGAGTACCAATCTGAATTTTTTTCCTTTGAATAGGTCAGTTAAAACTATTTATATTTATTAATATAAATCACACATTTGGTTTCAACCCTGTCACATTAGGTTTTATTTACTGTGCTTTCCATATTTAGTTCATCTCCTTCTCTGTGTGGTCTGTTTCTTGATCTTTTTGCTCCTTTGTTATTAAGGAAGTTTTGGAATTTTATTTTAGTAGTTACCTTTATACTAACATATTTTATAGTATCCTTAATCTACCATTTCCTCATTTAGGCTTCTATTTGGTGTATCAGTTTTAGGTGATATCCTTTGATCCCATCTAAGGATATTACAGGAGGGAGGAGGTTTGCTTCCTGCTTCTGGTGTGAATGCTTGGTGGGCTCCTGCAGCAATCCCACCTTCTCTCTTGACCATATTCTGCAGTTCACGACAGCCAGTAATATCAGTAGCCAGCACCACGACCACCACCACCTTGCTCCACTTAAATGGCTTTATAGCACTCCAGAGAGACATCTGTCCATGAACAGCTTTCCCCAGAGGCACCCCTGAAGGCAAATTTCTAGCAAAGTCCACTGCTGTGGCACCACAGTGACTTCTCTCGTACAGTGAGCCACAGCTGCGTCCCCTCCAACAAGGTCTACATCTCAGCCCTGAGGATGGGAGAGGGGAGGCTCCTCCTTGGGCCCTCTATCTCAGCTCCAGTGTAGTGGCCTGCCCTTACGTCTGCTCTTATATTCATTAGAGTTCTCTTTCCTTTTGACTAGCCAAACACACCAATACCCCAAGCCTGTGTTACAGTTAATAATTATATTAAACTTTCTGTGTTCAAATTACTGTGTGGGTTCTCTCTTTTCATTGGACCCAGACTGATACCATACTGTTCTACCCCGTCTCCACCTTTGTTTTTGTCTTAGATTGATCATTCCTTGTTTGGATGAAGCTCTTTCTGTATGTAACTCATTCCTCCGGTAGGGCTTGGGTTACAGCATTTCCTAAGCTCCTGCATGCTGAACGCATTTCAGTATAATCTCAGTACCCAAAAAACAGCTTGTATAGATATAAAACCCCAAGATCTTATTTTCTTTCCTTGAATTTCTTAAAAACACCACTCTACTTTGTCTTGCTTTGTACTTTGCTATAGCAAAGGATGATGCAAACTTGACTTTCTTTCCCTTGTAAATAATTTGGCCTTTTTTCTGGAGGCTTAGAGGAAATTTTTCTTTATTCTTAGAATGTAATAGTTTTACTAGAATAGATCTTAGAGTAACCAATCTGAATCAATTTTTCCAGGAATAAGGTAGGCCCTTTCAAAACAGAAGTTTGGGTTTTAATTTTTGAAAAATTTAAGTATTAATTCTGGTTCATTGCTTTGTTTGTCTTCTTCAGACACTCCAATAACACATGCATACATACATTTACACATACACATTGAATCTATGTTGACTATGTTCTATATCCAACAGTTCCTTTCTGATACTTTTTAACCTTTTCTAATACTTATTTTTATTCTCTTGGCTGTTTTTATTTCTCTTCTCAATGTCCCTTATTACATTTTCAGTTAAACCTGTGTCCATTGGGCACCCTGGAATTGAGTCAATTGAGATTATTTTGTCTTTCTTCAATTTTTTTCTTGAGTTTGGACAATTCCATTTTTACATCTTCCTGTCTATTGTGCATTTCTAGTCTGACTTTTAAAATTTATGATTCATGGTATTTTTTTCATATCTGTCAATACTTGTTTAATTCAAGTTGGGTTGTTGTGCAATAGTTTTCTTCTGGTTAGTCACTGATTTTGGCAGAATTTTTAACAGTTAAAATGGTTTTAGCCTCATCTTTGCTTTTTGTCAGATAGAAGCTTTTTATAGGTGTCGATTGCTATTTCCTAATCATTTGAAATGTCTGATATTTTCCTGGACCAGCAAAAACGGGAGGTTCTATTTTGGCAGGGATCTCGGGTTATGAATTTTCTGTTGACCTAATGAAATGCAGTTTCTTTAGTAGATGAGGCTGTTGGGATGGGAAGTGTCTGATGTGTCTTTTGGCTTTATGATTCTCTTCTGTTTCTGTATAATTCTGAATTACAATGCCCTGCTTTTCCTTCAATATGTCTACCCTCCCCCAAAGGTAGATGTCTTCTCAAGAGTGCTATCTCTAGTCCCTCAATCCAGACTTTCGAACCACTGGCTTCCTTTGGATTCCCCAGTAGGGAAGTAGGTCTTAGCTCTGTTCTCAGTATTTCCCACTCTAAATGGGCCTATATTTTCCTGGAGGTTATTTTGACTGTGTTAGGCCTCCACTGCCCTCCCCCTTTTAAATGCAATTTCTAACTACATAAAACTATTCATTCTGGTATGAGTCAGGTATTAGCTCTAATGGTTTCAGATCTTTATATCTGAAAATGTAATTAAAATCTGTGGTATTCTTGACTCTCAGTTATGTTTAAACATGAATTAGGGGTGGTTTGGTTTCCTTTTGGATTTGTACATTTCTAGAGAAGTTACTGAAAGATTGATGTGAGGGTTAGGAGCACTGACATGCACCCCCTCATGCAGTCAAAAATTGCGTAGAATCTTTGACTTCCCCCAAACTTTACTAATAGCCTACTGTTGACCAGAAGCCTTAATGATAATGTGAAGAGTTGATTAACACATGTTTTGTGTGCTATATGTATTATATAGTGTATTCTTATAATAAAGGAAGGTAGAAAAAAGAAAATGTTATTAAGAAAATATTAAGGAAGAGAAAATACATTTATAGTACTATACTGTATTTACAGAAATAAATTTGTGTATAAGTGGAGCTGTGTAGTTCAAGCCTGTGTTGTTCAAGGGTCAACTCTACTTTTTAATAGCCTATCAAGATGTTTCCAAATAGCAATTCATCAAGCAGGTTGAGAATAATACAGTACTATTTAGCTATAAAAAGGAATGAAGAATATCTCCATGCTACTAAGAAGTCATCTTTAGGGTATTTCATTAAGTGGCAAAAAGTAAGGTTAAGACCAATATGTATAGTATGCTGTCATTTATATAAGGAGGTGGGAAATACCTTATGTGTATATGTACACACACAGACACACACACGGATGTTTGTATTTTTAAAAAATGGGAATATAGACAGGGGCTACCTATGGCAGAAGAAGGGAAGAATGAAGGGGATTTCTCTCAATATACTTCACTTTACAGATTTGACTTTAAGAATGATGTGTATCACATATACGTTTATAAAGGAAAGTTTCCAAGAAGCAATCTCTAAAAATAAAAAACAATACAACAAATGAACCCAGGTTTATACCAAGTTGGTGGCACTGCCACCCAGAGAGAAACTAATCCAAGCAAACTTATAATATATTGACTATCCTTCATTGGAGGGTAGGAAAACAAGAAATGCAAGTAACTCAAACACCGTCAGTAATGATAATAGTGGTAAGTGTTGCTACTGTTATTCTGAGACTGTTGTCCTGTGTGCTATAATAGGATAAAACAACTGAGTTATTTTGCTAGTGATATGGAGAACTAGGGTTTTGTTGTGGTATAAAGGAGATACAGATTAAAGACAGCAAAGATAAAGTAAATAAAAGCACCATTTGTCCTGAACTTTAGTAGGAAGTATCAATATGAACTAATGATTTTCTCTTAATAATAATAATAGTAACAGTAATAATAACAATAAGGCAGTTCCTATCTCTCTATATCAAAAAGATGTAGAAAGAATGACCAACCCAGTAGCACTGAGTACTCTAGGATTCAGATAATAGTCTCTAAATACCATTTCCCGCTAAGAAGAACCGGAAGAACTGGGCATCTAAAAGAAATAGCTGATTCCATATTTGAGGCAGATAATTTAAAAGATGAGCCTGGCACTTGTTGAGATGAGCACTGGACATTATTATATGTACGTGATGAATCACTGGGTCCTACTCCGGAAACCAATACTACATTGTATGTGAACTAACTTGAATTAAACAAACAAACAAAAAAAGATGACTCTGGAAGATTTTGAAATTTCAAAAATCCAAGACAGCTATCAAACAATGAAGTGTCAGAAGACTGGATGCCTGGGTGGCTCAGTCCGTCAAGCACCCAACTCATGATCTCAGGATCATGAGATCGAGCACCGTGTCGGGCTCTGCACTGGGTGTGGAGCCTGCTTGAGATTCTCACTCTCTCTCCCTCTACCCTCCCCCGCTGCACCGTGCTGCCACTGGTGCACTCTCTCTCTCTAAAAAAGAAAAGAAAGAAAGAAAGAAAGAAAGAAAGAAAAGGAAAAAAAAAAAGTGTCAGGAAACCATTTGATGAGGCTCCTATGCAGCCAATGATGGGACAAATCAAGAATCAGTAAGGACAGTTAGTGTAATGGAATGAAACATGTCAAATATGTAAGAATCCTTGGGTTTATGATACTAAATAACAATAACAACAAAAACGTCCTTAAATATTTTTGGAGGATGTTAGTAAACTAATTCATTATTTTGAAAATTGGTAAAGAATCAAGCATTTAAGCTTTCTTCCATGAACTATAACCTCACAATAACCAAAAATGTGATGGAAGTTTAATAGATATATTCCATTTAATTTATGTGGACAGAACTGTAAGATTAAAATTTCCCATTTTGCAACCATAATGAATTGATTGCTCTATATCAGGAGTCAGCAAATTATAGCCAGCAGGCCAGTCATCTGTTTTTGTAAATATAAGATTTTATTGGAACACAGCCTTGCCCATGTATTTATGTATTGTCTGTGGCTATTTCTGTATTACAATGACAAAGCTGACTAGTTGTAACAGAGAATGTATGGCCCATAAACCTGAAAGTTTTACTGTCTAACTCTTTAAGAAAATCTGGCAACCCTTGATCTAGACCACAAGCAGTAACAGCTGCTACATTATAAAATGAGAGAAACGAGACCATATATATATATGATTCCCAATAGAAGTAAACACCACTAGCTATGAAATGTTCTTATGAAAAAATTGAAACTGAACCTGATCAAGCCTCAAGATCTAGCTGACAATTTCTAGAAAAGAGAGAACATGGAAATGTGTCAAATGTTACCATAGAGATACAATCAGCAAAATCTAATTGTGGGAGATAATTAAAGACAAATTACTTAGATTTTTCAACAAATTGCAAGAAAAAAAAATAAGAGAGAAAGAGAACCCATAGATTAAAAGAGACTTAAAGGACATGTCAACCAAGTGCAATATGTGGATCTTATTTGAATCCTGATTCAAAGGAACTAATAAAGAGAAAGAGAGAGGAGACAGACAGACAGACAACAGGGAAAATTTAAACACTGAGTAAATATTAGTTGGTATTAAGGAATTATCGTTAGTTTATAAACACATGATAATGTTATTATGATTGTTTTAAAAATATTATCTACGAGACATACATACCAAATATTTAATGACAGAATGATATTATGTTGGGGCAACTGGGCAGGAGGGGGCAGGAAATATGTGTAGATACAAATAAAACATGATCGATTATGTGTTGATAATTATCAAGGATAAAGAGTACATGGACATTCACTGTGCTATTCTTGTGACTTCTGTATGTGTTTGGAATTTTATTACAAATACATTTTTTAAATGGGGGATAATTCAGTAACCAGCTGGGGATTTCCTGCAAATGTCATCTGTCCTCTAATGCTCAATTAATTTAGCACAACCCCCTGAGGGGAACATAGCCCACAGCTCATAACCCATCTCTCTCTAGTCTCTGTTGAGACTCATTGCAATAGTGACTGATAGTAATTGATGAGATGGGCTGAGTCACTTATACTGAGGGGAAAAAACAAAAAGATAAATCTGATCTTGAGAAGAAAATTCTAGTGGGGTTATTAGTTTAAGTAAAATAACACATTTTACTTAACAACTGATTCAGAGTGAGAAAATTACAAGGACCAAGTGAGAATTTAAGGAAAAGGAGATAAGGAACCTCTGTATCAGTCATCTTGTTACTGAAAGATTTTTCTCTCACCTCTGGTTATCCTTGTAGGATTTGGTAAAATCCTTTATGGTTTTTTGAGGCAGGCTAAATGGTAAAACCTCCTTCCACTCTCTCAGGGTAACTGGGAACTGATGAAAGGTGTGGTTTCGAGTTAGAAAAAGGAGAGCTTAAGAAATAAGCTTGGATATAAGTTAATGTAGAGATGGACATGTCCATATTTTATAGCACATTTCATTTTGGTAGGCCTTTTCTTTTGGCCATAGGAAAGAGAAGAATAGGCAGGGGACCCTAGGCTTTCCTGTAACAGGATGTAGCATTCTGGGAAGATAACTAATTGGCTAAGGAAGGCTTGGGTCTAGTTACTCACCCAGAGGGGGCTGCAGCATACCCCCATTCTTCTCACAGTTCCCAATAGGCTGGATTTCAGATGAGTCCACCAGCCGCCAGAAGTCATTCTTGTTGTCACTGCCATCAAGGCGAAGGCGGAGCCGGGCACCTGTCAGTCCAACTACTGTCGCAATACACGTGGATGTGGTATTCCTGGGGTCCTGCGCTTCCAATTTCATGCTGATCTTGAACTCGTTGCTTGGAGGTGTGTAGGACTGAGAAAAACAAGCCATGGGGATTAGGCAGACTAAGAGTATATGGCATTTTCAGTAAAGATGTTAAGAGATGGAGCCTGAAAATGTATTCTTTGTACTGAAATTGGTTACAGTGGGGCCCAGGACAAGCACCTTGAACTATTCCCTGATACTTAGGAAGGGTTTCATGTAAAAGAAACACTGGAAGGTAAGATGAAGGGGAAAAAATTTACTTTCCACAAAAGCATCAAATATTGACTCACACCAGTAAGAAAAGCACAGCAGTGTCTCAAATGGTCCTGACTTAAATGCTTCTTCATCCTGTCTTCTCTAACATCCTAACTCTCCAGGTGTTCATAACATTTTCTTCTCAGAAATCATCCTATTAAACTTGCACATCCTTAATGTCTCTTCATGGAGCGTTTCAGTATGCAGGTTTGTGTATTCATCACACAGGCCCAAAGACCATTTTTCTTATTTCGACATTAACTTAGAAATCAATTCACAGTTTTAAAAACAATTTTAAGTTATAATTGACATACCATAAACTATACACTTTGTTAAATCTTGACATACGTATACACCCATGACACCATATATATCACATACACCTTGAAACCATCATCATAATCAAGATAATGAACATGGACACACTCCCAAGTTTTTTCATGTCCCTTTATAATTCTTCTGTCTGGCCCTTCCCAGACCCCTGTCCCCAGGCAAACATTGATTACTTTCTCTCACTGTAGATTGACTGGTTTGCATTTCTTCCTCTTAAGTGGAATCAGAATAAACTCTGTTTGTGTTTGTCTAGCTTCTTTCACCCAGCATAATTATTCTGATATTCATCCCTATTGTTGAATGTATCAATAACTCATTTTCAAAAAAATTTTTTTAGAATGAAATCTGGCCATTTGTAGCAACGTGGATGGAACTGGAGGGTGTTATGCTAAGTAAAATAAGTCAGGCTGAGAAAGACAGATATCTTATGTTTTCACTCCTATGTGGATCCTGAGAAACTTAACAGAAGATCATGGGGGAGGGGAAGGGGGAAAAAAAGTTACAGAGAGGGAAGGAGGCAAACCATAAGAGACTCTTAAATACTGAGAACAAACTGAGGGTTGATGGGGGTTGGGGGAGAGGGGAAATTGGGTGATGGGCATTGAGGAGGGCACCTGTTGGGGTGAGCACTGGGTGTTGTATGGAAACCAATTTGACAATAAATTATATAAAAATAAAAATTAATTTTAATGTATACTCCATTGTTTTTTAAACACTTTATTTTTTCAAAGCAGTTTTAGGTTCAGAAGAAAACCGACAGGAAGGTAAAGAGATCTTCCATATATACTCAGCCCCAACACATGCATAGTCTCCCCTGTTATCGACACCCCTCACCACAGTGGTACATTTGTTACAAATGATGAACTTATATTGACACATCATAATTATCCAAAGTCCACACGTCACATTAGGATTCTCTCCTGGTGTTGTACCTTCTGTGGGTTTGGTCAAATGTATAATGGCGTGTGTTTATCATTATAGGATCATACAAAATAGTTTAACTGTCTTAAAAATCCTCGGTGTTCTGTCAATTCATCCCTCACTCACCCACCCACTGGCAGCCACTGATCTTCTTAGGGTCTCTATAGTTTTGCAGCCTTTTCAGGCTGGCTTCTTTCCGTTAGTAATAGGCATTTAAGTTTCCTCCATGTCTGCTCATGGCTTGATAGCTCATTTCTTTTTAGGGCTTATATTCTGTTGTTTGGCTATATCACATTTTTTTCATTCACCTACTGAAGGGCATCTTGGTTGCTTCCAAGTTTTGGCAGTTATGAATAAAAGTGCAACAAACATCTACGTGCAGGTTTTTTGCTGGTGTAAGTTTTTAAGTCATCTGAGTAAATACCAAAGAATATGGTTGCTCGATCTCATAGTAAGAGTATGTTTTGTTTCGTAAGAAATTACCACACTATCTTACAAAAATGGTTATGCAATTTCGCGTTACCACAATAAACGAATTCCTGTTGCCCACATCCTTGCTCACATTTGTCGGTATCAGTGTTTTCTGGATTTTGGCCATTCTAATAGGTGTGTAGTGGCATCCCACTACTGTTAATTCGTATTTCTCTGATGACATATGATGTGGAGTATCTTTTCACATGCTTTTTTTGTCATCTGCATGTCCTCTTTCATGAGAAGTCTAAGATCTTTGGCCCATTTTTTAAATCAAGTTGTTTCATCTCTTGACACTTTAAGTGTTCTTTGCAGATTCTGGATAACATTCCTTTACCAGATATGCCTTTTCCAAATATTTTCTCCCAGTCTGTGGCTTGTCCTCTTATTCTCTTGACAGTGTCATTCACGGAGGCAGGTTTCAATTTTAACGAAGTCCAGCTTATCAATTTCTTTTATGGATCATGTCTTTAGTGTCATATCCAAAAAGTCATCGCCACACCCAAGGTCATCTTGTTTTTCTCCTAGGTTATCTTCTAGTTTTTTTTTATTATAAATTTTTTTTTCAACGTTTTTAATTTATTTTTGGGACAGAGAGAGACAGAGCATGAACGGGGGAGGGTCAGAGAGAGAGGGAGACACAGAATCGGAAACAGGCTCCAGGCTCCGAGCCATCAGCCCAGAGCCTGACGCGGGGCTCGAACTCACGGACCGCGAGATCGTGACCTGGCTGAAGTCGGACGCTTAACCGACTGCGCCACCCAGGCGCCCCGGTTATCTTCTAGTTTTATAGTTTTGGGTTATATATTTAGTCTGTGGTCTGTTTTGCGCTAACTTTTGTGAAGGATATAAGGTTTCAGTCTAGGTTCCTTTTTTTTTTTTTTTTTTTTTGCATGTGGCTGTCCAGTTAAGCACTATTTGCTGAAAAAACTATCTTAGGTCCATGGTATTGCCTTTGCTCCTTTGTCAAAGATCAGTTGCCTATACTTATGTGGGGCTATTCCTTGGCTCTCTGTTCTGTTCCATTGATCCATCTGGTTCTTCTTTTGCAAACAGCACACTGTCTCGATTCCTGTTTCTTTATAGTGAGCCTTGAAGTCGGGTGGTGTCAGTCCCCCAACCCTGTTCTCCTTCAATACTGTGTTGGCTATTCTAGATCTTCGCCTCTCCATGTAAACTCTAAAATCAATTTTTCCACAAAATAACTTGCTGTAATTTTCATTAGGCTTGCACTGAATCTATAGATCATGATGGGAAGAACTGACATCTTCACAATATTGAATCTTCCTATTCTTGAACATGGACTATTTTTCCATTTTTTGTTTTTGTTGTTCATTGGTTTCACCAGATTTTGTAGTTTTCCTCATACAAAGCTTGTATATATTCTGTTAGATTTACACTTAAGTGCTTCATTTTTGGAGGTCCTCAATGGTACTGTATTTTTAATTTCAGAATCCACTTGTTCATTACAGTATAAAGGAAAGCCACTGACTTTATTAACCTTGTATCCTGAAACCTTGCTGTAATTGCTTATTAATTCCAGGTTTGTTTTGTTTTTTTTTTTAATTCAGATTTTCTACAAAGACAATTATGTCATCTGCAAACAGTTTTATTTTTTCCTTCCTAAGCTGTATAGCTTTTATTTCCTTTTCTTGTCTTATTGCAGTATCTAAAACTTCCACTATGATACTGAAAAAAAGAGGTGAGAGGAGACAGCTTGCCTTTTTCCTGATCTTAGTGGGAAAGCTTCTAGTTTCTCACCATTAAGTATGATGCTGGCTATAAGATTAGTAGATAGTATCTCTCAGCATAACTATTCTGATAGTCATCCTATTGCTGAATGCATTAATAATTCATTTCTCTTTATTGCTGAGTAGTAAATCATGTTGATAAACATTTGGGGTGTTTCCAGTTTTTTTTAAATGTTTGAGAGAGAAAGAGAGAGAGCGAGCACAGGGGAGGGCAGAGAGAGAAAGTGGGAGAGAGAGAATTCCAAGTGCAGAGCCTAAAGGAGGGCTCAACCCCACAAACCATGAGATCATGATCTGAGCTGAAACCAAGAGTCAGATGCTCAACTGACTGAGCCATCCAGGCATCCCGTTTTTTGTTTTTTGTTTTTTCCAGTTTTTGATGATTACAAATAAATTGTTAATGAACGCCCATGTATAAATCTTTGTATGGGAATATACTTTCTTTTCTCTTGGGTAAATATCTAAAGGTGAAATGGATGGATCATATGGTAGGTATTTATTTGTTTAACTCACATACCAGAAAATTTACCTTTTTATAGTATATACCTTGGTAGTTTTTTAGTATATTCATAGAGTTGTGCAAACATCACTCGATTTAAATTTAGAACATTTTCATCATCCCCAAAAGAATTCCCATACCCATTAGCAGTCTCTCCCCATTCAGCCCTCAGATGGAATTATACAGTATGTGAGTGGTTCCTTCCTTCACTTAGCATAATGTTTTCAAGGTTAATGTGTGTTGTATTTCATTCATTTTCACTGATGAGTAATATTCCATTGTGTGAATATACTACATTTTGCTTAACCATTCATCAATTGATGGACACTGAGTTTTCTCTTTTTGGCTATTATGTATAATGATGCCATTTGTGTATAAGTTTTGTGTGGTCATGTGTTTTCCTTACCTAGGAGTGGGAATCCTGGTTCATGTGCTAATTCTATGTTTAACATTTTGAGTAGCTTCTAAACTGTTTTCTAACGTGATTACAACATTTTACAATCTTACCAGCAATGTATGAAGGTTCCAATTTCTTCATATCCTCACCATCCTTGTTACTGTCTGCCTTTTTATCATTTATTTAACTTATTTATTCATGTTTATTTATTTCTGAGAGAGAGACAGAGTGAGAGCCAGGGAGGGGCAGAGAGAGAGGGCAACACAGAATCTAAGGCAGGCTTCAGGCTTCGAGTCATCTGCCCAGAGCCTGATTAGGGGCTCGAACTCACGAACAGCAAGATCATGACCTGACCCGAAGTCAGACGCTCAACCGAGCCCCCAGGCGCCCCATGGTCTGTCTTTTTAATTTCAACTATCCTAGTAGATATGAAGTGGTATCTCACAGCACTTTTCATTTGCATTTCCCTCAAGATTAATGATATTAACCATCTGTTATGTGCTTATTGGCCAGTTGTGTATATTTGGAGAAATATCTATTGAAATTTTTTGCCCATTTAAAAATTAGGTTGTCTTTGCCCATTTAAAACTTAGGTTGTCTTATTAATTTAAAAATTAGGTTCTTCAGGGGCACCTGGGTGGCTCAGTCAGTTAAGTGTCTGACTTCGACTCAAGTCATGATCTCGCGGTTTGTGGTTTTGAGACCCGTGTCTGGCTCTGTGCTGACAGCTCAGAGCCTGGATCTTGCTTCGGATTCTGTGTCTCCCTCTCTCTCGGCCCCTCTCCCGCTTCTCTCTCTCTCAAAAATGAATGTAAAAGAAAAAATTAAAAAATTTTGGTTCTTCATACATTCTAGATACAAGTTTCTTATCAGATACATGATTTGTGAACATTTTCTCCCACTTTGTGGGTCATCTTTTCACTTTCTTGATAGTGTTCTTGGAAGCACAAAAGTTTTTAATTTTTATGAAGTCTAATCTATCTAGTTTTTCTTTTGTGGCTTGTGCTTTTGGTGCCATATCTAAAAAACCATTGCCTAATCCATAGGCATGAAGATTTACTCCTATGTTTTCTTCTAAGAGTTCTATAGTTGTAGCTCTTACATTTAGGACTATCAGCTACTTGAACTTAATTTTTGTATATTATGGAGGTAGGGTGCAACTACATCCTCTTGTACGTGCATATCCAATTCTCCCCACACTAGTTATTAAAAATCCCACTTAACTTTGTCCAAAATCAATTAAGCATAAATGTATGAGTTTATTTCCAGACTCTCAAGTCTAATCCACTGACATGTAAGTCTATCTTTATGCCAGTACCACAATGTCTTGAGTACTGTAGCTTCATAGTAAGTTTTGAAATCAGGAAATGTGAGTTCTCTACCTTTGTTCTTCTTTTCCAACACTGTTTTGGCTATTTTGTTTCCCTTGTGTTTCTTTATGGATTTTAGAATCAACTTGTCAATTTCTGCAACATAGGTACCTGGGATTTTGATAGAATTACATCAAATTGTTAGATTAATTAGGAGAGCACTGCTGTCAGCTATGTGATTTGCCAATATTTTCCAAGACTATGGCTTATATTTCCTTCTTTTACCAGTGTCTTTTGAAGGGCAGATGTCCTTAACTTTGACAAAATCTGCTTTATGATTTCTTTATGTAAGTTTTTCATGTTTGTCAGTTTATTCCTAATTTTTTTTTCTGCTATTGTAAATGAGAGTTTCTCTTCCATTATGTCTTCTATTAAGTTACTTTTAACCATGTTACTGAGGTATAAACATTTTTTTTTTCAGGTTAAAGATGTATTATTCAATTCCTAATTTAGTGATTTTTTTTTTTTTTTTGGCTCAGTAGTCTGTTGTTGAAGTTTGTTTTTGCGAAACTGTATCTTAAAAAACTTTTTAAAAATGTTTGTTTTTGAGAGAGAGAGGGACAGAGAGTCGAGCACGAGCAGGGGCAGAGAGAGAGGGAGGCACAGAATCTAGGCTCTAGGCTCTGAGCTGTCAGCACCAAAGCGACTTGGAGCTCGAACTGACGACCTGTGAGATCATGACCTAAGCCAAAGTTGGACGCTTACCTAACTAAGCCACCCAGGTGCTCTGCCAAACTATATTTTAAAGTATGTTTTCACCAGTAGTTTATGAAAGTTCCATTTACTCCACATCCTTGCCACTATTAGGTATGGTCAGTCCTTTCTATCAGAGACATTTAAATAAATGTATAGAGATAGCTCATTATGATTTTGCTTTGTATTTCCCTAATAAAAATGTTAACCATCAATTCATGTACTTATTTGCTACCCACATATTTTCTTTAGTGGTTGCTTTACTCTTTCAATCTGAATCCCTTTCCTTCCTCCCTCGCTCCCTCCCTTCCTCCTTTCCATCCTTTGTTTTTTTGTTTTGGCCTGGTCACATTGGTAGTACAATGTTGAATGGAAGTGGTAAAAGCAGACATCCTTGTCTTATTCTTGATGTTAAGGGGAAAACGTTTAAACTTTTACCATTCAGTATGATAACTATAAGTTTTTCATAGATGCGTTTTAGGATTTAGGAAATTCCCTTCTATTTCTTGTTGTGAGAGTCTTGATTTGTAACGGACATTGGATTTGGTCAATGCTTTTTGTGCATCTATTGAGATGATCATACTTTTTCTTCATTAGTATGTCCACATGGTGAAACACTGATTGATTTTTGAATGTTTAATCAACCTAAAATTCTTGGAATTAAGCTCCACCTAGTCATGATGAATTACTATTATATGTTGTTAAAATCAATTTCCTAGAATTTCCTTTAGATTTTTTACACATATCTTTATGTGGGATGTTGCTTTGTAGTTTTTTCTTTCAGTATCTTTACCTGATTTTGATATCAGAGTAATATTTGCTTCAAAGAATGATCTGGAATGTATTCTCTTTTCTTAAACTTTCTGGAAGAGTCTGTGTAGAATTTGTGTTACTTTCTCCTTAAATGTTTGGAAAAATTCACCAGTGAAGTCATCTGGGCCTGAAGTTTTCTTTGTGTGAAATTTCTTAACTACGAATTCAGCTTCTGTAACAGAAATAGTGCTGTTCAGATTTTCTTTAAGTGAACTTTGGTAACATGTGTTATTCATGAAAATTATCCATTGCAACTAAGTTATCAAACTTAAAGGCATAAATTTGTTCGTAATATTCTTTTATTATCTTTTTAATATTTGTAGAATCAACAGTGATGTTACTCCTTCCAGTTCTGCTATTACTAATCTGTGTCGTCTTTTCTTCTTGATTAATCTGGCTAGAAGTTCATCATTTCTATTGATCTTTGCAAAGACTCAGCTTTTGGCTTCAATGATTTTCGTGTTTTGTTTTTTTTTTTTTTATATCATTGGTGTATGCTCTGATTTTTATTATTTCCTTTTCTCTGCTTACTTTGGGGATAATTTGCTCTTTTTGTCCCCCTAGTTATTTAAAATGGAAGCTGAAGTCACTAAATGAAACTTTTCTTCTTTTCTAGTATTGGTATTTAGTACTGTAAGCTCCTTGTAAGGACTGCTTTAGCAGCAATCCACAACTCTGAAATGTTCTGTTTTCACTTCAATTTAGTTGAAAATATTTTTTAAAGTTTATTTATTTATTTTGGGAAAGAGAGCACAAATGGAGGAGGGGCAGAGAAAAGAGAAATCCAAGCAGGTTCCATGCTGTCAGTGCAGAGCCCAAATGCTGGGCTCAATCTCACAACCCATGAGATCTTGACCTGAGCCAAAATCAAGAGTGGGACACTTAATCAACTGGGTCACCCAGGCTCCCCTAGTTGAAAATATTTGTTAATGTCCCTTTTAATTTCTCCATACCCAAGGGGGTATTTAGAAATGTGTTACTTAGTTTCCAAATATTTAGAGATTTTCTGCTATTAATTTTTTATTTAACTTAGTGTACTTTATATTACAGCCTTTTAAATTTACCAAAACTTACTTTATGGTCCAGAATATGGCCTAACTTGGTAAACTGTCTGTGTGCACTTGAAAAGAATGTACACTCTACTGTTGCTGGGGATGCTCTATACCTGTCAATTAGGTCCAACTGACAAACACTGACAGTGTTGCCAATGTCTACTATTCACTTGCTGATTTCTTACTACTTGTTCTTTAATCATAGAGGGGAGTATTAGAACTCCCAACTACAAATAAATTTAGATTTATTCATTTCTCCTTACATTTCTATTTGCTTCACATAAAAATGTCTGACCCCTTTCATGATGAAATTGCCTTTTTTTTTTTTTTAAATCCCTGGTAGTATTCTTTACTCTGAGATATATTTTGATATTAACATAGTCATTTTAGTTTTATTATGGCTAATGTCAGCAGAGTATATCATTTTCCATCCTTTTACTTTTAACCTGTTTATGTCTTTATATTTAAAGTATAATTTCTTGCAAGCAGTATACAATTGGGTCGTTTTTGTCTTTTTTTCAATGTGACAATCTCAACCTTTTAACTGAGGCATTTAGACCATTTATAATCAATTTGATTACTGATATGGTTGGATTTAAGTCTACCATCTGCTATGTATTTTCTATTATTTTAGTAGTTGTTTTGGTCTTTATAGTAAACATGTTTACCTCATCAGTCTATCTTCAAGTATACTACTTCATGTAAAAGAATCTTACAGTAGTATATTTAAGATTTCTCCTCTACTGGGCTTTTATGCTTTTGTTATACATTTTATTTATACATCTGTTATCACCTCAATAATGCAATATGATTATTACTGTTTACATAATTACCCTTTGTAGAGATTTAAGAAAAAACATGTTTTTACCCTTATGTATTTACATCTTATGTATTTACCCTTGTAATTACAATTTTTTTGTTATTTTTTTTTTCACATTTATTTATTTATTTATTTATGAGAGACAGAGAGAGACAGAGCACAAGCGGAGGATGGGCAGGGAGAGAAGGAGACACAGAATCCAAAGCAGGCTCCAGGCTCTGAGCTGTCAGCACAGAGCCCGAGGCGGCGCTCGAACTCACAAACCACAAAGATCATGACCTGAGCCGAAGTCGGACGCTCAACTAACTGAGCCACCCAGGCGCCCCACCCTTCTAATTATAATTACCAGGGATTTTCATTCCTTTTTATACATCTGTAATTCTACCTGGTAATATTTTCCTTCTGCCTGACACACTTCCTTTAACATTTCTTGTAGTGAGTCTTCTGGTGATGAATTATTTTGGTTTTTTTGTATGTCTGAAAATATATTTTGCCTTTTGTTTTTGGAAGATCTTTTTACTGGGTATAGAATGCTAGATCAACAGGTTTTGCTTTTGGTACTTTAAACATGTTACTCAACTTTCTTGTTTGCATTGTTTCTGACAAGAACATATAATGTCATTCTTATCTTAGTTTCCTTGTATATAAGGTGTCTTTCTTCTCCGGCTGCTTTTAAGATGTTCTTTATCACTAGCTTTGAGCATTTATGATTATGTGTTAATGTAGTTTTCTTCTTGTCGTTGATTTGTGGGGGAGAAGGGGATTCACAGAGTTTCTTCAATCTGTGGATTTACAGTTTTCCTCAATTTTGGAAAATTTTTAGCCATTGTATCTTCAAGTACTTTTTTTGTCCCTCATCTCTTTTCTCCTTTGGGCACTCTAATTACATGGTCTACGAAGTTATCCCATGGAAACTGAAGTTATCCTTTGGCTCACTGATAATCTTTTTCATCTTTTGAGGATTCTTTTCTCTCATTGTGTTTCATGATAGTTTCTACTGCTATGTCTTCAAGTTTACCAGTCTTTTCTTGTCATTAATCTCATCCAGTATACTTTTCATTTCGCACATAGTAGTTCAATATGAGTCTTTTTTTTTTTTTTATATATCTTCTATGTCTCTGTTTAACTTTCAAACACATGGAATACAATTAAAATAATTGTTTTAATGTTTTTGTTTGCTATTCTAAGACCTATATAGGTTTTGAGTCTATTTCAATTGGTTGATTATTCTGCTCACGATGATTATGTTTTCCTGCCTCTTCTCATGCTTGGTAATCTTTCACTGGATGTCAGACATTTTGACTTTTAGCTGTTGGCTGCTGGATGTTTTTGCATTCCCTTATTATGCTTTGTTCTTCTTTTAATATACATTTTTATGATTTTTTAGTGACAGCTGTGTTTCTTTTTTTAATTTCTTTTTCTTTTTTTAAATTTATATCCAAGCTAGTTAATATACAGTGTAACAATGGTTTCAGGAACCAAATTTAGTGATTCATCACTTACATGTAACACCCAGTGCTCATCCCAACAAGTGCCCTCCTTAGTGCCCACCACCCATTTAGCCCATCCCCCTACCCAACACCCCTCCAGCAACCCTCAGTTTGTTCTCTGTATTTAAGAGTCTCTTATGGTTTGCCTTTCTCTGTTTTTATCTTATTTTTCCTTCCCTTCCCCTGTATTCACCTATTCTGCTTCTTAAATTCCACATATGAATGAAATCCTATAATATTTATTTTCTGTGACTGACTTATTTTGCTTAGCATAACACATCCTAGTTCCATCCATGTTGTTGCAAATGGCAAGATTTTATTCTTTTTGAATGCCAATAGTCCTTATATATATAACATATGTAACATATATCACATCTTTTTGTGCTTTGTTCTTAGATGCACTTAAATTACCTGCAAACAGTTTGGTCATTTTGAGTCTTGCTTTTATGATGTGTTAGGCAGGTCCAGAGAAGTGCTCATTCTAAGGCTAATTATTCCCCACTACTGAGTAAGATCTTCCCAAGTTTTCCACCTTATGCCACATGAATTATGAGATTTTCCAGTCTAACTGGTGGAATCAGGCATTATATCCAGCCCTGTGGGAGTGCTAGATTCTGTTCCTTCTATAGATCTGATGGTTTTTCTCTTGGCTTTGGGTCGTTTCCTCATATGCATACATGGAACAACAACAGCACTTTGCTGAATACTTGAAGAGGGCTCTCTGCAGATCCCTGTGGTTTTCTTTCTGTGCAGCTCTCTCCTCGTAGGCATTCTGTCCTACAAATTCTAGCCACCTTGATTTCCCCTCTTAGCTCCAACCATTAAAATTAGGGATTCTGCTGGGTTCCACCCTAGGCTCCCCTTCTCTGGGCCATGGTCTCAAAACTCTCTTAAGGGAGTAAGCTGGGAAATCATAAGGGGCTCAACTCATTGCTTTTCATCTCTCAGAGATCACTGTGCTTGGCTGCCTGATCTTCAGTAACTTGAAAACTACTGTTTAGTATAATATACTCTGTCCTTTTATTATTATTTCAGGTGAGAGTATGGATTTAGTCCCTATTATTTCAAATGAGCAAAAGTCCTGGATTTATATTTTTATTTAGAGCACAGACAAAATTCAAAGTGAAATGTTGACAATTTGAGGAAATAAACACTGAAGAATAAAGGGAGGAAAGTATACATAATTTCCTGATGTTTATTAGCTCTGTTTAGCAGCAGTACACTTCTTTGCTTACTAGCCTATCATGTGCTGATATAGTCAACATTATCTGTGCATTGCGTGCAACACTTAATCCTATGTGGGAAGCTCTGAATGACCTCTAATAAGGTCCTAACATACTCTCCAATGGAACTCAGTGCCAGCATTCTTATGAAAATGTGGCAGGGGTGCTGTGTATAGAGAAATGAATACTGATCGACTTTCAAGAACTGTCTAAGGGATGTAACTGTTTCCTCTCTGTCTGAATTAAGAACTATTTTAAAAAACAAAAAACAAAAAACAACCAGCTACTGTTCTCAGTAACAAAACATATCCTCAAAGAGGCGAAGAAAGGAAAAGGTGTCACTTGGGATGATGTTGGAAGGAAGGTGTCCTACCAAAATTCATGAGTTTTGAGCCTTGAGCTGTATTCTTCCCATAGAAGTTTACTCTGGGGCCTTCAGGTGAGAAGTCCAAGGGCTCCTACCTCATGTTTTGCTTATCTAAGGATCAGAACAAACCTACTTGCCTCCCACCTACTAAAGATGTTGAGAATCAATTACCTGCTTGAAGCAATGGACAGGCGCTGGGACTGAACATGTTTCTTTTAGGTATTTGTCCCAGGTAAAATGACCTGAAAAGGAAATAGAAATCTCTATCACAGTCAACTTCCTAAAAAGTGCTTTCAGGATGCAATCTACACTAAACATTAGGCCATTTTTTGACTCGTTCTGAGCATAAGAAAAAACGTATTTTTCCCTGTTTGGGCTCAAGAGAGTATTACGGGTAGAAATCTATGTGACCTGAGTGGATCATTTTAGATCAATGTTTTAAAATTATGGTCTAAAGATGACCTTACTACGTTTTACATGTTAGTCCCTAAAGTGATCCAAAATGCCAGAGCAACATATACCAGTATCTCACAGAAGTGTCCAGGAAGCTCTTGGAAAACAGAATAGAAGACATAGAAAATGGGTGAGGAGATTCCTTCTGAACAACCTGACTCCTGAAGAGGTACCTTAATGCCATCAAATAATAGCTTTTAACACTCAATATGGTCGGATCCCACCATCGCAGCTCAGAAAGAATGAAGGACAGACATAAGGTAAGATGATTTGATGGTAGGTAAAACCAGAATGAGTGAGATCATACTTGAATTCTCACTCTCTCTCACCCACCCCGAACCCACTCCCATTCCAGCTGCACTGCCTGAGGTGCAAAATGACAAAGATCTGGTAATTTACAGAAAAGTAGGTCCTTGGTAGCATTTCTTATGATAGTAACTATGAATGAGTCAGGGGGCCTACAGGATCTTGTAGCCTCTTGAAGTGGCCTTTAGAGCAACACTGTGCTAGAGAAACAGTCTTCAAGGTGACGCTGCTAGGGTCAGAGAAAACATTTTAAGGAACAAACTATTAAATATGTATGTTATTAAACCACAGAAGATGACTAAGTTCTTTATTAAAGGTTAAATCAATTACCAATCTCCCCCTAATACCCACCTAGAGGTGACCCCATGATGGTGCAGGGAAGGTCCCAGAGACTCTCACAAGCTAAAACACTGTAGCAAACCAGCATTTCTTGAAGTTTCCTCTGCAGTGGAGCAGCACAGGGCCCTTTTGGACCATGCAAAAAGCACTAGATGCTGGGAATAAAAATGATTTACTGAATGATAAAATCTAAATCACTTCAAAGATGATGCCAAGGCTTTATACTCTATTGACTTTATAGTTTCTGTTTTAAAACTTGTCCCTTTCCCACCATCCTTAAGCAAGCCAAATAGATTTGGCCAGAAATCACAGTCTGTTCTGAACCACTCCACGAACTGGCCAATGATTAATTATCTTGAATACAGAGTCCACAGGGTAGATGAGATGGATATTAACCTGGAATCAAGATTTAAGAGCTTATCAGAATAAAGACTCTGCTCTAGCAGAGATGTCCCTAAAGCAAGGAATGAATACATTTCACCACTATTTGCTGTTAGGAAAAAAAAAGCATTAAAAATTACCATTCCATTCTTACAAATAAAGAATTAAGTCAAATAGCAAGTCTTGGATTTGAGTGAACTGCAACTTTTGCACTCCAGCATCTATAACAGCACTGTCCACTAAAACTTTCCGTAATGACAGAAATGTTTTGTGTCTGTGGTGTCCAATAAGAAAGCCGTTAACTGGGGGCGCCTGGGTGGCTCAGTCGGTTAAGCCTCCGACTTCGGCTCAGGTCATGATCTCACGGTTCGTGAGTTCGAGCCCCGCGTCAGGCTCTGTGCTGACAGCTCAGAGCCTGGAGCCTGTTTCAGATTCTGTGTCTCCCTCTCTCTTTCTCTCTGACCCTCCCCCGTTCATGCTCTGTCTCTGTCTCAAAAATAAATAAACGTTAAAAAAAAAAAAGTCGCTAGCCACATGTAACCATGGAACACTTGAAATGCGTGAGAGAAGAATTTAAATTTTAATTAGTTTAATTTAATTAATTTTATTTAAATACAAATTCCTACATGTGGTTAACAGCTACTGTATCAGACAGCACAGGTCTAGAGGTTTGCTCAGTCTGGGTAATTGCTTGTAGTAGCTTGCGTTTTGACCACAAGCATCCAAGAGACTT
Organism: Panthera leo; assembly: GCF_018350215.1. NCBI lineage: Eukaryota > Metazoa > Chordata > Mammalia > Carnivora > Felidae > Panthera > Panthera leo. The sequence continues at coordinate 31,784,024 of NC_056686.1, forward strand.
TGGTTTTAAAAATTATGGCAGCATCAGGGGTACCAAAATAACTGGGGCATTAATTACAGTTCTCTATTACACATCAATTATGGTAATCAATCCCTATTACAGAGGCAAGCAACCTCACATCTTTCTCCATTTAGAGAACACCCTATTGCCAACTGAATGAAAAGGAATCTCCTCTCTCTTTTTTTTTTTAATGTTTATTTCTGAAGGAGAGAGAGACAGAACTTGAGCAGGGGAGGGGCAGAGAGAGAGACACACAGAATCCGAAATGGGCTCCAAGCTCTGAGCTGTCAGCACAAAGCCTGATGCAGGGCTCAAACTCACAGACTATGAAGATGACCTGAGCCGAAGTCGGATGCTTAACCAGCTGAACCACCCAGGCGCCCCAGGAATGCCTTTTAAAAAAACATTTCAGTTTATTTATTTATTTTTGAGAGACAGAGAGAGTGAAGGGTGAGGGGCAGAGAGAGAGAGAGAGAGAGAGAGAGAGAGGGAGAATCTCAAGCAGGCTCTACACTGTCAGCACAGAGCCAGAGGTGGGGCTCAAACTCACAAACCATGAGACCTCTGAAACAAAGAGTCAGACGCTTAACCAACTGAGCCACCCAGGCACCCCTGGAATCTCTTTTTTATTTTTTTTATTATTTATTTATTTATTAAAATTTTTTTTTAATTTTTTTTTTTGAGAGAGACAGAATGTGAGTGGGGGAGGGGCAGACAGAGAGGGAAACACAGAATTCTTTTTTTTTTTTTTTTTTTTAATTTTTTTTTTTTTCAACATTTTTTATTTATTTTTGGGACAGAGAGAGACAGAGCATGAACGGGGGAGGGGCAGAGAGAGAGGGAGACACAGAATCGGAAACAGGCTCCAGGCTCCGAGCCATCAGCCCAGAGCCTGACGCGGGGCTCGAACTCACGGACCGCGAGATCGTGACCTGGCTGAAGTCGGACGCTTAACCGACTGCGCCACCCAGGCGCCCCTAAGGGAAACACAGAATTCTAAGCAGGCTCCAGGTTTTGAGCTATCAGCACAGAGCCTGATGTGGGGCTTGAACTCATGAAGCATGAGACTATGACTAAGCTGAAGTTAGACACTGAACCGACTGTGCCACCCAGGCACCCTGGAATCTCTTTTTTAAAAGCAGTCCACCCACTGTGAGGGTTGACTGGATTGAACCATACCTAGATTAATATTTTTCTTAAATTTGACTTCTTAGGCTATCTGAGACTTAGTCTCATAATTTCAGGTAAATTGTGTTAATTTTATGGACTCAGGAAGAATGTTTGAGCACCTACTGTAATGCCCATAACGGAGCCAAACGTCATATCTACTGTATCTCCAAGCAACTGAAATAACCACACATACAAAAACGGGACAGGCAGCAAGGTATACATCAGGGAGGGGTTGGCAAACTCTCTGTAAAGGACCAGACAGTAAAATGTTATGGTTTGTGGGCCATCCAGTCTCTGTCACAAATACTCAACTCTGCACTGTAGCCTGAAACCCGCCAGAGACAATACGCACATAAATGAACATGGCTGTGTTCCACTAAAACTTTATTTACAGAAATAGGCAGTGGGCTGGATTTGCCCCCAAACAGTAGTTTGCCCTGGCATATAGCACTGATTCCCAAATGTTACTTATCATCAGAATCTCCTAAAGAATTTTTCTCATTTCTTTAAATAGCGTTGTGGGCCCCATCCTCAGAGGTCCTCATTCAGCAGGCTTTGAGTATGGTCTGAAAATCTGTATTTTCAAAGGCTCCCTAAGTAATTCTGATTCACATCTGTGTCTAGAAATTATTGGTGGAGTTAAAAGAATATAATATTGAGAGTCAGAAGATGCTGGATAAAGTCTTATTTCTCTAATTATCTTAGATAAGTTACTTAATCCTTCTAAGTATCAGTTTATTCATCTGAAAGACAGAGATAATGTCTATCATGCAAGATTGTACACCCACTCATTCATTCAGTAAATATTTATTAAACTCCTTCCAAGTACAAAAGCACTGTGTTAAATATAAGAGGAACATGATATACATGATTCCTAAATACACGGAGCTTGCAGTTTAGAAATATTAAGTAGAGATATTAAATAAATAATAACACAAATAAACTGGTACAATTATGATAAATGTACGTTAATGAGGTAGTACAGGTTGCCTTGAGGATGCAGAACAGGAAAATCTAATTTGTTACTGGGATCAAGGATTACTGTGAAGATTAACATTATAATGTAATGTTTTATAAATACAATGTTTTATACTTTACAGAATGATTTCAATTCTTTATTCAACTGATGTTTGAATATTCCTCTATGTGCCAGGCAGTATTCTCAGTGCTGGGATAAGGCAGGAGGTCCCTGCCCTCATGGAATTTACATTCTGGTGCATCATGAGGCACAATTAACACATAACCAAATAAATAAGGTAATGAGTGGTAAGCATTTGAAGGAAACAAAATAATGTGATAGAGGCTGGGAACTATCTTAGATGGCAAAGTTATGGACAGATACTCTATGGAGGAAACACTTGAGCTGAGACTTTACAGTCATCTCATTTATATTACTGAATAATGCTTATGAAAGTATTTTATAAACTCTAATTCATACCACTTTATAATTACACTTATTATTAGAAAATAAAATCCCTGCCCTGAAGAGAGTTACACACTACATAGAAGTAGCTTTAAAAAATTAAAAGTCCCTAATAATGTAAAGCAGAAGAGATCCACGAAGTTGATTGCATGAATCCCTTTCTCTAATACTCATTCATTCAACAAATACTTACTGCACACTGCCATATACCAACCCTAGTTCTAGGCACTGGTGATCTAGAGCAAAGAATGAAATAGCAAAGTCTCTGCTGATATGGAGCTTACTTTCTAAGGGGAAAGAAAAACAATAAACAAACATAAATATATGTCGGATGGTGTAGAGGGCAACAAGAGACACCAGATAATATACAATTCCTGGCCTTTTTCAAATAAAGAAAAAATAAAGCAAAGTAAGAGGGAAAGAGTGCCGAGGGTATGTGTGTGCTATTTCAGGCAGGATGGTCAAGCAAGGCATCTTGATGGGGTGATATAAAAGTTGAGACCTGAAGCTCCCTCCAGCCCCTGCTTGAACACTTGCAACGATAAGAAACTTCTTATTCAGTTATTATTCAATACTACAAACAGATAGACTTTGAACTACATAGTCGGCCAAAGTCTGACTCCTTCTAACTTCTACCCATTGGTCCTGGACATAATATATGAGAGAGATTATATATATCATTAAATGTCAATGATATGTAGCTGCTAATTTGACCCAGCTACATGAGGCACCTCCATTCATGGTGGCTACTATTCTGACAGCACTTCTCTACAAGAACTCTACTTCATTCCACCTGAAGTGTGGAACGCAAATTCCTAAGAGAGATACAGACAATCACAGTCTTTAGATCAGAAATTCGACTCCAAGATTACTGTCTGAAAACTGTTCCGTTGTTTATATGTGCCATAATTTATATACATTAACAACAGTATTTGTTAAATACTCTTGGTGGTCACGTAAGTGTTTTCTAATTTTTGATGAGTATCTTTGTGCACATATCTTTTAACACTTTTAAGATGATCACTTTAGGGCAAATTCCTAAGAGTGGGATGAATGGACAAAGAACAGGCATACTTTATATTTTGATATCATATAATTCCCACCAACAGTGCATGAGAATATGTTTCTTACGTCCTTGCTAAAACTGCTTTAACAATCTCTATACTTTTGTTAAATCTTACAAGTGAAAAAGCAAAAGACTATTATACTTTTATATGCAATTCTTTGATGACTAATAAAGTTGAAGATATTTTTAGGCTTATTAGTCCATTTGTATTTTATTTTTGTCATTTTTCACTGAGGTATTCTTTTGTTTTCTCAGATTCTAAGAGTTCTATGTAGATTAAGGATGTTAGTCCTTTGCTTATCATATATGTTGTAGACATTTGTCTCAGTCTGCTAGGATTTGCTCTTAAATTCCTCTATCTTGTCTTTTATGACTTCCTGGCTTTCATGTCATGCTTTCTTCAGCATTACAAGAGATATTAACCCATGTGTTCTTCTAGTATTTCTCAGGTTTAATTATTTTTTTACATTTAAATGATCTATTTCGAATTTATTCTGTGAGACAAATAAGGCAAAAATAAAGCTTTCCTTCTCACCTTTTATTCAATAAATGTGCTCACCACCATTTTTGAATAAATCACCTTCTCCCCGCTGATTGGAAATGTCACTGTGATCACATGTTAATTTCTTATATACATTTAGACCTATCTCTGGACTCTGCCTTCTGTTCCCCTCATCAGTCAGTCTATTCCAAGACGAGGAGCATTTTGTTTCATGTAATTTCAAAACCAATTTAACCAATTTTAATTTTTCATAAGGCATACCCTCAACCCTGTTTTCTTGGCACTTTCAAAGGATTAATAAATTGTGGCATATCCAGTGCTAATAAAACCCTGTTATCAGAAAATGTACAAAGCTTAAGTTTATGAGATACACAGTGGCTCATTCTCAAAATATTGTCCATGGGCCTTTCAGATCAGTAGCTTGATATTTTTTAATGAATCATCTAAAGATAAAACACCAAGTCAAAAAAAAAAAAAAAAAAAAAAAAAAGGATTTCTGACTCTTCCAATTTCTCAGAACAAATCCCACCATTTCCCAGCTCCTATAACATCCTGTTCATACCTTTATTTTCATAGCTTCACATCATATCATCATCATTATTTATGCAAGCTATTTACAGACAGCGGGTATCTTTCTTACTATTATTTTTAATCTTCACCGTTTACCACAGTGCCTGAAACTGAACTCAGGCTCCACAGAAGTGTAGTGAACGAAAAGTGAGGGGTGAAAAGAAGAAGGGAGTGAGCACCAGTGCTTCTCTTTTCTGCACCAATACAATCACACCGGTGGTCTTCAAATTTAGTTCTGGGAGTTATACGTTGAGATAGAACAAACCAAAGTCTAAATGGTGGCCTAAGTGGCAAGGGGACACAAAACCATGTCACCTGAGGAGTGGCTGAAGGAACACTGACACTCAGCTTGAAGAAGAAAGCCAAGTCTTAGAGCCAATTTGCCATCCATCCACCAATCCAACAAGTATTTATCGTGTGTATCAAAGCATTGTGCCAGGTGCCGGAGAAACAACCGTGATCAAATACTGTTCTTGCCCTCATGGAGCTTTAGTAAGGCCAGAGGCTAGACAGCCAACTACATAAAGTGTGGTAAGTGCTATGCTTGGCTACGGAGGCTGCTATAGGAGGGCTTGCGGAAGGATTCCCAGGGGAAGTAACCTCTACACTTCTAAGTTAAGGTGTAAAAGGATAAGCAGGAAGTCAGTCAAGAAGAGAGAAAATTCTTTGTTTTTAGAATCTTTTGTTTCAGACTGAAAGAAAAACATGTATAAAGGTCCAGAAGTAAGAAAAACCACTTCTAAAAATGGAATATTTTGGTATGGCTACTGGGTAGAGTTAAACACAAACAAAAGGTAGTTTAGAAAGGAGGTTTTAGATAAAAGCAGTGTGTGTGCAGGTATCAGAGAGCCTCCTCAACCACATTAATGAGAAAAAGAAGCACTAAAGGCTCTGGGGCAGGAGTCATTCTGTGTGTAGTGTGGAGGATGGACTGGAGGAGTGCAGGGCTGGAGGCAGGAAGACTAGGTTAGATAGCTGTTCTAATAATCTATATGAGATCATAGTGCTTCAACTAGGACGGTTAAGAGTGGCAGTGAGCAGGCAGTCCCTATAGCTGCTTTCTAATAACTGGAAGCTGGTCAGTGAAAAACTGGCTAAATTATTCCATATTGCCCTAAAAGTTCAAAGTATGACTGATAGAATTGACAAAGAAACAGATTTTGGACCAATAAATAAAACTGTCTGACTGAGTGAGTTCCTGAGGTGGCAAGTCCCCAGCAACGTTGAAAAGTTCAAGACAAGGCATTTTATAAGACATTCAAAACGTCGAATTTTGAAATGCTGGGCCAAGTTAGATTATTTTAAAGCCTCTTCCAAACTCAGATTCTAAAAATCTACTGAATCTCATTTCTTTAAAAAAAAATTTTTTTTTGTTTATTCATTTATAGAGAGAGACACAGAGAGCAAGCAGGGGAGGGGCAGAGAGAGAGGGAGACAGAATCCGAAGCAGACTCCAGGCTTTGAGCTGTCAGCACAGATCCCAACACGGGGCTCGAACCCAGGCACCGTGAGATCATGACCTGAGCTGAAGTTGGAAGTTGGACACTTAACCAACTGAGCCACCCAGGCACCCCCTGAATTTCATTTCAATTTGATATTTGGGGCTGCTCTCTATGCTTGATGGGCAAAATGAAATATGCAGGATTAACTCATCAGAGGCTGTGCCTGGCTATGCTGGTGCTATGTTATCATAGCCTTTACTCCTCACGCAGGAAAAATATACTTCCAAAATTTAACATCACTTCTTGTACATACTTTGTGTTAAACTGAGTATCCACTTTTTCCAATTCCCTATCAACAAAACGGACTGTTCACAACATACCTTAACTTGTTACTGAACTATATGTAATTGTTATCATTCATATTAGCAACAAAACCAAAACCAGCAACAGCTCTCACAGAGTATCTTCTGTCTGCCTACACCATGTTCAATATCTCCCAAATTCTTCATAACCTGAAAAGTAGGTTTTATTCCCATTTTAAAGATGAGGAAATAGACTCGAAAGATTAAGTAACTTTCCCAAAATCACTAAATTTGTGAGTGGGCAACAGAAATTTGAACCAAGGCCTGTCTGATTCATACGTCCATGATTTTTCTATCATACGCTAGTGCCTTAGAAAGCTTGAGGTAAGTTTTAAGTCATTAAAAAGTGACTATCATTTATTGTTTATTAAGTGCTAGGCCCTTTACCTCCATCATTTCAATTCCTTCACTTCTTCAGCTCACATCCAGAGAACACTCCACTCCAAAGAATGTTCCAAGATTTGACTTAAAATAATGTCTGAGGATGGTCCCGCAACAGAATGAAAATAACAATCCTCAAAAGTTGAAAAGTATTTGAGAGGTTTTAAGATGTTTTCACATCCATTAGCTCTTGTAATCTTCTTAACAACCTTGTGAAGTAGGCAGAATGGGATAATTATCCCCATTTTCCAAGCCAGAAAACTGAGGATCAGCATCACAAAGTTTCTAAGCCCGGCTGGCTTTCAAAGAACCCAGGAGCTCTGACTCCTAGTCTAGCATTCTACTCTTCTACGTTACCTTCTTTGTCAGTGGGCAGTAAAAGTAATGTTTTGGGAAGAAAAGGCAAGAGGGAGCAAAAAGACAGTGATAATAACAGAGGTGAACACATGAAGTCACAGAACATAATATATAAAAACATTTGAACAAAAACTGATAAAGCCATTAGGATATCAATATTTGTGTAACATATAGAAAGATTTTAAAGAACTAAGAAGTTAAGACTGACGTTTATGTAGAAACCCTGAAGGCTGATTAAGAAATATTAACATTAGCATTATTTCTCAAATCCTAGTCCTGAGGTACATACACTCTGTAGGGATGAAAACCGAATGCAGTTAGCAGTCTGACTCTTGTTATTTGAATCGTTAATATTTCAGATTGCATTTAAAGATTTTACAAAATCTTTAGGTTTAATTTCAGTTTGCTACATCTCATGAATAATTTCTTTTGGGGAAATCCCACCAAATTCTGACCGATGGAGAGTGGGGGTTTGTTTTTGTTCTGGATTCACTGAATTAAGAGTAGCTTCCAGTGTGGATCAGCCCCTGTTCCTCCTTGTACTCTGTGTAATCAACCCCCCCTCCCCACCCTGTTGGCTTGGTCTGCACCTCCCGATAAGGATGGCTGGGCCAGACAGCTGACAGGACTGGCTATACGGGCTGCTGAGGCAGACGAGCACAGGACACACGGGGCCATGGGACAGACAACACGGCATTCTGTCCCTAGTCACACTCTAATCTCTGGTTCGGTTATTACTTATATTTAACAGAAATACAAGAAAGAAATCTTACCTAGTTCCAGGATGTCAGTAGCTTCTATTAAAGAAAAAAATGTTACAGCGTAAGTCATCAGGACAAACATACCAAAATGAAAGAAAGGTGAAGTTCTGGGGTAAAACGAAGGCTTGAGAGTTTGTGTAACCCAAACCTCTCCTTTTAGAAGGTACTGAGTGTGTTACTAGTAGTTGTGGGATATACCACCTAATTCTGCCTCACTCTCAAGCCTAAACTCTTAAACACTGGAGATGCGGACAGGCCAACCGGGCTTGAAGCTGTGAGGCTACTTCAAGATTATCTGTACTCAGAGTGAAAGTCTCCTGACTTCCAGTTCAAAACAAAACATACCGCTTCTAACAGATACCTCTACAAACTAAAATATTTGCTTGTGCGTCCATCAGTGAGTTCTTTATACCTCAGACCTCTCAGAACAAAGGTTTTATGAGAAGAGATGTTAAATTAAATTTTTCCACGCTAAACAGAGGGGTTTTTTTCTTACCTTGATATTGGGATGCAGACTCGGAAAGGTGACCATACTTGTGTTTCCTAACATCATTCCAGTCTATCACTGCAGGAGGAGAGAAAACAGTCATATGAAAAGAAAATGCAAGATTCAATACTTCTCTAATTTAACAGCAGGCATCAATAGTTTTTGATAAAGTAATACACTTCTGAGATTGTATTCTAAGGAAACAACCCAAGCTACAGAAAAACGGTTTTATCTAAAAAGCTTTAGTATTGTTTATAATAACAAAAAGGGAGGGAGGATACGTAAATGCTCAGAACAGAAGACTGATTAAGATACTACAATACATTTATCAGTTGACAACGGATTTTGCAGCTTTAAATTTTTACAAAGGCTACACAACAAAATAGGAAACTGTTTAAGGTTATGATGTCTGGTAAAATATCAGAGCAAAAATTATATTCATGGAATAATCGAAATTATGTAAAAAACTGAAAACAAAGAACGCCCTTGCTCTGGGCTGAATTGTGTGTCCCCCCCTGCCCATTCTAATGTGACTGTATTTGGAGATAGGGTCTATAAAGAAGTAACTACATTAAAATGAGGTCATTAGGGTGAGTCCTAATCCAACGAGACTGGTGTCCTTATTATAAGAGGAAATTTGGACACATACGGGGACAGAGGAAAGAGTATGTGAAGACAGAGATGGGCATCTAAAAGCCAAGGAGAGAGGCCTCAGATCTTGATCTCTGACTTCCAGCCTCCAGAATCATGAGAAAATAAGTTTCTTTTTTCTAAAGTTTATTTATTTATTTTCAGAGAGAGAGAGAGCGCGCGCGCGCGCGCGCGCGCAAGTGGGGGAGGGGCAGAGAGCAAGGGAGAGACAGAATCCCAAGCAGGCTCCGCGCCATCTGCACAGAGCCCGATGCAGGGCTTGAGCTCATGAACCATGAGATCATGACCTGAGCTGAGATCGGAGTTGGACACTTAACCAACTGAGCCACCCAGGTGCCCCGAGAAAATAAATTTCTGTTTAAATCACCAGGTCTGTATGTAATCCCTGCAGCCCTAGCAAACTAGTACAACCCTAAAAAGTTATCACTAGAAAAAAGAAAAAAAAAAATAAGACGCAAACACAGCAAATATAAACATCTGGTTATCTTTAGGTAGTGTCCTATTCCCCCTACCCCGATTTTCTAATCTCATGTATTCTCAATTTTTTTCATAAAGATAAGTTACTTACATAATGGAAATACATTTTCCGTGTTTGAAAATTTAGATTAAATCTACTGACTACCACTTTCTCACCATCAATTACCCATCATGTTTTTACTTCTCTTCTTACCCAGCTCAGATTCCAGGGTCTCTCATTTAAATCACTCGCTGGCAAACACTCTTAACTCCCTCCTACCTCTTTTTTGCCAAATTTGCCTAATAAAGCCTCAGTCTTAACTCTGGTTAAAGCCACTTATCCACCTATACCATGCCTACCCCAACAGCTCACAAGTGCTGAAGAAAACCAAATGCAAGCTTACTGGTCTCACTTTAAACTCATGACCACAATTTTCAAACGCTATTTAACATGGTCTAGAAATCATACTGCGTTTCCCTACTGTGTTTGCTTTTCCACCTTCCAAAAATTTTTTTCATTTATTTTTCTTTCTCCTCATACTCCAAATATCCTCTCCCTCTCCCTCACTCTTAGGTATGATGTCAATTTAGGGTTCATTGAGAAAACAGAAATAAGGGACAGGAACCTTCTATATGCCACTCAGGAAGGTACAGACTCCATCATGTTTAGTGGTACATCTCCCATCCACAGTATAGTAGCAGGTGCTCAGTTAGTGTTTGGTGAATGAATGAATCTACTCATTCATCATTCTTTCTGACTGCTCTTCTATTGCTGTGGATGAAGTGTCTGTTTTTATCAAAAGGCAACTCTCCAGTTTTGCTCCACATCCCATTTCCTCTCATCCTCTCAAGGACTTTGCAAGTATTTCCTTTCTAATAGGCCATTTGCATCCGCATCCTTACTGCCCCATAATCTCCTATCAAACATCAACACACAAAACAAATACCCCCTCTCCAACCCTCTCTTAATCCCATGTATATCCCTCTTGCCTTCTATTTCTCAGGAAAATGTATTTTAAGAGTTATCTATAGCCATTGCCTCCTCACTTCTTCACAATTATCTCCTCATTCAAACAGGGTTCTTCTGTCTACTATTCCACTGAGATCACCCCCAAATTCATATTTCTAGCATTGGCCTCCTCTTGGAATTCCACACTTACATATAATCTCTACATAGTTATCAAATCAGACATTTGAAACTTAACGTGGCTAAAACAGAATGCCACCTCTTGTCAACCTGTTCCTCTTTTTTTTTTTTTTTTTTTTTAAGTTTTGATTTAAATTCCAGTTAGTTGACACACAGTGTAATATTAGTTTCAGGTGTACAATATAGTGATTCAACAGTTCCATCCATCACCCAGTGCTCATCGCACAACTGCACTCCTTAATCCCAATGGCTATTTAGTTCATCCCCCCACCTCCCCTCTGGTAACCATCAGTCTGTTGTCTGTAGTTCATAGTCTGTTTCTTGGTTTGCCTCTCTCTCTTTTTTTCCCCCCTTTGCTCATTTGTTTTGTTTCTTAAATTCCACATATGAATGAAATCATATGTGATGGAGATGCCATTTACTGGTTTGGGGAAGGCAATCTGTCCTCTTCTTGTCTTTCCCAAACCAGTAAATGGCATCTCCATCACCGAGCTGTTCAAGCCAAAAATCCCTGAAGTTATCCTTGATGCTTCTATTTCCTTTACACTCACATCCACTCAGTAAGTTCTGCTGGACCATGTCCCCAACTCATCCACCACTCATCCCACTGCTCACGCTCTACTTCCAGTCACTGTCCTTCTTACCTGGGCCATTAGGATAGCCTGCTGACTGGAAGCCCTGCTTCCCCTCTTGCCCTACTCCAACTTACTCCCCATACAGAGGTCAGAGTGAGCATTTGAAAACACAAAAAAGATCATGTCATTCATCTGCTGAAGGATAAATGGCTTCCCACTGAATTAAGGATGCCTTGCACAGATATGCAGGATTCAGCTGCTGCCATGTCTCTGATCTTGTCCCATATGATACCCCCCTCCAACTTTTTTAAAGTAAACTTATTTATTTTGAGGGAGGGAGGGCAGGAGAGAGAGAGCAAGAGAGCATATTAGCAGGGGAGGGGCAAAGAGAGAGGGAAGCAGAGAATCCCAGGCAGGCTCCATGCTCAGCGCAGAGCCCTACCTGAGGCTCCATCCTATGAACCATGAGATCATGACCTGAGCCGAAATCAAGAGTTGGACCCTTAACTGACTGAGCCACCCAGGCGCCCCATGACTTTTCTCTTTTCCATTACACTCCAGTCACACTGGCCAGTGTCCCACCCCAAGTGTTTGCCTTCTCTTCTGGTTGGACGTCCCCTGTCTTTCCAGTACCTGCCATGTTTGTTCTCTAAATCATGAATAAAGATTATAAACCTGATTAGGCTAAAAAACTGCTGACAAGAGACAAAAGATTAGGGTATCATAATTGAATTTGTGTTTGAAATTGTTCACAATTATTTTTAACTTATTTTTTATAATTAGAAATAATATATTCTCAAAAATTAAATATACAGTACATATTCCATTTATGTACAAGTTTTCAATATCATATCACTTAAGTAAAGATGAGCTACCAGCATACACAAAATGGATTCAGGAAGCTACAATAAATTGAAACCAGGCTGTAAGATCACTAATAAAACTAACAAAACAATTCAAAATCAACCAATACAAGTTAGGGGAAAAATACTCTAATACAGAGAAAAAAACAAAAGCCAGACCCAATGATGAAGTAAAATGAACAAAATAATTAACAAATTTGGCTGGGCAGAAAGGCATCGAAATAAGGTTCCACAACAATGGAAAAGGAACTTCTGAGAAGAAATATTTGAAACTCCTGGCACAAACAAGCGGAACTGGGAAAGCAGTGCCCAAAAAAGAAAAGGAGACAGCAACCACATTCATTACAAATTGCTTAAATTTTATTTTAAGCATCACCATAAATTACCCAGTGGATAAGGTCACCATCCCTGTATCAATTCTTTTTTTTTTTTTTTAAATATTTATTTATTTACTTTTGAGAGAGACAAAGACAGAGCATGAGTGGGGGAAGGGCGGAGAGAGAGGGAGACACAGAATCCGAAGCAGGTTCCAGGCTCCCAGCTGTCAGCACAGAGCCCAACGCGGGGCTCGAACTCTTGAACCACGAGATCATGACTTGAGCCGAACACAGATAAATGCTCAACCGACTGAGCCACCCAGGCGCCCCACATCCCTGTATCAATTCTTAAATGAACAGAATGTAGCCTGATAGAATTCCACATGTAAAAACAGAAACTGGTTACCTGTAATTTTTCAAAGTATTCTCAGATTAATGGCCATGTTTCAAAATATATTATGATATGTAACTACTATATTTAAATAGACGGTTTTATTTTATTCTCTCTCCTCAGGCTGTATATTTCTTCTCCCATAGTCCTTCTCCCAGTTAGTAATAAATCAGAAACCTGGAGTCCTCTTTAACTGTCTCTCTCTTATCCTCCAAATCTAACCAGTTATCAAAATCTGTCCATTCTACCTTCAAAATGACTGTCTCCTCTGCTCCTATTCTGTGTTTAAGATTTCATTCTCTCTCACCTTGACCAACAGAAACAGCTACTTCATTCCTGTGTGTGACCTCACTCCTTTCCAATCCACACGTTAGCATTCAGTTTCTAAAATACTTATATTTATGTATCTTAATTCTAAGATTAGACAAAACATCTCACTATCTTTTAAGTCTTCAAAGGTCAAAACCTAAACTGTCTCCATAATAAACATGCCATATGTGTCTGGACTTTCCCTCCCTTCTCTATTTAGGAGATTCCTATTTATTCACCATGGTCCAGGATTAATGTTACTTTCTAATATCTTTCTGGCAGCATCCCTAAGCACAGCACTATTTCCACCTCCTACTTCTATGCCTGTTCCAGGTGTTAGAGGTAAATACTGCTAACCCAGTCATTATTCCTGGGGCTTAACACACAGCAAACACTAAGAAAAAGAAAAAAAAGAAAAAAAAGAAAAGAAAAGAGAAGAGAAGAGAAGAGAAAAGAAAAGAAGAGAAGAGAAAAGAAAAGAAAAGAAAAAAGAAAAAGTTTGCTCAACCGACTGAGCCACCCAGGCGGCCCCACGAATATTTAAATGCAAGCTTTCATCAAAACAATTTTGACACATATACAGAATCCACTATAGTTAGATTATCTATCAATTATTCATGTTAAATAAGAAATAATTAAAAACAGATCTTCTAATAGTGTAGATAAAAGTCATTTATATATTGATTTTGGAGTTTTCTTCCACTACAGATGTATTCTTTGAATACCTAGGCTAATATTAAAAATGTACTTGCTACCATTTACCGAGTACACTTTCCGTTTCAATGTTGCAAGATGAGAAAAGTTCCAGAGATGGATGGTGGAAATGGTTGCACAGCAATGTGAATGTATTCAATGTCACTAAACTGTATACTTAAAAATGGTTAAAGTGGTAAATTTTAAGTTATGTATCTTTTATCACAATTTTTAAAATTCAATTAATTAAAAACATGAACTTGCATTTTGGGATGTCAGAAGGCTCAGAAGTTGCCATACTGATTTCATTTCAGATTCAACTAACACCTATCATTACCATATACCAAGCCCAGGGCCAGGCAGTTTTATTATATATCATCTTGGGTATTACCAATATGTATCTATAGGTGAAGAGTAAGAATCTGGGACTCAGAAAGTTTAACAGTGCCATGGAGTAGAAGGGCTGGTTAGGCAACAGCAATGAAAAATATGCAGTAATAATAGTTCACAAATGAAAAACCAAGCTGAATTAATGTCCTGAATCCTATTTATATAGATGTATTTATTCAGTAAACATTTATAATCTGTCAGGTACTACTATTTATTATACTAATAATAATAATTATTATTTATTATATTATATATAATATATAATTATATAATATATAATATATAATATATAATATTATATTATAATAATTTATTATACTAATTATTATACTATTTATAATTTGTCAGGTACTACTCTGGGCACTGAAGATACGTCATTGGACAAAACAGAGAAAAACTGCTTCTCATGAAGTTTACATTCTATTCCAAAGGTTTCACAAAATGTGATCTTTTGACAGGAGGCATTTGAAACAGCATTCATTGCAGGGGAGCAGATGTCAGAATGAGACATCTTCTTGGCAATGAGAACTATCCTGCAGAGGATGGGTTATTCATTTCCTGAATAAGCAGAAAGCCTGGATGACCACCTATCACCAAAGATGCTGAAACTTTTCCAAGCTGAGAAGGAATTTATGGGTTGGAAAAGGGATTAATTACATAAACTTCTAAGATCTTATTCAACCCTGGAGTTCTATTTCAATAAGCAACAAACACTATTATGGGGGCTGAGACAGAAACGTGTCCATAACTTGTGTGCACACATAACGTGTGTGTGTGTGTGTGTGTGTGTGTGTGTGCGCGTGCGCGCACGTATATATCCTGACTATGAACTATTTACCAGTATAAATTATGTCTCATTCTTCTTTATATCTCATGTGTCTAAGTCCATGAAACAAATGAGTGAGTACAATGTCACAGGCTTAAAACACAGTGGATTGCTCCCTATTAAATCTTGCTCAATTTGACATTTAAATTCCATTTCCAACTTGCTATTTTCAAAATAACCCTCTAAAGCCTTTTTTATTTCCAGATTGAAATGATATTAATCTAGTCTTTAAACAAAAATTCTTTGACTACACACAGGTTCCAGCTTTGTGCTAGGTAATGGGGGATTCAAAAAATAACAAGGTACTCTCCCTTTAGTCTAAAAGAGGGAGAAAGATACAGAAGTAAATGTGATAAAGTATTATAGATGCTGCATTAAAAGTAAATGGGGGCTCAGAGAAGGGAGGAGACAGTTTTGTCTGGGGAGAAATTAAGACTTTAATGGAAAAGGAATTGAGTCTTGGGGATGGAGTAATAAGAAAAGTATATCACAGGGGGGGAATAATATAAAGAGAGAAATGATGCCATAAACCACTATGTTAGACCTGCTCTAGTATGGTAGCCACCTGAATTCTGGCAAGTGTGACTAAGAAAGTGAACATTTAATTTTGTTTTAACTTTTTTATTAATATAAATTCATAACTGACATTCAGTACAGTTATGGGGAAAACTTTTAAGGTATATTTGGAACAAAGCTGGATATGAGAATCTACTTTTTCAGTTGAAAATTGTTGAAATCTAAATACAAATCAATCACTTCTGACAAAACTTAGTGTCTGAATTGAGATGTGCTATAACTGTAAAACATATACCAGATTCTGAAGACTGAGTATGAAAAAAGGAATGCAGAATAGCTCCGTATGTATTTTTATATTGGTTACATGTCAAAATAGTGTCGGAGATATATTCAGTTAAATAAAATGTATTATTAAAATTAAATCCCCCTATTTCTTCCTTACCTTTTTCAGTGTGGTTACTAGAAAATTTACAATTCTGTGTGTGACTTGCATTGTATTTCTATTGGGCAGTGCCATGTTGGGCAACTTGTAGTTCAATGTGGCTGGAGCAGAAGGTATGTTAGGGGGTATGACAAGAAAAGTAAGAAGTGGTCAACGTCAATGCCTATCTATTTTACTATAATGGAGAAAGCAGAATAAGAAAGAAGAACCCAGTGGGCAGAGAAGTAGAGGTGAGGGGCAGAGGAGAGAATATACTAATTGTCTATGGGACCTTGGCTCTGGAGGCTCATTACACTCTTGCTTCTCACATGGCTTAGTTGTTCAACCTCCCTAGTAATTAAGAGAATCCAAACAATTTCACATGTAGAGACGGAAGAAAAGGCTTTAGAGAAACTAAACTTGACATGATTTTAGTGTCAAGTGGAAGAGCAAGCTTAACTTCATCTCAGACAAATCATCCCACCTCAGGAAATCCCAAACAAAGGATGAAAAAAGGATAAGACATAATACACTAGAAAACTATGCTTAACATAGAGATTTTACCTTTAAAGATTCCTGATAAGATTCTCAGTTTCTACAAAGCTAAAACTTCATTTAGAATCTAAACTCTGAAATTTATGAGATGTTTTTCTATTCAAGTCAACTAATACTATTAAAAATATCACTACTGTGGCACCTGGATGGCTCAGTTGATTGAGCATCTAACTGTTGGTTTTGGCTCAGGTCCTGATCTCACAGTTTGTGACTTTGAGCCCCACATTGGGCTCTGCACTGACAGCGTGGAGCCTGCTTGGGATCCTCTCTCTTCCTCTCTCTCGAACTCGTTTTCTCTCTCTCCCTCTCAAAAATAAATAAATAGACTTAAAAATCACTATTAAAAATGGCAAGAACACATACCCTCTAGAAATGGCTCTAAGTTTCAATAAGACATTTAAATAATACTTATTTTTTTATCTGAGAGAGAGAGTGCATGAGCGAGAAAGAGGGGAAGAGGGTGAGAGAAAGAGAGAAAGAGAATCTTAAGCAGGCTCCATGCTCAGAGTGGAGCCTGACACGGGGCTCAAGGGATCATGACCTGAGCCTAAATCAGGAGTCAGACACTCAACCAACTGAGCCACCCAGGTGCCCCAACATTTAAATAATATTTAAATGCTAAACAAAGTGTCTAGCATGGTGCCTAACATAGAGAAAAAATTCATTAAATAATAAGTTTTTCTTTCTTTTCTTAATAATAATCTATAGTGTGGCTGAACTGTTACAGAAATATCTTCAAGTATTTAAAAAGCAAAACTTCCAATTCCTTCCACAACCTAAAAAATTGATGAAAAAATGGCAAAAAAGACATTATGGCTAAAAGAAATGGATAATGAATGACATAGTTAGTAATGAGGAGTTCCTTAAAGTCAGTCTTTGCTAAAGATCTTAATCCCTCATGCCTCCAGAATAGGGTAAAAAGATACTTACCACTAGGCTGCATAGTCAATGGACTTAAAACTGGTCAAGGAGTTAAGAAGTTTGGGATTTATCCCTGGATCCACCAATACCTTACTCTGACCTCTGACAAGTCAGTTTCTCTGTATGTTAATTTCTCCATCTGTAGAATGGGGGTGGGAGGAAGGAGGACACTTATTACCCCTTAAACCATGAGACGTAAGTATTACCAAATTAACTACATTACTTAAAAAGTAGGACATTTAGATATACCTTTTTTTTGCTTATTAAAATAACTCAGCATTGGATAGTACCTTATAGCAAGTACCACAGGTTTAATTTAACTAAGCCTCAATATTCACAGAAGTAAAGAATACAGATATTTGCTATATTTGGTCCCAAGCAAATACTACATATAAATATAATTTCCAACTAACCAGGTTAAGCCAAAAACTAAAAGATACTAAAACTCCATTAACATGGTACTATGGACTGAATGTGTTCCCTCCAAATTCATATGTTAAAGTCCTAATCCCTAATATGGCTGTATTTGGAGACAGGACTCTCAAGGAGGTAACTAAGGTTAAATGAGACCATAGGGTAGGGCCCTAATTTGAAAGGATTGGTGTCCTTATAAGACAAGGACAAGACACCAGATACAGCTCTCTCCCTCTCCCTCAACCTCACCCTCTCTGTCTCCACAAACACATACACAGAAAAAGTCTAGGTGAGGACACGGCCAAAAAAGCACCTGTCTGTAAGCTGAGGAGAGGCCTGACCAGAAACAAACCCTGCTAGCATCCTGATCTTGGACTTCCAGACTCAGACTGCAAGAAAATAAATTTCTACTGTTTAACTCACCCAGCCAGGGGTATTTTGTTATAAAATCTGAGCAGACTAATATACATGGTCATAGGACAAATGAAGCTGTAACGATTCTTTTAGGGTACCTACCTCATGCAACCCTACTCAGTTTCCAAGTTGCTCTAAAGAATCTTCACTCTCTCTTTTACTATAGTCTGATTGGTAGTAAAACAAAGCAAAACAAAATGAAACCGAAAATATCAAATTGGAAGTCAAAATTTTATCCTGGTTTTTTTGTTTGTCTTGTTGTTGTTGTTGTTGTTGTTTTAAAGTAGGCTCCATGCCCAGCATGGAGCCCAATGCGGGTCCTGAACTCACAACCCTGAGATCAAGACCTGAGCCAATATCAAGAGTCAGATGCTCAACTGACTGAGCCACCCTATCCTATTTTGAATGGGTCCCTATCCTATTTTGAATGTCAACTCTATTTTCCCTTAGAGACTATTTTCCCTTAAAGACTTTAGGCAATAACTTAACTGTACTGAGCCTCAGTTTTCTTATCAGTAAAATAGGGATGACAATCCCAATGCTACTTGCTTTACAAGGTTGTTGTGAAGAACTAATGAAAAAATGGTTTCAAAAGCACGTAATCAGATAACAAGGATTATTAAGGAAAAATGTGCTGTTTGCTACCTTTCTCAGAGGGAAAACTGAGATCCTGATTAATACAATGTGCTTATTACAAAGGACACAGGACATTAGAGCCTCCCATTACTAGTTAGCCCCCTAAGGGTTCAAATACTCCATTTTTGAGTAACGACTCTAGTGAATATTCGCTAGAATCGCTTCTACTTTGCCTCTTCTCCCTTTGGCTCCTCTTACTATCGAATGCAACCTTTAAACATTACTGTAATGCAATCTTCTTGGGGGAAGTGAAAGTGCTTATATTTATTCCAAAAGACTAATGACACTAAGAGGCTGGGATAAGAAGAATAAACTGAATCCTCAGAAATGCATGTCTGGAGTCCTGAAACATTAAGAGAGTAGTTTGTACAATATCCTAGAAAACATATCCCCTTTGAGTTCCGAGAAATTGCACAAGAGCATCGACCAGTGACATGAAGCGGTGCTGTCCTATAGGACTTTCTGTGATGCCAGGTATGTTCTGTGCCATCTAACGGGTAGCCGTTAGCCACATGTGGCTCTTCACACTTGAAATGTGGCCAGCGTGCCTGAAGAGTTGCATTTTTGTTTGTAGTTTTTATTAAATTTAAATAGACACATGTGGCCAGCAGTGACTATACTGGATAATGCAATATCCAGAGGCTGTAAAGATTCTGGTGTTTCTAGAAATTCTTGAGAGAAAAATAATATGTGGTAGAAAAATCTACAAGGCTGTGGAAACTTCCTTTCACAAAGTAATCATAATAGGCCATCCCCTGAAGCAAGGAAAAGCAGAAGAAATTCTTCATATATTAAGAAAAAAAATTTAGTTATAAATTATCACTTATATACTAACAACAGCAATAATAATTATTAACATTATATAGCTATTTTTAAGTGTTTACTATATTCCAGATGTTGTGCTAATCATTTCAATAAAACCATCTTCTTAAATCTTCCTCCTCCCCAGTATGACACCCCTTTTTCACTAATGAGGAAATAATACCGAGAGAGGTTGAGTAACTTTCTAAAAGGTTATAATCAGTAGAAAAGCCAGGATCTGAACTCAAACTATGCTCTTAATTACACTGACCCTCTGCAAAAAAAAAAAAAAAAAAAAAGACAAAAATATTCATAAGAAACCTTACAATGCTTCTAACATAAAATAACCCGACTTAGATATTCTACCCACTTTACTACAGTAAAAATTGAAGCACTGATGCTTATTAGCTTGATCTGAACACTGAATTAATATTAAACATAGTCTGGGATTCAATGAGGCAAAACTAGATTAAATGGAGGATGTCCATAGGTACCATGTTTTAAATATTCATAGAGCTTGGAAAACACAAAAGAAGTAATGCAAGTACATGTACATATCAATGAGAGAGAGAGAGAGACAGAGAGAGAGACAGAGAGAGTGGGGAGGAAGGGAAGAGGAGAGCAGGAAAGGAGGGATGCTTCTCTCAGAAATAGAAACTGGAAAATAGACAAAAGAAGCATCAGATGTACTTCTGAAAACCCATTAAGACAAGACAGAACTCTTTCAATGTTAGATGGCAGTTGTGATTTTAATAAACTGCAATCCTATGCTGATATGCACAGAGATCAAAAAGGAAAAGCTGGGAGCGGGACACCTGCCCCACTGTGGTCATGGAGGACAACCCACAGGAGGCAGGAGACAGACAAGGGACTAGGCTGGGAGGTACCAGTGATTAGCCACTCTCTCTTATTAGCAACTATTCCTAGGGCCTTTTAGCTGATGAGCTGATTCTCTGCCTCCAGCTCTCCTTCATTTACTTTTACTCTGTTCCGAGATAAGTGTGAAGAGATGGTAATATCCCTCTGGGATGATCTGCCAGAAGAGGGGGAAGGGGAAGCAAACTAGGCAATCCCTTTTTCAAAGACAGCAATAAATCCTGTCTTGTGCATGCAGCAGATGTGAACAAAGAAGATGTAACAGATCTCTCCTTGGCAATCATCCCTGCCCCCACTCCCTCTGTAGCAATTATATGTTTCTGCACGTGCACACAGAGAGAAGAACCCCAGAGAACATCAGTATTTCCTTTAACAAGCAAAGCAGTTGGCAATGAATGGCTAATGAAAATGCAGAGAAGCCGTAACTCCCTCTGTCTTGCAGGCACTCCCAGTAGACTACAACTGTGTACAATGTGTACCCTTTCCAGAGGTGTGATCCAGAGCATAAGAGAGGTTAATTCTTTCTACAAAGCTTCTGGCTCATGTTTCTTGATCAGGGAAGAAGTTTAGTGGTACCAGTGGTGCTACATCATACTTCCTGGCAGACATAAATGGATCTGAGGTCATGAAATAAGTAACGCACCACCACCACCATGGTCATTCCCATCATCTCCGGAAAGAAGGTGGTAACAATCCTGGATGATCTACTCTGCCAGTCAGAACACTTTGGAGGTACAGTTTTATGTTCACATCTAGATCCTATACTCTGAATGCGACACAGGCACACAACTTTATTCAAAGGAAAGCAACAAGGATACTAAAAGTTTAAGAAACTGTCGAGGTTTAACCAGGAGAAGAGAAGACTCAAAGGAAACAGGAGAGCTGTTTGCAAATACCTGCCATGTCCTCATGTAGAGGAGAGATGAAATTTGCTCTACCTGTTCAACATTACCCCAAGGGACAGAACTAGGACTGGTGGGTGGAAGCTACAGGGAGATAGGCTTCAGCTCATTACCAGGAAGACCTTTCTGGTAGTCAGAGGTATCCAACCATCGGGTGAATTCTGGGGAAGGTAAGGTATGAATCTGCCATCATTGAGGGAATGGAAGCAAAGGTAAGATAACCTCTTAGTGGAGATATTACATCATGAAAAGAAGGAAGGAGATTAGACTAGGTAACCTTAAAAGGCCTTTCCAAATCTAAGGTCCTACAATTTAAGGGGTTATGGACCTCCTGCTTTCATCATCTCAACACTGTACAACTTTAAGTTCGTAGCATAGATGGTATATGTGTCTGTATATTTGTATCTGTATCTATAGCTATGGCTGCATCTCCACAATACCAACTTTCTCTCTGAAGCCTTACAGAAGTGTGATATGGGGTCCCAAGAAATATCACCATCATCTTCCTTCCTTTCTGCTTCTTCATCTACCACATACTGGCACCACGGCAGGCAGTTTACATAACTTATCTCCAATCTTTGAGAGTCAAGTTCAGCTAGGCTATCATGAGACTGAGTCAGTAACACATCATCTCTGGTTTCTGCTTTCCTCATTTGAAAAATAAAGAGTCTGAACTTGACTCATGATCTGTAAGGTCGCTTTTAAGTTTTATGCCATTGTAAGTCTACGGGCAGTAGCAGCAGCAAGGTAACAGCCCAATTAGTTCCTCCACATCCACCACAGCTTAAAACCAGGCAGAAAACCTGAAATATCTCTTTTCTTTGAAATAATGAACACCGTGTGCCGCTTTTCCTTTACATAGTAAATACAGTCTTGAAAATTTAGTGTAAATGGAATTTTCTGTAAAAAATGAAGTCTACTTTAAGCACACCAAGATGGCTAGTTAAAAGAAATCTTTATTAAAATAAGCTCAGTGTTTGACTGCAAAGTAACTTGTTCTATAAATTTGGGACTTTATACATTGGATTTTCTCATATACTACTTTGTATTCCATCCACGTCATCCAGGCCAGTCACATTGGAGTCTTTTCCTTTGTGCTTGGTAATCAGTCAGATGGTATACTATAGAATTACAGGTTTGGAAGGAATAGTAGAACCCATTTAGTTCAATGCCTCCTCCTGTCCTGCCTCCAATTCCACCAACCCTATCCAGTGCCTGAATCTTCTTCTTAACATCCCTACCAAAACTCTGCTTATGCCTCCATTGATGAAGATGCCATATCTTCCCAGGAAGTTCCTTCCATTCTTGGCTGTGGATCTTGGCCTTAGGAAAGGGATTCTCGGTATTTTTTCTATCTCAATAACCACGAGGGAATCCCAGCATACTTTCATTAGTAATGGGAGTTTTATCTACAGCTGAACTTTTAAAAGAGGTCTCTCAAGAGAGCAAGAGAGTAATGGGAGGAAAACTTTCCCTTTTCATTCGGTATACTTCTGTTGCCAAATTTTTCACAGTGTATATATATAACTTTAATACATACATACATTAAAAAGAAGTGGTCCACGGGGGGTAAATGTTTATCACAGCAGTGGTAGGGAGTTAGACAGGAACAAATCCCTTAGGGGAACAAGACAGAAAGAGAGAGAATGGCATGTGTTTGATGTGACACCTCCATGGACTCTAAAAATGTACTGGGTGTGTGTGGGGGGGGGGGGGGCGGTAATTGTTGAAATGTCACCTACCTCCTTGAAAATCACTGCTAATCTCTACTTCCATTGAGTACGCCTGCCCTTTAGGCACTTGGGGGCAGCTTTCAAGCATGCAGGGAAAGTTAATTGCTTTATGGTCTCATCAAGATGAAATTCAATGACTAGCTATATAACATGTCTCACTGTATAATGTATCTATCTGCTCCTGTTCTCTCCCATTCGACCTAATCCACAGCATATTGTTCTGATTGGACACTCTGCCTTCTGACATCACTCCTCTATGGTTTGTTTATTTTCTCTTTACCATGAAGGGTTAGCATACTTCCTAATTATTCAGATTAATTACCTTATTGCAAGCTCAAGGGTATTTTTTACCAAATATCCCTAGATGTCTCTCTTCTGTTTTGAAGATTCTGCAGCAATCTTGCCTGGATTCAGATTCGGTTCTATCACTTACTAGCTGTATAACATTGGCCAAGTAACTTAACCCCCTGTACTTTTGTTTCCTCATCTGCAAAATAAAGACAATTACAGCAATAAGCTGATACAGGTGCTGGAAGAATTAAACAGGACACACATAAAGGCATTTAGACCAGTACTTGGTCATCGAAAACACTCATCAATGTTAATTTGCATTGTTGCCTCCTTCTTCGGTGTCATCAGCAAACTCGCGCCCTGCCACTAATTATGAAACCCTCTTACTACAGACGCAGAACATTTACTTGGCGATTTCTTTCTACTGGTCTTCTAGGTTCCCTCTTAATCAATCCAAAGCATTCTTGACATTTCATCTCTTCAACATAGCTCTCCCTGATGAACTGGATTAAAGAAGAATTTCTCACTTAGCATACCTACTACTATAGCCTGTTGGTTTTTTTTATTTTTTTAATATTTATTTCTTTATTTTGAGAGAGATTAGGAGAGAGCATGCATACACGCATGCATGCACGAGCAGGGGAGAAGCAAAAAGAGAAGGAGAGAAAGAATTCCAAGCAGGCTCCATGCTCTCAGCACACAGCCCTGATGTGGGGGGGGGGGGGGGGGGGGCTCAACCTCAGAAACTGTGAGATCATGCCCTGAGCTGAAATCAAGAGTCGGTTGCTTAAATGACTGAGCCACCCAGGTGCCCCAACTACAGCCTGTCTTCATTAAATTATGATACACACTCATGCTTCACCAATTTGTGTTCCTTTTCTTTTCAAACCTCTATTCAAAACCCATCTCTTAGAGCAGGGTTTGGAAAATTTCTTCTGTAAAAGGCCAGAGAGTAAATAATTTCAGTTTTATGGGACATATAGTTTCTGTTGCAGCTTCTCAACTCTGCCACTGTAGCATGAAAGCAGCCATAGGCAACAATGGCAGCATGAAAGCAGCCATAGGCAACAATGGAAAGGCTTATGTTCCAAAAAGCCTTTATTTACAAAAATAGGCAGCAGACAGGATTGGACCTATGAGCCACAGTTTGTCAATCTCTGATATAGAGGAATCCTTCCCTAAATAATTCTGCCTATGATCATCTCTCTGTTCTACTTCAAGCATGTACTATACTTATTTATAAGCTTGTAAGTATTTGTATGTGGTCAGTCTCCCACTTAGACTAATGCACAGATCCTTTAAGAAGAGCTATTCTTTAAAGAAAATGTATCTAAGCCTAGGAGTGATGTGGGGTGTTAAGGACACAAAGACAAAGAAGTCCTAGCCTATGCTCACAAAGAACTCACAGATTAGTAGGATAGATAGCGATTCAATTACATAATCATAACACAACATGACTTTCTCTCTAATACAGATTTGATATACAAAATGCTCTGGGAAAACAGAAAGGAATGATTAACTTTGCTTGGGGAATTGAGGAAAGCTTCACAGAGATGAAGTTGAGCTAGGATTGGCAGAAGAAAGATGAATAGGCATTTTAGGCAAAGGGAATATAGTACAAAGGTACTAAGGCATGGAAATGGACAGTGTGTTTGGACAAGAGCCAGCAGCTTGTTACAGATGGAAAAGGGTAGGGTAGGCTACGGGGATGAAGTGGGATAAGAACAGAAAAGCAGGCAAACAGCAAACAAAGAGCCTCATCTGCCATTCTAAGGCAATGGTATCATCTCAAAGATTATGTTAGACATTCAATATCAAGATCTGACTTATTAATGGTATTTTATATCCATAAAAGAGTTCTAACTTTTTTCACAGACTTTTACATACATTATTTCCAATGTTCATACACTTTCCATACTTACATGCCTTCTAAATTCTGACACTGATCATGAACTTGTAATGTAGTGAGAAGAATGAGATTTAAAGGCAAAAGATCTAGGACTGACTCTTCCAGCACATAGTAACAAGATTTTGAATAAGTCCCTTTGTTCAAATGCCTCACTGTTTCCATAAAACAGGAATAGTGACAGTACCTACTTCACAAGATTACTGTAAAGACTGTGTTAAGACAATTCTGTGAAGAGTACTTTGCAAACTATAAAGAGTTGTATAAAAGACACACAAGGCTTATTAAAATCGTAGGATAAGTTGGCAAGAAACGGTAGGATTCTTTTATTCCCTCTAATTGCTTTTTGTGACACATACATTCATATACAGCCTAACAGAGTGAAATATTTCCGTTATGTATAAATACAGGTTCTGACCTTTCCGAAGATCTGATTTTTGCATGGTACCATCAGCTATATCAAATAGGAAACCGTTCCTCCTTAGTGAGATGGAGAAATCTAGAAGCAAAAGATAGAAAAAATTAGAAATGTAAACTACTGTAGAAGACATGCAGTGAAATTAGATTTTTATCAGAGGAAACCAACAGGCTGGACAACCAGACAGGGCTTCCCAAGGACAGCAATTTGGATAGGTTTTCAATTATCAAGACCCTTCCCTAAGTTTTGTGGGTTCAGAACACAGATTCTGTTAAAACCAGAACAGATTCTTGAGGGCAGTTCTATAGGTCATTAAACAATGATGAGTAGGTAAATTAGAATGCTAACTTACTAATTTACTGTGAGAAATATAACGGTCACGAGGAGTAAAATATTGTAAGCTGGAAACTATAAAACATTGCTGACAGAAATTAAAAAATAAATAAATAAATGGAATTCTTTCATGAACTGAAAGACTAACATTGTTAAGATGACAATACTACCGAAAGTGATTTACAGACTAAATGCAATCCCTCTCAAAATCACATGGAATTTCAAAGGACCCCAAATAGCTGAAACGGTTTTGAAAATGAAGAATAAAGTTGGAAGATTCACATTTCTTTATTTCAAAACTTACTACAAAGCTAGAGTAATCAGTGTGGTATTGGCGTAAGGACAGACATATAGATCAATGGAATAGAATAAAGGGCCGAGAAACAAACTCTGATATATATGGTCAAATGATTTTTTGAGAAAAGTGCCAAAACCATTTAATGGGGAAAGGATATTCTTTTCAACAAATGATGCTGGGAAAACTGGATACCTTATAGTGTATAAAAAAAATAAACTCAAAATGCATCAAAGACCTAAACACAAGAGCTAAGATTAAAAAACTCTTAGAACAGAAGGGAAAATCATCATGACACTGGGTTTGACAATGATTTTTGGATATAATACATAAACCACAGGCAATGAAAAAAAAAACAGACAAATTAGATTTCATCAAAATGAAAAACATTTGCGCATCAGAAGATACTGTCGTGAGAGTGAGAGACAACCTACAGAATGGGAGAAAATACTGGCAAATTATATATCCAATAAGGGATTAACATCTAGAGTACATAAAGAACTCCTATAATTCCACAACAAAAAGCCCTCAAACAACCCAATTAAAAAACAGGCAAGGGACTTGAATAGACATTTCTCCATTTAGCTCTACAGACCGCCAATAAGCACTCGAAAAGATACTCAGCATCATTAATCAATAATAATGTGAATCAACAACACAATGAGATACCACTTCACACCCATTCAGGTGGTTATCATAAAGGAAGAAAAGAAAAGAAAAATAACAAGTGTTGCCAAGATATGGGGAAATTAGAACCCTTGTGAACTGCTCCTAGGAATGAAAAGTGATGTAGATGCTGTGAAAAATCTCAAAAGGATAAACATAAAATTACCATATGATCCAGCAACCCCACTCCTGGGTATTGTCCAAAAGAACCGAAAGCAGGGACTAAATGCACACTAACGTTCAGAGAAATATCATTCACGATAGCCAAAGGATAGGAACAATCCAAGTATCCATCAGTAAATAAATGGATAAATAAATGTATACATTTAAATACACAATATACAAATAAACACACAATGGAGTATTACTCAGCCATAAAAAGGAATAAAATCTGACACTTGCTACAACATAGACACATCCTGAAAACATTATTCTAAGTGAAATAAGCCAAACTGCAAAAGCACAAATATTGTATGATTCCACTAATACTTGTTAACTAGGCAAATTCACAGAGATGCAACATAGAACAGAAGAACGAGGGGCAGGGCAGAGGAGGGAATGGAGAGTTACAATTTAATGGGTATAGAGTTTCTGCCTGGGATGATCAAAAAGTTCTGGAGACAGATAGTAGTGAAGGCTACACAACATTGTAAATATACTTAATGCCTTAAAATGGTTACAACGGTAAATTTTACGATACATATATTTTACCATAAAGACGGGGAAAAAAGGAAGAAAGAAGAAAAAAGAAACAAGTAACAGGTGGATCTGCATCAAGGTTTGACAGTCCCATTCAACCATCTCACAAGAGGAACACAAAAAGCTTCACAGAGACTTAAAAGAAATTAAGAAATTAAGTCATAGCATTCCTTTTCCTGGGTAATCTTAGATGCAACCAGCCATCAACTTTCTTTATGACCTCCCATTTTGCAGGTTTCCAAGCTATCTTCTGATAAACACATCCTCTCTTTGGATAACCTTACTATCTATATACAGCATGTGGTACAGATGAGCTTTGGGTTTGAATAACAACTTTGTCACCAGCTTCGCAAACTTGGGACAAGTTGCTACATGTCTCTGAGCCACAATTTCTGCACCTCTAATGTGGAAATTATAGTGTCTATGCCAAGGGGTTTGTGAGGGTTGAATGGCATTATCTATTTTAATGAATGGATATAAGTAAGTATCTGATAACGAGGGGACCCTTCTCCACCTCCCTCACTTTTTGTCCATCAGGTTCCTGCCTCTAGCTCCATCGGCATCCGTACAAACATCGCCACAGCTCTCTGGATTAGAGGGTCTTGCTAGTATCTCTGTCAGAAGCCTTTTCTCCAAAACCAATGACATCCAAAAGACCAAAAGCAAATGGAGACAAATTCATTTTCTGTCCATCTCACAAAACTCTCCTACAGGAATCTACTACCCTCCCTAAGGGCAGAGATATTTTATATCCCACACATTGGCTATATTAGAAAAAGTAACTTGGCGTTTTTTAAATTGAATTTTCAACAATTCTAAGTTTTCTGTAACAGGATCTTGCATAAATTTCCAAATATATAAGTCCTATTTCTATACTTATAGTACAAAACAGTAAGGTACAAACAGTAAGTATGGTTCTCTTTCAGTGATAAGTACCCAAGCAAAATATACAAGGTGTACAGGGTGCGATAATGACTATTTCAAAGCCTGCTATACTATAATTGGCTTGTATTAAAAGTGCCAGAAGTAAAAGAATAATTGTACAATGTTCCGCTATGAAAAAAACCCAATAATGAAGTTGATCTGATGTCAGGCAAAATTATATTATACAAATCAGAAAAAAAGCCTGTTTAATTTCCACTTAAAAAGCAAAACATCAAGTAATGATCAGAGAATAACATCATATCAAAATTCATATTCCTGAGGTGCCTTGGGTGGCTCAGTCAGTTAAGCATCCAACTCTTAATTACCGCTCAGGTCATGATCTCACAGTTCATGAGATCGAGCCCCGCTTTGGGGGAGCCTGCTTGGGATTCCCTCTCTTCCTTTCTCTCTGTCGCTCCCCTGCTTGCTCTCTCTTTCCCTCAAAATAAATAAATAAACATTAAAAAAAATTCATATTCCTGATTTCCTCCTAAATCACCACAGTCAGATGTTCAATTTCATCTTATCTGACTGACCTAAACTCCTTCAGCTGCACCCATTGGGATTACCATCGTATTTATTTATTAATCACGTCTAGGGATAAGACTGGAATCAGGAGACAGAGAACCAAGGCAGAACAAAGAAACTGAAAGGTTACAAGGAAAAGAGGCTAGGATCATTTTGTTAAATAGACATTCACATTGTTAACTTAGGGAACTATAATAGGAGAAGGGAATCAACTATGTGCTGGGCTCTGTGCTAAGCACTTCAAAAATGACTTTTTATTGAAGTATAATATGGATACTGAAAAGTACATAAATCCTAAGTATGAAGCTCAGTGAGCTTTCTACAGTGTGTCTCCCAATCAAGAAAGAGCTTGTTACTGGCACCCGAAGAGGCAGTCCTTCGTGTCCTCTCCCAAGTCACCACTGCACCCAAGAGGAAACTGTCCTGACTTCTGTCATTGTAGATTAGTTTGGCCTGCTTTGAACTTCGTACGAATACTACTATATCCGATGCCCCCTTTCATGTCCGCTTCCTTCCACTCAACACTTTGTTTTGAGAAGTTCATCCATGCTGCCCCAGCAGGCACTTTTACCTTCGTTACTTGATTTAAATAACCCAACAATTCTGGTATTTCCCATTTAGCTCAAAAACAAAACAAAACAAAAAAAACAACACGAAAACAAAAACCAAACAAACAAACAAAACTGAGGCTCTGAAGTTAACCGAGATTAAGTAAGACATCCAAGGTCACACAGCTACTAAATGGAAAGGCTAAAATTAAAGACTGTCTAATATGAAAGTCCATGCTCTTTTTGGTTCCATTATGCTTGCTTGTTGTATTTAAAACCAACAGAAAGTCACTTCCTTCCCTGGTTTACTTATCATAGGCCGTATACACGTATTGAGGCTTGGCAAACAGTCAAGTACTACGCAAGCGTGAGGAAGTACTGGTAGCACAAGGAAGGAGCTACCTAAGTGCAGTGACTTTTAAAGTTTTTATGGTTGTGATCCACAGGCTTAACTCTAGGCATTTTTATACAATATGCATTCCTAAAACCTTGCACTTTGTAAAAATTATGCACTAAAAATGGCCTTGTGGGAAAAACAATGTTATGAATATACTAAAAAGCCCATGGAACTCTGTATTCTCCACACACACACACACACACACGCAGATCTGAGTCATTAAGAAAAGGTTAAATTCAGCTCAATAAACTAAATTAAAAAGAAAGGGTACAATTCATTTTAGAATAATTTCCAACTAAAATGATTTTTAAAAATAAAGACTTAATGTGTAATTGAACAAACCTGTAGCTATGCAGAACATTAAGCTTCTAAGAATGACTTATTTCCCCAAGGTTTCCTGGAGTGAAGATTTGAATGCACATCACCATCTGCAGACAGGAAACACTTAATAAAAGCTTTACATGGTGGGAAAATTAAAATCTGAGGTCAGATTCGTATGGCTTTGGGGACCGGTAAGAGACTATTAACCCATTTACCACTTTTTAACTGTTCACACGACCCAAGCTGATCTTTGAAAACCGTCTGTTACCAGATACCAGAGATCTCAAGATCAACTTAGAATTAAGTTAATAAAATTAGAGTCTAATAATTTAGAGTCCTGTATAGAAAACTACCTTCCTCAGGGCGCCTGGGTGGCGCAGTCGGTTAAGCGTCCGACTTCAGCCAGGTCACGATCTCGTGGTCTGTGAGTTCAAGCCCCGCGTCAGGCTCTGGGCTGATGGCTCAGAGCCTGGAGCCTGTTTCCGATTCTGTGTCTCCCTCTCTCTCTGCCCCTCCCCTGTTCATGCTCTGTCTCTCTCTGTCCCAAAAATAAATAAAAAACGTTGAAAAAAAAATTAAAAAAAAAAAAAAAAAAGAAAACTACCTTCCTCAGACATAGAGCCCTGAGAGTCAATTAAATCTTCACCTGCTTAGGTCACATAATTTGGGCTCACTGACACAGTGGTATCTATAAACCATTCTATAACCACCCCCAAAGTCTCAGGTTCTTAGCCTAAAAGAAATGAGTTATGACTCCCTGGCATTGTTCAGGGTCTTGTATGAATCTTACAGAATTACAAGCCTGGGGCAATTATGGCTTCTCTGTAAGAAGAAAGCTGCAACTTAGACTCAAACTTGGCCTGGTTCATTCCATGTCACCAAGGAGTCACTTCCACTGGGCTTCAAATTCTTCACCAGAAAACCAGGGGGTTACAACTCTACACTGCATTCCCAGGCAGGTCCCATATTTACCATAAACAAGCTACATGCTTGTTTCCCCATCAACCACCTCAACAAGCATCTGATTTTATGGCTTCATAGAAAATCCTAATGAGGGGCGCCTGGGTGGCGCAGTCGGTTAAGCGTCCGACTTCAGCCAGGCCACGATCTCGCGGTCCGTTGAGTTCGAGCCCCACGTCAGGCTCTGGGCTGATGGCTCGGAGCCTGGAGCCTGTTTCCGATTCTGTGTCTCCCTCTCTCTCTGCCCCTCCCCCGTTCATGCTCTGTCTCTCTCTGTCCCAAAAATAAATAAAAAATGTTGAAAAAAAAAATTAAAAAAAAAAAAAAGAAAATCCTAATGTTACTGAAATATGGGAAATTTATCAAGTGATATCAGTTGTCTTCCTGTGAGCTCCTCAGGCAACTGTCCCAACTCCCATTTCTGGCTGGGAATCTTTGAGACTACCTCTTTCTTCCCTGCATCAGTAAGGCCAGAGACTACAAAGGGGCTTCCAATGGAATGTGTCTTATACAAGTCAAACAGTACAGCAATCTCAGGAAAGGGCTCTCTTCCCCTAGAAAGCAAACTTGACTGAAAGGGCATGCAATAATCTTTGAGATGTAGTATTAAGCTAAGGTGTATGATAAACTAAAAAAAAAAATATTTGGGGATGGGGCACCTGGGTGGCTCAGTCTGTTAAGCGTTAGACTCTTGATTTCAGCTCAAGTCAAGATCTCATGGTTCGTGGGATGGAGCCCTGTGTTGTGCTCTGTGCTGACAGCAAGGAGACAGCAAGGAGCCTGCTTGGGACTCTCTCTCTCTCCCTCTCTCTGCTCCTCCCCTGCTTGTGCTCACATGTGCACATACTGTCTCACTCTCTCAAAATAAATAAGTAAACATTAAAAAAACATTTGGGGATGATAAAGAATACATATACAAACATTCCACACAGCAAAGGCAGAAGAGTGGTGCCATTTGCTAACAGTCATTCTGTTTTTACTAGGAACTTTCTTCACTCTAACAAGTCAGAAAACCTTTCCACAGAACCACAGAGCCAGCAGGAACCAAGAGGCATGAGAAGAAAAATATGCATGTCCAGTTTCACTTCAGAGATAAAAGTTAGTGATAGCTTAGCTTTTTGAGTGTTTTTTTTTTTTAATCTTAGAAATTTAGCTTTTAGGACACAAGATGCCTTTCTCAACTTCCTCAGCTTTTGACCCAGCAATTCATTCCTTAATTAAAATCTAATTTTTCTTTATTTTGAGTCCCTGGGGTTCACTGGGCCAGGACTAGTGGCAGATTTTATTTCAGAGAACAGTCTTATATGGTGGTACTAGTTCAGAGAGCCCCAGAGATTTATTTCACCAAGATCACTGATGGGTGTAAAACCCGGGCAATACTCTAACACAGAGCGGTGACTTGTAACTTTTTTTTCCCACCCTGACATACCTGAAGAGTACAAAACCCTCTTATCAGTGACAGCAGGCTCAGTAAAGGCACTGATTTTGGGCAAGAGAGTAGAAGGCAGCTCTTATTTGATGGGAAGAGAGGCTTCACTGAAGGTGTTTGGAATCTCCAAGGGTATTTGTGCAATTGGGAAAAACACCTCCCTCAGTCTACGGGCTTCTTCCACTGCCCTGCCCCTGACCCAGGGTCTTGAGCAGGGCCATCCAAAAGAAATATAATTCAAGATATTTATGTCATTTTAAGCTTCTAGTAGTCACATTTTAAAAAGTAAAAACAGAAAGAAAAAAGAGATGGAAATAATTTAATAATGTATTTTATTTAACCCAGTATACTGAAATATTATCATTTCAGCCAGTAATTATCATAAATTTTTTTCAGCCAGTAATCATTATAAAAATCAATTAAAATGCTTTATATTCTTCTATTAAGTCTTCAAAATCTAGTGTGTATTTACAATTATAGATTATCTCAATTCAGATGCTAAATTTTCATCAGAATTATTTGATTTGAATTTAAATTTCATAAAATTTAAAGTTGAAATAGAAGATTCACATACCCAAGATATTCAAAACATACTTTAAAATTTCCCAATAACTGTATTGAGAATCAGTTTTTAAATTTACACATAATTAAAGTTAAATAAAATTTACAATTCAGTACTTCAGTCCCACTAACCATGTGGCTATCGTATTAGACCACCCATGTTTAGAAGGCGTACATTATTAACTTAAATATTAAGTACTTAATATGTTCTAAGCACTTTACTTGCAATAAGTTGTTCAATTCTCACAATCCAATAAGGTAGGTATTATTATCTTCATTTTATTGATGAGAAAATCCAGAGAGATGTCTCACAATTTGCCCAAAATTACACAGTTAGTAAATGGTGGAGCTGGGATTCAAAGCAAGGTAACTGAGCCGATTTCTTGTCTCTAAGGCTCGGGGTTTTCCAGGAAAACTAGACTATTTATACGCCCCAGGCATAAGTGCAATCTTCTGTCTCGGGTTAGAGGCTCTCAGCACTGGCTGATTTTCTCCATCATATGGCCCTGTCCTGGTTATTTGCTAATGTAGGTTAGATCATGTCACTCCTCTGCTTAAAACCTCCCAAATGCTCCTCCTAGCACTTAAATCCAAGTCCTTTACCCTGACCCACATCATCATCCTACATGACCTGACCCCTCCCCTTCTAGCCCTCCTCCATTACAGTGCTCATCCTTACCACTGCTCCAGCCACACCATCCTCCTCTGCTCCAGATTCAGGCCAAACTCCTCACTATCTGAGGGCCTTTGCACTACCTGGAAGGCTCTACCCCGTATTCACATGGCTGGCTTCTTACCACTCAGGTCTCCACTTAAATGTCATCTCTTCCCTGACCACTTTATCTAAAGTAGTCACCCAGGGACGTCTGGGTGGCTCAGTCAGTTAAGTGTCCGACTTTGGCTCAGGCCATGATCTCGCGGTTCATGAGTTCAAGCCCCGCATCGGGATCTCTACTGTTAGCATGGAGCCCACTTCAGATCCTCTGTACACACACACATTCTCTCTCTCTCTCTCTCTCTCTCTCTCTCTCTCTCTCTCTCTCTCTCTCTCTGATAGACACAGACAGAGAGAGACAGAGAGACAGACAGAGAGAGACAGAGAGAGACAGAGAGAGAGAGATAGTACGGGCATCTGGGTGGCTCAGTCGGTTAATCATCCAACTTCGGCTCAGGTCAGGATCTTGCTGTTCATGGGTTCTAGCCCTGAGTCAGGGTCTGCGTTGAAAGCTTGGAGCCTGCTTCAATTCTCCCTCTCTCTCTGCCTCTCCCTGTTCACACTCTGTCTCTCTCTCTGGCTCTCAAAAATAAATAAACATTTAAAAAACAAATAGTCACCCAGACTCCCTCTATCATACCACTCTTAGTTCTCCACAGCAGTGAGCACCATTTAGTATTTCTTTGTCTATTTATTTGTCTGCTCCACTGGGGCTTTATCTGTGTTATCCATTCAGCACTATATCCCAGCACTTGGAATAGCGCCTGGTATAGAGGAGGCACTCAGTTAAGTATCTTTGAATGAAATGAATGAGTGCTAATCATTAAGAAAAAACAAAAACATAAAATTTTAAAATTACATAACCGGAACACAGTGACTGCTTTCTGAATTTAAAAAAACATTTGGGGGGCGCCTGGGTGGCGCAGTCGGTTAAGCGTCCGACTTCAGCCAGGTCACGATCTCACGGTCCGTGAGTTCGAGCCCCGCGTCAGACTCTGGGCTGATGGCTCAGAGCCTGGAGCCTGTTTCCGATTCTGTGTCTCCCTCTCTCTCTGTCCCTCCCCCGTTCATGCTCTGTCTCTCTCTGTCCCAAAAATAAATAAACGTTGAAAAAAAAAATTAAAAAAAAAAAAACAAAAAAAACAAAAACATTTGGATGGCTTGTAAGTAGAACTTATAGGTGATTTATGAGGGAAACAGTTTAAGGCCAATCTCTCAAAATGAAACAAAACAAGCTGGGTCCTTTAGTATATAGAAGTCAGTCTCAAATCTGACAGGATCATTACCAACAGGTAATGAGAGGGTGAAGGGGGTTGAGACACATAATTATGACTATAACTTAGCTTCTCAAAGACTTTTCTGAATACAGTCCGCACAGCTCATTAAGGAAATCCACCTGACACTTGGCACAGCCCTGGAAAATAGGGAAGGGCTGCAGAATCGTTGCAGAATTTCTGTAACCTATAATCTCAACGTGGCTATGTAATGGAGAAAATCAATCAACGCTGAGACGCTGTAGCCAAACAAAGGTAACGGGGAGGGCATACTAAATTTACCGGCAGGGCATACTAAGTAGGCCACTGTCCTGGGGAAAAACCGGCACTCAGAAACAAAACATGGGTGTTGATGGAAGTGCTGACACACCTGGGCTCTGAGGATCGCCGCAGGCACCCCTGCTCCGGGCAAACAAAGCTTCTGGCTGCAGTGTTCGCTAACAAGCACAGAATGTACACTATCGTTTCTGATTTAATTTTAAAGATACTTTCAAAAGAGAAAGAGACAATAAGGATGACTATAAATGCCCACTCTAAATGTGACACTGAAAAAAGACTAACTGAAGGCATTCTCAGGAAAATGCGTTGGGATGATTTAAGGTTGGGAACAATAATGTAGGAGCACAAATAGTGCGAACAGAAGGAGCAAAAACAGATTCAAATAATGAATAACTCAGTAAAAAATTTTTCATGGGTACAAAGAACTGTAAATAAGAAAACTGTAATTTAATTACAAATATTTGAAATATATTTGCACTCCTGGTTTCCAAATTCGTTTTAAAAAACCTGATTCAGGGGCGCCTGGGTGGCTCAGTCGGTTAAGCGTCCGACTTCAGCTCAGGTCACGATCTCGCGGTCCGTGAGTTCGAGCCCCGCGTCGGGCTCTGGGCTGATGGCTCAGAGCCTGGAGCCTGCTTCTGATTCTGTGTCTCCCACTCTCTCTGACCCTCCCCCGTTCATGCTCTGTCTCTCTCTGTCTCAAAAATAAATAAACTTAAAAAAAAAATTAAAAAAAAAAAACCTGATTCAGAAAACTGCTAAAGAATTATCCGAAAAATTTCAATATAGCTGGATGGGTAGAGGGACAGATAAATAGGAAAGTCACATTTACAAGTAATGGTAAAATTTAGGTGGCGGACATAAGGGTTTTTACCGCAAAGCCTTTTCAACTTTGTTGTATATGCTTAACATTTTTCGTAAGTAAAAATAAACTTGAAAATATCTCAAAGAAGCTGCTGTCTCAAAGCTTAACATGAGGCAATAGTGAAAAGGTAGGTGGTGTCATAGAAAGAATGAACATTGTTTTTTAGTACTTCTACATATAATGACCATTCATCACAACAAACCTGAGGGGTATGTGGCATTATCTTCATTACATACCCTACACTATGCCACGTGCGTGCGCACACGCACGTACACACACACGTACACACACACACACACACACACACACACACGAGGCTCAAAGAGTACTTTAACAAAGTCAACTTGGATATCAGTGAATATTAAGCCTGGGATCAAAATATTCATATACACTTAAAAATCTACCTAAAATCTTGGGGCGCCTGGGTGGCTCAGTCGAACGTCTGACTTCAGCTCAGGTCATGATCGCATGGTTGGTGGGTTCGAGCCCCACATCAGGCTCTGTGCTGACAACTCAGAGCCTGGAACCTGCTTCAGATTCTGTGTCTTCTTTCTCTGTCCCTCCCCCACTCACGCTCTGTCTCTCTCTCTCTCAAAAGTAAACATTAAAAAAAAATCTACCAAGGGGTGCCTGGGTGGCTCAGTTGGTTAAAAAAAAAAATCTGCCTAAAATCTTAATCCATCTTTATTATTTATTTTCCACAGATATCCAAGAAAGTGAAGCACTTTAAAAATAATGAGAACACGGGGCGCCTGGGTGGCGCAGTCGGTTAAGCGTCCGACTTCAGCCAGGTCACGATCTCGCGGTCCGTGAGTTCGAGCCCCGCATCGGGCTCTGGGCTGATGGCTCGGAGCCTGGAGCCTGTTTCCGATTCTGTGTCTCCCTCTCTCTCTGCCCCTCCCCCGTTCATGCTCTGTCTCTCTCTGTCCCAAAAATAAATAAAAAACGTTGAAAAAAAAAAAAAAAAAAAAAAAAAAAAAAAAAATAATGAGAACATGTGAAATATACTTTTTAAGACAATGTTTTTACAAGACATTATACAAAATATAATGGACTTCCAGTTTCAAAGTCCTTTATAATTTTTTTTTTTTTTTTAAGAGAGAGAGAGTGTGTGCACAGGAGCACAGGGAAGGGGTAGAGGGAAAGGGAGACAGAGAGAATCTTAAGCAGGCTCCACACCCAGTGAGAAGCCCAATGTGGGGCTTGATCTCACAACCCTGAGATCATGACTTGAGCCAAAATCAAGAGTCAAACACTTAATCAAATGAGCCACCCAGGCACCCCCAAAGTTCTTTATAACTTTCAATGCTAACTGACCGACACACTATCTTATTTGTATTACATTATTTGTGTACATCTTTTACAGTTCTTTTAATGCTGTAATTCCCT
This sequence comes from Panthera leo, assembly GCF_018350215.1. Classification (NCBI taxonomy): domain Eukaryota; kingdom Metazoa; phylum Chordata; class Mammalia; order Carnivora; family Felidae; genus Panthera; species Panthera leo. The sequence goes on from NC_056686.1 coordinate 31,822,150, forward strand.
TGAAATTAGGATCCATATCTGACTCATTTCTACATTTTTTATAATAATACTTTGAATGGTAGTTTAGTGAATGTTTACTTAAGGAAACAATGTGATCTTCACAAAAGATATGCAAGGTGACTAGGACACCTGTTCACATTATTCTTATTAAACACTTGAAGAAACAGAGGCAGAGTAAACTCTGATCCTATGTTTTAGCAAAAAAGCTCCTTTTTTGAACTAGGGTTCCAGTCTTTTCCTACTGCACCAATGACTCAAAAAAGACATTAAACCTGATTCTCCAACTCGGAGTCTGGCAGGATGTCCAAAGGAAAAAGCTTTAGTTATGTTATTTTTTAAGTGCTGAGAAATGCTGAAAGATGGATCCTAATGTAAGTAAAAAAGGTTTGTAAACCTCTTGATTTCTTTATTAGGACCATGATAGAAACAAAATGAAAGTGCTTCTTGAAAATTCTAAACTTGGTTATAAGTTACCTAAAACTCAACAAAACCAGAAGTTGGTATGTAACAGCTAACATTTATACTCAGCTCTTTGGGCCAATTCTATGTGTACATGTTATTTCATATGACTTTCCATAATACACAGTGAGAGATTATTATTACTCCCACTTCACGGATGAGGAAATTTCAGAGTTAGAGAGTTAGCAGGTGACTCAACAGGGATTCCAAACAATCTAGGTCACGCTCTTTGCAGTATACTATGTTGTTGCTTGCTTGCACAAAACTAGTCAATAGCTTTCTAACTGGTCTCTCTCTACCTCCACTCTGTCATGTGCGTGGCAACTGGCGTAATCCCTTTAAAATAAGAATTCCATCGGGGCACCTAGGTGGCTCAGTCGGTTAAGCGTCCGACTTCGGCTCAGGTCATGATCTCGCAGTCCATGAGTTCAAGCCCCACATCAGGATCTGTGCTGACAGCTCAGAGCCTGAAGCCTGTTTCAGATTCTGTGTCTCCCTCTCTCTCTCTCTGCCCCTCCCCCACTCACACTCTGTCTCTCTGTCTCTGAGAAATGAATAAACCTTAAAAAAAAGTTTTTTATAAGAATTTCATCATGTTGCTTCTCCGCTTCAAATCCTTCAATGGAGCCATGTAGCCTGGAGAATGAAAAGCACCAAAGTCCTTGGTGTTGCATACATAGCCTTTCAAATCCTAAATTCTTTAAGATTTGGCCCCTGACTATTTCTCTAGCTTCATCTAACCATCTTCTCCTTCCCCTTACCTTCTTCCCTTAAGTTATTCTAAATGACCTGCAGTCCCTCAACTCATCTGCAAGTCCCTTTTCCCATTATACACACCACTTGTCAACTTAACAACCCATCCTTCAAAATTTAACTCAGCAATCAATGACTCTCCTCTTCCTCAGTCCTCTCAGCGCTTTTCCCTAGATGATCATTTTCCTTTCTCTTCTATGTTGATATCTGGCTCGTATTTGCAGCGTTTAAATGCTGTACTACAGTTATTTGTACAATTATTTGTACATACCTTTCCTGCCTATTTGATGGAGAATCCCTAAGGGATGTCTTAGTCACCTTTACATCCCTAGGGTCTAATACAGTGCCTGACAGTAGCAGGCATCAGATACATACATGTTTGTTGAGCTGAATTCAAATAAACTCACTTAGGAAGGACACAAATGTTAACACAGGATTTGGATTTTGCAAAATATAAATAAAGGGGAAAAAAATAAGCCTTAAACTCTGTAACAGAATTGTGCATAACAATGGCAACTGCCCTGAAGGTCCCTGCTAGCACTCTGTGCCCCAGCTGGGCCTCCAGAAGGTTCATTACTTTCATATTATCACTGTGGCAATTTATTAATGAGCTCAACACAAGCAAGACAAATTGAAATGACAGTCCTGGCAGCTAACATCTCTTATTTATCACTAGAGCTAGTCTCTCACTAGCAGGGCCATGGATAAGCCTTCTTCAATGCAAAACAATATTTACAGAGTATCTTCTAAGAGACCTACAAACACTGTGGTTGGCACTAAGGGGAATCCAAAAAGTGTAGGTCCTCATTAGGATGAGAAAAGAATGTGTTCTCGAAAAATAACTCAAAACTGAAAAACATAGATATCCATTAGAAGTGATGGTAAAGGACTCATGTAATTCATCATTTATGGGTCAATTACCTCTCTAAGGGCTAATTGAAGTACCACTGGGGTTCCTCGTGCTTCACCCTGACGGAGGCAGTGTGCATGAGAAAGAAACCAAGAACCAGTATTAGGCATTCTGGCAGAAGGAAGGTTGTGAAAACTAAAGCCACCACCCCTCCAAAAGTTTGAAGGCTTTTTGGTACCACAGCATTCCTACCAATGGTTTCAAGTTGCTCTCCTGAGATAAAACAAAGGCAAATCATAAGCTGTTAACATATAAGAGTAAACTTTAAGTGCAACTAGACATAAATATGGTTTCAAAAAGATAAAGAGCCTGGGTGGCTCAGTCAGTTAAGCGTCTGCCTCCTGCTTTCAGCTCAGGTCATGATCTCAACTGTGCGTGAGTTCAGGCCCCGTGTGGGACTCTGCCCTGACGGTGCAGAGCCTGCTTGGGACTCTCTCTCTCTCCCTCTCTCTCTGCCGCTCCCCAACTCACGCTGTCTCTGTCTCTCTCCCTCTCTCAAAAATAAATAAACGTCAAAAACAATTGAAAAAAGAAAAGATAAACGGAAGTAGCAAGAAACCCCGTGGATACGGGCAGATACTACACACACACCATCTTTCACTGGTGAGTCTAGTCTTTCCACGGAACCCCGACTGGACATCTTCGGGCTACCATAACAAAGTACACCAACTGGATGTAATAAGCAAAAGAAATTTATTCTCTCACAGTTCTAGAGGCTAGATGTCTGAAATCAGGGTGTTGGCTGTTGGCAGAGTCAATGCTCTCTCTGAAGCCTGCAGGTAAAGATACCTCCTTGACTCTTTCAGCTTCTGGTAGCCTCAGAAAACTAATAGATCTGGGTCCTGACAGGAGGGGGGGGGGGTCCTGCTCTAACAAATAGTTAGAAATGAGAAAGTGGCTTTGGAATTGGGTAATGGATAGAGGCTTAATAGAAAAAAAAAAACCAAAAAACCTAGATTGCCTTGGAGATGTTTAGTAGAAATACGAACATTAAAGATACTTCTGGTGAGGTTCTAGAAATGATGAGCATGTGATTGGACACTGGAGGAAAAGCAATTCTTGTTACAAAGTGGCAGAAAACTTGTCTGAATTGCGTTTAGTCATTGGGTAAACTCTTGTAAGTGATAAACCTGGATATTTAGCTGAGAAAATTTGCGAAGTGTTGAAGTGTGGCCTAGTTTCTCCTTGGTGCTTATAGTAAAATATGAGCAAAGATAAATTGAGGAATGAACTGTTAGGCAAGAAGGAACCAGCACAGGATGATTTGGAAAATTCTCTGCCTAACCAGACTCCATGCTCTGGAAATAGGGCCAAGGGTGTGGTGTGGCTGGACAATCCTTTGCCTGTGACTCATAGATACAATCAACCATCTAGCTATTCCATAGCTAGGAACAGAGATAGGGTTATCCAGGAAAGATCTGGACGCTCTTATCAGATGGTTTGAATCCTCATGAACTGCATGAAAGCCTAACAAGGTTTTTGAGAATTTATACCAGCAGAATATACCAGTCTGGATGGAAGGGAACAAAGACTGAACAAAATGAATGACACCAAGGGCAAAGCCACAGATGCAGAGGCCTGGGCCAATGGAACCCTCGAGGTGTGAAAGGGTGGGACTGCCCTATTAGGCCAGAGGACAGAGCACCTGGTCACAGAGGATTATTGTCAGGCCTCGAAATCTAATGGAATCTGCCCTGATGTGAATTAGACCAGTGACCCTTTTATTCCCTCTATTTGCTCCCCTTTGTAATGGAAGTGTCTTTCCTACAGTTGTCCTACCTTGTATCTTGGAAGCAGGTAACTTGTTTTCTATGTTTCACAGGTACACAGATGGAGAATTTCGTACCAGGATGGACCATACCAGGGTCTCGCATGTACCTGATTTAGAAAATGTGATTTGGGACTTTGAGTTGACTGTATTTATATGAGATTCTGGACTTAAAAGTTAATGCTGGAACGGGTTAAAACTTTGGAAGGATATTGGGATGGAGCGAAAGCATTCTGCACAACAGAAGGTCATGAATTTTGAGGGGCCAGAGGGTGGACCGTTATGTGTTAAATTCACCGTTCATGTTATGGGTTGGATTCACCAAAATTATGTACTCTTGGTACCTCTGAATATGACAATATTTGGAAATTGTAGATATAGTTAAGCTAAATGAGGTCACGGGGTAAGCCCTCATCCAATAGGACTGGTGTCCCTCTAAGAAGAGGAAAACAACATGTGGAGACAGACACATGCAGGGAGAACACCACATGATGACAGGCAGAGATTGGGGTGATGGAGCTGCAAGTCAAGGAATGTCAAGGATCGACAGCCACCGCAAGCTAGGAAGAGACTGTATTCAGTCTCAGAGGGAGCACGGCACAGCTGACACCTTGATTTTACAGTTCTACCCTCCAGACTGTGAGAGAATAAATTTCCATTGTTATAAATCACCCTTTTGTGGTATTTTGTTACAGCAGTCCTAAGAAACTGAAGATACTTAGTACGAACTAACATATATTCAAGACTTACTATATACAAGGTACTGTGTTAAGTGTCTTGTACCTCATGAGGAAAAGAAATAGAATAACTTTCTATACACTACTCTTAACCATTATACTAAACTTTATCTCAGGTACCATATGCTGTATAATAATTTGATCTTTGTCCTAAGTTCTTGGCATAGAACTTCTAGTAAAAGGCGAAAGATTTATGCGATCTGAAGAGAAACCAGAGTATTGGCATAGAACTTCTAAAACCCCTGGAATTTTCCAAGTGACAGGGATATCTTTGTTATTCATAAGCTCCTTGGATCACACATGAGTGTGTGCTAATGAGATGACTCAGGATGGGGGCTGGGTGCCAGAAAGATCAATCACCGGATTAGAGGACTGGCGCTGTGGGCCAGCCCACCTTCGGGTCTATATAAAAAAGCCCCAATCAACACTGTGAACACTGATGCTCAGCAGAACTTGCTAACTGGTAAACACATCAATGTGCCAGGAGGATGCCCTGATTCCCTGGAGAGAGGGCATGGAAGCTCTGTTTGGGATTCTTCCAGACCTCACCCTACAGGTGTCTTCGTTTGGCTATACCTGATTTGTATCTTTTATAATAGGCCTATAATCATAAGTATGGCCCTTTCCTGAGTTCTGAGTTGCTCGAGTGAACTACTGAACCTGAGAGGGAGGTCACAGGAACCATCAGATTTGCAGCCAGTTGGTTAGAAGTGTTGGTGGCCTGAGGACCCTCACCTGAGGTTGGATCTGAAGTGGGGGCAGTCTTGTCGGGAACCGTGTTCCCTTAAGTCTACGCGATCTGACACTAACTCCAGGTGGTTAGCGTCAGAACTGAATTGGATTATCCCACGTGGTGTCAGAACAGTTGGGTGAAAACAGAACACCATAACTGAATCCTATGGTGGCCTGGTATACCCGACAGTGACCAGTGACAGAAAACAGAAAATATGCTATATAAGAAAAAAGTCATTTGGTCTTTTAGCTATTTGACTTTCATGTATTATTCCTTCATACATTATATATCAATCAACACTCTTAAGCTTTTTCTCATATGCAAAATCAGGCTTTTCATTATTTCACTTGAGAAATACTGATTTTGAGCTAATGTGTAAAGAAAGGCATGTCCACGAGGGAAGCGTTGGGGCATTTGCTAGGTATCTGGGGATTGAGGCTCATTTGCTCATGCAAGGCAACGACACAGTCCTCAGCTGGAGGACTCCTTGCCTGACTCAGTCACTCCTCACTGACCTCACAGAGTGGCAGGCACCACCGGGTTGTGGACAGGCAGCAGTTGGGGGATGTCGCGAGGGGGTGTGTACATGTGTTTGGAGGGACTGCTTCCAACTCCTCAACTCATGAAATAACAATAGTTAATTTCCCCCCAAGTGTTTTTTATATGAACTAATTAAGCCTTATAAGTAATTAAAATACAACATGACTTTAAATGAGCCAATTTAAAGTCAACATGTGCCATAACTGATTCAAGTAAGAATCTATTTTGGCAGTGGTAATTTTTTATATGTGTCCTTTCAAACTAGACTCTAAGCTCTGAGAAAGCAGGAACTATATAGCTGTCTCCATCTCAAAGCCCAGCTTACTTGGATATGAAAAAAGGGGCAGGTTGAGGGCATACAATTTGTTAACAAATGTTCATGTGACTTCTAAATGCCAAGCTCATATTAGAGGCTAGGAATACAAGAAGAAAAGATGGTCATTTTTGATAAGAGCTCATAATTTAAAGGAGTCCAAAATAAAAGTTCATGTCTTCTTACTGGAACTTTCTTTGCGCTATTTTTTTGGAAATCTGAACAAAGTAAACTGGTATGTAAGAAGAAAAGGAGGCCATGAAACACAGTCATTCCCTTTCTGATGCCATCTCAACATGGGCTGGAGTCAGGCCTACTTCACCAATTTTTGGTGTAGTAGGCATAGCTGCAGCCTTGTCAAGACAAACATGGAGTAAACTCTGCATCTGATGCTTCACAGACCTGTGGCCTTAGGTAAATTAATCTCCTTACCCTCACCTTCTTCAACTGTCACACGAGGATGGATAAGGTCATTTGTTGGCCAACACTGCAGATTAAATAAACAATGTGCCTGCCCTTCCTCACAGTACTAAATAAATGGTAATCATTAGAATTATCATCATCAATACCGTTATTTCAAAATTCAACAGGCCATGCAGCTACAAAAGGACATATATTGCTTGATTCCTCTTATATGAGGTTCCCAGAGTTTAAATTCATAGAGGCAGAAAGTAGAATGGTAGTTGCTGGGGACAGGCAAGGAAGAGGTATGGGGAGTTATTTTTTCTGGGTACAGAGTTTCAGTTGGGGAAGTCGAAAAAGTGCTGCAGAGGGATGGTGGTGACAGTTGCCCAACAAATGAACGTACTTAATGCCACACAACTGTATATTAGGTACTTTTTTATGAATTATTTTAATTTGCACAATAAACCTAATGATACCAGTATTATCATTCTTCCCATTTCAGAGGGGACTAAGCTGAGGTACAAAGATTTTTAACTCCTCTGAAGTCAAGAAGCTGATGACAAATAGCTGATAAAAAATTTTCTGGGGTTCACCTGCACTTTCCTACTACATTTTCTACTTCATTTGGTTCTCATGAGCTTGGGAGGTACAAATGGCAAACACTAGTGTCCACGCATTACAAATGAAGAAAATGAGACTCGGAGTTTAAATAACTGGTGATGGTTATACAGCTAGTAAGTGCTAGATCCAGGATTCGAATATCTAGATCATGTGGCTTCAGATCTTGTACTTTTTCCATAGGGCAAACAGTCTTTCTTGCCAATAAGAGATCACTTAAAGGTCACTCATAAAACTGAAAGAACAAATTCAATGAAGAGAAAACAAAAAAAAAGAGTGCTATTTAAAAAGTCAGATTCCAAGCTTTTCAATTAAACCAGTTTCAAGGCTAATTCAATTTTAACCTCCTTCTCTGTATACCTCCCACCCTCTGCCTCAGAGCTTCAAAGCAGGTCCACATAAGGTATCTGGCCAGGAGGCTCATTATTTGTATTTTCTAAGACACATATCAACCCTTATTCTATACATCATATTCAACATCCAGGAATTGGTTCGCTAGTGAGGCAAAAATCATCCAGCTTGTCCAAGACCAAATTAAAAGCTTCTCTGTCTGACATATGTGCCAAATATTGATGACTTTCCCAATTTATCCAATCAATACTTATTGAATACTCTATGTGTCAGTCCCTGGGCTAGAGATATAAGGGTGAATAGGACATAAACCACGTTAATTTAGATGTGGAGACAGATAAGCAAACACATTACAACAGAATGTAATATGTAGCTATTATAGGTACGTGAAAAGTGGAGACCAATTTTGCTTAAAGGAGTTGAGCGGCGCCTGGGTGGCTTCAGTCAGTTAAGCGTCTGACTTTGGCTCAGGTTGTGATCTCGTGGTTCATGGGTTCGAGACCCGCCCATGTCCGGGCTCTGTGCGGACAGCTCGGAGCCTGGAGCCTGCTTTGGATTCTGTGTCTCCCTCTCTCTCTGCCCCTCCCCTGCTCATGCTGTGTGTGTCTCTCAAAAATAAATGAAAACATAAAAAAAAAAAAAAAATACAGCTCCTTCAACACATGTACTTTAATAAGAAGTGCTGCCCTAGAGGTTCCAAAATGATAAGATTTGTAATTTAGAAAGTTACAACAATAATTCTAGTGACTGTTTAGAGGAGGAAGACCAATTGGCAAATATAAAGCATAAATAATATTACAAAACAGAACATTTCAGATGACCTAAGAACTACCTGCGTAAATGTTAAACATCTGGCAAATCAATAAGGACATTTAAATTCACAGAAAAGGAAGATCTCTACAAGCTAAAGTAGTCAAGGAAGTCTCAGACATGGTAGGAGATTTCAGAGAAAGACCTTAAGCCATCCATTTCCAGACCTAAATTCATTAAGTCAACAGATTTTAATATTATTTATTACACATGAAGTGGTATTTGCTGAAACACCTACTCCATATTAGGTACCGGGGATGCAATACTGAACATAAGCTGTGACCCCTGCCATCATGACAAATACTAGTCCACCAAAAAAAATACAGATAGAGGTGTCATTTGGAACTAAAACAAGTACTACAGAAGAAAGTCACATGGTACCACGGAGACTAAGCAGATTCTGGGAAATGAAGGTAGTATACCCTAAAGAAGTGACGTCTTAGTTGAAATCTGAAGAACACACGGAAATTAACCGGAAAAGAAGGGGAAAGAGCATTCCAGGCAGAGGGAACAGGCATGAGAAAAACATGCGAGGTGAGACGGGGCATCGAGAGTCCACAGAACAGAAACAAAGAAAGTAGAACTAATATACAGAAAGCAAAGCAAGGTGAAAAGAGGCCACAAAGGTAGATGGGCTAAATCATTACAAGTTCTATAAACGACAACACAGAGGAATCTTGAAGACATCATGCTAAATGAAGTAAGTCAGTCATAAAGGACAAATACTGTATGATTCCACTCATACGAGGTACCTGGAACAGGCAAAATATGTACTCTGTCATAGGGAAAGAAAGTAGGATGGTGGTTGGAGGGGATGGAGGGAGAGAGAAATGGGCAGTTACTGTTTAGTGAGTACAGGGTGTCAGTTTTGCAAGATCAAAAAAGTTCTGGATATGGATGGTGCTGAAGGTTGCACAACGTGAATATACATAATGCCAATGAACTGTACAATTACAAATGGTAAAAATGATAAATTGTTACATAGATTTTACCATAATTTTAAAAAGTTATTTTTTAAAAGTTCTATAAGCTACATTAAGATCAACGGGAAGCATGTGAAGAATTTAAACATTGTTGGGGCACCTGGGTGGCTCAGTCAGTTGAGCGGCTGACTTCGACTCAGGTCATGATCTCACGGTTCGTGGGTTTGAGCCCCACGTTGGGCTCTGTGCTGTCAGAGTAGAGCCTGCTTTGGATCCTCTGACACTGTCTCTTTCTGACCCTCCCCTGCTTGCTCGCACACTCTCTCTCAAATGAACAAACATTAAAAAAAATAATTTAAATACAGTATAATTATCAGACTTCAAGTTTTTATTTTTATGATTTCAAGTCTTTAAAACATTAACCCTGGAAACAACATGGAAAATGTGTAACGGGATTGTTTAATGCTTAATTGTTTAATGTTTAAAGGATTAACAGGAGCCAGAACAGTTTAGGCAGAGTAGTTAGGTTACAATTGTAGTAATTCAGGGGAAAGAGGGCAGAAGCTTGGACCAAGATGGTGGCAATGAAGAGTCACTCATTCATTCAACAAATATTTAATGAATGCCATTATATGCCATGCACTGTGATAGATGTTAAATATAGGACTGGCAAGATCCCACACCCGTGGAACTTATAAACAAACAAATAAATAATTACCTTTTGTGATTAAGTGCTAAAACAGAAATAAACAGTGACTGTGGAAGGGAAGTCAGGGAGGCTATCTCTGGGGATGTGGTTTCACGCTGAGAAAGAACTAACCAAGCATCAGGGGAAGACTTCCCAGACAGAGAAAACAGCATGTGCAAAAAGTCTCAGAGATAGGAAAGAGCTTCATATATTTAAGGAACAAAAAAGGTGCCAGTGTGACTGGAATTTAGCTAGGGGATGGTAGCACCAGGTGAGTCTGGCTAAGAAAGTAGCCTCTGTATCATGTAGATTGCAGGGAAAATATTGTTTGTATTTTCAGCTCAATGGGAAGCCACCGAAAGATCTTAGGCGAAGAGATGGCATGATCTGTGGCGACTACGTTGATGGAGGTGGGGGGACATGTAAAAGTAGAAGCATGAAAACTACTTACGGGGTGAATATGATGGTCCAAAAGAATTATGGTGCCCTACACTAGAACAAAAGATACAGTTGGAAAGACTCATAAGATATTTAGGATACAGACCTAATGGGTATTAGCAATGAACTGGAAATGGAGAAAAAGTCGTTTCAGAAATGAGTGCCAGTGTTTAGGCCAAGGCCAACAGATGACTTTGGAGGATATTCACTGAAATAGGCAACAATGGGCAAGCATCACAATCATCTAGAGAGCTTTTTAAAAATACGAATTCCTATGTTCCATTTCCTTGGAAATCCTAATTCAATCTTTTTTTTTTTTTTTTTTTTTTTTTTGAGGTGGGGTGGTGTACATGGGGATTTTTAACTTAAAAATCTTTCCAGGTAGTCAGCAAGGTTTGGGAATCACCGCTGTAGACACAGTTAACCAGAGTTGGTTTCTATTGCTTGCAATCCCATGTACCCTTACGAATACGGAAACTAGTATGTGGTAGAGGGGTCCCTAAAATGTAGAACTGACTGGATTATGGTTAGGAACAGAACAGTACAGACCTCCATTTCATGCCAAGAGGTTGGCCATCCCTATGTGGTATGAGAAAGGTGATCACACTGTGGTCTGTTTTGTATCAGGACTCACTACTACTGAGGTACATTGCAAAGAGATGTAGTAGGGAAAACGCAGGATGTGATGTGTATTGGCCACATAGGTAGCCTTTAATCAGTTCCTACAAAAAAGAAATTGCTGGGGCACCCGGGTGACTCAGTTAAACATTTGACTTCGGCTCAGGTCATGATCTCATGGTTTGTGGGTTTGAGCCTTGCGTCGGGCTCTGTGTTGACAGCTCAGAGCCTGGAGCCTGCTTCAGATTCTGTCTTCCTTTCTCTCTGCCCCTCCCCGACTCATGTTCTGTCTCTCTCTCTCTCTCTCAAAAATAAACAAACATTAAAAAAAAATTGCTTAATATGAAACAGGGGAGATATTCAAAATCCTGAATAGCCTGTAAGGCCATACCAGTGCATAATGGAGAACATGAATCCTGAGTTAAGCTGGTCAATCTGAAAACACTGGGTATAAAACAGGGCTTTTCTAAAAAAGTTTCACTCTGCCCAGGGCCAGCACAGGAGACTTGCTGAGTTGGAAAATTACACAGGGCTAACCATGGTACAAGTAAAGGCAGAAAGGCAGGACCTACAACTATGGATGAGACTGAGACACACCAGAGTCTTGATTCCCCTATGGTCCTTTCAAGCACCTCTGTTATGCATTCCTTGCCTGATAAAATTGGGAAACAATCTAGAAGCAAGAAGAAGTTTATTAATGACTCCTTTCACCAGGTTTTATTTCAAATTAAATGAGCCAATAAATTCCTTTTTTGCTTCAATCCATTTATATTGAGTTTCTGTTCTTTATAACCAAAAAGTATAAATATAGTACCAACATTTTAAAAAATTAGAGCACTGATTTTTTTTTCCCAAAAGGATCACCAGAGGCACTACCCCAAATCTACTGAAACAGAATCTCTAAGTCAAGGTATCTGTATTCTTTTTTTATTATTTTTTTAAATGTTTATTTTTGAGAGAGAGAGAGAGAGCATGAGCAGGGGAGGGGCAGAGAGAGAGAGGGAGACACAGAATCCGAAGCAGGCTCCAGGCTCTAAGCTGTCAGCACAGAGCCCAACGCAAGGCTCGAACTCACAAACTTAAAGATCATGACCTGAGCCGAAGTCGGATGCCCAACCAACAGAGCCACCAAGGTGCCCCAAGGTATCTATATTCTTAATGTGTGTTCCAAATGATCTAGCAAACTGGGGAAACAAAAGTCTGGCTGTCTCCTTCCATACTGATGAAATGGTAATTGTTATTTCCCAGTAATACAGAGAAAGAACATTATAATGACATTTACGAGCCCACCACCATACCAGAATCTACCATAGTATGCATACAAAGGGGCATGAAAAGTGTGAGACGCTGCCTTGCCTACCAGGTCTTGTGACCTTCAATTCCTAAAAAAGGCAAGACCTACAAATACACCAGGGATTGCTAAACCTGTCTGATAAATAGAATAAAGTATCTTTTTGGTAGCTTAGAGGTAAAAGACGTGGGATTTAAACCCCTACCCATCAAACAACAAATCTATTTCCAAAATATGGTTAGTGTAAAATACATTTCCCTCTTAATATAACACAAAGGAGCACAAAAAAGAAAAAAAAATATGTGCAATGAAAATAGTCCATTAATTCAAATTTGGATTTAATCAACATGTATTTGAGCACTTACTATGTAAACATTTACTATATTAGGCACCTAAATACAGGTTTTCATTGATAACTAATAATCAGAAACACCAGCAAATTAGTAAATTGTCTGAACTGACATTTCTCTTTTCAGCCTAATGGTTTATTTAAATACCATCATTAAGGATTTTAACATATCAAAAGAAAACTGTTAGTGTTGAAAATAAGGAAGTTAACAAAAACATTTTACCAAATTCAAACAGCAGTTCTTAAAAAGACAACTTTGACACTTAAGTGTCCAGGTTAGCATAAAAAACAAAATCTATTCACTGTTAAGGCAGCTAATAGAATTCAGGCCAAACAACCAATCCTTGTTTATTCACTAAATTGCATTAAGTAATTAAGTTGGAGTTGTGGAAATCTGAGGGATCATAGTTGGATCATTTGGAGAGTAAATTCTGGAGCAAGAAAGAAGCAAGAGAATTTCTGGCTCTACTGGTATTTGTTTAGTAATATTTTCTAAGCTTTCTATAGAAAGAGGGTATCTAGGGTCAATAATAACTACAGAATACTTCCTTGAAGATCAATTTCTATAAATGGTTTCCTTTATTTCTATTTTTTTTTAAAGTGTATTTATTTATTTTGAGACAGAGACAGAGAAAGCAAGCGGGGGAGGGGCAAAGAAAGGGAGAGAGAGAATTCCAAGCAGGCTCTGCACTGTCAGCATGAGCCCAATGCAGGGCTCAAACTCACAAACTGTGAGCTCATGACCTGAGCCGAAACCGAGTCAGATGCTTGACCGACTGAGCCACCCAGGCACCCCTAAATGGTTTCCTTTAAATGTAGGCACAACTACAACTGATGATGAAAATATACTTAGAAGACCTATAAACTCTGTGATTAAGAGACTTCTCGCAAAGTTTATTCTTGAGAAACGAAATCCAAGACTTCTAGTGTATGTGCTGCTGAAGCGAGCACTTAAATCCCGGATTTCTAAATTAGTATCACTCCAAGAGTCATATCAACCTTTCAAAGCATTTGTAGAAAAAATAACTACGCAACTCATATATAATGGCAACAGGCATTAGCACTATTTTAGTGTTGCACAAACAGCTCAAATAAAATACCATTCCTATACGAACAGAATCACTTTTGTTCAGAAGCAAATATGGGAACTCAGCTACAAAAATCCTACCAAATAATGGCATGGTGCTTTCAATTAACAGGCAATATCATGTGGGAAGAACGTTTTACATTTGTCTGAGTCCTCTCTGTCGAGAGTAGAATTTGGTGTATTTTTGTCATCTACAGGTGGAAGGCACTGAGGTGAAAAGAGTTTACATGGATAGTGGGTATCTCTGACTAGCAAGGTGGGGAGAAGACTGGAAATACTGCCAGGAAGAGCACACAGAGGGCTTACACTGCACAGCAGACCTCCCTTAGTCGTGGTTTCAGTTAAAAAGAAGAAAACGAAAAGGAGGGGTGAATGGGTGGCTCAGGCAATTAAGCGTCTGACTGTTGATTTCAGCTCAGGTCATAATCTCACAGTTTGTGAGTTCAAGCCCCATGTCCGGCTCTGCGCTGGCAATGCAGATGGAGTCTGCTTGTGATTCTCTCTCCCTCTCTCTCTGCCCCTCCCCTTCTGTCTCTCAAAATCAATAAATAAACTTAGAGAAAAAAAGAGTCAATGCTTTTGTCTTGCCTACTGTACAGTGTCTGTAACACTGCTTGGGGGAGTGTACAGGCGAAACGCAACGGGCTCTACGGTTGATGTCAGGCTGGTCTTAGTTTGAAATTGAGTTCTATCACTTATACATTATACGATTTTGGCCAGGTATCTTTAAGTCTCCGTTTGTTTATGTATAAAGTGGAGTTAATGATACCTGTGTGCAGGTAGGTGCAAATAATAGATATCTGCATGTTGCAATGTATCTGAAAAATACTCAAGTTACTCCCTTTCTTAGTATGGTATGTTACACAAAGTAAGTATGCTTTAAATACATTCTGGAAAAAAGCAAGATATGTATAAATAAACATAGGAGATGCTATGTTGTTACTTTTATATTGGATAAATAAATTCTGAAACAATTTCACATGCCTTTATGTTTTTTTTAGGTACTTAATATGTGCCTGACATAAAGAAGCCACTCAAATGGTGATTCTTCCACTAGGTTTTTTGGACCAAAAGTCAAGAGAATGAAATTCCAGTTTTATGAGCTGGACAAACCACATCCCTTCTTTAAGCCTCAATTTCTTCATTGAATATTTAACCTAATAGTCCTGGAACCTATGCACTGGAAGAAATCTTAGAGATCACCGACTGCACCCCTTGCCTAAATCACAGAGTGAGGTGCAGACTGGGACTTGACTGGGAATCTCGACCACCAAGCCACAATTCTTTCCACAAACCATATGGTCTCTTTTACCTTCCTGTCTATGAAATATTGAAGACTGAAGTACTGATCTTTAGAATATCATCCATTTCTGGAAATCCACTAAATCAACAATATCCTTCGTTCTACCTTTATTAAAACCAGAAAATAAAGAAGAATAAACAAAACTGTCCATATGAATCCCAGTCAGCGTGTTAGAGAAACTATGATACAGACAGCAGAGGATTAAAATTTTCAATTGTGTTGATACATCAAATACTTAGGATCGATTTGCAATAGTCTCCCTGACTCCATCTTTTTCATTATTAAATGGAATTATAATTACTGGCACACAGAACTAGTAGAATCACTACTCTTCTGAGTTAGTCACATCTCTGTGATCTTGCTATCCCTTACTCTACCTTAGAGGACAATGCTGTATATATATATTATATTTATGCATATATATACATATATACATGTACTATATTATATATATGCTGTATATACATATTATATATACATTATATATATTTATATACAATTTATATACTATATATATACAATATATATATTATATTTATAACATAATAATAAATATAATAAATATATCATATATAATATAATAATAAATATAATAAATATATATATATTATTATATTATATATATATATATATATATATATATATATATATAATATAATACGTATATCTGTGTGTGTGTGTGAAGTGCTTATAGTGTAGTGAGTCAGTATAGCGTACTGGCCAAGAGCACAGACTCTGGACTTGGATCGCCAGAGTTCAAATCCTAGTTGCACCAGTCGTTAGCCCCATGACCTTGGTCAGGTTACTAACTTTTATGTGCCTGTTTCCCCATCTGGGAGGATCACATGAGTTTATATGCATATTAAAATGCATAGTAAACACTATACAGATATTTGCTATTATGTTGTCCCTCTTCTTTTTTTTTTTAATTTTATTTTTTTTTTTAATTTACATCCAAATTAGTTAGCATACAGTGCAACAATGATTTCAGGAGTAGATTCCTTAGTGCCCCTTACCCATTTAGCCCATCCCCCCTCCCACAACCCCTCCAGTCACCCTCTTTGTTCTCCATGTTTAAGAGTCTTTTCTGTTTTGTCCCCCTCCCTGTTTTTCTTTTTGCTTCCCTTCCTTTGTGTTCACCTGTTTTGTCTCTTGAAGTCCTCATATGAGTGAAGTCATACGATATTTATCTTTCTCTAATTTCCCTTAGCAATAATACCCTCCAGTTCCATCCACGTAGTTGCACATGTTGTCCCTCTTCTTAGTCTCCCCCTCCTTGCATTTCTTTGACCTCCACATATTCCTCCTGAGGGATTCAATTCACTCCAAGGGGCTTGACTTCTATCTGGAAGGCCCTCTTTTTTCTCCTCTCTACCTAGTGAATTCCTTCTCAGCTTCTAAGATGCAGTTTCAATGCCATTCTCAATATCTGAAGACTTTCCAAAGATCATCCTGCTCCTCCTGCCTCAGCACTCAGCTGTCCTTACCCTTGTGTTCCCACAGTCCTCTGAATGTATCCAAGTGAGAGCACAATTTACATTAGACTGAATGAGGTGGAGCCACTTGAAATTGCTCGTATTAGACCATTTAAGACCTATAAAAACAGCAATTTTACATGATTCATCATAATAACATCTCTTTATATTTCTGCTACTCCCTCCCTCCCTACATTACACTCATAATGAGGGCTACATCTATTATTCTTTAAAAATACCCATATAGTATTTCAGATAGATACAAAGGTATAAGAATATACCACATAACCACATAACCATATAACCACAACCTAGTTGAAAAAGATATCTACTAATACAGTAGTCTCCCTTAGCTGTGGGGGATGTGTTCTAAGACCCCCAGTGGATGCCTAAAACTGTGGATAGTACCAAAGCCTATATATACTGTCTTTTCCTGTACATACATACCTATGATAAAGTTTAATTTAAAAATTAGGCACAAGAGATTAACAATAGTAACTAATAAAACAGAAAAATTATATTGTAATTACAGTTATGTGAGGGGCACCCAGGTGGCTCAGTCGGTTAAGCATCTGACTCTTGATTTCAGCTCAGGGCATGATCTCATGGTTCGTGAGTTGGAGCCCCGCATCAGGCTCTGCACTCTAAGTGCTGGATTCTCTCTCTTTCTCTCTCTGCCCCTCCCCCACTCACACTGTCTTTCTCCCTCTCTCTCTCTCAAAATAAATAAGTAAACTATAGAAAAGTTATGTGAATGTGGTCCCTTCCTCTCTCAAAATATCTTATTGTACTGCACTCACCCTTCTTTGCAGTGTGAGATGATAAAATCCCTGTGTGACGAGATGAAGTGAGGAGAATGATGGAGGCATTGTGATAGAGCTTTAGGCTACTACTGATCTGACCATACATCCATCAGAAGGAGGGTCCTCAATCAGCTTTCTGACTGTGGTTGACCATGGGTAACCAAAACAGGAGTTAAGGGAGGACTACTGTACGATGTAAGCTCCCCCGTGTGCTCTTCCCAGCATCCTTCCCGTCTTTTCTCCCTGCCCTGACATTCAGAGAAACCCACTATCCTTAATTTGATGTTTATTATAACCATGCAATTGCTTAAACAATTATTGCTTAAGTATACTTCCCTAAATAATACATACATGTTAAATTTTATGTAAACGTGTTCTGTCACTTGTTTTATTCACTCAACCTTTTATTTTTCAGATTCACTCAAGTTACTAGATAGTTCTAGTCCACGTTCATTATTGTATAGAATTCCATTAGATAAATGTACTGTAATATTTTCATTCTTTTATTGATAGACATTTGGAGTAGTTTGAAATTTTTGCTATAATAATGCATTAATTTTTTTTTCAACGTTTTTTATTTATTTTTGGGACAGAGAGAGACAGACAGAGCATGAACGGGGGAGGGGCAGAGAGAGAGGGAGACACAGAATCGGAAACAGGCTCCAGGCTCCGAGCCATCAGCCCAGAGCCCGACGCGGGGCTCGAACTCACGGACCGCGAGATCGTGACCTGGCTGAAGTCGGACGCTTAACCGACTGCTCCACCCAGGCGCCCCACGCATTAATTTTTTAAAAGATTTTTCTAAATGTTTACTTTTCAAAGAGTGAGCACAGGTGCGCACGTGTGCAAATGAGTGGGGGAGGGACACAGAGAGAAGGAGACAGAATTCAAAGCAGGCTCCATGCTGTCAGCACAAAGCCGTACATGGGGCTCAAACTCACAAAACGTGAGATCGTGACCTGGGCCAAAGTCAGAGGCCCAGCTGACTGAGCCACCCAGGTGCCCCTTGCATGAATATTTTTGTGTATCTCTTCATGCATACATTGGAGAGTTTCTAAAGGGTACTGACCTAGGAGCAGAATTGTTGGACTACAGGTTATATGTACTTTAGTTTTACTAGACACTGACAAATTATTCTTTACCATGATTGTACAATTTCTATTCCCATCAAGAGTGTCCAAGAGTTCCCTTAACTCCACATCCTGACAATATTTGGTATTACCAGACTTCTTCATTTTTGCCAATCTAATAGGTATGAAAAGACATCTCATTAGAGCTTTAATTTGCCTTTAATTACTGGTCAATGGGTAATAAATATTTAAGTTGCCTCATTTATGCCTTGTCATTTTTCTATGAATTTGTCTTTTTCTAATCTATTTGTAGGAATCCTTTATTATTACAGATTGTGGTATTTGGCCAATACATGTACCACATATATATTCTTTAACTCTGTGGCTTGTCTTTGCATTTTAAAAATTATGGCATTCTTTTTTGTCACTGCACACAGCACACTATCTGGCAGTTAGTAGACATAATTAAATATTTGTTGAATGAAAGAATGAAAAACTGAACAAATACACATAAAGAAATTAGACATTTTTAAACTCCTGCATTCCCTTCATTTGGAATTATGACTCTCTATGCCTATTAGTCTTTATAAACTTTTATACTGCCAAATTCACCTTTAAAATTCACTTATTTTTATTTTTTAATATTTATTTATTTTTGAGAGAGAGAGAGAGAGAGAGAGAGAGCGAGAGCGCGCGCGCTTGAGCAGGGGAGAGGCAGAGAAAGAGGGAGACACAGAATCTGAGGCAGGCTCCAGGCTCTGAGCTGTCAGCACAGAGCCCAACGTAGGGCTTGAACTCCCGAACTGTGAGATCATGACCTGAGCCCAAGTCAAACGCTTAAGTGACTGAGTCACCCAGGTGCCCAAAAAATTCATTTATTTTTTAAAAAATTTAATCTGGTTTGAAGAGTTTCTGGCAGTCTCTTGAAGTAACTGTGGAGATAAGACAGAACACCAAAAAAATCAAGGTTGGGAGTCTAATATTCTAAATCATCTAAGACAAATGGTTGTCTGCTCTCTTGTTAAATATCTCCAAGAACAAGTATACTGGCTCTCATGTTTTCTATTATACTTTACAAGACATAATAACAAAAATAGCCTTTATTTCCATCATGTTTGAATGCCCCTGAGGAAAGTCTACATAAGCATGAGTGTAAGGCAATTATAATAAATAACAAAACACTTGGAAATATGCTATAATATGCCAATGAGCAATAGACATAGCAATTAAAATGAATATACAATATGCATATGCTTTCATTTTAAAAGCTAACAACTGTAACATTTACAACAAATCAGAGGAAAAAAATAAGACAGAAGCCTTTATATGTTTCAAAATATACAGAAATTAATACATGATTACTTGCAACAGAAACAGCAGGAAGTTCAGACAGCACAGGGTCTTAAAAAGGAGGTCACAGGAGGGAATGAATCATTCTGGACAAAGCACAAAATGTGGAGTAAGAAGACCTGGTTCCGAGTTGTTGTTCTGACATTTATTAGCCGTTTGATAGCGGGTACATCATTTATTCCACCCGCACCTCAGTTCCTTATCAGTCATGGAGTGTATAATGACCTGGCATCCTACCTCATGGGTAGGATGTTTCAAATTAAATAAGAAAATGTATGTGGCATCCTTCAATAATACCCAACTATAATTATGTATTCCTTCTCACCTTCCCATCGCCCCAGTGTCATTTACATCATCCCTGAAACTCTGAGGCAGAACTAGATACAAAGTCCTCTGGAATGGTTATTGTATTTGTTTGCTGGGCTGCCATAACAAAGACCAACCACAGACTGGGTGGCTGAAACAACAGAAATGTATTTCCTCACAGTTACACAGGCTAGAAGTTCAAGATCAAGGTGTCAACAGGGTTGATTTCTTCCGAGGCCTCTCGCCTAGGCTTATATAGATGGCTGTTTTCTCCCTCTCTTCATACGGTTTTTCCGTTGTATGTGTCCTAACCTCTTCTTATACTATGACACAAGTCATATTGGATGAGGGCCCATCCATACGACCTCATTCTAGCTTAATTACCTCTTTAAAGGCCCTATCTCCAAATGGGAGATACTGAAATATTCTGAAATACTGGAGGTCAGGACTTCAACACACCAATTTTGAGGGCAGGCAAGAGACAGAATTCGGCCCTTAGCAATATATAGCAATCCCACCATACTGCACCTACCACTGCTATAGCACTTACTACACTGTAATATAATTATCACTAGTGTCTTCACTAGCAGGCTACAAATGCCTACACAGCACTGAATATTTCCTATTAAGCTCTATCTTCCAAGTGTCTAACAGAGTATATGTTCAATACAATGCTCCAACAAACTGCTGCTAACTGAGCCTATGACACTTTTTGTCAAAGAGCAATTAAAACCATCCTACAAGAATTTTGGTTTTAATGAAGTGTGTAATATTCCAAGGGTTTAAGAGAAAGGATAAAATTTTCACTTTTAGCTTTCCAAAAGCAATTCTGTTCCCAGATTCTCATCCTTTCCATCTCAGCCTCTACTACTCTCTTAACTGAACCCCCCGGGCACCCTCAGCCTCTACTCTCAAATCACCTATGTCGAGCTTTCCTTAAGCAATGAACCTGGAGATTTTACAAGACCACCCCAGAAGTCAGTGACCTCTCGTTCCACCTCTGAATTTCTGGAGTTTTTAGAGTTATGTATACGAATTAGTTAAGTACGTGTCTTACCTTCCCCTCATAAACAGTGAGCTCCCTGAGAGAAACAACTATGCCTTAAATATCTCTAAGTGATCAACAATAACTATTTACTGAATAAACAGAAATTTCTCTAAACCAGAATCACTCGTGAGGAAAACAAGTTTTCTTAAATGAAGAAGGAGGGGCAGGAAAAGTGGCAAGGATGTTAGGTTCAATTTGGGACACGCTGACTTTATTTTAAGAAATATCTCTTGGGGAGCCTGGGTGGCTCAGTCAGTTAAGCATCCGACTCCTGATTTCGGCTCAGGTCATGATCTCACAGTGGTGAGATTGAGCCCTGCCTAAGATTCTCTCTCTCCCTCTTTCTCTGCCCTCCCAGGATCACTCTTGTGCATGCATGCTCTGTCTCTCTCAAACAAAACAAAACAAAACTCAAGACAACTTTTATTAGGTCCGTTTCAATTTCAGAAGGTTTTCACACAGCACGCTAGGACCTATGGTGATGGGCCATATTGACTTTAAAGCAGATATGATACATAGCTGTTTGTGAAGCTGACTACAGGGAGCTAAGTACACAGCTCTAACACTCAGTGGAGATTATCTTGACTACAGATAGAAATTTGAGTCATGAGCTAACAGTCATTACCGTAAGCCAAGTGAGTGGCTGAGATTGCTAAGGGAATGTACAGAAGAAGGCTTAGGACCAAAGACAGGCAAGAGGAGGGAGGTTCTCATCCAAAAAACACTTGGGGTAAAGTGGCCAAGGAGGAACTAACACGCTGACAGGCACCGCAGCCAAAGGGGGAAAAGAAAGTTTTGAGAAGAGGGGATAATCATAAATGTGAAATGCTGCTGCTGAGGCCTTAAAATTGCCTGCCTCCCCCTGTTGTTACCAATAAGGACAAGGCTGGTGACCCCGCTCAGAGCAGTTCAGAGACTGTAAGATCTGGGCAAATTTCTAAAACTTTAAATCTGTTTCCTTTATTGCAAAATAAGGAGGCTTATCCCCTCATGAGTCTTTTGAAGATTAAATAAGTAGCAATAATAACAAAAGGAACACATGAATGTAACATATATAGCATTGCTACAATGTGCTAGTCACTGTGCAGGGCTCTTTCATACAGATTACCTCACCTAAAATCACAAAAATCTTCAGGGTATTATAGTACTTAATAGCTACCATTAGCCTCATCTTCAGATAAGGAAACTGAAGCTTATTCAGTGATGGAGACTAAAACCAGAATGCAACGAAGAGGTAAGAGTGAGAAAGTTTACGTATTAAATGTATACAACTCAACAAGTTCGAGTAAAGGAGATAGGTAGGAGACTAGGTGGTGCCTGGAGGGAGACATGCATTTAAGATTTTATTTACAAGATTTACTTCAAGATGGGAGATTTCTAAGCAGATTTAAATAAAAGAAAAGGAGTCAGAAGAGAGAAAGAGGTTGACAAGAGTCAGAGATTTAGTCTTGAGAAAGAGGAGGAAGCAAGAAAATACAGATATGATTTTGAGAAACATGTGACATAAGACCTCATGAAGACTAGGGCAAAGAAATGACTAGGTACTCAAGGCACAACGGCAGCAATCTGCAGAGAAGCGTGTGATCTCCAGCAGGCCTCTGGGCTACGACTGCCAAAAGAGAGGTCTGATCCAACGAGGTTCGAGATTTTGCCCAGACAAGGGCAGAAGAACTGCAGAGCAAGGGAATGGAGGAGGACGGCAAGAAAGCAAACCGAATAAATGGTAGACTAAGAAAATTAATCATCCTTCCCGGATAGGGAAGGACGTGAAGGCAGGCTTCAAAGAGATCAAACAACAGAGCTGTCGAAGGTCAAGTCGGAGACATTTTGAATAAAGCTGCAAGTCTTCGTTTATAATTGCAGAGGCGGGCCATCTCGGGGTGATAACAAGGTCCATGGTGTGACTATGGGAGTTGATAAGCTAAAAGGATGATCGCTTGAGTTGAAGGCGCAATTGTTCGGGGAAACAATCATCTGTGTGAAAACTGCAGTTACTCAGGGTGAGGACGGAAATTGAGGTGGAAAGGAAGACCGTACATGTCAGGTCCTAAATGATGGAGAAGCTCTATACACAAGAAGACAAGAGTAGCCCTTGTACCACACAGCACACCGATTTCAAGAAGGTGGACAAAACAGTGGTGCACAGAAAACTACAAACATCCTTATCTTCCTCGTTGTGCACAGGGCGTGGGAGAATGCGCTGCACCCATTCAAAAGAACTACAGAGCAGGCAACTATAGGTGCTCTCCATGACACACACACAAATCTAGTAAAATGGTTAGCAGGGTAGGAAACAGGGGTTTCAGAGAGCCTATGGAAAGGTATGAGGGAACAAACAAGCAGGGTTGGGAGACAGGAGGAGGAAGCTGAGTCAGCACAGGAAAAGCAGTTTGGAAGACGGTGACTGGAGAAGGCAGGGCAAAGATAACAGATGATAAGACTAGCTGCTTTATGTGGCCATAAGGTTATCAAAATAATTAGCTCTAGCAGTTCCTGCTGGCTAGGGAGTTAGCACTAAGGCCTTGGCAACGGTGTGAGGGGAGGGACAACATCGGAGGGACGGTTACACAACTGACATTATGCAAAGTGCTTTATTTACACTTACTATCTTAGTTAAACCTACACCTAACAAAAATGAGGGAACTGAGGACCAGAGAGGTAAAGTGACGAGCCCAGGATTGTATAATTAATAACTGGTGACATTTAGTATAGAAAAGACAAAACTTAAAATCGGAGCATCCCTAGTCACTTTCTATAAGAATCACCTATGTTTCTTAACTCCACTAAGCCTATCTACCAAACAAGGCTATTGCAGAGATTAAACGACAACTATAAATCTATAACTAAAACTGGCCTATGTAGGAACTTGTTTCCAAATGCGGCATTTCTTACTTGGTTTACTTCAAACAAAAATCCAAAGTTTCTGAAACTACAAATTTTATAGACAGGAAACTGAGGTGGGGAGAGAGCATGTACAATCTATGGCTCCCTAGTCTACCTGGAATCAAGTCCAAACTCCATAGTTCCAGGTCTTTTTTTTTTTTTTTTCATTAAAAATTTTTAAGTTTATTTATTTATCTATTTTGAGAGAGAGACAGAGAGTGAGCAGGGGAGGGGCAGAGAGAGAGGGAGAGAGAGAATCCCAAGCAGACTCTGCTCTGTCAGCAGAGCTGGACACAGCTCGAATCCACCAACAGTGAGATCATGACCTGAGCCAAAACCAAGAGTCCGATGCTTAACTGACTGAGACACCCAGGTGCCCCCCACCCCCCCATAGTTCCAGGTCTTTAATACTATGGCCCCAGGCCATCTCTCCAGCCATATGGCTCACTTCTGACTTACACAATACTCAAACCTGTGGCAACTATTTTTTTTTTTTTTTTGGTGGTTTAACAAAAGTTTATTTGTCATTCCTATGAAGTCCATCCAGAACAGCTGCACTCCATGTGGGGGGCTCAGTATTCCAGACAACTTTGAGTTTCTGGCCCCTGTTTCTGTATGGGCTTCCATGGCTGAGGCAAGAAGAGAACTACAGTCTTGCACCAAAAAAAAAAAAAAAGGCTTCAGCCCAGCAACTATCAATTTTTAACAAACATACCTTACACTTTCCCCTCTTTGTATCTCCACCTAAATTATTTAATCTATTGAAATCTGTTCACCAAGGCCCAGATGAAATTTATTTTGAATGTGAAGCCAAACCTTGTTTCCAAATTTTGAGAAATGACGGTTCTCTCCTCTGAACTCCTGTATCCCTTGGCTTTCTCTTAGAGTACATATTGCCTCATAATTTAGGTAAACCTGAAAAAAGGTCAGCATGCAGGGCTTAAGTCCCTTAAAGGTAGCTGAAAGAGAACTAACGATTCCTTTGCATCTAGGAAGCACCAATTGCTTTTCCAGTGATTTTATACACATAATTCCATGTAATCTTTGTGACACCCTATGAAGTAGGAATGTATTTGTTTACAGGTAAGGACACTGAAAGTCACAGAGGCCAGACAATTTGCTTACAGTCCTAAGGTTAGCAAGTGACGGAGCCTAGATTTGGACCCTGGTCTTTCTAACTCAGAATGTAGGCTCTTCCCAGAAAGCATGGGTGCAGCCTCACTGCTTTATCTGTCTCCTCTCCGCCTGCTAATCACCAGCGGGGAACCCTCCTCTATTGCTCTCTGTCATTAAGCATCAGCAGAAAAGATCTGATATAGGGTACTTGCCCTCCTACTTCCCAAGACTGAGAACAAACTCTTCAGAACAAAAAGAATACGAGTCCTGAATAAAGCTGGAGAGTTCAGAACCCTGCTCCCAAGAAGGAAAAGTAAAAAACCACTACTTTTGCACTCTCTGTTTAAAACCTCCTCCTCCTTGGAGGTGTCCACCATCTGGCTACATCACTTTCTACCCCTCCTCCTCATCTGTCATCTGCCACCCTCCCGATTAATCCCCTCTATTCCCTGCACCTGGGTCACATCCTCTCCTCCCCACACCCCAGCATCCTAAATCACTTCACTCTCGACACAGATGACCCATTCAATACAATAGCCTCGCAGCTCCCGTCATACTCCGCTTCGCTGACCTTCACCTCTAGTGTACCTCAGATACCCACAGAGACCTAGCTGTCACCCAGAGGAGCCCCACATCAGACAAGTTAACACCAATATTCCACTTTCTGACCACAACCTCCCTGTTTTCTAGTTCACTTCTACCACGTTTGTTCATTTGATTTAACTCAAGCTACTGAAAAATCTTCAAGTCCGAAACCAAACTTATCCATTGTTTCCTGTCTCCGTTAGTGTCACCACCATTCCCCTAGTCACACGCCCACCTTGGGGCAGCCACAACATCATCCAACCCTCTCACCTTTTATTCTGACCTGTTTGGGCATCTAATTTACCAGCCCCACAGGAACTGAAAATGTATCTTATTCGTCTTTGTAACAGTGCATACCAAAGTGCCTGATACATAGTAGATACACAGGCTTAAAGTTTGGAACTTGAGTTTAAATTTGCAGTGGGATATTCACACCAGTTCCTTCTCAGAGTTTTCAGTATTCCCTACCATTAACTTCACGTTCTTTGAAGGGAAGGGACCAAAGCCGTTCCTGAGCCTGTACAGTTCTACAAAGAACAGCCCTATACAAATTTTTACCCAACTTACATAAAAGGGAAATAGCATGTGCACAAAGAAACCAGAAGTCAAAACTTGACAAGTGTGCTACAAACTTCAAAACCACTGACCAATTTAAAAAATAAAGACATAAGAACAAAGATAACCAATTCTGACTGCCGGTACGTGCCTGTCTATGTTCTAAAAACAGTGAAACTTTGGTTAGAATTGGAACAGGGTCCCAGATACAAGAGCTTGGCATTTTATCCACAAGGCCATGGTACCTCTGCTGGACTTGAAAAGTTTCTAACCTGCAGGGTTGTTTTGGGTTATTTAGGACATTGATAACAGGCACTTTTGAAAAACTTAACCCCCACATACCAAGGCTAAGCGATGAAAAAGCTGGCAAAAAAATAATGCTGGTAAGTGAACAACAAAAAATATTCTTTTTCATAGTAATTTTGGGCCTTCCGGCAGTTAGACACAGAGCAAAGAGTTCAATGTAATAAGCATTTCCCTCTCCAACTAAATATTAAATTGCAGTCTAGCCCCAAATTAGGTCTCAATCCTTTTTCAGAGTAGAAATAATAAGCTTTCCTCTTTGCATAGTGCATTGCCACACTTTGATATATATCAACTCAGCTGATAAAGTGTTTATAGATTTTTTTTTAATGAGAGGAAATCTAAACGTTTTCACAAAATAGGATCTCTTTTAGGTCGTTTGAACACAGTACTGGACTGTTTTGGGTTTGTTTTTTTTTTTTAAGTTCAAAACGCAGCACAGAAATGAGGAAGGTAATACTTTTTATTTAAGCAGATCAATCCTTGAAGCCAAGGCATCTTCTTGGAGAAACTTAACAGGTTTTGTCTCCTCATACTAAGAAGCTCTCTCCTTTAAAAAGGATATGGGCCAGCTCTTTCAGAGAAGGGATCAGAAAACCTCAGTGGACCAGAAACAACTGAAGGAACTAAAACAAGCGACGAGAAGACGAGCCTCCGAGGAAGGACTACTACCTTCTGATCACTCAACAGCTACCCATAAGGGAGAAGAACGAGGAAGAATGGGAGGCAGCGATTTCTTTCAACCAAAAAAAAAAAAAAAAAAAAAAAAAAAAAATTCTCAAAAGCAAAGCCGTCCAGGAACGGAATGGGGAGAAACGGGGTTTGCCATCACTGGAGGAGGTGGCCAAATGATCAGGGTGGATTTAGGGATTTTCAAAGGGACTTCGGCATGCGACGGGAGAAAGGAGCCCTAGAAGACTTTTAAATTCCCTTCCAGCCTGGAGGTGTTCCGGGGTCCACCCGTCCCCCGGAAACCCCTCGCGCCCGTCCCGGGGCCGGCGTCCCAGCCCGCCCGGCCGCCGGCCCTCCGCGGTGCCCCGCGCCTCCGAGGTTCGAAGCCGGCTTTCCCCGCCCGCTTCCGGCGGCCCACGTGAGCGGTCCCGGCGCAGCTCCGGCCGCCCCGCCGGAGCCAGCCCGAGCGCCGCGGCTGACAGCTCCGGCCCGCGCACGCCCGCCGCCCAGGGTCCGAGCCGGCCCCGACCCCCAGGCATCCCCCCGCTCTCGCGGCCGAGCGGAGCCTCTGACCCGCCGCGCACTGACAGCACCCCCGCCCCACCCCCCGCGACCCCGCCGGCCCGGACAGAGCGGCCGCCGCTCGGATCCTCCAGACGTGTCCCCGTCCTACGGCGTCAGGCCCGCGGCCGGTCACCGGGCCCCGCCCGGCCGGCCGCCCAGGCGCAGCGGGCCGCCGGGGCCGCGGGGGCCGGGCTGACACGGCCGCGAAGGGCCGCGGCCGCGCTCGGACCGCAGACAGGCCCCCCGGCCCGACAGCCAGCAGCCAGCCGGCCGGCCGGCGGGCCCCGAGGGGCGGGGGCGGCGGCCGGGCAGGTCCCGCCGCCGCCTCCTCGCCGGGGGCGGCCCCCGCCGGCCCAGGCCCCTGAGGGCGCGCGGACTGGCCCGGGGAGCGGAGGCGGCGGCCGAGGCGCTTACCTGCGGGCGCAGCGGCGGCGCGGGGCGGCTCACTCCCTTCCCGCCGCCATGTTTCCGCTGCGCAGGGAGCCCGAGCCGACGCGCGAAGGGGGCGGGCGGGGGCGGCTCCGGAGGGCGGCGGGCGGGCGGGCCGGCGGGCTGGCGGCGGGGGGCTTGACCGCAGCGGCGGCTGCGGCGACGACGGCGGCAGCGGCGGCGGCGGCGGCGGCTCCCCGGCCCCGCCCCCCGCTTCCGCCCCTCCCCTCCCATCGCGGGGTGGCGCGCGCCGCGGCCGTTGGGCCCGCGCGCGGGGGGCGGGGCGGGGCTGCGCGGGGAGGGCGCCACCGAGCGGCCCGGCCCCGCTAGTCCCGGCCGCCTCCCGCCCTCCCGCGCCGCGCCCGTCTCTCCGCGCCGCGTCTCCCGGACGGGTAAACTGAGGCCCGGCGAAGGCTGCGTGCTCGGGTTCGAGTCCTTCCGCCGCCGGTCACCCGCTCCGAGGCGGCGCAGGCGCCCGTGGGCGACACGGTGGGCCCAAGAGCCGCCAGGTCTCGTTCCCGAGGCCCTGCTGACGCAGGGCGCCGCCTCTGGCGCAGAGGAGGCACCCCGGGGCTCGAGTCCCCGCCCTGCTGCTGACCAGCTGTGTGATGGATGACCTTGAGCGAGTGACCTCGCTCCTCTCCCCCAGGGTTCTCATCTCTCATCCAAGGGGCTGGCGTGAGGTTCATGCTTGTAAAGCCCACGGGACAGTGCAGGGACCTGGTAAGTAGATGCTCAGTTAAGTATAAGCTCCCACGGTCCCCTCATGGCTCACCCATTCAACAAGCCCGCATTGAGCCAGGTCATTCTTTCAGTGCCCACTAGCCCTCTGCTACACCCCTCTGGGTTAACAGCCGCATCCAGCCCGGATAATACCTAGAGTGAGGTGAAACCCCTTGTCCAAGGTCACCCAGCCAGTGAATGACTCAGTCGTGGACATTGATCGAAGCCTGTGCTCTGCCTGCAGGGAGTGGTCAGCTCTGTTCCTGGTGGGTCCCAGGAGGCGCGACACATCCAAGTTGGCTTTTGAAAGAGCCTGCAAGGGGAAAGCTAATTTCGGGCGGAGAGAAGGTTGTATGCAAAGGCATAAAGACATGACACCGTATGACCGGCTGGTGTGAGTGGTGTGACAGGAGTGTGGGGGAGACACGCGGGAATGGTGATGATGCCGCTGAAGCTAGACAGGTAGAGGAAGCCAGAACCTGGGACGAGGTCTTGTCGATCTAGAATGACATTGGATGTCCTTGTATGTCGACCTTAGAATTTACCTTGTAGGCCAGTGGTTTTCATCATCTGGTCCTGGCACCCCTGGGTGTCCCTCAGATCCTTTCCCGGGTCCGTGAGCTCCCAATTACTTCCAGAATAATGCTAAATGTAGTTTGCTTTTTCCACCCATTCTCTCACGAGTGTACAGCGAAGTATTCCATAAAATATAGGACATATGATATTGCAACAGCTTAAATGCAGAAACAGACTTTAGGATCCAGATGTCTTCTTTTAAGCCAGGCGTTAAAGAGATTTGCACGAATGTAAGATGCTACTCTTCTCATTAATATTTTTGTGTGTGTGTGTGGAAAATATAGATAATTTTCATTAAAAATGTGTTTATGATGGGGTGCCTGGGTGGCTCAGTCGGTTAAGCCTCTGACTTCGGCTCAGGTCATGATCTCATGGTTTGAGTTTAAGCCCCACATCGGGCTCTGTGCTGACAGCTCAGAACCTGGAGCCTGCTTCAGATTCTGTGTCTCTCTCTCTCTGCCCCTCCCCTGCTCACGCTCTGTCTCTCTCTCTCTCTCTCTCTCTCTCTCTCTCAAAAAGAAATAAACACTTTTAAAAAATGTGTTTATGTTAGCATAATGGGTTGATTATTGTAATTTTTAAATGAATTAATACAAATTTAGAAATTTCTCAGTTTTAATTTCTGACATGGTAAATATTGACAGAAGCAACAAACTGCACATAAAAAAGCCCCTTAGAGGTCCTCAATAATTTTTCAGAGTGGAAAGGGGAACCTTGAGACCACAAGGTTCACAAATACCCTTGGTACAGGCACTGAGAAGTTATTAAAGTGTTAAAGAGGGGAGTAACTTAATCAGATTTGTGGTTCAGAAGGAGCTCTCAAGACCCAAGCCAGGCCTTGAGGGGTATGTTCACAAGGCACTGGCATTCCAGGCCGAGGGATAATAACAGGAGAGTGCAGGGCAGCTAAGCAGCAGCGCTGGGACACAGATGACTCTGGTCTTTTTATTCCTAATTTGGTATCGCCTCACCATCTGACGGCAAGTGTTTTATTCCTTTATTTCCACTGGGCCCTGTGTCCCGAGGATTTTGCTCACGTTTGCTGTGGATGCTACTGCTCCTTCTGACCCCAGCATGCTGTTACCTCTTATTGCCTATTTTCTGCGAAGCAAGTCAGGGAGGAAGATGAGAGGAAGGGAAGGAGTTGCTATGACAGACTGAGTAGGCCTGGGGATCCTGGCAGAGGGTCCTCTAAAGGGTATCCTTCACATATTTGTGGAGTTCTTTAGACAGTGAGAGGAGAAACAATCGAATCAAAACCTCAAAACCTCTGCTGTCGGCAAAGCTGCTTTTGAAGAGAAGTTCCCCCAGAGTGCTGAAAGTCTGTTCCTTTAACATTAGAAAAGGAAAGTGGGGCACCTGGGTGGCTCAGTCAGTTGAGTGTCAGACTCTTGATTTTGGCTGGGGTCATGATCCTGGGTCACGAGCCCGGCATCAGGCTCCACGCTGAGTGTAAATCCTGCTCAGAATTTTCTCTCTCTCTCTCTCTCTCTCTCCCTCTGCCCCTCTTCCCCAGTCGTGTTCTCTCTCTCTCCCTCTCAAAAGAAAAGAAAAAGAAAAAAGAAAAAGTATCCATACCAGATGAAAATCTTCTAAAGGTGTATTAGAAACCTCTTAGCCATCCTAAGTATACAGAAAAAAATTATTTTCGTGATTCATTATGAACATGAATTGGTAGCAGTATCAGGCTTTATTATTTAGAAATCCTCTTGGACTATTGAAGAGTGAAGGACTCTTTGAAGAGTGAAGGGCCTTAACAAATGGCCCCAGAATACTATGCTTTCCGGATTCTCAAGATGGTTTCTTAAAGTTTCTGGTTTTTAGCTGCCACTTTTCTTGCTGTCATTATGTCCATCCCCTTCATACCTGCTTCTAATTTGCTAAAGTCAGGAAGGTAGATAGTCCAGGCTTCCTGGAATTGCATCAGATAGTCTCTGAGTAAGGCCCTGGGGGACTGTCCCAGGGTGAAGCCCTGAGAAGCCAGCTGCAGTGGCAGTAGAGTGGGGTGGTTGATTATGAACTGTGGGGTTAGCCTTAACTTCTCTGGTTTCAGTCTCTTCCTCTCTAGAATAGAAGGGGGGATAATCACGTACCAATCACGTCAAGTTGTTGGAAGGATTAACCCAAAGCTTTTAGTCTAGATCATCAGCCCTCTCCCCAACACTTTTTGTTCTCAGCCCCAGTTCCTTTAGTCAATTCCATACGGAGTCCTTAAACTTCGTGGGTTACAAACCAAAATCATGACTCTCCATCCTGAACCTTTTCTTTCTATCTGTGTCCCCTGTTTCAGGCAATGGCATGGCCATCCTCCCAGTTACCCAGTCTTAAAGCCATGGTAGTGCTTTTTCTTTTTTAGTTCAAAAAATTTTTTTTTGAGAGGGAGAGCATACATGTGAGAAGGGGAGGGGCAGAGGGTGAGAGAGAGAATCCCAAGAGAGAGAGAGAGAATCCCACGCAGGCTCCACACTCTCAGCACAGAGCCCGACATGGGGCTTGATCCCAAGACCCTGGGATCACGACCTGAGCCAAAATAAAGAGACAGGCGCTCAACCGACTGAGCCACCCAGGTGCCCCATCATGGTAATACTTTTTAAAATGTCTCCCTGTCCTCCATATCCAATCCATTTCCAAAGTACCCTTACCTTCCCTAGTCGAGGCCTCATTCTCTGGACTGTTGGAGTGGTAACGTAATTCTTATTTTTTTAATTTATTATTTTGTTTAATGTTTGTTTATTTTTGAGAGAAACGGAGCATGAGCGGGGGAGAGGCAGAGAGAGAGGGACACACAGAATCTGAAACAGGCTCCAGGCTCTGAGCTGTCAGCACAGAGACCAACGCAGGGCTTGAACTCATGAACCATGAGATCATGACCTGAGCCAAAGTCGGATGCCCACCAGACTGAGCCACCCAGGCAACCTGAATTGTAATGTAATTCTGACTCTTCTGTCAAACTTGTCTCCTGCAGCTGCCAGGAACAGGAAGCATCATGTCAGTCCCCAGATCCTAAAACTTAATAAGTCCTCAGTACCTACAGGACAAGTCCAATGCTTTAACCTTGAAATCAAGACTCTCCATCATCTGGCCACAACTTTCCTTTCTAAATTCATTTGTCTCCATTCTCCTTTATATGGTTCACTTGTAGTTTTCTACACTTGTCCTTTGCTATTCTGGGCTTTTCCATGTACTGCCCTGTCTTCTAAAATGCCTCCCTCTCCATTTCTCTATGTCCTTATTTTACCCATCTTTTAAGACTCTGATTTAATACAGCCTCCACAAAACCTTCCATGATCTTCCAGCTTGAATAATAAAAAAATAACATTTATGTAATGCTTACTATGAATCAGGCACTTTTCCACATGCTTTACACGTACTGTCTTAATTCTTGTGACAATTTAATTTTCCTAACCTACGCAGTAAACATGACTATAATTTGCGTCTCCCAAGTGAGAAAACTGAGGCACAGAAAGGTAAGGAAACTTGTCCAAGGTCACACAGCTAGGAAATTGTGGAGTCAGGATGGGAACCCAGGTCGCCTGTCTCTAGAGCCCATTTTCTCAACCACTGGTCGTATATGAAATGAGCTCTCCTGCTTCCATTCCTGTTGGCCCTCATGGCAGGCTATTCAAACATCTGTTAGGGTCTTTCTCACTTTCTACCTCATCATCAGTTAACAAGTCTTATCTTGCCTACTTACACGGTAAATTTCTTAGGAGCAGGACCAATGTCTGATCTAAAACAGTGCTTACTATATTTCTTGAGCCTGGTAAGTATTTGGTAATTTTTTTAATGGGTATAAAATCAACAGAATATTCTATAGCAATAAGAATGAATGATCTAGGGGCACCTGGGTGGCTCAGTCGGTTGAACATCTGACTGTTGATTTCGGCTCAGGTCATGATCTCACAGTTCGTGAGATTGAGGCCCATGTCAGGCTCTGTGCTGACAGTGTGGAGCCTGCTTGGGATTCTCTGTCTGCCCCTCCATTATGTGCATTCATGAGCACTCTCTTTCACTCTCTCTCAAAAAATAAGTGAGTAAACTTAAAAAAAAAAAAAATAAAGAATGAATGATCTAAAGCAAGATTGACAAACAATGGGTCCTTAGGCCAAATCTGGCCTGATCTTCTCTTTGTGTATGACCCAGAAAGTAAGAATGATTTTTACATTTTCAAATGGTTGAAAAAAAATCAAAAGAAGACTAATATTTTCATGACACATGCAACTTATATGAAAATAAAAGTCCGTTGGAACCCAGTCAGGTTATCTATGGGCTGCTTTTGTGCTACAGTGGGCTTATGGCCTGCAAAGCCTAAAATACTGACTCTCTGGCCATTCATAGAAAAATTTGCCAACCCCCGATCTAGAGCTACATGTAATAACATGAAAACAGCTTAGAAATAGCATAACAAAAAAAGGATAAGCAGTATGTTGCCATTTATATAAAGTTTAAAAATAAGCAAAACGTCATCAATTTTGTTGAGGGACACACATACACATGTAGGAGAATATAAAGACAACCGTGGAAACAGTAACAAATTCCAGGGAGTGGTGATCTCTAGGGGCCTGGGGCTGGGAAAGCCATCAGGGAGAGTAAGCAGGGAGTTTTGACTATTTGCTAGCTAGGTGGAGGGTATACAAGTGTTCATTGTGTTATTTTTTTTATCTCATATTAAAAACAATGTTTCACAGGAAATGAATAGATGAGGTTCAAGGACTTGAAATATATTTGGCTTTCACCTATAGCTAAGATCTTTGGTGAAATATAAATCCCAAGAGCCCTGTGGAGAAGGGTGTGGGTATTACTTAAAACATGGTAAGTTTTCGGGTCCCGCTTGTCTGAGCATTGGGCTTGGGATCAGTCTCCCCATCTCTGGGAGGAGGGAATGCACAGAGTGTATTCAGATCCTGATCTGCATCCCGGAGTCTCCTTTAAACATTCATTTGATGGAATTTTAGGGAGTACCCGTCTTATCAGTAGCCTAAGTTTACAAGGATAATTAGATAACGGCCTGAATCCAAGGAGCCCACAGTTTGGGAAGCTGGGATGTAAACAGCCAACAAGAGGACAGTGCTGAAAGTGCCTATTGCTTCATAACACATTACCACAAACTTAGTTTAAAACACCACCATTGATTAGCTCACAGTTCTGTGGGTCTGAAGCCTGGAGTGGAGTGGTGTGGCCGGGTTCTCTGCTCAGAGTACCGGATGGCTAAAGTCAAAGTGTTGGCCGGTTACCTTGTTATGTGGAGGCTTGACTAAGGAAGTGTGTTCCACAAGCTCCTTCAGCTCCTTGACAGAATTCCTTTCTCTATGGTTGTAGGACTGAGGTCCCCATTGCCTTGCTGGCTGTCAACTGGGGACTGTTTTCAGGTCCTTGCCACATGGCCCCCCTTCCGTCTCATCAACAGAGAATCTCTTTCACATTGAATCCTGCTCACTCTTTCAATCTCTCTGATTCTTCCAACAGTCAGAGAAAACTCTGAGCTTTTACAAAACTTGTCATTAGGTCAGGCCAGCCCAGGTAGCCTCCCTACTCGAGGGCAACCGTGCCACATTACATAAACCTAACCTCAGGAGTAAAATTTATCAGATGCACTGTCTCTGATTATGCAGGATGCATGGACCAGGGGCTGGGAGTCTTGGGGGGCCATCTTAGAATTCTGCGTGTTCCATCCAGGGAGAAACGTTCTCTTAAACAGTCTCTGTGAACTCCGCTGACGGTTTGTTCTGTAACTCCATGGCATGATATGTGGTGGTCTTGCCGTCATTAGGGTACATTTCGAAATTCCTTTTCTAGGCTGAAAGTTTCTTGGGATTAGGAACCTTATTCACACCTGTAGCTCCAATGTCCCAGACAAGACTTCTTAGGAGGGAGCTCTCCCTGCATGTTTGCCAAGAAAATAAAAAAAAAAAAAAGGGCATCTATCATCTCTTGGATTCCTGCTTCTCTTTATCTCCAGGTCAAAACTTCTCTGACACTTTCCAGGAAGAGTTTATTGCTGCCTCCTCTGTGCTGGCACTTGCTGAATATCTCTGTATGAAGTATATCACATTGTGGTACCTTAGGGGAACACTTCCCTTTTATTCCACTCAGTGCCCCAGGGCACAGCGCATCACAGGTTTCATTGTTTCAAGTTGGAATTTCTAAAAAGGAGATGTAAGGAGTTTTCAAACCAAGAGGCAGATGGACAGTGGGTTTGGGCTGTGAGGACACCCTTGGAAAGGGTCTCACAGGGGCAGAAGGCCAAAAGTGCAGCGGTAACAGAGAGGGAAGAAAATCGGCAAAAAAAAAAAAAAATTTTTTTTTTTTTTAAGAAGGAATGCTAGCAAACCCCAAGCCTGCTGTTTTATATATTACATTAAGGAATGAACCTGGCAGAGCCCTCCATAAGGGACCGCAGGAAAGAATGCTTGTTTCAGGACTGACAATCAAGGGAACAGTTGTCTACTTTCACAGTCTGACATTTTATTTTCACTGTTGGGGGGACAGCGGCCCCAAGGGAGAGTTGGTGAAGGAAAGGGAAGAGATGGCTTCTGGTGCTTAAAGAAAGTGGGGGTGGGCTGGGGTGGGGGGCACTGAGATGCGTCAGACTCTTCGTCTCCTTCTTGATGTGGATGTTTTCCCTTTCACACCTTCTTTTGGTTGTTGGCCCTTTGTGACTCCTTTTCGGCTTCGAGGCCGCCTAGATCATTAAATGGGCACTTTACACAGATTTCATCTGCATACTAAGTTTAGCATCAGAAGAATGGTTGGAAATTTTCTGATCAGACTCACCAGGAGCCCTGAACGTCCTGGAAGCGATTACGAGGACCGGATGACAGAGCGAGCTGTGGGGGCTGTTGGCGAGCTCCATGCCTCACCTAAGTCTAGGGCAATGATGCCGGCTGGATAGCCAATGGTGACAGAACTCCGGGTCCCCTTAAATGCCGGTCAAAGCGCAGGTTTGTTTAACCTCTCCCTCTGACCGCTTTGCTCACGGCCTGTGCGTGTGCCCGGGAGCTGCCCATCCGGTCTGTCACTGAGTGCCCCTGTGCAAGACCCTTGGGAGAGACACCCACATGGCATGGCATTCCCCTCACAGAGCTTACGGTTCACAAGGAAAGGTATTATTACAGTACAAGGCAGGAAGGGCTCAGTGCCAGGAGGGAAATGCAGTCAAAATGTTGCAGTGTTTGGAAGAGATTCAGGGAGGCTTTGTAGATTTATAGACTTGCAGATTTATAGAGGAGGTGCTATTCTAGGTGGACCTTGAATGATGGGTAGGAAAGTGAGAGGCAGAGGAGAGAATATTGGGGAAGGGGGCTTTGTCTGGAAATGCAGAGTGAGATAGGGACAGAAAACTGAGGGAGCATTTAAGAAATGGCAGGTAGCTTTGTGTGGCTGGAGCAGAGGTTTACGTAGGAGCAACATGGGTCAGTGAGCTGGACAGAGAGAAGGAGGCTTTGTTCTGGAGAGTCTCAACTGTCAGTTAAGAATCCTGAGAGTGGGTAGGGTGGGGTGAGCAGAGGACGTGCAGGGGGGAGTGGGGCAGTTGGTGGGGGATGCGGAAGTACTGTTGTTGATTGGCTTGTCGGGCTCTTGCTGCTTCCCTTGCCTGGAATGCCTCTGCTCAGCCTCTTCCCTGACAATCTGTGCACCCTGGGCCCATCACAAATGCCTTCTCCTCCAGGAAGCCAAGCTGGCTCTGATCTCTCCCAACCCTGAGCTCCCTACAGCTCACCATCTGACCCTTGCCAATGGCATTTATCGTAGCCCACCCTGCCAGACAGCAAGTTTAATCTTTGTCTTTTCTGAATCCTGCACACATTAGATGCTTGGTAAACATTTTCAAGACGAACAGAATTTACTTCCTGCTGAATACGCTGCCTGTAGCTTGGGAAAGCCGGGCCATGGTGCTCCATTAACCTGACCAGCGTTTCTGTAAACGTGGCAGACAGACCATAGATTAGAATGCCTGCCCCTCAGGTCATGCCAGACCCGAGATGAGATGGCACCTTGGAATTCATCTAGTCTTCATTTTACTAGTGAGGCCCAGAGAAGGGCATTCACTCACTCAAGGTCACACAGTGAGTTAATGATCTGAAATAATGTGTTTGGTATGTGAGTGTTTTATTGCAGTGCCTAACACACAACACACACCTAATAATCCCGGATACTCCCCAGCCTCTTGAAGTGTAATTAAACACGAAACTACTTGTAATTTTTTCCACTTTATGGGAACTTTATGCATCTGCCTCTGCACATGCCTGGAACTTCTTCTGACTCCTCCTCCTGCCTCACCAGGTTAACTCCTGCTCATCAGTTAAGCCACAGTTTCCCTGATCCCTTGTCTTCCACCCTCACCCAGGACAGGTTAAGTGTCCCTCCTTGTGCTCCCCTTGTGGCCTGGGCACATCCTTTCCTCGTTATACTTACCACCTCGTGTGCACATCTGCTTCTGTGCCTGTCTTCCCTGATGATAAGCTCCAGAAGGTTGGAACTGACTCTGCATTCTTCATTTCATGCCCAGCCCCTCACCATACCTGGAACACAGGAATTCTCAGTAGACATTTATGGAATGATGTGTGCAGTGGGGTCCTCACAGGCCCAGGCCGTAGACCAGCCTCCTTACTGCCTCCTCTGTAACTCACAGGGCCCCAACCAGACTGGCCGCTCAGATTCTGGTGGTCTCAGGGCTTTGCAGAGGAGTGCTGAACCCAAATCTCACTGTTTAGTAAGACACTTCTTCTCTTTTCCCTTCCGTAAAATACCAAATAAAAATGGTTCCAGGAAGTTACGTGGCTGAGAAATTCCAGGCTCTGTCTGAGCTCCTAGATAAAGGCTGTTACTGTTAGGAAGTTGGTCATTAATCCAACCTGTCTTTTCTCTGTGCTGTGATTCCACAGCCTTCTAGAGGTACTGGTTCTTTCTGTCCTCAGTTGCTCTTAAGCCTGTTACTAGCTGGTTACAACTAGAAAAAACAAAAACAAAAAACTTGCCCACGGTAGACATAAAAATGAGCTAAAGGTATCAGTTGGCCACAAGCTCACTTTGTGCTCTGGGCTTGTGACTTTAAGTTAATGTGCTTTCACAGTACCTTACCAGATGGCTGGTATCCTCATCTATAAGACAGGAAAAATAGCACTCACCTTGTCACATCATTGCAGGAGTGCAAGAAAATAAACTAGGGAGAGGTTCCTGGCACACAGTAATGGTTAAAGAAATGTTACATCTAAATCAGAGGGTGGAATCCTCTTACCTTGTTCTGCTGTAACCAGACTTCATCCAGGCTTCTAAGTTTTGTCCTAGGCATCACATTTAAAAAAAATTTTTTTTTTAATGTTTATTCATTCTTGAGAGACAGAACATGAGGAGCAGAGAGAGAGGGGACACAGAACCTGAAGCAGGCTCCAGGCTCTGAGCTGTCAGCACAGAGCCCCATGCAGGGGTGGAACCACATACTGTGAGATCATGACCTGAGCTGAAGTCAGATGCTTAACCGACTGAACTACCCAGGTGCCCCATAGACATCACATTTTAAAACAGTGATGTTGACATTGTCACCCAGAAGCAAATGACCGCTATGATAAGAATCTGGAAATCAGACTTTACAAGAAACAGCTGGAGGAGCTGGAAATATTTGGCCTGGAGAAGAAATAACTAGGAAAAAAATGGCATGGGCAGGCCTTAGAGAGGTCATCAAGTAACTGAAGGACTCACATCCAGGAAAGGATTAAGCCTCAGTTCGGTTCCATGAATATCTGTAGTATTTACCATCACATGTCAAGAGCAGAGAATGCAAAGCAAAGTAAAATACAGTCCCCGCCCCTGCAGGACCAGAACGGTGTGAAAGGGGTGTGTATGCCGTGCTGGGGGAAAGCGAAGAAGAATAATGCTGCAGAGAGCCTGGAAGGCCTCACCAGGGAGGGGACAGCTGAGTGGAGCTTTAGGCAGAGGAAGAAGGGAAGGGCAGGCAGGCAGCGAGCACGACATGTGCAGGCAGAAAGGCATCCTCAAGGAAAACCTCGGATGTGCTGGCAGAGTGGAGGGAAGCGAGCCTGCAAAGTCCAGCTGGAGCCAGATCGTCAAGGGCCTTGGATGTTAAGCTAAAGAGCTCGGACGATTTACCTCGAGTGGGTATTGAAGAGCCATCAAAGGCATTTAAGCAGGGTTTTTTTTTTTTTTATTATGAAAGGATGTTGTAGTGTGGCGTGCTGAAAGGCTTTACGGAAGAGAGACAGAAGGCAGGGGAGACGGGACATTCCAAAGAGTTACATATGGGCTTGGCTCTTCCACTTACTGTGGATGAACTTGAGCACATTATTTAAACTCACTGAGTGTTTTTTTTTTTTCCCATTCATATATTGGGATGACCACATCTACTTTACAGAGACGTTTTAAGAACTAAATGAGGTGATATATTTAAGCCCCCCATACATGTGCCTGGTACCCAAACAGTGCTCAGTAAGTAAGCACCCTCTCCTTCCTTCTCTTTCTCTTCTGGGCAGAGTAGACAGAGAAACAGAGTTCTCGCTGAAACATGGAGTCCTGGCCACACAACAGGATAAATTTCCTTGGGAGCACTGAACATCCTACAGGAAGTGCTCAAGAAGGCTATTTCTCTAGTGGAAGGGGAGACAATAAGATAAACCACTAAAATCCCTTTCTACTTTAAGATTCTATCACCTTCAGGACCTAAGTACTAAGGATATGGTCAAGAGCCTGAGGTATGATAAAACCTTTTTAGTATCGACCTTGTTAAAAACAGCCAATTGGACCCAAAGGAAATGAAACCTTTTCAAAACATACTGAAATACACAAGTTGAAAAGACCCACCCTAAACTTTTAACAGCCCCTCTGGAGTAGGTAACCATCGTGCAGGAGAAAGAGCTCTGGGCTTAATGATGAGAGGCCTACATTCCAGTGTCAGAAATTAAGGATTTTGCTGTATGGTCTGAGGCAGTTTCATTCCCCATGTCTTGGCCCGGGTTTCTCCATCAGGAAGATGTGGAGGTCGAACTTCGGTGGGGTCTTCCATAGCTAACATTCTACAATTCTGGGGGTGTAAGAGATTAAGGTCATGCAATTATGGATGTAAAAGGTTAGAAGGTTCTAAGCATTCCCACAGCAACTCGATCACACACAGGTTCTAATACGTCTCAATTTAATGGCATCACAGTCCGTAAAATATATTTTAAAATTGTATCGCAGGCACTGGGAATGAGCCTCATTTGACATTCTTCTTAGAATCAGAACTTTAGAATTCAGTGCATTTCAATTCTCAGCGTTAAGTTAGCTGCAAATTGGATTATCTCGTATTTCTGGTTGAGAGAGAAGGCACTTTCCCCAGTATGGCAAAGAAATAAAAATGTCAGTCATCTGTCGCAGAAGGAAGATGCTGTCTTACCTCTCTGTTAACTTCAGGGTCTAGAGGCTGCCTAATCTGGAAGCAGACAAAACCAAGACTGGGTATTAGGACAGCCTGCTTCTGTGCTTGCTATGCCTTTTGCCTGGAATGTCCTCCTGGCCATTCCTGTTCATCCTGTTTGAAGCCTCTTCCTCCTTTTTTTTTTTTTTTTTTTTAAGTTTATTTATTTATTCTGAGAGAGAGAGAAAGCATGCACGACTTGGGAGGGGCAGAGAGAGAGAGAGGGAGAGGGAGAATCCCATGCGAGCTGTGTGCTGACAGCACAGAGCCCCACACAGGCTCAATCTCACCAACTGTGAGACCATGACCTGAGCCGGAATCAAG
Organism: Panthera leo; assembly: GCF_018350215.1. NCBI lineage: Eukaryota > Metazoa > Chordata > Mammalia > Carnivora > Felidae > Panthera > Panthera leo. The sequence continues at coordinate 31,863,433 of NC_056686.1, forward strand.
AGTGGGAAGCTTAAGCCAGTGAGCCACCCAGGTGCCCCTCCCTCCTGTTCTGCACAGTAGAATGAGTCACTCAATTCACTCTGCTCTCCCAGCACTTCCTATCAGCGTTCATCATAGCCGATGAGAAGCATTGCCGTGTAGCTAGTGATTCCCTGTGGATGGGTCAGGGGCACTGCACCGGCCATGTGCCAGGCACATATATCCTTTCATGTAATCCACACAGCACTGCTTAGGAAGTATACATTGTTATCCCCTGTTTAACTGTGGAAACTAAGGTCAGAGAAGTTAAATTACTTGCTCCAGGTCATAGAACTGAGATGAATCAAACTTTTTTGATTCTAAAGCCCATGTGCTTTAGATTTTCCATACCCTCTTCTTGTCTTATTTGTCTCTGTAACCTGAACTCTTACAATAGGCTAGCCTTTGGTATACATCAAGTACGACTGTTGAATTCTGCCCAATTCTGTTCAATCAATCGGTAAAGCTTTCCCCATCAGAGCACAGGGCTAAGAGAACTACGGAGGAAAATGTAATTGGGTGGGGATCTAGCTAGCCTTTTCTTGACTTGCAGTGAGCTTCTGGAGACATCTACTTTGAAATAAATACTCTCATTAGCCTTGGTGGTGTTTCAGCAGGACAGGCTGTGGTGGTCTCTTGACAAGGCCAGCTGGCAGGATAGATTCGTTTAACCACATTTGTTTCACATCTTTCTAATCACCCTTCTCTACGATCCTAGTTTCACAGGAGAAAATAGAACTCAAAACAACTTTCATACCTATGCAAAGGGGTGCACAGGAGCCTGAACAAAATCCTAAGAGAGCAGATTGGAGGGAGTGGTTAATTCTGCCTACAAGAATTGAGGAGGGTTTCACAGAGAAGGTGGCATTTGAGCTGGGACTTTAGGTTTACTTATTCATTGTTTGTTTGTTTGTTTTCTAGGCATAGAAAGGGAAAGGCATTCTGGGTAGAAAAGCTGCAAATAGTTCTGTGATGGAACATACCAGGGGGGATAGTAAAAGGTGAGATGAGAAAGCTTTGTGGGGCCAGGTAGTCCAAAGATCTTGAATGTCATGCTAAGAATTTGGATTTATTCTGTGGGTGTTCCATGACATTCCAATGTCCACTGAGCTACATCTTCAAAGCATCATAAATTTTTGTCTGTTGGCCCCAAAGTCCTGACAATAAGCAGGGAGAGAAGCAGTATAGTGGACATTGGAAGTCGGGGAGTCTAGATTCCAGTCTGATTCTGCTGTGTACTTATTAGTGACTCAGTCTCTCTGGGCTTCCATTCTCTCCTTTGGAAAGTGAAATGGTTAGAAGGTTTCTCAGACTTCTACTGTCTGCCAGCTTTACAAGGAAGATCCTTCATAAGGTTCATCTGAATTCCTGTGGCGGAGGGACCTGCTGGCATTCACGGCTTTGTGTAATTCCCCCCGCCTGAGTGTGGGCAGGGTCTGGGACTTGCTTCTAACTGATAGAATATAGCAAAGGTGATGGAATGGATGGAATATACATTATTACAAGTGGCTACACGGTTACATGACTTAAAAACTGTAGCACCCATCTCACTGGAGTCTCTCTCTTCTAAGTCCCCGGCTGGCTTTGAAGAAACAAGCCGCCGTCTTGTGGGATGCCTGTGTTGGGAGGCCCACGTGGCAAGGAACTGCAGACTGCAGGCAAGTCCAGTTGCTGAGGGCAGCCTTTGACTGATAGCAAGAAGGTGAAGCTCTCGGTGTTACAGCTGCAGGGAACTGAATTCTGTTAGTGAATGAGTGAGTGAGGAAACAGGTCCTTCCCCAGTTGAGCCTCAGATGAAATGGCAGCCCTGGATAACTCCTTGACTGCAGATTTGTGAGACCCTAGGTAGAGGGCTCAACTAAGCTACAGTCGGATTCCTGCTCTATAGGATCTGTGACATCGTAAATATGTATTGTTTTAAGCCCCTAAATTTGTGATAATTTATTATGCAGTGGTCGATACAGTTTCCCACCCTAGTACTCGAAACTCCTGACCTCAAGCCCTGTGCTCTGTTTATAATTCCATGTCACCTCTCTATGAATAATTGCATACCAGTATCGATGTGCATCTGTGTGCGAGAGGCTTTATCTGTCTATATCAATCTGTAGGTCATACCTTCATATTCAGTCACAGACCTGTGGGAAATACTTATTATGTGTGGGACACAGACAGATGGGTGAGCCCAGGGCTCGCTCCGAGGTGCTCACAGGCTGGTGAAGGAGACAGTCCCAAGCGCACCTGCAAAGGTGAGGGAGCTAAGGAAATAAATGTGTATCTAGCATTATTTAAACGAGTCCGTTTTCCCAGTGTTATTTCCTTTGAGTCTTATAAACCTCTAGGAAAGATGCTGTACATCAGAGAGGTGAAGGGACTTGCCTTAGATGACACATCTCGTGGAGACCATATCCAGGACCGTAACTCAATTCTTCTGCTTCAAATCGTTGGGATGATTAACAATTAGCTGTACATTTTCTATGTATTAATAGATTCTACTGGCACTTCCCAGCAAACTTACGTGGAAGTCTCTGGGAGGTGACATGGCTGGAATTCTGCCTGATTCCAGTGTCAATGCACCCATGCGCTGTCTACATCGCCTCAGAGACAGGGGAGCCGGAAGAAGACCTGGGACTGTCTTCACGCGCCCTCAGCTAGCACATGGTGAGCATTCAAGTACAGAGGCTGAACTGCATATTTTTGTGGGCGTAAACTCTGCCCTCTGTGTCTGAGGCATCATGTGATACGGCAGTGGGGATGTGGAGCTGTGGTACTCAAACTCAGGAGCCAGTAAGTCACCTGAGGAGACCTGTTGAAATGCAGATTCTGGAGCCCTGCCTCCAGAGCGCCTGATTCAGTGGTGCCCAGGAAGCATTTTCATCAAGACCCTCAGATCGTTCTGACACAAATAAATCACAAAGCATATGGATGTTAGTGATAAAATCACAGCCATGCAAGGCTGAGGTTCAGTTCGCCTGCAGTCTGATGGGAGCTGTTCCCAAACAGATCCCCACTCATGTTTACGATTCCTTTTCCTTATAGAAAGGAGGAAGCCGGTGGTGTGCTAGTAAATGTCTTAACTGGCTCTCTTCAGAAGGAATAAAAACAAACAAACAAAAACCCTGATTTATAGCATTTTCCAATATCCATGGTGTAAATACTCATAGCATCGATGATGTCAAGCTACCAAAGGGATATCACTGAAAACTGAGTTGGGAGGGGACATGTGGCATTGTCCCTATGGCAACCGCCAGAGGAAGCCCAGGTAGGGGAGGGGACTTACTTCCCTGGGCCTCAGTTTCCCCACGAATAAAATGAGAATGCACTAAGGGCTTGTGATCTCTAATGGATTATGCTTTACTTAGAGTAATTATTAGGCCTGACTGTGGGGTCTCTGGGTTGAGAAAAGTCAGATGTAGGGGGCCTGGTTGCCAGGGCACGCAGAGACGGGGACAGAGTGGGCCCAGCTTTTTCTTTTCTTTTCTTTTTTTTTAACGTTTATTTATTTTTGAGACAGAGAGAGACAGAGCATGAACAGGGGAGGATCAGAGAGAGAGGGAGACACAGAATCTGAAACAGGCTCCAGGCTCTGAGCGGTCAGCACAGAGCCCGATGCGGGGCTCGAACTCACAGACCGTGAGATCATGACCTGAGCCGAAGTCGGACGCTTAACCGACCGAGCCACCCAGGCGCCCCTGCTCATCCCTTTTTCTTTGGGAGGGTAGAGGAGCTCACTGGCTGGGTGTAAGGAGCATGGGCTTCAAATCCTGGCCAAACATTTACCGAGCTTCTGCAAGCCTCAGTTTCCCGATCTGTAAACTGCAGGGAACAATACTGTACTTCCCCCCCACACAGAATGGTTGTAAGGACTAAATGAGATGAAGTCTGGCACATGGTAAAATTTCCATAAATATTGACTCCCATATCTCCATTCCTTGCCTATGATGGTTATTTTCCAAATTTTACCAGAGCCTTGTGAGACCAAATGGCCAATTTCACTTATAAACAGAGTAGTAAGTCACCCATACTGTATGATTTGAGGGAAAGATCCTTCAGACAAAAAGTTAATATATATTTAATGTATATGCATATGCATATACAGATACATACATGGTGCGTGTGTGTGTGTGTGTGTGTGTGTGTGTGTTCCTCCGCTGTTCTATCATGGGGGCTGAACTCCCATTATTTAAATCTTTGTTAATGCCCCATAGCAAAAGACCACTAGGAGCACATCTGTAGTCAAGCAAAGTTGGATTTGTATTACTTGCTGCTTGAAGGACATAGAGCCCCTTGTGGCAGCTTGGGGTGGGTCAGAGGGTACTGACAGGGGCTGGTTGCAAGCAGGAGTTTGGCTCTCCCCAAGTGCTGTCGGAAGGCAGAGGCAACCCAGTGATCAGGTATCTTTTTATCTAAGACAGGGAAGAATGGAGAACTAAGTCTATAATTGGTAAAGAAGCCGCCTCATCACTCGTGTTCCCGAGAGAGGAGGATGTTGGTCATTTTTACGATTTTGTCTGTATTCAGGCGTGATTGTGGAGTGGTATATCTTTGTCTTGCCGTGTCACGGTTACTGCGACCTTGTCTCGTGTTGACGTCCATGTTCGCTCGGAGAATGCCATGGCCTAGCTGTGAGTGCCAGGCCAGCTGGCCACTGACAGGGCTGCTATTTTACGTCCCATCTTATTTATTCACAAGACAGTGACTGATGCCTTTTATGCATGATCACACGTATCATCTCATCTAAACCTCACCGCATCATCCTGTGAGGGATAATTATCTATCTCCGTTTTATGGATGAGGAAACAGACTCTGAAAGATGAATGACTTTCTAAATTCATCCAGAAAAAAAAAAAAAAAAAAAAAAAGATAGTCTCCAGGGACTTGAATTCAGAACCATCTTCTCCGAGTCCGAGGCTCATCCAATCAAGCCGCTCCACAAGGAGCCAGGCTCTGACATGGCTGAGGATCACCCTAGTCCTCTTTTGCTACCTGAAAGAGATCGCTGTTCCTGGCAGGACTGCTGGGCTCTCCGGGTCCCCCGCCGAGGAGGTGACAGCGCAGAGGGGGTGCTGGGCCGGCCAGCGAGGCGCACAACTGGCTGTCAGTTGCACAGCGGTTTGGCATAACTGAGAAGGCAGGCGCTTGGGCTGTTTGTTCTAGACCTGCCAGTAACTCCCCATGTGACCTGGAATCAGTCATCTCCTGACTTTGGGCCTCAACCTCTCTAATGATCTAAGAGCCCCTGAACTCAGGAAATCTGTGAATAAACAGTGAGTGAATGTGTGAAATGAATGAATGAATGAATGAATGAATGAATGGGAGGCTGACCAGAAATTGATTTTCTACAGTCAGTATTTTGTTTTGTTCCGTCTTTCTCCTCTTTCTGGTTTGTATGGTTCCAACCTCTGCTCCCATCCCAGGCCTCCCTCCTCCGTGTCCGGGGCTCCCACGTACTCTCCCAGCCCAGTGGCCCAGCAGTGGCTGCTGACGCGGTGGCGTCTCCTGGCAGCCCCTCAGTCTCAGTGACCTCAGCCCTCATTTCCAGCTGCTCCAGCCAGTCCGCAGCCACCCCCAAATACTGCTTCCTGCAAACCCCCTCCAGGTCTGCTCACCCTCAGACCCTGAGAAGGGGCTGTGTCCTGCCTTAGAAATGACCAGATCCACCCCCCTCAGGCCCAGAGAGGGGGCAGTGTTTACACATGGTCACATAGCAACTGAGCCCATCACAAACAGAACCCAGGCATCCCGGGACGCCTGGGAGGCTCCGTCGGCTAAGCGTCCGACTTCGGCTCAGGTCATGATCTCACGGTCTGCGAGTTCGAGCCCCGCGTCGGGCTCTGTGCTGACAGCTCAGAGCCTGGAGCCTGCTTCGGATTCTGTGTCCCCCTTTCTCTCTGCCCCTCCCCCAACTCATACTCTTTCTCTCTCTCTCAAAAATAAATTCACAACAAAAAAAATTAAAAAGAAAAAAAGAACCCAAGCATCCTGATTCCTAGTCCTACATCCTTATCTCCTGGAAAAGGTCTGTTTTCATTTGAAGGCTGCCAGTTGTAGTCCATTCAGTATGTTGATTCCACACATGTTTGTTGACCAGTCTCCTGTGCTGGATTCTGGAGACAAGGAGAAGAATAAAACACTGTCTGTGCCTCTAGGGAATTCTAGTCAAGTGAGGAGACAAATAAATAGCTAATCATGCTATGAGTGCTCTGGAAACTAGGTAGACAGAATGCTGCAGGAAGATGGGGAGGGAGCAAGGGACTGCTAGGGATGGAGAGAAGGTCATGACATTTGCACTGGATCTTGAAGAATGGGTAGGAGTTTCCCAGGCAGAGAGCCGATGTGGGGCAGAAGAGCATTGCAGTCAGGGGTGGCTACTTAACCCATAGGAAGTCATGGAGCCATTGAAAAGCATGGCAGGAGTCCCCAAGTACGCAGTGGTGATGCAGAAAAAAATGGTCCTAGAATAAGAAAAAACTTAGGTTCTGATTTCAGTCCTGCCATGGAGTTGCCGGATGCCTTTAAAGCCAATTGCTTAGTCTCCCTGTGCCTCAATTACCTCCCCGTCTCTCCAGGAAGAGGCCCAAAGGCCGTATAGTCGTAAAGCTGCTCTGTCCAATATGGTAACCACTAGCCACAAGGCACTATTTCAATTTAAATTCATTAAAATTAAATAAAATTTAAAATTCAGTTCCTCCATTGCACTAGCCACATTTCAAGCCCTTCAAAGGCACCTGTAGCTAGTGGTCACTGTATTGGACAGCACAGATATTGAATACTTCCATCATCCCAGAAAGTTGTATTGGGCAGTGCTGCTCCAGAGGCCTCTGGGTTCGGAGAAGGGAAGGGAATTTTTCCTGTCACAGAGCAAACTCTCCAGCCTCCTCACCTGCCCGTTCAGGAGGAGATCCCAAAGAATGGGATAGAGAGGACATGCCATTCCACTGCCAGCCTGGCTCCTGTCACACGATGACCTGGCTGAGAGGGCAAGGGTTCTTTGCCCCTCAGTCAATGTACACTATTTTCTGGTTTACCTGTGGGAAAACCTATCACAGTACCTGGCCCATAAAAGGGGACTTCATAAATGTTCAACTAGACCACCCCCCAGTTTCCTTCTGGGGAAGCTGAAGCCCAGAGCGGCTTTGTTTAGGACTCAGATCTCCAGGTTTCAAGCTATCTTGAACGATGGGATTTAGGGCACATCGACTGTCCAAGGGCCTCATTTTGTCCTAAGCACCTAGGTTTTGTTTAAGTTGTAATCCAAGTGATCTTAGGAGGAAACTGTCAGATGTGTGACCTCTAGTGTTGCCTTATCTGGGGCCACATGTGTGAATGTGGGCTGGGGCTAGCAGGAACTGAACAGTGGAAAACCCTGTTTGCAACGCGCAAGACTTTCATGTGATCTGGTTCCACGGTTTAATAGAAAGAATTCAGTAGCAGGTAGGATCAATTTTTTTTTTTTTAAAGAATAGGAATTTCCTGCCTACTCTGTACCAAGCAGTGTTTGAGAGGGTCTAATAGATGACAGCCTGTGAGGCAGGGGGTGAGCAGGCTTGTTATCGTCACTCTGCACACAAGGGGATGGAGACAGGAATACGGACTTGCCCAAGACCCCACAACTATTGAGTGGTGGAGCTGGGTCTCATACAGGCAGTGGCCTCAATGTCCAGAATGTTAACCAGCCCTCTCAACCTGCCAGTGCTGAATATCAGGACTTGAGGGAGGCTACTGGACCATCCAGTCCAATCCATTTCTTTATTTTATTTTATTTTTTAAATACAATTTATTGTCATTTGGCTAACATACAGTGTATACAGTGTGCTCTTGGTTTGGGGGGTAGATTCCTGTGATTCATCGCTTATGTACAATGATCATGGGGATGCTGAAGACCACAGAGGGGCATTGATCTGCCCACGGCTACTTAGAAAGCTTTTTACGACAGACTTTGAACCTGTGGGACTCCTGACTCCTGTTCGATGTTCTCTTTGCTTTACTACTTTAAAAGAGACAATGGGGATGCCTGGGTGCCTCAGTCAGTCAAGTGTCTAACTCCCCCGCTTTTGCTCACTCTCTCTTTCTCGCTCTCAAAAATAAACATAAAAAAAATAAAGGAGTGAATAATTAAAATGACCCCTGAGCATCTTCTGGTTGCCCAACTTGTGCTGGATACGTTTGTGGAAAAAAACGACCTAACAGAGAGATGCCTGGGAATCAAATCTTACCTCAGCTGCTTACCCAGGGACCTTGAGCAAGTCAATTTACATCTCAGCCTCAATTTCTCCAGATAAGGAACAAAGATATAAGCACCTTAAGGATTAAAGTAGAATGCTTAGCACAAAGTAATTGCTCAAGAAACAGGAATAGATTCTGAAGACACAGGTCCTGCCCTTCACAATCTGGATATGGAAGCAAGACTAACATGCAAGGAGGGTTGGGGGACAGCAGAGAGTAGGCTTGTTTGTCAGGCCAGACAATGTATTTTAGGACAATTAACCGGCTGTTGACTCTGTCTGGGCAAAGGAGTCTTTAACCTTGAGCTAAGGCACAATGAAGAGATGCTATGGAAAAGGCTGGCCTGCAGGAACCAGACTCGACACTAGGTGGCACTGGCGGCCCACTTGGGAACTGGGAGAACCCAGCAGGTAGCAGAGAACCCGGTGACCCGGTTTCCTTCTGGTGGCTGCTAGGACATTGGCCAACAGAGAGAGGGACAATGCATGCTGTGCTGAGGGGCAGGGTGCTGTGCCCCAGGAAAGAAGGATAAACAGGAACTTCTCACTCATTAACAGCCACTCTGCCACGTATTCTCTCAGTTTTACGCATAAGGCACTGTGACTCAGAGAAATTAAATAATTTCCCCAAGAGATACTATTAAGAAGTGGATCCCAGATGTGAATCCAGCCCCACTGATTGCAAAGCCCGTCCTCTTTCTAGGAAAATATGTTGCTACCAGCCAGTGGCATCCCACTTTATTGGCAGGCTAAACAGGATGTTGGGGGAGGTAACACCAGAAAATAGAAAACAGAATTAAAACTGCTTCCTCCCCTGTGACCTTTCTGCATAAATTCCCCATCCTTTTTCACCTGGTCTTCTGCAATAGCTTCCTGATCTATTTCCTTGCTTCTGTTCTTACACCCTTACAGCCTGTTCTCCAAGTGATTTTATTAAAACAAAGCCACATCACATTATTCCCCTGTTCAAAACCCTCCAATGGCTTCTTATGCCAATTAGAACATATTTATCACCGGGCCTACAAGCAGCAGTGTGCTGGTAAATACTTAACGATAGGTTCTCAGGGGTGGGGAGCCCTGATTTGTAGCATTTGCTAATGGTAGTGTGCATTCTCCCTCCAAGGCCAATTCCAAGCTTCCAACATGACATCGCTAAACAATAAGTGCTCCAGAGCCAGTCTGAGTTGGCTCCAGACACTGCTGTGCCAAGGCCCCATATGTAGGAACTGGCCCCAGACCACTCCTCAAGAAGAACTGCTTATCCCTCTCCCCCTGCCCACTCTGCCGGATCCCTGAACTTCTCGCTGTTTCTTGAATGTAGCAAGCACACTTCTACCTCAGGGCCTTTGCGCTTGTGCTTCTCTCGGTTTGGGATGCTCTTCCCCCATGTCTGTGAATAACTTGCTGGACCAGTTCTCTGCTCAAATGTTACTGAGAGGCCTTCCCCGAGCAACTTAACCTAATATATATGAACCCCCTCCCTCCATCACTTTTACTCCCTTACTCTGCTTTATGTTTCTCTATGGGCACTTTCACTAACTGATAATAAATGATAGACTTTTTTATACTTATCTGTCTAGGTCCTTATTGTATTCCCACCCCCTAGAAAAGACAGGGCTCAAAGAATGCACTCAATATATAGTTATTGAATTAATAAATGAATAACTGTCTTTCATCTATCTGGAAGGAGCCCCACATGAGGCCAGGGCTACGCCCCACTCAGGTTCAGTGACTGGGCGTGTGAAACCCCACCAACATCACGGGATGAGAATCTTGAGTCATCAGTGTGAAACCTGTGCTGGATAAGGCCCCTGAGGTCTAGGGAGAAACCATGAGGCAAGGTGGTTAAGTACAGAAAAATTAATCCCACTTAAGAAAACCCTACAGACGAAAATCCCAAAATACATGAGGGAAGCTGAAGCTGGTAATGCCAACAAAATCAGTAACTGGCAGAATGACTCCCCTACAGACAAAAGCAAAATAATATCATTATCTAAAAACGACTTCAAAATCAATGTTGAAGCTCTCCAAATAACATCCACCCATAAAAAGAGAAAAACAAATTATAAATTTAATACAGGCAGAAATGAAAACCATTTATAAACTCTGGAGATGAGAAATAAAGTCATCGAAATAAACTGAGGAGACAGAATATATCTGGATCGGACACGGTAGAAGATAGAATTAATTATTTGGAAGAGAGAATTAGGGATCTCACTCAGGATGCGACAAGAGATGAAGAGCAGTGGAGAAGTCGGAGAAGCTGTAAGGCATAGAGAGGTTGCAGATAGGGTTGATGGCTGCTCACATTCCCTTGGCTGATCCCAGCACTCACCTGAAGACAGCTCTGTACAGGACAACAGCTTCCTGCATGTCGACGTGAGGGCATGCTCTGGCTGCCGGAGCGTGCTCAATTTGTACAAGGGGCAGGCAGAGTACTGGGGGAGTTAGCCCCAGGAAAGACCCTCAAGCAATAGTTCATGGCTAAATGCTCCACCTTCCTTGCGCCTTGGTGGGACAATTACACATTCCGTTTCCCACAGTGGGATAGAGCCTCAGTCACCCCCAACAGGAACTGCTCCTGATCAAATCTTTTGTCTCTTCCCTGTCTCATTTCCCTACTTCTTCACTGTGCTCCCTGGCATCATTTCCCAAATAAACCACAGTGAAACCTTGCTTTGCGAGCACAATTCATTCCAGAAGCATACTTGTAATCCAAAGCACTTATATATCAAAGCAAATTTCCCCACAAGAAATAACAGAAACTCAGATGATTCGTTCCACAACCCAAAAATACTCATATAAAAATGATTACAGCACTGTAATATAATACAAAATAATAGAGAAAATACAAAAGCGGAGCGAAAAATAAACAAATTAACCTGCACTTACCTTGAAAACCTTCGTGGCTGGTGTGAAGGAGACACGAGAGAGGAGGGTTATTGTGTCGGACGACTTTCACTATCACTCACGGAATCACGGCTATCTATTGGCTCAACAGAATCTTTTTCTTTTTATGCAACTTTAACAAGGAACCTATCCAATGACACTTGCTTTTGCCTCCTTTTGAGGATTTTGTGGAAATGCCACATTGCATTGATGATCACCTACAATCCTGCAGTGAGAGAGAAAAAAAATCATCGACTCAGTTGTGATCATGTGACGTTTAGCATCACGTACTACTCGTATTGTAAGGCATCACTCATTTATCAAGTTAAAGTTTATTAGAAATGTTTGCTCTTCTTGAGGAACACCCACAGAACAAGTTACTCGCCATCCAAGGTTTTACTGTACTTGCATCCAGATCCTTGTCTCAGGATCTGTTTTTGGGAAACCCAAACTAAGACAGGAAAATAACCATGGCTTACACAAGATACAAGTCCATTTCTCTCTCATAGTGGTTCATCATTAGGAAGTTTAGAACAACCTTATAAAGTCATTGAGACCCAAGCTCCTTCTATCTCAATTCTTTCTTTCTTTCTTTCTTTCTTTCTTTCTTTCTTTCTTTCTTTCTTTCTTTCTTTTAGAATCCAGCATATTTTAAATGTTTATTTTTGAGTGAGACACAGTGCGAGCTGGGGAGGGGGAGAGAGAAAGAGGGAGACACAGAATCTGAAGCAGGCTCCAGGCTTTGAGCTGATAGCTCAGAGCCCAATGCAGGGCTCGAATTCATGAACCGTGAGAGCATGACTGGATCTGAAATCGGATGCTTAACTGGTTGAGCCGCCCAGGCATCTCAATTCTACTTTATGGTCTGAGATGGCTCCACCACTCCAGCCATCCTGTGCATTTTCCAGATAGCAGGAAGAAAGACAAGTCAAACAGCACATTCCTCTGCTTTAAAGACATTCCAAGGAAGTTCCATATGACTCTTGCTTGTGTCCACTGTGCAGAGCTCAGTTATTTATCTGTATGTAGGTAAAGGGAAGACAGAGAAGTATAGTCTTTATTCCCAGCAGCCACGTGCCTAATTAAAAGTCAGAGATTCTGTTTCTAAGGAAAAGGGGAAAATAGATACTGGGAAACAACTAGCATTTTATGCCCCAAGCAGTTAAGAAACGTGGAGTATAGGTTGACAGAATGCCATATAGGGGTTCCAGGAGAGCACATAGGGAGTGTAGAAGAAGCAAGATTAAAGAAATAAGGGCTGAGAATTTTCCAGAATTAAAGACAGACGTGAGAGCTCAAATTCAAAGTGCATACTCAATGCTGAACAGAGCAAATAAAAGTAAATTCACACCCAGATGCACTGTAGTGAAACTACAGCATATCAAGGATAAAGAGAAAACATAAAAGCTACTGCAAAGACACCCCGGCTTCCTGGGACCTCATCCAGAACCAGATTTTATGCTGATGCCTCAAGGCTCTCATCCTGTGATGCTGGTGGGGGTTTCACACATCCAGTCGCTGAACCTGAGTGGACTCCGGCCTCACTGGGGCTCCTTGAGCCCCCTACACCCCGAGGGAGTCAAATTCCTGGCTGTCCTCCCTGCTTCTGTACACACATCCCTAGCTTCCTTCCGTTTTATCGAGCCCTTTGCATGACTATTCCATTTCTGGTCCATGAAAATGTCTATCCTGGATTTGAGCAGGGCTTTTCCTGTCTCGAATTTATCTGGTGTGTGTGTGCGCGTGCGCGCCCGCGTGTGTTTTAAATCCTTGCTATGAGTTTAGTGCGTGGAGGTGGGATTCAGAACACAAACTTACAGGTACCATCTTGACCAGAAGTCTCTGGACGCTTCGGATCTCCCCAGGGTGGAGACACCCTGCCTGTTGTAAGACTGTTTCCAGCAACCAGGCATGCAGATATGGGAAAGGAAGGAATCTGCCCTTCTGGATGCTTCTGTTTCCTTCTCCAAGGAGATGCAGGCCCTGGAGGATCCAAAGAGCGCCCCCCCAACCCCGAATAAAGCGTCTTTGGGCCTCCTGGCCTCCCGGCCCCCTGGTTCATTGCTCCCTGACTCTCCCAAGTCACTCCATCACAGGGCTTCCTGCCAACACTCCACCTCAAAGGTCTTCACTGACGTGGGGCTTCAGGTGTTCATGGCCATATTTGAATTTCAACAAGGGACTCATAAAGATGTTTTCATCTTTAAAATGTACAGGAATGGAATTCAAATGGCGGGATGACAGGCGGTGTTTGGGGTCGATTGGCTGGGTCAGAGACATCACACCTGGCTGGCGGGGAGAGCTTTCTGACGACAGGAGCTGTCCAACAAGGCGTGGGCTGCTGTCACTGGAGGAACTCAAGCGGTGGACGGCTGACCTTGCACTGGATGGAGGGAGTCTTGAAGCAAGAGGGAGGGTTCTGGGAGCAGCAAGGGAAACAACTCCACAAAAGCATCTGTACATCGAAAAGCATCACTAAAATGTTCTTACTGTTCTGAAGCAAGCACACTCCCCACACTGATGCATTTCCAAAAGCATATCCTACGCTGCCACCCTGAAAATTGAGCGCGTAGTTCACCTTCTTGGGGTCTCACCTGTGAAGGAAAGGATTGGACTCAATCCCGGTGATTCTGAGAGTCTCCACCAGCAGATCTCAGAGTCCAGGCCATGAGAGGCCTCCCCCCTGCTTCCCAGAGCTCAGCCCCCTCAGTCTACCCCACCCATGTTCTCCCATCTGTGTGACCCATTCTGAAGAGGTGATCCCACCTGCCAGTGCTACTGTCCCCCCAAAACCTGTATGATCTTTCATGTGTCACAGTTACCATAGCGGTAAGATTTATCTTCATCTTTTACAATTAAAAAAAATTTTTTTTAATATTTATTTATTTTTGAGAGAGAGAGAGTGTGAGTGGAGGAGGGGCAGAGAGAGAGGGAGGCACAGAATAGGAAGCTGTCAGCACAGAGCCCAACACAGGGCTCCAACTCACTACTTCAAGATCATGACGTGAGCCAAAGTCAGATGCTCGATTGACTAAGCCACCCAGGTGCTGCCATCTTTTACACTTTAAAAATAGGAATGGCATTACTGGTTTGGTCTGTGTTTTAAAGCGATAGCATTTTTCTCCCATTGCTCTCACATTTGCGATGCCCTTAAAATTTACTCTAAGAGAGAAATATAACCGCAGAAAGAGTCTCAGGGAAAAATGGGTATTTTTTCTCCCAATTTTGGTAGGGCTAATAGCATGATTGGCAACATTAGAGTTTTTGTAGCATGACTGGTGGCATAGAATGGATTCTCTTAAGGGCCCTTTCACTGCTCACCTCCCTTCCTGGCCCCAGCAGGTGACAGCAGGATCCTTGCAGACCAGTGCACCTGTCATTGCTGGTGGCTGCCTTGAAGAAGGAAGAGAATTCATATTTATTGAGTGCTATGTCCCTCGCAAGTGCTGTCCTTTTCATCTATTCCTGGGACCCATTTTACAGATGAGGTATCTGGGCCCAGAGACGTGGAGTGACTTACCCAAAGTCACACAGCCAAGAAGAGGCAGAGCACCTTGTTCTCTCAACCAAATTCTGTCCAAATCCTGCGGTTGGTCTCTGTTTGGCCGCCTTTTCTCAGGGAGGGAGGGTTTCTGCTTAAGCAAGAATTTCTATGTGGATTATAACCCTTAGGTGATGACACATTGTTACAAATTTTAGCTCTCACCTGTGTGGCACTTAACATTTGGGGCCTTTTCTGATTACGAGTGTAATATACAATCTGTTCTTTGCTAACTTTTTGGGGGGTAACTTTTTATTTTACAGATACACAGGAAGTTGCCAAAATAGTACAGAGAGGTCCCATGACCTTTCATCCAGTTTCCCCTAATGGTACCATATCAAAACCAGGAAATCCATTTTCATACAATGTGTGTGCACAGTTCCGTCATTTTATCACATGTATAGGTTTGTGTAACCACCACTGTAATCAAGATACAGAACATCCTATCCCCACAAAACTCCCTCGTGCTGTCCTTGATCCTCACATCCACGGACTTTCCTCCCACTCCCTAATTCCTGGCAGTCACTAATCTTCTCCCATTTCTATAATTTTTTTCATGCCTAGAATGTCATATAAATGGAATCACACGGTATGTAATGTTTTGAGATTGACCTCTTTCACTCAGGATAATGCTGTTGAGCGCCATCCAGGTTGTTGCCTATATCAACAGCTGGTTCTTTTTTATTGTTAAGGAGTGTGCTATTGGTGGGGGGGGGGGGGGAGGTCAGTTTTTTAAAAACTTAGAATTACAGACAATATACAGAAAACCATAGGGAAAAAAATCCCAAGCCCCCAGATTGGAGGAGGGAGGTCTCCTGGTTTCCTCCTTGCCCAGGTGAGGCCCGTTTTAGGCCCTAGGACCTGGCTGTGAACCCAGGTGCAAAGTCGGGAGAGGAGAGCCAGACAGAAGACAAAGCTGTGGGCCCCAGGCCCTGCTCCTCCCTCTCCTCCCCTCTGTGGGACTCCAGCTGGCTGCTGGGACTCTCTCTTTGCATCCCTCTTTTCTTTTTTCCCCTCTCTTTCTCCTCGCCCCGTGTGTCTCCATCTGTCTCTCTGAGTCAGTCTCTCTTTTTCTCAAACCACAAAACATGGCTAAATGCAATTTCCATTGAGTGCAAAATCTTGTGTCTGTGCTTCATTATTCTGTCTGGATCCGTACATGTTTTCAATTGCATAATTCCCCTCCTTCCTCATTTTCTCCCCAAGACTTTCTCCCACATAATATGAGCATTTGGGGGCCAGCTTTTGACAGTTCTGCCTTTGAATGTTGTGAAAAGTAGAGCGAGTGCCTCTTTCAGCCCTGCGCCACCAGGGAGGCTTGGTTGGCAAGTTCCCCGGGGTTCCTGCAGTGCTTTGTCCCCTAGGCCAGTCCTGGGCGATGCGAGTGCCCCTTTACCAGCCCGCGAGAAGGCCAAGGATTGACGTCAGCACCTGCCTTAGAAGAGTCCAAACAGCCTTCTGATGGTCAGCTCAGGACCCTCCACACCGCTGGTGACCGTGGCGGTGGGGCCGAACTGCCCACCCCCCCTCCTCCAGCTCTTCAGAGCCTTAAACATGTGGACCGCCCCTATTCATTCATTTATGCTTTCAGTCATATACAACTGGAAAAGTCTGGCTTTTTGCTCCAATGGCCATTGCAGTTTTGAAATGCGGTTGAGAGAAAATAACCTAAATACCAACAAGAAGGGAACAGTTAAACACATTGTAAGATGTCCTATGAGATCAAACATTTAAAAGTCACTAAAAATCATGGTTTGGAGAGTTTTCAGAATGGGAAAGGATGCCTGGTATACTGTTAGAATCCCAATGGTGTAAAAATGCCTCAGTATGGAAAAATGGCTTAGAGAAAAGGCACCAAAGTGCTAACAGTTCTTATTTCTAGATTGTGGGATTACAGGTGACTTACATTTTTTCTTAATGTTGGCAATAAGCACGTTTTATCTTTATAATCAGAAATAAATATGCATTATTAACACTAAATGAAGCCTGCTGGATAAAATGTCGCTTCTATAGCCTTCTGCTCAAGGGGTGTTATAGAGCATCTCCCCTCCCCAGGGAGGGTGGACCCTTGTCCAGGCACCTTCCTCTGAGCTCAGGTCCCTGCTGCTGGGCCAGGTGGTGCCTGCCCTGCCCCACCCTCCTCCTCCTTGTGTGTGTGTGTGTGTGTGTGTGTGTGTGTGTGTTTAATGTTTATTTATTTTTGAGAGAGAGAAAAAGAGACAGAGTGCAAGTAGGGGAGGGGCAGAGAGTGATGGAGACACAGAATCTGAAGCAGGCTCCAGGCTCCAAGCTGTCAGCATAGAGCTTGACAGCATAGGGACTTGAACCCACAAGTCTCAAGATCATGACCTGGACCGAAGTCGGATGCTTAACTGACTGAGCCACCCAGGTGCCCCACTTCCCATGTGTTTTTAAAGGGAGTTTGCAGCAGAGTGGGCAGGTCCTGCCTGACATGTGCATCCCTGCACTACACTTCTGAAGCCAGGGACGGCCCCACTCTCCTGATGCAGTGCCCTTGACCATCCTCACGGCTTCCAAGTGGATTAGATGGGCCCCGTGTACCCCATGCACTCAGCACACACCCTTCATGCAAGGCCACCATGCGATCTGGCCACCTGGACACTGGCATAGGCACTGGGCTTCCAGACGTATGCATGGAACTCACAGCTCCCTGGTTCCAGCCCAATGTACTAGAACGAGCACAGAGTTCTAGAAGCTTCGATTCTGCCATTCACTCCTCCCTGGGAGAAGAGAACCGTCCCATTTGCAGCACAGAAAGTCACAAACAGTGTCTGGGGGACATTTTTTTGACCAAGGGATTTTCAAGCCAGTTCCAAGTGCAAGAATAGTCTGCAGTCTGGCTACCCCAGTAATGGCTTAGGGCTGGGCTCTGGGGCCAGTCTGCCTTGGTTCTGATCCCAGCCCCACCACCCTGGGCAAGTTTCTTCCCGTCTCTGTGCCTCAGTTCCCTCGACTGCAAAATGGACGCACCTACTTTACAGAATCTTCGTGAGGAGTAAAGAAGTGGACTCATGTCGAGTCCTGAGAGCAGGGCCTGTCCTGGAGCGGTCCACAGGGAATGTTAGCCATTATTCTTATTATTCCACCGTGCGGTCATGGGAATGGGAAAGCAGGATTCTTGACATTGGGGCTCTCCCAGAAAAGCCCAGATGTAAGTCTCTGTGATGAATGCCAAATGAGGATTACCAATTAAAAGCCCTGCCTCAAATCCGCCTGAAGAAATACAGGCCTCAGTGTGGGGGGGAGCGTGGGGGGTGGGGAGGCCAGGGAGCACAGCCGGCTTGGCCTCCAAGGAGGCTGGGAGCAGAGAAAGGGGCTTGGCCAGGAAGCCTGGGGTGCCTCTGCCAGCAGAGGGGGATGTAGCAGGCGCCTTTAGAAAGGTTGGAGTTCCAGCTGGGACGGGGGTCCGCAGAGGGGGCTGGGACAAAGGCTAGGTTTGAGTCTGCTCTTGTGATGAGCGTACATTTGCAGCTGCTGTCTTGTCACAACCACCCTGCCGGTGGATTCGCATATAGAGGAGGAAACAAGGCTAGGCTCAGGACCCTGAGACTGGGAGGGACAGGGCTAAGATCTGAATCCAGTGCTGTCTGTGCAGTAGACCCCAGCTCCTGCCTTCCCCGGGGTGGGGGGATGGCTTTGCTCTGGGGTGGGGGTAAGGAGGGTCGGAGCCTCGGGAGGGGACACCCGGCTGCAGGGAGGGGGAGAGGCTGAGGGAAACCCAGCCCCAGGTGTGGAGAGACCCAGCACTACTGGGCAGCCACGTGGGGAAAGAGCAGAAAGTAGGTCAGTCACGCAGGAGACAGAGCGTGAAATTAATGAGCACGCAGGAGCTGGGGTAGTCACCTTCCAGGAGGGCCCAGAAGGAGGGATGCAGTCTCTTGGGAAAGGTGGTGGGCTCTGAGGGGCTGGGGCAGGTGGGGGACGAGGGCTGCGGTATCAGTGTTTTCTCTCCCTGCCCCTCCGCCAAGGGGAGCATCGTGGGACAGGGTGGGGAAATGGTGGCAGAGTTTCAGGGATAGAGACTGGCGGGGGAGGGGCTGTCAGATATAAGGCCTACGAGGGCAGAACCATAATTGTTTTCTTTACTGCTGCCTGGGACAGTGTCCTGAAGGTAATGGCCCTATCTGAATGAATACATGGTTAGAGGCAGCTTGGCTATGTACATTGTCGGGGACCCAAGGACGTGGGGCCCCTGTTCCTTACTGGTATCGAAGGAACTTGAGCTGAACTCAAGGTACTCGGTAACCTCTGCCGAGACCTACGATGTGCTGGACCCTTCCCTTATTAAGCTCACCACCTAATGGAAAAACAGGTTAGCAAATGATCCTAATACCATCTGCTAAGCAGGGCAAACGGATAGAGGGGACACAGAGGAGAGACAGTTCTGTTGGGGGTGTGCTCGTGGTACAATTTCTTAGAGGAAGTGACTCAACAGCTGGGTTTGAAGGTGGAGGACAGGCCTATATTATGACTTTTGTGGTCCTAGACACTTTTGCCTTTATGGGCCCCTTCCTACACACACACACACACACACACACACACACACACACGCACACGCACACATACACATACACGCACATGCATGCACAAATGCATGCATGCACACGTACATTGTTAAAATTAGGTGTGCAAATGATGCACACGGAGGAAATTTTAAAGTATATGTAAAGTTTATTTATTTATTTTGAGAGAGACTGAGACAGCGTGAGTTGGGGAGGGCAGAGAGAGAGAGAGGGAGACTGAATCCCAAGCAGGCTCCATGCTGCCAGTGCAGAGCCTGATGCGGGGCTCGAACCCACTAGCTGTGAGATCATGACCTGAGCCAAAGTCAGACCCTTAATAGACTGAGCCACCCAGGCGCCCCTAAAGTATATTTAAAAAAACAACAGAAATATACATGAAAATATATTTTGCAGCCACACTAGTATAAAGGCAAATTATTGACGTTACATATTAAAACATTTTCTTTGACCTGAAAGTTTATTTTTTCTTCTTCTGATTTTAAAAGAAATGAAAACATTTTCATGGGTCCCTAAAAGTGTTTCAGGCCTGCAGCCCGATTCCTGCTATGTCTTTTGGGTAAACCAGCCCAGACTGAGAAGAATTTGCTTGGCTGACAGGACCGGGAAAGGCATTCCCAGGTAGAGAGAGCAGCGTATGCACAGACACAGAGGCCTGAGGGTGCCAGCGGGTTCTATCAAGAGCATGTTGTCCTGGGAGGTGGAACGCTAGGTATTTAAAGACACTGGCAGGAGACAGGATAGGAACTGTCAGATGGAGGTGCACGGTTGAACACATTGTTATGTGCATCCCCAAGGTTCTGGAATAGGGTTCAGAGGTTGCTGATGAGAAGGGAAAGTTCCTGGACCTTGATTCCAGAGGCTATGCCCAGAATGGTGATAGGTGCTTGCTGAAGTCTCTCCCAGCTCCAGTGACTCCCCCATACTGGCTAGGACTGGGGGTGGGGATGGAAGAAAAAGAATCCTAGCTGGCTCCTGGTTTCTCTCCACAGGGCAACATGGAGTCCCTTTGGGCCGTAGGAACTGCTTCTCAAAAGAGCTTCTGACCCCTGGAAAGAGGGGATATAGGGTGATTTGGCAGAAAGGTGGTGGGCTTTGGTAAGAGGCTGACCTGGGCTCAAATCCCAGAGCTGCCACCTGTGAGCTATGTGACCCTGGGCATGATGCTTCACCTGTGGACCTCAGCTCCTCTATGAATGTGGGGTATAGTCCCCCCTGGCAGGGCTGTTAAGGAGATTAAATGGGATTACACACAAGGCCAGGACAGGGCCCAGACACAGTAGGGGCTCCATCAAGAGCAACATGACTATGTATCTGCTCTACAAGGCGCCAGACATCATATGATGGTGAGCACCAGGCATGTGCCCTTGAACACGGTAGACATGGCCCTGTTCTCAAGGGGCTGCTTCGGTACCCCACACGTCATCTCTAGTCATCATGTTGGGGCTGGCTTGTTGCTGATGTAGGCTCGATCCTGCTTCTCTGGTAACCCAGGTGGTCTAGTTGACTGGGGCCGTGGTAAGCAGAGATTCTCCAGGAAGTGTCGTTTCTAGCTGGGCCCTTGAAACCCATGATTCTCCCAACTGAAACCAGCCAACTCGTCACCTTCAACAGGAAACTCTCTTTTCATGCCAGTCCAGCACCTTGCATATATTCACAAAAGTCCGGCAGGGGCAGGCCAGAGTCTGTGCTCTTGGTTTCCAGGCGAGGGAGAGGGGGCAGGTGACTCACCCAAAGGCACAGGGAGTGCGTAGGAAGCTAAGACTTAAACCTGAGCTGGTCTGACTCTGAAACCTGGTGCTGGTTCTAAGACACGTATGACTGGGGCAGAGCTGGGGGTCTGTGAACCTTTGAACTGGCCCCCTTCTCCTGGGGACTCCTTCTGACCTCCAACCCCAGCTCCATCAGCCCTGCCAATGAGAAGGCAGGGATGGGGGGTGCCGGCAGGGTAGAGTCATGGGGACACAGAGGTCTCTCGTCCGGCCCCCATCGGTCAGCAAACAGGTGGCCTTATACATGCCACGCTGTGCCCTAGGCCTGCCGAGAATAATCTGACATTAATTACCCCTCTGAGAACTCACAGTCTAGAGCAAGGTTTGTCCACCCTGGCTCTCTTGACACTTGGGGCCAGATGATTCTCTAGGGAGGCTATGCATTATAGGGGGGATATGTAGCAGCATTGCTGCTCTCTCCCTGCTAATTGCCAGTAACATCCCCTCAATCATGACAACCAGACCATGTCTCCAGACGTTGCCAAATGTCCCATTGGGGGACAAACTCCCCCTGGTTAAGAACCTCTGGCTTAGGCTGACACATCAGTGCAGTGTGCTGCAGGCCGTGCCCGAGGTGAGCATGGGGGGGACAGAACACAGGAGAGGCTTCTGGGAAGCTGGACCCGACGGTGGCAAGGCCACGGTTGTACGGCAAGTTCCCAGTGGAGTTGGGTTTCCAGCTCAGAATCCTTGTGCCCTGCCCCAGTGCTTCCCTCCTGGACACTGACTGCTGCTCTCCAAATCCGTCCACTCCCCTGACTCCCCTGCCAGAAGTGGCTTCTGCTCTAGGAAGCTAGCCACACTGGTTTGAGCAATCTGGCTTTCTCTACCCAGGGCGGGTCTCACGGCCTTGCCGTAGAGTTGGTGCCCAATAAGCTTTCACGCATGTTAAGAAAGGCTCTGCTCTTCCCTTGGGATGGCCCTCTGAAAGCTGGCTGGGTGGCCACTTAAGTACTGTGCTTATGCTAAGAACAATCCTTCAACCAAGTGCTCTAGTGTGAGCATTTCCAGGTTCCCTGCTCCACAGAAGCCGCTGAAACGTGGGAAGGACAAAACTCTGCAGCCTCTGGGCCCGGAGATGGGGTTCCCCCAGCTCTACCCTTCAGCAGCTGTGTGACCCCGACACAAGGCCGCCCTCCTGCAGGGTCTCTGCTTCCTGATCCTCAATGTAGGCACGGCCGCCATTTGCCCCACTCCTCATAGCGTCCTAGGGATAACGCTCAAACGTCACAGGAGACAATTTTATAGACAGAAGTCTCATGCATGTTAATGATTTTCTGAGTTGCCAAGGGACCTCGAGGGTTGGTGTTCTGGCTTTTTCTTTCCTTTGAAAAGTATTATTTGAATTGTCACCCGCACATGTAACAAATATTTATTGAGCCCTGACTCTGTGCCAAGAACTCAGCAGTGAACACACAGAACAGGAGAGAGACAATAAACAAGAGAAGTGAGGTACCTGTAGATAGTATGTTAGATGGTAACAAATGTGAAAGGAGAGAAATCAAAACCGTGCAGGTTGTGGGGCGGGGGGTGTGTGTTGAAGGGAAGACCCCCTCTGGAAGCTGACATTTGAGTAAAAACCCAAAGGCACTGATGCCAATGTTACTCCAAACTGGGGAACAGCAAACACCATACCCAGATGTTTAGGAACAGGGAGGAGGCCAGGGTAGGGGGCTGGTGGCAGGGTGGGGAAGTGAGGTTGGGGGTGGAGAAGGGGGAGCATGGTAAGGGAGGTGGGGGAGGCAACTCCCAGTGACCTCAAGGCCACCCTAGGGACTTTGGCTCTTCCTTTGGGTCCAGAGGCCAGTGGTGGGTTCTGGATGCAGGAGGGACAGGGTTGCTCTGACTGACCTGCTGAGACTGGCCACGTATCCGGTATTTCTCTTACTTTGTTCTCCCAAGAACCCAATATAAAAAAGTCAATCCTGGGGGCTCCTGGGTGGCTCAGTCGGTTAAGCATATGCTTCGGCTCAGGTCATGATCTCGTGGTTTGTGAGTTCAAGCCCCACATTGGGCTCTATGCTGACAGCCTGGAGCCCACTTCAGATTCTGTGTCTCCTTCTCTCTCTCTGCCCCTCCCCTGCTCTCTCTCTCTCTCTCTCTCAAAAATAAGTAAACATTAAAAAAAAAAAGTCAATCCTGCTTTTCACGTAGTTCAGAGACTTCTCTCAGATGGGGGATGGGAATGGCCCAGCTGAGCCTTTGATAGAGCCAGGACTTGACCCCCAGTCTGTCCCAGCCCCTGGTATTTCAGCTAGGGCCACTCCACAGCCCATAGCAAGTCCCCATGTCCCCCCAAATCCTTGTTGAAACAGACAAAAAATACATTTCACAGCAATTTAGGATTATTTATGCCCCACTAAAGAGTGGTTGTTGAAGACTTACTCATCTCTTAAGTGTTAGGTATCACTCCACGAAGAGACAACCTTGGAACAGGGGAGGAAAAGGCAGAAAAAGGTGCTAGAATCTGGAGGCCTGAACTCTGGTTTGGATTCTGCCACGTTGTTGCTGCTTGACCTTCTCAGTTCCCTCCTCTTTGAAATTCCTGACCTGCCGTTCTCAAGGTTGTAGTGAGGACAGAGAAGGTCAGGAGCCCGCTCTGGCAGGGGAAGGAACCCCTAGATCTAATTTTCCTTCCTACCAACCTGCAGTGGAGGCCATATGCCCCTAGGTGGCGCAGTTTTCCTAGGCTGAACCCAGCAGCTGCTGCCAAAGGGGGTCAGAAGATTTGGGGGACACTGCGGGTAAAGATGATACTGGAAACCAGTAAAGTGGGTGTTTGAGGTTGAATTCTGCAGCCGGTGACCCTGCTTATCCTCCAGTGGGCGCCATGGGAGTTAGTAGAGCAGGGCACCCAGGCCCCTCTATCAGACCCTACTGTGGAAACTTACGGGCTGTGGTCCTTGGGGTCATGGAATGAAGGGCCAAGGTGTATGCAGTGCAGCATCTATTTTCTTTTCCAGATGAGGGAGCTGCAGGGTGGAGAGGAGGAGGCTTGCTTGGTCACCCTGGGACTCAGGGACGGAACTGCTGCCCAGCTGGTCCCTCTGCTGATTAAATACAGAGCACTTGATGACAGCATGAAGTGCCACCCCCTTGGGTGGCCTTCTTGCCTCTCAGCATTTCTTCCTGGGTTGGCCCTCCTCCTCCACTTCACTGGATGCTCTCAGGAAAGGCTGGGAGAGCAGTCATTAGCTCCTCATATGAAGAGTGGTTCTCTGGGCAGCAGAAGAACACAGGCTAAAGGGTACACTGGGTGTTCCAGCAGCTTTGTCATTACCTTAGGAACATGTGCCCAGGGCACATGGCTCTTTTCTCCCTGCCTTCCGTGTCCTTATCCGTAAAGTGCAGTGGGAAAAGAAAGAGAGGGGTGGGCTGGGTATCACCAAGGTCAGTTTGTAGCTCGGACCTTCTGAGTTACACTTGAAGCTTCACTTCTGTCCATCAGAGTACAGGTAGGGGAGGGGAGGGGAGGGTTTCAGGTCTTTCATTTAAAAACACGGGGAGTGGACTAGATGATGTGTCATTCTGGCTCTGATATCTGCTTGGCAAGGATGAGAGGCAGTCCCAGAGGCCACAGCCACCCACTCTGAGCTGCCAATACATGATGGCTGCCCTGGGAGGTGCAGACCTGCTTCCTTCCACAGCCTCCAGAAGAGGCCCCGCAAAGTGGAAAGGCAGGCCCCTCAGCAAGACTGGCCTCCTTCCGCAGGCTCTGAAGGAGAAAGCCTTCCTCCTCCCTGCAGAGCTGAAACCCATCTGCACATCCAAAGGGTGTTCCCTCCTGGGCTGAATTACTAACTGTCTGACTCCCCGGCCAGACGAGCCTCTTAGTGACCTTGGGCTCTTTCCAAAATCAAATGTTCCTTCAAAGGAAGCAAGAGATTGGTCACCACTGAAGAAATTCAGAGAATGACAGCTGGAGGAAAATCCGAGGGGGAGGGGAGAAAACACTCACTGTCAGGCAGGCACATGCTAGGCACTACAGGGGCCCCCTCCTGAATATTAACCCCGTTAACCCTGTCACCCAAGGCTGAAGTATTATAATGCCCTGTTTTCAGATGAAGGACCACTGCAGAGCTAGTGAATGGAGGAGCTGGGGTTTGACCCAGGTCTCTGAATCCAAGCCTGTCCTTGTCCCACTTGAACATCCCACGGCAGGGAGGAATAACAGAACACGGGTCAGGAAGCCTGGATTCTGGCTTCAGTTTTGGATGTTGTGTGATGGTTAATGCCAGATAGCATTTTATAGTCTCAACATGATGAATCTTGTAGTGTCTTATTTGATTCTCAGATCAGCCCATTATACAGATGAGGAAACTGAAGCGCTCTTCGGTCTACTGACTTCCCCATGTGTGCTCACACAGTGGCTGGGTTGGCTTTAAACCAGATCTTTTGACCCCAGAGTCTGTGCAGCTCACAGACAATTTTTTTTGACACGTCACGCCTTTTTTCTTGGATTCATTTTTTTCCAATCTGAAAATAAGGGGTTGGATTAGATCAGTAGGCAATCCGTAGTTCCCAGACCCCATTATTTAAACAAAAATTGGGGAACTCATAGAATTTGGCGACTTAAAATTTTGTCAAGTAAGTGTACTTAAAGCAACATTTTACCTTTAAAAAGCTAGGGGGATATAATCACAGTGTAGCAGAGAGAGAAAAATAGCAACTGAGAACAGAATTCCTCTTAGAAATTAACTAAGTTGTGTTTAGCCTAACACCTTGATGAGCCATTGTATTCATGCCTAACAGTTCTGTGGGCCTGGCTGGAGCAGACCAGAGGGGAAATGGAACTAGAAGAATTGTCTGCAAAAGAACTGATTTGCAGCTTGGGGTGGGGTGGGGGGGGGGTGGGGGTGGGATGAGCAAGCTAGTGACTTAAAGAGGAGAGACTGAAAAGAGTCTGGACACAGAGCAGTGGTTCCAGGGCCTGGAGACAACTCTGCAAGTTTCCTGAGTGGAAGACAGAGAAGGACCAAAGGACCCTAAGGAGAAGGGTGTCTAGTATTTAGTTCTGACCAGCAGGTGTCTGCTGTCTGTGCCAGTCACCCAGCTGACAGCCTGGATCTCCTGTCCAAGTGCCCTTGCACAGGGCAGCACCTCAGTGCACGGAGCCCTGGTGGTACAAGGGGAGTGGTCCCTTGGTTGGGAATGCTTGGAGTCTGGCAGACCTATCTCCATCACCTGCAAGTTACAGGGGCTCTCTAAGCTTTAGTTTCCTTCTCTGCGAAAGGGAAATACTATCCCCTGCCTGAGAGGTTGATATGAGGAATAAGTGCGACCGTGAACCTAGCACAGTACTTAGTACTCAAGCCCTCAATAGCCACTTAGCTGCCTATTATTATTAACCGTGGTTATTCGGATATTCACAATTTTACTTCCTGTGGCAAGCCTGTAGGAGGTTTTGTTTATTTTGTTTAGGGAGGGGGGTAAATTTTGCTGCTCTTAAATCCAGCCAGGATAAGGCAGGAGTATCATCTGGAAGGAGAGGGAGGTAGGTGGGGTATCAAACTTGACATTGCACACCCCCTTCCCCCAACCCTTCCTGCTTTTTCAAGGCTGCGTGCTGTCTGTGTCTGAGAATCTGCTCCCTTGGAAATGACAGCGTCTCCTTCCAGGGCTGAGCCCAGAGGGCAGGGCTCCTGCCAAGGACAGGCTGAGGGTTGGGGGAGATGGGGGGAGACCTAGCAGAGGGGGGTAGTGAGCAGGAGAAGATGTGACGAAGAAGGGAAGGCGCTTCCAAGACTGACAATCAGTCACAGAGGCAGAGAGAGGATGCGTGTTTGCATGCGTGCTTGAATATGTGATCACATGCGTTCATCAGGTAGCAGGTGCATGTGGTTTGCATGTGTGGGTGTGACTGTGTGTGAATGAGTGTGCATGAGAACCTGTCAACGTATGAGCGTTATCAGTGCATGACTCTGCATGTGCGTGGTTTGGGGTGTGTGTGTGTGTGTGTGTGTGTGTGTGTGTGTGTGTGTGTGTAAAGAGTTCATGTGCACGTGTGCCTGGGATCAGCGCGGGCTGGGCTGGTGAGTGGGGTTGACCTGTGACTCTCTGGGTGTGAGAGGAGCCCTGGCTCTGTCCTGTAAGAACACCTGGGTAGGGGGCCCTGGTAGGTGAGGCGGTGTCTAAAAGGAGGGACCATCTGTAGCTTCCTTCAGGATCCCCTGACTCCCCACCTCACCCCACCACCACCAACTGACAGTCTTCTTTCCTGGTCTAGGCCAGCACCCCCATTGGCCTCCCCTGCTGGCTGCTGGCCTCAACAGTGGGTGGGGAGGGGCAAAGGAGGGAGGAGGAGGGGAGGAGTGACCGGCCTCCTAGCCCCAACCCACGGTGCTGCCAGGGAAACATCCTCCTCCCACCCCCCACCCCCAATCACCGTGATTCCTGCTGTGAGGGAGAGAGGAACCCTCCGTTTCCATGGCAACCTAGCAGCCCTGCTTCTCAGCCTGAGCCCAGGCTCCTCTGAGCCACGGAAGGAGGTGGGAAGAAAGCCCCTCCTCAGGCTGTCGAGCCCCCACCAAGCGCCTCACCTCTGCACCCCGACCCCCTTGCTCCTCGGGCACCCGCGACCCCACTGGGACTCTTGGAGTGCGCGCCCCATCACCACTCCTGGGATGTGGGGACCTGTCTTGTCGGCACAGGCCCAGAGCTGAGCACGAGCTCTGGAGAGTGACAGGATGGGCTGAATTCCAGTCCTCGCCTGTAAAATGGTACTAATGTCACTACCTCGCAGGGCTCTTGTGAGCAGAAATAAAATAGTGCCATGGAAGCTGTGGAAAGGCTTTGTGGGTGCCGAGCACGGGGTCGGGCATGGGCCGCCAGGGTGGGTTGGGGGGGGGGGCACTGGCTCTTTGAACGGGGCAGCCTCTCCCCTGCAACCCCACCCTTGGCTCTCCCTCCCACGGAAAAGCCGGCGGGCTCCGGGCGGTGCACACGGCACTGCTGGGGGCAGGGGGCTCTCTGACCGTGCAAACCTGGAAACAACCCCAACGTCCAGCAAGAGAGACGTGGTGAAATGAATCACGGCCCATCCACCGCCTTACAGCTCTTCCGAAGGGAGTACGTGTGCTGATATGGCACAATCACTAAGACATATTGCTAAGTCAAAAAATGCAGTTGAAGAACAGGTTGCCATATGACCCCAGCTATTGGCATGGGGGCAAGCATAGGTGTGTAAATGTCTGGAGGGGGACTGCGAGCAGTCAGGCCCGACCGTTGGCAGTGGTTACCCCACATGGAGGAATGAGACTGGGCCGGGGCCAGTGAAGGAGAACTTCGACTTTTTCTTCTGTCTCTCTGATCTGTCTTTACGGCAAATGTAATTCAAAAATTAGGTGTCACTGTTGTTATGGTTGAAGAGAGAAAACACCCAGAGACGCTCAAAGAAGAGGGCAAGAAAGTACAGAATCCCGTACTTGAGAAGCTTGAAGGAGAGAACGAATGTCAGGAGGGCTTCCAGGAGGAGGAGGAGGAGGAAGGCCAGTTGGATCTCAGAGCAAGAGTGGACCCCTGGATTTGGAGCAGAGAGAGGGCAGTCCAGGCACAAGGGAAAGGTCGGAGGTGAGGGCGTGTGCCACGGGAGAGGAATCTTGAAGTAGGAGAAAGAGCAGGAGAATTGGCCTTTTATGACTGGGGCGAGTCTCATCTTGGCCGTGCCCTGGAGCTACCTACCACCCTGGGCAAATCACTTATGGGTCCAGTGTCCCCATCTATAAATGGGCATAGTGGTACGGACCTCAGTGGATGGATGTGAAGACTGACCTCAGTTTGGAGCAAACTGTAAAGTAGCAGATAGATGGGAATTTATTGTCAGTTTCTTCCAGGGCTCAGGGAGAAGGCAGATTGGGTTGCAGTACCTTGGCAAGCCGCGGTCAACCCTCGACCAGCCTGAGCTGGGAAACACTCACACTCGAGGTGATAGGAAATACAGAGCCAGCAGGACTTCTTAAGCATGGGAAGGAAGGTAAGATCCAAAAATGACAAGAAATCTTTATTTAGGATCCACATTATGCCCATCATGAGCTATGTATTTTACATATTTACTCAATCTTCAGAGGTACTTTATGGGGTGAGTATGCCCATTTTTACGGGTGGGGAAATAGAAGTTCAGAGAAATTCATTCATTCAGCAAACACTGATTGAGCAGCTCCCATCCAATGTTCCAGTTGCCGAACGAATGGAAAGTCCCGGTCCTCACGGAGCTTACAGCCTGGTAGGAGAGATAGACGTCAACGCAAACAAATCTATGATATGATGTCAGGTGATAATGAGTGCTGTGCAGGAAACAAAGCTGAGTAAGCAACAGGAAGTGGTAGGCAGGTGGCTCTGTCTTCAAGCAGAGGACTGAATAAAGCAATCATAAGAACACCTGAGCAATAGCTGGTGCAAAGGCCCTGAGGTGGGGACATGCTTGGGGTAATCAAGGTGGGACAAGAAGCAGGTGTGGTTGTGGTGTGGTGGGCAGGTGTGATGAGAGAGTGGATGAGGATGGAGGGAATTGAGGGATACAGGGGTGTAGATTGGATAAGACTTTGGAGGTCAAGCAAGGACTATGGATTTAATTCTACACGTGTTGAGAACTAGAGGGGTTTGACCAGAAAAGTGGCCTAATCTCAGATTTATGCCTTAAAAGGATCGCTCTGGCCACTGGGAATAGATAAGACTGTAGGGGGAATGAGTGAGAGTATGGGGGTCAATTAGGATGTGGCCATACTAGTCCTGGTGAGAGGAGAAAGACGGTGTGGACCATAGTGGCAGATGCAGAGGTGGTAAACAGAGTCAGATCTGAAATATATTTTAAAAAGAGACCCAACAGGATTTCCTATTGGATTAGATGCAAGAAGCCATGAGATTAAGAGAGGAGTCAAGGAAGACTCCAAAGCTTTGGGCCTGAGCAGCCGGGTCAGTGTTGATGCCATTTTCTGAGAAGAGGGAGATGGGGGAGGAGCTGTGTTGGGGACAATCAGGATTCACTTTAATTTTGAGATCCCGGAGACGTCCAAATGGAGATGTCAGGTAGGTAGCTGGATGTATGTGATGGGAGTTCACGGGCGATGTCAGGACTGAAGATATAAATTGGGAAGTTGTCAGCATATAAATGTTTAAAGCCGGGGGATAGGATGAGATCACCCAGAGAGAGAGTGTAGACAGAGAGAAGGGTCCCTGAGTGCTTCAGCATTTGTAGGGCTGGAAGAGCGGGGGACTCAGAAGGTTCACCGGCATCCCCCCGGAGTCATTCATGGTTGTTAAAACACACACGCTGGGCCCACTTGGGTGACTCAGGGGTGGGGCCCAGGAGCTGCCGCAGCTGCTGGTGTAGACACTGTACTTTGAGAACTACTGGTCTCAGGGAAGGAAGAGTTGCCGTGAGGGCATAGATTTTGGAGCCAGGTAGAACTGATTTCAAATCCAGCCTCTGCCACTAACTTGCTGTGTGGTCTTGGGCAAGACAGTGTCCATCCTTGAACCTTAGTATCCTTATCTGTAAAATGGGAATAAGAACACCCACTACTCAGGGTTATTGTGAGGGCCAGACAGATGAGCCTCTTCTCTGCTTCCAGCATGGGTCCTAGACAAGCTGGGGTTCAGGACATGTTATCTCTACACCCTGGGAAGCCCTGGGGCTCCATTCACCCTCCCGGCTCTAGGCGGTCAGCTGGAAGCAGGGGAGAGGCGGCCTGGAGAGCAAGACATAGACATTTTGATGATCTGCCCCCGGGGCAGTCCTGAGACCTGGGTCCCTTGGAAAGAGGCAGTGCACTGAAAGGCCGCCTCAGCCCTGGTCTCCGCTGTCCTCCAAGCACCTTCTGCCATCCGTGTTTTCTCTGGCCCCACGAAGGCCCCTCCTGCCCTGACTCTTGCAGATTTTTATCTCTTCCTGCCCCCGGTGACCAGTGGCTACTTCTCACCCTCCATCCCCTTCCCCTGACCTTGGCGGTGAGCCGCCCCTGAAAGGGAGTGTGGCCTGGCCTGGAGTCAGGCTGACGAGGGCGCGGCAGCCGGGGACCGGGGCAAGCTGTCGTTTCCACGGCCCAGGGAGGTGTGGGTACTGACGCTGCCCACCTAAGGCTCAGTGGGCACTGGCAGGAAATGCCTATAAAAAGGCACCAGCCTTACAGTAGGTATGCGGTCTGTGTTCGTCTCTTCCTGTCCGCACTACTCCCCATCACGCAAGCCAAAGCCTTCCTCTCTGCTGCCTGCAGAGGCAGCCGGGCCTGGATGTGCTGAGAGGAGGCTGCCTTCCCATCCCCCGTTGCTTTTTAATGCCGTTAACAATGGATTCATTAACTGGGATTAATCTCATATACCAGCTCTCTATCCCCTTGGCTATTAATCACTCACTTCATTAACAGGACAGCATTAGCCAACCTGGGAGCGAGACAGGGCGCCCATACCAAGTACCTGTGTCTGCACCTTCTCATCCTTCCCCCTCACTGGTTCATCTTCTTGGTGCCTTTCTGCTTCTGGACTGGTTTCTGCCTCAGTCAAGTAGACTGTATGCACCTCTCTCCCCCATGTTTCCCAAGGTGCCCTTGTCTCTGCCCCTGATAACCTTCTCAGGGTCCATTTCTCTGTTTTTCCTCCCAGTGTGAGGCCTAACACATAGTAGGTGCTCAATGCAGGTTGGCTGAATGAAGCGTGGAGAGATACAAAGAAAGAGACGCCAATTCCAGGAGGCGCATTTTTCTTAAATTGCCTTTTCTGTTTACAAAGATATGCTCACTGTACAAAATCCAAACAATACAAGAAAGGAGGAAAGGAGAACATAAAAATTCCCCGAAATCCCCACCATCTCAGGATAATAACCTTTAGCGTTTGTTGAGCACCCTCTCAGATCTTGAGTGATATACATATAATTTTACCTAAATGGGATCTTACTACGCATGCTGTTTTGCAACCTGCTTTTCACTCAACAATATGTTGTTGAGATCTTTCTGTATCAGTGAATATAAATATACTCATACTCTTTTAATGGTAACATAGCATTCTGTTTCATGGACCTATCATAATTTAGTCGATGGATCTCCTACTGACGGACATTTATAATGTTCCCATTTTCCTGCTGATATATTTGATATGAAGAACCACATCCATGTATATGTATATATCTCTGTGCACTTGCCTAATTAACTCCTTAAGATGGATTCCCAGGAGTGGAATTTCTAGGACAAAGGGTTTGCACAACTAACATTTTGGTATAATGTGGCAAAGCAGAGCTGGATGCCTGGGATTCAATACCCGATCTGCGATTTCCTAGCAAAGGGACCTTCGGCAAATTACTGAACCGCTCTGGGCTTCAGTTTCCTCATCTGTAAAATGGAGAGAATAATAAGATTTAGTTTGTGGGATTACTGTTTGGATTATGACATGCTGAGCACTTACAACGATGCTTGGTGTGTAACAAGGAGTGAGTGTATTAGTGACTGCGGTGGGTACGTTGGCCCACTGGCCTCCAGAGACACTGAACCTGTCCCCATTGTCCCTTTCCTTACACCACTGCCAACGATAGACACCCTGGCCAGGTGTTGTTCGGGTTTTGTTGTTGTTTTTGTTGTTCTGTTTTTTGGGTTTTTTTAGCTTTTCTCCCTCAATTTTTTTTTATTGTAGTAAAATATATAACACACAAAATTTACCATATTAACCATTTTTAAGCGTATAGTTCTGTGGCATTTAGTACATTCTTGGGCAGCCACCATTATCATTCAACTCCAGAAATCCTTTCATCTTGTAAAGCTGAAACTCCGTATCCATTAAACACTAACTCCCATTTCCCCTCCCCCCTCCCCCCCAGCCCCTGCAATGGCCATTCTCATTCCTGCCTCTATGTTTCTGACCGTGCTAACTACCTCATAGGAGTGGGGTCATATATTTGTCTTTTTCTCACTGGTTTATTACACTTAGCATAATGCCCTTAAGGCTCATCCATTTTGGTTTTTTTTTTTAATTTTTTTTTTTTTTAACATTTATTTATTTTTGAGACAGAGAGAGACAGAGCATGAACGGGGGAGGGGCAGAGAGAGAGGGAGACACAGAATCGGAAACAGGCTCCAGGCTCTGAGCCATCAGCCCAGAGCCTGACTCATGGACCGCGAGATGGTGACCTGAGCCGAAGTCGGACGCTTAACCGACTGAGCCACCCAGGCGCCCCTAAGGCTCATCCATTTTGTAGCCTGTGTCAGAATTTCCTTCCTTTTTAAATGTTTATTTATTTATTTTTGAGAGAGAGAGAGAGAGAGAGAGAGCAAGTAGGGGAGCAGCAGAGAGAATCCCACGCAGGCTCCTCACTGTCGTGCACAGCCTGATGCGGGCTTGAACCCATGAACCGTGAGATCATGACCTGAGGCGAAATCGAGAGTTGGATGCTTAACTGACGGAGCCACCCAGGCGCCCCAGAATTTCCTTCCATTTTAAAGCTAATATTTCATTGTATGCATAGCCCATATTTTGTTTATGCATCTGTCTGTCCACGGACACTTGGGTTGCTTTCACATTTTAGCTATTGTAAATAACGCTACTACAAACGTGGGTGTACAAATATTTTTTCAAGATCTTGCTTTCAATTCTTTTGGATATATACCCAGAAGTGGAATTGCTGGATCGTATGGTAATTCTATTTTTAATTTTTTTGAGGAAGTGCTTCACTGTTTTCTGTAGTGGCAGCACCATTTTACATTTCCTCAACAGTGTACCCGGGTTCCAATTTCTCCACATCCTCACCAACACTTGCTATTTTCTGTTTTGTTTTGTTGTGTTGTGTTTTGATAGTAGCCGTTCTAAAGGGTGTAAGGTCATATCTCATTGTGGTTTTGATTTGCATTTCCCTAATGATGACTGTTGCACATCTTTTCATGTGCTTGTTAGCCATCTGTGGGTATTATTTGGAGAAAAGTCTATTCAAGTCCTTTGCCCATTTTCTTAACTTGGTTGTTTTGTTGTTCCTGTTGAGTTGTAGGAGTTCTTTACATAGTTCAGATATTAACCCCTTAGAGGATATAAACTTTGCAAATATATTGTCTCAATCTGTGAGTGGCCTTTTTACTCTGTTTATGGTGTCATTTGAAGTACAAAATGTTTAAATTTTCATGAAGTCCAATTTATCTAATTTTTCTTTCTTCACTTGTGCTTTTGGTGTCCTGAGAAATAATGTGCTGGATCCAATGTAAAGTTTTTGCCCTGTGCTTTCTTCTAAGAGCTTTATTCTTTTTTAAGTCTTGCCTTGAGGTCTTTGACGCATTTTGAGTTAACTTTTGAATACATAGTGTTGAGTAAGGACCCAACTTCATCTTCTGCATGTGGATATCCAGCTTTCCCAGCTCCATATTTGGAAAAACTGTCCTTTCCGCACTGAATGGTCTTGACACCCTTGTCAAAAATTATTTGACCGTGTACTTGAGGATTTATTTCTGGGCTCTCTCTTCTATTCCATTGGTCCATACGTCTGTCTCTATGCTACTACCACACTGTTTTGAGTACTGTAGCTTTTTAATATGTTTTGGAATCAGTAAGTATGAGTCCTCCGGCTTTGTTCTTTTTCCAGATGGTTTTGGCTATTCAGGGTCTCTTGAGATTCCACATGAATTTTAGGATGGCTTTTTCTATTTCTCTACAAAAAAAAAAGATCATTGGGATTTTGATAGGGATCACACTGACTCTGTAGATTGCTTTGGGTAGTATTGACATCTTAACAATTAGTGAGTCTTCTAATCCATGAACACGGTGGGAAGAGAGCGCCCCTTTCCTCACACTGTTGCCAATGACAGACACCCTTATCAGTTAAAAAAAAAACTTTTGTCCACCTGATAGGTGACAACTGATACTTCTTTTTCTTTTGCATTTCTTTGATCACTGTTGAACCAGAACATATACTCAGTTCTTAATGGGCGTTCACATGTCATTTTTGAATTGTCTGATCACATTCTTTGTCCATTTCTCTACTGGAATATTTATCTTTTTTTTTTTTCTATTTGTGGGACCTCTTGTACGTATTAGAGATAATATTCCTTATGGTTTTCTACTTCATCTTGATCTTCCATCTTATTTATTTTTTGTCTTTCATAAATACTTGATTTTTATGTGGTCAAGTCTGCCAAGCTTTTCCTTTAGAACTTTTGTATTTCATATCATGCTTAGAGAGACCGCTTTTCCTTTAAACAATACCAATATTTACACTTTGCTTTAGTGCTTCTGTGGTTTCATCTTTTTACACTTTATGTTTTTACCCTTTTGAATGTATTTCTGTGTAAAGGCTCCAGCTTTATTGTTTTCCAAACGGTCGGTCAATTATCTCAACAACAAATTTGATTATTCGATCTTTCCCCCAGTGAGGACTAGAGAGGGGAAAAGGGTAAATAAACAAGGTTCCAAGACAGAAAGGGATGCCAATAGGTCAAAAGAACAGTTCAGACAAGATTCCCCAGTCTGCTAGCAGTGAATCCCTGTGGAATCTCTCTTCACTGTGGTCCCGCTCGCCCTTAATGGGCAGAGGCAGGATGTTACAGGGTTGAGGCAGACCCGCATTATTATTGGAGCCCTTTCCGGAAAGCTCTACATGTGCAGCCTTGCTCTTAGCTCTCAGCAGTTAAGAAGAAAATCTGACCTTCTTGTTTTGGAGTTAATAGTAAATTGCCATGTAACTTGGGATCTTTGTCAGCCTACTCTCCTGTTACCTCCTCGCCGTCACCCACTCCGGCCGCTCACCCAGACTCTCCACACTACCACATTAATATAGAAGTAATTCATCCCATCTTCTTCATCCACACTGCCACTGCCCTAGCGGTGAGCGTCATCCTGTCCTCTGGATGGCAGCCCCAAAGCTAGGGCAGTCTGTGTGTGTGTTTGGAGGTGGGGAAAAGGGAGGACAGGGTGATGAGAGCAGTAGCTCCCAGGTTGCCTGTGCAGCAAGAAGCCTGGATTCTCACCATCGGTGCTTATACCCACATTCTGGCTGCTGGCATCCTCTTTGCCAATTTGTTTAAGGCAGCTTGGATTTTGACTGAGGTCTGGGTCTGGGCACAGAGAGGAGTTCGTCCTGAAGTTCCTGGCCAAGTAGGGGATCCTGGAAGATGTTGGGAGTGGTAGGTACAGCTTGTGGTCCTCTTTCCTGGGAGACAGAGGCTTATGTGATCTCTATCCTCCACTCTCATCCCCAGCTTATTGACACAGCTTGGATCTGGGGCCAGGAGGACAGGCACAGGCAGCCTGGAGCTTAAGGCAGGCAAAACGCCAGGCCGGACAGTCATCTTGTGGGCGCTGCGGGTGAATTATGGCACCAGGGTCCACAGAGCAGGCACAAATCATGGGCTGTCAGGAACGGGGGAAAGGCAACGCCTGCCCTCCTCCCCCAGTTGGATTTATGGGTTCAGGGCCTGGGTCTGGGTTCAAGATGATTGGACTTTACCATGTTTCATTTCCCCAGAATGTTCCTGGGGAGGAGCTTGTCGCCTAGGACTGTGTATGTGTGAGCGTGTACATGTATTTATCATTATACATGACTTGCTGTGGCTGTGCAGGATGGTAAGTTTCTGCATAGCTCTCTGTGTGCTTCTGATTTTATTTTTGCATGGCTGACCATGCATGAGCTTTGTAGGAGTGTGGGATTTGTGTTATATGACCCAGTGAGCTGTTTACAGGATGAAGATCTCGTGGAGCTGGGAAGTCCAAGAGTTTTTTGTGTGTGTGTCCATTGGAGAGTGGGTCAGGGAGGGGCTTAACTTGGGATGTCTGGGTAGCTGATGTAGCTCCAACCAAGAATAGGGGACTAGGAGGGAAAGTAGTTTGGGAGGGACAGTTTTGGGTGTGATGAGTCTGAGGTCTTGGCAGAACATTGAGGGGACACATCTAGAAAAGCAGGGCTGGGCTTAAGGGAGAGTGAAGGGCAGGAGGGCCTCGGTTCAGGCTGCCTTCCAAATGCATTCAGATGACAATGCACTGGGGGATGCGGCGCTTGGCTAGAATGAACAACACACACACACACACACACACACACACACACACACACACCCCTCTGAAAGCTGAAAGGATACATGCTGTGTTAATCCCAGCTGGACAGAGTTCAATAGGAAATTTCCAAGGGTTGTTGGGATGGCATAAGTTGTGCCCAATAGTGAGAGTCAGGGAAAACTTCCTGGCAGAGGTGATTATTCAGCAGAATCATAAGGAAAAGAGAATGCAGAGGGAAAAGGATAAATGCCCTGGCATTAGGGATGGGACATGGGGATAGATTCCACAACATTCGGTGCGAGGAGAGCAAACGATTTTGATGACAATGAGCCCCTAGGAGGTTGGGGCTGTTGACTACTCATCATGGCATTTCGAACACCTTGTGCGGGAGTAGGTGGTCTGGATGTTGAGTTGACCTGGAGTCAATGTCTGAACCACTATAACTAGAGAGAGTCCAGGTAGTTTACTGAAGGGGAACTTTGAAATTGACACAAGGCACTGGGTAGGGACTGACGGGAGAGGGGATGGGGATGCTAGGTACTTAAAGGGGGTGCCCAGCCCTGCCCAGCTCCTTCAGCCCGGCAGATCTGCCATACCGTGTTCCATTTTTAAAACCCAGACTGTGCTCTACCCATTCGCTTCCTCCATGACTTGCCTCCAGAGCTGTTGGTTTGAAACCATCACCTTGCAATCCCCCTCGCCACATTGCCTCCTGATCTTCCCAACCTCTGTGTGACCTTGACTCACTTTCCTGATCACGTCCTTGCCAAGCTCAATGGGTGGAGCAGCCTTCTGTCTGATCGCTTGCTGAATACGCCAGGGCACCAAAGGAAGGCTCAGCTAGAGAACACCCAGGACTTGAGAAGACTGTGTTTATCCTCTGCTATCAGGGCATGGATGCAGTGCAAAAAGGTACAAGTTATATTTGAGGGATCCAAGGTCCAAGACATGCTAAGAGGTCAAAAACCGGATTTCTGGGGGCTACAGGGAAGGAGGCCTATGGTGCCACACCTGGATCATGAACAAGGTGAGTGTCCCGGTAGGTAAAAGGAGTACAGCAGTAGAGGCTCTCAGAGTCTGAGGTCTGCACCGGTGGATATAGACAGAGGTCAGCCTCAGTGGCACAGGCTGTGAGCAGGGGCTGCCTGGGACCAGAAGTAACAGAAGACCTCAAATTTGGCAGCCTGAAGTGGTGAAAAAAAAAAAAAACACATGCATTATCTCACATAATAGGAGCTCCCTCCAGAGAGGGAGGATAAGCTCCCATGCTGTGGCTCAATGATGCCATCAAGGACCCAGGTTCTTTCTGTCTTTTGCTGCTACGCTGAGTGTGTTGATTTTGTCCTCAGAATGGCTTCCCTCGGGGTCACAAAAGGGCTGCCCCAGAGTCAGTCAGCCTATCCAGACACCACAGTGTCCAGTAAAAGAAAAGACCCTCTCCTCTGGGTGTTCTTGAGTGAGAAACCTTTCCCCCAAGCCTCCCATTGGGCTCCTCCTTACATGCCTTTGCCTCTCCTGATCATTGACCAATACTAACTTGTGTCAGCCAAGAGTCTTCCCTGGGGCTGGGTCTGCTTCTTTGAAACATACGTCCCAAAGAGGAAGGAGGACCCCTGCACACAACCAGACTTCTTTTAGGAACGAGGAGGTGGATGTTGGGTAGACAATGAATTATCTCTGTTCCACCAGGCCTCCACCAGTGCCAGAGAGATGGGTGCAAGACAGATCTGCAAGAAGTTGTTGCAAAAGCTCCATATTGGGAGACCAAATCTAGGAACCGGTTATTTGAGATGAGGCCCTACGTCCCAGTGGAATCAGCAGACAGGTCAAATTACTAATTAAAAAACTCGTTTATCGCCATCTCCGCTCCGACATGTCCTATGCCCACTTCAAAACTGGAATCCCTCACAAACCCTACAAAATCCTACATGATCTAGTCTGCTTTTAAAGCCCCATTTGGAGTTCTTCTCCTCTCCTTTCATATACAGTGCTCCTTTCTGCCTCGGGGCCTTTGCTTATGCTGCTTTCGCTCAATTTTTCCCTTTTTCATTCACCTACTTCTTCCCCTCACTCTTAAGTCAGGTCACTCCTTCTTCAGTATATTCCATGGCTCTCTACAAGTCTGTTTGGTACCTTCAGGGAACTTGTCTATTTACCCGGCTAGATTACAGTCTCCTTGCAGTCAAGGAAGGTATCTATCTTATTGTACACTATGCACTCCTCCCTAACGCAGTGCTTGGCACATAGTAGGCATTTGAAAATATTTTTTTGAATATATGAATAAATGAATCCCTACACTTAGGAACAGATGTGGACCTAAGCCTTGGGCCAGGACAATGGATAGATTAATGAAGAACCTGTTCTACTGGAAGCCCCTGCTGGTTTCTAAGCACAAAAAGGGCATGTCCACCATGGCCTCAAGGGCAGTGAGGACACCAGTGTGCACAGGATGGGTAAGAAGGCCCCTGAGGACCCTGTGCTCATCATCCAGGCACAAGGTTCCAGCCACGGAACCGTGTCTTGTGAATTGGCCATGATATTGTAGAAACAAGATGGGTTAGAATGGCTGAGTGTTGGGAGCAATGGCTCTGAGTGGTGGTGCCAGAGACCTGGCACACAATGAGAATGGTGATTTTATTTCCCATCAGGAAGTGTATATGAGATGAGCCGTGTCAAGAACTTAGTCTAGCGTCTCAGTAAATAATTAAGCCTTGACTTTGCCTTTACCAACTTCTTACACTGAATGATTTACTGCCCCTATTCCTCATTCCAAGCCAGTTCTGAATTCGTCCCAGTTCTCTTTCTCACCCCGACAAAAACTCCCAGTGTGGATGCAGTGGGGCTGTACTCTACCACACTTACCCTTTCTGAACTTCTGTTTCTTCTTCCAGTTAAATGGGAGTAATAGTGCCCCCCTCACCTAGCTGGCGTGAGGGTCAAATAAGATAACACATTGTAGGGTGCTTTAGAAACTGTAAAGGACTGTAAGGAATCACTGTTCTTATTATTTCGTTGGAGTTGGGCTCGTTCCTGGGCCTGGCATCTGCTCTGACTTTCCCAGTTCCTGTTTCTTGCTCAGTCTCCGTTTTCTTGTAGCCACCCACGTTTCTGGCACTGACAGCGTAAGGATATAAGATGACATCCAGGGAACGAGAATGTAGAAGAAAAAGGAAGAAACGTGACAACAACCAGCAGCTCTCTCTCTCTCTCATTCCTCTACTTGGGGATGACCCCACCACCTTTCCCAGACCCCAAATCTGGGCATCATTCATGTTCCAGTTAGCTAAGGCTGTGTAACAAACCACTTCAGTACTTAGTGACTTAGAACAGCAAGCTATTATTACCTTTCATGGTTCTGAGGGTTGACTTGGGTAGGTAGTCCTAACTCAGGGGCTCTAGTAGGGTTGTAGTCAGAGGGCAGCTGTGGCTGGAATCATCCAAAGGCTTGCCTGGATGGGACATCTAAAATGGCTTCCTTTACTCACGTGTCTGGTGCCTGGATTGGAATGGCTGGAATAGCTGATGGCTGGCCAGGCATCTCTCTCCATGCTCTCTCCCTCTCTACATGGCTAGAGAGGGCTTTCTCATAGCTAGGGGTTTGAGCATATCTAGCCATTTTACATGGCAGCTGGCTTCTCCCAGGCTGAGGTGGGAGCTTTGTGGCTTCTTCTGATCTAGCCACAGAAGTTAGAAGGCACTGTTGTTGCATTTTATTGGTGACAGGGATGGCCCAGATTTGGTGTGGTAGGGGAGTGCACAAGGACCTGGCTACTGGAAGGCATGGTTCCTTTGGGAGTCATCTTTGGAGACTAGCTAGCAAGATCCTAGTCTGGATTCAATCGTTGCTCTGAGGAGCCCTCTCAAAGGTCAGGGCTTGGGACACAGGAGGAGCAGTGAAACTGCTGAAGCCCCCCAGTTTTAATATTTAATATTTATTTATTTATTTATTTATTTATTTATTTATTTATTTAATATTTTGGACTTTCACAAAGAATAGAATGTGAATTAAAAGTTCTGAGGCTCACTGCACCAAAGAAGAGATACAGATGTCGAATAAGCATATGAAAATATGTCCAACGATGTCAGTCATTAGGGAAATGCACAAAAAACCACGATGAGATATTACCACACACCTACTGGAATGGCTAAAATAATAATAACAATTTTGAAAAACTGATAGTGTCAACTTCTGGCAAGAATGAGAACAGCTGGAATTCACACTCATTGCTGGTGGGAATGCAAAATGTTACAGACGCTTTGGAAAAGAGTTTGGCAGTTTCTTAGGAAGTGCAGACATTGCTACGAATCCAGCAATTCCACTCGCAGGTATGTACCCTAGAGAAATAAAAAGATACCTTCACGCAGACCTGTACACGAATGTTCCCAGAAACTTTATTCATAACAGCCAGAAAGAAAAAAAAAAAAAAAACCCAAACCCAAATGTTCACCAATTAGTGATCGAATAAACTAACTGTGGCACATCCATACAATCAGTAATAAAACAGAATGAACTGCTGATACGCAGAACTTCATGGATGAATGTCAACAGCATTATGTGTAGAAGGCTATCTATGGCATGATTCCATTCTGATAATGTGGAAAAGGCAAAGCTATAGTGACAGAAAGCAGATCAGTGGTTGCCAGGGGCTGGCAGGAGGGGAAGGAGTCGAGTCCAAAGGGGCACAAGGGAACTTTGTGGGGTGATGGAGGTGTGCTATGAGTCGATGGCCAGGGGGTGGTTACACGGCTGGACGTGTTTGTGAAAATCTGTCAAACTGTGTACCTAAAAAGGGCGGGTTTTCCTGAACACAAATAATGCAGTCCTGAGGCTAACAGTTTGAAAATGCAGAGCCTCTTCTCTCTCCCGTGCTGTTTCCGGTTTCTAGTGCACCTGCACACGAAGCACGTCCCATCCCCACCCCTGCGTCTTGTCCTGGTCACTCTTCTCCCTCTCTTGTTGCCTGGAGAGCTCCTAATTTATCCTTCAGGCTTCCAGCTAACTCTCACTTCCCAGAGAGCCTTTTCTCCCTCTCCAATATAAATTCGGTATCCCCTTTTAACTTGTTCTTCCTTCTTCTGTAGAAAGTAAGCTCCGTGCGGACAGTGGGGATGTTTTGTTCATCTCTGCATAGTTCGCACTTGGCACATTTCATGGATTAAGAAACGTGGGGAGGATGTTCTGTACTGCATGAATTTGTTTTTTTATAAGGATGCACCACTTTTTTCTTTCTTTCTTTTTTTTGTATTTTTAAACTAGTTAAGAATTGAAATGATTTGAAAGTACATACAGTACAAGGTAAAAGTCATGCACGCACACATTTTAAAAGTAGAAATAAGGTTCTGCCTTTTCTTGTTGGTACCCAGAAGTCTCACTCATTCTTTTTAATAGCTATGTAATATTCCAGAGTGCAGTTCTACTATTTTCAACATTAGTTAATCATTAGTGGCCATTTAGGGATTCCCCCTCCCCTCATATTTCAGTGTTTCCTTATTTAAAATGCTGCATTATACATAGGCACATATGTGTGAGTATTGCTGAGGGATGGATTTCTAGAAATTTGAGCTGTTAGAAAAGAAGTTATATGTATTTTAGATGTAGAGAATATCTATCCTATTCCAAAAAGATGTATGCAAATTCATATTGTCACCACACTCTATGAGAGAGCCCATGTGTCCACACCCTCACCAATTCTGGATAGCAAATCAACCTTGCCAATTTTCACCACTCGGGCTAAAATGCTATCTCATCATTTACATTTGCATTTCCTGCATTATTACTGAGGCTTGGCATATTGTCTTCTTTTTTAATGTTCATTTATTTTTGAGAGAGAGAATGCATGTGTGAACGCATGTGGGGGAGGGGCAGGGAAAGAGGGACAGAGGATCAGAAGCGGGCTCTGTGCTGACAGCAGAGAGCCCTATGCGGGGCTCAAACTCACCAACTGTGGGATCATGACCTGAGTCAAAGTCCAACGCTTAACCGACTGATCCAGGCTGTGCCCTGAGGCTGTGCATATTTTCATGTGATTATTAGCTATTTCTATGTTTTGCACTGTGAATTCCTAGTTTTACCTTTTGCCCGTTTTTATGGGGTTGTATGTTTTTGTCTTAACTGATTTGTAGGAACTCCTTGTGTATGTATGATATGGAAATAATCAGTTTGAAAGTTATAAATAACTTTTGGGGGTGATGGATATGTTCATTCTTGATTGTAGTGATGGTTTCACAGGTGTATACTTATGTCAAAACTCATCAAATTGTACACTTTAAATATGTGCCGTTTATTGTATGTCAATCATACCTCGATAAAGCTGTTTAAAAGAGAAAGTACATAGTTAGTAATATATTTGCTCCCGGTTGTCCTTTTTCTTTAAACTTTGTTTACTTCTTTTTTGTCATACAGGAGTTTAATGTGTCAATTATTTATATTCCGGTCTGGAGTTATCTTAGCTGTGTGATTTAGGCAAATTACCTAACCTTTCTGTGCCTCAGTTTTCATATGTAAAATGAGGCCTTGAGTACCTCTGCATAGGGTTGTTGTGAAGATTAAATGGATTAATACACATGAAAAGGTCTTAGACTGGTAACCACTGCAGGGCATCACACAATAAAGATTAACTATTATCATTGCTTGGGATCTCAGATCTTACTTTAGGTAAACCTCTATCCCAATATTATAAGAATATTCTCCTTTATTTTCTTCTAGTTTTGAATGTTTAGTCTTTTAATCCATTTGAAAGTTACACTTATAGATGGTGTGAGGCAGGGGTAAAAATGATGTTATTTTCCCCAGGAATAGACAGTTGTCCTGACACTATTTACGGCATGACCTATCCTTTCTGCACTAATTTGAAATTACCTTCTGACCTACATAGTAACTTCCCATGTATAAACAGCTCTGTTTCTCTATAGTAATTGGGCCCTTTGCTCTCTGTATTCATTTATTTTTTTTTTTGCCAATACTGATGAATGAGAATAACTTCTCTCCAACAATAATCCCATCATAATTCTTGGTGATGTCCACATTCAAATAGGTCATTTTCCCTATACCCTGGTCTCTCAGTTACTTGATTTCTATTAAGATCTGGTTTCTCATCCACTCATGGCCATGCTCCTGCCACAGACCGAATCATGACCAATAACTCTGACATCCCCGTAGCCCAGTTTAAGCAATTCACCTCTCTGAGCACCACTGGTAACCTTTCCAGCTCATTCATTCTGTTCTTCTACTCCAACAATTCTTTAGCCCACCAGGACCTACAATCTGTCGGTGCTTCTATAGTTTCACTATCCTTACTCTGTACCCTGCCTGGTCCAGAGCCCTTGGTTCATCACCCTGACCCCCTCAACTTCCTTGTTCCTCACTCATCAGGG
The DNA here is from genome assembly GCF_018350215.1 of Panthera leo. Lineage (NCBI taxonomy): Eukaryota > Metazoa > Chordata > Mammalia > Carnivora > Felidae > Panthera > Panthera leo. Next base: position 31,907,738 of record NC_056686.1, read on the forward strand.
AAGCTCTCAACCCTCACTAGGCCCCGTTCTCCATATGCTCCTGGAGGAGCATATGTTTCCTGAAGGAAAACATGACATGCTGACCAATCTCATGCTAATTTCATGGCCATGAAGCTCAAGTGGACTCTTGGTATTGCAGGTGAAGGCAAGTATCCTAGGTCATTTGCTCTCCTACTCTCTCATTTAACACCTTCTCATATTTCCTCAAAAGACTTGAACAGCGACTTCATAAAAGCAAGTATCCAGATGGGCATTGACTGTATGAAAGGGTGCTCAACCTTATCAGTCACCAAGAGAATGGAAATGAAAAGCTTGGTGGGGCACCATGACACCTGCCTCAGAGCGGCTGAAATTAAAAAGACCTAGGAGAGTACCAGGTATTGACAAGGATTGCAGAACAACTGATTGCCGTGCTGGTGGGAGTGTAGATTGGTATCACCACTTTGAAAAACTACTTGGAAATATCTACTAAAGCTGAATATACGCTTACCCTCTTATCCAGCTATCCCACACCTACCGTATATACCAAACACAAAGGCATATGCTCGTGTACCAAAAGATACACGCAAGCATGTTCAGGTAACATTAAGTATAATACACAGACAGTAAACAATCTCAGTGCCCATCCGTAAGAATAGAATGGGTGCAGAATTTGTGGAATAGTCATAAAGGGCATGCTATGTGGTGATGAAAATGAATGGGCTATTGCTATATTCAACATCTCAGAAATAATGTTGAGCGAAAGAAGTCGCATTGTATGATTCTACCACACAAGTTTCAAAAACAACGGAATTAATTTATGGTTAGAATAGTGGCTACCTTGGGAAGGAAGAACTGGATAATGACTGGGCATGAGGGACCTTCTGGGGTGCTGGTAGTACTCTCTTTCCTGATCTAGGTAGGATTTACATGGATACATGAACTTGTGAAAACCTACCGACTTGAAGCTCATGATTTGTGCACTCCTCTCTATGTATGTCATACCATAATGGAAAGTTGTTATGTATGTGTGCATGTGTGTGTATGTATGTATGCATAGATAAGTATATATAAATATATATATATATATATATTTGTATTCCTCTCTTGACCTCACTTTTATTTCCAGCTGTTATACTGTTTCTCTTCTTCACTTCACAGCAAAACTAAAAAAAAAAAAAAAAAATTGTTCATGTTTATGATCTCCCAAGTTTTTCTGTCCTCAACATTCTGCTGAAATCGCTCTTGTGAGTGTCACCAATGACATCCATATTGCAAAATGCAATGGTCAATCTCAGGCCTCATTGAACTTGACCTGTCAGCCAAATTCAACACATATGACCCTTCTCTTAGGCACACTGTCTTCACCTGACTCCCAGGACACCACTCTCCCGGTTTCTGACAGTCATGTTGGACTCCTTGGCTAGCCCCTCATCTCTTGTGTAAACATTGGAGTGCTCCAGGTTTAGTTCAAGGCCCTTCTTTATCTATACTCTCTGGCTGGTATGTTGATGAGTTTCTCAGCTTTTTTTTTTTTTTTACCTATATATTCATGACTCCCAAATTTATGTCTGCAGCCTGGATCTCTTTCCTGAGAGGCCTCATATCGCCAGTTGTCAATCGCCACCTTGATAAATTTGCTTGGGTGTTTAATGGGCGTCTCAAACTTAACACATCCCCCAGACTCCTCGCCTCCTCCCATCCCCTCAGGGTGCACCTCCTCCCGCAGCTGTGGCCTGTTCTTCCAGGTGCTAAGGTTCCACAGCTCACACTAATCTTCAACTTCTCTTCTTCCCTCACTTGACCCAATCTGTCTCCAAGCAAAACTCACCCGCGTCTCCATCACTTTTCATTACGTCTAAAACTATGACTCTGGAGCAAGTCGCCTTCATTCCTCCACTGGGCGCTTCCGTGAGCCCCCTACCCAACAGGCCTCCCCATTTCTGTCCTTACCTCCTTCTTTCAGGCAGGATCTGCCCATGACAACAGAGAGCGGTCCACGAGGGAAGGTAATACTGACACCAGCTACACAGTGACAGCTGAGAAGGCAAATAGGACACCGGGAGGCGGCCCCCATATTGCCAACAGCAAGAAGCTGTGACCACCTGTAGACCGTATGCACGACAGGAAAAGGTGGCGTTACCTTCACCCAGGGGCCAGAGCTACTTTGAAAGAAGTTGTGAGCAACATAGGCCTGTTGGGCTGGAGCTAGGAGCACAGAGGGGTGGTTAGTGATGTGGGAAGGACTGGCTTCTCCTTCCTTCCAGGCCTCTTGTCTCCCACCGGGCCTTCTCATTGACAGGGTCCTGCCAGAAGGCAGCTGACGCAGGATCCCTGGACATGGCCTGCAGGGTCACTCCCCCGCCAGAGACCAGGGCAGGGGGGACACAGAAAAATGAGTCTGAGGCAAAGATGCCAAGGACTAGCTCACTGCAGCCCCCATTGTCCATTCATCCCCGGGAGATCCAGGTCTTGTGGGGCCTGAAGCGTATGCAATTTGCGGAGCCCTCGTTAGGAAGAAATTAAAAGACGAGAAATACTAAGTTAGGAATGAAAGTAAATATTTAGATGAAAACACAAATCACGGCAAAACACAGAGTTGTAACAGGCCAGTAAATACCACAAACGGATGACATCGATCGGGAAAATAACAATCTCTTTTATCAATTGATTGCCTGGCCTACCTCTACATTACTTTCTTTTCTTTTTTTCTTTTTTTAATGTTTATTTATTTTTGAGAGAAAGACAGAGTGTGAGTGGGGGGAGGGGCAGAGAGAGAGGGAGACACAGACTCTGATGCAGGTTCCAGGCTCTGAGCTGTCAGCACAGAGACTGACACAGGGCTCGAAGTCACAAACTGCAAGATCATGACCTGAGCTGAAGTCGGACACTTAGGCTGAGCCACTCAGGTGCTCCTGAAGTAGTTTTTTTTTTTTTTTAATGTTTTATTTATTTTTGACTGAGAGAGAGAGAGAGAGAGAGAGAGACAGAGAATGAGCGGGGGAGGGGCAGAGAGAGAGGGAGACGCAGAATCCGAAGCAGGCTCCAGGCTCCGAGCTGTCAGCACAGAGCCTGACACGGGGCTCAAACTCACAAGCTGTGAGATCATGACCTGAGCCGAAGTCTGTCGCTCAACTGACTGAGCCACCACCCCTCTACGTTACTTTCTCCCTTGTATTTTTTGGCTTCATATTCTTTGTCATACCTTTTCCCACGACAAAGTCATTTCATAGAAAGAGTACAAATGTGTTCTTTATTGCACTTGATTGCCTTCTTTTTAATTAATGGTTTAAAAAAGCTTCCTCCATTTACCCAACTGGTTATGGTAAATTTTTAGAACTGTCAAGTTTGGGAAAGCTCTGTCAAGTTTCTTTCATATGTGAACTGCAAGATTTCTGGGCCTTTCAAATTTTCTTGTGAAGTGACTAATTTTTTAAGAATTCTGTGAGTTGACAGCACTCGGGTAAAGCTCTCACATCACAGTCCCGGGCAGTGACACGGTGGGTGGTAGGCGGGTTCCTAAAAGCCATTCGTGCTCCAGGACAGCCGGCAATAACTTCTAAAAACATAGGAAGAACTGTGAACCACACGAATATATCCCTGAACTCAAACTGAACTCACACTGGAAGTACCCCAGCTCAATTTTCCCCAGCTGGACCCCAAAAATGCCTGTGGCCATTCCAGCACTGAGAGCTGATATGGTAGAAAAATCAAGAAAGAGATCAGCTGGTCCTAACGAATTGTGGTTATAGTATCATGCTTTTGCAAGTTTTATAAAGTGTATGACCACACGAATGCATTGCTGGAAACCTGGAAGGGGCCGGGCAAGTGCAGAGTTCTTTAGGATGAAGCGGGTAGACACCTACAAGAGACAGAGTGGTCCTTAACAAAGTGTAAGTTGAATTGTGGACCCCTCTGCTCTATGTGCTCAGAAGGCCTAAAAAATCGAATCCTTACAATCACCTCTGGTGCCCCACCACTCCTCCCGGACCCCACCTTCTGGTCCCCTCCCTCTGGCTCCTGCTGTTCAACACACCCTGGCCTGTTGCTCTTACTCTAGCATTCCTACCACAGGGCCTTTGCTCTGGCTTTCCCCTCTATCTAAAACTCAATTCTCCCAGATAGATGCTTATATCTTCTCTTCCCTCAGGTTCTTATTCAAATATCACCTGCTGTATGTGCTTCCTATTGTGACTGTAACAAATGACCACAAACTTAGTGGCTTAAAACAACACAGATTTATTATCTTCTCATTCTGCAGATCAGAATTCCAAAATGGGCTGGCAGGGCTTCATTCCCTCTGCAGGCACTAAGGAAGAATCCATTTTCTTTCCTTTTCCAGTTTCCAGAGGCAGCCCATGTTCCCTGGCCCACAGCTGCGTCTCTCACCTCTCCTCCGACTCCGAAACTCCTGCCTCTTTTTTTTTTTTTTTTACCCCCCTCATAAGGATCCCTATGATTACATTGGACCCACATGGAAAATCCAGAATCATCTCCTCCCTCAAGATCCTGAATTGAATCATCCCAGCTCATCCCAGCTAAGTCCCTTTTGCCCTATAACCTAACATATTCACAGGTTCTGGAAGTAGGACCTGAACATCTTTTATATATATATATATGATATACATACATATATATATATATATATGTATGTATATCATATATATATATATGACATATATATGTCATATATATGTCATATATATCATATATATCATATATATGTCATATATATCACATATATATGACATATATATGACATATATATCATATCTATATAAAATATCTTTTATATATCTTTTATATATGATATATATGTCATATATATGTGTATATATATATATACACACACACACATATACATATATATATATATATATATATATATATATATATATATAATTTATCGTCAAATTGATTTCCATACAACATCCAGTGCTCATCCCAACAGATGCCCTCCTCAGTACCCATCACCCACATCTTTAGGGGGAAGGGGCATTCTTCTGCCTACTTCATCTTCCTGGTAAGACCCTCCCCTATCATCCTTTTATTGTTTTTAAATGTTTATTTATTTTTGAGAAAGAGAGAGAGAGAGAACATGCTTGAGAGGGGGAGGGGCAGAGAGAGAGGGAGACAGAGGATCTGAAGCAGGCTCTGTGCTGACAGCAGAGAGCCCTATGTGGGGCTCAGACCCATGAACTTTGAGATCATGGCCCGAGCCGAAGTTGGACGCTCAGTCAACTGAGCCACCCAGGCGCGTCCCCATCATCCTTTTAAAATGTTGGAATAGTGGGGATCTTGTCTCGTCCCTGCCTGAGAGGAAATGTTTCCTGTGGTCCACAGGTATGTATGATGTTTTCTGCAGTTAGAAACCTGTATCAGTCAGGGCACTACCAGAGAAATAGAACTGCTAGGAAATATATATGAACAGATTTATTGCAATTGTGGGGGCTGGCTAGGCAGGTCCAAAATCCATACGGCAGACTGTCAGGAAGGGTGGGTGGAACTCACAGACAAGAGCTGAAGCTGTGGCCCACAGGTGGAATTTCTTCTTCTGCAAAGTCTCAGTTCTGCTCCTAAAGCCTTTCATGTCGCTGAATCAGGGCACACCCAGATTATCCAGGATAATCTCCCTTAACTAGAGTCACCTGATTATGGACTTTAATCATACTACAAAATATGGTCACAGTAATGCCTAGATGAGTGTTTGCATAACTGGGGACTGTGGCCTCACCAATTAGACACGTAAAACTGACCACTGCCAGGACCCTTTATCAGGTTAAGGAAGCGGATTACAAATTCTTATCATCTTGTTAGAGACGGCCATTTAGTTTTCTTCCTTTAATGTATCACTATAGTGAATTTAAAAATAAAGATTGGCTTGTAATGTTAAAATCTATGTTTGATTCTTGGGATGAAACCTATTTGCTCATGATTTATTGGTCTTATAATACATAGCTAGATTAAATTTGCTACCATTTTATTTATGAGTTTTGCATCAGTGTAATTTTGATTGGGCCACTTCCTTGTGTGTGTTGTCTCAGTTCAGTTTTGGTCTGTTGGGGTTAGAGGCTTCCATTGAAAATGACAGAAAATTCAACTTGAGCTTGTTTTAAACAGTGGTTCTGAGAGCTGGAGGGTACGGGGTGGGGGTAGGGCATACCTGGAGGCAGGGCTCCATTCAGGGGTCAGATACTGTAATCAATGCTCGTTCTCTCTCTCTGTCCTGGTTCTGCTTTTCCCTTGTGTCTGCTTTCGTCTAGGGCTCCACACAGCAGGCAAATGGTGGCTCCAGGATCTATGGCCCAGAAGCCACTGAAAAATTTGTTCTTAACAGGATCACATGCCCATTCCTGAACCATTCACAGTGGTCGGGAGAAAGGAAAGCTGAGCGAGGTTTATGTGCCCAGCCCGGGAACTAGGGATGGCGTCACCCCCTCTGGAAGTAGAGAGACACAGACCAGGGTGGAGAGGGAGACGGCTCCCGCTGAGGGTAATCAGGGTGTGGTTACTAGAAGGATGAATGAACACTGAGGAGAAAAACCACAGATGCCCACTCCAGTGCTAGCCCAACAGACTGGATTGGGGAAGTTTTCCGTCTTTGTTCTCTGCTTTGTAGCTATTTAAATAGCAGAAGTTATTGGTTCCTTGAAGGTTTGCTATAACTCACTGTTAAAACCATTTTGGGCCTGATGCTGTTTTTAGAAGCATACTTTGATGGTCTAATTTCTTCTGTGTATGTTAGCATTTTTTACCTCTTCTTGAGCCATTCAGGGGAATAAATAAATTAAAGAAGCAGCATTTGGTTTCATTTACCAAGTCAACATTTGTTTCTCATTTCATTAATTTCTGCTTTTATCTCTATTAATTCCTTATTTTTATAGAGGTTCCCCCCCCCCCCTCTAATTTTCCTATTCCCAATTGCTTGCATTCAACTCTCTTTCCTGTTTTCTAATAAATGTGTTCAGGCTATACATTTTTCTGTAAATACTGCATTGGCCTTAACAATTGAATTCATTATATGGTGCTCTCAGTGTCATTAATTTATAAATAATCATTTCAATTTTGAGTTTGTCTTTAACCTGAGAGTTATATAGAATAGGTTTTTAAAATTTCAGGTTGCTGAGGGGCACGTGGGTGGCTCAGTCAGTTAAGTGTCTGACTTCAGCTCAGGTCATGATCTCACAGCTTGTGAGTTTGAGCCCCGTGTCGGGCTCTGTGTGGGCTCTGGGCTGACAGCTCAGAGCCTGGAGTCTGCCTCGGATTCTGTGTCTCATTCTCTCTCTCTGCCCCTCCCCTGCTCACACTCTGTCTCTCTCTCTCTCTCTCTCTCTCTCTCAAAAAATAAACGTTAAAAAATTTTTTTTAATGTTTAAACTTTCAGGTTGCTGAGTATTTGTTACATTGTTTTGCTACTCTTTTATCTTTGATTCTAGGGTTTTTTTGTTGTTGTTTTTTTAACATTGTAGTCAGAAAATGTAGCCTATATGATGTCTACTTTTTGGAATTAAGATTTTTCTTCAAACCAACTTTAATGGATGGTCAATTTTTGTTTGTATCGTAGATATTAAAAAGCAACATGTAAATGTATATTCTCAGTTCAGTAAATTTCTTATATAAATCTCAAATCAAACTGACTTCTTTTTCTTTACCAGATCTATCAGCTTTTGAAAGGCATGGGTGAATGAAGTGTCATTACAAGTTTGACAATTTCTCTTTGTAGTTCTATTTCTTTTATATTTTGATACTTTGTTGTTTAAGTATAAAATGTATTTCATTGTCATAATTCCTTGGTACGTTGTACCTTTTATAGGTGCTTTATTTTGAATTCTATTAAATCTTATACTAATATTTTCATGCTTTCGTTTTGTTTTGTTAGCATATATTCATTTTTCCATTCTTCTATTTTTCTTCCTTTTTGTAGTACATTGTTTTAAATGCAACTCTTCAAAATAATTGTATTATGTGTGGACATGTGTATATGTTGTTGAGATTTCTTTCACCCATTCTGAAAGTCTCTGTCATTTGATAAGAGAGTTTAACCCATTCACAATTATTGTGATTTTGGTATGTTTGGATGTCTCCCCACCTTCTGTTCAATTGATCAAGTTTTCTTTATTTTTATTTTTCTGTATTTTTTGGCAAGTTATGTGTACTATTTCTATGTTTCTAATGCTCTATTTTTTTTAAGTTCATTTGTTTTGAGAGAGAGAGAGAGAGAGAGAGAGAGAGAGAGAACCCCCACCAGACTCTGCACTGTCAGCACAGAGCCCAACATAGGGCCTGAACCCAGAACTGTGAGATCATGACCCGAGCGGAAACCAAGAGTCGAATGTCCAACTGACTGAGCCATCCAGCACCCCTCTAAATTTTTAATAAACTTATTCAAGCACTTTTTCTTTCAAGTATCTTAGACCTCTTCCTATGTTTCATATTTTGTTGAAACTTTAGTTCCAAGTGTTATTGTTTTATTTCCATATTTTTAAAATAAATCATTTCTTTAAAATTAAAGTTTTATAGATGCATTTTCATTCATTATTTACATTCTTAAACATTTACTGGTTTCTTTTCTTTAAAACATTTTAAAATGCAAAAAATAAAAAATAAAAAAAATAAAAATAAAACATTTAAAAATCCATGACATTCTCCTTTTTGAATTCTATTTTGGTTTTCCTATAGTACATAATTATTTCTTCAGAAGGGGTGAATGAATAATAGTAAATTTTCTTTGTTCTTCCTTAGCAGAAAACATCTTGGATTTGTTTTCATACTTGATAGTTTGGCTGATGTAGAATTTTAGGTTTGAAACAATCCAGAAACATTGAGAATTCTGTTTTCATTTTGTAATTTAGAAATGCCACAAGGATGTGTATCTTTTTCGTGTTTTCTGCTTACTACTGGGTGGGTCTTTTTATAGTTTGAGGACTCAGGTCCTTCTGTAGCTCTGGAAAATATTTTGAAATTATATCTTTAATTATTTCATTACCTCTGTTGCCTCTTTTATCTAGTCTAGAGTGTTTATAAGTATTAGGTCATGTATTTTCTCATATTTTGTATCTCTTTGTGTTTCCACTCTATTTTCTAGGGGATTTCTTTGATTTTATCTTCATGTTTCTAATTTTCAAGGATAATTTCTTTTTATTTGATTGCTTCTTTTCAATAGAAATCTACTCTTATTTTATAAAAGCAAATTTCTTTTGGATCTCTCTGAGGATACAATCTAGAATTCTTTTAAAGTTCCTCTCTGTTCCTACATTCTCTCACTTTCCTCCAGGATGAGTTGTTTTGGCTTTTTATCTTTCTCTTTCTCATACTTTTGGTTTGCCTCAAAGGTGATCCATGATGATCATTTCAGATTTATACATTTAAAATTAGGTAGCCTAATATATTCAGGAGACTGGTATGAGTTTCCTTCATGGCTGTGTAGGTGTGCATTCAAAATGGACCTTCCCCTGGAAAGGAGGCTGTCGGCAGCTCTGTGTCAGTGAGACAGCAGGAGGGGTTTGCTCACTGTAGGGGGGTCCTGTTAGAAAGAATGAGGGGACCACACATAGGCAGGCTGGGGACTCTCATGACTGCTAAAGTAAGGTAGACTTTATTCTGTGTATGAAGTGTTTTAATATATTTCTTTGCTGAGCAGGCCTACCTCATTGTCTTTTCTTTCTTTTCCCCTTCCCACGACCATTGCAAAGATTTAGTTCTGTTCTGCTTCACTCAACCCCTACATAGTCATTTCTCTTGTATCAGTTACCTAGTGCCACATAACAAAACACCCCACAGCTTCATGTCTTAAAACAACAATTTGTTATTTCTTGTGATTCTATGGGTTTCCTGGGCTCATTCTTTTACTCCATGTGGTATTGATTAGACCCACTCATGTTGCTGCACTCGGCGGGCAGCTGGGCTGTGTTGGAAGTCCCAGAAGGCTTCACTTTCATGTCTGGGGCCTTGGTGCTGGCTATCTGCTAAAACATCTAGTTTCTCGGGGCACCTGGGTGGCTCAGTAGGTTGAGCGTCCAACTTTGGCTCAGGTCATGATCTCACGGTTTGTGAGTTCGAGCCTCACATCAGGCTCTGTGCTGACAGCTCAGAGCCTGGAGCCTGCTTTGGATTCTGTGTCTACCTCTCTCTTTGCCTGTCCCCTGCTTACATGCTCTCTCTCTCTCTCACTCTCTGTGTCTCTCAAAAATAAATAAACATTAAACATTAAAAAAAAAAAAATCTAGTTTCTCCAACAGGTGGGATCTTTCTCCACATGGATTTTTATCCTCCAGAACGTCTTTCTCCAGAATAGGGTGGACTTTCTTACAGAATGGTGGTCCCATTCTAAGGGGGAGTGTTCTAAGCAGACAAGCCCTGGTAATTTCAGCAGACTTGCTAATGTCCCATTGGCCAAAACAGGTTACAATGTCAAGTCCAAACCCAATGTGTAGGGAATCCCACAAGGATCTGACTACCGAGAGGGGTTGTTCATTGACACCAATGTGTCAGTTTACCATACCTCCTAAGGTAGATCTTTCATGTTGTTTAGAAGGCAGTCCACCAGGCTTCTGTGTCAGGAGCAAAAGCCACAGCCAGTCATTCTGTACACATCGGGAGAGAAAGAGACTGCTGCCTGTTTATTCAATAGTTCTTTGCCTGATGTCTACACCATGGCCTGCTCCCTGCTCCCTAAACTGGGAGTCTCCCCAAGATTCTGTTGGAGAGAACAGCTTACATCTCCTTAGTCAATTTCTTCATGCTGATTTAACCACTCTGGTTTTCTCCATAAATTGGATTCTATCTGCTTTTTGTCTTCTAGAAAGTCTTCAAATTTCTCTGTTCTCCTGGAGCCATAATTTCTCATTTTCTTGGGCAGATATGAATATATTCTTTTTATGTGCCTTTCTATTATTTCAGTGAAATTTGATGAAGGGAAGGGTTTGTATGTATTTCAAACATCATCTCGAAGCACACGGAAAAAGCAAAAGAGTTTAAAGTTTATCCTTTTAGTAAGAGGAAAAGAACGTAGTGGGATTCCAGTCCCAGTAGGTAGGGGTGCACCCGTGTGGCAGGAACGCGGAAGAGGGGTGGTGGTTAGACCAGAGGACAGTCTTGCAGTTTGCCAGTTCTGAGATGGTGGCCTTGCTGGCACTCTTCTTCCTCGGGAATCCAGGTTGATGAGTTACCGCTGACCATTTTTGTTCAAGCACCATCTGGGTCTCTGTTGGCCTTTGAAACTGGCCTTTTAGTGGATCTAGTTCAGACTCCTCGGTTTGCAGTTTCGGAAACAAGGCACAGAGATGGGAACAAAGGTCACCCCACACATCAGCAGCACAACTGGGGTTCAAACCCATGCCTCCTGCCACAGAATCCTGCGGTCTTTCCACCACGTGCTTCCCTGCATCTCACCCCCATCTGCACCTTGGAGCGTCCCTCAGAGAAGCCCAGGGTCTTACTGTCAGCCACGAGACCAGGCAGTACCCCCACCCCAGGATACCCAGAGATGAAGGATTTGGGGTTATAGGTGCCCCAAATGAGACAGATGTCTGTCTGGCCCTTCCTCCCAAAAGGCAATCATTTGAGCTGGAGATGACAGCCGCGTTTGGATCATAGATTCTCCTTCTCCCTCCAGCGCCCTCTCTCCCCTACTCAGTTATCTATTTACCTATCTATTTACGTGAGCCTTTTTTTTTTCCCAATGAATTACGTCTGCAAGGCAGTAAAATGTTATGTATTTGCAAGGCCCATAATCTTTAAAAGCCCAGTGATGCCAGCTCCAGACAGCAGCGAGCTCCCTCCAGTATGTTAATAGATAGTATTAGGGCAATAATGAAAACACTTGAGACAAGTAAGCTCCTATCAAAAGCTGAGTAATAGGGCTTCGCCGAGTGAATCACAATGCAGAAGAGATTAAGACGTCTGCCGTTGTGCAGTGTCTATTCAGACTAACAGCTGCTCCGTTTCTGATTAAAATGGGGTTGGGGAGACCTTTCCGAGCAAGTCCCCTTTTCATCCTGCCTTGTCCTCACCCTTTCCACCTCCACCTCCACACACGGGCACCTTCATTTGCACTCAGCCGCAGCCATTCACACACACACGCGCGCACACACACACACACACACACACCCCTCAGAACAGAGTCACAAACACACGTTGCGTCACACACAGAGCCGCAGCCACACACACACAGCCATCAGCGCTGACACGCAGCCACACTGATGCATCCACGCACGCAAACACAGCCACATCCTCGTGCATAGGCACACATGCGACCACTTCGCACACACTCACCGCCTCAGCCAGTCTCTGACACGCACATCATTATTATGATCTGTCACCAACACGGTCTCATATATGCGTGAGATGGCAACCTGTCACACACACACTCTTCGGTCACAACCAGACACTCAGAGACAACCTGACCAGAGTCACAGGACGCACACATACCTGGCAGGTCACGTACAGCCCTAGCAAGCCGTTCGTGTGCAGGTTCACACTTGTGATCACGGTTAGTCGCACACACACAGCCCTTCATTGGCAGGCCATCAGGAGCACTGCTACCCACATCCAGTCACTGTCAGAGACATGCACACATGGTCACGCTGACACGTGACCACAGCCCAGGCACATAGGGAAGGAAGTGATGCCTTTCCTTACACATACAGGGCTGGTCTGCATCCCTGCCAACCCCCAGCCGTGAGCATGCAGTATAATTCACAGATACATCCGGGCACACACGCAGCCCTAGGCACCCCTCTGCACGCCCCTTCAGAGAGTGACCCAAGAGGCAAGACTCAACTACGAGCTCAAGGGATGGCCTCGGAGATGGTTCGGAGGCCTCCCGAGAAAATCCTCAGGGGCCAGGTATCAGGGTCTCCATTTTCCAGTCCCTGCAACGCTGTCTCACCACGCGGGAGATGGAACTGTTTCCGTGGAGTCTCATAGCATAGAACTTGACCTTGAGTGGACCTGCAGATTTAGACGTAGGAAAACTCAGAGCTGTGCAAGCAGAAATGGCTGCTTCAGGAAGGAGTGAGTGCTCCGTCAGTGGAGGTATGCCCATGGAGGCTGGACAGCCACTTGGTAAGGGTGATGAAGAGGGACTCCTGCATGGCACAGGGGTGAACTCGATGCCCTGCAGGTCCATTCCAATCCCCATCCTGGGCCCCGACGTCCTTTGTGTCTTCTTTTCACACCCCCGCCCCATTAACGACTCCCTTCTTCACCCCACTCTTCAGATAGGAGAAGCCAGCAGTCTTGACCTTCCACTTCTCCCTTTACATGATTTCTTCCAAGATCATCTTTCAGTTGATGCTTTCTTTCCATCTCTGTCCCTAAATGTCTGAGACCCGAACTCTAGGCCCAGGGGCAGAGACAGGTGTAGTTAAGCCAGCAGTTATTCAGGAACTCAACTTCTACCTTATTCCGAGAGACCTGGCAGGGCCTTTGGAGACTGACCTGGGCATCTCCTGATTGAAAGGCACTAGGTCACCAGAACTGGGCAGCTAGAAGGATCTTTACTAGGCGGCTGATCAGTCCCAGGGCCAGGCTTTGAAAGCATATGAGGACTTCCACTGGGCTGCAGCCGGTGGCCGCAACTCACCACCCGCCCAGCGTCCTCTCCCCAGGCACCCATCTCCACCCTGGCGGGGGGGGGGGGGGGGGCATCTCGCTATACCTTTCTCCCCAAGCACACCGCCACCCCCCCAACCCTGGGATGCCTTCCCCCCTTGCTCCCAGCGATACCTGCATTTGTCCAAAACCCACCCACCCACCCTGCAGGCACCATGCAGCCTCAGGAGCCCTGGGCTAGAATCAATCCTTTCCCCATTCTTCCTCCCACAGTCATTGTTTTTCTCTGCGAGGACGTGTACCATCTGTCTTCTGCTCAAGGGGTGGGGTTAGGCAGAGGGCTCCTGCTGCTCAAGGGGGTGGGGCAGGAGCTGACTGGACAGGCCCAGGAGCCAGGAAGGGGAACTAGTCCCTCAAAGTGTAGATAGAGCCAAGGGCATAGTTGGGAAAACAACTCTCAGGTTCAACTATGGTGTGATTGGGGCATGGGGACTGAGCCTGAAGGGGCTGGCTACACTGGGGTCTGGTGGGTCAAGTTGCTTCAAGTAGAGGAGTTTGTTATATGGCCCAGAGACACCTCATACAAAGGAATAAGGACCGCAGCAGGACTGGCATGGGAACAGGGTCAGATTAAGCTAGAGGTGTCTGGGATTCTGGGCAGGGGCTCTATTGGGGTCTGCATCCCAACCTTTAGGAGCCTGTATGGATGGCTGCCTTGAAGAGTCAGAGCTTATGCAGAACCCAAGGGTCATATCCATAGGGTGATACCCCAAACAAGAGAATTAAGAGCCACGGTCAGTACCAGAAACCCAAACCAAGATGGCCTGGAGGAGCCCTTCAGAAGTAAGGTAATCTTTTTATGGAGCCTGGTAAAATCTGTATCCCAGGAGTTTGTCTGGGTATTTAATTTTTTTTTTTTTCAACATTTTTTTATTTATTTTTGGGACAGAGAGAGACAGAGCATGAACGGGGGAGGGGCAGAGAGAGAGGGAGACACAGAATCGGAAACAGGCTCCAGGCTCCGAGCCATCAGCCCAGAGCCTGACGCGGGGCTCGAACTCACGGACCGCGAGATCGTGACCTGGCTAAAGTCGGACGCTTAACCGACTGCGCCACCCAGGCGCCCCAAGTCTGGGTATTTAAAGGAGCCACAAAATGTCAGCACTTACCTCTAACTATCCTGCATCTGGGCCATCCATCCACTTGTGTCTCTCTCCTATTAGATGGGGAACCTCCCCAGGAAAGACCACGTCTTATGTCTTCGGGTTCTCCCCTCTGGCTTTGCATAGTGCCTGGCACATAACACATTCCCGGTGACATTTCAGTTTTGCCTCTGCTTCTGAATCTGGGGTCTGGACTTGACCTCCAGGCCCCACATAGCTGCTACCACCTGATTTACCTGCAGCGGGTCTCCTTCTAGTTCCCAGGAACAATCCTGCCCGACCTGAAGCTGGAAGGATCTAGAGCCTCCAGTTTGGCCTTTGGCTGCTTGAGCCCAAGTTGTGTTGGCTTTGCTTAACTGGCATCATCTCATTTGCTGTTCACAAGGCCAGATCCTATCCCAGAACCCATCTGACATCACAGTTCTAGATGGAATTTCAGCGTATTCCCTGTTTATTCATACAACCGACATTTACTCCCCATCGCCAGTGGCCAGCTGTCCCCAGTTCTTCATCTCCCCAGAGCTGACATTGCTCTAAAACCAGTGATCACATCCTCCTTCTGAAACGCTTCCTTTATTTACCTTCTAGGGCACCACCCTGGCTTGGCTCGTCTCTTCCTCTGCTCGGGGTCCGTCGTTAGTTACCCCCACCATCTCCCCAGCTTCTTAGTGATGCATTACTCCAAGTGCTGTCCTCTTACCTCTTCTTTTTTTTTTTTTTTTAACGTTTATTTATTTTTGAGACAGAGAGAGACAGAGCATGAACGGGGGAGGGTCAGAGAGAGAGGGAGACACAGAATCTGAAATAGGCTCCAGGCTCTGAGCTGTCAGCACAGAGCCCGACTCGGGGCTCGAACTCACAGACCGTGAGATCATGACCTGAGCCGAAGTCGGACGCTTAACCGACCAAGCCACGCAGGCGCCCCAGTCTTACCTCTTCTTTTTGCCTGCCCTCACTTCCCAAGGGACCTGCTCCAAGCTCAAGGCTTTAAAACCCCTTTATGGGCTGACCACTGTCAAGCCTCAGGTGTGTTTCTTCAGCCCACATCTCTGCCCTGAACCCTACCTGCTTGCTCAACATTTCCACCCGGATGTCTGTTAGCCTCTCAAACTTTAAACAAACTCCTGATTACCACCTCCAACCTTCTGTCCCCATAGTCTACTTGAACTTGATACATAGTAACTCCACTAATGGTAATTCTTCCAGTCACTCAGCCCCAAGACCTTGGGGTCATCTCTCAACTCCTGCTCAGACTCAGTATGAACCGCCCTCATCTCTTGCCTGGATCACTGCAGTGGCCTCAGACTGCTCTCCCTGCTTCTGCCCTTGTCCCCACCCGAGGTGTTGGCCCCCTGCTGGGTTCTGACCTACCCCTCTGACCCCTCCACACCTCACCCTGTCCCTTGTGTCATCCCCAACTCTTTGTTGCCAAGAGCCTGGCTCCTCTTCCTCCTATTCGAACTTCCGGGTGCTGACATCATCTGAGAAGCAACAGAGAGGACACTTGTGCTCCTGCCCCCTCTTTTCTGTTGGCCTTCTATCACCTCAGTCCCTACATTCTTAGTGCCCGTGCTTAGCAGTCCTGAGCAAAGAAGACCAGGCCTCAGTCCGGTCCCTTGACCAACACCTTGGACCTAACATCAGGACGGGAGCCCTGAGAGGTTGGAACATTTCTTTGGTGCAAAGCCCTTATGTTCCCCCATCTCCTTTAATCTTCAGGTGATCCTGGGAGGCAGGAGTAATTTCCCCTTCCTCTGGGGGGTGGGGGGGCAGGAGAAAAGAGAACCTGTTTGACTACAGCTACACAGCTAGTCAAGATTTGAACCCAAGTCTTCTGACCCCAGGGCTCCTGCTTCTTCCACCTCTAGTGTCCTTAGAGATCAAGTCACCCTCCTCTCTTCCCTCTCAGCCCTGTATCACACTTCTAGAAGGGAGCCCTGAAATCCAGAGGTGGGGAGTGTCTTTCCCAGGGTCACAGACTCAGTGACTGAGCCCAGAGGGGTCCCCAGCTAACCCAGAGCCAGTGGGGGGACCCACACCCCAAGGCCAGGCCCTTCTCCCTTGGGCTCAGCCTGAGGTCCAGAGGCCTAAATAGCACAAGCGATGTTGTCTCCCTCCTCGGGGAGGGGAAGGCAGTGGCGGCAGTTGTGGCGGGCGGAGAGAAATTTCCCCTTTCTGTAGATTGGATCAGTCACTCTCAGAATTGATGGCAACGGCTTCATCACGAAGATCTAATGCTTTAATTATGTTGTGACATGACCTGACACGGGGGTGGCATTTGATGGATTCTCTGGTGTCATCAGCGTGGCCCTGACATAGGAAAGTGGCAGAAGGCAGGGGGGTGGGGGAGGAGGAAGGGCTCCCAGTGGGAGACAAGTCCTCTCAGGTCCCTCCACCTTTCCCTGCTCCTCATCTCCCGGGGCAGCTCCAGCAGCAGTGGGAGAGGGCAGAACAGCTTCTGTGTAGGAGAGGGTTGATGTGCCTTCTGGGATGGACTGGATCCTGGGGGGGGGGGGGGGGGGTGCCCACGCGAGTGCATGTGTGTGTGTGCCTGTGTGAGCGTGTGCTTAGATACACAGGGACAGGTCTGAACAGGTGAGAAGATTCGGACCCATGTTGTAGAAGCAACAGCTGAATTGCTGTCTGGCCTGTAAAGAAGGTCTAGAAGGTGAAGCGTGGGGGTGGGGCACGGGGCTGGTCCACAGGAGTAGACGCGCTCATGCAGTCTTGGAGGGCAGGGCTGGGACCAGTGGAGGGACTCATGCCGGGCCACAGTGTAGACCGCCCTGGGAGCCAGTGAGCAACTCGTCCCTGGCAAAGGCTGCCAGGGCTCGTGCGGAGGGCATTCCTTCCCCTGGGGGACACCTTACAACTAATGGCCTCTGGGGCTAGGATTCCCTGTATCTGTGGGCGAGCCACTGAGTGTGTTTCTCTCCTTGTTTTACTGTCAGGGCTTTGTAGTGCCCTCAGTGTGGCAAGAATAAGAAGCAAAGCTGCTCCCCTCAGCCCAAGTTCTTTGTCAGGATGCTAGATTGTGCAGCCCCTGCTCTGCTCCTGCGGCCGGGGCTCTTCCTCCACGAGCTGGACAGTCCCACTTTTCAGCGAGAGTGGAGGCTGGCAGGGGAAGGGGGTGGGGATGCCCACCGGCGGGGTCCACCCCGGGTCAGGGGCCCTGCCAGTCTGTCCTCATGACCACCTGTGACCAGGAGCGAGTGGTTAGCCCCGCCTTACAGGGGATGCTAGAGAAGCTCAGAGACATGGAGTTGCCTGCCCAGGGCTACCTGACCAGGAAGGGGTGGATCAGATTGGATTTGGCAAATGCTTGTGAAGTGGCCCCTGCGTGGCAGACCCTGGAGAAAAAGCCGCAGATCCGAACCGCAGTCTCTGCCCTTGAGAAGCACAATGCCTGCCCACAGCTCCCTCTCCTTCAGATGTCCCTGCTCTTTCCACTGCTCCGCTCTGCCCTGGCTGGGGGCTTGGGGATGGCAGCCCAGAGTGGGGAGGGCGGGAGAGCTAGAGAAGGTGTCAGGGGACTGGGGCCTGGTTCGGGATGCTTCAGTCGCCAGCCCTGCCGTGGGGAAAGCAGAGGTGGAGAAGTCACAGAATGGAGGGGCCTCCCGAGCTCTCTTCAGTACTATCCTCCCCATCCTACCTCACCCCATCCCCTCGTGGGGCAGAAGGAGAAACCAAGGCCGCTAGAGAAGAAGAGAGAGGCCCAGGGTCACTCCGTGTGTTAGCACAGGAGTCAAGATCATGAACATGGGCTCCCGGGTCAAGGCTTGACCACATCGGTACCCAGGGGGCAGGGCTGCCAGGCCCGGCCATAAAAGGCTTCCGGGGGGAGCCTTGAGCTTCTTCTAGAAAGAGGAGTTAAAGAAAGTCTGGCCAGAGAGGAGATTCATGTCGGAGATGTCAAGATGGGGAGAGAGCGGGAGCTAAGGCTTGGCTGTTCTCTAAAATCCTGGATGCCCTGCAGGCTCTGAAATGACACCTGAGGGAGACGTGAGAACAGAAGGACCTCGCAGATACGAGCGGAGCAGCAGTGTGTGAGTCCGGGCGTGGACAGAAGCAGGTGCTCACGTGTGCTGCCCAGAACCTGCAGTCCAGGGGCAGCGGTAAGACTCTGCAGAGCCCCGAAGTGTGGAGTCAAGGGTCTGCACGGGTGGGGGCTGCGAACAAGAGCTGGGTCAGAGAGGAGGTGGGGGTTCTCCCGGAGGAATCTGTGTCTGGATGTAACTGGTATTCTAGTGTGACTGTGGAGCCACCATATGCCTTGGTGTGCCCTGCTAGGTGACCACTCCCCCGGGCTTAGCTGTGGCCAAGTATGGTTGGGTGTCCCTGTGTGAAGGTGTTAGCAGGTGCAGCCATGCAGCCATATCTGGTCAGGCTGGTTGGACACCTGTGCCTGTCTGACCTCCCTAGTCTGGTGTGTACTTGGAAGCAGCTGTGTGTTTAGTGAACGCAGCTCTAGGCATAGCCATGGCCCCTATCATAGCTCTGTGCCCCCTTGTAGCCACATTTGTGTGGAATTGTGCGGCCCTATTTGTGACTGTCTCTGAGGTAACCTTGGCCCTAACCTCTGGGCTGCTGGGGCTCTGTAGCTAGGCAGCCCCTCCATCACAAGACACTGTGTGTCTTCCTAAACCATCACCATCAGCTGGTTTCCAGCGCATGGGCAGGGAATCAACACCAAGACCACCTTGGGCAGGCCCAGACTCTTCTGCCCTTAGGCCCCTGGGCCCTTCCATGGCTTTTCTCAGATGGAGAGAAGGGCAAAGATGTCACTAAAACCCTCCCTACTAGGTCTCACGGGGAGGGGTCATAGAGCTATCTCCTCCGATGGCCTCATTTGGCAAATGGAGAAACTGAGGTTCAGACAGGAAGTAACCTGCCCCGGATCAAACCCCAGGATTATGTTCCAAACTTGAGATAAAGCTGAGAATACCAAATGTGGAAACCGCATTTCACAGGCTTTAACGTGCCCATTTGACAGATGGGTATGAACAGTGGGTATTAGAACTGTTCTGGCCTGGAATTCTGGTCCTGACTCCACACCCGATATGTGACCTTGGATCATTCATACCCTTCTCTGAGCTTCTTTTTCTCACCTATAAACTGAGAGGCTTGATGGGTTTGCTTTTTAAGTGCCCTGTTCTAGCATGGTCCATGATCAGTCCTGGAGGCTGGAGGTCAGTACGATCTGGGAGGTCGTGTGCACCTGTTGGGTGATCATTATTCAAAGCTTAATTATGGGTGAGTATTAAGCATAGCCCAGAGGGGACAGCTGTGAATTTGGGGTCACACAGTGAACTGGTGGCAATATCAGGATGAGAAGGAAGCTAGGCCTCCTGACCCCTCACCAACGCCCCCTCACTGCACCCTAGAGCTGTTCCCGGGACTCTCTGGGCCTATAGGTGTCAATGACTTCTTGACACAACCTCATGGACCTCCCCGAAGCTGTCTTGCCATTTCCTGAAGTCATATGCCTGGCATGTCCATGCCAGGCAGGTGCTGTGCTAGAGACTCTTCTTCCCATTCCCTTATTTAATCCTGGTGGGAGCCCATTTTACAGATGAGAAAGCTGAGGCTCGAAGGAGTTAAGAGATAATAATTGCTCATACTTTTGAGCCTTTCTTGACTGAATGCAAGACCCTTTGCTGGACACTCACTGAGATGAGGGGAGGGTGACAATCCAGCCTCCAAAATATCCCTCCCGAATAGCACCAAGACCTGCATGGGATCTGCCAGCCTGATTTAGACAGCAATTTGCATACAATTTACCCGGAAAGCTGCACTGTGAAAAATATAATTACTTTTTTAATATTCTTGCTCTGATGCGAATGCTTACCGCCCGGTAATGAATTACTTGCTTAATGAAGATAAACCTGAATTGGAGATGCACTTTGGAGAGCTGCTGGGGCAGCCGACTTGAAGCCATCATTTGCAGCTGTTAATCTCTGAAATTGATGCCCTTGTTGGTAGGATCATAAATCGAGGGGAAAATCTATGAGCTCCAGCGCCTCCAGTAACTTACTCTGTGGCACTGGTGGAGTCACTCGGCCTCTCGGTGTCTCAGTTTCCTCATCTGTCCATCGTATGGGGGTATGATAGAATCGTAGAAATGCAGGCATGGAATGGGCCTTCATTCAAGAATGATCGAGCATCTACAGTGCGCCAGGTAAGAGCCAGAGGGAGGAAGCGATTTATTTTCAAAGACACACATAGACTGAGGGGCTTGGGAACCAAAACTGCGCAGCGTAACCACATCTCTGCTCACAGGTGCTATACCTGGATCCTTGCTCCTAAATGGACTCTAAGCTACCTCCCGGCTGCTGGTGATGGAAGAGAGCACCAGGTAGGAGTCAGATCCTCATAGGAGGAAAAAACCCTGTGGTCTGGTGTGGCCACTGGAAACTGACTGTTCTTGTACCTGATGCTGGCCATTTCCGGGGACCAATCAGAGCCGAGGCCAAGACTCCCAAGTCCCCCTTCACAGAAGTTTCTCAACACATACACCCAGGTGAGGGCTGAGGGTTCCAGGATAAGTCCCCAGCTTAGTAAATACGTATTTACCTCCTTCTATGACAAGGTGTTATATAGGGTCTAGGGACATAATTATGAATAAGACCAACAAGTCACCACCACAAAGACCCCAAATTCTAGAAAAGTGTGGCAACCACTTAGAAATAACGAGTCAACTAATAATAAAGATAATGTCAGATAGTGATAAATGCTATAAAAATTTTTAATGGATAATATGATGTAGAGCAATTGAGGAGACTGTTTTTACTTTTTAGTCAAACAGACCTTCCTAAGGAGGGGACACCTGGGCTAAAATCTAAATAACACTAAGAAATCATCCTTGTGGGCACCCTGGCTGACTCAGTCGGTGGAGCATGTGACTCTTAATCTGTGTTGTGTGTGAGTTCGAGTCCCACATTGGGTGCAGAGATTAACTAAATAAATAAGAAATCATCTTTGTAAATATCCAAAAAAAAATGTGGTTCCAAGTAAGATTTGAAAAGCAGGCAGAAGCCAGGTCACAAAAAGCCATATAAGTTATGGAGGGGATTTCAGATTTTATTCTTAGTGCAAGGAGAAGTCGTTGGATGTTTTCATAAGGGGAGTGAGATGATTTATTGACATTTTAATAGATCATTCTGTAAGAAAAAAAATAGACAATCTGGATAGCTCTATATCTTTTTTCAATAGCTCTATATCTATTAAAGAAATTGAATTTATAATATAAAAATTTCCCACCCAGATGGTTTCACTGGTAAATTCTATCAAATATTTAAGGAATAAATAATACCAATTGTACACAAACTCTTTCAGAAACTAGACAAAAAAAGAACATACCTCAATTCTCCTATTGGTTATTTATTTCTGCACAACTATCCCTAAATGTAGTGGCTTAAAACAATACTTTATTATTATTATATCTCATGATTTAGACAGGCCACACAGTGGGGTTGGCTTGTCTATGCTCCACAATATCTGGGCCTCAGCTGGGCTGAGATGACTCAAATGTCTAGGGGATTATAACAACTGGAAGCTAGCTTAGCAATGTTTCTCTCTCTCTCCATATGGCCTCTTGGTTAGCGTGGGTCCCCTTACAGCATGGTGGTCTCATTTCCTGCATGGCAGACTGGGGCTCTAGCTGTGAGCATTCCAAGAAGACTGGAAGAAGTTGCAAAGCTTCTTAGGACCTAGCTTTGGAAGGACACCGCTGTTGGTCAAGCAAGTGCTCAAGTCAGCACAAATTCAAAAAGAAGAGAATTAGGCTCCACCTCTCAATGGAAAGTAGCAAACAATTTGTGGCAGTCTTTAACCAACACACCTCTGATGCCAAAACCTGACAAAGACATTACAAGAGAAGGAAATTATTGTGCAATATTACTCACAAAAAAATGTAAAACTCCTTAAGAAAATATTACCAATC
Organism: Panthera leo; assembly: GCF_018350215.1. Lineage (NCBI taxonomy): Eukaryota > Metazoa > Chordata > Mammalia > Carnivora > Felidae > Panthera > Panthera leo. The sequence continues at coordinate 31,930,376 of NC_056686.1, forward strand.
AAGTCCAACAACATATATAAAAGAGAAAACATTATTACTAAGTGTGGTTTATTCTAGGAATGTAAGTTTAACATTACAAAAAAAATCAATCCATTTGGGGTGCCTGGGTGGCTTAGTGGGTTAAATGTCCAACTCTTGATTTCAGCTCAGGCCATGATCTCATGGTTAGTGGGATTGAGCCCCTCATTGGGCTCTGTGCTGACGGTGTGGAGCCTGCTTGGGATACTCTCTCTGCCTCTCTCTGCCCCTCACCCACTCATTCTCTCTCTCTCTCTCTCTCTCTCTCTCAAAATAAAGAAAATAAACATTTAAAAAATCCATTTAATTCACATTAACAGAATAAAGAGGAAAAACCATAACATTGTCTCAATAGATGCAGTAGAAGTACATTTGACAAAATCCAACACCCATTTATGATAAAAAAAAAAAAACCTCTTAGCAAACTGGGAATAGAAGGGATAAAGTATATCTATACTGAACTTACAGTTAATACCATACTTACTAGTGAAAAAAAATGAATGCTTTTCTCCACTTTAGGAACAAGGCAAAGATGCTTGCTTTCATTGCTTCTATTCAACATTGTACTGGAAATTCTAGCTAGCCAGTGCAATAAGGCAAGAAAAGGAAATAAAAGGTATAAGGACTGGAAAGGAAGAAGTAAAACTGCTTTTATTTGTAATAAGGGATCCTTAAAACAACTACCAAGCTCATAAAAGAATTTGACATATTTGCAAGATACAAAGTCAATATGCAAAAATTAATTGCATTTCTATATATCAACAGTAAGCAGCTGGAAAAGGGGAAATTAAAAAAACTTATTTATAATAGCATAAAAAGCACAAAATACTGGGAAAAATAGGAAAAATCATGCAAAAATCTCTAAACTAAATACTATAAATCAGTGTTGAAGAAGACCTAAATAAATGGACTGGTAGACTATGTTTATGGATTGAAAAGCTCAATATTAGTAAGATGTTCGTTGTGGCTAAATTGACCTATATGCTCACGGCAATCTCAGTCAAAGCCCAGTACGGTTTTTTGTTGCCGTTAAGATGACAAGATTATTCTAAAATTTATGGGAACATTCACAGGAATTAAATAGCCAAGATAATTTTGAAAAAGTTTAAGGACTCACCCTAGCTGATCTAAAGAAATAGTTTATACATAACCCACTTTGGGTTATTGGTGTGGACCGGATGAGAGATGATGGGAACTGGGACTCTGGCGAGAGTAAAGACGATGGAGAGAAATGGAAGTTTGGAGCTATATTTTGGAGATGGAGGCAGCACAGTGAGATCTGTAGATGATTGTAAGTGAGGAGTGACGGAAAGAGAAGAACTAAATGTAATTTTTGCTTGAGCAACTGGGTCTTAATGGTGTGACTTAATGAGATGGGAAAAGTGGTGGAGAGAGATGGAATAGGAGAAGTGTTGAGTCTCTGTTCCATGTGTATTAAGTCCGAGAGACCCAGGAGGCCTATATGGGGAGGTTTCAAACAGGCTGTTAAATATATAGGTTTGGAGTTCTAGGGAGAGATCAAGAACTGGAAATATAAATTTTGGAGTCAGTGTAGAAATGACACATATGGGCCTGGGTGAGATCACCTAGCCTGGGGAAGTAGACAGAAGGAAGAGGAGGGAGGGCCAAAGATTATTCCTTGGAGCACTCTCACCTTCAGAGGGAAGAGAAGCAGTAAGGCCTAACTCAGGAGTCTGGAAAGAAAGGTGGGAGGACAGTCAGGAGAATGTGATGCAGGGAAAGTCACGGGGATCGGAGAGGGGAGACGAGAGACATGGGAGGGGAATAACTCACATTGCTCCGTATCTTCCATGTGCCAGGCACTGGCTTGGGACCTTCACGTGCGCTGTCTCAGGACAACCTTGTGCAGTAGGTATTGTTCCTGAGACTCAGATTGATGAACTGACTTGTCCCAGTCTTATAAGCAGGAAGCCGGGAGCCCGGCTCTGCAGCCAGACCTGGCTTTGCAGTTCTTTCCACCAACCCCAAGCTGCTACCTTCTCCCGGTGCCTCCAGCAGAGGGTGCAAGACTAGGGGAAGGTGCTTAACGGTTCCTTGTCTGTAGATTGTTCATCTTTCAGGGTTATGAGGATAAAATGAGATAATCTGTGTTAAGCACCTGGTAGTGCTTGTTTAGCCCTTGCTAAACAGTGACGACTGCAGCTGTATGCACAGAGCACAGAGGAGTCCTATGGTCAGTGAGACCACTGCCGGGGGAAGGGTGCAGGGGAAGGTTGTGATGGGCTTCAGGCTTCCTGGAGAAGATGTAGTGTGAGCTGAGGGCTCCGTGGTTCCAAACACTGGTCTGTGATGAAGTTTCCAGTGGCTCCTGGACCAAATGAGAAAAAGGACGATGCAATAGGTTTTACGTAACGCCAAATGTGTTCCAATGTAAAGGATTGCTCTCTTTGTTTAATGTTTGTTTATTTATTTTTGAGAGAGCGCTCACTCAGGCACGCGAGAGTGCAGGGGAGGGGCAGAGAGAGAGAGGGTGAGAGAATCCCAAGCAAGCTCTGCAAGGTCAGCACGGAGCCTGATGCAGGGCTGGAACTCACGAACCTGTGAGATCATGACCTGAGCCAAGATCAAGCGTAGGATGCTTAACCGACTGAGTCACCCAGGCGAGAAAGGATTACACTTTCTCTTGAGATTGGCCTTCCTACTTCGTTGGTATTAAAGCATTCTTTTTGTGAAACCACGGTGGATAGAGAGTGGTAGTTATATTTTAAATATTGTTCCTGATGAAATGAAAACGTGGCAACCTTCTGTCATTCTCTGAACTTTCTTTTGAAGCTTTTAACTGGTTAATGAAATTCAAAACTATGAGAACCACTGACAGCTGGTGTGGAGAGGGCATTCTTGGCGGAGAGACCTGCATGTGCAAACACAAAGGTGCAGGGAAAAGCACAGTGTATTCTGGAACCGCAAACAAGTAGCAAGAGTAGCAGGGACACCTGAGGAGAGGGGTTTGCAGTGAGTCTGAACAAGGGAGCAGAGGCCAAGTACTGGGGTGGGGTGGTCACCACGCTGAAATCCCCGCCCTCAACCTTTCAAAGGCCCAAAGTGACAGGGGAAGTCCCTCTGGCCTGAGCCTGAGCCCCAGGGCATTCCATGACCGTGCAGGATATGTGCGCGCGTGCTCATCTGTGCACGTGCACATGCGCACAAATCCTTGGTGAAGAAAGGAGTCTCGGAAGAGGACAGCATTAAGGACGAGAGGGGCCTGGCCTAATAAGTGAAGAGACACACAGGATGGAGAGAGAAACCAGGAAAGGCAGTGGGGAGAAAAGGAAGGAGAACCCCAGGACTATCTAAGTTGGGGGAGCAGAGACTGCATGTCTGAGCACAAGTGTGTGTGTGAGTGTGTGTGTCCCTGAGATCTTGCGTGTCTGTGTGTTTGTGCATTTGCACCCTACATAATGTGTGTTTCTTTCTTTCTTTTTTTTTTTTTTAGATTTTTTGATGTTTATTTATCTTTGAGAGAGACAGAGCATGGGCAAGGGAGGGGCAGAGAGAGAAGGAGACACAGAATCCGAAGCGGGCTCCAGGCTCTGAGCTGGCAGCACAGAGCCTGACGTGGGGCTCGAACTCATGAACCGGGAGATCGTGACCTGAGCCGAATTCGGTCACTTAACCGACTGAGCCAACCAGGCGCCCCACGTGTGCCTATTTCTTACACATGATACTTGAAGGTGGACCTGGGGGAGGGCAAGTCCTTGAACCCATGTCCTTGTCAGCCTTGAGAGCACTCCAGCTGGAGTGCGGGGGCGGGAGAGGCCCTGTGGGGCAGGGGTGGCCTTTCCAGAGCCCTGCTCTCAGCCTGGCTCTGTCGGTAGAGGCTCAGTTTGCCTGTCTGCAACGCTCTCCACCCCCCACCTCGGTGTCTCCCTCTGAGGCTGGTCTTGGGCTCCAGATGGCTCAGCTCACTGTGCCTGTGAGCAGACCGAGGTCAGCCTGGCCGCCCTCCTCAATGCCCACCTCCCCCCTGCCTCAGGTCCCCTCTTGCAGGTTTCTCCCGAGTCAGGCCTCTCTGATGGGTCTTGGAGAGCAGGCTTCCCCCTCAGTGCCTTGCCTTTGCCGCTTGGCCTCTTGGCCCACGTCCAGGAGCCTGCCAGGGGGAGTTCAGCAGAGAGAAAAAGTGGGGCAGGGTGGGCAGTTGTGTCTGGGCGTGATGAGGGTACCCCGTGAGTGTGTGTCCGTGTAAGTTGGAGCATGACAGGTGTATCCGTGAGCAAATGGCATGCCCGTGTCAGAGCGCCCCTGGCAACGCTGATGTGTGAGTGTGTGCAAGACAAGACTGTGTGTGAAAGTGGGGGGTGGGGAGGGGCTGTGAGTACAAGCTCACATTTATCAAGCGCCCACTGTTAGGCAGGCAGGATGCTAAGTGCTTCGCTCAGATTATCTCATTTAATAAGTGTGACAGCGTGTGAGAGGGTGAGAGAGGGGCGCAGAGGGCGGGTGGCTGGAGTCCTCGCGCACTGCGCCCCAGCAGAGCCACCCAGGCAGGTGTGAAGCGGGCCTCGGGCCCGTCACCATATGGAGGCCGGCAGCAGGAGGGAAGAGGCTATTCCCTGGGGTCCAGCCCGGCTCCCTGTCCCGTCCTCAGCTCTTCCCAGGGATGGGCTGACTCCCTCCCGGGACAGAAGACTGCCTGGTTCTTGTGTTCCCTCCCACTGTGCTTAGCACGGGCTTAACCAGGTGCTTAACCAGCCCCTATTCTTCCATAGAGGGCGAGGCAGGCCCTTGGAAACGTCTGTGCATTGGTTCAGCCCGGTCCTTACTCTGTAAATGTCACATGAAGGGGAGGAGAAGCCCCATGGGTCAGAAGCCAGGCCTCACAAACAAAGGAAGGAGTGGCTGCAGCTGTCTGAGCTGAGCCAAAACGGCTAAGGTGCCATTAGACTCACCCGAGGCCTCAGAGGCCCCTTCTTTGGCCCATTGCTTTATCCCACTCCCGTTTGGGTCTCAGGTAAGTGAAGGTGCTTGGAAGTGAACACTGGGGTCTCTTGTCACCCCGGTGGTAACACTGCAAGGATTTCTAGAGGAACAGTGACAGGAAGGAGGGGGAGGGAAGAGGGTGGAGGGAGGAAAACCATGGAGGTAAATGGAGTCTCTCCTGTCCCCTGCATCAACCACCCCGTGGGGGCAGGCCAGTTATTCCGAGACATGCTCTACAAGTATCAGAAGACCCAGAACAGCAGCCGTGGGGAGGGCTTCCGGGAGGAAGCTGGCGGCCCTGGAACACAGGATTGCCACAGGGAGGGGTCGGAATTGGGGGAAGAGTTCCAGGAAGGGCCAGCAAGTACGTTTGGGGGTCAAATGCACCTCCGAAAGAGCACGTCACCTCCCACCCCCTCCCTGAGATGGTAGTTTTCAGGAAAATACTAGTATTAGTTTATCATTTGTTGAGTATTTTGAGAGAAATACGATATTATTCCTGCATGAGGAAATCAAGTTTCAGAAAGGCAAAGGTCCTTGTCCAAAGCCTCACACAGAACCAGTGCCGGGATCTGAACCCAGGGCTCGGCTTCAAGCCTCGTGTACTGACCAACTCGTGTCACACTGCTGCCCACGTCTCAAGCCCACCCCTGCTAGGTCTCGGAAGTTGTGGCACCAGCACGGGCCAGGCTTTGGGGCTCAAAACCTCAGCATCCCCTCCACCACCACTTCCAGCAGGTGCCAGATCCTGAGTATCTTTCCTCCTCAGGGTTGCAATCAGACGGCTGTGGATTCCGATCCCAGCTCCATCACTTGTCAGCTGGGTGATCCTGGGGAAGTCACTTAACCTCTCTGTGCCTCAGTTTTCTTTACTGAGGGAAGGAGAATGGCACTTAGAGGATTGTGGTGAGATTTTTTATAAGTTTATTTATTTATTTTGAGAGAGTGAGGGAGGGGCAGAGAGGGAAGAAGAGAGAGAGAATCCCAAGCAGGTTCCGCACTGTCAACGCAGAGCGCGGCTGTGGGCTTGAACTCCCGAGCCATGAGATCGTGACTTGAGCCAAAGTCAAGAGTGGGACACTCAACCGACTGAGCCACCCAGGCGCCCCAGGGTTGTAGGGAGATTTTAACCAGTGAATGCCTGTAAGGAACGGAGCACAATGTCCAGCATAATAGATACTCAGGACACGTGAGCTATTTTTATTTCCACTAAACTACATGCTGTTCTTGTAACTGTCCTATACAGGGACCTGTCACTCCTGCCTCATACCTTGCAGATGAACAAGGCAGACTGGCCGGAAATTCCAGAATACATCATGCTACCTGCACCGGTCTGGCTCAGGCTACCGTAACAAAGCCCACAGGCTGGGGGCTTAAACAATGGAAATTTATTTCCTCACGGTTCTGGAGACTAGAAGTCCAAGATCAATAAAAAGTGTTGGCAGGTTTGGTTTCTCTGAGGCCTCTCTCCTTGGCTTGCAGACACATGGCCTTTCCTCTGTGTGTCTTTTCCTGTCTCTTTGTGTGTCCAAATTTCTTCTTCTTATAAGGGAACCAGTCAGATTGGATTAGGGCCCACCCATATGACATCATTCAACCTTAATTACTTCTTTAAAGGCCCTATCGCCAAATACAGCCACTTTCTGAGGTATTGGGGTTTAGCGCTCTAACATACAAATATTATGGGGGACACAGTTCAGCTCATAATATGACGTTCCTTTTCCGGGTGTTTGCTCGTGTTGCCTTTCTCTCTGCCTGGAACACTGTCCACATTCTCTCCTCCCATCCCCTGAAGACAGCCTCCTACTCATCGTCTAAAACTCAGAGCATCACCACCACCAAGAAGGCTTCCTGGCTAGACTGCTATCTCCTCTGGCCTCCCACAGCACCCTACCCATATCATGGCAGGCACCACACTCTAAGAACTGTCTTTTCATATTGCCTGTCTCCCCTGCTCAGGTAGATGTCTATTGTTTTGATCTGTACAGCATTTTCTCTGCCCCTTCCTCACATGGAAGAAATGACACTCCCACTGGTACCTCCCCTCCTCACGGCCTCATTTAACCTTTCACCTCCTCACAGGGCCCATCTCTCCGGTCACCCTGGGGGTTAGGGCTTCAAGATATGAATGAGGGCAGGAGGGACACAAACATTCAGTCCACAACAGTTGGTGAAAATGTGGAGGAATTAGGACTCTCATATCTTGTTGGTGGGAATGCAAAATGGGGCACCAAATCATGGTTCCTGCTGCTTGCCACTGGGATGAGCATGTGACTCCTTCCTTGAGCTTTTCGTCTGTGAATGCTGGGTGAGAAGATACTTCCATTTCCCCTGGGGTCCAGAACGATGTAAGCCTGGAGCTTTGTGTGGCCGTGCCCCACTCTCCTCCCACCATGAAGGGCCTCAGAGGAAACACCTACTGTGTGCCAGATTCTTGAATGAACTGTAAACATTTCATGTTTCATTTTCTAGTGTTTGGGATAAGTAACACATTGAAATGGTTCAAAAACTCAAAATAATATATAAAGCTATACAATGAGAGTGCTCAGTTTTATTCCTGTTCCTGACCCACCTCCAGCCACATGGCTAATCGCTTTATTTCCTGTAGATCCTTCAAATGGTTATTTATGGCAATATAAGCAAGTAACAATTATATGTGTGTGTGTGTGTGTGTGTGTGTGTGTGTGTATTATTGTCTCTCTCTTTTTTTAAAGCAGTGGCCTTTGGATCTGAAAGTCTGGGTTTCAGGCACACCACATTTTTTCCTGATGTTTTGTTTGTTTGTTTGTTTATTTATTTATTTATTTATTTGAGAGAGAGAGAGAGAGAGACAGAGCAAGCACAAGTGGGTGGGGGAGGGGCAGAGAGAGAGAGAGAGAGAGTGAGAGAAAGAGAGAGAAAACCTCAAGCAGGCTCTGCACTGTCAGCAACGAGCCCGATGTGGGGCTCGATCTCGCAAACCATGAGATCATGACCTGAGCTGAAATCAAGAGTCAGACACTAAACTGACTGAGCCACCCAGATGCCCCTCTCCCTCTTTTGTCAAAGAAAGAATACTATACACACATATACTATATCATATAGTATTATATATAGTTCTACACCTTGTTTGTTTTCCTTTACCAATATATTCTGGTATGCTTTCTATAAAGTATCCCCATGACCCTTCTCTTTCTTTTTTACAGCTGCATAATATTCCAACGTGGGAATGAACTACACAGTTCCTGATGACGAACACCAGGGTTATTTCCAATGTGTTGCAACCAATAGGCTGTGTAGGTATCGTTTTACATGAGTATAAGAATATACGTGGGCTTAATAATAAAATGATAAGCCAATTGAAAAAACTGGGCAAGGTATTTGAATATGCATTCCTCTAAAGAAGATACACGAATGGCTGATAAGCACATGAAAAGATAGTCACCATTGTTAGCCATTAGGGAAACCCAAATCTAAACCACAATGAGATACCACATCCACGAGGATGGCAATAATCAAAAAGACAGACAATAACAAGTGTTGGTGTCTTAGCCTACTCAGGTTACTATGACAAAAAGACCACAGACTGGTTGGTTTAAACAACAGAAATTTATTTCTCGTAGCTCTAAAGGCCAAGAAGTCCAGGATTAAGGTGTTGGCCAGTTGGTTTCTTGTGAGACTTCACTTTCTGGTTGTAAATGGCTGCCATGTCACTGTGTGCTCGATGGACTCTTTGTGCACGTTCAGAGAAAGGAGAGAGAGCTCTGCTGTCTCTTCTTATAAGGGCAGCGATCAGATTAGAGTTCCACCATTAGGACTTCATTTAAGCTTTCACCTCCTCACGGGCCCCATCTCCAAACAGAGCTGCACTGAGGGTTAGGGCTTCCGCATATGAATTTGGGAGGCATGAAAACATTCCGTCCCTAATAGTTGGTGAGACTGTGGAGAAATTGGAACTCTAATACCTTGTTGGTGGGAAGGCATAATGGTGCAACCACTTTGGAAAACAGTTTGGAAGTTGTTCGAAATGTTAAACATGGAGTTATCCTTTGACTCAGAAAGTCTACTCCTAGGTAGATATCCAAGAGAAATGAAAACATGTGTCCATGCAAAAACTTGTACGTGCATGTTCATAGCAGCATTATTCATAACAGGCAAAAATAGAAACAATCCAAATGTTGGATTCATCAACCGGTGAATGGGTAAAGATGTGGTATATCCAGATAATGGAATATTATTAAGCAATAAAAGCAATGAAGTACTGATCCATGCTACAGTATAGATGAAACTTGAAAGCATTATGCTAAGTGAAGGAAGCCAGCCACAAAGGATGACATTTGTATGAATTCCATTTATATGAAATTTCCAGAATAAGCAAATCTGTGGAGAGAGAAATCAGATTCGTTGTTGTCTGGGGCTGAGGCAATTGGTAGGAAATTACGGGGATTGCTAATAGGTATGGAGTTTCTTCCGGGGGGCGGGGGGGTAGAAATCTTTTAAAATAGGTTGTACCACTCTGTGAATAAACCAAAGTCATTATATTTTACAGGTTAAATGAGTGAATTGTGTGGTATCAGAATTATAACTTGAAAGAACTGTTGATATAAATAGAGTCCCAGAACTGCAACTGCTGGGCAAAAGGGTAAATGCATTTAAAATTTGATCAGTATTGACACATGTGGCTAGAAGGTTCTTACATTTTTCATTCTCACTAGCGATACATAAAAGTGCAAGGTGGGTACTATTATCTCTATTTTATACAAGAAACTGAGGCCTGGATAATCCAATATCACGCAATAAATAATATCCAAGATGTAATAAATCAGCTGGTGCTCTGTTGCATCTTACTTATTTGGTGTTTTTCCTTTTTTTCTAAAAAAATTTTTTTTTAACATTTATTTATTTTTGAGCGACAGAGACAGAGCACGAGTGGGGGAGGGGCAGAGAGAGAGAGGGAGACACACAATCTGAAGCAGGCTCCAGGCTCTGAACTGTCAGCACAGAGCCCAACGTGGGGCTTGAACTCATGAACCTGAGCTGAAGTCAGGTGCTTAGCCGACTGAGCTACCCAGGTGCCCCCCATTTGGTGTTTTTCCAACAGTCATTTGATCTTCTAAAAACAAGAAGAATTTTTGATTGCATTGATTTTCTCTATGATTTTTCTGTTTTCTATATCATTGATTTATGCTCTGATGTTTGTTATTTCTTCTTTTCTGCTGGCTTGGGCTTAATTTACTCTTCTTTTTCTAGTTCTTAAGGTAGAAGCTGATGACACTGATTTGAGACCTTTCTTGTTTTCTAATTCAGGTGTTTAGTCCTATAAACTTTTTCCTAAGTATGTTTCTTAGTGTCATTTCACAAATTCTGATATATTGTATTTTCATTCTCATGCAGTTGAAAATACTTTTTTTTTTTTAGAGAAAGGTCTTAAACTTTTTTTTGAACATTTATTTATTTTTGAGAGACAGAGAGAGACAGAGCATGAGCAGGGGATAGGCAGAGAGAGAGGGAGACACAGAATCTAAAGCAGGCTCCAGGCTCTGAGCTATCAGCACAGAGCCTGATGCGGGGCTCAAACCCATGAACTGGGAGATCATGACCTGAGCTGAAGTCGGATACTTAACCAACTGAGCCACCCAGGCACCCCAGCTCAAAATACTTTCTTTTTTTTAATTTATTTTCTTTACATTTATTTATTTTTTGAGAGACGGAGCACAAGTTGGGAAGGGGCAGAGAGAAGGAGACACAGAATCCGAAGCAGGCTCCAGGCTCCGAGCTGTCAGCACAGAGCCTGACACGGGGCTCGAACTCACAAACTGTGAGATGACCTGAGCTGAAGTCGGATGCTTAACTGACTGAGCCACCCAGGCGCCCCTTTCAAAATACTTTCTAATGTTCTTTATGATTTCTTCTTTGGCCCATGGGATATTTAGAAGTATGTTAATGAGTTTCCACATATTTAGGGGATTTTATAGATATCTTTTTATTATTGATTTCTAATTTAATTCTATTATAGTCAGAGAACATACTTTGTCTAATACTAAATTTATTAAAACTTGTTTTATGGTCTAGTTTGGTAAATGTTTTGTGTGCATTTTAATAAAGTATACTCTACTGTTGTTGGGTGAAGTGTTTTATAAATGTCAATTAGGCCAAGTTGATTGACAGTGTTTATGCCTACTATATTCTTGCTGATTTTCTGCCTGTTTATTCTATTGATTACTGAGAAAGGAATATTGAAGTATCCCCATCTATAATTGTAGATTTTCTCATTTATCCTTGAAATTCTATCAGTTGTTGATAGAATTTAAATTTATACTTAAAGTAGTTTCTTGGGGTGGCTGGGTGGCTCAGTCAGTTGAGTGTCCAACTCTTGATTTTACCTCAGGTCATGATTCTAGGGCTGTGGGATTAAGCCTAGCATTGGACTTCATGCTGAGTGTGGAGCCTGCTTGAGATCCTTTCTCTCTCTGCCTCTGTCCTCTCTCCAACTCACACTCTCTTTCTCTCTAAAATAAAAATAATAATAATAAAATAAAGTAAGTTTCTTATAGGCAACATGTAATCAGATCTTGCTTTGGATAAACAGTCTGACAATCTTGGCCTTCTGATTATGTTTTTTTGACCATTTACAGTTAATGTGATTATTAATATGAATGGGTTTAAATCTACCTTGCTATTTATTTTCTCTTTGTCCCATGTGTTCCTCATTCCCCTTTTCCCTATTTTTCTGATTGTGTTTTTTTAAATATCATTTTATGTCCTTTATTGTTTTAATTGGCTATATATGTATATATTTCTTGGTGGTTACTTTGGGGTTTATAGTATACACCTTTAATTTATCCCAATCTATCTTCAAAAACTATTATACCACTTCATGTATGGAATAAGAATCCTATAAGAGTATGTGCTTTCATTTCCCCCAGCCTTTATGCTATTGTTGTCACACATTTTACTTCTATATGTGTTATGAACCGAGAATACTCGTTATGTGTTTTTGCTTTAACCAATAAATTATTTTTTTTATTTAAAAAAATTTTTTAACGTTTATTTATTTTTGAGACAGAGAGAGATAATGCATGAACGGGGGAGGGTCAGAGAGAGAGGGAGACACAGAATGTGAAACAGGCTCCAGGCTCTGAGCTGTCAGCACAGAGCCCGACGCGGGGCTCGAACCCACGGACTGTGAGATCGTGACCTGAGCTGAAGTTGGACGCTCAGCCGACTGAGCCACCCAGGCGCCCCTAAATTATCTCTTAAATATATTTTTAAATAAGAAAAAAAGTATTTGATATTTTGCCCCATAGTTATCATTTCGGGAGGCCTTCCTTGTTTTGTGTAGATCCAAGTTTCTATCTGGTATTTTTCCTTTGGTCTCAAGGACTTCCTGTAGCATTTCTTACAATGCAGTTTTGATAATAATTATTATTTCAGCTTTTTTTTTTTTTAAATCTTGGAAGAAGTCTTATTTCACCTTTGTTTTGAAATACATTTTCAGTGGGTACAGAATTCTAGATTGATGGGGGCTTTTTGTTTTATTTTTACATTCCATACTTTAAAGATGTTTTACCACTGTCTTCTGACTTGAATTGTTTCTGATGAGAAGCCTGCTGTCATTCTTATCTTCATTTCTTTGTATGTAATCCGTCTCTTTTTCTCTGGCTGTTTTCGGATTTTCTCCTCATCACTGGTTTTAAGCAATTTTACTATTACAAAGTTATAATAATAAACTTGCCTTTGTGAAGTTTTATTCATGTTTCCTATACTTGATGTTCTGTGAGATTTTTGATCCCCTGGTTTAGTTTTTATCAAATTTGAAAATTTTGACTATTATTTCTTCAAAATATTTCTGCTCCCCTCCTCTTTTGGGGACCCCAGTTACAAATATACTAGGCCTCTTAGAGTTGTCCCACAGCTCATTGATGATCTGTCCATGTTTAAAAAATTTTTTTATTCTCTATATATTTCATTTGGGATCTTTCTATTGCTATGTCTTCAAATGTACTAATCCTTTCTTCTGTGCTATCAAATCTGTTATTAATCCTTATCAGTGTATTCTTCACCTCAGACACTGTATTTTTCATCTCTAGAACTTAAATTTGGCCTTCCTCCCTCCCCACACCCATCCCAGTATCCACGTAATGTGATCAGTCGTTACTTTAGCTTCCTGAGCATATGGAATATAATTCTATTGTTTTAATATCCTTATATGCTAATTCTATCTTCTGTGTTATTTTGGGGTCTGTTTCTTTTTTCTTTTTTTTTTTTTTAACGTTTATTTATTTTTGAGACAGAGAGAGACAGAGCATGAGCAAGGGAGGGGCAGAGAGAGAGGGAGACACAGAATCCGAAACAGGCTCCAGGCTCTGAGCTGTCAGCACAGAGCCCGACGCAGGGCTCGAACCCACGGACCGTGAGATCATGACCTGAGCCGAAGTCGGACGCTTAACCGACCGAGCCACCCAGGCGCCCCTTTGGGGTCAGTTTCTATTGATAAACTTCTCCTTATCAAGGATTGCATTTTCCTGCTTTTTTTTTTTTTCATGTATGCTAGTTTTAGGTTGGATTCCAGACATTGTGAATTTTACCATGTGTGCTGGCCATTTTAATGTTCCTATAAATATCCTTGAGCTTTGTTCTAGGATGCAGTCAACTTACTTGATACTTGAAAAAGAGTTTGATTCTGTTGAGACTTGCGTTTCAACTTAGGTCCTTAGGCAGGACTATTACCTTTTTTCCCACTCCTGAAGCAATAGCCTTCTAAGGAATCAATTAGATGCCCCATGACTTACGAGGTTTTTCACTCTGATTGGCAGGGATACAAACTGAATGGTCTTGTGTGTACTTTGCAAACTGTTTCCTCTGCTCCTTTGGGATGTTCTTTCCTCCAATTCTGATAGTTTCCTCACACACAAGTGCCGTTCAATATTCAGTTGAAGGCTTGAGGGGAACTCTCTGTAGATTTTTGAGGCTCTCTCTCTCTCTGCAAGGCTCTCTTCTCTGCAGTTCTCTGCCCAGTGAACTCTAGTTGCTTTGGCCTCCCCAGACTCCTTGCTCTATCTTCTTAATGCAGAGACAGCTGGGACCCCGCTCCCTGTGCTGCAGCCTGGAAACTCTCCCCAGGCAGAAGCTGGCAATCGTAGGGCTCACCTCATTAGTTTCTCCTCTCTCAGGGCTTGCTATTTTGTGCTGCCTGATGTTCAATGTCTGAAAACTGTTGTTTTGTATATTTTCTGTGGGTTTTCAGTTGCTCAGAACAGAGGGTAAATTGACTCCCTGTTGCTTGCTCTTTCCAAAAGTGCTATAGCTACATTTTAATATTTAGCTATGACTGTGATCTTAAATATTAGATATGACTAACCCATTTTACAGATGAGGAAAATTGAGGCTTAAAGAAGGCGTTACAGAAGAGTTGGGAGGCAGAATAATGTAACACGTAAAAAGATGGATTGTTTGACTCTCAGATTCCCCATTTTTAGTTGTGAGACCTTGGACAAATTGTCTAGCCTCTCTGTGCTTCATTTTCCTCACTTGTATCAGTGGGATGATAATAATAAAAACTACCTTATGGGACTGTTATGAGGATTAAATGAGTTAATATATATAACTGGCATATAGCTACTATGTAAGTATGCGTTATTATTATCAGGGCAGAATAGTTGACAAATCTAGCCGAGTGACAAGCAGACTCATTTTGAATTCCAGCTCCATCACTCGCTCACTCCCTGTGAACTCCTCGCCCTGTGCATCAGTCAAGGTTCAGTTAGAGAAGCCGGACCACTAAGGAGGTTCTAACCAGAACCGTGCCGGAAAGAGCATTCTGGGAAATGTAGTTCAGCTGAGCCGAGGTGACACATCGCAAAGCCCGTCACACCACGCCACTTCTCTGCGCTGAGAATCGAGTTCCTCATCCGTGAGATGGGATAGTAACTCATGGAATGAAATGAGATGATGCACCTGAAGCGCTTGACACGTCGTCTGGGTTCAAGAAACGGTTCTTACTGCCCGGGATCCCACCTCTAATAATGGCAAGAGGCGTGAGCTATCCCCAAAGCCTGTTGCTCTCCCCCTTTCGCCGTGCTGCCTCCCTGTGCCGGGCCTGGAAGTATGGAAACGAGGAGGACAGTTCCTATCCCCGGACAGAGGGGTAGGCCAGGGGCACGAGTAAGTGTAATAGGGGACAGGAAAAGGAAAGCGGTCACCGTGAATGGGACCGCCCACAAGACTGGCACTGAGCTGGATCCTCTACAGGGAGAAGCGGAGGAAGGGACCAGGATTTTCTGCATGCCTACTGTGTGCCAGGCACTGTGGGAGGCACTTTACGTGACCATCGCAGTGAGTCATCACAACCAAAAAACGAGCTAGGTAGTATTATTATCCCTGCAATACAGACAAGGGAACTGAGACTCAGAGAGAGTAAGTCCCCTGCCCTTGGTCACTGAGTGACCACCTGCCAGAGCCCCCGCGTCCCCGGAGACGGCTAGAGTGGCGGTGGAAGCGGCAACGTGGGGTCATCCCGGAGGCGGTGGCTCTCCGGAGCTGGCAGCCAGGGCTGGCTCCGCGCCCCGCCAGGCCAGCCTCTGTGCCCGTGTCTGCCCGTGGGCGGCAGGCGCTCTGGTGGCTGCAGTGCCGTGGTGGTGGCAGCGGCGGGCGGCAGCAGGGAGACAGTCACACCTCGCTGTTTTGTAAACTGTTTCTCACAGCTTGTTTGTTCCGGGTTAGGGCTGGAGCGGCACCGTATGGAAGTGTGACTCATTGTTTAATGTGGCAGCTCATTAGCAGATCTTGTTGCTGCCTCTGATTTCTCTGCTCCCGCTAATTGGAGAGCCCAGTGGGGCCCCGGCTTCCCGTGAAGAACAAGCCAGTCCCCAGGGCTCCAGCCGGCCCTTGCCCCTCCGGCTCCCAAGGAGGCCACCCCACGAGGTGGGCACTGGAATCAGCCAGGCTGGGTTCAAATCCCAGCTCATCCCGGCTGTGTAACCTTGGGCAAGGAGCCTGGTCCACCCCTCTCTGAGCCTCAGTTTCCCTACCCAGCCGGTGGAGGAAGTAGTGGCCACCTCATCAGAGTGGGTGGGAGGAAGAGTAAGCATAAAGTCTCCTGGCGCAAATAGATGCTCAGTAAGTAGGTGTTGTAGTGCTACTATCATCAGGCCAGAACCTGAGGGAACCCCTCAGTCCTGACCCCCTGGGGCAGCCACCCAGGCCAGAGGAAGTGCGAGGCTCCAGGTGGGAGGACCTATTCGCTGCAGGTAACCTAACAACACTTCTTCCTCGCATGCTGTCCCTCCTCAGGCAGATCTGCCAGGCTCTGTCCACCCTCTGCACCCCTGGAAGAGGGAGCCACAGTGCGGGCCCAGCCTTGAGTGGGGGTCGGCCTCCCTGGAGCTCTCCCTCAGGCCCCTGTTCTCATCTTTGAGCCACCCAGAACACGTCTGCTCCCTGGGCCCCAGGACTGTCCTCTGCTCTTTGGAGACAGCGGCCACGCCTCTCTCCACATCCTCTCTCCAGGTGGAACCTGGGTCCCTTCCATGACATGGGTCATGGGGTCGCGGGATGCAGCCCCAGTTGACGGCGATGTCAGCGGTGCCCCTGGAGGTGTGCAATGCTGTGACCTCCTTGTGGGTCCCTTTCCCAGTTTCCTCGTTCTGTCTGGATATGCTCCTCCCTGCCCTACCCTTCCCTTTGAGACCCGCCCTGTCCGATAGCAATATAAAGTTAGCCCTGTGTGTATCTTTAAATTTTCTATTTTATTTATAAAAGCCTTTTATTTATAAAAATAAGAAAAAAATCGGCAACATTAATTTCAAACCATATTGAATATAACCTAATACATCCGAAGTAGTATCATTTCAACATATAATCAATATAAAAATCATTAATGACAAATCTCAAACTTTTTTTCTTTTCATACTGTATCAGATGTGTTTTTACCCTTACAGTACATCCTATTTGGGACGAGCCATGTTTCAAGTACTCAGTAACCACATGTGACTTGTGGCTATGGTGTTGGACATATGTGATGCACTTCTGGACTCTAGCTCTATTAATGTGGTCGGAGCTGGCTTGGGTATTGTGGCTAACACATCACTCTGATTCAGGAGGAAAGAATAAACTGGTCCCTGAGAGTGAGGGCATCTGGCTGTCGGGAGGTCCGGGACCCCATCTGGGTTCTATTACCAGCTCACTCCACACGTGACTGTGGATAAGTCACTCCTCTCCTCCAGGCCCCAGAATCCTCATCTGACAAATATGAGGAGTTCTCTGGGTGTTCTGTCTATGTTCTCTTATGTATTTCTTAGGAAAGCCCCATGATGTTTCCCAATTGGGGAGATGGAGGCTCAGAGAGATCTCACCTCTTCCTCACATTCGGGGCATGTGGATTCCCGCAGCTCGCGGGCTGGTTGCTCCTGGCTACCAGTGGGGCTCAGTTCCAGGCAGGCAGCCCTCAATCCTGTCCCCTTCCTTATTGTTAAGGACAGGTGATGGCAGCGTATGCAGGTGTTTGCAGCGAATGCAAGTGTTGACAGTGCATGCAGGTGGAGCTCTGCTAAAGGAAAATGCCTCCATCTGCTCAGCTATCTGCTCTGTCTCTCCAGGGCTGTCTCACACAGTGGGGGCTTGAGGTCAGGTGCCGGCCCCTCCCTGTGTTTGTTTCTGCTCCACCAGGACGGATCAGAGTAAAACCCGGACACCATCTCACTCGAGGCTCCCTCCCTCCATCTGCTTCTTCCCCCAATCCTTGAATCCAGCTGACTTCTCCTTCCTGACCACAGACTTGTCTTCCAGTTCCAGAGCCGTCATCTGTCATCTGTGTGTTTTTACACTTAAAAACACATCTGTCACATCTGTGTGACTTCGAGCAAATCACTTTATTTGAACCTTCACTTCCCTGTTTGGGATGGGGGAGAACCTCCCCTTCCTCGCAAGGTTGACGAGAGTAACAACAGAGCCGATATACGTGAATGCGCCTGGCTGGGTACTTTCTGTAAATGTTAACTGTGGCCGAATATTTACAAGTCATTTTAAGAACCACTGAGTTTTACTCTTCCAAACTGGACCTTGCCGGGTTACTCAACAATGCTCTGCGTGGCTTTGTCCCCTTTCCCCAGCCAGTCGAGCCTTCTTAGCTCCCTACGGTCTTCTGAGCGGAGGGATCGTCCACAGATGACCACTCTCTCTGGTGAGAGCCCAGGACGATGGGGCTGGAGGGGTCTTGACAGTCATGCCTGGGGGGCACCTCACCACCAAGACTGACCGTCTTTGCAAATAACACAGATGTGACTTCTGTCGTGAATCTCTCTACATATATTGCACCCGTTCCCATGTCCCCCAAAAGAGAATGATTGACATGAATTTAACTTTTTCTCGATGCACGATCATCATCACAGCCGGACGTTTTTATATTAAAATAGTAAGAGCGCTCACTTCTGTTGCGTGTGTCTGTGCACTTATATCCTGCAAATGGCATCCTGCGGTTCTTACACGACCCCGAGGTAAACTTTGGCTATTATCCTCTTCTCATGGGTGAGGAAGAGACTTGTCCGGGCCTCACTGCAGAGGGACGTGATCCCCCCCGCTTCGGCAGCATAACCTCTCGATGGCCTCTGGGCTCTTCTCCTGGGGCCCCTGATGGACTAGGGGTCCATATGTGAGCCTCAGAGGCTGGCCTTGCCCTTGCTGGGGGCTGGGGACACACCCCAGGGACAGCCATTGCCTTGCTTTGGGGCCTGCGCTGGTCTGAGAAAGGGAATAGTGCAGCACAGGCTTTGAAGCCTTTGCTTTCTTGACCCGGCCGTGTGCTGCCTGAACAAGTTCCCAGTTCCTCCTTCTTTCACACTCTCTTCTCCTGCTTTCATGAGCCCCCCTTTCTTAGCTCTCTGGCTGTTTTTCCCAGAATCCTTTGCAGTCTGACCCTGCTCTGCTCCCCTTAATGTGCTGGCGTCCTTCAGCACCCCCTTTGGCTCTCTGCCCTCTCCACATCTTCCTCCACATCACCCCCAGGGTCTTCGTCTTGAGCTTACTCTCCTCAAGCAAATGATCACCTTGAAACTACACATTGAAGGAACACGTGCACTGAGCCCGGCAGGCCCACTTCGGGGTCCTGGCTCTAGCTCTGTGGATTCGGACAAGTGCCTCATCTCCCCGAGCCTCAGCCGTCCTAGCTATATAGAGGCACTGACAATACCTACTTAGACCCCCAGGGTCTCTGCGCCACGGACTCCCAGAAACACATGTCCCATGCGGCCCTCTTCCCAGAGCTGAGGCTGTATACGGATGTACATGTCTTCCCCAGCTGAGTCCATCATCCTTCTCTGAAGCTCCCCCACCCCCTCTTGTGGTCTCTAGCTCAGGAACCTCCTCCCAATTATCCTATGCTTTATGACAATACAGGCTACCGTCTCTCAAGGGCTTCTAGAGTACAGACCCAGGCTGAGTGATCCCATGGCTCTCACTTGATCCTCTATCAACCCGGGGAGGTTGCCAGTATTTTATTATCATACCCATTTCACGGATGAAGATGCGGTAACAGAAGCCCCCGGCACATCGCAGGCGCTTGACAAGGGCTGGTTCTCTCTTTTGGCTTTGGGTTTTTCAAGAGTCGAAATTCATAAATGAAACTGACTAAGCTGGAGCCAAGCCGAGGTGCCCGGCACTCATTCCCACCCAGAGGTAGGGGTCCACGTTGCCCTGTGACTCCAGCTTGGCACGCCGGATGGATGCCTGGTGTGCTACCTTGTCCTGAGGTATCTCATCCTCGGCTCCCTCCTGCTGAAATCCAGACCGTGCCTCAAGAGGCAGCCGCTGTGCAGAGTTAGTTACCCAGGAACCCCATTTCAGGTGTGTGGCCCTGAGGCTGTTCCCTCTTTCATCCCCGGTAACAGATGCAGGACAGGTGATGGTGGTGCTTTCAGGTGGTGGCCTGTGAGGTGCTTTCTAGTGACTGCCTAGGTATCTGTCTCTCCAGAGCTGTCCCACCGCATCGGGTGGTTATGAGGCCGGGTACTGCCCCTCTCCGTGTGTGTTGTTGTTGTTATAACTATAATAATGATTATTATTGGCATTATCGTCCCATGAGAGCCTGTGAAGTAGGTATTATCAGTGCCCGTCTATAGCTAAGACAGCTGGGGCTCGAGGAGATGGGGCACTTGCCTAAGTCTACAGAGCTAGAGCCAAGACCCAGACTGGGTCTGCTGGGCTCAGGGTGCACGTTCTTTCAATGTGTAGTTTCAAGGTGATCATTTGCGTAAGGAAAGTAAGATCAAGTTCTTCTTTTAAAAACATTTTTTGACGTGTATTTATTTTTGAGAGACAGGGAGAGACAGTGTGAGCAGGGGGAGGGGCAGAGAGAGGGGGAGACACAGAATCCGAAGCAGGCTCCAGGCAGGCTCCAAGCTGTCAGCACAGAGTTCGATGCGGGGCTCGAACTCACGAACGGCGAGATCGTGACTTGAGCCGAAGCTGGACGCTTAACCGACTAAGCCATCCAGGTGTCCCAAATCAAGTTCTTCTTAAAGTGACTTGTAAGATGTAGGCGTCCCCCCAGAAAAAGACTGAAGATTCGGTCACAATGAATATTTACTCAAAGTACTGGGTGAGGCGCGTTCACATATAATGTGTCGGCTGTTAGTCCTGCCAACCTTGTGAGGAAGGGGGGGCGGTTCTCCTCGATCCCAGACACGGAAGCAAAGATTCTGTTCAAAGCAGTGATTTCCTCAAAGTCACCCGGGTGACAGGTGATGCTCTGGGATCAAAAGGCAAGCCTTTGAGACTCCAAGGCCTGTGCCCCTTTCCCCCGCGAGACGATGGCCAGGAACAGGTGCTGGGGAAGAAGCAGGTGAAGGGAGAGAGTCTTGGGTGACCAGGCACAACAGTTCATTTTTCTGAGGCTAGAGAAGGGCAGTGATTTGTTTTAAGTTACACAACGAGGAAGTCGTGATGCTGGCATTCTGCTCCCATCTGTCTGACTTTGCCCTCTGCACCACTCCACAGTGGGGTTGCCAAAGCCACACCTCCTCCTCCCCACGGCCTCTTCTCCTAGCCATAGCCTGAGGTCAATTAGGCACTCTAGATCCTTTTCTCTCAGGTAAAAAGGGCTTATGCCCCTCTGCCTTGTTACCCCTAACTCTGCCAGGCACTGTACTAGGGCAATTGACATGCATTACTTTATTTAATCGTCATGACAAGTCTGAGAAGTAGGGACTACGATCCTCCCTGTTTTTTTTTTTTTTTTAACATTTATTTATTTTTGAGACAGAGAGACAGAGCATGAATAGGGGAGGGGCAGAGAGAGAGGGAGACACAGAATCGGAAGCAGGCTCCAGGCTCTGAGCCATCAGCCCAGAGCCCGACGTGGGGCTCGAACTCACGGACCACGAGATCGTGACATGAGCTGAAGTCAGACGCTTAACCGACTGAGCCACCCAGGCACCCCCGATCCTCCCTGTTTTAATGATGATGACCCTGAGGCCCAAAGAGTTCACACAATTAGAGGTGAGGAAGCTGGAAACTGGAATCTGCATCAGGAACTGACTCCAGACCTGAGTTTTTAACTGCTACCCTCTCTCACTTTTTCTTACCTGGATTGGGTATAGATTTCCCTCTCTGAGGTGTATCAGGCCATGAGCCCTGAAGGCCAGAGTCCAAATCTCTAGCTACCCTTGTCCCCATCTGTAACTCCCTCCCCTTCCTAAAGATACCACCTCACCAACGAACGCCATGGCTTAAGTCCCACTCTCACTTGGGGATGTCTTTGGCCATTTCTGTACTTTGTCACCAATTTTCACAAATGTCCTCAAGGTAGGCAGTGTGTCCTCCCTCTCCTGGAGGTTTCGAGTCTGTAGGGTGCCTCAAGGTGGGCATCAAGGTCCCAAACCAGGTCTGCCTTGAAGACCCATGTCCTTTCTACTTACCATACCCCTCTGCCCTGGGAGGTCTTGAGAGAGCACAGAAAAAGCTCCCACTCGGAACTGTGATGTCTGAATTCTGGCCAGCTGTACCCCTATCTGGGCACCTCACGCCATCCAAGGGATGCAGTTCCCATTCGTGTCTAATTTTGAGAGGAGAGAGTGACAGAGAGCATGAGCGGGGGAGGGGTAGAGAGAGAGGGAGACAGAAGAGCCAAAGCAGGCTCTGCGCTGACAGCAGAGAGCCCAATGTGGGGCCTGAATCCACAAACCATGAGATCATGAGCCGAGCCAAAGTCGGACACTTAACCCACTGAGCCACCCAGGTGCCCTCAAGTTTATTTTTTTTTAACTAATCTCTACACCCAATATGGGGCTCGAACCCACAACCCCGAGATCAAGAGTTGAACACTCTTCCTCTTCCAACTGAGCCAGCCAGGAGCCTGAGGTCTATTTATTTTTAAAGAGCTGCATAGTTGTCCTCTGTGTGGTTTTGCCCTCACATAATGTCCTCCGGGTGGCGCCAGTGTTTTCCTGCTCTAAGTATGGCTGTCACTTCTGGAGCGCCCAGCACGTGCCTGTCACTGCAGGAGACCATTTATGTACACATTTTTATGGTTAGTCATTCTTATTCTTGGGTACCTCGCCTGGCCCAGGAAATTATTGGAAGACCCAGCTCCAGCGGTTCACCTTGGGGAAGCTTCTCATCACCCCCCCCCCCCACCTCTCCTGCCCCCATCGGGTCCTGGGCTGGGCCTGAGACATGAGCAAGACAGAGGAGCTCACAGACTAGCAACCAGATATGGAAGCAGGTCATTACAGGCAAGTGAGGAGAACGAGAAGAGAGGAGGAAGGACTGGTGTAGCTGCAGGTTTGGGGTGGGGGCAGGGAAGCTCTCAGGGGGGGACAGCCGAGCCTTGGAAGGACACGGGGAGTGTGGCCGGTGTGCAGGGCCATGCCTCGGTTCTGTCTATACCCTCCGTGGACTGCCTCCCTGCACCTGTGCTTCCCGCCCTCATTGCCACTCATGCCTCATCTACTTCTGAAAACAAGGATTGGGGTAGATTCTGATTTTTATAAAATTACGTAGATAATAGCAACAGGACCACGAAGTGAGGAAAAGGGGTAAGAGTTTTGTAATAAAACGGCGGGAGAGAATGACCCTCGTCCTAAACTGAGGGTAGTTACTACAAATGAACACAAAGCTCGCCTCTCCGCTCGCAGCAGCCAGAAAGGGCTGCACCGTCTGCAGCCCGCGGGGTCGAAAGGCCCATCCAGTCCCACCGGTGGAGTCCTGTTGCCTCCTCTCTGCACTTGATCCCTGGTTTGTTCCCTGTGTTTATGGCTCCCTTGGGTACTGGGCTGGTATTTTGACTGGATCGTGAATTCTGACCCATTCACACGACTGAACTGAATGGAGAGGCTGTGGACACAACGGCTCTGGGGCACCTACTATGTGCCATTCCTTTATAACCCCTTCACTCTGAGACACCGACAGAGAAGAAACTGAGGCTCAGAGGAGTTAGGGGAAATGTGGACAGGACCGTCTGTGGGCCCCCGTCTCCTGACCCCCGCCCAGCTTCTTCACAAGCTCAGCCAGGAGGGGTCTGAAGATGAGATACCTCAGGACGAGGAAGCAGACCGGGCGTCCAGTTTGCCAAGCTGGAGTCACGGGGCAAGCTGGACACCTGCAGATGTCTGGGTGGGAACGAGTGCTGGGCCCCTTGGCTTGGCTTGGCTTGAACTTTAGCTGGTTTCATTTATGAATTTAGACTCCTGAAAAACCCAAAGCCAAAAGAAAGAACCAGCCCTTGTCAAGCGCCTGTGATGTGCCGGGGGCTTCTGTTACTGCATCTTCATCTGTGAAATGGGTATGATAATAAAATACCGGCAACCTCCCTGGGTTTCTGAAGGATCAAGTGAGAGCCATGGGATCACTTAGTGTAGAGCTAGCCCCTAATAAGTATTCTCATAATTAAAAAAAAATGTTTTAATGTTTATTTCTTTTTGAAAGAGAGGGAGACAGACAAAGTGTGAACAGGGGAGGAGTAGAGAGAGGGAGACGGAGACACAGAATCCGAAGCAGGCTCTGAGCTGTCAGCACAGAGCCCGCCGCGGGGCTCGAACTCACAAACAGTGAGATCATGACTTGAGCCAAAGTTGGACGCTCAACCGACTGAGCCACCCAGGTACCCCAATATTCTCATAATTTTTTAAAGTTTATTTGTTTATTTTGAGAGACAGAGACCGCACAAGTTGGGGAGGGGCAGAAAGAGAGGGAGACAGAGAATCCCAGGCAGGCTCCGCTCGGAGCCTGATGTGGGGCTCAAACTCACAAAACTGTGAGATCACGACTTGAACGGCAACCAAGAGTCAGACACTTAACTCACTGAGCCACCCAGGCACCCCAGTATTCTCATAATTATCTGTGTTATCGAGATGATCATCCTCAACATGGGCTTGTGAAGTAGGGACTGCGAGTGCTGCCTTATGGCTAAGAAACTGAGGCTCCGGGAAAGGAAGTGCCCAAAGTCACAGAGTTGGAGCAGGAAGCCTGTTGGGCTCAGTTTCTGTGCTGCGTCCACACTGAGAGACGAGCCCAGGAGGTAAAACGAAGGCCCAAGACAAGGAAGCAGAGGTGGAGGCCAGACTTCAGTGAGTGCTTTACGGTGTCAGATCCCTCTTGGGTGGGGGTGGGGGGACCTCCAAATGGCAGCAGTGGAGAGAGCTCAGGTGCAGATGACTGGCCTCTCCTGGCAGCCAGAGCTGCTGTCACTGTGGCGGGGCCATGCCTGGGCCATGCACAGCACCCAGAGGAGCAGTACAGAAGCAGCTGCAAAGAAGGCTGGGCCCAGGTCCCAGGGCACTTGGAAGGACCAGGGCACCTAAAAAGCAGCATCGCTTGGCACCTGGGTACTGAGGGCTTAGGAAGGGTGAAATGGCCTCATTTGCGTGGACTGAATTTTTGGCTCGTCCTCCCTTAGTCTGACTGAACTATTTAACTGTAAGGATTGAAAAGTTAGAAGTTAAGAGCATGGGCTGAACAGGTGTCACAACACACGGAAGGGAGAAGGTAAAATACCCCATCCCTGTTCCCCTGTCAGTCTCATTTGGCTTGGGTGGTCTGTGTCCACCGGCCCCTCGCCTTATTTGGCCTCACCCACCTGTGCAGGCAGCAGCCAGTTGTGATAAAGCAACTGCAGCGGTAAAGGCACCACCTTTGGGGGCAGAAAGCTCTGGCTTAGATCGTGGGGGGGGGGGGTAGTCATTTTACCCCTCTGAGTCTCTGATGCCCCCTCTAAAGCAATGCCAACCTCTCAGGGTCAATTAAGGATCAAGGGAGGACCACGGAATCATTAGCAACATGGCTGTCCTTAGGAAGCACTCGATAAATATTATTATTGTATTTGTTATTGTCATCATTCTTGCAAAGGCCCCGTGAGGTGGGCTCATCAGATGCCCTGTTTCCTCATCTGCAAAATGGGACTCATGCTGAGGCTCCAGGGGTGCCTGTGCAGATGGAATGAGGGGCGTGGCACAGAGCCAGCAGCGCACAGGAGGCCCCCCATCACTGCGAGCCTCCTCCCCGCTCACCAGCTCTCTCAGTAGGGTCGGTCGTTCTGATCTCCCTCATTCCCCGGGAGCCCAAGGCCTCTCCTACCGGAGACCCTCATGCTATAGGGGTTCTGAGACCAAGAGTCAGGCTGAAGAGGTGGCAGTGTTTGCCATGTGCCCAGCAGACACAGGGCAAGGCCAAGCTGTGGGATGGAGAGAGAGAACGCCTTGAGAAATTCCTCTGAGGCTGCAACAGCTCCTTCTCCCCATGTTCTCTCCTTCTATTCTCCTGCCTGCTCTGGGGGTAGTTGCTGTGACCTCCATTTTGCAGATGGGGAAACTGAGGTTAGCGACCAGTGCAGGGTCACACAGTGAGTCCTTAATGGGGCTGGTACTTGCTGCCTCCCTCTGTAGCTACATGTCACCCAGCGCTGGGGTCATGACCGCAGAGGGGAGAAGCAGCAAACCCAGGGCACTATGGGTGGGTGGACATCTGGGGGCTCCTCCCAGCTTGGCTCCTCCCAAGCTCACCGGCTTGGGAAAGTCTATTGCCTCCGTGGCCTGGGGGGCTGGGGGGACCGGGAGAGGGAGGGCAGCTGGAAGAGGCAGCCTTCTCCTAGAAACCTCACTCCCTTTTCCACGACTTCTTCCCCTAACAGTCATGGCTCTGGAATTCCAAACGACTTTAGTATTTTGCAAGGAGGTCTCAGGGCTCTGTGAACGTCAGCCTCAGACTGAACCTTCGAGATCATCTGCTTCAAGCCTCCCATCCATTTGACTAATCAGAAGACAGAGCCCCTGAGGAATGGAGGAGCGACTTAGCCAAGAGCAGGGCCAGTAGCAGAACCTTGCAGCTCAATGTTCTGAGAGCGTCATTGGATCTAGGGGGATGACAGGCCAGGGTCAGGACATTCCAGAGGAGAGGTCACATGGGCCGGACAGGGCAGGGCAGGACAGGGCAGGGCCAGGCAGGGCAGGGCATGAGGCCACAATGCGATGCTAGGGATTCCCCTGCCAGGCTCTGTTGTCAAGTCCTCACTTTGTCATTTCCTTTCTACATCCCTGGGAGGTCAGGGTTGTTGTCCTCAGTTTACAGGGAAAGAAGCAAGACACAGAGAAGTCCAAAGTCAAACAGCTTCTTAATGAAGGAGGCAGAACTCAAACCTGGTTGCTGCTTATCTCCAAATCCTACACATTTTCCATGACATCCCTTGTACTGGGTTGAATAGCGTCCCCCGCTGCCCCCCCCCAAGTCATGCTCTTCCTAGAACCTCAAAATGTGACCTTATTTAGAAACAAAGGCTTTGCAGATGTAGATCATTAAGATTAGGTCATAGCGAAGCAGGGTGGGCCCTAAATCCAATGTGGCTGGATTTATAAGAAGAGGAAACGCACAGAGAGAAGAATGTCGTGTGAAGCCATGGAGAAGAGACAAGGGAGGACACCATGTGGAGAAGGAGGCAGAGACTGGAGCGATGTGTCTACAAGACAAGGAACACCAGGCTTGCTGGCCATGAACAGAAGCTGCACGAAGCAAGGAAGTTTTTCCCCGAGAGCTCGGCCCTGCGAGCCCCTTGATTTCAGACGACAAGCCTCCAGAACATTAAGACAATATTCCTGTTGCTTTCAGCCACTTTGCTGCTTTGTTGCAGCAGCCCCAGCAAACGAATATGCCTCCCCCCCGTCATGCAGGAAGAGGGGTGACCGACAGGCCTCTTGGGTCTCAGGTGTGCTTGTGTTGAAATTTAGAATGTTAGGGCAAGCCCATGGTGGAGAAGGATGGAGGGAACATACATGCGTCTGACAGGTGAACAAGTGAACAAGGGAGGGTCAAAGGTCTCGCTCTCAAGGGGCCAGAGTTTTCTGGATAACGCCTGTCAGGTGCTCTGCAGGGGCTGCCAGTAAGTGCTCCATAAAACTTCCGGGGATAAAAAGATAAGACTGAATGGGACGGTGTGCAGAAGGGCGTGGCCCGGAGAGGCAGTACGATTCAGCACTAATTCTCTACCCTGTTGGCGTGGTATGATCCCCGGCTCAGGAGAACACAAGGTCCTTGGGCACCCGGCACTCACTGATCTAAGCTGCTTCCCCAAAGCCCCAGAACTTTCTCTGCCCCAGGCAGGGACTGTGGAGGCAGCTAAAGGAGGCGTGTCATGAGGGCCCTCCCCTGCTGCACTGTCCCCCTCAGCCACACTGCCTCAGCTCAGCCCCACCCGTTCCCTGACACTGTCCCTGGGCCAGGCCTGAGCCTGCTCTGGAGACTCTCCCAGCTGTCCTGATGTCCCCTCTGGCTTCTGCAGACGCTCCCCTTTTCCACCCCTGGAGGCCTCGTCTGGGCACCGGCCCCTCCCCTCCAGAGGCGTCCCCAGACATCACTCCTGTGCTATTCTTTTTTCCTGACAACTGTGGCATCAAATGTCAACCAGGCGGTGCTCAGCACCAGAAGGTGGGGGCGGGGGGGGGCTGGTTCTTGATAACCGTGTGGCTTAGGGGACGGTCCTTGTGAGCCCCCCATGAGGGAACGGCCGGCCCTGGTCTGGCTGCGCTCCCAGCACACTGTGCTGCCCTGAGCAAACCTCTTCCTCCTCAGACCTCGGTCTGTCTGAGCCATGAAGGGGAGGCAGGCTTCTCTGCCTTCACCTGCTGGTAGGAGAGTCAGGGAACACGGGCACCGCCCTCGGGGGGCTAAGAGAATGCTGGGCAAGTGGCAGTGGACTCCCCTGAGAGCCAACTCTGCAAGGGGATTCTTGGGGGTGCAGAGTAGCTACGCCCACCAAACCTCAGAGAAGCCCGTCCTCCTGTCCTCACTTGCCCCGAGTGAGCTGGGACAGCTGGCACCAAGCGCCGGGGAAGCGGGCTCTGGCGGGCCCTGACAGCTCAGCAGTGGCAGCGGGGAGGTGGCGGTGGCCGCGGTGGCAGGGGCTATTCTGAGAGTTGGGAAGGGCTGCGGAGCCCAGACGGGGGGGCGGGGAAGCAGCCAAGGAGAAGACAGTCCTGTGAGGACGTGGGGAGTATCCCTGTGGCCCCGAGAGGGGGTGTCTGCCCATGGCCATGTCCCTGTTCATAGAAGGGAGAGACCGTGTAGCGGTCACCGGGAGGGGATGGACCATGGAGGTGGTGAGGCACGCGCTGGGACTCCTTGGGTGTGTGGGTACAAGCTTGTGATCCGAGTACGAGTTGAGTTGAACGGGGTAAAGCATGCACCTGTAAGCATGGGAGCAAGCGAGTGTGAGTGCGTTGGATTGCGAGCGCGTTCAAGTGCACGGGAAGGTGTGAGCAGAAGCGAACGTGCCTGGGTGTGGAAGGGGGAGGAATTCGAGGGTCAGCAAGCGGGGGCTTGTTCGTGGGCAGGAATGAATGTGGGAGCGGTAAGCAGGGTGAATGAGAGAGCAAGCGTGGGGGAGGGGTGGGGAGTGCGAGAGAGCTGGGGTCAAGGGAACCCTCAGGAGGGTGTGGTTTGGAGACACAAGTGAAGGGACTTTCGCGGGGGTGTGTGTGAGTGAGCCAGTGTGCGCCAGTGGGTGCCACTGTGTGCGTGGCGAGAGCAGGAGGGATGGTGTGAACTGGGACAAGGGAAGATATGTAGGAACAACAGCAGTGGTAAGAAAAAGAGCTAGCGTTTATTGAGCACTTACTCTGAGCCTGGGGCTGACATTTATGATGGTATTGAATTCTTTACATATCCTACGAAGTCGGTGCTGTGATGGTACTCATTCATAGATCAGGAAATAGTGCTTTGAGCAGTTAAGTAATTTGCCCATACTCTTAATCACTGTGTTAGACTGCCTCGTAATGAATGTGTGAGCAGGGGCCAAGTTGTGAGTAAAGAATGAGTGTGTCTGTGGTAGGAGTGAGTTTGAGTGTGTGTGTGTGTGTGTGTGTGTGTGTGCGTGCACGCACACACACACACACGTGTGGGAGGCTGAGTGTGCCAGATGTGGGTCCCAGAGGAGCAGCAGCTGTGGACACTGGGTGGGGCAGGGGCCCGAGCAGAGCCTGAGTCAGTCGCCAGGGCATCTCTGCCAATCTGACTTCCCGGCCCCGCAGTGGCAGCCTGTGCCAGGGCCCCCAGCTAAGGGATCCTCCCAGCTCTGGTATGGCCCCCAGCAGGCCCCTCACACAGTGGGCTGGGCCAAGGCTGGAGGCTGGCAGGAGGCCTGCGTGGCCTCCAGGGTACCTGGGGGTCTGCCCCAGTGTGGGCTCCCCAGGCAGGCAGGGCATATGAGAAGTGCGGGAGGGGGTCCAGCAGTGATTTCAGGCCTCTTGTGACTCTAAACAGAACCACCTGGAGGGTGTGTGTATGCAGGCTGAGTGGGGGCAGCCAGTGGTTCCCATGCCCACCCTTGCCTTGGGGATGTGAGTCAGGCAGATGCCATGTCAGGCATTTGCAAGCTGGGCCTACTGCTACCCTGGGGTGGCGAGGAGGGGCCCCTCCAGCCTCACCCCACCCCCACCCTCACCCTTGGCCCAACTTCTCAGGACCTAAGCTGGAAGGAAGGAATTTTTGAGAGCCAGCTATCTCCCGTGGCCTGGGCCCGGCCCCCCACTGCCCGGAGAACTTGGTAAGCAGTGGTCTCCAGCCTCTCCAACTGCAGAACCATCCTGGCTGGAGAGCTTGAGCTTCTGGTGCTGGCCATTCCATCCGGGCGAGTGACCTCCTCACTCTAGGCCTCAGTATCGTGACTGGCAAAAGAGAAATGTTGTATTAAAGGGACATAAGGTGTTGCTGGCAGAGCAGCAAGTGGGGGGGTGGGCAAGCAACAGAGATGGTGGTAGGAGCTAGAGTTAGACAAGGTGTTAGGATGAGCTGACACTTGAGCTGGGCTTTGAAGAATGGGAGAGTCTCCAGTGAGGTTCCTGGGGGGGAGAAAGGTGTTCTGGCAGAGGGGATACCCTGAGCAAAGGCTGGCAGGTACAGTGGTGGCTAGAAACCTAGCCTAGGACCCTGCAGGATGAGGTCGTGGACTCCCTCTCCTTTCTGAGGCCACATAATGATCTGATCAACATCTGACTCCTCCACTAGCCTGTGCAATAGGTACCTCATCTGTCTCTGTCACCTGCCACTCTTGTTGGAGTGGCCCGAACAGTGTCTGGTGCATTAAAAGTGCTCAATAAATATCAGTTAAATAAATGAGAAGCTTCTCCCCAAACAAGATGAACTTGGGGGGCAAGTGCTTGTTCAACAGCCCCTGCAAGTGCCTCCAGAGGCTACAAAACAGTGGTTTGCAAAATGTGGTCCCGGGTGCATCACCTGGGAACTTGTTAGAAATGCAAAGTCTCGAGCTCCAACCCAAACTTCCTGGCCTGCAATGTTTTAACAAGCTCTCCAGGTTGATTCTGTTACATGTTAAACTTTGAGAACCAAGGCTCTAAAACTATGTCCACAGGTCCCCTAAGAGCCCCTGAAGAACCCATTTGCAGATGGAGAAGTTACAACTGTGGCCAAGCCTCGCCCCAAACTCAGATATTCTTGATCCCTTCCCTTTCCCCAGACCAGTCCAGGGTACAAAGGAGAGCTCGATCATTCGCCCTATCAGGTTTCGAAGATAGGAAACCGGGGGTCTGGAAGCAGGGGGCGGGGCATTCCCCTCGGGAGTAGAAGGCGGGGCCAAGGGTTCTGAGCCCCGCCCCATCCCCGTTGCCCCGGGAAACCCCGGGTTGTAACAATAACCCGCTGACGCGCTTCTGGGAGGGATCCTGCAGAGTCCGTGGGCGGGACAGCTGGGCTGCGGACCAATGAGAGAGCTCGGGCCCCGCCCCCGCGTCCCCTCCCCCAGCGCTGAGCAGGGGGCGGGGTCGCTCCCGCCGCTCCTCCCCTGCTCCGTAGGCGGCGCTGTTGCGTGCGGGGGCTGCGACGGGGTCGCCCTGAGCCGGGAGCCCCGCGCCTCAACCCCCAGCCCACGGGCGGGGCACGCGGGAAGGCCGAGGATTCCGTGGCCGCGGGCGGGCACGCCCCGCCCTCTCCCGCGCCGGGCCCGCCCCCTCCCCGTCCCCCGCCCATCCCGAGGTGCAGCCGGCGCTGAGCGCGGCAGGCGCGGGAGCTGGCGCTGGAGCCGGAGCGGCGGCGGCGGCGGCGGCGGCATTCACGGGGCGGCGGCGGCGGCGGCGCGGGCTCCGGCACGGGCTCGGGCTCCGGCATGGTGCAATCCGGCCTCGTCCCGGGAGAGCGGGGCCCGCGTGCGGGGCCGGCGCCGGGGGAGCGGCGGCAGCGACGGTGGCGGTGGTGGCTGCAGGCGCAAGCAGGCGGCAGGTGCTAGAAGCGGGGCTGGGCGAGGTGTGTGCCCGCTGGGCTCCGGGGCCGCCGCTCCCTCGCTGCTCCCATCTTTCCCTCTCTTCGGGATTCCCAGCGTGTCCAGCCCCCTGTCTCCGCGCCCCGGCCCATGGCGCCCCGCGGTTGAGCCGGCGCCGCCAGGGACCCCTCCCGCGGGCCTCCCCGGGGCGCGCAGATCCCGGAGCCGCCCGCCCACCCTCCGCGGAGTCTCCCTCCCTTCCTCGCCCGAGCCGGGCGGGACCATGGCTGCTAAGCTGCGAGCGCATCAGGTGGACGTGGACCCGGACTTCGCGCCGCAGAGCCGGCCGCGCTCGTGTACCTGGCCCCTGCCGCAGCCCGACTTGGCCGGCGACGAGGACGGAGCGCTGGGTTCAGGGGTGTCTGAGGGCGCCGAGGACTGCGGGCCGGAGCGCCGGGCTACGGCCCCGGCGATGGCCCCAGCGCCGCCGCTGGGCGCGGAGGTCGGACCGCTGCGGAAAGCGAAGAGCTCCCGGCGGAACGCGTGGGGGAACCTGTCCTACGCCGACCTCATCACCAAAGCCATCGAGAGCGCCCCGGACAAGCGACTCACGCTCTCGCAGATCTACGACTGGATGGTCCGTTACGTGCCCTACTTCAAGGATAAAGGCGACAGCAACAGCTCGGCGGGCTGGAAGGTGGGAGCGTCCGGCTGGGGAGGGGGGCTGGGGTCGCCGGCTGGGGATTCCAGGGGCCGCTAGGTGCGTCCGGGTTCCCAGTGAGCCGTCGGGAGGGAGGCCCCGGGGCACCCCTTGGGGTCACGGAGTGTGTGCCCAGGGAGTGGGGCTGGCCGGCAGACAGGCGGGGGCGTGCTGGGAGCAGCTGTGTGCGTGCTCTCGATGCAGGGTGGGAGGTCTGGTGAGGTGACAAGGGACTGCTACTTTGAAGCACCCCCGAGGGACACCCCCACCCCATCCTTGGCAGCAGAGCAGAGGAACCCATTTCCAGGCCTCGGGTATTAGGGGGCCCCCCTCTTCACCCCCACGAGTTTGCTTTGTGTGTTACTCTTGTTTTATACCCTCTCCACCCAGGGCACCCTCCTTAAAGAGCCGGAATAATGATTTGGGGCCAGCCCCTGCTTTCCCCCCAAATCTTTCCCACTGTCCTCCCTGGAGCTGGCTCCAGGGTAAGGAAGGAGTGCCACCCTGAGCCCACAGTTCTTCCTGTGGTGTCAGGAGTTCACCCTAGGGCACCAGCCAGCCTGGGGTGGGGAGCTGGTCAGGTGAGCTGGGATCTGACCTCTCCACGGGGCAGCTGCTCTTCCCCCTTGCCTGGGTCAGCATGGTGATGACCTCTGCTGGTGTGAGGGCAGGGTATTGAGGACTGGAGATCTGTCCCTGCCCACCCCAGGCTGTCTTCCACTCTCCTGGCTTTCCCAGCCCAGATGGATTGGGAGGGGAGGGGAGGGGAGGGGAGGGGCAGGGGCACCCCAGGAAGGCCTCCGTGCCATCCAGTGGAAAGGGGGGAGCCATCTTGGGAGAGGACAAGGGCTTGACTGGATTGTGGCCTCCAGACCCTCCTCTGGCCGTCTTGTCCAGGAGTGGGGATAGTTGGTGCCTTTGCAGAAGGAGGAGGTTGTAGGGGCTGTGCCTAAGGCCTCTGAGCTGTTAGGCCTCCTGTGGGAGAGGGGTCTCTGCAAGGGGGGCTTGCCTAGATGGAGGGAGGGAGCTGTGCCTAGTGGTGGCTGCAGACAGGGTCAGGGGAAGGAGGTGTGCCAGAGGAGGAGGAGGCCTGTGGACGTGGACAGCTCTGGTTGCCCAGTGGCTGCCTCGTAGGGGCCACAGTGCTCTGACCTGGGGGCGCGTGACTCTCAGGCTTCTTGCTGGCTGCTTCTCTGTCTCTCTCTGACCACTATGGGGGTAGAGGCACAGGTTGGAGGCACTCACGTGAGTCTCCTTCCACACCCTCTCTCCAGTCCCCTTGGTCTCAGACCCCACCAGAACACTTATTCCTCCTAAGTGGGCACTGCTTTTGGGTTTTGCAGCTTTGCTCCCACCTCCCTCCCTGTCCCCATGCATTGTCCCACTGTTCACTTCTCCCTGTAGATTTCCTGTCCTCAAGAGCATAGCGTTTGGATGCCTCTTCCAGGAAGCCTTCCCTGACCCCTTTTAGCTAGCTAAGGACTCCCTCTTCTCTGGCTCTCTCCCCGCCTGTCACAGGGCTCAGTCTTTTGTGTCTTGTTTCATTTCCCTTCCCCACACCCCCTTTAGAAGACAGTGGCAGTGTGGGAGCAATCTCTGTGCCCACAGCAGCCAGCGTAGAGCCTGGCACTGGGGAGCCGTCAGTGCTTATCTGGTGAGAGTGTGAGGAAATGGGTGGCTGGTGCAGAAGATACTGAGGCTGGGGAGGGTACTGTGGGCCAGAGTAAGCTAGGAGGGCTTCTTGTAGGAGGTGGAACTCCGCTTGAGCTTGATGGATGAGGGCTGGTGGGGGACGCTGGCAAGAGGAGACATGGGGCTGGATGCTGGGGGAGAGCTGCAGTTCATGCAGGGTCTCGGGGTCAAGCCCCGTGCCAGGCACCTCTGGGCATCGTGTCCGGTGTCTCCTTTAGTGCCCTCAGCAGTCCCTGAGGTGGGTTTTACTGTCACCATTTACAGAGCTGGGCGCTGAGGCGCAGAGTGGAGGAGTGAACTGCCCAAGGTCACACAGTCGGTAGATGGGAAAGCTGGACTCCAATCCAGGTGTGTCTCCCTCCGAGGCCCCATAGAGTCTCTGGAATAGTGTCCTGCTGGCACTGGGTGTGGGAGGGGGACCCAGATGGCTTTTGAACAGGGGCAGGTCTAAATCCTAGAATGGGACTGGGAATGTGCTTGGAGATAACATAGTCCCATGATTTCATTTCTCAGGCAGTGTGACTGAGGCCCCGGAAGGGGACGGAACTCCTTAGGTCGCTGGTGAGCGGCAGGCCTTGGATGACGGCCCCGGTCTCCTGCCTACCCACTGGAAGTGGTTTCCACTGCACCACGGTGTTGGGGACACACTGGTCCTCCCTCCACCTGGCTCAGGAAGGAAGGAGCCCTGGCAGGCGGGTCCTGAGCTGGGGCATGGGAGAGGGAGCCTGAGGCTTGGGCTTGTGACCCAGGCCCTGGCCGAGACCACCCAGGCACTGGATGAGGGCTGTTCAGGGGGCCTCTGGCCTTTCTCATCTCATTCCCTCAGTGGCTGCCCTCATTCTGCCCCACCCCCCATCCTTTTCCTCCTCTCATTCCTGCTCCCCACCCCACCCCACCCCATTCCCATTCAGTCCCTCCAGGAACCCAGTGGAGGGATAATCCCCAGCTCCTGGGGCCAGTCTGTGCTTAGCAAGGCTTCTGTACACCTCAGGTGCCAGGCCTGGGGCTGGGGCCCATTGTTCCTTCCTCCCTCCCCTCCCCCACATAGGTGTTGCACCTGAATCCTTGGGGTGTACCAAACCCTGTATTAGATGGAGGATGGGGGACCAAAGGGGAAGGCGTCGGGCCTGCCTTCAGGATGCATCAGGGCTCCACACCCAGGCTGTGTATTTTACAGGCAGGAAGGGCTGGGGATGGGGGCAGGGGTGCAGGGAGGGCAGGTTAGACCCCCCTGGGAGCCCAGGCAAACCCTCACAGAGAAGGTGGCACTTGATCCGGGCTGTCTTCATTGGGGGGCAGAATTTGGGAGAAAGTCTCTCCAGGGATGTTGACTGCATACGCAAAGGCAAGGAGGTAGAACTGTACTAGACCATTGGGCGGGCCGGGCCAGAACCAGTAGCTCCTAGGGATGGCTGGGAGGCAGCACGGGAAAGGAGGAGCGGGCCAGATCAGGAAGGGCCCACATGCTTGGCCTTTGCCCTGTGGTCCCACCTCTGATGTGGGGAGGTAGTCAAAGGTGCTGAGGATAGAAACAGGAGGAGGCAAGATCAGCAGCAGGTGACAGGACCCCCAGCAAGCTGAAGCCTGCAGAGAGGCTCGGCTTGGTGCTGGAGACCCCACCGAAGAGGCTGATAGTGTTTCCCTCAGGGTGGAGGGTCTCCAGGCCCTGGGTGAGGACTTGGACAGGAGGTCCTCCTCCCTCTGCAGTGTCCTAGAAGTGTGTTTGTCCGACAACCGGGTAGAGCCTCCCACTTCTCGGATGCTCCAGCCCCATCTTCCCTGGTGCACAACTCCTCCAGGCAGCCTTCCAGGCTGCTATGGGTCCTGGTGCTCCTTCCATTTAGCGGCCCCTGGAGTTGTTCTTCCTGCTTTTGTGTTTCCTGGCTGCCAGCTCCCCTGAGAGCTCCCAGGCCAGGCCTGGGTCCCTCCCATTCCAGTCCCCAGGCTTGATGGGGGAGGAGCACAGTGGATGGGGACTTCCCTTTTCCCTCAGGGCCTGGAGCTGCCCTGTGGTTGGGGGATGGGGTCTTGAGGGGTGGTGCTACCCCCATCTGGCCGAGGCTGGCCAGTAGGTCTTAGGTGGGGTGGAAGGAGGGACCGATGGAGAGACCTCTGGGAGAGGGGTCCTGTTACAGCCAGGCTGAGCAGTAGTTGTGAGTGCAGAGGGCTCCCGCTTCTCGCCTCCTTCCAGCTTGCTCCAGCAGGGCTCCCTCCTCCTTCTTTGTCCTCCGGGGATCCCCAGCCCCAAGGGCTGGTGGGGGTGCGGGAGGAGGCGGTGTGAGCCCCGGTTGGGGGGTGTCCTCACCCCCCACACTGCACGAGCTGGGGGCTGGCAGCTGCCCGCCTCCTGGGCACGAGCCCGTGCCAGCCGCTCCTGGCACAGTTGCTGGCACGCCCGGCAGACTCCCACGGCCACCTGCTCACACCCACCCACGAGCGCTGGCGCGCTGCGGGCCCTTCCGGCTTCCCGGGCCTCCCGGCGCCCCTCCCCCGCCGCCCGGCTCCGGAGCCCCCACCCCAGTCCTCTGCTCCCCGCCGGCCCCCTCGCTCCCCGCCAGCCCCTGGGCCCGGCCCCCTCCCTGCGCAACTTGGGGAGCTCTGGAGTCTGGGTTGCGGGGAGGCCCCCTGGGTTGCCGCGGGGAGAAGGGGGGACGCGGAGACAGACAGACGGACAGACAGGGTGAGGGCCCCGCCTGCCACCTGGCGCCGCTCCAGCGGGACGATGGCGGGCAGCGCCGTGCCAGGCGGTAATTGCAGACAGACTAATTTAAAGAGATGAGACGGTTATTTTTAACTCGTGTTAAGGTAATGAACGGCGCGGGGGGTTTGCGGGTTCGAAAGTTCAGCGCCCCCCAGCCCCCACTTTCTGCGGGTTGGGGCCCCCCTCTCTGCACACACCCTGAGGACTCCAGCTTGGGGACTGACTGGAGTTGGGGGCCTCTGCCAGAGACGGGGCGGACTGAGAGGGCCAGGAAAGAGGCGCCCCCTAGTCCAGCGCAGATCCGTTCACATTCTGGCCACCATGTTTCCAGAGGTACTAGCATCCCTGTATCCCAGGGGGAGAAGTGACTTGCCCTGGGGTCGCGTCCCTAGGAAGTGTCCGGCCTGGGACTTGAACCCCTTTCTGACCCCCAAACTCAAGCCTTTTCTGTGCCATTGGGGCTGGAGGAGGGGGCTCGTGTTTGGATCTTGAAAGGGTGCAGGCTCGTTCCGGGCAATCCACAGTCATGTCTTTGAGCAGCAGTTGGTAGTGGCCACCGCACAGGGTCCTGGGGGTTGTGGAACCCCCCTCTGTCTGGGTCCTCCGAGGAGTGGGGGTGGGTGGTCATGAGCTAGGTGTGGATATGAGCTTCTGGGATAGGACGTACTGGCTATAGCAGGGGAGCCCCCTCCTCACGTCACTGTCTCCCTTACCTGTGGGAGGCTCACCAGCAGCCCCTCCCTATTTGCAGCCTATGAGCTTGCCTCCCAGCTTGGGCGTGGGTACGCATGCCCCCCCCCCCACCCTCCTTCCACCTCCAAATCAGACTTCAGGTCTCCAGGGAAGGTGGGGAGTCATGGAACCCAACACTACTTTCCAAGCCTCCTTCCCCAGCTCCGTCCCCTTCTCACACACCCCTGGTGACTGAGTGGCTGCCCTCTGGGACTGCCCATTGTATTGCAAGACAGGTCTTAAAGTTGTTAGCACTTCCTTCCTTCTCCCTGGCAGTGGTCCAACCCCCTGGAGCATCACTTGTGTCCTGGTATATTAGTTCAGCTGCTTGGGGTCAGCTGGAGCTGTGGAGTCGGAATTGCTGAGGGGTGGACAGAGCATCCACAGAGCACCCGTGAGGGAATGTGATCCAGTGTGTGAGCTGGAGCAAAGCTCTTCCCCATCCTGGTCCTTGGTGTTCTCTTGGGTGTCCAAAGGGCCTTAACTGGATCCCTGGTTCTTTCAGGCTGCAACTGACACTGTCGGGTTCTAGGAGCCATGAGGGGTTAGTTGGGACCCAGGGCACAAAGCACCGATAGGATTTCTCATGGGTGCAAGCATATGATTGATTGATTACAGGTGTGGATGGACTTGAACTTGGGATTCCTGCTTGGGGACGCCTCCCCTGCCCCTGGCAGTACCCAGGTGGCAAACATTGGACACAATGAACGGAGTGCTCATGGCAGTCTCAGCGGGCCCCCGGAGCGGGCAGATGGGGGGTGCAGGGTGCTGGGTGGGCATTAGCTAAGGCTCTGGGCCCTGGGTAGGGTGCTCAGGGGGACAGCTGGATCTGGAGCGCCCCCCTTCCTCCTGGCACCCTGGTTACCATGGAAACCAACTCCTGTTTGGGAGGGTTTGGCTGTTTGCTGCCTCTCCCCACCCCCCAACCCATATGTGGAGGTGGGAGGGGGGCCAGGTGGCGTGTGGGGGAGGGGCCTCCCACACCCTCCCCCTGGGGCCTCCCTCTTTGCAGAGAAACCTTTCTGGTCTCTAAAGAGGGGTGCCTCTTGTGGGAAGGGGAACAAGAATTAACGTCTGGGTGCCAGGCAGTTGGGCACTTCGCATACATTCCCTTTTTATATCGTCTCTGGATCCTGCCAGATATGTGTTAATAGCCCCATTTTGCAGTTGAGGAAATGGAGGCCAAGAAAGGTGAAGTCACTTGGCCAGGGCAGCATAGCTGGGATGAGGCCGAGCTCAGATTTAGACACAGACCTGTCTGTGTTCCCCCCTGTGCTGTGCAGCCTCAGCCCCACACACCCTAGTGCTCCTGTGCCCCGAGGCTCACTCATGCTCCAGAACCCTCTGGGGCTCCTCAGTTCCCCTGCGAGCCAACCAAGCTCAAACTGCTCTGTTTGGATCCCTGGGCCCTCAGCTGGCCTTGGCCAGGCCCTGCCCGCCCTCCTGCTTTCCCTGCTGCCTACGATCTCAGGACACCTTTGCATTTGTCACTTGCACACCCCATACCTGCTGCCGTTGTCAAATGCTCATCGAGGGAGCTACTGACTCATGGACTGATCCCTTGTGACACCCTTCAGAAACTAGGCTGGGTGCTTGGGTGGATTGAATACAGGCCCACCTCTCAGGTGATTCTGGAACCCACTACATCTCTCTGAGAATCCCTACCTTAAATCCTTCATTGTTGGCAAATGTGGTTGACGATCAGAGTCAACCTGGAAGTTTTTAAATAAATAATACAGGTTTCTAGTCCTAGTTCAGTGGCTCTGATTCTAACAGGTCTGTCTAGTGACGGACCAGATCCTGAGCCAGTGCCTCAGGTGGTAGTGTCCCGAGCTCCTGCTTGTACCTCCCTTCTGCTCCCAGTGTAGACCAGCTTCTTCTCCAAGCAGGCGGCCCAGGTGAAGCCCCCTCCTCTCCTCGCTTTTTTGTTTCCTCCAGAGAATTGAAAGCCATGCAGTCAGGTCCAAGGGACTGACTCCACCGCCCCGACACCTTCCCCCTCGCTTAGGAATCACACTGCGTAGACACAGCTGGAGAGGATGAAACTAGCAGCCGGGGCTGACACCCTGTGCCACTGGGAGCCTTTGGCTACAGGAGGGAGGATGCATGTTGGTGTAAATTCTCAGCAAGCCTCCGGAACTGGACCAGTGAGGAGCTGAAAGTCACAGCCCCTGTTCTCTGATAGCTCCCTATGTGTACAGTGCCGGGTTGTTCCCACAGGGTCCAGTCCAGGGGCCTTAGCATGACACTCAGGGCCTCGGCCCCCTGGTCCCAGTCAGTCTCTCCAGCCACATCACTCCGACCTCCCGCCTTCTGACCCTCGAATTAGCCACACTGAACTTTTCTAGCCGGGGATTCAACCGCCATGTGCCATTACACATGCTTTCATCTAATTCTCACAGCACCCTGTGAAGCTGGTACTGTGACTCTACCGGTTTTGCAGAGGAGGAAACTAAGTCTAGAGAAAGAAAGTGGCTTTCATTGTCCCCTGCTGTAAGTGACAGAAATGAAATTCCCCAGGGCTAACATCTCCCTAGCCCAGAGTGCTGGCCAGGCCTGTCCAAGCTGATCACGCCCTCCCTGGGGGATGACTCCAGGGGTACCTGGCTCCCTTTCTCAGACAGAGCTCCCTGAGGGCAAGCCCCGAGCAGCCCAGTGTGGTGTTTTCTCCCCACTCCCACGCCATTTGCAAGCCCAAGGCTGCTGACAGCTTCCTCCATTCACCTTAACTACAGGTGTAAGCCACCCAAGACAGTGCTGCTCAGAGGAACCAGACTGGCTCCCTGACCTTGAGTGGCCCACAGGTCAAACTGGGGAGGTAAGATGAGGACTCCTGAATTTGACTCAGGATAAAGATGTCTCAGGGTCATGAGGGAAGGCCACATAATGAGCCCTGGGTATTCGGAGAATACCAGATATTGTCTGGGGAACCAGACAAAGGAGGCCAAACCCGCCTTTAGGAGCCCCATGAGGTCCGGTTCTGTTGGTCAGAGCACAGCAGGACTCAAAGCTAGGGAAGCAAGCTGGGCTCTAAAGGAGAGCAGTCTTGAATATCAAGCCAGGGAGCTGGCACTCCACACTGGGGAGTGATACAGGCAGAGAGATCATTCGAGGATGATGCGGACAGGGGGAAAGACAGGCTTGGGCACCCAGTGTGGGCCTGGTACTGGGGTCCAGGGGAGAAGATGAGCCTGAGAGGGTAGAGGCCCAAAGAATCCAAGAAGCAGGCCTGAGGTCCCTTAAGGATCTTAGAAGTGAGACAGGGTGGTGTGCTTATAGGAGTCTTGGAGGCAGTGGGCAGGAGCGGAACCTGGCCCTGGGTGGCCTTGGGCAACTGAGCCTCAGTTTTCTCCTCTACAAAGTGGGATAATGATAGGACTTATGCCCGAGCAGATGTCATTACTGCTATACGTTGCTCTGAGAAAGGAAAGGAATCCCTTCCCCACTGCTGTGTAGGGCGGGGATCCTGGGCCCTGATCCTTGAGAGACACTGACTTGTGCGAGTGTATGTGTGTGCTGGGGGCCAGTGGTCCTTCCTCTGATGCCTCCCTTTCTGTCCGGAGGTGTCGGCTATTCAGGATAAGCTTCAACCTGCCCCCACTTGACCCACTGCTTTCTGGCCTGCAGAGCTTTCCTCAGGGCTTGGGAGGGAAGCAGGCAGGTTTTAGGCTCTGTATTTTCACAGATGAAGGCAGTGGTTTGCTCAAGGTCACCCTTGAACCCAGGGCTGCCTGCCCCTGGACACGGGCTTCTCTTTGCCCACTGGGGAGGCTGTGTGACCTTGGGCATGGCCCTTCCCTCTCTGGCTCTCTGGCTCTCTCCCATCCAGAGATCCGAATTCCCCTCCCCCAACACTCTGGGATGCTGTGTTGCCTCCTCCACCCCGTCTGTCCCCTCCCCCTGTCCTCTGCTGGCCTTGCCTTCTCTGTAACCTGAGCTGGGGCTGTGGGGGAAGGGGGCTTGCCCTCTGCCAGAGGCACCTGCCAGCAGAGCAGATGTGAGGGGATGGAGGCCCCCTCCCCCCAGGGGATCTCAGGCTCTTAGCCCAGCTAGGCTGGGGCTGGGGCATGCAGCCCTCAGCACACCCAGCCCTGGCCTCTGGCCTCTACACCCAGAGCTTACCCTGGGCACTTGTTCATTTTCCAGCGGACGTTCATGCTCCAACGTGTCCCGCAAAGACCTCTCAGTATCCAGAAGACAGATGGCAGATGAGGGCTGGTGCCCCGGTCTGGGTGGGCTGCCTTGGGCTCCTGGAGCCCCTTGGCATGGGGACAGAGGGCCAAGGGCAGCCCCTGGGGGAGAGGCCAGTGTCTGTGCGGGTGGCCGTGCCCCTGGGAGAGCAGATGGTTCTCTTGGCGCTGTGCCCACTCTTCCTCTTTCCCCCCTAGGAGCCAGCCTACAGGGCTGGGGCACAGCTGCTGGGCCCTCCCCAGAGCTGGGCCCAGGGCAGGGCTGGGTGAGGTCACCGCAGCTGCTCCCAGGGCCTGGGGCAGGGCTGTAGGGAGGTGCTGCCTACAGAGGGGACAGGGCTCAGATTGAGGAGAGATAGGGAGAGGCCTGAATGGCTTTGCATCTAGGGATCCCCATCAGTCTTGGACGAGGGAGGCAAACGTCTGCGGAGGAGTTGATGAGCCAGTATGGACAGCAACCCCCTCCCTCCCACTCCTACCCCAGGCCCACCTGGGAGCTTCTACCTGGCCTGGGCGCCTCCTTAGACGCATCTCAGGGTGGGAGGAAGAACAGGGGCCCTGGGTGTGAATTCCAGCAGCACCACTTATACCACGTGACCTTGGGCAGCTCCAGGTGTCTCTCGAAGCCTCAGTTTCTCATCTGTGAAATAGGCATACTGAACCAACACAGAGGCTTGTTAAAAAGACAGTAAGATTTTAAGCGTTGTGGCAGCATGGCGCGTGGCACACGATGAATGTTCAGTAAATGGTGGTTTCTCTCCTCCCTTACTTT
The DNA here is from genome assembly GCF_018350215.1 of Panthera leo. Lineage (NCBI taxonomy): Eukaryota > Metazoa > Chordata > Mammalia > Carnivora > Felidae > Panthera > Panthera leo. Next base: position 31,972,787 of record NC_056686.1, read on the forward strand.
GCTAAATTCTCCCGAGGGTCCTGGAAGCGCTGAGGAAGAGCAGGGAGGGGGCAGAGGCAGCTAGAGCTGGCGGGGAAAGCAGGGGTGAGGATGAGGAGGCAAGGCCTGGAGCTCTGGCCTGAGGTTTTGCTGAACAGCAACAGCACAGAATTGCCAGGTCTGAGCGGTTCACAGCCGCTGAGAGCTCCGTCCTGTGTGTTGACTTATTATGAGCCAACGGTTGCTCCGCAAAGTTCAAGTAGCGAGGCCAACTCATACACACTCACATTCTGGTTGGTGGTTCTGTTTCTCCGCAGTGGCGCTGAGGTAGGAGTGGCTACCTTTGGGACTTGCAGAGGGAACTGGAAAGATGTCACAGAGCTTGCCTTGACGGAGCAGCAGGAACCAGCCAAGCAGAGACAGAAGGAGGGGCAGAGGGAACAGGAGTGTGCAGAGACATGGCGGTGTCAGACCTCCAGGGGGGCTGGGGCCCAGCGGGGCTGAAGGGAATGCGGGTGATGAGGCGGGAGAGCCTCAGAGGGCCCGTGTATGTCAGTCTGGAGTTGGACCCAAGCCCACAAGTGATGAGAAGCCATGGGCTTTTGGGTAGAGGTGGGCCTCGACTTCTGCTGGTTTGCTTGTACCGGGCTTGGCGTATGGGCTCCGCTATCTCTGGGGTAGGCCTGGGGGATGTCTTGGGACCTCATGCCTTGCGTTCGACATTTTGCTCCTCCTGGCCCCTGGCTGCCCACTGCTGTTCCACCGCTGACCCCAAGCCCAAGCACCTGTTGACATCTGTAGGCCTGATGCCCCCTCCACCTGCCCTCCTCCGCTACAGACCCTGCTACCGAGGATTTGCACACGGCCTCAGGCCTCTCCAAGTCAGCCCGTTCAGCCTGGAAGCCTGTCCGCGCCGAACACCCCAGCTTTAGCCCAGGTGGCAGAGCAAGTGACCCTCAGAGAGACTGTGACTCCAAGACAGGCGTGTGTTGCTGGCCAGCCTGGGGCCCCGGAGTGGGGTGTGGCATAAATGTTGGGACGGGGGCTGCTCCTAGGGCTCTGAGTCAGGGAGGGGATGAGATTCTTGACAGATAGGTTCTCATCCAGGTCCCAGCCTTCCCCGTGAATATCACGATTGTTACCCTCTTTTATAGGGGAGGCCCAAGGTCCCATGAATGAACTTGGGATTCCCACTCTGCTCCCCACCTTTCTTCATGCAGGAAGGAGGGGGAGGGCAAATGTGAGTCATGGAGGGGGCCAGAGAACTCACACAGCCCAGGGAGGCACTCAAGGGAGGAGCTGGAGCTGGAGCTGGATGGTCATCACCATTGGGTAGGCAAGGTCCGCTTCCTGAGGGAAGGGCTGAGCTAAAGCTGGGACAGTGGTGAAACCTGGAGAGATGTCCAGACCTGGCTTTGGGATTGGGCGGATGGACATGAGACCTAAGACTAAACCCGGGAGGGTCCTGGCATTGCCCAGATGTCAGGACGGCCAGGAGGTAGCATGGGACTCGTGGTGGGTGGGGGACACAAGATTTGGGTCTCCTGCCTGACGAAATCCAGGAAGCTTGGGCTTGAGAACCAAAGAGGGGATGGCCATTGGGGTGGGCAGCAGGACAGTGTCCCTGCCACGTGGGGGAGGGCATGGGAAGAGCCCTGGCTTTGGAATCCAACAGCCCTGAGACCCGGACCTGGCTCCATAACTTCTCAGTTTTGTGGCCCCAGGAGTCATTGAGCCCTTAACCCTCCTGAGTGCAGTTTCCCCGCTTTGTAACATAGCGGTACCTATTGGCAGAGTGGTTATCAGGCTTGAAAGAAGAAATGTATCTAAAGAAGCCAGCCTGGGTCTGGCACGTGGTAGGTAATGGTAATGCCCTTCTCCTGCCTTGGTATTTGAAGCACGTGTCAGTGGTGTGCTAGAGCTGGCTTGCATGGGCTCATAAGAGCCAGTCCTGCACACTTTTCCCAGTTCTATAGTCAGTGATGTCATGCTGGCAGCTTCAAGTTGGCTGCGATGGGAGTATCCATGCCGCAGAAATCAGCAAAAACTACAAATCAAATCGAGTGGGATCTTTTCTCTACTGGAGAGCTGGAGGAAGTCAATCCTGTGGGCCCTTTTTAGCCCGAGAGGGACTAAATGGAAAGTGGTTGGGCAGAGCAACCTAGGACTCAAGGTCTGCGGGCCCTGTAGGGCCGGTGGAGATCGGACATAGTCATAGCGCCAGGCAGCCCTCTGTAGGCAGGGGACAGGGACATTGCCACATTCTCCCTTCCCCCCCCCCCCCCCCCCGCCACCGTCCTGGGGCTCTGGCAGGCTCTGGCTTGGAGGAGGAACAACGGATGGGGTGAGCTATCAGAGAATGGAGCTGTACTGGGAGGAGAAATGAGGTTGTAGCGGAAGATAAACGAGGTTGTACTGTCAGGGAATGAGGTGGTACTTGGAGGCAAGGTGAGCCTGCATTATTAGATAAATGAGGTTGTACTGTCAGGGGATGAAGAGTACTTGTAGGAGAGATGACGTCCTGCTGGGCTAGTCGGGTTGCACCGTCAGAGAACACAGCCCACCACAGGCAGAAGGAGAGACTCCGACTTGGAGGATAAATGAGGGTGTCCCGCTGGATAAATGAGGGGGCCCGTCAGGTGAATGGAGTGCTGTTAGCAAATGAGGTTGTACTCGCTGGATAAATGGGACTGGTGTGCTGGATAAATGGGGTTGTGCCGTCAGATGAATGCATTACTGCTCGTGGGCGAAGGGTGTCCTGGGAACAGATGAGGGTGTCCCGCTGGATAGATGAGCTGCCACCACCAAATGGATCAGACCCTGTCCGTGAGGGAGGCACCGTCAGCAAGGACAAGGTTGTTCTCTTCCCACTGGAGCGTCTTCCGGCCCGGGTGGGACAGGCTCTGAGAAACCTTGGCCGAAGCAAGCCCTGGATTACTCCAGTCTATCTGGGCAGCAGGACGGAACAGGATGGGGGCTGGGGAGGGCAGCCGCACGTTCACCTTGCAAGGCCTTCTTCAAGTCTCTCGGAAGCCCTTATCCTTCTTTGCAGTTCCCTCTGGATCGTACTGCTCCCGACTTGTTCCATCCCATGCTTGTCTCTCGTCCTGTGCTCCCTTCTCTCAGCCCAGTTTGGGGAAGCCCCTCTCATGTGCCAGCTACTCTGCGCAGTTTCCTTTCGTTCTGCCTGCAACACGGTGTTAACCCCCCTTTACTATCTCTCTCTCATTCGTTCAACGAACATTTATGAGATGCCTAGTATGTGTCAAACACATGGGGTATGGTAAAAATGGACAAAAATCCCTCATGAAACTTATATTCTAATATGAGGGGAACCAGATGATAAGTAAGTACAGGGGCATCTGGGTGGCTCAGTCAGTTAAGCGTCCAGCTCTTGATCTTAGCTCGGGTCATGATCTCACAGTCTGTGAGTTCGAGCCCTCCTTCGGGCTGTGTACTGACAGTGCAGAGCCTGCTTGGGATTCTTTCTCTCCCTCTCTCTGCATCTCTCTCTCTCTCTCTCTCTCTCTCTCAAAATAAGTAAAAAAGATTAAAAAAATAGTAAGTACAGAGTATAAATTATACATTAAAAAAAATTTTTTTAAACATTTATTTATTGTTGAGAGAGAGAGCACAAGCAGGGGAGGAGCAGAGAGAGAGAGAGGGAGACCCAGAATCCGAAGCAGGCTCCAGGCTCCCAGCTGTCAGCACAGAGCCCGACACGGGGCTCGAACCCATGAACCGTGAGGTCATGACCTGAGCCGAAGTCAGACGCTTAACCGACTGAGCCACCCAGGTGCCCCTAAATTATACATTTATATGATTGATATATGAACTTATTAATGTACAGATTTATATATAAATTATTAATTTAGAAAGTGATCATTGCTTTAGAAAAATTTAGAGCAGGTAAGGGGGCCAAGAAATGGCAGGGAAGAGGAGCAAATGGTGGTCAGGATGGGCCTCATGGCAAAAGACGGTATCTGAACACAGACTCGGAAGAGAGGAGAGATTGATGTGGGTGTCTGGGTGAACGGTTTTCGCCTGAGACAGAGGCCCCAGGGTGGGATTGTGCCTAGCAGGTTCAGGGAACAGGAGGGAGGGATCAAGCGGGACAGTGTTAGGGGAGGAGTCTGAAGGGTCACGGAAGGTCTTGGCAAGGTCAAGGTGGGTTATGGCAAGGCCTTTGTTCTTTACTCTGAGATGGGGGGGCGGGCATCAGAGGGCTCTGGGCAGCACTGGACGTGATCCAAGTTATATAAGGGATCACTGTGACTACTGGGTGGCGGAGGGCTTTAGGGAAGCTAGGGTGCAAGCAGGTTGCTGTTTGAGGAAATAGAGGTTCAAAGCACCTTGCCCCAGAGTTGCACTGCCATGGAGCCCAAACTGGAATCCAGACCCAACACCAGAGGCCATGGACTTTACCCTGCATCAGCCTCCTCTCCCAGGTGGGTGAAACCCCAGGGGACCAGCCGCCCTAGCCCAGGCTCTGAGGGAGAGTGGGATGGGCATGGATGTAACCCACTGTCCCTTCCCTCTCCCCCGTGATGGCCTCCCTCCTGCTAACCTGCCCCAGGCCTGCGTGGAGGTGCGGGAGGTGTGAGGCCCCAGAAGCCAGGCCCAGCTCTGGGCACAGGGGAGCCCGGGCATGCCGGGGCTGTGGCTGTGGTGGCGGGTTGCTAGGTGACTCCAAGAGGGAGCCCTGGTTACTGCTGCCTGGCAGAGGCGCCTCCCTCCTCTGCCGCCCTCACCTCCTCCGTGGCCTCTGGCCTCCCAGGAGGCCTTGCGGGTGAGTCGTGATCTGCGCTCGCCACTGGATCTCGGCTGAGAGCTCTGACTGGTACCAGGTGGCTGGGCCCTGAGGAGCCAGGCGGGGCTTCAGGACTGGGACTTCCTCAGGGGCCACAGCCCTGGTGCACACCTGGTACCCAGCTCCACAGTCAGAGGGCTAGTCCTTGCCCAGCCCTGGGCCACCTCCCTGGGTGACCTTGAGCGAGGTACGGCAGCCCTCTAGCCTCAACTGCCCCATCTGGCCTGCAGAATCCCCTCCACAGGGGCCTGGTTTTCGGTGAGAGGGCCAGGGGTGCTGAGCCGGCCTAGCTCCAGGCACCCCATCCCCTCTCCCTGGTGGCTTGAGTGTGTAACACTCAGTTTTGCATTAGATTCCCTATACCAACAGAGTTCCCCTACTTACAAAAAAAGAAAAAAAAAGTTTGAAAGCCTCTGGACTGGACGATTTCAAGAACTCGCAGTGTCGACAGTTGGCACAGCTCATCGGTGGCCAGGTGGGGGAACAGGCCCGGAGAGAAGGACAGGCTTGCCCAGGTGAGGCTTGGGGGAGTGGAAAGAGCACCGTGCTGGGGGCCAGGAGGCCTGTGCTCAAATCCCTGCTCTGCGACCGGGTCCTGGGCAACCTTGGGCAAGTCCTTTCTTCTCTCTGGGTTGGACCAGCAATGGTTTCAGACTGGAGCTCAAGCCCCCAGGGGTACCTGGCCAGGCACGGAACAGAGTGGGGAAGGGTGCAAAGCTTCATAGGCCCAGAGCGTATGCTCTTGGTACAGATAATCTAAAACATTATTTTTATATTCACGAAACTTAGATGCATTATGAAGTACAATGCAAAATCCCCCTGAATGCTAGAAATGGAAGCACAAGGCTTAATAGGAAATTTTGACCTTGCAACGTGCCCCCAGTCCTCCCCTGCTGCCAGCTTCTAGGGATAGTTTACATGGAAAGTTTGAGAAGCACTAGAGTACTGGCTTCCTAAGATTCTTTGGAAATTCCCTGACTTGTTTCCCTCTCCCGTGGTGGAATGTGATGGCCTTTAGTCTCGAAGTGAGACTAACCCAAAATCCACACCTGGCTCTGCCATTTGAACTGTGTGACTGGCAGCTTACTTAGCCTCTCTGAGCCTTACTTTCCTCATCTTGAGATAGGGATCACAATCCCGGACTTGGATGGAGTTTGATAGAATACGTGAGATAAAGTGCTTATAACACCTAGGGCTGAACAAGCAGGTACTGAGTAGGTGCCAGCACTTGGCAATGTCCTTCCTTCTCTCCTGCTGCCAGCACTCAGAACCAGGCCGGCACATAGTGACATTGATCATTGATAAAGAGTTGTGTTCCCTGACCAACCTCCAGCTGGAGAGGCTAGGAGGTGGAGCCTCTGGTAAGCCAGACAGTCCCATGGGGAGAACTGAGGCCCCTGAGGCCTCTGAACACAGGTGTGGAGGAGGGGCTAGGGAGCCAGGTGTAAGGGCAGGAGTGGGAAGGGGGTATCTACTTAAGGGAGCACCATTCCCTGGGGGTCTAGTTCCCCTCTTCTCAGGGCCCCAGGAGAAGCCAGGCAGGGCAACGCTGAGAGGGGCCTTGGAGTTGTCACCTCCCACGACCGGAAAGTGCCAGTGATAGAGAGCTGGGGTTGGGGGGAGCAGGGCTTGAGGGGTCAGGTCAGTACCTAGAACTGGGGTGAGAGTGGAAGTATATCCTGGGTGACAGGAAGGACCCCTCCTTATGGAGACTGATGGGAAGGAGGCAGGAGGGAGGGCCCTCACCCGTCAGTGGTTATGGGGCTGGGCAGAAAAATGAATTACGATTAGGTCCATGAACTGGCTAGATCTGGGTAGTACCTGGCATTGCTGCCTGTGGGATCCTGGGCAAAATTACATCATGCCTCTGGGCCTCTGTTCCCTGGTACAGTGAGATGGGGTAATGCCAGCTTCCCAGACTTGTTGGTGCCTACCACAGTTATACTCAGGACACGATATTAGGGAGGTAGAGACAGAGCAGGTCTGTTGGGTGATCTAAGAGTGTGGTCTTCTGGCCAGAGTGAGGGCTTTAACCAATGTTTACGAGCACCTGGTGCATTCACCGATCGGTACCCACACACATGACCTCAGGTAGTGATTTTACAGCTTTCTGAGCTTTCATTTCACTGAATGGTGCCCATTTTTGCCAGAGTAGTTCACTGAGGCCCTGAGGCTCATAGAGATTGAGTCAGTAGCCCATGGTCACGTAGCTAGGTGGCCGAAAAGAGCTAGGCATCCTGCCCAGCTCTGCTGATAGCCAAGCCCATGCTGTTTCCATGGCAGTGCCTGAATCCGGAGGTCAAGGCCACTAGGTGGTAGGCGCCCAGGCTCAGCATAAGTTCTACTCCTTCAGGTGCCTCTGGGGAGCCAGGTCATTGGAGCTATGGCCCCCTCCCCACCTTCTTTGCAAAAGCGGGCCATGACATAGGGAGCACTAGAGGCTGGCACAGCAGAAATTTAGAAGAGAGGGTGTGCAGGGTGGCAGAGGTAGAGCCCAGGGAGGTACCCAAAAGGGCTGTGTAGCCTTGGACAAGCCACTTCAACTCTCTGAGCCTTGATCTTCTTGTTATAAACGGGGATTATGCCACTTGATTCGTGGGGACTTTGTGAAGCTTCCACCAGGAAGGGGCTTTTGGGAGCAGAGTTACTGTGCGTCAGGTGGTCAGGAAGGAGGGCGGGCTGGAAAGCTGGGCTGGCCTGAAGGTGGGCACTGTGTAGAGGTGGGCTCTGAGGTCCCCAGGGCTGATGGATGTGCTCTGAGGAGCTTGCTGGGATCCAAGACTTCTAAGGGTTCACAGGGGCTCACAAGAGTTGGGGGAAATTTTGGAAGAGTTTCGGGCCCATACCCACCTTAGAGGCCCCCCGCGTATTCTGCTTTCCCTGGCCAGTCCCTCCCAGCAAAGGGTTAACAGCCTTCTCTACCTGCAGTTGCATTTTAAAGACACGAAATTAAAGCAGGTAATTTATTCTCCCCACACACGAAAGAGCAATTAGTTCTAAACAGGGCTTAATCAGTCACCGCGAGATTGATTTCTGGAGCCCTGGGTTTTCGGGCTCCTGGCGCCATGCCAGGCTGGGGAGGGAGGGGGCAGACAAATGAGCCGCGGAGGCATGAGCCCTTACATAATCTGCTGGGGGGCCCTGGCAGCCTGGCTAGCCCCAGGCGGGGCGGGGCTGAGCTGGGGAGAGGGGGCCCTGCTTCAGCTCCCTGAGAGTAGCCCTCAGGGTTCGGCCAGGCCTCCTGGGAAAAGGCCAGGCCCAAAGCTCCAGCCCCACCCTCTGGGCAGTGGAAGGGGGGCGGTTCTGGGGTAGAAAAGGTGGGTATTCCTGTCCAACCTGGTACTTACACCTGTTCTCCCACACACACCCCCCCCACCCCCACCCCCGACCCCATCCACCCTTCATTTCTGTTTGCTCCCACTGCCCGTTCTGGCCCTTCTACTTCCTCTCTCGCTTTTCTATTTTCTCCCCCTCCTCTTTTCCATCACTTCCTCCTCTTTTCCCATGGTCTCCTTGCATCCCACTCCCCCACCCATGTCCTTGTCTCTGGCCACAGAACTCCATCCGGCACAACCTGTCGCTGCACACCCGTTTCATCCGCGTGCAGAACGAGGGCACGGGCAAGAGCTCCTGGTGGATGCTGAACCCCGAGGGCGGAAAGACAGGCAAGACCCCGCGGCGGAGGGCCGTGTCCATGGACAACGGGGCCAAGTTCCTGCGCATTAAGGGCAAGGCGAGCAAGAAGAAGCAGCTGCAGGCACCTGAGCGAAGCCCCGATGACAGTCCCCCAGGCGCGCCAGCCCCGGGGCCCGTGCCTGCCGCTGCCAAGTGGGCCACCAGCCCGGCCTCGCACGCCAGCGATGACTACGAGGCGTGGGCCGACTTCCGCGGCGGCGGGAGACCCCTGCTCGGGGAAGCGGCCGAATTGGAGGACGACGAGGCCCTGGAGGCCCTGGCGCCGTCGTCCCCGCTCATGTACCCGAGCCCGGCGAGCGCGCTGTCGCCCGCGCTAGGTGCGCGCTGCCCCGGGGAGCTGCCCCGCCTGGCCGAGCTGGGGGGCCCGCTGGGCCTGCACGGGGGCAGCGCGGGGCTGCCCGAGGCCCTGCTGGACGGCGCGCAGGACGCGTACGGGCCGCGGGCCCGGGCGGGGACGCCCGCCTACTTTGGCGGCTGCAAGAGCGGCGCCTACGGCGGGGGCGGGGGCTTCGGGCCTCCGGCGCTGGGCGCGCTGCGCCGCCTGCCCATGCAGACCATCCAGGAGAACAAGCAGGCCAGCTTCGCGCCGGCCGCCGCGCCCTTCCGCCCGGGGGCGCTGCCCGCGCTGCTGCCGCCGCCGCCCGCGCCCAGGCCCGGCCCGGTGCTGGGCGCGCCCGGGGAGCTGGCGCTGGCGGGAGCGGCCGCCGCCTACCCTGGCAAGGGCGCGGCCCCGTACGCGCCGCCGGTGCCCTCGCGCAGTGCCTTAGCCCACCCCATCAGCCTTATGACGCTGCCCGGCGAGGCGGGCGCCGCGGGCCTGGCGCCGCCGAGCCACGCGGCCGCCTTCGGGGCCCCGCCCGGTGGCCTCCTGCTGGACGCGCTGCCGGGGCCGTACGCGGCCGCTGCCGCCGGGCCGCTGGGGGCCGCGCCCGACCGCTTCCCGGCCGACCTGGACCTCGACATGTTCAGCGGGAGCCTCGAGTGCGACGTCGAGTCCATCATCCTCAACGACTTCATGGACAGCGACGAAATGGACTTCAACTTCGACTCGGCCCTGCCTCCGCCGCCGCCTGGCCTGGCCGGGGCCCCGCCCCCCAACCAGAGCTGGGTGCCGGGCTGAGTGCCGCCTTCCCTCGCCCCCGGGCGCCCCGCCCCGCCCCCAAGGGGCTTCTGTCTTCCCGTCCTGATCCCCTGGGCCCCATCCCCATTCCAGCTTCACGGGGTGGGGTGGGGTGGGGGGATCCGGGAGGCAGCCCCAGGTCTGCTAGAGAAGTCCCTCAGAAGTTTACCCCTGAGGGAAGTGGTAGGGAGGGGCTGGGGCACCTGCCATTCGTGCCCAAACTCCTGAGACCCGCTCCACCTCCCTCCTGGGGCAGGAAGCCTGGGCGGAGCGGAATTTCGGGCTGGGTGGGAGTGGGGACCAGCCAGGCGGGCTGCTCTGGTCGGCGATGCCAACCGGGAGATGTGGCACGGGGCCAGAGGCGGTCTGAATCTTCGTTTCATTTGTGAGGGCCGCGACGGATAGCCCACCCCAAACTCCAATCTGATTCCCAACTCACACCTTCCCACTGGTCTTAGCCCCACCCACCCAAGCCAGGAACCCCCCTCCCGAAAACACCCACGCCTACCTATTGGCTGTTCACCCTGAGCTGTTTCCCTTTAGCCCTAAGCCACCCTTAGAGCCCCCATACCCATGATTCAGCCCCTCCCTCCTAACCCTGCAGGCCCTAACTTCTCCTCTCCTCTCAGGTTGGAGTCAACCCCCCCCCCCTCACTTCCCCCTACCCCCCCGTACTGGTCTCAGCCTCTCCAGCAGGTCTCAGCTCCGGATCCACCCCCCAAACCAACACCCCTTTCTCCGTTCCAGTCCTGCCTCCTCTCCCGTATTTATAAGTGTCCGGTCGGGGCGGGCTGTGGGCGCGGCGTCCCCGGCGCATATCGTAGGCAGTGTACCGTGGCCGTGCCGTCAGCGTGTGCGTGTGCGTGTGTGCCGTGTCGAGGCCGTGTAGAGTGCATTGTACAGCATATTTTCATGAATAAAATTGTTTTAAATATTTCCCGCGCCTTGGGCTAGCAGGGGTGGTGGTGGCAAAGGAGGATAATTGGCAGGAATCGTTGCGGGAGGGGGGTTGTCCCTGTGCCTGAGCCCCTATTGTGGTTTTGTGTCTCAGTATATGTCAGCGTTCACTGATGCCTGTCTGCTCAACACACATTGGTTAAGCGCCTACTGAGTTCTGGACGCTGGCGATGTGCCTGTGTGGAGCTCTGCACCTGTTTGTGTGAACATATGCATGCAGGAAGTTTCTGGTTTGGGGAAATTCTGTCCTGAATACATAAGCCTGAGAGGTTGGGAGAGAAGGCACAGATATTCGTTGAGAACCTGTTCGTGTCGGGTCCTGCATTAGGTATGATTTTTGTTCCCATTGTACAGATGAGAGAAGAGGACCTGAGAGGGAGAATGGTTTGGGAAGGCCTGTTGGGATAATGGAAGGGAGGCCTTTGGAGGCACACAGACTTCTCTTTGAATCCGCTCCCTGCCACTTGCCAGCTCGGTGACCATGAGCAAGTTTTCAACCTCTGTAGTCTTACTTTTCTGGTCTAGACCACAGAAGAGTAGCATCCCAGAAGGTGGATTTCGGCTGAGGAGGAAATGAGGAAGGTATGTAAAGTGCTCAGCCCTGCACTCATTCATTCATCCATCCATGGAAGCTTCCGTGGGCATCTTTATTTTTTACTTTTCCCTCACTTCCCCATAGCGAGCGCCTTTAAGTGCCAAGGTCTTGCACCAAGCATTGGGACCGCCAGAGAGAGCATCATAGGCACAATGTCTGCCCTCAAGTAACTTAGAGGCTCAAGGGGACACAAGTGAGTAAACAGGAGATTATCGATCAGAGCTGTGATGAATGGAGGAGACAGGCTGTGGGAATGAATGAACCTGCCGCACCTGTCCCGGGCTTGAGGCATCGGGAGGTACCTGGAGGGGGTGCTGTCTCAGCTGAGCCTTGAAGAGTGAGTTGGCATTGGGAAGGGAAGGGATTCAGACAGAGAGGGAATGGCATGTTCAGAGGCCCAGAGTCGAGATCACGTGGGTTCCAGAACCAAAAGCAGTTTAGTGTGGCCAAAGCTCCGAGATGGAGAGATTACTGATGCCGGAGAGGCAGATGGGCCAGAAGAGGGAGAGGATCAGTGACCGGGCCAGCGGTGCTGTTGGTGACTCAAACCAGGAGGGATTGGGGAGAGCAGTGGGGGGAGAAGGGGAAAGGATGAGTTCCCATAAGTTTTGGATAGAGAATCATTGGGACTGGTTTGGGATTGGACACAGGGGGTGAGGGAGAGGGAAGAGTAAAGAGGTGTCTGGTTTCTAGTTGGGCACTGGACAGACAGGGCCATTCCCTGAGAATCGAGGCAGGAGGAGCCCAGGGGAAGGTGGCATGCCCAGCCTCAGACAGGCTCCATCTGAGTTAGATTCTATGGAAGCCTTGGGATTTGGGAGGGTTGTTCAGCACTATGTCCACTGTGTGAATGGCAGTCCCTGGCACTGGGCAACATGGTGGCCTGGGGATGTTCAGCTGGATCGTGGAGTCAGAAACCCCGGAGAGGGAAGAATCAAGAGCACAGAGGTTGTCACGGAGGTGTTAGGAGTGGCTTGGGGGATGGTGCTGAGTGGGAAGAGCAGGGCGGCCCCAGGGCTGCTCCAGGGAACACCTAAGAACACATTGGCACAGGAGGAGGAACCCACTTGCTGAGAAGGAGCAGCCGAAGGGAGAGAAGGAGGAAACCCAGGACACTGAGCTCCTAGAGCGTGAGGAGGGCGTGGCCCTAGAAATAATGCCTAGTGCTCTTACCTTTGGGAGCCTCACTTTCTTGGTCTGGAAGTTGGGGCAGACGCACCTGTCTCAGACCCATTTTGAGGAGTGAACAAGATTGGAATTATTCTCTGAGGTCATACTTCTGGCAAGGGGCAGAGCAGGGTTCTTGCCTACACTGTGTACCTCCAGTGCCCAGGCTTTCCCGTGGCCCCCACTGCTTCTGGGCACTGCACCCACTGAGCTCAGAGCCAGCAGAACCTTTACAGGTCCTGGGCTAAGGGGTGGGGGGGGGGCAAGACCTCACTGTGGGGTGTGCTGGCTGTCCTCACTGGGTCGGGAGCCTATAGAGAGGCTGATGGACTCTCCCTTGGGACAGATGCCCCAGCCCCAGCCCACAAGCAGACTCCAGGAGAGCCCAGCTGGGTCTGGGCTCCATATGGGCTGCAGAGCTGCCCCCACCCCGAGCTGATGGAGGGTGGGCTGCTGGTATGCGTGTGCAGGTCTGTGTGTGTCCATGTAGCCCTATAGGCATCGGTGTGGGCCTGTGTGCACGCGTGCTGGGTGAGGGGCAGGCTGGGTGATGGTTGGGGTCTCCCTGTCTGTGCGCATGCCTGAGTGAGCTTGTGTGTGTGTGTGTGTGTGTGTGTGTGTGTGTGTGTGTGTTGGGAATTACAGCGTATCCATCTCCCAGTGTGCCCACATGTGCGCCCGGGGCTATGGAGTCTGTGCACTGCATGCTTCCCTCTCTGGGTGTGTCTGGCGTCTTGGCACATACCTCTCTCTGGGTGCACCAGAGAGAGGTGGTAGCCTGCCAGGAGCGTCTTCTGGGCTGCTCTGCTGGGGGAGGGTTGGGGAGGGAAGCATCAGGACACTCCCTACCCTGGGATGGGGCCAGGCTCATGAGCAGGGAGCAGCGAGACCACCTCAGAGTAAAGACGCCTCTGCCAGGCTCAGGCCAGTGGTATTCCAGAGCCAGCGTCTGTCCTGCTGGGCCCCCTCAGGAGAAAGGGGACAACGCCCCTGCAGCTGGGGGGCTGCAACTGGCCCTTCTCTGCCAGCCTTGGAGCCCAGCAGACGCGCCCCCCTCCATGCCCACTCCCTGGGAGGCGTCTGACACATGATTTATTCATAAAAAGCCATTATTTGTGCCAAAGAACTGAGCCGCTGCTTTTTAAGTGCTGATAATGCTCTCGGCCTCCTTGCCTCTCCACCCCCCACCTCCTGTCTCTCTCCTCTCTCTCTCTCACCTTCTTGGGGCTTCCCATCCTTTCTCCTCCCCTTTTCTCCCCGCTTCCCTCACCTCCCTTCCTATTCCTGTATTGTTCTCCTCACCTCTCCTCCCATTTCTTCATTCTCCCCCCCGTCACCCCACTCACCCGCTCCACAATTAGGGGAATCAGGCAGGGCGGCTAGAGGCTCAGAACCAATCGTCCCGGACTGGGGAAGCCAGCCTGGAGTCCAGGGCTCCCCACCCTCCACCTCAGTCTTCACCTCTTCAGGACTAGGGCAAGGCGGGGAGGAGGAAGAGCCTGCTGGGAAAGGCAGGGGGAGGGTCTGCGGAGGCTGTCATAACCAGCTCCCCCTAAAGGCCATGACTTTAGCCCCCCCATTAGTCGCCCCAGCCTCCCAAAGAAACGTTCAATCTCAAGAGCAGTGCCCTTGCTATGCAAATGCAGATTCTTGGCAAGCTCTGTGGGCCTTTTCCCCCCCTCCCCCACCCTTGTGGCCCCTAAGTGCCCCCTGGAGAAATTCTAGAGCCACCATTACTCAGGCAGTGCCAGGAGATCCTGGCATCAAGGGCGGCACTTGGGGTCCTGTCACTGATCGCCCTCTGTGCAGACAGGAGGCAGCAGAACGAGTATCACAGATGTGAGCGTGGATGCACACTCACACAAGGTTCTTAGAAGCAGACATCACAGATCCACGTGTGTGCGCTCTCATGCTCGCACGTGCACACACGCAGGCATTCACACAGCCACACACCTACTCATGCAGACGGAGAGTCATTCCTCCCCTGAGCACCTGCAGCGGGGGCTGAAACTTTTTCCCCATTCAGGTCCCCGTTCGTTCGTTTGTTCGCTCACTCGCTCAGTCATTCATTCACTCATTCATTCATTCTTTCAACTTTACTTTCGCACCCGCACTGTGCCAGCACCAAGGCTGGGCACTGGGGTGGCGGAAATGAACATGATTGGGTCACAGGGAGGGGAACTGGAGCAGAGGGGCTACTGCGCCCCACCCCCAGCAGCCTTGGGCTGGGGGTTAAGCGCCCAGCAGGCAAGGGGTTAAGTCATTTGGCATCCAGAGCTGGAGCCATTAGGCCTCCTAATTATGAAATTATCGAGGTCCTCAGGTGACTGCTAATTTCACACACACTGTTCCTCTCACGGCTAATGAACGCCCGCAGAACCCACGCCTCGTCTTTCCTGCTGAACAGTGACCTGCAGTTAATGAGCTCAGGAAGGCAGACAGGCCACCGGCTGGGTGGGTGGGGCGCCAGGCCTGAGGAGGGGGCCCGAAGAGGGGCTTCGGGGCCCAAACCCAGCCTGCAGCGGTTTGCAGGACTGGCTAGGCCAGGGGCCAGAGGAAGCAGGAAGAGATGCAGACCTGGGGAGGGCTTCAGGTCATGCGGTCCTGGCAGGAACACGGTGGAGGGTGGGGGCAAGGAGAAATGGGTCGTAAGTGGTGGGGAGGCGAGAGCCTTTCTGCTAGGTTCTGGGCCCCATCAGGGTTTAAGGGCCGGCCAGGAGCAGCAAAGCTTACGAGGTGGGAATTGGTGACGGGGTGGGGGGGGGGGGGGTGCGCCGCGGCACAGTCCTACCGTGATGCTGGGGCTGGTGATGACTCTGGGGGCTGGCAGTGCTAATGGTGAGATAGCAATGCCGCTGGTTATGATTTTTAAAGTTTTGATTTTTTTTTTAAATTAAAAATGTAACGTAGAAAATTACCCTGCAAAATGTGAATGAAGAAAGAAAAAGTAACACACCCTGCTTGCAATCTTAGACGGGGGCAGTGCCAGAGCCCAGGTCCCTTCTCCCTGGGGATGCAGCGGACCCTTCAGGCTGAAAACCAAATAGGTTCGAAGGCCCTACGACCTGCCCACGGGGAGGACCCTGCCCAACTCGTGGCCCACCAGCCCGATCAATGCCAACTGAGTGGTGCAGCCTCGAATGAGGAGAGCAAGGGGGTGACAATCGTGGTCTGGGCCCAGGGTCCTCTGTTCTAGCTTTTTCCTATCCTGTAGCCTTGAGCAAGTTCCTTTCCCTCTGGGCCTCCAGAGTAAATGATAGGGTTGGACCAGGGCTGTGTTTGCAAAGGGGGTGGGGCTCGGCTCCTGAAGAGCTGCCCCCGTACTCAGCTTGAGTTCGCATCAGGGACCCTCTCCTGAGGCAAGCACCCCAGGCCCGGGGACGGATGACCACCCCCCTTTGCTCCAGGCTTGTGTATTTGTGTGTGGTGTGCACGAAGGTTGGCATCACTCCATCCTCTTGAAGCTGCCCCCTCTCGCTCAGGAATAAGAGGGGCGTCCTGGCTTCCCACAGCCCCGACGGCAAGCTTCCACTCTGCCACCACCTCCCACGTGTCTGCTTTTCCACCTCAGTTTCCCACCTGTCAAAGGTAGGTAATGAAAGTGCGAGCTCACTTAGGACATGACAAAGATCTCAGAGGTTGTCGCTGCTACTGTGTGACCCCGGGCCTGACCACCTCTCCCCTCAGGTATCCGTAGGGTCTCTTCTGGACAGTCAGCTCCATGTTGGGGTGGGGAGTGTCTGAGCCACGGGTGTTCCCAGGGAGCAGGGAAGGATTGGGAGGCTGGGAAGGGCCTCTCCGCCTGCACACAGGCACACACCCCTGCATCTTGCACGTTCCTGCTGACCCTTTGAGTGCATTTTCCCGTTTGACCCGCGCAACATGAGGCGAA
The DNA here is from genome assembly GCF_018350215.1 of Panthera leo. Classification (NCBI taxonomy): domain Eukaryota; kingdom Metazoa; phylum Chordata; class Mammalia; order Carnivora; family Felidae; genus Panthera; species Panthera leo. Next base: position 31,989,003 of record NC_056686.1, read on the forward strand.
CGCTTTTATCACCTCCATTTGTGAGAAAACTGATAGTTGGAGAGGTTAAGCAGTTATCCCAGAATCACACAGCTGGAAATGGCAGGGCCAGGCCTCAGACGCAAAGCCTGCGGGCCCTTCACCACTGCGTTACCTCTTTCCTCCACGTGTCCGAGGACACGCACGCCGCTTGCACACGCGTACCCCAGCCAGGGACCCTCTCATCTCCACGTCCTTCCTGCGTGCACACAACACCCATGTCTGCCCTCCCCTGGGCTTCGGCGTGCAAACCCGCACACTCACAGGTGCACTCAGATACAAATATGGACTTTATTGGCAGACTTGCAAAACTCCACACATACATGCCGCCCGCAAGGAGACGTCCACACACAAACACGCAAGGCACACCAAAGCACGCGTAAACACACACAAGCTCTGTTGCATATGCATGCAAACACACCCACCCAGGAAGGTACACGCACACACACACACATGCACACCCCATGGGCACACCTGGGAGTATTTACCCACGCACATGCTCTGACATACAAACACATGGGTGCATAGTAAGCGTCCTCCAAGGAGCGTTTATACACACACACGTGTGCCTGTACAGACACATGCCCTCCACGTATGAAACGAGGCACACGGGTGTGCTCGCATGTGCACACATGAACAGAAGCACAGGCCGGGGCACTCGGGTGTGGTGAGGTGAGCAACCTCCCGTACCGTGGGGGTGATGGATGGACCCACGTCCTAAGTGACTATCAAAGTGTCGTGGTGTGTGAGGCGCAAACACCAATTAGTGGGGCCTTTGAAAGCATCAGCTCGTTAGAGGGGAAGCCGAAGAGGCTGGGATTGGCATAAAACGCGGAGCTATTTAACTATCGTGGGGCGGGGGTATGGGAGCTGTGCAGAGGCCTTCGGGCAGAGCAGCCCCTCCACCCTGTACTTGCTAGTGGAGAAGGACCCTCACGAGGGGCCTTGGCAGGCGGCTCTGACGCTCCTTGAAAGCGGGGGGTGGGGGGGCAGCCTCCTGCCAGTGCTGGGCTGGCACTGAGTGCGCGGGGGCTGTGCCAACTGGCGATCAATTTCATGCACATCGTAAACCTAAGTGCTTTCTGGAGAGTCGGGCAGATTGCACATAAAGTCCCCCTTCTGTCCCTAGCACACGGGTGGGCGGGTGAGGCAGAGGCTCACCCTGGTCGACAAGACCTCTGCTATGCTGCCCGAGACCTGTATAACCTGGTCCCCAGGAGGAGGTCTCCTTGGGGACATGGGGCGGGGGGGGGGGATTCTGTCAGGAGGGCTGGTGCTTCTAGGGGCAGCTGGATCTGTGGGCAGTGCATGAGCCCCGAGGTCGACCGCCCTCTGCTACCCGATGGCTGAACGATTTCGGGCCATCAGCTCCTCTGACCCTCGGTTTCTTCATCTATAACGTGGGTTGAAGTAAGAATTAAACGAGTTCCTGTCCGTGGCATGATGTGTCACAGAGCTGAAGAACCTATGAGCGCAAGTGAGATCACATTTGCATTTATCATTATGCCCAAGGGATTCAGGCTCTGAGTCCCCACATGCTCACCCAAGGGCCCCAGACCCCTCCCCATGGTCTCCACTGTTTTTGGGAGGCTCTAGAGGTGGGGGGTCTCACAGGGAGCCACAAACCTGTCTTTCATTACAGGAGCCTACCTATGATTCGATCCTGGTTCTGCCCAGTCTCCTGTTTACACACACCTGCCACCCTTGAACGTGTCTGGAGAGCCCTCCCCACCATCCCTCCTATCGTGAAGTATCAATGGCAGGCCAGAGGGGTGGTTTCTGGATGTTCTCCAGGTCCCCTGCCCTTTGGGTGCCAGAGCAGTTCTGGGCCCTGCATCAGGGCCAAGGTGGCAGGGCAGGGGTGGGGCGGGACAGAAGGGTAAAGGGTAAAGGTGGCCAAGTTCCTGCTTAGCTCTGTGCCTCTGTCATCTGGGCCCCAAGCTGTGCTTGTGCATGTCACCTCCCAAACACTCTCATGAAACCAGCTTCTTCAGCTTTCGCCCTCCCCCCTGATCCTGGAAGCTCAGATCCAGGCCAGGGGTGGGGCTGGGGAGGGGGCCCCCGGCTGCCCTCCCCCAGGAGCCCCTACGGTGGTGGGGTTTAGAGCCATTCTGAAGCCAGACTGCTCAGATTCAAATTCTGGCTTTGCTGCTTATAAGCCACAAGATGTTGGGTAACTTACCTTATCTCTGCCTCAATTTCCTCGTCTGTAAAGTGGGGATGGTGATATTTACCTCATGGGGCTGTTGTGAAAAAGAAATGAATAAGTATAATTGAAGTGCTTGGAGCAGTACCTAGAACAGAGCAGCATGATGTGAATGTTTCCTGATTATTATTATGATAATACTAACATTATGATATCATAACCATTGTTCCTCTTTCTCCTGTGCCCTTTTTAGACAACCCCCGTTCTTCTTCTTGTGGCAACAAAAGCAGTCTCCATATTTATCAGCGGGTTCAAAACAGAACTGAGAGTGGAAATATGACAGGGTTACTATGGTTCACAACTCCAGGGGGTGACTTCCAATTACAGGTTTTGTCAGTGCCCTGGTTGTTCAGTACCCAACCTGAGCAACTGAGCATAACTATCTCCTTTTCTCTCTGATACATGGAGCCCTGCTGTCTTAGTCTGCTTGGGCTGCTGTAACAAAATACCATAGAGTAGATGGTGTAACTAACACTCAGTGCTCACAGATCTGAAGGGTGGCAAGTCTAAGATCAAGGTGCTGACAGATTTGCTTCCTTGTGAGAGCCCTTCCTGGCTTGTGGATGGCCACCTTCTCACTGTTTCCTTCCAGGGCAGAAGAGAGAGAGAGAGAGAGAGAGAGAGAACTCTGGTTTCTCCCTCATACGATAAAGACACTAATCCCATCATGGGGGGTCTCATCCTTGTGACCTCATCTAAACCTAAGACCCCCAAAGGCCCCCCCCACCTCCAAACACCAACACACCGGGATCAACATATGGATTTGGGATTGACAGAAACATTTATTTCATAACACCTGCCCAGCCAGGACATCTCACAGTCAGGCACCACACGGTGGGCCCGGCACGCAGTAGGCGCTCAGGAACTGAGGGTGAGCCTCTCAACAATTAACCCTCACAATCACCCTGTGAAGAGCAGATGGTTACTGTCAGACTAGAGACAGAGAAATAGTGCTCAGAGAGGGCTAGATAGGCAGGATGGGAGAGGCTGTGCTGTGGTGACCGACAGCCCCTAAATCTCAGCGGGTGAATGCAACAGAAGTTTATCATTTACTCATGCAAAGTCTGCTGCGGGTCCTGGTGTCTCTCAGGGCTGCTGTCCCTTGTGGGCTGACTCAGCTTTCCGTGCAGCTTTGACCTTGAGGACCCGCCATTACAGAAGAGGCTTTCTTAGTTGCGGCGGCAGCCGGAAGGTCAGGCATCAGCTCTTGTACGCTTTGGCCAGGAAGTGACCATTTCACCTCTGTCCCCAGCTCACTGGCCGGGAGCCGTGACCCACTTACAGCCAGGAGCCTGGGAAATAGAGGAGTCCGTGTCTGCGGAGGAGGTGACTCTGTGTGTCCAGGCATGGACCAGGCAGGAAGAGCCCAGGAGCTTAGCCTAAGAGGAGGTCCTGCCAGCTGGGGCAGAGAGGAGAGGTGTTGTTGGAAGGGGCTGGAGCTAGGCTTTGGAGAAGACGGGCAAGATGGATTTGGACAGGCAAAGAAGAGAAAGAGGGCATTCCACGTGGGCACAGAGTGAGCATATATCTGCAGGTAGGATATAGCAGAAGGTACCTCCAGGGAACAGTGAAAACATTCTGGCTTGAGCAGGTCTGTCTAGGGAGGATGATGAAGGTAAGGGTGGACTTTCAAGGCCTTAGAGAGAGAAATATTTTGGAGGAAGAGGTGATGAATCTGTAGTCCGTCATCACCCCCTGTGTGGGTATGGTGGGGGAAAGCCGCACTGGTTTGACTTCCAGTTTTCTGGCTTGGGAAACCGGGACGTGAAGGTGCCGGACAGCAGATCGGAGAACCCGAGGGAAGGAGTGTGATGTGGGGTCAGAGGGAAAGCTTGGCTAGGGCCACGCTAGGTTTGAGATAGCCGTGCAACATGCCGGGAGGGGGCCAGGAGGCAGTGGGCAGTTGGGTTCCGAGCTCAGGAGAAAGAGCGGGGCTGCAGTGGAAGAACAGAGATGTAGACACACAGAGGGGTCATGTGAAGGATGAAAGGAGAAGGGGATCCCGGACAGAGCTCTGGAAAGCAGCCTTGTGAAGCAAGAGCAGAGGAGGAGTCCGGGGAGGTACAAGCCAGAGGGATGGGGGCAAAGCCAGGGGGGTCATGGGAGCAAGGGACAGCCAAGAAGAGAGGAGCAGTGAGTTGTGTCTGACATTGTCCTGGCATCCAGATGAGGTATGATCAGGGGATTTAGCGACGAATGGGTTGCTGGTGACCTTGGCAAGGATTGTTTCTAGGGTGTGATGGATAGGAAAGCCAGATCGGAGTGGGTCAAGGAGCAAGTGTAGACAACTCTCCCAGAAGCTTCCCTAAAGGGCAGGGGGAGACAGCCGTGGGTGGAAAAGGTTGAGCTATCATGGGAGAGTATTTCTGGGAAAGAAAATCTTTTATTATTATTATTATTATTATTGTGTTTTAAGAAGGGAGAGATTTGAATATGTTGACAGCCGATGGGAAGGGGCCGGTAGAGAGGAAGATGTTGGAGGCAGCGAATCCCTGAGGAGTAGGGGGCAGAGGGAGGAATCCAGGGCTGGGCTCGGAGATAGGGATTCATCTGGAAGGTGTGCTGTGAGGAAGCCGTGGAGAAGGGCATGGGGAATCTAGCTGAGGCTAGAGGCTCCCAGGGAGACCCAGGATGTGGTGGGGGTGGGGTGCGGGTGTAAGACAAGGAGAGGTGGGGAGGAGGGGGAGGGGGCTGGAGATAGCAGAGACAGGTAGGAGTCCCACCCACACAAAGGTAATCAGAGAAATAAAGATACAGAAGAGAAGAGAGACGGAGGGAGGAGGAGGACGAAAGGCTGAGCTGAGGCTCAGGAGAGGCCCCTCAGGAGCGGGCTGTGGGCGTGGGCCTGTGGAAAGAGTGTGCACTCTTCTCGGGGGCCTCCGAGCCAGCCCAGAAGCTCCGACCCTCTCCCAAACCAGCTAGTGCCCGGCCCAGGAGCCCGCCTGATGGTAGCCACACGGATGCCATCGGCGGCCTTTGCTTTCGTGGCCTGCGGTGGGGGTCTGCCAAGCCCTTCCTCTGCTGCAGGAGCACCCGCCGTGCCCCCTTCCAAGCTGCCGATCCTGGGCAGAGGGGAGCCTTCTCTTCACAGGGACGGTCCAGGCCTCTGGCCACCCAACAGGCGTGGGACCTCACATGTGGTATGGTCAGGCCCCGAGGGAGGCGACAGTTGCAGCCAGCCCCCTGCCCCTCACCCCTCGTGGCCCCAGCCCCAGGTCTTGCTCGCCCTGTGGGGCCTAGGCCACCCTGACATTCACCTAATTGTCTTCCCGCTTTGATGAGTGGCTCCGCAGAGGCGCCGCCACGGATCAAATTAAATGTGAGCCAAGCAGGCAGCCCGGCTGATGAGATGGGAAATACCACATTTACATAGCCCCACACCAGGGCCGGGGACCCAGCACCGGAGACAAAGATCGGGGGACCCGGGCAGAGACAGAGGGGGTCAGAGAGACAGAGACAGGGAGGTGGGGTGGAGGGGGGGGAAGAAAGAGATGGGATAGGAGGTGGGGGAGGTGGGTAGAGGCACCGTTTACAGGGTCCCGGTCACTGTTGCTGAAGGAAGGGCAGTGGGGGAGGGAGATCGATACAGGTAGAGGCTCTTGTCACCTCCAGACAGGTGGCTGCCGCCCCTGCCAAGCCCAGCCTGCTGGCCCCAGAGGTAGGAAGGTGACCTGGAGCCCCAGAGGCAGCTGAGTCCCCCTCCTGCCCGACTCCCAGCTGAGTCTCCACGCAGCTCCTCTTTTCCACCCAGACCCCACAGCTGGGCTGCAGCTGGCGTCCTCAGCACAGCCCTGTGGGTGTGGCCGTGAGCTTCCCCCCAGTTCACTCGGGGACATTCTGGCTGCCCCAGGAAGTGTGTGTGTGTGTGTGTGTGTGTGTGTGTGTGTGTGTGTGAGTGTGTGTGCAAATGGGACAGAGAGAGTGTGACCATGTGTGGCACCTTCATGGGATCTCCTGTGTGCAGGTGTGCTGGCCGCCACTAAGCCCTGGGCCCTTGGAGGACAGCTGGGTCCTCCCTCTGATCCGAAGGGCTGGGGTGGCCTGGAGGCGGACCCTGAGTCTGTGTGCAGGACAAGAGGGGCGCCGGTGTTCCCGGCCGAGCGATCACGCCAACCGTCCCTCCTGCCCCTAACAGCAGCGTTCCAGGTGCAAAGCACCGTCCCCAACCTCGGGGCGACTCTGTGGGGGAGCCACTGCCATTCTTTCCAGTGTATAGAAAAGAAAGCTGAGGTGCGGGGAGGAGAAGGATACTGTCTAGAAAGGGCACAGCCCGGACACGAGCCCGGGACTGTCCTCTTCAGCTTAGTGGGTCCTCCTGTGTTGGTTGCTGTAGGTGTCCAGGGTGCTGTGTGCTTGGCAGGGGTTGGAAAGTACTTACTCATCCTTCCTTCAGTCTCCTGGTTCCCTCCAGAAACGCCCCCTCCCCCCTCCCTCCAGTCTCACGGGCCTGGGCTGGACACGCTGGATAGTACTCCCACCATTAACGTTAGGTGTTTGCTGAGCACATGGCGCGTGCCAGGCGTGAGGCACGCCCTCTGGGTAGGTGTCCCTGACCCCTCCCTTCCACCCTCGGCGGGAGGCAGCATCATTAGCCTCATGTGACAGGTGTGGAAACTGAGGCCACACAGATCAGGGGGAGAGGCATTTTGTGAAGAGTTACGCTCTGCCTGGGTTCAGTCCCCCTTCCCTCCCTCAGTCACTGACCCCGACCTAGCCATCCAGGGAGGCGGAGGGGCGCGGAGAGCCTTCCTGCACATGCTCCGTGTGTCTGTCTGCGCGTGTGTGCGAGCTTGGGGCTGGGCCGGCAGGACGCCTACCCCGTGCTGGTGTCTGTGACGTGTGCTTCTGCCACTTCACCCCCTTCACTCCTCACGGTGACGCCACTACCTTGGGATGACTCTGCCCTCGTTTTGGAGTGAGCGAACTGAGGCTCTGAGATGGCAAGCGACAGCAAGTTAGCTTCAAGGCGAGTTCTGGGACCCAAGCGTCCGGATTCCGGGCTCTTGCCGGCGCCCGAGCCTCAACAGGCTTTGCCCTTTTCTTCCCTCCTTGGGGACTCCTACTCGGGGTCCCCTGCCCAGGGAAGCTGGCCCCCGGAAAGCGCCTGTTGGCTCCACTGAGAAGCCCTTCCCCCTCATCCACGGGGGCCAGGGCGGCTTTTACTGGGGAAATAATTAGAAATCTAATTCTTATTTCTCCCACTCCGCTAATTGTCTGTGGACAATTTGATTGTAACAGTCGTCACTGAAGCAGAAAAACCACCTTATTTCTGCCAGACATCCTCCCTGCAAATAACACCAGCAACTGCCTGGCTCCCCTCTCACCTGCAGAGCCCCAGGGCCTGAGGGGCCCTCCCAGCTCTGCTGAGGGCACATCTGGGGGCCAGGCCTAGCCACAGGGGGGCAGGGGCAGGGGCAGGGGCAGTGCCCAAGGACCTACAGGACAAGGTGGGGGGGGGGCGAGAGGAGAGAATATGAATATTTGAGCATTTGGGGGAAAGACGGAGGAGGAAGATGGAGACCCAGGCCCAAGAAGATACTGGTGGGGGTGCAGTGAGCCAGGCGATCTCAGAGCAGATGAAGGAGAAGGAAATGCCTGGTGGGGGTCAGGCCGAAGAGGCAGGAGCCAGGACCCCTGGCCCAGACTGCCTCTCTGCCAAAGCAGGGGACACACCTCCGAGACAAAACCAGACAGTGTTTTTAGGAGCAGGCTGCTGAGGGCTCCCCAGAGAGCCCAGCCTCCGGTGGGATGTGGTTGATTAGGAAAGGAAGGAGGAGGATGGGATGGGATGGGGCCTGAGGGTGGGGGTGGGGGGTGGGAAGGGTGAAGTGTCCAGAGACCAGACAAGAATGCAGATGGGGACAGACTGGACTAATGGGGACTGGATTGAGCATGAGGCAGACACCCAGTCTGGGACTGACCTGTTGATTAACGCTCCCTCACCAGCTGCCCACCCATCCCTCCCTGGCAGCACAGCCCTCTGGGGGCCAGGCAGCCTCCATTTCTACCCCTGCCTCCCTCCCTATCTTATCTCTAGAGTCCCCCCTCCCTGTCCCTCCCTCTCTCTCTGGGGCCAGGCCAATGGCTGTGGGCGGTTGTGGGAGCCCTGATCCCACACAAGCTGAGCCCTGTGACTTGGGGTGCAGGCTGAAGAGCTCACAGTGGCCCCCTTGGCCATGGAAGCTGGCACGGGGCGGGGGGCAGGAGGGAGGGACTTCTGTGTTGGCATGAACCTACTCTTGGATGCCCATCCCAGGGCGTCTTCCCGAGGGTGGGTAGGTGGGTGTGGGTGGCTTGTTGGGTGCTCAGATGGGGGGGAAGGGGTGGAGGCTTAGTCCTGACTCCTAGGGAACCCCGAGCACCCTCTGCCTGCACCCCAGGGCTCTTCTTCAGCCCCGCTCCTTTGGCTAGGCCAGGAGGGAGAGTGCCAGGGACTGGGGCAGGCAGCCACGTGGTGGGGCCTGGGGCCCGCACAGGGTGGGAGAGAGGGGGGGCGGTGGGGGAAGCCACAGCCCAGAGCCTCCTCCGCCTCTTCTTCCCTCTGCGGGTTCTCAGCCCTCCCCTCTTCCCCCCTCCCAGGCTTGTCAGGGGAGGATGTAGGGGGGGGGTGCCGGGGGCTCCTGTCAGTCTAGAGCTGGAGAGCTCCCCAAGCTTCATTAACATGCAAATTAGCAAGTTCTGACTGGCTGTGGCAGCTACGGGCAGCCACCCCTCCCAGCCCCAAGTGTGTGTGTGTGTGTGTGTGTGTGTGTGTGTGTGTGTGTGTGTGTGTGATCTGCAGCAGCGTCTGAAAAGAGAGGGAGCGGCTCTCATGGCCCTGGACTCCACAGACAGCAGTACACGTGTGTCTCACCCACACTTACACCCACACACCTACACAAAGACCAAATATGCACACACATGTATATACATATGCACACCAGACAGACAGATTCTCCTGGTCGCAGCCAGTCAGCCACATTTGCAGGGCTTAGGGACACCCATGGACACACAATCACAGGCACACAACTTCACCCACAGCGGCCACACCCCGAATGTCTCAGACAGGCATGCGCACCAAGCGGCCCACTCCTTCCACACTCTTGCCACTTCATACCCTGACACACAGTCCCACACGGGAACAGACCCACGAACACACCGTCCCCCACACAGCCGCACACACCGCCTGTCAGTCACCCAAAGTCACACCCAGACAAAGTCTGGCGAGAGGTGGGTACCGTGGCTCCACAGCCTGCCCCGAGGGCGGGTGCCACACCCTGGACCCCCCGAGTGTCCATGCTGTGGTGCGTTCCTTCCACTGGAGCTGACCAGGGCCAGCCCCGGTCTCCTGCCCACGTGGTTGAGTTTCTTGTACTGTCGGCCCCTCTGCTTGGACCCCCACCCGAATCTCCTTCGCTCCCCGCATCTGCACTGTCATCACCTGCCCCGGCAGCCAGCCCTTGGCCCTCCCTGGAGAATGGCCCCGGTCACACGGCACTGAAACTGCCGGTTGATGTGTCTGCCTCCACCAGGCAGGGAGCTTGAGGAGGAGGACAGGGGTGGCGTCAGTCAGTCTGGTGCACTGCTCTGTCCCCAGTGCTCCGCTCACTCTGACCCATCCATGCTATTTCCGCAATGGGGTGGAACGGGAGACAGCAGTGATAAGAACGCAAATGGCTGACACTTATTTGGTATTTGCTAGGCGCTCAGGCCCCATTCACAACGACCCCATGAGGGATCGGCCCCGTTGTTACCCCATTGTTAGAGGAGGAACCCGAGGCACAGAGGGATCGAGGAGCCTTGTCAGGATCATCCTGACTATAAGTGACAGACAGAACTGGGATCTGAACTCCGGTTGTCCAGCTCAGGACAGCCCTGCCTGTGCTCTTCCCCGGGACACCAGGCAGAGAGTTGGGGGGCACTCACGGGGGGTGGGGAGCGGAGGAGCCCCCCAGTCCCGAGCAATGGAAGGGAGCCCTCAGCTTCTAAGAGGAGGGCCTTGCTCACTGACACCTGTCATGGGGGCTCCGGGCCATGGGAACCTGGGGCACCCAGGGTGGGGAGATAACCAGGACATCCCCCATTTTAGAGAGCGGGTGACTGAGGCCAGAGAGGTCCCGGGTCAAACTGACCCACATTTCTTTAATACTTGCTGTGTGCCAAGCCCTCATCTGATTGATGTCCTTTATTCCTCAGGACAGCCCCGTGAGGTCGGCTCACTTACCAGCTCCATTTTACAGGTCAGAGAGTGAGGCTCATGGTAGCTTCACATGCCGGGGTGTCAGTGTGGTGGTCACCTGTGGTTTTGTCTGCAGGGAACCATACCCCCCCCTACCCCTCCCCGAGCTAACTAAACTTGCTTCTGGAATGGGAGATCCCACCCTCCTGCGCGGGGTTGATTGGTTCGGTGATAGACAGGTGATTCAAACTGGGCCAATCAGTGCCCTCGCTTGAGAGTTTTGACCTTGGGGCCAATGTTGAGGCTCTGGAGTTTTCAGCAGCCCAGACCCATTTCTGCAGTGAGAGCAGGGAAACTACAAAACCACTGAGGGAAGGCTGTAGTCTGGCTGTGACCCGCTGTGATGGGGCAGCTGGGGGCCTTCAGCCTGCCTTCTGCCTCCTGGGCACTCTCCAGCTGGCTCCACCTTGTCCAAGTCTCTCCTCCATCCCTCCTTCACCCCTCTGCTTGTCTAGCACCCACCATCGCCCAGGGGGTTCACAACAAGTGTCCTGGGGATCGGAGCCAGGCGGGAGCGGATGGCCCAGGCAAGACTCGGCACGGGCAGCCTCATTCCTGCTGGACGGTTTGTGGGTGAGTGGCTGACTGCCATCACTGAGTGAGTGGTCCCCACCCTCACGTTGCCCAAGCCAGGGCCCTGTCACCTCTTCACTGTGCCCCAAACGGTGCCTGGCGTACAGGAGGCCTTCACTGTCTAACTGGGAAATGAATGAACGGCCGTATTAATTGGCATATGTCTCAGGCCTTGGCTAGGCGCAGCAGAGTTCATTCTGTGGGGCTCCGCAGGTGGTCCCCCTGCTGACCTGTCCCCTCGGGGTCCCTTTTACCACCTTTTCCAGCATTTCAAGTCTTTTCTCCAGTCTAGAGGGTGAGGCTGGAGTGGCCCTCTCCACACAAGCAGCATCCTGTTGTTTCGGTCTTAACTTAGAAGAGTACCTTTTGAGAATACGCAGCTTTGTTTCTCATGCTGGTGCAGGGGCGACCCCTGCGTCACTGCGTATGGCGGCTCCAAGTGGCAGCCCATGATCTGTGGCACATAGTGGCTCAAGACTCAAACCCAACTGCCGAAACTGGGAGGAAAGACCCTTGGAGGGCAAGTCAAGACATTTGGTGAGAGTGGGTGGGAGAGTGGCCTATTAATTAATCATTCAAAATGTCATCAGGCCCCACATCAGCTGTGAAGCTGGGACTCAGACCCAGGGTTCCTTGCGACCTAGGACTCTGTAGCCCCCACGGTTACTTTCTGAATTCCTCAGAGAGAATTTCTAGCATGGAAATTCAGAGTGGTCAGGGCTCACTGAACGTGGCCTGCTGAATCCTGTCTAGACCCAGTGTGGGCCCCAAATGGGACTGGGCAGTGACCCACTGTCCCAGTCTGAAGGCCACTGTTAGGCCTGTGGCTTCTGTTCCTGGGTTTTTGGCCCAGGAGAGGGCATCAGGTCCCTGGAGAGAGAAGAAAGGGCCCCTTGGGCCAGAGCCCCTGAGGATCCTTTGAGACTGACCCCAAATTCTGCCGAGGTGGAACAGAGGTGCCTGCGTTCCTGGCCCTGGTTCCTCAGCCTGGCAGCTGCAACCAGCATTTGGCACAGACAGGGCAAGAGCACGGCCTCCAGCTGGGGGCGTCAGGGGTCTAAGCTCGGTTGGCAAGCAGGGCAGCCCTTTCCAGCCCTGGAAGCAAAGGGTTAACCGGCTGGGGAAGGCGGGAGCAGCAGTCATTTGGCTAAGGAGCCTTGTTAATTGATTCCCTCGTTCCCATTTGTTCCTGCTAAAGAGAGACAGATGAGAGCGAGCCCGCCAGGCCCGTCTTGGCACCCGGCAGCTTGGCTGGGCACAGCTGTGCTCCTGGCTCTGGTGTCTCTGTGGGGGGAGGGGCCGGTCACAGCGGAGGTGAGGAGGTGGGGCGCCCCCACCGGCCTCAGCGCCCCTCCGCTCACCCTCGGTACCCACCGAGGTGAACTCGGAGCGCTTTGGAGAGGACACATCTTTTTCTTTCACCTTGTGACACCTCTTTGATCTTTTGGCCGCACTGTCACCACCCACAGTGTGCGAGCTCAGTAGCAGAAATCAGAGGCAGCTTCCTCACCACGGGCGCTCACCATGGGCTCCCGCCAGCCTGAGGCCCAGGCGAGGTTTCTGCCTGGAAGAGGGTCAGCTCTGGTCTGTCCAGTTGAGTTCTGTGGCTGCGTGAGGCAGGCTGAAACCCATGTCGCAGAGCTGGCAATCTTGTCGCGGCCGCAGGCTCCGTCTGAATCCCCTGGTCCCGACCCGTCTCAGCCTTGACTTTTTATCTGCTGCCGCCTCACAGCCGCGCTCTCCGGGGCCTGTTAGATCGGGCCATCTGGGGTGGTGCCAGACAAGGGCCCTGCTCCTTTCCCCTGAGAGGATGGAGTTTGAATGCCACAATGCAATTGGGCATGCAGACCTCTGAGTTCAAGTCCTGGCTCTTCCATGTCCTAGCTGCGTAATTTGGACACGGTGTGTTTGCCCCTCTGAATCTCCATTTTCTCACGTACAAAATGGAAGTTATTCTAGTGCCGATCGTGGCGGGTTGGAAAGGTGGCCACAACTCTCCACTCCCCTCGGAGCCCTGCCCCATGGCAACATGACTTTGCAGCTCCTCGCATCCTTTTAAATCTGGCGTGGCCTTGAGACTCGCTCTGGCCGACAGAATGTGGTCAAAGTGCCAGGGCCGGGTCTGAGCCTAAGCCTCCAGAGTCCTTGCCCGCTTTCACTTGCTCTCTGCTGGCCAACTGCTGTGTGAAAAAGCTTCGGCTATCCTGCCGGAGGGAGAGAGCCCCATGGCTCGGTCGCCCCCGTCACCCACATGACAGCCGGGCAACTCCCAGAAGCGGAGCCATTTAACTGACCAGGGGCTGGCGGCAGATGCGTGAATGAGGCCAGCCAAGGCCAGGAGAACAGCCTGGCTGCATTTCCCAACCGTAGAATCATGAGCTCCCTGAGTGGTTGTTGTTTGAAGCCACAAGTGTGGGCTACTTTGTTACGCAGCAAAAGCTAACTGACACATTGTCTCAAATCATTGCCGCACAGGGACAGAAATGAGCCCACGGCTAAGTCAAGCACCCAGCAGAATGCCCAGCGTGTAGGGGCGATCAGAAAGTACAACTTTTATTACCATTGCCCAGGGTGGAGTCATTGACCACAGATTAAAGCCTTTTGCATTTGAGACTGTTCTCTCTTTGGGACTCATGTTAAGGGAATAGTCCTTGACCTACCCCTTCCACACCTCCTCTCCAGTCGTGGTGGAGATCGTAGTTAACATTGTCGAGTGTGCACGTCCCCTGGGCCAGGTTCTGCAGCCGCTGTTTGACGTGCCTTATCTTATCTAATCTTCACTGGTCCTCCTGAGAGACGCACTCTCATCTCTACATCATTTCATTTTACACACTCGCCATTTTAAATCCGAGCAAACTGAGGCTTGGAGATGTGAAACGTCACTTACCGAAGGCCGCACGGCTTGTGAGTGGCTCGGGAGACGTCGGTTGACCGTCCACTTCTGTCTGGTTTGCCAGGTCAGCTCCCAACCGCAGGCCCTTCCTTGGCCGCCCTAGTCCCTGGGGGATATAAAGGTCTTTCTCAAACGTTCACCAGTATTATAGGATATTACAGTGCCCATTAGCTCCCCACACACCTGGCCACTCTGGAAGTATGGACATTGCTCCTCTGGCTGCCTTCCACTTTTCTCCGTTGGGACAATGCTTTTTTGTTTTTTGGTTTTTAAGTTTATTTTGAGAAAGACAGAGACAGCGTGAGTGGAGGAGGGGCAGAGAGAGAGGGGGAGACAGAGAATCCCACGAGGGGCTTGAACTCACGAAACCGTGAGATCATGACCTGAGCCGAAGCCAAGAGCCGGAGGTTTAACCAACTGAGCCACCCAGGTGTCCTTGGGACAATGCTTTTTATCCTCTGCTCTCAGTAGATGGCTTTTAGGGCCACAGGCTTTTCTCTGGCTGCCCCTCCTGCTGGACCTCCACATGACAGCTACTCAATTTCCCAAACTTTGGCAAAGTTTTCTTTGTTGTTCCTTTCCATCTCTCTGGTCCGGAATTCACCTGACATTCATACCCTGGAAGAGATGTTGGGAGTGTTCTCTGTGCAGCGCCTTTCCCTTCCCTTGGGAGTCACAGCACTTCTGGCCTCATAGCGAGGCCCTATGGGCACTTCCTGTGCCCAGAGCGACGGACGCCATGTTTTTACACCCTGCACCCCACTCCCCGCCATAATAGCTTACGGAGCCAAGTGTGGCACATGATTCAAGCCTAGCCAGTTGAAGTTCTCCAGGTTTCTCAGCTGGAAGTGAAAGAGCATCAGTCTTTCTTGGAAGCTATGGTATAAAAAAAGGGATGCTATTATGTATTTTCTGTGTTTTATTTGTCCTGTTTTAAACTACCTTGTTTTTGTATGTGAATACTTTTTAGAATAGTAAATTTTTTAAAGATATGTGTGCTTTAGGAGTAGGCTTTTCCCTCTTCGCATAGTTCATTATCGTGTTCCCACATATTTTAGGCCAAAGGGGGCCGAGCCAGCCCTGTTGAAGTGAAAAAAGAATGAGAAAATAAGAGCGGGTTCCTCTTTTTAAGTCACCTAGGCTTCAGTGTTTCCTGCCTTGGGGAAGAAGCGGGTCTAAAGTGGGAATGGATGAGCCAGCAGGGGGACAGAAGCAGAGAGCAGATCCCCAGCTCCGGGCCATTCCTGTGGGTTAATTCCTTGGATTCTTTAAGCCGCTAAATCCTTCTTTGTGCCTTTGGGAACTGGAGTTGCATTTCTGTCACTGACAAAGCCGAGTTCTGACTTAGGCTTCTTGCCATACAGCCCTCTCCAAACACCTCTTCCAGAAAGGCCTAGGGCAGGCCCCTGGGGACAGGGGAAGGGGAGGCAACATGGCCTGGAAAAATAACTTCTGTCCCAGGGACTGAAGATTCATCTTCATAGACGATTCACAAATGAATCGGTTTTCCAGATCTTAGAAACTGGCCTCACCAATCGCCTGTTTACTCAGACTAGAGACCCGGATCTTACCCCTCTTTCTTGCCCTTCTCTTAACCACCCCCCATACCTAGATCATGAAAGAGTTCTGGCAATTCTATCTCCCCGAGGGTCCCCAAATCTGACTGCTTCTCTCTATTGCCATTGCTACCCACGGGTTCACACCATCCTTCTTTCTGCTCTGGACCTCTGCGACTGACATCCACCTGAGCTGGCCCCAGAAGGCCGTTCTCCACATGGCAGCAAAAGCAATCTTAGCATGTGCATGGAAATCAAATCGCATGGCTTCTGGAAGGCTCCGTGGCTTCCCAAAGCTCACACCAGCTCACACACACCTGTTTGCACTGCTGTAGCCCCAGTGGTCCTCCTCCTGTCCTGCAGACTCGCCCGAGGATGCTTGTCCTGAGAGCTCGTAACCTGCAGCTCAGTTGGTTGAGCAACCGGCTTCCAGGCCGGGTCATGATCTCCGGGCTCGTCTCCACCCCAGTCCCTCATTTGTGTTCTCCACGGTGCCATGGCAACCATGGACATTTCGTTTGTCTGTGTACTTGTTCCCGCTCTGCCTCTCCCACTAGAACGTAAGCTCATTGAGGGTGGGAAATGTGTCTGCCTTGTTCCCTCTCATGTCCCTAGGACCTAACCGTAGTGCTTGGTCCACAGGTGGCTTTGATAAGTCTTTATTAAATGACCAAGTGCAAAGTTGAATCCAGTGAGGGAGGCAGTGTTCTCCCATTCTGCAGAACAGGAAGTTGGGACTGGCACAGAGCCAGCAAGTGGCAGGATGGGGACCGAAGTCCAAGTCTGTGTGAGGACGGAGCCTTTGAGCTTTCCCAAATAGCTACCATTTGTGTCAGGATTGAATTGACAAAGCAAAGCTCACGCTGATCATTTTACTTGATCTTTACAACCCAGTCCATTCTCCCCATTTTATACATGAGGGGATGGGGGCTTGGAGAGGGCTCATGGCTGGTCCAAGGGGCCTCGCCTTCAGTAGGGACCTCGAGGGTTTCATGGGCTTCTGAGGCCCCTACACCTGTCATGGCTGGAGGGACTCAGCCTGAGCTCCCCTGGCCCACGGGGGCACCACCTCCCTCCGCCCTTGTGCAGGCTGCCCGCCTGTGTCTGTCACATCAAGTTCAAGTGATTCATGTGGCAGCAGCTCTTGGTCTGCCTGTCGGCACGTCAGCTAGTCCTGGTTACCATGACAACAGGATGCAAGGCACCAGGGCATCAGTGGGCTGTGGCTCTTGGAGGGGCAGTGCCATGGGCAAGGGAGGGGCCTTGTTTCCTCCTCCTGTGGGAAGCTTGGCAAGTGCTGGAGCCTCCGGGGGCTGGCTGGCCCCTCCCTGCCTCTGTGCCTTGGCATTTCCTTCCTGCCATCTGTGCTGGGAGCTGGGAGGAGGGGCTAGAGTGCCATCCCTGGTAGGAGGGGTCTGGGAGCAGATGGGCGGGAGGAACAGCCCTTCCCATCTGGGCTATACCTGCACCACCCCGAGGTTCTAAATACTCTCTGCCAGGGCACACCCTCCTTAGCCCCTCCGGCCACTGCTGTCTGCCTTTCCACACCCCAGCCTTCGTTTCTCTCCTTGGCACAGATGCAAAGTTCAAGACCCAGTTCAGCCAGAAAACGGGTCTCTGGGCTTGGAGTACAACCCCTGTGTCCCGATTTCAAGGGAGGGGTCCTGAGGGAACTAACCTGCTTTGTGCCAGCACCTGGCTAGGACCTCGTCTCAGCCATTCCTCCCAGCCACCCTATGGGTCTAGACTTAGGCCCATTTTACAGAGGGGGAAACCAAGGTTCAGAAACGGGAGGCGACTTGCCACAAATCAGCCAGCCGGAAAGTGGGAACACCAGGCTTCAAACCCAGGTGCATCCGGTTCCCAACCTTGCTCTTGCAGGAGCCCTTGCTGCAACCTCAGAGTGGGGAGGGGTGGGGGAATTCTTCCCTTCCCCAGCTCTCTATCAGTCAGGGAGATGATGGCCGTCATTGAGCTGGTGGAGGGAGCACTGGCCCGTGAATTATTGCCTGGGTTTAGGGCCCGGCTCTGCGGCCAGCCCCCTTGGGGCCACAGTCCCTTTGCCCAAGACGCTGCAGGATGGCCGGAGTAGAGGTGCTGCTCTTTAATGGATCCAGGGAGGGGGTTGGGGCTGGGCCTGGGGGTGGTGACAGGGATGGGGATATAGCTGAGGGAGCAGAGGCTTGCTTTCATACTACATTGTCCAAACGGGGCACGCTCACTTAGAATGCTTCTGAGAGTAACTCAGTCAAGAACGCCCATGCTCTAAATTGAAATGTCCATTTCTTCAGGCCTTGCAAGGTTGGTGACCTCGAGCTGCTTCTGGGACCCTTGGTACCCACCTTCAAGCTGCATAAAGGAAGGGAGAATGATGTGGGTGAGGCAGGGGGAGATGGGCAATGAGGATTCCTTTGGAGGCGCGAGGCGTGCCCCCATACTGCCATTTAACTGGGTGAGGGTGTGGGGCTTCAGGAGGAACATTTGGAAAAGCTGATAGGGGTCCCCTAGGATCTGGGCGGGCACAGCGGCCGAGACCTGACCCTGGTTGGTTGAACGGAGTCTGGAGTGACTTGGAACCGTCTATGGTGGTCAGGGAGAGAATCTGGCAAGCCCACTTTCTTCCGTGGTTCTGAGTGGCCATAGCAAGGCACGCTGCACAGAGGGTCTGCCTGCCAAGGGTAGGTGACTTCTTGGACTTCAAGTAGGGTGGAGCCCCGGAAACAGGAGCTGGGGACAATCACGAGATATCAGCTGTGGACATCACTGTTCTGTGTCAGGGAAATACTCTCTCTCTGGTGAGGGAGCCTCTAAAGACCCACAAGAAATCTCTAGAGAGAGGCCCTGTAAGCCCCACCCTTCCTGGAGGACCGGGCCTCCCTTCCCCATGGCTTGGGTTTCTTAGCCTAGTCAGGCTCCAACTAGAGAGTGATGGGAAGAACCTGTTTTAGATTGAATGGGTAATTGAAGTTTTGATGTTAGATCAGACTGGATATTTTAATTTACAAAAATGAGATGGTTAGTGCCTGAGAGCACCCAGAAAAACTATGGGGTGTTCTCCAGACGTGGTCCAGGGGTGTGGGAACAACAATCTCTGATGAAGGATCTCAGCAGAGCTGAGAAAGAATCATACGTTTTCTGCGCTAGGCGTTACCTGCCGGGCCATTCCAGTAAACTTGTGCCTTGGTTGGTGTTCTGAAAGTGGGAGTGGTCAGGCTGCATTCCAGGCCCCTCTTCCTCCCTCCCACCCGGCCCTCACCTCTCCACCTAGACTCAGCAGATACTGGGAGGGATCCCCAGTGGTCGTCTCTTTCCATCCACTGCCCCTGTAGGGCTCCTTGTTCCTGCCAGCCCAGCGTCCCCCCCCCCCCCCCCCCCCAGCAAGAACTCACTCCTCCCTCCCCTCTCACTGCCCACTAGGGCCCATTTTAGCTCCTTGGAACCAAGTTCATTATCGTAGCTGGGGCAGGGCTGGGTCCATATCCTCAAATGGACCAATGTATCTACTGGTCCTATAACCTCTGTTACAGATAGGGAAACTGAGGCCCGGGAAAGCAAGGGAACTTGTCGAAGGCCATACGACAACGCATGGCAGAGCCAGGGTAGAGTCTAGGCTGTTGGCTCCCTAGTCCTGGGCACAGTGGAGGACCTAGGGCTCCCAGGGACATATGGTTGGGCCGGGGCCATGGCGGGTCCTGCTTACTGCTCCTCCCTGGCCTGCAAAAGCACATCCAGAGGGATCAGAAAGGATGGAAGGCTAGAAAGATTCCTTCCCAGAGGACTGCAGGCCCAATTCAGATGGACAGACATGTCAGCACCAGGCAGCCCCTCATTCCCCCACACCTCGCCCTGAGATTCTGTGGGCCACTGGGACCCTCAGGGAGCAAGGGGTCAGAGAAGCTTCTGCCAAGGGCATCTGCGGTGCCAACTGCCTAGTGTTGGCACCCAGCAGGTGGGGTGGAAAAAGTCCAGGTTCTGGAGTCAAACCTGAGTCTAAGTCCTGTCTCTGTTAATTAAGAGTTGTGCATCCTTGGGCAAATCACATGACTTCTCTGAGCCTCAGTCTCTCTGTCTTTAAAAAAATTTTTTTTAATGTTTATTTTTGAGAGAGAAAGAGAGAGGGAGAGAGAGAGCACAAGCAGGGGAGGCGCAGAGAGAGAGGGAAACACAGAATCCAAAGCAGGCTCCAGGCTCTAAGCTGTCAGCCAGCACAGAGCCCGACGCGGGGCTCGAACTCACCAACTGTGAGATCCTGACCTGAGCCAGATGCTTAACCGTCCGAGCCACCCAGGTGCCCCCCACCCCCCTCATCCTCTTGTATAAGAAAAGGGAATAAAGCACGGGCACTCTGCGAGGACAATGAGCTAATGCACCCAAGGCACGCATCCAGGGTCTGGCCTGCCAGGCTGCTTCCTGTCCCCCACAGAGAGCTCTGTCACCTCGGATTTCCTTTTGAACAATATGGTGAAGGCCAGGGTGGTGGTCCCCCCCTGCTCCCCTGCTCCCCCTGCGTGGGGCCCCAGGGTCACACTGCTTATTTTTACACTTCTGTTCCTCCCTCTGTCCTACGGATTCCATCCTCTTCATCCCCCTCCCCCCCCTTTTTTTTAGAAATGACATAATTAGAGGGATTTAATGTTCTGCTGCTGAAATCTTCATTTTCTTGGGTAATTTCCACTATTTCATCAAGGAATAATTAATTGCATTGTCTTTAATCAATTGTTTTACAAATCCAGCAGCGGGAGGAATTCTCCCACCATCTCCGCAGCTGCTCTCCCCTCCTGGGTGAGGTGCCAGCTCCTGCCAGCGAGGGAGCTTGGCTGCCAGAGCCGGGGTGGGGGGCGACTGCAGGGGAGGGACCGACAGTCTCCCCAACCCAGGGGAAGGGGGAAGGAGAGCACCGGCGGCTAGGAATCCACCTGGCAGCCAAGGGGGGGGGGGCACACCTGCAGGGGGCAGGCTCAGGGAGCCCGCTGTGCTCACCTGGGAGTTCAGGCGCCCTGCAGCCTAGACAGCTGGGGAGAATTGGTCCCACTTAGCAGATGCAGGAGCCGAGGGGAGGGGGATGGGGAAGACTCTGGTCTCTAGGGCTCTGGGACTCAAGAGGGGGATGATCCAGAAGTGATGTCTTAGGGCGGGGGCTGGTAGTGACTGGGGGAGGGGCAAGGTTGGAGGGGAGGGACCTCCCTGGGCAGAGGTGGAGGGTGATGGCCGTGATAGCCAATGATGTCCTAGCGCTTACAGGATGCCGAGTGCTGTTCTAAGCATCTTGTGGTCACAGTAACTCCGGGAGGTAGATCCTCTAATTACCCTCAACTTACTAAGAGGAAGCTGAGGCTCTGGGAAGTCAAGTGATTTGCCCAAGGTCATAGGGCTAGTAGAGGGTACAGCTGGGCCTTGGCCTCAGGCATTCTGGCTCTAGGGACTGTGTGTTTAGTCATTTGCCCACAGCCACCCTGTGATAGTGTCCTGTCTCACTCGAGAAAGGCCAAGCCCTGCCATGGCCAATGGTGTCCTCACAGTCCCCTTCTCTCCCTTACTCTGCCCCTGGCTCATTGCTCCAGCCCTGGGTTACCTTGCTGCCTCAGGGCATTTGCTTCTCCCTCCAGAGTATGTGCTCTTTCTACAGGATTGCTCCCAGGCTTCACTGATGTCTGCTCCCATGGCACCTCTTCAGGTGGCCTCTCCCTTTCTGTCCTACCCACCCACTCCATCTCCTTGCAACAACCGTATTTTTCTTCATGGTCCTTATCCGTGAATATCTCTGTGGTGGGCATTAGTGCCTTCCACCAAATTCTCCCCATTGCCATCTTCTGGGTACGAGGTAGACTATACTTCCCTGCCCCTTGGAGAAGATGAATTTAGCCATGTGACTTACTGGTGGGAAGTGAAATAGGACAGACGTGTCATGTATCACTCCCAGGGCTGGGGTTGGGGGCTTTGGACTTATTGGGCAATTTGTCACGTTCCCAGTTGCCAAAGTTGGAGAGGGAGCCTCCTTCAGCCTGGTCCCTGATGAGGACAGAGCCCCCTGCAGGTATCTCCAAGAATATGTAGTGTGGATGAGAAATAATTCTTAGTGACTTTAAGCCACTAATGGCAGCATGACTCTGCCCCTTCTGGCTCATCCCTCACTTGATACATTATTACTCATTTATGTGTCTCCATCCCTAGAGTGTCAGTTCCATGGGAACAGGGGCTTCCTATCATGTTTGCTGCCCTTATTCCCAGCTCCTAGAACACTGCCTGGCACATAGTAGGTGATCATTAAGTATCTGATGAATGAATGAATGAATGAAGATCATGTTCCTTTGTGCAGCACTTTAGAATTCACCGAGTTTTTGTGCACCAGTGCAGGCACACACGCACGCACGCACACACGCGCGCACACGTACACACACACACACATATTTATCTTACTACAGTCCCGTGATGTAGGCAGTATCCCCATTTTACAGATCTGGAAATGACACTCAGAGAGGTTAGCTGAGTTGCCTCTTGACATGCAACTCATTAATAGTGGAGCTGGGACTAGAATCCGTATCTCTTAAAATTGTGTTTTAATGTTTATTTAGTTTTGAGAGAGAGAGACAGAGCGTGAGCGGGGGAGGGGCAGGGAGAGAGGGAGACACAGAATCTGAAACAGGTTCCAGGCTCTGAGCTGTCACAGAGCCCGACGCGGGGCTCGAACCCACAAACCGCGAGATCATGACCTGAGCCGAAGTCGGAAGCTTACCTGGCCAAGCTGCTCGGGTGCCCCTAGAACCCACATCTCTTATTCACTGCTCCCCATTCTGCCCCCTGTCCATTTGCTCCTTGGATACAGCATCCAGAGTTCTTCCTATCCCCAGCCCCCACAAGGCTACTCTTCCCTTTTACCCCTCACACCAGGCACTTTTCCTCTGATGGGGGTGTGGGAAGGGGAATTTCCTTCAGGTGGAGCCCATGGTTCCAGGGTCTGCTTCCTTCCCTCCCCTGTGGAGTGACGTGGCCATGGTGGAGTCACCCGCAGCGTCTCTCAGTTGCACTGAGAGCTAGAGCCACCCCTGCTCCTTCAGTCTCTTATCTTGATAACCGTCACCTCTGGAGCACAGCAGAAGGAGGGCATCACAAAGCCCCTGCACTAAAGCTCCCGCCACCCTCCCTGGGGCAAAGGGGCTCCCAGGTCTCAGGGATGGTAACTCTTCCTTTCCGTGTGGCTCCACCAAGCTTGGCTACCTGATTTTCCTGCCTCCGGTGGATCCGGAGTAGCGAATTTGAAGGGTAGGGTAGGGCATGGGTACACTGGCACACAGTAACGTGCAGAAAAGGGAAGATGGCGAAAACATGCAAAATCTCAAATGACGCAGACTTTGGGGCCATTTATTGCAGGGGCAAAGGCAAGGGCTGTAAATGGTCCAGTAAAGCAGGGAGGTCACCATCCTGCAGCTCAGCCAGCTGCTTGATGTGGGCAAGTTGCATGATCTCTCCAGCCTGACTCTCATTCCTCGTCTACTGATGATCTCCAAAGTTCCTTCTGAAAATCTCTGCATCTGCACTGACACAAATCATGCAATCCATCAAGCAAGGTTCAGGCATGCCCCATATACTATTTTGAAAAGGCAGGGAAGTGTATAACGCCTTTTTAGAAATATTTCCATCCAATGTGGGTCTTAAAGGTCAACCTAAAGGTCTTCCATTTTAAGTACTTTGATGTGCTCTGCTCTGGGCACTGAGCAAGGCGCTGGGAATACGGAATTTCAAGATACCCCCTGCTTTTGAGGTTGTCATCTACTAGGGGACAAGACATGCCAGCTGATCCTTGAAATCCACCAAGATGCACTGGGGCCAAGAGAGACCAGCTCTTTGTGGAGGATCAGAATGGCTGGGTCTTGACAGATTGGTAGAGGAATTTTCCAGGCAAAGAAGGAGGGAGGGCAATCTAGGTAGAGAGAAGAGCATGAGAGAGGAAAGATCTGGAAGCATGAAACCCTTGTATTCCGCAAGTTGCAGGTGGTTCGGTATCTCTTGGAGTGGAGCATCAGATTTGAGACCAAGAAATACTGGAGATGAAACTGAATGGATAACTGGGGGACAGGTGATAAAAGCCTTAAATGCCAGCCTAAGGAGTTTGGACCTTACCCTATAGGGGTAAGACAACAGGGGAGCCAGAGAAGGTTATAGAGTAGGTGAACAACATTGTCAGATCTATGTTTTAAAAAGTCCCTCCTTCCAGGGGCTGGTGTTGGGGCTGCCGTGACAGGTGAGAGAGAGTGTAGCCTGAGTGGGACGTGGCCAAGAGAAGAAGGATTCCAGGGATGCGCAAGAGATCAAATGGACCAAGTTTTGTCAGTGGCTGGATGTTGGGGATAAGAAAGTGCCTGAGGCACAGCCACGTGTTGGTCTTTGGTTCTGGAGGAAGCAGGGCTGGGGTCCGGTGCAGGCTGGTCTGTGGCCGAAGGCGACTCCTTCATGCACCTGGCCAGCCAGCACCAGTTGTCAGGGACCCTCAGTGCCTCTCCATCGGGCCGTTTCACCGTGTGCACAACATGGCAACGGGCTTCCCCAGAGAGAGTGACTCACAAGGACGAGCAAGGCAGAAGCCTCACTGTCTTTTTGTGACCTAGCATCAGGAGCCCCACTCTGTCATTTTCACGACCTCCTCCCATGTTCACACACATCAGGCATCTTCACTAACTGCGAAGGGTGGGGGGTGTGCCTGGCTGTCTCAGTTGGTGGAGCGTGTGACTCTTGGTCTCAGGGTTGTGAGTTTGGCCCCAACATTTGGGGTAGAGTTTACTTTAAAAAAAAAAGAAACCAAAACAACACACCGCAAAGGGTTGTGACAACAGGGGACCTCCTTGGAAGCTGGCTGGCATAGAGCGAGAGCATCCTTTTCCCTTGTTCTGGGGGTGAGGAAACCGAGGCTGGCATAGGCAGGGACTTGGCCATGACCACCGAGCAAGTTTGGGTGAGGGCCTGGGCTGGAAGCCAAGTCTACATAGGCCAGTGTCCCCTGGAAGGCCCAGAGGGAGGAGGAGAAGCCCTCAGGAGGCAGATGCCAGGCACCCAGCACCCAGCTGAAGGGCTGGCCAGCCTCCCTGAGAGTGGGCTGGAGGGTGGAGCCCCCCTCCTCAACCTCCCCCGGAGTGGAGCAGTAAACCAGGGCCGCTCCTTCTGGACCTGGGCGGGCTCTCCCCACCTTCCTACCGCCCAGCTCCATTCAAGCAGGTGTACGAGAGGCAGGCCTTGCTTATTCATCTCCCAACACAGATTCGTTTATTCAGCCAACACGGGTTCACCGAAACCCTCCTATGTGCCTGGCATCTCTACGACCCGTGTTGGACATACAGGGACTTATGTGTTCCCTTGACCTCGTGTGTGAAGCTTATGGGCTAGTGTGGGAGACAGATGTGAAGCAAATAAAGACATAAAGGGAGATATTCATACAAATGGGGAAATGTGCCTTGGGGGAGATTAACAGGGACACTTAGTTTAAATGAGGTAGTCAGGGAAGAGTCTCTGAGGCAGTGACATTTAGGTCTAGAGCAAGGGGGTCAGGCAGGCAGAGTTCAGGGAGAGGGCGTTCCGGGCACAGGGACCAGAGAGTGCACCGTCTGTAAGGAGGGGAGACTGTAGGCACGATGAGGATTCAGCAAGAAACATGGCGGTGACCTGAGTGCCACCAGTGAGGAGAAGGGAGGGGGGTGCTGCTGGGGACAGAGATGGCAGGACAGGACAGATGGGGTGGCGGTCCAGACTTTTCTCGTGATGGCAACTGCAAGGCCAGACTAATATCAGTCTGACTGCTGTGTGACAGATGAGCCAGTGTGGCTCTGGAAAGGCAAAACATGGGGGAGGGCACGAAGCCTGGACTGTCACCAAGGTGGTCCTGAGCACGACCTGTGGCCCCAAAGGATGTACAGGCCGAGCCGGGGGAGGCTGCTGCTAGGGAGCTCGGACGGGGTACAGAGGCCAGAGCCAAGGAGAGGAGTCTGTCGTGAGGACTTGGGGCCCTGAGAGCTGACCAGAGCTCTGGGAGGGAGAAGACCCCCCGGGATGTCAGAAGACCCCCCAGGTTTCTGAGTCTCCCCCACGGGGCACCCCAAAACACTTCCCTGTGGCCTCAGGCGTGGGAGCAGTCCGAACTAAGTGAGTCCTGCCCCTTACCCGCAGTCGGGCCGCAGGAAGGCCCCGCTCCCTCTCGAAGGCCTCAGTGCCCTTCACCGCCAAACTGCAGTGAAAATCCCCACATCGCAGGAGACTGTCCGGACCAAAAGGGATCGTGGATAAGAAAGCGTCTTATTGATTGAGAAGTGTCCCTCTCAACCCCCAGTGAGGATTTGGGGTTCACTGTTAGCAAGGAACCCACTAAGCCCTCTGTTGTGGTGCCCCCGGCCAGCTGAGTACGGACAGGGAGGGTTTCTGCTAGGGGGTCGTGGGGTTAAGCGGGAGCTAAGAGGATCAGAGCGTCCTCGTGAGTGGCTCAGAGTGATCAGAAGCGCGCCCCCGGCCCAGGAGTCTGGGTAGGAAGGAAGGTGACAGTGGCAGAGGCTGAGGAAGGGAGAAGGAGGCAAGGCACCAGTGGGGGAAGGACTCAGAGGAGCTGGGGAGACCCACCAGCTGCACCCCCCCCTTTGTGCACATCCACACACACACAGTGTCCATAGCACATGTGCGTGCACCCTTGAGCACGTGCATACACGCACGCTCACGCACACACATGAGCACACACGAGCACACAGCAAGTGCACAAGGACACACTTGAGCACCCATGCGCACCTAGGCATGCTCAGGCCCCTCCCCCCCAGCCTGGCCACGCCCGCCCACGCTCTCCCACACTCAGTCGCTCCTGCACAGTCTGAGACCCCAAGGCCCATAGGTCTCTAGGCCATAACTGCACCTCAGGGGCTCCTTCCGTCCCACATCAGTCACACATGCAGCCGTGTGACGTGCCGCGTCACATAGCTAGAAAGAGCCTGAGGCAGGATTTGGACTCATTTTAGTGTGTGTGCCTGTGTAAGGGGGCAGGGAGACCAAGGAGTGGAAGGTGAATCCAGGAGCCCCTAGAGGGCCACACCCCCAGGGAGAGGGAGGATGGGTGAGGGACGCATAGCCACAGGGAACTGTCCATGAGCCTCCCAGGTGCCCCTGTCCACATCCTGCCTTCTGGTATCCCTTCTGGTTTTCCTTTTAGCTCCCTGGACCCATCTCCTGGGGCCCAGGCAGGGCACTTCCGGCCAGGGGCCTGGTGTGCCTGGAGAATAATCCAGAAGGCTCCCACTGGCCTGACCGTGCCCGGTGTCCACAGGCAGGCCAGAGGGAGGTGGGAAGGGGCTGGCATCCGTGGAGGGGCAGCTGCTGGGTGCCCAGGGAGATGCCAGTCTCCTTCATCTCATCACACGTCTAAGTGAAATGTTGAGGGGTTTGCAGGGTTCATGGGGCCAGGGTGGGAGAGGGCCAGCCTTGACCTCAAGCGCCTCTCTCCACAAAGCCACGGGCCTGGCTGGGAAGGCATAGAGCCTGGAGTGGCCCTGGTGCCACTGTCGACAGTGGGCCCAACTCAGCCACCGTCTCAGGCTGACTATGCGAGGCCTGAGGCCATGAGAAGGTGACCCAGGCAGGAGCAGCCTGGGGTGAGAGGCTTTGGGCCAGCTGTCCCGTGCAGGCCGTGCAGGCCGCAGGTCCTTAAGCCCAGGTGATGCCGAGCCTTAGCTGGGGGGTGGGGTTGGTTCTTAGCTCTCCCCCTGGAGGCAGCCGCAGCGCTGGCTGGGAAGGGATGGCAGGGCGGCGTGCTCTGAAAGTGCCCGGAGCTGCCCCTGCACTGTAGCCACAGATTTCTGCGGAGGTGAGCATCAGCCCGGGACGTGGGGGCAGGTAAGTCACGGCTGGGAGGCCCAAGCTGCAGCCTGGCCCTAGGCTGGCCCTCTCCCCCCACCACCTTCAAGGCTTCCTCACCCACCCTGCGTAAACCAAGCCCAGAGCTGGGCGAGGACGTTAGGGAGAAGTCGCGGCCCTCCGCCCTCCCCCTCCCTGTGGAGCCTCTGGGTTTACTGACACCGGGGCTGGAGGTGAAGAGTTGGGCTCTGAAAGACCCTTCCGTGGGCCCAAGAACCAGGTCCCCCACGCCCGACACGGGAGCTTGGGCAAAGTCACAGCTCTGTGCCTCCATTTCTTCAGCTAACATGGAGAAAACGGGCACACCTGTGCGTGGGCCTGGTGAGGGTTCGGTGGGTTCGCTAAGGTGCTTAGAACAGGGCCTGAGAAGTGAGCTGCTCTCACCTGAGGCCCCGGGGCAGCACGCAGAGGCCTGGAGCTGGCTTGGCCTGCGCCCCAGGGTTTATGCCTCGGGTGCCCGTCTGCGCCCCTGGCGAGGGGTCAAGGTGGCCCTTCCCCGGAGGCTGCTGTGAATCAGATCTGCGCTTGGTCAGCAGGCTCCAAGTGGGGCCAGGGCAGGGCCCGCTGGGGAGCCGTGGGGGGTGGGGGGCACTGGGGGAGGTGCCCCCAGTCGTAGCTCCTGTGAGGACAGAGCTCAAAACCTGCCTCCCAGCCCCTCTCTGTGACCCCCTTGAGGCGTTTCCTCCTCTGGAAGGCCCTCAGGGATGGCTACTATTGGTATCTTGGTTTAAAGAGGAGGTGCTCAGGGGCACCTGGGTGGCTCAGTCTGTTAAGCGTCTGACTCTTGGTTTCAGCTCAGCTCAGGATCTCACGGTTTCGTGAGTTTGAGCCCTGTGTCGGGCTCTGCACTGGCAGCACAGAGCCTGTGTGGGATCCTCTTTCTCCCTCTCTGCCCCTTCCACACTCCTGCTGTCTCTGTCTCTCCCAAAATAAATAAACAAAAACTAAACAAAAACAAAAAGAAAAGAAGGGGTGCTCAGACTCAGAGAGCACCTGACTTGCCCAAGGGCACACAGCTGCTGAAAGGCAGGCTGGATTTGAACGAGCCTCTCAGCAACCCGAACCCCAGCCTGGGGGTTCAGTGTTTCTTAGAAGCGCGCCAGTCCCCACGCCCAGGGACAGGAGCTGGTGAGGCCTGGACAAGAGCAGGCGCTCACCAAGTGTGAATGCCCTCCGTCTTCACTGCCTCTCGCCCCACAGGGGCCCACAGGGCGGAAGCCCACCAGGGCTGGGGTGGGGGGTGGGAGCTGGGGGGACCCCAGCCCCAGGTGAGCCCCCAGGTGAGTGCCAAGCCCTGCCTGGGAGAGGCTCAGGAGACAGGCTGGGGCCCTGGGTGTATCTCTTAGCAACGTGGCCCCAGGGCCCCAGGCCCGTCTGCCTTAGGTGCCCCCGGGAGCCCTGCTCAACCACCACCCCCAGGAGGGGCTGTCTGGCTGGCAAGCCCTGCTGAGGTAGGGGGTGGGGTGGAGGGGCTGGGGCAAAAGCTCTGGCTGAGCCCCCAGGAGGGCAAAGCTGCCGTGGGGTGGCCTTGGCGGAGGCTGGCTCCCCTGCTGCCCGGCTCTTTCTTTGTGTGTCTGTCTCCCATCTCTGTCTCCCTCCAGTTTTCCTGATCTTTCCTGCATCACTCTCTCTGCCTTTTGGGAGCTGTCTCCCTTCTCCCTCTATCTCTATTCTCCTGCCTTCAGAGGGCCCTGCCCTTCCACCTCCCTCCCTGCCTCTCCCTCCCTGCCTCTCCCTCCCTGCCTCTCCCTCCCTCCCTCTACCCTTCCCTCCTCTTCTTCCCTCTCAGGTTGTCTCTCTCTCTCCCTCTCTCTCCTGCCCAGTCTCCCCACCTCCCTCCCCTCTTCTCAGTTCTAAGGATTCCCCATCTCTCTTTCTATCCCATGCACTTTTTTCTGGGTCTTATCCCATGTCTCTGTCTCTTTCAAATGTCTCTCTCACATGTCTGTGTCTTCCATGCCCCTACCTTTTGGCCCCCCTCATATTTTTTGTCTCTCTGTCTCTCTTTGTGCACCCCAGCACTCTCTCCGGCCCCTTCTCCTCAAGGTCTCCCCTCCATCAATGCTTCTTCCCCTGCCGTGTCTCTGAACAAGGAGTGTCAGATGTGGGCAGTGGTGCTGGCTCCCCAGCCTTGGTTGGGGGTATGTGTCACACCCTGGGATGTTCAGCGGGACGTGAAGGGAGGTCCATCGGAGCAGGGAAGCCAGCTTTCACCTCATGACTGGATTTGGCCTCTCCTCCTCTCCAGCCTCCGCTTTCCCTTCTGTTAAATGGGTCTAAGGGCCCTGGTGGGAACGTCGAGGTGCTCTCTGGGCTGCTGTTGGTCCCAGACATGATGGAAATGGGCAGAATATCAAGCCAAGATGGTGTGGGGGCATCTTGTGGAGAAAGGACTGCGTGGGTATCCGCTCTCTGCCCTTGCGCTCCAACTGACAGGCCTCTGGCTGGCATTGCCAATTCTCTCCTGACCGGTCTTGCCCCACGGGAGTCAGGGAGGCCTTGGCGCCCCTGGGCAGCTTTGGCTGCATCGTGGTGCCCTCTGGTGGCACCAGGTAGGCACTGCCGCCGCACTTCACTGCCTGCTGGTCCTGGGCATGGACTCCATCCAGGTCCTTGCTGAGGGACACTGAGTACTAGGAGTACCAATAGGAGCTAAACTCTGCTGAGCCCTGGGATGGGCTTGGCCCTCTTCTAGCTGCTTCTGTGCACTATCTCACTTTATCCCCAGCCTACCCTACCCTGCTAGGATCTCCACCTTACAGATGGGAAAGTTGACACCAGGGTTTCAAACCCAGGCAGTCCACACTTGGAATTCTGCCTCTAGAGTATCTGCACCGATGCCTATGGCTCCACCATCAATGAGGACCCATTCTTTGGGGCTACCTATTTGTCCAAAAAATATCTATTGATACCTACTGTGGACAGTGCCCGGTGGGAAGCCTCAGACCCAGAGAAGCCCATAGAATCCACCTAGTCTGACTACCACTTTATAGATGGGGAAACTGAGGCCCAGCGAGGGAGAATGACTGTCCCAAGGTCACACGTGTGAGTATGCGAGTTTGTGGGAGAGCTGACCGTCCGTGCTCAGCTCAGCGCTTGGCCGCCATGTGGGCTGAGGCAGAGTTGGGACGGGGATGGAAGACAGTGCCGCCTTTTGGGACAAGCGTGGCCACGCTGGGTGAGGCTGGAGGCCCTGCAGAGAAAGTGGCAGATCCTGGAATCTGGTACATGTGTGATTGTGGAATTCCAGGAAGCGACAGCTGGAGCCGATGCACGGGGATGGGGTGGGAGCCTGGAAGGAAAGAGGTGTCTGAGTATCGACACGGGCATGGCAGGGGCAGGTGGGTGTGCCCGCACCTGCGTGTCATGTGTCAGGGTGTCCTGAGGGTCAGGCATCAATGCCAGCCAAGGAGCTGGCCTTAGCACGGCAGCAGCTGTAGCGGGAGCTACGTGCCTCCAGCCATCTTGTTTCCCTCCCAGAGGCTTTCCTGAGCTTCTGCTCGGTGCCAGGTGTGGCCTGGGGAGTTTGCAGTCCAGCCTGAGGAGCACAAAAGAAACTGCCTTAGAAAGGGGCCTCGGACATCTAATGTGAGGTCAGCAGAGTGAGGGAAATTCCAGAGCTAACAGGGCGGTAGTCACACGGGGTACACGTAGGGAGCAGTGCGTTGAGACGTTCACTTCGAAAAAGCAAACCCTTGGGGCACCTGGGTGGCTCAGTCGGTTAAGCATCCAACTCTTGATTTTGGCTTAGCTCACGATCTCACGGTTCGTGAGTTGGAGCCCTGCATCGGGCTCTGCGCTGAGAGCACGGAGCCTGCTTGGGGTTCTCTCTCTCCCTCTCTGTCTGCCCCTCCACTTGTGCTCTGTCTCTCTCTCTCTCTCTCTCAAAATAAATTAATAAACAAACAAACAAAAAACAACTAAAAAAAAAGAAAGAAAAAGTGAAGAAGTGCAAGCTTCCGAAGAAGGAGAAACAAAGAGTAGACCCCTGCCCTGGATGGGAGGGAAGCCTGGAAAGGTCTGAATGGAGAGAGAAGCTGGTGGAGAATTCTATGGGGGAGTGAATGCTGGAGCCCCGCTCTTGGGAGGGGGTCTGGATAGTGGGTGAAGCCTCAAAGATTTTGGGAGGCTCAGGGATCCCAGGGCATCGTGTTTCTGGAAGAACCTCCCTCTCCCCGCTGCCCTCCAGAAGTCAGAGGGACAGGAAGCCCACTGAGGGCATGGACCTGGGACACTGACTAAATCCACAGACGTACAGGCCCCCGTCTCCTCATCTGCTAGGGGTGGAACAGAGCCCCCGTGTCTACACGTTCACGGGCTCCCCAGGTGACCCTTGACTTTATCAGGCCACAGAGCCGTACCGGGACATCATAGCCTGACGTTCTTTCCAACCCTTGGCTTCTGGGATTCCAGACCCCGGGATTCTCTGGGTTGGAAAAATCCTTCCAGCTGTGGCTCAGCCCTCATTTCACCTGGAGAAGCTGAGTCCCAGAGACGGGGAGTCACAGCCAGCTCCAAGCCAGAGCTGTAACCTAACCGCATCTGGCCTGCCAGGCCAGGTTCCCGGCCCCGAGAGGCTGACTTGGTCACGCGGCAGGAATTCGCAGCCGTCAGGGGCCTGGGGGAGAGGTGGGTGGGGTCCGCGGGTGGGTGTGCAGAGCCTTGCAGCTGTGGGTGGGTCCCACCCAGGCTGCGGGTGCCCCAGGTCTCCAGGGTTGGTTGGAGGCCATCTCGGGCTGTCAGCTGCTCAGGGCTTATGCCCATCTGCTGCCCCCGTAGCCCAGAATGGAGTCCCTGGCGGTGGGGGGTGGGGGGGGGCATTCCTGGCCACCGGGGGAGGAGGCAGAACCCTGGCTCCAGCCCTAGTGATGGGAGCCTCTGCTGAGCTGTCACATGGAAGCACCACCCTTGAACCCCAGCCCACAGGGAGGGGTTCATGAGGATGTCAGTGGCACAGGCTGAGCCATCAAGGTTACCGGTCACGGGAGAACAGAGTGAGGGTGACTCCTGGCCCTGGCCTCACCTCTGCTCTGGTCATCTCCCTCCCCTATTGTCTCCTCCTCCTCTTTCGTACCCGCCCAATACCTTCCCCTGCCCTGGCCCCTCCCCTTCTGACCCCTTTAGAGCAGACCTGGTCTGAGCCCCAGCTCCCACCCCCTCACGCCCTCCCCCTGCCCCCACAGCTCCTGAGCTCTGTGAGCTTGGACAAGTTGGTAAACCTCTCTGAAGTCTCCGTTTATTTATCTGCAAAGGTGGATCGATCCTATCCCATGACAGGATTGTGAGGGTCTTTAAACCGTCTGATGTTGGTTGAGCACTTACTCTGTGCCAGGCACTGTGCTCGTGTTTTATGTCAGTTATCTTATTGACCTGCCAGGGACAGCTACCATCATCAACCCCGTATCATAGACAGGATACTGAGGCTCGAGGAGAGGGTACAGGCTTTTTCCAGGTTGTCCAGCTGTAAGGTTAGAGCCGAACTCTGGGGCTGTAAGACCTGTGTCCTTTGCCAGGCAGTAGGGACGTGGAGCAGGGCCATGGGCAGGGCTGTGAGCTCACCAGGTAGGGAGGTGGGGGAGTCTGGGACCTGGGTCCCATGCACGTACAGGAGTTAAGTTCCTGGGTTGGGGAGTCAGGCCTCAGTTTCCTCATCTGTAGAATGGGGAAAGGGGTAACCATCCCTGGGAGTGGTGCTGACGAGGGACAGACTAGGTAAAAGGGACAGCCTGAGACTGAATCCAGCCTCCCACGCACTCCGCTGCCCAAAGCAAGAAGGACTCTCGGGTTGAGGCGGAGGATGGCTCCGCCTTATGGAGACCATTACACAGCAAATACTGGTGAATTTAACCCCAAACTGGTGAAGTTTTCCTTGCAACCACTATTGCAAACCCTGAGATCTGTGCTCAAAGGATGAAAATGGCTGCACACATCATTTGAAGTCTCTACCCAAGCCCTGAACTTAGTCTCCTGAGTAATGCCCAGGAACCCCACGTACAGGGTAAGCAACCGCCGCTCGGAGTGGGGCCCGGGCTTGCCCCGGATCCCACAGCCCAGGGCGGCAGAGGGCCTGACCCTCCTCGCCCCACACGGCTTTCCCTCCCCAGGGGGCCCGGAAGGCTGGCGAAGCTGGCTTCCCTCACCTCAGCGGATGCCCCCACTAGAACTGTGAAGTGCACCCACCCAGGTTACCGTCATGTGGTTCTGTAGATTCACATTCTGTGGGTTCTAAGTCACCTTAATTGACCCTGCAGGGAATCCTTCAGACTCCTGGGTTTTTACAGCTTCTTGGAGTTTTATTTTGGCTTTTGAAAAATAGTGCATTTATGCCAAACATGCAGGGTTATAAATCCATGCCGTTCTAATTAAGTGCAAAAAGGCCAGCGTGCTGAGTGGCCAGGGCCACAGAGCTCCCCCATGTGGCCAGGTCCTGGACCTGGACGTCCCCCAACAACCCCAACTTATGGATGAGGTTCAGAGAGGGCTGTGGTGGCAATAGCAGCTGCTTTTTTTTTTTTGGCCACTTACTGTGCATTGAGCTCTGTGCTAAGCACCGCGCGGACATTAAGTAGAATCGCCCAACGTCCAGCCACTAATGATCGCCTGATCCAAAGGGCAGCTTGGCCAGGAATGAGAAGTTCCAGGCAGAGCCCATGAGCCTGCTCTGGTTGTGGCGAGTTTGAGGTTCTTGTGGGATATTCGACAGGGAGATCTTGGCTCCGAGGCTCGTAGGCTGTTCCACCCTGAGCAACTCAGTTAACCTCTCTGTGCCCGAGCACGCCATCTGCAAAACAGGGAGGACAATAATAGTACCTACCTAATGGGGTTGTGTTGGGGATTAAATGGGTTCATGTGAGTGGGGTTGTGGGCAGAGGCCAACACTGGATGGAGGAAATAACAGCAGGTGAGGACAATGTCCTGGCGGGGGGATGGATGAGAGAATGCAGAGGACCGAGGGGGTTGTTGGTGATGAAGGACCCCAGAACCGAGAGGCGCGGTGGCAGGTTGGCATCAGGGGAACCGGGAGCAGCCAGGATGAAGGCGGGACTCTGGCCGGGGGGTGGGGAGAGTCTGAGTTTTAGCACCAGTGGGGACAGCTGATGGGGCGTGAGCCTGAGCAAAGGAGAATTCAGATCTGGAGCTCTTGGGACCACTTACCCAGCCTGTAGGCACATCCCTGCCTCCTCCCTGGCCCCAAGTCCCTTCCACATCCCTGGGGCTGCTGGTGGAGGGAAGGGGCTGTATGGCTCGAATCCTGCCTCTGGCGGTCCATGAAGTACGCTGGGGAGGCCAAGAGCACGGGGGGAGCACTGGGGCTGGCCTCTCACTGCCCCCATAGGGGCAAAGCTTCTCAGAGAGGTGACACTTAGGTCCTCAAGGTGTCCTGAAGCACAAGTACAGACACTGGCTGGGCTCCAGCCTAGCCTCCTGCCATGGGTCCTGGAGCCACTGGGTCTGGCTGCCCCCTATTGCCCAGCCCACCTCACACACACCAGGGCCACCTCAGCTGGAATGACTGTGCCTCGCCCACCACCCAGCTCTGCCTCAGGGCCTTTGCACATGTGGGTTCACCCAGCTCTGCCTCAGGGCCTTTGCACATGTGGGTTCTCTTGCCTGGGTCACCCACCCCTCCTTCCTTCTCGTCTGCCTCTTCCTTCAAGACTCAGCATAGGAGTTCTATCTCTTCAGAACATCTTTGACACTCTGGCTGGTTAAGGGCCCTGCTGGGCAAGACCAGCCCCTGCCCTGAATGAATCACTGTGGACCCCACGGTCAGGTCCACAGGGCCAGGCCTGCTGCTAAGTCACCTGTGCCCCAACTGTGCAAGTAGGAAATGGTGTTGGGTAAACCGGGGAGGGAGGCAGCCAGAAGCTCCTAGGAGACATAGCATGGTGGGGGGAGCTGGGTTCTGGGGCTAGAGTGTCAGAACTAAGAGCTGTGTGTCCTCTGGCAAGTTCTTGGTGTCTCTCATGCCTTCTTCACCTGTAAGTCAGAGGATAGTCCTTCCTCATAGGTGTGTAAAATGCACGGTTCTTCTTCTGAATTGTTATTATGACTTGGTGCTTCCCAGAGAAGGGCAGGGTCTCTGTGGTAGAAGGAGCCCTAGAAGGTGCCAGGAACGGAGTTTGTCGCTGCTCTGAGGGCCTGAGGGCTGCTCACCCCCGCCCCCCCGCCCCCGGGTTGATTCCAGCACTTTCTCCAAAACTCGGCCAGCAGCCTGCACTGGGGAGAATAACCTGCTTGCTCCAAGCTGTGTGACCTAGGCAAATCACTGAACCACTCTGAGTTACTCTTCTCATCTGTAAAATACCTAACAATAACACTAAGAGCTCCTTCAATTAATTTATTCATGTGCTTATTCAGCAAACATTTACCGAAGCCAGGTAGTGTTGCCAGCAGATGAAAAGTGTGGATAAGGGCCTTGCCTGGGGTGAACACTGGTATCTGTGCCCCATCGCCCTAAGATCCAGCGGGGGCTGGGAGGTCCCCTCTCCGGGCAGAGCCCCACCTGGAAGCCTCATAGCCTTGGCTCCCTGCGGGGTGAAGCTCGGGCGCCCTCTGGTGGCAACAGAGCTCCACACACCGCCCCTCACCGGGGACCAGAATCCCCCGCGCTGGAGGGGTCAGTGTGGAGGGAGCCCTGGGGACCACCCCACCTCGACTGCGTGCAGAACAGGCACCCGAGGCCCTGAAAGCGCTGCAACTTGTCCCAGGCCACACTGCCAGCTGAGGGTGGCCCTGGCCTCCAGCCTCACCTTGGGTGGGGTCTGGGAGACGGGAGGTGGAGGATGGGTCCTGCCCCTCCCTCCGAGACCACCCTCCCAGAGGCTGCCTCTTCCTGGCAGGACCCTCCCGGGCAGTCTGGGCCCAGCATGCCCGCTAGCTCGTGGGCAGGCCCTGGAAACTAACGGCTGGTGCAAGTGGGCGTTTGGCGGCACTGCCGGGCCCAGGCACTCGCCAGCTGGCAGCCTGTAACTCCGCCCCCCTCCCCCATTTAGGCCGCTGGCTATACCCGAGTGTCTTAAGCCCAGGTGCTGTGGACACTCTTGGAACCTCAGAAAACAGGTCCTGAGCTTTCTTCTTAGGCTCAGACTGAGTTGGCCTATGCTAGGGGGGTGTGGATAAAACTCCCAAGTAAAGATGGCCCAACCTAGGGACTCCCTTCTGACTCTTAGCCCATCTGGGCCACAGATGGTAAAGAGAGTGCTGTGTGTGTGTGTGCGCTTCTCCACGTGACCATGTCCACCTATAGGGATTCATATTTCATTCATTCATTCATTCATTCATTCATTCGACATAACTCGAATCTGTACCAGGTCCTAAATCCTGTTCACAGACAGAGATGCTCACAGGTCGAGACAGGCCAGAGAACAGACAGATGTGGAGAGGTGCAGGGTGCTACTGGGGATGTTGGAGCCCAGAAGAAGGTCCAGCTGCAGGGCCAAGAAGGCTTGAGGCGTCCAAGGAGAGTGTTGAGAGGCAGGTGGGAGTTAGGACAAGCAGTGCCCTGTGGTGGGGCCACAGTGACCCGGGCTCCATGCTGCGGCCCCGCCCCGTACCTCATTAGTCTTCGTGATGAAGGCCAAGAACAACTTGTTTCCCAGGCGAGGAAAGAGCTCAGAGAGGTGGCTTGAATTGTCCAGGATCACAGTCCCCAAATGACCTGCCCAGGATTCAGACCCGCATCTAGCTGATCCAGAACCCGTGTTTTAAATTGCTCTGCCCCTCAGGCCTCAGTGAGGGGAGCAGGCAGGTCCTGATGGCCTCAAAGGCCAGGTTATGAGGTCAGTGGGAGCAGGTCCCCTGCTCAGGGGACCTGCTCAGATTAGGGTTCTGGGGAGATCTTCTTGACAGATGATGGGGTTTTTATGTGTGCACGTACGTGTGTGTGTGTGTGTGTGCACTGTGGGGGTGGGGAGGGGGGGGAAAGCAGGGAAATGGATAACAAGGAGTTGGCAGCATTCTAGAGGGGTGATGGTGGCCTGGATCGGGTGGGATGGGGGTATTCCCTGAGGTGGGACAGAGGAGCAGACAAGGGGCAGGGTGAGCTCAGCCTCGGAGCCAATCTGTGGGTGTCCCGTGCCCTTCTCTGAGCTGACGAAGACACGTGCATGCATGCTCACCCTCCCCCAGGGTGCCCAAGCCAGCGCCTGGCCCGGCACTGATGGAGCACGGTCAGAAGGGGTCTCGTGGCTGCATTGCCTCAGCCTCAGCCCTACCCTGGTCACCCCAGCCTTGATCACCTCCAGGCCTGGGCTCCCTGTGTCGCTGTGGGCTGTGGGGACAGGGGGATTCTAGACACCGTCCTACCAGAGACTTGGCTCTGGCCAAGCTCCCGGAGGGGGCAAGGGCACCCGGCACCAGTGTGGTGGTCTGAACCTCCTGGATAGATGCCCACCTCCCTCTAGACCTCCTGCCACCGGCTCTCTCCTTCCAGTATCTGGCTTGGGCATTTCCTGCAGCCCAAATCTGAGTCCCTCCGGCCAGGTCACAAGTTGCTGGTCCTCAATTTCTGCCCCTGTGAGACCCCTGCCAGCTTTCCAGAAAACTGAGCTCCCTCCACGCCCAGCCGGCAACACCCCACTTTCTGCTCTGCAGAGAAGATCCCGTCTGAGGCTGCCCCCCGCCCCACTCTGAGCCTCAATTTCCTCATCTGTCCAATGGGGTTAGATAGCTTGGACCTGCGGAGTCGTGGTAGGGAAGGTCCCCACAATGAGGAAAGGGCACATTCCTCTGGGGGGGGGTGCTCTTGTCTTATAAGGGCCCCTCCCTGCAGTGTGGGGGGCCGCTCCTCAGGAGGCTCTGAAGGGCCCTCTTCTGGGGCCCTTCCCTGGCAAGCTGCCAGCAGCTCTTCCAGGCTAATTAAATTATTTTGGAGAGGCTGTGGAGGGTGGATTACCGAGCAACTGGCTGTGGGCTGTGACGGGTGCCAGCCCCCCCCAACCTGCCAGGTGCCCTGCAGCTCTGGAAATGCCAATGAGCCCGGGGCCTCTCTCTCAGCGCTGGGCCACGAGCGCCAGGCTGCGGGCTGCCTTGGACTGGGCACCTGCTCGTGCCAGGCAGAGGCCTGCTGTCCCATCTCACATCCCGCAGCCCACCCCTCCTGGTCAGGAAGGGGTTCAAGCTGAGACTGTCCCCCACCCCCGGGGCCGTTCCAGCTCTCCGCTCTGGGGCGGCGGGGGGGAATGGCTGGGTGAGTTCCCCAACATTCCTGCGGATCCGAACCGGCAGTGGACGTGCTGGGCCCTTGCTTCCCTTCCTTGCCGCAGCCAGCCCCTCTCCGAGAAGGATGTGCGCCTGGGGGCCTTGTTCCCGTCGACAGGCCAGAAGCCAGGGCTGCCAGACCCACGAGAGGCCAGGTGGGCAGGGCTGGGATGCCCCCTGCCCCCGCTGCGACTGGCCTGTGGCTGATGGTGTGGCCGGGCCTCCGTGTGCCACACCCTAGGTCACACTCATGGGGCTCGATGGCCAGCCCTGGCGTGGAAGACTGGCTCCTGGCACTTCTCCGGGCCCCAGGTTCCCCCTCCGTAGAACAGGTGGTGAGGATACCCACCCTGGAAGCTTGTGGCAAGATTTTCCTACAGTAGCTGCCAGGCCGGGAGGAGGTGCCCATGAACAGCACCACCCAGCGGACTGGTCCCCGGTGTCCTACCCCTTCTGGCGTGCCTGCCTGCTTGGACCTTACCTGAGGCCTCTCTGTGGCCCCTGGCTGTGGGGTAAGGGAGCCCCGGGAGCCTTGCCCGGACTCTGGTGAGACTGGGGGCGGGGCAGGAGGAGGCCAAGGCCGTGTGCGCCATGTGAGGAGACCCTGGGCAGGCGGCTGCTGCAATGGAAGAACCCTTCCCCACCACGTCTGTAGCTCCCGGAAGGGGCAGCACGGCCATGACCAAGGGGAATGTCAGGGTGATGGGCTCCTCAGGACTTAGGAAGACACGGGTAACGTCCACACAGCGGCCACGCTGGCAGCACCCTCCTCCCGAACCCACCCCTAACTTCACAGGGGCAACCGCCCACGCCTGTCACATGGCCCCCAGGCTGCACATGGCTTTGCACTCACACAGGTACGACGCACCTGCACGCACACACCACACCCCCCACCAAGGGAGCGCTCGTGCAGTGCGGGGACCGGCACCTGAGCCTGCGCACTCCTGGAACGTCTGGCCCCAGGCTCTGCCTTTACCCTGGGTGGAGCGCCGGCACCTGGCAGACAGCTGGGTCCCCCACCTGCTCTTCCCCTCCCCCGGGACCCCCGAGTCCACCCCCGGCCAACACCGCCACTTACCCTCCCAGCCCAGCCCAGCCCTCACCCTGGTCACACAAGGCAGTATGGGTGGGACACGTGAGAGGTAACTTGTGATTCCAGGCACACTGGGTGGCCCCGGGGAAGGGGCCTCAAGAGCCAGCACGTTTCTCAGCTGTGTGACCTTTGGCAAGTGACCACCTCTCCGAGCCTTTCTCATCTGTCAGGAGTGAGCAATAGCCATATACCCACCTGGGGAAGGTGAAACAGGAGGCTGCAGGCAAAGCACAGAGTAGGCGCTTACTGAATGTGGGTGCACCTCTGCCTGTCTCCACGGTGAGGCGCTCAGGTCCAGAGGGGCGACAACGCCCCTTGGCCATCGGGACAAGGCACCTCAGGCACACAGCAGGTGCTCCGCTTGCATCCTTTCTTTTCCATTCTCTCTTGGGAGCAGACCTAGGACTCAAACCCAGGACATCTGACTCTGTCTAGTGCTCCCAGCCCTGCTTCGAGCTGCATGTAGGAAGCTCCGGCTGTATACGGGACGCAGTCCCTGGGATGGTGGGTGGACAGATGCCAGCCTCCACCTGACTTTGTCTCTTTAGCTTCCCCACCACCCCCTACGCACCCCTCACTCCACACCCCTACATACACGTGTACCTCCTCCGAACACCCCAGGGAGCAGTTCTCCGAACCTTTCAGAGACAGCCTCTCATTTGCCATGGGTTAATGTCCTATCTGACAGATGGGGCAACTGAGACTGAAGTTCAATGACTTACTCAGGGTCATTTAAACACACA
This sequence comes from Panthera leo, assembly GCF_018350215.1. Classification (NCBI taxonomy): domain Eukaryota; kingdom Metazoa; phylum Chordata; class Mammalia; order Carnivora; family Felidae; genus Panthera; species Panthera leo. The sequence goes on from NC_056686.1 coordinate 32,029,379, forward strand.
GACCCATGACTTCCCTTCAGCTAGACTCCCCCATTCATCACCCCCCACACCTTCCTCTCCGAGGACTGGGGCCACTGCATACAATTTGCTGCCATCCAGCCGTGTCCCCTTCCCAGGGCCGTGGCCCGGGCTGACACGTTCATGCCTCCCCCCTGCCGTCTCTGCCCACCCCACTGTGTCACACACATCTCCTTGCTTCTAGCTTCCGTGCCCCCTCCTTGCCCCAGAAGGGTCTTTGAACCTAAGCAAAGCCCTCAGTGGCTCCTACTGCCTTCAGGGTGAGGTCTAAGGTGACCTGGGTCAGCTTCCACCCTGTGATCACCGCGCTCCCGAGCCCGGACGCAGACCACACGTTCCTGCCTCTAGACCCGTGTTGCTAATATGGCAGCCATTAGCCACGCGTGGTGATTTAAATGTAGCTAAAATGAAATAACACTAAAAATTCCATTTCTCAGTCACACTGGCCACATTTCAAGGGTTCAGTAACCATGGGTGCCTACTGGCTTTTGTACTGGACAGTGCAAATTTAGAAATTTCCGTCCTCGAGGCAGATTGATGGTTCATGCCCTTCTTTCTGCCTGGATGCGGTTCCTTCCCCACCCAAAGGTCCAAATCCCTCCTCCCGGGCCTCCCGTCACTTCCACCGTGAGGCCCTCCTTCCCCTCCAGCCACAGATGTTTCCCTTCTCCCCACTCCCTCCTCTGCTAACCTCTGTCCTCCTGGGAGACCCAGAGGTGGATCTCCATCTGTTCATACATCTTGTCTTCCCCGTGGGACATGACCCTCGCAAGAACAGTGCCCACGGCGGGCTCACGTCAGCGCCCAGCACAGGGCTGCTCACTCCCACCGAGTGATTGACTGGCTGGATATCTACGGACCGACGTGACCCAAGACACTCTTCCAAACAATCTGCGCCACCCCCCTTACATGCCTCCAGCCATGGGAAGCTCACTCCCTTAGGAAGAATCCCCTTCATCCTTCGATGGCTCTACCTGTCCAGAAGTCTGGCTTAATGGTAGGGTAGAAACCACCTCTCGAGGCACGCGGGCTAGATCTTCTGTCTTTTCCCACAGCATCCATTCACTGAACCCACACCCCCCCACCCCCACTCTGTGCTCTGGGCTGGGGATGAAGATGTGGCTCCTGTCCACTCGCCTGGATTCCCATAGCTCTGTCCCATTTGTTGCTCCCCTCGCGTATCACGTTTGATTCTCTGAACCTTTTGATCTCTGAACCTTTGCGTTGTCTGTTCCCTGTGCCCCCAGTCCCTGGCCGGCTCCTTCTCAGCTGCCAGATATCCATACAAAGGCCTCCTTTTCAGCTGACACCAGTGGTCCTTCCCTATTCTGTCAGGTCCTCCTGTTTCCTCCTCACTCATTGCTACCTCATCCCCTGTACTCTTTAACTGGTAGATCTGATTTCCGTGTCCCCCTGGCATGCAGGGCCTTTGGGGGGCAGGGACTGTATCTTCCACCCTGGAGGCTCTTATGGGGCCTGGTACTCGGGAGACTCAGTGCACCACCCCTGTCCCATCACGGCAGCGCTGCGCCTGGCCTCTGGGTCTCATCCTGGGATGTGACTGGTCCTTTCCCAGGAGCCTCTGAGATGGAAGGAGGTAGGCAGGGCTGAGAAAACGGATCCACCAGAGCCCAGGCCCAACTCTTGGCTTTCCCCAGATTCTAGGCTCTTTCTTATAAACCTTTCTCATTCTCTCATAAAGAGAGACTCTCCCCTAGGGCCGCCTAGGTGGCTCAGTTGGTTAAGCATTCGACCCCCTTTTTAAAAAATGTATTTATATTAGAGAGAGAGAGAGAGAGAGAGAGAGAGAAAGCACAAATGGGGAGGGGGGGGGGACAGAGAGAGAGGGAGAGAAAGAGAATCCCAAGCAAGCTGTCCGCGCACAGCCTGATGCGAGGCTCGAACCCATGAACTGTGAGATCATGCCCTAAGCCGAAATCAAGAGTCAGACACTTAACTGATGGAGTCACCCAGATTCCCCAAGCATCCAACTCTTGATCTTGGCTGAGGTCATGATCCCACAGTTGGAGATGGAGCCCCACGTCAGACCCTGTGCTGATAGTGCAGAGCTTTCTTGGGATACTCTCCCTTTCTCCCTGCCCCTCCCCTGCGCGTGCTCTCTCTCTCTCTATTTCAATAGAAAAAAACGGTCTTAAAAAAAATCTTAAAAACAAAAAGATAGCCTCTCTCCTATCTGTAGCCCCACCGGGGTCTGCAGGCATGAGGAAATTTATGTATCACACGCATCTAATGTGTGCCAGGGAGCTCCTAACGCTTCCTAACAACCCCGCGAGGCAGGGTCGGAGCCCCCACTTTACTGATAAGGAGGCTGAGGTCCAGAGAAGCCAGCGTCCAAGGACACACAGCTGGGAAAGAGGAATCTGGACTGGATCTCAGCGATCTGCGACCCCAGATCCTGGGCGTGAGAATTGGAAGGGTTCTATGGAAGTTGGAGCCGGCTTGTTGTCTGGAGCCGGCCCCCAAGAGGCAGCTGCAGAGAGAAAGGCTTTGACTTCCTGGAGGAAGAGGCTACATCACCCTGAGCTGCCCCTGAGGCCTACTCCAAAGGTGGCGAGTCCCCCCCTGGGAGGATCCCAACACCATGCGAAGTAAACCACCACAGGGCCCTCTGGTTTACAAGGTGTTGCTTCTTGTCTTGACAGGCTCATTTGCTCCCCAGCAATGCCTGGAGGCAGGAATCGGTCTCAGGCTCATTTAGAAGAAACACACACTCAGGGAAGTCAGACGAAGCGTTTTGGACCCCGTGGGATACGCAGCTAAAGTAGCTACCACCGGGCTAAGGGCGATACGGACATCATTTCACCTCATGCTTACAACCACCCTGAGGAAGGTAGGTGCCATTATCATCTCCATTCTCCAGATGAGGGGGCAGACTCAGAGAGGTTAAGTAACTTGCCCAAAGTCACACAGCTAAGTAACATGACCCCACGAGAAATCTCCAGCCAACGGGCTCCTTCTCTGTGGGTGAAACAAACATGAACCTCCGTATGCTCAGGAGTACCGGTCCTCTTCCCAGAGCCCCTGAGGTGACATTCTCAGCCTGTGGGCCTTGAGCTGAAGAGGCTGCCTCCCCAGGGATATCCTCTGGCTGTTTTGAGGACAGAGAATGGGGAGGGCTCCCAGGCCAAGGGGCACGGTCTCTAGTTCACGGGCACAAAACATCACTCTTTAGAAAGCGCCCCTAAGGATGTTGACCTTCAACACGTTCCCGCTCCCTGGCTGGCCACCAGCTTCCCAACAGCCATCGTTGGGAGCTCTTTCAGAATCGGGGAGAGGCTTCTGGCACACACGGGCTCACTGCAGCTTGTTCAGAAGAGCAGTAGGTGGAAACAACACGAAGGCTGGGAACAAAGGAGACGCCCCTGGGCAGAAGGAGGGACTCTGAGCCAAGGGGACACGCTCAGAAAGTCTTCGCTGTACCACGGGAGACAGGAAGCCCGGGGGGCAAAAAGAAGTCACCCGAAGGCTGAAAGTCCTTGTGGTGAGACAGGCTCGTGCTCTTGTGTGCTTTCTCGTTGTGGTATTTTTCACGTGTTTGCCAAGTAGTAATGTCACCAAGGGGGGAAACATTCATACAGAGAGACCGTCATTTCGTACAACGAAAACTGCTTCTGGACGCAACGGAGGCCCAGGCGCACAGATCCGGGGAGGGCCCGGGGGTCCCCGCTGCCGGGTCCTGCTGGGCAAAGACGTCTCTTCCCCGACGCTGCCCTCCTCTGAGGAATGCTGGGAGCCTCGCTGAAACACTGAGTGCCAGTCTTGCCAGAAATCCTTTCCACGGTCCTTGCAGTCTTATCCCAGGCTCGCGGGTGAGGGGCGCGTCTTGGCGGTTCTCGCCACAGGTGACTCTACCTCGTCGTCTCCAAAGCACAGAATCCCTTTTCACGGCAGTACATTCCCCCTGCGGGATCTTCCTTGCAGGCTGGGGGAGGTGGGCCGCGGGCGTGGGATTTTAGCTGGCTGATGTCCATGTTCATGTGCAGACAATGCAGGTTATTTGATGGCCTGACCAGGGAATTTATAATGTGGGCATCCCAGGCCTGGGGGGCCCCTTCCAAGTCAGGCTGGGCCTCCAACATCTTCTACAGCCGGGGGAAGCCAGAAGTGCCAGAGACCCAGGCAGGAGCACAGAGCAAGCCAGGGAAGCCCCGGTCCATTGTCTGCCTCCCCAGGCCCTGCTCCTGGGTCTCCTGTGCCCCCAGATGCAGACTCCTCAGCCGGGATGTTGGCTCCAAGGGCCTGCAAGAAATCCTCAGGGAAAGCCTCGTATATCAAGAGGGCATCTCAGCCGGGTTCCTGTAGCCCCAAGCCCAGATGGGACCATGCTTCCAAGAAGCTGGAGCACCCTTTGGCACAGCAGCTCCTTGCCACATTTGTGTGGGCTAATCCTGGGGTTCCCTGTAGAGGGAAGCGTGGGGATGGGTCCCTGGAATAGAGCAGGTGGAGATGAGATGCAAAGAAGGGCAGAGGATGCCCTATTCCTATGCTTAGTTGACTCCTACTCCCATTTTAAAGAGGGGGAGACTGAGGCTTGGTATAAGACACTTGTCCAAGGTCATCCGGTCTGCAGCAGAGCCACGAGTATTAGCTAAGATATCGGGCTTCCCATGGAAGGGGTCAGGACCCCTGGAAGGGCCCCTCACTACCGACACCTCCCTATGAACTATTCTTCCGGACTCTTTTGGTCTCAGATGGGCCCATCATAGAGAAGGAATAATCAATCTGTCCTAAGCTAGTGTGTGCTCTAAAAAAGAGCATCGCGTCAGATAGACCTGATGTATATACTGTGTGATATCGGGCAACTCACTTAACCTCTCTGAGTCCTCCCTTTGCTGTAGCTGAGTACTAGTACCTACCTCGCAGGGTTAGTTGGTAGCAGAGGGGCTTTCTGTATGTAAAGGAGAGGGAAATCATATAATAAATTATTAAAAGTATTCCCTGTATTCTCCTAATGGGCCTAGGGAGCCCATTTTATTAGAGAGGGTAGGAAAGACCCGGGATCAGTAGGTACTAAGCAGCAAATCCCGGAAGTGAACCCAAGTGTTATTAGCTCCACAGTCCCTGAGAGCAGAGGCCTTCACAAAGGAGAGAGTGTGACCCTGGGGGCTGGCCTGGCCCATGCCCTGACCTCAAGCCTTCTAGAGCCTTCACTTGCTGAATCACAGTTGACCTTGCCTGTGGCAATAACGGGGCTTTGTGAGGCTGAGCACCGAAACTGCACTGGGAGGAGCTCACCTGATGTTGACCCGGGATCCCCACTTGGCTGTGATCAGTAGGTGTCCCCTGCCCGAGGGTGGAGGGCCGGACCAGTGTGCGCCTGATGCAGAGCCTGACATGGGGCAGGCGCTTGATAAATTTGTCGAGCAAGTGAAGAAAACCTGGCGAGTGGCTGAGTCCCCAGCCCCATCTCTGCTGCTTTTTCTGGCCCCTGTAGCCTCTCTCCTCCTGTGCTCAAGCCCTGGCCTCCGCTGAGTAGCTGCTCTAACCCGTGTGTGGAGAGGTAAAGGGCCCTGGGTCCATCTGCCAAGCTGGTCCTTAGGTCTGAAAGCATTCTCTGTTCCTTATGAAGGGCTTTGTCCGTTAACTGAGCATTTACTACATGCCAGGAGCCTTGCATTCTCTCATTTATGCCTCACAACACCTCCATGGGGGAAATGCTATGAGCATCTTCATTTTATAGAGGAGGAGTCTGAAGATCCGAGGCGAAAAGCTTTGCCCAAGGTCGCATAGGGAGGAGCAACCAGGATTCCAACTCCGATCTGTCCCCGTGGACTATGAAGCCTGTGCGTTTTTTATGACACCATACTGGGTCTCCTGTGCCAGAGTCGTGCCTCAACAATCAGGTCTGACAGGCAGCTACCTCCCCCAACCCCCCCTGTTCCAAGGTCATGTTCTAGCTTTGGTATCCTCCAAGACCCATCTCAGGGCAGGCCGGCTCCCTATAGGTCACCTGGCTTGATTTCTGCTGCGCCAGCGCCCCCTGCTGGTCAGGACCGCTTCTGCGTTGTCCCTGCCCCTAGCACCCAAACCCCACCCCCCAATCTGGCTCTCCAAGCCCTGTCACCTCCCTGCCATGCCTCCTCTGTAGGCCTCCTTCCTTCCACTGCCTGGGCCCAGGGCCCAGGGCCCACCGAGGGGGTGAGGGAGGCATAGATGGGAAGTCAGGTGGCCTCTGCGCCCAGGGCCTCTCCTTGGCTGCCTCCACTCACCGAACCCCCCAGCTCTTGGAAAGCGCGAGTTGGAATCAGATATTCCTGGGTCCTTTCTGCACTCTGCCACTAACTCCTCACTGTTCCTTGACTGTAAAAGAGGGGCAGTAGCTCCTCTTCTTGGGGTGTAGAGGCCCAACACCCAAGGGGTTAGCACAAAATAGGTGTCAGTACATGTTTGGGCAACGCACGGAAGGGCTGGGTCAGTGGCCTTGACTGAGGGGGCGGGACCCCTGCTCCTCCCCAGGCTGTCTACCTCGCCCTCAGTTCCTCTGCAAGGTAACCCTGTGGGGGCTGGCCCCGCCAAGTGCCCATCAGATGCCAACAATCTCCCCCATCTACACGTGGGGTGGCCCTGTTTGTCCCTCTGGGTCAAGCTCAAGCCCAGAGCTCGAGGTGTCCCGGGGGGGCAGCCTGAAGTGGGAAGAACTCAGGGAAGGGCGGATCTGGTTCCGATCTTGGTTCTGCCATATCCTCACCGTGGAACTTCGGGTAAACTGTTTTCTGGTCTGAGCCTCGGTTTCCTCTTCTGGATGATGAGAGCAGTGACCCCTGCTGTGTCAAGGGAGCGGCAGACAAGGGGCAGCGCACACGAGGTGTCTCATGCCTGCACCCACCCCACGGTCCAGGTTGGGTCTCACTACCCACCGTGCCTCGGGGGGTCTCTAGCTGCACTGAGCTGCAGTCTCTCAAAAGCATCTCAAGCGGGGAGCCTGGGTGGCTCAGCCGCCTGGGTGTCCGACTCTTGATTTCAGCTCAGGTCATGATCCCGGGGCCGTGGGACGGAGCCCTGCGTGCAGAGCGTGGAGCCTGCTTGGGATGCTCCGTCTCTCTCTCTTTCTCTCTCTCTCTGCCCCTCTCCCCTGCTTGTGTGCTTTCTCACTCTAAAATAAAAATTTAAAAAAAGGCAGCATCTCAAGATCAGCCTATTCCCTTGCCCTCACTGAGCCCCATCTCAGTGGCTGCCCCACTCCGCTCCCTGCACAAACCAGAATGCTGGATGGGGACTTCCTTGACCCCTCCCTCTTCCTCCACCCCCCCTCCCCAGCCTGTCCTTCCGGCCCTCCTGCCCTCCCGCAGCCCCCGCCTCCGCAGCTCTGCCCGTGGAGATTCTGTCCTCACACACCCCTTTCTTGACTCTCTTTCCTTGACTGTCCCTGGCACCCCATGCCACCACCGCCTGGACTGGTGCAGGAGCATCCTGGTAGGTCCCACATCCGCTGGCTCCCTTCCAGCCCTCCGCCACACTGCAGCCAGTGTCATTGACACATACAGTTTCCTTGCTGGAAACCCTGCAGTGGCTTCTCGGTGCTTTTAGGATGAAGATCAGATGTCTGAGCTAGAGACTACATTGTCTGGGCCTCCCTGGCCCCTCCCTGCTGGATCTCAGGCCGCTTTCTGCTCCCTCTGAGCTCCAGCCATCCTGGACCACCTCTGCTGGCCTCTGTGCATGCCATTCCCGCTTCTGGAACACTCTTCCCTGCCCCATCATCACCGCGTTGCTTCCCTCCCGCCATCCAGATCACGGCCCAGGCACAGCATCCCCAGAGAGGCCTGCCCTAGGCCCCAGGGAGGGTTAAATGCTCCTGCCTCAAGCTCCCACCAGCCTGGGACCTCTTCTTTGGGCCCTTGTCTTGGTTTATCACTGAACATAGCTCGGGGTGATCCTGTCGAGGGTTCTCTGCCCCAAGAGGCGACAAGCTCCTCGGGCGCAGGACCACGTCTCTGTCTGCTTGCCACAGTGTCCCCAGTCTTTAGCACAGGATCCAGAGTGAGGTAGTTGCTGGATAAATACGGTAATGGATCCTTTAACCTTCTGTGACCCTCGGTGTATGTCCTGGGTTTTGCACCTTATGATGTTCAGGCTGTCGGTGAGCTCACAGCGCGGTGGAAAGAAACTTAGTCCTAAGAATCAGGAGGCTCACGTTCTAGTCCTGGCTCTGCTGTGTGACACTGGGCAGACCGTTGCCCTCTCTGAGTCTGTTTCCTTACCATAACACCGACGGAGAAGGGACGAGTTACGAGAGGTCGGACCGGTCCCTTCCCACAGGGCTGGTCTAGGTAGGGCAGGACTGAGTTGGAGCAAAGTAGGAAAGACACTCCAGGTGGGAAGAACAGTATGGGCAAAGGCGGAGAGGAGCAGAGCCCGTGAATCGCAGGTGTGGCTGGACAGAGGGTGGGGGACAGGGCCCTGGGGAGACGGGAGAGGAAAGAAAAGAGCGGGAGCAGGAACTGATTCCAACTCCCAACGTCGTCTGGGGCCCCCACTGAGTAGGATCTTTGGTCCCTTCCTTGAGAACACTGGCCCAGCTTGAAGGCGCCTTGATTGCTGGGCCCCTAATTATCCACCCCACCCAGCGCCTCCTGCCTCTGGCATGGTGGGTTAATTTCCTGTTCCCTAGAGCTGTCCTGTTAACAGTCCTGCCTTCCTGTAACCGACAGCCCCTGCATCAGATAGCAGCGAGGACAAGTCCTCTGGGGGAATCCGAGGCTCCTGCCTGCCGCCCTCCAGTGCTTGGGAGATGGCGTCACCACTCAGGAACGCCGTGCCCGGACCCCCTCCCTGTTCCCAGCGGCCCTATCTCGTCTGGGATCTTGTACCTCCCCCTGCCACCCTTGGCCCCACACACTGTCCCCCAGAGCTGGCTCCTCAGGTGGTTTGGGTCTAAAGGGCTGTTGGCCTTGGTGACTTGAGTCCCCTCAGGCCAGGGCTAGGAGCCTGGCTCCTGAGTTGTGGTCGGGGTGGGTGCTGGGATCTCGGCTCGGGGAGGGGCTGAGAGGCGGGGGTGCACGTGCAGGAAGCAGCAGGCTGAGTTTGCAGAGCTAAGGTTGAGATGAGCTGGAACTTGCTGCCAGAAAGAACCAGGATCCCTGAAGCAGGGGAGACTGGGGAGTAGGGAATGAGGGTCTCATCTTGAACACTCAGCCTGCCCAGGGGGGCCCAGCTTCCATGAAAAGGGGAGAGACTAAGGCAGGTGAGACCAGCCAAGTAGAGAGTGCTCTCCCCCTTCTTTCCTACACCTTAGCCACATGGGCTACTTTTTGGTTTCTCCAGAATTCCAAATTCATTCCTGCCTCAGGGCCTTTGCTCATGCTGTTCTCTCTACCTGAAATCTTATTCACTCTGCTCTTTGCTTCTTTCAGATTCAGCTGATACATCCCCCCCCCCCTCACCCCAGTCATTGTCCAATGTGATACCCGGTTTTATGCTTTATAGCACGTCACTGTCTGAAATGATTTCCCCCACTTACTTAGCTCTTTCTTATTTGTCCCCCCCCCCCCCCCGCCGCAGATTACAAATTCTATGAGACACACTGTGTGTGTGTCTTGTCTGCAGGATCTTCCCAGGTTCTAGCCCACTGTCTGTCACATAGTCTGGGCTCAGTAAATATTGGGGCTCCATGTGCTGGCCTTCAAAGTCAAGGCAGTTTGACTTTTTTCAGCTATGTAGGGTGTTTCCTGTCTCTATGCCTTTGGATAAGCTATTCCTTCTGCCTCGAATGCCCTTCCCTCGGCTTTTACCTGAGAAAATGCCTTCAATGCCCAGCCCGTGTGGACAGGGGAGAAGGCGCACCTGAGCCCTCCCGTGGTGCAGGTGCGTTATGAAGACAAGCCTCTTGCCAAGTCTGTGTGTGGCTCCCCTCTCTCCCCCAGCGTCTGTCAAGGACTTTCTTACCTACTGCGCTAGGCTGACCCATTATTAGACAGTTGCCATGAGAAAGCTCTTTCTTCTTTTGTGAGTGGCCTTCTTTTGTGAGCCTGCCTCCTGACTCTGCCAATTCTGCAGAGTCACAGCCCCCTGAGGGGAGAGTGGGAGACGGGCGTGGGGATCAGAGACATGGCAACTGAGTACCCCGCACTTGCTGCAGGAAGTTGGTAACAGAGGTAGCTGGTCCAGTAGGTAATGGGCTCCCTACCAGCGGAGGTACGCTTTCTCGACTTCTCCTACTCAACCGCCAACTTCTCTCTAGGAAGAAGGAAAGCATCCCTCCTCCCTACGAGCCCTGGGTGGTCATAGGGCAGTTGGCCAGTGCTGAGACTGGTGCGCAGGTGACAGGTGCGGGTGCTCATAGGTAACATTGGGAGACTTTCCCTGAGTTGGATCCGGAAGGATGAGAGAACAATGAACCCACAAGAGCCGGGGGAGAGAAAGAGAAAGAGCAGAGACAGACAGAGAGAGAGAGAGAGAGAGAGAGAGAGAGGAGAATGCCACACGTGTTGCACTAAAAAATAGTTCAGTTCATCTGTATACATATAATTGAGGGGATATAATCACTTCAACAATAGTAATGGCAATAGTTCATATTTACTGGATATATACTAGACGCACAATGCTTTCTGTGGCTCATTTCATCCCCCCCAAGAGTCTCAGTTTTACAAGAGGGGGTGGCTGAGGCCCAGAGTGGGGAAAGAACACCCAGGGTCACAGGCCTGTTGGGGCCCCTGTCTGCCCAGCTCCTGCACAGGCCAGACCTTCCTTTGCGGCCATCAGGTGTGAGGCTGGAAGTCTGATGGCAGGCTCTGCTGTCTTTTTCATTGTGCACAAGCTTACACAAGGGCCTCATTTTTGTAGGACGCTTAACAGTGGTATTTGAGAGACCCCAGCGTCTGTCTGGGAAGGAACCTCGTGATCACCTGCCATACCCGCCCTGCCCTGAGTGGAGAGGGCAGAGCTGGGGGCAAGAGCCCAGCCTCCTGGCTGCCCACCACGCTGGTTCCATGCCCAGCCCAGGGCTGGCTTCTCACCCACTCTCTCATCAAAGCCTCGCCGCAGCCTTGTAGGAGACAGCGGTACCGTGTTCACAGACACGGAAACCGAGGCTCACACAGAGGTCCTTAGCTAGATGCTGGCCCAGTAAGACAGTGGGATGGAACCGAGGTCTCTTTGGCTCCAAAGCACCAGCCCTTAGATGTGCACAGCCCTCGACAGTTTACAAAGCCCTTCCTAATCCCCTAGCTTATTCATTCTTTCATTCAACAAATAGTGATTCGGCCCATAGTACCTTTCATGCATTTTCCTAGGTATTGGCAAAATGGAGCTGAGCAGGTAGATGAAGTCCTGACATCACAGAGCTTGTGGTCTACAGGAGGAGCAGACGTGATTGGCATCATTCACAAATAAATGTCTCATAACACATTGAGCTAAGTCCTATCCATGAACGAAAGGATGCTACGGAGCGGAACATCTCAGTGAGGCTGGGAGAATGGATGTTGTCCCCGTTTTCCAGATGATGGAATTGAGACCCACCCAGAGAATTTCAGGGACTTGCTCGAGGTCGCGCAGCCGGGCCAAGTCAGGAGGGAGAGCTGGGACTCCAGCCTGGGGAGGGTCACTTCTACTTTGGTGCTGGTTCCGTTATCCTGCAAAACCCATGAGAGCACAACCCACCAGAGTCCCCTCGCTTCCTACCTGCACGCACATACACACGTGCACAGCTATGACTCCGTGTGAGGCACAGGGTCAGTGGGGACTGCTGTGGTGGAGTAGAGAGGCTGGTGGCCATAGCCCTGGAGCAGCTCCCGAGCCCTCCTTTCCTGTGCCAGTGTCTCCCTGCTGCCTGCTGCACAGAGTCTGTGAACCCCTTGATGCCTGTCTGATACACTTATTTTCAGTATGAGTCGACTCGAGCTTATTTCTGTTGTTTGCAAACCAGAACCCTGATGAGTACCGATATTGGTGCCATAATTGGGGTGCGGGCAGAAACCCTGAGGGAATCTTGGGAACCTGGGATTGGTTACTGCCCTAGTTAGGGCTGAAGACAGGGAAATAACAGCTAGTGTGAAGGGGTGGGGCCCGGATGCTCATGGTACCCAGTGTTGAAGCAGCTAATTAAAGTGTCCCTTGGGTTATTGGAAATGAAGTACCCACTGAAGCCAAGATGTTAGAGGCCTGTCATAGAGGAACATGAAGGGCAGGAGGGATTCAAGGACCGTGGGTTGGAATGTCTGCTTTTAATGGCACTGGATAGCTTAAAGAAAGAAAATAATGAACAGAAATCCCTAGAGCCTTAGCGCAAGTCATGGACTGGAACTCAGGAACTTTCTATGGGGAGAAAGAATTTCCTCTCTTACTGATGCAGGGCTGAAACAACCAGAAACCAGATGCCTGATCTGTTCTGGTGGATTCCTGAATTACATTCTTTGTTGGATTCTCAACCTCTGCAGGGTTCTTACACACAGTTGAAGAAATTAATCTAGACAGGGTGAGAACTGAGAAGCAAAACGTGGATGACAGATTCGGTGCCACAGACTCCCCAACCCTGTAGAGTCGGCCACAGTGGCTAAACTGGCCCTGCTGCCCTATTAGATGGGGCTGTCCTGCCTTAGTTACAGGCTCCTTGCCCAAGAGTGTTATCTCGTGAAGGGAAACCAGTATTTCTCATGGTCCCTCCAGGCTTATGACTAGATTAGATTCCAGCGTGTTCCTGGGGACCAACTATAAAGTCAAACCTTGTAGGAGAAAGTTTATTCACTGACAGAATTACAAGACTTTGCTAATTTATCTTGGCGAAATTCTAGGGAATACATGTGGGGATGAATTCTCAGAAGGAGTATCGTTTTAAATCTGGAGGAATTGCTCGATGTTGATGAACCGGTCTGAGCTCTGGATTCAAGGCTCTGGTTTGAGGGGCTGAAAGACTTTGCTTGATGTAAAAGTTCAGAAGAGAGAAGGGTCCTCCCATCTCAAACTCTGTCCCCTAATAGAGTGCAGAAGAGACTCCTTTTACCAAGACTTTGGAAAAGAGTCACCAAATGAGGGAAGTGTCAACATTTCTGAAGGACCCTTCAATGGCTGCTGGTGGAGGTTGCCATAGTTCAATGGGCCCCTGATATCAATGGAAATGGGAGGATCTTGGTGTGACAGAGGCCATGGGGTAGTACTTAAGGGCCAGAGGTTAGGTAGGTGTGATGACCATTTTAAGCAGCAGAACCTCATGGTAATCATGTTTTTTGGACATGGTTAATGATCATGTGTTTAAGGCTAAAGGAGATGGGGAGCCTACTATGGTCCATATTGATTCATAGAATAAAACCCATGTGTATCTCATGAATAGAAAATGACTTGAGCCATTATAATAAAAATTTTTCAGAATTTAACCCAGTCAATATGCAAAACTGGAGTCTGTTGAAAGGAGTAGGCCCCCCTTGAGGAAATACTGCAATAATAAAAAATTTAATAATTTAATTCCTTAAAGCTTCTTTTGTCCTTGCCTAATGTGATCTATGGCCATATTTCAGGGTACTGGAGTACTGAGAAAGAGCCTAGATCTTCTGGGAATTATTAGACACTAGCCCTCAACTAATGCCAATTCTTAAAGACCCAGATTAGCCTTGATTAGAGCAGGAGGTTTACAGGGATCCGATGATAAATAGAATGTTGATTTGCGTCTGCTCCCTGGCAGATAGAAGGTCTATCTGTGCCCATTTACCCATGTTTTAAGAGTATTGTTAGAATAGATAACCTCACAACTGGCAGATTTACTACACTGGCTCCCTGACCATGGAGCATGGACAGGCCAAGTGAAAGTTATCGTAGGTTCCCAAACAATATCAAAATAGTAAGTCAGCGCAATAATACTTTGGTGGAATCACAAAGATGCAAGCTACTGTCAGCGAAAGATGTAGGCGTAGTGATTCCATTTAACTCTCCGATTTGGACAGTGCGTAAGATGGATGAGTTGTAAAGAATGAAAATGGATTATTATAATTAATCAGGTGGCGATTCCAATTACAGTTCCACCATGTTGCACATATGGTCTCATGATTGGAACAAATGAATGCAAATCTGATACTCAGGGACTATGTTCCCTCTTCTCCCTTTGCTGTCGGAACAAGAGCACTTAGATTCCTCATGGCAGGGACAGCAGTACACCTCCCGTCTTGCCTTAGTGCTATGCCAACTATCCGACTTTATGTCTAATCCACACATTAGTTCATTGGGCCTTGATCATTTCATCATTGCACAGGACACCACACTAGTCTAGTACATTGGTGATAATGCTGGTAAGACCGAGAGATCATAAGATGGCAAGCATCTTGAAGTACAATTTGCTTTGGGGAGTGGGTAGGGGGGCAGAATAGTCTGAGAAATACAGGGAACCCAGCTAAGCTGCTGGGAAAATAGTAATCTGGGAAATTCAGATTACCTACTTCAGAATGAAGATGGGGTTGTCAAACTTTGCATCCCTGATCATTAAGAAAGGGACTCGTCATTTTGGTGAGTTACTTTGAATTTTGGAGATGACATTTACCACATTCATGTATATTACTTCAAGCCATTTCCTGAGTGATCAAAAAAGTGTCTGACTTTAGATGGGGTCAGAGATGGTTAAGGCTTCAAGCTGTGTTCTTCTGATACGTTTGACTCAATGCTCCTTGAAGTATCTGTGGCTGATTACGATCCCGTATGGAGTCTTTGGCAAGACCAGATAGGAGAATCACATTTCATAGGAAATCCTTCATTTTTGCAGTGAGGCTGTGCCTTCTCAGGCAAATAACTATCCACCTTTTGAGAAACAGCCTTTGGCTTGACCCTTGGCACTGAGGCTAAACACCTGACCATAAACGATGAGGTAATCATTACGGCTGAGAAACCTGCCATATTATCTGGTCCACCCAGCCATTAAATTGAGTGTGCCCAACAATGCTCCTTCATCAAGGGGAAATTGCATAAATGGGTCCAGACCCAAGCAAGTCCTGAAAATACAAATACATAGCATAAGCAGGTGGCTACACCTTGCAGCGTGCTCTGTATTTTCCAGCCCACTCTTCTGTTCTCATAGGAATTCCCTATAGCAGCTTACTGAAGAGAAAACATTCTGAACCTTGTTACCAAATGGCTCTTCTTGATTTGCTGGCACCAAGTGGAAGTGGGATGCTGTGATATTACAGCCCATTTAGAGGTAAACCTGAAGGACAGGATAGGGAGATCTTCCCAGGGCAGCATGGGCCCGACACCATAAGCAAACTTCCCTCCTCTGAGAACACTCGCCAGAAGTTCCCAAAGACCCTGGAAGGGAGACCTACAGGTGGACGAGATGATCTCCTTGTGGATGCCAGTTAGTCTCTCTCCCTGACCACCTCACTGCTTGCTCAATGGGTTCAGTGAAAAAACAGCCATGGATGTCACCTGGTGGTAGATAGACAACATTGGATTTCTTCCTCCACGGGAGGGAACAGCAATTTTTCCTCATTGGACTCGCCCTTTATTCTGGATCTGGATTTGCTTTCCCTGCCCACCATCACTCTACAGCAGCACCATCTGCAGACTCACTGAATACTTCATCCACTGTCGTGGTATCTCACGCGACATTGCTGTAGACCAAGGACTTCATTTTATAGAAAGGAGTAAGCCAATAGACTGAAGCTAATTGGATCCATTGGTCATACCAGATACTCTGTTGCCCAGAAGCAGATGGACCCACAGAATCATGGAATGACCTAATGAAAAACTTAGTTCCAGAGCCAAATGGAATTTAAAAAGATTATGATGCCAGGAGGTCATGTTATAGGATGCAATATACACTCTTTTTTCAAAAATGGTTGTTATTTTTGAGAGAGCACAAGCATGGGAGGGGCAAAGAGAGGAGGACAGAGGATCCGAAGCAGGCTCTGTGCTGACAGCAGGGACCCCGATGTGGGACTCAAACTCAAGAACTGGAGATCATGACCTGAGCCAAAGTCGGACGCTCAACTGACTAAGACACCCAGGAGTGCCAAGATGCCATATACACTCTTAACCAACTACCTATGCATACTATTGTTTCTCCCAAAGCTAGACTGCATGGCCAGGGGACCAAGGATCCCTGCAAGGATCAGAGCAAGGGTGGCAGCACTCATAATTCCATCTAACAACATTCTCCCCAAACTTGAGGTTGAAAAGTGTTAGCACCCAAAAAAGAAATGCTTCCACTAGAAGATATAAGACCATTTGTATTGAAGTGCAAGTTGAGAATGCTGGTGACCACTGAAGATGCCTTACATCACTGGGCAAACAAGCAGAAAGAGGGGTTACAATTTGATTGGGGTTATTGATTCTGACTATCACAAGGAAATCAACTTTCCAATAGTCAGTGGCAGCAGGGGGTAATGGGGGGGAAACTGTCTTAGGCTAAAAGTTGAAGACCACCATGGCCCTAGATGGCCTTTTAAAGTCTTAGATGCACAGGAATGACTGGGTGACCTTACTGGGTCCTGCCCAAGGAAGGAGGAAATCGAGAAACATCAACTATTAGATCATTCGGAGTAGCAGAAGGAAATCTGTAGCATTTGCCTATATTTCCTTTTTTTCCCCTTCATGTCATATATGTGTTATATATTTTTTAATGTAGTGGTTCTTAATCTCTAATGCACCTGCACTCATCTAGGGAATGTTGTTAAAATGCAGGTTCTGAATCAGCAGGTCTGGACTGAGGCCCGAGATTCTGCATTTCTAAGCAGTCTTTCCTGACCTCTTTATACAAAGTAATTCTTCCCAAGTCACTATCTTTGCAATTATTCTGCTGTTTTTCCTTCATGACAGTGATCGTTATCTGAGATTATTTATTCATTTATTTATGCACCCATTTGCTACCAGTCTCTTACACTTTGTAAATTGCATGAGGAAAGAGACCTTGAATTTCTCATTCATCTCTGTGTTCACAGCACAAAGACAACATGTGGCACACAGTAGGCACTCTGTAAATATTTGTGCAGTGAATAAATGAATCTAACGCGGGCATTCCTTGTACTCCCCACGTGTACCTAGACACACACAGACACACACACACACACACACACACACACAAGGACATACACATGCACAGGCATATACGAGATGTAATTAGACACAGTTGGAAAAACACATGCAAGCGAGTGTAGAGATTCACGTGCACAAACACACGAACACGTGACCCACACGTATACATACACATGAATACACAAGAGCATAACATAAATGCACATGAGCACACATTCCCTCCAGGAAACCCGGGCCGGCCTCAGAGTCCCAGGTGTCACCAGCTGGTCCTGCAGTGCCTCAGGCTAAGTCTCTCTTTTGGCCACCTTCCTATCCCCTCCAGGTGGTCAGAGTCTCCCCAGCCAAGGCAGAGAAAGAGCTCAAAGCTTGGACCCCTTCCCCTTCCTCCCAGAAGGACCCCGCTGATCTCCCTCCCCATCCGAGCTAGTGCATATCAGTCAGTGCCCTGGATACAGAGAATGCGTTCCCTCCCTGCTGCCTGGAAGGCAGTGTCTGTGGCTCCTTCTCCCCAGTGCTGGCCAGGTACAGTGTGGGTGCCCAGTGGGTTGTCAGTCTGCAGATGGGAAGCTTGCTGCCAGAGAGAGGCAGGACCTTGTCCGCCATCGCACAGAAGAGTTCCAAGCCCAGACTCTTAGCTGCTCTGAATGTGGAGGTTCTCTCTATGACTCAGGGCCCCGGTGCCTGCTCCTGCGTGCCCCATCCCAGGGCCCTGTATAGAAAGAGCTGTAGCTGCTGCCCAGGCCCCAGTCTATTTTGTTTGCAATTATCTGGCCAGGAGGCCCGGAAGCTGCTCTGAGCAAGTTTTGGCAAAGGAGCCTATGTCTCTGCCTAGAGATCACTGCTCCTGATAATCCCCCAGGAAACCTTGCAACCTCACCTCCTCCTTGGAGCCCCCTTACCTGCTTTGCTTTGAGTCCCTGAGCGGCCATGACTCAGGCCCGACAGGCCTCTTCCACCTGTGACCGGCGTCCTCTCTGAACCCGCCCAGGTGGGGGTATGAAGGGGTAGTCAGGGCCTGCTTGGACCTACAGGGGGCAGGGAGCTCACCACCTCCCAAGGGGCCCAGGTCCCCTAACTAGAAAGAGTCCTGCTTTTTTTTTTTCTTTTTAATTTATTTATTTTTGGGAGAGTGCGAGTGGGGGATGGGCGGGGGGGGGGTACAGAGGATCCGAAGGGGGCTCTGCGCTGACAGCAGAGAGGCTGATGTGGGGTCTGAACTCACAAACTGCGAGATCGTGACCTGAGCCAAAGTTGGACCCTCCACTGACAGAGCCACCCAGGCGCTGCACAGAGTCCTGCTGTTAAGGGACTCCCAGCCCTTTGGAATTCTGAGATGGGGCTTGTATCTCCCCTGAATCTTCCCAGTTCCCTGCGAACAGGCCTTTCGCTTCATCCAAAGAAGACATGCTTTCAAGTTCCCATTATCTATCTACTCAATGATTCATCCAACCAAGAGTTACTGGGTTCCCAGTATGGGCTCAGCCCCACACTGAGCCCTGGGCCTCAGAGGTGAACATAGCACACAGCATGCTGCCCGGTGGGGCATATGTTCTCCTGGCAGAGACAGACGGAAGAGAATTTGAAAAATACAAATAAAAACAATGTTGCAATCATTCTGATGATATTCCAAGAAAGAAACAATGTCCTGATGTACAGGAAATAATGAGGTGAACCCCACCCAACGGACGTTATGTGGCTCCGAGGCATCTTTGATAAAGGGGTTATTTCGGCTGTGGCCTGAAGGGGGAAAGAGAGCTGCTCTGAGAAGAACCCACTGTCTCTTGGCCTCAAGCCCCTGTTCTCCTCTCTTGCAGCACCGAAAAGACAAAATTCCAGTCCTGCTCCTACACTTAGCAGGGGTGTGAATTTGTACATGTTTTGAACATCTTGGAGCCTCCTTGTCCTCGTGTATTTATTTATTTGTAATTATTTTCATTAAAATTTTTAAAATATTTATTTGGCGAGAGAGAGAGAGAGCGCACATGTGCGCATGAGCGTGAGCAGGGGGCAGGGCAGAGAGAGGAGACAGAGGATCCAAGGCAGGCTCCATGCTGACAACAGAGAGCCCGATGTGGGGCTGAAACTTACGAACCATGAGAACATAACCTGAGCCAAAGTCAGACACTTAACCAACTGAGCTACCCAGGCGCCCCTCTCATTTATTTATGTGCATAATTATGCCCACTTGAAGGGCTGTTAGAAGGAACCACTGAGATAGTTAAATTCCATGCTGTGACCAGAATCACCTACCTCCCTACTTTGGAGAGATTGCTCACAAGTCTCTTAATTTTCTGGTTAATTGCTCAAATTCCTGCCTGTGTAACTTAGTGGGAGTCCAATATCTCCTGATTGAAGCCATTGCTTCCCCCTGTCCAAATGAACCCACTCATTTTCCCTGTCCAAAGAGGGGACTCCTGCTTTCTTGGCCAAGAAGAAACTAGTTCTCTTCAAGCCATTGCTGCTACCACGTGGGGGCGCTGTTGAAGACATGTTCTGCCAGCCTCATGGACCCTTGTGCTTGTGATGGAGCCTGGGATTCTGTGATCACTACAGATTGGCTCCAAGGTTATAGCTTTCTTAGACTCGCATCCACAAACTTGGCCATTGGCCCCAAAGCAAACCATCATGCCAGGCCAAGAAGGGTTTCTAGCCTCAGCCTCATGGGAAACCAGAACCTGCCCTCCTACCAATATCCCGGACCCTGAGGTGGGTGACCAGGTCATCATTTCAGACCCTCCCCTTACTCATGGAGAGTGGGACAGGCCCTTGGAGTCTCTCCTGTGCAATGGGTTATGCCAGTCTTTAAGACATAACGCTGAACGTGCAGGGTTCTTGGTCTCCATGCAGATTTGCCCACCGGCATCTCTGAGACCAGGCCTGCAAAGGATCTGGAGCGGGAGATCCTTTTGTGAGGCTCCAGTGAGTCCTGTCACACCCTTCCCCAGGGCCACAGGGACCTCCTGGCTCTGTGTTTGGAGAGCATCCTCTACCCTGGCCAGTGACACTTCCCTGTTTGTACTTCCACAGAGGACCGGCTGATGGTTTCTCGCACCACCTGCCTAACTTACATCCCCCTTCCTAGGTGCTCCAGCACAGATGCAGCCTCCCACCACATCCTCGCGAACCAGCCAGTGCAGAAGGAGCCGCTATAAGCTTTGAAGGGATGGCATGTGGTTTGGACCAAGAAGAAGGTGGCTGCTTAAGGAAGGACAGGTGTCGTTGTTGTTATTCAGAGTCCGGTTTGGGTTCCCCGTCAGCACGGAACACACATCTTAGGCCCCTCACTTAAAGACTGCTTGGGACCTGCCTTCTTGACTCAGCGTGGCCCTCTCCACAGCAGGAGAAAAGAGCAGCCTTTAACGCCTCCCTGGGCGGTGATTAGGAGGCCCTGCCCCCTGCCCCCTGCCCGGTGCTCACCCAGGCCATTCCAGATGGACCAGCTGGGGGTTCTGTAGCATCAGGGAGAGGGAAGGGCAGCAGGGAAGGTACATCTGGGGTGAGTAGAAGCAGGTCTTCCATCTGGCAGGCAGGTGGGCAGGCAGAGCCCCGGGCCGAGCTAAGGACAGGCCAGATTGCTGAGCCCAACTGAAGGAGGGGCAGCCCGCCGTGCCTTGCCTACCTGGCGTTAAGGTCCTCATCCCTGCAAGGGCCTGGGCTCTGTGCACAGCACACCTAGCCACAGCCCCTGCCTCTTGGGGGGATGGCGGGTGAAGGCTGTGATCCCCCTCGCAGCCATGGCATTATCCATGGGCACTGCCGCCCCCGGCTGGAGGGAGCCCACTCCTGAACAAATGGGCTCCTGATAACAAGCCTGATGTTGGCATGGAGACCCCCTACACATGCCCCTTCAAGAGCCGCAAGTCTGAGCTCGTTAAATCAAGGGGGGTGACCTTCTCTGAATCTAGGGGTTAAGTGAGCAAACTCCTCTTGGTTGTCTGCAAGACGTTGCGAGCAGGGGGAGAGAGAAAGCATCCCTTTCCTGTATGTCCTAGCCAAGTCAGGCCACCACTACGGGCTGCGGCGCCCTCTCCTCCCAAACGACCTTGGAGCTTCCTTCCAGATCTGTCACCCGATGACATCTGATGGTGTAGTAATGATAAACAACAGCCAAGCTTTCGAGCACTTGTCTAATTAAACCCTCCTGAGCTAGTACTAATATTATCCTCACTTTATGGACAAAGAAACTGGACTTAGAAAGGGTAAGTAAATTGCCCAAGGTCGCCCATGAGTTAAGGGCAAAGCCTGCGTTCAAACCCGAGACTCTCTGAGTACAGAATTCAACACACTTAAAACCCTTCTACTATACCATCCGGGTCTGCCTTCTGGACAGCGTTGAGATTATCTAGCCAACGCTAGTTTATTGCCGGTCTTTTGCTGGTCTTTTGCTGATGACAGTTGACCCATCCCTTGTTCTGGTTTTGTGCTCTGTGGCTTTAAGAAAACTTCTTTTCTCTTTGTGCTGTAGTTTCTGAAGAAACTGGCCAAGCTGGCTCAGAACCGCCAGCCAAAAGAACTCTGTGTAAGTCAAGCAGGCTCTTGCCTAAGAAAGCAGATGTGTGTGTGGAGGGGAGGGACCCGGGAGTAATTAGGGCGATATCTCGTAGGGGGAAACATGCCTTCTTCTTGGGGGAAGATGGCGGGCCCATCTGTCAACAATGCCTCCTTGACTCTCTTCTCCGGGCTGGGCACCGTGGGGGGTAGAGGGATGTCAGGAGCTCAGGGCTCCCTCCCAGGTCTGAATGCTCTGACATGAAGACACCCCATCCCTTCCTCCCTCTGTTCCCCTCCCCCATACCCTGGAGCTCAAATTGTGTTAGGAGAGATAAGATTTATATGCACCAAAGTGAAGGAATGAGATGATTTGTGCCAAGTGTGTGGTCTATCTACTCATTAATAAGCATTTATTGAGTCTTCTCGGGACCAGGACTGGGCTAGGCAAGGGGGATACAGAGATGAAAGGGACCCAGCCTCCCTTCTTAGCACAGGACCAGTGGGAAGGATGGGTTTGTTGACCAGTCAGGGCCACAATCGAGGCAAGAAGCCCAGAGGCCTCATGGTGGCACATAGTAGGTGTCAAGCTAATTACTTGGGCTAAAACACTTCTTATGGATTTCCTTGTTAAATCCCTCCAAAACTGGATGAGTTGGGACCTATGACTGGTCCCGTTTCACGTGTGAGGGAACTGAGGCTTAGCATAGGTTTGCAACTTGTCCAAGGTCCCGAAACTTGTCAGAGACGGAGGCAGGAGATGAGTCCAGGAATCATGGCTTTAAAGGCCAGGTCCCCTTGTGCCAGACTCCAGGCTGTTGGGTGTGTGCGTGGTGGGGAGCTGAGAGTGTAGGCTGGGCTGGATCGGGAAGAGCCCTAGTGCCTTGTGGTATCATCCTGGAGGGAGCGAGGGACTCCTGCCGATCCAGAGGGGGGTGGGCTGTGTGATCAGGGAACAGAAGCGTTGCTGGGGGTGGTAGGCTTGAGCTGGCTATTGTGGGAATTGGGAGAAGTAGTGGGAACAAGGGGAGGAGGCAGGGGCTCCCCAGAATGGATGGGGAAGGTATGCGTGGAGGGTTGAGGACAGGGGGCATTGGAAAGGCGAGTCCTTGAATTCCAGACTTGAGTTTGTTCCTGGGGCAGTGAGTGCTGGCTGTGTAGACAGGGGATGTCCCGGGAAAGTGGAGCTCTGGGTTGCTATGTGCCAGGCACAGTGTGGCAGTAGGCTGAGCAAGACAGACATGGCCCCTGGTCTTCACGGAATTTTCAGTCCAGGAGTCGAGACAGACATGAATCAAGCAACCACAGGCACCCATGGGTGAGTGCAAACAAGCTGGGGGCCGATGAACCCTAGGGGCCCTGTGCGGAAATGTGGGCTGGTGGGAAATGTGAGAAGCAGCCCTTGGCCTGATCTCTTGGGGATGGGTCAGGGGGAGAAGGAAACGCATTCTGGGCAGAGAAAGCAGCGAGAACGAAGCCTTGGAGGCAGGGAGAAGCATGGTGAGTTGAAGGAAAGTGAAAGGGCCAGGGAGGCTGGTGCTCAGAGAGCTGGGGGCGGATGGCACAAGGTGCCACCCGTTTGGGGGTTTCACTGGGGAGCAGTTGGAAGGTGGTGGCCAATGACATAAAAAGATGTATGTTTTAGAAAGATCCCTCTGGCTGCTGTAAGGAGAGTGGAATGTGGGGTAAGTGTGGCTTAGGGAGATCAGTTAGGACCCCCTCACTGGGGCACAGGTGGGGTGTCCCAGGTTTAAGTGGCATCATCTGAATCAGGAAGTCTGGATGGAGTGCACAGGCATTCGGAAGGTGAACTCGGCAGGACTTAGCGACTGGGTGCAGCGAGAGTGAGAGGAAAGGGTCAGCAACTCCCAGGTTTTTGGCTTGAACGCAGGGTGGGTGATCGTGCTGTTTATGGACTTAGGGGCTTGGGAGGGAAAGCGGGTCTGAGAGATAGAATCATGAGATGGTTCCAGACATGCTTGGTTTGAGTTGCTGTAGAGATACCCAGTGGAGGCAGTTGGGTGCCCAGGCCCAGAGCCCAGGAGACAGGTCTGGGCTGGGATGTGGCCCTAGGACTCGTTGGCTATTCAATCCATGGGAATGCCAAGGGAGAGAGCTTAGGAAGAAGAGTGGGCTCAAAACAGAACAGCAACACTTGGGTGGGGGAGGAGCTGACAAAGGGCATTGAGAAGTTGCTGGCAGAGCAGTGGTGGGGTGGGGGGACAGGAGTGACAGATGGCTCCCTGCAGGGAGTGGTCAACAGGGGAACCGGTGCAGGAAGGTCAGGCAGGTGGAGTGCCACACAGCGTGCGTTGGATTTAGGGAGCGAAGTTGCTGGTGACCTGAGCAGAAGCCATCTGGGTGGAGGGTGGAGGGGGCAGAGGCAGCCCCAAGGGGTGGAGAGTAGGGGTGGAGCCAAGGAGATAAGACCTGGAGATAACAGGTCGCCACCAAGACTGGGGCTGAAGGACTAGAGGGTAGAAGAGGGTTGGCTTTGTCGGCTTGGTGGTTGGGTTTTAGGATGGGAGGAGCTGGGAGAGGAAAGCTCTGGCTTCTTTCAGGGAGTAGACCCTTGAGGCGAAGAGCAGCAACAGAATCCAGAAGGGAGAAATGGAATTAGCTTTTTAGCTGAGTAGCACAAAGGCAAGCCAGCAGTTGCCCTATGGCTCTGCCAGGGAAGGTCAGAGAAAGGCCTCCCTAGGGATGGAGAGGGGAAGGAAGTGAGGGGGAGAAAAAGCAGCCGGAGAAGTGAGCTTTGCCTGGAAGCGGGGTGGGGGGGGGGGCGGGCGGGGGGAGGGAAGGGGGGGAGGGGAGAGAGGCGTTCTCTAAAGGCACATAGGAGCATTAAACTGGGGAAAGTTAAAAGTGAGAACAAGTAATAAAGATTCTTACATGTGGCTGAGGCTCTCTGTGTCCTTTGAGAAGATCGTATTTAAAGTGCGGTGTTTGAACTTGACTCTCAGCAGCGGTCACTTGCGGCGGAAGAATTCTGGCTTGGAAAACAGGAGATCGGGCTTCTTCTAGTCCAGCTCTGCCGTTATCTGGCTTTGGGGCCCCGGGCCTCAGTTTCCCATATTTAAGTTGGGTTGGTGGTGTTTCTAATATTTTCATGCGACGTATTTGGTCATCTTGCTACCCGCTGGTGGCTTGGTGCTTAACACGTTTGCTGTATGAAGTAATAAGAATGTGGATCATGGGAATCATAGCTGAAGTGTATTTCATATCGTCTCTGTGATCTGCACGGCCAAGAGCTTTGGATCCTGTGGAGGGGTCATTGTTCCCGTTTTATAGATGAGAAAACCGAGGCTCCCTTCCCCAAGTTCATGCTTCCAGGAAGTGGCAAGGTTGGGATTCTCCTCTGCATGGATCCTCTGACCGGGGCAGGCACACGGGCCACCTACCCTTCAGAGAAAGGCATGCTCACTACCTGGGATCCCATCTGTGACCACAAAGCTGTGCATGGGCAAGGAACGAACTAGGCCTAACAGGCCAAATCTGGAATTGGGATGAGCAGGCCACGTGGAGACAGCATCCCAAGACTGAAGGTCATCGCCCGGGCACAGGGGGAGCAGTGGGCACAGAGGCCAGAGACCAGATGATGGAGATGCTGAAGGCCAAGTTGAGGGTCCAAGCTGGACCCTGTAGGCATGGGGAGCCATTGGAGATTTGGGAGGAAGCCTCAGCAAAACTGATGGCAGGGTCTACATCAGACAGGGGGGGATGAGGCCAGAGTCTGGCAAGGAAGGAGGGCAAGCAGTAATCCCAGAAGCGATTTGTGGAGTTTGGGTGGGGGAAAAAGCAGAAGGGCTGGCCAGAGGGAGGCACCGGCCTCTCCAGGACCAAGGTGAGGCTGCCCATTCCCTGGGAGAGGGTGGGGAATCCTCACCGGCTGGCTCCAGCTCTGAGCCCATCTGAGAGGTGGGTTAGGGCATGTCTGAGGGTGTTTGTCTCTGCGATTTTGTTGTCTGTTTACAAACTGATCTCCTGCCTTTGGCTGCAGCCAGGAGCTTGCGAAAGCCCTAACCTGCCGCTGGCTTGGCCTCACTGTGTCTCTCCTGTCACTGCCTTACGGTGCCTTGGTGGGTCACCTGCCCACCCCCGTTTGTTGCCGAGCTCAGCTTTAAGGACCTGACACATCTGTCTCCCTGCCACTTGCCCTCCACGGCCTGGGGCCACTCAGACCCCAGTGGAATCTTGTCCTGGGATCAGGCTCCCTGCACCTCCCCTTCCCCCACATGTCCCTGTGTTCCCTGCCACCACCGTCACCCCCTCGGGAGTCAAAGCTGTGCATTACGGAGGTCCTCCCCTCCCCCCACATACACATTGCTTTTCTTTCTAAGCACTTTACATCTATCTTGTATTCCCCCGACATTAGGAGAACAGTAGCTGAGCCACGGGGCCCGGGCCTGACGACCCAGGTGTCACAGTTGGTGGGAAAGTCAGGACCTCGGCAAGAGCTTTTCCTGCTGCTACCGCTCAGGGCTGAGGGACGCTGAAGCATCAGGCTGGAAAAAGGCCTGACTCAGGACAGCTGGGTTCCAATTCTGGCTCTGCTGTCCTCCTTCACTGTGTGACCCTGAGCAAGTCCTGCTTCCCTGCTCATGGGCAGGAGAGGAGAGGGTAGGCTAGGTGAGAGCCTCGGCAAGGCTGAAGCAGATCTCTCATTCGGTGGACTTCCCTAGGCCTTCGGCGACCTGCATGGCCAGCCTGTGCTGGGGCAGGGGCCACCATGGCAGGTGTCCTCAGGGCCAGTGTGACCCAGATAAAAGGACCACAGGGTCCAGTCCCCAGATACAAACAGGCAGCATCCAAAAGGCCACTGAGGTTAGTGAAGGGCATCCTGTCTGCAGCAGGGCCATCTCTCATCCCCTCCCCCATCCCAGGTCCCTCTTTTGCCCCCCTCCCCCCAACCCATCACCTACAACCTCTCTCTTCACCCCAACTACCCTCAGGAGTGTTTTCTCTTTCTGGCTCCAGACCCTTTGTTATGCAAATCACCCTAGCCGGCTGTGTGTTATTCCTTTGCCTTCCTCCACTGCCCCTTCTCAGAGGCTCGGGATCTCCTCCTAGGGTGGGCAGGGACCCCAACACTTCTCCCAGGCGAGCCCTAGACCAGGGCCCATGGGCTGTGCTGGTGGGCCTGGTGCAGGGCCCTTGGTCTAACCCTTGCTGCCCTTGCCTAAGGGTCTCCTGTCCTCCTTAGGGCATGTCCTCAGTGTCCTCAGGCCCAGACCCACCCTGACTACCCCCTCCCCTCCCCCCAGTTAGCCTGTGATGAGGACCAGCCAGCAGAGCCCAAGGTTAGCCGTGCCCGAGGATTCCCTGACTCAGAGACCGTCAGAGCAGGAAATGTCATCAGTGTCCTTCCCCGATTCTATATGTGAGGAAACCGAGGCCCAGAGAGGAGAGGGACGTGTCCGGAGTGAGATTGGAAGCCAGTCCTTCTAACTTCTAGGCAAGGCTTCCTTTCCCGGCCTAACGCTGTCTCCTTGGTATCAGCAATTATTATAATGAGGATGTTGATGATGATGATTAGTCTCGTCATTTCTGTTATCACTGCTTATGTGGTAGCATCACCTCTGGCCAGACCCTCACTTAATCCTCCTTGCAACCGCCATAGGCGGTAGATATTCTTCTCCCCATTTTGCAGATGAGGCACCGAGGAGGCTGAGGCTAAATGATTCATCCGCAGTCTCCCGGTGCATTGGGGGCAGGGTGGGGGAGTGTCCCCAGAGCCTGGACCCCCAGTGCCAGAGCTCAAACCTCAGTTCTCTGCTCATCGGCTGTGTGGCCTTGAAGGGTGGCTTGCTTTCTCGGAATCTTAGCTTTCTTTCCGATAGAAGAGAGCTACCCTTTCCCGCCTTGGGGTATGGGAAAAGCAACACCCAGGTCACCAGGTCGGGGTGGGGGTCACAGGAGCGGGCACTGGCAGGAGGCTGGCGCTCAATTAGCCAGTTTATCCGGAGCCGCCTGATTTCGGAAATGACCGAGGCTCTCTTGGATTATTTCCCAAAGCTCAAGTCCTGGGGACCGGTTGTTACTTGGATCAAAGTGCACAGCCGCTTACACAGGTTAGTAGCTTTTTGTTACGCGTAGAGCTCTGGAGTCAGATGGACCTGTGTGTAAATCTCCACTGGGCCATTTCCAAGGGTGCAGCCCTGGGCGAGTGACCTCCCTCCCTTCTCTCAGCTTCAGATCTCTTATCTGTAAGTCTGTAATATCACCTGTCTCAAGGGATTGATTGCTGCCTGACTTGAAGGAAGTACTCACAAACCCTACCTTTCACTCTGCCACCTTCGTCCATGAACCGATAGGAACCCTGATGTCAAGGAAAGGAATGGCTGCGTGACCAAGGTCGCCCGGTCTGTGTGGTTGGTGGCCCAGATGTATTTGGAGCCTGCCTCAGCCCCTCCCCCGGGAGACTCCCTCATACCCAAGCCCGGACTGGAATTGAGAAGGGGCAGAGGCAGTGGTGGCCTGAGACCTCAGGCAGGTAGCAGGCATTGGGAACGGGAGGAAGGAGGGGGCTGTTGGGTGAGAGTTCCCGATGGTGCCCCATTCCCTTCATGATGCCTGTTGACCCTTGACTAGTCCGTTTTCCACCCCCAGGGTTTTGCTCTGCACTTTGCTCCAGGCAGAGTGTTCTTCCCCGCCAAACTGGCTTGAGTTGCACGGTCCTCTCTGTCGTGGGGCTATGGTGGGGGAGCCTCCTTTATCTGTCTCCCTGGGCCACAGCCCTCCTCAAGGGATGAGGATTGGATAGGATGAACATGGGCATTTCAGAGCTGGTTGAGACCAATTTCGTGTTTTTTTAATGGAAAAATGGAAGCCCCAACGGGAGATGAACTTTGCCCAAGGCCACACAATCTGTCCATTGATCTGTTTCTTACAGGCCTACTAAGTGCTTAGCACGGGCCTAAGGGCGTGGCCAGGAAGGGCGTGATGTGGCAGAAGGAACACAGGTTTGGGGACCAAAAGTTCCCTCTCTGTCACTGCCTCGCGGGATCTCGGGCTTGTTATGGCCCCTCTCTGGGCCTCAGTCCTCCACCTGGAAAGTGGAGGTGGGAAACCTACCTCCTTCTTGAGGCCGGTGGAGGGAGGCATAGGAGACACTGTGCCAACGTTACACGCTGTTGTGCTGGGGGCCACACACCCTAGAGGGGAACGGCCTGCTGGGTGACAGGAGGCTGAGTCGGGTCCCGAGGAAGCAGGCTCCTCCACTCATGGGGTGTGTGACCTCAGACAAGCCACCTCTCCTCTCTGAGCCTCGGTTCTTCCCCCGCCACCTCCTCAGAGAGGGCGTCCCTGACCACTTTGCGTCAAGTGGCCTTCCCCAACCTACCTTCCACCCACCCCTTCGTTTCTGCTGCAGTGCTGACCTCAGCTTGCAGTTAACTTGTTCGTTCCTTTTTGTTGTTCGTCTCCCCCTTCCTGGGTGTAAGCTCCGTGAGAGCAAAGGTTTTTTCCTGGTTTTTCCCTTGCTGCAGCTCTAGGATCCAGCACGGTGCTGACACGTAGTAGGCACTCAATAAATATCTGTTGAAAGAATGGGTGGATGGGTCAGTGAATGCAATGGAATTAATCATTCCGACCCCAAGGGCGTTTGCAGATGAAAGGAGACGGGAGTGAAATGTGCCCAGCCCAGCACAAGGTGGGTTCTGTCAGCGAGGATGCGGCCACTGCTGCCATCCTGAAGACAAACTTTGCAACTGCCTCCCAGGAAGCCGGACCCACGGTCGAGGGCCGGGCCGCTCAGCGGCTCTCCCGATGCGGCTCCCCCTTCCTGGCTGGAGCTCGGCCCTGTAATTGTTCCCGTCTCCTTGGCAGCCTCAGCAGCCGGCTAATGAGTTTGCACCCAACTGGCCCCTGGGCCGGGCAGCACAGCCAGGCCTGCCTGCGCATCTGCAGGGAGACAAAGGCCCTCTGTCCTTGGGCTCTGCCTCCTGCCCGCCCACTGCATCCCCGACACACCGAGGTCCTGGCGGCCAAGCTCCCCTTCTGCAGCGGAGGAGTCTGAGACCCTGGCGCGGATCAGGGGCACAGAGCAGAGCAGAAGGGGCGTTTGTCCTGGAGAGTGGAGTCCTGGCCCGAGTCCCAGCTCGGCCGCCACTACTGGGGACCTGAGACGTCGCATCCGGGAGCACGGACTCTGGGGCCCAACTGCCTGAGTTGGAATCCTGCTTCCAGCAGCCGCCAGCTCTGTGCCCCTGGGCAAGTCACTGCACACCTCCTTAGTACTCAGTTTCCTCATCCTTGAAGTGGGACTAGATTACATGAGCCACTGGGGGCAGATACTCAGTGTGGCTTCCGGCACACGGGAGGAGCTACTGTCATTATTGGGGACCCTCTTTTGATCCAGCGTCCTCAGCCCTCTCAGCTTCTAAAGCGGGCTTGCTTAACCTCAGCAGGATTGACATTTCGGACTGGAATATTCGTTGCTGTGGAAGGCCATCCTGTGCCTTGTACGATGTTCAGCAGCAACCCTGGCCTCCACGGACCCAGTTTCGAGGTTCCCTGTAACTCTGAAATTCCCTGATTTGCTCCAGGAATCCCAGAGCCTCCCCCATGATTGGAACCATTGCAAAACAACCCTGACTTATAAACTCCCCCCCCCAAAATAACCTCTCCAATCTGGGAACCCTGAAGGTGAGGAGTCTTAGCACTGGGAGAATGATGGCCACTTCTTCACGGAAAGGAACCACAAGCTAAATTATGTAAAACCTGTTAGCAGGCCTCAGCCCTGAGCACCCTGAAAACTCCTTGGAATGTTCCTTGTAGCAGTTCCCTGGAACCCCTATCTTCTTTCTGGATCACAGAGGGCTGCCAGCCCATAACCCTGCCTTACATCCTGCTATGTCCCCATCCCCGGCTCGGGGCCCTAGCATTCACAGGGGTCGTGTCCCGCCAAGCCCACCCTTTGCTCTTTCCCAGCACTCTGTATCCCAAAGCCGCTAGGCCTTTGCTGGTGCTGTCCCTCCTGCCCTGAGTGCCCTTTCTCCACCCTCCCTATCCTTCCAGGTGCAGCTCTGAGGTCCCTGCCCCTGAGGCTCTCGAAGATCCCTCTGTCCGGCTCTGCCCTGCCCCAGGCTCCAGAGCCAGCCCTGAGCTCACCGCTCTGCCGAAACACATGTCTGCCCAGCATGGCATCGGGTTTATTTATGAGGCTGTCTGTCTGCCCCCAGTCCTGGGAGCCCCAGGGCAGGGCCCTGTCTGATTCATGGCCCAGCCAGGGTCTGGCCAGCATCAGGGAGCGTGTGCTAAGCAGCACTGACGTGAGCTGGCTCTGGGAGGAGGCATCGTGAGGTCTGGTTGGCACAGAGCACGGGCCCAGGGGTGGTGGGGACTTTCTAATGCCAGGGCTGCTGGAAAAGGCTGGGAACCCTTCTGGGCTCGCTCTCCTTCACAGGCTACTCTCCATTCCCTCCCCCTCCTTCCCTCAGTCACTGACTCATTCACTCAGTGACTCCTTCTCTCGTTCATTCATGCATCTGCCTGCTCCTTCATGTACCGGCTCACTAACGGGAGAGCATCCATTCACTTGTTC
The DNA here is from genome assembly GCF_018350215.1 of Panthera leo. NCBI lineage: Eukaryota > Metazoa > Chordata > Mammalia > Carnivora > Felidae > Panthera > Panthera leo. The sequence continues at coordinate 32,060,397 of NC_056686.1, forward strand.
ACCCACTCCTTTAGAACAAACGCTTCCCGAGCTCTGTGTGGTAGCCAGGCCTGCTCTCCGTGGGCACCCTGGACGCACACGGAGAGAAACTGGCCCCTGTCCAGCTCAGAAGACCATCTATTTCAGGAGCAGCGGTGGGGCTGGGGGACCGTGGCTGGCAGGGCGGGGTGGGGGGGGCGGGGACACAGATATGTAAACAAACAAGTGCCTGAGGCACAAGAGTGAGAGAGGCCGGGAGCAAGTGATATCAGTGTGCCTGCATTTGGAGCTGGCCTTGGAAATGAAGAAATGCCAAGGAATGGCCAGCGGGATGAGGTTTAGAGTTTGGGGAGAGGGAGAGGCAAGGGGGCAGAGCAGGGGAAGAGGCACTTTCTGTAGGACTGGGGAACCGCTTGGCTTAGGTGACTGGGGAGGCAGAGGGAGGGACAAGAGCCGTGTTCCATTCCCACCCTTCATCCGGGCGCACTGAACCCACAGTCAGTGCCTACTGTGGCCCAGGGGCTGGGGATGCACGAACCACACAGACACCCTGCCCTCAAAGAGCTTACACTTCAGTGTGGGGAGAGAAACGACCAGAAAAACAAAGCAGTAGGTGCTTTAAAGAAGCTGGGCCGGGGGGGTGGTCAGGGAGGACTTCTCTGAGCAGGGAACACTGGTGTGCGATGCTGTGTCCAGTGAGGGTGTCCGCACGGATCCCTGCCGGGAAGGCGAGCTGCCTGTGGAGGGCAGGGACTGGCTTCAATTCCGCATCACAGCCCAGGCGGCATCAGGCTGAGCAGCCGTGGGACTCATGGCAGAGTCCCCACAATGCTTTCCCTGGCCCTATTCACCTGCTGCAGCAGGCTGTCCTGAGGTGGGGGTCGGCCTGCCTTCCTCTCTGAGCCCAGAGCTCAGCTCGGGGCCTGGGGACCAGGAAGCCGCGGGGGGTCAGAATGGGGCAGGAGACCCTGGGGCAGCTGCTGCCTGTTCGGGCAGGGGTCAGAGGTGGATGAGGAGGTTCAGGGGGTCCAGAGGGTCTTCCTCTAGGAGGCCAGTCCTTCACGGAGGAGGTGAGCATGGGAGAAATCCAGACCCACCCCACTCCCAGGCAGGGGCACAGGGGAGTGTTAAGGTGCCCTATGCTAGCCTTTCTGAGAGCTGAGATTCTCGAAGTGGGGCCCGTGTGGTACCCTCTGGGGGTCTACACTGAGGATCTTTCTGATTCTGGAGACAGGGCCTCCGGAGAGGAAACGGAGTCTGGGGCTAAGTATAGGGATGAGGCCAGGGAGGAGAGGAGGGTGGGCAGGGGCAAGTGGGTCCCAGAGAACCTGCCTCTTCTCCAGCTTTTCCTCTTTTTGGTCTTTCTTCTTCCCCTCCCCAAGCTCTGAGCTCAGAGCTCAGCCTCTCTAGCCCTTACTAGTGGGTACAGGGTCAGCCCTGGGATTTTTCCTGGTCAAGGGCAAAGGCTCCTTCCACCCAGCCCGGGGCTCCTGGCAAGAGCCTGGAGAAATGTCAGAGCCAGGCCTGCTGGGCTTGAATGCTGCATTAGGACCAAGCCAAGAAGAGAACCCTGAAGTCAAGATCTTAGGGAGAGATGGGGACTCTGGGCAGAGAAGGGTGCACCAGGGGCTCTGGGGTCTAAGCTGTGGCCTCTGGTGCCCAGAGCCCAGAGATTCCTCCGGAGGTGCCGAGGGTCCTCAGCTCTGTCCCAGAAGGATGCAGCACCATTACCGCAGGAATGTGAGCCCAGGCTGGGACATTCAGACAGGTGCGGGTGCCTTCTGTCCTGAGACTCTGGGGCGGAAGGGAGCAGAGGGCCAGGCTTTGGATGACAACCCTCTTCGGATCCCCAGGAGATGCCAAAGTCCTGCAAACCATCATTTGACTTTGGATGAGATCTTCCTGGGGCAGAGAACATTCACTCAGCTAGGATAGGGCCCGCTTAAGGTGTCAAAACTCGAACTCTCAACTTAAAAAAAAAAAAATTGTTACTACCCTTCTTGAGTCATTGCTTTGTCTGACAAATAAACTTCCTGCATGATTGACAGTTGAGCCATAACAGGTACCTAAGGGAACTGTGGATGCTTTTAGTGAAAGCTAAACTAACTTGGATTACTTTAAATCATCAGGATTTTAAATTATAAATGTAATTTATACTCACTCTAAAAATCCAAACGTTACAGTAACACCAACTCAGAAAGGGAGGTCTGCTTCCCCCCAAATTCCCTTCCCCAGAGCCAACCCCTGTTACAGTTTAGAGGTTCTTACCCCAGAGTTTTGTGTGAATGTCAGTGTAACGTGGGCAATTTCTTGGAAATACAGTAACATGTGTCTTTCTCATACTTCCTTATGTGACATTTTCCTCCTATTCAGCCAGAGGCATCCATTTTCTTCAGGGGGGATTAAAATAGAACAGTGATATAAATAGGACAAAGAACAATGCTTAGTTAGCTTTTGACTCCCAAAATAAGACCTCAAAGCCTATAGTAAGACAATAGTATTAGAAACTGGTGTTAGTGAGTGACATACTGGTTAGGATGCTTTGGGTTGCAGATACCAGTAAGCCCAACACAAATGGCCTCTACAATGAGATGTACTGGCTCAGGTAGCCAGACTCTGCAGATAGGGTGTGCTTCAGGTCTGGCTTAATCCAGCAACTCTAGCCCATTTCTCTGCAGTCCTTTGGCTGTGCTGTCCTCTATCTGATAGTTTCATCCATGGGCTGTCTTCCCTCAAAAAGCCAATGGCTAGGCTGCACAGTCATGACCATGATAGAGAAAGGGAGATCATGTCTCTTCTGGTAGATCCTTCTTAAGAGCAAGGAAACACCTTTCTCGAAGCTCCCAGAAGTCTCCCTTTGTATCTTGGCTAGAGTCACATACCAGTTCCTATGGCCAGGGGGGTACCCTGTACTGGTACTCAGGCCTGGGTTTCTGGACCATCACCCTGGCAAGTGGGATGGGATTCCGTGACACCAGTCAGAACTGCCCCCGGAGCTGAAGTTGGGGCGATCTTCCCCCGAAGCACAAAGGTGATGTGAAGGCAAGGTGGATTTCAGAACGAAAACAGGTATTTTCAAAAAGAGGAAGAGGGAAATAGAAGATGAGTAGAGAATCAACACCCTCTGCTATGAGAGAGAAAGCAGATTTCCCTGTTCCCAGATCTTTCCTGCAGACATCAAGAGTCAGTCTTGGAGGACCAGCATGGAGTTCTAAGGCACACGTAGAGAGATGGAAGGAAACTCCCGCCCAGCTTGAGAGGAAGCGGGCAGAGCTTCTCCTTCTCAAAAGAGCCCCTAGAGAGTTAGGAAAGCAGACTCGGAGCAGGCAAGAGTGAGACAAAGGGCTGCCTGAGGGACCCAGTGCCCCACTTTCTCTCTGAGCCCCAGCCTGAGGAGGGGTTGTGGAAAAGATAGAAACCCCAGAGGGGGGCTTCTGCCCACTTCTAGAACTCCAGAACTCTGCCGGATGCTGTCCTGAAGGATGTTTGGTCCATGACCCCAGTGGAACAGAAAGGGCAGCAGCAGGTATATATAAGTTTCTTGGGCTGCCTTAACAAATGACCATGAACTTGGTGGTTTAAAACAACAGACACTTATTCTTTGATAGTTCTGGAGGCCAGATGTTTGAAATCATGGTAGTGGCAGGTCTCTAGGGGACAGTCTGTTCCTTGCCTCTTCCAGCTGCTGGTGGCTGTCGGCATTCCTGTGGCTGGGTCACTGCCATCCCTGTCTCTGCCTTCAACGGCTTTCTTCTCCGTTTCCGAGGCTTCTCTTCCGTGTCAAATCACTAACTTTCTCTTATAAAATCATGTGTCATTGGATTTAGGGCCACCTAGATAATCTAGGGTGATCTTATCTTGAGATCCTTAACTATGTCCGCAAAGACCTTTTTTTTTTTTTTTGTCAACTCACACTCACAAGTTTCGGGGGTTAGGATGTGGACATACCTTTTTTGGGGCCAGCATTCTGCCCACTCCAAGGTGTTAAATAGACAGAAGATCATGGAGAGTGCCCCTGTCATGTTTGTCTCCTGTGTGGTGTGGAACGGATGCCCCAATTTCCCAGCGTCCCAATAAAGGGAGGACACAGAAGGCCCCGGGTGGGTCACTTGCCAGTCAGGACCCTGGACAGGGACACAATGACCCTCCAGTCCCAGACAGACCCCAGGGATTCATTGTTGTGGATCTTGGCCAGCCCAGCAATTCTGGGCTTCCCCCAGTCTTTGCCCAAGTCAGAACAGATCCTGGGTTCCACTGGCTGCACAGGTAATGACAGCTGGGACAGAAATCGAGGCTCACAACCATCAGAATGAGACACTCCAGAGGGGGTGACATGAGGCCAAGAGGGGCCCTTCCGTGATGCCATGAGTACACGGAAGCTTCCAGCCCTTAGACGCCTTCTTGGGAGGGAAACCACTTAGGCTGGGGAGACAGTCCTGATAGGGAACTGAAATTTGCACCAACTGAATCCACCAAAGTGAATGAGTTACCTTTAACTGCAATTTATTTTTCTTTTTTCTTCACATCTGAGTGTATATATTACATGCCTCCCGCAAATGATGGGATTGCCAGTTTAGTTTTTTAATGTGCATATGTTACACATATTATTCCACAAATTGTTTTTTTTTTAAATACCACGTTATTGAAGTACAATTGGGCAAATTGCTTTTAACACTCCCTACATTAGAGACATATTTCTGTGACAGTATATTTTAGAGCTATCTTACTTCTTTTTAAATCTACATACTTTCATTTGTTTACCCAGATCCCTTACAGGTGACCGTTCAGGTCGTCTGTTGCGTTTATTGGAATTAACAAGGGAATCCGCCAGTGCCACGATGTCCATTCATGTTGGGGTCGCAAAAATGCAATCTCTTCTTCCCTTTCTCCTAAATCTAGGCGGCTCTGCCCCTCACACTTCAGCACATGAAAAAGTAATTTCATGGCCCCAGAACTGTTGGTCAGGAAAGTGCACCACAGGCATTGTCACCTGCCAGAGCACTCTGGGTAGTCAGGTGGAAGACAGCTTGCCAAGACACAGCTCTTCCAGTATGAGTGACATTCTGAACTCTTGAACATAACCTGCTGGCAGAATTCGCTCTGCCTCATTAGTCAATTGTCACTTCTCAAAGGAGGGCAGCAGGACAAGGATCTTTGCCTCATTGCAACATTCTAATTGCAACGGCCCTTTAAAAAAAACCTCTCTGCATATCTCTGTGTGTTTCTGGGATATGAAGGTGCAGAAAGGGCTTGGCTGTTTTCTCACCTGCTGTTTTAATCAGAACCCTTTAGACTCCAAGTGACAGAAACCCTGATGAAACGTAAGCAGGGCAGGAAATGTGTTGTCTCGTGCAAATGACAAGTCTGAGGAACTTCAGACATGCTGCATCCAGGTGTTTAATTGATGCCATTAAGACTATCTCTCTATCTCTCAGCTTCGCTTGCCTGCCTTTGTTTTTTTCCAGGCACATTTTCTCTGTGTGATGCAAGATGTCCCCCAGCTGCTACAGCCCCACCTTTATAGCTCACAGTCTCAGAAGAGAGACTTTCCAGAGAGCTCTGGCAAAAGTCTCAGGGAAGAATCCTATTGGCCTGGCTTGGGTCATGTGTTTATCCTCGAGCCAATCACAGCACCCGGGGGGTGGGTCCTCTGGTTGGCCAGGCCTGGTTCTTGGGTTGCCCTGCCTGAGCGCATGGGGAGAGAACCCCACCTGAGCCACCGGACGGAGTGGGATTAAATCCGGGAGACGTGGGGTGCCAAAGAAATTCTGGCCTGACAAACAGGTGCCCCTAATGCCTGGCCTTCGTCAGGGTTACACCTGTGTCTGTAGAGAAGGTGCTTGTTATTTGAATAAAGAATTGGCTCTGGCCGGATTCCAAACTGATAGCTATGCAGAGGAGTTGGACCCTGCTCAGGCCTGTCTTAGGCTCCTATTGTCTAGTCTCCCTCAGGCTAAAGTGGGGGGAGAGGAGGGCGGTGCCCATCCAAGCCCATGCCTTTGGGCCCAGGCTTTTCCTGACTCTTGTGCAGGTTCCACAGACAATGCAAACAAACACAGGCCTTCCGACCTGTGAGAAGGCCCAGTGAGGCAGCCCTGTCTGAATTCAGGTGGCAGGAGATTAAACACTAAATGGCCCTTCTCAGCATTTCAGGACCCTCTCTACCTTAGCTCGAGGTCCTTTGTTCAGGACCATTCTGTTCAGCCCTTGACTACTTTAATTCCCACACAGTGGCCTGGGCCTGGCCACCCTGGGGAGCCTCATTCCTTCATCCTTGCTCTCTGGCCGGGTCCCAGGCCTGACTTGCAGCCTCTCTGTTGGGAATGGCGTCTCCTGGCTGTGGGAGGCATTCTTGTGATTTGGGGGTGCTTGCTGTGCTGGGGGTTGGATTGAGGAGAGTCAGAGGACTTGGGGGGGGTGGCTGGAAGACAGCATTTGGGGATGGTCTCAGGACCATAGCCCAGCTTGGGCTTCTGAGAAGATAGGCATGGAGAGGGGGCATTTGCCCTTCCCAGAGCCCCAAGGGGCAAACTTCCCATCTGACCTGCATGGTAGGGTTTCTGCTGGACCCCACCTCAGTCTCACCTGCCTCCCCTTTCCTCATAGCCCCAGGCTGGGCAATACTGTTCCTCCCTCTGGGCCTCTGTCCATGCTGTTCACCCCCCGCCCCTCGGAATGCCCTTTCAAGTAGCCACTGCACGCAACCGGGAATTTGACCTTCGACCATTCCTAGTGTGGGAAGACGTGTTGTAGAGTGTACTCCAGCCAGTGCCTCCAGCTCTGGGCCTCAGGGCTTCTGTGCAGCCTGGGAAGTGCCAGGGAGTCAATGCCCTCCCATATCTGCAACAGCCCATAGCCAATGACCTACTGGCCCAGCTCCCTCGCTCTGAGGTGTGGTTTACACAGTTTCCCAGAGTCTCCCTGCGGGATGAAAGTCCAGATGCCCGAGGCTGTAGCTTGCTTGTTGACACGTTCCTCAGTGGCGTCCTCCTGCCCCTTTCGGCTTCTGTACGCCCTCATGAGTTTTCCTGGGATCACCCGCTGGTATGGACTGAACTGTACCTAGGGAGATAGGGCCTTTAGGGAGGTAACTAAGGTTAAATGAGACCAAAAGGGTGAGGCCCTAATGTGATAGAATTGGTATCCTTATAGGAAGAGGGAGAGACACCAGCGATCTCTCTCTACACACGCACAGGGAAGAGGCCACGTGAGGACACAGCACAAGGCTGCTGCCCGCAAGACGGGAGGACAGGCCTCACCAGAAACGAACTTTGAGGGCACCTTGATCTTGGCCTTCTAGCAGCCTCCAGAACTGTGAGAAAAGACATGTCTGTTCTTTTGGCCACACTGTGTGTGGTGTTTTGCTATGGCAGCCCTAGGAGAGGAACGCGGTTGCCAGCTAAACAACTTGTTGGAATCCCTGCCTCAGGCTCGGCAGCTAGGAAATACACACCGAGGCGTTCCCTGCAACTTCATTAGGCACCAGGAAAATGCAGAATACAACCACAGTGTGAGACCGCTCCACGCCTGCAGGAAAGGCTGGAAGGAGAAAATTTGGCCGCATCAGTGCTTCTTGAGAATGCGAAGCTGTCGCATACGGCGGATGGAAGTGTGAAAAGGGAGATCATTTCGGAACACTCTTCGCCAGAGTCTAATAACGCTGAAAATGCGTATATCCCATGATCCAGCAATCCCACCCCTAGGTCCGTCAGGAATTCTGCTACCCCAGCAGAAATACATACAGATGGTCAGTGAGGAGCAAAAATGTTCGAAGCCACACTCTTTGTAATGGCTTCCCACCTGGAAACAGCCCAACTTCCATCAACGGTCTGATGCATGAACAAATAGTAGTCTAGTCACGCAATGGAATCCTATAGAGCACTGAAAAAGGAGAAACTCTGTTGCCATGTGTCACTGATGAACGTCAAAAATACAATGTGGCCCCAAAGAGGCCAAACGCAATAGAGAACATGCTGTATGTAAGATTTAACTTACATGAAGTTCAAGAGCAAAATATTCACACAGAGAGGTATGCAAATCATGTATGTACAACTGCATGAATATTTGGTGAACATTTTTCTAGGGTCTACACCTAGAAGTGGATTTTTTTTTAAGTTTATTTTATTTATTTTGAGAGAGAGAGAGAGCATGCGTGCGTGTGCACAAGTGGGGGAGGGGCAGAGAGAGGAGGAGGGAGAGAATCCCAAGCAGGATCCTTGCTTTCAGCGTGGAGCTTGACACAGGGCTTGATCCCATGAATGGTGAGATCACGATCTGAGCCGAAATCCAGAGTCAGATGCTTCACTGAGCCACCCAGGCGCCCCAGAAGTAGAATTACATTGGTTTCGTTTCTTCTGCCGTCCTGAAGATAACCTAAGAGATCTCTGACTTCCCCTCCGGGCTAAAGTCAGAGGTCCTCAGTTTCCCTCTGTGGCTGGGGCATGGTTGCCTACCCCAGGTGCCATGGGGGCTCTAAGAGCTTCTCGAGGGAGTAGGATCAGGTCGTGGGCCCTTGGACCTACTTACTGGCCCAGCTCCCGGCACTCATGAGTCCAAAGGTATCCAGAAAAGGGCTGATATTACAAGCCCAGCCTTAGCTACTCCACCAGGCAGGTGCAGGATTTGGGCAGTAGGTGAGTGTCAGGTCAGATCCAGGTCAGGCAGAGGAAACAGGAACAGACAGGGCACATCCCAGGCCCAGGGTCTGCTCTGGAGGGAGGCAGACCAGTTCCAGACCTCTGTGCCCGGCAGAGTGGGGGCTGGCCTCCTTAGCACCTGCCTGCTCTTCTCTGGGCCTCTCTTTCCTCTTCTGTCAACTTCTGCTCAGAGTTGCTTCCTCACCAGCTTGAGGATTAAAGGAGGTTTGAAGATGATTATCTGGAGCCGGTGGGGCATTGTCAGCCCATTTCGCAGCCAAGGAAGCTGAAACTCAGAGAGGTTAAGGGGCTTCTCTGAGTCACACAGCACGTGAGCCCAAGTCTGTCTGGTTCTAAAGCCTGGGTTTTTCCAACTCCATGTGGCTGCCTGCCTGCCTGGGGGTTGACACGGTGTGATCTGAGGGGTGTAAGGAAAGCCAGCCCCCAAAGTCAGGCTGTGTCTTTTCCAATGCCTGAGTTTCCGCTGTTAGAGATTTATTCCTCTGGATAAAGTAATACCCTCTTCTTTTTTTTTTTTTTTAATTTTTTTTTTAACGTTTATTTTTGAGGCAGAGAGAGACAGAGCATGAACGGGGGAGGGGCAGAGAGAGGGAGACACAGAATCTGAAACAGGCTCCAGGCTCTAAGCTGTCAGCACAGAGCCCGACGGGGGGCTCGAACTCACGGACCGTGAGATCGTGACCTGAGCTGAAGTCGGATGCTCAACCGACTAAGCCACCCAGGCGCCCCAGTAATACCCTCTTCTGAAAGCATGCAGGAACCAGGGGCAAGAGGCACCATATCTGATATTTGGTGTGCAAATGATTGTCTGGCAGAAGTGGAGAGTAGGGGTCCTCGATGGGGCACTCTACTCCCTTCATTCACTTCCTCGCCCCCACCTGGGCCCTACACCATTTGATGAAGAGGGGAAACAGGCCCAGGGAAGGACACCGAATTCCTCAAACTCACATCTAGGGCCTTACCCTAGGCAGCCTCTCTTCTCTGTCAGAAGGACTCAGGCCATAGGGTGAATGGGAGAGGGCCGGCTGAGGAACCCCTCTGCCACCCCCCACCCCCACCCCTCATCCCCCCCCCCGCCCCGGGGCTCTTAGCAGGGGGTGCCCTGAGGCCAGCCCCCATGATATCTGAGGTGTGCTTCTGCAGAAGGAAGAAAGGTATGGGTGCGGTCTTAGGCCCCGAGACAAGCCGTGCCTCCTGTCAGCTGCTGTGCTCACACCCATACCCTCTGTCCCCCCAGCACGCACAGAGCCCCGCACCCCAACCTGACATCACTCGCGGTCCTGGGCCTCCTGCCCACCAGGGCTCCTCAGGCTGCCCAGGGACCCCCACCCGCTGTGCTTCAGACCCACACAAGCCTCATGGCCTCTGAGACAGGGGGCCCTTTGGAGACAGGCCCTCCCGGTCCCCCGGGCACTCACAGCCCCACACCTGCCGCCCCTCTGTTTGGGGATGGGGTCCCCAGAAGTAGACTTGAACTAGGATTTGAGAGCATGGAGTTTACTTGCCAGGTGATTCGAGGAACCCATAAAGAATGTGACGTGAGTGAGAACAAGGAGGGAAGCCAACCCGGGCCAGTTACTAAGCAGCAGGTGGGGCCTGGGGCTCAGGGGACGGTGAAGAACCGGTCTCAGAATTGTCCCACCCGAGGCACCAGGGAGCCGAGGCATCTGTCCACCAGCCCAGTCCTTCGTGCTCCAAGTCTGCTCCTGAGGACACGGCTGTGGTCACCCTCGGCAGCCCCCCAGACCCACAGACGCTTGCTAAGTGCTATGGGGCTGTGGGCAGCTGAGGAGGGAACTTGTATATGAGAGAAGGGATCTGGGAGGAGGGGAGCCTGAAGGTCCCAGGGTCCGGAGGGCCCAAGTCCCAGCTCTGCTGCTGCTGTCTCATCTCTGAGGCTCAGTTGTTGCATCTACAAAATGGGAATAAAAGTATTGCTTACCTCCCAAATGTGTGGTGGGGATCCGACGTGATAAGGTTTGTAAGTGGCCGGGAGTGGTGCCCGCAGCGGGTGGAGATTGATAAATGGGGCTTTTTCTTCCCTCCCCCAGGGCAAGGATCAGGCTGACTCACCAGTGTGGGGGCACCCGACAACCTGCTGTGTGTACTAAACATTGTTGCTTTTAGATCCTGTCCTCTCCCTCCCTGTCCCTCTTTATCTTGTATTTTTAAAGTCAAATAGTGACTGATATCTAAGCCATGCCAGGTTGGGGTGGGCTCTGGGGACCCAGGAATGCCCCGAGGCTGTCCTTGCCCTGGGAGTTAGTTCATAGTCCAGTCGGGAGGACACAAATATGTGGCCAGGTAGTGACACGGGCGGGGGCTTTGACAGCTAGGTAGAAGTTAGCGTCTGGGGCAAGGAGGCTGTGCAGGCAGAGTAAGGAGCCAGAGGAGCTGGGGGGTGGGGAGGGCAGAGAAATCGTTCCAGGGGCAGGAGGGAGGAGAGCAAAGAAAAGCAGGCAGGTACAGGAGCTTGTGTTTTGAGGTTCTTCGCATGCGAAGCCCTGGGTTTCCCTTGAGTCACAGATGAGGGCATGGAGGCTGAGAGGGGCTGTGTCTTGCCCGGTTGCAGGGGCTGGCCAGGGCTCTGCCTGCTACCCCCACTCCTCAACCCCCACCTGAGCCAGTGCTGGGGGCTCCTGGGCCCAGAACAATCATCTACCTGGGTGTGGGGTGTGGGTGGAGCTCAGCAGTGGGCAGCCTTGGGACTGAGGCAGGGGCTCCCTGCTCTGACTCCTCCCTCACCTTCCCTTCCTGACCCCTATATGCACTTATCCAACACTGCTGGTCCAAACCACTGACAGCTCCCTGGAGGCTGGGGGGGGGGGGGGGGGGGGGGGGGGGGGGGGCGGGGGGGGGGGGCTCCACTTCTGTGCTTTTTGTTCAAATTCCATATGATTTTTGCATCTATGGTATATCCATGTTTGTTCTTTTTTTAAAAAACAATTTTTTTTAACGTTTATTTACTTTTGAGACAGAGACAGAGCATGAACGGGGGAGGGTCAGAGAGAGGGAGACACAGAATCTGAAACAGGCTCCAGGCTCTGAGCTGTCAGCACAGAGACTGACGCGGGGCTCGAACCCACAGGCCGCGAGATCATGACCTGAGCTGAAGTCGGACGCTTAACCGACTGAGCCAGCCAGGCGCCCCCATGTTTGTTCTTAAAATCAATAAAGCTTATGACTTACTGGTTACTAAAACAATTAATCTGCCTGTTAATAAAACAAGATAATTAGAGTTTATACGGTGACGGTGTTCTTCTGTTTTTCCTTAGTGTGAGTGGGGTGGGGGTCCAGGCAAGGTGGGGTGGGTCCTGGAGTAAATGTCAAGGTTCACAGACCCAGAGGAGTCCAGTATTTCCATATCTAGTAATGGCCACACACATACCGAAATACCTCTAGATCTACACTCCTGTGTTCACTTGAATGCACACACTCAATCTACACTTATTGACATTCATGCACGTGTTCCTACACATGCCCAGATACACACGTGCACCTGCGTGTGTGCTTATGTCGCCCTTGCACCCACACGTCGGTCATCTATCATCGTGGACTTGCATGCACATTCTACAGGCACGCCTGTATCCTCATGCACACACACATATGTAGGCACGTATCTCTGCGGCCACAATCAGGCAGACTTACACACTCAGGGGCGTTCACAGCACGCATATGCTTGTTTGTACACGTCGACGTGCACGGGAATGTGCACACGTGTGACTTGTGCATGATGAACCCATCACACGAGACGCAAACCCAAGTGCCTGTAGACATGCAGAAATATCCCCAGCTGTGCACACAAGAATACATTTTGCATGTACGTGTCCCCTTTTGTGCACGTGCTCAAGTGCGGTCTCATATCAGCCAGGTGGGGCTTCGCTGTACTGGGCTCACGACACGCTGCTTCGGAGTCATAGGGAGGGAGCCTCAGGTGCCTGGCTCTGAGGGGGGTGGCCACGCTCCCCTTTTCTGCCCTCCCTGCCCTTCCTTGTCCCCAGGCTGCCACCTCCCAGGAGGAGCCCTTCTTCCACCTTGAGGATAATTAATGCGCATGGCCAGTGTGGAGCCCCTGGAGGGGGCAGATTTCGTGCCAACTCCCTGGGAGGGATCTCACCAGCCTGGCAGCCGGGAGCCTGGTGCCCAGAAGGGTCAGCAGCCTGCCTGGGTCTACACAGCAAGGCCTGAGCAGAGGCAAAAGCAGGATCCAGTCTTTTTAAAGAGACTAGTTTGGATCACAGTCTGACAAGGGACAAGGATGAGAAGGGACACAGTCTGACAAGGGACAAGGGACATAGGCTCCCTGTCTGCAAAAAACCCGTAAGTTTAGGTACACATGCTTTTCGGTGAAGATGTTGTCCGTGGAAGGCCTTCCCCAAGGCACATTTGTTAGGGGAGGGTGGGGGCAGCTGAGGGAGGAGACTGGCCAGCCTCTGCTCCATCCCTAAGCTCCCTGGGGGACCAACTGAAAGGCTGGGGACTAATACTGGCCACAAGAGGACAGGCTTGCAGCCAGATGGGATCCCAGAGACCCAGCACTGGGAAACCCTCAAGGGTCCTCTGTACCAGCTGGGGGGAGGGCAGGACATCTGAGCACTGCCAGACCCCCCCATCCTTCTCAGTCCAGGCGGCGAGAGGTGTATCTCTTGTGCACCAGATTCCTTGTGAAGAAATGGTTTCTGAATCAGAGCAGCCAGTGCTGGAAGGGATGTAAGGAAAAGGGCACTCTTGCCCAGCTAGTGCAGGAGTGCAAATTGGAACCTCATTCTTGGCAGAACACTTAAAATATGCATGTCCTTTGATCCAGCAATTTCACGCCTAAATATCTTTGTGGACAAATCATGTAAACAAGATATTTACCGCAGCGTGCTTATGAAAACAACACGGAGGTCGTCCAAAAGGCTTCAGCAGGTGAATAGTTAAATAAACAGCAGTCTGTTCCAGGGACCTGGTAAAATTAAGCCTGGGGTGGATCTGTGTGTGCTGGTCTGGAAAGATGCCTCTGGAGTGAGGAAAGCAGGCTGTAGAATAGGGACACTTATGTCTCCATTTGTTACTTTAAACACTTCTAAAAAGTTAGATACAAAACATATGTCTGAGTCCATAGGAAAAGGCTACATACCTCATTCTCAGAGTGGTTACCTTGGAGTGAGAGGCAGGGAGAAGATTTAGTTTTTATTCTAGATGCTCCTATATTTTTCTTTTCTTTCTCTTTTCTTTTCTTTTCTTTTCTTTTCTTCTTTTCTTTTCTTTTTTTCTTTTTCTTTTTTTTTTTTTTTTTTTTTTTTGGCCACAAGCTTTTGTGTATATACTGCCTTACCATTAGATTTCTTGTTCCATTATTTAATAGATGACAGCCCTGAGGTGGTAAAGACCCACCCAAGGTCACTTATGTATGACCTTGACTGTACCTCTGATCTTGACCTCACCCAGGATCCTTCTTCTGCTGCCCAGCGGCAGGGCCTTGGCGTCACGAGGGGAGTCAGGGCTCCCTAGGTGGGGATGGGTGGAGACATGGCTTCTAGGTTGCAGGTCAATGATGCTCAGCAGGGGGGACAGGCCCATCCAGGCGTGAAGAGATGTCCCCATTCCTGAAAGAGTCACTTGTGTGCCAAGGTGGCAATTTTTTTTATCACTGGATGTTCCAACAGCCCTACTGTACTGTGGGGCCTTGCTTCGCAGACCCCAGCTCAGCCACCTTCAGAAATACTGCTGGGAAATGCCACCCTTTGCTAAAAGCCCAATGGATGCCACTTCTGGTGCAGTTTTCTATGGGTGCTGACTTACACTGTCTTATTTGACTGAGAAGGTAGTATTTGGCCCAATGGCCAAAGCCACCATCTCTGAAACTAGACTCTTGGGGCAAAGGTCCCTCTCCACGGCTGCTTAATAGCTAAGTGACCTGGGAGGGGACACTCAGTCTCTTTGTCTATCTGATGACCTAATAGCACCTCCCCATGCGGTTGTTGGGGGCTAAAAAGCGCTTGGGCCAAAAAGTTCAACAACCCCAATGTCCATCAGTGGATGAATGGATAAGTCAAATGTAATTCATCCCTACAATGGAGTATCATTCAGCCATGGAAAGGGATGAAATTCTGGCACACACCTATGGCACGGGTGAATCTTGAAAACCTGATGCTGAGTAAACGAAGGCACAAATGGCCACATAGTGTTTGATTTTATTTATGTGAAATGTCCAGAGTAGGAAGATCCACAGGGACAGAAGGCAGATCAGTAATTTCCAGAAGCTGGGGGGCGGGGGGGGGGGATGGCATGTGGGGAATGACTGCTGAAGGCTATTTCTTTCTGGGGAGATAAAAATGTTCTGGAATGAGATGGTGGTGATGGGTTGTATAACCTGGTGAATATACTAAAACCCACTGAAGTGTACTCTTTAAAAGAGTGAGTTTTATGGTGTGTGAATTATGTCTCAATAAAAAAAATATGTAGCAAAAGAGAATTAGGAATGAATATAACATTTATGGACAAATGTAGCACACAGCACGATTTTATTGGTGGGAAAGTGGACAGAGTTAAAGATACACCTATGAGGTAACACACACATTATGCTATAGCCTTATGATGATATATTATGTAGGTATGAATAAAATCTTATTTTGGAAAACATTTAAAAATTACATAACGTACTTAAGACAGTGCCCGATACACAGAATACCTCAGTGTGGGCTGTCATTTTACTTTATTTTTTAGTGTTTATCTATTTTTTGTGTGTGAGAGAGAGAGATACAGGGTGCAAGTGGGGGAGGGCAGAGAGAGAGAGAGAGAGGGAGACACAGAATCTGAAGCAGGCTCCAGGTTCCGAGCCATCAGCACAGAGCCTGATGCAGGGCTCGAACTCATGAACTGCAAGATGGTGACCTGAGCCAAAGTCAGATGCTTAACTGACTGAGCCACCCAGGCAGCCCTAGTGTGAGCTGTTATTAATGAGCCTATGCACCGGCCATCTCGTCCCTGCATGGTAGATGGGAAACTAAGGCTCAGAGACAGGACGCAATATGGCCTCACTGCCCTCCTTCTGGTCTGCTTCAGGCTACTCTGGGTACCTGTCCTGGCTCTGCCGCTTTCTAGCCATAAAGCCCTGGTCCAGCCTGTCACTGACCCACTGAGACCCCCTCAGCCTCTGTCTCCTACCTGTGAGGGGAACAGTGTCCCTGGGAGGAGTCTCAGAGTGCACGGTGCTATTACAGTGCCTCTGGGACAGGGCCAAGTTGTAGATCTGGCACCAAATGGCTAGAGATTCTGGGGAGACAGGATCACATGTTCCAGCCCCACCTGCCTGGAGCAGTGAGCCGTGCGTCCCTGGTGGTCCCGTAGGGAAACTTCTGGGGGAGGCTACTGAGGCAGAGACCAGGGGTGTGGCCTTTCCTTCTGCAGGCCCTTATTCCATTTAGTATCCTGGGGCCCCTTTTTAGTAAGCTGTCCTTGGGAAAGGAATCCTCCCTCCCTCCCTGGAGCCTTGATTTCCCCCGCTGAGCCAGCCCAGCACCGTGGTTCTGACAACGTGCTCTTGGGACCCAGACTACCTGAGTCCAAATCCCAGTTTCTCTGAATGCGGGATCCTGGGCAGGAAAGTTTGCCCCTCTGAGTCTCGGTTAGCTCATCGGCAAAATGGCGCTAACAGGCCCCACCTCACCGGTCCTTGTCGTGCTTGGATGAGAGTGCCTACGACCTGCTTAGCACTGGGGCTGCCACACCAGGAGCCCTCAAGGCCTATTGGCTGTTACTATTACCATCATTGCAGTGTTCAGCTGTGAAGGGGTCGGAGGACACGTGTGTGCCTGGAGGCAAGGGGCTAGCCCCCCAAGCCCCTGTCTCCCAGCTCCCTGCCGGCTGTCCCCCTCACTCTCTTCAGCACTGAGTGATCGACAGGCTGGGCCAGTGGCGGCCTGGCAGGCCTGTCCTGGCAGCTGCTCCCACAAGGCGAGGCCCTCTGAGCTTTGGAGAATTAATTAGGCCACATTCCTCTTCAGGGCTCCTGGGGCGGGCCTGCACACGGCCCCCTTCCGAGCTGCTGAGGGCTCTTGGCTCGGGTCCCTGGCAGGCGAGGCCCGCAGTCTGCTTTCCCCTGAGAGGGCTGGGAGGGCCCTGGTGAGCTGGAAGCAGTGGCTAAGGAGGGGACAACGACAAGCCGGCAGCCCAAGGCCAGCTCCTGCCCTCGCTCTCCCCTGCTTGGCCACCTTTGCTGGTTCCCATCACTCAAGTTCAAATTCCTGGCATTGGATGCCATTCCCAGCCTGGCCCCTGCTGATCAGGCCGGCTGCCTTTCTTCAAATTCTTCCAAGCTCTGGCCAGACACACCTCATGCCCTTCCCCCCAGCCGCGATGCCCTTTCCCTCGTTCCAGCTTGTGCAAACCTTACCCCCTCTCCCCCACTACCAAACCAGCTGGAAGGGCACTCCATAACGTATCCCACCTCCCGTCCCTTCGCTTGGCCTTGTCTGTCTTCCCTGCCAGGCTGCGAGGCCCTTGAGTGCAGCAAGTGCGGTCTGATCGAAAGGCATGAGGAACAAGTGGAGGGCATTTCAGGCACAGTCATACTCTCCTGGGACTCACTGTCTGAGGCTGTGACGCAGAGTGACCGCTGCTGTAGACCTCTCTGTCTGGAGCCCCTTCTCCCATGCCAGGTGCTCAGGCTTGACCTGGGGTTCAAGATGGTGCTACGCCCTCCTGCTTCCCCCTCTCCAGACCTCCCTATGCCCCCTTCTTCTTTCGCTTCCTGAAAGGG
Source organism: Panthera leo (assembly GCF_018350215.1). NCBI lineage: Eukaryota > Metazoa > Chordata > Mammalia > Carnivora > Felidae > Panthera > Panthera leo. The sequence continues at coordinate 32,077,779 of NC_056686.1, forward strand.
AGCTCCCGAGAATAGCTCCCTTCCCTGCCGAGCCTTCACCTCTGCTGCTCCGTCCGCCTGGAACACTCTTGTCTGCTCTCCTTCACTTGACTGATTCTCTTGAGCTGGGCCTAGACGTCACCTCCTTCAGGAAGCCACCCTGGGCTCCCTCATGCCCGGAAATCTTTTCACAGTATGGATGTCCTATCAGAGAGGCAGTAAGGCATAGAAGTTTAGAGCCTGAGGTTTACATCCCAGCTCAGTCATATAGTAGCTATGTGACTTTGAGCAAGTTACTCAATTCCTTGGTTACCCCTTCTATAAAATGGGAATAATAATTGTCAAACCTGCTGCATAGGTTGCGGTAAAAAACCAAGGAATTCATACGCAGAAAGCACCTAGTGAGTGCTCAGTAAATGCTAACTATTATTATTATTATTATTATTATTTTATCTTAATACTTAATAGTATTTTTTTAAACTTTAATTTTTTTAAATGTTTAATTTTGAGAAAGAGAGTGTGTGAGCAGGGGAGGGGCAGAGAGAAGGAGACACGGAATCCGAAGCAGGCTCCAGGCTCGGGGCTATCAGCACGGAGCCGGACACGGGGCTCAAATTCAGGAACCGTGAGATCATGACCTGAGCTGAAGTCGGACACTTAACCAACTGAGCCACCCCGGTGCCCCTAATAGTGGTTTTTTGGGAGGGCTCTCCTCTTGGCCTGTGGGGCCAGAAGCTGTGTCTGTCTCGCTCACAGGAGTCTCCTGAGAGGGAATTATTCATAAGTAGATGCCATTTCTGAAACTCGGCAACCTGGTCTCCATTTTTAATCAGAGAGAGAGACAGAGAGAGAGAGAGAGAGAGAGACTCATTCCTTGGGGTTCTTTCCTGAGTGAGGGGTGTGAGGAGAGGCAGCCCAAGGACAGAAGACCCAGTCTACAGCCTGGGCATATATCAGGCTGCATGGTCTTGAACATGGGAGCAAACTCCCCTCTGCCTCAGCTTCTGTCTGTGCGTGGTACCTGAGTAAATCTGGGTCATTCTGTGCCCCCTTCTGGCCTTTCTCTGCCTGGTGTTCTAGCCAAAAGGAACATAGATTGGACTCAAAAAGCCTTGACAAAACCAGTTAAGTATTTATGGAAAAGACAGAAAAAGGCAGGAAAAGGGGAGATGTTGTCCTATAAAATCCAGACAGACTCCCCAAAATGCTGACATCTTGCTTCCCAGGGTTTCCTTTGACCTGGCAGCCGCCCCTCACAGATTTTCCTCTGCTCCTTCCGCACACTGTCTCACCTTCCCCCATGCTTCTGGGGCCCCAGCTCCCCGCAATGCAGCCTAGTAGCAGGCACAGACTAGAGGCACACAAACTTCTTGCCCTGTGGAGAGAGGTATGACCGAGGAAGGGCACAGTAGGACCCCCCAAAGTGCAGGAGGCCCTCATTCCCCAGGAATCAGGACCCAAGGGACTGCGTTGTCACCTTGCCTTTTCCTGCCTCCTGGGCCTCCTCCCCTCCCTTTAATCATGTCTGTGACTTAATCATTTGAGTTTCTGATCTCTGAACTCTGGCCAGGGCCACAGGGGCCTGTGCCAAGGGCAGGGAATGCCTGCTTCCCTGGGTCTCTGACACACCCTCGGTCAGGATCTCATCATCCTTCTGCCAGGCTTCCATCATACCCGTCATCCTGGGGTTGCCCTACTCAGCTGCCCAGCCTGGCCACTGGCTATTGGCTTTGGGTCTCCCAGGAGGCAGGGAGCCATTTTGCATGGAATGCTGGGCTGCCAGGGAGGGAGAGTCTTCTGACATCAGGCTCTGCTGAGATTTGAGAGGTGTTCCCTGCTCCTGGGCTCCCTTACCCCAAGCCTCACCACCTAGGATGCACCGTGGACCTCCGAGGGCAGGGGGTGGGGTGGGGTGGTGAACTTGCTTCCCCATTCACTGGGCTCCAGCCACATAGGGGTCCTCCGTGGGAACCTCCTTTGTCACTCTTACTGCCATAGCTTCTGCCTGTTCCCTCTGTCTGGAGTTCCTTCCTGCATTTTTCTATTTATTTGAGTCTTACTCATCTTTGGAGGCTACAGGAGTAGCCCCTTTGTCCAGGATTCTTTCCCTGACCACCCCTTGTCACCCCAGCTGCCCCACCTTCGGTCCTCCAGCTCTGGGGCTGTTCTCATTACAAAATCCCTTTGATGACCCTGACAAGCAGTCTCTGCCTCCTATCACGCCCCGGGGGCTGAGCCCAGCAGTCTGTTCAGTGTTCCTACCTGCCCTACAAGGTTGGGACTATCGCTTCTCACTTTATAGACTGAAAAACACTGAGGCCCAGAAAGAGATTTGTTTCGGGTCACACTGCAGTGCTGACCCACGAATTCCACCACTAATATTTATGAAATGCAGACATACATTTGTACCGTAGACTCTGGGTTCAAATCCCGATACCACCACTTACTCACTGTGTGACCTTGGGCCAGTCAGTTGCCTTCTCTGTGCCTCAATTTTGTCACCTTTAAAATGGAGATAATAAATGTACCTATGTCATGGGGCTGTTGTGAGGAGGAAATGAGTTAATACAGGTAAAGTGCCAGCATACAGTAGGATTTCACTACGTGTCAGCATGTTATCCTTCCACGAAGGGGTCAGGGCTGGCTTCACGGACAAGGCAGGATTAGAGCAGTGTGTAAATAATTATTTTTCAACAGCCAGCTCAGGCCACCTGCCACTCCCAGCACAAGCCAGCCGGGAGAAAAGGGAACAGCTTGTCACAGGAGGATTTGGCAGAAATGGAGGCTGTGGGTCCAGGAACTGCCAGCAGGGGTGATCGTGGCTGCTGGCTATCCCTGGAACTCAGGTGGGCTGCTTCTTGGGCCCTGGCAGCAATCCTAGAGCCTTGGGCTTCTTCAGTCAAGGAAGTGAGCAAGGTCCAAGGAGAGGGATGAGACCGGGGTCAGGCTGTGGCTCCACCATAGCACCCATCACTGGCCACTAGGGCAGTACACAGTCTTGGGACCATCTGGCCCCAGCCCTCACTGGACAGATTGGCTCTGGGCCTCACAACAGTTCCTGGTGGCACAGGGCAGCTGGGGAAGAAGGGGGTCTTGGTATTCTCGTAGCCTCGACTCCTTCCAAACACACTCTTGGGAAAGGCCTGGTCGCAGGGACTGGCCTGCTGGGAACAGAGGAATCCTAGATGTCAAAGCCACAAATGGCTGTCCAGGCACATGACAGGCAAAAGCCTAGAGAGGGTGGGATAGCAGCCAGAAGTGCCCAGCGGGAGCTTGGGGAGTGGAATGCAGGGCTCCGGCCACCTGCCCCGGACCCCTCCCCTCTCCTTCTTGGGTCCCCCTAACTTCTAAGCAGCCCCGTCCTGCAAGGTGCCTCCCACCTCTGCTTCAGCCAAGACAAAACACCAGGGTACCGTTTCATGGTTTATTACAAACACAAGTTCGCAGGTAAATAACTGAGTCTAAAAAAATACATTAAAATAAATAAGTGGAATTCTCAAAGTTCTTAGAGCAAATAAGTTATATACAGGCAGGTGAAGCAGAACAGGCCCGTTCTCCCCAGGAGTGTCCCGAGGGTATGAGGGTGTGAGGACTCTGGGGAGGCAGAGCTGGAGGGGTCAGACGGGGGTCACCTAGGATGCCAGCCCTTAGGTGGACCCGTCCAGCCTCCAGGGCTGGCTTGGGTCTAGGGTCCACCGCTGCGCATCGATTCTGGCTTGTAGCCAACAGGCAGGAAACCTCTCGGGACGTGGCCTCCAGGTTAGCACATTCCTCATGCGGTTCCTTCCAGCGGCGTGGTGGGGCTGGGGCCGGCGGGGGGACGTGGCTGAAGGCTTTCCCCGGGCCGTGTGAGGGCACGAGCTGCCTGGAAGGAAGTTCCCTCACTTGCACGAGGAGGCCAAAGCGTGTGCCATCCCAGCAGGTGGAGTCCCCAGCTCTGGGCTGCCCCTCTCCTCCTGGCTCCACACAGGCTCCTTCCCAGCATTCCTTGGCCACCGGTGCTATCTCTTCCTCCGCCTGGAGTGTGTAGGCCTCAGTTCCCTCACTGCCACCTGTTGTCGCCTAGCAAAGTGGCTCTTGGCTGCAGAAATGTCCCTGGAATCAAGAAGGGTCAATTTAGCATCTCAGGAGATATGGACTGCCCAAGAGCTCCCTGCAAGAGACAGCAGTAGTAGGAACGGGCCCCTTTAATCATAGCTGCTCTGGGGTCAGAGGTCAGCCACAGCTGACCCTGAAAACAAAGTCTGCGCATCAAGGACAGGCCAGACCAGGCCTAGAAGCTTCCCTGCCCACGAGGACTTTGACAAAGCTGACGTCCAACATCAAATACTGCTGGAAGGACCAGAGGGCCGAGACCAGTGTATCTCCTGTGACCTGCTTTCCCACGTCCACACCTTTGCTCATGTCGCTCCTTCTAGGCTGTTTACCTTCCCTCCACCCACATTCCACCTACTGAAATTCCCATTCTTCAAGGTCCAGCTCAGGGTAGTTCAACCCAGACAAATACGGGTCCTAGCTTCCCTTTGAACCAGGATGAGGCCCTGGGAAGGACTCTGGCATCCCCCAAGCGGTCTCGTCCTGCCTCAAAGTGTCCCAGACCGGGAGCTAGGAGGCTGGCTTCAGGTCCCAGCTCTGGGAGCTCAGGCAGATGTGTCAACCTCTCCGAGCCCCTTTCTTGGTCTGTAAAATGAAAATAGGCCTGAGCCAGTGTGAGGATGAGTGTAGGCTGGCAAAGCGAGCTGTTTGCCCACAGGACGTGCCATATGCACTTGCAGAGTCTAAACCATGATTTTCTTTTCATCCAAAGATACTTCCGAAGCGTATGCTGCGTCTTCCCCAACCCACCATCCTGCCCTTTCTCTTACGTTTCCTCCTCTCCACCAAGATGGGAGCCCCTGAGGGGCTGAGCTGGGCCCCAGCACCGGCCAGCTCCGAGGAGCCTCAGGGACAGAGGTCGGAATGGTTGACACCTGCAAAAGCTCCCCTGGGGTGCCAGGCCCTGCTCAAGGCGCCCCACATATGTCGATTCATCTACCCTCACAACGATTCCCTAGAGATGGATTGCACTGCTGCCCCTGGAACAAAAATGGGAGCCGGAAGCACAGAAAAGTGAAATGACAAGCTCAAGGTCACAAAGCCTTGTTGGGGACAGAGCTGGCTCAGAAGCTGCTCCGTTAGCCGCCTGTCTACACAGCCAGATGCAGGGTCTCTATTCTCAAGTCAGTTTGGTTGGACGAACATTCGCGGGCACCTCCTGTGCGCCAGGCCTCGAGCTGAGCCACGCGGAGGCGGCCAGGAAGGGGATCCGGTCTGGGACAGCGGGGAGGGGACAGGCTGGGTAGTCGGCCACTCTGGGCCCAGCACGTAGGAGACGCTTCCTTGAGACACAACCTGAATGAACAGTAGAGGGCCTTCCACGGTCACAATCCCTCAACTCGCCTGAGAAAGTCCACTGCTAGGCCTGGTGGGAACAAAGGGCACAGCAGGCAAGGTCACAGGCTCTGGAACCAGCCAGATGCCACAGACCGCTGTGCCCTTGGGCAAATGTCTTAACTTCTCTGAGCCTCAGTTCTCTCGGCTGCCCGGTGAGGACCCAGTCGTGCCTCATATGGAGAACAAGGGAAATGTGCAAGGCATACAGGAGGTGCTCAGTCAGTGGGGGCACCGCTCACCTCAGCTGCTGGAGGAGCTCTCCTGCCGACGGCCGTGTCCTGCCAGCCTGGAACACGTCTGGAGGGGGTCCACTGCCTGGGACCACCACGGCTTCAGGCCTGAAGGAACAGCGTTAGGGCCCGAGTGAGGGGCTGTCCAGGGCCCTGAGAACACCTGGCTGTAGGCCCAGCACCCTCCCCCCGCCCCAGCAGATCCATTGTGCACCTGGCCTCCTTCCCTTCCCAGGTGGGGTGGGGACTGAGAAAACTGAGCTACCGGGAATACGTTCTTAGCCTCAGAAAGAGGCAGCTGGGTGCCCGACCTTCCCAGAATCCAGCCACCTGCAGCTGAGCACGGCCTTTTGTAGGGGAAACTGAGGCAGGGGTGGAGCCCCGGTTTGAGTCTCAGAGGAGGAGTTTCTCATAAACCATCGCGGGGATGGGAGGTTCGAGACGGGGCAGCCACTTTCTGCTTTCCCCAAATGCTCCGAGGGGACGAGGGAGGGGACAAAGTCCCCCACCTCTTTAACAGATGGGAAAACTGAGGTGCGGAGAGCGAAGAGGTGTGGCAGAGCACCCCCGCCCGCCCCTTCCTCAGCAATTCCGCGACAACCTTGGGATGGTGCCAGGGCCTCCCGACTCCAGATGTCACTTCTCCGCGGAAACTCCAAAGCCCTCCGAGGCTCCGTCCCAAATCCAAAGCCCCGTGGACTTGGTCAGGCAGACTAAGGCTGAAAGCCCAGCTCTCCTTCTGACTAGCTGTGTGGCCCGATGAGACAAGTCCCCTCCCTTCTCTGGGCCTGGACTGCTTTAGCTAAAACCTGAGAAGAATCCCTCCTGCCCCCGAGTGAGGGTGGGAGCTCTCAGAAGACCCCGGAGCTGGGGACTAGGAGGGACTTGGGGTGACTGGTTCCCCACAGAAAGGGACATGCCCCATGGGCCCAGGGCAGCCTATGGGCCCCCAGGACCTCCCCCCCCCCCCACCATTGTTAGCCACTCTGCTCTCCTGCTGATCTTCCAGACACCCTGCTCTCCAGGTCCAGGCTAGCAGCCACCCTGGCCTCTGCAGCCTGGGTGTGCACTTACTTGGGCCTTCGATGGCAGAAGGTGGCACAGGCGGGGTCCCTGCCACTGGAGCACTCACAGCGCTTTGGCAGGGAGCGGCGCCGGCGTCTTGGCGGATTTCCCAGGCCGTAAGGAGCTGTCTGTCTGTGGGCGGGCAGCCAGCAAGGTAGTGGTGTAGGGTGGAGAGAGAGGAGGAGAGAGGGAGAGGGGCAGAGGATGAGATAAACTACGGCCACTGGCAAGCAGAGGCCGTCCACGGTGCATCCTGGCATGGCCACCCGTGCCACCGGGCTGGAAGCAGAAGGCTGCCAGCCCCTGACCTCGGGAAGCCTCAGTGCATTCTTCTGCCCGGGTGCCAGGTGGTCCCGGACAACGTCCCTCCCCTTTCTGGGCCTCTGCTTGCTCCCCGCCTCTGGCCCTGCTCAGTAAGACTGCCAGCATGGGGAGGATGGGGTGGAACCGTGCTCTCTCCCTAAGTTGGGAAGTGGGGCGTCCCCCCAGCCTGACCCCTCTCACGGCTAGGAGCTCGAGCTGAAGGATGGAGCCTTGCTAGTCCCCCCGGAGGAGAGGAGAAAATACCATCTGACAGCAGTAAACACACAGGCTAAGCTGCCCTCACCTGGCCACCACCTGCCTGGAGGGGTGATAAATGTGTCTGAGCGCTTTGACCTAAAAACGGTGTGTGTGTGCATGTGCTTGTGGGTGCATGTGCGTGTGTGAGATCAGGTGGGGTCGGTTTCAGATTGAAAGTCTGGCCAAGGCGGGCTGGGGGCAGGGCAGGGGCCCTGTGGCCGGTTGGACCAGCACCTTCAGGTGCCAGAGCTAATTTTAGACGATGCGGTTGGGGTTGTAATGACTCCAGGTGGACCCGGCACGCAGGGACTGGCAGGGTTCCCGCCCTGAGCAAGTGTTTGGATGCGGATTAGCTCCACACACGCTTACGTGCAGGGCTTCTCTTGCCTTTTGCAATTTGGGGAAGGGAAAAAAAAAAAAAAAACACAAACACACACACACACACACACACACACACACACACACAAACTTCAACTTGAAGTATGCAGTGGCCCGGAGGCAGTGCGGGTGCAGACAGAACAGACAGCACTAGGCTCCCACCCCAGCTCTGCCAGGTGACACAGGGCAGGTTTCTCGTCTTGTCACTGGGGACAACAGCACTACCTGCTTCACGGGGAGGATGAGGGATTCAGGAGCTGATAACATACGAGCAGTGCTCGGCATAGGGCCTGGCACAGCCGAGACACGGGCACTGTCATTACTCGTATTATTCTTGGAAGGTCATGCAGAGGCAGCATGGCATCCATGGGCCTGGGATGGAGCCTCTGTCTACCATGTACTTCCTCCTGTGTAATCCCGGGGAAGGCACCCAACCTCTCTGAGCCTCGGTACCCTGATCTGGAGAATGGAGCCAATACTTTCCTACCGGGCTGCCGTGAGAATTCTCAGGAGCCAGCCCTGGATTACTTAGGCATTCCCCACGTGGGCGTTGGAACGATAACCAGAAACTATTAATATTATTAGCTCAGTGATCCCGTCTGGAGGCCCAGGGAGAGCTGCACTGTGCCAGAGGTTCCCCATCCCCTGCCCCGCGTCTAGCGGCCCCGCCTGGATCCCCGCGGTAGCTCACCCGGGAGTGTTCACCCAGATGATGTCCAGGTGGCAGAAGTAGACACATTCCTTGTCGAGCCAGGAGCTGCAGGAGCAACGTCGAGGCCGCAGGTGGGAGGCTCGGGCGCGGTGTGAGGGTGCTGGTTGGTCCGGAGCAGCAGCCACCTGGCCCTTGCCTGCACGCACAGGAGGGGGACAGAGGTGGACAGGTGGGTCGGGGTGCCCGGCACAGTGGGATAGGGGGACCCGCCGGGCTCCTCCTCTTGCATAATTGAGGAAGTTGGCATTCTCGTTGCTTAGGAGCTCCAGGCCAGCCAGGGGAAGCCCCAGCAGTCCTGGTGGGAAGGGCTGGTGGCTGTCCTGTGCCTGCAGCACCTCTTGACTTGCAGAGCCCCTTGAAGCGGCCACTGCTGCGGGGCCCCCACCCCTGGATGCCCCCCAGCTGGCTTGCGGGTACGGTGCCCCGGGGCAGGAGACACCTGCAAGCAGACCCAGGGTGGGGGCGGGGGGCGCTGCCGCCGCAGGTGAGGCTAGGGCAGCTCACCTTCATGCAGGGCCAGGAGCAGGGCCAGGGCGATGGAGCACCAGGCGGTGGGCATGGCGACCATAGTGGCGGTGGAGCGCACAGGCTGGACCAGAGCAGGGAGCGTGCCTGTTGCCAGCGTCTTGCTGCCAGGCAGAGCCGATAGCTCATTGCCTCAGTGCCCTGGCTGCTTCTTATAACACCAGGCACAGCCCCGCCTCTGCCCGACCAGCCCTGCCCTGCCGCACAGGAGAGCCAGGGACACCGCCTCCTCCCCAGGAGCCTGGCCCGCCCCGGCCTCCGCAGTTGGAGGGGAGGGGGGCAGGGGAGGGCGGAGGCGGGAGGGAAGGCCCCGCTCCTCCCTCTGTGCCTGGAGCACCTCCTGGAGTACCGAAGCGCCCCTGCGGCCCCCAGGGACCTCTCCCAGTCCTGCTGGGCTTCCTCAAGTTATCCCCAAAGTGCTCCGAGTCCCCTTCCTCACTCTCTGTGTGGCTGTCCCATGGGTCTTGCCCAGGGCTAAGAGTTGGGGAGGGGAGGCCCATGAGCAGAACCCTCTCTCTCCTTGGAAGGCACCCTGCCGTCCTGCCTGCTTACTGCCAACAAGGCTGAGGATGCCCTTTCTATTGTGTGGGAGGGGAAAGGGGGTACTCAAGGCTGTGTGGCCTTGGGCAAGTCAGAGCCGTCTCTGGGCCTGCTTTCCTCAGTGAAGGACACAACCCACCCCTGGCCTCTGACCAGCCTAGAGCTGTCTCATCCTTACCTCACCCAGGAAGTGCCCCTCTTCCCTCCTTCCCCATCCCTCCTCCCAGGGCCTGGGGATGGGAGTTCTGGCTCCTTTTTAGGACCTATTGCCCCTGTGGGCCCATGTATAAAGCACTCCTTGAAAGGTCTTCAACCTTGGACATGGCAGGGTGCTTGGTTCACCTCGGTGGGTACTCTCTTCACAAAAGGCAAGGCAGGGGCGTCGGGGTGGCTCAGGTCATGATCTTACACTTTGTGAGTTCGAGCCCCGCGTCAGGCTCGCTGCTGTCAGCGCAGAGCCTGCTTGGGATCCTCTGTCCCCTTCTCTCTGACCCTCTGCTCACACTCTCTCTTTCAAAAATAAATCAATAAACATTAAAAAAAAAAAAAAAAGGCTAGGCAATGGGGGGTGTGCCCCGGGGGCGAGCATTCTGCTTCTCAGAAGCCAGGTCTTGCTGGAGACAGAGTGGGGATGCGCCGGTGCTGAGCTAAGCAGCTGGTGGAACTGGCAGTCGTCCTCTGTTCCTGGTCCGGCCTGGCTCAGAGTCCACCTCCTGCAATGTCTTCCAGGGACCCTGTCTCCAGGCACAACAGGAAAAGCCTTCTCATTTCTCGGAACTCCCAGAGCCTTACTCTCCAGCCTGCCTGACTCATGACTTTGGGCTTATCTCTCCAGCAATCTTGAGGTCCAGAACTCCAGAGAACGAGCGGGGCCCGGGAGCCTGCCTGGTACACAGTAGGAGCCCTCTGAGCGAGTGCTCTCTGAGGGAGGGGGGAGTGAATGAATACATGCCTGGCTTTGAACCCGCAGAAATTTAGGTCCCCAGGAACCCAGGCTGCTCAAGTTTTAGTTCCTGTGTTCAGCAGCGGTTTTGTCGTTAGATGTCTACGAAGGGGGCAATAGATGACCGCAGAGGAACAGGTGAGCTGGCTTCTTCCTAGGGCAAGACCAGAGCACGTATGTGTGTCTGCGTGTGCCTGTGCCATCCTGGTGCAGAGGGACGGGACCTGAGGACGGAGATAGCCGTCGGAGTTACCTTCCTTCCCCCAGGCTGGGTCAGGTTGCAATGCAAGCAGGAATAAACATTTCTGAGCACCTACTGCGTGCTCAGAGCCTTTTCAACTCCTCTCCATTGTGGCCCTGGGAGGCGGCTGTGACCATCCGGGATCAGCTCCTCTACTGTCCGAGCCGAAATGAAGGCTCAGAGAAGAGCCCTGCCTGGTCCAGTCTGCACAGCGCTGGCACAGAGACTCAGGTCTCAGATCTTGGTCTCCCGGTCTCTCCAGCAAAAAACAGAGACTCCCCACGCAGTGCTCACTGCCCTCCCCCGCAAGGTGCCTCTCTAAGAATTTAGAAGAGTATTTCTGGAATGAGGTGAGCAATACTCCTAGTCATTTCTATTAGCCTCCGAGAGAATATAAATACGAAATCAAGCAGGGTTCGGGTGGGGGCAGGGGGTGGATAGAGAATTCAAACTACTGAACCATGAAGAGAAGAAAGGAGAACAAGCAGGTCAGCAGGGAGCAGGAGGGGGTCTGGGTGGTGAGGAAAACAAACAGGGAATCAGATAAAGACAGGTAGGGAGAGAGGGAGGACAAGGAAGCAGAGCCTAGTGCGAGAGAAAGAACTCGGATTTGAGAAAGTAAAAGAGAAAGACCATTTGGAAGGAGAGTGAAGGTTCCACTGCGTCTAATCTTTACACAAACGCAAAGTGCTGCTCAGGACAATAGGGAACCAGAGGCTCTGAGTCTGGGAAACATAATAGAAGAATTAAACGGACCAGGAGACAGGATCCGTCTCTGGTGTGAAAGGAGGAAGACGACAGGGCAGGGGCCACCGCCTGGGCCTCGTGGGGTCAGTGCAGGGAGCTGTGCCTGGCTCCAGTTCCTCTCCTGCCCTGAGCTGGGCAAACAGGGCTCCTGTGAAATGGAGAGGGCAGGCCCGGAACCTGAGCGAGCTCAGATCCTAGGGGGTGAAAGCGTTCCCGGAACAGCGCTACCCCACCGGCAAGAGTTGGTTTCCAGGTAGAGAAAATTAAGCTGAGTTAAAAATAACCCCAGCCCCAGCCCCATAGCTCTCTAGCCTGGCCCTGACCATCACCTCTGCCCCTCCCAGCTGGCCTGGCTGCATGGCCCCCAGCCCCACTGCTCTGGTCAGCTGCTGCTGCACTGCCCCAACCCGATCTGGCCCCGTTCCCTGCCTGGGCTGGTAAAGCTGCAGGTCTGGGGACAGGGATTCACTAAAGGTGCCCCCCCGCCCCCGCCTCCTGGTCAGGATTTGGAGGGAATCATTTTGTGCACAAAATAATTTGCTCCACTCATGCTTGGTCCCGGCCCAATCCAAGGAGAGATTTGTGGGAAGGGCAGGTTGGCGGAAGAGAGAAGTTGAGGCGTATTTCTGGGTGAGATGCTGTGCCAGAAACTGCCCTCTAGAAATCCTCTCCAGCGTCCACTCCCATTTGCTGGATGAGATAATTGAGGTCCAAGAGGAGCAGCGACTTGCTCAAGACAGTGAAGGGGCCGGACATGTTCTCGTGGCTACTCTTCCAGCCCCAGTCTTTCCAGTACACCTGTGAAGCTGCCAGGGGTCCAAGTTGAGCCCCTGGGTCTGTTTGGGAAGGGCTGCTAGGAAGGACCCAGTGGCAGGAGGGCCGGGGGCCTGGGCTAGAGCTAGGCCACCTTCCCGTGCACCCTCAATGCCCCCCCAAAGCCCCCTCTAGACCCTCTGGACTAAGAGCAAATATCTTCGGCTGTCCAGCTGCTGAGGCCACCGTGTGGGATAGAGGATGCACAGGGGTGAGGATAAATGTCTGGCGATGTTGTCCAACAGGGAGGCCACGGGCTGCAGCAGGTGCCTGGTGCGTTTGCAGGAACAACAAACTTCTTCCCAGCTCTGCTACGCATCCCGTGTGGCCTTGGGCAAGTCCTGCCCCTTCCTTGGCTTCCCTGGGAAGTGTTTCTGCCTTCTGAGAGGGGTGCTCTCAGCTCTGACAACCTATGGCATTCAGAACCAAACTGACCAGAGTTTAGAGCTCCCCAGATAGCCCTGTCACCTCTTGCCACCAGCGTGAGACCCCCTGGTCCCTCCCCTCCAGAAAACCAGTTGCTTCCCTGTGGCCACCACCCTGGCCCCACCAGGTTTCAGGAAGTTCTGTGTGCGGCCCCCGGTGGAAGAGACACAGCGTCTCGTTTGCAGGCACACACCGTGCAGGCAGTTTAGCAGAGCGAGCCGCTGGGAAGATGGGGCTGGCCAGGGGGAGATGTCTGGAGCCTGCAGGGGATGAGGGGTTGGGGAGGGTTTGGCTCTGGAGCCAGCCCGGGTTGGGGATCTAGGGACTGAGGAGGTTCAGACATTCCCATCATGATTTGCCCCCAAGGCTGCAGGGCAGGGCTGCCCCCATTCAGGCCTGGGGCCACTCAGCCTCGGGGCCTCTTTCTGGTGGGTGGTCTGGGCCACCTGCCATGGGCCACAGTGCACCCCGAGCCAGCAGGGCTGGCCACCACCCACACCATCGTCCCATGCTGGGTCTCTGCAAGGGCAGTCTCGGCCTTGCAGGACCAGCTCGCCTGGTGTCCACGGCTTCCCTGGGAGGACACCCCCTTCCTCGATCTCCTCCTCCCTCTGCCTCAGCCCATTTGGAGAGATTTATATCTCCCACATAAACCCTACTTTTAAAGGAATAACTCATGTGCCGCGTTTATTAATCTAGGGGTAATCAGGACAGGGTCAGCGAGGCCCGCGGAACCTGCTGGAATTTCAGCCGAAAGCAGTTATTGTTCAGTCAAGGCACCCTCGTCAAGAGGCCCTGTGAGTCCTGACGAACTTTGTGAAATGAGAAAACCAACTCAGGGACTCAGCATCCAGGATGAAAATCTCTGGACTCAAAGTTTCTGAGTTACCTCCAAAGTGCTAAGGGCCCCATTCCCCACTTAGCCTTTTAGGGGTGTGGGGTAAACACACACTTGCTGAGTATTTAGTGAATTCCAAGTAAATCCGCGCTAGCTGATTTACATGCATTATCTCCATTAACTGTCACACCATACCTAAGAGGTGGGTACCGCAATTAGTCCCTATTTTGTAAATGAGGAAACTGAGGCTCAGGACTTGCCTAATGTCAGACAGCTAGAAAGTGGCAGAGCCAAGGTTACCAAATGGGTCTGTGTAACTTCAGAGCCTTCACTCTGGACCCTGTGTGCCCTCCACGTGCTTTCCGGGCTCCCAGGACCATAGGGAACTTTCCTGTAGCACCTTTTCTTCGGAGGTCAGCCTCCCTGGGAAGGCAGAGCCCTGTGCAGACTGGGAGAGTGGGAACCCCCAGAGTAGAAGTAGCCTCCCACCTGTGTCTATGGGGGGGCCTCACCCCCATAGTAAAAACAACATATAGCCCATGCCTACAAGGTCTGTCACTGGGGCCTCGTCACAGCTGTCAGACAGACATGGACAGTCCATTCTTATTTCACCAGATACCCACAATAGACCTGGGAGGCAGGTGAGGGTCATAATTCTCACTTTATACATGAGATCTTTCCAGATTCTCACTTTATAGATAAGGAAGTGACTTACTCGGGGTCACACAGTGAATAAGAGGCAAGGTTGGAACTTTCCCCCTTATCCTTTTTTCTATGGGACCAACAACCTATACCATGCATATCCAATGTCCCTTCATCTACTCATCCATCCAATCTATCCATCCATCTATCCATCCATCCATCCATCCATCCATCATCTAACCTTTCACCGACCCTTCTATCCATACATCTACACAGCCAGTTTCCCGTGCGTCCACCTCTTTAATGACAGATGTGGTTAGAGAGATTAGAAGGGTCAAACCTTGACAAGCTCTGAATAGCACATCACACTTGTCCTGGAGATACTTGGTTATTTCCTGGGGAGAGAGGTGTGCCTCCTCACTGAGCCGATGAGCTCATTGAGACATGGTCTTCTCTGGAATCCCCAACCCAGGGCTTACCACAGGCCTGGACACATGGTTTCTCCCCAACACTTCAGTGAAATGGAACAGATGACCCCGTCCCACCAGACAAAGCTTGTTCTCGCACAGACATCTTTCTGATGAGGGCTATCGAGTCCTCTTCTCCTTTCTGCTTCCATCTTCAGCATGTTCTAATCATGGAGACCTAAGATAATATTTAAGAAAAAAAAATTAGAGAACCATCTCAAGAGGGAAGGGCCCTTGACAAAGCCAAGGTCCAGGTAGGTAGGGGAACAGCTTGCCCGAGGTCACCCTGCCAGCCCTGGATCTGGAAACCCATAATGCCTGGACTCCTTTCTTTCTGCTAGGCCCCTGCACCCCAACCTTCTCCTCCATCCCACTGCCACCACTAGCCAAGACATGCAGCTGGTAGTTTTTCAGAGTCACACCCACTCTGTTGCCTAGAACCCATGTTTTCCAAGGCGCGCCCAGTGCCCCACCAGGGGGACGCCTTTCCCCTCTGGGAAGGGGTGAGCCTCCAGGAGGTCAGGCCACCAGAAGTACAGTACTCGCTTCTAGAATTAAATGTCAGCTAAAAATAAGTGCCTGGTGCCTCTATCATCAGGGTAGCTTGGTGCCCAGAAGGCAGGCAAATCTTGGGGTTCCCCCTATGATGCCAGGCCGAAATTCCTGAGCAGAGGTGTGCCTGGGATACCTCATTGCCTACAGGCCTTGGCCTTCCTGCCCGGCTCCTGGGAATCCTGAGCCATGAATGACCCAGGAGAGGCACAACTGGGCCCCGGCAGGCAAGAGCGTGGTCAGGAGCTGAAGCCTCTGCCTGGGGCTGGCTCAGGGTGTGGGGGTGAGTCAGAAGCCAGCCCACCTCTGGAACCTCTGTGGCTTGGCAGATCCAGCTGTCAACTTCAAAGCCCTGTGACTCAGGCCCGAGTCCCCTTCCCCCCTCCACCGTCCCGCTATGGACAAATGCCCAGCACCGTGCCAGGATGGAAGTAGGGCAGGACAGGGGCCGGCCAGTCTGAGGCCGGTTCTCT
The DNA here is from genome assembly GCF_018350215.1 of Panthera leo. NCBI lineage: Eukaryota > Metazoa > Chordata > Mammalia > Carnivora > Felidae > Panthera > Panthera leo. The sequence goes on from NC_056686.1 coordinate 32,093,344, forward strand.
TGCTCACTGGCCATGTGACCTAGGGCACACCACAGCTTAACCTTCCTGAGCATCAGAGGCCACGTCCGTCAAAGGTGTCTTAAGAAGAAAAATCCCACCTCACAGCTACTGGGAGCCTTTATGGCAGAGCAAATGGAAGATTTGGCCTGTTGCCTGACACAGGGGGGATCTGTTAGCCAGCCTCTATCCCCTTTTTCATTCTGGCCTGCAAGGTGCATGTGGACCTCTTGGTATAGACATGCTCCTGGAAAGGAATGGTGTGTGTGTGCGGGGGGGTGGGGAGTAGGGGGAGGCGGTCAGAGGTCTTACTAGAAATTGTGCTATCTGCATATCATGGGCCAGATCCCCCATGAGTGGCCCCTCTACTACTCTGTGTCACGTTGTCCCTCCAATAGCACTTGGCCACCCTGGCTTGCTCTACTCACATTTGCTTTGGCATACCGAATAATGCCACCCCAGACAAGAAGTGTGTTCAGATTTGGGCCAAAACTGCCTGCCTAGGAAAACCCGGCTTTAGCTGGAAGTCTGTCTGCAGCCAGGACCCAGCCGGGTGTCAGGGTGAAGCAATTCACCAAGCCCAGATGCCCACCCTGGTGTCCTGACTACTTGAGGTTTGACCCTGAACTATCTTTCCTTCTTCATCCCACCAATGACCTGGGTGCCCAAAGCTTTAGCCCACCAGGTCACACGGCTTGTCATTCCCTGGATACACCACAGATTTTCTTGGCTCCTTTCCTCCGTGCAAGCTGGGGCCTTCTAGCATCCTTTCATTCTTACCTGATTTATTCTGCCCATCCTTACAGACCATCACAAATGTTACCTCCCCCAGGAAGCCTTCCCAAATCTAAGATATGAGATTTAACCATCCTCTGAACACCCATGTGGTTCTCATTCACAGCCATTCTAGGCTACACATTTCTGGCTTTATCCTGTGTCTCCAAGGGCTGGCTGTGGCTAAAGGCTCTGACTCGGTTGTCAGGCTGAGCTAGGTTTGTATCAGAGGCCCACCTCTCATTACATGTGCCCTTTCCTCCTTCTTTGATTCCCGGTCTTCCCATTTATAAAATGGGTATAATCATGGTATTGTGGCTATGGTAGCCATTATGGGTCACACTTAATTTCAGAGCAGAGTCTCAGTCTTGTTCTCACCTTACAACATAACCCTCTAAGGTATGTCAGTGCTTTCATTTTCCAATGAGACTTCGGACTCTGAGGGGTTGGACAGCTTGGCCTGTTATGGTCGGGGTTCAAACTCAGGTCTATCAGACCCCATGGCCTCTGAGGTTTCTCTTCCCTCTGTCTTTACCTATATGACCTCCCCGGCCTCTGTGCCCTCATCCAGACCGTATGCTTGCTCAGTGGATCCTTGTTGAATTGGAAATGGAGAAGTCAGGAACATTGTCCTCCACTGGTCTCAGCCCAGGCTCCCTGGGTCCCCACTTGGGGACCCTCTTGAGCATCATGGGACAAGATAAAGACAAAGGCTCATGGGTTGATGTGGCCCAGCCCAGTGTTTCCTATAGTATGTTCCAAGGAAACATTGGTAGTAGGTGGGACTCCATTGCCAAAGGAGTTTGGGAAACTGGGTTTCTAGCAAGGGTCCCAAGAGCTTCCATTGGGCAGATGAGCTCTGTGATTCCTCCTGAGTGCTGTTTCTGACATAAGAGGTGAGGTGTCCCGGGGTCCAGGGAGGCGGCCAAGAAGGGGCATGGAGCTTTCAGCTGGGTGGCTGCAGGCAAGCCCCTTCTTCTATCTGAGCATTAACTTTGGCCTCCACGAGATGCCGTGCTCTGTGGGTACCTCGGGGGCTATACAGTGTGAGGTCAGCCACAGCCCAGAAAGACCTCTTCAAAGAGCCTTCTGGATGCACCTAGGGAAGTATGGTGAGCAGCCTGCAAAGGGTACTCGGGAGCCTCAGTATCTGGGGAGTGCTTCCCTGGGGTAGCATCAGGGACCATGAATTCTCCATCTCCCCATCAGTCACTGAAACCATCCTGGGCTTCTTAAGCACCTGGCCCTTTAAGAATTAAGCATCGCTACCTTTTACCCATGTAAACATTTACCCACATCCGGTGCCAGGGGTCAGATAATGCACAGAACCTTTATATATGTTATCATCACAGCAGGGGGGATTCTTTTTATTATTTCCAGTTTACAGATGAGGCTGAAAGCAGTGAAGGAGTGGCTTGCACAAGGTCACACAGCCGTTTAAATGTTTAAATCGACATATGCCTGCCTCCCAGCCTGCATTTTTTTTTTTTTTTTTTTTTTGAGAGAGAGGATACAAGTGAGCAAGGGGCAGACAGAGAGAGAGGGAGAGAGGGAGAGAGAGAGAGAGAAGCAGCACTCACCCGACGCGGGGCTCGAGCTCACCTGGTGCAGGATTCAAATTCATGAACCACAAGATCGTGACCTGAGCTGAAGTCAGATGCTTAACCGACTGTCCTGGTGTATGTGATCCCACACAGAATCGGCATGGGATGCAGCTGATTAATAGTACCTCCTTTTTCAGATGGGGAAACTGAGGTACCTTATCCAAGGTCACCCATTCTAATGAGGAAGGAGCTGGGATTTGAACCCAGGTCAGCCTGAGCCCTTGGTCTGAGCTCTTAACCTCGATTCTAGATTTTCCTGTCAGGGCCAGAGAATCCCCTGAAAGCAGGTCCTGAGGGTCCTGGGGATCGACCTTGGGGCCCGAGTCTGAGGGCAGTAGGAAAGGCCTTCCATGCCGGGCTCTTGGGCCTTTAGCAGCGGGAACTCCGGGAGCTTGGAGGAGAGGAGTAGGCTGTTTATGCAACGAGCCGTGTGCTGGGTGGTGAGGTGAGTGGTGACTCAGGGTGGGAGGCCCTGAGCAGGCGGACAGGGAGTGGGGGCAGCCCAGACCAGGTCGGGCCATTGCTGGGGTCCCCTGGAGGAGGAGGTCTGGGTATGGCAGGGCTGAGTCACAGCAGCGAGATGGGACAGGGAGCTGGGATGGCCAATGACCTCACGCTTTCATCTGAGCCTGGCAAGGAGCCTCGGGCCCAGGCAGGCCTGGTGGGCCCACCCTGGCAGGATGGGCACACGCCCTCTTTGGCCACCCATAGGCAGGGGGTGTCTGTGAGACCAGAGGGTCTCCCTGCATGCTGCCTGAGGAGCCCTGAAACCCTGACAGATTGGGGAAGCAGCTGTGCAGGGCACAGAGTAGGGGTATAAAGGATAGAATCTCACTTCTCTCTCGCTGTGTGACCTGGGCCAAGCAATTCCAGCTCTCTGAGCTTTGCCTACCTCCTGTGTCCTCTGGATTTACGTGAGGGCCTCCAAAGCTGATTCTTGTCCAAACGGATGTCCTGGGGGGTGGAGAGGGACAGAGACAGCCACCCCCAGCCAGGAGCCCACAGAGAATGGAGGGCTGGAACAAATGCGGCCTGACTGTGCTGACAGACCCACTCACCAGCGTCCCGGCTATTGGCTGTGTGGCTTGGGGTAAAGGCCTTCTGATCTCTGTGCCTGAGGTTCCCTATGTGTCAAATAAGCCCCAGGCTCTCAGAAGGATGATGTCACAGGGTTTCTGGAATCTCCTACCACCACCTTTGGCCAGATAATGAGGAGCCGAAGAGTAGGACCCCTCCCTCAGGGGCCCAGAGGCAATGAAGGGACCCCTCTCCCCCCAACCATGCCTGCGTGGAAGACACGCCTGGGAGCTTTGTGAAGCCTGACCCCCACCGGCACTCCCCAAGGCTGGTCCAGAGAGGGTAAGGGGTACCAAGGTCACACAGAAGCCAGCTGAATAGGTCTATCATCCGGGGGGAGGGGGCCTTTATCTCCCCAGATAAGGAACCCAGAATGGCCTCGGATTTGGGTGAATCCTAGGGTGGGGAGGGGCGGGCCAGAGCTGGGCTGGCTCAGGCTGACCATAAAGCCACCACTTTTGCCGGTGCCTCCTCAGCCTGAGTCAGCCAGGGGCTGGGGCTGCCGCTGAGTTCATCGTCCGCCTGCTGCCCAACCTTGGCACCCAAGCCTCAGGCATAAGGCAGGTCCGTAATAATGACCTGGTGATAATGACAGCTCTGCGGGGAGATGTGCCCCCGTGCCAAGCATTCTCTCCGCTTTCCTTCATCCAATCTTCCAAACAGGCTTAGGAAGCAGGCAGGGCCTGCATAAGCTGCCCAAGGTCACACAGCCAGGACCACAAAAGATGGGTCTTCAGGCCCTCGGGCTGTGCCTTCTGCTACCATATAGCAGGGGTGCTGAGGCTGTTCTGTGTCAGACCTGAGCTGAGTCTTTGGGTCTCTGGCCCAACTGCGATTTGGGGAAAGGGACCCCATACCTGCCTAGGATAGGGACCTGGGAACTTGGGGGACCTGTGATCAAGGCTCCAGGCCTAAGGACCATGGTGCTCTGTGCCTGGCTCTGTGCTCGTCGAAAGGGAGGGTAGACATGGAGCCCCAGGACCCCAGAGGGGTGAGTGCCTGCCTCTGCCTGCAGGGCAGGAGAAGCGACACTTGAATGAGGCTGTGACCGAGGAAAAGCATTCCCGGGAAAGGAAGTGGCATGGGTGCAGGCCGGTAGGCCTGAAGAGGCATGGCTTGTCTCAGGAGGTGCAGGCCACGGTATGAGGGACTCAGTGACAGGAGAGGAGCTTGGAGGCCAGACCACAGGCCTTGCAGGTCTAGCCAGGAGCTGACCTTTCCCTGAGCTGAAAGTGGAGGCAGCTCACATCTGTGCTGTGGAGGCCCATGCAGTGGGACCCAAACCAGTGCTGGCTGGGGGCAGGGATTTCCTTCCAGGGCCGTCCCTGGCTCTCTGATGAGCACCCAGCTGGGTGACACCACAGCCTGGGGAGAGCAAAGTCAGGGCAGGCCTCTGACCCCGACACCCCACAGTTCCACAGAGCTCCACCTTCTCTGAAATCAGGCTGCAATGGGGAAAGAGGCCAGGCTGGCAGAGGGACCATGGCAAGGACCCTCCCACTGCCTCATTTTCCCAAGGAGCCCCGGCGGCTCAGTGGCCCCCAGCCTCCTGGCTGCCCTGTGGAGGCCCGCCCCAGTGTGACCCTGCCTGGCAGGTGTCCCCCGGCTTAGTCTGGCTCCTCTCTGCACTCCGGTGTTGGCCCAGCTGATCTCCGGGTGCCCGTGAGGAAAGCCTGTTCAATCAAATCCGCCTGGTCGTTTACCACACTTGGACCCTCACTTGTTATTTCCCGGACAGCCCCTGGAGGGCGCCCTTCCGCAGGCACCCACATTACAGGGGAGGGATTGGAGGTTTAGTCAAGTGAGGGGCCTGGTCGCAGGCAACACCAAGAGGTAGGGAGGGTTAGGGGGGCGGGGACGATACTCCCGGTGTGGCCAGGCGCTACGCTATAATTTCAGCCTACAGGGGATACACGCAGATTCCGGAACCTTACAACCTGGATTCAAAACCTAGCTCTGCCACTCACTAGTACGGGACCTCAAGCCATCAGTGCCCGTGCCTCAGTTTCCCTGTTTGCAAAATGGTGAAAATAATATACCTTCCTCCCTGGGTTGGTGTAAGAATTAGTTGAGATAGCTCGCACCGAGCGCTGACAACAGTGCCCTGAGCCTCCCCATTTGGCAGATGGGGAAACTGAGGCTCCATGACAAGCAGAGTGCCCTCGGGCCGGACCAGGATTCACCCCAGCCTGCCTCCTGCGCTCTGCTCACCCTCCCACGCCCCACGCGGTGGCCCCCTGCCTGACCCTCCTGGCCATCGCGGGGACCGCCGGGGGTTCGCCCTGTCGCTCCCTCTCTTGCCTGTTTTGGGAAATCCTTGGCTGGGAACTGAGCGCCGCGCGGCCGCTGGGAGCGCGGGGCGGGGAGCGAGACGCGCTCGGCCCGCCCTCGCTCCCGACCAATTTTGGGCAAAGCGGCGGCGGCGCGCTACGTGCCGGCGGTGAGTCAGCGCGCAGGAATGCGCAGGACGCTTTGTTCCCCGCTCTGCGGACGAACGTGCTGGGACCGGGGCGCGGCGAGGTCTGACATCACCGCGAGGGCAGCGCCGCTACATGCGCCCCCCGCGGCAGGTCCGGCTCTCTGCTCCCCCTCCGGGACTCCAGGACACCTCGCGGAGGCCAGGTCCCCTCTGCAGCCTCTGGGGCTGTGGCTCTACGTGGTCCCCAGCAGCCTAGGCCCCCTGCGTGGGTCACAGGGAAACGGCACCTGGGGGTGGGGGGAAGGGTTGCACAGAAGGAGGAAGGCCTGTGCCCTGGAAGGGCCAGCGGGGTGATACCGAGAGGTCGCAGAGCCACATCGAGACCCCAAGGCTGCCCTGGGGACGCTACTGGCAGCCCAGGATCTCTTCTCCGCGTTGAGGCTGTCTTGGGAGAGGAAGCAGGGCATGAGTCCTCCAAGCCCTGCCTCCAGTTTGCTGTGTGTTTTTTCCTCTCTGGGCCTGGGTCTGGGAAGCTGAAAAGTGGGGTGACACGGGCTGTCTTGCTCGTCTCCAGAGTCCTGTGCTGGGTAATGTCTCCATCACCTAGGGTAATGTCTCCAAGCCTAGGAGTGCTTTGGAAAGGAGTGCAGGGACCTTTGAGAAGTCTTTGGAAACTACAGATGGCCACGGCGAGACCTTTTGTGTGCCAGGCTATGCTTGGATCTTTCCAAACATGACACCGTCTAATGATCGCAACAACCCCGAGTGGTGGGCATTGCTGCTTGTGGAAACTGAGGCTCAGAGAGGCGGAGTCATCTGCCACCACCATACTCTAGCACTGGTAGAGCAGGTGGGAGTCCGGGGCGGTGAGACTGGGCCCCCTTCTTCTTGAAGGGTGTGGACACTCCTCCTGGGCTGGAGGGGCAGGCTGGAGACCCCGGGCTCCTGGGTGCTGCTGTGGCTCCACGTTGGGCTCTCCTCACAAGGAGCAGTGGTGGCTGGAGTTAGAATCCTTCCTACCCTGGGTGGCCTTGGGCGCATCACTTGCCTGCTGGGTTCTCCCCTGACTCCACTGTCATTTTCCCATTTTCACTTCCCCAGGAACGAAATAGCCGAGCCTGTGGGTAGAGCCTGCAGGGGGTACGCAGGGTGGCCAATCCAGCGAGTGTTCTCTGGATGGGATTTTGGTCAAGCCCTTCCTCCTTCCCCCTTCCTTCCTCCTCAGGGTTCTAGACGCCAGGGCATAGTACCCCCTTGTCCCCTCCCCGGGGCTGGAACTTGGGGGACCCAGTTAGCTTGGGGATGTCTCACAGGGGTCTGTGGCCATCAGCTTTTGCGTCAGGGACTCCGCAATTGGGTGGGTCCTCACTGGGGTCCTGGCCAGCCCCTCCCTCCCCTTCCTCAGTCTATTCTGGAACTCACTGGCTACTGTTCCTCTGAGGCCATATGTTCTTTATGGCGGAGATAGGGGCTGACCTCTCCCACCCTTGGGCTCATGTTGCAGAGGCCTCGTTCCATGATAGTGCCTGCTCTCTCCTGGTACACCAACACGCCCCCTGCCAAGCCTCAGCTGGTCCCCCATGCTGGGCCCTGGCAGAAGAGCCCGAAGCTTGAAGGTGGCTCTCAGCCACACCCCCCACCCCCACCCTGGTGGTCCTACCCACGGGTAGCACAGCCACAACCTGGGGAAGGTGGATGTGGCAAGGGCCCTGGCAGGCCTCAGTGCCCCGTAGGGCCGGGGATCCCTGGGTCTAGGACAGCGTTTTTCATGCTGCCTGCGGTGCTTAGGCCTTACCTGCAGACCTCTCCACCGGCTGTGCGAAATGTGCTGGGTGGCAGAGACCACACAACACACAAACACACACACACACACACACACACACACACACACACCATGGTTGGATGCTGGGCTCCAGAGTCAGCCAGCTCAGGGACCTGGCTAGGGCACTGCACATCTGTACCTTGGATTCCACATCTGTAAGTGGGAATAGGGCCCCTTTTGTGAGCATTTGGGGAGTTGGTAGATGCAAGCGCCTTATTAGCACACGGTGGCTGTTGGGTCAGGACACAAGGGGTTCTAATGACTTCCGCATCGTGTCCATCACCTCCCTTGAGCAGAGTCAATGACTGCACTCTTCCTGTAGATCTCTGTGGTCAGAGGTTCCCCCACGAGGAAGACCACCCGGTGTGGCCCCACACAGCTCAGACTGGCCACTGCAGCCCAGCGGGAGACGGGGCTCCGTGTGGCAGGCTGGGTAGGGAGAACCTGGTCGCCACTCCGGGTGGGGGACGATGGTCTGTGAGACCCCTGGGCCTGGGCGATGGGAGAGATGGAGGTGAACGGTATCTGCACGTGCACTCCCCTCAGCACAATTCCTGGCACCCGAGGGCCCCGCCTCAGCCTGGCATGCCTGCCCAGATTCCTACCCGTGTGGTTTCCCCTGGGCCTCTCCCTCACGTCCGCTGGCAGAGTATCCCCAACTGTCTGCATTCCTCTGCCGTGAAGACGGCCACCTTAGGGCCGGGCCTGGCTGGGACACCCCCGAGTGGGAGCGTGCATGCCGGTGAGGATGTGCAGGGACTCACCTGCGGGCACCTGCCTCTCTGTGCCCATACGTGGGTGGGCATACATGGGCATGGCTGTGCCCTGGGTGCCCATGTGTGCATGGACGTGTCTGTGTGTGCAGACATGCATGGGGGAGGGCACACACACCTGTGTGGACATTCATGCATGCATGAGGGGTGCAGGGGGGCCGTGTGTGCAGGGGGGAACTTACGGATCCCTTGGGGTCCCCCAGGCTGGTGGGCAGCGAACTGCGCTCATGCACAGTGTCAGAGGTGGTGCGTGTTTCCCATACCTGAGGGCCTTTGCATGTGTGAGGGTCATGCAGCTAGGTACGGCCTCTCCCAGGCTGAGTGCGCAGCCACCGGGGACAGCTGGAGGAAGCAAGAGAAAGAGGTTAGGATGCGATCAGGTGTGGAGAACCCATCTGCCTGGCTGAGCCGCGTGTCTCCCACACACTCCCCTAGGTAAGTCTCGGACCAGTCCCTGGAGGGATAAGGTGGGATTTGAGCCTTGGAGGGGGCCACTCACTCGCCCAGGTCCGCACAACCCGTAAGTGGTGGAGTCAGCGTTCAAATCCAAGTCTGCCTGAGTCCAGAAGCTGCGGGTGGCAGGGAGGGAGGGGAGCTGCTGCAGGGGCCATAGCACAGCAGAGACCTGTACAGTGTCCAGCCCAGGGCCAGCCTGTGCCCTTGGCGGGTGGGAGCCTCAGAGCTACCCACCCGGGGCCCCTGTATCACAGCCCCCACCTGCCTCGGCTGGATAATCCTAATAAACATGCACAGAGCAGTTGTTCTATGCCAAGCCCTGGTGTAAGTGCTTTGCCTGTAGTAACTCATCTAAGCCTCCCTAACACTCTAGGAGGCTGGTGCCATTATGGGCTATTATTGTCATGCTATATGAATAAAATACATATTATGTGTAATATTTATACTATACCATAACATATGAGAATAACTATTATTGTTATTCTCGTTTTAGAGATGGGGAAACTGAGGCATGAATATGTTAAGTAACTTGCCTGAAGTCGCACAGCTGAAAAACGGGCAGCCGGGATTTGAGCCCGTGTAGTCTGGCCCCAGAGTGCAAATGCCCAAGCCATACGCATCCCACTCAGGCCGGCATCTCCTCGTGCATGAGACCCCAGCCTCATCCCCTGTCTGCTTGGTGGTCTCCAGCTCCATCCTACATGCAGGCCCATGGCAACGGAGGGCTGGGTATGCCGGGCCCCCCGTCTCACAGATGGGGAAACTGAGTCTGGACTGACACAGTGCCTGAGCCTGAAAAGATGACCTCTAAGGCCAGCTGTGGTCCTAACTTTGCCTGCTCTTGACCTGCTGGGGGACTTGGGACAAGCGCCCCGCTCTCTCTGGGCCTCGGTTTCTGCCCTCCCCCAGAGAGCAGGTAGGAAGGGCTGTCCCAGAGTTTCCAGGTGGGGAGTCCTGGGAGGAGGCGGGGCAGGGCTGGCAGCAGGCATGGAGTGGGCAGGCATGTAAAGGTGAGACTGGTCCAGGGCTGAAGTCAAGGTGTGGAGCCGGTTTTCCCAGGCTGTGTCTGAGTAATCCTGTGTCTATATTTATCTCCTCCTTTCTTGGGTGAGCAAACAGAGCCCAATGCCAGCCTGGCCCGCCACCCCCCGTGCCGGCACGTTTCCCTCACCTGCCGGGTGGCCCCAGAGAGTACCGCAGTCTTGGCTCCAAGCTCAGCTTGGCCCACGTAGGACACATAAGGATGCTCGGACCCAGTGGCTTCCACGATGAATCCAATTGTCAGTGGTGGTCAGGCAAGCTCCGTGCAGGCCTCGGAACATGTGGGCAGCCATGGCTGTGGCTCTGGGCAATGGTGGTGCAGCAGGGGCCTGGGGAAGCCCTGCCCCCCACAGGAACAGAGGATCCTTCTTGTCAGTTTCATTCCTCCGTAGACACTTCAGTCCACGTGGCAGCTTCCGTCCCTCCAAGATCTGACTTTCCCAGAGGAGGAAGTGTGCATGGTCCGGTGGTCTCGAGTCAGACTGCTCTGGGATTGAATCCTGGCACCCTGGCCTGGGGAAATAACCCGTGACTCAGTTTCCTTGCTTGTCAAATGGGGCCCAAACTTCCTGCTTCCCAGGGATCTTGTGAGCATTGAGTTGGAGGCACCATGAGCTGACAGATGGGATGAGCTTGGCTGGGGAGGGGTCGCCTGTCCCTGCCTGCTTCCACTCTCCAGGCCCAGAACCCATAGCAATGACCATGAGCCACACAAGGTCCACACGGGGCCATATATGTGCGTGATTCTCACAGCACGCACACACCAGTGGACAGCCCTAGTTCTGACAGGTGCATATGCCTTACACTCAGGATGGATTAGGTAAGTTGGGGTTTGGACCCTGGGAAGACCCCAGAAAGGACCAGATGCTAACTCTGCTCACACCCTTCCCAGAGAGGGCAGGATGAGTGGCCAGTCAGGCCCAAGGGATAATGGGAACAGAAGGGCATCTTGTGGAGAGACGGCTCAGCCTGGACCAGGCCTGGGCTCCCTCCTCCTGACCCCAGCTGGGTTCCCTACTGCCAAGTAGGCCCCTGCCCCAATTCTGGCCTCTGCCCCAGTGGTGCCACCTTCCTGACCCTGGGGAGCCCTGGGCCCGGTGCACGTGCACCCCAGCCCTGCCTACTCCCAGGCTGGATTAGGCAGAGTCCGAGGACGTGCTGGGCTGGGAGGCTCATGGGCGGGGCCGGTGCCAGCACTGGGGTTGCCCTATGCTGGATTGCGACTGGGCTGCAGCAAGGCCTTGTATGGCTCTGGCAGGGTAGCTCAGCTGGCGGCACCCATTGGCTGGGCTGGCACTCCCAGCCGGGGCTGCCGGGGCCCCAAACCACGGTAACCAGAGCTGCCGGGAGCCGGTGGATTAGCATGGCCGCCTGCCCACTCGCCTGCCTGCCACCAGGGCTGCTCTTTTCCTTTCCTAAAAAGGCAGAGCCGGGCAGGAGAGCCAGGCAGGTGAACTCGGGCCTGGGGTAGGGGAGGGAGTGGGCAGGGTGTGCAGGTGGCTCTGCTGAGGGCTCAGCAATTCTAGCCTTGGCCTTGGGCCAAGCTCTTCCCAGCTCTGGACATCAGTTTCCTCATCTATAAAAGGGGTCAGTTTAGGTCTCCCTAAAGTGGCTGAGGTTTTGATGGGATCAGGGGATACGTACGCTGGGGTCCCCCGAACCCGACCCGGATTCGAGGGCTGCTTGGTAGCAAAGAGGCAGATTCTCTTTCCATAGGAAGCCAACCACTTCCAGAATGTAAGGGCCTGGTTTTCTATCCCAGCTCTGCCACTCACCACAATCACCTTGGGAAGCAGCAGCGTCTGTCTGAGCCCCAGTCTGCCTTCTCTTTAAACGGGATGGGGCGACAAGCCCCCGACCCTGTGATGAGCCCGTGCAACCGGCCCCAGTCTGCTTTCTCAGCGGCCCTCTCTCTTCCCCTGACCCTTTCTTCTTCCTGTCTCAATGCTTGCTCGTCTCAGGCTGGCCTGCCCTCTGAAGCCGCTGCGGCCTGGCCCCAGGAGTCGCCAGGTCCTGAGCCCAGAGAGGGTCCAGGCCTTGGGCGGGGAGCAAGATCAACCCAGTCCTAGATGTGGAGCCAGGCAAAGCGTGGCTAAGGCCTCAATGGCCACAGACACAGCCTAAGCCCTCCCGAGGCTTTGGGTCAGGTGTAGCTAGCCCAGTGGTGCTGTCACTCGCTAGAGTGTGATTCGGGGCTCTGCTCTTCATGTGGAAAATGGGGGTGTGTGCCTCATCCATGACCTCCAGAGAGCAGCCGCAGGAGGCCTTGTGGCAAGTGTAAATGACTGGGGGGACCTCAGGCCCCGCGGCAGGTGGGTGAGGGCAGGCGGCTGGTCCTGCGGAGAATTCACGTGCAGCTTGCAAGCACTCACATATGGGGAGCCAAACTGTGGCACCTGCTGGTCGATCCCTGGGCCTGTGGCTTCAGGCATGGGGAACCCACGTGGCTACCAGATGGCCCTGCTGAGAAGCCAGGCGGCTGCTGGGGAGGAGCCCCAGCCTGGGCCTGCCTTGTCCCACGGCTCCCTGGCCAGAAGGAGGTGAGTTGTCCGAGACCCAGGGTGGAGAGAGGGGAGGAACACAGGGTTCCCTGAGGACCTGCTCTGAAGTCAGACTGGGGTCAGTCTTCATACTGCCTCGGACTAGCTGGGCACTTTGGGCTGGTGGGGGTCCTTTGGAACTTCTGTTTTCTCCTCTAAAAATTAGGACAGTCACCCTCTTCGTCTTGGGTTGTTGAGAATCAGGTTTGTAAAATGCTGGGCCCTGGGCCTGGCATGTACTATGCTTTTCTAAAGTTCTTTGGGGCTGTTTCAGACTTATCCTACTGGCCTAGACTGAGACCTAGGCTCCCCAAAAGGACTTGCTCTCAAGCAGCCGTTCGGTGGGGGGGCTTCTCATCCTTCCACACCCCACGATTCTAAGGCCAGATACTGTCTTCGCTCTCTGGGGCCTCTGCTAGACCCTTATTGTTCTCATCGGAAAAACCCAGCACTTTTGAGGCTAATGTCATCAGGCTCTGCCCCACCTCTCCCTCTAGCCGCCCCCCCCCCCACCCCCCCACGCCATCATTGACATCCGCTCCCCTCCTGGGCACTTCCGATCTCAAGAAGTCCTAACTTTGTGTGGTTTTGTCATCAGGCCTGCTAACAGGTGCTCCTGGTCTCTTTCCTTAAGCCTGGCCATGTGACTGGCTTTGGCTGGTGAAATGGGAGTGGAGGGAGGTTTGTTTCCAGCTGGAAGCATTTATTTGTCAGTGCAAGGGAGCACCGGGCTCTTCTCATCTGCCTGAGGTCACGGGAGCCCAAAGATGAAGCCTCTGTCAGTCTGGGTGTTGAAGTGATCGGGCTGAGTAGAATTCTGCTGACCCACATCGAACGAGTTGCCAAGGGAAAGAAAAAATAAGCTTCTGCCGAGTCAGCCCCTGGGTTTCTGGATTGCTTGTGCATGCGGCAGGCAGCCCCTCTCCTGACTGCTACTCCCTAGCTGAGAGCCCCGATCTCCACCCAAGCGCTGCGGTCATCAGACATGACCTCCATGCCCTGGCCACTCACCTCCTGGCCTCTTCCTCTGCAGCGGCCTTCTCTTTCACGGCACCTCTGCAGTCACGCCAGAGGTCGACCATCTTTAGCCACAACTGGCTCGCCTCTGAAATAATGAGCTAAGATAACTCCCAGCCTTTTCTGTTTTCATCCAAATCCCCGGTCACTTGACCACTGGCCTCTCTCTGTATCGGCCACCCCTGTTTGCTTCCCAGCCCGCGAAGTTGATGGCATAATTCACCTCTTCATTTGCTGATATTCTCACCTCCCGTACCCCGCTGTCCTTCCGTCCCCTGGCTGGGCAGAACCCTCACCCCGATGCATCGACCTGGCTGCCCGCGCCCGCCGTGGCTGCTGAGTGCTGCGGTTGAGCACCCGGCCCTCAGTACCTGGTTCCTCTGGGCGGCTTTTTCCTGCTCCCTTCAGAGGTCCTTCACACCTTCTCCAGTCTGTAATCTTCAGGTGGCCTCACTCCATTTCACAGAGAAACTGCCTCTGCGGGGATGCTCTCAACTTCCTCTCACCCTGCAGACACGCTGACTTCCTTTGCATCTCTTCCCGTGGGTCATAACGGGATGGTGGGATGGCGGCGGCTTGATTCTCACCATCTCCTTTCCATCAGCGCTGCCCCACCCCACCCCCCACCCCAGCCCCCACCCCAGCACTCAACTCTTTTCTTCCCTGGGCCCCGTGCCCCTTCCAGCTACTGCCCCGCTCTCCCCTGGGAGGGCATCTGGATCTGCTGTCCCCGCCTCCCACCCTGCTATGCACCAGACACTGTGCTAGGCCAGCCTTTCCCTAAGTCAGCAGTGACCCCCTCATTGGTTCTTGGGTTCTTAGTGCTGAATTTCTGGGCTGCTCCTTCTCATGGCTTCCCCTTCCTCGGTTGACCCTTAGGTGTTTTCCGGGAAAGGTCTCTAGGATGACTGCGACCCAGTTGGACTAGAGCTTTTGTTCTCTCCCACCACAGCAATTATGGCCACTGCAATTGGGTCGTTAGTGCCATCATCAGGATGTAATGTACACACAATGACATGCTAGAATGTAAGCTCTTCGAGAGTGGGACTGTTTTATTCACTGTTGTATCCAACCATGGCCCCTCACTGTCACTCAGCAAATCAGTATGCAATGCAAAAGGTAGGGACCCATGCCTGTCTTTTCTCCCTGGTATCCCCAGCACCCCATGCAAGGCCTGCTCGGAGAAGAGTGTTGAAGGCTCCATTAGCCTTCCTGTATATACGATCTCATGTAATCCCCACAACCACTCTCCACATCACAGTTGGCAAATGCAGGCCCAGAGAGGTTGTGTAATTTGCCCAAGGTCACACAGGCAATAAGTAGCTGGGTCGTGATCTGATTCCAGGTCTTACTCTGTAGGGAGTCGGATGATGGCCCTCCAAGTGAAGCCCACGCCCTAGTTCCCACAACCTGTGAGTGTGACCTTCATTTGGAAAAAAGGGTCATTGCAGATACATTCAATTAAGGATCTAGAGGCGAGATCATCTTTGATAGAGTAGGCCCCAAATCCCATGACAGGTGTCCTTAGAAGAGAAGGGGGGCGGTAGGGAATCTACGGAGAAGGCAGCAGGAAGGCGGAAATAGAGATCCCAGTGATGTGGCCACAAACTGAGGCGTGTCAAGGATCGCTCGCGGCCACGGAAGCTGGGAGAGAGGCATGGAACGGACTCTCCCTCAGAGCCTCCAGAAGGAACCAACCGTGCCAATACCTAGACTTCAGACTTCCGGCCTCCAGAATCGTGAAAGAACAGACTTCTGTTGTTTTCAGCTGCCTATGCTGCCTATGCAGTGGGAGGTGTTTACGGCAGCCCTGGGAAACACAGACCCCAGACCACATGGTGAGGTATCTAGTTGCCAGGCCTGGAAGCCAGGGGCCACGGGAGTCCCAGGCTGTGTGACTGTGGCCTGGCCACCTGCCTCCTCTGGGCCTGATTGCTCTATAGTAAAAGAGACACTTGGGATACCAAGTGTCCCTCCAGCTCTGACATTCCACAGCCTTCCAGAAAAACCATGAGCCAGGCAAGCAGGGCTATGTTGGGATTTTCAAATTTATTCCAACGTGCTGTGTGTTTTTTTTAAAAAATATCCTCAGGCTGAACACTCAGCCAGAGCTGTAATAAAGGCAATTATTATACTTGTAAAAACTTCTCATTCACAGTACAGATGTAATTTACAACAAAGGTCACACACATCAATACTGAGCATTTTTTTTTTCCTTTTGTACATCAGACTCTGTGCTTTAGACCTGCATGGATTTTTTTGAGTTTTTTTTTTTTCTTTTGCACTGTTATATACCATACTGACGTTGCAAGATGCAAGGGTAGAAACCGGAGTTTAAATAAAATTACAGGCAAAACTACCCCATCCCAGTGTGGCCGCTGTGCATATCTACAGTACGATTTTTTGGAATGTATTGCCATTTAAGAACATAGAAACTCTCTACAGACAATTTCACATACAGAATACATACACCTTTTAGAAAAAAAAAAAAAGGCAAATATTTATCTTACAGAAATCATGTATCTTACATTTGCCTACACCTTTCTTTTTTCTGTTTCTTTTCTCTTCTTCTTCTTTTTTTAAACACTAGGTTTAGTAAAGTGATCATAAGTGCCGAAGCGGTTTTCTAATGGAAAGCAGACTGGAGCCACAACACGGAAGCAGAATTTGTAGGGACAGGTCTTTGGGAACTTTCTCCCCTTGGTCAGTGCTGCAGATCTGTCTCCAAGGCAGGACTTTTTGCTTTAAGAAGGATTTTTTTTTTTTTTTTTCTGGAGAAAGGGCTGGAGAGCAGTTCAGCTCAGATATATTGCTGGTTCCTATTCAGAAGTGCAGGGTGAGAACAGAGCAGGGGCTACAGGGATCTGGAAGCTAATTCTTTCCGATGTTTTCCCACAGAGAGAGGCAGAGGGACTTCTGGGGTCTGGAGGATGGAGGTGATAGAAAAGGGAGAGTGGATGCTTTGCTGCTGTCAGCGTCCCGGTTGGGCCAGAGGAGAAGCCAAGGGTGGAAGGCCGGGAGGGGGGCGCGGGGGGGGGGGGGGGCGCTGGGGCAAGGTGCCTCGGAGGGGAACAAGGTTATTACCCAGAATGATCCTGAACTTGCCGAGGGTGAAGGGCATCCTGGAGGGGAGGCCTGGGAGCTGAGTGTTCTGGAGTCTGCAACAGAAGGCGAGGGCCGGCTCTGGATCCTGTGCAGTTTGGTTCCTGCCACACCACTGGCACTCAAGGACCAGAGTGGGCCTGTACCAAGGAATGGCCGCCTGGCACATTTTGGCAGAGCGTCAGCAGGTGTCTGTGGCAACCAATCAGCACCTCTTTCTGTTCTGCCTCCCTGAACAGGGACGGCAGCCTCACAGGCAAACTGCAAATGTGGAAGTGGTTGGGAGTGGACGGGGGGCCCCGTGGAGGGCATGGAGTGAGAGTCTTTTTCCAGCATTATGGAGGTGTGCGTGCGTGTATGTGTGTGTGTGTGTGTGTGTGCGTGTGCCGGGGTCTCTGTGCTCGGGGAACAGGGATAGAGTCTGGCAGAAGGGGTTAGCACTGTGCCCGGTGACATAGGTCCTGGGCTGGTGGCATCGATTCCATCCCTCTGGGGAGCTGTGTGGGGCAGCAGCCCTCTGGCCAGATTCTGTTTGTGCATTGTGTCCCTGTTATTGAGAAATGGATCTCTGGTGTCCTGGTCCCTGTCCCCTCCGCCTGTGCCTGTGGGCCTGAGTGGCTTGGAGGACTCTCACCTGCTGGCCACATTGTCTGTGACTGGGTCTCCCAGGAAGGCAACCTCAGTAGGCACGCTGTCTGAGAATAGGGGAAATGATGCCCAGGAGAGCTGGGGTGCATGGCTGGGGGGAGGGGCATGGCCACCCCCGAGGTCAGGGGCTCGTTCAGCAGAGCCACCTGTCCACTACTTTGTAAGTCTAGGCTGGAAGATCTTGCCCAGGAAGGTTTCAAACCTGGGCTCCCAGCTCCCAGGCCCCAGTGCTAGAAGTCTCCATGGGTAGGGCTGAGAGGTAAGGGTGAGGAAAGCCTGGGCTATAACCGGGCCCTGGTACCTTCCCGCTTCCTGTGAGGCCAAAATAGCACCCATATGGTCAAGGCTGGGCTTGCTGGCCTTCTCCCAGTTTGGGCGGGAGCCCTGGACTCCAGGCCAGGCAGCTGAGCACGGCTGGCTAACCTCACCCCAGTACCCTGGAGCCCAGCAGACCTCCAGGGGGGGCCCTTCCCTCTTGTTCCCTTTGTGTCTTAGCTCTGAGAGAGGCCCTAAGGGAAACAAGACAGTGGCCTGAGGCTGAAACTGGGTCTGGCTTGTCTACTCAGCAGAGGCCAAGCAGAGAAAGACCCTGAACTGGCAGAGGAGGGAATTATGGCCTCGACCAGTGTCCTGTCTAAACCACTTTAACAGCTCAGGAGGCCCCAGGCTCAGGATTCACATGGCTGGCCGAGGACAGGGAAGTGGTCAGTGAGTCCCATTGTAGAATTTCCCATTCTATAATTTCCCATTGTAGAAACTACAGAAAATAAACTCTGGAAGGTTGGGAGAAAACCTGACTCTCCCAGGGCAGGGTAAACAAGAATTCTATATTTCAACGTGGGATTTTAATTTCCGGTCATATAATTTTTCTTACAAAGCAGGCTTTTGCTCCAGGAAGTCCAGGGAGGCTTCTTGAAGGAGGAGATGGGGAGGAGGGAGGAGACTAGTACTGGTTGATTGGAGACGAATTCAATGGGCTTAGGACACTTTTAGGGCAAGAGAATCTGAGGAGGCTAGGAGAAGTACCAAACACCATCCCCTCTTTGTGTGTGTGTGTGTGTGTGTGTGTGTGTGTGTGATTTTTTAAAAGAGATTTAAAAACAGCTTTGGGCAGTTCCTACCAGTCATGGTTTTAGGTACTTCCTGGGAGTAGTGGAGGCCTGACAGTGGGTGAGGTGGAGATGGGGGCAGGGGCGGGATCCAGTTCTACTGAAAAGAGGTCTAGAAACAGGTCCCTGTAAACTTCCAGTGCTGAGCACTGGAAAAGCCCAGCCATGGAGGAAACAGGGCCCTTTGAACCTCAGGGACCAAACATGAAATGAAACCCAAGTCCCAGCCTCAGGAATGGCAAGGCAATGCACCTTGGATCTTGACCCCTAAGGGTTGGGCCCTGTCACTTCAGCCTCGTGGGTAGTTTCTAGAATAAGGGAGGCAGTCTGCAGCTGGGTCCCTGAAGCAAGGCCTCAGTCAGGTGTTCAGGACCCAAGAGATGAACAGTTAGGCCTCCTTTTGCCGCCTAGGGGCTGGGGGGAGGGGGTAGAGGGGAGGGGTGGCAGGTGGGGGGCTGGGGGGATTTGTCAGGATGCCAGGATGGGTCCATGACTCAGACCACCAGGATATCAGGGAGCCCGGAGGGAACCAACAAGCTCCCACCTCCCATCTGCTCCTATCACTTGTGATGAAATCCTAGGAAACGTTAACATTTTTCTTTTTCCTGGGAAAAAGAAAGCTGGAGTTTTCTGGGCCTGCCTGTGGAGGCTGAGTGGGGTCCCCCTGCCTGTGTCCCTCTGCCTTGGGCTGCTGGCCCTTCTGCTGGCAGTGAGAGTGGTCACTAGCTGGGGTGGAATAAAGCGGCAATAAATAGGAACCATAGACATCTGTACATAGGAGTGTTTGCTTTTACATTTAATTATATGTTTGTAAAAGTTTCTCGCTTTTTTCTTTTTCCTCTTTCAGTGCATCCCCCTTTCCCTCAGCAAATGGCTACCTCTCGCCAGCCTGGGGGGAGGGGCGGTGGTGACTGTAGACCGCAGTGGCCCAGGGTGAGGCCCCACCTACACCCTTTCTCAAAAAAGCACAACATATTCACAGCCTCAGACTCCTCGTGGGTTTGTTTTTTTTTTTTTTTTTTTTTTATGTGTGCGTGTGTTTTGTTTCTTTTCAAGCAACAAAAGGTATAGAAAAAGGCACAGGTAACTGCATACGTGGGAAGATAGAACAGTTGGGGACTGAGGAGAAGCTGCTTGGACAGATGGACAGATGGGAAAGGGAGCCCATGAGAGCGAGATGATTCGAGGAAGCTGGCTGGAAGCGTCTGTTGCTGAACACCGGAAGCCAGATGCTGAAGCAGTCGGAGAGAGACTAAGTGCTTGGGGGGCCCCTGTCCTTGGGCTGATGTGGAGGTGCCCCAGGCCCCCCACTTCCTGAGGGCTCGGGGGAGCCCTGACTGGTCCTGGGTTCCCCAGAGAGGTTCCTCCTCCGGGCTGGGAAGTGAGCGGAGGCCTCTGCCAGGCAGCCTACCGAACTGCTGCGGTCCAGGGGCGAGGCGGCAGAGGCCGCGGGGTTGGCCGGCGTGCGTGGTGACTCCAGGCGGGGGCTCCAGGATTCTGGCCTGCGGCCGTGGGACAGCCGGGGTGAGGCCTCGGGCGGGGTGCGGGGGCTGTGGGTGGGTACGGGCTCTGCGGGCACCTCAGCCACTCGGGGCTCCCAGTCAGGAGGTCTGCCCAGGCCCCCACTCGTCCTCTCCCTCTCCTTGGGGTAGTCCCTGCCCTCCAGCTCCGATGAGAGTGTGAACTTGGATACCTTAGCCACAGGGGACACGGAGGCTGACGAGCTCTCGGTGGGACTCCAGCGGCCTCGCTCCTGGGCCTCCCGGGCCCCTGTCAGGTCGCTGCCACCTCCCGAGAAGCCGCTGACCCAGGTGGCCGTGGGCCCCGGCAGCAGGGTGGGGTGGGCCCCCGGCCGGGCCTGCACCATCTGGATCCCGCCAATGGGAATCAGGGGGCACGGGGCACGGGTCAAGTGCTGGGAGTGCAGAGGGAGGTGGCTGAAGATGTTCTCCTCTGTCCGGGCTGGGGTGTGGCCGTGGAAGTCATGGGGGGCCGAGAAGGGTCGGGAGGAGGGAGGATGAGCAGGGCCAGGTGAGCAGGAGGGACTCCGGGACGCGGCCTTCTGCTGGGGTCAGAAAACAAGACAGGGTAAGGCAAGGGCTACGTGCTGGCACATGGAGACCCCCGAGGCCTAAAAGATGAGGAGGGGGCTCGCCTGCTATCACACAGCAAGTCCCGGCGGAGCTGGGGGAGCTGAGCGCCGACTCCCTGCCCGTGGAGCTGCCCTGTGCTGGCGGGGGCCGTCCCCAGCCCCACAGTGACCGTGAGCACATCGGGCCCCACGGTCTTCATGCCTCTGGCCAGCATGCCCGCCTGCCGCGCGCCTGGCCCTCTCTCTCGGTTCTGCTGCCTCTCCTGTTCCCAGAACGGTCCTGAGCCAACTCTACCCTTGGACATGAGCTCCCACTCCGTGCTCTTTATCTTCTCCCACCATCGGGCATCGTAACGTGACCCCCAAACCGAAAACCAAGGAGAGATTCCTAGCCTGCGCTCCTGCGGGAGCTCGAGTCTCTGAGTGATGGCGTGGATGCTGCTGGGAGTGAATGGTTCATGACAACGCGGTGACAGAAAAGGCATTGGAAGGTCAAGGGAAGTGGACAGTGATGCTGTGGCGACACCGGTGGTGGCGAGAGCGTGTGAGTGTGGTGATGGCAGCGATGGCCCTGGGGATGGCCACGGTGACGGTGCTGACGGTGTGGCAGGGAACGGTGTCGGCTGTGGTGTCTCTGAGGGTGCTGGTGACAGTGATGTTGGAGACGTGGGGCCGGGGAGATGGGAGGGGAAGGGCAAAGTGTTTACGCCTGCTTCCAGGGCCAGCCCCGGCGCCCATGTTCTGCTGCTCCCGGGGCTGCCCCGGCCGCCTTGGGATCCCCAGGGTGGGGGCTGGCACAGAAGGTGGCCCACAAACGTTTGCTATGTCATTAGCGATCACCAAGCTGGCAGGGCTGTGCAGCTATGGGTCTGATGCCTCAGGGAGGAGTGCGCCGTGGCCCCCCACCCGTCGGGGATGAGCGGCCCAGCCGCTCGGGGGCAGGAACTCACCCACGTGGAGGCGCAGGTCTCGGGGCTTCTGCCAAGAAGCTTGTGAGGTAGAGGCAGGGGCGGGTAGGGAGCCCGCGGGGCCAGCCCCGAGCCTGGGCCGCGTTCACCCGCTGAGGGGCTGCCCGGCCCAGCCAAGGCCCACTTCCCTGGCAGCGCTGACCGTGGCGGTGACTCGGCCTGGCCCGGGGACCGTCTCCTGGTGGGTGAATGTCTGGGGGGGCCCGGATCTGGGGCCCCCTTGCGCTCGGGGGGTGGATGCACTCGAGGGGGCAGTTCCCTTCCCAGGGGGCGGAGGGTGAGAGGAGACAGCTCGAGTCTTGGAGACCCACAAGGGAGAGGGCCCGGCTGGGGGCCCGGCGGGCTCGGGGCTGAGGCCTGTGGCTCTCCGGCCGGTGGGTGTCGCTGGGGAGACGAGTCGCTTTTGGTTAGTGAGTGTTTGTGGGTGAGTGCTGGGCGGCTGCCTGCTTCTTTGCTTGGGGACCACGGCCTTCTTGGGGACACAGCCTTGGAGCTCAGGGCCGAGCCTGTGTCCTTCTCCACGGGGCCCGGAGGGGCCGGTCCCAGACGGGGGAGGCACGGGATGCTTTGGCTGGACGTGGAACAACTTCCAGCTGCCGAGCGCTCAGCTTCCAAGACCGAGCTGCCCCGCGTGGCCTGATCGCCAGAGGTGGCATCTGGGGGCTGAGGGCCCGGGACGGGTGAGGAGTCTGCCGGCAGCGTGGTTGGCGGGCCAGGCGGGGGTGCCTCCGAGGCCGGTCCCGATGGCTCGTCCTGGCTCTCCTCTTCGTCCTCATCCTCATCTTCGTCCAGGTCCGAGTCCGAGTCTGAGTCCTCCAGGTCTGAAAACTGGTGCTCCGCCACGGCCTCTGAGCCCTCTCGCCCTTCTGAGTCCTGGAACGGGTCATCACTGGTTCCTGAGGGGGGGACACAGGAGACCCTGGGGTCACAGCCAGCCCTACGCCGCCGTCCTCGATGCCCACGTCCTTGTCTGTGCACGGGGCCTAACGGCTGTGTCAGTGGCACAAGACTGTTGACAGGATGGGGGCCATGACAGAGATGGGAACGCTTTGCACACTATCACGGTGAACAAAAGCTGCCTTGTGTCTACCACGGGCCAGGCTCAGTTCTAGAGCCTTCCTGGGTGTTAATGCTTCTAGTCCTCAAATGATCCCGGGAGGTCTGCCCTGTTTTTATCTTCATGTTACAAATGAGGGACCCAAGGTAAGCAAGGTTAAGTAACCTGTTCAGGTGAGAGAAGTGGAAGGGCTGGGATTGAACCAGAGCAAACAAAGGCAAGCCTTTTTGTCGGTTTGCTTTTCTCACGAGGGTTTCAGTGCGGGTTCCCCCATGAGCAACATAAGTCACCTTGCTGTGCTTCTGTCTCCCGCCTTGTCAAACGAATGTGGCAGTCTCACCTCGCGGGGTTCGCTACGAGGAACAAACACACGCCTGGCACCGAGACGTGGTTCCCATAATTACGGTCGCTCAACGCATTCTTGAAGAAATCTGTTATTCTGGGACACGGCAGCCATCGGGCCGGTCCGGGAGCACTGGCCATGGTCCGTCGACACACACACCTGTCACCGTGGCCAGGCTGCCGCTGGCGGTACAACAGCATCTGGCAGGTGGCAGGTGCTGGCCTTGGGGGGCGGGAGGGGGTGTTGGCTACTCTGGCCTACGCCTGCAGAGCAGGGCCCCATCCCAGCCGCTCTCGTCCAGAGGACCTGCTGCACTTGGCAGAACTGATGCTGCTCCCAGACGGGAGGCAGCAGAGCCCTGAAATACTAGTCTCCTGGTCTGGTTTCCGGTGGGGGCGGCCCACCCCTCTGGGTCACCTTTAACACGACACCTGTCTAGTTGAGGCCTCTCTGATATGGGCAGCAGGCTCTGGGGAGAGCTCTGCTAACGTCTGGCCCACCTGTCAGGCTCCTGAGGGTTTGGGTCCTGCTGGCCCATCTCCGGGCACATCGCCAGCCCCACCGCTGCTCTTGGGACACACCAGCACCTGTTCTCCCCCCCACTGACCGAGAGAGCTGGACCCACAAGCTGACTCTGGCCACCGATGCAACCAGGCTTTCAAACTCCACCATGCCCAGCTGCCCTGGGGCTGGGAATCCTAGCATCCATGCTTCCAAACAGCTCAGCATGCAGCAGTAAGATGCGTGAAATAGATGACAGAGGGTCAGAAACTATGGGGTGGACCTGGGGTTGGCAGGTGAAGGGCAGGCCAAGGGACCCAGGGCAGGATCTCCTGGAGGCTGGGAGCAGAGGGGAAGCCCGTAGGGATGTGGATGGGGGCAGAGGGTGGGAACCACCTAAGACTTTAGCGAGGCCTATTTCAGATCCAGAAGTTCACCTAGCCCCACCCCTCATTTACATACGGGGAAATCCAGGCCCAGAGGGGGCAAGTGCTTCCTCCCCAAGATCACCCAGGGAGTAGTGGCTGAGTCAGGACTAAGATTTACAACCCCTGCGTTATTACACTGCCAGTATAAGAGTGATGTTATGCATCGAGAAGCAGGAAATGGTCTGGGTTTGGGTCCCACCTCTACCCTTCCTTGCTGTATGATGTTGTATAATTGGCTTTCTCTCTCTATGTTCAGTTTCCTGATGTGTAAAATGGGGGGGTAAGAGCAACAACAGCCTCCCCATGAAGCTGGTGGGAGGCTCATGAGGGTCTGACACATCGGAAGTATGCAATACAACTTAGCAAATAGCTCAAGTACCCCAGTACCTTGGCAGGCAGGCAGTGTTTAGGAGGGCTCCTAAACAGCTCCTTTAGGCTGCCCTAAGCACCCAGGGTAGAAATGACGGGAGCCAAAGGTCCCCTGCCCAGAACAGGGTTCTTCAGGCCCCCCATGTCTGGGCTCCTGCAAGGGTACAGGATGCTCCTGCCCATGCGGCCCATTCCCAGCGCACCCTCATGGAGCCGCCAGGCCGCTGCCGGGATCACCACCAAGGCTCCACAAAGCCCCGAACTGGCCTGGGGACTGCGGAAAAGACCGAATGAAGCCTTCGAGGGCGCCGAGGGGGTCTGACCACACGGTGGCGCTGGTGTCTAACTTCCTCACTGTCAGAGGCTGCAGCGCGGGCCGGGCCACCGGGAGGCAATCATTCCTAGACTGTGCACCCCAAAGCCACTTGGTGTCTAACAGACATGCTCCTCCCTGCATCCTCATCGTCGCGGGAAGTAGCAACTCCATCCTTCCAGTTTCTTAGGCCATAAACCTCGGACTCGGCTTCGGCTCCTTTATTCGCATGGCACCACCAGCGCCCCCTTGTGGTGGCAAAACCTGGAGGCTCTACCAGAGGAATGTTTCCAGAATCCTACCACTTCTCCCCACCCCACCCAGTCCAAGCCAACATGAGCTCAGCCTGATCACTGCCTACAGCCGCACCCCTTCTTGACCGTCCTGTGCACACAGAGTCACTGCAAGTTGGGGGACGTCACTCCATTGCATTGCCAAGTCCATCCTTTGACATTTGTGGTCCCTGCTCTGCGTCCATCTCCCCGCCCCTCTGATCCTTTAGGGGCTCTGCATTTTTTGCTCCTCCAGGGCCCTAAGGGGAGAGCCCTTCCCTAGACTCCACCTGCCTTCCTGACCCCTCCCTCATGTCCTCTGCTCACACCATCCTAACAGAGAGATCCCTCCCTACACTTCCCAGCCCCTCACTCGTTTACATTTTACTTCGTACTCGGTGCTCCTGTCCTATTCCACATTTGTTCATTGCCCTTCTCCCTTTGAGAATGTGGGCTTCCAGAGGCCAGGAACTAGGTTTTATTCACTGTGGCATCTCCAGTGCCTGGAATAGGGCTGGTGTTCAGTAGTTATTTCTAGAATAAATGCATTGATTTCATCCTCAAACTAGGTGGGTAGGGTTGTTAGGGTTGTCCTTTTTTTTTTTTTTTTTTTTTTTTTTTTTTTTTGCCTCATTGGAAAAATTAGGTTGGGAGAGGGGACCAGCCCTGCCTGGGTGCCTCAGTGGACCCCTGGTGTGGGGCCAGGTGCAACTGTTTGACTCTCACCTGGGGAGGGTTCTGGGCTCAAGGCTCAGGCTCAGGCCACCAAGTCCAGCCCACCAGGCATCGGGGTGGTGTGGAGCTGGCTTTTTTGTATGACCTTCAACAACTGCCTTTACCTGTCTGAGCTTTACTTTCCTCAATTTACACTGGGGCAACACAGGTTTCTCCCACTAGTTCGTTATAAGGATGCAGTGAGACAACATGTGTAAATGGCCTGATGTACATTCTCGATAAACATGGTAACCCTACATTCTCATTTTGGGGGGAACGGTCCCACGTTCATTGTGTTTAGTTCAGTAAAAGTGACTTATTCCACCTAAAAGGAAATGTACTCGGGGCGCCTGGGTGTCTCAGTTGGCTAAGCATCCAACTCTTGGTTTCAGCTCAGGACACGATCTCACAGTTTGTGAGTCTTGAGCCCTGTGTCCGGCTTAGTGCCGACAGCATGGAGCCTGCTTGGGATCCTCTCTCTCCCTCTCTCTCTGCCCCTCCCCTGCTCATGCTTTCTCTCTTAAAATAAATAAACTTTAAAAATTAAAAACAATAAATAAAAGGAAATGTGCTTTGACTCTCTTTTAAGACTGTAAACACATCCTGAAATCAGAAACACACACACACACACACACACACACACACTCCTCTTTGTGACACTCGTGTCCTGATTCTGATTTTAGGGAATCTGGTCAAAGGGTTGCTGGGTACAGAAGGAATGCCTCTGGTTTCTCTGACCTCCCTTTGCAGGCAGGACTGCCTGTCCACCTGCCAAAGTCCCTTTGGCCTCCTCCCTGGATGCTGTGGCTGGGCCAGGGCCTTTGACTCAACTTCTCTCTGCTGGGTCTTTTCAGACACGGGCTCTCCTATGCCTTTTGCTGGTGGAGGACTTCGGCCAGGGTGGAGTGCTGGGATGTGGGATGACGTTGGGAGGTGACAAGGGGCTGTCAGGTTTAGCTTTGGCTCTCCTGCTCCTCAAGCTCTAAAAGGCCCAGCTGTCAGGCCCATGCCCAGAGCGTGTAGGTGAGAAGGCGGGTTCGGAGTGTAGAAGAATACACTCTTCACCTCACAGCGTCACCGTGAGGGTTTATGGGATAATTCACGGCATGTGTTTCGAATGCGCCTGATGCATAGTGGGTGCTCGGTCAATGTTGACCACCAGTACTCACGTGTTAGTTTGTTCAAGACACACTCACTGCACACCTGTGAGCCACCTGCCAGGCACCCCCCCGCCCCCCTCCCCCGCCCTCCCAGGTAGACTCTAATTCACACTAGCTATGGCTGCACAGCATGAACTGCAAGTGTAGGAGAGTAGGGGTGATTGCTCTGTGAATTTAACCTTTATCTCCCAGTAGGTGGGAAAACCGGAGGGCAGGACGAGGAAGAGGGAGAGGAAGGAGCCGGGACAGGAGGACGGAAGGGAAGGCAAGGGGAGGGCGAGGGGGATAGGTGGAAAAGCAGGCAGAGGAAGAGTGGGGAGGAGGGAGTTGGCAGTGCGTTACCTTCTTCGGCTTCCAGCTCCTCCAGCACCCCTGTCTCTTGGCACTTTTTGCTGTGGGCCTTTGACTTCATGTGCTTAGTCAGATTCCCTGGAAAGAAATGAGAACAGACTCAGGCTTGGCCGCAGGGCGGGGGGCCAGGGCCGGCCCGGGGCTCGCAGAGGCGGTCAGGGCCCTGCTGGCCGCAGGGGCCGGGTGGGGGCCGGGCCATCCCTCTCCGCCCGGGTGCTCAGGCGCTGGGATGTGCACCACGGCCGCCATTCGGGACAGCACACGGGAGCTGGGGGAGGGTGGGCACGGGGGCTGTGTGGGGACAGAGGGTATAATGAGGAAGTGAGATGCTGATTAAAAAACAAACGAAAAAGAAATTAAAAGACAACTCATGTGTGAGAGGTTTTTCCAGTTTTGGCTTTAACTCTGGGCCCAGGAGCTAGTGACACTCATGGAGCAGGATATTTGGCCTTCTCAGATGCTGGGTGACCGGAGGGCTCCTGTTAACCGACGTGGTAGGTAGGACGCCCTTCCAACTGAGGCCACGTCTAGGGTAGCCCACAGGGTGTGGGAAGAGGAACCAGGACAAAGTTTCTGTTTCTCTTAGAAACAGAGAAAGGGCAAAAGGTATACAGAAGTCTGCTGGACAGAGACCCGTGAGCCACAGAGCTAGGGCCCAGGCCCTGACTTCCTTAGAGAAACCACGTCTGGGCCTCAGTCTCCCCCAGGTCACTGTGCAGTGCAGACACAGGGTATAGGCAGGGAAGACTGGGCAAAGGCTCTGCCCACTTCAGCCCTGACTCTGCCCTACACGGTCGGTCCAGCCCCACAGCTGATAAGCAGGAGCAGCAGTTCTGTGGAATCGGGGGAAAGGTAGCAACGCCTTCAGTTCTCTCCCGTGTGTGCACAGCACTTCACAGGCCACGAGCCTCTGTGGGCAGGGGCACTCTGTAAAGGAGAGGCAGAGCACCCCAGCCTTCCCTAGGAGCATGCAGGCCAGAGGCCCCAGGATGCTCCTCTGGGCCCGGCAGCCACCTCCGAATTGTGATGTTCTCACTGCTGCCCTGCAGACTGCTACACTTCTACATGATCACTCACATAATAACCATATGTTCCCCGAGTTAGGTGGTCTATCGCACTAAGCTGATGAATCGGCAAGTTTGAATAGATGGATGAAAGAGAGAAGAATGGATACTTGAACAGGTGCATAGAGAGACTGGTGAGTGAATGGATGGATGGATGGATGGATGGATGGGTGGATGGACAGACGGGTAAGTGGGTAAGAGGAAATACGGGGTGAAAGAAGAATGGGAAGAATAAGGACAGATGGATAGGACACTGGATGATTAGATAAGCAGATGGATAGACAGATGGGGAATCAGTGGTTAGATGAAACAAAGAAATGGAAGGAGAGTTGGAAAATGGGTTAATAAACAGACGGGAAGCTGGAGAACTGGAGAGGAAGAGAGAGGCCTGGGTGGATGGGGGAGTGGCTGTTGGGTTGCATGGGTGAATGGCTACATGCTCATAAACATGCAGGAGGGACAGGCAGGAGGAGAAAAGGCGGGGAAGGTGGACGGAAGGTTGGATTGGCGGGAGGACAGATGTGAGAAAGGGAGGGACAGTCAGGAGGAGAAAAGAAATGGGAAGATACATGGACAGGAAGACAAAGTAGGAGATGGGAGAAACGGGTAGATGGGAGGACAGATGGATAGATGGGCAGGCGAATAGGAGAGAGCCCATGGGTGAACCAAAGGGCACTTCATAACCATTCTGAGAATTTTAAGGAACGTGTAGGGTTTTGCTGAGGGGATGATGGGAACCTTAACCTGGGATCCCTTGAAGTCAAGGGCAGCAGGGATGGAAGGGCACTTGTGTCTTGCCTCTCTCTTCCCTTTACTCCTAGTCTGTGGTTGTATCCTTCCCAACTCAGATTTTCCTCCTATAACCAGACAAAAACCTGTATCTTCTACTCCTGGCCAAAGGGGAAGCAGAGTCATAACTTCCAGAGACATTCTGGGAGCAGAGGGTCTCCAAAGGGGACCTATCTAATACAGGGGGTTCCTGTCTTCACTGTCATGAGCAAGCCAAGCTTGAGTAGGATGTCAAGGGGTGGCAAAGGTAGCTGGGGTCTTCCATGGGCCAGAGATACCAATGGTCCCCTGAGGTTCTGGAACCAGCCCACTGTCCCCTGATACCCCAGACCACAGAGGACTACAAACACTGCTCCTTACGGCTATGACATTATTGTATGTGTTCTGCCAGGAAGGTTTAGGTCTCTTTTCGACCAAGTTAGGTGCCGAGCACACAACGGGTGCACGATAATCGCATGTGGGAAGTGCTCTCCTCGTCTCAGAAGCAAGGTGTTGGAAGGAACTTTGCAGACCGTGTAACCCAACCCCCATCAGGCCCAGGGTTCTGATGCTTCTGCTCTAACTCTGGGCCTCGGGGCTGGTGATGCCGTTAGAGAAGATTACTGACGGTCTCAGCTGCTGGGATGTCATGGGAGGGCTCCCATTGGCCAACACAGCGAACCAGCCAGCCGAGGCACCTTGTTAGCACAGAGCCCTGTCTAGAACCAGGTTTCAGGACCCCAGGGGTCTTGCTTGCGGCACACTGGCGCAATCAACCCAGGCTGGTCTAGGCGCTCGCCGATCTTGGGTCTGAGCTTGGGCTCTGCCACTTGCTAGCTGTGTGCTCTTGGGGAGGTTTCCGAACATTCTGAGCCCCCACTTCCTGCAACTCTCAAGCAATACCTACCTCTCGGGGATGCCGGGAGGAGCTGATGAGAGAGTGCATGTAGAGTGGTAGCAGGGTGTGCCCGTCAGAGATCAGACGTTCACCACGTGGAACCGCCTTCCCGCCCATACTGTGTGCCCCCCACCCCCATGACAATCACTCTTTATTGAGCACCAGGGACTCTGCCACGCGCCATGCTGGGTGTGGAGGACAGAGATGCTGAAATGAAGATGCAAATGACTTTATCCTCCAGTCTGGGCTCAGGGGCTCCCAGGAGAAGGTGCCAGTGGCCCCTGGAGGCCGCAGGGAGGAGTCACGGAGTCTGAGGGGGCTCTGCCAGGACAGGCCATGTGGGTTACAGGAGAGAAGGCTGGCTGAGCAGCCCCGAGTGTTACCCGGTGCCCTCCCTGCCCTCCCCTCCCCGACCTCTTCTGTGAACTGAGGGAGGTATACCCAATGGCAGCAGACATCTTCTTTGGCTTGGACACCATTTCTCTGTCAAGGGGCAGAGCCCTGGCTGGCCAGGCAGAGTCCCCAGCTCCACACCAGTTGTCCCACCCCTCACCGGAAGCCCCACAGTCCTGGAATGAAGGAGGAAAGGCAAGTGGATGAACATGATGAGTGGCTGGAAGAGAGGTGGAACTTCCACTGAGAGCATCGTCCAACGACTCTGCCTCATTCAGCTTTGACCAACCGCCCTCCTTCCGCCCCTGCAGGCCTGACAGACTGAGGCCTGCCCACAGCTGTCATCTCCATCTCCTGCGGCGACCGGCGCAAGGGCCTGTACACGGCACAGTCACCCTGCTGGCATCTGGGAACCCTCTAAGAAGAGGAAAGGGGACCCCCGGACCTCCACAGGGACATCCCGGCAGCCTTTCCCGGCACTACCCACTGAGACGCCTCAGCTAGCGCCCAGAGGCCCGAGCTGCCACCACAATGTCCAACACGGAGACGGAGACACAGACAGGCAGACAGAGACGGACAGGAAGGGCTCTCCGGGCCTGGGCGCAGCCAGGTGGTGGTGGTGGAGGGTCCTGAAGACCACCAGGCCCAGCCAGAGCCCAAGGGTGAGGGGAGGGAGGGGATGGCAGCCTGAAGGAAGCCAAGAGCCTAAGAGGAGGCTCCTGAGGTTTCCGAGTGATGGGGAAGGCCCATGCCTCCAGGAAGACACACGGCCCCGGAGGAACAGAAGACTCAGTGTGCTGCCTTTCCCTCACTCCCGGCACGCAGTGAGGGCCAACGGCAAGCTTTCTCTGCTGCAACTTGCCATCACCCACCCGCCACCAGTCCCTCTCGGAAGTCACGGAGTTTGAGATTCTACCATTTCAGATTCGCTTACTGCTTCGGCTCTGAAGGTATTGTCTTCCGGAAGCCTCTACGAGCATTTGAAGAGAGCTCAGAACCCTCGCTGATCACTGGTTGGGAACAGAGACTCCTGGGCCTGGCCTTCGGGGCGGCCTGGGCAAGCCTTCACACCCAGGACTTCACGCCCCAAGGCATATGTGGTATCTGCACCCCTCTGTTCAGGTTATACCCTCTGGACCCTCCAGGGCGGGGACTGCCGGTAGGCTTGGCATGGCCTCCAATGAAAAGAGCTGCTGGAAAAGAAGTGTTCCTGCCGGGGACCCGGCCTCTCTCAGACCTGACAAAAACAGACCAGGCCTTTTCTCTCCAAAAAGGCAGGGGGACCTGAATTGGGACCCCTCTTTGGAGACACTGCCCTGGCTGAGAACTTAGCCGGATGGGTTTTTCTAGTCTCATGTGTCAAGGTGAAGGCTCTCCGAGATGGTTCTCTGTGTGCTGGGCACAGCGAACCCAAATGGCCCTGGGCTGGGATGCACTCTCAAGACTGGGTTCCTCACATTGAGAACAGAACAGTGGGGTCCCCTGGATGCACCCCACTCCAGAGGCCACTTGATCAGCCACCTGATTTTGCCACTCCTTCCAGGAAAGGGGGGGATCTGCTCAAGAGAGGAAGGTGATGGGGGTGATGCCCTGAGACAGGGGTCCTGGGTTCTAGTTACAGCTCTAGCATTAATGATCACTTGGTTTTGGGGGGCGGATTCACTTCCTTTACCTTCAAGAGGGTTTTGGACAAGAGGTTTTTTACTCTGTTACTTAGACTATCAGTGAATTATTCCCATCTCTCTTCTCCATGAAGGTCCACTGGCTGCCTAAGGCCAGAGGGGGTGGGGCTGTAGGGGACACATGGGGACAGAGCCCACACCCAGGACAGAGGCAGGCGGGGCTGTGCTGCCTTGGACATGGCAGGGCTCTGGGACTGGAAGCATGCACGAGGCAGGGGGCCGGGCTCCAGGCCTATCTGCCTTCCCTGGGGACCTCTTGGAACACTGTTTATGGGACGCCAAGAGAGAAGAAGACCAGAGAAAGAGAGCGGGAGGGACGGCACCTCCATTCCAACCAAAGCCTAAGTGGGAAAGTTTGAGGTCCTCTGAGAATGCCAGAAGGCAGAGGAGGGCAGGGGTCGGTGAACAGGGTTAGGAGACCAGAGGTAGAACTCGGTCAGAGAAGGGCCATGAGCCAGGGGATGTGGTGAGCTGGCCCCTGATCCAGTACAGAGAGAATGGAAGGGGCCAGCAAGAGGAGGAGGAAGTGAGGAAGGCTGGCCAACTCCGCCCGGGCCCCCTCAAAGCTGCGGCCCAACCTCTCTCACTGGGCACAGCTTCACCAACAGAAGAAAGGTCAACGAGTGGCAAAATTCAATCTGTTCTCCAGTTCTTCCTGCAGAAACACCACAAGGCTCCAGTGGGGGCCAGCCCGGAGGCCCCCCACTTGCTCAAAGGAGAAGCCAGGGCCCTCATGCCCCTGCCCCAAGAATCTGCAGTGCACAAGAGGCTGAAGCCACCGGGGAGGGGGGGTTCCGAGAGCCCCAGGCCTTTCTCTGCTTCACCTCTGGACGTCTGCTCCTCTACCAGGAAGCAGAGGGCAAGCCGCACTATCTTCCCTGCCTGGCCTGCGGGGACAGTCAACGCCATGAGTGGGGGGAGGGGCTTGATCCAAGTCTCACGGACTCGGCCCCACTTGCTCACACGAAGGGCCGGGCAGCTGCCGCCGGCCAGGCCACCGCCAGCTCCTAGCACAGCTCTGTGGGACGCGTGCCCTCCGTGGCCCGTCCTTCTTCCTTTCTCACATGACGGCCAGGGCCTGTGCTGACCCTGCTTCGGGGTGCGGCTGGGGCCGGAATGCAAGGGCTGCCAGCCGGGGCGGTTGCGGGGAGAGCGGCGGAGGAGCCGGGCGGGCAGGAACATGGTCTGAGTGGTGAGGAGGGTGGAGGCAGGGGCGAGCGCTGCCATGAGAAGTGACCATGCGAGTGTGCTTAGTGGCTCGGAGTGGAATGGATTTCCAAACGCAAGAGTGGTGGTGACGAGTGCAGCTGCGGGAGCTCACCAGCTCGGTGGACAAAGGGCTAAGGAGACATGCAGAAGGACGGGGTGAGGAGATAAAATCAAAACCAGGAACCGTGTGCAAGAGCGCCATCAGGCGGCGGGCGGGGGGGGAGCGCGCAGGTGGAGGACGGTGTGGGATCCAAGAGGACAGGCTGAGGCAGCCAGGGGGCGCCACTGCCCAGTCTGGAGCCGGCTGCTTGGCCACCGGGGAGCCCGGGGAAGGGGGGTGCCCCAGGCCCCAGGCGGAGAGGTCTGGACCCCTGAGCTCTGTGCTAGGGCTCCCAGAGGGGAGCTCCCTACAGCGGGAAGGGGCAGTGCCCCAGCTGACTGTCTCTTACCTTTGGTTTTAAAAGCAAAGTGACAGTGCTTGCACACATAGGGCCGGACGTCAGTGTGGGTGCGGATGTGTTTCTTCAGCATGCTGGGCTTCTTGCAGCGAATTCCACACTCCTCACAAACATATTTCCCTCGGCCGCGGCCTCGCACATATACATACTCTTCGTTTGATTTGTACCTATGAGCAACAGGCGTCATGGTAAAGGAAAAAAAAAGGAGGAGAAGAGGCAGGTTCCCACCTCAGAAGATGCACACGCTTGCTAGCCGCATCCAGCCCGTTACGGATACCAGGAGAGGAGGACGCGGAACGAGAGAGAACCTCGGGGTGGGGGTGGGGGTGGTCGCCCTGGGGATCCACCATGGACCCCTGCACCTGCCCTGCCCTCCGACAGGTAGGGCTGCCCCCTCTTTTCTCTCTAGAGGCAGCAGACCCTGTGCTTCCTGCCGGGAAGTGAAGCCACCGGTTGGCAGAGGGCCTCCGCTCCAGAGCCAGCCTCCACACCAGCCCACAAGGGACAGCCACTCTGGGCCACCAGAGGAACGACAAGAGTGAGAGAAGGTGACGACCACAGCTCTAGCGGCTACCATTTGCCAAGTGCTCACGCTGTGCTGGGCACTTTACACAAATTGAATCACAGTCACGAGCAAGAGCCCTTCAGAGCTCGAGGCTCAAGCTCCCACAGCCAGAAAGGTATGGAAGGAGGATCTGAATCTGCCCCAAAGCCTATCCGCCTCTCACGACGGGCAACAGTCTGCGAGGAAGCCACCTGGACACTGGTGTGAGGGGAGGTATGAGCGACGGCCATCATTTCCCTGTTCTCAGAGTGAGAAACCAGGAGCCCCGCGCTCTCTGCTCGACCCTATCTCCAGATGAGCTGGAAAGCTCTCAGGACCCAGATTCCAGCGATCCCCTAGGGTCACAGGAGCAGGGCCAAAAGCTTTCCTAGGGTGGCTCCTGGGGCAGCCAGACCACCTGCCCGGCCTCAGGGCCACCAATGTTCTTGGACCTGAATCAGAATGCTCTTATTTCCACCTAGAAGGAAGCCCATGAGGTTCACTCGATACGATCCTCATCAAAATGCCTTGTTGGCCTGCTATAGATGTGCACGTCTCCTGACTGGGGCAGGAAAGGCTATGATGGAGCCAGTGGAGGGGTTCCTGGATGATTCCAGGAGAGCCTTCTGACTCATGAGGCATGGGTGCCTTAGGGGCGGTGTGGCCTCTTGGCCAGCTGAGCATGCCCCAGAACCCGGCAAGAGGCCTGCCTGTGCCCCACACTCGCACTGCACAACATGTCTCTGCCTGGGGGCCTTGGCACTCAAACTCAGAACAGGCGCAGAGGGACAGGGAGGTGGCTGGGACAGGGTGAGGAAGTTGGGACAGCAGCTGGGACTCAACCCTACTCTGCAGGGACCATCAGCTTATGGCTGCGAGGATGTCACAGGATGACGTGAAAGAAGGGACTCTAAGGGAGGGAGCCAGCAGGCAGCGACAGAGGGATCACTCACACACACTCTCACGCGTACTCACACATACACACGTATGCACACCCACACGCACTCCTACTCATATGCATACACTCTCTCACCATGGACCACTGTCCACAGGTCCCTACGGGTCCTGGCTTTTGTCACCTCAGCTTCGGCCAACGGATGCCTCTTATGTCATCTAAAACCAGGGCGAAGTGGTATCTTGTGCTCAAGGGGAAGAAATGGAGGCCGTGGGGGTAGTTGGTAGGGAGACATGACTCTCGTCACTCTGCTGAAGAGCACCCTATGGGCAAACAGGGGATGGCGATCTCCCAGTGACAGAGGGTTGCACCCAGACAGCAGGACTCCTGGACCCAAAGCAGCTACCCACACCTGATTTTAATTCCTATGTCCCTCTGTTGCCCCTGGGACCCATTCTGAGATGGAGCGTCCTTTTCGCAGCCAGAGAAGTGAGAACGGCTTAGTCTCTTAGCACTGGGGGCTCTGCCGCCACCTGGACACCAACCTCCGTTCAGCCCTGCTCGCCGGGTCCACGACACCCTCCCCCTGCTCCAACGTCCATCGACACAGGCATCCCTCGGTGTCCCCCTTCCCTCCACCCCACTGCTGTGGCGGGTGCTGGGCACTTGGCCCACCATCAGTCTGACTTCTCCTGTATTTGGGCTCCACCCTAGGCTCAAGCCAACTCAGCATCAGGTACTGGAGTCCATCTTCCGAGGCTGCTCTCGGACCCCTCATTTCTTCCTCTACAGCAAGCCTACACGACAAGCTTACGCGTACACACACGCACAGAAAGGACTCTGTCTGAACCTTCAAGGGTTGTGCCTTGACTCGTGTGCCTTGACCATGGAAGGTGTGTGCAACCTGCTGGGGAGCACAAGGGGGCTGGGAAGGGCCAGGGAGGACAGCGAGAGATGAAAGCTGGTCCAGACAGGGACCAGGAACAAAGGCAAGAGGTGTTAAAACGCCCGGAAGATTTGGTGGGTGAAAGCAGATGAGGTGGGTAGGGCGGGACCAACTGGATCACCATCTCCGTCAGGCTGGAATGAATGCTATGCTAAGAAGTGTAGACTCCACTCCATCAAAGTTGTCTCAAAGATAAAGTCTCAGACAGAAGATGCTTCCCTGGCAGCACGGGGAATGGTGTGGAGGAGGAGAGACTTCGAGTCCCTGTAAGAGGCACATGTCTTAGGACAGGCGGCCATCTGGAGGGGGTAGGGGTCACAGTGAGGCAGAAACAAAGATCAGAGTTTTCAACTTGGCTGGTTCGAGTGATACCATCTGGGGGCTTGGAGGGAAGCAATGCAGGACTCTAGTCTTTTGCTGAGTGTGAGATGCCTGTGAGGAGGACTTGAAGAAATGCCCAGGACACGGCTGGAAATCCTCAGGACTTGGCATATGGGACGCGCAGATTTGTGAGGGGGAAGCTGACCACTCAGGACAGGATTGAAAATAACAGGAGGACAGCGTAAGGGCCTAGAAGCCTCCCAAATGTGAGGGTGGGCAGAAAGACGGCACCAAAGCAGCAACTTCCTGGTAGCTCAGGAGGTTTGGAAGCCAGGGGAAAGGGGCTGGAGGGGGCAGCGGCCAGCTGAGCCAACGTCACGGAGATATGGAAGAGGATAGTTACTGAGGGGCCTCGGGCCTTGTCGAGGGCAGTCCTGGTTGAATGGCTCGGAGCCTATGATTTCTCTGCTCCTTGAAAGCTGGGACCAGGATCCATAAAGCTTTACAGCTTTGTGGTTCCCAAAGGGCCCAGCCCAAGTACAGGCTTGGGGCAGCCGTCCTGTGTGGGCTGGACCCTCCTCCTGGGTAGGACCATCCCCCACTTCTCACTTCCCTCCCTCCCCCCGTTCTCTCCCCCCCCCCCCCCCCCCCCCCGCACGCCGGGTCAGGATCAGCCCCCCCTTGTTTGTGTAGAGGTCCCACCCCTTCCCCAGCAGCTCCAAAGCCTCTGCCTCTGCTTTCTGGCACGTTCCGCCATCATGGACCACACACTCAGTTCAATCTTGTCACTAACTGACCAACCAACTGCAAAGCCTCCCTGGACCCGCACCCACTCCAGCGACTGCTCCCTTTGCTTCCTTCCTCAGCCCAAGCCTGGAAAGAACGGTCCATGCTTGTTTGTCCATGCCTCCTCACCACCCCAATTCCTGAGCCCCCACAACCCAGCTTCCCTGGCCGGCTGTCCTTGCCAAGGTCACGGGTTGCTAAATCCAAAGGACAGCTGCCTTTTCCTGTCTGCCCTTTGGCCTGCTTTCCAGAGGCGCCTGCTTGGCTTGGTGACCCTTCTCTGCAAGCTCCTTCCTTACCCCTCTCCAGGCTCCAGCCTGCACTCTCCTCTCCTCACCCCTCCCAGTGAACCCCCTCTGTGAACACCTGACTTATCACCCAACAGCCAATGGATACGCTGTTCTCTCCAGCTCTGACCTCTCTGCTGTACATCCAGCTGCCCCCTCAGTATCTCGCCTGGTGGTCATCAGGCACCTTGCACCCACGTGCCCAGAACCCTGTTCCCATGTCCCTCCTTCAGTACCACCTCATTCTGGGTGCCTGTCTTCGTAAATGGCATGCACACCTCTGCGGCTGGTGAGGCCGGCAGCCTGGGCTTCCCCCTCAGTGCCTCCGCTGCCTTCTCTCTTTATACTCAGTCCATCACCACAGCCCTGACCAAGTAGGGTCCAAGGAGACCCGCCTCCTGCCCGGACTAGCCAGGGCCACCAGCCTCTCCCCCTTGAGGCGGCATCTTTTCTCCACAGAGCAGCCAGAAGGGCTTTCCCTTCTGCCTCTGGGAGTCCTGCCTGTCCTCCCAGCCTGGGGGCGACGCCCCCCCCCCCCATCTCCCTCAGGATAAAGCCCTGCCCCTGCACCACCTGGCCCTGCTACCTCTCCAGAGCCCCGCTCCCCACTGTGCCAAACATCACGGGGCCTCAGTGTCCCTTTCCTCTGGCCTTCTGCCCTCCCCAGCACCACCCCCCTCCATCTGACCAGCTCCTCTGCTCCTTCAGGACTTTGCCAAAAGGTCCCTTCCTTTGGAGCCCTCTCTTCCACCTCTGAGCCTGGGGGTCCCTCCTTCACACTGTCGAGCTGCGGTTTTCTCACAAGCGTGGTCCCCATGATCCCCATGAAGGAGGGACTGTGTCCGCCTCAGCGCTTGGCCTATCCCCAGGGCTTAGCACAGCGCCTGACACCCAGCAAGTGCCCGGCACATCTGACTGCACACGAGAAAGCCAAACCCAGGCCTTCTCTCCCTGGCTCTGCTATAATCAGCCTCTCGGCCTTGCCATCCCCACTCGCGGAGGCTAGAGCACAGGCTCAACCCAATGCTGTGGCCACCCCACGGGCCACATAGCCAGGTCTTCCTAGCCACGATGGACTGGCTGAACACTCCCCCCTCCCCGGTAGCAACTGTTCTGCTCACAGGATGTAGGTCAGTATGAGACCTGGGTCCAAGTTCTCGCTCCTGCTTGAGCTTGCCGTGTGACCTTGGGTAGGTCGATTTCAGTCCCTTGGAAACAATCCATCTTCACTGCCCGGAGATACACCAAGCACCGTCACATGCCCCGACCTCAACCAGTCCTCCCATCAGCCCTTTACCATTGTCCCCATTTTACAGAAAAGGGAACCAAGGCCCAAGAAGTTTAAGTGACGTGGCCAAGATCAGCCCATCAGCGATCTTTCTGCCCAGCTCCCCATCTCTGCACAGACTTGCTGCACAAATACTTTCAGATGATGTTGCCCAAGGTTTCCTTAGCACTTTCCTTCTCCAGGATTCCCAGGGCCCTGTAACACTGCAGACAAACAAGAACAGCATCGTTCTCCACCCAGCCCTTCCTGAAAGGGCCGCCAGCGCTGGGTGGGACCCACAGGTGTTGACAGCTAACAGAAAAATGCCCTGCAGAGAGCCGGGGCAGGAAACCAGAAAACCATGGTGGGGCCTCTAGGGGCCCAGTCCTGCCTCCCAGGTTTGCTGGCCCCTCCCCGTCTGCCTAAGGCTGCCCTTGATCCAGGGCGGAGAAGTGAGGGACCCCCTGCCTGTTCCGGGGCCATAAGACAGTCCATGCTGACAGGCCTGGAAGCAGCTGACTCACAGCTCCCACGACAGGGAGCCATTTCTCTGAGCCCCACCTACCTGCCTGTCTTCTGCTTCCCTGACAAACCAGTATCAGCCAGTCTACGAAATGTTTGGTTTTGTTCTTCGAGAAAAATAGGTGTTTCTCTGGGTTCCAGAATGTCTTAGTTAGAGGGACCTTGAGACCACACAGCTTAACTCCCTGAGGCCCAGACTTGTGACGGCCAGGCAGCAAAGCGGCTGAGCAGAGCCCGGCCAGTCCGACCATGGCCGTGGCACCAGACCCCCTGCCTGGACGCAGCTTTCAGTTCTGCCGCCTTCGGTCAAGCAATGAACAAGGCTGGTGGGAGAGGTCTGGAGGTGCCAGGATCTTCAAGAGCGTCTTATTCTATTCCTCTAATAGAGACGCAAACAGAAACGGAGAGGTTGAGTGTCTTGCCGAAGTGACAAGGCAACTAGAAAGAGGTGACGCAGAGCCTGGAACCCAGATCTGCCCCCAGTGCTCTTACACACGACACGGTATGACCTCCTGCCTTCTGCTGCTTCTCCTCCAATCCCGTACCTGAGGATGCCGAGCTCCCGGACTATGAGCATTCAGCACATGACCCCTTGGCTTGGGGCTCTAGACTCCTCACAGACATTTCTGAAAATTGCAGCTTCCACCAGGCATGCTGGAACTCTGTGTACGTGGCACATCCCTCTGCTCCAGGTCCCAGAAGAGGGGATGTGGTGGAAATTAAATGCATTTCAGTCAAGGTGATGGGGGAGTTGTTCTTGGCTCTGCATATGACAAAGATCCAGCAATGGAGCGGCTCTGTGAGGTAGTGAGCTCCCTGTCACTAGCACTGTTCACCCAGAGGCCAGATGAACAGGCTGGGAGACCAAGGAGCAGGAGGAAATTCACGGCTACTGCATGCCCGTGACACGGCCAGCTCAGTGACAGAAGGGGAACAGCTTGTTTACTCCTACGACCTGCTGTAAAATGGGCATATTTAGCCACTAAATATTTCATGTTGATTCCAATAAAAATAAATAGACCTATTTATTCCTGCACAAATGGAGGCAGGAATGGGGAGGGTGGCAAGAGGACTAAGCAAGCAGCGGTGGCATGGGGGTGGGGGTTGAAGCGGGCTGGAAAGCAGGATACAGTCCCTCTCTAAAGGGACAGTGGCTACACCTTTCCAGCCATGTGTTGCATGATGTTGGCTGATCTTCCAGGTTTTCGAGAAAACCACAAATACAGATTTAAAAAAAAATGAATATTAGTCTACTCTTATATAGCTCTCCCTGGGTACCAAGCACTATTTAAAATGCTTTCTATGCGTCACCTCATTTAAATCACATGGTGGCCCGTTAAGACAGGGGCTCTAATCATCCCCATTTACACCTGAGGAAATGGAGTCACAGAGAGGTTAAGTAACCTGCCCAAGGTCACACAGCCAGTAAGTTAACAGCTAGAGTTTGAACACAGGTCACATGTTACAAAGTTCAGGTGCTTAACTGCTATGAAATCACCTGTTTTAAGAGACACAATTCAAGGCAAATAAAATAGAAGGAGAGGCAGATCCAGCCCAGAGCTAAACTTCTGGTTCAAAGTAATTTCCCCAAGGTCACGAAGCTGGTAGGGGCACGTCTGACCTTCATGACCATGACTTTTTTCTCCACCAAGCTGCGTTTTTCTCTTAAATGAGGGGGATGAACTCAATGGCCTCCAAGTCACCTTCCTAATCTGAGATCCTATGAAGCTTTTCTGTCGGTATGTTCTTGACCTCTCCATTTATTATTAATATTTTATCATTAAACTCTCACCAGTCCTCCAAATTTGCGGATCATCACTCTAAGCAAAAGCAAGATGCGATCGGAAACACGCACACCGTCGCTCTAAGTCCCACTTTTTCAGGGAGCCTGTCCTCTGAAGTGAGGCTTAGAGTCCGTTCCCAGGGGTCACTGTGCCCCCATGAGGTCAGGCCACAGTGAGCCCGTCAGCTTGTCTGCAGTGACAAACTCCTGGGGGAGCTCAAAGGGAAAGGACATGGGAAGAGGAACAAGTGCCAGGTGGCAGAGGCCACTGAGCTGTGTACCTGTCACAAATATTTAGTTGCCAAGAGGTAGGGAACACACCCCTTGGTGAAAAATAAATTCGGGAGGCTGGGCTGTGGGCCACAGGGGAAGTTCTCGCTGGGTTCTGAGCCCATCCTAGATTCTCCTTTTGCTGGGTTCTGCAGAGATGACATTACATCACAACATCTGGGGTCGGGGGCATTTAATGGGCACTCCAGGGACAGGCCTGCTGGGCCAG
Organism: Panthera leo; assembly: GCF_018350215.1. NCBI lineage: Eukaryota > Metazoa > Chordata > Mammalia > Carnivora > Felidae > Panthera > Panthera leo. Next base: position 32,134,613 of record NC_056686.1, read on the forward strand.
GAATGCCACAGCACGTGTGTAATTCAGGCATGGGCACAGAGCCCACCTGTGGAGTGTCTATTTTAAGCAGTACTCTGTGTATTTACTCAATAATACTTACGAAGGCCTGGTCTGAGCCTGAGGCTGGGCCAGGGCCAGAAATACAAAGCTAAATAAGACTTTGACCTTGGTCTCAAGTGTGAATTAACAGGTACTTAAAAGATCATAAAACAAAGAGAAAACAGAAACCCCTCAATGTACAAAGTGCTATGGATGATCGGAGGAGGGCCAGCGAGGGGGAGGGGGAGGGGGGTCTTAGGCGGTTTTCCTAGAAGAAACACTTTTCATCTGGTAATGTATGGAGTCCAAACCAGGGCAGAGGCAGGGGCAGGAGGAAAGAAGACAGATTCCAGAAGTCGGGTGGCCTGACAGAGGCGGGAGGGGAGACCAGGTCAAGGAGCCTAATTTTCTACCTTCCAGAAGGACCACCCCCACTGATGTGAGTCCTTGTCCATTTCGCAGGCTTGCATTTGTGGCACTGGACCATTCCCTGGTTTTACCATCACGACTTGTCATTCTAGGGGCACATCAGTAGACAGCACCAGCTGCCCAGGAGACAGCAGCAGCTCTGGGGACCCAGCAGGCACAGATCTAAGAATAGGAGGTGCCTTTTATTCTAAAGACACTGGTACAGTCGGTGGAGATATTGTGGAGTGAATGACCAAGTGAAGACATCCAGAACCACCGGCTAGGGTCAAAAGAATGCAGCCAAAGGCCCTGTTTCCGAGCAGACAGGGAGATCAGGGAGGGGGGCAGGAAGCCAGAAGCTGGGCCTCTCATGTTCGGAGAAGTGAAACCACCAAAGAGGCGTGCACTCCTTACATGTGTACCTTATACAGGGCTGCTCCAGCCTTCAGCAGGCCCTGGCGCGCAGGGTTCTAGAACAATGACTTTCACTCAGGGAGGTAGGGAGGCTGAGCGCGGGGGTTCTGCACCCTCCCTTTCCCCTCCGCATTGAGCTACTTCTCAGACCAGGCATCTATGTAAACTGAACCCTGTAGAAAAGAGTTTTGTTCATTGTGGGTGCCTGGGTGGTTCAGTAGGTTAAGCGTCTGACTCTTGGTTTCGGCTCAGGTCATGATCTCACAGTTCACGGGATGGAGCCCCAAGCTGGGCTGTGTAGTGACAGCACGGAGCCTGCTCGGGATTCTCTCTCTCTCTCTCTCTCTCTCTCTCTCTGCCCCTCCCCTGCTTGCGCTCTCCCTCCCTATCTCAAAATAAATAAAATATAAACATTGGAAAAACAGAGTTCTGAGAATTTAAAAACAATTTGAAAATTACTGTTAAAGAACATCCATGCTGGGCAGGACCTTAAAACCTCAGACTTCCGGTGGGGGGGGGGGCGGGTGGTGGAGCATTGTGAATCCTCTGATGTGGTCATTGTCAGGCCCGTGGGTGCACATTGTCCTATGAGTGCACACGCCTTGGCACCTGGGGTCTCACGGTTTCCGGGGAGCTCTTCTTCCATGAAGCGAAAGTTGTCAACCTGTGTTCCCACCCGAGTCTGAGCTCTGGCTAGTGCTACTCCGCTTCACGTGACAGTGTCCAAAGCGTGCCACTCCACCCAAGACTGCTTTCCTCCAGGCCTGTCATTGCTATAGTCCCAGCTACTCCACTCAGGGTGGATGCCGACTCCTTCTCAGACTGGCCCAGGTCCCTCCAGGTTGCCCTTTGTAAGATGGAATGGGCCATAAGCACCCAGGGGCCCCTCGGGGGGTGGGGGTGGGGGGCTGGACCCAGCCCAGCTGAAGCAGGACTGGGATCACTTGGTTCCTCCAGCTTCCCTTCCTTTTTCCCCAGACAGGATGCAGGCTCAGAATGGGAACATGACCAGATCCTGGAGATTGAACACCTGTCTTATTCTTTACTAAAAAAGCACCAAAAAGAAAGTCAGCCAGGGTCAGAGGTGTAATCTCTTATCACGGAAAAAGAAAGGGCTGTCATTTGTTGAGCACTGAATCTGTGACAGGTGTTTTTTCCAGGAATTCTGCTGTGGAAGCCACAACACAATTCTGTAGGACCAGTGCCAGGAACTGAGGCGGGAAGGTCACATCGAGGCTGGCTTAGGAAAGTCTCAGATGCCAGCACAAAAGCTGGGCCTGTGTCTAGCAGGCAGTGGGGGATGGGGAAGGTGTTCAGTCCGAGTGGTGTTCTGGAAGCACATGCTGAGGCCGCAGTGCGGCCGCAGCTAGAAGGGACACTGCCCAAGGCTGTCTTAGAGTAGCAGCTGCTGAAATGTGTATACACTAAGTGCCTGATCAATGCTTGTGAGCCATGGCTATCGACTGCTGTGCCACTGTGGTCTCTAAAGCCTCAGTGTCTCCTGCAGCACAGAGACACAAATATGCACTGAGAGGCAAATGAGAACAGGCCGTGCAGTGTATTCGAATCTCACAGTGAATGCAAGGTCTCCTCCTGGGAAGGTGTCCCCCAGTAATAGCTTTCCTAGCGGGCAGTGAAGTGCAGCAATGAAGAGAATCGGACTTAGGAGCCAGAATTCCCGAGGCTGAAACCAGGCTTCGCCCCTTATTAGCTCTGTGACCTTGGACAGGTTACTTAACCTCTCTGTGCCTCGGTTCCTTAATCTGTAAAATGGAGACAATGTCCTATTTCTTGACCTGGGGGTAGGTGAGCATAGTTACAGAGGTGTATTCATTGTGTAATGGCTCATGGACTGTGTACTTATGACTTGGATTGCTTTTTCCAACGTTTTTTTTTTTTTTTTTTTTTTTTTTTTTTTTTATTTTTGGGACAGAGAGAGACAGAGCATGAACGGGGGAGGGGCAGAGAGAGAGGGAGACACAGAATCGGAAACAGGCTCCAGGCTCCGAGCCATCGGCCCAGAGCCTGACGCGGGGCTCGAACTCACGGACCGCGAGATCGTGACCTGGCTGAAGTCGGACGCTTAACCGACTGTGCCACCCAGGCGCCCCTTGGATTGCTTTTTCTATGTATGATAGGTTTCCACTTAAAAACTACTGAAAAATAATAGTGTATACTCATAGGATTATTGTGAGGCTAATTTCCTTAATACAGGTTACATGCTTAGAACAGTGCCTAGCATGTACTGAGCGCTCCTTCAGTGCTTGCTCTCTCTAGCGCTCTGTTTGTTAGCACTCACTACAGTTAAATTTACTCTTGGGGTGTCTGGGTGGCTCAGTTGGTTAAGTGTCCGACTTTGGCTCAGGTCATGATCTCACAGAGTTCACAAGTTCGAATCCTGCATCGGGCTCTGTGCTGACAGCTCAGAGCCTGGAACCTGCTTCGGATTCTGTGTCTCCCTCTCTCTCTCTCTGCCTTGCCCCCCCCCCCCCCCACTCTGTCTCTCTCAAAACAAACATTAAAAATTTTTTTAATTTATTCTTCACCAATGTAAGGAAAACCAAACGGCCCAGTTTTCTTTAGATGGAGAAGCCTGGAGATGTCCCTCTCACCCAAATCAGAAAGGAAGCCAATGGTTTGGTGCTACAATGCCCGTAGAACTGTCCATCTGGGGCCACATAGGCACCAGCTGATAGAGTAAGCAGTCACTGATGGAGGCTCTGCCCCCTCATCTCCTTTGCCTCCTCCCCAGCCCCGCCAGGTTTGCAAAGGAATCCAAAACATGCTGATGGGGATGTGGGTGCCCTGGGAAGCCTTTTAAGACCGCAGCCAGCGGAGGCGATGGTGGTGAGGAACCAGTTCCGGTGTTGAAGATGGCGCTGCTGACTTGGAATGGGAAACATGCCAGCATCCAAACTTTCAGGTTGAATCCATGGCCGAGGCAGCTTCGGCTCCCCCTGTGACACGTGACCCACACAACAGGGGGCTTGACCAGTCTTAGACTCCAGCTGTCCACGTGAGAATACTTTTGAAACGGGAATCAGTAGGACGAAGGATCAAGGTCCAGATAAAGAAAAGGCAGCAGCAGGAAGTGCAGCCTCAGGGAAGTTAACCAAACCCTTAGAAGCCATGTCAGGACGATACAGACGCAAAATGCGTAAGAGCTTTCCAAGGAATTCCAAGCTTAAGAATAAAGGGTTATTTGCGCTTGCCAACTGCAAAACAAGACTCCCCTGGTAGGGGGCGCTGTGCCAGTTTTAACTGTACACATAGCCTTTCTCCAACCCGTCACCTTAACTGTGTGACCATTCAACACTGCAGCCAAATTAGTGTCATCACGAGGGGAACGTGGAGGGGAGGGGGCATGGCAATAGTTACAAGCTGGAGTGGTCACGTCACGGACAATCTGAGCTCCTGCTTGCCTATCACATCTCACCTTCCCTTCCGTTAAAACTTTCTTTCTTTTTTTTTTTTTAATGTTTATTGATTTTTGAGATAGAGAGATACAGAGCATGAGCGGGGGAGGGGCAGAGAGAGAGGGAGACACGGAATCCGAAGCAGGCTCCAGGCTCTGAGCGCTCAGCACAGAGCCCGACGCGGGACCCGAACCCACGAACTGTGAGATCATGACCTGAGCCGAAGTCGGACGCCCAACCGACTGAGCCACCCAGGCGCCCCCCACCCCCCCGTTAAAATTTTCAATGCTTTGGACAGTTCTCAGCATGACAGACGGAAGAGGCACTTTGCATAGAGGCAGGCAGGGTGGGAAGACGTGGCAAAACCCAGAGCTCCTACGTTAAGATCAGACTGAGACCTGCCGCCACCAGCTCGGCTCTCCTTCAGAAATGCCATTTCCGTGAAGTCTGGTCCGAGATGAAGAGGCACGCGGGCCAGCTAGCAGAGAACACGTCACCGGTCCCCAGCACGGTGAAGGTGAAGCTGAGCGTGAGCAGGTACTGGACGTGAGAAAGCAGAGACGGGGTATGAAATGAGGCAGAGGCTGCTGCAGAGGCAGCAGAGGCTGGTTCTTTTGAAATCCTCAAAGGTCAGTGAAGGGGATGTCGAAGCTTCTCAAGCCCCTGGAGAAGTTTCTCTTGGACTGGGAACCGCACCTCAGACAGAGCTGTCGTCATGTTCCGTCCTCAGGCACCTGACAGCCTGCATCTCTGGGAGCCAGCTATCCTGCTTCTGTGACCCCCAGTCTCAGCCTGGGGCCGCATGCCTCAAGAGGTCACAGCTTCTGACACAGCCCCAGAAGGCTCTTTATCTTCTGGCGGGAGCTCTATATCACCTTTATGGTCAAGGTGAAGTTGGAAAGTCTCCCGTCTGACAGACTTGCTGAGAATGGTTTGGCCCACTGGCTGCTGGACTTGGTATGACTTCTGAGCTACACGTTTGCACTGGACGGACAAGATCAGCAACAGCAATACCAATGGCGCATCTATGATCATTTAGCACGACCGAGGCATCTTCCTCGTTACGGGAGCTCAAGTATCCCTTGTGTGTCGCGCTGTTCCTCTTTTTCCGATGAGGAAAAGGGAGGCTCAGAGAGGTCACATCACCTGCCCGAGGTCACACAACCAGTGAGCAGCTGAGGCAGGACACCAAACCCCCAACGCTCTTCTCTGGCTCACACGCCCTTCCAGCTCTCACGGCTGGAGAAGATGCTGCTGATGGGGCGCCTGTTCTCCAGAGCGTGGAAGGAGAGAGGGAGAGGGCAGAGATGTCCATCCCTCGCCACGGCCACTGGGGAAGCACTGCCATGTCCACCATCTCCATGCACCAGCGTTTGGTGAGGTCCACCCGGGGCCGGGGCGGGGCAGCAACGGGGTCTCATCAGGAGCCGGCCGTGCAGGCGGCCGAGCGTCAGAGGACGCAGAAAGTAGGGCGCCCCAGTGCATGGAGCTGTGGTGGAAAGGACACAGATCCGGAACCAATAGGGCTGGCTTTGGTTCCCAGCTCTGCTCCTCACTATCTGAGCCGTAGGTAAGTTCCTTTGCTTCTCTGAGCCTTGACCCCCTCAACTGGAGAATGGGCATGCATGTGCGTGTGTATACGTGTACAAATACGGCTTAGCAGGTGGTGATGAGGATTAGAAATTCTATTTGTGAGGTGTTTAGTGCTCAGTTCTGTACCCGGGGGCACAGCAGGCACCCAACAGACGATGGCTGCGGTTACTGCAGATGGAGATGAAGGGGGGACAACGGGGCGGGGCACTGCCGTCGGAACAGGGGCCCAAGGGGCCACGTGCTGCACCTTGACCGGTGGTCACTAGAGCTGAAGTCAGTTATACCTGGGGTCGTTCCTGAGTATGCACGGTGAGTGCTGCCAGTGGGGAAGGCAGGTGGGACTGAAGCAGGCTCCCCGCGGGGCCGGAGAATGGTCAACCCCTGGGCACAGAAAAGCAAGCGACGCTTTTCTCAGCAGGCCGAGAGGTGACATAGGAGGGTTCCAGACAGAGAACAGAAGGAGCTCTCAAGAGGGTCCAGCTACACCGATAGAACAGATACACCAGAAAGGTTTTAAGTAAGGAGACCCCGCTGTATGAGGGCCTGTGCCTTACCCAAGGTCGCATGGACGTTGATGGCAGAGCCGGGACTACGACCAAAGACTCCCCCCTCCCAAGGCAGGGCTGATGTGACTGAGCGTGCCCTCAGTACAGATGACCGGGACCGCTCCCCACACACTTCCCTGCACTCGGCCGGGTGCCCAGTGGAGAACTGAGTCAACACAGTGTCTCCAGAAAGCCACGGGCAGCCCTCCAGCAGCACTGGCCCAGCCGGGACCGAGTGTCACTTACAACTGCTATTTACAGCACGCGGTGCCTTTCAGAGTGACCCTGTGGCTATAGAGCTAAGTCCAGATAAGATGCAGAGTCAGCTCTAAGTGGCTGAAAGGGAACAGATCCTGCTAACATTTCCTGCAGATCCCCTGGCGTTTGCCGAGAATGGGGACAGACGCTGAAGCACCCTCCAGCCCCCGGGTTTCAAAACAGCCTATGACATAGAGATAGTTGTCCCTGTTCCGGAGATGGAGACACTGAGCTCAGAGAGGCACGGCGACTTGCTCTCAGCCACACAGCTAGTAAGTGGCACCATATATATCACACCAAAGATCATTCGTATTGTGCCGCTGCCTACATTTTTAAACGTACGTGTTTAAACCACGCATGGATTTTACGAAGTGGAGTTCCCCTGCCTGGGGGCTTTAAGGCCAGCCATCAGGGAAACATCCGTTTGTCTGACCAAACAGAAAATAAAAATGTCAAGTTAAGGGAAGATAACAGGTCCTGGGGGTTCAGAAGGAGAGATGAAGTCTGGCAGGCGGTGGCAGGGTGAGGAAGGTCAGGGAGGCGCCATGGGAATGATCCCTGATGGACAGGTCAGCTGTGACGATTTGGGGTTGAAGAGGGGGAGGGGGCCTTCCAGAGAGGAGGGAACAGCATCAGCAAAGGCACTGAAGCAGAGAAGCATGGGTCACACAGAGGCCAGGGCAGGGGGAAGAGACTGAGGAGGCGGTGCTTTGGAGGGAACCGGAGGGAACTGGGGCGCCAGCAAAGACTCTTTCTGAGCCAGGCTTTAGGGCCAACTGCGCGGTGGAGTCATAGAAATGCCAAGCTTTGGGGATTTAAAAATAGCTCCAAATGCACGACGTGTTTACAATTTACAGTAATTCCTATTTGTTCATCCCCCCTGTCCTCTCACAAAAATGAAATGAATGGAAAGGGACAGAGGTCCTTCCCCACCCGCAACCGACAGCTGTGGCGGGACCCCAGGCCCCTCCCCCACCTCCCCACCTCTCTGGTTGCCCCCCACTCACGGCCGCTTCAGGCCGCATCAGCTCCCTGTTCTCGCAGCCTCCGGCCTTCCCCTCTGCCAGTTCGTTCATCTGGAACAATTCTCCCCCACCCTCCAACCCGCCCCTGCCCATGCCTTTGTCAAACTGCTGCCCGTCCTCGGAGGTGCTTCCAGAGCGGTGCCCGGTCCTCCTGTTCGATGGCCGCCTGCGCAAAGCCATCCAGGTGTCAGAGTGGAGGGACAGGGCCCCGCAAGCTGATGCTCACTGCACGTCTGCGGGTGCCGGCACACGCATGGTAACACGTTCAGTCCTAGCACAGCCCTAGTACTCTCCCCGCTTTGCAGGTGACAAAGGGAGGCACAGAGAGGTTACACACCCAGCAGGTGACGGAGCAGGGACTCAAGCCCAGGTGGGCTGGCTCGAGGCTGCGGTCCTGGACCCCCCAGTCCAGCCTGTGTCCAGCTTTCCCAATGACACTGCTCTGCCTCCCCATACAGGCCGCTTCCATGCTTCCCAGGGCCCCTGTCCCAGCTTGCCCCAAATCACACGGCCCATCTGGGCAGAGCCAAGGCCACTCCCAGGTCTCCTGGACTCCAGGAGCAGCGATTCTCCCCGAAACCATAGAAAAGGACCCAGCCCAGAGTGTCCAACCTCCAGTTCCTTGCTGCCTCCTTCCAATTCTTGCCATGCCCTACCCACCGGAAGTGATCTTCTAGGAGGACTGTAAAGGGCTGCGGTGATGCTCCAGGGGCTGGTGTTTCAGAACCCAGCCCGAGGACCCCCATCTCGCGGTCTCCAGAGTCAGAGCTCAGAGACAGGCCTCCTGAGCATGCCCCTGTGTGTCCTGTCCCCTCCCCCGCCCCCGCCAGGCATCATCCTAAGGCCTCACCGTCACAGAACTGCAGGTTTCGTGTGTTGTTTTACGTTATTTCTAACACATGTTAAAATAGAACGTGACAGAGGAAATAAGGAGCATTTGTCCACGTACTGCCCAAACTCACGCTGATGGTTTGCGTCACAGCCTGCGGGAGGCTCTCACCCAGGTAGCTGCAGACACAAAGCACCTGCCGTGAAGCAGGCTGACATGGGCAGGAGCCAAGTGCCCAGGAGTCCAGGGAGGGAACGCGGCCTGTGAGGAATTCCTGGAAGGGTGGAAGCAGAGTTCCGAGCGTTGTGAGCTTGTGCTGTGATTCTCTGGGAGGAGAGTGACAGTGTCCCCTAGGCCCACCCAGCAGGTGGGGTGTTGAGAGCGCCCCCCGGGGCCCCATGGCGGATGGCCAGGCCTGTCTACCGAGGCTGCTGGGACCCCAACCGGCTCCTCTGGGCCGTGCTGCAGAGACCAGCCCTTGACCCCCATCTCATCATTGTACTGGAGAGAAAGGCTCCCCCTGCCAGTGTGGTCTGACGCCAGCGAACCTGGGGGAGCCCTGCTTGCTGTTTTCAGTGTGCTGTTTGGACTGAGAGGGATTCCTGCCACTCTGGGCAGAGGAGACCCAAGGAAGCGAGGGGAAGGGCACCCCCCCTTTGATGGGGACATGAGCAGGCGTGAGGCCCCATCTTGCTGGACCCCAGGCAGAGCCTGACTACATTCACAGCAGCTTCTCCTCTGCCTCAGGTGAGAGTCGACCTTCGGGGGCCATTCAGAGGGACGGGGCAGACTAAGGCCTCTAAAATGGGGAAGGGAGAGAGCCTAGATCAGTGTGGGGACACCCGTGGGTTCCTGCAGCAGCCAGACCCCCCGATATCCTGCTGGGGTCCGGGCGGACAGCACCCGTCTGTCTGGCGAGGCTGCAGCCGGGCCCAAGTCCCACCTCTGCTGCATCCTTCCATCCCCGGTGGGAGTTCCTGGGTCACTGCTCACCCTGTGGCTGGCCCCCTGGGAACCAGAGGTTCCCTGGGCCCAGACCCATTCAAATCCCATCCCCTGCTCTGCCCCATGGGGCTCCTGTTGGTCACAGAGAGGATGCAACTCCCCAGCTGCCTCCCTCACTCGAAGGATGCACCACTCACTGTGATGGTGAGAACCCAGAGTCCACAGAGAGCCACCGCCAGTGGGTTACAGCCCTTAGGAAAATCACGCTTCTCAGAATCTGCTCCTGAGCTTGCAGGCTAAGCAGTCCCAGAAACTTCTGAGAGACAGATTGGAGGCAGCCCAGCTGCCCGATCTGCTGACGTTTGAAAGTCTACAGGAACTGGCCTCCTCCTCTTTGTCAGGGGATGGCTCTCCTTCCTTTTGAATCAGCCTGCATCCGATCTGGCTGCCACTGGGTGAATACGCTTTCCTACCTGACCCCTTAGAGATCCTTCCCCAGGCTGTACAGCACAGCCTATGGACAAGCCTCCCTGGCCCTCTGGACCCTGCCAGCTGCCTCCACTCCTTGCCACCATCCCTGGGGAGATGCCCTCCCTGTTCCTGGCTCCAGTCCCCGGAAGCCCTCGCCTGGCCCCTGGCTGGCTGCCTCCTGGCCCCAGTCTGCCAGCCGTACTTGCCAGAAGGTCACAAGGCCTCACTCACAGCCTGGCTTCTTGCTGGCTGCCTCAGGCTCGTTTTGGCTCTTGTGTCCTGCCCGGTCTGTTGCCACCATGTTCCTGGGAACCTGCCTGCCTGGCACACCAGGCCCCCTGCTGCCCGGCTCCGGCCCAATCTGTCTTCTGCTGGCTGCTATGCCCCAGGACATACCTCCCTCAAACCTCCTGCCAGCTGGGCTGTCCCTCTTCAGTCTGTAAGCCACCCACAGTGACAGATGACACCCGTCCACATCATGGGTCCAAAATTCTGCCTGGACTTCAGGCCCCACTCGTCCTTTGGTCTGATGCCCTCAGCTCCCCCTCTTGGCCTTGGCTGACTCCACTTGTCCAGAAATCTGCCCAGCAGCCCCTGACAGCCCGTATCCCTTTTCAACTCTTTCCTCGATTTCTGGCTTCCTCAGTCTCTTTTCTTCCGAGCCAAATTTATTCTCTCTCTTTTTTATCTTACGTTTCTATTTTGGAACTGTTACAAACACACAGAAAAGTTAAAAGCATAGTGGGGGGAAACAACTTTCTCCCCGAACCATTTGAGAGCAAGTTGCCAATTCCATATCGCATTCTCCCCCAACGCTTCGGTGCCCAGCTCCTCCCTCCAAGGCCACCCCAGGCCTCCCCAGCTGGTCACGCTCCACCGGCCCCAGTCATGGCCCACCGCCTGGGGATGGGTGCTCTCCTCAACCTGCGTGGGTTGTGGCCCCCAACCAGGCCACCCTATGTTGTCTCTAGAACCCGCTTCGGTGCCCAGCTCCTCCCTCCAAGGCCACCCCAGGCCTCCCCAGCTGGTCACGCTCCACCAGCCCCAGTCATGGCCCACCGCCTGGGGATGGGTGCCCTCCTCAACCTGCGTGGGTTGTGGCCCCCAACCAGGCCACCCTATGTTGTCTCTAGAACCAAAGGAATCTTGTGGGGTTGGTCATCTCTCTTCATGGTAGCTGAAGGCACCGCACGTTTCCAAGGCAGTACCATTCCAGAACCATCTCCCTGCTGTCAGTACAGTGACATACCTCACACACACCTATACACGTATGACACCACCTTCCTTCCTGCCTCCCACTGGCACGTTCTGAGTGGGGGTCAACAGGATGGCTTCCGTCATTAACATGCTGTGTTAATGTCTCCCTAGGGCATAGTTTCCTCATTGGCAAAGCGAGGAATCTGGGTTAGGTAATTTCTAGGGACCCTTTCAGAATACCAAGAGCAGTGGACTTTTACTGAGTATTGATTGTGCACCAAGCATGGGGCATTTGCTACATGGAGCATCTTCGTAAATCCTCATGCAAACCTTTTGAGATGTAATGACTGTTACCGTTTCCATGCATGGGGAAACTGAGGCACAGAGGCATTACCTAATTTACCCAACATCAGAAGGTCACCCTGATAGATCCAGGATTCCCACGCAGGCCATATGGCTTCCAAGGTTACACTTTACCACAAAGTGCTCGTAGAAGGCGGCAGGTACCAGGAATTTACCCTTTACTCGGAGAGGCAATCATATAATAAATATCGATAATTCATGGCAGAATAAGAGGTCAACTTACTACGTGCCAGGTACCGTGCCAGATACTTACAAACATTGTTTCCGCTTATTCTCAACAACTTTGACAAATAGGTACTATTACTCTCACTCTCCAGCTGCGAAGTCTGAGAGGTTAAGTGACTTTCTAATCAGTGGCAGAGCCAGGATCTGAACCCAGGTCTGGCTGGTGCCAAAGCCGTGCTCTTGTTACCGCCACACCTAGACGGGTGCTCCGCTCTGAGTGCAGGGAGCAAAGGATGCCACCCATGCCCTCTGCTTGACAGTGGGGTTGGGACGGACTGTGCCAGGCTCCGGGCAAGAGTTTCTGGTGTCCGATCCGACTTAACGTTCACAACAGCCCTGGGAAGCCTCCCCACCTCCAGAGTGGAGAAGGGCACCCCAGGAGCACCGAAGAGCAAGGCGGGCAGACGCAGGGCAGCGGAGTATGGCCAGCTGGAGGCATCAGTGTCTCCTGGGGCTGGGCCTGCACCCCGTGGACAGCAAGGAGCCACTGATGCTTGATGGGGAGACACCGCAGCTGGGACCCCCTCCTCCAGGAGACTCCAGACCATGGGGAGAGAGCAACTCTCTTCTCATTTTTCTGAGCCGTGGGGCCAGAGAACCCTAGAGATTTAGCCTCTTTTTTCCTCCTTGTCCCCCTCACCTATGTGTGCTCAGGCAAGCAATACCCCATACCAGCTCCGGGCACCGAAAGAAATTCTTCCCAACAGATGTCTCATCTCAGGCTGGGGCATATGGCCAAAGACTCCTGCCCAGGTAGGGGTACCCTGCAGAGGAGCCTGGGTTAGATCCTCTGAAAGCTAGGAAAGGCCAGCTCCTCCTCGGGGAGAGACAAGCGCTTACAATGGCCTGCACGGCACCCTGGCCCAGGCCTTTCCCTTGAAGACTGTGTCTGAGCCACATCTCCTCCCGGTACCGACTGCAGTGGTAAATGAGCTCATCTGCTGACAAAAACTGGAAGATCCTACGTGTGACATCATGACGGCCAGAGATGGTTCACCCAGACCACGTGGCCAACATTCGTTCTACGGACGGGAACTGAGATTCTCAAAGAGCAAAGGCACCGTCCATGATCTCAGAGCCAGCGATGGCAGAGTCAGGACTGAGACCCCAGCCCCGACTCCAAGGCTCAAGCCCTCTCCCACATCCTCTGATTAATTACCCATGAGGAAGCTGAGACGGAGACAGGCGATAGACTTCCCCACACCTGCCATGACAGGGCTCACACCATGTTACCTCCTTCCCCATAGGGGGCCTCACTTCAAGCAATGGTGGAAAAGGCAAATGGTTCCTGTGATCTGTAGTGAATCAAATCCAGGTGGACCCGTGCTCAACCCCGTGTTGCACACTCCATCAGCCCCACAGCCCGTGTGTGATGTATTCTTTTTTTTTTTTTTCATTTTTACTAGATCAACCAGTCATGGAGCTGGAGCTGACTTCCAACCCTTCCCCTTCTGATGTGGGGTCCACATGTGGCCGTCAAAGACACCCCGGCTTATAGGCCTCAGAGGCTCTACTGACCGGGCACAAAGAGCACTGTAGCCCAGAGAAGATCAGAATCATGCTGGGGGAGGGAAGGCGGGAAGGAAGAGAGCAAGATGGAAGGAAGGAAAGAACACTGAAGAAGGAAGGAAGGAAGGGGCACCTTTGTTGAGCACTTCCTGGATGCCAGGTACCGATAAGCAGCCCGAAAGTATCTTGCCACTCATTTACAAGCAGCCTGTGGAGTAGATACCACTGACCCTGTTTTTAGGGACTGGCCAGTAATTGCTGGAGGCGGGGCTGGAATCTGATTCTATCTCAGTCCAGAGCCTAAAGACTTCCTAGACTTTCTAGAACTGGCACTTTGCCCTGTGCTCCTCTGACTCCTAGGAGTTTAGGGAGCCTGAGAGGGTGGCTTTCCTGGGGTTCCTCAGAAGAATGAGTTCCATGGCTGAAACGTATTTAAAAACAGCTCTACTGGTAGTCTGTTATTAAAGATGGCGGGGAAAGCATCCTTTCTTTTTTCTCTCTTCTACCTCCCCCACCTCTCTCCCCCTCTACTCTGCCCTTCTCTCTCTTTCCCCCTTCCTCTCTCTTTTTTTCTTTCCCTTTGGCATAATAACCCCACGAAAAAGGGAAGGGTAGGAGAGGACACTGGCAATAAAGCTTTCAGAAGCTGGAAAGAGATGGATGGGTGAAAAAGACTTTGCAGGTTCAAGAAAGTGGAATCTTAAATTGACAGTAGGGAATATGAGAACGAAATCGACTTACACCATAGGATCTCTCAAGGACTCTAGAGATGGGGGTGGGGGGAATCAAGAAAAGGATGACTGATATATATATATAAAATGTTTTGTATTTTTGAGAAAGAGAGAGAGTGTGAGCGGGGAAGGGTCAGAGAGAGATGGAGACACAGAATCCGAAGCAGGCTCCAGGCTCTGAGCTGTTAGCACAGAGCCGGACATGGGGCTCGAACTCACAGACCACAAGATCATGACCTGAGCCAAAGACAGATGCCCAACCGACCGAACCACCCAGGCACCCCTATTTATTTATATTTTTAAAAGCAGGGACAGAGGAATGACAGGAGCTGGCGATTTACTTATTTCTTTGTTTAATTTATTTTTTAAAGTAAACCGTGCCCCCAACGTGGGGCTGGAACTCACAACTCTGAGATCAAGAGTTGCATGCTCTACTGACTGAGCCAACCAGGCGCCCCAGGGTTACTGTTTTTATTTTTACTTTTACTTATATATGTATTGTTATTTTTACCTTTTGATGTTTATTTACTTATTTTGAGATAGAGAGAGAGAGTGAGAGAGCGAGCATGAGTGGAGGAGGAGCAGAGAGAGAGCAAGAGAGAATCCCAAGCTCCTTATGGTCAGCACAGAGCCTCACATGGGGCTCGATTTCATGAACCATGAGATTGTGACCTGAGCCAAAATCAAGAGTCGGACACTTAGCCAATCGAGCCACCCGGATGCCCCTATTTTATAACTTATTTTTAACTTTTAAAAGTAATCTCTCAGCCAAACATGGGGCTCAAACTCACAACCCTGAGATCAAGAGTCACATGATCTACCAAATGAGCCAGCCAGGTGCTTCCCAAGATGACTGTTTTTAGACCCCCATCCCTTCCTCAACTCTAGCAGCCAGGAGACCGCCCCTGCTCCAGCCCAGAGAAAGTCTGGAAGTTTCTCTGCAAACGATGAAACGAGAGGCCTTTGAGGAAGGCGTCAGGCAAGCTGAGGGCAGGCAGGGACACCATAAAGATGAAGGGGATGTACAACTGGATGCTGGGGTTCTTCTCCCCTCCTCCTCCCACCTTTTTCTTTCCTGTGGCTCCCAGAATAGAAACCCTACACCCTTCAGTCAGGCCACTTGAGTCTCCACGGGGAGAACGTCACGCGAAAAGACAAAGAGATAGGAAATCTGACAGAGAGGTATGAAAATCAGAGAAACAAGCCAGGAGGTCCCAGCCCTGAACCACAGGAGATCCAGGGAGAGGGGACAGATGTCATCGAGGAAGCAATGCAAGATCATTTCTTAAAGCTGAAGCCCCCCGAGGTGTCAGATTGGAAGGGTCACTGACGGAGGCAGACCACCCCGCACCAAGAGCCACCCGGGTGACCTTTCACAGTTCTGAGCGGGAAGGGAAGATCCAGAGAGGGTTGCAGAGAATGGAACAAGAAAAAACTGACCTGTCAGAGACACTTTCTCCAGAACACTATACAGAAGGATGGTCTCTGCAAAAATGAGGAAGTAAATGAGGAAAAGGAAGATGTGAGTTTCCAGAGAGGGGAGAGCCAATATAGGAGGAAGAGAATCTCCTGGGGGGGGGGGCGCTGGGGGGTGGTGAAGGGAGACTCAGTGGGGAGGGGGGCAGCTGTGCCCCAGGCAGAGGGAGCAGGAAGGGGCCTGTGTCAGCAAGATGGAATTCACAGACCGCCCGTGCCGCCGTCTTGGTGAGGGTTGAATTGAGGCTATGAATTGAATCCATAATAAATACATGGAAAAATAAGTGAACACACACACACACATGCACACACACACACACACACACACACACACACACAGTTTTTATCTGCAGAGAAAACAGAAACGTTGTACAGGAAAGAAAAAGAAACCGCAGTTCATTATGTGACTTAGCTGTGAATTATGTATGTGCTACTCTAATGAGAGGTGGGGAAGTGAGGGGGCGTGTGACGAATGCAGAGAGGCTCTTGGGTCACTAGTTACTACTTAAAGCTGAAATGCCCTACTGGGGCAGCCGCCCAGGCCCATTTCTTAGAGATGTACAACTAAACAAAGAGGAAGGGTACTGCTCTTCTCCATAAACAAAATTTACGGAAATATTTGGCTGTTTTTAAAAAAAAAATTTTAAGTTTATTTATTTTGGGAGGGAGAGAGAGAGAGAGAGCACAAGCAGGGGAGGGGTGGAGAGAAGGGGGGGGAGACAGAATCCTGAGCAGCCTCTGTGCCATCAGCGCAGAGCCCGACGCCGGGCTCGAACTCCCCAACTGTGAGATCGTGACCCGAGCTGAAATCAAGAGTTGGACACTTAACCAGCTGTGCCATCCAGGCGCCCTGGAAATAATCTGGTTCTTTAAATTCTGCGCATGTGTAACTTTGGTAAAAACAGAAAGAATGAGAGAGAGGATGTGCATGTCACTGCTCCCTAGGAGGCCACTTCTCCCACAGGAGAGAGATGGGGAAGCCACCTTCCTTCTGGGCTCTGGGCCGGATTCCCCAGGACAGGAGAGGCCAGGACTCAGGCAGACGCTGTCCAGGCCCAGTGGATGCTGAGTCCTCAGCTCTCAGGCGCCTCAGCGTGTTGGGGTGAGGAGCCCACTTCCCCGCACTCCCTCCTCCCAGGCTGGGTCCCCAGCCGCCTTAGATCCCCTACAGGAACCCAGAGGCAGCGGCTGCTTAAGAAATGGATGCTCCTTTAAATTTTAATAGGATGCATTTAGGTCTTCTCCGACAGTCCTCAGGGCTCCGGGGACTCTGGCCCCAGCCCACTCAGACACTCAGTCTGCCCCATGATCAATATGTCTTTCCTCTCGTCCATTTTGCTTTCATGCATTTTTTTTTTTTTTAACTGTCCGTGACTTGGGTTTCGTAGTGACATAATCAGCTTCCTCTAATGCCTGGAGTGAGTGTTCCCTGGGAGGTCCTTCGAGCACTCAGGAGAAAGATGCCAGGCCAGTCCCAAGAGTCAAGCTAACTAGACTAACATCCAATACAAGCACAGCTCAGAGATACTGCGGGTTCACTTCCAGAATGCGCCATAAAGCAAGCCAGGTGAACGTGTTGGTTCCCCGGTGTGTACAAATTTATGTTTACGCTACGCCATACGTTGTCTAGTAAGTGGGTAATAATTGCATTATGTCTAGAAGATGTACATACCTTCATTTAAAGACATTTTGCTGCTAAAAAAAAATGATAACCATCATCTGAGCTTTCAGCAAGTTGTAATCGTTTTGCTGGGGGAGAGTCACAGCCCCCAGTGTCGGTGGCTGCTGACTGGTCAGGGTGGGGGTACTCGGGGTTGGGGTGGCCGTGGGAATGTCCCCGAATCAGACAACGATGACGTTTGCTGCCTCTACTGAGTCTTCCTTTCACAAACGATGTTTCTGTAGTGCGTGGCACTGTTTCATAGCATTTTACCTACGGTAGAACTTCTTTCGACACTGGGGTCGGTCCTCTCGCGCTCTGCCACTCCCTTATCAACTCAGTTCAGTTGATATCCTAAATCCTGTGTTGTCATTTCAACAATCTTCGCAGTCTCTTCGCTGTGTGTGGAGGAGATTCCACCCCAAGAAACCCCTGTCTTTGTTCATCCCTAAGAAGCAGCTCCTCGTCCCTTGAGGTGTCCTCATGGGATTGCAGCCATTCGGCCACAGCGTCAGCCTCCGCTGCAGATTCCTGTTCTCTTGCTCTTTCTACCGCGTCTGCAGTGACTTCCTCCACTGAGGTCCTGAACCTCCAATTTACAAAAAAGCAATATCTGCAAAGCGCAACAAAGCGAGGCCCGGTAAAATGAGGGATGCTTGTATTTTTATTTGAGGGAATAATCTTAAAAAAAAATTTTTTTTAATTTGTAAAAGTTTATTTATGTATTTAGAGAGAACGAGCAGGGAAAGGGCAGGGGTGGGGGGATGGAGGACCCGAAGCAGGCTCTGTGACAGCACAGAGCCTGATGAGGGGCTCAAACTCATGAACTGTGAGATCATGACCTGAGCTGAAGTCTGATGCTCAACTGACTGAGCCACCCAGGCGCCCGGAGGGGATAATCTTCACAAAGGAATACCTTTCTCAGGAATCTAAGTGATTTCCTGGGAACAGAAATTTCCTGCCCTTGTTTTCTTTTCTTTCTTTCTTTCTTTTATTTTTTTTACTTTTTTAAATGTTTATTTATTTTTGAGACAGAGAGACAGAGTGCGAGCAGGGGAGGGGCAGAGAAAGAGGGAGACACAGAATCTGAAGCAGTCTCCAGGCTCTGAGCTGTCAGCACAGAGCTCAATGTGGGGCTCGAACCCACAAACTGTGAGATCATGACCTGAGCTGAAGTCAGAAGTTTAACCGACTGAGCCACCCAGGTGTCCCGGTCTTTTTTTTTTTTTCTTTTTTTAAGAGTTTATTTATTTCTTTTGAGAGAGAGAGAGAGAGAGAGACAGAGAGCAAGCAGGGGTGGGGCAGAGAGGGAGGGAGAGAGAAAGAATCCTAAGCAGTCCCCGCACTGTCAGCATAGAGCTCCATGTGGGGCTTGAACTCAGGCACTGCAAGATCATGACCTGAACTGAAATTGAGAGTTGGATGCTTAACCAACTGAGCCACCAAGGTGCTCCTCTTGCCCTCGTTTTCAAAATGGCCCTTCACAAGTCTATCATTGGTGAAGACCCAGAGCCTGGATTGGGTCTGAAAGAACCCTCCCTAATTCCCAGCTCAAACCCTCAATTCTGCTTGTATGGCGGCCACCATCTTTCTTTCCTCCTGTTGTATAGAGAAGTGCCCCCTTCTCAACACTGCTTTGGCCCTACCCCCTGGACCTTCTCCAGGGCTCTGCTCCTGCACTCTGCCCCTCCTTTCCAGAACCATTTCTACCCCTGGCTAGAAGTCCCTCCTAGCAGCACCAGGATCCCTCAGTTTATTATTGTTATTATTATTATTGTAGACATGTTTACTTATTTTTGAGAAAGAGACAGAACGCGAGTGAGCAGGGGAGGGGCAGAGAGGGAGAGGGAGACACAGAATCCGAAGCAGGCTCCAGGCTCCGAGCTGTCAGCACAGAGCCCGACGTGGGGCTCGATCTCACGAACTGCGAGATCATGACCTAAGCCGAAGTTGGATGCTTAACTGACTGAGCCACCCACGTGCCCCAACTTTCAAGCTCTTTTGCAGCTTTGTCTCTACTGGCTTCTAGCTGGTGGATCCCGGGTTCAGTCCTGGATGCCCTTTACTTTTCTCTCCTTCTGTCTCCCCGGGTGACCCTCGCCAGACCTAGCCTCTAAATAGCATCCGTGCATTGACAAATGCATATCCCCAATGTGTATTTCCAGCTCAGGCCTGTCCTCTGAATGCCAGGCTCACTGTCCGGATTGCCAAACACCTCCCTGAACACCTGGACCTAAGGCTGGCATCTCAGAATTAACATGTCCACCAAGTTCTGATCTCCCCTTCCTTAAACCTCTTTTACACTCTCCTCTCCCATCCCTGTGCATCTCAGTAAATGACACCACCACCATACATCCACTGTCACTCGAGCCGGAAGTGTGGCAGCCATTCCAGAGTCCAAGCTTCTCTTTCTCGACCTTCATATTCGATTCATCCGAAGTCCTACAGCTACCTTCCCCAGCTTCATGGCCATCTTCCTGGTCTCAGCCACTGGATGTGTCACAAGGACTCTGCCGTATCCTGCCCTCCATGCCTCCCTCCCAAAGTCCAGGTCATATTGCTTAGGAGAGATGAGGAGGACTTGGGGAGGAGGAGAATGAGAATAAAACCCAGGGTGGGCACATGTGATGGGGCTGGACAATTCACTCCCCGGGCCCCTGGGGCCACACTCGGGGCTGCATGACCACACTTAGAGGGAGAAGTTTGAGAATTCAGGAGGGATCAGGGCACTGGGGCCCTCTCAGGAAGAAGACAGGGCCCCGGCAGCCTGGACTCACTTGGGCACCACAGCCATGGCAGGGCACCCAGGGCCACTTCTCCCCGGGCCCCAAGGACACAAGGGATCTGCTCAGGGCAGGCCCTGGCCTGAGAGCTGACTGCCCACAAGCCAGCACTTTTTGGCATCCCATGTTTCATTTTGACCTTTAACACTTGCAGGGCAGGTCAGCAAGCAAAGGACCTTGGATCCCAACCCCAGACGCTGGCCCCATCACTGAGACCATCTGACTTTACCTTCCCCAGACCAAGCCTGACCCCACGTGCTCAGCCTGGTTCAGCCCCGACACTTGTCCTTGCTCCTTCCGGAGATCCAGAGCCTCAGTCCTGCTCACAGATTCTAAGAGCTTCTGAGTCCAGGGACCTGTCCCTCACCTGCAGTCTCCTGACCACGCTGGAGGGAGATTCCTTCACTTAATAAACATTCTCTAGCCTTGCCTATGTGCCAGGCACTTTTCTCAGCATCAGGGATACAACAATGACCAAAACACAATTCCTGCCCTCTCACAGAGCTTACATTCTGGTGGGGAAATAGAAACAAACTAGCACATACACAGAAAAAAATAAGGCAGGGAAGGGAAATAAAGAAATGCCAGAAAAGGGCACAAGTGGGTAGGTAGTCTGGGAAGGCTTCGCTGAAGGGTGACTAAAAGAAGTGAGGGAGCCATGGGACTCCTGGGAAACGTGTTCTCGGCAGAGGGCACAGCAAGTGCTAAGGCCCTGAGGCAGAGGCATGTCTGACAAAGAACAAAGAGGCCACTGGCTGGAGCACAGGGAACAGGGGTAGAGTGGCAGGCAGTGGCCAGGGAGGAGCTGAGGCCGGCACACATAGGCCACTCGAGGGCTGTGGAGGGCGCAGGACGGCAGTGACAGAGTCTGTTGACATTCAGCAGGATCACTGTAGCTGCTGGGTTGAGAATGCACTGTGGTGGGAAAGGGGGAAGCAGGAGATTATCGGACACCGTGATCATCCAGATGAGAGACGGCAGTGGCTTGACCGAGGAGACGTGAAAAAAATGGGCAGATTCTGGATACGGTTTCAAAGGTTGAGTTGACAAGATTTGCTAATGGACATGAAACCCCCTTCTCCTTGGGCCATTAACGGGACTTTCAAAAGGACATTCAGCGAGCGTGTGGTAAGGTACAAGGTGTTTCTGCCTGTGTCATACATCACAGCTTTTACATTACCAGCTTTTCGGCAGGATGCGTTTTTTTGTTCCAGGTTGGAGATTTATTTTATTTTTTGATGTTCATGTATTTGCTTTTGAGAGAGAGAGAAAAGGCGAGAAGCGGGGCGGGCAGCGAGAGAGGGAGACAGAATCCCAAGCAGGCTGGCTCTGTGCTGTCGGTGCAGAACCACTGCGAGGCTCGAACCATATTGGTACCAACTGTGAGATGATGGCCTGAGCCGAAACCGAGAGTCAGACATTTAACCGACCGAGGCGTCCCCCCAGTTTGCATTTTTAGAGTGGCTCACCTGATGACTGTACAGCTTACACCTGTCCAAAAAGCTCCAACTCATCACATTTAATTACTAATTTAATCCATTTGTTCCTCAAAACATATACAGGGATCACACCTATTACCAAAGACATAATTCAACCTCATCCATAATCTGGAGATCACAGAAAGATGGGGGATAGACAGCGGAGAAATTCAGAAATTTGGGATGAAAAATAACGACACACGTGTAGGTTTCCAACTCCAAGAAGAAATGAGTTTGTAAAAAAATTATCGAGAAAGAAAATGACCTTCAAATTTTTAAAAATTAAAACTATTCTCTTTAAGTGACTACTTTATAAACACACACACACACACACACACACACACACACACTTTAAAAAAATGTAAGTGCACCATAAAACAACATGTGTTGGGTATATTTCATGAACTCTTAGGCTTGAATAAAATAAATTCAGCTATTAGAAATGAAAATACATGAGACAGAAAAGCACATCTGTTAAAAATAGAACTCCCTCAAGTGGGGCAATATTGAATTAAGTAAAATTTTAATTTCTTTAACAATTGTACCAAGAACCCAATGAGTCACCGTGGCTCTTCAGTATCTGTGTGTGTTGTTCTAAGGATGAGTTCACTGAACACACCAGTGGAAATTACACAGATGGCTGGAGACTTACATGAAGCCCCAGGGAGAAGTCCAGCTGGACACATGAGTCTGGGAGTCATCAGCCTACAGACGGTATATAGAGTCACCTTGGGAGTTTAGACAGAGGAAAGGGGAGTACCAGGGGCTGAGCCCTGGGAGCCCTGATGTTTAGAAATCAGAAGACGATGGGAAACCATCAAAGATGATGAGAAAGTGCCCGCTGGCAAAGGAAGAGGAGGGTCAAGAAAGATGGCACCCTGGAAACCAATGGACAGAGTGTTTCAAGGAAGGGGGGAGGGACCCGTCGTGTCAAATGCTACTGACAGGGCAGGGAAGAAGTGAGAACCGACCACAGAATTCTACAGGGTGGAGGGCACTATTGATCTTGTCAGGAGCAGTTACCTGGAATGGACTGAGAGAGAACGGGAGGAAAGACACGGAGGTAAGCAAGTATAGTCAACTCTTTCTGGAGTTTTCCTTTAAAGAGAAGCAGAGAAATCTGGTGATATAGACCCTTCAGTCAAAGGCGTGTTTTTAAGGTGGGAAACTTTAAGTTTGGATATGCTGAATCAAATGGGTCAGGAGAGAACCAATGGCTGGAGTGATGTGTTGGGGTATATCGGGGTAGGTGAGAAGAGATGGGATCCAGCACCCTCCAAGAGGAGCCCAGGTGGTCTTCTCTCAGCCCAATAGCTGAGGTCCTACAGTTGGCAGGGTCTGGGGTGGGGTTTGTTCTGATAAATGCCCAAAGGGCTCAGGAGCAGCCCTGGGCAACATATAAATACCCCCCCCCCCAACACACACACCAATCCCTTGCTCCCTGCCCATGGCCACCTTTCCCAATATCCCACCTCAGCTGGGCCTGGCTCCCCTGGCTCTTACTGTCTGAACTCATCATTCTCTTCAGACCTAAGCACCGACCTCCCCATTCCTCAAAGCTTGGATGACTACTTTCAGCAGCCGGGTAGTTCTTATGGATTCCAACCTCTCCTTCTTCCACACCAGCCCTTGGGGCTAAGCTCCCAGCTTTCCTTGCCACAAGTGAACTTGAGTTAGGACAATATAAGTATTACCCTCCATGAACAATATAACTTTGTATGTGTGAAAACAACACTCCCTAACAAAGGAGCCCTTCTGAAACAACGAAGGCCAAATGCATAGGTGCTGGCTGAGAGAGCCAACACATTCCTGATGGGCGCTTCCAGAGGCTGTCTGGAAAATGCAGGCTTTGTTCAGGTGTGGAAGTGATGGGAAATGAAGAGAGGGCTCTGGGTGCCAGCAATAAATAGGAACCGATGCATAGGTGTACAAAGCAAGGGCCTAGGACCCAAGTCAAGAGGGGTCTTGGAATGAATTCCAGTGCCAATGTTATTCCAGAAGTTACACAAAGGACTAGGGAGTGTGGAGGGACCTGGGACGTTAGTTAAAAGAGAGGGTTGAGTACTGCCTCTGAAGGCTGGACAAGATTTGGCACAGGGCAGAGTTCAGCAGGCCCAGAGGGTAATGGATGGTAGTGGCTTGTTGGACTGTGGGTCCAGGAAGATCAGGTTGAGTTTTAACTGGATTCTGTGGGTATGGCAGCCACAGAAGGCCCTGAAGCTGAAGTCTGATAGGCAGAACCATGATCAAAGGCACTCAATGGCACCAACCTGGGAGGCTGGAGAGAGGGAGGCCAGAGACACGGCACAGGGAATGAAGAGAGGTGATAGCTGGGTCGTGGACCACTTTGTGTGGACACCAGAACTTGGGGACTAACTGGAAGGTGGGGGGGATCAGGAGAAAAGGTGTCATAGATGATACTAAGGTTTTGAGTGTGAACGTCTGAGTACATCATCCAAGGTCTGGATGTAGAAGAAGATTCTGTTGGTGGCTTGGTCAGTAATGCTGAAATTGAGGGGCCCAGGAAGCATCAGAAGCAAGGGCGTATAGTTCAGGAATGAGGTTCTAGCCGGAGACCCAGATTTAGTGCCACTGGTGCAGTGACAATGTTTGAAACCAAGGAGATAAGTGATGACAAGGGAGAACACTTCAGGCCAAAAGAAATCAGTCTGACCAAGTACGTGGGTCGCCATTATTTTCAGACTGCTGACTGAGCTACCTTCCCTCTTGGCCTGTCCCAGTCTCACCCACCTTTCCAGGCCTAGCCCCACCCTGTCCAGGAAGCCTCTTCTGGCTGCTCTAGACCCAGGGATCCCTGTCTGCTGTGAGCATCTCAACATGAGCAATCCACACCTCAGCCTTGTGCTACCACCTGAACCACTCACCAAGCACCTTAAGAGCAGAACCATGGTTTATCCCCTTGGCTCTGGGTATCTTCGGGCCCAGAGCACCCACAAGACATGGAATAAATGGCCCCACCTTGATGGATTGGTTAATTGATCAATTGCTGGGTTGGAGGTCAAGAAGAAGGTAGGGAGACTAGTGAGTAGCTTGATTAGTGATAAAAAGACTCATGAGTGTTGGTCCCATGGTATCTACTCTTTGTGTCCGGCTTATCGACTTACTGCTATGAATCAGATCTATGTGAATCAACAAGGATACATCTCGAAAACATTGTTGAGTAAAAACCAGTTGCAGATGCATGTTAAAGCCACCGGAGTAGTCAGTGCTGTCTACCAAGTACGTCTGGTTCCCCCATGCAGCAGGTGAGGCTGCGGGGCTTGCCCTGGCCATTGCAAGAAAATAGAAGCTTCTGGGTGGAAGCTGTAGGAGGCAGTGCATAACTGGCTATTTTTCATCTTCCTCTCTCAGTCTCTGTCGCCCTAGATGACTTAGTGGTTCTTAGGAACAGAACCCCTTGTTGAATGTGTCCTGAAGTGAAATATAAATGTCTGCTGTGAGAAGGAGAAGGAGAAGGAGAAGGAGAAGGAGAAGGAGAAGGAGAAGGAGAAGGAGAAGAAGGGGAAAGAAGGAGGAGGGGGAGGAGGAGGAGAAGGAAGGGGAGGAGGAAGAAAAGGAGGGGGAGGAGGAGGAGAAGAAGAAAGAGGAGGAGGAGGCAGAGAGGGAGGAGGAGGGGAAGAAAATGAAAGAAAAAAGGAAGACAGGGATCTAAGACAAAACTGTGGACCTCGGATGGGTCTGCTTGAAGGGCATAGTCATTTTCTGGGTGGGGGACATCCCTGGCAGTTTGAGTGGTTTTGTGCTTGGTTGCATGGATGGTCGCATCCTTGACTCCATCCATGAAATGCCGGAGGTGCCCCCAGGTATATGGCAACCTAAAACACTCTCCCCAAATTTCCAAACATTCCTGGGGGGGGTGATACCAGCCCCCAGAGAACCATGAATATAGAGGGGTCACCAGAAGTGGGGCATGGGAGGTGCAGCGAGGGCCCAGATGGGACAGCTGGGCTGCGGGAGAAGAGAATCTGACGGGTGACACTACATGACCCTGAAGCGCTCAAATTGGATGTGACAAGCTGAGGGACTGAGGAGGACATGTCTCACAGCCTGCGGAACAGAGCGAGATCATCCTGGAGGGAGACACATGAGATGGGTATGGTAGTGACAAAATGCTCAGTGCCGTGAACCACGGCCCATGGGTGGCACAGCACAGGATCCTCCGCCGATCAACAGAGCATGTTGTTTTTTCCCTCTAACACACGAGGAAACCGAGCTGGAGACGTGAGGGCTTGTCTGAGCAGAAGAGAGGTAAGTGGGAGGGGCAGGGAGGATGGACCTGGAAAGAGAGGGAGATTCTGGAAGAGAGCAGGTGGAACTAAATGGCAACCTGGATGGGACAATGGGGGGGGGGCACCGATGCCCAGGCGGTAGGAAGAGAAGGGGACTCGGGTGTAACCTTCCACGTTTCAGCTGAAGGCAGATCATGTGGCAGAGAGACTCCAGCACGTAGCTGGAGATGTGAACTAACCGGGATCAGGGGAGGCTCCTGCCAGCTGTCCTTCCGGAGCTCAGGCTTCCCAGGGGAACGAGGGCAGCAGGGAGCCGCCTCGGGGACCCGACCTCCAGTCTGAGGGCAGCTGCTTCTCAGGGAAGAAGCAAACCTCTTTGTGCACACCAGCTATCACTCAGCGGCCCCTCAGGGCCTCACAGTTCTTCTGCAAGGCGATTTTCTTGTTTCTTTTCTTTCCTTTTTTTTTTTTTTTAAGAAGGCTTCATGCCTAGCGCAGAACCCAACGCAGAGCCCAACGCGGGGCTGAAACTCACAACCTTCAGATCGAGACCTGAACTCAGATTAAGAGTCGGACGCTTAATGGATTGAGCCACCCTGGCGTCCCTTGAAGCAAGAGGAGAGAAGGCAAGTCCCTGTGACCAGAAGCATCAATCCTTGGATGAAGTCTTAGGGGGCCTTTTAAGTACCCAATGATATGAGAACACAGAGACACAAGAGGGCGCTCTATTCAAATAGCAGGAGAGGAAACTGGTCTGTCCCCAGTTGGAAAGAGGGTCAGTATTTTGAAAAACCTTTGGTCTAGTATTTCCCAATGGAGCCACTATTGGAATTCTGGGTGGGATGTTTCTGCCCTACAGGGTGGTATTCTTACCACTGCCATTTTTTGTCATCCCCAGCCCCCTCGATGTCACCGTGACAACCCAACTCCCCAAGTTTCGTTTCCAAACACCCTCTGCTGACAGCCCCTGCTGGCCACTGCCACCGGGAACTTGGCCGCCTCTGTTTTCCCCAACCAAGAGAGGAGTCCAGCACCTCCCGCTTTGACCTTGTGAGTTCGGCACCTCCAGGTGCTAGGGAATGGCGGGCCCCCAGTGACACCCCGTGTTGGCTGGTGTCCGTGAGGACTGTCCTTCTTGGAAGGTAGGTTTTCCCTCATGCCGTTGTCCCTTGGGACTGGGTACGAGGAGGGCTGCATTGATCACATTGGAGACACAGACACAGGACCCTGAGACAGACACCACGGGATCTGCTTACAGACACCCATATCCCGGGGAGCAAACACATGGTCACATAGAACACAGCTTGCACAAAACTTCCACAAAGCAAGTCCGAAACAAGGTACCCTTCCGGAGCCCAGAGGGCCCCAGAGTGTGAGTTCCGAGATGTTTGGATCATTAGGTTTCCAAAGACAAGCACCAAAGGTAAAACACCAGGGGTGATATTCCAAACGCTGACCAACCGATGAGTCCTGGACCCCGACCAGTCAGAATGCGGACGGGTGTAGACAGCTGGTGCGAGCACTGCCTTCATTATCAGCCCTGCAAACAGCCTGCGGGCAGAGCCCGAGTCCCCTGTGGGACACCAGGCAGGCCAAGGTGGCTGCTTGGGCAGGACAGAGGTGATTTTGGGGGGAACACGCACCAAAGTAAATGGCAGTCCAGACAGGACCTGGGAGACGACTAGCAGCCCCAATGCAGGGACTAGAAACCCGGCCAGCATTGGAAGAACGAAGGGTCTGGAGAAAGACCCAGACTCCTCCAGTCCTCAGCAGACGCCCCGTTCCCATCCCCCACCAGAGAGCCCGGCATTCTGAAACCGAGGTGGCCTTCGAGTCCCACGAACATGGCGCCCGCGGGCAAGCACCTGTGGGCACAGCCCCGCCGGGAGAGACGCTCACCGCCGCTCAACACAGACGGTGCCACCTCTTACTCCACAGGAAGCAGAACCAAATATTGCAAACCAAACGTGATTCTTACCCTCCTTCGAAGATTTTGATCCTCGCTGGCTCCCCTCTTTTGGAGGCAGGAGCATCTTCCTCCGGCTTCCCTCGCTTCTCTTCTGACTTCTGCACTCTAGCTAGATCTTTCTGGCCTTCCGGGGAAACCAGCGAAGGGAGGTGAACCTGGCCCACCGCAGAATGACAAAATCACTGCTGTTAAACGGTAGTCATAGAACGGTGCCTTTGATGGCACTGCACGCTTACTCTTAACTCTGTGTAGCTTACTTACTCTTCCCTCGACCCTGTGCAGATGCGTTAGTAGCTGCAGTTTGCAGAAAGAAGGAAACTGATCCCCAGAGAGGTGAAGCCCCTTCTTCAAGGCCACGTGGTTAGTGTCAAAACTGGGACTCCGACCAGGTCCTTCTCCTGGGGAGACCAGGCTTTCCCACGGGAGCTGTGTTTGCCTTTCCTTTCACACTAGTCTAGGACCTTCTGGGGACAGGTCCTTATGCTGGCGTCCTCGGTCATGCCAGCCCCCAAAACAGGGCCTGCCTCAGAGAGGATGGGTAAGGAATGCGGAGTAAATAAATGAACACTCCATCCTGGAGATGAACTGGTCCAGTTCTCTTTTATAGATCAGGAAGTCAAGGTCACCCTCCAAGTTAAGGACATTGCTGGGAGCAGAGTGCAGGCGTCCCGAGGGCCCTGACCATGCTCACTGATGGGCATGCACCTGGAGGGGGCTGTGCAGGCTCTGGCTGGTAGTCTGAGGGAACCCGATCTTTTCACAGAGCTGTGGGCCCCAGTGGGGAGAGCTGGCTCATGAGAGCAACAGGTCCTCTAGACCCTCTGATGGCAGCAGCAGGTGGGCATACCCTTGAATAGGGAGCAGTGATGCTGGGCTGGACGCTGGGGCCCACAGTGCCAGGAGTGAGATTCTCGCCCTCGTTTATGCTGCTGTCAGTCAAGGTCAGGTTTACAGCCAGTGGGAGAAGCAACCATGTCTCTGCGATCTAAGCCCCAGGCTCCTGTGGCAGCCATGACACCTGCCGCTATAAACGTGGGTTGGGCTGAGCAGAAAGGTAGCTGGTTGGGCATCAGGGAATCTGAGTTTTGGCTCCACGTGGGCTAGTGCATGCTGAGCCGTCTTTGGGTGGATTACTTCATCTTTCTGGGTTTAGCTCACCTCTGAGGGGATTTAGATCATCCTGAAGATCCAGGTCAGGGCCAATGCCTATGACTCAGTGACACCCCCCCCCCCCCCCCCCCCACCAAACAGTCTCTTCAGAATTGGAGATGGCAGACCAAGTGAGGCTATGGACCTCAGCTTTGGCAGAAGGCAGCTGACTTCGTGTAATACCCATGGGTTTCCAGAGTTGCTGTTCTCACTCCTATCTCAGCCTGCCATCTGGGCCACCCACAGAATGAGCAAGGGGCCTCCCCCAGGCTGATGGATGACTTTTCTCTCACAACCAGCTGTGATGTCTGGGCTAAGCTGGAGGAGGCTGGTTTGGGTGGCAGTGAACCACTCTATCAGGAAACACTGCTGGAACGGAGCAGGTGGGCCAGGGCTCCATGTTGGCTTTTAAAGACAATAATATGATTGTCTTTCCATCATAAAAACGATTATTGAGTGCCAATGTGCCAAGTACTGTTCTAAACACACTTTGTATATTTTAACTCACTTTCTTATCTCCACAGTCCTATGAGCTAAGTATTTTTGGTATCTCTAGTTTACAGATGAGGAAACCAACGCACAGAGTAGGTAGCTGGCTCAAGGTCACACAGCTAGTAAGCGGGGCAGTGGGATTCAAATCTGGGAAACCTGACACTGGAATCCTTATTCCTTCTGTTTGCTATATGTGGTTGTCAAAATGATCCCCAAGGAGAAAGAAGCAGGAGAAACCTGGGGAATGATCGGAATGTGGCTCCCACATGAACTTTTGTATAAGCTTGAGTTCCTCCAGGGCTTATGTACAGAAAAAAGTACCTATGACCAAACTCAAACCCGATAGGGTGACCTAGACCTTCATGAAGACAGTTTGGAAGACCTTTAAAATGCTAAGATAACCTGAAGGGCCTTTTCAGAGCTACTAACAGAGAACAGAAGCTACAAGCTCAGTACAGTAAAGAACTTCCTTGGAGCACTGTCCAAAGATAGGTTGGGTTGTACCAAGAGGGGGTGAGCTCCCCATCACGGGAGATATGCAAGCAGTGGCCAGAGAGAGAGAGAGAGAGAGGTGTAATTGTAGCAAGGCATCAAGCAGTGGGCCATGCAGTTAATATTAATGCACCAGATTGGCGCACTTCTGGCAGGAAATCTGCCAGTGAATCTGTTGAGTTATTCCGAGAAAAAGTTTGCAGGTTTCAGCTCATTTTATGAAAGCGGCATTTTAAGCAAAAGACTGCTGAACTCCATTAAGCTAAATTAACTCTTACTTTTTCGTAAATGACCTTTTAGTGTATAGTCATTAAAGCGGGGAGGCAGCCCAGATCATTTGAAAGGGCTCTGGAGTGAGGTCTAATTTTGAATCCAGGCTCCGCCATGTCCCGTGCAGCCCTGTACAGGTTACCTAACTTCTCTGTGCGTTGGTATTCTCATCCATAAAATGGTGATGTAGTACCCTAACTTCCAAGGTGGTTGTAAGGATGAAAGTGAAGTCTAGCACACCACTTGGCCCACAGCAGGTGCACAAGAAGCTGTAAGTATGAATATAAGTATAAAAGCATTTTGGGAGTAGACGTAGCCAGCAAGATACACAGGAGAGCAAATCAGTCATGATTTGCCACTTTATGGCAAAAGTGGAAATCTCATTTAGGGACGTCCGTAGACTGACAGGACAGTCAGAGAATACATCTGGGAAACAATCCTGTGAAGCATACCCAGCTGAGCTAAGGACAAACTCAGTGCACAAATTTCACTCAATGATAAAAGAGGAGGACGCAAACACAGGAGAAGTTCCAGAACACAGTTTTGTTCATTTATCTGTAAGATGAATTTAGTTTAGTGGATTTATGCCTGATTTGAGCAAAGCATCTGGCCTGAAGACACACTGATGAACATTTTAAAATTTGCAGTCACTTTTACGGCCTTCTTTCCTCAAATATTTGGAAGAAGAAGAAATTGAGTCTCTGGAGTCAGATCTAAGTGCAAATTCTGGGTTTGTCAAATATCTACCATATATGGCCTTGACTTCTCTCACCCCTGACCCTTGGGTCCCTCATCTATAGAGAGGGGATGGTCCTCCTGCCTCATAAGTAGAAATAACCACTGACTGGATTCAAGGGCCCAGCACAGCGCCTGGCACACTGAGGCTACTCAATCGACAGAACAATGTCAATCGGCCGACATGGCACGGCCGGGGTCCTTAGGCTGGCCTTATCAGGGTATGGAGCTGTTTGGGTATCTGAAGCAAAGTTGGAACCATCAAATTTCCAATTTCCTGAACTTGCAGGGGTCACTCTATGGCTCCTGGAGCAACCTTAGATCAGAGGCAATGGAGGAGTACATGTGAACCCCTAGGGAAAGGTGCTGCCACACAGCACAGCTGTGAGTGATCTTGCCCCCTACTGGTGACGGGGAGCACTGCAGCCAACACTTTCTTTTCCAGCCAGCTCGTGGAAAAGAAAGAAGAAATATTTCAGGAGTTGTTTGTGCCAAATTCTAGAAACTCTGGGAGTGGGAAGATTCTGAGTGGTAACCAGAGAATGGAAATAGCAGGTGTAGAGAATAAGAAAAGCAGGAAAAGGCTGACAGGACAAGGAAGGAACGTGGGCAGTGGCATAAAGTTTTCAAATTGCTGCAGACTTTCCCATCAGCCAAGGTTTCCGATTCAGTCTTTTGGAGATTTTTTTTTTTTTTTTTTGTCCTGACTCAGATGGTGTCTTTGCTTTTACAATAGAAGCTACTAATGGGAAAGCAAGATCACTTTAAAGCTTACTTTATCGAAATGTATCTAGTCTGACGATGAGGGACACACAAAGAAACCCAATAAATATGTTTTCTCATACGGTGGTCAGTCACAGCTGACAGAGAGGAAATCTGCCCACTCGTTCTGCTCTAGTTATGCAAATAGAACTTGAGGAGAGTGCGCCTTTAAAAGCTCAGCACAGGCTTCAGCAATACAGCAAGGGGAAGGAGAACAAGGCAGACTTACCTCTGTCATGCGGGGCTTGCGGGAGCTGGATGGCACAAGCCTTCCTGTCTCAGGATGCGGAGCTGTGGCCATGGTATATGTTTCTTTGCTCACCTTCTGCTTAGACCTCAGGAGGGACAAAGCAGCTTTAGTGGAAACCCCCGGAAGGTTGGGGTTGTACAAACTTATGCACCAACCAGCGTAAACAGAGGACCTCCTATCTGCATGCTGGATGTGATTTGGCTTAATGTAGTTTAAATAGCACCAACTGACATTAGTGGTCGTGTGGAGGCTGGGGAACTGCAGTACCTTCTTTGAGTCCGTACCTTCTTGCGACTTGGCTGGTCTGGGGGACGTTTCTGACAGAGGCAGCGAGCTGGAAGGTGCCAGTGGAGGGAGGTCAGGTTGTTCCTTGGAATCTTCTTTCTTCACACTCAGTGAGGGCAGCCCTCTTCGGTGAGGCTTAGCGGATGGTTGGGCATATTCCTTCAAAGCCTCTGAGCCTGGGGCCGTCACATGGGACAATGAGGAGTGAGGAAGGGGACTGATTTCCTTTGGGTCAGACGGATCTGAGGATAGGCTGGACAGTGTTTCTAGCTCCCTCCTGGCCTGGCCCTGGCTGCCCAAGTGGGATTTCTCCGGCCTCTTGCCGTCCTCCGTGCTGGTGAGCACCACGCTGCATGGTTTTACCAGCTCGAGTTTTTCATCTGCCTTGGAAGCCTCCTCTTCCTTCACCCTTTTTTGCTGCTGGGTTTCCATGGTAAGTTCAAGGCTGCCAGCTGGTGAAAGGACACGTTTGCTCCCCCCGACCGTTGAAGAACTCCCCTCCGGGCTCAGGACGCTCTCCGAGGACAGGGAGGCGCCTTTTCTTTCGGGCAATGTCACAGGCACTCTCAAGTATGGAGTCGGGAAACCTCTGCTCTGCTCTTCGCTCACCCCAGCCGATCCAGGCCGGACCTCGTACACATCCGTCCCACACACACTTGTCCCTTTGCACGGGGGCTCCTCAAACTTGGGAAGAGTCACGGTTGTGGAGCTGCTCTGGGACTGGGTGACCAGGATCTGGGACAGGGTCGTGTACATGGCACTCCCGTAGGACGGCATGTTGGTCTGAATGCGGACGGGCACAACCAGGGATACCATGGTGTCTGGGCAGGCGGGCAGGGTCAGCGGGGGGGCCGATGTGGGTGCCGAGCAGCTGGCCGGGGGAGCCACGGGGGACAGCTGGACATCACTGCTGTACTCTGTGCTGGGGGAGAGGCCGGCCGTTCCCGTTGCCAGCGGGGCCGGGCTGGTTTTGATCTGGGGCAGATGGCTCTCCACGTCACCGGGGAGCGGAAGCGAGAACTGGGATTGCAGAGGCAGGAAAAATCCAGAAGAGAGTGCCGACGAGGCAGGGTACGGCACGGGAAGAAACGAAGGGGGCTGCCGGAAGGGGAGGCTGGCTGGGTGAGGCATGAGCTGGGGGAGGTGGAGCTGGCCCGGGTGCAGAACGGTGGGCTGGAGGGGAAGTGGCGGGGCTTGAAATAAGGAGGGAGGAAGCGGCGGCATGGAGTACGGGGCAGAGAGGAGGCTGGACATGGCCTGGGTGGAGAAGAATTCTGAAGACTGTCCTGGCTCGTGCTGCAAGAGGGGCTGGAAGGAGAAGAGGGAGACGGGTGGGGGCAGGTAGGGTTTCTCATGCAGGGGGAGCTGGGCAACGGGGTGGTGGAACGCCTGCAGAGCTTCTGTGTAGGGCGGAGTGGACCCCAGCTGGGGTCTGTCCTGCCCCTGGCTCTTGCCTCCCGGGTGCCCGCTGTGCGAGGTGGCCGCCGAGGAAATCTGGGGCAGTGAGCTTTTGGCGGAAGGCTTACTGCATGAGGGCTTTGGTTCCTCGCTCTCCTGTCGTCCCTTGGGGGCGGCCTCTGGCTCAGTTTCTGGAGGCCTGCTCAGAGAGGCCTGTCTCACCAAAAAGCATTTCCTTCTCTCTGGCGGGGCTGCGGGGGCCGCCGGGGCAGCGGGAGCCGCTGGGGCCGGCGCCGAAGAGCCTGTCAGGGACAAGCTGCCGTAGTCGAATGATTTGCTGCGTGTCTCGGTCATGTGGGCGGAGTGGGAAATGTTGGGGCTCTGCTCTGAGGCTGACCTCCGCATCTCTCGGGCGTGCGGGTGGTGGCTGGGGACGGTCAGCATGTGGGTGCCCAAGGGCTTGGGGCGCGTGTCGGACGAGAGCCCGGGGGCCTCGGCTTTTCCGTGGTCATCCCTCTCGAAGGAGGCGGAGCGGCTGGACCCGCTCAGAGAGACACCGCTCTCCTGGCTGGGGCTGCGAGACAGGGGCGCGGAGGACTCGAAGCTGGACTCCCCCGATGACTGGGCCATCTCTGCCAGGCGCAGCCTCTTCTTCTTAGGCGGCAGCTTCTCTGCCGGGAGCTGGGCGAGCGTCTGGCTGCGCTGGGGCCACTGGAATCCCTCTGTCTTCTCGGGCTCCTTGGGAGGTGGCTCAGGCTCCGTGTCTGGCCGGTCGGGCTCCTCCGTCACCAGGATCTCGGGGACCTGGATGTTGGGCTGGCGGACCAGCCTGGGCTGCAGGGAGTGGGCGGAGCGTCCGTGTGGGGCGGGCGGGGGCGAGGAGAACGGGGCCGGGGGCTTGTCTTCCCCTTCCAGGCCGCTGGGCTGCTCCAGGGAGTCGGACTTCTCGAAGGAGCTGGTGTGCTGGATGACGGAAATTTCTTTGGACGTTGTTCTCCTCTCCTTCCCCGACTCGAGACCAGACCCTGGCTTGGGAGTCCTCGGCGGGAAGCCCGCGGGTCCCTCCAGGGAGGGCACTGACTTACTCGGTTCTGCTGGTGACTTGGTGGACTCCAGGGGAAGGTTCCGAGCAGCATCGGACGGCCCGGGGCTGCCAAACTGACTTTTAGTCGACTCAAAGGCAGGCGGCTCTTCCTCATCCCCGAGGCTCTTCTCCTTCCTCCTCTTCCTCAGCGGAGTGAGCTCCAGGGTGGTCCCCAGCTTGTAATGCATCATCTGGGACCAGGGCTCGTGCTCAGCCTGACTCTTTTCGGCTTCTGGGGACACGTGAGCACCTGCAGAGACGGGCTTTGTGATCTGCAGCTCCGAGCAGTAGTACTTCCTGTGGGCTTCGTAATTGTCCCTTTTCTTGTACCGAGCACCGCATATGTTACATTCATAGATCACCCCTTTCGTTTTCAAGCCCTTCTTGGTCTTTTTGGTGAGGTCACTTTCCTTGGGTTCCGGCTCGTCCGCGGGTTTGGAGGCTGTGTCTTTGCTACTGGGGCCGGCCTCCTCGGAACTGTACTCCCCTCCCAAAGGTAGTTCGATGGCCGGCTGGCGCTTGAGCATCCGGGGGTGGGAGGTAAGCACTTGAGTGCTGCGGCTCAGGGCTTCGGACTCGGTGACGTGGTCGTCGAACGAGTAGCTACCTCGGAAGGTGTGATGGGGGGTACTGAGGGTGCAGGTGGCGGAAGGCATTGAGTGGCTTCTCAGCAGAGGCACAGGGGGGGTGGTGCTGGGCGGGTGCTGGAGGCTCAGCAGTGATTGTTCGGGCTTCGTCGTTTTCTCGCCGTGGGACGACAGGGGCTCCCGGTAGAGGCTGGATTTGGGGGACTCCATGCTGCTGCGCCTGGACAGCGAGCTCCTCCTCGGCTTCACGCTGTCTATCTCGCTGGTGTCCACCACGGCCTCGTTGATGGTGATGAGCTTGGTGATGTGCTCTATGACCTGCGTCCGGGGCACAGACAAAGGCACCAGGCTGGGCTTGTCTTCGGTGGACAGCGGCAGGAGGGGCTGCGTGGACGTGGCCGTCAGCATGGCGGTCCGCTGCCCGATCCGCCCGCACTTGCCGAAGATGATCTCGGCATAGGACCTGGCGTTGGTGTTGGGGGGGCTGACCTGCTGCTCGGCGCTCTCAGAGCGGGAGAAATATCCAGACTCCGTGCTCCCTTTGCTGCCCGGGCTCAGAAACGCCTGCTCGTCCATCACCTTTTTCCTCTCACTCAAGCGGAGGGCCAGCTTCTGCTTTATCGTGTGGGTGTCTTCGGGTTTCTGGCTCAGGGGGTGTTCGGAGGAGGGTTCCGAGAATGAGGTGGGGTCCTCCAGCGACGGGGCTGAGCTGGACTGGGACAAGGAACAGCGGTCGTGACTGGAGCCCTGGCTCCCAGAGCTGTACAAGCCGCTGGACAGGAGGGGGTGCTTGGGCCTGGGGGAGAGCTCTGTGGGGTGGGCAGACGTGGTGCCTGTTTCCTCTTCTGAGTCTGTGCTTTCCCCCTCGGTGGGCTCCTCGAACTCCTCCCCCGGGATCCTCTCCATCTCCAGCCCTGGGGGGTACATCTCGCCGCCCACCCCGGAGGCCAGGCCGGCTTTGATGCGGTGGGCGTGGGACTTCCTGTGCTTGTACAGGTTACTCTTGGTCTTGAAGGAGAAGCCGCAGGGGCCGCAGGGGTAGGGCCTCTCGCCCGTGTGCGAGCGGATGTGTTTCTGGAGCACGCTGGGCTTGGCGCAGGGCCGGCTACAGTACTGGCATATGTACTTGCCGGGCTTCTGCGGCTTCCTCTCTTTCTTGGGCGCCTCTTCTGGGGGCTTCAAGGTGACCTGGGAGGGACGGGGCACAAAGACTTTGGGGATGCCAGGCAGGTCCTCGGGGGGGATGATGGAAGCGTGGGAAGGCAGGAGCTGGCTCGGAGGATGGAGCCCAGGGGTCACGAAGGAGCTTGAGGGTCCAGGTCTCATGGGGTCGACCAGCTGCCACGCGGACCCCTCCAGGAGATGCTCCGGTTTGCCGGGCGACATGAATGCTGGTGTCAGAGGGTGCTGCGGAAGCTTCGAGATGGGGACGGAGGTTTCAATGGAGGACCTCTTAGGGCCTGTTTTCTCCTGAGAGCCTTCCCTAAGAACCGACGAGGGGCCCGGGAAGGGCTGCGGGGCGAGGAGCTCTTGGAGGGGGCCCTCTGGGGTGGCAGTCGTGCCGCTGCCTGGGTACGGGGCACTGGACGAAACACTGGCCTGCACGGCCTCTCCTTTGGTCAGCCGCTTCCGGGGACTTCCCTCAGCCTTCTTGGTGCCCTTGACACTTTGTTCAGGATCCATGACCTCCACAGAGACTTCAGATGCTATTCAGGGAGGGTCGGGGCAGGCTGCATTTATGAATAATCCAAGTGTCCCAAGGAGGCGTCTGGCTTTGGCCACATTGGTCAAGAGCTGCCGGAAGCCAAACCCAAGATGGGCTTTGGGAGTTTTGTTTTTTGTTTGTTTGTTTTTTTTTTTTTTTTTTGCGAGTGTCACTGGCTGCGAGCGGACTCGGAGGAGGTCATCGGGGCCCAAACTATTCACACTGGTGAGGCATGGCCCTCTACTTCGAAGACAGAAAATGCGCCAGCACTTTCTGCCTGAATGTCTGTCCTGGAAACGTCATGAAGGATGTCAACGTTGCCATCCTAGTGTTTCAGTTGGCAGTGGCAAATGGCCACCCACGAGTCCCCTGTGTGCTATGCGAACGGTTGGAGGCTGGAGACATCTGTGTGCACGGCCCGATCATCCCTGGTCCCCGCACTAGACAAGCCACGCTGGGCGCCTCGGGCAGCTCCGGCCGGCCCCTGCTCCCCTCTGGTCCCGTGTTGGAGATCAGTGGCCGCAGAGGGGAATTCACGCTCTTCTGTTTGACAAAAGCACACACACAGAAATACACACACAAGAGAAGAGACAGTTACTGCAACTTATCCACGGCCCGTGCAGCGGGAGTCTGTGAGATGTGTTGATATCCCTACAAGGTTAACCAGGGAGGTTCGACCAGAAGTCACGGCCCCTGACTCTAAGCACCCAAGCAATGGTCCGAACCTCCCTCACCCGCATTCACGGTGGTGTTGGGTGACTCGAATGTCACCTGTGGTGTTCTGGGAACTGCAGGGCAGTTGGGGATGGGAGGCCTCTGAGGCAGGGTCAGCTTGCGAAGCCTCAGCTGCCCAAGCTGTAAAATGGGATAATATCAAGTCCTGCCTCAACTGTGCTTCAGGGCTGTGATGGAGTCCAACATGTTAGTGGATATAGATGCCACGAGACAAAGGTGGGTTTGTCCTACAGCTGGTCCTCCTGTGGTGCAGGGGGAGATGCCGGTGTGTTATTCGGGGATGAGCTTTCCAAGGGATAGGTTTTTCTCGGGTTAGCATTATTCTCTCTCTGGCCCTGGGCTCTGAAGGTGGCCAGGAGGGGCACCATTCACGGCTTGTGTCTCCCTTGCTGACCCAAGCCTGGGTTTCATGCTGAAGGTAAAACCACCACCCCAGGCTGTGGAGGCTCCCAGTCTAACACGGCCATGACTACTCCATCAAGAAATAGCTAGGAGGATCATTCTGGCAGCTTCCTCCAGTTTTTCCTAGCAGTCAAAGAGGAAAGGGAGATGTGGTCCGTCACAGAGTCCCTACAGCCAGAGAGGAAGAAATATCTAAGTTCTTTGCAGGAAGCAAAGTCTTGCTTGGAAACAGCTTTCTCATGTGGCACTTCAGACAGGGGCAGTGAAAGGTGCACAAGGTCACCTCCGTCTTCAAACGACATCCCCCCGGCAAACAGGGTGACTGACTTTTGCCAACAGAAGGTCACAACGCAGCCAGGGCTGTTCTTTGAGCAAGTCAAAGGCCTCCTGCAACTCAGGCAGAGGAGGCATCCTCACAGGGCAGGCTGAGTGTGGGGAAGGCAGACGAGTCTCGTTTCTCATACCACCATCAGCAGGGTGGCCAGGTAAGATATCACCCAAACTGGGGCATTTTTGAGAGTGAGAGAGGCACTATTACCAACTATGGAGCGGCAATGGGAACCAACCAGGGCTGTCCCAGGCAAGCCGGAACAAATGGTTCCCTTATAATCAATAGTCACCTTTGTGACTCAAACCAGGCACAAGCGCTGTCTCAGGGTGCCTGCTACAAACTTTTCGGCTTTGCTCTGGGGACTGAAATCCCACTATGGCCTCCTAATGGATTCTTAGAGACTGGGTGTCTAGTCAAATCCCCTCACTTGACACATGAGGAGGTTGAGGCTAGAAGGATAATGTGATTTTCCCTTAATCTTGCACAGGGATGGCAAGCGGGGCCAGAACACCCTGTGCCTCCCAACCCCTGGTCAGGGCTCGTCCCTCAATGAATAAATGCCCTCTATGCCTTCTGCGGCTCAATGGACATAGCAGTCTATGGCTCCATGTTCCATGAAAGCGCTGTCTTGGCCCCAAGGGGCACGGCCATATCCCTGGAGAGTATCTGCAGGTGTCTAGAGGCTTAACAGCAAAGGAGGTATTCCAGCTTTCATTCTGACCTTGCTGTGGCTGCTGGAAAGGAGAAATGGGGAGCCCAGCTAAGGCTGAGAAGAACACCATGATGGCATTACCCAGGGCCTCGCTTATCTGACCTAAGTTAGGACGAGGCAGAGAGGTCATTTGCAGTGCGGACAGAGAACTATTCTCCTGGCTGGAACTCCTGGGCCTGGTTGTACCTGGTGGGGACCCTTGGGTGCTGTGTGTGGATCATAGAGGGTCTACTAAACTTACTGTTTCTATTGACCCGTTCATGCAAGGATGTCAAAGCATCCCCCAAATACTAGCTACTGGTAAGCTTTGCTTCTTCCGGTGGATGGATGGAACCCTGTGGCATGACTGAGTCTGAGCGGGGGTCAGTTGGCCAAGGAGGACACTAACATTGTTGAGCCCTATGGTCCTCCCTTCTCTCCAGGGGTAGGTGGGGAAGCGTCCCAACGGGTGAGGTTTGGAGCAGCTCGCAGGCCAGGTAGGAGGGGTGGGTGGATGAGGAAGACAGTTAGGTGACTGTTGTGTCATCAGGTGACTCACTGGGCCGGTACCACATGCCCAGGGTCAGCAGCCAGCCTCTACCTGTGAGCTGGGCCTGGTGCTTTTTTTTTTTTTTTAATTTTTTTTTTAACGTTTATTTATTTTTGAGATAGAGACAGAGCATGAATGGGGGAGGGTCAGAGAGAGAGGGAGACACAGAATCCGAAACAGGCTCCAGGCTCTGAGCTGTCAGCACAGAGCCCGACGTGGGGCTCGAACTCACAGACCGCGAGATCACGACCTGAGCCGAAGTCGGACGCTTAACCGACTGAGCCACCCAGGCGCCCCGCCTGGTGCTTTTATAGAGAGGGCCCTTCTGCCTGCACTCTCTGAGGGAGGAGCAACCAGGGCATGTCTACACCATGGAGTCAGTAAGGCCTGTGAGCCGGAAGGCCCATCCTTTCCCTCTTCAGCAGGGTACCTGAGCCACGGGGGACGATGACCAGTGCAGAGCCACATTTGCCCTCAGGCTCCTGGGCCAGTGCTCTGTGCTGCCTTGATTGTACCTCATGACAGGTCTGAGTTGCTTAATACAAGGGGCAGTGGGAGGGGGCAGCTGGAACCGCGGGTATAGACATGGGGCAAGCCTTTGAGAACTAAGAAGGCTTCAGTCTTGGAATGGACTGCAATTCAGACTGGCACGAACACTTTCTTAACACTTTAACTCCTTTAGAAGGTCCATGTCTTTTATTTTTTTAGTGTTTCATTTATTTTTTGAGAGAGAGAAAGAGAGAGAGCACAAGTTGGGGAGGGGCAGAGAGAGAGGAGGACAGAGAATCTGAAGCAGGCTCTGTGCTGACAGGCTGACAGCAGTGAGCCCGACGCGGGGCTCAAACTCATAAACTACGAGATCATGATCTGAGCCAAAGGCAGATGCTCAGCTGGCTGAGCCACCCAGGCACCCCTAGAAGGACAACTTCTAATCACTGTGACCAAGTGACACCAAGAAAATGGTTCTTTTATCCCTTCTATGCTGAGGGTACATGTAAAATTTTAATACAAACTTGAAGTAACAGAGAAAAAGGCTGCTTCTCCAGAGAATTGGTACCTGTCAAAGTCATGACATAAGGTCAGAGGCAGAGGGTTTCGCTGACAGGGTCCAGGAGCCTGGCTAACTGCGGCCAGAGGGAGGAAAGGCATCACCTGATGATGGTGGCAGAATGGCCATGGGGTCCGTGTTGTCTGCCACTAAGGCCACAGCCCTCAGAGAGCTCTGGCTTAGAAACCAGCTTCGAACCATAAGGAGAAACTGAGCTTCAAGAGCCAGCAAGTTAGCATATCAGACAACTCAGCCTCCACTTCTGGAAGCTTCCATAAGTGTAGCTGTCAGCTCAACAGGGAAGAGAGCAGGGTGCTGGGGCTGGAGACCCACAAAGCATTAGAATATCCTCTGCAGACTCGTGTAAGTGTAACCACATGCTAAATTCCTAGAAGGGGAAATACTTGGCCAAGAGGAATTTACCCTGAAGCTTTTGCTGGGTCCTGACAAATAGCTCTCCCCAAGGCACAAATTTACACACCCGCCAGTTGCGTGTGAGGACTGTTTCTCCAAACTCTTTCCTACCTAGAATATAACCAAACTCTTTAACATTTCCTAACATGAGAGGCAAAATAGTTGTGTTAGCTTCCTCCTGCTGCTGTCACAAACTATCACAAACAGTGCCTTAAAACAACCCAACTTAACCATCTTATGGTTCTAGAGGTCAGAAGTCTGACATGGGTTTTCATTAGGCTAAAATCAAGGTAGGGCTACGTTCCCAACCTTCTTCTTGCCAGGGGCTCCAGGGAAGAATCGCTTTTATTACCAGGCACTTCTAGAGCCTGCCTGCATCCCTTGGCACAGGGTCCCTTCTGTCCTCAAACCCATCCAGCAATGGCGGCCATATCCTTCTCACACTGAATCATGAATACTGACTACCCTGCCTCTCTTTTTCCCTTGTAAGGACTCTTGTAATGACATTGGGCCCACCTGGATAATCCAGGCTCGTGTCCTACCTGCAGACTCTTAATTTAATCACACATGCAAAACTCATTTGGCCACAAAAGGTAACATACTTACAGGTTCAGGGATTAAGATGTGTGACATCTTTGGGGGTCATTATTCTGCCGACCACAATGATATCTTATTTTTCTTACATCTGTGTTTCTTGATGTCTAGTGAAGCTTAGGGTTCTGCATAAACTTATTAACCCATTATTTCATTCAGGGGATTATCTTTCATATCCTTTGTGTATGTTTCTAAAAATTTTATTTTTCTTATTGGTTTATGTAAACTCTTTAGATACTGGGCATCTTCATCCTTTTTATAACTAACTGCAAATATTTCCATTTAGCGGTAGTCTTTAACTTTTCTCAACAGAAAAGTTTGGTTTCTACATGGTCAAATGCAGAGTCAATCTTTCCCTTTTGGACTTTTAGATTTCACGTCCAAGATTATTTTCCAGAATGTCACCTGATTTCTTCTGGTTCCTCTATGGTTTA
The DNA here is from genome assembly GCF_018350215.1 of Panthera leo. NCBI lineage: Eukaryota > Metazoa > Chordata > Mammalia > Carnivora > Felidae > Panthera > Panthera leo. Next base: position 32,176,605 of record NC_056686.1, read on the forward strand.
ATTTTTTTCTTTCCTCCCTCTGCCCCTCCACTCTTCTGTTCCTCCATTCCTCACTCCCTCCATCCTTCCCTCTTCTGCTTACTTCCTTTCCATTGGATCTTGGTTCCATTTGGCATTTATTTTTGTATAAGGAATGAAGGAGGGTCAAGCTTAATTTTTTTTCCAATACAGGTATCCAGTTGTCCTAACATCATTATTGATGTTAAGACATCAATATTAAGAATCCACCTCACCCCTCTGAAATGCCCTGGGACATTTTCTAAAAGCACAGGTTCTAACCCCATTCCAGATCCACCAAAACAGAAGCTCTGGGAAAAGGGCCCCAGAATCCACATTTTTACAAATCTCTCCATGTAAATCTGACATACACTGTTCTTTTCTTTTCTTTTTTTTTTTAATATTTTTTTTAACGTTTATTTATTTTTGAGACAGAGAGAGAGACAGAGCATGAATGGGGGAGGGGCAGAGAGAGAGGGAGACACAGAATCTGAAGCAGGCTCCAGGCACTGAGCCATCAGCCCAGAGCCCGACGCGGGGCTCGAACTCACGGACCGCGAGATCGTGACCTGAGCTGAAGTCGGACGCTTAACCGACTGAGCCACCCAGGCGCCCCTACACTGTTCTTTTCTACAGAAAAACTCCTCTAAGTGCCTCTTATAACTAATCACCTTGCCTCTAGGCTCCCAACCTTCCCCACAACACCCCACCATTCACTGTGGGAAGAGAAATCTCTTCGGTTGCCAACCTCACCCAGCCTTTCCCTCTGTCAAGAACTCTCAATAGCTCCCCACTGTAGGGAGATTTCAGCCACGGGCATGTCAGCTCCAACAGGCCCCACCCCACCTTCCCAAGCCTTCTTTCTCCACCCTGCACTTTTCACTGTGCATCACCTCTAACTGGCATGCTCTTGACCTCTCTGCGTTTACACACTGCTGTTGCCCAGGGAACAGGGAAAGGAATCTGAATGCTAATCCCACAGAGGAGTTAGGGAATGCTTCCCAGAAGTTGTGTTTGAGCTGGGCCTTGAAAGATGGGGAAAATATTGATGGCTAGATTTGGAAGGAAGGGATTCTAGTCTAGGAGGGAGGTACAACATATGCAGAGCACGGGAGGCTGGAACATTGCCACAGGGAATGTTGAGTTTGTGGCCTCTGCCCCAGCCAGGGCTTTGGGGCCCCCGAATCCAGAGTGTCTGGGCAAGGACCCCACACTGTGCTGGGGTGAGTTCAGGGCACAGGCAGGAGCTTCCACACATTCCCTCCTACGTCCTAGAATAACAACAACAAAAAGGCCCAAACTGTGAAGGCTCAGTTGTGCCACACATCTTGTAAGTGAGCTGGGGTTAGTACTGGCCCTCGGCCCTTGGAAAGCAGGTGGAGGGCACAGTCCATCCCATTGGGTGGCCAGAGGCAACTTCTTGGCTGGATCAGGTTTTCAGAGCAACCACACACACATGCACGCTCTGGCCTGGATTCACTCATGGAAAATAGGTACTACCAGGGTCTGACGGACTGCCTATGTTGGGATGAAGTTTTCCACTAACCTAATACGTCAGCTAGGGGGGCTTCCTTAAGAAGCCCAGGATGTCAGGCCTGTGGCTTAACCAGTTCAACAGCATCTTCTCAGCAAACCTGTCTCTCCCGGACTGGACAGAGACTAGGCATTATTCATCTTCCTATTTCTAGTGCCTGGCACTGGCCCCAGCACTGAGTAAAATATCGAAAATAGTTTCAAAATACTTAAATGAGCATCTACCATGTCCCCAGGCTATACTAAAGATTAACATATTGATCCTCACTCAGGTCCCCGTTTTTGCAGATGAGAGGACCAAGCAAGGCTCCACAAAGTGACACTCATTGCTTCAGACAACACAAGAAAGGGCAGAGGCAGGCTTTGAACCCCGAGAGCAGACTGCCACCCAGCAACCCCCCCCCCCCCACAAGAGTGCTGACCTTGGTCACAAGGGCCCAGATGGATTTCATCTTCCTTCCCAGAGCCCCTCCAGGAAGTCTTCCTGGTTAACTACAGCCACCTCCATTTGCACCAAATTCTCTTCCCCATGTGTAAACCACTCTGCATGAGTCTGTTCACTTCAGGGCTGCGTTTCTTGATAAATGCTTTCCCTCCAGTGAGTAGTACATTATTCACTGTCTGGGAGGCTCCCAAATCATTTCCCTTGGATGACTGTGGTTTCTGCAAGCCTACTTTTCTCTCTCCTCCTTCCTAACCCCAAGACCCAGACAGGGCTTGAATTTCTGCTCACTGGTCAAAGAGCAAAGTCTATTCATAAGAAAGAGAAACCTAGGCATTCCCGGGTGAGTTACACCAGGCTGCTGCTTGTATTCCTGTTAGAGCACCCAGGGACCAAGGTGGAACTGACATCAAAGGGCGGACAAGGTCTCCAGCAACATCCCTGAGGAAAGCAGGAACATGTTTTACAGTTAAGACCAAGAAATAATGCAGACAGGACTCTGCTCCATTAGACCCGGGGAAGGCCAGACTTAGTCCTGAGTATGTGTGGTTGTGACAACTCAGGCATGAGTCCTAACCAGTGTCCTGTGTCTAGGCTGACAGCTGAACTCGTAACATGTGTTGGGGCTTTCCGCCTGTTCCACACAATAGCTCTATTAGGCAGGGACCATTGCCATTTTCATGTTACAGATGAGGACACGGGCACAGAATCACGAAGCTGGTAATGGCACAGCCAGAACCTGAACCTGGGCCATTGGGTGATCTCTGCAGTGGACACCCTTTAAGGCAGCAGAGTCCTGGAAGACAGAACTTGGATTCCAGTCATAGTCCTAACACATGGGTAAGTAAACGCTATTCTTAGCAGCCTTCCTTGCCATCATGTGGGCTGGCCTTGTTAAGAGCTTCGTTTCCCCCTTTTATCTAGAAAAGTATCTACAATGTTTAAGTCTTGCACCCATTGACGTTGAAAATGAACCACAGTCAGGGGCTGTAGTCTGGCCTCCATAAGGGTCTGGTGAACCCCCAGATGCTTGTAGTTCATTAATCTTCTAAGTTCTCTATTGTTATAAATCTTGTTATCTATCCACTTACCTAACTCAGCATTTATGTATATCCACCTTGTTTGGTAAAGATTAAAAGAGGTTTCTGGATGCCGGTGAGAGCTGGTGAGCCTCTGAACTTAACTCGACCTGCTTATCTAAGTGGTCCAGGCAGTACTTGTGGGTCAAAGGGCTTAGGGAAGAATGAGCCTGAAGCGAGAGCTGGGCCGGGTCAGGCAGACTTGTCTTCTGGCCATTGAGTTCTGCCAGTCTGTCATCAACACTGCCTAGGAAACACCTGCACTCCACATTTGGCCATGGCCTGCTCTCTCATTAGTTTACAGCAGGTCTCTAGCTGTCCCTTGGATGGTTTTTTTGTTTCTACACAAATGACCATGGTATAAAAGGCACTCTTGTCTACAAGCCTCCTGGGTTGTTAAGGTTCTTTGGTCTACTATGAAGGGCAATTGATAGACTACACTATAACACACACACACACACACACACACACACACACACACACACTATAGAATAAACTATATAAAGAAAAATGACCAGGGAGACTGGGCAGCATATATGGTGCATTCTAAAATTGGACAATGACAAAAGTAGGGACTACCTGTGGTCCATATCATTCTTGCCCACATGGCAGGATGAATGTAACTGTACTAGCAGTGATATGGGAGTTACAATGATCATCTTACAACTCATTTGTTCATTTATTCACTCAGTCTGCAAGCATTACATGGGCCTTCTCAATGCCAGACCAGCAATATGAAAATAGACATAAATTATAGACTTTACTCTAAAGTTACAGTAATCAACACAGTATGGTACCAACACAAGAAGAGACCAAACAAAAAAATCATCAATGGAAACAACAAGGTAATGAAACAGACTCCCTCATATATAATTACCTGATTTGTAACTAAGGTGCTATTATATTTGGTGGGGGAAATAATAGTCTTTTCAATACATGGTGCTGAAACAACTGAATATCTATGCAGGAAAAAAAAAATGAACCTTGGGCCCTACCCCTACCATACACATAAGTTAACATGAAAAGATGATCAGCCTTGATACAAAAGATTAAGTGATAAAGCTAATAGAAGAATACACAAGAGGGGCGCCTGGGTGGCTCAGTCTAAGTGTCCGACTTCAGCTCAGGTGACGATCTCACGGTCCATGAGTTCGAGCCCTGCGTCGGGCTCTGGGCTGATGGCTCAGAGCCTGGAGCCTGCTTCCGATTCTGTGTCTCCCTCTCTCTCTGCCCCTCCCCCATTCATGCTCTGTCTCACTCTGTCTCAAAAATAAATAAACTTTAGAAACAAAAAATTAAAAAAAAAAAAAAGAAGAATACACAAGAATATATTATCATGAACTTGGGGCCAAGAAAGATTTCTTACACAGTTTACAAAATGCATAATCACATCATCATAAAGGAAAGGATTGGTAAATTGGGCCTCATTAAAATGAAAAACTTCTGCAGAAAACTTTCTGAACATTGGCAAAATCCTCAGAGCCAAACACCCAACTTCTGTTCATCAGAACGTAATAGAGTAAAAATACAAACCACAGACTGGGAGAAGATATTTGTGATACTTATTCAACAAAGGACTCATCTAGAATATAGGAAGTCCTAAAAATGAGTTTAAAAAGGCAGACAACCCAATTAAAAATGGCCAAAATTAACTCAAAATGTATCAAAGACCTAAACATAAGAGCTAAAACTATAAAACTCTTAGGAGGAAACATAGGGGGAATACTTCATGATATTGGATTTAGCAATGATTTCTTGGATATGACACTAAGAGAACAGGCAATCAAAGTAAAAATAAGCTGGATTTAATCAAAATTTAAAACTTTTGCGCAGGACAGGACATAATCAACAGAGTGAAAAGGCAACCTATAGAATGGGAGAAAATATTGGCAAATCATGTATGTGAGAAGGGGTTAGTATCGAGAATACATAAAGAAATCCTACATCTCAAGAACAAAAACCAAAAAACCAGATTAAAAAATGAACAAAGGACTTGAATAGACATTTCTCCAAAGGAGATATACAAATGGTCAACAAACAGGAAAAGATGTTCAATATCACTAATCATTAGGGAAATGCAAATCAAAACCATGAGATATCACATCACACACATTGGGATAACTACCCTACAAAAACAAAAAACAGAAAATAGCAAGTGTTGGTGAAGATGTGGAGAAATTGGAACCATTGTGTACTGTTGATGGGAACGTATAATGGGATAGCTTTTATAAAACCGTACGGCACTTCCTCAAAAAAATTAAAAATAGGATTGCCATATGATCTGGCTATTCCACTTCTGGGTATAAACTCCAAAACACTGAAATCAGAGTCTCAAAGAAGTATCTGTCCACTCATGTTCATAGTAGCATTATTCACAACAGCCGAAAGTTGGAAGTCACCCAAGTGTTCACTGGGGATGAATGGATAAACAAAATGTGGTATATACATCAATGGAATATTATCCTGTCCACCTTAAAATGGAAGGGAATTCTCACACATTCTACCACGTAGATGAACTTTGAGGATATTATACTAAGTGAAATAAGCCAGTCACACAAAAAGAGAAAGAAGTCAGTCACAAAAACAAACAAAAACAACAAATACTGTATGATTCCACTTATATGAGATACTCGAATAGTCAGATTCTTAAAGACAGAAAGAATGGTGGCTGACAGGGGCTGGGGACGGGTTGAAAAATTGTTGCTTAATGAGTATAGAGCTTCAGTTTTGCAAGATGAAAAGAATTCTGGAGATTCATTCACATTGCACAACAATGTGAAAATCCTTAACACTACTGAACTTCAAAAACAGTTAAGAAGGTAAATTTTATGTTATATGTATTTTACCACAACTTTAAAAAATGGCAAAAGGTTTGAACAGGCATTTAAAAAAACAGGTTATCTAAATGGTCAATAAGCATGTGCAAAGGTATCAGCACCATTACTCATTAGGGAGATATAAATTAAATCTACCCCCCGCTCACCAGAATGACTAACACGAAACAGACAAAAGGGTACCAAATGTTGGCAAGGATGTGAGGCAACTGAACTCTTCTTGTCCACCGTTGGTGGGAAGGTAAGTAGACACAACCGCCTGGACAACTGATAGGCAAAATCTTCCATGCCAAACACACCCCCGCCCCATGACCCCAAAATTCCACTCCGAAGAAGATATCCCGCATAAGCGCATATATCTATCCATCATAAAACACAAACGAGAATGTTCATAGCAGCTTTATCCATAATAGCCAAAAACTAGAAGAAACCTAAATGCCAACAACGAATAGAATTGATGAATAGATTGCAGCATATTCATACAAGAATTATTACACAGCAATAAAAAAGAAAAAAGTTCTGCTACAGAAAAAGTATAGATGGACCTCACAGATATAATAATAAGGAATTCAGACACAATAGACTATATACTGTATAATTCCACTTAATTGAAGTGTAAGATAGGCAAGACTAATTTTATGGTATTAGAAATCAGAATAGTGGTTAGTTTAGCTCTGGTGGGGCAGGTGGATACTGACTAGGAAGGGAAATGCAGGAGATTTCTGGGGTGATAGAAATGTTCCGTATATCGATCTGGTTATGTATATATTTCATAAGTGTATATATGTAAGAACTCTTGGCATTGCATACTTCAGATGTGTGTACGTAATTGTATGTATGTTATGACTCAATTAAAAAAAAAAAAAGACATGGACTTTGCACCTAAAGATACAAAGCCTATAAGGAGAGAGACACAAATAAAACCAGGTAATAAGGTGGGGTAGATGCCATGATGGTAATAGACTGAGTACAGGTTGGGGGTGGAGAGAGAGTTCCTGAGGGTAGGCTTTAGGGAAGGTACACTGGGCTCTGAAGGACGAAGGGATTTCGCCACGCAGAAAAGTCCAAGTGTGGGTTAGTGTGGGAAAGGCAGGACGGTGCTGAGGTGAACCTCGAGTGTGTGAGGAGGCAGGCAGTCCAGCACTGCTAGAAGGTCAGGTCTTCAGAGCACAGGGGTGGGGGAAGCCACTGAGGACACGAATCAAATAAGGCTTCTGATCTGTTTGTTTCAGTGAGCTCTCCATAAACATCTGTTGAACGAACGAATGAGCCTTCCCACAGTCGTGACACATCTGATGCCTGGAGTCACAAAATAGGTGTGCTGTGTGGCAGCAGGTACTGATGCGACGCAGTACTTGTGCGGCCGTGGAGTCCCATTTCTTCTAAAATTATTAATCTCCCCAAAGTCTAGTATCTTCCAGGCCCCAGAATTTGAAACCATCCTCACTCAGATATGGTACTGACTCCCTGCTATGAAAGCTGAGTAACTTCTTGTCACTTTTTGTTACTTCTCCCCAACTTCCTTCCAACCATCCCACCATGCTTGACAGTCACATCTTGGTTGTTTTCTTCGCAGTTGCCTTTAACATCTTCCAATAATCTCCTTAAAGGGCTGTTTCCTTGTCTGTCAGCTTTAGATAATATCTCTCCACTATCTGTCGTGAACAATGAAGAAACGTGTACACACTCTCTTCTTTCCACCTCCTTTCCTCTGCCTACTTTCAAATTTTTGTTAGTTATATATTATTACTCTTCCATTGCCAACTTTCATAGCACGCTTCTTCTATACTTAAGCCTAGTCTATAGACTTGGGTGAATTTTAAAAATTGAAGCTAATCAACAATATGATTGTGAAGATACCACTCCCTGGGGAACCACTTAGTATGAATGGACTCAAGAAAAAGAAATGTAATTCCACATGACTGAAACTTCGTGACGAGAAAAGTCTACCATAAGTCAAGAACCAACCCATCTTCCTCTGAAGTATTTATGGCTTCCTTCACTTCTTCTTGAATTGCACGTCATCACTTTTTGGATTCCTTTTTTGATTGAGAGAAATAACTCCAGGAGGTTTTCATTTTCATGTTTTTCCCCAGAAAAATACAGATGACTGAGTAATGAGCTTTCTGAACTCTTACACATAAAAAAATATTTTGATGTCAAAGTTCGAGAGGATAGAATTTGTAGTTCAAAATCAATGTCCTCTACAGTTTTAAAGGCACTGCTCCACTCTCCTTGGGCATCTAGTTTTACTGAAGAGAAATGCCGATGTAAGATTTTATTCTCTCTGGAAGCTTTTTGTTTTTCATTGTTGATATTCCGACATTTCAACAAGATAGGTCTAAATGTTCCTTTTCATTAATTCCTATCTTGAATTCAATCTCTAGGTGTTTCTTCCACTTAGGAAATTTCTTTTGTTATATTGCTGACTATTTCTATCCCCCCCCTCTCCCTCTGCCATTGTATGTAGTTTCTGCTTCTAGATCTCCTATTTGATGGATATGGAACCTCCAAATCTGGTCTCTATGGATATAAATTTTTTTTCTCCTGGATGTTTTGCTCTACATTCTGGGATATTAGTTTTAACTTCTAGATGATCAACTTGGCCTTCATCTGTATCAATTGTGTCATTCATTCCACCCACCGAATTTTTTTCAGGAGTTGTAGTGTTAATTTTCAATAATTGTTTCCTTTCCTCTGAGTATTTCCTATTTTTCCCTATTATTTCCTATTTCTCTGATTATTCCACTTCAGAGCAACTGGTTCCTTACTGTTGCATGAAATAATCTCAATTATGGCCAGGGATACTAACGATTATTTATTTTAGGGGCCTCTTATTTTTGAACAATCTGCTTCATCTGGAATGAGCTCTTCTTTTTTCTTTTTTCCATTTTAGGCCATCTCCTTCTGCTATTTTTTTTCCCCCCCTCATGTTTGGTCATCCTGGTTGTCCATACGTATCTGTGAATGCAGGACTACATTGTGAATTTGGTATACGTGCTAGGATACAAGTTCTGGCTCCTGCAACGAGGACCCGTCTGTAAGAGTGGCTTAGATAAGACGGGTTGATTTCTGTCTTGTGTACGCCTGAGTGTAAGTGGCCATGGGCTGATATGGTGGCTTCACAGTGTGAGTCTCTTTGCACTTGCTCCTCTGTCATCCACAGCATTTGGCTTCCAACTTCCACCATCGTGTTTACATTCTGGTCAGCAGGAAAGGGAAAAGGGATCGCAAGGCTGGGAACTGGACACATTATTTCAGGTCTCAGTAGCCACATGGCCCCCCCTCACTGCCAGAAGGCCTTGGAAATGCAGTCCGTAGCTGGGTGGCAATGTGCCCTGAGCAAATATTTATCACTACAAAGACGAGGAAAAGGATATTGATGCAACAATGAACCGGAGAGGGCTTCCTGTGAGGTTTCTGGTCTATTTTTCTGACAGGTTTGTCCCTGAATATGATAGTGAGATCATGAGCCCATCCTACTGGGGGGGGGGGGGATTCTAAGCAAGAAGGTGGAGGATTATGATGGCAAGTCTCCCTGTAAGGACTATGGGGAGGAAGGCAGCTAGGGGACTCCTGAAGTGGGTGTGGTGGTAGATTTCACTGGAGGCAAGACTGCCCATGCCACCCACGTGCTCCCTGCTCCCACACTGGGTTGGCAGGGAGTCTGTATTCTCTCAGCTGGGCTTCTCTCAGACCCTGGCCCCATCGCTTTTTTTTAGATAGTATGTCTAAGATTGGGATGGCCTGCCACTGGCCACCTTCTTCCCCACGTAGAAGGCGAGAGGGGTTGAGCAATCACTCAGGTCTTTGGGGTCTCCTGCTCTGATTTCTCCGTCTATGCCATCTCGCGGGTTTCCGATCTTCCTGAGACCTATCGATATTTTGGCCCGCATTCTATCTTGTTTTCCAATATTATGATGTCAGCCTTCCAAAAACGGCTTTACCTTCTGGCAATTCTAGAAGAGACATGGAGCTGGACACCTACGTGCTGGTGGTTAGGAAATCACGTGTCGTGGTTCATTGGCAGAGAGGCCAATGCCCTTTCCAGGCTAGTGACACATCAGGAGGAGAGATGGGTCTTTCCAGCTGAGGGCCATCATCTTAGAACCCCACAATGTCCACCCCCATGCAGTGTGCCCTCGATGGTCCCGACACCGAGGCAGCAAAACCCACCCAGTTCTACGAAGAGCTGGGACAGCCTATCTAGCTTGCCTGGGCAGACTGTGGTCCACCCACCAGTAGTCAGTGACCGGGACTACCCAAGGGGCCTGCAAGCCACTGTATGGGCACCTAGCATGCTGCTTTTGTCCTCTTTCAGCCTCTGGGGAGAGCCTTTGGAGGTAACTGATCACGAACCCTCTGTACCTTGCCACCCACAAGAGCTGAGAGTCACGTAGCTGTTTGCACTAAGAGCTGGGAGAAAGGGGCTCCACCTTGTCTCCCCGGAGGCTGCCCAGAGGCTGTCTTTAGTCTACAACAGCTCCCCTTCCTAAGGTCCCCTAGGCTCCCTACATAGTATAGGCTCCATGGCATGGCTCTGAAGGCATCTTCAGGGGCTCCTGCTTGCAACTTTAGGCTCATCTCTCCCCTTCTCTTTCCAGCCTGTGTGTTCTCACCACAGGGAGCTGCAGACTTCTCAGAACACACACCGTTCCATCACCCCAAATGCCCTGTCCCTCCCAGACTTGTAGCGAACTCCTCAATGTCCTTCAGACCCACCCGTGATGGTTAATATTATGTGCTAGACTGGCTGGGCCATGGTACCCAGACGTTTGGTCAAATGTTATTCTAGATGTTTCTGCGTAGGTATTTTGTAGATGAGATTAACATTAATCTGCTCTGCTCTGCGTAAAGCAGACCCTCTCCAGAATGCAGGTGAATCTCATCCAATAAGTGGAAGGCCTGCATAGAACAAAGACTGACCTCCCCTGAGCAGGAAGGAATTCTGCCAGCAGACGGGTGGCCTCTGGATTCGAACTATGACTCTCTTGGGCCTGCAGCCTGCTGGCCCACCCTGCAGATTTTGGACTTGCCACGCCTCCATAATTGTGTGAGCCAATTTCTTAAAAGAAATCTCTCTCTCTCTCCAAATATATGTATTTACATCTTTCTGGTTCTACTCCTTCGGAGAGCCCTGACCTCACGGCACCCCAGGCATCAAATTCTCCAGCAAGCCCTCCATGCCCCTCTAACATTCAAATGCCGCTGTATGTCTCACACTGTGTTGGGAGTTTGTTTACAGGCTTTTCTCCTCCGAAGAGACAGGCTTCTTTTAGGCCAAGGAGCTCTCTCACTCGCCATTCTATCCCTAGCACCTCGCACAGTGGCAGACACAAAACTAAATGGTACTTAATGGCTAATATTGGCCCAAGGGAAGGTGAGCTACTTAGAACAAGAAAGGACTAAAGCAGGTGGCCTAGGGGAGTCTCATTGCGTAGAGGGAATCAGGTCAAACTCCTTGAAAAGGGTCCTGTAAGACGGGCCAGAGAGGGACAAGGGAAACAGTTCCCGAAAACCAGGCTCCTAGAGCCACTCCGAAATACAGGTCAGCAAAGGGCCTGTACCAGTTCAATGTCGGGGCAGTCCCCATGGGTCAGCCTACAACCAGTCCAGCCTCCTTGGCCCCACCCAGGAACTCGGTGTCATTCCATATCTACAAGACCACGATGTCTTGTCAGGAATTCCCACTTCGGTCTTCCTTTTTTGATGACAACTAAGCTCCAAAAACACTTGGGGAATGCACTGTTTGTGACCTCGAGGGGAGCAGTTCTCTGTGTTCTCTAGCTTGTTACCTGCTCCCCTGATCTCTCTAGCTGTGTCTTCATCAAGCAAGAAGATGTTGTCAAGTAGAATTTTCTGAAGCTGAGTTACAAAAAAGGGGGGGGGGCTCCTTGCAACCCACACCTCCTTACATCCTTTTCTCCATCCGAACTGAAACGAGGTGGGTTTGAAAATTCTACCCTGGCCGAAAGCAGGGGCTGAGGATGCAGGGCAGGAGGGGGACCCTTTCAGAAGCACCGCTCTGCATTTCCCAAGGCTCCGAGCACAGGTCTCTGGCCACCCGGTGCGTTGTGAACAAATAAATGAGTGAAGGAACAGACGGTAAACTGAACGGGTACAGCACACCATCCGTTCCTCCTTACAGAACAACCCAGGACCAAGTGCCTTTAATTCAGGAAAGAGGAAAACAGCCAGAAGAAAAGATAAGCTATAGATTGACGAAGGGACTGGGGCCTTAAGAAAGATGAATCACAGTGGGATGCCTGGGTGGCTCAGTCCTTGAGCCGCTGACTCATGATTTCAGCTCATGTCAAGATCTCACGGCTCATGGGTTCGAGCCCCGCGTCGGGCTCTGTGCTGACAGCATGGAGCCTGCTTGGGGTTCTCTCTCCCTCTCTCTCTGCCCCTTCCCTGCTCTCTCTCTCTCTCTCTTTCTCTCTCTCAAAATCAATTAACTTAAAAAAAAGATGAACACATCTTATGACAAGAAGACAAACTGAGAATCAACTGGGATAATTACAAGGGGGGCTGACATTACTGAGCGCTATGTGCCAGACGCTCTGCTAAGAACTTGAAGCCTGTTGAGCCCCCAAAGCAACCCCGTGAGGCAGGTAATATCTTTAAGTCCATTTTACAGATGAGGCAAGTCAGGCCCAGAAAGTCACACGACTTGCCCAGGGGCGCACATGCAATAAAGGGTTGGGCTGGGAGTCAAGGTTGGCAGGTGGCTCCAGAGCATGTGCTCCTAACCACCTCCCCTTGTGGCACTGGCAGCACTTAACCCCGGAAACAAGGAAAAGCTTGGATTTTGCTCAAGGTCAAGAGGATGGACCCAGGCCCGGGGATCTAGCCGCTTGGCTCCGCCCCCACCTCACTGTGCTTCCGGGGCAGTCATCCCTGATCTGTGCTGCCTGTTCCCATATTTGAAAAAAGAGGGTATTGCGCTCGGCTGGGTTCTGGGGACCTTACCTACCCTGGTGCTCTGGAGTCTGCTGCTCCCTAGCTGGGTCTGCCAGCTGCCCCGGGGCCTGCCCACCCCAGAAAGCCTCACGCTAGCCCACACTGAGCCCTCCAGCTAGGCCTGTTGGGTATGGACTCCCACTTCTTGCCGTTCTAGGCTTCTTTTCCAGGACCTGACCTCCTCTCGCCCTCCCACCTGCTTGTGATGTCCATGCCCCACACCTCTCCAGCTTCCCAACCTCCTCCTTCCCACTCCTTCCCACCTGGGCCCACAGTACTCCCAACCTTTCTGTCTCCTGACCTTCATTCACCCTGACAAATACGGAGTCCTGAACTCAAGAACCAGGAGGGGTTTATTGACATGAAAAATAAACACACCGGGGCCTAGAGCTACCCTCCCAAGTACCTCCTTCCAGAGCCTGACAATGCCAGCCCCAGCCTCCACCCTTCATCTTGGATCCTGAGAAGGTGGGCAGAGGTGGGACCTTGAGACTCTGGTGCCCTTTTCCTTTGCCCAGAACCTCAGAAGACCCGATAGCATTTCTTGTTTATCCCGCAGAAATGGGGCAGCCTCTGCCCACTGCAGGCCAGCACCAGTGTGGCAGGGTTAAATGCCGCAGGACACGCCCCTAGAGGCTCTAGGGCATCTGGAAGGGGGACCCAGGGGTGGCCTGGGGAGGGAGTGCTAGAGGGTAGCCAGGACTGCTGGGTGCTGAGTCATGTCCCCAAAGTGCCAACCCTTCTCACTCACCTGCAGGGACTTCCCGTTCCCTTCCCAGAACTCCCAAATGCTCTAACACACACTACAATCCTCTACAAACGGGTTTCCCAATACGTTAGGCCCAAGTAAGTGATTCCTCTTTCCCAAACAGGATCACACCCTTGCCCTCCTGCACAGGACATGCACAGCTCCCCTCTCCCATGGCAGCGACAGTGGCACATTCTCGATTGCTTACTACACGCACAGGGCTGGGCACGAGCCAGTTTACACTGTGTCGCCTCACCGAGCTAAGAGTCTCACGTGTTAGATCTTTACCTACAGATTTTAGAAGCAGAGGCTATTGTTTAAATTACCTTTATGTTCCCTGTGCCCTCCCTGTGGGCGCCCACAGGTGTTTGGGGCTTGATGAGTGAATAAATGAATGAATGAAGTCACGATTGTGGAAAACCTTGGTTAATGAGTAGTTTACAGAAGTTACCTTAATTCTTTTCTGGAAAAAAGGAACAGGTTAACCTCTGAAACTAGAAATATCCATCTGTTAATGAATAGAATTTTCCTTTTTTTTTTTTTTAAACGTTTATTTATTTTGAAAGAGAGAGACAGAGAGAGCACGAGCAGGGGAGGGCAGAGAGAGAGGAAGAGGCAGGATGCCAAGTAGGTGCCGTGCTGCCAGTGGAGAGCCTAACGCGGGGCCCGGGCCCGTGAACCATGAAATCATGACCTGAGCCAAAAATCAAGATGCTTAACTGACTGAGCCACTCGGGCGCCCCAATGAATAGAATTTTCTAAATGTTGAGTGTCATTCTCATAAACATAACTTCTGCAACCTGCTATATTAGGCGGTGTTAGTATAATTCACATACCATACATTTCACTCTCTTAAGTGCACAACGAAGTGGTTTTTAGTATTTCCATAAGATTGTGCAACCATTATCACTATCTAATTCCAGAACATTTCCATCACTCCAGAAAGAACCCCGGTACCCATTAGCAGTCATTCCACATTCTCCTCTCCTTTCCCAGTCTCTGGCAATCATTAATTTATCTACTTTCTGTCTCTATGAATTTGCCTCTTCTGGACATTTTATATAAATGGAATCATACAATCTGTGGTCTTTTGTGTCGGGCTCCTTTCACTTAGCATAATGTTCTTAGTCATTTGCTTTAAAAAATATCAGTATTTCACGGAGTTTCTCAGAGCATCTTGGGCCCCAGGGGTTCTGAGGCCATAATGCCCATATGACATGCTGGTCGGAGCCGGCCACCATGAGCCATCAGGACAGCATGGGGCCCGGCAGCAGATGTATGGAACCACGCAGCAAGGGAGCTGGATGGTGGTCACAGTCTGGGGCCAGCAACAGAACCAGTGGTTAGGAACCAGTTAAGCATGGGAATCGTACTCGGAATGTTCCTTGTGGGGTGGGACCCCTGTGGTGTGCTCAGGAGAGCCCAAGGGACCAGCTACCTGCAAATCCCATTCTCTGGTAGGGAGAGAGGTATGTTAAGGACACCAGTCCTGGACCTGCTATTCTGGCTTTGAATGGAGAGCCCCATTTCTAAGATGGTCTCAAAGCTCAACAGAAGTTTTGGGTCCCCACGGCTTGGCTGGTTCAGATCTGGGGGGTGTAGAATGGACATCCCAACTGCTTCCCCACCCTCTCTGACCCCGGGCATCCTTTTAGCGGGGAAGTTGCTCCTGGCAGGAAATCCCAACAGGCTGAGTGGAGTCAAGAACGCTTTGGTCTTAGTTTGTCCATGAATTGATTAATTAATTAATAGTTAATTCCCTTTTTGTGTTTTTGTTTGTTTGCAATTTTAACTTGCTTTATTCCACAGAGGATCTGATATGGTTTACAAAAACAAAATAGGAGCATGAATTAAAAATGACAAACCAGGGAGGGGCGCCCGGGTGGCTCAGTCGGTTAAACGGCCCGGGTCATGATCTCGAGGTTCTCACGAACCTGCCTCGCGCTCTGCGCTGACAGCTCCGAGCCTGGAGCCTGCTTTGGATTCTGTGTCTCCCTGTCTCTCTGCCCCTCCCCAGCTGGCACTCTGTCTCTGTCCCTCTCAAAAATAAAATTAAAGAAATGTTAAAAAAAAAAAAAAAAGACAACCCAATCCAGAGGAAATAGAAGACACAAGGCTTAGACCAGAAGGGATAAAAGAACATGGATAAGGAGGGGAGAAGGCCCCACATGGTGGCTGTATTCGGGGCCTGGATTCAGGGCGTAACTTCTTGGCAGTGAAAAGAAAGGACAACAACACAGCTCAGTGTCCTGATGATAAACACACCAGTTGCTCGGAAAAAAGCACAGCTCTTCTTGGCGCTAAGGTATGAAGGGAATGTGTCTCATGCTGTTTCCAAAAGGGAGCCATCCATGAAGTCATTCCTCCAGTACGACTTAAGCTCCTATGGGCTGGGTCTGCTGGCATCTAAGACTACCCTCTATTTACATCATCAGCTTTTGTTTGGGAAACACTGTGCCGTTCGGTGACCATCATTCCAAGTTTTGCCAGAAACACATACCATCTGTTCTGTTATTTATGTAATATTTTCATTTACATTGACTTGAGCTTGCCCTATTAAAACATGGGCTCCACTGAAGCAATAGGGATCATAGGCGTAACTCTAGGATTTCACTGAGTTAAAGACGTTACTATTAACGTAGATAATTTCACGCATGTTCCTCTGAAAATCACCTCACGTTCTACTAACGGTTTGTGTCCCACTAGTAGAACTCACGATGCACTGGGGTACATCTCCCTTTATGGACAGCAAAGCTTCCCCTCATCCCCTCCACCTGATGGAGTGATGGAGACGGTCTATGCACCAGACCTGGTTTAGGGTCTCCTTTCAAACCCTGTAATCGTAGAGCTGGAAGGGCCCCTGAGCAGCGTCCAAGTTAAAGCCTACATGTGACAGATGAAGATGCTAGGGCTCAGAGAGCAGAAGGTCCTTGTCCCAAATCACAAGGCCAGTGACAGTGTGAGGACCTGTCCCAGCCTCACCTTCATCATGGCTCCAGATGGATGGATAAGCATTTATATAACCGAAGACTGGAACCCACTGAAGGAGGCTGGTTAATACACGGGTGGGGTCTCACCCAACTCCACAGCAAGCCCCGTGAGGGCAGGAACCACGTCCATTTTGTTCACCACGGTAAATCCAGCTCCCAGCACTCTGCCTGGCACATAGCAGGTGCTCAGAAAACACTGGTGGGATGTTACTGCCAAGTTCAGGATGATGATCACTTCTGGGACGGCGGGAGGGAGGGACCTCAGATTGTGCAGCGACTTCCAACTGTATTTGAAGTGTTTTTCAAGTGGGGCCGTGGGTGTTCTGCCATTTGTTATATTATTGTCTATATTGTTGTTTCTATCTGGTTGAAATATTTTTTAAAATTTAAATATATTTGTTAAATACATAAATAAATACAATGTCCCTTAACAAGTGGTTTTTTTTTTTTCTCCGCTAATATAATCCTCTGTGCTGTAGCTCAAATGACTTTAACCGCAGTGGAAGAAATGGCTCTGATTTCCATCGATACCCTCGCTGGGGGTCTTCTCAGCTTTTCACCTCTCTCTCCACTTCCAAAGCCTGTGGCACTTAA
This sequence comes from Panthera leo, assembly GCF_018350215.1. Classification (NCBI taxonomy): domain Eukaryota; kingdom Metazoa; phylum Chordata; class Mammalia; order Carnivora; family Felidae; genus Panthera; species Panthera leo. The sequence goes on from NC_056686.1 coordinate 32,193,785, forward strand.
GGGGTGAATCGGGGCACGACTGAGGCCAACCAAGGCAGAGGGTGCATCCCAAACCTGGCCATGGCATCACTGGCGTGGCTCACACAAACTGAGGTGATCCGGGAAGACAACTGGAGAGCCCCGGCTGGATGCGCAAGGGCTCCGCTGATGAGTGCCCCATCAGGGCAATGAGCGCTTCTGTAAAACCAAGCCACCAACCAACATCTGTGTTCCCCACCTGCATAAGACAAGTCTTGGCATATATATATATGTATGTATATGTATATATATATATGTATGTATATGTATATATATATATGTATGTGTATGCATATGTATATGTATACGTATATGTGTATGTATATATGTATGTATACGTATATGTGTATGTATATATGTATGTATACGTATACGTATACGTACACGTATACGTATATGTATATATATACACGCACACACATAGACTATTTTTTGGATCAAATGCCAGGTTAGGTTGTACATGGAGGTTGCCAAAGTGGACCCACAAAGTCTCAGTGTTGAGCTTGGAAGGGACTTTCTAGGGCACTGGCACTAGCTCCCAAAGCAGCTTGCAGGCCTCCCTTAGGGGCTACTCCCAGGAGACGACTCACAATCTGGGGCAACACAAGAGTGCTGATGCATACCGGCACTTGTACTCCAACGTTTATAGCAGCACTTTCAATAGCCAAATTCTGGAAAGAGCCTAAATGTCCGTCAACTGATGAATGGATAATGAAGGTGTGGTTTAGATATACCATGGAATACTACTTGGCAATGAGAAAGAACGAAATCTGGCCATTTGCAGCAACGTGGGTGGAACTGGAGGGTATTAACGCTAAGTGAAATAACTCAGGCAGAGAAAGACAGATACCATATGTTTTCACTCATATGTGGATCCTGAGAAACTTAACAGAAGACCAGAGGGGAGGGGAAGGGGGAAAAAAAGTTACAGAGAGGGAGGGAAGCAAACCATTAGAGACTCTTCAATACTGAGAACAAACTGAAGGTTGGTGGGGGTGGGGGAGAGGGGAAAGTGGGTGATGGGCATTGAGGAGGGCACCTGTTGGGATGAGCACTGGGTGTTGTATGGAAACCGATCTGACAATAAATTATATTTAATGTTAAAAAAAAACAAGCCGGGACAACAGCACTTTTTCTCTTTCTTTCTTTTTCTTTCTTTCTTTCTTTCTTTCTTTCTTTCTTTCTTTCTTTCTTTCTTTCTTCTTTCTTTCTTTCTTTCTTTCTTTCTTTCTTTCTTTCTTTCTTGCAAACCATCAGGGGATGTATTCTTTTGTTTTTATAAAAATGGCATCACCCTATGCACGTTACTCTGCATCTAGCTTTTCTCATGAATAATCTTTCTAGGCCAAAGGCTGACATTTTTTGAGTGGTTAGTATATACGAGGCACAGTCATTAACACCTCACGTGCGTCAAGCCTATAGGGAAGGCACTGTTATAATCCCTACCTTGCCAAAGAGGAGACTGACGGTCAGAGAGGTCATGTAACAGTTTGTAAGCAGTGGGATCCAGATTTGAACACTGGCAAAAGCTGTCTCTAGACCCTGTGTTCCCAGTCACTGCTCTTTACTGCCTTCCTAAACAGATTCAGGGTCTGTCTCATTCCATTTAATAGCTGAATAATGGGCCACAGTTTGGATATGGCACCTTCAAACTTTCTCTACTGTTCCATTTTCATATATTTTTTTCTAATTTTTTTGCCAGTGGAATTTTGCATTAAACATCCTTTGCACACATATCTTTACAGATGGATGCTATTGTTCCATAGGCCAGGTTCCCAGAAATGGGACCACGGGTCAAAGGGGTATGTGTGTTTTGGATGAGAATAGCTATGAGGCCCACTGTTTGCCACAACTTCCTAAGGATGAGCCATGTGATTGGAACTCACTGGTTTGATTCTGTCTTGAGGACATATCTCTGACCCCTCTTCTCCAGGACAATCCCTGAGATGGTTGAGGACAGTCTTCTCTCCCTAGTTTCCTTACATGTTCCTCTCTTAACATGGTTGCATGTTCCCTATGGCTGATCCAGATACCTCTTAAAGTACGGCACCTTCTGGGGTGACCTCCTCCTCATTGAAAGACACAGAGAGAGAGAGAGACAGTATTTTTTCTGATGTCAGTGGTAGGTAGGATCCAAGGAGGTGGGGTTCCAAGTTCTTTTCAGCCCCTGCCAAGCCATACACCTGCCTCCCTGAGAAAAGGACCAACCAAATTCTACCGCCACATGATAAGAAAACAGACCTCATTCTTCAATTAGGGAAAATGCCAATGATTTTGGAGCTGGACAGACCATCAAGCATCTTCTAGCTCAGTGCTTTCTTTTACGAACGAGCCCTGGAGGGCAATGACCAGCTCAGGCTCACACGTGGGGTGTGGGAGCTGGGAGCAGGGTCACCGGGGGGTTCTTCTCTCCAGCTCTCTCTGCCTGCTGGTTCTTAGGAACCATCTTACTAGAAAGGCACTGTGTAAATATTTTGCTAAGGAGCCAAGAGAGGAAACTTACCCAGGCTGAGCGGCCCTGTGCTGGGCGCTGGCCATGGACACAATGCTCAATGAGGGCCATTATCTGGGAAGGGAGGGCTGTTTGTTCCGCTTCAGGACGGTGCCAGAGCCCGGAGCCACCAGGCTTGCCACTCTGGCTGCCACACAGAAGAGTCTCCTTGCACTCAGCAGACTCTGCGGTTATGCAATGCTGGGCCAGAAGGTTAACTCTCCCCAGACGGGAGCCAAGCCTTGGTCCTTCCTGCCTGAGCATGTCCATCAGAAAATGCTCAAAATTGAGGGCCTCCTTGTTTGCAAAAAATGCTCAGACCCTGAAACTGCTGGTTTATTCCCAAGGGTGTAGTAAGCCCATCTGGCACCTTCCTACCAAGGCACTGGGTCCCAGCCACGGTGACTGCTCTCTGCTCTTCAAGCATCGCTCACGGGCCATGTGGCCCTGCTTCCCCATCAGCGCTCCTGCCCTTCTAAGAATGTTCCTCTTGCCCCTCCCCCTCTACAGTGGTGCTGGTTGAGTGCTTCTCCCTCTCTATTTTTCTATTTTATTTTATTTCTTTTAGAGAGAGCGAGCGAGCAAACAAGTGCAAGTGGGGGAGTGGGACAGAGGGAGAGAGATAACCCCAAGCAGGCTTCGTGCTCAGCATAGAGCTCCATCCTCATGACCACCTGAGCCAAAATCAAGAGTGGGACGCTCAACCAACTGAGCCACCCAGGCGCCCTGAGCGCCTCTGTCTCTTAAGCACAAGTTCTACCCCACATTCACAAAGCCTTCCCCGACCACCCCAGCCATCAGTCCTGGAGCTGAAGGAGTGAGTTTCAAAGCAAAAGAGACCTTGGATGTTATCTATCCAACCGCTCCATTTTCCAGATGAGGAAACTGAGGCTGAAAGCCGTTGACTAGCCTGAGAACAGACTGAATAAATGTGAGTATCCGCAGGGTTCTCCTCCCCTAGACTCTCTCACACCTCACATCCCATCTGTCAGCAGATTATGCTGGCTCGGCCTTCAGACGGTTCCCAGAATCCAACCACTTCCCACCGCCTCCACAGTCGCCAGCCTGGTCTGTGACACCATCACCTCCTGATGACGACATCAGCCTCCCAGCTGGTCTCCCATCCTGCGCTGGCCTCCTGCAGCTCGGTCTCCACACACAGTCAGGGTAGACCTTTTAGGGCCCTCGGCAGATCTCCAAGGACTTCTCAATTATCTGCCCGCCTGCCACCGTCCCCTCTCCAGCCTCCTCTCCTCCGAGGCCCCACCCCTCACCCCTCCAGCCACACTGGCCCCAGGGAGGTCCCCCTCCATGTGATCATGCCTCTGCCCCGAACACTCTTCCCCAGGGAGGACACAGCTCATTCGCTTCCCCGTTAGTTCTTTGCTCAAATGCCACCCTCCGAGGCCCACCCTGACTGCTTGGTTCCTTTTCTTTCCTGACTCACCCTGCCACATACTATGTATTTTACTTAAGTACAAGATAATATCTGGGGCGCCCGGGTGGCTCAGTCGGTGAAGCGTCTGACTTCAGATCAGGTCATGATGTCAGGGTTCATGAGTTCGAGCCCCGCATCAGGCTCTGTGCTGACAGCTCAGAGCCTGGAGCCTGCTTCGGATTCTGTGTCTCCCTCTCTCCCTGCCCCTCCCCGGCTAGCACTCTGTCTCTCTCTCTCTCAAAAATAAATAAACACTAGGGGCGCCTGGGTGGCGCAGTCGGTTAAGCGTCCGACTTCAGCCAGGTCACGATCTCACGGTCCGTGAGTTCGAGCCCCGCGTCAGGCTCTGGGCTGATGGCTCGGAGCCTGGAGCCTGTTTCAGATTCTGTGTCTCCCTCTCTCTCTGCCCCTCCCCCGTTCATGCTCTGTCTCTCTCTGTCGCAAAATAAATAAAAAACGTTGAAAAAAAAAATAAAAAATAAAAAAAAAATAAATAAACACTAAGAAAGAAAAAAGATAATATCTATGTATTTATTTTGTAGGTAATATAAAATATGTGTTATGTGACAAGGTGAATATGTGCGTCTCTTTCCCCTATCACAATGTAGCTCCAAGAGGTAGAATCCGCCTTTTGTCACCTAGAACGGGATGTGGCGTTTTCTCTTTTAGGCATGGCTGATTTTAAGGATGAGCCACCTCTCAGGATGGAGGAGGGTGATGGTGGCACCGTGCCACAGTGCATGTGAGCTGGAGGTGGGGGAGGGGACGAGTTTGGTGGCACAGGCAGGATCAACGGAAGGAGAGGCTCTGAAGGCTCTAGGGAGGCCAGCCGAGAGGCTGCCCCGATGCCATATATTTAGGACCTAATGGGGGAAGAACCCAGACCTCAGCCGGGCCCAGGTAGGGCCGCTTCGGAACAGCTGATTAATCCCGAGAGAGGCTCAGAAGACCCAGGCGTGGCTGGCCCCTCCCTGCTTTCAGGGAATCTGCAAGTCCAAAATCTATCGCTTTAAAAGCTCTCCAGTGGGAGACTCGTAGACCAGGCCACGTTTGGGGACCTCAGCCAAATCCCTCTGTGAAGAGCTTTATTCCCAGGAATAAATATCGGCTGAGCGAATAAAGGGAGAGCCAGAAGGGAAAGGGAAGGAGCTAAGACAGACCCAGGAGAGGAGAAGGAGGCCCGGAGCCACAACACGATCCCACAGGCGGGTGCCAACCAGCACCCGGCACAGACCGAATGGCTTGTCCCGACAGGTGGGACAGGCGGTTCCCGTCCCCACTTGCTCTCCCACACCTGCGGCCATGCTGATCGGAAGCCCAAATCTCGAGCAAACAGAACCTCATGATTTCGCTTTTATTTTGACTGACAGTTTTATTTACCCATGGCACCATTTCTTTGAGCTTGGTCGGTTTTGTCCTAAAGAGGGGCCCGAAGGGCGTTCCCGGGTGACTGGCGGTTGACCCCTCTTTTCTGGGTCGGCCCCAGCCCGTCCCGACTCCGCTTCTCCGCACACTTCGTGGGCTCTTTCACGAAGAGCCTTTTCTTCTAGATGTGTGTGCTCATCCCTCAGGCGCTGGTCCTTAATCCCCTGCGTGTCTCTCTGCCATTTCTTGCCCTGATTAGCAGCTTCCACGGCTGCACACGTCACCGGTGCTGCCCCGGAACTCCCCAGGCAGACGTTTCCAGCGGTGAGGGCTCAGCTTGGCCAACCATCAAATGCAATGTGCTTCGCGCCAACCTAATCTCTCCCCCTCTGCATCGGGTACGGCCATTCTCCTTACACTTCCAGGCTCGCAGCGTCAGAACCACCCCAGAATCCCACCCTTCCGCCCCCACGTCACCTCTTCCGCCCACCCCACCCGTTCCCTCATTGGTTCAGCTGTGTGCCAGCCTGTGCTGGGGTCTGGGGACATTCACCATACCTGTTTTCTCCTCTCTCTGGGGAACCTCCAGGGCCACCCCGGGCCCTGGGGTTGTGAGGGGAAGGAAGCCTGTGCCAAACTAGCCAGTCCCACGTCCACAAGTAATTCAGAGTGATCTTGGGCAAGTCACTTCCCGTGTCTGAGCTTGGGTGTTTTTATCTGCTCTTGGAAAAGATGATCCATTCCTGCCTCGCCTCTCCCCAGCCTGGCAGAGACGTGCACGGGTGATGTCAATCTACAGAATGCGTGTGGCCATCACCTTCAACCGTACTGCAGCCTTCTTCCTCCTACAGACCATGGCTTTAACCCTCTCTAGCCCCCCAGCCTCCTGAGACAGGGCTGTAGAATCTGTGGGGGTTTTTGATGTTTATTTTTGAGAGAGAGACAGAGTGTCAGTGGGGGAGGGGCAGAGAGAGAGGGAGACACAGAATCTGAAGCACCGAGCTGTCAGCACAGAGCCCAGCGCGGGGCTCGAACTCACAAACCGTGAGATCATGACCGGAGCCCAAAGCAGACACTTAACTGACTGAGCCACCCAGTCGTCCCAGAATCTGTGTTTTAAAGAAACACCCAGGGGCGCCTGGGTGGTTCATTGTGTTAAGCATCCAACTCTTGATTTCAGCTCAGGTCAGGATCTCACGGTCCTGAGATTGAGCCTCTGCGTCTGTGTGGAGCCTCTCCCAGTGTGGAGCCTGCTTAAGATTCTCCCTCTCTGCCTCTGCCTCTCTCTCTCTCTCTCCCCTGCCCCCTCTCTAAAAAATAAAAATAAAGAAAAATAAAGAAACACCCCAGGCAATTCTGTTGTAGGGGGTGGTCTATGAGCCACACTTGGGGAAATTCTGGCTCGAGAGATGTTCCAACCCCCTCTGCACCGCGGAGCAGGCCCCACCCTGATTTCCAGGCCCAGGCCCCAGTCTCTCACAGGAGGCCCTCAGTGGTCACCAGGGTGGGCTGTCCGCTCACCGGCCTGAACCCAGAGCCGAGTGTTATTTCTTGCCATTTCCCCAGCACGGAGAGCCTTCCTGACCTCCCTCTCTCTGAACCTCTTTCCCACCCCGCAAGGTCCAACTCAGATGACTTCTCCTTCCTCCACAAAGGTCAGAAGCACCTTGTCCTGGGCACCCCAACAGACACATTCCCTGTCATTTCCATCCTGGGTTGCTGGCTGGCTTTTCACCATCTCACATCTTAGCTTCCTAGCCAGGCTGTAAGCTCCCTAAGGGCAGCCGTCTGTCTTACAGGTCTTTTGTGTTCAGTAACAAGGCTTACCGAGCAGCTACATACACTTAAACACACACCAGCACACCTGAAGGAGGGGGGCAGAATTCCTGTGTGAGGGGTGTCCTCTCTAAAGCAAAGACAGAGGGTGCTGGCACACATGCCCAGAGCAGACATCCAGAGAACCCACAGAACCCCAGGGCAACGGTTCCTAATGTCGTGGCGGAGAAGCACGAGGGTGGGGGCAGAGAAGGAGATTCCAGAAGGAAGGAACTTTGGGTAAAGTGTGAGGAGTCCTTTCTGCACAGCAGTTGGGGAGGAGGAGGAAGAGCGACGGAGGAACGGGAACGGGCTGGATGAGGGAAGCTGAGCCGAGGAGATGGACATATCCTGTAGGTCAAATCCGGCCCGCTGCCTGTTTTTGTCCATGGGGTTTTACTGGAACACGGCTATACCATTCCTTTACACGCTGTGCGTGGCTGCCTTCATGCAGCACAGTAGAGGTGACCAGGTGCAAGGGAGACCGTGTGGCTCGCAAAGCTTAAAATATGTACTATCTGGCCATTTAGAAAAAAAATGTTGCTGATCCCGGCCATGCATGTAGGAAGATATTGGTGGGTTTTAAGCAGGGGACGGCATGGTCAGATTTGTGTTTTATCTTTCTATCCCTCTGGGACAATGTAGGGATGGGTGGGGCGGATGAGCTGGCTGGAAGGGAAGGTGGTTGGGGGGCTAGTTAACTGTCCAGGTGGGGGGCGAATATGACACCATTGCTGTTGTTTATAAAGAGATCTATTGATTTATTAATGTTTATTTATTTTGAGAGAGAGAGAAAGTGAGGAGGTGAGGGGCAGAGAGAGAGAGAGAGAGAGAGAGAGAATCTCTTTTTTTTTAATGTTTTTATTTTTGAGAGACAGAGAGAGCACAAGCAGGGGAGGGGCAGAGAGAGAGGGAGACACAGAATACGAAGCAGGCTCCAGGCTCTGAGCTGTCAGCACGGAGCCCGACGCGGGGCTCGAACTCACAGACCGGGAGATCATGACCTGAGCTGAGATCAAGAGTCAGACGCTTGCCCGACTGAGCCACCCTGGCGCCCCTGTCACGAGATTTATTAAGAGTTGCTGTGTGCCTGCACCGGGCTACGCCCTTTACACATACTCCCTCACTTCCTGTGCACAGCAAGTGCAGGTAAGTGCTGTTCTCCTCATCTTACAAATAAGGCACAGAGAAGGGGAGCGGCTTGCCCAAGGTCACACAGCCGGTAGGCAGCAGAGCCAGAACGCAAGCCCAGTGCCAAGCTCGAGATCTTCGGGGTCAAGCGTGTGTGCTTGTTGACAGATCCCTTCGTGCCTCCCTGAGAATGCACAGAACACAAGTCTTCTATAGGAGAAAATCTTCCCTGAGTCGAGTCAGGCAGGAAGTGGGAGGCAGGAGTGTGGCTATTTTGGAAAAGCGACACGAAAAACCACGAAACTTCCTACCTGTCCCGTTTTGCTCCCATCTGTCCTCGGAAACAAGGCTGCCCCTCTCTTAGAGAAAAAGGTGTTTCTCCCCACACGGTGGCTTTGCCGCTGTGGCGGGAGAGAGTGCTAAGCTTAGCACACGTTCGCTATTTTTAAAGGACTGTATAAACAAACAGGGCTATGTAAATAAGAAAAAAATGAGGTCATCCTTTTAAAAATCTAAAAATGTTCTTTTTCTACGGGGTGAGCAGCAAAACCTCAGAAAGAGCTGGTGCTTTTTTATCCCTGAGCGCCGGCCCCTCCCTCCCTTGCACCCCCCAGGGAAGGCAGGCAGCCTGTGAGTCGGGACTCCTGGGTTATATTCCTGACTCTGTGGGCTCTGCCTCAAATGCCCAAAGCCGCTGCCCAACCCCAGCCACCAACTCCCTGGGGCATCGGTCCCCATCCCAGGCATTCACAAGACCCTCCTCCTGCACAAACCTGCTTCGAGTGCTGAGCCAGCTGCCCCCTGCCATCCTGCTTCCTCTACCCTGGCCCGAACCCGGGTCTGCTGAGTGGCTGCAAAGTCCTCTGCATGCTACTTAGAAGCCATTTGTGCACTCCCTCCATATCCAACCCCCCCCCCCCCCGCCAACACTACAGGCTTCCCTGCACATATTCCAATCTCCCCACATTCTTCCAGACCTCCTCTCCCAAGCTGATGGCTGGAAGTCACGAGAGCAGCCAGGGGAGCTGTGTTTAGGTCATCAACTATCATCAGGAGACACCCCAAGTTTCGGCAGGAGCCCGGGAGGCTTCCCTGTTTCCCAAGAACTTCTTCCACTGACCCATCCCCCCCCCCCCGCCCACCCCCAGCCCTCAGCATCCTCAGCTCCGTGAAGCACAGAGATTAAAACCACCAATATTTGATGGGGGGGGGGGGCTTTCAAACTGTGTTCCACGGAGGTATTTTAGAAGTTCTTCAAAGGTCACTCGAGAAGTTTATTCCAAAAATATAGTTCGACTCCTTTTAAATAAAACCGTGGTGGAAAATGGACCTGTGCATTCAAACATGTGCCTTAGCACATCATAGTAACCCACCAGGTACACACAACAGGTGTGGCCAGCTTAACTTGGTTTGGGCAGAACTCAGACTAAAGCCTGGGCAGGTCTTGAACTTCAGTATAAAATAGGTCTTCAAGTAGAAAGCTCGGAGCTCTTTACTGGACATGTTGCTTCTTCGGTTCAGGACTATACATCCTTACATAAAACCGCACAAACACGTACACTCTGAAACTTTGCATGATATGAGAATATAGTATGTGGATTATCACGAAGACGTCATCAAGATTGTCTGCTTCCTGTCTGAGTGTTGTAATAGGAAGGAATGCAAGCCGTTGCCTGATACTCTCAGTGATGCAAACCAGAACCATTCTCCTCCTTTCCTAATGTCCATCTAACATTGAACTGAAGATCATTCGGGGCTGAAGGTAAGCGGTTAGAAGTCTGTTACCATTCACATCATCTTCTAGATAATGATTTGGGATTTTCTTAATACTGTGCGACCAAGCCAAACAAAATAAACACAAAAAAGGCAATATTAGATGTTATAGTTGGTACGTGATAAAATGATTATCTAGAGCAGAGGCCGGCAAAATTCTATAAAGGACCAAAGAGTAAATATTTTTGACTTTGTGGGAGAGACAGTCGGTCACAATTACCCAACTCTGCCACCAGAGCAGGAAGGCAGCCATAGATAATGTGTAAGTGAATGGCACGACTATGTTCCAACAATATTTTATTTACACAAATCAGGGAAGAGCCTGGATTAGACCCGTGGGCAGTAGTTTGTTGACCCTTAATCTAGACTCTGAGATCTCAATGTTTTTATTGATGGACGTTCATAATAAATACATGTCAAAAATTGGGCACCTGGGTGGCTCAGTTGGTTGAGCGTCCGACTTAGGCTCAGGTTGTGATCTCGCGGTTTGTGAGTTCAAACCCCACACTGGGCTCACTGCTGTTGGCACAGAGCCCGCTTCAGATCCTCTGTCCCCCTTTCTCTCTGCCCCTTCCCCTCTTGCGCTCTCTCAAAAATAAATAAAAACATTAAAAAAATAAAAGATAAATGCATATCAATAAACTACCAATTTAATCTGTTTTATATTATTGACATTCCATGTAGGATTCGACTTTTAAAAATGGCTTCTAAGACCGTAGAAGTTTGCATACTACTGGCTGAGGGCTTTGCTGCTGAGAAAATGCTCTAGTGTCTGTTTTCAAATTAGGTTCATCTTGATTTATTCAGAAATCACATTTACTCTGGAGAGAGCCTCAGTCCAGGTTCCCAGTAGAGGGGGGCCATGACTCCACATCCCCCTGCCCTCCAGTAACCTCAAACATAGCCGTTCCCAAGCTCACATAGTGTGAATGGGCCTCCCCAGCATAGGGGAGTGTGCAATGTCAATGAAGGCTGGCCCCCAGCTGGCTCCTACCTGATATCCCCACCCGCCCGGGCCTGAGCCCTCTCCCTCGTTCAGAGGCCATATGTTCCAGCACCCTCCGTGGTGGCTAGGGAGGCTGTGCCAGCAGTGGGCCAGGAGCACCTGGACACTCCAGAAGCCCTGAGTCGGCACCCCATTAATCACAGAGGCTTTTATTCCCCAGGGAGAGCACAGGAGGGGCTTGCGGACCAGACTTCTTGCTGGAACTGACAGCCCATTTCCCTCTAGACCAGTCCCATCCCTTACGGATTCTTCCCTGCAGCTGTCAGAGCCCACATGGACAAAAAGGGCATTTAGCAGTAAAGTGGGGGAAGGCAATGCGAGGTCTGGGGAGGATCCCCACCTGTACTCTCCTTGACGGTCCTCCCATATCTCTTCCTGCATATCCCTCTGAGGTTTCTGTTTCCAGCCAGGTTCAAGTATTTCCTGCGCACCTACTCTAATAAACCCAGATCCTTCCCCGAGACTGCTGGCGGAGAAGACCCACAAAGGCTGTGACACACACAGATGTCACAACTGCTAAACTGCGGCACCACGAGACGTCCCATGATGCCATGGAAGGGGACCGACTCATTACGGCACTGTTGATTCTTATGAAAATGTCGATATTCCTGGGGAAGGGTCATCCTTGAAGCTGTTATTGCCTTTCTTCAGGATGCGTCTTGGTGGAGAAGAGACGCTGGGTCTTTTGTGGCCAGAGGCTCTGCTCCTTACTTGCTGTGTGATAGTCTTTAAATCACTGAACCTCTCTGGGCTCAGTTTCCTTATCTCTATAAGAGGGGCGATAGAACCAAGCCTCACTCGGGTCTGTGCGGTACTCGGATTTGCTGATAAAGTCCCAGGCCCCATACGCAGCGTTGGTGGCTTTACTTCACTCTGACTCTTGCGCTGGGAACCAGATGGCCAGAGCATGGCAGACATGTCACAGCACAGCAACCAGGAGGGCAGAGAGGTGGCCAACCTGCCTGCACGAGTCCGAAGGGCTGCTGCTCACATTTGGGGATCCCTTACTACGTGTCCAGCAACGTTCCAGGGGCCTTCCCTGCATCTGCACAGCAACCTGTGAGGTGGGCGCCATTACTATCCCATTTTACAAGCGGGACCAAGCAACTTGCCTCCTAAATCATAAATGCCTCACAAAACCGGTAAGTGCCTGAGCTGGGATTTGAACCCAGGAAGGTCCAGAGCCTCCACTATTAAGCACCACATCTAACTAGTTCGTGGCACATCTCTCAGAGTGAGGCACAGGGTGAGGCACAGAGTGAGAAAGTCCTTCTTCCTCAGAGTCCAGGGGTGACTCCCCCACCTCCACTGGAAAACCCCGGTCACGGCCAGGGTCAAGGGGGCCCGCGTGGTGCAGCCGAGCTGTGGGCAGAGGCCTGGGCCCAGCTACCCCAAGGCTCCCCATAGAGGAAGGACAACTACGTACAGTGGTCCCTCTTCGAGGCCCTAGCCTCCTCTCTGTAAGTGCAAAACCACTAGGAGGATGGGGATGAGGCATTGCTCACCGCATGCCAGGCTGGGAAGGCCCTCAGGACTCACAGCCAAGCCCAGAGACCCAAACACAGGGAAAGCATCACCAGAGTCCCCAGAAAGAGGCCCCGGAGCACCCACACATCGGCTGCGTCTGAGTCAAGATACAGATTCCTGTTTCCCCTGTCCCAAGAGTCTGCTTCAGAGAACATGGGTGGGCCAGGAAATCTGCTTTGGTGGGGGTAAAGTTTATTATTTATTTTGAGAGAGAGCCAGAGACAGCGTGAGTGGGGGAGGGGCAAAGAGAGAGGGAGACAGAGAATGGCAAGCAGGCTCTGCCCTGCCAGCGCAGAGCCCAACGCAGGGTTCAAACCCACGAACCGTGAGATCGTGACCGGAGCCGAAACCGAGAGTCGGCCGCTTAACCGACTGAGCCACCCAGGCACCCCCTTTGTTTTCACCAGGCAACCCCTGCAACCTACTTCGATGATTCTGACACACCCCGAAGCCAGGCAAAACATCCAAAGACATATTCCCAGCCCAAAGAGCTCTAACACCACACACCTAGCCTGAACCACAACCTGAACTTCTACCTGGAGCCACAGAGCATACCGGAAGAGCTAAATATTTATATACACAAATACATAGATGGACGCCAAGGCCCCTCCTCAGGCTAACTCAACCAGCATCTCTGGAGACGAGGTCTCGCTACTAGAAATTTTTAAAAACTTTCTAGATGATTCTAACGTGTAGCCAGGGCTGAGAACCCTACATCCTTTCACTTCTTTACTGCAGGGAGGGTCCTGAAGAGACGCCGCTCAGTCTTCAACACCCCCTGTGCTCCTCTGAGTAGTTAGGGGGTGGCCAGGGGCTCTTCAGGCAAGAGCCATCATGGGGGTGGGCGGAGAGGGGGACAGAAAAGACGGTGGAACTCTGGTGTGTGGGCCGTCATGTGAGGAGGCTGCGGTCTCTCGAGAGGAGTTGTTGCCACGGACAGAATGGAAACTGAGGAACTGGGAAGACAACTGAATTTGGGGGGAGGCAACGTGGAGGCAGGGAAAGAGTGCTGACCCTCAAGGTCTCTGCTCTTGGCCAAGGAAGTCCTGATGACTTCCAGTTTCCACAGAGGCTCAAGGAAGGCAATAGTAACAATAACAACAACAATACATTCGGAAGAGGAAGAACAGTAGTGAGCTCATGCAAAAGACCAAAATGGCGCCCCCATCGAGCATACTCACTGATGGCCTGTTTCTTACCTGTGCTGAAGGCACCACTTTCGATGACCAAAACTAAAACACTGTTCTCTTTGGAAACCAGCGTTCATGTCCACTTCTGCTACGTGGCCTTCCTCTCATGCTCTGCTCTTCCCTCTGGAAGGGAGAGCTTGCCTGGCCAGTATCTCTTGAGGCTCCACCACGAACTAGTTAGAGGCTGCCAGGTTTGTGCCTTGAATCCTGCAGGAGACGGTCAAAAAAAGTATGATCAAAGAGGTTGCTAGGTCAACTTCTTCAGACACAGAACAACCTCTGCCTGGTCCCAGGAGGCCCAGGCCCCCAGCTCCTCCCAAGCTGCTCATCTTGGGCTCGATCCCCATGTCCCTTGGGAAGACAATGTGGTCCTGGTACCATGTTGTATCTTGCACACGGCACCTAACTTCTCTGAGTCCCCTGTTTCTTCACCAATAAGTAGGCAGAATTCTAATTCTAAGATGGCCCTCAAGGTTTCCCGTCCCCTGATGTACACATGCTGCATAATTCCCAGGACTGTGAATAGGATGGACTTTGCTCTCGTGCTTAGGTTACGTTACAGGACACAGCTGACCCCAAAACAGATTATTCCATGGGCTTACCCTACCCAAGAAAGTCCTTTAAAAGCAGAGTTTTTTTTCTGGCTGGTCACAGAAGAGGAAGTCATGGGAATTACAATCAGGGGGATTTGACTTGCAAGGTTGCTTCCTTGAAGATGGAGGGGGCATGTGGAAAGGCCACCTGAAGGGGTGCAGAGAAGCCCCCCCCTACTGACAGCCAGCAAGAAAAAGGACCCGAGTCCTACAGCCAATGGATTGTATCTGGATTCTGACATCAAGGGAACAAGGCTGGAAAAGCAGAATTTTCCCCAGGGCCTCAGGACAAGCGCTCAGCCCACAGGTACCTTGATTTCATCCCTGAGCAGAGGAGTCAGCCTCTCTGTACCAGAATTCTGACCTCTAGAACCATGAGCTAACAAATAAGGGCCACTAAGTTTGAGATGATTTGCTACACGGCGAGAGAAAACGAATACAGCCTGCACAAGTGATGCATATTCGGGCCTGCGTGGAAATTAAATCCAATAGTTGGACAGAAGAACCAGATTCCCCAAATCGCTAAACCAAATGGAGCACTCGAGGCCAAAGGGAAGGGGCTCAGGGGTCAGCGGATGAAGGAGGGAGCACCAGTTTTCAATCATCAACTTACACGCAAATGAGAAAAGACAGGGGAGGGCGTTTCGTGCTCCAGAAAGCCTGAGTTGTTTTAGTTGAGTGTTGTGTGTGTGTGTGTGTGTGTGTGTCGCATCCACGCTGCTCCCCTGGGCCTAGGCTTTGGCTTGTCTGCTGGAGTCAGTGTGCTGGGATGGCTGAGGATGTGGTTCCCAGAGCTAGGGTACCTGGGTCCCCGTCCGGCCCTGTACTCGTGACCTCTGTGTCGCCTCCCTATGCCTGAATGCGGGGCTGAAATAGCAACTACCTCCCAGGGTTTTAGTGATTTGGTAGACCAGTGCCTGGCACTGCTCTGGGCGTTATCCCACAGTATGCCCAGCGATCTAGGTCTGGAGTCACCTGCTCATGGGCCTGGGGCACTGTCATGACTTCCTTCTCTTGGGCACCGTGGTTTTACTGGCACAGCCTTGGAAGAGTTAATGTTCCGGCAACTACGTCCCGCTGCTGACTCCTACGAAATGTGCAGGTAACTGAAGCCACTCTGCTCTCCCCTCCCTGCCACACCAGCTGCTCTGGAATCCAGCCAGCGCTGCCCCGCACCCCAGGGCAGCATTGCGCCACCCCACAATGGCCTCCGTCTATCATTTCCTGATCCTGCTGCCCGAACCATCCGAACTTCTCACCACTCCTCGGTTTTCGTCAACCCCACATCCTCTGATAGATCTCAGTTATTAATACAAACAGCTGTGCTCTGTCCCTCCCAGTGTCAAAACCCTGATTTCTTAGGACGGGCTATCCTATGAACACTGTCTACAATTCCCCACCTCTGAGCGTAGAGACTCCGGAGTCTCGCAGGCCTTGTGGACTGCACACAGCTCGGCCGGGTCAGTCTGACCCACTCCCCACCCCTAGAGACTGGCACAGGGTCTCACACACAGTCGGAGTAGAACAAGTCTCTTTAGAACCTAGCTGGGTTGCTCATTCATTGAACCGAGAACATTCAGCACCTATTTTGGGTCAGGCCCAGTGGGAAGGGTAAAGATTCAGTCCCTGCCTTCAAGGGGATCACTGTTGTGGGAGGAGGGGCCAGGAACAAAGGAATGCATAGACTCACTGGTTCTGAGTGACTACACCTAGAAGTCAGGAAGAAAAGAGTAGTCAATTCTGATGATGTCTGAATGGATGAGAGAGAAAGAGAGAGTAAGAAGTGTATGTAGACAGGAGACCCCAAACTGCGCGAATGTCCGAAGAATTTCATGCTATCTGTGTGGCTGGAGGTGAGAGGTAGTGACAGCTCAGGAGGCGAGAGCTGGGCAGGGGGAGAACTTGGTATACGTAACAGGCTGGGCTTGATCTAGCAGCCGAGGGAGGTCACGGAATCATCTTAATCAGCGAGGTAATGCAGTCGGGACCAGAGGTGTGGCCGGGGCAGAGGACGGGCTCAGGTGGAGGGAGCGAGCCACTGCTCTGCCATCCACCAGCGGGGCCAGCACTGCCTCCTGGCCTCCAGCAGCAGGTGAGTGGCCCGGGCGGACCCGCCTGCATCCGGTCACCAGGAAAATGTTACACACACCTGACGTTCTACATGGTACGTGGAGCCCATGGGTTTACCTCTTCTCCCCCAAACTCCGGGGACACAGAACAACGTTCAACGAAATAAGAAAGGTTCAAGTAAGAACAGTCTCAGAGAAGCACCAGCCGGCCAGCAAGTCTGAGCAAAAGCAGACAAGGAGGAACGACAGAAAATCGAATCAAAGCTAAGCCGGCTTCACCCACCAGGGGCAGGGAAAGGCCCACGTGCTAACTGCCAGGGAGGGAATTGTGCTTGGAGGCCGCTGGAGCCAGGGCAGGGCTGGCTGGCCAGAATTACTGAAATCCAAGGGTAATGAGTGAATCCTTCAGGTTTCCAAAGAGACAAGAGTGGGAAGGAGAGGAGACCCGAAGCCACCTACCCCACACCTTACTGTCTTCCTTAGCATGACTCTTTTCCAGGAGACTCTAGCCCTGACACATGCTTTGACTGCTCTTTGCAGAAAGTTCCTGAAGGATCCATCAGCTCTTCAACAGTTTGTGCCCTAAGATTCTTGGAGTCCCTTGCCTTGCCTCAAAATTCACCCCCCCTTACCCTCACCCCCAGCCTATGGTGTGGTATTCCTTGCACCATCCTGATGAAGCTCTCACATTGACGTACCCATTTAAAAAATTTTTTTAATGTTTATTTTATTTTTGAGAGAGAGAGAGAGAGCAGGGGAATGGCAGAGAGAGAGAGGGAGACAGAATCTGAAGCAGGCTCCAGGCTCTGAGCTGTAAGCACAGAGCCCGACGTAGGGCTCGAACTCACAAACCAAGAGATCATGAGCTGAGCCGAAGTCAGACGCTAAACCAACTGAGCCACCCAGGCACCCCTTGACATATCCATTTTAAAGGAGACTTTCAACCTTCAGCAAATCCCGATCTTGCTGCTTCCTCTGGATATGATAAAGCTCCAAGGAGGTGATGCCACCCTTTACCCAGGTCAGCAGTGGGCTCAGCTTTGTCTCTGACTCTCCAAAAATTTTGAGAACCAAATTGCCATTGGACTTGACATTACTAACTGCCAGAAGGCAACAAATACTACAGAGGTCTGAGGAAAAAGGGTTAAAAGATCTGTTACTCCACTGGCTCTCAAAGCCAAAGACAGAAGTACTAAAAATAGTATGCCACTTATCTTTTCTTAAAACAATTACTCAAGGAATTACTACCACAAAATTAAAACTGTATCAGAATAAGTAACTCGAGAAAGGGCAAGACAGGATACACAGGAAACAGTGATGAACAATAAAAGAAAAATGCACAGTCAAATCTAAGCAAATGCTGATAATAACGGTCTCATTTGGCTGGGAATTAGCTCCTTGACACTAGAGGAGCATGGGTTTTAATTTTTTAATTTAAGGGTAACCATTTCCAGAAAAAAAAAAAAGATACAGACCTCTTAACTACTGTGTGTGGGGTCGGCGGGGAGAAACAAAAAATTAGATTAATTAATTCAATTAATTAAGCGTTAGGTAAAGGAAAAGGTATCATAACCAAAAGACATAAAACAAGCCCAAATGTATCAATAAATAGAACAATGTGAATAAATTAAATGACTGTATTTTGAGATAAGAGATTAGGTTGAATGGAAAAAAAAAAAAATCCAGCCATCTGCTGTTTGGAAGTGATACATTTAAAACAAAAGGACAAAGGTTGAACTAAAAAAAAAGGCAAAAAAACATAATAAGCAAAATGGTAACAAAAAATCCAGGAAAGTTAACGTTAATATCAGACAAAATGTAAAAAATGTTAAATAGAATAAAATGGGGCACTTTAGATTGCTAATGGGTCTATTTCTCCAAGAAGGCACATGAATCATGAACCTTACCTTCACCCTGAACAGTGGAACCATAAAATATATGAAATCATACAGTTTTAGAACCACAAGAAGACCAACACAGAATAGTGTCTTGAACACATTACTCTAAGTCTGATGGTACAAGTAATCTCTAAAGAAAAGTAGGGAGGTTCTGAAGATACAGCTGGTAAACTTAACTTCATCCATATACAAGAAGGAGAGAAAACATCTTTTTCTCCAATGTCTTCGTACCTGACTACAAGAAAATCTCAAATTTCCAACATGTATACCACAGTCTGCGGTCCCAATGCAACGGAGTTAGAAATTAACAAGCAGCTAAATAAATTAAATAAATAAATAAGTAAGTAAGGAAACCATGCGCATAATTAAAAAATGCTTTTCTAAATAACTTGAGTCAAAGAGGCACAAAAATACCTTTCTAGAATATTTATGAATGCATGACATTGAGCATCCTACTTTTTAAAAATCTGGGGAAGGGACCCCCGGGTGGCTCGGTAGGTTAAGCATCTGACTCTTGGTTTTGGCTCAGGTCATGATCTCATGGTTCATGGGTTTGAGCCCCACGTCGGGCTCTGTGCTGTCAATGCAGAGCCTACTTGGGATTCTCTCTCTCTCTGTTCCTCCCCTGCTCGCTCTCTAAATCTCTCTCTCTCTCTCAAAAATAAATAAATAGGGGCGCCTGGGTGGCTCAGTCGGTGAAGCGTCCGACTTCGGCTCAGGTCATGATCTCACGGTCCGTGAGTTCGAGCCCGCATCGGGCTCTGTGCTGACAGCTCAGAGCCTGGAGCCTGCTTCTGATTCTGTGTCTCCCTCTCTCTCTGGCCCTCCCCCATTCATGCTCTGTCTCTCTCTGTCTCAAAAATAAATAAACATTAAAAAATAAATAAATAAATAAATAAATAAATAAATAAACAAACAAACAAACTTAAAACATAATAAAATAAAATACAAATCTGGGGAGGGTAACCAAAACTGCATTGGGAGGGAAATTCAGACCTTAAATGCTTTCGTGATAAAATAAGAAAGACTGAAACCAAATGAATTAAGCATCTAACCCAAGAAGCTGATAAAGGGTAGAATAAACAAAATGATCTATGCGGAAGAAACGAATAAGTTGAAAACAAAAATGAGTGAACGAGAAAAGCATAGCAGCCACCATGAAAGAAATACACAGCTGCAGACTGGCTCTCTGAGACCAACCCCAGGGACAAAGCCCTGGCTGATTTGAGTAACAGGAAAGGGCACAATCACAAATAACCATTAAGAAGGGCAGTATAAACAGGTATATGAACATTTTTTTAAATTGAGAGAAATTCATACATAACTTGATGTCAATGAATTTGAAAACTGATGATTTTCTAGAAAATTATAAACTGTAAAACCGAAGAAGAGGGAGAACCTGATGACCAGTAACCGTATAAGAGGCTGTCGAAGGTGTAATTACAGTGGAGGAAGAATGGATTATTTGAATAAGAAAGCTGTGACAACTGGCTGGCTGTCTATCCCTTCAACAAGTACTTACTAAGCACCTACTATGTGTCAGGCACTGTTCTGGGCACCGGAGAGTCAGCAGTGAACAAAACAGAAAAGATGCCTGCTTTTCAGGATCTGAGGATCTAGCCAGGGAAGATGCGTGTAAACCTACAAGCATGAAATAATTGGGATACGGTGAGGGAAGGCAGAGGATTCTATTTTAAATAGAGTATGTGCACCAGACTTAACACAAATTTATTGGGATTAAAGAGATAAACAATACATATCAGCAAGTCCACGAAAATACCAGAACTATTAGAATATTTGTGTACCTTAGTGTTGGAAAATAACTTTCAAAGGCTGAACTGGACCTCCATGCTCTTAAAGGAAAAGATGAATAAATGTGCTTACATAAAAAACACTAAGCCCTACATACAACAAAAGGCCCCAGCAACAGTTACAAAGCAAATGACAGGCTACGTAAAAATATTTGCAACATATAAAAATAGGGCCAAGGTGCCTGGGTGGCTCAGTTAGTTACGTGTCTGACTCTTCAAAAAAATTTTTTTTAACATTTTATTTTATTTTTTAATTTTTTAAATGTTTATTTATTTTTGAGACAGAGACAGAGTGCAAGCAGGAGAGGGGCAGAGAGAGAGGGAGACACAGAATCCGAAGCAGGTTCCAGGCTCTGAGCTGTCAGCAGAGCCCGACGTGGGGCTCGAGCTCACGAACCCAAGATCATGACCTGAGCTGAAGTTGGACGCTCAACAAACTAAGCCCCACAGGCAAATGTCTGACTCTTGATTTAGGCTCAGGTCACGATCTCATGGTTCATGAGATCAAGTCCCATGTTGGGCTCTGTGCTGATGGCGTGGAGCCTGCTTGGGATCCTATGATTTCTTCTCTCTCTGCCCCTCCCCTGCTTGAACTCTCTCCCTCTCTCTCAAAAATAACTAACCAAACATTTTAAAAATAGGGTCATTATCCATGATATATAATAAGTACCCACAAAACATTAGGAAAAGCTAACAAAATGGAGAGAGGAAATAAATAATTTTCAAGGAATGAAAATGTCTAATAAAGATAGGAAAAGATGCTTGGCCTCACTAATTATTAAAAAAGATATAAGTTAAAGTCAATATCAACTCTCCCCCATTTGGTTGGCAAAGAGGAAAATGATGGCCACCATCAGAGTTGGAGATAAGAGGTGGCCAAAATTTACATGGAGCCAGCAGCTTCCCAAGTGCACACACAAATATACATCATCTTCCAGGAACGTACACACAGATGTCACACACACGTGATCAGTGCAGCAACATTTTTACCAGTGAACATGGAAACAACCTTACTATCCATCACTAGGGAACTGGTTTAATAAGTGAATGCTGATAAATCCACCCAATGGAATAGTCATGGGACTATTTCTTAATGGAAAATAATTCCACACTCCTACCAATAACAGAGATTCTCAGTGGTTTTTTTCTAGGTGTTGAACATGGAGTTCAGCCCTTCTCCAGGGCGATCTCCCTCCCCTGCCACAGCAGGATGCAAGGCAGGACTGGGACCCCAATTTCCACATGAGGCTTGGCAAGGTTAGGAGACCTGGTAAGTGGTGAACTTTGGTCCATCTGACTCTGGAACCCCCACTCTTAGCCACTACGCTCACTTCCTGTCAGTGGAATGGTGTGGGAAACGGGGCAAAGTAGCATCACACACACACATATCAGTATGGCTGTGACTGCTGTGGGCCTGGAGAATAATCCCCAAGCTCTCAGCTCATCTGAGGGCTGGGACTGCAAAGGGACAGGGTTTGGAGTGTCACTGTCTTCTTTATACATTTCTAAATTGTTCTTTTTTCTTTTCTTTCTCTCTCTTTTTTTTTTTTTTTACAATAAGCATGTTATGACTTTTATAAAGACAGTAATTCAAAAATGATATCAAAATGTCTTCTTTTCAGAAAATAGCTGAACAAGGAAGGCCTAT
This sequence comes from Panthera leo, assembly GCF_018350215.1. Lineage (NCBI taxonomy): Eukaryota > Metazoa > Chordata > Mammalia > Carnivora > Felidae > Panthera > Panthera leo. The sequence continues at coordinate 32,215,558 of NC_056686.1, forward strand.
CAGGGAAAGAGGGGCCCATGTGCCAGGTGGCGCCCACCCATGGCAGGAAGGACTCTTCTGCAGCTTTTCTGCAGGCCCCACCCAAAACCTCAGGGGGAGGGAGGGGCCGTCCTCTCCACTCCCCACCCTCCCCATGGAACCAAAGCATCGCGGCACATCCGGCCTGGGCACTGGGGTTGGCATCACCGCAGGGGAAGTTCAGCTGTGATGGAATGAAAGAAAAGCCCCAGATGTCTGCAGGGGCCAGCCTCACTGCCACAGCGTGAGGCAGCCAGGACGCCACGACTCCAGCACTGGACCTCACTCCCCAATCCCAGAGAAGGCCCTGGCTGCCCTCCTGACACACAGCCTGTCCCACCACTGTGAACAGGACACCTGCAAATAAGGCTGGCACACGGCTGAGCTGAGTCTGATCTGCTTGGGGTGGGGATTCGTGGGACAAATCTATCCATCTGTATTTTTATTTCCGCTCTCATGGTCTGTGGGTCACTGAGGAGAGAGGAACACCCAAGACACTGGGACACACATGGCAGAATCACAAGGAATAGCCTTGGTGGGTCGTGCTGGGCTACTTAGCAAATGGGAGGGGAAACAGGGAGAATTACTGGCAAGCCTCATTTACCCAGCACCACACAATCCTCATGGGTGGTGCAGAGTGTTGGTCCGGGCATCAGAAGGGCTTGGGTTTGGACCCTGGTTTCACCCAGGAATAGCTGTGTGACCTCAGATGAATTACTTAACTTCTCTGAGCCTCACTTTCCTCACGAGTAAAAAGTGAAAAACATCACCCTTCCCTGGGTTTGTGGTATAGATCACATGAGACAACATGTGTGAGAGATGTGGCACAAACTCAGCAGACAAGAGGCACTCAATAAATGCCCTAGCCCTTCTCCAGCTTCTGCAAGCTGCCCTTCTTCTGTCAGTCTTCCCTCCTAGAGATCCTGTTTCACGATTGGCTCTGCAAATTTTTCTGCCTTCTTCCCTGCAGCCGGGCTGGGGCTCTCACTTTTCTGGGGTGCTCACCTTTGCTTCAAATGCCTGCACTTGAGTCTGAGAACACTGTCCATATGCACTGGGCAGCCCAGAGGCTGCTTCTGGATCTCTCCCGGGTCCTGGCTGCATTGTCCAGATGAGAGGCTGCTCCCTCCCATGTAGTAGAGTGAGGTGTCCCAGACAAGGAAAGCGAGCAGAGAGAAAGGCAGAGGGGCTCAGGGCCTCTGATACGGATGGACAAGACCTGCTTTGAGAGTACCTGGTGACTCTCAGTAAAAGCAGGGTTTTTAAAAACAGAGGATGCTGATACATTTCCAGTTGTTTCGAGGATAGAAAAAGAGGAACTTCAAGGGCAGGGTAAGGGATTCTGTGTCGTGAGAGGCAGGAACACCCGGGCCACTAACCTCCATATTGGGACTAGGCAGAAGGAATATTCACGGTTTTCAGGCACTGCAGGGATGGGGAGGGAGGCACTGAATGGCACATGGAGGGCACCCAGCCCAGGAGTCCAGGAGAATAAACAGTGGCAGGGAGAGGAGCTGCGGTCGAAACCCCAGGGACTGCACCGGCTCAGACAAGGTGTAGAGGAGCTGTTTCCTGCCATACTGGGCCACGCCTTGTGGGGGCCCTCTCGCACCGGAAGTCTCCCCTCGCTGGTATGGTAGAAAGCCCACCGGACTGGCTCACACTTGGGGTCCTGCTGCCTCCAGCTGAGTGACCTTCCACAAGGCCCTCCTCGTCACTGGGCTAGACCACAGGGTGCAAAGGGGAAGAGACCTGGGCCCCTGCCTCAGATGTCACAGATCTAGTAGGGAAGATGGGCCAGAAAATCAGCGATTATGGCCCTTTCTCCCAAGGCACCCCACACTTGGGCTGCTTTCTCCCCAAAAGGCTCATCACATCTTCCCCAGTTTGGAGAGACAGAAGGGACGGGTAGGGAGGGAAAACCAATGTTTGTTGACTGCCTACCATGTGTCAAAGCTGTCCCTACATTATGTCACTGTCACACTGATGCTACAGGCAGGCTCCTTCACCGTCACATGACAATCGAGGGAGCAGACGTTCAGAAAACAAGGAGATGGGGTGGCCTCGCACAGCAGGACAGCCCCAGGCTTTGGCCACAGATAAAACTGGGTACCTCCAGCCTCTGCCACTGTGTGGCCTCAGGTGCCATTTAACACTTCAGGTCTTAGTTTCCCCATCTCTAAAATGGTCGGGAGAAGAATTAAATAACATAGAGGCGACTTTCCAAACAATGACCTTCCCGCTCTTTCTCTTTTGGTTATTCCTGATCGTTCAGCTTTACTTACACTTACAAGGATTTTGCCCTCTAAAAGAAGGAGATTCCAGATCCCATAACAGGAGGACACAGAGAGAGAAGAGCAGGTCTAGACTCTGGGAGACCCCAGGGAATGCAGAGCGTCAACCAACGGGCCCACCTTCGGGAAGCAGTTAGTAAGCGAGACCCGCTGGGAAGAAGCAGGCAGGGTGTGGGTGTTTGGAGGGACAATTGCTTTGTGTCCCCACAACGACTGCCTCTTGAGTTGAGAGGGGAAGCCTGGTGACCCGGGGCCCTCAAGGGACCCAGCTGAGCTTCTGGTCCCAACCTGCCCCCACTCCTGCCCAGGGCCGCCCCTCCCCCACCCCCGCCAGTTCAAGGGCTCAGTCAGGCAGCGGAGGCTATGCCAAAGGAAATTGTTTGCTACAGAGCCCTCTGGGTATGCTCTGCCCTTCTTCCTTTTTTTGGACTCTGTGGCTGTTTGAGTGGGTACCTTTTTCCATAGAAAGTTTCCATTGCATCAATTATTTGCATTGCCACCTCCTATATGTAGGCCGTTCGAGTCGGTGAACCGACTCTTTGGGCCCTTTGGGCCCTTCACAGTCTATAGGGGGGTCAGGAGGGTCTGGGTCAGCCCTCAGAGCCGCTATTCGGGGTTGCCGGGCGGGTGGGAGGAATGGGCCCGACCCTGGCAGGACTACCTTTCATCTGCTCAGTCCCCTTAGGAAAGACCTTTTTAGGGTGGGATTTAAGAGCACAAGCTCCTGGGTTTGAATCCTTCCTCCTCGGCTTGCTAGCTGTGTGACCAGGGTCAGGTTGTTCATTTCACATCTCTGCGACTCAGTGAACTGGTTTGTAAAATGGTAACAAATGTAGCGTCTACCTGGTCGGATGTAGGGAAGACTCCATTGGTTAATCCAAATTAACCATTTGGAATTAAATTAAATTAAAATGTTTAGAACAGCGCCCGGCCTAAAGCCTCAGTAAGTGTCAATAACCGTGGATGAAGTTCTTTTCTGTCACCCTTGCTAAGACCCAGTGCCTGTCCCCTCATCTAGACCAACACGTGACAGAGTCCAAACTGTCCTCCTGACCTCACTCTCTCCACAAGGCCAGATAAACTGCCCTGATACCCAGCTCTCACCTGGCCCGTTCCTGTCCCAACTCCTTCAGCGGTTCCTCCTGGAGAGTACAGTCCCCACCTGGGATCACCCTCACAAATATGCCAGGATGCCCCTGACGTCACCGTTCCCGTACAAACCCCTGCCCTTGCCAAAACTGCCTGCTCAGAGCGTTCACGTCCCCTCCCGTGCAGGGCTCTGTCTGGAATGCTTGTCTCCGTGCCACTGTGGCCGAATCCAACCACATCCACCATTGTGAGCCCAGCTCATATGCCCTCTCCTCCACGAAGCCCTCCATGACCAACCCTCCCTGGCCAGAAATGATCTCTTATAGATAGCATTTGGTCTCTTTATTGTGGCATTTACCTCCTCTCCCGTGTGTGTGTAATACAATATATACAAATTCTTGTCGGCATCACAGACAAACCACACGAACTTTGAGGACAGGACTGGGATGTGTCTGATTCATCTCTGTATCACTCACAAAGCCTTGAACATAACTGGCGACAATAAATGAGTGAATAAACACTGAGTTCTCTCAATTTACTACCCCCGGGTAACGGGAAAATATCTGTAGGTGTGTTGGTGAAGATGAATCAACATCCCGACAGCATCCACATGCTTTTCTTGGTTCCTCTTGGGGGAACCAGCAGATGGGGGTATCATCCAGGGACTGGGACCAACTGGCCTCTGTTGCTGAGTCCCAGGTGAGCAGCCCAAGGCCCAGGGTCAGATTCTGAATCTCAGCGCGGGCGTCTTGAAAGTCACCCAACGCATCCCGAGAAGTCCAGGAGCCATCAGTGACCTCTCCCCCATCCCCCATATCCCATATGTCACCAGATTCTCAGTGAATTGGCCCCTGAATGGTCTCAAACCCATTAGCTCCTCTCCACCCTGCCCACCCCCCGCCACCGGTCCGTGCAATGCAAAGGGGTATTTCTGCATCACAGAACAGCACAGATCACGGTGCTCCACGGCCACTTCTGATGCCTGCTGACTGCCATCAGAAATCCAGATGCCTTTGGAAAGGGTCAGAGCCTCTTCCCCATAGGGCCACCGTGACCGTCCAGCCTCACCCTTCTCCTGACACTCTGGAGAGTGTCTCACCCCTTGCCTTTCAACTACCTGATAGTTCCTGAGCACACTGCCTTCTTCCCAGGCTTCAAACCCTTGTTCGCCCTGTCTCTTCTCTCAGGAGGGTCCTCCCTCCCCTTCTTTACCAGCCAGACTCCCCCCCGCCCCATCCTGTGAAAGCTCAGCTCTGGCCAAACCTCCTTCTGCCCCGGCCCCACCACTGTCCCGGGGCCCAGCCAGAGCTCCCTTCCCTCACGCTCCTGGCCCTCCACCCAGAGCTTTGCTGTGACACCAACCACATCACACTGTACCAGTTTTCCTTCCGCTGGGCTGCCTTCCCTGCAGATAGCCAGTGTCTCGGGGGCAGGAACGACACGTACTGGCTGTGTACTCCCGTGCTCAGCACAGCAGTTGGGGTGCGGAATCGGCACATGACCACTGGCCTGCCTTCCAGGGTGTTGCCTCTGACATCACCACATCCAGGACAAGCAACAGGTGATTTTGCCAAACTGGCGGGTCCAAGGTCCACCTGAACCAAAAGGTTTTCCCGGGGAACCTGCCATCTCTCCCTGTGCTGCAGCCCCAGGACCCCGCACAGCTTGGCGCTTGCCCTTGTGCCTCTCCGGGACTCCGTTTCCTCTTCCGTCAGACCAAAGACCAAACAAGCCCATCTCTAAAGAACCCCTTCTGTTCTAACTCCCTGCTGAGGAGTGGATATTATTTATCAGCCAGAATAATTCTTCCCGATTAAAGAAAAGCAAACAGAAGGAGCCAGGCATCCTTCTCTGCTCCTCCTGAAGCCAAGCTGGGTCTCCGATGCTGCAAATGATGCAAGGTGCCCTGTTGATCCTTGAAGGAATGCTCTCATTTGGTGGCATCTTCTATGTCTTTATGAGCCAAGGATTTAAAACACCCTTGCACATCTGTTCCTTTTTTTTTTTTTCTTTTTCCAATTTTAACAATTGGGAGTAATTGGTCTTTCTCACTTTCATTTTACAGATAAAATAGGGCTCAGGGAAAGGAGCAGCTCCTGAGAGCCCTCCCTCCAGCCAGTGTGTGGGAGACAGAACTGGCCCCCGGGTCATCTGGGGCCCCACCCGACAGACAGGCAGGGAGCTTTAACAAAACAACAGCACAAACCTATTTCTGTGCTGTTCCCTGGGCTTTCTTCATACAGAGAGGTGAGGGTACAAAGCCCCACAGTGAGCTGGTGGGAGGGAGAGACGCCTAAGTTCCTAGAAGCCAGGTTCCTTCCAGGCAATGCTGAGAGCCAGACTTTGTCCAGGCAGAGAAGCCTGGGTTCCAGCCCCTTCTGCCATCGCACGCATCCAGTCCAGGACAGGGCAATGCCTTGTTCCACCTGCTGGTCTCCCCTGCCTTCCTGGCTGCGGGGCTCCTCCTCTAAGACACCCCCCCTCCTCTAAGACCCCCCCCCCCGCCCCGCCCAGTGAGGGCTGACCGCACTTGATCTGTTAACCAAAACAGGGAGAGACCGAAGGTAAGGGGCTAGGGCTGTAATTCTGGGCCCTCCTTCCAGCCTAGCTCCTTCACTTCTTACCACAGCCTTGTGCTATTCCTTTGAGGACACAGTGGTCCTGTCTTCCAAATTGGATTAGAAACTCTTACATGGAAGCACACTGACGAGGAGGCTCCCCATTTGGACTATCCTGCACAACTATTCACAGCCCGCGACTTCCGACCATCCGACCATCCCCGACACGGCATTCATCACCACTGTAATCAGGGAGCTAATGCATAATTACTCACTCTCTCCTTAAAGAGTGTAAGTTCTCAGGGAAGGACTGTTTGTCTTGTTCCCAAGCTGCAGCCCAGCCCCTCACAGAGTATTAACAGAGAGTAGGCACCCAAGAAACAGTGTTGGAGTAATAAACTCACTCAGCCACTTACTCACGCATTTAATTGGAGGCAGAGGGGACCCGCCCTGGAGCTGAAGGTGACAGAGGGGTGTTCTGGTCCCAGCTCTGCCAGGAGCTCCCCCTGCGCCCTTGAGCAAGGCGTTTCCACTCTCCAGCCCTCAGTTTCCTCATCTATAAAAGGGACCGTGGGGTTAGACCTTCCAGGCTCCATCTGTGTGACACTGAGGGACACACTACCTTGGACTCTGCGTCTCGGGCACCTCACCGGCCTCCCCACGTCCCGACCCTGGAGCTCCATGTTTTCTCTAGGTTTGCCCAGCTCCAGGCATATGGGAAGGACCCAGGAAAGCAAGGGAAAAGGGGCTCTCAGGCAGAAGGGTGGCATATGCCCCACGTGGGAGAATAGTTGTCACTCCTGGGCTGCACCTCGGGGAGAAAGGTTACCCATGACCGCAGTTTGCTCAAGGGCTTTCATATCCATCGATCTTGCTCACCTCCAGCCTGATCTGCCCAAGGGTTCCCAGATGCCACAGCCAGGACTGACCCTGGGTGTCCCGTGGGCAAGTGTAGACCCCCTCGGCACGGAGAGTGGCTCCTACATGTCTGGGCATGACCAGCTCTAACCAGCGAATCTACTCGGCCTTCTCGGTTCTGGCAACTCCCTGCTGTGTGGCCGGTGGGTGGGTGGGTGGGTGTCGGGGGAGGAGCAGCAGAGGCTGGTGGTTAAAACCCAGACAATGCAAAGTCACCAGAGTGTCAGGTCCCAGAGGGGTGGCACCAGGTGTCAGAGGAAGAAGTTACTTAGAGGGGACGGGACAGGGGGCCTTGAAGAATTGGAGGGCTGACAGAGGGGAGAGGGGTGGTGTTCCGGGCGGCAGAGACAGCACCTTCACAGCGTGCACCTGCAGGAGACCCCGCCCGGGGGTCTAAGGAGCTGTAGGCTCCCAGAGGGGAAGTCACTCTCCCACCTGGACAGCAAGCTAGCCAGCGGGGACCTGTGACCAGACCTCAGGAAAACAGAAGAACACGTCTGCGACTCTCCCCTCTGAGGCACTCTGGCCACATCAGCCTCAGCCTCCCGGGTGTATGCTACTCGCTGTCACGGTAGCAGATCACCATCAAATTCAGTGGCTTCAAACAGCACAAATTTATGATCTCAGAGTTCTGGGGGACAGAAATCCATGCATTTTCACTGGGTTTCACTGGGTTTCACTGGGTTACAATCAAGGGGCTGGCAGGGCTCCGTTTCTCCTCGAGGCTCTAGGGACGATCCGTTCTGTTTGTTTGTTTTTCCTTTTCAACTTCTAGAAGCTGCTCGAATTCCCTGGTTCATGGCCCCTTCCACCTTCAAAGTCAGTAACGGCTGGCAGAGCCTTCCTCGAATCTGATTCTTCTGCTCCCCCTTCCACGTTTCAAGGGCCTTGTGATGGCCCTGGGCTCAAGTGGATAATCCAGGATAATCTCCCGATTTTAAAGTTGGCTGATTAGCAGCCAGAATGCTATCTGCTGCCTCTTTGCCACGCGAGGTAACATACTCACAGGTTCTGGGAATCGGGACATGGACATCTTTTGGAGGCCATTATTCTGCCTATCATGCTGCATGAAACACATCTCCCCCAAATATAGCTTCAGGAGAAAGGCAGCACAGGCAGAGAGAGAGAGAGAGAGTCAGGAGACAAGAGCAGTGGTTGGGGGGGGGGAGGTATACACTCACATCCTACCAGCAGCAGCCACAGCGGCTTCCTGGCTGACTGCTTGGTGCACATCAGCCTTGGAAAACTCATCATGTTTCCACACCGAACCGGGCACGTGCAGTTTCCACAGTGACAGCAGGAGCAGAGCCAGAAATAACCCCGCTGAGGGGGAAAACGTCCCTTCCTTGGTGCTCCACTGGCTCTCACACACTCACTCTCTCTTGTCACTGTGGCTCTGCGGGCATGAGAGCCCCTTCCAGGGTTTGGGGACCACTGCGCGGTGGGGGAGGGCGGAGGGATTTCCCCCCCAGGGATGTGACTGCGGGGCTGGGCTGGCACTCTCGCCTCATCACCGGCACCCCTGTGGAAAGCTGTCCCCCCCTCCTTCACCGCCTCACCACCCCTGAGCTGCAGGTCTATATAGCATCTCAGCCTTTCCTTCTCTGCTTTTGCCACCAAAGGCTGGGATCTGCTGGCCACCCCCTTGGCCCTGACCCCCACGCTGCTCTGATCCTACCACCCCTCCTTGGGCTTCTCCGAGCCTGGGCCCTACCTGGGATGGGGGCCCAAAGAGGGAAGCAGCCACTGTCATGAGACCAGCTGGTCCCCGGCTATGCCTTTACTGGAGGCGAGTCCCGCCAGCCTTCTGCATTTCTGCCCTGGGAGTCGGGTCTGAGAAGCCAGGTTCGAACCCTGCTTCTTCCCAAAGCTCCCCTCACTGCCCTGGGAGGTTCCTCTAAGAATGAGATCGCATCCCCCGTAGAGACTAACAAATATCTGCGCCTTACTGTCCACAACACTTAGACGACAGGGTGTCCCTCAGGCCCTGGGAAATACTTGCCATGACTGTTTAATCTCTCATGTTGTATCTAAGGAAAACGAGAGTTAACACAACTTCCACATGCTGGGTCCTGTGCGGAGTATTTTGTATGCACTTAGCTCATTTATTCTTCCCCTGGACTCAACTATTCTCATCCTCACCTTACAGAGGAGCCGAGAGTCAGAGAAAGCAAACAACTTGCTCAAGGTCACGCATTCAGACAGTGGTGGAGCCCAGACTGGACCCCGGCGTGCCAGACTCCAAAGCTGAGGCCACAGGCACCACGTCACTTTGGGCAGGGGGCGGGGGAGGAGGCTCATGGATGACCCATGCTGGAGGCTAAACAGGATGTTCCCAAGTTGCCTTCTAGAAAGCCCAGAGCCACTCAAGTGTCTCCAGTGTTGTTGGTATAAACCGTGATACCGTGTAAGGTTGTATTTGGGCTACAAGGAGGGAATGCAGGAGGCCCCACTGTTTTAAGTGTTTGGAAATCACCAACCCTGCCCTTGTGCCGAGGACAAGCCCAAGGCTCAGAAACAGAGGTGACTTTTGCCCAAAGGCAAGGGCTTCACTGCCACAGAGCTTTGCTGGGTTTCTCCCGCTCCGTGAAGGAACTCCCACTTATTCTCCATTCAGCCCTTTGCGCCGCTTGGCACAGAAGTTACAATCAGATGTGGTGTGGGTCCTGGCTCCTGCTTTTACAGGGCTGCACGCCTGGCAGCTTGGCAGTGAAAACAGCCGAGTCTCCGTTTCCTCGCCTGTAAAGTAGGGCCCGTGTGGGTTACGACGACAGGCACAGGCAGGCTGTGTGTCAGTCGTGAGCCGTGCATCGTGATCACGGGTCCTGAGCCGCTGTGACGGGGAGATGGAAAGAGCCCTATACTTAGAATCAAAAAGCCTCTAGCACAGTCCCAGCTTTGATATTCACCACTACGTGCCTTGAGCCACCCACTTGACTTCTTTGAGTCTTACTCTTGGAGATAAAAATGTCTCCGTGAGGGGTTGGTTTGAATTTGAAATGAAGTAACACAGGGAAATGCTGGAGGCACAAGGATCCCCTGGGGGGTGGAATCCCAGCCTCCACCCTGTACACTCTTGGATTCTATAGCCGAGGGGCAGGCCCCAGGATTCTTGCATTTTCCCAAGCCCCGCTTTCCCCTGGCCCATAATTCTCTTGCAGGGAGTCAACAGAAAACACTGAGAAATCACTCTAGAAAGCACTCAGTATGTGTCTGTGAAATAGAATAGACGAATCCTTGAACATCTGTTGAACTGCATGCACATGGCTGCTGGAAGACATGGGCCGGAGGAAATAAGCAATTTTCTCCAAATACATTTCCTGTGAAGTCCAAATGATGGGAATTGGGTTGGGGCTTCTAGGACAGGGAGGAAAATGCAATGACTCCCTTCCCGGAGGAACAGAACACGAACTCTTCCCGTCCCACGGGGGACAGACCTGGCTGGAAGGTCAGAGCCCGGTGGCTCAGGGTCAAACCCAGGGAGGGATATTCCAGGGAGCCCCCTGGGGACTCGTTCCAAACCCTGTTCTCTTCAGCATCTTCATGCAGACAGGAAAGAAAGAACTGAAAATATGCTCATTAAATCTGCATCTGGCACCCAATTTGGCAGGGTTGCCAAAATTCTGTAAGACTAGAATTAAATTAGCAAATTGGAAGTAAAGTGATTTTAAGCAGACATGATGGAATTCATTAGGACCAGGTGGAAGCCAGGGGGGGAAGGGACCCAGGAAAGCCCACATGCCCCAGGAAAGAGGTGGGGGGGGGGGGCGCGGGGTGGGAAAGCCTGGCCCTGAATGGAAACAGAAGAGAAATCCGTGAGCCGACTTGACCCAAATGATAAGATTCACCCTCAGAATGTGCTGGTGACCAAGATGGCCCCATACTGAAAGGTGAGGAGAGGCATCTTCTGGCAGACAGGAGGTGTGGGGACCATGAGAAAAGACCCCAGGGGAACTTCTGGAAACTGAGACAGGGCGGGCTCCCCAGATGGGGCCGGGGGCCCCTCAAGGGCAGGCACACAGTGTGTCAGCAGGCGTGTTTAGGAGCCTTCAGTCTGGGGAAAACACTGGGATGGCCACAGAGGGGACAGGAGGTGGCACACAGTCCATGCAGGAACGGAAAAGGAAATAAGTATTCCAAGGGCACTTGCTAAAGCACCAGGCACTGTGTTGCTTGTCAAGTATCATCTCAGTTAATCTTCTCGATGATCCTATACTGCACAGATTAGTATTAGTCTTTTCATTTCCTTGGGCTCTCTTTTTTGTTTCGTTTAAAAAATATTTTAAAATACCCACAGAAGTATTTAACGTAAAATGTGGGCAAGCGCCTCCCCACCCTCCCCAATTTTTTAAAAAGTGTATTTATTTATTTGGAGAGAGAGAGAGAGAATTGAGGGAGTGTGGGCAGGAGCAGGGGAGGGGCAGAGTGGGAGGGAGAGCGAGAGAATCCCAAGCCGGCTCCACGATGTCAGCAGAGAGCCTGATGTGGGGTTCGATCCCATGCATGAGATCATGACCTGAGCCGAAACCAAGAATCGGACACTGAATCGACTGAGTCACCCAGGCGCTCTTCCCTCCCAAATTCTACTCCCTAGATGAAACTGCCTGGGAGTCCTGGGTTCTGTCCTGCACCCACCACTGGGTCACCGTGTGTCATTTGCCAGTTCCCTCCCCCTCTCTGGACCTCAGTGTCCTCCCTGGGGCCAGTCTGCAGGATCCCCTGGCTTTCTTCCTGTTCTGAGAGGCCTGTCGGCCTTTGATGTCCGAGCAGAGCGCCGAGTGGCCACAGGAACAGAGTAGGTTGGCTGGGTGTGGGGATTTCACCAGCTTTTTCCAGCCTGGGCTCGGCTGGAATCGATTGTGCAGAGGCCGGCACACAGCCCCTGGGCCAGAAAGAGACTGTGGTTCTACTAACAGTTCCCCGGTATGTTCTCACTCTGTTGCCATGAGCACAAAAACATATTTCAGTGTGCAGGTGCATACATAATTGTTTAACTTTCTCTGTATAAAAATGGGATTGTATTAAACTTATCACACAGAAACCTTTTTTCCAGTTAAGACTATGTTGGAAATGTCTTCCCATGTTGGGACCTACAGATTCACTTTTCTGTTTAAATGGCCACAAAACATTCCACGGTGACAAACGCACCATAATAGATTTTTAAGCATTGCCACTGCCGGCCACTGAGGGCCCTTCCGATTTCTCCCTACTTCAAACAATTTCTCCCTTGTGCAAGCACATCTTGGTGCACGTGCATCTTCCTACAGCTGGGGAATTGCTGGATAGAAGCGGGCATGTACATTTTTCATTTGCATTGATACCAATTTAGGCTCACGTGTTCCCTTTGACCCCTGCCACCACTAGATCTCTCTTTGTTTTTACATTGTTGCCATCTGTAAGCATTCTAACGCACAATCTTTCGGTTTTTGGTAGCTAGAGCATTAGTCCACGTTCATGGGCTATTTTGTGAACTACCTATTTATATCTTTTGCACACTTTTAAAGACTTGCCTGGTTTTGTTTTGTTTTTTTGTTTTGTTTTGTTTTGTTTTTTAGTTGATGGAGTTTTCAGAAATAGCGATGACAAGTAACATGTAGCTTTCTATGCACCAGGACCTGCTCTAGGCTCCCCACAGGCTTCATTGCACTGAATCGACACCCTAAGAGGGAGGTGGTAGCTTCCGCCCATGTTTATGGCCAGAGAAAGAGAGGATTAAAGACTTCAAATAACATCTCAGATCACACATTTCAGATGTGGGACAGGTCAGGGTCTGAGGGATGAGTTGAACCAAAGATGTTGTCCTCAAATGAGATGTTTGTGAGGCTTCCCCACCCCAAGCTAAACCGTAGAGAAAGGACCCCTCCCCCACCTTAAATGTTTCCTCGTTCTGCCATGTCTCCCTTACTTTATTCGTGGAGTCTTTAAGAGCACATTGTTCTCATAATACCAGGTGAGGAAATTGAAATTCAGTTTCTGACAGAGGCAATCACAGAATGGGATTGGACCCTGCACCTTGGATGGGATGTGGACATGCCTGGGATGTGCCTGGAGGAGGAGAGCAGGGTTTGGGTTGTGGGGACGGGAGTCAGGGAACACGGAGGCTGAGGTGGGGCCCTGCTGGAAGGTCTCGACAAGGCAGGCAGGCAGTGTACAGGACTCTCCCCTGGGGGCAACATGGAGTGGGGAAAGGCTGCGATCTGGGGGTGCTGTGAGGATCAGCCTAGCTCGAAACGGTCATCAAATCAAAATGTGTCCTCACCCACCCGGGCACGTCCACGGACAGGCACACGGACCAGTAACAGTGCTCTCCTTTCAGTGTGAAAAACACACCTGTGTATGTGCAGATTTCACATGCAAAAGCCAGACTTGACAAAGACCAGATTTTGGCCCATAGTGGCATTTTTTAATGTGGTTCTTTTTTAGCTCTAGAAACACCAATGTCACAGGTGGGTTTCTGGGTTAGAGGCCCACCGCTGAGTGGTCACATGGGCTTGGTTACCCTCATTTCAATGACATTACTTCTGTCTCCCATGAACACAACCCGGAGGGGAGGAGGGAGGATCGTTTGCATGCGAGTTGCCACTTTTCTTCTGAGAAAAAAGAAATTAAGTTAACAAAATAGGAAAAAAAATGTGTGAAACTGACATGTTGAAACTAATATGCAGAACCAAGTTTTAGAGCCACAATTTAGCATTCGTGTTTTTTTCAGCTTTGACCTCAGATAACTCTAGTGTTCCCCCAAATGTTTCCGTATGAAACTCTAGTCCAGCTACTCCTTGTATATACACATACATTCCTCACGCGTATATTCATATACGTATGTCCTATGTCTTATAGGTACATCTATATGAGCTATATGTGAATTCTCTGATCAGTCAAGCTTGGAAAACTGCACATAATACCCGCCTCTACGCACACGCACACACATTCTCCCACACACACTTTTTTGGACATTTCCAATGCACATCTTGCATATTAAAGACCCAGAAGTCCTGCAGTATACAGCCCTTATGATACGTGGCTGCAACACTTTTATTTTCTCCCTGTAACACATCTTTCCACCCCTCTGCACCTATGTTCTACGGAGCACGCCGTGGGCAATGCTGGAGTTCTTTATTTTACAAGATCAGAGCCCGCTGAAAAATAAAGAGCCCATCTCGGAGGGCCATCCTACACTTGTAAACATGAAACGCTTTCTGATAGACTTAGGACGATGGTTTCCTGTCCCCCGTCTGAGCATCTTTTGCCCCTCCTGTACTCCAGGGCAACACCAAATGCCCACACACCAAGGCAACGTGTGGAGTGACACGAGCCTTCTGGAAGCACCTAGGAGACCAAGCTGCCCAGGCACGCTAAGTCATGGTGCTCTGCAGTTGTGAGGCGAGCCGGGGCCAATCACCTGCTCTGGGCTCAGAGGTTCTCAGACGGAGGGTCTCCAGAGATCCACCGAAGCCAGCTCACGTGTTTTGGGAATGGGGAATCACAGCACGTAGGGACCAAACCTTAAGAATCCCTTGACCGCAGGCTCTTTCCTTCGACCCAGAAGACACCCTTCGCTGGTCGTAAATGTTTTCCACCCTAAAAGAAAACCCGATTCGCAGTAATAAGCCCTTCCAGTTCTCCGATTCTGTTCTCACTACCTGGCACCACTCCTTCTCAGCCATTACTCACTACGATTCATACAGTCACGTGATACAGCTCCACAGATAAAACTAGGTTTCCATCTGTCTGCTGTAGCATCAGGCGAAAATGAGCTGGTGAACTTTCGTCACGTGTAAAGGGCATACTTGGAATCGCCTCAAATGTAGGTCAGACGGTATACTAGGAATTCACTTGGGGGCAGTCTCCAGGGGAGATACCTCCAAGAGAACATTTCTCCCCTAGCATCATGCCACACGCCGGTTTATACTTTTGCTTCTTCTCTCTCACACAGGCAGCTCCAGGTAGCACACTCGGGGTGACTAATAACAGCGGGGATTCAATTACTTAATGACCTTTTATGACTTCCCTCAGTAACCCCGAGGAGGCCAGTGGCCGGAGTATATGTGGATTTATTCACTTATTTTTCTACAAACTTACGGCTTTGGAATAATCTCATACGGACACAAGATTTGCAAAGACAGAGGGGAGTTCCCCTATACCCTTCACCCGGTTTTCTTTAATGCTCACCTCTTACATAACCAAGGTCCGCCTGTGCTAAGCAACTGATCTTGGTACATTACTATTAGCTCAACTACAGACTTGGTATTTCCCCAGTTTTTCCACTAATGTCCATTTTCCGTGCCAGTCCAGAGTCCCACGTTGCTTTAGCCGTCATACTTTCTTAGTCTATGGATTTATTTTGTTTTCAAGAAATATTATCCCCTACCACCTGCAAAGTGGTAAGCTGGGTGCCCAGTGGTCCTGAAGGAGACACACGGTGTCCGATGCAAAGTCGACTTTGGGTCCACTCTACCCCTCACTTGGAAGATGGTCCTGGGCTTGTCACTCCATATACAGAGTTTCCAGATGCAACATGGAGGTGATACCTTCTACCTTGTTAGAATAAGACAGCCTTTGAGGACAGGCCCGGAGCCCAATTCACTTAGAGTCCTATCCAGCTCACTGTTATTATTATTAGCGTTGCTATAACGACAATCATGAATTAGATTCGGTATCCTGTATATAGAGCAGGATAGCTCAGAGTCTGAGCTGCCTGGCTGAGCTGACCAGGTTAGCTCCAAATAAGATCATTCCGTAGATCTTGCATATTAAAGACCCAGAAGTCTGGATCTTTCCATGTATGCCATGGAAAAAGGACATTCTTCTCAAATTAGTCTATTCAGTTCTACATTTCCTTCGTGGCTTTGCTCAAATGTCACCTTATCAGTGAAAACTTCCCTGACGATCCTACAAACGAGGGCCCCCTGGATCCCTCCCCCTGGCATTCTCTAGCTTCCTACCCTGCTTTATTTCCCTCCACGGCTTTTTTTCCATTTGGCATATTACACATTTTGGTGCCCCTTTTGCAATGTATGCCTCCCTCTGCTGGTTTCTAAGCTCCAGGAGAGCACTGACTGCTGTCTGTTTTGACCACTGCTGCAGCTCTGCGCCTAGAACAGTGCCTGACACTTGGTAAGTGTTCAACAGATACTTGGTAAATGAATATCTAAATGTTCAGTTTTGCTCTGCAAACCTCTTGCGTCCCTCCAGGTGACCTGAAAACAAACTCTTCCCAGCCAAACACACTGCTTAACTCAAAGAAAAGGAAAGCTATTGGGGAAGGAGGCGGTTTGAGCCTTTTGGGCTTTCTTTAAGGAAAAAAAAAAAGGACCAATGCCCCTCTTTTAATTTAATTTAATGCCATTAATGTCCCTTCACCTGCCTCCTCTCCGGGAGCAGCTCTGTCAGTTAGAAACCACAGTCTCTTTCTGGCCCAGGGGCTGTGTGCCGGCCTCTCTGCACAATCGATTCCAGCCGAGCCCAGGCTGGAAAAAGCTGGTGAAATCCCCACACCCAGCCAACCTACTCTGTTCCTGTGGCCACTCAGCGCTCCGCTTGGACATCAAAGGCCGACAGGCCTCTCAGAGCAGGAAGAAAGCCAGGGGATCCTGCAGACTGGCCCCAGGGAGGACACTGAGGTCCAGAGAGGGGGAGGGAACTGGCAAATGACACACGGTGACCCAGTGGTGGGTGCAGGACAGAACCCAGGACTCCCGGCTCTGCATCCTGGTCCTGATTCCTCTTGGGCTGGAAACACCTTCCCATGCCCACATTTCACCCAGAAGCACGTGCTTATTTCCTGGACTTCCAATCTGGCCGTCTGCCCCCCTACCCCCACCCCGCCCCCGCCGTGCCCATTCCTGGGCACCTGATGAGTTTGGGCAGCAGTGGGTAGGGGGGACTCTCCAAAAAACAGCAACACACAGGACAGTAGAGCCAAGAGCCAGACGGAAAGGAAATGGGAGTCACATTCGTTGAGAGCCAGATTCTCTATCATCATCTCACCTAACACGCATAGTGCCCTGCAACAAAGGTGTCATAACCACATTATACAGTGAGAAAAAGGAAACAGAGAAGTTAAAAAATGCAGCAAATCACACAGCAAGGACGTGGCAGAGCCAGCAGCAGAGTGGAGTTTCCTCTGGCTCCAAACCCCTCGTGCTCTGCCCGACCGTTCGAGTAGAGACCCTAAAACCTCACACCCCGGAGACAGGCAGGTCCTTCAAACAACAGAATATTCCTCTGGTAAAGTAGCCAGAACAACCCCATTCTAGAGGCGAGGCAACTGATATCGGGAGAAGAAATGCAACTTGTCTATGGCCACGTGGCTAGTGAATGGTTGGATCTGTGAGACTCTGAGCTTCTTGAGAAGGCAGACTGTCTCCTAGGGCTTAGCCCCGGGCTGTGCCCACAGGAGGACACAGTCCACTGTCGGTGAGTAAATGCATGAATGGCAGAGGAGGTTCGTGCACCGCCTGCATTTCCCACAAGCCAGGTGTTTCCCCCCAGCTGCCCTGTTCATTGGCCTCAGCGGCGGGAGAGCAGACTGATGGGGTTGATCACAAGCCTGAACATCAACACTGACCTCCAAACCTCACAGCCCCCTCTCTGAGCCAATGGATCTGTCAGAGGCATGCCGGCCCTGGTCCCCACTCAGCCCCCAATGACGAGGTGTGGGAAGACAGCACAGCTGGTAACTCCTTAGCCCGCAGACCGCCAAGTACGGCCTGCAGTGTGCCAGACTCGAAAGTCTGGTGTTTGGAGCAAATTGGTCCATTTTTACTGAACCCTTCAGTAGCTGATTCACAAATCCTGTCACTGTTTTTATCATTATCATGAATTTTTTACATTCATCACTGAAGCTACTGTTTGCTGTTCACCTGCTACAGGCCAGGCACAGATATCTCATAAGATGCCTGACAGGTGGTCTCCTATAATCCATACAGCCACCTTGTAGGTAAGTGTTAGCATTCTCACATTACAGACAAGCAAGCGAGGCTTAGGACAGGTTAAGGAGTGTGGCCAAGGAACATGCTAGAAAGGAGGAGATGCAGACTTGGGTCTGTGGGGCTCTATAGCTCATGTTGTCACCATGCACCTGGTGTGGGCCTGGGTCGAGGGTGTTAGAGTCACAACTAAGGACGCACGGAAACTGGAGGCAGAGGTAGGGCCCGCCAGACTTCCTGGGCACCCAGCTGGCTGGGCTTCTCATCCCCAGGCTGCCCTTCTAGCACAGGGCACTTCTCCACATGCCCACATGCCATTCTGAGAGGCTCTGAATCATCTGGGGGTAGAACTTGGAGCTCTTCTGCTAAAAACCCCTCAGGTGACAGCAAAGGCTGCCCTTGGTTAAGAGCCATGCTCTCGGTCCTCAGGAGGGCATTTTCTCACATCCACACCTTCTTCCAGAGGGTTCCAAAATGTTTCTTATGAAATCCACGGACTCGTTTACAAAGAACACCGTGCCTCAGAAGCGGAGACCTTACAACTCTAGGATGCTCGAGAAAGCAGCAGTAATTCTGATCATCCACAAATGGGGTCCAACGATGTGTCTTTATTAACCACGACAACTACTCCCAAACAGTGTGGTGTTTACGAAAAGGACTTTAGAGCCCCAAGGCCTGAGTTCGAGTCCTGGGTATGCCCTTTACTAGATGTGCAACCTGAGGCAAACGCATTCAACAAAATAGCTATTCAGAGTCTACTATGCACCCATCATCCCTGAGCGGGGAAGAGTGAAGATAACAGAAGTGGACCCCAAAAAAGCCACAATCTCTCTTAACTCTGACTTCCTCATTTGTAAAATGGGAGCCAACAGGTACTATGGGCCAGGCCCTGGACATGCAGGTTCTCACTTCATACCCCAGGGCTTCAGGAGGTAGGTTTTCCTGTATCCTGCTGTGCAGCTGAGGAAGCAGGGATTCAGGGGCTGGAGGAGTGGCTTGAATGAACCTGCAGTGGTGGTAATGGCAGTGACCAAGCTCTCTTCCCGCTCCACCAGACCCTCCTTCCTAGACCCTACCCCCTCCCGCCCCCCCAGACCCTCCTTCCTAGACCCTACCCCCTCCCGCCCCCCCACCGGCAGATTAGCCCACAGAGTGAGGGGATAACAGGAGACAGGGCTCTGCAGCCGACCAGGAACGACACACATGTATGACATCATGGTTATTAATAATGGAAGCAGCGCAAGTAATTCACAATCCCTCCAGATGGACCACCTGAATTGTTGTGAACCTCCTGCAAACAGGGCATCAAATTTTTATTATGGCAGAGTTGGAAGGGGCCTTCGGAGCCCAAGTCTTCCCTCATTTATAGGGGTGGGGGCGGACAAGACGGGAGGGCAGCCCTCTGAGGCGGCAGAGGCAGCCCTGTCCCCAAAGCCCAGCACACACCAAGTTTGGCTCTCGTGACTGAACCATGAAGATCGGACACCGGCAACTGCCCCCTCCCAGCGGTGCTTGGGGGGGTCAACAACGAACTGCAAGTGTGGCCTCTCCACGGGCCCTCAGCCCAGCTCCTTCACGCTGCAGGGCCTCTGTACCTGCTGTCCTTCTGCTTCAGATACTCTTTCCCCAAATCTTTGCATGCCTGTCACTTCTTCGTCATTCAGATCCCGGGATAGATGTCAACTCCTCACGAGAAGACTCCTTGGGCCCTATCTTTAGCTTCCTCCATTTCTCCCTAACAGTCACACTTTTGTGGTGTGTATCACTATTCAGCGTTATCTTACCATTCATTGTCTCTCTTCCCACTGGAACGTAAGCTCCCGGAACAGAGGATTAAATGGTTTGCATTGCCGTAATCCCTAGAAAGGTGCCTGGGACCCAGCAGGCACTTAGCAAACGTGTTGAGCGAATCCCCCTGGATGCTGGCCTGGGTCGCAGCCATGCCAGCAGCCAGCAGTCGTTTGCTCGCTCACTCATTCAATAAATGCTTATTGAACCTCTCCTCTGTGCCAGGCGTTCTGCTAGAAGCTGGGGATTCCAATCAAACAAATGACACGAAGTCCTTGCCCTAACAGAGCTTTGATGGTTGGTTAACACAAACACAGAAGCCAGAGCTGTATCAGTCACATCATGTGTGACCAAATGATAGCTGACCAAAAAGAAGAAGAAGAAGAAGAAGAAGAAGAAGAAGAAGAAGAAGAAGAAGAAGGTGGGGAGATCAGTATGGCAGATGGAAGGAATGAAACAACGCTGGGGAAATGCAAACATTGGACTAGCCCTGCAAGGGCTTCCTATATAAGCTCAGTACCCATCTTGGAAAGCAGATGCCAGGCACCCCCACAAGTTCTGGAGATGTGTGGACAAGGGGACATGCCTATGGCTATGAGTGCCTCCTGGCTGCAGCCTGGAGCATAACAGGATGCATGTGTGTGACAGTGTGTGCATAGGAGTGTGTGTGTGTGTGTGTGTGTGTGTGTGTGTATAGAAGCAGGTGAGCATGTGCATATGTAGGAGCATGTGTGGATGTGTGGGGCATATGTGTGATCCAGACCGTGAGCATGTCTGTGTGCAGGGAGAGAAGGATTTGTGTTCAGAAATTGATGTGTGAGTATGATGACGCTGATACCATTACTCTTCACCATGGGTTCCACATCTTTTTTATTTTTTTATATTTTATTTATTTATTTTGAGAGAGAGAAAGACAGAGCATGGGAGAGGGAGGAGTAGACAGCGAGGGAGAGAGGGAGAATCCCAAGCAGGCTCTGCACTGCCAGCGCAGAGCCCGACGTGGGGATTGAACCCACGAACGTGAGATCGTGACCGGAGCCAAAATCAAGAGCCTGATGCTTAACAGACTGAGCCACCCAGGTGCCCTGGGTTCCACATCTTTACGTGCTAAAGTTCCCAAAACAAATGACACACAGTAGCCATCTGATCTTCATTTGGTTCATTCATCAATTACTCATTTAAATCTTTGTATCTGTCAAATATACACTGCAGAGTGCCCACATAAAGTGACAAAACTGGTTCCAGAAGAGACTTACCAACTTCTGGACGTAACTGAATGAATGGGGTGAGGACACCAGGTGAGGAGTCTGGGTTCTCGTCCCTGTTTTACCACTATCTTGGGCCACTGCTCAGTTGTGTGACCTCAGGTGAGCCACTGAACCTCTCTGAGCTTCTGCCTACTGTTAATTCAAGAAGGCAATTAGACTTTGGCTCTCAAAGTTGATTGCAAATGCAGAATCCCACGCCATCAATGCTGGTAGCCCCAGAAACACTGTTTCCTCAGAGAGCAAGCACGTGTAACTTGAAAAGGGCTGGGGGATCAGCTAGGGAAATGCTTGGCTTGACAACGTTAAACAGGTTCTTTTATTGCAGTACTTCTCAGAACCTTTAATCTGCCAGTGTGGATTGTGATTGGCCAGAAGGGTGACAGAGAGCTTGCAGAATTTGCCAGACGTACTGGATCAGGGAAACCTTTACTCACGGTGCAGCTTTCAGAGCTAATATTCCACAGGACACACTTTGGGGAATCTGTTAGCAGACACACAGGACACTTATTAGTGCCCCCTTTCTTGCAGATGACTGAATAGCAATGGCATTCGATCTCCCTCAATCACAGAGCAGAGCCATGGCAAATACCAGCCCAGAATCATCCAAACCAGGGTAAGTGGCATGTGCACTGGGCTTTCTATTTACCAAACGTTCTCGCTTATATGATCTCAATTCTCCCTGACAACGTTCCTCTGCGGACCCTCATCCCCAGTTTTCAGATGATAAAATGCAGCCTGAAAGAAATTAAAGAATCTGCCCAGAGCCACTAAGTGACGGACTCCTAACTTGACTGGATCAGTTTCCACCGTGTCCTTGATCAAACCGTCAAAGAAAACATTGCATAGTTTATAGATAAGCCATCGCAGCCGCTGCACAGAGCCCCCTGCAAGAAGCGGTGGCTGACACCATCTGCACCTGTTCTGCCCACCGCCACCACTCCTGGAACCCTGCATTGGTTGAGGAGAGGGGAGGGTGCTCAGAGAAATGCCCACGGAGTGGCAGCTGCTCTGGAAACACCCATGCTGTGAGGCCGGGAGTAGCTCCCTGCCAGTCACCACACCCTCCCGACCATGCCAGGTACAGCACCCCCTAGACTGCACCCCCGGTGCCAGGTGCCATTCTGCAAGGGGGGCGGGAAGAGCCAGAGCTACGTTGTTTAACTCACTCCCAATATACCAGAGGAGCACCAGGCTGGTCGGCGGTGACAGTCTGAAACTGCCACCGCCTCCAGGGGGAAGCGTGGCCAGGGCTGCCAAAGCCCTTCAGCAGTCCCCGCCGGTGTGCTGTGTCCCACCGTGAAAGGCAGCGCCGGGCCTGAGAGGCGTGGCGGGGTGAGGGTCTGCCCGGGGCACAGGGGGCTGCGCATGCCGACGGCGAGCGGGGCTGTGCCAGGCGCGGGTGTGCGAGAGAAGTGTGAACGCGGGAACGCTCGTGTCACCCCAGGGCGGTGACAGAAGTAGCGTCTGGGAAACACAGGCGGAGAGCGCGTGCACCAGGCAACCCCGGGCTACGGAGGAGTCCCAGAGGTCCCGGGAGTTGGCACCGGCGCGCCCCTGCACACGCGCCCGCGCCCAGCCCTCTCCCACCGGCGCGGCGTCCGCCAGTCCGCCCGCTGCCGGCCCCGGCCGGGGCTGCTCGCCCGCGCGGCCGTGCGGGGCCCCGGGGCGGCCAGGCCGCGGCGGGGCGCGGCGCGCGGGGCGCTCGCTGCTTACCTGCCGGCCGGCCGCGGCTCCGCTGCTCCGGGCTGGGCTGCGCCGGGGCTGCGCTGGGCTGCGCTGGGCTGCGCGCCCGGCCTCCGCGCGGCTCGGCAGCGCCCGCTCGCTCGGCTCCGCCCGGCTCGGCTCCGCCCGGCGGTGCCCCGGGCGCTCGCAGGCGGCCCACGCGGCGCGGGGTGGGCGCGGGGCGGGCTGGCGGGCGGGCGCCGGCGGCGGGCGCGGCTCTGGGCCGCCCCGCGGCCGCTTGGAAGCTCCTTATTTGGGCAGTGATGTCAGGGGAAGTCGCAGGGGCCGGACCACCCACTTCTTTCCATTCACTCCCCAGAGTTTCCTGTCGCCCAGCCCGGGAGACCCCGGCGCCCGCCCGGGGCGCCTCTCCGGCCCGCTCGGCCTCGGCGTGTGCCCGGGGCCCCGCGGTCCGCCGCTCTGGGATCCCCACCCCCTCCCCCACCGCGGCCGGGGTCCCGCTGGGCCGGGACGCGGCGGCCCCGCGGCGGCCGCGGAGGGTCTGCGCCTGGGGAATCCCCGGCTCGCGGCGGCCGCGGGAGGGTCTGCGTGGCGGCCGCCTCGGTGACAGGCCGTGTCACTCCGGGCGCCGCCCCTCCCTCCGCGCCCGCCCCGGCTCCCGCGCTGTCATTTCCTCCCGGGCCCTCCGGGGAGGGCAGTCAGGGAAGCCCCGGTCGCCGCCGCCCGGGCCCTGCCGCTTGGCGCCCTGCCTCGGCCGCACCCGGCCGGGCGGGCGTCCATCGTCGTCCCCAAGGTGCGCGCTCCCCTCCTAGCTCCCCCCACCCCCACCCCCGGTGCCAGCCCCGCTCCGGGAAGCCCGCGCCTCCCAAGGCGGGAATACGCCCTACCGAGCACTGGGCGGGGCGGGCCTGGCCAGGGCCTCCCTGGGCTCCGGGCTGGGATGGGGGTAGGGGGCACCCCGGGGCTTCCCAGTGGCCTGACTTTGCCAGAAACTGCCGGATCCCAGGGCTTGGGACCTGAAGCCCACTGGGCCAGGCTTTGGCCAGTCCCCAGCGCACTTGCACGCCCCCACCCCTGCCCCAGGCCCCCACCGGCCTGTTTCCCAAGGGAGCAGAATGGCGAGGGGTGGGGGTACTGGAGACCTAGCCAGGATCTGTATTTGAGCACCCTGAGGCTCAGACAAGTCAGGTGATTTGCTCCCGGTTCAACTCTGCGGAACCAGGGCCGACCCTGGGTTTGGCTGACTCTAGCCTAGCTTCTGCTGGCAGGGAACAGCTTCAGGAGGTTATGGCAACTGGGAGCAAAGTCAGGACTAGAGCCAGGCAACCTCAGTGCCCAGGGTGCCAACTGAGGAAGGCACTCCTTCAGGTCATGAAAGCTTAAGAACCCACAAGGTGACTGACCACTACGCTGACCAGGGAGGGCTTCCTCTGGCTCCAAAGCAACACCCTCAAATTCAAGGCCCTGCCTATCAAAGGGCATGGGTTCTGTCTGATCAGAGGCCACCTGGACCCATAGGACAGGGCTAGTGGCGCTGGGGATTTCTGTGCCTTCTCCATACAACAGCTTCCTGCAGAGGCTCCACCCTCCCTCCAAAGCCAGGTCAGAGCAAGCAGTCCCCTTCCAGACCACTACTTTAATGGAGGGCACCACACTCCTAGGTGCCGGTGGGGGTGGGGCGGCTGCTGGACACGGGCCGCACACTCACATGCACAGTTGCACACCTGCTGGCCAACCGCCACGCCTCCGCTGTTCTGTTGACCACCACCACCCCAGTGTTCTCCATCTTCCAACAGCTCCCAGGGCCAGATCTCAGCTGTAGTTGGCTCGTCCCCTCTTCCCTGAGCAGGCGTGTAAGGCCCCACTGACCGGCTACATCTCCAGGCCCTCCGTGCCTTTTGCCCAGTGCCCCCTGCTCCCCAACCTGGCACCAGCTTTCACTCCTTGGATCTCTGCACAGACTTCTCTTCTGTCTGAAATGAGGTCTCCAGTCCTCCTGCTGTCCTTTGCACCCTGAATCGAGCCTGCTCTCCGTGATACGGGTCCCTCCCTTGTTTAGGGCAATTGGGTGGGACAGGGTGCCCCCTGGGTCAGGTCCCTGCCCCTCACGCCACTCCTGCCCTGTCCCCACTGTCCTGCTTACCATTTCTGGTGGGAACAGCTCTTGTGGGAGAAAGTGGACATCTTGTCATCATTCATATGCCCCTAGGAGTGACTTTTTGTCATTCGTGCAAAGGCTCAGATGACAGCCTTGCTCCGGCCCCATGATGCCTTCCCCCAGCTTTGAGGAGTGGCCCTGCCCCATGGGAACCTCCTTGTGGATTCAGTCACCTTCCTGTGCTGCCGTAGTCAGCCCAATGCTTCCTGTCTCTAGAGATGCAGCTGTATCCCCACACTGCAGTCAGCTGGGAGAGATCTCCCCTCTCTCCAGATTGGGAGCTACAAGGAACTTCCTTCTCTCCTGCCAGGACTGACAAGTTGACAAATGCTTGTTAACCGAATGAATGATCTTGGGGGCAAACTGAAAGACAAAAATACAGGGAGGGGCAGAACGATCCAACAGAGAGTTGTGGCTGGGGCTCCAGGGGTCCAGGCTAGGGGCTGGGGTGGAAGGTGGGCTTCCCAGCTAGACTGGATTGGCTGCTTGGGAATCTGGGCCAGGGTTTCACCCCTGGAACGGCTGCCCTGCCGGAGCTCTTTCCTTGAACTGCTTCTTTGTTCCAACTTCCTGTAGCTTGGGATTCGTCTTCCCGCTCCAGACTCATCCTGTGCAGCCCCATCGAGGCAGCCTGGGATGTCCTCATCCCAATCCCCAGACACACCGTTCTGAGCTGGCCTTCACAAAGTGGAGGAGAAGGGATGAAGGAAAGTTGTGCCAGATACAGTCACACTGGATTCCCCCGAACCCTCAAAGATCTTGCTCTCTACCCTGCGAGCCACACAGGCCCCATCCATCCGTGGCCAGCCTCCAGGCCAGGAAATGTCAGCCTGGAAGTCTTCACCCAGCTTCTCCCACAATCAAAGCTACCTCTCCGCACCTTGAGACTCAGCTCCCACCCCAATTTTAGTGCCACTTCTCACCAGAGGCTGGAAGGTCTTCAGGACTCTAGCCTCAGGGCTCAGGGCACCGGATGCTTCAAGGCTAGCAACTGAGCCCAACTCTGCTCTGTGAGCCACCACACTTACTCTGGGGTCTGGGGCACCTGTCCCACCCCGTAGCTGGACGGATCCCCAGGTTAGAAGGCAGGTGGTACCAGGTGCCAGTTCCTTCCTATCAGCCCATCCCCAGCATACAACTGGGCCAGGTCTTGAGAAATTCCCAGCTTGGCCCCTGGGGCCTTCCCACATTCCTTCATTCCTGACAGATGAATCAGGCCCCTTCCCTGTTATGGGAACGTTCGACTCACAAACCTGTGTTCTAGGAGCTCCATCCAAGGATGGACACTGGCGGGTAAATAGATCCTCCCCAGGCATCTTGCTTTTAAATGCTACCTTGCTATTTGCCAAGCCTGGGGAGGGGCAGGGGACACACAAGGTGGGAGATGAGATTCATTCTACTACTTCTTGGGCTAACAATTCAGGGAGGCTGTGGTCCAGGTGTCCCAGGTTAGATCGCTGACTGCTTGTTTCCATGGAAATGCTACACACACACACACACACACACACACACAGGGCTTGGTTCTGCTGTAAAGCCAACATCACACTGTAAAGACTTCCCAGGCTAGAAGAGATTATAGCAGAGGACAGGGGTGGCATCTGATCTGTCACCTAGGAGGCTGTGTCTCTGTGAAATTTTGTTTTCAGCTCCTAACAACCAAATTACAGATATAGTTTGGGAACACACTGTCGTTCCTAAGGAGCCGGGGACTGCCACAGTGTTCTTGGGAAAGCTTTCCAGGGAGGGCTGAGCAACCCGCCCTGTAGGCTCTCCAGGTTATTTATGCTTAGGCCTTGCACTTAATTACTGGCCATCCCCTCTCCACCGCCCGTCCCCTGTGGCTATGATTTTCTGGACTCAGATGCTTTGTGTTGTCTTACCACTTGTGCGTGTGCAGTGTTTGTGTGCATTCGTGTGTATATGTGGTAGGTGCTGTCTCGACGGATCAGTTGTACACATGAAACTTCAGTCCTCACTTCTCCCGGAGACTTGCCATCCCTCTTCCGGGACCTAGGGAGACCTAGGTCCCGAGAGACCTAGGGACTCTCACAGCTTATGAAGACCACCTCCCGGGGTCCCAGAAGACTCAGCTCCAACCTCTCTCCCCAGCCTGCGGGCTGAGTTTCCAGCTTCCTGACTCAGTGGGGCATGTACGTCATCCTTGACCTGATGCTGTGGGTAACAGATGGGCCTCAGAGCTACATAGACCTGGGTTCGGATCGCAGCTCTATGCTTTCTCAGGCATATTACACGGTGTTGCTGATTTTGACTTCTTCATCTCCAAGGGCTTCTGTGAAGCTTTGAAAGATACTGCACTGGAGCCCTTGATAGAGTATCTACTACCTACTAGGTGCTCAAACAATAATAGCAGTGGTTTGTTCCCACGTGGCGACCTAGAATCCTTCTCCCATAGGGTTTGCCTTCATTAATGGGGGCCCCCAGCACCCCATGCCTGAAGCCAGAAGTTTTTCTCCATGCCTACTGCCCAGGCCAAGTCACCACCATCTCCCAGGTACAGCAGGCTGCTCCCTGGCCCCATGCCCACCTCGCCTAACAATCCATTCTCCACACAGGTGGAACTCTCTAGGACAAAGTCAGGTGGGTCCTGCCTGGCTAAACTACCCTGTGTATTAACGCCATTTATAAGTGTGCCTCAGTTTACCTGTCCAAGCCCCCCTCCCCCTGTACCACCCCTATCTGCCCTTTGTTCCCACCATATAGAATCGCTCATTGTTTCTGAACCTGCCACGTGCATTTTGCACATCCAGTTCCCTGTACTGTTCCCTTCACTCATACCTGCTTGGCCAGCTCCCCTTCAGCCTTCCAGGTCAGCTCAGAGGCCACTTCCCTTATGAAGGCCTCCCTGCTCCCCCCCCCCCCCCACCCAGGTGGCATTGGCTGCTTGCTTCTCAATGAACCTCTAGCACTTGGTACAGACTATCTTGGCATGTGTCCCACTATATGTCGTCATTTTATTCCTCTGTCTGTTTGCGTCTTTAAATTCTGCAGCTCTGTGCACAACCACATCTTAGTGCTAGGAATGTCACAGGTGTTTAGAGCATGCTGAGGACAGACTTCTGCCCCTCTGGCCATCCTATCCAGTAAATGACTATAAGAGGGCAAGCAGCCTCGAGTCCACTGACTAGGTTTCCCCAAATGACAAAAGCATCTTCCTTTCCTACACTTCAGACTGACTCCTTGGCCTTGCCTGAGTCCTATGTCTGCCTGGTTCTGGCTCTTCACCAGCATATCAGGGGACTCCCGTGGGGTGGGGGGGGTGGGGCCTCTGGTTCCAGGAAATCAGAAGATTAGTCAAGCCACACGCTCCCCTGACAGCTAGAGAACAGGTTTTCTGCAGGCCCAGGGACTGACTTGCAAGATCGTCAATAACAATAAATATTTACTCTGCACATGGCTTTGCACTTGCCAATGGGAGGAACAGCAAGTAGCACACCAACTTCTAAGGTTTGGATTAAGACAGTCTGGGTGCAGGTCCTGACTGACACTTAGTAGCCACTTAACTCCACTGAGCCTCAGTTTTCACAGCTATACGATGGGAGGATGACACGTCTCAGGAAAGGATTGCAGAGATTAAATGAGAGCTGGTGAAATTATAAGAGAAAACGCATTTTCAGTATCAAGAGCAGAAGCTGGCATGTAGTAGGTGCTCAGTAAAGGGGGCCCCACAACCTCCACTCAGGCTCTTTGGGGGAGACTCTGATGCATAAGACTCAATCTTTGACAACAGCTCCTAAAGTGAGGGGAAAGAATTTAATCATAACCCATAAACACAAAGACAAGGCAAACAGTAACAGGTAAGACAAGAGAAAGGGTTTCAGGAGCAGCGAGAGGGGAGAGGGAAATTCTGGGATGGGCTGAAAGCCTTCTCCCCTTGTGACTTTTATCCTATAGTGATTGCTACTGCCCGTGTGGCCGGCCCAGGGCAAGGGGGGGCGGGTGGGCAGTGGGTGGTCGGGAAGAGGTCCCAAAGCAAGATCAGTGAGGCATGTTGGAGCCTGTGCATCGGACAGTCTGGTTCTAGAGAGGGCTTGCACATGTGGAAAATAACTGTGACAGTGAACAGCACAAGTGAGGCAGACCATACCAGAAAGAGACATGGATGTGGGAAGGAGGGAGACCTCTTAGAGCCTCCACCTAACAACAATAAAGAAATCTGGAAATGGGCTTGCTCCAGCCCTGTTCAGGCTCACTCCCCCTGCAGCCTTTCCGACCCCTCAGGGCAGGAGGCGAGACCCCAACCTCCATCCTTCAGTCTTCAAGTCCTCCTGCAAGGTGGGCCTGGCCTGAGCAGGATCACTCCCAAGTTCCCCAAACACAAGATAAACTCTCATGTTCCACACCTTTGCTCATGCTGTTCCTTCTACCTGGAATGCCCTTCCTTTCCCCCCCGCCCCACCCATCCCTTCAGCTCCCCTATTAACTTTCCTTAAACTCATCCTATAGGGTCTCCTTCAAGTAGGCTGTTTTTCTTATTTTTCCCCAAGCAACCCACCCCCTCAGTAGAATTAAAAGCCTCCATCTCGGTGTTCCTATAACTTGCCTTGCGTGCATCAGCAGAGCATTTGGCATATTATAATAGGTATTATTTGTGTCTGGCGAACAAATAATAAAGCATTTGTGTCTGATGCCTCCCTATGTTAGGAGAGCTGAGGGTCTGTACTCAGCACCGACCAGTTGCTCAACATAAAGAGCACCTGGAGGGCCTTCTCTCATACTTCCCATAGCTGGGGGGTCCCCACTGCTCCCCTAGGAACTCCCGACACTTAACACAGCCACGCTCCCTCCATCCTGGAAACCAGCCCCCTGAGGCCTGTCTCCCGCAGGCCTTCCCGCCGATTTCCCGCAGCCTGCCCCTCAATCCCACCTTCAATCTGACTGGATGAGAATCCCAGCAAGTGTCCTGGGGCACCCGGTGGGGCGCCACTGAGAAAGGGTTGGGTCAGGGGAGCTTGGGAGATGACGCAGTGTCCCCAAGGGTGGCAGGCTGAGCGAGCCAGGGACCTGGGGAGGGAGAGGTGGGCGCGTGGATTTGGCAGCTGGGTCTGAGCTTGGAGACGAAGGACCAACAGCAGGTGAAGGGGGTGGGGAGGAGGGTGTGACGGTTAGTGGTACTTACCACAACGTATGTACCAGAGTATACGTATGTGTGTATGTGTCAGAGCGACTGGGGCACAGGATGCTCAGATATTTGGCCAAACCCTTTTCTGGGTGTGTCTGTGAGGGTATTTCTGGATGAGATTAATTCAGATCTGTAGACTGAGCCAAGCACATTGCCCTCCCCCATGTGGGTGGGCCTCATCCAATCCACTGAAGAGCCGAATACAAGAAAAAGGCGAAGTAAGGGGGAGCCCTTCAGTCTGACTTACCAAGCTGGGACATTGGGTTGTTTTTCCAGCCTTTGGTCTCCGACTGAAACGCCAGCTGTTTTTTGAGTTTCGAGCCTGCTGGCTTACAGCCTGGGACTCGTACCATTGGCTTTACTGGTTCTCAGCCCTTCTTCCTGGTGGTTCTGTTTCAGTAGAGAACGCTGCCTCACACAGAGGGCTAACATCCGAATTGCCTGGACCTCGGGAGGGGCCCACATTCCTTATCCAGAGTCCCATTTGTGCCACAACTCTCCAGACTGAATTTCCCATCTGCTGCCTTCTAGATTTGGCCGCACTCGCCTGAAGACGGACACTAGCTGTCACCCCTCCGTGGGCCCCTAGCACCTAACAGGGGCTCAATAATGCTGATTGAACAAATAAATACTTAACACTTATCTGGGTAGCCCTATATAGTACGGGGCATAATCACACCCTTACCCTGTCATCTCCAAGGCAGCCCCAGTCCTGACAGCGGGGACTCTCCTCTGGAAGGCCTGAGGAAGGATGTTGCCCTGGGCCCAGCTGTCTCTACCTGGCCCCAATACGCGCATTCTGTTAACAGACGTTCAGTGAGTATGTGCTATAGGTCAGGTCCTGTCCTGGAGTCCTAGAGTAGCAGTATGTTAGTGAACAAAATGGACAAAAGCCCCACGGACCTTACATTCTAGAGGGAAGAGACACACAAGAGACAAGAAACAGAATAAATAAGTGAATAGCTAAGTGAATAAATAAGCCGGAAGTATGTGCTGCCGAAAACACGGGAAGAACGGAGTGAGGGGCTCGGGAACACAGGGGTGGGAGGCGGGGCACAGACTTAAATAGGGTGGCTAGAGAGAGCTTGGCCTAGGAGGTGGCATGTGAGCAAGGGCCAGAAGCAGGTGAAGGATGGAGTCGTGCAGATATTGGGGGAGGACCCTTACGGGCAAAGAGAAGAGCCAGAGCAAAGGCCCTGAGGTGAGAACATGTCTTGTGTTACTTGGGGGCCTTGGGGGGCCACTGTGAGAACTGTAGCTTAGGAGAAAGGAACGAAGGCGGTGGCTGTGGGCTTGGCCCCTGAGGCAGGCCTCCAGGATACACAGCTTTCTCGGGGAGCAGGGCCTAGTTTGGGCAAGCAATGAAAGAGTCCAAGGACACCTGAGTGCAGGAGGGAACGGTAGACAGAGAAAAGGCAGGAAGAGATCTTCCTTGATTTCCACCCTCCTCGGCTTCCCCCAGGTGCCCACTAACTTCTCTCGGTCTCATTCCTGGGGGCCTTCTTGCTTCCTGAATTTGGAGTTGGGCTCCAGACCTGCTTGGACCCTCACTGGTGGGGATGCTACTGGACAGGTTATTTAACCTTCTAGGGGAAGCCTTCCGTGCCAAAGTCAGAAAGACCCAGCTCTTGAGGCCTGGGTGTGGTGGGGCTTTCAGGGGTTTTGTAGGAGTGAACTGGAGAAAGATCAGGAAAGCACTACAGATAGACTGTAGAGTGCTGGACCCCCGGCTGGCTGTCACATCACAGCACAGCCCCTGCAGGCAGGCAGGGGCCCCACTCTGCCACTGCTACACGACGGCAGGTGTAAGACGCAGATCAGTTCCCACAGCCTAGATGAAGTTGCATTCAGCAGCCTAATTTTAGACTGGGCATCTGCTCTCCCGTCCCAGAGACTCGGCTCTGTCTGGGATTCACTCCGTCTGCAAGTGCCAGAGAAACAAATCCTGTTCTGTGGGTACAGACACTGGTGGTGTCCAGAACAGAGCTGGCCCGTGGGCCCCTGCCACGGGGACGGACCTCGGAGCTGTGCCGCACCAGGAGGACATCTGCATCCCCCTTGCTGGCCTCCCGTCTCACATCCAACAGCCATGGGTTCCTGCGGGTGCCATCTTTCTTTCCACCCTGCCTTCCCACAAAGCTGCTGGATCCAATGTGGGTCGGCCTCAACCGGTGCGGGAGGGCCTCTTGGATTAGGAATGCCCCTCAGCCAGCCCCACGTGCCCAGCCCTCAGCACGGGTCCTGAAGATTCATCCCAGATAAGTAGAGCCCAGGAAGACCAAGCCTAGGAAAGCACACAGGAGGGCCTGCTGTTTACAAGTCTTCCCAGAAAGGCTACTCAGAGCAGGTGCCTTTTGAGTTGGACGTTGAAGCCTGGGTAGGTGTTCTTATCAGTGGAAAAGGCCAGGTCTGGGAGGGCCACCTTCCTTGTCCCCTCTCTCCATGGCCTGCCTGGTCCTGTGGGGTCCTCTTTCGCTTCCCTGGCACACGCAGGGCAGGTACCGAACACGGGACGCACTGGGGAGCCACCCCCTCCAGACTCCCACCCGAGCCCTGGGCCCCGCACCCCCTGACATCAGCCATTCACGCCCTCCTGGCCACTATGGTCACTGTTCCATTCTTGCCTCGGTCACCGGTCCCACAGGCAGGATTCCTTTTCACTTCTCTGACTCAACTTCTCCACCTGGTGATGCCCTCTTAAGATTCCTCGAGAATGACCCTACAGTCCACCACAGCCTCTTCCTGCCTTGTCACTGCCCTGTGGTGCACAGGAAGTTTCCCTTTGTGGAAGACGAGTCCTCTGGGCTATGGGCTTTCTACATCTCCTTGCTTAATTCCTCTAACACCCCGCTAAGACGTTTATCCCTTGTCCCTTTCTACAGGTGAGAAATCAAGAGTTTGATCACACAGCCCGGAAGTGGTGGAGCTGGGGGATGGACCCCAGCCTGTCTTTCTTCCTCTCTCTCCAGGCTCCGCCCAGCCCCGAACAGCTGGTGTCCGAGCAGGGGTGGTCAAGGCCTCTGGCCAGTTTTGGTGGGTAGGGGAAACCTGGAGGGGGAGAGAGCCCTCGCTCAATACCTTGACGCCCTAGAGAAAGAAGGAGTTAAAAGCTTATGTAAAGAGATTTGCAAATAGATCCCACAAAACAACATTTGGATGATTTAAGTGTTAAGGAATCAGAACCATATGGATTAAATGTCCCTGACGTTACGTATGGTTTTAAAAATTAGAAGGAAATGTACTGGGAACACATACACATATAAAATATGTAAGGCTAGACCGCGTTTCTCGCTTTGCGGACACGGAGATATCTGAAAAACACGACACAGCATTCACCCAACTTCCCCCCGGCTGGCCCTCCTCCGCCCTCTCCTCCCCAGCCCGTCTTCTCCCCACACCAAACAGGGCTCAGCACCCTCCCTAGGGACCCAGCCTGAGACAGAGACTTCCCAGAACAGCAGGCCTGGTGCTCTAACCACAGGGCAACTGGAGCCAAACAGCTGGGTCAGGAATGGCTGGGGTCTCCCAGAAGCCAGAGGGGTGGTCGCAGGTGGAAGGAGACAGGGGGAAGTGCTGAGAAGCTGCGGGGAGACAGGCATTTCAGGCACAGTGCTTTCTGTTCCTAATTGCTTCTGTTCCTCCCTCAGTTCTTCCGGCAACCTTGGGAGGGAAAGGTTGTCACCCTCACTTCACAGGTGGGGAAACTGAGGCTCGGAAGGGCTGGGTGCTCTGGGTGGCTAGCAGGCAAGGAACCAGACCACAGCCTGGATTTCCTTGTCACTCACTCACCCGGGGCTGCTCTCACTATACTTCACTGCTTGAAGCAAACCTAAAATACGAGCCCGTATCCAGTTTAACTGAGCATAAATAATAATAATAATAATAATAATAATAATAATAACATAAAATAAAAAAATAAAAAGGCTCTGTTAGCTCCTCAAAGTTGAAGGTTTATCTGGCAGGGTGTTTCTGAGGACTCCCTACATACAAGTAAATCAGGTTGGATTGTGACTCTAAGTTGCATGTGGCATTGTGTTGGGGGAGGGGGTATATAAATGTTTAGTTTGGGAAAAGTTAAACTATCAGAAATTGCCTGGTCCAATCCTAGTAGGGAAGACAGAAGGTGAGAACGTGCTGGGTTCCAGGGACATGGGACCTCCCTGACCGCTCACCTAGCCTTGCAGAAGGTAGTGTCACTTGTCATATGCAGAGAAGGAAATCCACATGCACACAGCGCATGGCACATTCCCGGGAGCAAACAGCTGCATTTGGAACCAGGCCCCTCTGACACCAGCCGCCCCACCCCCCCTACCTCCCCAAAGGTGGCCCTGGCTTAACCAGAAGCAGGCTTGTCAGCAGAATTAAATGCCACCCAGATATAAGCTCAGCCCAATGTCAGGAGGACTGGCACCGAGTCTGTCCCCTGCGTCCAGGCCAGGGCCTGTCGTTTGTTAAATGATCATTAAACAAATCAATGGGTGGAGGAAGGAGGCGTACCCATTGCTTACGTGTGCCATTGTTTCCCGGACACGAGCAAAGGCCTTCACACTGTTATTTATCCTGGTGACATTATCCTGTCCAATGGGACGCATGCTTACAGCCTCTCTAGGACTCTCGGGACGCTGATTTTGAGGCTGGGATATTCTGAGGACATAGAATTCTCAGGGCAGGAACCAGAGAGGAAAGGAGAAGAAGGCATCGGAATGGGGACAGAGAGGGCGGGAGCTTTCTCCCTGTCCGGTACCCAGGACCTCTCCAAAAAGTCTGCGGTGGATCTGATCATTGACGGGTTTCTTATAACGGCCTATTAACTTGTGTGTAGTCTCATCCCGGCCTGGCCTGGCCACAGGCATCAGGATAGAGGCTTTATATTGGGATCAGATCCAGCCCCTTCTCAAGCACCTCTGAGGAGTGCCCTTCCCCACAGCCTTTCTCATGGTCAAATATGTTGGGAAAACACTGATAATCACACAGACCTCTAAGAGACTCCCAGTGGGCACCCACCGATGAAGAGCCCTGAGGGGCTGGTAAATAAAACAGCTCATCTTTAACCCACACGATTGGAACAAAGACACCCTCCCCACCTTCCATGGGTCCCAGCCTCTGTACCCAATTTTGAAGCACACAGAATTCTTGCAGTTCTGGGCATGAGTAGCCTAGGAGACCCTGTGAGACTTCTGTTGGCTTCTCATTTACAGACCCCACCCTCCCATGGGCACCCCAAACAATCTCTACTCTAGCCTTTAATCCAGCTACCCACGGGCTCCAGGCTTTCCCGCTTAAATCTTCTCAATGACTTTCTTCTGCTCTTGAGACAAAGCCCAAATTTCTTTTAGTGGTCTCCATGGCCTCTTTCAGTGGCCCCACCTGCCTCATCTTCCCATCAGTCTATCTGAGGCACAGGGGTATTCTTCCAGCCTCCTTTGCCTCAGGACCTTTGCACATGCCACGTCCCTTGCTGGGACTGCTTTTCCTGTACGTCCCCTCCTTACCGAGTCAATTCCTCTCCAAACTTTCTAGTTCACTTTGCACATCACCTCCCCAAGAAAGCTCTCCCTGGCCCCTGATTAAATCTGGATACACACTGTTCATACTCTCTGTATACATTCTGCATACTCTCTGTATACTTGTATACTCTCTCGTATACTCTATACCTATATACATTCTCTCTATAGCACACACTTCATCTTTAGCGCCCCCAAAGTGTCAACATTTCTAACTTCTTTTTACCTGTGTAATGTTTTTGTCCGAGGACTAGCTCCCTCACTGAAATACGAGCTCCACAATTAGGGTGACCTGTACGTTTTCCTCACCCTTGAATCCCCACATTCCCCTGCCACAGTCGCTTCTGGCCTGCAGGTTTTTTCCCAGCGCCCCCTGAGAAGCCTGGAGTGAGGCAGAAGAGGGCTGGGAGGATCACTGTGACCCCAATATCGTCCCCGAGCAGCGTGAGGGGGAAAACAGGGGCCGGACTCCAGCTGTGGGCGTCTCAGGAATTCACCGGAAGAGCATGGCAAGGTCATGCAATGCCTCTGAGCCTCAGTTTCTGAATCTGTAAGGTTGAAAGGATGTGCCAATATGGGATGACTCACATTTCGATTTCGCTTCGTTTTGGCCAAACACAACAGTCTACTGGGCCAGGAGTTGTCACGCGGCCTATGTTGGGTCCACCAGAGCAGAGCCCTTCCTTGGGATTCCTCTCTCTCTAACAGCTAGGAGGAAAGGCTGCTTTTCTCTCGGAGGTTACTAGCTGGGATGGGGAAGGCCGGGAGCCACTGGGGGGGCTCGTGGTCCTGAGCCACACCCTATAGCTACTGTGTCATGTTGTGCGACAGAAGCCCACAGGAAGCAGGTGAGACCAAGGTCGACACAAAATCGTGCAAAACGAAACACGTGGGAAAACTAAGAGTCTGATGACCTGATGACATTGTATCACTTCCTGTAACTAGCCATGCCTCAAGTCTACCCATCCCTCCATCCCGGGGAAATGAGACCATAAGACAAAACTCAGCCTCTCTTCTCCCCTCCCCCACTCTCTCTTTTTTTAAAACAGGAAGAATTCGGTTTCTGTCCCTTGCATTTCAAAAAATGTTGCCTGCTACATCCAGGGCCAGAGTCATCCCATAGCACTAAATAAACAATCTCTCGGAAGGACAGTCGTAACGAAAATAAGCATGCACGGGGAGCCCTGCGTTTACTCTAACATGCCTCGTGGTGCCCTCCTATCCAATCCTCGTGACAAGCCAATGATAGAGAAGTGCAACAGAGCCATGGAAGATAAGGAACACTAGAATAGGGTGTTAAAGACCCGAGCTCTAATCTAGGCTCTGCCACACACTAGCTGTGTGACGTTGAGCTGCTTTCTTAACTTCTCTGGGCTTACCTTCCCTCCTGTGGAAAATGTCACCCTGAAAGGCCACCATGAGGAATCGCAAGACAAAATAAACAAAAGAGCCTCGCAGTGTTCCCGGCTAGGAAAGCCTTAATAACCGTCAGCTAAGCCTGTCCAGTCTAGAAGTCCTTTCTGGAAAGACAGTCTATGGGTCTTATTTGAAAGGATTCATGTTGGCCACGGGCACAAGAGGAGAGGACTGTGTGAGATCTCCCAGCTAGGGTTCAGTATCTGGTTAATACGTGACATTGGCCGTCGTCTGTCAATTCAGCAAGGACAAGAGGTTGGCTGATGGGTTTGCTCCCCCACATGCTGGGCAGTCAGGTGTGTCCACAGGGATGGCAGCTCCAGCTGAGCGGTGACAGGTCGCTGAGGCAAGGAGCCAGCTTATGGTTTCCAGATGGGCCTAAGATGCTTCTAGTCTCCCCTGGACCGTGTTGAAAGGATAGGCCGGGACTCCGCAAAGGCTGAACTTGACCTGAGTCTCCATCTAATGGGCTCTGGCTTTCTCGGGGTGAGGGCAGGGCGTGCCCCTCTGTGCCGGACTGCCCGGGAAGTTGGACAGTCTGCGTTGCCTTCCAGAGAGCAATTCTGAAAACTGCTACTCAGAATAAATATTTTGGTTGCGTTCGGCGATGTGGCTGTGGGGGAGATTTCCATTGAGTGTGGTTTGCAAGGCGATTCTCCTCTGTTGTTTACTCGCTGCGATCCCCACAGCCTGTTCCTGGCAGGCATCTGTGTCTGCTACACTCCTGGGCCACTGGGATCCAGATGCTATGCTCCAGGGAGGCTGAGCTGGCGGCCTTTCGTGGGGGCCTGACTGTGACGACGCATTGGGCCGCTGGCCACCAGAGCCCCCCATTCCCCAGCTCCGCCCTGCCCTCCTTAGCCAGTCCCAGCCAAGGCTGGCACTCTCTTAGGAACCTCATTCCCACCAACTAGGGGAAACTGTAATTAGCTGAGCTGCTCTAGGCCAGGGGCTTGGAATTCCTGTGGCCCTAGAGATGTGGCCTTGTCCATTTCCTCTTCCCAGGGTGGCCCCCTGCTCCTGCTCCTCTCCACCCACTCACCTCTTCCCTGGAGCCACAACCACACAGCAGGCACTGTGCAGTCTGAGCGAGACCACTGTCTCCCACCCATCCTCCACCCATCTGAGCCTCCTGTGGAGAGAAACGCCAGCCCCAGGGGCCTGAGCTTACCATGTCTCTCGGTGAGAGTGGCTGGGACTACTGCCCCACCCCCTCAAGGCCCTGGATGCCCAGGCTTAGAGCTTGCCCACACTCTGTCAGCCCTCCAGCCAAGAGCCCACCCCCAATCTCAAAGACGAGGTGGGTAGAGGCAGGGGCATCAGGCTTCCGAGCCAGTTCATCCTACTCTCCCCGCTCCTCACTGCCACGGCCAGATTTCCAGGGGGAGACGGATTCATGGGATCAGGGTCTGTCAATCAAGACGGAGACTTCACAACAACCGGGGGTGGGGGGTGTTTCCGGGCACGGGGTGAGGTGTTTGCAGTGTGGCCCAGGGAGAAGATGCTCCACCAGGGACGGACCACAAGGATCCTGGTTAGGGGAGCTCACGCTGTGACTGGGCATTTGGAATGTTAAGGACCCTTGTCCTGGAGGCAGCCTTGAGGCTGCATGAATCTTGTTCTTTCTTCCATATTTTTTCACCTCCCCAAAGCCACTCCCCCTACTCCTTTGACCTACATCCCATTCTGGTAGATTCTAGAGTTACCGCGATGAGGGCCTTCTGGAACCCCACCTCATTGAGTGGATGAGGGAGCAGAAGCTTTCCCTATTCCAGGGTCACAGAGCAGGGCGAGGCAGAGCCTGATTTGGACTCATTTGTCAGAACCCAAGTCCCATACTCATTCCACAGCACCGTGGCTGCTGGTGAACACAGAAAGATCAGAGCCTGTCTCCCCAGCTGGGTGCCCAGGGGCTCTTCTGCCCGTACCTGCAGTGGAAACAGCTGGTCTCTCCCCACCCTGGTGGCCCAGAGACCAGCTGCGTGCATTTGGGAAGAGGCTGGGAGGATGGTGTGCACCCCCAGCATGGAGGGGGGCCGGCCAGCCCACGGGCAGTGATGTGCAGCTGGGGCTCCACTGGCATTGGGCAGATGTGATGAGCCACTCCTTAACCCCAGCCCCACTCAACTCCAGGCTCTGGGCTCCGTGCCTGAAGGTTCAGCCCTGCTTCTCACTGAGCTCATCCTACCCTAGCCTGGGAGGATGTGGGAAACCCAGTTCCATCTGGGGCTAGAATCAATTTTCTCACTATAAATCACATGCCCCAGGGGAGCCTGGGCTTTGCCCGTGCTCACCTGCCATGGTCTCATCATAGCGCCCTTGGGGGCTGGGGCATCTCTCCACTGTCACTCATTGGAACTTCAGGACCAGCTCACTTCACTGAGAGTCTGGCCCCTGCATGAGTTCATGGCCACTCTGTCTGTGGGCTGGGCCCTGTGCCTCATACCCACGGCGACCATGTCTGGATCCTGCCATGAAGGAAGATGGGCCAGAAGGGGCCACTGAGGCCCCTCCTGAGAGATCCTGGCTGTCACATGCAAAACACGCACACAGAAGTCAGGACGGCCACAGCTATGACACCGTCATTTCTCTGTGGGTCAGCTTGCGGGGGGCAGGCCTGAGGCTGGGAGTCACCTCTCAGGCCAAACTGCTGAGACCCCCCAGGTCTCCTCAGTGTTGAACATGTCCACAGTGACAGACGGGTTAATCTGGCCTTCGGCTCATACTCAAATTCCCTTCCACCGAACTCCAACCCCAGGAGGGTGTCACTCAGAGGGCCAAACAGTGGGACGGACCGGAGGCACAGAGCCCAGCTTGGCCTGGCTGCACCTACAGACCCGAGGCCATATTCTACCTGCTTCTCCTTGAGCTCACTGCCCCACCGTCTCTGTCCCAGCCTGGGAAAAGGGGTGTCTTTTCTGCTGGTGCTGAAGTTACAACTCGCCTTTTGCCCAGAAATGGCTTTGTGCCACCCTGTTCTCATGCTGGCTACCTACCCCCCTGTCGGGCA
The DNA here is from genome assembly GCF_018350215.1 of Panthera leo. Classification (NCBI taxonomy): domain Eukaryota; kingdom Metazoa; phylum Chordata; class Mammalia; order Carnivora; family Felidae; genus Panthera; species Panthera leo. The sequence continues at coordinate 32,255,330 of NC_056686.1, forward strand.
CCCTAAGCCTTTTAAAACAGCGTATGGAATCTAAGCCAAAAATGACAACCTCCTCATGGGAGTCTGCCTTTTACGGATATAATCATAGCTACCAATCATTAAGCACTTGCTATGTGCCAAGCTCCAGGCTATACATTTCACGTGTATTTAATCCTCACAATAAAATCCTAGGAGTGGTACCTGTATTAGCCCCATTTTACAGATGAGGAAAACGATGCTTAATGTCTGTCTTTCTCAAAAGCCCTTCTCATCCCCCAGAAGCTGAGAGTTGATGTGTGTTTCATCAATAGGCTCCAAGGGCTGTTTCTTGGGAGTGCGGGGGGCAACTCACAGTTGAACTCAGATGGGCTGTGCTCTCTCCCCAGCAAGCGATACAGAAGTGTTCAGCCGGTTCTCACGCAGCTTCAGGCCTCCTGCCCATCTGGCCCTGGGGGTGATTTAGGGGCCACGGGACACAAGGATACAGCTCACCCAGCACGTGTTCTCCGTGCCAGCACAGTGCTGAGCTGGCTCGTCCCCATCCACCCATCTCCAGAATCCGCCATAATGGATGGGCAGGTGCTCCAGCTGGCTGGTGGGACCTGAGGGAGGGAGGAGCCGGGAGAGAGACCTTGGGTCCGGCTGCACATGGGTCCCATTGCCACAGCTTTGCAACTGCCTTACCGGCTCCTCCTAGCTCCTCCTAGAACGGACTGGCCGCTCCGGCTTGGATGCTCTTTCTGACTATCTGCAAATTGGTTCATTTACAAATCTGCTCCCAGCTCACCTCTGGGAATGGAGCATGGCTCAGACACATCTGTCCTCCCTCTCAGGCTTGCCCAGATGACATTTCCTGGCTATTACATAATCAAGGAAGCCCAGCCCCCACCAGCCAGGACTTTAATTAGAAAGCTCTTTCCCAAGGGCCTTGGGGATATAATATGTCAGCCGGGGCCTTCTTATCTCACAGCCCCTGTATATACGGTCTCTCTCCCTGTCATATACAGACACACCTAGGCGCACGTAGTTACATACCCCAGCACAGTGGAACAGCTGAGGCCACAGCTTCTGTTCGTGCCATCGGCCGCGTCCAATGGCTTATACACTTTGTGTTCACTGTGATTATGCTGCCCTGGGTCCCTCAGGCCCACCCCCAATAGGCTGTCCCCTCTGACCACCACCACGGCCCGCTGAGGGCTGCCTCCTCTTGGCTGCCATAGCACTCTGTGCTCAGCAGGGTACTGTGGAGGTGTATATCTTCCCAACTGGGCTACGACCTCTCTAGGGAAGGGGCTGATTCCTCCCTGTGCCCCCAGCAGCTGAATTGGCCTGGTCCGAATGGACACTGGGAGGGTGGATGAAATGGGCCAGTGAATTAAAGGAAGGCTCCTACCGAAAGCCCTGTGGTTGGTGACTTGGGGAGGTGTGTAAAAACAGTCTTACAGACTTCCCAGAAACTCCCCGAAATGTCAGCTTTTGAAAGACCTGATAAATTAATCCATTGTTCAGAGGGGACACTGAAGCCCAGCTGGGGACAGGTGGCACTTAAGGATGGACGATCTGTTTGTGGCAGAGCTGGGGACTTGACCACGCTTGCCCAGGTCTCTCTCCACCATCATGCTGCCTCTGAACCCTGGTAACAGGCTCGTGGGTATTCTTCTCCTCAGAAATGAATCCACCACCTTCTAAGCCTGGGGCCCAGCCTAGACAAATGCCACCAAGGCACAGTCCTGGTGCTCAAGGAGCAGCGCAGACATATACCCAGAGGGCTGGGCGGGGGGCGGGGGCGCAGAAAGGAAACAACGGAAGAGTGTTACAGAGGTGACACCCAGGGAGACGGGACAGGTCCAGGGAGACATCTTGGAGATGACGTTAAATGGGGTCTCAGATGAGAGTTTACGAGAAGGACGAAATTGCAGATAGGAGGGGAGAGGAGGGGAAGTGGTGGTCCAATTAAAGACACAGAAACACGAAACGATACAGCAAGATGGGGAACTGCACAAGCCAAGTGGTGAGGCTGAAGCCTGAAATACAGCAGGAAACCTGCACTTTGAGGTTCGCATGGGGGGCGAGGCCGTATCAGGAGGGGCTTCAGACCCATGCTAATCCAGCTGGACTCCAGCTCCATACACCCTATACTGCCCCTTCCCTTGTAATCCCACCATCTCCCAGAGTGGCAGGAGGACACACAGATGACATACCCACTGTCTCATTTACCCAGGCAGCCCCTGGGCCCTGGAACACACTCTTCTCGGCTCCCTGGAACTCCTCCTAGCCACAGATGTCCTTACATCTTAGAGCCTGGGCTGTAATATGCTAGGAATTGACACTCGCAGAAAGGAGTTCGTGTTGACGTCAGAATATGCTGTCCCGAGGGGGAAGTCTTGTAAACAGCTTTGGAACTTTGGATGGCCAAAGCGAGCTTCTCCTGGGTCTGGTGAATGGAAGGACTGATGCATGGCCCAGAGCTCCAGGCGGACACCGCAGAGAGCTGAGAGAGGCCCACGGTGGCTGTGTGTTTTCGCACAGCACCGTATACCTGCACGGAGACTCCTGAGCTTAGGACTCACTCAGACCCTAGCCAGGGCCCAGGACTCAGTAGAAACTCAGAAACAGAGATCAGAGGAGGCTGGCAGAGGACAGAGGTGAGTTAGAGCCTGAGGGCCTGCAGGCAAGCCCTCTGTGGCTGCTGCACCTTGTGACCATCACCATCCCAGCACTTGGAGGGCCTGCCCCGTGCTGCCCTCCCGGTCCCACCCCCCGATGGTGACACTCAGGACTCATGCAGAAGTCCAGCAAAGTGTGGGAACGCAGGGGTGTTTCTATGGGGCCCAGTGACCCTTAAATCCCTAACTGATGACCAGCTGGGTGGTCCTTTGTCCTAAACTGTCTTCCAGGAGGTTCTCCCCTCTGGAGAGGCCTTGTGCCTGACGTGGGAGATCTAGTCGGGCCTCTTGTGTGACAGATGTGGAAACTGAGCCCCAGCAAGGGGAAGTGGTTGACTGAGGGTCACACGGGGAGGCAAGGGTGAGGGTGAGGGAGGACTCAGGGCTCCTCACTCTCCACCTCACCACCCCCACTTCCTGGAGGTGACTCAGCAAGACAGACAGCACAGGAAGGAAGTGGGAAAGGGAAGCCCAGCCCGCTGGATTCCAGGTCACCACTTTGCTCTTCCAAAGCCACCAACCACCTTGGTCGTGAGGCTCTGCCTGATGCCCGTGACCTCTCAGCCCTTCCTTCCCCAGGCCACAGCTGCTGACCATTTCCTCCGGGGTCAAACTCACTTGCCCTGTCCAGGGTCTCCAGGGACTCCCTGCTGCATAGTCCCCTGGTGCTTCTCTCCTCCTGGGTCAGCGGTGGGGGGAGCAGTCACCTCCACAAACGTGGCAAGTGGCCAAGCCCGTGTGGGCCAAAGGTTCAGTTCATACAAGATTTGAGGCGAGGCACGTAATTGCAGCCTCGTGTTTAATAAGTGGGGCTCTGGAGCCAGTATTCAGTTTCCATCATCTGCTCGCGGGGGGCGGTGGGGGGGAAGGTGGGCTTTGGCTAACTCCGTTCCTTTGTAACTCTATAAAACGAGGTGATGGGATCTGCTCTGCAGGTTGCTTGGAGAATTGGTTGAAATGATACAGGTAAAGCCTGCCACGCACAGAGCTCTAGTGGTCGCTTGCTTTGCTGGGTAGATGTGCATGCCTCACCTCACTTAATTCTGATGACAAACCCTCAAAGTAGGACAACCGTTCTCACTTAGCTGGCGAGACACCCAAAACTTGGCGGGGGGGGGGGGGGGGGGGGGGGGAGGGGGAGGGTGCACAGCCGGCTTTGAGTAGAGGCAGGATCTGAACGTGGCTCAGTCTCATGGCAGACCCCCAGCGTTTGCCCACCTGTTGTGGCACCTTCTTTGGCTGTTGGGTGGTCCTCTGCCTGTGTTGGCCCTCCCAGCCTTCTTGCGGGGGGGAGGGGGACGACGGGGTTAGGGGTGCCGTGGGGCTCTGCACCCTGTACTGTGCTGTCTGAATGCCAGCTGCCGCCAGATACTACTCCTGTGACTGTAACCTCCAGGGACCGCGATCCTGAAGTTGGGGTCCAGGAGGACCAAGCCCACAGCAGCATCTGCCTCGGTCACCACAGGAAACGCCACCGGCCCCGTTAGCCTGGGGATTTCCATATGCTGAGAACAGGCCTCTGAGAGTGAGGAGGGAGGAGCTGTAGGTACAAGTCTTTGCTTCACTGGACTGGAAGTTCCTCCAGGGGCGGGACCCGCTCACAGCACCCAGTATGGGTGGACGGTCGCCTGCCCCACACTCCAGCTGGGTCACCAAATGGCTCCAGCCACCTCCCTAGCTCCGGCCAATCCCCCCTTGGAGAGCCTGTACTCCCACCTCAACTGCAGAATATTACTATATCATATTCCCAGTCTCTCTCTCGAATCCTTGTTGGACTAGGGTGAGGATTTGAATAAACGAATATGCTTAAATTTCGTTGTTTTTCGTCTGTTTCTCTTGCTGGATTGTAAGTTCCCTAAAGGTACATTCTGTGTATATCCATCTTCCTAATTCTCGGTAACCAGAGCGCCTGTCGGCAGGGGCTTGGGGTTGTAGCGTGCCTCTCTCCCCATCCACGCGGCCGGTGTCCTATCTTGCCGTCTTCTCTAACCCCCTACTCCCACAGGCTGGGCGTGTGCTAGAGTTGTGTGTAACAGTGAAGGACACGGGCAGAGGACCCCCGGATGGATTCTGCTACAGGCAAACGAACTGGCTTATATACGCTGACGTTGCCTCACCCTGTGGCTCTATGATGCGTTCTGGGCTTATTTTGGGTTCCGGGCTCAATTTTCAAAGAGCAAAGTCCTCAGGTCAGTAATCTCTTCCAGAAAAGTGAGCTGGTGTTTAAGATACAGTGGGTGGCGATGAGGAGTAGGAATCCATCAAAAGCCCCATAAAGTTGTTTTCTTTCCACCTGTATTTTGCTTCCGACGAGCAAATGGGGCTCATGCTTCTAGGACATGTCAAACCCTGTCCGACCCAGACACGGCTGGGTCACGTACAAACCCGGCCTCTCGCCTGGCCCAAGGAGCCCTGGTGAAGGCAGTATTAAAGCCTTGCAGGAGAAAGGTGGGTACCGAAAAGCCAGCAGGGGTGTCTGTGACCCCAGAACCCAGAAAGTGGTTCCAGCTGATGGGTCTCTGGTTCTTTATCTGGCAAAGAGAGACTAAAACTCACCCTGTAGAGTTATTATGGGATCAGCAGAGTATAGTATGTTGAAATTGCTACCTCACAGCATGAGAAGAGTAGATTCATTCATCCCACACATGTTAATTTAGCATCGACTATGGGCCAAGCACGGTCTCAGGCACTGGGAATAACAATAGACCAGGTCAAGTTAGACGGTGATGAATGCCATTAAGAAGAGCAAAGCAGGAGATGGGGTAGTGACAGTAGGACGTTTTGCTATTCTGTTTTATTTTACTTCATTTATGTCTATTTGTTTTTGAGGGTGAGAGAGTGAGCAGGAGAGGGGCAGAGAGAGAGAGGGGGACAGAGGATCTGAAGCGGGCTCTGTGCTGACAGCAGAGAGCCCGATGCAGGCCTCGAACCCACGAGCCATGGGGTTATGACCTGAGCCAGTCGGACACTCAACTGACTGAGCCACCCAGGCACCCTTGCCATTTTAAATAGGGGTCAGAGAGGGGTTCACGGAGAAGGAGACATTTAAGTAAAAACCTGAAGGAATCGTGTGTATATTTTTCCTTGCAGAGGAAACAGCAAGTGCAAAGGCCCTGAGGCCAGAGTCTGAGGAACAGTATGGAGGCCAGAGGACATGGGATATATAGGAAGTCATTGGCAGCCACATCACCGGGGCTCTGAAGGCATTTATAAGACCTCCGGCTTTTACAGAGACAGAAAAGCCACTGGAGGTTTTCCAGACAAGGACGATAACCTGACTTTCGTAACTGATCAATAAACTTCAGCTTCCCCTTCCCTTCAAAGCCCTATTCAGTACCCAGACCTCTGCAACTCCAGCTCATATGCTTTCTCCTTTCTCAGATTTCTTCCAGCTTTCTAAATCTATCCAAAGCAGAAGGGCCTCCTCACTTTCTGCCAAGTACAGGCTGGAAAGGGGCCGTGCAGAGAGACTGTGGTTGGGAAGAGAGAGAAACAGAGAGGAGTCTTAGGTTGGGGATCTTGTCCTCCCTTGATGCTCGGAAGGCCTCTGGGCCCAGCTCAGCTGCACTGTGCATACACACTAGGTATACAGCAAAGCTGGGGACCCTAGTAGAGTCCCCAGGGCCACTTCATCATCTTAGCTCTGCACAGAACTGGGGATTTCACTCAGCACTCCTTCACCTTGCTTGACTATCAAAAGGTGAAATCATCTGTTTTCAATTAAAATAAAATAATTCCTATCTCTAGCAGTGGTTCTCGGCCTTTGGGGGGCCACCTGCCCCTTTGAGAATCTGTTGAAAGCTATGCACAGTCCCTTCAGAAGATAAGCACAGGGGACGTGTTCCTTCTCTCATAATTCCAGGGGTATCACAGATCCCTGAAAATTCAGCAAAGAAACCATTCTCTGTGCCAATGACTTCCCCGTCTGTAGCTCCGACTGAATGAGTGAATGAATGAATGAATGAATGACCGAATGGACAAATGGAGAATAAAGAAGCTGCATACAGATGGAGGGACGACAGGGGATGGACAGGACAGACAGATGTAGCCACCTCTGGACACCAGGACTCTTGCTGAGGGCTCCTGAAGGCTCCACAGAAGCCAGCTCAGGAGTCACGTGTGGGCAGGCCGGGCCTTGCCAGGTATCCCGCAGAGAGCCGAAGCTTACCTCCCGAGCTGCATCTGTGGCTGTCACCCAAACCCTTCTAAAAGGTATCACACACTTTCCCGCCTTTCTGCGGGTGCCCCAAACAAAACAAAACAGAACCTTTTCTGGGTGATGACGGGGCAACAGGATGAATACAAATACAGACATGTAAAAGTAAGCCATGTCTTCCACTTGACATATAGCTGAGCCGGCTGCGCCTGTGTAGGTTCCCTCCCCATCACAGCCCTCCTGCTGGGACCCAGGGCTTCCTCCCCGGTCATTTCCTTTTCCTGATACCTCGCCTGCGAAGCTGGAATGAACTTCTCACTCCTTCTCGCAGTCACCCCTCTTACTGGGAAGCTTTTAACGCAATCTCATCTTCTTCCAATCGTTATTCAACGTTTATGGCACAGGGAGACCTTCAGACGTAACTAGGTGGGTAGGGGTCTCTGACCAAAGGTGAGGGGGCCCCAGAGAGTGCTTCTGATGGAGCAGAGCCTCCACAGCCCCAGAGACGTGGCTGCATGGTCTCTCCCGCCTTTTGTCAGTGCTTCACCTCCTCCTCGGTGCCGCGCTGCAGCCCCCCCACACCCTGCTCTGGGCATTCCCCAAGGGGACCCGCTCTTTCCCACCTCCGCTCCTTTGCGGGCGCTGAGCCTGTCACCTGGAACAGAGACCACCGCCTGCTTGTCTTACAAGGAAGCTCACGTTGCTCTGCCCAAGCCTCACCTCCCCAGCAGACCTGTCTCCTTCCTTTGGGGGTCCTGGGTCCTCACCTCACCGTGGTGGCACTTCCTCCATTGTATTTCCAACTTCTTTTTTGAATCTTTGTTTTTTTTTGGGGGGGGGTGGAGGGGGCAACAAAGTTAAGAGCTTAGATAAATACACTTACAATTGTTCATTTTCCTGTTCCTTTGATGACCGGTGCCTTATTTCTCTTCATTTCCCCAGCAAACGGCACAGGGGACGCTGATGTTTCAGTACATATTTGTTAATGACTATTTCCTTCGTGGAGGTGTTCTCTCTTCACCCTTACAGCTGGATTATCTGTTGTAACCTCACCCCCCCCCCCCCCCCGCCACAGCTGGGTCCCACGTCTCCCAGTCTTGCCCCGGCCTCCACTTCCAATCTGCCGGAACCTGTTAGAATTGTGTGTAAAGCACGAAGGGGTGGGCACTGAGGAGCTTTCTCCGGAGCAAACGAACTGACTTCTGCTATGGACTTCTGTTACTGAGCCTCAAGGTACCGCTGCCCTGGAGCAGTTGTGTTCTCTGAGATCTGGGCGGGTGAGGTCACTGGATGGGAAAACTCCTCTAGTGAGTTGTCATAGTAACCATGACTTTCAATTTCATGCAAGAGAGTCCCTGAGAAGAAAACACATTAAGGGGTGGGGGAGGAGTGGTAGGAATCCATCAAAAGCCTCCTAACATTGTCCTCCCGTACCCTTTTCTTTGCTTCTTACTGGTTTACATGCTCAAGGTAGATGCCATTATGTGTGGGCATCTGAGTAGAAGCTGCTTAAAATAGCCACTCAACTATTTCAGGGAGCAGTTGAATATGCATGAAGCTATTTTAGAAAAGATGTCCCTGGCCCAGCCAATCCAAACCCCATCTTTTCCCTTGGAAATGCCAAGAGAAGCTGAATGGGACCTTTCTTAGTCTATCCCACTGGGGTGGGGGTTTTTCAGAAGCCACAGAAACAACACCCTGGCTAATGGTCTTGCAGCCTTGTCCGCTCTGCCTCCTGATTCTGTGGTCAGAGAGGCTCCTGGCCAGACAGCTCAGCCCTCCAGAACCCTCCAGAGCTTTGGCGGCCTTCAACAACAACTGTGTTACAATGGGGATCTCATAATCTTCGGTATTTCCAACTGTTTGTTTAACTAGTCATTCAACACACTTGTATCGATAGATCAAATGTGTGAGGAACATGCTGGGTGCTGGGGATCCAAAGACAAGATCTCCGAGACAAGCTCGTTGCAGGCGGGTAGATGGATGGGTGAGTAGAGATAGCAGCCATAGAGTTCAAAGATAGAAGGGCAACCAGGAGAAGGAGCCCTTGCTTCTTTTCTTCCTGATGGCTTGAGAAAGAAGGTGACTTTTGAGCTGAGCCTTGGGGGATGGTCAGAAGGCCCCAAAGTGTGAGAAGGCATGGCAGGCTCAAGGACGGGGGGACGGTTGGGTGTGGCGGGGCACGGAATCCACTAGTGGGAGGGAGGGTGTAATACCTGTATGGAGTTAAGAAAGGAAGGGGGGCCAGACTGTGGAGTGCTGGCCCCTACCACCTTCTCTAAGCCCTCAGGCTGGGCTGGAAAGGACCTCCCCTCCATGAACCCCCAGTGCCTGGTGCGCATGTAATCTAGACTGGAGGTGTCTGGGGACAAGGATGTGGTCAGATGCTCCTGGGCATCTCTGCAACCCAGTGCCAGAATTTTGGTTTAAAATATGGCTTCTGGAGTCAGACTGCCAGGGTTCCAATCTAGACTCTGGTCTTATTAACCGGGACCTCGTGGCACCTGGGTGGCTCAGTTGGCTGAATGCCCACCTTCGGCTCAGGTCATGATCTCATGGTTTGCGAGTTCGAGCCCCACATTGGGCTTTGACACCATCAGCGTAGAGCCCGCTTCGGATCCTCTGTTCCCCTCTCTCTCTGGCCCTTCTCTGCTCACGCTCACTCTCCCTCAAAAATAAGTAAAACATAAAAACAAACCTTATTAACTGGGACCTTGGGCAAGTTACGTGACCTCTCTCTGCCTCCATTTTCTCAGCTGTAAAGTGAAAACGTTCCTGGTATCTATCCCTCTTGGTGACAAGTACACGGATTACTATAGGTAAAGGGCTTAGAAGTCTGTGTGGTGCATCATAAACAATGGATTAAAGTAATAGCTGTTTTCATTACCCTAACAAGTTTGGATTTTATCTTGACAATGGAATACCACTGGTAATAAGTTTTGCTTCCCAAAATTAAAAAGGAAACTTATTGCTTTGGCCTCTATTGCTCATACATGCCCACTATAAGAAGGTAAAGTACAAGGAGGAAGGGGAAAATGCTGACCCTCAGGTAACTACCACTAACAAGACGCATTTCCAGATACAGTCCAACCTCATTATTCCCAGAGTCTGTGTTTGCAAATTCACCTACTTTCTAAACTTTATTTGTAACCCCCCCCCCCCCCCCCCCCCGCCCAAATCAATATTCATGGTACTCTTGTGGTCATTTGCAGACATGAGCAGAGCAGTGAAAAATGTGAGCCACCGGGGGCGCCTGGGTGGCTCTGTTGGTTAAGCGTCTGACTTCAGCTCAGGTCACTATCTCACGGTCCGTGAGTTCGAGCTCCGCGTCGGGCTCTGGGCTGATGGCTCAGAGCCTGGAGCCTGCTTCCGATTCTGTGTCTCCCTCTCTCTCTGCCCCTCCCCCGTTCATGCTCTGTCTCTCTCTCTCTCAAAAATAAATAAACGTTAAAAAAAAATTAAAAAAAAAAATGTGAGCCACCCAACGTGCATCTTTCCAACAGAGGTCAAGAAGCACGGTGCTGCCTTCTCCTTGAAGCTCTCGTGTGTAAACAAGTATCCTTTTAACAGTCTTTTCAGTGCCATTTTTTTGGGTTGCATTTTTATGCATTTTGTTGGTGATTTCTCTGTGATGTGTCTTAACAGAGAAAACACATGTGTTAGATAAGCTGCCTTCAGCCATGAGTTACGTTACCGTTGGCCATGAGCTCAGTGTTAATGGATTAACAATATCTATTAACTAAGGTGTTGTTGACAGAGACCCACATAAGATAACATTACGTGTCGATCAGTTGACAAGAATGTTGTGACCAGAGGCTCGTAGGAACCTAATGCTGTAGTCCTAGGAGCAATGGCTCAGCTCTCACTAATTCAGTGTTTGTGGGAACATCATAGAACATAACTGCTGTAAATAACAAGAATTGACTAAACTTTTCTAGATACACAGATGTATACTTTTATGCCTTTTAGAACATACCTTCCATATTCTTTTTGATATCTTTTTTATTATTTTATTTGATTTTTTAAACATTTTTAAAAATGTTTATTTATTCATTTTGAGAGAGAGAGAGAGAGAGCGAGAGAGCAAGTGCATGCAGGGGAGAGGCAGAGAGAGAGATTCCCAATCAGGCTCCATGCTGAGCAAGGAGCGGGACGCGGGGCTCAATCTCACAAACCATGAGATCGTGACCTGAGCCAAAATCAAGAGTCAGATGCCTCACCGACTGAACCACCCAGGGACCCCTCTTTCTGATAACTTTTTCTTAAATTTTTTTTTTTTAACGTTTATTTATTTTTGGGACATAGAGAGACAGAGCATGAACGGGAGAGGGGCAGAGAGAGAGGGAGACACAGAATCGGAAGCAGGCTCCAGGCTCTGAGCCATCAGCCCAGAGCCCGACTCGGGGCTCGAACTCACGGACCGCGAGATCGTGACCTGAGCTGAAGTCGGACGCTCAACCGACTGAGCCACCCAGGTGCCCCTCTGATAACTTTTTAAAAACAGACATCACCCATTAATATGTGAGAGGTGCCTTTCCGTGTCTGTAAATAAAGCCATGTCCAGATGGCTGCCTCTCTGTGAGCGTGTGTTCAGTTATTAACCAGTAGTTCCCTACTGATGGCCAGTGTGGTTGTTTCCTATTATTCACTATCATAAACAATACTACGAGGAACATCCTTATTGGAAAATAAAATAGCTAACGTTTATTCGGCACTTACTAAGGGCCCAGCCAACGGTCTGTTCGCAAGTTGCCAGCCCCTTTTTCTACCGACTTGTCTTCACTTCATTTACGAGCTCTTTCTACACTGCTGTTAGTAACGCTCTGCCCGTCAGACATATGTTGAGACACTTTTCTTAGTTTGGCATCACCCTTTGGCCTTCATTATTGTGGTTTCTCCCCACAGGGCCTTTAATTATATTCTACCACGACTTCTGGATTTGTTTTACACTTAAGGACCCAGTCTCCAACTTGATACGATACAAAAATTCCCTCGTTGTTTTTCTTCTAATATCTTTATGGCTTCATGCTTTTTTTTTTTTTTATCACCTAGAAATTTATTTTGGCACCAGGACTGAGGTATGGATCCAGTTTTGTTTTGTTTTGTTTTTCTTCTGCAAACAACTAGCTGGTTGCCTTGAGAGCGTGTGAGGAATCTTTTGCCTTTTCGACTCTCATTCTGAGTGCTGTGCTCACTTATGGCTACTTCTGGACTCTCTGTTCCGTCCACTGAGCCAAAGGTTTATTCTTTTACCAACAACTGACTTTTTCTAGGCTCTTCCCCCATGTTTATTTTACTTTCTAATAATTTTATGAAAAAAGTTGGGATTTTATTTAATTTATAGACCAATTCACATTACCTTCTTAAGTTTATTCTTGGGTAGTTTATGCTTTTCTTTCTTTGGAGACTAGGGCCTGCTACCTCTATGCTTTCTAACAGGCTCACTTTGGTGCCTCTTTCCAACCAGCCCTGCAGGAAATGACCACACCCTCACCCAACACTGTGCCTTTCCTATGTCACTTCTCACCCTGAACTACATGTATTGGTTCCGTACTGGGCTCTCTAAAGGCAGGGCCCCCGCACGTCCTGTTAGGGCGTCCCTTGACCCATCTGACAGGCGGCCGAGGCCATGGAGAGACTTGTAGGATGAATGGATGAATGAACAAATGAGCAAAAGGCATCTCTCTAGAAAGCTAAAAGGAAAGTGAAATGACTCTATCGCAAAAATTCACTTTTCACGGACTTCCATCAGAAAACAAGAGGAGTTTTTCTCCTCCTCCTTGTCTTTGGCCAACCCCCGAAGACCATGTCAGAATCAGAGAAATGGTCACAGCTAGATGGATGTGCCGTGTGCGACCTCTCCCGGCACCTCCCCCTGAGACCAACCCTCACCCAGCAGCCTGGGCACTTTTCAGGGAGGCTCTCGAGGCCTGGAGAGCCCTCCAGAAAAGGGAACACAGGCAGTCATGCTGTGCGAGCTATGCTGCTGCACTTTTTGAAAAGCCCCTTCCTGTAAGATATAACAGCCCTGAAAGGCTGCTGTCACCAGTCCCATTCTGCAGAAAAGAAACTGAAGTCCAGAGAGATGGAACCCATCGCCCCTGTCCCTAAGAGGCAGGACTTAGGACTGGCTGGAGCTGAGCCTGTGGGACTCTAAATGCCTTGCCTCTCCTATAACCACATCCAAAGCACCCAAGTTCCGGAGGCTGAGGGGCCATGGCCCCGACAGGAGTCCCACATGGAGTCAGAGAGCACGGGTCCTGCCCTGACTAAACCAAGATAGTCACTAGAGTACTTTTCTTCCCCCAGAGCAGCATGTGATGCCCATGGATTGTTCCTGAAGAGCATCATACTTGGTCAAAGAGCCACTGTCCGGGCTGGGGAACACATGACCCAGGCTATATTGTCACCAGAGGATGGGGGAGTGGGGGATGGGGAGGCGGAAGATTTGCATGGGGACAGGGCTTGGTCTCCAGCACAAACCTGGGGACGCCCTCCCGTTTTCTTCTGCCCAGCCTGCACAGGGTCGGGGTTTCTTGGCCCAGCAGGTCCCTCCCGGGAGTCCAGCCAAGCAGTCACTTCCTTATTGGGCTGGCAGCTGCCGGGCAGGCCTTGGCTTAGCTCTAAGGCTGGATTAAAGATCCGGTTTCTCATGAAGAATGGTGGGTTGGGGGCCAATACATTTACTGGGCTTGACACTTTGGCCCGGAGCAGACCCCAGGGACATTCAGATGAGCAGCTCGCGGGTCTCCGGCCCGTGGAGCTCCATTCTGGTCAGGAAGCAGATCACGAGGAAAAATCCCCGGCCCTACCTAGGTGCCACGAGAGAGATGTCTACGTGCTGCGGGAGCCCCCACTTGCGGGGTCCGGCAGGGAGCAAGGTGCGGAGGCTGGACGTCAGGCTACGGCACGTGGGCAAAGAGAGACTTCCTGCCTTCTGAAGTCAAAGTCTTCCGTGATCAGATCTGTGCTGTAGAAACAGGCCAGCGAGCTATATTTATTTTCAATGAACGGTTCTGACTTTTAAGGTGACAATTCAAGGACCTCGTTTGGGAAAGACAGCACCAAACATAAGAGACGGAGAGCGGATGGGTACGGACTCGGTGGAACGGCTCCCCTGGATGGTGCCGATGAAAGGCAAGAGCCCCAGACTTGGAGCGCGAGAGACCCACGACCCTGCCGTGGGCTTGCTGGGTGACCGGGAGCAAATTGCTTCCCCCTCTCAACCTCAGTTCCCTTCCTGTAACAGGGGAGCACTGTCACCAATGCACACGTCGCCAGGAGAAATTGGGATGTCAGAGGACACTGTACATTCGTACGTGCTCGACAGAGGTAAAGCATCGCGGTGGGGCTCCAGGCGGCTCTACACACACACCGAGGGACATTTCGGACACCCCACTGCCTTGCTGCAAACCCACCACCCAGCAATTTCTCGGGAAGTCTCTCAGCTGTTCCAGCTCCAACCAAAGCCTGTCCTGTAAAAACACGGCCCCGTCCACAGAAGCAATCACCTGCCCGCCGGGTCCAGGCTGCTGGGCCATGAACGTCAACAACGGCCCCTTCCTGGTGGGAGAAGGAACAGGGAGCCGGCTTGTTCTCCGAGAGCGGAGGACTGGCCGGTGACGAGGAACATTTTAAGGTGGGACGCTTCTTCCTGCACCGTCGGCAGCTGTCTACACAAGGCGTCCATTATGTGCGGGCCCCAAGGCCAGCAGGCCCGAGAGGCTAGGCTAAAATTAGTGGAGAATGTGCAGCCGCCAGCGACACAGAACATCGGAGGGTCAGATGCCTCCAGCCAGCCGCCAGGGCAGGAGCCCAGGAGCCTGTGCAGAACAGCTGTGGAAGCACCTGGCCCCGGTTCCTCCCAGCTCGGGGACAGCAGCCCTGCCCAGGGCCCTGCTCCCATAGCTCAGCTTGAGTGAAAAAATAGAAGGCAGAGTAGAATCCCAAACAGATCTTTAAAAGATATGTGCAAAGAAAAAATGTGGGAGAGGAATTCACTAAATACCTGAGAGGCTGTATCTCGGTCTTCCATGTGGAATGGTGGGTGAATCTTCCCGTACTTTCCAAAATGCTCTCAATAAATATGCATTACGCTTGTAATCAGAAGAAAATACTATAGGGGCGCCTGGGTGGCTCAGTCAGTTAAGCGTCTGACTTCGGCTCAGGTCATGATCTCAGGGTTTATGGGTTCGAGCCCCGCATCGGGCTCTGTGCTGACAGCTCAGAGCCTGGAGCCTGCTTCGGATTCTGTGTTTCTCTCTCTCTCTCTGCCCCTCTCCCGCTTGCACTCTCTCTCTCTCTCTCTCTCAAAAATAAAGAAACATTTAAAAAAAATTTTTAGGGGCACCTGGGTGACTCAGTCGGTTAAGCGTCCGACTTCAGCCCAGGTCATGATCTCACAGCTCGTGAGTTCAAGCCCCGCATCGGGCTCTGTGCTGAACAGCTCCAAGCCTGGAGCCTGCTTCGGATTCCGTGCCTCCCTCTCTCTCTGCCCCTCCCCCACTCATGCTGTCTCTCTCTCTCTCTCTCCTTCAAAACTAAATAAACATTAAAAAAATTTTTTTAATAAAAAAAGAAGGAAACACTATACAAGACACTGTGTTATACATTTATATTAAATGTAATTTAATATACATTTTAAATTTATAAAAATGATTACAATGTACACCCCTAAGGCATGTAGCCTATACGTGTGTGTGTATGTGAATATATTTAGGTATCTGGTTGACTGGCATTGGCAACTTTGAATCCTAAGATGTCAAAGCTAGCTGGTATTAAACATCAATGTTTTCCAACCTTCATTTCATGGAGGAAACTGAGGCCCCAGAAGCAAAGCAGGAAGTCGAGAACCCAACCTTTCACTGAATCTGGTCTTGTACAGGAGTTGCCCCAAACCTTGCCCCCTTTAATTCTGTAGTTGCTTTTATTCCCACTTTATGGAGCTGGAAACTGAGGTACAGAGAAGCAAATTCATCACCCAAGGGCACCCAGCTAGGAAGCCACAGAGTTGGGTCCCAAGCCTGGTTTTCCATCCATAGCCCACAGACCTTGAAGAGAAGTTCTTTGAAAACACCTGCTCCTTGAAGTCTCCGTCAGAAAGCAATTTCTTATGGGAACAACTTTTGAACTGTCTTCCCTGGGCCCCTCTTGGGTGGTGCATGCCTCCCTTGCCTCTGGGGACTTGTGGTCCTGTTGCCAGATCAGTCCCCAGGAGACTTTGAGGGAATGGGTGACAAAGAGTGGTGTGCGGACATGAACAGCACAGTGCCCGCCCTTTCCTGATGTGGGACAGGGTGGGGAGGGAGGGCTGCAGCGGAAGGTGCCAGGCCTTCAGGACAGGGAGGGTTGGCCAGAGAGGCTGCCATTCAAACTCTCTTTTATCCAGTCTGGTCCAGCTCCAGACCTGGAAGTGCCTGCAGGCAACCCCAGCTGGGGACCTGAGGCCTTTGCTCTGGCTGCACAGCCTCTGTCTACGGTGTCTGTCCCCATCCTGTCCCCACCCCCATTTTCTGCCCCAACTCTTTCCGGGTCATTTCATCCATGCATTTGTGCATTCTTGTCCGTGAACACGTTTTTACTGAGTACCTACTATGGGCTAGAGCAAAGTATAGTCCCAACCCTGCCCGTGCCTCTAGTTCTTAGAGAGGTCTTAGTGTTTAGGCTACCCTCGGTCATTCGAGCAGGCACTCTGAGGCCAAAACGCCTGGGTTCAGCCTGGCTAGGTTACTTCTCAGCTGTGCATGCCTGGGACAGTTACTCAGCCTGTCTGTGCATCAGGGATCCTCATCGGTACAGGAGGATGATAAGAGCGCCTGCTTTGTGGACTTGTGCAAGTGAAGCGTCAATCCACGCAAAACCCTTAGGACGGTGCCTGACGGGTAGTAAGTGCTAAGTAATCATTCATTTCTAGACCTATTTTTATTATAACCATCTGGCTAAGATTCCCTCCTCAGGATGCCCTCTGGCTTCCCCTTCTCTACGGTCCCAGAGCTCCTCGAACAGCACCCCCCCCCCCCCCTTAGAGCTTCTGCAGCACCGGCACACGAGAGCCTGGGCCTCACTGTCTACGCTAGGGGCAGGGACCAAGTTTCCCTCATCTCCACCCCCGCTCCCAGCGCAAACGCAGCAACAACGTGTCCAGGGCCAGTTCAGAGCTGTGGGTGGCTGTGTGCCCTCAGCCGGAGCCTTAGAAGCTCCTCACTGCCTCTGGCACTAGAGGTTGCTTATCAGGCCTCATCATGGAGCTTGGTGAGGCTATCCTTATCTTAAAAATTTTCCTTAATGTTTATTTATTTTTGAGAGAGAGAGAGAGAGAGAACAAGAGGGGGAGGCCCAGAGAGGAGACACAGAATCCGAAGCAGGTTCCAGGCTCTGAGCTGTCAGCACAGAGCCCGATGCAGGGCCCGAACCCACCAACCGCGAGATCACGACCTGCCTGAGCCGAAGTCAGATGCTCAACTGACTGAGCCACCCAGGCGCCCCAATGCTATTCTTCTTAAACTGTGGAGCCTGGCCCTGGATGTGATCCTCCCGAGCTGACAAGGGGGCAGGGTGCTAAGCTTCCTTGAATGCCTCTCTGTGATGGGAACCCCTGCAGGGCAGATCGTCACAAACCCCAACGCCAATGTCCCACAACACCAAGATGCTTCCTATGGCCATGCTTTGCCCATGCTGGTCCCTCTGCCCGGAACATCCTGTCTCCCTCCCCGTATCCTCCGGAGCTGAGACTCCCACGATCCCTCCAGGGCCAGCCCACACGCCCCTCCTCCCCAGTGCTTTTCCTCTCTTACGGTGCACTGCAATTTATTTGTTCGCATGTCTCTTCTGCAGAAGTGGCCATCTTATCCCTGTCTGGACTCCCAGTGTCCACCAGGGCCTGGAACGGAAGGGGTGTCAGGAAAGTTCTGCTGAGGGAACTTTTTAAAAGGAAAATCAAGTGAATTGGCCTGCCTGCCTGTTACGGCACAGGGGCTAACTGTTCATGCCACCTTTTGAGCCCCAAACTCACAGGTCCTCCTCGGTTACCCTGCCTGTCGGTAGCCCAGCTCCATCACAGGGATGTGAGCTGGTGGAGAAGCATGGGGCGGACCTGGCAGCTGTACGACGGACAGGGAGCCAGACTTTCACCCGCTCTGGCGTCACGTCCTGGAAAAACCCGAGGCGATGAAGGCCCTGAGGCCCAGACTGGTTACCCTGCTCCTCAGGGGGGTGACGGCACAGGGTTGGAGCCCAGCGTTGCAGGGCCCCAGAACCTGCTCTGTCTGCTCTCTCATGAGATGAGGGACACCAGAGCATCCCGAGTTCAGCCAAGAGAGGAAACTAAAAGTACGAAATTGCATGACATTGCCCGCCACACCGAAAACAACTCTAGGGCAGGAGAGGGCTGGAAAGCGCCTTGACAACAGCATTGGGTCCTTAAAGGGGTGCTGTCTTGGAGGGTGGCCTGGTCTGCAGAGATGGGGGAAGGAGGACAAGAGGACCTGGCGGGGGAATGAGGGGTTCTGATGGCAAGCCCAGCAGCCCTCTACCAGAGAGGCCTCCACCATAGCACAGGGGGCCTGCACTGCCTGTGGATGCTCGGCGTGGGGAGGTCTGAGGGCCACAGACACATCAGCTAGCGGTGTCCTGTCCTGGGCCCCGTTGTTCAGGTTGTTCAGGTTTAGTGAGCACCTCCTCTTAGATCTCAGTCTCTGCCCGGGGCCCAGAGGCCTCTCCTGGCACCACGGAGTTGGCTGCCTGGACCTTATGGGTTGCAATCCGAGCCCCTCAGCATGGCATTCAAAGGCCTGTTCGCTTCTCCCGGCCTCACTTCTACCCCCTCCTGCCCTGTGTCTACATCTCAGCCACTCTCCACCTTTGCACTTACTGTCTCAGCCCAGAATGCCCTTCTTCCATTTTTTTTTTAAAAACCTGGTGAACTTCTCTTCATCCTTCAAAGCCCAGTTCAAGTGTCACCTTCAAATGAATGGTCTTCCCTAAACCACCGCCACAGCCAAACCCAGACAGAAGAGAACCCTCCTGCCTTCACAGGTTTCCTGTAATGTAGCTACTGGCACACATCTCCTGCTTTGGATGGGAAACTTCCTGAGGGCATTGACATGCATCGCTCATCACTAGGCCCTATTTCCTAGGCAGCCATCCCCCGCTGCCCTGCAGATCCGCCCGTGAGCTTTGGCCTTGTACTCACTCCGGTTCTAACGAGAGCCTCACTGTCAGGTCAATGTGGCCTTCCATCCTGGTTGCCCCTCACCCGGCTTGGTCTTCACGCCCACATTCTGTTGCAGGCGAGCTCTCAGTGCGTGAGCAGACTCTGCCCTTCCCATCTGGGCAACCTGTAGTGACCATGGTGTTCCGTGGTCCCACAAGGGGGCAGATATGGGGCTAGCGACCATCCATGTCTGAGTTGGAGTTCAATCAGAGGTTGCTAGAAGAGGCATAGGTCCTGCCCCCAAATACACACGTGCACACACACAGCACACACACAACCCAGTGCAGGCTCTCTGCAGATGTGAGGTCCATAGAGCAATCAAACGGGGAAGGGGCAGACAGCTGTGGTGGCGTTTCCACTGCCTTTCTCCACCATTCCATGGCCTTGGCTGGAGCCTGGAACAGCTGGCTTCTGTCCTACCCGGTTCACTGGGTCTCATTCCCTCATTTTTCAGGCAGAGAAACAGAGACGCAGCAAGGGAGGTTCTCACTTGAGATTTTTCTGAGCAGTAAAGGCAGACCTGGGGTCAGGACCAGTTCCCTGGCTTTCATCCCAGGATACATTCCCATCGCCATATGCTGCCATTTGCAGAAATGCTAGCCGCAGGACTCTGGACATGCGGTAGCTTTTTCCTTAAGTCTCCCCAGAGTGTGGGGCTCCATTCTCCTGCCAAGGCTGAAGTCACTCCCACCTACCTCCTGGCCACAAGCACAGCTAGTGGTCTTTGGGCTGTGCTGCAATTTCTCTGCGTCCTGGGTCGGGGGGGGCGGGGCGGGCAGGGGAGAGATGGAGGGGGCTTACCTGCCCAAAGTCAGCCATGGTCTCATGGTTGAGATGTGTCAGAGATTTCTGAGAGCCTGAAGGACTGTGTTGGAGGGAGGCCTGTAGGAAGTAGAGAAAGTGAGAATATTATTCCATCGCCATCTGTCAGCTTACACTTCGGTTTGAAAAATGCATCCAAAAATGGTGAGCGCAGTTCTGCTGAGAATGGCTCCAGACATCACCACTTCTCCAACACAGGCATCACGGGGTTAAGATCAGGCTCCCCCAGGGAGGCAACCCCGGCCTCCCAACCCCACTCTCAGAGCTGCAAGCCCAGTCAGCAGCCGAATCTCAGGCTGGGAAACTCTTACTTTCAAGTACTCCTCGGGGAGCACAGCCCCTCATAGGCTCCCCGAGCACTGGTCGTCAACATTCACTCGTTCTCTCTTTCGTTATTCATTCACTCATGCAAGCAGTTGATAGCCATTTGGGAAAGCTATTAGAGGCTGGTGTCAGGTCTTACAGAGAGAAAGCCACTGGGAATGACAGCTCCGGTCTTACAGAGGCAGAACAAACGCCATGGGCTCCCAATCCCCATCCTGGTGGGTCTCCTCCCTCCTCTGAGTTATCTCCGGGCCAGACACCAGGCACAGCATTTTACACGTGCCCTGCAGGACGACATGATGTCTCCTACCACTTTCAGCACCAGGACCCGTTTCTCTGCAAAAACATCTCTCCAGACTCCTCGTAACTATGCGCTTAGTATCTTTTCATTGGGAAAATAAAGAATAATGCAAAAGGCACAATGAACATAATGCTTTACAATTAACTTGTATTTTAGTAATCACAGCACTACCACGTATATTTAAATAACGGTTACACATACTCATTCAAGACATGTTATTTATGCCTTCTGGGCTTAAGGCATTGACCCCGTGGGAATCCACTCAGTCAATATTCATTCAATAGGTATTTATGAAGCGTCTCTGCGATGGCTGGCCCCATGGCCCACAGGTTAGGGACCCTGGTACAGGGATGAGTGGTGGCTCTGCAGTGAGACGTACTCAGGCTTGAGTCTGGCCCAGAGTGGATGTCTGCTCACAGGCAGGCCCTCAGCCTTTCGCCAGCTCAGAGTCCTCATGATTAACACAGAGATGATGACCCTGATGTCACAAAGTTGTTATGAGGATGAAATGACCTGGCATAAAGCAGAAGCTTAACAACTGGGTACTGGAGGACTATCACCATCATTGCCATCATCCTCATCCCCATATTCCCATCACCACCACCACCATCATCATCATAAATAACATCATCATGACCATCGACAGCAGCACCATCACCATCACCATCCTCATCATCACCATCATCATCATAAATATCGTCATCATTACCGTCAACAGCAGCACCATCACCATCATCACCATCATCATCATAAATATCGTCATTGTTACCATCAACAGCAGGACCATCGTCATCACCATCACCATCATCATCATCATAAATATCATCATCGTTACCATCAACAACAGGACCATCGCCATTATCACCATCATCATCATAAATATCGTCATCGTTACCGTCAACAGCAGCAGCAACACCATCACCATCATCATCATAAATACATCATCATTACTGTCAACAGCAGGACCATCGCCATCATCACCATCACCATCATAAATGTCACCGTTACTGTCAACAGCAGCAGCAACACCATCACCATCATCATCATAAATATCATCATCATTACCGTCAACAGCAGGACCATCGCCATCATCACCATCACCATCACCATCATAAATGTCATTGTTACCGTCAACAGCAGCAGCAACACCATCACCATCATCATCATAAATATCATCATCATTACCGTCAACAGCAGGACCATCATCATCATCACCATCATCATCATAAATATCGTCATCGTTACCGTCAACAGCAACACCATCACCATCACCATCATCATCATAAATATCATCATCATTACCATCAACAGCAGGACCATCGTCATCGTTACCGTCAACAGCAGCAACAACACCATCACTATCATCCTCATAAATATCGTCATCACTACCATCAACAGCAGGAGGACCATCAACACCATCATCACCACCACCATCATCCTGCTTCCTGTCTCTTTCCGAGTGCTAAAAGGCTTCTCCTCACCCCCTCTAGTAGGATACACAGTAGTTTCTACCTTATAATAGAATTACTTTTATCCACATCTTCCTTCTCAGGTTCATGTCCAGCTCTGTAACTTCAGAGCTGTGTGAACTTGGGTAAGTTACTATCTGACTCTGTTTTCTTGTATGTAAAATGGGACAGGAGTTTTAGTAATCCGTGGAACTGTTGTAATGATTAAAGGAAATAATGTATATAAAAGCTCAACACAATATCTGACATCAGCTAAATGCTTGATAAATGCTGGTCAGTGTTGTTTGTGGTGCTTATGGTATTAGCAGTAGTAAACAGGATCTTCATTTCTCTTCCTAGCTTGTGAGTGTCTGAGGGCAGCAACCATTCCAAATCCATCTCAGTCTCCCCACAGAGTCTAGCACAAGGCCTGTCTCCCAACAGACGTTAATAAGTGTTTGCTAAAACAGTCTTGGAAGCTCACAGAATCAGATGTAAAATAACTCAAGGGACAGGAGCATGGAACATGGCCAAGGACAGAGCCCTGATGGGATCCTGAAGAACTTCAACAGATCTCCTCAAGAGAGCCATTTGTTACCCAAGCCAAGCCGTAGGCCTGCTAGGAACATTCATTCATTCATTCATTCATTCATCAAACTCATCAAATTTTCACTTTGATCAATAACAAATCCCTGCCCAGTGCTTTTCTTTTTTTCTATTGTGAAATCTTGTTTACACCTGCCATGTCATTCAGTCTCCACAAAAGAGCTTAGAGGCAGCTAGACTAGGTACCGACAGCACATTTTGTAAATAAAGAAATGGAGGCTCAGAGGGGTGACAAGACTTGCCAAAGGGCACACAGCAGTCAAGGCCATGGTGGGAAGTGGGAGAAGGACCCTTTCGTGACCTGACTCCTTCCCAATGGCCCTGTGATGTCAAGCACTTTATAAATCCAGGATCATTATTCTCACTGCCCAGTTCACTTCTCAACAAACAAACTGGAATTAAATTATTTTGGTGCTATTTCAACATGCCTATTAGAAAAGAAAGACTGTAAGTTCTCTGAAGGCAGGAACTATGAGAGCCACAACAGTGTGGGGCAGTTAAACATATTGAGGCTGACCCCAGACTGCCGGGGTTCAAATCTTGGCTCTGACACTTATTGGCTGTGGAATCTTGGACAAATTACTTAATCTCTCTGTGCTCCAATTTCATCATCTATAAAGAAAGGATAATAGCTATTATGGGGGTGTTGTGAGTAATAAATGGGCTAATCTATGTGCAGCGTCTAGAATAGTACCTGCTACATAGTAAGGGTTAATTATAATTATTCACGATGCATCCCTGTACCTAGAACGGCCTAGCATGCACAAGATCCCCAATAACCATCTGTGGGATCATTGAATGGATGACATACTCCCTGGAAAGAAGTCAATTCAAGTATGGACTGAGCAAGTCCAAAGAGTAGCTGGAGCTCTGGCCTCAAGGAATCTAGAGTCCCCCAGTTCCTGGGTCATAGCCAAATCCAGTAGGAAGGAGATCGGTTATTCTAGGACTCAAAGGCTCTTCTAAAACCAAGAGGTTTTGGCGTGCCTGGGTGGCTTGGTCGGTTAAGCGTCGACTTCGGCTCAGGTCATGATCTCACGGTCTGTGAGTTTGAGCCCCGCATCGGGCTCTGTGCTGACAGCTCAGAGCCTGGAGCCTGTTTCAGATTCTGTGTCTCCCTCTCTCTCTGCCCCTCCCCTGTTCATGCTCTCTCTCTGTCTCAAAAATAAATAAACGTTAAAAAAAATTTTTAAAACCAAGAGGTTTCATGTCCAATGAAGGATGGTAAATATGACTGGTGATTACAAACATGGGCTCTTAAGTCAGATGATTAAATTCAAGTCCTCATTTGTCATTCTGTCACTCACCAGTTGTGTGCTTACCTCCATGTAACTGCTTCAGTTTCCTTATCCATAAAATGGGGATACTCACACCCCACCCCCCTAAAAGGATTAAATATCATACGGAGGAGGTAAAGCCTCCTGTCCCTGGCCCCAGTCCATAGTGACAGTGACAATGAGCCCGGTGCGGTCAGCAGCCCTCAGTGTGATGGAGCCCATCCTATGGACTGTCCTGTGCCAGGTGTTCCTTCCACCACACTCTCCCTCATGTGGGTTCTGGATGCCTCCGCTAGGGACACGCCTTGTGACAGCAGCCTGGGCGCCCCTCTCGAGGCCAAAATGTTGCTGCGAAAAGGCATATTCTCCATTTGGCCCCAGCGCAGACTGGGCCCTGTGGAGGCGAGACAGCTGCTTGGGAAGCAGCCCCCCGGGAAGGGTGGTCTCTAGAGAACCCCTTTGGAGAGTTCCTCCTAAGTGCCAGTGCAAGCAACTCGCAGCCGGCGTGCAGCTGCCTCTGAGGCAGTCCCTGTCCCTGCGGGGGCTGCAAACCCCTGTGCTCCGTTTCCTCAGCCCAGACCCTGAGGCTGGCAGCCCATCCTGCTTAGGGAGAGGAACAAACATTTACCGAGTCAGAGACTTCCCATTCCTTGTCTCTTTCACCTTCACAACAGCCTGTGGGCGGGCATCTTGGTCTCCCCAGGTAGCCGTTGTGAGACCCTGAAGCAATGAGCCACCCCATAGCTCAGTCTCCTCATCTGTGAGCACTACATAAATATCCTTATTTATTAAACCCATCCTCCAGAGAAGGAAGCAGAGGCCTAGAAAGGGAGGTACTTTGTCTAGGATCATGTAACTAACAAGTGACAAAGCTGGAGCTGTTCGGCTTCAAAGTTCCATCCATCCATCCCTCCATCCCTCCATCCATCCGTTACATTTTGAAGGCCCACCATGCAGTATGCACTGGAGCCATACTCTTTCTTTGATTTTAAAAGATATCCATATGATCTATTTCCCATCACTCCTAGGACCCCAACATTCAAGTCAATTCCACTTAACAAAGGCACATGAAGTCCTTCCTACATGCCAGGCACTATGTGAAGTTTCGTTATTAAAGATCACGCGGGATCCTCATGACAATCCTATGCAGTTGACTGCCTTGTCCCCCTTACAGATGAGCAATTCAGAGAGGCAATGAACCTGCCCACACTCACAAACATGGAGCCTGATGGAAGCCTGAATCATCTGACCCGCAAATCCAGTCTTTTCTCTTCCCGCCACGTTTCCTTTATCCAACTCCCACCTGGCCCACAGACTCTGGAAGTTCCGCTCCTCAAAGTCCCTCATTCAGCAGAGAAGGACAGCTGTCAGCCCTACTGGTCAGTGCCACCCACCCTGAACCTTCAGGACTTTGTGCCTCCCTAGTGCCCCCACCCCTGGGCTTGACCCCTGGTTGCTTACATCTTGCCCACTTCAAAAAAAAAAAAAAAAAAAAAAAAGGACACGAGGAAGATTAAAGAATAAAAGTGTAGCATAAGGCTCAAACATCAGATGAAAGCAGAGTCTGGATGTAAAGGGGCAGGGCGGGCTGGATGTAAGTGTCTTCAAGGACAATGCCCGATGCGCACAGGGTTTGGGGAAATGGCGCTTTCACATCGCTGCTGGTAGTGGAAGTCGTCAGAGTGTTTTGGGAAGCAATTTCACAGCTTTCACCAAGAGCTCTGCCTCACAAATATCCATACTTTGGGGCAGAGTCATCCCAGTTTTCAGGAATGTAGTCTAAGGGAAAAAATTCTATGCAAATTCCATGCAGCCTCATTTATAATACCGAAGTGCTGAATACTGGAAGCAAATCTAAGTGCCAACACATGAAAATGGCTAACAGGTCTGTGAAAATGAGAGCACGTCAATATTAGGAGCTGGCAAACTACAGCCTGCAGGCCAAATCCTACCAGCAGCCTGTTTTTGTAAATAAAGTTTTATTGGAACACAACCACACCCACTCACATACACAATGTCTCTGGCTGCCTTTGTGCAACAGCTGCAGAATGAACAGTGGGGACAAAAACAGGGTGGCTCAAAACCCTAAAATATTTACTCTCTGGTCCTTTACAGAACAAGTTTGCTGACCTCTGACCTACTTGGTGGAATATGATGCATCCTTTAAGAATGTGATATGAGGTTTAGAAAAGCAAGCTACAAAGTTTTATAGATTGGATGACTTCACCTATGTAAGTAGAAAAAAAAAAAAACCCATGCAAATGAAATTGCATGAAACGGTACCTAGACGGAACATAAAACATGAAAAATAGAAAGAAAGAGATGAAAATATTAACACGATGAGTAAGATTTTTTTTTTTTTTTTTGCTTGCTTGTACTAGTTTTTACTTTCTAATTCTTAAGAAATGCACAGGTATTATATAAAGGTGAAATACACATGTTTTATAAAGAGAGATGCCTAGGGGCACCTGGGTGGCTCAGTCAATTAAGCGTCCGACTTTGGCTCAGGTTATGCATGATCTCATGGCTCATGGGTTCGAGCCCCGTGTCGGGCTCTGGGCTGACAGCTCTGAGCCTGGAGCCTGCTTTGGATTCCATGTCTCCCTCTCTCTCTGCCCCTCCCCTGCTCGTGCTCTGTCTCTCTCTCAAAAATAAATTTAAAAAACAAGCAAACAAACAAACAAAGAGAGATGCCTAGTTGAATAGCTTAGCTCTGGACATCCTAGCAGCCAAGGCAAAGAGTAAAATCAAAGGGGTTCTATTGTCAATAGTAGGAAGATGCCAGGGAACATGGAAGGTCAAACTCCCCTCTTTCTGAGAGGGCTTGGTCACCAGGGTCTTTGTTTCAAGAGAGTCGAGCAAAACAATGGACAACTTTCTCTATTTTTTACCGATATGCTTAACTGTTTCCTGCATATATGGCTATTCCTGGTTATCGGCCCTCCAATGATGCCCAAGAGAGAACATTAAGCTATGGTTCTGTAGAGGCAATTCTCCTGGTGGCCACGGTGATTTAGGAGTTTTTTATTCATGGAAAATCACATGGAATCTTGGCGGAAAAAGTATCAGTGTCTCCAGTGGACCCATGAATTTTCAACAGAGAATCTTTTCTGAGAAAATAAAACTTACGTTGAAGCCCAGGACAAGAAACAGAGAAAGATGGGGTGCTCTGGTAGAAGCTGAGTGGTACCACCCCTGAAGAGGCAGAGCCCCTGGGACTTTTTGGAGCCCAGCTGGCAAACTGCTCCATTGGCCCATCCCTCTGGGGACCTGGAGAGTCCCTGGTCTTCTTCCAGGTCGAAGGCACGGGCAAGAGCAGCCTAAAGGATGCTCTGCACCCACAGAAGGTAGAGCCATGTCCTCTAGAGACACGACTACGAGGGAAAAGACAAGGTTTCATTGTGAAGATAAGAAAGTGGGACTCATAATTGTGCTTCCATGGAGGGCCCTGGGTGAGGTAAGGAAGGACTTGACCTCTCCAGGATGGCAGTTCTGGCTCAATTCAAAGGCTCTGACAGGTGGGCTGAAGCCTAAGGTGAAGAGGCTCTCTGGTGGGTAAATAAGCCTAGAGGACACACATGTGAACCAAGGTCACATCCCATTCCTATTCCAAGAAGGAAGAAAAGAAGCCTGTTGGCAGTGGGGTGTGGAACACTGTAGTGAAGTGACTGAGACAGGAGCTCTGGATCCTATTTGAATTCCACTGTGTTACTTATTGGCTATGCCCATGGCAAAGTCATTGCTTCTTTCCAAACCTCAGTTTCCTCATCTGTAAGAAAAGGAAAATGACAGCCATATAAGGGTTAAATGAGATAGTGCATGCTAAGTGCTTAGTGCCTGACCTGCCCCACAGTAGGTGCTCAATAATGGTGTGCTCTTTGCAGCAATACACTTGGCCAACTCCAAAACCTGCCATGGCAAGGGGATGGTAAGACTGGGAACTGACCTTTGATTCATGCAGTCTTCTCGGAGAGAGAGAAGAGAGAGAGAGGGAGAGAAGAGAGCGAGCGAGCGTGTGATCAGGGGAGAGGGGCAGATGGAGAGACAATCTTAAGCAAGCTCCATGCCCAGTGCGGAGGTTCAATCCCACAACCCTGAGATCATGATCTGAGCCAAAATCAAGAGTAAGACACTCAACCAACTGAGCCACTCGGGTGCCCCTTGATTCGTACACTCTTAAAGGCTCAGGAATGTTCTGGGCTATCACCGGTTTCCTGTAATTGATGAATTGAAGACACACGGATAGAATTTCTAGAGCAGCTGGGAAAAGCCAGGTGGGGCCATTGCCCAGGTAAGTGGCTCAGGAAGCCTCTAGGAGGATTTGACAGAATCATCTACCTGTCAGGGTGATATCAGAGGGGGACCACCTTTGTGGTGACCTGACAGAGGGCTCAAGTGTCTCCTCCTCTGAGCAGCTGTCCCCATGCAGTTGTGAATGTGCATCTTTTGCCCTGATGTGAGGGACATGTACCACACCGTCATGCCAGGCATCATGAACTCCTGTGGTGGGCATTTGCTGTGGCATCCCTTCTCCCCGCTTCTGTAATAGCACCCTGATTTCATTTGGGGGTCCTGGTCTTGGGGGACAGTAAACCAAGGCTCCCTTGCAGCCCAGGGGAGGGCATGAAGCAGAGCTAGATACTTGGATGCTCGCTTTTAGGTTCTGGAACCTTCCATCTCTGTGGCCTTGGCGAGACGGCCACCAATTTGTTTTTTTGCTCCCCTGAGGAGCCCGGAGTCCTTTCTGAGTCTTGTTATCCAGCCTTCCCGTCAATTCTTGGAGTTTCTCATTATCCTTCCAACTTAATCCCTTTTGCTTATGTTGTCTAAAGTCAGCTTCTGTTGCTTACATCAAAGAGCCCTAATGGGTACAAAGAGGAAGAAGTCAAAATGGCACCAAATCCAAACAGGAAAAGTTCAAGTTAAATACTGGGAGCTACCCAGGAGCTTCCCCTGTTTCTTCTCTGTTGGTGGAGACCTGCTTTTATTGGGCCCCACCTTCCCCAGCCCGAGGGGGTAAACCATGATTAATCCAAGGCAGTAAAGGTAGTTTGATTCCATTTTCAAGTGACTGGTCAGGCATGGGCATGTGATTCAGTTCTTGCTAACGGGACCTATTACTCCCGTTTTACAGCTAAGGGAATCCTTCTCAGCATTTCTAGGAAAGGGGTTCCTTGCTAAAGAAAAAAAAAAAAGAGAGACTGAGAGAGAGAGAGAGAGAGAGAGAGATTTTGGGGAAGATGTTCCTCTTCTGCACCATCTACCACCATGTGTGCAAATGGCCCTTGAAACTGTCCTATGACCTTGGATGAGATGATGCAGTTTGGTGGTGAGGTTGGCAGAGCATGGGAAAGTTGGAAAGGACTTGTACCCTTGACATTATTGGGCTGCTGGGTTACTCAGTTTGGAACTGCCTCTATCTCCAAGCTTCTGGAACTAATAAATCCTCATTGCTTAGGCCACTTGTTACGTTTCTGTTATTTGCTGCCCAAAGCATCCTACTACCCAGCCAGTGCTGGGAATTCCCACACATGGGAATGTGTGCCCCAGCAGCAGGCTGGGACTGCAGCACCAAGGGCCAATGGCAGGAATAAGCCTGGAGAAGGGAGCATCCAGAAGGCGGAGGAAGTTTGTGATGGAGCCAAGCAGGCCATTCACAGGTGGGACACAGGCAGCTTCCGTGTCCCAGCTGGCGGTGGTAATCTCTAAAGCGAAGAGAAGGGCAGGGCCATTTCCTGGATGTCTGCCTTGTTTAGGACAAGAACCCGGCCAGCAGCCTGACGGTCATGGGAAGCAGAGTCTAGCCCAAAGTGGGGTCTGGGTCGAATTGTAATAGCCAGTCAGGGTCTCAGGGTCTGCAGTTCATGTGCACCTCTGACCCTCATAGAGAATTAGAGTCTACGGCAGGGAAACAGAGGCAGAACCCAGAATTAAACCCAGGGATGCAGTCACTGACACAGCAGGGTTTGAGGGAAGCTATAGCTCAGCAGACACACGGCCCCGCCCCCTCAACTGCCACCACCCGTGGGAACGCCAGATGCACAGTTCAAGGCAACCAGGCCAATTCCAGCCCCTGCCAGCCCTGGGCACGGATGAGCTTCTGGCCTCTGTGGCTCAGATGTTGGACAGGTGCATCGGAGGGACAGTGCCTGGAGCGGAGTGGGGCAGTCAGGAGCTAGCAGGCCTAGGTCAGGAAGCAATCTCCATCAGAAGCTGGGAGAGCCCCGGCAAGATTTCCAGCTTATGGCAATTTGAGTCCCAAGGTATGCAAGTGACTCTAGTGCCTCAGACAGACAGCCTTGCTTGAGACTAAAGGGACGGCAGCTGGACCAACGCTCCTCCCTCCATCTCATTCTTCGTGCATTAGACGGGGGGTCAGGTTCTTCCTGTTGCATCCACACCTGCACACTCCCTCTTCAGCGTGTCCATTACCCCTTTCCTGATGCTCAACAAGCCCCAGAAAGACTCCCTATGGGTCACGTTAGGGGCTGGAAAGATCCTAAAAGCCATCTAAGGTACCACTCTCATGTGACCAAAAGGGAAAGAGAGGCACGGTGATGAGCAGGGACATGTTCTTACCCTGCGATGACCCTGGGAAGTCCACATCATCTCCAAGGTCACACAGCTCTGACATTCCATGGTTCTGCTTCAATAGGCTGAACATGTGAAATTGTAAATTCATGTTTCCTAATCACTCAGAATGATGCTAACCTTAAGCCCCCAGGAAGGGTCTGGCTCTCCCCTCCCTCATCTCTCCTCTTCCAACAGCTGGGTCCCCTTGCAGGCTCAGTCCTACCACTTATTCTCGGACCAACCCTCCGTCTTATAATCATCAGCATCACCTGATGGCTCAGACTTGCCTGCTCTAATATTGTGCCTGTTTCTGGAAGCTGTGTCACTGCTCTGTCCCCAAGGCCCAGCACCCGCCTTATTCCTCAGTCCTGGTCCAGTGCCCAGCTGTAGCTCCACACCCCACTCCCAAGTCCCCGGTGCTGGGACTGTGCAGCACGGTGGTGATATGATGGTGGCCAATGGTGGCTTATGAAGCAGGTGCTTTTTGCTGCGTGAGGATTGTACATGAACTCCCCTTGAGCAAATCCCCAAAGAGAACTATGTCAGGCAGTGACGATCACTACTCCCATTTTACAGATAAGGGAGCCGAAGGCCAGCTTGCCAAAGGTCACTTGTCTGATCAGTGGCAGTGCCGGGATGCCCCCCTGATAGTCCTATGTCAGCTACCTGTCTGGACTCTGTTTCTCCAGACTTTGCTGCAGGCCTGGGCTGGATTCCTCCCACCGCCACTGTCTGGGCTGGCCTTGGGTACCCACTCTGCTCTGAGGGCATGGTTGGTTCAACTCCCTGGCCTCTCTTACTCTGTAGCTCTCCAGGCTTATGCCGGGTGCCTCAGGGAGGATGTGAGATTTAATGGCTCTGGAAGAACAGGCAGGGGGTGGGGAGGAGGGGACAAGAAGCCAGAAATCAGGCCCGGTTATTTGCAAACATAGACCCCATGACAGGGTCCACGAGGCTAGTCCCGTTCTTCACTTGCTCACTGGGAGTCACGGGCGACAGCTTCAAGGACTGAAGGCAGCTGACCATCATACCTACCGTCCAGGGGAAGCTGACAAAGTTTGACAGTCCTGTGTTCAGATCCCAGGTCTGTCCCTTCTAAATTCTACGAACTGGAGGCAATTCCGGGTGAAGGGTAGCCTCCTTCGGCCCCCAACCCCTGGGCTGTGAAATGGGACTAATGACACCAATCTTGTGTGGCCTTCATGAGGACACACATGAAGCATCCATGTGCCCAGGCCTCAGTGAAGACTGGCTCCCTTCCATGCCTTTCCTTACTGGTTCCTGTTCCCCCTGGCGCTGGCTGCCTTCTGCACCGCAGCCAGAGACATGGCCTCTCGGGGCTGAGAAGCCCGAGCGGTCCCAATGATGCCCAGCATGTGGCTGGCAGGGACTCGGGCACACTCAGCACGCTGGAGATAAATACAGGGTCCAGGCACCTGATTCTAAACAATGGGGCTATTCTGAGGTTCTAATTGCTCAAGGGGAAGGCAGGCTCTGGCCAGTGAGCAGCCCCGGACGGTCAGGACAAGCACCGGGCAGCAAACACATCAAGGAGCAGGTGCAGAAAAGCCGGCCAACAGGTTACAAATACCAGAGTGTCACAGCTTACAAAGCTTCTGGGGTGACCACACTCGGGGTACACAAGTGGTGAAACTGTGGCTCAGGGTGGCCAAGTGCTTTGACTCATGGCTTTGACAAATGCTTATCGAGCACCTTCTCCAGGCTAGGCTCCATGCTCAGCCTCAGGGATCTCACAGTGTGTGGGGAGACAGATGGCACACAAGCAATCCCAGTGCCTTGTGACAACTGCCAGAAGGAGGCAGGGACGGGGCTGCAGGAGCACGAGGACACGCCACACTAGTCATGTGGGTGAATTCCTTCCTTCATTCATTTTTTCATTCATTTATTCACCGATGTGCTCTGTGCTCGTATGTGCCGGGCGCTGTTTCGGGGCTGAAGACACAGCCCTCAGTGAACTCCAGTTACCACCGTCATGGGGTTTACAGTCTCATGGCAGAGAAAGGCGGTCACAGATAAGCGAAGAGGAGAATGATAGAATGTCAGGGCAGGTAATGTTATAAAGAAAAATACAGCAGGGCAAGGGGACGGTGGGCACCTGCCACCGATTGACATTTTAGGTAGATGGTCGGGTTGATGCTAATGATGGCAAGGTAACATCAGCACACGAAGCAGGCAGGGCAATGAATGTTCCATCCTTGAGTAACACGGGGAAACATGGCCCCAAGATGGTCTGCCCAGGGGTCACAGAGAACCAGCAACAGAGTCCGGAGCTACTCCAGGTCTCTTGTCTTACAGGCTAGAGCTGATCCCCTGCTCACCATGACAGTCTCCCTGCCCCCCTCGCCAGCACCCTTCCCTCATCTTCTCCGGGGGCAGAAAGCACCAAGCAGCTCTGCTAGGCGGGGGTCCCCCGTGGCCACCACCTCCTGGCTCACCAATGTCCAACCGGCCTCAGGCGATGGAGATTGACAAGACAGGGCTGTGGCTGTGCTGGCACAGCAGGCTGTCCCTCCCCTCTGCCACCTCCCACGGATGTCAGTGGTGCCCTCCTGTCAGACGCACGTGGTCCCTCCACTTCTGAGCTGTGTGACCTTGACAAGTTCAGCGGAGCACCTGTCAAGACTGGATGTTGTGCCGCGTTCACAGAGCCGGGAGAGGGTGAAGCAGAGGAAGGTGTGAACTGCCCGCAAGAGTCTGTGGCCCGTCGTGGGCATCACTCCCTCCTCAGGGCTCCCACGGCTCTGAGGGCACTTGGGTCCTTTTGTGGTATCTGCCCTGAACGAGACGGCCTGCTCCCAGGGAGCAGCCTGGGCTCCTGAAGGGCCCCCAGCAGCCAGCCTGGACTCAGGGGGTCCCACCCAGCTGCCACTCCACAAGTCCACAACCATCCCCCTGACTGCTGCCGGCCAGGAAAGCTAAACCTGAAGATTAAGGAGGGAAGGCAGAACTGTGGATTCGGGGTCAGCTTCTTTAACAGACTAATGACTCTGGGCAAATGCGCTTTCTTTTTTTTTTGGTAAATGAGGATACAGATCGGTGTCTAAGGTTCCGCAAAATTATATGGTGATTTTAATATCATTGTTTCCATTCCGGAATCATAGGTTGAAGCCAGAGTACCCCATCTGTAACCTGGTTCTACAGTCCTTTCCACGACGTCCTGCCCCACTGTGTTCTCCTCTCACTGAACTCTCCCGTGACAGGGAGCTCACTACCTGCTGAGCAGCCGTGCCATGTTTTGGCTGTTTCTGAGCAGTTAGAAACTTTCTATTGCTTGAAGACCTGCCATGCTGAGCTCTGGAATGCACAGAGTGGGTGGTGAGCCAGCCAGGGGAGGAGGGTCTGGAGAGAGGTGCAGGAGGGCGGAGGGAGCGTGCGGGAGCTGAGGAGCACCAGGGAGTGCTCCCGATGGAGCCCCTCACAGGCTGTCAGCAACCCCCCCCCTCTTCCCAGATAAGCTCCCACTCGAGGTGCCTGCTCTGCTCCAGCCCAGCCCTTCGAAAAGACATCCTGTTTGGGCTGCCTCCTGCCCGGGGCTGCTCAGCAGAGGGACCACAGGGGCCTGGGTTCTCAAGCCCTGATGTATGATTAATGACTCTGATGAGCTCACCAGCCCATGGAGGGAGGGTGATCCGAGGAGAGGCCAGAGGAAGGCTGGTTATGGATTTTAACCCTCTGATGTTACTGGCTGGGAATTTCACATCAATAATTCAAGGCAGTGGGGAGGAGAGGTTGAGAAAAAAAGAGAGGTTGAGCAAAAGAGAGAGGGAGCCAAGGAAGAAAGGGAGAGAGGTCGGGAAGGATGGGGGAGGGGAGGTAGACAGGAAAGGAGGAAGCACAGATGCGTTTCTGGAGTGTTCCCCACGTGCCACTTTCGCCTCCTTCAGCAACTTCGAGCCCCACCGCAATCTGTGAAGCACCACCCCCACTAACTGCCACCCCATTAACTGGAGAAGAAACTGAGTTGTCAGAGAGAAACAGCCAGGCGTTCAGGGTCAGGGAGGAACAGACACCCAGGTCCGCTGATTCCAGAACCCAGATTCTTTTTCAACACCTTGACTCTGGAGCGCGGCCGGGTCAGGGAACACAGAGGGTCCCTACCAGTGTCAGGACACCCAGCTCAGCTCGTGCTCTGGGGCTGACATGTGGCCAGATGAGTTTGAAGGCTTTGCCCCTGGGAGAGAAAACAGCCATTGGCCTTCTGGACAGCACCAGAACTTTGTTGCTGGAGCTGAAAAAATTAACTGCTATATTTAAAAGCATTGTTCCGTTGCTAAGGCAACAGAGGGGCTAAGAATAATATAAAAAGATGATATGCCAGGTTGTCACTGGCAACCCAATTTTAAGGGTGTGTGTATGTGTTTTAAAAGAAGTTGGGGGGGTGTGGTTCAGACTGTCTTCCCCGCTCCCTCTGGCACCATCTGCCCCAGGGAAATGTCCAAGATGTGGCTACGCCTGGGATCTCATGGGTCTGCGTGATTCGAGGGAGGGCTCGCATGTCCTGGCCCCGAGCCTAAAGATAAAGGTGGCTCTCTTTCCCTGACTGCTGTCCCCTCCAGGCAGCCCCCCACTGCCTGGGTAACTTCCTTCAGCTGTGGAACCCCAGCCAGAGGCACCTCTCAAACAGATGGCCCCAAAATAACTTCTTCTCCCCGACCTGGGAGCTTGCAGCCAGCCTGGCAGGCTCCCCGGGGACCACCCGGGAACACAGATGGTTGGGAGAGAAGAGCAGGAGACAGATTTATTGATCTGCAGCCTGGATGTCAGGGCTGAGAGGCGGCTTGGGGCAGACACGGGCCCAGGGCGGGCCCTGGCGCTCTGAGCAGTCTTAGAGAGAAGCACTGGGTCTAACCTCGATCTGGAGCCAGGGTCCCAGTGGCCTGGAAGGGAACAACAGCAGACCCGGTGAGGGACGGGGAGGCGGCTGGGGACACGGCCCCTGGTGCTGCAGCCAGCTGCTTGCCGGGGCTCAGGTGGAAATGTTCACGGGAGATGCAGAACCGGACAGCAAAAGCAGACAAACAGCCTCCCCAGGGCAGTTTATCAACAGTCGTGTTTTGGAAGGAGATTTGTTATCCTTACCTTTGTCACAGTCAGGCGAGATGGCGGAAAGCTGTGAGATCAGCCCAACCAGGGATCCCAGGCTAGCTCTGCCGCATACTGCTGTGTGACCTTGAGCAAGGCCCTTAGCATCTCTGGGCCTTGGTCCTATCATAGGTAAAAAGACAGTGGCTTTTTTAAAGGACTATGCCTTGGCCTTGATAAACTGACATGTAGAGAGAGCCAGGCCTGGCACACAGACTATCTTCCATAGCATCACCCCCCGGGAGAAACCTTTACCTTAGCACTTCTCTGTGCCAAGCCAACCCTGAAGGCCACAGCAGCGCCCAGAGAACTTGGGGAGGAGAGGGGAATGTGACCAGAGGAGGTGTGTGAGTGGGGGGTAGTCTGAGAAGGCTTCTCTAACAGAGGTGACATTCTAAGAGGGTGACATTCCTGTGCAAATAAATGAAGCAGGACACATAGCCAGGGACCCAGAGTGGCCAAATGTTCCTGGAAGGGTCAGGGAATTCCAAAGGAAGAAGAAGGTCTAACAGAATGAGGAAGGGAGGGAGAGACATTCCAGGCAGTAGGAATGATCTGAGCAAAGGCCAAGGAGGTAGGAGAGCACAAGGAGGGTCTGAGAGCAGGGCACAGGCTCACTGGGCCAGAACCTACAAGGAGGGGATGCTGGAGAAGGGAAATGGCCAGATCTGTGTTTCAGCAAGACCTCTGTGGGGAGGTTAGCTGGGCTGAGTGAGCTGGAGGCAGGGAGGCCCATGGGGATCCTGGTGCAAGAGTCCAGGCCAGATAAAGGACCCTGGGCTGAGGCAGAACAGGGCTTTATAGGTTACAGGGTACATCCGTGTTCGTTATCTCACTGGATCGAGCCAGGAGGTGCAGAGGTTACAGGAGATACTGCCCACCCCAGCTCTCTCCCATTCTCACGGGGCCTCCCACAGGCAGGAGGCTCCGCCCATGGATCGAGTTGTTCCATATCGATTTCCCAAGCATCCTCAAGAAGTGGGCAAGTCCAGGGGACCCGGAGGGGCCCAGTGAGGGAGAGGTCTCACACGTGGGTGTAGTCAGGGAGGGCTTTCTGGAGGAGGAGCAGTGGAGGGCACTGGGGGCAGCCAGCACAGTACGAGTAAAGCTCGGTGAGGGGACTGGTCACAGGGCAGTGGGGACACAGCTCCCAGACCCTGCTGCAGCTGAGGCCTCCCGGAGGAGCGGTGGAAGAAAGCAGGTTGGCCATCTGGGTGGGGCTGGGTCATGGAGAGCCACGAATCCCGGGCTGAGGGGCTGCCTCTCCCGTGGGTGGGGAAGACCTGTGGGGAGGCACGAGGGGCCAGGAGGGTGGGAGATGTGAACAAAGCAGTCTCAGGAAGCCAGGCTGCACCAGACAGCGGGCGCCTCGCTCCTCTTCCCGCCTCTCCGACATGGGACGCTCCTTGTCCAGCCGTCTGAGTGCTGGCAACAGCCACCAGACCTCAAGCAGCACGTCATGGAAAGTGGGTATGTTTACTGAACAACTACTCTTATTTCAGCAGAAGATACCAGCCTTCCCCCAAGCCTCAGCCTTGCTGTCTGCCCCTTGCGAGGAGAGCTAGGTGTCTTGCATCCTGTCCCCTCAGGATGCAGTTCTGGGCTTCCTTTCCCATGAGGGAGGTGCCCAGAATGTGTCTGGGACGGTGTCTGGGCCTCATGGAGTTCAGGCTGAGTGAGCAGGTGGGCAGACAGCAGTCACAAGCGGCTCAGCCTCTGGGGGATCAGAACCCGGGTGGAGGTTTCTGGGCCAGGGCAGCCCCATGACGCCGGCCCTTGCCTTTCTTCTTCCTTCAACAAATATTTATCGAACACCTATTAGGCGTCAGGCACTGTTCTAGGCATTGAATCAAACA
Source organism: Panthera leo (assembly GCF_018350215.1). NCBI lineage: Eukaryota > Metazoa > Chordata > Mammalia > Carnivora > Felidae > Panthera > Panthera leo. The sequence goes on from NC_056686.1 coordinate 32,292,652, forward strand.
AAATCCCTGCCTTCTTGGAGCTTAAATTCTATTGGAGAAATAGTCCACCCACACTCGACAGATAAATATCAACAAATGAGTCCTATGAAAGAAATCAACAACTTGGGGGGAGGGAAAGTGACCAGAGGAGGTGTTTGAGTGAAGGTGGTCAGGGAAGGCTTCCCTAAGGAGGTGAGATTGTAAGGAGGTGACAGTTCAGCAGAGGCCTGAATAAAGTGAAGGAGCAGTGGAGAGAGCATTCGGGAGAAGAGTATTTCGGGCAGAAGGAATGGTACATGCAAGGGACCTGAGGCGGGAATGAGTTTGGTGTTTCTCAGACTCCTCATCCAGTGCTCTGGGCGAACAAAGAGGCTCAGAGAGGTTAGGTGACTTGCCCAGAGTCGTGTTGTTGGTTCCTGGCCAAGCAGGGGGAGAGGCCAACTTTGCTGCCTGTTGGTCCAGGGCTCGTGCGCCACTGAGTGGGCAACCGGCCAGCCAGAGTGTGGGCGCTGGCTGTTGGCTGCTGACTGTGGGGACGGGGCTCTGGGGTGAGACAGGTGTCACTCAGTCAACAGATATTAACTGAGTACCTACCACATGCCAAGCACCGGCTATTTGGGGCCCTGACATATGGCAGGGCACACGTGGACAGAAGCGTTTACTGCCATGGAGCCTACATTCCAACGCAGGCTGCAGAACCGCCGAGAAGCTGGGCATTCCAGAATGAACACAACCGCATCTTAGCTTCAGAGAATTCAGAGTCTCTCAAGCACAGGTTCTCAGCATAAGACGGCCGGCAGGGCCCTTCAGCAGCGCTGAGTCCATTTTAAAGAGGGAGAGACTGAGGCCTGGTGCACTGAATGTCCCACACTCGGCAGCCAGCGGCAGAGCCAGGCCCTTACACCCCGGAGTCCAGGTTCCTAGCCCAGGGGGATGCGTGCGGGTGACGAAGATGATCTTGGGCGTGGTACACACCGGCCGTGTGTCTGTACCTCACACCTGCTATAGCATGGGATCTTGCCGAACCTCCATTTCCTCATCTGAAAAATGGGACTAGTGTGGCATCTATCTCAAATAGTGCTCATGAAAATTAAGACGACATATGTAAAGGGCTTAGCACGGTGAATGCTTGCAGTTGTGATAATTATTAGCGAAACTTTAAGGACACTAGTATCTCTTTTTGAAGGTGACAGAGATTGAACTCTGCTGTGATCTGAACAGCTGACCTGCCCCAGCTAACAGGCTAAGTATCCCACAGAGGGTCTGCCCCAGCATGTTAGCTGATGGAGAATAAGGGCTGTTTCGCTCCCACCTCGAAACAGAAACCTTCTGTGTGTGTGGCCTGGCCTGAATCCTCATCAATCCCCTTTCCCCTTCTTTCCACACTCTCCTGTGTCTCTGTCTCTAACTCCCCCCACCCCTCTCTCTCTGTCTCTCTCTCTCACACACACACACACATAGAGGCATGTGCTACAATTATGGCTATAAGACTTTAACGCACCCCAGGCAGTGGGATCCAAGACCGAAGGGAAGCAGAGAAGTTTCCAGAAGACTCTAGCTTGGACGGAGGTACATGTTTTAACCCTCCCTTTTGGCTGGGCTGAAACGAACCTTGATGGGACTAGGGCCTGTCCGGAGGTAAGGAGGGCAAGAGCCCATGGCCAAGTGGGACTGATAAGACACACACCATTGATATGATAAAAGACCAGGGCCCAACAGCCAGAGTGGAGGACTCAGAGGGTGCTACAGAAGCCATGAACAGTAGCTGTGCAAAGGGCACCCCAGAGGACTTCCTGGAAGGGGAGGAGGAGGAGGGGAAGGAGGGTTTCATTTGAGCTTCAAAAGATGGGGAGGATTTGGGCAAACAGACTCCATTGCTCAGTATGGGAGTAGGATTACAGGCAGACGATGAAACAAAGTGACAAAGCACAGAGGGTGGAACGTTGAGGGTGTAGGACAACAGTGAGGTTCCAGTGATGATTTGGGTTTCTTCTAAGTTGAAAGTAAGATGTGACCAACAATAATTCCTTCATTCACATGAATAGCTCACCTATCTAAAACCAGCTGAGGCAGCCTAGGCTTTCCTTCCTGTGCCTGAATTGTTCCAACTCCCAAATGAGTGCGTCCCTGATACGGGAGGGAGGTGGCCCCAGAACAGATATTTCCGACCAACAGGCAGTCATCGGCTGACCCACACTGTTCAGGAGACCTGGGACCAATTTCCCTATGCCCATCAAGAAGTCTTAGGCTCATCTCAGGGCCTTGGGTTTCCTGGGACACCCATCTTTCTGGGGCAAAAGCCACCACATCGGATGGATGATGCAAGGACCGGGATGAGGACAGGGACACACCCAGAGCACCTCCTCAGCCTCCCCTAAACCACAGGGCACCCCAGGTGGGATGATGGCTCACGGCCACACCACGCGTGGAACCGAACCTTGAAGAGCTGCGGTGTCTTGCCTGAGTCCTATACCTGGTTAAGTAGCAAAGCCTGGGTTTGAAGCCAGGAGAGTACAACTCCCAGCCCCCAGGGCCTTTGCAACTCCCGGCCCCCAGGGCCTTTGCAACTCCCAGCCCCCAAGGCCTTTGCACCAGCGGAGGCTGTCCCTTGCCCTGAGTTGCACAGGCCAAGGATGGAAGCCAAGATGGGGAGCAATCTGGTCCCACTAGGACTCAGACTGGAGGGTCTGCAGCTCACACCTGCCACTCCAGAGGCCCAGCCTCTCTGAGTCAGCAGACTCTGGCTTTGGTTTCAGCCAAGCCACCTTGGCCCGTCCTACGCCTCCCCTGCCCATGCTGAAACATCCTCCCTGGCCTCCATCTGGGGCCCAGATATTGGAACATCTTCTGAGCAGCCAGGGGACTCCAGCACACTGAACCAGATGTGCTCACAACATTTCTGAGCAGGCCCCACATTGCCACTCTTGAAGGGGCTAAGGCAGAAAACTGCCACTGTTTTCTCCACTGGCACATCCCTCAAATAGAACAGCCCATGCACAGGTCCACTCCATGGGACACGCCTGGGTCCATCCAGAGACATGTGTTCGTCTGGTTCTGGCTCACCCAACTCCAGCACCGAATATGCCTCATTATTATGCCACCTCTTCAAAGCCTATTATGGGCATTTCCTACGCAAGGTGTTGAGGGATCTCCAGGTAGGACCAGAGCCGGGCTCTGAGGGTCAAGAGGCCCGTAAGTGGAGACACTGGAATCCTTGAACACGGTTGGTGGGAATGTAAAATGGCACAGCCATTGGTAGTTCATCAAGAAAATCAAAAATAGAATTGCCATATGATCCAACAATTTCACTTCTGGGTATTTCTCCAAAAAAATGTTTTGAAATTAGAATCTTGAAGAGATATCTGTACTGAGATATTCCCGCAGCATTACTGATGATCGCCAAGGTGTGCATGCAACCTGCGTTCGCTGATGGATGAATGGATAGAGAGAATGTGGCATTCACATGCAAGGGGATATTATTTCGCCTTAAAAAAGGAAGGAAATCCTGCAACAGGTAGCAACATGGATGACCCCAGGAGACATGATGCTAAGAGAAAGAAGCCAGCCACAGAAAGGCAGATCTCGTTTGATTCTACTTATAGGAGGTACAAACGTAGTCAAGTTCACAGAAAAGGAGAGTAGAATATGGATTCCAGGGGTTGAGGGAAGAGGGAAATGGGAGGTGCTATTCAACAGGAATAAAGTTTCAGTTATGTGGGATGAATAAGGCCTAGAACTCTGCTGTACATCACACCTATAGTCAACAAATACCAAAAGAGCAGATTTCATGTTAAATGTTATCGCAACAGTTAAAAAAGCTCACACACCAGAGCAGGAGGCATAGATGGGTGCACAGGTTAATTACTAATGCTAATAGCAAAGTTTATACAACTCTTATCCTGTGCCAGATGCAGGCCTGAGGGCTTACCCCTATTAATTCATTGAACACTGGCGATGATACTATGAAGGATATACCAGATGAGTACACTGAGGCCCAGAGAGGTTGAGTAACTCACCCACAATTGCAGTCACTCTGCTCCCAGGCACAGAGCCGGGGCTGGAACACAGAAAGTCTGTGCTCAGAAAGTCACGCAAGTCTGTGCTCTAGCCCTACTCTCTGCTGTGTTGAGGGACACACAAGTATGGTCCCTAACAGGGGACCCATGGGGCAGCATGGGGGGGTGGGATGTGACGTGATTGACTCCACCAGAAAGAGTGGGCATGGAAGTTTTTCAAAGGGAGCGAAGAAACACCATCGCCCTAGCAGTGAGCACGCCCCTGGCCATCCCTACCTCCCCCACCCTGGTGCAGTCGGTGTACTTCCTCCCCGCTGCAGGCTCCCAGGGTTCTTGGCGTGTGTCTCCTCTGTAATGTGGACATGGTCTGCTTTGCCCCACTGTAGACTTGTCTCACCTCCCACCAGAGCAGAGCAGAGCCCTTGTCCTACCCTTCTGACCAGCCTGGGAAGTAGCTGGTGCTTGTGAAATCTTTGTTGAATTGACATGAACTTCTCATGGATGCCAGGGCTGGTCCTGACTGAACCATGAGATTGGCAAAATAAACTTGGCCCACTCTTCCTTCCTTCCTTCCTTCCTTCCTTCCTTCCTTCCTTCCTTCCCTCCTTCTCTCCTCCCTTCTTCCCTCCTTCCCTTCCTCCCTCCCTCCCTTTCTTCTTTCTTTCCTTCCTTCCTTCCTTCCTTCCTTCCCTCCCTCCTCCCTTCTTCCTTCCCTTCCTCTCTCCCTCCTTTTCTTCTTTCTTTCCTTCCTTCCTTCCCTCCTTTCCTTCCTTCCCTCCTTTCCTTCCTTCCCTCCTTTCCTCCCTTCCCTCCTCCCTTCCTTCTCTCCTCCCTTCTTCCCTTCCTCCCTCCCTCCCTTTCTTCTTTCTTTCCTTCCTTCCCTCCTTTCCTTCCTTCCCTCCTTTCCTTCCTTCCCTCCTCCCTTCCTTCTCTCCTCCCTTCTTCCCTCCTTCCCTTCCTCCCTCTCTCCCTTTCTTCCTCCTTCCTTCCTTCCTTCCTCCCTCCCTTCTTTCCCTCCCTCCCTCCCTTCCTTCATTTCTTCCTTCCTTCCTTTCTTCCTTCCCTCTTTACTCTTTTTTTCCTTCCTTCCTTCTTTCTCTCCTCCCTCCTTTGCATGTAGCAGCTGGGATATGGCAGGACAGTCCCCTATTCTGCAGGTACTCACGGTCCACTAGGGGAGACAGACTAGCAAAAAAACAATTGCAGAGTGACAAGTCCTGGAGTGGAGTGACTCCAGGGGTGCAGAAGCACATTGGAACATTGGATAGATGGCCTTAGGTGCAGAGGGGGCAGTCAAGGAAGGCTTTCTCTGAGTAGGAATTCCTTTGAGTCTGTGTGTGTGTGTGTGTGTGTGTGTGTGCACGCACACATGCATGCATGTGCCTGCCAGTTATGGGGAAGGAGGTTCAGCCCAGAGCTTTCTAGGAAGAGGGAAGCATGTCTGCAAAGGCCTGGAGGCACCGAACTTCCCTACCCTCCGAGAGGCTATAGTACAAGCAAAGGGAGAGGAGAAAGACCAGGGCTAGATCCGGAGGACCCTTGCAAGCCACTCCAAGGGAATTTAGCATTTAATGCTGGAGGCCACAGAAGCTATTAAAGGATGTGATGCAAAGGATGATGTGACCTGATTTGTGTTTTTGAAGGATCACCTGGTGCACTGCGGAGAAGAGATGAGGGGCGCGGTGGTGGCAGTTAGAAGTAGGGACAGAAATCCAGATAAGACAGAGCTGTTAGCAGTGGGAGCGGGATGAAGGGGGCCTGACAGATCTTGAGTACACAGGACTTGATTGCCTTGGATGGGGTGGGGGCATGTCCGAGATGAAGCCTGAATTTGGGGGACCCCATCCCTTCCCAGGGCCCCTCTTCTCTTCACCACTATCTCCGTCCTCAGAGCACTGCCACAGCTGGAAGCCATGGAATTTGGGGACGGGGAGGGGGGGCGGAGGGGAACTCCATGAAATACTCTACCTCTGGCTCCATCCCATGAACTGGGCACCATTTTACTAGCAGAAAACGTGCCCACACCATAAACTCATAACCCCCACACGCGCACATCCGCCGCAAAAAAAAAAAAATGATGCTGTGAAACTCAGCAGAATTGGCCGATTCTGATCATTCTCGCTGATATTTGTTTGCTACTGTTATTGCCTGTGAGCACGCCTCAGCCATCAAGCAGTACCAGGTGCCAGGAACTGGAGAAAAGCCAACGGGAGAAAAACGTAAAATCGAGATAATTCCTACACAATGGTTTGGTCCAAATAAATTTGCCCAAACAATTTTGTCCAATAGATTTGTCCAAATTGGGAAGAGGGAGGTATCGATTTAGCTTAGCAGTGGAACGAAAAGCAGCACCACTTTCCGACAAAGGGCCAAGTGCTCCTAAAGGTTTCTTCTGGTCGAGGCTGGACAGCAATCTAAGTAGTTCATGCTAAAGAGTGAGTGACAACAGAGTACCTTTGTCCCTCCTATAGGTCCTAGCAACTTGGCTCTAGCAATGGAGAGCAAGTAGCTTTCCCCACTTCCTTCAAATGTCACCTTCTGCCTGTACACCCAGAGAACACAGCCCTTCGCGTCTCCTGGGATCCTAACAGCCTTGGAGCCGCCTAAGCAGGAACTGCCTTCTACAAGTTAGCATCAAATTAGCATCAAGGTAGCAGTGTCTTGGGATGAGCTTTTATATCCCCTTCCACCACTATTCGCTCTCACCTTCCGAAGTCACTCCAAATAAGCACACCGTTCAGACTGCGATAATGGAAATCCATAGACAAGGTAGCTTATAAGCAACAGAAAGCTGTTCCTCAGTTTTCTGGCAACCGGGAAGCCCAGGATCAAGGCATTGGCTTGATTCAGCGTCGGGTGAGGACCCGCCTCCTGGCTCATAGACGGCGTCTTCTCGCTGTGTCCTCACGTGGTGGGAGAGACAAGGGAACTCTCTGGATCTTTTACAGGGGTGCTGATCCCATTCCTGAGGGCTCCACCCTCATCGCCTAATTGTGTCCCCAAAGCCCTACCTTCCAATATCATCACATTTATTAGGTTCCCGCATATGCATCTGGGGGAACACACAGTCTATAGCCCAATCATAAAGCCTAGGTAAAAAGTTTGCTCACTCTGCAAATGCAGCGTTCAGAGAAGTCTCCTGTGTGCTCACCCCCGTCAGGGTGTGGCCCCATGAACCTCCTCTCAGCGCAGCTGCTGAGGCTGGGTCCTCCTGGGAGAAGAGGCCACCTTCACATGTGACGCCTAGTACTGAACGAACAGTAGGGTGGACTTTTCTTCATGAGGTACTGTTCACAAGTAAAGTGAATAAAAATGCTGATCAAAGAATACTATTCTGCAGATACGAAAAGTGAGGACCAGTGAACAGACTTGGCCCAGACCACATACTCCGGAGGTTCCTGAACGTCTGACCATACCCACCCTCCCTGATCTTGGGAGACATACGAAGGAGACCCAAGGCATCCTTCTCTGAGCTGATGTCATAGTCTGGGAGTCGGTGACTGTAAGGGGGCGGAGCCTGGGCAGTGAGGTGTGCTGCTAAGGTGACGGGTGCCTTGTGAACTGGAGGTCTGAGCCCAGCCCCAGCTCACACACACCCTGCGCAAGCCCGGGCAAGTCACTGAACTTGCCTGGTTTCAGTCGGCAAATCGGCAACAAAGGCTGTGTTACACGGGATCACTTCAAAGTCCTTCTCTGGTTGGACAAATTCTCGTCTTTGATTATGGGCATGGCCGGTGGGTGATGAGGGAACAGTAGGGATGACTATTTTTATCTTATCTGCGAGATGTATTTTTTTTCCCTGGTGATCATTTGATTTTGTTTTATTCTACTTTTAAAGACACAGGCCCTGCAGGACAAGGGGGATGGTGTTGGATCTGTGAGTCATTAGAGGCACGGGCACTGGTCCGCACTGAGGTCACCTTCTGGGTCTTGTCTAAGGCCACGAGCTCCATCCCAGTTGAGACGGCTCTGTCCCTTGACGGCTGTGGCCCCCAGGCCTGGGCCAGGCTGGGGTGGGAGTCAGGCTGGGGCCAGCAGAAGCTAGTGAAGGACTCCAGCGGGGCCCTCACGCCGAGACAAATAGGAAGATGGACATCTCCTTTCACAATGACGGTCGACCTTCAAGCCTTTCCCACCAATAATCTCACAGCAACCCAGGGAAAGTGTGGGCCAGCTGTTTGTTGCCCCAGTTTATTTATTTATTTTTAATTTTTTTTTAACGTTTATTTATTTTTGAGACAGAGAGAGACAGCTCATGAACGGGGGAGGGTCAGAGAGAGAGGGAGACACAGAATCTGAAACAGGCTCCAGGCTCTGAGCTGTCAGCATAGGGCCCAACACGGGGCTCGAACTCACGGACCTTGAGATCATGACCTGAGCCGAAGTCGGACGCTTAATTGACTGAGCCACCCAGGCGCCCCTGTTGCCCCAGTTTATAGAGGAGGAAACCGAGGTTCCGAGGGATCACAAGTGACTTGCCCGAAGTCCCGTTGCAAGTGGATGAGAAAGGCAGAACTGAAACCCAGGACTCAATGCTCTCTACCCTCGTCAAATGAAACAGTCAACTCTGGGCGGGATGGGCATGTACAAAGGCACCTCTAGGCTTTGAATAGCATCCTTGGACCAAGAACGTTTAAGACAGGCCGAAATGCAGCTGGACCTCTAACCTGGCTCCACTTATCCAGCTGGTGTCTCCCCATCTCTACCTCTGCCACAAGCCTCTCCCAGTTACAAAACAAAGGGATGATGGTCCCTGACAAGGAAAAGCTGTTGAGAGGCAAGAGAGCAGAGACTTCTCTTCCTGACGAGTTCTGCTACAGCTGGGGACAGACAACCTTAAAGGGCTGTCGCGGGACTGCCTGACACAGCAGCAAAGGGCTAACTGAGAATCTCTCAGAACCACTCAGAGCCCAAAGTATAATCTGCTGCTTATGGTACTGCTTCCTTCCAAATAGGATTAGTGGCAGCCTGGACCAAACATCCATAGGACCCAGAAAATCAAGCTACTAAGCCAGGGTCTGTATAGAAACTTCATAGGAAGCCAGGGTCACCTGCCCTCTGTCCCTTCTTCCAGTGGTCCTCAAAAGACACTCCCAGAGATCCGGGCTAGGCTCAACAACCTCGGAAAGCAGGTGTACTGTCCCCGTGTTGCAGGTGGGGAGCTAGTGACTAAGAGACAAAGCAACCTGTCCCTGGGCCATTGTAAGACCCAGGTGCTGTTACCTTTGGAAGGCCTCTCCCGTATGATATAAAACACATCTCATTCTGAATGTATTCCTTGGCTGAAAAAAAAAACAAACCCTGAATTTTGAAAATAATTTTGCTTTTGAAATTATTTGCAGGGAGTAGCTAATAAGATTAACGATCAGCTCTGCCTTCTCAGCGATCGTTGTCTGTAATCAGGAGCCTTGGCAAGGCAAAGCACAGCGGCCCCCAAAGAGAGGGCTGTTTTTATAAAAATGAAACCAAACAATTAATCATGCTCAAATATATTAACTAAACATTCATGGTGATCAGCTATTATCATATTTTGGAACCAAAACTCTTTCTTTTTCACGTCTCGAACATTTTGTAAGCCCTGGAGGAGCACATGGGCCCACGATGTTGCCCGTGTAAATCAGGCCTGGGAAGGGGGGAGGGAGAGGCGGATGGGGGAGGGAGGGATGTGACCTCAGGTGTCATTCCTAAACCAGGCTCTTTCCTGATGAGGGGCTGTCCCCACAGGTCCAGGCTCCTCCTCCAAGTTAGAAGAGGGAGATGGCCAACTGGAGCCCATCAGACAACATGGCTTATGAGGGGTCTGGGAATGATGATCTTTGAGTGGCTGCTAAGAACTATGGGGGGTGGGGGCACCTGGGTGGCTCAGTCGGTTAGGTGTCCAACTCTTGATTTCAGCTCAGGTTGTGATCTCACGGGTGTGAGGTTGAGCCCTGCGTTGGGCTTCACCCTGAGCTGAGTGTGGAGCCTGCTTGGGATTCTCTTTCTCCCTTTCTCTTTGCCCCTCCCCCTGCTTGCTTTGCCAGAATAAATAAACATTAAAAAAAAAAAAAAAAGAATCATGTGGGGTGGGCAGTGGGCGGAATGGGTGAAGGGAATTAAAAGGTACAGACTTCCAGTTAAAAAATAAATAAGTCTGGGGGTGTAATGTACAGCATGGTGACTAGAGTTAATAACACTGTATATTTGAAAGCTGCTAAGAGAGTAGACCTTAAGAATTCTCATCGCACAAAAAAAGTTTTAACTACATGTGGTGACAGATATTAACCAGACTTACTGTGATGATCATTTCACAACATATATAAATACCGAATCATTATGTTGTACATCTGAAACTAATATAATGTTATACGTCGATTATAAAAAAAAAATAAATTTTAATGTATTTTAAAAAATGTTTTGATGTTCATTTATTTATTTTGAGAGAGTGTGTAAGCAGGGGAGGGGCAGAGAGAGAGGGAGAAAGAGAACTCCAAGCAGGCTCCACACTGTCAGCACAGAGCCCAGTGCAGGGCTTGAACTCACAAACCATGAGATCATGACCTGAGCCAAAATCAAGAGCTGGAGGCTTAACTGACTGAGCCACCCAGGCACCCCTATTTTAATTTATTTTTAAATAACATATTAAATTAATAATAAATATTTATTTTAATAATTATTTTATTTAGGTTTAAATTTTTAATTAAAAAGAATCGTGGATGCTTGGTCTTTTTTTTTAAATTTATTTTTCTTAATGTTTATTATATTTTTGAGGGAGAGAGACAGAGCCTGAGCAGGGGAGGGGCAGAGAGCGAGGGAGACACAGACTCTGAAGCAGGCTGCAGGCTCTGAGCTGTCAGCACAAAGCCCGATGCGGGGCTCGAACCCATGAACCGTGAGATCATGACCTGAGCTGACGTTGGACCCTAACCGACTGAGCCACCCGTGGATGCTTGGTTTTGAACAAGAGAAGTGGTAGGAGGTAAAGTTCACTGGGCACTTACAGCATGCTGGCCCATTACACACCTGTTCATATAAGTCCCTCTTTGGGGCACAGGGGGCTCAGTGTCACATAGGCAGCAAGAGGCCACGCCAGGAGGTGAGGTGGCAGAGTTGGGTTCTAGAGTCCGAGGTCTTAACCGCTGTGGTACACCGCGTCTTGGGCGGGCGGAACGGTTCAGGCACTTCTGGGGTGGCCTAGACACAATATTCCACTATGTGAAACGACGGGGGAAGAAGAGAGCGAGCGGTCTGTCTGCAGATGGCCCGAGGGGGAGGGTGGAAGCAAAGGCAGGCAGGTCTCAGTTCACCAGAAGGAAGAACCTTCCGACAAGCCGAGCCGTCTGACGGTGGACAGGCTGCCCTGGGAAGTACCGAGCTTCTCACCAGCAGTGGTCGTCGGCAAGGCCTGCACGGAACGAGGCCCGTGTGCCGGGCGCGGTGGTGGGGATTCCCGCTCTGGCTAGCGGGCTGTGCGAACCTAGAGCGTGCCAATGGCCATACTCCCTTCCCTTCTCAGACCTGTCCCGTGCAGGCCTTGGGGGCCCAGCGCCAGAACCGTTTCTGCCTCTGGCCAGACATGGGTCCCGGTGAAGATGGGCTTGGAGTGGGGTGGGGGTGGGGGGGTTGGAGGGGGGAGATGACCACAGAGGTAGGAGACTGAACGCAGAGGCATTTCCTGGAGACGCAGAACTGGTATTTATTGAGTTTTTCTAAATACTGGTTATTTGAGCTTTACATATGTCATCTCATTTTCTCCTCAGATCCTCTGAGGTTGGAATTCTTATTTCACAGATGAGGAGCCTGAGGCCCAGAGAGGCTAAACCGGGAGGCTGGGGACTCGTAAGCACCGCCTATCCTCTCAGGGCGACCTGAGAGCCACCTTCGCGCGCTCTCCCGCTGTGGGGGAAGGGTCAGGGTGCCGGCCTCTCCCCACCCCTGACCCTCCACCCGAGCCGGGAACCCGAGGTCTAGGCAGGCCAGGCCGCTGGGGATCCCAAGGCTGTGGGAGGGAGACGGGGGCCCCACACAGAAAGGAAGGGTGGGGGTGGGGCGGGGGAGACACTGAGAGACGGAAATGAAAGTGACCTTGAAAAAAAGGAACGAGGGAAGAAAAGCAGAAACTAAAACAAATGACAAAGAAAACGAGAGTGTCCAGAGGAAGTGGGCCAGGGGTGCGGCGCCGCCGGAGGAATCCCCCACAGCCTGGTATTTCCTCTCTTCTCAGAGACTGGGGGTGGGGGATCAGCTGACCATCCGTGCCCCTCGTCGTCACCCGTCACCTCCCCTCGGGCCAGAGGCAGCCTGGTGGCTTTGGGAAGGAAGGCTTCCTCTTGCCAGCCCAGGGAAGGAATGCAGCACAGGGCTGAGAGCCCGAGCCCCGGGCTAGGGGCTGGGTCACCAGCTGTCTGGGTACCTCTGGGACCCTGATTACACCTCCCTGGGCCTCAGTTTCCAGTTTCCTCTCTAGAAAATGGCTACAACCACCCTGAGCCCACAGTACCGCGGGGAGGACTTCCTGGGAAGCCCTCGCCTGTGCCTGCGGGAGCACAGGGGAGATGAAGGAGGGCAGTGCCCAATGCTGCACACTCAATATGCCCGGGGGGGCACCCACCAGGGCAGAGCATCCAGTCTCATCACTTAAACACTTATGCGACGCTTCCTGGTCCTTAACCACTCTGTGCCCTGTTGGCCCCGGGAATAAAAGGCCGAACAAGGGCTGGTCTTATTTTTAATTACGGGCTTTGCAGACAGAGCCCCAGCTCCTCATCCACCTCTCCCACTTGGTGGCTGTGTCACCTCGGGCAAGAGGCTTGACCTCTCTGAGCATTCTTCTTCATCTACGAATCCAGAACAAGAAGCACGCCTCTAGGTTGTGAGGAGTCGGGGAGATTGTGTGCATAAAGCACTTAATCCAGAGCCAGGCTCACGACCACCAGCCTCAGCTGGGGCAGCACCCGGCCTGCCAGGGGGCTGGGCGCTCTGCAAAGGGCCTGAGCAGTGCTGCACTGGCAGGTAGCCCCAAGGGCTGGGGTACTCGGTGCTGGGCGGGGATGTGGAACCGGTTCTGCCCAAGTGTCAGAACGGGTGGAGAGGGCAGAGAGTGAGGGGTAATGCAAAGGGCACAGCGGGAGCAGAGGCACAGAGGCAGGGCAGAGGGGGCACTGGGGATGGAGGAGGTCAGACTTGTCCTCACAAGGGTGGGGAGCTCTCTGATCCAAGGTGCCACTGCCGGTGGTCAGACTGGCCTGGGAAGCGACACGGGCATGCCACCCGGGATGCTTCTGTCTCTGTCGGCCTCTGACTGCAGGACTGGCTCGTTCAGCCAGACTTTTGCTCAGGCTGTGACTGCCTCCAGATGGACTCGGGGAAATCCCCCAGGGGGAGGGCATGGCTCTCGTGAACTGGTCTGGCTGGGACGCACAGTCAGAGCGAGGGCGGCTGTAGTGGCGAAGGTGTCACAAGGCACAGGCCGGGGTCACCGGGAGGGGAAGGAGAGGGTTTCTCCACCGGGTGTTTGCTCGGAGCGGAGCCTCATTTGCATAGAGGGCGGCTGCTGCTCCCGTACATCACCTGCCTCTCTGTGGCTGACCCACTCCGTCACAGCCCCTCACACGGACTGGAGTTTACCCGGGCTGCCGCAGCCACGTGGCCCCCACACGGCCATCCAGGAACAAGCAGAAATCAGGCCACTGGCCCCATCACCCTCAGGGCTCCTGCTCACTCACCCAAGCATCGGTGTCTCCATCTGTAAAATGGAGAGATAGCAACCATCCGCACCTCCCAGGAGGGTTGTGGGAATGAAACGAGATCCCGGAGGGGATGCACTTTGCCGAAAACCCACAGAGGTGGTCTACCATTGGTAGCCCCTCTTTTTTCCTTGCTGTTTCCTCTGTTACCGGGGACCTGCCCAGGTCTGCCCTGGGCCCATTTTATCCCTCACTCTGGCTCTGCGCCTGGAGGCAACTCACTCCGTTCTCTATACATTAGCTGACTCATCTGCAAAATGGGGAAGAAACTGAGTGGGCACTGGCCCTTGGGGGGAAAAAAAGGCAGTGGGCAAAACTCATCCCCAAGGACCCTCATCCATGCCTTCCACATCCAGGTCCCAGGTGCTTCTCGGGACTCTGAAGTCCCTTCCGAAATTTGCTGTTAGAAAAGGACCTGAAATTAGTCATTTACCTTTTCATCTAAATGAGTCCCCAGTGACTTTGGAGCTGGAATACTGCCTGAGGAGGTCTAATCACTTCCCTCCCAATTGCCTACCCGTTTTACAGAAGGAGAAAGTGAGAAGAGAGGGAGAAGAAGGGTCTAGACCGAGGACATCGGCTCATAAGTAGCAGGGCTGGGCTTGAGAACAGTGCTTCCTGAATGTTATGGTCGTTGGGGTTTCACAGCTACTGTCTCATTCCTCTTATTACTTCCATTTAACTCTACGTTACCCAGCCCAGTATTCAATTTTGCGCTGAAAGGTACAAGGCTCCTTTAAGAGACCAGGAAAGAGAAGGTGTGTCCCTGCATGTAACATGTAATCTTAGGTTCCATGAGTCTCCAGTCTCCCTCTCATCCATTACCTCTCACGAGCCTCATCAGCCAGGGGAGGGAGGCAGGGAGGCAGATAGGCCAAGATTACTGTGCCTGTTTTCCAGATGAGGACACTCAGGCCAAGAGAGGAAAAGTGACTAGGCCGAGGTCCTAGACCCAATCAGAGCTGAGCATTTTTTACAAATATTTATTTGAAAGAGAGAGAAAGAGAGAAGGAGTTAGGGGCAGAGAGAGGGAGAGATAGAATCTCAAGCAGGTTCTGCCTTGTCAGTGCAGAGCCCAACTCGGGGCTCGGTCTCACAAATCCGTGGGACCATGACCTGAGCCAAAATCAAGAGCTGGACGTTTAACTGACTGAGCCACCCAGGGGCCCCAGAGCTGAGCATTTTCAACCTTAGGAAATGCAACTGCAGAGTAGGGGGCTTTACATCTGACCTTCTCACTAGACCCCTCAGGAGACCAGAAAGGCTCTCTTCTACCCAGAATTCTCCTCTGGGAGGAGGCCTGTCTAAGGCCTCAGAAGCTGACAAGACTCAACACAAGGAAGACTCAGTGGTGGGGGGGGGAATAAAGGAGCCCAGGCCTGTGCCCCACCTCACTGTAACCTTGACCCGGCTGCTTTCCTCCTGGAGCCTTGGCCCTCTTCCCTGCGGAGCTGAGGAGTGGATGAGGTGACCCTTCAAACTGCTCTCCTCCTCAACCTGAATGTGCCAGACCTGCCTAGTCCAGCCCCCCTGGGTCCCCGGCGTCAGTGCTGCCTGCTCCCCCCTGTCGCATGCCCAGTACCTAGAGAGCCAGCTCCCCCATCAGCACTGACTCCTGGGGCAGATCTGGGAGGTGGGCATCACCGAGCCACCAGAGGGATACTCCAAATGCTGCAAACTAATGCACGGGGGACGCCAGGGGGTAATACATCCGGGCGCTTCTCTCATGCTCTCTGTGCGTTAATAATGCATGGGTAGCCGGCGCAGGGCCCATCACAGGCCTGAGGTCAGGTGACATTAGGAGGGCTCTTAATGGTCCTGATTATCTGGGGGAGGCTCCCAAGCGGGATGTGGGCAGCATGGGCGGGAAGCCAGGATTCCGGGCACTTAGACCCTACAGGTGGGAGGTTGGGCAGGGGGGAGGTTCGGGGACAGCTTCCATAGACCAGAGCTCTGTTCAGGGGATCATATGGGGTGAGCTGAGGATTCCTGCGGGGGGGCTGAGTGTGCCTGTGAGGAGGAACAAGGACCCTGCCACTGCAGACAGGTCACAACCAAAGCGGGGAGTCGTAGAAACTCGGGGCTGAGGGGAGCCCTATCTGAATCTCCCCCTCGCAGCCGCTCTGTCTGCCCAGTGGCCGTGAAGCCAGTGCCTGCACACCTCTAGGGCCAGGGCACTTACCACCCCCGTCTTTAAACAAGGACGACTGTGGAAAACAGATGCGGTTGTATAAAGTAACCCAGAGAAGAACTGCCACTGAGCGTTGGGTGAGGAAACTGGATGAAAGAGCCCAGTAAGAGACGAGCGTCCTGGGTCCTAATACCGAGGGTCCTCTTTGTCCTCAAGAAGCTCCAGGCCACCCACCTGGCCAGCTTTCCGGTCTACCACAGTGGCAAAACCCCTCCCGGCCAAAGCCCTGAGCCCGCCAGGGCCCCATGAGCCCCTGTGAACCCGTGAGCTCAGCAATCAGGATGAGCGGTAGAGAAAATCAGCCCGCCACGGGGTGGGTGCTGATGGCAGCCAGACTCCAGAGGCCTGTCCGTGGTCCTCGTCCACAGGGATCCTCACCCTGCATGGCTCTCCCGCAGTGAATGGAGCTGAACTGCGTCCCTGATAGGACATCGTGGAAATGAAGGTGAGAGTTCTGAGGCTCAGTCACAGAAAGACATGTGTTTCCACCTTGCTCTCCCTTGGACCACTCTCTAGCAAGGCAGCCAGCGGCCACACCACAAGGGCACTGGAACAGCCTGTGGCGATGCCCATGTCGGGAGGAACCGAGGTCCCAGCCAACAGCCAACATTGGCATGCCAGGCATGGGAGGAGGCATCTCAGAAGTGGGGCCTGGAGCCGGGGGCACGGAAAAGCAGGGAAAGCAGCCTTGGGCAGGGTGGGTAAGGAAAGGCCACACCATGTGCCCAAGCACACACCCTCACCTCCTGACTGAGCCCTATCCCTCTGCAAGATGCCCACCATTTGCTCCCGCTGAGCCGCGCTGAACGATTCCCTCTCGCTGCTCTGCTCGCTCCCCGTCATGCAACGCTTGGGACAGGAAGCACCAGCCTCCAGGACCGGCCCTCTGCTCAGGCCTGGGTGCCCGCCCCTCCCCACAGAAATGCCACACACAGCAAGTTACACTGTCCAGGAGCCCCTGCGGGGTTAGGTGGGGCCTGGGGTGGGCAGGAGGGCACAGGGCATCAGGTTTCCAGCCTCCACAGAAGGCAAGAGCACCCCCAGCCTGCCTGATCCCCAGGGTCGCCACGACCCAGCCCGGCGCCTGGTGCAGAGCGGGTGCCCAATGCCGTGTTCACAGAATAAATGACCTGGCAGAAGCAGAAACAAAGCTCCATCTTGCAAACACAAAGCAGTTCGGAGCATGCTGGGAAATCACACAGAGGAAACGTGGCAATGAATTTTCATGGGGGTCCCGGATAATCCAAGTCTTTTCTGTCATCGCCCCCAGGGACCGGAAGTATCTTCCTGGCCGTACTGGGCGATGGGCCATGCTGAGCTGTGCCGAGACCAGGGGTTGGCGGTGGGGGTGAGGATGAGAACACGAGCCGAGGGAGGGCCAAGGCTGGAATGTCCTTGGATTTGGATACCCCGGGGTTGACAATGGCCAACGCCCAAGTGCCTTGGGAGCCAGGGTTCCCATCTGCTCTCTTCGTCTCTTGGCAAACACGGATTGTGCCAGGAACTGGGCACCCACGACCACTCGGCCTCAGCCCCTGTGCTGGGGACAGGCCTGTGCCCGGAGAGTCTGGGTGCCGGGGGACAGTGACTCAGGGGGCACTAGCTATGTCTGCCCTACAGGGGGTGAGCCGGCATTGCCAGGGCAAAAAGCAGCAGAACAGCGCCCACAGAAGAGCAGAGTGGGGGACTTCACGGAGGACAGAGGCGGCAAAGGGTTGAGGCCGGCCTCCCTGGCTCCTCACTTTGTCCCTCTAATGTCCTCTCAACAGCCTACACCGGCCGCCAGGCTAGTGCCCCTGGTAGGCCACTCCTGACCCTGTTCTCCTCCAGCTGCCCCCCTCCATCTAGACCCCGGCCCCCCCCCACCACCTGCCGTAGAAATCTGGCTCTCAGTGGCTGCAGAACTCGCGCCATGCCACCACCCCCCCCCGCCCCCGGCTCGCACTCCACCCCCAGCCCGTGTGCCTCCCTGCCTCGCAGCTGGCCGAGATGGGATCTTGCCACCTGCTCCCGGCTCTGCTCTTCATGTCCCGATCCTGCCGCAGCCACCACATCACCCCTCGTTCCCCTTTCAGAAGAGAGGAGAGGCTGTGTCCCCCAGGCCCGCAGGGTCTTCCCGTGGCTCACACGTGCTGCCTGCGGCGGCGAGCGGACGGCGCCTTTGGCCGCAGAGACCGCGGCATCAGAATCGAGGCCCCACCATGCATGCTAGCCCCTCGGCCTTTCTCACTGCAAAACGAAGCAATGACGCCTCCCTCACGTAGGATTACTGAGCTGGCTGGCATGTGCAGGGCACAGTGTCTGGCCCAGAGGAGGCGAACGACAAACATTCATTCGACAAACGTACGAAGAGCGGGTTCTTAGCAGGTGTTGCCGGCGCGGGGCCCAGGCTGGTGGTGGTCACAGCCGACGGCCACTAAACACTTTGATGACCGACCACCTGTTGCCACCAAAGGGTGCTCAGCAGAGGCAGTGTGGGCCATTTGTGAGACTCAGAAAGACTCCTCAGGCCGGCGGGGGGGAGGGCAGCCCGGGAATGAGGAGGCAGAAACTCAGGGACCAGGAGGAGGCGGCTGTAATGCTTCAAAGGAGAGGAGAGTGGGCCCGGCGGATGGTGGGCAGGTGGGGTGGGCAGTGGGGAGCCTCACTAGAGACACTGAGGAGCAGAAGCAATGGCATCTGGTCCCCCTGGACTGGGAGGGGGATTGCGAGTGGGGAGAAGAATAGAGGAACAGAGCCCCTGACATGTGTGGGCTGATGCCACTGGCTGAGACGTAGAATGTAGAGGAAAAGCAAAATTAGGGCTGTGGGCAGTAAAAATGAGGAAATGATGCAACTGGGTTTTGGAGTGTTAAGTGGGTGCTGATAAGGCACTCGGGGCAAGTGATTGTGGGTTCAATATTTGTGACACCAAATGCATCCTTTCTCCAGTGCTAAGGAACTGCCCCACCAGCTGCTCCGGTAACGCTAGAAAACCGTTTGCAAGCACAATGACCTCTTCCAAGCATCTTATGTGCCCCAACGCACTTAAGCCTCCAACAATCCTTTGCAGAAAGTGCTGCTGTCGTCTCCACCTCACAGATAGGAAACCTGAGGCCCAGAGAGGTGGCGCCATCTTGCCCAAGAAGCTATTGGCGAAGTGGAAACTGGAGTCCGTTGCAAATCATTTCTATTGAACAGCTACTGCATGGGAACTGCTTTTGGATTTACAGGTGCTTCGTGTCAGCCACACAGCCGCTGATGCGTAAACGCTCGCCATGATGGTGACAGTGATGCCAACGATGATGATGGTGAGGAAGACGATTAGTCCATTTGGCCATGTGGAGAGGAAGGGGTGAGCGTCCCCTAACCGAGGAAGCTGACGACAGCGGTGTGGGAGTCGGTGGTGTCATGAGATGCTGAGCCCAGGTCCCACGGGCCAGCCTCATCTGGCTCACTGCTGCTCTAAATAGGAGCTTCCAGACCTACTCACACCCCGGGCCCCCAAAAAGCAACTGCTACTAGTCTGCCCTTCTCCTACCAGGGGCTGGCAGGCTGGGGCTCTCTTTCCAACCCCATAATTTGAGACCCAGGCGTTGCCAGAGGACTGAACCCATCTCTCCTCCTCCGACACTAGGCGAGCTCCGTGACAGGCGGATGGAGGAAGTCTGTGCGTTCCCCGCCACCCACCTGCTATCCAAATTCACCGCCAGACAAAGCCTTCTCTTTGTCTGGGCGCCTCCCTCCCTCCCTGCCATTCAAACGCTGAGAGATTTCATTTCCAGTAAGTGGAGGCTAGAGAGAAAGCGGCAAGCAGGAGGGAGGGGAACACATAGAAGGGTGGGAGCGGGGAGAAGGCAACAGCACTGAATCAGGGCCAAGACTTAGCCCCATTGTCCAAGTGACAACTCATTAAAACAATGATTTGCAGGCTGTGCGGGGGAGACGCCTGTCTCTGAAGAGCCACCTTTCCCGTTCAATGAGGCAGCATCTGCAGCGAGTGCCCGCCCGGGGTGTCTGGGAGCCCCTGGTTTTTACAACAGCTCTCGCTGCTCCCACGTAAGGGGCAATCTGATGGCTCCCAAATTCTGATGCTTGCTTAGAAGCAAGCAGTGCCCAGGCTTAACGTCTCCACAGCAGCCGCTTCGGAGAAGCAGACAAGAGTCTGCTCTCCATCCCCGGCTGGGAACCCCCCAAGGTGTCCCCAGAGCCTCTCCCTCCTGCACAACCAGGTTGCATTTCCTGTGGATGAGATTACAGGCCAAGCTCCTTTGGCAAACAGCAAAGGTTCAGAAACCCCTGGAAGGGGTGGATGGGCCAAGCAAGGGTGGGGTCCTGGGGATGGTGAGGCTCTCTGGCTTCAGGAAGAGGGAGATGGGCCCACGGCTCACCCAACTTTTTCTCCACCGGAGAAACAGGGCTACCCAGGGGACACCATGTAATCTAAAGAGGGGCCTTGAGAAGATGCATCTCCCTGGGCCCCGGCTTTCTCAGCTATGAAAGGAGAAGGCTGAACTGCCTGCCACCCTTTCGTGCCCCAGACACACCTTGAGCATCTACTATGGGCAGAGGCAGCACTAGGAATTTTTGGCTTCCTTCAGCAAACATTCATTGACTCTGAGACCTTGTGCTAGATGCCCAGCGCGTAAGCCACAAAGAGGACCACGCATGTGTCCTTAGCAACTTGGAGTCTTGAAGAAGAAACAAACAGGAAGTGATGGCCTTGTGCAGGATTAGGGTGTCCTATGGGCCTATCGGAAAGGTGAGGCCTTGAAGGAAGTGTTGGAGGACCGGAGGAATTCTGACTCTTTCAACGCGACGCTCTAGAGAGAGGCTGGTGTGGTGGCTGAGGCCCTCTGTCCCCAGAGCTGACTCCTCCAGGCTCCGACCACATAGTGAGGTCTTCTCCGCCCTTTCTTTTACCTACTGGGAAACATGGCTGCTGACTCCCACCCACCAGCAGTGGGGGAGGCCCACTTAGGAGCACAGACTCCGGGGTCTGAAGCCTGGCTGAGCCACTTAGAAGCCAGGTGGCCTCACGCAAGCTGCTTACCATGTCTCAGCCTGGTCTCCTCATCTGCAAAGCAGGGTGAACACCAGCTTTGTCTGGAGTATTGAGGTACTGTCTGTGCAGGGTGCGGGGGGTTAGTATGGGGCCTTGGCCTACAGTCCTGCCATTTCCACTCCCTGCAAGACCCACTACAGCCCCATTTTTCTGGGGTGATCCTGTACTTTTCATTTCTCAGATGAGACCCCAACTCTCCAATCCTGGCACCCCTGTGTCCCCAAAAGGCCTGTGACCTAGCTTGTGTTGGACTCAGCGTCCCAGGCGGCAACAGGCCCACTGTGTCATCTGTTGTCTCACTAGCCTCTGAGCACCTTACAAATATCTTCTTCACAGAAACTCACTTGCTTTAGCATCTCTGGTCTATGGATGAAGAAACAGAGGCTCGGGGGACATAGATGACTTGCCAAGGTCACACGGTCGATTAAACAGGTGGGGTGCAGAACTCAGCCCAGCATTTCTGTGTAACAACTGTGTTTTAATAAGGGCTGCTCTCGCCTTAACCTGAAGCCTTGGTAACCATGAGGGCCTCAGGCTGGAAACAATACGGGGAAGGGAGAGATTTTTCGAAAAGGAGCTCCTTATGGGAAAACGACTTGAAGATTTTTGAGGCTCTCCAGTCCTAATATACAGCAGGCATCTTTCACCTGTCCTGCAGTGTCCCTCATGGCTGGGATCTTTCCTACCCTTGCCCTCTTCTGTGTCACCATAATCCTGTGCAGAAGGACCCAGATCCATGCCATGTTTATAAAGGACGAGAAAGCTCAGGCATGTGATTTGCCCGAGGCCACAGCTGGTAACGCAGATGCTCGAATTTAGCACTGGCCAGCCCTTGGGACAGCAGGGTCCCCTTCTACCCCGCTCTGGTTCTGGCCTGAGTCATCTGCTGCCAATGGGAGGGATGACCAGTTTGGAGCAGGCCTGCCCTAGGCCTTTGCCCCAGGAAGGATGGGGCCGGGAAGGGTAGGCCCTGCAGGCAGGTGTGGGGCAGGAGAAGGGCCTTCCAACACTGTTACCGTGTCCAGGGGACATATTAATGCACGGCGTCACCTCGCAGACCCCGACCAAGCATCAGGTACGTAGCAATCCTCGCCCTCAGGAATCACTAACACCCCAGGCTCTCAGCCCAGCCAGGGACCTTGGCATTGTACCAGGGGTACACGGCACAGCTTCTCAGGGCGTCAAGTCTACTTGGAGACTTGGGGAGAAAAAAAACATTAAAAAAATTGTTTTAAACAAACATTGATAAAATCATGGAGAATATTAAATGTCATGAGAATGTTTAAAAAGAAACATGAAACTCCCAAGAAATTCACTTAACCCTCTCTGTGGAAAGGCTTGAGAAATAGTGAGCGAGCCCTATCCTCTCACAGAACAGAGAGAGAAAGTGGAGCCGGAGACATCAGGTGACTGGCTCAGGGTCACACAGCAGGTCAGCTCCCGGCACTTGGATTAGGACCTAGAAGGGAGGCACCAAAAAGCCCAGGCTGAGACCAGCGGCGTTGTGGTCAGAGGATCCTGGGTTCCAGTGAAGGCTCTGCTACCCACGTACTGTCCTTCCTGGGCTGGTCAAGTCACTTCCCTGTGCCTCAGTTTCCTCACCAATAAAATAGGGCAACAGTCTTGGCAGAATGTGAGCTAATTCTATAAGGGTTCACAGGCGCATCACCCTGCCCTCTCTGTCCCGACGCACAGCCAGCCTCCCTGCCCCCTCCGTCCCCAGGCACAGCGTAAAGAGACCTGTGAGCAGAAAACTCCCACGTCAGCACTCACACTCCCGAGAGGGTGGATTCCGGCATCTTCTCCGTTTGTAGCAGACCATGGAGCCATTAAACCACAACATTTCACACAGTTCCCCAAATACACTGTCCATATGATGATATTGTGCTTGGAATAATCTCACAGCCACCGGAAGCCCAAATTCCCTCAGCTGCCCACTGCTTCCTACAGAGGAAACAGGGACGTCTACAAACAGAGCCTGAAGAGATGCCCTGTGGGGCAATATCCAAGGAGCCCTCCCTGCCCCTGCCCCTGCCCAGCCACAGCCGGCTGGGGCTTTCCGGGCAGCCTGGAGAAGGATTTCGACATCTGGAGCTGGAGATCACGTGCACAGAGCAGCCGGTGGCAACCGGGGAGCTCCAGGAAACCAGGCAGTTTCAGAGAAGCACTTGGAGCCAGGGGAGCACTTTGGCAGGAGCCGAGTGAGGTCAGAGAGGCTCTGTTGTCCCAGGGCGGTGGCGGCCCAGAGAGGGAGGCCCAGTCCCCATAGGCCACTCGGAGGCAACCGCAGGACGGTGCCATCCTAGTGACCGCCCACTGAGCGCCGGGCACAGGGAACTCTTCGGATGGGAACACGGAGGCCCGGGAGAGTGAGTCGCGTGCCCTCGGTAGACGCCCAGCTCACGAGAGAGTTGGGGTTCCCCTCACCCCCATCTGCCTCTCTTGGAAGGAAGTCTGGAATCCTTTACACCTTCTCCCCACCCTGCGCGATTGCACCCAAATCCACCTGATAGTTACAAAGCACTTCTTAGCCACAGATGCCCAACACTATCTTGTATGCTCACCGATGACCCTGGAGAGGCAGACAGGCTGATCGCACTCACTTCACACAGGAGGAGAACTGAGCAGGTTCCCAGAGACCACGGGACTCACTTAAGGCCAAGGTCAAGTCCAGGCTGTCTAGTCCCCAGGTTGCTTCAGAAGAGGAAGCACTGGCAATGACACAGTGGCAGCGACAATGCATTCTCACACGAACGCAGCTCCAATGTCTCTGGAGTGTTCTCAAAGCCACTCCAGCCTCCAGTCATCGACAGCCCTTTCCCCCCCAAACCACGGTGTGGGCGGGAAGGTACCTATCCTCGTTTTAGAGATGACAAAAGGGGACCCGGGAGTTAACATAACTTGCCTAGGGTCATACGGCTGAGAAGTGGCGGGCCCATGATGCAAACCCAGGTCCTCCACATCACCCAGGCTCTGTCCACCAAAGCACCCGGCTGGCCCGGAGACGGGCTGAAGACATGGGCACCGGGATGGGGTAGCCCCACAGCCCCGAGTCTCTGCCTCCAAGGCCATCCAGAAAGCAGTGACTGGGAGAGCTGCAGGGGTGGGCAGCCAGGGAGCAGAGGAACGCACTTGATGGGGCCGACCTCGGGGAGGGCAGCAAGGTTGTGGAATCACACTGTCCACTTCTCTGTCTCCAGTCCCGGCAGGGCCAGTCCATGACGGCGTGTTTGGGTGCAAAGCGTCATGGAGAAGAGGGAGGAAATGAATATGTACACAGAGCCTGGTTCTGAGCGAAGTGTTCTTTTTATTCGTTTGTTGGTTCTGCAACATCACACAGGCCTTGGCTAGAGGCGCTCACATTTCCTCCTTCGTTGATTCCTACAACCAACGTGTGGGAAGCCCACACTCTGTGCCCGACCCCACACGGAGGCTGAGGAGGCAGAGAGCAGGAGGAACTGGGACCTGAGCACTGCACGAAGAGACTGCAGTCCTGGATGCCAGCCCTGGCTGTGCCATTCGTCCCCAGTCCTGTGACCAGGTAAACCTCGTGGCCTTATGAGGCCCTGGTCTCCGCATCCCTGAGGCTTCTTGGTGTCCATGAAGCAGCCCCTCTCAGATGCCACTTGTCATGACTGTGGCGTGCCTGGGAGTGGCACCCTTGCTGAGGCAGTCAGGCAGCAGAAAGGAGTGGGAGCGGATGGCTAAGGCTCAGTCCCCCTGCACCTGCCTGGCCAGAGGCTGGCGGTCTTCTCTGCTCTCATCAGACTCAACCAGGGAGGGGAAGGGAGGAAGAGAGGAGCCAATTCCTGGGCACCTACCATGTGCTGGCCCCGTCCAAGCATTTTCACATAGAGCTTCTTATCTAATTTCTAAAATAGCCCCATGAGACAAAAATGGAGGCTCAGAGAGGGAAAGCGATCGCACAGCTAGGAGAGGGAAGAGCTGCATTAGGGACGAAGGTCTGTTTGCCTGCAAAGAAAAGAAGGCAAGTCACTTCTTCTCTTTCTTTCCTCCTTGTCCCCCTGAGCATCTTCCCCCTCCACCTCCCCGAAGCTAGAATGTGGTAGACAGACTGGAGGAAGAACGGAACAGTCAGAGGCAGGAGAAGGGGAACCTACCTGTTTCCCCACCCCTGCATTCTCTAGAAGATTCTGGGTCCCAAGCTATCTTTCCATGGTGGGGGGTTGATCGCTCCACACCCTCAAACCACCCTCATGCTCCTTCCCACCCTCATCTCAGTGACTAACAGGCCCCGCTGCTGACCAAGCCGCCCTCCCTGGGTTCCCCAGTGGAAACAAGCCGAGGCTCCTTCCTCTTTAATCCTTGCTCCTACCTCCTTGACCTGGGGTCTCTTGCCAAGCCCTTTGTCACACCTCAAGACAACCCACAACTAGGTGAGTCACACTGAGGCTACAGCCGCTCAGAACTGCTTTCCTGTGGGTGACAGGGGAGGTGATGGGGGCTGTAGGGATGTGACAGCCCCGGTTTTGATTTCCAGCTCAACCACCGACTGTATTGCGCTGCCTTCCTGATTTGTCGAGTGCAGGGCTATTTTGAAAACTAAAAGCCATAATGGCTGTTGAACGCAGACACATAGTAGGTGCTCAACTCTCTAAGATGTACTATGAAGCCTGAGGATTGGGGCATTTGTCTACAGTGGCTGGCCAAGAAAAATGATAGAAAATGCTGTCCTTCTTGACTTAAGATAAATAAATGCTTCCTAAAATTGATCTTGACTGGTAATTTAGTCCTTAATTCTCTATCATCTTAATTTGGTGCCTGAATATATCTGGCCCCTGCAACCAGAAGTTCCAGGTGGGGCTGCTACTAAACCATATTTATTCAGTCATCCATCCATCCATCCAACCATCCAACATTTGAAGACCTACTATATGCCAAACAAGGCACATATATCCCATATTCCATACACACCAGTGCTGTCAGCTTGGACCTACACCCAACCAACAGTTACCTTTTCACTGGTTGCGTATGGAGAGAGAATGAGGGCTGCCTTCCTTCCTAGAGTCTGGCTTGCTTGACCTTGCCTCTCTTCTGCTGCACATGTGAGTGGCTTTCACGACATCATGGCAGAGGGTTTCACTAAAGTCTGTATCACTTATGTGCACTCACACACATCGCCCTCCCCATTTTAATGGTGTGTCCAGACCGCTCGTGTGCAAAGCCCTGGGGTGGAGAGGCTGCGCTTGATTCTTGTTAGGCTCTCTTTCCTCCCTGTTGGGTCAGTGTGATGTTTTACACAGAGGAAACATTTCCTCCCTCTATCATCATCTCGATTTATTTTCAGCACAGCATCTCTTACTGCCTAGAGTTTCCAGTTCTGTGTTTGCTTGAGAGCCTCCGTTGATAAAATAGTGAAGAGCGCAGTCCCTGAAGCCAGCCTCCTGGGGTTCAAATCTATCACTCCAGCTGTGTGACCTTTAAGAAGGTGTTGAATATTCTGTGCTTCACTTTCACTCTATGTAAAATGGGGATTGGTAACAGAACCAGCTTCACGAGTTGTGGGGATTAAATGAGATCATATCATGTCTCTAAAGGAGGGCAGTACCACATCCTGATGGGGCATTTTTAACTGTGAGTGGGTATTTGGGGGTGTTCTAGTGACTGGGATAGGCCGCGAGGAAGGTGCCGCTGACAGCAGGGTGCAGGAACCAGAGTTTACTAAAACTTGCAACATATCATACACCCTGCACAACGAAGAACTGACCTTCAAATGGCATCCCTACACAGGAACCCACCATGACGAGTGCATTGACAGGGCCTGGCACATGGTAGATGTCCACCAAATGTGAGCTGAGACTTGTTTACTGTCCCTGGCCACGTAAGCCCCTTAAGAGCAGACAAGGACTTTGCCTGTTCAGTGCTGCCAAACTTCCAGCACCTAGGACAGGGCCCAACATATGGCAGGCACTGGAGGAATGGACCAATGGATGGACCAAGGGTATGCATTCCGTGATTGGTGAGTATGCAATCAGGCACCTTCATATTAATGGGGACACTCCTGATCAAGTGGAGCTTTTGGGAAACGAAAGGGGAAAGGGGTGAAGGGAGGGAGTTTCTGAATGTTCCAAGAATGGATTAACCGGAAAACTCTATTTCAACTCTCGGCAACCATTCTCCCATCCTTGGTCCCCTCTCCTCCTTGGTAACACACAGAGTCCTTCCTTGCCATGTGGAGCTCAGAGGCCAGCCAGACTTTGGTGAAATTTATGTCACCGAACCTTTGCTAAGTGCTTACTGCATGCAGGGGAAGAATGAATCAAACCAGGTTCCTGATACTGGAGGCTCCAGTCTTTGGGGAGGTAGCCATGTACCAAATAAGGCCACGATCCCGGTGTGCTGGCCAGAAGTGCAGGATGTAAGAGACTTAGGAGATTGTGTCAAATGTAGCCGAGTTCCTGACACTCTTCAGAAGCTGTTTTGAGGGTTAAATACCTAATAGGAGCTTACGTTGAATCATGGTTCCGGAAGGTGCTGGGCTCCGGACAAAAGCTGGGGCCCCAGTGCCACCAAAGGAGGAAGGTGGTTCATTTTCCTAAGATTCTCCCGTCCGTGGACTTCCAGCCCAAATGACCCAGAGACGGTGATTTCCTTCAACTCTCTTACAACCATACTCCTCCCGCTGGGGCAGGGGAGTATAGGGGGTCGCCATCTCCTGGATATCACCATGGTGACATTCTCAACATTTTCCACCAAAGCAGCCCTGAGTGGGGAGGTCCAGGGACATCACCCAAAGCAATCCCCACAAGCCAAAATGCTTTAGTTAATTAACTGTTTTATCTTCCAAATCCACGGGCACGTAGGGGCCCCTGGATGGCTCAGTCGGTTAAGCCTCTGACTCTTGGATTCTGCTCAGGTCACGAGCTCATGGTTCGTGAGTTCGAGTCCCACATCAGGCTCTGCACTGACAGCGTGGAGCCTGCTTGGGATTTTCTCTCTCCCTCCCTCTCTGCCCGTCTTGCTCTCTCTCTCAAAATACATAAATAAATAAAACTAAACTAAAATAGAATCCACGCGCGCATAAAATTCTACTCCGCAATCTATGCACATATCCACCCATGGGATCAAATATACATGTATTCAATTCTTCAGCTGAAAGATGAGCCAGGCCTATGCTGCGGTGCCCTAGGCCTCCGGTACTCTACACGAACGTGGGCACCACATTCGAGAAGCACAAAGCAGAGGAAACCCCTGGCCTGGGGTTCTAATCACAACTAGCTGTGGACTCGCCATGTCTTTCCTGAAACACAGGGAGGGGCCGTTGTGGCTCCGGGCCCACTGTGCCGGGCAGCTCGGGTCTCTGAAGACCACGGTGAAGGGCAGGACAGTGCTGGTAGCTGAAAGCCTGAACTGGACTGGGTGTGCAGGCATGGGCATGTGGGAAGAATGTTCTGGCCAGAGGCTCTCCCCTCTTCCCTGGAAGAAATATAACAAACCCCCTGAGAAGGATGTGGCGACTGGGTCACAGGCCTCCTGGCCAGGGCTTCAACAACGACCAGTAGCTTCCAGGGTATCTGGTACCTAGCACAGTACATGGCACATAATAATCCTCACTATTTGTTGCATGTGTGAAAGAAGGAACGGTGAATAAACGTCACAAAGACCTAGTGACAGCCCCCTGCCTAGATGATTCTACGGCCCTTTCTGGCCCTAAATAGCATATTCGAGGTGGCTGCACCACCCATTCTGTTCCCACTCTAAATAAATAACTTGATGTACTGCCTGCTGGCTCCACGGTTTCTCTCTGTGGCGAATGCAGTAAAAAGAGCCATAGATTATAAACCACTAATTGTATTTAGACAAAAATTATCTCCCATAAAAACAACAGTAATAATGAGTACCAAATGCCTGGGCCTCTACTAATCACCTCACATCCATTATCCATCTACTTCTCATGCCAACTTTCCATCAACCCCGTTTTCAGATTAGAAACCAGGGACTTCGCACGGTGACAGATTTGCGGGGGAAATGGGCCCAGGACTGTGGCTCTGAAGTCCTCACCCTCTGTTCTCTGCTCGGCTGTGGGAGGCAAGGGCAATGGGACTCACAGCCCTTCCCATCCCGACCTCCCCGTCACGTTCCTCCCAATAAAAAGACTCAAAGGGACTGGGGTGCCCAGCTGGCTCGTTGGTTGAGCGTCTGGCTTTGGCTCAGGTCATGATCTCGTGGTTCACGAGTTCGAGCCCCTGTGCTGACAGCTCAGAGCCTGGAGCCTGCTTTGGATTCTGTGTCTCCCTCTCTCTCTGCCATCCCCCACTCGCACTCCCTCTCTGTCTCTGTCTCTCTCTCAAAAATAAACATAATTAAAAAAATTTTTAAAAGACTCGAAGGGACTTAGCGTTATTTATGCCCATGGGCATGGTGGTAGGTCCCAATTGGTCTGTGGTGCCTCCTGACTCAGGGCATCTGTCCCTGGGTCGCTGTGACTCATGAAGGGTCTGTTGTGGGGAGCCACATCCCAGGGGGTGATGGCACTGAGCTCAGCCAGCTCAGCCAGGTCTGCAACAGACACTATCGGTGCTCTGCCCACCTGCTCATCCCCTTGTCATGTGTAAGCCTCACCCTGCAGAGCAGGCCCTGCGTCTCAGCCCCCGGACCTCCCTGTCCGGGGAGAACACAGAGGGCTGCAAGTGACTGGGAGTTATGTGCCCCCACCCAGGGCCAGTCTTCACTAGCGGCTGATGGAGGCAGGGAATATTATACCTGGGTATTTACACCCTGCCTCCACCACAGATGCTCAGGGGAGCCACGGGTCAGGGAGGACGCTAAACCCTAAATTACGCCTCGACTCTGCAAAATGGCCGCTATGACTCCCATTTGGCAGACGAGGAAACTGAGGACTGCCGCCTCAGTCTGGGAGGCAGCAACAGGATGTGAGCTCAGGTCTGTCTGATATAAAGGCCCAACACTGGCCATGGAAGAAGGGAAGGGAAGGGAAGGGAACAAGGTAAGTAGCTAACGTCTGATACGCAGACCTCAGGGTTAGGCAGAGGAGAGGGGAAAAGATGAAATGATGAGGAAGCTCTTCTCCAGCCCCCGGGCTGCCATCCCTGCTCATGAGAACCAGGGCCAAAGACAGGCCAGGGGTCCGGGCCAGCAAGACTTTTGATCCTGAGAACACGCTGGGCCAGTCAGGCACTGTGGCAGGGGACCCCCCCCCCCCCCCCCACCGGACCTGGGCCCACCAGCCTTCACCATGCACCAGGCTGGTGCCAGGTATCCGGGACCTAGTCTGACAGCTGCCCCCTCCCAAGGCTACCAGCAACCCCCACCCACATTTCTGGCAGGGGGATGAGGAAAGAATTACCTTTTTTTTTTTCTGACTATAAAGATGGGACCTATTGTGAATATTCCAGAAAGTATAAAAAGAACACAAAAATGACTTAAAATCCCACCCCAGAGATCCCCACTGCTCACACTTGTCCTTTCTGATAGACCCTTTTCTGTGCACACATGCAGTTTGGTTTTATGTTATACGTCTATTAGATGTACAACATTTTTCATTTATTGCTATATTATCAGTGTCTTTTCAAGTCATTGAATATCCACGTATGTGACCACCTTTAACAGTCACATCGTATCGTGTTATGTCGAGGGATCGCATTTTATTTTATTTTTATGGATTATTTATTTATTTATTTATTTTAATATGAAATTTATTGTCACATTGGCTTCCATACCACACCCAGTGCTCACCCCAACAGGTGCCCTCCTCAAGGCCCATCACCCACTTTCCCTTCCCTCCCACCCCTCCATCAACCCTCAGTTTATTCTCGGCTTTTAAGGGTCTCTCATGATTTGCCTCCTTCCCTCTCTGTAACTTTTCTTTCCCCCTTCCCCACCCCCATGGTCACGTTTTATATAAACCATCCCTTACTGATAGGCAATTGCTGGGTATACAGTAGACAATGCTGGAGCGGACGCCTTTAAGATGATATCTTTCTAAAGGCCAACGAAGAACATGAACCAAAAGACTGAAAAAGGTACCATTTCCTCTGATCTAGTGATTCCACCCAGAAGCATCTGCTCATCTTAAGCAATCAGGTGAAAGAAGGCCACCGGCGAGAAGGACTCTGAGGGCCCGGAGGACCGGGCATGTTATCAACACAGAGACTAAGGCAGCAATGGAAAGACACTCCATTGTTGAGGTTGGGGCCAGGGCAGGAGCATGGTTTCTCTGTAAATATTATTTTTCTTTCTGTCGTGAGTGCCTGGCATGGAGTCGCACTTAACAAATGCAGAGTGAAGGGTGAGATTGGGCTCAAATGCAAGGTGGGAGTCTAGTTAGAAGTCGGAATCTTTGCAGAGGCTGGTTGGACAAGAAGGCACCTGCATACTGGCTTTACATTCCTCTGGGTGAGGCCAAGGGACCCTCAGTTCCAGGGAGAGCAAACCAAGGGGCCAGGGGCCAGGCAGGTGACCAGAAGCCCTGGCTTTATGAAAAAACAATGCACCAAAACAAAGTCTCTTTGCTCTGTCCCCGATCTTGTCCCTGATCGGGACCATTTCCCCTCTCTCTGCCTCACTTCCTTCAGTTGTCGAATGGGAAACTGTGGTCCACCTACCTGCAAAAAACAATCAGGAAGGCAACGTTTGAATACAGACTTTAAAGTAACACCAGCATGAGCAGTTGTACAGCCACAACAGTAAAAGCGGTTAATGTTTATTGAGCGTTTGTTACGGGCCAGGTTCTGCTCTAAGTGCTTCAGTTATGTTTATCTTCATACTAACTCTATGTCATTGATGCTGTCACAGTCACCACCATATGACAGAGACACGAAGCTGAGAGGTCACACAGCTGGCCCCACATTGTTGGGGTCTGCACCCGGTAACCTCCTACTGAGCCAGGGCTCCTATTTCAAATGTCACATGGCTTCTCCCCCAACTGCTGGGCTCTTTAAGCTGCTTATTTAGCCGCATTGAGACTTGCTTTTCCTTATCTGTAAAACGGGGATACTGAACGTCAAGGAATCTCGGTAGATGGATGCCTACAGAGACATCTCAGAGCAGGCTGCCTAGCCCTCAACCCGGCTCAGAGCATGGTTGTTCTTCTCTCGGCAGGGAACCCGAGACAGGGGCAATCAACGGGAGCCACCTGCTTTTGGCGAAAGCTGACGCTGACTTCATGGTGATGTGCCCCCAGTCAACGCACACTTGCCCTTCCCATCCCTACTCAGGTCACAGGCAGAATGAGGAGTTTCTTCTATTTGCAGTCACAACACAGACTCCTTCCAACCTTCCATCAAGTTCTAGACAGTGAATGTCACCAACTGGAAGGTGTGGGTGTAAAAGAGGCTTGTTGAAATGTGTGACTTCCCACTCGGCCCTTCCAGTCAGGATGGGTCACCTCTGGCACCCAAGGATGGCCATCCACCCAACGCCCACCTGCACCCTTCTCATTTCCACCCTGCAGGTTTTCCCAAAGGCAAAAACCCAGATAAGGATTCCTGACCCAGGAATCTTCAGGTTTCTTCGGGGCTGCAGGGACTTTCTGAACTCTATGAGACCTTATGACGCCGTGTGAGTGTGTGTGTGTGTGTGTGTGTGTGAGAGAGAGAGAGAGAGAGAGAGAGAGAGAGAGACGGACAGACAGACGTGTGTGTGTGTGTGAGAGAGAGAGAGAGACAGACAGACAGACAGACATAGAGAGACACAGAAATGGAGACAGATGAACGAGAATAATTGTGGAGAGAGGGCCCGTAGCTGTCAATCCAATCTTTTCTTAATTCCTAAGAAAATTTAGAAATGCTACAATAAAGTGATATACCCATGGAATGCCATTATAGAAGTCAGTCACATGCTCTCTGGGATGGAATGGACCCTGTGTGGAACACAGCTCACCTTTGCCCCACACAGCCCTAACTCACTTTGTATTTATTAGCTACATGACCTTGGACAAGGCATCTCCTCTCTCTGGCTCCTGTTCCCCATCTGCAAAATGAAGAAGTCGTGAGTGGTTTTCAGCCTGTTCTGTGGAGCTCCAGAGGGCGCAGGGAAGAGTGGTGGCATGGGGCGGGGGGGGGGGGGGGGGGGGCGACACTTCTATCCCACCAGAGCAGCCCCAGCTCTCATAGAACCTACAAGAGGCGTTACTTGAGCAAGTGTCTCTGTAGCCTAAAGCCAAAATTAAAACAAAGCCCCGGCATAGCTGATTGTTCAGTCCTTTCTGGCTTGCCTAAAGATTCCTGCTCCCCGATCTACAAACTACACATACCTACCTTATGAGGTCATTGCCACAATTAAACAAACTAACACAAGAAATAGCAAGTGTTGGCAAGGATGTGGATAAAAGGGAACCCTAGTGCACCATCGGTGGGAACGTAAACTGGTGCAGCCACTATGGAGAGCAGAATGGAGGCTCCTCGAAAAATGAAAAATAGAACTACCATATAATCCAGCAATTCTACTCCTGGGTATGTATCCGCAGAAGATGAAAACACTAACTTGGAAAGATATCTGCATCCTGATGCTCGGTGCAGCAATATTTACAATAACTGTGGAGGCAACCTAAGTGTCCGTCAATGGATGAATGGATGAATGGGTGAAGAAGGGTGGTATGCATACGCGATGGAATTTTATTAAACCATCAAAATGAAGGAAATGTTGCCATTTCAATGATATGGAGGGACCTTGATGACGTGGTAAATGAAATAAGTCGGACAGAGAAAGACAAATATCGTACGATCTCACGCGTGGAATCTAAACTAAACAAAACACAGAAACTTAACTCATAGATACAAAGAACAGACTGGTGGTTACCAGAGGCAGAAGGGTGGACCAAATGGGGGAAGGGGGTCAAGAGGTACAAACTTCTGGTTATAAAAGAGATAAGCCCTGGGGATGTAACGTACAGCGTGGCGACAAGAGTTAATAATTCTATATTGGGTATTCAACAGCTGCTAAGAGAACAGATCTTAAGACCTCATAGCTCTCCTCACAAGAAACAAAAAAAGCCGTAGCCATATGTGGTGATGAATGTTAACTAGACTTATTGGTGATCATTTCACAATGTATACAAATACTGAATCGTTGTGTTGTACATCTGAAACTAATACAATGCTATATGTCAATTATATCTCACTGAAAAGGAAACCAATAAATGCCAACCATCTTGCGAGACACACAGCCAGTGCTTATACGTGTGTTTGCAGCCGTTTTCTGTCTCAGATTCTAGCGTGAGGCCTCACATGTGGATGTCAATCAATAAACGGCAGTGGAATAAATGAGGGAGCAGAGGAAACAAATTTCCAGAGCCCCAAATTCCATGAAGTGACTCTCTAAGGAAGCACCACTCCAACTATTAGTCCGGTGCTGTGGTATGCTTAAATATGCACATGAGCCCCCTGGAAACCTTATTAAAATACAAAATTTGATTCAGCAGGATGGAGCCGGGCTTCAGCATCTCTGAGTTCCCAGATGGGGCCGGTGCTACTTAGCGTGCAGGCTTTATACCTGCAGTTAACAATCCGCTCAGGACCCTGGGTAGACTGGGTGCTATTTATTGGCCGCTGGGCTATCAAGCCCAGAGCACTGCTGTGCTGGGTTCTCAGGAACTGGTGGAGGAGTCACTGTGAAACCTTGGGCTTATGTCTGGGCTCCACCCGGAGATGGTGTTGGGCAAGTCCCACAGCCTCTCTGGGGCTCAGTGTCTTCACCTGCCAAGTGAGATCAGCAACACCCTCCATGCCCAGCTCTCAGAACCGCTGCAGGGGTAAGAAGTGGCAAGCAATGGGACCCTCCAGGGGAGAGGGGCTGTGATTTACTGGGGGGAGGGGCTTCATTTCCAAGTTCTCTTCACCCCTTCCCCGCGCCCCCCCCCGCCCCCTCCCATCTTCCTCAGAGGGAAACTGACAAGCGTTGTTGTTTGCATAATGGCATGTAAGGGGACAAGAGAGGAAGTCAGGCCGCTAAATTTAGCAGGTGCTTACGCCCCCTCACCCAAGGCTCAGCCCACGCACTTCACCATGAGTAGGTGCCTTTCTATATTTAACTTTGGCCTGCACCTTCCACTTGAGTTCTAACACTGAAAACCCCAGGAGGATGTGGTGAGGAGGGAAGGGAAGTTCACGAAATGTGATCAGGGGCTGACATCACATGAGGGACCATCTGCACTTTCAGGTGCGTATTCTTCCTGGAAGAACCCGAAGAGTTCTTCAGCTTCTCCCCCTTTTCCTCCTCTGGGAGTATAAGACTCGCCTGGCCAGAGTGCGGCCAGAGACCACACCGCCCTCTGGAACAACGGCACTGAGTAGGGGGTCAGGGGACCACTGGAATGTCCAGAGGAAGTCACAGAAGGCTGTCAAATGCCCTTCATGTGCCAGGCACGGCCTGGGCCCATTCACACAGGTGACCTAGTCCCACCCACACATCAGCATCACTCCATGGCTTCATACTCTGGCTATAGGCAAAGGGAGGTGCTGGAAGCCTGTTGGAAGCCTGGAGAACCCACTATTAGGTCCATCATCTTGACACTCATCTTGTCCCTCTACCTACTGTACAGGAGGCTGTCGGGATGTCACTTGCATCATCACCCAGGGGTATGATCTTGAGTTAGTCGCTCCTCTTCCTGGGGTCTCAATTCCTCACCTGTAAAACAAGCCTACTGGCCTGGTTCTGTCTCATTCCTGAATGACTTCTGGATGACATCAGACTCTTGACGGTCAGAGGAAGTGAGAGTACATCCTGGGATAATTTTCCAACTTTCAAACCATGGGGTGACCTCTACCCTTTGCTTATGTGCTAGTCAGCCCACACCAGTCTGATGTAGGCCCCGGGGGAGGCCGTTCGCCACTCCTCACTCTTCCGGGGAACTATCATGGAAGGCCTCTGTGCTGAGCAGCTTAACAGACCCTAAAGGGGCTAAGATGTAGTGTGGTCCCTGTACCAGAGTCCCCCTCCGAATAGGGGTGAAAGCCCCAGGAAAAGATTGCATAGCATTGCCATATGGACAAGTACAATAATGGACACCCTCCCAGGGCACAGAAGCTGGGGCCTAACCCAGCCTAAGGGGGCAGGGGGGGCAGGGAAGGACCAGTGGGAAAAAGACAAAATAAACATCCATGCTCGAGGCCAGCCATTCTCAAAGTGTGGTTCCCGGACCTGAAGCATCAGCATCATCGGGGAACTTGTTAAAAATGTGCATTTGGGGGCCCCACCGTCCCAGACTTACTGTATCGGTAGTGTGTGTTTGAACAAGCCCGGAAGGTGATCCTGAGTCTCTGCGAGTTTGAGAGCCATCGGTTTAGGGCAAGCCTTGAACTCCTGGCTCTCTGGGTCCTATTCAGGGCTTAGCTGAGAAAAGCAACAATTCGGGAGAGTGGTCTGAAAAATATACCCTCCATTCTCTAAATGCCCCCTTTACAGGGGGGCTGTGTGAGACACCTGGAAAGCTTTACGTCTGGACACTGTGGCCCATCACTGCTGGTTATATATCTGGGCTCTGCCTTTGGCTCTTATCGAGGATGGTGACAAGAAACATGCATAGGAAGACCGTGTCTGGTTGGCCATAAGATGGTTGGTTTTGATCCAGTTATATAAAGCTCCTTCTATAAAACTCACATTGAGAATACAGTGGCAAGCAACATCTTGGCAAAGGCTTTCTAAAAATGACAACACCCAGTATTGGTGAGTGTGTGGGGAAAAGACTCACACGTTTCTGGTAAGCATGGAAATTGATGCTGCCTTTCTGGAGAAATAATCTCCAAAAGCTTTTAAAATGTACCTCCCCCTGCCCCAGCAATTCAATTTTAGAAATGAATCCGTAAGGCAACAGGCATAACTGTGCTTGAGCATTTCACGTCAAGGATACTCTGTTCTGTTCGTACACTAACACGTTGGTATTGTTTGTTATAAAAACTGGAAACATCTGAAATGTTTAAGGAATTGATGGCCAGGTGGCCAGTCATTCATTCATTCCTCGGGTATTTAGTGAGTACTCACTACATGCCTGGCGGTGTCTGAATCCTAGTGGTATAGCCGTAAATAAGCGAAGAAAATCTTTGCCCTTGTGGGAGGGAAGACAACCAATTAACGAAAAAGCAAGGCCAATACATACAGTGTGTCAGTGGGTGACGGGCGCCATGAGGAAACAGGGCAGTGAAGGCAGTGTTGGAGTGGGTGTTCCAACGTGGAACAGGAGGAGGCGAGGGAGTGAGCTGTGTGGCAGCTGTAGACAGAGGGAACTGTCTTTCAGACAGATGGAAACAGCAAAAGGCACCAAGGTCATGTCTCTTTCTGGATGTGCTTGAGGAAAGGCAGGAATGCCACGTGGCGAAAGTG
The DNA here is from genome assembly GCF_018350215.1 of Panthera leo. Lineage (NCBI taxonomy): Eukaryota > Metazoa > Chordata > Mammalia > Carnivora > Felidae > Panthera > Panthera leo. Next base: position 32,329,906 of record NC_056686.1, read on the forward strand.
GAGGCTAAGCAGAGGCCGTGGGGCCGTGGGCGTGATGACCGTGACCGTGCAGGCCACTCGGGAACTGTGGCTTTGACTCTGGGTGAGAAGGGAGGATTTGGAGCCTCTGGCTTCTGGATTGAGAACAGACCCCAAAGGACCAGCATAGAAGCCGGGACACTGTTAGGAGGCCACTGCCGTAATCCGCCCGAGAGACGGGAGCCTGCGAACCAGCGTAGTGACAAAAGAGGTGACAAGTGGTCAACTTCGGAATGTGTTTTGAAGGTACATCGTGGCTCTTCTGTGGAGGGATGTCTGCCTGACGGTGAACACGCGTGGCGGCCTGAATGGATGATTTCATCTCTAGAAGCAGAGAAGAAAAACAAGCAAGGAAGAGGATGTACGGTGCCGTGAGCCGAGGAATAGGAGCCATTCAGGGGAGGCCACACAAACCTGTCTGCCATCTCTGTTGGCCATTTCTGAAACCTGAAACGTGAAGCTTCGTGTCACGAGGCTACCAACCTTTTATACCTAACATCTGAGAGCCCTGGCTGGCTGCCTGCCTGCCTAGATTTAAAGGCAGCCAAAGACATGCGATTTAAAACAAGGATGTGATACAATTTTTCAGTTATCAGATAGGCAAAGATCTAACCAGAATGATAAGAGCCCGTGCTGGTGTGGGTGTGTGGAAACAGCACTCCCCTACACAGCCAGCGGAAGTTTACATCAGTACCACCTTTGGGGGGCACTCGGGTAACCTCTCAAAAGTTCCTGCCAAAGGAACTACAACAGCTGACATGATTTTGAAAAAGAGAAATACAGCGAGAGCACTCACGCTACCTGACTCTGAGGCTGATTATATAATTAGAGTAACCAAGACGTGTGGTATTAGCAGGAGGATACATCCATACATCACTGGAACAGAATAGCAAACCCAGAAGTGGCCCTACACCAGAACAGATTTGACAAAGGAGCGAAACCAATTCCACGAAGCAGGGAAAGTCCTTTCAACAAGCCGTGCGGGAACAACTCCTCATCCGCAGGCAGAAACAATGGAGCTCAACACAAACCATATACACTACTCCATACAGGATTTAACCCCAAATGAGTCAGAGGTCTAGGCATAGAAGGTAAAACTATAAAACTTTCAGAAATAACATAGGAGAAAAAATTCCAGACCCAGAACTTGGTGAAAAGTTCCCAGACATGACATCAAAAGAATCATCCAGAAAAGAAAAAACTCAATGCATGGACCTCATCAAAACTTTTACCCACGTAACCTGTACACAAGTATTCATAGCAGCCTAATTGGTACAAAGCCAACACTGCCCTTCAAAAGGTGAATTAGTTAAACTGTGGTTACATAAAATACTACTCAACAATAGAAAAAGGAATAGACTATGGATACACAGAACAACCTGGATGGTTCTTTTTTTTTTAATTTTTTTTAACATTTATTTATTTTTGAGACAGAGAGAGACAAAGCATGAACGGGGGAGGGTCAGAGAGAGGGAGACACAGAATCTGAAACAGGCTCCAGGCTCTGAGCGGTCAGCACAGAGCCCGACGCGGGGCCCGAACTCACGGACCGCGAGATCATGACCTGAGCCAAAGCCGGCAGCTTAACCGACTGAGCCACCCAGGCACCCCACAACCTGGATGGTTCTTAAGGGCAACAGGCTGAGTAAAAAGAACACTCACAAAAGGTCATATGATGTATGACTCAGTTTACATAACATTCTCAAAATGACTGAATCATAGAGATGGAGAACAGATTAGTGGTTGGCAACAGTTGGAAATGGTTGGAGGGAGAGCAGTGGCTATGACCAGGAAGAGTTAGCATGAGGGAGATCTTTGGGGTGATGAAATAGTTCTGTATCTTGATTTGAGTGGTGGTTACACGAACCTACGTGTGTGATAATATGACACAGACCCACATGCACACATTGTAATCATGTCAATTCCTGGTTTTGCTATTGTACCGTAGTTATGTAAGACGAAACCATTGGGGAAAACTGGATGCGAGGTATGTGGGACCTCTATGTAATATATTTACAACTTCCTGTGAGTCTGTATTTATATTTCAAAACAAAAAGATTTCTTGAAAAAAAAAAGGAACCATCCTAAAAACAGAAAAGGAAGCATATGCCTTTTGACCTCAAAATTCCACTTTTATGGATTTATTATCTTAAAGGAATATCAAAAAGGCATCAAAGATCACTAGATAGAGATGATCATCCTAAACTCATTTATAACAGGGAAAATTAGACCAGATCACTTTATGCCATAGTTAGTTAAATAGATTATTATAAACATACCCAATGGAATAGTATACAATCTTTAAAATCATGATGTAGACCTACATTCATTGATATGGTGAGACATTCACAATATACTATTAAGGGGAAAAGACTGCTTAAAAGAAATACATAGTCTTTGTTTTTTTAAATTTTCATTTAAATTCTGGTTACTTAACATACAGTGCAATAGTGGTGTTAGGGGTAGAGTTTAGTGATGCATCATTTACATACAACACCCAGTGCTCATCACAAGTGCCTCCTTAATACCCATCACACATCTAGCCCATCCCCCATCCATCTCCCTCCAGCAATCCTCAGTTTGTTCTCTATCATTAAGAGTCTCTTATGGTTTTTCTCTCTCTCTTTCCCCCTTCCCACATGTTCATCTGTTTTGTTTCTTAAATTCCACATGAATGAAATCATATGGTATTTGTTTTCCTCTCACTGACCTATTTTGCTTAGCATAATACACTCTAGCTCTATCCACGTCATTGCAAATGGCAAGATCTCATTCTTTTTGATGGTTGAGTAATATCTCATTGCATAAATATGCCACATCGCCTTTATCCACTCATTAGTCGATGGTCACTTGGGCTCGCTCCAAGTGTTGATAATGCTGCTATAAACATTGGGGTGTACATACCCCTTCAAGTCCGTATTTTTTGTATCCTTTGGGTACATACCTAATAGTGCAATCGCTGCATCATACGGTAATCCTATTTTCAGTTTTTTTGAGGAACCTCCATACTGTTCTCTAGAGTGGCTGCACCACTTTGCATCCCCACCAGCAGTGCAAGAGAGTTGCCCTTTCTCTGCGTCCTCGCCAACACCTGTCGTTTCTTGCGTTGTTAATTTTAGCCATTCTGACAAGTGTGAGGTGGTATCTCATCATGGTCTTGATTTGTATTTCCCTGATGATGAGTGATGTGGAGCCATCTTTTCATGCGTCTGTTAGCCATCTGGATGTCTTTTGTTGGAAAAGTGTCTATTCGTGCCTTTTGCCCATTTCTTAACTGAATTGCTTTTTTTTTAAGTGTATGCAAATATATAGGCTGCAAGCTCCATAAGGGTAGGGATTTTTGTCTGCATCATTAACTCCAGGATTCCTAGCTCCCAGTCAAGTGCGTGACACAGAGTAGGTACTCAATAAGTATTTGTTGAACATGCACATATTTGCACAGAAAAATGTGCATACATTTTTTATTACATGTTGTACATATATTACATATATTTTTTATTACATGTTGTACATGTAATACAACATGATATTAGTTGTGGTTATCTCAGAGTAGAAGGATTTGGTATTAATTAGTTACATTCCCTTCAATTTATTTGTATTTTCTATTCTTTAATGGTATTTATGTATTATTCATAGAATATATTTTTTTAAGTCAACAATCACAAACAAAGTGTACAATGTTCGGTGGTGCCCGCCAATCTGAACTGGACAAATCTGGGGTCAATATGGTTGGGCCACACTCAACCAAGGCTTGCCTACCCCAGAATGGACAGGTTTTGCGAGGCCCCCAGACCATTCCCAAGGACTAAGTTTCTAGGCTTTTGGTCTGAAGGGCACTATGTTGTGAGGACTCTCATAAGAGATCTAGACAACAGTAAGGACCCCAAAGAGCCAGAGAGTTGACAGGCCGACATTCAGAGCAGGAGCATTGCTGGATGTGGGATCCATGGGGAAGGGGTGGGAAAGTGTTAACCCTGGAATAGATCTGCTCTAGACACAAGCTGAGCACAGGTGCAGGATGGAAATCTGCAGATGTACCTATCCACCAGAGTCTAATGCGTGGCCTTCAACACTGCAGAGGGCCAGGGCTGTGGTTCCCAAAGACCCATCTGAAGACAGGCCACATCCCAATTCCCAGGAAGCTTCATAAAATATAGGTTTCTGACCTCAGCCCGCTGAACCTGAATCTCTGGGGTTGTCATTTTACAAAACTTCTGGAGTGACTGTGATGTACACAAGCGTTTGGAAAACTCCAGGCTGGAGGCAGAAATCCAAAACAGTATCACGCTGGATGGACAAACGAGTTGTTGTTTTTGCTGTTAGTGATGAAGTGTCACAAGACCTAATGATTATTGATTTGCAAGAAGCCTTTTCTCCAAAGAGTTCAGGGAAGTTTAAGGATATTTCTAGAATCATAGACGCCTCCTCTGTAAGAGACCCAGGGGTGTGGTCCCCAGTGCTTCCCATTAGAGTACCGTGACCCTCAGCTTTCCCCCAAATAAGTCACTTCTCCAAGGATTCCCTCACTCCCTCTGTATTTATTGTGGTAAATACACATGATAGAAAAGTTTTAACTATTTGAAATATACGACACAGAGCCATTAAGTACATTTACAGTGTTATGGATCCATCACCACTATGTAGCTCCAGAACGTTTTCATCACTCCAACTGGAAATGCTATAATCATTAACAGTAACCCTTATATTCCCTTTCCCTTTCCCTTTCCATTTCCCTTTCCCTTTCCCTTTCCCTTTCCCTTTCCCTTTCCCTTTCCCTTTCCCTCCTGGCAACCACCAGTCTGCTCTCTCTCTCTATGGATTTACCTATTCTGAGTATTCCGTATAACTGGAATCATATAATATGAGACTGTCTTCTTTCACTTAGCATGTCTTCAAAGTGCATCCATGCTATAGCATGTAAAGAATTTCATCTTTTTATGGCTGAGTAACATTCCATTGTAAGAATATATCTGCTCATCTGTCGGTGGATATTTGCGTTGTTCCCACCTTTTGGCTACTGTAAATAGTGCTACTATGAACATTGATGTACAAGTTTTTGCTTGGACACCTGTGTTCCAATCTTTGGGGTAGACACCCAGGAAGGAATTTGCTAGATCACACGGTAACTCTAGGTTTAACTTACTCAGGAACCTCCGAACTGTTTTCCACGCTCACTCACTCTTACGGGGCAGCTGGCATTCCAGCCTGTGCCCTGGCATCTTGGGAGATTGTGCCAGTTAAAAGATCTGGGGGTCAGGAGACCTGGGTGTAGGTGTGACCTAGAGGTGTGACAGACCTTGACCCCTACAAGCTGTGAGTCCGTGCACTGGTCATTCACTGCTTTGTACCTTGGTTTCCGTGTAAGGATCTCCTGAATACCAAGCCAGACATTAACCGAGATTAAGGACGAGAGAGGTAGAGCAGTGGGGGCTGGGCAGTAATCACAATCCCTGGGCAATTACTTAGCCTCTCGGAGGCTTGGTCTCATCATCTGTGCAATGGGGTGAACAAGAGGACCTGCCACACAGGACCATTGTATTACAGTAGTCAATTTACGCAAAACAGTGGCTGCAAAGCCATACAACTGAGACACTGCTATAAAATGCCGCCACCTCTTAGCAATCCTGGTGGCGAGAGGCACTGCTTGCTTTCTCAGCTTGTGCTCCATTCATACCGCCCCTCCTCACTTTCTCTCCTTCTCTCTCTAGGCTGCTTTGCTGGGACCCTTCTCTCTCATCTGGACAGGTTGATGCACACCTGACCCTTGGATTAATCCTTCCTCTGTGTTCCATGCCCCTTTGTGCAAACTTTACCACCTTCGACTTGCGTGTAAACTCTAGCATGTTCTTTTTGTGCATCTTCTCTAGGTCTTACTACACAGTGGGTACTCGATAAATGCTTGTTGACTGAATCAATGAAATAATGAATATATCTTCCACCGGGGCATTGGCCCTGGAGCTGGTCATGGCATAGGGACCTGGGGCTATGGGGTCCTCTCCCATCACTGGAGCAGTAACGCGCCAGAACCCTCCCACGTTGCCTCTCCTTGGCCCCACAATCTGGCAAACAGCACAGTCAGAGATCGTGTCAGGATCCAGGAGAGAGCAGAGCAGTGACAAGGCCCAGCCACCTGGTCCCTCCAACCTTCCTCAGCACTCTTGTGGCTCAGAAGGTGGTGAAGAGTAGATTTGCGCTTTCTTGCCCTAGCCTTCAACTCTGCCCCATCTGTCCCTCACTTCACCTCCCCTCTCAGAGGTGGGCCAGGCTCTTTGTTGGAAATCAAAGATGTTCTGGGAGAAAGTGTATGTGGCCAGACATGGAGGCACTGGGACTGCCACTCTGGTGGGGGAGGTGACAGGGACACTTGGAAAAAATGTTGCTAGCGAAGGGATCCTAACAGAAGGAGGTCCTGCCTGGTGCGTGTGTGTGTGTGTGTGTGTGTGTGTGTGTGTAAGAGAGAGAGAGAGCGTGTAGTAGAAGCTATGTCTCCCTCCCAGAGCCCAGCCAGCTCAATCCTGCAGAAGCAGCCTGGTCTGAGCAGCGGGGGCTGCAGGCCTGCCGATGGTGACCGCGTGCCTGAGAACGTGAACGCTAACACGCCAACTAGAGGTCAAGTGCGAGGAGAGTCCACATATCAGCAGTACCACAGTCACCTTGGGCACCTTCCCTCAGGCTCTAGTTTCCTGTCCATCAAATCCCATGGGAGTCGGGGACCTTCTCTTTCACACTGCTTTATCATCTCTGCTCTGAGCTGCCACCGTCGGATGACGTGCACGCTCGAGGGACACACTGCTGACAGCCTGCCCCATCCCGAGGCCTCTGTTCTCCAAGGACATGGCCGGAATCCTGGGGCAGCTGTCCTGCCCAGCTGCTGCTCCCCTTCTGCTTGGAGGTCCCAGGAATCTTGCCTCTCACCGCCACACTTGGTCTGGCTTGCTCTGTGTGCGTTCTTCCTCTCCCGGACCTGCTTGGCCCTCCCACCTGCTTCCATCACCAGCTGGATGCCCCACCCCACGAGTAGCCCCACCTTCGTGTTCCCTACAGCCTGAGCACCCTTCGCTCATTGGACTGGGGGTTTCCAAAGTGTGGTACACATGACAGCTTTTATGGGCACAGGACAAAAACATCAGGGCTTCCTTTTCCCCTGGTGACAAATGCCATGACGGGGGTGAGGATTAAACGCTGTGGAAGCTCAGAAAGCATGTGAATGTCACCAGTAGAAATGGGGAGGAGAATCAGGGAAGTCTTCCTGGAAGAGGTGGTTTTGGGAGTGAGTGTTGAAGGACAGGATGTGGCCTGCGGCCACGGAGGGAAGGGCTTGCCCGGCAGAAGACACTGCGGGAGCAGAGGCACGGGGGCTGGAAAGCACACGGCAGGCACTGGTGTCAGGCTTACATGTCAGAAAAGCAGTAGGAGATGGGATGGGTAGGGTGAGTTGGGAGCGGGTGATAGAGAAGGAGCCCTTGATATGCAAGGGGTGTTCAGGGAACGCACACAGAAAAGGGGAAACGAGGGCGGGCCGCCCGAGGCTTCTGAGGAGGGAAGAAGAAACGGCAGCCCAACTGGGTCTGGGAATTTGAACGTGGGGGTGGGGCATGTGCAACTGACTGCTTGGGGGGACTGGAGAGCCAGTTGGAAGTGGAAGGTGGCTGTCACGCCCACCTCAGAGGCCCCGAACTTAAAACAGGAGAAGGGAGAAAGGAAAGGAGGAGGCGGGTGTAGGAAACAGCAGAGAAGCCGCCTCAGTTGAACATCATGACTGATAGAAAGGGGGATGCAAACTGAGGACAGGAGAGGCAAGGGAGGGTCACCCTTCAATGCTGAGCCACCTGAGGGATGGCAGCAGGTGCGGCCCTGGAGAGGAGATTCTGTCGCCTGGAATGACGATTTGAAAGTTGGAGGGTCTGGGTTGCAGGGTCGGTGGTTTGTATAAAGAAGATGAATTCTCCAAGGGCTGAAGCTTTTGGTCTGAACCTTTTTGATTGAAATAGGTCTTCATCTCTATTCTACAAATAGTTTTGCATCCCTTCTATGGGGAAAACATCACGCCAGACGCTGGAGACAGGGAGGGAGCAGAAATTCTGTCTCTGTCCTCAGGGGTCCCCAGTCCAGCGGGGAGACAGCCACATGAAGTTCGTGACAATCTGTCAGCTGAGGGCTCCAATAGGAGACCAGAAGAGGCTTCACAGAGGTGACATTTACACTTGCCCCTGGCTCAGTAGGCAGAGCCATGTCCTGAGAGCAAAGCCAACCTTTTTTCACGACTCAAGGTCATTGTAATAATCAGCTTCTAGGCCATCATCACGGTGTGGGTGGCATGGGACAGTGACTGAATCAGCATGGCTGCCGGGTGCCCGTGACCTCACATTTTCAGAGAAACCACGCCATCAACTCTGTCACCCTCCGCCAAGCAAGCCAACCCGAGCGTGCGGTGCATGGCTTCTGGATTTTGCAAGCCCTCCCACTCTTGCCTCTCAGGCTTCTTGTCTGTCCTTTCGTTTACTTCTGGCTTTGGGGAGCTCCCAGAAATTTGTGGGGGGCAGGGCTCCAGCCTCCTCAGTGCTGGAAAAGGATGACTGAGCAGTCCGACTTATTTCACTTATTTTTTTCCCTCCCTGGTCCCATCAGCTTTGTTCCTTTTTCCGCCTTCCTCATCCCCCCAGCTATTTATAAACCCTTCTTTCTTCAGTCTACAACCTTGTTCCTGTCTTACTCTTTGAGTTCTTCCGTTGCAAGGTCACCCCGGGGAGGGGGGTCCTCATCATCCAGCCCAGACTCATCTCCTGTTGCTTAACCATGACATGTCTTGAAACTTAGCCCAGTGGAGACGGCACGAGCTTTCCAGTCACAGCCAAATGTCGGCCAGCACTGGGTTCCTACCCCTACTGTCTGATTATCTTTGGGAAGGTCTACGAGCCTCGTGCTCTTACAAACAATGTGGTTTGCCACCATACTCTTTGCAAGTTAATCTTTAGTGTCGATTCATTTTATAATCTGTGGCACAAATAATACGTTGGTAAACTTAAGGCAAGAAGCAAAACGAAATTAGACTTTTAGCTCTAGACCAAAGCAAGGCTCTTGCTGGGCACCCTGTGTACAGTCATGAGCCCACACCTTCCCAGCCCCCTTTTCCACCTTCCCCGTGGCACTTTCCATGTATGACAGGCTATACATCAATCTCATTGTCTTCCATGTACTGTCAGTCTGTCCCCCTAGAATGTAAGTTCCATGAGGGTAGAGATTTTGTCTGTTTTATTCCCTGCTATATCCTCAGAACCCTGGACAGTTCTTTTTTTTTTTAATAAAAAATTTTTAATGTTTATTTATATTTAAGAGAGAGAGAGACAGAGCATAAGCAGGGGAGGGGCAGAGAGAGACTGAGACAGAATCTGAAGCAGGCTCCAGGCTCTGAGCTGTCAGCACAGAGCCTGACGTGGGGCTCAAACTCATGAACCGTGAGATCCTGACCTGAGCTGAAGTCGGACGCTTGACCGACTGAACTACCCAGGTACCCCAACCCTGGACAGTTCTTTATGCATGGTGGACCTTCAGAAAGAACTTACTGGTGACCAAATAAATGACTATCATGGGGCTATTAGGAAAGTCAGTGAGATAACACTTGCAAGGTGCCTGGTACAATGCCTGGCATACAGCGGGTGCTCACCAATGCCAACCCCCTTCCTCCTTCCCATCCCTTTGCCTTTCTCCTCCTGTTTGGCAGTAAGGACTTCATGTAACAGTACTTCCTTTGGGGGAATGCCCTTGCCTGCTCCCCTTTCTTTCCAAATGTCCATCTGAGCCTGCCCTGACCCACACCGGCTGAGATACACCTCCTGGACTGATGACAGTTTGCTCCCACCCTCACCTCTAGCTGGGCTTGGTTCCGTGTGTGTCAGTAACCCAAGAATAACCAGGAGCATGGATTCTCTGAGCTGGCTTTTTCCATTAGATTACATTTGTCAGATGAACAGGAAGCTTCAGGTCGAGTTTGCTCAGGATTCATTAATATGGTATTCTTCTCAACTCAGTGTTTTTCCTTATAGCAATCTTTCATCTCATGAAGGTATTTGGAGCAGAAAATAGCAAACATCATTCACTTTACAGATGGAGAAACTGAGGTCAAAAGACTAAAAAACTTGCCTCCTAGGCCTGGTTCTGACCCACGCTGCTCTCCTTTCTCTCAGACTAACTTGTAAACTCTCCTGTAAAACTTCCCACGGAAACCAGTTGGGCACACTGGTGCTGGAATTGACCTTAACGGGCAAGGCAGAGAGCTTCTTGGAAGTACAGACCCTCGTTAACCGGTTTCCCTTCTTGCAAAGTGAGAGCTGCCATCTTGGGGATGAGAGGAACTCCTTTGGGGGGTGAAGAGTAAACCCACCCATGCAGAAGAAGGAACTGTCTTTGTCTCATCTACACTAAAGAGCTGCTGCTTCTGGGGGTTGGCGGAGAGGAAGTTGCAGGGTTTGACCTAGGCTATTCCAAATGTAACTTGAATAGTTCACTAGAAGTCTAAAACCTGCCCTGTTAGCTTTTCTGGGCCCGACTAGAAAGGTTCCAGTGAAACCTGATCTCTGAGCTCAGGGCTTTTCCTCGGGGCCTTGGGCCAGAAGCATGGTTAGGTGTCCAGCTGGTCTCCCCACAGACCCCTCATTGCAGCCATTCCAGGAAACAGCAGCCTTGTGATGTTAGGAAGTCCCCTTGACCTCACGTCCATTCTGCTGTGGAAGCAGTCAGCCAAGGTGTTGCAATGCAAGTCTTTTCTGATCAGTCTCTCCCACCATCATGGCCCCAGGAGGCTGAGAATCACACACTAAATGGTTCCTCTGTGCAGCAAGAATCATTTCTTCCACTCCTTGACTTTCAGGGGCCTCAGACCCTGAAACAACAGAGTATCCAGAACCGGCCACAGGAATCAGCCTTTGCATGTGGAAAGCAGTGCCCACTTACCAAAGCATTTCACATGCCTCCGCCCGTCTGGTCAACCCTATGAGGGGGCAGTGACTCAGGGTTACTGTCAAATTGAGTAAGGAGCCGTCTGTCGTATAATCAAAAAGCAACTTCATTTTTATCTGCCATCAGCCCATCGAGCCTGTGCTGAAGAGCTGATTCTCCTCTGCCCTTTGGAAGATATCCAGTGCACATCTCATGACTTTCCTGGTCACTCTCAGGTAATTAAATGTTTCTAAGAAACAGGACTCCTTGGAGAGATGGCTGATTCTAGCACTAGGGCACAGAAAATACAAGTTGAACCTGGAACATCTTGAGTGCCAGAAAGTAAGAAAGTGTTTTAAAAAGAAAGGAGGAAGGAAGGAAGGAAGGAAGGAAGGAAGGAAGGAATAGAGGGAGGGAGGGAAGGAGAGAGGAGGAAGGGTAAGAAGGAAGGGTAAAATGGAGGCATGTCAGAGGGACACGGGAGCAACCAGAAAAAGCTTCTAATGACCAAAAACTGGAACAATTTGAGGAATAAAACAAATAAGAGCAGTGTTGCCTTACAATGCAAAGAATAAAATAAAGATCCATGAGTCCATACTAACACAAATCACCTACTGAATGAAGAAATAAATGGAGAGAAGGGATAACTCTTGCTTACAGAAGAATTCCAAATAATACATAGGCCAGTGAGGAAAATAAAACATCACTATTAGACACCGCAGTAAGGACTGCCACAGGCAATATCCACTGGTGCATTGCTGACAGGGGCGGGGGGTGGGGGGCAAAACTTAAAGGAGAAACAGGATATTTGCACAGCCTTCACAGTATCTCTCCCCCAGTTCTTTTTTATTACTGCGGTGATTTTAACAGGTGTCCACAAAATCTTTGATGTTCCTCCCTCCTGGAGGTGGGGCTTAGTGCCGCTCCCCTCACGTGTGGTCCAGACGTGACCTGCTTCTACGCACAGAGTATGGGAAGGGGAAAGCAGGAACCGCACAGGGAGACCGTCCGCAGCTATCACCTGAACCGAGGGATCGAGGTTAACATCACAGGGTAATAAGTCATGGTGAAGCGGCGGACCCCTGACACTATGCAATGAGAAGGGGCATCCCCTCCACGGTATTTTCTCCTAAACTTCAGAATCGCCGTCTAGTCACGAGAGGACTTCAGACAACCCCCCCAGCGGGAAGCATTCCGCAATATACCAGACCAGCATGCGTCAGAAGGGTCAGAGTCACCGGCACAAAAGAGCCAGAGACACTGTCACAGCACGAAGGGACCTAGGAAGGCGTGACAACTAAATACACTTTGGGACCCTGGAGGGGACCCTGGCACGGGAAAAGGACACCGGTGGGAAAACCCCAGAAGTCAAAACATATGATCTGTACTTTAGTTCACAGTATCGTGCCAATGTTAGGTAAGGTGCCGACATCAGGGGACGCTGGGTGCAGGATACACCGGAACTCTCTAGAGCATGCGCTGCCAACGAGGTGTTACCCCCAAGGGGCAAAAGTTGGCTCGTTGGGGTGGAAAAAATCTTACTTATGGCAACGGTTCGTGGCCACGGGACATAAGTACATATATATATATATATATATATATATATATATATATATATATATATGTGTGTGTGTGTGTGTGTGTATATATGTGTATATATATATATATATGTGTATATATATATATGTGTATATATATATATATATATATATAGCATATCTGCAGTGTTAAAATTTCACAGGGGATCAATTATAGAAATGAACATGTCAAAATGCTCCGGGCTGGGGGTGGGGCAATAATGAAAAAGAAGGTTGAGGAATGCTGCTCCGGAGGGAGAACATCCCTTTGCAACTCTTCTGTACATGAGAGAGGATATAAATAAATAAATAAATAAATAAATAAATAAATAAATGAAATCCTCTGGCCACTTGCACTCATAAAATAGTCTCAATTAGGTAATTAATAAGGCCACCCTGGAATAGTGATAATAGGAAAAAAGTGAAACTTTAACCAAATTAGAGTTTCTCCCCTCTGCAGCTCAGGCAGGCCCAGGTCCTGGGAGAGCAGGTTGGTTGTCATCAATCCCTGCTGTCCACTGTGCCCACCCCACCCTGCTGGGCTGCCTCTGGCTCCTTCTTGGTGTGGTGGGTGGGCGAGGGGGAGGCGGCTGGACAAGGTAAAGGGCAGGAAAGGCTGTGTTTGTCTGATGCCCTTGGGAGCTGATGGTGTCTCTCCCTGGGCTTGGCAGGTACTTGAGCTGATTCTTCTCTCTTGGGTGGGTTTGGCTTCTTCAGAGACTCCCAGCGGTCACTAGGGGACCCTTCCTGATGCCGAGCCCCTCCCCCCTCCGACCGGCATGAGTGACTGAGCACCAGGCTCTGTACTGACAGCTCACAGCCTGGAGCCTGCGTCGGACTCTGTGTCTCTCTCCCTCTCTGCCCCTTCCCTGCTCATGCTCTGTCTCTCTATCTCTCAAAAATAAATAAAAACACTTAAAAAATTATTTAAAAAAATGACTCGGGCTTGTGTGTCCTCCTTTCTCTGCAAATACCTATCCGCGCCTGGGTATGAACAAGAAAACATTTAGCCCCAGTTGCTAAATGGCATCGTCTCCCTTCTAATTACAAGGGCAATCCTGCTGACGGAGGTGAGAGGTGCACGGCTGGTTGGGCCGCAAAGCTCCCCTGCCTCCTTCTGTGTGACAGTCTGTGTGACACGTTTCTGTGTCATCGGGTGAGCCACTCAGCAGGGCTTTCTGTTACTTGCAGCCAAACACATCATAGCTCTCAAAGCCAATCTCCTGATGTGCAGGAGAGGTTGAAAGGAGGAAACAAATGAGGAACAACAGCAAAAAAGGAACAGAGAAGAGAGAAGAAGATGACAGCCATCAGAAGTGATGGAGAAGGAGGACGGAAGCAGCAGCATGGGGGGTGGCTTCAGCAAACCAGTCCAGAGATCCGTGACAACAGAGACTGCAAAGAAGATTTAATTGTGTACTTACTACATACCGGCACTGTTTTGAACACTCTGTACCCATCCCTTTTCTGTCCCATAGATCAACCCATTTCATGAAGTTTGTAGGAATCACATTCATGGAATTAGAGCGTGATAGAATGGGGACCCAAACTCAAGTCAAGATAGGATCAGATTCAGCTGCACGTTCGGGCAACAGCTCTAGGTGACTCAGACGCTGTGGTGGGAGCCGGGGGGGGGGGGGTCTTTCCTCACATCACCCCATGTTCTCCTGATGCCAGCTTGGTAAGGTAGGGGCTGTTTCCTGCCTCCCACAGATAGAGAAACTGGGCACATAAGGGTTAAGTGACTTGCCTTGCAAGTGACCGGTAGAACTAAGCCTAGAACTCCTGTCACGGGATTTCCAGTTTAATACTCTTTCTGCTTGGTAACTCTGCCTTTTTTTATCTGCGGGGATATGAAAGAAAACATCACAGAGGGCTGATAGGCAGCTGGGAGGCACTGCACTGGTTGCTAAAATGCTTAACTACCTCTATACCAGCTGGTACCCAGCTGCTACTCTGAGCATCCCCAAAGCCTGTGCTGTCTCCTCCTGCCGAGACACCCCCAGCCATCCAGAATTGAAAGAGTGAACTGGGGCCTCCAGGATGCTGCCCTGGTGCTACGGCTTGCATTGGCCTTGGCCAGTTGTTCCACACGTTGAATGCAGTCTCTAACAGCCGTATGTTTCTTTTTTTAAATATTTTTTAACGTTTATTTATTTTTAAGAGGCAGAAAGAGACAGAGCGTGAGCAGGGCAAGGGCAGAGAGACAGGGAGACACAGAATCCGAAACAGAGTTGGGTTCTACATCTCTACTCCTTGTCATGTGACCTCCCCGGGAGTCCTGGGAACATACGTTTCTGCTTCATTGGCTTTAGTCTAGGTTCTGTGACCTGCTTTTTCAATGAGATGCTTGGGGGGTACTGTTTCCTGGGTCTGAGCAGAAGCTTTCCGATTTATTGTTAAGTTCATCTTGGCCTCTCTCTCTCTTTAATGTGTATTTATTTGTTTTGAGAGACAGCATGAGCAGGGGAGGGGCAGAGAGAGAGGAGAGAGAGAAACACAAGCAGGCGTTGTGCTCTCAGTGCAGAGCCTGACGTGGGGCTCAGTCCCACAAACCATGAGATCATGACCTGAGCCAAAACTAGGAGTCAGATGCTTAGCCAACTGAGCCCATTGCTTTGGCCTCTCTTGAGTCTACCCTCTGCAGCAAGAAAATACTATATCTCAGGTTCCGCTGCTCCATCAGCTTGGGTCCCAGAATAGGAAGGTATGTGGAAGTCTTTAGAACCCAGAGATGCCACAGTCCTCATGTAAAGTGAGCAAGAAATAAGTGTTTATTTTCATAAGTCATGAATACATTGGGTTGTTTGTCACTGCAGCCTAAGTGGACTGATACATGGGAAGAAAAGCATGCTTTGAAAATTTTAACAATAAAAATTAACTGAGTTTTAGATTTTAAAGGTCTGCTACTTCTAACTAAATACCATTTTTCTGAGACAGAACCCAGGCACCATGTGAGCATGTACTTAGTAGATATTTGGATTTTCCAGAAATATTTTTGCACAAACTTTTCAAAAAGTCTTGTCATCAATAAACCATGGACTGTGTGTTAGGGAACTCCCAGGGCTTCTGGATAGATTATTCAAAAATAGGAAAAAAAATCACATCTTGCCTAATAAAAGGAATTAATTCAGAAGATGATTAAATAATACATTTAGAGTAAGGACTCTTAGGAGCACCACATCGAATTGAGATCATGTGTGGATTTTCACTTAAGGTTTCACGCCTCCTATTTTTGGTAATAGAATATCTAAATCAAATTCTATTTGGGGGATTGAAGCATCTAAACTTTGAAACAAACTCACCCATTCACTCCATCTGTCTCTTTCTATCCATTCAACCATCCATTCACTCATCCAACAATCCATCTGTCCATCCATCCATCCATCCATCCATCCATCCATCCATCCATCTATCCTTCATGTTCTTGATGCAAGACAAACATCAAAAGCCTCCCTTTTAATAGTCCTTATGGGAGAAGAAATTTCTGTGAAGTATATATACTTGAATCAAATCAGATTCCCTTAAGAGGACCTTCAGACACTATACTGTTCTTTCTGGTAGATGTTGGCTTCAGAATCTAAATGAAAACCACACGTTACCCAAACAAGTCTGGTATCCTTTCAGATCACCTCAAATCTCTAAGAAGATGGTAGGGCTGGCTTGGATACTTGAGCTTCCGACATGGAAATTCCATGATTTTATGGATTCACTGTATGGCAAAATAAACCACATTGCCCCTGATGTCAAACCACCAGAAAGGTCGACAGCTTACTCTGCAGATAACCCGATATCCCAGGGTTCTCTGCCTGATCAGCTGTGGAGAGTTCCTAGAACTGTCTCAAAAGTTAAATGTGGACACAGTTACAGACCCCTGAACCCAGTTTCTATGTGTTCACTGTCAGTGATGAATAGATCACAGAAGGTCTAGCGCAAGGGGAAATCTACACATGTTTGGGCTTCCTGCCATTCAAATAACAATAATGATAAAAGAATGAGCTCCTTGGCATATAAACAAAGCCCTCAGTCAGAGTGTGGACAAAAGGAAAGAGGCTGCCTGATCAGGCCCTGTCCATGTAGTCCACAAAAGAAAATCTAATGGACTCCAGAGTTTTATGAAGGCAAGAAACCTGTTCTTGTCATTGATGCTGGGGGCACAGAACTTAAACACTGGCCATGTATTCATGGAGAAACATGAGAGATCCTTTTCTTGAAAGAGGCTGTGAGCTTAGCAGCACAGACTTCTCCCAAGTATACCCTTTGTGCCAGGCCCAACGGGCCACATCCACCCTCCAAGGCAATGGTGCACGGGTGTGGATGTGCTCCGGGGGACAAAGTCAGGGGGCCCCGGCACCTGACGGAGTCTCCTTCCACTGCCAGTCGTGGAGAACCCGAGTCTGTCTTTGGGTCTGTCTGTTGATGAAAGGTGACCCTGCCCTTAAGCAGGTAAAGAGTAGGTTGTGGATGAGTCTGTGATGCACTTTGCGGGGGGAGCTGGCTTTTCAGTGTGTAATTCACTTCAAGTGGATCTCACTGTTTCATGACAGCCTTCAGGCCTGGGACACGAGGCTGTGGCTACCGTCTGCTTTCAGGAGAGAAGGTGTCCCCTTCTCCATCTGTGACTTCTGTTCGTTTGGAGAGAAGGGAGTTCTGGGAACAGGCACTCACTCTGCCATCTTTGTGGAAATCCCTTTGGCCACTTTAAATATTTAGGGAATACCTGCTCTTCCTTCCCTCCTCTTTCTTGCACCCCTCTTCACCGAGGCACATACACTAGGGGGCAGACATGGAACTCGTTCTTCCTCTGAGCTCCACAGCAGGGTTGTGAGGAAACAGAGCGGGCAGGGGCAAGGTGACCTGCCCAAGGCCACACAGACATTGAGCAGCGCGCTGGGGAGGCCTGGGGCTCAGGCTCCTGGTTTGGCTTCTGTTTCGCCGTGCCACCCCTGGAGCGGGCAGGAGGGCTGTGTGAGTGGAGAGGCCCTGGTGCAGGCCGGGCAGCCCTGGGTGCTGGTGGCCTGCCAGCCTCAGCGCAGAGGCCGATCTGGGGCTCTCCCGGCGGCTCTCCTTGGCCGGCAAGCAGGAAGCTCTGAATCCTGGGCTGCGGTCCAGAGGGAAAGGAAAGGGGCTTCTCTGTGCTTCTGACTGACCCCATGACCATCCAGGAACAAAGCAGGGCCTCATGCTACCTCCTGCCACCAGCCTCCACCCAGCTGTTCTGGCCGCGCGGCCCCATCTCTCTGGCCTGTCTGCGGGAACACTGGGCGTTTGTCAGCTTTCAGAATCACGGCTGTGTGCCGAGGGCTCCAGGCCGCGGGGGGCGGGCCGACGGAGCCACAGGCCCTCTTGCAAATCTCCAAACCCATCACCCAGTGAAGCCAAATCCGTGGCCCGTGATATTTAACTATGATATGGCCTAAGAGCCCACTGGGGAGGCTCGCACCCTTCCTTGATCTGATCAGAGGAGTTCAAACAACAGATAACAGTTCGACTGCGCGCACTTCCTGGGTGTGCGGAGGAAACAGCTCCAGGCTAAAGGTCAAGGTAGGTCATTTGCTAGACCTCCCCGTGGCTCACTGTCATTATGTGCCAAATGGGAACAGGAGCAGCTCACTCTACGAGCGAACGTCTGCTGAGGGCTTCCCTGGGTCAGGCACTGTCCCAGGCACCACGTGCACTGTCCCCCGCCGGGTTCCTCCGGCCCCGTGTAAAAACACCAGGAGACAGCGGGTGTGGAATCACCAGCAAGGGTACAACGTGGCCCCACAACAGCACTGGACACAGGGCCACATCACACAGTCAACAAACCTGCCCATCCAGCAGGTGGTTCTGGAGCAGCCACATGTGCCAGTCACCGTGCACAAGTGACAATATCCCTGTCTGTCTGGAGGGGACATGATAGCACATTCAGCAAAGGCACAGAGACGGCAGATGCCGTTAGCCATGCACTGACATACACGTTGACTCTTGGCCGCTGTCAGTGACTAGAGCAGATGGAGGAGACAAGCTAAGGGAGGTGCTTGTCCCTCCCTGGAGTTGCAGTGGGCTGGGTCTGCTCTGTCCCCGCCCCCGAGCACCTGCCGTGGGGGAGGCAGGAGAGGGGAACTTGCTCCTCTGTCCCAGCGGTCCAGGTAGTCAGCGTGGGGCGGCCTCAGGAGCAGAGTCCCAGACATCCGCCACCCCGCCCCACGAGCCCCCCACCCCAGGCTGGCACAGCTGGGGGTGGTGCAGGTCAGTCTGACGGCTGGTCCTGCTCCAACACCGGATCTCTGTTCTAGGGACTGGGCCCTGGCCTCATCCATTCGTTCGTTCATTCACTCGTGCAGGCAATGTTGATGGAGCAGGAGCAGGACTGCGAGGCAGGTGCTGCCCTAGGGGCTGGGTATACTCCAGAGAGTAAAACAGGCCAAGTCCCTGCTCTTACAGAGCCTATTTTCTCATGGAGGAGACGTGTTAATACATAGTATGTCAAAAATAAAACAGGCCAAGGGGATGGAACTGGTGGGAGTGCTAAGCTAAACATGGTGGTAAGAAGAGCTCTCAAAGAAGACACCTGAGCAGACACAGGAAGTGTGAGAGAACACAAGCCAGATGTACACCTGAGGGAAGAGCTTCCCAAGCAGAAGGAATAGCATATGCATATGGCCGTGAGGCAGGAGTGTGCTGGACGTGTTTGAGGAAGGGAGGAGGACGTCTCTGTCAGGCACCTCTGTTGCCTGGGCCTCTGCTCCCTGCCTCAGATGTTCCAAGCCCAGACGACGGCCCCCTACCTGAATGGCTACAGCCCACACACCACTGCCTGGCTTGCCTTCGTCCCGTGTCCACCTGCCGGGGCCTTCCTGAAGGGCACGGGCTGCCCAGGGGCATCTATCCATTGTGCATGTCCCCATGCTCTCCTGGTGCCAATGCCAGGTGGCTGCAGCATAGCAGAGTCACGCTGCCCGGATTTGAATCTCAGCTCTGCCACTTTCCACTTGGGGAAGCCTGGGCAAATTGCCCTTTGTGACTCAGTTTCTTCAACTGGAAAACGGGAGTCCAGGGGCTGTAGTGAGAGCGAATGCATTACACGTGCAAAGTGCATAGGGAACAATGCTCAGCAAATATTAGTGGCAAAATATTAAGGCAAGAGAAGTCCTTTCTCCTACCCTTCTCTCTGGGTAAAGGCGGCCAGTGATGGGTGCGTGCTTCACACGGAGAAAAGTAAAAGGGCACAGGCTTTGCGGTCAGACAGATGCGGATTTGAGCCCCAGCTGGGTGCTCTTGCACAAATGCCTTAACCTTTCTGAACCTCGTTTTCCTCACTTCGATACGGAGATGAGGTCCGTCTCTCACAGGGTTTGGAAAAGAGTAAATGAAATGACATAATAGGACCTGAAATTGGCTCAGGGTAAGCAGTGTCACTGATGGGTGGGATCAGCCCTCCCATGGAGCTAGTGATGAGGTTTTAGGTGGGTGATCGGGATCGAAAGAAGCAACATTGGACAGACAAAAACACCCAGAAGCATAGGCCCAGAGTCTTGGAGGAGGGGCCCAAGGAGGGGCAATCAGCTCACACCGTGCAGAGAGAGCCGGGGCCATCAAGGAACCTGGAGCGATGCTTGGGTAGAGGGGGCCTGGCCAGGTCACCGTCTGCCAAGTGGGGGCACGTGCCAAAGAGCTCAAACCAGAGCAGAGCATCGAAGCGGATGCAGAAAGGGCCTGGAGGTTCCACCTGACCTCAGGGGGGGTTGACCTGAGTGTGTGGGGCTCAGGAGACTGAGCGGCTCCGATCAGCCACCAGGTCAGTTCCACAAACATGCATGGAGGGCCTTCTCGCGAGCTCTGTGGTAAGCCAGGCAAGGAAGGCAGCATGGGGCTGATTCGTGAGGCAGGAGGCAGCGGCCCTCTCCCCAGAGACCTCCCCCAGACAAGCGTCTGAGAGAAAAAAAAATCTGCTGGCTGGCTTAGCTCCACCGACATCTGAATGAAGAGCAGGAATAACAAAACCTGAGAATTTTAATTACAAGTTCTTGCCTCCCCATTGCTTCGTAATGCCGTTAACATCTCCAGATCTCCCAGGGGTGACTGAGAATAAAAACCTCCTAAGACACAGGGTTATGCAGTGGGTGGAGAAGTTTCCTTTGGCTTTACAGCCAACCTGACTTAGGAGAGGAGCCGGCTGTGCGCATTTGGGTAGATCGGGCACTTCCCCAAGCTTCTCTTCCCTTTGCTGTAAAATCAGAGCTTGGAGCAGACCATTGAAGGGCCCTGATACCCGGTGGGTCTCCACCACCAGGCAGGGAAAGCTAGTGCCAGGCAAGTTAATGTGATGCTGCCCAAGTTAGAAACCCTAGGGGTCGTTCCTGATTCCTCCTTCCTGATCATTCCCCACTAACCCATAAATGCCATTTCTTAATGAGCTCCTTACCCAGCTCAATAAACGGTCGCCGAAATGAAATGAACCTGCCAGATCCAAATGGCTCCTCGTTCTGTCTCCCCTACGCTCCTAACGAGCTCTAGAAGCTGCTGCACCTTTCCACACAACTGCCTCGGCTCAACGCTGTCTCCCGCCGGGACCGCGGCGGCAATTTCCTCTCCAGCCTCCGCTGTGTTGCCTCCAGCTTGCTGGTGTCTTTCTCACTCTGAGACCATCCTCCGCACAGCCACGGGGGTGAGCTCTTCCCCCTCGCAAGGGCTCCTTCAAGCCCTTCTGTGGTTTCTCGGGGTCAGTGGGATAGAGACAGGCGTGCTGGCCCTAATGGCGGACCCCTGCGTCCACCCCCTCCCCAGTCTCCACCGGTCCCCAACACGCCTCCTCGCCTGAAGCCAGGCCCCGCCACTGGCAGTGTCGGAGGGAACCGAGATTTTCTTGCCTCTGAGCACTGCACATGCTGTTCCTTCTGCTGCGACGTCCTTCTGTCACCTGTCATCGGGCAAGTCTCAGTTCCGTCGCCACCTCCCGCTGCTTTCAGCCGTCCTGCTCTAGCATCTCAGGGTAGAGCTAAGTACCTCCTCTGGCCCGTGGTGACACATAAGACAGACCCTTCCTGCGCCATCGTTTTCAAACCCCGACCTCCCACACCAAACTGAATCTTTGGGGCCGCAGCTGACTCGAAATCAGTATTTGTCCTCAGGGGTCCTGCCGTGTTTTCCTGGGAGCCGGGTACAGAATAAGGCCCTGGACAGAATCACGGGAGGAAAAGTGAAGCCCTTTGGCCGAGGAGGCTGCTGTGGGCTAGGTTTCTGTCAGGCGTGGGTGTTGGGGTCAGGAAGAGTGGTGAGGAGCTGGGCCACAGGGGAACAGGCGGGCAGAAAGGGTTTGCATTAAGGAGATGACTCACACTGACTCAAAGAGAGGACGTTGCCGGGTTGAAAATCATTGGAATGGTTTTTATCTGTCGGAATGCTACAATAAATAACATCTCCGTGTGCCACTTGACAAAAGGAGAGTGGGGAGGAGGGAAGCTGGGTGACGCAGGCTGGAGGGGCTCCCAGAGCCGTTTGTGAGGGGGCAGTGGGCAGGGCGTTTTCAAGACACTCTCCAGTCACTGGGGTCCTCTCTTCCTCAATGCAAAAAAAAAAAAAAGATCATCTTTCCTGAAAGCGTGGAGTCATGAGAATAACAGCCTGAGGACACTTAGCGAGGCAGAGAAGCTCCAAGCCCATCCACCTCACCCCTCTTTGATAAGGACAGCTGGCCGCCTTGCTGGGGATGACATTTGTGCATGTTCTTCAGGATGAAGGGGACAGGAAATCACCCATGGCCCACGGAGGGCAGCATCCCTCAGAAAGGGAAAAGACAAGGCCACCCCAGAATTGATGAAGGTGAGTCCTTGCAATGGTCAGTCAGGGCGAGTGACCACGGCCAGAATCATGGAAGGAAGGTCTTCCCCAAAGAGGTGCGGGGCTGGGCAAGTAGCCCATTATCTGGGGAAGGATATAGAATCTGATCTTTTTGTGCTCCCAGGACTTAAAACTAAAGCTGCCTGGCCCTGCAGGGACATGCGGAAGAAGGAGGGGATTCTGGGTCTGCAGAGGGGCAGAGAGACCCGCGACCAGATCAGGCTGAGTTGCTCCAGACACGCCGCTGCCTCTAGAGGGCGCTGTGCTTCCTCAGTGCATTCTTCCATGGGGAAGCCCAGGCCCCGCCTCCCCTCCCCTCCAGCCCTTGGGTGGATACCGAGGAAGGTGGGCTCAACGGCGACTGTGGCTATAGCAACGTGGCTAGTCCACCTTGAGGGTATGTTGTAAGGGTAAAATACACACTGGATTTTGAAGACATAGTATGAAGAAAAAGTCACATTCGCAATTCATTTTTTTATATTAATTACATATTGAAAATATAACATTTTGGATATGCTGTGTTAAAGAAAATGTATCATTACAATTCATGTCAACTATTTCTTCTTACCTTTTTTAATGCGACTACCAGAAAATTTAGACGATACGTGTGATTCGTATGTGATTCACATCACTTTATCAGACGGCACTGCTCCGAAGGAATCCCTGAACTCAGAACAGGGAAAGTCAGCGATCCAGACTTACTTGCCCTTAAGTCTATGTGTGTTGGGGGCCGGTTAGGGGGCCTCCACTTATGCACTCCGGGATATTCTGAGGTACAGCAGCAATACCTCAAACTGAGAGGGGATGGGTCGGGCCAGCTGGTTACATAAGTAATGGGCCAGAGACCCGAGTGTTTCCATGACTTGCTCAAGCAAATGAATAAGATTTTGGCTTAGGATCAAGCCTCATAAATTCTAGACTAATCGTCCTACCATCACATCCCAGTTTACATAGAAAACACTTTTCTGAAACCATTAGTCATTTTAGTGAGGGAGCCACAAAACAGGGTCCTGGTTAGGGCACAGGTTTTTACAATTTCTTTTGCTAGCAGGTAATGTAATCATCTCCGTCAAACTCCTGCAGCCCAAACAAAACTGGACTTTAATGCCTGCCCTGGCATGATGATACATCCAAAAGAAACACAAATCGAGTTTCCCCAGAGCTTTGAAAAGCACTGTGAATTCTTGACTGGGGTCTCCCAAGAAGGTAGCAAAGGGAATTACGTGGCACATGTCAGAGCCAAGCTTCCTTAGTATCCTTGGCCATGATTCTCTCTCATCCAAGTGCCACTCCAGGACCGCTGTTCTGATCCCTCCCTGCCCCTTCCTCAAACCTGCCCCGACATCCTTCTTCAGACCCCTCTCCTCCCTGGCCATGCTCTTCTCCGTCCCCCTCTGGCAGCTTTCCCATTTTGCCAGCCTTCCAGAACTTTCTGATAAGATCGGTTCAGCTTCTCTCTCTGCTTTCAGTTCTCCTGTCTGCCTGCTCATCTGATCAACCCAAGAGGCCCTAAAGCTGACTGAGTGGACAAGGAATGGGTGTGGGGGGTGGGGAGGGCCCCGGGTGCGTGTATGTGTGGGGAATCCACATCCAGAGTTTTCCATACTTTGAGCAAGTAAACCCACTGCTAGGAATCTGGAACAGATCAATAGGGCAACAGATCAAGGATTTACCTACAGAGATGTTTTACCAGAGCACTGTTTATAACAGAAAAAAAAAAAAAAAATGGACACAACCTGAACATCCAACAAGGATTAGTGGTGAAATAAATTATGATTCTGTAGAATGGAATCTTGGGAAGATACTAAAACCTCTGTTTCTGAAAATACTTATTAATGTGGAACATGGCCCATGATAACATTAAATGAAGCAACAACAAAAACAATACAAAGCTGTATACAAACTATGATTCTGGTTTTGTTTCAATTTATATATGTATATAGAAAAATACTTCTCTGACCCCCCTACTCCAGGCTTTTTCCAGCCTCCTTGGATCAGTAAGAACCCAGGAGAAGACAATTAACAAGCACAAAGTCAGGGGACTCTTTCACGGCGCCACCTCCTTGTCTTTGGCTGTGATGAGGAGAGGACATGACACGGAATCCCTGAACCCAGCCCAGCTCAGTCTGTGGCTCCCCAGGGCACCCCCACCCCGCATCCCGGAGGAGCAGGGAGAGTGCCTGGCCCCATGCCAAAAGACATCACCTTTGCCACATGTTCCAGGGAGTCAACACCCAGAACAGGGAAGCATCAAGGCCCGGATCTGCAAACAAGAGCAACCCTTGCAAGGAGATGCACAGCAGAAAGAGAACTCTGCCTGCGAGACAGGCGACCTAGGCTCAAGGGCAGGCTCCGGTGGAGGATGTGGGCTCAGGCAAGCTCTCGGCCCTGCTAAGCGCCAAGTGTTCTTCTGTGAAATTAGGTTGCCAACACCCACCCCGTTCGAGTCGAGCCGGGGAGACGCGGTGAGAAAAGCAGACAACAGGGAGAGGCAGCGGGGCAGGCTCCCTGGGCGTGAATCCTGGCTCCTCATCAAGAAACCGGGGTTAATAATGGTATTTGTATCTGCTGTACAGGTTGTTGAGAGGATTAAAGGAGTCAGTACAAGTGAACTATGTGAAAAAAAGCCTGGCTCACACGAGGCACTCAGTAAATGTGAATTTCCTGTCTCCCAGTTACATTTCTGGAGGACTTTCTCCATCATCTGCTCGGGGTCTGTACTAGCCCTGGGGCTGCTCATTTAATCCTCGTCTGTTCTTATGTTACACCTCACAATCCACTTCCCCTCGCCCGCTGTTCCTCTAGACCAGGAGTCTGCGCACGAGACGTCCCGGGTCAAATCTCATCTGCCGCCTGCTTTTGTAAATAAAGTTTTATTGGAACACAGTTCCACTCATTCATTTCTGTGTTACTCGTGGCTGCTTCGGCATTATGGCGGCAGAGCTGAGTCGTGGCGACAGAGACCACATGATCCACAGAGTGTAAAATATTTACTATCTGGCCTCTTACAGAAAAGGTCCTCTGGCTTCTGCTCTTAGACCAACATTGTCTCATAAAATATAATATGGGTGATATTTGTAATTTTCTAGTAGCCCTGTTGAAAAAGGAAGAACGTGGCGAAATTAATTTTAGTAAAGTATCTCAGTTAACTCAATAAATGCAAAACACCATCATTTCATTGAGTAACAGATATTAAAAAATAATTAGTGAGGTCCTGGAAACAGTGCTGGCAATGGCCACACACACTACAATACCACAGTAGTATCTTATGGGGTGCAAAGGTTAAAGTGAGCTGTAGTATTTCCCGAACAGTAAAGTGTGTTTAACGGGAAAATGCTCTACACTGCTTTAGTTTTTAAATTTACATTGAAATGAAAATTACAAATCCCGTTCCTCAATTGCACTGGTTATGTTTCAAGTGACTATCATGTTGGATCATGCAGACCTGGACAGTCAGCCCTCCCTACACACGCTATACCCTTTCCACATGCACACAGCAGACTACTTTGTATGTGGCTTCATTCAGATACAAGGTTATTTTCAAGCTTGGAGAGAAGAATGTTTGGTGACGAGCAGGGCAGAGGGAGTGGGAGAAATAAAGAGGTGGGGGTGGGGATGGGTAGATGTCCCTAGGGACCCTGACTGGTCCTGAGCCCCTGTGGAGGGAGAGATCAGAGACAGAAGCCGAGGGGCCTCGTGTGACTTTGGGCCCAAGCAAAGCTGATTTGGGGCTCAGGTGACAAAGTGCCACCGATCTCTATTCAGAGTCCAGACTGCCCTGTGTGTGAGTACCGGAGGCCTCGGGGCCATCCAGATATAGTCCCCTGGAAAGGTATGGCCACCACCTGATAGGTGGACGCAGGAACAAGGCTTCTCCAAGCAGCTTCTAGGCCAGATGTGCATAAGCAGGGGCCAGAGCAGAAAGGCAGGAAGGTGAGCACAGCCTGTGTGTGGGGTTGTGGGTATGTGGGAGACGCCGTGGAAGACACCTCGAAATTACCAGGGGACAGTTTGGGCTGTATCCAGATGAGCACAGACCCAGACAGGCACAGTGGCCACCCAAGGCTGCCCAGCCAGTCACCCCTAGCAGAAGGTCAGAAGCCAGGGCCCTAGCAGGGAGGTGGAGGCGAGGCCTGAGCAGAAGGAAGTGACAGGGCTGTTCCCCTTCCCAGGAGGGAACAAAGCACAGTGGATCCTGCTGTTCTGATGTGCTCTGGGCAATGCCAAGTCCATTCGTTACAGGGAAGCACAGGTGAGTCACCAGGCATCCTGTTAGCAATGGTGTCCCGGGATGCGGTCCAGGTAATTAGTGCCCTGGGCACAAGAGTTTCTCGATACTGTATCCCATCCACGGGAGAGAAATGTGCAGCAAGCCAGGGACTGTGTAAATCATCCTGCTGGAAATGAATGCCTCGTGGAACAAGGAAAACTCCAAACAAGTGTCTCTAAACTTGCCCGTGGAAAGGAGGGCACATCAGCCAGCGGTTCCTTTCGCCTCCCTCTCAACTTGCGAGGCCGCTGGGCCCAGCCTTCTACCGGCTGAAGCAGAATCCCACGTCCCCTCCCAGCCCCCAGGTCCCCTGCTCTCTGTCCCCTGAGGTGCCCAGTGAGTCAGCTCCAGCTTGCGCTCCTTGCCTGCTCCTGGTGGATTAGAAGGTTATTTCAGGTGGATCTAGCTGTGTGATCCCGGGCATGATACCCAACCTCTCTGCGCTTCGGTGTGCTCACCTGCAAAATGGGGACAATAAAGTACCTTCCTCAAGAAGTTGCCGGGAGGATGGAATGAGGTCACGTGTGCACAGTGCTTAGGAAAGTGCTCGGTTCAACAGTTGTTAGCTATCGTCCTGACGAAGACAAACTTTCGCATTTTATTTATAGTCATCAGTTTATTTTAATAGGAGTTAGAGAAAGTCAAATCAAACCCATGACCTTACAGACCTTATTGTTTATGTCGAAGCTGAGTTCCAAAAAATAATAATAATCAACATGAATATATTTAAAGAAGAATGTAAATAAACAATAGCACAAGGGGCAGGCTAGCATGGCAGGCATTGTGAAGGTGGAGCCCACAGACTATTTGGGAAACACTGATCCAGTCTGAACCCTCCAGTTCATTGAGGAGGAAACTCTAAACAGGAAGTGGAGGGCTGGGACCTGGGCCACCAGTGGAGTCACCAGCTGGGCTGGGACCAGACCACTGGTTGCTCTCCCAGCCTCCCTCCCACATTCTCTCCTTCCGTCATGCTGCCTCATAAGAGACTCGGGAGGGCTTCATTTGAACAAGTACATTTAAAAGAATCTTATGAATACTTGGCTTGTCACCAACAGTTTGACACACGACACCTGGGTCAAAGCCCATGTAACGTAAAACAAAATAACCCCTCGGAATAAAAACAACCCGTCTATGAAACAGGGTCAGGTGTTGTTTTCTGACTCCCATGTCCAGGGGACTGGTGGGACTGGCTTCTCTGGTTCTGCCACTTTCTCGCTGTGTGACTGTGGGCATGTTGCTTACTTAACCTCTCTGTGTTTCTGTTTTCAGATCTGCAAAATGCGATTTCAGGTGGTAAACCCAGTACATGGAAGCACTTGGCAAAAGTGAGTCTCCTGGGGGGTCTGGGTGGCTCCGACTTTGGCTCAGGTCATGATTTCGCAGATTTGTGAGTTCGAGCCCCGTATCAGGCTCGCTGCTGTCAGCACAGAGCCCACTTCGGATCCTCCGCCCTCTCTCTGCCCCTCCCCTGCTTGTACTCCCCCCAGAAATAAATAAATATGTTTAAAAAGTGAGTTTCCTTTTTTTCCTCCTCTGAAAAGCAAGACCAAGCACCCTTGCCACTGATATGCACCCGCTGGCTGTGGAAGAATCCATAATGAGGTCGAATCCCATGTAACGTAAAATCATTGCGACTCCCCATCTCTTCCCACAGTAAGTCTCTGGGCCCCAACTACGTGGCCCCTTCCCACCACACCAACTTGATTTCCCTGACCCCTACGCCCATCCTAGAGTGTCTCCTGCTCCCTCGCTGCCCCATGAACAAGATGCACCCGTTAGGACACCAGCACTCCCCCCACCCCGTGTTCTCTCTCCAACATCAGCTCAGACTCATCTTCCAAAAACCCTTATCTGATTAACCCTTATCTTACTCCCTGAAAGTGCACAATCTACGCTTTCCTATAGAACAAAGCCCAAACGTCCTGCTGTGTTTACAGTCCCTCAACGCCTAGCCCCATCCTCCTCTCAAAACTCATCCTAACTCCTTCCCTATAACACAGACATATATATGTGTGCACACATGCACACACATAACACACACATACACACACACACACACACACACACACACACACGCACGCACACACACAGTCTACACTCGAGCCGGTCGGATCCACTCACTGTTCCTCGAGTAGCCCATGGTCCTTCATACCTGCTCACTTTTGCACCCGCTACTCTTCCCTGGAACATCCTATTCTCTTTCTGTGAGAGGAAAATTCCTTCTGATCTTTTGACACCTTGCTGAAATGGCTGAAGTTGGGCATTTTGTTTTGCAAATTCCCACCTCCCCTCATTTCTTGCAGCTAGGTGACTATGCCTTGGCCAATAAGATGTAGGTGCAAATCACTGGGTAGAACTACCAAGAAGGCTTTGTGAAAGGAGCACAGATAGCTGCATGCCCTTCTGCCTTTCTCTTGTTCCTTTATGTAAAATGGATGTGATGGCTGGCGCTCTAGTAGCCATCTTGGAACATGAGGTGACTTTGAGGACGGAGCCACGCTCTGTGGATGAAGGGAATGAGGAGAGGACTTTGGGATATTGCTTATATGGTGGAAATCGCCATATACCAAGTCTAGGCTGACTACCTTTGGTTCCCTAAGAGGAAAGAAAATAAATCCTTATGTGTCTAAGTCACTGCTATTTTAGTTTGTTGTTATATGCAGAAAATCTAATCCCATCCAATACAGCAGACCTACCATTTCCTGAGTTGTCTCCTACTCATCTCTCCAGATACACACTTCCCTTCCCCACTCCCAAACCCTGCCTCCAAACCTATTTATTTATTTTGTATTTCCTCAAGCATCATGCTTTTCTCAGGCATCATCCCCTCTGCCCTCTCTCCAGTGCCCCTCCTAGACCACCTGGGAATGCCCCTTTGCTTTCTAGACCCTGCTCGAAAGACACCTCCTCCAGGAAGCCCTTCCAGACTCACTCTCCACACCCTCATCAGGAAGAAGTGACCAGTCTTCTGTCCTGTGTGCTCCCAAATATCTACCATGGCACCTCTATCATGCCATCATTTACTTGTTCACCTGCACCTCCCAGGTCCTGGGGTGCTTGAGGCAGGAGCCAATCATTCACCTCTGTCTCCGGCCTCTGGGCATAAAAGAAGTTGTTCGGGAAACCTTCCCCGAGACGACTTCATCTCCCATGTCCTTGGGAGAACACGGGGTCTCCCGCAGAGCAACGGGGCTGCTCTTGGGTGCGCTGTCCCCTAGGAGACCCCAGGAAATGTCTGCCGAGTGCATGACTGAATGTGTAACTCAGCCTCCCTTCCAGTCTCCCTGGTGCTCATGGAAACCTTCTCTAAGGCTCCGACTTCCACCCACCACGGCTGTGCCTATGGCCACCTGTCCCTCCCCAGTTCCCTTCCCTGACGTATGAGTGGGTGCTCATGTCCCAGAGCGGGAGGCTCAAGAAGTGAAGGGGAAAACACCCAGCTGCTGCCATCCTGAAACCTGTCCTCCTGACGGCCACCGGCTGCTGAGAACATGGAAACAGCTGTTGCCAGGACACCAGGGAGCAGAGGGAGGTGGGCAGCCTTGCAGAAACTATCCTGGCTGAGTTCTCCCCTCCTACCGTAACTCTGATGTCGAGAAAGGTCAAGTTCCGTGCGATTCAAATCTACACCATGGCAGTTCCCCTTAAGTTCGCTGCCTGTGCTGAAGATAGCTGGACAGAAAATAGAGCGAGGTGGGAGAACGATCAGAAGCTTCAGGAAACCTGCGTTCTGTTCTTCCAGATGTGGATGGCCACCGTCTATGGCAGGATGGTTGGACAACTTCCCTAAGAAGGCTAGTGATCAATGGGAATTATAGGGAAGAGGATTTCTTTTTTTTTTTTTTTTTTTTTTTTTTTTTCAACGTTTTTTATTTATTTTGGGACAGAGAGAGACAGAGCATGAACGGGGGAGGGGCAGAGAGAGAGGGAGACACAGAATCGGAAACAGGCTCCAGGCTCCGAGCCATCAGCCCAGAGCCTGACGCGGGGCTCGAACTCACGGACCGCGAGATCGTGACCTGGCTGAAGTCGGACGCTTAACCGACTGCGCCACCCAGGCGCCCCTAGGGAAGAGGATTTCAGTTCAACTTAAGGAAGAACTTCCCAAGCATCAGTACAGGCCCACACAGGAGTGAGCTGTCCTGGAAGGCTCCTGCCCCATGTGCCATGAAGCCAGTGGACGTACTCAGAATCACACGCCATCACGGAGAGCTTGGGTTCTGGGAATCTGGGGCCTGCTACCCTCTAGGCCTTCCCAGGACATCTGTGGCGTCTGTTCCCAGGAATGCTAATCCCTCTGACACCTTGGTCAGTTTTCTGGGCATCTTCTGCCTTATCTGGAAGGCTCCCTATTTGCACAGTGGTCCCACTAACGGCTTGGGCTGGTGCTCCGACTGCTCTAAAGGTCCTTTTCTGAATCTGACCACTCCTCTGGTCCATCACTTCTCTGCCCAACGCTTGGGTTTCATGACTGGTTCCTATGGGTCATGCATAGAGAGGCAGAGAAGCTGCCTGCTGGAGAGGCCACTAGAACAGGTGGGTGGATAGTGAGCCGTAGAAGGAGCACTGGGGCTCTGCATCTCCCATCAGTGATAGCATTCATTCATTCATTCATTCATTCACAAAATATATAATGAACACCAACTATGTGCTAAGTACAACTCTGGAAATAAAGCAATGAGAGGAATCAATGTGATCAAATAAATCCAGGGAAGACTGAGTTTACTGAAGTAGAACGTTTTCTGTCCTGCAGGATTCAGAACTTTTTCTATTTTAATAGGCACTGTGACTCCCCTGCGGAGGGGGGGGCTCAGCACACAAGCCCTTTGAGCAAGAAGGAATACTGCAGAAAATTTTGAAAATATAGAAAACCACCAAGAAGAAAAATAGAAACCACTGGTAATCCCACCACTCAGAAATTGCTCTGACAAACATTTTGGTATTTATCCTTTAAATATTTTTATATACACGTATATAGGTTTTTTTTTATTTTTTAAATGTTTACTTTTGAGAGAGAGGGAGACAGAGCACAAGCAGGGGAGAGACAGAGAGAGAGGGAGACACGGAATCTGAAGCAGGCTCCAGGCCCTGAGCTGTCGGCACAGAGCCAGACGCAGGGCTCGAACTCCTCGACCACGAGATCATGACCTGAGCCGAAGTCGGACGCTTAACCGAGCCACCCCGGTGTCCCCGAAGGTATATGGTTTTCCCCTAAATTTGTATCACTCTGTGTATGCCTTCTTTTCTCACTTCTTATTATCACAAGTATCTTCCCATTTGTTAAACAGTATTCTGGGATACCATTTGTATTTGCCAAATTGGTATGCCACTGTGTGTACGTACCAGAACTTACAGGACTAATTCCCACATTCTTGGGTGCTCGGATCATTTCACTATTGCAAACGATGGTACGAAGAGCATCCTTCCAGGCTTTCCTACCCATTTGTTAGTGTAAATCCCTGAAAGACACTTGACAGGTGAAAATGTACAACTATTCCATATACGCTGCCAGAATGCCTCCATGTTTGTAGTGATTTTCACTTTTACAAGTGCTTGTTTAGAGTCGTCCAGGACCCCGCACTCTACACAACACTATGAATAGTAGGGTTTATAACCAAAAACTTGCCAAGTTGACTCATAAAAATGGCATCTCATTATTGTAACTTGCCTTTTTTTTTTTTAATCATTAGGCAAACTTAACTTTTTCCATTTTCACTGGGCTTTTTATATTTCCTTTGTGCATTGCGTATTTACAAAATCTTATTGTGGAATAATTTTATACTCAGAGGAAAATTGCAAAGATAGTACAGAGAGTTCCCATGGACACTTCACCCAGCTTCCATTAACGTTAACATCTTCCTCAACCATGGTATGTGAGCCAAAACTAAAGCAATTAACATTGATCCAACACTGTTAACTAACTTCCAGACTTTGTTTGGAGTTCATTGGTTTTTCCACTAACGTCCTTTTTCTGTTCCAGGATCTAATCCAGGATCCCACGTTGCCTTTAGTTTCATATCTCCTTACTAACCTCTAATCTGTGACGGTTTTCAGTCTTGTTTTTCATGCTCCTGATATTTCTGGAGAGTCTGGGGCCCTGTCCCTCATTGACGTTGTAGGATATCCCTCGATATGGGTTTTTCTGCTCTTTTCTCATAATTAGTCCTGGGTTATAGGTTTTGGGGAAGAATACCACAGAGATGAAGTGCTCTTTTCCTTGCATTATTTCTGGGGTCACATGACAGCCATATCAGTTAGAACTGGTGATGTTAACCTCGATCACTTAGTTAAGATGTTTCTGCTAGGTTTATCGAGTATGAAGTTTCTATTTTTCCTGCCATATGCTATTCTTTCGAAATGAGTCACTAAGTCTAGCCCACCCTCAAGGGAAGAGAGTTTAAGCTCCATCTGCTGGAAGGGGAGTAGCATATATGATCTGGAATTCTTCTGAAAGGAGATTTGTGCCTTCTTCCCTATTTATTTATTCATTCAATTATTTATTTGTAATAAATGTACTCATGGGTTCTCTGGGTTATCATTCTAAACAATCATTATTTATTTTGCTCCTTGCATCATTTCAGCTTTGGTCAGTCAGTTGACCCTTGCGTTCTTGCATCCTTTAGACACACCTTTATCTTTTGCCATTGTTTCTGTTCTTCAGTTTCTGGAACCATAAGATGTTTCAGGCTCATTTTGTATAGTCCTTGCCCAGCCCCCAGAATCAGCCATTTCTCCAAGGAGCTCTGGTTCCTTTTATTGGAAACTAGTATTCGGAAACTAAGATCTGGCACCGGGTGTGCTCATTTCTAGCAAAGTGTCAAGCTGGTGGAGACAGAGGGGCAATATACGTGTGCATCCTAACCCAGGCACAAACACATCTCTATGTACTTCTGCATCTATCGTACGTATATTGGAAATACATCCCAGTGCTGCTACTGACTTAGCCTCCTGACAGATTTTTTTTTCCCCAGAAAATTAAATTAGATGATGTATTCTAGCCTATGCAGAAAGCACTCGATTGGTGCTGGTTGAGTGAATGAGAATGAAGCTCAGCACATGCCATGTCCCCTCTCTAGTTCAAATACACATGCCACACCTTATGAGCTTGGGCCCTTACCGGGTCTCAGCATTTTAAAAATGTTCACCTTAATACTTTTTCTAAAATCAATACATTCTTTTATAATCAACAAAATAAAACAGTGGGTTTAAAAAAAAACAAACAAACAGGGGCGCCTGGGTGGCTCAGTCACTTGAGCGTCCGACTTCGGCTCAGGGCATGATCTCGCTGTTCGTGAGTTCGAGCCCTGCGTCGGGCTCTATACTGACAGCTCAGAGCCTGGAGCCTGCTTCGGATTCCGTGTCTCCCTCTCTCTCTGCCCCTCCCCATTCATGCTCTGTCTCTCTCTCTCTCTCTGTCAAAAACAAATAAACATTAAAAAAAATTAAAACAAGCAAACAGCATGTATGCTCTTCCCTAAAATGAATAAGTACTTCCCAGGCTTGCACTAAGGATCAATGTGGATAAAAACACACACAAGCTGGAAGTTCCTGGCATAAAATCAGTACTTACTAGATATCAGCTCCTGGGGCACCTGGATGGCTCAGTTGGTTAAGCGTCCGACTCTTAATCTTAACTCAGGACATGATCTCGCAACTTGGATCAAGCTCCACTTCGGGCTCCTTGCTGACTGTGCAGAGCCTGCTTGGGGTTCCCTCTCTCCCTCTCTTTCTGCCCCTCCCCTGCTGATACTCTCTCTCAAAATAAATAAACAAACATTAAAAAAAAATAGGTGTTGGCTTCCACCCTTCTCCTTTTCTCTCTCTGATCCTTCCAGAAGCTACGTTGTGGAACTGATTAAAAAAAAAGTCTTCCTCTCCCTTTTTTTCCTGGTGTGAGCAGGATGGCCATGGGAAAAAAAAAAGAAAAAAAAGAAAAGTCATCATCAAATGAGCCCTTTTTTGTCACTCAGATGCCTCCCTACCTAGGGTCCTCCTGAGGTGGAGGTGTCTTTGCAGGAACATTCTTGAGGAACACAGAGCACCCACTACCAAAGCCCACACCCGTGCAGGTGTCTCCCAATCAGTGCAGGGCCCCAACTGAGGTTCCAGGCTCCTCTGCTCATTTCTCTTCTTTTTAATTTTTTTTTAACATTTATTTATTTTTGAGAGAGACAGAGCATGAGCGGGGGAGGGGCAGAGAGAGAGGGAGACACAGAATCCGAAGCAGGCTCCAGGCTCTGAGCTGTCAGCACAGAGCCCGACGCGGGGCTCGAACTCATGAACCGTGAGATCATGACCTGAGCTGAAGCTGGATGCTTGACCGACTGAGCCACCCAGGCGCCCCTCCTCTGCTCATTTCTAACCAGGGCCCAGCTGCAGTCACTCCCCTGAACCTTCGTGACTGGCCCTGGAAGCCCATGAGCGACAGGGTCTGCAGCTTTGTGGCAAGCAAAGCCAAGCACCTGCTCTTCAGACGACAAGTCTCCATCTCAGCAGTCCCAGCCTAAATTCCGTGTTTCTACCCAAGAAGAACTCCTCTGGGAGACTTTCCCCTTCCCTTCTTCTAGGAGGTGGAAAGAAAGAGAATTTTTTAATCAAATACTTCATTTCATTTAAGCAAATTAAAGAGAACCAGTAAGGGGGAGAGGAAATATTTTGCACTCCTGGAAGCAAGAATGCAGAGATGTTCAATCGTGGCGACAAAAGTCACAGTCTGGGAAAACTTACTATTTTCAGCAAAAGCCAAAGGGAACTAAGGCCTCTAGAAATACTGACTTTCTTTTTTTTTTTTAATTAGCATTTTGTCAGAGAGTTTACTTTCCACATGAGCTACATTCTTTTCTAGTGGGTTTATAACCAAGCCCCTTTCTTCCATGCATGCCCTTTTCCAAAGTATTAAAGTGCTTTATTCTTATAATATCCTGTAGGGCTGGCTGGGTTATGTCCGCTCTGGAGTTGGTATGGAGAGAGTCCTCCCTTTCTGGCCCATGGTCAGAGAGCACTGGACATCTCTCACCTGGAGCTTTATTCCTATTTTCCGACTGGTCTCTTCCTTTGTTCCCTTTAATGTGGTACTTCTCAGTGCCTTTAATACTCTCATGATCTTCCAAGAGTGAAATAGCTATATAATCTCCTAAGTATATCTCCTAAACTTATGTGGTCATGGAGGGACGCCTGGGTGGCTCAGTCGGTTAAGCATCTGACTTCAGCTGAGGTCATGATCTCACAGTTTGTGGGTTCGAGCCCTGCATCAGGCTCTGTGCTGACAGCTCAGAGCCTGGAACCTGCTTCGGATTCTCCCTCTCTCTCTGCCCCTCCCCCATTTGCACTCTGTCCCTTTCCCTCCCCAAAATGAACAAACATTAAAAAAAATTTTTTTAACTTATGTGGTTATGGAATTCTCTATTCAGAGACATCTTTCAACATCTCCCAGGCTATGGGGTTCTTCCAGGAGCCCAGTTTGGAAAATGCTGATCTATAAGCTACACCCCCAACTCCTCAGATGCACTCAAGGCTTTCCATTATCTGGTGTATGGCTCCCTTTCCAGGCTCCCTTTCTGTCTCTCTCCTTTCTTCTCCTGCCACTCATGTTCGAACTTCCTGCAGACCCCTAAACAAAACTGTCTTATTTCTACCTTTAATACATTTCTTCTTTTTTAAAAACTTAGCAAGGATTAGTTTCTATTGCTTACGATCAAAAGACCCTAATTTCTATAGCCGTGAAGAAGAGTTTAAAAATACTTGCAGTCTAGGGGCGCCTGGGTGGCGCAGTCGGTTAAGCGTCCGACTTCAGCCAGGTCACGATCTCGCGGTCCGTGAGTTCGAGCCCCGCGTCAGGCTCTGTGCTGACGGCTCGGAGCCTGGAGCCTGTTTCCGATTCTGTGTCTCCCTCTCTCTCTGCCCCTCCCCCGTTCATGCTCTGTCTCTCTCTGTCCCAAAAATAAATAAAAAAAAAAAAAACGTTGAAAAAAAAAATTAAAAAAAAAAATACTTGCAGTCTAAGAAACACGGGATGAAAATGAAAAAAAAAAAAATTGTCAGATATGTTTTCATAGGGGGATTAATGCTCAGAAAACTCCAGGAAAAATTTCAGCAAGATCTGAGTGGTGTCTGAGGCACTGCACACACTATTGTGGCTCAGATGTTAAGAAAGCCCTTTGTGAAATTCAGGGGCTGTGAGTCCATACGATGTGGGTTGTGTTAACCGGGAAGGTGGGTGTCCACGTTCCTCAGAAGCAGCCATCACCAGCCCCACTCTGCAAACAGCTTCTTCCAGAGCTTTGGATCTGTCAGGGCCCAGAGCATCAATTTCTGACCATGCCATGTTCAGAATGCTTCCTTAAAAGCCATTTCACAAAGGTTTCCCAAAAGAGTATTTTATCTCTCAAAGCAAATAAAGAAGGGTGCAGGGGGGGCATTTCTAAATAGCCCTAGACCCTTTGCAGGATGACTTTGCCATTTCTTTCATCAAGGGGGGGTCTACGTCCCCTCCGCTTGAACCTGGCTGGCCTTGAGTTTTGCTTTATCCCGAAGAATGGGGCAGCAGTGATGTTGCGCCGGTTCTGGCCCAGGACTTAAGAGACCTGGCAGTTTCACACTCTTGGAATCCAGAGACCATCATTTTGTGAGGAAGCTGGGTCCAGCCCTACTAGGGGATGAGAGGCCACGTAGACGAGAATTGCCAGCACTGAGCCCCGAGGCATGTGAGTGAGGCTCTATGGGACCCCCTGGCTCAGCTCAAGCAGAGCTGAATGAAGCTATGGGCATGAGCCCAGCCACATCCAGCAGAGAACTTCCCAGACAGAATTGCGAGACGTAATAAATCACCAGTCTGAGCTACTAAGTTTTGGGGTATTGTTATGCGGCAACAGGGTAGCAGAAAACTTCAGAAGGAAAAGGCTCAGAACTAAGGAGGGAGCTCAAGGGTAGTCAGAAGAGGGGAGGAAATGCAAAAGCAGGGGAGAGGCCCCCTTCACAAAATCTGCAAAGCAGTGAGGAATCAGGGGTGAGAGGGCGGCCTGCGTGGGGACGCGTCTTCCCTGGCCCACCGGCAGTGTGCCAGCCGGTACCCACCCTGAGACCAAGGAAGGAATCAGACACCTACCTGACCTCCCTTCACCCTTTCTTCTACGTTGTCAGGCCCTGAACCATGATGGGGGGGGAGGGGGGGGGGAACGGACTATGATTAATGGTACCTTCATACGCAAGGAGTTACAAGGGAGGACTGGGTTGAGGTAAATACAGTCAGAAGCGGTAAGGCGAAGGCAGGTCAGAAGAGAAGCAGTATAAGAGAAGGCTTCGTGGAGCCTGGACAGAGGACCAAGAGCTTCTTGGCAGAGGGCCGTCTGATCTAAGGAAGGGAGGCCCTCAGCAGGAAGAGGTGGGGAGAGGAAATGGGAAGGAGGTAGCAAAGTGCAGGACAGTGAGCAAAAGCCAGCCCTCCCCTTCCTGCCCAGGTAATTCTGCCCCTCCAATCGGCCTCCCTTCCTCCTCTCTCAAGGCTCCTCAAGGCATGCCAGGTGGGCTCCTGGGTTTTCTTATCCCTCCCCTGACCCTGTGCCCTCTCCCTGACCCTGGGTCGGGTTGATCTGGAAAACTCCTCCTTTGAGAAGAGCTGCTGAGGCCCGAGGGTGCCCCCAGGCAGTGCTTCCAGCCTTGGGAATTTAAGGACACCTCCAAGAAATTAGTAACAACTTTTTGTATCCGTTGGTTGAGAAAATACACATGTGGAAATAGATTTCAGTCCTCCTGATGAGAATGCCCCCAGGGGTCCAGGAGCAGG
This sequence comes from Panthera leo, assembly GCF_018350215.1. Lineage (NCBI taxonomy): Eukaryota > Metazoa > Chordata > Mammalia > Carnivora > Felidae > Panthera > Panthera leo. Next base: position 32,368,313 of record NC_056686.1, read on the forward strand.
TTGAAAGGGAATAACCAGCCAATAAATCAAACCTGCACTTTTAGAAGGGCCTTCACTGTCTTAACCCCAAAAGACTTCGTGGGGGAGTTGCAGGGTCCGGAATGGGATGGAAAGGGGTTCCGGGAAGGGGTCGGGAGAGGCAGAACCCTGCGACCCGGAGGTCATCACCGCACAGCTGTCCTGAGAGAGGCAGTGTTTGCACGTGTAGACCCTCACGGCCGGCTGGACTAGGTTGGCCCGGCCGGGGGTTCCAACGCCACCCCACGTGTGACTGGCATCGTTTCCCTGCCGGTTCAGAAAGCATCCGAGGCGGTCTGGAAAACCGGTAGACCGGACATCACTAATTACTTAACTTTCTGGTTCTGCTCCTCACTAGCTGTGTGAGTTTCGGCAGGCTGTCCTGCCTCTTTAAACTTCAATAAAGAGACGACGGGGGACTGGGGTGCCTGGGTGGCTCAGTGGGTTATCCGACTTCGGCTCAGGTCATGACCTCATGAATTATGAGTTCAAGCTCCGTGTGGGGCTCTGTGCTGACAGATCGGAGCGTGGAGCCCGCTTTGGATTCTATGTCTCCCTCTCTCTCTCTGCCCCCCCCCCCCCCGCTCCTGCTGTCTTTCTCTCTCAAAAATAAATTAACATTAAAAAGACAGAGAGAGAGAGAGAGAGAGAGAGATAGTGGGGGATGGAGACAGGAGAGGGATATTGAACTTGCTCTTGGAGGCATCATCAAAGTGCCGAGGTCCTGGGTAAATGACTCTAGTCGACTAAATGTTTCTGAGCCTCAGACTCCTCCTCTGTGAAATGGGAGTAATATGTAACAAAGGAGATGGGAGTTGTGCAAACGACAGCCACAGAACAAGTGCCAATTGACGTTAGCTTTTCTCTCTTCTTCTCCTTCCAATGACAGATGGCTCTTTCTTCCAAGTCCTGCCCTCTTACCTAGTCTCTAATTTGACCCTTGGGTATGAAGTGTCCCCCCTCTGCGACAGGGAGCTAGCCTTCTCAAAGTGACACTGCAGAACTAAGTGTGGCAACTTCAAACGCCCGGACACCCCGGGAAGCGGCTGGCACGGTGCCCCTGTTCCTGGCCTGGCGATCCTGGGTTCCTCTTTGGCCCCTGCACAGAAGGGAACCGGCCCGCGGCAGAACAGCAGGCCTCAGCTGGTGAGGCCACCTCCCTTCAGTCCAGGCACAGACAGCGACAACCACCCATTTTGCAACAAACAGGAAACCAGTTTACCAGCCTCAAAAATAGAACAGACAAAACCCCCAAAATATGAGGCTCTGACAGTGGGGCGGCTCAGGTCTCTCACATGGCTTCCTGACAGCCTGCAGAGAACGGGGGCTGTTTTTTGGTTTTGTTTTGTTTTGTTTTTGTTTTTTCTAAATTTCATACAAGAAAACGTCTTGCCATGTGTTTACAAAGGTGATCAGCCTCCGGGGGCCAGAGTCAGGAGGCAGTGTGGCCAATCCAGCTTCTGGCACTCCCGAGGACCCGCCTTTTCAGTCTCCAACCCAGCTACCAATGGTCCAACCACAAGGGCCACAGAAGCCCTGACCTCTATCTTGCCTCAACTTTAAACAGGTTTCCCACACCCCAGCATTGCCCTTCCTACGGACCCCCACCTCACTCAATGCCATTCACCCCGACTGCTTCCCCGGGTATACCCAGGAGCCCCACGGGGTCATCCTCATCCAAGAACCATGGCTGCAGACATTTCCTGTTAAAGACTGGCAGCTGGGCTCATGCTGTTCCCTCTGCTAAGAACACTGTTCCCTGCCTCAGAAGCATTCACATTGGGATGACATGGTTATTGCAGTGATGTCACTAAGGACTACATCACACAGAGTCCCCTTGTTGAGGAGTCATGGAGAGAATGTGTCCCAGTTGTCAACACCAGGGAAAGTTGTACCTATTATGGACACTGACTTGTTCTTATCCCATGAACAGGACAAGTAAGGGCTGCCCACCCGCTCGTGTTTTCCCTTTCTGATTTCATTGCTACAAAGCCTAACGGCAAATAGGTTCACCACCTCCGGGAGTTTTATGTCCTAACCTGCCTCATGGCCTTGTTTCACTTTCTTCCCCTTATTTTCCTTATTCCGTATGTCTTCACTTACTTTATTTTACCTTCAGGTAGAGTCTGTAAACCCTTTCAAACCTTTATTCGGAATAAAGTAGGGTATACAAACAGCTCTCACTCACTGCGTAAAACCCACTCTAAATGTCCGCACCTCTCATTTCTCCCTGGGCAGGTGGTGTTTCCCTCCCTGGTGGTCCCCACAGCACACCTGGCGCAGACCTTCCTGGATCAGCACTTACCCACAGTTCTGTATGCGATGGGATTTCGTGGTTCTCTCCGCCATCAGATTAGAAGTTTCTGAGGCAAAATCTAAGAGCCCGCCTTCTGCCGAGATTTGTGCCCAATGCTTCGCACACATCGGCTTATTTAATCCTCAAGACAAACCTGCCAGGTAAGGATGACTCTGCCCATTTTACAGCTGAACAAATAAAGCCTCAGCAGCATTCGATGCTTCTACAAGGTCAAGTACCATTAAGTAGCGAAACTGACAGCAAACCCTGGTGTCCTAACCTAGGCTCGGACTCGTTTCCCTAAGGTGGACCCAACCTAGGAAAAATAGCTTTTATGTGAAAGAAACAGAGACAGAAAAGAAGAAAACGGGCAGAAAGTCAGGTTTCCTTAGATTATTAAACAATGTACCGTGGACATCAAACTTATCCACCCCATTTGAAGCATTAAAAATATGGCTTGACCTATAAAAATGTATTCTCTACAGCTGTCTTAAAAACGTTTACAAGCATTTAACTGTGGTTCCCTCAAGCTTACCCTTCCCTAGGCTGGTGGGAGCAAATAGAAATTTACTCACATGCTTGACTGTTTTAGAGCACTCCCATCCTTACCTCCACCCCCCCCACACACACACATGCACACACATTTTTAAATCCTGGGAAGTGGCTACAGTATAAAATACAGAAGAGGATAAGAACTAATTCTGCAAGAAGCTTCCAGAAGAAAGTGAGGCCAACTTTCAACTTTCCTGGTGAGTGAATGCACAAGAACCATGAGGCCATTCCTTCCCCAACCCTATAGTGTCCAGACAATTAAACTACGTGAAAGGATTTTAAATATTTAATGTTCCAATTGGACACCTATTTGGTCTGATGCCTTTAAGTCAAAATGCCCATGGACATACACCGGTGCACTTCTACTCAGCAAGGGAGGCAGAAGGACAGACAGCTGCCTCGGCCTGCCAGGGCAAGACTGGGGCCCTCCCTCCAAGCTTCAATTTACCCCTTGTGTAACTGGGGGATGACTACAGGATCGCAGTGAGGACAGACTGGTCCAGGGAGAATGCTCATTAAATCACTGCGTTCCAAGCAAGAAGGTATGCAAGCAAGAGTCAGGATTCCCTTTCCAGACCTTGTGTTTTCCTCACTTTAAAATGCGAGCTGGGGAGGGGCGCCTGGGTGGCTCAATCGGTTAAGCATCCGACTTCAGCTCGGGTCATGATCTCTTGGTCCGTGGGTTCTAGCCCCACGTTGGGCTCTGTGCTAACAGCTCAGAGCCTGGAGCCTGCTTCAGACTCTGTGTCTCCCTCTCTCTCTGCCCCTCCCCAGTTCACACTCTGTCTCTCTCTCTCTCTCTCAAAAATAAGTAAACATTTAAAAAAATTACAAATGAGAGTTGGGAAGATAAGGGAACAGGACATAAGATGTAAGAAGAAGAGAAGGAAAAAGGTTTCTGCATCACCTTTTCTACAGAGCATCTCCCATTTTCCAATGGAAAACTTCTCATCAGAGGGTCTGGTTTGCTTCTCCCTGGCTGTGGCGTGTGTGTGTGTGTGTGTGTGTGTGTGTGCGTTTCTCCTCTGTAGCGCTGTAAGTGCTCTGCACCCAGCTGCTATGCCTAAATCACCTGAGTCCCCCCAGGGTCTGGTATGTGGTTGAGATTAGTGTTTGTTGAGTGAATAAACGAGAGCAGGAGCAGCAGCTGTCTCAGAGTTGGTGGAAACAACAAGCCTGTGAAAGTCCAAAGACCCCGGCCCCTCATGGCTACGGGGAGACTCTGAGGTCGGGGAAGTCCAGTGTGGAATCCTAAGCTCTGCCATCCATCAGCCACGCGACCATCTTCCCGTCTGAAGTCTGAGCACAGGACATGTGCCCGGAAGGCACAGCACCCAGCCTAGTGTCTGGCACAAAGCATTGACTCGACAAGTTCAGTCCCGCCTCTGTCTCATTGTCCTTGCCTCCACCTGCAGGACCCTGGGCCATGCGGTTTCACCTTTCCTCTGGTCACCGCCCAGCAAGGGAGAGTCAGGGGTGGCTGGGGTCACCTGCCACATTCTAGATCCCCAGATTTGATGTGGCAGCTGGGCTTCAGGTAGAGCTGTTAGCAGGACTCTCCACCATTCACCCTCATGACAGGATCCCCCAGCCTCCTTATCAGCCCCACCCCCTACCTTCTCCATCTTCCGTGCCGGCTGCCAGAGCCGAGTTCCAATCTAAGTATTTAGTTCTCTGAGTTCCGATCTAAGTATTTAGCTCATTCCTCGGTTTCACCTCCCAGTGGTCCAGGAGCCACTAGATGTACCCATAGTGCTTCTCCACTGGACCCTGCCTACCCCTCCGGCTGCTCCTTCCATAGCCCCGGCCCATCTGCCTTCCCCCTCCCTGCCTTTGCCTGTGGGGCTGGCTGACTCAGCTCCCTGGCACGCTTCTCCACGCCGCCTCCATCGGGCTGCCTGGGGAACAACGGCTCACCACTCAAGACGCGGCTCAAATGGGCATCCTTCTCTAACCATCCCCACGCGCTTTTGGACCCACAGCCGCTCTCTGCTCCACCGGAGCATCTTACACACGTCTGCCTACAGCAGCACACGCCCGTCTCCTGGAGCACGACTACATTATGTGGCCGATACCGATCCACTCACCTGCCTCTCCTACCACACTGTGCCTCCTCCAGGCGGAAAGTCAGTCTTATTCTCATACGGGCCCCCCAATTCCTAGCATAGGGCTTGACACGCTGTGGGTATTCCTAAGATGCCAGTTCTGTCTTTCCTGCCTGATGAGGCCTCTGAAGCCTGCCCTCTGCCTCTATTCCTGAATGTTCTAGGGCCTCTGGCGGTTCTCCTCTGTTCTCTGGGCCAACACCTTTACTGTCCCACCAAGGCTCCTTTCAGCTGAGACCAGCTGCCATCCCCCAGAGATGCCCCCTCATGTCTCCCCTCTCCTTGCTGACAGCACTGGGTACCATAGCCTCAGGAAACCTAGCCAGGATGACCACGCTGACCACACGAAGGTGGGAGGGAGATGATCCAAAGATCTCCTTGGCATTGTCTTTTGCTCCGCTCCCACATCCTCTGTCATTCACCAAGAGAATATCTTTGTGATGGACCGCTTTAGATGCCTACAGGCCTGGGAATGAGTCCCCGCTGTGCCACTCACAATTCTTTCGGACCTCGGACAAATAACTGCACCTCCGTGAGCCTCTTTCCTTGTATGCTAAATAGGGTAAGAGCAGCACCCGCCTCTGAAGGTGGCGGTGAGAAGGTGAAGTGTCCACCCAGCACCTGCCCCCAGCCAGGGGCCGGCAAGCGTGGCTTCTGCCACGGCATCATTATGAGTAAATGCTGAGCCAGAAGGGACACCTTTGTGTTTTCCTTCCGCAGCACATCAGCGGGGATGGAGCTCTCGGCAGGGGCAGAGGCTCACTCAGATCCCTGGGGGTGGGGGGCGGGGGTGGGGGGCAAGAGCATCTCAGGAGGACTTCAGTGGGCTGGGCAACTCCCAGCCCAATGCCTTCCCAGCTTTTCCAAAGAAAGGTCAACCCGAGAGGCCCAAGATGTGACGTGCTCACCACCCCCATCCTCACCCCCACCCACCCACATACACCCTACAGCTGTCAGGAGGGTGGGGTGACTCATCCCCAGGTCATTCAGTCACTGAGCCAGCAGCTGGGGCTGCCGGGACCTAATTTCCCCTCTTCCTCTAGACTTATCCCACCCCCAGGTCCCCTCCCACTCTTGACCCCTGCCCCTTTCCTGTGCTCTGATGTGGGAGGCAAAGTGCCATTGATATGTTTCCAAATTAAAAGAAGAGCACATTTAGTTTCTCCTGTGGTAAAGCAAGGCTGAGCCAAGCAGCAGGCCCTGGGCCCAGCCCCAGAACCTTCTCCCATGCTGCTTGAGCCGGGTTCACCCCCACTCCCCACCCCCATACTGAGGGCCCCTCCCCGTGACTAGACAGCCCTGTGCTAGAGCATGGAGATAGGAAACGAGGAGGGCGGTGGGAGGGAGGGAGATGCAAACAGATGTTGACTCTCATCATGCGTTAGGTCTTGTGGTACATTCTATGAACCCAGAGGACAGGAGAGGAAGGGCACTCAGAACCTAGCACGTGTGACCTCTCGGGAGTGCCAGACCTCATGCCGAGCTGGGGAGATGGAGGTGAGAAGAGAAGGAGGAAGAGAAAAGTGCAATCTTCAAAGGAACCCAATGATGGGCCAGATACATAGCCTCTACGCAACCTTCCCAGGGGTTGCGCCCATTTGCAAGGACAAGAAGTAAGGGGAGGTGTTGGGAACCAGAATGCACATCCACATCTGCCTGTCTCCATCACGGCAGGTGATGAAGACACACAAGAAACCAAATCACTGGGGCACGTGTGGAAAGGGCCAATGCTGTCAGGCTAAGGACGCTCCGGCAGGTCAAGAGACAGGCTGACTCAGGGACAGAGGACCAGGAAGGATTTGATGACAGTCATGATGTTTGGCCTGCATCTTGAATGGTGCGTGTGTAGGAACAGGTGACAGGGTCAAGAGGACAAAGACCAGGAGGAAAGGCATAGAGGTGTCCAGCAGCAGGGGGCGAGGGCACGAGTCAGGAGGCTCCAGCCAAGGGTGGAATTGTGGAGGAGGCATGCAATAGTCCCTGCCGTCTTTCATGATAACTGAGACCTCAGAAGTCACTCCGTTTCCAGAAAATTAGAGTTGTAGCCCCAATAATAATATCAAACACCTAGATACGACCATAAGCACTTACTAAACATTAACTTGTTTAATCCTTACGGCAACCCTAGGAGGTAGGTACTATGACTCATTCCATTTCACAGATAAGGAAATTGGCCCAAAGAGGTTAAGTAATTTGTCCAAGGCACACACCAATGTAAGTGGTAGGGTTGGATCTACACCTGGGCGGGCAGGCTCCAGTGGGCATGTTCTGCCGACCCCTCTGCTGTGCTGTCTCTGCAGACCTTACGCTGCCTTCCTCTCCCTAAGTCCATCTCTGCTGGTCTCACCCACCAGACCACCAGCACCTCTGAGCAGCCACTGTGCCTTGTCCTCCACATGGGTGTCCCCCTGCCACGCCTCATCTTTGTAAAAGAGCTTGACCGGCACATGAAGACCTGAAGGGAAAAAGTCCTTGTCACCATCCGGTTTGGGCTGGAAACCAACAATTTGTTGACTTAATCAGGCCAATGCAGAAAGGTGTTGTCATGGTGGCGAGGTTTCTATTCCAGGCGGCCAGGCTGTAATTAAATGTCCTGACCTGCACACCTCCAATTACTGCACAAGAGCTGGTTTCCCGGGCCTGTTAACCAGCAATTACAGAACCTTCCACTGAAATTCCAAATTGCTTAGTAAAGGTCACTTCCTTTATTTATTTTTCGGATTTGGGAGTAGAAATAGGATGGAATATTGCCCAAAGTACAAGTGACATCCACTATTTAAAATAGGCGTATTCAAATAACCAATCTGTAGCAAGCAACACGATCCTCAGTCCTTATAAGTTGTTACAAGGGCTCCCGATTATGGGAGGCACCATATAGGTGCTTTAAGTGTGTTATATGATTTTATCCTTCTAATAATAAACCTGGAAGTAGGTATTATTATTATTTCCATTTTATAAAGGAATAAACTGAGACCCAGAGTAGTTAAGTAACCTTCCCAGGGTCACACAGTACACCTGGATTTACAGCCAGGTCTGTCTGCCTCTGAACCCCAAGTTCTTCCTGTTAAACTAGGTGGTCTCAAGCTAACAAACCTGGTTTGGGTTTTTTTGTTTTTTGTTTTTTGGGTTTTTTTCAATATATGAAATTTATTGTCAAATTGGTTTCCATACAACACCCAGTGCTCATCCCAAAAGGTGCCCTCTTCAATACCCATCACCCCCCATCAACCCTCAGGGCTAGTTCTGTGCTGTGCAGGGAGTGCTGAAAAGTCCCCAAATAGTCCTTTCCCCTGCCTACTTCTGAAGGCCTCGCTGGGGCGAGGATCTCTTCCAGCCTTTGGGATGATCACATGAGAGTAACATTCCTTTACCGTTGATGACTGAAGCAGCTTTTTATATTGACAAGAGAGACTTGGAACAGCTTGAAGACAGTAGGACCTTGGAACGGAAATGGCTTGTGCTAAAGGCAATGCACACACTACCACTGGCCACATCATGCTCAGAGCAGACATCACTAATCAATCAGGACCCTCTTTCCCACAGAACTCAGTGCAGCCTCGTGTTCCTTCTCCACACGGGTGATTCCTTCAGTGGATTGAACCGGCCCAGGAGATGGGAATTACTTCCTCTCTCCGTCTTCAACATACGGTGACCATATTTCCTACATGCAAACTTCAGACATGTGGTTTCAGTGATGATTATTTTCCTGACACATGGATTTATTTTTATATTTTTATAAATATTTTTATATTTATTTATTATGTTTCACAAAAGCATAAGGTCCAACTTGCACTCAGTCATACATGTAACAAATCATTTTTTGGTGAACAGAATGAAATCACCTATAATCAGAATTGTCCCCGAGACTCTAGGCCATACGGTTGCAGCAGGTGACCGTGGGCACATACCTCAGGCCGGCACAGAAGACAGTAAGTGCACGGGGAAACCTGAATGGGTCTAATCTGGACAGTCCCCTGGCAACCCACAAGAACTGGATGGATTGGGTAATAGGAGAAATCCACGCATCCACGAGGCTGAAATAGCACAACTGCCGCTGAGTTTGTCCCAGCTCTTTGGTTCTGCCTTCAGGCGGCAACAACCTTTTTCCAATTCTTATCTCAAGTAACTAAGTCACCTCCGCTAAAAGAGAAATGCTATCAATCACCTTTAAGATGGCAAAACTCTACCGACATCCTAGTGGCAGGGCCTGGCTGATCCAGGATCGGCACAATGATCTTTCCTGGGTGACAGGAAGACTGCATCCAGGGCAGATACCCCGTCTCCATCCTGGACTCTTGCTCCCCATCTGCCACCACCCCCTCACTGGGGCCCCCAGCCCAAAGAAGCACCAGCCCTTGCAATGATGCCCACAGCAGATAGGGGCGGGCACCTTGCTGGTCCGGCAGCAGGCTTCTTCTGCCTCACCCTGAGCCAGTTGCCTGCCTCAGCAATTTGGAACCCCCTTGGAGCTCTCCAAGGTACTGACCCTCATTCCTGGCTGGGCCCCTAAAAACAGTGGTGGTGAACAGTGGTTATTCAGAGTTTATACACTTGATTACATTCCTTTTAAAAGAAATCAACTCAAAATAAATTTAGCTTCATTGTTGTACTATTTGTGTCTCGTAGAAAAAAATATATATATATACATATTCTTATTACTTTGAGGAGTCGCTTTCTAACTTTTTACCTCCCATTTATAGTGTGGGTCTTTTTGAGAAGCCAGGAGACCTAGGTGGCACTTGGGCCATGGGTTTGACTCTGCAATGGCCCTCAAACTTTGATTTTGCCAGGCTCACACTCGCTTGGATCTCGCCTGTTCTATATCTTGACGTTGGGTACTTCCCAACCCCTCCCCAGCAGCTCCAGGCTCCTCAGGTGCCCCATTTTCGTCTTTACAGGACACTCTGATTCTTTATTGACCTGTTTATCTCTCCCAGTTATCTGAGTCTTCCAATGACTGGATCTTTTCTTATACCTGCTGTAGTGGGTGGCCCTCAGGGCCCCCAGTCAGTGCTTATTGCCTACTGGATACCTAATAAATAATCTCCTGGCTGTAACCCCATCTCTTAAACCCTTGACTTGACCTGCTTTCTGTGGCCCATTCTGCTGGCCAGCAAGCTGGGATCTCCTCCTGATGGTGGGGAGGGGGGGCAGGGGAGACGTTGGCTAGTGCCCTATGCTGGTCAGAACAGACATAACTGGAAACCTCAGGATCCATGTCTCCTGTCTGTTTGCTTGTTTGCTGTATTTCCTACAGGAAATGAGTCTGCGGTGACTCTGGGTTACATTTGCCACCTCACCCCATACAACAGTAACAATGAATTGTTCTTTTGGACGCTAGTTTGCACTGTTTTAAGCACTTTACATGCATCTACCTATAATGCAGGCACTGGCATTATCCCCTTTCTACAGATAATGAGGCAGACATGGAGAAGTTATGTGACTCATCCAAAGTCGCCCGTCTGGTCAGTGATGAACCCAGACCACACACCCAGGCTGGGCCCCTTCAGAGACACTGCCCTTAACTGTTGTGTTATGATGCTTCCTGCTGAATTCAGATCATCTTCAGGTTGTTGGGGGGGGGGGGAGGCGAGGAACAGCAAAACATCAGGAGAAGGTAAGAAACAGGAAGCCGAGGCATAAAATTAGGAAAAGAGTGAGTTCTTTTTACTTTAGAGTCACGATGAATTCCCAAGAGAGGAGCAACCCCGACAAAAATAGCAGCCCTCCCTATTGTAGTTGTAAAGACAGGTCCACACTCCCAAAGAGTCATATAATTTAGAGCTAGAAAAATTGCCTTGTTCTAAAGATGAGCGAGCAGAGGCCCAGAGAAGCCCCCAAGTGCCCAAGTTATAAAGAAGAGTGCCCAGGAGCACCTGCTTAAGAAGACAAATAGGTACTTGGTCAAACCATCTTTACAATGGCATAAAGATCCCCCAAGATGATATTTCCGTAAACAAAACAACCCTGCTCATTAAACTACCTGCTGCCTTGAGTCAGACACAGTAGCACACGGCCACCCGGGTGTGCAGGGCTGCCTAATCGCAGAGAGCTGTCCTCAAGAGGGAGCCAGAGTCAGTCCTTGTCTTTCTTCACACACACAAACACAAGAAACACAAGCGTACAACTCTGTCTTGGCTTGAAATAGACAGATATCTCACAGAATGCCATGGGTTTGGAATAAATAGAGGATAGCGCCAGCTGGGGCAATGCCTGAATCCTAGGCACTGCTCAGCAGCTTTCAAGCGTCCCCTCTCCAATAGCTGGGTCACATCTGTCTTGTGCTCCCAAATGCACACATCGTTTTACAAGTGAGAGTGACAAGTTTGTCCAAGGAAGGGAAATTAGCAAATACCAAGACTGCTGGGAGGACCCGGGGCTCCAGAGAAGGCAAACCACTGGTCTGAGAACCCACTACTCAGTTTCTCCATCTGTGAAATGAGAATCACCCCCCTCCCTAGGACAGATAAGGGAAGGTTCTCTGCTCTACAGATGCTTCCTGTTAGGATGGGGCAGGGGCCACTCCACCTTACAGTGCTCAGAGCACAGCGGTTTTCTGGACCTGGGTAAATCCAGCCATGCCCCGAAAGCTGGTGCTCTGTGGAGCTTCAGAGGCTCTTAGAGCCAGCAGGAGCCTTAGCTGTCTCCAGTCCTGGTGCAATGCCTTTGTTGTAGAGATGGGAACTTTGCACTCCCTGATCCCACAGCCATAACAGAAGTGGGAGTCTCCTGTCGTCCAGAAGCGAACACTCTTTCCATTTGTCCTGCAACCTCCACCAGCAGAGGGCGTCATGACTGTCAAACACATCATGTCTTTCTGGTGACCCAGAGGCAACACTGGCCTGACAGCCCCCAAACAGTGACACACACATCTGCCAGGCAATTATCACCAGCTGTTCTTCCTCCCAAACACAGTGGGTGAGGCCCAGGGACAGAAGGGAGTCTGAGAGACTGTGACAGCCCATGCTGTCTTCCGGCTGTCTCTTCCCAGCTCTTTCTCTCCCCAGGAACACAGTGGGCAGAAACTGCTGTGGAAATCTCTTTGCCACTGGCCATAGGGAATACATCTTTTAGCCCCAAAGCAGAAGCCTTAGAGTCGCAGGGCCACGAAATAGGAAGGGCTACCAGAAGTCACTGAGGGCCCTCTGAGCCTGTATGTGATGCTCAATAAGTAATTCTAACACACGGGAGATTGTCAGAATAGGACAACTGAGGAACCCCATGCAAGTAACACCTTCCCTTTAATTCCAGGTCAGAGCAGTGGGGTCTGAATGCTGGGTCCTCCCATGAGAGGCACATATGGAAAGGACCATGACAGTAGGCGTCTCACAGACTCGGCACACCTCGTGATGGAGGCAATAGGTTCTTCCCCAACCATGAAGCATGGTGGCCTGGGCCTCCCCACTTAAGGGATACCTTCCTACAGCTTCCCACAGTACTCCTCCCCACCCCCCGCTGACCCCTGCACAGCCCATCCTCCAAGAAAGAAGCTTGACATTTTGACCTTGGGCACCATTAGTTCTGTTATCTGAGGAAAATCACCAGAAGATACTGAATAGTAAAAGCCAAGAAGACAAGGACTTTTCTTTTTTTTTTTTTTTTTTTTTTTTGGCCATGGATGAAATTCAAGCCCCAATACGTCATGTCTGTGAGGCTTGGGGAAAGCTGGCTTTTGACCACAGAGGTTGCAGGAGAGTGTGTGTCCCTCAGCCAGCACTCAGCAGACATTTATCTGGCATGACCTCTGAGCTCACACTGCCAGGGCTGGAGTCGCCTGGAGAGCAGCGGGGTCACAGGATGACCATCCCTGCTCCCCCCATCCTGCATCAAGCCAACGTTTATTTCATGTGTTCCGTATCCATCACCTCACTTCGTCCTCCTAGCCACCAGGACAGTTAGTACGCTTCCATATCACAGGTGAGGAGACACAGGCCCCAAACAGGTTAAGGGAGATGCCCAAAGTCATACAGCCGAGAAGATGCAGAACGAGAACTTGAACACCGGCCTTGTTTCTCCAAGGCCTGTGCCTCCCCCCGCATTAAAGCCATGGAGCTTACATAACCTGGGTGGAGACTTTTTCAAACTCCATTACAGGATCAAGAGTTGGCCTAAAATACGTGAGGCTCAATCCCCGGTGCCTCCCACAGCACGCTAATCTTGTAATTACTCACCTACGATCACTCTCCATGGCGCTCTCGACCAAAAGCTTTATTATGCATTAATATGTTTTAGTTCCACAAATATTTATGTTTCAATTCCACAGGCATTTATAGGCACCAAAGAAGTTAGTTTCCTTCTATGAAATGGAGATTTGCTTCTTCTTTCAGCAAAGCCATTTATTCAATTGCCCACTGACTAATGCATCTATTCAACGCATATTGTATATGCAGCACTGTCGTGGGGTGTGGGGACACAACAGTGATCAGGACGGATAAGGCTGCTGCTCAGACAGAACTTGCATTTTAGCCGAGGAGACAGACAATAAACAAGTAAATAAATACATGAGGTAATTTCAGGTAATAAGTCTTATAAAGACAGTAAAACAGGTGGCTACGGAGTACCAAGAGATGATGTGTGAACTGACACCTGGTAACTGAGAAGAAGCCAGCCATGCGAAAATCAGCAGAGAAAACGGCAAAAAGGGGCACGTGGGTGGCTCAGTCAGTTGAGCGTCCGACTTCAGCTCAGGTCACGATCTCACGGTTTGTGAGTTCAAGCCCCATATCAGGCTCGCTGCTGTCAGCACAGACCCTGATTTGGATCCTTCATCCCCCTCTCTCTGCCCATTCCCCACTTGCGTGCGCTCTCTTTCTCTCTCTCTCTCTCTGAAAATTAAATACACATCAAAAAAGAAGAAGAAGAAGAAACAGCAAATGCAAGGCCCCTGAGGTGGCAATGATCTTGGCTAGCATTAATGGGATTTCAAGAGCTCCATGAAAGCAGCAGAAGATGATGTAGGCTGATTCACCCAAGACCTCCCAGGCCAAGAAGAGAGGTTTAGGTTTTCTTTGAGTTACACGTAGAATGCACCCCCCAGAACTTAGGAATAAAATTGCCTACAGAATTAAACCACTAAAACCCACACACTGTTGATGTAACCAGCCAGCTGTTGGTTCCTGGAGTGAGTACCCAAGGAACCGTGAAGCATCTTGAACTAACCAAGATGGTGTCAGAGGCAGGGCCAGAATTAGCAAGTAGAAAGCGGTGGACCCCGCATTTGAATCCAGGTCAGCCAGATCCCACAATCCTGAGTCTTTCTCCGCTCCAGCCTCTCAGGAGCTCCCGCGTAAAGCTTAGAGAGCGTACATAAAGATAACAAGGAGGAAAGATGAATCCCAACACTTAACAGAAAGCATAGTCTCAATGCAGCACTTTCCTCATGTGCAACTGGGGTGGGCACCTGGGAGACAGCCCCTGGGAGGAGACCACTCAAACCTAGTGAGACAGGAAGCCTGGGATTTCTCTTATTTCAGAACAAGTCCACAAGGCCATTTGTAATCAACTAATAGCATACATCTTTAAAAAAAAATTGTTTTACAACCAACAAAACTAAAAGGCAACCAACGGAATGGGAAAAGATATTTGCAAATGACATATCGGACAAAGGGCTAGTATCCAAAATCTATAAAGAGCTCGCCAAACTCCACACCCGAAAAACAAATAACCCAGTGAAGAAATGGGCAGAAAACATGAATAGACACTTCTCTAAAGAAGACATCCGGATGGCCAACAGGCACATGAAAAGATGCTCAATGTCGCTCCTCATCAGGGAAATACAAATCAAAACCACACTCAGATATCACCTCACGCCAGTCAGAGTGGCCAAAATGAACAAATCAGGAGACTATAGATACTGGAGAGGATATGGAGAAACGGGAACCCTCTTGCATTGTTGGTGGGAATGCAAATTGGTGCAGCCACTCTGGAAAACAGTGTGGAGGTTCCTCAAAAAATTAAAAATAGACCTACCCTATGACCCAGCAATAGCACTGCTAGGAATTTACCCAAGGGATACAGGAGTACTGATGCATAGGGGCACTTGTACTCCAATGTTTATAGCAGCACTCTCAACAATAGCCAAATTATGGAAAGAGCCTAAATGTCCATCAACTGATGAATGGATAAAGAAATTGTGGTTCATATACACAATGGAGTACTACGTGGCAATGAGAAAGAATGAAATATGGCCCTTTGTAGCAACATGGATGGAAGTGGAGAGTGTTATGCTAAGTGAAATAAGCCATACAGAGAAAGACAGATACCATATGTTTTCACTCTTATGTGGATCCTGAGAAACTTAACAGAAACCCATGGGGGAGGGGAAGGAAAAAAAAAAAAGGAGGTTAGAGTGGGAGAGAGGAAAAGCATAAGAGACTCTTAAAAACTGAGAACAAACTGAGGGTTGATGGGGGGTGGGAGGGAGGGGAGGGTGGGGGATGGGTATTGAAGAGGGCACCTTTTGGGATGAGCACTGGGTGTTGTATAGAAACCAATTTGACAATAAACTTCATATAGTAAAAAAAAAGAAACAAAAATTGTTTTAATGTTTATTTATTTTTGAGAGAGGGAGAGAGAGTGGGGGGGCGGGGGGAGCAGAGAGAGAGGGAGACACAGAATCCAAAGCAGGCTCCAGGCTCTGAGCTGTCAATATAGAACCCGATGTGGGGCTTGAACTGACGAACCTCGAGATCATGACCTGAGCCGAAGTCAGATGCTTAACCGACTGAGTCACCCGGGCACACCATCCAACTTGCTTCATCTTGACGTGCCATTGCCCTCCACCAGCACTGCCCACCCAGAAAGTTCATCCCTCATTTGGCTCAAGATCCAGCGCCTCCAACAGGCGTTCCCCGACCACCTCCACCTCCTTTCAGGCCAAATTAATCATCACGCTCCCCACTCTGTAGGCATCCGACGGCTTGTATGTCCACCCCCTCCAAGCTGTGAGCAAATTGAGGGCAAGGGTTATGTCATCTGCTGTCAAACTGCCGGTACCCATCACAGCACTTAACACAAGGTAGACATTTGTCAAATGCTTGTTGATGAATCCTCTGCTGGTCAGGAAAGGTTTTCTTGCCAGTGCTGACAAATGGCAAAGCTAAGACCCACATCTAGGCCTCAGATCACATTGCAGCCGTGAGGGACACACATACACCAGTAGGTCAGGACAGAGGCAATGGAGACATGGAAGGGTCTGTGGAGGAAGTGATGCTGCAGAGAGGAGGCTGGATGGGAGCAAGAGTAAAGCAGCTCAGCACAGTGGGGAGGAAAGGATGGGCAGAGAGGGGCAGGATTTGGAGAAAACAGGGCAGAAGTGAGTCAGAGGTGAATTACCCAAGGCTCCGCATGTGGGATGCTGGGGAAAGGAGAACACTGCCTGCTGGGATGCAAGGCTGAGCAGGGGACATGGGGAGTCTGGGAAAGCTTTGCATATTCAGCTTGGCTTGTCAGTGTGATCCCAGATCACCAAGAGGCCACATTTAGACATATGCTTAGAACTTGATAATTACAACCAGGAAGGTGATGGTTGTGCTAAGGTAGGCAAAGAAAGAAAGAAAGAAAGAAAGAGCTATGAGCAGCTGCAGAAAGACCTTTTGAAGGCCATGCAACCTCATTTTTCAAGCATCAATGATCATGGCTTCTGCAGCATTCATGGCATTCTGGGATGCACTACCGTCTTCCTTTCTAAACATCCAAAGGCCGTCTTGATGGCCAAGTGTGGAATTGCGCTCTTTGGAGAAAGCAATGTCGGGGAGGGGGCTTTGGAAGAGCACAGACTCTGGAGGGAGACTGACCTGGGTTCCAAACTGACTCTGCCCTCTTAAAGTTGCCCTCTTAAAGTGACTGTAGGCCAACTCTACTGTCCAATGAAGGATACCACGGAAAAGTTACAGACACACGGAGACCAGGAGAAGATATCTATGATGTCTAAATTCTACAGAAGGTAAATTTCTAGAATATACAGGAACTCCTGAGAACCAATTAGAAAAGGACAAGAAACTCAACAGAAAAATGGCAAAGCATATGAGACCAAAGGGGAAATTCACAGAAAGGGAGATCCAAGTGGATAACAGTGCTTTAAGAGACCTCTGGTTTATTAATAATAAGAAAAAGTCCAAGTAAGCACAATGAGATACTATTAAACGCTTATGTTGTAAATACTGAGAATACCTGTGTTGGTAAGTATATAGGGAAATGGGAATCTTCATGTCCCGTTGGTGGGAGCAAATGGGTGCAGCCACTCTGGAAAACAACCTGGCGGTACTTAGTTTAAATAAATGTGTATCTTCCTTGTGATCCAGAAAGTTTATCCCCAGCTATGAATCCAAGAGAGATGCCTACAGAGTTCTGTTAGGCATCATTTATGAATAAACTCATAAAGGTTGTTTCTTGTTACAAGGGACTGAAGGCAACGTAAGTGCCCCCGCCCCCCGCCAAGACTCCGGGAAGGGTTAAGGAGAAGTACGGCCAGATTTGGCACGACACTGAATACCATCCATTCCTTGGAAGCCATGAGCAAGATGTGCCACAGCACGGAGATATCTTGACATGTAACATTGAATGAAACAGTCAGTGGTCGATAGATAACATGCTTATTACCCTTCATAGGCGGAAACAGGTGTTCACATCTAGTGTACTAGCTGATGCACTGTGGCGAGTCAATGAATATTGGTTCTTTTCCTCGTACACTTCCAGCTGCACCCCTCCTTCTACACCCTTCCCTGACTATCCCTCGGTGGAGTTTAGAGCACCAAGAGAGCTTCCCAAGGTCTCCAGAGTAGTTTAAATAGTCCTGTCTAAAGGTGATGGGAGACATGTTACATGATTCTGGGGCAGGCTTATGTCCAGAGAAAGAGTTTTAAATATCAGTGTCAGTGAAACCTTGGCCTGAAATCCCAGCGCCTGGCGAAGGAGTGAGCACGGGGCCAACGAGCCAGATGCTATTATTATCTCCACTTTACCAACAGGAACAGAAGCGCAGAGAGATTTTAGGTAACTTGCCCCAAGGCACTCACTAATAAACTGTAAAACTGGTCTCAAAGCTCAGGCAGTTTGAATCCAGAGCCCACACTCTTTTTGTTTGTTTGTTTGTTTGTTTGCACATTTTATTTCATGTGCCTGTGTATGTGTGTGAGGACATCTTTCAAACATACAGAAATGTACAGAGACTAATACAAAGAATGCATTGTGCCCATCACCCGGCTCTATCCAGCCCTTTGCCATTTAACCACAAAGCAGTTTCATTGTCAATAATGTTTATTTGTTCCCTTTGTCCTTTTTTTTTTTTTTCTTGGTCTGTCTTGCTAAAGGATTCTTTATCTTCTGTTTTCTGGGTTAGTTGATCTTTTCTATTGGTTCTTTATTTTCCATTTTATTAATTCAGTCTTTAACATTTCCTTTCTTCTACTTTCTTTGAGTTTACTCTTTGGTTCTTTTTCTTATGTTTTGACTTGGATTCTTCTTTTCCAGCATACATATTTGGAGCTGTACATTTTCCTCTCAGAGCTGTCCTAGCCATTTACCACTAGTTTTGAAATGGTAGCATTTTCTTTTTTAAAAAAATTTTTTTTAACTTTTATTTATTTTTGAGACAGAGAGAGACAGAGCATGAACAGGGGAGGGTCAGAGAGAGAGGGAGACACAGAATCTGAAACAGGCTCCAGGCTCCGAGCGGTCAGCACAGAGCCCGACGCGGGGCTCGAACTCACGGACCGCGAGATCATGACCTGAGCCGAAGTCGGACGCTTAACCGACTGAGCCACCCAGGCGCCCCTGAAATGGTAGCATTTTCATTACCATTCAATTCAAATGCATAATTTCCATTAAGATTTCTTCTTTGAGTCACTAAGTATTAAGAAGGTTTTTCCCCCTGATATCTATCTTATGGGCAGATTGATTGGTTATCTTTCAATCATCGACTTCTGATTTAATTGCTTTGTGGTCAGAGATATACAAGGTATTGCTTCTCTTTCTGTGGTTGGAGATAGATATGATGTTTAGTTACTTTTTGTTACTTGATATTTGCTACGTTATCAATTTTTACAAATGTTCACGTGATTGTGAGAGGCAGGGCTTTGTATAAGTGCTTTAGATCTGCGGTCAACAAATGGTCTCCAAAGGCCAGAGAGTCAATTTTTGCAACTTTGCAGATTCAGTCTGTCTCAACTATTCAATGCTGCCTTTGTGGCACAAAAGCAGCCACAGTCTATACTAAATAAATTAATATGTCCATGTTCCAATAAAACTTTATTTATAGGAAGAGGATGTGGGCTAGAATTGGCCTATGGCTCATAATTTGCTGACCTGTGCTTTAGGTCAAACTTGTTAATTGTGTTGTTAAAATATCCCGTATCATTAATAATCCTTTTATTTGTCAGTTGTAGACAGACTTATGTTTAAATCTCCCTTTATAATAATAGATCTGTCCATTTCTCCTTGTCATTTTGCCAAGTTTTGCTTTATGTGTTTTGAAGTTATATTATTAAGTAAAAACTAGTTCAGAAGTGTTACAACTTCATAGACCCTTTTAAAAAATCCTTATTGCTGACGGGTCCCAGAGTCATGGAACAAAACAGAGTCAAGGTCAAATATTTCCTTTGGAAATTCTGCCCTTTGATCTAGTAGCTCATTTTGAAAGTAGCATATAATTACATCTCGGTGCCCCTGTCCAAACTTCCACGTAACTTCCTGTTTCAGTTGTACATCCTAATGCCTCCCATTATGGTTTACACCTGAAATTTTTAAAAGCACCCCAAGTCTGAAGTTAGCTCTCTATTCTTCTGCTGAGTCTTATGGAACTTTAGAATGTTTAAACGACCCCCAAAAACTTTTCACTTTAACATTATTATCGTTCAATATTTTCGTTCTAGTTGGTTTTTATACCCTCAAATTTGTGGTTATGGTTGTTTTAAAAAGTGAATGCTTATTTCTATGTCGTCACATGGGTACAGTATCTGTGCCCAACATCATTCTCTCTTCCTCCCACCTGGGTTCTATTTCTTTCTTCCCAAAGTTTATTGCGTAGTATGTCTTATTTTATCCTATCCTTGAATGATAAGTTAGCAAGGTATAATATTCTATACTAGCTCTTTTCTCTCAGAAATTGAGGTATACTTCCATGGGCGTGGTGGGGGTGGGGCTTCCATGGTTGTGGTGGTATCTATGTCAAATCGTTTTTCTTTTGTAGATGATTTGTTCTTCTCCAGTTATTTTGTAAGCTCTTTTTGTCACTGGTGTGCTGCAGTTCCACTACAATATGCATTGGATAGTTTTAGTTTCCTTTATCTTGCTTGGAGACCATTGTGATTTCTGTATCTACAGATTTATGTCTTCAATTACTAAAAGTTCTCGCCATGAGTCATTTGTTTAGAGCTTCTTCTCCATTCTCGCTAATCTCTCCCTTTGGAATTCTTCGTAGACATACTCTTTGTAGACAAGTCCTTCGTAGACTTTCTCCTTTCTTTCACATTTTTTACACTTTCATCTTTCTGTGCTACATTTTGATAATTTGGTCATTTCCTCAGCTCTGCCTTCTAGTTTCCTGATACGTTTTTCTTCCGTGTCATACCAGATGCATAACGCATCTACTGATTTTTAAAAATCAGTAACTACACCCAGATGTAAAAGCACTAACTGAGCTTCTGGTATAGCTGAGTAAGTTCCTATTGGACTGGCCCTCCTTCAGGTA
Source organism: Panthera leo (assembly GCF_018350215.1). Taxonomy (NCBI): domain Eukaryota; kingdom Metazoa; phylum Chordata; class Mammalia; order Carnivora; family Felidae; genus Panthera; species Panthera leo. The sequence continues at coordinate 32,388,972 of NC_056686.1, forward strand.
ACAATTATATATTCAAAACAACAACAACAACAAAAAAAACAATGACCCAAAGGCATTGCAGAGTGAAAACCCAAAACAGGCCAAGTCTGGAGGGGAGTTGACACTGGCATGGGATAAGTTTCCCATTTTTGCAGCTTTTAGACTAATGGCAGGCCATACCACCTTGGGGGTGTCTAAAGATCCAGTAATAGCAATAACAGGAAGTGACTGGGGAATCCCAGGAAAGAAAGATCCAGGGCTGCAGTCCCAAATTAAAACCTTTACCTGAATCTCTGGACCCACTGATCATGCATATGCAGATTAGACTCTGAAAAGCCTTCCTGAGGACAAAGAAATTGACTGACTTTTAAATTGTTACCCAGGAGACTGAGTTTTAAGCTTGGATCCAACCAAGTTAACTGCCTGCTAAAACAAGTAAGCAGAAATTTAAAAAATAAATTAAATAAAATGGTAAAAAAAACAAACAAAACAAAAACAAGTAACAAACAAAATCAACAGGCTCTTTGGAAAAATCCATAAGAATCCAGAGTCTCTACCACAAAACATTAGCTATGTCCAGGATTCTTTGCATACTTGTCCAAAATTCCTTGATATATGAAGACAGGAAAACATGATCTCTTTTCGAGAGAAAAGACAATCAACAGAGATCAACACCAAGATAACCCAGATATTAAACTTCTTAGACAAGAATTTTAAAGCACTTGTCATAACTACACTTAATGATGTAAAAGAAAATATACTTACGATGCATGTGGAGATAGGAAACACCATCAGAAAAACATGAATTATAAAAGAAAGACCAAATGGGAAATTTTAAAATTATAAAATACAATATCTGCAATAAAAATTCAATGGACGAGTTTGGAAGCATAATGGAGATCTCATCTCCAATCTCAAGAACAGGGAGAAAAAAAATTTTTTAATGAATGGACAGGGCCTTGGGAATAGAGAGACAATACATAAGGAGCTAGCGTGTACATCTGCAGTCCAAGAAGGATAGAAGAGAGAGAATGGGGGTAGAAAAAATATTTGAAGAAATCGTGGCTGAAATTTTCCCAAATTTTGTAAAAGACATAAATTATAGATTCAGGAATCTCAGTGAACTTCAGGCAAGTAAAATATGAAGAAAACTATGCCTAGATACCCTCATAGAGCAACTGCTGGAATCCAAAGATAGAGAGAAAGTCTTGAAAATAGCCAGAGAACAATGACACATCACATACAGAGGATCAAATTTCCAGTAACTGCTCATTAGAAAAATGTAATGGCAGCCAGAGGACAATGAAAGAACATCCTTAAAGTGCTCAAAGGAAAAAAGGTAAACCCCGATCTCTATATTGAGTGAAAATATCCTTCAAGAATGAAGATGACCCAAAAACATTATGCAAAGTAAAAGAATTCAGACATGAGACCACACATATTGTATGAATCCATTTAAATAAAATGTCCCAAAAAGGTAAATTTATAGAGGCAGAAAGTAGATTGGTGGTTGCCTGGGGCTGGAGGCAAGAGCAGAGATTAACTGCAAATAGACAAGAGGGATGCTATGAGGGTTGGGGGGATGACATGTCTCCTGACCTGGAGATGTGGCTAGTGGCCCCCAAATCCCTCCCCACAATGGGTTGCCAGATTGTACTTTCCATTTCCCATAATAAAACTCAGTGGTTATTGTAATTACGTGCTTGATGTCGGTCTTCTCCAGTAATTGTGAACTTCATGAGGACAGGCTCTATTTCCAGATTGTTTCTCTTGGTATCCCTAGTCCCTAGCACAGTGCCTGAATACAAAGTTAGGGCTCAATAAAAGCCTGCTGAATGGAATGGAACTTCTCCTTCCCTGTTGATGAGCCCTTTCTACAAACTGATGATTCTTTAATTTCGGATACATTTTCCTGTAACATGTCTTGTAATAATTCTTCTCTTTCACTTGTTTCGGTGTCTATACGAAAATCAGCAACTATAGTACTTTGTTCTTATTTTGTCTCTTCTCCAGAACTATCAATTTTGTTCACACGTGTGTTGCCCTTTACCCTTTCCTTCTGTATTTTATGTAATTTTGCCAAGCCTCCCCTCCATGTCACTAATTTTATGCAGTGATGGTTCTATTCCTTGCTATTTCCAAAGCACTCCAAGTTCTGCAGTGGTACCATTATCATCAATTTCCTGCCTTAATTGTGCCGGTTCCCTATTCATCTCACTGTTTGCTGTCTCTTATTTTTCCTCTTGTTTCATAAGGTCCATTTTCTCGTGATTTCTATGACACTACAAAAGCGATTGACTAAGAAAGTCATTTTGCGTATAATGGAGTAAACGTTCTTCCAAAATGGGTTCTCCTTCATCTTTCTTTCTGCCATGTTCCATTTCTTCTTTTTGCAGAAGACAAAGAAGGGGAAGCAGAATTTTTGCCTGGGTCTCATTTTTTCCGCTAGTCCCTTATCTTTGGTTCATCTTAGTTCTATTGGGGTGGCTATTCCCCCGATTATGTGGTTGCTTCCCCACTTCCCTCTTCTCTGGGCACTGTTGGATTACTCTCCTTAGAACAGGAACTGGAAGGATGGGTATCCGTGGTCTGCTCAGTCCTCTGGCTGTCTGAGCTGAGTTGGAAAGGAGGGTGGGCCAGGCCTTGGGCAGTTTCACCCACACCATAGTCTCTGGGCACTCACTCACTTTAACTTTGCTCCTAGTTCTACAGCAGGACATTCCCTTGGGTCAGGGGTATGCCCAGACTCCGTGGCGAGCTGGCCATTGAGATGGGAAAGTCCGCCTTCATTTACCTATTGCTGCCTACTAAGCCATTCCAAAATGGAGTACCTTCAAACATCCACCATTTCATTGCTCCTGGTTTTGTGAGTCAAGGATCTCTATAAGGCTCAGTGACTGGGCAGCTTGACTGGAGTTGAAGGGCCCAAGACGGCCTCACTCACAGTCTGTTGGCTGAGCACGTAGGTTCTCCTCCATGTGGCCTCTCCCTCTTCCTGTGGTCATTTGTCCTCCAAGGCTTCTCTCTCCAGCGAGACTGCCTGGATTTCTTTATACTGCCGTTGGGTTCTGAGAGAACAAAAGTGGAAGCTGCCCGGTCTCCAAAGGTCTACGGCTGGAGCTACGCAGTGTCACTTTCACGACATCATATCGGGCAAAGCAAGTCACAAGTCATAGGGCCAGCCGGATTCAAGGGACCCGCTCCTGGGTGGGAGGCGCAGTGGGTGTATAGAGGGATGGGAGGAATTGCTGACAGCCATCTACAAGAATTACCACTGCCTTTCTCTGTGCTGCTCATGTTCCATGCTAATTCCTGACAGACTGTGCCCCATCCTTTTCACGGGGACAAAGAAAGAATAGCCGAGTGGTTTGAGGTTCATCTGGCCTCCATCTTTAGATGGTAGTACTTACCAGGGGAGGGAGGCGAGGAGCTCCAGGAAGGTGGTTCTGCACTTTCCCCAATCCCCAGATTGGGGGGTATCAGTGTGGTTTCTCAAAATTTCCTACACTCTCTTTTCATCACACAATGCCTCTTTATCCAGAAAAGGGAGCTCTCCATCAACCCCAAGCATCTTCCTGCCATTGGTCTACGCTGCTCTGAATCTGGAAGAGACATGTTAACGTTTGTAGGATGTGGCTGAGACCTGCCCCTAGTTTAAGCATTCATGTTCTGTTCTTTGCTGTCTTTACTTCCTTTTGATGATTTCGTGCAGTTCCCCTTTCCCTGGTGCTAAGGACTGAATGGTGCCTCCCCAAATTCATACGTTGAAACCCTGACCGGTCTCAGTTAGAGTAACTTGACCAAGGTCACACAGTGAGTGGCAGATGGGAATTCGGTCAGCTGGCTGCAGGGTCCAGGCTCTGTGCTTCAGGCCGGGAGGCCCCTGGTACCTCTCCTTGTGACCTGCAGTTTGGGAGAGGAGGCGGCGTCCTGGACTTCTTCCCTGCTGGTGGCTGGCTGCTCCCGGCTCTGCCCTCTACCTCGTTCAACACGCTCCTTAGGCACCGGCCACCCCAGAGTGGTGACCTCTGGGGGGGGATGGACAGAAGAGGCATTCTGCCTCGGCTGCACATTCCTTCCCAGCCTTTGGGGAGGGCAACAAAGAAACCCAATAAACACCCAGTGTGTAGGTGGGGGGGGGGGGGGAGACAGCGGCTTTTGTCCGCCCTTCTGGTGTCCCTGGGAGTACACACAGCTCCGTTTCTGGGCCTTGGTCATTCCCTGAGGGCACTAGGACACGAGCACACTCCTGCCAGTAGCTCAAAAGCACTGAGACAAAAAAATTTTAAAAATCCATTTATTTCTCTCTTGGCACATAAAAGTCTGGTTACTTGCTATTTCAAAGTAGGCAACAGAGGCAAAGAAGCTGATTTGTGGACTCAAGTAACAGATTTAATCTGCACAGGACTTTTCAGTGTTCAGAGCACGTTTATACCAATCTAGCTCTATCCTCACGTCAGGCCTAAGCAACTAGAAAGATATTTTTGGCGTCTGGTCTATGTTGTTTGTGACAAGCTAGTCCTTCCCACGAACACGAGGAACATTAACTCCCATGAATAAGAATCAGAGTCCACATTTTCCAGTGATCACCAGCTTCCAAGCCCTGTTCTAAATGTTCTTTCCATGCAATAACTCATTTACTCCTCACCACTTTTGACCTTGACCTCCAGAGACCCTGGGTCCCATAAGCAGCTCCACCTCCCTCCAGCCCTGAGTGATGAACCAGCCTGTGAATGATGCACCCAGAATTATGCAGTGTGTGACCTGCACAATCAGACATGGCTGCCCTGCTGGGCTATGCCACCGTCGCCCCCTTGCGCTGGTACAGGACTTACTTGAGGTCTTCTCTCTCACAAGCGGGGCTCCTCCTTTCTTTTCCAGAATCTGTGAGCTCTCTGCGTATTTTATCACTCATTAGTCAACATTTTGAAAAAGGTTTATTTTTCTTTCTCATGGTTGCTTCCCCAGGTCACTGTCACAGAGGTGAGGGGCTGACAACGGTCCTGCTGCTGGAAGAGGCTATGTGAGGGATTCAGGCATTCTAGGAGATGGGAGATTCTAGTCTGGGACTGGTAGCCGCAGTCATTCAGGGTTTCACATATGTGTTGTGAGGTGTCAGGTGCCTAAGGCTTTTAAGGATCATGTAATGACAATGTGTTTTATGTCACAAAACAACTGGGCTGAGCATCAGAGAAAACAAAGGAAGAAGGGCACCAGACCCTAGGTCAGGGGCTTTATGATTCATGCACACAACCCCATTCAGTACTAAGAAAACGGTCAAGTTCATACTACTGTCTACATTTTACAGGAGAGGAAATGTAACCTCAGATCTTGCCCTTCTTTCAAATCCCAGATCAGGGGTGTAAACTCGCACAACCTTTATGTCAGGAGCTTTATATTCCCTTTGATCCAGTAAATAGATTCCTAGGAGTTTAACCCAATGAAATAATCAGAGATGGGCCCAAAGAGTACGTAGAGGGATGTTCACTGAACCATTGCGAATCGATAGTATTAATTATAACTAAGACTAGCAAAAACCAGGAATGTCCTAAATAATCACGGGGTGGGGGGTTGGGGGGTGGGGAATGATGAAGCAAATGATGATAGATCCAAATGATAGAACATCATGCATCCACCTGTAATCAAGTTTTCGAAATAACTGTAAATTATTAAACAGGAAAATGTTCGTGATAGGCTAAAAGGATGCAAAATTACACAGACAGTAAAAACCATTTCTAAGTATATGCGTATTTGCACGTAGAAAAAAGACTGGAAGGAAATACATCAAAACATTAACAGTATATTAATTTAATGTATATTACATTATATGCATTAAAACATTAAAGTCACCAGGTGGCGGGATACCCGGGTGATTTTTTTTCTCTATATACCTATGTATGCTCTTCAAATATTCTGTAATGAACACGTATTACTTTAACAGTCAGGGAGAAACATCAGTGACTTCAAAACCCGCTCAGGCAGCAGTGGCCTAGATAACAGCGCATCGGAGCCCCCATGCACTTAGCGCCAACAGTCCACACCGACTCATTGACTCATAGCTTCTTCAGCAGACAACTTATTACCTCTGTACCACAGATGAGGAAAGTGAAGCTCGGACAGGTGTGGTTTCTTCCCCAGGCCACACGAACCCACATCTGTCTGACTCCAAGGTGCCAGCTCTTTCCTCTTCCTGAAACAATCCCCCTACCTCCACCGTACCTGGGCAGGAGAAACCGCTGCCCGGAGAAGTGGAAACCAGGCTGCCCCAAAGCTCCGGGCACTGCTGATGCAAAGATCAGGGAATCCTTCCTGAAGTCGTCAAGGGACCTGAGTCCGGATGGAGGGAGAGGTGCCTCCTGGTGACACCGCAAACCCACATTACAGTCACTTCTTCCACTGGTCGCCAAGAGCACACTCCTCGATGTCCCCACTGGCGATGCCTAAAACCTAGAAACACCTAATTTTGGGTTCTGTGTCAGTTTCCACCCCTCACCCTCCTGGCTTTGTGATACCTGTGCCCTGCTATTCACCAGCTTTACCAATTCACCATTGCCTGCAAACTAATGCTCCTCTTACGCCTCCTTCTAGATGAGCTGACTTTTACATCACTTCAAGGCACCACACAGGCTCCAGCAAAGGCACGTGAGGTGCTGCTGGCAATGGGTAGGCTGGGGATAGTGAGGAATACTCACTATGGGCCCGCTACCCCTGCCCATCCCTACCAGAGCAACTCTTTCCATCTTTGGGTTCATACTGGGCTTTGTTTGAAGAAAAGACCTGAGTGATTGGAGGTCACAGATCTGGATCATTTATAAATACATTAAACACTCCAGGAACTAAACTACTCCGACGGAACCAAGTCTCAGGGCAGAACGTGAGGATGACTCTTTTCAAGGCAGCATTTACATCTCCTTGATTCGAATTCACGGGGCCGTTTCAGCAGGGCCTGCCATTTCCCAAGGCTTATGAGGAGAGAGTGTAGGGGGACAGATAGGGAGAGAGAGGTGCTGAGGTGGGGAGGGAGAGGAGGGAAAGGGCAAAGGAACAGAGGGAGAGAGAGGGGTCCTGGGACCCCTAGGACGGCTCCTTGGCTTCTTCAAATACTGGCATCAAAGAACACCTCTGGGAAGCATCTGTGATTTTATTTCCAGTTTTCCAACAAGTCATGACTCTGGTCTCCCTGCCTTTGCAAATGCTATTTCCTCTGCCTTAAAAGCCTTTCCTGTACTTGCTCAACCAGCAAATTCCCCAAATGTCACCTGGGACCCCCCTCCCCCAAACCCCTCTGGGAGCCACGGACAATGTAGGGGCTCCTGGGATGTTACCTCCCTCTGAAAACCCTGGTGGAAGTGGTCACAGTCCTGAGTTAGCTGGATGCCTCTCCACCTGTCCTTTTCCATGCCAGGCCAAATGCTACCTGGAGGACATGGGACCCCACCGTCACCTCAACACTCCAGTCCCAGCTCCGGGCCTGACACCCGGCCATACATCTTTCTCACAGTCAGGCAGCCCTGAGTTTGGGCATGAACTCCATCCCTCAGTAGCTCTAGAACCTTGGAAAGTTACTTAACCCCCCCCAAGAGCCTCAGTTCCATCACATAAAATGGGCATAATGCCCTCCCTCCTTACCTTCATCTCCACAGCACTCATTACCATTACCATTATATATTAGCTTGTTTCTTGATTGCCTGCCTTCCCTCATAAGAGTGTAAGCTCCCTGAAGGCAAGATGTCATGGAACAAGGACCAGCACGTTGCATGAATGACTGACTGAATAGATGCAGGGACAGCCCTTCGAGAAGTGTCTGACCCAGTGGCTGTATCCACGAAGAAGAGAGAGTCCTAGCCAGTGACCCTGGGTCTCCCCCACAGAAACTATCACCTGAAGACTGAGGAGGAAACCCGCAAAACGATTAAACGTGAGCCATGTGAAACAGGAACCCTTGCACACCTTTGGTGGGATTGTAAATTGCTGCAGCCACTATGGATGGAAGTTTCTCCAAAAATTAAAAATAGAAGTACCATATGATCTTTCGGGTGTTTACCAAAAGAACTGAACAGAGGACGTTGCAGAGATACCAGCATTCTAGGCTTACTGCAGTATTATTCATGACAGCCAAGATGTGGAAACGACTTTATGCGTCCACCGGTAGATGAATGAATAAAGAAAATGTGGTATATACCTACTATGGAATATTATTCAACCCTGAAAAAGGAAATCTTGCCATATGCAACATGGATGAACCTTAGAAACATTCTGCTAAGGGAGATGAACCGGGCAATTACTGCATGATTCTGCTTACACAAAGTATCCAAAATAGTCAAATTCATGGAGTCAGGAGAGACTCACCATCAAAGAATGGTGGTTTCTGCGTCTGAGTGGGGGAGGGGAAGCAGGGAGATGCTGTTCAATGGGCATAAATTTTCAGTTAAGGAAGATGAATAAGCCTGGAGATCTGCTGTACATCTTATCTATAGTGAACAATAGGTATTGTACACTGAAAAATCTGTTAGGGGGCGCCTGGGTGGCTCAGTGGATTAAGTGTCCGACTTTGGCTCAGGTCATTATCTCACGGTTCGTGGGTTTGAGCCCTGCATCGGGCTCTGTGCTGACAGCTCGGAGCCTGGAGCCTGTTTCAGAATCTGTGTCTCCCTCTCTCTCTGCCCCTCCCCCACTCGCGCTCTGTCTCTCTCTGTCTCAAAAATAAACATTAAAAAAAATTTTTTTAAATAAAAAAAATCTGTTAAAAGGATAGATCTCATGTCATGTTCCTACTAAAACAAAACAAAACAAAACAAAATAAAATAAAATAAAATAAAATAAAATAAAACAAAATAAAAAGGAGTGACCCTTAGGAGTAGAATTCTCCAGACTCACAAATGCCTCAACCATCCTCACTTGGCCAATTCCTGGGTCTCGGAAACACTACTGGGCTGTCTGTGCCCTCTCGGCAGTTGTGTTAACTGGAGGAACAGGGGGAAGATGGGCAGCCCTTACCAACAGGTAGATTTGGCACATGCCAACCATCTGGCAAGACTGCTCAGACCCGGAGAGAGAGGCCCAGGGCTATAAAGCTAGTGAGAAATTTCAGGAAGGTGGTGGGTGAACATGGAGGGGGCGATCCCTACGGAAAACTCAGCTGTCCACACCATGCTCTCCTTGAGATCGGAGATTCCCTTTTCACAGAGTTCTTTCCACGTCACAAAATTTGTCTACATCCAGACCTCGCATCCATTTGCGCGTTGTAGGAAATAATTATTCTAGTTCTTTCAAGTGCACTCTGGGTGCTGGTAAAGGCAGCTGGCATGTTTTGGAGCTTAGAGGGTCCTCTGGAGGTCACGATACCGGGTGGCCATTGGCAACATGTCTGCTGGACTTCGAGACTCCCCAATGCCTCTGACCACCACACCATCACACATGCTTATGACACTCTTTGGAAGGAGGTGCCTTTGTCAGAGGCAATCCCTAACCACACCATGGGTTTAACCTTGTTTAGAAGAGACCTAACTCACTTTTTGGAACAACCCATATGGCATTACTGATTTGATTTGACCGACTTCTGCTTTTTGAATATTTCCAAAGCATGACCCCCTCCTTAAGCCATGAAGAATGACCTTCCCCGGGGAACTCTGAGAATGGACCAAATGTCTCTCTGAAGACATTTCTGAGAGATACTTCAAGGCAATGGTTCTCCACCTTGGCCAGCCTTGGAACCGACTGGGAAGACTGAAAACAAAATATAGAGCCCAAATCTCACTCTCAGAGACTCTGGTGTGAGAAGTCTGAGGCGCAGCCTTGTGGGGATATTTTTGCTTCCCAGGTGATTGTCATGTGCCACCAAGGTGGAGAACCCTTGCTAAACACTGGTGGGATCACTGGGACCATAAATGCACGTAGCAGGCACCCCACCCTGGACGTGGTAGGTGCCTCCTTAAACCTGGTGAATTCTGTAAATTTGCAAAAGCTTCATTGTATAGATGAAGAACTTCAAGCGGATCAAGAACACGTGGCTTGCCCAAGATCTTAGAGCTCAAAGTACCAACTCAAACTCCTTCCGTGAGATTTGATGAGCACCTTGTGCCCTGGTCAACCTCCTAATTACCCACCCAGAATCTCTCCCATGGTGCCAGAGCTTGCATCCAGTGCAGCCCTTCAGTCTAGTCTGTGGATATGTTTTCTCTGGCTCACACAGTCTTCTATAAAAGTCTGGATTAGTTGGCTAAGAATCAGAAGATTTTACATTAAAGACATGGGTTTCTGGCTGACACGGTACGACACTCCCACAGGCAGGGATCACCTGGAGCTGGCTCAGGCCACGCCCTCCCTCAGGCTCCTGAGGAGCCACGCCCTCCCAGTCCTGCATGGGCTCTTGACCTGACCTCTCTGGCCATGTCCCATCCATTTTTGTGACACCCGCATCACACCCTGAATGGAGGTGAAGCCTTACCACATGGGAACACCATCCATCCAAACACGTCATGCTTACTGGAAATACCAGTCTTTGCTTTTCTCTAAAGAAACCAGAGTCAGATCTGATACATAATTGCAGAAACCCAAATGATAATGACAGAACAAAAATATCACGCGGACCCAGTGTTTTATCGTTCTCAGATGCTTTCACGTACTTTAATTTATGAGTTAGAAAATCCAGAGGCTTTCCTTCTCTGTTTCCACTCTAACCCTGCTGCTTGTCCGAGGTCCCAGAAACGACCTGGATATAAGTCCAGATCAGTGGCTACATGCCAATCCAAACAGAAACCTCTGAGCACAGGAAACCATTTTTCCTATTGTTTTCCGAAATGATCCTCATAGATGCAGTATTAAGGGGGGGACATGTGATCCCAACATATAAAAAACTACTAAAGGACAACGCAATCTAGCATATATAGAGATTGGTAGAAATTAGGAAACATATTCATATACATTCAACAAAGGTCAGAAGGAAATTTGAGGGGTCCACATAATCTCAGATTATTAATTGGTTTCTTTTTTTAAATGTTGCCTTTATATTCCTAATTTGTAAAAAATGACTCAAGAATTCTTACATTTCTTGCAATTTCCTCATCTGTGAAATGAAATGACAACAGTGTGTGTCTTACAGAGAGATGGGGAGGACTGAGGAGTCAATTCACATGTAGCGCTCAGAGCAGCACCCGGCACAGAACAGGGACTCAACAAGTATTTGTACGTTTATTATTATTCAGTTGTAAAGGGCCATTTATCTCTCCCTTCCCTCCTTTTTCCCCAAAGACGCTAATCAAATGGCTTTATGAAATTCCTATGACCTCTGTCCATTAAATAAGGAGGAACGTATTCAGATGCGGCATGTTATGTAAAGGTCTCATTGATGGATTTGAATGTTTAAGTGACTGCAGCATCTATTACGGAAGAAGTATTTTTGTGCAGCTCGCTGACTGGAAGACCTACGTGGAGACACTTCACCGTCTCCTGTAGACTTTCTTCTCTCCACCCAAAGGCCTGTAAAGTCCAGGACGGGAAATGTGCCCAATTCATTGCTGCCCCTTTGGCCCATTAGTCGGAAGGCAGTAAAACATCACCAATTAAGTGATACACAAACGAATGTGCAGAGAATGCAAAAAACAAATCAAGATAAAGATCTCCTATTTCCTTCAGTGGGACAGTCCTAGCAGCAAAAATTCTTTGGGGTCCTAGTGACAGTTTGTGGTAGAAGCTATAGCCCTGCCTAGAACGAGGCCCTCATTCTCCCAGCTGCTGGGAATGTTGCCGGCTCACAGGTGGACCCATCCCTAGCATTGCCTTCAACAAAGGGTACTGCATCACCCAAACCGCCTCACCAAAAGGAGCCACACATGCTCCGGAAAAGCAGCCTGTATCAACGACTGATCAGCTGCGTGGGGACAAAGGCCTGGCCCCTTTGCCTCCATGTAGGGCAACCCTGAAGAGCCATCTCAGCTCCAAAACACTATAGAATTGAACCCCGTCGCAACTGCACCATAGCCCAGCTTGCCCTCTGCCTAACCCGCTCCCCTTGCTCCCCAGTAAGCCTCTACACCCCAGGGCACACCTAGAGGAATCTGACGGGTGACAGTTCATACCAGGATTAAGAACCACCAGGTGGGAGCAAGTTGGCCCTTCCCAGAAGTCTCTTATCCCCATATCTGTGCAACTCCCTCCTCACTTTATTCATAGCTCATCTCAGACGCAACTCAGAGAGGACTTCTCTGACAGTCCTAACGCCTCCCTGCCCAAGTCAATTGCTAACATGTTACCCATTGGACCTCGTTCTATGCAGTCATCAACATCTGAAATTGTCTCCTCATTTTCTTTCCTATTTGTTCGTGCTCTTTCCCTACTCTCCCACCAGGTTGTAAACTCCAGAGCACAGACACCTGCTATGCCTCTCACCACCAAATGCCCAGCTTCTAAGCAGCACCATGCACAACGCAAGACCTTAAGAAATATGGCTGAAGGAACGCATGAGGAGACGCACATACATTCACAGTAGAAAGCACTGGGCTGAGAGCAGGGAGTCCTCGTCATGCTCTGTTTCTGCCATTAGCCACCTGTGTGACCTCAGACAAGTCCCTCAACCATTCTGAGCCTCAGTTTTCTTGTCTGCAGAATGAGGTGGCCTAGTACAATGATCGCTAGGGGTTCTGATATCTCTAGCACGCTGTAATTTTGCGTGGTTATGCAGCTCAGAATTACCCTATCAACTACCTGGATATCATAGAATTTTTGAGCTGGAAAGGAGCTTCCCAGAGCATTTTGCAACATCTGATGGGTATGGACATTCAGATGCCAATTTCATGATGGTGTGAGGGCTAGAAAAACTTTGTATCCAGGGATATGTTTAACGTGGAGGTCATCAAAGCTTTAGGGCACTATGACATAACCATTCTCCTCTCTCCATAAATACCACGAAGTGTTCTGAAGTCCTATGAGGTCACGATCATGATAAAAGCAAACACTGATGGAGGCTGCCCCAGGGCCAGCAGGACGCTGCTCCTATGAAGCACTGACAACAGTGCCTGGCCTGAGCAAGCCCTCAAGGAATGTCGGCTCTTAATGGCTACCCCCTTTGAATGTGAGCAACAGTCATGTTGAGGTAGGTACTCTTATTATGCACCTTGGGGTTGCAGAGACTGAAGCTTGGAGAGATGGCACCAGGCACCACGGAGCCACAGAGCTGGTAAGTGGTGGAGCCAGGATTTGAAGGTCGAGGTCATGAGCTCTGCCATGGAGCCACCACACTATGCCACCACCTGACAGGTCCATTCTCGTGTTTAAAGATAGGAATCGTGGCTTGCGGACAAGTCAACATTCGACCCTCAACCAGAAGTGATGTGGCTGGTCCAGAGCCAAGTTTCTCAAACTTGATTGTGGGCACCCCTGAGCAACCTTCTTCAAAGGCAGGTTCTGATTCAGAAGATCCTGGGTAAGGCCTGAGATCTGCATTGCTCATCTTTCCACGTGCTTCTGGTCCGGGGACCAGGCTTTGAGAGGCAGAGGAGAAGGAATTCCTGCTAAAAGCCAGAGCCCAGCCTCTGGTCCAGCCCTGGCAAACCCAGGTGACAAGACCAGTCAAGTTTCTTTCTTTTTTTTTTTTTTTTTCATTTTTTTAATTACGTTTATTTGTTTTTGAGAGGCAGAGAGAGACAGAACACGAGTGGGGGAGGGGCAGAGAGAGAGAGGGAGACACAGAATCCGAAGCAGGCTCCAGGCCCTGAACTGTCAGCACAGAGCCCGACGCGGGGCTCGAACTCATGAACCATGAGATCATGACCTGAGCCGAAGTCGGATGCTCAACCGACTGAGCCACCCAGGCGCCCCCAGTCAAGTTTCTCGCACCTCTCTGGGACTCAGTGTCTTCGTCCATAATATGGAGATGACCCCACCTTTATACCTACCGCCCAGGATGGTCATGGTGATCAAAGCACCTCATATACCAGAAAACTCGTAAGGGAGGGGACAGGAATTTGCCTGACCACTGGTCTGTGGCCCTCTGGGATATGGGTAAGGGTCTTCGAGGGGTCTCCAGTGCATCGCCTGGCACAGAGTAGGTAATGAGTTAAGTGTTCCGTCAAAGTGCCAAGCACCTCAAATATTATTGACTTTAGTCGTTAAAACAATCCCATTTTATAGATAAGGAAATTGAGACATTACCTACCACCACCCAAACCACCCAAGCAATAAATGCTGAGGCCTGGATTCAAACCGAGATCTGCCCGGTCTGTACCCTTTATTGCTAGTGTTCCCCCAGCTGAGAGGCCGGGACTCAGATTGTGCATGGGCACTGGGAGTCCGGCCCCCTCCCCCACCTTGGAACAAGTGAGGGCCCCGCATCTGTGGGCTCTGGTCTGGGGATGGATCCTACAAATGCAAGTGGGGGCTTGTCATTTCAGCGGCAGGAAAAAGCACAGAAACAACAATCCAGCTCAAATAAACTCATCACGCGTTCTGCAGTGAGAAACAAAGTCAAGGGCGTCCTACTACCGAGGCCCCCGAAGCCGGCGTCCGGACTGTGTTCAAAGGAGCAAATGCTTACAACACCTGAGACCAACGTAACACCGTATGTTAACTATACTGGAATTACAATTTAAAACTTAATAAATAAGTAGAAATAAAGTTAGTTTATTTTCTCCAAAAAGAAGAAAGGAAAAAAAGAAAAAGAACAACAGTCCTCAAGGTGGGGTCCATCAGGGGGTCCAGGCCCTGCAGACCATGATGTCTTGTCCCTGACACTGCCTTATAGCACCAGCACTGGCAGGAGACCCCAAGCCACCAAGCCAGCTTTCCACACGAGGCAATGCCACATGGGAAGGCTAGTGTTTGAGGGCTTTCGTCCACCGGCCATCTCTATTTGAGGCCCAGAGGCTTAGCGAAAGGAAGAAGAAGGGAAGAAACTGAAACGAGAGCACGGCATCATCCCGATCTTCGACACCAGGTGATGAGGCTCAGAGGAACTGAGGGGTTTGATCAAAAGCACAAAGCCACCATGGAGGGAAATCCAAGACCTGATGAGCTCTCAAAGGAAGCTGCCTCCGAGGAGATGTTGCCCAGCCCACCCAGAAAGGACCTCCCTCCCTGGGGTCTGCTCACCTGGCTGTCAGAGCATAGCCACGAAGCCCCAGCACAGTCACAGAATGAGAAAGGTCAAGAGACTAGACGGGCCTCCTGAGACCAGCTGGCCCTGCTCCCTCTGGGCCTGTGGCTGACCTTGCGTATCACGCCCTCACTTACCCCTCTCACAGATGGACTGGAGAAGCATGAAGCCACAGAGGATAGGCTGGGTGGTGGCTTCAGGCACCCCATCAGATCTTTACATAGTATCAGAACCTCTCCTTGCACCTAGAGACAATTTCTCCCTGCTCAGTTCTCTGCAGAGACAGGGACACCTTCGCTGAGACCCCCGCGGTTCTGCTCGGAGACAGCTTCCTGTCCATCTGACACTTGTCTTTCTAGATGACATCTACATTGCAGGACACTTCATGAACCAGCGAGTCCACGAACCCTGGCACCTGCTGTGTCCGTGGGGGCCACAGCCAGTTCTTGGCTTCCACGTTTTGTATCCCACAATCTTCTAGCCATGATGAGATCAAGAGTACGTGCACAGGCCAAAGACCATGACCTTCAGGAGAGATGTCAAGGTCCAACTGCCTGAGCCTGGGCCTGAGCCTCCTGCCCTGCAGACACGCCCTGTGGAGAATCAGCCAATCTGAGCAAAGTCTCCTTGCTAGAAGCTGGAGTGTGACATCCACAGAGTGAAGAACAAGGCCAGCGTGGCTTCAGGAGAACAAAGACAGCCGCGTCAGGCCCACGGACAAGTCACCGGGGTCCAGAGATGCCCTGGCCTGAGGGCTGGCCCCAGATGGTGAGAAACGCACCACAGTTCTTCCTGGTGCATATGGGGCAGCTGCCAGGATGATTTCTGGAACTTCCTCACCATCCCGATGTGCTGATATCAACAAAACAACCGGAACGCGTTCTCTGATCCCCGAAGCCAGAATGAGCGTAAGAACCCAGATCCGTGAAACTGGCAGCAGAGATTCCCACACCACCCAGGTTACTGGGTCTCAGCCAATCCTCATTCATTCCTAGTGAAGGACATTCACAAGGGCCCAAAAGAATATGACCAGTCCCCTGGACCTAGCTGTGGTAAGTTGGGACTGGCAGACGTAGGGGTCATCCTGGCTTTTTTTCTTTCCACCAACCTACATTCTAATTACCAGTAATCCCTGCTGGCTCTGCTTCCAGAGTCTCCCCAAGTGCAACAACCTTTCCATTTCCCCCGCCAAAGCCCCAGCCATGCCATCACCATCTTGCCTGGACTATTGCAAAAGCACAGCATGTTCTTTTCCTTTCCACTCTTGCCCCTCTACAACCCATCCCCCACACAGACGACTATGTCCATCCCCTACTTAGAACCTTCCAGGGGGTTCTCAATACCAACTCCTTGGCAAAGCCTCGGGCCTATAGGATCTGGCCCTCGTCCACCTCTCCTGCCTCACCCCCCACCACTACACCCCACCCTACCCCACCCCTCACATACAAAGGCTTTCATGTTTCCTCAAACACAAGAAGCTTATTCTGTCTCCAGGACTGTGTACCTGCTCTTCCTTCTCGTCATTCAAGGCTTCTTCAAATGTCACCTTCTCAGAGAAGCCCTCCTTGACCACTCCAGCAAAAGCAGCCCCTCAGACCCTCTGTCACGCTTTGCACTTCTGTCTTCTCCGTAGCACCTATCAGCATCTGAAATGCCCACTTTCTTGTTCCATGTTTATTGTCTGTCTTTCATTCTACAATATAAGAATTATAGACAGGCACGCTGGTTTTCCTACCCATGAGTCCCTAGCCCTAGAAGAGTGCCTGGTACCCAGTAGGCATTCGGGGAGTGTTCATTGCCTGCCTGACCAGCATCCATCTGACATCCCACCCCCCCTGAGGATTCTGACTGGCTTCCATCACTCTGTCTCTCGTCCTGCCTTCTACCACAGTGGCTCCCAGGCAGGGGCGGCCTTGTTGGCTCTGCAGGGCCCATGCTAAGCCTAAACACCCCTGGAGCAGTCATGTGATACACCTCAGCTGCAGAAGACAACATTCAAGCTCCTTTCAGTGCGTGAAAGGAAGTGAATCCTGTCCCTTTGACACAAATGACCCCATGAACTCCTTTCTTCTTTTCTCCCCCCGCCCCAGCGTTTATATATATATATATTTAGTTAAACCTGTTGAGATAACAGTAGATTGACATGGAGTTGTGGGCAATAATATAGAGAGAGCCCATGTACCTTTCACTGAGTTTCCCGCAGTGATAACATCCCATAAAACTATATTATAATGTCACAGTATCAAACCCAGACATTGGCATGAATAGAGGAAGGATACAGAGCATTTCCATGGGCACAAAGAGCCCTCACATCCCCTTGTATAGCCAACCCTGCCCTCCCCAACGTTGACAACCATAAGCTCTTCTCCCTTTCCACAACTCTGTCATTTCACTCCGTGCTTTCTCTCCATGCTTTCAGACCCACAGCATTGCTGCTGAGTGCTTAGCTCTCTCACATCTGCTTGTGGTCACCCTCAGTTCTGGCCTTCCCTTCCCTGCTGAGTCACATGGTCCGATCTACACCCTTAAGTGACATTCTGATTTTTTTTTTAGGACCTTCTTTCTAAGTGATGCAGGGTATTTCACATGTATCTCCCACTTCCTAAGGGGGAGGCATCACCCTGTGCAAAGCCCATGAGCTTGGAATCCCGTCTCCACTTCTCTGAGCCTCAGTTTTCTCATCTATACAACCTTCCAGGGATCCAAGCCACACCAAGGAGATTAAATGACACAGTGAGGTGACTTTGCTCGGTACCTGCTTGGTACCTGCATGGTAGCTAGAAGGGGTAACCGTGCATAACTTAGGACCACCTACGAATCTGGGCCAGTCTACGAAATAAAAATAGCAATGAAACAAAACACCATTTCCTAATGGAATTAAAGCCCTACAGGGCATCTGTTCCTAGAACAGAAATCCCAAAGTTTGCTCATAACAGCTGACAACTGGACTAAGTTACCTTCCATCAAAAAGGGTGTCAAGGATTTGGGGAGGGCCCAGGAACGGACCATCAGAAATCTGCCAATCAAGAGCACTCATCACACAACTTGCCGTGTGCCCTTGTCAAATCTCTCGACCTTTCTGGCCCTCTCCTTGGTCTGCCCGAGGGCAGTCAGCCGTGACCTGTGGTTCCCTCACTGTGCTTCAGGGTCCACAAGGAAGACAAGGGGGAGCCCTACAAGCTCTCTGGCCTTCTCCCCTCATCTGTCAATCCAAAGCAGCCCCCTGCTATTGGTTCTGCAGATCAAGAGTCCAAATGGTTTTTCCTTCGGCAAGGCCCTGGTGGTTTAAGAACTCTTGAGCCCCCTGTCCTGATAATTGCTGAGATTCCTCCGGCTCTCCAGGCCTGTGATCCTGAGGCCTGGAGCTGCCGCAGCAACACTCACAGGGCTCCCTGCAGCAGAACTAGGCCTCTGCTTCCTCTATGCATCCTCCAGGAAAGCCTTTCTGACCCTGGAGACGAGGGTAGGGCCACCTGGGGCCACCCGCCTGGCACCTCCTTCCTAACTTCCCCACAGGAGCATTCTAGGAGATGGAACTAAAGAATCACAGGGCCCAGCATGGGCATCCCCCCAGCGGGCAGTGGGAATGCTCTGTGTGTATGGATACCGACGAGTGAGGGTGCCGACCCAGCCCTAACTAATGAGCACCACCGGGGGACGAGAGGACCCCAAGTGAGTTGCAGCGTGGCTTACTCTGTGACACACGGTTACAGCAGAGGATTTTGTGTGACATCCTTCTTCTAGTCAAGAGGGGAAGTGGAGCAACCATCAACCTTTTCCAGGTTCATAAACACCTAGTAACCACCCTGGATGCGAATGACTGGGCCCAAACTTGGAAAACATTCACACCTCCCTTCTCTTCTTTCCAGTCTCCGGAGGGTCTAAAGCTGCATCTGCCAATGCGGTAGCCACTTGTCACATGTGACGGGTTCAGTTTAAATTAAATGCGATTTAAAATCCAGTTCCACAATTACTCTAGCCACACTGCAAGTGGCCAGTGTTGTGGGCAGCACAGCTACAGAATATTCCTGTCGTCACAGCAAGTTCAACTGGACCGTGCCGCCTAGAACTGTTTGAGACGCCTGAGCCCGGGTCTCTCCACATCTCCTTCTAGGTATCAGTTCACCATGGTCCCCACATCTTCTCCACTTGTTCCTCAAGGGCCTGGCCTGGGGTGAATCGTGACTCTCTGCCCACGCCTCCCCCAGATCCCGACCAAGCTCATGTCCATCCAGACCTCAGACTATGGCCTTATTTGGAAATAGGGTCATTGCAGACATAGTTAGTGAAGATGAGGTCATACTGGATTAGGGTGGGACCCAAATCCAATATGACTGGTATCCTTGTAAGACAAGGAGAAGACACAAAGACTCATAAGGAGAATGCCATATAATGGCAGAGGCAGAGACTGGAGTGACACATCGATGTGCCAAGGAACGCTGGGCATTGCCAGAAACCACCAAAAGCTAGGAAGAGGAAGGATGCCTTCTTCCTAGTGCCTTTGGTAGGAGCATGGCCCTACCCAACGCCTGGACCTTGGGCTTTTGGCCTCCAGAACTGGGGAAGAAAAAATTTGTTGTTTTAAGCCACCCAGTTTGCAGTAATTTGTTATAGCAGTCCTAGGAAATTAACATAAGCCTCTACCTGGAGACCTCCACGTTCTCATACCATCCCCTCCCTTGCTTGCTCCCTCCCAGGCATCGCAGATAGTAACCTGTAGGCATGACACCCAAGAGCCTATCAGATCCCCGGCCATGCCAGCCAGCCAGTCACTGTACAAGATAACGGGGAGGGGGCTTGGCACTGGAGAGCTGTGGGCACGCTGGGCTGCTGGGGCTGCCCAGGAAGGAGTGGGAGCCCTGCAGAGCCTGAAAATCCCACACTTTCTCTCTTTTCAATTCTGAAACAATATCAGAAGCTTCCCAGAAAGCAACAAGCCCCAGGCGATCCAGTCAGTAGTTAAACAGAGGAGCCTGATAGCTTACTTTATTAACTAGCTAAATCAAAGGGCTGTTATAGTCTCTGTCCGGTAATAAAATGCAGGAAGGAGCTGAATCACCCACCTATTAGCGTGGTGCTGGTGCAGTTAATGGCTGTGACCCGGCTGGGCCCAGGCTGGACCACAACAAAGCCAGCCGGCGTTTCCACCTACAAACCCTACAACCTCTTCCGCCCATCCCAGCTCCACACACAGCGCACCTGCCCACATCCACCTGCCTGTGGATGAAGGCTGCATCAGAATCTGTTTGTGGCAGCTTGCTTTTTAAATACACCTAGGATTATCCCTTTCAAACACATCCCCACTCAACTCCAGGATCCCACCACAACCTCAGACAAAAACAAAGAAACCAAAGCAGTCAGAAATCCAAGGTTTATTAAATCAATTCTTGAAGGAAGCAGCCAGCGCCGAGTTTTTACAATGCATCGTAAACAGGTGCAAAGCCCCCATCTCCAAACGCGGCACAGCATTGATAAGCCTGTTCCTGAACCAGCGTCATCCACCAACCAACCACCCAGAGCCAGGAAACACCCTACTTATCGCCCTTCACCCCACCGTCTCCAGGCTGTTCCTCGGGGCACTTCTCCCGCAGCTTTAAAATGAGAAAGAAGGGGGCGCCTGGGTGGTTCAGTCTGTGAAGCATCTGACTCTTGGTTTCAGCTCAGGTCATGACCTCACAGTTTGTGAGATAGAGCCCGGAGTTGGGCTCTGCGCTGACAGTGCAGAGCCTGCTTGGGATTCTCTCTCCCTCCCTCTCTCTCTCTGCCCCTCCCCGCCCCCTCTCTCTTGCAAAAGAAATAAACTTTAATTTAAAAAAGTTTAGGGGCACCTGGGTGGCTCAGCCCATTAAGTGGCTGACTTCAGCTCAGGTCATGATCTCACCGGTTCATGAGTTCGAGCCCGTCAGGCTCTTTGCTGCAAGCCTGGAGCCTGCTTCAGATTCTGTGTCTCCCCCTCTCTCGGCCCTTCCCCAACTCACACTCTGTCTCTCTCAAAACTAAACAAACAGTAAAAATTTTTTTAATTAAAAATAAATAAAAATTAAAAAATTAAAATGTTTAAAATGGGAAAGAAGGACACTGCTGTGGAAAGACAGGCCTAAAACTGCTGCCTTCCTTCATGCAGCTTACCAGCAGGGCCACTTAGAACAGCTTAGCTAATGCTCTGAGCCTCAGTTTCTTCACCTGTAAATGAGGACTCCAACGGGAGCTTTCTCCTTGATCTGGGAGGTAAGTATCTCTTCAAGTGCCTGAGAGTTTGGTGTATCATAAACTCCCCATTAATGTTACTGGTTAATGAGGGGAACCCTGGGTGGCTCAGCCTGTTGAGCATCTGACTTCAGCTCAGGTCATGATCTTGTAGTTCGTGAGTCTGAGCCCCGCATCAGGCTCTCTGCTGCCAGCCTGTCAGCACAGAGCCCTTTTCAGATCCTCTGGCCCCCTCCCTCTCTGCCCCTCCCCCATTTGCATTTTCTTTCTCCCTCTCTCTCTCTCTCTCCCTCTCAAAAAATAAATAAAACATTAAAAAAAAAAAAAGATTCCTTCTGCCCCTCTCCCCCCTCTTGTGCATGCTCTCTCTCAAAAAAAAATTTTTTTTAATTTTTAAAAGTGTTACTTGTTAATGTAACTTATTGACGAATAAAGGCCCCAACATATAGTAAATACTCAATAAATAATAATTATGGTATAATTTCTATAAGGGACATCTAGCAAACCAGGCTCCAAATGCAATAAAAACTCTTTATAAAAAGCTTATTATAGAGGCTCCTGGGTGACTCAGTCGGTTGAGCATCTGACTTCGGCTCAGGTCAAGATCTCACAGTTCATGAGTCCGAGCCCCGCATTGGGCTCTGTGCTGACAGCTCAGAACCTGGAGCCTGCTTCGGATTCTGTACCTCAGTCTCTCTCTGCCCCCTCCCCCACTCACGCTCTGTTCCTCTCTCAAAAATAAATAAAATAAAAACACTCTTTAAAAAAAGCTTATCGGGGCGCCTGGGTGGCGCAGTCGGTTAAGCGTCCGACTTCAGCCAGGTCACGATCTCGCGGTCCATGAGTTCGAGCCCCGCATCAGGCTCTGGGCTGATGGCTCGGAGCCTGGAGCCTGTTTCCGATTCTGTGTCTCCCTCTCTCTCTGCCCCTCCCCCGTTCATGCTCTGTCTCTCTCTGTCCCAAAAATAAATAAAAAACGTTGAAAAAAAAAATTAAAAAAAAAAAAAAAAAAAAAAAGCTTATCAACAGATTCAACTCTACAGCCACCCAAAGTACTCCCTCAGAACAGTCCAAGGATTCCCAGAAAAGACTGAGCCCAAATCCCCCACTAACATGAAAAGCAGGACCCACAAAGATTTGTAAAGTCACGTGGAGCCGGGTTGGTAGTTCAGGCCCTGCTGAGCCATTACTAGCTCCTCCTAGAGGCCACTTGATTTATTACTGCACCAGCACCGAACTCTGAGACCAGGGGCTCTGCTCCATTACCCTCGGCCTCATTTGCAGGCAGCCTCTAGGACTTTGCCCAGTTCCATCAGGAAGCCGTGGTGGGAGAGATCCACGTGCCCCAGAGATGCTGTAATTCTACACTGGCCAGGCTCAGAGACCCACTGAGCCTCCTGAAAAAGGAACTCAGCACGAGTTCCTTCTCCTTCCCAGGAGAAAAGAGAACAGGGAGAAAGAACTGGGAAGGGCAGTCCTCCTTTTCCCCTTGGGAGATGCCCAAGTTCCTTTCCATTTGCTTCTCAGGTTGCCAATCCCATGGCAGTTTCAGCCCCGCCCCACTTGCCAGTGTCAGGAAGGCACTGAGGCCAGCAGCCTCTTCTTCACCTGTGATTAGATCTCAGTCTGGAATCTGTCCACCTGGCGGGGACCTGGGGTGACCTCAGATCCCATCTCTGTAGCTTTCCAGAATGGGGCTTTGCTCTGCAGATGGGTTTTGTTTCTCATTCTGGGTTTTCTTACACTCAAAACCGATTCAGCCTGGGAATCGCTGCTCCGAGGACAGGAACGAAGGACGCATGCCTTCAGCAACAACGTCAGTCCCCCATTCTCCCTTACAAAGCACCTCTACACTTCCTCCCAGAGCAAAGATCTGATGAAACACTGAGAGTGGGCACACACAGTACACAGCAAATCCCAAATTTTGTGGCATATGTGCCTTTCCAGATGACTGCATGGATACACTCCATAACACATTGTTAAAGTGATAATTAGCGATAGACTTGTTATGAATATTCCAAATAAAATTTCTCTCTACCACAGTTGATGGAGACAAAGGGCAGCACGTGAAATGGAAGAAGGAGTAGAGGGATTTTTGTATACAGCGTATATTTGAAGAGGGATTGGGGAACCCATCTCTAGGAACCCCTGTTTAACTGCAGGTGCGCGAGTAAGGATCTTTTTCCCACCACGCTGAGGGAACACAGCGCCCCCACTAGAAAAACAAAACAACAAAACTCCAGGGAAGGGAGGAGAAACCCAGTTCTGGAAGCCGCTCTTCTGTTGCCCGGTTTAACAGCACCTAAGGATGCTAAAATGGACAGTTTAAGAAAAAACAGAGGAAACACTGAGAAACGGGCCAGCCAGCAGCTACAACCAAGGTGACTCACACTTAAAGAGTGAAAGACAAAAGCCTTCTATTGTGTTTGGCATTCTCCTCCTCCGTGAACTTGCTAAAGGCTCCAGTTCTGCCCCCACAACCTCTTACGCGCATTCCGATTTTTAAATGCACAGTGACTCTGCTCCACATGGGGCCACGGTGATGCCAATGGCACACTTCCTCTCCTCCCCACACTGCCTAACTCACCAAGGCAGATGAAAGACTCCAGGCACACAAACTGCTGACAGCCAAGAGGGGAGAGCACCTCTGAAGCCAAAGAAAGAATAAAAGAAGGAGCCCCAGATCCCACCAGGGCCGTGTCCACACAGGCTGAGAATCGGTGCGGCTCAGGGGCATGGAGGAAAGCGACCCTTCTAGGGCTTAACGGGAACAGGGACAGGAATGCCATTAGCAGTATGGCAGTGTCTTCTTGGTTATCACCAGGGACTGGGGACTTGCTCGGATGGAATATTCTACTTTAAGGGTGAAGCTGAGCTCCAAGCTCGTCTAGTCCAAGAGGGAAAATTGGGTGGCAGCACATATGAGCATGCGCACAGAGTCCTCTGCAGGCAGACTGTCCCTTGCCTCCCTCGCGGGATTATCAGACACCGCTTCTCATCTTAGCTGGTGACAGAGCCCGAGAACAGACCTAAAGCCATCTAAGTACACCCCCTTCAATTTCCAAATGAGGAAACCAAGGACCAGAGAGGATGAATGATGTGACCAATACAAAAGGCTCAGGACCCCTGAGCCTCAATCTTGCTTTTTCTATTACAACTATGCTACTTCTCCCCGACCCTTTTCCTTAGTTGGGCTAAATCAACATCCAAACCACAGAATTATCCTTGGGAGGAATAAAATAAAACATCAGGATCAAAATGTAGAGAAAGGAAAAGGTAACGTTAGTACAGAATAATCTTGGCACTGGAGCTGGGACACACCTGCCTGACCCTGGCTTCTTCGGGACCTGAGGGAAACCAGTCTTAGCGCAGAGGTCACCAGAAGTAGATTAGGCTGAGGTGAGGGGTGGAGGGGTGGCTGCTAACGGCCTCCAGGCCTCACACTTCTGCCACAGGCCCTTTGCACTGCCTCCTCCTTCTCCGGATGCTCCTCCCCCAAATATTTACAGGGTTCACTCTCTTACCTCCTTCAAGTCTTTACTCGTATGTCCCCTTCTCAATGAAGCCTACCCTGATCACTCACTTTAAAATTATTCCCCAATACTCCCTATCTCCTACATCCTACTTAATTTTTCCATAGTACTTACCACATTCTAACAGACTACAATTTAGTTATTATGTTCATGGGTTCCATTTTTAAACAATATCCATGAGGATAAGGAATTCTGACTTGGTTCACTCCTGATTCTCCTGGCTCTGGAACAGTACCCTGGCATATCATAGACGCTCAATAAATACAGCTTGGATAAATTAATGGATGGATGATTCCTCTCGCCCTTTGTTTCTCATCCTCCCTGCACTGTCTCCCTCAGCAACAACTACCTATTCCCCTTCACACACATGCACATGCATACACACACACACACACACACACGTACACCTTTTTGCCCTTTTCTCTCTTCTTCTCCACCTATATCCCAGGCCACTAACATCAACAAGGATAGCTGAGGCCAAACTTAGAACACTCAGTAATAATATTGCCAATCCCTCCATTAAAAACTCATATTTTATATACATGCATAGTTTTAAATGTATGGCAAACTCCGGAAGGATTCACAAGAAACTGATACCACTGGGTATCTCCAGGGAACTAGATGCCTGAGCCATTTAGACTTCCAGTCTCTATGCTCTTGTACTATTTAAATTTTGAACAAAGTGAATATAATTAACCATTAAACATGTTTTCATTAAAAATAAAAATTGGAAAAATCTCACAAAACTCCCATATGCCTCTGCTCTTGTCCTCAACACCATCTAAATACAAATTTTTCTGAGTGAAGGTCTCAAATGCCTCCAGCCCCGGGGTAAGATGGTGAAATAGGGGGACAGTTCTCCTTGTCTCCGGTTCTCATATTTTCTTAAATGAGATTGTTACTTTCATAATGAAATATTTGAAAACGTTTCCATCAAGCAGAAGGACATGAATTAATGCAAGTTTCCCTACATACATAAAACATTGAGACTTTGTTTAAGTCATGAATCCCTTTACCTTTAATTTTGTTTCCTCCCATTTGGATTTCACATTTAACAGATTTCAGAATATGTTGTATAAGCTGGTGCCAGGGTCTCTGGAGGCACCCAGACAATGCCTTCAAGGAGGTGCTATCCAGCAAGGATGACCACAAGCAGTGTCATCGCCTCAAGGACACACTCAGAAATGACAGGTGTCATGAATGGGCCAGCGGATTACGTGTGGTTTCATGTTTTTTTCTTTGAGACTTTCGGATTGTTCCAAATTTTCTGCCTCGCGGTGTACAACCACTTAATTTTTTCCTCTTACTATGCTATGGTGTAAGTGTGCGTTACTAGTCGTTGGCCTTCTCTAGGCTGTGGACCTTCCCAAGGATGGAGCCCCTGTTCGATTCATCCCTGTCTTCTCATTCTCCAGCTTGGCACCTTGCAACAGTGACTGCCTCATAAATGGGCACTGGAATGAGTGACTATTTCATAGCATCCAATGAGGAATCATAAGACACATCTCAACACAAAATCCAGAGAGACACCACTCTCTCATTTGCCATCTGCTTAACGTTGCCCTCATTCATGGATATGCTTTGTTCTGGGCAAGGGGAAGGAGGCCAGAGCTACCCAAGCGTGGATATACAAAGTCATCAAAGAAAGGGCACATGCGGCCTTCCCAGCAACCCAGGCTCTAATGCACTTGGGTGCCAAGCAATTAATGTTGGCTCCATACTCCAAGGTCTTCATAACCTTTACTAATTGTCCTTTGATCTCCTTCTGGGGATTTATTTTCAGGAAATAACTGTATGAAGATTAAGTAGAACCATGTTATTATCAATGCTGCTTAAAACAGAAAAATTGGAAACAACCTAAACATCGAACCATATGAGATTAGGTAAATAAACGATAGTCTATCTCCATAATTACCATTGCTATAGACTCACGCAACTCATGGCAAAAAGAAGAAGAAGAAGAAGAAGAAGAAGAAGAAGAAGAAGAAGAAGAAGGAGGAGGAGGAGGAGGGGGAGGAGGAGGGGGAGGAGGGGGAGGAGGAGGGGGAGGAGGAGGAGGAAATGGGGATGTGCATTCTTTGAGCTGTATCTACTTGGCTTTGATCCCTCATACTAAATGACTTAGCGCCCTCATTTTTTGAAAATTACTTGATGTTTCTGGTCTCGTTTGTCTCTTCTGTAATTAAAGGCATTACTTAATCATTAAAAAAAAAAGCTTATTGATATAGAAAGCTAACGCTCATGATAAGGCATTAAATGATAATGTGTGTAACCAAAGAATATATGTTGCATTGTGACACTGCAGTTCCATATATGTTATATTTATATGTGCAATTATACAGATGTGTATGCATATATTTCTATGTATCTACACACACATAGATCTATACACACACACACATATATGTGTGCAAGTGTGTGTATATAGCATCATATATAATATATGTGAAAGGGATCTCGAAGGCTCTTCAACAGAGTCTCAATGGTTGTCTTTGGGGTAAGTAGGATGGGGGCTGGTTTTTTCCCTTTTTTTTTTTTTTTTTTTTTTTGCCTATATTTCTGATGGTTTTATAACAAGGATGTGCTGCTTTTCAATAATGAAAACAACAACCAAAGTTACTTTTAACTGAAGGAAGAAAAGAACAACTGTCCTCGAGGAGGTGAGAGGAAGGGTGTGAGGGTGGAAGCAGGGGGATGGCTGAGGTGAGTGTGAGCCTCCTCGAAGCTACCTTCTCCCAGGGCTGAAGCCATGCTCCTGTCACCCCCAAACTTACGAAGACATTCATTCCACCTGACCAGACTTTCTCTCGCACATCCGGCCACAGCACATGGTCCTCACCAGGAGAGGCAGGGTCCCCACTGTGCGAGTCTCACCTGGGACAAGGCAGGGGAGGGGAGAAAGGCACCCGGAGCCGACCAGGAGACATAGCGGTCAGAAGTGGACCCCTGTTCACATAGGAAACAAGTGTGCCACGAACTGGGCAACTTCTGAGAAACAGCAATGTTCGGAGGTGCCTCTAGCCTAAAATGACCCAGTTTCAGGGAAGACAGCCTCATCCAGGACTCGGACAGAAAAAAAAGTTAACATTTCCTCATAGAGAAGGTTAACCAGAACTACCAGAGCTGGAACAGGAACAATCTGCTTAAAAAAGTAGACAGGAGATCTTCGAGGTCCATGAGGCATCCAGGTATGATGGGATCCAGTGGAGAGGGGGGGGGTCTCTTCCCACAACATGCATTGGCAAAACTGGTTGTAATTCAGTAGACCCTTTCCTCAGGGTTATTCTGAAAGCTCCTGGACCCGTGCC
This sequence comes from Panthera leo, assembly GCF_018350215.1. Taxonomy (NCBI): domain Eukaryota; kingdom Metazoa; phylum Chordata; class Mammalia; order Carnivora; family Felidae; genus Panthera; species Panthera leo. The sequence continues at coordinate 32,417,087 of NC_056686.1, forward strand.
GCTTCAGCTTCTGTGGCCTTTGCTCCAGCTTTTGCGGTTGCTAAGTGACAGAGATCTGCTGTGTGTCCTCCGTTGGGTGGTCCTACGCGGACTGCTCGGGAGCTGCTGTAGGGGGCTCTTGCTCATGGCTGGCATCTGTGAACAGGGAGAGCACTTATCACGATCGGACCCTACCACTCTCCTGTTGTCATCATGTCAATGATGGACAGAAATGAGGCAAGCAGAATGGAGTGGGCAGGGGCGGGACACAGCAGGAGCTAGGGGAGGGGAACGGCACAAGAGGTTAACAAGGAAGGCGGGGCCAAGAGGACAGGAGGAAGGAGGGGCCCGGCCTGAGCAGAGATGAGAGAATTCAGAAAGGGGGGCAGAAGGCGTGAGCAGAGAGGCCAGGCCAGCTTGGGCTGAAGCGCTCATGTTCCTCGCCATGCCCTTGCTACCTCCTGCTTGGCCCATCTGCCTCCCATTCTTTGCCTTCTGGCCCAGGAGGGGCCATCCCAGCCCCACCCCGCCCCCCGATCCCTACCTAGTACTAACCCTCCTCTAAGCCCTACCAGAGAAACAGACTTACTTCTACCCTTCTTGGGCCTGCACACCTCCAGCGCCGGCTCTCCTTGGGGCTCCCGTTGGTGGGGGAGCCCTCGCCGCCCGCGTCCGCTTCCTCAGTCTCTGGCGACGCAGTTCAATCTGTGCTTTCAGAACCTCCTTTCTTCCCATTCTTCAGGAAGCTGTCAAGACGTTTTGTCCCTCGACTGGACAAGATCCAGCAGGAGTGGGCAACGCAGGGCCAAATCCGAGACACCAGACTGAGAGGGACAGGAAGGGGAAACACGGGACAGTCCTGGGTGATTTGGACCATCTGGTCACCTCATTCTAGATTTATAAGCGGACATTTAGTCAAGAGGCCAAACTGGATCAGAACTCTGAATTCAGTAGACAGCACGTCACCAGATTACTTTTTGTTTGGGGCCCATGGCCTTTCGACACCGCTGATCTTCATGACACAAGTGCAAGAAGATCTGTCTGCCAAAGACGTGTAACCTCAGGACAGTTTCACACTTTAAAAATGTGTGAACGCCCACCATGATCAACGACCTGCTCTACTTAAACCAGCCCCCGCAGAAGCACATCCAGCGGTGCCTCCGTCGAGGCTTCCTCTAGGGTGAGCGCGTCCCCGTGCTAACGCTCTCCTCCAAGCTTCTGCCTCGAGGCAGTAGATGGGGACATGATGGTAACCGGAAGAGCTGGGGCCCGATCCCAGCACAGGCCAGACGCCCTCCTTCTACTCTACAGCCACAGGGCTGTTCGCCAGGCCAAGCTGGATAAACATCTTACAAACATAACCATTTCTTGTGACCACAAGAATGACTGAAATATAAGACCCTGTCACGGGCAGTCCCCAGGTCTTAAAGTACATACGCTCTATGCCAGTGGTTCTCAAACTTTAGTGTGCAAAAAAGTCACCCGGAGGTCTTGTTGCAAACGCAGACGTTTTGGTGACATCCCCAAGGCTTCTGGGGTAGAGGCTGAGAATGAACATTTCTAACAAGTTCCCGGGTGCTGCCGCTCGTGCCAGTCTGGAGACCGCACTCTGGGAACAACTGGTCTCCATCAAGAGAGGTTAGTAGTGGCATCTGTCGTGGTAAGGATCTGCTACCGTTACAAATGACTCACTTTCACTTAGCGTTCACACCTCACCCAAAGCAGAGGCACCGAAAAGGGTGCGACACAAAGAAAACTCACTGTTGATAAACGCAGGCACTTGAAGGCATTACCAGAAAAAGAATAAGAAGCGCCCTGGAATCCATCTAATGCAACTCGCTCACTGAATACAATATTACTACGTTTAGGGAGGTTAAGTCACCGGTTCGAAGGTACAATGAAACCCAGATAATCAATGTCAGAACCCAAACTAGAAATCCCAGCAGTACTATTTAAAATCCTAAGTATGGAGTCTCAGAAAACCTCCTGACTTTTCTCATTACAAGAGTCACAAGGGTTGACAGTCTGCACAATCAGGCTTTCTTTTTTTTTTTTTTTTTTTTTTTGGTCCTTCACACCAAAGCAGTCGTTTTATGCCACGGTCAGTTCCTAGTAAACCACGGAAGTAGTTCCTGATTCTCCAAGTTCAACTGTGACTCCACTGCATGGAACTTGGAACTGGTTTTCTCACAGAAATCCCGTTACGCATTGTAGGGTCCCGGGACAAGTTCCTCTCACTAGGCACAGTGTTGCTGAGCCACAGTGATGACAGCCCATGTGATGTCACCACTATCGTAATATTATTTCCTTAAAATCTCCTTCTGAGTCTCCCCTTGGACCTCTGCCCTTCCTGGTCCCTCTTCCTGGAAAACTGCCGCCTCACGTTTTCTCATGCCAGGCTCCTTCTGTCACCCACATCTTAGCTCGTATGCTTCTTCCTCAAGAGCCTCTCATGAGCACCAACCCGAGCAGATCTCACTTCCTGTGCCTGCCAGTTACTTTCTGCCCCACCACACTTCTGCGTTTTCTGTATAGCCCTTAGCACCGCCCGAAACATTTTATTATTTACTTGCTTATTACCGCCTGACATTAGGATGTGAGCTCCCAGAGGGCAGGACTTGGTCTGTCTTGTTCACCACTGTAACTCCAGCACCTAGAACAGTTCCTGGCACGCAGCAGGCTCTCTGGACACATCTGTTGGGTGAACGAATGAATGTACAGAAGCCTTACACAGAGTATCTCTTTCCAACGTGTTTTCCAAAGTTGGAATTTGAGATGGCCTTCCAGTTTCTTGCCCCTTTCAACAGTAGGAATTGGACTGCTATGCTTCAACACAATGTGGAAAGAGAAAATAAACCCTCGGGCCGGCGTCCACAATGACAGGAGAGAGCAGACAGAAAGCTCCAGGGATTGGGGTGGTGCCGAGTTTCTCCCCAGCTCTGGTGCCCTTTCACACAGAGAGGGTGCTGGTGGGTCAGGTCTACCTGGTTATAAGATGCGGGAGGCAAATCCTATAGTGAAATGATGAGAAGTTTTAGAGTCAAAAGATTTGGTTTCAAGCCCTAGGCAAGTCATTTAAATCTCTCTGAGCCTCAGTTTCCTCATCTGTAAAATGGGGATGTGAAATACCCAGGGCATAGGGTGCTTGTGAGGATCGAGGAAGTTAGCATTGTAGAAACTCTCTAAACAGTAAAAGACTATACCTTGCTGTTAAATGATTAATAATAAGACCACGTAGTTGCTGGAGGGATCCAAATCTGTGAAATTTCTCAGGCTGTGCTTCTCCACCCAGTCCTGCTCTGTGCCCTCTCTTAGCTCTACCCACTATGCCCAGCTCCCAGACTGTGCGTGGAAGCCCCCAGCCCAGTGACAGCAGCCCTGGGGCACTGGCACTGGCCACCTTGAGCTGCCCACAGCGTCACAGCGCCATGGATGGTGCAGACAGAAGGAAGCCCAGGAGAAGACCACTGTGGGAAACCACAGAAGAGCATGGGGAAAACCATCAGTGGAACTGAACCAGGGCAAGTGGTAGAAAACTGGCTGAAATCCCTCAATTTCTGGCCAAAATTCTCTGGATAACCCAGAGTTCCCAGAGATGGGGACTTCAGAGAAGCCAAGGTTCCCTCTCACCCACAGATACTGGCTTCTCGATGTCCTTACGAGGGAAGGAGGGGCTACACGCCTTCCTTTCCCCCAGGTCTCCTTCCCAACCCTACAGTAACCAGTTTCCCATTAACCAATTTTTTTAAATGTTTATTTTTGAGAGAGAGGGAGAGAGAGAGAGAGAGAGAGGGAGAGAGAGAGAGGCAGAGAGGGAGGAAGACACAGAATCCGAAGCAGGCTCCAGGCTCCAAGCTGTCAGCACAGAGCCTGATGTGGAGCTTGAACTTACAAACCGTGAGATCATGACCTGAGCCGAAGTCGGAAGCTTAACCAACTGAGCCACCCAGGCGCCCCTCCATTAACCAAATTTTAATGCTCTGGGAAAAGAGGCTCTTGGCCATAAGCTGCCTTCACGTTACAGATGTCACCTCCTCTGACCGAGTCACTCCTGTCTCCACTGGACACTGTCCCTACTCTTCCTTAAATGACAACCTTAATGACAAATCCGCATACAAAGAGTAACTTACCCCTTCTACCAAGAGTTCGATCCAGTCAGGTAACTGGCTACTAATCACATACAACTGAGCACACTCTTTACCCTGAATCTGGGGGAAGACAAGCACAGCAGCCAGTTCCTGCCCTTGAGCAGTATATACTCTGTTTGGGGGCACAGAATTCATCACGACCACCACGAACTGCTCTGTTCACTGTCAGAAGAGAAATACACAGGGTGGGGCATGTGGGTCACCTTCAGTAGCTGAGTTCTCTTCTGGCTCCTAAATGCTGCACTGATCAGGGCATCTGGATCATGGGCAAGTCCTTTCATTTCTGGCAACGTTATGATGTGATGGGTGCTGGTGGTTGCTTGAATCTGAAAAGCTTCAGGGAGGCATCATGCATCAAGGGGCTTAATGAATGGAAGGATTTCAATGTGTAGAAGGGGAAAGAAAGGGAGTTCCAGGTATGAAATGGATGGAAGCTGGTAGGGTTTGAGATACCTATGAACTCTCCAAGGTGAACAGTCCAGAAGCTACAAGTCTCCCCCTGCCATCCCTCGGCTCTGGGTTGATGGTGCCAGTTTGGGAGATACAAGCCTATAAATGATCATGAAAGTGGGAGCGTGCCAGGGAGAGGACAAGGGAATTCACATGTTGGGATGGCTGGCTTTCAAGGGACATAGAGAGAAAGATGCTGGGTGGGAGGGACCATGGAGCCTTATTCAGCCTAATCCACTCACTGGGCTTGTGCCCAGGACCACCCATTGCCCTCTGTGGGTGGAGACAGACCTGCCTTATCTTCTCCCTCTCCTTCTGCCTTCCCACTCTCCCTGAGTTCTGGATCAGGGTGGGGAGGAACAGCAGGACTCCATTATTCAAGGTAAATCTTGGCAGACAGGTCTGGGACCTGCTTGTCCCAGGGGGGGTCTTGGGACCCCCACTCTCTGGAGCAGGCACTGAACATGGAGTCCACTAGCTGGAAATGGCTGTGAAGGGCCCCGTGGTCTCTAGTTTGGGGCTGGGAAAGAGCTGGCTGTGGAGCATCCCACAGAAGAGAGAACAGCCTCCCCCCAGCTCTGCCCAGGTTCGTTCACCCCTTCACACTGGACTTCCCTGCCCATTCACCCCTCTGAGTTTCTATGCAGACAAGCTCTCTGTCTGGGGCACCCTTCACAGTTTCATCTTGACACATTCTCACTGCCTTTTCAGTGTCTGGTTCCAAACTCACCTTCTCCATGAAGACCTGACTCTGTTCGTCAATATCAATCTTTTCCACCCCGTGCTCCCGAAGTGCACTGTTCTCATAGCACTCTCCTGGGGCCAAAATTACCCATCTGCCTCTTCCACTGGACCACAAAATCCCTCAGATTAGGGTCTGCACCAAGGGTCACAGATGGGTGATGCACGTGGGGCCGGGCAGGTCACACAAATGGGGGAACTCCTCGTGTGAAACTCCTCCTGGATGGGAGTTGTGTTGGCGGTGACCGCACAACTGGAGAGTCTCAGGATCTGTGCTGAGCCAGAGGGGCTGACCTTACCTCAGGGAGGCAGCTGTCCTCGTGGAAAACACCACCACGTTGAAATGTAGGCCGGGACAGCCAGAGCTTCAGATTTTGGGGGAGAAGCCTGGTATCAGCGCTCTCACGTGACATCACCCCATCTTTACGCGTCAGCAGCACGTTCAAATTTAAGACACCGCGTTGTGAGCCAGATCAAATGCATCTGCAGGCCAGGCTGCCTCAAGTGCCACCAGTTTGTAGCCTCTAGATTGATTTCTGCATCGCCAGTGCCTGGCACATCGCAGATACTCAGCAAATGCTTGTTGAAAAGCAAATGAACAAATGAATGAATGGAGAGAAAAAAGAAGGAGCAGCTGGGCAGGAGAGGGAAAACAGGATGGATGCCCAAACGCCAAGATGCCAAGCGGTGGGTCGGGCAGCTCTCGGTGACCCCACTGCCAAGCTGTCAGTGTGAACATCATGGTGGTCCCGCCTGCTGGCTGACTGGGGGACGAAACACTGGGGGCCTGTGAACTCCGAGTGGGCCACCAGCTTCTCCGAAAGCACTGCGCTGAAAAGCCCTTGCTGCAGCCAAAACAGAGAGGCTGAAAACACGGTGATGTGCATACTCTCACGTGAACAAGACGTGCGAAAGCGAAGGCTCAGTGTGCCACGGGTACTACGTTCCCCACAAGGCCCACCTTCTGTTGCATGTTACAGACATTTTGAGGGAGGAAAGAAGGGTTTGCAATTTGGGGGTGCAGGGGAGAAAGAAAGGAGTCATCCGGCCAGAATTCTCTGTTTCTAGACAGAAACTACCTCTCGGCTGCCTAGTCCACAGCTCCAAAGCTTCGGGGAGGGCACGAGCAAGCTGGCGTGGACCCTCAGCCTCCAGGAACGCTAGGAAGGAGGGAGTGGTGTGCAAGCGGCCTGCGTGGAATGCCTGGGGTTGCAAAAGAAAAGTTATTTCAGGTTCAACTGAGTTATAATTTATTTTTTCTAACTGATCATTACTGCTGCCGGCTCTATAAATAACCACCTAGGGAGTCTGCTTTTCTGCTCCCAAATCCTCAAAAAGCACTGCCAGGTTCTCTGTGGTTTCTGGCCTGCCAAGCACACAGCACATTTCTTTTCTGCGCAGCCCTTCAGGGAATCCTTCTGCAGCGCATGCCAAGGAGTCTGCTGAGCTCTGCCTTCCCAGTCCAATTCCTCTCCCTGAGACAGGCCACCCAGCCCTCCTCCCCCATTCCACAACAGGCCTCACTCCCGGGACGCGGGAGGTTCCCAGGCCAAGGTCCCGGCTTCTCTCTGTTTACTCTGCTTCAACCCAACTGCAACCCTCGATGCTCCGAAGACATGAGTTATTTGTAGTACAGAAATCTAGCTACAGCATCGCTCAAGCTCAAGCCAGGAAAGGAAAGGAGAGTTAGCCTGAGAGTATCACCAGCAAAATGTCAAGAGTCAATACCGCCCCAGGAAGGATGGCTGTGGTCTATATGAAATCCATTTAAATTACTTAAAGAAGAATTGTTCGAGCATGATTCAGTTTAACCAAGTACAGAAAAGGAAAAGCACATTCTTGATGGTATTCTGAAGGATATGTGTGCTTACGTGCTTTCTAAGCACATGGAGTTTTCTCTCTAAACAGAGGACCTAGAGAGGGGCTGATGTTCAGAAAGACACCCCACACGCCAGGAGCTGGGTCTTTCATGCTCATTGTTCTGTCTCGTCTTCACACCATGACGGCATGGTAAGCCCATTTTGTAGACGAAGGGTCCAAGAAAAGGGACTTGCGCAAAGTCACGCAGAAAGACAGAGGCAAGAGTGGGATTTAAGCCCAAGCTCACCAGACTCCAGAGCCCACGTTCTTCTACTGCTATGCCGAACGCCTCTCTAGCTAGAAGACCGAATTTAAAGCTGTGTTTATTTTTCTAGTTTTCAGATTACTTTTGCCGCTCAGAAAGCCAGGACCAGGGTGTCTGGGCAGCTCAGTCAGTTAAGCATCTGACTCTTGATTTTGGCTCAGGTCATGATCTCATGTTTTGTGAGTTCAAGCCCTGCATTGGGGCTGCTTGGGATTCTCTCTCTCCATCTTTCTCTGCCCCTCCCTCACTCATTCTCTCTCAAAATAAAAAATAAATAAACAAACCCACAAACGCTTAAAAAAAAGAAAAAGAAAGCAAAGACAAGTTGGATATTTAACCACAGGTCATTAACAGCCATATTTGAACTCTTCAGAAATTAACCTCTCTAACTAGTTAACTGTGAAATCTGAAGTACTCTCTCTTTCACCATCTATTAGGAAAATTACCATAAGGGCTATGGTCATTTACATTGCTTTAATGGTCTAAAAATAAATATTTGGATAGTTTTAAAAACAATAATTACTAATATTATTACCAATTATCAATATTACCAAATTTTCACATTATTCAACCCCCCAAGGCAGGTTGGATATGCTTTGATAGCATTCTGTGCTCCGTAAAGAGCATTTATAACACCACATTGGAATGGCCTGTTTCTTCATATGATTCTCCTTCTAGGCCAGTGATGCCCAAAGTTTTTTGGCAATGTGCCCTAGCAGTAAACATGTAAGTATACCCGAATATGGGCCTATTTATTTATTATATTCATACTCTATCATTCATAAAAATAGAAAGAAAGGATGATCTATGCATGTGTGCCTGTCTACCTATGTATCCACCTGTCTATCCCATTTGCTTCCTTCCCCACAGTGGATCGTCTCGTCTTCCACAGCCTCCAACATGCATATCTCACTTTGGAGATCACTGCTCTAGGTGATGTGCTCACCATCCTTCATTGATTCATTTTCCCCCATCTCCAGTAGCGCTTACTGTGTGCTGGGGACTGTGATAGGTATTGGGGACACCAGGGTGAACAAGAGGACAAGGAACACGGTTTCCACGGAGCTTACGATCCAGTGGGTGAAACGATGCCAGATAATGTCAGATGGTAATAAGTGCCACAAAGAAAACAAAACAAGGTGACGTGATGGGAGTGATGAAGAATGACTGTGGAGGTGAGAGGATCCTAGCCACACCAGACTGGGAGCTCAGTGAAGGCCTCTATGAGCTGCATGATAAGGACACCACCATGCAAAGATCTAATGGGAGAGGGAGTGTTCTGGGCAGACAGAACGTCAAGTGCAAAGGTCCTGAGGCAGGAAAGAAGGCTTATGTGGCTGGACTGTAATAACTGGGTGATTCTGAGGATTAAAGCCACGTGCTTCCCAGGGTCACAAAAGGAGTTATGTAAAGGACTGAAAGGGTGCATATGGGACATCAACATCAGTTGGAAGGATGCCCAGCACACAGTTGGCATCAATAAATGGCAGCCCTTGATGTCTGTTAACTTGTTTCTCACTGCTACTCCTCATGGCACAGAAGTACCAGCTTAGAGGGGCGCCTGGGTGGCTCAACTGGTTAAACATCTGACTCTTGATTTCAGCTCAGGTCATGATCTCACCATTTGTGAGTTCAAGACCTGTGTTGGGCTTGCTTGGGATTCTCTCTCTCTCTCTCTCTCTCTCTCTCTCTCTCTGTCCTTCCCTTACTCTCTCTCTGTCTCTCAAAAAATAAACTTAAAAAAAATTTTTTTTAAAAAGGAAGTTCTATACCAGCAAGGTCTGGCCAATTTTTGACCCTACTAATCTTGAACAGCTGTCACCATGCCTGGCTTACTGGAAGAACTCAATGAAAATTTGGTAAATGGGTGAGTTTTAAAATGGGTAAAGGCTACAGAAAATGAGAGTTGGGCTAAATATAAAAAATAGATTTTGTAAGCAAATTTTTTCCAATTATAATAAATGCCAAGTATATTAAAGAAGTCTTTGATATTTTAAACAGAAATGGGAGAGTGTTCTACATTCCCCTTAGCACATATTTTCTACTTCACATGTCTGTTAGGAGAGGGAGTGGAGCATATGGGTTAAGAACGTGTGGGTTCTAGAGAGGTCGACCGCCCGTGCATCCTGCCTCTACTCTTAACCATCTAGATCATCTTGCTGGAGTAACCTGCCTTCTTGATGGCTCAGTTACTTTATCTGTAAAGTTGCCAAAATAACAGGCCTACTTCGTAGTAATATTGTGAGAGTTGAGTTCATTGATATAAAATGTCTAAAAAGTGCTTAGGATGTGGCACTATTGACCTAACCAAGCCCCCACCAGAGACGTGGCTACCTCTTACCTTACATCAGAAGCATCACCACTAGGAATATCCTTACAGCTTAACCCCTGCCACACAAACAGGATTCTTTCCTTAAAAGAAAGCACTAGATGGGGCGCCTGGGTGGCTCAGTCGGTTAAGCGTCCGACTTCGGCTCAGGTCATGATCTCACGGTTTGTGGGTTCGAGCCCCACGTCGGGCTCTGTGCTGTCGGTTCGGAGCCTGGAGCCTGCTTTGGATTCTGTGTCTCCCTCTCTCTCTCCACCTCTCCCCTGCTCACGCTCTGTCTCTCTCTGTCTCTCAAAAAATGAATAAACGTTTAAAAAATAATAAAAAAAAAAGAAAGAAAGCACTAGAAAGGCATTGTCAAGTCAAAGAATATACGAATTTTAAGGCTTTCAACACACAACAAGAAATGGTCCAGCTCCTCAAATCTTCATCTACACTGAGTACTAACCTTCGAGAAAATCTTCACCAATCTGTTAGGAGAAAGAACACCTCATTGCTTTAATTTGCCTTTCTTTAATTACCAGGGACATTGAACAGTTTTTCATTTGTATTGCTTCTCTTGTGAACCGCCTGTTCACGTTTAAAAAAGAAAGTCCGTTTTAGTAATTAGATGCAGGAAGAAAAGACAGCTTGACATGAAACCCCCCACCAATGGGAAGGGTCAACAGGGCTGGATGGTCGTGCATCAAGGTATGTCTTTACCTTGCGGAAAGCTGAACTATGTCAGCTCCGAGGTTCTCTGCCGCCCTGGGATTATTTAACTCGGGTCCAGACCAGCAGGTAAGCAGGAAGCAAATCTGATAGAAAACAAACTCTGCAAATCGACGGCTGGATCCTGGGAACCTGCCAATATCAGTGGCCTCCATGTTTTCCAAAGATGTACCTGAGCTCTAAATATCCTTCGTGAACCTCTGCATAAGGACGCCCGAGTTATTTCAGAAGGAAAAGTCAAACTGGCAAGGCTATGCCTCCAGTAGATAATTCTGGTAGATGATAGTAGAGAATTCCTGAAGTCTCCCCCTTGACAAGATGTGAAACCTTTGGGGCAGGGGCACAGACCAAATCCTGTTACAAACACCTTCACGCCCAAGGACCATGTAGCACAGAGGCTTCCAGGCTGTGGCCAGCGGCCCGTTTACCTCAGCCTCCCTTGCTTTGCATTCGGCTTTGGTGCAATCACTTGCCATATAACACTCTCCTTATCCCTCTCCCCCACAAGTATTTACACTGTAGTTTTCTCCTGAGCTGGTCAAAAGCCTGTGAGGACTTGGGGAATTCCACTGTGTTTGTAGGAAGCAGACACCTGGATTCAGATTTGCTGGTTGTCTGCTCTGAGAGAGCTGTTCTTGGACGAGAAGCGGGACTGAATGTATCCGAATCCTACAGCCAGAATCCCGCAGTGTTTTCAGAGGACCTTCGACATTTTCACTAAGGGGATTTTTACCCCCTAACATCTCCCCCATTTTGGCTGCCACAGCTGAAGCTTCTTGCTGGCTTTGGCCCCACGGGCATCACGGCAGTTGGAAACAGATCTCTTAAGTTACTACTCTGAGGGAGCAGTCACATGTGGGGTGAGAACCTGGCAGATTTTCCTGTGGGCACACCTTAAGCACACAAACCCGACACAGTGGAGCAAAGAGAAGAACATCCTCCAGGAGGGAGGCGGAATCAGACTGAGGCAAAGCCAGGACGAGGTTCTTGGCAACACGAGTGAAACTCCAAACTACGAGGGAAGGGGCCTTATTGCCAGCCCCTTAGCACACCCCTCAGATGGGGAGTGGGGGCGGGGAGAACTACATGCTGTGCAGAGCTCTGCACACAACCCTCAGTCACAGGCTGATTGGCCAATGACCCCGAACAAAAGTCTGCCTCCACCCTTGGTCGGGGGATCGCGGTATAGCCGAGGACGCAAAGTCACTCTGTAGCTTGCTTCAACAGTAGACCTCAATCCCTGCAAAAGAATTTGTGCTGCAGTGGGCCAGGAGCTCAGGCTGATAAATGCAAAACCTCCGTGCTCTATGCGGAGGGCTCGTGATTCAACCGAGCAGATGAGATTCATAGTAGCAGCTGGCAATACAGCACCTCAGGAGTCAAAGAGAGACCCCTGCAGTGGGTGCCACTAGAGGCCCCAGAGGGCAGCTGGCATAGTGAGAAGGCCAGCCGACCTTTACGGGGAAATGGGGTTGTGTTCCACGCTGGAGGGCAGGGAAAGTCTGGGCAGGTGGATCAGAAGGGAGCCTGCATCTGGGGGAGAGAGGAGACTGAGACAGCAGCCTGGAGGGCAGAGCATGTGGCCTGTGCTCTTGGCCCCGGAGGGCGTTTGCGTAAGGAAGGCAGAGATGGAGAGAATGCAATAGGGAGGAAGGAGGCCAGATTTCAGAGAGGTCTGAATCCCACACAGAGAAGTCTGGGCTTTATCCAATAAGCAGTAGGGAGCAGTTGGAGATGTGTGAACAGCAGATTAGCATAATTAAAGGAGAATCTTAAAGACTTGAGCTTTTTGTGGGGACTCCGAAGAGGCTAGGGATATAGACAAGAACATTAGAAAGCTTTCACAATGGCCCAGGCTGGCAGTGGCCATTGCTGGACCACAGTGTCAGCCATGGGAGAGAAAAAAAAGACATCTGCAAGATACCACAAAGCAAACATGTAAGGGGCATGGAAAACTGGGTACGAGGGCTTAAGGGTGAATCAGGCAATTCACAGCTGGTGGCTGTGAGGTGAAGGCAGCATTGTCAAAGGTAAAGAAACAGGTTGGAGCTAAGGTGGTAAGAAGTGACCCGTTCAGACTGCGACAGTAAGGGCGGTTTTACAAGAGCCTGAAAAGGCCAAAGGCCCAAACATCCAAAAAGCAGGCATCAACTGGAAACAGGAGGCCACGGGATGAAGCTTTGTAATTCCGTTAAAGGGGATTACAAGCACAGCTGAAGTTCCAGCCAGCATCATTGAAACAGCTGTCTGTCCAAACAGCCAGTTAGTATGGATTCTGCACACCCCTCTGCCTCTTCTGCTCTTGATTTCTTCCCTACGAGTTTATCGGACCACAGGCTGATCTCAGCCATCGAGAATGGGAACGGGAACACTCAGAAACCCAGATTTCTAATCCTCTCTTCTGCTGAAGCATGGTGGAATTTAGTGATTCTCACACTTAAGCAGAGGCTCACTGCTCGGTGCATAAGTACTGAGTCATTTCTTTTCTCTTCCTCCCCCTCCCTTGTCCCTTGTCCCTCCCATCAGTTGTTCCTCTTCCCCCCACTTCCTTCTCCTCCTCCTCCTCCACTCCCCAACCCCTGCCAACATCCTGGCATGCATTTTCTCCATCACCTTACTCTGCAACTCTCCACATTTCCCATTCCCTCCCAGCCTGCCTCCTACCTGTTTAGAAATGCTGGGAGTCCAGGAGGTGAACCACAGATGTACCCGGACAGAGGACCACAGATTTCAACAAAGACAGGCAGCTAGTTGTGAAAGGAATATTGAAGGCAAGTCAGGAGTCTTGAGTTTTCAGAGTCAGGCAAGGGAATCAGATAGAGATCCTTAGAAACAAGGGGTCTCATGATTCCCCAGCTTTGCTGACGTAGACACAAGTGTTCTCACTCCACAGATACAGACGGCAGATAAGCAGCTCCCTTTCAGAGAGGTAACCCCAAGTGCATGCTCACAGCTGCAGTGACTCTGAATGACAGTGGGAGGGAAGGAAACAATGAGTGCAAAAAAAAAAAAAAAAAAAAAAACAAGAGGCAAATGCTTAAGGTGGAATGGATGTGAACAGTCTGAAATGCACACCTCCTCCAGTTCCTGGAAGACAAAGATGAGTCAAACAGAAGCTTAATTTCAGAGGCGCTCCTCCTCCACTTGTCACACACATTCCCAGACACAGAATCATCCGTCCCTGTGTCACCCAGCATCTATAGCTACCAGCCATGGCCTCCTTGTAAGGGAAGCTGGAGGGTCAGATCTGCTTCCAATGGGGCCCAGGGCCCATGTGGGGATGCTTCCAGTGACCTGAGGGCAGGAGAGTGTAGGGAAGAAGCAGAGAAGCTTGGTATTATGTGGCTCTAAAGAAGGAGCCAAGGATCAGCCGATCTGCACAGCCTGGAATCTGTTATTGTTTCCAGTTTCCTAGACAACCCTGTCTAAACCAGGTAGAAATCTGAACTCCATCTCAAAGAATAATATAGGCCCTGGGAATGGGACAAAAGAGGAAAGGCAAAGGGTCAATGCTGTGTGCCACTTCAGGGAATGGGGACAGCAGGGGACATGAAGGTCTTCTTAATGGAAGCTGAAATCCCATTAGGCTCTGTGCTTTCCATAATCTGGCATTTGTGGCCAAGAGAATGATTCTAATTCTGGTTCACTGGATGGGGATTTGGGTTACACAGGTGCATGAATTTGTCAAAACTCATCTGTGCATTAGACCCCGGAAATTCTGGCTCTCCCAGTTAATTGATTATGGGACCCTGGATGAGTTCTTGGACATTTTGTAGTCCAGGAGGCCCCTTCTGCTAAGCTGAAACTAAAATCTACAACTGTAAGAGCTGATTATGGCTGGAAATGGGCGGTACATCCAGGTTAAGAAGGGCCATGAGCGAAGCTAAGAAGAATTTCTGAATGGGATTAGCTGTCTGCAGAAAAATCCCCTCCCCCCACCCCCAGTTATCCATCCTGGAAAAAACTTTGGAGAGGTGAAGATGCCATCCTCCACATCAAAGTGGCCAGCAACTATTCACTTTGCCGTGCTGCCTGCTCCTTCACGTCCTCCAAGCTCTTTGGCTCGAGATCTCCCAGTGGTCTCAAGATCAGGGCATACAGCTTTCTTCCCTTCCTTCCAAACTCCCTTTGCATCTATGGCACCCTGGTCAGGTAGCAGGAGCAGGGCTCTTGGTGGGGGGATAAATGGTTCAGGTGGAGGGTGTGCCATGTACATTGAGAGCTGGATGGCTGCAAAGACCCAGAGGCTATAAGAGCCAGACAGTCATCGCCCCCAGCCCACTTCTTATGGATAAGAGAATGAAGATCCAGAAAAGCGGTAGAACTTCTCACAGTTTCTAAAGCCCCCCCAAAAACCAGAACAGCGAAGTGGCCCATGGCTGTCTTCAGGCTGGTCCTCTCACACTGAAGCATGCCTGCTTGTTCCACAAATAGGTCTCTGATGGGTGACTCTTGGACAGAAGCACCGGATCTACCATAAAGAGGCGCTGAAGCGTATCTGGCAAACGGTCTGGCTCACCTGCTTCTCTTCTCAGAGGGGCTCTGAGACATGGGGAGGACCTTTGGAGATACAGAATGGAGCAATCGTGGCTGCCAGGATGGAAGGGAATTCACGGAAGACGTCTGGATGGCGGCTACCCAGTGACACAGCTGAGTGGCGGCTGTCCCATGGAAAAACTTGGGATAAGAAAGACTATCAAAGGAGCATCAGATCCAGATTGCAAATTGCTTTAGCAGCTAAAACAGGCATAAAGATCGAGTGACTCACTCTAATCCAAGGGGTTTATGCTTCAGCACTGGCTGCCTCTGACTCTCACCCTTGACCCAGCCTATTCATCAGTATTTTGATAAGCAGATTCCCTTCACGGAGCTACTTAATCTGGGTTCCCAGAGAAGTCTTGCAGAGATTAATGAGAGCACCGTGGCTCCTGCCAGCTTCTGAGGCCGGGGCAGTTCAATAGCAAAAGGGAAGGGACTTGTCGTAAGGTGCACAAACTTTCCCATCACTGGACTTGACCCCACTAGGGGTTAGCTCAGGCATCTTTTCAATTTTGCTACTTGGATCTATTTTTTTTTTAATCTACTTTCTCCTTGGAAATGTAAAGCCCTTGCTTATATCCTCCTTGATGCCAGCTTTTAGAGCCATAACAGCATCTGGAGCTAAACGCAGATTAGGGGCAACGGGGTAGGAACTACAGGGACAGACAGGAGACCCGGTACCACCAAGGGGCACCACCGATGAGGTAGGCCTTTGTGCAGCCCTCCTGCCAAATGCCCTCTGCCTGTAAACCCTTAGACGGTCGTGGGAGAGGAAGCAACGTCCACTGGAACCCCAAATCCTGAGGGCTCACAGAGGCACAGCCAGGCCCCTGCCCTCAGCGGATGACCACCTCCCCGACTGCAGAGATGATCTCTAGTCTTGGCCTTGTCATTATCGCCTCCAACTATCTTTAAAGAAGGGCACCTGGGTGGCTCAGTCAGTTAAGCATCTGACTCTTGGTTTTGGCTCAGGTCATAATCTCATGATTTCATGAGTTCGAGCCCCACGTCAGGCTGTGTGCTGGCAAGGGAGGGGCCTACTTGGGATTCTCTCTCTCTCCATCTCTCTCTGCCCCTTCCCCACTCGCTCTGTCTCTGTTCTCTCAAAATAAATAAATACACTTTTTTTTTTTTTTTTTAAGGGCTACTCTATGTGCTGTGTGCCCTGTTAGAAATGACCGGGGGAAATCGTCTGGATTATACTCTGGAGAGATGGGAATTTTTTTAATGCAAAGCAAGACATGACCAGGGAACTTCAGATTTGCATTCGGTTTGTAAATTGTTAGTTAGGAGTAAAATCAGATTTAATTAGCTTGTAGGACCTTACATTTGCTGTAAGAAAAAGTCACGAAAATTTAAAATTGACGGCAATGGCAAGGAGGAGAAGCGGTGGCAGCAGCTTCAGCTATGGCTAGTTTCCAGATTAACAGCATTTGCCTATTACAGGGAGGTCAGGATTTGGGAGGGGAGGGGGGGGGGGCGCGGCTAAAAACAAACAAAGACACACCACAGAGTTCTGAGTTCACAAACGGGCCCGAAGCACTTAACAAGTCAGCTTCTAAGGCTTTTTAAGACAGAAAAGAGCATCAAAATCTGAGCCCCTCCGTGCCTTCCCTCCCCTACTGCGACCGCAGCTGGTGTCCCAGTCCTGCTGTCCCTGAATAGACAGAGAGGTGGATAATGACCCAGCCAAGCTGAAGTTCACCCCTGGAGGCAGATCCAGGCTGACATTCCAGGACTCTTGAGTCCCCCTGACATGGGCAGTTCTCAAAGGATGGGGTGCGGATGCCTTCAGTCTGTGGGCTGAGAAGGTGGAGGATGGACAGGTCCACAGGGCGGGGGCCAGGCTCCAGCCTCTCTGCCCAGGCCACTGCTCACAGAGCCTGGGTCTTCACTTAGCCCCAGGGACAGGGACACAGTGGAAACCACGGGTGCCACCACATCAGCAGAAGGAGACAGTAAGGCCCTCCCTTCTTCAGCCAGAGCTGGAAGCCAGAGAGGTCAGGCTGACCTGCAGCTCTGGGTCAACCTCGGGCCGGCCACTGCCTGGCCTGCCTCCTGACCTCTGGATGTAGCGCGGCCTGCTCTCCACGGCAGGCCACTTGCCAAGGTCTCACAGTGAACTTGGCTGCTCCCTGTGGGATTTGCTGGCTCTGGACCCACAACCAGGCTGGAGCAGAAGGTCAAGTATATTTGACAAGGTGACCCCTACCCCCTACCTCTTCTTTTCTTTTCTCCTTGCTGGCTATCTTCCCTTCTCCAAATCAGCCTTTTCTTGGATCAGTTTCTCCCTGACCTTGGCTGATCTCTGGCATGCTGGGTGTTTTTCCAAGGAGCACAGCTGGCCCATTAGGCATTCAGAGGACATGAGGCTGGTCTGTTCCCCCAACAAACCGCCCTATACAGTCGGCAGTGTCAGAGCACAGGTCACCCAAAGAGCTGGACAAGACTCTAAATGTCCCAACTCACCACACACGTCCTGCCTTAAACCCAGACTCTGTCCCAAGGGAACCCGTAACAGAAACCTCTGAGTATTTCAGACCCAACAGGCAAAACCATCACCTTCAAAGTTTATAAAATCTATTACTCTGTCGTCCCCCCAGGATCCTCACAGCCACCACGATGGGGAGCCAGATCAGGCCTTTCTGATCATTCAGTCTTTAAGTGGCTATGGAGGACTTTCCCTCGTAAAAAGGGTGCTCAGCAGGGACTCCAGGGAGTGTGCTGGTCTGCACCAGCATTCCCGGACCAGGAATCCACCCAAGCACCATCTTCCAGAGACTGGCATGAACTGGGGCGGATGGGCATCCCCGTCTTGGTCCCAGTTTCCCCGGCCATTATCTGCGTGCAGCAAGCTTTCTCTGTAAAGGGCCAGACAGGAAATATTTTAGGCTTTGCAGGCTCACACACTGTCTCTGTTGTATATTCTATTTTTCTTTGACTTTTTTTAATGAACATATTTGGAAATGTAATAACCACTCTTAAGTTGAGGGGCTGGACCCAAACAGGCAGCAGGCGGATTTGGCTCACGGGCAGGCTGCAGTTTGCAGACCCTTGGCACCCAGAAAGAAGCTGCAACATTTTTGGTTGGTCCCCACCAAGCAGTCCCTTGCCATCTTCCCTCCCCCGGCTGACACCTTCAGACCCTCCCACATACCCAAGGACTGCCCTTGACATTCTCCAGCTGCACTTGGCCCCAGGGCAGGTCCCTGCTCAGGCCCCAGGAGGGCCTGCCCACAGCATGCATTTCATTTCACTCAGCATGTTGTGCACATCATGAGCCATTCTGTCTTGCTTGTGTTCAAGCCGAGATGTACAAGGTCCAGATGGCCGCGCCCTGCACCGTGAGGTCTCATCTGATCATACTTGTGTGGTTGTACCCACTCGACTCCCCGCCATGGGGGTGCCAACTGGTCAATGGCCTAACTTGGGTTCGTCCTCGTCTGTCACCTGTGCAGTACAGGGCGGACAGACCAGGGGGCATGGCAAATCCCATCAGTTCCATCTCAAAGCACAGCCAGAAGCCAGTCACTTGCCACCCCTCCACTGCTGTCACCCAGGCCACACCACTCCTCTGGGGACCACTGTCACAGCATCTCATCAAGGCTCCCTGCCTCCATCTCTGTCCTTCTCTATCTCCTTCCCAAAGGCCCCAGAGGCTTCCCAGCCCATGCAAAATAAAGGCCAATGTCTCTAAACAGTAAAAATAAACCCAGCATGGTAGATCCTTCCACCGGCCTAAACACCTCCCGGGCCTGCACTGGCCACCTGCCAGGCCTCACCTCGAACGTCCCTGCCCTGGCTGATGCGAACTCTAGCCACACTGGCCTCCAGCTTCTTTGTTTTTCACCCAGCTTCTTTGTCTCCTTAGCCCTGATCATCAATAGTTTATGTAATTTTTCATGAGTTTTTTTTTATTTTTTTTGGTCTTGTTTTTTTGTTTTTCTCACTGGAATATTAAATTCCATCAGATAGAGGTTTGACTTCTTCAGTAATAAGCACAGAGTAACTGCCCTGCAAATGCACAAATATCTAGAATGCACAGGGATAGGGTCCCCTGCTGGTGGGTGACAGATGGCAGCATTGCTGTGACAAGGTCCCCATTTGCACTGGGATACCTTTATGCAAATAAACATCTTGCTGTTAAGGCCCCTGGGGGGAGGGGTGCAGATGAACTAACAAACAATGAAAACAGATATACCCCTGGAGCCAACAGTCTCAAATTGTTTATATTCAATCCTAAAGGAGCGTCAGATTTCAGCCAAACTAACCAATTATCCGTGGGGAAAAACAAGGGACTGCTTTCAGGTTTAGAACATACCTGCTCATGGCTCCTCACTGCTCACCACAACCACCCTGCAGGAACGGAGGGAGGAAAGGGAAATCACGGGCTTTGGTGGAGGGTCTAGGCTTTAAATCCTAGCGCTGCCTTCACAAGTACACTGATTCTGGGCGTGGGACCAAACGCTCTAGGCCTCAACTTCCTCATCTGTTAAATGAGGATACTAAGACTTATTTTATAAGATTGATGAAAGGCTTATGTGAATAATTTTTTTAAAAAACACAGACAGCTCTTGGCATAATGACTCAATAAACACCAATTTCTCCCCTTCTGCCAGGAAACTAAAATTCAGAATGTCAAATGACTTGCCTGAGGTCAGAGGGCTTGCCCCACAGCAAAGCTGGGGCTCCAACCCATGGTGTACGTTTTTTCCCCCCGGACTGCAGCCTCCTGTCTATTCATGTCCCCCACATTACACACTGCCTGGGTCAGGAGCATAAAAGCAAGTGTTGGCTCTCCATCAACCTGCTTGGTGAACTTTGGAACAGGGCCTTCTGGCTTCACTACATGACGCTACATGGGGTTGGGGGTGGGAGGGGTCACATCTCAACACTGAGAAATCTGATTGTCCAAAGCAAGGGATCAAAAAGCTAAAAGAATTCAGCTGCCCTGTTTGCTAATTGTCCCTCATATATACAGACGGAAGGGGACTGCTTCCCTTTCCCCAACAGATGAACAGAAAGCACACTCAGTATGAGTAGGGTGCATCAGGAAATCCCAACACCAGCACCTCCCCCACTCCGAGGGACACAGCAGAACCCATGCAGCCACTCCTGAGATCTGATGTCAAAGCAGGAAAGCTGCACTGAACCCGAATGCTTCCATGGAAGGGATCGGTCTTTCCATACACAAGTAATTTTCTTTATGGAGCACATGTATTCAGTAATCCTACCCATAAATTTTTATACAGTGAAAGTGCTTTTTCCATTAGCTTTCATCAGGAAGTTGAAAATGTGTTCCTCCTGGAGGAAAAAAAAAAAAAAAACCAGACCTCAGACATTATAAAAATGTAAATTATTAAGGAACAAACCTTTTAGGTGACACATTTAGAGGACAAACAATGAGGAGACAGCCCAAACAATGTCTAATTTGAAAAGAAACAGAACGCAATGTGTGTGGCTGAAAGAGGAAAAAGCTTCTCCCAGGATACAAGTCCTGAGTCAAGGGTCTGAGGTCACTGACGGCCCAGACTTAGTGTCCCTGCTGCTCCAAGAAGGGGGGGCTGCTGCAGTCCTGATGGTCACTGGCCACCCACCGCCACCCTCACCTGCTCTCGCCTCAGACCTTAGCCAAAATGTCACTTCTCCAAAGAATGACTGGGCGGTGTTTCCTTCATTCTTTTTTTTTTTTTCAAGTTTATTTATTTTTGAGAGACACAGAGAGAGACAGAGACAGCATGAGTGGGGGAGGAGCAGAGAGACAGAGAGAATCCCAAGCAGGCTCCTCCCTGCCAGCACAGAGCCCAATGCAGGACCGAATTCATGAAACCGTGGGATCATGACCTGAACCAAAACCAAGAGTCGGACACCTCACCAACTGAGCCACCCGGGTGCCCCCATTCCTTCATTCTTTGACTCACTCATTCACCAATGACGAGTGAGCTCCCACACTGGGTCAAATTTTCCTCATTACTCTCCACTTTCACTTTGTAACTAAATATTTACACGTACAGGACTCTGAGTTACTTTCCATCGCCCTCACGAGTTCCATAAAGACAGAGATCATATCTGGTTCATCTGTCATTTTACGCCCAGCACCTGACACAGTACCTGGAGCACAGTAGGCATTCTGTCAACACCTGCTGAACGGATGTACAAGTCCATCGGCGAAAGCATTCAAAAGCCCCGTTCATACTCTAAAGTTGCAAAATGTGCCCTGCCGTCTATCTCACACAGCTACAAATGACCTCACAATCAACGGGACTTCTAAATTTAATAAAGGAGACTTACTAATTTGTTTATAAATGTATTGATAAACGTATAATCGAAAACAATAAGATGTAAAGCAAAAGGCCGAGAATTCCTTTCTGCAGGGGCAGCTCTCTGGTATAGGTCAGAGGACAGGCCCGTGGGTGTCATCCTGTGCTTGGCAGAGGTAGTAGAGAGTGCTGGTTAAGGGCAAGGTGGGTGGAGACAGACTGCCTGGGTTAGGGCCTTGACCCCTCCAGGCGTCAAGACTAGCTGTGCAGCTCTGGGCGAGCTACTTAACCTCTCTGTCCTCCAGTTTTCAAATCTGTACGTTGGGAATAATGAGACTATTAAGTAGGGAAGTTGGGTGGGGGTGGGGGGGTGAGACAGGTGA
This sequence comes from Panthera leo, assembly GCF_018350215.1. NCBI lineage: Eukaryota > Metazoa > Chordata > Mammalia > Carnivora > Felidae > Panthera > Panthera leo. The sequence continues at coordinate 32,438,752 of NC_056686.1, forward strand.
CGGAGATGAAGGAGTACACTCGTCGTGATGAGCACCAGGTAATGAATGGAAGTGCAGAATCACTATATATTGTGCACCTGAAACTAAGAATACACCGTATGTTAACCAACTGGGATTTAAATTTTTTTTTTTAACGTTTTATTTATTTTTGAGACAGAGAGAGACAGAGCATGAACAGGGGAGGGGCAGAGAGAGAGGGAGACACAGAATCGGAAGCAGGCTCCAGGCTCTGAGCCGTCAGCCCAGAGCCTGACGCGGGGCTCGAACTCCCAGACTGTGACATCGTGACCTGAGCTGAAGTCGGACACTTAACTGACTGAGCCACGCAGGTGCCCCCCAACTGGGATTTAAATTAAGACTTTCAAAAAAGAATACTAACTTCAGATGATCGCCTTAATAATTAAATGAGTTAGTACACACGAACTACTCAGTAGAACGGTGCCCTGCACACACTAAGAACTCACCGAATATAGTTATTTTTATGTTCCAGAAGAATGAGAACAAAGAAAGGCCAAAACCAAGGAGTCGGACATGCTTTCACTAAGTTCCCACGCCACTCAGACCAGATCTCCGAGATTTCCTATTACCGAAACGGAATAACTCAAGGGCAGGTAGATGATTTGTCTGCTTCAACTTTCCAGTCTCGGTTGCTGGATTAGTTCGCCAGGGCTTCCACCGCGAAACACGACAGCCTGGAGAGCTTAAACAACAGGCATTTATTTGTTTTCTCACAGTTCTGGAGGCTGGCAGTCCAAAATCAAGGTGCGGGCAGGTTTGGTCTCTCCTGAGGCCTCTCTCCTCGGCTTGCAAGTGGCCACCTTGTCACTGTGTCCTCAAATGGCCTTTCTTCTGCACACACATCCCTGTTGTTGTTCCCCTTTCTTACTGAGGACACCAGCCCTCTTGGACGAGGGCTCTACCTCCTTGACCTCGTTTGACTTTGGTTACCTCTTTCAAGGCCCTATCTCTAAATCCAGCCACGTTGGAGGTTAGGATGCTAATGTTTGCACTGGAGGTGGAGGCGGGACACAACTCAGTCTGTAACCGCTGCGTTACCCACGAAGCTGCTTCAGCGCTGTACCCGTGTGAAATTAAGAGCGGCAGCAAATGAGCCCTCAACGCGTCCCCAGGCCTGGAGTCTGATATTCGATTTCATACATCTCACAGCACCTAGCACGCTGAAAGCACACGTTTAAGGCTTAGAAGATGCTAGTGGATTGCTCTGTAATAAATACTATTTAGGGCTGAGCAAACTGCACACATTCCAGAGTCTATCCATCTTACTGTCCAGGATACATACTAAGCCCTAGGAGAACAGACTGCAGAAGCGTGGACGAGTCGCCTGATGACCCTGAAATTAACTGTAACAATTATCTCGGAGACCTTCACGCATTAAAGGGACAATGAAAAAGTGGACGCAGACTCCTCCTGATAATGAATCGGATGATGAATATGCTTCCACAGAGGCCAGGGTCAAGCTGATCTGCTGAAATAACCAGATAGGGGGATGATTTCACTATCTCTGTAAAACACTGTTCCAGAATCTGTGCCGTATTTGACAACTAAATCGATAAAACAACAGCCTTATCAACGATTTCACAGAAGCCTTCAGTGAGTCGACAGGAAGGACTATTGGTGACAGACAAGAGGACTACTTCAAGAAGCCCCAAGTCCTCAATGGCTAATAAGGCAAAAACCCTGGCAAATCAGTGAGTCCGGACTGTCAGCCAGCGAATCCCTCCATACTAACTTTTTAAAATGTTTATTTATTGTGAAAGAGAGAGAGAAAGAGAGAGAGCATGAGAGGGGGAGGAGCAGAGAGAGGGAGAGAGAGAATTCCAAGCAGGCTCCATGCTGTCAGTGCAGAGCCCAATGTGGGGCTTGATGTCATGAACCATGAGATCATGACCTGAGCCGAAATCAAGAATCAGATGCTTAACCATCTGAGCTACGCAGGCGCCCCTCCTTACTAACTTTTTCAAGAAAACTTTTATGTTCCATTTATTACATTCTTTTGTTAAAATCAACTTTACTGAGGCATAACATATATAGTAGAACTCACACATTTCAAATGAACAGTTGGATATTTTTTGACAAATATATACACCCAGGCAAGCATTATCCTAAATCAAGACACAGAAATTTCCATAATGCCAGAACTTTCCCTTATCCCCCCCGTTCCTGGTGACCCCTGGTCCTACCTTCCCCAATCCCAGCACAGGGCAATAGATTAATTTTGACTATTCTAGGATTTCATATAAGCGAAATTATACAACACACACTCTTTTCTATCTGGCTTCTTTCAGCATAATCCTTAGAGAACTCTCACCCAGCACTGTCTGTAATCAGCAGTGTATGCCTCTTTATTACCAAGTTGTGTTCCAGAATATGAGTGGACTTCAAATTGCTTACACGTCCCCTAGTGGATGGGTATTTGGGTTTGCGATGATTCCAGTTTTAGACTATTATGAATAAAGCTGTTATGAATACCCATATGCCAGTCTTTTTTCCAACATAAATGTTCATTTCTCTTGGGTAAATATTTAGGAGGAAAATTGCTGGGTCATGCACGTAGATGTTCAACTTTATAAGAAAATGCCAAACTTATCCTGAGTAATAGAAATCATCAATAGACTCACTATTTAAGTGCTTGTTAGAGAGATTTTTTAAATAAGAGAGGAAACCAGAGTAGGCAAGGAGGCAAGTGCATCCAGAAACACATCAGGACTGTTTTGCTGAAGGAGCCGACAGGCACTTCCTGGCCCAGAGTCTTGTCAGGACAGCTTCTGCTGGTCACCCCCACCCCGTGCCCACCTCACCCGGGGAGAAGGCCACCTTTGTCCCACCTCAGTGGTCCTCTGCTCGCTCTGTCTTCAGGGGCAGTCCTGACTGGCCTGTTACTGGCAGAATTCTCCAGGAGAGTCAGGACGTGGGGACATGTACCCAGCTGCCTAGGAACTCTGGTTACCAGGCGCCACTGCTGCGGCAACATCAGGCCACGGAGCCCCTCACTTGGCGTAAAGCACCTGGAGGGGGCATCCCTCTTTCTCCCCCTTGAGGGGGGCCAGGCAAAGCTCATGGTAGGGACTCCAGCATCCTTCTCTGCCTGTGGGGAACCAGTGCAGCCCATGTGTTAGCCAGCCTTGCCCAGAACCCAGCACTTCTCTTCAGAACATGGGGGGGTCCTCGCATCCTGCCTTCGGCTGAGGCCAGGAAGTGTCTCATGCGATGTCGTGCTACATAACTACCATCAGAACGAAAAAAAAGCAAATCAGTATGTTTACAACCACATACCTATGTTATTTCAGAGGTGCTCATTCTTTCATACAAGGTAACTTCCCAAGACACCAAATTGCAATTTGATACATTTCCATTTTCTGGATTCTCGCGGACGTGTTTTTCACACTAGGCCTCATCTCGTTTTCTGAAAGGTAATAAACTCCCCTTAAAATCCTTCCAGAACTCCCTATCATCTTCAGAAAGTTAGAGGAGAAGAGGACAAAGAGAAGAAGGGGGACTGCGATTCCTCAAAGGCAGGGAATCTTAGGGCTTTGAAGCTTTAACAGAAGTTCAGGAGCTGGGTGCTGAGCGATGAGAGATCAAATGGTAGGGTATGGGCAACAAGGAACTCTGGGAACATGGGGAAGCTTCCCAGAGCTTCTGGCCCCAAGCCCTCACACCGGCCTCACTCTGGGGTCAGGAACCTCCTTCCCCTCCTCTCTGCCCCTCTACATCTGCCCCCGACTCCGCTCAGGAGTCATGATACGACCCCAGCATCACCGGCCTGAGCTCGTGACAACTCAGGGTACAGCAGACTCCTTGGCTTCACTGAAACCATCCTTTCTTGCCTTAAAAAGTGATCGGGAAGCCCTTCCTCACTACCCTCCAAATCCCGCTGCAGCCATTGCCGCAACCACGATGCCGAAACGAAAGAAGCAGAGTCAGCAGCAGCAGCCGCCACTGCAGCAGCCCCCGCTGCCAGAGCGGGAAGAGACTGGAGACGAGGAGGATGGGAGTCCCATAGGACCACCCAGCCTTCTGGGCCCTCCCCCCATGGCCAATGGAAAGCCTGGTGACCCCAAGTCAGCTCTTCACAGAGGTCCTCCAGGCTCAAGGGGACCAATGATTCCACCACTGCTGAGTCTCCCACCTCCTCCCCGGGGCAGAGGCCCAATTCGGGGGGGCGTAGGCCCCAGATGTGGCCCATATGGTCGTGGTTGGTGGGGGGCCAATACTGAACCTCCTTTTCCTGGACCAGGCCATGGGGGTCCTTCCAGGGGAGGCTTTCACAAAGAGCAGAGAAATCCTCGAAGGCTCAAAAGTTGGTCTCTTATCAAAAATGCCTGCCCACCCAAGGATGGCCCCCAAGTTATGGAAGACAAATCCAACCGCCCTGTCTGCCGACACTTTGCCAAAAAGGGCCACTATCGATATGAGGACCTCTGTGCCTTCTACCACCCAGGCGTCAATGGACCGCCTCTGTGAGACTGTGCCTTCCCATCCAGGCTGGAAGGAGCCCTCTGTGACCTAGCGGCCATATATTTCCCTGTGGCCCTGTGATGGCTACTGTGAGGCTGTTCCACCCACCACCCTCAGTCAGTGACACCCACCCCCATCTGTCACTTTCCTGTTTGGGGTTCAGAGTTGTGTTTCATCACTGGTGCCCAGTGTATGATCCAGCCTCCAGAGACTCGCCTTCGGGACCCCATCTTTGCTCCCTTCAACTGCCTCCTGGATCCTCTTCCCCCTCACCAACTGACTGCTGAACAGGAAACCTCTTTGGTGCTGTTTCTTGTGCATCTGCCCACCCAGCCCCCAGTACTGCCCTCGATTCCTGAGAGCTCTGGAGCAATTTCCTACCATTCCCATCTAGCTGCTTAAATCCTTTTTATGTGACAACCCTTACCCCAAAAGTTGCCAGTTGCTCTGTGAAACTCACCAGGTTGACCTGGGGTTGAGTATGGATGACTGGTGCAGAGATACTTCCTGAAAGGCCACTCTCCCTGCTTTTGGATTTTGTAGTTTCTGCGTCAGTAGCATGATCCCCACCGCTCTGGTCTGTGATCACTGTGCTTTGTGAAACTGTGCATCCCCTCGTACGTAGCCTCTCTCAGTGTCCGTGGCATCTTTGTGACTTCCCAACACTAGAGTAAGTTTTTCTGCCAAAACAAGTGAGACTCGGTGCCCTCTAGACTTTCCACACCTCCCAACGTGGGAGAATTGTGAACCTTTCTGCAAGACTGCCTCCCTGGTCTCCCCATCCTGGTGTCGGGTTTTCTGGGTTTGACACAAGCCCATGAGATGTCCTCTAAAGCTTCTGATGGGCAACCCTGTCTCCTCTCCAGCCCACTTTAGTTAGACTATGTCATTGTGAGGCCACCAGCCCTTTCGTCTGAATTCTGTGAATCTCCACCCGGCCTACCTTTGGGTGGAACCTGGACAGTACTGTCGCCCTCGTCTAACCTTCTTCCCTGCATCCCTGGCACTGGTTGTTTTCTGTGAAAACGGCAGTGAACAGGCTCAGTTTTGAACTGGCCCTGAGGAAATGGGTCAGGAGTTGTGTGGGCAAGAGGGAAGGATGAGAGCCGTTGGAGAAAGAATGAATTTTTTTTCTTTTTAACATTTTTTTATATTAGTAATAAATGCAGTGGAAACAAAAAAAAAAAAAAAAGTGATCGGGAATATAGCTAATACTCCTTGAAGTTCCATTAGCACAGATATGAGCAGATCACAGAAGCCTATTTGCATTTTTTATTCTTATTTACTGGGTTTTTTAAAGGGGAGCCAAGAGAGGGAAGAGGGAACAAGTTTACTTGCTGGGATTTCACCTGGGATGATTGTCGGGAAGGCAAAACAAAGGCCTGAAGATTGCCCACCGATTTCCTCTTCCTTAGGGGATTCTGCCTGGTGTTGGGCTTGGCTGGCTGGAACACAAATCTGTAAAGAGATGAGTATTCTTCTTCCTCGCCTGGTGTGTCTGCCAGTCAGGGCCTCAGAGACAGGGCTTCCCGGGGACACAACTGCACGCACAGCAGTGCAGACTGGAGATGAGGCAGCCGCCCAATACCCCGCTGCTTCTGCGGAGGGCCAGGCCAGAACCCACCCCCCCCATCCCCTCCCGCCACGGCCTTTCCGTCTCAGCGACTGGGCAGCGGCAAGGAGGACACGATTCTAGAAGACTCAGAGAGGTCTCATGTGAGAAACACTCAGTAAGCCCTCCACAGGATCCTCTAGGAAAACAGCTGCCAGCGACTGCAGAGTCATTCAGTCCAGCTGCTGGTTTTACAGATGACAACCCAGAGCCCCCCTGGGATTCAGTCAGTGGTTCCCAAATGCCAGTCCTTGGGGACAGGAAGCTCCTGACGTTCCCCCACCCGGCCGCCTTTTCCTCTCCCAGCCTTTCCACCACCACCTGGCCGCTCACACCCAGATCTGGAGACCATCTTGGTGCAGCCGACTGTGTCCTGTTTCCCACCCCATCTGCCCCCTACCCTCTCTGCCCTGCTCTCTGTGCCGGGGCCAGCCTGGAAGGACCACATCAATGGGACCCTGTGCCCTGGTTTCCAGCCAACAGGGAGATCACAAGAGAGACGAGGGAGGGAGGTGGAGAGGTCAGTGAATTCATGCCCTAGCTCCCTGCCCGCAGGGGAGAGGGCCAGAACACCGGCCTGGCTTGACCTTCACTGAAGGTCGCTGCTCCCTTCAAGGGTTCCAGTAACAGCCCCCTCTCTTCAGCCCTTCCGCTGTCTGGCAACATCTGCATGGCCATGAGCCCCAGCACCAGCCCTGCCTGTATACACTCCTATGTACCCTCTGAGTCGGCTGCTTCCCGTTGTGACCCTGACTAGGATGAAGCACTGACCCCTGCTACCACTGCCCTCCGTGTCCCCATCTTCCCGCATCCCATCCTCCTCAGCCTCTCCGGCCCTGACCGTTTCGAGAGTGACCTGACTCGGCCCCGGCTTTCCTCCTGGCCTCTCCTCACCTGCCCTCCCCTGCTGCATACCGAGGTAGGCCACGAAATCTAAATCAAATCACATCACGCCCCTGCTTAAAACCTTGCAACGGCCTCCATTGCACTCCCAGTAAAACCAAAGCTCCTTTTTGAGGAACCTCCATCCTGTTTTCCGGAGCGGCTGCACCAGTCTGCATTCCCACCAACAGCGCAAGAGTGTTGTCCCTTTTCTCCATATCCTCGCCAACATCTGTTGTTTCCTGAGTTGTTGATTTTAGCCATTCTGACAGGTGTGAGGTGCTATCTCGTTGTGGTTTTGATCTGCATTTCCCTGACGATGAGTGATGTTGAGCATCTTTTCATGTGTCTGTCGGCCATCTGGATGTCTTCTTTGGAAAAATATCTGTTCGTGTCTTCTGCTCACTTTTTAATTGGATTATTCATTTTGGGGGGGTGTTGAGTTTTAGAAGTTCTTTACAGATTTTGGATACTAACCCTTTATCTAATATGTCATTTGCAAATATCTTCTCCCATTTCTGTGGGTTGCCTTTTAGTTTGGTTGACTGTTTCCTTTGCTGTGCAGAAGTTTCTTATTTTGATGAGGCCCCAATAGTTCATTTTTGCTTGCCTCAGGGGACTTGTCTAGAAAGAAGTTGCTATGGCCAATGTCAAAGAAGTTACTGCCTATATTCTCTTCTAGGATTTTTATGGTTTCAGGCCACACATTTAGGTCGTTCGTCCTTTCTGAATTTATTTTTGTGTATGGTATAAGACAGTGGGCCAAGTTTCATTCTTTTGCATGTTGCTGTCCAGTTTTGCCGAGTGTTGAATCGCTACATTGTACACCTGAAACTAATACTACACTATATATTAACCAGAATTTAAATAAACATTTTTTTAAAAAAAAAAACAAAAAACAAAGCTCCTCACCTGGCTCCTGAGAGGGCAGAAGACCTAGGCTGTTCTTTGTGGCCTCCTCTTGGGCCCTGAGCTAGCTCCAGCAGCCACATGGCTTCCTCTGCCTTCCTCCTGCCCCCAGAGCTATCCTGACCTCACGCATGCTGGTTCCTTTGCGTCCCCCCCCCACCACACATGCTGTCTCCTCGCCTCCTGGGAGACGATTCCTTAGCGGTGCACCTGCCCCCCTCCCATCTTTATTCTCTATCCCTGAGCTGTGCCCATGTCCTTTGGGACACTTAACAAACTTGTAGTTATACAATTTTTTTTTTTGGTTTACTTTTTTAAATTGCTGTCTCCCCTGCCGGAATGCAAGTTCCACGTAAGTGGGAACTACGTCTATTTTGTAAACCCATCCCTAACCCACGGCAGGTACTCAAGGCACGCTTGTCAAATCAACGACTAGGTGTTTGTTCAAATAAAGTTGACAACTTCCCTTTCTCAGGAAGGACTGCTCTTTAATCTGAAATCGTGTCCTTCTACCTTTTATTGGGTGGGGGGGAGTAATTAATGTTCTCCTCTCTTTTATGAAATTATAGGAAGGGCAAATGGTAGTTGTCAAAATTTTTAAATGGCAACCTTCAGCGGCTCTCCGAAATATTTTTGAAATGTTGAGTCTACGATATGTTTCAAGGGTCACAGTGTGGAGCCCAAAAGAGGTGAACTGGGTCACGGAGCTGAGGTGGGCTCTGTGGTCAGACTCCGTTCGAGTCCCTGCTCCGCTGTTCGGTAGTTACAAAACTCCGAGCGAGTTACTTAACCTCTACGCCTCAGTCGCCACATCTATAAAATAAGGATGATAATGGAATCTACTTCAGGGGATTTCGGGGAGAACGAAATGAGTTTTGGGGAGGACTGAGAATGTGAAGTTCTTGAAACGGCGTCCAGCCCATAATCTAATGCTGAACAAACACCAGTGCTCTTAGCTACCGCCAGTCCTACCAAACCCAGCTCGCCTAAAAACCGCACCAGGACCCCTTCCTCTTTAAAATGTGATCTCCCGGGGCCCCTGGGTGGCTCAGTCGGTTGGAAGTCTGACTTGGGCTCAGGGCACGATGTTGTGGTTTGTGAGTTCAAGCCCCACGTCGGACTTGCTGCTGTTGGCACAGAGCCCACTCTGGATCCTCTGTCCGCCTCTCTCTCTACCCTTGCCCCACTCACGCACTCTCTCTCTCTCTCTCTCTCTCAAATAAGTAAACATTAAAATGTGATCTCCCAACATCGTCTCTGGACTACCTGGCCACCCCTAAATGTCAGGGTGAAATCCAGCACTTGGAAACTCTCCCCCTAAACCACATTTTCTCCTAGCGAGGCACCAACTCGGATAAGATGGATTCATTTCGGATAAAACTGTCTTAGAAATATGTTCTTTCCTACTTCTTAACTAACTGATGAGATGAGTATCATTATGGAAATAGATGGTGGCTGTGGAGCCTGGAAAATTCTGCAGGTGGGAGGTTCCGCAGCCCTGGGCGGGACCCCCACCCCAGCTCTGCAAAGTGGGAAGGTCAGATGCACAGAGAGGTTCATTGGGCCCTAATGAGCCAAGTGCTAGCTCCTCAAGTTTCTTTTCTTTCTTTTTTGGTTAATAGTATTATAATTCACTCAGGAAACTGCCCTAACTGAGGTTTCCAGGCAGAACAGGGGGGTTAACGCCCCGGGGACTCCGTGGCAGGGAATTCTTTCTTGGGGGCGTTCAAGTGATCAACCGGGTAAGTCAGCCCTCGGGCTGCTCCTGAGGCTGGATGGGCTTTTGAAGGTGTGGGATTTCTGTTTGGCCTTGGACAAAGACACCATTCTTCCCCACAGCCCTTCACACCCGGATTCAAGCCATTTTAACTGAATCCCGGTTCCCTTCAACAGAAGGCTTTCTGAAGATGCAGAAATTGTCCTTAAGTGAATCCCAGCATTTTATCTGCAAGGTCGATTCCACCGAACTCCGTGCTCTATCCCAGGTGTGTGTGTTGACTTTCTGAAGCTAGAACCGTTCTCCCCACGCCAGCGATACCCAAACACAAAAATGGATATGGGTCATACAGCAAACGGCTCGTGTGAAAGGGGATCCATATTAAATAATAGTATTAAGTAGATGTCAATACGGCTACCAATAAAAGATGGCGAAATGTTCGAAGAAATTCCTTTTATCTTTCTGACGTTCATTATCAAGAAGCTAGAAACCAAATCAATGCGTTTTCTGACTACAGAGTCAACAAAATTATCTGATTCCTCAAGTAGATCTACAAACAGCCCTGCTGTAGAGAAAGGATGAAAGCATAAATTTAAGACAGGAAGCAAATCTGGATTCAGAAATATTATTCTTGCCTTTGAGATTTAAAGAAATACACATGCATCTATAATTTTATACTTCCCACAAGGCCTAATTTCATTTGTAAAAAACACCAGGGAATCCTAGCAAGTTTCCGCAGAACCATCCACCTAAGAGTGTTTTTTAATCAATTGCATACCTGGCAATCCACAAATATGAATTAAGCACCATGAGTTAGTTGGCCTAACTGTGGAGGACTTAGGCTTCTGAACCCACAGAACAGGCAATTTGTAAAACTTTCTGGAAGACACAGGAAAACCATGACCCTACCCACCAATTTTAAGGACGTCCTATTTTGCAAGGGTTCCTCATCACTCTCTCCGAAAGTATAACAGGGTCCTGCTGTGTTTCAATGGAGCCAAACCCCTAAGGCTCAGAAAGAAATAATTTCACAGGGAAAAAAAGGGGTGAGATTATCTCTGAACAATCACCTCATTAGCATAAATCTGGCTGTGTGATATTTGGTTTTAGTTTACAACCACTTTTGCAAGTGATGAAATGTAAATCGATGTTGGGGAGAGGGTGGAAAAGGAAACCACCACCACCACCCCCCACACACACACACCCACACCCACACACACACATCACAGGATCTAAATTCACCAAGCAGAGGTGAAAGAAAAACTGGTCTAAGCTGAACAAAAAAAAAAAAAAAAAGACTCCCTCCGTCCCTTCCTTCTTCCTTCCTTCCCTCCTTCCTCCTTGCCTTACCTCTCCTATTCCATCAACAAGGCCAAGTGACAGCAGGAACATCTCACACTCCGCTTGCCCCGAAGAACAAGGGGCAGTTTGCGAGAGAAAGCAAGGATGTGACCCTGCCGAGCTTGGGAACATTTCTATCAGCACTTGCCCCATTTTAAAATTTTACTTCCTAGGCTACCCCAGGTTTGTAATCCATGCATAATATAGGCACCTGAGCATTTCTTGAGCCTTTCCTGGAAATCCAGAGATGCAAAATGCCTGGCTGTCTGTCCTCACGTCAACGAAAGGGCAACCCAGTGGGAGAGCAGGTGCTCTGGGACCAATGTGTGATCGCAGCTGATCTGCATTGCCTGCCCCAGTGTCTGGAGTTGTCTCGAGGAGGCCCCGTCCAGCACAGTTACCCCTACCTGAAGGGCTGTCTCTCCTACGCGGGCAGGATGTGTGACCCACCACAGGGATCCCAGGCGTCGCTTCCCATCGTTGGGGCAGATCTCAAGGAAGATATTCAAGTCCTGCAGGCTTGGATTCCCCTCAGCGCATCATACAAACGGATCCTAACTTTCCACTGCGTGTGTTACCTTGAGCTATTTGTTTCACACTACCTTCTCTTTCCCTCTTCCTGAAAATACCATAAATTTCTCTCTCTCTCTCTCTCTCTCTCTTTAGTTTATTTATTTGGGGGGGAGTGAGGGGAAGAGAGAGAGGGAGAGAGAGAATCCCAATGCAGGGCCTGAACTCACGAACCGTGAGATCATGACCTGAGCCGAAATCAACTGCTCCACTGACAGAGCCACCCAGGCAACCCAGTACCATGAGTTTCTTAACTGAAGTAAAACAAGACCGATTCTGCTTTGACGTGCTCTGGAGTACTACATAGCACGCCTGAGTCTGGGAATCACAGCGTCGCAGGCAAACCTCCCCTTGTTCCCGGGGCTCCAGCACGCAGCCCCCTGCTGGGTCTCCCCCCCCCCACCTCTACCTGTTCCGACTCTGGTTGCCTCCCCCGGGAGAAGTACGTCTGACAGATTTCACACACTTCAGACCGAGGGGTACACACTGTGATCACCTCTGTCTCTGTTTCGTTTTCTACAGCTTGTATTTGAAGAACATCTGAACTTTCTCTTCGTTTTTCAGAAAAATTAGGAAATTCATGGCCCAAGTAGTGGCTTGGTGACGAGTAGTGACAAGGTAAAGCTACTTCCAGTGGTAAACGGTCACATAGCCCTGACTATGCACCTGGGATGGTTCCAAGTGCTCTACACTAAACCCCGCCACAGCCCTATGATGTACTTATTATTATTAACCCCATTTTACAGATGAGACGAGTGAGGCCCAAAGAGGCTAATTAAACAAACTTGCCAGGGTCATTTAATGAATCAGTGGTGGAGCCGGGATCGGAACCTCAGCCCGTGGACTCAGTGGAGCTGCTCACCAGGAAGGGCACGCCCTCAGCATGACAACAGAGGGACTTCCATGGCCCCTTCAATGCAGCGCTCACCTGTAGACCCCCAGCAAGCCCTGCAGATATAGCACACCGAGCCCGTGTTTAGCTATCACCTTCAGGAAGAGCAGGGTTTGCAGGGATGAGGAGACCGAGGGAGAGGGGAGACTTGTGCCCTTGAGAGATTCTATTTTAATTTCTAAAAAAAATAAACACAGAAGACACCAAGCCCTGGATCTCAAGATCAGTTTTCAAGGTCTCCAGACGTGAGGACGTCATCTGAACAAGGAGGCACGACAGCAGTCTGACCTCTGTGCGCCTCCTCCATCTCACGGTGCTGCTTTCGGGCTTGATAGGGAACAGGAAAGTGATGCCCCAGGAGTCGAATCTTCCTCATCTTGGATCCGGTATCAGCACCAACAGGCTTTAGAAGGTTGCGCAAGAGAGCTCATCCTCTAGGGCTAACACAGCAGCATTCATCTGATTTTACTGATAACCAAACTAAAGCATAAAAGGTCATTATTTCTAGAAGCACTAACATAAAACTCAAGAACTCGCTTTGTTGCTAGCCTAACTTCCCAGAAACCCTGAATCACAATTCCGTTCCTCAAACTCAAGCCCCTCTGGAGAAGGAGCTGGCTGCAGCAAAGGGCCCGAAGGGGAGAGGACGATCCCCAAGGTGATGACGACAGGGCTGATGGAGACGATTAATATGGCAGCTCTTGCAACATCCACTGTGGGTCAGGGCCCGTGCGGAGGGCTGTGCACTCATCATCTTATCTAATCTCCACAGCCACCGTGAGAAGTCAGTGCCAACTCAACACCCACTTTAACAAAGAGGAATCAGGTGAGAGAGGTCAAGTAGCCGGGATCAAGGTGCTGTGGTTGGGATCCCAATACAAACCCCAGCCAGTCTGGTTCCACGATTTCACATTCCTATCCAGTGCTTGACGCTCTCGTCTTACAAGCAAATCTTACAGAAAGTTCTAGAAACAGGGTGTGCTGCTTACTCTACATTTCTGGGAAGTACATAGGCAGTCATTTCCAAATCCTGATTTGTGAATTTTCCAAAATGCCCATGGTCCCTTTTCCTGTCTTAGTAAGTACAGCACACTAAATATAAGTCTACTTCTGCTTTTTTAATAGATACATTCAGAACTGTCTCCTGGCTGTTTGCCATAACAATTAGGCTGACTGTACACTATTTCAGATGCAGGTATAGGAATTGAGGATGACTATATTAATATACAGCCCACTGTATATGTCTGTGTACACATATAATACATGAGATATATGTAATACATTATGTATATCTATCTTTTTAATAATTTATATCATAAATTATATCTTTTATATATTTTTGTAATTTGGAACTTACATTATAAATAGTTATAATTTATATTTTTATAATATATTATAAAAATATATAAAAACATTATAAAAATATAAAAATTATATAACATAATATAATACATGACATCCTATTTTGTATAGTCTATGTCTTATTTTTTATGTTTCTTTTTTTCTTTTTTTTTTAACTTTATTCATTTTTGAGAGACAGAGTGTGAGTGGGGGAGGGGCAGAGAGCGAGGGAGACATAGAATCCGCAGCCGACACCAGGCTCTGAGCTGTCAGCACAGAGCCCGACGCGGGGCTTGAACTCACAAACCACGAGATCATGACCCGAGCCGAAGTCAGACACTTAACCGACTGAGCCTCCAGGTGCCCCACATTTATATCTTATTTTTTTAATACCTCACTTTCAGAATGCACCCTAAGCCCACAGTATGCTTTGAAAGAGGGGTACTTAAAAATAAGAGCTAAGAAAATTTATTATTTGCCTTTTCCTTGTAGAGCTTCGGCTAACTTATTTTGGTTAACAGGTAGACATTTTACCTTCGTGAACCAGTGACTGCCTGCCCACGTTGAACTTGGAGAGACGTATAAGAGATGAGCTAAGAAACAGGAAGAGGAGCAAATGACAGCTTAAAAGCAATGAAACCGGGCACAGACACTAAAATGACTAGCCCCTAACCCCAAGGAAAGTCCAGTTTCCCATCAGGGACAGTCAATGTATTTTTACCTTGTGGCTCGAATGTTTTTGCAGACACATTAAATCATAAAACTCCAAGAAACCGTATCTCACCCCCAAACCACACCATGTATTTTAAGGAATCTGTCCCTTTTCTAAGAAACCGCTTGACTTGCAGGAAGTGGCAAAGTGGCAGGTGTGTTCCCATGATCAGCCAAAGAAACCAAATAAACGTTCCACTGGGCAAACCTGTTTCTCTCAGATAAACAGCTGCCTGCTGCATTCAGGAGGAAAAAGGAACCAAAGGGCTGTCCCTGTGCTTGGCTGGCACTTCTGTTTTTCGGTTTAAATTGAAAAGGAAGATGGCAGCCCACACCTATGCAGACACACTACTCTGCGGCTGGGCCAATCCCCGCCCCTAGACGGGCTGAAGCTTTCGAAGTCCCAGCTCTGGACAGAGGCCCCCGGCAGGTCTTCCGTCTCCTAGGTAGGCATGTGGAAGGATGGCTGAAGGGAGAGCTGCCGGGGAAGCAGATGTCACATGAAAAAGAGATCATTGTGCAATTGGCTGTATTATGTAATAGCGAGGCTCCGGAGTGGGGGGTGGGGTGTCCATCTCAGCTTGCTCCCAAGGCAGCCCATCCCTTCCATCCCACATCGCTCACCATGCCGTAAATAACCGCCTGCCTGTCTGCATCCCCAGTAGACTGCAGCTCCTGGAAGTCAAGGACTATCCAGCCCTGGGCACGGAACGAGCCCCGACAGAGGAGAATTATTGTTGTGGCAGTGCGTGCTCAAGAAATAGCTGTTGCATGAATGGAATAGTGGAAGGAATGAAAGAACATAACCTTTCACTTGGAAAGCCTCTTGCTAAAGGCTTGGCACTGAAGTTCAATAGCAGGGATAGGATCCGCTATATTACAGTCTTGGCTTGTTGTGTTGTAAGCAGGGTGAAAGGCAAAATTTTTTTAAATAGCAAAAAGAAGCAAGACAGAGTTGCCTGCTGGACATTCCGGATTAACATGAGGGACCATCTAGGAGAAGGGAGCCAGCTGGCTGCTTAGGGGACATGAAGGTGAAAGCAAAATCCTAATGGACAGAGCCTGAGGGACACCATCCAGGATACCACCCTGCAGCTCTGAGGACTCCCAGACACAGACTGGCTACACTGGGGCTGGAAAGAAGCACTGGGTCAGGCTGGGCTTGACCTGCTTGAAGGTCCTGGAAGCAACTATCCTCCAGGAAAACTACGCCTTGCAGGGAAGAAGCTGTTGTTGAGATGACCTAGGCAGCAATCAGACCTCAGCACTGTGAGCCAGGCTGTCCTTCCCCCTGGCTAAGGGGTCTCTCGTGTCGTCTTTCTCCCAAGTGGCCAAAGAGTGAGAAGGAGCAGTCACCTACTGTTTGTCACCTCCTGCTATGGACCACTTCGTTCTCCCACGAAATGTCTATGAGGCTGGTGACCTTGTTTACATTACACAAAGCCACAGCTGAAACTGTGACTCACCTACAACCACACAACTGGTAAGAAATAGAACCAGAATTCTTATTTGGGGCTGGCTGTTCTGGGGCCCTGTGGGACCCAGCCTGCCCTCCCATGCCTATGCAAGGCAGCCTGGGGGGACAGAGGATTTGACAGCAAGCTGCTGTTGACACAGCTTGATCTTCTGAGAGCTCTGAGGGTTATTTCCCACAGCTTACTGCCTGCCGGCTTCACCCTGCCTGTCCCTGACCTCTGTCCTGGAGCCACCTCCACCTGGAAGACATCATGTCAGAGTCTCAGCTGCCCTGCTGGATGGATGTTCATCTCACCTGCCTGCTTCAAGCCAGATCTCTCCTGACACTTCTGTTAGCCCAGCTCCAAACAAAGAGAGTCCCCAGGCCAGTGTTCCCCAGAGGGCGGTCCCTGGAATGTTGGTGCAACTGGCAGATTCCGGGCCCCACACCAGATCAACAGGGTCAGAATCTCTGGAGTGTGCCCCCCCCCCCCCCGCCTGTAGTTTTAACAAGTTTCCTGCATGATCATTATGCTAGTTCATGGAGGAGAGCCGCTCCCCTAGGGTCTCCCAGGGCGACAGGGGCTCCCAAACCCCTCCCTATGAACACCTGCCGTCCTTCCCCTAATTCCAAAATTGCAATAGTACATAATTAAGATAGCAAATTTGCCTAGGGGGTGGGCTATAAAGAGTTCAGAAAAAAACTGGGGTACCTGGGTGGCACAGTCGGTTAAGCGTCCGACTCTTGATCTTGGCTCAGGTCATATCTCATGGTTCGTGAGTTCGAGCCCCGCACCGAGCTGTGCACTGATGGCATGGAGCCTGCTCGGATTCTGTCTCTCCTTGTCTACATGCCTCCTCCACTTGTGCTCACTCTCTCTCAAAATAAATAAATATTTTAGGGGCGCCTGGGTGGCGCAGTCGGTTAAGCGTCCGACTTCAGCCAGGTCACGATCTCGCGGTCCGTGAGTTCGAGCCCCGCATCAGGCTCTGGGCTGATGGCTCGGAGCCTGGAGCCTGTTTCCGATTCTGTGTCTCCCTCTCTCTCTGCCCCTCCCCCATTCATGCTCTGTCTCTCTCTGTCCCAAAAATAAAAAAATAAAAAACGTTGAAAAAAAAAATTAAAAAAAAAAAATAATAAATAAATAAATATTTTTAAAACTTTAAAAAATTAAAAAAAAAAAAAAAGAAAAGAAAAAAATCAAGCGACCTATGATTTTACCAAGTAGAGAGAAGCACTGTTCACATTTGGGATTAATTCCTTCCCGTATTTTTCTATGCACGAAGACACAGATACGGTTTTTCTGCTTAAAAAAAAAAAAAAAAAATGGCATTACACCAGACTGTCGAGAGGCCTGCTTTTCTCGCTGTGCGGAGCACGAACACACGCAACCCCACCATCTGGAAGGATGCACGGGCATTCTTCCTACAGTGCCTTCAACGTACAGTTCCCTGTGGCCGCACTGACCACCACAGGATTATGGTCAAGCAGCGCTGATCCAGAAGGATGGGGAACTGAAATCGGGACACCAAGGGTTTGAGGCTTATGTTTTCTGCTGACGCTACCCATCTCTCCACCAACCTCAGAAGGTTACCACTTGGAGTGGGTCAATTTCAATCTGGTTGGATTTTTTAAATCCTAAAAGGTTAGTAATGGAAGAAATTTTAGAAGTGATCAGGACCCATGTCCTCACTTGAATATTAGGACAAGAGAGTTGAGGCAGATTGAGCCTCTGCTGGAGCCTCGTGGTGTTTCCTCACGAGGCCCAGAGTCCTCCAGGTTTGCGGTCTGTGCCTAGACTCTGCTCGCCAGCTCCCGTCCCCCAGCGTCCCCCTTCTGCCATGTTTGACAGAAGGCCACAGCCACCAAGGGCAGGCCCAGGTGGGGCTCAGGGGCTCACGACACACGCTCCAAATTCCAGGGATCTCTCATTATCATCATGCAGCTCCTGGCCCCACAGCCAATTTTCAGATCCAGGCTATCTAAGTCTGGCTGTGGAATTTTGTTGGGGAGTGTCCTGGTGCCAGCTGTCCAATTCCAAAGGCATCACTCCCCTACACTCCCAACAGATCAGTCCCTCTTACGGGGGAGGCTCTGAACCAGCCGAGAACCACGTTCCAGTCTCACACCACTGGAGGATCAACCCTGGCCTTAACATAATTCAGGCACAGTCCCCCTGAAGCATAGCACGTGGGAAAGTTAGCAGCAGCAAGACTTGGCTGAAGGCAAATCACCAAATTCTGCCCACGCAAAAATTCCCTTCAGCGTTCAGCTCCTGTGAGCTGGGTTTCAGTTTCTGACTCTCAGCTCCCCTGGGTTGGCAGTGAGGAGCCTCCCCTGAGTCTGCCCAGCAGTCTGGGAGACACCGTGAGTTCAACGCAGGCCACCGGACTTGAGCAGATGGCTAGCAAATTCTGTCATTGATTCATTCATTCATTTGTTCACTCTTAAACCCTCTGAGCATCTCTTCTCCAGGTACAATGTTAATGGGTTTTCAAATACAGCTCATTTAATACCCAGGATGACTCTATGAAAGGGGTCTTCTTCCCATTTTAAAGATGAAGATCCTGAGGTTCAGAGCGAAAGAGCAGAGGCAGACTGACCATGAAACTAACGAAGAAAGTCTTGAGACCTTTTGCACGGGTCCCTTTCGAGCCCTAACGAGGTATTTACAGAAAGGTGGAGACTTTTTTTTTGAAATGTACAAATCAAGATATTTTAGCTGCAATTGGTTCAGAGCACTGTCTCTTTCCACTCCGACGTCTCCTCTTGTTATATCTCCTTTCATGTCAAATGGACTTACAGTGGCTACAGGCATTTTGGGATCCAGCTAAGGGGAAGTAGACTTGTGGGTAAATTTAGTTTAGGTGTAATGGTATCTGTCTGTGGCTCACAGCCACTTTAATACAGAGGCAGGTTTACTGCTATATCTGCCCCCACAGCTATCCCCACGGCTTCCGGGAACATGCCTCCCGTCCACTGGGCCAGCTCACTGTCACTGAGACGCAAAGGGACAAAACCTGGCCCCTCAGATATATGGGAAAGGGAGGAAAAACAAGGATTGAAATATACAGAGCCAGAAGCTTGGCTGTGAACATTTCTTCCAGTCATCAGACATGGGGAATTGTAGGAGGGGACTTTGGTTGTCAGTGATATCTACTCATAAAGGGAAGTTTTCTCCTGTCAGGAATACATTTGATGAAACATCGAACAGAGTCCTACTAACACTTTTTCACTTCTTGACGGGAGTTATGCAAAATAGATTTTATCAGAATTCCTGCACAGCAGGACCAAACCTGTAGCCACACAGCCCAGAGTAGATGTCTGCGTACAAAGTCATGTTTTATGCATTTTGACTATCAATAATAAAAAACAAATTTTGTCAACCATGCGAGAAGAAACACTAAATGATCTTTTCAGTCCCCCTTTACAAAAATTACAAAATCATTATCATATGAAGAGGTGATCAGAGAGTATTCAGCCAAAAGATGCCAAGGGAAGAAAGCATAGAGGTTTGATAGGCAAATAATTCATAAAAACATTTGGTCGTTTTTCTGGATTTTGTAAAGTTTGTGATACGTGTCAGGGTTTTTCAAACTTATGCTGGATGGGATTTCTTTTCTCATTCTAAGTAAATCTTCACAATTGTACTTCATTTTGTATTTGTCATTTTACATTTTTTTCTCTTAAAGGGGTCCCCCAAACTTGCATAAGCTTCAAGCCCTACGAAAATCTCAGAACACATCTGAGGGTGAAATAATTTCCCAGCCAGGAAATAGCAGACCCCAGCCTACAAGACTTGGTACCCTGAGTCTGGGATTCCCTGCAACTCACCCCACGAGCACCCAGTCACTGGGCACCCTGGACTGGAGCAGAAAAGGGTGAAGAGTGATAAATTAGCCATTAGCCACAGGCTCTATCACCACAGCCAACAACACATTAGGTTTCTACCTCACCTGGGTAGGCAGGCAAGGGGCATTTTTAGAACGTGCATATGCAATCCGACACCGACGAAACTTGACTCTATTACAGCCAAGAGCCCAGATTAAGGATAGATAATCCCACATTCCCACACGACATCACTGAACCTGATTTGATTCTTCCAGGTGCCGTATTCCCTAGACTTGCACTGTCTAAAATGGCAGCCACTAGCCATATGGAGCTATTTAAATTTAATTTAAATGAAATAGAATTAAAAATCAAGTTCCTTATTGCTTGAGTGACATTTCAAGGATTCACCAGCCTCCTGCGGCTGGTGGTTACTGCACTGGACAGTGCAAATATAGAATGTTTCCATCCTCCCTCAAATCTGCTCAACTGATTTAAATTATTCATCAGTAAGACAGATCTAAGTTCTTCTTCTCAAGCAGAGGGCACTGTCAGACATGCGAGGAGAGGAGGAGACGTAGCAGAAAAGAAGGCCCATCCAGAAAGAAAAGCAAAGTGGAGCATCTGGTTGCAGAGAAGGGCTGAGGGAGTGCCAGAGAGGAAGCAGAACCCAGGCTGGCTGATGTGGGGAGCCTTACAGAGACGAAGGGCATTGTTAGACACATGAGGCAAGAAAATGATTTCAAATCATACCCGATAAAGAGCCAGGAGTAGAAATGTTAGCTCCGGAATCAAGCTTATTTGTCTCTTTACGCACAGGTGCACGCACGTACACACGCGTGCACACACACTCTAAAGTGCACTTTGCTGTGGAGTCTTAGTCATAGCCTTGCACAGCTGGAATGTCTACAGACATGAAGCACAGAGCTCCCGGCCACATCACGCCTCCCCTTCCTCTGCCTCCCCACTCCCCGGAGTGCAGCTGCCAAGTCCGGGCCTCTGCGGAGATGTCAAGGGCGGTACCCCCCCTTTCTCCTGGGGCTGAAGGGACACCTTGCTTCAACGCTCCTGCTGGGCCTGACTCCGGGAATAACTCACATACCCGACCTCCCATGTTCTGAGATTAAAGGGCAGGGTGGGGGCCTCCGGCTCCTTTCATGGACTGCCAAGGGCACAAGTTCAGTGAGTTCCAGAGCAAGAAGGCCCGGCAGAGTGAGGGACCTACATTTTGCAGCCCGGGAGTGGGAAGGTGGGAAGGCCTGGGAAAGTGAGGGCAAGGAAGTGTGCAGCCAAAGCAGCTCTAGCATGGAGCCCCCAGCAGGAAGAGAGGACTCACGACTATGGGGACCCTGCAGACACAGTGGCTCCCTCTACATTCACTACTCCCACCTCACCCTGGTAAGAGCCCTTCGACTCCCACTCACTAACAAAGTAACAGGCCTAGAAAAGGTAAGTGACTTGCCCAGAGTTAACCGGTACTAATAACGCTGCTCCACCCACTCACCACCCAGTGAGCAACTCGTAGGAGACAGCTTGCATAGTGGGTAAGAGCCTGGGTTCTGAGGCCGACTCCCTGGGATCGAATCCTGGCTCTGCCAGTTACTAGCTGTGTGCCTTTGGGCATGTGACTCACGCACTCCATGCTTCAGCTTTCTTGTCTGTAAAATGGGGATAATAACAGTACACCCACTCATGGGTCCCCGTGTGCATTAAATAAACTTATACGTGGGAAGTAATCAGAACTGAGCCTGGAATGTGGCAAGCATTCTGTGTTAGCTGCCTTGTTCCAGGCACCGGGTCTATGAAGAAAACTAAACACAGCCGCTGCCCTCAAGCAACTTACAGCTTGATGGGAAAACAGAAAAATGACCACGTTCTAGAGTACAGAGGGTGCTTGGGACACCACAGGAGGGACCCTGAAGCCAGAAAGGGCCTGATTCCTGGGCAAAATGACAACTAGCTTAAGTCCTAAAGAACCATGGGACAGGCAGCTCTACGGGTCCTTTTAATATAGTTTCTCATTTAATCCTTGGCCATTTTACAAATGGGAAGCCTGAGACTCAGAGAATTTAAGGAACACCAGCCCTTCCCTGTCACCTAGCTGGTAAGCGATAGGGCCAGGATTCAAGCCCCTGTGTGTCTGATTTCAGAATCCTGACTCCATGCCTGAGCAAGGTATGGCCAGCCAGGCAGCTAGCTGCCCCGGGGGGCAATTCTCTAAGAGGCTCCAGAGCAGCTCAGGGGAATTGAGAAATGTGGGGCAGTTAGCTCTGATCTCTGTGCAAGGTTCCTTACATAACCTGCAAAATGTCAACGGGCCCTACCTGCGCCCAAGAAGACAGTGCCCTCACCTGGAAATAAATACTTGGCTCGGGCACCGCTCCTGCTCCTTACCAAGTAATTATCAGGTAATCTATTAGGAAGAGGTCTGAATCACCGGCCTGCCTGGGAGGTCTGTTACCCTAAGTCCCCCTCTCACCACATGGGGGCCCTGAAATGAGCAGGCAAGCTGGAAACATGGGCTGACCCTTTCTTGACCCAGGAGCTCCAGGGTCCCCAGACTGCCACTGCCATCTGATTGCTCTGAAGCGCTCAGCCGGAAGGACTACCTCTGCTTTAGACACAACCTGGTCCTTTTTCGGGAAACGTGTCCACTGTCTGATTTATGTGTCCAAACTTGCTGGTCTTCCCCTTCAACCCGGGGCTAACAGGGATAAGAATTCCAGTAAAAGGTGCAGGATCACAGAGAAAACCAAGGAAACAGTAGGCAGACCATAGACTAAAAGCCCCAGACATATCTCCCAACATTGCATTTTCACATTTATTTTTACTCACAGAAGATGGTTTGTATCCAAGCGGAGGGATTCAGAGATTTAACTTAACTTTGCCAAAACACAAACTCACTGAAAGCACATCAGGGGGAGGGAAGGCCTGATGGCATGCATTAGTGCACTGAGGGCCGAGCTCACGTCTCCTGCTTGGGGTATCCATTCTACTTGGGTCTGCTGGACCAGGAGCTCCTGCACACTGCCATCGATCGGTGTGTCCCCAGCACAGTGCCTGGAGAGGATCCACAAATATTAGCTGAACAAATAAGGCTTCCTCCAGTGAGGGAGCACCCTCCAGAAGCCCTTGGCCATCCCCTTCCTCTCTTTGTCCTGAGCAGCCATTTGGGCTGCTTTAGAGCAGGAGCTCACTCAAGAGGAAGCCCTCCAGAGAGGATCAGGGGTTAACTGTGTTTACTGAGGAGCCATCTTCCACAACGCACCCTACAAACTCGTCTTCCCGCATCCTGATTTTACAGCTTGGCCTTCCAATGGAAAAAGGAAGAGTCAAACTCACAAGAGAAGTGTCCGTGAAGGACTTTAATGCGAATGGCACCCCCAGACCTGTCGGCACTGGCGAACTGCCCGTTTCCCAGCCTCAATTCAACACCAGGGCAGACATCCCCTTTCCAGCGGACAGGAACAGAGCATGTTGGGAGATGAGCTTGCGCCGAAACAAGGGAAACGCAAGGTCTGGACCAGAACCAAAAATTTGAGTCACCCAAGCTGTGAGTATGGATTTAAAACTGCTAACCTACAAAAGTGATTATTTGAATAGGACCCCACGTAGCTCTCTTTAAGTCGGCCCAAACACTAGAATTTTACCTTAAAAAAAAAACAACTATCACCCCTGCCTGCCCCACCCCACCCCCAGAGCAACAGGTGCTGCTAACTCAGAGTTTTCTGAGAAGCTGGTCAGACACCAAGTGGTGGGCTAGCGGATTTCTTGCAAAGGGAGGTAGCGGAATCAGCCGCTGGGTGCTCTGCTCACATCCCACGTCTGTGCCGACACTGAACCACACAGCCACAAGTTAGACTTCGCGCAACTGAAAGCACAGAAAAGGTCACAAGGTGGGGGTGCCTGGGTGGCTCAGTTGGTTAAGCACCCGACTTCGGCTCAGGTCACGATTTCGCGATTCATGAGTTTGAGCCCTGCGTGGGGCTCTGTGCTGACCGCTCGGAGCCTGGAGCCTGCTTCGGATTCTGCGTCTCCCTCTCTCTCTGTGCCCCTCCCCCGCTCATGCTCTGTTTCTGTCTCTCAAAAATGAATAAACATTAAAAAACATTTTTTTTTAATAAAACAAAGAAAAGGTCACAAGGTGAACACAGGACCGGGAAATAGGCAAATGAGAGTAGGCGCTTAGAGAGGTGGCATCGAGACACGGCAGCCGTGGGTATTAGTCCTCCTCGCGTCTGCTGACCCTTCTGCTCCGGGGACCCTTCCTGTTCCACCGCCAATTCAACCCACCAGCTGTGCTTCCGAGGAAAGCCGGCAGGGTGGGTCTGGCTGCATAGATGCCGGTGCTGCCAGCCCCGGGCCAAGCCTCCCTTATAAGGCTCTCTTATGGGCTGGTGACATCATGCCCAGCCAAAGGAAGAAAAGGGAACATCTCACAAATGTGGCTAGGAAGCCGCTGGCCTGGGCGCGGATGGAGAGGCTTCAGGGCTGCAGTGTGTGTAGACACCAGCGGCCGGGGGCCCCGCCTTCGCTGACCGCTGGTCTCTAAAGAACAAAGGTGACAACTGGAAATTGATCTTTTCACCTTAGAACTGGGAAATGAGCCTGTTGTTACACCTTCCAAGCGGTAGCCCCTGTGGCCCCATGGTTCTCTCCCGGGAGCCATCCCCCCCCCCCCCCCCCCCCCCCCGCCCGGGGATATCTGGTAAAATCCAGAGACATTTGGGTTGTCACAACTGGAGATGTCACAGCTATTGCTACTGGCACCTAGTGGCACAGGCCAGAGATGCTGCTCCACACCCTACAAAGCACAGGACGGCCCCCCAACAAAGAATCGTCTGACCCAAAATGTCAGTAGTGCTGAAGTTGAAAAACCTTGCTCCAGGGAGCACTGGGTTCAAATCCCAACCCACTACCTACCAGCTCAGGGACCTCGTGCAAATGACTTCACTTCTCAGAGCCACAGGTACCTTGAATTTATTTAACAAAACTTACACAGCAGCTTCCAAGTGCCAGGTGCTGTTCAAAGCACTTTGCACATATTAACTCATTTAATCTTCCTAACAGCCCGGTGCCCTAGTACTAGCCTCATCCCCATTTTACAGATGAGGAGACTGAGGTGCAGAAAAGTTAAGTGAGTTGCCCAAGATCACCCGGCTAATAAGCAGAGGAACCAGGATTCACACCCAGTGATCTGGAGCCACAGCCCACACTCCTACATTAGCTCATTCTCAGGGATGCCTCGCAGGTTAACACTGACATTTATTAAATATCTAACTTAGTCCCTGATATAAAGGTGGGCAGCAAATGTGGCTTCTCATCCTTCATTTGGCATTAACCCTATACTGTTTGCATTAACCTTGAATACTGAGACCAAGGATCCTGCCACTTGCTTTTTCTCTTTCCTTTCTCACCCCCGGAAAATGGCATTCAAACACTTCTATTCTCAAAACATGCAACAACACCAAAATGTTCGTTCAGAAATTCAAAATGAGCCCTAGTGAGGCTGGCCCTAATACACCCCAACTCAGTCGTGGCTCGGCGAGGCTGGCCACCACAGGATCACTGAGAGCAACCTCCCAGACCTGACCTTGCTCTCTGCTGGAGCCCCACTCCAAAGGCCTCCCCTGGCCCTCTGTGTGTTGGCTTTGGAAAAGTCCCCAGTGAGTCTAGTTGGAAATTAATGGTAAATGTCGTCTATGGTTAACAGATAAGTGGACCTTCCTAGGCCATCTGAAAACGCTCTCAGAAGCACACACCATAAGAGCACCTGGGCTGGGCATTTTGTAGAAGCAGAAGCTAACACCGCATCAGTAAGTCAATACGAGAAGGAAAATGCACAACAGGTTTTAGTGTGGTCAGGTCCAGAAGCACAGCAAGTAAGTAAGTACCAAGCCAAACACTGGGAAAACTTGATACCTTTACTCAGGAGGACCTCACGATCGGTGTAGGGAGCACAGCCATGGGGTTTGCTGCAGGGGAGAGAGATTGGGCTCAACTCTGAAGACAATAAGGAAGAGGGGGATTTATAGCTTAGGAGCAGGGTGGGGGTCAGTGGGTGGGAAACTACGAAGAGGAAACCTCAGGAGTCACGGGGGGCTGTGGCCAAACAGAGCTAGCAGGACTCTCGCCAAAGGCAGGCCAGGGTAAGCAGCCCTCACCTGGGGAAGGTGGGGGAAGAGGAACCCAACAAGATAGTAAGGTTATGGAGATATGAAGGATAGAGGATTCTGGTCGAACCAACTTAGCAGCGTTCTTGCTAACATTGGATAAAGGAGAAACAAACACAGAAGCTTAAAAGTTGAGGCCTAGTAGAAAAAGAGCTCAGAAGAGCCTCACTAGAGTTTGGTCTTGGAGAGACTGTCAGGCCCAACCTCCAGGACACCATGCTTGTGGGTGAGGCCCAAACTCTTCAAGGGAGGTGATTCCTTGGATGACCTACTTCCTCCGTGCTGGCAGGAGCACACGGGGGCTAATAAAGGGTGGAGGGAGAGAGAGGGAGGTGCAGGGAGAAGGACAGAGCCCTGGCGCTTACCATCACTAATGACATCTTTGCTCTTATGGCCTCAGCCGCTCTACGTGATAAAGCAGCCATTTAATCATTCCTGGGGGCAGGAAACACTGGTTTTGTCTTTTTTTGGTTATTTATTTCTCAATATACTTGTAAAACTGGGAATCAAAGTTCTCACTGTATTGGGGCATCTGAGTGGCTCAGTTGGTTAAGCGTCTGACTTCGGCTCAGGTCATAATCTCACAATCTGTGAGTTCGAGCCCCGCATCAGGCTCTGTGCTGACAGCTCAGAGCCTAGAGCCTGCCTCGGATTCTGTGTTTCCCTCTCTCTCTGCCCCTCCCCCACTTGTGCTCGCCCTCCCTCTCTCTCTCCCTCCCTCCCTCAAAAATAAACATTTAAAAAAATTTTTTAAGTTCTCACTGTATGGATACAAAACTAAGTCGGGCTCTTTCTATCCACATAAGAAAGAAAAACTTGGTGTCCAGTAAATAACCATTGATGGGCACAAAGCCAACAGGACAGAAGGAAAGGCCTCTCCTTCCCAGACATTCTTTCTCTGAGGTGGGATGGGGTGATGGAGGGGAAGGAGATCATCTGGAGTCCAACCGCCGAAGAAGTGCCAACACCACACCAGGAAAAAGCATCGTCCTGTCAAGTCACCAGTGTCGACTTCACACTGTCCCATGGCCCCAGAGCAAAGGCTCAGAACTCCCATAGTCAGGGTTTCTGCCATTCTCCCCTACATCCCTGCCCTGGCTCAGAGGAGGGCCCTCAGGGCCTCAGGGCTGAGCTACGTCTTCAGGTCAGCCTGCCCTCAGGTGGTAAGACTCTACATGCACATGTGAGAACGTGTGTGCATGCACACACACACACGCACACGCACACACACCTGCACACTGGACAGACACGAGAGACGGAACGGTTTCCTCTCTAAGATCTTATGAAGGCTGGGATGCACAGAGCCACATCGAGGTCTGACTTTCTGAAAATCGTAATGTCTCTACAGGTAGGAAGAGAGATAAACGAAGCTTCCTTCCAGCTGATGTGAACAGAGGCTTTATTTTCTCACTGGAGTGTTGTAAGAATTGATTGTTTTAGGGAAATAACATAAAATCTAAGAGCTCTGGTTCCCAGGCTAGAAGACAGGCCAGATCTATTCATTCTGCAAGCATTAAAAACCCACTGCTTAATTAATACACCAATCACCCCACTCGCTCTTTGCCAAGAGGAAGTACAGGGCACTCCCATGGGCTGGCGTCCTTGACACAGAGACGCAGACAAGATACTGAAGGTGAACACAGCTAAGGCCATTTGGGATGTTTCCTTGTAGCTTCAATGAGGCAATAAAAATTTAAAATGTTAAAAATCCAACATCTGCTGTGATGTCTTGAATTGTATCAATACGTTCCTTTTTTAAGGTTTTATTTATTTATTTTGAAGAGAGTGAGCAAGTGAGCATGGGGGAGGGGAGACAGAGAACCCCAAGCAGGCTCTGTGCCATCAGCGCAGAGCCCGATGTGGGGCTCGAACTTACCAACCGTGAGATCATGACCTGAGCCAAAACCAAGAGCCTGATGCTCAACGGACTGAGCCACCTAGGTACCTGAAAATGTTCCTTTTTTAACAAGGTGTTATGTTCAGGGAACATATCTGCTGATTGTTCCAAAAGAAAAAAAAAAAAAAAAAAGCCCTCTCCCCAAAGGAAACTGCTTCAACCAGAAATCTGCTTTCCCATTTGATGTTGGCAGGCATTTTCAGTGCCCTCTTGTCTGTCTCATGGACCCCACTGAAGAGTGCAGTGCCCCCTTAAAAATATTAATGACACTGCCCCGGCGCCCTTCATGTGGAAGGAAACGTTTGTCACATACCTATTACACATCATTTCCTCTGCCATGAGCTTGACATACCTTACAGAGTCTGATACGTAATGGGAATGTGCACGGTGATGAAAGCATCACAGGCCTCGAATCATCTAGCTCTCCCAAAAGCCCTATAAAGTCAGTCTGTACTATGATCCCCATTTTATAAAAGAGGAAACCAAGGCTCTGAGAATGGTCTTCCCAAGGTCACATAAATGGTAGGTCTAGGATTCATATTCAGCCCAACTTTCCTCCAAATCTACATTCTTGTCCCTGCACCAAATGCTTGCAGGCCAGGGCCATCTTCTCCCCTATCAGCAGAACCCTGGCATTCCGGTGAGGCTAGACCTTGTCAGGAATGTTTTGAGGCTAGGTTTGAATTCCAAAGCCCGTTCCTCAAGCAAATTTCTTGGAAGCACAGGCCTTGGGAGGGCCATGAGGAAAACCAGAAGCAGATCAGAAAGCCTGCTTTGCACCAGGCCAAACACGGCCACCAGCTTAAGGACGAACCGCCCACGTTCAGGGCTTCTCCACCAGCAGTTTGAGATGTGCCTGTGCCAACCCCTTCAAGTTTCCTAACCTTTAAAGTGGGTACAATAATGCCTGACCTTTAGGGCTGCTATGAGGAGTTAATGTGGTACGAATCCTAACAGATCTAACAAGCGCCTGGCACGTGGTGGTCAGTAAACCATGGTTCCTGCTACTATCTCCTGGTGACCTCCAGGAACTATTCCCAGATCCGGGGAAGAGGCGGGGAACAGTCCTCCACGGTGGGGAAAAAGTATTTCGTCATCAAATTGTTAAAAATTTCTTATGCATGATGACAGTAAAAAGCAAACCGACTTTTAATTGGTTTTACTACTGTTTTTAAATTCTCTACAGACGATGTAAGCCTCTCTTGCCTGCACCTATGGTAGACATCCCCCTCTCCCTCCTCCCCACTCTGTGTGCCTTCCTCCCCACTCCCCACGTGCCACGGCCTAGATCTCTTCCAAATTTCCCGATAGAGAGGGAATAGACAGCAGCAGTCTTTCGGATCTCTCGGCTGGGGACAGGGGCTGAGTGGGGGGTGGCTCCCCGTGGTGACCGGAACACTTCAGGGAAAAAGAAAGCAGCTCCTTCACAAACAGTGTGCAGCTGGCCACAGAGGGCCTCGCTGAAACGCTTTCCGGGGAAAAGGAGGTGCACATGCAAAGCTCATGATCGGGAAAGAACGCGATGTTCAGGAAGGCAGGGGGCAGTTGAGAGCGAGTGGCTGAGAGAGGCTGGGGCAGTGAGCAGGCTGTGTTAACAAGTTTCAACTCTTTCATCCGGCAAGAAGCCTCTGACATGGCCGGGGCCAGTGCAAAAAGAACAGCCTGGAAGGGCCACAGCGGGTGTGGGGGAGCAGTTAGGAAGCTTTTGCAGCACCCAAGTCTGGACAAGAGGAACGGACATCAGATGGATAAGTGGGTGCACTCCAACCCAGGTCCTCAGGAAGAGGAATCGATGGCCCTCGGTGACAGCTTAGGTGTGACGGGTGGTGGGAAGGAGAGAGGGCGAGGTCTGTTTTCTGGCTTAAGCACCTGGGGTGGGGGGGAGAGGGGTGCCCCTTACCGAGACAGGGGATGTCTGAAGAGGAGAGACTCAAAGGCAGAGGGCAGGGGCTGGGTGGGGGGCAGGTGAGCAGCTACTGAACCAAGTGGTGCACGTGCTGAGTCACTCCAGTGGAGACGCTGGGCAGACAGCTGCACTGAAAGTCAGGTGTTCCAGAGAGCCGTCCAGACGGGACGCGTGTCAACGCAAAGTGGGGAGTGAAGGGTTCACCCGGGGAGAGAGGCCACAGGAAGAAGAGTGTTCTAGGGCACTCCAGCTCTTAACGGCCAGGCAGCGGGGCGGAGGAAGCGGCAAAGGACGCCAGGCAGGAGGGGCCAGAACAGTAGGAAGAAAATCAGCTGAGGGTGGCGCCTCCGATGCCAGGGGAAGAAAAGAGGACTTAGAGTTTTAATTAAGCTTAATAAAATGCTTCTCGGAGGGTAAGAGAAATGCAGTCTGGACAATGTCATCAACCTTGACAGATCTGCAGGTCACAGGTGCTCTTCCTAGGAGCAGGTGCGGTGGGAAGCAGCCCGCGAGGCCTGAGGAGCAAGCAGGGGGAGAGACGTGCACTTCTGTCTCACCGGCTGCCCCCAAGCTTGTCCTCTGTCACATCACTTAGCGTGTCCACCGCACAGCCCTCATCTCAAGGTATGATCACCCTGCTGACTCATTTACTGTGTTCTTCCCTCCCTGGAAATGGAAGTTCCGTTAGGGCAAGCACCTGGTCTCCTCGAGGCACACCGTACATCCCGCACTTAGCAGGCTGCTTGGCACGGAACAGTGACTCCAGAAACACCTGTGTGTGGGATACTGAACAAATGAAGCCTAATCCGAGAGTAGACACAAGTTTGGTTAATAAGCAGAGAGGGAGGGAAGTGGAAAGTGGGGGGGCTGCCAGCAGAATCTGTTGGTGCGGATGCACCAGTGGGGAGGAGAGCAGAGGTGGGTGGTGCCCTGAGAAGGTGGGGTCGCAGGCTGGGGCGGAGGTTTACGGCAGAGGCAGGACACTAACACAAAAGCTTAAAAGAGAGACTTACGGGTATTTTCTGGTTTAAATGACATCCAATCCACATGCCCAGGACTTAGGGTACATGCCCCCAGAGCAAGCCCTGAGACAAGGACCCCTGGGCAGGGGATTCCTCAAGGAAATATTCCCAGGAGGTGGGTGAAGCAGTTGGGGTGGTGGGGGGGGAGCCCACAGAGAAGGGGAAAGGCCAGGCCAGGGTCTGTCCTCAGGTGAAGTCCCAGCCTCGGCCTGATCCCAGGAGACTTCTGGAGTAAGACCTGCACCTCCTTCCCAAGGCAAGACACCTGAGCTTCCACAGTCCCACACCAGTGAATACTGGCCACCGAAACTCCAGCTCTCTTGGCAAGAGGGCAACATCTGAAGAAGGTGACAAGGGCAGGAGCCACAGAAGCTGCACGGGGCTGTGCGGGGACGCACAGAACTGGTCCAAGTGACCCAAGGGTGTCTGGGCAGAGTGCCAGCCGCGTTCGCTACTAAATCAGAGTGGATTAGTCTGGAAGAGCCCGCCACACACAGCTTCATTCCCGCGGCCTGGATGGTCCAGGGGTGGTTACGACTGAGAAAAGTGGTTCTGGAAAAGTATCCTTCAAAGAAAGATCCGCTCCTAAAGTACACAGAAGTGCTACTCTTGGAAAACTGTAAGGGCGTGAATCTTACTGCAGCTACATACCGAAGCTGAATGTGATGTGCCACCCTGAAGAAGGACTTAGAGTATTTAGAAATACTTCAGAGTCAAGCAGCAGAAAACCGAGTAACCTGTGTTACGTTCCTGGAACGCACGGAGGATGCTCACGGTCTCGTGACAGTGTAGGCTCCTCAGAAAGCACATCAGTTGAAATCAAATCAAATCAATCAACCAGCCAACGTTTACTGAATACCTGCTATGAATCTGGCTCTGTGCCAGAAATGGTGAGATGGAGACATGCCTCTTGTGCTAAAAGTGAATCTATCGCCAGATGACAGTCTGGAAACAGTTAAAGAACAAGGTGAAGTAGGATGCAGGGGGGCAGGGGGGAGGGGAGGGGAGGCGGTGTAGTTTGATGGTTAAGAGTGGGCCTCAGACTCCGACGGCCCGGGATTATTCTCATTTCCACCACCGGATGCTCTGTGCTTTACTTTCCCTGTCTGAAAAATGGGGTAATAACAGCATTTATTTCACAGGATTCCTGTGAGGATAAAATGAGGCAATTTGTGTAAGGCCCTTAGAGCACTGCCTGATGCACACAGTAAGCGCTCAGCTCCCGGGAGCCCCATTGCCGCGGTCATTACTGGCGGTGGGGGGTGGAAAAGATCACCACTTACTTGACTTGTCTTCTACCCTGCTCTGCTCAGGAAGGACCAAGATGTTCTGCCTGACTATGGGACCTCACTAGAAAAAAAAAAAAAAATCAAGAAAATCCACCCATGTTTTCTTGGACCCAGATGCAACCAAGCTAAGTGTGGCATGTCCCTCTCCTGAGTAGGCCAGGAGCCAAGGCCAGTGGCTTTCTGTGCTGGAAGCCTTTTAAACTCACAGCACACATGTGCTCAGACTCTAAAGAGTGTTGGGTCAGCAAGGAAGCACTAGGAAAGCCACCAGTGTCCCTGCTGACCACGGCCTGCCCCGTGTCAGGAGCAGGTGCTGACACCTTTCTGATCAGCACACAGAACGGGGCGCCCAGGCCCCGAGCAATGCAGCCACACAGGCCAGCGCTCCTACCCTGCACCTCCACTCACAGCTGTATGACCTGCAGCCAGTGACTCTGACCTCTGAAGGTTCAATTCCCTTGTCTTTAAAACAGCTCCTGGCCTTGGATGTACATTAAAATCACTGGGGGAGTGTTTAAAAGTCCAGAGGCCCGGGACTCACCCGAGACCAATAAAATCAGAACCCCCCGGGGTAGGAATCACTGCTGAAAGGGCGGATGGCCATCATCTTCTAAGTCGTCAGAGTACATTAACCAAGATTAACCATGGAAACCGCTTAACACGGTGCTTTACCCAGAGTGCCCCATAAAAGGTAGTTACCACATTGTATCACTCAGAGCTCCCAGACTCCAGAAACACTCCCCACAGGCCCACGGAAGTCTGTACTTTGGAAGTGTTATTCTGTTCATAGGAAAATTCTGTTCAGGTGCCTCACTTCGGCAAATATCAAAGATCAATCTCACATGGTGATTTCTCGAGCTCTTTGGATCACCCTGGCCCTAAGTCATCTTTTTCTTGGAGAGAAAAGGCTCAGACCCAGAAAGTGTTTCTCGGAATGCAGGGCTGTTAGGCTAAGTCTTCGTTTTCAACGATGCACTTGGGTCTCATATCTCCCACCCTAACAAGGAAGCCGCCGTTCGAAAAGAGCTTCAGTCCCTGGCTTGCAGAGGTGACAGGGTCAGGGACAGGCATCCACAATGCTGGTGACTATCAAGGCCCTGACAGTTACATCCTTGATAGAACTGTAGGAAACTACTTCCGGGCCTGTGCCCCCCTTTGTCATGTCTCTAATCAATATAGGGCTTCAAGCCCTGTGATGCATGAAGAGTCACACAAACCTGGGCATAAGGATCTCTGAGTGTGGGAGGGGCCTCTCCGGGCCGTGCTTCCTACATGTTGACATGTCTGGACCCAGAACTGAGAGAAGGAACTCGGACAAAGCAAACAAGTAAGATCCCTTATGACTTGTAGTTATATTTTTCAAAGCGTAATTAACACTCAAGAGCACCGAAACAGAACTTTGATTCAGGAATGAAAAGGAAGCAGCTGGCGCCCTGGCTGGAAGGAGAGCTACGAGATGACAAGGGGAAAAAAAATGTCCCGTCCACCCAATGTCAAGGCAGAGCTTGTTGTCTAATGGGAGCTCAGCCACTAGGGTGCCCAGCAACAGAGTAGCTGATGGGAACTATTCCATTCCCATCATGAGCTGCTAGGAAGAGATCTGCCTCTATGTGGTCCACACCCTGACATTCCTATATGAAGAGTCATCCAACAGATAGTATTTATGGGTTAAGCACATCTATCTGTCAATATTTCACATCCCGTTCAGCAGGTACTCCTATTATCCCCATTTTGCAGATGAAGAAATTGAGGCACATGGGGGTTAAGAAGCTTGAGGACAATCACACAGTTAGAATGCGACAGAGGTGGAATACGAACCCTGGCAGTCTGGCTCCAATGCCTATGCTCTCAATTCCTGTGCCATATTGTTTCCAGTCTAGTGAGGGTATCGAACAGATAGACAGACAGGGTCTGAGGGATATACTAGGGCTTGGCACAGATGGTGGTATCCAAATCTCTTTATTATCTCCCGCTCACTCATAAGAAGGCAAATATAAGGGGCCACCTGGTGACGGGCTGATAGGCACGTGGACAGATAAAATGGGTATTCCAATTGCTGGAGAGATAAACCAGAAAAGGAACTTGACTAAGTATTTACCCAGGAGAAATGAAAAGATAGGTGCACACAAAAGCCCACATGGGAGCTTTATTTGCAGTCGCCCAAAATGGAAAACAACCCAAATTTCTATCAACAGGTGCGTGGAAAGACACACGGCTGTACATCTGTGCAAAGGGATAGCCCGGGCAGTGCAGAATGAGCTGCTCATGCACACGGCAGGAAGGAGCCTCAAAGGCACTGTGCTGAGGGAAAGAAGTCAGGAGCCAGAAGGCACCTGTTTTCCGATCCCATCTATATGGGGTTCTAGAAAAGGCAAAGCTCTCATTTCAGAAAACAGAGTGGTGGTGGCAAAGGGAAAGGGGTGGCAGGGAGGCAGAACTGACTGCAAATGGGCACAAGGGAACTTCTAGGGATGACGGAAATGTTCTGTATCATGACTGTGGTGTGGCGACATGGGTATAGATGTTGGTCACAGCTCATCGAACTGTACACTTGAAAGGGTGAATATTATTATATATACATTATGCTCAATTTTAAAAAGAGACTTGATGGGGCACCTGGGTAGCTCATTTGGTTAAACTTCCAACTTTAGCTCAGGTCATGATCTGAACCCAAGGTTCGTGGGTTTGAGCCTCGCGCTGGGCTCTGTGGTGATAGCTCAGAGCCTAGAGCCTGCTTTGGATTTGGTGTCTCTCTCTCTCTCTCTCTCTCTCTCTCTGCCCACCCCCTGCCCCCCACTCACGTTTTGTCTCTCCCTCTCTCAAAACTAAATAAACATTAAACAAATAAAAAAAGAGACCTGATATCTTACAGTCCCACCTGAGATGTACTGGGCTTGGAAGCAAGAGTTAGATACGTTCTGCTTCCTTTGCTGTTTTTTTTTCCTTTTCTTTCTCTCCCTCTTCCCTTCTCCCTTTCCCTTCTCCTCCCTCCCTTCCTTCCTCCCTCTCTCCCTCCTGAAAACCTACTCTCTCCCTGTCCATGCCAAGCTAGCGGCAGGCCCCTGAGCCCCAAGCCTTTCCAGCACTGCCATTACAAATTAGGGGAAATGATCAGATATCCAGGGAGACTGATTCTCAGCCTGCTTCAGTGGGGCAGATGTTCAGCAAAAACCGGCCAATGACCCACAGAGCAGGCTGGCAAGCCCATGAGGCTCTCTCATCGGGCTCCTCTGTAGCTTCTGCCTCCCAGGTGGAAAGTATGCATATATTAGGTGAAAAAAAGGAAAGGCGTTTCCAAGAGCGACTTGGCCTTGGGAGAAGGGGAGGTCATTTGTCTCCATCCGAGAAAAATGTTCATTCACCCTTGAACTGTTCTCTCTAAAAACTTGGAGGATGGGGTTGGGTTGAGGGGCTGTAGCAGGGGAGAAAAGGAGGTGGGCAGAAGAGGGGAGCAAATGCCACCCTGCTCTGGGGTAGCAGCAAGATGAGCTCCGACCATCTCAAACCCTGGAAAAGATGGAAGGAAAGAGGAAATCCTTAATTCAACCAGTTTCTGCCTGGCTACCTGGCACCAGGGGTGCCCCTGGCCTGGCTGGATGAGAGGTGAACAGAGAAGTTAGTAGGGCAGGCAGGCAGCACAAATGTGGACAGAACATGAAATTGGCACTGTTCCCTCCACCGGGTCTGCAGGGGGTCTGTGGCAGCCGGAACGTCCATCTGCTGTGCCCTGCCACTAGAAGGCTCACAGGAAGGGAAGGGGACAATGACAACCCAGCAGCCCCTCACTAATACACCAAAAAGTGAGCCCACCTGCCCAGGAGTAAGCCACATGAAAGTAACCAGTCAGAGCTCTCCTGGACAAACCCCTCTTAGCAACAGACAGTTATAAAGTCCATCAGCCAAAAACAATGCAAGTTGAGTTCAGTCAAGCGCAACCCAGCCACATGGGCAGAGGGAGGGTCTGGGGATGCCAGCTGTCTCTGAGTCCCGCTTGCTGGAAGTTGAGAGAGCCAGTCTTAGAGAACTGGATGCTTGCAATTCTTTTTTTCCCAAAAGAGAGTTGGTCCCCAGGTGGGAAGACTTATCATTCAATCACAAACTAAAAATAAAGAGATAAGGGTAGCAGGAAGGTGGAACTCAGCCCAAGGCATGGGGGGAAAAAAAAAAAAGGTAGCCAAAAAAGAAAAGGTAGCAATTCTGAGCATTTAGCCCTTAGTGAGTGGAAGAGAAGAGACCATCTCTAATCCTAATTAACTCTGTTCCAGGTTTGGGGGAAAAAAAGGTGCCTCCAGAAGAAATGCCCTGCCAAAACATAAGAGCCAACGTTTGGAAAGGAAAATCAGCTAAAAATTCAGCAGTTCTCCCAAGTTACCAAGGAAGAAGAATTAACCCCCTAGCAGCTAATGAACTTCTGTAGACTTTTATTTCCAGTGCTGTGGGGAATGAAGTATGTAGGCAACTCTCCTGAAAACAACAAAGAACACTAGATAGTATAGAAAAACATCTCTTTGGTGTTTGTTTGTTTGTTTGTTTGTTTGTTTTAATGTTTATTTATTTGGGCAGGGAGGGGCAGAGAGAGAGGGAGACAGAGAATCTGAAGCAGGCTCCAGGCTCTGGGCTGACAGCACAGAGCCCAACACGGGGCTCGAACTCACCAAACGTGAGATCATGACCTGAGCCGAAGTCGAATTCTTAGCCATCTGAGCCACCTAGACACCCTGAAAAACATCTCTTTGAATGACTAATGAGCTGGGAAGTCTGTAAGAAATATTCGGAAAGTGAAAACCAAGTACAAGTTGGAGCCCAGAATGGGAGCCAAGCCCTGAAGCCAGTATGAGGATATCTGCCCAACAAAGTAAACTTGAGGTTCATCTTTTGTGGCCTGAGGAGACAGGATAAGAATTTCCCATAACTGAAAAATGACACTATTACATGTATCCTGGAAGTCCAATGAGTACCAAATATAAAAAATTAAAAGAAATATACACTTAGGTGCATCTTTGTGAAAATGCAGAACACCAAAGACAAAAAATAAACATTCAAAAGTAGTCAGAAAAAAAAAAAGAAAGATTTTTCTCAAAGGAAGGACAAGACTGATAGTAGATTTCAAAGACAATGGTGGATTGTATGGAAACCAATTTGACAATAAATTTCATATATTAAAAAAAAAAAAAAAGACAATGGTGGAGGGGCGGCTGGGTGGCTCAGTCGGTTAAGCGTCTGATTTCGGCTCAGGTCATGATCTCACATTTCGTGAGTTCGAGCCCCGCTTCGGGCTCTGTGCTGACAGCTCAGAGCCTGGAGCCTGCTTCAAATTCTGTGTCTCCCTCTCTCTCTGCCCCTCCCCCACTCATGTGCTCGCTCTCTCGCTCTCTCTCCCTCCTTCAAACATAAATAAAAACATTAAAAAAAATTCAAAGACAATGCTGGGAAACAGAAAACATGCAAATAATATCTTCATTGTATTGGAGAGAAAATAATTGTCAACCTAGAATCCTACCCTAGCTCTCAAAAACAAAGAAAAAGTTACTGTATTTTCAGGCAAAGAAAAAAACAGAGAAGCCGTCACCAGCAGACCCTCACATAAGAAAATTCTAAAAAATGTAATTCAGACTCCTTCAGATAATACTAAACAAAACAAAATTGGTAAATCTCTGTTAATATCAGTCAGTATAGACTTTAAGACTAAAAGAATCACTAGAGACACAAATGCCACTCCATTATAAAAGATCCAATTCACCAGCAAGATAAAACAATTTTAAACTTGTAGGTACATATTAACAAAGTCCCAAAACATATAAAACAAAAAACTGGCAGAACCATAAGAAGAAACAGAGAAATCCACAATCATAGTTGGACATTATAAGGCACTTCTCTCAATGACTAATTGATCAAGCAGACAGTAATCAATAATGACAGAAAAGATTTAAACAACACAGTTAAGAAGTTTTATCTAATAGAGCTATACAAAAGATAATAGAGCTAACAATGATAGACCCCATGCAACACTGTGAAAATTGACCACATACTGAGCCTTACACAACGAACCTCAACAAATATAAATATAAAATGTTGAGTAACATTTACAAACAACATTTGCCAACCATGATACAATTAAGTTAGAAATCAACATCAAAAATGTAACAACAAGAAAAAAAATAGATGTCTGGACACTGAGAAACAGAGGCACACCTAACTTATGATCATGTCAAAGAATAAATAATAGTAGAAATCATAAAACACTTAGAACCAAATGATGCAAAAATACTACATATCAAAAAATGTGTGATGAAGTCATAATGAAAATACACAACCTACAATGTTCATAGAGGAAAAAAGTCAAACTCTCAAGAAGTTCAGAAAGAACAAGAGATCAAACCTAAATAACTTAGAATGGAGAAAATCATACAAATTAGTATAGAAATTAATGGACTAGAAAATAAAAGAGGATCACAAAATCAACAACTGTTCTTTAAACGATTAATACGATTGACAAAATTCTGAAAAGGGTATTCAGCAAAAGAATATAGAAGGCACAATAGTAATATAAATGAAAAGGAGTTATATCACCACAGATGCCATACGGCTTAAAAAATTAAAAAGCATATTATAAATAACTTTATGGTAAAATATTTTGAAAACTCAGACAAAATGGATACATTGCTAAAAAAAAAAAAATCTAACTTACCAAAATCAATTCCAGAAAAAAAAAAAAACTAAAACCTGAATAGATCAATAACTACTGAAGAAACTGAATCTCCAGTGAAAAATCCCCAAAGAAGAAAGAATCCCAGCCCTAACTCTTTTTGAGAACAGATAAAGAGGAAGTATTCTACAGCTCACTTTACAAGTCTAGCAGAACTAGATGCAAAAGCCTGACAAGGATAACGTGAGAAATGAAAACTGCAGTCCAATACACTCATGAATGAATATAGATGCAAAACTTCTAAACAAAATATTCGTAAAACAAATCTAGCAACATATAACAAAATGAATCCATCATGACCGAGTCAGGTTTACTCTAGGAAAACAAGATTAATTTTACATTGGAAAGTAGTTGACCAGACATTAACAAATTAAAGGAAGAAAAACTTACATAAATCCTCTCAAAAATACAGGAAAGCTATTTTAGAAAGATCCATTTATGATTAAAAGTAACCCTTTGCAAACTACTGAAGAAAGGTAGTTCCTTATCCTGATAAAGAATATCAAATCCATAGAGAGGATCATTCTCAAGGGAAACTATTGAACATGAAAAGCAAAACTAAAACTTTTGGAAGGCAATACAGGAGACTATTTTATGACTTTGCCATAGGGAAAGATGTCATTAAAAAGATACGAAAAGCTCAATGATAAAATAAAGATTGATAAAATCTTATTACGTCAAAATTCAGAATTCCTGCCACTCTAAAAGTACTAAAAAAGACCAGGAAATATTCCAGAAATTAGGAGAGGATATTATCAACACTAAGAATATAGTTTCCAGCATACATAAATAACCTCTACAAATAAATAAGAAAAATACACACCACCCAATTTTAAAGTAAATGGACAAGACACTTGAAAAGGCACTCTTTCACACACACACAACCAAAAGTCAACAAGCATCTGAGGAGATGCTGAACCCCTCGAATAATCAAATGTATACAAATTAAAACCAGATGAGATATTATTATATACCCGTAAGACTGGCAAAAGTTTCTGACAATATCCAACAAAACATGAAGTGTTAGCAACGAGAAATAGAGCAAAAGGAACAACTACACACTGCAGCTGGGTATAGAAAGTGGTTAAACACAGTGGAAACTAGTTATTTTTAATGAGGTGAAATTCACATAGCATAATGGAAATTAATTTCGAACTAGGCTAGTAGCACTGAAGGTGCCCACAGTCTATGACCAGTAATTCTACTCCTATGTATATTCCTTGAGTAAACCTATATACATGTTCACAAGGGGGCTTGAACAAGAGTATTCACAGCAGCATTATTTAAAACAGGAAAAAAAAACTGGAAAAACCTTTAGTGTTTGTTAGTAACAGGATATATAAACCGCAATATACTCATTCAGTGGAATATTACAGTTCAGCAAAGTGAACAAATTTCAGCTACACTCAGCAACATGAACAAATCCAGGAATGAAGCATTGAACAACCAGCTGCCATCGTCAGAAGGGATCCCAAACACAGTGTGGGAGCTGGGTCCCAAGACCCCCTGTTGTGCCAGGTGGGATTCCCTTCAGGAAGGTGAAGGGAATTGAAGAGGTCTTGTGAGAGCACTTGGGGGAAGGGGGGTTTGTGGAGAGGTGGTCAGGTGATCAGCAATTTACCACCAACGGACATGGAAATATTTCAGTTGTTTCCCACCGATGCAGCCTTCTGGTCTGCATGGGCTAACTCTGTACTTAAGACCCAGGAATACAAATGGTATGATTCCGTTTACATAAAGTTCACGAACATACACAGCTAGAGATATTGTTTAGGGATGCAAAACGTAAATAAAGAAAAGCATTGGGAAAAGAGGCAGAAATGTCCAGAAAATAGTTATCCCTGAAAAGGGGGGAGATGGGACAGGATGGTGAGAGTAACACTCTTCAAAGGTAAGGGTAACATTCTTTCTTGTTAGTTGACTGGTGAGTACCTTTGCACCTTTATATACGGTTTGTAAGTATTCTTTTGTATCTAGTGGCTATTTTATCAACATTATTTAAAAAGAAGTTCACAGAGAAACATTTAATAAGACACTCTTATAACGAATTGCTGTGGTTCCTGCCACATCTTTCTAGTTGCCTGGCAAAGATGATCTCCTCAGCTGCAATTGGTGTAGCTCTTAAACTCACTTAAAATTCTAAGAGCTTCCACCCAAATCACTCCAGAAACATCCTTGCAAGAATCTCTCCAGTAAGGTGCAGCAAGGCCTGACCTCCACAGTACATTTGTTCTGACTCTTTTATTTATTATAATT
Organism: Panthera leo; assembly: GCF_018350215.1. NCBI lineage: Eukaryota > Metazoa > Chordata > Mammalia > Carnivora > Felidae > Panthera > Panthera leo. The sequence goes on from NC_056686.1 coordinate 32,479,739, forward strand.
ATAATCACAAGGCTGTTATTCCTTAATCTCCTGGAATCTCGAGGCTCTTGGGGGCCTCAGCCGGCTGAGCATCCAACTCCAGCTCAAGTCACCATCTCATGGCTCCTGAGTTTGAGCCCTGCATCAGGCTGGCTGCTGTCACTGCAGAGCCTGCTTCAGATCCTCTCTCTCCCTCCCTCCCTCTCTCCCTGTCTCTCTCTCTCTCTCTCTGTCTCTCTCTCCGCCCCTCCCCTGTTCATGCTCTCTCTCTCAAAAATAAATAAATATTTTTTAAAAATAAAATAAAATCTCCTGGAATCTTCTCAAATTCTGAAATCCTTAAAATGAGGGCACAGAGCAAATGACTACCTCCTGTTTCTCTTGCCTAGATTTCAATGGTAATGCTCTCGTTTTTAGTCCTTTACCATATGTGTCAGCCGTGTGACGCCCCAATTCTCTTCACTGAGATTTGCTGACAGCCAGGGGAAGTTTCTAAGAGTGTGGTGAGTATATATTGAGGGCCAGGGAGTGGAGGCAGCTTGAAAGGCTGCACACAAGTATGATTTTTTAGCAACTCCAGCCATGCCTGGCATTTGTAGCTTCAATATTCACTTTCTCAGTTATTTGTGAACAACCTCTCACGGCAACCTTCCTCCCCCTGAAGCACAAGTGTTAACTCCGCATTGCAAAGCAACAGGGCAAGAGCTGGTCTCTTAGCTAGAGAGGGAGCTTTGACAAAGCTCTTTCCGCCAGGAAAACAGAAACTCTGGAAGTGAGAAAAACTTGATTTCCTCAACTGCGCATTGAAAAGGCAAATAATTGGTGGCTGGTGAGTAACCATGGAAAGCTTTCCTCTCTGGACAGAGAGGTAGAATCAGGTTTCTACCTGATTCAGAAGGAAGTCAAGAGCCTATGCAAATACTTCTGCATCTCCAAATTTGGAGATCTGCCAGAAGTTTGAAATCTCTCTGTAGAAAACGTCAAGGGTCTGCCATATTGAATCTTGATGGAGGTTTTCAGAATTCTTCTATCAAAATTAAATCAGTCCATTCTCACCAGGCTCCTCTGATCTTAAGATAGCTTCAGCCTCTAACACCAAGCCTGGAAGTCCAATGGATGAGTGGACAAACTAACTTCGGTGACAGAGGCTCACAGAGCATGTCGTGTATTTATAATACTGCTGTTATTCTTCTGCATCACTTTCTATGATTTATCAGTCGTGCATACATTACTCGTTTTTTTTAAAAGTTGGTTCTGAACCCCAATTCCAGGACTCATGTGCATTCAGAGGGTTTCCAAGATTCCTGAGACAACCTTCCCTATGAGGCACTCTCAGCTCATCTCTACTGCACATCTATCTAGATGTAAAGCCCCACTCTTCTCCTTTTCTCACAAGAGTGCCAGCCACAGCTGGTATTTTTGTAACACTTAGTTATGAGGAGAGGAATCCTGTCACTCGTGCACGCATGGTTTTCACCAACAAGGCGGATCTATGGCCCAAGCACATATTCCCAAGTGTGACCCTTCCGAAAGGGCAGCACTCTGGAGAGTGCAGTTCAGTCACCTCCAACCCTTACCTCCTCTGCCTTCTAAGCCCCCTGGGATTTGGGAGAATACCCTTTTCCCCACCTTATTGCAGCAGTAACCCTTTGCCTGTAGACATAGAACTTCTGGACAGTTCTGTGCATTTCTGACCACATTCAATGAATTGTTAGCAACAGGTTTTTTCTTCAGCAAGTTCAAAAATGTCTTGAAATGATTTGCCCAAATGATGAATTAACGTGCATCTAGAAATTGAACTCTTCTGTGACTTTAAATTAGTGTCTTCATGTTTTGACGTATGCATCAAATTCAAAAATACTCTTGGGGGTGCCTGGGTGGCTCAGTCAGTTAAGCGTCCAACTTCAGCTCAGGTCATGATCTCACAGTTCGTGGGTGCAAGCCTTACATTGGGCTTCTGTGCTGACAGCTCAGAGACTGGAGCCTGCTTTGGATTTTGTGTCTCCCTCTCCCTCTGCCCCTCCCCCGCGCGTGTGTGTGTGTGTGTGTGTGTGTGTGTGTGTGTGTGTGTGTGTTGACCTCTCCTGCTTCATCTTTTCTATCATCGAGTCTCCTCCAGTTCATTCCAGCACTAGAGCAGCCAACTGGAAGGCTCCACGTGTGTCTCTGGTCACAAGCAGGCAGGTTGGGGTTCCCGTGTTTCCCTTAGTACTTTCCGCAGCATCAAATGTTAGAATATAAGCATTATATGATACCAGCACAACCGTTCCCTGCTAAATTTTGGCCAAAGGTCCCAAAGTTCTCAATTTCAACAGGAGTGCTTTATAGTTCTGATATTTTGATCAATAAGCTCCTGGCTATCTGTAAACCTCAGGTGTTCTGTTATCCTCCATAAATGCACTTTTTCCTTTAAGCATCATGATAAAAAAAAAATCGTTTGGGGAATACTTCAAATTCAGATGCATTCTTCAACTGGGCACAGAGCATGTCACTAAAACTGTTCTTGATGCATAAAGGTCACTGTGAACATCAGTTACTGGGCTACAAAACAGAGTTCTGAAGAACCTATCAAAATACAGAATATTGCACTGGATTGCTTACATTAAGCACTTTTATTAGATAGCCTTAAAATTCTACGCTTTTAATTCCTATACCTTTTAAATCTTATTTCAATTTTTTTTTAATTTTTTCTGTCTCTTGCATTACTAGTACTTCTAACCGGCACATGTCAAAAAGACCTTTAATTACCCATTTTCAGTACTGTATCAATCTCTTCCAATTTGTTAAGTGTTTTTGACAAATTAAAACCAAGCTCCTTAGGACTTTACCTGATTGAAGACTCCTGAAAGAAAGTATGAAATGTTCTGCAATCATCAAAATACATGAACTGTACCTCATGGATTTATGACATCTCTCTTGGTTTACCACTAAGGTCCCAACTGGATAAGCGAAATTGTGAAAATGTGAGTTGCAGACGGTTGTGGTATCATCTTAATATTCACGAGCTACAGAGCACGTCTCATTTTTAGCCCATCTCAGTTTCTTCTCGAGATATTTCCGTGGGCTTGGTAAGGCTGTGATGATTATACCCACTTTACAGATGGAGAACAACACTGGTCAACACTTGGCCAAGTCTGGCCTGAAACACCAGTGCTTCCTGTTCATGTGGCCAGTGTTCCCCCCTACCCTACCTTCCCTGTGCATCTGTAGGTCTGTAAACATGCCCTGATCCCACCAGAGACAGAATGAACAACAGTATGTCAGGGCCTCCCTGGTGGGCAATGTGGAGCCTGAAAAGAACCTGAAAGACATCGGTAACTCACAGAGCAGGAAGTGGGAGACAAGGTAAAACTATCAAGTCGTGGCACAGCTTTCGGTACATTACTTCCCGTCAAATTGGGGCCTGGAACCTGCCAGGACTTCAGACTAAACGCATCTTCTTCTTGCCTGTACCTTTCACACACTAGCCGCCTCAAAGGCTCACTTGGCAAGGACCCGGAGGCAGCACACCCTTCTCCACTCCGAGGAGAGTGGCTGCTGCTGAAACACAATGGGCGGAGACAATCCAGCAACAGTGCCAGCTGAACACATCTTGAGCAGCTGCCATGTGTACCCTTTAGTAGTTGGCTCTTAAAGCAGACCCACCAGGGTGCTGAGAGGAAAAAAAACAATTTTAGCCTGAAGAGGCCAGACTTTCCCATCAAATTAACAAGTCTACCCAGCAGCCCCAGGCTGCGGTGCTACGGGGTGTGATAAAGGAGCCCCATGTTGACAATTCTGTCTTCCGGGTGCCTTACCCAAACAACGTGGGGGAAGAACAGGGAGTTGAGTATCATACACCCCTTCCCCTCCTGCCCGAAGGTATCCCAGTGGGAGAGCTGTCCTGTGCTCCTGATTCTCCCCCCAAAGAATCCCACAACGTTTTAATGAAAGAATGCACAGGGTCTCTAGCCTCTGCAAGCCATCAGTTTTAAAGAGCACATGCCAAGCGGCTCAGCTGGCCTCCGAGGTTTTCTCAAGCCCCACGGTGCAGCCCAACCCCAGAACAAAACTGAAACCCCAGCGGCCCAGAGACTCTTCCCTTTCTGGGAGGCATGAAGAACAGCTGGGACCCAAAGCAAGTGAGCCTGGGTGGTCACCCTGGATTCAGGATCCTGTTCACCCCTCAGTTAGGAACCTAGGGGCCCTGCGGGGGTGATTCCAAGCTTCTACGTGGTTCAAGAGGGATGGAAGGACCACAGGAAAATTCAGACAAGCAATGACTAGCTGCAAGGGATATGGGAGGGTCTTCAAGTCCACACCCACCCAAAGCCAATTCCACCCTGTCCCCAGCAAACACGTGGTCTTCGCCCCTGTGTTTTTCACAGAAGGTGCTCCAATTGTTCCACGTTTTCCCACACTCTCCCTGCCCCCAGCATACACACAGTTACATAAAAACATCTTAAACGTGGGACCCAGCTCCTTCAGTCCGGGGGAGGCCCAGGAAATAATGGGGAGCTGCTCGGGCGCAGGGTCTGATCATTAGTTGGGGTTACATAATCACACAGACGAGGGCTGGAGAACGTTCGTGGAGATCAGTTCAGCGCACACCCCATTCTCAGCGCACCACCCCCCCATCTCCCCACCCCCGAGGCCCAGAAAACAAGCCAGGTTTAACACAACCGAAGCGCACCGATGTGGCAGGGGAAGGGGGGGCGGGGCACCTGGCTCCTGCGGTGACAATGCCAAGGGCTGCCAGAAACAGACCCTCCTGCCTGCAATCATTGCCCCCAAAGTTCAAGGGCGGGCCGAACCACAGAAGTTGTCCTGACCTGCAACGGTAAACCGAAGCAGCCACGTTCAAGGAAATCAACACCCAGCCTCCCAGCTCCTCCACATCACTTGGGTCCCAGGCTACGCAGGTTCAGGCTGTCCGCCGCGCTCGGCAGTCCTCCGGCAGCCCGCGCAGTCTCAGCCGGGGCCCCTCAGTGTCACCAGGGTGTCCAGCGTTAAAAGACGGTAACATGTGGGGCACAACTTGGAGAGGGGCAAGAATCCCCAACAGAGCAGGACTTTGGTTACTGTTTGGTTTTGTTTGGAGGGGAGGCAGCTTGCTCTGCTCCAGTAACGGGAGGGGGGGGGCGCTGTAAGGGGAGAGGGGGAAGCTCCCCCTCTGCCTTGGCCCCCAGCATCACCCCAACCTCGTTTTGGGCAGCGGAGACCGCTCCGGTGACCCCGAACCATCCCGGGGCGGCAGCCCGGGTGGCAGCAGCAGGAAGCGCAGGTGCCGTGGCGGGCGGCGAGGCGATCGCCGGGGCGGGGAGGGGGGGGGTGCTCCCTGGGGAGCCGGTGGCTCGGGTGCAGGGCGGCGGCGGGCGAGCGCGGAGCGCGCGGCGCGCGCGGCGCGCACAGGGTTACAGCCGCGGCCGCCGGGATTGACGCGCGGGGGTCACTTGAGGCTCGCGCCGCTCCCCCGGCACCAGGCCGAGCAGCCGCTCAGCCCGCCCGGGGCACCGCACGCCGCGCGGCCGCCCACCCGGACACCTTGCCCAAGAAAGGCAACGTCAAGATGGAATCGCAGCCCGCTATTTCATTTCTCCCGAGGCGGCCGCAGGCAAAAGCACAATAAATAAAATCATGCGCAAGGAATCCATCCGCCGAATAAAAATCCAGAGTCCCCTACCTTCGGCCTTGGGATGGCAAACTGGTCCTGTGTTCTCTGACCCACGGATCCAGCCCCTTCTTCATGAATTATTCCGGTCAGTCAGGATTTTGTGCATTTTTTTCATTAACACCTGTTTCAAGTAAGGGGTAAAGACCTTATTGAAAGAATTGTCCTTAAAAAATAACCTGTGCATACATATGTCCGTCCAGGCATGCGTGCGTGTTTGTATACACACATATGCACACGGAATGTACATGTACATCGAAGCACCAAACTAGGCAGCTGGATAATGGGAGAGTCGGCTGGTTGTGAGCATGCTCGCGCCGGGAACAGATCCACCCTCTGTTATTCCTCTGAATAAATATAAATCACGATCAGAAACCCAAACAGCGGCATCCCTCTTGAATTCCTGCTGCTGAAAAACACGGAATGAATTCAGCCCGCAGACACAGAATCTAATCAGCAGCTGTTTTCTGAATCCAGAGCCAACCCATGCCTCGCTTGTCTTTTCCACTATGAGTCCAGACCTTTTTTGAGCGAGGTTTTAACCTTTTAAAGGTACAGTACACCAATTACCACTTCCGAACAGCTCTTACTCCGAGAGCAGGAAGCCGGTCCCAGGCCTAAAGCCACAGGGCAGGCTTGCACAAAGTGATCATAATTTCGTTTATCTGTGGCTTTTTAACAAGATGGGGCGGGGCGGGGGGAGGGGGCTGCAAATGCAAGGTATAAAACTAGAGACACGTATTTATTGCAGTGATGGGCTTCCTCAGCGACTAATCAGCATGTTATGTAAACACTATGATCCTTCACTTCTGAACATACACATTCACCGGGTCAGACAATGCAAGGGACTCGAGTCAGCACGGGCGACACCCCTCCCAAGCCCCTAACTGCTGTCAAAAGACCGGGAAGCCTGCCAAAGGGGCTGAAGGAAGTAGGGACTTCGGCCACTTCGGAGTTAACCACAGGGCCCTCCTTGCCCTATCCCTTGCCCTCCAGCCTCAGGTCCCAGGTCCTCAAAGTAAAGAAGTGTTCTAGCACTACTTCTAAAGGATCATGTAATCTAGGACCAGGTCTTATTCCAAGACATTTTCTTTTTCAACCAGAATCCAGAATCCAAACTGCCACCTGGGCCTTTAGAGTCTCTAAGATTCAGACTTAGGCCTTTCTTCAAGATTTTGTTAACAACACTTCCCCCCCCCCCCCCACCCAGGGCTAGGTTGAGCCCAGAGGTAGAAAAATGCAGTGGGGGAGGGGGAGATAAACTCCATCCCAAATTTTTTTTAAAAAATTATTCATGAAGTACTTGAGCCACTTGGATAGCATTTATTCCAGTTTTGGTTTGGCTTTTAAAGAGGTAGCACCAAGAAGAACCCAAAACTCCTAACCTCACTCGTGTCTGAAAGGAAGGAAAATGCCCTTTGCAGTTTCTTTTTTATCCAGGGTGTCCTAGACCTTCCTAATGGCACTGGCTGCTTCTCCTCAGATTCCCACTCAGCTGTGGCAGCAGCAGCTTACCTGAAAAGCATCCCTGAAGTGCCTACAGACACTCCCTGGGCATGTCCCTCCAGCCCTACATCAGAGCCCACTCCTTCCCTTGGCAAACTACCAAAACCAATGCACTGTCCCCCTCCCACCTTGTGGCAGGCACAGCCTGTGCTGATCCCTCCCAGCCACACACACACACACACACACACACACACACACACACACACACACTCTTCTCTCCCTGCTTCCAGGGCTCTTTGGCAGAAAATTATCATATTTCATGTGTCATCGCCCCAGCTAGCTGGGCATGTCACTGATTGGCTGGGCACTGGCAACCGGAAATGTCACCAGCCACACAGGTTGGAACTGGCTCTCCCGTAGCCACCAGCGACCTCAGCCCAAAAGGCAGTGTGACAAGGCTCAGACCTACCACAGGGAGCCCTGCACTCCTTTCCCTAGTCTGCCCCTTTACCCTCTCCCAGCTTCTCTTGTACCCAGCCCTGGGGGAAGGGACTGCCAGGAGATGTGGACGAGTGCAACCTCCAGTTGCAGGGAGAGAGGGAGCCGCTGAAAACCCCATTCCTCCCAGCATGTTGGGGAAGAAATTAAAGATGTCTCCATTCGGTTCTAAAGATTTGGAGCTAGTGTTCCTGACAAAAACAGTCTCTCACATTTAAAAATATATATCTTTCAGCAAGGCTAGGTGAAAACAAGATTTTTTTTTTTTTTATACTTTTGGGAGTTTATCTGCTGCTTTATTCCCCATCCAACATCACGTGCTGCACCAAGGTGTCATAATTATAATACCCCAAGGCTGCCAGGGAACCTGGAAGGAGGCTCAGCCCATTCTCTTCCCTTAAACAGAACAGCCCTTACCCTCCAGAAAACTCACCAGAGAAGGAAGCTTTTTCCCTGGGCTTTGCAATGCCTCATGATGTCACACAAGTGTTTGAGAGTTAAATGGTCTTTGTAGTGACCAACCTGGGTCACTGTGGCTGTAATTTAAGCTTAGTCTCTCTTGCCCTATCTTCAGCAGGCTTAATGTGACTCGCCATTTGCCTACCTCACTCTGTTCTCCTGACTAAATTAAACCCTATCTCTCTGGACCTTTTTGTGAAAGTTGATTCTCAAACCTTTCATTATGCTGCTTTATTCTTTAGATTTTAGAGAAAAGCCTCCCAGAGCTAGAAGAGGTGCAAGGTCATTTGGTCCAGAACCCAGATGATGCTTCATTACCCTGTATTTCCACTCTGGGGCTTTTGATCTCTGGGATGGTAAATTGGGCATATACATTTACTCCCACTCCTCAAAAAAAAATATATAGATATAGGTACAGCTATATAGAGATAGAGATAATGACCAAAACATGAGTGGCAGTGTTGGGGATCAGAGAAAGATGCTGTCAATAAAGACAACATTTTGTAGAAAATAAGGAAGATGTAAAGTAGGTGGATTGTGGGTGAGGAAAAGCTGATTAGTGCTGATAAGCTCACAGTTCTGCACAGACTTCTTAAGAAGAAAGTGCATAGGTTTCCAGAGAAGGGTCTTGGAAAATCCCAAGCTCAGCAGATCAGAGTGTGAACGAGAGAGTCCTGGGCATCAGTTCAGAAGCAAATTAAAGAACATCAGGAACTAAGATGGTTCTCTCCACACAGAACGGCAGCTACTCCAAAACATCTTGGGAAAGTGGAAGTTTGTCCCTAATATGGGTAGAAGTAGAGGCTGAATTGGGGCAGGACCCCAGCTTGTTATGGGATGAGGAGAAGAAGGAGGAGGAGAAGAAGGTTATTTGAAATAAACATATTAGACACAATATATAACAGAGAGATCCAGAATATCAAAATTAGTCTAATAAATAGGAGTTCCAGAAAGAGACAACATCGTTAATGAAGGGGAAAGCAATAATTAAGGAAGAAATTGAAGATCATTTCCTTGAGCTGAAGAAAGACTTTAGGCCTTAGATCATATAAGTCTAAGTGCCAGGCAGCAGAATACTGCTGAGGATGTGGGCTGATCCTCCAAAAACAGGGAGAAGTAACTACAAACTTCCCGATAGGAGAGAAAACTCAGGCTGCTTAAAAGAAAAGAAAATCATTGGAGCGCCCAGGTGGCTCAGTTAGTAAAGCCTCTGACTTCTGCTCAGGTCATGATCTCGTGGTTCGTGGGTTCAAGCCCCGGGTTCGTGGGTTCGAGCCCCACATCGGGCTCTGTGCTGATGCTCAGAGCCTGGAGCCTGCTTCAGGTTCTGTGTCTTCCTCTCTGCCCCTCCCCTGCTCATGCTCTCTCTCTCTCTCTCTCAAAAATAAAATAAAAACATTAAAAATTTAAAAACATAAAAGAAAATCAGATTGACATATTTCTCATCTTCAATGCACTGATAAAAGACAGTGGCACGATTTTTATAGAATTCTAAGAGAATGTTACTGTAACTCAAGAATTCTACCAGCTGCCAAACTATAATTTCTCTTATATGTGATGACAAAAGAAAGGCATGTTCCAAGACACAGAAATTATATCACCCAATACCCTTTATTAAATTTTTTAAAAATTACTTGAAGATCTATTCTGGCCAAGAAAAAAAAAAAAAAAAGCCAGAATAATAAACTCAAGAAAGGAGAAGATATGTTATATAGGCAAGTATAATGAGAACTAAAGCAGTAAAAGGTATGGTAAAGTATAAAAATAATTGATCGTGTGGTCGTAAAGTTTAATTGTTATAAGTTTTGAAATATTAGGCAGACAGAGAGGGAGAGAAAGAGATATGGAATTAAACTTCCATGATTTCAACAACAACAACAACAACAAAAATGGAAAATCTCAATGGAGATAAGTAAAATCACCAGAATAAAAAATAGGATGAGAGGATCATTATGGAAGACAGACAATTACAATTCCATCTATCTCCTCTCTTCCCACAACCACATTAAAATGATAATAAGGAAGTTTTTAGGTTGAGATACACAATGACAAACAAAAACAGCAGAAGAGCCGTTAGCCAAGAATATTGAAAAAAAAAAAAGAATGGGGGGACTGAATTGATCAACTATAAATATGTACCCTAATACTACAGTAAATAAAACAGTCTGCAGCACAGTTGCAGAAACAAAATGGGTTGCTGGAAATGAATGAAGTCAAGTAACAGATTCAAGTGTGGTGTTTGCTGAAAACTGAATTTTAAATCCATAGGGCAAGGAATGTATTATTCAGTAAATTGTGTCAGACTTTGACTATTTTTTAAAAAATTATCACTTCTACATCATACCTTATACAAAATATATTCTGTCCACACAAAAACACTACAAGAAAACTAGATGCTCTGACTGATCAATAAATCATAGAATGTTATAAAGGTTTTTTTTTCCCTAATAGTGGAAAGAAAATAACGTGGTCATCCACCGTATGCTTAAATACCATTGTGATAGGCTCAATAACAGCCCCAAATACATCCACCTTCTAATCTCTAGAACTATGAATAGTACCTTACATGGCAAAAAGTGTGATTTATTTAAGGGTCATGAGATGGGGAGATTATAGTGAATTATCTGTGAGGGCCCTACATGTGATCAACATATCCTTATAAGGGAGAGGCAGAGCGCAGAGAGGCAAAGGCGATGTGACCACAAGGGCTGAGACTGTAGTGATGTGGCCACAAGCCAAGGAAACAGAGAAGCCACCATAAGCTTGGAAGAGGCAAGGAACAGATTCTGCCCCTAGAGGCTATGGAAGGAGCACAGCCCTGATGACCCCTTGATCTCAGCCCAGTGAAACTGCTTTCAGACTTCTGGCCTCCAGAAGCCAAAACAAATAAATACATTGTTTTAAGCCACCAAGTTTTTGCTCATCTGTTACACAGGAAACCAATACAAGCACCATTACGAGAGACAGGGTACTTCCTATGGCTTATAATAATGATTATCACCTGCAACAACACTTCTTCTGCCTCTAAGTGCCTGCTAAATTATATACATCTCTAATTTCATTTAATTTGCATGCAAGTAGGCAGTAGAGGGTTGTAGTTACTATGACTCTACCGCTTAGTAGCCTGTATGCCTAGGCAAGTTATATAACCTTCTAATGTTGCTTTGTCCTATATGGAAAGTAGAGGTAAAAATGGGACCTACCTGATGGGATTGTTGAGAATAAAGTAAGACCATCTATGTAAAGTGCTTAGAACAGTGCCTGGCAATAAGGGCTCCATAAACGAGAAAGACCTTCCTTATGCTGGGCCCCAGTCTGTCTCCAGAGCATCCTCTCACTGATTCCAGTTCCTCCCTTTGGAAACATACTAACTACGTAACTGTCATTCAGAATCTGAAAACAATGCCATCAAAAGTCTTAGCTTCGGGGTGCCTGGGTGGCTCAGTCGGTTAAGCGTCCGACTTCGGCTCAGGTCACGATCTCGCGGTCCGTGAGTTCGAGCCCCGCGTCGGGCTCTGTGCTGACTGCTCAGAGCCTGGAGCCTGTTTCAGATTCTGTGTCTCCCTCTCTCTCTGACCCTCCCCCGTTCGTGCTCTGTCTCTCTCTGCCTCAAAAATAAATAAACGTTAAAAAAAAATTTTTTTTTAAAAGTCTTAGCTTCTCCAAACTAAAAGCAATCAGTGCCTTCAATAATTGCTCTTGCAAATTCATCCAGAGTCCCCTCCTCATCATCTTGATCATCAACCCTGAACATATTTTTGCACATCTCAGGGCTTGATTCCACGCTCATCGCCATCGATGTCCTGTAACAGGAGTTGGCGAATTATAGCCCTTGGTAAGGCTATTTTTTTCTAGTCCATGAGCTAAAAATGATTTTTACATGTTTAATGGATTATATTAAAAAACAACAATAGGAAAAAATTTGCAACACCAACCATACATGGTCTGCAAAAACCAAAATATTTACTATTTGGCTCTTTTCAGAAAATATTTCCCAACTCCAGTTTCTAGAAGATACTATTCTTCTATCAACATGATGTAGTATTGCCCAAGACTTTTTTTTTTTTTGCAAACAAATTGCACTATTGTATCATACTGACTTAATTGTAAGTCTTCTAATTGTTCAATCAGTATTCATTCTCCTCTCCATACCTAGCAGTAAAATTTTTAGCTAGGAACATGACTACCAGTTAAAGACTACATTTCCCAGCCTGGGGTGTCTGGGTGGCTCAGTCAATTAAGCCTCCGACTTCAGCTCAGGTCATGATCTTGTGGTCCATGAGTTCAAGACCCGTGTGGGGCTATGTGCTGACAGCTCGGAGCCTGGAGCCTGCTTCGGATTCTGCGTCTCCTCTCTCTCTGCCCCTCCCCCACTCACGTTCTCTGTCTCCGAAAAATGAATACACCTTAAAAAAAAATTTTTTTTTTAATTTTTAAAAAAAGACTACATTTCCCAGCCTACCTTGTAGGAAGGTGTGGCTAGAAGACTGGTTTCTAGCCAGTGGGATAAAAGCAGATGTGAATTGTAGAATCTACTAGTCCTGCTCTTAAAGGAAAAGATCATGCCCTCCCTTCCCTCTTTTCCTTTCCCGGTGACTGGAATGTGAACCTGATAGCCTTGTGTATGAAGTCTGGCCGAGCAACAAGATAGAAGGATCCTGGGTTTCTACTGCTGTTGTTTCACCCTGTACTGCTTATTCTCAGTTGGTGAGAGAGAAATAAAGTTTTCATTTATTTACACCATTGTTCTTTTAGGTCGATGACAGCAACTGAATCTGTGTCATAACCAATACAACTATCAATTTCACCTCCCAAGTATCTTTTACATTTGTGGCCGCTGAGCCACACATCTCTCCCATTCTGCTTTCATGCAGTTAATTTTCTGGACCCCATCGCAAGACCTTACATTTAGCCCCATTATATTTCAGAGTGTGAGAATCAGTGCATCCTTTTATCCTGATGCCTGGGACCCAGTTCTGTCATCCAAAGTAGCTTCCATCCTTTCTCATTTCACGCCACTCTGAAAGGCACTTTAGCTGTCGCACCCGAAAATCAGTGCTCTTCAGTACTGGACTGAGATTAACGATAATATAATGGAAAGGACAGTGACCTCAGTTTATGGGGGAAGAAATAACATATTAAGCTAAGGTCAAATGAAGGAGAAGGAGGTGACTGAGGGTGGAGACGAGAGTTATGAAGAGCTTACTATGTTCCAGGCACTCTGCTGAGAATTTCTCTGTTGTTATGTCAGTTATTAAATACTTCACTCATTCACTTACTCGGTCATGGTTTTTTCTTTTTTTTTTTTTATTTTTTTAATGTTTATTTTTGAGAGAGAGAGAAGACAGAGTGTAAGCAGGGAAGGGGCAGAGAGAGAGAGGGAGACACAGAATCTGAAGCAGGCTCCAGGCTCTGAGCTGTTAGCACAGAGCCCGATGTGGGGCTCAAACTCAGTAACTGTGAGATCCTGACCTGAGCCAAAGTCAGACACTTAACCAACTGAGCCACCCAGGTGACCCACTCATTCATTTTTTAAAGTGATAATATTAGTTTTTTGAAGCAGTCACCAGGAACACCTCCTGCTGGGGCAGAAAACTATAGCCCATGCAAATCCCTCTTTGCCTAAGTCCATGTACAAACCCACCCTCTCTTTGGATACCTGAAAAGTATGCTGTCAGCATCCTTGCCAGGCTCACAGTCAAAGATAAAAATACTCTAGGCACCTAACTCAAGAATTGTCCAATGTAGGACACTGGACAGTATTTTCAGAAACCTCTACAGTGGGTCATCTTGAGACAGATCAGAAGTAAGTTCATGTTGGCCCTCTGCAGAGCTGCATGGCAGAAGGACCTGGTAGGCAGGTTCTGAGTAGTGTCAGACCATCTGGGTTCAAAGTCTGTGGACCTTGAGTTAATTGCTTACTCCTTTCCTGCCTTGGTTTCCTTTTTGATAAACTAGGGCTATATTATGCTTACCACAACCCTCTAAGCCAGACTTTCCCCTACTTTGCAGATGATGAATATGAGGTTTATGTTCTTTGTCTGAGGTCAGATGCAGCAATCATCAGATGAGGATTAAACCCTAGGTTCATTCGATTCCCACGTCATGGCATGCTCTTTCCTCTTCCAAAGATAAAGAGGGAAGATATCATGATAAAGGCAGAAAATATGTTACCAAATCATTCCAAAAAGGATAGCCTGCCCACCAGAGGTAAGGTCAGATGATTCTTAATGTGACACTCAAGATGACAGCCAAATGAAGTTAATTGTGGTTTTCTTCTAAATTCCTTGGAGCAGCTTTCACTGGTTAAAGTAGAACAGGCTGGATGGCTCAAGGCCTTCTTTTTACATCATTCAGTTTGTTTGGGGGCCGCGGCGGGGTGGTTTCCAATGCAGAAAAAAGTAAACAGCGAAGGCCATGATGGATCCCCCTTCTTGCATCTGCTTACCTAAAAGTAAATAATTTGGGATCTAAAGTCATGCAGGCACGTACACACGTACGTGTGCACACAAGCACACATGCACACGACAAAACCTTATAGCACTGGTTCTTAACCACTCTACCTGCTGCAACCTCAGGTGTGAGGACGCCCATCAGGGACCCCCAAATCCATGGGAGACACGGAATGTCACCAGGAGGCACACAGACTCTCCAGCAGGAGTGTTTTTACAAACACAGAGATTGGAAAAATCTCTGACCCTGTTTAGAATCAGTGCCCTAAATGGAACAGTCATAAATTTATGAATAAAAGAAAGAAGTAATATGAAGATAAACTAAGAAAATATGTGAATGAAAGTCCCTGGAAACCTGAGGATCCTGTTTGAGATTGCATATCAAAATTCCTGGGGAGTTTCGGAAAAATTTAGGTACTCCCAAGCTTCAGTAGGAGGGCCACAATTCCAAAGAGGGACCTAAAAAAACCATAGTAGCAGGATTGGAAATTTCAGTCAGACTGGAAAAGAGGTCTGATTAGCAAAGATCATGAACAAACACCATAAATTATATGTAATTCATTATATTCACCTAATATCAAAAACTCACATGCCTTCAGGGGTCATACAAAAACGTAAGAGTATAAAACAGCATAGTATAAGACAAAGAGTGCTATAGAGGTCATGCTTCCCTGCAAATCTAATTTCTTTTTTTTTTTAATTTTTTTTTCATGTTTATTTCTTTTTAATTTTTTAAAATATTTATTTATTTTTGAGAGAGAGATAGAGCATGAGCGGGGGAGGGGCAGAGAGAGCGGGAGACACAGAATCTGAATCAGGCTCCAGGCTCCGAGCTGTCAGCACAGAGCCCGACGTGGGGCTCGAACTCACAAACCGTGAGATCATAACCGGAGCCAAAGTCAGACGTTTAACCGACTGAACCACCCAAGCGCCCCTCGTGTTCATTTTTGAGAGAGACAGAGTGGGAGAAGGGCAGGGACAAGGAAAGACGGAGACACAGAATCCGAAGCAGGCTCCAGGCTCTGAACTGTCAGCACAGAGCCCAACGCAGGACTTGAACCCAGGAACCATGAGATCATGACCTGAGCTGAAGTCAGACGCTTAACCAACTGGGCCACCCAGGTAACCCCCCTGCAAATCTAATTTCTAAGCAGACAGACAGACAGACAAACACACAAATAAATAAATAAAAGCTGTGTTGGCTAGACAGAGTTCGAATCAGAAGATGAACTGCTAATTTGCACCCCCTGGCCCCAATGATGACAGTCAGTAAAGAAGAGAAGAGGACAAATATTCACCCCTCTCTTAGAGAAAGAAAATTGGCTTTTTTTAAAGAAAGGGATTTTAAAGTCATCATCACTTCCAAGACCTAGTTGAGACAGGATAAAAAGCCAAAGTAAGATCTAGAAAGAGTTGAAAGAGTGCCTGGAAGAACAGGATGTCTTCAGACAAGCTGAGGTCCCAAGAATGCAGGGAATCACAGGGGCCAGAGGTAGTGTGCAAGATTCTCTTCTAAACAAGTCTCATTCACCATCTAAAGGTGTCCATTCAGAGGGGAAGGAAGGGAGCCAAGGGATGGACATCTTGTCATTTGTGTTCTTTTCTTTGAATAAATGTCACTTTTTGAGGCAAAAAGTAAAAAAATAAAATAAAAAATAAAGTTGTTATTCCCTTATAGTACAATAGAGCCTTTCTTTCTTTCCTTGGGGCTATTTCATCAAAAGATCTCCCAATTTTTGTTTTCTTTTAATTTTGAAATAATGTTAGACTTACAGAAGAGTTGAAAAGATGATACAAAGAAGTCCCACATACCTTTCACCCAGCTTTCCCTGGGGTTGATTAACATTTTGCATAACCACAGTACAACTGTCAAAACCAAGAAACTGATATTGGTACAATGCTATTAACTACAAGTTTTCCTCTAATTTTGTCGGTTTTTCCACTAATGTTCTTCTTCTGTTCCAGGTTTCAATCCAGGATTCCACACTGCATTTCGTTGTCATTTCTCCAGGGTCTCCTCTGATCTGTGACTATTCCTCGGTCTTTCCTCGTCTTTCATGCCCTTGACACATTTGCAGAGCACTGGTCATGTATTTTGTAGACTGTCCCACAATTTGGGTGTGTCTGATGTTTTCTCATGATTAGACTGGAGTTACAGTTTTCGGCAAGAATACCATAGAAGTGATGTGCCTTTCTCAGTACATCAAATCAGGGAAGGGGTCATAATGTCAACATGTCTGGTGATGTTAACCTTGATCCCTTGGTTAAGGTAGCGTCTTACAGGTTTCTCCACTATAAAGTTACTATTTTTTCCCTTTGTAGTTGACAAATATTGGGGGAAGGTACTTTGAATCAAGCGTTCACTTACTAATTTTAGGATTCATCATGGGAACTGTGAGCAACTATGGCTGTGGCGTTCCGAAGGTGATTTTCTACGTCCCTCACTCCTCTATATTTATTATTTGGAATTCTTCTATAAAGAGAGTTGTCCTTTCTCCCCATTAAACAACCAGATGATTCTACTTTTGTTTTTATCGATATGAACTAATGGCTGTTTATTTTATTTTTTGAGTTATAACGATTTATTTATTTATTTATTTATTGCTAACATCCTTCCAGCGTTGATCACTGAGAGCTCCTTCGTGACAGCTCTTGTATTTCACACAATCCTGTTCTTTTGTTGTTGTTGTTGATTAGCACTTCCTCACTTTGTGGCACCACATGATGCTCCAGGATCACGTATTTCCCCTGCTCAGTCTTAAAGCCTACTTTTCCAAGGAGTCCTCGTTCCCATAACTGGCGTTTAGAAACTGAGATCTGGGCACCGAGTGTGCAGTTTCCTGGCCATCTCAGTGGTGGGTCAGTCCGACTAGAGGTTTATTAACTTCATTGATCTTTTCAGAGAACCAGCGTTTGCTTCAACTGATACTTCTGAATTCCTTTTTCTGTTTCCAATTCATTGATTTTTGCCCTTTATTATTTCCTTCCTTCTGTTTGGTTTAGTTTTAATTTGCTCTTATTTCTCTAGTTCTTTTTAAAAGACAGATGCTTCTATTAGTGGTTACAGACGTTTCTCCGTTTCTAATTTTTTTTTCATGTTTATTTATTTTTGAGAGAGACAGGGCATGAGTGGGGAAGGGCAGAGAGAGAGGGAGACACAAAATCCGAAGCAGGCAGGCTCCAGGCTCTGAGCTGTCGCACAGAGCCCAACGCGGGGCTCAAACTCACAAACTGTGAGATCATGACCTGAGCTGAAGTCGGACACTTAACCGACTGAGCCACCCAGGCACCCCTCTTCTTTTCTAATATAAATCATTTAACACTATAATTTTCCCCCTAAGCATTGCTTTGGCTGAATCTCACAAATTTGACATGTTGCATTTCCTTTTCACTCAGTTTTTTAAAAATATTTTCAAATTCTTCCCCTTTGACACATAGGTTATTTAGATGTATATTGTTTATTTTCCTTATATTTTAGAGTTTTCTGGGTATATTTCTGTTACTGATTTCTGGTTTAATTCCATTACGGCTCATAGACATACCTTCCATAATTTTTATTCTTTTAAAGTTGTTAAGATTTGGGGCACCTGGTTGGCTCAGTCAGTTAACCAGCTGACTTCAGCTCAGGTCATGATCTCGCGGTCCGTGAGTTTGAGCGCCATGTCGGGCTGTGTGCTGACAGCTCAGAGCCTGGAGCCTGTTTCAGATTGTGTGTTTCCATCTCTCTCTGCCCCTCCCCTGCTCACACACTCTCTCTCTCTCTCAATAAATAAATAAATAAATAAATAAATAAATAAATAAATAAATAAATAATTTAAAGTTGTTAAGATTTGTTTTACGGCCTAAAATATAGTATCTTGTGGTGAATGTTCCACATGCACTTCAGAAGGATATGTTATGAAGAGGAGTGTTCTATAAATGTCAATTAGGTCAAGTTGGTTGATAACATTGTTCAGGTCATTATACTCTTAACCTTCTTCTAACTTCTATCATTTACAGAGAAAACATTGTCTATTTCATTTTTCAACTCCATCAGCTTTTGAATTATGTATTTCAGAACTTTGTTGTTAAGTACACACCTACGCAGGATTGTTACATCTTCCTGGAGAAGTGTGCCGTTTATAATTATTTAATCATTCTTTATCCCTGAGAACAGTCTTTGCTTTAAAGTCTATTTTATCTGATATTAATATAATGACTCCAGCTTTATTTTGGTTAGTGTTTGCATAGTATATCTTTTTCTATCCTCTTACTTTTAACCCATCTGTCTTTATTTTTAAAGTGGATTTTAGTATAGTTTGGTCTTTTTTTTTTTTTTATCCAATCTGCCAATCTCTCTCTTTTAACTGTTGTGTTTACAACATTCACATTTAATGTGATTATTGAGATGACTGAATTAAAACCCACTACCTTGCTGGCTGTTTTTTTATTTGTTCCATCTTGTCTTTCTTTTTTAAATTTATTTTTGTATCTTTTTTGTTAGTCTGGTTTGGGAATAAACGGAGGAAGGAAGTGGTCTCTGTTGTTCTGATTAAGCCTCAGTCTTGGACTACATCATTAAGTCTCGGAGGTATAGCCTTCTCAGTGATCCTACCCCTCTTCTGGGTTACTTCTACATCTAGTATGTGTACCTGCATTTTCCCCAGGAGTTAAGAGTTCTTTCCTGTTCCCTTTCTCCACATATAGTAGGATTTCACCAGAAACCTAAGGATGATAGTGCTCATCCTTACACACATACCACACAAATGAAGGCTTTTGTTCATAGCAAAGAAGGGTCCTAGTGGAGTTTTTTGCCCCTCCCACAGCTACTTCTGTTCCTCTCCTCCAGCAATGTACCACAAGGGAGGCTTTCTGCAGCCTCTCCCAACCATTTATGTGAGCTCATGGTGGGTTCACACAGAAATGCCTTTATTTGTGGGGCCCCTAGCTTCACCCCCTTTTACTAGTGTGCACTCAGCCAGACTCCACATATTCATCAATCACTCTGGCTGAATTCTTACAGGTGTCTGGCTGCCTTCTCCCCAGGTAAGTAAGGGCTTGTGTCTCATTTCTTCATGCAGAACTGCCTCTTCCTAAATTCTGAGCCTGCTGGTTTCCCAGCAACCTCAATACTCCAGTGGGCTCAAGAAAAATGAATTCACTGTTTGTCAAGATTTCTTTTGCTGTAAGTTTGGGAGTAATTCTCTTTTAAGCTCTCTACCTCTGTCAGTAGAAGCCAGGACTTGACTTCTTTTAATGTACTACTTATGCATCTTTTGCAACAGCAATCAGGAGAAGGTAGGGCAGGTGGCCGTAATAATCATTGTCTTCTTGGAAACTTCCCTAAGGGGCTTTAGCAATGATAGATGTCCTGGAAATACCTCCATCTGTTGTTTTCTGAGAGATGTAAGGTATTAGGAAAAGCCCCATAGGAATTAAGTAAAATATAAATGATGTACCGATTTTTCCTAAAGTGGAAGGTAGACCCTATATAAACTGGGTACCAGTCAGCAGTAATCCAGGACAATTGTCTGGCTGAAAGCACCTACCAGTCTGCAAATGCATGGCACAGAATATAACACTACATAGCAAACATCATGGTTAGCTAAGAATAAATTAACTCTAGAGAATTTCTAGCCCATTTAAGAACATTTCGGAATTTTCATACCTGGCACCATTTACTGAGAAATATGATAGGTGACTGATTACACAAAATTAGACCAATGACAAAAATATCAAAAAAATCATATTTATGCTTTATTATTTATGATATTTTTCCCAAAGGTAAGTCTTGCGTTAAGCATTAACTACTCCATGTATTATTATTATTATTATTATTATTATTATTACTATTAACAGTAATGGCAATGGAACAATACCATTTAGTGATCACTTACTACAAGGCCAGAGACAATACAAATGTTTTCTCATTTCATCACACAAAAACTCAGTGAGAAAACTGAAACTCAGAGGGATTATGAAACTTGTCCAATGCACAGAGCTAGTATGTGCTAGAACCAGAATTCAATCGCAGGTAGATTCCTAAGATCTTGTTTTTAACTTCTGAGCTAGACTGTCCCAAAATAATGTTAGTTAAGATTTCGTGTGGCCCATTGAGTATTTCCCTCTGTCACTTACAACGCTGGAAGAAGTCCACCCTTGCATAAGAACACAAAAGCACCAGAAATGCCTTATTGGCTAAGACCAGTTGTCTGACCAGAAGGACATTTGGTTTCAGAATGTAACAAGGGACCATTTGTTGGGAGAGCATGACAACTGACCTTTATGCGGTTGGTATGAAAAAAGGGTATAAATGTCCTCCATATTTTCTGAATTTCTCTCTCTCTCTCTCTGTATACATGTGTGTATACCAAATATTCTTTTCTTCCTTATAACACTACATTATGCTGCTGCATCCAGTAATATATTTGTAGTCTGTTTGCAATTATATTTATATATGTCATATAATATATACACAAACACAACTAATTTTTTATAATTTTTTAATGTCTATTTATTTTTGAGAGAGAGTGAGAGACAGAGCACAAGTGGGGGAGAGGCAGGGGGACAGGGAGACACAGAATCCAAAGCAGGTTCCAGGCTCTGAGCTGTCAGCACAGAGCCCTAACCAGAGCTTGAACCCACGAACCACAAGATCATGACCTGAGCTGAAGTCAATCACTTAACAGACTGAGCCACCCAGGCGCCCCTCAACTCACTCTAAAGAATAAGGAGCTCAAATACAAATAAAATATATAAAACCTTTTACAACTTAAAATTAATTAAAAAATAACAAATACCTAGTAGGGCAATTGCTGGGTCATAGGAGAGTTCTATTTTTAATTTTTTGAGGAAAAAATAAAGAATGAAGAGCTCTGTATCTACTATCTCTAATGAAGAGACACAATGTGACATTCTAAGACTGTCTTAAATATATGGCGTATAGCAACAGCAAAGAAACGAGTGTGAAAGACAATAATGCAAACAGCCACTACCAAATCTACAGGTGGGAGAGGCAAGCTACACTCAAGCATAGTTCATCTTACCTCAACAAGCTGCGTCAACTACGATAGCAAAGGCAGTAAGAAGCGATGGCAATTGCCATCAAGGAAAGAGGAAGAGAATGCCACAAAGAGCAAAGGGCAGTAGTCATCTGGAGAAATTCAGTTGAAGGGTGGATGTAAATGAAGTACCTTCTATCACCCCAAGATGGAGGAGAATCCCAGGGGGCCCTGCCAAAATCTCTGAATTGTAACACAAAGCAATAACTAGTGCTTCCCTACCCTTCCCAAGTCAAGATGCACATAGAAAATGAATCCATTTAGAGGATATGCTGGGGAAGATAGCCAGAGGCAACTGATCCAGGGGCCTCTGTTCCCCCCAAGCCCCACCTGGCTTCCACAAGGGGGGGGCGGGGGGAATCATATTTCCACACAGCTGAAATCTGTTCACAACACACCAGTGTGTGGCTGTCCACCAGTGGAAAACTCTGCAATAGCTCGTGTCAAAAAGTAGTTCAATTATGTTCGATTTATTCTACTTAAGAAATTGTGAAAATGTCATACATCAGAGCAACATTTTCATCAGAAGTGGTTAATGTTAAAACATTTTGATGCTTAAAGGGAGAGCTTCAGTTATTAGAAAAACTAACTCTTGGAATGCCTTGTTCCGTGAGGGTAGAGAAATACAAAATGTGAATGCTTTGTGTTGTATCGGGCTTCCAGGTGTTTCCATCAAAGTATCCTATCAATCTCAAGATGTTGTTTTAAACTCTCAATTAGCCTGATCAATATCCATAATGCTTTCATTTTTTTCATGTTTATTTATTTATTTTGAGAGGGAGGAGAGTGCGTGCAAGTGAGGGAGGGGCAGAGAGAAAGGAAGAGAGAATCCCAAGCAGGCTCTGTGCTGTGAACACAACTCAGGGCACAACTTGGGGCTCAGCCTCACGAGTCGTGAGATCATAACCTGAGACAACACCAAGAGTCAGATGCTTAACTGACCGAGCTACCCAGGTGCCCCAATACCCATAATGCTTTAAATACAGGACTATCCCAGGCAAACTAAAACATTTGGTCACCCTGGTATTATACTATTCCCTCATTTGATCTTCACCATTTTAGAACAAGGAAACCTATCCTCTTCTTTAAAAGCAAAAGTAAAAATAAAACAGTACATGCTAGAATCAAGAAACTAAAACCTGAAATATATAAAACAGAAAATAAAAATAGCACCCTTTACAACCCCAGGAATCTCACTTCCCAGAGATAACTTTCATTAACAGTCTTCTTTTCCATGTGGACGCTATTACCCAAAGCCAGATAAATGAATACCAAGTGGCCAAAATAACAAACGTCTATCCCATACATGGAAATTAGGGGGGGATCTATCCCTCTCCTGCACTTCTGGGGTAAAGCATATGTTTGGACCTAAATCATGGGGGTAAATCACTTTCTTCCTGGTCACAATGTTAGTTCAATACGGTCACATGATTTTTTTAGCACCAATGAGATGCAAAGAAGCTTTTGCCCAGCCTTCTAGAAAACACTCTAGTTCATTGTCACATGTATTGAAATTGGGAGGATCTAACGCCTTGACCTGCATTGTCCAAGATGGTAGCCACTAGCCACATGTAGCGGTTGAGTATTGAAATGTGACTAGTTCAAATTGAGACATGATGTAAATGTAAAAGACACATTGGATTCCAAAACTACTTAGTAAGAAAAATGAATGTAAAATATCTCCCTAATAAGTTTTGCATTGACGACATGTTTAAGTGATGATACATATGACTCGCATTCTGTCTCTATTGGACAGCACTGGTCCAGAACATTTGAACGCTTGATAAAGTCAGAGGTCTGGCAGTCCTACCCGCAGACTTTTCAGATATGTGGACTAATGGATACCTATTTTGCTAAAAAGCAAATTCTGAATGGGCTTTCTAGGACTCACATCTGAAAGTCCTAATTGACAGGGTCGCCCAGGTGGCTCAGTCAGTTAAGCACCTGACTTCAGTTCAGGCCATGATCTTGCAGTTCAGGAGTTTGAGCCCCATGTCAGGCTCTTTGCTGACAGCTCAGAGCCTGGAGCCTGCTTCAGATTCTGTGTCTCCCTCTCTCTCTGCCCCTCCCTTGTTCATGCTCTCTCAAAAATAAATTTTTTTTAAAAGTTAAAAAAAATTGGAAGTCCTGATTGAAAGAATGTATATTGAAAGAATGTCCTATGTAGAATGATACTTATACAATCAGGATACTACTTTTCCCATTGAACAACAGATCATGGGTATTTGTCCATGCCAGTAACCATAATAGTAGTGTGGCCAGATCTCCATAAAGAATTCCATATGTGGATAAATCATCTATTTCTTTTCTGTTTATACCCCTGGGTCCAGTATATAGCACCAGCTTTCTTTCAGGTCCTCCAGTGTCAACACTCTTTCTTGTCTCGGGCCTTCACACACATTTACCTTCTACCGGAATTCTGTCCTCTCTTTGCACTTGTCTGCTCCCTCAGGTCACAACTTAAATGCCATCACCCCAAAGCCGAGTTCCCTTACTACTCAACTTAGAGTAGGTCTTCCTGGTATTGCCTCTCATAGCACCTCATCTTCTCTAGATGTGTGAAACAAAATACATCGTTGATCCTTGGATAACATGAGGCTATGGGCACCAACCCTCTGAGCAGCTGAAGATCCAGGTATAACTTTTGACTCCCTCAAAACTTGACAACTAATAGCCTACTGTTGACTGGAAGCCTTACCAATAACATAGTCAATTAGCACCTGTTTTGTATGTTATATATTATTACATACAATATAATCTTTAATAAAGTAAGCTAGAGAAAAGAAAATCATAAGAAACAGAAAATACATTTACAGTACTATATTGTATTTATCCAAAAAAAGTCCACATATAAGTAGACCCTCACAGTTCAAATCCATGTTTTTCAAAGGTCAACTGTATATTAATTTCTTTACATGTCTGTTTAATGCCTATCTTACTCCACCCCACTATACTATAAGCAGCATTAGCTTAGATCATGGGTATGTGGTTCAGCCTTTCATTCCCAGCACCTGGAACAGTTCTCAACATATAGTAAGTGCTCAATAAACATCTGCTGAATACCAGGAGTGAATTTTAAAGGGGACAGGGGAAAGAAGAAGGCCAAGGGAAGGTGAAGCAGTGTGGTAAGGGAACCCAGATAATCCATTGTAATCAAGCCACAGAGAGGGGTTGGTTAACGCTGTCTGTGAAAATCATAAACAAAGGGTGAGAACACACAAATGAACAACAGGTCTGGAAGGATTTGAACTCTAGTGGCTCCCTGGATTTCCCCCCAGGTATAAAAATAGATGATCAGAGACACAAATGGTGAAGTCTGCAGTTCAAATCATTCCTGAACTTTACGCAATAAAAATTCTGCATGAGGTTTTGTTTTCTGTAGTGACAATATGGTTCTTAGACACATATAAGGTTCTTATAACCTTAATGCGAAAATATGGGAGGATCTGGGCTCTGCTCAAAGAGTTCTTACCTGACTCTGCTCTAAGACAAGATCACGCTTTTGACCTCTGCTTTGTGGAACTCCTCACGAACCTGGCTGAAATGCTGTCCTGGTCATATCCCAGAGCCAGCCTTTCTGGGATACACAAAAGTGAAGAACATCTACTATTTTCTTGTTTACATTTTTGTTCTCACACAGGGTCTACCTTGCTGGCTTTACTGATCTTCCACCTTGAGGAAGGAGGGAGTTTTGTGACTAAAACTCTTTAGGATTGATAAATAATAGTCTCTTAATTATTCCTCTGGATGTGAAGCCTCGCTTTAAATAAGAATGTCTCTTCATTTTGTTTTAATGTGATACATATTTTTAATTCATTAATTTTATCATGGAAACATTGATAGATATAAAAAAAGAATTCATGTTATGTTTGTTATGATAGAACAAAATAAAAGTGACATCCTTGAACCAAGCAACCAATTTAATATCTAGAATATTATCCTTGAGGCCCGCCTGTATGGCCCTCTCTGGCTTCATGGTTTTTTGTTGTTTTTGTTTTTTTGTTTTGTTTTGTTAAGAATGCAAACCACTTGTTTAGTGAAAACTCCAGCAACCTGGGCTTAGAGGGGTGCGAAATGTGGTGCTGTCCACCAGGCAGGTGCTGACAAGTCTTGAAAAACGTGGGAGAGTCCCTCTCTCTCTCTCTCTCTCTCTCTCTCTCTCTCTATCTCAGTGATTGGCTCTCTCTCCCTCTCTCTCTCTCTCTCTTTTTTCTCTTTGACCTCTCTTCCTCACTCCTTTAAAAAAATTACCACACCTCCTCTTTCTGTTAGGACTGGAGAAGATTACCTACAGAGGAAGTAGGTACAGAGCCCTGCAATTGTCTCCTTTCTTTTCTAACAGACGGTTTCCATTAGGGCTTACTAGGTATTTTTCCTTAACAGAATCAGGCATGCATTGGAAAAGCAAACATCAGGGTCATAGAACTGGAAACCACTGATTTATAGAAATACAGAAATACAGAAATTTGATAGCTCGAAAATATCTCAGATAATTAAATTCAATCTTCTTGTTTTAGAGCTGAGAAAACCAAGGCATAGGACTTACCCAAGGTCATTCAGCTAAACACATGTCTCCAGTCTCCAAGTTATTTTTATTTCTGATTATTCAATTCCCATTATTGGTAGATTTTCATTATTGATAATTCAATCACATCATTGATCATATTTACATTAGTCTAAGGCACCTGGCCCAACCTAGAGTATTAGTATTTAGCAATATTAACAAAGATGATTTTTGATCTACACATAAAAAGAGAATATATATTCATCTCAATGCAAAACACTATTTTATTCATAACAGTATTTCTGCTTTCAATCAAAAGCCATTAAATATTCTATCACACTTTTCTGATATCCTGACATTCTTTGCCTCTTATTTCTACTTCTAATAAAATACATATTTTAGGGGCACCTGGGTGGCTTGGCTGAGCCAACTCTTGACTTCGACTTAGGACATGATCTCACAGTTCGTGGGTTCAAGCCCCACGTCAGGCTCTGCACTGACAGCCGCTCTGTCTCCCTCTCTTTAAATAACATTAAATCCCCTGCTTGCTCTCTATCTCCCTTTCAAAAAATCAATAAAAATACAAATATATATATATATATGTATAAATAATTAAGCTGAATCTTTAAAAATATAAATACTTCAGCATACTTTTTTTAAATGTTTACTTATTTTTGAGAGAGAGCATGAGTGGGGGAGGGACAGAGAAAGAGGGGGACAGAGGGTCCCAAGTGGGCTCTGCACTGACAGCAGTGAACGTGATGTGGGGCTTGAACTCATGAACCACGAGATCATGAACTGAGCCAAAGTCAGACATACAACTGAATGAACCACTCAGGCGCTCCACTTCAGCATACTTTTAAATGGTGGAAATGATCATCATTAAGCTCTTTGTCATATCAGGAGTCTATAGGTTGCTACTATTCAAAAACCCTGAATGCCCATTAGGGAACTATACTGTTCCAGAAATGTACCTTCTTCAAGATAAAAAAAATGTTTTCAATTTTAGATTTTCAAGAATACTTATATTTGTTTATTTGTTTCTTTGCTTACTTATTTTATTCAATTGATTTCTATTATTCTTGAGGCATGTTGTTAGGCACAACTGGGAAGAAAGCAGATGCAGAACCAACTCTTAGAGAAAATACAATCAAGAAATAGAGGAAAATGTTTATACAAACAACTATAATATATGACCTAAGAGAGTGATCACAAACTCAAATGCCCACAGAGACCAGGTGGATGATATAACGCCTGAAATCAGCTGAGTGTAAGGCAACAGGGAATGGAATGAACAGTCCCTCTAAAAGAATTTTATTCTTTGTTTTAAGGGAAAGTATGGAGAAAGAGAGAATAGAGGAAGGTTGTAAGAAGAGAGGGAAGAGAAAAGTGAGACAGAACACAAAGGAAGAGAGCATGAAGAGAGAGGAGGAGAGAAGGGATAAAGATAGAATAAAAACAAAGGGAATAGGTGGGATGATGGAGCAAGAGGAGAGAGGAGAAGGAGAAATGAAGATAAAAGAGAAGCCTGGAGAGAGAGGAAAATGGGGAGAGAAGAAAGAGAGGGAGAGAGGTGGGGGAAGGGAAGAAGGAAAAAGATGAGGAAGGGGAGGATACAGAGGGATGGAGGGAGGAAGGAGGAGGAAGGGGAGGGGAAGGGAGAGAGGGGAAAGTACCAGGACTGAGCCTTGAGTAACTTCCATGCTCAGAGGTTAGGTAGAGGAGGTAGGTAGACAGAGACCAGGGTGATGAGAGAAAACCCAGGAGAGCATGGTGTCCCCAAACACCCAAAACTTCTCAAGACAGAGAAGATGGTCAATGGTGTGAAATTTTGCTGAAACTATCTATGGAATTTGACAAAATTGAGGTCACTGGTACCCTTAACAAGAGCAGTTTCAGCAGTGTGCTGGAGTCGGAGGAAAGGCTGAAATAGGTTGAAAAGTGGATGGAGGGCAGAGGAAGAGACAAAGCATGAAGACAATTCTTTCAATACGTTTTACTCTGAAGGAAGCATAGGGACTGGACAGTAGATACACTGGGACAAGCAGTCATGGAAGAGCTGGTTTTGTAAAAGGCAGTTGATATCAACAAATGCCAATAAGCACATGAAAAGATGGTCAACATCACTAATCATTAGGGAAATTAAAATCAAAACTACATTGAGATACCACCTTTAAGATGGCTACTATAAAAAAACCAAAATAACAAATTTTGGAAAATACGCGGAGACATGAAACACTTGTGCACTGTTAGTGGGAATATAAAATGGTGCAGCCACTGTGGAAAACAGTATGGTGGTTCCTCAAAAAACTGAAAATAGAATTGTCATTTGATCCAGCAATTTTACTTCTGGGGATATACCCAAAAGAACTGAAAGCAGGGTTTCAAAGAGCTATCTGTACATCCTTGTTCATCACAGCATTATTCACAATAGCTAAAACGTGGAAGCAACCTGAGTGTCCATTCATGAAAAATAAGCAAAATGTGTATATACATAGAGTAAAATATTCATCCTTAAAACGAAAGGAAAGACACTGACATATACCACAACGTGAATGAACCTTGAGCACTTAATGCTAAGTGAAATAAGCCAGTGTCAAAACACAAATATTATATGATTCCACTTATATGAGATACTTAAAGTAGTCAACACATAGAGACATAAAGTAGAATGGTGGTTGCTGGGGACTTGAGGGAAGGGGGAATGATGCGTTATTGTTTAATGGGTATAGAGTTTCAGTTTTACAAGATGAAAAGATTTATGGAAATGGATAGTGGTGATGGTTACACATTATAAATGTATACAATACCATTGAACTGTATACTTAAAAAAAGTTAAGGTGGAAATAATCCTAAAATTTGTATGGAACAAGAAAAGATCCCGAATAGCCAAAACAATCTTGAAAAAGAAAACCAAAGCAGGAGGCATCACAATCCCGGACTTCAAGTTATACTACAAAGCTGTAATCATCAAGACAGTATGGTACTGGTACAACAGACACTCAGATCAATGGAACAGAACAAAGAACCCAGAAATGGGCCCACAAATGTATGGCCAACTAATCTTTGACAAAGCAGGAAAGAATATCCAATGGAATAAAGACAGTCTCTTCAGCAAGTGGTGCTGGGAAAACTGGACAGTGACATGCAGAAGAATGAACCTGGACCACTTTCTTACACCAGACACAAAAATAAACTCAAAATGGATGAAAGACCGAAATGTAAGACAAGAAGCCATCAAAATCCTCGAGGAGAAATCAGGCAAAAACCTCTTTGATCTTGGCTGCAGCAACTTCTTACTCAACACGTTTCTAGAGGCAAGGGAAACAAAAGCAAAAATTAACTACTGGGACCTCATCAAAATAAAAAGCTTCTGCACAGCGAAGGAAACAATCAGCAAAACTAGAAGGCAACCAACAGAATGGGAGAAGATATTTGCAAACGACATATCAGATGAAGGGTTAGTATCCAAAATCTATAAAGAACTTATCAAACTCAACACCCAAAACACAAATAATCCAGTGAAGAAATGGGCAAAAGACACGAATAGACACTTCTCCAAAGAAGACATCCAGATGGCCAACCGACACATGAAAAAACGCTCAATGTCACTCATCATCAGGGAAATACAAATCAAAACCACAATGAGATACCACCTCACACCTGTCAGAATGGCTAACATTAACAACTCAGGCAACAACAGATGTTGGCAAGGATGCAGAGAGAGAGGATCTCTTTTGCATTGTTGGTGGGAATGCAAGCTGGTGCAGCCACTCTGGAAAACAGTGTGGAGTTTCCTCAAAAAACTAAAAATAGAACTACCCTATGACCCAGCAATTGCACTACTAGGTATTTATACAAGGGATACAGGTGTGCTGTTTTGAAGGGACACATGCACCCCAACGTTTCTAGCAGCACTATCAACAATAGCCAAAGTATGGAAAGAGCCCAAATGCCCATCGATGGATGAATGGATAAAGAAGATGTGATATATATACAATGGAGTATTACTTGGCAATCTTGCCATTTGCAACTACGTGGATGGAACTGGAGGGTATTACGCTAAGTGAAATCAGTCAGTCAGAGAAAGACAAATATCATATGACTTTACTCATATGAGGACTCTAAGAGACAAAACAGATGAACATAGGGAAGGGAAACAAAAATAATATAAAAACAGGGAGTGGGACAAATCATAAAAGACTCATAAATATGGAGAACAAACAGAGGGTTACTGGAGGGGGTGTGGGAGGAGGGATGGGCTAACTATACATATATATATATATATATGTATAGTTAGCAATATATGCTAACTAACTCGGATGTAAATTTTAAAAATTAAATTAAAAAAATAGTTAAGATGGTAAATTTCATGTTACATATATTTTGTCACAATTTAAAAATTGAAAAAAAATACCACTGATATCAGATCAGGTGTGTCTACTAATGGGAATGATTAAGGAAAGACAGAGCCATTTTTTCTTTATTTTTTAGCAAGAGAGAGAGAGAGAGCGCAGGGGATGGGCAGAGAGAGAGAGGTGGGGAGGGCGGAGAGAGAATCCCAAGCAGGCTCCACACTGTCAGTGCAGAGCTCAACACAGGGCTCGATCCCACAAACTGTGAGAACATGACCTGAGCTGAAACCAAGAGTCAAATGCTTAACTGACTGAGCCACCCAGGTGCCCCCATTTTTTAAAAAGTTTATTTATTTTGAGAGAGAGAGAGAGAGAGAGAGAGAGAGCATGAAAGCACAAGTGGGAGAAGGGAAGAGAGAAAGGGAGAGACAGAGAATCACAAGCAGGCTCCACACCAGCATTGCAGAGCCCAACAAGGGGCTTGAACTCACAAACCACTGTGAGATCATGATCTGAGCCAAAACCAAGAGTTGGACACTTAACAACTGAGCCACCCAGGCACCACAAGGCACAGCCAGTGATGGTGGTTAAAGGAAGATGCGCAAAGGAGCCAAGTACTAGAGAAGGGGAATGGAATCTAGAAGAGTAGTATCTGATCTAATGAGGGACACTTTGGGGTGCCTGGGTGACTTAGTTGGTTAAGTGTTAGCTCAGATCATGATCTCAAGATCTGTGAGTTTGAGCCCTGTGTCAGGCTCTGTGCTAACAGCTCAGAGCCTGGAGCCTGCTTCAGATTCTTTGTCTCCCTCTCTCTCTGCCCCTCACCTGCTCACACTCTGTCTCTTTCTCTCTCTCTCTCTCTCTCTCTCTCTCTCTCTCTCTCTCTCTCTCAAAAATAAAGAAACATTAAAAAAATTTAAGGAGGGACACTTACATCACACTATAGAGAAGGAAAAGATGGGTATAGGTACCAGCATGGTGATAAATTTGATGGTGAAAGTATGAAGGAGTCCTCATCAGATGGCTTCTATTTTCTACATATGGTATAAGGGAGGACATCATCTGAAAATAAGCAGGGAGAGTGAGAGATTTGCAGAGAAGGGAGAAGGTATGAAATAAGTCCCTTGGGAGTATGAAAGCAATCTCACTAGAGAAACATTGTAAGAAGTGTAGAACATCCAGTTATGATTTGGGATCACAAATTTAAAGCATAACCAGTCAACTCTGTTTTTATTATTTTCTCTAGCAAGTTCAGCATCTCAAGGAGGGCATGGAGAAACCATGAATCACCTGTGCATCTTGAGATTCTGAGTCAAAGATGTGGGGTAGAGCCTGAGCTTTTACGTTTCTAACCAGCTCCTAGGTGATGCCCATGCTACTGGATTGCTGGGCCACACTTTGATTGACAAGGGGCTAGAGTCATCTGCATTTCTGGCCTTGGCAACTTCATACCATCGCAGAGCTTCAGTCACCATCTTTATGTGGATATCATGACCCCTTTCTTGGTTCCGGTGGCCTGATGGACACATCTATATGGGTGTCCCATGAACAACTCAAACAGTAAATTACCTCCTATATTTGTTTCTCCTTGGTCTTCAATTCTTTGACTTTCTGATTGACCTCCACATTTAGTAAGTCATTAAGGCTGATTGACCTATCCCTAAAATATCAGTAACTTCTGTGAATGCAAATTAGAATTACACCAAGATGCAGACACCAAGGAAAGTAAGAATCCAAAAGTGTGACAACATACTCTGCTGGCATGACTGTGAAGAAACAGAGACTCACATGCATTGCTAGTGAAAATGCAAGATGGCATAACCCCTGTGGAGTATGGCCGGATTTGGGGTGGGATTTTTGTAATATTTGGCAAATTACCCATGCCTTGACCTCTTACCCATAGACACACAGGCAACATATAAAATGATATGTGTACATGTCCATTCACTGAAACACAATTTATAACAGCAAATGACTGACAAAAGCCACCAAATATCCATCAAAAAAGACTGGTTGAATAAATTATATTTATATAATGGAATGTTATGCAGACATAGATGGAAATCTCTATAAGCTGATAGGAAGGAATTTAAGTGAAAATGCTGGATGCAGAAGAGTGTACACAGTATTCTACTTTTTTAATAAAAAAGGGAAAAGATTAGTACATATCCACATTTGCTTTTGTTTTCAAAAAGAAGAAATGGAAAAACAAATCAAAACCTAACAAAAATAGGTTACCTCTAAGAAAAGGGAAAGAACAATGGGAATGAGATGGGAACGGGAGCTATACCTATCTGAATGTACAATCTTTTATGGTTTTAACTTTGAAAGCACGTAAACATTTTAAATCATTTAAAAAGTAGGACTCGGGGCGCCTGGGTGGCTCAGTCGGTTAAGCGTCCGACTTCAGCTCAGGTCACGATCTCGCGGTCTGTGAGTTCGAGCCCCGCGTCGGGCTCTGGGCTGATGGCTCAGAGCCTGGAGCCTTCTTCCCATTCTGTGTCTCCCTCTCTCTCTCTGCCCCGCCCCGTTCATGCTCTCTCTCTGTCTCAAAAATAAATAAATGTTAAAAAAAAAAAAAAAAAAAAAAAAAAAAAGAAAAATTTAAAAAAAAAAAAAAAAAAAAAAAAAAAAAAAGTAGGACTAAATAGAAAAGAAACAAAGTAATTTATAAGTATCAAAAACAATCCAAAATTTTCAGTGGCCTTCCACTACTTACCCACTGAGTCCAAACTCCTCAGTCTGGTATCAGTGCTCTCTTAAGTCTGTCCTAGATACACATTCCCATCTTACCCCCCAATCCACTCCCCCCATCACCTACTGTATTCACATACAAACTATTAACATTTTTTGAGTACCCAGTTAATTTTACCAGCGAGACCATACACTGCTTGAAAATGAAATCCACTTTGGACCCATTTTGGAAACCTGCAATGCTCAATCTCTAGTTACCATAATATATATCAGTAACAATTCTTGCATCTGAAAGTTATTGGCTGAAAATTTTACATTTATTCTGAAGAATCCAAAGAAGATTGAGCTCCTTGATAATAACATATAAAATATCTGGTTAAGATTATATCATTCTAGTTAGAAAACAAAGACAATAAAGGAAGTAACCTAAGTGATCATCTATGGAAACATGGGTAAACAATATGGTATATACACACAATAGAATATTATTCAATCTTAAAAAGGAATAAAATTCTGACACATGCTACAACATAGATGAACTCTAAAGACTTTATTTAAAGTGAAATATATGAGTCTAAAAAGGACAAATACTGTACAATTCCTCATATATGAGATGCCTAAAATAGTCAAATTCAGAGAGACAGAAAGTAAAATGCTGGTTGCCAGGGGCCAAGGGTAGGGAGTAGGGAGTTATTCTTTAATGGGTACAGAGTTTCAATTTTCCAAGATGACAAATGTTCTGGAGATGGATGGTAGGATGGTTGGATAACAGTGTGAATGTACTTAATGTCTCTGAACTGTGTTCTTAAAAATGGTTAAAATGGTAAATTTTATGTTATGTTTTACTACAATTTTTAAAATTTCTTTAAAAGAAAAAAAATGGACCATGGGAATACCTTCTAATGCTGGAATTTTTAATACCTTTTAATATAAACAGTTTTAACCAAGACTATCTTTTCCAGGGCCATTAAGGGTCACTTGGGAAAGAAAGATTTGACTTTTTGCTTAAAATATGGCAGCACACTCTCCCTCAAACAGTATTTCCAATAGAAAAAGTCTATCCTGGGACTACTTTGTCCCCTGGGGTTTGTATAACCAGGAGTTACACACAGCAGATTAATTTAAAAGATGTTTTCTAAGATCTTGATGGTTGTTCCTAATCAGAGCCTTGTATTGGCATTGATTCATAATATCTGCTTTTATGCTTCTGAGCAAAATGCTCCTGAGTGGAATGCTCTATCCTTCCCCTCCATTCCCACAGGGAAATTGCTGCACTGTGAGCTACTATGGAGGCTGAGAAACCACTCGGGAAGAATTTATCTTCCCCAAGTAAAGCTCTGCATCTTGTACAACATTTAAAAAGATGTAAATAACAGGGAAGACTGTGCAGAAAGGGGGCAGGGAGAAAGACTATATGGGAATTTTCTGTATTTTCCAATTGATCTGTTGTAAACCTAAAAATGCTTTAAAAATAAAGTTTATTAATTTAGAAAATGAAATATGCAATAATAAATTAATTAATTAAAATAAAACATACAATAAATAAATTGAAGGATATTTTGCTAGCCAGTCACAATTCCAACCATATATGAACACTGGGGAGGAAAAAAGGAAACATCATTAGATGAAATCTGCAAGTTATGATCTTCTAGTTTCTGCTCCTGACTACGCTGGAAACCCCATATTCTTAATACATGGCTTTGCTTCTCTTGTACCACTTACAGAGTACAGATAGATACACTGAGGCCCTTGACCATAAAGACAATTAAATACTGAAGAAGGAGGAGATGATTGCAATGCCCTCCTAAACATTATTTAAGATGGAAATAACAAGCTTATACTTCCAGCAATGATGGAGTAGCTGATATCAGACTAATTCTTCTGCTAAAAACATCTATAAAAAGCTGGCCAAAACAACAACAACAATAACACACACACACACACACACACACACACACACACACACACACACTAGCTGCTTGAAGACATTGGAGAACAACCAAGACAGCCAACACTTAAGAAACTAAGATCCCAGAAAGCATAAATGTTTGCTGAAGGGAGCCCCCTGGAAGGACCACATTTTCCCCTGGGGACATTTATTAATATACAATGCAGGGCCAAACAGTAATTGGAAGTCTCAGTGGGCTAGAGATACAAAAACTGAGATTCAGGGACCACTGAGGATGAGGGGCCCATTAAACACCAGGCTTTCAACTGAGAGTCTGGAAGAGCCATGACCTATGATTAAGAACAGACTAGAAACAGACCAGCTTCAACTGGTTCAAAGTGATCTCCCCTTGCTCTACTTGGGAAAATTAAATCCTCTCTGAAGGAAGATGTCATCCAGAGGCTCCAAAATTTTTCCTACATAATGTTCAGCAATCAATGAAAAATACCAAGCATTCCGGAAAACAGAACCAAATGATAGAAAACAAAAATGAAAAACAGACAGTAGAAACAGATCCACAGGTGATCTGGCATTAAGTGACATGGACTTTCCACTTAACAGCTAACAAAATACTTAAACCAATACTTCATAAGAAAAAAAAAAAACCTAAATGGCCAGTAAGTATTTGGAAAGAAACTCAAAGTCATTAATCATCAGGAATGCAAATTAAATCCACAATGAGATAATACTATAAACCTTCTAGAAATTAAAAAAATAAAAATTTTAAAGTTGGTAAAGATATGGAAAAATTTGTACTATATAACTTGCTGGTGTAAATGTAAACTGATGCAAGAACTTTGGAAAACTGTTATGCAGAAATTACAAAAACCAAACATACGTATACCCCATGACTCCATAATTCCACTCCAGGGGGTATACAT
The DNA here is from genome assembly GCF_018350215.1 of Panthera leo. Classification (NCBI taxonomy): domain Eukaryota; kingdom Metazoa; phylum Chordata; class Mammalia; order Carnivora; family Felidae; genus Panthera; species Panthera leo. The sequence continues at coordinate 32,515,645 of NC_056686.1, forward strand.
AATGAAAGTGAGTGTTTATGTCAGTCAAAAGATAATAGCCAAGAATATTCATAAAAGTCTTATTTATAATAGCCCAAATTTTAAAAAATCTCAAATGTCCATCAACAATGGTATAATCCAAGGTAGCATATTCATCCAATATGAGACAATGAACAAGAACAGACTTCATCCATGCAACCCATGATGACAAAGCTCATAAACATAACATTGTGGGAAAAAGAAAGAAAAAAAAGAATATGCTGCATGATTCCACTTATGTAAAGATTAAAGACTAGCCTATGCTGATATAAGCCGTAGTAGTAGTTATATTTGATGGGAACAGATAATGACAGAGAGGTACAAGTCAGACTTCTGATGTGCTAGTAATGTTCTATCCTAATTCTGAGTGGAGATTGGGGAAGTGTGTTCATTTTGTGAAAATTCTACAAACTGTATACTTAAGATGTGTGCACTTTGGTGTGTATGTGATACACTCAAATAAAAAGTAACCAAAACATGAAGTTAGAAATAAATCATTTGGGCAACTAAACATTCCCTAACAAGGGAGGCAGAAGGAACCTGAACCAGAAGGTTCTGAAGAACGCTTTTACCTGTGATCCACTGGCCCTCGTAAAGAGTAGCAATTCCCCTTCAGGGTTGTCTTCCCATTCTCTCTTTAGCCCATCTGTCTGCCACATGCAATTTGGATTTTACAGCAAGTGGTTAAAATTGTTTTATCAATTTAATCTCAAAGTCAACATATTCAAGATCAAACTCTTAACCATCTCTTGCTTCTCCCTTCATGCATTTCTTCCCAGTTTCCCTATCACAGAAAAGAGGATACTCAACTTCCTGCTGCTTAAGGTAGAGGCCTCACCCCTGTCACTCCACTGTATACTTAGTTCCTGGCAGTTCCCTCTCAGAACTCTTGCTCAAGTCCCTGCCCTCTTCTCCAGCCACATTGCTTTCATTTGCCTTCTTTTATTTATTCACTCATTCATTCTTGCATTGACCTAGTGTGTTTTTGTGCAATGTGTTCCCTGCTAGGTCCTATGAGAGGGGCTGAGGTTTGTGGAGGCAAGTCAGATACGGCCTCTTGACAACCAAAGCCCTTGACTTTCACCTTCAAGTGCTTCCTACATAGGTGATACTTCCTACATGGTCTCACCAATAAGTTTTCCTCACCACTTCGCTCCCCCCTCTGCACTTGCCACCATCTCACAACTCTCTTCTCCAACATACAGGCCCTTTATACTTTAAGTAAGAAAGACAAGCTCATTAAAGGAAAATTTGGAAAATACATAAAAGAATAAAAAGGAAAAAGACCCTATCATTCATATTCTCAACAAATATTTTTTAATGTCTATTTATTTTGAATGAGAGAGAGAGAGAGAGAGAGAGAGAGGGAGGGAGGGAAAGAGGGAGGGGTGGAGAGAGAGAATCCCAAGCAGGCTCCTCTCTGTCAGTGCAGAGCCCGATGTGGGGCTCAATCTCACAAACCATGAGATCATGACTTGAGCCGAAACCAAGGGTCAAACGCTTAACTGACTGAGCCACCCAGGCCCCCCTCAAAGATTTTTAATAACATGACTATTCATCATATTTAAATGATGGCTGTCTTTTTCATATACAAGTCTGATCACTACCCTCTCTTTCTAGATAGTACCGAGTTGGTCTGCTACCTGTGTGACAGTGGTCGTGGACTGTGGATGCTGGGTGTTCTGCACTGCCCTGTCTCTGTTTGCACCATTCCCTGTGCCCACAGCACTCTCCCCTCACCTCTCCAGCCTCAAAAACTCCCACTCACCTGCCATGGCCAGGTTCAAATTTTACTTCTGCTAGACCCTACTGATGTAACACCTGTCACAAGGTGCCGTGATTGTAAGGGAGGCAGCAGAGTTGTCAATAATGCTAACTCTGGAGTCAAACTGCCAGGGTTCAAGTCAGATCGGTGACTTACTAGCTGTGGAACTTGGCCACTTGTTTAATCTGTCTTTGCCTCCGTCTCATGTATAAAAGGGGCAAAAATGCCAGAATTCCCCACAGAGTATTTCTGTGAGGATTAAATGAGAGGACCCTGTCAAGGGTAACATAGTGCAATGCCCGGCACCTAGTAAGTTCTGGGAACGCGTTACTTATGATCGTCAGATGTCTGTCTGTCTCTTCACCCTGGACTTTGTACACCCCCCAGGACAGATTTCTTTTTTAGCTTTGTGCCTCCTACCCCATGCTCAGTTTAAAGTGCTTTATAAATGTTTCAGGGATGAATGAATGATTTGCCAAATCCTCTTGACATGTTCTCTTACTATATATATATATTTTTTCATAGTGAGAAACCAAAAAAGGAAAAGGAATATGGGGAGAAAGAGAGGAAGAATAAAGGAGATGAAAGAGAAGGAGAAGGAGGTGGAAGGAAGAGAAGGAAGAAGAGAACAGTAATCAATTGCCGCTCCTAATAATGGTATTTGATACTTGTGTGCACAGAAAACAGGCATCGACCACAATACCGCAGCCTGCAATGGCCTGTCTTACTGCTAACTCTTTGGGGTCCAGGAAAATGTCGGTCCTTAAACTTGGTACAAAGCTCAACATTACATTCTGGTCCCCAGGACAACTGAGGAGTGTAACCTGTTACGCTGCCTAGAGAGGGTCTCAAACAGGTCCCCAAGAGGGGACCCTCAGATGGACCCCTGGAGACAACCAGAGGAGACAAGAATGGCACGGGACCTACCCAGGACGTTCCAAGTCATCTGAGGTGGGAGAATGTACACTGGGAACCCTACACAGGGCATCATCTCATCCTCAAATTCTCCAGAACAGATACAGCACTGGATGTGTGGAATACTTAAAGGTTCCCTCGTAGCCGAAGCATTTTGGCAAAATCTGTTTCTACTGACTCCAGACATACCGGTTTCTACTTCTATTCTAGAGTCCGTAATAAATCCCCAAGAACTCATTAGGGGTTTCTAGCACACATAAAAGAACAGAAAGCCTTTGTTTTGCTGATTAGGGAGGCTACATAAATTTTTAACTGATTAGTAAGAAATAAATGCCAACCTTTGCAGAAAAATACATTTCTCTCTGCCTTTGAGTATCAAGGAGGCCTTTGGGACCTTCACCTTGGGATAGGCCTGGTGGTTTCACCCTAGCCGTGGGGGCCAGCTCCACCCCTACAGCTGTTTTCAAGGGCAGTTCACTCATCATCAGAGGCCCCAAGTCTCTGAACAGGGGGTCATGGCCCTCGTGAGTCAAATCCCACACAGAGAACACATGCCTTCCTAGTGGCTGGCAGCACTGCTGGCTTGCAGATTTTTGCAAAGCGATTAAACCATGAACTTGGAAATCAGTCAGGCCTGAGTTTGAATTCCAGCCCCTGCACTTACTAGCCATGTGGCCTAGGGCAAGTTGCTCCTCCCTCTAAATCTGACGGCCCTCATTTGTGAAACGGGGCTAATAATAGCATCTACCCCTCGGGGCTATGGTAAGGATTAAATACACAGAAGGGAAAAAAGGAAAATGTGCAGATAATGCACAAAGAGGAGTCCGGATAGTACTTGGTACACAAGTCACACTGTGGTACATGATAGCTATTATTATTATTACTGAGGAATCATTTTTCAGCTTCCAGATTTTGTTCGGCAACATTTCCACCGGGAAAGAAAATCAAAACTGAGGCTAAGGATGCTGAATTGAAAATTTTAAGAACAGCTGGGGCACCTGGGTGGCTCAGTCGGTTGAGCCTCTAACTTTGGCTCAGGTCATGATCTCCCGGTTCGTGGGTTCGAGCCCCGCATCGGGCTCTGTGCTGACAGCTCAGAGGCTGGAGCCTGCTTCACATTCTGTGTCTCCCTCTCTCTCTCTTCCCTCCCATGCTCATGCTCTGTCTCTCTCTCTCTCAGAAATAAACATTAAAAAAATTTTTTTTGAAAAAAAAGAAAATTATAAGAACAGCTAACCTTCAGGGGCATTTACAATGTTCCAGGCACAGTATAGGTGGTATTTGCATATTTTATCTCAGTTAAGCCTCACAACATATGGGCCAGGTACTACCATGAACCTCATTTTAGAGAGGGGTGTACAAGGCTTAAAGGAGTAAAATAACTTACCTTGGGCAGAGGGTGAGGAAGGAAAGAAACAGCTTGGTGGGCTGGGGAGCGGGGGGCTGGGGAATGGGAGAAAGGGGGTGGGGAGAAGATGGTTTTGGAAAAACTGAGGAGGAAAGGAAAGGAAATAGTAAGGGTCTCTGTCGGTTATGAATTGGTTCCCTCTAACGTTCGTTCAGAGACAAAAGTTACAACTGGAATTCCTTTTTAATTAGTAGCTCCATTGTTGTTTTGAGACCACCGAAGTTCAGAGGGCACAGTTAAGTAGGAGGGAAGCGTTTTCACCAGAATTGGTCTCCTCCAACAGCAGAAACTCATATTAAAACCCACCGTGGCGAATGACCTCACTGCAGCAAGTATGGTGGCCTGCAATGCAGGGCACATCCCCAGTCAGGGACAAGCACTAACTGAAGCCTCCAGAGACCCAGCTACACTTCACCACAGCGATCCACCCCCAAGTTCCTCCCAGGGCACAGCTCCTTTTTATTCTTTCCCTTTTCTTCCTCTCTCTTTAATAATGAACGTGTGACTCAGAGGTTTAATGAGTTACCAGGAGAAGTTAACCAGAAGGGAAGCCCATTGAGTAAACGCATAATTAAAATTGTGAATGGACAGTGGAATACAATCATTGCGGGAGATGGGAGCACACAGGAATGACTCAGGGGGCAGGGTGCTTAGAAAAGGGCCTCTGGGACTTAAATTATTTCTGGAGATGATCTGGAAATTGAAGGAAAATTCTGGAACCCTTCCATAGTCAGAAGAGATAGGCTGCCTGGACCTCTCTTTTCCCTCCCCTGATGATCTAGACTGGTGGCCAGGACTTACGCCCAGCTGAAGCTGAACACCAACTAAGGCTGAATTCATCAAGGGACTCATTATTACCCCTTTGGTGCTAACACCACGAGGCTTTAATGTCAATTACTTCCCCAGTGTAGATAAGCTTCCTGCAGGAAATCATAACAGTTAGGAGAAGGTGAAAAGCAAAGACAACATCACACTGGATTTTCACTCTTTGGCCCAAACCCAGAAAAATGTTGCCTGGCCAATGAGAGAAAGTAAGGGAGACAAGCATGCACTGACTTCAGGGGAAGGAGGCTGGGCTGCTATGGTTCATAGAAGTACACACACCAACCTGTAGCCCATTACCCACTGGCGTATGGTCAGAATTAGAAGTGAAACTGTACAGGGTGCAGGGAGTTCCCAGGAGAAATGCAGCCTGATCCTAATCAAGAAACACAACACTCCCTGGGTCAAGATCTCTGTAAACCAACAGCAACAGAAAGTAGACTCTGCCAATGAATCCATTCTGGGAGTTTCCATAACTACAGCCACTCCAGGTCAGCCATGCTAACGGACCAGCAGGACCAATTCATGCCAAACATCAACTATCTTGTTTCCATACAAGTGTACTTCCTGTGTGACGAGGGCCAAGGCTATCTTAGCTCTTCCCTAGAATACAGAAGCAATTGCTTTGGCAATACGGAGGGACATGAACAACTCCAAAGTGTTTCCACTGATGGAAACAGAAAGACATGTGGGCCCAAATATTATACAGTTTGAAATTTATTTCTAATTTTTGTTTGAATATAAGCTTATGCAGGTTTTGAACATCACTGAAAACAAATTATGGAAGCGACAATATGAACCATGAAGCAGAGGGAATTGGAAGGGGCTCCTGCTTTTGGTTTTTATTCATATACATAAATTCTCCAAACTCCTTTCTCTACACTCCAGGCTGATGAGAAGTGAATCACCTGGGTGACTTAAAAGCTCTCCAAGGAGTAGGAAAGGGGCCTCAAATTTTCTTTTAGTCAAAATTGTATGACTACACATACACACACATACACACACAACACATACAGAAATACACATACGCACACAATTTAAAAGGGAAATTAATATATGAAATTAATTCTATTAGCATGAAATGACTCCATGATTTTTCATCTTTACTCAATAAAAGAAGGAGAATTATTTATGTTTTTACCATACTTTCTAAAAATCTACCTCCCAGTAATAAGCCACTATAAACTAAAGTTAGAAGAACTGCTCTGTGTCCTCAGAAAACTTAAAGTTTTGCCTGGATAATCTTTATGCAAATAAGTAGAAATGCATTTTGTCAAATCAAGTGGAATACAATCCAAAATTGTTACTATATGAAACCTGATCCAACCCCCAAACAGTTTTTAATTCCCTCAGACGCTGCTAAACATGTAGGTGTGAGTTTCATACAGTCGAACAAAGTGTGGGCTCTGGAGCCACGCCATTTAAGGTCAGGTCCTGGCTCCCACATATATCACTTAGGCAAGTGAATTAACTTCTCTGAGCCAACCACATCCTTACTGTTCCAGCCAATGCAAAAGCACCTCAGAGAACTCTATCATCCAAGGACAAAACGGGCAGAAGAGAGAAGAAGTTCAAAATGCAATGATCCCTATTGTCCAGCTTGGACACAGAAAGAAACTCAGAACTCCAAAGGAGGAGGATGATTTCAGAAGGGGTTGTTCATAGTCCAGATCTATTCTTAGCTAAGGAATAAGATGAATACCTAAAAGGTTATAACGCAATACAAAAGCCTCCCAGATTCTGCCAGCTCAGTGTGAATCATTCCCTGAGTCAGGGCAGGACAGGGCACCAGCTCCTGTCCTTGAACACTACGGTTACCTGAGTCAGAGCCTATTTTGAAAAGCTAAAACTAATCTACATCTGGCATTTCAAGGGCAAGCCAATTCACCCACATGCAATCAACCACAGGTGAGTTTTTCTTCTATTCATAGATATCCTAGAAATAGGTCTGAAAACACAGAAGAGTCAACGTGGTGCTGCGGGAATGGCACGTATAAATTCCAGAACCACCACTTACTAGCTCTAAGCTCTTGAAAAAAAATTTAACCCATCTGAACTTAAGATTTCTCATTCATAGAATGGGTGGCATAGAAGGCTACTGAGTTTTTTTTGGTGGGGGGTGGGGGGGCAAAGCAAGAACACACTGCAGCTGGTTGATAAATGGAGCAGCCAAAATGGCAGGACCATGGGCTCTACCAGCTCAAGGCTGCTGAACATTCAAGCTGCCAGCCACAAAGGCCACTACCGAGCCCCCAATATGGTACGTCCTTAGAGGAGACCAACGGACCAGCTGGTGATAAGTTGATTCCCTTCCACCCTATAAACGGCAATAGTTCATCCTAATTAGATTGGCAAATATTTCGGGGGTGCATTTATCTTTCTTGCCTGTAGGCCTCAGCCACCAGGACTCAGAAAGTCTCCACTTGACTGCTATGCTGAAATTCTAATCCTGCATAAATTCACTTTGGACAAAGAAATCTATCTTACAGCAAAGAAGGTGCACATGGGCACAAGACCATGCAATCCATTGGTCCTACCACTTGCCACACCACTCAGAAGCTGCTCACTTGACAAAACATTGGAGTGACCTCTCAAAAGCACAGCTGAGGTGCGAGTGTAGACAGGATAGTTGGCACAAGTGAAACACTATCCTCTGGGAGGCAGCATATACTCTTGATATAAAAATCAAGAGCCATTACATGGATTGGAGGAACAAATATTGTTAAAATGTCTATACAACCCAAAGCAATCTATACGTTCAATGCAATCCCTATCAAAATAACACCAGCATTCTTCATAGAGCTAGAACAAACAATTCTAAAAGTTGTATGGAACCACAAAAGATCGAAATATCCAAAGTAATGTTGAAAAAGAAAACCAAAGCTGGAGGCATCGCAATTCCAGACTTCAAGCTGTATTACAAAGCCATAATCATCAAGACAATATGGTACTGGGACAAAAACAGACACATAGATCAATGGAACACATTAGACAACCCAGAATTAAACCCAAAACTCTATGGTCAACGAATCTTTCACAAAGCAGGAAAGAATATCCAATGAAAAAAAAACAGTCTCTTCAGCAAATGGTGCTGGGAAAATTGGGCGGCAACATGCAGAAAAATGAAACTGGACTACTTTCTTACACCATACACAAAAATAAACTCAAAATGAATGAAAGACCTAAATATGAGACAGGAAACCATCAAAATCCTACAGGCGAAAACAGGCAGCAACCTCTTTGACCTCTACTGCGGCAACTTCTTACGAGGCATGTCTCTATAGGCAAAGGAAACAAGAGCAAAAATGAACTCTTGGGCCCTCATCAAGATAAAAAGCTTCTGACAGTGAAGAAAACAGTCAACAAAACTAAAAGGCAACCCATGGGATGGGAGAAGATATTTGCAAATGGCATATCAGATAAAGGGTTAGTGTCCAAAATCTACAAAGAACCTAACAAACTCAACACCCCAAAAAACAAATAATCCAGTGGAGAAATGGGCAGAAGACATGAATAGACACTTTCCAAAGAAAACATCCAGATGGCTAGCAAACACCTGAAAAGATGCTCAACATCACTCATCATCAGGAAAATACAAATCAAAACCACAGTGAGTTACCACCACACACCTATCAGCATGGCTAAAATTAACAATTCAGGAAACAATAGATATCAGCAAGGATGCAGAGAAAGAGGAACACTTTTGCACTGGGAATATAAACTGGTACAGCCACTCTGGAAAACACTATGGAAGTTCCTCAAAAAATTAAAAAATAGAACTACCCTATGACCCAGCAATTGCACTACTAGGTATTTATCCAAAGAATACAACAATGCTGATTCGAAAGGGCACCCAATGTTTATAGCAGCACTAGCAACAACAGCCAAATTATGGGAAGAGCCCAAATGTCCATTGACTGATGAATGGGTAAAGAAGGTGTGGTATATATAGGGTGACTGGGTGGTCAAGTTGGTTAAGCATCTGACTTTGGCTCAGGCAGGTCATGATCTCATGGCTCATGAGTTCAAGCCCCACCTCGGGCTCTCTGCTGTCAGCACAGAGCCTGCTTCATATCCTTTGTTCCCCTCTCTCTCTGCCCCTCCCCTGCTCTCTCTCTGTCTCTCTCAAAAAAAAAAAAAAAAACATAAAAAAAGAAGATGTGGTATATAGATACAATGGACTACTACTCGGCAATCAAAAAGAATGAAATCTTGCCATTTGCAACAACATGGATGGAACTAGAGTGTATGATGCTAAGTGAAACAAGGCAGTCAAATCAAAGAGAGACAAATATCATATGATTTCACTCATACGTGAAATTTAAGAAACAAAATAGATGAACACAGGGGAAGGGAAGGAAAAATAAGATAAGAACAGAATGGAGGCAAACCGGAAGAGACTCTTAAATACACAGAGCAAACTGAGGGTTGCTGGAGGGGAGGAGGGTGGGGGGATGGGCTAAATAGGGGATGGTCATTGAAAAGGGCACCTGTTGTGATGAGCACTGGGTGTCATATGTAAGGGATGAATCACTGGGTTCTACCCTTGAAACCAATACTACACTGTATGTTAACTAATTTGAATTTAAGTAAATTAATTAAAATACAAAAGAATATTAGGAGCCATAATATAAGGCTCATTCCCAATAAATAAAATACATAGGTCTGGGAACAAAGTGGATCAGGGGCCTGGGAGTGGCCTCACTCACTATTACTCTCAATGTCACTGGAGAAATTTGTGTTTCCTATACTTGATACTTGAGGCTCTGTAGGTCTAGAGTGCTTCCATCACGGGACACAGTTTTTGCTAAAATCAAAGCTATAGCTGCTGCCTGCTTCCTTAGTGTAAGCTCCTCATTCCCATAGCAGGCAAAGAAGTAGAGCTGTCTTCCTGGCAAGTGGGTTTGACCATGATCTTCATGAGGATGTAGGGTTGCTGCCATAATGGGGCAAAGCGGAATACGGATGACACGTGATAGATATGAGAAGTGATCCTCCATGGTATGTCATGGCATTGCAGTTTTAACCGTAAATTGGCAAATGCAACAACCACAGCCTGATAAAGACAGGGTAGCCAGGGACTCAGACCCCTCAGGGATGCAAGTCTGGCTCACTCCACCAGACCAGCCACCTTGATTGGCAGAAGTGCTAGCCAAGGAAGGAGATTCTAGAAAGAGTAGCCGACAAGGGAGATGATGGGTATCAGTTATGCCTCAGGACCAATTGCAACAGTGGGACTATAGTTTCTCCCATCAACCCCAAAATTCTGACCAAGAAGCCTGAAGAAGTTGGGAGAGGATAGAGTAAGTTTAAAGTGAGAAGCAAGTGGATCTGAGTGGTACGGGGCGAGGGGGTGGGGGTTGGACTATTGGCATCCCACCCAGATCCCCACTTACCAGGCAGGTGTACCCATCCTCCTCCTGCTGCTGTGGGTGCTGGCTGCTATGGCTCACACCTGCACTCCTCTCTGAAGGATTCCTCTTAGCTTATGAGACCTACTTTATCTAGAGGTGCCTCCTCCTCTTTCCTCCCCCCCCCCCCCCACCCGGGATACCTGTGACCCACTGATGCAGGGAAATACAAGTTCAACTCCCTTGCCTCAAGGCCAGAAAAACTTTGTGGTACAATTCACACTCTTGAGGACCTTATGGGATTAAGGGGTCTTAATCTGCTCAGGCTGCTATAACAAAACACCACAGACCTGGTAGCCTATAAACAATGGAAGTGTATCTCTCCCGGTTCTGGAAGTGTGAAATCAGGGTGCCAGGAAGGTTGAGTTCTGATGTGAGCTCTCTTCGGAGTCACAGACTGCTGTCTTCTTGTATCCTTGCAAGCTGAGAAAAGGGCTACAACTGTCTCTGGGGCCTCTTTTATAAGGGCATTCTCATTTATGAGGGCTCCACCCTGATGATTTAATTACTTCCCAAAGGCCCCACTTCCTAATACAATCACATTAAGGGTTAGAATTTCAGCATGTGAATTTTGAGGGGACACAAACATTCAGTCCATAACCCTGGCTGAAGCCAGACTTCTAAAACCGTATCTTTGCCCCGCTTCTCCCTGTCTTGTACTGTTTCTCTCACTCCATTAGAGGTTTTTCATAAAAGCAATCCCTCAACGAATATTTTGCACATGCTTCCATCTGGGCCATGTCCCTAAGTACCCAGCCTCAGAGACCTATCCGGTATACATTTTTATGCATCTACTGTGTTTACAACCCCATACAACGTGCTGAAGGTGTGATAGTTGGAGCTTTTGTTTAACAAATATCCACTCTCCTCCCCTTCCACTGTGGCAGAAAATCTTTCCATGCCCCACTGCAACGGACTGTATTTTTCAAAAATGGCTGCCACACTCTCTCCTATCCCTCATGCACTTCTCCCAATGTGACCTTAACACCCCTCTAATACAGTGTTGGGACCTGTGTCTCTTCGCCTTAAAAGCAGCTTTCGTGATTGTTTCCATCAAAAGAGTGACAGAGTGAGGCTCTGTGATTTCCAAAGGGGGTCATAAAAGGCGACGTCACTTCCATTTGGTTCTCTGAAACTACACTAGAGTTCTAAACCGCCTTGCATATGGTCCCACAACGCTACAGCCACCATGCTGAGTGAAAGCCCAAACTCGCCCACACTGGAGAAGTGAGGGAACCGTAGAGAAGTCTGGAAACATTGGTCAGCTCCTGCTATGCCAGAACTTCACAAGAGACCCTGAGGCAGGACTACCCAGCTACTTCTACCCAGCTAAGCCCTTCCTGAAGACCTGACCCAGAGAAACCGTGAGAGACCATGAAATAACTGTTGCTGTGTTAAGCCACTAAGTTTCAGGGAAACCTTTTCCATAGCAATGGCAACCAGGACATCTACTGCAATGTGGAGCTTTGTCACATCACTTGTTTTGGCCAATGGAGTCTGTATCTTGTATTTCTGCCGTCACCGTGAACAGAGCATGTCTTAAGTACAAGCATGCCACTGATATAGGAAAAGTGAAAGATCTGCGTAGTGGACCTCAGGAAACCTGCAACCAGCCCAGATCAGTAAACCTTCACCAAACTGATTTGCAGATGCACGAATGAGAAGCAGATGCTTATAGCTGTATGCCACTGAGATTTTGTGGGATTTTTGTTGTTGTTGTTACACAGCATTACGGCAATAACTGACCCAAGAGGAAAGATGAAAACGTTCCCTGTTCCCAAGGATAGGATACTTCATAATTGGTAATTAAGGAGGCTTTATGATTATTATCAATAAAAATAATGAAAACAGCAGGATTATCCAGTAAAATCTTTATCTTGAAATTTTAATATTCTTCTCCCTTCTTTCTTAAGCCCAATTAGTGATACTGTTCCTTTTTCTGAGGCCCTAAAGACATATGACAAATGACCTCATGGGCTTTAATTAATCAGCCTCTATAGAATGAAATGTTGTCACGTGCCTTGCATGACTCAAAAAGAAGACAATGGATAGACAGCAAATCTTCCCAGCAATGATCAGCTAGAATGAGAAGCACCAGAAGCCAAGAATTAGTTTACGAGTCCCTTGGGATAAGAGATCAAGAATCCCATCAAAAAGGGGATGAGTAGTGATTCATCCAAGCAGTGTATTGGGGTTATAAGTAAAAAGGCATCAAGAGATTCATTTAAGCCAGGAATATGGAAAATAAACTTCAATCCAAAAGAATAAAGACAGTAGATATTTACCCACAGACACTGAGGGCCAAAATGAGAAGCCATGCAAAAAAAAAAAAGAGAAGGAACCAGGGCCCAGTTCTCCAGAACCAACCAAACCTCAAGCCCAGGCCTTATTCAGGACTGCTCTTGGCCAAAAGGGCTCAGCTTCCCTGGGTCCAATGATCCAAATGAATGTTTGCAAATAATTGACAATATACGAGAATAATTACTACCTAGTGCCTTTTTTAAATTGAGGAAAGGAAATTTCATACCAAGTTATTCAACAGATCAAATTCTGGGGCGCCTGGGTGGCTCAGTCGGTTAAGCGTCTGACTTCAGCTCAGGTCATGATCTCGCAGCTTGTGAGTTCGAGCCCCGTGTTGGGCTCTGTGCTGACAGCTCAGAGCCTGGAGCCTGCTTTAGATTCTGTGTTTCCCTCTCTCTCTGCCCCGTCCCTGCTCATGCTCTGTGTCTCTCTGTCTCTCGATAGTAAATAAATGTTAAAAAAAAAAAAATTTTTTTAAAGCAAATCAAATTCTGATTTTAATGTTCATCTCACCAAACACTTGTCATTTGTGAAAATTGTACTTACTAAGTGCCCCCTGGGGCTTTACTAGACACTGAGTCCATGTAAGTTACGCATCTACTCTGGTCTATAAGGGAGGACCAAATGGGATCCTGGAATTCTTACTCATGTTTCAAAGGCATTAGGGATACTGATGAGTCTATATTCAAACTTACCTCATCACACTAACCAGAGTGGCACAGGGATGAAGAATATAAAGGCCTCTTAGAAAGACAACTTTGAAAATCTTCTAAGACAAAGACGAACTCGAGTCCGACCTAACTCAAACCAACCATTTTATTACTACCACCCTGGACACTGAAGCACACAAAACCCAATGTTGCAGGATTTCTCAACAACAGCACAGTTGATAATTCTGAGCCAGACACTCTTCATTGTGGGGGCCTGTCCTGAGCGCTGCAAGATGTTTATATAACAGTACCCCGGGCACATACCATCAAGATGCCAGGAGTACCCTGTCATCACCACCTCAGCTGTCACAACCAAAAACATCTCCAAACATTGCCAAATGTTCCCGGGGCAGGGGAGGGGGGCAAAATCACTCTCAGTTGATACCCAATGCATTAATGTGGCCTAGTTTTAAAAGACCAGTTCCTGAAGGATGAAAAAGAAACAAAGTCTTTGAGAAACAAAAGTCAAGTGACAGTGGCTGTCGTACATTTTTTTCCTGTCTGATAGATTCAAATTCACAAGCATGGCAATGCCATGAACGTATTCAGATTCTGACATAGCATGACTATAAGTTAAATGCAAAACTCCACCAGTTAAATCTGACCCAAGAAAGAATATTAAAGTGCCCATGAGTGAAAATGATGGATTACTGTTATGGATTGGTGTTCCCATACCCCTCCAAAAAGATATGGTGAGGTCCTAACCTCTGGTACCTCATAATGTGACCTTATTTGGAAGTAAAGTCTTTGGGAATGTAGTCGTAGCTCAGAAGAGGTCATCAGGGTAGAGCCTAACCCAATATTGCTGACATCTTTGTAAAAAGGAGACATTTGGACGTAGGCACACAGACATGTACAGAGGGAGTACTGGGCGAAGACTGGAGCAGTGCTGCTAGAAGCCAAGTAACATCTGGAGCTACCAGAAGCTGGAAAAGCCAAAGAAGGGTCCTCTTCTACAGATTTTAGAGGGAACATGGCCCTCAGGACACCTTGATTTTGGACGTTTAGCCTCTAGAACAAGGAAACAATTAATTTCTGTTGTTTTAGGCCACCCAGTTTGTGGTACTTTACAACAGCAATCCAGGAAACAAATACAGATTTGGTCTAGGAAAAAAAATATTCAACTTACTTTATTTTAAAAAACGAGTGAGTTTTGGGGGTGCCCGGGTAGCTCAGTTGGTTAAGCGTCCAACTTTGGTTCAGGTCATGATCTCACGGTTCGTGGGTTTGAGTCCCACATCATGCTCTGTGCTGACTGCTCAGAGCCTGGAGCCTGCTTTGGATTCTATCTCCCTCTCTCTCTGTCCCTCCCCCACTTACGCTCTGTCTCTGTCTCTCAAAAATGAATAAACATTAAAAATTTTTAAAAAGATAACAAACTAGGGTGTGTCCTACAAAAACCTGCATACAGATGCTTATAAAAGCTTTATTCATAACTGTCAAAACTTGGAAGTAATCGAAATGTCCTTCAGCAAGTAAATGGGTAAACTGTGGGACATCCAGACAATGGAATGCTCTAGAGTATTAAAAAGAAATGAAATTTTAAAAAAGTTACAAAAAGACATAGAGGAACATTAAATACATATTACCAAGTGAAAGAAGCCAATCTATAAAGGTTGTACACTGTATGCTTCCAACATTCCAGAAAAGGCAAAACTATGGAGACGGTGAGAAGATCAACGGTCACGAGGAGTGGAGGGAGGGGAGATGAAGAGGCAGAGCACAGAGGATTTTCGGGGCAGTGACAATACTCTATGTGACAATATAATGACCGTATATCTGTCCAAACCCACAGAATGTACAACACCAAGAGCGAAACCTAAAGTCGACTATTGTAGTTTGGGCGATTATAATATGTCAGTGTAGGTTCATCCTTGGTAACAAACCTACCGTTCTGGTGGATGATATTGATAATGGGAGCAGAGTATATATGGGAAATCTCTGTACCTTTCAATTTTGTTGTGAACCTCAAACTGCTCTTTAAAAAAACAGTTGTTAAAAAAAATTAGTAATCTGAAAGCATCAATATTTTACTAACTGTAGTAAATTGCTTATAATGTACTCACAACTGATCCAAGGCACCAATGTGTCACAGCACCACAGTGAAAACTACCACACCACAGGACGTTCTGTGTTGTGCCTTTGAAAAAATTGGAGGTAGAACTTATAAAAGTTATTCGTTTGGACCACGTTAGTTTGAAATCAATAAAAAAATGTATACAAAGTAGTCCAACCACAAATGACTTGCCACGTCCTACAGGGCAGAACCCAAACTCCATAAGCAGAGCTTTGAGGCCCTTTACAGCCTAGTCACAGCCCTTCTCCCTGACTCATCTTCGCCGAATCCCATCACACCTGTCCTGTTCCATATGGAGCTGATCCAATGCCTCCCAGACTTTTTCTTATCAAGGCATACACAGAAAATGATTGTATTTGAGGATATAGCAGGTAAATAGACAAATATCAACAAATTGGCAAACCCGTACCTATTCAGGGAACCCCAGGATACCACAGCACCCCACCCCATTGGGAAGTTCTGCTCTAATTCACCATGATTCTTCTTGCCTTGGTTCTCATGCAAGAAACCCTAAATCTCACCAAGTTCACTGCTCCCCTACCTCTCAAACTATTATTATCCTTCAAAACCCAGCTCACTTTACCATTTTGTCTGTGATGTCTTTCCCACATCCCCTCTGCTATATTTGCAGTTCACCCCGTACCGAGATCTGTGTCATGGCCCTTGCCATCATGCTGGATTGCCACTGCAGCTGCCCCACCTAGAATATGTTCTCCTGGGGTCCAGGGACTACTAGGGACAAAAACAGGTCTACACTGATTCAACAGATATGTACTGGTCTCCTATTAGAGACAAAGCACTGGACCAGTTGGAAGGATTCAAGGGTGACCAAGGACAGGAAGGGTCTCTGGCCTCCTGGAGCTCACAGTCTAGTGGGATTAATGTGCATTTAACCACTGCTCACACAATTCATTATTTCATTACAATGATGGGGCACGTCTCAAAAGAAAAGTACAGGCATCCGTGAATGCATATAACAGGTGGACCTGATCTATTTTGAGAGTCAGGGAAAGCTGCCTTGAAGGGATGGCACTTAACAGATAAGCTCTGAAAGATAAACAGGAATTAACTGGGTGAAGGGTTGAACGTGTGTGAAAGGAGAATTCCATGTTCCAAACCGAACATTCTGGTTCTTGACATCACATCCATAGGATCTGACCCAGGCAGATCCTAAGTAAATATTTATTGAATTAAATATTTTTAATTTTTAAGTATCTTAAACACTTTGTCTCTAAGTAAGTTCCTCCAAATAAGCACTATTATTTTAGACATCCTTTTCAATAATTCAAATGTACAAATATTTATTGAAACATTATTATATGCAAGTGTCTAAGTGCTCAGTGCTCAAGGCAAAAAGATGAACAAGACTTTTCCACATCAAGAATACAGAAGAAAGCGTTTTAAGGAAAGTAGAGACCACAGAAAAATCAGAGAGGCAAGAGAGCAGTGTGGTCTGGAAAGACCGTGGAATTTAGTTCCAAAGAAGTATGAGGCCTTAGTAAGCGATAAAGATATTGGTGTGTGTATTAGTTATCAGTTGCTGAAAAGAACATTATCCCCAAAGCTGAGAGGCTTATGACAACACACATTTATTATGTCACAGTTTCTGTGGGTCAGGAATCCAGGCAAGATTTAAGCGGGTCTTCTTTACCAGCTTCTCTCACAGGCTACAACCAAGGTCTTGGCCCTGGGTCTCTCACAAGCTGCAATCGAGGTATCTGCTGGGCCACAGTCATCTCAAGGTCCAACTGGGGCAGGAACTTCTTGGAAGATCATCCATTGGTTGTCGGCACTCACAGGCTGTTGGCAGTACTCAGTTCCTCACGGGCTGTTGGACTGAAGGACTCAGTTCCCTGCTGGATACTGGCCAGAGACCATACTCAGTTCCTTGCCATGTGGGCTTCTCCAGCATGACAGCTAGCTTCATCAAAGGCCACGAGAGAGGGAAAGGGAGAGAGAGTGTTGGCTGGCAAAACAGAAGCTACAGTCCTTTGTAACCTAATAAAATAAGTGATATCCCATCACTTTTGCCCTATTCTATTCATTGGAAGCAAGTCACTAGGTCTAGCCCACACATAAGGAATAAGAGAAAGTGAAGGTCATTGGGGGACTGTGTTAAAGTATGTCTAACACAGCGCCATATGCCATGTAGTCTTGAATGCCTGTGAAGGGAACTTGTATTTTATTAGGTAGTAGGATGCCAGTGAAAGTTTGGGAGCATAGGAGTGACATGATCAGGAGTTCTCCACAGAAAGATCATTTCCATAGATTACACAATGTTGTGCAGGATGGACTGGAAGCAGAGAATGTGACTGAAGTTGGGGAAACCAATTGCGAGGCTAATGCGTTTGTCTAGATAATAGAGGCTTAAAGCACTATCTACTTTTATCAAGCATCATATATGATAAATATAAGAGATATTCATGAGATAATCTCATGAAATAATGAGATATTATTATATTATTATATTAACTCATGAGATAATCAAGTTAACTACTGTTGCCAATTCATAGATAAGGCAACTAGGGCTTAAAAGTTAAATGACTCATCAACCAATATTGAAAAGAAGGCCAGAATGCAAAGGAAGAGTCTGATAATACTTGGTAACTGACAGCCTATGGGGCAGGGTTGGGGTTCAGAGGGAGAAGAAAAAGAAGGATTTGTCAAAGCTTCAAGTTTCCAACAAGGATGAATAGGAAGAATGTAGTTCATGAAAATCAGAAGGTAGGAAGAAGCATCACTATGGATGCAGGATAAAGGAAAATAGAAACTTGGAGTCTGTAGCTCTGAGGAGACAACCAGGTAGACAAATCAGCATGCCTTGGAAATGCCAATGTGGTGGTTGGGGAGCGGGTGATGTCCACATGGGAGTCCACAGAATTGCTAGAAAAGAGAGAAGGAAGAGGGATAAAATCGCAGGACCTCCTACTTCTAGAGAAGTAAGAGTAGGAAGCACAGGAGGCAAAAGTGGGGGGAATCATGAAGAGAATCAAGAGGCCCCACTTTCAGGAAGCTCTGAAAAAGAACATTCCGAGAGAAAGGGGCTGCGCCAGAACCAAATGCTATAGTGAGTCTAGAAGATAACAACAGAGAAGGTCTCTGAAAACGGTCATCCATGCCACTTGAAGGAATTTCCACGGAAGGGGATGGAAACTAGATTATGAGCACAGGAATGAGGGCATCTGAGGTGTGGGGACAGACTAAAAATGAGTATCTTCAGGGAAGTGGGCATCAAAGGCAAGAGGAGCCTAGAGGAGCAGCTTGAGAAGGGGACAGAGGACTGCCCTGGGCAAGAAGAGGACTGAACATAGCTACAGTAAGGGATGGGGATGGGAGGATTGGAGGAAAGTCCGGTGGAAGAGCAAAGAAAGGATGATGCCTGTTTGTTGTGTGAGATTCCCACAGGCTCAGGCAAACATAAACATAATGACTGGATTCTAAACTAGAAGGAGGAGTAAAAGTCTTTGGGATTTCCTCCTATTCCTGACTCTTCATTTGCTACCACCTGCTGTTATCTATAGCCCATCCCATAAGCGCTGGGGTCTCTTCCCTTCTCTTTTCTCCTCTTCCCTTCCTATTCTAAACTCCCACTAGGCCAGCTTGTCTCCCTTGATGATTTCAGGGCACTGTCACACCTGGCCCCAGCTCACCCCTCCAGCTATAACGATGTCTCCAGCCCACCCCATGCCCGCACATACCGTGTATCCTCCGGCCATTCTGAACCTTGTTCATTCGTCAAAGATGTGATGCTCTCCCCCTCTGGCCCTTGGGATGTCCTGCACGTTTTCTGCTTGGAATACTTTTCCCACACCCCTCTTCACATAACCAGCTCCTTATTGTTCAGATCTCAGCTGAGATGTAATTTCCTCCAGGCAGCCTTCCTGGCTCCCCCAACCCATAGGGAGTAATCCCATAGGACTGTAAACTCCATATTGTAATTGCCTAGTCACTTGTTGGCCTTCTATGGAACAGAAGGCTCTGTGAGAGCAGAGGCCATGCCTTTGTTATTTACCATAGCTTCAGTACTAGATGCTCAGCATTAATGTATTGAGGGGGCAGTGGACGCTCTGCCACAGTCATTATCTCCACACAGCCTGCCCCTCAGCATTGAGGCCCTCATTCCCATCACTGCTGTTGCTCTCAGCTGCCCCTTTGGGAAGTTCTCTGGACAGGAAGGGCTGCCTCCACCTCTCTCCTCAGGGCAGTCCTTGTGTCCACTGACTGCCAGATACAGGAATACAAAGGTTTTGTCCCCTTGTCTCAATTCTGAGAGGCCATCCCAGCTCCCAAGCTTCCCGTGGGACCAGCTGAAGCCTTCGTTGTGACTGCGTCACAGCTCAGATTCCCCCTCTACCCAGTCCTGCGTCCCTCATGCCCCCACTGATGTCGATCCAGAGAACATTCCTAAGTCAGCCTCCTGCCTGAAAATCTCCCTGAGACAAGTGGATAAACAGAAGTGAATTCCATCCAAATAACTCCCCAAGCACAAGGATGCCCACTGCAATATTTCTAGGTCAGCCTCTATGGTAGCACATACCAGGCCATAGGCCAATATTGACTGCATGAATCAACCTGGTCATCTGGTCCTTGAAGTCTTCTGTGACTCGCACCACACACTTAGTGAGTGATTCAAAGCACTACATTTTCTTGCAAGTAAGAAAAATCAATTTAAAGAATTCTCATCATTCCTTCAGCTGGTCTTAGTTACAATGCATCCATCTGAGCACAGTAGAAGTGAATTCTGCTTCTGGCTATTGCTCCAAAGGAAAGCATATAGCCAGTGCTTGTTTTCAGAGAACGCGTCTTTAGACCAAAGGAGTCGAAATTGAAGGCCGAGATCCTCTAAGCAGTGACCACGTGGACCAGGAGCCTGGTGCTGTGCATCTTGCTAGGGAGCACATAAAGAGACTCTGTGATGACAAATGTCCAGTGAGAATCATGCTTCTGAAGAACATAGCCGTTGGGAGTTGATGAACCCACAAGGCTGTGTTCAGAGACCAAGGGTCCTACTGAGGGCTTACAGAGTGGCAAAGGGCACAGAGAGCCGTTGAGCAGGGGAGGCATACCTGGCCAGCCCTCAAGGGAGGGCGAACGTTCCTCATGCTGGAACCTGAACAGCGTGTGCCACGCTCGGAATTTTATGTCAAGATCAGGGAACTCGTCCACCTGATTGATTTTCTCTTTGATCTGCCTTCTAGGTCAACCATGCTCACCTCCATAGCAACAGTGCTCACCTCTGTCCCTGCAATCGCAGCTACGACCCATGGAGAGAAAAGGAACAGGAAAGGGAAGGTCATTTTTCGTGTCCAGACCAGGTAGTAACTGAAAGTGCACCTTTCATCTGACGATCGCCTAAACATGTCTGTAGCATAATTCATTCATTCCTGCCGCTCCTCTCCAAGGCTCCATTGTTCTCCCTCCCGAGACGGAGCAACCTATAGCCCAGAGAGGGCAAGTCATTGGCTTAAGTGGAGCCATTCGATGCCACAAACCCAGCCCAGAAATCCCAACTCTCAGCCTGCTTTGCTGGTCTTGCTTGTTCCAGAATGCGACCCCAAAACAGGCCGCTGAAGGCCCACCAAGCCGCTGGTTTGTTCTCTCTCTGCTTCCAAGAATTCACACCTGTGCATGTTACTGCCCCTTTCTTTGCTTCCTCATTTGAAAAAAGATGTCACCTCCACCTCTTGCTATCTTAAAAGCAAGCACGTTATCAAGATGTGTGGTACAGTGTTTATTTATTTATCTTAGAAACCCCAAGTCAGACTATCTCTAAAGTTATTTCTCATAGTAATTCAAAGCTACTGCTATGGACAGAGGGCCATTGAAGATGTAATTAAATTAAGATGAGATTATACTGGCACAGAGTGGGCCCTTGATCCAATACGACTGGTGTCCTTCCAAAAAGGGGAACTTTGGGACATGTTCCCATGTTCCCAAGGGGAACACAGACATGCGCACAGGGAGAACGCCACGTGAAGACAGGAGCTATGTTGCCACAAGCCAGGGAACTGCCAGATGTAGGAGCCAGGCCTGGAACTGATCCTTCCTGAGTACCTTTGGAGGGAGTGTGGCCCTGCTAACCCTTTGATTTTGGACTTCCGACCTCCAGAACTGAGAGACAAGAAACTCTTGTTCTAAGCTACACCACCCAGTTTGTGGCACTTTGTTACGGCAGCTCCAGCAAACTAATACGACCACGATGCTCAGCGTATCTCCAAAGTTTCTGGCTTCCAACCCCTGAGGGGGCTCACAGCCCACCTGTTTACAACTATAGGAGAAAGGGACTGGGTGATCTGAGTAATGCGAAGGAGGAGCTGGGCACACGGAGTGCGTTGAACTAGGCTGAATGGGAAGAGAGAGGAGAGAGGGAGAGAACACAAAAATCAGGCAGGGGGCTCAGGACAGGACCTGGCAAGGACAGGATGGGAATGAGCGCCTTCCAGGGCTCCTGCAAGTCCACAATGCCGCCGCTGTAGCTGGCTCTTCCTCTGTGTGAGTTGCCACCTCCCGCTACCGCCAGATGAGGGAACACAGCCACTCCAGGAGAGGGAGGTGACCCCCACATTCCCCTGTCTCCCAGCAGCCTTCCTTCCTTCCCCTCTCAGCCTCAGGTGGTCCTGGCCTGCCAGCAGGGGGAGGAAGCAGGTGTAGGCAAGGAGGTGAGCAGATCTCTCCGGCTGCTCCCAGGCTGACAATGCTCCCGCCTGAGCATGAACAGGGGATGGAGACCGGGCTGTTCAGAAAACACCTATGTTATCAAACCCATTAATCATAACATTTGCAAATAAAATACAGGTCTCTGGGGTCACGTATTCATTGAGATCCTACAATGTACAGACACTGCGTGGTGGGGGGAGTAGATGCTGTAAGACTCAAAGCATCAGTGACAAATTCCATAATTCCTTTCATCACCAGAGGCAAAACAGAGGGACTCCCTGCTGTGTCTGTCCCATTGTGCAATTGGGACAATTGGGACAACAGCAATGTGGCTTTCCTTGACCCCACTCGGGACAGTATACCTCACGTGGGTACTCTGGCTCCAGTCAAATTTTAGAAGCATGGGAAGACTTGGGGTTATGAGCGACACGTAACTGAGAAATAATCCCATGCGGTTTCACACCATGAAGTCAAGGGGGAAAAAAAACAACTCATCATACCATCAATAGGGATGGTTCTGGAATAAAAGAAACAAACAATTCCTTCTCAAAACTGTCAGTGTTTTGATTCCCTTTGTTTTTCCACTAAGACCCGAGTCTGTGTCTTAACTCAGCCTTTCAGTAACGCACAAAGGAATCTACTAGATTTGGGGGTCCTCAACCTTTTTGCAAGCCCAAGCTGAGAAATATGACCACCCCCCCCCCCAACCCCGGTCAGCAGTCGGGCTCACCGCAGTGGTATTATGGACTAAATTGTGTCCCTACCAAAACTCATTTGTTGAAGTCCTAACCCCTAATGTGACTGTATTTGGAGACAGGGCTTTGAAAGAGATAACTAAGGTTAAATGGAATCATAGGGAATGGGACCCTCATCTAATAGGACTGGTGGAGGAAGAGGAACGAGAGGGAGAAGGGGAGAAGGGGAGAAGAGGAGAAGAGGAGAAGGAGGAAGGAAGAAAGAGAAGAGATACCAGGGATACGCATGCACAGAGGAAAGGCCGCATGAGGACACAGTGAGGAGGTGGCTGTCTGCAAGCTAAGGAGAGAGGCCTCAGGAGACCAAACTTACCTGCACCTTGATCTTAGACCTCCAGCCTCCAGAGCTGTAAGAAAATACATTTGTGGTTCATGCCACCCAATCTGTGACACTTTGCTATGGCAGCCCTAGCAAACAAATATACGTAAGTCTCAGCTTTTATTCATTCATTCAACAGCTATTTATTGAGCACCTACTCTGTGCCAGGCACTCTTCCGGTTACCCAGAATAAAGCAATAAGCAAAAGATACACAGCCATGGTGGGTGGGGGGAACCCTCACAAAATCTTAGAAGTATGGGACCCTTGCTTCTGTCCCCTGGCTCCTCAGCAGTTCCTCCCTCCCATACCTGTGGCTCTTAGAGCACCTGCACCAGCAGCAGCAACAGCAGCAGCAGCACTGGGAACTTGTTAGAAATGCACATTCTCCAGCCCCACCCCGACCTCCTGAATCATAAATGTGGGGAGTATATACAGCCAGGTCTCCAAGTGATTCTCAGGCAGATAAAAGTTTGACAATGACCGGTCTACCCTCCGTAGCATTCACCCTGACCCAGAACCAGCTTTCGCGGCCCCCTCCTTGTCCTTCTCCATTATCCCTGCCTTCTGAGTGCCAGGCTCTGTGTGAGGCACTCCGCACCCTGGCTCCAGGCCTTTGGCACCCACCAGGCTGACACAGTTATCCTCAAGTTCCCGAGGAGGAAACTCAGATTCAAGGAGGCTTAATTCCTTCCCGAAGACACACAGCCAGTCACAGGATCTGGGTAATAAAGGCCAAACTGCATGCTTCTCCCTCAGGCCTCTCACTATCTCATTCTCTCTTCCAACTGCCTCACTCTCTTTTCCTTTCTTTTAATTTTTTTAGGCCCTTCTGATGCACAAAAGTCAGATCCCACCTGGCCTAATAGGAAACGTCAGCACATGTTTCCACGGCTCAGCAATCTCTGCATATTGACAGTAACACTATCTTCTACAGACAATTTGACACAATTATCCCCTCCCTACCTCCCTGCACTGTGTTGCCAAATGTACTATATACATCTGGGGGGAATGGGGCACTCTCTCCTTCTTTATAGGAAAAAAATATCTACTGTAAAGAAAAACTTTTAAAAATCCACTACTAGTTACGAAAGCAGGAATATGAGTGTCAGGAAATGATATTTCTATAGCCATTTTAGCCTTGCATCCGGGAGCAAAACCATCTGAGTGAATGGACCTTTGGGCCAGCAAAGGCACGATGCCTAGCAAAGGAACAGACACAGTGGTGCAGCCTTCAGAATGTGTCTGCTCCAAGCCAGCCTTTAACAAACAAGGGAACGTATTGGCGAGGATGTGGAGAAACAGGAACTCTCATATACCACTGACAGTAACATAAAATGCAGCAACCACCTGGGGAAAGTGTCCGAGGAAACCAAATGAATACAAATGGGGAAAACAGGGGTGCCTGGGTGGCTCAGTCGGTTAAGCATCCGACTTCGGCTCAGGTCATGATCTCGCGGTCCATGAGTTCGAGCCCCGTGTCAGGCTCTGTGCTGACTGCTCAGAGCCTGGAGCCTGTTTCAGATTCTGTGTCTCCCTCTCTCTCTGACCCTCCCCCATTCATGCTCTGTCACTCTCTGTCTCAAAAATAAATATATGTTAAAAAAAATTTTTTTTAAAACAAATGGGGAAAACAATTGGGCAATTGTTTAAAAAGTTAAAAATAACTTTATCACATGACCCTGCAATCCCCCCTCCTAAGTATCTACTCAAGAGAAAGGAAAACGTTTTTCCACATAAAGACTTGTACGTGAAGTCCACAGCAACGTTATTCATAACAGCCAAAAGGTGGACACAGCCCAAATGTCCATCAATGTGCAAATGGATTAACAAAATATGGGCTATTCACATCCTGGAATACTCTTCGGCAATAAACAGGAACCAACGACAGATACCACGTGGATGGATTTCATCCACATTATGCTAGGCGAAAGGAGCCAGATGCAAAAGGTCACATATCGTGTGATTTCATTTAGATGAATGCCAAGAAAATGCAGCTCTGTAGGGACAGAAAGTAGATTAGTGGTTGCCTGGGGCTGGGGACACAATAGATCCTTCTGGGGGATGGAAATATTCTACAACTGCTTACGGTAATAGCTGCACAGCTCTGAAGTCATTACATTACACACGTAAACTTGGTGAATTTTTCCCCACTTGTGCTGTCTCTCTCTCTCTCTCTCTCTCTCTCTCTCTCTCTCTCTCTCTCAAAAATAAACATTAAAAAAATAAAATTGAAAAAAATGGGCCGCCAAGGTGGTTCAGTTGGTTAAATGTCTGACTTCGACTCAGGTCATGATCTCGCAGTTCTTGAGTTTTGAGCCCCGCGCTGGGCTCTGTGCTGACAGCTCAGAGCCTGGAACCTGCTTCAGATTCTGTGTCTCCTCTCCCTGCCCCTCTCCCGCTTGCTCTCTCTCTCTCAAAAAAAAAATAAATAAAACCATTTTTAAAAATTTTAATAAAAATAGGGGTGCTGTGAATGAAAGCCATTGAGGTGCACGGGCATGAGCTCTTTGATTTGATACAACAAAGGCTCACTGACCCTAACACACAGGTGCACCCAGGGGGCAGGGATGGGGGGGGGGGGGAGAGCAAATACTCACATTTTTTCTTTTTGGATAAATGCCTTGAAAGACAACCCCGGGGGACAGTTCCACTGGAGCAGAAGTCCTGCTGAGTAAATATTCCCCGAGAAACACGTGTCCCAGCCAAGGAGCAGAGAACTTGAGATCACACCAGGGCGAGGTGTGCCCACAGATGCAGGGGGATATGGGCGCATGGCTGAGTGAGTCTGAGGGAAGCCAGGTCAGAAGCACTCCTGGGATCCACTGCCCCACAAGAGAGAGGCCTGGGTGATTCTCAAGGTGCAGGCAGGCTCTTACGAGGCTGCCCCAGAAAAACTGCTGCAAAGGGTCTGCTGCCTATAATGTAACAGGAGGGACAGGCAAGTATTTCTGACATGAGTCATTCAAAATAAAGAAATGCTTCCTTCTTGAAAATGAGCCGAGCATGAAAGGGTGTGGGGGTGGGAGTATACTGACCCCACTGGTAAGTACCCCTATATGTACATAGAAGGACATGCCACTTTCAAAGTGGATTTCTTTATGGTGGCGTTTCCCAGGCTTTCCTGGTTTGCCTGCTTTTAATTAACAACAAACATACAGCATTGAAACTGGGGCCATGTCAAAGGGGCTGCGAAGGTCAGAATCTATTTGAGTGACAACTACTTCAAAAGTTGCAGGGATGGAAATACAAAAAGGGAACTGGAAGATAACAAGATTCTTCTTACACTTTGCCTTTCTTCTGTCTGGCAAACAAAGCAGTGAAAGGCATGGATGGAATGAAGTCCTTTGCCTACTGCATCACTTGAAGTCTCTGGAAAACATGAAAGCCAACCCTACCTTCTTCTAATTAACAGCTATGGCCAGGAGAAAAATCAACATGGTTTTGAGAATAAATCTGAGGATTCTCGTCCTTCAAGGAGAGGAATTTGTTTAACGCAGGTTTCATCTCACATGACCTGCCCATCGCGAGCCTGGGAAACTGTCATTTATGCATCCAGTAAATGCAACATTGATTAACAGGCCAGTGTAAATGTCAGTTTGGGGGTTTAATAAATGTAGTTCCACAAGGATCAGTTCTGGCCCAGTACTATTTAACATTTCCATTAATTACTTGCTGACAGAACAGGTGAGAGAATTAGAAGTGTATCACTAAAATTTGCCAATTTAGAAAAGAAATAGTTAAGATACAAACAAGTCTTGACAAGCTAGAAGACAGAGAGAAACCATTTGGTATTGTCAGGGCTCTGCCTAGTTTAAAACAGATGCTCAATGAATGTTGGTTAGACCAAATTAAATGGCAACAAAGCAAAAGACCAGCATACATGGTTCTTCGAAGAAGGAAAAAGTAATAACCATTAGCAAGTTTTCACTGATACCTATCATGCATTTTAAACCCAATCTAAAATTTCTTGGGGTGCCTGGGTGGCTGAGTTGGGTGAGCATCCGACTTCGGCTCAGGCCATGATCTCACAGTTCGTGGGTTTGAGCCCCATCTCGGGCTCTGTGCTGACAGCTCAGAGCCTGATGCCTGCTTCAGATTTTCTGTCTCCCTCTTTCTCTCTGCCCCTCCGCTGCTCATGCTCTGTCTTTCTCTGCCTCTCAAAAATAAATAAACATTTAAAAAAATTAAATTTCTTAAAACAACATAACCATAACTCACCAAAAGCAAGGTCGACATATCAATAATGCGCATAAATCTGCTTTAACTGACAAGAGCCAATGTTATAGAGAACATGCACCACAGTTCAAAATGTGACGCATACTTTGTTATCCTTTTCCTTAAGTATAGTCAGAGAGAGAGAGAGAGAGAGAGAGATTGCTGGTGGATATCTCCACCCCTCCCCCTAATCTTAATGAGAAGGCAAGAAAGGTAAAAGAGAATAACCACCAAAGAGTAACAGTCTTAGCAGAAAACAGCAACAGCAAACAAAGGAGCAGCTGGGTGGAGGAAAAAAGACAGTCTCACCTAAGCCAACCCTTGGAATAAATTCTGCATTCCTAAGTGGCTGGTGCACGCCCACGCAGGATGGGATGGGACACCAAAGCTAGAAGGGCTCACGAGGACACCATATCCACATCCCTCTGAGCAGCTGAGTGGCTCCTGAGGGTTTTGTTTGGCTTCTTTTTTTTTTTAAGATAGATAGATTTATCTATCTTTCTATCTATCTATCTATCTATCTATCTATTTATTTAGAGAGCAGTTGGGGGGCAAAGATAGAGAGGGAGAAAATCCCAAGCAGGTTCCCCATCAGCAGTGCAGAGCATGATGCAGGGCTCAAACTGACAAACCATGAGATAAGGACCTGAGCCAAAACCAAGAGTCAAATGCTTAACCGACTGAGCCATCTAGTCACCCCAGCTTCATTTTTAATTAGAAAAAAAAAAGAAAATTTCCTGCTGATAGCAACCCTACCAAAAGTCTCAGCCCATGGCCCATCTTCTAGGAGGGCTTAACAGAAGTACAGACTCTCTTCCACAAAGGAGAGGGTTCAAGGGTAGCCAGATAAAGAAGTAAAGGAATCAAGAAAACCTTTCTAATTCTTTTTTTTTTTTTTTTTTACCAAATAATAGTCTTGGGTTCAAACCATCCTTGGTGAAAGAAAGAAAGAAAGAAAGAAAGAAAGAAAGAAAGAAAGAAAGAAAGAAAGAAAGAAAGAATACAAGTAGACAACAAACAGTGACTCTTCAACAATAAAAAGAAAAAATGCAAGGAAGAATTCAAATAATTCTGTTCTCTGAAGGAAACTTAAAAAGAATATCACCTGTATGGAAAAGAAAAACAAAGAGATCAAAGCTGTTGGATCAAAATCGATATGACTGAGCTAAGGGAGAAATGAGGAAAAAAGCAACACCAACTGAGAACCTGAAACTGCCTGTGAAATATCCAGAAGCACAATTAACATCCTAGAAATGACAGCTATGGTGAGGAGTCCTGGCTTAAGAGGAGGGAGAAAAGTCACCTGGAAAGCAAAGGGAAAGGATAGAGACATAAGGGATAAAGAGAAACCACGGAGGACAAAGGCTAGAGGGCAGAGAAGCTTTGTTTATTGCAAACAAGTACATTCGCTTCTAACAGAGAGGCCTAGTTTTGCTAATGGACAGATATCAGGGGGACGGTCCACTACAAGCCACAGCACAGAGAGTGAGAGGTAGTTCACTGAGACCCAAAGCACCTGGCAGAAGCAAAAGAAAAAAAAATCCTCTCTGGAGCACAGCATGTTCATCTTAGGCCTCAATGAATTGCCAGAAATTATGAGAAAAAATACCCATGCACCCTAGGAAACAACATCAGCAGAAGCAGATAAGACAAGATTTGCAACATGAAAATTATGAAAGACAAATTATAAAACAATCATGCTTACCTTGTTTAAAGAAGTAAAGCACAAGCCTGACAACATCTGCCAGGAACCAGAATCTGAAAATGGCATCAAAGACGTGAAAAATAACCAAAGAAAACCTCCAGAATATAAAACACACACACACACACACACACACAGACACACACACATACACACACAGACACACACACACACACACACACAAAGATCAATGGCTAAATTTAACAACAGATTAGACATTGTTGAAGAGAGAATTAGTGAAAAGGTCCAAAGACATTACCCAAAATACTGCAAAGAGAGACAATACCAGAAAAAAAAAATACAAAAGAGAAATTAAGACACAGAGGAGATAAGGTCCAGCAGACATTTATTCAGAGTCCCAGAACAGGAAGAGACAGAGTGGGAGAGAAGTGATATTTTGTGTATATGTGTATACGTGTGATAATTGTTTTATGTATTTATTTTAATTCCAGTTAATTCACATCAATGTTATATTAGTTTCAGGTGTACAATCTAGTGATTCAACAATTCCCTACATCACCCAGTGCTCATCACAAGTGCACCTCTTACTCTCCATCACGGAGCCTTCCAGATGCCAACCACAGATTCCAATAAGCCCAATGAAACCCAATCACAAAAGAAACCCACCTCCAGACAAATTGTGCAGTAAAACTTCATAAAATTAAGACAGAGAAAACATCTTAAAAGCAGCCAGAGAGAAAACAAAGATTACCTTCAAAGACTGGCAGCTATCTCCCCAATAGCAACAGTGGAGACCAATGTCATGAGGTCTTCACCATATTAAGAGAAAACGATTGCCAGTCTCAAATTACAGTCTCAGTGAAAACATCTTTTGCAAATGGGAGCCAAATAAAATCATTTTCAAACAAAAACTGAGAGAATTTGCTACCAGGAGATACTCATTAAAAGAAATTCTAAAGAATGTTCTGCAGGAGGAAGAAAGGTAATCCCAGATGAAAGATCAGAGATGCAAGAAGGAAAAAGACCGAAGTAACCAAGACGTGGACAGAACCAAATTAACACTATTGGTACAAAACAGCAAAAATGCCTTGTGAGGTTTTTTTAAGAGGAATAAAATGTATGGCAGTAATCATTTATAATCAGGAGGGAGGTAAATGCAGTTAAAGCCTTCCAGAGTAACCACGAGAAAAACATGAACAGAGTGCATAAATTCAGAACCAGGAAAGGGGAAATGATGGGTTGACTTAACTGAAAACAAGGTAAGAAAGGAAAGAAAACACAACATAGAAACAAGCCCTCATAAGAGATGTAGACGCAAATAGCTCAGAGGTAGCATTAAACATGAAGGAAATTTCCCAGCTAAAAGTCTGATTGTCAGACTGAATAGAAAACACAGTCCAGCTGTATGTACGCCATTTGCAATAGACCCACATAAGATATAAAGAGACAGAAAGCTAGAAAAGCTATGTAATGCAAATACCAAGAGAAAGTTGATACAGATATCAGATATGTATATAAGTATATAATATATACACATTTGTATATGTATGAATATTATATCATACATATATATATATATATATATACACACAATATATCATACAAAATGTCTTCATTTGCATTGACACCACCCTAAGCAAAAGGAAGGATGGAGGTGTGCTTAAAGAAAGATGAAGAGGGACCACAGTGGGAGAGAGTCCAGTATGCTTGTATCCTGAGAAGAAGAATCCAGCAGAGGGGCGCCTGGGCAGCTCAGTCAGTTAAGTGTCCGACTTCGGCTCAGGTCATGACCTGACAGTTTGGGAGTTCGAGACCCACATCCGGCTCTGCGCTGCGCGCGTGAAGCCTGCTTGGGATTCTCTGTCTCCCTCTCTCTGCACCTCCCTGGCGCTCTCTCAAAAAAAAAAATAATAATAATAAACATTAACAACAACAACAGAAAATAATAATCCAGCGGAAAAGGAAAAACTGGGGATGCAAGAGAGAACTGACACGATGCTCCTGAGCGGGGGGAGCAGGGCTAGGATCCTGTGCACCAGCAGAGGGCCAGCCGCAGAGGAAAACACAGCCAGGAGCGTCCGCGGTCGGGCAGGAAGGCACGGCTGGGTGCTATGGGTGCAGCTGCTGTAAGATGTAGTAGTGAGGAGCTTCTCTTCTGATCGCTTGAATGCTCTCAAAAGCATAGGAAACAAGGTCATCGTTGAGAATGAGGGCAGAAAGGCCATGCTGGAAATGCGTGGAGAGACAGGAAGTGAGAAATGAGCACTTGACAGAGGAGCGTCACCATCTGCCACGTAAACGAATGAATGGCAAACACACGGCTAGTCATCGTGCAGGCTTGTCAGGCAACGCGAGGGTCCACCTGGGCTTAGTGGCCATACGTTTAAAATGGCTGCATGTTTTCCTCCAAACTTGTGCTTTTGGGCTTAACGCCACACAGAGACAAGCCTGGGGACAAACCAACAGGCTAAGGATGGCCAAGCAGAAGAATCTTGTTAAGCCGCTAAAGCCACCCTCTTTGGCTTTCGCTCCCTCTTGGCTTCTTGTGCAGTAACGGTAAACATCTTTGTATTTTCATCCACTGGCGTCCAGGGTGTCTGCTGCTTACTGCTAGGATCATCTTAACTGACGCAGTGTGATTGCGTATCCCACCCCCTAAGGCCTCAACAAAAAGGCCTTGGGGCACCTGGGTGGCTCAGTCGGTCGAGCTTCCAACTTCGGCTCAGGTCATGATCTCACGGTTCGTGAGTTCAAGCCATGCATCAGGCTCTGTGCTGACAGCTCAGAGCCTCGAGCCTGCTTTGGATTCTGGGTCTCCCTCTCTCTCTGCTCCTCCCCATCTTGTGCTCTGTCTCTCTCTCTCTTTCAAAAAAAAAAAAAAGCCTCGCATCAATTTGGGGTCTCCAGAACACAATGTCCACACCAAACCACCGGAGGATTCAGACTTCTTGAATTCATCTCTTTTTCCTTCAGCCTCATCAAAGCATCGGTGAAAACCAGCATGTAACATTTAGCTCTGACCGCGGGCCAACCCACACTGGTGTTCGGGCAACAACTGAGATATTTTGCCTTGGTTCCCATATTCTGACTTCCTCCTTTGCCCCAACCAGCCGCCCCAAACTTACTGGTATAAATGCCAGCCATTTTATTAAATTCATGGAGTCTGTGGGTCAGGAATTTAGGTAGAGGACAACAGAGATAGCTTGTCTCTGAGCCACTATGTCTGGGGACTCAGCTGGGAAGACTCAAACCACTGGGCAAACACGAATGGCTGGAGACTAGGACCATATGGAGCTTTCTTCACTTATGATCTGACACTGGGGCCTGGGATCACTCAAGGACTTGCTCCCCGCAGCTGCCGACAGAACACCCACACCCCTGTTCTCCGTGCAGCTTGGGTTGCACAGAGTGGTATGTCCTGGGAGACAGCACCAGGGCTGGTGATGTTTCAGGAGAACCGGGCCTTCCCAGCCTTATGTATTAGACTCCTCTTGCTGCTGTAACAAGTTACCACCAACTTAGTGCTTTCAAACAATACAAATTCATTACTTTACAGTTTGGGGGTCAGAAGCCCCAAATGGGTTTCCCTAGGCTAAAACCGAGGCGCTGGCAGGACCACCTTTCTTCTGGAGGCTCTAAGGGGGACCTTGTTCCTTTACCTTTTCCAATTTCTAGAGGCCGCCCACATTCCTCGGCCTGTGACCTCTTCCCCCATCCTCAAAGCTAGCAGTGCCTCATCTTCAAACCTCCCCTTGCCTCTAACGCCCTTGCCTCCCTCCTATAAGGACTTTGTGGTTACACGGGGCCCATCGGATGATCTTCCCATCTCGAGAGCCTTAACTTGACCCTTACCAAAATCCAAGTCCATTCTGCCATGTAAGGTAACACAGTCACAGGTTCTGGGAATTCTGGGGATTAGGAGTGGACATCCATAGGGGCCAGGGGGAGGGCATTATTCCACCTGCTACACTGCGAAAGTCACACCACATCACTTGCACTGCACACTATTGGTCAAAACAGTCTTAACCAGCCCTGAGTCCAGAGGAAGGGACACAAATCAACCTCTCAATGGAAGGAATGCCAATGACTTCGTGGCCATGTTGGTGAAACAGATCCGCCGTCATCCTATGGTGGCTGTCCCATGTCTACTATTCAGGGAGGGGCTCCGCTCCCACTCTCAACTCAGCAGCATGAACACACACAGAGACGGACAATCTAATGATTCCACAGATGTGACTGAAGGCAAAAGACAGACAGTGCAGTCGCATTTCAAACAATGTTGCATAAAACAATACATCCTCTCATTGTGCACAGAGTCAAGCGAATCTTACTTCACATTTTTCCTCCGTGAAAATTAGATGGGAACCGTGCAAGTTTTGTGGGTATTTTAGGAATACATCCCTTGCATAAACTGTGACCACTCGGTTGGATTCTGTTAAGGATCCAAGACACAACATAATACGAAGAAAGAAAACAGGGGAGATGTGAAAATTACATCCAACTTCTAGCGGGAGGATTAAAGACTCACCAAATGATCGCCTTCCCTCAAAATACGAGTTCCCCATGCTGTTGGCATTGAAGGAATGTTTCTTCTGTTGAAATCAAGCATTATTAGTAAACAGCAGTTGTAGGAACTCGAAGTGGCTAAATTGTAGGCTTTGTTGGAAACAGGCCTGAATAGAACATATTAGCATACATTGTAGTTTTTATGGTTAAGCCGCAGTGTTAAATATCAAACTGTGCTAAACAATTGCCTTCCACACAGCGGCTAAATTGAACTACCTGTTATATCAGTTTAGTAAATTGTCAAAACTGGAGAAGTCAGCAATTTCAATGGATGTGTTTGTAAAATATCCCGAGGTACCCTGGCTTAACGTCAGCGAACAAAACAGCCCCAGAGTGTTAAAAGCCAGTCTGTTAAAATAAAGATTAGCAAGGGGGGTAAATACAAGATTGACGTGAAAAAGTAAAGTCAATGTATTGTAAAATCGAACATAGCATGCTCAGTTTGCATTTCATGTCCAAAGAAGATTGTATTCTGCCTTGCTTTGCCCTAAATTAAGTTTTACATCAAGTAAGTTTTGTCTTACTATTGTACACTCAAGCAACTGGACGCTGAATTTTGCCTAGTGAAACTAACCATCACTATTTGTTTCCATCGATCTTTGATCCTGGATATTTGGCACATTTTGTTAAGTGGGGGAGGGGGTGGGATGGGAGGCTTAAGCAAAGGTATACCCTCGTGATTTCATGATTTTTGCTCAATTTTATACATGCCTTCAGAATACTGAGCATTTCAGGCAGGCCTCTGCCTTCCATCTTAAATGGATGTTGTACATCACCCAGCGTATATTTAATATCCTAAGAGTAAGTCGTTTCGGTGTGGTTTAGTTCTGTCAAATGTGAAATTAAACATATATATTAGACAGTGTTGGATGCTTACGTAATCGTTGAATCTGATCATAAAACCTTATTTGAGGTCTGGTCATTCAAAACTTACCACCTGAAATCATTTGAAATGGTCAAGCATTAACTAACAGTTTGCTTGTGTCTTCGATAGTACAAGAATATTGCTAGAAGATAAAACAAGCTGTCCTTAGCACTTCCCTCTGCCACTCCTACTTGGATCCCACCTAGATAACTGGGAATCATGTTATTGTGTTTAATACTTTTTTTTTTTCTAATTACAAAAACACACAAGCTCGCTCGTGGTTGAAAATTCACAAAATACAAACCAACTAAGTCAAAAAGTAAGTCCTCCGTGATAATTTACTTTAAACCCTCTCCATTGGATCCCATTCAATCGAAAGAAATCTGAATTGGTGCAAAGAGACCAATACAATGATTAACACATAAAAGTGTTAGAGGCGAATTTTTCAAACACCTTCCAACAGTCCCATGGCCAGGATCTGATCAGGAGAAGGCCGAGTTTACCCCTCCCATCAGTGGGCATTCAAGCCAGTACCATTAGAATCTCTAAGCCAGGAGGACTCCAAAGGACAATGGGTCATGCAATCAAACATAACATAATGCAGGTTGAGATAAATCGAGGAAAAATGAAGTGCTGAGGGAATGCGGGATCAGAGATGGCCTCAGAAGAGAAACATTTGAGTGGGACTTGGAATGATAAATGAGCTATCAAGAAGCCACCAAGTCAAGGGAGCCACATCCCAAAGAGACAGAACACAAAGCAAAGCACAGAGTCAGTTGTGAACTGACTGAATCTCCAATACAGAGAGCGATCAGGTCACAGAAGAAGTGCCTTAATGACCTACTTTTAAATCAAGAGTCAAGCCAGAAGCAAGTTGATCTATTCTTTTGTTCTAGCTTTTTCTTATGAGGCCATATCAGGGCATTCTAGAAAATTTAATACCATAAAACATTTCCAGAATCTACCAGCCAGGATTGTTTTAACTGCAGTTGACAGAAACCCAACTCAAACTAGCAAAACATGGGAATTTAGTAACTCACACAACCGAGAAGCTTAGTGTGTATAGGCCAATTCAGGTAAAGCTGGATCTAGGTGCTTGCTTCTGTCTCTGTCTGCTTCTCTTTCTCTAGTCTGTGCATATCTGCTTCTCCTTGAATGTTCTCTTCATTCTTTCCTACTGTAGATAGACTCTTTCCATATCACAGGAGGATAGCTTCTGGCGGTCCCAGGCCAACATCCTTACAACTTGCCAACATAAATGAAAAGCACGGTCCTCCCCCGGGAGATCTAGTAGAAAACCCTCAGGGAAGCATCTCTGTGGCCTAGATGGGTGAATGTCCATCTGTAAACCAATCACTGTGACTGGAAGGATGTAGTACTAGGGTTGGCCTAGCATTGGTCACATGTCCACATGAGGGAAAGAGGTGGCACGAGTCACAGTAATAGACGGACACATGAGGTGGGAGAACAGCTTCCTGGAGGAAGAAGAGCAGGATGGGAGAATGTGCTTGGCGGATAACAGTTTTAACTATCACAGCTTATCTTTCAGATACTTGGGCGGGGTGGGGGGGGGGCTTCTTCCATCCCAAAAATGGAGATACAGCATCATACTCCTCTAGACAGTCACCTGGGCAGGACGGCAAGCAGGTGACAATCCTCCTACAATACACACTGATGAGAAGTATGCTACAGACACATTCCTGTCAGCACCTAAAAGACCCTCTAGACAAAGATTTTCACCAAATTCTGTTTTGAATTCCAAAACAGAGAACCAGAAAATCCAATCACTCCCCAACCCAACACACACACACACACACACACACACACACACACACACACAGTATAAGAGCCACCTGGTTCAGCTCTTAGGTCTTGGGTAGCATAGCTGAAATCTGGTCATTTAAATCAAATCATATACGGAGCAAGCATTCGTACAGCACTTAGGATTTGCCAGGTACTATGCGAAGTGTGTTACGTTTAGTAATACTTGCAACAACCCCATGAGGTGGGACCTATTATCACTCCCTTTATGGATGGAAAATCCAAAACACAGAGAAGGCACATACTACACAGCTGGATTTGAACCCAGGCAATCCAGCTCCAGAGCCAGGCTCCTAACCCCAAAGTTAGACTCAGTGCCTCCATTCGAAATAAATCAGAAAGTAAAAATGGAGAAGAAAGAAAGAGAAAAAAAAAAGTTACAATGATGAACACCACACTGAACCAAAGTAATCTACAACAGAAAAACAGAAAAAGAAGATGTAATAACATAATGTAGACACAGAACTATCAGCTCAGAAACATGCACCTGTCAGTGGAGCCCCAACACCGGCTGGGACACCAGTCTAAAGAGGCTGGGAACGATCTGGTTTATCTAATCCAGGTTGTGGGCTCCTCCCACGCTAGGAGTTAGAAAGCATCCTCTCCCTCCTGCAGATGCTGTGCCCACAAAAGGCAGCTCAGTGTCTGGGGATAACCCTTCTACCCAGGACCCGATGCAGCATCGGTACATTACCACTCTCAGTGGTGTTTCCTTAATTTTTAGGCAACACTGACTTCCTGTTCTTCGGAGTCACAAGGGTTGCAAAATATTTACTGAGTACCTTCTACGTGTCTGTCCAGCCCTGGGGACACACACAACAACGACCAGACATAACCATGCTTTTTCATGGTATTTTCCACCCACCCTGGCCTGTCGCATACTCTAACAGAGGCCAACCAGAACTTTTAGTATCTTTTACAAGCAGATCTGGGATCTCAACAGTATGCACCCTTACAGGCATATTGGTTGGTAAAATACTGACATTTTTTTACCGTTTGGTAAATCTCTTGACTGTCCCACCATTGCCCACCTTGCCCTGGCCCCTCTCCCAAGACTCTGGAACGTCCCCATGATCCATCAACTGGAGGAATAACCCAGGCCCAGCAGGGGTCTCCAGAACCCCACTCTAGCACATGGCCTGCGGCTGTTCTGATCAGTGGGTGCCTGTGCCCCTGTTCATATGCACTAAAAGTAGCCGAATTGCAAAAAGTATCTTCCCTCTGTAAGTAAGCTTTAAATTCACACTTTTCTGGTTGATTGCCAGTTCTCGTTAGAAACAGTAGGTCTTTTATAAAAAAAAAAAAAAAAAAGGAAAAGCATCAGACACAATATGACAATCAGCAACTGAGTACTAACCGTTGACGCAGAGGACATCTTGCCAAGATGGGGCCAAATCACCTTCTCCTCCCTGCCACCCACTGCAGTGCCTATCAACAGACACCTTCAGAGCAGAGGCCTCAGTGAGATAGCCCCCGATGGCCCAGCAGCCACGGTAACCACAGGGACCTCTTGCAGGCCCAGGCTCCTGCTGGATGTGTCCCTCAGGAAGGAGTGGCAAATAACACCCGTCACAGTTTCACCTGCCCGCTCACATGACAGCCTCACTGGCTGGGAAATCCCTCTACCTGCCCAGGTGCCCGGAAAGATTAAGACCAGCTCAGACAGATGTGCAAAAGCAGATTCAGAAGCAGCCGGCTTCCCTGTTAACACTGTGCTGTTGACCCATTGGAATTAGCCAAGGGTGCTTTTAAATATAGATGCCAGGCCCTAGCCAGGCACCACCAGTGTGGACCGCTGATCCAGTGGGGACTGACAGGACTTGGGGGTCAGGGGGTGCCAGATCTGTGAACTGCCTCCGTGGCCCAGTGAGACTAGAGGGTTCCACTTTCCTATATACAGTCTGCAGCCCAGAAGGAGAATGTCTGGATGACAGTCTGGCTCCAGCCTCCCCCAAGCACCCTGCCATGTGCTTGTACAGCAGATTGAGCCATGGGGGGTGTCCCCACTTCTGCCTGGGGCAAGGTCCAGAGGGTAGACTGTTCTAGCATTCTGCCCACACACGGCAGCTAGACAGCGAGAACAAGAAAGACATTTATTCAAATCCAAACATGAGGTTACAAATTTTGGCAACGCCATTCATTATTGCCTTCCAGGGATTTCCGGGGTATTGTCTTAACTGCTAATTTTTTTAAGATATTAGTGACTTATCTAGAGATTAAGATTTAAAAGCTGACTCTTCAAAGATAATATACAAAAGGAAAAAAACCATAACATAAATGAGTCCCTGTTGCCTTCTGAGCCCCTCTGCAAAGGATCCCATCCTTAATTCAGCAGAGGGGTCCTTGTCCACACACCCTAATGTCAACGGGGCCACAGGGAGGGCAGGGACGACCAAAGATAAATTGCTTTCGGAAGCAAGCCCTTCAGGCGTTCCTTCCGGGCACAGATCCTGAAACCTTGCACCTCCCAGGTGGCTGCTCAGACTAGCAGAGAACCAAGCCTTCAAGCCCCAGAACCTCTAAAGGTCTCCCTTCTAAAGAAGGATCACATTTCACGCTTTGCTGACAAGGAAACTAAGGTGCGGGGAGGTGAAGGGACCAATTCAACGGGCAAATATCTTTTTAGGGCAAAAAATGTCCCTCTCATCATCTCAAGGGTAGAGTAGAGAGAAAAGCTTCAGACATGCCTTTGGGGAGACATAAACTGAAGATTTCAGTGAAATGAAGCTACTGTTAAACGTGTAGCTTTTTCATCTCCCAAATCTTGCCACTAAAAAAGGATCAAGTGGATGCCAGTGTCCCAGGCTAGGTGCTAGTGATGAGCCACCTCGTGTCGGAGGCCCCTGCACACTGCGAAGCGAGCCCCTCCCAGCAAGACATCTTCACTGGGAGGAGGGCTGCCAGGTGAGGGAGGGACAGGCCCTGGCATAACCGAGGAGGAAAGAGGAGAGGAAAGCAAACCAAGGAAATGCATCGGAGGCCTGAGGAAGAAATCAGAAGCACACCAGTTCGAAACAGGCAGAGCCCAACATGCACTCCGGGCCTAAAGATGTGGCAAAGATCACAGCGCGGTCTCAGGAATTCTGATTTTCTTTTAAAACCATAATGTGCCCCTCTCCAGGTGAAAAGCCAAACTGAAGCCGGTTTGTACATCTAGTGGTTAGAAACAAGGAAGAAGGGGAGGTCGTATTTTCATTCCTTTCGCATACCAGCATCTGTTCAGAAACTTCAGTATGTCGCTTAGGCAAGCCACAACCTCTTCAGGTGTCCATTCCTCATTGGTCAAGCTGGGGCTAAAATGGTAACAAATTATTGCCCAGAAAGGTAAAAGGTTGGCCCAGATGGCCACGTGAGCCTCACAACATGTGACGGTATAAATTCCTGACGAATAGAAGTTATTCATGACAACCAAACAAGGGGTCAAGCAAGAAATCATACCTAAAATGCACCGCTGACTTCCCATTAGAGGAATCCCGTTGTATGTGAGCAGTGGGTCTCAAACAGGGGTGACCAAAGAAGCAGCATCAGCATCACCTGGGAACTTGTTCGAAAGGCAAAATTCTCGAGCGCCAACCCAGATCTACTGACTCAGAAGCTCTGGGGGTGGGCACCAGCAATCTGGGGTCCCTGCTGCACTGCCGTGGTGACTCATTTCATAAACGAAATAGCTCCTAATGTGTTCGTTCCAAACATCAGATTTCTCTGCAAGTGTGTCTATCACGTGGTTCCTGAGCCTTTACTTCCAACGGTCAGTATCTGTATCCGAGACGAAGGGGAAACTCCACACACACAGGACGGGCCTCCTTGCTGTCCTGGATGCTCCCACCTACAGGGCTCTGCCCTGGCCATTCCATCTGTCTGGAACACTGCCCCTTCCACCCCATCCCACTGAGGACTTAGCTGCAATGTCACCTTCTCAATGAGGCCTACCCTTCACCCACGATTCCTCTTAGCCCGCTCTCTTTTTCCCAAAGTTCTTACCTCGTTCTAAAGAACATAAGCTTTCCTTATTAATATAGGATAAGTAATACAGGGTTTTCTGTGTGTCTCCCTCTAGTAGGAATAAGTTGTATGACAGTAATCTGTTTTGTCTGTTAAG
The DNA here is from genome assembly GCF_018350215.1 of Panthera leo. Classification (NCBI taxonomy): domain Eukaryota; kingdom Metazoa; phylum Chordata; class Mammalia; order Carnivora; family Felidae; genus Panthera; species Panthera leo. The sequence continues at coordinate 32,556,033 of NC_056686.1, forward strand.
ACAGCCTGGAATAGGGTCCAGCACATAGCAGGCACTCATATGTATCTGTTTAATGAATATAGGAATCAGGCAAACCCCAGCACAAACATTGGGGGAGAGGCAGGGGGCACAGCCTTCCTTTATTTTGTAAAGACTAAAGTGAGAGCCTACCTTTATGAACTCGAGAAGCTTCCCTGTCTCATGGAGGGCTAGAGGACTATTGTTCTAGCACCTCGCTTAAGGACCCTGTGTTGGTGCCCACAGTGCATGCTTCTGAAGGTATCCAAATGGCTGATAATCTTGCCTTGAAACCAACATTCATGGGGCGCCTGGGTGGCGCAGTCGGTTAAGTGTCCGACTTCAGCCAGGTCACGATCTCGCGGTCCGTGAGTTCGAGCCCCGCGTCAGGCTCTGGGCTGATGGCTCGGAGCCTGGAGCCTGTTTCCGATTCTGTGTCTCCCTCTCTCTCTGCCCCTCCCCCGTTCATGCTCTGTCTCTCTCTGTCCCAAAAATAAATAAAAAACGTTGAAAAAAAAATTTAAAAAAAAAAAAAAAGAAACCAACATTCAGGAAAGAGAAAATTGCTAGAGCCACACTCTGAACCAGTAGTGAAAGTGTTGTGTGTAGAAATCTTAGCCATCAATGGGGCGCCTGGGTGGCTCAGTCAGTTAAGCATCTGACTTCGGCTCGGGTCATGATCTCACAGCTTGTGAGTTTGAGCCCCGCATTGGGCTCTGCGCTGACAGCTCGGAGCCTGGAGCCTGCTTCAGATTCTGTGTCTCCTTGTCTCTCTCTGCCCCACCCCTGCTCACACACTCTCTCTCTCTCTCTCTCTCTCTCTCTCTCTCAAAAAATAAATAAACGTTAAAAAAAATTTTTTTAAAAGAAAGAAATCTTAGCCATCAGTCTAATGCACCACTCGTCTGACAATACTTTCTCTCAAACAAAGCCTTCTCCAGTGTTTAAAAGTTAAGGCTGGTAATTAAATTGCACAACCATCACAGCCAACTAAAATTCAATATTTCTGCTTCTAGCTTAAAATGGGAAATGGGAAATCGTGCCAAATGCCTATGATCTTTCCCTGGCCGCTTCAACAGGAGTGATTTGGAAGTAGGATGTCCAGTCTTTTGTAGCTAGTTTCTTTTTTATGATATTCCTGGGAATTTCTGGTTCTAGATTTTTTTTTCTATAACACGTTTCTACACAGAGAGCTTTAAGGTCACCACAAGGTATGTGAAAGCTCATCGCTTGGAAAGATCATGTGCACAGTACCGAATCTGAGTTTTCCTGAGTAATGTAAGCACAATTATGAAATTCAGCGGAGGTGAGTCAGGCAAGTATCCAACTTACACGCACATATGTTCAGGCGCCCTGCCCCTCACCACCTTTACCACAAACAGAGAGAAGACGGATTTTCAGAGGCTAGGCCACTACAGGCAGCATTTCTTTCCAAAAGTACATGCCCTTGAGGGATCATGAGATAGGGATGTGAGTCCCTATTCCTTCTCCCGACAGGTCCTACAGTTCTCTCCATGTATGAGCATTTTGTCACATTGAGCAGGATTCTGGAGATGAAGATACTTTGGTTTGGTGCAGTGTGGTGTAGTATGGTGTGTGGCCAGGTATGGTATGTGGTGTGGTGTGGTGTGGTGTGATGTGGTGTGTAAACACAAGCCAAGAGTTTCATTGAGTGCCTAGTCAAAGAACGGCAACTGAGTGAAGAGAAACCAGTTTTATTGAGCTTATTGAGAGAAATCACAGTCTCCAGAACTGCAGGTAAACAGAGTGTTTCATGGGCAGTTTGAGGACTTTCTAAGCAATACTGACCCTCCACCACCGCTGAAACTTCACCATCATATAGTGGCAAGTCTCCTCACAGAGGAGCATCTAGCATAGGAAGACACATTGTAATGACCAGGACACTTCTTGTGAGAGCAGAGGTCCAGGAAGTGCCAGGAGAGCAAGCAGGAAAGTGGCAGCCAGTGGTCACTATACAGCACCTCCTCACGTTGCAGGATTCTCAACTTTTCTAGTGCTGGTGCCTATCAGAAAGCAGCCTACTCCGCAACATGCCAATATCTGTACTGTACTAAGATGTTATTGTAAAAGCAATACGTGCACTTAAAAAAAAAAGTAGTACAGAAGAATAGAAAATGCAAAGCAGAAAAGTATTCCTCCCACTCCAGCCTCCACTGCACCCCAGAGTTTCTGAGAAGAAAGGGAAAGCCAGAAGCCAGCAGGAGCCCATAAACATTCTTAAGTATACACTGTGTGTAATGGAATCCACTTTCTTCTTGAAGACATTCTTGACTTTGATTGCTAACAGTTGCTTTCTAGATCTGCTCCCAGTTGTTATCCTAGGATTTATTTTCATTGCCCTACTGAGTTATTACCATGGTTTCTTGGGTCCAATATTTTCATCATTTCTTGATCATGTATTGTTTGGCTAGAGAATATGCTCCAGTAATTGTTCTTTTTTGGAAAGGCTATGTGGAAAGCAAATTTTGAGTCCCAACATGTCTGACAATATGTTTATTTTATTCTCACATTTAATTATTCATGTGCCTGGTACAGCAGACACTACTGCATGTCACAACATTCATCTACTCCCACCCCTATGCTTCTCATAATAGGATCTTCTTTGATACAGGCATTCTCCCTCTCCATGTGTCCATGCAGGGTAATTCCTGACCTACATCAGTATGGTTATCCTATTACCTTTCCAATGATTGGCTTAGGAATAAGCATGTGATAAAACGTTAGTGGACAAAACGTGACGAAAAATATGTCAGCACTTCTTTTTTTTTAATTTTTTTTAATGTTTATTTATTTTTGAGACAGAGAGAGACAGAGCATAAACAGGGGAGGGTCAGAGAGAGAGGGATTCACAGAATCTAAAGCAGGCTCCAGGCTCTGAGCTATCAGCACAGAGCCCGATGCGGGGCTTGAACCCACGGACCGTGAGCTCATGACCTGAGTCGAAGTTGGATGCGTAACCGACTGAGCCACCTAGGTGCCCCTATCAGCACTTCTGAATAAGAGAGATTCTTGTCTTCCTCTGGACATTGTTGTTTCTGGATGTGGTGCCTGGAACTACTGTGGACATCTTGTCACTAGAGAAGAACTAGCCAACTAGAGAAGAACTAGAGAAGATTACAAAGCCAAAAAGCTGAGGATGACGCAGCAGAATGGCAGAAGAATCAGGAAAGTTTTTTTGTCATTTATGATATTAAGCTGATGAATTTACCAACACTTGTGATGTTCTACCTCTGAATTTCATATAAAGTGAGATAATACATTTCCTTCTTATTTAAGCCCCTTGAGGTTGGCTTTCTGTTTCTTATAGTCAAAAGCAGCCTAATTAATACAGCTGGGTATAAGAAAATACAGCTGGGTATAGAATTCTTGGTTTACTTTCATTTCAAACTTCGAAAGTATTATTCCATTGTCTACTAGCATCTAAAGTTGATTACTAAAGTGGTATGTGAATCTATTCCCCATTTCCTTGTGAATAATCTGATTTTTCCTCTTGCCTAGAGCATTCATAGTATTTGTCTTCACTTCCAGAGTAGTGAAATTCCATCAGAGTGTGTCTTAGTTTGGGTCTTTTCTCATTCATTCTGCTTAGAAGTCAGTGGGCTCCTTTAAATTCAAGAGTTTGATTCTTTAGCTCAGAGGAAATTTATTGTTTTATTTGAATATTTCCTTTATCTTTTTTTTAAGTTTATTTATTTATTTTTGAGAGAGTGCACATGATCAGGGGAGGGGCAGAGAGAGAGAGGGAAAGAGAGAGAATCCCAAGCAGGCTCTGCACTGACAGAACAGAGCCCGACCCAGGGTCTGAACTCATGACCTGAGCCAAAATCAAGAGTTGGATGCTTAACCAACTAAGTCACCCAGGCGCCCCTCCTTTGTATCTTTTATACAAATATTAGACCCTCTCAAACCATATTTATTGTCTTTTTTACATATCTCTTAAACTTGCTATCTTTTTGTACTGGGTTCAGGAAGTTTTTTTAACTACATCTTCCTGTTTAGTCATTTGTAAGTTATTAGTGTCTTTTCTGTTATTCAGACATTTTACTACATTTTTAAATTTCAACAATTATATTTTTAATTTATGAGCATTTTTTTCTCTTCTTCTAATTACATCTTTTTCATAGCAATGTGTCATTATTTCATCTATGTGAAAATCTCTGAATTGCTTTTAATATTTCCATATCCTTCCAGGTCACTTCTTATTTGTTTACCTTGGTCTTCATCTCTTATGGTGTTGATTTCCCTCAGATGTCAAGTGGTCCTTAGTTGACCATTTATATTTACTGACGAAGGAGTTTGTAGAAAGTATAGGTAGCTCATTGCAAGTTTCCTTTGCAGTTAACAGGGTCTATTTGTTCTAAATATGAAGGCAGACTGTGGCCTTTGTGCGGAGAGATCCTTCTCTTTGGAATACCTGGGTGGAGAGCAGGCAGGGGGATTTGGAATTCCCACCATTGTCAAACAAAAGTGGGGCACTTAAAAGTATTTCTCTCCTGGTCTGAAATGGCTTTTTTTTTTTTTTTTTTTTTTTTTACCCTCCTGTTCAACCCCCAGGATTTCCACTTTATCCTCTGGGCCTGCTTCAAATATCATTCTGCCTTGCTTCCTTGCTCCAACTTCATACCTTGAGCTTTCCTTCAGCAAATTTTTTATAAGTTCACAAAAACAATTCTTAGAATTCAAACTCTATACACATCTAAGAAAGGAAGGAATTACTTAAGCCAAAATGTCCTGAGGACATCTTTCCAGTTAACCACCCAGACTGCTGCCTCACAGCTCATTTTTATCCTCTATATGTACCAATCCTAAACTTAGAGCCTCTCTGAAGAAAGATTTGTCCCATGGAATCTTCCATTTGAGTTCTAGGCCATGGTTTCCTATTATATACTGAACTTTCAAAATAATAAAATGCAAGCCCATATAATTTCCATCTTCCAGAAATTTGATGAAATCTCTTGTCTACCCAGAGCACTCCTTCCTGTTTTCAGAGCTGTCATGGATTCATTTTTCTCTACATATCTTTAACTGTCATTTCAGTGGTTTCTAGGAAGGCAAGGGAGGTGAATGAATGTACCCAAGTCTTACCTTGAACCAGAATTCTTAATACATTTCTATTAACACAAATCTACTTTTTATTTCCATTTTTTGACAGTGTGAGGGGTTTTAGAGTGGTTGGGAAGTCCCTGAAATTTCATGCCAAATTTGATATGGATGTGCACACACATGCACATTTCTACAGAAACAGTCATACTTTCCATCACATTCTCAAGTGGTCTGTAACTCAAAGCAGGTTAGGAAACCAAGGGGAAATGGATAAGACAAACAATTGACTGTTCTTGGTGCAAGTGAAATCCATATAATGTGGGAGGAGGGGTAGGCAATGGGTTATAAGTGAAAACTGGTATACTGAGTAAAAAAAAAAAAAAACACATTAAATCTAGACAAGTATTAGTGTATAAAGTCAAATACACTTTTCTCAAATTGATTTTAACCAGAATTAATTTGTCTTGACCTACCTCCTCAATTCCCTCCAAAGTCAGAAAATTCAACCCAGGTTATTTTCAGGTAAACCCAGTCACTCTCGGGTAAGAGTAATAATTTCAAGCTTAGACTTGGTGATTTCAAAATATCACACCTCTATCATCCTTCTTGCCAAGGTTCTATCAAACACGGCTCAGGCATTTGGGCACCTGGTGCCTGCCCTGGCTTCTATCGCACTGCCTTCCTCCTACCTAATCTTTGGTCATTGGTCTCTATGCCCACCAAATCCTACACCAATGTCCTTGGTTCTCATGTTGGCCTCAAGCATCAGTTCTAGAAGGGTCATCTGCATCCTTTTAACGTCAACCACATGCTCCTTTGGGTTCACTGGCTCACTCGCTCTCAGTGTCTTCCCCCATTTCTCTCTTTCAAGACTATCTTGAAGACCAGGAATTTGGGACCCTGTTCTGTGATACTCAATCTTAAGATTGTAATCTCAGTCTTAGATTTGTTACCTTGTCCTTTTGTACTCTCACTGGTGCTATCCCATGATGACACAAACTACTCCTCTACAAGGCTTCACCCTGGGGAACAGCAGCTTATGGCATAAAGACAGGCCACTAGATTGCTTTCCCTGAACCCATGGCAATATAAGCTCTAGCACATCTCCTCCAGTTCTTCCCAATCTCTGCTTAGTTCGTGTTTAGTTTATAGAACAAGGTACTTTTGCCCCTCATCTACTCTGCCATATTTATTGATTCTAGGATGTACGTCTCTTTACACATAGACAACTCTTAAACTGGGGTGTATCCTACAACTCATAACATCTTAGATTTCAGGACATACAGTATTTCCAATCTGTGGTTTATGGCATGACTTCATCCCTCGTGTTTGCCAGGACTGCCGTAAACTGGAGGGCTTAAAAGAAAAAACAAATTTATTGTCTACAGTTCTGAAGGCTAAGGTTCAAAATCAAAGTATTGGCAAGGTTAGTTCTTCTGAGGGCTTAGCAAAGGGTCTGTTCCAGGCCTCTCTTCTTGGCTTATACATGGTCATCTTCTCCCTAGGTGTCTTCACAGGATCTTCCCTCTATGCATATCTGTGTCCAAACTCCCTCTCCTCTTTCATAAGGACACCAGGCACATTGGACTACAGCCCATCCTAAAGACCTCATTTTAAGTTGATTACCTCTGTAACTTCCCATCTCCAAATAAGGTCACATTCTCAGGTACTGGGGGTTAGGATTTCAACATACAAATTGTGGGGGAAACACACTTCAACCCAGGACACACCGATCCCTTCAAAGAGATTTGCTTTTGATGTTCAATACCCAACTCTCACAAACCAAAAGGCTTGCTGGTCTCTGCTATGAATTTATATATAAATTCATATATAAATCTCGATAGAAACCCTGTTTCTTTATCTTTACCTTTCTGCTTTAACAATCCAAATGCTCCCCAGGCAATGAATTAATAACAGCATAAGTGGAGGCATTGGGTAACTTTAAGGGATGGGGAGGAAAGCAATCTCCATTAATATTTCAAAGTTTTTTTCCAACTTCATTAAATCAGCCCAAGGTGCTGAATTCACTGGGTGAAACTTGTAGCGGTCTGTCATTTCCAGGGAACGCCTTCTATGCTTCTCAAAATTCTCCACTGAAGTACTTCCTGACAGCAGAGCAGTAGAAAGACACCCCAGGAATTTTGAAGACATAACCCAAAGCAGCTTATCAGAAGCATGAAATTTTTATATCTCCTGTTTAATCTTTAAATGCCACGTGAATTTGACTCTTCAACCCACATGCGACAGTGGTTTTGATGAGGAAGAAAAATTCGAGACAATTTCCCCCAAAGTTCCAAGTAACATCTAGGAAGATGTGCCCAGTTTATCCTATGATTTCATGTGCCCCTGGCATAATGCCCCATGTTTGAGAACCACAGCTTTCAGTGGAGGAAATAGGAAGTTCCCCAGATAAAGGGGTTTTGTTTGTTTCCAGCAGAGAAGGATCTTCATTCTGGCATTGCCAGGAAACCAGTCCTTTTCCACCCAAAGGGCAGCATTTCCTGAAGAGCAGATACGTGTTCCTTCCCAGCTGGTGAAGAGTCTGCTAGGTGAAAAGAAAAAGGCAGGCCACTAAATTAACAATGCAGCCTGTACTTGAGCAAGGATGCGCACATCACAAGGAAAGAAAGAAGCCAGGGGCAAGCAGGGTCAGGGTTCAGGGAAAAGGAGAAAAACCAACAGCCACAGCAAAGAGCCAAGAGGTTAACAGAGTGTGCAAAGCATAAGCAGGAAGGCAGGAAAAGAAAGGGGACAGAAGAGATGAGTAGATTAAAATTTGTGACAAAGATCAGCAAAATCTGAAATAATGGGGAGACAGCAGAGCACAAATAAAACTGGGCCACGAAAAGCACCTACGTCCTGAGCTTCATAGAGTCCCTAGAGCAGCTCCAACGAAACTTCTTCAGGGTGCCTGGGTGGCTTCTGACTTCAACTCAGGTCATCATCTTAAGGTTTGTGAGTTCAAGCCCCACATCAGGCTCTGTGTTGACAGCTCAGAGCCTGAAGCCTGCTTCAGATTCTGTGTCTCCCTCTCTCTCTGCCCTTCCCTGCTCACACTCTGTCTCTCTCAAAAATAAATAAACGTGAAAAGAAAAGAAAAGAAGAGAAGAGAAGAGAAGAGAAGAGAAGAGAAGAGAAGAGAAGAGAAGAGAAACTTCCCTTAGTATAGTCCAGTGCCACCCCTCTGTCGTTTCATCACCATCAGCTTGTTGTGTTGTGATGTCCACTGAAGTGGAGTTTCTAGGCAACAATGATGCTAAAGTTGCCAGGTGGTTTCCAGAATTAACTCCAAATTCTATGAACCGCTGATAAACATAGGTCTGAAAATCACCTAACCAACCCTTGAATTAATGCAAGTCAGTGACCAGCATTTTCCCCCAAATTTAATAAGTTAAAAAACAGTTCCTTGGGGCTCCTGGCTGGCTGAGTCAGTAGAGCATGCAGCTCTTGATCTCGGGGTCATGCGTTCGAGCCCCACGTTGGGCATGGTGCTTACTTTAAAACCAAAAAGCAACCCACGGTTCCTTGTTGGTTCTCATCCACATCTCTTGGATGGTTCAGCATCGACTTTGAGTGCATTATGGGCTGGGTTCCTGTATAGTATTGTCCAGAAAGGTCCCACTCTGCTTTCATCCTTCCTACTCGGCTCATAGACAGTTGGGATGGCAAACACATCCGTGACTTCCAGAACTGCGCTGGCCTCCAAAGGTCCATGGAAGCCCCATGGAGCAGCCAAGCAAGGGAGAAAGTGAGATGGCTCCCACAGATCATACTTAAGGAAATCCCTGGGCTCCGAGCCAATCACACCAAAGCCCAATGGCACCACAATCAAAGCAAAAAATAAGACTGAATCTCTTCTCTTCTGTTTGTAATGGCGACAATGCTCAGTTCTCAAACTCAGGTGTGCAGGGAATGTAACTTTACTGTCCTCTAATCATCTAATTTATATTTAAATCCTCCAAATGTAATCGCAGGCAATTCAAAGTCTCTCCCCCAGCCTCGTGTCCACAGAGCTACATCTTAATTCCCAGGGCCTTACCCAGCGAGTGCCAAGGTGCCAGAGGCAGAGGGCAGGCACCCGGTGTTCCAAGTTTCCCCCATCCCCCAGCCTCTGCCCACACCTCCCCTCTCCCTCTCGGCCTTGGATCACTGCCACTCAGAGCACCACAGAGACTTCCTCTCCCAACCACAGGCCTCCTCAGCCCTCTCTAAGCCAACCTCCAAGCCTCACCCGCCCCTCTCAGGAGCATTTTCCCTGCCCTGTGCTGTGCAAGGGCTCTGGGGGGCGGGGGGGGGATTTCTCTGCTTCCATAGGGCAAGAAGCCATCTCTGCTTGGATGCTCCAGGGCCATATTGGCAATGGGAAGCACCGTCACACCACTGTCCTGGGCTTTGCCTAAACACAGGAGCACAGCCTTCCTCTGGTATCTGTCCCCAGACTTGTGAGGGGCTTACATAGGATTCAGCCTCGACACAGGTGCTGCCAGCCTCCTCAGGGTCCACAAACATGTGCCTCTCCTCCTTCCCCTCGAACCTCCCCCTCCCCTCACCAAGGGCACCATTACCACATTGGGAAAGGGAGGAGAGATTGAGGGGTGCTAGAAAAGGCTTCTCTTACTCATCAGGCACCCTTCTAAAACTACTGTCCCTGCACTGAGTCCTTTGGTGCCCCCGTGAGGACCAGGCTTTGGAAAATCAAAAGCCAAGCATTAATTTCTGAATTCTGCTCTGTCACTTGTCCCCTGAGGCAACGAACGTGAAATGCCCTGGCTGTCTAGGCAGGGGAATGCGCTATAAGTAAAAAGAACTAAGGGGACAAAAATCTCAGTGAATAACTGGAAATGGTGTCCTGCCACACTGCCCGTCGTCCTTCAGCTGCCTGTGGCTCTGGCTGTGTCTGCTTTCCTCTCCTGCTTTGTCCCTTTTGAACTTCCCCCTTCCAAAGTCCTTAGTAAAAACATCAAATAATTACATGCTGTAACTGCTGATTGCACAGGGACTGGAGGAAAGGGCAAAAGGGGCTTTCCTGTAGGGGTGAAACAGCATGAAAGTCCGAGGAACAGCCAATAGTAGGATGTGGTTAAAAAGTAGAGGGCAAGTATCCCATTTATGTTTTAAAAAAAGACTTTGTATCTAGACATACACACATGAGCAAATGTACAGAAAAAATTCCTGGGAGAGCAGTAAAATTGGGAAGGAGACTTCCACATTTTTCTCTCTATATGCTCCATATTGTTTAAATTATTTCCAAGGAGAATGTATCTGTGTTCTGCAGAAAACTGAAAGGTAGGATGCATGTGGAACATAAGCAACAGATAAAGGTAGACAGGCAAGAAGGATGGGGAAAAAATGCCTTCATTAGGAGTTGTATCTTTGCCATATTAATATATATTAATATATTAATATTAATATTATGTATATAATATGCAATATAATATGTAATATATAATAATTATATATAATAATATATATTAAATGTTTTTATTTATTTTGAGAGACAGAGTGTGTATGCACACATGTAAGCAGGGAAGAGGCAGAGAGAGAGAGAGAATCCTAAGCAGGCTCCACACTGTCAGCACAAAGCCTGATGTAGGGCTTGAACTCCCAAATCATGATGGCATGATCTGAGCTGAAATCAAGAGTAGGACATTTAACCAACTGAGCCATACAGACACCCCTCCAAGCATTTTTCAACAAAATATATATTTCTTTAAATGAGATAATAAGTGTTCATCAATTTACTCTTTTCATTTGGCACTCAATCTCTCTTGACCATCTGACTTTTTCAGTTGATACAGATCAATATCAGTCTTTCTACCAGACACAGTATATTTTATTATATAGAGTATACCTTATATAACCAGTACACCAACTGGTCAACTTAGTTTACAAAAAATGCTTTAATGAATATTTGATCTTGATATATATAATTTTACACATGCAAATATTTTTTCTGAGATAAAATCCCTGGAAATTGATTGTTAGGTCATAGAGGATGCACAGTTTAAATTTAAAGGATGTTGCCAAATGCCTCTAAAAATGCTATAGAAATGGTCCCAATAACAGGGTATCAGAGTTCTCTTCTGAAAAACCTTAGCAACACTTGGTCTTTTAATATTTGATGACATGATTGGCAACACAAAATATATTATTATTTTACAAATATTTTCCTTAGTTTGACAATTACCTTTGATTTAATTACAATTTTAATTGTGCTTTTTGAAAAAAAAAATTAATTTTATGCAGTCCAATTTATAGTACCAAGATTTTTTAATGCTGACCCATATTTAATTGTGAAATTTTCATTTTTAACGAATATTAAATATTCGCTATTTAAATGAATTGGATTTATTTATTTATTTATTTATTTATTCATATTTAAATATTGAACCTAGCTGTAACTTACTTTGGTTTAAGAATTTAGTAAGGATCCAGATCTTTTTAAATAAAAAATGTAATAAGTATAAGATACAGAGAAGTGCACAAATGCACAAGTTGATGAATTTCCACAAAGTGAATTTCATGAGCCTCCTATGCCATATTTCCATGTGCCACACCCGTGTCCCACACCATCCAGTACAGAAAACAGAACATGACCCACACCCAGGAAGCCCCCTTAATTTCCCCTTCCAGTCATTACCTCCCCTAGGCAACCACTATCCTGACTTATATCACCATAAGATTAGTTCTGCCTGTTTTGCTATCTGGCTTCTTTTTCCCAGGCGTATGCTTCTAAGATTCATCCAAGCCTTTGTACGTGGTTATAGATTTCTTACTCATATTCCTGTATGCATTCCATTGTCTGAATAGACTATAATTAATTTATCCATTCTACTGCCTTTGGACATTTGGGTTACTTCTAGTTGGAGGCTGTTAATAATACAATATGAGTGCCATGAAATCCTTTTGTTTTCAATGTTTGTTTGTCTGTTTGTTTATTTATTTAGAGAAAGCACACATGAGTGGGGGGAGGAGCAGAAAAAGAGGAGAGAGAGAGAATCCCAAGCAGGCTCCACGCTGTCAGTGCAGAGCTTGACACAGGGTTCAATCCCATCAGCCATGAGATCATGACCTGAGCTGAAATCAAGAGTCAGACATGTAACCGGCTGAGCCACTCAGATGCCCCGAACATTCTTATATACGACTGTTTATAACCATATATACACATGTATGTTGGGTATATACCTAGGCATGGGATTTGGAGTATGGAGTATGTGTGTTCGGCTTTAGTAGATACAACCAGTATCAGTGTGTACTCCCACCGATAATATGTAAGAGTCCAGTTGTTCATGCTCTTGTCAACACTTGGTATTATCTAATTTTTTAATTTTGTCCACTCTAGGGGATATGTAGAGAGACTTATTTTAACTTTGATTTGCATTTGCCTGAGAACAAATGAAATTGAGTACCTTTTAATCTATGTATCGACCATTTGAACATCCTCTGTGTGAACTGTTCATTTACTTTTTTTTTTTTTTTGTCTACTGGGCAGTCCTTTTGCCTACTGGGCTACTTGACTTTCCCTTAGTGATTTTTAGTTATTTACAGTATCTTCTACTCTATGACTTATCCTTTCATTTTCTTCATGGTGTCTTTTGATCAGCAGTTCTTGATTTCAGGGGTGCCTGGGTGGCTCAGTCGGTTGAACGTCCAACTCTTCATTTCAGCTCAGGTCACGATCTCACAGATGGAGCCCCAAGTCGAGCTACGTGCTGGGCGTGGAGCCTGCTTAAGATTCTCTCTCTCCCTCCCTCTGCCCCTCCCCCACTAGCACTCACTCTCTTTCAAAAAAAAAAAAAGTTCTTGATTTCAACCTAACCTAGTTTTTCAATCTTTTCCTCTATAGTTAGTGCTTTTGTGTCTTCTTTAAAAGATGTTTGCTATCCCCAAGGTTATGCCAATATTCTCTTATGTTTTCTCCTAAGACTTTTATTGTCTTATTATATTAGATGTACAATGCAGCTGAAATTAATTTTTGTGAATGGTTTGAGGTAGAGGCCAAGATTCATTTTTTCCATACGGATATATTAAATTGAACCAGCTCTAATTGTTGAAAAGACGCCCTTTTTCTTCTACCTTTCAGTGTTACCTTTGTTGTAAATCAAGTGGCCATATTAAGGTCTCTTCCTAAATTCCCTAATATGTTCCATTGGGCCTTTTGCCCATTCTAGCACAAATACCACAGTCTTAATTACCATAGCTTTATGATATGTCTAGATGTCTGGTAGTGGAAGTTCTCTTAGTTTTGTTCTTATTCTTCATGATTGTCTTAGCTAATTTGGGCCCTTTTCCTTTCCATACAAATTTCAAACTCAGTAAATGTCCACTTAAAAAGACTGTTGGAATTTTGAATGGTTTGCACTCTCTACAGATAAATTTGGGGGAATTGAGTCATCCAGTCTATGAACATGGTATATCTCTCCATCTACTAAAGTCTTATTTAATTTCTCTCAATACATATTCTTGTTTTCAGTGTAAAGGTCTTGTACATCTCTATTTATTCCTATGAATTTGATGATTTTGAGGCTATTGTAAATGGTATCATCTTTTTAAATTTCATTTTCTATTCTTCATTACTAGTATACAGAAGTACAACTGATTTTTATATTTTGACTTTGTTTCCATCAGTCTTGCTACATTTTCTTATTAATTCCAAGAGTGTATCTATAGATTCTTTCAAATTTCTGAATACACAATCATGTTGCCTCCTAATAGTGATAGTTTTATTTCTTACTTTCCAATCCGTGTGTATTTTATACTTTTGCTGCCCTTGCTACAATGGCTAGAACTTCTAATGCAATGTTAAATAGAAGTCATGACTGCAGACAGCCCAGGGAGAAGGCTTTCAACATCCCACCCATTAGGTATGATGTTTGCTTTAAGTTATTTGTAGGTACTCATTATCAGATTAAGGAATTTCCTTTCCTGAGACTTACTCTTTTTTATCATGAATCGAGGTTTAATTTTATCAAATCTTTTTTCTGCATTTATTGAGATTACTGTATATATTTTTTCTGCATTCTGTTACTGTGGGAAATCATCTTGACTCATTTTCAAATGTTAAACTATTTGTGGGGTACCTGGGTGGCTCAGTCAATTAGGCATCAAACTCCTGATTTCAACTCAGGTCATGATCTCAAGGTTGTAAGACTGCACCCTGCATTGGGCTCCATGCTGGGTCTGGAGCCACTTAAGATTCTCTCCCTCCCTTTCCCTCTGCTCCCACCTCTTAAAACAAAAATGTTAAACTACTCATGAATTCCTGAAACCTGTCCCACTTGGTTATGGCATATTATCCTTTTCATGTATTATTGAATTCATTTTGACTATATTTTGTTTAGAATTTCTGTATCTATGTCCATGAGAGAGTTCAGTCTTTAATTTTCTTGTGATGTCCTTGTCAGGTTTTGGTATAATGATTTTTCTTGAGAATAAACTGGGACATGTTACTTCTTTTTCTATTCTCTGGGAAAATGTGTAAGATTCATGTTATTACGTCATTTAAACATTGGGAAGACTTTACTAGGCTGACCAAATGGGCCTACAGAGCCTCTTTGTTTGTTCGTTCATTTGTTTACCTGTTTGGTGGGAAGGTCTTTAATAATGAATTCAATTCTTTAAGAGACATAGCTCCATTCACATTTTCTATTTCTTCTTGTGTTAGTTTTGATATATCACGCTTTTAAAGAAATTTGTTTATTTCATCTAAGTTGTCAAATATGTTGACATAAAATTGTTCGTAATGCCCTCTTATTAATAATCTATTTTAGGAGCATCTTGTTGGCTCAGTCAGTAGAGCATGCAACTCTCAATCTCGAGGTCATGAGTTCAAGCCCCATTTGGGGCATGGAGCCTCCTTAAAAAAATAAGAATCATCCATTTTATCCTTAAATGTCTAACCACTTTTCTCAAAACCACTTGTTGAATAATAAGTCTCTTAGTAATTTACTAAGCCACTCAAAAATATGTATTCGTTCAAACCATGACCCACACATTACTCCAGTGCTAGGAATAAGCATTAAATAAGACAACACTCCTACTTTACAAAGCTTAAACTTAGTGAATGAAACAGACAATAAACAAGATGGTGACTAGTGTTAGGAGGAATACAGCAGGGTAAGGGTGTGAGGAGGGGAAAGGAAGGACTATTTTACCTGGAAGAGTCAGAGAAGGTCACTTTGAAGGGGTTATATCTGATCATAGACCCAAATGATGTAAGAGAATGAGCCATAACAGATCAGAAGGAATAACAGCAAAAGCTATAAGGTGGTAATGTACTTGGGATTGTCCAGAAAGGGCAAAGAAACCAATGCAACTGTAGCAGACTTAGTGAGAGAGAACGAAGAGAAATTTAGAAACCTACTTAAGAGTCCAATTGTGCACAGTCCTATAGACTGTGGTAATGATCTGTCCAAATGTAATAGGAAAACACTGGTTTTGAATAGGCAAGTAACACAATATGATTTATGTTTTAAAAGACACCTCTAACTAATGTGTATAGAATAGACTGGGGGAGGCTATTGCAATAATCCAAGCAAAGGATGGTTATGGCTTGTATTATGGTGGGAACAGTGGAGGCCAGGAGAAGTGCTCAGATTCGGGCTACATTTTGAAGGCGGAGTCAACAGGACTTCTTGCTGGCCTAAGGGTGGGAGTTATAGGAAAGAGAAGACTCAAGGATAACTTCTAGACTTCTGGTCTGAGCAGCTAGGTAGATGGTGGTGCTCTCTTATGAGCCTGAGGATAAAGGGAAAGGAGTAGGTTTGGGGTAGGGAAGTTGGAAACCAGGAGTTTGGTATAAGACATGTTAAGTTTCTGATCTTGTTAGACACTCAAGTGTAGAATCAAAATGGTCTGAATTGCAGAAGAATGATGAAAATTGGAGATATAGGCTTAGGAGTCAGGTACAAATACATATTTAATGCCCTAAAACAAGATAAATTCATCTAGGAATGGAGAAGAGGTCCAAGACCTGAGCCCTGCGATACTCCAACTTTAAAAATTGGGAAGAGAGGTTCCATAGCAAAGATGACTAAGGAGTATCCAATCCAGTGAGGTGAAATCCCATAGGTCTGTGAGTGTTTCTGAACTCAACACTCAGCTACCCTGATCTTTGTGTCGATTGTTGTGTCAGTTTTGATTCCTTCAATTCCAAATAATAAATAATCCAACTGAAAAAAGCTTAAGCAATGAAAGAAAAACTAGGTATGGTTCTAATAATGTCACTTGGATACAGTTTCTCCCCTATGCAGTTTCTCTGCTATGCTTTCCAACATGGTGGCTTCATTGTTGGTTTCATGTAATAATGACAAGGCTGGGGTCCCACAACAGGGAGGGGGGATAGCATTAGTGACCTGGTACAACCTCAAACCAAAATCACAGCTTGTGGTTCTGTAAAATCAAAGTGGCATAAAACCATATTCAAAATCTGTTGCAAAGGCTGGCCAGTGATTACAGCTTACCTTTTCCTTTTCATCTTGCTCCTCTCAGTAACTGGACAACCTTCTCTGCTGTCTCTAAGGCATGGGAAGAGATGGCTTTACTTTTGGGTCACCTTTACCCTGCATAGTTTCAGTTTTATATGGAAAAAGTCTCCTGTGAGACTCTCCACCTTGGGCAAGCTACAGACTTTGACTTCTAACCTTCTTGTCCTGCAAGGCTGCCAAAACCAAAGCCCTATTTACTAGAATCAACCAATGTCCTCAGGGTAAAAGCAACTTAAGCATTCTAGTGATCTGCACATCCCTCTGGTTCCCACTTGGCCATAGATTTCAGCCTGATAGTCCCTTAAGTGCTTTTAAGGAAATTTAATTTTTTTAACTTAAAAAATATACCAAACATCTTAATATTTTTCAGCAGGAACTTCAGTCCAAATAGGCTTGCCTACCACTATCAGAAATCAAAGTCTACCATTTCCTTCTTCATTATCATTGAATGAGTTAGTTTTCCTTAGCAGCTACAGTATTTGCATGGGGTTCCTCTTGCCAGGGGAGGGGAGGACAGCCACTATACTCTTTTAAATGAGCTATTTTTGCAACCCAAAGGCCCTCTTCCTCCCCACTCCCACAGAGACAGAATACTTCTCATAAACATGGCGGCTTGCCTGTGTGGGTTTTTAGGTAACCCCTCTTCTTGTGCTTCTTGCAGTCAAACTACATCCAGGAAGGTATATTCCTCCAGCTGGACACCCAACGCCCACAACACTTGCTACAGGCAAGGGATAAAACATCAGCATGCATTTTTCACCTTAAAGAGCATGAGTTCCCGGAACTTTCTGAGATCTGTAGTTACTGGGCCCTCTCACCATCTCTATGTTGTTTTTCTTCATTTCTTCCTCCTGCTTGGCTTCCGCCTGATCTCATCTATTCAGGACAGTTTTCACACACATTTTGAAGTCACTGGATTAAATTTCTCTCCCCATCTTGCCAAAAATAGAATAATTTTAAAGGCTTTCATCATTATCGTTTCACCTCCCTTATTGCTTTTCAATGTTTTTTTAAGAAAAGAAGGGGAAATGCCAACTAACACAGCAATGTTTCTATTCAAAGGTTGGACTTATCTTGACTCCTCTCTTTCTCTCATATCTAATACCAAATACGTCCTCAAGTCCTGTCAATTCTATCTTCAAAATATATTCAGAACTTCACTTCTCACCACCTCCGCCTCCACTGCTGTACTTTATCTGGACTACTGCACTGCCTTCTAATTAGTTGTCCTGGGTTTGCCTTAGCTGCCTTACTGTCTCTTCCCCATAAAACATTTACATTTTTCAAGACGGAAGCCAGCTATGCCACCTGTGCTCAAAATCTTCCAGTGGCTTCCTATTTCACTAGAATAGCGTCAGTCGTTAACATAGTTGTAAGGCCCCCCCCCCTTCCCTCCATGCCCCCTTTCATTATTTGTTGCTGAATTCCAGCCACAATACCCTCCTTGCTGTTCTTCAAACAAGTCAAACATAGTCCTACCTCAGGGCCTTTGCACTGGCCAAATCCTGAGCAGGGAATGCTGCACCCCTAGGTTTCCTCGTGGCTCACTCCTCACTTCATTCACATGTCTGCTCAAGTATCACTCAATCAAGAGGCCTTCCTTGATCAACCTAACATAACAGCATTGTGCCTAACATCCACTCTGTTTCCTTACTCAAGTTTATATTACTTCCCTGCACTTATCACCACCCCCTTACCTATTTTATATTTATTCACTTTTTGTGTTGTTCAGAGTTGTTTGTTTTCCCGTACCAAAATATAAGCTCTCTGAGAACAAAGACCTTTGTCTGTTTTTATTCACTGATATACCACAAGAATACAGAAGAGTGCTTGGCCCTATAGTAAACACTCAGTAAACACCACTGAATGAATGCTATGTCTACAGAGGAACCCCGCCGCAGGAAGCAGAGACCAGGCAGCTCCACCCTCTCTGCTGCCATGCACCTGCCACCCAGCTTCTTTGCTCACTCATCTACCTTTCCAATGTCGCTACTGTCAGCCTGCATCGAGCAGTCCTTCCTGCCTCAGGCTCCTCAACTCACCAATTTGGTAGCCAAATCCCAGATATCTAATGGGTCCACCCTCAGCCCAAGAACCCATCCAGAGTCCACGTAGCCATTGCTAGTGAAGGAGGGAGAAGGGGGTCGTGGATGTGTCTGTTCTTAGGCCAAGTACAGCCAACCTCTCTAGGCGCTCTACAAAGGGAAATATTGCTGGGGATCATTAATTTAAATACAGAACAAGCCTCCACCAAAGCATCCTTGACAGAGAGCATGTGCGTAATGTCTCTAAGGGGGCCTCTGATTCAAATGCCTTAACAGTCCTGGCAAGTAACAGAAACGAGTGAAGAGGGCGGGGTGGTAAGATGGTAAAGATAGGAGCAGCCACCATTACTAACTATTGCCAAGGAGGAATGTGGGCCTGCTGTTGCCAGATCTCCTGATGGTTCAAGAGAAGCCAAGAAATTTGGAAATTTTAGTGTGAAATCTCCCACTTTTTAAATGATGACAACTAATCCAATTTAAAAAAAAAATAAAATAAAAACACTGGGCAGACTAAATAAGACACATCTGCTGACCAAATATGGCTGAGTGTGATTCTGTTTTATATAGTCAGCTCAAAAAGAGGACACAAGTAATTTATCACACTCAAAAGCAATGTTTCCCAGGGGGTTCAGTGTCAGGATTTCACCTGCCCCGTCTTCTCTACCAACCCTCCTACAAACTCCCACCAACTTTGCACCTTGAGAGCCAAGGCTCAGTGCAAAGCATTCAGGCTTTGGTTAAACCTGGGTTAACACTCAGTGCTACCTCCTAGCATTTCCCAACCTCTCAGTTCAACTTAAGTCTCAGTTTCTTCATCTGCAAAACAGGAATACTAATTCCTATGTAGAAGGGTCCTAACAGAGTTAATATAAGTAAAGGGCCCGGCACATAGGAGACGCACAGGGTAATAACTACTAGAACAGAGTAGGACCTGCCTTCCCCACAGAAAGGCGTGATACCCGAAAATCCACGATTGTGGATACAGGATGCTCATAATAAGCTGGTGCCACCTAAACATCAATGTGGAATAAGGAAAGGGTAAAAATGTATTTAGTAAATAGAACAAGGATGGGAACTACGGCCATTCAGGCGTCCAGAACTTCATACTAAAGTATTTGCTTGTGAACCTTGTCCAGAATGTCTACATTTATAGAAACCAGCACTAATTAAAATTCGTAGACATCAATTATCTGCTGATTCAAGAACTCTCTCAACTTTTACAGCCACGTTTTTGGGATGCCTATTTCAACACAACACTGAATCAAGTAAATGCATGCCGATTCTCCAATGGCCTAAAAAAAAAAACCATAAAACTTAATCCTTTAGCTCCAGGAGACACAATTTAAAAAACAGAAAGCCCTGTTTGCAAAGCCTAAACTGCACTGCCGTCCCCATCTGGTATGGACTGCCAGGAAATACAACAGGACAGCCCTACATTCGCTAACAAAAACAGGGAAGCAAAAAAGGATCCACAACCACTGGAAATAACACCCCTATGTCCCACCCATCCCTTGCCCTGTGCCTTCCAGGGAGGAGTCAGGCAGTGAGGACCCCTCAGGCCAGAGCCAGAGGGCCACACGGAACACTTGACTTCATGCCACACAGCACACATGGAGTGAGCCATGAAACAGGAAAGGGTCATCCTACAAGGAAACACACAAGGAAGCTCCCTCCAGGAACAGGGAGGGCCCTCAACTGCAAACCCCAGAAACACATTCCTACCAGCAGAGACTCGAAGGAAGTAGGCGGCTCCATCAATGAGGCTTAAAAAGAAAGAAACTTGTGCCGAGTCACCTGTACTTGTGAGCTGAGCTCCCCCATCCTAGATTTGCCTGGGCCTATTCCTACCTTCTGGCCTCTCAAGGCCCTCAGAATTCCACATGTCCATTATCAGTTTTCCTCCAGGGAGACCCAAGTACCGGAAAATCACCTCCCTCCTTCACTGCCAAGCCTCTCCTAGTAGGCAGGTGATCAGGAATTATTTAAGCTATTTTCTAGATTTTAAAAAAAAGAGGAAGTGGGGAGTCTAAAACGGGGGGGCGGGGGGAAGGGGGGGTTAAATTCAAGATCGGCCAGGTGCTGACAATCATTGAAGCTGGACATTGGATAAACAGGGGTTCATTATACTCTTTTCTCAATTTGTGGATAGGTTTAAAATGTTCCCTAGTAAGAAAGTTTTTAAAGGGGTGCAGGGAGAGGACACAGATACAACTTGAAAACAAAACCAAGTGTCTGTCACCCTGTATTGGGACACAGAAAAATCTGGGAAGTCCTCAGACTCTCAGATCGACAGCCCAGAGGGATCACGCCCTCCCAGAGCAGAGACTGCATCTTCTAAGCCTCACCCTTGGTGTCCTCGACAAAATCACCTTCGAAAAATTCCCTAGAACTTTTCAAAATGAGTCTGGCACAACCCAACTTCCCCTCTTGGCCTGTAAACCTTCTGCCTCCAGAAATCACCCCTACAGCCTCATCCCACTACAAGGGCCTCTACTTCTGGTTCCAAACTAGTATGTTGAGCAATCCAGGTATTGAAATAGTTCCTGGGGGGGGCAGACAGATGCCTGGGTTCCAACCGCTTGTTTAGCTGGCTCCCACTCCCAGGGGGTCCAAAGTGAGGGTACTATCATCACTTTCAGAGAGTCAAGGAACACTTACCTTCCTTCTTCTTCCTCTTCCCTTTAACTTCCCCTTGTTCCTAAAAGAAATGTTTCTATGATCTGAAGTGGATTTTTTCAATCTCAACTCTATCGACATCTTGGGCTGAAAAATTTCTGGTTGTGGGGGGCGGGGCTGTCTTGTGCATTATAGGATGTTCAGCAGCATCCCTAGTCTCCACTCACTAAATGAGGGGAGCACACACCCCAGCCCCAGTTGTGACAACCAAAACTGTCCCAGACATTGCCACATGTTCCCTGGGAGAGTGGGGGCAGCAAAAACTGCCCCTGCTTGAGAACCACTGGTCTAAAGGATATTGAAAACCCAAGTCCCATGTTGTCCTGGCAAAAAAAAAAAAAAAAAAAAAAAAAAAAATTGAGGATATACAGTTCATTTCCATATGCAGTATTAGATACATTTTAACTTATCAATTTGTAAGTATAGGGGTGCCTGGGTGGCTCAGTCAGTTGAATGTCTGACTTCAGCTCAGGTCATGATCCCACACTGTGTGAGTTCGAGCCCTGCATCGGGCTCTGTGCTGACAGACAGCTCAGAGCCTGGAGCCTGCTTAGGATTCTGTGTCTCTCTCTCTTTCTGCCCTTCCCCCGCCTCTCAAAAATAAATAAACCTTAAAAAAAATTTTAATAAATAAAATAAATTTGTGAGTACAAATATTTAAGACATGCTGCATCCTAAGCCAGAAACACATAAATTAACAAGAGAAAACTAAACTCATAACACTCCCAGCTATTTTTCCTGTCTTTGTGGTTTCCCCGTGTAAATCTGGTTTCCTCCAAATTATCCTGTTTGCCTGTCAATGTGGTAATCATTTCACCCAGGCCTTCTCTGAAGTGCCCCATAATTTGTGTTAGAAGGAAAAACTTCTAATGACTCTCTGAGCACTCCCCAAGGTATGCTGGCTCTCCGGCATTTAGCTGGTGTCACTGGAAAACAGAATCCCCCAAAAGAAGGTTTCCTAACGAAATCGCAAAAAAGGCATCACCAACATGTCCTCCTGTTACAACTTCAAATAACACCAGATTCCCAACGTGACCAAGAAGCACAACACAGCTAAACCAGCCAGTGTAAGAGGTGGCAACATCCACGGGGAAATACTGTTACATTTCTTCATTAGGCAGAAGGAGTTTCCTACTGTATTTAAATGGGATGCTCCCTTCTTGAGAAGAAAGAAAATGTTTTCCAGTCTGCAGAGGCCTTACATTAGCCCCAGTCTATCATCCATCTTTGGGAAACAGACATATATAGCTGTCTCTCCTCCCCATCCCATCAGACTCCCCAGCTCTACTCAGGGGTTCTCCAAAGCCCCCCTCACCCTAGGGAGATGCTGACTTGTTTCTTCCTCTCTGATGTTTGTGGACAGGGAAGCACTGGGTGTGGGGGATTCTGTCCATTCCTCCCTCTGTTACCCCCATGCCACTGGATCACCCCACTCCTAGATTCTGGCCAAGGCCTCCTCGCTAACTTCCTGGTTTCACATTTCCCCTCGAATCCAGAGTTTATGCCGATGATGGTCTTTCAAGAGCACAAGCCAGAGGACCCAGAACCCTTCTGCGGTTTCCCATTCCCTGTCACTGGATACAATCCACTGTCACTGGATACAATACTTCCTTGGTGC
The DNA here is from genome assembly GCF_018350215.1 of Panthera leo. Taxonomy (NCBI): domain Eukaryota; kingdom Metazoa; phylum Chordata; class Mammalia; order Carnivora; family Felidae; genus Panthera; species Panthera leo. The sequence continues at coordinate 32,578,919 of NC_056686.1, forward strand.
GCAGACTTGTGGAGCCCACCCAATGTCTGACCCAGGAGGAGTCTGAGCAAGGGCAGGATGAGTGCTGAGCAAGGCACACACACATAAGGGATTTATCCACTGGATATATGGTGGAGGGAGAAAAAGGAAGAGGGTGTTAAACATAATGACCTTAAATTTTCCTTTCAACCCTGACTTGTGATTCTCAGAACTCCTGGGCCTGCCATTCAGAGCCTGCCATCATCATCTGACCCCAAGCCTCTGGCACAGTAATGCCAAACTGTCCCCCACAAATGCCCCTCCCACAGTGCTGCACATGGTTACCCCACTTCTATGGGATGACTTCTTTCCGTGTTGTCTTGCTTTTTTTTTTTTTTAATTGCCAAAGGGACTGTGCTAGTGGCAACAGAATAAAATCAGATTGAAGTATTTAAGATGAAGCCTGTCAACCACTGGCAGCCCAGAGCATACACCCACCGCTCCTTCGTATCACACACACACACACACACACACACACACACACGCACAATCCACTCATTGGATACTTGATCTTATACTGTGCCTTAGAGAGGAGGATATTTAATTCAGACATGCATTCACTCATCTCTCCAGCACCCCACAGGTCAAGTCTAGTCAGTTCATCTGCTTCAACTGCTGCTGTTCCACCAATGAGGGAATGGAAGGCAGGGAGAGATCGGGTATGTCGCTCAAAATCACAGATTAGCTGGCAGTAGAGTTGAGACCACAAAAAGAACCCCTAACCCCGTGTTTGCTATTACACTGTAAAGCACTCTTCACCCACACTGCAGAATGCAGTGTTGTACAGACAGAAGGTAGAAATAAATACCTGTTGAAAGAATAACCTACAGAAACAGGGTAGTAGAGGTTGGTTCAGAACGTGGACTCTGAACCCAGGCTGCCTAGCTTAGAATCTGGCTGTCATTTACCTAACTGTGCGACCTAAGTCAATCGACGGGGCCTCAAGGAGACCTCCTTTACAAGGTCAGGTGAGAATTAGATACCTTAATATCCATAAAGCACCCAAAACAGTATCTGGTACATATGCTAATAAAATTACCATCAGACCTCTAACATAAGCCCGAACACAGTAAGAATCATCCTTCTTAAAATTTAGGCTGGCAAATCAAAACTAAATCTTGTTAGCTCTATACCCTGTCCCAAAAGAAATCAACATGGGGGAGAAACTCAAATGACAGTACTCAAAATAATATTGAAGTGACCCAGTGGCTTGAGACCATTACTACAGGGAGGAAGGACCTCATAGATCAAAGGCATTGTAACACCTACTGCACCAAAGAATAAAAAACCTTAACCGCCTCTAGCAGGCATTATCTAAGTAAAGTGGGCTGCAAATCTGCGGGAGAATTGTTTTCGCCATGATAATATTTCTGGGAAATTGCTGCCTCTATGCTAAACGTACTGGCGTTGCAGAGCTGGCATACTAATAGAAAGATTATTACAGAAACACTATTAACATGAATTAGATATTATTAAAGACTCAACACTACAACAGTGCCTGATTACAAGAGATTTCAGGCTGTATTGCTTAATGGGAAGATAAAAGTGTTAATTAAGCCCCCTCTTACAGCATGTCCCTAGGCAGGTCTGTACACCACAGGTAGCAAGAGGTCTGTGTACGAAATGAGAAGCCAGTAACGCCAACCCAGTTGGATACGGTCCTACGGGAAGATGGGGAAAGAACAGGAAGAGCCAAGGTTTTCTGCACAGGAGGGGTATCCTGGGAAAGCAGACAAGTATCCAAACTTAATCTGAATCTCAGGTTTGTTTGTTTGTTTGTTTGTTTTCCTTAGCTACTTCCTCAGCAATACTTCTAAAACCTCCTTTGCTTAAGTGAAGGAGATCAAATAACTCAACATGAGATTGGCGACTCTGAATAAACAGCGTAAGCAGGGAGAGGCAGAGAAAGCCTTGCCATTATTACCCAAACCTTCCCAGGCAACCAGAAGACACTGAATAGCTCTCCCGGCAGCACCTTGGCCCAAAGCATCTCATCGCAAACAGCCTAAAGCTCTCAGTGGCTCTTAAAGAGTTGCTAGACTCAAGGCATTAGCCATGGGTTTAGGATCTATTTTGCTTTCCCACCTTGTTAATTAACTAATCAGGGATGGCAAAGCACTTCACAAATATAAACTGTCAGGGAAACGCTAAGTAAATTCGCCTACCTGGTCTAAATGTCAATACTAAATTAGGAAAGGGGGAAAAGCCGAGCGGGAGGCTGAGCTGTCCTCAGCTGCTGCAATCCTGGGGCCAGGGTTCGCTAACACAAGGCTGACCGACCCGTGTGCCCTGCAGCAGCCTCCAGCCCCGGGGCAGGGCTCTCAGGCAGGACTTCTGGAAGGGAGACCTGGACTAGGGCCACCCCGGGGCAAAGGGAAGGCTGCGCGCCAGGCGCATCCTTGAGGCTCAGCCTCCATCTCCCCGCATCTCAGAGATGTCAACAAACCCCGGCCACAAAGTGAAACTTTCCGGGCCCCCGCTGTCGCGCTGGGTCTCTGCCCTCTGCCCGGGAGCGCGTCGCGGGGACAGGTGTGGAGCCGGGCCTCGGGAGGAGACCCCCGCCCCCAGCCCCTGCGATTGTGTAATCAGCCGGGGAGGGGGGGGCTCGGCACCGGCCCCACGCTGGGCTGCAGATGCGCGGCCCGGGGACCCCGCGGCAGGCGCGGCGCCCGGGGGTTGTAGGGGGTTGGGGAGGCCTTTCGTCCCGCCCCCCGGGACCGCCCCCGGGAGGCCAGGGGAGCCGCGGCGCTGACACAGCCCGGAGGGGGCGCCCGAGCGGCAGACCGATGCCGAGGAGGGGGCGCGAGGGCTCGGTAGCGCGGCCGGTCTTACCTGCGCGCCGGGCCAGCAAGGCGGGAGGCGGCTCGGGATGCCGGGGCGGCGGGCGGCAGCGCTGGCAGCCAGCGGGCCACGGCATGTAAGGAACCGCGGCGGCGGCTGCGGCGTCGGCGGCGGCGGCGGCAGCGGCGGGCGCGGGACTGACAGCCCCAGGCCCCGCCTCCAGCCCTGGGCCCCGCCCCCCCCGCGGCCGCGCGGCTGGCCCTGCCTACTCCGCCCACCGCCGGGGTCAAGCTCGGTCCACCAGCCCGGCGGGCGGGGGCGCTCGCTTCCGATTGGTCTGAGAGATATCCGCCCCGCCCACTCCCCGCCTCCTCCCTGGCAGGGAGCGGCGCGTGCGCGGTGGCTGCGAAGGGCAACGCAGAAAGCTGAGTGCTGGCGTTCTCGGTCCCCAGCGGTGGGTACGGGGCGTCCTTCCTCATCCGGGATGTCTGGGAGCCCTGGATGGCCCTGAGGAACCAGGAGTCAAACTTAGACTACATGGTGGATGGTCCCTATTCACCTGTGAACGGATCTACGGGAGAAAAAACAAACCAGAATAGACCAGGGTCTAACCAGAGGAGACCCCAAAATTGTGAACTGCAACAGAAAACAAGCCACCAGCCTGGACGCATCTGCGACGGGTCCCAGGGGTGCTTTATCCAGCAAGTGTGATGTGTGTGCAGAGGGTCTAGTAGTTGAGAAATGAGGTTAGGGCATTAGGGTTGTGCCAGCAGAAAAAGTGAGTGAGGCTGAAGTAAGTGGCCCTTCTCCAGCACCTACCTCTTACTCCTCCCCCACCCCCTGTCCATACTCTCCCCTCTGTGCTGGTTCCAGTACCTTCCGCTGCACACAAGATCAAGTCTCTCCCAGGGGTGCCTGGGTGGCTCAGTCGGTTAAGCGTCTGACTTACTTTGGCTCAGTTCATGATCTCGTGGTCTGTGAGTTCGAGCCCCGCTTCAGGCTCTGTGCTGACGGCTTGGAGCCTGGAGCCTGCTTCGGATTCTGTGTCTCCCTCTCTCTCCGCCCCTCCCCTGCTCATGCTCTGTCTCTCTCTGTCTCAAAAATAAATAAGACATTTAAAAAACATTAAAAAAGAAAAAAAAAAAACAGATCAAGTCTCTCCCAGCAAGAATACACTGAGACCCTGCAATTCCACTCCTAAGTATATACTCAAGGAAATTGGAAACATCTACACAAAAACTTGCACACAGATGTTCGTAGCCTATTCATTAATGGCCATAAGTGGAAACAATCGGAGGGTCCATCATCTGATGAAAGGGTAAATTATGGTTTATCCATACAATGGAATATTACTGGGCCATAAAAAGGAATGAAGTACACATACATGCTATAATATGGAGAAACATTGAAAACTAAGTGAAGAAAGTCAGACACAAATGACCACATGGCATGTGAGTTTGTTTATACGAAATGTCTGGAATACACAAATCTACAGAAAGTAGGTGAATGGTTGCCAGGGAACCATGGAAAAGGAGAAATGGGGAGTGACTGCTAATGGGCATGAGGTTTCATCCAGGGTGATGAAAATGTTCTCGAACTAGATAGGAGTGATGATGATACAACTTTGTGAATATACTAAAAACCACTGGATAATATACTTTAAAGGAGTGAAAGGTATGGCATGTGAATTGTTCTCATTTAAAAAAAAAATCAATGCATCTAACAAAAAGAAAAAGAAAACACGCAGCTCCCTTGAGGCTGTACGCCTTCCAGCTAGCTACCTTGCAGGTTCCCAGACCTTCACACCTGAGATTCTTGCAAAGGTGGCATACATGTTTTTACCAGAACTTCCTCATCTCCCATTTATACACTAGTTCCCTAGAATGTGGCTTCTACCGGTACCAGAGCTGAAATCTGCCCTCTCCTGGAATCCTGAAGGTTTCTGTGAGCCTGAGAGTTCCTGGTTCTCTTCCTCCTCTCCATTCTTTCTGTCTTGACTTTTTCCTTGGCCAGCTTTTTCTGTGGCTGTTTCCAAAATCCTTTCTAGGTTCTGTTATCCGTGTCTATGAGTTCAGTTACTGCTTCAAATTCTAACCTCCACCTGATGTTCACAGGTTTCTCAAACTCAGTGTGTCCTAAGCAACTTGTCATCTTCCCTGCCCCCACTCTCTCCTTTCTCTCCAGTAGTGATATCTATTGCTGCATACTAGGACCTGGGAGTTATCCTTGATTTTTCCCTCTTCCCTCTTCGAGAGTCAACCACCAATTTTTATCCCATAAGTGTTCCTAAATCCCACAGTCCTTCTCTATTGGCACTAACACAGCCCTGACCCACACCCCCCATCATCTTATGCCTTCTAATCCCCCCCCCCATCTTTTGTTGTCTTCAAATCCAGCTTCCAAAGAGCTGTGGAAGTGAACACCCATTGCTTTAGCTTACATAGCTGGCATTCCTCTTTCTTATGACAGCAACACCCTGATCTTGCTTTGGGAACCCACCCTTTCCCATTAGATACAGGCTTGGTGAGACTGTCAATCAAGATGCTGAGCTTACCCAACCCAGGCTAGGTGTGCCCTCAAGCTGAGGCAATAGGACAGTCTTCATCTGGTATGTGGATCCCAGGCAGAGCCACATAAACAATGAAAGTGGTTGGACCTGATTGTTCCCAACCAAGGAGACCCCCAGTCAATTCCTGCTATCTCTGTGCTGGGAGTTCCCTTCAGAGCCTGGGTGCTGCGGTTCTTCCTTCGGTTTTCTGGAGGATTCTACCTCTCTCCAAAGTATCCATTCCTTCTTTGGAAATTAACCAGAGTTGCCTGCAACCATGACACCTAATGGATACAGAAATATGCCTAAAACACAAACCGTGTCTTTACCTACTGACAAGTGGTTAGCAGCATCCCATCGCCCACGGGAGAGCCTTCAAGCTCTGTGACCCAGCCCTGGCCTGCCTCTCCCACATCTTTGCTCCCCACTCTCTGCCTTGCCCTTGCATTTCTGCCCTTCTAAATTGCTTGGAGATTCATGTCCACACACTGTAAGATTTCATGCCTCTGCGTTCATGAGGCCCCTCTGTGTAGAATACCCTTCCCTGTTTACCCAGCTAGCTTCATCCTTTGCTGAGTTCTCCTCCAGAAAACTTTTCCTGGCTCTCCCTGCTCTGAACTCGCTGCCTTTTTCTGTGTTCTTAAAGCACCCTACCCTTCTACCTACCATTGCACTTACTGTCATGGTATCTTACTTATCCATTTAATTATCTGCCTCTCCCACTAAACCTGGAGTTCCTCAAAGGCTTAGCCTTCCTTCCTTTATCTTTAGGGCTTAACACAGTGCCTGGCCCATGGCAGGTGCTCACAACCCTTCCTTTCTTCTTCTTTGCCTCTATAATTCCTGAATAAGAAAAAGAGATGTAATTGAGGGACATTAACAAGCATTTTCCCCAGAAGGATGAGAAGAAAAAATTCAGGCCTAAAGCACCTCATACAGGTTGTCCCATAACTGTATTCCAATTCAAAAAAAAAAAAAAAAAAAAAAAAAAAAGTTCCAGAAGACAGCTAAACCCTCAGTAAGACTAAAAGGCACTTATTTAAATGATATGACTCTGATCTCAAAAATCCACTCAATTTCTCCTGAAAGTCTTCATGCCTTAATGAGATGCAAAACTAAGTAACTCAGACAATTGTACTCATATGGTTCCTAAGTGGCAAGGTGTGTTTTTGTACTTACTTGTGATCATAGCTGAAGAATAAACAATGTAACAAGCAAATGCATAGTTTCATTTGGATGTCTGTTGTGAAACACCCACTACCTCAAGTAGCATTATGTAACCATCTATGGCAAATGTTGAAGACATTAGGTGGGTTCTAGTCCCACCTTGGCCACAACCATCTGCTTGACTTTGGCTGAGTCCCTGTCCTTGGATATTTGCAGTCAGCCTCCCCAGTACCCATTCCTTCATTATACCACCATCAGAAACACAAAATTCCTTTGGAAAAGCAGTTTTTCTCCACTCTAACCCAAACGGTCTTACTTAACCTGACTCCAAACTCCAGGAGTTAGGCCTAATAGTCCTAAAGCAATCATTCTAAACCATCTCTTTAGTTACAGAAATTAGTTCAAAGGAAGACATGAAGCCCAGTCCAGACAATGAGATTTGAGAAGACATTTTCTAGGACTCCTGACAAGAAGAAGATTGCTGTCTATGCTGTAGCTCCTATCAATAATATAAGGCCTAGAATTAATACAGCCACATGTGACCACAAGGATAAAGACTAGACTGTCAGGCAGTGGATGAATCCTGAGGAAGGCAGAATGGGAAAATAGAAAATAAACAGAAACCTCAGTTACATTGTTGAGCAGTGAGCTGCTGGATCAAGCCATACCTGAAACTATTGTCCCATACTTTCCAGTTATATGGAAATATAACCTTCCCTTCATTGCTAGAGTTTAGTTTTCTGTCTGTTAACATGAGTAGTCCTAACAAAAACACTTAACAATCTCTCTGGGACTCTATTTTCCCATTAGTAAAATAAAGATAATATGAAGTGTCTTTAAGAATTCTGCCAGCTTTCACATCCTCTAAGTCTCTGAAGGGCAAATATACTCAAATGATCTAAGTGCATTATCATTTACTTGTAAGCACTAAGGAAAATAAGACTCTCCAGTATAACCCAACAAAAGACCGCCAAAACTAGAAATACAAACAGAAATCCTCAAGCTTTAGCCTATACCAGGAGTTACCCAGATCTCTACCCCCCTCCCCCCCCCCCCCCCCCCCCCCCACATTTCAGCCGCTTGTTTCTACACTCTGAAAATAGTGAGGGAGGGAAGGAGGGGTGGTCTGGGAAGGAAGCATATAAGGTGGCCCTGCTTTCCGACTGTCTTCTTACCGTGGTGCCCATGGCTTTAGACCCATGGTTCAGATTCTGACCTCTTCTACCTGAACTCTTAGACCTGAGAACGCCCCTGCACCTTCTCTCTCTCCCCACATCTAACCTCTGGATCATGCATTTAACTTGCCAGCCTCCCCCCATGTCTGCATTCCCAGCACTGATCACCTTCAATCAGTGGGAAGTGATGATATATTAGCCAGCAAATCCAGAGCACAGATTTGTCTATCCGTAGCAACAAGGCCTAGAGGAAGGAGACCAGGATGGTTATTTAGTGGAGGAGAGTCACTTAATAAATGAGATTAAGCACCTTAGAAGCCTGAAGGGTTGAACAAATTGTTTGATACACTGCGCTGGCAATTATGTAGAAAGGTTTCACACATGGGATATGTAGCCCTTTTAAAATAATGCATTTGGACAAGCAATTGTAATCAACACCCTAATTTGTAAAAGCATTGCCTGGGTCCCTGTCCAATACTGCAGTGGGACACCAAGGCCATACCTGAAGGCACTGGGAACCTCAGGAAGGGGCAATGTGGAAAGAACGCAAGTTGCTTTCCTGGAAATAGAAGTTAAGAACATGCTGCTGATTACGCTTGCTCTTTGTTCTGACTTTGCAAAATTCATGGGAAAAGACAGATTTCAGCACAGCTTTGATTGATTCATTTAACATTTTATGGCCAGATAACCTTTGCATGCAGTGGTGACTAAGACAATGTTCCTATTCTTCAGGAGCTTAGGAGCTGGGGGAGGCAATGGACACTAGATCAGTGAGGTCGCAGCAGGAAACAGAGCTCGCCCCGTGTGGCTCAAGTGAAGACTTCAGTGAAAGGACTATTGGGAGCGGGGGAGGCACCCAGACACCAACAACAGCAGGAAACCATTACCACCCCTAAGAATGAAGACCAAGCAGAGGCAACACGAGAGGGGAACGCGAAGGAGAGGCTGCCTCATAGGAGCTGTAGTCAGGCAGAGGTCCTGCCTGGGGAATGGCTTCAGAGCAGAGCCAGAAGGGAAAAAGTACCTTGGGCCCTTACCGTCCCATTCTCTAGTCTGCAAGTGCCTATCATCGACCAACCCGAACAGAAAACCCTCCAGCAAGTCCACATGATGCAGTCCAGAGGGTTCAGCCAACCAGGAAAGGAATAAAGCGGAGAAGGGTGGAGAATGGATCCGGCAGCATTAACAAAGAATCGGTCCACTCCACCCCACTGGCCATCCAGCCTCTCTTTTTGCCCTTCACTGGAGGGAAGAAGGGACACTCAGAGATGGGTAGGACGGTTTGAACCCGCCCTGAATCACTCCCTGCCCCATCTAGCCCATTGCTGCCCTGCTATATGTCACCATGCCGGCCAGCACTGATGTGGCCCTGCTGTTTCTCTGCCTTGAAGAGTTAAAGGGGTGGGCAGTGAACGGCCCCCAAAAGAGAAAGAATACTACTCAACTAAACAGCTTTCCTCTGGCCTACCCCCCATCTCCTACCCAGCCCTCTTCTGTTCTGTGTCATTGTTAATCATATAGAGATGCCCAACAATTTTCTGTCTCTCCAGGGGATTCTCATTATCTTTCTGATGTTTCCTCCCTCTCCCTTCTATGGGGGAGGGGTTGAGTAGCCAGTGCTGGTTCCCTGTCATGTGCTGAGATGAGGTTTCAGAGGTAGGGAGGAGACAGATCTTAGAGAACCTGTAGCAGGAGCAGGCAGAAAATTAATAGGAAGGTGGTTACCTAGCATATGATTCCATTTATATGAAATTTCCAGAATAAGCCAATCGATAGAGACAGAATGCAGACTAATGGTTTCTAGGGGCTCAGGGGAAGCAGGATGAGATATGACTGTTTAATGAGCATGAGGCTTCCTTTTGGGGTGATGAAAATGCTCTGGAACTAGATAGTGGTGATGGTTGTACAACATTGTGAATGTACCCAATGCCACTGAATTGTGTACTTTAAAAATAGCTAAAATGGTGACTTTTATGTTATGTGAATTTTATCACAATAAAAAAAATTAGTCAGGCAGTTGGATTTTATATTAATGGGAGGCAGAAGACACTCAAGGGTTCCAGGGTGAATCTGGTGGTGACCGAGGTAAACAGAGCTGCAGGAGAATCATTTGACCTTGAACTTCCTCCTTGGAGCATCTGTTTTGTTCGGCATGGGGAAGTGATGGGGGTAAAGAAGAGCTGGGAGGGAACAGGGCAAGTAGAGTATGCTGACTCCAGAAAGGGAGAAGGGCAGGCATCTGGGCCATATACTTTTCCTGGAATTTTTTTTTTTATGTCATGGATTTTCTTTTTTTTTTTTTTAATTTTTTTTGGTAACGTTTATTTATTTTTGAGACAGAGAGAGACAGAGCATGAACGGGGGAGGGTCAGAGAGAGGGAGACACAGAGTCCGAAACAGGCTCCAGGCTCTGAGCCGTCAGCACAGAGCCCGACGCGGGGCTCGAACTCACAGACCGTGAGATCATGACCTGAGCCGAAGTCGGCCGCTTAACCGACTGAGCCACCCAGGCGCCCCTATGTCATGGATTTTCTATTGTGTTTATTCATTCGTTTGTGATTACTCAGCATTCTATCACCTTCTCATTGGGAAGAATTCCAAGTAGGGGGTTTCCTTCTTTGTAAAGCTTGGTTTTAGGGAGCGACCTTCCTCCCAATGCCCAGCATGGGAAGGCCAGAGACTCTCCCTCTGGCCCCGCACCCCCACCTGCTGACCACACCAGATCTCAGATATCTAGCTCAGCTAGCAGAGTCCTCCTCCTGGGGCTTTGAATCACAGAGCGTGATGCAAAGACAGAGGAGGTAAGAGACAACCGATGACAGTTGAGCCCCAGGGTGAGTGTCCACTGGAAGGAGCAGTGGCTGGAGTAGGGGCTCTTGGCCTTGGTGTCCAGGGGCAGCTGCACCCGACAGCATGTTCACTACACTGACCCTGAGGGGTGACCCCTGGCTGTGGTAGTCGCTGCCTGGCCTCTCGTCCTGGTTATCTTCTGAGCCTGATTTGCCAGTCTCCTTCAATCCTCAAGCTACCTGCTATCCTTCCAATGCATTCCTTGAGCGTTCAAGTGAGAGCTTATTTCTGTGACTTATAACTAAAGACCCTGGTACATTGATGTGGCCTCATACCTCCCTTAAAACAGAGAACATGGTGCATTCCAATCCAGTGCTGACGGCTCCTTGCAAACTCGAAGTGCTGTCTGCACCTTGATGTGTGTGTGTGTGTGTGTGTGTGTGTGTGTGTGTGTGCGTGCGTTTCACTTTAAACGTTACAGATGTGAAAACAAACTGCATTTCCATGCGCTGAGTTATTGTAACTATGGTGACGGACAGAAAGAGCACGGTCTAGAAATTAGAAGACCAGGCCACGCTAGTTGTGCAACCTTGGGCAAGTCAGTTTCCTGTCAATTCAGGCTGAGATGAACCGCGGGCCCTTTACCACTACTTAAGATTCTGGGATTTGGGAAATGCAAAGGAAACCATTTATGTTACCACCGTGCCTAAGAAAACAAAGTATTCTCTCTCACAAAGAGGCTCCATCTGATTCAGTGTCATACAGTGAAGACAACTTCAACTGTCAGTCTTTACTTCATCTATTAAATTATGCGGAGCCTTGTAGACAAGCAGCAAAAGTTAACATCAGCCCCATCTCCCGTGGGGTATGCCATCCACAATAGTAATACTAATGACAGCTCCCACTTGGATCAGCACCTACCGCATGCCAAACACTGTTCGAAGAGTTTTACATACATTAGCTCATTTCATCCCGACAAACAACCCCAGGAAGTGCCATTATAACCCCTTTTTGCAGACGACAAGGCAGGAGCACAGAAAGGTTAGGTAACTTACCCAAGGTCACACAGCTAGTAGGTGACAGAGCCAGTATTCAATGGTGCGCTCGTTATCGCTCACCTATTCCGAGTTACGTGGTAGCAATGTAATTTCCCATCGAAGATGACACAGGTGTGTGGTTCATGCTATTAAACAGCTTCTAGTCCACGCTTTGCCTCCACAAAGGCTGCATCTAATCTTAATCAAGCTGGAAAAGTGAGCGTCCATCACATTTGAACACTTCAAGTAGAGGATCTAGCAAGGGAATCCCACTCGTCCTCTGAGGGCTGGTCCCACTGTTTAGTGGCATCCCATTTCTCCAGAAAGTCCTGACATATATCCTCTTTCACACTTGAGAGCTTTCAACTTTAATCAAATTTGGGGAGCAGTGGGGAAGGTGTTGAAAAACCACAGTCAACATTTCTTCTGTGATGAGTCTTTGCGTTGAGTGCCTGGACCACCCAAAGTTGACTGTAGGCGACCTCGGGCAAATTATTGCTACTTCGGAATAGTCTCCTCTGTGACATTCATTTGCTCAGGAACTAGCACCTGTTCTGTGTCGAGTGCTGAGCTGAGTCCTGGAAACAGGAAGGGTTGGAGGGGTGGCTGGGTGGGTAGATTTCAGGCCAGTGGTTCTCAGCCAGGTTGGGCTAGGAGTCGCCTAATGGAGCTTTTCAAAATAAATGTTCACACTCGCTGGGTCCTGATACCCAGGTGGAGGCTGTAATGGCAGGTGGATCTGGGGGCCCTGTTTTTCGAAACAGTCTCTCCCATATATACCTCCTCTTCCTTAACCCCCCCAACCCCTCACCCCGAGTACACTTATTCTTTCAGAGCCACTGAAGTTGGTGATTTCTGAGGCTACAAGGAGCCCCAAGTAAAATTCTGTGGTTCATTCATTAATAAATGTCTCAATTCAACATTTATGGAACGCCTAGTCTGTACCAAACATTGGAAACCTGGGATGAATAAGACCTAGGTAGACCGTCCTTGTGCCCTGGAAGCTCTCAATCTGGTTGAGGCAGACCAACAAGCAAAATGCCAGCATCTATATGACATGAAGAGCCTGGGAGGTAAGGGAGCATTTTTTTTAATGTTTATTTATTTTGAGAGAGAGAGCAAGCAAGTGGGGGAGGGGCAAAGAGAGAAGGAGACTGAGAATCCCAAGCAGGCTCCATGCCATCAGCACAAACCCCAATGTGGGGCTCAAACCTACAAACTGTGAGGTCATGACCTGAGCCAAAATCAAGAGTTGGATGCTTAACCCACTGAGCTACCCAGGCTTCCAGTAAGGGAGCATTTTATCAACTGAATGTCCCTTGGTTGACAGTTCAGCTTTCCCTTCTCCAGAAAAAAGGTGATTCCTTTGCTGTCTTTTCAAAGTTCCTCTTTCCCAATGATCAAATACAATAGTGTAAGAAACACCTGACAGGTTCCAAACCTTCTGCATCTACCTTCCTTCTGGTTTCAGATGCAAAGGACGTTCTCCACGACACGAGGTGCAAACCCTGCGTGCTGACGTTCCTCCATCAAAAGGCCATTTTAACGAGGAACTCGGGTTCAGGCATCAGCCATAGAACATTAATATTCATGGTTAATATTTGCAAAAAAACCCTTCATTTCAATCTTTTGTTTCTGTTGGGGTGGGGGGAGTCTTAAAATGGCCAGAAATTCCCAATTCCTATTAATTCTATCTAGGCCTTTTCTTTGGGGCTTCCATTATTTCATCAGGGTTGGCAAGGAAAGTTGGTTCTGCTCCTGTCCAAGTGTTAAATGGATACTCATGTGTCTCTTCGCCACGCTGGTATAATTAATTTTATTGCAAATAGGATTTTTCTTTCTTCGCCTTTGCATGCAAATGTGCTCCCCTTTCAGTGTTTGTATAATAGCAGTAATTCTGTCATTTGTACAAAAGGACATGCACTATTTTGGCAGATAGATGGAGCTTTGATGGAGAGATTATTACATTTCCAAAAGCAAAGAGAATAAATCAGAATTTAGCCAGACGCTGACTAAACACTCCCCTTCCCCCAACTGCACTGATCTCGGGCCAAGTGGCTAACACACCGTGTCTTCCTCCCAGAGGGTAACGCTTGCAGAACAGGAGGACCTTGCTGGCTACTGTCTGTGCTTTGCCCTTCTCTGTCCTGCTCTGTGCACGCTCTCACCTGGGCTCCCTTGCTGTCTGGCTTCTGCTCGGGTTTGGCCAATGCGAGGCAACAGCCTGGGAATAGAGTGTGGGAGTAGAGGGAGGTTGGAGTATTCACTTCCCTGCTCCCTCCCTGTTTGCCATGGCTCCGGAGAGTGACTGTGCTCCTCCTAGGCCACAACTCCTCTGTGGTCACCTTCTTCTGCAATCCCAGCTCCCACTGGACTCTGGTAATCCGCTTCCTTCTCTGTGCTACACCAGGCTAGACCCTGGGAGCTTCACTACCTGCTGTTGGCTAACTCTGCCCACATCTATATAAATAGGCCTTGCGTCCAACCCCTTTGAGTGTGTCCTTTCCTTCCAGGACGCTGAGAGAACCACCATATTCCCAAGATGTCACTTAGCTCACTAGAACCATACACACACACACACACACACACACACTCTATAGCACTGGGAAAGTGATAAGGAAACCCAAGATCACTGAAGTGTAAAGGCGTCTGTATGTCTGTACAGAGTTTTTAGAAATTCCACCAAGCAGAGGAGGAGTTTTCCCTAGGCGCATCTAGCTTCATGTAAGTCATGGTGAGGTTTTTCCTACCTGTCACTTAGTCACCTTCTTCTGGTCAGAGCCCCCAGATTTTCCTTAAGGAACCATCTCTTCCCTTCTCTTGGTACATGTGGATTAGGCAGGGCTATTCTGTCCCTCAGTTATGAGAAAATATGAGACTCAATGCCATCACTCAGTGTGTCACATTTCCCAAACCACAGTGTTGGGTCAGGGATGGGCATGTGATATAAGCCAGGCCAGTAAAAACTACTTGGATGAAATTCTCAGACCTTGGCTAGGGCAGCTAGGAAAAAAGGTGCTTTCCTTCCTCTGATGTGGCTAAGGACATAAACTGAAGCTTTGGTGGCCATCTGCCATAGGTAAAGAGCCTGCCTGAGAAGTGAATGATCACAGAGGAAGCAGAGCTAAGAAGCGAAGAGAGAAAAACCAGGTTCCAATCACGACACTAGCCCTGGATCAAGCCTTGCTTTGCCTTTGCAATTACATGAGCAAATGTTCGTTTTTTACATTACTTAAGCTGGGTTTCTGTCACTTGCAACTGAAAGATTCCCAACTAGTACATTGAAGGTGGAATCTCTTTAAAGCTAGGAACCATCATGGACTGGGTAGGGGGCAGACAGAGAAGAAAAACAAATTTACTATTTCTGGAGCATCTGTTGTGGTGCTCTAGAAGAGAGCACATACAACTGTAGGTTAATTTATTTAATTCTCAAAATAACTTTGCTCTTCTATGTTGAGGAACTTGCCAATTGCTGCACAATTAGCAAATGGCAGGGTTAAGTTCAAACCAAGGACAGTCTGCCTTGCAAAGTTATATTTGTTCCACTCAGATATGCTGCCATCATGATGATCTTCTTCATCTTCCTCCTCATTATCTCATTCCCCTCCCCTTTCCCCTCGTCTTCCTCCTCCCCCCCTCCTCTTCCTCCTCCTCCTCCTCCTCCTCCTCCTTCTTCTTCTTCTGGAAGCTCAGTGAGTATTCGGACCACAATACCAGGAAGCTGAGATTCTTGGTCACCAGAAAACCCAGACCATGAAACATATATATGTGTGTGTGTGTGTGTGTGTGTGTGTGTGTGTGTACAAAGAACTATGACATGAAAGAAAGAGTGATCAATGCCAATAAACAGGAACAGACATCATATTGAGAAGGATTACTTCCATTTGAGGCATTGGAAGAGTTCAGACACAGATGGCAGAAGGGAATCCAAACATAAGATAAGAGTCTGAGCAAAGACATCAAGATTGGGAATGCCAGACCATAGAAAGATTCAGTTTGCACGTTTACAAACTTCCGTCATTCTCCAAGGTTCTCTCCTTGGCTGCTTTCTCAATTTTCTCTTTTTCATTTCATTTTAATGTAGTATGTTAGGAACATTTAACATAAGGCTTTACCCTGCTAACAAGTTCTTATGTGCACAATCAGTATTGCTGACTATGGGTACAATGTTTACAGCAGGTCTCTAGGCCTTATTCATCTTGCTTAACTGAAACTTTATGTTCATTGATTTATAACTCCCCATACCCCCCTCCTCTACCCAGACCTTGCAACACTCCACCCTATAGTTCTCCGAGTGAATGAATTTGACTATTTTAGATCCCTCATGTAAGTGGAATCATGCAGTACGTGTCTTTCTGTGACTGGTTCGTTTCACTTAGCATAATGCCCTCAAAGTTTATCCATGTTGTTACATATGACAGAATTTCCTGTTTTTTAAAGGCTGAATGGTATTCCATTGTATGCGTGTGTGTGTTTGTGTGTGTGCGCGTGTGTGTGTGTGTGTGTGTGTGTGTATCACATCACATTTTCTTCACCCATTTACCTGTCCATGCACATTTTAGGTTCTTTCCACATCTTGGCTATTATGAACAGTGCTGCAATGAACATGGGAGTGTGGTTATCTCTTAGGTTCTGATTTCTTTTGGATAAATATCCAGAAGTGGTATTGCTGAATCATATGAAATGTCCACTTTTAATTTTTTGAGGAAACTGCATACTGTTTCCCATAGCAGCCACACCATCTTACAATCCCACCAGTGGTACACAAGGGTACCAATTTCTCAACATCCTCGCCAACACTTGTTGTGTTTTGTTTTTTGTTTTTTTTTTTAGTGTACTAACCATCCTGACATGTGTGAGGTGATATCTCATTGTGGTTTTGATTTACATTTCCCCGATGATGAGTCATGTACATTTTTTTTCGTAAAAGAAATAATCAAAAGAGTGAAAAAGTACCCTACAGAAGGAAAGAAAATATTTAAAAATCATCTATCTGATAAGGGATTAATTTCCAAAATATATAAAGAACTCCTACAACTAGGTAGCAAAAACAACGAATAACTTGATTTTTAAAATGGGCTAAGGACTTGGATAGACATTTCTCCAAAAAAGACGTACAAATGGCCAACAGGTATTTGCGAGAAAAAAAAATACTCTGTGTCTCTATTTTCTCTTGACGTTCTTCCTTGGCAATAATAAGACCAGAAAGTGGATAATTCCAGGCTCCCACTTGGCAGAGTCCTTCTACACCTCAGGGCAGGACAGGGAGAGCTCTTCAGACTCCAATATAAATATATCTACTCTTCCATGGAGTTCACCTTGAAGACATAAGCAATAGTGAACCGGTAACCATGCTGGCTGGTGTTAAAGGTGAACCCACAAGCCTTTGAATGTGTCTTTGAAATCCCAGCGTGTCAAGTTTCCTCTCCAGCTCCCAAAGAAAGAGGGGTCATGTGTTCCAATATTGACGCTTGTTCCAAATATGGTGTGAATTCAGCCCTGGAGACACAGTCCTTTTTCTTTCTTTAGCAGAGATCCTACTTTTGACCTCTCCTTCCCCCTACGGTTGTCTCATTACTCTGTGAACAAGTGACAAGCTTTCGCACATGCATCAATACCTCGTTTTAGCACCCTTCTGCCCCACATCCATTAAAGAAAGGTGTTGTGCGGATGTTAAACCAGGCAGATAGACTGACCCCCCCAGTCAGTGTGTCTGCCAAGTTAAACACACGAACGCACCATGCACTATTTTTAAAAGCAAGTTAAATAAGGTGCCTTTAAAGTTGAGTCCCCTGGGATTGTATTGAGTCCCTAAGTTCTTGGTTTTGTGAGCCCAAGGGACCAAGCAGGTTAGCTTTAACTGTTTAACTAGGCCACTTAAGCCACTGAGCCCTTGTCTAATAGGACAATATTTATAGGCATTGCATCATCACAGAGTTGAACTGTTCTTTCAGACTGAGATCATCCTTCAGTTTGTTAGGATTTTTTTTTAACTCAGGAGGGAAGAAATGAACTGTGATTTCATTAATAGAAACTACTGATAAAAACAGAAGAGTAGAAAAATGTCAAGATGCTAACTTTTTAGTGGTGAGAAAGGCAGATTCTCTCCTGGCAAGGTTTTGATTCATAGCTATGGAAAATTTGAGGGTGATATTTTGACCACTGGAGGTTGGGGCAAATTTGATTAAAATTACTAGTCTGGAAAACTCAGTTTAGCCAAATTTTCTTCATTGCTGTGGTTTGGTACAACTTTATTGTTCTGTGGTGGAGACTGATGTGGTTTTCATTGTTTGGACCATACATGATACATAATAAAAGAGTTAAGTTTATTTTGCTATTATTTTTTTTTCAGGTGAACTTTCCAGCTATTTTCTAACCTCATGATTTGGTTGTTTTATCTACCAAAGCTAACTGACACATATACTCATGATTTAATCATGATGATGATCATGCTTAACATTTATTGGACACTTACTATGTGCCAGATGTAACCACATCATAGGCATCACGTCTTTCGATCCTCAAGCAATCCTATTTGTTTCTGCTATTACCAACACATCCAAGTTGAGGAAAATGAAGCTTAAAAGGCTGTGTAACCTTCCCAGAGTCACACAACTAGTAATCAGTGGCGCTGGGACTTAAAGCCAAGACTGAGGAATTCCCAGGGATTCCCAATACTCTTCCCCACCACAGCAGGCGGACTTCTATCAACACATCAACTGTGCACTTTTTCCACCCAGTTCTACAGTTGAATCATAGAATTTTTGTGTTGTTTTTGCTGGGGGGTGATGCCACATTTACATGAAGAGCACAAAAATCCCCAGCAAAGCCAACAGACTTTTAAGTTGCTTTATTTTCATCAAAACAATAAAAATGCTTATAAATTTTGGAAATTGGTTATAAGAAATACAAGTAAAATCATTTAATAAAAATGTTACCTTCAGTATGTAGTTATAGGGCTATAATGCGTAACTTTCAGAAACTGAAATTAAATGGATTTTCGAACAAAAAGTAAAACCTGACAACGTAGATTGGACTTCCAGTCAAGATGAAGCACCAAGGATGATGCTTTGATCCACCCTTTGCTCCAAATACATTACAATGATTTATAAAATATAATAGCAGGAAAAAAGATAAACATCTCCATTGACCAGAGCTGGCAATGAATTATAAAGTGGTGAGAGGGCTTGAAGCCATGAGTCTGTCATGTTCCGAGTTTGCAAGCACATAGTGGCAGCTCAAATTTTGGGTTCTACCATGTAATGGGGACTAACAGAGCTTCGTGCTCAAAAGTGGATCCGAGCTAGGCTCGCTGCTTGAATCCAGGGGCTGGATTGGGCTCCTCCTTCTATAGGAAGAAGCCTGTTAAGAAAAAGCAATTATCAATTCACTTCCTGAGACTACAGTTTTACAGGAGATTCTTGGCTTAGAAAAGCAGGCTGTAGATACAACTTCCTGGCTAGGAATTGAGCCAGGCACCTGCTGCCCCGTGACCATGACTGGATCTGTGTTAGCCCCAACATCACTGTGGAGCAAATTCCACCTGGTGCTCTGCTGGGTACATGGAGGAGGGTCACATGGAGGCAACTGCAAATCCCAAAGCTGCTGGACAAACAGGATGAGAGAAACTCTCTCTCCCCCCGCCCTCTCTCTCTCTGTCTCTCACACACACACACACACTCAAAATGTGGCTGTCATAACAAATGAAGAAATCTAATACCAAAGAAGACAGCCTACAGAATCATCGAAATTATTCATTGAAACATGAAATGCCTAGAGATAAAGTTAATTTTATGAAACAGCCTTATGAAAACTTTAAAATAAGTCTAAATAAGTCTATAATGTTCAAAGGCACAAACCAAGGTAATACATCCATTAATAATGAGTAAGAAATTTGAAACACAAAAAAGAGACATAATCAAAATAAAAACAAGTGGGTTTTAAGAAAACACAAATATATATCTGTGGAACTAAAAGAATATGGTTACCAAAATACAAAGGCAAGATAAGCTCTAGATTAGACCCAGAGAGCACTGAATTGGGAAATAGTTGTGAGACACACACACACAGAGCTTAGTCCTGAGTGACATCAAGATAATTTTTTTAATGTTTATTTATGTTTTAGACAGACAGAGACAGAGACAGAAAATGAGCAGGGGAGGAACCGGGAGAGAGGGAGACACAGAATCTGAAGCAGGCTCCAGGCTCTGAGCTGTCAGCCCAGAGCCCGAGGAGGGGCTCGGACTTATGAACTGTGAGACCACAACCTGAGCCAAAGTTGGACGCCTAACCAACAGAGCCACCCAGGCGCCCCAATAATTTTTAAAACAGTAATTAACAGACATGGAAGATAACTTGAGAGACTCCAACCTATATCTGGAAGATGTTCCAAAAGAAGAGGATGGAGAGAATGAGGGAAAAGTAATATTTGAAGAGATTAAATCTTATAACTTTCATAATTGCAAAAGACACGTGTCCTTTGATGGAAAGACCACTCTTTGTGTGGACAGAGCATGACACATGAGAGTGAAAGTTCAGATCACTGGTGATAAGGAGAAGCCCCTAAAAGCTAGCAGAGAGAAAATACAGAAAAAAAAAAAAAAGACCCAGAAGAAACTGATAGGTTGACAATGATTTATTTTCAGCAACAATTGTGGCCACAAGACAATGTAGTAACATCCTTAATGTGCTAAAGGAAAATAGCTGTCAGCCTAAAAGTTTATATGCAGCTAAATTATTATTTAAGAGTGGGGACAAAAAAAAGACACTTCAAAACACACAGACTAAATGAGTCCTCCCACATACAGTCCCACATTTACACACTTAGTAAAGGATGCATGTCAGTAAAAAGAACCACAAAAGACCCCGAATAGCCAAAGTAATATTGAAGAAGAAAGCCGAAGCGGGAGGCATCACAATCCCAGACTTTAGCCTCTACCACAAAGCTGTAATCATCAAAACAGCATGGTATTGGCACAAAAACAGATACATAGACCAATGGAATAGAATAGAGAACCCAGAATTGGACCCACAAATGTACGGCCAACTAATCTTTGACAAAGCAGGAAAGAGTATCCAATGGAAAAAAGAAAGCATCTTTAACAAATGGTGCTGGGAGAATTGGACAGCAACATGCAGAAGAATGAAACTAGACCACTTTCTTACACCATTCACAAAAATAAACTCAAAATGGATGAAGGACCTGAATGTGAGATAGGAAACCACCAAAACCCTAGAGGAGAAAGCAGGCAACAACCTCTTTGACCTCAGCCACAGCAATTTCTTACTTGACACATCACCAAAGGCAAGGGAATTAAAAGCAAAAATGAACTATTGGGACCTCATCAACATAAAAAGCTTCTTCACTGCAAGGGAAACAATCAACAAAACTAAAAGGCAACCGACAGAATTGGAAAAGATATTTGCAAATGACATATCAGATAAAGAGCTAGTATCTAAAATCTATAAAGAACTCACCAAACTCCACACCCAAAACACAAATAATCCAGTGAAGAAATGGGCAGAAAACATGAATAGACACTTCTCTAAAGAAGACATCTAGATGGCTAACAGGCACATGAAAAGATGCTCAACGTCACTCCTCATGAGGGAAATACAAATCAAAACCACACTGAGATACCACCTCACACTGGTCAGAGTGGCTAAAATGAACAAATCAGGAGACTATAGATGCTGGTGAGGATGTGGAGAAATGGGAACCCTTTCGCACTGTTGGCGGGAATGCAAACTGTTGCAGCCACTCTGGAAAACAGTGTGGAGGTTCCTCAAAAAACTAAAAATAGAACTACCCTAAGAAATGTGAAACTACAGCAGAGGTCAGGGATAGAAGAAACAATGAAATAATGGTGAGAAAAAATTCACAAATTATGTTTTTATGCTTAATTAAATATTGATTGCGCATATGCTATGTTTAGAAGGATAGAAACACTAGGGGTGCCTGGGTGGCTCAGTTGGTTGGGCGGCCGACTTCGGCTCAGGTCATGATCTCGCGGTCCGTGAGTTCGAGCCCTGCGTCGGGCTCTGTGCTGACAGCTCGGAGCCTGGAGCCTGTTTCCGATTCTGTGTCTCCCTCTCTCTGACCCTGCCCCGTTCATGCTCTGTCTCTCTCTGTCTCAAAAATAAAAAAATTTTTAAAAATTAAAAATTAAAAAAAGGATAGAAATGCTAAAGAACAATGTGTTTGTTAGAATATCTTTTATTCAAATTGCATATGTTAAAATTTTAGGAAAATTAAAAGAAGGGATTAACAATCAACAGAGGAAAAAATAAAAGAAGTATTTAAAAATTCGCAGCCTAATAGTCAAAAAGGACTGGAGAGGGGGTGAGGAGGGACACAATGAAAATGCTAATAAAGAGAAAACACAAAATAAGTTAAAGTACATAGGAGATCACAACACATGAAATTGTACTAAATGCATTTATGACAAAATGGAGATTAACATATTGGATTGAATGGACTGAAAGTAAAGAGATGGAAAAACTTATATATGTCCATCTCCAAGTAAAGCTAGGGCAAGGACGTTAATTTACTGCAAAAAGTTCATGGGAATTAAGAAGGGCATTACATAACAATAATAATCTACTAGGAAGATAGAAAAATTGTGAATTTATATGCCTCTAAAACATAGTTTCCAAATATATGTAACAAAATAGACAGAATTGCAAGGAAATGGACAAATCCATAATCAGAGTCCAAAATTTCTGAAACACTTCTATCAAACACAGATAGATCACTCAGGCAAAAAATTCATAAGACTGTGATAAATCTGAAGAACAAAATTTATAACCATGATATAATATAGAATTTTCCAAATGGTTTTTTAATGTGCTCCCTTTATTGGGGCGCCTGGGTGGCTCAGTCGGTTAAGCGTCCGACTTTGGCTCAGGTCACGATCTCGCGGTCCGTGAGTTCGAGCCCCGCGTCGGGCTCTGGGCTGATGGCTCGGAGCCTGGAGCCTGCTTCCGATTCTGAGTCTCCCTCTCTCTCTGCCCCTCCCCCGTTCATGCTCTGTCTCTCTCTGTCTCAAAAATAATAAAATAAACATTAAAAAAAATTTTTTTTAAAAGAAATATATTTTATAGCAAAACCTAGTATACCAATGCACACAAGTGCACACCTACACAGATAGATAGATGATAGATAATTCTACAAACAATATGCACCTTGAATAGAAGTGATGCATCCTGATATAATTTGTTTCATCCCATTCTATTTCACCTGTTAAAAAAATGTGAGTTGTAACCAACTACACTGATTTCGCAACCCAAGGAGGTATTGTGGCCTCCAGTTTACAAAACACAGATCTTATAAATATGTACAGTTGTGTCTCCAACAAGTAGCACTTACACTTTCTTTCCAACCTGAAGTAAATAATGTATACAATAGTGCCACCACAGAAGCATAAAAGTTGGCACAAGCAAGAATGTTCCTATGAACAACTTCTATTCTACATCGTACCGGAGACCAAAGTCAGTTCCCACTAGGGGAGAAAGGAATCGGAGGTATATGAGTTTGAAAGGTTCGGTATAACAAACTGCAGCTGATTTAGTATCAGTGCAGAAAATATAGGAGATTCTACAGATAAACTTTTAGAGTCATAAGAGAGGTCAGCAAAGTTCATAACACAAGGATAACAAACATTAATAATTTTCCTAAATACCAGTAATGATCAATTCGAAAATGTAATCGACAAAAGTTATCGTTCAAAATAGCAACAAAACCATCAATCACCTAGGAATGAATGTAGTGAAAGATGTTCACAGCCTTCTAAAGAATAGTATAAAACATTGTAAAAGATATAAAGGAAGATGAAAAGAAACGGAGAGGCATAGCATGTTTAAGGATGAGGAAGGCTTGACATCCTGAAGATGGCAATTCTCTCTAAAATATTCTGATATTGAATGTAATTCCAATCAGAATCCCAACAGAAAAACAAAATCGATCCTGAAATTCATTTGGAAGACTAAAAAGACCTAAATATCTGAGATAATTCTGAAAAAGAAGGTTGGGAATCTTGCCCACAAGAAAGCTAGCTTTATCTGAAGCCAAAACAACTAAGACAATGTGGAATTGGCTCAGGAATGGACAACGACATCAGTGGAGTGGGACAGAGTGTAGGCACAGAACTACCACACATATGAAAGCCTCCTATGACAGAGACAGCATTGTAACCAAAGCAGAGAGGATGAGTTGTTTAATAACTTATGCTGTGACATATCCAAAAGAAAAAATTAAAGTGTAATCACTAACTCACATTAGATCAGATAAATCCCAGTAAAGACTTACTATTAAAATTAAAACTGTAACATTAGGGGCGCCTGGGTGGCTCAGTCGGTTAAGCGGCCGACTTCAGCTCAGGTCACGATCTCGCGGTCCGTGAGTTCTAGCTCCGCGTCGGGCTCTGGGCTGACGGCTCAGAGCCTGGAGCCTGTTTCAGACTCTGTGTCTCCCTCTCTCTGCCCTTCCCCCGTTCATGCTCTGTCTCTCTCTGTCTCAAAAATAAATAAACGTTAAAAAAAAAACTGTAACATTAAAAAATATATATAGAATACATTTAAGGCTGTGAAGAAGTATTTAAAAAAAAAAGATTTCTTAAATGAGAAGCAAAAGGACCAAACATCATGTAAAAGCCTGATACATTTGTCATTAAAATTAACTTGTTATGTCCAACAAAAGTTATCATGAACGAAGTTAATGATGCAAAATGAGAGGAAATGTTTGTGATGCATATAATTGACAAAGGATTAGTGTCCAAAATTCATACAGAACGTCTACAGTTTGATAACAGAATAACAAACAATACAGTGAGAAAGGGAGAAAAAGAAAACCTAACAGAAAATTCATAGAAGAGCAAACTGGAGTGGACTAGAATCAATGAAGAAATATATGAGCACGCCAGAATCAGAAAGTGGCAGATTATGTAACATTTTACGACATCAGATTGTCAAAATTAAAATTGTTATTGGGTAAAATAGGTGAAGGGAATTAAGAGGTACAAACTTCCAGTTATAATATAAATAAGTCATAGAAATGAAAAGTACAGCATAGAGAATGCCGTCCATAACACTGTAATAATGCTGTTTGGTGACAGATGGGGACCACATTGACCGTGGCGGGCACGGAGTAACGCACAGAATTGTCAAATTCCTATGTTGTCCACCTGAAATGAATATAACATTGTATGTCAGCTGTATTTCAATTAAAAAAAACCCACCAAGTACCAGGGACTACCTATAGCCACAAGAACTCCCACAGACTCTTTAGGGAAGCATGAGTTGGTACAGCCACTTTGGAGAATAATCTGACCTTATCTTGTAAAGGCTACTCTGGAAGCCAGTAGTTACACCCCTGGGTATGCAGAGCAAAGCGACTCACACGTGTGTGTAAGCGGACAAGGATGTTCACTGTGGATAAAGAAGATGTGTGAGAGAGAGAGAGAGAGAGAGACATACATGCATATGACAGAGTATGACTCAGAATGAAACCTTGCCATTTGCAACAACACGGGTGGAGCTAGAGAGTGTAATGCTAAGCAAGATAAGTCAGTTACAGGAAGACAAACGCCATATGATTTCACACATATGTGGAATTTAAGAAACAAAACAAACAAAGAAAGAGAGAGACAAACCAAAAACAGACTCTTAACTGTGGAGAACAAACAGTTACCAGACAGGAGGGAGGTGTGGGGGATGGGTGAAATAGGGGTTGGGGATTAAGAGTGCACTTAGGATGAGCACTGAGTCATGTGTGGAATTGTTGAATCACTATGTTGTACACCTGAAACTTAATATAACGCTGTATGTTAACTATGCTGGAATTACAATAATAACTATTATTATTTTTTTGTTATCATTATTTTTAAATTTATTTTTGTTTCATTTACATCCAAGTCAGTTAGCATCTAGTGCAACAATGATTTCAGGAGTAGATTCCTTAGTGCCCCTTCCCCATTTAGCCCCTCCCACAACCCCTCCGGTAACCGTCTGTTCTCCATATTTAAGAGTCTCTTCTGTTTAATCCCCCTCCCTGTTTTTATATTCTTTTTGCTTCCCTTCCCTTATGTTCATCTGTTTTGTATCTTGAAGTCCTCATGTGAGTGAAGTCTTACGATATTTGTCTTTCTCTGACTGCCTAATTTCGCTTAGCATAATACCCTCCAGTTCCATCTATGTAGTTAAAATGGCAAGATTTCATTCTTTTTGATTGCCGAATAATACTCCATTGTATATATATACACATACCACTTTTCTTTATCCATTCATCCATCGTTGGACATTTGGGCTCTTTCCATACTTTGGCTATGGTCAATAGCACTGCTATAAACATTGGGGTGCATGTGCCCCTTCAAAACAGCATACCTGTATCCCTTGGGTAAATACCTAGTAGTGTAATTGCTGGGTTGCAGGGTAGTTCTATTTTTAATTTTTTGAGGAACTTCCATATTGTTTTTCAGAGTGGCTGCACCAGTAATTATTATTATTATTATTATTATCAACCCAATTAAAAAAAAGAATGTTCACTGCAGCATTGCAATGAAAGCATAAAATGGAAACAACCGAAATGTCCATAAAGAGAAGAAAGGATATGAATAACAACCTAAATGTCCATAAATGGAAGAATGGGTAAATAAACTGTAGCAAGTTTCTTCAGTGGACTACTCTACAACAGGCACATAGTTAAACTAAAGCTACCTATGTCCATGTGGATAAATCTTAAGACAGGATGCTGAGTGAAGAAGCAAGTTCATAATGATGTGCTCAGGACAGCAATATTGACAATAAGTTTAAAACTTGAAAACTATGCTATCTATAATTCAGATGCACACGGATGTACTAATTAATATAAAAATATGCATGGGAATGATAAAACCAAAATTATTATTTCTGGGCAAGGAAAGGGGAAATGGGATCAGGAAGAAGTTCTCAGGGACTTCAACCCAGTCTTTATTTTATTTATTTATTTTTTTGTCATAAGCAAAACAAGGGTCTATTAGGTCTTGCCAGAGCTGGGTTCAGGGAACACAGGGATATGCTGTCACTTTCCTTCCATACTTTCCTGTATTTCATCATAATTTCATCATCACGGTCAACTCTGTCCTCTTCCACCTTCTGTTCATTTGTAGACTGTGATATTGTGCGACTGAATTAATTCTGAGTTATAATAAATTGAAAAACCTAAACAAAACAATCAAAATCCTTCTTGTGTGATCTCTTCTCAAATATTCTTTGTCTTCAAAAGACGCAGTTGCTATGAAAACCTGTATTGTCCCCTTATTTATGTCACTTCAACCCAGATAATTCTCACCGATCATAAGGGTGAATTTGTAATCTTATGAGAAACTATGTTCTTACTTGGTTCTCTTTTTTGAGAAAAAAAAAATATATAGAAGTAAGAGACTTCCGAGGAAGATGGCAGAGTAGGAGGACCCTAGGCTCACCTTGTCCTAGGGAAACAACTGGAGAACGCTCGCATCAGGGTAAATAACCCAGAAAACGACCTGAAGACTGGCGGAATTAGCCCCATGACTAAATGTAGAGAAGAGGCCACCTCGAAGAGGGTCTTACTATTTAGTGGGCTCTTTATAGATACTGATTAATTGGTTGGGAAGACAAGGTCCAGCAGTAATGTGACACAATTTTAGAAAATTTGGGAAATGGTATCCCTTAAAAATCCTCCCCTCCCCCAAAACATCATATCCTCAACTATTCTAGTTCTCACTAGCCTTTTATGCTTGCATAGGTTTTAATGCAGTTGTGACCAATTTGCACACGTAACTTTGTAGCCTTTGCTATCCTGTTAATATCCCTATGCCTTCTTCCTGCTCTCCCCAACCTTCCTTGATAACATCTAATAGTCCATCATATCTTTCTCCAATTATTTAACCTTTCTCCTACTATGGGACATTTATGTTTCTTTCCATTCCTATTCATAGAAATAAAAACCCATGGCAGAAAACTTTTTGAACATGTATTTTTTGTATCCCGAATTATTTTAGAACTGGGATTGCCAGGTTACGGAGTTCAAACCTTTTCATGAATTGCTTCTCCCAAGGGACCTAGCAGTTTCCGCTGCCCTACAGCAGTGTTTGACAGCACTGAGTGGCTTGCTGTTAGCTCTGGGCTCAAATCAGAACTCTGTCGCCATAACCACCAGATCCTGTTAATTACTTTTTTTCTAAAAGATTGTCCTTACAATCTTTGTGACTGTCACAAGAAGACAGCTGACAAGTGCCTGTTCTACACTATGTATAAAACTTTCTAAAAGATGATCTGAGACATGGGGTGCCTGGGTGGCTCAGGCTGTTGGGCAACTGACTTCACCTCGGGTCATGATCTCACGGTTCATGGGTTCAAGCCCCACATCAGGCTCCATGCTGACAGCTCAGAGCCTGGAGCCTGCTTCCGATTCTGTGTCTCCCTTTCTCTGCACCTCCCGTGCTCGTGCCCAGTCTCTCTCTGACTCTCAAAAAATAAATAAATGTTAATAAGTTTTTTTTTTAAAAAAAGATGATCTGAGACAAAAGCATAGAAAATATAGTCAATAATATTGTAATAGTGCTGTATGGAGATGGACGGCGACCACAATTATCATGATGAACACTGAGTAATGTATAGATTTGGAGAATGCTATACACCTGAAACTAAGGTCTCTGTATGTCAACTTTAATTAAAAAAGTAAAATAAAATAAAACAATAAAATAAAATGACGATCTGAGACAATGGTATATCAAATGCCATGTATATAATTAGAAACAACTCTTATATCATAGTTATACCCTTGCATTTGCACGTCTTAAAACCATGTTCAAATCTGGGGTGGGGGGGTGAGGGGGAACATTTTATTTTTTTCATCTAACTTATTATAAATAAACTTCTTGAAAGTTGAGGGTTTTTTTTAATTTTTTTTTAACATTTATTTATTTTTGAGAGAGAGAGAGACAGAGCATGAACGGGGGAGGGGCAGAGAGACAGGGAGACACAGAATCGGAAGCAGGCTCCAGGCTCTGAGCCATCAGCCCAGAGCCCAACGCGGGGCTCGAACTCACGGACCGCGAGATCATGACCTGAGTTAAAGTCGGACGCTTAACCGACTGAGCCACCCAGGCGACCCAAGTTGAGTTTTTAATAACACTGTGCTGAGGGCTTCTGCATCTTTCCTTAAGTACAAGAGGAACATATTGAGAGATACCAAAATATGAGAAATAAAATATAAATAAAAATATTGAAAGCTCAATCTGTTCTCAGGGTGATTAATTAAATGGTATTTGATTAAAAATCACAGCACATTTTGTTTTTTCTACCAAAGTAGGTTAATTGGGGCATATTTTGGAAGTAATTAAGTGGTGGTAAAACTTGCAGGGACATATGTACAAGGATGTTCTTTGCAGCACTGTAGAAGCAAAAAAAAAAAAAAACACCCTCAAAACAGAGTGAAAAGCTGCCTTGGAAACTGGTTGAAGAAGTGTTGTCACATGCATGCTATGAGATACAATGCAGCAAATAAAACATAGGCTTCATCTCTGCCCACTTACTAAATGGGGGAAGCAAGATCTAGAGATTATGTAATAAAAACAATAAAGACAAAAATAATACGTGTGTATATATAATTGTATACGCTCATGCCATTAACATGGATTATCTGTGCATAGGAGGGAAGAGGAGAGAGGGAAGAAGGAGCAAGAAAAGAAAATAAACCCTCCATTCTTATAGGCAATGTGGGCAAGTGTTTAAGTGAAACCCTACGAGTGGACACTAAAAGAAGCAAGAAGATAGGTCACTCAAACAGTGTGAACAGCTCAGTTCAAAACTTCCCCAGAGTGACTCCCTGAGCTAAATCACTTACAGGTCACCCATATTGAAGACTGACATCAAATTCCACTTCTGGGCCACCTGGGTGCATCAATTGGTTGAGCAACGGATTTTGACTTGGGTTCTGATCTCACCGTTCATGAGTTCGAGCCCTGCACCAGGCTCTCTGTTTGTCAGCACAGAACCCACTTCGGATCCTCTGTCCCCCTCTCTGTCTTTGCCTTTTCTCCATTCACGCTCTCTCTCACTAAAATAAATAAATAAATAAATAAATAAATAAATAAATAAATAAATAAATAAATCATTTTTAAAAATCCCACTTTCTAGCCTCTTTATGTAATTTTATTTTGAGAGAGACAGAGACAGCACAAGTGGGGGAGGGGCAGAGAGAGAAGGAGAGAGAGAGAATCCCAAGCAGGCTCTGTGCTGCCAGCACAGTGCCTGATGCAGGGCTCCAGCTCATGAAACCGTGAGATCATGACTTGAGCTGAGATCAAGAGTCAAGTGCTTAACTGACTGAGCCCCCCAGGTGCCCCTCTAGCCTCTTTATTTAGTTGCACATAAGATAGTACAGTAGACAGCATGGAGTTCTTTAAGATAAATAGATAAAAATAAAGCCTTACAGGATGAAGTAGACACACTGTAGGAGTCAAGAGTTCTCTAAAGAAGCAGAACCAATAGGATAGAGACAGATTTTAAGGAACTGGAGACTGGCAAGTGGCAAGCCCAAGTTCTTCAGGGTAAGCCAACAGGCTGGAGGCCAAAGGAAGAGTTGGTGATGCAGCTTCAGCTTGAAAGCGGTCTGGAGGTAGAATTGCTTCTGCCTGGGGGGACCTCAGTCTTTTTCTCTGAAGGCCTTTAACTGATGGGATAAGGCCTTCCTTATAACTGATTGGATATTTTATAATATAAGGCCCACCCACGTTATGGAGGGTAATCTGCTTCACTCAAAGTCTACTGGTTTCAATATTAATCTCACCTAGAAAGCATCCACAGCCCATCCAGAATGGTATTTGACCAAATATCTGGTTATTATGGGTACCTAGCCAAGTTGACATATAAAATAAACTATCACACTGATCAAACAATATCCTTTCAAAAATATCGGGCCCATTTTACCTACCTATTTATTTATTTTATTATTATTTTTATAATTTAACTTTATTTTTTATTTTTTTAAATTTACATCCAAATTAGTATATAGTGAAGCAATAATTTCAGAAGTAGATTCCTTAATGCCCCTTACCCATTTAGCCCATTTATCTATTCTTTTAATGTTTATTTATTTTTGAGACAGAAAGAGACAGAGCATGAACGGGGGAGGGTCAGAGAGAGAGGGAGACACAGAATCTGAAGCAGGCTCCAGGCTCTGAGCAGTCAGCACAGAGCCCGACGCGGGGCTCGAACTCACATACCGCGAGATCGTGACCTGAGCCGAAGTCAGACGCTTAACTGACAGAGCCACCCAGGCACCCCTTATCTACCATTTTAAAATGAGCTGGACGAGATGACCACATTTTTTTTTTCTCTTGAGTTACATTAGAAAATATAATCAGAGCACAAACACTATTCAGCGTTCTTAAGGTCTTGATCCTTCACCAACTTGGCTGAGCGCGTGTGTGTGCGTGCATGTGTGCGTGTGTGTGCATGTACACTTGACCGTGTGTCTATCAGCGAATGTCCTGAGCACGTGACATGGATTTACCTATACTGAAAGCTACCTGCATATGCCTTTTTGTGGGATTAATCCAATTTCTCTGACTTACTCTTCTAGACATTCTCATCTCCCTCCTCACTAGCTCAGACATCCTCTGTGTCCAAGACTCAACTCAGATATCCTTGCTTCCCAGAAATTGCCCCCTAACCACCACCACCCTTCCCCATCTCTCCAAGTCATGCCCCTCACCCCAAGTCTGATGAGGTGCCTCTCTGTGGTGTCCCCACTGTCCCTTCCATCTTCCCTCCCTTACGTATACCTTGCACCTAATACCTGCCACAATGTATTTTAATATCCTCTTTATGCATCTGTTTTACCCCCAGTAGACTAAGTTCCTCGATGGCAGGGGTGATAGCTCATCCACATTGTGTTCCCATGCCTCAGCAGTATTTATTAGAAGACGTCATAACTAAATTCTGCTTTCCTTATGAAGTTTTTCAAAGAATCTTGTCCAGCCCCCTCCAGGCCACTGTTATTGAAGGCAGTTGCACCTCGCACTTTGAGGGACCAGGACAACCTCCTTTAAAGGGTGTCTAAGCATTTTTTTTCTTTTTTTACTTCTATATGCATTTATTTTATGCATTTATTCCCAGGCCATAAGTTTTTGTTTCTCCAGTTTCTTCCGGGATCTCTTTTTCTTCTGCAATCTCCTCTCCCGGTTTAGGAACTAGCTGCTCTCTCCCAGTAAGGACCATCTCCGCGTGGCAGGAGAGCTCACGTGTGGGTTGAACCGACCACGGGCCCTGTAAGTTCTGCGCCGCAGCTTGGGGGCTTTTGTTCACCTGGATGTGCCCAATAACCAGAGAATCTACATCTAAACCCTTAAGTTCAGCATTCTTCTCTGCATGTTTAAGCATGTGCAGTAAAAATTCAGCCCTCTTTTTGGGCCACCAACCCCGTGTCCAGCCCCACGGTTTGGCCTGGGCGCACCCACACCTACCAACTCCACCACTGCAGTGACACGGAATGGCACACGCTGTGTCTACAAAGTGACATCTTTCAGATACTTGGTGGCTTTTTGGATATGCATACCCTCGATGGCCCTAGCAGTTTCACGTGTGTTCTTAAAGTGAACACAGGGGCACCCGGGTGGCTCAGTCAGTTAAGTGTCCAACTTCGGCTCAGCTCATGATCTCACGGTGTGTGAGTTTGAGCCCCACGTCGGGCTCTGTGCTGACCGCTCAGAGCCTGGAGCCTGCTTCGGATTCTATCTCTCTCTCTCTCTCTCTCTGCCCTTCCCCGGCTCACACTCTTTGTCTCTCAAAAATGAGTAAAAACATTAAAAAAAAAGTTAAAGTGAACACAGAGATTTGAACCTCTTGATTTGCATGATGGTGTAGGGTTTTCTGGGTCAAGGGAATAGGGAGCAAACCATTTTCAGAGACCGCCTCTCACCACTTAGGGGAAGAGCTGTCCAAGCATCTTAAAGGCATGGCTGCCGCCAGTGCTCTTTATACATTATGAATGTTTACAAAGCAGAATAAGGACTGGGCAGTCTTCTGAGGGAGGGGCTGCTGTGCCATTTTGATTAAAGTGAAGATTGATGTCCCCAGGGCAGACCTTAATGAGGCCTTCAGTGCTCTCATAAAATTTCCACCTAAAATAAGCATTTTGGGGATGACTGGCCCAGCTCTTAACAACCCCTCCCCTTTTTCTTGGAACTGCCTCGGATCTCCCAAGGCAGGCTGCTGGCAGTCACATTTAGACTGTGGGACAGCACAGGATGGGACCGGGGAAGACCGCCTGTCCCTGGGACAATCAGATTCTCCCTGACTGGCACAGAGAACTCCAGCGAGCCAGTCTCTGCCTGGAGCTGAAACTCAGAAGCCATGTTCTCTACCACGAATGGAAGAGATAGAGAATGTTTGTCACCAGTGATGAAGACCGAAACCGAGGCGAGGGATGGAGGGAAAGAACGTCTGGAGTCTTCCACGGATCTCCACAGGTGGCTCCGTTCCCACTCTGGAGTTCCATGAGACACCCCTAGAGTGTTTTGGCAAAGTTCCCCTTTCCAGGTTGGCCTCACTCAACTGGATTCTGTTCCTCACAACTAAAAGAGTGCCAAGAAGAGCAAGAGCGGAAGGTTCCAGGCGTCCGCCTTAACTGGCCCAAAGAGCTGCTCACACAACCATCCTCGCTCTTTCTCTCCTGAGCAACCGAACAGGGAAGGGAGAAGAGGCAGAGACCGACAGGAGCCTGCTTGATATCTGAGCTTCGCTGGATGTGTCCCTGCAACCTCATCATGCTTCAGCTTTTCTCTCACCTGTGCAGCAAAGATGTTTGCTGAACCTTCTCCACAGAAGTGCTCTGAGGCTTAAGTAATAAATGTGTGCTCTGCAGGTTGAATTTCTTAGATTAAAAACAAAAAAAAAAAAATGGCACATGATACTCAGTAATACTTGGAAATCTACCATCCAGGGAAATATATTTTCTAGTGACATTTTCCCTGAGCACTTGGAATGCTCGGCTGTGTATTAGACCTAAATATAAACTACAAATCTTAGGCCTATCTGTGTGACCCCCTTGACCTACAATTTCCCCACTGGAGAAATCAAGATTTGACACTTCCCATAAATTCCGAATCACCCACGATAATATTGGCGGCGGGGGGCGGGGGGGGGGGGGGATTGAATAAATACGATTTACATATTTTCCACAGCCTTTGTTTGGGGCAGAATCGTAGATCTCCTTTCGCAAATCCTAATTTCAGTTTCCCTTCTTTTTCCAGGAAGAGCAGGAAAGAAAGAAAAGCCTCTGCTTTAAGAGAAGGGAATAGCTTGAGGTATGAGCAGCCCACAGGCAAGATAAGCCTACAAGAATTCATAGTCGCTGCTGTCCAGTAGTTGTATGACCCAGGAGTGTGAGAACCAACCAGGACAAGGCTTGGAAAGGCTTGCAGTGAAAAAGACCATTAGAAGCAGAGTTCCCATGAAGCTACTGAGACTGGAGGTGCTGGGAGTGGAAGAAGGTTCCCGAAGGGGAGGGGAAGCCAGGTGATAATCAGAAACAGCGTACAGGCATTTCTGGCCTTGCAGAAGAAAGGGCCCTGGTGCTCCTGGACCCAGCAATTTGTTGGGATTTCTTTTTTCATGTTTATTTATTTTTGAGAGAGAGAGACAGAGCATGAGCTAGGGAGGGGTAGAGAGAGAGGGAGACACAGAATCCCAAGCAGGCTCCAGGCTCTGAGCTGTCAGCACAGAGCCTGACAGAGGACTCAAACTCACAAACCATGAGATCATGACTTGAGCCGAAATCAAGAGTTAGACGCTTAACCGACTGAGCCACCCAGGGGCATCCTGCGATTTCTTTCTTCTTCTTTTTTTTTTTTTTTTTTTTTACCTTCTAAGAAAACACTTGAGTCCTTGACTTTATATCTGTGAGTCATTTTTCTGAATGAGGGCACCCTGGATTGTATAAACTCAGGACCCACAAATTGCAGACATGCACTGATATTAGGACTTGCTATAAACAAAGTTGTAAAGTCCTTCTTCCACCCCTCCCACCTGCCCCTCTCCATCCCACTGTCCTGGTTTCTAACTGCCTAGACCTTACCAGGACCAAGCTCAGCCCTGCCTCCTCAGTACCCCACCATCCTTTTCCATCTTCCTCCTCAAAACCAATCTGGGTGGCTCAGTTGGTGGAGCATGTGACTCTTGATCTGGGGTCATGAGTTCAAACCACGTTGGGTGTAGAGATTACTTAAAAAAGAAAAAGCTTAAAAAAAAAAAAAGAAAGAAAGAAAGAAAGAAAGAAACCCAAATCAGCCTGTCCAGTTCTCTTAGGACCATGCTGCCTGACTCACCTCTTTCCAAGGTGACAATTAATTATCTAACAGATGAGAGCTCTACTGAGGGATCACAGCCTGAACATTGATTGGAATCATGGGTTAGAGTGAAGATACAGAACCTTAACCCAAATGAATGGACTTAAATTAAATTTAAAAAATAACTTTTATCATTTATTTCCTATTACAAAAATGGCATATTTGAGAAATTTTAGAAAATACAGAGAAGCCCAAAGAACACTATAAATATTACCCTGTAAGAAAAAACACCCATAATTCCATCACCCCTTGCTAATCTCCCTGAACATGGTCATCTAGGTTGCTCTTTTCTAAACATATATAGATATATATTATATGATTTCTACAAACATGAAAGAATCAGAATGTAATATTATTTTTAAATCTGGCTTTTTCATTTAACAATATAGTGTGAACATTTTCCCCTATCATTTAATACTTGTTTACAGGACCATTTAAAATTTTTTTTAATTTTTAAATATTTATTTATTTTAGAGAGAGACAGAGCACGAGCAGAGGAGGGCAGAGAGAGAGGGAGACACAGAATCTGAAGCAGGCTCCAGGATGTTAGCAGAGAGCCGGATGCAGGGCTTGAACTCACAAACTGGGAGACCATGACCTGAGCTGAAGTCAGACACTTAACAAAGTGAGCCACCCAGGCGCCCCTATAGGATCATTTTAAATGGCTGCATAACACTGCACACAAGGATCAGCTAAATCTTGGGATAACCCAGATGAAATGGGCAAATTCCTAGAAAAACACAAACTACCAAAATTGACTCAAGAAGAAACAAAATATCTGAAAAAACCTGTAACAAGTAAAGATATTAAATTAGTAATAATATTAAAAAAAAAAGACAACTTCCCACAGAGAAAACCACAGGCCCAGAATAATCTACCGGTTAAATCCGCCAAATATTTACGGAATTAACACCTACCCCAATGTTTATAGCAGCACTCTCAACAATAGCCAAATTATGGAAAGAGCCTAAATGTCCATCAACTGATGAATGGATAAAGAAATTGTGGTTTATATACACAATGGAGTACTACATGGCAATGAGAAAGAACGAAATATGGCCCATTGTAGCAACGTGGATGGAACTGGAGAGTGTGATGCTAAGTGAAATAAGCCATACAGAGAAAGACAGATACCATATGTTTTCACTCTTATGTGGATCCTGAGAAACTTAACAGAAACCCATGGAGGAGGGGAAGGGGAAAAAAAAAAAAAAAAAAAGGTTAGAGTGGGAGAGAGCCAAAGCATAAGAGACTCTTAAAAACTGAGAACAAACTGAGGGTTGATGGGGGGTGGGAGGGAGGGGAGGGTGGGTGATGGGTATTGAGGAGGGCACCTTTGGGGATGAGCACTGGGTGTTGTATGGAAACCAATTTGACAATAAATTTCATATATTGAAAAAAAAAAAGAATTAACCCCAATCTGTCTCAAACTCTTTCAAAAAATTAAAGAAGAGGGAACGCTTCCTAACTCATTCTATGAGGCCAGCATGACCCTGATACCAAAGCCAAAGACATGCCCCCCAAAATAAAGGAAATTATAGACCAGTGTCACTTATGACTAGAGATGCAAAATCCTTAACACAAATTAGCAAATCCAATCTGACAGCGTTGAAAGGATTATTGACCATAACCAAGAGGGATTTATCCCAGGAATGCAAGGGAGGTGCAACGTAAGAAAATTAATCAATGTAACCCATCACATTAATAAAACAAAGAGGAAAAACCCATACAATGATCTCAGTTAACACAGAAAAAGACTTTTGACAATATCCAACCTTCTTTATGGTAAAGACTCTCAGAACACAATGGATGGATGGATGGATGGATGGATAGATAGATGATAGGTATATAGACAGAGAGAGAGAGATAGATGATAAGCTGACTGTTACCAAGTATTGGCAAAGATGTGAATAAATCTTTATGCACTGTTCGTGGATGTGTAAATTGGTATACTCACTTTAGAAACCTGTTTTGTGGCATCTAGTAAAATTGAATATATGCAGGCGTTAGGACCCAATAATTCCATTTCTAGATATACACAAGAGAAAATGGACATATATGCACCAAAAGATGTGTACAGGAATGTCTGCAGCATTTTTTTTGTCACAGCCCCAGACGGGGAGAAAATGTTTATTGGCAGAGTGGAAAAAACAAAGAGCAGCAAATCCCTGTGATGAAATAACGTCTGGCAATGAAAATGAGCCGGCTGCAGCATAGATGGATCTCACAAACGTAAAGCTGAACAGAAGAAGCCCAATACACAAAAGCTACACACCGCGCCACCCCATTTGTAGAAATTTCAAAACCAGGCAAAGCTCTCTATGGTTGGAAAGGAGCAGAGTGGTTCCCTTTGGAGTGAGGGATTAGTGACTACCAGTGACTATCCGCGTTCTCAGGCCTGGAGAAACCCACTGGCCACTCCTCAAAACTCAGAGATCCTACTACACACTGGGCTTTAGCTCCTCATCCCGAGTCCACAGCCATCAGCATGCCCCAACGCCCACCTGCAAAGGCAGATAAAGGGCTTGAGTCCTCCCGTACCTTTTCTTTCCTTGGGCCCCAAGCACTTTGAATGTCTACCCTCTTTCCTCTCAAAATCTGCCTCCTCCAATCCTAAAACCACATAGGATTTCTCCCCAAACCATCTGAACATTTGGCCCACGTGCCTGAGAAAGCTTCCCACCTCATTAAAATAAGGAGGGGGAGATTCTCACAGAACCCACACCCCATCACCTAAAAAGAATCATCCCGCCCTTGAATCCCACCTTGGCAACTTACTAGCTGGAGTAATGGCCTTGGGTAAATCCCTTAACCTTTCTGAGCTTAAGGATTGAAAGTAATACCTGCGTTTCAGGTTTGTTTCAAGGATAAGAGAGAAAATGTGTAAACACCAAACACAAAGATTGGCACTTTGCTCAATGATTTCATTTTTGCTAAAAAGCAACGGCGGAAGCAGAAAGCACACCCTTTCTAAGCCCTGGGCTTATCCTGGGTTTAGGTGCGAACTCCCTATGGGAAAAGTAGCCCATGCCAGAGCGAGGCCATGAACCCAGAGTGCAGAAAGGAAATGTAGGTGCCATCTGGCCAATTTCCAAGTAAAGCAGGACCCTCTGCAAGCCCACCGCAGGGACCACCTGCTTCCATTGTGCTCACCGCAAGAAACTCACCCTTCCTCAATGCAGGCCAATCAGCTTTATTCACGCTTACCAATTCTTTCAACAGAGATTTATGGACTACCTGGTAAAAGCCAGATGCTGTACCAGGTGTCGAAGATGCTTTGATGACCAACACAGGTGCCAACCCTGTGCTGTTGATGCTTGGGACCTAGTGGGGCAAAGAGTTCTCCCTTTTAGGGGCACGTGGGTGGCTCAGTCTGTTAAGCATCTGACTTGATTTTGGTTCAGGTCATGATCTCACGGTCGTGAGGTGAAGCCCCATGCTGGGCTCCAAGCTGGGTGTTGAAGACACAGAACATTTCCTATTTGGTGGGCACTGTGCATCCTCTGGGTTCTCTGGGGACAGCCAGGTGTCTAAAGTTGGCCTTTCCTTTCATGAGTGTGGTTCTGTAGTTTCTTCTTCGGGGATTGGCCCCCTACCCACCCCCCATCACGGAGGGACTCTCATCTGCCATTCTCTTGGTCAAGCAACCCTGCTGTCTTTGTTCCTCCAGCAGACCAACCAGATGGGACCTAGCATGACTCCATCGGAGGCCGCTTGGGTTCTGGGCCCAGAGCTGGTGTGAGCAAAACACTCCTTTGCCCTGAGTGCCCCTCTCATCCCAGCTGGCCAGCCTCCCCTTCCTCCTTCCCCATAGATTTCTCAGATGGGAATCAGACCCCAGCCCACCACCGTCCCCAGACTGCAGGAGCATAAATTAAGTTTCTGAATAGCCCTTCTCTCTGGACGTAAGGAAATTTCACAGCAGCATACTGAGGTGGACGGGCAGTGGGAGCTTTCGCCAAAGCTGGGTCAGTGAGGAGGTGCAGTAGTGGTAGAGAATTTAAAAATCATAACAAAACCGAGGCACCTGGGGGCTCAGTCGGTTAAGCGTCCGACTTGGGCTCAGGTCGTGATCTCACAGCTCCCGAGTTCGAGCCCCGTGTCGGGTTCTGTGCTGATGGCTCAGAGCCTGGAGCCTGCTTCGGATTCTGTGTCTCCCTCTCTCTCTGCCCCTCCCCCTCTTGTACTCTGTCTGTCTCTCTCAAAAATAAATAAGAACATTAAAAAAAATTTTTTTTAATCATAATAAAACCAACCAAACGTTGGTCCAATTTTTATTACCAACGGGGTAATAAGGGGGCTGTTGGGGGCCCCCTACAGCACACCTATAGCTCGCTCTAAAACTCCTCTCCACCAGTGGTTACAGTGTGACCTTGTAGTACCCCCGACCCGAGTGAGGGCATTAAGAGCCAACGAGCCAGTGTGATGATATCACCCTTGAAAATGAACATCTGGGACTGACCCCTCACTGTGACCTGTATCTTGATGTATCACTTTAAACTTCCCACTTACCAGACTGTCACCCTCACGTCAAGCTGGAGTCCCCCTTCCTGGTTCTCCTACTCCCGTCCTGGAGATAATACTACCTCTTGGGGGGCAGGAACATTCGGAGTGAGTTAAGAGACAAAGCACCCGGCTGAGAGTTTGGCACACAGCAGTTCCCCCCGCCCCCAACACTCCAAGCCCCGCCCCACACCGCCTGCCCCCAGGGACTCAGAAGAACGCTGGCAGTGTGGCCTCTTTCACACCTGTGCTCTGGTTTCCCCCAGAGTGTCACCTGTCCACCCATCTGTGCTAAGCACGTCCTTCCACTTTTCTCCTCGACCTGGAGGCTACGTGGTTAACTTTGCCCGCACCTTTTTTCAGTAACACCTACAATTGAACCATTAAACTCCACCCCGTCGTGTTTCACTTAGGGAGAAGAACCAGAGAGACTAGGTGACTTCCCAGGGCTGCACAGCCCTTACATGGTAAAATGGAACACGGAGTGGAGCTCTCCTGTCCCTCCACTCACTGCCTGTCTTGTGTCATCATGCTGCCACCAAATAAGCCCACCTGTGGTTTCTTAGCAAAGAAAACTGTGAAGTCTGCCTTCTGCCTTTGTGCTCCCTGAAATCCCAACACACTTTGGCGAAATGATCTGCAGCAAAGTCCTTAGGTTCTATTACAGCAGTCATCCAAATATCACACATTTCAATTCGGGTTGATTTTACATTGCACGCCTGCATAGAATAAAGAATGCATGCTAATTAGAAGAAAATTTGACAAAGAACTGACCATGGGCGTATTAAGATTACATAACATTGCATCAAAAGTGTGGAAGTGGATACAGACATTAAGGAGGAAAACGTCCAGAAATCAGATGTGCCCAGGGGTGAACTGGTAAACATGTAACAGATGGAGGTAAGGAGAAACAAACGAGATGTGGCTCGTTAGAAATCTGCTGATTTCTGTAGTGTAAATACTACCGCCATGGCTGATTCCAAGGCTGTTGTGATCACAGGTAAGGTCTGTGATTGTTATTCACTCATTCTTTTTCTTGTATCAAGAATAAGCCAGGCATTGTGTGAAATACTGGAGACAAACAGGACGGGGAAAGAGACTGAGTCCTCATCCTCTTGGAGCCCAGTCTAGCGGTGACATAGATTTGATCGTAACACCGTGAAAAACATGTAAAATTGTAACTGATGAATGTTAAGGAAGGGGAGTATGTGGTGCTAGGAGGCCATGGAACCAGAGGATAGACAGAGTCAGCTTGCCTGAGGGGGTGATCCTTGCACTGAGATATGAAGGAAGCTTTGGAGCATCATCATGAGAGAGAGAAGTAAGCAAGCAAGCCAGAGCATGTGCAAAGGCCCTGTGATAAGATGAAAGTTGCCTGTCACATGAGCGCATATAGCCATAATTACCTTTTGTCCTTTTTTTTTCATATTTCCTTACCTGTAAAGTTTCAAAAACCAGTCAGAAGCATCCTGGTTGCTGCAAAGATAATTAGGATTTTTCTATCAGGAATGCAAAGATAAATATTTAATGCTCTATTTTTCAACTTCTTAAAATAGCCTTTTGGTTGAACCCCATGTCAGAAACAGTAATTTTGAAAGCCAGAATTTATTATTTGCAAGAATTGGGTTTTACTGGGAGAAAAAAAAAAAAGAGTCTCTCTTGAGACTTTGAAAGGAAAGGATGTAGAACTTTAGCTTCAGCTGTGGAATAGAGAAGGGAGAAAAGAGATCAACCACATCTCCCCTGGGCACCCAGTGGGGGAGGGCAGCTGGGCCACGAGCCGTCCTCCATGGACGATATTGGTGGGTCCTGGGCAATGGCAAGGCAGTGTGGAAGCCAAGCCAAGGCTCAAAGACCACCATGGGGCCAGCCCTGGGCCACATACACACGGCCATCACCACTCTCTGGAAAGGGGCTTTCACTGATGGCTCCTGCTGGTCACCCATGATGATCCAGAAGTAGAACACTCTTCTGGACCCCAAAGTCGTGCTGAGTGTCATTGGAGCTGCCCCTTGGTCAACAATCCAGGTCATACATAATCTCGCAAGCGTAGGGTGGTGTTCCTGGCTCTCAGAGGGGCCTGGGGAAGAATGGGAAGCAGAACCCTTAACTGCACTGGGATGGGACTGGGAAGTGGTAAAGACTGCCCAGTGCACCCATCTGAGAAACAGAAATGTGGAACATGTGGCGGGAGTATGGGGCAAATTAAGGATGGAGGGGTCGTGGCCACACCGGGAGGGCCTTGTAGGCCCCGCTGAGGAACATGTCTTTAGATCGAGCAGCAGGCCACTAGAGAGGACAGCTGTGAGTTACTGTGTGAAAAGAATCTAGAACCGGAATTCTTTCTGCTGGGACTAGATGAGGGGCCAGGTCGGTGGTGTCTCCATCGTCCCCACACTGTTTCTCAAACGCCCTGCCCGTCATGTTCTGGAATTCCTGCTGACTCTCGTGAGCTCCTGAACTCTCCTGACTCCAGCCTGATTCTCCACTCCTGATTCTCTTCCTCCTGGAAAGAAAAGATGTTAAAACACATTACTGGTGAGAAAGTGAGGAAATGGGCTTTGTCCACATGTTGGTGAAAATTTAAAAAAACCTGATACCATACTTCAGAGGGCAACGTATAGAAATGTATCCCAAAGAAACAACGCAAATGTCCATTAGGAGGGAGTTAAATAAAGCATGGCAC
The DNA here is from genome assembly GCF_018350215.1 of Panthera leo. Taxonomy (NCBI): domain Eukaryota; kingdom Metazoa; phylum Chordata; class Mammalia; order Carnivora; family Felidae; genus Panthera; species Panthera leo. The sequence continues at coordinate 32,620,993 of NC_056686.1, forward strand.
ATGGTCCATTCATCTGTGGAATATTATGCCATGGTTAGAATGATGTTGTACCATTTATTGACATGGAAAAGTTCCCATAAGAGACCAGAAGGCAAATAGCAGGTTAGCAAATGATACCTGCAGTGTGACTCGTGTCTATGTGGGTCCGTGTGTGTCTACACACGGAGGGTAATTTCAAGCTGATGGTGGTGGCTTGGGGACCTTATGGGGAACTATCACCGTGTATAGACTACCTTTCTGTATTATTTGAATGCTGATGTATTATTGCTTTTGAAGACATGAAAAGCAATAAAAAGTTAAGGCCATTTCGGAAGCTGGAAGACAGAGAAGCTCCGCGAAATGGCTCCGAGGCCACGGAGGAGGGTGACCGCAAGGACGGGATCACCGGGTCCACTACCTCCTGGGACCCTGGACGAGTCTTCCCTCCTCTGTGGGCCAAGGTGTCCTTGTCTGTACAAGGCCAGAGCAAGTATGAGATTCAGACCCGCATTCGAATCCTGATTCTTCCACTTATTAGAGTCATAACGTTGGGAGTGGCCCTCTTTGAACTTTGTTTTTCCCATATGTGAAAAGGGAACCCTCCCCACCCCCTTCCTTCCCCCCCCCCCCCGCCCGCCCCACCCCGCCCACGTCAAGGGTGCTCATGAAGACCGCCAGAGGCCTGTTCCTGTCCTGGAAAAGAGCAGGTGCTGATGCAAACCCGGTTTCCTCCCCCCTCCTCCCCACCCCTCCACACCAACTCTGCCAGGCCACCTTTGAGGTTGAGTGACCCATGCCACCCAGTGATCTTTTCTGAAAACATGACCTCAGTCAAACCATTTCCCCTCTGGGAGAAACCCCAAATCTCTCGCAATGTACTCAAGCCACGATTTTTTTTTTATGACGCCATGTGTCTGGCTTCAGGAATTCAAATGAAATGTTAATTTTATGATTCTTCTCTCAAAACAATTTGCAATCTATACAGGACTCGGAGAAGAGAGGAAGAAGTCTTATTTCATCCACTTAAAATTAAAAGTGTTTCGGGGCGCCTGGGTGGCTCGGTCGGTTAAGTGGCCGACTTCGGCTCAGGTCATGATCTCACGGTCCGTGAGTTCGAGCCCCGCGTCAGGCTCTGTGCTGACAGCTCAGAGCCCGGAGCCTGTTTCAGATTCTGTGTCTCCCTCTCTCTCTGCCCCTCCCCTGTTCATGCTCTGTCTCTCTCTGTCTCAAAAATAAATAAACGTTAAAAAAAATTAAAAAAAAAAATTAAAAGTGTTTCTTTTCAGCCTTTTTTAATCTCGCGACAATGTGATCCTTTTCTATTATACAAGGTCTCGTGAAAAAAAGAACACTAATTATACCAAACACAAAAAAACAGCTTTTAAAACTCTGGTTTTGACCAATTAATTGAAAGTAATTATAGTTCGAAAAATTCTTGCCTGTCACAGAAGTTAACTAAGCTCAGTTAACTTCATTCATTCATTGATTCAATGAGTATTTTGAGTGCCTGCTGTGTGCCTTGGTTTTAGAAATGATTATTTTAAAAATAGAGATGAGAGCAGTTTTAAAATCTTGAGCCTCGTGGAGTTACCTTCCAACAGGGATGGGAATTGAGAGAAACAGACAAACAATGCAGTGACGGAAAACAGAAAGTATCAGGAGATGAGAGTTCTAATTTTAAATACAGGGGTCAGGTAAAGCCTCACTGAGACCATAAAACTCCCAATGTACAGGAGCAAGTTGCATGGGATAGCAAGTGCAAAGGCCCTGAGGTAGTGAGGGAGTGAGCCTGGCATTTTGAGCAAACAGCCAGGAAGCAAGCCAATGCAGACAGAGCAGAGGCGCAGGGAAGGGAGCTGAAGGGATGAGACAGAGAGGCAAGCCCCAAGATGGAGCATCTCCAATATGGTCAAGAACAGCAAGGAGGCCAGAGAGAGCTCAAGGATGCTTTCCCTGGATCTGCCCTCCTGAGAAAGACGGCCGGCAGCCAGCCCTCTGTCTCTTCTCCGTGGAGAAAGGAAAGAGGGACAACCGTATTTATGGTGATCACAGAGGGAAACCGGAGCTGCCCTTGGGCTGGAACATGGGGAATGGTCAGAATAACGACACGTCCCTTGGTGTTGGAGGCGCCTATCAAGCATCAGAGTGTGCTCCAGAGTCATCCCAACCTCCTCCCAACACCTCTAAGGACCTCTACCCAGGGACCTATTCTGTCACTGTGGGTGCAAGTGACAACCAAGAAGACTCCCGTGGTGGCAGGTGATGCAGGACAAGGTGTGGCCTTGGTCTTCCCCGTCTGATGTTAACCACCCAAACCATCAACACATCACCTTTTTTAAGTAGCAAGAAGAATAAAGCCACCATGTGATTCTCTTAAAGAACAAACAAACGGGGCGTCCAGGTGACTCAGTCGGTTGGTTAAGCGTCCGACTTCAGCTCAGCTCACGATCTCACGGTTTGTGAGTTTGAGCCCCACGTCAGGCTCTGAGCCTGCTTCGGATTCTATCTCCCTCGCTCTCTGCCCCTCCCCCACTCACACTCTTTCTGTCTCTCAAAAATGAATAAAAGCAGTGAAAAAATTAAAGTGCACACAAAGATTTGAACCTCTTGATTTGCATGATGGTGTAGGGTTTTCTGGGTCAAGGGAATGGCGAACCATTTTCAGAGACCGCCTCTCACCACTTAGGGGAAGAGCTGTCCAAGCATCATACTCTGTCTCTCTCTCTCTCTGTCTCTCTCTGTCTGTCTCTCTCGAAAATAAATAATAAAAAAATTTTCAAAATTAAAAAACAGACAAAAGCAGAGCGGGGTGGGGACAGCCAGCAGATGAGGTCAGAGAGCAGCAGGGACCAGCCTAGTAGGGCCACGGAGGCCATCACAAGGATTTTGGCTCTCATGCTGCATGCGATAGAGCCATGGAGGGCTCTGAACAGAGGAATGATGAGGTCTGAGTGAGGTGCTAACCAGGCCTCATCCCGGTCTCTGCGCTAGGGAGCAAGGGTGGAATGAGGCTCGCACAAGAACCCACCTGAGAGACCGTGAGGGTAGATCAGCAGGCGGGGGACGCAGAGAGGCATGGTCACATCCGGGTACGTTTGAAGGTAGACACAACAGGATTTATAAAGCACTGGAGGTGACGTGTGAGAGAAAGTGAGGGGCAACCGTGGCTCCCAGTCCCGGGGTACTGGCCTGAGCAATCAGAAGGCCAGAATAAGCATCCACTCAGATGAGAAAGAGCAGGTTTCCGGGGCAAGATCAAGAGTCCACTCGGGACATTCTACATTTGAGATGTTTAATAGCTGGTCTTCTGCAAATGTCTCATAGGAATCTGGACCTCTAAGGCAGAGTCCAGGAGAGAATCCTGAGCCAGGGGCAAGACTTGGGAGTTTTCGGTGTGCAGATGGCATTTCAAACTCCACTGCATGAGCCTACCAAGCAAGAGGGGAAGAAAGAAAAGCTCCAAGGCCTGAGCCCTGCAGCATTCAGAGGCTGGGAGATGCAGGGGACCGGAGATGGAGACTGAGAGTGGGGGCCCAGTGGGAGATGGGGAGACCAGGGTGTCCTGGAAGGCAGAGAGAGAAGCATTTCGGGAGAAGGGAGAGAGCAGCTGTGCCAAAGACCACTAAAGGATCAAGGGTGGCGAGACTGAGGATTGACCTGTGGCCGTGGCGATGGGGTGGTCACTGATGACCTTGGTGACAGCACTGTCCATCAGGGCGAAAGCCTGAATCGAGAGGGTTCGAGAGCTCAGGGGAGAAGAGGAAATGGAGACAACATCCTTCTCTTTAAGAAGCTCTGCTGCGACAGGGAGCAGAGAAGGGACACATTTCCGCATGTTTTGCTGGCCCCTGGGAATGAAGGAGGGGGTACACGGAATGGATGCCCGTTGGGGGCAGGGGGAGGGGGGAAGGAGCCAGAAGTGTTTGCATGGGTGAGGAGGCTGGGCTCCATCACAGCTGAAGAGTGGAGGCATTGCCAAAGACACACACAGGCCCTCCATCCACAGAACCAGCCAGGGGGCAGGAGGGGGGTGGGGCGGGTGGGCAGAGGCCAGGGCCACAGATGCAGCAGCAGCATGGGATGCCTGCAGAAGTCTCTTCTGGCAGTTTCTGTTTTCTCTGACAGTGAGTTCACCGACCAGTGCTAGGGCTCGAGGACAGAGGAAGAAACATGAAAAAGGAACGGAGACACAGACTAGAGAATAATCTCCCTAACTACAAAGAGGGAACGGTAGGCTTAACCAACAGTCCAAATTTGCAGTTGCCAGTTTGCAAAAAGACAAACTCGGATGCTCCTGGTCGGAGTGAAAACTGGTATATCATTTTGGGTCATTCAGACAATAGGGACCATAAGTGGGACCCTTGTGGGTGGAGGTGGGATCTGAGCTGATTCACTGAGTACGGAGAATTCGGATATTTATTGAGAAGTCAATAGTAATGCCAAGCGCTATACATGAACTAGGTCATTTAATCCTAACAAAATCCACTGAGAAGTAGCTATTTTTACCATCATCGCCAAGCTCAGAATCATTAGCTGTAGGTCACACAGATTTAAGTGGCAGACCTGGGGTTCAAACTTCCATCTGTCTGGCTCCAGAGTCCCGGCTCCTGAGTGTGCCTCCAGCCTGTTAGTGGGGACCAGCAGATGGGGCAGCATCCTTGGCTGAGTCTTTCATCAGAACATCCTGGTAGGATGAGCTCCATGTGGACAAAGCCAGGTGATCTACCAGGACGCACTTAGGAAGGCTAAGCAGAGGGAATCGAAGGATACTGTCTGCGTAAACACACTGGACCTTCCTGAAAAAACTGACGACCCAGGGATAGAACTGGTCGGGGTCGGAAGTCACAGAGCCCCACGCTGAGTTTTCTTCAAGCAAAGCACATCTGTATTCAGAAACTTTTATGGAGCCAGGATAGGAAAACCCAAAGGAAGAAATGTGTCCAGGAGCTTTTGAGAGGAACACTCACTACGCCCTGAACTTGGTTTAATATCCAGACGTATTGATCTTATAATTCTGCTAAGCACTTAGCATCTTTTAATACAGTGAACCCATCGGCATTCCCCTCGGCCACACACGACTTGCACAAAATACAAATCGCAATGGAAGGATTTGTCCAAATGAAGTTTCCACCGGCATGAGCACGCTGATTACCGACTCACTCGATCCTTCTACACATTTAAGATCGTAGCGCTCATACCAGATTTTCCTAAAGACCTTAAACACCCCCCAATTATCACATGCACCATCTGATTTTTACTGTCGCATTGAAACACATTTAAAAAAAATACTAATACCACTGATTTAAGTTTTAATAACGTCCCCGTCTTCGGGGTTACCTACCATGATTGTAATAATATTACCACACGTAGTATCTATACCTGCTTTGCCCAATATGGGCAGCCAGTAGCCACATATGGTAATTTAAATTCAAATTAACCTAATTTACAATTCAGTTCCCACTAGCCCTCTCACTGGTGTTCAGTAGCTACGTGCAGCGGGTGGAGAGCATCGATGTGGAACATTCCACCACCACACATGGTCACAGTCATCTTTCATTAGACTCGGAAGAAGGAACCAATGATGTCTCAGCGAAGCTCAATCTGTAGAATCTGGGGTGTCAACCTATCAGCTCTTGGTTGAAACACGGGACCTGGCTGTACAGTCCCAGGAGATTCCAACCTGAGTCCCCAGTCATTGGCCCGGGCTTTTTTCAGAAGAAAAGTTCACTCGCTACATCAATGGGAATTGATTTCACAAAAAATTCAGACTTTTGACTTTTCCTCTCTTTCCCAGATATGATGTCTCCCGAAGTTTCAGAAGCTCAGCGTTACCTAGACAATCGATTGTCATTGTGATCTACTGACCTTCTCTGTTAGGATTATTGAGGTTTTAAGTGAGCCTTGTCAGAATCTCGTTATAATTAGCAAGAACATCTAAACATGAGAGTCTGTCCATGCCGTCATTTCTCCTCTTGGGGACACTTGGCCAATTTATCAGCCTCGAACTCACTTCGGTCCTCCTGGAAATGACCACTGATGCAGAACAATGGCTGACCCCACATCAGCCTGGTTCTTTTGATTTCAAACATCCCTTCTTGTTCTTGGTACCTCTCTGATTTTTTCCAGGATTCTTGGCTCATTTGCACGTGAACACATTTCATTGTGTTTGTTCTTGCCTACATAGATTAAAACACTAAAGGAATTTTATTGAATAATCCAACATGTATTTAAAAAGCACCAGAAACTCTATCAAGATTCTTATGCTTATTTTTTTTATAATTTTTTTTAACATTTATTTATTTTTGAGACAGAGAGAGACAGAGCAGGAACGGGGAAGGGTCAGAGAGAGAGGGAGACACAGAATCTGAAACAGGCTCCAGGCTCTGAGCTGTCGGCACAGAGCCCGACGCGGGGCTTGCGCTCACTGACCGTGAGATCATGACCTGAGCCGAAGTTGGATGCTTAACTGACTGAGCCACCCAGGCGCCCCAAAATTCTTATGCTTATTTAAAGGAATGAAAATTAAGCATATTTGGTTTCATCCATTACCTTATTTTGTCCTACAACAACTTTCTTGTTCATTTTCTATTAACCTTTCTCTTTTGAGTGTCATTAGGAACCATGGACTTCTGTGTACTGAATTCATTCCAAATAATTACAGTCATAACTATTTGTATTCTTTATGCTCAGACGGTCACAACTTGTTGAATGGGAACCTCTTTAAGTCCTTTCAACCCAAACATACGAGAAATTATCCTTGCTTCTGGAAAATAATACAATTTTCCAGAATCATCCAGATCTTTCCTACTTCTTTAGGTGGAAAATGATACTCATTCATCATAATCTGGATGCAAGGTTGAGATTTCGTTTGTTTGTTTTCTTGAGTATAACAGACATATATCAGCATGTCAGCTTTCAGATGTACAGCACTATGATTCGATATTTGTCTACATGGTGAGATGGTCAGCACAATACATCTCGTTAACACCCATCACCACACATAGTTACAAATGTGTGTGTGTGTGTGTGTGTGTGTATGTGTGTGTGTGTGTGATGAGAACTTTTAAAACCTACTCTCTTAGCAGCTTTCAACTATGCAAAACCATACTGCATGGTACAGTGTTTCTGCTACTGTTGGGTCACTTTTAGTAACAGAGCTTGAAAAATATTTCTTTTTAAGGTCATAAATTCACATCGATCTTTTTCACATTCCTTTGCTGTGCACACCTCTCCTAATGACAACATGTTTTGTTTACCACTAAGACTTACTAACATAACCGAATGAAACAAATTTAAATGGTCTCTCCGGTCACTTTTTGCATAAAGACTATTTGATATAATTTTTAGAAGAAAATAAAATTCTCTCATCCAACACTTCTCTTTCAATCATAGTAGGCTAGGTTATTTGGACTGTCCTGCCTGCTACAAGGCACCAAAAGTAATGAGTGAAAAATTTCTTTTCTTTTTTTTTTAATGAGTGAAATATTTCTAAAAAGTTCTTGAGAAGTATTGCAGAGCCAGCATGAAAACGAAGGAGTGATCAGGCCAAAACCGGAGGAAAGACAGGAACCCAGGGAAGAGGGAAGAAACTATTGTTGTGCAAAGGCATTTTCAAATCCTGGCAAACTTAAACTTTGCTTTTGACAGCTTTGAGAGCAAGAACTCAGAAACCAAAGCATACCTGAGGCAGGGCATCTGATTGAAGATCTTTTACGTACATGGCAGGACTCTCAAAGGACTACTTCCTCAAGGGAAGGCTGAACTGAAATACACCGCCCTTGAAGACCTGAACAGACATTGTTCCAAGGAAGATGTACAGATGGCCAACAGACACATGAAAAGATGCTCAACATCACACATCATCAGGGAAACGCAAATCAAAACCACCATGAGATATCACCTCGCACCTGTCAGAATGGCTAAGATCATTAGCCATTCTGTACAGAACACACAGAAATGTGTGTTGGTGAGGATGATGAGAAAAGGAACACTCGTGCCCTGTTAGTGGGAATGTAAATTGGTGCAGCCACTGTGGAAAACAGCATGGAGGTTCCTTAAATATTAAATATTAAAAATAAAATTACCATATGATCCAGTAATATCCTGTATGCACCTCTATGTTTATTACAGCATTATTTACAAAAACCAAGATATGGAAGCAGCCTATGTGCCTATTGATAAATGAATGGATAAAGAATATATGTGTATATATATATATATATATATATATATATATATATATAATGGAATGTGTATATATATATATATATATATATATATATATATATATATATAATGGAATACTACAAGGCCATAAAAAAGAATGAGATCTTGCTGTTTGCAACAACATGGATGGACCTAGAAAGTATAATGCTAAGTGAAAGAAGTCAGAGGAAGATAAATACCAAATGATTTCACTCACATGTGGAATTTAAGAAACAAAATGAACAACAAAGAAGACAATAAAATAGATTCTTAAATACAGAGAAAAAACTGGCGGTTGCCAGAGGAGAGGTGGGAGATGGGTAAAATACATAAAAGGGATTAAGAGTACACTTATGATGAGCACTGAGTAATGTATAAAATTGTTGAATCACTATATCGTACATCTGAAACTAATATAACACTGTACATTAATTATACTTTGATTAAAAGAAAAAATAAATTGTCCTCATCTATTTGTAGCCCATATTCACATCCTCTAAGTGGTCCAATAAAAAAATAAGCCATAAATTTAGTTAAAGTAGTTCCAGACTGATGATGCCCCTAAATACTTGAAAGAAACATAAAACTCTTTGGAGAAAGACATCCTGGGCCAGACATTAGCAAACTCTAGCCCACAGGCCAATCTGGGCCACAGTCTGTTTGTAAGACTCACAAGCTAAAAACAGTTTTCATATGTTTAAGGCTGTTAGAAGAAGGAGGAGGAGGAAGAAAGGGAAAAGAAAGGAGTGACAGAGACAGTGTGTGGCCTGCAAATCCTAAAATACTTACACAGTTCTTTACAGAAAAAGTTTGCCAATCTCTGTCCATGCCTTAGGACACTGAGCCGACATAATCCTCGAAAAACAAGAGCGTAAAAAAATCAACGAGTGGGCACCTGTGTGGCTTAGTCAGCCAAGCATCTGACTCTTGATTTCGGCTCAGGTCATGATCTTGCGGTTTGTGAGACAGGAGCCTGCTTGAGGTTCTTTCTGTCCTTCTCTCGCTTCTCCTCCCCTGCTCTCTCTCTCTCTCTCTCTTAAAAAAAAATCAACAAGAAAAACCAGCAGACCACAAATAACAGAACAAAACCCACAAATACTTCTGGAATTTAAATGATCAGAGAACTCTAAGAACGTCTGCCTCATTCTATTTGTCAGACACATTCTATTTGTTCTCTAAGAACTATTGCCTCAAATGCAATGCTAGCTCAGATTTGACAAATGGGAAATCCTTCACCTGTTGAGAGGGCTGCAAAGTCACATCGCAAAGGGGTGGCTACGGGGAAGAGTGGGATCAGGTCCATTTTTTCCTTCTTTCTTTGTAGTGTGTTAAAATACACATAACATAAAATTTACTAACCATTTTCAAGTGCACAGCTCAGTGGCACTGAATCCATTCACACTGTTGTGCAGCCAGCCCCACCACCCATCCCCAGAACTCACTTCATCTTGTAAAACTGAAACTCTATGCCTATTAATAACTCCCCCTTCTTCCCCCGGCCCCCAGCAAAACTATCATTCTACTTTCTGTCCTTATGATGTAGATGACTCCAAGGACCTCATGTAAGTGGAATCATACGGTGTTTGTCTTTTTGTGACTGCTTTATTCCGCTTAGCGTAATGTCATGCTTTACCCACGTTGTAGCATGTGTTAGTTTCCTTCCTTTTCAAGGCTGAATAATATTCCACTTTGCATCTATACCACATTCTGCTTATTCGTTCATCTGTCAACGGACAGTTGGATTCCTTCCACATTTTTAAAAATTTCTTTGAATGTTTATTTATTCTTGACAGAGAGAGACAGACAGAGCGTGAGCGGGGGAGGGGCACAGAGAGAGGGAGACAGACACAGAATCTGAAACAGGCTCCAGGCGATCATTTTCACATCTGAGCTTCTGTATTTCTGTTGTCTTTTTTCCTGATGGCCGTCAGTCACATTATCATATTCACTCCACCATATGCCTGGTGTACATGGATTTGCACGTCAGATGTTATATTGGAAGAAAAAATTGTTTATAGGCATAAGAGGAGGCTTCAGATGATGATACTTTCCACCAGAGAAGATTTCTGTCTGCTTTTGCCAGGTGCCCAGGGGGTGGAGGTGGGGGTGGGGCACTAGCAGCCTAGGACCATCTGAATGCAGTTGCAGGAGCTGAGATTTTTCTGGGCCACTATGAAGCTGGGCTGCAGCCTGGACAAGAGCTGGCTGAACTCTCAATACAACAGACAACAGACTATTTTTTGATATGTCCAGCTTTTCTCACCGTCTTTAGCAAGAGGATTGACCCTCTATGGCTAGAGGTGGAAATTCTCCCTCTGTAAGTATTTGTTCAGGAAGACATGAGTTAAATCAAATGGTCTCCGTGCTTGGCCTTTTTTTTTTTTTTTTTGTCTTATTTAATATTATGGGAGGAATAAAAACATTGCAATTTTCAGAGATGCCTGCAGCTGTTTTTGCATTCCAGGGGTGGCAGCAAAATTCATCTTTGGGAGAAGATTGTTCGCCTGTTTGGGAAATGCTTTAATGAGCCTCTTGAGTATGCAGAGGTGAGGCTAAGAAATGAGTCTGGAGGGAGAAGGCAAAACAGTGAAGAGATACCTGTGTTGCCCAAAAATGTAAACTGTTTCGAGGGCGCTGAAGTTTTAATGATGCCAACTACATTTTTGCTTTCTTGGGTAGGAGGAAACGGGGATGTGGGGCCCCAAGACTCAGAGGAAAGAGGATCTGGGTTCATCAGACTCTGCAGTGGGAAGAGCTTCAGACCCCTTGGGAGAGGACACAGCTACTCCTGTGCTGTAATTCCTCTGTGTGAGTGCAAGTCTCTGCTCCTTTGTTACTTCTGCAGCCTGGTGTCTGTGGTTCTAAAGGGGACTGATTGGCCCACACTGGAAGAGCCTGGGGCAAGGACGGTAGCAGTATCTCAGTGGAGGAACGGAATCCCCACACTGCAGCAGCGCAGAGAAGCAGGGCAGGGCTGGCAATTGCAAATGGCACCCAAGCTATAAGCCTCGGTCTCAGACAACTCCTGTCTCCCCCTCTGTATCCAATTGTTCCTCTGATCCTGGTCGTTTTGCTCCTTAAATAGCTCTCAATCTGCTCCCTGCTTCTCAGGCCATGGTTCCTGCCCTTCAGGTGGCACCGGGTGTGACCCGAACACCTGCAGTGGCCTTAAGTCAACTCGCAGGTTCTTCTGCTCTAGTTCATCATCACAGATGCCAAGATGCTTGTTCCAAAGCATAGCTCGGGTCGCAAGCTCGCCTACACCGAATCCTTCTGTGCTACAGAGTAAAGCCTCCGCTCCGGCAGATGGCAGACAACGCTGTCCACCATCCAGTCCTGACATACCTGCTGATCTCTCTCCACAGCTTTCCTCCACCCCTATGTCCTGTGCTCAGGGCACACGGTGACAGAGTGTGGCGGTGAAGACTACAAGCTCCAGAGCCAGCCTGCCAGGGTTGGAATCCCAGCTCTACCACTAATCAACTCTGCGATCACAGGCACATGATCCAATCTCATCTGTGCATAAGGATTAAGTGAGCCGGGATACCTGAAATCTAAGAGCAGTACCCGATGTTGGTGCTACGTAAGTGATCATCATCACTGTTATTTCTGAACATTCCCACTTACTATTTCTCCATGCTTCTCCTTCCCAGCGACTCCTTCCCCAATGTTCTTCCTGTCTCATGTGCCTGACAAATTCCTTTTCATCTTTCAAGGCTCTGGTCATCTCCTTCATGAAGCTATCTCTGATCCTTCATGCCCCCATCCATTCTCCCAAGAGCACTTGGCACTCACTTCCTATTTGCAATCACAGTTCTCTGTGCACGTGTCTGTCTCCCCATCTAGTTATGAGCTACAAGCAAGCAGCCCCCCCCATCTTATTATCTCTGTTTCTGCAATTCTTGGCACATAGTAGATGAGCCATATTTCCTGAATGAACCTCCATCTCCCATCCTAGACTCTAGGGTCCCCCAAATCGGACCACATCTCAATCATCTTCGTTTTCTGTTCTTACCAAGCACATTGAATTTTATCTACCATCCCCTGCTAGCACTCTTCAGCCAACCCTGTGAGAGCCCCAGATCTCCAGCCAGTCTCTGAATAATTCTGATCAGAGACATTGGTTCTTGCCTGGTGAACGCTGGAATCAATCAGTGTTTGACCTGTCATCCCCTCTTGCGATGCACCAAGCCTCACGCTCTTTTGTCAATAACTTGTAGCCATGGGTGGAGAATTTAGAGAGTGTTTAGAGGATTGATACAAGGAGAAAATGGGCAGCTTTTCTTGTAACCCCAGTTCCCACAGAATACCAATATGCACATGATTTATTTAAATAGGTTCTGGGTTAGCAAGAGTCTGGAGAGTTTGATGGGGGCACGGAAACAGAGCCAAAATGGTCTTTGGTAACAAAACGTTTCATTGCAAAGGAAAACATCCACTTAAATAAAAGATAAAGCAAAACAGCATGCCAACTCTATGACCTTGAATATTTCTTATTTCATTAAACCTTGGAGTTAAAATACTAGGCATGATCTCAGAAGGATGGTCAAGAATACCCATTCCTAACATATTCTTGGTCCTTTTGGAACTGAGGGAAGAGACAAATTCAATAGACATTAGAAATAATTATCTTGTCCTGCCAAACAGCCCGACTGTAACACTAAATCAACCCCCAGCAGTGAGCTTATACAATGTACACTAGCTGACTCCCTCCCCAGAACAGGGCTTACTGCTAGTGACCAGAGTTGATCTTTGTCTTCTATCACCAAAGATTCAGAGAACTAATTACTCTGGGTGCTCTTAAAACCAATAGCTCAATGTTTCAAATGTCTTTTACCTGCATAGGAACTGGATAGGAGAGAATTAGGTGTTTTGAATAGTCATTTGAAAAGTTATTAGAAACGGGCACCAAGAGTGAGGAGAACTCATAGGAGCGGAGGGAACATAGTCCTTTGGAGTGGTCGCTCCATTCCTGGGTCTTGTCCCTGCTGGCAACACCCTTGTCTAAGCACCAGGTCCACGGTGGGCTCCCAGTAAACCAAATTACAAGACCCCCACACTTGACCCAGAACAAGTAAGTGTATTTGTTTCCTGTGGGGACTACTCTTCCCAATCACTGGTCTGGCTTCTCAGAAGTTCTGGAATGCAGGCTTCATGGAACAGAAGGTGACTCACATGAAGATGGCCTCAGTATGAATGGGGGAAATATTTCCAGATCCTATCACACTTTAGTAGCAATGTCTTAGGAACCTTGGGACAAGCCCGCCATCTTTCTTTATCTATTAAGCAGAGCCACCCAGTGATGTCTCCACTCGCTTTGTCTTAGAATGTTCTCCACCTGCAGACACAAAGAACAAGGAAGTCCAGGAAGAGAAGCTCGTGCTGAGAAGACAGGGTGGGAGGGTCACCTTTCCATTGGAACCTTTTCTTTTTTGCCATCTTGAATTTTGTGCCATTTGAATATATAACATATTCAAAGAATAAATAAAATTATAAAAAGAATACCCATACCCTTGGCCTTACAAGCAGCTAGTTCTGCGAAAGATACATGCCCCAAGCTGGGCACTGTCCTGATTTTTGCTAGAACCCAGGAGAGAAGTATGCCAACTCTCTCAGGATGGCCAGTCGTAGGGGCCATGCAAGCCACGGGCTGCCATAGGGAGTTCCCACCAGAGAAGGAAGTTGACACCAAGGACAGCAGCTATCCTGCTTAGAAAGGGTGTCCTTCTAACAATGTTGGAGCACCTCAATCCACCCTCCCTCACAGTTTTCAGTGACATGAAACTTTTCTGCTTTAAAAATAAGTTAAAAGAATCTGCCTTACAAGGTACTGAAGAACTCCTGGGCCAGTTTCAAGAGTTGTCTACACAATCTATGGGGGGAATCAAAGCAAAGGAAGCAGCATGGCAGAGTGGTTAGGAGTTTTGAAGTCAGAGACTTCTGGAAATGAATGCTGGCCTGATCCATTACCAGAAACAGGATTTAAACAGAACCTCCAGAACCTCCATTTTTTAAACTACAGGTCAGGGCTGATAATAGTACCTATCCCCTGGAATGTGAGTTGCATGGGGACAGCGGGGACGGACACTTCTTTCCCTCATTTACTGCTGTCTCTCAGGGCCTGGGCAATGCCGGCTATGGGTAAGTGTTCATTACATCGCTTTTCAGTCAATGGTAAGTATCTCATAGGGCTGTTCTCAGGATTAAATAAGAAAATGCATGCCAAGTGTTTTGAAGAGTATCTAGCCCTCACTGAACACAAAACAAATGTCTTTTACTATTATTACTGATTGGGGTAAAAACTCGCCAAGATTATTTTTTCATTTTTTATTTTTGTTCTTAAAGTATAACACACATACATAAAAGCACAAAATTATTTGAATTATTTGACCACACCCCCACCCCACTTCTCTTAGTCCAAGGAGCCTTCTGCCAGATGATCCCTCCTCTGGCATATTGTTTCTGTCCGTCCGTGCAGTGGTCATGCCTCAAGCTAATCGGGTCAGTTAAATGATGGCCCTTGGGGGCCATCTTCAACTTAGAAACCTGACAGGGGAAAGTCTTCGTTCCCTGCAGATACCAGCAACAGCTTATTGAAGAGTCCCGTAATGGGCATATGTCAATGTAGATGCTTAAATTTCAAGAACGCATCTTAGCTCTAGGGCCTTCTGTGGTTTCTGAATGCTGCCTGCAAATGCAGAGGCTCAGTTAATGGTTTTCTCATCTCCTCTCTTAAATGGGGAAACTGCCTTTCACAGTGATGAAACTGCCAAGAGCTACTAGACAATAAAATAAACTAGTCAGTAGTCTAGTGGGATAAACAGTGGTCTCCTGAGCTAGTTATTCATTCATGCATGCACGCATGTGTTCATTCGTTCGTTGCACACCACTTCGGTCAGCGATGTCACTGAGTTACAGGAAAAGGATAAAACCACAAACGAGTTATGGTGCCTGCCTCATGGAACCAATGGTCTGCTAGGCTAAATAGATACTGAATAGTTATAGGTGTAATGAGTGTTATGAAAGGGGGAGGCTGGAGTACTTTGTAAGTATATAAAGGAGGCGCTAATTTCACAGATTGAGAAAGGGGGATCGGGCAAGGCCTTCCTGACATGTCAAAGTTATCCAGAGACCAGAGTGTATGGGACCAGGTGGGGCTGCTCGAGGGCCCACCTTCCCAAGGAGTCTCCCCCAGTCACTTGCTTCTGCTGTCCCTGAGCCACACTGGAGCAGGACCATGAAAATGCAAATGGTGAGGATGGAAACGCATGGGCAGCTCAGTCGGTTGAGCACCCAGCTCTTGATTTCACCTCAGGTCATGATTCCAGGGTTGTGGGATCGAGCCCCGTGTTGGGCTCCACACTGAGCACGGAGGCTGCTTGGGAAACTCTCTCTCTCTCTCCCTCTACCCCTCTCCCACTCATCATCTCTCTCCTCTCTCTCTCTCTTTCTCTCTCTCTCTCAAATAATAATAATAATAAACTTTAAAAAAAGAAACTGCAGGGCGTCCGGGCGGCTCAGTCAGTTAAAGCGTCTAACTCTTGGTTTTGGCTCAGGTTATGACCTTGCAGTTTCGTGAATTCGAGCTCCATGCCGGGCTCTGCACTGGCAGCACAGAGCCTTCTTGGGATTCTCTCTCTCAACCTCCTTCTCGGCCCCACCCCCACTCACTCTGTCTCTGTCTCTCTCAAAATAAATAAATAAGCCTAAAAACGGTGGAAGGCACCTGGGTGGCTAAGTCGGTTAAGCATCAGACTCTTGATTTCAGCTCAGGTCATGATCTCATGGCTTTGTGGGTTCAAGGCCCATGTCAGGCTGATAGTGCAGAGCCTGCTTGGGATTCTTTCTTGCTTGCGATCTCTTTCTCTCTCAAAATAAATAAACTTTAAAAAAGAAAGAAAGAAAATGAAAACGGGTGCCTTGAAGTTCCCCAAGCTACGTCCATGGGCCTTTGGGAGTTCTGACTCTGAAGGGGAAGCCAGGATATTCACATCTACAGCCCATCCTGCCTTGCCTGCCTCAGCACTAGAGGAACGTCCCCCAATCCTCTGTGGCCAAACTTCCCTCACAATAGATCCTTGTCCCTCCTGCTCTGTGGTAAGTCTTCCAAGCTGTGGATCTTGATATGAAAAATTCAGCTTTAGATGTTCCGAGAAAATGCCTCCTCTCTCCAATTCTACCTTTCTAAACTAGGCTGACAAACTTATTTCCATAAAGGGCCAGATGGTAAATATTTTAGGCTTTGTGCACCATACAGTCCCGATGACAAGGACTCGACTCCGCTGTGGAGTGTAAGAGCAGCATAGACAGTTTGTACATACATGAGTGTGGCTGTGTTCCAATAAAACTTTATTACTAAACCAGCCACCAGATTTGACCCACATGCCATAGTTTGCTGACTCCTGTCCTAGACTATTGTCTTTTCATGGATTTAGAAAGTTTAGTCTGAAACTTAGGGCTAGCAATGATTTCTTTGTCATAGGTAGTAGCCTCTCTCCTCTTTCCTGGACAATGAACTTGGTCTCCTGGCCCAGCTTTAAGGGCTTCAAGAGAGCAAAAAGTAGATTGCTAAGAAGGGAAAATATATCAGGAGATTCTTCAAAGCACTATCCTTCCAGTATAGTAAAGCCTTAACAAAAAGTATTTATAGCATATAGAATGAAAATCCTATCTGACTTTATTCATTGTTATAAAAGCTTGGACGGCTTGGAACTAATCTCCCCACTTCTGTTCTTGCCTCCTTTCAACCCAGTCTCCACTCTCCTGCCAGAGCATCTTTTAAAAACACAAATCAGATCGTGTCGTTCTGCTGCTTCAAGCCCCACAGTGGCCCCCCGCTGCTGTTAGGATAAAGGCTCTACAGAACAATAGAGTTCCTGCCAACATCCATTCTCCACTTCTTCCTTGCCACCAAAGCCTGGCTGGCTCCAGGGGATGGGTCGTGGCTGGTCTAACTCAGCCACAGCAATCCAACACCAGGGACCGGTCTGGGGTGCACGGGCAACACAGTTTTGACCAATAGACACAAGGAGAAGTCTGCTGGGCACTTGGGGGAAAGTTCTTCTCTGATAAGAGAGAACATTAAAAGAAAGCTGTTTTCCCCTGCCCTCAGATACGCTTCCAACATCAGATGCATGGGCCTCTCCACACTAAGCAAATCTCCCATTCTCCGTGGACACGGAGATAGGCGTCCTACAATTTAACTCAAATCTGACACTTCTCTGCCAAGAGTTAGGGCAGGGCAGACCTCCCCCCACCCCTCCCCGCCAGGTTAGGAGCTCAGTCCCACAAGACTGCCCCCCACTCGAGACTCACTTGCAAGTCCCAGGCCGTCACCCGTACTTCCGATTGGCTGGCTATACATCGAGAGTTCTAGAACCCCTCCTCAGGTTTGATCATTTGCTAGCATGGCTCACAGAATTCAGGGAACCAGTTACTGATGTTTACTGACTTATTATAAAGGATATTACGGTGGATACAGATGACCAGCCAGATGAAGAGGAGCATAGGACGAGGTATAGGGACGGGGCACGGGGCTTCCGTTCCCTCTCCAGGCACGCCACCTTCCCTGCACCTCACGTGTCCACCAGCCCGGGTGCTCTCTGAACTCCATAGTGTAGGGATTTGTATGGGGCCCTCATCACGTAGGCATAATCAATTATTAACTCAATCTCCATCCCCTCATCCTTCCCTGGAGGTCAGGAGGTGGGGCTGAAGGTTCCATGGCTTGATATTTCTGGTGCTCATCCCCCCCATTCCGGAGCTCTCTAGGGCCCCCCGCCCCCTAGCCACCAGTCATTTCATCAGCATACAAAAAGACACACATCACTCAGGAGATTCCAAGGATATTAGAAGCTCTTGCGTCAGGAACCGGGGCCAAAGACCAAATGTTAGAATAAAGGATGCTCCTACCACCCCTAGCCCTCGGGGAAATTAAAGGGTTTTAGGAACTCTGTGACAGGAACAGAGACAAAGATAAAGCTGTTTCTTATTCTGTCACAGCATGCAAACAGGTTTGCTCACAGCCCCTGCCTTTCTGCTCGGGAAACTGTCCTGCAGGAGGGCTATGCCTGGAGCTGCACCAGTATCCTACATCATACCACCCCAGGCTATCCTCTAGAGAGAAGGAAGTTGATCCAGAATCCCTTAGGAGCCCAAAAGATTGAGCTCCCAAGATGTACCCCAGGGCGAACAGAACTTCTGAGCAAGCCTGGACCAAATTTAGCTCTCGGTTGTATAGGGAGCAAGAAGATGAATGGACACGTCCAGGTCTCCCTGGGTCAAGGCTGACAGGAGCCTCTCTTCTTTTGCCACTGGTGCACACAGCATGAACTCTATCCTCCCAGGAGACCAGCGCCATGGAGAGTTGCCCAAAGCTGGCCGCTTATGGTAAGTCAGGCTCGTGGCTAAACCCTGCTGTGAAACTTCTGCTTGAATTAACACGCAGAGGTACTTGGTTTTATTTACCCAGCTCAGTACCCAGATGGACTTTCAAGATTTTGAGTTCTTATGTATACATGTCATACTGCCAAAGTTGCTATAAACCCTCGGGCAATTTGCAACATATCCTAGTCCGGTCTTGGCTCCCAGGGGTCACCCTCTGAGGAGGAACTGCTGAGTTCTTGGACTGCGGTCAAAGCACTTAACCATCCAGGACTTTTCCAAATATGTGCATTTAGTTGTGAAAGCTGTGCCTTCTCCCCGCCTTGGCCCAGCAGCTTGGGGCGCTCCTGTGGGCAAGAGCCAAGGGAGATTCGTTTTTCTTCTCCTTCCTGCTGGGGACGGCACCTCTTTATGCAGACTGGCTTTAAAAGGAAGCGATGCTGTGAGGAGCCATAAAGAACCCCGCTGCTGAAGAGAACCTGGAGTCCCGGTGTTTGGTGGCGTTCTCGTCCCTGTGTCCCTTGACTGCCCCCCAACTCCTTCCTTTATGATCTCCAGGCCCCATGGAACAGAAGGCAAGAATCCTAACTGGGCTGGGACTTGCTTCTGGCAGAGGATAAAGTTTAACAGAAAAGAGAAACGTAGAGTGCACATTTGTATTGCACGCAGAATGAGGAAAACCAAGACTTCTAAAGTCAAGGATTCTCCCGTCAGAAAGTTAGTATCGAATAACACCAAGTGGTTACCGTGTCCAGCTCTGTTTTACTTGTTCCCCATGTAATAACTCGTCTAAACATCACAACATCCTCGTGAAGTAAATGGCGTTATCATCATCATCCTCGTTTTACAGATGTGGAATCTGAAGCCCTGGGAGTTTAAGTTACTTGCTCAAGACTATGGAGGTAGCAAGTAACAGAGTTTGGATTTGGACCCAGAAATCTGATTTCAGAACCCTCTGTGACCTCTTAGGAGAGGAGAGAAAACAGCAAGGACAGAGTGTGCGTTTACAAATGCAAACCAGGGGGCACCTGGGTGGCTCAGTCGTTAAAGGCCCGACTCTTCATTTCGGGTCCAGTCATGATCTCACGGCTTTGTGAGTTTGAGCCCCGCATCGGGCTCTGTGCTGACAGCATGGAGCCTGCTTGGGATTCTCTCTCCCTCTCTCTCTCTCTCTCTCTCTCTGCCCTTCCCTCCCTCACACTGTCTCTGTCTCTCTCAAAAATAAATAAACAAACTTAAAAAAATAAATAAAATAGGGGCGCCTGGGTGGCTCAGTCGGTTGAGCATCCAACTTCAGCTCAGGCCATGATCTAGCAGTTCGTGTGTTCAAGCCCCCCGTCGGGCTCTGTGATGACAGCTCAGAGCCTGGAGCCTGCTTCGGATTCTGTGTCTCCCTCTCTCTCTGCCCCTCCCCCTCTTGTACTCTGCCTCCGTCTCTCTCAAAAAGAAACATTAAAAGTTTTTAAAAATAAAAACCAAAGCTAAAATAAAATGCAACTCAGATCATGTCACCTCACTGTTTAAAATCCCTTTGACAGCTTCCCACTGTTTGCGGGATGGGGACCAGCTCCTCAGCCAGGCCCACGAAACCCTGCACAGTCGGCCACACTCTCCACCACGCCGGCCCACTGTCTGTCTCAGCTGCACCGGGCGCCCGCCTGGCTCAGCGCTTTGGCACCAGCTGTCCCCTCTGCACCAACTGCTTTTCCTCCTTCTCTTCCCTCAGAGCTTCTCTCTAGCATCGCTTCCTCAGGTGAGCGTTCCCTGACCCCTGACCCCCGACCTCTGGCCCTTGAGCTCCCCCGGCCCGTGCTCTTGTCTCCCTCGTGAGCAGCTCGTCCTCTCGGTACTCTCCCTGGTGTCTCTTTGATTCACATTCGTCCCTTCTCTACACCAACACTGTCTGACAGAAGTGAGTGTGAGGCACACAGGTCATTTTGGATTTCCTCACAGCCACATTTTTAAAAAAGTAAAAAGGAACTGGCAAAACTAATGTTAATACTATATTTTAGTTAGCCCAAAATATCCCAAATACTGTTTCAACATGGAAGCAATATGAAAACTGATGAGACATTCTGAACGACTCTTCTCCAAATGCAGCCTGTGTTTTACACACACAGGACATCTCTGTCCCACTAGCCCCATCCCAAGTGTTCGATAGCCACCTGTGCCCCGTGGCTGCCCTACGGGACAGTGCAGGTCTAGTCCAACCCCTCGCCCTCCAGGAGGTCCAGTGTGGCCATTTCACAGGTGATGCAGCTAAGGCCCCAAGTGGTTAGTCCAGTGGCTCTCAAGCGGGGTGATCTCTCCCCTAGGGGACATTTGGCAATGTCCGGGGACAGTTTGGACGGTCGTGACTTTGGTGGGGTCAGCGGGGTGGTAAATGCTGCTGGCGCGTCATTGAGTGGAGGCCAGGGTGTTGCTCAAAGCGCTACCCCGAGTGCCACAGCCCCTCGCCATGGGGATGCCAGCGGTGCTCAGGGTCAGAGGAAGGACTCTAGGGCTCACGCACGCACTCGCTGTGTGTTGCCCTCATTCTCACAGCTCACCTCTGCCTGAGCCTGCCTTTATCCATCGGTCCAGCAGGGCCTTCCAAGGACCGGCAAGCCAGGAGAGGGGACTTGCACGGCTGCCCCTGGAGGGAGGGAGGGAGGGAGGGAGGGAGCCCAGTGGCTTCTGGCATCTGCCTTGGGTTTGTATCCTACAGACACACACACACACACACACACACACACACACACACCAAGAAGCTGCGGGTGGGATATCCAGTGGCGATTTCCATTGCAAACCATTTCTGAGCATCATTAAAAATCTTCACTTGAGCTGGTGCAGGGAGGGCAGAAGCACCAGACCGTGGACAGACGCATCGTCTCAGCCGAGCCCTGTCTGCCTGCCGAGTTTTGCCTGCTCGGGAGACAGGCTGTGATATGCATGAGACCGCCCACGTCCCGGGGGCGCTGCAAGATGACGAACACGTGGAGAACACCCAGGGCCCGGCCCCCCGAGACTCCCCTTCCCTGGCTTAGCTCTGAGCCGGGAGGCTGGCACGGGGACTGCCAGCATCGCTGAAACACAATGGTCTTCACCTTCCCCCATCGCCTAGAAGGAGGTTTAGGGAAACCACTCCACGGAACTTGCTTTCTAGAAGGGCCAAGACGACATATCTGTAAAGTGGAGGGCTGAGTGGGGGATGTAAAGGGATTTCTCCAAGCTCTCCCCCACCCCCTGCCCTTTAAGGGGGCATTTGCTTGCACATCTGCTTCCCAGGTCCTGAGAACACAAAGTGTGGGGGGGGGCCTAGTACAGGGCCTGGCCTGTACTGGAGATTTAATTTTTAAAAAGAGGGTTTTTTTAATAAGCGGTAAGCTAGAGGGAGCCAGGGTTGAACCACTCGGGGCCTCCAACAGCTCTCCAACCCCCCTCTTCACATAAGCATCTCATTTTCGACAGTTGTGTTGAGGTATAACTGACAGGCAAAAACAGAAGCTATCTAACACCTACAGCTTGGTAAGTTTTGCTAAATGTATACACCTGTGAAACCATGGCCACGCCAGAGAGTGAACATATCTTTCTCTCCTAAAATCTTATCATGCCCCTTTGGAATCTGCCCCCTTTGCCCCTCGCCCCTGGTCCCCAACAACCACCGCTCTGCTTTCCGTCGATACGGGTTTCTCTGCATTTCCTGTAATTTCCAGGAAATTACCTGGAAGTTGCTTATCCGTTCCCTTGGCGGGCTTTTACCACCGGCTTCTGTGAACGTCCGTGTGCAAGTGTACCCATGGATATGCGCACCCGTTCCTCTTGGATGAATACCCAGGAGTGTTTACTTGGCAACAGCTGGGATCATAAGACAGGTGTCCGTTCAACTTTTTAAGAAACTGCCACACTGTTTTCCAAAAATGGTTTTACTGCTTTCTGTTCCAGCCAGCAGCGTATGAGAGTTCTGATTCCTCCACATCCTTGCTAACCCTTGGTGCGGTCAGTCTTTACAATTTTAGCTATTCTGGTGGGCGTCAAGTAATATTTGCATTAAAACCATGACAGTTGACGTGGAGCATTCTGTCATGTGCTCACGTGACATCCATTGGACTTCTCGGTTCAAGTGTGGGCTGAAATCTCTTTTGTCCATTTTTTAAAAATGAGGCTATTTGTTTATTTGTTGTTGTCCTTTGACACTTGCTCATGGCATCTGGGTTCAAAGCTTTTATTGATATCGGATTTGCGAGTATTTTCTCCCTGGCTGTCGCTTGCCTTTTCACTCGCTTCATGGTGTCTTACGAAGGACGAGAGTTCTTTGTTTTTAATTAAAAAGAAAGACTCACCTTATGGTGAAGTGGTTTCACAGATGTTAGGGGACCCATCAGGATGGCTTCGCGAAACGCGTGAAATACGTTCTATCGTTCTCTCGTCTGAAACCAAAGCACACCCTTGATGAGCAGCCTGCAGCCGTGTGGGGCTCCCTAAGAGATTGCCCGGAGACACTTCTCTGTGCCTCCATTTTCTCGTCTGTAAAATAAAGACGATAATAATACTGGGGTCATAAGGTTGATGTAGGAACTAACTTATTAATACCTGTCAAGCTCTTACAACAGCGTCTGGCACTGTGATCTGGTATTATTACTTCACACCGTGTCACGCTGGAGACTTCCATTGCAGGCCAAATATACCACCTTGGGGCAAGACACCTGGACAATTCTCGTTGTTGTAATAAACATTTATTTCTAGGGGCACCTGGGTGGCTCAGTTGGTTGAGCGTCTGACTCTTGATTTTGGCTCAGGTCATGATCCCAGGGTGGCGGGGTCAAGCCCTGCACCGCGGACTCAGTGCAGAGCCTGTTTGAGATTCTCTCTCTCTCCCTCTGCCCCTCTCCCCCACTCCCACTCTCTCTGTGTCTAAAATAAACAAACAACCAAAACCTTTAATTCTACGTGGGTCCTGGGCTAAAAGCTTTTTGCATTTACCTACTGAAACAACCCCCCAAAAGGTACAATTATTATCCCCATTTTACATATGAGGAAACTGAGACCCAGCGTGGTCGGGGAGTGGCTGAGCTGGAATTCAAACTTAGGTCTTTTTGGCCCCAAATCCATGCTGTTAACTGCCAGTCCACAGTGACTTTCCTCCCAAAAAGGATGCCTTGCCAATGAGTAGAGTGGGCCATTTCTAACACCACGTGCTCTCCTGCCCCAGGCCTTGCTTATTCACCCGTCCTGGTGGGAGACTGCAGACCTGTCCCAGGACCTCGTTTCAAGTGGGGGAGAACCTGCCGTGTGAGGAGGCTCCTCTCTAGATCTGGCTCTCTCCTAGGGCCAGAAATGACACAGCTTCAAGGGCCACTCGGGTGCAAGTCAGACATAGACCCGCAGGCTCTTAAGAATGGAAATGAGGGGCACCTGGGTGGCTCAGAGGGTTGAGCGTCCAACTTTGGCTCAGGTTATGCTCTCACAGTTCATGAGTTCAAGCCCCGCATTGGGCTCTGTGCTGACAGCTCGGAGCCTGGAGCCTGTTTCAGATTCTGTGTGTGTGTGTGTGTGTGTGTGTGTGTGTGTGTCCCTCCCCCGCTAACGCTCTGACTCTGAAAAATGAATAAACCTTAAAAAATTTTTTAAAAAAAGAATGGAAATGAAATTTCAGGGTCACCCAGTTCAGCATTTTGCTCACACAAAACTCCCCATCATCATCTTTGGCCGTGTTCAGGGAGGGAGGGAGCAGAGAGAGCCCTGTCTCTCCAGGCAGCCTTTCCACTTCTCCAGCCCCAACCATCAGACACCCTCCCTGCCTCCCTTGCAGCTTCCCGACACAACAAGCCACCCCACAAACGCTTTGAAATAATGGGCTGTCATGACACAGGTCTTCCAGGGTGGCGTTCGCCAGGCCTTTTCGATATGACACCTGTGGCCCACCGGGAGACACCACACCTGTCCCGTAGTGTGTTCTCAAGTCAGGGATCCTGGCTCTACCAGTTCCGAGCTGTACCAGCTGGGACACAGGCTCTCAGAGCCTCAGCTTCTTCATCGCTGCAGTGGTGCTGACCACGTCCCAGAGATGTTGTGAGGAGTAAATGACTGAATACTGTAAAATACTGACAACTTCTTGCACAGACTAAGCCCTCAGCAGCTGCTGAGAGTTGATATGATGGTGACAGTTTCCAGGAAGGTCACAACCTCCCAACCTGCTGCCAAGTCGTTTCCTGAATCGTGACATAAAGAAAAAAGAAGGACAAGTGGGGGATACAGGTACTGATAACACTATGGATTCTTTTTAAAGTAGTCTCCGAACCCCGTGTGGAGCCCAATGCGGGGCTTGAACTCAAAACGCTGAGATGAAGAGCTGATCTGAGATCAAGAGTCGGATGCTTAACTGACTGAGCCACCTAGGTGCCCCAACATGATGGATTTTTCTAAATGTTTATTTTTGAGAGAGAGGGAGAGAGAGACAGAGAGAGCAGTGGAGGGGGAGAGAGAGAGAGGGAGACACAGAATCCAAAGCGGGCTCCAGGCTCCGAGCTGTCAGCACAGAGCCTGACGCGGGGCTCGAACTCACGAATCGTGAGATCATGACCTGAGCTGAAGTCGGAGGCTTAACTGACTGAGCCACCCAGGCTTCCCCCAACATGATGGATTTTTAAATGAACAGGTGGGAACGTATGCCAATGAATGGTGCCCCTTCAAATGTACCGCCTTGGCTATTCAACGACGCTTGAAAACTTTCAGTCACTGCCCATTCCTGTGCCATTTCTTCAGGAGCCCCAGGAGTGGCAAGTGACAAGGGAAGGAAGTTGGGGACCAAGCTGGGGTGCCATTTGGCATCCAGATAAGGTGCAAAGGAAACACCATGAAATTAGTTTTCTCTGATTGTCATTTCCAACCCAGATTTGAGCAATGGCAGGATGGTGGGACATATGCAACAGGTGCCCGGCTCGGAGTTGAATAGCTCTTTCAATGTCCACATTCTTGTCTTTTTTTCTCTCAATACTCTTTCCATGACTTTTTTTGATTCACTCCTTCAAAAAGCATTTACCACCTCTCAGTCGGAATAACCACCTTCTGGTAATTTGCCACAGTGACAAACACAAAGGAAAAGAGGAAAGACGGCAACTCTGTGTTCTGTAGGCTTTTAGAAAAACACAGACTTGGGGCACCTGGGTGCCTCAGTCGGCTAAGCCTCCGACTTCGGCTCAGGTCATGATCTCATGGTCCGTGAGTTCGAGCCCCGTGTCAGGCTGTGCTGACAGCTCAGAGCCTGGAGCCTGTTTCCCATTCCGTGTCTCCCTCTCTCTGCCCCTCCCCCACTCACACTCTCTCAAAAATAAATTTTTAAAAAGTTAAAAAAAATTTTTTTTTAAAAAGAAGAGAAAAGATAAACACGGACTTGATCTACACAAGGACTTGTTCCATGCAAATCTGTAAAGAAGGTGATATCCAGACAGCAAGGGAATGGACACTCTTCAGAAAGGAAAAGAATGGCCTGTAAAGGCCACGGCAGCAAAACCGGAAGGGTCTGCGTTGCCCAGCGTGTGTTGCTGGCGTTGTTACGAACAGACAAGTTCAAGGCAAGACTCTTGCCAGGAGAACGAAAGTACATCTTGAGTGTATTAAGCGCTCTAAGAATGGAGTGAGATTCCCAAAAGGCCTAGGAAAAATGATCAGGAAAAGACGGTTCAACTGCCACCAGCCTCTCCATCCAGAGACACACGCTTGTGGGAAGCAATGAAAAGGAGCCTGAATTCATGGCCTAACAGGTGTGAAAAAAGGAGACGGAGAGGAAGAAGAAGACGGTGAAGGAGGAGGAGGGCAGTGAAGGCACTTCGTGTGACGTTACAATGAGGCATGTATGTCATTATACGTTTGTCCAAACCCATAGAATATTCAACACCAAGGGTGAACCCTAAGATTAACTATGAACTTTGGGTGGTTACGATGTTTCAGTAGGAGTTCATCCTTGGTTAAAAAACTGCGCCATTGTGGTGAGCGGTGTTGAGAACAGGGGAGGCTGTGCACGTGTGGGCACAGAGGGCAGGTGGGGAATCTCTACACCTTCCTCTCAGCTGGGTGTTGAACCTAAAACTGCTCTTAAAAAAAAAAAGCATAGTTTTTTTTAAGACCTCCAGGATGTTTTTTAAAAGGCATTTATGGAGCACATTTCTGCCAGCACTGGGTTAGGCATTCTGCCAGCGCATGAGAGATACAAAAATGAATAAAATACAGTCCCTGGCTTTGAATAATCATAGCTAATGCTTTTATAACTTGCACCAAATGTGAGGCTTCGAAGTGTGCTCATGTATTCCCGAGAGCAATCCTATGAGAAGAGTACTCTCATCATCCCCGTTTTATAGATGAGGAAACTGAGGCAAGGAAGCATTAAGAAGCTTGTTGGAGATGTCACAGTTGGTAAGGAGTAGAGCCAGACCTTGGGGCCAGGAAGGCTGACAGTAGGGTCCATCCACCCCACTGAACGGCCGCTGGAGAGCTTCAGCTGGGGGGTAAGGGCGAGAGAGAAATAAACACACAACTGGACAATACGTGGAGGAGAAGAGGGTCCCTAATATGTTTCGCAAGCTAGAGGTGTCTGTTACAAAAGCTTGGTAACCCTGGTCTGAGGGTGTCACCTATGCCATTTGAGTCACCCGTTTATTCAAGACATACTCTCCAGTACATGGCCCTGGGAGGCACACACCATGAGCGCACCACCCAGGGTTCCTGCCTCGTGATGGAGAAGACACATCCGGGCAGGAGTTGCAAAGGCACTGAGTGCCATGAGGAGGTACAAAGAGATTTGGGACCATCTTAATGGGGACCGGCCTCCTCTGAGAATAAGGACAAGCTTGCCAGAAGGAGGCACATTTTAGCTGAGTCACTTATGCTAAGTGAGGAGGAGGGAAGTTCTAAGCCAAGGGGAAAACGTATGATAAGGTCATAATGTTGGAGACTGTCCAGAGCATCCGAGCACCTGGGAGAAAGCCCATACGACTTGTGTGTAGGAGAAGAGGGGAGGGACATGCTTGGTGGAGCCTGGAAGGCATTCAGGGGCCAGGCTTTTCCGGACCCTTCATCCTGAAGCAATGAGGGAGCCACAGAAGCAGTGGAGCACTCCAATTAGGGTAAGCCAAACTGCTATCGCAAGTCAACCCCAAAACGTACGACAGAACTTTCCGGCACAGATTCAGTCCTGGCTGGTAGACTGCTGTGTCGGCTACCTATCGTCGTGATGCCACGTAACGAACAACCGCGAAACTTCAGCGGCACACAACAGTGTCTATTGCGCAGACATCTGGAGTCAGATGGGGCTCGGCGAGATAGCTCTGCGCATCTCACCGGGCTCATTCAGGCGTCAGGGATTGCTGGTTGAAGGCTGGTCTAGGCTGGCCTTGGCTGCACAACTGGGGGACTAGGCTTACTCCATGCAGGCCAAACTCTCAAGTGGCCATTCGATGGGGTGGGTGGGCTCTGTTGCCTGGGTCCAAGGCCTGGATCTACTTCTTACCAACTGTGACATCTCCAACAAGCTTCCTAGGCTCATCTCGTCTCCTCTAGCAGACAAGTCAGCAATGTTCACGTGCAGATGGCAGAAATGAAAGCCCACACACAGAAGCATGTGGGGTTTCATGAGATTTAAGCTTGGAAGTTTTGCCTCATTTTACTGATTCCCCATTCCTCTGATTTGACCAGTATACTTCACCTTTTTGAGGGGAACTATGAGTTCACATAACAGTAAGACGTAGATGCACACGGGGACAAGACGTGGAACCATTCGATGTACTCTATCTGCCATGGACCCTATCCTGAAGGTATCGATTTAAGGACCCTGGCTCCTTCCCCTTTGTGACCCTGCCATCTTATAGAACATTGTCATCATCTGAAACTAACCAGCAAAAGAGGGAAATAAGGATGGAGGAGGCATGTTGTCTCTCAAGAGCCTTGAACTTCAAGTGGCCCGCATCACTTCCTGACATACTCCAGCGATGAAAGCTAGCTTTATGACCAAGCCTAGCGGCATGTTCCCAGCTAGACAGCTGCTTTCCAGCCATGACTGTATAGTTCGGGAGGGGAAAGGGAGCTTCAATGGACGACCAGCCATCTCTGACATCGGGAGTGACTCACCATTGTGCTACCTTAAACTCCTGAGAGGATGAGAAGGAGGGTAATAATCTCTTGCATCATGGCACTGCCCCAGGTAGAGGTGATGGCAAAGCCACATCACCCAGCCAGATGGTTCAGAGAGTCACAGGGAGCAGCGTATGTACTGGGGCATCATCGGGTGGGCCACGATGCCAGTCTTCGCAGACCCTAATGCAACTGACAGAGAGATACAGAGGGGCCAGACAGGTTACATTGTCCCTGGGCTCCACCTACCCTCCTGAAGTTCAGCCAAGCTCCCAGTGGGGCTTATGTGAGGGGATCCCCCTCCCTCCACGCAGATGTCCTCTCCCACGAAGAGGATGCCATGCAAATACTCGGGACACCCAGCCAACATCAAGCTCAACAGGCTCCACTACAAGGCAAGGAGGAATCCCGGCACCCCCTGCCTGCTCCCTCTCAGAATGATGCCCCAGGAGCACGTGTCTCTGGAAAGCAGTGGGTCGGCTTGGCAAGCCTCTCTCCAGAAAGCCGAGACATGACGTGAATGCCAATGATCCCCTACGCCCGAGAGGAGGGGGACGCAATTATAGCAAATTCTGCTTACGGTTCAGATTCAATATTTGGAAGGGATAATCCTGAAATAAGAGATTGCCTGATTTCTCTCCCAAGCCTGTGAATGGTTCATTAGCTCCTATTTGACATTTGATGGTTGAGTCTGATTGGCTTTATTGTGGAGTTGGACTTTAAGACGTCCCCAAGACAGAGCAATCAAGTTTCACAATGATCCCCAACTGCAAATTTTAAAACATAAATGGCAGCTGTGCCTTGGACATCGATCCATGAATGCTGCGGAGAATTTGTGTTTCAGCCCCACTTAATGAAACGCAATCCTGCTTGGCAAAGCTGGGCCCTGACTCAGCACTTAGGATTTCCTCAGCAGTTCAGCCCCGGGGGCTGCAAACAAAGAACCCCCAGACTCAAGCATCAGTAAAGATGAGTGTGTCCCCATCTTGCGTGGGACCACCTAGGCACGGGCGTCCCTGAGGAACGTGACATTGAGGTTGTACCCTGGAGGGGACACAGTCTGTGCAGATGGGTCCCTTGCACCAAAAACAGAATTATAAAGATAGCAGACACTCGGTTCCACTGTGGGGGGCCCAAAGACTGCAGGAACTCCTCAGAAGAGGAGAGAATGGGGAGCCATGGTCTGGGCTGGTGCTCCAGTAGGGTGGGAGAGGGCATTCCAGGCATGAGATGTAAGCAAAGGGCTGAAGGAGCCTGACAGCTCCCTGCTTCCTCACTGGAGGAAGGCGGTGCCTTCTCGGGGTTCCTGCACCTCCTGAGCTTCCGCATTCCCTGCATCTAACACATGACATGGTCCTCATCTGTCCTTATCGACCATGGGCCCTTTGCAGACCGACACTGTCTTCTCCATTTCCAGGTGCCTAGTAAACGTTTGTGGGTCAAACGAAGCATCACGCCTAACCATGTTCTACACTCTCCATATGTTGTTGCTGTGATGTTGCCAGCGGTGTGGTTACACGAGCCAACATCTGAGTCTATTCTTCAAGCAACCAGGATTCCAGGAATCCAGGAACTTCCCGTGGTGTAGTGGTGTTCACAGGGGACGGGAAGAAGACTCATTCTCTCCCTCAGTTGATCCCTTAAGCCCTAGGAGGGACAGAGAGTGGAGGGGATGAGGGGACACCTGTGGAGGGTCTACGATGTGCCCAGCACTGGGAGGGGTGCCTCATAGTCACTTATGGCTCACGGAGGCCGATCGTACAGTGCTTAGGGCATCAGCGCGGGGGCTCTGCCACTTTAAAGGTGTGGGTTCTCAGGCAGGTCAGCAAAGCTCTCTGTGCCCCGGTGTTCTCTCTAAAAAGGGAGTTGCCTACTGCCCAGGCTTGTAGGAGGAAGCCACGTGTTTGCACTTGCAAAGGCCTCAGATCGGGGCCCGGCGCGTCGTCGGCTCCCAGCGAGCGCTAACGGGCACGACTGCCCCCATTCACCCTCATCACCCCCACTTTGCAGCCAGGTGTCGTTCCCACCTCACCACTGAGAGCTCACACTGAGACAAGTGGGTGACCGGCCCCAGACCCGGCAGTAGTGGGACCTCACTCGGCCTGACTCCAGAGCCATACCATTCAGGTGGCCACTGGCAGGAGGGAGGAGTGGAAGAAGGGAGAACGTTCTGATATGGCTGCCACAGGCTGGACACCCTCCCGGCTCCTGCGTCACTTCAAGTCAGCTGCCCGAAGGCCCACCTCCGCCTGGCTCCAGCCTCCATCTGTCCACACCGCGAGCCCTCCCCTCACCCTGGCACCACGCCACAGGGTCTCCCACGTGGGACGGAACCCTCTCAGCCACTCTCCGCAGGCAAACGCGCGTGGCCTCCCTTCCAACACCGGACACGCACTCACACACCCTCACCTGTACACACTCATGCCGACCCAAAAATACACACACACACATGCTCCTATGCACCACTCGCACACACATCTGCTCACCCTCGTGCTCTTGCACGTGCCTACACACACGCACTCAGATACACACACACCCACGCTTTCACACCTACAGGTGCACGGACACAGAAACCGTACCCATATACAAATGCACGCTATTCTCACACATGCACGTACGTGGACACATAAACACACTCACACGGGCGCACAGTCACAACACATCCTTCTCACCCTTACGGGCACAGATACACACAAACACACTCACGTGTACGCACACGCACACACACACGCTCGTTCACACGTGCGTGTTCATACACACACACACAACTTGCCACGCTTGCCTTTGACACAGGGGAGGGAAGGCAGAAATGCCGGCAGAAGTCAGGGTCAAAGGCACACACCCACCCCTTGTACCAGAACAGCCCGGCTCAGGCAGCACCGGTCTCCGGAAGCCCAGTGTCTCTTCTCAGTTTCTCTTGCTGCCCCAGCAGGCCCTTGGCTGCCCCCCAAGACCCGATTTCAGTGCCAGGTCCCCCCTCCCCATGGCCTGAACATTCTCTTCCCCATTTCAGCCTTTTTGTTCACCTCAGCATCTGCTATCTGGAGACCACAGGACTTGGGTATCTGCCAGCAAACAGGAACTTTTCCGAAACAACCTCACACGTTTTCCTTCCTGGCACCTCCAAGGAACATCACTGATGGTGACCATCATGATCGTGCTGGTAGGAGCCCCCCCCCCCCGCCCCCCACCTAGGCATACACATGGGGACCAAGCCTTCCCATTGCCCCTCACATCAGAGACTATAAATGTCTGCTCACCCATTAACTCTCAAGCAGCGCCTCAGAAAGACGTGGATTCTTCGAGGATTAAAGGCAATTCATCTTTCTCTGTCTGCAGTGTCACCTGCCCATCACCAGGGGGCAACCCTGATTCACGTATTTGTGTTTAAACACTTCTTACCCCACCCCCAGTCCATAAAAACAGTGAAGCTGGTGAGAATATACACAAGCCAGAAAGGAGTGTGTGGGGGGTGGGTGGGTTTGGGTAAGTGGGTGTGTGTGAGTGTGTGTGGGGGTGTGGAGGGATGTGTGGTGTGGGTGGGAGTGAGGATGACTTGGTGAGGGTGAGTGCGTGGGTGTGTGTGGCTGTGGGTGGGGTGGAGGAGGGAGGGGGAGGGGGAGTGTGTGTGGGTATGGGTGTGTGGGTATGTGGGTGTGTGTGGGGTATGGGTGGGGATGTGTGGGTGGGGTGGGGGTGAGGATGAGTAGGTGAGGGTGAGTGTGGGTGGGGGATGAGAGTGAGGGTGAGTGGGTGGGGATGTGTGGGTGGGGGGGGGGGGGGTGGAGGTGTGTGGATGGGGCTGAGTGGGGGAAGGTGAGTGGATGGAGGGGGTGAGTGGGTGTTAAGTGTGTGGGGTGGGGTTGGGGGTGTGTGGAGAGCAAGATCAGTGCAATATGGATAGACTGGGAAAAGAGACAAAGGGGAAGACATAGACTGGATGAGATTCAGTGTGGTTACTACTATTGGGGTATATATTTGATTCTGAGTTTCCTTTTGGCCATAGAAAAAATAGAACCATGCCCTAGGTCACCCACTTCTCCAGGGACAGGCCAAAATTTCATTTGGGAGGCTGCTGGGAAATCCACCACACCTTGGCTTATACAGCTGCCCACACAGGGCCTTCCAGATCGATCCTGCTCATGCATTGGACCCAGTATGCTGACCCTTCTGTAAATCTGTCATTTTCCCATTTTAGCCTTGAATGTAAAGGGATAGCTAAGAGCTCTCACCCTACAGCCACACCTGCACTCCCACCAGGTCCTGCCCTGGTGCTTGTCGCATGGTAGGCCATCAGTAAATATTTGGTGACTAAGTTATTGGATGCCTTAGAGTTTGCCAAGCACATAAGACACAAAGAGGATTCTGTTTCTTGATAAATGATTTCTCAACTCCGAAAATAATAATCACCAGCATTTTTTGAAGACGCACCACGTGCCAGGCTCCTTGCCTGTGTCAGGAAGGTGCTAGATGAGATGAATAAGGCTCAGAGAAGTAGGATACTGTCCAAGGCCAAACATCTAGTGGTTCCTGGAGTAGATATTTCAAATATATTCATTTATTCAACTCATCAGGTGTTAGCTGAGCACCAGCCGTGTGCCAGATACTGTTTTGGGAGAACAAAATGGACAAATTCCTTACTCTAATAGAGCTTACAATCCAGTAGGGGGAGAAATGTAAGAAGTAAAATGTATATATAGGACCAGTGCTACAGGAAAGCAAGTTAAGAAAACAAGGATTGATGGGGGAAGCTCTCTGAGGTAGGATGGCCAGGCAAGATCTCTTTGGGCAAGTGGCATTTAGGCAGAGACCCGGATGAAGTGACAGGTGAGCCACATATATAGTGGGTGAAGAGCAAAGACCCGACGTAAGCAACCTTTAGTGTGTTTGGGTGACAGCAAGGAAGCTAGTGTGGCCAGAATCCAGAGAGTGAAGGGCGGAATCTTTGGAGATAAGCTCAAAATCTTTGGAGGGATGCCAAAGGAACCTTACAGAACAGTAGAAGCCTTTGGGTTTACCCTGAGTACACTGGAAAGCTGTTAGATTTGAGCAGAAGAGAGACATGGTCTCACTTAGACTGTGATAGGATCACTCTGGCTGCTTCAGGTGGAGAAGGGCCTGAAGAAAGCCAAGAGCAGGTACAGAGAGATCTAGCCGAAGGTCTCCCTTGGCCAGGCTATGGTGCCCAGTTGTTCGGTCAAACAACGGTCTGGATGTCGCTATGAAGATATTTGTTCAGATGTGATTAACATTTACAATCAGCAGACTTGAAGTGAATAACACGGATG
The DNA here is from genome assembly GCF_018350215.1 of Panthera leo. Classification (NCBI taxonomy): domain Eukaryota; kingdom Metazoa; phylum Chordata; class Mammalia; order Carnivora; family Felidae; genus Panthera; species Panthera leo. The sequence goes on from NC_056686.1 coordinate 32,654,952, forward strand.
GGCTTCACCCAATTAGTGGGAGGCCTGAAGAGCAAAGACTGAGGTTTCCCAAAGAAGAGGGAAATCTGCCCCAAGACAGCCGCAGAAAGACCCTGCCTGCGTTTGCCACCTACTGACCTGCCCTACAGGTTTCCGACTCAAGACTCAGACTCAAGACCCAGACTCAAGACCCAGACCCAAGACTACAGTGTCAACTCTTACTGAATTTCCAGCCTGCCAGTCTGCAGTCTGCCCTCCAGATTTCAAACTAGCCAGCCCCACAACGAAATAAGCCAGTTCCTTAAAATACATCTAGATAGATAGACAGACATAGATTAGATGATTGATTGATAGGTAGCTGATAGGGGGATAAATAGATTGTACAAAGAAAGGAAGGATAAAATATAAATTATATATATATATATATATATATATATATATATATATATATATATATATAGGATATGTGTGTGTGTGTGTGTGTGTGTGTGTGTATTCATATTCTGTTTCTGTTTCTCTGCAGAATTCTGACTAATACAAGGCTGTTGGAATAATCTGTGAGACCAATGACCAGGGATGATAGCTTGGACCTCGGGGAGCAGTGGACATGGTGAGATACGGTTAGAGTCTAGAAATATTTTAAAGGGAGAGCCAACTGGATTTGCTAATGAATTGAATTTGGCAGATAAAAGAAAAAGAGGCATGAGGGATGACTCAGATTTTCGGCCTGAGCAATGAGGTGATGTTAGTGCCATCGACTGTTATGGTAGATGCTGAGCTCGTAAATAAAGGAGTCTGGAACAGAGGGGAGAGGCCAGGTTAGGGAGAGAATAGGGCACTGGTGGCATTTAAGTCCTTGAGACTGGATCAGATCACTGGTGACTATGGACACAGGAAAGTGGTCCGAGGATCGAGCCCTGGGGTCCCTGGGTCATTCTGAGGAAACAGAGAAGATGAGCCAATGAGATTGGCAGAAAATCTGGGGAGCGGGTGGCCCAGTCGGCAAGTGGAAAAAATGCTTTATTCCAAGAAAGACAGGGTGGTCTGCTGTGACAAACGCTGCTCTGCTGGGGAAGGGGTTCGTTTAGGGGCAGGGAGGGTCACAGGCTCTGGGGCACCACGGCGGGGGGGCCCTGAGTGGGGAGCCCAGTGTGGAGATAGACGTTCCCAAACATACACACAGTGAGCTGTCACTCACTCCGCTGGGGTGTTTGAGGCTTCCGCACAGGGACCAGAGTACAGGCTAGCGCGACAGTCGTTTCCCAGGTCCCTCAAGAAAGAAGCGCCCCGAGAAACGTCAGAGTATGCTGGCCGAACGGGGCGGCGGGCAGGGTTTGTGTCTGTGACTGGTTTAGTTTTGATAGATAATGGGTCATTCGTGAAGTGATTAGGAGGAGCTGGGCTGAACTATGAATTTGAGTCATGTTAGGCAGATAGGGAAGTCACACAACTTGTTCCCAGGGAAAGAAGAACACATGAGGGGCCCTGGCTGGCAGAGCTGGAAGGCAGAGAAGAGAAAGGGGGGCCTCCAGCCCCTCCAGGTTTGTTCCTCACCCTTTGGTGTGGGGGCAGGGGGGCTGAGCTTGCTCTGATGGGGAAAGCAAGGGTTCGGGAGCCAAAGATCAGAACTGTTCCAGCCGTAGGTTCAGAGATGGGGCTTGTCAGGGAGAGCTCCCTGGAGAAGGAGAGGTGGACGACCCAGCACTGACTGCGTGGCCACCGTGGACCAGACGCTGGCTGGGGAGACAGTCCGCTTGGGGACAGGGGGAGTCACCAGTTCCTCTGGGATCGGACTGGTCCCATGAAGCCACGATGAGGTCGTCCATTATTTCCCACACTTACTGATGAAGAAACAGAGGCTCGGAGAAGCTAAGTGAGGTATCGAAGGTCACACAGTTGAGAAGCACTGAGATCTTCTTGCCTCCAAGGCCCAAGTTCCATTTTCTAGAACACCATCAGCTGAGCAGATGCAAGAATCTCAGCGATAAAGGCTGCTCTCCCCTCTCACTCACATGGTGCTTGACCTTGTCAGGCCTCAGGTTACTCATCTGGAAAATGGAGACAACCATTACACCTCTCCTAGAGGATTCGAAGGACTCGTGCACATAAACCAGGCCTAGCACGCGGGGCCTGTTCAAGAAACGAGAGCTATGGTTCCCGACGATTCTTTTCAGTTTGCCGATGAGAAAGCGTGTAAGGGCGCATTAATTCCTTCATACTCTAAACAATAAAGGCTGAAGTCTGGATCCAGAGCTAGACATAGGAAATGCCAGAGTTCACTCCAGCCCTTCTCCATTTCCTGCCAAGTTAAGAGAAAGGGACATGGGCATCCTAGGCAGGTAGAATGCGTCAGCAAAGGCATGTGCAGGTAGGGTTTGTCTTAGGACATGTGATGACAGCAAATTTGAACCACAGGTTGGAGAGTGAGCCTCAGATACCTAGCTGGGCCACCTGGGCTTCAATTCAATGTCACGTGTGGGGTGCCTATCACATGCCAGGCTCCCTGTCCGGCAGAGGTGAGTCCTGACTCTCAGGCACTGTTTACAGCTACCTGGTGGCAGTGGTGATAACACCCTCGCGGACTTTGTCCTCTTCTCTCTGACCCCACCTTCAGCCACGGATATAGTGGGTTACACATTGCCTAGAAGGAGATTAGGGGGCAAGTATTACTCAGTGGACCCGGCCCCATCACCCCCACAGCAACCTCATGCAGTGGATTTTGTCATTATGCCCATTTGATGGAAGGGGAAAGAGGCTCAGTCAGCGTTGAGGTGACTTGTCCAAACTGATAGAGCTGCAACAGGACCAGAATTCGAGCCGAGGTCAATCTGTCCCCAAGGTCGGCATTCTTTCCTCCTCCTCTAACCCAATAGCATGCTGGGTTAGGCGATTGGCTTCTGCAAGGCACGGACAGGCGAGATGGGTCAAACATGGCCTGAGGGTCCCGAGCACCATTTGCAGGTGGCAGAGAGAGGCAGGTTAAGGGCCCGGGTGGGGACTGATCAGGAGGAGGGGCCTTAAACTGAACCCGGTAGAGGGTCAGGAGACAATCAGGTCCAGAGCCACGGAGAGTGCTGACATCAGTCCTGTGTCTGCCCATCTCACCCTGGACCAGCCCGTCTATCTGCCTCCTTTGCCCGGAGAAAGGACCATAGGCTGACCTGAGTCAAAGACGCTTGAGTCCCTGCTGTGTCACTGACTAGCTTGGTGACCTGAGGCAAGTGAATTCACCTCCTGGGCCTCACTTTCCCAGTCTGTACAATGGTCTCTCCATCATTCCATGTGAATAGGTGTCTCGCGGAGCTAAAGAGAGGGGTGGATCCAAGGCCCTCCCACAGAGCCACCCGCACAGGTGCCTGACACATAGTATCTTGTTTCTGAATTCTCTGGGCCTCTCTGCCCTCATCACCCCCAGCCAGCCAACCAGCTGTCAACCCCGCCCCAGCTGGCCAGTTAATGAGTGGCTAGGGTACTGGAGCCTGGCCTATAAAGAGCTGCTCGCTGGGGAAGCAGGTGGGAGCCTGTGGGAGCAGCAGCAGGATACAGACGGCGTGAGATGCGCGGCAGGATGGCGTCAGGACTCCTGTCCAGGATGGCTGTGTTCCTCCTGGTGCTCCTGCAGGGCACACAGTCAGTCTACATTCAGGTGAGTCCCTCCGGCCAGTGTGCCCTTTGCCTGAAGGTCCCCCCGTGAGGGGCTGGGATGGAGAGGGGACGTTAGAAACGTCATGGGATATAGGGGAGCAAGAGCTGGTGGGCCCAGGGCTCAGCCCAACACCCAAGCACGACCCAGGGACCAAGACAGCTGGTGGGTGGCGGCAGCGAGAAGGCTGAAGGGAGTGATGATAGCAGTGATGGCAATAATAAACCGCTGCTATTCAGCATTGCTCTATCAGAAGGCCGGTCCTGGCCAGAGGTCAGAAGGTGGAACAAGACATAGTCCCTGCCCTTCGGGAGCCCAGAAGGAGGGGGGTCTCCCACAGCTCCCTATATTCTCCCATGAATGGGTGGAGCGGGGGAGAGTCACCCGAAGAGCTTCCCTGGCAGGTAACTGAGCTGATATTGCAAGATGAGCGGGAGGTAGCTAGGCACAGAGGACAAGGACAGTTCAGGGCAGAGGGCACCGCGTATGCAAAGGCTCAGAGAGAAGACAGCAGGGGGGCAGGGGCTCCTTCCTGGACAACCGTGAGGCTGGAGGGAGTCGTGGAAGCAGGGTCCGCCTGCCAGGCGGCGGGATGCCGCTGGCCAGCAAGAGTGGGGAGGTCTGTGGCCCTGTCACATTCCCAACTCTGGGTGGAGCCTCCTTGGGAGGGACGGGAAGAGTCACCTTCCCCCCACCCCTGCATCCCTGGCCTTGGAACCCGGCCAACTTGGGGTTGCCATCATTTTGCCACGTCGGTTCAGGGGTGATCGCCCAGTTACCCAGCGTGGACTGTACTGGTGGCAGGCGCTGGGGAGGGGCCATTTGCCAGATGACGCTCAGAGTGCAGAAGACACAGGCGGCCTATTGGGAAGAGCTGGGATTTGAACCGGGGTGGGGGAGGGGGTTTACACTGGTCTCCAAAGCCCGTGCCCTGAACCACCTGCTCCCCAGCCCCATCGGATCCTCATCTACAGTTCCTGGGGGCCTGAGGCACGATGGGGTGTGAAGTGGCAGGTGCCTGCTCCCACCTCCCAGGCTGTCCTTTGAGTATGGCCTGGACCCCCCATGAGAACAGGGAAAGTTCTGCGGATCCCTCTCATCTCCTCTCCTCTGCCCCCCTAGTACCAAGGCTTCCAGGTCCAGCTGGAATCAGTGAAGAAGCTGAGTAACCTGGAGCAGCAGTGGCTGCCCAACCCCCGCCTCCAGGCCCAGAGCGTCGTGCCCTCCGTGTGTCACCACCCAGCCCTGCCACAGGACCTCCAGCCCATCTGTGCATCCAGGGAAGCGGCCAGCGTCTTCCAGGCTTTGAGTGAGTGCCCCCACCCCTGCGAAGCTTCCTGCCTCTGGCTCCCTCTCCTGCCCACACCCCAGCTCCTCCACTGCCCGTTCTTTCCATTAAGCGCCCAGTGGCCGGGCCAGGGAGAGTCAAGGCCTGCCCCCTCAGGCCCTGGCAACCTGGACCGTCGATTGTCCTACCAGACGTCACGGATGGGAGGGAAGGGGGCACCGGACAACAGACCCGTAGGCCATGCCTGCAATACGGTGGCTGATGGGGAAGCACGGGGGACACAGAGGAGAGATGGCTCATGTCTGGGGTGGCATAAGGAGTCTGAAAGACTTCCAAGAGGAGGTGACATCTAAGCTGAAATGTGAGGGAAGAAGCAGAACTGGCCAGTGACAATAGCGACTTACTAGCATTTGTTGAGCACCTACTAAGTGCCAGGCCTGTGTCAGTCCCTTTGCTGGTCTTCTCTCTTCACGGCCACCCTGTCAGTTGATGCTGTCCACAGAGTCAGCAGGGAAACTCCAGCCCAGAGAGTGTAAGAGGCACGCCCAGGCCCCGCTAGGAAGGAGAGGGCCGGGACTTGAACCCGAGTCACTCTCTGCTTCTCCAGCATCATGCTCCTGATCTGTGAGAAAGATGCTGGTCCTCGCCCTCAGGCCCCCTCCGAAGCAGCCTTCTCTGGCTGCCCGGCCAGCAGCTCCCTGGACCACAGGTGGTTCACGGGCAGGGTCAGCTGACCGGTTTTCTCCCCTGCCCAGGGACCATGGCTAATGACGACTGTGAGCTGTGTGTGAATGTCGCCTGTACCGGCTGCCTCTGAGATGGCTGGGCGTCCTGAGCCCACCCCGGACACTTTGTCCCCAGCCCGCTGCCTTCAGAGCCTGCACCCCCACCCGAGTTCCGGGGGGGACCCTGAGGTCATCACCACCAGCCAGAGGCTCGAGCGGCTAGATCGGGCACAAAGCAGTTGGACACTTGGTTGGAGGAGAGTTTGGCCCCTGAGGCAACCCTGCTGCTGAATAAAGATTCCCCACCTACACACGGAGTCTGGAGTCCATTTGTTCATCCCCGGGGGCCATGGGCAGAGGCGCTCGGGTAGCTGAGCGGTTGAGGAAAAAGGTTGATCTAATGATATGGTCAGGAATTTCCCAGTTTCCAGCGCCTGGGGAGTTGGTTCATCAAGCCCTATTTCATATAGGAGGAGGGAGGCTCCAGGATGCGGGCCGGGGGAGTGAAATGAGTCTCAGACCTAAGAAACCATGGAGCACCTGTTCCCACCTGACCCCACAAGCTGAGCCCAAGGGCTGGCCCAGCGGCAGAGCCAGAGCGACAACCAGGGGGCAGGGAGGGCAGGGAGCGTCCCCCAGGAGGTGGGGCTGCAGGAGTAGTGGGTGCAGGGAAGAACCACGTGGTGCCCCCTCCCCAGGCCCGTTTTCTGCTCTGCCTCCACCCCAGGGCTCCCGAGAAGAGGGGCCTTGGCCCTTATCCTTACCTTCCTGAGCTCCCCAGGACCCTCTGGCCAGCTCTAGATGGAAGGAAGACCTTTCCTCCCTCACTCCATCCTGGCGGCCCTGAGGAATAATAATAACAATAATAGCCAACATCTACTGAGCATTCGCTATACCCTAGGCCCTATTCTAAATGCTTTGCACTTATTAACTCACTGAGTCCTCAAAACTGTCTGATGAAGCAGGTGCTACTATAAATACTCCACTTTATGAATAAAGAGACCCAGGTGAAGACAGAGAACCAGCTCGCCCAAGACCACAGGCTCGGCAACGTGGCAAAGCGGACTTCTTCCCAGGCAGTCGGGGACAGAGCCCATGCTCTGAAGCATCTTGTTGCCGCCTCCCTGTGACTCGGCCACGCTGATGACACCTGATGCAACACCCTTGCAGCTGCAGCCCACTCCTTCACTCAAGGCAGGAGCCGTGCTGGGCATTCCCTGAAGAAGGGCCCTTCCACACGATGGGCTCCTCCACAGCCCCTGTCCCAGGCAGCCAGAGAGGAGAGCCAGGCATAAAGGGGTGGTGATCTCTGAACTCAGATCACCCAGGGCCAAGGCCATGGCGAATTTCCCCAGACCAGCTCCCCATCCCAACCGCCCAGCTCTGCTCATGAGCCCCACAGCCCCCCATTTGACCAGGCCACAAACCCCAGAGTTCTAGTTCCTTCCTCTCCCTCACCCCACGGGCAAGGCTGGCTGGGGCCTTTGCAATGCCTCCTGTGACTCTCGGGGCCCTCTCTTCTCTTACCACCACTCGAGATGAGCCCTTATCACATTTCCCCAGGCCAGGCAGACCTTCCTCCCTGGCCCTGCATCCTGCAGACTCTCTGTGCCCAACATGCCAGGGGAACCCCGCAGCCCTGCTCTGACAGGGCCCCTTATCCTTCTGGGGCTCCCCAGCACGCCCTCTCCGTTCTAAACTGAGCCCAAAGGTACCATTTGGCCTCGCTCCCACTGCTCCCTTCAGCTACGTTGGGTGTCCACCTGCCTGGGGAGGAGGCAGTGAAGGGAAATGCCACTGACCGACCACCTACTATGTGCCAGGCTCAAGCTGAGCCATCTACACAGAAACTGTAATAATAGCAGCCGCAGAAGTGTCCACTATGGGCCCTGCAGGGCTCTCAGAGTGACTATGTGACTCTGACTATGTGACTCTGACTATGTGACTGCATTTAACCTTCCCTCAACCCTACCAAGTAGGGATTCTTGTGATCCCCATTTCACAGATAAGGAGACTGAAGAGAAAAGACGCTAAGTAACTGGCCAAAGTCACACAGCCGGTAACAGGCAGAGCCAGGATTCACACCCAGAGCTCAGCTCCAGAGTGGGAGCGTTTCATGATTCTGCCCCAGCATGCGTCACATCAAATCCCCTGCAGCCCTGGGAGGTGCTGTCATCATCCCCATTTTCAGATGAGGAAACCAAGTCTCAGGGAGACTTGGTTCGTAGGGTAAGTAGCATTACATACACATTTGCGTGCATTATTTGTACACAGCTTGTAAGTGACATGGTCAGGTTCAAACCCAGCCCTGGGTGCCTCCCAGGACCCACCCTGTCCAGACTGAACCATTCTAGTGCCTTGGACCTTCCCACTTCTAGGTCCGCACCTACTCCCCCTTCTGGAACGCCCTCGGCCTCCCTCCCTCCAGATTGGTTTTGAATGTCCATCCACCCCAGTGCCTATCCCAAACACTCGTGAAGATGCCTGCCACCCCTCCCCTTTGCAGAGCCTCCCCTGACCTGGCCCTGAAGACACCTCGCCCTCTGAATTCTGCGGCCCAAGGACTTCTGCCTCAATCACCCCATGACACTTCTCTGCCTGACTCCCCAAGAAATACCCTGGTCACCTCCTCTTTGCCCATTCCCTCTAACTTTGCTAACAAGCAGCCCTCCATGCCTCGCCTCCTCACCCCTGTCTGAACCATTCTCAGCTTGGCTCTGGTTCCCCATGTTTTGGTTTACTTCTCCCAGCCTGGGTGGCAGATACTAGTACAGTCCTAGTTTTACAGGGAAGGAGATTGAGGCACAGAGAGGGAAAGTGACTTCTCCTAGCATTGCACAGTATGTGGTGTGGGGCTGGAACTGGGTATCTCTGGCTTTTGCCTGCCCTAGGTCATATCCTCATGCAATCATTGGCGTGGTGGGTTTCACCCACTCTGGGGGTCAGGGAGACTCCCCCGGCACAGAAGCCATTATGGCTCAGGGTGGCCAGAGCCTCGCAAGGGGCATGGGTGATCAAAGTGCCCACAGAGCACAGAGGACAAAGCGGGAGCATGAAGACCCCCCTGGGAGGGTAAAGAAAGGCTTCTGGGGAGGGGCCATGGGAGCACAACCTTGGCACCTGAGCAGGAGTTTATCTGGCCAGGAGTGTGGGAAGAGGAGCAGAGCACAGGTGAGGGGAGCAGAGGAAGGGGTGAGTCCCAGGGGGTAGGGCAGGAGGCAACGCTGAGGTGGTCAGGGAACCAGGGCTGGGGGTCCCCTGAACACCGCAGAGTTTGGGGCCAGTCTCACAGCCACCCAAACTGGGCTGGACATGCAGACCAGGGACTCCTGAGCTCACTCAGGGCTTAGAGACTTTGGTGCCCTCCCCCAACCCGCCCGGAGGAGGTGAAAGAAAAGCAGAGGTTCTGCTCCACCACCCCTCCCCCCAGCTGGTGGCCTGCAGATTGAAGTCCCCTCAGTGCCTGTGTGCGATGGCAGCCCCAGTTCAGTAGGGAGAGAGGGTCCTTGCACTTCATACAGTAAACTCTGAGCTTGAGGGCAGGGTAGGCACCCATAAAGCTGGGTGATGAGTCGGCTGGCAGATGAAAGATCGACACCAGGAGTACTCTGGGATCTGGTTTATTAGCTGAGGGTCGGAGGGGATCTTGGGGGGCAGGGGCCGGGCTTGCGCAGGTCGCCCCAGGCCACGCCCTCTTCACGCCTCCCCTGGGGGCAGGGTAGGCCGAGCTGCGGGCAGTGGGAGCATCGGCCGGGGCAGGAGGCAGCGAGCCGACCGTCCTAGCATCCAGCACAGGCAGCGAAGGCACAGATCTCGCACGAGTCCGGGTCCTCGGCGATGGCCTCTGCGCAGGAGAGATGGGGCGCCCAGAGAGCTAAGGCCCCGCCCTCCCTTGAGCCAGAGCTTGGACATCTGCCCCGGAGTCCCCAGGAGAAACCCAAGCCTGTCCTCTCCGACCGGCTGGCCTTTCCCCCTCAAACAGGTAGCGCTCAAGCCAGCCAGTCAAAGTGGAGATGCCGCCCAGAAGGAGCAATTGCTAAGGCCGGAGGGGCGGGATGCAGAACTACCAACGAATCATCAGCCAGAGCGGGGATCTTCCTAGAGCAAGCTCCACCAATTACAACTTAGAACTACTTACGACCGCCTCATCAGACCCACCAATCAGAGCACATCCCCCTCCCGTGCCACCAATCAGGGAGTTCCCAGGCCCCACCCACCAGGGAGGTGGCTACTCACCCAACCTCCGGAGGATCTCCTGGGCATTGGGCTCCTTGCAGAGAGGCTTGAGTTCTTCGGGAAACTTCTGGTGGCTGCAGGCTTTGGGAACCACGGGCCCACCACTCTTCCTACGGTTCCGAATGCTGGGCTCCTGGAGCTCCCGAAGGTCTTTGAGCTTCTTCACTGACTCCAGAGAAAAAGAGAACTCTCCATCCTGAGAGAGACAAGTTGAGTGTCAAGCCAGACTACAGCCTGCTCTGGGATGTCCGCATGGTTCCCAAGACCCAGGTCGATGCTCTGGCTGAGAGGAAGGTCTAGAACTGAATCTAGCTCCTTCACTTCCCAGCCGTGTGCCTAGGGCTAGTTACAGAACCTCTCTGAGGCTCAATTTTCCTCCTCTGAAAAATGGGACTAATAATCCCATTCTCAGTAAATTGGCTAATCAACCCGCTTTCCCAAATGGTGATTTCTCTTCTGTCCAAGTTTGAAGGGGAGGGCATACGAGACAGGACTGAGAAACAGGTTCCTGAGAAAGGGCCACACCTGAGACCTTGCTCCAGCTCCAGAAAGAGGGGGTGCTTTCTCAGGGGACAGGCCCTGGGAACTGGGAGCAGAGAGCAAGCCGGGCCGGGGTAGGGACAGAGGATTTACCTGTACGGTGACTCCCCCTGCCAGGACTGCCCAGGTCCCGAGGAGGCACAGTGCAGAGAGCAGGAAGGTATTCATGGCAGCAGTGCCCAGGAGGGAGAAGCGGTCGGTTCTGGATGCCAGGGGGAAACAGTGGGATTTTTAAAGAGGGCAAGGTTACTGAGTAACCCGGGAACCATGTCAGCATGTCACCAGCTTGCTTTCAACTCAGGCCTAACCAGATAAGGCTGGAGACAGCCCTGGCAAATAAGAGATCAGTCCCAGAAGCCCGGCAGAAGCCCCGCCCCACCCTGAGCTCCTTCCTACTTTAACCCCTAGCCAGGTGGGTCCTGTGTTCATTCACCAACCACACGCACTCACTGACACCTGCTGTAGGCCGGCCCTGGCTGGGGTGGGGCTGCAGACCGAGCCCAGCCCTTAAGGAGGGAGGCCTAGACAGTGGTAATGCAGGGTGGTCAGGGAGTGGGGGTTGGGAGGTAGAGAGGCCAGGGTGGTGCCCCCTCACCCAGCCTGGGGCAGGCAGTTCAGAAAGATTTCCCAAAGGAGGTTGTGCCAGGGCTGAGTTCTGGAGAAGGGGTGGAATTTTCTTAGAGAAGGGGCAAGGGTTAGAAGGCCACTTCTTGCACAAGACGCTATATGCAGAACATCCAGGAGGTGAACACGGTCTGGAATATTCAGGGAAATGCGAGGAGTTCAGCCTGCAGGGAGGAGGGGCTTCCAAGGGGGCTTCAAATGATGAGAGATGAGTCGCAGGCCAAGGCAGGTCCTAGGTTTGGCCACTATGACTTTGAGGGAGGCCTCAGCTCTTCCTGTCCCACAGGCCTGGGTTCAAGTCCTACCTGCTGCCTGATTTTAATGTGCATGAATTTGGGCAAATTGTTTCTCCTCTCTGAGCCTCAGTATCCCTTGTGGATCAATAATTCTAATACCACCCACCTGGTGGGCTCATGCTGGGGATTAAATGATGTCATACAAATGCTCAGCTCGGTGCCTGGCACACAGGAAGCACTCGGTGAAAGCTCATTCAGCTATTATTATTATTATTATTATTATTATTATTATTATTATTATTATTTTGATCAATATCAGCAGCTTCTGGCCCCGGTTGACCCCTCTGGTGACCACCTGCCTGCCTGTGCTGACCTGGCTCTCCCGTCTGTCCTTCAGTCTCAGATGGTCTTAGAATGAACTCCTCCCCTCTCCCTCCAGATACCCTGGCCGCTGCTCCCCCAGCCCTCTCCATCCCGCTGTTTCTGCCTTCCGACTACCCCCACCATGTGTGCCTTTCCTCCTACCCCCTTTCTTCCCCAACTAGACCAGCCTAACCGCCCTGCCCTGGCCTTTCTTACCAGGCTCACCTCCCCAACCCTTCCTGAACATGCTTCCCTGCCTTTGAACGTGCTATTTTATCTGCCACCCTTGTCACTAAGTGAACTCCTCCTCAAACTTTAAGACCCGGACCAAAGAACCCCCACTCCATCCCTAGCTGCCTCTTGTAGCTCCCATAGAAGCAGGCACGTTCCTCTACCGGGAATGTTGGGCAGGATTACCCGGGTGTATGTCTCTGCCCCTCTAGACTCTGATCACCACGAGGACTTGCCCTGGTCCAGTGGGTGTTCATCGGACTCTGTTGTGAGCCAGGCCTCCAGGACACAGAAGAAGGAAAGCCCTGGGAGCTCCGTGGTTCTAATGTACAAACAAACCAGGCTAGAAGCCAGGAAAGCTGGGAGAGGGGCAGGAACCGCTCGGTGGAGAGAGTAAGTATTGAAGAAGGAGCTGGAGGAGTCCAGCCGAGGGTGGGGCACGTTGGAGTGCGTGCATGTCTGTGCATGCTGAGGGGCGTGTGTATGTGTGTGCACCCCAAGGTCTGCACATGCAGTCCAGCCACATGGCGGCCTCTGCTAGCTGAGTGCTGGGTGGGAGCGCACCCGCGGGGAGGGTCAGAGATGGGATAGGGTCTGGTAGGGTTATGGATGGAGTCCAGGTTGAAGGTGAGGCTAGACGTTTGCGTAAGGGTAGAGTCTGCTGTGATTGGGATGGAGGTGAACACCCAGGTACAGATCCGGGGTACAGCTGGGGTAAGGGGAAAGCTGCTTAGGGTCAGCCTGAGGTTCTGGGCTGGGGTCGGGGCTAAGCTGCGGCAAGGCAGACAAGCAGTTAGTGTAGGAGTTCAAGTCGGGAGCCAAGGTTAGAGGGAGCGGAGGGTGGGGCGGGACTTCAGGGTGAGGTTTGGAATTGGGGTGCGTCTGAGATTGAGTTGATGTCGGGATTGCCAATGATGTGGATGCTGGTTAGGACTGGGTTTGGGATCAGGGTTGCGTCAGTGGGGGACTCAAGGAAACTGAAATATAGTTTAAGGATGAGGCTTGGGTGGGGCTGCTGTGTGCTGGGAGAGCCCCATTTCTGGCTTGCTTTGGTTTTTTTTGTCTTTCCCCTCCTGAGGAACAGAGGGACTGAGGGGCTTTGGTTCTTAGAGCCTCTTTGTCCCACAGCCCCCTAGCCGGGGGCTGTCTGGTGCCAGGCGGGACTGGAGTGGGTGGGGGCTGCAGGAGTGACGTAGTTAACACAGTTCACACTGTGGGAAAGAGGAAATAGCTCCCTGCCCTCAGGACTTTGGGCCCTGCCCTACCTAACTCCACCTCTGATGTCTGCCCTGGGAAATGGGAACCAGCTCCCCTTCCCGTACCCTCCCAGCCCAGCCCTGGCCCAGGTGTGAGTTCGGGCCCCCTCCCTGCCGGGGGCTGGATCTTGGGGCCCTTCTGGAACCCCGGGCCCACACCTGAGTCCTGAGGCATTGGTCCCCAGGACACCCAACACCCCTCTTCGTTCCTTATGGGGAGCAGGGGAGGCTGGGTTTGTTGTGCTTTCCACATCCGAGGCCACCTCTTTTGGCAAACTCCTGCTCCTCTGTAGGCTTCCAGGCCATTCTGCCTCTACCACCTGCTGCCCTACACGAAAACCCATCCGTGGCTGTCCCAGACCTTCAGAAGAAAGCCCAGACTCCCTGGCCTGGCATTCAAGGCCCCTCATGATCAGCCCCTGCTCACCCTTCAACCGGAATCCCAAAAGCGCCCCAAAGAATGAACCGGGAGGCAGGGCCCAGACCTGCTGTCGGTGACAAAGCTCCAGCTTTGAAGCTAAGCAGCCCTGGCCTAGAGTCCCAGCCCCATCAGTGAAAGCTGTGTGGCCTTTCCCAGACTCAATTTCTACATCCGAAAAGTGGAGACAAGAACCCCATTGCGAATTTCGGATTGTCCGGGAAACTTTCCTCCCTGACGCCCAGCTCCAGTAAGGCTGGCTTAAGACCATCTCTACCTCCTCTGGGCTCCACCAACCTCCTACCTACCCTTTCCCACTGTAAAACCTGCCAACCTGTCTGTCCTGCCCACTCTCCGGTGAGCTCCTGGAAGCAGAGCCTGTGTCGTGCTTTGTTGTGACCCCAGTGCTCACACAAGGCCTGGCATCTAGTGGGGCCGCTGAGCCCTTAGGGGATCAGGAAGGTAGTGGTTTTTGCAATAGCCGTGGATGGATATTTGTCAGACACCCATTATGGACTAAGTGCTCTACAGGTGTGGAAGCCAGCCACCCCTCACCCCCACCAGCAGCTGCCTGAGAGGATGCCTGGTGCTACTCCTTTCTGCCCAGCGGTTAACTCAGCCTGGTTCCAGCGTGCACGTCAAAGTTGGGTCCGCCGAGGCCCGGTCCGCCAGGGCCAGAGGCCCCCCGCTGACTCTAGCAGGAAAGGCCCGAACCAGAGCCCAGGCAGGAGTCTCTGATATGTGTGACCTTGAAGAGGGCGTGGCTCACATTTCACAGGCTCCCCGTCCGGTTGTAAACATGTGCTGGAGGGTGTAACAGGTTCTGGTTCCTCTAAGAGAAAGAGTTGCAGTGTATGTGAACTTCTTAACACTTCTGGGAATATGTAAGAAATAATATTTAAAAAATTTTTTTTATTTGAGAGAGAGAGAGTGGGGAGAGGGGCAGAAGGAGAGGGAGAAAGAACCTCAGGCAGGCTCCATGCTTCAGCGTGGAGCCTGAGGCAGGGCTCGATCCCATGCCCCCGGAACCATGACCTGAGCCGAAATCAAGAGCCAGACACTAAACCAACCGAGCCACCCAGGAGCCCTGGAAGAAATAACTGTAGGACCCCACTTTATAGATGAGTACACTGAAGCTCAGAAACCTAGAGAGGTTGGGTTGCCCAGGTGGCTCAGTTGGTTAAGCATCCGACTCCGGCCCAGGTCATGATCTCGCGGTTCGTGAGTTCGAGCCCCGCGTCGGGCTCTGTGCTGTCAGCTCAGAGCCTGGAGCCTGCTTCAGATTTTGTGTCTCTGCCTCTCCCCCGCTCACGCTCTGTCTCTCAAAACTAAATAAAACATTAAAAAAGAAAAATAAAAAGGCATTCCTCTCTTTGAAGAAAAAAAAAAAAGTTGAGAGGCTAAGAAACCATGGCTTTCCCAAGGGTGCATACACAGGTGCCATGTACAGTTGTACTGGTAGTGCACTGCTCAGGGCACCCAGCCAGCAAAGAGGATAAAGTGCAGACACGAGCACGTGGCTACCTAGGCCTAGAGGAAGGTGCAACTTTTCGGATTCGTTGCCATATGGGCTTGGCCGCAGCTACGGTCATAAAGCTGAAAAGTTCCAGAAAAGAAGTCAGTTCTCACCAATTCCAAAGAAAGGATTCAACATCTACTCAGTCCATACCTCCGCACTATCTTCCTGGCCCCAGGCTCCCATCTTTAAAGAAGGGGAAGAAGAAAGGAGCAGCTGCTGAGTCAGACTCCAGGAAGTAGGTCAATGATGCCCATTTTACAGAAGAGGAAACAGAGGCTGTCGGAAGAGAGTGCCCAGTGTTACACAGGAAATGCCTGCTGAGTTGGCATCTGAAGCCTATTGGCTTGATCCAAGTCCAGGCTGGGCTGGAGGGGTCCCTCCTCTCCCCCAGGCCCTGGGGTAGGCAGGCTCTTTCACTGATGCTCCAGGGGGCAGCGGGGGAGTGGACAGAGGGTGTGTCTGGTTGTCATCTCACATCCCTGTGGCCTGGCCAGGAGGCGGCAGTGTCGGAGCCCCATTAACTGGCAGCTGCCTCCTCACCCCCCCAGCCCCCAGTCTGCTCTCAGCATTGGCCACTGAGACGCCCTACCTCCCCGAAGACTGTCGGGAAGGAAAGGGACACAGCTGGAGCTCCCACCACATGCTCCGGAGGCCACAGGCTTGAGGGAGGGCAGGACACGAGCACAGGAGCACAGCCTCCCCAGGGCTCTGCAGGAAGCAGACCAAGAGCCACCAGAGAAGATCCCCTGGGGCCAGGTCTGAGAATGCTTGCCCGACCAGGTGGCGTTTGAACTGGGCCTTGGTCACTGGGCAGATTTGAGGCCCCAGAGATGGGGGCCGTGGGGCAAAGGGCAGGAAGCACAGAGAGGAAGGGGGCAGTGGACAGGGCTGAAGCCGAGAATGTGTCAAGAGGTGCTGTGGGCAACAGCCAGGGAGGGAAGCTCTAAATACCGGGCTGAGGCATTTTGCCCTTCACCTCGAGACGGTGACAAGTCGGGGAGGGTTCAGAGCGGGGGAAGATCACGAGAAGAGCAGCGATTTCCAAAGACTACGCTGGCACCTGGGGTGTTGCACCAGTCCAGCAGCCGAGGGATGCATGCCACCCCTGTCCCTGCTCCGGGAGGGCGAGGATGGCGTGCAGGAGACTCGACTGGTCTGGACGGCGCAGCGACAGGCTGCGCGTGGAAGACAAAGAAGGCGGCGGCAGACAGGGCAGGGCAGTGTTCAGGACTGAGATGGGCCGGGGCCGGGCCGGCTGCCTTCCGTCGGGCTTCTCCTGGACCGTCTCATCAACGCTTTGAGATAAGGCGTTTCATCTCCATTTAATAGATAAGGAAACCGAGGCTCAGAGAGGACAGTGTCTTGCCCAAATGGAACCCCAGCTTCTTCTGACTGCAGAGTCTGTGTTCTTACTGTAGCCTCTTGTATTTTTCTGGCCTTTGGGGCCTGCAGGGAACATGCTTAGCCACAGGCCAGCAGCTCAGGATGGACCAGCTTCTGGGAAGCTTTGGGCGGGGCAGGGTGGGGGCTGCCTGGGGACAGGAGCAGGTACAGCTAGATCTGGGATCCAGCTCCGATCAGGAGGGAGGAGTGGCAATGGGGCCAAGGCCGGGGCCAAGATGACAAAAGGGGAAGAATTCTTTTGTATGGGACTCCCAGTCCTCAACCCTGACAGTGCCTGGGAACCCAGCTCTCTTCCAGGGAAGCGTCCTCTGGGACATGGAGGATGTTGCCTCTTTGACCTTTTGGGGCCTGCGTTGAGAGAGGGGCATCATTCACCCGCGATGACGTCAGCTCAGACCCTGCACCGAGGTGGGTGGGGTGGAGTGGGGTGTGGTGTGGTGACTTTTGCGGGGAGGGAAGTCAAGGGCACCTGGACAGTGCTGTGGAAGAGGCAGCGTGCCTCAGTGGGAAGAGCAGACTGGAGGGAGGCAGAGCTGACTTCCTGATCTCTTGCCTGCCTCTCTCACCGGCTGTGACCTTGGGCAAATGACTTCACCTCTCTCAACAGCAGGGACCAGCAGGAAAAGGGAGATGATGACCCCGACCTCCAAAGCAGTTGGGAGTGTTAACTCAGATAGTGGCTGTCAAGCACTGGGCAGAGGGCCTGGCAAATGGTGGCAGTAATCACAATGTTTGTGACGGCCGCGGGAGAGTGTGAGTGTGTGGGGACACCAGAACCTGCTTAGGCTGAAGCAGGGCTGGGAGGGCCACAGCCCTCTCTCCATATCTGCCTGAACAACGCCAGCCCCCAGCATCAGTCGGTCCGAGAAAGGCAGAAACTCAGGACAGTCAGAGTTTGGGGGTGAAGGTGGGCTGAGCTTTCCCACCCTGCCTTCAGTCAGAGTAGGGGGACAGCAGACAGCAGAAGGGCTGGGACAGGGCAGCAGGCTCAGAGGCAGCTCTGGAGTAGGCCCCAGCAGTATGTTTACTGATGAGAACTAGGCGGGCTCCTGGCTCCGTCCGGCAAGCTCTAAATCGGGAGAAGATCCGAGGGCCGGTGGCTGGGCTCCCTACCCAGGGAGCAGCCAGCCCTGGGGGCTGTGGAGAAAGGGAGCACAGCCCCAGTGGGAAAGGCACACAGCCGCAGCCCTCTGCCCTCTGGTGGCCTCCGGTGCTCACTGCAGCCTCGCTGCTTGGAGGCCCTGACGCTCTGACGGGCCAGCCCTGGGAATAGGAATCAAGGGCACGTTGTGATGAAGAGGGCAGAACAGCAGGGCTGGGCGGCCTAGGTCTGAAATGGCAGCTCTCCGGCTGTCGCTGCTATTATTACATCTACTAACTTACGAGCTGGATGACACTGGGCCAGTGACTTGATCTCTTTATAGCTCAGATTCTGCGTTTGCAAAAATGAGGTTGATAATAATAGCTGTTTCGAACAGTAAATACGCTCTACATCAAGCGCCTGGGATAAGTAATATTAAGTAACAATAAACAGTCGCCGTCCTATTCTGTACTTCTGGGGTCAGCGTTACTTAGGGGCACTGCTTGAGATTTAGAGGTTGGAGACAGCCCTGACTCGGGGCTGAGTTCTGGCTCTGCTGCAGCCACCTCCCAGGTCTGTGCTTGGCACATGTTGACTAGTCACACATCATAAATGGAGGGAGAGACACAGGGAGGTGAAGTTCAAAGCCACTCTTGAAAATCCTTTAGGAAGGCACCATGTTGGGGATAAAGAGACCATGTCTCAGTAAGGCCAATAACGCCAGTTTTTCTACTCTTGGTTACAGTAGGTCTTTGAAGTAGCTGGCTTGCATCCAAAAGCAATATTGCACAGAACAGGTGTATCTTAACCCGCCGGAATCACGCTCGGCGACGAGACAGATGCTCACGCAGACAGGTACATGGACGCAGCTACCACTTATGGTCTCAGGTTCAGATTTTCCACCTCGCACTCACAGAGGGGCACATGTTCGTCGCAGGTGGATCTTCGGTATTTCCATTCTCCCTTTTTGGCTGAGCTGAACTAGGAGAGCTTTGATGGAAGGCATTCAGGATGTAGCTGCACTGTGCCTGCTTCTCTGCTGTAAAACGGGGAGTAACATACTACAGCATCAGGTTCTTGCGTAGATCAAATAAGATCTATGTAGGAGTTTTAAATGCTTGCCAAGTAAATGACGTTCTCCACTCCTGCCCTTCCCCAAATCCTCTAGATCTGTGACTTCGAGCAAGTCACTTCCCTTGCTCACTAGGTCATCACTAGACTTCAAAAGCCCCTTCTAGCTGGAAGCCTTTAAGACAGCTCTGTGATCCTAGGGCGTTTACACTGGACCCTCATATGAATGCTAACTGATGCTACTGTGGCTTCTGCAGGACTGCTTTATCCAACTGGTAAGGGCGCATCTGTAAACAGCAGCCCTTTGCACACTGGAACATGTCAAAAGCTCAAGAGTTAAACCTGCATCTTAATGATCTTGTTTACTTTTTTCATTTGATGAGCCCAAATTCAGCTGCACCTGAATCAGCACAAAGTGGCCAGACTTAACCATGCCCCAACTACAGTCCTTCAGAGGCCCTGCTGATGACCAAGATTTACCTCTAACGGGAAAAAAGAGCTCCTCTCTCCAAGGGACCCTTATACGCTGGTGGGCAGGCGTTATCTCTGGCTTTGGGAAAATTCCCTTGTGGAAGGCAGTAGGGCAAAAAGAAATGAGCTTTGGGGTCAGTCCCAGACTGAATTATCCCAGATCCATTGGCTTGGGAGAACTCAGGTAAGTTAACCTTTCTGAGCCTCAGTTTCCCCAACTGTAAAGTTGCAACAAATAGCTTTTCCTAGCAGTGATGTACAGTTAAGTTAGAAGTAGCAAGAGGCCCTGGGCAGGAAGCCCTACCTTTCCTGAGGGAGGCAGACTGCAACTTCAAGTCCACTTCCATCCATGTTGCTCCCTGCCCAGTGCTTAGCCTCTGCACCTGTCATGTCAGTCAAGCTGGGCCACCATCACTTACCTCCTAGGATCACTGTGCTTGGTTCTTCCCTGACAAGCCACAACTACTCCCGCTTCAAACTCCAGCCCTCTGCTGGTCTAGCTTTCGTGCCTGGCCCAGTAGTATAAATGGAAAAACCTTCTCCTGTGTGTCCAGGGCCCTTTTAAGACTCAAATGAAACAGCCCATGCCAGCCTGAGGCCTTCCTAAACCATTGCCTCAGCCCTCAGCATGACCCACCTCCTCACCAGCAGAACTTTGCTGTGCCAAGGCTGCTCCCCCCGGCTGCTGTCCACACCTGTCCCGGAGAAGTCTGCACTCGCTAAAGGCAGGGGTTGTGGCTTTCTCATGGAAAGGCTTGAGCTGGTGTCTGTTCGGCAAACTTTAAGAAGCTCCACTTTCACCTTTAGAAGTAGCTCTCTGGGAAGGCCGCACGGGGGCAAGAACAGGGGCCAAAGATAGGGGGAAGGTAGGGGAATTTCCTGGAAGTAATGGAGGATGGTGTAAAAAGAACACAACATTGGATTCAAATGACCCAGATTCAAACTCAGCTCTGTCACTTCCAACAAAGGATCTGGGGGAGCCATTGTACCCATATCATGAGAATAACAGTATCTACTTAGCATCGCACCTGGCACACGCTGAGTACTTTTTTGTGTTCCGATACTGTTCTAAATGTATAAATGCATTGATTTATTTAATCCCACTACAACTCTAGGAGACAGGTATTATTATTCTCATTTTAGAAGCACTGCAAATGAGGAAAACGAGGCTCAGAGAAACTAAGGAAGTTCTTCTTAGAGCTAGTGAGATATTCCTAAAGGCAGCAACAAATGGGACATACAATCTCCAAGACCACAAGGACTGACTGCAAGTTTCTGCATCAGGACTGGCTCCAATCTTGTTCCCTCAACTGTAGCAAATGACACAGGCCAACTGGTGTTGTAAATAGAGTTAACATAATATATTTATTTTAAGTGCCATTCATGCATATCAGTCTGGCAGCAACAATCCTAATGACACTTGGGATATTTCTTTACAGCACTAAACAGTTACAAAGAATGGGTGCCGTTCATCATAGAGGCAAAATATGAAATCGTGCAATAGCAAAACTGTAGAAACATTAAAACACTGACTGTCCAACAGCAGTACAGAGAGCAGATTGTGTTTGCACAAAAAGCCAATGCATTTTCATCACATATATACAATATAGATATGTACACATCACCCTCTGAATGAACAATATCAAAATACTCTATTCCATTTGAAATAATCCCCGGATTGATTCCCTCCCACTTCAAAGGACATCTGAGAGACATGTATTTACAAGAACACACATGAATACGTTTACATTTCAAAAACTGCCACAAATGCCAGTCGGATTATTCTCCTGGACAGAGTGCCCCCATCTGATTATATGCATTTATTATTCTTTTCCCCAAGAGTCTTCGGTCAATTTAAACCCAAGACAGAGCTTGTTCTGCACTGACAACTAGCAACAGAAACAGCCGCCAGAGGGGATGCGCTGCACCTCACCGGGTAACTCCCGGCTGTCTGGCGCCCCCCACGAAGGCCTGTCCTGGGCTCCCGGGCCACCTGAGTCACAAGGGTGGGATGGGTCCGAGTGGAGGCTCTGCCTCCAGGGCCGTGTGTGGTTAGGTTTAAATTCTCATAAAAATATTGATCACTGCAAATCAGTAAATGATTGCCAAATGGGAAATCAGCTTCACACAATTTGTAAAATCTTCATCAGTGGTTTCTACTCAAATCATTCAATGTAAGACTGCATTCCAATACCCAAATTGTTTAAAGTGCACATTGCTACCCAAGCAATTTAAAGTTTCAAAACAGCTTTTGTGGTATCTAGAAAACAGTGACTTGAGCAGACTATTGAAAATCACCCCCATTTTTCCAAGTGTTTGCTCTGCAGGCTGCTAGCTCATCTTGCCTCCGATCCACGTAAGAGGGGCCTGTTGGCTGCCTTGCCAGAATCCTCCGATTTTCACCGAGCCAAGGGGCTGGAACCGAGCTTCATTTTTCATGCCAAGCAAGGTCCAAACAACAGGAACATAAAAGCCCTTCCTTTCTCCCCAACCTCATCAGCCTTTTACCGTGGCTGGCCTCCCAGTGATTCATTAAAGGCAACACTCCATTAAAACAAAATAGCCACACACAGTGACAAACACTCTCACATACACACATACAGAAACAAAGATGTCTGTCTAGTCCCAGCAGAGGACACTCAACCACAAAATCACTAAGGCTAACTGGAGTGATTTAATAAGCATGGCTGTAGAGACTAGAGATGCTGAAAAGCAACCAGTGAGCAGTGATTACCCCCTGATTTGATGGAACAGATCATTCCCTCATCATAACTGAAAGAAATTCCACCTTTTTATGGTCTAAAGAACCAATTAAAAATCTATTCATTAAAAAAAAAATGTAATTTCTGTTACTTTTATTATAAAACTAAGACAATCAATCCATGCAAAGTAACTATGATATGATATGAAACAAAACAAAACAAAAAAAACAACTAATAAAAACCTCAAAGAGGCAGGCTGCATTTCAAGGAAAGTAACCAAATGTCATGCATACACAGACACAAAGGACAACAGAAACAGCAAACCACTTAATGACATCTGCACTGAAGACTGAGGCAAATAAAATCTATGTGTGGCTCTACCCTCCTTTCAGTGCTTCCTAAGTGGAAAGAGAATGAGTGAGGAAACCTGCTTTATAAACAGTGCCCTGCTGTTCTACTGCCCAAATGAACTCTGATTCAAATTCCAGAAAAATTCTATTTAGCTAGTAAGTCTCAATCAGCAGGAATGCTAAGACAGAGACATGCACTCTCACGGTAAAAGGAGTGCTGACAAAGAGAATGACACAATCTTTCTGATTGTCTTGTCTGTAAACTCTTAAGAAAAACAATTCTGTGCTTTCAGACACCGCACTTCTCCTTAATGAACCCAATAGGAGCTGAGCATTCACAGAAGGTAGCAATAAATATTAAAATAACACTTCTGAATAATAAATACAAGAGTGAATATGGAGGCAATGATTTTGTTAAAGAGCTGAGCAATATGCCCAGCTGCTAATCGATCAAAGAAATTTTAGAACTGTTATAATGCAGATTTAGGGAAACAGACGTGGAAAAGGTACAACATAAACTCTATAATCCCCCCAAGCATCAGAACAAATTTGGTCAGTTCTTTATGCTGCTCAGGAACAACATGCCCCTCTGGACTGTTTGGAAAGCATCAAACTCTGGGTCCTTACTGAGTAGAACTCAATGCCCATGTTTCTGAAAAACAGATTAAATGAGGGGAACTGGGCTTTGAAAAAATCCATTTCCTTTCAGTTGCCTACATCAGTTAAAAGCATCCTGCAGAAAATAGCCTAACGAGGAATAAAAACTCACAGTTAACTTTCTTTCCAAGACGTAATAATCCAATTAGAAAAACTGAAGCCTTTCAGTAATTTTTGTACATATATTTACACATATGTATCTATAAACTGCTTGCAGCAAAATAGGCTCTGTCTGAAAAATCAGTCTGGCACTTGTGGTCAACATGGAACTGACACAAATATGCAAAAGCCGTTCAAATCACACAACAGTTAGGAGCTACATAGGGCAGCTGGCAGGGAGACAAACATGTAGTACTTGTTTGGGTCAGATAAAAGCAGTAATTTATCCAGCTAAAATCTTTTTGATTGTCTTCAAAAGAAATTTTGATAACATCGGTAAAGTGATTAGCAACTTTGTTTTCTCGACTGGATTCTCTGAAACCTTTCCCTTCACTGCACAGAAAGGTGACGCTGGGGTCTGGTGCCTTTGCAGAAACAAGCTCTACACAATTGAATCCCAATCAAAGTCATCCTGGATGTCATCTGGAGGCAGAGAGCGCCGCATCTGGAAGGCTTGGGAAGGCATCATGTGCTGCTGGTTCATGGCTCCGTGATGGCCTAGAAGGAAGGAGGCAATGTCAGCAGTGACTTGGGTAGAGAAGAAAGAAATAAATGAACACTGATTGAGTACTTACTATGTGCCAGGCACTCAGTGCACATTATTGCTCTAATCTACGTAAGAGCCTTCACCGAGGTGGCTCTTATGATCCTCATTTTATAAATAACAAGGCCTGGGTTTAACAGAATGAGCAAGTTACCCATGGTCATCCAACTAGTAAAGGGAAGTGATTTGAACTCCATTCACTTGGCTCCAAAACCCACACCTGTTGGATTAAACCAGGAGATAGCAAGGAGGGCATAAAAAGAATGCTAGAGTGCCCAAGTATGGGCACAACCCTTTCTCTTAGTCTGTCCTGCGTCAATCTGTGTTTCAGCAACATGAATTGGCTCCCATGAGAATGGGAAAAGGAGAATGATGTCAGTGTACCAGTGAGGTCACACTGGGTCATCATGAATTCTCACCAGCAAGTTAACTTTTGAGCCACCAAGTAACAGCGGGTAAACACAGAGGATATCAGCGTGGCTGAGTGCCGGAGGCCCTCCCTGAGTGCAGGACAGGGCGCCCGCTCTCCACGTTCCTCTTCTTAGATCTGTGTGGCCGTGTGCAAGAGCTTGTGCTCTGCAATTTTGGTGTGTTCTACCCTTGTCACCATGGCTTTGACAAACCCCTTTCCAAACCAGACTTTTTTTTAAAAGTAATAATCTCTGTTTACTTGCAGAATTCATTCTTTTATCAGGAATTAAACATATCCTTTTCATGCAGATTTTTTTACTGGATTACAGTTTTTGTTTGGCTTGCTTGACCTGATTACAAAGTTTCAAGTAGTCTGCTGCTAATCTCATTTTTCTTATAAGCCCTGCCATTTTTAATGTACCGTTTTACAAAATGCTAAGGTTTTCAATACATCACAGTACAGCAGAAATGCCTATATTTATTTTTTAACTTATAAATATCTTAACTATGTGCCAAGCACTAATTTAAGTGATTTGCCTATAATTTTCATTCAATTCTCTTAACAATCCTCGGAGTTAGATAGTGTTGTGAGCTCTCTTTAACAGAGAAGGAAGTGGAAATAGTAAGGTTAGGCAGCTATCAAGTGGCAAAGCACCAGAATGCAAACCCTGCGAATCCAGTGCCAGAGTCTTAACTACCCTATCTTGCCACTTGCAAGTTCCTGGTGAGTGCTGAGGACAGATAACACTTATTCTTTCCTGTTCACCAAAGAACAGGTCACTTGGCCCCCAACTCCTCCTTCACTATTACCTGGCACACAGTTCTTTGGGGGTTTTGAGTTCCTGTCTGCACATCACCATTCTGCTCCTCGAGCAGCCTAAGTGGAGGGGGCAGTGTGGTACACGAGAAAAACAATGAACTCTAAATCCAGATATCAAGGCTTGAGTCTTGGTTTGGCAACTTAGCCAAACTGGGGGCTCTGAGCAAGTTATCTCAACTTCTGAGCCTCCATTTCCTCGTCTAGATAATCCTTAAGCTCCCTTCCACCTCTAACCATGTGCCTGCCTTTGCTGCCCTGGTAAATGTAACTTATCCTGTATTCAGGAACCTAGGGGGGAAAGCTTATGAACCAGTGACTCCTGCAACTTACCTCTTCTGTAAGAGGCTTCCTTAGAAACTAGAGGTGGGGAGGGGGGAGGGGGACTTCAGCAGAATGAATGGAACAGAATACGTAGGAGCTAATCAAAGCAAGTTCTTGAAGCCTGCTCAAGTCCCATCAAAGTCAAAAAGCCTCAAAGATTCCTAAGACCCCAGGACAAGCTCTATGCCCTGGACCTCATTAGAGAGGCAGGACAACAATTAGAATCATAGCATCGAAGAGACTTCAGGTCAAATGGCCTAAAGAGCAAATGGCACTTGAATCCCCTTCCTCAGCACTGAAGCCAAGTAACTCTGCACCCCACACCCCATCCTCCCTCACCAAGGAGTTTACTCCCTCCTCAATGGCCTTGTTCACTGCTGAGACAGCTAAAGCTTTTCCGTATCACCCTCTGAGTACCAAATGCAACGCAACACAGCCCAAATTACCTGCAATAGTCGTTCCTGGAGTGCTGAGTGCCTGTGGGATGTGAGGGTAACCAGGGGGCGGCATCACTGAAGGAGGGAGATTTTGCCTGGAGTCTATGTACAAATTTCCTAATCAGATTGAAAAACAGAAAGAAGGAAAACATATTGCCATAAATAAACAAGTTAAACATTAAAATCTTAATACAATTGTTACCTAAAACTAAATTAAGCAGGTAAGGCAAGGAAGAAAAGAGAAAGAAAAATTACTCCTTTCAGATGCTAAAACTACCAAAAGGTGGTGCTGGCTTCTCGAACATGGTGCCAGGCTGGATGTGAGTACACGATGCTAATTCCAGCTCTCTTACCGTCTGGAGGCCTGAAGGCAAGTTATATGTCTCTATTGTTGTTATATACTTCATAACAGTTCAAAAGCATTTTCATATCTATTACCATCTGAGCCTCCCATTAAGTCCAAAATGAGGGCAAGACAGGGATTATCCCCATTTTATGGCTGAGGCAACCGAGGCTCAGAGAGACTAAGCAGACTTGCCCAAAGAATATCAGTTTGACAGGGGTAGGGCTACAATCCAGTTCTCCTAAATCACAGGCTCTTTCTAGTAACCACTGTCCCTATGTCCCTGATTTTCTCACTTTCAAAGCAGACCTATCTGTAAGTGCCCTAGCTGATTAACAAAGTGAATGGGGGCACAAAATGACAGGAAAGATCTGCGCAAGTTTAACAAGTAAAGGTGATCAAAAATGTATTATTCAGAAGTGTGGAGATGGGAAACAGAAATCTCATTTGAATGGCATTTCAGAAGGTTCTTAATATATTTTTGTTGACAGGAGCCATTAAGTGTAACAGCTCTAAAATGTCAATTACATTGCATCCTAATGCAAAGTAGAAAGAGAGGGAAGCAAACATCATAAGCCCACCACCAATTACTCCTGGGGAAAAAGAACCATAACACTGGCTCACATTGTATGGAGCATCTGGAATTCTGGAAAGGCTATTTCTCCCTTAGGTATTCTATTGTGTCACACAAATTACAATTGCATTCTACCACTGCTGTAATCAAACTAGAAAATAGCAACCATTTTCCCAGAGGAAACTAAAACGATACTCATGGTAGGAACACTGTATTTGGCTGCTCACAAGTTTTTACCTGTCACTGGAATGTCAGACTGTCCATGCTTAAAACAGCGTCTGAAACAGTCTAATTCAGGCCTACCTCTGTTCATGCAAATGAGGACCTAAGACCAGAGGAAAAATAAGACAGAACCAGGAACAGAACCCAGACCTCTGACTTCCAGCCACTGCTTCCCAAGATAACATGACTTTTTATAGCAAAGTTTACAGTCAGAACTAAACTCTTTGGCCAATTTCCCATACTGAAGATTTAGGAAGAAAAGAAAGGAGAAAAGTTACACTAAGCTGCAGCTCTAGTATATTCTTAGAGGAAAAATCCTGCCCCCAAGTGCTGATGAGGCTTTACATGAGTGGCTGGTGCAATTTCTAAACACTGCACCAGGGTGGAGGGACTATGCCACTTTGAGTAATATGGTCACTCATTTATCAGTGACTTCTCAGCCTCTGTCTTGTAAAATCTTAGCTCTCTTTCTACTCATCCTTAAAAATTCAAGTCACAATCAAAAGACAACTGATTTTTATGGAGATTTATATCAGTTTAACTTCTATAATACCCAGAACCTCAGTTCCTTTACAGCTCCATCTCTACCCCTTTTGGTTGCTGACATCACATAATCACTTCTTTATACATAGTGTGCCCAAAAATATATATCAGTAATTCCTTTAAATGCATTCGTCTCTTAAATTATGTAGAAAACAACATGTGGAGTTACAAATGAAAGTTACAATAATATAAGCTTCTAGACTAATCGTTTTTAGAAAATATATTAGTCTCTTTAGTCGTGTAGAGAAGAAAAAGTAGTTATAGATTGTTGCTACAGTAATACTAGCTCTTGTGATTCTCATGTATTTACCTTTTTTGAGATCTGTATTTCTTCATACAGCTTTGAGTTACTGTCTAGTGTCCTTTTATTTCACCCTGCACAACTCCCTTGAGCATTTCTTGGAGGGCAGGTCTAATGGTAACAAACTTCTTTAGCCTTTGTTTATCTGGAAATGTCTTATTTTCTCCCTCCCTCTTGAAAAGGACAGTTTTGTTGGGTTTAGCAATTCTTGGTTGACACTTTTTCTTTTAGCACTTTGAATAGATTAGCCCACTGACTTCTGACTCCCAGCATTTCTCATGAAAAATCTTCTATCTTATTGAGGTTCCTTTGTATGTGACAAGTCACTTCCCTCTCCTTTTAAGATTGTCTCTTTATCTTTGGCTTTTGAAAATTTGATTAGAGTGTTATAACTTTAGGATGGTAAATGTAATCCCCATGGCAACCACAAAGCGCTATGCAATATACACAAAAGGAATGTGAAAGAATTCAAATATTTCACTACAAAAAATCAACTAAATACAAAAGAAGACAGTAATGCAAAAATAAGTGTCAAAAACCTATAAAACCTTATAGATGACAGAAATCACTCACCAGTAATTACTTTAAATGTGAAGGGATCAAATTCTCCAATCAAAAGACAGAGACTGGCAGAATATGTAAGAACACATATCTATAAAAGACTCACTTTACATCCAAAGACACACATAAAATGAATGTGGAAGGATTGAAAAAGATATTCCATGCCAAAAAGCAACCAAAGAGAACAGGGATTACTACATTAGTATCAGACAGACTTTCAATCAAAAAAGGTTACAAAGACAAAGAAGGACATTATATATCAACAAAAGGTTCAATACAGCAAAAAGACATAACAATTATAAACACCTTATGCACCTAATAATAGACCACAAAAAATATGAAGCAAAAACTGACAGAATGGAAAGGAGAAATAAACAACTCTGCAATAATAATTGGTGATGTAAATACCCCACACTCAATAATGGAAAGAACAACCAGGCAGAAGAGAAGTAAGGAAACAGAGAACACAATAAACCGACTAGATCTAACAAATATAGAACATTGTACCCAAAACAGTATAGTATACACATTCTTCTCAAGTGCACCTGGACATTTCATAGGACAGATCATATTTAGGCTCCACATTAAGGCTCAACAGATTTTAAATGATAAGATATACAAAGTATCTTCTCTGACCACAACAGGATGAAGTTAGAAATCAGTAACAGAAGTAAACTGGAAAATTCTCAAATTTGTGGAAGTTAAAACAACCCTCAAACAACTAACAGATCAAAGAAGAGATCATTAGAAAAATTAGAAAATACTTAGAGGCAAATGTAAACAAAACAACATATGGAGACTTATGGAACAGCCAGAGTAGTGTCAAGGGGGAAATTTACAGCCAGAGTAGTGTCAAGGGGGAAATTTATAGTCATAAACACATAAAAACAAGGAAGATCTCCATCAAAAACCTAACTTTACAATTTTAAGACCTACAGGGGCACCTGGGTGGCTCAGTTAAGTGTCTGACTCAATTTCAGCTCAGGTCACGATCTCATGGTTCATGAGTTCAAGACCTGCATCAGGCTCTGTGCTGACTGTTAGCCTGCTTGGGATTCTCTCTCTCCCTCTGCCCCTCCCATGCTGGTGCACACTCAATACCTCTCTCAAAATAAATAAACATTAAAAAAAAAAAAAAAAAAAAAAAAAAGATCTACAAAAAAAGAACAGAATAAATCCAAAGCTATCAGAAAGAAGGAAATCATAAAGATTAGAGCAGAGATAAATAAAATAGAGAACGGATAAAATCAGAAATGAAAGTGGTGATAGTACAATGGATAAAAAATGGGGCACCTGGGTGGCTCAGTCAGTTAAACATCTAACTTTGGTTCAGGTCATGATCTCACAGTTTGAGTTCAAGCCCCATGTTGGGCTCTGTGTTGACAGCTCAGAGCTTGGAGCCTGCTTCGGATTCTGTGTCTCCCTCTCTGCCCTTCCCCACTTGTGCTTGCTCGCTCGCTCTCTCACAAAAATAAAATAAACATTAAAAAATTACTAAAACTGATCAAAAAGTAAAAAAACAGGATCATATGAGAGTACTACAAGCAACCGTACACTAATATATTGGATAACCTAGATGAAATGAACAAATTCCTAGAAACACAAGAGCCACCAAGACTAAATCACAAAGAAATAGAAAATCTGAATACACTTAAAACTATAAGATTGAATCAGTTAATCAAAAATCTATCAGCAAACAAAAGCCTTGGACCTGACAGCTTCACTGGTGAATTATACCAAACATTTAAATAACTAACACCAATCCTTCTCAAACTTTTCCAAAACAATGAAAGATAGGAAGCACTTCCTAACTCATCCCATGAGGCCAAAATTAGCCTGATACCAAAGTGAGACAAAGACACCTAACAAGGAAACTACAGACCAGTGTCCTTTATGAACACTGATCCAAAAAGTCTAAACAAAATACAAGCAAAATTAATTTAATACCATATTAGAAGGATTAAACACCATGACCAAGTGAGATTATTTCTGGAATATAAAAGGGTAGTCCAACATATGAAAATTGATCAATGCAATACACCACACTAACAGAATAAAGGGGGGGATAAACCTACATGCTCATCTCAATTGATGCAGGAGAAGTTAATGATGAAAGTTTCATAATAAAAACACAAACTAGGAATAAAAGGAAGCTACTTTAACATGTTAAAAACCATATTCGGAAATCCCACAGCAAACATTATGTTCGATGGTGAAAGACTTGAAAACTTTTCTAAGACCAAGAACACAGCAAGGATGTCGACTTTTACCACTTTCATTCACCATACTACTGGGAGTTCTACCCAGAGCAATTAAGCAAGAAAGAGAAATAAAAGGCATCAAAATCAGAAAGGAAAAAGTATATTTATCTCAGCTCACAGATATGATCTTATATGTAAAAACCTCCAAAGTTTACACCCCCAAAGTAAGCAAACTGTCAGAATAAGTAAATCCAGCAAAGTAGAGGATACAAAGCCAATATGCAAAAATCAGTTCCATTTTTACACAATGAGCAATCTGAAAAAGGAAATTATAGAAATAAGTCCATTTACAGTGGCATAAAAAATGCTTAGGAATTATTACAGAAGTTTAAGACTTGTACAATGAAAACTACAAAAACACTGCTGAAAGAAATTCAAGACGACATAAATTAAATGAAAACGTATCTCATGTTCACAGACTGGAAGACAATACTGTTAAGATGTCAATACTATCCAAAGTGATCTACAGAGTCAATGTGATCTACAGATACAATGTAATGTATCAAAAATCCATTTTTTCTTTTTGGCAAAAACAGAAAATCCCATCCTAAAATGTATAGGGAATCTCAAGGGACCCTGAAGAGCCAAAACTATCATGAACAACAAAGCTGGCAGACTCACACTTCCTGATTTCAAAACTTACTGCAAAAATATAGTAGCTGAAATAATGTGGTGCTGGCATAAAGACAAATATAGTAAGAACACTGGAATAGAACACAGAACCCAGGAACGAACTCTTGCATATATAGTCAAATGATTTTTTTTCAAGTTTGTGTATTTATTTTGAGAGGGGGTGGGGAAGGGGCAGAGGGAGAGGGAGAGAAAATCCTAAGCAGGCCCTGCGCTGTCAGTGTGGGGCCCAATGTGGGGCTTGAACCCATGAACCATGAGATCACGACCTGAGCTGAAACCAAGAGTCAGACGCCCAACTGACTGAGCCACCCAGGAGCCCCTGGTCAAATGATTTTTAACAAAGGTGTCAAAACCTTTCTATGGGGAAAGGACAGTCTTTTCAGCTAGGAAAAGACTGGATATACATATGCAAAAGCAGGAAACTGGACTATTATCTGACAGCATATACAAAAATTAACTCAAAATGGGTCAAAGACTTAAATGCAAGACCTAAACCATAAAATTCTTAGATGAAAACATAGGGAAAGAGCTACATAACATTGGATTTGGCAATGATTTCTTGGATAGGATACCAAAGTCATAGGCAACAAAAAACAGATGAGCTGGACTCCATGAAAAATTTAAAAACTGTGCATCAAAAGATACTATCAACACAGTAAAAAAAGAAAACAAAATAATAAAAGAAAATATCTGCAAATCATGTACCTGACAAAGCGTTAATAACCAGAAATATCAAGAACTACTAACAAAAACTACTAAAAACTCAGCAACAAAACAAAAACACAACCCAGTTAAAAAATGGACAAAGGACTTGAATAGACAGTTCTCCAAAGAAGATCCAAAAATGGCCAATAAGCAGATGAAAAGCTGCTCAGTATCACTAATTATCAACGAATGCAAATCAAAACTACAATGAGATACCACCTCACACCCAATAACTATTTTTTTTAAAAAGAAAGAGAAAAAAAAAAAAAACAGAAAATAACAAATGTTGGCGAGGCAGAAAAACTGGAACCCTTGTACACTGTTAGTGGGATTGTAAAATGGTATAGCCACTGTGAAAAACAGTATGGTGGTTCCTCAAAAAAATGAAACAGGGAAGCTTGCTAAGAGGGTTCTCGGTGAAAAGCCTGGCTCGGCTTTTGGCAGGCCGACCAACTGGAAAAGAGCTATTCGCTGATAACCCTGCTGCTAACCATAGTCAAGCAGTAATTTGGATTACTTCCGCAACCCAGGGTGGAGCTCCCGCCAGTGCTAGACCCTGAGCTTGGCACAGTGGGGATCTCTGAAGACCTAAAGTAGGATAGATCTGCCTGTGAATGAGTGGAAATCATATGTATTTCAGAAGTGGTTTTTGTTCCGGAAGTCCATTCCGGTCACAATCTCTACTGCAGAGACTTTGAGCGATATCTTTCTTCACTCCTCTTTGCTTCTTCAACCTGAGGATGAGATGTTTTTGCAATCCAGGCCTATCTCAAGAAACAAGAAAAATCCCAAATACAAAATCTAACAGCACACCCCTAAAGGAACTAGAAGCAGAACAGCAAAGACACCCCAAACCCAGCAGAAGAAGAGAAATAATAAAGATCAGAGCAGAAATAAACAACATAGAATCTAAAAAAACTGTAGAGCAGATCAATAAAACCAAGAGTTGGTTTTGTGAAAAAATAAACAAAATTGATAAATCTCTAGCCAGACTTCTCAAAAAGAAAAGGGAGATGACCCAAATAGATAAAATCATGAATGAAAATGGAATTATTACAACCAACCCCTCAGAAATACAAGCAATTATCAGAGAATACTATGAAAAATTATATGCCAACAAACTGGACAACCTGGAAGAAGTGGACAAATTCCTAAACACCCACACACTTCCAAAACTCAAACAGGAAGAAATAGAAAACTTGAACAGACCCATAACCAGCAAAGAAATTCAATCAGTTACCAAAAATTTCCCAACAAATAAGAGTCCAGGACCAGATGGCTTCCCTGGGGAATTCTACCAGACATTTAAAGCAGAGATAA
This sequence comes from Panthera leo, assembly GCF_018350215.1. Taxonomy (NCBI): domain Eukaryota; kingdom Metazoa; phylum Chordata; class Mammalia; order Carnivora; family Felidae; genus Panthera; species Panthera leo. Next base: position 32,687,901 of record NC_056686.1, read on the forward strand.
TACCTATCCTTCTCAAGCTGTTCCAAAAAATAGAAAGGGAAGGAAAACTTTCAGACTCATTCTATGAAGCCAGCATTACTTTGATTCCTAAACCAGAGACCCAGCAAAAAAAAGAGAACTACAGGCCAATATCCCTGATGAATATGGATGCAAAAATTCTCAATAAGATACTAATGAATCTAATTCAACAGCATATAAAAAGAAGTATTCACCATGCTCAAGTGGGATTCATTCCTGGGCTGCAAGGCTGGTTCAACATTCACAAATCAATCAATGTGATACATCACATTAATAAAAGAAAAGAAAAGAACCATATGATTCTGTCAATCGATGCAGAAAAAGCATTTGACAAAATTCAGCATTCTTAATAAAAACCCTCGAGAAAGTTGGGATAGAAGGAACATACTTAAACACCATAAAAGCCATTTATCAAAAGCCCACAGCTAATATCATCCTCAATGGGGAAAAACTGAGAGCTTTCCCTGAGATCAGGAACACGACAGGGATGTCCACTCTCACCGCTGTTGTTTAACATAGTGTTGGAAGTTCTAGCATCAATGATCAGACAACAAAAGGAAATCAAAGGCATCAAAATTGGCAAAGATGAAGTCAAGCTCTCACTTTTTGCAGATGACATGTATACATGGAAAACCCGACAGACTCCACCAAAAGTCTGCTAGAACTGATACATGAATTCAGCAAAGTTGCAGGATACAAAATTAATGTACAGAAATCAGTTGCATTCTTATACAGTAATGATGCAGCAACAGAAAGACAAATAAAGAAACTGATCCCATTCACAATTGCACCAAGAATCATAAAATACCTAGGAATAAATCTAACCAAAGATGTAAAAGATCTGTATGCTGAAAACTATAGAAAGCTTATGAAGGAAATTGAAGAAGATACAAAGAAATGGAAAAACATTCCATGCTCATGGATTGGAAGAATAGTTAAAATGTCAATACTACCCAAAGCTATCTACACATTCAATGCAATCCCCATCAAAATTTCACCATTCTTCTTGAAGCTAGAACAAGCAATCCTAAAATTTGTATGGAACTACAAAAGACCCCGAATAGCCCAAGTGATATTGAAGAAGAAGACCAAAGCGGGAGGCACCACAATCCCAGACTTTAGCCTCTACTACAAAGCTGTAATCATCAAGACAGCATGGTACTGGCACAAAAACAGACACATAGACCAATGGAATGGAATAGAGACTCCAGAATTGGACCCACAAAAGTATGGCCAACTAATCTTTGACAAAACAGGAAAGAATATCCAATGGAAAAAAGACAGTCTCTTTAACAAATGGTGCTGGGAGAATTGGACAGCAACATGCAGAAGAATGAAACTAGACCACTTTCTTACACCATTCACAAAAATAAACTCAAAATAGATAAAGGACCTGAATGTGAGACAGGAAACCATCAAAACCCTAGAGGAGAAAGCAGGAAAAAACCTCTCTGGCCTCAGCCGCAGCAATTTCTTACTTGACACATCTCCAAAGGCAAGGGAATTAAAAGCAAAAATGAACTATTGGGACCTCATCAAGATAAAAAGCTTCTGCACTGCAAAGGAAACAATCAACAAAACTAAAAGGCAACCAACGGAATGGGAGAAAATATTTGCAAATGACATATCAGACAAAGGGCTAGTATCCAAAGTCTGTAAAGAACTCACCAAACTCCACACCCGAAACACAAATAATCCAGTGAAGAAATGGGCAGAAAACATGAATAGACACTTCTCTAAAGAAGACATCCAGATGGCCAACAGGCACATGAAAAGATGCTCAACGTCACTCCTCATGAGGGAAATACAAATCAAAACCACACTGAGATACCACCTCACACTGGTCAGAGTGGCTAAAATGAACAAATCAGGAGACTATAGATGCTGGTGAGGATGTGGAGAAACGGGAACCCTCTTGCATTGTTGGTGAGAATGCAAACTGGTGCAGCCACTCTGGAAAACAGTGTGGAGGTTCCTCAAAAAATTGAAAATAGATCTACCCTATGACCCAGCAGTAGCACTGCTAGGAATTACCCAAGGGATACAGGAGTGCTGATGCATAGGGGCACTTGTACCTCAATGTTTATAGCAGCACTTTCAACAATAGCCAAATTATGGAAAGAGCCTAAATGTCCATCAACTGATGAATGGATAAAGAAAAATTGTGGTTTACATACACAATGGAATACTACTTGGCAATGAGAAAGAAAGAAATATGACCTTTTGTAGCAACACGGATGGAACCGGAGAATGTTATGCTAAGTGAAATAAGTCATACATAGAAAGATACGTATGTTTTCACTCTTACATGGATCCTGAGAAACTTAACAGAAGACCATGGCAGAGGGGAAGGGAAAAAAAAAGTTAGAGAGGGAGAGAGCCAAACCATAAGAGACTCTTAAAAACTGAGAATAGGGGCGCCTGGGTGGCTCAGTCGGTTGGGCGTCCGACTTCAGCTCAGGTCACGATCTCGCGGTCCGTGAGTTCGAGACCCCGTTGGGCTCTGGGCTGATGGCTCAGAGCCTGGAGCCTGCTTCAGATTCTGTGTCTCCCTCTCTCTCTGCCCCTCCCCCATTCGTGCTCTGTCTCTCTCTGTCTCAAAAATAAACGTTAAAAAAAAAAAATTTAAAAACTGAGAATAAACTGAGGGTTGATTGGGGGGGGTGGGAGGGAGGGGAAGGTGGGTGATGGGCATTGAGGAGGGCACCTGTTGGAATGAGCACTGGGTGTTGTATGGGAACCAACTCGACAATAAATTTCATATTTAAAAAACAAAAGAAAAGAAACAGAATTACCACAAGATCCAGGAATTCCAGATATGGATATACACCCAAAAGAACTGAAAGCTGGGCCTTGAAAAAATATCAGTACACTCATGTTCACAGCAACATTATTCACAACAGCTAAAACATGAAAGCATCCTAAGTGTTCATCAACAGATGAGTGGATAAGCAAATGTGGTATACACATAAAGTACACTAGTACACAGCCATAAAAAGGAAGGAAATTCTAACATGTGCCACAACATGGATGAAGAGATGTGAAGTGAAATAAGCCAGTCACAAAAAGACAAATACTGTATTTCACTTACATGAAGTACTTAGAGTAGTCAAAAATCAGAAACAGAAAGTAGAATAGTGGCTTCCAGGGCCTTGGCAGGGGGTTGAGGGATGGTTAGAATGGGGGGCGGGGGATGTATTGTTTAATGAGTACAGAATATCATCCACTTTACAAGATGAAAAGAGTTATGGAGATGGATGGTGGGGACAGTTGCACGCTATGAATATATTTAACGCCACTGAACTATACATTTAAGGATGACTGGGATGGTGAATTTTACATTATATTTTACAATAAAAAATGTTTTTCATAGAGTATATATCAGGAAGATACCAAAAACGAAGTGACAGAGAAAGACACAGACAGGAATGAGCTAAAGAGTTATCAAAACATGAAGCTTAGTTGTCAGGCACATAGAGGGCACTCAACAAATTCAGGTATATGGCAAGCACTGAATGAGGTTCTTGGATATAATTTATGAAATGAGTAAGTCATCAAAATCAAATAGCCACTGAGGGTTTCACGTTAGGTAAGCTATTCAAGTGGAAGAAGCACAGATGATGGAAGATTTCTACCAAAAGACACATAAATAAAGATTTCAGGAAAAGAAAGATCTGGGAATCTTGAGAATATGTAAAGACCAAATATGTGAAATTTGCTAGGATAATGGTTGAAGAAAGCCACTCAGGATAGAAAAGAAAGGACTTTTGGCGGCACCTGGATGCCTCAGTCGGTTAAGCATCCAACTCCTGGTTTCAGCTCAGGTCATAGTCTCACGGTTTGGTAAGTTCAAGTCCTGCACTGGGCTTTGTGCAGACAGCACAGAGTCTGCTTTGGATTCTCTCTCTCTCTGCCCCTCCCCCACTCATGCTGTCTCTGTCTCTCTCAAAATAAGTAAATAAAATGAGAGAACTTTTTAAAAATGCATCAAATATAAAACCAAAATAACAAACAGAAAGTCAACTTAAGAGATAAAAGGTGGAAAGAAATTAAAATGAAGAAAGAACTTGGATATTAAACACCTACAGAACAGAAACTTGAGAAAAGGGAAGGCATTGTAATCAGAGATGGCTACAAAGGTAACGAGAAAAGAAAGTGAGATGAAAACTACAGAGCACAAATTTTGAGTCAAGAGTAAAATACTGAGACTATTTACCATTATGTGCTCTTCAAGTAAACTTTGAAATTTAAATCTTAACATTCTTGGAAGATATATAAAATTAGACATGCTGATTTTCTTTGCAAGTCTATACACATTTAAACTGATATAACTTCATAACTATATTCTTATAAAAATGTATCTAAAACATTTAATTCTTGTTTGAGAACTTAAAAGATCACAAAGGAAAGTCAATTGTAAACAAAAGAATCATAGAAATCATGACAGAAAAATATAGTCTCTTTATCTCAATTTTTCTAAAATATACCTTAAATACATATATTATTTGAGTTCATTTCATTTCTTAAAAATAAAAAGATGCAAACAGATCATTGTCACCATTAATATACCAGGTAACATACCAAGTTACCTCACTTACTGAATTTCACACAAATAAAGAGAGAAAATCGAGAAGATAATTAAATCCATACCTGTTCCAATGTGTTGGGAAGGTTTTGCTGGATGCATGGCACCATGACAGACGTTTTGCTGAACATTACTCTGTGAGTGGATAAGGCCAGTTTGTGTAAAGAATTGGTTAAGAGAAGAACAGAGATCAGCAAACTGAACCTGATCCAAAGACCAGTTCTTGAGATCTGCCTGTCTCATACTCTCCATCAAACCTATGAGAAAAGCATTAGAAATACAGTTAGCATAGGTTGTTCTACAAATATCCCAATGAAAATAACAAGACACAATTTTTTTTTAGCCCTCAAGATTTCCACTGGTAGTGATTTTCCCATGCAATGCAAAATGACATTTAAAAATTATTCAAAGCCTAATTATTCTAAATGTGGCCAAACTTCTTTCAGAACTCTTGTCTGACCCTCTGCTATATCAACTGACTAAAAGACTTAATTATGAATTTTGCAGAATTTTTAAGCATACTCCAACTGCAAAAGAAACACTAGATAAGAAGATATCTGGGGTGCCTGGGTGGCTCAGTCGATTAAGCGGCCGACTTTGGCTCAGGTCATGATCTCACGGTCCATGAGTTCGAGCCCCGCGTCGGGCTCTGTGCTGACAACTCAGAGCCTGGAGTCTGCTTCAGATTCTGTGTCTCCCTCTCTCTCTCTGGCCCTCCCCCGTTCATGCTCTGTCTCTCTCTGTCTCAAAAATAAATAAACGTTAAAATAATAATAATAAAAAAAAAAAGAAGACCTCTATTTCTACCACAACGAAACTTGTATCTATGAGAGAAAACAGGATCATGTGTATTTGGTTATATGTCAAAAAGACCCAATACTCACCTTGGAACTGTGAAAGGTCTACATCTGACCAATTAACACTGCTGGCAATTCGACAACTTTCTTTTAGCATATCAAGTGTTGCATACCAATCATTCGAAACACCTATAAAAATAATATTGACAACACTATAAGTCTTGAATAGTGAGTGTGAAGTATAGAGGGGAAGATAATGAGCTGGGCTTATTCCTGACACTGGCAGATTCCTATCCAGTTTTACAAATGGATTTGCACACATTAATATCATGTATTTCTGGGGGCAGTCATCTCTGTGAAACAGGAAGAGGGGTCTTATTCCTCTTCGTTCCATAAATAAAAAGAAAATGAACCCAGAGAGATGGCATAACTTAGCAAGGTCACCATGATGAATCCAAAACTTGAACCTGGTGCTTCTAAGCTCTAGTCTGACAGCTCACAAATAGCCCTATCACCTTAAAATGTCAAACTTGATTAGTGCTCTTTACATCTGTACAGTACAAATGAATGGCCAGGCACTACAGGTCATATAAATCAATAATACATCTGCCCTCGCCACTATATGAAGTTCATTTTCCTGTCTTGTTATGACATTAAGAGATATGTTCTTTGTAACTCAGAGGTAGGTTCCCATTTAGAAGCAACACAGTATAACTTAAAGCACTGACTTAAGTGACTTAGGGAGTTAAATGAGATTGTATAGCAAGTAGACAAATTTCTTACAAGGCAACCTTAGGAGAGAGAAATGTCTTAATACAGTCCTCCTGGCAAAGTAGCAAAAGAAAGGGTTGAGACCTCTCTAAGAAATGCTGATGAATCCAAACCAGGGCATTTCTAGTCAGGAACAGTGCGCTCTGATGTGACATCATCAGGAGGGTTAAGACTCCACAGTTTGTATGTCAGCAAAGTGATCACTACTCAGGGGCATGGGGCAAGAACTACCCTCAATGAGACAGTACTGAGCAGAGGAAGAAAATCCTCCCTTCAGTGACTGCTGCACAAATTATTCTGTTATCGGAATCATCCCTGGATGGATAAAGGTAAGAACTAGTAAAAAGGATTTTTTTGCCGTAACACGGATAACTCTCTAGCAACTACTGGTTACTTGGTTTACAAAAACCTGCCAATTATGGACTTTTGTTTCAAATAAACAATGAACCAGAGACAACATGACTCTGCCCTTAGGCAACTCTTAATTTAGCGAGAAATTTGTTGGGGAAAAATAATGCCCTAACTGAGGCACAAACATTCAAGTCCATCAGACTTTCAAGTCCATAACCTATAATAAATGCTGACTTGGCAACGCAAAGCAATCTCTGCAAGAGAGTGGCTAGGCAAACAAGCTCTACAAATCAGTAAATGGTTACTGATTTTAGTCCTTTTGGAATTACTAGTGTTACAATCTTTGAAGTCCTGAAGAGCCACAAAATAAATTCCAATTCTACCACTTATTAGCTCTGATCTCAAGCAAACTACTTAATTTTTTTGAGTTACACTTTCCTATCTACTAAATGTGGTAATTCATACTTGAATTGGGAAGATAATATGAGATGATGTATCTAAATTGCCTACCACATAGTGGGAACTCAAACAACTATTAGTTTCTTCCATTCCTTCCCTATTTAAGACAACCTGCTTAGCCTCATCTTATAAATGACAAATTTTTAATTCAAAGAGATTATTATCACAGCCAAAATGTTTATTCCTAACAGCTCCAGGTGAACAGCTACTTTCCTTCTCCTGCAAGCAACTGCTGATATAATAACAGGCGACTAAGACCACATGATGGAGTGTTTTCAGCTGTAATAGTACTTTTTTTCTGCCCTAGCAATCATTAGATTTAATAGAAAGAAAGACCAGAGCATCAGACTTCTACTGGTATCAAATCTCTACAATCATTAGTCAATCCTTAAAATCATATTAAAAACAAGGTGCCTGGGTGGCTCAGTTGAACATTTGACTCTTGATTTCACCTCAGGGTATGATCCCAGGGTCATGGAATCAAGCCCCCCATCAGGCTCCATGCTGGGTGTAGAGCCTGGTTAAGATTTTCATTCTCTCCCCATCCCTCACTCTCTGCCCTTTTCCCCCACTAGCGCTCTCTAAAATAAAATACAATAATTTTTTTAAAGTGTCTTTAAAAAATCATACTAAGAACAAGCTTAACTTTCTGAAGAGTGCACTGACATTAAAAGGTAGGCAAGTGTAAGTGAAGAAAGTCAGAGGAAGTCAAATATCATTAAGATCTCACTTATATGTGGAATCTGAAAACACAGAACAAACAGGTTGGGGGTGCCAAATGGGTGAAGAGGAGTGGGAGGTACAGGCTTCTAATTATGACACAAATCACAGGTATGAAAGGTACAGCGTAAGAAATACAGTCAGTGGTAGGTATTTTAACAGCATTGTATAGTGACAGATGGTAGCTATACTTGTGGACAGAGCATAACATGTAGAGTTGTTGAATCACTGTGTTGTACATCTAAAACTAATGTAACATGGTGCATGAATTACAAGTTCAATAAAAAAAATTTTTTTTAAAGGTGGGCAATAGTGACTAACACTAACAGTTACAAAAGAGGCCTATATTTATACTTTTTTTTCTAGGCATAAACTTAAAAATAATTTTAAGGTGTTTTAGGAGATCTTCCATCAAGGAAAGAACTATACCCAATTTTCAACTTTATTCTAGAACCTACTTAGTTATTAACTGGGAAAACAAAATAAATTATGAAAAGAAACTTACTAAGTTTCAAGTACTCTGATATGCATTTCTGTACCTTAATTCTCCCCTCCCCCCAAATTATATTTTTTCTACTTTGTAAAAAAGGAAACCATTTCAGAAAAACTTAAACTTTATAGCAAAGTCAGAATATAAGAGACAGTATACACTATCTAAAGGTTACTTCCCCCTCAACAGATTTTTAATTGCCTGAAATAATGATCAATTTCTAATTGGTAAGAACTAGCACTGGCCAGCACTTAGAAATTGTCCCTCCAGGATAGAAATCTCATCAGTGATTTAGATGGTTAAGTGGGCAGCCAGGCAAGCTGAGGGAAGGATCTGTACTCTGGCACAGCTCCAAAGGGCCCCAATCACCTTGTAGTCTATGTCTGTGGCACCCCTTGGGAGTGCTGCAATACAGAGAGATGCCTGGTCTATAAGCAATGTCAATTAAGCATGTCACCAGAAACTATCAAGACCTATCTTAAGAGCAATAGATTTTTTAAAAATGAGAATGTGAAGAATGTCTTCTTCCTTTGCAATCTATCTTTCTAAAATGAGATACTTGGCAGGAATAAGTGAAGAAAGGAAGAGTGGGAACATTCTCTGAATACTTAAAGGCTAGGTACCTGACGAGGCATTTCCTATTTGTATTCTCAAAGCAATCCTCATAACAACACTGTATATCAGGGTACTTTAGTTCCATATTTATAGATGAGAAAATAATAAGACTAAGAGAAATACATGAAAGATCATAAGAGCCATAATGAGGACTCAAATACACGTTTTTCTGACACAAATCTATACTTTCTTCTATACCACACTGAATCACAATAGATTGTAGACAGACTGTGCATCCCACTCTTATTTCAAATGATCACAAAAACACTTATTTTCCAGATAACAAACAAGAGTTAAAACCAAAACCTACAAGGTTACTGAGTCTGCCTATGATGTCACGATAAATTTTAATCACAAAAATCTGATACAATGTACAGATTCAATGCGTTACAACTACAGGATTACAGCAAGGAAACACAAAAGGAGAAGAGAGAAGAGTTTTGGTAGTAAATATACATAAGCCCCAGATAACAAAGAACATATCCTAATTCACAGTTAGCCAAACACAAGTCAGGAGACACCAACTTACCAGAATTACAGGATACCTGTTGTGGGGGTGGCGGCGCCTGATGTGTTAACGGCTGATGTTGATGGTTCGGATGGTGCTGTACGTGTTGATGTGGAGAGGGGTGCTGGGGGTGAGGGGGCTGGAGCTGGCTGTGTTGCTGCGGGTGCGATGCCGGGTGCTGGGGACGCTGTGGATGCTGTGGTAAACCATGTGGTCGATGGGATGGGTGTGGAGACGGCTGTGTATGCATCTGGGAGTGAGGCAGTGAGACCTGTGCGACTGAATTACTGCCCGTGGTGCTGAGGCCACTGCCATGATTGTTGGACAGGTTGCTCTGGTTGCTGTGTGGATGAGAGCTCACTGTGTTGCTAGGAGAGTGCTGATATGGACACGAGGTGTGGGACTGCTGGGAAGATTCGGAAGGGATGGTCATCAAACCTAGACATAGTCAGAGAAGCAAGAGCATTCAGGGTCAGATTTCAGTTGTATTTTGTGGCAGACGTTTACAAAATAAACAGACGTTTACAGAGCAGAGGTACACATCCTCAGGAAACAATGCAGTTCGGTTTAAAAAGTGTTGATGGAACATCCACTGAACACCAGACTCTGGAATCACTGAGAAGAGTTAAGAAACACCAGGCTCTGCCCTCAAGTAGCCCATGGCCTAGAAGAAGGACAGACACTCAAGGAGGTTATGTCCAATAACGTAAGTACTAAGGCAGAAGTATACAGAAGGCACACAGGAATTCTGCCTCTTGCCTATTCAGTTAGGAAAGGGCTGGGATATGGAAAAGCTGTCCTTAAAAAGGCAGTATCTGAGGGGCGCCTGGGTGGCTCCATTGGTTAAGCATCCGACTTCAGCTCAGGTCATGATCCCACGGTTCATGGGTTCAAGCCCCGCATCGGGCTCTGTGCTGACAGGTCAGAGCCTGGAGCCTGCTTCGGATTCTGTGTCTCCTTCTCTCTCTGCCCCTCCCCCATGTGTGCTCTGTCTCTGTCTCTCAAAACTAAAAAAATGCAAAACTTTTTTTTTTTTCCCTTAAAAAGGCAGTATCTGAGATAAAGTCTTGAAAGACCGAGTAAATGTTAGGGGAAAAGTGGGAAAGGTGTTGGGTTACGTCCAGGATGGTTCTCTACAGGCCTGAAGACCAAAGGCTTTGACAGAGGTGGAAAGGAAAATAACGCCCTGTTATTTCTGAACTCTTTGACTACTCCAAAAACTCTTAAGTCAAAGGTAGCTAGAATTCTTAAAACTAAGAGAAACAAAACAGCCACCTCCACTGCTTCTTCATTTGGCTTATGGAGTATTCTTGAGACATGTACACTTTAGGGACTAAGACTGCATAATTTACAGCACCGGAAAGTAAGGATTCAAGTCTCTGTACTGCCATCTGCACGCTTGGTAACTTTGAAAAGTTATTAACCTCTGCAAGCCACCATTACCTCAATTATAGATGGGTATGATGTATCTATTTCACAGAATCGTGAGGATTAAATGCCATGGTGCAAGTGCAGGGTGCGGATGAGCTCAGTAAATGTTAGCTGCTATGATGATAATGATGATTAGACCAGAAGCACCTAATGTTAAAAATAATGTACTTTTGGTTTGCAGGTACACATTCATTTTAAGAAATCTTATTCCAATATTTTGTTCTACATGACTACGCTACTTACAGATCCCAAAGGATGGCACATAACACATTTTACTGAACCAAACACAAGAAAAATTTTATTAAATGAAAAATAAAATCTTGAAGCGTAGTGCCAGTCAGTAAAAGAATCAAACCTTTTAAACAAAAGTGATATTATTCTCATACTCCCCATTAATAGTAAAATTACATTAGAGGCACCTGGGTGGCTCAGTCGGTTAAGCATCCGACTCTCAATTCAGCTCAGGTCATGACCTCACGGTTCATGGGTTCGAGCCCTGCACTGTGTTCTGTGCTGACAGTGGGGAGCCTGCTTGGGATTCTCTCTCTCTCCTTCTCTCTCTCTCTCTCTCTGCCCCTCCCCTGCTCTTTCTCTCTCTCAAAAAATAAACTAAATTTTTTTTAATAGCAAAATTGCATTAGAGTACATTGTAAGATAACCTCAAAACCTAATAAATTAAGATTTTATACACGGAAGAGTTAAGTTCTTGCCTTGGCCCTGGAAAGAACTGTTATTTACAGGGAATCTACAAGGTTATTACAGTCACATAAAATAAAGCAGTTACTTCATTATCTATTTCCAATAACATCTTACCATTTTAAAAGGGAACCCAGATATGATCTATTCCATTTTCAATCCCAAATTGTTTAAAAAAAAAAATTTAGTGTGATGAAATATCATTAGGGGTTTCAGAAATTCTTGCCATTGCTATTTCAAAGCCAGTATTTCTCTTTTTTTAATGTTTATTTATTTTTGAGAGAGGCAGATAGAGTGTGAGCAGGGGAGGAACAGAGAGAGAGAGACATCATCTGAAGCAGGCTCCAGGCTCCGAGCTGTCAGCACAGAGCCCGACGCAGGGCAAAGCCAGTATTTTCCTAATATGATCACCACAGCTGGATCTGCTAGCAAAATCTTGTATTAGTCCCTTTTGCACTTTTCTAGAAAGAAAATTTAAAACAAAATTTGAGAAAAATACATGAATCTTACCTTAACCAGAAAAACCAACTTCCTGTACAAGTTACTGATATTCACTGATGCAAATAACTTTCATAGTATTTGACAATGATAATCATTAAAATGTAAACTATAAACACAGGGATTTTTGTCTATTTTATTCACTGCTGTGAACAGGTACGCTCTCTGAGTTGGGGCAGAAATAATTTGTCAAACGAAGCAATTAGAAAGTACTTTAATAGTAGAGTTCCCAACAATTTCTGACTAGTATTTTATGGAGGAAGGACAATGCAACATCTTGATCCTATCACATGACTCTAACTAAAATTAAACCAGCAGCTAAAGGACAGTAACACATAACAGAACAATCTAGCATTTGACTGAGATGCCAACAGAGCATCTCAACCAAAATCACTTTTATTGCTAAAATATGATTTAAGTGTGTTGTATAAAATGGTGATCCTATAGTGTTCACTTATAAGTGCCACACATTAAATTACAAACTTGGTGCTACCATATTCCAACAGCTATCTCTTTGCTAATAACGGTACAGAAAGGCAAGGCACATCTATTCCTGTAGTGCAACATTTACCACTCAAACACTTCACATGCCAGACACTAATTAACCATGGCAGCCTCCCCCACAGGGCACAGATGCAGTGTCAGAACTCTTCACACAGCACTCCTCCAGGACACCACTAGGAAGTGAAGTAAGTATGCAAGATGAAATTGATCTGCATTCTTGTGCTATTATATAAATATACACAGGGCACAGTAAAGGCACAAAGAATATTCAGTTTGATCATGATGATACTGTTCAACCATTAAAGAAATGTAACAGCTGCTATGTGAAAATAAGCCTTAAAAAGATTTTTCAATAAAAATTTCCTTTACAACAGTATCATATGACTTCACTCATATGAGGACTTTAAGATACAAAACAGATGAACAGGGGCGCCTGGGTGGCTCAGTCGGTTAAGCGGCCGACTTCGGCTCAGGTCATGATCTCGCGGTCCGTGAGTTTGAGCCCGTGTCGGGCTCTGTGCTGACAGCTCAGAGCCTGGAGCCTGTTTCAGATTCTGTGTCTCCGTCTCTCTGACCCTCCCCCATTCATGCTCTGTCTCTCTCGGTCTCAAAAATAAATAAATGTTAAAAAAAAAAATTTTTTTTCAAAACAGATGAACATAAGGGAAGGGAAGCAAAAGTAATTAAAAAACAGGGAGGGGGACAAAACATAAGAGACTCTTAAATATGGAGAACAAACAGAGGGGTTGTGTGGGGGGGGATGGACTAAATGGGTAGGGGCATTAAGGAATCTACTTCTGGGGGCGCCTGCGTGGCTCAGTCGGTTAATCGTCCGACTTCAGCTCAGGTCATAATCTCACGGTTTGTGAGTTTGAGCCCCACACTGAGCTCTGTGCTGACAGCTCGGAGCCTGGAGCCTGCTTGGGATTCTGTGTCTCCCTCGCTCTCTGCCCCTCCCCCACTCATGCTCTGTCTCTCTCTCAAAAATAAATAAACATTAAAAAAAAAAAAAAGGAATCTACTCCTGAAATCACTGTTGCACTATATGCTAACTAACTTGGATGTAAATTTAAAAAATAAATTAAATTTTTAGAAAACTTTACTTTACAAAAAAGGTATTTTAAAAAAGTCCACCTGAAACTAATAGGATATGTATGTCAATTACACTTCAATAAAACAATCCCCACCCCCAAGAAAACAAACTCACCTTGTTGACTAAGTGACTGCTCAAAAACTGACTTATAAAGGCTCCGAAATGAGGCACTGAGATCTTCAAAATTATACTCTGAGAAAAGTAGTTGTTTGTCTCGTTCGGGAAGGTTGTACTGTGGCTGCTGTTGAGGAGTTAATGACTGAGAGACCGTTTCTGGATGGTTTGTCACCTAACGTTAAAAGAAAATACCACTAATTTAGTAGCTCTATACATCAGAATTGGTTTGTTACATACAATACAGGAATGAAACTATTTGAATATTGTCCCTGTCTTTGGCTTTCCCATTCTCTGTTAAGTTGGGTACACATAAAGGACAAGACCACAAAATTGTTAACTTGGATTTTAAAGAACCACAGAAATCTAACCCAATCACCACATCTCATAAAAGAGGGGAAAGAGTTCAAAGAAGTTCAATGACCTTCCCAAGATCACACTAATAAATGATGAGCCAGGCCTGGAACCCTTCCAGTTTCTGTAGAATCTTCATCTTGATTCTTCTGAAGCAATTTCGTCTCCAACTCACTCTATTAGGGTATTACTAACATTTCTCATTCATTTATTCAATTAATCTTTAAGTATTTAAACTCAAATACTGTGAGTCAGGTTGTATGGCACTGCCCAAAGCAGCAAGGAGCTTCAATACACCTAACTCTCCATTTCTAAAGAAAATTGTTTCAAATGAAACCAAGGGGAAATAAGAAACGAAAGGTAACAGGTAAAGAAGATTCTGAGAAAAACAAATACAGCCTGGCTTTGAGCTATGCAAAGAAAAAAAAAAAAAAAAACAGCATAACTACCTAAAAAATAAGAATTATCGTTGAAGGCAGCACAACTAGAAATAAAATAAAAAATGATCATCTGTATCTCTTAAAGATTTTATCAAGGGGTGGTACTGGCACTGACACATTGGCAACATTACACATCTCTACACAGGCCATAGAGGCAAGGCTCAATGGCAGGATGACCTAAGCTGTGGCGATTATCCTGGAACATGGAATGCGAGTGGTCTTATGAGGAGCAAGTTCTCATCCATTTCTCATCTGCCTTCCTATTTTGTGGGAGGCAGCCATGGGGCAGTTTCTCATCCCCCTCTCTACCTTGCAGGAAGTTGCCACGAGACAGTTTCTCATCTGCCTCCCTATTTCCAGCGAGGCAGGGGACTTTCTACTTTACCCTCTTAGGGTACAGCTGTAAGTTATACAACTGCTTAGTTGCAGTATGGAATGTGTTCCTGCACTACAGTGACCCACCACTTGTGAAGTCTGTCACCTGGCTCCCCTAGTTTGGAATCATCCTGTGGGATGTGGAGCTGACACCATACTGATCTGGCTTATACATAAGTAGTAACACTGTCCCAGTGCATCTGGGCTCACTGTGTCATTACAGACTCAATCTATACACCTGTGACAAGCCCAACCAGCAGCTGGTGCTATACGATTGCTTAAGAAGTGTTTGATGACCACTTGGTGTCTTGTTAAATGAAAAAGAGCAGTCTAGGGGCACTCAGGTGGCTCAGTGAGTTAAGCATCCGACTCCTAATTTCACCTTAGGTCATGATCTCATGGGTCGGGAGTTGGAGCTCTGTGTCCGGCTCTGCAAGGGCACTACGGAACCTGCTTAGGTTTCTCTGTCTCCCTCTCTCTCTGTCCCTCCCCTGATTGCTCTCTATTTCTCTCTCTCAAAATAAATAAACATTAAAAAAATAAATAAATAAGAGCGGTCTACAATGTCTGGCTTTTCACAGAGAAGTTTAACCCTCCTACGTGTACATAGATAGGTTTGTTCTTTCTTCTGTCACCTAGTTCTACAAATTTAATTTTTTCCTTTCCTTTTATTTTATTTTCTGATACCATACTCTGTGTTCTTTGATTCTGTTTGCTGTCAAGATTTCCTACATTCACATTATTTTAAAAGCAACTTAAAATCATTAAATCTTTGCTTAGTTTGCTTCAATGCACCAACCAATCCTTTTATATCGTGATTTCATCATTACTGAATGCTTTACTCTAGTTCATCTCTTGATCAGCGAAGTAATGTTTTTTAGGAAGGGTACATGAAAACAAAGGTAGGATGCTTTTTAAGCTCCATGTATCAAAGAAGGTCTCTCTCTTGAGTTCACATATGAATGCAAATTTAGCTGGACATAATCCAAACCTATTCCCTCAAAACTCTACATGAAGTATTCCATTATCCTCTGATACTTAGCATTCCAGAAGTATGATTTGTGTTTCTTTGAATATATCTTATTTCTTCTACCAGAGTATTTATATGGATGATTACTTTTGAAATTTTAAAATGTGTCATGATGTGTCTAGGTATAGGTTTTTCCCCATTAACCTTTCCTACAGCTCAGTAACCCTTTTATAATCTCTATTTCTTCTGAAAACTGCTTCTATGCTAACTATTCTAGCTGCTTCTTCAGGGACACCTATAATTCTCAATTCTCCAGATCTAGTACCTTCTTTTACATAACTGTTATTCCATTATGTTACTTCTGCATTCTGAAAGAGTATTTTTTTCCCCAGAGCACTGAAAACAGTTTTGCAGAGCCACCTTTTGTTTTTTTACATTCAATGTGAATTTTAATTCTGCTCTTTCAGTTTGGTTTCCCTGGAGTTGTTTTCTTATTTAAGGTTCCTCCCACCCCTGTGTATCTTTATCCTGTATAAGGTTTTGCCTATTTACTCAATCTGGGATAGGGACTGAACTAGTGAGACCAAATTTAAACCAAAGAACAGAGTAGTATATGGCTCTTGGGCTCTGTTCTATCTTCTAGGGAAGACAGTTGCCAGATGATTTGAAAAGAGGTATCAAATAACACAAGGGTCATGTTCTTATTATAGGTAACAAAATCAGCACACACAGGTCCCTTAATAGCATAGCTTTGTTTTCCAGACTAAAATTAAAAATATAAGGCTGCTTAACAACTGGGTACCAAGTCATCCTAATCTTTGTGGTTTGTAGAATCCCCCTCTCATATCTACAGCTGGAAAACGAGGTGATATGTACATCTTCTAAACTCTTTTACCAAGGACTGTAAAGTATCATCAAGTATAGCTTTGCTAGACTGAAGTAGAATTTTTTTTCCTATTCCAATTACTTTTCATTTGGACACAGAACAGATAAAGTAGACCAAAATAATAAAACATCATACAACCATATATTTGTATCTAACCTGGTAAAATATAAGTCCAATTAATACACTGTCAAGGTAGGAATCTGCTCTACTTATCTAAGCTAATGAATTGATTGTGAAAAATACACATTTTCACTTTTTATTTGCACTTCAATGATATCTGGTTTAGTTTTAAGCACTAAAGGAGTACTTAACAAAGATGTTAACTTCATCAAGACTTACCGGTGTATAATTATGCACACTTCCAACACTGTTCAAATTAACAGATGCCAAACTCTGATCTGAGAGACTGTTGTTAAGGCTACTGCGTGGGCTATCACTACCATCCTGATCAGTGTTGTACAATGTTACCTAGAAAAGAAAAAAACATTTGTATAAGTAGTTCCCACTGAAAAGAGTACTTTTTAAGCAACTCTACAAAAATACAATTAGGCTGGTATATGGCAGGAGGATAAAATGTTAGCAGTCTTTCCTTTGCTGCTTACCTACCCCAACTCCATGCCCTTCATTGCTAACTCCATGTTCACCATTAAATAAACAATTTACTCTCAAACTGAAAAGCATATCCTATCTAGAAGTCATAAATTCGATATATTTTCAGGTATAATTAGTTCATCAACATTCAATAAGGGGATTGTAGATTTTTACTGTTAAACATTTCTACAATGCATACATTTATTTTTACTCAAGCCTTAAACAAAACTGTTATTCTCTTCTGTCAAAATCTTAGGCATCAGGGTGCCTGGGTGGCTCAGTCATTTAAGCATCCGACTCCTGATCTCAGCTCAGGTCATGATGCCACATTTTGTGTGACTGAGCCCCATGCTGGGGCTGTTAGCACAGAGCCTGCTTGGAATTCTCTCTCTTCCCCTCTCTCTGACCCTTTTCCACTCATGTGCGTGCGTGGGCACATGCTCTCTATAAAAAAAAAAAAATCTTAGGCATCAAAAAACACAAAAAAGGAATTTTTAAAAATCACAGGCATCATAGTGGTTGCATTATTGAAAAGTGGAAACTCAACAGTCTAACACATTTGCAAACTCATAGGTATGTGATCTAATTTTTAAAAATAACAAGATGAAGGGGTGCCTGGGTGGCTCAGTTGGTTAAGCTTCCGACTTTGGCTCAGGTCATGATCTCACGGTACGCCAATTCAAGCCCCATGTCAGGCTCTGTGCTGACAGCTCAGAGCCCAGGGCCTGCTTCGGATTCTGTGTCTCCCTCTCTCTCTGCCCCTCCCCCACTCATGCTTTGTCTCTCTCTGTCTCAAAAATAAACACTAAAAAACAAAACAAAACAAAAAAAACCCTCATTAAAAGTAACAAGATGCTAATATAAACATTAGATGTTAAGGTCTATAAATCAAGCTGTTAACAATGGTTAATTGGCAGGTGGCTGGGTATTCCTGAAGACTTATCACTGATATTTTTACAATGCTCAAGTTTGTTTAAAATAAGTAATATAATTTTTAATTAGAAACCAATAAAAATGAGATTTTTTAAAACAGTTAACTAGCCTAAGTATAATTCAACGTTCTATTCAGATGCTACTACCAACTTTCCTTTCTATGCTATTTCCATGGGCACAATACATTTAGCTGTATGGTATAACTAATTTTTATCAAATTTTTATCCACTATTAGACTGTTAGCTCCTTAAGTCCCCAATAAGTAATCATAACCAACATAGTGCTTTCTACCAGTATACAGTTAATAAATATTTGCTAACTTAATAACCAATTGACCTATCACCACCCTTCTGTTTGTGCTAAAAATGGAGTCATGCTAAATGCTACAAATATTTGCCAAGAGGCCAAATATGTAAAAAACTGGGCATGTATGCCTCTATACTTAAGGCAAAACCAAACTGTTCCTCATTCAACATCAGCTAGGAACAATACATGCCTAGGAACTAAATAGGGAAAAGAATATAAGAAAAACTAAGAGGGAGTAAAGGAAACTCTGGCAAAGATTTTTCTGGTAAATACTTCCAATATAAATTTCATTTAAAAAAAAAAAAATCAACCTTACAGGCTCCTAGCCCAACAAATTACAAGCATCCTATGGTAATTTTCTTAGCCGATCACTCTGTCCTGTCCATGCTCAGTTACCTATCACTCAAGTCAGAAATCTTGGACAAAATCTTATCTGGAAGAAGGATAAACATTTTTTATTAAAATGTAACACATACACAGAGTAAAGTGCACAAATTACTAATTTATTACAAAGTGGGCTACTTATGTAATCACCAGCCAGAACAAAGTATAGAACAGTTCTCAAACTGATCTTAGAACACTTTTGCAGTCTTAAAAATTGGAGAGTCAAGGAGCTGTTTGTGCTGATGTATCTACTAATAATTAGCATGTTGTATATTAAAACACATTTTTCATTAACTTAAAGAAAACAATTATAAACCCAACTAAATGTTAACATAAGAAATATTTTCTCCCAATAAACAAATAAAATTAGAGGAGTTCCTTTAGTTTTACATTATTGTAAATCTCGATGCCTGGCTTAAGAGAAAACCACTAGATTCTCTTTCCTGCTGCAGTAAGTTGTTTAGGTGCAACTATAGAAAGCAAGCCCAGTATCTATCTCTCTCTCTCTCTCTCTCTCTCTCTCTCTCTCTCTCTCTCTCACACACACACACACACACACACACACACACATATATATATATTTGGAAAAGGGAAGAATATTTTAACAGGCTTTCAGATCATTGTGGATGGACTTTTTTGATACCATACCAAAACAGGACAAATGACAATTTTTTAAAGATTAGTTGCAATGTGGACCTGAAAACATACCACTAAATTTTTCATACTCTGATACATTAAAGTCCACTGTTGGACCCTGTATTGTGAATGGACCGTTCATCTATGCATGGTTTTGTAACATTATTCACTGCCATATGGAAAATACTCGTTCATTGTTATACAGATCTTCTAAATACGGACACATTTCATTACACAACATCAAAACATCATACTTGCTAATATCACCAATGATCTCATTAGAAGTCTTTTGTGGTGGATACAAGTGTTCCAAACTTCTACTTTTTGCTTCAAAGCTCAAATTTTACCATTGGCAAAGGATACTGCCAACAGTTTTCCTGGAGGTGACAGATTCACTATGTTCATTACCAAGAAAACACCTGCCAAATACCCAAATCTGAATAATCAGTGTCAACTGTTCTTTCAAGTAAAAACAATGATCCAGGGGCACAGGGGTGGCTCCGTCCAACTCTTGATTTCGGCTCGGGTCATGATTCCAGGGTCATGGAATTGAGCCCAGTGTGTGGCTTTGCACTGAGTGTGGAGCCTGTTAAGGATTTTCTCCCTCTCTCTCTCTCCTTCTGCCCCTCTCCCTCAACCCTAAGGAACCCTATGATCCACGAACAAAGCAGTTGGCTTCACATCCACCTCAACCAACCACACAAAACAACCACAGGCAGGTACTTCAGCATGTAGTCTAAGTGTTTTATGCATACTTCCCATTTCATTACAAAGAATGTTAAAAAGACATGTACTCAAAGGTCACAACTTAATAAAACTATTTTTCCTGCTTCACCAAAGAAATCTTTAAGTAAAACTGTTATTCTTTATTTTAATCTGAAGGGTGTGGGCAGCGAAAATACAATGACTATTAATACTTAGGTGTCACTGCCTTGATCTGTGCTAACATTTACATACTACTGCTTCTGCTCCATCAATGAAAATACAAAAATAAAGGAAAAGACAAATAGTATGATAGTATTATTATAAAAATAGTTTTGACCTGATGGAATCCCTAAAAGGGTCTTAGTTACCTAGGAGTCCAAAGACCACAGAACCTGATACAGAACATTACCAGCATTCCAGAAGGCCCACTCAGGTGCTCTCCCATTCACCAGCTAGTCATTATCCATCCCTTTCTCTATCACAGGCACCCACTATACCAACTTCTACCACTATTGACTGGTTTTCCTGTTTTTGAACTAAGTATAAATGGAATCATACAATGTATGCTTTTCTGTCCTTTTATAGTAAAATTAAAGGATTACACAAAGCTTTATTTTCTGTTACACTAATATCTACTCTTAAATCTTTATTACTTCATTACATTTCTTAAAATTCCTTTTCTTTTTCATCCAACTGAGAGTTTTATGGTTTTATCATTTATATTTGTATCTCAGATCCATCTCGAACTGATTTTTGTGAATGGAAAATCTGGTTTCCCTATTGATCCAGCACCGTTCGTTCAAAGACATCACTGAGTTCTGTTCCTTAAGTCTATTTGTGGACTCTTATGCCAATATCACTCTTTCAATTATTGTAGGCTTACTCTTGATATTTGGAAGTATAAATATAAATCCTCTACCATTTATCTTTTTCTTCAACATTTTCTTCAACTACCATTTGCCATTTGGATTCTCATTTACATTTTAAGATCAGTTAGTCATTTTCTATTCCCTTCCCTTCCCCCCCAAAAAACATAGGGGACTTTTGATTGAGATTTTAATCTACAGATCAATTTAGGAAAAACTGACTTTATAATAATCTTCTCAATGAAAATTATACATACATTTATTTATACTTCCTTTGTTTTCTCTGGGTTTTTGATTTTTTATTTTTTTAATTCTTATTTTGTTCTTTCTATAATTTATTTTTCTGAGTCTTTTTTTTATAGTTTTCTGTGTAGAGTTCATCTTCCATTTAATCCTAGGTATTTGATGTTTTTGGAAGCTAACTTAATGGTCATCTTTTTATTTTCTGTCTCATATAGAGAAATGTAATTGATTTCTAAAATCTAATACTGATATCAAGACCTTGTTAATTTATTAGTTCTCAGTTTATCTGTAGATTTTTCTGAATTTTCCATATAAACAATCATGTCACCTATAATAGCTTTGTTTCTGCTTACTCAAAGTTTATTTAATACTTCTTTCCTAACACTTCCATTTCTCCTCTACCTGCCTGAGTACTACTGTTGTCCTATATTTTATTTCTACATGTTATAAACCCAGAACATACTTTTGTTATCTTTAAATAGTTTATTATCGGGGCGCCTGGGTGGCTCAGTCAGTTAAGCCTCTGACTTCAGCTCAGGTCACGGTCTCCCAGTTCCTGGGTTCAAGCCCCGTGTTGGTGTTGACAGCTCAGTGCCTGGAGCCTGCTTCAGATTCTGTGTCTCCCTCACTCTCTGCCCGTCCCCTGCTCACACTGTCTCTCTCTCAAAAATAAATAAACATAAAACATTTTTTAAAAAATAATAAGAAAAAGTTTATTATTTTTTAAAGAGATTTAGATTAAAAAGAAAAAGCTTTATATTTACTCATGTCGTTACCATTTCTAGTCCTAATTCCTTTCTATAGATCCAGAGTTCCATTAGGAACTTCAATTACACATATATTAGGTTGCTTTAAGTTGTTACCAGTGCTAATACTCTATGTATGTACTTTTTTAAAGTCTTTTCACGTATTTCATTTTGTCTAACTTTTACTGCTATATTTTCAAGGTCAATCATCTTTCTGTCTTATCTGCTATTAATTCCATCAAGTGTATTTTTCAAGTCAGACATAATTTTTATCTCTAAGAAGTTTGATTTGTATTTAAAAAAAATATCTTCCATGTGTCTATACAAATGTTCAACCTATCCTTTAGCTCCTCCATGAATACAGTTATAATAACTGGGCTTTTTCCAACTTTGAGATAGAACATAAAAGTTTAAGGTATACAAGGTGTTCATTTGATACACTTATGTACTCCAAAATAAATACCACTCTTGCATCAACATAATTACCATTTCCGTTTAATGATGAGTATATTTAAGATTTACTCACCTAGCCAGCTTTCATGTACACATGAATACAATACTGTTAACAATAATCACCACGCTATACAATAGATCCTCCACACTCAATCATCTTATAACTGAAAGTTTGTACCTTTTGACCAACATTTTTCCATTTCTGCCACCCGATAGCCCCCTGGTAACCACCGTTTTACTTTGTTTCTAGGAGTTTGGCCTTTTAAGATTCCACATATAAATACAGTATATATCTTTCACTTGGTATAATGCCCTCAAGGTCTATCTATGTTGTCATAAATGGCAGAACTTGCGTTTCATGGCTAAATAATATTCTATTTTGTGTCTACACACACACACACACACACACACACACACACACACACACACACACACACACACAGAGCTTCATTACCCATTCATCCACTGATAGACACTTCGGTTATTTCTGTATCTTGGCTTACAGTAATTGTCTATGTCCTTTTATACTAATTCTATCACCTGTGTTATTTCTGGGTCAGTTCTGATTAATTTTCACCTCATTATGGGTTGTTTTTTTTACTACTTCTTGCCAGCCTGGTAATTTTTTATTAGATGCCAGACCACTGTGAACTTTACACTGTTAAGTGCTAGACAGTTTTGTATTCTTGTAAATTTTCTTGAGCTTTATTCTGGAACACAGTTAAATTATTTGACAACAGGGACGAAGTCCTGATATATGCTGCAACATGGCTGAACCTTGAAAATGTGTTTAGTGAAAGAAATCAGACATAACAGGTCACATATTTATTATAGGATTCCATTTATACGAAATGTCCAGAATAGGCAAATTCATAGAGTTAGAAAGTAAATTAACAGTTACAGGAAATGGATGGAATAGGGAATGAATGCTAATAAGTACAGGGTTTTCTTTTTGGGTGATGAAAATGTTCTGGAATTAGATGGTTGTTAACAGGAGCACAACCTTGTGAATATACCAAGAACTCCTGAATTATAAACTTTAAAAGGGGAAATTTTATAATGGCCTCTGAATTACATATGAAAAAAATCAAAATCAAATTTAAAAAACTGATTTATCTGAAAATAGACCGATCTTCTTGGGTTTTGCTTTGAAGGTGTGTAGACAGGACCAGAGCAGTGTTTTAGTCTAGGGCTAATTTTATTCCACTATTAAAGCAAACTCCTGAGTACCTTACCTAATGACCTGTGAATTACGAAAACACTTCACTCTTGTGTGAAAGTTACTATGCCTGGCCCTATAGGAATATCAGTAATTATCCACACTAATCCTTTCAGGTGGTTCTTTCCCTTGTCTTCCTTACTCATGCATGCACTGGTAAGTACTCAGCTGAAGACTCAAGGAGACCTTTTGCATATCACTGGAATTCTCCCTTGGTGCAGCTTTCTCTTCTCTGATATGCTGCCCTGCGAACTCTAGCCACCCTGGAGATTCCATGATCTCCTAGATCCACATGCTCTACTCAGGGAGACCTCTGTACCTTGGAAACTTTCTCCAGACAGTAAGCTAGGACAATCATAGGGCTGACCTTATTTGTTCACAATTTCTCAGGGATCATTGTCCTATGGCCCAATCTCTTAAAAACCATTGTTGCACATATTTTGTCTGTTTTTTCAATTGTTTCAGGTAGCAAAGTAAATTTAGACCTTGTTATCCCACCTTGGCTAGAAATTTTATTAATCCTTACAAAGAATCAACTTCTTGCTTGCTGACTTATTTATAACCTTCGTCTTCTTCAGATTTATTTTGATCTTTATCTAGATGCTTAAATCATTAATATTCAATCTTTCTTCTGTTCTAGTACATGCATTTAGGCTAATACTTCAACTGCATTCTACAGGCTTTCATATTTTATGTTTCTTTAAGTATTTTCTAATTTCTATTATGATTCTTTCTTGATCCTGGGTTATTTATAACTATACTGCTTAATCTGCAAACTTTAGGTAATTTTCTAATTATCTATTTGTTATTATTTCCACTTAAATTCCCCTGTGCTGGAAAAGATACACTGTACGATGGTCTTCTGAAATTTGTTGAGACTTCTTTATAGTCTAGCATTCATCAGTATTACATGATCAATTTTGGTAAATATTCCATGTGCACTTAAAAATGTATATTCTGCAATTGTTAAATGCAATATTCTATATATATCAAATGGGTCAAATTCCTAAATTCATGATTCAAATCTTCTCTATCTTTAATGGGATTTGTTTGATTTGTTATGTTTTAATTTTGATCTGCTTCTTCCAGGAGTTATAGAGAGACATAAAATCTTCCTCTGATCAAGGACTTATCTATTTCTCCTTTTAGTTTTGTTGGCTTTAAAAGGCTGACAAATTTAGTATTACTAAAATGATCCTTTTTCATAATAAAGTATCTTTTATTTTCAGTAATGTGTCTTGTCCTTTAAGATATACTTCTTGTAAGTAGCACATAGTTGAATTTTACTTTTTTATCCAGTCTGACAATCTTTGACTTCTAAATGGAATATTTTGTTCATTTACATTTCCCAACACAATTCAATCTGAATACATATTTATTTTCCTATTTCTCTATCTCTTCTTTGCTCATTTATTTCTCCTTTTGTGTCTACTTCTGGATTTATTATTTTTCCTTGCTTATTTTATATTCTTTTACTCTTCTTGTAGTAAGCAATAATAGGACCAGTATCTGAGTACTATTAGAAATTCAAATTTTCAGGGGTGCTTAGCTGGCTCAGTTGGTAGAACATGTGGCTTCTGATCTCAAGGTTGTGAGTTCCAGGCCCATGTTGGGTGTGGAGACTACTTAAATCTTAAAAAAAGAAAAAAAAGTTCTAATTTTCAGACCCCAAATCCAATGTACTAAATCAGAAATTCTGAGGCTCAGCAACCTCGGTTTTAACAAGTCCTCCTAGTTATTCTGATACATGCTGGTGTGTTAAAATAACCACTGCCCTAAATATCACAACATGCCCTTGACTTCGTACTTTTACCAATTCCCATGTAATGCAAAGGTTTCAACTGTATACACAGCTGGTCCTTAACAACATGGATTTGAACTGCGTGGGTCTACTTATACAGAGAATTTTTTCAATAAACCCAGCACAGTACTAGGGAGTCTGACTGCCTTAGTAGGTAGAGCATGTAACTTTTGATATTGGGGTCATGAGTTCAAACCCCATGTTGGGTGAAGAGTTTGATTTAAAATTAAAAATAAATAGGAGCACCTGAGTGGCTCAGTCAGTTAAGTGTCTGACTTTGGCCCAGGTCATAATCTCATGGTTTGGGAGTTTGAGCCCTGTGTCAGGCTCCGTGCTGACAGTGTGCTGACAGTGCACTGTGCCAGTGAGGAGCCTGCTTGGGATTCTCTCTCTCCCCCCTTCTCTCTGCTCCTTCCCCACTTGTGTGGGCACACATTTGCTCTTTCTCTCTCTCTCTCTAAAAACAAATAAACTTTAAAAAATAAAAATAAAAAAATACAAGGGCGCCTGGGTGGCCTAGTCGGTTAAGCGTCCAACTTCAGCTCAGGTCATGAATTTGCGGTCAGTGAGTTCAAGCCCCACGTCGGGCTCTGTGCTGATGGCTCAGAGACTGAAGCCTACCTCAGATTCATTTTTCCCACTCTGTTCCTCCCCAGCTCTCACTCTGTTCCCCCGCCCCCAAACATAAATAAAGATTAAAAAAATTAAAAATAAATACAAATAAATACATACATACAATACAGTACTGTAAAAATATTTTTTCTCTCCCTTAAGGTTTTCTTAATAACATTTTCTTTTCTCTAGCTTTCTTGTAAGAATACAGAATATAATGCATATAACATACAAAATATGTATTAATCAACTATTTATGGTATCAGTAAGGCTTCCAGTCAACAGTAGGCTATTAGTTAAGTCAAAAGTTATACACGGATTTTCAATTGTTTGGGGGGCATGGGAGGTGGCATCCCTAAATTTCACATTGTACGAGGGTCAATTATATTTCTTCCTGCCTTACCCTAGTATTGTCATGTATTTTAACTTCTGTAGTATTTTAGACTCAAAGGCATTGTGTTATGTAACAGAAATGTTATTGTTTTAAATACTCAATACACATTCACATTTATCAACATACTCTTTTAGTGTTCTCCATTCTTTCCAGCACAGGATAATTTCCTTCTATCTAAAAAATTAGTTCCCTTTAATTGTTTACTACTGATGTATTAGTAACATATTCTCTCTAATTTTGTTTTTATAAAAATCTATTTATTTAACCTTCATTTTCCACAGAAATTTTAATTGCAGAATTCTGGATTAGTAGGTATTTCCTTTAAGCATGATACAAATTTCATTCTCATGTCTAGCTTTTAGCATTTCTATTCAGAAGTCAGTGCCTGGCTTACTGTTGTTCCTTTGAAGTTGCCTGTTTTGCCTCTGATTTTAAGATTTTTTTAATCTTTGTTTTTTTAGGAGCTTGATTTTCTTTGCCCAATAAGGTTTCTTTTCATTAATCTTTCTTGGGGTTCTCAGAAATTCCTGAATCTGTACTGTGTTATCATCAGTTTAAAAACTTTAAAATATTGTTCCTTCCTTATTCCTTTTTCCTCTGGAAGACTAAAAAGTTTGTTAGACCTTTTCCCACATATCCCATTTATCCCTTAAGTTTTTCTGAATTTTCATTGTTTTTCTTTGTGTTTCATTCTATTTTCTACGAACCTTTCTTCCAGTTCACTATTCTCTCCTCTGGTGTGCCTAATTTACTGCTGAACCCATCTATCAAATTCTTAATTTCAGTTATTATATTTTTCAATTTTAGAGTTTCCTCTTGATTCTTCCATACAGATTCCAATTCTTGGATAAATTTTCTATAATTCGACTATTTTGAACATATTAGTCATAGTTATTTTAAAATCCATATCTAGATCACTTGTAGATATGTTTATGTTGTCTTTCCGTACCCACCCCCTTGTCACTTATTTGGTCCTGTTTCCTGGAATGTCTGAAATTTTTGACTGAAAGTTGAGATCTTATGAAAAACTGCAAAAGCTCAGTATGATGCTATCTTCTTCCAGAAAGGATTTAGTTTTCTTTTGGCAAGTAGAAGAATATTAGCAACCACCCGATAATAATTTGCAGTTGGTCTATTTTGGTTTGCTCTTCCTCTGGAACATAACCCTTCTGAGGTAACTTGAAAGCCTTTTACCATGGCTTCCTCCTCCCTGAAGATCATGAACGACAATTTTTGTCCCTTCCTTCTCTGTGAAACTGCTTAATTCTGAGTAGTGAAAAATCCACTTGTTTTGTCTAGGCCTGAGCCCAAGTACATAAATGAATCAGGAGTTAGCAAATGCCTTAAGTGGATATTACTTGCAAGAAGGTAAACTTACTTCTGAGATCCATGAGGATCTAGTCCTCAAGCCCAGGCTGTTTCGTAGCCCCAAACTCCAGTTTTTGTCTCCCTAACCCAATGGCTGCTTTTGGCTTCTGTTTTCTTTTCAGTCTGTATGTCATGCATTAAGAACTGAGAAATGTCCCAAGGCAAAATTTGTAGGGCTTATCTCAATGTATTTCCCTTTTTTATGGGATCTTCATCCCTGAAGGCCTGGCTTTTCTGTTCTCCAGTGCCTCTTCCCTGTTTTTTATTGGTAGTGGGGGATGGTAGTATTTTATATAGATAGGAAGAAGGATTAATCTAAAACTAGCTACTCCGTTGTATCTAGAAGTCCAAAAACTCCACCTCCTTTGACCTCCATATTATTTCATCATGAAGTCCTAGCATTACTAGTTCCTAATTGTTTCTTAACAGCCATAACTACCTATGTTTAAGCCTCCTACTTGGACTACCACAAAGAACAGTATTGGATATTTCTGATCCTAGCCCATTCTGCTTCACCAGAAATTCTCAAGTCTAGTTGGGCACAATAAGGGATGATTTCTTAAAGTACAGATTTCTGAACCCTATCCATAAGTGTAAAATAAATGATCTGGTAGGCCTGCTATAAAACCTTGTAATTACCACCACCACCACCAAACACTCACACATATGCACCCACACAGACCTCTCCTAAGTGATTCTGATGGAATCATTCCATGGACTGGTTATTTGAGAAAAATCAATACTCTACACCTCAGGTGCCAGTTTACTTTCTAAATTGTAAATGTGATCAGTCACTAAAATTATAAACTGTCTTCTATTGGTTTATTATCTTTGTACAAATAAAAAGATCCTGTGTACGCTGTGTCAGTATAGTTATGGGTGTGTGTGTGTGTGCGCACGTGCACGTGTATGTGTTTATGTGTGTGCATGATAAAGTGGAAGAGAAAGAGACAGAAATAAAGTAAGAACAAGTGAAAGCAAGGGAGAGAGGAGATTAGGGTAAAAGCAAGATTTGAAAGTTAGACTGAATGAGAATACAAGCATGAGTGTCAGAAATATATGGCTTCAAGGCGTTCATGGTCTAGGAAGGGAGGAAATGCATGCATAGAACTGAATTACTTCATAAACCTCCCAACACCTTTTAGGATTTTGAGATATGACCTTAACAAATTACCTTGTAAAGATGAGACATGTATTTCCCACTAGGTATCTGACTTGGCATGAAATTTGAATGAGAAGGGAGGGGAGGGGAGGGGAGGGGAGGGGAGGGGAGGGGAGGGACAGCAGATTATAACATACTGTATTTCTGGATATGGACCTACAGTTGAATATCATGAAATAGGGTGACCACCATTCCAACGAACTGTATGAGTTTGTCCACATTATTCATTTTCCTGGATTGTGCTGACTGCTTGGGAATCTGACAATCTTTTCTTTTTCAATCACATATTTAGAGGGGTAATCAATGGTTTTTTTTTAAACAAACTGATTTGATAAAATGCAGACTCAAAATTTTATCATTGGGAACTGGCAGTGTCAAGGATTTAAATTAATATAGAGCTTCCCAATAAGCATCCTCCAACTTGATCTTCAGAGAAATATTTCCTTCTAATTTGTGCACACCTCAAAACATTGTGGATTCAAGCTTTCAAGCTGCCATGAATAGGTTAGCCAAATTTATATCATCTGTAACCTCACTCATACAGAACTCTATTGTTATTATAAAGGCAAATTAAATGTATTATTCAATCACATTTCAAAAGTGTTTAAAAAAACAGAATTACTTTGTTAGTCACAGTGTTGATTGCCAGAGTTGGAGAGGCACTTCCCGAAATAATACACTCCATTCCCAAAGAATCTGAATCTATGCTATATGGAGTTGAGGCCTAAAATACAAGAACAAAATAAATAATTATTAGCTCATATATCCAGCAACTTTAACACAATTTGAAGATATTTCATCAAATTCTAACATCTGGTTTTGTGCTTTGTTCCTAAAAACATGAACTTAAATCCCTGCTTAAATCTCTTGTACTATATTTTAATATGCTACTGACTTGATATCACAAAGTCCATTGGTATGGCTACTTCTTACCAGCTCTTTTAATTGACTGTAGGATAGTTTAGCAAAAATTCTATAGCAGAGACTGCTAATGGTCCTATAAATATCCATATTCCCCCCTTCTTCCTTTTAGTAATAAAACCCTACAGTTACTGACTTATGGCCTGCCCAGCTAAATACTACCTTTTCCAGCCTCATTTGCAACCATCTGTGTCCATGCGACTAAGGTGTATGTGGCCATATAACTAACATGTGTAAAGAAGATGTGAGCAAGAGTGATGTGTGCAAGTTCTGGATCATGCCTGTGAAAAAAAACCTGCTTGTCCTCCACTCTTGTCTTTCCCTACTACTGCAGGCTGGGACACAGAGTGGTGGTAATCTTGCTTCATCATAAAGCTGAGGGTAATACCCTGGGGAACACCGAAAATACAAGATTAGAAGGAACACGGACATCTAAATGAATTTGTGGAACACAGCTGGTTATCTGTCTGGTCCAATCTATCTCAAAACTTCTACTTGAAAGAGAAATAAATCTCTCTGATTTAAGGTTCTCAGTTGTTTCATTTTTCTTCCCTTGTTAGTGCAGCTAAACAGCACTGAAGAACATAACTTCATACACATTGCTTATAGAGCTAACATGGGGGGTCAAAATTCTGTATTTAGAATTTGGGGTATAAATTGTGATAACTCCTCTTTCTTCCATCAAAATGGTGCTTATGGCTTTGATGAGCACTCAAGGGAGTTCAACTTCAATGCTGGAAGTTAAAGAAAGGGAAGATATAAACAATTTGTGGCTATGATGCTAGTTCTATGTACATTCCTCTTCTGGAAAAAAAAAAAGTGCCACACATGATCTCAACTGAATATGCATTTTTAAAAGATCACACTAAATGAAAAAAGAGAGCAATTTCACTGAGACATATTTCTAAGATTAATCTATTTATCAATTAATTCCTCACCGTGAATTTTTCACCAGATATCCTGTGAAAGTAGGGAATAGGCAGCTTATTGAAATGAACAAAATAAAAGATAAGAATCACCCCCCAGATAATAGTATCTGGCACTTAGGTGCTGGGTACACAATGAGAATGAGGTGAAAGTGGCAAAGGGCTTCAGAAATACAAGTAGAAAGGGGCGCCTGGGTGGCTCAGTCGGGTGAGCATCCAACTCTTGATTTCAGCTTAGGTCATTATCCCAGGGTCGTGGGATACAGTCCAGTGTCAGGCCCCACACTGAGCGTGGAGCCTGCTTAAGATTCTCTCTCCCTCTGTCCCTTTCCCCAACTTGTGCACACACTCTCTAAAACAGAAAGAAAAAAAAAGAAAAGAAAGCAATACAAGTGGAAGAACTACACAGACAACTGTGTCTATGCCTCAATTTTGGTGCCAACCAATTTAGCTATACCTGAATTAACATTTACTTTGGAACACTGCAAATCTCATGTTCCTCTAACCCAATTTAGTCATCTCCATTTCGACTATAATTCTCACTCCTCCTCACTGGTAGGAAGAGGCAAGCCTGTGTGGTGTGACTGCAGACAAATTACTCAACCTTTATGCTCTTTTATCCATGTATAAAAAAGAGGATTATGTCACTTCCTTTAGAGGTCTGTTAAGAGCATTAATGAAATAACTTGTGCAAAGCTCTTAGCACAGTACCTGAAATGCATGGTAAGGGCTAGCTGTTATGATAACCACGAAAACTTAGCTGTTACTGATGCTGAATATCTATGATACAGAAGGATATTTAATAGTGATTAAGGAGAAAAGAAAGAGCTTTGATATGAGACACTGTTTTCCTACAAAGGCAGATTCATAACTTCAGCTATAATAAATTAGATGGCAAAATTTAAAACTCTTTTAATTATATATTCTTCATGGATACTTCAGTCTGGTTCCATCAAGAGAATAAACAACATTCTCTTTACATGCTTTGATATGCTCAATAGTATGGTATATATTTTTAGTAATAGGTTCAAGGATTCTACATTATTAACAGACAATAAACAGTCTGATTAGTAAAGCCAGTCATCTAGGTATCCCAAAATGTATCCTGATAACTATTATAATGGCAGCCGAAACTCAAATTCTGGACAAAGCAAGTATCAATGAGTCTAATCTAGGAGAGAGTAGTCAGCTTGTGAAAGGTCCTTTCTGGAGTTTCCTCTTTCTCCCTGTCAAAATCCTATTCATTCAAATTCTACTTCCAGAATGGTGGTGTGATCTTCCCACAGACCAAGCTTCTGCTGATAACAACTACAAGTTGGGGGCGGTGGAGGAGGGAGGCATGGGACACAGAATGAAAACTAGCTGAGGATTCTGAAAAGTAATTCTATGAGGCAGATGTGGAGACAAGTCAAAACTTGGGAGACACCAGCCTCAGTTTCCTGTTTTCTTGCAGCTTTGCCCCAAGACTGGGCAGTAGATGTGGAACTAAGTAGATGTGGCTGAAGTTATCTTTCTGTCAGAGGGAACTAGGGAAGAGAGCCCAGGTAAACACTGCCAGCTATCAGAGAGAAGACTGAATCCCCTGGGGAGAAAGTCAAAAGAGATGCCCTAGTACTATGTATGAAACACCACAAAAGTTTTCACAAAAGGCTGACTTCTGAACCATGCAAATGCAGACTAAAGCACAGACTTAAAGAATTAAATTGAAATTAGAACCACTGTCCACAGAAGGCTAGAGAGAATTAACAGTTTGAGTCTAACGTGGTTACCTGCCAGCTAAAACAAAAATATCAATATTCTATACAAGATTATAACAGACCTCAGAGTCTATATAACATAACACGGTGTCCAGGATACAATCTAAAATTACTAGACATACAAGCAACAGGAAAATGAAACCCATTCTCAAGAGAAAAGCCGATCTATAAAAGCCTACAACAAGAAGACTGAGCTACTGGAATTATGTGGCAAAGATTTTTAAGAAGCTATTACAATTAAGCTCAATGAGGTAAAGTAAAAACAAAACAAAGCACACATGAATGAAAACATAATAAAGGAAATCTCAGTGGAGAAATTAAAAAAATAAAAAGGAACAAAATCAACAAATTTTTCATTTACAAATGAAAAGTACATTATCTGTATTTTTAAAGTCAATGGATAGGCTGAATATTAGAATGGAGATAAAACAGTGAAGAGTCAATGAACTCAAAGGCAGATCAACAAAAATTACCCAATCTAAAGAACAAAAAGAATAAAGACAGAAGAAGAAGAAGAAGAAGAAGAAGAAGAAGAAGAAGAAAAAGAAGAGGAGGAAGAGGAGGAAGAGGAGGAGGAGGGAGAGGAGGAGGAGGGAGAGGAGGAGGAGGGAGAGGAGGAGGAGGGAGAGGAGGAGGAGGAGGAGGAGGAGGAGGGAGAGGAGGAGGAGGGAGAGGAGGAGGAGGGAGAGGAGGAGGAGGAAGAGGAAGAGGAGGAGGAGGAAGAGGAAGAGGAAGAGGAAGAGGAGGAGGAGGAAGAGGAAGAGGAGGAGGAGGAAGAGGAGGAGGAGGAAGAGGAGGAGGAGGAAGAGGAGGAGGAGGAGGAGGAGGAGGAGGAAGAGGAGGAGGAGGAGGAGGAGGAGGAGGAAGAAGAGGAGGAGGAGGAGGAGGAGGAGGAGGAGGAGGAGGAAGAGGTGGAAGAGGAGGAGGAGGAGGAGGAGGAGGAGGAGGAGGAGAAGGAGGAAGATAGATCAGTGCATCAGAAAGCTATGGGATAATCTCAAATGGTTTAATATGTGTCACTAGAGTTCCAGAAGGAGAGGAAAGGGGGGGGGGGGAGCAGAAAGAATATGAAGAATTGATGACTGAAAACTTCAGAAATTTATTCAAAGACAAATGTACAGACTTGAGAATTTCATAGTGAACCTCCATCAGTGTCAATTAAAAAAAAAATCCCACTTGGATACATCATAATTGAGCTGCTGAAAAATAAAGATAGAAAGCAGCCAAAGAAAGATGGCATCCACATACAGAAGAACACTGATTGGAAATGACTGTATTTCTCATAAAGATGACAGAGGTCATTAGACTGTAAACATCTTTAAAGTACTGAAAGAAAAAAATTTTCAATCTAAACTTGTATATCTAATGAAAATATTCTTTAGGAATGAAGGCAAAAGAAAGACCTTCTCAGAGAATGTAAAACCAGGAGAATTTATTGCCAGGAGACTTGCAATATAAGAAAGTTCCCTAAGATGAAGAAAAATTATAGCACAGGAAAACGTGGATCTTGAGGAATGAACTAAATAAAACAAAAGAAATGGTAAACATCTGAATAAAATATAAGACTGTTTTCCTCTTACGTTTCAAAAATCACATATGATTATTTAAGGCCAAACTTAAAACACTGCCTTGCAAGGCTTCCATGTAATACGTCATACATATTACAACTAGGAGAAATGATGAGGAAAGGGGCAAAAGGGACCCATATGGTTGGAAATTTCTGCATCTTGTATGAAATGGTAAAATACTGGGGTGCCAGGGTGGCTCAGTCACTTAAATGTCTGACTTCGGCTCAGGTTATGATCTCACAGTTTGTGGGTTCGAGCCCCGCATCGGGCTCTGTGCTGACAGCTCAGAGCCTGGAGCCTGCTTTGTATTCTTTGTCTCCCTCTCTCTCTCTGCCCCTCTCCCACTTCCTTCTCTGACTCTCAAAAACAAATAGATGTTCAAAATATTATTTTTTTAAATGGTAAAATATGAACTGAGTAGACTGAAAAGGTTAGGAATGTATACCAAAATGCCCAAAAATGTACTGAAATACTCAAAAAGGTGTAGATAAGTTAAAATAGAATACTAAATATAGCTAAGTAATGTAAGTAACATATAAGTAATCTAAAAGAAGGCAGGAAAGGGGGGAAGAAAGGAACTAAAAATGTAGAGGTCAAACAGAAAACAAAATGTAGACCTAAATCTAACAATATCAATAATTACAAAATGCTAATAATCTAAACCCTCCAATAAAACAAGATCATCAGAGATACTAAAAAAGACTTAGCTAACTGCAGCCTACAAGAGTCACAACTTCATATAGACACAGATGAAAGTAATACATGGAAAAATATATACAATGCAAACAGTAAAAATAAGGGTGAAATAGCTGTATTAATATCAGATAAAATAGACTTTAAGACAGAGTATATCAGACATTTTAAAAACATTTGATAAAAGAATAATTGAAGATATAACACTTATAAATGTAAATGTGACTAATAACAAAGCTTCAAAACATATGAAGTGAAAAACTGACAATTAAAAATCAGTAAGAAAAAGAACACTGGGGTACATTAGCAAATGCCTTGATCTGAGAACATTACACTAAACTGTGTAATACATATTCTTTTCAAGTGCACACAGACATTCACAAAGATATAGGAAATGTTGAGCCACAAAATAAGTCTGAATAAATATGTAAAGACTGAAATGAAAAAAAAAAACTATTCTAAAATAATAAGATATCCAGGAAAACCCAACATTTGGAATATTTGGAAATGAACACATCTGTAAGTAATTCATGGGTCAGATAAGGCTCACCAGAGAATTTTTTTAATATTTTGAACTAAATTATAAAAAAGATGCAACATACCAAAATTTGTGAGATGCAGTTAAAGCAGTGCTTAGAGGTAAACCTATGGCTTTACACTCCTATATTACAAGAGGAGGTGCATCAAATGGGTGATGGGCATTGAGGGCACTTGTTGGGATGAGCACTGGGTGTTATATGTAAGTGATGAATCACCTGGTTCTACTCCTGAAGCCAAGACTACACTGTATGTTAACTAACTTGAGAATTAAAAAGAGAGAGTGAGAGGGAGAGGTGGAAGGAGAGGGATGGAAGGAGGGAGGGAGGGAGAGAAATATAATAAACCCCAGGTATTCATGAGGGGAAAAAAAAAAAAGAATGGAGTGCATTTTTACAGCACAGCCTTTACATGCAGGTTGGTTTTTTCCTAAATATTCTCTACTTTCCAATATAAGTATCATTATTATATTCCTCTTCATACAATGAGACCATTAAAACAAGTGTAAGTTTTTCAGGATACTACCTGGATTACTTTTTGGAATTTATCAGAGGATAATAATGTTGTGAATTATCTTTCTTCTTTCTTGATATTTGAGATTCGTAATGGAAATAGTATAATCTGTAAAACTGCAGAAGAGTAAGCAATTTAGGCTAAGTTAAACCTATAATTATACAGACAATAAATGTTCCACTTTGTGTTGAAAAAAAGAAAGAAAATTTTAATAGTCCTATATCAAATAAATTAAATATCAAAAACAGGGGTGCCTGGGTGGCTCAGTCGGTTGAGCGTCCAACTTCGGCTCAGGTCATGATCTCACAGCTCGTGAGTTTGAGCCCCTCGTCCAGGCTCTGTGCTGACAGCTCGGAGCCTGGAGCCTGCTTCGGATTCTGTGTCTCCCTCTCTCTCTGCCCCTAACCCACTTGCATCCTCTGTCTCTCTCAAAAATAAATAAAAATTAAAAAATAAATAAATACCAAAAACCTCCCCCCAAAAAACCCTGCAGGGCCAGATGGTTCCACTAATGAACTTTCTCAAACATTCAAGGAAGATATACCAATCTACAGAAACTTTTTCAGAAAATAGAGGAAAGAATACTACCAACATAAGGCCAATACAACTCTAACACCAATACCTGACAGACATTACAAAAGAATAAAATTATAAATCCATATCCTTCATGAACATACATGCAAAAATCCTTAACAATAAATACAGCAAACTGAATTCAATAATACATGAAAGGGGTAACATATCACGACTTAGTAGGGTTTGTCCAAAGAATGCAAGGTTTAACATTCAAAATACAACCAATGTAATTCAACATGCTACCAGAATAAAGAAAAGCCATATGACCATTTCAATAGGTATGAAAGGCATTTGATGAAATTCTTTCTACATCCATTCATGATAAAAACTCTCAGCAAACTAGACTTAACAGAGAACCTCCTCATTCTGATAAAGGGTATCTACAAAAGCCCTACAGCTTATGTTCCACTTAGTGGTGAAATACTGAACACTTTATACTTTTCCCCTAAAAATGGAATTAAGGGAAGGATGCCCACTTTCATCACTTCTATTCAACAATGTAGTGGAGATTCTAGTCACTATAAGGTGGGAAGGGACAGAAGAGCAAGAGGGAGAGGGACAGGAAAACTATTTGCAGATCACATAACTGTTTATATAGAAAATCCCAAGGCACTATAAAACTATTACCAATAACACGATTACAGGATGCAAGGTTAATATATAAAAATTAATTACATTTTTATATACTAGCAGCAAGCAATTGGAAAACTGATTTTAAAATATATAGCTTCCAAAAACAAAATATTCAGTATTAAATCTAACTGGAATTATCACAGTCCCCTACACTGAACTCTAAAAACATTCCTGATAGAAATTAGAGATCTAATTAATGGAAAGATACAACATTTTTGTGACTTGCAATGATCAATATCATTAATATGTCAAATCCCCCCAGATCAGGGCAGCCTGGGAATGAAAACGGAGGAAGGCATAAATTCCAAAGGGGCATGAGAAAACTTTTGGGGGTGACAGCAGTGTTCATTTGATACTGGTGATAACCTCACATGTGAAAACTCCTCAAATTGTAAACTGTATTTGACGAATTGTCAAATCCTACCCATTCGTCCAAATGACCCCTCATGAAACACTTCCTGGTCAAAAATCTCTAACTGGATAGGATTTCTCTGACTTTAAAACTCCCAGGAAATTCTAGTCACACCTATCTCTTGCAGGCAGCATGTAGCTCCTCCCACATAATGTACACTCTGTACATGTTTGTCCACTTGAAATAAATGTTTTTTTCAGTTCTAGGAGTTCGAAGAGCGGGCATGTAGATTACATTCCTTCCTCTGTTCACTTATACCTTTAAATGAATCCCCCCTTATTCAGACTCACGCAGGCACACAAGTGGGCTCTCTGAATCAACAAGACCACTCCATATGACTGAAACTGCGTCACAAAATAACAACAGAATGACAACAATCTGAGATATGCAGCAAATGCAGAATATCCTGCCTAGAAGAATGTCCTCTTTTCTATTTATCCATCTATCTTTCAGTTATCTCCCCGATTAAACCTGTAATCACCTTTGAACTGTTAACACACAACTTCAAGAAAAAGTAATGTGTTACGCCCCCATCTTTGTTCCAATAAAAGCTGGCTAATCGCAGAGTAGGTGTTTCTTTGCAGAGTCCAACACGCTTAAGGCAGTGAGTTTATATACTTCTATCTGGCCTTTACTCCTTCAAATAATTTCCACAGCAGTGCTTGGAAGATTTAAGCAAAACTATCCACAGCAATTTCCTCCTGATTTGCCTGCTTCTAGTGCTGTTCTCTTACAACTTACACTCCACACAGCAGCTACAGTGTTCCTATGAAAATGTAAGTCACATTATTTCACTACTTTGCTTATAGCCTTCCATTCAATGGCTTTCCACACCTCCCTCAAAGTAAAAACAAAGTCTTTATAAAGGCACACAAGGCGCTACACCATCTTTTTCCTGCTCCCACCATTTACTTCTCTGATGTCAGGTCCCACTACTCTTCCCTCCTCACACATGGCCACAGTGACCTCCTTGCTGTTTCTCAAGGTGCCAGGTATGTTTCTCCCTCGGAGCCTTTGCACTCGAGGGATTTCCTGGGCCTACAGAGCTGACAATCCACTTATATTTAAAGAAACCATGACCAGAAAATTAAATATTTAAGTTATAGTACAATTAATTTTAAAACTAGATCTCCTAACTTCCTGGTTAAATTCTATTTCCCCCCAAATCTTGTACTTAATAAAAGTGACACCTCATGACTCTGTAATATGACTTGATTGTGCTCATAATTTTACTATATTCTTAAACAAAAGAACTTTGAATAATTACATGAAGCTAAAACATAACACAGTCCAAACGTTGTTTTTTTCTTGTTTTTGTATTTAGAATTTCTATTTCCTACCACCAGCAGTACCCCATCCTCCTTCCCAGCTTTGAAATGTTCAGAAATTTTACATTCCTAACAGGGGCATTATTTCCTACTTACAATTCTTTCAAAGCACCTTACTTGTGCCAAGCATAAAACAAAAACACTTCACTATCCATAAGCAGCAGTCACATACAACCATTTCAACAACTTCTCTAACAGTACTAAATTTTGTCCACTTATTTTAAAACCCTGAATGAGGCACCTAGGCAAATACTAACCAGTGACCAGGAAGAGTCTCTTTCAATTACAAGAAATCTACTCCAAAAGATGTACCTTCAATCTACCAATTTAACAGTTGTGCCCATACACACCTTGAAGAGACAAAAGATTTTTTAAAGGATTTCCTGGATTGGATTCAATCAATTTCTTAGGTCAAAGGCTATGAACATGCAAGAGCCTGTGAAACAAACAAACAAACAAACAAAGGTGCACACAGATCTGAAAACACACACATACACTCCACTAGTAGAAAAGAAGTAAAGACACATAGTAAACACTGTCAGAACCCAACCACATTCCCCTCGGGTTCCTCTCTACCCTGCTTACTACAAACACCTCTACCTCTCCACCTGAGCATTTTTTTTCCTAACTGGGGAGCATGCTTTGGCTTTGTGCAGGGCAGGCCAGAAGTGCAGAAAAGGTCATGTCCCCGGTAGCATCATCACTCAATGGGGGAAGAGCTGATGGACAGATATCTTAGCTTGTTGTCCACAATTCTAAACCACCTCCCAACATTTCCCAGTTGGACTGCGCTCTTAAGTGCTCACAGTGGTAACTGACTTGATAATTGCCCTACTTTCCTAGTATCACCCCTCAAACTACCTGCACTCAATTCCTTGTCTACTTGCAGTAGAACTTAAATCATGACAAAGATCTTTTCTCAAAAGGAATGTCTCCTGGAAGAGACAGGAAATCTTCCTTTAATACAATATGCCTCAAATTTTATCTCAGGACCCCTTTGCAACTATTTAAAGTTACTGAGGCTCCCAAAGAGCTCTTATTTATCTGAGTTATATCTATTGATATTTACCTACTAGAAATTTAAACTGAGACAAAACTTATTAATTCATTTACATTGCATGCTAACATAGTTCTGTATGAAAAATACAGTCTCTAAACAAAAAACTAAGTGAGAAGAATGGATTTTAAATTTTTAAACAAACTGCTTTAATGCTCTACTTAATAGAAGACCACTGGATTCTCATATCTGCCTCTGCCTTCAATCTATGGTAAAATCACAGGTCATGTAACCTCTGAAAAATTATGAGTAAAAAAGACAAAGTTCTTTGCCTCAGTATTATGAACAGTTTTCACCTTGTGGGTCCCCTGAATGGGCCTTACACACAGAGAACCACTGCTTTAGCATAAGAGATTCCATGTAAGTAAAGAATAACTACAAAATAACTAAGACACATGATTTAGTTTGGGGAAGGGGAGGGCAATCAAAGCATGAACAGAGAATATGTTTCTGTGATTATCAATATGATAAAGGAAATAATTTACCATACTAATCTTCTGGAGTACTCATTCTCTCAAAGCATTTTTTTTTTTTTTTTAACAAAAAACTGCCCAAAACTGGAGTTACCTTTTCTATTCCTTAATATTTGGTTCCCTTGAAATAGTTCACTGCTTTGCAGTCTTCAAACAAAACTCTGTAGATAATATCCAGCTAATCTTGCTTTTTTTCTACACTAAGCAGCTTCCAGGACAGGGCACTTTTCAGTAATATATCCTTTGGCTGAACTGAACAAGCAAAGCCAAATTAAAAAAGAAAATAAATGCAAAAGGTCAAAGAGAAATGTATTTATTAATCAACGTAAGAACAGAAACTAATAGGACAGAAAAAAATGAAAGTTAGAAATTACTGTCCTTCTTGGACTCTTATGTTCCAGCCACACTAACTAGTCAGTTCCTCAAAACTTTGGGCACTTGTTTTAACGACTAGGCTTACACATGTGATTTCCCCTCACTCTCACATTGCCAACCACCCTCATCTGCCTTATTTCTGCTCATTTAACAGGCCTCACTGCAACATCAGCTCTCTGCTATATGGCCGCAAAGTTCTCAAAACCCTTCTCTTTAGAGTACTTACATAATTTATCATCCAAATGCTATTCTGAGAATGATCAGGGAACTATTAATTATGCTAAGACAACAAGCCATATTATGAGTTATCAGCTTAGCTTTCCTGCTTAAGAGCTTCGTAAGGAGAATCTGTCTTGCGTACTACCACTATTCCCCCGACATTTAGCTCTACGCTTATAAAAGGTGTACACTCACTCTCTCAACGAATGGCATGTATAATGCAAATTAAAGTAAAAGAGGAAAAATTCATCCAGATAAAATGACCTACTATGTTCTCTCCCAAATCCTGACACTATTCCACCCCTATTATCTTACCTTTGATCATGCCCTCGTATCTCATGCCTCTCTATCCACACCCCACCTCAACAGAATATAAACTTCAGGAGAGCAGAGAATGTCTGTTTTGTTAATTGAGGCTTCCCCAGCACCTAAAACAGTGCCTGCTCAGAGCAGGCACTCAACACTCAGTAATTGTGTGCTCAGTGAATGCTGTTCTGTGTTGCCCTGCTTATCTATACTTGAAAGCCAAACCATAGAACCCATATGAAGGTGCCCCAGATATTATGGTAAAACATAATTTCTCCTTCCTTTGTATACAATAACATGTCATATCCTTCTTAAGGATATGTGTTTGTCTTTCTAACACAAAAACACTTTGTCTTTGTGTTAGAATTCTAGGTCTTATCAGGTCTCATTATTCTTGGTATACCGTACATTTTAGCATAATGCCTGACACAGTATCTAGAGAACAAAGATCTGTCAAATTAACGTGGTAAAATGACAGCATTTCACAAAATTATGAGTATGTATTAAGAAACCTGATACTATGCTAATTTTCTAGAGAACTTTCTTATTCATATATATATCCCTAGCCCAGGCCATTGTCATTTCACAATGGCAACTCCATCCATTGAGGGGATTCAGAACAAGGCATCCCAAAACATGCCCCACTCCGGCACATGATTTTTGAGCTGAAGGCAAACAGGACCCAGTAGATTCAGTAAAAATTACTTTCTCCTTCACTGCCCAAAAGAAATGAGAAAGGGATCTGTACCAGGAAGTTTTTACCAGAGAAAACTTTTTATATCTGACTTTTCTGCACACCTGGGAAAACATTTATTTACCAAACATCTGCTCTTCTCTCCCCTTTCTGTGAATTGCCTTCTTCCTCTCTGAAACCCCAGACCACACTCCTTTCCTTAGCTCAGGGTGGTATATAAGCCTCAAATGCCTTTGAGCCTGATATCTTTGTGGGACTTCCATATACACATGTGTAATTAAATTTGTTTTTCTTGTATTAATCTGCCTTTTTATTACAGGGGGGTCCCAGCCAAGAACCTAGAAGGGTAGAGGGAAAATTAATTTTCTCTGCTACAGCATATTCCTTTTGCAAGGAGTATTTTTATAAAGAGCAAGTATCTTCCTTTTTTTTTTTTTTTTTTAATTTTTTTTTTTAACCTTTATTTATTTTTGAGACAGAGAGAGACAGAGCATGAATGGGGGAGGGGCAGAGAGAGAGGGAGACACAGAATCGGAAGCAGGCTCCAGGCTCTGAGCCATCAGCCCAGAGCCCGACGCGGGGCTCAAACTCACGGACCGCGAGATGGTGACCTGAGCTGAAGTCGGACGCTTAACCGACTGAGCCACCCAGGCGCCCCAAGAGCAAGTATCTTTCTTAACTGTTTGATTCCTTTCTCAACACTACAGGTTATCAAATCAAAATAA
The DNA here is from genome assembly GCF_018350215.1 of Panthera leo. Classification (NCBI taxonomy): domain Eukaryota; kingdom Metazoa; phylum Chordata; class Mammalia; order Carnivora; family Felidae; genus Panthera; species Panthera leo. Next base: position 32,730,708 of record NC_056686.1, read on the forward strand.
CTTCCTTGATTCCAAGGCTTTAGGCTTTCTACTCCTTATCTAAATGTCCATGCCCTAAATTCTTCACTATTGTTAAAAGGGTTCTCAATTATCCCACCTGCACTTCCTACCTGCCACTCAATCATGCACAGTTTTCTCCAAGTGGAACAACTATTTCTAGGCAAAAAAATTCCACGCCAAGCTTCACTCCTCTTCCCAAAGGCCTTCCCAGGGCAGTATTATCCATATTGTGCTACTTTAGTTATCCTTGCTTGGTGTAACAGATTAACTAGTACTTGTTCTGTCATTTATAATCATATTCATGTCCCTAATTATGTGTCTATGTATGCATATATATTATACATGTATGTTAAATGTTAGGGTTCTCTTTTAAAATCAAGGACCATTAATTAGCTCGCAAGATATGCACACATAAGAAGAAATTTGATTCAGTAATGTGGTCTTCAGCATAGTACATACTAGTGGCAGGACAGGACAGTTGTAAACAGCACAGACTCTAAAGGCAGACTACCTGGGTTCATAATCCTGGTCTTGGTACCCAGTGGTCTTAGTACCCTTTGACAACTTACTCAACATCTATACCTATCCGTTTCATAATTTGGAGTTACTATAAAAATTACAGGAGTTAATATACATAAAATTCTTTAAAGCATCTGGCACATACACTCAATACAATTATCTATTATTATTACAATGTTGTCTTAGCACACAGATTTCTACAACAAATCATAAGCTGGATGGCTTATCAACAAATGAAATGTTATTTCTCACAGTTTTAGAGGCAGGGAGCCCAAGATCATGGTGCCAGCATGGTCAGGTTCTGGTGAGAGCCCTCTTCCAGGTATTCTCATGGGTATTCCCACATGGTACAGACAGCTGGCTAGCTCTTTGGCCTATTCATGTAAAGGCACGAATCCCATTCATGACAGCTTCATCCTTTTGACCTAATTACCTCCCAAAGGGCCCACCTCCAAATACCATCACACTGGAATTAGGCAGGGTTTCAAACATATGAATTTGGGGGGTTTTTGGTTGTTGTTTTTTTTTTTTTTTTTTTTTTTTTTTTAACGTTTATTCATTTTTGAGAGACAGAGAGAGACAGAGAGGGGAAGGGGCAGAGAGAGAGAGGGAGACACAGAATCTGAAGCAGGCTCCAGGCTCCGAGCTGTCAGCACAGAGCCTGATGCGGGGCTTGAACTCACGAACTGCGAGATCATGACCTGAGCCGAAGTCAGACACTTAAACGACTGAGCCACCCAGGCACCCCAAACATATGAATTTTGGAGGAACACAAACATTCAGTTCATAGCAGCTGTCAAGACTTCTATCTTCTTACTTTATAACTGAGGATACTGAAGCTCAAAAAATGTCTAACAATTTGCCAAAAGTCACAAGAACAAGTAAATTGTAAAGCCAGAAGAGAAACACAGGACTCCTAGTAAAGGAGCCCATTCATTTCACCATGCTAAATTTTATTCAATATATTTTTAAGGTCTACAGGTCCATTTTATGATAAAAGTGGTAAGAAAATGGAAGAAATAAGAAAAAGGAAAATGAGAGACATTTATACTCAAGAATTAAGAAAAGAAGAAAGGGACACTGTAATGATCAGGCCAGAACATGGGCTTCTGTTCAAGTAAATAGAGGGACAGGGAGGTGGTCCAGAGAACTGAGTTAAGAATATTAGGCTGGAAATAATGATCATGCTTCATTTTTCATTTAGGACATAAAGACATTGTTACTTGCATTTTTAAAAATTCTTTCTCTTCAGCAGTTTAGAAAGCCAATTCTGTTCCACTACAAGCTCATCTCTTCAAAAATGTGTGAAATATTTTGATTTTTCACATAGAATTCTGATGTTTACACATGGAAAAAAATAACAAATTTCAGAAATTTAATAAGAATCTTTGAGGGATGTCAACATATTTGCCATCTACATTTTAAAATCTTTTAAAAATTTAGAGGTGTCCAACTGGCTCAGTTGGTAGAGCATGTGACTCTTGATCTTGGAGCGCTGACTTTGAGCCCCATACTAGGTGCAGAGATTACTTAAAAAAATAAAAATAAATAAAATCTTTTAAAAGTTTCAACTTATGGGTCATGTTTAGTTTTTGAGAAAACTTTAAATACATGAAAATCACATTCAGAACCATCACTATTTGACTGTCTTACACATTTCCTTAGATAAGACCCAACGGTCATTTAAAATACAAACTCTGTTCTAATAAAAATATTACTACCCCTCTACTCCCAAGAAAACCTCTAAATGAAAAATATAGACATAACCAGCTTGTCAAAGCAATAAATTTTGTTTTGAAAGATTATCGTTTAGAGAATTTGTTAAACAACATCTGTCTCCCTGATTATATGTACTCTGCTTACGGCTAGAATTTTCTATATAGTTTCTCTCTTATGGTAGCAACCAATACAAGCTCAGGCCAAAATAATTATCAACAGTACTAGCCAAAAGGCTCTGGTACTGGATATTTTATGGGACTATACTACAAAGATAAGTTGTTGAAGTTTTTACACACATTTTAGCTTAAAATGAAAATAAAAAGATAAACATCAGAAAATATGTCCAAAATTCAAGAACACATGCTTTGTATGTAAAACATACTTCTGTAATCTGAATCCTTTATTTCTATAAACTTCCACTGTAAACTGGACAATATGGTCTTCAGAAAAAAAAAAAAAAGGACTCTCAGAGTGATTGCTCTAAGAACTATGAAACAAGAATAAAATTTAAAGCTGATACCCAAAAGAAATGCACAGTTGTCAACCCAACAATCAATTCAAATTTCCAAAAATAATTCAAGTTCCAGGCACTGCAGAAAAAGAACAAATGGTTGAGAAGACCACAATTCCTCAACCCTCCAAGATATGCATCCCTGCTGATGCTCTGGGTTAACAATGTGGATACCTCTCTCCTTCCTTCACATTCTGGCAAGAGATGCTAAAAATCTTGTGCTCCACGTTCTCACACAATTAAAGTCCATGTGCTAAGTCTCTTCTAAAAGGCGGAAGTGGGAGGGCAGGAACTGAGGTTGGTTCCCTCTCAAATCATTACATGCATAGTTCATCAGCATCTCAATCTTAAAACTGTTAACAGAAGACCATCCCACCAATATGAAACTTTAATTTCTTAAACTTTGGTATGTACAAAACCAAAAAGTGGGCCTAAGAGTTCACCTCTAATTCCATATAGCTTGGTAACTGGAGTATCAAATTCCTTCTGCTGGCTCCATAAATCTGCCTCACTAAATCCCATTGCACCTATACTTCATGAGCTCGCCTGATCCCAACTTAAACCCTCAGCTTAATTAAGGTCCTTATCTTTAAGATTGAAAAGTTTTATCTCTCTACCAGGAAGGGGCATAAAACAAATTTATCTGACCAAACAATTACCCAGTTTCCTTTATCTTATCTTATTCCCTTTGCCCTGATTTATTCTGAAAACACTTACTGATACTTATAAGCTGTGAAAAATACTAACACTGGAGATACAAATATATTTTCTCTGCTCTTAAGGGATCACAGTCCAGGGAAGGAGACAAATATGGAAACAAATAATTTCTACCAAGTATGAGAAATTCTATAAAACAACTTTGTAAAAGTTCTACAAGAACACAACGAATTGAGGAAAGGTTTCACAATGCAGTTAACGTCTGAAATGAGTCAAAGAATAGTAGGGTAGAATGGGGTCTGTATGTGTTTTAGCTGAGATGGAAATACAGAATGAGGAAAGCTGAAAGGTAAAGTTAATGTCTGATGATAGCCAAAGTGCTGACTAAAAGTATGTTACAATAAGTATCCTAGGATATCAACTAGAGCTCCTTTTCTCTTTCGTTCTTGCAAATTCATTCTAACCATAAATTCCCAAGAATGATCTTACAAACAACACAGAGGCACAGATTTTGTACACAAAATAATTATTCCATGGTTGGAAGCAAGAAAAACCATTTTGAAAGCCATCAGGAAAATTCAATGTAATCAGACTGATTCTCTGCCGTGAAAAGGAACAGCTCTGTTACATAAAACCAGTCCTCGGTGTTGGAGATACAGAAGAAAGAATAGCAAATTACAATTCAAGAGACCTGGACTCAAGTCTATGGGAACAGTTATGCCATAATTACGAAACAAACCTTTTACTTAATTCCTAAACTGCCTACCTCACTCAAAGAGTTATGAAGATCAAATAAAATGAGTCTGAAAGTGCTCTGTAAAAACAGAAATGCTATACAAATAAAATACTACCTTCATTAAGGTTGTAGTTGCTATATAGGAAATGAACTTTAAAAAGCTGTACTGCTGACATAAACCCTGCCATATTCAATTTGTGATAAAGAGCGTTTTACCCGTTCTACAGATCGTGCTCTCTTCTTTGGCCGAGTAGGCAGTGCATCTTCCTTCGGATTGGTGTCTATTGCCCAGTAGGACCCCTAAAGGTAAAGAAAGAAATATTAACAGTATATCACAGCAACTCTATAAGGTTAAAAATGGATTTTTACAATCTTCTGCTCCAGAAGCAAATATTTTGCAGATACAACAGTGGAAAAGTAGCATGAGAAGAAATACTAGCTTTGCACTGAGAAAAATAAGGTTTACATGAGAAAAAAGGTCCATTTACAACTAGATTATTAAAGAGGAAAAAAAAAATCACAATCTGAAGTAGTTAAGTCCAAGAACTTCTGCCACAGCCAAAGAACAAATGAACACACTTTTTAAATATATACTAATTCTTTGGACACATATGATAATTACAACAGCATATGACATTCAAGTCTGGGGAGAGTTTTATATATATAAAGATACTACAGTTTCCATACTCTAGGACCTCAGAAATCTAAATGGTAAATGAAACCATTTATATAAAGACAAACTGCTTGAACACATTTTATATAATAAATGCATCCTGGAGAGCAATGGTCTGTACATAAATCTTTTATTGCTTATTGTGTTAAAGCTTTTTAATTATTTATCCTCTCTTAGATACAAATTCTCAAGACCACTCATTTGAACATACATATTTAGCACCTACTGTGTTCCAGGCACTCAAGAATTGGGACTCCCTCAAAAAATATTTGAAAAGTATAGATCATGAAGAAACCAAAGCTCAAAAAGAGAAGTGGTTTGTTCAACCAAGGGTATGAGAACCGGGACCAGAACCAAGGCGTGCTTCCTTTCTCCCTCAGTTAACTTGTTTATACACACACACACACACACACACGCACACGCACACACACGGGAGGAGGGCAAGGAATGAGGGAGAAAGTAAAAGGAAGGGAGGGAGATATGCATTTCAGAAACAGAAATACAATGCACATCCCAGTTTTATAATTTTACAATTAATCCAGTGTTAAAAGTTTAATCTTTGCCTCTATTACTTCATTAACATTCTCAGGCTGTTTTTTCAGGCAGTATTTGACAATAAGGGGAAATATAGCTCTCATCTAACAATCCTCATTCTTTGTGTCCAACATGAATTATCTGCTTATCGTCTTTTAAGCATACGTACCATGTTCTTTCACACAGCTTTGCCTACCCTACATGCTGATCTCAGTACCACTGACAAACTCACATTCTACCTTCAAAACCCAGCTCAGATCCCATCTAAAGGAATCCTTCCTCTGATCCTCCTACTAAATTCATCACTCTCTCCCTCTGTAAGATCTCCACACATTTTATACATTTAGACCACTGACTGCACTTTACATTATAAGCTTATTTATAGGTCTGTATCCTTTCTGGGCTGACTGAGTTCCTTAACGGTAGAAACTCATTTCTATATCCACTGCGCCAGGTACAATGTCAAATACATAGTAAGTACTCAATAAACATTTTTTGAAAAACGAAGAAGAGCATTTGAACAGTGCCAACAATTTTAAGAGTACAGGGTATGATACCAGGTCTTCCCAGGTCCTAGTCTATAAAGGTACCTCAACTTAGCACTCATTTCATCACCCAGCCATTACTGGAGGATTCATCTCTATCTTTTCAAAGTAGTCACTGTGGTTTCAGCTAATGAATCTAGCAGACCTGATATAAACTTGCCAAGAACCATGTAAAATGTAGACACTACAGAAATTAAGCACTAAAAATGAAAACAATGATTTTTGAGTAGGTTCAGCTAGCAAGTTGCAAAATAAAGAAGGAAAAAAGTTTTATATTCCGTTGTTATAGAAGTTGAAAATTAAAGCAGGAAGACAAATACCAACACTTGTTGAACAATAGTTTAATGTTCATGGAAATGACAAATTCCAGTGTTTCATGCTGTTTTCATGGTGTACACTTGTGTGTTAATCTGGGGAAACGGTTCACTGTCCAAACTTCAGACTTATTAAACATTTTAATAAAACTATTTTTAAAAGTATCTATTCTTCCACACAAAATATGATGGGTGTAGCTTATCACAAAGAAAAAAATTGTTCATACGCCTAACTATTTAGGATATAGTCACAAAACCCTGAATGCCTAAATGCAAACACAAACCGTTGAAATTCACAAAAGAAACTGTAAAATCGTCCACCTTAGGTAGCTCTTGCTAACCTACTGACTGAATTTCATCTGCAAAATCACAGGTTTGGATTAAATGACCTTAAAATTTCCCTTCACAAATGAAAACCACAAGATACCACTTCACACCTATTAGGACGTCTATTATCAATCAATAAATAATAAATAAAATAAAATAAAATAAAATAAAATAAAATAAAATAAAATAAAATAAAATAAAATAAAAATAAAATGTGCTGGCAAGGAAATGGACACACTAACAATGCAAAATGGTGCAGTCACTGTGGAAAATGAGTGGCAGATTATCAAAAAATTAAACACAGAATTACTATGTGATCCATCAATTTCACTTCAAGGTATATACCCACAAGAATCAAAAACAAGGACTTGAACAGATATTCATATCCTCATGTTCACAGCAGTATCATTCACAATAGTTAAAAGGTAAAAGCAACCCAAATGTCCATCAATAGATAGATAATATGTGGTGTATACATACACACACACATACACACACACAATGGAATGTTATTCAGTGTTTAAAAGGAAGGCAATTCTGTCATATATGCGATAACATGAGTGAACCATTATGACATCATGCTAGGTGAAGTAAATCACAAAAAGACATGGTGTAATTCCACTTACATAAAGTACCAAGAATAGTCAAAATCACAGACACAGAAAGTAGAATGGTGGCTGCCATGGGCTGGGGGATGGGAAGAGGAAGAATTACTATTTAGTGGGTGTAGTTTCAATCTGGGAAGTGAAGGAGTTCTGGAAATAGATGGTGGCGATGGTTGTACAACAATGTAAATATGCTTAATGCCACTGAACTATACACTTACATGGTTACAATGATAAATTTTATGTTCTATATCATACCACAAAAGGTCCCTTTCAGCTACCTTTAAAAAGCAGTTATCTTTGTTCTTCCTTAATAATATTTCTCACAGAAACTGAACTGCCCAAATATAACCTATCTACAAACACACATTTCATCGAACTTCTTCCCAGAGTAAGGCCTACTACTCTAGGCTCATGTGCAACAAGTAGGAAACAACAGTTTATTGTTGTGATTTTATTTTTAAAACCAACTTCATTGGAGTATATATATTTTTAAATGAAGTACACCCATTTGAAATATACAGTTCAAGGAGTTCTGACAAATGTATACACTCATGCAATACCAAAATCAAGATACAGAACATTTCCATCACCCCAAAAGGATCCTTTTTGTGACTCAGCAAGCAATTCCCTTTCCTTTGCCCCCACCTCCATCCCATACAACCATTGATCAGCTTCCATTATAAATTATTCGCCCTTTTCTAAAATTTCACATAAATGGAATCAACCTGTCAAACTATTTTCCACACCGACTAGCAATGCATGAGTTCAGCTGCTCTATGTCCTAACCAACACTTAGTATTTTAAGTCTTCAAGGACAAACAATATAGTGGAAGTTGTCATTGTAACTCAGTGATTTTTATGTGTGCTTCCTGAATGAATAATGATAGTAGGCAGCATCTTTGCATGTGCTTGCCATCCATGTATCATTTTGCAAAGTGTTGAAAACTTTTGCCCATGTTTTATTTGGATTATAAGACTTTGGGTTATTTGTATTCCAAGAATTTTTTAATATTTTTTGAGTAACAAAAGAGATATAGATAGAAAGATAGATAGATATAGATATAGATAGATAATATATAATAAATATTTTCTCTCAGTCTGTGGTTATCTCTTCATTTGTATTACAGCATCACCTAAGGAGCAAAAATCTTAAATTCAGCAAGTCCCAATTATCAATTTTCATTTTGTGGTCTGTGCTGTTTGTCTAGCTTCAAAAAATACATTTGCCTACTCCAACATGGCAAATATTTTCCTCCATTTTCTTCTAGATGTTTTATAAAATAGTCTTAATTTTTATGCTAAGGTATCTCATCCACTTAAGGTTAACTGCGTAAGTCTGAGATAAGGATCAATATAAATTGAGTCTATTTCTGAACTCTATTCTATTCCATTGATCTACATGTCTATCCTTATACCAATACCACTGTGTCTTAATTATTGTAGCTAGGTAGAAAGTCTTGAAATCAGGCACTACAAGTCCCACAACTTCATGTTTTGTTTTGTTTTTCAAAACTGTTTGCTTATTCTAGGTCCTTTGCATTTCCTTGCAAAGCTTGTTGGTGGGGTGGGGAGGGGAAGGGAAGGGAGGGGAGGGGAGGGGAGGGGAGGGGAGGGGAGGGGAGGGGAGGGGAGGGGAGGGGAGGGGAAGAAAAGTATGCTAGGATTTTTATTGGGATTGCATTAATGTTATAAATCAATTTGGGGAAACTGACATCTAACAGTGAGTCCTCTATTCCACAAACATGCTGTATCTCTCCATTTACTTAGGTCTTTTATTTCTCTTGGTAATGTTTTACAGTTTTGAGTAAACAGGTCTATATTTATTTTGTTAAAATACATCCCTCAAGTATTTCATTATTTTGCTACTGTAAATGGAATTGCTTCTGTTAACTTGCAGTCATTCCTCAGTAATATAAAGAAATTATACTGACCTTGTATCTTCTGACTTTGCTAAACTCACTTATTAGTTCTAGGGGCTTTCCCATAGATTAGGATTTTCTATATATGCAATAATGTTGCTTCCAAATAAAGACAGTTTCACTTACTATTTTTCAATATGGATGTCTTTTCTTTTTCCTGCCTTACTCCATTGGCTTGGACCTCTAATAGAATGTTGCACAACAGTGAATACAAACATCTTTGTTCTTAATCTCAGAGAGAAAGCATGCAGTTTCTCATCATTAAATATGATGCAAATTGTTAAGTTTTTGATAGATTTCTTTAATCAAATTAAGGAAATACCCTTTTATTCCTAGTCTGCTGAATGAGTGCCAAAACTTTTCTACACTTAAGATGATATGATTTTTCTGTTTCTTCTACTACATGGTGAGTTACATCAATTAGTTTTCCAATTTTAACCTGCATCGCATTCCTGGGACAAATCCCACTTGATCATGATGTATTCTTTTTATGTATCAATAAATTTAGTTCGGTGCTATTTTATTAAAGATTTTTGAGTAGTCTATTTTCACAAAGGATATTGGTCTGTAGTTTTCTTATTGTTTCTTTGCCTGACTTTGGTATCATGGTGATGCTGAACTCATGAAATGAGCTGTAAACTGCTACTTCATCCACTATTTTTTTAAAAGTTTCTGGAAAACTGGCATCACTATTTCCTCAAGTATTTCAGCTTCTGGTTTCGTTGCTTTTGTTTGTCCATTTTCTATTTTATTTATTTCTAATTTTACCTTTATTGTTTCCTTCCACTTACTTTGGGTTGAATTTGCTCTTTATTTTCCTAACTTCTTAAGGTAAATGCTTACATAACTGATTTCAGACCCTTCTGATTTTTCTAATTTAAAGTTTTAAGCTTCTTTCTCAACATGCATTGGCTGTATGTCACAAATTTTTATATATTCTGCTCTCATTATCATACAGTTCAAAATACTTTCTAATATCCCTTATGATTTTTGTTGTTGACCCAGAGGTACTTTAGAAATGTATCATTTAGGGGCGCCTGGGTGGCTCAGTCAGTCGGTTGAGCATCCGACTTCGGCTCAGGTCATGATATCTCACAGCTCGTGAGTTCAAGCCCCGCGTCGGGCTGTGCTGACAGCTCAGAGCCTGGAGCCTGCTTCGGATTCTGTGTCTCCCTCTCTCTCTGCCCCTAATCCACTCGCATTCTGTCTCTGTCTCTCTCAAAAAATAAACATTAAAAAAAAAAAGAAAAAAGAAAGAAATGTATCAATTAGTTTCTAATTTGGGGTTTTTAAAATATATTTTTGTTACTGACTTCTAATTTAATTCTACCAGTCAAAAAATATATATGTAAATTTTCACCCTTTAGTTATGTACTGAAACTTGTTTTCGTGTTACTTTAGTGTCTGGGCATTGTGGACTGATGGGCAATGATGAAATAAGGAGATGCAATCATTTCAAGATTTAGGAAAAATAAGATCAATAAAATCCCATAATGCATGTTAGATTTATAAAGGAATCACATGGTAATTGCAAGAGAGAATAAGTTTTATTCACTTTTTAAAATGCATAAATTTTCTATTTGTCCTTTAGAAAATTTCTAAGAAAGAATATAAGTCATAAAATAACCATCTTTATGAATCAAAACTGCTCAAAAGAGATGCTCAAAAACTGAACCGGGTCCAATGGACTCTGATGAAGTACTGAGGATTAAATAAAACATATATAAAATATTTCCTCCTCCAGTATTTGACCACATATTGCTTCAAATTACTCTTCCAATATTCTTTCTCATCTCCTACAATTTCTATCAAACAGCAAACAAAAAAATATTTGGCAAATCTTAAATTTTAAGGGCTGAAAAGGACCTTTGAAATAATCTATTACAACTTTCATTTGATTGCTTGAAGAGAGCTGTGCCTGAGAAAGTTAAATAATTTGGCTGATCCTAAACTTTCATCTTTTCATTTAACATTTATTTTATTTGTACTTTGCACAAAAAAAGACAAAAGATTAATGATAACAGCCAAACTACATTTAGTAAGGCTTATCAGAAAGTAAATGCAAGAACAGCAAGCTATGCCTAGATATAACCTGAATATTATCTAACCCACCACTGGGAAAATGACACATGTTCAATCACCCAAACTGGTTAAACTTCTCAAACTATGGACAGACACAAGAAAGGTGAACAACCTTTCTCTTAATGACAGTTCATGAAGGGCTGATTGTGTATGTGCTAGTCACAACATTAGCACTAGGAATACAAATAAAAAGTCAGTCTTCAGCTGTGGTGAAGGAGACGGAAAAGATATCTGTATTGTTAACTCTCACCACTTCCATGTTCTTGTTAAAAGTCATTTTCTCAATCAGCTTACCTTGCTTATTACTCTTTTGAAAATGGCAATGCATACTGAATCCACTTTATCCTACTGCATATTTTTCTACAGCATTTATAATTATCTAACATTCTATATAATTCTATATTTATGTATTTGTTTACTGTCATTCTCCCATAAGGCTGTAAGTTCCTCAGGGGCAAAGATTTTTGTTCAGTTTCCTGATGTATTCCAAATACATCAGAATAGTGACTAGCAAATAAAAGGCAAGTAAATAATCAGCAAGTGCTAAGTGAGACAAGTGAGCTAAATCTCAGGCTGATCATCATCAGATGCGGCAGGAGGAAAAGGGAATAAAAAACAATTTTAGGCAGAGGAAAAGAGTGGAAATAGCATTTTTAACCTGGCATTCATGAACTCCGCAAGGGTCTATGCACAGGATTCAGGAACATTATGAAATTGGGTAAGGAGAAAATGCTGAAAATTCAGCATGTCCTTCCATTACAAATGTAAGGAACAAATGACAAATCGATTTGATTCCTGTCACGTTAATAGTTTTTGTCTCAAAAGGTCAGTCATTACTACTCATTATTCATTTCCACTTTTGTTATTTAATAGGCTACCACACTCAAAAATACTACTACTACTATGCTGCCACATTCAATTTTGTTATTTAGTGTTACTAAAGCAGCATGTAGATTACTGAATCATGAATTTGTTATAATATTTTTATAACAATTTTAATATAACTGTTTATCTTTTGCATCCTGATTATTCTGGCTTAAGTAAAATATTATTCTGGGGAGCGCGGGTGGCTCAGTTGGTTGAGAGTCTGACTCTTGATTTCGACTCAGGTCATAATCCCAAGGCTGTGAGCCTTGTGTCGGACTCCGCACTGAGCATGGAGCCTGTTTGGGATTCTGTCTCTCTCCCCTCTGCCTGTAATCCCCAACTCATGCAAAATAAAAAATAAAAATGAAGTTAAATTAAATTAAATTTAATTTAAATTTAAATATTATTCCAAGAGGGGTTCCCAGGCTTCAACAGAACTGCCAAATTCTGGTGCTAAAGTCTCACACAGATCTATGAGACAATAATAAATTAAATAGGACTAGGTTTTAAAAAAAAAAAAAAAAAAAAAAAAAAGGCAAGAAAGGAGTCCAGATAGCTAAAGAGAATTTTTTTCTTTTTTTAGTTTTTCTTTTGCTTTACATGAATGCTGTTTATTTCCTTCAATATTTTAGGTGGCATGCTGATTCTAAGTTTTTTTGTAATTATTAATTCATAAATCCTGAAAATTCATTAAAAATGTATTATTGATACTAACAATCCAAAATTCAAAGTCTTAAGAACCTTTACGGTACTTATTTTTAACTTCTCTATAAGCTATCACAACTAGGAAAAGTTGTGCTAATACACAATTCATAATCACTTTTTCATGTAGCAAAAAGCTTTACACAGTGAAGACTGGCCAACAACTCTCAAGAAATCTTTATCTCTGAACCTAATATACTGTATGAAATTATCTTTATAAGTGATTTCCTCCCTAGACCAGAAGTCTTAATGGCAGTGATCTCTTAGTCATCCTTGTATCTCCAGAGCCAAGCTTAATAACTAGCATAAGTTATAATTTAATAAATGATTACCAAGCTTAACTCCAATAAATGTCTTATTTGAAGATACACTAAAATTATTAAAATAGTTAAAATATTCAGAACTTCCAGAGGTTCATGGGACTATAGATACTGCTGCTCTACTTGTTTTTATACATACCCAGTATTTTATTCAAGTTAAAAGGAATAAAGGATGTAAAAATATATTGTGCTCATGGACTGGAAGATTTAATATTGTTAAGATGGCAATACACCCCAAATTGATCTCTAATTCAATGCAATTCCTATCAAAATCACAGTTTATTTGTAGAAATTAACAAGCTGACCCTAAAATAAATATGTATTTGACCTAGAATAGTCAAAACAATCTTGAAAACGAAGAAAAAGTTGGAAGATTCACATCTCCTAATTTTAAAAGTATGAAATTATAGTAATCCGAATTAAGAGTCTAGAAATAAACCTGTATATTTACAGCCAAAGGATTTTTCCACAGAATACTGAGATAAAACAATGGGGAAAGAATAGTCTTTTCAACAAATGGTGCTGGGAAAACTGGATATCCACATGCAAAAGTATGAAACTGGGCCTCTTCACAGCATACAAAAAATTTACCCAAAATGGATCAGGGACCTAAATGTAAGAACTGAAAGTATATAACTCTTAAAAAAGAAATATAAATCCTCATTACCTGGGATTAGTCAATGACTTTTTAGATATGACACGAAAAGCACAACAACCAAAGAAAAATAGATAAATTTATCAAAATTTAAAGTCTGTGTTTTATCAATAGACACTATCAAGACAGTGAAAACACACCTGCACAATGGAAGGAAACCTGCAACAAACATATGATACCGGACTTGTACCTAAAATAGATAAAGGACACTTAAAACTCACTAATCAAAAGACAACCTGATTAAAAAATGGCCAAAGGATCTGAATAGACACTTCTCCAAAAGAAATATATGAATGGCCAATACACACATGAAAAAATGAACCTCATCATTTACCGTTAGAGCAATGCAATCAAACCCATAAGAGAATGAGATACCACTTCAAACCCACTGGGATGGCTGTAATCAAAAAGGCATAATCAAAAGGGTTGGCAAGGGTATGAAAAAACTGGAAGCCTCATAACTGTGAAAATGTAAAATGGCATATAGTTCCTACAGAAAAGTATGGCAGTTCCTCAAAAGATTAAACATATGACCCAGCAATCCCATTTCTAGAAAAATGAAAACATTATGTTCATACAAAAGCTTGTACAAAAATGATCATAGCAGCATTTTTCATAATAACCAAAGTAGAAACAACCCAAATGTCCATCAACTGATGAACAGATAAATAATTGTGATATGTTCATACATATCACAGAGTATGATTTAGGCACAAAAAAGGGATGAAATACTGCTACATGCTTCAATATAGATGACCCTGAAAATCTTACGCTAAATGAAAGAAGCCAGACACAAAAGGCCACATACAATGAGTCTATTCACATAAAATGTCCAAACTGGCAAATCCATAGAGATGGAGAGTAAAGGCAGAATGAAGGATGACTACTAATGACTACTGAAGGGTTTCTTTTTGGGGTGATAAAATAAAAACGTCCTGAAATTAGACAGTGGTGATGGTCCCACAACTTTGCAAATATACTAAAAACCACTGAATCATATGCCTTTAAACGCTAAATCTTATAGCATGTGAATTAGATCTCAATAAAAAATATTTAAGAAAAAATAAGAATCAAGAGCTCTAATCTAATAAAGTGATATGCTTAACGGTCAAAAGTCACTTTTCACAAAACCAAGTCAGTAGTATTGCCCAGAGAGAACTCAAATCTCTTGATTTCTTTGGACCATGTGAGTCTTTGATACAAGTTCTAACTAGTCATTAATGTCAGAGAAAGTCAAGCAGTTCATCTACTTGAAGAACTCCAAAGATTCTCTCAAACTCGTATTAGTAAACTAATGTTGAGAAATGAAATAAATTGTCTTGACGCTGCCTTACTGATCAAGAGTAAAAGAAGAAATAAAGTGACAACTTCTAAACACCTAAAAACCATCCTTAATTTAAAATACCAAGAGAATTAATGCATAATTAGAAAAGTTTCCTTAAGAAACATACAACAGCCACTTCTTGGTTAACTAGGAAAAGATAAATATCATTCTTGTGATAAATGTTTATTAAACAGCCACTATGTACAGATAAAATGCTAGGTGCTATGGGGGTATGAAGATGTCAAGTACAAAGACCCAATCCCCAAACCTTATCAACAAAAAACTCACAACAGAGTATAACAGATAAAAATACAGATAGCTACCATCGTTCAAGAACTATAATAGTGGTATGCTCAAAGAGCTATGGTAATAAAAAGAAGAGAGGTGAAAATAAACAGAAAGGAAGAAAAGTTGTTACAGGGAGAATAAAGAGTTTTACCCACTGTTCAGAGTAATGTGGACATTTCAGTTGGCCACCAAAGGATGAAGAAGATGGAAAGAAAGACTATTTTAAACACAATGAAGATAGGAAAATACCTTCAGAAATAAAAAGATATAAAACTGCATCATAAATGGAAGAAAAATAATGCAGTATAGCCTGAATATAACTTTAGGGGCATGAAGCGGGGGGCTGGAGTTGAAAATATGACAATAGAGACATGTTTGTGGTTTTACTTGCATATCATAGCTAAAGGTAGCATTGCAGAAGATAGAGCAGAGGGAAACAGATTAGAGGAAGGAGACCAGTTGGAAGTAACACAGTAATATAACTTATCATTAAAATAACTTTATTTCTTAAAATTCTCATTTCTTGTAATAACTTTGTTTTAAACATAAAAACCCAGGATCCAGGGGCACCTGAGTCCCAGTGACTCAGTTGGTTAAGCGTCCAGCTCTTGATTTTGGCTTGGGTCATGACCCCAGGGTTGTGGGATCAAGACCCATGTTGGGCTCCATTCTGAGTGTGGAGCCTACCTGGGACTCTCTCTGTCCCTCTCCCCAACTTGTGTGCATGCTCACTCGATCTCTCTCTCTCTCTCTCTCAAAAACACAAAACAAAACAACTCTTTAAAAACCCAGGATCTGAAAACATCAAAGATGTAAGAAATCAGATGTAAGAATAAACTAGGTTCATGAGCTTCCTAAACCCTGTACAGATCAGGGCAGTACTACATATCTTCTTACTATAAAAATGAAAAAAAAAAAAAAAAAACAACCAAAAAAACAAAAAACACAATGAAGCAGAAGCTCCTGGGCATGTCTCAGGTCCAGGAACTGGCTGGGACAAACAAAAAAGCCCTAACGTCCCAGCATCAAAGCATTTGATTAAACTAATTTCACCAATTATCTGTGAACATACCCAAAAAGACCAATGGAAATTCTAGATTTAAAAATCCAGTAACCGGAATAAAAAGTTCACCAGACAGGTTTAACAGGACAAAGTGAAAGAGAAATCCTGAAGATAGATCAGTAAAAGTGATCTAATATGAGGAATAAAAAGAAAAAAAGAACAAGTGAAAATAAAGCCTCAGTGACCTATGAAACGATGTCAGTCATTTCTGGGGAGGGGCAGAGAAAAGAAAGGAGTTGAGAGAATCCCAAACAGACTCTGCACTATCTGTGCAGAGCCCCATGTGGGGCTCAAACTTATGAAACATGAGATCATGACCTGAGCCGAAATTAAGAGTCAGATGCTTAAAAGACTGAGCCACCCAGGTGCCCCAAACAGTCTATATTTTATTTTACTTTATTTTAAGTCTGTATTTTAACTGGACTAGAAGAAAAGAAAACAGGGCCCTAATTTTTTGAAAAAACTAATGACCCAAATATCCCAAATTTAGATGAAAACCTCTCTTTGTAGATCCTAGAAGACAAGCAAATCCCATGCAGAATAAATACAAAGAAAATTACACTGGGGCACAAACTCCTTCAATCTAAAAATAGAGAAAAATCTTGGAAACCACAAAAGACAGAGAGGGGAGAGCAAGGGGGCACATTACCACAGCCCCCCTTATCTACAGGAAATACATTCTAAGACCTCCACAGCGGATGTCTGAAACTGGATAGCATCAAACCCTATTCATACTATGTTTTTTCCTATACGCACATACCGATGATAAAGCTTAATTTAAAAATTAGGCACAATAAAAAATAAAAATAATAATCAGGTACCATAAAAGATTAACAACAATAATAAAGTAGAACAATTATAACATACTATAATAAAAGTTATATGAATGTGGTCTCTCTCTCAACATATCTTATTGTGCCATACTCACCCTTCTTCCTGCGATGATGTGAGATGATAAAATGCCTATATGATGAGATGAAGTGAGGTGAATGACGTAAGTATTGTGACACAGCATGAGGCTACCACTGACCTTCTGACGATACGTCAGAAGGAGGATCATCTGCTTCAGGAACACAGCTGACCACGGGTAACTGAAACTGCTGAAAGCAAATCCATGGATAAGATGGGTCTACTACAGGTACAGGGGAATAAAAATACAAATGACACCTGACTTTTCACCAGAAATAAGGGAGGCTAAGTACAACAGAACATCTGAAAGGTGGGGGAAACCCTGCAAACTGAAGATTCCACATCCAGAAAAAGGATTCAGAGGATGAAATAAAGACCTTTTCAGATAAATAAGAGCCAACAAAATGTGTTTTCTGCAGACGTGCACTATAAAAAATGCCCAAGGATGGTATTAGGCTAAAGGGGAAAGAGATCAGCTTGAAACTTGGATTTACAGAAAAGAACATCAGAGAAGGTAAATAATTAGGAAAATATTTTCTGCAACATGATTTCCTTAAAACACAGCTATCTAAAGCAAATAAAACAATCCTAAGGTGAGACTTGTGTCGTAAGTAAAAGTATAAGCTATGACAGCACAAAGAAAGAAAAAGATAAATAAATAGAACTGTACTGTTCTAAGGTTATTGGATTTGTCAAGTGGGTGGGAAAAGGTAAGCAGTAAACGTTATGAAGTATGAAATATGAAGTGAAAGGTGGTATATTACCTCTAGACTTTGGTAAGTTAGTATTACACATTTAGCTCTAGCATGACTAACAAAAAAATAAAAAGAGCACAGTTAAGTCAATAAAGGAGATAAAAGAGAGTACTTTAAACTAGTTGATTAATCCCAAAGGTTGCAGAAATGAAGCAACAAAGAAACAAAAGAAAAACAAATTGCAACCATATGAATAATCATATTAAATATGGACTAAGCACCCCAACTAGAAGGCAGAGATTGTTAGACTGGATTTAAAAGGCAAGAGCCAATAACTACATGCTGTTTATAAGAGACATACTTTAAATACAAAAGCATGTATAGGCCAACAGCAAAATACTAGAAAATATATACCGTAAAGCTACATAAGAAAACTGTAGTGGTTATATTAGGATAAGAAAAAGTAAGCTTCAAAACAAAGAGTATTTTAAGAACATTTCATAAAGATAAAAGACAAATCAACAGGAAGATTAAACACATTAATTTCAAATGAGTTACAGACCTAAAAGTTAACTCTAAAACCATAAAATCTGGGGTGCCTGGCTGGCTCAGTCGGTAGAGCAGGCAAATCTTGATCTCAGAGTCCTGAGTTCAAGTCCCACGCTGGGCATAGAGATTACTTTATAAAATTTAAAAAATTAAAATTAAAAAAATGTAAGATCTACAGAAGAAAATAGAGGATAATATTATGGCCTTGGCTGATTTCCTCAACGCAAAACTCACTAATCATTAAATTAAAAATTGGTAAATTAGACTTCATCAAAAGCCAAAATGTCTACTCGTTTTAAGACACTATTATAAAAACAAAGGCAAACCAGTCTGAAAAAATATTTACAAAATTTAAATCTAAGAAAAAAACGTATCCAGAATACATTAAAAAACAACAAAACCCTCCTACAGCTCAGTAATAATGACAACCAAATTTTAAAAAGAAAAAAAAAGGGCAAAAGACTTTAAAGGAAACTTGAGAAGAGAGAATATACAAATGACCTGTAGGCACATGGAAAGATGCTCAACATAAAAAATTCAAAATAAAACCATAACAAGATACCACCTCATACCCCCCAACATGGCTAAACTAAAGAGATAGCTGACACCACCTGTTGACCAGGATGTGGAGCATCTGAAATTCTCATGCACTGCTATTGGGAATTTAAAATACACAACTACTACAGAAAAGGATTTGGCAGTTTCTTATGAAGTTACTCTTCCACCTGCCCTTTGACACAGAAATACTGTATTATTCTAGAGAAATGAAGGCACATGTCCACAGAAAACTTGTACAAGAATTTCTTAGTAGCCTGTTCTTAATAGTCCCAAAATGAAAACTACCCAAATGTCCATCAACAGATCCATGAATAAATGGAATACTACTTAGCAATAATAAACAAAAACTGACATATGCAATAGCATCACAGACATTACTGAAAGAAGTCAGACATAAACAGAAAATACAGTTGCCCTGAGAACATGCTTTGGGGCATGTTCATCAAAATTTAACTTTTGACTCTCCCATACCTTAACTAATAGCCTACTGTTGACCAGAAGAAGGCTTACTGATAACATAAACAGTTAATTAACACATTTTGTGTTATATGTATTATACTCTGTATTCTTACAATAGAGTAAACTAGAGGAAAACAATGTTTAAAACAAATGTAAGAAAAACAAAATACACTTAAAGTACTTTATTTCTTGAAAAATTCCATGTATAAGTGGATCTGCGTTTTCAAGGATCAACTGTATACTGAATGATTTCATCTACGCGAAGTTCCATTATGTGACACTTACAAAAACTAATCTTCTATGGAAAACTCTACCATGGGCTTAAAGATCACCATCTAAAACTGGGGTTTATTGTAAAGATTGAGATAATACCTATAAGTAACTCCCTCATCTGTAAAGTAGTATACAGATGTAGAATTGTTATTAATTCATGTCAACAATTCTGGTACAGCAGGTTAATGTCCTCCTGAGGGAGAAAACTGCAATGTCTTAGTGTGCAAAATCCCAAAGATCACAAACTAGAATTGTACAGCTTTGAACACATCTTCCAAAAACAATCAACTGCCAACTTCAAGATATCCCACATGGGGTACCTGGCTGGCTCACTTGGAAAAGCGTGCAACTCTTGATCTCAGGGTTGTGAGTTTGAGTCCCAAGTTAGGTGTAGAGATCACTTAAAAAAAATCTTCTTGGGGTGCCTGGGTGGCTCAGTAGGTTGGGCGCTTGAACCCTGTGTCGAGTTCCGTGTTGACAGCTCAGAGCCTGGAACCTGCTTCGGATTCTGTGTCTCCCTCTCCCTCTGCCCCTCCCCCGCTCATGCTCTGTCTCTCTCTCTCTCTCTGTGTCTCTCTCTCAGAAATATGTAAACATTAAAACAATTTTTTTAATAAAATATTTTTTAATGCCATTATCTGATTAAATATAAACATAAGAAGTTACTATTTATTTCATACTCCTGGGGAAAACAGTCCCTATCATAAGTTGCTAACCATTCCAAATGGCTAAATCTGTGAATTTTATGTTTTAACGAACCCTACTGCCAAGTATACATGGTTCGCTGGTAAAGTGAATCATCACAGACTATTCTCTGCTCATCCTCATCTCTCAATGCACATCATCAAGAGCCTCAGACACAATACTGGATGCTTTTTGTCCCTGACTTCTTTGGCTTTATACTTCATATTTTGTCTCAATGTTTTATTTCTCTCCCAGTTTAGATTTGCAAATCAGTTTAAAAGGTTTGTTTTGTTTTGTTTTGTTTACCTTCCAACATCTTAGGATGCTGGTAACTGCCTGGTAACTGCCCATAGTTCCATGGTACAGCAGTTGCATGTACCATACAGAGTGAACATACTTCCCAGTTTGTCTTGGTTTATACCTGTTTCCTAAGCATAATTACGAATAGTGCCCCCTTTCATTCTTAGCAGTCTCTAGTTTGGACCAGAAGTTAAACAGTCATTCTACTCAGACCACAAAAACAGACTATAAGCAGTCGAATACACAGGAGGCACTCAAAGGCAGGTAGCGTGGCTAAATGAATATATGGACAAAAATTATCCTGATGCCAGCTCAGTTCCCTGGAATACTCTTGCTGAACAAGTGAAGGTTTTTATTACTTTTAAATATATTGATTATCAAATTAAGCTAAGTGTTGCTCAGGAAAGACTGTTAAGGAATTTACCCCTAATCACTGAATTAAAAATATATAATTAGCATATCAATTATAGTATATCCTTAAATGTTAAGGATACTTAAAAATAATATGCTCTAGTAAGTGATTAATAGTTGGCCATATCTTGTTTTTAAATCATCAGTGCCCTTAGTCCTTTTGGAAATTAATTTCTTAAGCTGGAAATAAATAAAGTTTACTGTATCACAACTGATTTGCAAGAGACAGAATGCTCACCTATATTTAATATAACCCACAAAGCAGTTTAGTATGACTATTACAGGTTATTAGTTTAGATTAATTCAACATTGTCCTGTATCTTAGTATTTGCCAAATTAATTATTGAGTCTAAGCCTAAAAGAAAAGAATTTGATGGTCAAATGAAATTACGGCTGGCAACAACCCACATGTTCTTCAAATGGTGATTAAATGTGGTAAAGCTAAACAATGGAATATATACAATAAAACAGAATGAGCTGCTAATACAACAACATAGATGGAACTCAAATGCCTAATGCTAAGTGAAAGAAGCCAGACTCAAAAGGCTACCTACTTTATGAGTCTCACTTATATGAACTTCTGGAAAAGGCAAAATTACAGGGACAGAAAACAGATCAATAGTGACCTGGGAGTGGAGGAAAGGGCTGACTACCAACGGACAATAATATTCCACAGCTTGATGATAGTGTTGGTTAAATTGTATCCATTTGTCAAAACAACTAGAATTCTACACCGAAAAGGAAATTTTACCATATATAATTTTTTAAATTAATTTGTTGGCAAAATACTATTTTTTAAAGTAGTTTAGATACAGAAAAGAAAACAGGAGGCCAGCAACAACAAAATGTTACCTCCCACCCTTAAAAAGAGAAGAGAGAATATGGTATGGTGCAAATAAAAGGCCACTCTAAACTGCCCTAAGTATACTGTCAAGGCTCTATGGCAGCACTTCTGTCGATTTCTGCAATGCGCTCTCTCTCTCTCCCCCTCTCTGAATATGACCCTCATATCTCTTACTTCACTCAATCTTTCAAACCTCTTCAAATGCTGTGCTCACTCTGGGCTTTCTAATCGTGGTTTGTCTAATGAACAGTCTTACATTCATAATCCACCTTTGCCTTAAAATGCACTCATGGTACCAATCCTTTTTGTCATTCTTGGACCTCATAAGAGTACACTAGTCCCTCCCCTATCCCCAGTTTCACATTCTGCAGTTTGTCACAACTATGGTCCAGAAGCAGATGACCCTCCCTCTAACATCGTCAGAAGGACAAGAGTAGCCCAGTGCGACATACCACAATACCTACATCATTCACCTCTCTTCATCCCATCAGGCAGGCAGGCATTTTATCATCTCACAATCATCACAAGAACAAGGGGGAATAGATGATAATAAGATATTTGTGGGGGGCATGACATTCACATAATTTTTATCATAGTATATTATAAAAATTGTTAATATTTTACCATTAGTTATTATTGTTAATCTCTTACTGTGCCTAATTTGTAAATTAAATTTTATCATAGGTATGTATGTATAGGAAAAAGACATAGTATAGAGCCTCTGTATTATCCACGGCTTCAGGCATCCACTGGGGGTCTTGGAATATATCCCCTGCAGATAAGGGGTGACTACTGTACTTACATTAATTCCCTTAACTCCTGATTCTATCCCAACTTTGTTCTCACTAGTCCCTCAGCTCAACTTGATCATGTCCTGTTCTCAGCCTTCAAGTGGGGCTCTTACCTACCATGAGTTAAAACCACAAAGATTAAGAATTTCATCTATCCTTAAAATGCTTCAGAAGTGGCAAACTCTAAAACATCCCTTGGAACCCTACCAGTGTTTTTTTTCAATCAAATAAATAAGATGCCCTTATTTTTGTCTAACCAAACTCTTGCTTTTGTCTTTACAGCCTATTTCCTGTTTGGTTTTACACAAAGACAAAGATAAGAAGTTAACTTCTTCTTCACAAAAATCATACACCTACTTTAAGATTAGTATTAAAATTACACTCGTATCTTCCTTCTTTACGTTACGCACCTGTGATTGCTACAACACTGTTAAATCACTTAATGTTGTATCTTATGTACTTTCAAACCTCTCCATTTTTTTCTACATCTTTTAACAAATAAAGTGACCAAAACAGGATACCAACAAATAAGAGACAATTTATAAATAAATACAACACAATACTAATAAGGCCAAAAAAAGAATATCCTTTGAAAACAAGAGATCAGTCAACTAAGCTATGGTCTCCATATCATGACAGAGGACAAGAATAGAAAAAAATTACAGTCTCAGAACTTCCAAAAGTTCATTTTCTAGCAGCTGAGTTTGTTTCCTCACCAACCAGGAGACTCCGATATTCACAGCCACGAAGCCTTTACAACTTTCCCATCCCCGGGCAAGAAAAAGCATCACCTCCACCAGCCCCAAAAAGCTCTTCTTACTATGAATTCACTGAAGTTATCTTTCCCAGAACAGAACAGACAGGTGGCCTTCACGGGGTATTCTTAGCTATCACCTCAGTTCTATTAGAACCCACTATTGCTAATTAATTATGCAATTATTGAAACCACTTCCTATTATCTTTCATTTCCTTTAAAATCAAAGTACCATTTTTCTGAGTTGGAGAAGAGGGAAAAGGGTTGAGAAATGATGAAGGTAGAAAGCAAAGAAAGACATTTTTTTTTTAAAGTAAATTTAGCTGATAGGCTCTGTTTTCCCATAATGTGAAAATATTTACCTTCCTTTAAGTTAATTAAGAGGCATGTGTGAATAAAAGGCAGGATAAGAAGACTTTAACAACAACAACAATTAGATTAAAAAAACAGACAAAAATACAGAAAATAAAGCTAATGAAAAGAGAAGAGATAAAAGGCAGAAATAATTAAAAAAAAAAAAATGGAGATGGACTAAAACATACAGAAACATGGTTGTAATCAAGGGAAAAGGGGCACCTGGGTGGCTCAGTCGGTTAAGTGTCCCACCCTTGGTTTCTGCTCAGGTCATGATCTTACCATACATGAGAGTTCGAGCCCCACATCAGACTCTGCACTGACAGCATGGAGCCTACTTGAAATTCTCTCTCTGCCCCTCCCCCACTTGCTCTGTCTCTCTCAAAATAAATCAATAAACTTTAAAGGGGGTTGGGGGAGAGAAAATAGAAATCTGTCCCACAAAAGACAGAGTTATGGCTGCAAAATGTAATTTCATTTTGTGTTTCTTTTTAAAGAAAGTATAATGTGGCTATTTGAAATTAGTTTAAGGGAACATAGGAAAATCAATGTCAGCCCATTAATGTACATGGGAGAAATTCAAATATTAAGGGTTTTTATGACAAAGATTTCTAGAAAATGAAGAAGTGAATCAGGAATAAATAATCATATAAAAATATCTGTAATTCATCAACACTCTTCCAAGTTTAGGTCGGCCTTCATATCTCTCCGGTAATCCACTGAACAGGAAGCCATACAAATGA
This sequence comes from Panthera leo, assembly GCF_018350215.1. Taxonomy (NCBI): domain Eukaryota; kingdom Metazoa; phylum Chordata; class Mammalia; order Carnivora; family Felidae; genus Panthera; species Panthera leo. Next base: position 32,755,395 of record NC_056686.1, read on the forward strand.
AAATAGAGGGAAAAAGACGCTGGACACACTACTTCTACCTCTACCTCTTGGACCCAATGTGAGTCATGGCAGCAGCTAGTAAAATCCTAAGGGGTTAAAGTCCACCCCATACCCAAGACCGAAAACTACTCCCACCCCACCTTGGCTCAATGGTTTTCTCCCACTGTGGTGAGGGTGGTTTTGGAAAAGCTCCTCAAATGCCAGGAAACACTGTAATACAAAAAGAAAAAACAATTCATAAGTACCAAAACTTAACTAACATTTTGGTCTCTCTCTCAAGGAAGACTGGTACAGCAGAAAAAGCATTAGTCTAAGAAACAAGGAACCAAGAAACCAGGTATGTTCTGCTTGCTCAGCAGGCATTCTAAGATGTTTGCTCTATTCCAGGTGACTCGGTGGGGGAGGACACCAAACACCCCCCTTCTGCTAAGGGTTAGTAAACTAGTAGAACAGAAGCCAGAATAAACTAGGAGAATAGAAGCCAGAAGCTGCTGATGGTCATCTCTGCCATTAACTGGGATGAAAAAAGAAGCCATCAGAGAAGTTAGCAGAACTAAGGGATGTAAAGAGACATTTGTGGTAGAACCAGGCTCCAGCTCGTCCTGTAGATGTTTAGTCCCTTCAGTTGGTCTGTAGTTGGGTTACTGTGACTGCAAGTAAGTCTGGCCAATTGGGCTCTTATTCCACACTAAACCTGGACAAGTCATTCTTCATTTACTGGCCTGAGTTTCCTCTTCTATCAAATGGGCTAGATCTGAAGTTTTTCAAAATGTTTTTTAGGCAATGGGATTTTTAAACAAAAATCATATTTTGATATCAAAAATTAAAATGATTTGATTCATATAAATTTTATAAGATGAGATTTACAACATTTACTTCTGACCAAAATAAGTAAGAACAATGGGTATTTAAATCTCACCTTGAGACTGGAAAAAAAAAATGTATCTATTATTAATATACTGTACTTTATAAGATTAAATGTATGGTATTTACTATTGTGACCCAAATCAATGATAACAATGATGCATTTTGATTAAAACAAACTTTAAAACTGGAGACTAATGGTAAAAGTTGAAATCTGTTATTAACTTCTCAGGATTCTATTTATTTCTGCATTTTGTTTTGGTTGCATGTTAAGACAATTCTGATTCAAAAAGAATAGTTGAAGAGTAATATATGTTTTCTACATCTGCCTTATCCATGACACTATTTAATTAAAGGTGGAGAAAAGTTTTAGGTTCTGCACAAAAGAAAACCTGACAGCACAAGCTTTTTAAAATAGATCTCCAACTGGTTAAGACTTAGTACATAATATAGTAAAGCACTCAGGTGTGTTGGTTTATTTTTTTAATGATTTAAACCTCATGTAAAAATTAAATCTGAACCAAATATTTATAAAATCCAATTAGTGCCCTCAAAGAACTCTAATAATCTCTAAACTCTTAAGAACATTTTCACTGAGATTCATATATACTCACTGCCCCCCAAAATTGTAATGAAGCAAATATAAAAAGTTACAATTCATTATTATTATTGTTTTTTTACAAATAAGCCTGCTTTAAAGAAAAGAAACAAAACCTTGGAGAATTATGAACACAGACAAATAATAAATTGGACCAAATAACCAGACTATAATAATAATTTATTCAATCTTACTGAGAACCAACTTAATGGGGCAGGTCACAGAAGGTGCTATAGAAAACTTCCACTTTTTAAGAGTGCCTGCTTTATAGTGAAAATGAGTAACTCTCCATCTCTAACCTCAAGAAATTAACCATCTAGAAGAGGATACAATACATTCATTCATTCAACAAGAGTGTGTCCTCCCTCAGTGCCACCAGCTACTGTCCAAGCAACTGGAGCTAAAAAGTGAACAATATACATGATTCCCTACCCTCATAAGTTTAGACTTTAACCCAAGGACAGTAGATAAACAATGAAGATTTTAAACACAGAAAACATGTGATTAGCTTAACATTTTTGAAAGACAGCACTGGCTACTTTGTGAAAGTTACTATACATTGTAGGTAGTAAACCCAAGAATCGAACAGTCAGAAGCTACTGCAATGATGACAAAGTAATAGGAAATCAAGAGGGAACAACAAACTCAGCTGAAGTACATGGAAACAAAAAGCTTCAGAGAAGTAATGCTGTAGCTCAATCTTAAAAGACCCAAGGAGTAGGCCAGGTAAGCAGAGAAAGAGAGTTTGTGCAGCAAGAGAAGATCATATGAAAGGCATGAGAAACTTTAAGTAGTTCCTCACAGTGGGTCTTGAACGAGAATCATAGCTAGAAAGGCAGATCAAGGAAAAGCATAAAGGGTATTTGACAACACAAGGAAACATCTCCAAGACACGGGGAGTACTTTTAAGCAGGGTGGTAACATAACCAGGCTTACTAAAATTTTAGAAACATTCTTTCAGGGATGGTTAGCTTAAAACACCGGCTGGTTCCAGCCAAACAACAATGCACGTTTGCCAACAGATACACTCTCTCAAAGTCCTAATCTAATAATTTATCATGACAATGAAATTATGGTCTAACAGAGTACCCTGAGGTTTAGAAGCCAAGTAACTAGTACCAAGTTCAGGGAACACTGCAGTTAATATGACTATTAAAACCAAAAAGAGGAGAAGTCTCTGTAGATAAAATACTAAAAGTGTACTGGTGACAGGATATAAACGGAATGCAAAGGAAAAAACAGCAACTAAGAAAACAAGGAACATACAATTTTATTTCAGGGTAAGAATTACTTCTATGTGTTGTCAAGATCTACCAAATCTACCTCCTACATGCAATAAATAACAAACTGTGGTTCCTGACAAGCAGTTCAAAAACCAAATTTAAATTAATATACAGTACTTAATAACCAAAGAGAAACAAGATTAGAAGTACTAAACTTTAACAGAAGACCAGCTCTACACTAGCTAACTTCGACTGCTTAAAAAGAATGCTGTCTCTGCCTAGTTGGTCCTTGAAGATTACCAATTAAAATGGGGATGAGGTAGGGTGAAGTGAAAAAGGATCAGGAAGGTTCCTAATCAATGAACTAGGCATGTTCTTGAGTGCTCTCATTCCAATTCTGTTTCTCTATATATAAAAGACATTACTCAGATACAAACGTGATAACAGATATAATGAAGAATCCAATTATTTTATCTTAAGATAATGAATCCTACCTTTCCGGGGTCATCCTTTGATCGAGGCACTTTAAGGAAACACTTGTTCAGTGACAGATTATGTCGTATGGAGTTCTGAAATTAAAGAAGAGAAGCCACAGGGTCATTGGAAATCCAAAAAACCAAATCCCATCTTTACAAACAGAATTAGGGGATGCCTGGTTGGCTCAGTTGGTTAAGCGTCCAACTCTTGGTTTCAGCTCAGGTCATGATCTCATGCTTTCATGAATTTGAGTCCTGCATTAGGCTCTGCGCTAGCAGCACAGATGCTGCTTAGGATTCTCTGTCTCCCTCTTTGCCCCTCTCCCACTTGCGCGGTCTCTCTCAGAATAAACTTAAAAAAAAGTAAAACAACAACAGAATCAGGAGTCTAAATATCTCTATGCATAGAATACAATTTCAAGTAGAATAAGCTTTTTAAATGAGCTTCAGATTTAAATCTTTCTGGGGGGTGCCTGGGTGGCTCAGTTGGTTAAGTGTCCATCTTCAGCTCAGATCATGATCTCATGGTTTGTGAGTTCAAGCCCTGCATCGGGCTCTGTGCTGACAGCTCAGAGCTTGGAGCCTGCTTCAGATTCTGGGTCTCCCTCTCTTTCTGCCCCTCCCCTGCTCATGCACATGTGCACACACACTCTCTCTCAAAAATAAACATTAAAAGAAAAAAATTGTTAACCTTTCCAATTTTCAAATTATCAACGCTGAAAAAAATTCCACTGTGCCATTACAAAATGAGTGTATAAATGCCAATTAGGTTCTTACTACAATGAGAAGATTACTACATGAGAAGACACTGGCTACAGAGGGCTAGCAAGAACACCTACATTCCTCAGTGCGGCAAGAAAGAATAACCATCTTGGATGACAGGAAAATGCACTTGAAGACCTGAAGAATCTGTGAAATAGGAAATCTTTTCATGAATAAGTAGGACTGTGCCATAATTTTTATAGAAAATAACCAAAGGCCATTTCTTTTTAATGAAATGCTCCAAATCCATTCCATAAATTTTGTTCCACAACGGCCAGGTATTTGGTAGAGAGGGACTCCAACTGCATTTAGCCACTACTTAGAATTTTAGGAGGCATATTTTGGCATAATGTCTATTTTATTTTTTAACATAAAATTCAGAACTCTAACAATAATGCCTATATGAAAATTCCCCTCTCACAGGGTAATACTGGCATTAAAAAAGTTTTTAAAAGATGACCATAGAACATAAATTCAAGCCTATCTTATCAAAACATCAATTGAAAACTTATGAATGGGAGTTCCACCTCTGCTTGGGTAAGTAAAAATAAAACCCTATTTTTGAGCCACACTGGGGAGCTAAAGCTACAAGGCAGACCAATAAATTAAATTCCTGAGAAGGACAAGCCCAAAGAGAAAAGGGACAAGTTGTCTCACCTTTTGGCAGAGTATAGGAGAAAGAGGCGGCCACCATCCAAGCATGTAAGAAGCTAGCTAAAATTTGAAAGGCCAAGGGCTAGTGTGTCAGTTTAGAGTACCAAGGGCCCCAAATATAAGGGAAGTTCCCACTCACTCTTCAAGCTCTTCTCCATGGGCCTTTACTATATGCTCACAAAAAAAGAATGGGGATAGGAAAGGAGAACAAAGAAAGTCTCCCTAGTGGCATAGGCAGGAAGTAATAGCTCTAAGTGGAAGACAAAGTCCTACCACGTTTGACAGATTTCACAAAGCCAAAGCCTTAACTGTGAGGTAAGAACAGCAAAACTTCTCACAGGACTCTGGCAAATATAGCTTTCGAGAGAACAGAAACAAAAACCCTTCTCAAGACACAAGCAAAGATCTACCGCTGGCTGGTAGAGGAAAGATAGAAGCAAAAACAGTTTTATCTCTGAGACAACTGTCAGAAACTACCTTGGGTCCAGGACCCTACATCAAAAGCAACTACAGATACAGGCTAGAATGGCTGAAGGAAAGAAACACTGAAGAAGCCCCACCTAAGTCCAAGGGCCTGAGTAAGACTGAGGCTGAATCAAGAAAACAGAAGGGTGCCTGGCTGGCTCAGTGGGTAGAGCATGTGACTTGATCTTAAGACCAGCAGATTAAGCCCCACAATGGGCACAGGTATTACTGAGAAGAGAAAAGAGAAGAGAAGAGAAGAGAAGAGAAGAGAAGAGAAGAGAAGAGAAGAGAAGAGAAGAGGCGATGCGACGCAACAAGACAGCGGAAATGCACAGCCTCTACCACAAGCCTAGCAGTGAATAACACACACTAACGACATATTGACAGAGGAGGCACAGGAGCATGGAGAGAGACCCCCATTTGTAGCAAGGTAGGCAGAGACAACTAACAGCTAAAGAGAAAGCAGGAAAACAGAAAATTCTACAGCACCCATGCCCCTCATTCCAAGCACAGGTAGTAAAACCCTACTGCTAGAGGAATGCAAAATCTATGGTATACTGAAGGTAAAGATACCAACAACAAAACCCAAATCCAACTCAACTATTGACAAATCGACTCAATTTCCCATACAAATGGCCTGAGGAAAAAAAAAAGAGTCTGTGCATCTACAAGTATAAATACCATTTATCTCAATCTCTACCACTCTTTTCTACACACATTATCTGGCACTCAAAAATTATACGACACATTAGAAATGCAAGGAAAAACAAACATATTGACATGAGATAAAATCATCAATACTCAACTGAAAGGTGTTAGAACTATCAGACAGGAAATTTAAAATAACTATGACTAATATGTTCAAGGACCAAGTAGAAAAAGTGGTAACGTGCATAAAGAAGTGGGAAATTTCTACAGAGATATGGAAATTGTAAGAGTCAAATGTAAAGGGGTGCCTTGCTGGTTCAGCTGGTACAGCATGTGACTCTTGATCTCAGTATCATGAGTTCAAGCCCCACAGTAGGTATGGAGCCTACTCAAAAAAATAAAATACACACACACGTGTGTCTGTGTATATATTTATTTATTATATATTTATATATACATATGTGTGTGTGTGTATATATATATATATATACACACACACACACAATGTAAATGATATGAATAAAAAAACATGATCAAAAATAAAGAATTCCCAAGATGGGTTCATCAGTAGACTGGACACAATCAGAGAAAGGCTCAGATATCCTGAGGATACATCAACAGAAATGATCCAAATTGACTCACACATGTACATAAAACTTACACACACAAGATATTTCAAGAACTATGGAATAATATATATATTGTGAGTCCTAGAAGGAGAAAAAAAAAGTATGGGGCAGAAGAAAAATGTGAAGAAGTAACAGCCAAGAATCCTCTGTAAGACATGTAGGACATCAAATCAAAGATGTAAGAATTTCAGAGATCACCAAGAAGAAGAAATTAAAAATTCACACACATATATTCATTATAGATCAAAATGGTGAAAACCAAAATGAAGAGAATGTCTTGAAGGCAACAAGAGGAAAAAAATGATGTACAGAGCAATAAAAATAAAAATCGTAGCAGAACTCTCAAAAACTATGCAAGTTAGGGGCACCTGGCTGGATCAGTCGGTTAAGCTTCCAACTTTGGCACAGGTCATGATCTCAGTGTTCGTGAGTTTGAGCCCTGTGTTGGGCTCTGTGTTGACAGCTCAGAGCCTGGAGCCTGCTTCAGATTCTGTGTGTCCCTCTCTCTCTGTCCTTCCCCTGCTCATGCTCTCTCTCTCTCTCTCAAAAATAAAGAAACATTAAAAAAAAAATTACAAAAAAAAAACAAAACTATGCAAGTTAGAAGACAACAGAATAACATCTTTAAATACTAAAAGAAAAACTATTCATATGCAGTGAAAATATCCCTCAAAAATGAGGGCAAAATAAAGACTTCCAGACAAGAAAAAGCTGTAAGAATCTATTTTGAATAGTGCCAGGGGGCTGGTAATATTATCAGGAAGTCTTCAGGCAGAAGTATGATAAATAGAAACTTGGATCTCAAAAAGAAAGAGTTCCAGAAACTGTAAAAATGAAGGTAAATTTTAAAAACCCTTTTTCTTATTGGGTGCCTGGGTGGCTCAGTAAGTTAGATGTCCCCTTCTTGGTTTTGCATCAGGTCATGATCCCATGGTTTGTGAGCTTGAGCCCCGCATCAGGCTCTGTGCTGACAGTGTGGAACCTGCTTGGGATTCTCTCTCTCCCTCTCTCTCTCTGCCCCTCCCCTGCTCATGCTCCCTCTCTCTCAAAATAAATAAACTTAAAAAAATAAATAAAAACACTTTTTCGTATTTATAATACCTTTAAAATGTAACTGTCTAAAGAAAATGTAACAATTACATGGTTTATAACATGTGAAAGTAAAATGTACAATGATAGCACAAAAGATGGGTCAAAAGAATTAGAAATATAAGGTTTATAAAGTTCTTACACTATACATAAAATGGTATACTTGAAGGTAGGCTGTGATAAGATAAAGATGTATGTGGTAATAGCTAGAGCAGCCACTAAAACAAAATTTAGGAAAAGGTATAATAAACTTATAGCAGAGATAAAATGGAATCATAAAAAATAGTCCAAATATAAAAGAAGACAAGAAAAAAAGAACTAATCAGATAAACTGGCATTCACCTAACCACCTTAGAAGTTCAACAGGGGGGGAAAAAAATCAAGATGGTCATGTTTTTTCTAAATGGCCAAAGAGGAAGAACACATCTCTACTTGAGGCTTCCTCCTCTACAGAAAGTTTAAATGTTGGAAATCATCAAGGCTCTGCTCTAAGTCCTTTTTTCATTTCTACATTTGCTGCCTACGAAAATATCATCTACAGTCACGGCTTCGATGACCATCTGTGACAATCTATCTAGACCTCAAAACTACACCTGTTTCCTGAGTGCCAAACATATATTTTTAACAATCTACTGGACATCTCCAGAAACACCTAAAACTCAGAATGTCTAAAATTAAACTCGATCTTTATCCCCAGTGTGATCTTCCAGTTTTCTCTTCTGAGGTTAAAAGCAGTTATTCACATAACAGCTCCAATCAGAAAGCTGTAAAACATCCTTAACTCTTCCTTCTTCCTCACCATCTAAAACAAATCTGTTACCAGATATTAAGTCTACCTTTGATCTACCTACTTTATTCCATCTCTACCATGCTCCTTCCTGAGGCAGTTATCTCTTCATAAGGTAAATTCAGTATTACTTAAAACTTTTCCATGACTTCCCACTGCACTTAGGATAAAATCCAAAATCCTTAACAAAGCTTCCAAAGGCCCTTCATGATCTGACCCCACCTCCCTACCTTGCTGTCCATACTCATCCTCTCCAATGTTCTTTCTCACTACTAGGCTTTCCATTTGTTGCTCCCCCTGCAAAGATGACTGTCCCTGGTATTACCCCATCCGCTTCACTTAAATGACTCTACTCAACTTTCAATTCATTCTTGACTTAAACATCAGTTCTTTTTTTTTTTTTTTTTTAAGTAGGCTTCACACCCAGTGTGGGGCCCAATGCAGGGCTTGAACTCACGGCCCTGAGATCAAGAGTTGGACACTTAATCAACTGAGTCACCCAGGAGTCCCAACATTAGTTCTTTAGAGAAGTCCTTTCTGACTTTTCTTGACAGGTTAGCTCTCATCATAATAAATTTATCACCCTGGATTTCTCATCACACTTGTAATTATTTAATGTCTTCTTCCTATATACTGCATCCTATACCAAAATGTAAGTAGGCTCCATAAGGGTGGGAACCTTGTCTATCAACTCACAACCTAGAATATAATGCTTTTCATACTGTAATCCCAAATCTGTTGAAAACAATACCAAAAGCATATTGAGAAAGTAAAAATACCCAGAAAGATACCAAAGCCAAGACAAGAATATAGACACACACAATTAAGAAAAGAGATTACTGGGGGACCTGGTGGCTCAGTCAGTTTGATATCGCAGTTCATGAGTTCAAGCCCCACATCGGGCTCTGTGCTGGAGCCTGAAGCCTGCTTTGGATTTGAGGTCTCCCTCTCTCTCTGCCCCTCCCCCACTCATTCGCTCTCTCTCCCTCTCCCTCTCTCAAAAATAAATAAAACATTTTTTAAAATTTAAAAAAAAAAAAAAAAGAGATTATTTCATACAACCTGGGCAGAACCTACCTCTAATAATCACAAGAAAAGAAGTTGGGAGAGTAGAGAGGTAGATATAATTTAAATGGTCTAAGTTAATGTGGAGAAAAATGGCCCAGGTTAAACAATTAACCAAGGCATATTGCTTGGGTTTGAAAATCCAAGCCCCAAGTGTGGTTTCTCAAAAGTACTGTCTACCTGCACTAGAATTAAGATGAATTTTAATGCAGATTCCTAGGCTCCATCCAAGATGACTAATTCAAAATCTCTGGAGTTGTGACCCAGGAATCTAAAATTTAAAAACATTTAAAAAAAAAATTTAAGTTTATTTATTTTGAAGGGGGAAGGGGGAGGGAAAGGAATCCTAAGCAGGCTGCTGTCAGCACAGAGCCCTACGTGGGGCTCCAACTGACAAACCATGAGATCATGAACTGAGCCCAAATCAAGAGTGGGACACTTAACCAACTGAGCCATCCAGGTGCCCCTAAATTTTAAAAACACTCAGGGCGCCTGGGTGGCTCACTTCGTTAAGCGTCCAACTTTGCCTAAGGTCACATCTCACGTTTGCGAGTTCAAGCCCCTCATGGGGCTCTGCTGAGAGGTGGGAGGCTGGAGACTGCTTCAGATTCTGTGTCTCCCTCTCTCTCTGCCCCTCCCCTGCTTGCACTCTATCTGTCTCTCTCTCTCAAAAGTAAACATTAAAAAAAAAAAATTTTTAAACATTCTAAGTGATTTTTACTTTAAACTTGAGTTTAAATGGGAACCTCCAATTCAAATTAACTGCCACATTCCTACCTGTATCTTTTTTTCCCCCACTGTGAGAACCTTGGTTCCCCCACAACATCAATATATGTACTCATTTTTTCTACCCTACCATGCACATAAAATAGTTTCAGAATTGTTCCCAACTTCCCAACTTCTTTTCTCGGGGTTACTGGAGGTAGAGACAGCCTCTAGTGAAAAACCACTAGACAAATCCATTAAGTAAAGGTCATAATTTCTTTGCAATTCTTTTCAACCTTAGTATGTATCCCATGAAAACAACAGAATGCTCTTTAAGTTTTTTGAATTTTTTTTGTGTGATTATTTTATCCATTTGATATGATATACAGCTTATTTGTTTCTGCTTATATTCAGTTCCAAGGTTTCCTTTTTCCATCCTGTTTGATTATATGTAATATTTTTTAGATGTGTAAAACACTTACATGGCTTAGAACTAAATAAAAAGATATACTTGAAGTCTTATTCTTGTCTATATCCCTTCTACCTGAGTTCCATCCAACCTCCATGGTTAACTATGTTCACTACATTTCTAGTTTATTATTCTTAAGTTTCTTTTTGTAACAATAAGCAAATATGTATTTTTCTCCCCCCACACACACACATAAAAAGTAGCACAATATACCCCCACATATATATAACATTCTTTTGTTATTTTTCTTTCTGTACCCTAAACTCCAGTAAGTTAATAGGCTAATTTTCTTTAGTAAAGTGAATAGCACAAAAATGTTAATTCCTTTTCCTCTAGTTCAGATTACATAATTATTCCATTATAGAAACCTAAAGAGTGTTTTTTAAATTCTTCTGGAATATTCAAAGAGTTATTTTTTTTTTAATGTTTATTTATTTTTGAGAGAGAGAAAGAGACAGAGCATGGGGGGGGGGGGGGGCGGGGGGCAGAGAGAGAGGGAGACACAGAATCTGAAACAGGTTCCAGGCTCTGAGGTGTCAGCACAGAGCCCGACGCGGGGCTCAAACTCACAAACCGCGAGATCATGACCTGAGCCAAAGTTGGACACTTAATCCACTGAGCCACCCAGGTGTCCCAAAGAGTTATTTTTAATATTGTAATCTCCCTTCAATACTCTGGCATAAGTGAAAAGGAATTTTACCTAAATATTAGAATTTTATTTGAATTCTTTTAAATGACCATGGCAACATTTGTCCTCTGGGTGATAGAAGAAATAGTGAGCAGCACACTGTAGGAGTGTGCAAAACAAATCTAAGGATAGCAAACTGTAAAATATGAAAAGAGAAATAGGACCTGAGAAAAGGAGAAGATAAACCAGTTTCCATTTGTCTCCATTTGCAATGTTTACTTACACTATTTCTGTGTTTACAAAAATAAAATTAGAAGCATTCATGGCAAGTTCTAAGCACCTAAAACTAGGTGGAAAAGACTTTTTTAAAAGAATAATCATGAGGGATGACTGGATGGCTCAGTCTGTTAAGCATCTGACTTGGGCTCAGGTTATGACCTCACAGTTCATGAGTTTGAGCCCCGCGTCAGGCTCTACGCTGGCAATGCAGAGCCTGCTTGAGATTCTCTCTCTCTCTCTCTCTCTCTCTCTCTCTCTCTCTGTCCCTCCCTGCTCATGTCTTCTCTCTCAAAATAAATAAATAAGTAACTTTAAAAAATAAAAAAATTAAAGAATAATCAGGAGCTGGCAATCTCTGGAAGTATTAAAGGTCTGCCTAAAGCAAGAGACTAGAACAGATAATCTCTTTGGTTCTAAGAGCAACATCATCCTCCACCTTCCCATTTCTCCCGTTCCTCCTTCTTTCCTCGTTATATCTAAATTATATCTTCCAGTTGAAACTGTAACAGTTACCTCCAAACCAGTTTCAGAATATGACTTGGGCTGGCCAGCAGCATGGAATTCAGCAGACTGGATCTGGCACTCTCAGGTGGACTTACACTTTAGTTGAAGCTGAGGTCAGACAAGTAAATGCAGTATGTAACTGATATCCATGTACTATTCACTACCAAATTTGGACCAAGCTCTTCAGCTTGGCACTCATATATTCATGGAATCTCTGCATTCTGGCTCCATCCCAATTCTTATTGGTCCCTCCCAAGAACCCCTGTAACCAACTGTTTCCTAAGAGTGTTTTTTATTTAAAAAAACAAACAAAAGAACCTAAATCTTACTCTTCTTCAAAACAGAGCTCAATTACACTTCCTCAATACTTTTCTACTGATTCACCCTTCCTGTATTCTCATAACACTTACTTAGTCTTTTTGCCACTCACTTTAGAACCTCATCACACTTCCTATAAGCTCTTCTAAATTTTCACAGCACTTATTAGTTTCACCCCTCATTTAACACTCTTTTGCTAAGTCACATATACAGTAGTTATTATTATGGCTTACACACAGTAGGTGTGCCCAATTAGTCAATTCATCGTAGCACAGCACTCTCTCTATTACAGAGCTGTTTACATACCATCATAATTCCTTGTTTATATATATATCCCCCTTATCCATTAAAGATTATAAGCTTCCTTAAGGGCCCTGTGCTATGTTTCTTAGTACTGCCAAAGCCCAACATACTGCTCATAAGAGTATGTAAATAAATCCTTTTCAAATTTAATGAATGAAAGACTAAATTAGCTGAAAACAAGAGGATATGATCTAGAATAGTGATTGGAAATTTGTAGTCCATAAACTGAACTCACTCAACAGACTCATGTTTGGCCTGCACAGTATTTAAGAAAACGAGAACTAACAACATTTAGAAATTGGGAAACTGCACACAAAATCCAGATTTCTGGGAAAAAATTGTTAAGATCTGACATATGCCCTAAAAACCACAAGTGCCTGCTCCACATTAGACATGCACTCCTCAGGCATCTTTTTTGCTTTGCTCTTTTATGTCACCTCTCTGGTCCCTGCAAGTATGTAAGTTTACAACCAGTGATATAGACCCATGAATCTCTGGTGGGCTTTCTAAGCCACTTATTCAAATTTGGGGCATTTCTACTCCCTATCTGTGTTTTTCCAATGCTAAACAAGTTTATCAAAATCTGCTAGCCTTCCCTCATCCTCAATCTTGATAAAAGGACTCTACTGTATAGTAGTGCCTAGTAGTAAAGCCAGAAAACACAGCTTAGATAGATCACTATACTTGGTTAGAATGAGTTTTTTCTTTTTGATTCATGGATCAAATTTTATTATGTATTTCCTCCACTGAAATATTCTGTAAGAATAGACTCTTATTCAAATTATACGATTTACAATCACTTCTCATACCGAGTCAGCCAGTTAAGAGACAGTTCATCCTGGCAAATTAAATTCAATAAACATTTATACATTGTTTGCAAAATTATAGGCCCTGCACAATGGTTAAGGCATGAGATTTGGTATCTCCAAATCTACCAAGTCTGGTACCAAATATTGGCTCCTCTCTTCTATAGCTGAGAAACTCTATATTACTTCTTCTCTAAGCCTTAGTTGCCTTACTTTTCAAATTTGGACAGTAACGGTACTTATTTCCTAATACTGTGGTGTGACTTAAAAAGACAAAGATGTAAGAAGGCACTTTGGCATGTAGTGCCTGACACACAGAAAATAATAAAAGAAGCTATCATTTAAGTACTTGAGTACAGAAATAAAAACTAATGAAACAAGATATTTAAACAAAATTCTCTAAATCTATGATACTGTCATTAACCAAGCATATGGAAACACAAGAGATTAGTTCTATAGGGAGGAGAGAGGTAACATGTGAGCCAAAAGAACAAATAGGATAATGCCAACTAGAAAAAAAGGCAGAAGGGAGAAAGTCTAAGGACACGTAAGAGACAAACAAAAGCAAGAAAAAAAAAAAAAAATCACAGTTTTTATTTCCAGGGACAGCTAGTAGGTTGGAATAGGCAAAAAAAAAAAAAAAAAAAAAAAAAAAAAGATACATGCGAAGGAACTTGAGACACTTGATTGTCTAGCATGGTACACAGTACAATGCATAAATCAGTAAATGCCTTTAATAAATCTAGTCAAACAAAAAAGACAAAAGTGTTGAGACAGGAAGGCTTAAGAAAAAAAAAAGAGTAACTACCATCTAAAGCTCTATAAACTCCCTTTTTTCCACATGCACATACACACATACACAACATACGACTGGGTAATTCCCGTATAGGAAAATAAACATAACGTGTGCAGGCACAAAAATAAGTTGAATTATTTGTTGCAGAATATAAATTAGGTAGGAAACCAATGTGACGGTCCATCAAAAAGCCCAGATGAGGAACCAGGGCTTCTTAAAGAACTGGTTAATTTTAGGGCTAAACAGGAATGAGACAAGATGAGCCTGGAACATCTTGTGGTGCCAGGAAGTTAAGAAGGGCTAAACAAGATAATAGGGCCATGTCAAAAGGGCACAGGAGCCAACTTGCAAGACCCCTGATGGCCAAAGCTGCAACAATTTGAATAACAAATGACAGCACAAAGAATAAATGCCCATGAGTGGATACTATGCAAATAAATGATTAAGTAAATAAAAGGGGAATAAAGAACAAATCTTCCATACAGAAGAGTCCCAATTAGGGGCGCCTGGGTGGCTCAGTTGGTTGGGCATCTGACTTTGGCTCGGGTCATGATCTCACAGCTTGTTAGCTCGAGCCCTGCATCAGGCTCTGTGCTGACAGCTCGGAGCCTGGAGCCCGCTTCGGATTCGGTGTCTCCCTCTCTCTCCCTCTCTCTCTCTGCCCCTCCCCCAACTCACACTCTGTGTCTCTCTCTCAAAAAATAAATAAGCATTAAAAAAATTTTTAAAAGGAGAGCCTGGGTGGCTCAGTCAGTTAAACAGCCGACTTTGGCTCAGGTCATGATCTTGTGGTCCGTGAGTTCGAGCCCTGCATCGGGCTCTGTGCTGACAGCTTGGAGCCTAGAGCCTGCTTCAAATTCTGTGTCTCCCTCTCTCTCTGTCCCTTCCCCATTCACACTATCTCTGTTTTTCAAAAATGAATACATGTTAAAAATTTTTTTTAAAAATTAAAAAAAGAAGAATCCCAATTAATATAGAGAAGGAATGAACGAAAAGAAAAAAATCACTAGTAGAAAATAATAAATACTGCTATAGTTATGATCTACCAATGAATGTTAAAATTAGCAAAAGCCTAAGAAACAGGGTACTTACTTGTATGCCCTCTAAGTAGCTCCCCAAAACATTTTATAACTTACAAAGTAATAGTAATTTAATGCAGAAACCTGAAAGACATCACCTTTACCAAAGAACCAAGGTTAACATTACCTTGTTATAAGACAGACATACTAACAGCAAGTACCTCTTGATATGACATACAGAGAAGGGCACATCATCTCTGCATTATCCTTCCCCAAAATGCATTACCTCAATCTAATCATGAGAAAACACCAGACATATCCATACTATAAAACATACCATCCAATACCATTCTACCAAACATTTCCACAAAATACCTGACAAGGACACTTCAAAAGTATCAAGGTCATAAAAGACAAGTCTAAAGAACTGTTACAGATTAGAGGAGACTAAGAAGACATGACAACTAAACATAATGCAGGATCCTGGATTAGATCCTGAATTGAATCCTGTAATATAAATGGACATTAGGAGAGAAACTGATCTGAATGAAGCCTTGGAAGTTAACAGTACTATTTAGTCAAAAGTATTGTACTAACATTAATTTCTCAGCTTTTATCACTGTACTATGTTTATATAGGTTATTAACACAGAGCAAGTGAATGAAGAACACATGGGAACCCTTTCTACTATTTATGTAACTCTTCCATAAATTTAAAATTCTTTCAAGATAAAAAGTTGAGGTCAAACTTTCACTCTTCGCAGATGACATGATACTCTATATGGAAAACCCAAAAGATTCTACCAAAAAACTGCTAGAACTGATTCATAAAGATAAAAAATTAAAAAAAAAAAAAAAAAAAACAAAACCATAGATGATGAAAACAATAGTAGTTGTAATACTTTTTTTTTTTTAAACCATAAACTCACTATCAACTTACCTGAACCATAGGTATTGTTTTCCAGTGAATGCTACATTATCTCTGGTCTTAATTTATGCTGTCAGTCTTGTAACATAATAAAACTCTAACAAATTGATACTCTACCAAAAATAAAGTTATTCACTTAATAAAAAAACATTTAATTTCCCTTTCTGACATCCTAAAAATGACTACTAATCAGAATTTTTTTAATTATATAAGCCTCTACAAAGCTTTATCTTTAATAGAAGCCAATATTGTTACTGTTCACAGCATAAAAATAATAATTTAAATAAAATCCTTACCTTCCAACCACTGCCAGCCTCTCTATAATATGGGAAGTTATCGCAAATCCACTGGTAAATCTCACTTAGAGTCATTTTCTTTTTGGGTGAACTATTAATTGCAAATGTAATGAGGCTGGCATAACTGTATGGAGGTTTCCCATCTTTGTGCTGTTGGACTTCTTCCTGGTCCAGTGTTGTATTTGGGTCAAGGAGTGCATTCTTCTTGGAAATTCCTGTTCCGTGTGCATTTTGTGTAGCATCAGATTTTTGGATGGCTGCTCTCATGGTGAGCTGTGGTAACCAGTCCATAGATGTTAGGCTGCTCTCCAGTTCAGATGTCATCCTGAAGGTAAATAGACTCCTTAGTCAATATCAAGGAAAGAACCCCTGCTTCTCAAAATATCCAATATTCACAAATCTAGGAGTTCCAAAGTGAGGGAAAGCCTGAGTTAAATCTGGAGGAAAAAGATTGAGTATGTTAATGACCAAACCAAATATTTAAGGGATCAATATTTCCAATCTTGTCTCTTAATTTTTTCCTCTCCAAAACACAACCAATTTGGTTTTAAAATGTTTAAAATACAGGGGCGCCTGGGTGGCTCGGTCAGTTAAGCGTCCGACTTCAGCTCAGGTCATGATCTCACAGACTGTGAGTTCGAGCCCCGAGTCAGGCTCTGGGCTGATGGCTCAGAGCCTGGAGCCTGCTTCCAATTCTGTGTCTCCCTCTCTGTCTGCCCCTCCCCCGTTCATGCTCTGTCTCTGTCTCAAAAATAAACGTAAAAAAAAAAAAAAAATTTTTTTTTAAATGTTTAAAATACAGAACAATACATACACACAAAGTGATCCCAATGCCAATGTTTCTAAAAGACTGTCACTTTAAATAGGGCAACAGGATCACAGTATGAAAAATAACTCTGCAGTCCAGCTCTTTACTCACCAACACCACAGGCCCTTTAAAAACTTAAGATTGTACATCTGGCATTTCTTTTACACAAATTTTAGGGAAGTCACACAAACAAAAGAATACCCAAAGTAGAGGTCAGAGAAGTAACGGAGAAATAGGCACAGGAATTTCCAAGGAGGAAAGAAGGTAGAATTGAGCAGGTGGGAGGTAGGAAAAGCAAGCAGGATACACAAGAATAGTAAGCAGACAAGCTAGCTGGGGGAGCTGATAGAAAAGAGGAATGCAAATTCAAGGACACTGATGAACAAGAGAAAAGAGAATATGCAGTACCCAGGCAGTTAAAAAAAGCAAAACAAAACAAAAAACAAAGGCAAGGAACAAGATTAAGAATACTAAAGATCTGGGAGCATAGGATAGGAGAGATTAAATCATATAAACGGATAGCAAGAAGCATTAAAAGCTCAGGACAGGCTAATGCAAACATCCAATGATCTGGATTCTATAATGCGTTTCTCTCCAAGGCTAAAAAATGCAGGCCATTATCATCCAAAGAAAGAAACAAGAAAAAATCTACCAGGTCGACACATATTCTGGAGAAGGGAGAAAGCTGCTCCAAGAATTGAAGATAAAAATATAGAAACAAAGCCTGACACTTCACACTGTAATTGCTAACTTTCGACGGAGAATACAAACCTCTCTACCATACCGTCAAAGAAACAGGAATAATGACCCTGACAATAGAGAATTAATGAAAGACTTCTAAGTGATATCAAAATAATTGGGGGGGGGGGGGGGGGACAAGAAACTTGAAGTACCTCAGTCAAAAGAAACAATGTGTGGTAAATAAAATCCAATACAGGCCCTTATCCCAAATGGAATATGTGCTTAGGATATGAACTTCTGGGAAGCAATACAGAATTGATAAAGAACATAGCCTCTCAAGTCAGATCAGAGTTCAAGTACTGATTCCACTAGTTATTAGCTGTGGGAAATGAAAATGTTAATATCTCTAAACTCCAGCTTTCTCTTTGGTAAAATGAAATAATAGTTCCTACAGTTAAAATACTACTTTGAGAATTAAATGTGGTAGCATTTACACAGAAGAAACATCCATCGTGTGTTAGTTAATAATATTACTCTAGGATTATCTGGCAAGGCAATGCACTATAAAGTAAACCAGATTAGGCAACAACAATTATAAATCAAAAAACAGCCAGGAGGATTCTATCTACACTGTAGTAGAGTCCTATTACCTTGCTCTTCAGAGATTTTGAACCATCGTTTTACCTTTTTCATTTCCTCAAATTCCCTCCATCTCTACTCTACACATTCCTCTGATATCTAAACTTTAAATTCCTCTACACAGCACCTTCAGAGATGTAAAACAAAAACAAAAACCTTACCATCCTGCTCTATACTCTCAGCATTATATGAAATGCTTTTTTCCCAGCATGAAATAGGTTACGGGAACTTATGGAATAAGACAACAAGATAACTCAGACATCACAGATTGTCAAATGAGTGGGCAAAGTACCCTAGATCTCAAGTTAAAGACTTGCCCCCATTCACAAAGGTAGTTAACAGAACTAAAACCAGAGCCCAGGTCTCCTCATGTTCAATCCAGTAGCTTTTCTACCATACCTCATCTGTAAAGTGAGCGTAACAGTACCTACCTCACCTGATGTGAAGTACTGAGAACAGTGACTGGCAAACAGTAAGTATTCAATAAATGTTAGCTACTGGTGGTGGTGGTGATGATGCTAATAGTAGTTGCTGCTGTTATTATTATTCACATTTCATTTATAAACACTGGCAATTATTATGCCATGCTGTCATCCTATTTGCCTCAATTAAGGCTCCACTGAGTAGCTTTATTTTGTTCAAATTCCCAAAGGAGCCAGTCACATATATATTCAAAGTTACTATAAATGTACATTCCAAATTGGAATATAACTGATATTGCAGATACCCCATTCAGAACCATCTTTAATTTCTGCTTCCTTCCCCCAGTACCACTGAAAGTTTGAGTCTCAGTAATATAAGCATGTAATCAGTAGGTACTTAATACATGTTACAACAGTAAACAAGAATTTATAATTACACATGTACAAAACCGTTAGAGTAAAATTTTGTGTATACACACACACACACACACACACGAAGTATGATAAAATTTCTGGAAAACTGTAGTCCAATTAGGAAGGCCAAACATAAGGAAGAATTGAAAAAGAAAGTAAGGCTGAGCTCTGGGTGCAGTTAATAGTACAAAAAAGGGAGAGGACAACATGGACCACAGTCTTCAGAGGTAGAGAAGAAAGAACTTGGGCTAAGATTTGAAGAAAGTTAAGACCTACACAAACTAGAAAGAAAATGGTTCCTAGTCATCAAAAACACCATGAGTAAGAATCTTTCCATTGCTGTACTTATCTTCATATGGTTCTGCTAAATCAAACGTGAAGTACACTATAAAATATCTTAAACTAAAAAAAAAATTATAATGTCGTTTATTCTTGAGAGAGAAAGCATGAGTGGGGGAGGGACAGAGAGAGAAAGGGACAGAAGATCTGAGAGCAGCAAGCCCGATGTGGGGCTCAAACTCACAAACTGCAAGATCATGACCAGAGCCGAAGTTGGGATGGTCAACCGAGTTACCCAGGTGCCCCTCAAATTTAAACTCTGAAAAAGTGCGGCTTCTGTTTGCAATTTATTAAATTTTATATATTCTTAGCAGTAAGGTAAAAACTGCTTCCATTGTTGATGCATCATCTGGCTGTGGCCATGGTCCTCCATTAAACGCTAAAGCACATAAAAAAATGACCATTAAATTTGGCCAGATCATCAGTAACTTTAGAAAGAAACCTTTTAATGGAATGGTGATGACAGAAGTCCACTTGTATAAAAGAACAGATGGTGACAGAACAACAGCACGGGAGGCTCTGAGGAATCTGGTTATGGAAGTCTGGTTAAGAAATGTCAGGCCCTCATTACCTCACCTCATTCCAAGAGCTTCCTAGCTGGCCTCCTAGACTCTAATTTCTTACCGCCCCTCTCTGCTAATCACCTCCAGAGTCCAAGCATACCCTCTAAGAGAAATCTCTGAGCACTGTTTTCATGTCATCATGCCCAAAGACTTTCAGTGGTTTCCTTTCTCCCATTAAACTACAGGTACTTTAGTTTTTATTAATTCTTTTCTAAATTCCTGGAGCAACTATAACCTCAATTTGGTATTTACCATGCTGTTTCATATGTTTAACTGCATCATATGCTTAAGCTTTCTACCCTCACTCTCTCTTCCTCCACCTCCACATTGAGGACAGTAACCACACAACTAATACTTCAGATGCTACCTAACACCATGCCAGGTACATGTTATCCAAAAAACACAGTACTTGGATGAAGAACATTCGTTTCTGGAATGTCTTTTCCTTCTAATACTGCCTAGCTGGCTTCTACTTTTTCTTCAAGACTCAGCCCAAACACCTCCCTCTCCAGAAAGCCTGGTCAATCCATTCTTCTTATCTTCCATTTCCTAAATTAAACTAGATCCTGCTCCCATAGAATACAAATATCTCTATCCCAGGATTTATACAAGATTATAATGATCTTTATCCACCTCTCCAGAGACCATGAGGTCCTTGGAAGAAAAAACTTTCTTCTTTTCTCTCTCTGTCCAAAGCCTGGGAACATAACGGGTAAAGGGTCAATAAAAGATGGTTAAATGACTGAAATAGTGACTATCCAATGAAGGTGTGGGTGTGGTTCTTCCCAAACAAGTGAGACCATATACTTTTACAAGCTAAAAGGAAGAGATGGGGGGGGGGGGGGGGTAGGGGGGGAAGACCAGTACCAGTAAAGATATCACAAGATTGAAGTCCTTTATGAACTGGAAAAAAAAAAAAAGTAGGACTCAAACTGACAAGTAGCACTACACAGGAACAGAGACAGTTTTAGAAGAGCAGGGAAAAATGGGGAGATGGAAGCAAAGACAAAAAGATAGTGTTACTTATGGGAGAAAGCAGGGCATGAAAACTCACGTCTGAAATTTTTCAATCTATGATATTTATTACTTAAAAAAAGTTCCGTAAGAAATCTTTTCTGCATAAAATGAAAATGTAAAACAGCATCAACATACAACAACTCAGGGTTGCCTGGGTGGCTCAGTCGGTTAAGCATTGGACTTCAGCTCATGATCTTGCAGTTCTGGAGTTGGAGTCCCGCATTGGACTCTGTGCTGACAGCTCAGATCCTGGAGCCTGCTCCACATTGTGTCTCCCTCTCTCTCTCTGCCCCACCCCCGCTTGCACTGTCTCTCTTTCTCTCTCAAAAATAATAAAGATTTAAAAAACAGTTTTTTAAAGATATGACAACTCAACATTAAGTCATGAAATGGGGGGAGAGGAGAGGGTTCTAATCCCACTTTATGAAACACCGCCACTGATACGATACCAAATACGCTTGCTAGCTACTTTAGCACATTGCTTGGCCTCCCTCTGCAACTTCCCTAACTCCCAAGAAGTAACCAAGGATTACTCAGGTAAGTTTTCAAGTTTTCAACAGTATCAAAAAGGGGGGAAGTGGGTAGAGATATTGCTGGCTTCCTAAATAAAGGTAAGAAGAAAACACCAAGGAAAATAAAATAAGAACAATGAGGATAATGATGTCGTGATCTAGATATTCCTGAATCCTTGCACTCTTCCTAGCATGTGGCATTTCATCTTAAAAGACTTAAGAAAAATCGTAACAAAGATTTACTCATAAGAAAAACTGAGCAAGTGAAAACTCAAAAGAAATCCTTGTAATAACCGCAGGAGTACTTCTAGTCACAGGCATTTCAAGGTATGTATATGTATATGTATATGTATATGTATATGTATATGTATATGTATATGTATATATTTTTTTAAATATATATCTCCTGTTACAGCATCTTAGCACCTAAGACAACCGGAAGCAAGGTCTATGGCAGAAAACTACTAACCGCCACCCAACATCTGTTTTTACCTTCTTCCTTAGGAATACAACCTTTCATTCTGGATGGCATTGTACCTCTTACCGTTCCTCCTCTCTGAAATGTGGACACAGTAGCTATTGCTCCAGAAGTCAGCTTGGATCACAAGGTGATCTTTGAAAATGGAAGTGACACACTGAGGATATGAGAGCAGAGAGAAGAGATCTGGGTCCTTGATTTTTTTGTGAAGCAATTGTGAAGCTGCCATCTGAGCCCTGAACTGCCTACCTTCCAGACTTCTTCTGTGTGAAACTACTACAAAAAGATATCTATCAGCAGATGAATTCAATTATTAACAAACATGAAATTTGGGACATGAAGTGGGGTGACACAAATAATAGAACCTAAAATAAGATACTCTTAAAGCAGGAGTTGATGAGGCAAACAATAACTCTGATATTGCAGGCTGGAAAGCTAGTGACCTTATTAAAGAATGAAAAGGATTTGGTCAAATTTGGTCATCTACAGAAGTTAGAAAGCAAACCATATACCAAATGAAGCTAGAGCAAGGAGAGAAATACAGGAAAATTTTAGAATGCTGGCATGTGTTGGCTCCCTCCGGTCACTTAGAACAAAGTTGTAAGAGAAATAAAATAAACTTCGATTAGAGTTGCAAGCAGAGATGGAGAAAATGCAGATTTGCTAAGGGAGGTAACTCCCTATGGCCTGCAATTTAAACTAACACTCCCATAATTTAAAGCTTTGCATAGCTGAAAAAACACCAACTGTTTCTGAAGAAGCAAAGTGAAGTAATTGAATGGTAGCTGCAAAACTGCAGCCTTGGCAATAGAGAAGACTGGTGCCTTGCCACACAAAAGCAATGATGTAAGGGTGTTGTCTTTCCACCCACGATTTCCACCACTGTTTCAAATGGCCTCATCAGAACCATCATTTCTTCAGAACCCAGAAGAGGTCAATGAACTTGAATGGGGGAAAAAATACTCTTCGTTTCCACTAACTTGTGACTGAAATTTAGCATCCCCTTGAATTATGAAGTCAGACAACAAATCATAGTAGCATTAACAGTACTTGTGACTTCTGCCACCAATAAAAATAACAAATATATTCCTATCACATGCAAATGTTGCAGAATCTCAACTATTAAAGTCAACTACTTTAAAATTACGCTACTGTATTAGACTTGCCACTAGATCTTTTATTTCAAGTGTTAAAAGCACAGATATTATGACGTTTTCAAGTTAATATTTTGCCAACCATATTTCAACAGAATCAGTTTCCTGTGTAATCCTAAGTATTTTATTTTGTGAATTTTGAGACATTATTCTGAAACAGATCCACAGGTTTCACCAGACTGTTAAAGGGGTTCCATAGCACCAAAACAAGATTGGAAATTCCTGGGGTAAATGGAGCACAAAGGCCACAGTCTTCACACTGAAAAACTGTCTTGGCAGATACTTTAGATCAAAACGGCAAAAAGCCTACGAAGTATTTTAAAATAACTGTATGGAGGGTAGGGGGAGAGAAAGAGACTAGACACAAAAGCTCTTCTGTTTCCAAAATAATACCCAAGCCCATCAATAAGAAGTGAGCTATAAAAGCTGCACATTTCCCAGAAAGGGCATCTTCAATAATATCCATCTCAGATGTGGCCATGGAAGATAATGGACAAGGTAGGATCTTTCATAGGGCACAGGGGACAATAGAGGCCCTATCAAAGAGCAAAATCAAGAAATTTATTACACTGTTAGGGAGTCACTGTCATTCTTACCCAGTAAGATTTTATAATGCATTAATGACTGTTGAGTGTTACCTGTTATCCTCTTTTCTGAATAAGTTTTTATTGCTGTTATCCTTACTCCTTCTCCACAACTATGTATTAGGTAGAATACAGACAACTCATCTTTGGTTTATAGATCTTTGAACCACAAGAAGCCACACCAGGATCTAATGAAAGAGACTGCAGCTATAGAGCTTGGATCTTGAGCTAATTATAGTAACTGGATGAAACTCTGGGTTGTCTCCCTTGGGAAAAGAGCAAGTAAGTTCAAGATACAGGAGGAAGAGTACATATGAATATTTATGTACTCACAGGGGCAGATTTGTAGTGGAAACCTAAAAAGAAATAAAATAATCCAATATAAATTGACTTTACATTCTATAACCATATGACATGAAATTAATTTTTTTAAGTTTATTTATTTATTTTGAGAGAGAGCAAGCACAAGAGAGTCAGGGGGTGGAGGGGGCACTGGGGGAGAGAGAATCTCAAGCAGGCTCCACATGCCAGCACAGCAAACCATGAGATCATGACCTGAGCCGAAATTAAGAGTCAGATGCTTAACCGACTGAGCCACCCAGACTCCCTGACATAAAATTAAATTTTAACTTACAAATGAAATAATTTATTTCCAAGCAAAAGTAGCTGGTGTTACTTTAGTTTTCATATACCAGCAAAATCAAAGTTTCTACTCTTAGTTCAATTTCAGCAAAGTGGAAAAGATAAGACTTAGTGATTAAGAACACAGGTTCTTGAGCAAGTCTGCCTGGATTAGATTCCTAACTCTCCCACTTTCAGCTATGTGACCTTACACAAGTAAATTAACCTCTTTATGCCTCAGTTTCCTCATCTGTAAGATGAGGATAAAAATAGTACCAAACCCAAAGTATTGCTGTGAGGATTAAATGAATTAACACACACAAAGCACGAAGAATAGTTTCAAAGAGGGGCACGTGGGTGGCTCAGAGCCTCACGGTGGGCTCTGTGCTAACTGTTGCAGAGCCTGCCTGGGATTCTCTCTCTCCCTCTCTCTCTCTCTGCCCCTCTCCTGCTCTCATTTTCTCTCAAAATATATAAACTTAAAAAAGAATAGTTTCTAACTTATAGTCAATAAGCACTCAATAAATGTCCACACTCGATTTTTATGATCAAATTCATACTCTTCAGGATTTTCTAAATTTTAATTTTTTTTTTAGATTTTATTTTAATCTCTACACCCAACATGGGACTCAAACTCAAGACCCCAGATCAAGAGTCACACTAACTAAGCTAGCCAGGTGCTCCAGAATTTTCTAAATTTTAAATGGTTATCACTCTTACTCAGTGGTTTTAGACTTACATGCCCTAAATGACACAACAATCATTTAGCAACCTCAATGGAAATGAGCCCCTCATTCATACACTAAAGTGACCCAGAAAGGATTACATTTAAAATTTTTGTTTGTAGACTGTATATGAGAATTGAGAACATACTTTTCCCCATAAAATAAGGTGATAAGATGACTCCTGCAGCAGCCCACAAAATCCTACTTATTCCATAAAGGAATTCTAGGTCGACAGTTCTTAGAGTATAAAAGCCCCAGTTGGACATCTTGCAGCAGAGAGAAAAAGGAGTTACCCAGGAAAAAAAAAAAAAAAAGAAATAAGATTTACCATTTTCCTGGTGCAGGACCAGCTTGTTCCTGACAAAATTTCAATATGGTTTATATATGGCATACTTCTAACTACCTTCTATTCCTTGGATCTCCCATCTCATATGTCCTAAGTCTCTAATACTGGTCCCCAAGGTTGGTGTTATAAACTCCAAAATTAATTACTTGTTCTTCTTTTCTAGCAAAAACTCCCATCTTTTCAAAACAGTGATCTCTGCTCCATTTAGGAGAAAAATGGACAGCATCAAACTAATCTCCACTAAGGTATGAATAACTGAAGCTTTAAACTTTCTAAGTTTATGGCCTTTTTAAAAGATAAACTGAAAAATCCTCAGTGGTTTCAAGTGTAAATACAGGTGAAGGAATCATAATTGAGGAGAGGGAATCCAATACACAGTGAACTATCCAAAACTCTTGACTTTCTCAACTTCTCTTTCCCCCTAAAATTCCAAGAATATTCACTAACGCAAAATTCTGGGGGATTTAGTAGTGAGACAACCACCATTTGTAAAAACTAATGTGATTTCAGAGTATTTATCATAAAATCAGAGATGAAAAAGAACTTCATTGGATCATTTTTTTTTTTAAGTCCTGGTATTACCCATCTTGGAGACCAACAATATTAAGATCTCCAAGGGAAGAAAAGTTCACAATTTACTCAATTATATACCTGTCTTAAGGTATATAACTCATGGTGTTTGGGGGGGGGGGGGGGGGTGGTTCGTTTTGGGGTTTGTTTTTGTTTTTGTTTTTTAAGTTTAAACTAGCCAAGGGCACCTATGGCTCAGGTGGTAGAGCATGCAACTCTTCATCTTGGGGTCATGAGTTCAAGCCCCATGTTGGGCACAGAAATTACTTAAAAATAAATAAACAGGGGCACCTGGGTAGCTCAGTCAGTTGACTTGTCCAACTTCAGCTAGGTCATGATCTCACCGTTCATGAGTTTGAGCCTTGCATCAGGCTCAGAGCCCACTTCGGATCCTCTGTCCCCCACCCCCTCCGCCCCTTCCCCTTTTGTGTGTGTGCTCTCTCTCTCACACACACAAATAAATAAAACATTTAAATTAACACTAAATAAAAATAAATATTTAAAAAATTAAAAGTTTTGGGGTGCCTGGGTGGCTCACCTCAGCTGAGCATCCAACTCCTGATTTTGACTCAGGTCATGATCCTAGGCTCATGGGATCAAGCCCTGCATCAGGCTCCGTGCTGAGCATGGAGCCTGCTTGGGATTCTCTCTCTCCCACACTGCCTCCCTTGCTCATGTTCTTTCAAATTAAAAAATATATATAAAAAGAAAATGAAAAAAAAAATTAAAAGTTTTAACAGGTTAATCTGTATCTCCCTTGCTACACAGAAGAAAATTTCTTTACATTCTCTCTTGGAAAATTAGAACTGGTCAGAGTTCTATTCATGATGATGCTTCACATATTTTACAGTATTAACACATCTTGTGTTCCTTTTCCTGTAAGTTTCAAGTCCAGAACTTCTCCAACAGGACCGGAATTTGAAGCCCTAATATACTTACTGCCCTTCTCTAAATTATCTCCAAATTACTCCAAATAGAATCTTAAATTCATAAAACTGTATTTTAAATTTATACAAGCTATACTCATAGTTCTAGCTCCACTCAGTGTACAAACTTAGGGATCATGCAATCAAAAGATATTTTTAGGGGCACCTGGGTAGCTCAGTAGGTTAAGTATCCGACTTCAGCTCAGGTCATGATATCATAGTTCTTGAGTTCAAGCCCCGCATCAGGCTCTGTGCTGACAGCTCAGAGCCTGTAGCCTGCTTCAGATTCCGTCTCTCTCTCTCTCTCTCTCTCTCTCTCTCTCTCTGTGCCTCTCCCATTCGTGCTCAGTCTCTCTCAAAAATAAATAAACATTAAAAAATATTTTCATGCTATATGTGTAACTCTCATCTTAGGTATCTTCTGCTCTACAATGTAGGAAGGAAAAATAAGTATTTTTGGACATTGACCACTGAACTACATTCTGTCATTAAGTAAATACTATATTTTGCATTTAAATCTCACTTACTTACTGGAATCTGAGTAGTCCGACAGACTGATGAGCACTAATCCCTTTAACACAAGAACCCCCAAAGCCATCTTTGCAGCTGTTTTTTAAAAATCCAGACAGAATCTGCTATTAATAGTCCTTACACTTAGTTTAAAACACATATATAAAATGTACATACAGTAAAAGTCCTCTGAATAACACGTATTCACTGGCTCATCCTGTCTTAAGTGTACATTTATCCTGACCTCTCTACAACCATACTGCTTCAACCTACCATACAACATTACACAAGTAGTTTGGCATTAGTGCTGGCAGAGGGCTAACATTGGGAAGCTAATCCCATCTTATCATTTAGTGTTAAGTATGATGCACAGAAAATGCTGAAGAAACAGCCTGAACTTTTACACGTGAGGTCTATGATTCAGCTGGTCCTCAAAGTGTGATACAGACACCCTTTCAGGGAATCTGAAAGGTCAAAACAATTTTCATTATAAGATGTTACCTGCCTTTTTCATTCTCGTCCTCTGATGAGCTTTTCAAATGCTATGTGATGGGTGATATCACATCAGACTGAATGCAGAAGCGGAGATGAGAATCCAGCTATCTCTATTAAACCAGTTTTTAAAATTTGCAAAAATGTAAAACCAATGCCAAACTTCTTACTTTTTTTGTTTTGCAAAATACACTTAATGTTTCTTAAAGCACGTTATCATGGGCTTACTGTTGTATCTTTGTAAATTAACAAATGTTTTAATTTTTTCTTAGTTTTAATTCCTAACATAATAAAATTTGATAGATAAAACACACAAACAAAAGCTTTGTGGATACTAAATAATTTTTGAGAGACCAAACAATTTAAGAACCATGTTATAATAACTTATTAACTTAAAGACTAAAGATCAGTTTCTAATATATTACAATGTAATGAAAAAAGAGCTTTCAAGTCACTCAAAAAGCTTGAATTTTCACTCTTCCACTTATTAACTGCATCCTCGAACAAGTCAAACAAACCTGTAAGCCTCACAGATTTGCTTTGAGTTGTAAATGACAAAAAATATGTGGAACACCCTAACACACACTTAATGCCTGGCATACAGTAGACATTCAACAAATGACAACTATTAGAAACCTTTAAAAAAGAAAAAGACACCTTGCTTGTTTTCCCCTTGGTCAGTGAAGTCTCTGTAGTGCACAGCATACAACAAATTTAGTTGAATTCAGTTCCACGTTGCGTATTTTTAAAAATGTTCAGTATCATTTAAGTTTCCCTGGCCACAACAGGTAGGGAACATCAGGCCTTTCATCCATGTCGTGGATTTTTAAAAACGTCCAGTATCACTTAAGTTTCCCTGGCCACAACAGGTAGGTAACATCAGGCCTTTCATGAGATGCACAAAACTTGAAAAGGCCAAAAATCAACCTCTAAATTTCCTGTAAGTCTTAAATAAGCAATCTGACATACAGCTGTTTAACAGTAGGAAATGTCTGTAATAAGTATAGACTACTTGAATTAGAGATGTTCTCAGAGTATCATAAATGTATTCTTCTAATGTCTACTTTTAGACTCCTGGTTATAACTTCAAGTATGGCTAGGTTAAAAGAAAAATCAGACTGAGTCTTACACAACAGACTTCAGTTTTCATAAGAAATGGACCAAAAATTTTAAAGGGTAGAGAGGGAGGGATCTGTGTGAAGAGGACACCCAATTCTAAACTTTAAAACAATCAATGAGGCACCTGGGTGGCTCAGTCAGTTGAGTGTCTGACTTCGGCTCAGGTCATAATCTCACGGTTGATGAGTTCAAGCCCCGCGTCGGGCTCTGTGCTGACAGCTCAGAGCCTGGAGCCTGCTTCGGATTCTGCATCTCCCTCTCTCTCTCTGCCCCTCCCCCTGCTCATGCTCTGTCTCAGTCTCAAAAATAAGTAAACATTAAAAAAAAGTTTTAAACAATAATCAATGAAGAAGAAAATTACAGAACTATACCAGTCAAAGGCATATTCGTTGAGGTAATTCAGAAAAATAAGTGAGAATGAGTTAAGCTAGAATCTAAGGGAATTTCACCATGAGTCAACTGATCAAACTATTAAAATCTAAATACAGACCTTCTATTGTAAGATCACATCAATCAAACATTATCAGTGCACATAATACATCAATACTGATTATCATTCCATGGCGTGAGATGGTCTGAAGAGGATTAACTTCCACAGACATCCCAGTGCTGTTTAGGGTAAAATGTTTACTAGTAATCTATAAAAAGATACTGCAGCTCAAACTTTATTAGACTCTAGGGGAATCTCTCTGCCTAGAGACTTACCTTGCTTATTCTACTATTAGCTCCTAAAGACCTTACATTTCTGTTTTTGTTTTTTGTTTCCTATCATCATCACTTCAAAGTTTCTCAGCTTTGCGGTCTTTAACACAGACTTTATCCTTTTTCTTTTCATCAAGCATGGCAATTTCTTCCATAAATCATCACAATCTTTTCTTAATGGAATAAACTACTTCCATAAACTACTTCCATGTGCTCAAAAAAACCACAGTTCTTTACCATCTTCTAAAAATTTATTTGGCAATTTATAAATATGAAAGTTTTTCTTTACCCTTTTAACCCACCACTAAGCAGATACTGGGTTATCAGGTTCTTTTCTCAACAGAGTACTTAAAACTACCAGATTTCAAGACTTACTGTAAAACTGCAATAATTAAAACATACACACAAACTACAATAATCAAGACAAATGGTCTCAGTGAAAGGATAGATATATAAATCAACAGAACAGGGTCCAAAAATAGACCCACACCTATATGGTCAATTGATTTATTATTATCATTACTGAAGTATAGCTGACATACAATGTTATAATAGTTTCAGGTGGACGACATAGTGATTCAACAATTCTGTATGTTACTCAATGCTCACCAAGTATAATCACCAATATTAACATTATTACAGTATTATGGACTATATTTCCTATACTGTACTTTTCATCTCCATGATTCATTTATTTTATAACTGGTATTCTCTACCTCTTAATCCCTTTCACTTACTTGTTTCCTGGCCAACTGATTTTTGATTAAAGTACCAAGACAAGTTAGGAAAGGAAAAACTTCAAAAAATGATGCTGTAACAACTGGTTATCTATCTGTATGAAAAAACATGCAATGGCCCTTATCTCATATCATAAACAAAAACCTATAAACTGAATTACAGAAATGTAAAAGCTAAAACTATAAAACTTCTAGAAAAAATCATGAGAGAAAATCTTTGTAACATTTGGTTAAGCAAATATCTCCCAGATAAGACATGAAAAAAAATCACAATTCATAGAAGAAAACTGGTAAGTTGAACTATATCAAAATTAAAAATTTCTGTTCTTCAAAAGACACCGTTAGGAGAATGAAAAGACAAGCCACGGCCTGGAACAAAATACAAAGCATGTATCTTAAGAAGGACTTGTATCTCAAGTCCTTTGTATTCTCAAAACTTAGTAATAATAAAGAACACCCAACTTTTTTTTTAATGGGCAAAAGATTTAAATATTTATGTCTCCCTTTTGTGTTGACAGTTTAGCTCGTATGGGAAAAGTCGAGCAGTGTTTTGCAGTTCATTGAAAGTAGTTCTATATATAACAATGTTATAAGCATTTCTTTAGAAATGGTTGAAATGCTTCTAAAATGTGATTATCGGCATATGCATGATTGCTGTAATGGTTGACATTCGTTTTAGAAGTTGTGAAATGTTATGACTTGTGCTTATGTAGACACGATCTTCTGCCTCAGTATAGAGGCAATGGACTTCAATAAAGTCTACTGAAAGAAAAGATGAAAAAGAGAAAAGAAAGGAAAAAGAAAAAATGAAAAAGAGAGAAGAGAAGAGAAGAGAAGAGAAGAGAAGAGAAGAGAAGAGAAGAGAAGAGATAAAGGGAGGGAGGTGGGAGGGCAGAAGATCTGAACAGATACTTCAACAAAGAAGATATAAGATGGTAAAGAAGAAGCACATGAAAAGATGCTCAACATCATTAATCATTAAGGAATCGGAAATTAAAACTACACTGATTATCACTACATACCTATTAGAATGGCTAAAATTAAAAGACTGACCATACCATGTGTTGCCAAAGATATGGAGCAACTGGAATTCTCACACACTGCTGGTGAGAATGTAAAATGGTACAATACTTTCAAAACCAGTATGACAGTTTCTTAAACATAAACCTACCATGTGATCCTGTCATTTAATTCCCAGGTATTTACCCAAAATAGATAATATGTCCAAAGACACACGTATAAATGTTCACAGCATTTTTATTTGTAATAGCTAAAGCTGGAAAACAATCCAAATATACATCAACAGGTAAATGTTGTACACATATCCAATGGAACAAAAAGGTATGAACTATTGATGCATGCAGAGACACAGGTGAATCTCAAGGTAATTATGCTAAATTAAAGAAGATGACAAATAAAAAAATATATACTATACAGTTCCATTTCTATACAACTTGAGAAAATGCAAATATACATATAGGGACAGAAATGCAGATCAGTTGATATCTTGCAAAAAGTGACAAGAACCATACAGGGACTTGGGAGTGAGTTATGTTGTGGTAATAATTTTATGGGGGGGGGGGGGGGGCAAGCTTATCAAATCATACTGTATCTCAATAAAGCTGTTTTAAATATATATACCGTAAAACCTTGGTTTGTGAGCACAATTTGTTCCAGAAACATGCTTGTAATCCAAAGCACTTGTACATCAAAGCAAATTTCTCCTTAAGAAATAATGGAAACTAGGATGATTTGTTCTACAACCCAAAAATATTCATATAAAAACGATTACAATACTGTAATATAATACAAAAAAATAAAGAAAATACAAAATATAAAGAAAGCTAAACAAATTAACCTGCACTTACCTTTGAAAACCTTTGTGGCTGGTATGAGGGAAACAAGAGAGAGGAGGATTATTGTGCAGGACGACTTTCACTAGCACTAACAAAATCACTGCTACCTATTGGTTCAATG
Source organism: Panthera leo (assembly GCF_018350215.1). Lineage (NCBI taxonomy): Eukaryota > Metazoa > Chordata > Mammalia > Carnivora > Felidae > Panthera > Panthera leo. The sequence goes on from NC_056686.1 coordinate 32,788,041, forward strand.
GAATCTTTTTCTTTCCATGCAACTTTTAAAGGAACTATCCAATGACACTTTTATTTCCTTTTGAGGATTTCACGGAAATGTGACATTGCATTGTCTTTAAACAGACTCATTTCTCACATTGCTAAAGCCTTATTCGGGTGGTGCTTTTCTACAAGATTTTGAACTGTTTCCCACATTTTACACATCTCCCTAATCTCATTTGAAGTGAGGGATTCCTCTGCCTTTTTCTCCTCCTCCTCTGCAGATGAGATCTCGTCGATAACCTCTTGCTGTTGCTCATGATACAGATCCATCAGTTTGTCAGCTCCTGGCCATGTTCCTCTCCAACTCTTCTTTTTCTTTTTAATGTTTATTTTTGAGAGAGAGAAAGAACACAAGCAGGGGAGAGAGCAGAGAGAAGAGAGGGAGAAGAGAGGGAGAAGAGAGGATCCCAAGCAGGTTGCACACTGCCAACACAGGGCCTGGCAGAGGGCTTAACTTATGAACCATGAGATCATGACCTTAGCTAAAACTGAGTCGGACACTTAACCGATGAGCCACCCAGGCACCCCCCTCCACCAGCTCTTGAATATCGTCTTCATTCACTTCCAGTCCCATGGTCTTCCCTAAGAATATAATTTCATTGACAACTGGCAGCTCCTATCCATGAGTAAGCCCCTCTAAGTCATGTCCAAGAATCCAATCAGGCCACAGTTTTCTCCAAGAAGAATTGAGGGTTCTCTTGCTGATCCCATCTTAGGCTTTACTGAGGACCTTGAGACAGTTCACAATGTAGAAATTATTTTTCCAAACTCTCGGAGGGTAAGGTTTGTTCCTTAGGTCACCTTGAAGCATCAGTGAAATAGTGCTTTGGTGTAAAGCTTTTTAAAGTTAGAAGGACTGGAGGACTGGAGTGGTGCTGGGAAGAAAGAACTTGACTTTAATGAACTCGAATTCCTCCAGTAAGTCATCCTCAAAGCCTGGAGGATGAGCAGGAGCATTATCCATAACCAGCAAGGCTTCAAGTGGCACCTTTTCTAAAAGGTGTTTCTTCACTGCAGGACCAAAGACCTTGTTGATCCACTCAATGAACAAGACACAAGTGACCCAAGTCTTACTGTTGGACCTCAATATAACATTTAGCTGGCTCTTCTGCACCTTGCATTTCTTGAAGGCTTGTGGATTCTCAGAATGATAGATGAGCAAGGGCTTGACTTTTAAATTACCGCTTGCATTAGCACAAGAGAGTGAGACAGTCTTTCATGGGCTTGTGATGGGGTATTGTATTCTCTCCTTCTGTAAAGTAGGCCCTCTTTGGCATCTTTTTCCAAAAAAACTGTCACCTCGCAGTTAAAAACTTACTCCAGCCAGTATCACTCAGAAACCATGAGCTTCTGGAACTCAGTAGTGAACACCTCAGCTGCCTTAGTGTCCAAATTCACAGGCTCTCTGTGCCTCACAACACTTTGGATGCCATTTCTCCTCTTACAGTTATCAAACCATCCCCTGCTTGCCTTGAAGCCTTGTTCCTTTTCTGTTGACGTACATGGTGGTTTACTTACAAGGCTGGTGTACAAGGCCTTTGCCTTACTGCAGATGAAATTCTCTCTCATGGTATCACCTGCTACTTGCTTCTCATTTATCCAAACCAGAAGTAACTTCTCTACACCTTCCAGAACACGTGGCCATTGCTTTGATATTTTGCTGCATCTAGCCCCCTTATTTCTTCTTTAATATTGTGCAAATGGTCGATGTAGACTTCTAAAATCTTGCAATTTCAGCCACTCTCATTCATACTTCACGATTTCCTTAACTTCCATCATAATCATTTTCTTCTTCTTACCACCTTTTTTTTTTCAACCTTTTTCTGTATGGGGGCCATTGTATACACTCTCACAGATGTTGACTATAGTACAGTATTAATAAACTCTTGTCATATACTGTATTTAATGTAACTGGCAATAAGGCAGCAGAGCAAAGAGTCTATATCTGCAGGCAGCCTGACCTAGAATGAAGCAAAGCAATCCTAAGCTTACTCTTGTGTGGAAAAGCAAAGGACTGTCCATAGGTGCATTAAAGTGACCAAAAATACACTAATGCCAGATGTGGACACCTTCCAACATTCTGAAAAATCAGATTTCTGCCAAATACCTTGGCCTGAGACCAGCATCCAAGCAAGGGAGACAATCACCCACAGTCCCACAGCAAGAGAGAGAGAGAAGAACCACTGGCTCAGTTGTGATCATGTGACATTCAACGTCACATACTACTCATACTGCAAGACATTGCTCCTTTATCAAGTTAAAATTTACTAGAAATGTTTGCTGGTCTTACAGAATACTCACAGAACAAGTTACTCACAATCCAAGGTTTTACTGTGTGTGTGTGTGTGTGTGTGTGTGTGTGTGTGTGTGTGTGTGTAGTGATTTTGAGTAAATCACAAAGAAAAAGTAAACTGGAAGAAAAAATTTAAAACCTTTTTTGCTCTAACCAAAAAAATTGTGCCCAGAATATTTTAAGAACTCTTACAATGCAATAAGACAACAAACTACACGGTTTTAAAATGTGCATAAGGTATGAATAAAGACATACAAGTAGTCAATGAGCACATGAAAAGATGTACAACACATCATTAGTCAATAGGAAAAAACAAATTAAAATCACAAGTGAGATACCACTCTATACCCATTAAATATCTAAAATCAATTTGAAAAGCAGTAATATCTTCCTTTATGAATTTAAACCCCGTAAGTTTTGTCTTGATTATCAATAACAAAAATAACTGTATCTGTGCTATACAGTAAAGCATGAGTGATTATCCCCACTTTATATGGCTTCTAATCCATTAATCTGATTACAATACATGGGCTTCTCAGGTTTTTATTTTTTGAATTATCTATAGGCCTACCTGTAATAAAGTAAGCACTGTATTTTTCTCAGGCTCTACTCACTCAAATAGCGTCATCTTTCCATAACCTCCACGAATTATCTTTTTTATACCTTCTTACATAGCTAATATATCACTCTCCAAGTTGGGCGGGGGGGGGGGGGGGAAGGGGGGGAGGGAAGGGGAGTGGAAAGAGTGTTAACTGTGAGGAAATGGTTTCCTATGCTTAAAATTTCCATTCTGTACCATAACCTTCAACAGGGACCTGTCCATCAGCACCTATCCCTTAGGCTCTCAAGTAAGCATCAGTATGGGGCAAAGTCATCTTTCTGCTATCCTTTTCTTTTGTTGTTTCTATGACAATCTTGAATGCTAATAAGCACATAATGAGTATGGATTCAATATGTATCTGTCAAATAAACAGAACTGGGGTAACAGTCCAATTCCAAATCCACAATTCTAAGGATACTCTGTTCCAAAAGGAAGGTAGAAATCCAGTCTTCAATTTATTACCCACATGACTATTAGGAAAGGGTCTGAATCCTAAAAACATCCTCTCTTGAAATCCTAACTCTTCTCACCCAACACAGGATACATGCTGCTTTGTATCAGACACTCCCTGTAGTATTTTGCCTAGCTCACCATGCCCTTTCTCGGAGTTGTCTCCACCCCCAGAGCCCTGAAAGTCTTCTTTACACCATATCTGTATGAGTACTACAACAAATTAAAGGATGAAAACCAGGGTTGATATTTGACCTAAATTGTTCACCTGAATTCTCTTCCTTAGGAATTCAGAATTAGGACTGAAGTGGTCTGGGCTGGTATCTTGAATGAAGAAGCTATGAACTTGAGAGGTATGGGATGACCATGTGCCCGAAAGACAAAGAAAGCTTATTTGCATAAATGAAGAAATAAATTACAGAGAAAAGCAACAGAGAAGAGAGTATACTGCCTAGTTTCCTAAGAACCTAAGTTCTATTTCCTCAAGAGATCCAGCTATCCCTGGGTTCTGTGAAACACCCCTGTATTCTCCATAAATAAATTCCTTTTCTTTTTTGATGTATCCAGTGCTGGTTTCTTTTACTTGCAGCCAAGCAAAGCTTGACTAAAATAAGCTTACTAAATCATAAATCAAATCATATTTCTTTTTTATTTTTCAGTATTTTTTTATACCATATACACTGTTGACAGGCACAGATTTTACATTTAACTCTTTTACTTTGCCAGTATACCCACTGATACTTTTTATTCCCTATTATCTCTTATATTATTTCCCCCATATGTATATGAATTCATGACAACTCAAATTCCTCTACCATCTCCCCATAAAAAAAGCTGATGCTTTTCATAAAAACATTTTTTCAATTTTAGACAATGGATTTCAAAATTAAATCACCAGTTTTCTGTCACTTTTTTCCAGTTTCCTGCATTCATATTTCCCTTTTACAACTATTTTTTATAATATCCTCAATTAAGTGGATTTTTTTTTACAGCCTTCATTTTAAGAAAAAGCCTCAAATGATGATAAATAATGACAACCAAGAGGCAGAACTTCGTGATTAAGAGCATGGGTACTGGAGCAAGACCTACAATATGAATCCCAGCTCTGTCCACTAATTCACTGCATGTGCTTCAGTTAAGCTCAACTTTTGTATTTCCATTTCCTCATTTGTGAAATGAAGATAATGGTACCAACTTCATAGAGCTGTTGGGAGGGGATTTAATTTATATACTTTAAAATGCTTAAATAATGCTTGGTCTAGTAGTAAGAACACCATAAATGCTAGCTTCCAAAGTCAATATTCAGTCACAAAAGTAACTTGTAATAATATGTCCTTAAGTCAATGACTGATCAATGGTACTCTTCAACGCCTAATGCTCAGAAATGGAAGCTCTAGGATATTCGGTCATTTTAGATCAAAGATTAAATTACATTTCGTATACTCCAGGCCAGCACAGTCCAACAGAATTTCCTGCAACAATGGAAAAGTACATGTGCTATCCAGTAGGATAGTCACTAGCCATGTGTAGCTACTGAGCACTTAAAATGTGGCTAGCGTGCCTAAGGAACTGATTTTTCTTCTTTTTATTTTTAATTAATTTAAACAGCCACATGAGGCTAGTGGCTACTATATCAGACAGTACAGCTCTAAAAAATAAGTCAGAGGGGCGCCTGGGTGGCTCAGTTGGTTAAAAGTCCAACTTCAGCCTAGGTCATGATCTCACCATTCCTATGTCGGGCTCTGTGCTGATAGCTCAGAGCCTGGAGCCTGTTTCAGATTCTGTGTCTCCCTCTCTCCCTCTGCCCCTCCCCTGCTCATGCTTGGTCTCTCTCTCAAAAATAAACAAACATTTTAAAAATTTTTTTGTTTTTAAGCCAGAAAAGTTCAAAATATAGCTTAGAAAAATTTGTCAAAATTACATAGTTGTCAAAATTAAGAGGATTTCTCATTACTCCTCATTTAATTGGAATATGCCACATCTAACGTGCAAATTAACAGATTCTATCAATTTCCCCAAAAAGCTTGATAAAGGTGGTAACAATGAGGGACGACCAGGTAGCTCAGTTGATTGTGTCTAACTCTTGATTTCAGCTCAGGACATGATCCCAGGGTCATGATACTGAGCCCCAAGTCAGGCTCTGTGCTGAGCATGGAGTCTGCTTAAGATTCTTTCCCTCTCAGGGTGCCTGGGTGGCTAAGTAAGTTAAGTGTCTGATTCTCAGTTTCAGCTGGGGTCATGACCTCATGGTTTCATGAGTTCGAGCCCTGCATCAGGCTGTGCGCTGCTGGTGTAGAGCCTGTTTGGGATTCTCTCTCTCTTCCTCTCTCCCTCTCTGCCACTCCCCTACTCACGCTGTCTCTGTCTCTCTCAAAATAAATACGTAAACTTAAAAAAACTTAAAAAAAAAAAGGGGCGCCTGGGTGGCTCAGTCGGTTAAGCGGCCGACTTCGGCTCAGGTCACGATCTCGCGGTCCGTGAGTTCGAGCCCCACGTCGGGCTCTGTGCTGACAGCTCAGAGCCTGGAGCCTGCTTCAGATTCTGTGTCTCCCTCTCTCTCTGCCCCTCCCCTGTTCATGCTCTGTCTCTCTCTGTCTCAAAAATAAATAAACATTAAAAAAAAAAAATTTTTTTTAATTAAAAAAAAAACTTAAAAAAAGATTCTCTCCCTATGCCCCTCTCCCCTGCTCACTAATTTAAAAAAAAATTTTTTTTTATTTTTCAAAGATAGTAACAATGATAAACTATGGCATGATCATGCAAAAGCTATTTTTGCCACTGTGTGGGAGAGACCTGACAGCATAAAATTATAGACATAACAAACATATGACATTCAATGTCAGCGAACATCCTTAGCCTGAAGGCCAGTTGCAAACCTGAACACTACTGGTAGATACTCTAGAATCTACGAATTCAGAGTGAAGGGGAGATAGAAGGGAGAAAAGAAATCCCACCCCCCCACCCCCCGCCACCATGTTCTTGAGCTGACAGCAAAGGATACCAATTTGTCCTCTTTTATTCTAAAAATGATGACCTCTTTGCTTCCTACTATTGAAATAGAGAAAAGAGGAAAAAATATGCCAGGTGACTTATGTATACATTTAATCCCATGAATCTTAACAGACCAGTAAGGTAAGCATTAATAACCCTATTATAGCAAAATTGGGAAAAGTGAAACAACTTCCTAAGATCATATGAGTAATATATGGCAGAGATTTAAACCTGTAGCTACTTGATGCTAAGACTACATATCAGAGCTGCCTTATCAATACCAAGCCTATTACTAGAAACAAGGCAGCAAGAGGTCTTAAAATAAATCCACCCTGCTCTGGCCATTCTAAATAGCAAAACAGCAGGATCAACAGTATCAAGAGAAGAGAAATGAGGAAACAGATGGATAGGAAATACATCTGGGATGCTAACACATGAGCTTCACTGGTGCTAAAATATCCCTATGTGTTTCCTAGTATATCCTAAACAGACAGCCTGGATCAATAATCCTCTTTAAGGGAGAGGTATAACAAAAAGGAAAAAGCAAGTGCAAAAAAAAGGGTAAAAGCAGAAAAAAAAAAAACAAAAACCCACAACAACAAAAGGACAAGATCTCAGGTAGAAGTGTCACCAGAAACTACTTATAGTGCTACGAATAACCCAGTGTCCCAAAATTTATATACATATGAATCATAAAAATTCAATCCTATAAAATTACCAGGCAATTCAGAAATGCAGAAAGGACCTCATTTGAACAAGTCTAAAGAAACATCAAATTTTATTTTGCTTTAATCAAACCAAATAATAAGTCTATTGCTACAACATGTGAAAGAAATTATGTACACATATGTGTTGACTTGTCTACATAAAGCAAATGTTCAAGGTGAGTTTCTACTTTCAGTAAGCATTTGCTCTTACTGAATCTGTACTTGGAAATAAAATACAGGTACATCTCAGGATTCAAATCCATCTTATGCAAACTCAGGAACCAAACAAATTCTGCTAAATTTTTAAGATTCTATTGTTTGATAGAAACCATATCCATCATCATCTGAATTCTCACTCTTACTATTCAAAACTGAGGAACTGAACAGATGTACATGACTCAGTATTCACTATCTAGATTATCCAAACTGAGACTATGAATGCAATAGATTTAAACTGCAAGCAATATTTGTGAATCTTATATCAACTTTTAATACAATTTCACATAATTTACAAAATCAGGATTGTTTTTTCTTTTAGAAATGTAAGCATTCTGTTAAAATCACATAAACACTAGCTGCAAAATAGATCTGAAAAAAACATTTTTTTATACATTTTATTCTTAGCGGTTTGCCAGAACAAGTTATTAAGTTACTGCCTCTCAGCTCCAACCAAACCCCAAGCCCTTCTTCCCAATCTGCCTTAATGATGCTAGAACTGGGACTCTGTAAACCACATGTGCTTTGCCAGGTGGTTTCCTATAAGGTTCTGCCAAAAGGGAGCGTTTAAAGATGGACCACAACTCTGGGGAAGGACAAAAGATACTGGTGCCTTCTAGTTTATTCTTTAGGCTTCATAAAAGCATTACCCCACCAAAGATTTCTTCACTCCTACAACAGCAGATCCTCCCCCATAGTACTAAGTGAATCCCGTTTATAGTTTTCCCAACACCTGTGGAACTATTTTCATCATACACAATTGAAAGACACCCAGCACTGATCAATACCCATTCCTCCGAGGTCTGGGTCTCAAGCCCTAGGGACCCCTCTTTTGAACTCAGACACCAGCACAAGTCATACAGTGCCTTCTCCTCAGAGCTCCAAGTTTTGGTTCTACAGGACCCTTCCTTTAAATCTCTAGGTTTTCCCTTCGGTCTCAGAGCCCTTGGGGCTGGTAGATGCTTCTGGAAGTCTCTCTCTCCATGATCCTTAGAGTTTTATTTTTATCCTTTCTGTTACCTAGTTAACATTCTGTTAAGGTATCTCTGTACAAATAAGTGGTGTGGTTTCTGCCCCTGACAGCACCCTGATTTAAGAAAAAAAAAAAAAAAAAAAAGGCTCATTATACAGAATACAGTGTTGTTACAGTAACTTGCAAATATTCAATGCTACCTATACCAACAAGCAAAGAAAAACAAAGTGTTAATTAAAACCAACTTGGTCAAAATTAAAGAGTATACCTTGCTATTGTAGGGAAATAGGTGCTATTTACATAAATGGGTTAGGAAAAAAAGCTTAGGGCTGAAAGCTGCCACCAATGGGGTGAAAACGCCAAAGGTTAGCTAGTGAAATATTGTAACAGGATCGTAAGTAAAACTACTTTCCATCTGACACCAATGTACCATTGTACTTTGATCAGAAACTCCATTTGCCCCCCAGACCCTTTGCTTTTTACACATACAAGTTAATGATTACTATCTGATTGTTTTCTCCACATTCACATATATAAGATCTTGTTTTCTTCATGTTCACCACGTGGGTAATATCTTGTGAGCTCAATAAATTTGGAGCAGAAACCCCTATTTGGGGCTCCTGTCTCCTCCCAGACATTTGCCTCTCTCATATTCAATTCTGCATCTGCTCTATTGCTGGACAAGAGAGAACTCCAGACTCACAGTCTGTGACACCTATCACTACAAAATTTTTTGCAATCATTCTTTTACAGAAATATGGGGTGTCTTTTTCTAATTCATACATTAACACCTACTAGTATAGAACTGTATGATACGAAGACATTAAAAATGGCCATCTCTCTCTGTCTTCCCAAATTTTCTACAATGTGTTATTTTAATACATAAAATACAAGTTCAATTTAAAAAATAATCCTAACATATTCAGATTAAATACTGAATATCTACCAAAACAATACTTAACTTGTTTATTAGCCTAAATATTTAAGGTAGTGGGGCATAATCCATTTACTACCCTTTCCTACCCAACAGATTTTTAAATATCACATACTTTCATTTCAGCCCCTACCTTCATTTACACTAAAAGGTCCACTCCCACTCTCACCTATGCCTACAAATCCCTACCTACCTACCCATTTTCTCATTCTCAGCCACATATCCAGCTCTTCACCACCAACTCATATACTTCCTATTTTGAAGCTAGCCATTTTCTAGATATACAGATAGTACAACCCAAGATACATATAAAGGTAGTACGTACAAGTAAAGTATGTTTATCAGTGCATTTGAGTTAAGAGTTCTGACTATTCCTATTTGGATCGTGTCACTGGGGAGGTCATTTCTGGTTTGGGGAAGACTATGGGAAAGCAGACTAAAATTTGTATGGTTTTAAGTAATCCAGTTTCTATCCCACCACCACCATCAAAGAATAGTCATTCTTTTCTCTTCCTTGTATCAAACTCAAGGCTTGCCTCCAGTTACAAAAAAAATCAATGACAAACGACGGTTTTCTACCCATACATTTAAGGCTAGGAACTCTCTGCTTCGTAAATGGACCGTGCAGAATATTAACAGAAATGAAAGCTGTATATAAAACTACCAAATAACCCAACTCAGACACCAGAGTCCTAATGTTAAATTTATAGCTATATGTTCAAAAAAGATTCTAGAATATTATGCACAATTGTCAGTGTTACAAATTACCAAATTATCAAATAACTCAAGGTTATCTCTTTTCTTTCATCATCCCTTCCAATTCTATAATTCTACCAAGCACAAAAGTTAGATATACATTATTCCTAACCCAATGTCACATGCAAGCTTAAACCTTAACATAAAAACTCAAATAAAGGGGTTTATAATCTCAGTCCATGACTTTGGTATAGGATTATTTCAGCATATTCCACAACTAAAATTACTTTCAGGAAGTCTAATCAACATAAGATCAAAGTCTGAAAAATATCCCAATATGACCATATCCAAAGTTTTAAACATTCAAAAAAAGGGTAAAATGATTCCTCCCATCATACTGGGCAGTAATCACTATTAGGTCAATTAGTTCCACAGGAGCTTTGGGAATTAAAGAAACGATAATAGTCTTTTTTAAAAGGTTCTATTCAGAGCTACATAGGTGTCCCTTGTTTGGAGGCAGGGGCAGAGGACACACAAAGTAGAAAAGCAAATCTCTCCATCTATTTCCTCAAGCTGGAGATGCATTCTCAGGGAAAGAGGTGCCATAATGGCAAAGATTAAAGCTTTCCTAACTGAGGACAAAGGACAGCCATCCCTGACTGGCTGAAAATTCAAGAACATAAAAAGGCAACTTCATTTTTCTTCTGTGGCATTCTAGACAATCAAAACTGCTTTCAAGCCAAGGATTCCTTGAATTCACATTCATCACTCTAATAATTTTTTATCCCTCCTTTCTCTCCTGCCCTCCAAAACTGAGCAATCCCAACTCTCTTCATCACTTACTCTATTTTAGCCACACTGACTTCCTCACTGTTCCTCCAACACACAAGGCAAGTCTCCTGCTCTACCAGTTCCTGGATTCCCTCTGCCTGGAATGCTCATATTCCACATACCCAAAGTGGAAAAGTCCATCTCTCTTTCACGTCTTCAATTGTCACCATTTCAGTAAAGGTTTCCTTGGCTACCCTATCTAAAAATAACACACACCCCTGTATTTCTCATTCCCTTTCTCTATTTTATTTTTTACCTTAGTCCTTATCACTAACATACTTTTTGTGCTCACTTCAGCACCATATATAACAACAGATACTTCTTGTTTATTAATTGTCCCTTCACCAGAAGGTAGCTCCAGATTATAGGATTTTGATCTGTTACATTCACTGTTACAGCCCTAGCATTGAGAATAGTGCTTGACAACATATTAGGTGCTCATATGCTGAATAAATGATGCACTAGTTGAAGCAGTTGCAAGTAGTTAAATGATGCTTCCATCAACACTTCATACGCTAGTCTGAAAGATTTTAATTAACAGATTAGACTTAGGTTATTTTTTCAGACTGTTCTCTGGGACCTGCAACAACCCCTCAGGGGCAACTGTGGGGGTAGAACATGAAAGCCTAAGCAAACAGAAAAAAGTCCTGTATATATCTGTTTTATTCACTGGATTTCACATAAGATTTAATTTGTAGAAAGGACTTAGCAACTTCAAAAAAAATCTAAGACTACTAGGTTGTATGTAACTCAGCTCCTACTTTTTACACTTTATTTATTGCAAATGAGGATCATCAAGGTGTCATGTTTACATCATCATTTACAAAGAGATAAAAACTAGCACTGAGTCTTATTTAATCTGCTACACAAAGGCAACCAAAATTTACTGGGTATTTTCTAATTAAAACAAGTAGAAAGCAGAATCCTTTTTTTTAAAAGGAATGACAAAGAAGTATAAAAATTTTGTTACTCCATATACAAGAACATATGTAAATTCACTAAATGGAAATTAAGACCCAAATCCCATTATCACAAATGTCTCTGTGAGCAAAAATATCTCCCAACCCATCAGATAGCATAGTCTGACAAAACTATCAGTATTTTATTACCTCACCTTGATTTCATCCTAATATGATCTGACCAGCATAACTTTTAAAATGTTACATGTTCCAATAAGGAAAAAAAAGAGTACTCACCTTAATGAAGTTACAGATGGACAAGCTTGTCCATACAAACCCATCTGGCCACAAAGAGAATCTGAAAAGTAAACAAGAGTTAGTTATTAGAAGCTCCAAAGTAAATTAAACTGTAAATAAGACTCATTTCTAATTAAAACACTCTGAAAACAAATAGAAGGCTAAAACATTCACCACTATCTGAACAAATACCCATATGAATCAAAAATGCTATTAAACGATAAGAGGAATTATACTGAAGAAGACAAACATACCAGAGAATAAGAGAAATACACTGTAACATCCAAAGGAGCTGAAAACTCAAAATTTAGCAAATTGTTATGCTTATGATATACAGAGACTGCGTCCAAACTATTTAGTAGAATCCCATGGATTGCAGAGAGGTGTCTAGAGGAGACCAAAGAGCTGAGTATGCAGGTTCCCATCCCCACATAACTGTCCCCCACTCTATCTACTCTTCAATCAAAGCAGTGCTATCTTTCCTGGTTTTATACACCAGACTTCACTAAGACTTCATCTGAAGAATGGTTCCATTATTTAAAAAAAAGAGTTAATAATAACATTTGAACAAAGGAGTTTGGAATAAGAAGTTCCAGGTTCAAATTCTACTGTGACACTGTGAAACTTTGAAGAATTTATGTAACCTCACTGAACCTCAGATTCTTCACCTGTAACATGGGGATAAATACCATCTATGTAATTTTATTTACTCATCAGGGATAAACTGCAGGTTTGTTGTTAGATTAAATAAATTAATGAGCAGATGTAAAAGTCTCTATTAGCACTACTAATTGGCAAAAGGATGATCCACAAGTGTCTACAGGTAACATGAATGAGAGAAGCTGGAATGGATATAAGCATATACACATGAATACACTGCACAAATGGTAGAGACTGCGTGCAACTAAAGAAAACATGTTCATGCTGCAGGGGATGGATCAGCTACTATTCCCAGTTCCAGCCAATTGCTGTTAAGCATGACTGCAAGCCCAGTATTCTAAGAAATAATTTTTATTTTTTTAAGATTTTATGTTTTTTTAAATCTCTACACACAACGTGGGGCTTGAACTCACAACCTCAAGATCAAGAGTTGTTGCATGCTCTTCCAAATGAGCCAGCTAGGTGTCCCTCTAAGAACTAATTTTTGCAGAGAAGCAAGATATCCAAAATTTTATTTATAATCTCCTGATTTTTATTTTCTTAACACTATGTGGACCAAAGAAAACATCAGATTTTGTCCCAAGTTTATAACCTTTAATCCAGAGGCTGACTGAACTCCCTGCATCTAATTGTTCCACACACACTGGACAGAGACAAGGCACTTCTCTTTCTGGCAGAATGACAGACTAGATAGCTTAATCAACATGCCACTGAAAATTAAAAACAATGGATAAAATCTTTTTAAAATCTTTTATAAATTAATCAATAATCCTGCCAAACACTAAATACAAGAGAGAAGCTAAAGAAGTATACAGAGTACTGAAACCAGCTTTCATTCACCTTCAAGGCGTTTTGCCAAACCCTATGAATTTCAGCTTGCAATTACAAGGCCTAACGGGACCCAAGGTACAAGCAGCAAAGTCCAGGTGTTACCCAATAGAATAGTAGCAAGGAAAATGGTTTCTTGGCACTGAGTGCCAAGGAGGACATGGGGGGTGGCTATGATAGCAATAAAACAGTATCTCCTCTGATATTCATAACCATAAGCTGACTCTCACTAGATTATGGTTTAAAAAGCTTCATACTTAAAATTTTCTTTAGGGTAGTCCTAGGATGGTAATGTTCCCCACCCATCCTTGAGAAAAGCAAATGCAAATCCTTTCTGGGGAATCTGCCTTTGATCTAGGCCTAGAAGAATTTCCACAGGTAAGGTTCCAAAATAAATAAATTCACAATAGAAAAATCACAAAACCCAGAAGGAGGGAGGGGAAAAAGTCACAAAACATAGAAGAAAACAAATCACTCAGAATAAGATACAGTTGAAATATCAGTAGGCAGAATCAAAACCTCCAAGACTTCCAGATATGGTAACTACTAGACACTTTACTGTTTCACTTTATGGGTGATTTAACTATCCTGTATTTCAATTACCGTATGAATCTCAAATCTGTATCTCTAGCAGGGATCAATCTCCTAATCTTCACATAAATATCTAGTAACATTCTATCCTGGAAAACCGAAATCTGTCATTTCCAAAACAAAATTCATCCTCTTTCTTTAATGTCTTTCCTATCATAAAATGACACAATCCTATTATCTAAGAATGGCCTTCTAGCCTAACTCCTTTCTTTGCCTTTGTTAGAGCAGAACACTTCTTTCCAACTCTTGATTTCTATGAGGAATGACTGACTTCTCTAAACACTCCTGGGCTCTTAGCCCACTCCTCACCAAAGAGGTAAGTAACTTGGTTACTAGGTAGAGATAACTCCAGGACTCTACATCCAGGACTCTACTGGCAGTGATCTGGGTGTACCTGCTCTGCTGACCCTAACAATCTAGATACCAGGTGGGCTGTCCCATGGTCTAAATTAGGTCAGTGGGGATAAAAGAATGTGGAGAGTGAGCTAGACCATTTGGTTTTTAAATCTAAACCACATTCTACAGTCGTCTACAATATCAGCTTTAGCAAAAACAAAGGTAACTCCTCGAAAAGTTACCATATGAACCAGCAATTCAACCCTAGACATGTATGTATGTGTGTATGGCTATATAAAAAATCTTCTTTGGGACAGATGGACAGACACACACACACACACACAGATTGGTATGTGCACATCCCAAAAGAATTTAAAACATATGTTGACAAAAACTTGCATACAAATGTTCATAGCAATATTATTTATAATGGCAAAAAAACAGAAATAAAACAAATGTTCAACGATGAATGGATAAACAAAATGTGGCATATCTACACAATATCCATACAATATACAATATTATTCAGCCATAAAAAGGAATGATAATCTGTAACATGCTACAACATGGATGCTAAGAGAAAGAAGTCAGACACAAAAGGCCACATATTTGGAAAGCAGATTAGTAGTGACCGTAAGATGGGGGGGATGCAGATGGACTGCTACCAGGTTTTTTTGGGATGATGAAAAGTGTTCTGGCACTAGACAGCAATGATAGTTGTACAAAACTAGCACAAAGTTTGTAAAAAAAAAAAAAAAGAAAAAAAGAAAAGAAAACCCAATTTTAAAAGCAGTAATATTTTATTTTTTCAACTGTCTGTTCTTGTTTAAACTCCTCAGTTCAGAAATCAGGCAAGGGAACAGGATATTTTGAGTCCCCCAAACATCAACACCTTTAGGATCCCCAATGGGTTACCAATTACCACCAACTCTAGCTCCTAGATATCTTTCTAATCTGCTCTAGCCTTAGTTTCAGTTTTTTGCCTTTAATCCAGATAACTGCTGGATCCAGATAACTGCTCCTAAATGGTGAACTCCAGGCTGGGGTTCTGCCAATCTTCTCCCTACCCAGCAAATGATCAGCAACATGGAAATCTCACAAAAGAAGGTTAAGGTTCACAGTTCAGTCAGGAAAGTCTCAGTGTCCTCTGAATTATAAGCTCATATTTCTGAAGCCAACTGTAGTTGAATAATCGTATTAACTAATTCAATTACATCCATAATTTATACAGTTTAAGGTGGTGTCAAAAGTACCTAGAATTTTCTCCAAATGCTTTAAAACCCAACATGCAAGAAAGTCTGTGCAGAATGACACTACCAGACTGGTAGTAAAAACCAGTCATTTCATTTGATGAGTATACTCCAGTAGAAGCTACTGTACTACATACCATTAGCAACACGAGAATATGGAATTCCTTTTAACACAAGCAGTCTTCAAGTGTATATTAAATTGAGTTACAGAGGCACTTGCCTGGCTCAGTCAGTAGAGCATGTGACTTGATCTCGAGGTCATGAATTCAAGCCACACAGTGGGCACAGAGATTACTTAAAAAAAATTTTTTTAATAAAATAAAATTATTTTATTTATATATATAAATATTTATTATTTATATATATAACTATATATATAGTCACATAAAAACTACATATAGTTTTTATATAACTATAAATAGTTATAAACTATTTACACTTAGGAAGCAAATGTTTAACAAACTAAAAGTAGTATAATGATGCATTATTTGGGAGCAGTAGGTGAAATGGGACTAAGTATTTTGAAAAAGCTCCGAAATAATTACCTTAATTCTTATTTTCCTTTCTCCCACCGACACAGGGATATAATGCCTTATAGTTTACAAATTAAGTCAAGACCTAGATTGGAATCCCAATTGTGACCTTTGGTATAGTGTTAACTTCTCTAAGCTTAATTTCTTCATCTCCACAAAAGAGAAGATTCATGCATCAGTTCCTGTGAGCACAGCTTGAATGGAAGCGTAGGCATAATATTAGAAGAATTAAAAGTTTATTCAAAATAAATGCTACAGCACTAGAGGTAAGAGACTATTCCTTCTCTTTTTCTTATTTCCTAACTCAGACCTATCTTTCAAAAGATTTCAAAGTATAAAATTCACTAGCACCCATGAAGGAACAACCCCTTTGACTCATGTTACTTAACTAAGCATTGTGACTTGTTATACCATTAGTCACAGGTAATTATTAAAGCAGTCAAGGAAATAACCTCTCTTAATCAGCCTGAAGAGAAGAAATCTGCCAGAGGATGGAGTAAAGGGAAAAGAATCCCGCTGAGTAGCAATCAGCTGCTCATCTCAGCTCCACTAGATAAACCTGAAGGCAGTGGCACAGCTTGAGCTAAAAAAGTGAGATCTGAGTCCTATACTCTTAGAAAGCAATTAAAATCATGTGAGAATGATGGATTCACCACAGGAATATTAAAGGAAGACGAGAGGCCAACCTTAACTTTGGAGAACTTTAATAGATAATTAAGAGAAGAGGCACTAATTAAAAAAAAAAAAACAACAAAACTTGGGAGAATTGTACTGGAGATGGCTGCAGGTGATTTTAAAGCACAGAAAGGCAACAATGTTATTATTACATGTCAATTAAGATGGACATACACAGAAAACATTGGCTTTTAATACAATATCATGAACACTAAAGAGGGTAGGTTTTGTAGCCTAGGGAAAACAAAAAATAGGCTGCAAAAGGGTTAAGAATTAGGAGAGAGAAATACAAGTTTAGCCACAAATTGTATAAAATGAAAGTAAATGGAAAGTGCAATAAGGTCAAGCAGTAAGAGCAGAGAAGAACAGACTAAGAAATCAGGAAGGGTGAAGAATATGTCAGAATGTTCATCACACTATATCCCCCATTATCCTGTTTTGGAGCCTGCTTGGGATTCTCTCTCCCCCTGCCCCTCTCCCCCGTCCATGTGTGTGCTCGTGCGCTCTCTCGCTCTCTCTCTCTAATAAAAAAAAAGATCTGAATGAAAATTCACCAGACCTTTTAACTATGGTCTTTGTATCCATCAAATACTTCTCCCTACCTCAAGGCAAGTAATTTAGGACCAATCCTCAGTAAGAAGAGCAAGTATCCAGAATATATGAAGAATCTTCAAAACTCAATAATAAAAAGATAACTCAATATAGGGATGCCTGGGTGGCTCAGTCAGTTAAGCCTCCGACTTCGGATCAGGTAATGATCTCACGGTCCGTGAGTTCGGGCCCCACATAGGGCTCTGTGCTTAACAGCTCAGAGCCTGGAGCCTGCTTCAGATTCTGTGTCTCCCTCTCTCTGCCCCTCCCCACTGATGCTCTGTGTCTCTGTCAACAATAAACAAACATTAAAAAAAATCTAAAAATTGGCAAAGATCTGGATACATAGCTCATTGGCAGAGTATTTGACTGCAAAACATGGCTAAGATCAGTGCACCTGGGTGGCTCAGTTGGTTGCGCATCCAACTCTTGATTTCGGCTCAGGTCATGATTCCAGTGTTGTGGGATCAAGCTTCGTGTTGGGCTCCATGCTCAGCATGAAACATGCTTAAGATTCTCTCCCTGCCCTCCCCGCCCCTCTCCCCCACGCTCTCTAAAATAAATAACTAAATAAACAAACAGTATTTTAAAAAATGGGCAAGATAAAAGTTACAAAGATCTACAAATGGCCAATAAGCACATGAAAAGATTAGTCAGCAAGGAAATGCAAATCAAAACCACAATGAGATACCACTTCACACCCACTAGGATAACTATAATTAAAAAAATAGACAATAGCAAGTGTTCAAAGACATGGAGAAATTGAAACTTAAATATTACTAGTGGAAATGTAAAATAGTGCAGCCACTTCAGAAAACAGTTTAGCAGTTTACTGAAAAGTTAAACACAAAATTACCATATGACACGACCATTCCACTCCTGAGATATATAGTTAAAAAATGAAAACATACATTCACAGAAAAATCTGTATACAAATGTTCTTAGTTGCATTAAATCATAATAGCAAAAAAGCGAAAACAATCCATATGCCCATCAGCTAATGAATGGGTAAATAAGATGTGCTATATCCATACAGTGGAATAGCTGGCAATAAAAAGGAACGATGTACATGCTATAACATGTTATGAGCCTCAAAAACACGCTAAGAAGCCAGTCACAAGACTACATGATTTCATTTACATCAACAGGCAAACTCATGTTAGACTATGGATTAGTAGTTATATCAATAATTGCTATTAATTACTATTAATAATTATTAATAAATTACTATTAATAATTGATAGACTATGCATTAGTAGTTATTAGACTATAGATTAGTAGTTTCTCAGGGCGCCTGGGTGGCTCAGTCCTTTAAGCGTCCAACTTTGGCTCAGGTCATGATCTCGCAGTTTGTGGGTTCGAACCCCTGTTGGGCTCTGTGCTGACAGCTCAGAGCCTGGAGTTGGTTTCAAATTCTGTGTCTCCCTCTCTCTCTCTGCCCCTCCCCTGCTAGTGCACTCTCTCCCTCTCTCTTGCTCTCTCTCAAAAAATAAACATTAAAAAAACTTTAAATCAGATTAGTAGTTTCTTAGGGTTGATGGGTAGGGGAGTAAAAGCCACTGGGTATGGGGGTTTCTTTCAGAGGAAGAGGAAAATGTTCTAAAATTAGACTGAAGTAATAGTTTCACAACTCTGTGAATACATTAAAAAACAATGAGTTTCACACTTTAAATAGGTGAACTGTACAATATATGAATTCTAGCTCTATAAGGCTTAAAAAAAAATTTAGAACTCAATCACAGGCAAATGTTCTTTTTCTGTTCAGTTCCTGCTTCCCTGGCTAGTACATCAGGAGCCACCTCAACCTCCCAAACTAGAACAGGAAGGGGAGAGTAAAAGTAATGACTTCACCAGAAGGCAACACTACAATAGCAATTCTTTTCAAATCTATAACCCCCTGAACCATTAGTGGTTCAGGAAAGTTTGTTTTCTGGTGGGCTCTACTATTTCCAAACTATACCATCTATTAATTAAACATGTTTCATGAAAATACATGTATGGTTCATAAAAAAAAGTGTTATACTAAATTCTACAGACAATCATTCTACTAGTATCTACAAATCAACTACTTAGGTCATACCTCCCTTCTCCTAAAACAAAACCAAGGCCAGGTCCTGTTATTCTCTAATAACAGAAGATTAAAAATTCATGCCAACCAACAATCACATTGGCTTTTTAAGACTATTTTAAGACTAAGAAGTCTGACCTGTCTCTTTCCCCACCACAGTTTAGGTCTGGTGTCAATCAAACAGGTGGTAAATGTTGGGGAGAGGAGCTTCTTGGCCAAACATCACAGAGCTATAGCTTCTTCCAAACACCAAACCTTACTTCCTGCAATTTATACAAACAGATCACAGGCCACCCTCTTCAAACTAAATCATAACCCAAGCAAGTAACACAGGATTCTATTTCTGGGTCTGTCATTAACTTACTGGATAATCCTGAAGCTTCAATCGCTCTACTTTGCTCAATAACTTAATCACAATTTCCAGTCTCAAAACCAAATTATGTGATCTAATAAAAAACTTTTTCCCAATTTATAGATTTGGTTTTATGATAATGACAAAAGCATATGATATTAAATGTTGTATGTTTAAACCATTTTTATTGAATGTACACGAAATATGAAAAATTCAAAAGATTGGTCTAAAAATGTTGAGCCTTTCTATTTTAAACTCTTAAAGGTATTCACTAAACAGAGGGAGAATAAGCTTTCAGAGAGGGCTGAAGTATTTTGAGGCTTTAAATTTAAACTCAGTTATATTTAGAAAGTCAAGATGCCACCTCTCTGGATCCTGTATCTTTATCTTGGGCATTTGATTCATGTGCTTTGCCTGGTGTAATTCAAAGCAAGAGATCCTACCATATCCCTAAAAAGTAAACATATCAGAATGTACTGATTACCAGAGGAATGTCCTACTGTACTGCCAATGAAAAGATGGAAAGCTGTAGTCTCCCACTGCTATAGCTGTTTAACAAAATAAAAATTACCTGTCTGGTCCCCAAAGTCAGTCTACAAACCACTTTATAAGAACCAATTCTATTCCATTCTTGAAAATCCTGACTCAAGAGTTCACAGTGAAACCTAGAGAATCTATTAAATAAAAGTATGTCAGGAGATTCTGATGTACAACTTAATCCAGGAACTATTGGTTTAGGACAAGGATAGCAGAAAGGTTCCATATCATTTACCAATTATGCTCAATTGTGCTCAACAGGTAATAGCTACCTGCAGTGCTACACCGAGGTCATGCCTAAAAACAACCGGAAATTAGTAGTTTGCCACAGACATAAATGATGGGGAAGTGGCCACATGCAAACCATCTAGCTGTCATCTGTGATCGAGACTACTGAACGGGCTTTTTTTATGGACACTTTTGGGGTAAGAGAAGAAGAAACTTAGATCTGGATTATTTACTTTTAACTGGCAGAAGCTCTGGCTGATTCTGGGAGGGTAAGAAGCAGCAAGAATAGGCCCACTGGCATATGTATCAGTATTCTCCAAAAGTACTTATTAAGCTTCCCAGTATTATACAGGAAAAAAAAAAGATAAAGTTTCTGCTCTCAAATTGTCAATAATCTTCTGTGACAAATGAAAATTCTACACAATTATATAAATTTGGTTCAGAAAAAAAAAGGTGGATGTGCCTTGAGGGGTTCCACTTTAGGTAAAGGTGGAAGCCAGTAGAACATGGAGTACCATGCAAAAACAACTATAATTTTTTGATTCAAGAGGAAATCAACTGTAGGTTCCTCATCAGTACATGACTAAATTAACATGTTAAGATTTCACTGGCTGCATTTTCCAGGGTGAAAAAACAAAAACAAAAATGGGAGGTGGGGAGAGGCTATATAATCAAGGCATGACCCACTGGAAGGCAAATGATCTGCTTTATATTGTTTTGTATACATCTAACATTCGATTGCTGGCTCATAGGGGGCCAGGTATATACCAAATTAACTTTTCTATGTCCCACAATGCTTAGCTCATGTTTTGTACATAATACTCTAAAAATGTATGAATTGGTGTAAAGAAGGACAACTCTTACAGATATTTCAAAAAGAACAGTAAAAGAACTTGGTACCGAGACATGAAGGGTCAAAGGAGCGGACAGGGTGAAATTATGCCAAAAAGTAAGGGGAGGGGGGAATGTGTTAGGTTAAAAGAGAAAATAAACATAATAACCAAATGTAATATGTAGACATTGTCTGGGTACTGATTCAATTAAAAACCAACTGTAAAAAGACAAACAATTGAAAGCATTTTATTATAAACTGGTTGTTAGCTAACACCAGGAAATATTGTCAACGTTGTTATACACGATGGCATGTGGTTATGTGCCAAGATATCTTTAAGAGATGTATACTAAAGTTTACAGAGGTGAAAAGATTTTCTTTAAAATAGGCAAAAAAGAAAAAGACAGTTGAGGTATATGTGACACATATGGTCAAATCTGTGATGGATAAATAGGGATTTGTTATATATTATCTACTTGTGCATATACTGAGCAATGCAGTTGTGGACCTTCCTGTTACTTGATCAACTCCGGCACTGTACAATTAATTCTTTTTCTTTTCTTAGATTTCAGGAAGCTTAAGAATGACTAGTACTTCTGAAGAAAACAGCCTAGACTCAATGAGAAGAAAACAGGCATTCATTTGTTAGCTCTACTAATAGGAATCTCTCTGAATCTACTCAAAGAACTTCTTGTAAATTAATATGAGAACTGAATATGAGCCAAGAGAGTGACTCAGCTGCTAAAAAGAAACCAAATACAATCTTAAACTTCATTAAAAGAATAGCACCCAGATCAAGGAGGGTAGCAGTCCCATGCACTCTTCACTGCTTAGTTCACAACTGGAGTATTGTGCTCTGTTTTGAGCACCAAATTTTAAAAACACTTACAAGCTAGAATGCTTGCAGGGAGAGATATCAGACCAGTGAGGAGTTTAGAAGCCCAATGTCAAGTGTAGAATGACTGAAAAAACTAGGTGTGTTTAGCGTAAAGAAGAAAACACTTCCCAGTCTTCCATGTCACCTCAACCACAGAGACCCCCAGTATAGTATTTTCCAGAGGATTTCAAGAGTTGGTAATAGGCATTCCACTGCCAGATAAGTTTAAAATAAATATTGTTTTCTCTAATAGATTTATCAAAATGTGCAATATCCTCAAGTGCTTTGTGATTCTTTAAGGATGGTCAGTATTTCCCAAATGTGACCATCTGTTCATTCATACAACAAAAATTCACCAAGCCGCAATTATTTGCCAAACACTCCTCCAAGTGCTGGGGATACAATGAACATTTTTAAGATTCTGGAGCATACCTTGTAAAATAGCCAACCTGAACCTCTTGATATTCCTCTAACTTCCATTGTGCTTCCATATCTCTAGGGTTTTTTTTTTTTATTCTGTCAGCCTAGAAGGTCCATCACTAATCTTGATTCAAACATTATCTCCAACACAAAGCTTTTCTGACCATAAGCAAAAACTCTCTTTTCAACAAGCCAATGGCTCCTTCTCTGTATCCGTTCTTTGTGAACAGACTATGCCTTTTAATCACCTTCAGATCTCTCATAATGCCCAGGACAGTGTCCTGCATGCACAGGTGTTCAAGAAATATTTGCTCAATGAATAATCATTGAATTATTGAAGGATTATCTTGTTAAAGAACACAAACTAGGTCTCTACTGTTCCACACAGGACCAGAAAAGAAATGAAGTTAAAGGAAATTTTGCCTCAGTTAGAGCTAATGACAATCTACCTTACAGGTATCAGTGACTATAGGTGTTCTAAGAGTAGCCAAAGGACTATGTATTAAGTGCTTTAGTGGGAAATCTCACTGGCCAGAATGATTAATTCTCAAGATCCTAGGAACTACTGTATTTCTCACTATAGTAGATAAAAGGAAACTTTTGATATATTTGTATCAATATTAAAATTAAGCTTAAATACCCTTTCATTTACTGCTATAGTGAATATATAATGATGCCTGTTATGTGTTATTTACAGTGCTAAGTATAGAGGATAAATAACAAAAGACACTGTCTCCATCCTAGAAGAGTCAATATAAGGTTGCTCCCAAAGCAAATATGAATGCCTAGGTCATTTACCGCAGTAAGAAATGCTCCTTAGATGAGGAAATTCTTTAGATAAATGATTTTCAATATTTTGCAGGCAGAGAAATAACCATGAAGCCATTAGCTCTTCTTAAAGACATCTACTGAAACCACTAAATACATTAAGTTCTTCAAAAAAACAAAGCTAGCCATTCTGCCTTTTTAGTCAAAAACTAGAAAACAGAAGAAATTCCAGGATACCTCCATATGCCAAGGCTTATCTCTGCAATGTCACTCCCAAACTAAAACCTGTAGTCTTTTACTTGTGTAAGGACCCTTTTACTTGTGTCCCCAGCATTTAGTACATTGCCCAACACACAGCAGATGGTAATAAATGAGCAAACATGTGAGAGAAATTAATGAGCCCAATGTCCCTGGATGAAAACAGTATCTTAAAGAAGCACTAACAAGTGGTTTTTCTTATTAGAAACCTGCCAACAATACAGTACCAGACAAGTAGATCTTAAGTCTAGTTTTCATTATAAATCAAAGTGCTATTTTTAGGTCACTTATTGATAAGTAATTACTGTAAGTAAACCTAAGGTCTTGGTTGCTTCTAGGGAACTAAAATTAATTCCTTAATCAGCAGAGTTAAACGACCAAATTGTAATGCAGAGAAAAACCCAAACACTTAACACACCCTCAACTTGACCCATAGATTACAATAAAATAATTTATTATAAAACTGATTTATTAACATAACCGCCCAAAAAGGAAAGTACTTTGGGGCACCAGGGTGGCTCAGTCAGTTAGGTGTCTGACTTTGGCTCAGGTCGTGATCTCACGGTTCGTGGGTTCAAGCCCTGCGTCAGGCTCTGTGCTGACAGCTCAGCCTGGAGCCTGCTTTGGATTCTGTGTCTCCTTCTCTCTCTGCCCCTCCCTCCCTCCCTCACACTCTTTCTCTTTGCCCCTGCCCCACTAGAGCTCTGCCTCATCTCTCAAAAATAAAACGTTATAAAAAAAATTTTAATAAAAAAAGCAAACTTTGATAACACCAAGTGTTTAAACTGCTCTTCAAAAGTGTTATGATTCACGTTTTTCTAAGTTCTCATATAAACCATAAAAATCATCCTTGTTTATTTTTTCTGATTATAAAAATGGTATGAGCTCACTGTAGAGAACTTAGAAAATATAAACAGGTTCAAAGGAGAAAATAAGGACTACCCATTGTAACGGTTTCTTTCAGTCTTTTTTTCTATCCAGTTATAGCTTCTTTATATACCATCACTCTTCCTACCCACTGGGCAAGAAACAATATCCTAACTATGATAGTAACCCAAATAGCCACAGTAGATTCATGTTCCAGGTACAATTTCTTATGTCTAAATTTTACAGATGTGTACTTCCATAAAATAAGACCAAATCTGCTATTCTGTAATTTTTTTAAGTTTATTTATTTTGAGATGGCATGTGCGTGCACAAGTGGGAGAGAGGCAGCGACAGAACAAGAGCAAGAATATCCCAAGCAGGCTCCACTTGCTGGATCGATCTCACGAACCATGAGATCATGACCTGAGCAGACATCGAGAATCGGATAAGCCACCCAGGCGCTCCACTATTTCGTAATTCTTAAAAGTATCCCTTTTGATTCTGTCTCCTCCTTGCCTCCAGAATTCTACAAAGGAGACTCAAGTAAAAATACATCCAATGACTGGAAATGGACCCAAATTTAACAAGGGAAGAAGGTATTCTCAATAGTTTTATGTCCCTTACTCTGTTATTGTCACAAGACAAGTTCTGCTCCAAGTAGCTCAGGTCCTTTGGGGTCCATAACCTTTAAGTTCTATCTCAAAAACCCAAAGTATGTTCTTAAAACTTTCTCAGTTTCTACTAAACAGTACAAGACCAGAAACAGAATGCAGGATCTGGGTCCCAGTCTCTGCTCTACTAAACAACTGGAGTGACACTGAGTCTTAGCTTGTATCTCATTTTCTCTATTTGTCAATAAGCATATTACTTGCCCTACCTCTATTACTTGGCTGGTGGGAGGTTCCAGAATCCAACAAATTAGAGAAAATACTTTTCAAAAAGTATTATTCAAATGTAAGATGAATATTTTTCCAAAATACACATCCCCTATAATAAACTATATAAAACATGACTTCCCCATTTCATGGGGAAGGCAAAGATGCCTTTTCTGATGGTGATTCCTGTCTATTTACATGAGGATATAATACCTTCAACAGCTCCTTACAAAGGGTAGACAGGTAAAGCATGTCTTAGATTCACAGACCCAACCACACTAGCAGAAACTGAATCCATATATTATTTATCTCCGTACCATGAGTCAGTCAACCTGCTCCTGACTGTAGCATATTTGACTATTGTATATTTCCCGAAGTTCTACACCCAAACCACAGAAACTTTGCATTTTTAACAATTTAATAAGCACCCACGTACCCACCAACTAAAATCTAAGATCTTAACAATAACTTATTTTTACCTCTCAACCCCATCTCTATAAACAAACAATTTAAAATTATTAGCGAGTTCTAGTGGTCTGCCCCCCTCATCCATTCCTCTCACAAATCTGTGTCAACATACAATAAGGACAGGTCTGAACTGTAAGAAAAATTACAATTCCAATTTCTGAGATCTTCAATAAGGTAACATCAGCACTACAACAATCAGATCAATCTTATTTCCTTGATATCACTATACTACTGTCCAGGTAGGTGAATTCAGTTACAGCTTTTAGCTGTACTGAAAATGAAATGTACTGAAATGTACTGAAAATGTTGTATACAGATACACAGAGTCGTCCTGGAATAATCAACTCTACAGTGTCTCTCCCATATGTGACCTAACTCTTCAGGACCATCTCTACATAGGAAGATTATGAAAAAATAGCCAATGTTATGCTACAGTTTGAATGTGTCCTCCCTAAAATTCATCACATGTTGAAATCCTAACCCCCAAAAACGATGGTAGTAGGAAGCGGGTCTTTGGGAGGTGCTTAGGTCATGAGAGTAGAACTTTCATGCATAGGATTAGTGTCTTACTAAAGAGGCTCCAGAGGGATCCTTTGCACCTTTCACCATGTTAAGGTGCCAGCTACAAAGGGGGCCTTTACCAGAAGGCAACCATGCTGGTGTGCCTTCATCTTAGACTTACCAGCCTCCAGAATGACAAGCAATTAACTTCTGTTACTTATAAACTACGTAGTCTGTGGTATTTTGTTATAGCCGTCCAAACAGACTAAGACAGCCAACATGCAAAGTTTGTAGAGACTCTCTCTAAAAACTCCCACACAAGGACTTTCCCCACCCCCAAACTGTTAGCATTTCAACTCAGAAGAGAGTTCTCTAAGATTATGTTTCGACAATAGTGCCTCTTATTGCATTCCATAAGCGTGAGTCCATTACAAACTACTTCACCCATTGATGATGGGAAGGAAGTCAGACAGGGCAGCGTCAACGTAGGTCTGATTAGGCTAAAACGAAATCACTTCAGATTTATGGTAAAAATTCTTAAAGCAACCAGAGTGGTTTAGTTAATTATTAAAACTAGGTTTATTAAATGTGTCAAAGTAAGAGTTCTTATTGAATATGGTTCTAATTATATTCTTATTTATCCTATATTTTATCTTGTTACAGTACTAAAGTTTGACACCATATATGAATCTCATTTGCTTTCTGTTTCAGTTACTTTGTTTCAATTCTATAGAAAAGTGATAACCATTTTGAAAGACATCACATTCTCAGGTAATCAGTTGATATGTCAAGCAGAATAGCAGCCAAAGGTACCTAACTACAAAAGGTTACTTAAAATAAGTAGAATGCCATTGTTATAAATATAAATACAACATCTGGCTCCACATAACAAAGCTATTTCCATATCCCAACAGATGGCCCATAGTAATAATGCTTTGCTGATCTGGTTATAACAAATTATATTAAATCCAAAATCCTGTATAGCAGATGCCTTTTCCAATTTCAGTATAAGTCAATCTCTTGAACCAAAACACTGTGCTTTGGTTCTTGTGATTTGTGCACTAAAATCCAATTACACCAATTAAGATGGTCAAATTTTTTGACAGTTGTTATAAAATGCCACTGTGGGGTTTTCTGAGTTTTGGAGTGAAAGACGGTAGTGTACCTCTATCTAGGACTGAAACATTAACTGCTGAAAATGGAAAACAAAAATTCAGTTATAGGAAAGCTAAGGAAGGTAAAAGTGAGTTTCTGCTGTCTTAAGCCAAGGTTTCTGAACAGTAACAACGTGGTTAAGTTACTAAAGGTTAAGTGACTAACAAAGACAACAGTGAAGACCATGAAAATAATGCAATTTCTGAGCTGAGAGGCTATTAGCAAGGACAAACAAAAAGCAGCATAAACATGTATCCCTGTGCACTACAGTATTAGGTTCACATTTTTTTTAATGTGGACACAATGTCAACTTTAATTTTGCTGTTTGTTTCCCCAACATACTCAAAATCCAATCTTCATATTCTCGTCATGCCCCCTTACTTGAAATATTACCCTCCGTTAACTCCTATAACGCAGTAAGCAGTACAATGTAGTGATTAACAGCCATGGAGTTCTGAAAATAGACTGCAGGCGTTCAAATCCTGCCTCTTTCCATCCCTACCTACACAACCTTAGGCAAACTACTTAATCTCTCTGTGCCCATTTCCTCTCTGTGCCTACAAAATTGATAAAAATAAAATCTTTCAGAGTTGTTATGAGAATTATATAAATAATAAATGTAAAGTACTTAGAACACTTTCAGACCCACAGTAAGACTTCAGAAAATGTTAGCTATTACTATTATCACTACCACTATCATCATCATCACACCCACTGATGTTCTGAAAGAAAAGGCAGAAATATGAGATGACTTATCTAAATCACAAACAAGTGACAGAATCTGGTTAAAAAAAACAACAACTATACAAACACACACACACACACACACACACACACACACACACAAGTGTTCATTTTAAGTCCTGAAGATTAAACATTAAAAATCACTGATTCACTGGGGCGCCTGGGTGGCTCAGTCGGTTACGCATTCGACTTCAGCTCAGGTCATGATCTCACAGCTCGTGAGTTCGAGCCCCGTGTCGGGCTCTGTGCTGACTCAGAGCCTGGAGCTTGCTTTGAACTGTGTCTCCCTCTCCCTCTCTACCCCTCCTGCGCTCATGTTCTGTCTCTCTCTGTCTCAAAAATAAGTAAACATTTAAAAAAAAATTTTTTTTTTTTTTAAATTACTCATGGGGCGCCTGGGTGGCTTGGTCGGTTAAACATCCGACTTGGGCTCAGGTCATGATCTCACAGTCCGTGAGTTCGAGCCCCGCGTCAGGCTCTGTGCTGACAGCTCAGAGCCTGGAGCCTGTTTCAGATTCTGTGTCTCCCTCTCTCTCTGTCCCTCCCCTGTTCATGCTCTGTCTCTGTCTCAAAAATAAATAAACATTAAAAAAAAATTTTTTTTATTAAAAATAAATAAATAAATAAATAAATAAATAAATAATAAAAAATTACTCATTCACTAAGGGGATTTCCCAGCCCCTCTAATTATCCAGAAATTCATATAAGAATCCTTTAAGGGGCGCCTGGGTGGCTCAGTCGGTTGAGCATCTGACTTCGGCTCAGGTCATGATCTCACAGTCTGTGAGTTCGAGCCCCGCATCAGGCTCTGTGCTGATGGCTCAGAGCCTGGAGCCTGCTTCTGATTCTGTGTCTCCCTCTGTCTCTGCCCCTTCCCTGATCATGCTCTGTCTCTCTCTGTCTCAAAAATAAATAAAAACATTAAGAAAAAAAAAAAAAAAAGAATCCTTTAAGTTAGAACAGCAGCACAGAGTAATAGGAAGCAATGAACAAGAAGATCCAATGGACTAAGAAGATCCAATAGCTCCATTACTGATTTAAATTTACAATCTTGGGTAAATAAACTAATCTGAACTTCAAATCGCTCATCTCAAAAAATGCTTTGCCTACATTATAGGACTGGGAATGCTGTATGGTATACGTAAACCATTAACACTACATGAATGTTCGAGGGCCGTGTCTTACTCATTTTTATATCCCTAAGGCCTAGCAGAATGCATAGCAGAGGTTACACTCTAAAAGAGGGGTGGAGGGCATCTGGGTGGCTCAGTCAGTTACACATAAGACTTCACTCTGGCTCTGGTCATGATCTCAAGGTCATGAGATCAAGCCCTGCAGTGGACTCCGTGCTGAGCATGGAGCCTGCTTGGGATATATTCTCTCTCTCTCTCTCTCTCTCTCTCTCTCTGTCTCCCCCTCTGCTCCTCCCCCAGCTAGGGCGAGTGCTCTCTTAAAAAAAAAAAAAAAAAAAAAAGAAGAAGAAGAAAGAGAAGAAAAGAAAAGAAAAATAAAAGAGCTTTAAGAAATTTTTTAAAAAATAAAAAATGAAGTAAAAGGGGTAAAATTGGCAGGGTGAGGATGAAGATGAAGAAATGGAAGGGTTTTTAAAAGTATAAGAAACTCAAAAATTCAATAGATAAATGAATAAAAGGTAGCATATTATTCAGCAATAAAAGAGAATGAAATAGTGATACAAACTACAAGATGGGTAACCCTTGAAACATTATGCTAAGTGAAAGAAGCCAGACACAAAAGACCATATGCTGTATGATTCCATTTATATGAAATGTCCAGAACAGGGTACAGACTTCCTTTTTGGGGATGATGAAATGACTAAAGATGATTGTGGTGATGTGATGGATAAACAACTTGATGAATATACTAAAAACTGTTAAGCTGTCTAAACCAGTGAACTGTACAGTATGTGAATTATACCTCAATAAAACTTTAAAGAATTAAGAAAAAAGTTTGCGAGAACCATTAAAGTATAAAGTCACTGGCTTTAGAACATGTTTCTTTTTTAAAGAAAAAACATCCGGGGTACCTGGGTGGCTCAGTCGGTTAAGCATCCAACTTTGGCTCAGGTCATGATATGATGGTTTGTGAATTCGAGCCTTGCGTCAGGCTCTGTGCTAACAGGTAGGAGCCTGGAGCCTGCTTCAAATTCTGTGTCTCCTCCTCTCTCTGCCCCTCCCATGCTCATGTTCTGTCTCCCAATAATAAATAAACGTTAAAAACAAAAACTTGAGTTTTCTGATATTTGAGTAGCTCTGACATGTGGACAAGAATGAGACTGGCAGAAGCATTAGGAGAAAACACTTAAAATTACCACCCCAGACCATAAGATCTCTACAAATCCTTCTGTGGAAAAAAAATCTGACATCTATTCTTATCCTTCCTTTCGAAATTCTAAGGTTAAAAATTACTTCCTGGTCCTACTTCAATAGTGTTTTCATCATGATCATTGATTCTAAACTTCCAGACTACCTTTGATACCGTGAACCATACTGCCTCTCCTCTTCTTGGCTTCTGAGGCAGTAAGGTATTTCCTGATTCTTCTCAGAATGTTTTACCTGTTAGCCTATATAAAACGACACCCAAAATTCCAAACTTCAAAGTTACTTCACCAGCATACTACCAACTTCCCATCACTCATCTGCTCACCTGTTTTTTACTTCCATCTGTAGCCCTGGTCAGTGAACAATCTACATTTTCATCTGTTAATCCTATAGCAATGTACTACTCTACTCAATTCTTCATTGTCTTCACTAAGGTTGGAAAGCAGTGGTATGGCTCAACCAAAATAATTCCTATGCTATTTCTAAGTGGCTTTGCAACATGGGGTACATTTTTTTCTTCTGAACAGTCTCTGTTTTTCTAACTGTTCTGCTTAAACTAGCCCCCATTTCCAGAGTCAAACGAGCGAAGAGAGAAGGCCATCAGGACTGGCAGGAAACTAGCCTGCTACTGAAAAATTTATTGTACACAATCTAGCGTTGCCCATAACCAATCTTAGCTCATTTTCCTTCACAGTGATACTTCCCTGATTTCCCTATTATCAGTCATCCTCCCAGGACTCTAGGCTTTTTGTCTTTTAATGTTTTATTTGCATTCCTCCCTTTGCCCACAATCATTATTAAGTTGAAATTAATTTTTACTCACATATACATCTTCTTATATATCCTATGCTTCTTAGGACAGTGTAATAACCAAATATAAAAGCTCAAAAATGAGACTGCCTGGGTTCAAATCCTGGCTCTGCAGCTTACTCTATGGGATTTGGAGCAAGTTACTTAACCTCTCTGTAGCTTGGTCTCTTCATAGGAATAGTAAGACCTTATTATGAAGATTTTGAATTAAATACAATTAATAAGCTTAGAACAGTGCCTGGGAAACAGGAAACAATAAACGTTGGCTATTAGTTTATTCCCATAATCATTATGTCAGAACCTAATCTTATTCCTAAAATTCTCAAAGAGCATTCTAGTCAGTCTCCTCGCTCCAGAACATTCAGATAATACAAAAACCTTCATCGGGAACCATATGCATGATCTCAGTCCTAGTCGTTAGAACCCAATATGGCACCTCATCAAACTAAACCTTCCATCCTTGACAGATTCTCCACAAACACCTACTCACCAATCCTGAACTCATCTGTCACTGCTCACCAACACAGATTCTCTGTGCAGGCCAACAGGCTTAGTATCTTTTATAAACACTGTCACTTCTCCACCTTTGTAAACACCCCTCCTTCACCCTCCTGGAATACATCTTCTTCCCTTTGAAAATTCCTATCTTTTGCAAATCTCACTTATACCTTGAACGTTGGTTGCACTGCTATTCCAACCAGGCGTTTGATGATGCTTAATAATTATGAATGACGTCTTACATGCTGTTTCCCCAAAGAAGTTGAAGCATTTGTAGAGACCACATATTTTATTCCTTGAGTCTCTTCACACAGACTACTTCGCACACGGCACAGTATTTTGCCGAAATACACAAATGCAGACGACTTACTAAAAAACTGTTTCAGAATGCATCAGAAAAAGTCTCTATTTTCCACTGCCCCACCCAAACTTAGCATGATGAAAGCAGATAGAATCTGTATTTATTTTTATTTTGCACAGGAGAATACACTAACAGTTGTACCACATAAAAGGAAAATATATTCAAAGAGAACACACAATGCAAAAGAACAAATCAAGAAAAAGTGACAGTGCCAGCCATCTTGGAATCTGAAAAGTGACTTCAAAATATTAAGATTTTATTTCACCCAAACTAATGAACCAAAGAGAGCCAAAATAAACATGTCCTGACTCCATCCAAAAACTACCTAATGAAAGCATGACAAAGTCCCCGGTATCACAAAAAAATCAAGAACAAGATTCACCTCAACTCCGAGAGACACAAAAAGAAAAAACAAATCCTCAGGTGTACATAAAAAAAAAAAAAAAAAAAAAAAAAAACCTAAAAAAGTCAATCACATCTATATATGCCACCAAAACAGAAATATGAAGGGAGTTACTGCTTTTCTACAAATATTTGCTATGGTCTAGGAGGAATAAAAGGCTTCTCTCACTGCTACTCTAGCTACCGGGAGCAATCTGTGGTCACACAAGAGCAAAACACAGGAAGATGGAAACCTTTAACCTGGAAGAGACATTAAAAAAAAAACTACCCAAAACACATGTTTCAAAACCAGTTTCAAAATACAAAGCAGCTCAAAGGTACTCAATAGAACGAAAAGAAAAGTGAAATAAAAGAGCTCCCACGAAATATGTGACTCAGTGAAAACTATCTAGTACCCCCTTGCAAGTAAAGAGCAATGGATGGAATACTTTCATGACATGCACTCGTTCCAGTGGGAAGCAAAATAGAAGGAAAAAATAAAGTGAATGTCAGGAAAAGCCAAGATGCCCACCAACCTCTGACTCCCTGGCCAGCCCAACGCAGCTCATTCAGGAATCCAACTGAACTGCACAACACAGAAAAGGGACATCTTTGCCAGCCAAACACGCGCGCGCACACACGCACACGCACACACACACACACAAAGTAGAACGGAGAAGTGAAAACTATACACCTCAATGCATCAGCAGCTAGAGCCCACTCTTTTAGACGGAGCAACAGAGAAAAGAACAAGAACAGCTAAATGGAGAGGAGGAAAGACGTCTCTGAAAACTAAGCCCTGTCATGTCCCCTACTGCTCTCAATTTCCGAGAGTACAACTCTTGCTTTCTCCCAGCTAACCAACAGTCGGCCTCAGCAAAGCAAACTGACCCTAACACCTTCCACGCCACGGGAGGAAATCAGAGAGGAAAAACCACCGCGTAAACCTCCCTCCTCACCAGCTGCAAAAAATGGAGGGGGGAGGGGGGAGACACCCTACCACGTGGGCAGGATGCAACACACACAGGGCAGCAACACGTCCGCATGGAACGGCGGCCCCTGCCCCAATGCCGGCAGAGGACACGCCGTCAGGATGGGTGGGAACGGAGGCCCCTCGCGCGGGCCTCACCCAGAAGGGCACCCCTGAGACGCGACATATTGCCCGACCCGCCGGCCGAAAAGCACCCCAAGCTTGAAGGGAAGAAGCTGCCATGCCGAGGTAGGGGGCCAGCCCAGGCCAGGGGGCAGGTCGCGGAGAGGAAGAGACGGCCGCTGTCCTCGGACTCGGCGCCCCCGGGAACCCCGTCTGGCTCCCCCGGGCCCCGCCTGGGGGAGGGGCCGGAGGCGCGGAGCTGCCGCTTCCCGGCTGAGGGGCAGCAGCAGCTGAGGAGAAGCGCCGCGGGGGAGGGAGGGACCCAGCCCTCGCCACCCGCCAAGCCCCAGCCCGGGCCCGGGCCCCCTGCCCCGCCCGCCACCCACGCCGCAGCGCGGCCGCGGCCGAG
The DNA here is from genome assembly GCF_018350215.1 of Panthera leo. Classification (NCBI taxonomy): domain Eukaryota; kingdom Metazoa; phylum Chordata; class Mammalia; order Carnivora; family Felidae; genus Panthera; species Panthera leo. The sequence goes on from NC_056686.1 coordinate 32,822,257, forward strand.
AGAAGGGAGAGGGCGTCTCGCGGAGGGCAGCCCCTGCCTCCGTCCCGGGAGATGCCCCAGCCCCGCCTCCTCGCCCGCCGCCCCGGCCCCGCCGCCCTGGCGGCTGGCACTCACCTCAAGGCTGCGCAGGCCGGGACGGCCCGGCCGAGCCCCCGGCCGCTGCGTGCGTCTCCGCCCCCGGGAAAGATCCCAACGGCGCCTGGTGCGAGCGGCCGAGGCCCCGAGCAGCGCCGAGAGCGGCGGCGGCAGCGGGAGCAGCCAACATCCGGGGCCGCGCACCCGGAACTACTTCCCGACCCGCTCCCCTCCCGCCCCCGCCGTCGCCTCCGCCTCTCGCGACGTCGCTGCGCCACCGGCACGGCGTCAGCGGCGTCCCCTCCCCTCCGCGGTCACGGCCACTTCACCGCGCGCGGGATCCCTCCGCTGGGACAAGTAGTGCCCCTCGACTAGGGGGGCTCTGCCTCGGCGCGGCGGGTGTTTTGGAGCGGCCGGCAGCTCCGAGGAATGTGGGGTGTCCACGCATCAAAGTGGAGACTAGGAAGTTTGGGAGAGGGCTGTGGACAGCAGGGACCTGCGGCCTTGGACCCTGCTCACAGATTTCCCAGACCCCGTGCTCCGGAGGGTTGACGCCTCGTGACCTTGCCCCCCACCCCTTCCCAGCCACCTCACCGTAGCGACAGGCCCCTCGGCCTCTACGGGGAAACCAGACCCCTTTTCCAACTTCGCACACCGCGAATTCTACGGGCCCCAAACAAGGGCACCTTGGACCTTCGGCTCACCCTTCCTTTTAGAACCTCCCAAGTCCCGGGCTCTAGGCCCATCTCTGCCGAGGCCATACCCTGCCCTAGCCTTAGTTTCCTTCTTAAAGCAGCTGGCATTCTAAAGGCCCTTCTTGATTCTAAAGTTAGTTGTTCAGCTTATGGTCCTTGCTATCAACAGGTGGAGCCTACAGAAGGGCAGTTTGGACGACTTGTGAACTTTGGAATTTACCTCTACGTCAATCTTCACTGATTCTTTCTCTAAACTATTAGCACTGCTAATCTGCCCTGTAATTTCACACTTAATTACATTCAGACCTCTAATTTGCTGTTGCTTCATTGGGTTAGTCACATACATAAAAGCAAGCACCCAACATGCTTTTGAACTCACGGTAGGTGCTCAGTATTTGGATACTCGGACATTTGTTAGATGAATACTAGCTTAATCGGATGAAGGAAATAGGAGAGGTTTGAGTGAATTGGCCCTGGGAATCTTTCTGACATGGTCCGGTAGGGATCAGATAAAGACCTCAAGTAGTTAAAGAGCTGAGGACCCAATTCCCTCAGCAAACACGGAACACCTGCCATTTGCCGAGCATTTCTAGGCAATGGGGATTCAAAGTACTCCGATGTTCCTTTTCTATTTAAGACTCTAGCGAGAGTCTGAAAATAAAAAGATTCATTCATGCATTTATCTAACAAATATTTGCTAATTACTGCTAATGTTGTCAGACACGATTTTAGTGCTTGGGATGTATCAGCCACATAGGAGGACACATATCTTTCCCTTTTGGAGCTTTCCTCTGTTATGGGGAGGAAGGCGATTAACCTAACAAAAAATTATTTGGTGTATTAAAAGGTATTCAGGGGGCGCCTGGGTGGCGCAGTCGGTTAAGCGTCCGACTTCAGCCAGGTCACGATCTCGCGGTGCGTGAGTTCGAGCCCCGCGTCAGGCTCTGGGCTGATGCCTCGGAACCTGGAGCCTGTTTCCGATTCTGTGTCTCCCTCTCTCTCTGCCCCTCCCCCGTTCATGCTCTGTCTCTCTCTGTCCCAAAAATAAATAAAAAACGTTGAAAAAATAAATAAATAAAAAATAAAAGGTATTCAGTGCTATAGGGGAAAATAGACCAGAGTAAGGTACAAAGAAAACTGGAGGATGGTGGGGCTTGGGATTTTTTTTTTTTTTTTAAGCAACAGTTTATTTATCAATAAGATGTTTATTTGTTCACCAAATACTTAAGCCAAACCATGTGTTAGGTGCCGGGGCTTGAGTGGAGAACACGCTCAACAAAGTTCCGACCTAGTGGACTACCCAGCTAGTGGGGACCACATACCAGGTACTTTTGCGTGTCCTCTCATGCAATGCTTTCGCAAGTCTGTCGGAAAGAACTCCTGTGCTCGTTTTTGCTGCTGGTGAAACTGCAGCTCAGGAGAGAATCACCAGCTGGGGAGAAAAAACAGCCAGGGTTCAAACCTAATGTCTTCAGAGTCTAACTCCCTTTCTAGCTTCCCCTCAGCTTCATCTCCTGTTTCTCCGTTTCATTATACCTTACCTCTTTCATCATGGAAATGCAGGTGTTAATCTAGGCAAGTGGCCTTAGGCCTATATTGGGGCAAAAGGGAGGGGAAAAAAAAGGAAAATATATTTAGAGGAGGAGAGGGAAGACTTCTCAAAACATCTAGACTCGTGGAGCAAAGTAATACAGGTAGCAAGAGGGTTTAGTAGAAGGGAAATGAAGGTAGATTCATAATATCCCAATTCTGGTTTTAGAGGATGGTTTTAAACAGCCATTAGAGCCCAATTCATAAGGTGACTTTAACGAGAAGCTTGAAAGAGGTAAGGGAGTGAGCCACGCCATTGTCTGGGAGTGTCCCAGGCAGAAGGAATGGCTAGTGGAAAGGCCCTGAGGCGACAGCATTCCTGGAAATGGTAGAATCCAGGACAACTGGAGCGGGTGAGCTACTGAGACAAGAATGGGGAGATAAGGGCAGAGTTGGGTCTTGTAGGCCATTGTGAGCATCTTGACTAAAATAAAACCGCCACAGGGCTTTGAAGAGAGGAACGCTATACAGTTCATGCTTTCAAAAGACTACTCTAGCTACTGTGCTAAGAGTAGATGGGGAGAGGACAACATTGGAAGCCAGAGGCTCCACTATCCTGGTTCAAGGTGATGACTTGGACCAGTCAAATAGACTGAGTAGGAAAAATATGATACAATCTCTCTACTTTAAGAACTCACAGTATAGTGGAAAGCAAATAGATTAATCACAGTACACTATGATAAGGGAAATAGTATCCTAAGAAGGGGCTACCCTTGCCAGCTTGCTTGAGAGAGAGTAGAAGATCTCTCTTCTACCAAGTTGCTAAGGGAAATGGAAGACTCTAGTTCTTTTTTGGACCACTGGGTGAATCCTTGATAACACAGCTAAAATTCATCTTCTTCCCAGTCCTCCAGGTCTCAAAACTCACCATCATCTGAGGGGCTTTAGGCAGAACAGTTCTGAAGAACAGTCTGGGTCATGCAATTAAGAATATGGGAAAAGCTGAGATTATCCCTATTTATCAGAGGAAAAAAAAAACTATGGCAAAGAGTCACCAGGTTTCAACTTTAGACTAGGATCAAGGTCATCAAAGTCCCAAACCAGAAGTCTCTCTGAACCACTTGAGTTGGGTCAGCCAAATGATGGGGTAAAGGAATAGAAAGACTTGTGTCTGGACAGCTGCCAGAATGGGGTTGGGGCCTTGGGGATCAGCAGCCTTTGATAAGGAAAGAAGCACAAGTCCCAGAATGTCAAAGATGGAGAAGCACCCCCCTCACCTACCCCCAGAAGGATGTAATGGCCGGGGAGGGATTCTGGGACCTGGTAGGAGTGGGAAGGAAAAGCTTAAAGCTCGGGCTGGGAAGGCAGACCTGGGTTCAATCATGTTCCATAGCTTACTTCCTGTGTGCCTATATCAAGCTATTTAGTTTCACTTAATCTCTATTTTCTTGCCTACTAAATGGAAACAATAATCACAGCTACGTAGCAAGAGATCACGCACTGGCTGCTATAAAATAAAGGCCGCCAAAGATTGTTATGTACAAGGTTGAGTGTCAGTACAGAAAAGAGTAGTTCACACAGTCTTGGGAAGTGGAGTAGGCTGGGACAGAGTGTGGGGAACAGGAGAGCCCTCAAAGGGATCGACTCAGGGGACAGATCCTTAAGAGAAATAGATTGCTCAAAGCAATGAGATAGAGGTTTTATTGCTTTGTGTTATTTGCAATCTTTTCCTAGCCTCATGTGGATTATAAATTCCCTGAAAGAAACACAGCCCTGAGCTGGGCTGCAATTGCCCTACAAAAACCTTGATTCAGCGGCACTGGCAGTACATCAACAGCAGGGTGTTCAACACTTCACGTGACCCACAGCCACTTAGACAAATGAGGCTTTACCTGATCCTTTTCTCCCTCTTTATTTAGTGTAAGAGGAAAGCAGAAAATGAGAAATGAATTTTAAATGAGCCAAGACCTACAAGAGGGAGAGAGAAAAACACGAGAGAGTCCATCCTATTATTCCCAGTCCTGGAGGATCCTTCCAGATTGCCTGGATATTTTTATATAATATTTTATATTTCATGTATTAGATGAACAACAACAAAGCCTGTATACAAAGGCCACTGGGAAGCTCTTGGCACCACTAATGCTATTTAAAAACAACTCTTGGGAGTTGGATGTTGGTCACTCTGCACACTTAACTGGCATTCAGTAATCATTTATTGAGTTCCCACCCTATACCTTGCATTGGACTAAATACTAGCGGATCAAAAGGGAATTCGTAAATTCTCTATCTTCAATGTGCTCCTAAGCTTCTGGAGAAGCAGACATGTAAACAACCACAATGCTATTTGGTAGAGATTTGTACTTGTGCCACGGAAACTGAGAAGAAACAAGGCTTAACTGAGTCAGATTGGATGGGGATGGGGCACCAAAAAAAGAGGTACCCTGAATGGTAAGGTCAAGGCTAAGTCTGACTAAATGAATAGGAGTTTGCCATGTAAAGACAGAAGCAAGGCTGGAGTAGAGAAAGAAAATCTGGAGTAGAGGAGGACAGCTTGTGTAAAGTCAGAGGTTGGATAAGTAAGAGAAAAGTAGAAGCCATGGAAATTACAGTCATGTAGGTGGTAATTAAACACTAGTGACTAATGGGAATAACTAACTCATGAAGCTACACCATATCAGACTACGTAAACCATCCATAAACTGATTTCCTGCCCTCTAGAAGCTTGATGTTAACTTCAGATTATATCAGTACAGCATAAGAAAGGAATAACTTAGAATATTTTTCCCCAGTAGAAGACAGTAGCCTAAACTTCTTCTAAGTTCTACCAATGCCATTTGCACTAGGGCACTCATGCCATCCGCCTTCCCCACTCCACAGCCCCCATCCTGAGGTGGTACCCCCTTCCGTCTTCCTTGTAACCACCTGGCTCAAACTTTGGCTTGCCTCCACTCATAATCAACCAGGCTAATTAAAAGCATAATGAAAGACAAAAGGGCATGGAGACAGCTGAGCAAACATTAACAGATACGTAGATTAAGTGAAGTATTTACCTTATTATGTGTAAGCAACGGTGTAGAAGAAATTTAGGCAGCACTAGGAAGAGTGAGTCAGGGGATGTTCAAATAGTGGGATTAGAGGAAACCTCCTCTCTTCCAGATAGTTAGCTGTATCTTTTGGAACGATTGAATGAAAAACGTAGTTAGCAGGAAAAGACAGCCAAGGTTTGCAGCTCAAAGGAGGCCGAAACTCTGGATACAAACAAGGTAGTTAAGAAACTACTAAAATTATTTGAGGGGGCACCTGGGTGGCTCGGTTGGTTGGACGTCCAACTTCAGCTCAGGTCATGATTTCACGGGTTCACGGGTTCAAGCCCCACATCGGCTCTCTGCTTTCAGCGTGGGTCCTCTGTCCCCCTCTCACTGCCCTCCCCTGCTTGTGCTGTCTCTGAAAAATAAACTTAAAAAAAAGAAACAATTATTTGATTTCAAGTTGTGAAGTATTGACCTACTCCATGCCTAATGCGCTAAATAAGAACAATCAAGAACCTCCAGCATGGTGGGAGAGTGGCTAATATTTATTGTGTTCCTTGTGCGACTAGGAACATGATAGCCTTTTATACTTTTTAATTTAATCCTTAGAGCAAAACCAAGAGGGAGGTGTCCCTGTTTTATTTATTTGTTTTTCTAAAGATTTTCTTTTCTTTTCTTTTCTTTTTTTTTTTTTTTAAGTTTTTATTTAAATTCTCGTTAGTTAACACACAGTGTAATACTGGTTTCAGGAGTACAATTTAGTGATTCATCGCTTACATATAACACTCAGTGCTCATCACAAGTGCCCTCCTTAATATCAATCACCCATTTGACCCACCCCCTGCCCGTCTCCCCTCCAGCAATCCTCAGTTTACTCTCTATTGTTAAGAGTCTCTCTTACGGTTTTCCTCCCTCTCTTTTTTTTTCCCTTCCCCATGTTCATCTGTTTTGTTTCTTAAATTCATATGTATTTGTCTTTCTCTGACTTATTTTGCTTAGCATAATACACTGTAGCGCCATCCATGTCGTTGCAAATGGCAAGATTTCATTCTTTTTGATCGCAGAGTAATATTTCATATATACATCCCCTCTTTATTCATCAGTCAGTGGACATTTGGGCTCTTTCTATAACTTGGCTATTGTTGATAGTGCTGCTATAAACATCAATGTGCATATGTCTCTTTGAATCAGTATTTTTGCATCCTTTGGAGAAATACTTACTAGTGCAATTGTTGGATTGTAGGGTCGTTTTATTTTTAACTTTTTGAGGAACCTCCATACTGTTTTCCACAGCGGCTGCACGTTTGCATTCCCACCAACAGTGTAAGAGGGTTCCGCTTTCTCTACATCCTCATCCACATCTGTTGTTCCCTGTTAATTTTAGTCATTCTGACAGGAAGTGTTATCTCTTCATAGTTTTGATTTGTATTTCTCTGATGGTGAGTGATATTGAGCACCTCTTCATGCGTCTGTTGGAAAAATGTCTATTCATGTCTTCTGCCCATTTCTTTACTGGATTATTTGTGTTCTGGATGTCGAGTCTGATAAGTTCTTTATAGATTTTGGATACTAACCCTTTATCAGATACGCCATTTGCAAATATCTTCTCCCATTTCATTGGTTGCCTCTTAGTTTTGTTGATTGCTTCCTTCTCTGTGCAGAAGCTTTTTATCTGGATGGAGTCCCAATAGTTCATTTTTGCTTTTGTTTCCCTTACCTCTAGAGACATGTCTAGTAAGAAGTTGCTATGGCCAATGTCAAAGAGGTTGCTGCCTGTGTTCTCCTCTAGGATTTTGATGGTTTCCTGTCTCGCATTTGGGTCATTCATCCATTTTGAATTTATTTTTGTCCATGGTATAAGAAAATGGCCTCATTTCATTCTTCTGCATGTTGCTCTCCAGTTTTCCCAATACCATTTGTTGAAGAGACTATCTTTTTTCCATTGGATATTCTTTCCTGCTTTGTCGAAGATTAATTGACCATATATTTGTCGGTAAGATTTTTTTAAATTTTTTAATATTTATTTGTGGGTAAGATTTTTTAAATTTTTTCAATGCTTATTTATTTTTGAGAGACAGAGAGACAGAGTGTGAGCAGGGGAGGGGCAGAGAGAGAAGGAGAGACAGAATCCAAAGCAGGCTCCTGGCTCTAAACTATCTACACAGAGCCCGATGCAGAGCTCGAACTCATGAACTGAGAGATCTTGACCTGAGCCAAAGTCAGACGCTCAACTGACTGAGCCACCCAGGCTCCCCTGTGGGTAAGATTTTTTTTAAGTAATCTCTACAGCCAATGTGGGGCTCAAACTCACAACCCCAAGATCAAGAGTCACATGCTCTGCCTACTGAGCCAGCGAGGTGCCCCGGTCATCCCCGTTTTGAAGAAGAAGACAGTAGTGAAGGTGGTAGCAGAATTTGAACCCAGAACTGCCTGGTTCTTAAGCTCATCTTCAAAGACCCTCAAAACCATCAATTCACATAGATATGAGAATTGTAGCCTTTTGAATGCCAGGCATTGCAAGAGGGTGTATTTATATCCAAGTACTACTTCAGGAAACCTTTCAAACCTCGTTAGTGACACAATAGGGGCTGGAACCCATACACAACGTCCCAAAGAATTCTCTTCATTTTTTTCTATAGACACACAGACCAAATAGTTTTTACTGCAGGAGGGGGCAGGTAGCTGAAAATCTGTTTGTTTTGCAACAACAACAAAAGGATAAAGAGAGCAACTGTAGACCATTTTGTTGTTCCCAAACATCTACTGTGCCTCTCAGGGGTAGATCCAGGATGGATTGTACTTCCCTCACTCCTTTGACAACACGCTTGATTATGTAACTTGCGTTAGCCACATGAAATGTGTGAGGGGCTATATGAACCACTTTCAGATAGAAGCTTTAAGAGTCAGTGTGCTTCACTGTGTTTTCCTTTCCTGCCGTGCTGATGACCAGGAACATTCAAGGCTAATCCATCTGCCTTGATTCCAGAGTGAAGACAACGTACAGCAAAGCTACAGCTGACTTAGGAAGGACACAAAGCATAAGCAAAAAGAACAACTTTTGCTGACTGAGTCATTAAAATTTGGGAGTTACGGGGCGCCTGGGTGGCTCAGTCGGTTGGGCGTCCGACTTCGGCTCAGGTCATGGTCTCGCGGTCCGTGAGTTCGAGCCCCGCATCGGGCTCTGGGCTGATGGCTCAGAGCCTGGAGCCTGTTTCAGATTCTGTGTCTCCCTCTCTCTCTGCCCCTCCCCCGTTCATGCTCTGTCTCTCTCTGTCTCAAAAATAAATAAACGTTAAAAAAAAAATTTTTTTTTTTAAATAAAATTTGGGAGTTACTACCACAGTGTAACAGAGTCTATCCTGACTAATGCAAACTCCTGTTGAATTTTTTCCTTTTGGTGATCCAAATTTCTGGCGTCATCCCCAGGTATAAAAGGTTGTTTGGGAAGTAGGAGAAAATATAGGAAATGAATGACTGGTGTAATGTAGTGAAAGCCTTTAAAAATACAAAAAAAAACAATTTTTTTAAGATTTTTTTTTTTTTTAAGGAATCTCTACACCCAACGTGGAGCTCGAACTCACAAACCCGAGGTCAAGAGTTGCATGCTCCACTGATTGAGCCAGCCAGGTACCCCATAAAATTAAAGATTTGGAACTCAGTCTTGATCTATAGGCTCAGACAAGCCTTTATAAGATAGGTTCCATAGACCATGTCACGTCTGAGAGAAAGTTTACAAAGATAAAGATACGGTCTCCGTTCTTGAGGCAAGGGCTATCCTCATATTCTTTTTTTTTTTTATTTTAGAGAGAGAGAGAGAGAGAGAGAGAGAGAGCACAAGTGGGGGGAGGGGCAGAGGGAGAGGAAGAAAGAAAGAGGGAGAGAGTCTTAAGAAGGCTCTACGCTCAGTGTAGACCCCTGGTGGGGCTCAATCCCCCAACCCTGTGGGATCATGACCTGAACCAAAATCAAGAGTCAAACATAACCGACTGAGCCACCTAGGCACCCTTCAGATTAAACCTAGCGCTCTGCTGGGTGCCTGGCACCCACAAGACTCTCAATAAATTTTTATAAATTTTTCTTGAACCAATGTAATGGAATGATCTGGAATTATAACTCATGTCTCTTAACTCTCCACCAAGGCTCTTCCTGTGTTGTGTATTGCCTATGTGGGCTAAGAGATCTTAGAGGGTAAGCCTATAGTAATGTCTTTTTTGTTTTACTGAGAAATAATTTACATATGTCAGTCTATAAGTTTAAGGTGTGCAGCATGATGGTTTGATTTACACATATTGTGAAATTATTACCACAATAGGTTCAGTTATTCATCGTCTCATACAAATGCAATAAAAGGAAAAGGAAAAAAGGGGAAAAAATGTCTTGTGATGAGAACTCTCAGGATTTACTTTTTTTTTTTAACTTTTAGTTATTTTTGAGAGAGAGAAAGACACAGCGTGAGCGGGGGAGGGACAGAGAGAGATGGGGACACAGAATTTGAAGCAGGCTCCAGGCTCTGAGCTGTCAGCACAGAGCCCAACACCAGGCTTGGACTCACAAGCTGTGAGATCATGACCTGAGCCGAAGTCAGATGCTCAACCGACTGAGCCATCCAGACGCCCTAGGATTTACTCTTTTAACATCTTTCCTATGTACGTGCAGCAGTGGTAACTAGTCATCGTGTTGTACACTACATCCCCGGTTACTTATTTGTCTTAAAACTAGAAGTTTTTACCTTTTGGCCACCTTCCTCCAAGTCCCCCTCACTCCACCCTCTGCCTCTGTTAGCCACAAATCTGCTCTTTTTCTATGAGTTTTATTTCATTTTAGATTTCACATATAAGTGAGACCAGATAGTATGTGTCTTTCTCTGTCCAATTTATTTCACTTACCATGATGCCTTCAAGGTCCAGCCATGTTTTCCCAAATGGTAAGATTTCCTCATTCTCTTTTATGGCTGAAAAGCATTCCATATGTGGCATATATACCACAACTGTTTTTTTTTTTTTTTTAAATAGGGTTTACACCCAACATGGGGCTTGAACTCTTGGCCCTGAGATCATGAGTCACACACTCCGCTGACTGAGCCAGCCAGGCATCCCCTATACCACAACTTCTTTATCCATTCATCCATCAATGGGACACTTAGGTTGTTTCCATGTCTTGGCTATTGTGAGTAATGCTGCTATGAACATGGGGGTGCAGATATCTTTTTGAATTAGTGTTTTTGTTTTCCTTGGACATATTCCCAGAAGTGAAATTACTGGGTCATATGGTAGTTCTGTTTTTAGTTTTTTGAGGATCCTCCCTACTGTTTTCCATTGTGGCTGTGCCCATTTACAATCCCACCAACAGTGCACAAGGGTTCCCTTCTCTCCACGTCCATGCCAGCATTTATCTCTTGCGTTTTTGATGATGGCCATTCTGACAGGTGTGAAGAAATATCTGACTGTGGTTTTAGTCTGCCTTTCCCAAATGACTGGTGGTGATGTTGAGCATCTTTTCATATACCTGTTGGCCTTTCATATGTCTTCTTTGGGGAAATGTCTACTCAGGTCCTCTGCCCATTTTTTAATTGGGTTATTTGTGGGTTTTGCTATTGAGTTGTAGGAGTTCTTTACGTATTTTGGATATTAACCCCTTATCATATATACAGTTTGCAAATATTTTTTTCCTACTCTGGAGGTTTTGTTTTCACTTTGTTGATGTTTTTTTGCTGTGCAGAAGCTTTTTAGTTTGATGTAGTCTCACTGGTTTGTTATTTGTGCTAAATTTGTTATTCGTGTTGTGTTATATACTTATGGTAATATTACTACTAATTTTTATATGATACCTTATCATTTATATGCACTTCATTTATTTGAAGGGCCACATAAATGAAAAATGTCTAGGATATTAGCATCTGCTGGGCTGGAGCATAGTAGGCACTCAATAAAGTGCACAAATCTCCCTCAGTAAATTACAAAGAGTAGAAAGCCATGAAGAGCCCAGGGGACTTGGCAATAAGAAATCCAGCCTGAAGTGTACTATGAATCAATTTTTTAATGTGACCAGACTAAGAGAATATGCAGGAGAAGGCTAAACTCATACAAACAAAAGTACAGGGCCCTGAGGCATCTCCAAAGAGTACAGAGCAGTAATTGAAAAACTTTCCATGGAACATCCTTGAAGCAAGCATTGAAGACAGTCATGAAAATAAATTAGGACTGCCCAAATCTGTGGATCAGTCCTTCAAAACCAGAAAGAGATTCAACCTGGTATTACTACTATTCATTTAAAAAGCTAAGATCCTGCAAGTATGATTTGCATCTAATACTGAAGTAGAACAGGGTTTGGGCATAATTAGAATATCCAAAGAGCTAATACAAAGCAGAGAAATGGAGAGTTATCCAGGGAGCCTATTTGGGTTAACCTTACCAGGTTAACCAAACTGAAAAACATGTGCAAAAAGATTCTTAAATGTTTATTTATTTTTGAAGGAGAGAGAGAGAGAGAGAGAGACAGTGTGAGTGGGGGAGGGGCAGAGAGAGAGGGAGACACAGAATCCAAAGCAGACTCCAGGCTCCGAGCTGTCAGCACAGAGCCCGCTGCAGGGCTCAAACTCACAAACCGCGAGATCATAACCGGAGCCGAAGTCGGATGCTCGACTGACTAAGCCACACAGGCGCCCCACAAAAAGATTCTTTATATTTTTTGCCAGGAGACCACATTGGGGATTTTTTTGGTAAAAAAAAAAAATAACAAATTTTTGCAACTGAAATATTTAAAATGAACTAACATAATGTCTGGGATTTGCTTTTAAATACTCCAGGGGAAAAAAATGTGGGGGAGATCTGTGAAACAAGACTGGCAAAATGTTAATGTCTATAGAAGTTAAGAGGAGGGAACAATGGCTCCCTCAGGAATAGGAAGTGGAAAAAGGAAGTAATATTTTGTCTTACTAAATTGCTATAATGATACTAAGTTGGAGATCATCATCCCCACTTTACAGGCAAGGAAAATTGAGGTCATATTGCTAGTGAATGACATAAAAACTTGAGCCTCAATACCATGACTTCAAAATCCCTTTTGCTTATACCCCATATTGATTGTCTAAATATATTTTTTCAGATTCTGATATTTTAATGGAAATGGTGAAGAGTTGTTTTTCTGTATAATGGAAACTTATTTGCAATTCCTCCACCTTTCATTATAGGTTTTCATCTCTACTGTGTTGTTGTTGTTGTTGTTGTTGTTGTTGTTGTTGTTGTTGTTGTTTTTACATTTTTTTTTTAAGGTAACGTCTATATGCAACATGGGATTCAAACTCATGACCCCAAGATCAGGAGTCAGATCCTCTATCAACTGAGCCAGCCAGGTGCCCCTCTCATCTCCACTTGTGAGCAACTATTTTGAATACTTTCTGACTCATGAAGTTGTTTTAATTTCATTTAATCTGAATTCATGATCCATCTGTGGTTTGCTTCCATTATTCAGCATAGAATGAATGTGAAATGGTGTTTTTCCTTTTTTGCAACAATTCTCAAAGCAAGAGATGCCAAAATGCCTGCATGCACATGCATATCCACACATAAACACAAAGCTTATGTATACGTACTTAGGTACAGTTTTTCCTTTTTAACTACTTAGTGATTTATCTGTGGCCTGCTATGCACACTTCCTCTACCCAATCACTTTTTCTGCCATGTAGGTATAGCCAAGCTTAACCCTTCTAGTGGGCTTGGTTCCTTGCTACCATGAAAGACATTTGTCATCCTTGTGCCTATAAATTGCATCTGGATTTGATCCATTTCTAAAATGAAATTTACTAGAAAGGCTGATGTGATGGCTATCCATTCATTCAGTAAACATTTATTAAATGCTGACTCTAGGCTGGGTCCTGTGCTCAGGGTTTGGAGCACAAAGAGAAAAGCAATATTTTGGGGACAGTACAGCATAATAGTAATTAAATGACTACGTGGTCGTGATAAGTAAGCACTAGTGAATGCTAGGTGAAGAGGGGCTCCCTTACCCAGGGTGAAATCCCAGCCCTGCCAGTTAGTAGCTCAATGACTTTAGTTGGGCAAATTGCTAATCTCTCTGAGCCTCAATTTCTTCATCTGTAAATGGGTAGAATAATAGTACCTACTGCATAGCTATGTCGTGAGTTAACTGAAACAATTGCACATGTAGAGAGCTCAACATGGTGTTTAGATGTTAAAAAGTGTTATAAATGGGAACTCTTTCTATTCCCCTGTGTGTTCATAGAGGAAGGAGAGTGGAGGAAGAAATTTGACCTGACTGGGGATGGAGTTTTTTTAATTTTTATTTAAATTCCAGTTGGTTAACAAACAGTGTAATATTAGTTTCAGGAGTACAGTATAGTGATTCGACCGTTCCCTACGTCACCCAGTGCTCATCACCCAGTGTACTCCCTAATCCCCATCATCTATTTAACCCATCCCCCCACCAATCTCCCCTCTGGTAACCATCAGCTTGTTCTCTATAGTTAAGAGTCTGTTTCTTGGTTTGCTTCTCTCTCACTTTTCCTTTTGCTCATTTGTTTTGCTTCTGACATTCTACACATGAGTGAAATCATGTGGTATTCTTTTTTCTGACTTATTTCACTTAGCATAATACTCTCTAGTTCCCTCCATGTTGTTGCAAATGGCAAAATGCATTCTTTTTTACGGCTGAGTAATGTCCCATTGTACATATATACCGCATCTTTTTTTTTTAATGCTCATTTATTTTTGAGAGAGAGCAAGTAAGTAGTGGAGGGGCAGAGTGAGGTGGGGACAGAGGATCTCTAGTGCACTGTGCACTGACAGCAGCAGGCCCAGTGTTGGGCTCAAACCCATGAACCACTAGATCACGACCTGACCCAAAGTCCGACACTCAGTCAACTGAGCCACACAGGTGCCCCTACACCACATCTTCTTTGTCCCTTCATCAATTGATGTACACTTGGGTTGTTTCTGTAATTTTGCTATTGCAAATAATGCTGCTATAAACATTGGGGTGCATGTATTCCTTTGAGTTAGTATTTTTGTATTCTCTGGGTAAATACCTACCAGTGCAATTGCTGGATCACAGGGTAATTCTATTTAAAAATTTTTGAGGATCCTCCATACTGTTGTCCACAGTGGCTGCACCAGTTTGCATCCACCACCAACAGTGCAAGAGGGTTCCCATGTCTCCACATCCTTGCCAACACCTTGTTGTTTCTCATGTTGTTGATTTTCGTCATTCTGAAGGGTGCGGGGCCATATCTCATTGTAGATTTGTTGGTTTGTTTGTTTTTGAGAGAGAGAGAGTAGGAGCAGAGGAGGGGCAGAGAGAGAGGGAGAGAGACAATTCCAAGCAGGCTCCACATTCTTAGTGCAGAGCCCACATGGGGCTTGATCTCACCAACCATAAGATCATAACCTGAGCCGAAATCCAGAGTTGGATGCTTAACCAACTAAGCCACCCAGGCGCCCCTCATTGTAGTTTTGATTTGCATTTCCCTGCATAACTGATGTTGAGTATCTTTGCATGTTGTCTGTTGGCCATATGTATGTCTTCTTTGAAAAAATGCCTATCCACATCTTCTGTCCATTTTTTTAATTGGATTATTCATTTTTAGGGTGTTGAGTTTTTAAGTTCTTTAAATACTTTGGATACTAATCCCTTATCAGATATGTCATTTGCAAGTACCTTCTCCCATTGTGTAGATTGCCTTTTAGATTTGTTGATTGTTTCCTTCACTGTGCAGAAGCTTTTTATTTTGATATAGCCCTAATAGTTTATTTTTGACTTTGTTTCCCATGCCTCAGGAGACCTATCTAGAAAGAATTGCTATGACCAATGTCAAAGAGGTTCCTGCCTGTATTCTTTCCTAGCATTTTCATGGTTTCAGGTCTCACATTTATGTCTTTAATCAATTTTGAATTTATTTTTATGTATGGTATAAAAGAAACTAATTAAAATGTCCATGCCACCCAAAGCAATCTACACATTTGATGCAGTCCCTATCAAAATACCAACAGCATTTTTCACAGAGCTAGAACAAGCAATCCTAAAATTTGTACAGAATCACAAAAGGCCCCAAACAGCCAAAGCAACCTTGAAAAAGAAAAAACAAAGCTGGAGGCATCAGAATTCTGGACTTCAAGTTATATTACAAAGCTGTAGTGATCAAAACAGTATGGAACTGGCACAAAAATAGACACATAGATCAATGGAACAGAATGGAAAACCCAGAGATGAACCTACACTTACATGGTCAATTAATCTTCAACAAAGCAGGAAAGAATATCCAATGGGAGAAAGAATGTGTCTTTAACAAATGGTGCTGGGAAAACTGGACAGCAACCTGGGGGTGGATGTTTTAAAAAAAAGTTCACAGACACAGAAACATTTGAGATCAGCCTTGAAGGCTTAGTTCAAGTTTGTTGGGGCAAGGGAAGGAGGAGGGTGATGTCAAGTGTAAAGACCTGGCCCCAGTGCTCCAGGCTGTGTATATTTGAAGGGCCCTCCTATCTCCTGAGCTCCCTAGGTGTTGGGGGTAGCGGTGCTGGATCAGATGACATCTGTTTGGCAACTGGATCACAGGTCCAGTTTACTGGACCTTTACTCTGCCCATTCCTCTTTACTGCATTCCCCACGAGAAATGATCACAAAAGCACACTTCACCCCCTCTTGCCCACAAACTCCCTATCAGAGTCTGTTGTGTTTTTTTTTCAAGGAATTTAACCTACAACATTATGAATGATAATAATTGTAATTTGAAGTGGAAAGATATCATTTGTGTGTACATTGTAGAAACCTCACTGTGGAGGACCAACAAGGGGAGACATATACATTAATTTATTTGTTAAACCAACACGGTGTATTCGTCCAACACTGCAGCATGGAATATCCTGTATTTCTTTACATCTGAGCATCTTTATTGTGCATACAATCTTGGATAAATGCACTTCCTGTTTTAAATATGATTCTTTAATCCTCTTCAAACAGAGGCAAATAGACAAATAATACAATGAACCCTCCCCATCATCTAGCACCAACGGTTGTCAAGTAGTAGCCAATCTTGTTTCATCTAGACCCCACCCTCACCTTGCCCCTTCTGTGTTATTTTAAAGCAATTCCAGATACCATACTTCATCAATATACACATATCTTTTTTTTTTTTAATTTTTTTTTCAACGTTTTTTATTTTATTTTTGGGACAGAGAGAGACAGAGCACGAACGGGGGAGGGGCAGAGAGAGAGGGAGACACAGAATCGGAAACAGGCTCCAGGCTCCGAGCCATCAGCCCAGAGCCTGACGCGGGGCTCGAACTCACGGACCGCGAGATCGTGACCTGGCTGAAGTCGGACGCTTAACCGTCTGCGCCACCCAGGCGCCCCAATATACACATATCTTAAAGCTATATCTGCAAAAAGTTAAGAACAGTTTTTGTTTTAATGTTTATTTATTTTTGAGAGGGAGAGAGAGAGAGAGAACACGTGAGCCAGGGAGGGGCAGAGAGAGAGGAAGACACAGAATCCAAAGCAGGCTCCAGGTTCTGAGCTATCAGCACAGAGCCCGATGCGGGACTCGAACACCAACCTCGAGATCATGACCTGAGCTGAAGCAGGAAGCTTAACCGACTGAGCCACCCTGGTGCCTCAATAACAGTTTTTTTTAAAACAAATCATACCATTCTCTTATCTAAGAATTAATGGAATCTTTGAAGTCAGAAAATAAATTAAAACATATGTGAAGATATATCTTTTATCCATCCTGTCAGTGTTTAAATTTCCAATCCCCTTATGAATTTCTTAAAATTTTGTTTGTTTGAGTCATGGCTCAAGTAACATCCACAAATGGAAATTGGATGATATGTCCCTTAATTTTTGTTTTTGTTTTTGTTTTTTTCTAGGGAGAGAGAGAGAGAAAGAGCATGCATGTATGTGCGTGAGTGGGGGAGGGGCAGAGAGAGAGACTCTCAAGCAGACTCGGGACTATCAGCACAGGGCCCCATGGGACCCATGTGATCATGACCTGAGCCGAAACCAAGAGTTGGATGCTTAACCGACTGAGCCACCCAGGTGCCCCAAATCTTTTTTAATTTAGAAGTTCCTTCTACTTCTTTTTTTCTTGCAATGTATTTGTTGAAGAAACTACACTATTTTTCCTGTAGTATTTCTCACAATCTGGATCTTGCTGATTGCTTCCCTGTGGTGGTTTTTAACGTGCTCTGCCCTCTGTGTTGTAAATCAGTAGTTGGGTCTAGAGGCTGAATCAGATTCATGTGTGATTTTTGAGGGGTTGGGGGGGGCACAACTACTCCACTGGTAGTATGTTTTTCTGTCTAGGAGGCAACAAAATATGTGGTTCTCTCTCCTCTCCTTTTTCCTCACTAAACAGTTAACAAATTTTTTCTCCCAAGAAGTTACAATCATCATAACTTGGATTGCAAGCTAAGAATTGCAGATGAGGTGGGGTGCCTCGGGGGCTCAGTTGATTGAGCGTCCGGCTTTGGCTCAGGTCATGATCTCGCCGTTCATGAGTTCAAGCCCCACGCTGGGCTCAGTGCTGACAGCTCAGAGCCTGGTGCCTGCTTCAGATTCTGTGTCTCCCTCTTTCCCTGCCTCTTGCCTCTCACTCTCGGTCTCTCTCAAAAATAAATAAACATTAAAAACATACACACACACACACACACACATATATATGTGTGTGTGTATATATATATAAAAGAATTGCAGCTGAGGTATAGTTGGGCGATCACAGGACAACTGATCTTTAAGGACCCTGAAGATTAGATCTAGTTCTACTGTTATCCTATCATCTGTCATCATTGTCGTATTGTTCATCAGGTATTACTAAGTGCTAATCATGGCATCCAGGACTGGGCCTGGGCACAATGTTATAATAATTGGAACTATTTATTGAGTCCCTACCATAGGCCAGCTGCTTTATTTAGGTTATCTGTAATCACCGCAACAAACCCACAATGCAAGTTTTATTATCCCCATTTTATAGAAGACAACTAAATTTCAAGAAGATAAAATGACTTTGCTAAGGCCACACAATTGACAAATGACAGAAGCACACGTGGTATGCAAATGCAAATTTGTCTAGCCCAAAGGTCTTCTTGGTCTCTTTTTTTCCACTAACCCCCAATCCTTTGAAAACATAACTGAATTATACGAATGATCCCTGCCTTCAACAGGATTATATCTATATAGGAGAAAGAGATAAATTGCTAAAATAATTAAAGACTATCAGGCAAGAAAACACTATATAGAACATGAACAATGAAAATGTGTGCACTTTACAAGCAGTGATTGCTATAGATGAACAGGAAGGAGGAGAGGGGCCATCAATGGTGATTGAAGTTCCTGGGGGAGGTTTCATCAAGCAACGCAAGAATTATTGCAAATATAAAAGCTTTACCAATGAGCAAAGGGTCCTTTGCACAAGCATCTTCTCCCTTGGGATCCATGTCACACTGACACAAAGATTTTGTCACCATGGCAACTGGTCATTGGACCAATGAAATAATCAGTTGTCATGGTAACATGATCTCCATCTTACTCCCACCAGGCACCTGTTCCAAATCGTCACCATCCTCCAACAACCTCATGCCACCTCAGTGATCCTTTCTTTTTTCCCTAGTCACCCTGTTATCCCTAGCTACCTATGTCTGAGCCCCTAAATTTATGGCTCAATATATATTTGAGACTATTAAAGCCAGAGCAAAGGAAAGCGACTTTGTAGTATAGAGCTTCACTACAGATGGGGGAACCCCCTAAAATCTAAGAGTTGAATAAGCCAGAGTGCTGAGGAAAAAAAGTATATGATGCTTCCCACCCCTCACCCCCCACATTTCCCTAAGTAAAATTCCTTTGGATTTTGAAACATTGCATTATTCTGATTCTCCTCCTACTTCTGTCTATTCATCCACTGGGTCCATTTCCTCCTCCTATCTCCTAAATGCATATGTCTCTCAAGGCTCCACCCTTTGTGTCTGCTCTTTCTCTAAACAGGACTGTCCAGTTCGGCACCCACCAACCACGTGATGGTCATAGAGCTCTTGAAATTATAGATATACCGAACTGAGATATGCTGTGAGTATAAAATGTGTACAAGATTTTAAAGACTTCATACAAAAAAAAAGAATAAAAAATATCTCATTAATAATTTTGTAGTGATTGTATGTTGAAATGATAATAATTTGGATATGTTGAGTACAATTAAATATGCCATTAAATTTTAATTTTATATCTTCCTTTTTAATGCTTTTAACACGGTTCCTGAGAAATTTAAATTGCAAATGTGGCTCACATTCCTGTTTTGTGTTCTATTTCTATTGCACAACATCGCTCAAAATTTTCTCTTTCAAGCCATCTCCCCCATGCTTCAGGTGAAGCATCTATGAGATGATTCTAGTATCCCGAATCGCACCCTCTTTTCTGAGATCCATTTCAGAAAACCCGCATTTCCAATGGACTTCTGGCCCTTTCACAAATAACCACCTGCTCCTTACCATAGCAAGAGCAAAGCCATGAGCCTTCCTTCAAAACCTTTTCTTTCTCCTGATTAGCTTTATTAACCTTTTGTGTTATTTTCTTATTGTTGCTGTAACAAATTACCACAAACCTGGCTTAAAATGACACAAATTTACTAGCTTACAGTTCTGTAGGCCTGAAGTCTAAAATGGGACCTACTGGGCTAAAATCAAGGTGTCTCCAGGCTGCGTTTTCCTCTGAAGCCTCCAGGAAAGAATCCATTTTCTTACCTTTGTCAGCCTCTAGAGGCTGCCATTATTCTTTGGCTTATGACCCCCTTCCATCTTCAAAGCCAACAATAACTGGTCAAGTCTTTCTCAGGCTGCATCCCTCTGGCACTAACTCTCCTGCTTCCCTCTTTGACTTCCAAGGGCTCTTGTGATTACCCTGGGCCCATGAGGATAATCCGTGATAATCTCCCCATTTAAACATCAGCTGAGGAGTGCCTGGATGGTTTTAGTCGGTTAGGTGTCCGACTTCGGCTCAGGTCATAATCTCATGGTGCATGAGTTTGAGCCCCACATCAGGTTCTCTGCTGTCCGCACAGAACCCACTTCAGATCCTTTGCCTCCCTCTCTCTCTGCCCCTCCCCCGCTCATTCCCTCCCTCTCAAAAATAAACAAACATTAAAGAAGTAACTAAAATTAAAAATAATAATTAAAAATAATTAAAATAATCAGTTGATTAGCAAATTTATTTCCATCTTCAATCTTAGTTCTCCCTTGCCATGTAACGTGACATATTCACAAGTTCTAGGGATTAGGGTGTGGACTTCTCATCTGAAAGGTCTGGGCAGAGGGGGACAATCTGTGTGCAAGGCCAACAAGAAAAGAAATGTAATCAGGGCAGACCAGACAGAGAGCTCCCATTGCTTTCAGGGCAATTGCTGATTTATAGGAAACAGTTAAATTCCATATGGCCGGTGTGGACAGCAATGGTCTAACACCTTTCTTAGTTCACTGCAGAATATACCTCCTCTAAGACTTCTTTCCTGATCACTCCTTTTCCCCAGTTACACCTCCCCTCATGACAGTTTTTATACATCCTAGACATCTGTCTTACCTTTTTGCATCGTGATGATGTATGTATGCACTTGGTCTTAACCTCTCTACTAGGTTGGAAAATATTTTGTAAATAGGAACTATTTGTTCATGCCTAACATGGTACTTAATGTAGTTTCTCAATAACGATGTCTTGAATTTAGTTGAATGGAGACAACTCATGTGGACTTACGAAGTGTGTGCTTTGTCGCCACAGCCACCGATTTCCTTAAACCGAACGCTTTTTAAATTGACTTCCACTTAACCGATACTCTCAATTCTGTTTTAAAAGGACCATCAGGGGTGCCTGGGTGGCTCGGTTGCTTGAGCAACCAACTCTATGATTTCGGCTCAGGTCGTGATCCCAGGGTCATGGGATCGAGCCCTGTATTGAGCCCTGCGCTGGGCTCCACACTAATCATGAAGACTGCTTGAGATTCCTGAATTAATTAATTAATTAATTAACTTAAAAAAATAAAAGATCTATCAGTGTGGGGCGCCTGGCTGGCTCTGTTGGTAGAGCCTGTGATTCTTGATCTTGGGGCTGGAAATTCGAGCCCATATTGAGATTATGTAAGCATAAAATCTTTAAGAAAAAAAAAAAGAAAACAATGGGGAACCTGGGTGGATCAATTTCAGCTTAGGTCATGATCTCACAATTGGGAGGGCCTGCTTTGATTCAATCTCTCTCTCTCTCTCTCTCTCTCAAATAAATAAACATAAAAAAAAAACAACAACCATCAGTATAATACTTGTAGGTAATGGGCTGCTGTGCACTTGTGACCCTGCCCATCCGGGGTCAGCTGTATTTGATTTCATAACCTGATGCCAGGTGTACTTAAATAATATAATATAATTTAATTTAAAGTTATGTACAGCAATGTAATATGAATGTCAAAAGAATGAGAATTGTTTCTATGAAGACTCAGTTGGTTATCCAAAAAAATGAAGGAATTACAACAACCTAAAATCTATTGATATTATATACCACGTGAACAGATTAAAGGAGAAAAATTGACCGTGCCAGTAAATGCAAAAAAAAAAAATCAACAACATTTAGCACTAATTCATGATTTCTAAAAATCTTTAAAACTGAGATCAGAAGACCATTGTCCTTATTTACAGATAAAATGATTGATTACATACAGAATCCCAAGATAATTCACAGAATAGAATCTATTTAAACTAATAAGGGAGTTTAGCAAATTTGCTGTATTAGAGATCAATACGGAGAAATCAGTAGTGTTTCAACATCAGTAAATAATCAGAACTTGTAGCAAGAATGACAATCCCATTCACAATAAGGACAAAAACAAGATTACTAGGAATCAATCTGACAAAATTATCCTTGGGAAGAAAAGTACAAAATTGAAAAACGCATGTACATATATACATACACAGAGATCTGAGTAAATGGAGAGATCTACCAGGTTCATGAATTGGAAGATTCAATGTCATAAATATGTATGTAAATTCTTCTCGAATAAGTTCATAAATTCAATACAATGTTAAATAAAATCAAAAAATGACTGTGAAACTAAACAGAATGGTCTTAAAATTCATATAGAAGAAAAAAAGAATAAGACAGTTTTGAAGATGAGAACAAAACAGACTCTCCCACCAGATAGCAACTTATTTTAAAGTTACAGTTAACATGGCATTATATTGGCTTAGGGATAGACAAATTGGTGAGTGGGATAGAAAAGAGACTCTGGAAAGGGGTCTGTGAACATATGCAGACTTTGATATATTCAAATGTGGCATTATAATGGGGGGAGGGTGGGGAGGATGAACTATTCAATTATGAGAAAATTGGTTGTAGAGAATCCGAACGATACACCTGGACCCACCCGTCCCAGGAAGCCCCCAGTCACTATTGACATTTCTTCGTCTACTTTTGGTTGTCTCAATCTCACCATAGAGTGAGAGCCTGCCTTCGTGTGGTCTCCATTGTTCCTAGTACAGCAGAAGACACGATGGCTCTGGTGCCCAGGTTCCCCCCCTACCAGACTCATGGAGGATATATGCCTCTTCCATCACTGTCAGGCTCGGGTAAAGCATGAAGCTCTATATAAAAGCCCTGGAGGGGTGCCTGAGTGGCTCAGTGGGTTCAGCATCCCCCTTCGGCTCAGGTCATGATCTTGTGGCTCATGAGTTCAAGCACCGCATCGGGCTCTGTGCTGACAGTTCAGATTCTGCGTCTCCCTCTGTCTCCCTGCCCCTCTCCTACTCTCTCTCTCTCTCTCTCTCTGTCTCTGTCTCTCTTTCTCTCAAAAATAAAAAAACATTTAAAAAATTTAAAAAATAAATAAATAAAGGCACTGGAGACTGGTTTGCCCCCTGGCTATACAGAGAAAATGTGTAACTCAACCCAGAAGTGAATTAAATCCCTGTGGAGTAAACTTCAACCAAGAACAGGGAGGGGAAATTTATCCAGCAGGTAAATTGTTCACCCTTCTTCCTCTCCCTGATGGACTGTTCTGAGGTGTGGTGCTTACACAGAACTTGTCGGGAAGATGTCCTAGGTGACCAAGGCTGGATTTCCTTGGGAGGCTATAGCCAGCTTGCTACCCTAACATATCAACTTGCTATTTGTTTTCTTCTACTCCTCACTTCTCTTTTCCTTAACTCTTGCTGCCCTGGGATTGCTCCTCTCAATACTTCAGCAAGAGTGCCTTGGGTTCTATTTTTCAGAGAACCTGGGGTAAGATGATTCTGTATATAGAAAAAAAGAAAGCTAGGTCCCTATTCCCACACCACACGGAAAACCATATCTAAGTGGAATAAAGACCTAAATATTAGAAATAAAGCTTCAGAACATTTTGAAGAGAATGTTAGGAGAACCTTTCTCTCAGAATAAGCGAGTATTTTTTTTTAAAACCCAAAAGCACAAACCATGACAGAAAAGATTGGTAAATGTGATTACCTACAATTTAGAAACATTTATTCAACAAAAGATGACATGAACAGGAGTGCCTGGCTGGCCCCACTGATGGAGTGTGAGACACTTGATCTCGGGATTGAGAGTTAGAGCTCCGCATTTGGGCACAGAGATTACTTTAAATCTTTAAAAAAAAAAAAAGATGATATATGCAAAGTTAAATTACAAGCTGGAATCTGAGAAAGAAAGATATTTGCAGTTCATTTGATTGACTAGGTATCCGGAATTTAACAACAATTTCTACAAGTCAAGAATAAAAGACAACAGAGAAATGAGCAAAGGACAGAAACAAGCAATTTCTAGCAGAGACTTCTGGATGGCCAATAAACATATGAAAAGATAATGAACCTCATTACCGATTGGGCAAATCAAAGTAAAATCACTTAAGATACCGTTTCACCCCCATCTAACTGGGAAAATCCTGAAAGAATGATAAGGTGTATTGGGTATGGAGCAATGAACTCTCACACGCTGCTAGCGAGAATGTAAATTGCTACAACCGTGTTAGCAGTTAATTTGACGACATACTTGTGAGGATGTGCATGCCTTTGACTCCCAAATTCCATTTCTTGTTATATTTTCTAGGCTAGAGAAACTCCCACATATATCTACCAGGAGATTTATGAAGGAATGATCACTGTAGTGTTGTTTGTAATAGAAAAAATGGAAATAGCTCGAATGTTCGATAAGAGAAAAAAACCAAGTTTTGGAATGTTTGCAAAATACTACAAATTGAATGGAAATGAATTAACTAGAGCTCTATCAACAAGGATAAATCATAAACGCATAATGATGAGAGAAAATAATCAAGTTGCAGAATAATGCATGTAGTATGATACTATTTACATATAGATGCAAAATATGTAAAACAAAGCCATACACTTATTGGCACACATATGTAGTAAGTATAAAAACTCATATGTAAAAGGTAAATGCTAAATTCAGGACAGTTGTTATGGATGGGGAAAGTGGGATAGAAATGAAATCAGGGACGCGTGGGTGGCTCAGTCGGTTGAGCATCAGGCTCTTGATTTCAGCTCAGGTCATGATTTCACAGTTTGTGGGTTCAAGTCCCACGTCCGCATCAGCGCAGAGCCCTCTTGGGATTCTCTCTCTTCCCCTTCCCCCACCGTCTCTCTCCCTCTCTCTCTCTCAAATAAATAAAAATAAACATTTTTTTAAAAAGAAATAAAATCAGGAGTGTGCAGGAGTTTTCAACTCTATCTGTAATGTTTATTTCTTTTTGTAAAATCTCAAGCAACTATACCAAAACATTAGCATTCATATAGCTGAGTGTGGAAACAGGTGTTCCCTCTGTTTTTCTCCTTGTATGTTTGCAACATTTCATTAAGTTTTTTTTTTAAGTGGAATGCTTTGAAAAGATTCAGTAAAAGCTGAGTCACTGAAAAACTAAAAAACAAAAACAAAAACTACCATTGAAATAAGTGTGGGCAAAACAATTGTAAGAAGTTGGGTAAATAATTCTAACCACGGTAATTTCAAGTCCCGCACACAGACTTCCTTCTCAGGTGTGTTGAAGTTCTTGTTCCATTGTAAAGAACCCAAAGTGGGGCACCCAGGTGGCTCAGTCAGTAGAGCATGAGACTCTTTCTTGATCTGAGAATCCTGAGTTCAAGCCCCAATTGGGTGTGGAGCCTAATTAAAAAGGAAGGAAGGAAGGAAGGAAGGAAGGAAGGAAGGAAGGAAGGAAGGAAGGTGGGAGGGAAGGAGGGAAGGAAGGAAGGAAGGTGGGAGGGAAGGAAGGAAGGAAGAAACCCAAAGTAGAAATCATCAAAATGCATATTGTGGGTGTAGTTTGCTCAAGAAAGATAATGCAGAGTTCCAAACAGTGGACTCATTCTCAACCTTGCCTTACATCAAATATTGATGTATATAAATATGCTTGAGAAGCACCTAGGTGGCTCAGTCAGTTAAGCATTGGACTCTTGATTTTGGCTCAGGTCATGATCTCACAGTTCATGGGATCGAACCCTACATTGGACTCTACGCTGATAGTGCAGAGCCTGTTTAGGATTCTCTGTCTCTCTCTCTTTCTCTAGCTCTATCTCTCCCCTCCCCTGCTCGTGCTCTCTCTTTCTCTATCTTTCAAAATGAATCAATAAACATTAAAAATAAATAAATACGCTTGAAGTTAAAATATTTAAAGTAAGTACAGATCCCATTATTGTGATTTCCTACTTTAACAGAATTGTTCCATTTCTGGTCCTGATCTGTTGGATAAGAAGGCTTCTACGGTAATCATTCTAAGGCCCATAAACACACATTATGTGTTATATGCCTCCATGCTATTGAACTAGGTGTAGATGTCTCCTTGAAGGATTGAGTGAACCAAAGAGGTGGGGGTGCAAGCATCCTGGGCAGAGGATAAAATGGGAGCAAATTCAGCAAAACATGGACAGGAAATAGAGCATGAATTTCTTCTACTGGAAGGTGTAGGAGCAGGAAAGAGATAGATTGAGAAAATAGGTTATGGTAAGACTGAAGAAAGAGGGGGGCGCCTGGGTGGCTCAGTCGGTTGAGCGTACGACTTCAGCTCAGGTCACGATCTCGCGATCTCGCGGTCTGTGGGTTCGAGCCCCGCGTCGGGCTCTGGGCTGATGGCGCAGAGCCTGGAGCCTGCTTCTGATTCTGTGTCTCCCTCTCTCTCTGCTCCTCCCCCGTTCATGCTCTGTCTCTCTCTCTATCTCAAAAATAAATAATAAATGTTAAAATTTAAAAAAAAAAAAAAGACTGAAGAAAGAGGTATTTGAGTTTTGTCTTAATCTCGGTTTTAGCATACTATAGTTTCCAAATTGAATGCATTTTGTTCATTATATTTTTCTTAATGTTTATTTTTATTTTTGAGAGAGAGAGAAAGAGAGTTTGAGCTGGGGAGGGGCAGAGAGAGAGGGGGACGGAGAACCCGCAGCTGGCTGGCTCTGCACTGACACAGAGCCCCGAGCCATGAGATCGTGACCTTAGCCAAAGTCAGAAGCTTAACCAACTGAGCCACCCAGGCACCTCTTTTGTTCATCATATTTTAAATTGTCATGTCAGAAAGTGGTCACCTGCAGTTTCTACAGTGCTTCAAAAAAAATGCTAATGTAACTTCTAAGAATAACAATGTGGGATCAGAGTTATCTCTTTCACCTTCTATAATAATTGGTAAATTATCATATTTTTAAAATAAATTTTGACACAAAAAATTAATACACCTTTAAAAAAAAAAACAAAGACCCTACGAATTAGGCCATGGTTCCTTTGGCCACCATGCCAATCCTACTTCCCCCTCCCCACAGAAAGCCACAGTCAAGACCTGTAGCTCTGAAGCAAGATTGTCTATGTTCAAATCTTTTGTTTGGTTGTTTGGTTTTGGTTTTGATTTTTTCTCTTTAAAAAAAAACACACTTTATTGGGATACCTGGGTGCCTCAGTCAGCTGAACGTCCAACTCTTGATTTCAGCTCAGGTCATGATCTCAGGGGCGTGGGATGGAGCCCCGCATTGGGCTCTGCAATGAGTGTGGAGTCTGTTTAAGATTCTCTCTCCTTCTGCCCCTCTCCTCCACTTGCACTCTCTCTAGAATAAAAATAAAATAAAATAAAGTAAATAAAATCAAAGTATAAAAAACACTTTATTGATGTATGATTAACATGAAAAATGAGATATATATATATTTAATACAGACCATTTAATGAGTTTGGGATTAAGTATAGGCCTGTGAAATCATCACCGCCATTAAGACCATAGATGTTTCCATACTCCCCCGAAGTTTTCTTCCTCCCCCTTTATTACTTTTTGTTATGTGGCATTATTATTTTTTGTTGTGTGGTAAGGGCACCTAACATAATATCTACCCTCTTAGCAAATTTTAAGTATAAAATATAATATTGTTAGTTACAAGCACTATGCCATAGGTTTCTAGAACTTATCTTGCATAACTGAATCTTGTTCCTCTTTGACCATCACCTCCCCATTTCCCTCTCCACCCACCCCCTGGTAACCACTGTACTACTCTCTTCTTCTATGAGTTTGACTCTTTTTGATTCCATATATAAGAGGGAAAATATTTTATTTTAAATTAAATTTCTCTGATTCCTGGGAGAATTGGCCAAATGTATGTTTTAATATATATATGTATACATATTATGTATTATACATATATAATACACATACATATACATGTACATGTACATATATTAACTAATATGTATATTAGCACTTGTGTTTCCCCATTTGTAAATTCTTGGTATCCTATTTTCTTTTTTTTAAATTAACTATATGAGTTGTTTATATATTATGAGTTTTAATTCTTTGATACATATACTACAAATATATTTTCTCAGTCAACTAACTGCCTTTAGCTTTCCTTATGGTACCTGCTGTTCTGCAGAAGTTTTTAATAGCAATATAGTCAAACGTATCAACTTTTCTTTTAAGTTTTTCTTTTTTTCTTTTTTAATGTTTATTTATTTTGAGAGAAAGAGAAAGAGCGTGAGCAGGGGAGAGAGAGAGAGAGAGAGAGAGAGAGAGAATGAATCTCAAGCAGGCTCTGTGCTGCCAGCGCTGAACCCAGTGCAGGGCTCAAATTCACAAATTGTGAGATCATGACTTGAGCAGAAATGAAGAATTGGGAGGCTTAACCGACTGAGCCACCCAGGCACCCCATAAGCTTTTTTTCCCCCTATTTGAATCTTCTTCAGCAAGATTTTTCTTACACATAAGGCCATAACCATTTTTCTATAGTTTTTTGTCTAATAATTTGATACCATTTTTTTTTTTATATCTAGGTCTTTAATTAGTCAGAAATGTATATTTTGGGGGCACCTGGCTGGCTTAGTCTGTAGATGTCTCCAACCCCAGTTTTTGGACATCAGCTTCATTGATCTCATGCTGTACAATGCACCCATTTAAAATGTACAAGTCAGGGCACATAGGTGGCTCAGTCAGTTGAGCACTAGACTCTTGATTTCAGCTCAGGTCATGATCCCAAGGTCGTGGGATCGAGCCCCCGCATCAGGTTCTGCACTTAGCATGGAGCCTGCTTAAGATTCTCTCTCTCTCTCTCTCTCTCTCTCTCTCTCTCTCTTTCTTTTCCTCTGCCCCTCTCCCCTGTTAGCATATGATCTTTCTCTAAAATAAAAAAATAAATTTAAAAAAAATCTTCAAAAAAAAAAGATTGCCAAATAAACTAAACTAAAATATAATATACAAGTCAGTGGGGGTGCCTGGCTGGCTCAGTCAGTAGAACATGCAACTTGATCTCAGCGTTGTGAGTTCAAATCCCACATTGGATGTAGAGATAAAGCTAAAAATAAAATCTTTAAAAAAATTAAAAGTAAAATAAAATGTACAAGTCAGTGGTTTTTAGTATATTCACAGAGTAGTATAATCCTCACCACAATAAATTTTGGAACATTTTCATCATTCCCAGAAGAAACCTCATCCCCTTTTTACCCCAACATTTCCCCCAGTCCTAGACAACCATTAATCTACCTTCTGTCTCTAGATTTGCCTCTTCTGGACAGTTCGTATAAATGAGATCATACAGCATGAGGTACTTTTTGTCTGGCTGCTTTCACGTAGCATGATGTTTCAAGGGTCATCCATGTTGTAGAATGTATCAGTATTTCATTCCTCATTTTATTTATCTCTGCATCAGTCGATAAACATTTGGGTTGTTTCCATTTTTTTATTATGAATAAAGCTGCAATGAGCATCATTGCCCCAGGCAATCACTAATCTAGTTCCTGTCACTCTAGGTTAGTATTCCCTTTTCTAGAACTTCATATGAACAAAATCATATAGCGTGTATTCTTTTGTCTCTGACCTTTTGTACTGAGCATCATGTTTGTAAGATTCATCCATGTTATTGTACATATCAGTAGCTGATGCCTTTTTCTGGCTGATTAGCATTCCATTGTGTGGATGCATCTCCAAATTTTTTAATTCTGATGGGACCCAATTTACCAATTTTTAAAAATTACATGCTTTTCCGATCTCATTCACAATGTGCCTTTAAAATGTATTCATTGGGGAAGCTTTCTCCTTTGGTCCTGATGAATCTCAGGCATTCACATGACTTAGATAATAAAAGGTCCCATGGTCACAATAAATGACCATCTTAGTTCAGGCATTGGAATGCCGAATTCTATGTAATAATTAAAAGGCCAAACTTTATTAAAGTGAAATCTCCTCTCTTGTAACTTAGACCTTCTGCACAAACACTTACAGCAAGAACGAGGGAGATGGGGCCATGGTTATGCTCTCTTTCCCTATCCGGGGTATCACATCTCCTTCCAGGTGGCAGACAGGCAGACTCTCAGTTTTGGAAGATAGTCAAGAAAAATTTTTTCTCTCAGGTTTGGGAAAGAAACACTTTTGTTAAGTGGTTTCAAGTTCTCTGGGATTGGCAAATATTCAAAGCCGACTATTTCTTTCTTGGCTATGTTTATGCATTCTGCAGAGGCCCCCAGTAGATACCTTCTGTAGTATCTGTCACAGTGCAGGTGACACCATTTTCCTTCTATTGGCTGCTCCCATCTCAGCTTTTGTGGTCTTTTGTTTGTTTGTTGGTTTGTTTTTGTTTTTGTTTTGTTTTTTAGTGGCCCACAATATCCTGGGTCTTTCTGTTGGAGTCCCATGGCTCTTCCAAGCAATTCTCCTGGGCAAGATCTAATAGGGTTTAAGCCAGCTCTCCTTCCAAAGAAATCTTCCACCCTAACTCTTGGAGTGCAGGCCACTTGACATAGCCATTTCCCCTTCTCCCCTATGGGTTGAGCAGCTACCCAGCCCATCTCTGCTCTTCCCATGTTCGAAGCATGAGGCAGTCACTGACCTACCACCTGGAGGAGTTACAGATCAAGGTCTCCACGTGGTCGCATTGAAATGGTTCCCCCTTGAGAATGGGAAAATATCCCCTACCCCTGCTCACTGAGCATAGCTCTCTTCAGAAAAGTCCTCTTTACAAAGTTTTACAGCAACCTTAAACCCCTGAAGGTGAGAGGGTTGAGAATGTGTAAACTAGGTTTTCTTAAAGTTTATTTATTTATTTTGAGGGGCGGGAGGGGGGAGGGACAGAAAGAGAGGGACACAGGGAGAATCCCAAGCAGGCTCTGCACCATCAGGACAGAGCCCGATGGGGGCTCGAACTCCTGAACAGTGAGGTTGTGATCTGCACTGAAATCAAGTGTCAGACGCTTAACCAACTGAGCTACGTAGGCACCCCTGTGCAACTAGGTTTGACCATTTACTTTGAAACTTCCACAAGATGGTTTGCTGACAACTTTGTTATCTAATATCTACTGCCTTGGGGTTTCCGACTGAAACTTCTAATTTAAAATCCTATTACACTTGCATTTGTGAGCTAAAGGCTACTTGGATGTGATGGAGTATTCTTTTTACTATCCTAATGGATTACATTTGTCAATGTTTTATTTAAGATTATGGAATCTATGTTCATAAATGAAATTGACTATACTTGTGCTTTTTCTGTACCAACCTTGTAAGTATCATGCAGCAGGACAGAAATTTGCAAACTATGGCTCAGATGTGCCAAAGAATATAATGTTCACTATTTTCTACAATAAATTCTTAGACTCAAGCCTCTATTCCTGCTAATAGCATGGGGAAAAAAACTTTTCATTATGTTTATGTCTCTATAAGTTCAAATTGAATTTAGTCAATTCAAAATTCTACTCCCTGCTGGCTGTTTTCCCCACTCATGACAGCAGGGGAGGAACCCCACGCTGTCCTGTGGCCTCCCCTGATCCCACTGTTACAGCCTACTGAGGAAAAGCTAGTCCTCCCTTATCTTTTGCAGTATTGTTCTGATGTCTACTACTGAAATTCATCATCTCTGCATTCTGCACCCCCCATGACAACCTCAGGCAGGAAGAGAATCCAAATTATTAAGAAGGGGAAAATGCATCAGGAGGTGTTTTCTAAACATTTTAACTAGCTTACTTATCCTTAAATCCAAGACATTTATTGTTCGTATGTTTTTGTGGCTAAATCAAGAATCCAATCACAGGACAGTTCCCAGTTATAATGGTGGGAGCGTTTCCTCCAAGTGCTTTACTCAGCTTCTCAGAATCCTCTCAGGAGCCCTATGCTAATAACTATTACTATAATAGCTCTGTCAGGTGCCTTACTTATATTTTTTAATGTCTTTGTTTAATTTATTTTTGAGAGAGAGAGAGAGGCAGGGGAGTGGCAGAGAGAGAGAGACAGACAGACAGACAGACAGAATCCAAAGCAGGCTCCAGGCTCTGAGCTGTCAGCACAGAGCCTGATGCGGGGCTCGAACTCACGGACCAGGAGATCATGACCTGAGCCGAAATCAGACGCTTAACCAACTAAGCCACCGAGGCACCCCTTACTTATAATGTTTTAAATTCTTGCTATAACCCAGTGGAGTACGTAATGCCATTGCCATTTTACAGAAAAATAAACCGAGGTACAGAAAGGTGACTGTATTAATTAGGATACAGGCTAAGTTGCTGTAACAAAGAGATAACAAAAGACAGTGGCTTAAACAAGCTGGAGGTTTATTTCTCTCCCAAAACACAGCAGAGGCAGGCAGAAAGTCCAGGATGCAGGTGGCTCGGCTTCACTCACCCGTACCTTTCTTCTGTCTCATTACTCCACCATTGAATCATCCATTGTGCTGTCCTCATTTGTTTGGTAAAAGCTGGCTCACCACTACACATGCATGTCCCAGCCTGTGGGAAGGAGGAAGAGAGGATGAAGGACAGGCAGTTCCTTTAAGGAAATTGCACACAAACACTTCAGCTCGTGTCCCATTGTCCAGAAAGATCATAGTCACGTGGCCACAACTAACTGCAAGGGAGGCTGAAAAATAGAGGCTCTACTCATGCAAGGGAAAACTAGTGGTAGGCAGATGTGGTAATGATTCTATTACTAGAAGGAGGGAATCACGGGGTGCCTGAGTGGCTCAGACTGTTGAGCGTCCAACTTTGGCTCAGGTCATGATCTCACAGTTCATGGGTTCAAGCCCCGTGTCAGGCTCTACACTGAGCTCTTGTTCAGAGCCTGGAGCCTGCTTTGGATTCTGTGTCTCCTTCTCTCTCTGCCCCTCCCCCGCTCGCACTCTGTCTCACTCTGTCTCTCAAAAAGAAATAAATGTAAAAAAAATTTTTTTTTCTTAAAGAAGGGAATCATGGACACTGGGGATTGGTTAGGCATTGCTGCACAGAATCTAACGTGATTCCCTCCTTCCAAATTCTGAGCACTGTGTGCAGATGAAAAACTGCAGTTCCCATTTGCCCTGCAGATAGGAGCCACCAATTAGATATCAACAGAAGTCACTGTGTGGGGCTCCTGGAAAACTTCTGTTGTCCTTCCTCCCTTCATCCATTCTGCTGCTTGGAAAGCAGATGAGGTGACTAGAGCTTCAAAAGCCGTATTAGACCATGAGTGACCTAGAAGGTGCTAAGGATGGTGAGGCATGCAGAAAGGAACTAGAAACTTAATGATCAAGGAGCCACCATACCAAACTGGGACAACCTAACTCTGCACTTCTTTATTTTGAGGGAGAAATCAGCCTCTTTCACTTTTCAGCTGCTTTATGACCTACACACAACCAAATGTAATTCTTAACGAATTCAAATTATCCATTTAAGCAACATATTCACAGTCATGCAGCTAGGAAGATGTTTGTACTCAGATTTACCTGGTTCCAAAGCCCATATTCCTGCCCCTGCGGGATTAAATTGGCCTTTTACAAGACAAAAATGGTATCCTTTTGTTAAGATTCTACAACGCAATGAAGAAATAGTGGTATAGTCTCCATCCTATTTAGGGAAAGATATTTATCCTTTACATCTAGAGTCCTTTATGTGATACAGCATTTTGGCTAGCAAAATATTTCTCTGTTAGAAGTATGCAACATAAAATTACAGGAAAGCACCATGAGCTATCGAGCCAGGCATGATTTGTTATTCTTATCTTTGACTTTTTTCTATTAATTTTAATTGGCTTCCTATTCATTCCTTTTGTTGTCAGCTTGCACGTGCTGACAGGCAAGCAGTAGGAAGCACCAGTGTTAAGGAAGATTAATGGGGAACATTTTTGAAATGTATAACAATCTATTCATCACTGTAACTTTTTCCCATTTGGAAAAAAATCCATAATTATTTAACTTTTAATTCTAATACACTGGGCCCACCTTATGGGACACATAGTTGGAGATTCTCTCATCTACATGATTGACAGATGAGCCTTATATGCCAGGATGGAAAACACATAGATAAGAAACAGGCCAGGAGAGCCACTATGACCCTATGAACCTGGATAAAGGCTTTATTCTTTCTTGTCTGGAGAGCATTTGGTTAAAGTAGGAAATCAACTACATGGACTGTTTAAGCCACATGTTCTAAATTGCTATTGGGGATGATATCACTAGAATTAGGAAAATTGTGCTACTTTGGGGGGGTGGTAAAATGCCAGAAAGTTGACATATGTTGTTTAGAAGGGTTTATTAGATAATATTGTTATTATCTCCTTTTGAGAAAAGGAGAGATGATTGTCGGAGGCTGTCAAAAATACTTAGATTTAGAATGTCCTATGTAGTATAAAGGAAATAGGTAAGACTGTGATTTACCAGCAAATGTCACTTTTTCATTGTAGGGGTTTGTGGCAGATAGAAGAATGGCCCTCCAAAGATGTTCAAGTTTTAATCCCCAAAACCTGTGAGTATGTCACCTTACATAGCAGAAGGGGTTTTGCAGATGTGATTAAATGAAAGGTTTTAAAATAAGAACATTCTACTTTCTTTTATTTATTTGAGAGAGAGTGTGAGCATGAGCAGCAGGAGGGGCAGAGAGAGAGGGAGAGAGAGAATCCCAAGTAGGTTCTGTGCTGTCAGCACAGAGCCCAGTGCGGGGCTCAATCCCATGAACCGTGAGATCATGACCTGAGCTGAAATCAACAGCCGGATGCTTAACCAACTGAGCCACCCAGGCGCCCCATAAAATAAGAATATGTTAAAGGTTGCAGGAGTCGAGATGCCATTGCTGGAAGGGGCCATGAGGCAGTGTGGATTGCCACCAGAAGCTGAAAAGGCAAGGGACTGATTGTCCCTCAAGTCTCCAAAAGGAGCACTGCTCTGTCAACACTTGATTTTAGTCCCATAAGGCCCGTTTCTGACCTCCAGAACTGTAAGATAATAAATTTGTGGGATGCCTGGCTGGCTCAGTCAGTGCAGCATGTGAATCTTGATCTCGGTGTTGTGAGTTTGAGCCCCACGTTGGGCATAGAGATTACTTAAAATAATAATAATAATAATAATAATAATAATAATAATAATGACAACAACACCCAAGTGCCCCTCAAATGAGTTCATTTTATTTTTTTTTATTTTTTTTTAACGTTTATTTATTTTTGAGACAGAGAGAGACAGAGCGTGAATGGGGGAGGGTCAGAGAGAGGGAGACACAGAATCTGAAACAGGCTCCAGGCTCTGAGCTGTCAGCACAGAGCCCGACGCGGGGCTCGAACTCACGGACCGCGAGATCATGACCTGAGCTGAAGTCGGCCGCTTAACCGACTGAGCCACCCAGGCGCCCCAAATGAGTTCATTTTAGATACAAATATGCAAATCAGGATAAACTCTGGCTCCTTGGAGAAATGGCTGATTCTAGGATTGGGATAGGAAATATTCAAGATGAGCCTGAAGCATCTTGTAGTGCCAGAAAGTAATGGAGTGCTAAAAGACATAGAAATAAATAAATAAATAAATAAATAAATAAATAAATAAATAAATAAATAAATAAATAAAAATAAATAAGACAGTGATGGGGATATGTCAAAGAGGCAAAGGAAGCACCTGAAAGAGCTCCTAATGGCCTAAACTGGTACAATTTAAGCAACAAAATAAACAAAGTAGTATTGGGTTATAACCCAATGTACAGAATAAATATCCATGAGAATCCAATGTGATTCTCTCCTAAATTCTGACCAGAATTTATGTGACCAGAAAAAAAACAGACAAACTACAAAACTACATGTCCATTTCTTTTGCAGATAGGAATAGCAATTGAATATAAGAAGTCACTAGGTGATAATAATGATTGAATAAATAAGTAAATGGGGGAGAAGAGACAAATGTCCCGTGCAAAAAAAAAAAAAAAATATATATATATATATATATATATACACACACATATCTATATATATATCCAAATAATTTATGTAGTTGCTCTGCTTTTAAGGAGGTAGAACAACTCTTGATATCAGGTATCAACTGATAGGAGGTATCAACTCTTAATATCAGCTCAAGTCATGATCTCATGGTTGTGAGATAGAGCCCTGTGTCGGGCTCTGTGCTGAGAGTGGAGACTGTTTGGGATTTTCTCTCTCTCTCTGCCCCTCCCCTGCTCATTCACCCTCTCTCTCAAAGTAAGTAAATAAACTTTAAAAAAAAAAAAAGGAAGTGGAATATAATTGCCTCCCCTTACGTATGAGCTGCGGAG
Source organism: Panthera leo (assembly GCF_018350215.1). Lineage (NCBI taxonomy): Eukaryota > Metazoa > Chordata > Mammalia > Carnivora > Felidae > Panthera > Panthera leo. The sequence continues at coordinate 32,858,574 of NC_056686.1, forward strand.
TGACATCTATCCAAAGAGTACAGTATGGAAAGGGGGAAGGGGAGAGTAATTTTACAGTAGAGAAGCCTGACCAGCACTACCTCAACCAGGTGATCAAGGTCAACAACAGTAGTTACAAGTCATATTGATAGTATGTATCCTTGATACAATGTGATGAAAACTGGCATCTATTAAAAAGAAAACCATAAGCCCAAAATGGCATCACTTAGACCAACTCACCAAACCTGGGCTTAATACCTAACCTAAATGCAATTTCAACCTCCCCCAGAAATGTAGTCTTAACAGGTCAGTCAAGAATTTTCTGGGGTGCCTGGTTGGCTCAGTCGGTGGAGCAAGTAACTCTTAAACTTGAGGTCAGGGGTTCAAGCCCCATGTTGGGTGTAGAGCTTATTGAAAAAAAATTTTTTTCTGATAAGCACCAGTGAGGTAATCTGTCACATGGGCCCTCACTGTTCCACACCGCCCAACCGGGTCCCTCCCTCCCCTACCCCCCCCACCCCCCAACAAAGGAAGAGGACGTAAAACTCCCTGCTCTTTCCACTAAGAGAAGTGACCCAACCTGAAACAATCTTTTCTTTCTTTTGCTAGTAACTTCCTTGCCCACCCTCCTCCCTATAACAATCTTCTATTTTATACAACTCTTCGAGCTCCTACTTGCTGGGTGGGATGCTGCCCAACTCATGAATCACTTAATAAAGTGAATTAGATCTTCAAATTTACTCACTTGAATTTTGTTTTTAAAAAAAAATAAATAATAAATAAATGGAAGATTCAAAGATTATATATGTTCTCCAAGCAATCCTCCCTAAATACTGCTTCTCTGAGCCAAACTAATAACAATGGAAAGCATTTTGATTCCTAACAAGTGGTGGGTCAGAAGCTATTCTGCTCATGCTAAATACAGACCCAGCTGGGAGCAGCACTGACTGAACTTGCTTGTAAAAAACTGAAGGGCTGGGCAGAGACCTGGGGCCAGAGCCTCACACAGGTGAGCAGAGCAAAGACGTGGCCGGGACAGGAATCTCTGTAGAAAATGGTTTTGGATCCACTCCAACACACAGATATCTAGATGATGGAGACCCCAGAGTTCTCCTCCAGTTAGTACTGACATGGGTTAGGTCCCAGAAGACACTGGGGGCAGATGTAGCCACACTCCCAGCTCTGTCATTAAAAAACAAAGGAAACAAAACTCCCTTTGGATAACTAAAAATAAATAAATAAGTCAAATTTGTTTTTTAACAACCCTTACCTCTTGTGGTCTTCCTCCCAAAAGGCAATGACCTTTTATTCTATAATAATAATAATAATAATAATGTATCAATATTTTCATATGCTCATATATTGTCATTGTTCGTATGTTCATTATAACAAATATGCCATAGTAATATAAGACATTACTAATAGGGCAAACTGAGCACAGCGTACATGGGAAGTATCTTTACTATCTTTGCAAAATCTAAATTTTTCTGTAAATCTTAAAGTTTTACATTATAAAGCTTACTTAAATTTTTTTTTTTGACATTTATTTATATTTGAGACAGAGAGAGACAGGGCATGAACCGGTGATGGTCAGAGAGAGGGAGACACAGAATACGAAACAGGCTCCAGGCTCAGCTGTCAGCACAGAGCCCGACATGGGGCTTGAACTCACGGACCGTGAGATCATGACCTGAGCTGCAGTCGGCTGCTTAACCGACTGAGCCACCCAGGCGCCCCTATGAAGCTTACTTAAAAAGAAGGAAGAATGTGGGGCACCTGGGTGACTCAGTCAGTTAAGTGTCTGACTCTTGATTTCTCCTTAGGTCATGATCTCTTGGTTCATGGGATCAAGCCCCAAGTAGGGCTCTGCTCTGACAGCACAAAGCCTGCTTCTGCTCTCTCATCCTATCTCTCCCTGCCCCTCCCTTGCATGCTCTCTCTCTGTCTCTCAAAATAAATAAATATTAAAAAAAGAAGAAGAATGAATCTTAGTTTCTGATATATCATCTGTGGGGATAACAGACCAACGATAAGCTAGTCCTTAATCTTGTGTCATGTTGAATCTGATATTCTTGGAGGATGTCCTAAGATCCTTCACCATTCAGTTTTTCCTAGGATCTCAACAGGAATTCAGCATCTACCAGGCAATTATGCAATTCCTCAATAAGTAATTATTCAATTCAACTATCACCACACCCTGTGGCAGGCCTGGTTATCCTAAAAGAGGAAGGTACTCTGGACATAGAGCTGGAAGAAAACAGGATGTACCTACTATCCTACTAATTCTTTATCCCCCGCACCCTAATGAACAGTGTTCTACTGGGTGTTATGAGCACTTAATTTATTTTGTCCCAAGGGGTAGGTTAGATGTGCTGTTTCACTTCTGAAACTTTAAGCCTCCCTATGAGACTAGAAAAAGGTCTAGGACTTTGTTAATGGGAAGAGTGGCTGGTGGAACAGTGCTTCCTCTCAATTTCACACATCCCTTCCGTTTGGCAGGTGCAGTACTCTTAGCATAATACTGGGGAGGAGAGTAAGTTATCTGATTGGTAAGTTTGAAAGGAGAATCTGAGGCTGGACAATTGGTTCCTAGACCTGTTTGAAAGCAGAAACAACACTATAGCTTTTTTTTGAGAGAGAGAGACAGAGACAGAGAACACACACACACACACACACACACACACACACACACACACTCAGTGGGGGAGGGGCAAAGGGAGAGAAAAAGAATCTCAAGCAGGCTCTATGCCCAGTACAGAGCATGACATGAGGCTCAATTTTACCACCATGAGATCACGACCTGAGCCAAAATCAAAAGTTGATGCTTAACCGACTGAGCCACCCAGGCACCCCAATAGTTGTATTAGTTATATTATTAACGTATCTCCATGTTGTTCTGTTCCCTACTTAATTATGTTTTATGCATGTCTTAAGCCCAGTGCACGACCAATCATTAACTGTGCCCTTGTAACTCTACCACTTGTTTGCACATTGATTATTATAAGAATCTGACGGGACACAGATGCTGACATTTGCCTTAAAACTATCTGATGTACCAAGTCCTGAATGGCACTTCATTGTCTGGAAGCATGTATACCTCCAGATGTTTCAAGCCCTCCCCCCCCCACTTAAGGTTTCAAGAAACCCTTCACCCTCCTCTTATGAATTTATCTTCTTCTCCAAACATACATAAGCTGTGCCTAGGCTCAGCAGGGCAATGCAGCTGTTGGAAATGATCCCCTGCCTCCTCATCGGACTGCCCTCTGGTAACAAAGCTTTCTCTGCTTCAAAACCGGTGTCTCAAGACATTGGCCTACGGCACATCAGGTGCACGGACAAGTTTGAGTTCAGTGACAAAACTAGGTATGCACAGCAGAACCCCTTTCCTACCTCCTTCCTTTGGGGAGTGTGTCTGGCCAGAGTTAGCAGGCTCTATGCTCTGCTCCTTCGTGTTGTGTATTTTATAAATGCCCTTCCCTTATGGAGGAGTCCTACAGAATTCAGTGATTTCTCTGACTAGGTGATAAATCCATCTAACTCTAGGTTTCAGCATTGAGAAGACAGTTGAACTCTCACATCTAAGCCACGTTCTCTGATGTCATAGAAACATAGTCTTTTGGCCTCCATCTACCAGCTCTTGCCTTGTTTATCAAGTGGTTCAGAACTTGGATAGAAAAGAGAAGTGTTAAGCATTACCCCTATAAGGCCTAAGCTTTGGAGTAATACTCCCCAGGGAAGTCAAGGCCATGGTGTATTGTGCTCAACTGAAAGCAAGTGTATGCAGTAGGATGCCTTGCCTTGATTCCAGGACTCTTGTGTTGGGACACAGGATCTGCACATAGCCTGGGACTATCTCTTGAAACGCTGGCGTTCAGAAAGACTTCCTAGGTGTCTCATAGGTCTCGTCTGCAGCCTGTGGGAATGTGATGCATATTTCCAGACCTAGACTGAGCCTTGTCTCCTATAAGCCAGGGCCCTCTCTCCTGTCTTGTAGACAACTAAGAGGGCATTTGGAACCTAAGCTGCGCCATCAACAAAGTACAGATCATATCTTAGGAACGTGAACGATATCAAGCAAGGCCGGGGGGTAACCAGTAACCTTTGGGTCACATTTAGGCACATCTAGAATGGCTACAACAACATAATTCTTTATCCTAGTGTTAGCCACTGGTCCGTTATGTTGTGTACAGCCTCAGCCTCTATAGGCACATGAAGAACTTTACTGTGTGAGTAGATCTCTTGGGATATATTTCTCTACAGTTATAATAGACAAAAGGGGAAAAGAGGCAAATCACAGAGCACTTTTAGATGTATCTTTTTTTTTTTAATTTTTTAAATATTTATTTTTGAGAGAGAGACAGAGCACAACAGGGGAGGGGCAGAGAGAGCGAGACACAGAATCTGAAGCAGGCTCCAGGCTCCAAGCTGTCAGTACAGATGTGATGCAGGGCTCGAACTCATGAACTGTGAGGTCATGACCTGAGCGGAAGTCAGACACTTAACTGACTGAGACACCCAGGCGACCCTAGATGTACCTTAATCTCACACCTAGACCAAAAGGAACATTTAGGGAGCCCGGGACTAAGTATTTTCCCAGGACTGTCTGCCATGGCCCCTGTGCCCAGCCATCACACAGCTCCCTGGAAAACAGCGGCAGACTTTGCAGCTCTTTAGCCTTTACCAGCATGGGCTTGTTTCCTCTGCGGGTGGGCTCAGTTCAGTCCATTTACTCCTGGCTCCTGGTATTTGTCTATGAGTTTCTCGAATACCTAGTGATGTTCCAATAAGACTATGGAATTATAGCATTGTATTTTATTTTTCAAAGATTTTAGGCAATCTCTATACCCAAGGTGGGGCTCAAACTCACAACCCCGAGATCCTGAGCCACACACTCCACCAACTGTGCCAGCCAGGCGCTCTGGACTTATAGTATTTTAGAGCTGGCTTTAGAGATTATTTACATAATGGGTTATCTAATTTAAATTCTTCATCTTGCAGGTAAAGACTAGTGAGGGTTACGTGACTTTTCTAACATTCCATTGCTGGCTAGTTACAGTGCTAGCTTGCAGGACAAGAACGTGGGTCTCCTAATTCAGTAGGTTTTTTTCCTACTACCTGTGCTGCCCCCCATGTATCCCATCTCTTGTCTGCTGTATACAGTACACTCTCTTCTACTAGACATGACTAAATTACCTGATGCTTTAGCTGGTATCAAGATTTTAAAAATAATACAATCTGAAGTCTTCAGAGAGACGGGACCAAAGAAATACCACACAGTGTGTTGTCCGATTCCCTGGCAAGAAGGGACAGAGTCAATTACTATTAGTTTTTCCAAGTAATGGGTGTGTGACTCATGCAACCTTTGCTTTTCATCAAGGGTTTAGTTCATCAAGGGTTTAGCCCCATGACTGCTCTCCCTTGGCAAACGAGTTTGAAAATGAATTATTCACAGATGTTTCACTCTCATTGCTGAAAGTATCCTTCTTCACAGTTTTTTTGGTGTGTTTTTTTTTAATTTTCTTTAATCGTGAGCAGTCAAATAGAAGCTCCTGTGCCTCGGGCTGTCTGTCTTACTATCTCCACTGTCTCTAGATTAGTTTCTTCCAACTCTCTTTGATGGATTCGGTAACCACCTCAGGACACATCCCTTCCACACCTCCCTCCTACCCTGGCCCTATCACTGGCTAGAACCCCATCCGATTTAGTTTTATGGAGGATAACACAAAAGGAGAACAGGAGAACGTCTGAGCGGCAGAGTAGGAAGCAGTCCTGTGTCTTCAATTTTACACCCTTCTGCCGAAAAATAAAGCCCTAGGGCAGTGGTAGGGGAGACACAGATTGAGAAATGTATACACATTTGACCACCTTTGACTCACCACTCCAGGGGACACCCCAGATGGCAATGGCGGCCACATTCTCCTCTATCCCTACTGGAGCGAGTGCCCACTGGGATCAAAGTGGGATTTGGGTACTGCTGGAGTGTTAACGAGATGACACGTCTCCCAGTTTTCTGCTGCATTCTGTTTTGCCCGATTGTGAAGGAGCCTTCCAGGAAAAGAACTCAAGCCATATCCACGCTGTGTATGTAGGTATGTCTGAGGGGCTGGGGGAAAGGAGGCAGGGGAGGGCTGACAGAAGCAAACTGCAGGCAGGACTCCAGATTCCCAGGAGAGCATTCATCACAAAAGAAAGGGTGCAGTATCATCGGCCACGTGCAGCATCAGGGCTACAGGTTTGGTTTGTATGGTAGTTCTGGGACCAACATGGTGGCTATTACCTAACCTTGTCAAGCCCAGTCTCTCGCCATTGGTATCTTCTCTATGTTCTGGGGAACAGGAGAGGGCCAGGTTTAAGCTGCATGTAACACTACAAAGCCCTGCCTTGGCACATCGGAGAGCCATCACGGTCTTAACAGCGTGACTAAATGTGAGCATGGCTTACCCTGACATGGTGTGATGGTCAGTACTTCCGTGAGATGGTTCTCACAGCTTTTCTTTTTTTTTTTTTAGTTTATTTATTTTTGAGAGAGAGAGAGAGAGAGAGCAAGCGGGGGAGGGAGGGAAAGAGAGAATCCCAAGCAGATGCAGGACTTGAACTCATGTACCACGAGATCATGACCTGAGCCAAAATTGAGACCTAGACACTGACTGAGACACCCAGCTGCCCCATGACAGATTTTCTTAGATTTTATTTTCTATCTTGATAAGAGATGTACCAGTTTCAGAAAACATAGAACCCCCCAATGCTTCATAATTTCCACAGCTCATGACTGTGTGCTTTTGACAGCTCTGTCACATTCGTGATGGTTTTTCATTATTTGTTTGCTTTGGCATATTGAGAGGGCATATGAGGCTGTTATAGTTGGATGACAAGGTGGGATGGGCCTGTGATCCCTCCTGCTCCCCCGGTGCTATGTTGAACATAATGGCATTTCTTTGATACACTGGCGAACAAGAGAGGAAGCTGTTCCTCTGCTTTTCAGAGGAAACAGTAGGAGCTGTGCTCCTGGTAGCCTTCAGCTGCCTAGGGGCAGTCACAGTTCCTGAGGGCAGGGATCAGGACCCTAGTACAAATAGAAAAAGTGCTTCTTCCTCCTGGAGAACACAGGTGGGTGGGTGGGTAACTCAACATTAATGAACTACGTTTCGTGCTAGACTTTGGTCCCCATGCTTGCCCTTACTGGGTGCCCTTGTGCACTGCACAGTCTCTACAACTGGACATAATGGCACAACTCTCTGGACTGGCCCCTGTCAGATAATCTGGGAAACTCACGGGCACATCTCCAAATAGAGTACTAAAAGGAGGTGCAGGAAAGAAACACAGCACAGGCATTGGCCTGAGCACCAGAGTGGCCAACCACGGTCCAGCTAAGTGGCATCAACAACATAAGCAGCGGGAAATCCAAGGGAACCATGGAGCAGGAATCCACACAGAAAGCAAGCAGTGATCAGTGTGGAACGTTAAGAGCGGAAACATCGAAAGTATGACATGAAGCCTGGGCTGTTTCGTGGGAACACTGGAGATATTTAGTTGGGGACTCTCAGGCATGAGAAAGGAGAATGTGGTGGAAAGTTCTTGTTTTGTCTGCCCAGACCCACACAAATTGCGTGAGTCTGGTGAGGCTGCCAACTATTCCTCCCGGCTTCACAGCCACAGGGCCCAGCCAACCAAGGAACCCAATAGCCTTGGCTATGATTAGCCCAGAGGTAGGCCAATCAGGTTCTTCCTGGGGATTTTTTTTTTTTTTTTCCGTTTAAAGGTAGAAGAAAAGGCATGTGGCCTTCCAGATAAAGAGTGTTAAGAATGTGAATGGGGGCCCTCTTCTCTGCCATGTAGAGGAACGTATCTCTTGTAGAAGAGAATGGGGCCAATGTCAGAAAGAAGCAGAGTAAGAGTGAGAGAAAGGAAGGGACAGGGATTGAAAGAGTGAGAAAGACCAATTTTGAAAATGTATTTTAGTCCCCTAGATCTAGCTGTGACTGAAGTCCACTCCTAGACTTCCAAGGGTTGTAAGCCGCCAGTACATTCCCTTTTTGCTTATGCTAGTTTAAACGGAATTTGTCACTTGCAAATTGTCAAATGTACATGCAGGTGGGACCTATCTCTAATTCTTTAAAAATCTTTTTAAAAGTTTATTTATTTATTTTGTGAGGGAGAGAGCGTGTGCATGCACACACATACACATGTGTGCACATAAGCGGGGGAAGGGGCAGAGAGAGGGAGAGAGAGAATCTCAAGCAGGCTCCATGCTGTTGGCTGAAACTCAAAACCAGGAGATAATGACTTGAGCCAAAATCAAGAGTCGAATGCTTAACTGACTGAGCCACCCAAGTGCCCCCCTATCTCTAACTCTTAAGTGACCTTTTAGAGTTGGGAACCTTCAGTTCAATACAAACTGCCAATGCATCTTCATATTCTCAAGGATGCTAAGAGTTACCTGCCTCTCAGTTCCCTGGATATTCCCAAGGTCTTTGGATGATTTGACCAAATTCCTGACTTTTTATGGTTAAACTTCCTTGCTTCTGACCCATCTCTTTGATATACAGAAGGACAGATTATGTGGCTGACCAAATCATCCATCTGAACTGGGAATTCTGCCTTACTGAATAATTACTAAAGTTGCACCAAAAGAGAGACATATTAATTCCTAAGATTTTACTGGCAACTCCTTTTGTAAAAATAAAACATATTTGCAAATGAGTAACCTGCTCAATACACTGGTTTTGCATACTCAAATATTTATATTTTAAGCTATATATATGTGTGTCTCTCTCTCTCTCTATATATATATATATATATACTTTCAAAATGTTTATTTTATATATTTTATAATGTGCATTATAAAATAAATAAAAATATATACACACACCAGTAATTTTTCATCCAAAGAAAGTCTATATAAAGCAAAAAGTATATATCCCTTTGTGCCAGTGATATGCCACAAAGCTAAGAATTGATTCCTATCTTGGACCAGTTATCTTCAAACAGAAGGTACAAACAATACTTATTAATCCTAACATGGGCACATTTATTCACAGGTCAAGCATGATAGAGCTTTAGCAGGATGACCAGTGGTGAATGGGAAATGGCCAGAGCCCACCAGGAGCAGAACTAGGGAAAACTGACCTAGCTAAAGGGTCATTTGTCAACATCCCAAGATAAAGAATATGCCAGGACTAAGTTCCAGCTGGTTTCAGTATCAAGGAAGTACACAGCAGATGAAGCATAGCTTAGACTTAGTGAAGGGTCTAAGATCAATGTCAGCAAATGGCAGTCATACCATGGTTCTAGGTTGGCAGCCAGCCCCTAGAGGGTAACAAAAACAGGTCTTGGGCTCACGAGGGACAGGAATTCAAAGAGCTAGGAAGAGGGTCAGGATTTTAGACCTGCCAGGGTTTCAGGCTAGTCCTTTTGTCCAAATGGGAAGAATGCCCACTTAGACAGCCTGGCCATTACGGATGAAAGCTATACCTCAGTGGGCATGCAGGGGGTCAGGCGATGGCACAACTTATTTCACCCACTGGTGGGAAAAGGAATTCAGCTCAACCTAGGTAGTAAGACACAAATATGACTAAGACATAGCAAAATTGCTCTCAAATGGCTTACAGTCTAGACAGAAACAGAGCACAAGGAGATGATTTCACACGTGTGCAGATACTGGAGGACTTTGACAATTGCCAAAGGAGAAAAATGCACAGTGTGCTACCGTTGGGAAAATGAATACAGTTTTACACCGTAAGATGGCCAACGGGACTAAAACCAGCTCTGGTCTCTAGTTTGGAGGCCCCTCTTCCAGGTTCTTCTTGCCCTGTTTGCCACGCGCACAAGCCTGCCACAGATATGGGAGCTGACCACTATAAATTACCCTTCCTCCCTTCATTCGGAGCTCAGATCTTTGGAAAAACAGTCTCCTCTGAGCCCGCTGGTGTTAAATAAATCTCCGATCCACCAAGATCTCCGAGTGCCGCTTGGTTTTTCCGCCAGCGTTCCAGCCTGGTTCCATGACACTATCAGAACACAAAGAAGGGCCACTTACCCCAAACTAAGATAGGAAGACTTCCTGGGGAAGGTGCTACTTGAGCCGATGCTAGCAGGCAACGAAAAGTGAGAAAGATTTACCGTGAACAGTCGTGGAGCTGGGACACAGAAATGCATATTCAGGGAATTTGAAGAAACTGGAGATTACTAGAGTGGCACATCCGTAGGGTCTCTTATCCCCACATAAGGATAGGGAGGTACGGTGGGAGCTGTTCTTCATCTTCATGTCCATTTCTTCTCTTCCTTTTAGTAACAGAAGCCCTTCTCACCCCACACTGAGTTTTAGCTGGGCACACACCTAACCAATTGGGGAGTACAGTCTCCAGCCTCCTTGCAGTAGATGTGACTATGGGTCCAGGTTCTTGGGATGTGAATGGAAGTTAGGAGTATAATGTTCATGTTACATCTTTCAAAGGCGGCCACTTGTCCACTTCCTCTTTCCTCTCTTTCTCCTTCCAGAGGCCTGGAACACAGTTGTGGCCACGAGAGCCGGCCCCAAACATGCCAACAATGAGTTGGTGGCACAGTAGGATGAAAGGAACCTGGGTCCAGGGTTGAACCAGTGAAGCAGAGCTACTTCCCCATCCCGGACATCCTCCTTACTGGACTACTGAGTGACAGAGAAATTTCTTGTCGAGTCACTGTCTTCTGGGGTCTTTTTGTTATTGAGCATAGCCTGTTCCCTAACATGAGAGGAAAGGAAAGATAGTGTTAGGATTTCTAATAGAATTCCCGACTTGGTCAGAAAAGGCTAAGGAGCTAGGAAAGGCCGACGGAACAACTGTCTGTCTTAATGATTACAGCTGCATGAGGCTGGGGCTGGCAGATAACAAGATAAGCAATTATGCAGCCTTGTCTCCAGACAGATAGGGCAAGCCCCTTGAGAACTATAAACTCCTACCTGGTTCTGGGAGTCTAGTTCATCCAGAGCAGGACAGCAGCCGGCAATCCCCTCCTGGACGTCTTCTTTGTACCCTGCCTTGCAGACCTGTGTCCGCTGTACTCTTCAAAAGCTGGCTCCAACAAGCTCCACATGAAGACTTCATGAAAAAACCCCATTTAGTCGTTTTGTGTTAATTAGGTTTACAAAAGAAAAATATTATTTATAATCGCCTTCTATTTCCTGAAGAGGGAAGGTCCTGTAACTGGAAGAACTTGCGGTTTTGCTGAACGTGGTCATTCGTTGGGCACAGGTTTGGATGTAGAAACTAGGATGAAATGCATTCCTCTGAATAATGAAGGGTTGAGAAGTCTACATAGGGCTGGTGGGGGGGAAGGTAAAGAGCAGGAAAGCTGGAGGCTGGGAGGTAGGATGGGGTAGGGGATGGGAAGAGATCCCCGTGGCAGAAGCGGAGAGTGTGTACTCTGGAGAAAGAGGTGTGTCGTAGCGGGGTTCCAGCTGCTACAGCCCACGTGACATAAATCACGTCTCCCCTTCAGCAAATTCTATCTTGTTCACTAAGATGCTGGTAGGAGAGGGCATAAGGGGTGTGAGCTTGAATAAGAGGAGGAGGGGAAAACTGACACCTGGATTACATACAGCACAGAGAGAAGAAACAAGAGCACAGAAAGTCAGAGTCAATGCCAATGATGAACAGTTATAGAATTGCAGACCCCTTCTGTTAGTTATTATTTCTATAATTCGAAATTATGTGTACTGGACTGTCTTAATCTGAGTTACTATTCACCCAGTAGCTACCCAATGCCCATTACTGGAATAATCATCACTAGCACATATTCATCACTTATGAAAATTCAGAAACAGCGTTCTTCTAGCTGAGGGTAGGCTGAATTTAAGGAAGGCACCAGACAGGAACTGTATTTGAGCTGGGCCTTGAAGAATGGACAGGAATTGGTTATGCAAAGTCTTCTCAGAGGAAGGGAACAGCACGGATAATCTGACCAAAGCCAAAGTCATGCATTTTTTCCACATATACTTAGCAACGTGCACTGTGTGCCAGGCACTAAGCAAGGTCCCAGGGAGGTGAAGATGAATTTGGCTTCACAGGCTTCTGTTAATATATCCTGCTGTTTTTCTTTTCGTTCTGTTATTGGTTTGCCGCATCTATCAGGTTTTTTTTGGCCACATTTCTGCCCGGCCAGTTTTTCTTTCTTGAATTTCTTGAATTGTGTGTTTGTGTTTGCGTGTGTGTATGTGTGTGTGTGTGTGTGTGTGACAGAGAGAGAGAAAGATGCTTCTTTCGCTACCTAATGCATTTTAACCTGCCATTGATGACCATTTCTCTAATTTATTGAGGTCAATTGAATTTTGATCTTCTATATACTTGGCACATCCATCTGCTTAGGGTCATATGTAATATTTATGAAGACTATCACTTTCTTTCCACTGTCCACACCCACATCTCAATACCCATTTGTGCCAGTCTATACTGAAGGTTAAAAGTAAGATGAGAAATATAGCCCCAGAATCCCAGGTTACAAAACCTAGTACGCTTGACCCTTGAGCAACACAGATTTGAACTGTGTGTGTCTACTTATACATGGATTTGTTTCACTAAATATAGTACAGTCCTGTAAGTATATTTTCCCTTCTTTTTGATTTTTTAAAAAAATTTTTTAATGTTTATTTAGAGAGAGAGAGAGAGAGAGAGACACGGGGAGGAGCAGAGAGAAAGAGAGGGAGACACAGAATCCAAAGTAGGCTCCAGGCTCTGAGCTGTCAGCACAGAGCCCGCCGCGAGGCTCAAACTCACGAACTGCAAGATCATGACCTGAGCCCAAGTCAGACACTTAACTGACTGAGCCACCCAGGCACCCTTTGATTTTCTTAACAACATTTTCTTTTCTCTAGCTTACTTTCTTGTAAGAATACTGTGTAGAACACATATACAATATATGTGTTGTTTATGTTATCAGTAAGGCTTTTGGTCAACAGAAGGCTGTTAGTAGTTAAGTTTTTAGGGAGTCAAAAGTTATAAATGGATTTTCAACTGTGCAGGGGGTCGGCATCTCTACCCACCGTGTTATTCAAAGGCCAACTGTTTATCTGTAATTGACCACAGTTTTGTCAACTGAAATTGCAATGATGTCTCTTAATGATGGTCATAACTATTATCAACAGTTACCTGAGTACCTACTACAGGTAGAAACAGTGATACACAATGCTTTAGCCCCTGTTCTTAAGAGGCTTACTGTCTAGATGAGGAGGCAAATAGATGATGCACAGGCCACTTTTCTATTCCTCTTCCTAACAGAGTAAGAACAGAAGTGAGAGTGTGGGAACATAGGAAGGGATTCCCTTTTCTGCCCTTTTATGTATTTGTTTGTTTGTTTGTTTGTTTGTTTATTTCGAGAGCAAGTGGGAGAGGGGCAGAGAGAGAGAATGCCCTGTCTTCTTAATGGTTTCCTTCAGAAGGAAGAATTTGTTAATCTGATTGCTCAAAACCCAGTACGTTAATGAGTTCACATTTTACATGGTTACGGTCACTTTGTCTTCAAAGGTCACATGGCCGTGTGTGCTGCTTTGCTCCCCATTTCCTGCTAAGTGGCCCGGCTCAGTCTCTAGCACACACTAAGAAAAGTAAATCCGGTCTGCTTTGCAGATCTGATCATCTTCTCCCCTCTTTCTGCAGGCATGCCCACGCATACTGGCCCCAAAATGTAGAGGGGGGAAAGGGAACAGGGAATTAGGGAGCTTCACTGTAGCCTTAAACCTATGCCATGTCATTCAACCTAGTCTTCTGGCGGCAGATTTCTGTTCTGGAGGTTATTGGGTGCTAGCTCAGCTATGAATAAAATAATCCACTGGTTTCGATTCCAATTTCTTTCTTGTGCATAGTCCCCTTGGGAACTCTAAGGAGAGGAGAGATGATTAGCAGAGCAAGATCTGGTTATTTCTGGTCCTTGTGTGTGGCCCGCTGTGTTGTTGGTCACAGTTTTAAACAAATATTTGCTGTCCTTCCTTAGTGACGTCAGAGTTGGCCAGAGGAACTTTTTGTGACCAAGAACATGTATCGGTTCCAGGTAGAAATATTAAGAATTACTGTGGGATTCACATGATCACTTTTCTTCTTTCATGAGACCAACTGTGTTCCAGATAAGGGTCCAGTGTGGGTCCCAGCATAAGGACAAACTAGAATATAGCCAAGTTGACCTGCCATGAACATGTAGGGTATTTCAAGAAAAAAACTTTGTTGTCGTAAGACACTTTGAGATCATCTGTTACCACAGCCTAACCTAGCTGACATATTTACTGTATTACCACATGTATTAAACACTGCTATTTGTCCCCTTAACATCTATTCTCCTTTCATTCCTCCTAAGAAAACCCCCATTTTGCCCAGGTTATTCACCTAAGTCTACACGTGCTTGGGGAAAAAAAGTCTAATTCTCAGCCACAGGGGCGAATCATAATTAATTTAAGCCATTCATGATAGTTTCTTCCTCCTTGATGGTGACTGGTTTAGATGTCAGCATATGAGATTGTGGGAAGATGGCTTGAAGAATTCCAAGACAGGTTTTCCTTGATAATAAAAGGGATACATGGGAAGAAACAGTCTCTCTACTTCTGCCAGATGTTACGTGTATGCATGTGTTAGGTGGAACTGTGGCAACCATTTTGTGACTACGAGGGGCACTAACCTAGGAAGGTCAGAGTGACAAAATGGAAAGAATCTGGGTCCCTGAGAATGTTATTTAGCTGTTAAATGAACTAAATCTAAAGCTGCCCTACCTGCCACATGAGATAATATATTTTCCTTACTGTTTAAGAGAGTAGAATCTAGGGGCGCCTGGGTGGCTCAGTCGGTTGAGCGTCCGACTTCGGCTCAGGTCATGATCTCGTGGTCCGTGAGTTCGAGCCCCGCGTCAGGCTCTGTGCTGACCGCTCAGAGCCTGGAGCCTGTTTCAGATTCTGTGTCTCCCTCTCTCTCTGACCCTCCCCCGTTCATGCTCTCTCTCTCTCTCTCTCTCTCTCTCTCTCTCTCAAAAAATAAATAAACGTTAAAAAAAAAAAGAGTAGAATCTGGAATGGAGGGGGAAAGAGTGAGTTTGGCTTTAGGGATGTTGAGATAATGACAGGACAGCATTCTGTTTTATACTGTTGAAGCTCAAAAGATGTCAGGATTCAATGTGAATTTGGGAGTCATCTATGGAGAAAGTTACATAACATAATACACCTGGGAAAAATAATCCTAAACCTGGGACCATATCTCTGTGCGTGAGGAATTTCCGTAATATAACAAAACGTTACACCTATACAAGCATAGCCATCTCCTAATGGGATATGCCGCTGTCCCACGTCCTCACCTGTCACCCATCCTAGAAAAGGGAGACCACAGGGGTGGTATTAACCTGCTAGCAAGGAAGAGCAAAGACAGTGAGGAAGCAGACCCTGCTCTGCCCAAGCCTGGATATGCATCTGTATCTTCATATGACTTAAGTATTCTAGCCTTGTATAGATAGCTATGGACATAGATGATAAGCAACTTCTAAATTTACAGACCCTTATACGGTTTTCAGTAAACAAGTGTGCCAGCAAACTACGGTTCGTCATCTCATAGACATGCTATGTGTGATACTGCAAAAGCCCCATAGGAAGCACCAGGGTCAACAAGGTGAATACCATGGAGCATCAAGGAAATGGCCAACGTAGAAGACAGAGTCTCTAGTGCCCAAGCTCATCTGTGGTTAGAAGATATTTGGGGGGGGGGAGCACCTGGGGGGCTCAGTCAGTTGAGGGTCAGACTTCGGCTCAGGTCATGATCTCATGGTTCATGAGTTCCAGCCCTTCATTGAGCTCTGTGCTGATCGCCTGGAACCTGCTTTGGATTCTGTGTCTCCCTCTCTGTTGCCCCTCCCCCTCTCACACTGTCTCTCAAAAAAATAAATAAACATTAAAAAAATTATAAATAAAAAAAGATAATTTTTGGAAATTACTAATCCATAGGGCACTAGTGTACTGATTCTTGAAGAAAATACATGGTAGGGGGGGGGGGGCATTTTGCAACACAAAAGGATTTAGTTAACCTTGCTTGAAAAAGAATTAATTTTTGAAATTCTATTTAGATATAACTTTTCCAAAGGCACATCTAGTGGGGTAAATGCACACATCTGCATGATATTTACAGTGAAGCCTGTACCTTACCTGAGACATCTTAAGATGGGTTTCCAAGTCGTCACTGCTGGGCCTGCCTTGAAATTACTCTTGCTTCCCTAAGCCAAAAAAAAAAAAAAAAAAAGTCATATATTTTAATGAGCTGGAAGAGCAATTGCGATCTTCAAAGATGGCTAACTTCAGTCTTGCAGTTATTTAGAAGGGATCTGGCTTCAAACATTGTTTGCAGGCAGAATATGCAATTGGCTAGGACCAAGGACGGTATTTAAAGATGACTCAGTTGCACGGCCTGTGGGGGTGGAGAGGGGGAAGATCAGCCAGTGGTCCTTCTAAAAGGACTCTTAAACCCGTTTTCGTCACATTGAGGTTCTGAGGCCCACAGCCGCCGCAAACTAGTTGGGGGTGTCCAGTGCAAGAAAATCTGAGACCCTGAGAAATGTACCTTCAAATTATCTGAATGGGAGGCGGCTAAAGCCTAATCCCCCTCAAAACCCCCCACCCTCCACCCCAGCTCCAGGCCGGGATTTCGGCAGAGAATTCCGAGGCCAGGGTCCAACTGGGGGCCTTCCCGGGTGACCTTCGCCAGGCCCCAGAATCCCCCTTGGGATGTCCCTGAGGCCCTGCCCGGGACTCTGCTGGGGCCCACCGGTGCCCCTCGGACCCCGCCGCTCGCGACCGCGTTTGGGACGCAGCCCGCCGCCCGCTGCGCATCTTTAGCGGGGTAGCGGGGACACCCTCTCCGCCCCGCGGGCCGCCGCCGCGGCCCCTCCCGCTCCCGCCGTCCCACCCCGGCCGGCGACGCCACGCCCACCGGGGTCCCGGGCGGGGCGGGGATGCCCTCCGGCTGCCGCGCTAGTCGCCCGCCTGCCACCCGCGGACTCCCCGGGGCCCGTCCGCCGGGCGCCGCCCCTCCCCCGTCCGCCGCAGGCCCCCGGCCCCGCCGCCCCTCCCGGGCGCCGCCCGCGGAGGCCGCCTCTGCAGCTGGCCGCGCGGCCGGCCCGCGCCCGCCGCCGCGCGCTGATTGGCTGGCCCGGGCCGGCGGCGGCGCTGAGTGGCCGGGCAGATTCGCTGGGTCAGGGCTGCAGAGGCGCCTGGCGCACCGGCGGGAGCGGAGCCGCGGCTCGCGCTCGCCCGGGACGCCGGCCGCCCGCCCGCCCGCCAGCCCGAGCGAGCGGCCCGGGGCGTCGAGGGGGCCCGCGCCGCGCCGGGCGCCGCCGCCCTGGCCGCCATGTGCTCCCAGCTCTGGTTCCTGACGGACCGGCGCATCCGCGAGGACTACCCGCAGGTGCAGATCCTGCGCGCTCTCCGTCAGCGCTGCTCCGAACAGGACGTGCGCTTCCGGGCGGTGCTCATGGACCAGATCGCCGTCACCATCGTCGGCGGCCACCTCGGTGAGCGAGGCGGGCCCCGGGAGGGCGGGGAGGCGCGCCGGGGTCCCCGGGAGCCGGCCGGTGGGCGCGCGCACCCGGGCCTCCCCCAGCCAAGTCTCCTTCGGGCCCCGCAGACCAGCCGCCCTCCCCCGCGAGCCCTCCTAGGGTTGGAGAAAGCCCCTAACCTTGAGAGCATCCTTTGACCACCACCATCTGCTCCGAGACCAAGATTTGAGAACGGAATTTCACGTACTTAGGGGACTTTGTTTTGGGAGGAACTCGAATTCACCTGAAGCCGTCTGGAGGTCCGAGGAAAATTTGCAAATTCTGCTCGCATCCATACCCTGTCAGTATAGCTTTATGGAAACCCTCACTAAATTTACAAAATTGCCATTAAGATGAATGTTTTTAAAAGTTTTCTAGGAGCGTGTAAGCGTCAGTAATGCACTACATAGAATGTCATTCCCAGACTAGGAACCTACATAGGGGAAGACATTTACGATTGGAGTCACCTCTTGAGTATGTAAGTGGGAGAGTGGACCGTTGATGGCTTCTCTTTAAACTCATCCTCCTTCCTAGAAGTGTTGAATTCTGATTCCAGAAAAGCCAAGGTTTCAGGTACAGACCATTCTGGCCTCAGATTTCTCTATGCTGTGTCCAAGAGACATTTTTTGGGTAAGACTTGGTTATCATCTGTGACCCTGACCTCAAAAGGTTAAGTATGTTTTTAGATATTCTTAATTATCTTTAATACAAGCAGTCTGTGACAGGAATCCGTGGCTTAGGAACCTCCCTCTGGTTTGCAGTTTGAGTCGCTCCAGCCTCCACTCTGGAAGTAATCCAGCTACTTCAGGGGGATCAGATGTAGGGCTGGGGGCGAAGGGAATTGGGGCCCAGTTCAGGGTGCTTTTTGGGACACCATTCATAATATTTCAATCATACCTGGTTAAATAAGCTCATGATTCGTTACTCTTCTTTAGCAGAGGAAAGGGATTCCAAATTCTGAACAGGATACTTACAGGCATTTTGAATGTGACCTGTGTAGAATGGATCTGTTCTAGATGCTTCATCCATAAATTTATCTAAACCCTTCATAAGTAATATCAGATTATATAGCCTGCTGGAGAAATATACTATAAACATTAGGTGTCACACATTAATCTAAAGCAATGTGTCATCTATAAGGGGTACTGTCTCTCTATTCCCGATTTGTTAAAACGCTTAACAGTCAACGTAGAGTAAGATTCCTGAATAAGGGTTCTGCAAAGCTGAATTCTTACCACAGCTTTGCTACTAACAAGTATCTTGGCTTTACCTTGGCCAGGTCCCTTTATGTCTTTGAATCTCAGGTTTCTTGTTTATAAAAACTAAGTGGTTCTTGCAGCTCTAAAATTCTTAAATGGAACAATCTGTTATATTTTCCTGATCTAGATCTAGTATACATTTTTCTACCCCCAAGGTCAGTTTGTTTGCTCTTCATTTTATTTCTTTATTTTGCAGCTTGTAAAGATGCCATTTTTGAGATATAGTCATTGAAATTCCACATCATATTCCTGTTGTAAACCCATCACACATTCTGTGAAAGAGTAGGGAAGTGCTGTTTTGTATCTAAAATCCCCTTTTAGGGGTGCCTGCCTAGCTCAGTTGGTAGAGTATGTGGCTCTTGATCTTGGAGTTGTGAATTTGAGCCCTATGTTGGGCGTAGAGATTACTAAAAATTTTTTTAAAACATTTTAAAGAATTCATCCCAGAAAAAGAGAAAATTAAATTCTCGGTGCTGCAGAAAGCATTTAAACACTTCTGTTCAGTGTCTTAAAAGTTTATAGGAATTTATTTGTGACTGTAGCTCAATCTATTCACAAACTAGGAGTTACTTCTTCTTACAGTAGAAGAAAATATAGTTATTTGCCTAGTTAAAGGAGAAACTGAAAACAGGTATTTTTTGAAGCAGTTTTAATCTTTTGCTAATTCAGAGATAGCCACACACAATTTATATAATATAAAACAAACCTATCAGATAACTATTTCCTCCGTCCAAAGGAAGGGTGTGAAGGGTGATCTCGCTTGCTTGTTCAGTGCTGTAGCGATGACTGGAATAGTGTCTTACAATAATAGGCACTCAATATATATTTTTGAGTGAATAAAGATATGCACTCTATTTCCCAGTTTCTTCTGCAGTCAAACTATAGAAAAGACTTGGTGATTGGCTGAGCCAAGTATTCTTCTGAAATGAACTCTAGAACTTACTGGCTTTGAAATACAGAAATAGTTACTGATATTAATGCAATTTCCCATTTGAAAATTATTGAGTGAGAGCTGGGAAAGCCTTTGGGATTGTCCATCCCGACCCTTTCATTTTACAAATGAAGAACCACACGCTCAAAGATACTCAGTGCCACCCAGCTGGTCAGCAGTAGCGACAGTTAAAGACCTGGTCTGATTTCCAGCTGTGGATACGGAATAAGTCTGTGCTGGGGCATCCACAGCCTGTAGTACCTTTTCCTGTGGATGTGGAATTGAACTGAATTAAATTACATTGAGGCTAGAGCGTGACTTTTCAAAGTGATTTTAAAGTTTAGGAGTTTAATGAACCACCTTTACAAAGTCTTCATTCATACCATTGCTTCCTTCATTCCTTCTTCAGATTAGTGTAGGGGTTGATGCAGGAGTCAGTATGGGCAGGACCTCAGCCAATTACTTCAGTTCTTTCCTGAGCTTCCCCCTGTGGAGGCTAGTGGGACCTTAGATCCAGAGACAGAATTTCAGGTTATATTCAGACAAGAGATGAAAAGTTTAGGATTTAAAGATGGCAGTTATTTTAAACAAGATAATACAAGTAAGCTGAAGATGCCATGCAAATGCAAAGTTTTGTGATGAGTATTTTTTTTAGTGTTTATTTATTTTTGAGAGAGAGAGAGAGAAAGAGAGTGTGCACAAGCGGGGGAGGGACAGAGAAAGAGGGAGAGACACAAAATTCAAAGCAGGCTCTGGGCTCCGGCTGTCAGCTCTGAGCCCGATGCAGGGCTCGAACCCATGAACCATGAGGTCATGACCAGAGCCAAAGTCGGATGCTTAATTGACTGAGCCGCCCAGGTGCCCCTGTGATGAGTATTTTTAACCAGTGATCTAGCTGCCCCAGCCTACCTTTGGATGGGGTGAGTGGGAATGGCCACTGGGAAGAGTGGAATGACCTTCAGGTGACTGAAGCAATCCTGTAGAAAACACTTTCCCTTCACCTTTCCGTGGGATGTAGCATCTCTGTTCCTTCTTAGAAACCACAAGTTCTTCATTCATTCAACAAATATTTCTTAATTGTTCCTAACCACAGGCTAAGGTGGTGGTGCATGTGTCACCAAAATGCACATAGTAAGAGTCAAAGCAAAATATGTGTAGTGTTTGTTGTGTGCCAGGCAGCTGTTGAGGTTCTTTCTGCAAATTAACTCTCAAAAACGTCACTAGGGTGTCTGGCACACAGTACTGGCTGGCAGTGAGGACCAGCGCTCAGGAATTCCAGTCTCAGCAAATTTGTTTCCTCTCTTCCACTCTGCCCCATGCATCACCTGCACTGACTTCCCCGTGCCCCGTGCACTCGATTCCCTTGGCCCAAGGTGCCCATCTGGTGCAGTTCCCCTCACATGGCAAACTTTCTTTCTTTCTTTTTTTTTTTAAGTTTATTTATTTATTTTGAGAGAGAGAATACATGTGAGTGAGGGAGGGGCTGGATGAAAGGGAGAAAGAATCCTGAGCAGGCTCCATGCTCAGCATGGAGCCCAGCATGGGGCTCGATCTCAAAAACCATGAGATCATGATCTGAGCCGACATCAAGAGTCAGATCCTTAACGGACAGAGCCACCCAGGAGCCCCTCATGTGGCAAATTTATTCCTCCTCCATCCTCAGCTCCCATGATTCACCTCTGTACAGTCTTTCTTGAACTTCCTCCCCTCCCCTCCCCTCAGGCAATCTCTTTCCCATTTGCTGCCAAGTAACATTGTGTATCTTTCTAAAATAGCATCCATCATATTTTATTGTAATTTATCTATTTACGAAGTTTGTCTTCTCTTTGTCTCCCGAAACGACTGGGGATCCCTCAAATGTATGTTCCGAAGCCGGTCTCCATACATAGTAGGCCTCCAGTTAATGTTTGGGTGATTGAGTGAAGGGCATGAGAAGCTAATTTGAAGCGTATGAGACTTTTACTGTAATTAGGTTCTGTTCGGGAGATCATTTTTGGCCATGTAAATGTTTTTGTGATGAGCCATTCTATGAGGACAGAGCCACCAGTGTAAATTAAGTTCTTTGATCACCCACAGGTCTTTACAATGGCAGTTTATTGTCTCAAAAAACAAGTATAGTCACAAACTCAGGGATAGACATCGAGACCAAAAAGATGCACCTGACCTGGAAATGAGGGTGTGTGGCAGTTTGTCTCTTAGGAGCAGAATGACTCAGCATTCCTTGTCTTCCTTTCAGAGCTGAAACCTTGGTGGCCATATGGCAATTTCTAGGTCAGGTTCTTTAAATTAAGGTGTTCTGGGATATTTTTCTTTGGTTCTTTGTTGTAATCAGCTGAGTTAGATGTAAGTGCTCGAGTGGGAGGAATCCGAACTGAATTTGATGAAATGGTCGTGTCGCAGCCTTCCAGAAGATGGCAGAGGCCTCACAGAGAAGGGATGGTCTCCCATTGCTGTGCAAGGAGGCCCTAGCAGGCAAGGGTACATACTAACCTGTGCATAGAGGTTGATCTTTGACCTCGCTCTCTGCCCAAAGCCTGGGCCTGACACTCTGTAATCTGAATAAGCTACCATACGGGACTAGTGGAAAAGTCTGAGAGTGGATGGAAGCATCTGCCATATACTGTTTCTAAACCGACGTGAGCACTGAATGGATACGCCTTACCGCGTGGGTCTGCATTTATATCCGTGGGCCAACCTCAAGGACTGAGGATGGACTGGATGTGTACTTTATGATTCTAACGGTAGTTTTTAGGGATACCTCATGAACTGTGTTGGAAAGAATTCTAGAACCAATACATTGGGGTCCTTAGTAGATCTCAAAGCCTTACTTACAGAGTTCTGAACCACCTATTGCTGTTACCATAACACTTCCTCCAAATTTGTTAGGATTGCCTGGTGGAAGGGGTAGAGCCATCGTCAGAGAGGTCCACGTAATCCCCATCCCTCCACACGTCCTTGTCACTCCCCTTATTAGCAGGGAGTCCAGTGACATCCAGGTATGTCAGTGCCAGCCTCACCCCATTCCACCCTCTTCTCCAGTGGTTAGGTACGCCAACCTTACCCACTTTCCTGAGACACGTTACCTTATTATGGGTTTATATTGTTTTAACACATAACTACAACATGATCTGAAATGTTTAATCTAGTCCCATTTGATCCTTCACTCTTAAAAATAACTCAAGCGATGCCCGGGTGGCCTAGTTGGTTGAGTGTCTGACTTTGGCACAGGTCATGACCTCACAGTTCATGGGTTCAAGCCCCACACTGGGCTTTACACTGACAGTATGAACCTGCTTCATATTCTCTGTCCCCCCCCCCCGCCCCTCCCCCCTCACGCACTTGCGCGCGCTCTCTCTCTCTCAAAAATAAACATACATTAAAAAAATAAAAGTAATTCAAGAAGACCCCCCCACCATGAGAAAGTGATAAATTTAAATTAGTTACTTTGCATTGAGGAACCAACAGGAATAATGGAATAACTATTTCTGTAACTCTGTTATTAATGCTTTCATATCTTTTATGTGCCTTCGTCTTCACAACAGTCCTTCCCATTCACAACTGTTGCCTGCCCAATCTGTGCCAGGCACTGTGCTAGGTACTGGAGATGTGATGGAGAGTAAGAACAGTCTCCATCCTCATTGTTAGGATTTCGTTCATTCTTTTGGTCAACAAATACCTGTTGACTACCTACTATGTGTAAGATATCATTCTAGGTACCAGAACAAAACAGGAAGAAATCCCTGCCCTTCCAGGAAATTAGAGTCTAGATGGGAGAGATAGGATACAAACAAGATAAGTAAAATATATAGTATGTTGGTGAAAAGGGCTAAGAAGAAAAAAGCAGGGAAAGGGGATGGCATGTTTCTGGAGGCAGGAGAGGAGATGCAATTTTGGATAGGGTGGAAGGGTGTTCCTCACCTAGGAGATGATGTTCAGCTAAAGACTTGAAGGAGGTGAGGAAACAAGCCATTTAGATATCTGAGATTAGAGTAGTTTAGGCAAGAGGGAGTAGCAAAGCAATTAGTATGGCCAGAGCAGAGTGAGCCAAGGAGCAGGCCCTGAGAGGAGGTCAGAGAAGTGGCGAGTGAGGGGAGAAGAGCCAATATATCGGGCCTTGTGGGCCATAGAAGGACTTTGTATTTTACTCTGGATGAACTGGGAATCCATTGAAGGGTTTTGAGCAGAGGGGTGACATGACCTGCCTTATGGTCACGGGGTCACTCTGGTCACAGTGTTGAGAACAGACTGATGGTACCAAGGGCAGAAGCAGGGAGATTGCTGAGGTCATTGCTACAATTCGGGTGAGAGATGACGATCGTTGGACTAGAATGATTTCGGGGGAGGAGGTGCAAAGTAACTGGATTTGGGGTAGATTTTGAAGACAGAGTTGTCAGGATTTGCCTACTGGATCAGATGTTGGATGTTCAGGAAAGACGAGTCAAGGAGGACTCCAATGTGTCTGTCCTGAGCAGCTAGAAGAATAAAGTTTGCCATTTACCCACCTGGAAAGGATGTAGGAGTAGGTTTGAGCAGGGGGTGAGGATCAGGACTGAGACTGAGATGCCCATTAGACATCCAAGTGAAAATGTCAAGTAGGCAGTCTGTTATATCAGTTGGGATAAAGGGGAAAGCCCTGGCCCGAAGATATCAAAAGTAGAAGCATCTCCACATACCTATCAAGGGAGTGACTTCATAGAAAAGAGAAGAGGTCCAAGGACTGGGCTCTGGGGCACTCCAGTTAGTGGTTGGGGAGATGAGGAGCAGCCAGGAAGGGAACCTAAGTATAAGGGATGAAGAAATCCAGGAGAGAGGAATGTCCTGGAAGCAGAGTGGGGAAAGTATTTAAAGAAGGAAGACGTGATCAGACTGTGTCAGATTTTGCTGATAGATCAGGTTAGATGAGCAGTGAGAATGGACCATTGGATTTAGCAACATGGAGTTAGCATTAGTGTCTCTGATAAGAGAAGCTTCATGAAATAATGGAAAACAATGAATATACGCACTGTCTTAGGAGTTTTGTTATAAAGGGAAGGTGAAAAATGAATTAGTAGCCTGCTATGAACTGAACTGTTTCTCCCCTGAATTTTCTCTCTCCCTCTCTCTCTCTCTCTCTCTCTCTCTCTCTGCCTTCTGATGATACAGCAAGAAGGCAGCTATCTGCAAGCTAGGAACAGGGCCCTCACCAGAACCCAGTCGTGCTGGCACCCTGATGTCAGATTTCCAGTCTCCAGAACTGTGAGAAATATATGTCTGTTGGTTAAGCCCCCCAGTCTGTGGTATTTTGTTGTAATAGCCTAGCTGGCTAAGACCTTGCTCAAAGGGGAGATGGGTTTGAGAGTCTTTCCTTAAGACAGAAAAAGCAGTGTGTTATATGCTGGTGTGAATGATCCAGTAGAGAGAGAGAAATTGGTGATGCAGGGGAGGTGGATTGCTGGAGCAGTGCTTTATAAGTGAGAAGGAGGGATTGGGATCTGTTACATATTTCAAGGAATTGGCCTAAGCTAGGAGCAAGGATGCTTCAGCCATTGTAAGAGGGAAGATAACCTACATGGCCCAGGTGCCAGTAGATGGATAGATGTGCTTGTGGGAGCTTATAGGGAAGTTCCTTTCTGATTGCTTCAGTTTCTCTCATTGAAATAAGGAGGGAGAAAGTAGCAAGAAGAGAAAGTGAAATCATTCTTTAGGGTCAGGGAGAGTGAATGGACCAGGGAAATAGGGTGCTTGCCAGGCAGCAGTAAGAATGCCCTTGAGACCAGTCGGCAGGTTTTTGTATTTTTTTCTTCATGTTCCACTGCACAGGAGGGAACACGAAGTAGGCAGAGTTGGATTGGTCTAACCAGGGATGTGGTTCAGCCAGGCAAAAACTAGGTGCAAGATCTGAGGATGTACCGTAGATTTGAAGATGCATGCTACGGTGCTTTCCTATGAAATTTAAATAGGTTAAGGCAGGAAGTGAGGGTCTGAAGCGAGGGGCAGTAAAAAACAGGGATCTACACATGGTAGTTCCTAGGGTCAAAGTGGGGTCAAAGTTTGGCTGGAGTTGGGGGTACTAGAGAAAGTAAGCTGGAAAGATAGGAGACGGTGTTTGGAGACTGGAATTATGATGATTGCATCAAGTCTAGAATGTAACCCGGAGTGGTGACTGAGTTGGGGTGGTGGACTTCAGCCAAGGACTTCTATCCTTGGAGGAAATGAGGTCAGGAAACAGAGGCATGGGCATCGGAAGAATTCTGCACAAGGGTACTGAAATCAGCATTAGCTGTGGCAGTGTTGAGGGGTCAATGAGTCAGGAGCTAAAGCTTCAGAGACAGAGGTGGGTGACTGGGATCCCTAGATGGCCTGTACAAGTGGAGTGCTGTGCAGTCTGATGAGAGCTGAGCTGGGAGTTTTAGGGGAGAGAGAGGAGGAAGGTCTGGAAGCCACAACAAGGAGCGCATCTCTCCCACTGGCAGGTTCGGGAATCCCAGGTGCCAGGAAGAGAGCACAACCACAACTGGGAAGGACCGTTAGGGAAGCGGGTTAACTGGGGAGAGTCGGGGGTGAGCCACACTCAGGAAAAGAGGGTGAAGGGAACACTCACTATAAAGGTTGAGGATGGGGGATTTGCTGCCCGTTGAGTCCCAGAGGACACCGCGAGGTGGAAAGAGGTGGAAGATGGGAGTAGAAAAGACAATGTCAGAGCCAGGTGGGGATTAGCGTCTAGGGAGATGAGGTGGCCTCGGAGACTGGAGTCTTGGGTGACTGATGTGAAAGGGATAAAGGGCTTGAGGAGATTTGTCTTCGTGGTTGCAAGGAGGCTCGTTACGGTGAGGTAGGGGTGGGGAGGGTTTGGGAGAGGGCAGGTTGGTTTCCTGGGACCCTTCCATTTTACGGATGAGGAAATCGACACCCACAGAGACTTGTGTCTTGCCAAGTTGTTGAATGACAACGAGGCATTTTTTTTTAAGTTTTATATATTTATTTTGAGAGAATGCGTGCATGCTTGTGCACAAGTGGGGAGGGGCAGAGGGAGAGAGAGAGAATCGCAAGCAGGCTCCACGCTGTCAGCACAGAGCCCAACACGGGGCTTGATCTCACGAACTCCAAGATCATGACCTGAGCCGAAATTAAGAGTTAGGCACTTAACTTAACCTACTGAGCCACCCAGGTGCCCCTAAATGACAAGGAATTAAATCACGTCTCTGACTTGGAGACCAGCACTTTATCTCCTTCATCATAATGGCCTTTCATCTCAAGTTGTCTTAACTTCTCCCAGTGCTTTTGCAAATACATTCACCCTGGGATATCCCTGAACTCAGTGCTTGTAAGATGCCAGACCTTGCCCATAGATTTCTTTCTGAGAGGTGAACGTGCATTTATTAGTTTCACATATTTTTTATGAGCCCAAAGGCACCATGAGTCAACATCTCCTTTCCGAAACTTTCCTTGATTCTCTCACATATATATGTCACTATATGTGCCCTGACATATAAACCTGTTCGACCACTTGTGTTATAATCAGTCACCTCCTCTCCCCACCCACTGCCCAAACCAGACTGATAACTCTTCCTAACACCCAGATACCCTGTACAGAGCATCGACAGCATTAACCACAATTGTGTGTTGTCTTTCTTCTTAAATTCCAGGGATATCATCTGTTTCACCCACACCCCTCTACCCCCGTGCCCAGCCCTTAAGATGGTGCCTGTTCCTTAGCTGTGAGTGGCCCTCCAGTGTCCCTGTTGCCCTCCCATTTGATGGCACTGGGGCCCCACTTCTAACCATCAACACCAGAATCTCTGAGGGCTCTCTCCGATCCCAAGAGGCCACTTGGCCCATACGTGCAAGGCAAGCCAGAAGGGCCAGGAAATTAATAAGCTGCTCCCTGGAGCAGCTTTCAACCAAAGACTGAGTTGGTGCACAAAAATTATCGATTGCCAACTCCGTCACCCCTCACGTGGGATAACTGAGGCGTGTGCACTAAACTATTTCTTACTGTTACGCAGCAGGATTAAGCCCTGGTTGCCAAGGCGGTCACTCACTTAATAATATACCCTCTATTTGCCACATTCCCTTCTCTCCTCTCGCACCCGTGTTTCCTGAAATTACCATCCTAATAATAAACTTCTTGCACTTGTCTCGGGAGCGCTTCTGGGGACACCCAAACTAACAGTGGACTCAGCCCAGAGTAGCTGCTAAATAGATAATTGCTGAATGGATGTGTTGAGTGACAGACTGAATGTTTACGTTGTGTCTGTATGTCCCTAAGGAGACTAAGCCCCTCATAGGCAAAGATCCCCTGGCTCAGCTTGGTATTCCTGCTTCATAGTGTGTCTGACTCACCCCAACAGTTCACTAAAGGTTGAACTGAATTAAATGACCTGAAAATAGCAATTGGTGGAGAACAAAAGCAACCACTAAATGACTGTGGGTTTTAATGAGGTGGAGGTAAGACCTCTTTGGGCCTTGTGACAAAGAACTTTAAAAGGGAAGGAGTGGCGATAGCATCTCCTTAAAAATAAAAATAACTTCCTTCTGAGAAATAACTTCCTTATGGGGGGAGGGGGCGGGTGGAGGCTAGAAACACACAGGGAAAGCCTGGAACATCATCGAGAGGGGCCAGGTCATGTTTCAAATGACACATCTTCCTTATAACACGATGAGATCATGTGAAGCGCTCCGTGGATCATCCACTTACTTTACTGTCGATGCCATTCTGACAACTTTCAGAGCTTCACTACCAGCCACTGTTACACAATCCTGAGTCTGGGTGGCTCAGTCTGTTAAGTATCCGACTCTTGATTTTGGCTCAGGTCATGATCTTGAAGTTCATGAATTTGAGCCCCACTTTGGGCTTTATGCTGACAGTGCGGAGCCTGCTTGGAATCTCCTGCCTCCCTCTCTTTCTGCCCCTCCCCCGCTCTTTCTCAAAAATAAACATTAAAAAAATATATATGTATATGTATATACATATATATATGTGTGTGTGTATATATGTGTGTATATGTAT
This sequence comes from Panthera leo, assembly GCF_018350215.1. NCBI lineage: Eukaryota > Metazoa > Chordata > Mammalia > Carnivora > Felidae > Panthera > Panthera leo. Next base: position 32,887,261 of record NC_056686.1, read on the forward strand.
ATACATATATATATGTGTGTGTATATATATGTGTGTATATAGGGGTCCCGAAAGCTGCCGTAAGTGAGGTCCTTGCTTGCCATCATCCTATAGTGTCCTGTGATTTTCTTATCTCCGCTGCTTGCTTTGTACATGAAGGTTTTTTTCTAGTGCACTACAAACCAGTTTACCTTTTTTTTAAATGTTTACTTATCTTTGAGAGAGAGAGTGCGAGTGGGGGAGAAGCAGAGAGAGAGGGAGACACAGAATCTGCAGTAGCCTCCAGGCTCTGAGCTGTCAGCACAGAGCCTGACGCAGGGCTTAAACTCACAGACCACAAGATTATGCCCTGAGCTGAAGTCGGATGCTTAACTGACTGAGCCACCCAGGCACCCCTAAAACCAGTTTACTTTTGAAGCTTTCTCTCATGAAATCAAGGATGTGTGCGTCTGTGCACATGGGGTGGGAGGTAACCCATTATGCATCAATCAACGTGGAGACTTTTAAAGTCAGATCTGGGCGCCTGCGTGGCTCAGTTGCTTAAGCGTCAGACTTCGGCTCGGGTCATGAGCTCGCAGTTCATGATTTGAGCCCACGTCGGGCTCTGTGCTGACAGCTCGGAGCCTGGAGCCTGCTTCAGGTTCTGTGTCTCCCTCTCTCTCTGCCCCTCCCCTGCTCACGCTCTGTCTCTTTCTCAAAAATAAACATTAAAAAAATTTAAAAAAATAAAGTCAGATCTAAGGCAGGGATCCATATGACAAGAAATCTTTATTTATTTATTTTTAATTTTTTTTAAGTAATCTCTATATCTAGTATGGGTCTCAAACTCACAACCCGGAGATCAAGAGCCACACACTCTGCTAACTGAGGCAGCCAGGCGCCCCAAGGAATTTTTCCTTTAAATGAGATAATATATGTGAAAGTTCTTAGCAAAGTACCTAAAATACAACAGATGCCCACTAAAAATGCTAGCCAGATTCAGATCTGAGTGGCCTCACCTCTGACTATCTGTGCTTCTGTTTCCCTCTATTGATATCAATGGTTGAGAATGGTTTTTAATATTTAGAGCTCTACTTTCCAAGAATGATTTGCTTCTTTCTAAACCGATTTCTCTGTATTACAAAGTACATGTCTTTGCTGTTGTACATATAAATGCAAAAGTCTAGTTTTGATTAACTTAATTGAACCTGATATGTGAGTTAGAAAAAAGCAGGCTTGGTTCTTTGGAAAAAGTTATCCCATTTTTCTATCCTGTTTTTAATGTAGTTAAATATTTCTGAATGTGAATAACAGACTTCAAAAGGAAATCAGAATATAATAACCCATGAAAGTAGATTATTCTTTTTAGAAGTAATATGAAGAAAACATTGTTATGGCTTTAAATGGTTGATTTAGATCAGATTGGCTGTTGGCCACTGTACTAACTAGTTTGGGGTCTGATCTTTTTCACTGTCTTACTGACCTGTTTGGGGACAGAATGATATAGTTAAAAAAAAAAAGTGGTTTGAGGCTGAACAGTAAATTTCAAGCCCAATGTAGGAGTCTGGGAGAGTCTGAATATTCCAGAAACAGCTCTGCTCCCTTCCTCCTGCCCTGTCACCCAAGTCAAGGTGATGCCCAAAAGCACTGGGGCACTTAGTCACATGAAATCCCTTGTTATTTGTTATTTGAGGGCACGAGCCTCTCATTGCTGAGCGCTTTCCGTCTATCTACAGGCCGCCAAGCAGAGCCCTGCCCTCCCTGATGTCCTGCATCAGCTCTTTATTCCCTTGGCCTGAGGCCTTTGGATTGCAGTGAAAATGTTAAGGACTCTGGGAAAGGTGACACATTTAGGCTGCATCCTGTATTAAGTGTATCAGTTCCTTTCCTGAGAGCAGATATTTGAATGGGGAGAGGGGAAGCCATTTCTGAGTGGTTCAAGGTCTCAGAGTTCAGCAGCAGGTTTGCCAAGAGCCAGCCTTAAACTCAGGTTGTTCTTGGCCACGGCCGTGTGGAACTGCCGTTCACAGTGAAGCCACGGGCCAGCAGCAGCCTCTTGTCTACTACTTCTAGAACCGACGATTTCTTTAGGTTTAGATGGCAAAGAGAACAGGAATGACCGGGACAAGGGAAGATGCCCACAGCAAGAATCGTGGGAGCTGTGGACGTGGGCGGAGGCGGAGCTGGGTGTGCACATGTAATTCCTTAACCTGTCCCACCCCTCTCGGCACAGAGCTGGAAGCAGGCACGGCCAGAGACCACACCTGTCTAACTGCTTGGTAGAGTCTTTTCGGCTACACTTAACCCCCTTCCATTCTTCATTTATTGAAGGCTCCAGTTGGAATGAGCCAGGCCCAAAGATTTACCTTTGGGGAAGAGAGATGAAGTTCTGGTAAGATTTCCTAGGTGTACGTGACTCTGCTTGAGGCCGCGCTGTCTCCGTCCACGTGTGGTTGATATTTCCAGAAACGATTGAATTCTTTTCTTCCCATTTAGAAGCTTCACTGTTCATGTGTGGCCTCGTGTTGGGATTTAAAAGCCAGACGGTTCTGCTGCTTCTCGTTTCTCTAGGTCACTTTTCTGTTGCAAAGCCATTTTCCTCCCCAGCGGGCACGAAGCTGCATAAGTTGTCCTCGCTGGCTTCATCGAATGTGCAGTGATGATGCCAGCGCCTCACGTGTGTATGGCACTATATGGTTTTCAAAGCATTTTTGCTCGTATTAGCTCCTCGTGTGATGTCATCTCAGGCTGTTGCTTTTGCCCTGCGTGTTTACTCTCCATTTTCACCAACATGAATACTTTTCTTTCTTTCCTCTATCAGTTTTGAGGATGCTATACGGGGTTTGCTCTTTTTTTTTTTTCTTCTTCTCCTTTTATGTTATTTTCCCCAATGGCTGTAAGTGGCAAAAGGAAAAAGCCTGTATAAATGATACTGTTTTCTGACGGCAAAGGGAAGATAACCTAAATGCTCTTTATAAATCACCCCTGAGAATTCTGTTCTAGTTCCTCGGGTTCACGCTATCCGCAGAAGTACTAAAAACAATTTATCTCCGTGATTACGCCGACCCCCTTTTGTTGCATTGATGAAACATCTTCTAGAACGCGGGGGAAACTATGCAGGTTAGATCCATGTAGTCGTTTTGTGGTTTTGGTTTCTTTGCTTGTTTACTTTTGTTTTGCTCTGAGTTTTTGTATTGAGATTCTTCATCCCCCCCAGTGGAGAAATAGTGATTTCATGAGCATCTTTTGCGTTCTCCGAATTCTGTGGTTGTATAGCGTGTCACTTATGAAATAGAAGGCACTTGGGTTAAAGCCTATAAGATGGTTCTGACACTGTTTAAATTTTAGATTTAAACACTGTGTTTAGATTTTCTTTAGAGCCTGGTAGAGACTCCTTTAAGGTTCACGAAGGCTGACCAAGTAATTCCCTGAACTCACTCCTCGTTGCCCTACCCATCCCATTTCCTGCCTCTGTGGTTCCAAACCTATTTCCCTGGGGCCTCTCAACAATTCAGCAACCATCAAGTGCCTATCATGCACCAGGCACTGTTCTAAGGGCTGGGGATACAGGAGCGAGCAGACAGACAAAATAATGCTCATGGATAGCTCTATCTCTTGGGGCTAGAGAAGACAAACCAAATTATGTCTTCTGCATGAAAGCCCTGCGGATCCGTGAAGACTGAACTGCTGATCCTCTTGAGTCTTCACTCCAAGCTGATACTCCCGGTTTGCCCGTGCCCTTATGCTGTGTGGACCAGCTCTCTTCAGACGCATTCTGATTTTGTTTAATATTGAATTGATTTTTAGCAGATTGATATTTTTTTAAGAGTTTTGTTGTTATAAGGAGAATATGCACTTGGAGACATCTTGGAAAATACAGATAAGTAGAAAATAGGAAATTACCTATAATCCCATTACCCATTGTTAAAATGTTGGTATATTTCCTTCTAGTCTTTTCTAACTTGTATTTATAATTTTGTGTCCTGTTTTTTTCCACTTAACATTGGCATTTTTGCATTTATTACATTCATGAAAATCATTTAAATGGTTATATAATATTCCAGACATGTTTTTATCTTTTTTTTTTTTTAAGTAATCTCTATGCCCAGTGTGGGGCTGGAGCTCACAACCCCAAGATCAAGAGTCACCTGCTCCCCTGACTGAGCCATCCAGGTGCCCCTCCAGATAGACTTTTCAAGGTTAAGTCATAAAAGACTAGTAAGGATTCCTTAAGTGAGCTGCACCGCTTCCTTTTTATTTCGTCTCCAGCCTTGAAAGACACTACACTTTGAGTAATACTAGTGCTCCATCGAAGGAAGATGCTGGACTATGTAAATCTCCTGTGGATTCTTCTAACTTGGATTATTCTTGATATGCTGCTTTTCTTTTCTTTCTTTCTTTTTTTTTTGTTTCCCGTTCATTCTTTTGTGTTTCCTCATGATCATGCTCTGCCCATTTGTGTGGAGTGCGGGGTTGACTGTAGCTTTCTTGTTACTACAGGATATCCAAGTGCCATTTTCAAGGCTGTCTCCCTGCTGGGTTGAGCCTTGAGTCTGTCAGAACCAGTTCTTCTGGTGGGACCAGACCGTGGCAAGCATAGAACTCACGCTGGCCCTTCGATTGCAGGTCTTCAGCTGAACCAGAAGGCACTTACCACTTTCCCAGACGTGGTGCTCGTGCGGGTGCCCACACCCTCAGTGCAGTCAGACAGCGACATCACCGTCCTGCGCCACCTGGAGAAGCTGGGCTGCCGCCTGGTCAACCGCCCACAGAGCATTTTAAACTGTGTCAACAAGTTCTGGACTTTCCAAGAGCTGGCTGGACATGGGGTTCCTATGCCGGACACCTTCTCCTATGGTGAGTGTCCTTGGGATTGGAACGTAGCTTTCCACATCACCTGCATCTCTGTTTTTTTTTGCCCAGAAGCGCTCCAGCATCTTGGTTTTCAGTGTGAATCTGTTCCTCTTAGGTGGTTCAACATCTTGAGTTTTTCACATGGCCGCTCCCTCTGTCTGAAATGCCTTCGCTTCTTTCTGTCTGTGATTCACTCATCCTACATGCATCTGGTACGCACTATGTGCCAACCCCCATGCTAGGTACTGGGCTATAGCAGCAAGTGAGACAGAGTCCTGCCCGGAAGGCGTTCCCAGTTCACCAGAGGTGGAGCACGGCAAGTAAACTGGCCGGGTCAGGGCAGTGTAACAAGTGCCACGGTAAGAGCCAGGGCAAGGTGGTACGGGACACGCAGGAAGGCTCCGCATGCAGTTTAGGAGATGTCGAGCAAGGCTTGCTGAAAGAGAGAATGTCTGAACTAAGCTGAAGTTATCCAGCTGAAGCACTGGGGACAAGGGGGTTCCCTACACAGAGAACAGAATATAGATCAGCCTGGAGGCAAACGAGAACATGACGGATGGGTGGTACATAACAGATTATGTAGAACATAAAGGTGATGGAATTGAGATTTAAACTAGAACGAGTAGGGGGCGCCTGGGTGGCTCAGTCGGTCAGGTGTCTGACTTCGGCTCAGGTCATGATCTCATGGTCCGTGAGTTCAAGCCCCGCGTTGGGCTCTGTGCTGACAGCCCAGAGCCTGGAGCCTGCTTCAGATTCTATGTCTCCCTCTCTCTCTGCCCCTCTCCCGCTCACACTTTGTCCATCTGTCTGTCTGTCTGTCTCTCTCTCAAAAATAAATAAACATTAAAAAAAATAAACGGCATGGGAAGTGGAGTAGGGTGAATCCTAAGACTAATAGGAAGTTACTAGAAGGTGTTAATCAAGGAGGTGGCCCAATCAGACTTCAGTACTTCATACTTTGGCTAAAGTGTGAAGAAGGAATCAGACAGGGCAGAGTAGAGACAAGGAGGCAGTAGGGTTTTTAAACTGTCAAAGTGAGGGGCACCTGGGTGGCTCAGTTGGTTAAGTGTCTGACTTGATCTCAGCTCACATCTTGAGCCCAGGGTCATGAGTTCAAGCCCCACAATGGGCTCCATACTGGATGTGAAGCCTGCTTAAAAATCAGTCTGTCTGTCTATCTGTCTGTCCATCCATCCGTCCAAATGAGCAGTGATGATCTAAACTAAGGTAGCCATAGTAAGAATGAAGATATGTGAACAGATTCAGAAATTATGAAAGAGACCAAAATAACAGGCCATGATGACTGGTTGGATGTGAAGAATATACAGAGGACTCCAGAGTGACTCTGGTTTCTGGTTTGGGCAACCAGATGTGAAAGCAAACATTCACTGCAACTAGACACACCAGGGAGGAGAAACAGGTTGGTGGGGGGCAGGGGTGGGGTGGTGAGGGGTTATCGGGCAGAGATGATTTCAGTTTGGGACACATTCTTTTTGAGGCGTCTATAGTATGAGCAAGTAAGAATACTCAGTAGGCAGGAGATAAATGGATCTGGAGCTCCTGAGAGAGGTGTAATTTAGGGAAGCGGATTTGGAAACCTTCATTAGGTTAAGTGAAGTCACAAGAATGGATGAGATTGCTTCAGGGAGAACGTATAGAATGAAGAGAGTGCTGAACTCTACACTTAAAATGGTTAACATTTTATGTATATTTTACCACAATAAAAAATAGAATTTAGTAAGAGAGGGTTCAAGAGGGAACCCTTTAGAAAATGGGTAAAGGAAGAGGAACACATACAGGAGACCAAGCAGGAGCATTTGGAGAGGTGAGGAGGGAAGGCAGAGATGCCAGATGCCAGTGGAAAGAACATTCCAGAAAGGATGAGTGTTGTTTGGTTCTGAAAGGACAGGTGTGTTGGGTAAGTGATGGGGAGAAAAGCCCATCAAGGTTCAAGGATGAGGGAATGAATGAGAAGTGAGAAGATGAAAACCCGTCTCAGTAGCTGATGGTAGTTAAGGGATGATACAGGAGCAAGGATGGCGATTTTGTTTGTTGAAGGTGGGAGAGAACTGGGCATGTTTAAAATGGCGACAGAACTAGGAACGGGGAAGCTGAAGACCCGTCAGAGAGAGCACACTTAATAGCGCAAGAGCTCCGAGGAGGTGAGAGGGAGAGGGGTCTAAAGCACAGGTGCAGGGATGGCCTTGGATAAGAAGGACCCCTCTTTCACTGTTTTATAAGGGAAGGAAAAAGCATAGCTAGAGAGGAGTTAGATATGTCAAGGGATGTCAGGAAGTTGGGATATCCCTATTTTTTTTTTTTTTTTTTAAGGAGAGAGAAGTTTATTAAATACACTGCAAGGGAGCGGCGGGCAGGAGAGAGACTGTCTGCGGGAGTTCCTTTCTAATAAAGTGTACTCTTCGTGAGGATGTTCCTGATTACCTACACGGCCTCACCATGGTTTTGTTCTAATCATTAACACTTTTGTAAACAAGGCAGATCTTATTAGTATGCCAGGGTATTTTGCTTTGCAAAAATCGATGAACTGTAATACCACCTGTGGCAGGCAGACTGCTGTCCCCCAGAGAGGCGAATGTATAGAAAATCAAGGACGCTTATGAAACAATTTAGAAAGATTTTAATATACATTATTATTCATATTTTTTAAATTAAGAATTAGCGTATAGTGGAGGTAATTAAGGCTTTTGAGTCATGCCTTAACTGGTGAGACAAATCCCCAGGCTTAGTTTCTCTGGGCATCGGCTTTCTATTGTTGTACCGCAAAGTACTAAAAACTTAGCAGCTTAAAATAACACCTGTCTAGGAGCAGCTGGTGAGTTGAGCACCCAACTCTTGATTTTGGCTCAGGTCATGATCTCAGGGTTGTGAGATTGGGCCTCACGTGGGGCTCTGCCCTGGGCTTGGAGCCTGCTTGAGATTCTCTGTCTTCCTTTGCCCTGCCCCCTGCTCACACAGCCTCTCTCTAAAAAAAAAAAAGAGAGAGAGAGAGAGAGGGAGACATCCATTTATTATCTCACAGTTTCTGTAGGTCAGAAGTCAAGCCACAGCATAGCTGGGTTCTTGCTCAGGCCTCACCAGACTGGAATCAAGGGACAGCTGGGCTGTGGTCTCATCTGGGGTCTGGGGTCTTCCAGGCTCACTAGTTGTTGGCATTTAGTTCCTTGCAGTTGTAGGACAGAGGTGTCTACTACTTTCTTGCTGGTTATCAGCTGAGGGCTATTCTCAGCTTTTAGAAGCTGACTGCTGTCCCTGTCACATGGCCTTCTTGACAATGGCCAAGGACAATGTGCTCCTTCAAGGCCAGCAGGAGAGTCTCTCTGACTTTTCACCTTTCCTTAAAGGACTCACCTGATTATGTCAGGCCCACCATAAATCCTCCCCCTCTTTATCAACTCAAAGTAGACTATTAACCTAGTCACAGGAATATCCCATCATATTCACTGGTCCCTCCCATACCCAAGAGAGGGGATTATACAGGGCGTGTAAACCAGGGTGTGGGAATCTTAGGGCCATTTTAGAATTCTACCTACCACAGTCATTTTTTTTTTAATGTTTATTTTAGAGAGAGAGAGAGAGAGAGAGAGAGAGAGAGGGAGCATGTGCGGGGGAGGGGCAGAAAGAGAGGGAGACACAGAATCTGAGGCAGGCTCCATGTTCTGAGCTGTCAGCACGGAGCCTGACACGGGGCTCAAACCCACGAACCGTGAGATCATGACCTGAGCCGAAGTTGGCTGCTTAACCTACTAAGACCGCCAGGTGCCCCCTGCCACAGCCATTTGAAAGGGAAAGATACCTGCCCTGCCTATGGGATTGTTAGGAGGATCGCATGAACTAAAGCAGGTGCAGCCTTTGCCACACTGAAATAGTTGAGGCGCTCCAGTTTCCTTGTGTCTCTACTCCTGCATATAGTATAGGTCCCCCATGCATGTCTGTCGGATGGAATGGGTTCGAATCGCTTTAATCAGGAACACGAGGCCTTGAAAGACATCCTACAGAAGGGGCACTGCGGGGCTGACCGCTCCCGACCATCAGCCTTACCTTCACTGACGTTTACCTTTTCTTGGCAGGTGGGCATGATGACTTTTCCAAAATGATCGATGAGGCTGAGCCCCTGGGCTACCCGGTCGTGGTGAAGAGCACACGAGGACACCGGGGTCAGTGCTGCTCCTCCTGGACTTCCGTTAGGGCCGCACCTCTGCGAGGGCAAGACCCTCACTGGGTGTCGCGGAAGCGCTGGTTTAGAGAAGCGGAGCATCCCCTCAAGGGGCTCACAGTGTAGTCCTTCCTCTGTCCCCTCCTCTCTGTCCCCACTGTCCTTGCTTGGTCAGACCCTTCTCATCCATCCCCTGGACTCTGACTCGTCTCTCTGACTTCAGCGCCCGTGTGTCCTCTCTTCCTTGGAAGTGATTTCTCTGAAACCTCTGTTCTTGTCACTCCCTTGCTAAAAAGCCCTCCCGAGAGCCCTGTTGCCTGTTAGACAAAGCCCATATTCCGCTCTGTAGCTCCAAAGGCTCTGAAGCTTCAGCCTTCCTTTGTAGCCTTCTCTGGCCCCGTGAACCCTCATAGTCCACTGCAGACTACTTCTCATTCACCAGCTGGACCGTGCGCTGTCTTCTCTTTCCTTTGCTGGAAATGCCATCTTCCTCTGGTACCTAGGGATGCCACCTGTAAAGGCCAGCCCTGGCTATTGTCTCTTTCCCCTCCACACCCCCAGTCTCCCTGCCTCTCTGCCAGGCAGAATTAACTGCTCGTCTTTCATGTTTCCGTAGCACGTTGACCGTGCCTCTAACAGTACTGTGCTTTATGACAGTTACGGGTGTATGTGCCTTTTCCCCCTCATTGGCTGTGAGCTGCTCAGGGTTGGGAACTCAGTCCCATGCATCTCTGTCCCAGAGTCCTGCTCCGGCGCTCCGTGCATAGCAGAGACTGGTGCAGCAGGTGAGCAGGTACCCCCTGATGCAACCCAGATGGCATACTTAACTGCTCAGGGCATCTGCAGCGAGTGGAGGCACCGTGAACAGACATGTCCTGAGCAGTTCCTGGGATGTAGGGACTGGGCGGTGAAATGAACTGGACGCAGTCACTGCTGTCAGGGAGCTCCAGTGTGTAGAGAGTAGAGTTGGTGGCCTTGCAGGGTGATGGCCGCTGTGGCAGGCTCATCCAGCACCTGCTTGTACCCAACAGAGGGGGACCAGCTCTGCCACGAGCAGGGTGGGCTTTGCTGGCGGGGGAGGAGACTTAGGCTGGAGTGTGCAATTCGAATTGGAGGAAGGAAGTGAAAAAACAGAAGTAGATGTGAGCAAAGCAACTCGTGGGAACCAAGGACACTGTCGAGGAGAAAGAAGAATGAGTTTGAGGGGCAGAGTGGGGCCCTCAGTGCTATTTAGATATGCTACACTGCTGAAGTTCAACATCCCATTTCTTTTGTGCTAAAATATACAGAATTTAAAATTCAACTAATATTATTAGCCTACAGACTGCCAGGGACTGTTCTAGCCTCTGGGGATACAGAAAGGAACAAAACAAAAACTCCTGTCCTCAGGGAGCTCATATTGTAGAAAGGTAAGAAAGACAATAAGCAGAAATTAAATAAAATACATCGTATTGTCAAACGTTTCAAAAATTGAGAGGTAATTCACATAACAAAGAGTACACTTTTTTAAGTGTACAATTTAGTGGATTTTAGTACATTCACTGTTGTGTACAACCATAGCCACTATCTAATTTCAGAACATTTCCATCCCAGAAAAAAACCCTGTATCTATTAGGGGTCAATTGCAATTGCCCTTCCCCTTGTCCCTGGCAACCACTAATCTACTTGCTGTTTCTATAGATTTGCCTGTTTCGGACATTTCATATCGATGGGATCACACCCTATGTGGTCTTTTGTGTCTGGTTTCTTTGACCTAGCATGATGTTTTCATGGGTCACCCATGTTATAGCGTGGAATAGTACTTTGTCCCTCAGTAATACTCTGTTGTATGGATAGACCACATTTTGTTTATCTGTTCACCAGTTGATGGACGTTTGAGTTGTTTCCACTTTGTGGCTATTGTATATAATGCTGCGATAGACATGTGTGTAAGTTTCTATGTGAACGTATGCTTTCATTTCTCTTGGGTATCTGCCTAAGCACGGAATTGCTGGGCCAGTATGGTAACTCCATGTTTCACCTTAAAGGAACTGCCAAACTGTTTCCCACATTGGTTATGCCATTTTGCATTCCTACCAGCAGTGTATGAGGGTTCTAATTTCTCCACATCCTCCCCAACCCTTGTTTTATTCATTCATTCATGATTAGTTGATTGATTTATTGATTGATTTTTTTGGGGGGAGTAGTAAATAAAACTTTTTGATTGTATATATTAATTTGAAAGCTTACAGCCTGAAAAGTGAGCAGGTTTAACTCTTAGAATATACATGTATGAATGTCCTCTTTGCCTTGACAAATAAAGAAAATAGCCCCCACACTTCCACCATAAAAGCAAGCCACAAGCCAAAATACATGTTTTTCAAGCATTAGTGATGTAGAGGCCCACTTCATTTATTTTACATGTTTTTTTAAGATATGGATAAACAACATAATATCAGTTTCAGGTATGCAATGTAATGATTCAATATTTGTATATATTGCAAAATGATCGGCACAGTAAGCCCATCACCATACAGAGCTACAGAACTTTTTTTCTTATGATGAGAACTTTTAAGATTTACTCTCTTAGCAGCTAGCAAATATGTGATTTGTTTTTACCCTTATGGTATCTTATCATGGTTTTGCTTTTTATTTCCCTAATGACTAATGATGTTGAACATCTTTTCATGTGCCTGTTGGGCGTGTGTAGATCTTCTTCAGACAACTGTCTGTTCAGATCCTTTGTTCACTTTTCACTTGGACTGTTGGTCTTTTGATTGCCGTGTTAAGAGTTCATGACATACGAACATAATTGGAACAGGTTTTTTCCCTACCCTGTAGCTTTTCGTTTTCACTTTCTTGATAGTGTCCTTGAATGCACAGAAGGTTTTGATTTTGATGGAGTTCAATTTGTTTATTTTTTTTTCCTTGGGTGACTTGTGCTTTTAGATGTCATTTTCTGGTTGCTTAATCCAGGGTCACACAGATTGACACCTGTGTTTCCTTCTAGGAGTTTAATAGTTTTCACTCTTACAAATGGGTCTTTGATCCATTTTGAGCTAATTATGTATATGGTGTGACAAAGAAGTCCAGCTTCCTTCTTTTGCATGTGGATATCCAATTTCCCCAGTATTACTTGTTGAAGACTATTCTTTCCCCCATTGGATGCTTTTGTAACTCTTGTCAAATATCACCTGACCATTGTGGGCTCTCAGTTCTACTCTGTTGATCCCTATATCTTTTTATGCAAGACCACACTGTCTTCATTACTGTAACTCTGTAGTAAGTTTTCAATTGGGAAGTGTGGGTCCTCCAACTTTGTCCTTTTTTTTTTCCTCAAGATTGTGTTGGATATTTGGGATCCCTTGCATTTCCATATGAATTTTAGGATCAGCTTGTCAACTTCTGCAAAAAAAGAAGTTGGGCTTTTAGTGGGGACTGCATTGAATCTGTAGATCAATTTGAGGAGTGTTACCGTCATAACAGTATTAAGTCCGCTGGTCCCTGAACATGGGATGTCTCTCCATTTATTCAGATCTTTAATTTTTCTCAAAAATGTTTTATAGTTTTCAGGGGTACGTCTTCTACTTTTTTGGTTAAGTTTATTTTTTTTTTATTTTTTTTTTAACGTTTATTTATTTTTGAGTCAGAGAGAGACAGAGCATGAACAGGGGAGGGGCAGAGAGAGAGGGAGACCCAGAATCTGAAACAAGCTTCAGGCTCTGAGCTGTCAGCACAGAGCCCGACGCGGGGCTCGAACTCCCGGACCGTGAGATCATGACCTAAGCCAAAGTCGGACGCTTAACCGACTGAGCCACCCAGGCGCCCCTGGTTGAGTTTATTTCTAAATTTTTTGTTCCTTTTGATGCTATGGAATTGTGTTCTTAATTTAATTTTCAGGTTGTTCCCTGCTAGTGTAATATATAGTATCTTAGGGGAAATGGGTTGGAAGTAAACAAATTATAGCAGCTATTAAACTTCAGTATGTGGGAATAAATCTGAAGAAGGCAGTGGGATGGTACAGGCTGTGCCCTTGAGAAAGTTACTAATCTTGTAGACCTTTATTTCCCTCTACTGTAAAACAAAAATAACTATCCTGTTCTAATGGCTTCATAGGGCTAGTATGAAGTATAAATGAAATAATAAAAAAAACAAAGGGTTTGGCACATGGTAGATGATTAATCTTAGTCCTCTTTCCCACCCCCTCCCCCTTTTTGCTCTGTGCCTAAAAACTAACTGCAGGCTAAGCCCCATACTGGAACCTGCCAGCAACCAACGAACCACGTCCCTGTATCTAGCCCCCATTTCTGCTGAAAATCCTACCTAATGTCCAGGGAACCCCCAGTGCCTCTAATTGAATCCCAGCCATCTGGTGTCAGTTGCCAGATCTCCTGGTGCCAAATGTGCAGTGATGGAGACGTGTGTTGGAGGTTACTTCTCAGTCTCCTAGGCCACTAGGGCCTGAGATCCATCACTCTTTTTATTAAGATTTCAGAAGGGTCCCAGTCCTTTTAAGGTGGTTACACACTTCCTAGGAAAACCGTGTCTTCTTTTCCCATATTTGCTAACAAGAAGGCTCAGACTGGGTATGCTCATGTCAGATTTGCAGACATCAGAATCTCTTGCTCAGATTTGTTGGCTAGTATGCAGATGGAAAGCAGGTGCCGAATAATTGTAAAAGCAGTGGTGATTCAAGCAGAAAATAAAGAATTGGGAGTCAAGAAGGAATGCTTTCCCTAGACAGCATAAGTATAGATCATTCCATCTAGGATTGAACAGGTATAGCCAAGTAAGAAACTTCCTATGTTTAAAGGGAGGAGGGAGTCTGTCAGTGGCTTCTTCTTTGAACTCCCATGGCATTTTGCATAGACCTCTTTTAATGCTATATCATGCTGTGTTGTAGTTACCTTTTGCGGGTCTCTCTCCACCTAGACTTGGAATTCCTCTGAAGTGTGTTCAGTTAATTGTGTTCTGTAAGCGTGGATTGGCACCTGCCTTGTGCCTCGAGCCCAGTGTAAGTTTTGGAGATTAAATAAATGGGGTTAGAGATGGACCCTGCCTAATCAGCATCCTGGGGTGATTGGAGATGCTAACTGCTTTTGGAACTGAATTGACTAGATCCTTAGGATTCTATGTTGGCCTCTTCTCTGTGTCTCTGGAATACATTATTGTTTCATCTTGAAAAAAGAGTTGTTGAGGGAGAGGGACCTGAGTAAAACCAAGAGAAAATAAGGTTCAGTGGCCATTTGATAAGAAGCTCGAGTCTGGTCAGGAAACAGAAGGGGCCAAGGTAAGGCAAGTTTGGGAAGAATTGACAACTGTATGGGCCAGGGAGATGGGAGGGCAAGGACAGGACTCAGAGGCTTCTGTAACTACTCTTGCTCTGTGTCTTTCTTCTTAAAGGAAAAGCAGTTTTTCTTGCAAGAGATAAACATCACCTCTCAGACATCTGCCATCTGATCCGCCATGATGTGCCCTACCTGTTCCAGAAGTATGTGAAGGAGTCACATGGCAAAGACATCCGGGTGGTGGTGGTCGGGGGCCGGGTGATAGGCTCTATGCTCCGCTGCTCCACAGACGGACGGATGCAAAGCAACTGCTCTCTCGGTAAGGTATAAAAGCTCACAGTCAGTGTGTCAGTCACGGGAGGCCACCGGGATTTTCATTAGGATGTTTGCACCCATTCAGTAAATGTGGATGGATCCCTCCTATCTTGTCAAATGCTCTGCTAGGCGCCAGGATCACAGAGAAGAGTTAGAAACGAGCCCTTGCCACAGCGAGCAGTCCAGGAGAAGAATGGACAGGTGTAAGTGCTGTGATAGAGGTCAGGCCAGGGGTATCAGGACACTGAGGTTGAACCCTATCTGGGAGGTGTTGGGACTCAGTCAGGTTTAGTGTAAGGGGTGACAGGGGGATCTGTGTTTGAGAAAAACCCTGGGTAGGGGAGGGATCGAAGGCATAAGGCAGGAAGCAGGAAGATGAGTTCAGAAGATTTTACAGTAGCTCAGGCAAGAAATAATGAGGGTCTACACTAATGCATGGCAGGAGGAGAGTGATTCTGCTTTTACATTGTAATTGAAAATTGTGTTTTTCTTATACGTATGATACTATTAGCTGCAGTTTATGTTTGGGTCAAACGCATAACCCCATCCCATGAACCTATTGTTTTTTGTGGGGTTTTTTTCTTAATGTTTTTATTTACTTTTGAGAGAGAGAGAGAGAGAGAGCGAGCATGTGCAAGTGCTAGCGGGGAAGGGACAGAGACAGAAGGGGACAGAGGATCTGCAGCAGGTTCCACCCTGACAGCACAGAGCCTGATGCGGGGCTCGAACTCACCAACTGTGACATCGTGACTTGAACCCAAGTCGGGTGCTTAACTGACCGAGCCACCCAGGTGCCCTCCGTGAACCTGTTGTTAATCTTGTTTTCTGTTATGGTGAATGGAGATGTTCCAGGAGGGATGTAGATTTTTGTCCCCATCAAAGAAAGCTCTCGTCACCCTCATTGAATGAATGTGTGTGTTGGTAATATGAAAGAAACAACAACAAAAACAACTATGGTTATTTCTTAAATGGCCCGGTGAGTGTACCAAGGCTAGTGATTGATAAAGAGGCCGAGACACAGATTCGGTCCTTCATTAATACTGGTTAAGCAGCCACCACGAGCAGACTCTGTGAGTATAGTGATCAGCCGGGGAGCCCCTGCTCTGGAACAGCTTACGGGTCCATGAAGGAGAAGACACGAAAGCACATCATTGCAAGACACTGTGATGAAATCCTGTGAGGGGGGCAGATGCTAGGCTCAGGCTGACACAGTGCTAAGTACCCAGCATGCTGTCCCATCTCATTTTCGTGTGTGGTACCACCACAGTGAGCCTCGTGGATGATGCTGTCTTTTTTAGTCACCTTACAAAATCCCTTCTTTAACTAGGAACCACACAGTTTTGTCATTTACCCATGTTACTGAGCTAGTCCAAAACTCTTTTATAGCCTTTTCCTTCTATAACCTAACAGGTGGGGAAGGGACAGTGTTAAGGTAAAGACGTTAGTTGTTGGACCTGAGAACACAAGTCTTAAGTCTTTCCAGGGAGACTATTAAACCTGAGGTCTTAGCTTTGTGGTACGTAAGGGCAGTCAGACTCTATGTGTCTTTGGTATAGGATTTTGTCTCATAAGCCTTTCCGTCTCCCTCTTCCTAAGACATAATGTTAATTTTGCTTTTTCTATACGAAAGGAACACATTCTCGATGTAGAAAATTTGGTAAGTATGACAAAGTCAAATGAAAAAAGATGTCTATCATTAATCCCACTCCCTAGAGACAGCCATTGTTAACATTTTCTTATCATTATTTCCAACAACATCTATTTTATTTATTTATTTGGAGAGAGAGAGAGAGCACGCATGCACAGGGGAAGGAGGGAGGGAGAGAGAGAAAGAATCCCAAGCAGGCTCTGTGCCATGAGCACAGAGCCCGACATAGGGCTCATTCTTACAACTGACCTTGAGGTCACGACCTGAACTGAAACCAAGAGTCAG
Source organism: Panthera leo (assembly GCF_018350215.1). NCBI lineage: Eukaryota > Metazoa > Chordata > Mammalia > Carnivora > Felidae > Panthera > Panthera leo. The sequence continues at coordinate 32,903,762 of NC_056686.1, forward strand.
ATATTTAGCTGACTGAGCCACCCAGGTGGCCCCAACCAACAATATCTCTTTGCACACTTGTGGTCATACTGCACAGTCTTCAGTCCTTTCACGTGTTTTTCCAAAGGATCACAAGCTGTCTACAAGCATTATTATTAATGATTCTAAAATATGCTGCTTTCCTCCATTAGGAGATATTTGTAGCTTTTCATTTATTTATCAACAAATATTTAGTGAGTGCCTACTATGTACAAGTATTTCAGTTTTCCAGGATTTTAAATAACTCTACCATCCATTTTGTGCAAAAAGCTTTTTTCCATTATGTAAGATTATTTCCTTAGTGGTAGGATGAGTGGGTCTGAGGAAATAAACATTTTAAAGACTCTTAGATAAGACATGACCCTGTTGTTTTCCCAAAGGGTGTGCTGATTTCCGAACAGACCTTCTGTGAGTGATGACAATGCCCGTCTCACTGCCCCTCCTTGGCATTCCCCATCTCTTCTTTGAAGGGTTATTGTGTCCTCGGTGTCTGATGTCACCATTATGTCACTGTGCTTTCCCCACAGGTGGTGTGGGTGTCATGTGCCCGCTGACAGAACAAGGCAAGCAGTTGGCTATTCAGGTGTCCAACATCCTGGGCATGGACTTCTGTGGCATTGATCTCCTCATCATGGACGATGGCTCCTTTGTGGTGTGTGAGGCAAACGCCAACGTCGGCTTCTTAGCCTTCGACCAGGCATGCAATTTAGATGTGGGTGGCATCATCGCGGACTACACCATGTCCTTGCTGCCCAATAGGCAGACTGGCAAGATGGCTGTCCTCCCGGGACTGTCCAGTCCCAGGGAGAAGAAAGAGCCAGATGGCTGCACTTCAGCTCAGGGAGTTGCAGAGAGCGTCTACGCCATCAACAATGGGTCTACCTCTAGTGAGAGTGAGCCTGAACTGGGAGAGATCCGGGATTCCTCAGTGAGCACAGCCGGGGCCCCGCCCCCCATGCTGCCTGAACCTGGCTACAACATTAACAACAGGATTGCTTCAGAATTAAAACTTAAGTGAATTCCTGCTTTTTGGGCAGCATTTAAACCAAATCCTACTGCTTCCCTATAGTTTTGAGTGAATAAAATCTGGACTAATGTGATTTCATTTGCACAGAAACTAGAAATCCCATCTGGGCACTCAGCATTCTTTCTAACGATGATTTAAGCAAACGGCTTAGCTTTGTGGTTTTTACAAAGACTAACCTAAAGACACTCACCACGAGCAACATCCCGACTGATCAACTTGAGACCGATGTCTGCTGCGAGCACTTGGATATACGGCTGACTTTTAAGGCGCTGACTCTGTCCTGCTGCTTCTGGCTGTGATCAGCAGAGCCCATTAACTCAGAACGGCCCCTGGAAATACTGTACTCAGAAGCCCCACTGGACGGAGGCGGGTGCAGAAGAGACCGAATGTGACTGCGGTTATGTGCTCTTCGTTAAGTGTGTGTGTGATGTGTGGAGAATACACGGTCCAAACGCTATGAGAGGATCGATCTCTGCTCCCCGTCAATCACCATCTTGGCCATATTTCTCTGACACTCAGGATATGGTGTTTTAGGGAGCTTCCTCATTAGCAGTGAAGCACTTTGTAGAAAGTTCGAGATTGAACGTTCTTTGACTTCACTGGTTGGCAGATAATCCTGCTGCGTAACTGGGGCTTTCTACAAATTGCTTTGCCGCTCCGAATTTATAGACCCTGCTTCAACTAATGCCAGCCCCAGCAGCCTCTTGCACCTTTGCTGCCTTTGGCCTCAGCTGGAAATGCACTTCAACGAGCTAGTGGCCACACACTTTATTTCTTATGCGTGCACTAGAATTGAACACCATGAACTTTCTTGTCAATGGACTCTGTTCATTTGTCATCCAGAAGCCGGTGGGTTTTTATCATAGAAGCTACTGGAAGATAATCATTTTCCCTCTTCTCTCCTAAAACTTTGTGTACTGCTTAGCTGTAGGAGGTTTTCTTGTACGTGTTGGTGTTGTGGGCCTGTTGGGTAGATTGAGCCATTGGAAACACACTCTAATCCCCTTGACCTTCTAGTCCTATCCAGGTTTCAGAGACCTGTCCTTACCCACTTTTCCACACTGGGGAGACTCAGGTATTAGGAATTGCCCATTGCACATTTTGGGGGAGGACGGTGTTGGATAATGTAGACGTGACACCAAGTGCTTTTCATTTTCACTCTTTAAGCAGTAGATGCTGATCCTTCCCTTGGGAGAAATCATGGAGATAGAGTTTTCCATTTCTGCTCATATGAAGTATGATGAGAATGAGCAAGGCTCCCTCTTTAACCAAATACACTAAAACGTAAGCCCTCAAGAGTTACCGTAACCTATTATTTCCTCGAGAGATCATACTCTGGAGCTGTGATGTTACATATGCCAAGAACACATAGACTTCCTCTTTGGAATGATCTCTGAAGCCATGCAAGGTAAGAGGCCTCCCAGCCTTACAGTGAGACCTCGTTTTTCACACCACCCCTCCCGAGAGGTAGTCCCAAGCTCCATCACCCATTTTATTTATCAGACTTATCTTCTAATGCCCTTTGGCTCTTCAAAAAAAAAAATCATTCCTCAAAACATAAATCTACCCATAAAGGACAAAGACCTACCAACACTGAGGAAGCTCACAAGTGGACAGTTTCCAAGGAAGGCTCTAGAAATAGTCTGACTTAAGGTCAGCTTCACTGGACTAAACATCTATCTTCCCAAGGTGACTAGTTTGAAGGCAGCAACACCCATTTGGGTGTATAAATTCCTGTACTTATTCTGCTGTAAATGTAAAAATGTGTATAAAGCCAACACTGTCACGTTTTTTCACAACACATCTAAGTAGCAATTGGCTTTTAAAATATTGTGGCTAAAAGCACATCTCACCAAGTAGTACTTAGACAACTGAAAAACGTTTGGCTCCATGATATGGAGATATGCACTACACCATTGTAGTCTAAATGCAGTCCAACGTAGGGTGCATGCCACTCAGTTGTAGCTCTAGTAAATTGTACGGTTGACGAATGATAACGCTTCACCTTTATACAGGTTACGACATTTACCTTATCTTTACCACTCAGGGTGGGTTTAGGAGGACAGTTCTAGGTCTGTTCTTGTTGAATTGTCCAAATGCTTTTGACGTAAACATCTGAACTGAGTGATGACCTTCTGGAAGCTGCATTCACTCATTCCCACCGTTCAGTGTAAGCCCAATCCCCCCACCTTATCTCAAAGGATACTAGCGGGCCCTGTGCTAAGCAGAGCAGCTAGAGGGTGCTTCCGGATTTGTCGAAGGGGGCTCATCTTCCAGCTGCTAGTGACATCTATAGTCATTGGCACCATTGCTTTTTGGCCCAGCCTAGAAGCAGAGAAAGCTGGGTCACACCCAACTCGTAGCTCCCCTCCAGGATTTCCCCTACTGGCCGTGGGCCCTGTGAGCCTCGGTCATGCGTCTGGGCCACACTTGTTACACCTGCGGACCAGACCTGCTGGAAGGAACTCGGGGCTCAGAGCCAAATCCCGGTTTTGACTCTCCCCTTAAATAGCTCACTAACCTTGTGCAGTCAGGTGGAGTCTGCCTCCATTTTTCCATTCTGATAGGGGAGATGCCTACTCTGTTTACCTCTTGGGGGTGCTTTGAGGTTGACGCGAGTTATTTAATGAGACTTTGCATCATGTGGGAGGTGGTAGAAGAATACCTCCCACATCTGGTTTTATAAGTTTCTCCTCACCCCTCCTCTGAGGGAGTTAAGAAAGAAAGAGGCCACGAATTCTTGGCATCAGCACATTAAAGAGTGTCAGGGGAACCTGAAAAGGATGCAGCTTCTCAGAGGCTTCACCACCTGAAAGAAGGAAGGCTCTCCGTGTACTCGAACAGCCTTCTGGATGTATCGTATATAACCGGAAACTCCTGACTCTCCTATATCAACTAACGGTCTTCCTTGTGTAACATAAATTGCAGTGTCTGTACACGGTCTTCCCATTATCTTGAAACTGGTCGAAACTTGAATGCCAGTAGCTCAGTCACGCAGAATATATATGATCCTGCACTTGGGAAAAATGTCTTCATGCTATCTGTCTGATTGCTGAGGGGCATGGGGTTGCCAGAACGTGCGTTTGGGCCTTTTAGGTCTTTAAAATCCGATAAAATCCTAAGCTCTTACTGTCACCGTTGCAGACTCCCTGCACGCAGCTCAGAGGGGATTCTGTGACAGTTGGGGGTGGGGCAAGGAGGAAAGGGAAGGAGAAAGGTCTTGGATACTTTTGTGACATTTCAGGGGAAGAAATAAGAAATTGGATCATTTGGAATTCCAGGGGGAAAGAGGAAGAAGTGGCTCTTCTGTGGATTGTTTTAAGGAAAGAATCACGCACACGTATTCATTAGAAGTAGGGGTCTTTGAAACTCTTCTGTAGAAAGAAAATGAGATGCACGGATTCTCATGAACCCTGAGGAAGTGGGAGAGACATCCCCTAGCGCTTTATGTCCTGATGAATGTTGGTCTAAGATGATGCAAATCCAGTGGAGATTGAAGCAGCTCACCGGGGGTTCCAGGATTCCCCCTAGTAACAGCTGGCCCTTCTGGAAGTTAACGACCAGAATGCCACGTGCAGGCAAGCTTAGAGCCACAGCTCTCTGAGGTGGGTCTAAGGAGCCATGTCAGACCGAATCCAAAGGCAGTAAAACAGGGCACTTCAGCTTAATACTTTCCTTTGCACCTGGAGGTGAGGCTACTATTTGCTGTAAGTCTATGCAGATGTTCGGGGAAGAGTCCTGACAACTGTCATCTTTGTCCCTGTCCCTGAAGTTAGTGTTGTTCCATCTGTTGCTGCAGCCCAGCAGCAAGCCTTGTCCTATTTTTGCCTCTGAGACTCAAGATCATGACTTTAAAATGTTTCTACCTGGAGAACCCCCATCTCAGGAATATGTTGTTTGAATACTTTCTTAAAACTATATTATGCTTCCATTGCAAGCCTACCGTCAGACGCTGCAGCCCTCCCTTCCAAATGAAAATTTTTTTCCTTCAAGCTCTTCCGTTTCTTTCTGGTGTGGCTCCTGTGCCCACGTGTGGCACTTTTCTGGGCCCTTGTGCCGGCATCCCAACCCTGTCTGGTAGTCTCACTGTGCCATTTCGGGTTCACTGTGGCTTCGAGGCAATACTGGGAAAGTCACCCATGAAGCCAGATTTGAGGACACAGGAACAACAGCGCTTTGGACACCAGTTCAGTTCCCCATTTTATAGATGGAGGATCTGAATCCCAGAGGCTGAGATCATTTAGCGAGTCAGCCACAGGGCTGGGACCCGGGCCGTCCGATTCCCCATTCTGGTTTAGCATGCTGCCAGAGGTGGCTCTGTTCTTCCCTGGCGCCTAGCCCTTGCTGCCGTCCTGGGCTCACCCTCTGCCCTTTTTCCTGCTGAGCCTCTGCTCAGGATTAACGTGGTGTTGATGTGCCAGCTCTGAAGTGTTCGGCTCTTGGATGGCTCGTAAATGAGAGCCCCAGAGGTGTATATGAGATTTCCATGGTGCAAGCTGGCCTAAGGCCCGAGCCTTCAGACCGGCTAAGACCATTTAGCCCCGCCCCACACCATCCGTGAGAGAAAGAGGGAAGGTCCCGGCTGAGCTGGCGGAAGGCTCCCTCGGCCCCAGTTTGGCTGATGTTTCCCCACTGCGGAACTTCTTGGATTTGTAGAGGCTTTTATGGGCCTCCGTGGAAGCCAAGGGCTTGAAGGGCCCATATTTCTCCCATCAGGCACCCCTGCAGGGGCATCCTGATGGACGCACACGCTCCAGCTACAGCCAGCCACAAAGTCAAAAGTTCGCTCCCTCTTGGTGCTTCAGCCCCATGGCGCACCCGCCTGCAGCCAGCCACTGGGCCGGATCCCTCCCTGTTGTAGCCCTCATGTCAGCTGAGGACCATCTACCCCTCGAGATCCAGACAAGCCTGATAACTGGGCCTTCAGATGTCTGTGATTTCTAAGGCGCTTACATTGTGGCAGCCACAACTGACTCCAGACTTCTGCTACCTCATTTTAAGCAACGATGGAGTCTCATCCCTGCAGTGCATCAGCTGACACGAAGCTCGGTTCTGTCCCCCATTTTCACACAACAAAATGCAAATGAGCCAGTGTGTGTGTGTGTGTGTGTGCGCGCGTGCATGTGCGTGTATGAGCACGTGTGTGCTTATGTATCTTTCAAAGATGTGAGAGGAAAGGACATTGCAGCATCGCAGACAGGGCACTCCCATTCATTAAATGTTCTTTTGATACGCTACAGAGGAACCCATAACCTTCCACCCCACAAGTACCTGTCTCCCTTCTTGGGACAGACCCAATTCATTTACATTCTCTTGTACAGCAGCATAGCCAGTCCTTTCCTTAATTTGATTCCTGCCAATGCCATTACCTTTAAGATTTCCCCTTCTCTAACAGGTGGCTTATTTAAAAAAAAAATTTTTTTTTAATGTTTATTCATTTATTTTGCGAGAGAGAAAGAGTTTGAGCAGGGGAAGGGCAGAGAGAGAGGGAGAGAGAATCCAAAGCAGGCTCCATGCTGTCAGCACAGAGCCCGATGGAGGGCTCGAACTCATGAACCCTGATATCATGACCTGAGCTGAAACCAGGAGCCAGCCACTTAACTGACGGAGCCACCCAGGTGCCCCACCAGTGGCTTATTAAAGGTATTTTCCTAAACAAAGATGGCTCCCTCCTCAAGAGAAACTCAAGTGTCATCTCCCAAGGTGATATTTCTTTCCCACTCTGCTAGCCAGGCATCACCACGACTGGCTGTCAGGATCGTCACGCTTTATGGAAGGCAGCACGAACTCACGCCAGTTTGAGTTAGACATCCCCAGTTCAAACCCTGACTCGATAACTTCTAGCTTGGGAGACCTCAGGAAAGTCAATCTTGCCAAACCTTTGTTTCTCTACCTATAAATGCGATAAATACAATCTTGAGTGTTTGACCACAAGTGTTTGAGCACTTGACCACATGCCTAGCCTTCAGCAGCTTCCTTTCCTCTTGCTTCCTCCACCGTCAGCAGTCACAGACAGCTCCTGCCGGTGACCGTGGCTCTGTGCCAGGAGATAAAAGCTGGCAGACAGCAGCTTTCCAGCTGGGAGGGCGAGGAGGGCCGGCAGCTGCTCAAGCATGCCATGGCTTAGGCTTAATAATTGGAAGGCCCCCTCCATGCTTGAGATGATGCTATAGTGTAAGAGGTAGGTGGTGTATTTGGCTTAGGCTTGTATTTGAAGGAAAGGCTGCCTCGGACAACTGGGAGGCTGGAAAGCTGCTGAGCAGCCTGACCTTGGATGATTTAGCACCTGGTTTCCTTGGCTTTTCCTGTATTAGGTTTCCTGGCCTTGCATCAAATGGAGGGAGGAGGTGCCAGGGACTTGAATGAAATCTGTCAAACAGAGGGTGAGGGGAGTGCAGAAGGCCAGGGTGGCGCAGGGCACTCCGATAGCCCAACGGCACCATCTGGACTTGGCAGGGATGACAGCCCTGAGATCAGATGGGGAAGCAGCCGATACAGTGGCTAAGGTCCTGCTGGCCTGGGCCTGTCCTGAATGAGACGCCCATAATCTCCTGTCTACAAGGAACGCTCGTCTCCTGAAAGGGGAGCTGGGGCTCTCGAGCCCTCTGCTGAACTAACAAAGGTCTCTGTGAAGACAGGATCGGGCAGGTCGCTGGTTCCTTTTAGTCCCACCCGGAAGTCCCCCAGAGTGCCAGCGGTGTGCTGGAGCTGGCCCGTAGTGGCCCGTGAGAGGAATTTGGAGAGCTGGTTTTTAAACACGGCCATCATTAAACAGTAAATTCTATAAACCTACAATTAAAGTATATTAAAAACATAGGTGATAAATACTCAAAACTCATCACTTCCTAATTATTTTACTACATTTTGCTATTCTCGATGCTCTTGAGGTTACGCTGTCCGTTGTATCTGTGCGGTGGCAACGCCATGTAACGAATGGCGAGCTGCTTGCGCGTCTCTTCAAACGCCCCCCATTCAGGGACATCACGTTGGCCACTTGAAATCAGCCGTGGTAGGATATGTCCGCCACAGAGATGCGTATCCAGTTGTTCCCCCCCCGCCCCGGAGGGCTGGTTGTTCAACATTTGTCAGTACGCCACTGCCACGGGGTGACGGAGAAAGAAACTGAGCATTGGCACGCCTGACCCCAGGGAGGTGGCCTGTGTGATGTATTTCTCAGAAGCGAGTGTGCTGGTCTACTGTGCAGAGCTGGCAAAGGAAAACACTCGAAAACGCTGCTTCTCTGCCTATTTTGTCTTGCCTCTGTTTGTCACGCGTGAGCAAGGTGTTTAGTTTGCTCCTAAACTGAACGGAGTCATGTGTAGGTTCTGTCTCACTGTGGGCTGTGCTTCAGTTCCCTCCAGGAAAGTGCGTGCGGTTCCTCCACCCTAATTGGCAAACTGGAAAATGTGCTATAAGGGACGTACCTTAACTAGGCACCAAAGGAGCTCATTTCCAAGTGGTTTCTACAGCAATAACAATGTTAACTTCTCCGACAGGGAAGAAATCATTCCTAAATGATTGTTTTGCTGTCTTTGCTTTTTATTAAAATTAGTACTGTGGGACAAAATGCCTTGTCTGCCTTTGTTCTCCAAACCCTGTGCCTTTTTCAGTGAGAACCACATGCTGAATCTACATTTTATTATCTTCATATCATAAAAGGAGGGAAAAAGCGTCACAAAAACTTCATCCCATTCACTGGCACACCAGCTGCATTCTGAAAAACCGTAATTTTCCTTTCAAGTGCCGAGTGTCATCTGAGTTGTAACACCGCCAACTCTCAACCGTCAAAATGATGGAGGAAAATACTAATGCAGATCGTGGGGGCTTGTCATGGGCCTGCTCCGTGCGTTCTCCTGGGCTGACGTTTGAACTAAGACTCAAATAGCAAGAAAGGGCCGAAGGCCATTAACGGACGGATGGCCGCGTGGTGCAGTCAGGGTCACGGGGGACCGAAAGGATCTGTGTACCCATCTGAAGAATGCTCCCGGGTCAGGCTGAGCCGGCAGGACCTGTGTCCGCATAACGCTTCGCAGGGCTTCCTGGCAGAAAACTGCGATCTGACCTTGAACTCACCGTGGTCAGCACCAGGCCTGAGGCTCCTGAACTTAGGCTGTTCCTCAGTTTGTGAGGGGGAGGGAGCCCAGCCTGAGGCAAGAGAGTGGCTCCATTGTTGCAGCCCGGGATGATTTGGACATCGCTACTGTCATACCACTCGTGCTTCGAACCACATACTGGGGAATGTGACCATGTTTCTTTTTATTTTATATGAACATCTTTGAAGGACACAAAAGCAAAGAGTTTAGGAAACCACCCAGATTTTAAATTATCAAAAGTTTCTATTTTTACTGCATCTACTCATTTCTTTTCCTTACTTAAGCATTTAATACAAATCCCACACACTACATCTTTTCTCCTCTGCATTCTTCAGCATGTATCTCTTTTTTGAAAGAGGGCATTTCCTTATGCCTTGACCACATCTACAAAAAAAATGAACAATAATTCCTTGATAACACCCACTTCCCATTCTTTATATTTATTTATTTTTGAGGGGGGTGGGTAGGAGCAGAGAGGGGGACAGAGGATCCAAAGCGGGCTCTGCACTGACAGCAGCGAGCCCAATGTGGGGCTCGAACTCATGAACCTTGAGATGATAACCTGAGCCGAAGTCGGACACTCAACCGAGCCACCCAGGTGCCCCACCCACCTCCCATTCTATCTCACTCCCCAGGTTGTCTCAAGAAGAACTACCTTTAGCTGCACTGTAGACCAGGGCATTTGATGGGGCAGGAGGTACACTGGAAAGGGTGGTGGTCGTTTTCCCACCATCCTGATTATGGTTCTGGCAGAAACAGTGGCACCAGGGGAGACACCACTGGAGGGGCACCAGCTGCCTACAGACACCCTCCCAAGTTGTGGGATCTTGGGATTTCTCCTCCTCAAGGAATAAGCCTATGAAGCTCCCCTTTTATTTTTCAGGGTCCCATGGTCTTCCTCTGAGACTTCCCCAGCCTCCACGCTGCTGGCACCCACCTGGCTGTCACACTGGTACCCACTGCTTCTCCTGCGGCTGTGTCTTTCACTGCAGGAATTGCCTAAATCAGGGAAGGGGCTTCTCCCAAGGATGACCTCTTTCCTCAACCTCAGATCTATTGTACCCTCACGGAATCACAACTCTTCAGATCTCCCAAAGATCCTTGGCTTCTTCATTTGTTAGAAAATTTTGGCTGCGGGGAGCCTGGGCAGCTCAGTCGGTTAAGCATACAACTTCAGCTCAGGTCAGGATCCCACAGTTTGTGGGTTGGAGCCCCATGTTGGGCTGTGAGCTAACAGTGTAGAAACCTGCTTGGGATTCTGTCTCTTTCCCTCTCTCTCTGCCCCTCCCCCACTCACGCTTTTTTCTCTCTCTCCCTCTCTCTCTTTCTCTGTCTCTCTCTCTAAAAAATAAATAAATAAACTTAAAAAACAGAAAAGAAAATTTTGGCTGGATTTCTCATGAGAGACCAAGAGGACGTCTAAGGAGCAGCTCACTGTCACATCCGAAGGCACACCTCTGACTAAAGACACAGGGCAACCGATGTACTGCCTGCTCAGGGATTTTCTTTTGCTACAAAGAACTTTAAGACAATTGCTGAAATCTGAATAAGGTCTGGGTTTTATTGTCTGATAGTATCATATCAATGTTAATTTCCTGATTGTGATCATTGCGCTGATGAGCGTACATATGTAAGAGCGTGTCCTTGTTTTTAGAAAATAACACATTAAATGTTGGGGAGGTAAAGGGGCATCATGTCTGCAACTTGCTTCCCAATGGTTTGGAAAACAGTGAATATGTACAGAGAAAAAATAATAAAGTAAATGTGGTATGAAATGTTTGGGGAATCTGGATGAAAGGTACACGGGAATTCTCTGTCTGAACAGTCTGAAGAAATCTGAAATTATGTCAGCCTCCCCTACCTTCGGTTTGGGGGCATTTCCTTTTTTCTCTTCTCTCTCTTTTCCGTAGGCGATCTCCTCCTTTTCCGTGGTATTAATTACCATATACACGATACTCTCAAATTTATCTGGGGCTCAAACTCACGAACGATGAGATCGTGACCTGAACCGAAGTCGGATGCTTAACCGACTGAGCCACTCAGGTGCCCGTAGGCTGCTCTTCTTAATGTCAGAATGCATGCCCAGTTGTACCTTTCCATCTATCTTCAAATGTCTCACCTGTTTCTCAATCTTGCCCCGCCCTAGTCTCAGTGCATGTTCTTCTTTTTTTTTAATATAAAATTTATTGTCAAATTGGTTTCCATACAACACCCAGTGCTCCTCCCAACAGGTGCCCTCCTCAATGCCCATCACCCACCCTCCCCTCCCTCCCACCCCCCATCAACCCTCAGTTTATTCTCAGTTTTTAAGAGTCTCTTATAGTTTGCCTCCCTCCCTCTCTTTTTTTCCCCTTCCCCTCCCCCATGGTCTTCTGTTAAGTTTCTCAGGATCCACATAAGTCTTCTTTCTTCACAAACCCTCTCCTCTTCCAAGGCCTCCTCACCTGAGTGCACAATGCCAACTGCCTGCTCAAACCAGAAGAAAATAGGGGTGCCTGGGTGGCTCACTCAGTTAAGCATCTGACTCTTGGTTTTGGCTTAGGTCATGATCTCGTGGTTTCCTGAGTCCAAGCCCCTGACTTCAGGCTTTGTGCTGGCAGCACAGAGCCTGCTTAGGATTCTCTCTCTCTCTGCCCCTCCCCTGCCCACACTGTCCCTGTCTTTCTCGAAATAAATAAATAAACTTAAAAAAAGAAAAAAGAGAATAAGAGACTCTTAAAAACTGAGAACAAACTGAGGGTTGATGGGGGGTGGGAGGGAGGGGAGGGTGGGGGATGGGTATTGAAGAGGGCACCTTTTGGGATGAGCACTGGGTGTTGTATGGAAACCAATTTGACAATAAATTTCATATATTGAAAAAAAGAAAGAAAAAAAAAAGAAACAGAAGAAAATAAACCACGACTCCAGTACTTACTTTTGGCTACTATCTTCCCCATCCCCCGTGTACACGTTTATTTCTTGTGGTGAAACTTGACTTTCAAATTATGAATGGTCTTTTGTCACTGAAACCTTTTTTTGCCTTGTTCATTAAGATGTCTGTAAGGATCTACGATCCTTACAAAAGTTTGCAAGCAAAGGACAACAATTTTATAATATATGATCCTAGGTTTATAAGCTGGTCCCAATAGTAACTTGTTCATATGCTTTTAAAGCCTGCTGATGTTTATTGAAGACTTTGCTATGTTTGTGTGGGGGTAGACATCAAAATGTTTATCTCCATCACATTGCCATCAATATTGATGACTATCAGGAATGACATAACCTTTTCTATCAAACAAAATGACAGCATGGTCTGTCATTCAAGTAATGGCTCATTATCTTTTTTTGAAGTATTTACTTTGTCAAACAATTGTTTCTCGTGCCCTGTTATTCTTGAGAGATGTCGCACTTCATTGGGCCATCGTGAATACAGAGACCCCTCACTTGCCTGTGCATATACATCTGTAGGTAGGGGTGGTGGCAAAGGTGCCGACTGGTGGCAAAGCAGTTTGTTACCAAGCTTGGTCATTGGAGGACCTATGACACAGCACCACTCCACAGCCGTCAGTGATTAAACGTTATATAGTAGGAAGGCAGAGCAACTACTCAAAGTGAATTTCTGTTAAGGTTCATAGACAACATGATCAAATTTCTAACAGTGAATATGTACTTGCTGGTAGAAAAAATTTAGCTAGACCTTTCAAGGATGATTCCTCAACTCCATGCCCGAAAATTCTGCTGAAGATGCATGGGGACGATGCGATGACCTGGCTGGAAAGACAAGAGACACTCTGTGGAGGACCCAGAGCCTCACCGAAACTCCTGGTTCTCTTTAACCTGCTTGTACTTTTCTGGGTCAAGCAAACCCCACTTTGCAGAGATCTTTGGAATTGAGATTATGTCCTGCATCACTGAATCACATATGAAAATGAAACACATTTTCATTGAAGAGTCAAAAAAGTGAGGGCAAAATAAAACATTTTAAGATTAACGAAAGAAAGAAAATCTGAGAATTTGTCATCAGCACACCCTCACTACAAGAAATACTGAAGGATGTATAAGTAATGTGAGCTCAGATCAAAGTAGGAAAAGCAAGAAGGATTAGGACGACTTTATAAAATAATAATAATTGTGACTTGTGGCCTTTTATAAAGTTTATTTATTTATTTTGAGAGAGCAGGAGAGCGCATGTGCGTGCTTGAGTGGGGGAGGGGCAGAGATGGAGAATCCCAAGCAGGATCTATGCTGTCAATGCAGAGCCCATCAAGGGGCTCGATCTCACGAACTGTGAGATCATGACCTGAGCAGAAATCAAGAGTCGGACATGTAACTGACTGAGCCACCCAGGTGCCCCATAAGGTATATTTAAAATAAATAACAGTAATAACATATAAGTTAGGGGGCAGTAAATGGAATTAAAAGGTTTTAAAGATCCTGTATTATCCAGGATGAGAGTAAACATCCTGAGGAATTTGAGACTTTGTTAAGTTAGGAATGAATACCTGAATTTCTGGGGTAACCACTGAAAGAATGGAAACAATGGTATATACCCTACAATCTAGTAGAGAGGAGGAGAAAATAAAATGAGAAAAATGTATAATCAATCCAAAAGAAAGAAGAAAACAGAACATGAAGAATAAATAGAAGACATAAAATAAGATCGTGGCTTTAAACTCAAATAATTCATGGGGCGCCTGGGTGGCGCAGTCGGTTAAGCATCCGACTTCAGCCAGGTCACGATCTCGCGGTCCGTGAGTTCGAGCCCCGCGTCAGGCTCTGGGCTGATGGCTCGGAGCCTGGAGCCTGTTTCCGATTCTGTGTCTCCCTCTCTCTCTGCCCCTCCCCTGTTCATGCTCTGTCTCTCTCTGTCCCAAAAATAAATAAAAAAAACGTTGAAAAAAAAAAAAAATTTAAACTCAAATAATTCAGTGTGTAAATAAAATGTAAGTGGCTAAATGATTCTTTAACAGTCACCAATATAAAAATATCCAACTATATTTTTACAAGAGATATATCTAAAAAATAAGGATACAGACTGTTTGAAAGTAAAAGATTGCAAGAAGAAACATCAAGCATTTCAGTCAGGTTTTAGCTGGGAAAACAGAAGCCTCTAGGTGTTCAGAGTGAAGAACTTTATTTAATACAGGGAATTAGAGACTTCAATGATCTTTGAAACAGCCGGGTGATAAAGAGCAGGGAGCAAAGGTCAGCAAGCTGCTTTCACACGAAATCTGCTTTCAGGAAAGCAACTGGGTGATTTTCAGGAAGATTAATAGCTGCTCCTTCTCCTCCAGTTTCCAAATCCTGTGCAGTTGTCTCTCATTGGCTAAGTTCAATCCAGAATCATAAAGAAAAGAGATACAGGGAACTGTAGTTCCAAGCTTCCTATTGGAAGCAGAGATAAATGCTGAAGGAAACAGTGAGGATGCCTACCTGAGATCAAGCAATCCAGCCCAAAAGGAAACAGAGGTAGCTATGTGAGTATCAGATCAAAGTAGACTCTAAGGTCAAAAGTATTACTAGAGACAGAGAGAATCGCTTCATAATACAAAAAATAATAAAGATTCAATTCACGAGCAAGATCTAATATTTGAATTTGCACTTGCCTAATAAGAAAGCCTCAAAATATATAAAGCTGACAGAACCACAAAGAGAAGTAGATACACCCACAATCATATTGGATGGGTTTTATATACTTCTCCCAGAAATAAACAAATAATTCAACAAGGATGTACAAGATTTGAAAATATGAACAAGGTCACCTTAATGGACATACATAGGGCAATGTGCTCAATAATTCTATTCTTTTCTAGCACACACAGAATGTTCTCAAATAATGAGCATATCCTGGGAGATAAGGCAAATCTCAACAAAGTTCTAAAAGTCAGAGTTGTACACAACTGACCTCAATAAAATTAAGCTAGAAATCAACAACAAAGAGGCAATTAAGGTCATCTTGTTTCAGAAATTAAGAGTCATAGATCATAAAAAATTAAGAAATATTTAGAACAAAGAAGGGGTGCCTGGGTGGCTCACTCAGTTGAGTGTCCAACTCTTTATTTTGGCTCAGGTCATGATCCCAGGGTCATGAGATCAAGCCCCACATCGGGCTCCATGCTGATCCTGCTTGGGATTCCTTCTCTCCCTCTCCCTCTGTCCCTTCCTCACTTGTGCCTGTGCACTCCCTCTCTAAAAGAAAAAAAGAGAAATATTTAGAACAAAATGACAATTAAAATACTGTACTTCATAGTATGTAGGATAAACTAAGGCAGTATTTAGAGGAAAATTTGTAGCCTTAAATGCAAGTGTTCGAAAAACAGAAAGACTGGCAATTAAATTACTAAACATGTGAAAAAGGAGAAGACTATGGCCCATAACCAAGAGGAAAATTGGTCAAAAGGAACAATAAACTAAAACACTTTAATTTAAACAATAATTTTATAAATGCACTCAGCGGGGAAGGACTCATGAACAAGAACTCTGGGGTGGAGAAGACAGAGAACAGATATCAGAGGGGGGACGAAAGAGAAAGGGGCCAGTGAATATGGTTGAGGAGAGAGCTAGGCTTAATGAAATGGATTTGACAGACATCTTCGGAATAGGGAAGTTCCAATATTTTCTTTTAAATTATCTGCTAAGGGTTGTTGATCCCCCTCTGCACCCCTCCAGCCTTCACCAGACGTCTGTTTGAAAGAGCGGCCTCTTATCTGGGGTCAGAGGGTGAGAGTCAAGCAGCAGGGGGTGTGTTCTGGGAGAGAGGAACAAACAGCTGCGAGATGAACTGTGCAGACAATGATGCAGCTGGAGTGCCAGGCGTGGGGCAGGAAGTAAGGCCCTGTGACTTTAGCCATCATGGAGAAGCAGAAGAAACCCACGGGTACGGAACAGGGGTGCCAGCAGATTTTTCCCTAGACCTGTTTATTATGCATGTCGGGGTGACTGAATTTACAGGGAGGAGCATAAAGCTACCCCACAGGTCCTCGGCATCCTCTCCCCTGGATGCAGATCTGCCCAGGATGCAAAGTGCTACCGGGCAGGCTGCTTGGCGAGTCTGGAGGCAATAAAAGGATGTGCTAAATAACCAGATTCATCGATGGGACGTGCCGATACAGCCATGGTCACCTCTGGGCCGTTTTACAACAATGGATGAAGTTATGGGCGGGGGAGGGGATCAGGGTCACAAAGCTATTAAAGTGAGAGAACGGGGATTTGAACCCGGGTATGTCTGCCACAGAGGCCTGCACTCTGTCCTTCACATCAGCATAGATGGCTCACGTCTGTTTCAGTCATTGTCGAGGAAAAGAAAGACCCCAGCCTGGAATGGTATCTCAGCCAAGCCAGACTGGGTGCTCTGCAAAGACCTATGATGGATGTCGCATTTTGCTCCTTGTATTTGATATGTCTCGTGTCTTTTTGTTCTGCTATTCCTCCTTTTCTGCCTTCTTTTGCATGAAGTGGATATTTTCCAGTGTACCATTTTAATTTCTTTGTCGATCTGTAACTACCTTTCAGAGTAATTTTCTCAGTGATTGCTCTAAGAAGTATAATGGACATTTAAGTCACAATCTACCTCAGATTAATGCTAACTTAATTCCAGTAGAACAGGAAAACTTTGCTCCAATATAACTCTGTCCCCTACACCCTTCTTTGGCAAAGATCTATGAAACATGTGTCCCTGGGAGACTTCTGGTAAATAATAAACTATTTGTGCTTTACTTATAATTCAGGAAAGCAACTGGGTGCTGACAGCACATTACTCAAAGTCATACAAAGTCACGGGAAGCCAAGTGCAAAGGTCATAATTAAGATCACTTTTACTGATTTTTATGTCTAAAGCTCTATAGTCCCTCGCATATGCTGTGTTAAGAATAAAAACATGGCTATGTTTGCACCTGTGTGCAGTGCCGGGGGAAAGAGTGTGAACTTCAGCAAATCATAGTACCTCAAAGCAGTCGTGCAAGCTGGAATGCATTAGACGTTCAATAGCCCCTTGAATAGCCCCTGATGTAGAGTTCATGGGTCACTAAGTGACAGGATGAGTTTCTTCAGCTGAGATAAGACTTAGTAACTCTTGAATGGTACTTTGTTCATGGACACTGAGATGGTGTTCTTTGGCTAGACCGAAGGCTCTCTCAGCATATTCTTGTGCCTGGAATGGAATTACAGTTACAAAAGGAAGTCGTCATAGGAAAGCTTTACACTGGGAAGCCCCATCTGTGCTCAACATGGGAAAGGACCCATCAGCTTCTCACGCCAGCCACCGGTGTGAAAAGTTTCCACTTTTGGAGTTTCCACTTGTTGGAGACTTGCGAATACCCACTAGGTCCTTACAACTAGCCACACACGTGCTGAGTGGGGCATGGGGGACCAGAGAAACCCACCTGGCTTGACAAACTAAGTACAAAGTACGCCTTCTTAACAAAGTGAGATCTCCACAGGATCTGAATCAGGACCCTCTGAACCAGCACCGGGAGGCCAGGGGCGACAGGTTCCACAAGCAGCTTCCCGTCCTAAGGGGCCATGGTCTAGAGTTTTGACTTGGACAGAGGCCTCACAGGACATCCTGGGACGGACTCTGGGCTGGCTCTTCTCCCCTCCTCCCCCTTCCTCCCTTCCTCCCTCACTTCCAATAAATATTTATTGAATGGCTACTATGTTCCAGGTACTATGACCACAGGTGGAAATTCCTGCCCTCCTGGAGCTTACAGCACAGTGAGGGAGAGAGGCAATAAACAAGACGAACAGGTAAAACACCACAGTATCCTCAATAGTGATACATGTTAAGGAAAAGGATAAAGTAGGAAAGGGGGGTTGGAAGCACCAGTGGCAGTAGCAGGATTTTGCAGCTTTCAGTGGGGGGGGGGGGGAGGGGGGGTGCAGAGAAAGCTTCGCTGAAGACAGTTGAGGAAAGACCTAAAGGAAGTGAGGTGGCAATCTGGAGTAGATATATGTGTCCCTATTCTCTAAGGACCTCTTATAGATCTAATACCCTTCACATGCCTTAGGGTAAGGACTTCCTTGAGTACACAGTAGAAAATTGGACCTGGGACTGTAGAAAAGAGATTTTTACAGTGTAAGCTTGGAAATGTTTCCCTGTTCCCTAAGCACTCTTACTACATCCCAGATAGGGTTGGTGTCCCTCCCTCGCATTGCCCACAGAGCCCCGGTCTTCACGATCACACTGGATTATAACCCACTGACTGCGAGCACCTCTAGGTCCTGGTATACAGAAGGCACTTAGTAAAGTTTGCTGAAGAAAGGTAGGGAGGAAGGGAGAGGGGGGAAGGGAATCCTAAATTTTCCGTGACACCCACACACAAAGGCCTCCTCCAGCCAGCCCTCCCTCTCTCCTTGCCTGCTTTCGTTTGCTTTGCAGCGCTATTTGCGATCTGAAATTTTATTCCCCATTAAATGTTGCCTTGTTTATTGTGACCTCCCCTCCTCCAAAAGAAGTTGGGCAAATAATGGACCCTCTCTGCGCCTCAGTTTCCTTACCTGTAAAGTGGGACTAATAAAATACCTACTTCATAAAGTTGGCCTGACAATTAACTGCATTAGTTCGTGAGAAGTACTTAGGCTAGTAACGGGCATATCCCTCTGGAAGAAGACAATGCAGTTTCCATTATGCAGGCTGGACTCAACAAATGAGAAACATCATGAACATCTGAACTCTTCTGAAGTGCGGCCTTACTCAGAGGGCAGAAGCCAGTGCAACTGGGCAAAACACAGCTGAATGCAACTAGAGGAACTTCTACCTCCATTAGACATGGCGCTTTTCTGGGGAAACTTGCCTTTGAAGAATTCATCATCAGGTAGTAAAGCATGACCAGGGTATTCAGAACAAAGATAGTTTTTTGGGGGGCTGTGTCAGATGTAGATTCTCGAATGTTCCAGACTGAAGTCAGGATCTGAATGGCTTCTGCTTCCTGGGCTTCATCTGCAAGGGGAAAGGGAGGAAGCTGGAAAGAAGAAACAGGCTGCGGGGAGCCGCTGGGTCTCCCCTCACGGGTGAGCACAGAGCTGACAGGGCGCTGGCCTTGGGCACAAGGCACAGCAGGTTCTTCACCCAGAGGACTGCGGCCACACGCGAGCAAGAAGATGGGCAGTTTCAGGCAGCTCCGTAAAACCTGCTCACCCCAGTGGGTCTCAAGGTAACTTCTGTCTTTCAGAGTCCTAAACTCTCGATTTCTTAGGCTCCAAATGCAGAGGCTGTCCCAGCGGGATTCCTTGGTCCCACTTAGCTTCCGCCTGAGAGCCAGAGAGGGAGCGGGGACTTCCAGCAGCCAGCAAGCAGCTTAATCTTCTCCCAAATCCAAGGTGCTGGCGCCTCGGCCTTGCTGCTTCCCCATGTAAGTTTGTTTACACTTCCTTCCAGTGGTGTTAGGCCCTACTCTAGCGACTATTTATTCACTTATTATGAGTTATTTGGGGCCACATACTTCTAAACACTTTTTACATACTTAAGAAGTACGTAAGAGAAGAAGACAGAAAGGGCATACACCATAACCCTAAGGTTGGCTGCCTTTGGATTTCTAAGTTTTCTGCTTTCACATAAACCACTTTTATAATGAGAGAAAACTGAATAAAGTTATTAATTTAAATTGTTTTTAATGTTTATTTATTTTTGAGAAGGAGAGACAGAGAGACAGAGCATGAGCGGGGGAGGGGCAGAGAGAGACGGAGACACAGAATCTGAAGCAGGCTCCAGGCTCTGAGCTGTCAGCACAGAGCCCAACATGAGGCTTGAACTCACGAACCTCAAGATCATGACCCGAGCCAAAGTCGGATGTTTAACTGACTGAGCCACCCAGGCGCCCCTAATTTTTAAAATTTTTTTTAATGTTTATTTTTTCTTGAGACAGAGACAGAGCATGAATAGGGGAAGGGCAGAGAGAGAGGGAGACACAGAATCTGAAACAGGCTCCAGGCTCTGAGCTGTCAGCACAGAGCCCGACACAGGGCTCGAACCCACGAACTGTGAGATCATGACCTGTAATTTTTTTAATGTTTATTTTTGAGAGAGAGAGAGACAGAGTGCAAGTGGAGGAGGGGCAGAGAGAGAGAGGGAGACACAGGATCCAAAGCAGGCTCCAGGCTTCAAGCTGTCAGCACAGAGCCCGACACGGGGCTTGAAGTCAAGAGCCATGAGATCATGACCCAAACCGGAGTCACTTAACCAACTGAGCCCCCCAGAGGCCCCTGTCCTAATTTTTTAAATCTTAGTTCAAAACCTCTCCTCCAAGAAGTCTTCCCTATTTAACACCATCCAACTATCCTCACCTCTTCATTCTAGGACTCATCTTGTAATATAATTTGTACTTGTAGGCGTTTCCTTTTATTTCATATAGGTCCTGTGTCATCAACTACACCGCATGTCTCTTTTGAGCAGAAACTAGATCCTCTGTCCCTTTTTATTACCTCAGAGGGAACGATGCTGTACAGTGCCACTCAGTACTCACCCTCTGTTGAGCCTGGGGACAGAGAAATAATGAGACCTGGCCCTGCCGCTGAGAAGCTCACTGCCCAGTAAAGGAAGAGGTGAAGGCCCCAGAACAAATGCGCAGTATGAGAGAATTTACCTTGCCTTATGTGCCCTGGAGAAATGGAGGCTCTGCAGAAATCACAGGGGGCTCTTGTAAGTCTTTTTCTCTTCACATCCGTACCTTATGAGCCCCCGGAAAGGCTGTGTATAGTACCAGGGCTCTGAATTCTTCCCAACACTGGTGAAATCCCTTTGGTTTTCCTATCTCAGTGTCCGCTTCAGCAAACTACAGGAGATGGCACTGGTGTGCTCCTGACAGGGACAGTGGCTCTCCCTCTTGGGGAGAAGGCCTGTGGATTAGGTGGGGTGAAGCCACTGCTCTGTTCCCCAGGGAGAGCTGCCACTTACCCAAGCCGGTGTCAGTCTCAAATCGTTTGCCCAGCAAGTCTATCTGTTGGATGCGAGCCTCTGAGAGCACTTGGTAGCGATTGTTCAAGTATTTACTCCAGATCTCAGAGACCTGTTGGGAAAGCAGACACAATCAGAGAAGCAGGCCAGACCTGAGCCTAGTGTATTTTGCCGGTGGAGAAACAGGAAGAAAGAAAAGTGGGATATATCGTGTATCAGGCCATGTGATCTTGGGCCAATCATCTCATCTTTCTGTGCCTCAAATTTCTCATGAATGGTCTGACACCGGTTGTAACTTAGAAGGCCAAAGCATCAAGGCTCAACCCCCATATTCCCCAGCTCACCTTCGTGTACAATGTGTCTGCCACATCCAACTTTTTAAGGCCGTAGAAGATATTAGCCAGGTGGAAGTAGCCTCCTGACGTCCTGATATCCTCTGTTCCAAATGCACAACTGGCAAAATAAATCTACAGCAGAAGGAAGAAGGGGTGCTTCAGTTCCCTTTGTAAATCATGTATCTGATTTTAAGAACTTGTACACCTAGAATTTGTAACGATACAAATAAAATTAAAAA
Source organism: Panthera leo (assembly GCF_018350215.1). Classification (NCBI taxonomy): domain Eukaryota; kingdom Metazoa; phylum Chordata; class Mammalia; order Carnivora; family Felidae; genus Panthera; species Panthera leo. The sequence goes on from NC_056686.1 coordinate 32,925,343, forward strand.
GCGGGCAAAGGATCTGCATAGACACGTCTCCAAAAAGATATGCCAGAGGCTAATAACACATGAAGTGATGCTCAACATTATTAGTCATTACAGAAATGCAAAATAAAATTGCCGTGAGATACCACTTCACACACACTGGAATGGCTCTCATCAAAAAGGCGGAAAATCAGCGTTGGCAAGGACATGGAGAAAACGGAACCCTCGTCCACGGCTGGTGGGAATAGAACATGATGCAGCCTCTGTGAAAGACGGTTCGGCAGCTCTCAAAACATTCAACAGTGAGTTACTACATGACCCAGCAATTTCGTTCGTAGACGCACACCCAAGGGAAATGAAAACTTGTGTCCACACTAAGACTTGTACACAAACATTCACAGCAGCGATACTCATAACAGTGGAGACAACCCCAATGTTCATCAAGTGATAAATGGCTGGACAAAAATTGTGTATATCCAGAAGATGAACACTACTCAGCAATAAAAGGAATGAGGTATTGATACAACAACATGGATGAACCTCTAAATAATTCTGCTAAGTGGCAGAAGTCAGATGAAAAGACAACATATCATTCTGCTTATAGTAAATGTCCAGAAAAGGCAAATCTAGGGAGACAGAAAGTGGTTGCCTGGGGCTGGGGGTCAGAGTGAGAAATAAACTGCAAATGGATATGAGGGATCTCTGGGGTGATGGGAATGTTCTAAGACTGGACTGGACTGATGGCTGTACAACTCTGTGAGTTTACTAAAAATCATTGAGTTGTATACTGAAAGTGGGTGAAGTCTATGATATGTTATCAATGAAGCTATGGTTGATTTTTTTTTTGAAACGTAGGCAGAAGAATCTGAGTTTGATCTGTACCTTAACTATATGGCCCAGCTCAAGACAGAATCTGTTCCTCTGTTTAATTTGTTGTAGAGTGAGAGTATAGAGAGAAAAGGCAGAGGGAAAAGTGTCTTAGTCAGTCTCCTAGGTGGAAATAGATGGCATCCTCAAAGTATTTCCTGAAGACAGTTTAATGAAAGGATTCTTAAAGAGACATACAGAGGTCAAGGAACCAACAAGAGCTAGTAAAGCCCCAGGGACCATGAACGGCAAGAAACTATTACTGTCCAGACTCCTGAAAAAGCGAGGGAGAGAGCAGGGTCACCGGGGCCCCACAAGAGCTAGAGCAATGGGAGAAGGCCACCTGCCAGGAGCTGTGGCCATGGAGGAGCACTGCTCGTGCCAGAACTGGGGTGAAGCAGGAAGGCAGCAGAGAGAGTAGATACCCAACCTCTATCTCCTCCCAACATCCACTCCCCTGTCACGCCTCTCACTCTGCAAATCCAACAGAAGCCAAAAAGCAATAGAGTCCGGTCATGTAGTCCACAGAGGTCGGCCTCACAGGGCACAGTAGAGCAGAGAATGGATTTGGGGTAAGGGGATATGGAGACTAGCCAGCACAAGTTTCCAGTGGATTTATCGACATTGTGCAGTGGCAGGCAATCAGAGGGAGGGCTGCCCGGTGGAGAGGCTGAAGAGACAACCAACTTGCGTGGAGATTGCATCCTGACCCTAACCTCATCCAGATTTCAGGTTCAGGAACTTTTCTGTCTGTTAATGTTGTCCACTGCTGAAATCCTAACAGAAACAGCATAAATTCTGAAAGAACAGCTCAGTCCTCACCCTCATCATCATCTTATCTAACATTTGTACATAGTTTCATAGTTTATAAAGCATAGTTTATAAAGAACTTTCATATGCCAACAGCTCTGAAGTAGAAACATTGATGTTATATGTAAAAACAACAGCCAAAATGCTGCATAGATATTGTCCTATTATTAATCTCTTCAATGACCCAATGAGGCACAGGCTATTTGATGATTTCTGTCTTATACTTGATGAAAGAGTTGAAATAATTGGTCCAAGATTATGGCCAAGAGTAAAAGTAAAGCCCTTCTCTTAACCAGTGTGCTGTTCTGCCTCCCTTTATTATCCTCAGAGCAGTCGGGCTTGCAGAAGTGGCGTGACCTGGCCTAAGGATGCACAGTCAGGAGGTGGAGAGGCTTGAACTCAGGTTGTTAGAACCACGTTCTCGCTGATACCTCACCGGTCAGTTGTAAACGGAAAGTTTTAGAGAAGGGCTCAGTTAAAAAAGAACAAACAAAGCTCAGCATAGCTGCTCTCAGAAACATTCAGGTGTCATAATTTAGCTTGTTTACATCATTGGCCAGATGATAACGGGCTTCCTCGTAGTTTTCCTTAGCTATGTGGAGAAGTCCCAGGTTCCGATGCAGTAAAGACTGGATGGCATAAGAGCATTCCGTTGATTTGAGGACTGTCCACTGGGCTTGGGATAGGTATTCCTCAGCTTGGACAGTCTGGCCCAGACCTGCCCAAAAGAAGTAAAGAAGGTTAGAATTTATATCCTGGCCAGAGAACACATGATGAAATACGATTCAGCACCTATTCACTCATTTATTCATTGACTCAAACATTTATTGACACACAAAACTTGTACATGAACATTCATAGCAGCCTAGCCATAATAGCCAAAAAGTAGAAACAACTTAAATGCTCATCAGCTGATGACAAACGTGGTCTATCCATACCCATGGGTGGAATATTACTCAGTCACAGAAAGGAATGAAGTACTGATCCAGGCTAGAGCATGGATAAACCTTGAAAACATTGCACTAAGTCAAGGCAGACAGACATAAAAGGCCACATAATGCGGGATTCCACTGATATGAAATGTCCAGAACAGGCAAATCCATAGAGACAGAAAATGGTGGCCAGGGACTGTGGGATGGAGAACGGAGGGTGACTACCAATATTCCATATTGGTATGGGGTTCCATTTGGGAGTGACTAAAATGTTCTGTAATTAGACATGGTGATGGTTGCACAATCTTGTGAATACACTCAAACCGCTGAATTGTACTTTAAAGGAGTGGATTTTATGCATGTGAACTGCACCTCAATTAAAAAGTTATGTCTATGTATACTTAATATCTTTTATGTACCAGGCCTTGTGTTGATTGATGAGGATTCAAAGATGAATCAAAGCCACTGCCCTTCAAAAATTTACAGCTGGGTTCAGGAAATGCATGTGTGTGTGGCATGAAAACAAATACATTTGTAAAATAGTGTAAGTGCAACAATAGTAACATCATAAGGTTTGGAAGTGGCAGAGATGAGGAGGCGTTTAATTCTATGGATGGGGTGGAGAGGGGGCATTGGAATGGGGAGAAGCATGGTCAGTGCTCTGGATTGAATGCTGTAGTACCCCAAAATCCATAGTTGAAGCCCTAATCCCCAAAGTGATGGTATTTGGAGGTGGGCCTTTGGGAGGTAATTGGGTCATGAGAGTGGAGCCCTCAAGAATGGGATCGGTGCCTGTAAAAGAAAAGGTACAAGAGAGATGATCCCTCTCTCTGCCCTGTGAGGATGCAGTGAGAAGGTGGCTGTCTACAAGTCCAAAAGTGCGCCCTCACCAGACACCATATCTGCTGACAACTTGATCTTGGACTTTCAGCCTCCAGAACGGTGAGAAATAACTGTTTAAGCCACCCAGTCTGTGGTATTTGTTACAGCAGCTGAACTAAGACAGGAAAATCTGAGCTGAGTTTGGAAGATGAAAAGAAGTTTTCCTGAGAGATAAGGGAGGGTGGGCATCCGGGGTGGACAGTAACACATGCAGAACCATGAGATACAAAATAGTGCGCTGTGTTTGGAGAACCATATATGGGTCTGTGATGCTGGAACACAAATGTGTGAGTGATCGAGTGGCAGGAAATGAGGCTAAAGAGGCAGTCATAGGACAGATCATAGAGGGCTTAGTAAGTTGCGCCAAGGAGCTGGAAGCACGTGGATAAAAGGTAGAGGATTTTCAGAAAGGGAGAGAGAATTGGATTTAGATACAGAAGGATACCCAGGAGCCAATATGGAGGAGGGACCAGAGGGAAGGAAGAAAACTGGAAGACTCTGGAAGACTTTGGAAATAGTTCAGGCCAGAGCCTGAACTAAGGCAGTAAGTAAACATGGAACAGATACACAAGAGGCATTTAGGAGCCAGAATGGACAACACATGGTTACTAGGTAAAAGGCACCTTTATTTCTAATGTTCAGATATTGTTGATGCTTAAAACTTTTTCTTTGGTTGTGGGGCGCCTCGGTGGCTCAGTCAGTTGAGTGTCTGACTTGAGCTCAGGTCATGATCTCATAGCTCATGGGGCTTGGCCCCACATCTGGCTCTGTGCTGACAGCTCAGAGCCTGGATCCTGCTTCAGATTCTGTGTCTCCCTCTCTCTCTGCCCCTCCCCCGCTCATACTCTGTATCTCTCTGTCTCAAAAATAAACATTAAAAAAATTTTTTTAAATATAAAAACCTTTTCGTTTGGTTGTAAAGATACATAACAGTTTCCTGCCTACCTGCTTGCCTTCTAGGGAGGCTGTCAGAAAACTAAACAGAAAACTACTGTGACAGCCTTCTGCAGGAAGCATGCTCTGGGTGCAAAGTATTTCATGTAATGGGTGCTGCAGCAGAAATGGTCAGGAGATGAGGCCACACACCCCTCACAAGACAGTCTTCAGTTCTGCTTGTGCTTTCTCCCAGGCCCAGTTCATAGGGATTAAATAATAATTAGGAATTATTAAATAATGATTATTTAATAATTTAATAATAATTAGAGATTAAATAATAATTAGGAATAAATAATGTAGGCATTATTTATTCTAGTTGTAATCACAGGTCACCGAATTAAAGGAGGCGAGCTGAAGAAGCAGCAAGCTAAGGGAGGAAACAAGGAACTTATCTTGACTGAAGTTCAAACTAAAACAGGAAAATCCTCAATGAGAAGCAAGAGGCTGAGGCCATGATCCTGGCTCATGTGGACATGGCAAGTCACATCTTCCATGCAGATTTGCTCTGTAAAATAAGAGCTTGAGACTGCGGTCCTCTCAAATTTAAAGAAGTAAATGACTCTTAGCAAAGGTTATTTAGACGGGGGAAATTGGTAGAGGGCATTGACGTATATTGGACGTTTCTCATTCTCATTGTCCAGTTTTCATTCAAGAAGGCCATGCCAAGGAAGGAAGGGCCCAAAGCTAAGCTGTACCAGCAAATAACAAGCATCCCAAAGGAAAAGGCATCCTTGGGAGAAAAATATTTGAGGCCCCAAATTCAGAGAGCAGGGATAGTGAGGCAGGAGGAGTACACTGCTCCAAGCAGGTCAGAACTGAGACTGCGGCTGCTGGGTCGGTAAGTTCAGGCATGCTCTCCTGGGCACAGTGTTCGCCTGGACAGGCGTAGGAATAGAGTGGAGATACTAGATGCACAAAGTTGCCAAAGGAAGTGAGACTATCCTCAAAGGTCATGTCCTAAAACGTATGGAATAGAAAAAGAAGGGATAGCCAGTTAAGGAGTAACGACACTCGTCTGCAGGGTGAGACAATAGGCTTACGCCGGGCTGGCGGCCGAACTGAAAGACATTATGGAGGAAGATTTTGTAAGGCTTGGTGACGAAAGCAAAGGAGCACAGAATAAAGCAGTCACAGATAATCATCTGGGAGGCTGGGAGGCATCCAGGGGAAGGAAAGGGAATTCATATTTACTGAGGGCCTGCTATCTGCTGTGTGTACACCACGCTAGGCCATTTGCATGCCAACAACCCTGTGAAATACGTATCAGAGGAGGAAACTTCATCCATTCATTCAACCGTAAATTCGTCTAATTTAGACTCTGCACCGCTCTGCTAGCTGCTCAGCGCATGCTAGTGAGTGAATAAAACACACATGATCTCTGACCTCAAGGAGCTTATAACCAAGGGAAGTAGACACACAGTAAAGAAACAAAAATGAAGTGCTGTGAGGGAAATGAACAGAACACGGTGATCAAAAAAAAAAAAGAGGGAAGAAACCTACCTTGATTGGATGTTTAGGGAACACCTCTCTGAGAAGGTGATATTTACACAGACACCTGATGATTGAAGAGAAGCCAGCTGTTGTATAAGGGACTAAAGCAAGAGTTGGAATTTGAACCCAGGTTCTCCTGCTTCAGATGTGCTGACAACAGTGGGGGAGGGTGAGTGAGGTGGCTCTTCAAAGTGTAACTGAAAATATCATCTCTAGCTTATTAAAACTCCAAAGTTCGACGGAAAGGAAAAGAAAAGGCTAAAATACCTCTTATTTTCCCACTCCAGTCTGAAGGAACCGCTAAGATGAGAAAGAGACATGTGCTCAAGGAATGTGATTTATTTAGGGGCGCCTGGGTGGCTCAGTTGGTTAAGCGTCCGACTTTGGCTCAGGTCATGATCTCACGGTTCATGAGTTCATGAGTTCGAGCCCCATGTCAGGCTCTGTGCTGAAAGCTCGGAGCCTGGAGCCTGCTTTGGATTCTGTGTTTCCCTCTCTCTCTGCCCCTCCCCTGCTATTTAAAAAAAAAAAAAAAAAAAGAATGTGATTTGTTTAGACTGACAAAAAGGTTGAAAAAGTTTTCAGTCAATGACTGGGGGAGGTATTAATGAGAACTTCTATTTAGACAGAACCTTCCAGCTTGCAAAGCACTCTCACATTCATTACACACAAATTCATTTAATCCTCAAAACAATCCTGTGAAGGGCACTTAGATTTGCCAAATGCTTTCTCAGGGCCCACTCGGCGCCAGGTTTGTGGGGAGGCAGGTGGGGTTTGAGCACCTCCTCTGTGTTAAGTGCTGTTCTGTGCGTGAAGACACTCTGATGAGTGAGAACAGGGACAGTTCCGATTCTCCCTCAGCTTATAGTCCAGAGAGAAAGAGAAACTGTAATTAAGTAATCTCATCAATGGATATGTACACCCAGAAGAGGAAGAGGTTTTTAAGGGGACATATAAAAAGAAACTTGGTCCAGTCTGGGGGCTTAAAGAATTAACTCTTTAAATTCTTTTTTTATATTTTTTTATTTTTATTAAAAAAATTTGTTTTTAGTGTTTATTTATTTTTGACAGAGACAGAGACAGAATGCAAGTGGGTTAGGGGTAGAGAGAGAGGGAGACACAGAATCTGAAGCAGGCTCCAGGCTCCGAGCTGTCAGCACAGAGCCCGGCGCGGGGCTCGAACTCACAAGCTGTGAGATCATGACCTGAGCCAAAGTCGGACGCTCAACTGACTGAGCCACCCAGGCGTCCCCAAATTTTTTTATTCTGAGAGAGAGAGAGAGAGACCAAGCAGAAGAGAGGGGCAGAGCTGGACAGAGAACCCCAAGCAGGTTCCATGCTCAGTGCAGACTCCGATGCAGGATTCTATTCCACGACCCTGCGATCATGACCTGAACTGAAATCAAGAGTTGGATAATTAACTGACTGAGCCACCCATGTGCCCCAAGGGGGTGGTAACTCTTGAGTTTAGACCTAAAAGATGAATAGGAGTTAGTTAGGTGGAGGGGAGGGGAGAAGAGATGGGGAGAGTGGCTAAAGAGGAGCCTTCCCAAACAAGGAGGCCAGTGTAACTAAAAGGGAGAGAGAAGATGTGAGATGAGGTGACAGAATTCATAAAGGCTCGATCACGCCGCAGCTCATGGGCTGCTTGGAGAATCTGGTCTTTACCTAGTGGAATGGTCTGATCACATTTTGTGTGGAGGCCAGACTGGAGGGAGGCCAGATCCCAGCTAGTGAGCAATAGTCCAGAAGAGAGATGATGAAACTTAGGCTAGGGAGACTTTTCTCAAATCCCACAGCTAGTCAGTGTCAGAAATACACAGAGCCTGAGCTGTATCTCTTTGTCCAGTGCTCTTCCCAGTAGTTTTGGTGGAGGGACAGCTGGAATGGGGAGCCAGACCTGAGCAAGTGAGGAGGGGCATTCTCGCAGTTACATGGCCTGGTAGAGGGGAGTAAGAGTCCAAACTGGTGAGGAGGGGATCGATGCAGAAGCAGAAGCCCTGATTGAGGAGTCAGAGCCCATGGAAGGAGAGAAGGACATCTGCAAAGGGAAAGAGTAGGGATGGAGATGGGAGATTAGTTCATACAGGGGAAGTGATGAAATGTATTAATGAAAAAGGAAGCCAGCATTCTCATTGTCAGAGAAGAGAACTACAGATATGGAATGGGAGGAAATTAGATTGGGCATGGGTTCATGCCAGTACCTCTAAATTCAGTCCAACAGGTGTTGGTAGAGGTACCAGGTACTGGCATGGACCCATACTCATATCTCTATCTCTATCTATCTTTCTATCTATTCATCTAACTATCTTTCTAGAGAGAGAGAGAATGAATTTAGATGTAAAATGTGCATACATTATTATATTCATACATATTCCCTAACTCTGTCCATTGAGAAGGTCTAGGAGTAGCCCTACCCCAACAGCAATGCATATGTCTAGTGCACAACTCTTGGCTTCTGAATCCCATTTTCCACTAAAAAAAAAAAAAAAAAAAAAAAAAAAAAAAAAAAAAATCAAGGCTCCTTGGAGGTATGTTGAGAAAGCAGGAAAGTGATAAAGAACATTGGGGATTGTCAAGGAGACACAGAAGCCAGTTTGAACGGGCAGCCACAAAGCATAAGAGACTCTTAAAAACTGAGAACAGGGGCGCCTGGGTGGCTCAGTCAGTTAAGCGTCCGACTTCGACTCAGGTCACGATCTCGCAGTCCGTGGGTTCGAGCCCCGTGTCAGGCTCTGTGCTGACAGCTCAGAGCCTGGAGCCTGTTTCGGATTCTGTGTCTCCCTCTTTCTCTGACCCTCCCCTGTTCATGCTCTCTCTCTCTCTCTGTCTCAAACATAAATAAACGTTAAAAAAAATTAAAAAAAAAAAAACTGAGAACAAACTGAGAGCTGATGGGGGGTGGGGGGTGGGGGGGTGGGTACCGGGTATTGAAGAGGGCATCTTTTGGGATGAGCACTGGGTGTTGTCTGGAAACCAATTTAACAATAAATTTCATATATTTTTAAAAAAATGAATGGCCAGCCACTTAGAATAATCTAAGCACCAAATTAATGATAGTAACAGATTATTAACCCATTGAATAGAACAGGGAACCAAGAATTCATTCTGATATAAATAAATAAATGAATATATTAAAAGTTTGATGGAATGGGATATTTCTATAGTTTCAGAATACCTCCCCATAAAATACTTACTAATTGCAAAGAGAGGGAAGAGTATACAAACAAGCCTGTCAGACGCCACCAGTAAAGTAACTTAAATGGGTATCATCAGTAATGGAACAAATTGAAAACATATGCCAACTTGCAGGATGAGGTGAGAAAGAATACAGCCCCACTTCTGTGATATTCCTGCCAAAGATACATCACCTGAGTCCAGTCGTGAAGAAACATCAGAGAGACCCAAATCAAGAGACATTTTATAGAATACTTGGCCTTTAATCTTAAAAGTGTCAGAGTCATAAAAGCCAAAGAAAGATTGAGAAACTATTTCAGAATGAAGGAGACTAAAAATACATGGCAACAAAATGAAAAGGATGATTTTGAACTGCATCCTTCTGCTATAAAGATGTTATTGGGACAGTTGGAGAAACTTGAATGGGATCTGCTTAGTAGATGATTGTAGATGGTGGTGGTACTGTGTTATGAAGGAGAACGTCTTTGCAGGAAATGCATCAGGCAAGCAACTTACTCTCAACGTAGCTCAGGGGGAAAAAGTTCAAGGTACTGTATTTCCAATAGCCTTTCTTTTTAAAAGTTTGTTTTAAAAAATTTTTTTAATGTTTATTAATTTTTGAGAAAGAGAGAAAGAGGGAGGCAGGGTGGGAGGGGCAGAGAGAGAAGAAGACACAGAATCTGAAACAGGCTCCAGGCTCTGAACTGTCAGCACAGAGCCCAAGGTGGGGCTCGAACTCACCAGCTGTGAGATCATGATCAGAGCCGAAGCCGGACACTTAACCAACTGAGTCACCCAGCGCCTCTAAAAGTTTGTTTAAAAAAAAAATAGTGGCTATTAAGATGTATAAAATGGTTGGATAGTAATTAAAACATTGCAGATGCTCAAAAAGGTTAATTCCCCTCCAAAATGCTAATTGTCTTCTTGTAGCAACCACTGTGTGGGATGGAGCTCTGCCAAAGCTGTGCTTCCCACTCTCAGAACCCCCTCTCCCATCCACGGGAGCAGGTTCCTATACTCCTGTTACCATGTGACCCTGACACAAAGGTAGGTAAAGGTAAACACCACACTCAAGCTGAGTCAACACAACCGTCTCTTCTAGGAATTGAACACTGGAAATCAGATGCTAATTAGTTTCTGTTACCCTCCTTGAACCTGGAGGACATGTAGATTCCCTGTAAATTCAGCTACATCTGATATTTTGGAGTAGTGTCTTCTGTGGTAGGCATCGGGCAGAAAAATCTGCAGAGATGGAAAATAAAGCAGATGCGAAGACAGAAGCAGAGACAAGAGACAAGGCCCAAGAGAGAAGCAGAGCACCAGCCTCAGTTGGTTACAACACTCTGATTCTAGTGCCTCGTGAAGACTCAATTCCCCTGGGACACACCAGGGTCCTCGTAAATGTCCTCTTTCTGCTTAGACCAGCTATTTAGTGGATTTCCATCAGTAGTAGCCCAAAGTTGATGACATCTGCTTCCCCACCTTATGCCAAACTTTACAGCAACACTGCTCTTTTACGAAAAGTGTCTTGGTGCCACTTCCAAGGTTGCACTCTTTGGCCACTGAAACGACCCAGTATAGTGCTCTTTAAGGGGCCCCCGGGGATCTCAAGTCATTTCCCTTACCCAGGCTCGCCTCGGCCAGCAGCAGGTAAGCAGGCACAAGCTCTACGGAACTCAGGCCGTGTAGGTTCATGCGGAAGCGAAGCGAATGCAAAGCTGCCGGGACAGCGGCTTCGTGTTTTCCTTCAAAGAGGTATTTCTGGGCTACAGTGTAGCAGAATTCAATCAAGTGCTTCTGCGGAGGAAAAAACTAGACCATCAATGGCGGGCATGGGTACACCTGGAGCAAGGCCAACACCTAATGAACTGGTCGAGGGCACCTAGCTAACCTGCTTGTATTAGGGTGGCCATGAAATCCAAAATAGGTGATAGAAAAAACCCGGATTGTGAGTTCCTCAAGGGCCAGAAACAAGTGTCCTTTCACCGTAGTTCATTGATCAGCATAAATGAGTGCTTAATAGAAAACTATGCAATAAATATTATTCTTATATTTGTAATAAAATTGTGGTTTAGCAGAACTGTCATGTCTTAGGACATTCTAAAAAAGTCTGGCTTTCTGCTTGAGTTAACTTTGAGAGAAATATCTTCTCTTTCCTTCTGGAGTTAGGATAACAGATATAGCGAATATCAGAAATAACTTAAACTCTGCATTGTCCCAAGGCCATTCTCAAAGTGCCACGATACTAAAATGGATGAATCTGGTGTTTTGAGATTTATGGCTTATAAAGCCCTAATTTTTTTTAGAATAATTGAGATGCTTATCAATGCCATAAAATCTCCTTTATGTATTCCCTAGTGTATTCATACATCATTTTTTTGACCTCCTCCTATGCACCTATGCTGTTATCAACATACTTGGCATATATGGGTGTTAAGGCTGAATTCTGTTCTCCCCTCCCCCAAACTCAAGCTCTAACCCCTAGTACCCAAGAATGTCACTGTGTTTAAAGACGGGGCCTTACAGAGGTGATTGTTAAAATGAGGCCATTAGGGTGGCCCCTAATCCAATTTGACTGGTGTCCTTTTAAGAAGACATTTGGAAACACCAGGGATGCCTGTGAACAGAGAAAACCAAGCCTGTTGATACCCATCCTTGATCTTGGGACTTCTAGGCTCCAGAATTTCTGTTGTTTAAGCCACCCAGTCTACGGTATTTTGCTATGGCAGCCTTTGGCACCTAATACAGTAGGTATTCAGTAAATATGTGGGGAACAACTGACTGAATGGTACTGAGGGCATAGAGCCACAAAACAAAGTCTCTGTCCTCAAGGAGGTTCGCCCTTTCTCCTGGGAAGTTTCGCGTCACCCGTGAGCCACCCCTGTCACAGTCCCGCAAGACCCACCTGCCGCTGCCGAAGCTGCTGCAGGCCATGCTGCCGCTCTTCCTCTGAATTGTAGAAGGGCATGGTGGTGCGCAGTGGGATCAGGAGCTGACAGATCTTCTCATGGATGCTGTCCCAGTCAGCTCTTTGATGAACCACACCACTGACAATAAAAGCACGGATTTCATGATCTTTACCTTGGGCCTGACCCACGATTCTCTTGGCCCTACTACTGGCCCAGCCCTAAAAACTAGAGAAGCCAGCCCAACACATACCGTCAGGCAGGCAACCCGATGCCATTTCTGACACAAATCCCTTTTTTGTCATGAGGCTATTTGATGGTGTAAGAACTAGTTGGGGAGGGAGGCTGCTGTTTCTTTGGGCACAGGGTCACGTTACGAAGCCACGTGGTGACGCCGTGGCTGTTCCGCTTTTCTGCTTGGTTAGGAACAACAAAGACGACTTTATCTCTCCATTGTTCTAAGACCATTTTCAGAATATCTGAACACCAAAGTTGATGGGTGAGAGGGTCTTTTCCTCGGGGAAGGGAGAGGAATTTACACTGGTTGAGGCTCTAGGAGACACTTTCCTACCATGAGTGCCACTGTGTCACTTAGCTCTGGAGAGCTCCGCTTGCAGTGTCTGTTGTTCCAGGGGGCACACTGACACGAACACCCTGGGAACGGCCCCAAATCCCAGTGGCGCAGCAGGTGTTTTTGCTAGTAACTATTTCATTTTTTGAGAGCAAAACCAAAGCTATTATTTCAAAGATAAGGAAGCATAGGTGTGGAAAGCTTAAGTAGTTACTCCGAGCCTATACTCCAGAGTCAGGTGTTTTCTTAGTTCTCCAGAGGGAAGCGCTGTGACAGTTGGTATAAAGCTTTTCTGAAATTTACATACAGATTTAGTATTTTTAAACACTTAATTGGACAGGACAGCAGCCCTACAGAGAATCCATTCCCATTCCTTAAGTAATTACCTCTGTGAATGATTCCCAAACCTATTACCTGATTCTGACCCTTTCTCCAATTATTTTTGTTTTACATTTCTTTTACATTTTTTTAAATGTTTACTTATTTTTTGAGGGAGATGGAGACAGAGACAAGAGTGTGAGTGTGAGCAGGGGTGGGACAGAGAGAGAGGGAGACACAGAATCCGAGGCAGACTCCAGGATCTGAGCTGTCAGCACAGAGCCCGATGTGGGGCTTGAACTCACGAACCGAACTGTGAGACCATGACCTGAGCTGAAGCTTAACCGACTGAGCCAACTAGGAGCCCCCTTTTTCACATTTTTAAGTATACTTTAAATTCAGTGGTTTTTAGTATAATCACAAGATTGTAAAACCACCACCCTATCTAATGCCAGGACAATTTCATCAATCAAAAAAAAAAAAAAATCCATTTGCTCTAGCCGGTCCCCTCATTTTTCTCTCTACCCACTGATGCCCAGAAACCACTAATCTACTTTCTCTCTGTGTTTGCCTCTTTGGGACATTACATATAAATGTTAACAGATAACATGGGACCTTTTGGGTCTGGTTTCTTACACTTAGCATGATGTTTGCAAAGTTCATCCATTTCATAGCATTTATCAATATTTTATTCCTTTGTACGACTGAATGATATTCCACTGCGTGGCTGTATCACTTTTAATGTTTATCCACTCATCAGTTGGTGGACATTTGAGTTACTTCTACTTTTTGGCTATGATGAATAATGCTGCTATGAATACTTGTATCCAATTTTTTTGTGAACATATGTTTTCTTTTATTTTAAAGTTTGAAATTTTAATATTTTAATAGTGTGGGAAGAGGAGAACTTTCATGCAAAAATTTGGATGGTTTTATGGTAATGTCTAGCAAATTTATACATATGCATGACCCTTGTCCAAGCAATTCTCATGTAAGAATTTGCACAACATATGCACAAAACTGCAGCAGACTACATGTGAACATATTATTACTTGCAGAGAAAAATGGACACAACTCACATCTCCATCATTCTAGACTGAACATATATTTTCAATTCCCTGAGCACATACCTAAGAATGGAATTGCTGGGTCATATAGTAACTCTATGTTTAACTTTTTGAGGACTGCCAAAACGTTTTCCACAGAGGCTGAACACTTTTATAGCCCACCAGCAATATATGAAGGGTTCGGTTTTCTGTATCTTTGCCAACACTTGCTATTCTCTTTTTTTAAATTAAAGCTATTTTAGTGTGTGTGAAGTAGTATCTCATTGTGATTTTATTTTGCATTTCCTTAACAAAAATGTTCAGCATCATTTCATGTGCTTGTTGGCCATTTGTAGATCTTCTTTGGAGAATTGTGTATTCAAATCTTCTGACCATTTTTTAACTGAGTCTTTTAGCTTTTTGCTGTTGAGTTTTAAGAGTCCTTTACATATTCCAGACAGACGATCCTTATCAGATATCGGATTTGTAAATATTTTCTCCCATTCTGTGGGTTGTCTTTTCACCTTCTTGATGATGTTCTCTGATGCACAGTTTATTGGGTTGTTGTTGTTTTGTTTTGTTTTTTGGTACTTACTTTATTTGTAAAAAAAAAAAATCTGCCTTTTCTTTATAACAAATTTCTAATTCTTTTTTTTTCTCTTTTGAGATTTTTATTTAAATTCAAGTTAGTTAATATATAGGGTAAAATTGGTTTCAGAAGTAGAATTCAGTGATTCATTACTTACATACAACATCCAGTGCTGATCACAAGTACCCTCTTTAATACCCATCACCCATTTAACCCATCCCTCTATCCACCTCCCCTCCAGCAACCCTCCATTTGTTCTCTATCATTAAAAGTCTCTTGTGGTTTGCCTCCTTCTCTGCTTTTTTTCTTATTTTGTCCTTCCCTTCCTCTACGCTCGTTTGTTTTGTTTTTTGAATTCCACATATGAGTGAACTCATATGGTATTATCTTTCTCTGACTGACTTATTTTGCTTATCTGATGCACAGAAGTTTTAAATTTTTATTTTTTAATTTATTTTGAGAAAGAGAGAGAGCAGGGGAGGGACAGAGAGGGACAGAGAGGCTCCCAAGCAGGCTCCACACTGCCAGTGCAGAGCTCCACACGGGGCTTGAACTAATGAACCGTGAGATCATGACCTAACCAGAAATTAAGAGTCAGGCACTTAACTGATTGAGCCACCCAGGTGCCCCTGATGCACAGAAGTTTTAAGTTTTGATGAAGTCCAGCTAATCCATTTTTTCTTTGGATCTTTGTGTTTTTGGTGTCCTATCTAAATGGTTGCCTAATCCTAAATTACACAGATTTACAACTAAGTTTCCCTCTGAAAATTTTGGTTTTAGCTCTTACATTTAGCTCTTTTCGTATATGGTGTAAGGTAGGAGTCCAAATTCATTCTTTTGCATGTGGCTATGCACCATCTGGAAGGGACCATTCTTTCCCCAGTTGAATGGTCTTGGCACCCGTGTTGAAAATTAATGGGCCAAAATGTATGTGCTTATTTCAGGACTCTCAATTCTAGTCCATTGATCTATATGTCTATCCTTACATCAGTAACACACAGTCTTCACTACTGTAGCTTCATAGTAAAATGTGAAACTGAAAAGTATGAGTCCTCTAACTTTGTTCTTTTTAAAAGACTTTTTGGCTATTCTGGGTACTTTGCATTTTCATATAAATTTTAGGATCAGTGTGGCCATTTATGCAAAAGTGACAGTTGGAATTTTGACACGGATTGCACTAAATCTGTAGATCATTTTTAAGTGTCACTATCTTAATAATAAGTCTTCTTAATACTTCACAAACATATTCATAAACTATGAATATGGAATGTCTCTCCATTTATGTAGGTCTTTCATTTCTTTCAAAAATGTTTGTGTATATACAGTCTTGCCATTCTTGGATTAAAAAATTTTTTTTGACGCTATTGTGAATGGAATGGCTTTCTTGATTTTCAGATTGTTCATTGCTAGCATACAGAAATACAACTGATTTTTGCACATTGATCTTGTATCCTGTAACCTTGCTGAATTCATGTATTAGTCCTAATAGGGTTTTTTTTTGTAGGTTCTTTAGGGATTTCTCTATATAAAATCATGTCATCACCAAAAAGAAGGTCTTTTTTACTCCTTCTTTTCCAAGTTGGATCCCTCTTATTTCATCGTCTTGCCTAGCTGCCCCAACTAGTTCTAGAACAATGTTGCATAGAAGTAATAAAGGTAACATTCTTGTCTCATTCCTGATTTTTGGGGGGAGGGGGAGAAGCTTTCAGTCTTTGATCACTCAATATGATGTTAGCTCTGTTTCTCTATAAGTTTATTCACAGATACCCTTTACCAAGTTGTGAAAGTTTCTTTCTATTCCTAATTTGTTGTGTCTTTATTATAATGGGTGTTGGATTTTATCAAATGCTTTTTCTGTATCTGTTCAGATTGTGTGGTTTTTGTCTTCTAATCTGTTAAAATGATGTCTTAAGCTGATTGATATTAGCATGTTGAGCCAACCTTGAATTCTTGGAAGAAATGCCACTTGGTCATGATGTATAATCCTTTTTTATATCCTGCTGGATTTGGTTTGCTAGTATTCTGTTGAGGATTTTTTGCACCCATATTCATGAGGGATGTTGATCTGTAGTTTTTTCTTGTGATATTTTTGTCTGGTTTTGATATTAGGGTAACGTGGGCCTCATAAAATGAGTTGGGGACTTTTTCTTCCTCTTTTACTTTTTGGAAGAGTTTTTGAAGAATTCGAAGTTTTTGAAGAATCTTGAAGAACTAACTAGCATTAATTTTTCTTTTAAGTATTTGATAGAATTCACTAGTGAAGTCATCTGGTCCTGGGCTTTTCTTTGTGGGAAGTTTTTGGGTTGCTAGCTAAATCTTTTTAGTTAATAGATCAACCCAGATATTCTTTTTCTCGAGTCAGTTTGCCAGTTTGTGTCTTATTAGGAATATATTTCATCTAGGTTTTCTAATTTGTTGGCATACATTTCTACATTGTATTCTCTTATAACCTCCTTGATTTCTGCAAAGTTGCTAGCAATGTCCCCACTTTGATTTCTGACTTTAGTAATTTGGGTGTTCTCTTCTTGGTCAATCTAAATAAAGGTTTGTCAATTTTGTTAATCTCTTTAAAATATCAATTTTTAGTTTTGTTGATTCTTTCTCTTGCTTCTCTATTCTCTATTTCACTTCTCTCTACTCTAATCTTTAATATTTTCCTCCTTCCATTAGTTTTGGGTTGAGTTTGCTTTTTCTTTCTCTAGTTTCTTAAAGTGGAAGGGCAGGTCACTGACTTGAGATCTTACTTCTTTTATAATGTATGTGTTTATAGCTAGAAATTTCCCTCTGAGTACTGCTTTTACTGCATCCCGTAAGTTTTAGTATTGGTATTTTTGTTCTCATTTCATCTCAAAGAATTTTCTAATTTCCCTTGTGATTTCTTCTTTGACTCACAGGTTAAGACTGTGTTATTTCCATACATTCATAAATTCTCCAAATTTCCTTCTGTTATTACTAATATCATTCCGCTGTGGTTACAGAACATACTTTGTATAATTTCAACCCTTATAAATTTATTGAGACTTGCTTTATGGTCTAATACATGGTCTATCCTGGAGAATATTCCATATGCACTTGAGAAGAATGTATATAGATGTCTGTTAGGTCTAGTTGGCTTATAGTGTTGTTCAAGCCTTGTATCTCCTTGCTTATCTCCTGTTCAGTATTCACGGTGGAATACTGAAGTGTCCAACTATTAATTATTTCTCCCTTCTCTACTTCATGCATTTTGAGACTCTGTTGTTGGATACATAAATCATGAATTTTTGCATTTCTACTGCCGATTATATATTTTTACTCAAATGTCTAAGTTAACTGATTCCATTTATACATATTCCAAAACTGGTAACAATAATCTAGCACAGGGTCAGCAAAGTTTGTCTGTAAAGGGCCAAATATTTTAGGCTTTGAGAGCTACATGGTCTCTGTTGTAAAAATTCAACTCTTGTGGTAGCACAAAAACAGTCATAGACAACATATAGCTTTGTTCAACCTCTCTCTCCTTCTTTCCTTCTGGGACAACAGAAATGCAATAAAGTATTTTCTCTTTAAACTGTAACTGCTATCATAGAAATGACATAGAGCACTTAAAAAATTTTATAGAGAATTACTGTAAACAAATCAATTAAAGCACTTAACAGCCAGGATATAGAAACAGTTGAGTTCCATAGGATATTTATTAAATAGGGACTTTTTGAATAATCGTGTGAGCAATGGAAATATTAATTTACTTAACTGCCTGAATTTTTGTTCCACTGAGAGCATTTGACATATCTAGCCTTTCCAAATAAAATGAGCATTATTTATATATTCATGAGTTCTTTTTCTTATCTGTCTAATCCCTAATACCCAGCACAGAGTCATGCATAAAGGAGTTGAAAATATGTTTTCAATCAGGGCTCACAATCAAGTAGCCTGTGAGCTAGACATTTTTTGGCCAATATCATGTTTTGTTTTGGGTTTTAATAAGTTTAATTTTTTTTAAGTTTATTTATTTAAGAGAAACAGAGACAGCATGAGTAGGGGAGGGGCAGAGAGAGAGAGGGAGAGAGAGAATCCCAAGCAGGCTCCACGCTGTCAGCACAGAGCCCAATGTGGGGCTTGAATTCACCAAACCATGAGATCATGACCTGAACTGAATCTAAGAGTTGAACACTTAACCAATGAAGCCATCCCAGCCCCCCAACCATTACCATGTTTTTTAGACTAAATTTGGAAGACATTAGGCAGGACACTCATTCTGCAGTTTACCACAGATCATACTGTCTCCTACTATTGAATACCACTTCACTATTCGTTTTCTTTTCCTGATCAGTGAAAACATTTTAATTTGTGCCCCACATGTTAGATAAAACTTACTGCAAATCACTCTTATCTATATGCAATGATTTGTTAACTTACAGTACTAAAGCCTCTTGTAACTTTCTGTAATGTTTCAATGTGTACTTTAATAAAATTGCCTTTTCTTACAAATGTTCTGTTCCCTGGCTATATTCTCATAATCCAATATAGAACAATATGTGCAAGATTAACAGAGTGTATAAAACAGATGTATTTATAGGAAAGGAGTATAAAGAAATTGACCAAAATATCAGACTATTAATCTCTAAATTGTGAGATTATAGATTATTTTTCTTCTTTATTTTTTATATTTTCAAATTCTCTATAGTAAGCATGAGTTACATTAATAATTAGGGAAAAAAATCTTTTGGGGTGCCTGGGTGGCTCAGTCAGTTGAGCATCCAACTTCGGCTCAGGTCATGATCTCACAGTTCATGAGTTCAAGCCCTGCATCGGGCTTTGCGCTGACAGCTCAGAGCCTGGAGCCTGCTTCCAGTTCTTTGTCTCCGGCTGTCTCTGCCCCTCCCCTGCTCACCCTCTGTCTCTCACTCTCTCAAAAATAAATAAACATTTGAAAACATCTTAAAAGAAAAAAACTCTTTTGCAAAAAAAGAGAAAAAAAAGCTTTCACAAATTCAAGTTTACTGTCCTTCTGCCTCCTTAAATTTGGAATGAAAGGAAAGAATATTTACTGAGTGTCAGTTTGGTTTCAGGCATGATGCTACATGCTTTGCACTCGACCACAAAACCTGGTGAGGGAGGAGTATTAAAGCCCCCATTTCTGAGATGCAGAACAATTAACTCAGCTTTATTTTATGGAAAAATCTTAAAATCCCCAGGACACAAGCATAGAGAAATCTGAAGAAAAGAAGGTGGAGGGGAGAGGAGAACACCTTAAAGAGAATTAAAGGCAGTGAAAGAGGAGAAAGGAACTAATGGTGGATAAGGGCATAGGAAATAATAACTTATTCATGCATTCATCACATATTTAGTTCCTACTGTTTCACGACACTCTGCAAGAGACTGTAAGGTATATACAGATGGGTTTGACATAGATCAAAAGACAGCATTTGCAGGATAGTCCTTCTACACATATTCAACATAATATCCTGCATTAATGGAACATAATAAAATTGAGATAGCACACGTGTCAACAACTAAAATGAAGAAGGGAAGTAAGAGTCATCTGAGAGTAGAGAGTGACAACAAAGTGAGTTGAGAGGAAGAAGGAATTACTTCTGGCTGCAGGGATGAAGGCAAGAGGGAAAGAGGTAGATGCTCATATCAGGTAGAGGCTCTCCTCTCTCCCCTGAGTGCCAGGCCTGTACTTGAAGTGGTTTACTAGCCATCTCTCCCAAGGGACCTGAAGGCCCTCAAACTGTGTATCCCCTACCCAATCTGTCACCCCCCACCACCTCCTTCTGTGTTAATAGGTTTACTATCCACTCAGAAGCTCGCTTATTCAACAAATGATCACTGAGTGTGCGGTATGTGCAGCCAGTAGGTTTAGGAAGAGACACAGATACTAAACAAGTAAACACGAAATACAAAAGTACAGGAAAAACGAAGAAAAAGGTGAGCGAGAAAACTCAGAGAGGAGTACTTCCAGAAAGACCTCTTTGAAGAAATAACATTCCTGAGAACTGAAGGATGACAGGGAGCTTGTGGCTGAAGAGGACATTCCTAGTAGAGAAAACAGTCCAGGCAAAGAAACTGAGGGAGGAAAGGACTCGGCAAACTAGACCTGAAGAAAACCTCGGTAACTACATCAAGGAGAAGAGAGGGTGAGTGTAGTGGGAAATGAAGGTAGAGAAATGACCAGGGCTTTGTAGTTTTTGCTACAAATCCTGAATTGTATTCTAAAGGCAATGAAGACACTGCAAGAAAAACACAGATGCCGTCCCTTCCCTCATGGGATATACAGACCTAGTGAGGAATATGGACTACTAAACAACTGATGTCAATCTGTGTCCTAAATTTTAGGCTAGGGAACATATAGAGTGCTGCGAGAGCACTGAGGAGGAACACCTAATTCAGTCTGAGAGAGGTAGATTCACTTTCTGCTAGGATCACTGCAACAACTTCTTTTTTTTTTTTTTTAACATTTATTCATTTTTGAGAGACAGAGAGAGACAGAGTGTGAGCAGGGAAGGGGCAGAGAGAGAGAGAAACAGAATCCGAAGCAGGCTCCAGGCTCTGAGCTGTCAGCAAAGAGCCCGATGAGGGGCTCAAACTCACTGACTGCAAGATCATGACCTGAGCTGAAGTTAGATGCTTAACTGACTGAGCCACCCAGGCGCCCCAACTGCAACAACTTCTTAAATCAGTGATGCGGCCTCCAGGGTCTACCTTCCAATTTATCTTCCACACTGCTACTGTCATCCTTCCTTAACACAAGGGAGAGCCCGTCAAAACGATCCAGGACATCCCAGAGGGTAAATTCCAAACTTCTCGATCTCATGTCACCATCTGGCCCTAACCTGTATCTCCTTGGTTTAAACTCCTACTACTACCTACCACAATCGTTTTTAAATGTTCTTTTTAGTAAGAAATACATTTTACCATTACAAACACACATATCCACATAAAATGCTAAAAATTTTCAAGAAACAATTCAAGTAGGGTTACTCTGATACTTTCTATGTTATTCTACTTTCTTCCTTAAAAAAGTGCATTTTCCTTAAAATGCTGGTTGTGATTTATCCACGATCTGCTAAGGGGTCCAGTCTGCAATGTGAAAATCAGCAACTGCTTCCTCCACTATCTTCTCTACCCGGCTCTGAATAAACTCTGTTCTTTTAGCTTTTACCCAAGTAGACCTGGATGCCAGGAGTACCCTGCCCTTCTGTCTTCATTGTTCATTCACCTGGCAATTTCCTACTGACCTTTCAAGAGTCATCGCAAACATTATTTACTCAGAGAAACCTTTCCAGATACTGCCCCCAGCCACTAGGCTTCCATCCTTAGAGGTCCCAGGAAACAGCAGACCTTGAGTGACAGCACTTGTCATGCTGAGTCTATTATAATGACTTTTTAAAACAAGTTAGTTCGCTGGACTAGGTTTCTGGCCATCTGCCACCTAGCAGTTTTATCTCAGGTCCAACATAGGTCTAACTGGAAGCAAAGATCAGGGGATGTTATGTTGAACGAATGAAATCTCATCTCATTTTCTACTACCCTCCCCACACTCTCACCGTCTTGGCTGTGCACCAAACTGGCCTGGTTTCTATTCCTCTAACACACCACAGCCTTTACACCCTCAGAGCCCAGCATTTCCACGGTGGACTGCTCCTACTTTATTTTCACATCAGTATCTACCCTCCAAGAAGCTGTCTGCCCTACTTCCCATCACATTTCCTTTGTCTTTATGGCATTTATGACTCTCTGAAATTATCTGGTTTTCTTTTTGTTTATCTATCTTCCGCATTAGTATGTTAGATCTTTGAGGGACACAGTCCACCAAGTTTCCACTAGTAACTTCAGCTTCTAGAACAGTGCATTGCGCACAGTAGGCGGTCAACAAAACATCTGGTGACGAATGAATGAGTGGGAGAAGAGGCACACACAGAAGTCTTGGGGACCTGTCTTGAAACCGCGTTGAGTGTTCCCTGGCAGAGCTGGTGCTATGGCTTACGCAGGGCACCCAGACCTGTAATGGGGAGAGAGGGAGGGAGTTGAGGGGCCCACGTGCCACATTTCAGGGCCTACCAGTAATAAGTGACCGTGCAGGCCGTGCACACGCGCTCGGCCGGGGCTTCGCACACTTCGCAGCAGAGCCGGCGCCCCTTAGGCACCGCCAGCGGGCAGATGATGTTCATGTTGCAGCCAGCGGCGTCTTCGGTCCCCAGGACGGTTGCCTGGAGAGGACACGCCGGACGCCGGCGTCACGTGACCACTACCGGGCAGCCTCGTTCCCAGGAATTCAAGCTCAGGGGGGAGAAGCGCAGTTCCACTGACATCTAGAGTGTATTTGTGGGGTTAAAAAATAATAATAATTAAAAAAAACAAACAAACACAAAACTCCCCCCCGTTAAGTCCCGAAGGTTAAATGGCCGGGCAATCTGACGCCAGTGGAATCAAAGTCCAGGAAGGCCTATACGGTGGCCGGTTAGAGGCAAAAACGGACAGTTCGTTACCGGAGGAGGAAACTAACATGAGGGGATGTGACCCTTCCAGATGCCTGCCCGCCCACAAGTCCCGCTAGCTCAGGGTCACCTCTGCCGCGCTGTGGGTCGAAACCGGCACGCCTCCCCCGACGCGAAGAAGGCTGGCGCCGGCGTGCGGCGTAAGGTAAAGGTCCGCCCCCTCGCTATTGCGGCTGCGCGGGGACCTGGAGCCGGGCTGGGGCGCGGCGCCGGTGGCGGTAGAGTGTGCGCCAGTGTGGGGCGCGCCCAGGGACTGATGGCGGAAGTGGACCTGGTCGCCGAGTTCCCCAAGCCTGCGGGAGCTGCGCGCTACGCCGAGGTTATGGCTCGCTTCGCCGCCAGGCTGGGCGCGCAGGGCCGGCGGGTGGTGTTGATCACGTCCGGCGGCACCAAGGTCCCCCTGGAAGCCCGACCAGTGCGCTTCCTGGACAACTTCAGCAGCGGGCGGCGCGGTGCCACCTCGGCCGAGGCCTTCCTGGCCGCGGGCTACGGGGTCCTGTTCCTGTACCGCGCTCGCTCCGCCTTCCCTTTTGCCCACCGCTTCCCGCCCCAGACCTGGTTGTCGGCGTTGCGGCCCAGCGGCTCAACCCCTTCGGGCTTGCTGAGCCTGGAGGCCGAGGAGAATGCACTTCCGGGCTTCGCGGCCGCTCTGCGGAGCTACCAGGAGGCTGCGGCTGCCGGCACCTTCCTTGCCGTGGAGTTCTCCACTTTGGCGGACTATTTGCATCTGCTGCAGGCTGCGGCCCAGGCGCTCAATCCGCTGGGTGCGTGCTCTAGGAGTCCAAGGTTTCCTGCAGGCAGAGCCTTTCTCCCCCAGACACTTTTCCCCTCACCTTTTCATTATCCGCGGTCTCACAGCCAAGGGAGCCTGAGTTGAAAAGGACCCGATCCCATATCCCACTCCGATTTATTACACCCTGTGCTTCTCTCTGCAGGCTCTTCTGCGATGTTTTACCTGGCTGCGGCCGTGTCAGATTTCTATGTTCCTGTCTCAGAAATGCCTGAACACAAGATCCAGTCATCTGGGGGCCCACTGCAGGTGACAGGCGCTTCTCTTCCAGAGATCTGATCCCCCTATAATCAATCTTGGGTTAATTCCCTCTTGATCTGGAGATGGCCTTTCTGCATTCCGTATGTGCTAGGCACTAGGGATACAGAGATGAATAAGACACCGCCCTCCCTCAAGAACCTCACACTCTAGTGAGGGAGCTGGACACAGACATAATTACAGTACAGAGTGATAAATGCTCTAGTAGAGGTACGTACAAAGTGAAGTCAGAGCATGGGGTGAGTGAATCTTGGGGAAGTCAAGGAAGGCTTCCTGGAAGAGATGACTTTAAAACTGGGTTTTAAAAGATGAGTAGAGAGTATACCAGACAAAGTAGGGAAGGTCATTACAGATTGAAGTTTGGAAATGAGCAGTGTGCGGTGAACTGAAATTCTTTGGTAAGGCTGGAGAGCAGGGAGAGTGGGGAGCTGGGCAGGGGGTGGGGAAGCTGAAGAGAGCTTACTTCGCAGAAGATTTTGTATTCCCTCTTAAGGAATTTTATCCTGTGGAGCTAAGGAAAACAAGTAGGAGAATGAGACAAAAATTCTTGTTTGAAAAGAACATTCTGGCATCAATAGGGAAGGTAAATTAGAGAGAGAGAGCGGTGGGTGTAAGATAACCATGATGGCTGTAGTTTGAGGAAAGGGTATGGGGTGGCTAGTGGTGTGGTTCAGATGTTGAGATGATCTGGCTTCTTGGAACCTGAGAGAATTCTTAATCATTTATGATACAAGCAGAATTTAAAAGGAGAAACTCTGCCTGTGGGGCACTTGCTGTTCATTTGTTCAACAAATAATTTATTGAGTACCCTCTATATGCCAAATACTATGGCAGGACTTGGAGATAAAGCAGTGTAAAGAAATACACTGTGCCCCTATGTTGCTTCTCCTTTGCTGAGGAGACCATAAATAAGCCAAATGCATACTATGTTAGATAGTGGAAAATGCTAAGCAGAAAAATTAAGTGGGGAATGTATGTCTAATCCCTATGCTAACTTTCTGAGGGGGATATCCTGATAATTATCGTAGTAATTTCACACTTTTAAAAATCCGGGAGCTTTGATGTATCCTGTATTTTTCGGTTCTTCCTTGAAAGTACACAAACCGACTCAACATTCTTAGAAGGGATCAAGAATGGCATAGTGGGAGTTTTGATCAAATGAAAATAAAAATCAGTTCTGTTTCTTCAGCGCTAAGATGTGTTATGAGTGACAGTGTTTAAGTGGAGTCAAATAGCCATTCTACCGGTGCAAGAAATACTTTAGGCAGAGGTTTAAAAACCCAACTTTAATTAAATTTCTGCCAAAGTTACATTTGGGTTATAGATTTGCATGAACAGATTATTTGCCTTTGTTTATTTGAGTGTTTGGTAAAATGAGGGGAATGTTTAATAAAATATAATGCTCTTTTTCTAGAGCTCTGTTAATGGTAATGAGGGTGGTAGGGCAAGGTTAATTCATGGCTTGTCCCAGGATTTGTATAAAGCCTTGGAATTAGGTATCTTTATGAACCCTCTAGAACCAAGGCTTTTAAGCCAAGCATGTATAATGCTTTGAAAAGTTTGACAATGAGAAATACCACTTAAACTGACTTAGCCAAAAATCTGAGTCCTTGCTTCCTTAGTTTCCCATGAGATTGACCTGGTAGATACTGAGCTTTGTTTGCTTATTAAGCTTTTCTTTTTCCAATACAGATAACCATGAAGATGGTGCCAAAAATGCTTTCTCCTTTGGTTAAAGACTGGGCTCCCAAAGCATTTATAATTTCCTTTAAGTTGGAGACTGACCCTTCCATCATACTTGATCGTGCACGGAATGCTTTGGAAGTTTATCGACATCAAGTGGTGATAGCTAATAGCATTGAGTCACGACGGTCCTTTGTGGTTATTCTAACCAAAGACTCAGAAACCAAGATATTGCTATCAGAGGAAGAAGTAGAGAAAGGTGTAGATATAGAAGACAAGATAGTGGATGATCTTCATTCTCGACACACGGCTTTTATACATGACAAAAACTGAAGTGAAAAGCCTTTGTAGGATCAAAACTTGTTCAGTGGATCAGGGCTCTTACAAGTGGTGAAAATAAACCCTTTGCTTCCATAAAGACAGAGAAAATGAAGGGAGAAAGCAGTGAGTGGTATGCAGGTGAATATAGTTTGGTATTTGTCTTTTAAAGGTCATTTCATACTCCATAAAAATGAAAACAAGAGCAAAGCAGTTACGACCAAGCCACCTGACACACTCACCTGATTATCATCTGGATTTTGAAAATGAACACAAACTGTTGCTCACCTTTAGAAAAAGAGCTCATTGGGAATTCTATGCCTCAGCATATACATGTGAGGCCTGAATATCAACCGTCTTCATACTATGAGAAGGATTAGGGATGCATGAATGGCCATGCCTTGAAGATCAAATATTTCTTGATGCCTACTATGTGGTAGGTCCTGAGGATTATGAAGATTAAAAAGATGAATAAATATGTCTCTGTTTGGGAAATGGATGTATGAATAATAAAGTGCAATAAAGTATGTGCCCAAAAGCCAACACAATGGAAGTGATGTTGTTTTTATCAAAGATGGGAGTAGGAGAGAAGGACCCTTCCCTTGGGATAGATTCCCTGTAGAATGATGTGCTTCCCCCTACATTTACTTTTTGCTCCTTTTCCTAGATTGACTCTCTATTTGAGATAACAGTTTGCCTTTCAAATATTTTAGAACTGCTCTTAGGGGAAATTTAACTTTGGCTTCTATCCCGGGGCCAGGCAGGGACCTATTAGTGACTTCTGCCTTGAGGGAAGCTTTACAGTGTGGTAAGGAGTATGGGCTTTGGAGTCAGCCTGTTTGATGGTTCCAGCTGTGTCACCTGTGACCTTTGTAAGCTTACGCCCTTAACTTACTCTCAGGCTCCTCGTTTATAAACCAGAGATAATAAATCTCTCTGCTAAGTAATGCCCTTTGTGGCAAGGGTTAGATAAAACAGCGAAGATAAAGCATTAGTCTGGTGCCTGGCATTTAGATTTTTCACCTACGCTTAAATTTTATGGTGTATTTTCTGGTGGTGGCAGTATTATTCTGGTGCCTCGCTTGGTCCCTGAATTCTTAAGATTTCAAAGCAACTTTCACTGTCCTGAGCTTTGGGTTGGGAGTGCACAAGAAGTGTGGTTCAGAAAAATCCCCTAATGATCTGTAGGATGATCCAGAGGGCATATTGAAAAACTACCATTAATAAGTAGATAGAAATAGGAGTTATACGTATTTGATTTTAAATGCTGTTAGTGGAGCACCTGGTCGCTCAGTAGGTTAAGCATCTACCTCTTGGTTTCGGCTCAGGTCATTATCTTACGGTTTCATGAGTTCAAGCCTGGAATCGGGTTCTGCACTGGCAGCACAGAGCCTGCCTGGGATTCCCTGTCTCTGTCTCTCTCCCTGTCCCCCACTCGCGCTGACTCTCTCTCTCAAACTTTTAACAAAATAAAATATAATTAGTCCTATTTCATGGAGTTGGGAAGGGTACCCCCTTGTGTCTAATGACAGGCACAATTTTAGTTGAAAAGATTTGAGTAGAGGTGCCGAAATGCATTGAAATAAATCAGTAAGTCAGGAGATGTGACTCTTTGAGCAGAGGAAAAATAACTGCAGCAATCAGGACTATTCTGTAAGCAGCAGTTTCATTGAACAAAAATTTTAAATTAACTTAAGGTCCAATTAGCAAAACCTCAAAGACAACAAGCTGTCAGCAGTGGCTGCAGTACTGAAGGGATAGGAAGCAAAAGACTGATTTTCTTCCCTACATCTATAGCTTTATGTGAATGATGACTGTCATTATGATGTTGGAATGTCCAATAAGAGCAAATGGAGTGAAAACTAGAAGAGATCTTAATGTTTGTTTCTGCCATAATTATTACTTCCCTGGAGAACCATTTCCTATCCTGTTTTGTTATGCTTAAATAAACGCCACTTCCCTACAGGCAATTATTTAAAGTGTTTCCCAATTCAGTTTAATTTTCATTTGGAGCACTTAAACAGTATTCACACATGTTAATATTCCAAGAGATTTTTTGTTTGTTTCTTTAACAGCAAATAGGAGTGTGCAAGGGAAGAAATAATGAAAAGGAACATGAGTCAATGAGAGCGAATGAGAAGGCACTTGATCTAGATTGGATGACCAAGGATTGTTTAGAGGAAGTGACACTTGAACTGATAAGTAGGGGTTAAGTGGGCCGGAAGTGATGGTGGTGAGCATTTTAGATCAGAGTAAAAACACTTGCAGGGCTCTTGCACGAGGAAATGGTTGAAGCACTTACAGAAAGTAAGGGATAAGATCTGTCCAGACAACTGGCCAAGCTTTGGAAAGGATCCTATGTGGAACTAGAATAAGACTGAAATGTACCTGTGTGGGATATCAGCAAAGCAAGGGCCCCCAAAACAGGAGTCAAATCAAGCTTTGAAGAACTAGAATCTTCCGATAAGAGCATTTAAATGAAGATGATATAAACCAAGCCTCTGTGAAATTGTCACTTAGAAATTATTTTGCATGACATAGGTGGAGGAAGGAAGGGTTCATCCAAACTGAATTTTCAGTGCTTGGGACTTCTCCTTCCTCTCCTCCTCCTCTTCTTCCTCCTCCCCCCCCCCCCTTTCTTCTTCTTCTTCTTCTCCTCCTTCTTCTTTAGTGCTTAGAACTTCTAAAGGGCTCTGTCTCAGGGACAATTCTAGTCAAGTCCGGTTTATTCATGTTTTACAGTAATAAAGACGGGTCCAAAAATGTGATTTGTCTTAGGCGCCCCAGGTAGTGACGGATCTAGGCTTAAAACTCAGAACTCCTGACCCTCTCCCTTTTAAGAATGAAGTTGCTTCTAGAAAAAAATAAAACCATTAGGCCCGGTCTTTAGATAAGGCCAGGCGGGAAGCTATTTGATAGTTATAAATGCCCGCTAACAAAATGTATCCCCGAAGTAGCAAGCGTGCGCCCGGTTGTGACCATGGTTACTGCAAAGCCAACGGAATGAGCCGTACCTTCAATCCTGCCGAAAAACCCCGCCCCATGACCCAAAAGCCAATGGTGTGCACTGTCTCCACAGGAAGAGCAGCCCCTGAGCCAATGGTGCGCGTCGTTTCTATGGTTCCCGCCGGAAGGATGCCTTGGCGTCCCTGCGGCCAGCGCGGTTGCTATGACGCTCCGGCCTGAGAAGGCACCTGCAGCTGGCAGCGGAGCAGCGGTGGAGGAGCCGTGCGACTCGGGACTCCCCAAAAGACAATTTCCGACCTGGTTCCTGAGGTTCCCCCTGTTCCCGCTTCAGCCCCGAGGAGGAAAGCGCCTACTCCCCGTCCCTTTTCAGCATTCTACGTCTTTCCCGCTCGTCTCCCCAGTATGGCCTGAAACGGGAGAGCCTGTCGCAGCTCTGCCTTTGTAGTCGCGGGCTGGAGTGAAACCGCCTGAAGAAGGGCTCGTCCGTCTCCTGGGACCCAGCCGCCCCAGGCCTTTAGGATTAGGCTGCCTGTCTTACTGAGAGAGAGCTTGGAACCCCGTCAGTCAGCTAGGCGGGCGTTCCTTTTCCCACCGCCCAGGCGAAGACTCGGCCCTGCACCGACAACCGCGCCTGAAGGTCCCGGCCCGGACGAAGTCCTCGGAGCCACGGCTTCCCCTGGTTGTAGGCTGTTTTCTGCCCTTTCGCCTTATGTTCATCATGCGGAACCTTAATTCCCGATGAAGCTCTGGAGGCCTTTTGTATCTTCAGCCTCAGACGTCATCAAGTCAGTTACTTTCTGCCTTTCCAGCTACAACCTCATCCATTTCTCTCATCACCCAGAGTGCCAGTTTTCTCATCCTGCTCATTCCACAGCCATTTTCACCCTTTCTTGTCCACGCTGCGCGTCACTGAATGTCCATTCGTCTCCACCACCTCTGCCATCTATAGACCACCTCCCTCTGCTTTCCTACTACAATGCTTTGGGTAGCTAAGTATTCCACATTCTGCAGCTCTGGGATCATTTGGAAGATTTTCTCTGTTTCTCTGCACTGTGGCAAGCTTCCTGTCTTGGGTAAACTAGAGACTAACATGGAGAAGCGCACATTGGTAAATACAAACAGTAAATTTCTACAAGCCTAGTGTGTTTTGAAAGTGGAGGGGGAAACAACCAAAATGCATTTTTAGGCCGGTCCCAGGCTTATATAAAGAAAGAAGATTGTTCCTGGCTCAAGTGAATACTATGTTAGGTATACACGATGCTTTCATGCATGTGAAAAGATCATTCAGGATGATCATGTAACAGGATTTCAACTTTCATAAGCCCATATGAATTCAATGCCTTGATACGATAGAATTTTCTGGAGAGGAGATGCTTGAAACAGCATCTCTTGTGCCTTCTCTTCATGTCAGTTTCTTAATTAGAAGGCGTTCCTTGCTGTGTGAGCCAAGAAACAGAAATGATGAGGAGTGGTTGAAAATAAATATTTTTGGCAAAGGAGCACTCTTAGTGGTCCTTAAAAGACTGGAACATAGGACCTTAAAAATAGAGTGAGTTTCATTTAGAGCCAGTGCAATTTCCTTTTAGTTGGAAAACTTTATTTAAATTGTCTTAAAGTATGTGTTCCTTGTTGAGTCTTACTATTTCTTTCTCAGTATTCAGATTTTAATGTAAACCATTTTGAATATATGCAAAGTGTACACTTTGAGAGGGTATTTTGGGAGCCAGAATGATTTGGATATTTTTATTTCTCAGGTCAATTACGACACTTATTTATGATATCTCATACTTACAGCCAGGTCAAGTTTCCAAACACTGAGAAATTCATCTTTCTCTTCTATAATAGATTGGGGGCGGGGGGGGGGGGTGGGTAGAAGTTCTGAAACTTTTTCAGTTCTTCACATTTAATGGATAAATTCTAACTTTTGAAAAAGAGTGTTAGATGCTGTATCGCAAGGGGTTTACCTTTCCCTTCCAAAATGTATATACTGAACAACCATCATGATGGCAACATTGGAAAGTAACTCTTTTTTTAAAGATTTTATTTTGAAGTAATCGCTATACCCAGCGTGGGGCTTGAAACTCACAACCCCACAACACCGAGATCCGGGGTCCTATGTTCTACTGACTGAGCCAGCCAGGCATCCAAACAGTAACTTTTAAAAAATTTCTTTCACCGGGCGCCTGGGTGGCTCAGTCGGCTAGGCGTCCGACTTCGGCTCAGGTCACGATCTCGCGGTCCATGGGTTCGACCCCCGCGTCGGGCTCTGTGCTGACAGCCTGGAGCCTGTTTCGGATTCTGTGTCTCCCTCTCTCTGACCCTCCCCCGTTCATGCTCTGTCTCTCTCTGTCTCAAAAACAAATAAATGTTAAAAAAAAAATTTTTTTTTTTTTAAATTTCTTTCACCCTGCACAGTAGTTCTAAACCCAGGGGGTGATCTTGCTCCCCAAGAGATGTGTGGCAATGGATAGAGACATTTTTAGTTGTCTCAGCTAGGGAGATGTTACTGGCATCCAGTTGGCAGAGGCCAGGGATGCTGCTTTATATCCTTCTGTGCACAGAATATCCCCCCACAACAAAGAATTATTCAGCTCAAATGTCAACAATGCTGAGGTTGACAAACCCTGCCCTAACGTATCAAGTTTATTTTTCTGTTCTGGGTCAGTCCTTGCTCGTGTGTGTGCATTTTTACATAGCTGTAATGATAGTGTACACTTTGACTTTCCTTTTCTCTTTATATTTTAAGCATTTAAACATTGCTTTCAATTTGAGAGAGGCGGGGAGGGGGCACGCATGTGCCAGCACAAGCAGGGGAAGGGCAGAGGGACAGGGAGAGAGAGAATCTCAAGCAAGCTGCACACCCAGTGTGGAGCCCAGCGAGGGGTTCAATCCCACCACCATGAGATCATGACCTGAGGCAAAACCAAGAGTTGGATGCTTAACCACCTGAGCCACCCAGACACACCTATAATTCTCTTAATGTGTATTTATTTTGAGAGACAGAGAATGAGTGGGGGAGAGGCAGAGAGAGAGAGGGGGGGGGAGAGAGAGCATCTGAAGCAGACTCTGCACTCTCAGCACGGAGCCCAATGCAGGGCTCAATCCCACAAACCATGAGATCACGATCTGAGCTGAAATCAAGAGTCAGACGCTCAACCGACTGAGCCATTCAGGCAGCCCAAGATGTCTATCATTTTTAAATTGTATTTGTGTAGAAGGAAGGAAGAAAGGTTAGGGTGAGTAGCCTAT
This sequence comes from Panthera leo, assembly GCF_018350215.1. Classification (NCBI taxonomy): domain Eukaryota; kingdom Metazoa; phylum Chordata; class Mammalia; order Carnivora; family Felidae; genus Panthera; species Panthera leo. Next base: position 32,957,592 of record NC_056686.1, read on the forward strand.
CTGGATATTTCAGTTTCTGTGGCCATGCTATTTACGTTTGTTTCCTAATGTCATTCTAAGACCATGAGATCCCAACCTCATCTTTCGCTCGGAGCCAAAAGATGTGCTGTAGCACAAGGTGTGGTCCTGGCCCCTTCACCATAGTTTGAGGGCACCTGTAGGGGAAATAAGAACGAGAAGCGATGAATCTACACCCATTCTTCTTGCCCTCGTTCCATTTAAAATCCTTTTTCTCTGTCTCAGCTTGCTTTGACAGCTTTACCAACTCATTCTTTACATCTGGAAGTTTTGAGGGGCCCCTAAAAGTTTTTAAGATACTCAGTGAGCATGTATTCAGTATCTACTTTGTAGAGAATAGTTGTGTGTGCTTTGATATGTGGGTAATTTGAGGCACAGTTTAGATGTCAGAGCATTTAATCGCTTCTCGGCCTTTTGGCTAAGATCAAGTGTAGATGTCAGAGCATTTATAATTCAAATAATGGATTTATATTGCTTTAAGGTCTGCTTTTTTAGAATTTTCTATCTCCATTGAGTCCCAGTAAATCCCCTGGGAAAATGTGCATTCTGGGATGTCATAGCAGAACAGGCAGAGGGGCCCAAATGTTCAAAGTCATGGAAATAATCAGCAGCGTGAGGGGGATCAGTGAGTGCACCGGCGTGGAAGGCTAATGTCAAGGTGTGGCGGAAGACAAGGCTATAGAGACAGGCAGGAACCAGGTTGTGAAGAATCTCTGGTGCCAAGCTAAGGGGTTGAACTCTTCCTGAAAGCACTGCAAATGATAAGCAGCAAGTGATTTGCATTCAGAACGGTCAGTCTGAGGGCTGTGGATGGGGGCCAGCCTGGCAGCAGGGACATCAGTTACGGATACAATAAACTGGACAATAAATGAGGAGAGCCTACACTAAGGCAGCACTGTTAGATAAGAGGGAGAATCTACACATTCAGGGACTGGTTGTTAATGAGAGTGGGATAAATAAGAAGGCAGGGCCATGGATGCCTCCCAGGTTTCTGGCTTATGAAACTATATTGATGGTGATTTTATTAACTATTGAATACAGAAGGCGGAGCAGGTGGAAAGGAAAGATGAGTGGATTGTTCAAACTGAGTTGTTCATCAGATAATTAGATATGCATTGGTCTTAAATAGTAGACTCATTTTAGATTGCCTTCCTAGCCTACATCCTCTTCTTTGGAATTTGTACCTCTCCAGCAATCCTTGCTTAAAGAGTAGACTTTGGTTGGGGCGCCTGGGTGGCTCAGTCGGTTAAGGGTCCGTGACTCTGGTCATGCATGAGGCGCTCTGTGAGTTCAAGCCCTGTGTTGGCCCTGTGCTGACAGCTAAGAGCCTGGAGCCTGCTTCAGATTCTGTGTCTCCCTCTCTGCCTGTCCCTCCCCCGCTCGTTCTCTCTCTTTCTCTCTCACCCTCTCTCTCTCTCAAAAAACAAATGAACATTTAAAAAAATTTTTAAAAGAGGAGACCTTGGTGGCTGTATTTACACCCCTACTTCCAACCCATTCTAGTCACAATGGACTGAATGAGGATTATACAACTAACTTTGGAGAGGGGGGCACAGTTCATTGGGTGAGCAAAAAATAATCATCCCTCTTTCATGAATTCGAACTAAAAGATAAAGAACAGAAATGACTTATCTGAAAAGTTACATAGGCTTAACATGTGAATGGCTGTTTTTAGCCTGGCCGATGAGCAGGCAGAGACAGTCCATCCATGTAGAAAAGCTAGCAAATGGGGGCAGATTCATGGGGAAACGACAGAGCCGAAAGACCTCATGGGTCAGGCTAGTTCCAGTCTAGTCCAGGATGCGCTGCACAGTTCCATATCCAGCTCCTATGTAGTTATATTTATTTTCCAGCGTATGCCCTTGTGTTTTATTCTTTAAGTAACCCTCCTGTAGTAGTTTGGATTGGTTGGCCATGAGGGTCAGAAAGCTCAAAATAAAAATGGCTGGAGAAAGATAGAAATTTATGTCTGCCAAATAAGAGTCAAGAAGAAATCAGTCCAGACATCTTGAAATTGTCAGAGATTCACAGATTTCTTTTCTCATGATAGTATATTATCTGTGGCATGTGGCTGCTAGCCGATGGTGTCCAGGATGGCTGCTCGAACTTCAACTATCTTGTGTGCATTCCAGCCAGTGGAATGGAAGAACGAGTGAGGAAGGGGGAATCCTGTTCCTTTCAGGGCACTTCCTAGAGGTGGCACACAATTCCACTTGCATCCCATTGATCAGAACTTAGTCACATGGCTGTATCTAGCAGTAAGGCAGGCAGACGTGTGATCATTCGGGAAACCAGATTATTTTACGCTGCGGGAAAGGGAAGAATAAATATTGGAGGACAAAGCGCAGTCTTTGCCACATGCACTTGTGTTTGTTAACTTCAGTGTGTTTCTGTTTTTTCCCATTTTTTCTAGATAGATCTGGAGCTTCACAGAGATGGATTATTATTTAATGCTAACAATCCCATGAGGTAGGCATTATTATTAATCCACTTTGGGGGGAAACCAAAGTTTAAAGAAGTTAGGTGACTTGCCTAGTCATGAAACTAGAAAATGGTGGAGGCAGGGTTTCAAGATGTGTCAGACTCCTATACCCAAGCTGTTAATGACCATAGTAGTGAGAAAGGCAGAGAGCCAAAGGCAGAGTTCTTAGGAATGGCAGCATCTCAAGGGGCTGTGGATGAAGAGGAGCCCAGGAAGAAAACAGAGAAGGAAAGGTCAGAGAGGTAACAGTAAAAACAGGAGAAAGTGATGTCACAGAACAGAGAAGGGAAACACTTTCAAGATAGGAGTGGACATAATGCAGAGAGATCATATATAAAAGTTACAGAAACATGTCCAATTTGGCATTTTGAACAATTTTTAACAGTTATTCATTTTTGAGAGAGACAGAGCATGAGTGGTGAGTAGCAGAGAGAGAGGGGGATACAGAATCCGAAGCAGGCTCCAGGCTCTGAGCTGTCAGCACAGAGCCTGGCGTGAGATCCAAACTCGTGAACTGTGAGATCATGACCTGAGCTGAAGTCGGAAGCTCAATCAACTGAGCCACCCAGGTGCCCATTGGTAACTGATATTTTTAGTATAGTGGTAAGAACAGAAGCCAAAGTGCAGTTATTTGAGGAGGGGAAGACAAATTAGAAGGAGGACAGTAGCTTCTGAGGAATGTGGTGGGGTCAAAGGAGGGTTATTTTTGTATCTTTATTTCTACGACAAACATCTTGAGCAAAGGGCAAGAGATCAGTAGAGAAGGAGATAATGAGTATACAGAAGAGAAAAGCTTTCTTGAAGAAGCCATAGGGACAGGATCTAGAACACAGGTGAAGAAATTTGCTTTGGTCAGGAGGATGGAAATCTCCTCCACTGAGGGGGAAAGAGAACAAGGTCTCTAATGATGAAGGCTAGTACCTTGCTGTAAGGGAAGAAGCTGACAAAGTTATATGATGACCCTAGTTTTGCTAGTGCTGTGGGAGACAAGATCATCTGCCAAAAGAGGGGAGAGGTAAGACTTGGAGTTTGATGGGAGAGATGAAAGTTCTGAATAGCTGCTGAGTGAAATGGTAACAGAATCTGGTAAAGAATGCATAGAATGATCTAGCAGCCGAGAAGCTTGTCTCAAGCTGCAGCCATGAATTTGTAGTGGCTTCAGTCGGCTTGCTTGTTTTATTTTTCCGTACCAGCACTCAGCAAACTGAAATAGATGGTTGAACTTTTCAGTAGAAAAGGCAAATGGTTGAACTTTTCCAGGGCTAGGATTTTCAGGGAAGGTGGGGCAAGGAGCAAGATAAGGGGGGACATTGATGAGAGGTTGAAATGATCAACTGTTGGGTCCAGGCTTGGCAGGAAAAGCCAAAAATATCTGGTAGTTTGAGAGAGGTAATGGTCCAGGGACTAAAGTCTCACTGTCATTGTAAAACAATTATAGTTTAAGAGAGCAATCACCTCACACCCGTTAGTATGGCTATGATATATATCACTGTATATATAAAACAAATATAACAAACTTTGTCAAAGATGTGGAGAAATGGGAACCCTTCTACATTGCATGGTGGGAACATAAAATGGTGCAGCTGCTTTGGAAAACAGTACAGCAGCTCCTCAAAAAGTTAAACAGAATTATATGATAACAATTCTACGTCTAAGTATATACCCAAAACAATTGAAAGCAGGGGCTTAAATGGATATTTGTATACCCATGATCACAGAACTGTTAATTCACACCAGTTGAAAGGTGGAAACAGCCCAAATGTCCATTACAGATGAGTGAATAAACAAAATGTAAACACACGTGTGCACACACAGACAGGAACTAGAATATTATTTAGCCTTAAAAAGGGAGAAGGAGAATGTGATTGGGGACCAGATGATGGGAGTGTGGGGGAGAGGAGCATGGCAAGATTTTTAGCTGTCAGTCATGAGGAGGACACATAGGGTACAAAGATCCAGACCTGGGTCCTTTTTTCTTCCTGTGTGAGATTCAGATGATAATTAGAATTCTATATTGCCCATTAAAAATATTAATGTGAAAATGATAAGACTCTGAAGAACATAGCAAGAAAGGAGAAAAATAATAAAAAACATGATTTTGCTGTTAAAAAAACAAAACAGTATTATTTCTGTGGACTGTCTGCAGTACAGTAATAATTATGCATATCACTACAATTTGGGTGAGATTAACTTGGTTAAAAGCTGTGTTTGATTTTAACAGCAAGTCTGATTCACAGCTGGAGGTTCTAGTAACACAAATACAAACAACTCCAGCAAGTGGGAATCTATGTTTCACCTACTATTATAGTGTAAACTGTTTTGTAGCAGGACTACTTTGAATTGAAAAAGCTAAAGATTATATTGATGGCAGGCTTATATCAGGAAGTTTTGGAAGAGAGCTGAATGATTTAGAAGTCACCAGAAATTATAAGCCATATACTGTGAGCACAATAATTCCTTGATGGCACAGGAGCAGTGTGCGGTCTAGCTTCCAGAGGAGTCCCTGTGTCTCTCAAATTCAACGGAGGGCGCTTCTTTGGAATTTATAACTTTGCAAGGGGCCTTCGGGCGATTTTCAGATTACTAAATTATAAACTTCAGAACTGGGTATACAGAAAAGCGTGTATTTTTTTTAAACACACATTTGTATTGTGTGTGTGTGTGTGTGTATATATATCATGTCATCATTTCTTTTTTTTTTCATCATTTCTTATTTTAGAGATACTGTAAAGCTGTTTGAAACTTTAATTTTCTTTGTGTTGTTGGCTACTTCATGTAAGTGTTCATCATAACTGGATAACATACCCATTAATTAACAGAACTAGACTATACTTTGTACAGAGACTAACTCTGGGTGTATATACATATCAGATTTCTTGCATGCTCAGTTGTGTGTGTGTGCATGTGTGTGTGTGTACATACACATATGCTCATCTCTTCCACCAAGGCACAAGTGCAGTTAGAATACGTACTTCACCATCTTGACAAAGAAGGGATTGGACCCCTTGTTGCTACAGAAGAACCACTCTATTTCGTTTATTCCAGAATGAAGACAGGCTGAGCACTGCTACCAGAAATTTAGAAGAGCTTACAGTGAAGCACACGGAAGCAATGAAAGAAGTAAGAGCTAATAACATAAAGTTTTAAGATACCTGTGGTTTTGTTCATTGTCCTTCATTAAACTGACACATTAAAAACCAACATTTGAATATTACTGTGCAGTTTGCAAAGCACTCACAAGTATAATTTTTTTCATGAACTATGCCAACAGTCTGCATTGGTTTCCAGTAGAGTACATGTACAGGATGTTACCCAGAAATGAATGGCTGAAGATCCCAGCAGGTCTGCTCAAGGTGGCTTTCGTTATCTTTGTTTCAATAACCCACCCTCCAGCCGACTCTCTTGCTTGTAGGCTTAGAAACCTGAGTAGTCAGTGTTCTGTAAGAGGATCTGTTTCTCAAAGATGATCTTGAATTAACCACACTCACAAAGAAGTTTATGGAAAAATAGATACCAGCTTACTAACTGACGGTAAGAAACATAATTGTCACAGGAACGAGACATACATGTCCTGTGGCTGATGGATTCTTTCCCTACAGGTACACTACATGGGAAGCCAAACAGATGTTTGGTTACAGATGTTTACTCGCTGAACAAATCATTCTAAATTTTTATAGCACTGGCTAAGATAGCCTGAATTCCACAAGAGGGCTAATCTATACCTGCCCTTACTTCTGGACCTGTTATAGACTAGAACCAGGGTCCCCAGCCCTTAGATGAGTAGATAATGACATCTTTTGTCTTTCTTATCACTCTTTTTGATGTTTCCAATACTGATCAACATACTTTCTGACGTATTCTTTCTTTAAACAAGTTAAGAAATTCAGATTGCTTGGAAATCACTCTGCTGTGTTTCATCATCTCAGCTCAGGTATGCAACTTACTGATTTTTAAATTTAACTCTTAGAGGACAACTTTATTTCCAAACTCAGAGAAGAATGCAGCTCCTTTAGAACAAAAGCAGGATAGCATAATAGACGATGCTATTATTATCTATAGCATAATAGACCAATAATAGACCATGAACTTTAACATTAGGCACAAGGGGGTGAAGCATTGCCTTTAGTACTGTCTTTGTGTGTAACCTTGGGTAAGTTACTTCACTTCTTTGAACTTGAAATTCCTCATCTGTAAGATGGGGATGATAATAGCTTCTTCAAAGAGATTTGTGAAGTTTACAAGTACATGTGAGGTTAAAGCACACAAAACATTTCACACACACATACTTGACACCTAGCAAGTAGTCAATAAATTATAGGTGTTATTATTAGAAATAGGTAGTGTTGTTCCTGCCATTTTGAAGAGAAAGACATTGAAGATTAGCAGGAAGTTATTAAGTTGGGTGGCAGTGCTCTGTTACCTCCTATACCACTCAGCTTTTTGTGTTTGTATTGTGAGGAGTTGTCCTCACAATTCAGTAAAACTAAATTCAGTTACTTTGGTAGTCTATCTCTAAGCAATTTGGCACAGTAGGTAAGAGCTTAGCCTCTGGGTGGGCCTGCTGAGTGTGAGGTCTAGCTCCTCCTCTTACTCAATCCTGCATGACACAGCAAACCCCTTGGACTCTAGCCACCTGCTTCCTCCCCTACAAAGGGGGAGGATAACAGTCTCATAGGATTGTGGTGAAAAGTAAATATTTGATGTCCTTAGTACAGTACCCAGAGCATCGAGTTAGCTTTTAATCTATTATTATGAGCCACATAAAAGTACCTGTTGTGAAGCTGCCATATGAACCAGAAGCTGTTTTTTTAATACTCAATAATTTATTTTAATGCAGTCTTCTATTAAGATTTCAGACTTCTTAATCATCATTGTTAGCATAGGAGTATAAACAATTATTGTGGAGATTTTTCTCTGTTTATGAGTATCATGACTATATTCCCTAAACTATAGATAAGGCAACTTGATTTAAAACCTGATATGTTAATGGGAAAAAAAAAAAAGTAGAGATTGTGACTGTCCCAGAAATTTGTGGTGATATATCGTCATATCTATGGGAAACAATGACTGATAACATAAAACAGCTGGAAGGAAGTTTAGGGAGGGAGACCCACACTTAAGGAAAGCTGAATTTTCTGCCTATTTCTTAGATTATAGACACAACAGTATAGTGATCTCTTCATAGACTTGATATGGGGTACTATATGATCCATGGACTAACAGTAAAAAAATGTATTATTTTCTTTCTAGATGGAAAAGTATGCAAACCATGTCCATACCTTAACAGAGGAAAGAGAAACATTGTCTCACGGTTGTGAAAAGGAAAACAAACAGTTTAGACATGAGGTTAAAGTGCTCCAACCGAAACAGGGTAATTTTTCCTCTTATAAAAATATAAAGTTAATTTTTTTTCTAATTCTAAAAGGAATATGCAACAATTATAGGAAATTGGAAAATGTATAAAAGAAGGAAGGGGAAAATTACTATATGTCTTCCACTCCAAGAAAAGTACTTATAATGTTTTGGGTGTATTTTCTGCCTGGTCTTTTTAAATTATCTGTTGTGAAATAGTCTGAAATGTGTGTGAGAGAGCACAGGATGGTCATTTCCTTCAGCCTCTATTAGAGCACTTACCACACTGTCCTAGTGACCTGTGTCAGCTCCTCTGGGGCAGAGATCTTGCCCTGGTCTTAGTGATTTCTGTGTTCCCCATCACACCTGCCCTGTAAAGTACCTAGCATATTATGGACTCAGAAAATATTTAAGTACTGCAAAGCTACAAAAGAGGATACAGATAGGACCCCTTTAGAATATTCTATTTTGTTTAACCTCACAAATTAGATATTATTATTATATATGGTCGGTGATTATATCTACCACACATTTATTATTTTCTGTACTCAGCATTTTTCCTTGCATCTCAGATATTCTATTTGAAATCTTTTTTTTTTTTTTTTTTTTTCAATTTAGAACTTCCTTTCATGAGGGTCTGCTGATGGAAGTTTTTTCTTTATTTTGAATCTCAGACGGGAAAGTTGAGTTAATCACAGGATATATCTCATATGAACTACACTCTTGTTTCCTTTAATTTCATTTCTTGTTTTGCATTGAATATACTGAGTTTCCTTCTTCTGGCTTAATAGTTTGTGTTCTATTTTTGTTTGTATAGTGGTTGCATTTTAAGAGTTTTAAGTTTTCTTCTGGCATTTTTAGCTATTCTCAGCAGGAGTGTTGTTCAGGGCTCTAAGCTGCCATTCCATGAGAAACAGAAGATATGTATGTCCTGCTGCCAGCATAAATTAGCTTTTGAAGGATTGGTAAATAGGGGAATTATGTCATTTCAAGGCAGAAGTTCATATACAGTTTCCCCCAGCATGTTAATGATTTTGGCTTACCAGCAAGCAAGCCTTGGAGTTTATACGTGAAACTCATTTGTCCCACATTATTCTTCTGGCCTCAGTTTGGCCACATGTTTCTCCTTGGAAGTGCTTATTGTAAAGATATCCCTAATCTTTGTGCATTTTGCCTTTGTTTCCATAACTCCACAGACTCAACTCTTTTAGCTCACCTTTACAGCAAGCCTGGTTTTTAAAAAGAAGATAAAGCCCTATATTTACTATAGTATTTCTTTTTTTTTTTTAATTTTTTTAACGTTTATTTATTTTTGAGACAGAGAGAGACACAGCATGAACGGGGGAGGGGCAGAGAGAGAGGGAGACACAGAATTGGAAGCAAGCTCCAGGCTCTGAGCCATCAGCCCAGAGCCCGACGCGGGGCTCGAACCCGCGGACCGCGAGATCGTGACCTGAGCTGAAGTCGGACGCTTAACCGACTGAGCCACCCAGGCGCCCCTACTATAGTATTTCTATACTTGATGGAATTTGATGTAACTCTTTTAATGTACCAGTATAATTATAAGGATTGTCAGTGTTTTTTATAGCACTCTAGTTACACAATGACAGAGATTTAGAATGGTCTATACCAATCTGTTTTTTGCAAGAAGCCCTATTATTTTTAGTGAGCACTTTACAAAATACAAGTTTGTTTGTTTGGGGAACATAAAACTTAATTACTCCAGAAAAGCTTATATAATTGAAGGTTGAAGATAGAGCTAATATGACTAGATAATGGACGTAATGTTGGGTGGGAGAAAATGGGGGAAATCACTTGTGTCCCAAAGCTTTCTGGCCTGGGCATTTGGAATATTAGAGTTCCAGCTACTCAGGTGGGGGAGACTATGGGAAATCCCATTTGAGGAAGACCGTAAAGAGCTTGCTTTTGGACATGTACATTTTGATGCATGTATTAGACATCCAAGTGGGAATGTCAAGTAGACAACTGTGTAAGTTTGGAAGGCACCACAAGCTGCAGCTGTGAATTTGGGAGTCATCAGTATATAGCCAAACCTAAAGCCTTGGGACTATAGGGATTATCTGGGGAGTAAAAGAGGATTCGGGGATGGGCCCTGGGACATTCCTATGTTTAGAGGCTGAAAAGGTGAGAAATTAGCCAAGGAGTCTGTGAAGAAGTGGCCCGCAAGGTGGGAGGAAAACCAGCAGAGTGTGGGGTCCCAGAGAGAAATGACGACAGTGTTTTAAGAAAAGGATGTGAACAAGTAGGTCAGATATCACTGATAGGATATGTAGAACAAGGACAGATCATTCACTATAGGATTTGGTCACATGAAGGTCATCAGTAACTTTGACAAGAGCTGCTTCTGTGGAGTGGTAGGTATGAAAGCCTGCTTGCAGTGAACTCAGGAAGGAGTGGTAGGAGAGGAAGAGGGGACATGGCAATGGTTGATCCCTTCTTGAAGCTGTGCTATAAAGGAAAGTGAGGAAGTTGTGTAGAAGCTGGAGAGGGATATGAGATTGAAGGAAGATTTCTTCTTGTGTTCATTGTTGTTTTTAGTGGGAGATATGATAGCATGTCTTGAAGATAATTACAATGCTAAGTTGGGAAGAAAGCTTGATGGGGCAATCGAGAGGAGTCAACTGCGAGCGTGTGGTCTTTGAGATAAGTGGGAATGGGATCCAGTGCACAAGGGGAGAGTTAGAAGCAAGGATAGTTTGTTAAATTGCACGAGAGATTTATGAGATTTAAAAGATTTTGGAATCTTTGAAAGATTGTGGAAGCTGTCTTTGGAGTGTGCTTTTTTTCTCAGTGAAATAAGAAGCAGGGTATTCAGCGGAGAGTGAGGGCAGGGAAAGGAGCTGTTGGAGACTTGAGGAGAGAGAGGAATGAAATAATGGTCTAGAGCTCTAGAAAATATAAGAGAATGAGAGAGAATTCTGGGGAATTGTGGGAGGATTGCTGGACAATAAAGACTCACTTGAGGCGAGTAGACATGAAGTGAGAGTGAAACCAATCAGCCCTGGCTGTGCAGTTTTCTCCAGCAACATTCAGCTTCTGGAGTGAGGTGCAGTGGGGCTGAAGGGTTGGACTTAAACAGGCTGGAATTCTGTCAACCAAGTATAACGGAAGGAAAGAGAGGCATGGGAGTTGTGAATGTTTCAAGAGAGTGATGATAACAATGAACTGGTTGGATGAATCTAAGCTAGTTAAGAAAGTGAGAACAAGAGTGGGGTAAGGAACATTGAGCAGTGTTTCAAGTCAGTGGATTATAGTTACCAGTATGGCCAAAAACTTGTTGACATCCAGCTGCTAGAAGTACATAGGAAGGGGTGATTGGAGAATGGGATGCTGGAAATTGAGACTGGGGAGTTGCTGCTAATGACTCCCATAGAATTACTATGGGAGTAGAGAATGAGATGGCGTAGAGGACTCTTTGGAAGTTAGTTGCTAAACAGACTGAGAAGCCAGGGCACTAGAATAATCTATCTGAATGTTGAAATCACCAAGAATTTTGGTAGGACTTGTTGCGTAATGTTATGCAAGTTAATTGGCTTGTCGGTGCCTGCATCCTTGTCTCATGAATGAGATAATCATGTTTCCTACCTCAGTGGCTTTTGCAAGGATTAGATGAGATAAATTTATCTTAAATGCCTAGTACAATACCTGCCACATAGTAAGCACTCAATAAAACAACAACGAATTTTAAAGTTATCCAATAGTAAGAATATCTACCATTTTTGAGAACCTTTTCCCGTTTGTTTTTTTTTTTTTGTTATTATTTCTGAAAGTTTGCAAACACCCTGGACAGATAGAAAGAAGAGTGGTAGTAACAGTATAACTGATTTTTAAAATTAATTTGCTGTGTAATTAAGAACACATTTAACATCATATAACCGCAATTATTTGCCTGCATTTCTTTTAATAGTTTTGTATTTGTTATTTCTTCCGAACAGAAGTGCAAATAAAAGAGGTTGAAGAAATGTTGTATCAAGAGGGCTTATCTGAAATAGCTCTGAGCAGCCCCAGTGAACAGATTGCATACTTACTGGTAGAAAGAAGTACACTCTTGCAGAAACTGGAAGCCCGGGGCCCAAAGCCAGAGTCACAAAGGTGTATGACCAGTAAATTCCTGAAAGAACATCCCCAGGTATTCTGAAATTAACTAAGTAATTGAATAAGAGGCAGGCCAGTCTTTTAGTATTTGTTTTTTCAATCATTCATTCATTAAATTATAAGGAAGCCAGTTTTAATAATGCTTAAGAATATAAGTTTTAGGGCACCTGGGTGGTTCAGTCAGTAAAGGGTCTGACTCTTAATTTTTTTTTTAATTTTTTTTAATGTTTTTTATTTTATTTTGAGAGAGAGACAGAGTGTGAGTGGGTGAGGGGCAGAGAGAGAGGGAGACACAGAATCCAAAGCAGGCTTCAGGCTCCGAGCTGTCGGCACAGAGTGCGACATGGGGCTTGAACTCACGGACTGTGAGATCATGACCTGAGCCAAAGCCGGACACCCAACCAATTGAGCCACCCAGGTGCCCCTGACTCTTGATTTTGGCTCAGGTCATCATCTCACGCTTCTGCCTGAGTCTGAGCCCCACTGTGGGATTCTCTCTCTCCCCGCCTCTCTCTCTGCCCCTCCCCTACTCACATGCTCGCTCTCTCTCTCTCTCTCTCTCTCTCAAAATAAACTTTAAAACAAAAAAAGAATATAGGTTTTAGATTGGGGTGGACTTCCCCTGCTACTTGTTTGTGGTATGACTTTGCACAAGTTACCTTTTGTGAACCTTGATTTTCTCATTAATAAAATCTGAGATCCACTCAACTACTCCACAAGGTGATCATGAAAATGAAATAACACATATAAGGCTCTAGAATAGTACCTCACACATTTATTAGCATTATTGTAGGGGACTTTTTCTCCACAAAAATCTGTAGTAAAAGGTAAAAGATTTATGCCATCTGAAAAAAAACCAGAGTATTAATTAGCATTATTGTTTTTATTTATTGAGAACATTCCATGTGCCAGGATCTGTGCCAGTGGATGTAGAAACAAAGTCAAGTCAGACATGATTTGGACTTCCAAGGAACTTACAAGCTAATGGAGGAAGGAAAAAAAGCCAGTGGTTACAGTTCAGTGTGGAAAGTCCCATGATAAAGGCACAGAAGGCTAGGGAAACTCAGAGGAAGGGCTGAGTCAGATGTGATGAGTTACGGGACAAGAAAAGCCTTCCAGAAGAGGTGTTGAGTAGGATTTTGAAAGCTGAATAGGTGTTCATAAAGCAGCTGGGAAAGGCATTGCTGGCAGGGGAAACAGTGTATAATGCATACTGGTTCATGTGAGTGAATGCTAAGAGATGTGGCTGGAGACTCATATGCTGAACTGAAGTTTGTACTTAGCACCCAGCAATGTTCCTGGATCACAGTAGAGGCATAAATCATTTTTTAAACGATTTTATTTTTAAGTAATTTCTACACCCAATGCAGGGCTCAAACTCACAACCCGAAGATGAAGAGTTGCAGGCTACACTGACAGAGCCAGCCAAGCGCCCTGAGGCATAGAAACGTTTGGAATGCATAGATGATGGACTTGGGTGTAGAAGGTCTGGAGAGTCACTAAATAATTTTAAGAGGAAAGAGTAACGAGCTGATTCATGTTATTACAAAATCTGAGATTTTGATTTTTGGTTGTATTGAATCTATAAATCAGTTTAAGAGGAATTTACTATCTTAAAATATTGATGTGATCTGTGATCATGGAATATCTCTCCATGTATTTTTAGAAGTATATCAGTAAAGTTTTATGATTTTCCCTACAAAATCTTGCACTCTTTGTTACATGTATTCCTAGGTACTTCATATTTTTGGATGCTATTAATAGCAAATGCTATTTTTTTAAAAGAATTTAATTTTCTAATTATCTTTTGCTGGTATTTAGAAGTATAATTATTTTACATATTGGCCTATACCTAGGATTGTTGCTAAAAATTTCCATTCATTTTACTTATTTATTTATTTCTAAAATATTTTTCTCTCTATTTATTTTTAAAAATATTTACTTATTTATTTTGAGAGAGAGAGAGACAGAGAGACTGAGCAGGGGAGGGGCAGAGAGAGAGGGAAAGAGAGAATCCCAAGCAGGCTCTGTGCCACCAGCACAGAGCCCAACATGGGGCTCAAACTCACGAACTGTGAGATCATGACCTGAGCTGAATTCAAGAGTTGGACACTTAACTGACTGAGCCACCCAGGTGCCCCTTGTTTATTTTCTTAAGTAGGCTTCACGCCCAATGTGGGGCTTAAACTCACAACCCCACAATCAAGAGTCACATGCTCCACTGACTGAGCCAGCCAGGCTCCCCTCTCGTTCAGTTTAGTAAGTAATTTAAAGATCTAAAGTATTTTCTACCTGTACAATCATATTACCTAAGAAGAATGATACTTCTGTTTCTTCCTTTTCAGTCCTTATTCCTTTTAATTCTTTTTCTTGCCTTATACTGGCTAGGCTCTCTGGTATTATCTTGAAATTCATCTTATTACTGGTATTATCTAGTATTATTGTCTTGTTATTGATATCAGAGAAAGTATTCAATGATTCACTATTAAGTATGATGTTTGCTGAAGGTTTTGTTTCAAATGGTACTGTTTATTTATTATTTATACTCTTATTCCTAGTTTGCTAAGAGTTTTTATTAGAAACCAGTGGTAAGTATTTTAAATATTTTTTTATAGCCACTGAGATGATGAAATAATTTAGAACTTTAATCTGTTAATGTGAGAATTTTGTTGATTTATTTTTCTAATGTTAAACCTATTTTGCATTCCTGGGGCAAATCCAGCTTGTTCATGATATATTATCCTTTCTAGATATTACTAGCTTAGATTTGATAAAATTTTAAGATTTTTACATCTATGTTTATGAGTGAGACGATTGCCCTGTGATTTTTCTTTCTCATGTTATTTTTGTTGGGTTTTGATCTCAAGGTTTGTCTAGCCAGTGTTAGCCAACCATTTTTCGTTATTTCCTCTATCATGAGAATATTTAGATAATTTTTCCTAATCTCTCTCCCATGAAATTTTAATACTACTGATAGAGTTCTATTTATATACTGTGGAGTTCTATTTATATACTGTAGGTATATCTTGATTTGTAATAAAAAAAGTAATATTTTTTTCGCCCCCTCAGAGTCAATTTTCACTCCCTTGGGGATGATATTGTCTCACTGAGAATGCATGATCTAGCCTCACAAAATGGATTGGACTGTGCTCCTATATTTTGCTTTTAAAAAAAAATTTAAGGGGCCCCTGAGTGGCTCAGTCGGTTAAGCGGCCGACTTCGGCTCAGGTCATGATCTCGCGGTCCGTGAGTTCGAGCCCCGTGTTGGGCTATGTGCTGACCACTCAGAGCCTGAACCCTGTTTCACATTCTGTGTCTCCCTCTCTCTGACCCTCCCCCGTTCATGCTCTGTCTGTAAATGAATAAACGTTAAAAAAAAAATAAAAAAAAATTTAAATGACATTATTTAGGAAGACTGATTGATGTAAATTTCATTTATCTCTTGTTATTTATTTAGGAAAACTTTGAACAAAACCACCAGCCTCTGCGGAGAGAACAGGAGAAACATCAGGAACATGTGCAGCAGTCTAAAAAAAATCTGAGAGAGGTAAAAAAACAATCCTTTACTTAATAATAGTAGCTTTTACCAACTATTTTGTTTGAATATATTAAAATGTATAGATTCATGCTGTGAAAATTATAAAATTGTGCATAAAAGTATTATAAACACATCACAAAAATTTGAGAAGAAAGAAGTTAATACTGATTTTTATTGAATGTATCAAAATTTAAACAGCGTGTGTTATATCCCTTGAAAAATCACTTTGGGATAATACATACTTCTTCCCAAATATGTTTGGAGCCCTTTTTGTGGGTAGTCCTTTAATATATAGCACATTGTTTTAAGTAGAATCAATTCTCTTCATAGAATTAAATTTTTTGATCTGAGGAAATGTTATTAAGCACTAAATCCAGTGAATAAAGTATTTGCTGGGAATTTAACCACAGGAAGTAACCCAAGATAAATATATATGGTTGAAACTGTATATCATAGCGGGTTGTTTTGTTTTGTTTTTTGATTTTTTTTTGTTTTTTTTTGAGAGAGAGAGAAAGAGAAAGAAAGAGAGCGTGTGCACATGCACGTGCACAAGCGGGAAGGAGAGAGAGAGAATCTTAAGCAGGTTCTGCACTCAGCGCAACCCTGAGATCATGACCCCCGCTGAAATCAAGAGTCTGTCACTCAACCAACTGAGCCACTCAGGCACCCCTCATAGTGTTGTTTTAAATAGCAAAATTTGGAGACTACCAAATGCTTAAGTGATTATATAAATCATGTTGCACCCACTCTGGAACATTATATAGACTTTAAAAATTATCGTTACAAAATCGGCGCTGTTATGTGGGAAAATGTCTCTCATACAATGTTAAATGAAAAAGCCAGACAGAAACATGTACATAGATTGGGATTATGACTATGTAAAAAATATCTATAAATAAAAAATATTGCAAGGATATATACCGATACACTAGTAGTTTTGTTATGTATATGGTATTTTGGTTGTCTTCTTATCTTTTAGAAAAATTTGTATAATGACTATATAAATTAATACATATTTGGGGATCAAAAGCAAGGTATGATTGAGACTGAATTTCTTAGCTCTTAAAATGCTTTGAAAATAATTACAGGGGCGCCTGGGTGGCTCAGTTGGTTAAGCATCCAACTCTTGATTTTGGCTCAGGTCATGATCTCATGGTTTGTGAGTTCAAGCCTTGTATCATGCTCTGTGCTGACAGCATAGAGCCTACCTGGGATTCTGTCTCCCTCTCTCTCTGCCTTTCCCCTGCTTGCTCTCTATTTCTCTCTCAAGATAAATAAAAATAAACTTAAAAATAAAGAGCAAGGTATAATTGAGACTGAATTTCTTAGCTTTTAAATGCTTTGAAAACAATTGCAGAAAAGGAGCTGGAGCTGTAAACATGATTTGAGCGTGTGCATATCTTGAAATTAAATGAAATACGTTATGTGAATGAATTTTATAAACTGTATTTAATGGACTGTATACATGAGGATGACTTTCTCTCTTTTTTCCAGATGATACTCACTTCTATGATAAAGTTTCTATTTTTTATAATTCAATAATTTAAATTATATATTTAATTTAATATAATTATATGTATAAATTATATAATTTAAATAATAATCTCTTAGATTAGGTTGAACTATATGAAGTTGTACGTTTATAGTGGAAAAAGATTAAATATCACCAACTTTATATGGTTTAACTTAATAAAAGAAATACATATAAATGAAATACTGTTTGCTACTTTCCTTTATTAGCTTTCAAACGCTTGTAGGAAATAGTGCAGTGTTATAAGAGTACATTTAATTTTTGTTTTATGACTAAAAATAGTTTTATTTCAGTCCCATAATGAAGACCTGGAAAAAGATAAAACATCACAAAACTGCCTAGAGAGAAACGCAGAACAAGTAGCAGAGAGGTTAGGGATGGCCCAAGAAGAAATCCGAAGGCTCACTGATGAGCTACAAGGGAAGGAGAAAGAACAGAGTAAATTAGGTAAGTTGTGGTTACAGAGGAACATTTCTGACCATGTTTTAATTATATATTATATATGATACATTATATATTATGTATTATATTATATCTGATATCATATATTATATATATTATAGTTGACATTTTCTCAGGATAGAATTTGAGTACATTGAGGGAAAAAAATCTCAGTTTGATAAACAGCTTCTTTTTCTCCAGTGTCCAGAAATGTTTTACTGAAGCATAAGCATAACCTACCTACCAAAATGCTTAAGTCCCAAGTTTACACCATGCCGTGCAACAGATTCCCAGAAAACCCCTTTGTTTCTTCCTTCTAGGTCTACATCTTACTCAGAAGTAACTTTTAGCATTATTTCTGAGTTTTGATTGCAGGCAATACACATTCTTAAACTGGGTTTGTTTCTCTTGTTCAATCTTATGTTTGTGAGATTCCTTCATGTCATTGCACGTAGCCGTAGTTTATTCACTTATGCTGGTTGTGTATATTCCACTGAATAAATATTCTACAGTTTACGTTATCTAGCCATTCTACTGTTGATGGATATTTACATTGCTTCCACTTGTGGCCTATTACGAATAGTGCTGCTATGAATATTCTTGGACTTACCGACACATTTCTGTTTGTGATATACCTAATTATTGGATCAAAGGGTTATGTGTAGATTCTACTTTGGTAGGTAGCTGCCATACTGTCTTCCAAATAGTTGTATTAATTTAAGCTCTCCTCACTTGTATGTGAGACTTTGTGAGTACTTGATATTGTCTATCTTACTAACTTTGCCTTTTCTGGTGAGTGGGTAGTGGTATTTAGTTATGGCTTTAATTTGCATTTCGCAAATGGCTAATGAAGTTGAAAACCCTCTCATAATTTGTTGTTATTGTTGTTGTTGCTCATTTGAATATACTATTTTGTGAAGTACCTGCTCAAGTCTCATGTATATTTTTCTATTGGGTGGTATCTTTTATTAATTTGTACAATTTCATTTTTTTTCTTTTTTTTTTAAGTTTACTTATTTTTGAAAGAGAGAGTGCAAGGTGGGGGAGGGATAGAGAGAGGGAGAAAAAGAGAGAGAAAGGGAGAGAGAGATTGAGCAGGGGAGGAGCAGAGAGAGGGAGAGAGAGAATGCCAAGCAGGCTCTGTGCTGTCTGTGCAGAGCCCAACGAGGGGCTCTATCTCAGAAACTGTGAGATTGTGACCTGAGCCGAAATCAAGAGTTGGATGCTCCACCGACTGAGCCACCCAGGCGCCCCTAATTTGTAAAAGTTCTTTATATATCCTTGGGACTGTCGGCTGGGTCAGCCAGTTGGCGGAGCATGCAACTCTTGATCTCAGGGTCATGAGTCCAAGCCCCATGCTGAGTGTTGAGATTACTTAATAAAAAATTTTTTAGTTAATTCTTTATGTATTCTGGATATGACCTTTTATTGGTTCTAAATGTTACGTTGGAGTTTTTGCTATATCGAAATGCTAATATTTATCAAGTCAGGTTTAACACAGTTATTTTGTATGGCTTCTAGGTTTTCACTCATAAAGCCTTTTCTATATCACTGTAAGATTATTGAAATGTTCATCTCTATGGTGTTTTATTGTGCTTTTATGGTTTCATTGTTTATATTTCAATCTTTGCTTTATCAATAATTTATTTTAGTATAAAGTTTAAACTTTTAAAACTATCCCCTTTCTATTTAATAATTTACAATGATTATGAAATTAGGCTGATTTTCAAATGCAGCATATAGGTTTCTTTAGGATAATATCTTTAAAGGGTTAAATGTATAAAACAGTAATTATTCTGCCAAACTGATCGTGGGTTTAAAAACAATATCAGGAGGGTTGAGATTTTGTTAAGTATGTGTTTTAAA
The DNA here is from genome assembly GCF_018350215.1 of Panthera leo. NCBI lineage: Eukaryota > Metazoa > Chordata > Mammalia > Carnivora > Felidae > Panthera > Panthera leo. The sequence goes on from NC_056686.1 coordinate 32,976,936, forward strand.
TAATGAACACAAATGAAATTTTTGGAATATGGAATTTTTCTATATCCTAATAGGGTATATACACCATTATATATATTTCTTAAAATTCACCGAACCATACACCGATAAGGGTGAATTTTACTGGATGCAAGTTAGAAACCCAATTTTAAAAAATTTTTGAAAAGAAATTCGGCTATGTGAGTATGATGAGAAGCAGTCTTTGCTGCTTGCAATACAGAAGGAAAGAGGAAAAGCAGGACACCCATTCCTTTTAGTCACATTTGGACACAACAGAACTCAATCACATGGCACTCTGTTCCATCAGCAGTGGTTGGTCTGGTAGATCCTAAACTATTAACTGAAAGTTGTCACCACAGTAAGTATACTGGGGGGCTGTTGGGAAGCTGAATTAGCAAGTCCTTTAAAAACATATGTCGTATCATGGGGCACCTGGGTGGTTCAGTCGGCTGAGCATCCGACTTCGTCTCAGGTCATGATATCATGGTTTGTGAATTCGAGCCCTGCGTTGGGCTCTGTGCTGACAGCTCAGAGCCTGGAACCTGTTTTGGATTCTGTCTCCTCTCTCTGCCCCTCCCCACTCGTGCTGTGTCTCTCTGTGTCTCAAAAATAAATAAACGTAAAAAAAAAAAAAAGTTTAAAAACATATGTAGTATCAAAAAAATTAAAATAAAATATATGTAGTACCAAAGTGTGCCCTAGATATAACTTCTTGAGTCATCGGTTTACAAGTCAGAATGTATTCCTAGGTAAATGTGTTATACAACAGTGTTTACCAAGTATCAGTCTACTTTCAACACTCTTTTTTTTTTTTTTTTTTTTTTTTGAGAGAGAGGGCGCAAGTGAGCAAGGGACAGAGAGAGGGAGAGAGAGGGAAGTGGGGCTCACCTGATGCAGGGCTCCAGTTTTACCTGAAGTGGGACTTATGTTCACCCAAAGTCAGATGCTTAAAACCGAGCCACCCAGGTACCCCCAAACTGACTCTTCAAAAAAAAAATTTTTTTTTTAGTTTATTTAGTTTTGAGAGAGAGACAGAGACAGAGACAGAGTGTGAGTTGGGGAGGGTCAGAGAGAGAGGGAGGCACAGAATCTGAAGCAGGCTCCTGGCTCTGAGCTGTCAGCACAGAGCCTGAAAAGGGGCTTGAACTCCTGAGCCATGAGACCATGACCTGAAGTCAGAAGATGCTTAACTGACTGAGCCACCCAGGTGCCCCCAAACTGACCCTTAAATGAAGGACTCTATTTTAGCTTAATCTCTACCTCTGTCTATATCACATCCAAAACCTTGGATGGGAATGAAAAATTTTGGACAATAACAAAGATATTCTTCAAGAATAAAAAAAGAGGGTCACCTGGGTGGCTCAGTCGGTTAAGTGTCTGACTTCGGCTCAGGTCATGATCTCATGGTTTGTGGCTTCGAGCCCCGTGTCAGGCTCTGGGCTCTGCTGACAGCTCGGAGCCTGGAGCCCACTTCGGATTCTGTGTCTCCATCTCTCTACCCCTCCCCTGCTCGACTCTTTATCTCTCTTTCAAAAATAAATAAGCATTAAAAAAAAAAAAAGAATAAAAAAAGAATTAATGTCAAATATTTATAGTATTCTTCAATAAATAAATTATATGAAAAAGATGAATTTTTTTTCATTTAAGGGAATTATTAACCAGTTATAATGTGTGGACTTTACTCGATACTGATTGAAACAAATTTTTAACATTCGTGAAAAAAATTGGAAATGTGGATATTTACTGGATATGTAAGGAATTGCTAAATTTTCTTAACCACATGTGTACTGAATGTTTAAAAAGACTTCTTTTAGAGATATATAGTGAAATATTTATGGTTGAACAATATGTCTAGGATTTGCTTTTATAAAGACCCCTGTACCACACCCACACACAAAAAATAACTCAAAATGGATCACAAAGCTAAATATAAGAGTTAAAACTGTAAAACTCTTAGAAGAAAACATAGTAACTCTTCATGATCTTGGATTAGGCAATGATATTTTAGTAGAGCACCAAAAGCAAAAGTGGTAAGAGAAAAACTAATAAATTGGACTCAGTCAAAATTTGAAACTTTTTACAAATTAAGTTATTTATTTATTCTAAGAGAGAATCCTAAGCATGCTCTACTCTGTCAACACAGGGCCCAATGCGGGGCTTGATCCCATGAACTGTGAGATCATGATCTGAGCCAAAATCAAGAGTCAGACACTTAACTGACTGAGCCACCCAGGTGTCCCCTAAATTGAAACTTCTATACTTCAAAATACAACATCAAGGGACACTTGGCTGGCTCAGTCAGTAGAGCATGTGACTCTTGATCTTGGGGTTGTGAGTTCAGGTCCCATGTTGGGTATAGAGATTACTTAAGAAATAAAACATATTTTTTAATTTTTAAAAGTTTTATTTATTTATTTTGAGAAAGAGAGAAAGAGAGCATGAGCATGGGAGGAACAGAAAATGTGAGAGAGAATCCCAAGCAGGCTCTGTGCTCAGCGTGGAGCCCAACACAGGGCTCCAACTCACAAACCACGAGATCATGACCTTACCCAAAATCAAGAGTCAGACACTTAACCAACTGAGCCACCCAGGAACCCCTTAAGAAATAAAATCTTTAAAAAAACAAAACAAAACAAAACAAAACAAAACAACATCTGAATGTCCCAATCAGATGTGAATATTTCTATTCATCAGTTTTTTGGATTTGTTTTATATTAATAGTGACACAAATAAATAATGATATTATTGTCATGAATCTAATATTTGCAGCTAGATGAATAATTATGTGACTCATTAAATCATAAAAGGAAAACAATTGTATTTCTATATGCTATCAAGAAACTATTGAGGGGTGCCTGGCTGATTCAGTCAAGGGAAACCTGATTTTTGATCTTGGGGTTGTGGGTTCGAGCCCCATGTTGGGTGTAGAGATTACTTAAAATCTTTTAAAAAAAGAACTATTGAGAAATGAGATAAAAATTACCACTTGCAATATCAAAAAAAAAAAAAAAAAAAAAACAACCAACATCAAGAAAGTGAAAAAGACAACTCACAGACTAGAAGAAAATGTTTGCAAATCATGTTTGATACAGGACTTATATTTAGAATATGTAAAGAATTCTGATAATAGTAAAAGAAAGCTTGATTTAAAAATGAGCAAAATATTTGGGTAGACATTTCTCTGGAGAAGATATATGAAAAGATGCTCAATATCATTAGTCACGAGGGAAGTGCAAATTCAAACCACAATGAGATACCAGTACACACACACTAGAATGGCTATAAAAAACCAAAAACAAACAAAAAAAACCCAAAACAAAGCATGACAAGTGTTGGTAAGGATGTGGAAAGATTAGAACCTTCATATATTACTGACGGGAATGTAAAATGGTGCAGACACTGGAAAATAATTTGACAGTTTCTCAAGATGTTAGATGTAGAATTATCATGTGGCCCATCAATTTAACTCTTAGGTATCTACCCAAGAGAAATGTGCGTGCGAATGTTCAGAGCACTATTTACAATAGCCAAAAGATAGAAGTGACCCAAGTGTCTCTCATTGGATGAATGGATAAACAAAATGTGATACAGTAATTCTTTGTAGGAAATAGTTAACAGAGACCTGACACTGCTGTCCTTAGAAAGGCATGCTTGTGAGGTCAGCCCTTGACTAGCATCTGGGAACTTGGATTTTGGGAGTGTTCCCACCATTCCCTAACTGATAATAGGGGCTCACTGTGCCTGAACTGTTTGTGCAAACAGTGTGGTTTATACTTATATAGGATCCCAGGATACAATTTCAAGGTGGGAGAGGGGTGTTTCTCTCACACCACCCAGCAATTCTTGGACATCATTTGGGTGTCCTACGTTTCAACTTAATTCTGACACTATTTACCTTTAATTCTGACGCTGTCTACCTGAAGATACTGTCAGATTGTACAGGCTAAGGCTCAGTCTTGTAAGACTGCTACCCTCCTTCAGATGCCAGTTGCAAGCCTAGGGTATCGCCTGTGCTTCTGACCAACTGGCTATAGATTGGAATTTCCAATTACCCCCTCCTTGGGTTTGATGAATTTGCTTGAGTGGCTCATAGAACTCAGAGAAATATTTAATTTGCTAGATTACTGGTTTATTATGAAAGGATATAACTTAGGAATAGCCGGATGGAAGAGATGCATAGGGCAAAGTATGGGGATGGTGTGCAGAGCTTCCATGTCCTCTCTGAATACACCATCCTCCCCAAACCTCCATGTGTTCAGCAACCCAGAAGCTCTCCAAACCCTCTCCTTCTGGGTTTTTACAGAGGTTTCACTACAGGCATGGTTGATTAAATCATTGGCTATTGGTAATTGATTCAACCTCTTGCTCCTCTCCTGTCCCTGGAGGTCAGAGGATAGGACCTCTAATCCCATGGTTGGTTCTCCTGGAAACCAGCCCCTGTTGTTAATTGCTGGCCAAAAGTCACCTCATTAACATAAGATGGCTTTATCGCTCTCATCACTTAGGAAATTCCAAGGGTTTTAGGATCTCTGTGCCAGAAATGGGTTGAAGATAAGGTCAAATGTATATTTCTAATCACAAAGTGCAGTATCACAGTGCTCAATACCTGCCTTCCTTCTGAGAATCTGGAATTTTGGTACCTGGTGGGCAGAAGTGGTATATATGTGACTAGTTAGCCCCAAACAAAAACCTTGGGCACTGAATCTCTAATGAACTCCCTTGATAGAAGATACTTCACATGTATGATCAGTTTGTTGCTGGAGAAATTAACCACACCCTGTGTGACTCCACTGGAGAAGACTCTTGGAAGCTGGAGCCTGATTTCCTCTGGCCTTTGCCCCATGCACCTTTTATCTTTGCCGATTTTGCTTTGTATCCTTTTGTTGTAGTAAGTATCAGCTGTGACTATTAGTATATCTTTAGTCCAGTGAGGCAAGTCCCAAGAGTCACCGAACCTGGGAGTGATTTAGGGGACTCCAAACACTCATGCAATGGAAGACAATGTGCCTGTAAAAACCAAATACTTAACGCTTGCTACAACATGGATGAATCTCAAAAACATAATGCTAAGTAAAGAAGTCAGATGCAAAAGGTCACATATTGTATGATTATATTTATATGAAGTGTCCAGAAAAGGCAAAGTAGATTAATGGTTGCCCAGGGCTAAGAGTGGGAATTAGGGTTAACTAAATGGGCATGAGGTTTCTCAATGGGGTGATAGAAATGTTCTAAAATCAGATTGTGGTGGGTTTCACAAATGTAAATATACTAAAAGTCATTTAATAGTACACTTTAAAAAGGCAAATTTTATGGTATATAAATTGCACCTCAATAAAGCTGTTAAAAATAGAAGAACTGGTGGAAATAGGTGTATTAGATAGAAATCTAAGATGGTCTCCACGAGCCTCACCTGGTATACACATACCTTTCCCAAGTTATTCAAAAATCAACTACAATATAGATGCTGCTATGAAGAGCTTTTGCAGATGTAGTTAAGGTCCCAAATCAATTGGCTTTAAGAAAGAGAGATTATCCTAAGTGAGACTGACCTGATCAGGCGAGCCCTCAAAAGAGGTTAGGCTTTTCCCTGAAGAAGATATCCAAAGTGTGAGACGGATTTGATGTGAGGTAAATTCTCCTTTGCTGACTTTGAGGATGGAAGAGACCAAGTGGCAAAGAATGTTGGTTGCTTCTAAAAGCTGATAGACCTCCCAGGCTAACAGTTAGCAAGGAGATGGGGACTTCAGTCCTACAACCATGGGACTGAATTCAGCCTGCAGCCTGAGTGAGCTTGGAACTACATTCTTTCCCAATCCCTCCGAGATGAACACACCCAGCTCATACCCAGCTCATACCTTGATTTCAGCCTCTCACGAATCTTGAGATCATGACATGAGCCAAAATCAAGAGTTAGACACTCAACCAACTGAGCCGCCCAGGTACCCTCATTTTAAGTCACTGAGTTGTGGTGATTTGCTTTACAGCATTAGAAAACTAGTGTATGATAGTTATGGACATAAATGAAACAAGATTGGCCATGGCTTGATAATTGTTAAAAGCTGGATGATTTTAAAAAAAGCGGGATGATAGATATAGGTGTTTCCATAACTGTTCTATCTACTTGTGTATATGTTGGAAATTTTCCTTAATAAAAAAAGTTCTTAAAAAAATACCCAGGGCAACCACTAAAAGGAGTAGACTTAGAAAATAAAACTGTCAAACAGTAGAGAGGTCATAGAAACTTGGTCATAAAACCAACACAGTTTTGGAAATATTACTAGTTTAAATGCTCTGAGAGAGAGCTATGATTTTCAAATATCTGTGTGGACATGACAGGAGATGCTAACCTGGCAGTACGAGTTCATGCATTTGGTGGTCTCTGATATACCTGACTTTGGTATATGACATATTTGGTGTATGTGTTATTGTAGAAATAGGTTTGTTTTTTTTTAAGTGGAAATTAAATCTCGTGTTCACAGAACCTCTCAATTACCTCCTCGGTACTTTAAGCTTCCATAAAAAAATTTATTGTGTAGAGTAAATTCTGAGCTCTCTAAGGCTTTTCTGGTTTGCCTCCTGTGTATCTATCCAGCTTCCTACCCCACATTTCCCCTAATCCTTTGCTCTGTAGGCCCAAGCAGTATCAGACTACATATAGTCCCCAGAACACTCAATGTTCTCTCCTACCCATTCTCTTTCATTTATGCTCTTCACTGTCTCTGAAACATCCTCCCACCTGCTATCATTCTACTCCCTCTCTTTCCATAGATGAACACTTAGGAAAATCATTGTTCTAGTAAAACAGAGTAATTCTTACATCTCTGGCACAGTGTAGTCAAACAGACCTGAGTTCAGATCTCAGATTTACCATTTGCTTGTTGTGTGACATTGAGCAAGTTGGTTAATTCTTCTGAGCCTCCCTTATCTTATCTATAAAATGAGAATGCTAATATCTACTCTGAAGGTTTGTTATAATGTTAATACATCTGACACTAGTAACTGCTGTTGCCAGTAGCAGTGGCAGTAATAGTATTGTTAGGGTCAGAATCTAATTTTAGGTGAATCTGGTAGATTAGACTAGGATTTACTCCAAAGAACTGAGCGTTTTGGGGTCAATAATGAGACATGCACGATTGTGCTGATGTACTTACTTTGTGATTAGGAATGATCTCATAAGATTCACCTTAGTCTCTTACCTCTCGGAGGTTCTTCATCCTGACATAGGAAGCCAACCAGACATACCATTGGTGATGACTAGACTCCAGGAGGCCAAATGATAAAACCTGGATTGGAAAACGCAAATCCGGTTGACTCCAATGCTCCATGTTCTTGCCCTCTACCATTCTGCCATCTTCATATAATTCTTGAATAGTATCAAAAGATACTTCCTGAAATTCTGTTGTTTTGATATTTCTAGCAACTACTGGTAAAATTCTAAATATTACTAATTGCAGGAACTAATTTTAATATTTCTGAGTATAGTTTTCTTTTTTTAAAGCTGATAGTACCATGCTTAAAAAGTTTAGCTTTTTTCTATTTGTTTATAGTAGTCCCAAATTCTTCAGCATGGAATCTAGTTAGGGAAACAGAAATATTATCAGATCAGATAATCAGGAATAATAATAAGGTGCAGCAGGAACACTAAAAGGAGTCTGGAAAAGCTTCCTGGAGGTGACATTTATGCAGAAACTTAAAGGAAAATCAGCAGAAATAGAGTGTTCCGAAACAGGAGACCACTTCAGATTTGATCATTACACTAACCATTCACTCCTTACAGAAATATTTTGTTTCTTTTTTCTTTAGACTCTGCACTTAAGAAGGCTCAACTAGAAATAGAACACTTGAAAGAAAATTTGATAAAGCTGAAAGAGAATGGTGAGTCATGCATGTTAGTAGATATAATGTTTAATAATACATTAAACAATAATTTAATATGTATTAAATATGTTTTAATATAATAATATCTTTAATAATAATACTAATAAAGCACTATTGCCATTGTTATTACTTATTTCTACTACTATTACCTTACTTATCACTTACTGCTTACTAAGTAACAGGTATTCTCCCAGGCACTTTATATGCATGAACTCTAATCCTCACAACCCTTCCAAGTAGTATTATCATTCCCATTTCAAACACAAAAAAACTGAGTTATGGAAGGTTAAGTGAGTTATCCAATAGCTACATTAAGTATTAATGAATTAAGTAATGCAGAGGGAGTATTAGAACCCATGTATCTGGGTTAGTCAGATACTCATGTATCTGACTCCAAAACCTGTGGTCAACACCAATAATACCTATTTTGCCCCTGACATCAAGACACCTTATGATGAATTTAACAATACTTCACACACACGTGTTCACTGGGAAGCCAATAGGCTTGGAATCCATGGTGAATTAGTTAACCTGTCCCTGGCTTGACTGTAAAAATGCTACCAGCTATAAATAATACAACAAAAGTTGAGTGTTGTAATGGTAGCAACTACAAAAATAATTAAAAACGTGTTACCAGTTTTAAATAATTCTAAAATTGAGCTTACCCGGTGATACTGTGATTTATAATAAGAAATTTGTATTTAGTCTTTGGCCCTGTTTCTGACACCAAGCTTCTAAAACCCTGCAAATTTCCCATGTGGAAATTTGTTAATGAGGACTCTTGGAAAGCCCCTGGTTTACCAATGCTGGAAGGGGACAGGGCTGGAGACAGAGTTTAGTCACCAATGGCCAATGGATTTAATTACTCATGCCTATGAATGAAGCCTTTATAAAAACCCCAAAGGACAGGGTCTGGAGAGCTTCTGGTCAGTGAACACATGGAGATTTGGGGAGAGTGGTGTCCACAGAGAGGACATGGAAACTCCTCACCCCTTTACTCATACTTTGCCCTGTGCATTTCTTCTATCTGGCTATTCTTGAGTTATATCTTTTTATAATAAACTGGCAATCTAGTGAGTAAAATGTTTCTCTGAATTCTGTGAGCCACTCTAACAAAGTAATCAGACCAAGATGGGGGTCGTGGCAACCTCTGATTTATAACCAGTCAGTCAGAAGCACACGTAACAACATGAGCTTGCCATTGGCATCTGAAGTGGCGAACATTCTTGTGGGACCGAACCCTTAACCTGTGCAATCTGATGTTATCTCCAGCTAGATAGTGTCAGAATTGAGTGGAATTATAGGATGCCTGGCTGGTGTCCAATAATTGCTTGGATGTATAGGAGAAAAGAGCCCTTACATTGTAATTGGTGATCAGGATTGTTAACCCTCCTTTTCAAAAGTATGTGATACAGTTATAAACACTGCCTCCTTAGTAATTGATAGAACAATAAAACAAAATCAGTAAAGATATGGAAGACTTAAGAACACTACCAGCCAACATGATAATTATAGAAATTGATAATTATGGAAATTTTTGATAATTTCTATAATTGATAATTATAGCAAACTCCACCACATCACACATTCTTTTCAAGTATGCATGGAATGTTCACAAGGAGAGGCCATACTGAGCCATAAAATACATTTCTGTGGAAGAACTGAAATCACAAATTATGTTCTCTGACCATAATAGAATTAAACTGAAAAGCAATAACAGAAGTATGTTTAAAAAATCCCCAAATATCACAATTGCACCAAGAAGCATAAAATACCTAGGAATAAATCTAACCAAAGATGTAAAAGATCTGTATGCTGAAAACTATAGAAAGCTTATGAAGGTAAGTGAAGAAGATATAAAGAAATGGAAAGACATTCCCTGCTCATGGATTGGAAGAATAAATATTGTCAAAATGTCAATACTACCCAAAGCTATCTACACATTCAATGCAATCCCAATCAAAATTGCACCAGCATTCTTCTCGAAACTAGAACAAGCAATCCTAAAATTCATATGGAACCACAAAAGGCCCCGAATAGCCAAAGTAATTTTGAAGAAGAAGACCAAAGCAGGAGGCATCACAATCCCAGACCTTAGCCTCTACTACAAAGCTGTCATCATCAAGACAGCATGGTATTGGCACAAAAACAGACACATAGACCAATGGAATAGAATAGAAACCCCAGAACTAGACCCACAAACGTATGGCCAACTAATCTTTGACAAAGCAGGAAAGAACATCCAATGGGTAAAAAACAGTCTCTTTAACAAATGGTGCTGGGAGAACTGGACAGCAACATGCAGAAGGTTGAAACTAGACCACTTTCTCACACCATTCACAAAAATAAACTCAAAATGGATAAAGGACCTGAATGTGAGACAGGAAACCATCAAAACCCTAGAGGAGAAAGCAGGAAAAGACCTCTCTGATCTAAGCCATAGCAATCTCTTACTCGACACATCCCCAAAGGCAAGGGAATTAAAAGCAAAAATGAATTACTGGGACCTTATGAAGATAAAAAGCTTCTGCACAGCAAAGGAAACAACCAACAAAACTAAAAGGCAGCCAACGGAATGGGAAAAGATATTTGCAAATGACATATCAGACAAAGGGCTAGTATCCAAAATCTATAAAGAGCTCACCAAACTCCACACCCAAAAAACAAATAACCCAGTGCAGAAATGGGCAAAAAACATGAATAGATACTTCTCTAAAGAAGACATCTGGATGGCCAACAGGCACATGAAAAGATGCTCAACGTCGCTCCTTATCAGGGAAATACAAATCAAAACCACACTCAGATACCACCTCACGCCAGTCGGAGTCGCCAAAATGAACAAATCAGGAGACTATAGATGCTGGAGAGGATGTGGAGAAACGGAAACCCTCTTGCACTGTTGGTGGGAATGCAAACTGGTGCAGCCACTCTGGAAAACAGTGTGGAGGTTCCTCAGAAAATTAAAAATAGACCTACCCTATGACCCAGCAATAGCACTGCTAGGAATTTACCCAAGGGATACAGGAGTACTGATGCATAGGGACACTTGTACCCCAATGTTTATAGCAGCACTTTCAACAATAGCCAAATTATGGAAAGAGCCTAAATGTCCATCAACGGATGAATGGATCAAGAAATTGTGGTTTATATACACAATGGAGTACTACTTGGCAATGAGAAAGAATGAAATATGGCCCTGTGTAGCAACATGGATGGAACTGGAGAGTGTGATGCTAAGTGAAATAAGCCATACAGAGAAAGACAGATACCATATGTTTTCACTCTTATGTGGATCCTGAGAAACTTGACAGAAACCCATGGGGGAGGGGAAGGAAAAAAAAAAAAAAGAGGTTAGAGTGGGAGAGAGCCAAAGCATAAGAGACTGTTAAAAACTGAGAACAAACTGAGGGTTGATGGGGGGTGGGAGGGAGGGGAGGGTGGGTGATGGGTATTGAGGAGGGCACCTTTTGGGATGAGCACTGGGTGTTGTATGGAAACCACTTTGGCAATAAATTTCATATATTGAAAAAAAAATCTTCCTCATGAAGAAAACTCTGAGTTCAGATATCTTCACTAGTGAATTCTAAAAAGCTTTTTAAAGAATAAATAATACCAATTTGACATAAATTCTTCCAGAAAATTGAAGAAGACAGAACACTTTCCATATGGGCAGCATTACCCTGATAACAAAAACCAGGAGGAAATGTTACAGTATCCCTGATGACTATAGAAGAACTTGTGAAAGTATGGAGAGTAAGAAGTAACTTTGGGAGTAGTTGTGTTTCTCCACAATGAATTGGCCAAATAAATGGCTGTGCATCTATTAATAAGAATGACATAGATGTATGTGCATGACACAAATAGATGTCCGTGATATGTTATCAGGTGAAAAAAGCAAGTTGTACAGTACTATATGCGGGACAGTGTTATTTTGGCTTTTATTTTGGGGGTCTGGGTGTATGTGTGTGTGTGCCCACAGGACTTTGATGAAGTGGTACACATTAATGTGGGGCAGTAGAGTCGTGAAGACACCGGAATAATTTTGCGTAAGTTGTAAATACCTGCTGCACTGAGTGTTTCAACTGTCAACCACCTACCCCACTATCCCAGCTCCTTCCAGCCCCTGTCTTCCCAGCTGCTAAAGGAATAATACTTGGCAGTTCTCTAGAATTTTCCTCCTGAGCTCATTCTTACAGGTGAAGGTCCATGCTTTAAGAGTTGTTAAATATTTTTAATAAAACCCTTGTCTGTATGTTAGAATGTGTATATAGAATCTTTTGAAGAGTATTTACTAAGTATTAATATTATTTTGGGTGAGGGTGGTGAATAAGGGTTAGATGAGAATATTCAGTTTGAACATAACATTGTTTGTTTGTTTGTTTGTTTAACTAAAAGCCTATATTCCATTTGTGATCAGCAAAACAATATTGCATTTAAAACAAGCCATAATTCAACTGCATTTTTAAGATTTATGAAAACTAAAATTCTAGTAACCTCCAGTGTGGACAAATGGGGAGTGTCATTGTACAGAATGTAACTTTGTACAATCTTTTTGAAGATTTGTTTTGGCAGTATCTATTACATTTTCTAAATGCACATATCAGCTGATCCAGTGGTCCGATTTCTGGGGACTTGTTTTTTGGAAGTAATGTCATAAGTACCTAAAGACTGATGAAAAAGGATAATGATTTTAGAATTGTTTATAAGAGCAAGTCATTGGCAACACACCTGAATCTTCATCAGTAGGGGAAATGAACGCACTGGGCAGAATAAAATGAGAGGATGTGTTGAGACCAGTAGATTAGTAAGTGATGTATGAATAAGATGGACTAAAGTAGAGAGGAATACATTACTGATATGACACAGCTGCATACCCAAAATATATATTGAGTTGAAAGAAGCCTCACACACAAAAAATATGCATATTAAGAATCCATTTGTATGAAAACCAAGAATCAGTAAAACTAATTTAAAAGTAGTTCCAAATGAGAAATGGAAAATGACTTTGTAAGGACAGTCCTGTAAAGACATCCATGATACAAAACAACAACAACAACAACAACAACAACAACAACAACAACAACAACAAAACCCACACATCGATATGGTAAAGTTGCAGACAGATTGTATAGCATCATTTAAATCTTTGAAAGATTCCACAAGCCAAAAAACAAATGTCTCTGTCTCTGTATATATGCACCCACCCACTGACACATATACAAGGTGGGATTGTGAATGATTTTTTTTTCTTTTTGGTGTGTGTTCAGCACTTTTCAAATTAAAAAAATTACATGCTAAGAGGGGGAAAGGAAAAGGAAGCAAGGGGGGAAAAAAGGAAGAAAGGAAAAATACAAGGAATAATTAATACAAAACAGGTGATAAAGAGGGAAAACAAAGGAGACTCTTTTTTAAGTTTATTTATTTTATTTGTGTGTGTGTGTGTGAGAGAGAGAGAGAGAGAGAGAGAGGAAGCACAAGCCAAGGGAGGGGCAGAAAGGGAAAGAGAGAGAGAATCCCAAGCAGGCTCCATACCACCAGCACAGAGCCAGAGCCCTACGTGGAGCTCGAACTCACAGACTGTGAGATCATGACCTGAGCCGAAATCAAGAGTCAGACGTTTAACCAACTGTGCCACCCAGGTGTCCCAACAAAGGAGACTTTTAAGCAGAAGAAGAAAAATAAGAGAAATATATGTGGAAATGGCTAAAAAGAAACAGCTACAAATTCAGGAAAGTTTCCCATAGCAAGTTTGCAATAATAAGGAAACTGATGAGCCCTGGAAAGAGCAGGTCTTAGAGTGGACTACCATTTTTTGGGCTGTGGTGCAGGCAGAAAGATGGTTTTGATACATTAACTTGATTTAGCTTAGAAAATCTGTCCATTCACTGCTCGTGGCTCACCATTTGTTGTCTGGGGGGCCCTACCGTTGCTGAATAGAAGTGTCTAGGAGTGTATGTGGTATGTATGAGAGATAGGACCACAAGCAAGTAGGAAGATAATTTTCTCTGCTGCTGAACTTCTAGGAGGTAGGCTCCACTGCTTTAAAAGTACATCTCCTCCAAGAGCCTCTAGTGCCAAAAACCCTATCCTCAAAATATCCAGCTCTGGGGCGCCTGGGTGGCTCAGTTGGTCAAGCGTCCAACTTCGGCTCAGGTCATGATCTCATGGTCCGTGAGTTCGAGCCCCGCGTCGGGCTCTGTGCTGACAGCTCAGAGCCTGGAGCCTGCTTCAGATTCTGTGTCTCCCTCTCTCTCTGACCCTCCCCTGTTCATGCTCTGTCTCTCTCTGTCTCAAAAATAAATAAACATTAAAAAAAAAAGTTTAAAATATCCAGCTCATTAGTCTGGTGTGAGAAACAAAAAAAACTGTGTTCTTTTCTGTTTTAGATTCAATTGACCTACAGAAAGCAAAGGAACATAATCAGAGACTGGATGAAGAAATTCTGGCTTTAAGAAATCGGGTTCGATCACTTGACTCAGAAAAAAAAGCGCTTGGAGAAGTAGTAAGTTGTTGAATGTCATTTGTTCTTAGAATTTATTTAAATGTGTATAAAATAACAATCAGCAGCTAGAGCAACATAGATCTGTATTGCCTATATATATGATTGTGTATATATATATATATATATATATATATATATATATATATATATAGTCATTAATGAGGACTGATACTGGCGGCTATAGCATCCCAGATAGGTGCCATACTGTGACTTAGATGACCTATCAGTATTTATATTTTATACATTTTAGCTGCCTGTGCTAAACAGTAATGTGACTGCTCTTATGTCAGTTTAGGACCTTTTTAATAAGGATTTAGATATCAGTTTACACTTAATTTAGCAAATAGAAATTATTATTCTATTATATTGGATAAATTTGAGTTGTGCCACATTGTTGAATTATTTCTTTTTAGTAATGTATTGATTTTTTTTAATTTTTAGTTTTTTTAATGTTTATTTATTTTTGAGAGAGACAGAGACAGAGCGTGAATGGGGAGGGGCAGAGAAAGGGAGACACAGAATCTGAAACAGGCTCCAGGCTCTGAGCTGTCAGCACAGAGCCCAATGAAGGGCTCAAACTCACCAACTGTGAGATCATGACCTGAGCTGAAGTTGGATGCTCAACCTACTGAGCCACCCAGGAGCCCCTGTATTTATTGATTTTTACTATGGACTTCTAAGTTCTGGATATATGTCTCTTCAATTTTAGTTTATATTCATTTTACAGTCATATCTCTAGTGTCTCACACAACAGCCCACATAAACTAAGTGCTCAAGTAATTTTGTTGCAAGAATGAATAAATACCCAAGAGGATGGCTATTATCAAAACAACAGAAAACAAAAAATGTTGACAGTAATATGGAGAAATTGGAGCCCTTGTGCATTGTTATTGAGAATGAAAAATAGTATTGCAGTGACTATAGAAAACAGCATGGCACTTTCTTTAAAAAGTAAATGTAGAATTACCATATGATTGAGCAATTCTGCTTCTGAGTATATACCCAAAGAATTGAAAGCAGGGACTTGAACAGATTTGCACACTCATGTCACAGCAGTGTTATCCACAGCATCCAAAAGGTTGAAGCAATGCAAGTGTCCCTTGATGGATGAATAGATAAACAAAATGTGGCACATACATTTAGAATATATAGATAAACAAAATGGAATATTACTCAGCCTGAAGGGCATTCTGACCTGTGCTACAACAGGGATGAAACTTGAAGACATTATGTTAATTAAAATGTTAGTCACAAAAGGACAAATAGTGTATGATTCCCTTTACATGAGGTACCTAGAGTAGCAAAATCACAGAGACGGAAAATAGAATGGTGGTTGCCAGGGGCTGCGGGGGGGGGGGGGGGGAAGAGAGGGACAGAATAGGGAGTTCTTATCTAATGGGTAAAGAGTTTCAGTTTTGGAAAATGAAAAGAATTGTGAAGACTGATGATGGTGATGGTTACATAATAATGTGAATGTACTTAATAGTACTGAACTGTGTGCTTAAAAATGGTCAACATGGTAGGGACGCCCATGTGGCTCAGTTGGTTGAGCGTCCAACTCTTGATTTTGGCTCAGGTCATGATCTCACTGTTCATGGGACTGAGCCCCAAATCAGGCACTATGTTGACAGTGTAGAGCCTGCTTGGGATTCTCTCTCTCCTTCTCTCTCTGCCCCTCTCCTATTCATGCTGTCTCATGCTCTCTCTCTCAAAATAAATAAATAAAACTTTTTTGGGGCGCCTGGGTGGCTCAGTGGGTTGAGCGTCCGACTTCAGCTCAGGTCACGATCTCGCGGTCCGTGAGTTCGAGCCCCGCGTTGGGCTCTGGGCTGATGGCTCAGAGCCTGGAGCCTGCTTCCGATTCTGTGTCTCCCTCTCTCTCTGCCCCTCCCCCGTTCATGCTCTGTCTCTCTCTGTCTCAAAAATAAATAAAAACGTTAAAAAAAATTTTTTTTAAATAAAAAAAATAAAAATAAAAATAAAAAAACTTTTTTAAAAAGGTCAACATGGTAAATTTTGTGTTACGTAGGTTTTATCATAATTTTTAAATGTAATCATAAGCCTGAATAAACAATGACTGTTCAAGTTGTCTTAGTCTTTGTAAATTTATATATTTAATACTGACATATACTTATATGTTTAATACATGCATGTACATATATACATCTGCATTATAAAATTCAAGAAGGGTACATCCCACACAGTGTTGTTTCTGGAAAGGGAAAAGGGATTGTGGGGTAAGGTTATGATAGGATAATATCATTTTTTTCAAGTTTATTCATTTTGAGATGGAGCGTGTGAATGGGGGAAGGGCAGAGAGAATGGGAGACAGAGAACCCCAAGCAGGCTCTGCACTGTCAGTACAGAGCCCGACTCAGGGCTCGAGCTCAAGAACCATGAGATCATGACCTGAGCCAAGATCAAGAGTCAGAAGCTTAACCCACTGAGCCACTTTTTACTCTATAAACCTATGTGTGTTAGTTGGATTTTTTTTGTGAAGAATGTATTCATGTATTACTAGTACCTTTTAATAGCAAAGCAAACCCCCTCCCCAACCCCATACTCTCATATTTAAAATACTTTTGTATTTAAGGTTGAAAGGCTCAAAGGAAAGATTCATGAATCTCAAGAGAATAAGCAACTTGGAAACCACTCCCCTGGGAAAACTGTGGGTGCTGAACAGAGAGAACAGGTATTTAAAAGTCTATTCTTTCTGGTTTCATATTTTGAAGTGAGTCCCATTTTTGCAAAGTATACCAGAGCGATTGGTGCTGATCATTTATTACTCTCCTCTTATTGCCTCTTTTTCTATTGCTCAGCCAATTAGAATGGAGGAAGAAATTGGGGTGCAGAGGATGTGTTTCTGTTCACTTCTTCCCCACAGTGTGAAGAAAGGGATGGATTATTTCTTTTAAAGAAAAGAGGAAAGGAATCTTACAAAGAGACAACCAATTTGAGCATTTTTAATCATCACAATGAAGTTGATTTATAGAATCAACCAATGGTGGGAGAGGGGGTAGTTGGAGCCACACTTAAAGTAATAAACCGGGGTAGAGAACGAGAAAGGCCTAGACGCCATGTACAGTGTCTAGTCTTTTCAGTGTGATCGGCATCTGAAGCGGTGGACAAAGTGATCGACTTTAGGGCTGGAATGAAGCAGGAGCCAGTATGTGTTAGATAGGGCTGTTTCAGACACTCAGGGCAAGGAGCTAGACTGCTTTGGGGGGCTTTCCTCTTATATACTTAAGATGAGTGACATCCCTTGTTGCTGAGGGGTCTCATTCACGAGAGCTGTTTTTATTGTAGCTCCCTGGGCCCTATAGCCCAGACCTCTTAGGTATCATGGAAACTACAGCTACAGAATTTCTTGGCTCTGACCCAAGGAGTTAGTGTCCTTTCTTGTCTTCCAAAACCCTTTTCCATATAAGCAGTACATTTTTGTAGGAAAGAAAGGAAGAAAAGCAGGGAATGAGGAGTGGAGGAAAGAAAAGAAGGAATTTACAACCAAGACTGCAGTAACTTTTACCAAAATCATTCCCCAAACACTCAGTAGGGCTCTAGTTACAAGCAAGTTGATTATTAATAACTATTTTGATTAGTTTCTTATTTATCCTTCCAGTATGTCTTTATGCAAATGTAAGAAATTTGAATATTTACTCAGATTTCCTCCTTTCCTGATTTCTTTTTCTTTTTACTTCTGTATCATACAAAAGAGAGATCCTTCTGTATCATACAAAAAAAAGTCTTCCTCATTCTTTTTTCTTTTTAATTTTTTTTTAACATTTATTTATTTTTGAAAGAGAGAGACAGGGCATGAGCAGGGGAGGGGGAGAGAGAGAGAGGGAGACACAGAATCCAAAGCAGGCTCCAGGATCTGAGCTGTTTGTTAGCACAGAGCCCAGCGCCGGGCTTGAACTCACGAATTGCAAGACCACGACCTGAGCTGAAGTCAGACGCTCAACCAACTGAGCCACCCAGGCACCCCAAGTTTTCCTCATTCTTTAGAGCAGTGTAGCTTTCTATTGTGTGGATGTACTACATTTAACCAGTCTCCTCTGATGAACACTTGGGTTGTTTCTAGTCTTTTGCACATGTATGCAGGTGTTTCTGTAGGATAGAGTCGCAGAAATGGGATTATGGGATTAGAGATTAGATACATCTGTAATTTGGGTAGATATTGCCCGATATCCCTCAGAGAGAATTATACCAGTTTCCTCTCCCTCAGCAATGCATGTGAAAACCACTTTGGTAAAAAATTCACCAACTGAATATATTGTCAAAATTTTGTGTTTTTACTAAATGAGAGCTGAGAATGGGTATCCAAATGTAGTTTTCATGTTTATTTATCTATTTACAGTAAGACTGAGCATTTTTCATATGTTTAAAAGTTATTTGTATTTCTTTTCTAAAATAGCTTGATTGAAATACCTAATACAATACAGACATACATATTTTAAGAGTTGAGTTCAATGAGATTTGACAGGTGCATACACCTGTATAACCACAACCGACCACTGCAATCAAGAAAGAAAACACATTCGTTAGCCTAACATATTCATTAGCTCCCTCCCCCTTTGCCATCACACCCCTCCCTGCCCTGTCCCCACTCCACCACTTCCTGTTATAATACGTTTTCAGAATTTCTAATAAATAGAATCATCTGGTATATACTCTTGTGTGTTTGGCTTCTTTCACTTGAAATGATGCTTTTGAGATTTATCCACGTTGCTGCCTGTGTCAAGAGTTCATTTTTTATATTGCTGAGTAATATCCCTGTATGTGGATATACCATAAACTGTCTACCCACTGGTTGATAGAACATTCAGATTATTTTCAGGTTTTGACTGTTATAAAATAAAGCTGTCACTAGTATCCTCATGCCAGGTTTTGTTTTTTTTTTCATCTTGGATAAATACCTAGTAGTGGAATTATCAAGTCATAGAGTCAATGCATGTTTAACTGTATGAAAAACTGCCAGACTGCTTTCCAAAGTAGTGGTACTAGTTTACATTCCCATTGACGATGGTATGGAAGTTTCAATTGCTTCCTCATCTTCAACAACATTGTTATTGTCAGTCTTGTGAATTCTAGACATTCTAGTGGACACGTAATGGTATCTCACGGTGCTTTTAATTTGACTTTTGAGAGTATCTAATGACAATGAGTATGTTTTGATGTGTTTATTGGCCATTAGTGTATGTTCTTTTATGAAACCTCTGTTCAAATATTTTGCTCGTTTTTAATTCAGGTATTTATATTAAGTTGTAGGAATTCTTTCTATTTTTTGGATAACTGTCCTTCATTAGATAGATGTATTTTAAATATTTTCTCTCAGTCTGTGGCTTGTCTTTTCGTCTTTTAAAACAGTGTTTTATGAAGAGTAGTTGTTTTAAAATTTTGATGGATCCCAATTCATCAAATTTTTCTTTTATCATTTTATGATAGGACATAAAAGCCATCTAAGAACCAAGGACACAAAATATTTCTCCTCTCTTTTCTTCTAAAGGTTTTATAGTTTGAGCTTCTACATTTAGGTTTATGATCCATCAGAGATAATTTTTGTATGTAGTGTGATGTAAGGGTTGAGGTTCATTTATTTCCAAATGTATATCCAATTATTCCAGAACCATTTATTGGAAAGAGTGTTATTTCCTTATCAAATTACTTTGGCTCCTTTAGCAAAAATTAGTTATACAGCTCAGTTTCTGGACTCTATTCTGTTCCATTAATCTACGTTTATTCTTAAATAATGCCATGCTGTTGTTTTATTGTAAGTCTTAAAATCAGAAAGAAAACCTTTCCAACTCTGTTTTTCTTTTTTAAAATTGTTTAGACTGTTCTAGGTCCTTTGCATTCCCATATATATTTTATTTTTTAATGTGTATTTATTTATTTTTGAGAGAGAGAGCAAACATGAGCAGGAGAGGGGCAGAGAGAGGGGGAGAGAGAGAATCCTAAGCAGGCTCTGCACTGTAGCAGGCTCTGTGCTGACGGTGCAGAGCTCAACACAGGGCTCAAACTCACAAACCATGAGGTCATGACTTGAGCTGCAATCAAGAGTAGGAAACTTAACTGACTGAGCCACCCAGGTACTCCCCTATATACATTTTAGAATGAGCTTGTCAGTTTTGACAAAAATGCCATGTAGGATTTTGATTGGAATGGCATTGAATGTTCAGATCAACTGAGGAAGAATTTATATTTTAACAACATTGGGTCCACCAATGTGTTAACATGGTCTATATCTTTCCATTTATTTGGGTCTTTAATTTGTCTCAGCAATGTTTTGTAGTTTTCAGCACACAGTTCTTACCTATGTAGAATTACATTTATTCTTTAAAAAAAATGGAAGTATAATTTACATTGCCATAAAATTCACCCTTTTAAAGTGTACAGTGCAGTGAATTTTAGTATACTCACAAAGTTATGCAATTATCACTACTGTCTAATTTCAGAACATTTTTATCTCCCCCAAAGAAACCCCATATCCATTAGTAGTCATTCTCCATTCCCTTAGCCCCCAGCCTCTTGGCAACTACTGATTTACTTTTTGTCTCTAAGAATTTGCTTATCCGGGTACATTTCATGCAAATGGAATCATAAAATATGTGGTCTTCTGCATCTGGCTTCTTTCACCTTAGCATAATATTTTCAAGACTCAAGCCTATCATAGCATAGGTAAGTGCTTTATCTCTTTTTTGTGGCTAAATAATATTTCATTGCATGGATTATACCACATTTTGTTTTTCCATTCGTCAATTGAGGGGCATTTGGTAGTTCCCACTTTGTGGCTATTTTGAATAATGCAAACTTTTTGTGTGGACATGTTTTCATTTCTTTTGGGTATGTACTTAGGAGTGAAATTGCTAGGTCATATGTTAACTCTCTGTTTACCCTTTTGAAGAAATGCCAGGCTGTTTTCCAAAGCAGTTGTTCCATATAATATTCCCATCAGCAGTGTATAAGAATTCCAGCTTCCCCACATCTTCACCAATATTTGTTATAGTCTTATCTTTTTTATTATAGCTATCCTAGTGGGTGTGAAGTAGGATCTTAATGTAATTTTGATTTGTGTTTCCTGTGTAATCTTGAACATCTTTTCTTACGCTTATTGGCCATTTGTATATCTTCTTTAGAAAATGTCTATTCATGGGGTGACTCAGTGGCTCAGTCTTTTAAGCATCCAACTCTTCACTTCAGCTCAGGTCATGATCTCATGCTTTGTGGGATCATGCCCATGTTGGGCTCTGTGCTGACAGGGTGGAGCCTGCTTGGGATTCTCTCTCTCCCTCATTCTCTGCCTCTCCCCTGCTCACATGTGTGTGTGTGCGCACTCACACGCACTCACGCATGCACACACGCGAGCTCGCTCTCTCTCAAGATAAATAAATAAAGGGGTGCCTGGGTGGCTCAGTCGGTTGAGCGTCCGACTTTGGCTCAGGTCATGATCTCACTGCTCGTGAGTTCGAGCCCTGCATTGGGTCCTGTGCTGACAGCTCAGAGCCTGGAGCCCGTTTCAGATTCTGTGTCTCCCTCTCACTCTGACCCTTCCCTGCTCATGCTCTGTCTCTCTATGTCTCTCAAAAATGAATAAACGTTAAAAAAATTTTTTTTAAGATAAATAAGCATTAAAAAAAGAAAATGCCTATTCATATTCTTTGCCAGTTTTAATGGAGTTGTCTTTTTATTGCAAGAGCTCTTTATATACTCTATTTATTATCTCTGTCATGGACTGAATTGTGCCTCCATTGAAATATGTTGAAGTCCTAACCCCCAGTACCTGTGAACACGACCTCATTTGGATACAGGGTCTTTGCAAATGCAGTAAAGTTAAGATGAGGTCATTAGGATGGGCCCTAATCCAATATGACCGGCGTACCTGTGAGAAGAGGAAATGCTATGTGAAGACAGAGACACACAGGGAGTGCCATGTGATGACAGATGGAGAGATTAGAGGGATGCAGGTACAAGCCAAGACATGCCAAGGATTGACAGCCACCACCAGAAGCTAGAAGAGGCAAGGAAAGATTCTACCCAGAGTCTCAAAGGGAACATTGCTTTGATAATAGCTTGACTTCAGAGTTCCAGCCTCCAGAGTGATGAGGAATAAATTTCTGTCGTTTTAAGCTACCCAGTTTGTGGTACTTTGTTATGGCAGCCCGCAGAAACTCGTTGACATTTTGGTACCAAAAAGTGAGGTACCTTCTATAACAAATAGCTAAAACAGTAGAAGTGGCTTTGTACTTGTATTACATGTGGAAGCTGGAGTAATGTTGGGGTGCTAGATAGAAAAAGCTTAAATTGCCTTGAAGGGATTGTTGGTATAAATACAGACTTAAAGGTGATTCTGGTGAGAGTTCATGCAGAAGTGAGACTATAGGGAAAGCGTCTGTCTCTCGGAGAATACGTAGATTGCCATGATCGGAATGTTGCTTAGAAGCATGAACTTTGAAGCTGCTTCTGGTGAGGCCTCAGAGAGCAGTGAGGAACATGCCCTATTTGACTCTGAAGAAGAGATGATCCTTGTTATAAAGTAGCAGAGAACGTAGTTGAATTATGTTTTGCCACTGAGTGGAAAGTAGAACCTGGAAGTGGTGAACTTGGATATTTAACTGTGGTGATTTCTGAACAAAATGTATAAGGTGTGGCCTGTTTTCACCGTGATGCTTATGGTACAATATGAGAGGAAAGAGATAAATTGAATGAACTTCAATAAAAAAGAACAACACTCGATGTTATAAATCCTATAATATATTGTTAATTATTTTTGCTTAAGCCTTTTAAGGGGAAAACAAAAGTATTTCGTATTTAACCACATACTGACCACTTCTAGAGTTCACCATTGCTTTGCATAGATCCAAGTTTCTACCTGGTACCATACTTCTTTAGCCTAAAGACCATGATTCAACATTTCTCCTGGTATAGATCTACTAGTGATCAACTTTTTGTTTTTTTTCCCTTTTGTCTGCAAAAGTCTTTGTTCTACTTTTGTTTTTCAAAAATGTTTGTTACTGTGATAAAATACACATAACTATTTTTAAGTGTACAGTTCAATGATAGTAAGCACATTCACAATGTTGTGCAGCTATTACTAACATCTACGTCCAGAACTCCTTTCATCTTGCAAACCTGAAACTGTGTATTCATTAACCAATAATTCCCTCTTCTGCCCTTCCTCCCAGCCCCTGGTAACCGCCATTCTATTTTCTGTCTCTATGATTTGGACTACTCTAGGTACCTCAGATAAGGGGAATCATATTCACTATTTGTCCTTTGGTGACTCACATTTCAATTAGCATGATATCTTCCAAGTTTCATCCCTGTTGTACCACATGTCAGAATGCCCTTCCTATTTCAGGCTGAAATTCCATTGTATTGCCACATTTTGTTTATCTATTCATCCATCAAGGGACACTTGAGCTGCTTCAACCTTTGGGCTGTTGTGGATAACACTGCGATGAACACAAGTGTGCACATATCCATTCAAGTCCCTGCTTTCAATTCTTTGGGGTATATACCTTGATGTGGAATTGCTGGATTATAGTAACTGGCTTTCATTTTGTTGAAGAACCATCATACCATTTTCCACCGTTTACTTTCTCACTAACAGTTTCACAAGGGTTCCAATTTCTCTATATCACCTTCAACAACACCTATTTTCTGTGGTTTTGGTGGTAGCTATCCTAATGAATACAGGGTAGTTTCTCATTGTGGTTTGAGTTGCATTTACCTAATAATTAATGATGTTAAACATCTTTTCATGTGTTTATTGATCAATCATATGTCATCATTGGAGAAATATCTATTCAAATCCTTTGAGTATTTTAAAATCAGGTTGTTGTTATGTTGTTGAGTTTTGGGAGCTCTTTATATTTTCTGCTTATATCAATCCCTTATCAGATATATAATTGCAAATATTTTTCCATTCCATAGGTTGGAATCTGTGTTTTCATTTCATTTCATCTGTGTTGATGCACAAAAAATTCTAAATTTCATGGTCAGTTCGTCTATTTTTTCTTTTATTGCCTGTGCCTTTGATGTCATATCCAAGAAATCATTGCCAAATTTAATGTTATAAAGCCTTTTGCATGTTTTCTTCTATGAGCTTTATAGTTTTACATCTTATATTTAAATCTTTGATTCATTTTTAGTTAATTTTTATATATGCTGTTAGGATACAACTTCATTCTTTTTGTAAATGGATGTCCAATTTTTTCAGCATCATTTGTTGAAAAGACTGGTCTTTTCCCATTGAGTGGTCTTGGCGCATTTGTCAAAAATCATTTGACCATATCGGGACACCTGGGTGGCTCAGTCAGTTGAGCGACTGACTTCAGCTCAGGTCATGATCTCACAGTCTGAGTTCGAGCCCCGCATCGGGCTCTATGCTGACAGCTCAGGGTCTGGAGCCTGCTTCGGATTCTGTGTCTCCCTCTCTCTCTGCCCCTCCCCTGCTCATGCTCTGTCTGTCTCTCTCTCTGTCAAAAGTAAATAAACATTAAAAAAAAATCATTTGACCATATACATGCAGGTTTATTTTGGGGCTCTGTATTCTGTTCCATTGGCCTATATGTCTGTATTTATGCCTGTACCACACTGTTTTGACTACTCTGGCTTTGTGCTAAATTTTTAAGACATGTTTATTTTGAGTGAGAGAGAGAGAGAGAGAGAGAGAGAGAGTGCATGCTCATGCGCATGTGAGCGGGGGAGAGGCAGAGAGCGAGAGAGAGAGAGAGAGAGAGAGAGAGAGCGAGAGAGAGAGAATCCCAAGCAGGCTCCATGCTGTCAGCACAGAGCTCCAGCACAAAGCATCATGGGGCTCAGTCCCACAAACTGTGAGATCATGACCTGAACAGAAATCAAGAGTTGGACCCTTAACTGACTGAGCCACCCAGGCACCCTGCATATTTTAAAATCAGGAAGTATAAGTCCTGAAGCTTTGTTCTTCTTTTTCAAGATGGTTTTAGCTGTTCAGCATCCCTTGAAATTCCATATGAATTTTAAGATGGGTTTTTCTATTTCTGCAAAAAAAAAAAATGTCATTGGGATTCTGATAGAGACTGCATTGAATCTTCAGATTGCTTTAGATAGTATTGACATCTTAATAATATTAAGTCTTCCAATCCATGAACATGGAATGTGTTTCCATTACTTTCTCTTCTTTAATTTTTTTCAGCAATGATTTCTAGTTTTTATTGTACAAGTCTTTCACCTCCTTGGTTAAATTAATTCCTAACTATTTTTTTGATGCTACTATAAATAGAAGTGTTTTTGTAATTTCCTTTTCAGATTGCTCATTGCTACCATGTAGAAGTGTGACTGAGTTTTGTGTGTTGACTATGTGTCTTGCTGCTTGGCTAAATTCATTTATTAAGTCTAACTGTGGAATCTTTAAGGTTTCCTACATATAAGATTATATCATCTGCAAACAGAGATAATTTTGCTTCTTCTTCTCCAGTTTGGACGTCTTTTATTTATTTTTTTCTTGCTTAATTGCTCTGGCTAGAATTTCCAATACTATGTTGAATAGAAATGGTGAAAGTTTGTTCCTGATCTTACAGGGAAAGCTTTCAGTCTTTGACCATTGAATATGATGTTCACCGTGGGTTTCTTATAAATCTTTATTATGTTGAGATAGTTTTCTTCTTTTCCTAGATTATTTTGTGGTTTGTTGTCATTGTTGTTGTTGTTTTAAGTAGGATCTATGCCAAGCATGGAGCCCAATGCAGGGTTTGAACTCACAACCCTGAGATCAAGACCTAACCGAAAATCAAGAGTCAGACACTTAACCAACTGAGGCATCCAGGCGCCCCTCTTTAATGTTTTTTTAATCATGAAACGGTGTTGAATCCTGTCAAATGCTTTTTCTGCACCAATTAGATGATCATGTCAATGTTCCTTCATACTTTTAATGTGGTGTATCACAATGATTAATTTCTGTATATTGAACCATACTTACATTTCAGGAATAGATCTCACTTGGTTATGGTGTATATCCTTTCTAACATGATGTTAAATTCATTTTGATAATATTTTTTGAGGATTTTTACATCAATTCTCATAAAGGATATTGGTCTGTAGTTTTTTTCTTCCTTATAGTATCTTTGTCTGGCTTTCATGGCAGGGTAAGCTGACCTCACTGGGTGAGTTAGAAAGTGTTTCTTCCCTTTCAAGTTTTGAGAAAAGTTTGAGAAGGCTTGGTGTTAGTTCTTTTTTTAATGTTTGGTAGAATTTACCAGTGAGGCCATCAGGCCTGAGACCTTTCTCTGTACTGGAGATTTTTGATTACTGACTCAGTATCCTTACACATTATAGGTCTATTCAAATTTTCTGTTTCTTTATGATTCAGTCTTTGTTGGTTTTGTGTTTCTAGGAATTTGTCCATTTCGTGTATGTTGTCTAATTTATTGTGGACAATTGTTCGGAGTACTCTTTTTTTAAATGTTTTTATTTATTTTTGAGAGAGAGAGAGAGAGAGAGAGCGCGCGCACAAGTGGGGGAGGGGCAGAGAGAGAGAGGGAGAAACAGAATCTGAAGCAGGCTCCAGGCTCCAAGCTGTCAGCACAGAGCCCGATGCAGGGCTCGAACTCATGAACTGCAAGATCATGACCTGAACTGAAGCTGGAAGCTCAACCAACTGAGCCATCCAGGTGCTCCTGTTCAGAGTACTCTTATAATTTTTTTTTTTTAATTTCTGTAGAATCAGTAGTAATATACTCATTTTCAACTCTTACTTTAGTAATTTGAGTCTTTTTTTTTTTTTCTTAGTCTAGGTGAAGATTTGTCAATTTTGTTCATCATTTCAAATAACGAATTTTTGGTTTCACTGATTTTATATATTGATTTTCTATTCTTTATTTTATCTGTGCTCTAACCTTTATTATTTCTTTCTACTATGTCTGGATTTAATTTGTTGTTCTTTTCATACTTTCTTAAATTATAAAGTTAGGTTGTTGATTTCAAATCTTTCTTGTTCTTTAATGTGAGCATTTATTGCTATAAATTTCCCCCTTTTATTACTTCTCATAAGTTTTGCTGTGTTGAACTTTCATTTTCATTCATCTCTGGGTATTTCCTAATCTCTCTTGTGATATCTTCTTTGATCCATTGGTTGTTTAAAAGTAAGTTGTTTAATTTCCACAAATATGTGAATTTTCCAGTTTTCCTTCTGTTCTTAATTTCTGTCTCCATCCTACTGTGATCAGAGAAGATACTTTGTATTACCATATTACCAATCTGTCTTTTAAAATCTGTTAAGATTTAGTCTGTGGCCTAAAATATGGTCTGTTCTGGAGAATGACCTGTGTGCATTTGAGAAGGATGAGTACTTTGTTGTCATTGAGTAGAGTGTCCTGTATGTCTGTTAAATATTACTGCTTTATTGTGTTGTTCAAGTCCTGTTTCCTTACTTATTTTATATCTGGCTGTTCTATCCATTATTGAAAGTAGGATATTGAGGGGTACCTGGATGACTCAGTCGTTAAGCATCTGACTTCAGCTCAGGTCATGATCTCATAGTTTGTGAGTTCGAGTCCCACATCGGGGGAGCTTGAGCCCCACTTTGAGTAAAAACATGAACCCCAGGTGAGCCCTGCTTCTCTCTCTCTCTCTCTCTCTCTCTCTCTCTCTCTCTCTCTCTGCCCCTTGATAACTTGCACCCTCTCTCTCAATCAAAAAGAAAAAGAAAGAAAGAAAGAAAGAAAGAAAGAAAGAAAGAAAGAAAAAGAAAGAAAGAAAGAAAGAAAGAAAGAAAGAAAGAAAGAAAGAAAGGTATTGAAGTCTCCAATTCTTGTTGTAGAAATGTCTCCATCTTCTTTCAGTTTGGCCAATTTTTGCCTTATATATTTTGGTTGGTGATTAGGTACTATTATATCTTATTGCTGTATTGAATGTTTTATTAATATATAATGTCCTTCTTTGTCTCTTGTAATCTTTTTTGATTTAAAGTCTATTTTGTCTGATATTAGTTTAACTAGCCCTGCCATCTTTTGGTTACTGTTTGCATGAAAAACTTTTTTTATCCTTTATCTTGCAACCTGTTTGCATCTATGAATCTGAAGTGAATCTTGTGTGGACAGTATATAGTTGGATCATGTTTTGTTTTTATTCATGATACCAATGTCTGTCTTTTGATTGTAGAGATAATTACCTTAAATTTAAAGTAATTATTACAGTAGGACTTTTGTCATTTTGCCATGTTTCTATGTACATTATAGCTCTTTGTCCCCTTCATTTCCTGCATTATTGTCTCTCTTGTGTATAGTTGATTTTTTGGTAATAAAACATTTTAATTCCTTTTCATTTCCTTTGAGTATACTCTATAAGTATTTTCTTTGTGGTTACCATAGGGATTACATTTAACATGCTAAAGTTATAACACTCTAATTTGACTTTATGCCAGCTTAACTGTAATAGTATGCAAAAATTCTGCTCATTTACAGCTCTGCTCTCAGTAACTGACATCACAGAATTACAATTTTATATATTGCGTGTCTAAAAACATGAACTAATAATTGCTTTTTTAAATGTATTAGTCTCTTAAATTACATAGAAACCAAATTATGGAATTAGAATGAAAGTTACAATAACACTAGCTTTTAGGCTAATAATTTTAAACAATATATTCATCTCTTAAATCATGTGGAAAAAAGTTGAGTTTTAAACCATTGTTACTATAATACTAGCTTTTATAATTGCCCATGTATTTACCTTTACTGAGATGTTTATCTCTTCATATGGCTTTGAGTTACTGTCTGGTAGCTTTTCATTTCAACCCGCAGGACTCCCTTTAGGATTTCTCACAGGGAAGGTCTACTAGTAACAAACTCCCTCAGCTTTTATTTATCTGTAAATGTCTTAATTTCATTCTCACTCTTGAAAGGACAGTTTTGTTGGATATAGAACTCTTGGCTGACAGGTTTTTCCTTTTAGCATTTTGAATATATCAGCCCACAGCCTTCTGACCTCCAAAGTTTCTGATGAGAAATCTGCTCAATAATTGAGGATTATTGAGGATCTTATTGAGGATCTCCTGTAAGTGACAAGTCACTTCTCTCTTGCTGCAGTTGAGATTATCTCTTTGCCTTTGCCTTTCAATAGTTTAATTATAATGTGTCTTGGTGTGGGTCTCCTTGATTTCATCTTTCTTGCAGTTCATTGAGCTTCTTGGATGCTTATATTCATGTCTTTAAACAAATGGTCATTTTCTTTTGTCTTTGATGGTGACCATGACTGTGGCCCATTCCTGTTCTGTCACCCATATATCCACTGAAAGGAGACTGATCTGGGAAGCAGGCACCAAGACAAACCTAGAATTACAGGAGAGTTATTGGGGGGTGGTACCTGAGAAGGATCAGGGAAGGGCAGACATGGGCTAGCAAAGCCTTTAGGTCGTGATTCAGGTCTGATATCTGTTAAAGAAGAGGGAGACGGAAGGAAGATTGGAAGGAAGAACCTCAGCCTGTGGTGTAGCTCTGAGAAGTCTCATTCAGACCAACAGGGCTTTGGCTCTGTGATAACCTGTGATGAAATTCCACATTAACCAGAAACGGCCAGGCCTTAATATCCCTAACCATGCTCAGTTGTTCACTGGAGGATGCCTGGGAAGTGTGCGCCAAGTTCTTTCCTGAAGAGAGAGATACCTACCAGGGGTACAGTTACATGTGGCCCTCTGTATCACAGAATCCTTTTTTTTTTTATGTTTATTTTGAGAGAGAGAGAAAGATCGCTGGTGGGGGGTGGGGGTGGGGCGGGAGAGAGAGAGGGAGACACAGAATCCGAAGCAGGCTCCAGGCTTCGAGCTGTCAGCGCAGAGCCCAATGCAGGGCTCAAACCCACAAACTGGGAGATCATGACCTGAGACAAAGTTGGACACTCAACCAAACCCAGGCACCCCACAGAATTCTGGATGGTAGAAAAGATTCTTGTAGAGTAACTGGTAAATCTACCTCCCTCTATGATAGATGTTATCTATGACATTCTGAATAAATGAGCATCTGTCTTATTTTAAAACTTGTTTAGAAAAGAAAACACATTTTCCTATCATGTTTAATATTAAATACCAGGGTTTTTTTCTGTCTGATCTTAGTCCTACAGCTATGGTATAAGCCAGTTTTCTTTACCTTGTCATCAAGACTTGAAATATGTGTGGATTTCTAAAATAATAAAGATTTATATTGACTTTTAATGATCCTTTCATTTCATCCCACATAGAGCCCCCTGGAAGGGGCTAAGAAGGAACATTGTAAATATATGGTTCTTCCCTTTAAGAGTGTTTACAAATAAAAGTCTTTCAAATTAGAAAAGGTATTCAATGAATAAGTAATAAATTATAGTTAAATGGCCTTTTAAAGTCATTTCTTGGGGCGCCTTGGTGGTTCAGTCAGTTGGGCGTCCGACTTCAGCTCAGGTCATGATCTCACGGCTCGTGGGTTCGAGCCCCGTGTCAGGCTCTATGCTGCTGGCTCAGAGCTTGGAGCCTGCTTCAGATTCTGTGTCTCCCTCTCTCTCTGCCCCTCCCCTGCTCATGCTCTGTCTCTCTCTGTCTCAAAAATAAATAAGAACATTAAAAAAAATTTTTTAAGTCATTTCTTGAGGAAAGAGGAAGTAACTAAATAGATTTTTGCCATTGAAGTTATCTTGTGATCTTTCAAGAAGAAAAAGACTGAAGCTTTCTTGATTGTGTTTAGCAGCCAGGCAATGGTGATATCACTCAGTATTAACCAAAGAATCATTCTCAACAGCGTAATCGAGTGAACTGAATGCTGTAATCCGGGGGTTAGGAGCTTCAGATCTTGATGTAGGGTCACGCTCCCCTTCGCCTGCATCATCAGCTTTTAGATGGGTGCTCAGGTGCCTCATGCCATCATTCCTGGTCTCTGACTACTTTACTTTCTGTTTCCTACAAATAGGAAGTAAAAGGATGGAAATTAAGATCTGAGTGCCTACAATGTTGTAATGACTCTGCTGTGGGTTTGATATAACTCATGTAATGTTAACAGAAAATTCTGGGAGGTAAGTATCGTTCCGTCTTCTGCATAGTGAGGAAACCAAGATCACAAATTCATAAATGTGGAAGATCTCAAATTTCAACTGACTACAAAACCCACATTTTTGCCACTGTGACTTTCAAACTGTGTTTTAGGGATCCTTGACATTCTACAGATGCAAAGCTCCAGGCCTTCTGCCTCCACACCGACCAGAGAAGCTTCCATTTCTGGGAGCCCTGGAGGCAGTTTCCCCATAAGAATTCTTTTGAAAATAAATGAGAGGGGGTGACTTTAAAAGAACAAATAATTTAGTGACTACTGGGTGGCTCAATCAGTTAAGCGCCCAACTCTTGGTTTCTGCTCAGGTCATGATCTCACAGTTCCATGGGATCGAGCCCGCATCAGGCTCTGTGCTGGCAGCATAGAGCTAACTTGGGGTTCTCTCCCTTCCTCCCTCTCTGTGCCCCCTTCCCAAAAACAAATAAATATTTAATTAATTTTTAAAAATTTTAAAAGAACAAATAATTTAGAAAAGCAATCCTTTAAACCAAGTCCTCAAGATAATGATCTGTATTCCTTACCAATTTCTATATGCAGACAGATTTATCATTAATTAGATCCTCTTAATGTGGCTAGTATGCATATTCTCAGAGAAAATGCTTAAAAGAGAAGAAATGCTAGGTATCTGGTAAGAATGATAATAGCCACAATATGTCAAGCATCTCTCATATGCCATGTTCTGTTCTAGATGTTTTATAAACATAGTCTCATGTAATCCCTATAACAACCCTCCCCAAGGTAGGAGAGATAGTCCCACTTCATATTTGAGAGAATTTAAAGGAACTTGAACAATGTAAGAGACAGAGCTAGGAGTTATTCCAGGTTTGTCTGGCCTTCCAGCTGATTTTGTTCATCATATTAACTCTTATGAGGATTTATGGAGGGGTTTATATAGTGGATTTATTATAACTGATGGGGGTTACAGCATGCCCAACACTGAGCACATGAACCTGGAGCTGATGACCTGGCATGTTTCTTCCTGTCTGGCACCCACATCTGCCACCCCATTGGCTATGCCTGTGCGAGGGCAGAGCACAGTGCAAGCACACAGCACGGATGGCAGGAACATTTGTCATACTGTGCCCAGGAGGCATAGTTTGGTTCAGAGCATTAGATGATCCCCACCTTTCAGGTAGTGGAACACTGAAAGTGGAAAATTCCAAGCTGTTACACCGTTCTCCAGAGCTGTTGGTAGCTACCCTGTGCCAGTTAGGCAATTCCTTAGCACGTCAGTCAGTGCTTCCCTGTTTGCTGTTGCCTGACAGATGAGGTAGGCTCCCTTCAGCTACCCAGAGCTCTCGCCATCCCACTGCTCATCTCTCACATTGTTTGCTGCCCTTTTCCTGTGTTTTTCTGCTTGAAACTTTGGTCACCACGGAGTCTGTGAAGGACATAAATTGCCTAAGTGCATAATTATTTTTAGAATGGCATAAATTATGGGAGATTTCAAATATATATCCCTTTGAAAACTATCTTTTAAAAGTTATGGCATTAAAATACATGACATTCTTATGCTAAAAAACACAAAGGAAATGAGGGGAGTTGAACCATTTCCCTACACTTTGCACAGAGGCATCTCAGGTGGTGGAGGGGTGGGGCCAAGAAGAGCTTTGCCTTGAGTGCTGAATGCTCAGCGTGTCAGGTATGGATGTGCAGAAACATTCACCAGGGCAGAAGAGGGTGGGTGATATCCTTTCCTGTATCCTTGTATGGTGCTGCTAAGAAGTCGACCTCATTCTTAGCCAGGTCTTTTTTCTATGCCCTTAGACAGGAGGATTTGCAAAAGTTACACCGAGGTTTTAGCATCCATTTTTCCAGTTTCCTTTTCCATTCTTTCCAACCCATCTCTTCCTGTTTTATTGATATTAAACACAAAAAAGGGAAATTATTAATAATCAACGTTACTAAACTAATGGATTAATTTTGGAAAAACCTGTAGGTCAAATGAATACATATCTGGCAGTAAATTATGAATCCAGAAGTACAAGCAAAGCTCCAGCATACTTTTGTCCAAAATTTAATTAGGTAAAACTCTTTGGTTGATCCACCCTTTCCTTTCTTCAGCTTAAGTAAATATATCTGAGCCTCACCTCTGTTCTCTGTAAAAAAAAAAAAAAAAAAAAAAAAAAAAAAAGTACTAATTTTGTAGGGTTCTGGGAAAATAAAATGAGATTGTGCAAGTAAAACATGTACCGTAATGTCTGACATATGCTAAGCACTAACTACCTATTAGCTGATCTCATTATTATTGCAATTATTATTACCAACGAATTTAGAAAGATTTCAACAATACTTTGTATTTGGTCGGTGCTTAACATTTACAGAATACTTTCAAAATCTCACTTTATTCCTACTCCGATGGCTATAATGTATGTAGGAAAAGTATTAGCTCCATTTTACAGTTGAGAAAACAGACTCAGAGAGAAAAATGTCTCTTACGAACTATGGTACCATGAACTATTTTTCCCAGCTTTATATCTCCTTTAGGTGACTTTATAATTTAGTTAGGGTGTAAATTAGTATTATTAGAATTTATAGGAAACATTATTGTATGTAGAAATAATTATGTAAAATGCTTTTTTGCAGATTTTGAAAATGAGCCAAGAAAAAATTGACATATTTGAAAGTAAGTTGTCAGAAGAGAGAGAAAGGAGAAAGCAATCGACATCTGATCTTAATACTGTACAGAAGGCTTTGAAAGTTGATAGTGAGGTATTCTGCCACTCAGGATGTTATTCTCCTCTTTTTGCATTCCTAATTTAGGGATTTCATGTTACCATTTATTTTGATTTTAAAATAAATAGTAGCTCTAGAATATGTGTTTCTGTTAGTAATAATGGGGTGACTGTTGTTCCCTCACGCTGAGTTCCAGCTCCAGCACTAGCCAAAAAGAGACCTTTAAGTAGTAGGTGGTTTGATTAGTATGGTGGCCATAGAGTCATGGACTTGTCTCTCCTTTTAACTGCTTGTCCTACCATCTTGGAAAGGTCTATCAGGAGACAACCAGCCTATATTTAAAAGAGAGACCTGGAAGTGAGTCCATGGAAGTCTAGATCACCAATTTAGAGGATGGTGACATTTAATCAGTTTGCAGGGTGGGTGACAGCCAGTGCAATGCCCCAAATCCCATCCTGATGACCTACAGGAATTTCCAATACAATGAGGTAGGAAACTGATACCACTTGCCTTCTTCCTGTGGCCACTCTCTGTTCTCTCTCCTTTTTGCCCAACACTTTCCTCATCAACATTCTCTTCTCCTTCTGATTTGAAGGCTTTGGGAAAATACCATGTAACTCCTTTCCTAAAGTAAATTTAATATCATCCGTTTCCTTCACAGGACACCACAGACTAACTCTCAGGCCCCAGTCATCCACCAGCCAAACTACATCTTCCATGTCATCAATGTAGAAATTTGATAAGACTCTACATATAACTAAAGGGTTTTCTCTCACAAATATAGGGGGAAGAAATCAGAGGATTAGAGGAAGCCCTAGTCACTGAATACACATTATTAACTAAGGCAGCATAATTTGTTGTGAAGAACACAGAGTTTGAAGTTGGTCAGATGGTTGAATCTCAGCTTTACCACTTCCTGGCTATGTGAACTTGGGCAGGCCACTTACACTCTCTGAGCCTGTTTCAGTAGCCCTTCTGCATGAGGTTGTCACAAGATTAAAGGCTCAGTTATTCTGTAAAAGGTACATTTGAAAAAAGATACACTTTAAGCAAGAAAATATAATTAGTGCAGGAGTTGCTGAAGAATGTACCCTCTCTACAAGCCTTGTAAAAAGTAGGAAGAACTCTGGAAACCCAGTCCTTCCACCTGTGAGTGATAGAAGCTAAGAATGCTCAGTTTCATTAATTGACTTAAGTAAACTTTACTACTTAACTACCTTAACTACTTTCTTAAAAGTAGTTCTGCTAGAAGAATAAGTTGGGGGGAAAAAAGCAAAAAAAAAATTGTGAGAGTTGTTTCAAAGATTCCATTTTAGAAATATTATACCTTTTATGGGGAAAATCTCATTTTACTAAATGTCTTTATTTCTTAATCAGGAGGTGCAAAAATCAAGGTCAGAACTTATATGCCTTTATAATGAAATTCAAAGTCTTCCAAGGGCAGCAGAAGACAGAGACCATTATTTAATAACATATGACCTGCTACAAAGAGAGAATTCTGAATTAGAAACAAAGGTGAGACTGGATTAATTATTTAAATGTTCAGTGTTAGACTTTATCTCTTATGAGGATACAATAAAAGGAAATTAATTTTCAATAAGAGATTACATGTAAATTGGAGTTTCTTTTATTATTATAGAATAAATTCCCATATAGTGTAGGCTATAAGCCAAGCTATGACTCAGAATAGACTTCAGTCTTTCACTCTTAGAATTAATCTGTGAATTTTTTTTTTTTTTACTTTGAGTCAGTTTCCCAAAAGCTTAAATTTTGGACCACATATTATAATGTAAAAGGTTTGCTCAAAAATACAACCACCAAATGATCCAGCAATTCCACTATCTAGAGAGATATACCCAAAAGAATTGAAAGCAGAGTCTTGAAGAGATATTTGCACACCCATTTTCACAGCAGCATTATTCACAATAGTTAAAGCTTAGAAGTATCCCAAGTGTTTCTTGATGGATTAATAGATAAGCAAATTGTGGTATATACACACAATGGAAAGTCATTGAGCCTTAAAAAGGAAGGAGATTCTGCAATATGCTACAACATGGATGAATCTTGAAGACTTTATGCTAAGTGAAATAAACCAATCACAAAAACACAAACACTGTATGATTTCAATTATATGAGGTACTCAGAGTAGTCAAAATCATAAAGACAGAAAGTGTAATGGTGGTTGCCCAGGGACTGGGGGAGACAAGAAAAGGGTGTAACTGTATAATAGGTATTGGGTTTGTTTTACAAGATGAAAAGGGTTTGGGGGATGGATGGTGGCAGTGGCCGCACAACCGTGTGAATATATTTAATACCACGGAACCACACACTTAAACTAGTTAAGATGGTAAACTTTATGTTAAGTCTATTTTACCACCACCCCCCAGTACTCAAAACAAACAAGTTGACTTAAGTGTCTTCAACCTTAAACCTTTGAATCAAAGCATTTTTTTTTCAGTTATACTGAAAATTAGGCTTATACTTAGAATTAGAAAAATATTTAAATGTCCTGACCCCACTTTGTTCCCCAGGTATAAAAATGGCTGCCAGACCAGGGTTAGTCAACATTGGAGGTTGCCTGTAGTGTAATTTCTGGAGTCCCACCTATTATTAACAACTCTGGGCTGAAAATTCCCTTCCTCAGTTACTCTCTGGGTCTTGATTAAAATGGCAGAAAGAAGTGAAGGCTTGAACACACAGTTAAAAGATATTGGGTTATATTTTAGTACATGTGAAATGAAGGACTAAGTCCAGGCCTCATTTATGTGAAGTTTTTATCCTGAAAGCAGGGTACAAGTTGCTGAGAGATTGGGATATGGATCAAATAGTATGTGACTTAGGGAGGGAAAGGTTCAGAACATGGGGTTTGCTGTCTGGGAAGGGAGATTATGGGGCATAGCCTATAACTAAGCTTTGTTTGTGGGATCTTGTCAGCAAAGTGAGTTACCCTCACACTGTGCAGTTAAAGGATCTTGTCTTATGAAATATCATTGGATAGTTTAACACAGGAGATAAATGTAGACAATAAGAATATAATATAAAAATGAGAGAGCCGTATCACTATCCTGCTAATCTGGCTCTCTCTCACTTAAAAAACTTTTTATTTTGAAATAATTTCAAATTTATAGAAAAGTTGCAAAAATAGCAAAAAGAATGCCCATATACCCTCACCTCTCCAATGTTAACATGGTTGGTACTACATTTGCTTTATCTTTCTCTCTCTCTCCCTCTGTCCAAAAATACCCTTCTTTAAAACCATGGATTTATGCATCCTTATGCCTGTGGTAAAAATGGATTAATTATATAACAACTGCAAAGTGTTAAGTTAAACTAGAAGAAGATCCTTCAATTAGATGTTAATTTATATTACTTGTCAATAATTATTTAAGCATTTAATGGACTAAATGACTAAATGTACTTTTTTTCATAATCATCTGTAAGAGTATGCAAAATAGAATATTTGTCTTTTCACTTTAACTTTATAGGTCTTGAAGCTTTCACAAGAATTTGAACAATTAAATCATTTTACTGTAGAGAGAAAAACTGCAGCTACTAATTTAATTACAGGTGAAAATATCTGTAAAGATCTTGTGTCTAAAGAACCAATTTTGGAAGTAGAGATTCAAAGCCCAAAGGAAGAGGAAAAGGAACTCTGGTAAATTGAGAAAATCCCATATCACATTAATTATTTGGGGGTACATTTGGCTTAATCATCATAAGAATTTGATATTTGTTGCCAAATGATGTGAGTGGAAAAATTAGTTATAAGCAAGCATTCCCCAAGAAGGTTGTCTTTTAATATATTATTAAATTTTTAAATCTTTTCCTGCTTTTTAAAATAATTTTATGCTTCTTGTAGAAAATTTGGAAAGCATGGAAAAGTGAAAGGAGATGTTAATAGCCCATAATGTCACCAGGGGAATATGTTAATGTCCTAATTTTTCTTTCTTCTCTCTATAAACCTACATATATGTGGGATTTTTTTTTTTACATAATTGGACTATACTCCAAATATCAAAAAAGCTGAGAGATTTTTGCTGTTTTTATTTAACATTGTATCTGATAATTTTGATAACCCTTTTCTTTCTTTTTCATTCTTCTTTTCTCTCTTGTTAATCTTGCCCTTTAACTCTTGTCTTTCTACTTTTTCACCAAAAGTATTTTTTCACAGAAACTTGTTAGACTTTGGGCAAATGTATTACTCTGCCTTGGCACGATAATAGATGCAATCGAATTCTGTCCAGGCAAAAGCCTAGAACTAGATCATCAAAATGGAATGAAAGATGGCAATTTGACTTATATATTATATACTAAAGGATACATCATCAATGAACTAGGAAAATATGGTCTAGGTATGGCCACATTTATATCTTTCAAAATGTTTTAACATACAAGGAGGGGTTTTTGCTAGTTTTGGACCTCTGAATTGTATGCCCTCCTAAAAGTTGCTTTTAACTTTAGAGTGTGCTTTGAGTCCAAGATTCACAACCATGAAACCTAGTTGCACAAGTGGGAAAAGCATATTGGAGAGGTGGTGGGGAATAGGTGTAATAGTGGTCACAAGAACAAAAAGCCAAGAAGCTAGATCACAGCATTTAGGTTTGCTGTAGGGGAAAAAGGAAGTCTAGTTCTTGAGCACTGGAAAAGTATATTACTGGGTTTTTGAGGGAGATTATTCTAGAATCTCTATAAGAGATAAATTAAAGAAGAAAAATGGACCAATTAATCCAGATATGAGCTACAGATGAAGAGACAGTGGCCTAGATTGAGTAGGCAGCAGTGGAGATGAAGTGTCCAATTTGAACACTCTTCAGAGAAGAAGTTGACATTAATTATCAAAGCTGACAAAAATCCACCCACCTGACTTGGGGTAATTGGTAGGGATACTTGCCCCACAGAACAAGGCTATGGCCTTAATTCATTTGGAGGTGGGGAACCTTGCCATGATAAAGATACTGGACTTCTCTATAAAGAGCTCCTTGCTGCCACCTGTTTCCATGACTTGGTCTAAATTAAATTACTTCCCAGCACCAAGACTGTGAGATGTCTACATATCTGCCCTATGCTTCCCTCTCTCCTCATAATGTTTCCTTGCTTATCTCCTCTGTCCCACTTCACAGCCTCCACATATCTCAGATCCGTTACACAATCACAATCAACAGTAAAATTGCCTATCTACCATGTGCCAGGTACTATAGGAAGACACTGAGGATACAAAATAAGACACAATTCCTACCCTTATGGTCCAAATAGCCTGCTGGGAGAAGATAGTGTTGGATACTATGGAAGCACAAAGGAGGTGCCCTGGCCCGGGCTAATAAACCAGAAAATATTCTTAAAGGAAATAACAAACCGAGTCCTGAAGTATGGGTAACCGAGAGCCAAGCAAAAAGATGGGGGATTAATTTTCAAGGGGGGTATGACATGTACAAGAGAAGTCATGATTTGTTTGAGGAACTCAATGACCTCAGTGCTGCTACAGCATAGAGCTTGAAGAGAGGAACTGGGGAAGGAGACCGTGAGAGTGAAGAAGTAGGCAGGGACCTGATCATGAGGGAACATGAGTGTCTGCATGAAGAAGTTTGGACAACAGGAAACTACCACAGGGTTTAGTAACATAAAAGAGACTAAGAAGATTTGTGCTTTAGAAAAATCACTCTGTTGGGGCGCCTGGGTGGCTCAGTCGGTTGAGTGTCCGACTTCGGCTCAGGTCATGATCTCGTGGTCCGTGAGTTCGAGCCCCGCGTCGGGCTCTGTGCTGACAGCTCAGAGCCTGGAGCCTGTTTCAGATTCTGTGTCTCCCTCTCTCTCTGACCCTCCCCCGTTCATGCTCTGTCTCTCTCTGTCTCAAAAATAAATAAACGTTAAAAAAAAAAATTAAAAAAAAATAAAAAGAAAAATAAGAAAAAAAAAAAAAGAAAAATCACTCTGCCAATTGTGTGGGAAATAGATTATTGTACAGGAACAAAGGCAGTGAGACCAGTTAGGAGACTGTTGCTATAATCTAGCTGAGAGATGGTGGTATTTGTGAGGAAGAGAAAAGTAAAGGGAATTGAGAAGAGGTAGACTCAACAGGACTTCAGGATTAATGAGTATAGGAAATGAGGAAGAAGGCATGGAAGTCAGAGTGTGGGCAGAGTTTAAAGAAGACTTTCAAGGTTCTGGTTTGATGGTGTCATCCTCTGAGTTTGGGAACACAGTTTAGAGGGAGGAGGGGAAGGAGTTCAGCTTTTGAAACACTGACTTTGAAGTGTCTCTGGAGCAGCCATGCCAAGAGCAAATGAAGACTGGGCTGGAGATAAATTTGAGAATCATCTACAAGTGGACATAAGCAGAAGTCATATGATGGATGAGATGGCCCTGGTTGTTGTCTGATGAAAGTACCTGAAGGCAGAAACCAAAGAAAAGCCTCTTTATAAGAGACGAAAAGAATTACCCTCAAAAGTAACTGAGACAAAACAGCCAGAGAGGTAGAAGGAAAGTCAGGAGAGTATGTGTTACAGAAGCCAGATTAAAGAGTGTTTCAAGAAAAAAGGAATAGCAAATAGT
Source organism: Panthera leo (assembly GCF_018350215.1). Taxonomy (NCBI): domain Eukaryota; kingdom Metazoa; phylum Chordata; class Mammalia; order Carnivora; family Felidae; genus Panthera; species Panthera leo. The sequence continues at coordinate 33,017,586 of NC_056686.1, forward strand.
GCCATGTACTGCCAAGAAAATAAAGAATAAAGAGTGATTACTGAATCAGATTAAGAATGTGGTTGAAGACTTTAGTAAGAGTAGCTCCAAGGAAGGGCAAAAAACAAATGGCTCCCTAGATCCCATCTCATGGGATGGTGAATGGGAGTGAACTGAGGAGTGAGTGGAATTTGAGGAAGTACAACTGGTGAGTGTAGCTGCTTTCCAAAAAGTCTGGTTGTGAAAGGGAGAAGGGAATATGGAACTGAAGTGAGAGAAAATTTGTGTATGTTTAAATGCTGATCAGAAAGAGTCCCCAAATGGACAGGTTTAGGATTCTGCATACCAGAGAGGGGCTAGCCTTAGGAAGTCAGCCACCTGGTCCGCTGTAACAGGAGGAAGAAAGGGAGAATGGACAGAGATCCAAGTGAGTTTTTAACTTGACACCAAAGGATTGTGTGACGATTTGTGTCTTCTGTGAAGTAGGAAAGAAAGTCATGTGCTAAAAGAGGAATAGAAATATCAGAGTTTATAACATAGTGAAAAAAGTTTGAAATAATCACTATGGTGAGTGGAAAGGGAAGCTGACTAAGGAGGGCAGGTAGTGTTGAGGACCCAGTTAAGCTAGAGACTGTGACTTTGTATGGCATCTGTCTTTGAGAATATGTGATCTGTGGGGCAACATTTAGTATAGGCATGAGAAGACAGTTGGATTTGTCCAGGACCAAGGTTTTGCCACACGAATGCAGTGGAAGGACAATGGGGGGCGAAAGTTGAACATTTTATTTAGGCAGTGATTAAAATAATGAACAGTAGGCTCTACGTTGGATAAAGAAGCAGGTAAAGGGAGCTGATAGAAAAAGGGAAAAGTAATTGAAGGTACTTATGTAAAAATTATGTAAAAAGGAAAACCTGAAATCTGGATATCTAATTTTAGTTATTTTGGAAGTGAAGCATTTGCTGATGATATAACTCATAGTGTGGTTATGCAAGTAGCTGGCAAAGAGGGAGAGATGAGAAGATAACTGGAGATAAGGAGACTGAGGAAGTGAGATGCCAAGGCATTGGTGGGTGATCTGTATGGACCTTGGAATCTTCCAGGATGATTGCAGGACTTGGGGTGAAGAAGACACCAGAAAGCCATGAGCGAAAACCTTCCATTTGAAGAGAAGTAGAAAGTGTTTACAGCACACCTAGCATGGTCCAATGCACATAGAAGCTGCTCCATAAGCCAAATTGATTGATTCTTGTAGCACATCTCTTCTACTAGATTTTAGCTCCTTTAAGATAATGGGCTCTTTCTTGTTTTTCTGTTGTTTATAGTGCCTTTCTTTTAGAACAACAGATCTTAGAACAGGAGGGACCTGCAGATCTTCTAGTGGTTTACAGAGGTCAACCTTCTAAAACTTTAGGAGCTCTGTAAGGGTCTCAGAAACTGCCATGGGAGATGAGGAAAGACTGATGAGTGGAATTCTGTGTAAGATTTTACTTCGAGAAAGAAGCCACAGCTAAAATGTTTGAAAACCACTGCTATTTAGCTAAGTCTTCTCCTTTCACAGAAGAGGTCTCTGAGACCAAGAGAACTAAAATGACTATTTTGGTCACAGTCACGTACTTAGCAAGTTATCAGCAGGACTGCAAGAGGTCCACATCCCCTAACTCTGAGTCAGAAGTTACCACTTTATCTACTTTGTAGAGGACATAGTCACAAATATCCCAAGGGCAAGAAGGTGCTGGGACACTTGGGGTCTAGGTAATTGCTATGAAAGTGAGTTTTATGGTGTTAAAAAATGACTCAGGACTCTGTCTCTGTATATGCATAACATGGAGGGGGGAAAGGGGAGAAGAATGAAGTCCCATCTGTCTTGTTCTGGACTGTCTCCAGTGTCTAGAACAATGCCTGACACACAGTAGGTACTTTTAAAATATTGGAATGGGGCGCCTGGGTGGCTCAGTCGGTTAAATGGCCGACTTCAGCTCAGGTCATGATCTCGCAGTCCGTGAGTTCGAGCCCCGCGTCGGGCTCTGTGCTGATAGCTTGGAGCCTGGAGCCTGCTTATGTTTCTGTGTCTCCCTCTCTCTCTGCCCCTCCCCCATTCACGCTCTGTCTCTCTCTGCCTTTCAAAAATGAATAAATGTTGAAAAAAAATTTTTTAATAAAAAATAAATGAATAAAATATTGGAATGAATGGAGATTTCCTCCTCCCACTGTGTACTTGCAGCTAAACCCAAAGTTGGACTTCCAAGAGCAGCTCTAAGCTTGCAGAGCCCAGCTGATCTCAACCTGGGTTTGCTTTATTAGGAAGCTTGGGCCAGAGCAGCTGGTAGCTTCCCTTGACCTTAATGAGCTGTATTTTTTTCTAACACATTCTCATTTACCATCTCATTACATCTTACTACCTTTATCAAGAATTATATGATAAATCAGGGCACTAGTGTGGCTCAGTTGGTTAAGCATCTGACTCTTGATTTCACCTCAGATCATGATCCATAGTTCATGGGGTTGAGCCCCACATCGGGCTCTGTACTGACAGTGAGGAGCCTGCTTGGGATTCTCTCTCTCTCCCTCTCTGCCCTTCCCCAGCTCATGCTCCCTCTCTGTCTCTCTCAAAATAAATAAGTATTTTTTTAAAAAGAATTATATGATAAATGTTCAAGTTGATTTTCACTTCCGATTCAACTTGACAGTGAATTTATATCCATTGCACAAACTACTGATGCAATTTTCCTCTTCCTCTAAACTATTCCTTCCCGGGTCCAATCTATTCAGTGAATAGTCCCTCCCTTCACACAGTTGATCAAACCAAAGCCTAAGGAGTCACTTGCTTCCTCCCCACATCTAAGTCATCAACAAATCCTGTCAGTTCTACCATGAAAACATAAAATATTTAACCTATTTATTTCTATCTGTATCTCCACTGCTACTACCCCACTCCCTGACACTGGTATCATTCACTGGGACTATCACGATATCTTCTTAACTGACCTCCCTGCTTCAATACCTCTTTCCTAATCCATTCTCCATAGATTAACCAAAGTGGTCCTTTAGTAATGCAACTTGAATAATATTACTCCCTCTCTTAAAAACTTCTCAATGGCTTCCCATCATGCTTGAAATAAAATCTAAACCCTTACCATAACCAGTAAGGTCTTCTGTGACTTGGCCTCTGCCTACCTCTCCAATTTTATCATCATACCATTTTCTGCCTTGTTTATCATGCAGCCTTTCAGAGCCTCTAGCCCTTAAAGCACTTTCCCACTTCAGGAATTTTGCACTGACAAGCTTTTCCTGCCCAGAATGCTTCTCCCCCAGTTTTTCATGTGGCTGACTTCTCTGCACATTCGCAGGTAATCACTAAACACCATGTTAGGAAAAGTCCTAACTCCTGCTCTCCCATGTTACCTTATTTGTGATGTATCATAATCTGATTATCTTGTTTACTTGTTTGTTGTTTGTCCTCATATTCTTCCTCTTGGTATGTGCTCTATGAGAGCATGGTCCCGGCTGTCTTGGTCACCGTTAACTTTTTAGCACATACAACAGTGCTTGGCATATAATTGATATTCAATAAATATTTGATGAATGAATGAGCTCATCTTTTCTTTTGCTTCCTCTCTGGAAACAGAGTTCTACTGCTACCCAGAAAGAAAATGCACATGAGCAAGGGAGATGGGCAGAGGGAGAGAGAGAGAATCTTAATCAGGCCCTATGCTCAGTGGAGAATCCTACGTGGCACTTGATCCCACGACCCTGGGATCATGACCTGAGCTGAAATCGAGAGTCACATGCTCAACCAACTGAGTCACCCAGGCATCCCTCTATTTTTTTAAGGAAATCTTTTTATTTTTAGGTACTTGTAGATTCACATGCATACGGTTGTATGAAATAATAGAGAGATCCCATGTACCCTTTATCTGTTTCCCCCATTGGTGACGTCTTGTAAAATTGTATTGTAATAGCATAACCTGGATATTGACATTGATACGGTCAAGATACAGGACACTTACATCACTACAGGGATCCCTCATGTTGCTCTTTTATAGCTACCCCTCTTTTCCCTCCCACCTCACCCACTCCTTAACTCTAGACCCTATTCTATTGTAATTCTAACTAGTTTATTCTCCATCTCTGTTAGTTTTTCATTTCAAGAATGTTATATAAATATAACCCTAAAATATGTAACCTTTTGGGATTAGCTTTTTTCACTCAACATAATTCTCTGGAGATTCTTCTGGATTATTGATACAATAATTGGATCCTTTTGACTGTTATGTAGTATTCCATAGTATGGCTGTTCCACTTTAACCACTCATCCATTGGAAGACATCCAAGTTATTTCCAGTTTGGGCTATTTTAAATAAAGCTCTATAAATAGTCAAGCTTTTATATGAACATAATCGTTCATTTCTCTGGGATAAATCCCCAGGAGTGCAATTTCGGGCCACGTGGTCATTGCACATTAGGGTTTTTTTGTTGTTTTTTAAGACACTGCTAAACTGTTTTCCTCCAGTGGCTATACCATTGTACATTCCCACTAGCAATATAGGAGTGATCCATTTTTCTGCATCGTCACTAGCATTTGGTGTTGTCACTTGTAAATTTTAGCCATTCCAATATGTGTGTAGTGATATCTCATTATAGCTTTAATTTGCATTTTCCTGAAGGCTAATAATATTGAATATCTTTTCATGTGCTTATTTGCATCTGTCTTTCCTCTTCATTGAAGTCTCCTTTCATACTTTTGCCTATTTTCTAAGTGGGTTTGTTTTTTTCACTGTTCAGTTTAGAGAGTTCTTTATGAATTCTAGACACTAGTCCTTTGTCAGACATGTGATTTGCAAATATTTTTTCCCAGTCTGTAGCTCATCTTTCACCCTCTTACCAGGATTTTCTCAACGTGAAAGTTTTTCATTTCGATGACATATCCATTTTTCCTTTGATGGATCTTTTTTTGATGTTAAGTCTCAGAATGCTGCTTAACTTTAAATCTTGAAGACCCTTTCATTTTATTTGTAATTTTGCATTTAGGTCCATTTTGCATTTGAGTTTTTATTTTGATTATTGTATTCTTCATTTCCAAAATTTCCATTTGATTCTTCCTTATATCTTCTCTTTCTGTGCCAAGACTTTGTAGTTCTTTTCTGAGACTTTGCATTTTTTCATGCATTTCAAGTATATTCATAAGTTTATCAAAGCATTTTTATAAGAGCTGATTGAAAATCTTTGTCAGATAATTCTGACAAGTTGGTTTTTTCATCTATTTTTGCCTTTTCTCATTTCCCTGCATTTTGGAATAAGGAGTAATTTTAGATTAAAATCTGAATATTTTGGGTATTATAAGACTCTAGGTCTTAATTAAACCTTCAGTTTAGCTAGCTTCTTCCGATACCCCTCTAGCAGGGGGAGTAGGAGAGTGCTGTCTCATTACCACCCCAGGCAGGGTAAAAGACCTTGTTCCCCGTCAACCTCCATGGACACCCAAGGAAAGGGGAGGGTGCTCATTACAGCTGGTGAGGGTGGGGGTTCTTACTCCCCACCAGGCCTCTGCTTAGACGGCTCTGGCTGTGAGTGGGGGGAATGCCTTGTTACTGCTACCACTGGGTCTCCAAGACCCCACAGGGAAGTGGGTAGGGATGATCTTGTTATGCTGGACAGGGGTGAAAGTCCTTACTCTCCACTAGGCCTTCTCTGACACCACCCCAGTGGAAAGGGAGAAAGGTGCCTCCTCACTGCCAGGTCGGGGTGAAAGTCTCCCCATGTCTTTTACTGCTTGGCAGGGATGAAAGTCTCTGCTCCCTGTTGGCCTGTGACACCACCCCAACAGGGAGTTGGGGTGCCTCATGATAGCCTGGTGAAGGTGGGAGTATAGACTCCCAACCTGACCTTTGCTGACATGGGTGAGGGTGGGGCCACAATTTTTTTCTGTGGCGTTTGGAGTAAAGCAGATATTGTCCACAAGTTTTCTTACTTGTTTTGCTGTCCATTTCCTGGTCCTCTGTGTTTGTTGGTGCTGTCTGGGTTGCCGGCTTCTCCACCTGCAAGTCTAAGATATTTGAGGTAAAAAGAAAATGCAGGAAGCTCGCAGTCATGTCATTCCTCAGGTCCTGAGTACCTTACCTAGTCTGCCTTCTCTCTATCTGTCAGAGGCTTCTTATGTCTGTCTTACATATAATCCCCATGTTTTTAGTTGTACTTGGTGGGAGAAATAGGGAAAACTATGTTTACTGTTTTCCTGGAAACAGAGTTAGTTTTTCCATTTTAAAAATTATGAGGTACGGGGAGCCTGGGTGGCTCAGTCGGTTAAGCGTCCAACTTCAGCTCAGGCCATGATCTCACAGTCCATGAGTTTGAACCCTGCATCAGGCCCTGTGCTGACAGCTCAGAACCTGGAGGCTGCTTTGGATTCTGTGTCTCCCTCTCTCTCTGCCCCTCCCCTGCTCATGCTCTGTCTCTCTCTGTCTCAAAAATAAAGAAAAACATTAAAAATTTTTTTTTTTTAATTACGAGGTGTATGTTTGCATTTTCCCAGTCTTCAAGTGTATCTGGCTTCCACTGGAAGTAGGAAAAGGAAAAGAGTTTATGGAGGATGGAAAACATCATTGTTATTTTATCAGAAATTTATTTTTAAAGGATTTTAGTCTTTATTTCATATTGTTTTGTATAGTTTGAATACATCTTTTTTAAGTTTATTTCAAGAGAGACAGAGAGAGTGGACAGGGGAGGGGAAGAAAGAGAGGGAGAGAGAAAATCCCAAGCAGGCTCCACACTGTCAGTGCAGAGCCCTATGTGAGCCTGAAACTCATGAGATCATGACCTGAACTGAAACCAAGAGTCCGACATTTAACTGACTGAGCCACCGAGGCACCCCTCGTTTGAATATATTATCTTTAAAAAACTGCTGAGTTCAAAATAAAATATTTAATTCTTTTTTTAATACAGTACTAAAGGAATTTTAAAAGGGAAAAATAAAGACTCCCTGACATAATTTTTCCCCTGTTCCTTTCCAGTTTCTTCTATATGTACATTTCCCATGGTATCATATATGTTTATACGCATATACATACACATATATGGTTTATTGTCCTACCATTTTACTTTAATTAACGTATTTTTCATGTTGACGAATAGTCTTTATACCACTTTCAAGTTGATTTATCTTTAATTCTCTCAGCCATTTCTGTGTCTCCATTTAATCACTGTTTTAAGTAGCATGCTTATGAGCGTTATTATACATTCAGCTCTTTTCTTCTCATGAATTATTCTACTGCAGTAAATTCATTGGTATTCAATTATTCAGTCAAAGGGTCTGAACATTTTTATGGCTCTTGATCTGTACTGCCAAATTGCCTTCTTGAAGAATTTGAGCACCAACTATGATTTGTGAAGCATGCTATGCTAGGCTCCAAGATAGCTGAAACAAATTTAAAATGAAGGAGCAAAAATAAAATCGGCATGCTTGTGTTCATACTACTTTTCATCCACTCTATCTAACCACTGAAGGTGCATTCCCTCCCCTCAGCTTCTGTGTCTCACAGTCTCTTGGTTTCCCTCCTCCCTCCCTGGCTTCTCAGCTTCCTCTCCAGACTCTCATTCCCCTGCTTGTTCCTTACCGGTCTTTAGGTTCCTATCTAGAATGGTCCTCCTCCTCTCACTTCCTGTTCTTCTTGGCTCATGTTATCCCATCCCAAGGCTTCTCACATTCTTCTGTATCTGTATCTTCACCAGAGGCATTTTTCCAATTTTTTTTTAATGCTTATTTATTTTTGAGAGACAGAGACAGAGACAGAGACAGAGAGGGATCAGGGGAGGAGAAGAGAGAGAGGGGGACACAGAATCCAAAGCAGGCTCCAGGCTCTGAGCTGTCAGCACAGAGCCCAAAACGGGGCTCAAAGTCATGAGCTGTGAGATCGTGACCTGAGCCAAAGATGGACACTTAACCGCCTGAGCCACCCAGGCGCCCCCATCTTTCCAATTTAAATCCCCATTCCCCCTTCTTGGTCTACCATCCACTGGCCTCTCTGCTCCAGGCAGAAATCCAGGTGTCATCCTTTATTCCTTTTTCTCTCTCCCCTGCCACAGCCGGTTCATAACAAATTTTTATCAATATTGTGTTCTAAATATCTCTAGAATCCACCACTTGTTTCCATCCCCACCACCCTGTTCTAGTCCCTGTGGTTTATCACATGGATCACTACGATAATCTCTGGTTTCCCTGCCACGTGGCATCCAAATGATCTTCCTAAAGGACGTTCTCTCTTTTGTCTCTGGGCCTTTACCCATTTTATTTTTTGAGACATCCTCGAATACCCTTTTTTTCTCTCTGTTCTCATCTATACCAACACCTTCTCCCAACACACCTACATACACGCGAGTATGCACACACCTGTCCCTTTATGTTTTCCTAGTTTGTGCCTACTCATCCGTCAGGACTCAGATGGCTTACTACTAGTTTAATCTACTCCCTTATTTACTTATCTTTTTTTACTCACTAAATTGTAAGCCCTTTAGGGCAGGGATATGTCCTAGTGCCTGCCAAAATGCCTGATGCTTACTGAGTAATTTTAAAAAAATCTTTAGGGGTGCCTGGATGGCTCAACTGGTTAAGCAACCAACTTCGGCTCAGGTCATATCTCACGGTTTGTGAGTTTGAGCCCCACGTGGGGCTCTCTGCTGTCAGCACAGAGCCTGCTTCAGATTCTCTGTCTTCCTCTCTCTCTGCCCCTCCCCTGTTTTCACTCTCTCCCTCTCTCTCTCTAAAATAAATAAACATTTTTTAATAACAAATTATAAAAAATTTTTAAAATCTTTATAAGCTGTGTCTGCCCAATGTCATACTTAAAGTTGAAAAGTGAAAAATTCATTTAACTGGTTGTTTTGGCATAGACAAAAGTCTTTGATGGGTCATCTCCCTGAATGTGAGTTAAAAAAAAAAAAAAGGACTCATCTGTATTTAAAGTTTATTTATGAGAGTAAGATAACCGTTCTGCTGTAGAATTCAAGTTGGAGGGGTGCCTGGGTGGCTCAATTGGTTAAGCATCCAACTTAGGCTCGGGTCATGATCTCACAGTTTGTGGGTTTGAGCCCCGCATGGGTCTCCGTGCTGACAGCTCAAAGCCTGGAGCCTTTTTCAGATTCTGTTTCTCCTTCTCTCTCTGCCCTTCCCCTGATCATTCTCTCTCTCTCTCTCTCTCTCTCTCTCTCTTCCTCCCTCTCTCTCTCTCTCTCTTTCTCTCTTTCTCTCAAAAACAAACATTAAAAATTAACAAAAAAAAAAAAAGAATTCAAGTTGGAAAATTGGCTTGTAGCACTGTTAAGGTTTTTTTTTTTTCTCCATATTCTGCTACTGTAATGAACATTTTGACAGTTTTTTGTTGTTATATTTGCACCAAGTCCTGAACTAGGAGAAAGTAAGCAGAAGGAAATTCCTGAGGAGTCAGTAGAGGAGGGCACTTTGCCAAAAGAGAGGCAGGAGGAGGAGGACTCACAACAGAACCAAGATATGAAAGGCGGAGAACAACAGTTGACCTTGAAGCCTGAGGAAACTGTGAGGCTTAGACAAGAGCTGAATTGTGTAAATCGGAGCTTCCTTCCATCTCAGAGCTCCGGGGATAATTCAGATGACAGTGGTACCCAGGTAGGTGCTGTAAACACATGCTCTGACTGGGTCCATTTCCTCCGGTCAGCTGTGGATATAGGCATAATTTTTACAACAACATCAGTGTGTTTTGTTAAGCACGCTCATAACCATGGCCTGAATGGTAATAAAATAGCAACCAAAATCTGAACTAGGCCCGGTCATTGATGCACTTTGTTATAAAGGGCTCTTAGGCTCGGTTAGGCTCCGCAGAAAGGAATGCTGATTGGTTGTCAATGTCTGCCCTGGGGAGGTAAGACAGGGAAGGGCAGGATTTGTGCCACATTTTTGTTCATTGCACCTAGCTTAGATGTACAAAATACTTCGTTTGGGTGGGGAAGAGATCACAGTCTTGGAATTAAGTTTGGCTTTTGCTATTTACTAGAGATCTACCTGCTGGAGAGATCAAGAGAGTGACGACCAACCACACTTCAGCTCTTACAACTCAATTTTGCAGGTTCTCTCTCATACAAATTAAGATATCCCTACACATACCTTTCTAGGAATTATTCTGAGATCCACAGAGGGAAGCCTTTGTACACATAAGTAAACTAACTTCAAAAGACTGACAAGAGGCATTTAAAAATGGATTCAAGTGTATATTTGGGGGGAGGGGAGAGGCAGAGTAATAGTAAAGGAAGTCAAAAAAACGTTTGAAAAGAGATTCAGATATAGAGTCTGAAAACTAGGCAAGTCACAGTAGAGAAAGAAAATAGATACCTGAAAGGAGATTCAGATACATTTGAAAAAGAAGGGAGTCTCTGGGTTTGTTCAGAAGACCAGAGGGATCTAGGACATCAAATGTTCAAAAAGAAGTTCATTTTCAAACCCCCAGGCAGTCTATTTATTGGGAAGTAAGCCAGTGTAGGCAACTTGGAAAGAGGCTGAGCACTGTGGTCACAAAGGTTATAAAATCTTTTGTTTATGAGCTTAAAATGATCAATCAATTTTATTTAATTTATACTTTCTCATTATTTGAAGAATCATTTCTCAATACTAGGGGGGATGTGACAACAATTAAATATATATGAATTATATGGGAAATCTGGGCAAATAGCCACTTTGTGAAAGGACAAATAGTCCTTTATGCCACACAGCTTCTTAGGGTTTCACTGAATTCTTGCAGAGTTCAGTAATTTTATTCCACAATAATGACTTTGAATTATTGAAAGAAGAGTAAGTTGCTCTTACTCGTTTATCCAGCTGTTGTTAATTGAGCATCTATGATGGGTCAGGCCCCGTGTTAGGGCCCATACAGCAGGAAACAAAATAGATGTGGGCTTCATGGGAAAAAAATAACGTATTCGTGTTTTGAACTTTACATTTCCCAAAACAGTGTAACACACACTGTTTCATTTACTTCTTTAAGGAGGCAAGGATTTTGGACAGACTTTAGCGTTTCTGCAGTGTGCTGTGCAGTGATAATTGCAGAACCTTTTTCTGTGTAGAGGGTGCTTGGGTCTACTGGTGGCTATAAATTTCCCCCTAGAATGGATCTGTATCTTGGGGATAAACTCAAACCAAACTTTTGAGACTATTGGGTAAAATCAGAATGGCTGTTAGTTATTATTCTGTAATGATTAATCATAATTATCACTTGAACTTGTTTAAATAAACAGCACATTTACCTGTAGAGAGTGAAGAAAAATCAAAATCTGAAGGATGTTTGCTGAGTAGAGAGAACAAGTGGACTTTGTTTGTTGAGTGACACATTCACAGGTGGGATAGCCCATTCCATCCACATTCACTGGATGAGAATATTTAAGGTTCGTAAGCTTTAATTGTTTCCACAAAAGGAATGATCTTGTCATTGGGACCAGTATATGGATTTGGTTCATGTTAGATTTTTCTTTTATGAAGACAATATTTTAAAATATTAAAAGCTAGATTTTAAGCCTATAAAATTAAGATAATTAGTACTGGGTCCATTTTTATTTAATTCTTAAGGAATTATGAATTCCTTAAGATGGAAGAGACATTACGCATCATCTGGTCTTATGCCTTTAATTTGCAGGTGAGTCAGCTGAGACTCAGGATGAATTGCCTTAATAAATCTGTTGATTGATCAAGAAAGGATGCTTGTGTACTTTCCTTTGCACTCCTACATGGTTCCTAGTAGCCTGGCTGAGTCTAACTGCCTCTGTAATAACTTTCTACCAGGAAGCAATTTACATGTGGGGAAGAAATAAGGACACTGTATGTTGGTCACTTGACTGTTTGGTAGCTTCTTTAATGGTTGCCTTTCATGAAAAATAATTTGCATTTCTACTCTGGCAAAGTGACTTGACTTGAAAATGTAGGCAAGAAAAACTATTGTTCTGGCTTTTCTCATCCTCAAAACAGGCTAAAAACTTCTGTACATGGGTGTAAAGGGGGTGCTTCTCTTGTATATCTTGGGCATGTTAAGCGGCCATATGGGCCACCGATTACTAATTGATTATTAAAAGCTGCTGTTGTCTGATAGTTAAATAAGAAGCTGGACTGGTGATCAAGGCTTTCCAGGCTTCAGGAGAACTCTTGTTTCAGGTGGAGCAGAAGGCAGTTAAAATAAAATTGGGTAGCATCCACAGTAATGGGTAGTGGGTAATGGGCGGTGTCACTGAGTGCTTCTTGTGTACTACATCATGCTGAGTTCTTGCATGCATTATCTTACCCTTCACTCCATCCAGCAGTTATCATTATTATCCCCATTTTAAGATGAGGAAAATGAAAAGCAGAAAGACTAAGGAACTCCTCCAAGACAGATTCAGGACTGAAACCCAGATGCATCTAGTTCCAAAGATAGGGTTCTTAATAACTACATTATAACTCCATTAAAGAATTTTTTTCTAGGTATCTTAGACACTTGCAACTCTGGGACAAGCAAATTGGACTTAGACTGCCTTTTTGAATATACCAAGATGAGAACTGAAGGGCTTATAGGACTTGGGCAATTCTGTGTTGCAGTTCTGTTGTAAGCAAGAGAGACTAATGACATGGGCTTTCTGGGAAGTCATGGACAGGAAGTACACTGGACCAGGACTCAGGAAACTCTAAATATATCTTATCTGTTAACTGGATACAGTTGAATTCTTTATCTACACAGCACACCGATGTGAGCCCACCTTTTAGAGAATCCAAATGACTCCTCCTTTGGTCAAGGTGGTTTTATTGCACTGGAGACCTGACAGGAGGGTGTATGGTTGTCGAAGAAGGTGTATGGTTGTTGAAGAAGAATCATCTGGTAGTAACAGGGAAAGTGATGAGGAAGGCTGAAAATTTAAGATCTCCTGCTAAATGTTCTTTCTTTTTGCCAACAGACACCACACACATGCACACATACTACATACACATTCACACTTTCCTTCTTCACATATTGACTCTTTGAACTTTCCATTGAAATATTTTACCCTAAAATGGTCCATGCTTCTGTTTCCCTTCATTGATGTGAAAAATAAGAAAGTTAGTTGTCTATGCTTAACTGCTTTGCCTAAATAATTTCTTTGATATTTTCATTCTAAAATAACAAGAGTTAAATCATACGAACATGTACCAACTAAACGTAAGTATAAAAAGAGTAATTTGCTATAGGTAAGCCAACTCCAAAAATATTTACCTATGAATAATCAGGTCCTGACATTTCTGCTTCTGATAGCTGGAACCCACGTTTTACCGATATTCTTTCAAATTGTCCATGTTTCTCTTTTAAAATGTTTGTTTTAGTATCCATCATCTGGAGAAAAACAGAAATACCAGCAGCAAGAGGATGTACAACAGCTTCGCCAGAATTTACACCGGCTCCAGATTCTGTGCAGCTCAGCCGAAAAAGAGCTCCGGTATGAGCGAGGAAAGAATTTGGACTTAAAGCAGCATAATAGCTTACTTCAGGAAGAAAGCATTAAGGTAACTCTAGTGGGTGTGTCCTTGATTGGAGGGTCTCAATTGCTTAATCAGCCCTGTGGATAAATGAATTAGAACTCCTCAGCTGCATAGTTCATGATAGGATCCACAGATGTGTGGACAATGTGAGCTCTCTGATAACTCGCTCTGACTGTCCTACCAAGTAGGTACACAGTTCAATTGTTTCTCTGCTGCTGAAGCTGTGTATATACTGTCAACCTGTCAGTGTGAAACACTTTAAGTTATACAATCTTTTGAAATCATTAGCTACAACTTTTAACACTTAATCAATTTGAACCACCTGACCCCAAACACTAGTGGTCTTGACCTAGTTCTAGCTGTAGTCTTATTTATTCCCTAAGAGATGTATCCATTATTATTGGTTGAATCAAATATCAACTGCACCGAGGTACAATTCCTAGGAGGGCAAACTTGTTCTTCCTGACTCAAGACTATCAAAAAGTTAGGAGGACATCCCCTAAATATGCCTGTTTTAAAATAACCTATCGTGGATGCCTGGGTGGCTCAGTCATTAAGCATCTGACTTCCACTCAGGTCATGATCTCATGGTTTGTGAGTTCAAGTCCCAGATCAGATGAGCACGAGCCACACCTCGGGTAAAACACGAGTCCCATTTCGAGTGGGCTCTGCTTCCTCCCTCTCTCTCTCTCTCTCTCTCTGCCCCTTTCTCACTTGTGCCCTCTCTCTCTAAAAAAATAAACAAGTAAAATAAATAAAATAATCTATGGAGAAGTGTCATCCACAGAGTCATCTAAATTTTGTGAACCACATAAATATTCAAACTGAACCATCATGTAAAGTAGCGCTTCCTTTTAACTGAGGTTCAATTCTGTAAGCATATATCAGGGACCTAGTTTCTATAAGTCCCCATCTAAAGTTCTGGAATTCAATATTCAACAAATATGTGCTAAGCATCAGTCATATCCTGGGCAGGCAATCTTGTTGATACCGAAGGTTTAATTGTAGGTAAAACCAATACAATTCTTATCCCCTGGTTAGTAGGGACCCATCCAGAGTCAAATCCTGTCTACATTTTGTTTTTGTAAATAAAACTTTATTGGCACACAGCCATACCTGTTTGTTTACATATTATGGATGGCTGCTTTTGTACTACAAAAGCAGATTTGACTAGTTCTGACAGAGACCATGTGGCCCACAAAGGCTAAAATATTTATGCTCTTGACCTTTTATAGGAAAATTTGTCACATCTGGTGAGGCAGGAACAAGGTAACTTATTCAAATAGTGACATAAAAATGAATTAAGGGGCACCTGGGTGGCTCAATCAGTTGAGCCTCTGACTCTTGATTTCCGCTCAGGTGATGATCCCAGGGTTGTGGTATCTAGCCCCGTGTCGGGCTCTGCACTGAGCATGGAGCCTGCTTAAGATTCTCCCTCCCCGCCTCTCCCCTGCTCACAGGCCCTCTCTCTCTCTCAATAAAAATAAAAAATAAGATAAAATTTTAATAAATTAATCAAGAAACATCCCTACTTTTTAGTAACTCACAATCTAGTAGAGGAGATATAGATGAAAACAAGCAGTCATTTATGTCAAACTTTAAGGGAAGCCTTTCTTTTCTTTTTTTTTTTTTTCAATATATGAAGTTTATTGTCAAATTGGTTTCCATACAACACCCCGTGCTCATCCTAAAAGGTGCCCTCCTCAATACCTAAGGGAAGCGTTTCTAGGGAGTCCTAGTGTTCCAGGATTATTTGAATAAACCTCTTTCTTACCGTCACTCCTCATGATTTTTTTTAATATTGGTCACATTCTCTCAAGCCTTTGTAGTTTTAAATTAAATTCCAAATCTTGGGGTGCCTGGGTGGCTCAGTCGGTTAAGCGGCCGACTTCGGCTCAGGTCATGATCTCGCGATCCGTGAGTTCGAGCCCCGCGTCGGGCTCTGTGCTGACAGCTCAGAGCCTGGAGCCTGTTTCAGATTCTGTGTCTCCCTCTCTCTGACCCTCCCCTGTTCGTGCTCTGTCTCTCCCTGTCTCAAAAATAAATAAATAAATAAATAAAAACGTTAAAAAAAAAATTCCAAATCTTTATCACATTTCCTTATAACACATTTCTGAGATCCTCTTAACTATCTAACTCTGAAAATATTCAAGCAATACTACATCTTTCTTAAGGTGTAATGATCGGACAACACAGATTATAATGCCTTATCTGTGGTTGACACCCTAGAAATTTTTGTTGAATTAATGAATGAGTCCTTCAGGGATAGGTAAATGATAAATTGGTAAAAAGTGAAGCCATCTCTTGTTCTGTTTTAAATCCCTTCATGGTGGGATAAAATATTGGCCATTCCAGTAATGAGACATCAGTGTTTTGGCTGATCCCTTAGGCCAGGCACCTAAGCAAAGTCATATATAACAGCCAATTACCTTTTATTGACACTTTGTCTGTTTTATCTCTTATAAACCTCCCTACAGCCCTAAAGGGTCAGCATTTTATAGATGAGAAACTATTCAGTATTGCAAAGCTAACAAATCATGGAGTCAGAATTTAAATTCAGGTCTGTTTCTCTTTTTCCTATGAAGGAATCTTTCTGTATTATACCTTTCCTCATTTTGGAACCTCAGCTTTGCAAACTTAGAACTCACTCTTTAAAATCCACTCAGAGATGATCAAACTCTGGGACTCTGGCTAATGTTAGGCATACTTATAAGACTAAGAAACCAGAGAATGGGATGCTTGGATGGCTTGGATGGTTGAGTGCCCAACTCTTGATTTTGGCTCATGTCATGATCCCAGTGTCATGGGATCAAGCCCCAAGTTGGGCTCTGCACTGAGCATGGAGCCTGCTTAAGATATTTCTCTCTCTCTCTCTCTCTCTCTGTCCCTCCCCCACGCACACACATATACTCTCTCTCAAATAAGAAAGAAACTAGAGGGGCGCCTGGATGGCGCAGTCGGTTAAGCGTCCGACTTCAGCCAGGTCACGATCTCGCGGTCCGTGAGTTCGAGCCCCGCGTCAGGCTCTGGGCTGATGGCTCGGATCCTGGAGCCTGTTTCCGATTCTGTGTCTCCCTCTCTCTCTGCCCCTCCCCCGTTCATGCTCTGTCTCTCTCTGTCCCAAAAATAAATAAAAAACGTTGAAAAAAAAATTAAAAAAAAAAAGAAAGAAACTAGAGTATTTATTACTTTTAAACCATTTTATTATGAAATATAACACTCAGAAAGTACATAAATATATAGTTTAACAAATTGTTATAAAGCAAGTACCCATATAACCACCACCCAGGATACGAAACAGCACATTGCCTGCACACCAGCAGCCCCTGCCTGCCTCTTTCCCATCTATAATCCTGTCGCCTTCCCATTTTAGCAGTAACCACTAATCTTGATTAATAACTCTTTTGCTTTACTTTATAGTTTCACCAACTATGAATCTCAAACAAAATAGTTTTGCCAATTCTTGAATATTTTACAAATACAATCAATCAGTGTATGCACCTTCTATCTTTTTATGACCTACTTGTTTGGAACATTCACCCATGTTGTGCTGTATAGCTATTGTTCGTCCATTTTCTTTGCAGTATAGTATTCCACCATAAGAAATTGCCATTACCTATTCTTTCTATGGTTTATGGGCATCTTGTATGTTTCCAGCCTGGGCTATTAAGAAGAATGCTATAGGCTTTCAGAGCTTCAGGCAGAGAATTGTTCTGACATCACCAGCACTGAGACACTGAACTGGATCCTCTTACTGGTGTTTGAACATCCCAGCCTGAAGCTAAAAATGCCCTCCTACATGCACATATCATTGGCCATAATAGTGTTTGCTCCACTGTTGTCTCATTCCATCATTACCAGCATGATCAAAATGCTGCATGCTAGCCCTATGACTGATGATCACAGGTCCCGGAGGCCTTTAGCTTTCTTGGCCTGTGGAAGAGGTGGTCTTGTATGAAAGGACTTGTGCCTTTTCTATTTACAGTAAGAAGTTTAGGTTTCAAAACCCCGAACTAATCCAGTGCACCAAATATTCCAACACTTGATTTTTTCTTTTCCCCTATTTCTTTGTTTCTTCTTCTAGTCATTAGATCTGTGTCTTACTGAGTTTTTCTCTCTCTCTACATTTTTCTTGCTACATTTTTCTTTTTTTGTAACTTCATAATCCCCTTCACCTCTTTTGCCCATCTGCCCCACCTTCCTCCCTCGTGGTAATAACCAGTTTGTTTTTTGTATTTATGAATCAATTTCGGTTTGGTTTGGTTTGTTTCAGATTTCCCATATAAGTGAAATCATATGTCTTTATCCGTGGCTACACTGTTCTTGAAAAATGAAAGTTCCAGGCTAACTAATAGGTTAGAGTGCCCTTCGAGAAGAAATCGAGATTTCATAGATTTGTTCCTGTCAATGAAGTTTCAAAAATGTACCAATCCTCCAAAATAAAATGAGAAAAGTTTTCTAAAAATTTTTAAAAAAAGGGGAGAGAGTAGTTGAACTGGTTTAGAATAGTGGAGGGAGACAAAGGAGGATTTTTACTGAGAAAATAGGAGGCTTATTAAAGTCTGCTCTAGAATTTCTTTTTGATAATACCAATTATCCAATTGATAATACCAATACCTTATTACAGTAGTTTTTTCCTCTTGATCTACATTGACCCACCAATGATACCGAGGCATATTACTTGTAGGGTTTAATTTCTTCATTTCTACACGCATTCATTTCTACTCTGTTTAATAAATTATTTTGACCTTTTTACATGCCTGTTAACATTTTTGGAGATGGCATATCTGGTCTTCAGAAATTAATGCAAAAGGAGGTATCATAAGCTTAGCACTCTGGATGCTTGAATAGCCTTTATGCAAGGATCTTTGCTTTAAAACAGAGAGCATAAGAGCACATTATTTCAGGTATGTTCGTTTATTGAATGTAAGACTCTTTCCTGAACAGTGAGATGTACAAAAGGATCTGAGTTAACACGTTTACTTTTTTAAAAACTGCTGCTGGGGCGCCTGGGTGGCTCAGTCGGTTAAGCGTCCGACTTCGGCTCAGGTCATGATCTCACGGTCCGTGAGTTCGAGCCCCGCGTCGGGCTCTGTGCTGACTGCTCAGAGCCTGGAGCCTGTTTCAGATTCTGTGTCTCCCTCTCTCTCTGCCCCTCCCCTGTTCACGCTCTGTCTCTCTCTGTCTCAAAAATAAACGTTAAAAAAAATTTAAAAAACAAACAAACAAACTGCTGCTATGAACATTCGTATACATGTATCCTGATGTCCACAGGACGTATTTCTCTAGGAAGGGAGTAGGAGTGGAATTATTGCATCACAGCGTATGCATTACTTCAACTCCTGTCTAAAGGTTTATACTCCCACCAGCAGGTAGGAAGGTTCCTGTTGCTCTGCGTCCTCACCAACTCTTGGTACTGTCAGACTTTAAATTTTTTGCTAATCTCGGATACATGTATAGTGGTAGCTCCTAGCATTTTAATGCACATTTCCCTGTTTACAAATGAAGATGAACAGCTCTCTCTAAATGTATTTGACATCTGAGCTCCTATTTTGTGAACTCCCTGTTTAAGATTTTGTTTACTTTTCTTTGGGACTTCCGTCCTTTTAATTTTCCCATTCATTTGTAGGAATTCTTTGTATATGAAGCCTTGATCAGGTTTGTATCACCAACACCTTCTACTCTGTGACTTACATTTTCACTCTCTAAATAGAAGTTTTGATGAATCAAAGTTTTTCATTTTAATCTAATCAATGTTTTACCTTTATAATTGGTGATTTCAGGTTCTGACTTAAGAAATCTTTGTCAGCCTCAAAGTCATAAAGATATTCTCCTACATTACTATACTGTCCACTAGGACATAAGAAGTGTGTGTGGTCTGTTTCTGAGCTCTCTCTTTTGTTCCATTGTTCTGTCTATTCTTGTGCCGATAGCATGCTATCTTAATTAATTTAGCATTATGCAGACCTCAATATTTAATAGAGCACAGCTTTTCATTTTGTTGTTCTTGTTCTAGGATGCCTGGATATTCTTGGCCATTTGAAATTTTATATAAATTTTGTCATCAGTTTGTCAAGTTACACGCACAAACCCACATGTACTCACACACAACATACATATACTAACACATAACCTTTGGGGATTTATACACTGAATTTATACACTAAATCCATAGATAAATTTGGGCAGAGTTTAAATCTTTACAGTATTGAATCCTCCATGAAATATGTGTGTATTATATTTAGGTCTTCTTTAATTTTTCCCAATATCCTAATTTTCTTTGTGGAGAACTTATACATCTTTTATGTTAGACACATTCCTAGGTGCTGATGTTTTCCATACTATTGTAAATGGTAACTTTTTAAAGTTTCATTTTCTAACTATTGCTAATACCTAAAAATGCAGTGAATTTTTTTGAATAAAACCTTGCCATACTTTTAAATTACTTCTTACAATTGATGCTTATATTATTCTGTATTGTATACACAAGCAATCATATCATCTAGGAATAAATATAATTTTCTTTCTTTCCTTCCACATGTTATACCTTTCATTCTTTTTTCTTGTCTAAGCAGTGGCTAGTACAGTGCCAAATAGAACTGATGATGGTGGGTAACATTTTCTCATTCCCAGTCTCAAAGAAAAAGTTCTAAAATATCAGTTAATATGCCTTGTAGGGTTTTTTTAATAGACATTTTTTAATCACATTAAGAAAATTCTTGGGGCACCTGGGTGGCTCAGTTGGCTAGGCATCCAACTTCGGCTCAAGTCATGATCTCACGGTTCGTGAGTTCGAGCCCCATGTCGGACTCTGTGCTGACAGCTCAGAGCCTGGAGCCTGCTTCAGATTCTGTGTCTCCCTCTCTCTCTGGCCCTCCCCAGCTCTCACTCTGTTTCTCTGTCTCTCTCTCAAAAATAAATAAGCATTAAAAATTTTTTTTAAATAAAATTCTTTTATAGTGTTCATTCAGTGTTTTTGGATGAGTACATGTTGAATTTCATCAAATTCTTTTCTGCATAATTTTTTGAGAAGATAAGATTTTTATATCTGTTAATACAGTGAATTATACTGACTGATTTTCTAATGCTAACTCAACTCTGCATTCCTAGGATAAACCCATCTTCATCCTAAATTATTATCCTTTTTCTACATTGCTGGTGTTAGCTTGTTAGTATTTCTTTGGAATTTTTGCATCTTAGTTCGCAAATGAGACTAGCTTGTCATTTTTCTTCCTTATAACATTCACATCAAACTTTAGCATAAAGGTTACCCTAGCCCCTTAACATGAGACAGGTAACATACCTTCATTTTTTGTTCTCTGGAAGAGTTTGTAAGAGTGAATTACAGTTGGGGCACCTGAGGCACCTGGGTGGCTCAGCTGGTTGAGCATCTGACTCTTGATTTCAGTTCAGGTCATGATTTTGGTTCAGATCGTGATTTCACGGTTGTCAGATCGAGTCCCATGTTGGGCTCTGTGCTGACAGAGCAGAGCCTGCTTGGGATTCTCTCTCCCTCTCTTTCTCTCTCCTCCCCAACTTGTGCATGCTCTCTCTCTCAAAAATAAATAAACCATAAAGAAAAAAAAAAAAAGGAGTAAATTACAACTATTTCTTCTTTAATAATTATAAGACCTCATTTCTGAATCCTTCTGATTCTAGAGTTTTCTTTTGGGAAGATTTTCAATTACTGATTCAGTTTCTTAATGATTATAAGAAGTCACATTTTTTATTTCTTCTTGTATGAACTTTGGTATATTTTATTTATTTATTTTTTTTTTAAATTTTTTTTTTCAACGTTTTTTATTTATTTTTGGGACAGAGAGAGACAGAGCATGAACGGGGAGGGGCAGAGAGAGAGGGAGACACAGAATCGGAAACAGGCTCCAGGATCCGAGCCATCAGCACAGAGCCCGACGCGGGGCTCGAACTCACGGACCGTGAGATCATGACCTGAGCCGAAGTCAGACGCTTAACCGACCAAGCCACCCAGGCGCCCCTTTTTTTTTTTTTTTTTTTTTTTAATTTTTTTTTTATAGAAATTTTTTTCATTTAAATTTTCAAAATTTTTATTAAAGTTAGTCATCAAATGGGGCGCCTGGGTGGCGCAGTCGGTTAAGCGTCCGACTTCAGCCAGGTCACGATCTCGCGGTCCGTGAGTTCGAGCCCCGCGTCAGGCTCTGGGCTGACGGCTCGGAGCCTGGAGCCTGTTTCCGATTCTGTGTCTCCCTCTCTCTCTGCCCCTCCCCCGTTCATGCTCTGTCTCTCTCTGTCCCAAAAATAAAAATAAAAAAACGTTGAAAAAAAAAAAATAAAAAAAAAATAAAGTTAGTCATCAACTTTTAAAAATAGAGATGACCCTTTTTATTTTCATGATGCTAAATAACCTGTGATTTAAAAGAGGTTGGCAAAGACCAGACCATAGAAGGCCAGGCAAGCTGCTGGGATTTGTTTCCAGAGTTTCAGGAAGCCTGAAAGATTTAAGCAGTGGAGTGAATAGTTCAATCTATGTTTTTAAAAGAACACTTTGGGGGCGCCTGGGTGGCTCAGTCGGTTAAGCGTCCGACTTCGGCTGGGGTCATGATCTCGCGGTCTGTGAGTTCGAGCCCCGCATTGGGCTCTGTGCTGACTGCTCAGAGCCTGGAGCCTGTTTCAGATTCTGTGTCTCCCTCTCTCTCTCATCCTCCCCCTCCCTCTCTCTGTCTCAAAAATAAATAAACGTTAAAAAAAAATTTAAAAGAACACTTTGGCTGCATTGTAGAGAACAGATTAGAAGGGCGTAAAAATGGAAGTGGCAGAACCATGTCATTATTGCAACAACCAAGGCTGGAGACCATGATGTTGGAGACGAGGGTGGTAGACACTGATGGGCCGATACAAGACGTGTTGTGGAGGGAGCACGACAGCAAGTGCCGAAGGGGCTCGTGATGGGAAAGGAAGACTCAGGGTTACTTTGAGACTACTGGCCTGAACAAAACCTTGGATGGAGGCAACATTTATTGAAATCAGGAAGACTGAGAGAGAAAAATCATTTTTTATATGGACAGAATCAGGGAGTTTTATTTGGGCAGTTCCAGGCACACAGATGGTATTTCAGATTGTGACAGTGAACTAGGGAAAGAATGATCGACTCTCAAAGCCTAGGAGAGTCCAGTGGTATTTAGAAGCTGGGCAGCATTAGAAGGGTCTACACAAGAGATGGGGAAGGAACTGCAAAGAGATGCAAGCAAACCAGGAGAGTTTGGTATCACAGACTCCATGATAATTTTCTTTCTTTTTTTTTTTTTTTTTTAATTTTTTTTTCAACGTTTTTTATTTATTTTTGGGACAGAGAAAGACAGAGCATGAACGGGGGAGGGGCAGAGAGAGAGGGAGACACAGAATCGGAAACAGGCTCCAGGCTCCGAGCCATCAGCCCAGAGCCTGACGCGGGGCTCGAACTCACGGACCGCTAGATCGTGACCTGGCTGAAGTCGGACGCTTAACCGACTGCGCCACCCAGGCGCCCCTCATGATAATTTTCTGAGACAGAGGGAGTGAATGCTACCTAAGAGGTCAGTTGTCCACTGGGTTCATTTTGGCAGTGGGGACATCAGTAGTGCCCCAGCATAAATAGTTTCATGGAGGGGTGGGAATGAAAGCCAGCTTGCAGTAGACTTTTAAAAAAGGATGGAAAATGTTTAGACCATGCATGTGTAGAAACATTAGGAAAATTCCTCTGTCCAGCGGCCATCTGGCAAACCTTACTGACACAAGACAGTTCTGGGGAGTTAATCATCCATGTGACATTGGTTATTTGTCAGCTCTTAGGAGACTGCACTGCTTGGAAAAGTGCTTATTCTGGCTCATGTTCATGTTCTTTCCACGCTTATTTCTATCACTCTTGTTTATTCTCCTCCTCTAGATCAAAATTGAACTAAAGCAGGCCCAGCAGAAGTTATTAGAGGGTACAAAGATGTGCTCTTCACTCACGGCAGAATGGAAGCACGGTCAGCAGAAAATCAGGGAACTGGAGCTGGAGGTACTTAAACAGGATCAGAGCATTAAATCACAGGACAACCTGAAGGAAAAGCTGGCTCAAGAGAAATCAAAAGTCGCTGATGCAGAGGAAAAGGTAATTATCCTCATGCTTAGTAAGTACCATACGCTGGATACCAGTACTAAAATGCTGTTTCCCTAAGGATTCCCTGATGCACACTTCATAGAATTCCAGGGTTTTTCTTTGCTCTTCCATGCTTTCCTTTCTTTTGACTTCACCTGCTCCTGCAGTTCCAGTAAATCTCATGTTTCTTTAAACTGCATGAACTTGAAAAGGTAAGGGTCTGTAAAGCTATAGCATGAACTTAAAGTAACTGACTGAAACCATATGACTTTTGTTTTATACTTTCAACTTTTAAAAGACTTACTCTCCTCTCATTTGGATTGTCTCTCTCTATGGTTTTTATTTTATAATTTGGGGGTGGATTCGTGTTGTGAAATGAACCATTTTGAAATAATGCCCCTGCATTTTAGATTCGCTAACACCAGGTGGCAGTAGTACGCAACAGTTGCATATTTTGATCTGTGGGTTTGAGTCAAATCTCACGTAAAAAATAAATCCTTAAATAAATAAATAATGTAATCCAACAGTATAAATATGAAACAAACATCAAAAAGCAGATGACAGCAATCTTAATTATGCTCAAAAGCCTAATTTTGAGCTAAAGAAACCAGAACAAAAGACTTCATACTATGTAATTTCATTTATAAGAGGTTCAAGAAGAGACAAAACTAAACAGATGAACATAAGGGAAGGGAAGCAAAAATAATATAAAAACAGGGAGGGGGACAAAACATAAGAGCCTCAAACATAGAGAACAAACAAAGGATTGCTGGAGGGGTTGGGGGGGCGGGCAATGGGCTAAATAGGTAGGGGCATTAAGGAATCTACTCCTGAAATCGTTGCATTATATATACTAACTAACTTGGATGTAAATTAAAAAATAAATAAATTATTTAAGAAAAAAAGAATGACAAAATAAGCTACGGTCAGAGGATGTTGGTTGTCTTTATGAGGGTTATTAACTGGGAGAGGATGAGAGGGACTCTTCCATGGTGCTGGGCGCATTCTTTATCTTAGCGTGGGAAGTGGTTATATAAGTAACTTCATTCAGTATGCTTCAAGATATGTGCATTTTATGTATGTTGGTACTCCATTAAAAAAGTAGTTGGCTGGGGCGTCAGGGTGGCTCAGTTAAGCATCCGACTCTTGATCTTGGCTCAGGTCATGATTTCATAGTTCATGGAAGTCAGCCCCAGATCAGGCTCTGTGCTGACAATGCAGAGCCTGCTTGGGATTCTCTCTCTCTCCCTCTCTCATGACCCTCCCCTGCTCATGCTCTCCCTCTTTCAAAATAAATAAACTTAAAAACAAGAAGTAGTTGGTAAAACTGATACAGATTAGTAAAAAACTCTAAATTTAGACAGTACTAAATACTGGTGAGGATTTTGTGCAACAGGGACTCATATATTGACTGCAGTTGGAAGAGTAAATTAGCATAAACACTTTGGAAAGCAATTGGCATTTGCATCTAATTAGGTTAAAGACGTGTGTATCATACAACCCAATGCTTCTACTACTGGGCATAAATACTAGAAAAAGTATTATACTGCACAGAGGTATCAGGAGACAGGAATACAATCAGTTTTGTAGAAATATTGTTCCAAATAGCAAAAAATTGGAAGCAACCCAAACGTCCCCTGACATAATATCAAATAAATAAACTGTATATTTACACAATAGCATACAACAGTGAAAATAAATGAATTACAGGTACAAGCTGTAGTTCAATATATATTGAATAAAAAATCAGGGGCACCTGGGTGGCTCGGCTGGTTAAGCGTCCGACTCTTGATTTTGGCTGAGGTCATTACCTCACAGTTTGTGAGTTCGAGCCCCATATCTGTCTCTGCACTGGCAGTGTGGAGCCTGCTTCGGATTCTCTCTCTGCCCCTCTCTTGCTCATATTCTCTCTAAATAAATAAATAAATAAATAAATAAATAAACAAACATTTTAAAAAATCACCAAAAACACGGTATGATTTCATTGATTCAGAGGTCCAAATTATGTAAAGTAAAAGCCACGTTACACAGATTATATATTAAAGAAAAAGCAAGGAAATGATTAACCCAAAACTCAAGATAATTGGTTTTCTCAAGTGAGGAGGGAAGGGGGATAATTGACAAGGTCCCAGAGTAGACTTTAAAAGTATTGGAAATGTTCTTTTCTTAACTGGGTGACAGGTTCAAAAGTCTGCATATGTCCCTGATAGAGAAGCCAATGGGGTGGTGATATTTGCCTCTGTGGAATTAAGAGTGAATATCTGTAAGGAAGCATTTTCCCTTTGTAGGACTAAACAGGGGCAGCTCAAAGGAACTTGAACTGGCCGCGGATGACTGGCCGCCCACTGCCATTGCCCTCGAATCATTCTGCATTTCTGCATCTTCACCTCTCCTATAGTTTGTGGGTTCTGCCAGGACCTAGGGCTGGTGCACAAAGCCCTGCTCTTAAAAAGGGGGCTGCCGTGCACTGGCGTTCACGAGTGTTTGTGGGGACTGTGGTGCCAAACCGTCATAAAGAATGCATTTTTAGATCAGGAATACATTCAGGAGACAACAGCTATTCTGCTAAGAACTACTCATTCAGCAGATATTTATTGAGCACCTACTATGTACCAGTCACAACTTAGGGTGACACAAAGGTTCATAAAAATATGTAAACAAATTAAAAGGAGACTTATCTAATAAAAAAAGTTTTAATGAAGCTTTTAATCTAACATGTAAATTCTAAAATAAAATTATACATCTCTCTTTCAAATTCATAAATCTTATTGTTAGTCCTACCAGTGCATTAAAGAGCATATTACTGGTGCGAGGTGATACGCTAACAGGAACTCGATTTGTAAGAGACTCCTACTTCGTTTTAAGATCTTATCCTGAATCTAGTCACACATGGAGAAACTAGACACAATCCTACATTGCTGTTGGAAGTGTAAATTGGCCTAATACCTATGGAGCCAGCTTGGCATTATCTATTAAACAAACAAATAATAGTAATCTTTGCCCTAGCAAACCCACATCTTGTAATGTATTCTAGAGATTTGTTGATAACAGCAAAAGATTGGAATCAATTTAATTGTCCATCAGTAGGGGTCTACTTAAATAAGTTATAATGTATCCTTATATATGCAGCTGTAAAAGAGAGGGCGATTCTACATAAACATATAATATGGAAAAATCACCAAGTGTATTTTTATTTACAAAAAGCAAGCTGCATAAGTATATATGGTATGCCATCATTTGTGTAAAAAAATATGTATATGAAGGAGAACTGTATAATAGTATTTATTTATATAGGCATAAATAAATCCCTGGAAGGGTACGTAAGAAACTAATACCAGGAATTGTGTATTTAGTGGAGGAAAAGTGGCAGGAAGACAGGATAAAGATGGGAAGGAGTTTTCACTGCATAGCTTCGTTTACCCAAACATACATTAAATTACGCGAATGTATCATGTAGTGTCAAACTTAGGTAACTTATTTTAAAATTAAATCTAGCCACATTCTCTGCTTTAGATCAGATTTGTTTGTTAGCACTATGTTTGCTAGTTACTCATCCAGCACTTCCCTGATTGGAAAAAAAAGGTCATGCTTAATGTTTTATTTGTGAAATTTTTCCTTCAAGATTTTGGATCTGCAGCAGAAATTAGAACATGCTCATAAAGTCTGTCTCACAGACACTTGTATTTCGGGACAGAAGCAACTAGAGGAAAGGATAAAGGAAGCACTAGAAAATGAAGCTAAGACAAAGCAACTATATGAGGAGGAACAACAGAAGAGGTAAGAAGAGCAAAGATGTCAGTTTCCCATGGGCCAACCTGATTGAGTTTAGCAGGAATGTCAGTTTACGGATGTATTTCCTCTGTGTTCCCACTGAAGTGAAGTACATTACACAACTTCTTGTATATAGCACTCGTTACACTGTATTCGAATTGTTTTTCCTGTTTGCCTTTCACAAAAGAGTGTCAGATTCTTAAGGGCAGGGGTTATTTCTTGTTGCTCTGAGCCAGGTGCACGGGGTGCACGAGTAAATTTTCTTGAATGACTAGATTACCTATGAAATATGATACTCTGGGCTTTGCTTTTCCAACTCTAACATGATTGGCATAAACTGCAAACTAAAGGAAATTGATTTTTGTATTTATCACCTGATTTCCTTGAAAGAAATTCCAAGTACTTTACAGACCTCTTAATCATCAGTAATCTGTCACCAAATAGGAGCTTTCATTTTTTTCTAAAATTATTATGATTACTATTAGAATTCTTACTTAAATGATCTTCCTGGATGCCCTAAACTTCAGTAACTGATGCTTCTTATTTCTATGGCACTGAAGAGTGAACCACGTATGCTTTAAGAAAAATATGGTTGTAGCCACTGAAAAGACATGCAGACATTCACATATATAATGAAGCTCAGAAATTTATTTTCAGCTTTAGCTAAAAGCTCTAACATCAGCCCTGGCACTAAAAGGTACTCAGTAAATACTTAGTGAATGAATAATGTGTAAGTAAGTAAATGAATGAACGTATGAATGAATAATGAGCTCACTCAGGGAAGTACAGCAGAACAATACTTGTCTCACTGCTACAGCCAACAGGACAGCAGACCATCCTGTTGTAATACACCTAGATCCTGAATAAACTATAGTAAGTATACCTTTTAAGTGTTGCCCACAATAAAGCAAGAGAAAGTGCTAAGAGCAAACATACAATAAGCTACAACAAAAATGATGAACGGGGCAAACAAGCTTCTAAGTCAGGGGGCAAATAATAATATCAGCCCCAGGTTTGAGAGAAGGAGCTGAGGAAGTTTGCCCCAAGGGGGAAGAGGTGAACTAGAGATTCTAATATTAAAGCTGGGAAGCTTGAAGGAGCTGAAGGGTTCCCAAACAGGCAGCCCCCTGGCTTTCCCAAATTATCTCTGGAGGAAAACAACCCCAATTTAGATATTAAAGATTCCCATATTTGTTTTTAATTTTTTTTTAATGTTTATTTATTTTTGAGACAGAGAGAGACAGAGCATGAACGGGGGAGGGTCAGAGAGAGAGGGAGACACAGAATCTGAAGCGGGCTCCGGGCTCTGAGCTGTCAGCACAGAGCCCGACGCAGGGCTCGAACCCACGGACGGGGAGATCCTGACTTGAGCCGAAGTCGGACGCTTAACAGACTGAGCCACCCAGGCGCCCCTAAAGATTCCCATATATTAAGTTTAGTCAAATGTAAGCTTACAATGAAAAATCAGCAAATAACACAAGGAAGCTGGCTACCATAAATGATAGTCGGTAGAAACAACAAACACCAGAGTTGTAACCCCCAAGAACTCCAGCAGCTAGAATTATGAATAATAGATTGTAAAACAACTCTATGAAGTTTTTAAAGAAACACAATATGAAGGAACCCTCATACACTGTTGGTAGGAATGTAAATTGGTGCCGCCACTGTGGAAGACAGTATGGAGGTTCCTCAAACAATTAAAAATAAAACTATCATATGATCCAATAATTCTACTACTGGGTATTTACCCAAAGAAAATGAAAAAACATTAATTTGAAAAGATACACACATTCCTATGTTTATTGCAGCATTATTTATAACAGCCAAAATATGGAAGCAACCTACATGCCCATTAGTAGACAAATGGGTAAGGAGGATGTGATGTGATGTGTGTGTGTACCATACATAACGGAATATTATGCAGTCATAAAAAAGGATCCGATCGTGCCATTTGCAACAAATTGGATGGACCTGGAGTGTATTATGCTAAGTGAAATAAATCAGACTGAGAAAGAGAAATACCATATGACTTCACTCATATGTGAAATCTAAAAAAAACAAATGAACAAACAAAAAGCAAAATTGGACCTATAAATACAGAGAACAAATTGAGGATTGCCAGAGGGAAAGGGGGTAGGGACATGGGCAAAATGGGTGAAGGGGTGTGGGAGATAAAGGCTTCCAGTTATGGGATGGATAAATCATAGGAATAAAGCAGCATAAGGAATATAGTCAATGGTATTGTGATCGCATTGTATGATGACAGACTGTAGCTACACTTTTGGTGAGAACAGCATAATGTATAAACTTGTTGAATCACTATGTTGCTATGTTGTACACCTAAAACTCATGTAATATTGTGTGTCAACTATAAGTAAAATAACACAATTAAAAAATAACTCAAAGAAAAACATTCTTTAAAAAGGGACAAAAGATGTAATTCAAGAATTGAACAAGGAAAAAGGCTATTTAACTTTCCCAAAACTAGGTTTTTTGTGTCTAAAGGGGGATTAGTAATACCAGCTCTATGCATCTCCTGTGAAGACTGGCTGAGATGAAATATGTTGAAGTAATATTTAAGCTAGCTATAAGAAAATGGAATACTGTAGGGTAGGGAAATTCTTCTCTACAAAAAGAATAATATAGTATACATTGTTTCAACACCTGGAGGAAAGCAAGTCCAATTTAGATATTTAGATTATAACCTACTTTTTTCACTGTTCTATTTATCTTCTTTTAAATCTTCTAGAACATTATTTTCACAATGTATCATAATGAATTTAATCCATTAATGCTGGATATTTACATTTTTCCCAGCTTCTTGCTATAATAAACGATACAATATTTTATCCTTGTAGTCAAATTTTTGTGCACATCCTTTACTACTTCCTTGGAATAAATTCTAGCAAGTACAATTGTAATTATAACTACTTATATGAAATTAAATTATTAAAGAGCTATATAAAATAAAAAGCATAAATCCTTCAGATTTCTGTTCTTTGGCAGTAACCACTTCAAGTGATCAGATTTTTTCTATGCATATGCACATATTTTTTGTTGTTCTTATTTTGTTAACATAAGTTGAGCCATTTAAATTATATTGCTTTGGAATTTGCCTTTTTCACCTAACAATATTACATGGGCAACCTTTTAGCCACTTAAGAGCTACAAAATCTTAGACAAGTTTATCTTTTCAGTGCCTGTCTGTACCAACTTCATAAGATCATTGTGCGGATTGAATGAGTTGTAAGTGGTTGGTTGGCTTATATTATCAGTATAGGGCACATAGTAAGCACTTGTATCAGTCCAGGTTCAATCAGAATAGAACTAGTAGGAGAAATATATGTTTAGTAAGAGATTTGGTATGGGGATTTGCTCTTTTTTTTTTTAAGAGAGAGAGCACGCACAAGCTGGGGAGAGGGGCAAAGGGAGAAAGAGAGGATCTCATGCAGTTTCCACATTCAGCACAGAGCCCTATGGGGGCCTTGATCCCACAACCCTGGGATCATGACCTCAGAAATCAAGAGTCAGAATCTCAACTGACTGAGCCACCCCGGCGCCCCAGGGGTTTGGTCTCTCATGCAGTTGTGAGCAAGGCTACACACAGCCTGTAAGGCTGTCTTCATTCGTCTTATGCTGGAGCTTGAAGTCCACTCAGGAAGTGAAGATGGGTACCACAGGAGGGAGAGCAATGTCAAGCTAAACCTATGAGCACAGGATGAACCCATGTCAGTTCTCCCTACCTCCCAACCTGATAAAGTAGGCGTCCTGCAGGAGAAGATGGCCCCCTCATCAAGGACCTAAACGGACACCTGGCCCAGGAGCTGGGGAAGGTGAAGGAGGACCCGAGGGAAGGTGGAGAAGTTGCAGGCCTGGCTGTTGCCTCATGCAGAGGTGAGCAGCAGATACCTGGTGATGGGGATGAGCTACAAAAGCACTTGGTCCGACTTTCCAAGTGTAAAATCCAAAGTGCTTCACTTCCGCCCTCCATCCCCTGCACCAGTAAACTCTACGTCTTGTAGCCCACTCTAATAGAAACATACACGGAGGTCATGCCTAGCCAAGCTGACACATTACCAGCCACAACTAAAAAGGCGCTGTTGGGGCGCCTGGGTAGCTCAGTCGGTTAAGCGGCCGACTTCGGCTCAGGTCATGATCTCATGGTCCGTGGGTTTGAGCCCCGCGTCGGGCTCTGTGCTGACCGCTCAGAGCCTGGAGCCTGTTTCAGATTCTGTGTCTCCCTCTCTCTCTGCCCCTCCCATGTTCACGCTCTGTCTCTCTCTGTCTCAAAAATAAATGTTAAAAAAAAAAAAAAATTAAAAAAAAAAGGTGCTGTTATTATTCTTGCAATATTTTATGTTATTTTTGTTACTATTGCCATCATCATCTTCAGTAAAGTGAGAAATGTTCATTTTTGCCAGAACAAAATGTTTGGGGATGAGGGAAGTAGCGAGAAAAGGAGGCGAGAAAGGTAAGCTTGACCTGGGTCCTGCTGGACCTAACAAGCCACATAAAGAACCTTGGACATGTTCATGGAAGACACTGGTCCACAGCTTTTGTTTCCTGTAAGGTCTAGATCTGGTTTTGGTATTAGGGTGATGCTGGTGTCATAGAATTGAGTAAGTGTCCCCTCTTCTTTGCTTTTTCTGGAAGAGATTGTAAAGAATTGCTATCATTCCTTTTCCTCCTCCTCCTCCTCCTCCTCCTCCTTTTTTAAAATGTTCACTTATTTATTTTTTGAGAGCGAGAAAGTGCAAGTGTGAGCAGGGATGGGGGGCAGAGAGAGGAGAGAGAGAGAATCCCAAGCAGGCTCCACACTGTCAGAGCGGAGCCTGACGCAGGGCTCAATATCACAAACTGTAAGATCATCACCTGGGCCAAAATCAAGAGTCAGGAGCTTAACAGATGGAGCCACCCAGGTGCCCCAACATTATTTCTTCTTTAAACATTTGGTTGATGGGGCACCTGGGCGGCTCCGTTGGTTAAGCATCCGACTTCGGCTCAGGTCATGACCTCGTGGTCCGTGACTTTGAACCCGCGTCAGGCTCTACGCTGTCAGTTCAGAGCCCGGAGCCTGCTTCCGATTCTGTGTCTCCCTCCCTCTCTGCCCCTTCCCCATTTATGCTCTGTCTCTCTCTGTCTCTCAAAAACTGAATAAATGTTAAAAAAAATTTTTTTTAATAAATAAATAAATAGAAATAAATGTTTGGTTGAATTCACCAGTGAAATCACCCGGGCTTACTGCTCTATTTTTGGAAAGTTATTAAATATTGATTTAATTTCTTTAATAGGTATAGGCCTATTCAGAATATCTATTTCTCCTTGTGTAAGAGCTGTTAGATTGTGTCTTTCAATGAATCAGTCCATGTCATACAAGTTATCAGATGTGTAGGCATAGAGGGGTGCCTGGGTGACTCAGTCAGTTAAGCATCCAACTTCAGCTCAGGTCATGATCTCACAGTCCGTGGGTTCGAGCCGCGCGTCAGGCTCTGTGCTAACAGCTCAGAGCCTGGAGCCTGCTTGGGATTCTGTGTCTCCCTCTTTCTCTGCCCCTCCCCTGCTCATGCTCTGTCTCTCTCTGTCTCAAAAATAAAGAAAAACATTAAAACAAAAATTTTTTTAAAATGTGTAGGCATAGAATTGTTCAAAATATTCCTTTGTTGTCCTTTTAATGTCCATAGGATCAGTTGTGATGGTTCCTCTTTCATTTCTGATGTTAGTAAATTGTGCCTTCTTTGTTTCTTGATTAGCCTGGCTAGCGGTTTGTCAATTTCATTGATCTTTTCAAAGAACCAGTTTCATTGTATTTCTCTATTGTTTTCCTGTGTTCAATTTCACGACTTTCTGCTCTGATTTTTGTTACTTCTTCTGCTTTCTTCAGGATTATATTGATCTTCTTTCTCTAGTTTCCTAACATGGAAGCTTAAATTATTGATTTTTGATCTTTTCTTTTATAATATTTGCATTTAATGCTGTTAAGTTTCCCTCTAAGCACAGCTTTTGTTTCCTCTCACAAATTTTGTAAGTTGTATTTTCATTTTCATGTAAAATATATATAATTCATAATATTTTTAAAACTTCTCTCAAGACTTGACATGTATTATTTAGAAGTATGTTGTTTAATCTCCAAATATTTGAGGATTTTCCAGCTATCTTTCTGTTATCGATTTTTAGTTCCATAATATTATTGTAAACAGTTGTGTGGCATTCTGTAACACAGATATATTATAATTTATGTGAAATGCTTTTTAGATATTTTTGCTGTTACAAATAATGATGTAACAAATATCCTTGTACATAGACTTGATGATAAGTCGTATACAAAGGGAGGCTTAGGATGCTGTGATAGTGCATAGCAGAGACACCTCGTCTGGTCTGGGGAACTCAAGAAAGCCTTCCTCAAAGAAAGCTATTCGAGCTGAGTGAGAGGTATTTGGGATGGATGGCTAAAAGAGAATATTAGGGAAAGGAAGGTCTGGAAGAGGAAGATAAGGAAAAGGAGTTGCAAGGAAGGAATAAGTGTAGAGGATGACTTATTTCAGGAAGTGAAAAAAAGCTCATTTTGCCTGGAGCAAAATGCTTGGGGGTAGAGAGAGGGCAAGAGAAAGAGGCTAGAAGGGTAAGCTAGCTCACAAGCCATATTGAAGTGTTTGGACTACATGATATGATGAGATTGTGGTTTAGAAGGACCACTCTGATTGCTATATAAGGGATAGATTGAAAGAGAGGTTAAGGCTATTGGGGAGACAGAGAGTTTTATCAATCCACTGATTTCTTAATTTCTTTTTCCTTTTTTGGCTGGGTATAGTATATGTTATTGATGGTAATGACAAGGTAGGGTTCCCCAAGTCCCTCCCCTTCTTCAGGAGGTCTAGGATAGAAACTGTGGAGGTCAAATGATTCTCAGTGTGTTAAGGGATGCATTGGGGCAATGACTCCCCAACAGTCCTTCCTCTTGCTCTCGCTGGGACTGGTAGTCCAAGAGGCTCTTACTCCTTGGAGGCCATGTGGACCCTAAGGTCTGCCACCCAGTTGGTGTAGTCAAATTCATTGTCATACCAGGAAATGAGCTTGACAAATTCGTCACTAAGAGCAATGCCAGCCCCAGCATCGAAGATGGAAGAGTGGGTGTCACTGTTAAAGTTGCAGGAGACAAGCTGGTCCTCAGTGTAGCCCTGAATGCCCTTGAGGGGACCCTCCAATACCTGCTTCACCACCTTCTTGATATTGTCATATTTGGCAGCTTTCTCCACGTGGCAGGTCAGATCCACAACTGATGCATTATGGGTAGGGACACAGAAGGCCATGCCAGTGAGCTTTCACTCAGCTGGGATGACATTGCCTGCAGCCTTGGTGGCACCAGTAGAAGTAGGGATGATGTTCTGGGCAGCCCACGGCCATCACACCACAGCTTCCCAGAGGGGCTGTCCGTGGTCTTCCAAAGGGCAGTGATGGCATGGACTATGATCATAAGTCCCTCCACAATGCCTAACGTCGTCATGGATGACCTTGGCCAGAAAGGCCAAGTGATTTGTGGTGGAGGAGGCATTGCTGACAATCTTGAGGGAATTGTTGACCTCATGGTTCATGCCCATCACAAACATGGGGTCATCAGGAGAAGGGGCAGAGATGATGACCCTCTTGACCCCACCCTTCAAGTGAGCCCCAGCCTTCTCCAGGGTGGTGAAGACCCCAGTGGACTCCACAACATACTCAGCACCAACATCACCCTATTTGATGTTGGCGGGATCTTGCTCCTAGATGATGGAGATTGCGGATGCCTGGGTGGCTCAGTCAGTTAAATGTCCAACTTCAGCTCAGGACTTGATCTCACAGTTTGTGGGTTTGAGCCCCACATCAGGCTCTGCGCTGATAGCTCAGAGCCTGGAGCCTGCTTTGGATTTTATGTTTCCCACTCTCTCTCTCTCTCTCTCTCTCTGCCCCTCTCCCACTCATGCTCTGTCTCTCTCTCTCCCTCTATCTCTCAAAAATAAAATAAACATTAAGATTTTTTTAAAAAAGAAGATGGTGATGGGCTTTCCACTGATGACAAGTTTCCCATTCTCAGCCTTGATTGCGCCATGAAATTTGCCATGGGTGGAATCATAGTGGAACGTGTAGACCATGTAGTTGAGGTCAATGAAGGGGCATTGATGTTGACAGTATCCACTTTGCCATAGTTAAAAGCAGCCCTGGTGACCAGGTGCACAATAGGGTAGGGCCACATTTGTTTACTCTAACCATCACCACCATATCTGGGGGATGCAGCTGGCACTGTACCAGGAAATGTGGCCATCTGTCGAGTGGGGAGGAGCAGAGAGCTTTCTTAATTTCACTCATTGGCATAGCTGGTTTATTTGTTAGTCTTTGTTCAAGCTATATGTAATATAGGAGTTAATTTCTAACATATTTGTGAGTTGCTCTTTAAATGTTGACTTCCTATATTTCAATGCCGTTTTCCAACTCCTAAATTCTATTGAGGTAACTCAACTTTCTTTAATTCTAGCAGTTTAAAATTTCCCTTTCAGCCCCAAAGCTTTTCTCTTAGTCTGGCCCCTTGATCAGAAATTCAGAATGGAACCAAAAATGGGAATGCAAGCTGGTGCAGCCACTCTGGAAAACAGTATGGAGGGTCCTCAAAAAACTAAAAATAGAACTACCCTACGACCCAGCAATTGCACTACTAGGTATTTATCCACGGGATACAGGTGTGCTGTTTTGAAGGCACACATGCACCCCTATGTTTATAGCAGCACTATCAACAATAGCCAAAGTATGGAAAGAGCCCAAATGTCCATCAATGGATGAATGGATAAAGAAAATGTGTATATATATATATATATATATATATATATATATACACACACACACACACACACACACACACACACACACACACAATGGAGTATTACTCGGCAATCAAAAAGAATGAAATCTTGCCATTGCAACCACGTGGATGGAACTGGAGGGTCTTATGCTAAGTGAAATCAGTCAGAGAAAGACAAAAATCATATGACTTCACTCATATGAGGTCTTTAAGAGACAAAACAGATGAACATAAGGGAAGGAAAACAAAAATAATATAACAGGGAGGGGGACAAAACAGAAGAGACTCATAAATATGGAGAACAAACTGAGGGTTACTGGAGGGGTTGTGGGAGGCGGGATGGGCTAAATGGGTAAGGGGCACTAAAGAATCTACTCCTGAAATCATTGTTGCACTATATGCTAACTCATTTGGATGTAAATTTTAAAAAATAAAAAATAAAATTAAAGAAAAAGAATAATAAAGAAAGAATGGAACCAAAAAGAAGTGGACAGTAATAGCTGGGAATTGCTCAGGTTTATAATGATGAAACAGGTGAAGGGGGTGGTGCTGGTGCAGGGGTGGATGTGAATGGGAGAAGTTCAGCTTAGAGAGCCTGTAAGCCTGCACTTAATATCGGGAACCATGACAGGAGCTGGAAGTGCTGGAGGTTGAGAGTGAGGAGTCCCACGTCTCAAATATCAATCTTTGCCAGTAAACCATCATTTTTTTCAGAAAACTGAAGTTAGAGAAAGGGAGCGCTTGTCCCGTCTCAGTACTTTAATGACCCAGCATGTAAGTGCTACCTCAGCATCCTCATCATATTCTTCTGGGTAATCTCCTAGATCCAAAGAGCCTTGTCGGAAATCTTCCACAACTATAGTCTGATGAGATTCCCTCTGAAGGAGTTAAGTACTTTTGGCCCTTTTGAAAAAGGGTGAATTTCCTCATCAAACACAGGCTCATTTATGATTCAGCTCCTGCAGCGTTAACATGTGTGCATTAGTATCAGTAGTGTTTGTAACTTACAACCCTATATTGAACCAAGAAAATCAAGGGACTCAACTTGTAAAGCAGTGAGGATGAGTAGAAATAAAAGAGGATTCAGGGTTAGAGCCCCACCTCCATCTTGTCCTAGCAAGTTAATTAAAACTCTCTGTTGCCACAGCTTCTTCTGTGAAATAAGGGGAGTTATTTTCTTTTTCAGAGGGGTGGTTTTTTTTTTGTTTTGTTTTGTTTTTTTGATGAATGAGAGAGAGAATTGAGAAAAGCCTCACAAAGGAGGTCCCCTGTGTCGGTCTCTTTATTTTATGGACACATACCCGACCTCATTGAACTAATAAAATCCCTTGTGATGGTATAACAATTTTAGGTCAAAGAATTTCATAAATCCGGTGTGATTTAATGTACATTAATTGCCCTCAGGAAACTCATAGATCAGAATGTAAATGAGCTACGAAAGCAAGTGAGAATCTTACAAGATAAAGGGAATCAACTGGAAATAACCAGTTCTCAGCAACAATCCAGAATTCAGCAACAGGAGGCCAAACTTAAAAAATACTTGGAAAACAAGAAAGAAAAATCGGATGAGGTAAGAAAGTAAATAAACATACTTTCTCAGTTTTCCTGTTTCCATAGACCCGAGTGATCTAATCATAGCTAATAATAGCTAGTAATGAGTGCCTAGCATTTCACCCCTTAGGTTTATCAGGAAAGCAGAAACTACTCTAGGTATTTCAAGCAAGAATGGGTTTAACACAGGGAATCACATGCTTACAAACTGTTGGAAGGGAGATGTAAGGGTGAGGAGAAGGTCAGAAAGAAATGCTGCTGGCCTTTAATAACCCCAGTTCAGAAATCCCAGGGAGGGGCGCCCAGGTGGCTCCGTTGGTTGAGTGTCCGACTCTGGCTCAGGTCATGATCTCACAGTTTGTGAGTTCAAGCCCCACACAGGGCTCTCTGCTGTCAGTGCAGAGCCTGCTTCATATCCTCTGTCCTCTCTCTCCGCCCCTCCCCTGCTCATGCTCGCACGCTCTCTCTCTCTCTCTCTCTCTCTCTCAAAAATAAAACATTGGAAGGAAGGAAGGAAGGAAGGAAGGAAGGAAGGAAGGAAGGAAGGAAAGGAAAAGAAAATCCTAGGGAAACCAACTGCTGCAGCACCAGAATGGGAGATTTTCAGGAACACTCTCTGAAACCCCTGGAAAGGTCCCATCTGCTGGCAGCCCCTTCACCCACCTGCTAGTGCTAGAGGAGAACGGTGGGCTTTCCTCCCCCTGTGCTTTCCAAACTGTGTTCAAGTGCGTCTCATTCCCAGAAACTAAGCTGGAACTCTGCTATCAAGAAGGTCTGGGAAATGTAGTTTTCAGACTTCCAACCTTACAGCACAGAATGGTCTCATTTAAAAAAAATTTGTTTTTTCAGCATCTCAAGAGCAACGGAGAACTGTCGGAAAAGCTGTCCAAGTTGCAGCAAGAGAAGGAAGCACTGCGTAAAGAATATGCGCAACTTCTGAAGCAGATGGATGCCCATATGAGGTAAACAAAAAAAAGTTCTGGAAAGGGATTTCATGCCTTTTCCCAAATACACCCTTTTCATTTGCCTTCATGCTTTTATTCCCCTTCACATACTTTGCTCAGTCTGGACCACCCCCTCCCCATTTCAACTCTTCATTTCAAATCCTAATTCTTAGACTAGGAGTCACCTTCTCCAAGAAGCCCACCTTTCTTTCTTTCTTTCTTTCTTTCTTTCTTTCTTTCTTTCTTTCTTTCATTTATTTTTGAGAGACAGCGTGAGACAGAGCACGAGTGGGGGAGGGGCAGAGAGAGAGGGAGACACAGAATCTGAAGCAGGCTCCAGGCTCTGAGCTGTCAGCACAGAGCCCGATGCGGGGCTCAAACCCATGGACCATGAGATCATGACCTGAGCTGAAGTCGGACGCTTAACCGACTGAGCCACCTGGGCACCTCTCCAAGAAGCCTTTCTTGACCCCACCAGCCTGGGCTGGGTGAAGTACTCATTCTTTGTATCCTCCTCTTAGCCCTTTGCACATGCCTCTTTGTACTTATTTCAGAGCTTGCCACTTTGTCTTGAAATAGTGTGAGTTACTACCTGTCTTCCTCACCAGACTGTAGGCTTTTCAAGGGCATGGGCCATGGTCTTATTCATCTTTTTATCCATAGTTCTGATTATATAGTAGGTGCTCAATAAAAAATGTGTTTCTGAACTTCCTTCTCTTTCTGCCATTCACTGCTCATCATTCCACCAGATTCCTCCCACTCTCCTCCTCTCTGGAATGTAGCAGAGTAGTTCAGAGTATGGACTCTGGAGCCATATTGCCTGGGAACAAATCCTGGTTCTTCCAGAAACTAGCTGTGCGACCTTGGGTGAGTTATGTAACCTTTCTGTGCCTGAGGTCCCTCATCTTTAAAATGGGTAAAATAACAGCACTTACCTCAGAAAGTTGTTTTGAGAATTAAGTAAATCACTATATATAAAGCACTTACTTAGAACAGTGTTTAGCACACAGCTATTATCATATCTAGTTATTGTTCATTGTTTTTCCGTGATCCACCTTTCTCCTACCAGCTCTGTAGTCTTCTGCTCTATTCCTTCCATTAGGCTGAAATTTCTTATTCTCTTGTGTTCTTACCTGCGTAATTATCACATTGATGAGAATGATTTAAAAACCCCTGTTTACTGCTGTAGAGCAGAGTGTTTTTAGAGTCACTGGTATCCCTTACCTTGCTTTGATCATCATAATACTGAAAAATGTAGAAACCATGGTCA
Source organism: Panthera leo (assembly GCF_018350215.1). Lineage (NCBI taxonomy): Eukaryota > Metazoa > Chordata > Mammalia > Carnivora > Felidae > Panthera > Panthera leo. The sequence goes on from NC_056686.1 coordinate 33,057,520, forward strand.
GGGGAGGTTGTGGTTCAGTATGTGTGGTTCAGTTCATGCTGCTTACAAACCTAAAGCTAGAACTCAGTCGTCTAATAAGCTCTTTAGGGGCACCTGGGTGGCTGAGTTGGTTCAGTGACAGACTCTTGATTTCAGCTCAGGTCCTGGCCTCACAGTTTGTGAGTTCAAGCCCAGCTTTGGACTCTGCACTGAGAGTGCAGAGCCTGCTTGGGATTCTCTCTCTCCTCTCTCTCTTCTCTGCTCCTGCCCTGCCCTGCTCACTCTCTGAATGAATGAATGAATGAATAAATAAATAAATAAATAAATAAATAACTTAAAAAAAAAAGTGAATAACCTATATAGGGCTCTTTCCACATCTTGCCTTGGTATTAGAGGGAGTTGAAAGAATGAAGTGTTAGGTCTAGGGCATATAAAATGCCACAATTCTTGACAAGTGAGTTGATCCTGAATCTAATATGTGTAGAAATTGCTTACCCAGAATCCTTTCTGTGTTTACTCCTAGTCTCTGTCATTTAAACATAGTTTTATGACTTTACTATCATAGCTTGGATAAAATTTTATATTCTCTTCCTCTTTTTTTTTTTTTTTTTGATGCAAAAAAGGTGATTTTATTAAAGCACAGGGACAGGACCCATGGGCAGGAAGAGCTCTCTACTGCAAGTGTGGAGGTGACCCTTTTATAGAGTCTGGGAAAGATAAAGTCAAGAGGAAGTTTCCAAAGAGACTTTCACATGCTAAAGACTTACTGGAAGCCTAGATATTGTCAAGCTAAAGTTGTTTATCTCTTTAGCAAAGCATTATCATTAAGACCGGAGGGAGTTCCTGGACTTTTGGCCATTGATGGGATTGCCTTTTTGTTGTAAACTGGTAGAGACTATTTGTTTTTTGTCCTTTCCTGTTTTGGGATAGCTGGGAGTGTCCAAGGACTATCATACATGTCCTACCTGCGGGGGTGGGGGGTTGCTGTTAGCCTGTACTTTACCCCCAGCTTGCCCCATGCTCCCCACTGAAAAATTTTGACCCTTAAATCTTTACGGTTGTTGAAAGTGGAAGGTCTCGTCTTCTGTAGCTTCTTCCTGCTGAGTAGGGGTGTAGAAATGTCCCTACCTATATGGGTCAATATTGTTCAGTTGGGGAAGGTATAGGGGAGTTACAAAAGACAGAGGCAGCTGAATCCAAGGTGGACAATCCTTTCCTGAGTAGAAAGAAAGGATCATCTGTTGGCTTGAAGTTATTGCAGTGATGGAGTCTTAGCACCAGGCAGAGAGACATGGCAGAAAACAGCAAAACATGATTAGAATAACTAGAAAGATTAGCCCAAACAAAAGTCCTTTGGTAGTTGACAAAAATCCTCCAGTCCAGAAATTTAACCAATCATTAAAGGAAAGAGAGGGATTGTTTCAAGCACCAATTCAAGTATTCATGTCAGTTAGAAATCCGGAAATATTTTTGTGGTCATCTGGAATGTATACACAGCATTTTGTTTTTATGAGAGTACAAGTTTCACCTTGTGCAGCAGTTAAGACATCTAATACTATTCTATTTGGTAGAACTGCTCTATGCATAATGTTATTGAGAGTCATTGAAGGCTTTAACTGTGTAACAGGTGGTGTTTAACCATCATATAGACTCTGTTTTGTTTAGTAAGCAATTAGTCAATCAATAAAAGGTACTTTTATAGAAACAAGAAAAATACAGGTTAATGGTTAGAGCAAATTACAAACCCAGTGTTTACCAGTGCTACCAGTGAGATTTTTAGATGTCAGGCTTGAAGCATCCTCCAATGGGAGTGGGAACAGGCAGCAGGAATCAGATGGGTTTTTCTGATTAGTAATTCAGATGTCTCTTGTGATCCTTTTGAATGGCCCGTTTTAAGAAGGAATTGTTAGTATAAATTGGGGAAAGGAGAATGAAAAAGAAAGGTACAACCATCATAAGAGAAGTTTGAGCAAAAGTTTGAGGTCTTCCACGGGTTTACAAGAATAAGAAGGCACATTAGTTTGCTCATTGGTTTTCTGAAGGAGGTACAGGTTTTATTTGAGATATAGGAGCCCGTAAAGAGTGCCCCTCTAATTTTACTTCAGTGGGAGTATATGATATGACCCCGTAGGGGACCTTTTATTTTGGAGTGAAATTCCCTACTGTATTGGACTTTCAATTTACCAGGTCTCCTGGGTTTATATGGATGGGGTGGGTTTCTAGTAAATGTCAGATCAGGTTTAGGGAGACTATGGTTTGCATATCCACTTAAGAGATTTATGAATTAACCTGGATAATTCAAGTGAATAACTTAATAAAGTGAATAATTTAATAAAGGACTATAGTCTTTATCTATTGATAGGTCTACAGGGAGAAAAGTCTTTTCATACAATCTTTGGGGAATCCATCGCATTTTCCAGTTGTTTAGATAATCATATGCCCCTGGGGTTTTGTTATTATCAGCACAGAATAACAAGCAAGAAGATTGTCCATACCTGTGGTATTATGACAATTTTTCTGAAGTTTACCTCAAGTTGTGTAGTTTAGGCAAACAACATTTAAGATGATCAGAACTAGAATTTAACATCCGTAAAGGTGTGTTATTGAAACCTGTTATTGAAACCTCTAAAAACCCTCATTTCCAAAGACAGCCAAATGGAAACCAATTTGTTTGTAGAACAAGTCCAGTTTTAACAAACTTGGCCTAATTATTTACAGAAGTTCAGCAAGAACAGTTATTGATCATATATATCTTTTAAATTTTACTTTGCTGGAACTTTTTAGAAGGAATCTCCAGATTGAACTTTTTAGTAGCCTCTCCAGGCCAGAAGCCAAGCCAAGTACTTACTGTCAGACATGCCTGCAACACCTGTAGATTTGGGCGAATTCCTCTTCACAAGGTGCCAAAGATATCCCGAGGTTCCTGCACCTGCCAGGAAGTGACATTCTTTACTCACCTGGTTAGGCTGCTGGGAACTTAGCCAAGGAGCTTTATGGCTGCATGTGTCATAAAGTCAACCTTAGTTCCTTTTAACTGTATGGTCATAACTGAGTCTATGCATGTCTCTCAAATATGACATTCCAGTTAAAGCCTTGGTAAAATTACCAATATTTCCAATGGTGTCCTGTTCCAAGGAGAACAGATTCTTATTGAACTTATGTAGCAGTGAGACATACACATAGAGACGGGACACCAAGGCTTTTCTTTACAGGAAGCAGTTTTATTTGTGCCAGCACAGGCTCAGCGGGCTAAGACCCAAAAGGCTGAGCCCTGAGAACCGTGGGGGGCAGGAGAGGGTTGCCTTTTGTATAATTTTTGCTCCTTTGTCTCCCACATATGGTAACCTACAGTCTGAATGGGCGGTCTATGTTACAGAGTCGTGAGGAATGTTGCGCACGCACGTGCACATAGCCAGGTTGCCTTCCCTGGTCTTGAGGTTTTCACCACATTCCTTAGGGAGGGGCTCTACCACACTTAGGCAAACAAGTATGATGGCCACGGAAGAAAGAATGCTCACTGAGAGCTTTTGAATTTGAGAGGGTTTAGGCAGAGAGAAAAGTTAAATACTTTGTACACAAATAAATACTTTATGACATTTCTGTATATCATAGATATCTTGAGAAAGTTTCCTTAATCTGGAAGAGCAAATGTTAGAGAACCGGCAATACTTCAAAACAAGAGCTGCAAAATGATAACCCATCTTTTTCAGTTCATTTAGTCCCATGTTACTAATTCTTCTTCTGTTTCAATGCAACTTTTTAGTTCTGAAAATTCTTACCCATCTTAATATTAATCTTAAAGATGTCAAATGCCTGTATGTGTCCTAAAAGTTCTTTGTATAAGTCTCCTTGAAGATGAAACATGTTTTCTTATACGCATCAGAACAAATAACTATAAATGACAAAATCTCAGAAACGGACATTGGTAACAATCTAATATGAGAGTTCATTAAGATGCAATTGACAGGCGCTCGGGTCATGATCTCGCGGTCTCTGAGTTTGAGCCTGGAGCCTGTTTCGGATTCTGTGTCTCCCTCTCTCTCTGACCCTTCCCCGTTCATGCTCTGTCTCTCTCTGTCTCAAAAAAATAAATAAACGTTAAAAAAAAATTTTTTTTAATTAAAAATAAGATGCAATTGACAAGGAAATTCGGTTATTTTTGGGACACATAACACTTCAATAATCGGCATAGCAAGTGCCGACCTTATTACCAAAACATATTAAAACATCAGGATTTGCATTTATATTGGAGCATTTACCCATGCATTTACCCATGCACTTACCCATGCAACACAACCTAAGGTTTACTATGAATGACAGTGTTTTCCAAGTAACTTCACATACCAAAAAAAAGGCCTAACTGGTCAAAAAGACTTCATTTACAATTTAAATCTTGGGAAGTTTGTTAAAACCTTAGAAAGTTACAGAGCACAACCTAAACAGGATTACTGCTCATTACAAATTTTATTTATTCATTTAAATTTTTTTTTTAACCTTTACTTATTTTTGAGACAGACAGAGACAGAGCATGAATGGGGGAGGAGCAGAGAGAGAAGGAGACACAGAATCGGAAGCAGACTCCAGGCTCTGAACCATCAGCCCAGAGTCCGACAAGGGGCTCGAACTCACGGACCGCGAGATCGTGACCTGAGCTGAAGTCGGCCGCTTAACTGACTGAGCCACCCAGGCGCCCCAGAAATTTTATTTATTCATTTAACCAAGGTGGCACTGAGAGATTCCAAAGGCAAATATGTAGGGTTATATAGTTGTTAGCAGAACTTAGCTCCTTTCACATTGAGAAGTTTTAACTTGAAGTAATCAAAGACTTGATAAAGAGGAAACCCAAAGCTTCGGTTTTCTCCGGCAGACCAGAGAGAAAAATTTTGCATATTATTTTTTTATCAAGAGCAGATCAACAATCCAAGAAAACTTTTGTGTTTTGAGCAGAGAGAAAAGCAGAATTTTAACCTTATACCAGTGTACTTTTAAAATCCATTCGTTGCAACCTTAGCGCATCCTAACCACACATGAAATTCCTTTCCAGAGATTTTCCTTCACGAACCTTCTACAACTTTCCTTTGCCATCAGATTTTGTTCCAAACCATTTCTCTCCAAACAGCCATTCTCATTTAGGACAAGATTACTTTCTTTTACCTTCCACAAAAATGTATTTCCATTCCTTATATTCTTCTTACACATTTCCTACATTTTTACATACTGAGTTGTTTCCCTTATTTCTATTAGTATTAACTACATTCAGCAGAATTTTAACTCTTAGAAACCTTAGTTTCCAGTGAAAACTTAGTAGTAACCGATTGTGAACGGTTACCAGAATTCTTTAGATGGCAAATTTATGAACCACTTAAGCACAAGCATGTTTGCCGACAGACCCAAATAGCCTTAGTTTCTCTGCAATAAGAAGTCAAAGCGCAAACCCAATTAATGTTTTAGCATTCCATTCTATTTGGAAAAGACCTAGATGTCCAATGAATTCTATCCCGTTCATTGTGCAATCGAAACTTTAGTGTTTCAGGTTACCAAAGACTTTGAAAGCTGTCTTAACAATTACTGCTGAAAACTTCAAGACAGACAAAATTAACCATTATTTTAAGTAATCTTCTTGCTAACACATTGCAGAGGTAACTTGAGCTTATTTGACCTTCAGCAAACCTAGATAGAATAAAAAAAAGTTTTATATTTAATGCTGATAAACAGGTTTATCTCAAACCAGCAAACTTAAATTCGTTTAAATACCAAAAATGTTACCCCTGCATCCACTTAAAAGTCAATCAATTTGTTCCCTGTTTTTAGTTTTTACCTGGAACATCAGTGGGGAATATGAAGTGGGGAGCCCAAGGAGGTGTCCTTTACTCCTTGACTTAGAGGGTGGGAGGAGGAGCCAATGGTGCCTGAGGCACTAATGATGGTTGTGCAGGCTGCACCCAAGGTGGTGCAGAAATAGGAGGAGGAGGAGGGGAAGGCTGAAGAGGTGAGGTTCTACCCAGAGGCCTGAAGGCAGATAAAATTCCAGAGGGCAGAGAGAGAGAGAGAGAGAGAGGTCTAATTGGTCCTAAAGCCTGTCCACTTGGACAGATGAGCAGGCACCAGGTTTTTTGTTTTGTTTTGTTTTGTTTCCAAAGTGGAAATATGGAGTCCATGTCAGGTAGGAGAAGGCAGACATTTGTTTCCCCGAAACAAATGGAGTTTCGGCAGCTGCTTGGGAATATTCCTTAAAGTCCCCGTCCCTAGGTAGACTAACCACAGTTAGTTCCAATTATAGCCATTAACCCAGGAAATGAATGGAGAGGCCCTCACATCTATTAGCAGGAGAACACAGAGAGAGTCAAGTGTCCCCTTCATTAGGGATGGCCTGGGTTTCCTCCAGCGACTTAGTTCTATCAGGAGGAGGCCTGTTTAGACATCCAATATGTCAGGAGGGAGTTTACTAACCAAACACATTAGGCAAAGGCATTCTGTAAGAGGACTTTTCGTCTGGGTCCTGATTTAGAGCCGTGAATGCCTGCACCTAGGGTACCTCTATCCATTTGCCAGATTTCCTGCAGAAGAGATCTAACGGCTAGATCCTAGTAAGGCCAATGCAGTGTTATGGGAGATCAGTCCTTTCCTAAATTTTGCAATGCAAATTGTCTCCACTGGATTGAAAAGGCATCTCAAGGGAGGATCCCTGAGAACTGCAAATTGTCTCCACTGGATTGAAAAGGCATCTCAAGGGAGGATCCCTGAGAACTGAAGAGGAGCTCCCATGCTCCTCCTTCCTAGAGAGAGAAGTAGAGAAGGTCCATTACTATGGAGATCCGCCACCTCACACCGGCCCCCCCCCCCCAACTCCCGACTCCCAGTTGGCGTCCCACACGCAGGATGTGTCAGAGGTTCCTGGTGTTAAAGTGACCTGAGGCATCCCTTGAACAAAGTTGCTATGATCACTGACCAGCCAACTAAGGGCCCCTGAAGGAAGGATGCTAGGGTCCCTCCCTCCCTCCCCGCCCCCCCCCGCCCCCCCCTCCCCGCTTCCCCATTGCATCCTAGAATACAGATGGGTGCTGATGTATGGACTGAGTTTGCCTTGTCAAAAAGGCTGAGAAGAAACCGCCATTTTTAACCCAAGGAAAATACTGGAAAAGTTTTACAAGGGGGAATTAGCCAATTTTGTAATGTAAGTAGCAGTTAGTAGAAGACATTGACAGAAAACAGTAAAGATAGAAATCTATCATGATCTAAGCGACATTCCAACACATATAGGCTTTACAGCCAACTCCCCTGGGAAATGGTCCCCAGTTGGGTTTTAATTCAATTGAGTACTGGTTTCGGCTGGCTCCTAGTGGGGGTCTCCTGGCCAGAGGCGGCTACACCAGAGATTTGGAGGGGAATTACATTAGACCAATGAGGAGGAAACCTCACACTGGAGTCTTAAGATCGGTGGCCGTCCTGGTGACTTAGGTGGCTGTCCCGTGCCCAAGACAGACAATTTTGTATAAGGACAGGAATAAAGAGAGGGCATCAAGCTTCTGGGTCTTATTACCATTCCCGCCAGGGTACTAACTTTCAGCCAAAAGGCAGGCTTTTTCCTCCCCATAGAGTAGCCACAGCTAGAGGATTGCAACCTAAGCAATCGACATGAAAGTGTTCCAATTCGACCACATTCCTTGAAAAGCCCCTGAAATGAGAGTAAAGGAAGAAAAGAAAAGGTACTCATCAAGTTTGCACCAAGGCTCAGAGTCCAGATGAAAAGACTCAAAGCTCCCATTTAAGGGCACCAAAATGATGGGATTCTTACCACATGTAATCTTTTGTGTCCAACTTCTTTTGCTCAACATATTCTATGATTTTTGATGCTCACGTATAGTCACAAATATTTGTCATTTTATCTTAAATTTTTTTGCTGGCTGTGAGGCTGGCTATTCTTCCATGTTATTTTCCCCTTGCCTTTGGGACAGTGGATCCTGACCCTAGCTGCATGTGCCTGGGCACCAGCATAGATTTAGTTAGATCAGAAGCAGTGGGGATAGGGCTTAGGGATCAATGTTTTTATAAAAGCTTCCTCATGTGATTCTGATGTGCCATCCGGTGTTAAAAACCACAGATTTAGGAAAGAAAATGGAAGGAACTGTCAAAACTCGAAGTTCATTTTTGTTTTCATTCCCCTGATCCCAGTCCTGACCTTTATGGACCATGCCTAATTTTTCCATGTTTTCCCAACCACTCTTCCAGAGGAACAAATTCCTTGCCTTTTTGAAAGAAAAATAATGGAAAAGTCCATCTGGTTTTACTTGAACATAAACAAAAAGTTGTCCCTAAATTTTAAAACATGAGTATTGTGCTGCCTCATAGATCTAGTAGTTAATAAAACCAAAAATAAACTTAGAAAATGCCTGTGCTCTTCAGGCAAGTTGGCCAACAGAGCTTCTGACCAAAGCAGAAGGTGTGCCAAACAGCCAGCCAGCAATGGCGAGGGAAGGCTCCAGCCTCTCACCCACTGTACTGAGTCAACATACTCTTCAAACCATGCATAACACTACAGGAAGAAGCCTGAGTATCAGGCAATAGGAGCTAGTTAGGTCAACCCTAATCCACTCACTTAATGGAACTTCATTCCACTGTAAAAGATGGGGGCCCTGAAGGTGAGACAGCAGCATGAGGAAATGCTTACAATATAATAAATGAAAAGGGCATAAGATAAAAATTTTAATATAGGTAAGATTTAAGGAAAAGATGCTTATAAAAAGACTAGAAGGAAATACAACCACTATTTTAATACTAATCATATTGGGAGTTGGGTTTTCTTCCCAAATTTTCTATAGCTTATCATCTTACTTTAAAAAATAAATTAATTTCTGGGGTGCCTGAGTGGTTCCAGTGGGTGTCTGACTTCGGCTCACGTCATAGTCTCACAGTTCATGAGTTCAGGCCCCGCATCAGGCTCTGTGCTGGCAGCTCGGAGCCTGGAGCCTGCTTCGGATTCTATATCTCCCTCTCCCTCTGCCCTACCCCCGCTGGTACTCTTTCTCTCTCTTTTGAAAATAAATAAAACATTAAAAACAATTTTTAATAAAAAAATTAATTTCTTTTTTAAAATGTTTATTTATTTATTTTGAGAGAGAGAGAGAAAAAAGAGAGAGTAGGGGAGGATCAGAGAGAGAGGGAGAGAATCCCCAACTCCGCTAACAACACAGAGCCCGACCTGGGGCTTGAGCTTTAAGCTCGACACTGACAGTGTGGATCCCTCCCCATCTCTCTCTCTGCCCCTCCCCTGCACCCGCTCTCTTTTTCAAAAATAATGAACTAAAAAAAAAAAAAAAAAAAAAAAAAGGACATAATTTACAAAGCTGTACGACTCTCTTGGAGTAGCTCTTCCATCACAGTTTGATTAGAATTAGCATCTAGATAAGTCTGTTTTGCTCCTCCCCTCCAGCTGGTTCCTAGTACTTGTATAAAACAAAATATCAAACCCACACATATTTGGTCAATTTATGACAAGGAAGCAAAGAATATACAGTGGGGGGGGGGGGGCCCTGGGTGGCTCAGTCGGTTAAGTGTCCGGCTTCAGCTCAGGTCATGATCTCACAGTCTGTGAGTTCGAGCCCCGCGTCGGGCTCTGTGCTGACCGCTCAGAGCCTGGAGCCTGCTGTGGATTCTGTGTCTCCCTCTCTCTCTGCCCCTCCCCTGCTCATGCTCTGTCTCTCTCTGTCTCAAAAATGAATGAAAAAAGAAAAAAAAAACAACAAAAAAAGAATATACAGTGGGGAAGAGACAGTCTCTTCAATAAACAGCGTTGTGGAAACTGGATGGTTACATGCCAAAGAATGAAGCTGGACCACTCTCTTATACCATACACAAAATTTTACTCAAAAAATGGATTAAAGACTTGAATGTAAGACCTGAAATGTAAGCCTACAGTTAACACCATAGTCAATGGTGAAATGCTGAAAGCTTTCTCTAGTAGATCAGAAGATATAAACTTTCTGTTATAAAACAAATAAATTGTGGAGATGTAATGTATAGTTAATACAGACCAGAGTTAGTATTGTATTGCATCTTTGAAGGCTGCTAAGAGAGTAAATCTTAAAAGCTCTCATCACAAGAAGAAAAGTTTCTATATATGGTGACAGATGTTAGACTGTAGGGATCGTTTTGCAATATACACAAATATCAACTCATTGTGTTACACAGCTAAAACTAATATAATGTCAATTATGCCTCAATTTAAACAATAATGACATTTAATTTCATTTTAAAAAATTAAAAAATAAACTTCTTGCCGGAGAAATCAGCAACATCTGGTTTGCTTGGCTTTGCTGGCATTATAGCATTAGGGTAGAGTGGGAGATCACAGGCTCTAAGGTCAGATTCTTCTTTGTACAAGTAACTTCCTTCTGGGTCAGGAGTCTCAAGAGCACCCTTAGGTTTGTGATTCATTTGGACTCACAGAACTCAGAAAAGCTGTTATACCCGTGGTTATGGTATATTACAGTGAAAGAATACAGATTAAAATCAGCAGAGGAGAAAGGCACATAGGATAGAGTCCAGGAGAGACAGGATGCAAGCCTGTTGTCCTCTCCCAGTGGAGTAGAACGGACAGTACATAATCCTACCAGCAATGATGTGTGACAACACGTATGAAGGTTTCCCAACCAGGGAAACTCACCTGAGCCTTGACATCCAGAGATTTTTATCGGGGGTCAGTCTCATCGGCATGGAGTGCCCCAGTGATTACCGTTAACTACTCAGTCTCCAGACTCCCAAACCCCCAAGGTCAAACTGATACAGCATGGCCCAGGGCCCTAGGAGAACAAAAATGCACTGACCATAAATCATACTGGGGTTTTGTTTTTTTTGAAATGTTTATTTATCCTTGAGAGAGCACAAGCAGGGGAAAGGCAGAGAAAGGGGACAGAGGATCCTAAGCAGGCTCCGTGCTGACAGCATAGAGCCCGATGCGGGGCTCAAACTCATGAACCGCGAGATCATGACCTAAGCTGCAGTCAGACGCTCAACCGACTGATCCACCCAGGTGACCCGATCATATTGTTAACATAAAATATTGGTGTGGTCCAAGGCCACAGGTATACAAAAATGTTATTGAGCAGGATATTCCAAGGCCTTAGAGAGCTAGTCAAGGAATGTGAAGGGTTTGGATACCTCAGTTCCACTGAGTAAACTCTACTGCACAGCCTCCATGTCCTGATTCATAGAGAGGAGATTGGCTGCACAGCTTTGCTTTAAAATCAAATGAGAAAAATAAATAAATAAATAACAATAAATAAATAAATAAAATCAAATGAGGTGTGTGAAAAGCCTGGAGCACAGGTTTTTAGTTAGCTGGTAGTTCCCTTCAGTCAGGGCTTCCCCCAGTTTAAGTATCAGAGGTAAGATCAGACAGTTGACATGTGCAAACTGCTCAGGACCGTAGGCCTGAATGACTGTGCCCTCAAGTGTCTACAGTACCCAGAGTGGATTCCTCATTCCTTAAACACTTTCTGTTTCAGTTAAAAAGGCATTACCCCAATGTCTAGGCATTCAGGGAAATCAGGAGGCTACAGAGACCATTAGAATAGTTTCTTCTTGTTTGGAGTAGTTGTGGTTTTTTGTTTTTTTGTTTTTTAAGCTATCAGGATGTAATTAACCACAAATAAAAATAAAGTGAAACGAAAGAAACCAAAAACTTGACATCGATTTAGACCAAAATTTTCTCTTACATAAACAAGAAATCTGGAGGAAGGTGATTGTTGGGGTAGCTTTAGCTGCTCAGTAGTGTCGTGAAGGCCCAGGCTCTTTCCTTCCTTTCGCCCTGCCATGCTTGGTGGGTCAGCACCTTTGTCTTTAGGCTTGTCACATCATGGTTACAAGGTGGTGACTGTAGGGGCAGGTGGCGCAAGCTCAGCAGGAGGCCAGCCAGCGCAGAGAGGGCTGGTTTCTGAAGTTCCTGAAAGTGCCCAGCAAGCATACCTTTGTCACAGGTCCATCCCTGTAGCCACACACACACACACACACACACACACACACACACACGCACGCACACCTGGGACCCACCCACCTTTCTTGAGATCAAGAGCTCTCTGTGGGCACCTAAATGAAATCTGGGTTTTGCCAGCAGGAGCGAAGAAAGGCTCTAGGTACACTTAGCCTGCCACAAGTAGTCTGTTTGTGATGAAGTGGAAGTGGTGAGGGATCCCTCCCAAATATGCCCAGGGCTTTCTCTCAAGCTTTAGGTTGCATTAGAATCCCCAGAAGCGTTGCTAAAACACAGATCCACTCCCAGAGTTTACTATTCTGCGGTTCTGGGAGAGAGCCCGAGGCTTTGCACCTTCGAACAAGTTCCCAGGCGATGCGGATGTTGCTGGTCACAACGCAGCTTGGGGAACACTGCTGTAGGCTGAGAAAACCTGGTTTAGGAACGTTAGCTACAGCAGCGCTTCTCAGTGAGCAGTGGTTTGCCTCCCAGGGCAAGGGAACATTTTGCAATGTCTGGAGACATTGTTATGACTGGCATCAAGTGGGTAGAGGCCAAGGATTCTACAAAGCACAGGATAGCCCTCCACAACAAAGACTTATCTGGCACAAGATGCCAATGGGGCAAAGGTCAAGAAACCCTGGTGTGGAGTGATTTTGCGTGATCAGACCTAATAGGTTCAAAGTAAAACTTCTCCTCAATTTTTCATTAGAAGAAGCACTTTCTGAATAACAATGTTCTTACGTGGAAAGCACAGCCATTCTCAAAGAGGTTTGCCTAGTGGTGGCATTGAGGTATTAATCTGTTCTCTTGTTTGCTCGGATTAGGTGTTACAGTAGCTTGAAATGATCATTTAGCTTTTTGTTCTTTAAAAAAACCCCAACAGGTTTATTGATACAATTAATACACCGTATAGTTCACCCACTTAAAGTGTCCACTTCAATGGCTTTTAGTTGCACATCCATCACCACGATCAATTTTAAAACATTTCACACCCTCAAAAGAAGCCTTGTAGCTGTTGTCCGCCATCCTCAGTTTCCCTCCCCACCCCTAGCCCTGGGCGACAAGGGATCCTCTATTTGCCTCTTCTGGACGTTACATATAAATGGAATAATAGAATGTGTGGTCGTTTGTGACTGACTCTTGTCACTCAGCATAATGCTTTCAAGGTTCATCCATAGTGTCACATGAATCAGTACTTCATTACTTTTTGAGGCAGATTCGTGTTCCATTGTACAGATTTCCCATATCTTATTTATCCATTCTTCAGGTGATGGTCTTTGGGTCGTTTCTACCTTTTGGCTATTGTGAATGGTGCTAGTGTGAATATTCATATTCAAGTTTTTGTGTGGACATATGTTTTCACTTCTCTTGGAGAAATACCTAGGAGTGGAATTGCTGGGTCATATGGCTCTATGTTTAACCATTTGAGCCAGGCTTTCTCCAAAGAGGCTGTCATTCCCACCAGCAGTGTTTGAGAGTCCCAATATCTCTACATCTTTGCTGGCACCTGCTATTATCTTTCTGTTTCATTTTAGCCATCCTAGTGGGTGTGAAGTAGTATCTCGTTGTAGCTTTGACTTGCGTTTCCTTAATGCCTAATGACGTTGAACGTCTTTTCATGTGCTCATTGGTGGTAAGTTCAACTTATGTCAGAATCAGAGTTAGAGTCTTGAGCAGAAACCTACAGACAACTGGCCTGCAGAAGTTCAGACTTGGGGAAAGGATCGAGAGCAGACTCCGTTATCAGAGACTGAAGTGGGTTATATCACTGTCCACAGGTATAGCCAAGAACTAGAAACTTAAATTAACAGCTGACTCCATGGAGCAGGATTCAGAATTAGATGTCAGGGGTCAGAAGTCAAGGAGTGTTTCCTGAGTTGGGGATGACTAAAGCTGGTGTTATTTAAGAGGTTATCCTTGGTCCATTTCCCCTACTTGGGGGCAAGAAGTCCTGCAGGAGTGAGGCAGGACGAATATCCACATCTGGTGGCAGGCCTCGAGAGAGCAAAAAGAGGACACCCGAGAGAGGCGTGCACACACGAGGAGGCAACATAAACTTCCACAGTGCTCAGCTGGGCCTCTATTTAAATTTACTTTGGGGGTGCCTGGCTGGCTTAGTCAGTTGAGCGTCCAACTCTTGATTTCAGCTCAGATCATGATCTCATGGTTTGTGGGATCGAGCCCCGTGTTGGGCTCCGTGCTGTTAGTGGAGCTTGGGATCTTCTCTCTCTCTGCCCCTCCCCTGTTCACACACACACACACACACACACACACACACACACACTCTCTCTCTCTCTCTCTCTCTCTCTCTCTCAAAATAAAGAAACAAACTCAAAAAATAAACTAAAATAAAATAAGAATAAACTAATAAATAAGCAAACAAATAAATAAATAGAAATTTACTTTTACAGAAACTTCAATGAGAAGCATCACCACCACAAAGTCAAGCTTCGCCGAGTCAAGAACCTTTTACTTCAGGAAGTAGAACTGCGAGACAAGAGAATTGAGCATTTGGAAAATGAAGTCAGAATCCTGCAGCACCAAGTGGAAAAGGTGGGCAGAAGCGAAGAGCTCCCCAAGTTGTCGCTGCTCAACCCATTCGGGAGAGCGCGCTTGGGCGGCAATCCACCCGGTGGCCCCTTTGCAGCCCAGGTTTTCACTTCTTTGCACCTTCTTTTTTTATTTATTTATTTATTTATTTATTTATTTATTTATTTATTTATTTTTATTTATTTTTTTTTAATTTTTTTTTCAATATATGAAATTTATTGTCAAATTGGTTTCCATACAACACCCAGTGCTCATCCCAAAAGGTGCCCTCCTCAATACCCATCACCCACCCTCCCCTCCCTCCCATCCCCCATCAACCCTCAGTTTGTTCTCAGTTTTTAACAGTCTCCTATGCTTTGGCTCTCTCCCACTCTAACCCTTTTTTTTTTTTTCCTTCCCCTCCCCCATGGGTTTCTGTTAAGTTTCTCAGGATCCACATAAGAGTGAACACATATGGTATCTGTCTTTCTCTGTATGGCTTACTTCACTTAGCATCACACTCTCCAGTTCCATCCACGTTGCTACAAAGGGCCATATTTCATTCTTTCTCATTGCCACGTAGTATTCCATTGTGTATATAAACCACAATTTCTTTATCCATTCATCAGTTGATGGACATTTAGGCTCTTTCCATAATTTGGCTATTGTTGAGAGTGCTGCTATAAACATTGGGGTACAGGTGCCCCTATGCATCAGTACTCCTGTATCCCTTGGGTAAATTCCTAGCAGTGCTATTGCTGGGTCATAGGGTAGGTCTATTTTTAATTTTCTGAGGAATCTCCACACTGCTTTCCAGAGCGGTTGCACCAATTTGCATTCCCACCAACAGTCTTTGCACCTTCTTTTGATGTGAGTCATCCTTTAAGACCTGCCAGAAAGGATGTAAGACTCGTGGGGATGCTGAACCGAATCAGACGCTGAAAATAGCCCGCACTTCCAACTCAGGAGCAGTGTCTGGTCTTCTCTGACATACCCTTCCGAACCACACTCAGTAACTCATTCCTACTCCACGTTGCCCTCATCATGCCTCGAACTCCTGTCGGTCTTAAATGGCAGTGAAAATATATGGCCCCTATTCCTTTAGCAATCCTTGTGGGGTGTCTCCAAGCCTTTTTCTAAATATCCGTGGTTTCCTTATCCCTGTCCCGTTGCCCCTGTGACTTACTGGTAAGCGAGAAGACAATGAGGCAGATGGCACGGTATTGACTGCAGAATGGTCTTGAGATCATCAAACGACACAAATTCAAAATGGAGCGCGGCTGACGAGGCCAGTCATGCTTTCCCTTCTTGAGATTCCCTAGCCCATTTCAGAATTTTGAAAACTCGGTCCTCACTCCTAAAATACTCATAGCTATGCACGTGCCAAGGATTCCAGAAGAATTCATGCAATTTCAGTCATTCCACGGGCTGTTATGGGATGGTGAAGAATTCTAGACTACACACATGAGACATTTTTGGATTATAACAGATGGGTCACCAATGTTGGATTCTTAATTAAAAAAATCCTCCTGATACTCTACACTATAGTGAGGGAGAAAAATAAGCTGGATTTTGCAGTATCCTTTTATCTGGGTACTACATCGCCAAAGACTCAGATCTAGGTTAGACTCACAACTAGGAAAGGTATGCAGAAGAAAGGAGCAATCCTGGCTCATGGGCCCACCGGAAATATTCTGCATTATCACTTTCTTGTACTGCCTGCCTCCCACTTCTAGCCTTACATGACAGAAACAGCCCCCCTCCTTTCAGCAGGCATCTTCTCTTTCTCCCTGACTGTACCGGGTTAAATAGTGTCCTCCACAAAGTCGTGTCTATCCAGAACCTCAGAGTGGGATCTGATTTGGAAATAAGGTCTTTGCAGGTGGGATTTGTTAAGATGAGGTCATAGTGGATTCGAGTTGGCCCTAAATCAGGGCCCGAAATCCAATATGTCTGATGGCCCTATGAGAAGAGCAGACACACATAGACACGTGCAGGGGAAGATGGATGATGGATGCAGCTCCATCAGGGAGCACCAGGGAGGGCTTGCCAACACCAGAAACTGAGAGAGAGGCGTGGAGCCCCCAGAAGGAACTAACTCACCCAACACCCCAATTTTAGACGTGTGGCCTCCAGGAATGTGAGAAAATCAGTTCCTCTTGTTCTAAGCCATCCAGTTTGTGGTTCTTTGCTACAGCAGCCCTGGAAACCCGACACATCTACCCAGAGAGTGGCAGGTCTCCAGGAAGTACACTGGAGGAGGCAAGTAAGCAGAGGCTAAGGAAGAGCAGTTGACCCTTTTCTCACTGCCCTTGAAGGGGGCTGTGGACTCTGGCCTTAAACAGACTTGGATGCAAAATCTAGCCCTGCCACTTAATAGTTCTGTGACCTTGCACAAGCCTCTGGGTATCCTTTCCTCATCTGTAAAATGGCATTGCTAGTACCCATCTCACAAGGCTTTTTGTGCAGTTAAAATATGAAATGCCCGTATCTGACACATACAACTTTCCATAGATGTTACTTTCTTCTCTTTTGTGTGTAAGCTCTCCTAGAAACATGTTAACTGGTAGATGCACAGTTCACAAGAGAGATTGTTAATGGAGTAGGAAATACTTAGCCTAGAGAAGGCTGATGTGAGATCTTCTAATGCCACAGTGGTACAAACCTGGAGGTCCTGACTTTACTTAGTTTAGCGTCTGGATCAGAGCCATGAGCATAAAAAAGCTGGGCTCCCTTTCCAAGCACCAAATGTCCAGAAAGCAGTGCCACTTTTTTGGGCTTTGTTCCTTCAGCCTTCTCTTTATAGGGTGAGCCAACTGAGTCTCCTGACTATTGTAAACATCCAAACCAGAGTTCTCCAAATATTTTATCCTTTTATTAGAGAATGTGTCCTGATTTTCTGGCTAAAAAAAAAAAAAAAAAAATAGGGTATTTCCAAAGGGCAGGGTGTCAGTAGCCTTCTCCCTCCAGTTTCCTTTCTAATCCAGTTGTAACTGTGGAGTATTATCTGTGGGGTGGCTTCTTCTCAATCCTTACCAAAAATGTATTTAAATAAGAGTAGGCAAGATTACTGTTAGACATTGAAGGGTCCCGGATGCAGGACTTTAAAACCTGGAGTGGTTTGTTTCAGAACATAATGTAATATCCTTTCCTATAATTCTTAAATAATAGATGGAGTCTTTTCTGAATGATCTATATTAGTGTCTTTATTAAAAGCAAGAAAGTTGCCCCTCTTAACTCCATGATTCACACCTGCCAGCAGCTCAATATTCTTCTCCTACCCCAACTCACTCCCGCCATCAGCACGTGGGAACAAACATAGAAGGGTGAGGGCACTTAACACTGACAGTCATTAGTGACATGAGGAGGGCAATTCTACACTTTTGAGCTTCTAGAGTCCTCCCCAACAGTGACATTTATTAATATCTATTGACTCTTTCAGTATAAGAAGTTTAGTATTGTTTTCACAAGACACCCTCCTTTCTCACTTTAGCTATAGCTTCACTAGCTGTTGCTTTCAGGGAAAATTGTTGGTAGAAAATGAAACATGGTGTTAAGATGGAAGTCTCTTCTGCATGATCACTATACAGATATTCTCAGTAGCCAGCTTACTCGCTTGATATGCCAAGCCAACTGAGATCCTGACACTGGTTGCCAAGTGAGGGGACTAAATGTCCATCTTCTTGCCTTTGCCTTAAGAAGACTATCACCACAATGCAGATGGAGATGTATTATATGAAAAAATGTCAAACTGGAGCTTCAGGGAATTCAGTTGTATTTGTTAGTGATTTGATACCTATGGTATTAGAATAAATATGAGAGGCTTGGGAACTTATTGAAGTTGAGGTCTCAGATATTTTTAAATGTTAACCCAGAAGAATGATTAATTACTCAAAAAAAAATACATGACAAAAAAATAACCAAAATAAACAGAAGAACTCTCTAGCCGACAATGTCAGCAAACAGGTGAAAAACAGACCAGGGGGCAGGAGAGGAAAAGTCAACAAGGGAAATTTGCTGTCAACTTTGTAATTCTTTCTCCTGCTGTGGTAACAAGGGGCTTTATTATCTCTAGGAGAAGGCATTCCAGGACAAGATCATTGCTCAAAATGATTTACTGCTCCTAGAGAAAAGGAGCCTTCTGGAAAAACTCACAGAGAAAGAAGAATTGATCAACAGCAATAAAGGGGTAATATCTTCAGTCCAGAACAAGTAGGTGCAGTCCTGACTGAGGAGCCAATGAACTCTATAAAGGTGTTCCTCCCTCCACAAAGAGATTGCTCCAGAGACTATCCCTTGAGTTTGCAGCCTATCTCATAACTGTTGCTCTGCTGTCTGCTGTTTCCAGTAGTTTATGCAAAAGTTGTGAAATTAAAGAGAAAAAGATCACGGAGGAGGCGGGTCGGCCATTCAGATGGGCTCTTTCACATAGGCATTGCCTGACTGAGGGCCTAGCTATGCTTATTCTGGCCTGTCACTTTGTGTTTTGACACTCATTTGTATCATTTGATACCTATGGAATCAAGAGAGATCGAGAGAGGAACAGGCTCATACTAGTGACTTAAATTCATGAAACCCATAGGATACCCAATGTATTAACTTGTAATGAGAAGTATCCACAGCAAAGATGAATTCACATATTAGCCAGCCCAAGCCCTCTCTCCTCTATAGGAAACTTCAATTATAATCAAAGTTTTCTTGGAGCACAGAATTAGGGCAAAGAGAGTGGGTTGAACTTAACAGATAGTGTCACTAATAATAACTGTAATGAGGGCACCGGGGTGGCTCAGTCCTTAAGCATCTGACTTTGGCTCAGGGCATGATCTCACAGTTCATGAGTTTGAGTCCCACACTGGGTAAACTTGAGCCCTGCTTCGGGTAAAACGCAAGCCCTGGGTAAGCCCCTCTTCCCTCCACCCCCCACCTCTCTCTGTGCCCCCTTGCTCACTTGTGCCCCCTCTCTCTCTCAAAAACAAACAAACAAACAAACAAACAAACAAAAAAACTATGATTAACATTTTTCAAGCACTCACTATGTGCTTGGCACTGTTCTAAACTCTCTCTCTCACCAATCCTCACACTAATCCCAGGAGGGAGACACTGGGATTAGACTTATTTCATGGGTGAGAAAGCTAAGGTCCAGAGAGGCTCAGGAACTCAGACAGCCTAGTCACTGACAGAGCAGCGTGTGAACCCCAGTAGCTTGGCCTTAGAGCCCACAGCACCACAGTCTGTGGGGAGATCTGTTCAGCAGATTGGAACTCTCCTTTCTGCTGTTGGGGGCACCTGCTTCTCTGGGCAGACCTGGAGAGTCTCTGATTATCTTTTACTATCTATGTCTCCCCTTTTATGTACTCTAAATAATCCATGGCCCTTCTCAATCTACATCATTGATTTTGACATTCCCAATGCAACTGACTTGTTATCTGTGCCTTAATATTAATGATATTTCCATATTGTCCTCCTGAAGGCACACTCTGGCCATCTGGATTGGATTTGTATGTTTTCCTTAGAGTAGGTTTCTTCTACAGGATGCTGCTTTCTTTTACAGATGAGAAAAACTGAGGCTCAGATTTGGTTTTTGTCAAGGGTCACACAGCAAGCAAATGGTAGAACCAGAACTCAAACACAAAACACAAAAAAATCTCTGATCAAAACTATGTTTTGATCATGTGTCCCAAATAAACCATGGTCCTGGAAAATGAGCCTGGTATAGTGATTATACCAGCGCTTATATAACTTCTATAACTCAGGCTTAGAAGTCTGAAAGATCTGGATTGCATCTCGGCTCTCCGATTTTCTGGTTTTATGTTGCTTTTCTCTGAGCTTCAGTTTCCTCGTATGTAAGATAGGCTCCATAACAACATCAATTTCATGGAGTTGTAAGGATGAATAAAATGAGCCAATACAGGGGCGCCTGGGTGGCTCAGTTGGTTAAGCGTCTGACTTCGGCTCAGGTCATGATCTCATGGTTCGTGGTTTCAAGCCCCACTTCGGGCTCTGTGCTGACAACTCAGAGCCTGGAGCCTGCTTCTGATTCTGTGTCTCCCTCTCTCTGCCCCTCCCCTGCTCATACTCTGTCTCTCTCTCTCTCTCTCAAAAATAAATTAAAAAAAAAACATAAAAAATTTTAAAATAAAAAAAAAAAATGAGCCAATACATGAACAGTTTTAAGTGTCTACTCTGTGGGTAGGTTATAGTGCCTAAGCGCATGGTAAGTACTTGGTAAATGGTTGCTGCTGCTGCTACCACTACTGCGGCTGTTACTACTACTACTACTACTACCACTACTACCACCACTACTGCTGCTACTGCTACTACTACCACTACTACTGCTACTGTTATTGGTGCTACTGCTACTACTACTGCTGCTACTATTACTATTCCTGTTGCTGCTGCTGCTGCTACTACAAAAGTAGAGGATGACTGTATGAGATCAGAACCAGATGCAGTCTGTGTAGCTACAATATTTGAAGGGATGCAGAGTCTCTTGTTTCAGTCCCACCCCTGAATAGGATCGTATCCTTTGTTAAGTTTCTCTGTTGCATACGGCATGTTTCTATTCTCAATTTGTATTTAATGACTAGGTATAGGCCAGAAGCTTATTAATTTCGACTTCATCTTGGGACATGGTAGGAATTATTCTGCCAAAGTTGGTTCCAAAATCTGGGCAGTGGGCTAAGACCCAGAGCTAGTGGGAAGTGAGGACACAGTTTTGAGTTTTTAGTAATTATTAAATACTATGCATTATTATTATTTATGATAATACTATATTATTAGTAGAAAGTAATAAATTGGTAAAAATACAGAAATTTTTAGTTATTCCTCTGATTTATCCCATTCTTAGAGTACTTCTCCTGGACAAAGAAAATAAGCATTTGCAGGAAACCAGTCTCTGGCTCAAACACCAGGTTGGCTTCTTAGAGAGTATCATAAAGAACATCCAGATTAGCAGAAAAGAGGTAAGCTGGGTGCTGCTATGAGGGCCTTCATATGAAGCCCGGTTGCTAAGACTATTGTGTTCTCTCTCCCCTTCATCTTCCTGTAGCTGTAGGCTGTACTTGGCCTCATGGTGGACTATGGCAAAGAGGCCCATTGGCTGCACCAGGGCAGCACACCCCGAGACTACTCTTGGCCAGCTTTGCTCTTCTTTGGGTCAGCTTTTATTAAGTACTCTCATCCTATGTGATCCCAAAGCAATTTGTGCATGCTTCATAGCTTCTTCCTTAACACTGTATCATCATTGCCTATTTTGCTTCTCTATCTCATCCACTTAGCAGTGAGACCCTGGAGGGCAAGGATTGTATCTCGTATGTCATTGTATCTATAGGCAGGTGCTCCATAAACATTTCAGAGTGAATGAATATTAAATATTTTCACAGATATGCCTCATTCTCAACAACCCTGTTTGCCATGGATTGTTTTAGCCCTGTCTGAGAAATGAGCAAATCTGAGACTCCTAGGGGTAAATGAAGCTAGTCTGGTCTGGCAAGGAGTCAAGCCTAAGGAGAACATCAGAGTCAGAGAAAGAAAGAGAGTCAGAGTCCGAGAAATTATGTTACAAAAATCCAAACAGACAAGTGGCCAAGTCCAGGCAGATGTGGCAAAGAGTATAAGTTCAGAGAAGGTCCAGAGTCTAGCTGGTGAATGTGTCAGCAAGAGGGACTTCAAGGAGCAGAGTTGCATTCTGAATCCAGGAGAGAGGCTGCTTTCTTTCTCCCCTGGCTTATATCACCTCCTAGATGTTTCATCCCAGGATACTTTATGTAGATCCTGCCTGTTGAGTACTATTGCTATGGGCATAAGACCCTCATCTGGTTTGCTCTAGGAAAGGTGATTATTTCCAAGCTATAGGAGTTGTCTTGTAGATTTTTTTTTTCAAAAGCAGAACTTCCAGAGGCGCCTGGGTGGCTCAGTCAGTTGAGCATCCAACTCCGATTTCAGCTCAGGTCACGATCCCAGGGTTGTGGGATTGAGCCCCGTGCCAGGTACTGCATTGAGTGTGGAGCTTGCTTAAGATTCTCTCTCTCCCCCTCTGCCCCCTCCCCTGCTCATGCTGTTTCTCTCTCTCTCTCTAAAATAAAACAAGACAAAAAAAACTATTTTTTTAAAAAAGGAGAACTGCCAGATTATATGGCTTAATTTCCAGTAGTTTATGTTTTTGCTTGAGCTACAACTATGCTCAACTGTCTAGTCATTCATGGGTGCCTGGCTGGCTCAATCAGAAGGGCATGTGACTGTTGATCTCAGGGTTGTGAGTTTGAGCCCCACGTTGGGTATAGAGATTACTTAAATAAATAAATATTTTTTAAAAATTGTCTAGTCATTCACTATTTTACTTATTCATTCAACAAACATCCATCAATTCCAGGAACTATGCTATGTCCTAGGAATATGAAGATAGACCCTGTTTCCAGAGGTCTTTAGTCTAGTAGAGAAGGGCAGAGACATACCTGAATAAGCACTATAGTATTATATAGGTGGTGAGTTGGAGCCTTAATGGAGTATATACTAGAACAATAGCTTTGATATCCACAATAGTATCCTCAAACAAAATAAATGTGACATGGGTCAGGATTACACTACATCGAGCTCAATGTTTCACATGTGACAAAAGTACCAACTTATAGCATCTTCATATCTGTTAAACAATCCCAAAATTGTTTTTAAATTTAGAATCTTAAGGATCTTCCAATTCAGCCCCCTCATTTTATACAGGAGGGAGAGAAAACTCAACGAGGTTAAATGACATGCCTGTGTCACACAGCAACTGCTGACATTTCTCATATCTCTTGATTCTCGGTAATTGAGTATCACGCTAAAAACAGACCAGCATATAGATCCTGAGATCAGATATATCCTAGATCTCTTCTTTCCTTGCAATACCTCAGAAGCTAAAGTGGTGAGAACTTGACCTTTGGCGAGTGCTTACTATGTGCCTGTTATTGTACTAAGCATTTTATGTATATTATCTCATTTAATCTACAACGTAGATTCCCATTTTCACAGCTGAGGAAAACTGAGCTCTAGAGAGGTGAAGTGACATCATTGCCCAGGGCACATAACTAAGAAGTAGAAGAGCACGGACTGAAAACAACTCTCTTCGGCACTTTGTTCCTTGTACTTAGCTGCTATCTCATTATACCCTAAGTCTACTGTTTCCCTTTCAAGGGTATTGGGGTAACTAGGGACCTAGCCTTGTAAGAGACCATATTGCTTCCTGCATTGTAATTCCATCTTTCTTCTCTTCTGGATTATAAATATGCTCCATGAGAGCAGGATCTATGTCCATCATGTTACCCTCTGCATCCCAAGCACTTAGCACTTGAGTTACAGCAACAACTTAATGCAGTCTTTCCTCCTAATCTGTCCTGCCCATGCCTCTAGACTAATCTTCATGAAGCACTACCTGCTTTCATAGTACTTCATCTCATAGAGTTTCAGAGACTTCCTTTGTCTCTAAGACAAAGTTCATTCCTTCAGCAAATATTTATTAGACATATATAGGCATTATAATCCAATATAGAATATGGGCCTCATTCTGTTCCCTATATGGTCTAGATATGATGATGTATGAGATACAGTGTCTGCCCTCACAGAACTCAGCCCTAGTGAGAGTGACGCCAGATAGCTGGCAACTACCATACGTTGTGGCAAGTTCTATAATAGCAGTAGGCCCAGAATGCTGTGAAAGCAGAAAGAGCGATATCTAAACCTATCTGGGGTACTTAGGGAAGGCTTCCAGAGTTGTTGATGTCTAAGCCAGGAGAACTGAAGCCACGTAGGAAATACCTTTCTGACATCAAACAAGCCTGATCAAATGAAACCAATCTATTTATGGTTTTCCCCCAAAGCTCTGAGGTTTCCTCCCTCTGGATCTTGTATTTCCCTTACTTGGAAAGACACATCCTACTTTCCTTCTTTCATCTTCCTGGCTTTTGTGTTTTGAAGTCCTACTGTTCCATTAATCTATAGCCAAAGTATATTTACAAAATACACTCTGAGCATATGACTCAAAATGATGCAATGGCTTCCCACAGTCTTCACAATAAAACCCAAATTTTCCAATGCAGTGTTTGTATCCTCCATGACCTTGCCTCTGTCATTCTTATCCATCTCATCACATCTCATCCCTGGTTGGTTCCTCTCTCCACTCTGGGCTCCACATTGTCTGTGTCCCTGAATTCTATGGCATCAGCTTCAGGCTCTTCCAGGAAATCCCTCTCCCTCCATTGCCTTCTCCCACGCCTTTCTTCCCTCAGATTTTCTCTTGGCTTGTTCCAGCTGTCTCTCAGAATGCAACCTAAATAGCTTCTTTTCCATAGAGCTTTTTCTGAATCCTCCCCTCCCAAAATCTTATCCTCCCCTCCCAAAACCTGGCTTTGTGCCCTTGATAGGTTTTCTCATTGCACCTTATGTGCCAAATCCCAGCTCAGCATTTTACTAGCTGTGTGAAAAAAGGAAACCTTGTTCACCTTCTAGTTCCCTCATCTGGGAAATGAAGTAATCACACTCAAAGGTGACTGTTCCACATAAAAATCTGCATATGAATATTTATAGCAGCATTATTCATAATAGCCAAGAGGTATAAACAAGCCAAATGTCCATCAACTGATGAATGGACACATAAAATGTGGTATATCCACACAACAGAATATCATTCAGCCATAAAAAGGAATGACGTATTGATCCATCTTATAACACAGGTGAGCTTTAAAGATATTATGTGAAAGGAAAAAAGCTGGTCACCAGAATAGGCAAATCTATAAACATAGAAGTAGATGAGTAGTTGCCTAGGGCTGAGGCATTGAGGGATAAGGGGGTATAGTTAAAGGGTATTAGGTTTATATTGGGAGCAATGAAAATGTTCTAAAATTGATTGTAATCATGGTTGTACAACCCTGTGAATACACTAAAAACAATTGAATTGTGTATTTTAAATGAGTGAATTATATAGTGTGTGAATTATATCTTCATAAAGCTATTGTAAGAATGAATGAATGAATGAATTTCAGAGATGGCAACTGGGGATAAGATAGGATAATTAGAATAATGTACATAAATTACCCAATGTAATAGTTGGCAAATAGATGGCCTTCAATAAATATAGCTTCTTTCTCCCAGTATACATACATTCACTTGCTTCAATATATATTGAATATTTACTGAGTTCCTCCCATTGTTAGGTATGTTCACGTTAATTTTCACAACGCTGGAAGATTAGGTATTGTTATTCTCTCATTTTAGATGTAGGAAACAAAACTCAGGAAGGTGACAAGACATATCAGAGTCTAATTAGTAGAGCCAGAATTCAAGCCTGGTCCTCTCGGTCTAGTAAAATTTCTTTTCTTTTTTTTAACATTTATTCTTTTTTTTTTTTTTTTTTTTTGAGAGACAGAGAGAGACAGAGCATGAGTAGGGGAGGGGCAGAGAGAGAGGGAGACACAGAATCCAAAGCCGGCTCCAGGCTCTGAGCTGTCAGCACAGAGCCCTACACGGGGCTCGAACTCATAGACTGTGAGATCATGACCTGAGCTGAAGTCGGACACTTAACTGACCGAGCCACCCAGGCGCCCCTAGTAAAATTTCTAATGCATTATAAATTTCTCTGAATGCTAGTTTTTTCCTCCTTATAAAAGCTTCTCATTTATTTCAACACAACCAAGAATTTCTTACAGGAACTAGTTGGCGTGCATCAAAGGTTAAACAGAGGTCCAAGTTTAGGGGAATCAATAAGCCTCCATAACTGTATGTAAAATTTGGTCTGTGTTGATTGGTTCCTGTGAGAAAGGGTATTTGGTTTGTTTGTTTTTAATATTTATAATATTTTTAATATTTGTTTTAATGTTTGTTTAATATTAATTAAATATTAATTTTTTAAATGTTTATTTATTTTTGAGAGAAACAGAGACAGAATACGAGTGGGTTAGGGGCAGAGAGAGAGGGAGACACAGAATCCGAAGCAGGCTCCAGGCTCTGAGCTGTCAGAACAGAGCCCGACACGGGGCTCGAACTCACAAGCTGTGAGATCATGACCTGAGCCAAAGTCGGATGCCCAACCGACCAAGCCACCCAGACGCCCCAAGGGTATTTGGTTTTTAAAGTCATAGGATTTACCAAAACATAGATACTTTTTATCCATGATTTAAAGGGACATAAAATGTTTACCAGAGTATTAAATAAAAACTTACCTGAAAGTAGAATGGACTGATTATATCAGCCAATATAAAGTAACTCATGTATAAAAATAGATATAAAAAGCTGGCTTACAATGAAAGCGCTAATACAAAAGTGTAAGATTTATAATTGCCAAATATTCTTCAGGTATTTAGGGATTACATTTTCTTCAGTTTTATCGAGATGTAATTATAACATTCATTGTATAAGTTAAAAGTATCCGGCATAATGATTTGATATATGTATACAATGCAAAATGATTATCGCATTAAGATTAGTTAACATCTATCACCTCACATAGTTTTTTTCCCTTGTGATGAGAACTTTTATAAGATCTACTCTCTCAGCAACTTTCAAATATACAGTACACTATTGTTGACTATAGTCTTCATGTTGTACATTACATCCCCAGAATTGATCTTATAACTGGAAGTTTGTACATTTTGACCATCTTCACCTAATTCCTCCAACCACTACACCCCCACCTCTGGCAACCACAAATCTGATCTCTGCTTCTAGGAATTTGGTTTTTGGTGTTTTTTTTTTTACATTGTACATATATGTAAGATCATGAAGTATTTGTCTTTCTCTAATTAACTTATTTTACTTAGCATAATGCTCTCAAGGTCCATCCATGTCGTTGCAATTGGCAAGATTTCCTTCTTTTTTCATGGTTGAACATTCCGTGTGTGTGTGTGTGTGTGTGTGTGTGTGTGTGTGTGTGTGTGTGTGACATTTGCTTTACCCATTTATCTGTCCATGGTGTTGTAAATAATGCTGCTACAAACCTGGGGAGGGTGAAGATATCTTCAGACGGTGATTTCATTTTCTCCAGCTATCCAGAAGTAGAATTGCTGGATCATATGGTATTTCTATTTTTAATTTTTTGAGGAAACCCCATACTGTTTTCCATAGTGGCTGCACCAATGTACATGCCTGCCAACTATGCACAACTATCCTTTTCTCCACAACCTCACCAGCATTTGTTTTCTCTTGTCTTTTTTATGATGGCCATCCTAACAGGTATGTAGTGAGGGGATTAAATCTTTAACCAAAAATGTATATAAAGTATAAGTTTTAGGATAGTATGGCCAATGGCTTATTATTATAATTTTAAATATTCATCCTTTCTTTTCTTTTAGGAGACAAAAATTAGTAACATCCCTGAATTTGAAGTATTTTATAAAATCTTGCCCCTTCCAAACTCCAGGTTAGTAAAGCCAAGACAATCAACTGCATGCTTGAGACTCATGTCTGCCTAACTCATCCTGAGTTGCTTGTTGTCTTGAAGAAACATAGCATTTGGGGGTAATTTTGTTTTATATTTAGTATTTGAATCCTTTTCCAATTCCTTTTCTCTTTCCACTTTTTCACTCCTACACCTGACAGAATCTTGACTTAAGGTAGAAAGTAATCATAAACATAAGTTTACGCTAAATGTTATTTGGTTTCCTTTGTGCTTGACAGTTGTAAAAACTGAAATCCTATCGATGCCTTATCCCCATACCCCCAAAGTGCTACCAGGACATCCTGTTTTCACCAAGTTCTCACATATGGCCATTCTTAGTTTTTCAGGAACAGGTTTGGTAGAGTCAGATGGAAGTCTTCAAGGGCTTGAAGAAAATAAGTCAGAAGAAGCAATGCCAAACCCCAAGTCCTCCAAGTCTCCTTCATGTTCACAGAATTCTAAAGCTGGATATGTAAATGTGCCTTTTCTTAAAGAGACACATTGCATCGTAGAACAAGACCAGAAGTCAGAACTATAAAATCATTGGTGGCTAAACTAGGCTGATCAAAGCTGCTAACTTAAAGCTTGGGCATGAAGGTGGAACATGACATGGAGAACAGTTACCACAGATCCTCATGGGACATCAACCAGGAGCCTTCAGAATTACTGATAAATTCATTAAACCAGTTGTAAAAATGGATTTCTCAAGTTTGTTTGATATCCTCAAATATCCTTGTATTGATCAATAATAGTGATTAGTTCAATGGTTTAATTAGGTTTCTGTTTAGCAGAGCATACATAGGCTAATTCAGCACTTTTTTACTATTATGGGTATTATTCATTTTTTAAAAGTTAAAAACAATGTAATCATATTAAAGCAAATACTTTAAAAAGAAAAAGATATCTCCTATAATCCTGCATTCTCAACACAACTATTTTCATTTATTCCTTTTGGTTATTCAAATGCATATATTTTAAATGGTTGTTATATTGTATGTTCATTTTCATGGTCTGATTTTTAGTTTAATATATTATAATACATTTTCCTGTATTTCAACAGTCTTCATAACTATTCTTTCAATAGCCACACGATACCCTATCACGTTGATGTTCCATAAATTCTGTTGTTTGCATTTTAGTTGTTTCTACTTTCTCACTATTTGAGATTACGTTGTGGTGAAAGTGTTTGTGAATGTAGCTCTTTTTTTCTATTGAGTTACTCCAGAAAAGATGAGCATAATTGGGTCAGCAGATACAAATGTTATATAGTTTTGGTATATCACTTATCTCATTGCTTTAAAAAAAAGTTGTGTCAACATAATGTTTCTATAGTCAACCTCCAAGCTTCAATTTCTTGATGCATAAAATGAGAACAATAGTCATTCCTGTCCCATAGAGTTGTGAGGACCAAATGAAATGAAGCATGCATGCATTTAGAATTTAGCAACTGCTTAACAAACGCTAGATATCATCATTTATTTTCACTAGCAGTTTGAATATACTAGTCTTTCCACAACCTCATCAACATTGGATATTACCAATTAAAAAAATTATTTTAAAATAGCATAAAGTATACTGAAGGGTGATTCCTGTTCCTTCTTCCCTTCCTGCCCCTTTCCCTCCTTATTCTCCTCCTCTTCAATTGGAGATAGAGAAGGAGACCAAAGGGAAAGGAAAAGTAACCAAAAATTAAGAAAAGATATAAGTTGAGACATTGAATTTTTACATGTAACCCTTGCTTCCTCAGACCACTGACCCAGAAAGGATGATCAAAGGATATAAGACATAATAGCTATATCAGATACATGCTCGGGCTCCAAACCTTGCCCAAGGTCACCTTCTTTCACTCAATTCATCAAATCTATTTACTGAATTCCTGCTATGGGCTAGTCAATAGTAGGCACTATAGCTCACCTATAGTCTGTCAAAGACAGACAAATTTGGCGTGAGGAAATAAACCAGTGATGCATCTGAAAGAGTGGGCTACTTTAGACTGAGTGCCAGTGTTCCCTTCTGAGTGACATTTGAGCTGACACCTGAAGTATAAGGAGCACTTCCTACCTCCATTAAGACCTAGAAGGGTATTAAAGACAGTTAACATTACCAGGTCTCTACAGTATCGATCTCCGTGACCTCGAGGGACAGAAAGGCCTGAGTATCCTACCTATCTGGCTCCAGGTATGCGGGGCCAGATAATGTAATCTAGGCCCTTGTATGTAAGGAATTGGATTTTATTCTAAACATGGGAAGCCAGGAATGATTTATAAGCAGATTAATTTTAAAAGCTCCAGCTGAAAAAAATAAATAAATAAATAAAAGCTCTAGCTGCTCTGCAGGAATGAATTGTAGGTGACAAAAGCGGAAACTTGTGCCCCAACTGGTGTCCGGACTTAAAAGAAGGGGTACCTATGTCAGGCTGTTCTAAGCGCTGAGGACAAACAGATTCCTGTCTTCGTAGGGCGCACTGACTTATAGGCAGGGGTAAGAAACATCACGTATAGCGGTTTAGAAGTCCTGGCCGAAGCCACTCCTGGCCGAAGCCACCACCGCAACGCCCAGTTTCGTCGAGAGACGCAGATAGCGCTCCGCAGGCGTGTCGCAGGGCGGGGCTTCCGGGGGCGGGACCCGGCCTAGGTTGGTTGGTTCCGCGCCTGCGCCGCAGAGTAAACTGGCGGAGCGGGGAACAGGTTCACCGGAACCCGGCGCCCCCGACTTCTGCTTCCGGGTCGCAGCCATGGCGGTGGCAAATTCAAGCCCTGTCAATCCTGTGGTGTTCTTTGATGTCAGCATTGGCGGCCAGGTGAGGTCCAGGCAGCCGCCGCGTCCAAGGGACACTGCACGGGGCCAGCCAGGAAGATCTCACCCACCCAGGGAAAGCGGACTCGAGAAGCCAGATAGCATTACTTGGACCAGAACCTACCGACCTGCGGGGCGGGGGCGAGGGAGGGAGAGGAGGAGTCTTTCACATTTGAGCGCCCCTATGGGGGAGGGAATGGGCGCCACGCGAGGATAGACTATGCAGGCGGAGGTGGGAGAGACCAAGCGGCAAGCGGGAGAGAGGGGTTGGACCCTCCTATTCCCTGCTGGTTGAGTCCTCGGTGGTCTTGGGCCGGCCATTCTGACCGTCTCCTGCCGCTTGCAGGAAGTTGGCCGCATGAAGATCGAGCTCTTTGCCGACGTTGTGCCTAAAACGGCCGAAAATTTTAGGTAAGAAGATGATGCTCCAGCTCTGCCAGATTAACCCAAGCAGAAGCTGGACCGGTCTGCGGAATCGTCTGCCTGCCTCTATCCGTCCACTCACTGCCCTTGAGATCTGAGTCCCCTTTGTATCGCTCTGTCTGAATAGTCACCGTTTTTTCTGTTCCCATGTCAATATATGCTGTTAGTTTTATGCTTAGTGTCTGGACGTCGGCTGGCCAGTTGATGGGCTTGCTGGCGCGAATGTTACCCCACCCCCACCTCCCATATTAGGGGCGCTCTCAGCTGTGATGTCATGGTGACTGAATCATTCACTCTTTTCTCTTTCAGACAGTTCTGCACTGGAGAATTCAGGTAAGTCTCAGGCGTGGTTGGTTTCTCTGCTTGCTCCTGAAGCGTGTCCTAGGGCTGCAGTGGGGTTTTGGGGGGAACCACCGGCAGGCCTTGAATGATTATTGGTGACAGTAATAGGTAATACCGCCATGGGTCTGTCTTCAGTTTATTTGCCGTCTTTATCTCTGTTCTCCTGACCTTTAGGAGAGTCCCTTGGCTCCAGTGTGGGGTAAACTGGAAAGGCCTATGATTACCTGTCATCATTCCAAGTCTCTTTCTTTTTGGTTATAGAAAAGATGGGGTTCCAATAGGATACAAAGGGAGCACCTTCCACAGGTAAGTCCTTGGCAAGCCATCCCTACAGGCTTTTAGAATTACTTCCTTAGGGGATTAGTCTCTTTAGAGGAAAATAAAACCATAGGATAATTCCTAGATCTTGAGAAGGAATGGTTTTGTGAACTCAAAAGCTTATTTGAAGGCTTATTAAAAGCCAAAGTGATAAACATTTTATTTTTAAATCAATGTTAATCTAAAGTATAATGACTAAGTCAATGTTTTTCTAAACCGCAGAGCCTTCTCTCAGGATCCTTAATTCTCTGTTTCAGGGTCATAAAGGATTTCATGATTCAGGGTGGGGATTTTGTTAATGTAAGTACTATTCCTTTGCTATCAAAGACCTATAGGAATATTATTTTTTTGTTATTGCTGCTACTGCTGTTTTTACTACAGAGCCCAGTCTTAAGGCTTGAAAACAGTAGCCAAGTTTGAAGGAGGAGGGGGTGATAGGAATGTCCTTTAGGGTTGTTGGCTACTACTCTTTAACCATTAGATGATAGACATCAGCATTTTGATTGAGTCACTGACTTCCAAATCTTAGCCTTTTAGGGCCAGAAACTGAACTGTTCCAGCACACCTACAGATGATTCATGAGAGACACAAACTAGTTAGTCACATGAAACTTCGATAGATATCAGATGAAATTTTTTTTTGTTAATTTCTAAATGGCAGTAAGTCCTTTTCCAGTGAGCTAAATTCTTATGCCCCATTTTCCTTCCATTCCTCATATCACAATGCCTGGAAAGCTGAGTTTTTCATCAGAAACTGATTAGTGGACAAAGAATTAGAGTATCAGAGGTAGATTGTTCTGGAGGGGTATTTCCTCTGTTTTCTAGGAGAGCCTGGTGGAA
This sequence comes from Panthera leo, assembly GCF_018350215.1. Classification (NCBI taxonomy): domain Eukaryota; kingdom Metazoa; phylum Chordata; class Mammalia; order Carnivora; family Felidae; genus Panthera; species Panthera leo. Next base: position 33,090,122 of record NC_056686.1, read on the forward strand.
TAGTTTTTCACTGCGAAGCATGTCTTTCTTTTGACTAGACTATCTGTGTCTCTCATACCAAGTCTCATTTCCTTCTTCTGACCTTGGCAGGTGTTGAATAAACCATATCTTTTCTTCTTAAACCTACTTTTGTCCTTGGCCAACCTCTTGTGTGTATGGTCTTTCTTATTTATATCATTTGGTTAGTCATGTTGGGATTTTCTTGGATCTGGAAGACATTCTTTCTCCTTCATAGGTATATTTATTTAACTCTTAGGAGTTTTTTTGTTTTGTTTTTAACTTTTTAAAATGTTTTCTTTATTTTTGAGAGAGAAAGAGAGACAGAGTGCAAGCAGGGAGGGGCAGGGAGAGAGGGAGGCACAGAATCTGAAGCAGGCTCCAGGCTCTGAGCTGTTAGCACAGAGCCTGATGCAGGGCTTGAACTCATACCGTGAGATCATGACCTGAGCTGAAGTTGATGCTTAACAGACTGAGCCACCCAGGTGTCCCTAATTCTTAGGAGTTTTTGAAGACCTGTCTCTTTCCTATCTAGGGAAGGTTACAAAGGGGCAGATTTTAGGCCAAATCAGACTTTCAGATATGCTTTGTTTCATGTGTGTGATGTTGTAAAACTGGGAAATTTCACCAGAAAATTCCAGAGTTTTCTCTCTAAAGAAGGGAAAATAGAGGTGCATTAGGCCTGTGTTTCTCACATAGCAACAATTGTTTGGAATCACGTAACTGCTCCCTTTAAATAGCATGTGTCCTTGCCATTTCACCACAGCCACTACCGCCTGCTTTCCTTATTTATGTCACTTGCCTCTGTAGGCATTTAAGTTTGCAATCCCTGGCCATAACTGATGGTAGTAGGGCTTGAGTGACCGTATACTTTTTTGTTAGCTGGTAAGAAGGGCTAAGAATCTATTCTCTGCCTTCTTTTCTTTCTTCCCTAGGCTCCTGTGTTGCTATGTTGTCTTAAGAGGGCCAGGACCAACTTCTTGCATCATTGCCAGGCACATCTAGTCGTTTGCTGATAGCTCTAGAATCAGACAGTACAGTTGGTCAGCCAGAGGCTGTGTCAGCAAGAAACAATTGTTCAGAGCCACTCTTAGGAAAGAAAAAATAGAATGAGCAAGAAGCAGAATAAGTAGGTATTGAGACCTTCTAAAGTGGGACCAAGAATATGTGTTTCTTTGTTTTAATAATTTTTTTCTGATTGCAAAATTGCAAAATTATCTCTCAAGGAATCTCACTTCTCAAGGAATATATTCTTGGCATTTTAGTTTACATTTGCCAGTCTCATCATTGCACGTGTATGTGGGTCAAATATAATTCTTAACAGACTTAAGATCACGTATATATTTTAATTTTTTATACTTAATAATTGTCTACATTTTCCCTTGTCATTAAGTCATTCTTTATAATAGCTACCTAATACTCCATTATGAATAGATAAGTTATTTGATCAGTCCACTGTGGTAAAAAGATTTAAGTTGCTTTCTATTATTTTCTTTGAAAATTAATTTTGTCATTTTCCCTACTCTGGCTCCTGGAGAGCAACCGATAGTGTAATTATAGAGAACGATGTGGTAACTGATCTGTCCCCCAGGTTTGTTGGGAAATTGGAAATGAACTTGTTTTTCTCTTCCTTCTGTATATATGTAGGTATTTATGTGGAGTTAAAGATATAATAGCTCACATTTAAATAATTGTGTATCAATTGCAAGGTCTTTTCTCAGACACTGTTTAATTCGATCTCCGTGGCAACGCTGTAAAGAGCAGGTGATTTCATCTTCACTTGATAGTTGAGGAAACTGAAGCTCAGCAATGGGAAATGACTCTCCCAGCTTATAAATGATGGACCTGGAACTCACATCCAGGCCTTTCCACCATACAGAGCTTAGTTTTATTGATAATTTTTAGTCAAATAAAGGTTTGATTTTGATTTTGATTCTTCCTTCCTTGGCTTATGTTAATACCCTTTGATAATCTTTTTCCCAATAAGGGCCCTTTGATTCTGCCCTAGGCCGGTGCTTTCCCTCTCTACCATTCACCCAATATTCTTTGGCTGGAAGAGATTGGGTTTTGGCAGGCACCTTCTCTTTATTAGCTTTAGACCCCAGGGATTCTGTTTAAGGTACTGCAAATATGGCTGTGGTCAAGTTGCTTTATTACCCTGACATAAGTTGGCTCACTTGAAAAATGAGGAAGATGATAGCGCTTATTCCACACGGTTACTGGAAGAGCAAAGAGATAATGAAAATAAAGCTGGTTTAAGCTAGTTTAAGAAGAAACAGAACTAAGAACTGGAAAGCCACATAGGACCAAGGCAGTCCTTTATCTCTGTTTCTCTCGTGCTCTCTACACCTGTGTATTGCCTTTTCTTTCTCTTCTCCAGTCCACCTTGCAGAGCATGGTCACTGCTGGCTTCCAGGTTTACATGATACACATTCAAAATCAAAGAGAGCATCAGTCCTTCATGATTCCCAGAGAAGGAACTTTAGTTGGCCCTGCATTAGTTAGGCGTGCTCTCCTGGATCAATCAACTTTGGTCAAGAGGGTGGTGTCCATACAGACTAGGCTTCCAGGAGCCCATCAACCTGCAGTTTTGGGGAGCAGGGATAGTGGCACTTAAGTGGGTAATTTTATTTGATAACAGGCATGAGAGTCTTTGGGAGTGGCAAGGATTATGTATGGGATCACTATACTATTGTTCCCTACTCTGCCTTGTCTTAACTGAGCTTTCTAGAGGCCCAGCTGTGACCTGTTTTACCCAATCTGTGAGATGCCCCGGCCAGTCTGTGAGCTGCAGGTGCCTGGGACAGGGCCGGCTTTGATTATAAGACAGGGTCAGAGAGGTATGGCTCCCAAAGTGACCTTCAGGAGTAAGAGTGCACCTTCAAAAAGTTGGCTACGGTACAGCAGCATTCCTCCAGGGGGCCCAAGGAGGGGGAGCCCAACACTCAACACTTGCTAACACGTCCTTTCTCTCTGCTCAGGGAGATGGTACTGGAGTCGCCAGTATTTACCGGGGGCCATTTGCAGATGAAAATTTTAAACTTAGGCACTCCGCTCCAGGCCTGCTTTCCATGGTAAGTGAGAGCCAGTCAAGGTTTTGGGTTAGATTTGTAGCCAGCGGGTCTGTGGGCGCCCCTTGAGGCACGGTGCCATCTCTTGGGATGGAAGCTCGTTCTTTACTTGTCTCGCTTGTCCCAGGACTCAGCTCTGCCACACCTACCTCCTTCCTCAGTTGGCTTTGACTTGGTTGGGCTGGGCCCTCAGCATAGGAAGTTTTGGGGGGGGCGGGCAAAACTGAAACTCTGATGTGTGTTTTCTTACCTCGTTCGAGCGAGGGTGTGCGGCTCAGCCTTCAGCCCTGCCGCTCGGAGTGCAGCCAACTGTGCTGTCGGGACCTGGCGCCCATGCACTTGGCGCTCCACCCTGGCGTCCCGAGATGACTTCCCACTCATGCTGCCTCCTGGCTGGTCCTCCTCTGGGCTCGCTGACCACTCTCGCTCCCTCGGCCTGGCACCCCTTCCTGCTTAGACCCCCCTCTCCCACATCTCACTTGCCTTTCTCAGCTCCCTATCTGCCCCACTTAACCCCCTCATCTACCCACTCCTGATCGCTCCCCCTTCTTCTCCGTATTCACTCTGCCCTCATTTTTTCTTACCCGTCTCACCTTCCCTCCCTCTCACTCTCCAATCTCCTCCCTGCCTCCCCTCATCACCCATTTCCCTGGCACTCTCTCTCAAAATAGACCCAATATTTACAGGCACACTTTCTGTCCTTCTTGCCTCCCCTTCCACTTATCTACACGGGCCTTTATCAAGTGAAGGTTTACCGGCACCCACTTTGTATCATGTCAGGGTAGGGTACAAGGATACAGACCTGATCCCTGCCCTTGTGACACTTAACATCTAATGGGGGAATCACACATGCAAAATGACAAGTCCAGTATAGTGTAATTCATGCCACTGTGTATTAAGATGAGGGCACCTTAGGGTATGTAAAAGTACCGTGAGGGCCCCACGGAATGAGAGTAATTACTTTGAGGGGTCAGGCACAGGTTCATAGATGGGAGAGCTTTTGAGTTCTGGAAGGAGCTCTATTCCAGATGGCATTTCAAGTTGAGCAAATAGCCTAGGCAAAGCTGTGTGACCATGAAATGGCAGGGTGGCATAGTCAAGGGACCAAAGGTGAGGAAGGTGATGAGAACATAGGATGTGCATGGGGAGGGGGAAGGGCCAGTAGAGACCACTGAAGAGACTGGTGGGTCTAGCTCCTAAAGGGCTTTAAATGCCAGAATAAGGACGAAGTGTGTGGACTTGAGTTCACTGGTTATGGAGAGGTGTACGTTTTTTTGACCAGGGTTGATCAACTTTGTGATTAGAATGAAGACCCTGGCTGCAGTGTGAGTGGCAGATGGGAATGGAGAGCTGGGGGCAGAGAAGCCAGGAAGGAGGCTGCCATGAGAACTGGGCAACACTAAGCCTAGCAAACAGTGTGCAAGTCCCTTTTTTCAGACAGCCAGGCCAGGCAAGTGCAGGTTAATGCTGCAGGAGTAGTTTAGGTGGGCTTGGATCTTTGCCAGGAGGACTAGAACCCTCTAGGTGCATGCCACCTGTTAGCATCTATGGAGGACTCAGAAAACTGGAAGGAAACATTGGTCTCTACTCCCTTCAGGCTGACACTTGTGAAGTTGTGCTGTCCTTTCACATACCGTGTAATGTCCTTGTTTTTGTTTCCATCCTCTAAATCATGAGTTCCTCAAGGGCAGGGACAGGGCCTCATTGATCTCCAAGACTTACTTGCTACCTGATACTGAAAGGTGCTGAGTAGATACCAATAAACATGAATGACTGAAAGATAATCAGAATGATGGCTACCATTTATTGGACAGTTACTCAACAAGCACCTTATTTGCATTAATTTGTTTTAATCCTCTCAACATCCCTTTGAAATGGGTACAAATGAGGATACCGGAGCACAGGGAGGTTATGTGACTAATCTGAGGTCACACGTTCAGTGGTGGAACTAGGATTCCAGCTACGTCATCACCTGGCTCCAGAGCTTCTTCTCAAAAGTAGTAAGCCATGCTGCCTAAAAGAATGAATAAACGAGTGGCTAAGGGCAGAGCGTGTCCCCTGAGCTATAAAAACATATGGGACTGTTTTCCTGCCTGTTTGCTAATAAATATTTATACAGCAAGCAGCTACTTAGGTAGATTGATTGGTGGAAAGCTTGATTGAAAGGAAAGAACTGGGAGTCTGGGAAGTCTAGCCCTTGTTCCACAGCACCCTCCTGCTGCTGCTGACTCAGGCACCCTCAGCCGACTGAGCCGCTCAGGTAGCGCTCACATGGGGAATTTCTAAGTATAATATAAAATCCCCCATGAGAATGTACCCCTGGACAGTGTCTTTAATGTATTTCATACACATTTTTATTCTTGCACGGTTGAACACAGAATCAACCAATTTAAATCCATTAAGCATCCAATTACTGCTAGTGACCTATCTAATCATTTCCAGTGCTGCTGTAGTCATATTAATTTTAGGAGACCTATGCTGTTAATAGTACTTTCAGTTTCCCATTTTCCACTCCTTTTTTCCAAAATAAGGGAAGTATGCAATAAAAGGTGCACAGAGGTAGTAGGGCAGTGCTTTTAAAAGGTAACTTGGATTTGTTAATGTACAGAAATCTGAATTTAGCATATTAAAGGCAGTTTAGTAGTATCAACATGTAAAGTATGAAAGTACACTTCCTATGAAAATTAAATTTCGCTTTACAAAGCATTACTTTGCATTGTAATACTTGCCTGTTCTTTTACAGTGCATTATGAAATGTAAAGATATAGAAAGAATTTCAGGGGAGGAGACTCTCAGATTCTCAATTAAAAAAAAATACTTCTTCCTGTAAAATTCAATAATAAAAGATTGGGTGTAGCTGTAAAAAGCAAACATCATTGATTACATGTAGTCTTTTTTTCCTAGCACAGCACTAGTGTAGCAACTTCTCGCACTTTCTTAAACTTCTTTATTACCATTGTTATATGCATTGTGATGCAGTACAAAGCTATTCAGTTTATGGCATAGGCAACAGGCTTTTTCTCACTGGTATCTAATTTATAACTGTAATCCAGTTCTAACCAGTATTGGATTAAATACAGCAAATTGGGCCCCATGAACAATTGTTCCTTTAATAAAAATTCACACTGCAGGGGAATTGTACATTTATTCAAGAATCTGGCTCCTTGACGGCAGATATTGTGTATCCTATTTATCTCGGTATCCTTGGATCCTAGCTCAGGAACTGGCTTATAGTAGATATTCAGTAGGGTTTGCTGAAAGAAAGGAATCAGGGCTATAGGCTCTTTGGGGGAATCTCACCCTTCGGCTAGCATGGCCAGGAAAACTCACTGAAGGTATATTTGGTTTCTGTCAGGCAAACAGTGGTCCCAGTACAAATGGCTGCCAGTTCTTCATCACCTGCTCTAAATGTGATTGGCTGGATGGGAAGCACGTAGTATTTGGTGAGTCCTATTCCTGTCCTGGAGTCCAGGCCCCATTCACCCAGAGTGGGACGTCCAAAGGAGCCAGCCCCCAGACTCCAGTACCGAGAGTGCCCACCTGGTGTAACTGCTCTGGCAGTAGCAGGGAAGGCGGAAGTGATGGGAGGTGGAGAGAGCTAGAGGGAAGAGCAGAGGGCTGTGTGATGTCGAATGCAACCACTTGGGTGATACGTATGTCTGGGGTGGACCTGGATGGTATCACTTGAGAAATGTCCTACAGAGGCAGCGTGGTACAGTGGGGCTTTGCAATCACTCAGACCTAGTACTCTGCTCCTTATGAAGTGTCACCTCGGGCAAATCATTTCACTTCCATCAAGTCCCAATTTTCAGATGGTCGTATGAAGATCAAATGAGATGATAGATAAGAGTGGACATTGCAAGCTGGAAAATACTCTGCAAATGAGAGTAATAAAGTCCAGCTCATACTCTTCCCACAGGAAAAATCATCGATGGACTTCTAGTGATGCGAAAGATTGAGGTGAGTCCTATTTTGATTTCCTTTCTTGCCCATTCTGGTCCGGTAGCACCTGACTAGTGTGGAGGGGCTGGAGAGCCAGGAGATGGCTCCAGTGTGTTAGGTCCAGTGTTTACTGCCTCCAGTTGCATGGGCTTCCTCAGGAAGGGGGAGGGAGTACAGGAGTAAAGGACCCCCACCTCTGTTATCTTGGCCTGTAAGTTTGCCTCTAGTGGACACTGAGGTTCGGCCTCTGGTGGCCCCTTCACCTATTTGATAAAGTCCTACTCAGCATTGAATTCAAGATCCTTCATGACCTGGTCCCCGCTATCTCTCCACAGCCTCTTCTGCCACTGCTGCCTCCATGTTCTAGTCACGTTAGGCCACTAGCTCTTCTCTAAATATGCAATACACATTCCTGCCTCTTGTTGCTTTCTGCCCCTGAACGTTTGCTCGTGCTCTTTCTGCCACTGGAATGCTCTTTTTCTTTCTTTTCCTCCTGGTGGGATCCCATTCGTCCTTCTAGGCCCAGCTCGAATGTCCTCTCTTGTGTGAATCCTTCCCTGACCTGTTTAAGCAGCACTTTAGTTGCTTCCTCTGCCCTGTTGTATAAACTCCCTCTTATAACTTATTACACTGTTATATGTCATAGGTTTGCTATTTTTTTAAAATGTTGTACATTTTCTTTTTGATCTGGATTATCTATACCCTTCTGCTAGGACATGCATGGACGGTTACCATTTCAGTCTCTGAGTCCTCGGTCCTTAGTACAGGGGCTGGCAGGCGTCAGTAAATGTTTATGTGTAAGTGCATGTGTAAGTCGATGAATCTCCACCATGCTTTTTCTCCTAGAATGTTCCCACAGGCCCCAACAATAAGCCCAAGCTACCTGTGGTGATCTCACAGTGTGGGGAGATGTAGTCCAGAGCGAGACTGATCAGGTACGTGTGTCTTTCTCCTCCTGGTTAGGAGTCCCTAGTGAAGTCAGCACCGTCTAGGGGAAAGAACTTTAGACTTGAAAACTTGGGGATTGAGCCCATTTCCTCTCTCTGTGACCTTAGGGAAATCCCTTCCCTTCTCTGAGCCTGTTTCCTCATCTGTCAAATGGAGATAATATCTATCTCTTAGGCTCATTGTAAGGATCTAAAGAGAAAGGGTTATTAGGGCATTTTCCTCCTACCACTTTGCGGTTTACAAAGTATCAACCTGAAAAACAGTAAATAAATAAACATTAAAAAAGTTAGGGGCACCTGGGTGGCTCAGTCAGTTAGGCATCCGACTTCGGCTCGGGTCATGATCACAAGGCTTGTGAGTTCAAGCCCCATGTCAGGCTGTGCTGAGAGCTCAGAGCTTGGAGTCTGCTTCGGATTCTGTGTCTCCCTCTCTCGCTGTGCCCTTCCCTCATTCATGCTCTGTCTCTCTTTCTCTCAAGAATAAATAAAACATTAAAAAAAATAATAATAAAAATAAAATTAAAAATGGGCACCTGAGTGGCTTAGCCGGTTAAGCGTCCAACTCTTGATTTTGGTTCAGGTCATGATCTCACACTTCGTGAGTGTGGAACCTGCTTGGGATTCTCTTTCTCTGCTCCTCTCCTGCTCGCTCTCTCTCTCTAAATAAACTTAAAAAAAGAAAACCTGACAATATACTATGTTTGTAGCATATAGCTTTTTTTACCCTTTTCTTAGGATTTGAATAGTTACAAATTCTGAGTCTTTGTTCTTTATTTTATATGTCGTGACTCTTCTGTCCAGAATGTATTTTAAGCAAAAAACTAACATTGTGTTGCTTATTTTAACTTTGGTGATCATCTTTGTTAAACAGAAGTTCTAAATTTTGATGGGGTCAAAATTATCAGTCTTTTCTCTTATGGCTTTTGTGGTTGTGTCTTATTTAAGAAGGTCCTTAGTATCTCAAATCATAATGTCTTTTGTATTTTTTCTAATATTTCTATGATTTTATTTATATAGTTAAATTATCTAGAATTTATTTTTCTTTTCTCTGCCTTTTTTTTTTCCTGAATGGAGATGTAGTCAAATGTCAGATCATTTTAATGACTGTACATACCTCTTTATGTGACTTAATTTGTGTTCATAGCATCTGGCACTTGCAGGCATTTATTAAAAATTTACTACATGAGGGGCGCCTGGGTGGCGCAGTCGGTTAAGCGTCCGACTTCAGCCAGGTCACGATCTCGCGGTCCGTGAGTTCGAGCCCCGCGTCAGGCTCTGGGCTGATGGCTCGGAGCCTGGAGCCTGTTTCCAATTCTGTGTCTCCCTCTCTCTCTGCCCCTCCCCCGTTCATGCTCTGTCTCTCTCTGTCCCAAAAATAAAATAAAAAACGTTGAAAAAAAAAAAAAAAAAAAATTAAAAAAAAAAATTTACTACATGAGTTAATAGAGAGGGAGAATGTCAGGCATTTTAGGCAGGGAACTGGTGTTAGCAAATGCTGGCAGGCGTGCACCAGTGTGTGCTAGAAGCTGCACGTGGTCCTCTCTCTTGTCCAGCCAGATGGTCCCTTCTCAGGCACAGGCAACACTCTGAGCTGTCTCTCCTATCAGTACTAGAGGTCCCTAGCTCTCAACCTGGTGTCCCCCTTCAGTAGTGGCTGGCATTTCCCTCCTAATCCCACTTATTTCTTTGCTGAACCTAAGTTAAGCTACCAGGTCCTTTTCCTTTTAAGGATTGACCACTGATCACTACTGGAGGACAGAGATGAAAAGAATAAAGTTTAGGGGTGCCTGGGTGGCTCAGTCGGTTAAGTGTCTGACTTCAGCTCAGGTCATGATCTCACAGTCTGTGAGTTCGAGCCTCTCATTGGGCTCTGTGCTGACAGCTCAGAGCCTGGAGCCTGCTTCAGATTCTGTGTCTCCCTCCCTCTCTCTCTCTCTCTCTCTCTGCCCCTCCCCTGCTCATGCTCATCCCTGTCTGTCTCAAAAATAAATAAAACATTAAAAAAAAAAAAAAGAATAAAGGTTAGAAATTTTTTGTTTGGGGCCTTTTTTCTGTGTTTTTCTGAGTCCCTTACAGAAAGTTAGTGGCAGTCCTTGTTGGGGGTTTGATTTCTGAGGGTGGTGCTCACAACCCTCCCCTCCTCATCCCTTAATAACAAAGGGCATGTAAACCTTTGCCCCCATGGAAGCCTCTCTTCCCAGCCTGCAACCCAAGCAGAACAAATCCCACAGGGGCCATTTGATGTTCCAGAGGCTTCTAGACCAGAACTGTCCAATAGAAAGTCCTCTCTGTGGTGGTGGAAATGTTCTGTGTTTGTGCTGTCCATCATGCAGCTTCCAGCCACATGTGACAGTTGAGCACTTGAAATGTGGCTGATGTGACTGAAGGGCTGAATTTTTTATTTTATTTAATTTTAATTAAATTTAAATATAGTACCTCCAATTCAGTCTCCTACCCCTGACTTGCTCAGAATTGAATCTTTCATAGCTAATACTTAGGGGCAATATAATAATAGCAGTTATCATTTATTACATCTTCTATCATTTATTTATTCTTCTTATGCTCAGATATTGAGCTGAGAACTTGAATGATCTCATTTAACTTTACCAAAAATCCTTATCATGAGTTTTAAGGTGTTAGGGAATCTAGGTGCTTTGGGTTTCTAAGTAATGTGATGTGGGAGAAAGTAAGGAAAAGTAGAGATTAATTCCCCAGGGTGTATGGGAGTATCATCCCATTATTTACCTTCCTAGCTGTTAAAATTATAAGCATCTCTAATTCCCATGGGAGTGTTTCAGCTCTCCCAGGTTGTTTGGGCAGGATAATGGTTGACAGCCAATACAGAGACTGTTTTCAAGCCCTGCTGAACAGTACTTCTCAAACTTTACTGCACTTACAAATCACCAGGAGATCTTGTTAAAATGCTGGTTCTGGTTCAGTGGGTCTAGATGGGGCCAGAGATTTTGCATTTCTAACTAGCACTTGGGAGATGCTGATGCTGACTTTGAGTGGCAAGGCGATAGTGGAATAACAGAGCCTGCTTTCTCATTGAGAAGCCACCATATTCCAGTCAGAAAAGACCCAGGAGATCCTCTCTTGGTGGCCCTGGTCCAGCAGGAATCTACTGCCTTCAAATCAAAGTATCACCTAATCATGCATGTGGGGCCTTGTGCCTATGCACTGGAAATAAAAGAAGATGGGACGGAGATAGAAGACAGGTACAGTGATTTAATCAGCAGTACTTCCCTAGGAAGCACTTCCTTCTAGAACTTCTGTGTTTTGCCTTAGGGTCCTGACTTTGGTTTTGGTGAGGATGAAGTTTCTGTACAACTCTAGATGTAGAAACCATGGTTTTTTTAATCTCCATGGGTCCTGTGAAAGCTTTTTGTGAGGAATTTGGTTAGGTATACATAAGTGAACCTTGGCCCTCAGGGTTCCTCTGCTCTAGTCTGAACTGGGTTCTTTGCTACTTACAACCACTTGAGGGCTGGTGGAACCTCTGTTTTGAAAGCCAGAGCGTCTCTTGGAATAGAGAGTGGCTGTGGGCTCTGGCAGCCCAGCTAGTCTGAATTGTTGCCCTTCCAGTTATCCACAAATCTGGGGCCTGTAGCAAGGTGTAGATAGCTTTCTTCTGTCGTTTCCCAAATTTCCCTAAGAATCCAATCACTCGGGGGCATTTGTTAAACCTACTCATTCCCAGATCCCTCCCCTGGAGAGTTTGAGTGAGTGAGTTTGAGTTAGGATCCTGGATGCTGTGTTTGTAACAAGCACCTCAGATGCTTCTTATCAGAGAAATGTGGGTAACACTGCTTTAGGTAGTCCTGTGATGAATATCTTTTAGCATTTGCATCTTAGAAAGAATACATAATTAGCGCAACACATAATTTTACAGTTATTATAACTTACAATAAGGCATTATTAAAGTTGTGATTATGTTAAAAATTAATTGTACTTGTGGATGATGGTTATGAGGACACTGGTGATGGTGCTGTTGGAATTACTGAGCTTTAGGACACACTGTCCCCCAGCTCCTGGGATTACCTGTCGATGTGATGTGTTACTGTAGAGGAAGGTTATGAAAGACATGTTGGTGGCACACAGACTGGTCCTTCATTCCTTCCACAACTAAGCACTACTTAATTGAGATGGGTCTCATGCTGCATATGAGGCTGCAAATATGAAAAGCCCAGTTCCTGTCTTCAGGGAACTCACAGTCTCTTGAGGAAACTGACAATTACAGTAGAGTAAAGCACCGGACTGGAAAAAGTCAGGGAAGCCAGAATGTCTGTGTCTGCCTGGAGTGGTTTGGGAAGACTACAGAAGAGACGATGCTTTGGCTGAGTACAGGAAAGAAGAGAATGTCTCGGGTGGCTAAAATGGGAAGGCATTCCAGGCAGAGGGAACAGCACGGGCAAAGTGTAAGGGACACTGCTAATAATTCCATATGGCCAAAGCAGGAAGGTATGAAAGAAAAGCAAAGGGTAAGAGGTAAGGCAGGTGGAGGCCAGGGCCACTCGTGAGAACCAGTGCAGTCTGAGACATTCATATGTTATCCTGAGGTAGGCTTTAGACAGTATGCACCTTTTTCCCCCGGGGGTGAGAGTCTTTTGTACTCCCCAGATTCTCAGAAGGGAGCCTGGCCCTCCAAAAAGAACCAGGCCAAGAGGAGCCACTGGAGGATTTTGAGCAGGAAAACTTGGGGATTGAACTTCCTTATTCTGAAGATGATTCTGGCAGCCATGTGGAGGATAAGCTGAGGCCAGGGAGGTGTCCACTGCAGCAGTCCAGGCCAGAGAACAGGTTCCACATGAAAATACGGGTCTAGGGAGCTCCAGAGATTTGGCAGCAAATATTTGCATGCCTGCTGGGTTTGTGACACTGTTTGTTCCCTGCCCTGAAAGACAGATGCCCTGCCAGCTAAAAAAGGGAGGGGTGGGGAAAATGGCTCTATTCCAGTTCGATCCAGTACAAAGGCAGAGCTCCCAGCCTCGTAATCAGGTCTCACACATTGAGGTACACCACATCAGCAAAATACTACATAGCCTTAAAGGTAGATGTGTATGTGTTGGCAGATTTCTAGGGTACATTAAGTGACAAAGTCAAGATTTAGTACATTTGAGTAACTCTTTCAGAAATTACTGTTGTGACATATAGCCAACTGTTAGTAATGGTTACTTCTGCAATGTAGAGATAGCAGAGTCCTTTCTTCCCGTTGCTCCTACTGTTGTGTATATGCTTGAAATTTCTATATTGAGCATGTATCTTATAAGAGAAATATATACTGTATATGCATAGTTTTAACAAATCCTCCTTCCTCTCAGCTGCTCCGAGGAACATGTGGCTGATATCAGTGTGTCAGTCACTCCCTGGTTACTCCATCTCCTCCCAGGTCTAGGCCCAGGCAACGGCGCCTTCCTCGGTGCTCCCACAGCACTTGATTCATCTCTCTACACAGCATTTAATGCAGCATATCACAAATGTGTTCACTTGGTTTTCTCTAGACAGAACTCCTTGAGGCAGAGACCATGCTGACTAACAAACACAGTGCCTGGTCTACAATACAGCTTAGATCCTGGAGCACCATGGAACTTACAAAGCACATTTATGCAGTTTTGTACATTCTGCTTGGGGGCCCAGGGTTACACTTCTGTCTGAGCCTGCAGTATGACACCAGGACTCACTGTCCCCTGGAGGAAAAGGGGTGTGGCTATGTTTAGGGAGAGGGAGACCATAGTTTCTGAGTGTACTCATTCTGTTCTTTTAGTAAAGCTAACTCCAAGGCCATAAACAGAGGGTGTGACTTTACTTTCTCTATAACCCTGGGACCAAAACCTGCAAGGAGGAAGGATTTCTCTTTGTTCTAGAGTTCCACGGAGAGCCGTCAAGGTCTGGCAAAAAGTACACAGACTTTGGAGCCAAGTAGACCAGGAAGCTCCATCACTGTCAAACCATTAAACCCCTTGGGACTCTAGTTTTCTCCTTTACTTAACTACAGGCAATATATATTGCACAGAGGTTCTGAAGGGTAAATAAATGCGATGATATGTGTGGCCATAAATGTTAGTTTCTTTCTTCTTGGTTCTTCTGTAATATACCTCTCAACTTTACCCTGGGAAACCAAAGGTCTGACCTAGGGCAAGAGACCAGTTCTGCTCTTTTGGGAAAAGAAGATTAGGAGTGTAGAGAAGAGCCGGGGGTGTTGTCTCTCATGAAAGTCCCCTTCCAGTGCCTCTGAGCTGCTTATCTCTTCCATCCCTAACAGACTTCCATGTCTCTGCCATTGTAGGCCTTCCCTTGCTCTGGGTGACGCTCTTGAGTAAGATAATCTGGATTGGCCCCTGTGTTTGCTTCCCTGCCTGCTGCTGCCCTTTTTGATCAAGAGACCTTGGAAGTGTCACAGATTCAGAACCCAAGATTTTCTGCTTAAGTTTTCAACTGTAAATAAAGTGGTTTGTTTGGTTTTTTTTTTTTTGTTTTTGTACACGTGTTGTTTTTAAATGGTTGTAATAACAGACTGTCTCCTCACGCTTTAGCTTCAGCTGGGAAGACTGGCCCTTGACAGAGGCTAGCGGGGACCAGACCCCAACTGTGGCTGTGACTAGGTGACGCCTCAGATCTGCAAGCAGTTGTAGCAGTCCCCCCTCAGGCTCCAGCTGCTGGGCAAAGACGGTAAAGCCTCGGGGCTAGAAGCACTAGTTATTCCAAGGATATTCCCAGTAGGTTCGGTTTGGTTGGTTCTAGAACCTGTGGGAAAAGGGTCACTAACTTGGGATAGTTTTGGATGGGAGACCATTTGGTAGAATGTGTCTTGATCATGAGGAATTGGGAATAATTTACTCAAAAATCTTTGTTTCAATCTGGGGTCATTTTATAAACAACAGAGGTCTTGAGAACTTTTCTTCCCCTTTCATAGCCCCAGTTTTCTCCTCTGTAAAATGGGGATAATAATATGTATGTACTTCATAACACTGTTGAGAGGGTCAAATACGAGAATGGATAGGAAGGTAATTTGTAAACAATAACATTCCTTGGAAAATGCTTATCTTGAAAGGACCTAGCCCAACATAGAAAGATCCTACTGAGCATAATGTTCAGGAGCTAAAGGGAGTTCCATAGTGTTGCTTTCAAGAGGCAGTTTCTATGCTATCCCATTCCTACTTTTTCTCTCTTGGCTCATGGGCAGGGATGATTCACCTCCTGGCAGTGGCAGAGGTAGCACGGAGCTGAATTCTATGACAGAAGAGAACCTGGTTAAAAGTGCCATTTCAGTGTATTAGGGTCCAAGGGAGCTGGTGTAAGGGCCCTACAGTACAGATATTTGCAACTCTCTGTAGCTAGGTAAACCGGGTTCAGGGAGCAAAGGGAAGGAAGGACTGACCTAGCAGAGGAGAGACCTTTAACTAGACAAGGTGGAATTAGAGAGTAAGGAGGATGAGCTGCTGGGATCCTAAGCTGACGTTCTTTTGATGGGCCATTAAACTGAATTGTTACACTTGGCACCTGCATTCTAGGTCAGGCTCTGTCCTGGGCACAGGAGCCGCAAGATGAGTAGGATGTGGCCCTTGCTTGTGACAGGAGATAGGCACATTTCGATTCAGTGTGGTATTAGAATGTGAGCCCTTAGGGGGGCAGGAAATTCGGTCGTTTTGCTTTGTTTTACTGCTATGTCCCTACACCTAGAAGAGGTATCTAGTACCTAGTAAGTGCTCAAGAAAGACCTGTTGCATGAATGCTATGTACAAGATGCTGGAGTGGGCAGGGGGTTGGGGGAAGAGGGTGCGGGCAGGGGGAGGTGTGAAAGGAAGAGGTAACATTTGTGGTAAGTATTGATGGATTGGTTGGAATTAGCCAGGAGATAAGGGTGGAAGGGGCTTTCTAGGAAGAGGAACTATGTTCTTGGGCCAGAGTCTGTTAGAGATAGAGGACAAGGTGTATGTTATTTTGCAAAAGAGATTCTTGGAATGAACTCTCTTACCTTTCACACCACTTAAACGTAGGCACTGGGGTTGTCTACACTGTGGTCACCATGCTGGGCAGTGTGGCAGGGGTCTAGCAAAACTGGAGTGGAAAGCTCCCACCTTGGAAAAGGGGTTGAATTTTGACATGAATTCTTTATCCTCTAGTGCTTCAGTACTATTTTGGCAGTGGTATGGAGGTGGCTACAAGGAAACTAGTTTCTTAAATAACTCATCTTTATGCTCTTTGAGCAGGAAGAGAGAGCTTAGTGAAATAATTGAGTAAGTAAGTAATGATACTTTTAGGTAACATTTTAAAGACAAATGTTACAGAATTTAGATTTCTGCTGAGGAGCCATCCCTTCAAAGCAGTTACATAGAGAAGGTTGCTCTTTATTGGCAGAGGTGCTAGTCCCATTGTTCAATCTGTCTTTGTAACTCTACCTTGGGGAAAAAGTCTCAAGCCAAAGGGCACACTTTTAAAGGTCCCCAATGTTGACAGAACTGCCTTTTGAGAAAACATTTTCTTTTTAACAGTCAAAAGTTATCTGGATCTGGGGCACCTGGGTAGCTCAGTTAAGCACTCTTGATTTTGGCGCAGGTCATGATCTCACGGTTCAGGAGTTGGAGGCATGCATTGGGCTCTGTGCTGATGGGGCCCAGCCTGCTTGCTATTCTCTCTCCTCTCCTCTCTCTGCCCCTCCCCTGCTCGTGCTTTCTCTCTCTCAGAATAAATTAATTTTTTTAAAAAGTTATCTGGAGCTGGAACAGATGAGTAGCAGTTCTAGAATCCACCTATTCTCTCCATACATATTGTTGCTGCAAGCCTTCTTCACCTGCCCAGATGACCTCTCTACTGCCAGTACCTCCTCCAATCCATTTTCTGTACCACGTTATTCATATAACAGATTTCTTAAGATATTGTGTGTCTGGTACTAGGCCAGATGCTCAGGAACTCATAGTCTGAGGAAAGGAAGATTTAATTCATGCAATACAGTGTGTTAGGATAGGAGGGTTTCCTAGTGAAGTAACATTTGAGGCAAGACTCAAAGGATGATGAGTTAAGCAAGCAAAAGAAGGGAGAAAGGAAGAATGTTATAAGTAGAGGGAATAGTATGTGATAGCTTAAAGGAAGCAATGTCTAAAAGATCACCAGGAAGGTTGAACAAGGAATGTGAAAGAAGTGTCAGGAGGTAAGTTTAGAGAAGTCCTACAGAGTCCTGTAAATCACAATAAGGAATTTAGACAGTAGTAGTCACTGAAAGATTTTAAGTAAGACTGTCATGATGAGATGTTTTCAAAAGAACACTCTGGATGTCATGGTGGAGAATGTTAGAGAAAGAGGTAGAGACTGGCTAGGAGGCCACAGCAGCGCTCTAAAGAGAGGGGTCAGCAAACTAGTTGGCAGGTCAGATCACATTCCCTGTTTTTCAGTGGCTCATAAGCTAAGAATAAGAATGCTTTTTTAAATGCTTAAATAGTTGAAACAAGACTATTTTGTGACATGTAAAAATATGAAATTCAAATTTCAGTGTCCATAAATAAAGTTTTCTTGGAACACAGGTGCACTTGTTTATTGATTGGCCGCTTTCAGGCTCTAAAGTTGAGCAGCTGAGACAGAACTGTCTGGTGTACAAAGCTTAAAATATTTGCTATCTGGCCCTTAGAGAAAACGTTTGCCTACCTCTGCTGTAAGCAATAGATGATTGCCTACACTAGTGTCATGGCAGTAGCAATGAAGAGACTCTGGTTTGGCATTGAGAGATATTTATGACCGATTCTGATTCGGGAGGCCTTTAGGAGGTGGAAGTGACAGGCTAGATGATACTGCTGGGGTAAGGACTACTGCACTAGCTTGCTGTCTCTCTACTTCCATTCTCACCCCTCTACAACCCATTCTCCACACTCAGTAGCCTTAAAAAAAAAAAATCTTCCACTCCCTACTGACAATTCTAAAACTACCCTTTCCACTATTACCCTTAGGATAATTTCAAATAAAATGTTACTAATTTGAACCTGCCTACCTCTATAACCCAATTTTTCATTCTAGTTTTTCTCAACTACTTTACTTCTATTCTCCCAGACCCCTATCTTCTTGCCGCTAGGCTTTTCCATAAACCTTGCTCCTGGAGTCAGCATTCCACCTTATCACCTCCACTCCCAAAATGCTTTGTGCTTTTGCAGAGCTGGAGTATTTGTGGAGTGTTGGGTGTTTAAATTTCTGCCTTCATCCGTAGACTGAATTTAAGGCGGAAACTGACTCGCGAACCAAAGCATCCCCGGCCGATAGTAGATAGTAGAAGCTTAATGAAGAACAAATGAAGGTGGAGGACTTGAGCTACATCAGGTGGCAGCCTCAATTATAAACCATTTGTGAACTGTGGGTAATAATCCCCGTTTCGCATGGCTGTTGAAAGGATAAAATACAAGAGAAATGCCTAGCTTGCTCAATAAACGTGAGTTGAAATTAAATCTGATTTGTGGCCAATACAGAAAGACGTGAATACTTAACGAGGCAGTCCTTATATGCCTGGGAAGATGGATCAGAAGGCAGGTCCCCGTGGAGTACACCACCGACCTCCGCCCTAAATATGCCGAGCCGGGGCGGTCTGAGGGACTGCATGGTCCCTCCAAGGTGACTGACTGCTCCGCCGAAACAGACGCTCTTTGAATGCATACGTTCCAGAAACCCTCGGCTGTGCCGAGAGTACACGGCCATTGTAGAAAAGACGGCTTTATCCGCAGTAATGGTCCGGGGTCACAAGGACCACATTTACAGCAGAGGGAGAGAGGGAGGCCTTTCCTCCCTATGGGCTAAGGTGCCGTCGGGTCCCCTTCCAAGCCCCCGGGTCAAGGCAGGGTAATCCCGGCTCAGGCGTTTGGCGGTTGCCCTTCCCTTGGCCAAGACCCAGCCCTGGACGTGGGGCCCGCCCGCCCGCGCTGCAGCCTCGTGAAAGTCACGTTCACTCTGCCCGTCCTCTCGGGTACTCTATGGTTCTCGTGGTGACTCTACTCTAATTCTAGTTCCGGTCTCTATGGCGGCGGCGGAGGCAGGAACGGTTGTAGGTCGGCCGAATTAGCCGCCTAAGAGCCAATGAGAATGGAGGAGTGATAAAGTGTTAGCCAATAGAAGCCAGGAGTCGGGGTCAGGTGGTGAGATTGGCAGCACTAGTGGCCAATGAACGATGCTTGGGGCGGGTCGCTCGCAGGGCTTATCCCGCCCGTCCCGCCATTCTCGCTAGTTCGATCGGTAGCGGGAGCGGAGAGCGGACCCCAGAGAGCCCTGAGCAGCCCCACCGCCGCCGCCGGCCTAGTTACCATCACACCCCGGGAGGAGCCGCAGCTGCCGCAGCCGGCCCCAGTCACCATCACCGCAACCATGAGCAGCGAGGCCGAGACCCAGCAGCCGCCCGCCGCCCCCCCCGCCGCCCCCGCCCTCAGCGCTGCCGACACCAAGCCCGGCACCACGGGCAGCGGCGCAGGGAGCGGCGGCCCGGGCGGCCTCACATCGGCGGCGCCTGCCGGCGGGGACAAGAAGGTCATCGGTGAGGGCCGGACGGGACGGGGGTGGGGCCGTAGGGAAGCCTGGCGGCGGAACCGTTACCCGAAGCGGGGCGAGCCGGCGAGCGCGCGGCCGGCGGGGACCGACTCGGCGGCGCGCGGCCGCCCCTCCCCCAGCCTTCCTCACCCGCGCCCTCGCGGACGCCGGCCCGCCCGGTCCGCGTGCCCGGCGGGCGCGCGCGCGCGCCGCCTCCCGCGCCCCCTGCGGACCCCGCGCGGCCGCGCGCCCCTCCCCCCGGGCCGCCGCGCGCCGCCGACCGCGTGTGCGGCGGGGTCCCTCCCCTCTCCGGCGGCCGCGTGCGCTCGGGCCCGCACGCCGTTGTTCCGTCCCCCCCGGCCCGCTCCCTTCCGCGTGTACCCTGAGGGCGCGGCGCGCCGCCTACGCAGGCCCGTGTGGGCCGGACGCTTCCCCTTCCCTCACGTGCTCCCCGCCCCGCAGCCGCGCCCGCCCGCTGAGGCCCGCGCCCAGCGCCTGCCCACGGGCCTCTCCGCCGCCCCGAGCTCACCCACGTGTGCCGCGGGGCCCGTGCGCGGCCTCGGAAGAGAGAGGCTGTCAGGGGGTCTCTGGCCGCTGCGGAGCGCATGCGGGGCCGGGTGCCCCAGCGTGGCGGGTCTAAGAAAGGACGTCTGGTAATCGTGCGTTTTTTGTTTTTGTGTGTGTGTGTGTGTTTTTTTCCCTCCAGCAACGAAGGTTTTGGGAACAGTAAAATGGTTCAATGTAAGAAACGGATATGGTTTCATCAACAGGTGAGATGACCGCTACCGTAGTCTCGGTCCTACCTTTTCGCTTGCTCTGCTCCTTGGGCAGGCCCTGCGGGCTTGGAAGGGGTTAAGCAGGGGGTAGCTTGTTCCTTCTGGTGGGGTAGTGAGGTTTTGTTTTCCTTGAAGACTGAAGGGATCAGGGATCTGGAGATGGTCTTTTGTTTTGCAGCTAAATATTAATTTAAAGCTAAGTGAAGAGGCTGCTTCTGGTACAGAGCAATTTAAAAGGCGAGCGCAGTGGACGAGCCAACTCTCAACAGTTAGGGCAAACTCAGGTAACCAGGATCTAGTGTGATTCTCTGAGGTGCATTTTTATCCTTGTCACGTTAGTGAAATTGGTATTGAAAAATGTGATGTGATCCACTGGATTAGTACGTGGGGATTATTTCTAAGTGGTTAGCCTTTGGAGGTAACAAGAGTTGACAGTGCAGTAGGGGAGGTCTTGTCATCTTGACTGCTAAGGTTATATCGCCTTTGTTTAACGTTTCAGCGTATGATGTCTTGAGGGCCTTGGAGAAATTTCACATTAGAACTACAATTTCTGTTTGTTCCTGTAGTGGCCTCTGGAAGAAACTACCCTTTTCCCTTTCTCAGGTTTTTTATTTCTCCTACTTTTTTGTTCTCATCTTTAGGATTAGTCCTTTGAGTCGTTTGTAGCAGTAGTGATGATAGCGTGCAGTTTTCCTACACCGTACTCTTCTTCATGGTCTCCCTTGTGAGCCGGGCATCATTTCCAAGATGGCTGCCAAGCAAGGCTACTAGTGCAGTTGCATATGGGTGTAGGGCATGGTGTGTGCTCGTAGCACGTTGGCCTTACAGGTGGGATACCTTCATCTCCTCCGCGTTTTCTTACATTCTTGTTTCAGAAGGGATTAAACAACTAGAAAAGAACACCTAAGAGTAGGAAATAATACTGAATGTTTGTGTAATGGACACTACTGCAAGAAACCAAGTGGGCAAGATCAAGCTTAAAGACAGACATAATTGGCTGATGAACAACCTTTCATTACTCAACCATAAAATATTGTGGAAATGCTCAAAAGCAAAAGAGATTGTAAGCATTTGATGGTCTGTTTTCCACGTTTGCAGTTGTGGGGAAATAATTTTGTTTCTTCCAAAATCTTTGGGGAATTTTCCATCTGTTATTAACACTTTTTGTGACAGGTCAGAGCTACGTTTTTTCCTCAGTTTTTTGATAATTGGTTACTAGTGATGAAGAGAATGCATGGGTGCTTATATTTGACCACTTTTTAGCTGCTCTCTGAATGTTAGCATTTCAGTTATTATTTCCATCTTACCCTGATTCCCTTTAGTGGTCTATACCTTAAACCAATAGTTCTCAAATTAAAGTATGCTTAGTACCTTGGAAGGGTGTTAAAAATGCAAATTCCTGAGTTCTTCCCAGCCTAGATTCTTTGGTTCTGGGGTACATTTTTAACAAGAATTCCAAGCGATTATGTCTTGTGGGCCATTCCTTGAAAAATAATGCTTCTAATTTTTGACCCAGTGTAATGCTGGTGTATACATTAGAAGGGAATGTAATGTGCAGCGTTTTCTGTGGTTGGATTGTAGTTTGTGTACTTTTGAAAGTGTATGCGCGTGCCTTATTTTTGCTATATTTTGTTAAATGGACAGAGGTTATGATTTTTTAAGTGAACAGTTTCTATCCAAGGGTAAAAGTAGTTTATTTACATATTCTAAGTTTTTTTATTTCATGAGATGCCATTCCTTGAGTATCTTTATTCCAACCTGCAATTAACCCAATTGGTAGTCCTCCAGGGCAAGTTAAATGTAGATTGACTTTCGATGATCCTTCGCTTGGACTATCCTAACCTCAACTATTTTGTCAAGTTAACCGGTTTAAATGTGCTTTGTGTTTCTAAACTGGTTTCAATGATTGTAAGACTTTCAAGTCACTGTAAAATGTGACTATAATAAGTCCAAGAGAGGTTTACCTTGATGAAGGGAAAATGTAGGTCTTAAAGAACTATAGTCTGGAAGTTTGCAAGTTGGTTGGGTATGTAGACAGGGGTGGAGGTACCTGGCTGTCGATTGGGAGGGGGTGGGTAGACACTGCTGCTGCTGTGTAAGGGAGAGGATGTAGTCTTTGGGATGATGGCTGTGACTCTAATTTTAACCTTGGGAGTTCTGTGAGTTATAATCTAGGTTCTTCAGATTTTTATAATTAAAATTGAAGGTATTTTTATGTAAACTTTTTTATTGTTGAAGAATGTATTTTCATTGTAAATATTGTGATCTAAATTATTACTCATGAAAATAATGTTAGTTTTGTAAGGATTATATTTAAAAGCGTTTTCTTCTGGTGGTTTTATTGTACAAAAGGCATAAGAGCTTTTAAAACATCAAACGTTTGGCAGCTTTTGTTAGGCTGCAGAATCTAGGAATGGTGAGAAATTCATGGTTAGTCTTCCTGTGCTGTCTTGAACAATAATTGGATTATGTGACTAAGAGGGGTTTGTTGAACACCACCACCACTCCCCCCCCCCCCCCAGTTTCTTTTCAGTTTATTATGAAAAACTTCACTCAAAACTGTTGGAAGATGTCATTAGAAGGATGCCGCAGGGGTCAGTGGTTTCAGGGTTTGGTTCTTTGCTTTTTAAATCTGGAAACCTGATTTTTGTCTTTTGCTTCCAGCTGTTGAGGATTAATCCATGCTCACCAAACTCATGAAAAGTTACCATGAGTCGGTAACAATGGGACATGCATCTTTCATAGTGACAACAAGAGAAATACTCTGACTCTGTTCTCCAGAGTACTTAAAAATGCTTAATTAATCATCCTAGGGTTTGGTGGTGAGCGAGGGATTTGGAGCAAAGAGGATCCAGTAGGGCAGAGGGCACAAACTGGTGACCTCCTAGCTGAATCTACCCCCAGATGTTTTGTTTGGACAATAGTGTTTTAAAAAGGATTAGAAATAATTACTGACACTTAGGGAGATAATACCCAGATTTTCAAGTTATCTTTTTTTAAGATCTGAATTTTAGCTTTGGGGCCTGAAGTCCATGTAAATAAAAATCAGCTGGCCATGAGTATTATTACAACTTTCAAATAGGGCATACATTTTTTTTCTTTACCGCAATATGACAGGTTGGGTTTTCTCCTGTTGTTGACTTCCCTTCCTGCTTCGCTTCTGTGTATGCATTTGAATATATTACCTGTGGTCTAGGAAGATGTATGATAAACCAAGCCAAGGAAGGACTTAGCTATCTCTCTTTAGCAAAAATACTGAAGTTGTGGTTATCAAGTTTAGTCTCCCTTCTAGGGATTCCATGTGTATGTAACTGATGAAGGTGACTTCCTTCACACAGTGATGGCACATAAAAGTAGCTAATATTTCTCAAACACTTAACACCAGGAACTATTGTAAATGCTTTAGGTGAACTAAACTGTTTAATTTTTAAAATCTTTGAGGTGTAGATACTATTCTGAAGACAGAGGTTGAGTGATTTGCCCTAGGAAACATAGTAAGTGGCAGAGGTAGGTTTTGAACTGTTTTCTTACTGTGGATTTTGTTCATTAGCTGCTGTTCTACTGTCCCTGAAAATACAGGCCCTTAGTCCTCTTCAATTTGGTTGGTGTCCACAAAGTTACAGGTAATTTCTTAGTGTGGCTATTCTTAGCCATTGAAAGGCTGTTTTCCTAAGTGATACCCAGCATGTCACTGGAGCTCCTATATGTGCTCACTATTAGTTCCCTGGATTTTAAAAGCTTTCTGCTTTGCACTGCCTGTTTCATGTAGTTTGGTATTGGCTATAATAGTCCCAGTTTAGTGTGCAGATTGGCTTTAACAATTAAAAAGGACTTGCTTAATAGTCAGTATTGGGATGCAGTTGAGGAATTAAAAGAGAGAGCCTTTGACCCTTATTTCTTGGATCTTTTCACTCCGTCTTTGTATGACCTGCAAGCTAAGAATGGGTTTTACCTTTTGAAGGGTTATTTAGGAATATGTGACAGTCTGTGACCTTACGTGGTCTAAAATATTTACTGCCTGGTTCTTGGATTTTAAAATGTGTAGACTTATGGAAAAATGATTGCCAAGTCTTTTGGGCTATTGAAAATCAGACTGAAGTTGATTACGCAGTAAGGTCTATCTAAAGACACGGGTAGTCTGTAATATAACTAAATGCTGTGGCACTAAGAAGACTGTGCTACTAAGGCAGGATGGGTGGATGGAAGCATAAAATATGATACCTAAATAGTCCTTAGGTCATGATGTATCATTGGCAGTCTCGAAAAAGCAGTTATTGGTTGTGGAGGGGGGATTTGTTTTGATTTCAGAACTGAGGCTTTTCAGACAATGGCTTTGTATACAAGGCACTTGAGGATTAATTTACATGCTGGTTGGGTTAGTTGCTCATCTTAAGTTGGCCAGAAGTCATCCTTGTTCACCAAGTCACTGATAATGTAAAAGCTTTTCATCTTAAGTCTAGAGAATGAATGTATTCACGTGCTGGTTTTTTTTTATGACTATAGAATTAATAATTTGTGCAATTGAGCAATTTAAGTTGTTAAAAGGGCATGGTGTAGTAATCTGCAGCAAGGTAATAGAGCGTTTAGTTATGGATAGATGAACTTATGTATATGTTAGGTTTCATTTAAGGCAGTGCTGTGGATTGGCACAAAAAAGTTTCCTGAAATTTTAGGACATCTTAAAACACTTTAATCTGGATAAATTTAGTAGTATAGGAGTTTAGTGCTAGCTACATGTTTTTGCCTTCATTGTGCTGCATTAGGAACTTTTAAGAGACTTGTATTTATAAATCCCAGCAGTATTTCTCTTTAGCATTTTCCCAATTTAAAAACGGTAGCCTCTTTTTTTTTTCTTCAGCTGCTCGCTATCTGTGATTCCTTTTTTCCTTGAAGTCAGTACTGTGTCCTCATTTGCTGAATAAGGACAATACTAGTTAAGAGTGAGAAAACCTAAGAGGAGGGGTTTTTGTGAAAAATTTTCAGTATAAATAATGCCCTTAATAACAGCAAGAGGTGGAGTAGAAGAATACAGCAGAGAGCATACATCTGAGTGCAGAACAGGACTGTGTGCTATATGGAATGACACTGTTGTAATATTGTGGGCCTGTGCTGTCTATACAGTAACTATTAGACTTGTATGGAAGTGTAGTTAGTGCATGCATCTGAGAGACTGAATTATTTTTAACTTGAATTTTAAAACATACCCAATTTAGTGTTTGTTTTGAACCACTTTCTTTTGCACAGCTTGCATTTGTGAACCTACTTTGCAGAAGTGTAAAACATAGAGCAGGTTATGAAGGCTTAGTATGAAAAAAGAAATGTAAAATACTTGGCATTTTTAATAATTGATTTGTACGTGTTTAAATGCAAAACTCGTTTTATCTGTTTTTACTTTTTTTATTGTGACTACTGGAAAATAAACTTAGATACAGATTTCCCCATGTTGCCCAAAAGTAGTGCATTTCTGTGAAACCTTTCATGAAAGTGAAGTGGTGTAAAAGTTAAAGTGAACTTTTAGGTAACTAGGCAAACCTGTATTTATTTAGCTTGCATTTGATTTCTTTTGGACAGCAGTACTAGGCACTGAACAGCAAGTAAAATAATTGCCTCAAGTGGCAGCAGTAAGGAAGGGTTGAGGTTTGATTATATTGTGGCCTGTAGGTAAGTGTTTTATCCCCACTATGCGTATAAGGTAACTTGCCCCAGATCATGTAGTTAGTAATGGAATAGCCAGAATTCTAGCCTTGGCTTCTAGTAAGGAGTTCTAAACCACTGCTCTATGTATATTGCCTGCTCTTCTCTCCTCTTCACCCTCTCTGATCAGAAGGACTTAACGTACTATATAGTGTGTGGAAAACAATACTTGGTAATTCTGCTGCATTGCATTGAATGTGGTGGCCTTCTAGGTTGAAATCCTAGGATAGACCATGTCCTATTTTTGTTACTGTTGTTAGCCTAGTGCCTAGCTAGCTAGTTAGCCTGTTAAAGGGATGCATAAACTAGTCTGCCCTGCCCATAGTCTTCCACCCTCAGTAAAGTACGGTAAAGACAGAAAGAAGTGTACCTTTTAGTTCTCGTGGATAATACCGCAAAAGGTAAGGTGCAGTCCTGGGGATGTCTCTCTGTTCCTTCCTTATTATGTTAGTAACAGCTAAAAGTTTCAAACATACTTCTTGATGATCCATTTTGGTCAGCTTATTTTAATTGCTGCTTTTCCCTCTTTGGTAAGCTCTCTCTATATAGTAGCCGTGAGCATGCATTATTTCCCAGTGTTACTGTAGATAGGGGTCTACTCCACAGCGATTTGTATGACTTGTGAGGCCAAAATGGTTTTTACATTAGGGGAGGGGATATGTAGCAGAGCCTTGGTCTATTTACAGGGAATAATTTGTAGAGTGGGGTTAATGATGGTGCCTACCTTGGGTTGTGAGGATTGAATGGTATGTATAGTTAAGCACTTGGGACAGTATCTGGAACCTAAATCCCTCAGTAAGGTATGCCTTAGACTTGTGTCTAAGGTTTTCCCGTTTTGCAGGTGGAGATACAGTAGAAGGGGAGGCAGCTTTCCAAGGTTGCACAGCTAATAGTGGAATGAGAACTAAAGATTGGATTTTCTTTTAGCAGTACCTTGAATTTGTGCACAGTCACTTAATAAGTTGCAACTAGATTGATTTGGTGCATCCAAACTGTAGTATTCTATCTTGGCTAAAACTGCATTTTTTGAGCTGTCAAATTTCTTCCTAAAATCAGATGCACTTTGGCCATGGTAATTCCCCTAACAGGCCGGTTTGTTGTCAAAAGAGTGAGTGCTGTTGTTGGCACCACACCAGTTAATGAGCCCATATTGGTTTCCACATATCTTTGTACCTGCAGAATATGTTAAGCTGTCTTCCAAGGGACAGCATTGTGTATATTGCCTACCTTGTACTGTTTTTAGGAAGATATGTTCTAACTAGATAAGTCATTTTGGTAAATTTTTTAATTCCTTTTACAACCTTGAAGTAAAACTGTAGATAAATTTTTATTGCAGTGCATAGTATATTCTGTATGTGCATAGTTACTTGCAGCTATATTAGAAGACATGATGAATAGTCAGTGCCACCACAAATACTGATTGATAAAAGAAATGATGTATTGGCTACCCAGATATGCAGGTCGCATTATCAGTAATGAAAACTTCTTTCCATGGAAGTTGCATTTTTAGTAAATTCAGTGCATGTTAAAACAATGTAAAATACCAGATTCAAAACTCAAATATACTGGGGTGCCTAGGTGGCTGAGTCGGTTAAGTGTCCGGCTTCACCTCAGGTCATGATCTCACGGTTTGTGGGTTCGAGCTCCACATAAGGCTCTGTGCTGTCAGGTCAGCTCAGTCTGGATCCTGCTTTAGATTCTGTGTCTCCTCTCTCTGCCCCTCCCCGATCACACTCTGTCTCTCTCTTTGTCTCTCTCTTTGTCTCTCTCTCAAAAATAAGTAAACATTAAAAAAGATTTAAAAAACCCCTCAAATGTACTTACATGAAAGTCTAGTAGGGTACCAAATAATTCTTTACCTAGTTCTCTAGTGCCTGACACCCTTCACCCCAGTTATGGCAAATAGTGCCCATCTTTGGAACAACTTTAAATGACCTGTGGTGGTCAGCACTGCCCCTGTTGAGAGTTCCTGTTCTAGACTTTACTACTCTACTAGTTTTTCATTGTACTTCTTCTGAGGGCCCTAGGGTTCAAAATTAAAGGGTTCACTATTAAAGATCTTAATAGTGATGGCTATGGAATTGTTTGTAGGATGCCTGAGGACCTATTTGACAGATGGGCATTTTGGCAACCATAATTCCCTAGGTGTTCCTAATATTCAACTAGCTTATAGAGGTCAATTTTCGGTCACCTGCCTTGAGTAGCTTTTGCAGTGTTCTGCATTTGTGTGTAGGTTTTTCTTCTAAAAATTTAAAATTTTGTTCCCATAAATTAAATGTCCTCATGCTACGTGGGTTCTTTGGCGCACAGCATTTGTTGCTCCATGGTTCAACAGGAAGCCAACAGTCAGTAAGCCAGTCAGTCTAATTCACTGTAACCTTTGTTCCTTTTGTCATTAAACATTAGAACTGTTTTTAAGCCCATTCACTCTGATCTACCTGACAAAATGAAGAGGGTAGGAGGAGGTCAAAAAAGATCTGGAAATCTATTTCTCCTGTGGTGTTTACTTACAATATCATTGCCTTCACTCCAGCGTCCTAGGTAAAAAGCTAAAAGCTCATTCTCCTATTTTCCTCTCACTTCCAAAATCCACTTGTTCATAAAATTTCCCCTGCTTTTACCTCAAGAAAGAGACCTCAAATACTCTCCCTCACATAGGCTTCCATCAATCCTGGTCTGGGCTTCTGGAATAGTTTTTTATAACTAACTGGGCTTCTCTTGTATCTGAAATTTTCATAGTTGCTACTAGGTTTTAATATTTGATGATGTTATGCCATATTCCTCTACTCAAAAAAGGCTTTGCTGGCTCCTCTGCCTACATAATTTAGCTCTTGTTCTTTCCCTCCTCCACAGCCATATTCCTCATGACCCAGCCAGTTTGAACTCTTCTTGCATTGAGTTTGCTAGTTGCTGGTTTACCCATGTCCATGACCTTTCTGTCTACCTCGGGAACATCTTTCTCATTTCCGTTAACTTCTTTAAGACTTAAGGCAAATGTTGTCTCCTTTAAAGTCCTGAAGCAGGTATTTTCAACCATATTTCTTTAGCACAGTTTAACTAGACATTTAATGATTGTTGCAAAATGGTGTCTGATAAGAAGTTAAAGGGGTTGTGTGCTAGTAGGAAACTCATTCATCTTCACCTCCTTAGTTCTCCAGCACAATGCTTGCCTGCTTGCCACAGGAATGATGGGGGTATTGATGGCATCCATGTTTGTACCTCATTGTGGTCTTTTGTTTTTCTTTAAGAGCAGTTTTAGGTGCATGACAAAACTGAGCAGAAAATAGATTTTCCATGTACGCTGTGCTCATGCATGCAGCCCCCCCAACAGGGTCGACTCCTGCACGACCTCCACCTGTACTATCCACCACAGTAGTGACATTTGTTAAAATCAACAACCTTACATTGACGTGTTGTCACATCACCCAAAACCCATAGTTCACATTGGTACTCATTCTCGGTCTAGTACATTCTGTGAGGGTTTTTTAGGAGTCACCTTTATGACCTCGAGGAGATCTTGGAAATTGGAAATGGTGAGGAGGAACTGAGAAGGAAGCTAGTAATTAATGGAATGAGCTATATTTTTGGTCTCCTACTTAAATTAGTAACAGTGCTCTTAGGAGTAACAGTGGGGTGTGCTGGAACATTGTTTATGTTTAGTAGGATAAGTGTGACAGTTGCTAGTCACACCTTAATGGCTTAGTAGGTCACACTTGGACTTTTTTAAATCCTACAGTAGTAACGTTACAACTGTTGGTAATCTCTTGGTCTTAAAAAATGAAACAAAACAAAACTTTCTGCTTTAAATTTTCTAATGGCTCTATGGCATCCAGAAAGTCCAAGTGATGATAGGAAAAATGGGGGCGGGGGGAGATGTACAGAGAACCAAGCTTATGCTTAATCTTTGGTAACATGAAATGTATTCCATTTTCTGACTTGTTCAACTTGGTTCTGTCTTGTAGGAATGACACCAAGGAAGATGTATTTGTACACCAGGTGAGTGCTTGTGTGAATGTTTACAATTCTGGTTTTAAGGGTTGTGAGAAGGGATGCATGTTTTCTCAACTATTGTTCCTTACAAAAAGGTTATTCTATCCAACCACCAAACAATTTAGTTCCCACAGGAAGTGCTAAAATGTATACATTGAAATATTGTATTGGCAGCTCACTTAATTAAAATAGGTGTATCTCAGATGGGTATTTTGTTAATAGTAGTTTTTAAATGATGAAGTCTGCTCAATTCATACTAAATTTTTAAACCCAATTTCAGAGGAAGAAAAAAAATCTCCCATTAACCTAAACTTGAACTAATAATGCTATAAATACACACAAAACAAAAAAACACAAAAACTTTGGTGAGGTGTTTGCAAATGCTGCTAGGTTTTATCTCTGTGGTGGGACAAAATCACAATAATCATGGGGGAGAAGTAGGACTAAGCTGCAAAACCTATAAATTTGAAGTGAATGCTGGGGGGAAAAAAAACTAGCAAAGTAGCCTAGGTCCCTCTGTTTATGTTAAAACACTTTGAATAGGAATTACCTTCGGAGAATTTTGTTCTGGCTTGAAAAATTTAAGAGTCCTTAGTTTAGGGTTGAGGTGAAAAGGCGGTGTGGCAAAGTTGGTAATTACTCATTAAATAATTTTTAGATTGGCTTCAGTGTTCTGTGGGTAAAAAACTAACACAGGATTAGGTGCTACAATGCTAAACTTTGACAAGTACATTTAAGAAAACTACTTTGGAAAATGCGCATTGAGGAATTTTATTAAAGCCACTGCCAAGTAAACACTAGTATCTCGAACTTAAGTACATCATGGGCTCCGTTGGACTTCATTATCTTCACAGGTGTGCTGTGGGTAGGAAAAACACATTTGTATGTGTGTACTTGAAGTTTTTTCACTAAGACTATTGAAGTATTATCAGCTTGTATTGAAAATCACTTTAAGAACTTTTTAGCCACTTTATCTTTTTATCCAGACATCAAAAGACATAGTTGGTTTTCACACTCACTGTTAATCAGGCAGGTGTGAGCTTGGATGGCAGCATACTTCTTAGGAAGAGCTGTCTGAGGTTGGTACTTTGTCACCTTCTGAGGTATCCTATGCAGCATTCAGTGGCAATCAAGGGGGGAGCCAGATCAATTTCTTGAATATCCAAAGCCCTATCAGATAATCTCAGGGTCAAATATATAAGAATGGAAACAAATGTTCTAAACATAGGGGCCCCTGGCTGGCTCAGTCAGAAGAGCATATAATTCTTGATCTCGAGCTCATGGGTTCCAGCCCCATGTTGGGTGTACAGATTACTAAAAATAAGTAAATAAACTTCAAAAAACAAATTCTAAACATAAATATGGGACTGTTCAATGTTACTTTGAAAACAAGTGTTTAATAAAATTGAATGCCAACGCCTTTGTGTTCTTAATTTCCCTTCACATGTTCAAAAGAATATGCATAATTAGAAACAGGAGACAGCAAGGCTGGTCAGTCTTGTTACTTGTCAGCAACATTAAAGAGTTTGGGGAAATTGGGGTGTTTTGAAGATGCTGACTGAAAGAAGTTTTGAGATTATAATTCTCCATACTTCTGCTATCCCCTATGACTGCAGGTAATTGAGAGTTGGCTATATATGGAAGGTATGAAAACTTTGTGACAGTTTAGATGACAGATGAGCTCAATTATTTGGCTGAACGCATGTCACCCACTTGGTACTGACCCACAGGTGTCACCAATATGCTTTCCTCTTTATTTTGGAAGTGGTTTCAACATTTAGTTGTTTCTTGGGACTTTGGATGCTCAGGTCTTAAGTGTATCTGGGAGACTGTAGTTCTGGGCAACTTAGCTTAATTGGCTTCAGCTTTGTTGGTTGTCCTGCCTCCTATGGAATGGAAATGCATGAGTGATCCCGTAATGGATACCGCTGTGATGTAGTAGAATGAACATGGGATTTGGAATCCCAAGACCTGGATTTAGAAAAGTCCATACTTTTCGAAGTGCCACTTAGCTGTGTGACCTTGGGCAAGTCACCTAAGTTTTTTTAAAGCCTGTTTAATTGTCTGTAAAAAGGGAGTAGTAATAACCTCACATCATTTGTCATAATGAGTTTGACTGAGCAACACATGAAAGAACTTTATTAAGTAGTACATTCAAATGTGAGGTGTTACTCTTCCCCTTTTACTTTGTTGTAGCAGCAGTCTAGAGAACAAGTAACAATGTGAGATTTCTTGTATTCTGAGGAGGTAATAACTGACTATCCCACACGGTCAGATAATGTAAAGAGTGGCGCATAGTCAATACATGTGAATTGCATTTCCATTGAAGTATTATCACAGAGCGGTTGGAAGGGATTTTGGTTGACATTTGTAATTGAGTTTGATACGGTTAACACAGGGACAAAGTTGGTTTGGTCAACTTTGAAGCATGCAAAACTAAACTCGCCTGTCATCTAAACTGGCCCTGTGTGGGGCTAGCTTCTACTATTAAGTGCAGTCTTTGGGGGATAGATGGATATCCTCATTCTGTCTAAAGCTACATATGATGCTTTTGCAAAAAGCGTGTAAATACATATATATATATATTGTTGTGTCTTGAGTGTTAAATTACTTGTTTTAGTTTGGAAAATAGTGGTAAAATGCTGGGGCCTTGTAAGTTTAGAGTATTTTGGTTGAGGTTGGGGGTAGCATTGGTCCCTGTTTTCCTAAATTTATTGACGGTTTGGTCTTATTTAAAGCTAATATTAAGTGTATATCCAAGCTAAAATAATATTGACTCTGGTACATTTTGAATGAAAAAGCACATTATTCTCCCCTGTTAATCTATTTTTGGAATGTGATATTACTAGACTGCCATAAAGAAGAATAACCCCAGGAAGTACCTTCGCAGTGTAGGAGATGGAGAGACTGTGGAGTTTGATGTTGTTGAAGGAGAAAAGGTGAGGATGCTTTTTGTGTAAAGGTTTGACTTCAGTATGGAAATATTTTGGAGATCTCATCCGTTAGGATGGTGGCTCTAATGTGGATGGATGGGTCAGGTGACCACATGAACACAGGTGCATCAAGCCTTATGTGCTGGCTGCAGTTAGAGGGCAATCTCTTCAGAACAGTGAGGAACTGATACTTAATCATTTCTATGCACCCCTGGCCACATAGACCCTTTATTTGCTTTGTGTAAATTTTGTTAAGTGTACTTAATTCTGTTGTCACTGTCAATATATGATGGCTTTTGTAGGGTGCGGAGGCAGCAAATGTTACAGGCCCTGGTGGAGTTCCAGTGCAAGGCAGTAAATATGCAGCAGACCGTAACCATTATAGACGCTATCCACGTCGCAGGGGTCCTCCACGCAATTACCAGCAGAACTACCAGAATAGTGAGAGTGGGGAAAAGAACGAGGGATCGGAGAGTGCTCCCGAAGGCCAGGCCCAACAGCGCCGGCCCTACCGCAGGCGACGGTTCCCACCTTACTACATGCGGAGACCCTATGGGCGTCGACCACAGTATTCCAACCCTCCTGTGCAGGGAGAAGTGATGGAAGTAAGTTTTCACCGAAAAAAGTAAAAGAATGAACAGCATGCAAAAACTTTGAATAAGTCTGCGTTTTAAGCATATTGTGAGTGTCTTCTCCTATCTGTATTGGAGCAGTTAATCTAATGGGAAGCATTTTTTTGATTCCTAATAAAAACCCAAAAGATTAATTTATAATATAATTACAGTTAGATGATTTCTTTATTTTTAACTCCTGTATGCAGACTTTGGATTTGTCTGATGGGGTTCATTTACTGTTACTGATTGAGTCAGCTTGATTGTCTTTCCAGGGTGCTGACAACCAGGGTGCAGGAGAACAAGGTAGACCAGTGAGACAGAATATGTATCGGGGTTATAGACCACGATTCCGCAGGTATGGTTTGTGTTAAATTTCTCAAGCATGTGTTAGGACTCAGCAGCATCATAATTCTCCTGCAGCCTTTTTGAGTCATTTATTTGTTAACACTTAACATTTTCTTTCATCAGATGCCTAAGAGGTGAACCTGAAGTCAGTTATCTTTGAGAATGTGTTCTTTGCATCTTCTTGCTGGTACTCATTAAAAACAGCTTGTATAGATGAGGTCTACTTTATATGATTGTGTCCCCCCCCCCCCCCTTTGTAATAAGGGTGTACGGAATTTCAGTTTTTCTGTCCTTGCACAGGTAAGAGAATAGTTCAACCTGTATTCTATTACATGTTTTAAGACCTTCATTAGGAGGGAGAAAGGTAAAGGTAAGCATTGCCTTTCAAGCGTTAGAGGAATATCTGAACTGTACCTTAACATAAATGAGGAATCGATAGCGTAACCTCTTGAGATGGTATAATTTTCCATTAATCACGTCTCAATTGAGGGTTTTTTGTCACCCTTAAATTGCAAAATAAAATCACCCAGTAGAGTATAGAGTAATTGGAGAAGCGTTTCATGAGCCAGATGTGTTTGTTTAGTATATAAATATGGTAGTCCTCTTTGAGGCAGTATGCCCAGTCTGTCCCACAGTGGGTGGATAGAATGGTGTAACAGGTACTTTTTAGGGCTCTTTTTTTTATTAAAGCATTGAGTCTCTAGGTGTGATCCTATAACTAACAGTTTACTCAAGGCAATACAGTAATAACTCTTAACTAATGATGACTTATATAGCAACTTTAACCGTTGATGCCTAAGTAAGCTTTAAGAAACAAATTCCTTACTATAAAAAGTATCTAAAATACAATATAGAAGTCTTCAAAATACATTGTGATTCTAATTTCTATTAAAGAGGTTTCTGACAACACCACCACCCCAATCTTTTGTGTACTTCAACAGAGATGGAATACTGAAGCTTTAGAAACTAGGGAACCCCGCTGAGATTACCCTATCTGCATCAGTATATATGCATTGAGAGTTTTGCAGTAGCCAGTGTCTATAACGTATTCTTGTTTCCATTGATGTATGTTGTGTCCTGAGTTTTTAATTCATGAAAATAGCCTGGAGCTCTAGCTGGTTCATTTAAAATCTCCACCAGGAGTTTGTTAGCTGTGTGTTGGATGTTGGAGATAGATGGTGTTTCCCTGTTGAGTGTGGAAGATTATTTTTGATGCTGACAGATGAGCTTTGTTGATCTTGAACTCAGCTACTGTTCAAAGTAGTTTTAAGCCAACACAAAGATACCTTGTTGAAATACTGCAAATGATATCACAATGTCATTTTTCAAAGTGATCAGTGTTTTTAAGATTGGTCTAAAATAGGCTCTCGTGGCAGTTTCCATTATATCCAAGAGTGCCAACAGCAGAAAACTTGGTTTGCCTTTTTGTTAAGCTATAAAGTTGCTTAAGTTTTCTGCCTAGCTTTATTGATGTCTTTAAAAAATAGCCTGTGAGTTTTTATTGTTGAGTGCTTTGGTTTTACTGTTTGCCTTTTAATTAGACGTAATAGTCTTCATTTGGTGGATAGACGGGTTGACAGAGCCACATACGATGCATGGGGTTAAAATCCTGATTAGTGTAGGTTCCAGGGCAAATTGAAAGATCTAAGGCAAGTATAGCAGTTTCACTGAGGAGACAAATGAAGTGGCAAGAAGGGAGAAGTGGCATCAAGAAAGTGTTTTTGAGAAGTAAGGGCACTACTATAGGCTAGAAAATTCAGTAGAAGACAATTGTCAGGAAAGTGAGTGTAGAACCATCTTCAGGTAGGGTAGGATTTTGTCCACACTTAAGGGGTGGGCCCTTTGTTAGGAACCCTCGGTATTTTATGTGTAAGAAGCCCGAGTATGTGAGTATGATGTGTTAGTGGCATCAAAAGGAGGGGTCAGTGAAGAGGTGTGAGGAGTTTGGGCCAAAGATGTGGGATTATCTCAAGAAGAGAAATCAGGAAAATCAAATAATAGAATAAGGGTCACAAATCTAAAGTGGGGCCAACCAATGTGGTTGTGTTTTCCAGCCATTTTCAAGCAGCAGGCTCAGGTTGAGCAGAGTTGAATTTGTCCTACATTTGTTGATCCAAATGAAGAACCTGGGGTTGGGATTGGTTATGCTTAATTAATGGTCAGCTTTTTTACTTGGGTAAAAGGGGAGACAAATATTAAGGGAGATTGGGAGATAGAATAATTGTAGCATCACTGGATTATAAATTCTCATGGAAATAAAGAATGGACGAACAAGAAGGAATTAAACTAGGAAAATCGGAAAGGGTGTTTGGAGAATGGAATACTTGGAAATTGAGAGAACCCAAATAGAAGAAAACTGGATAGGAGGTAAAGAACTTAAATACCCTACCCAGGTTATTTGGGGCTGTCAGGATAACGATAACAGGAAAAGGATAGTAAATGGAACATAACCTAACCTAAGATGTGAAAGCTTGGGGTTTTAGAAAGAAATGGGGAAAACTGACTTAGAAGCCACAGTGATAGGTGTAGAGCAGCCACTCTTGAAGACTTCAGGGGAGAGCTAGAGCAGTTTTGCCTAAGACTTGCAGCGAGGTCCCAAAACTGGGGTGGGGTGGGGGGGTGGGAATTAGAACCCATGATGACCAATATGTATAAAAGACATGATACTAATCTTGATGTTTTTGAGGTGATGTAATGTATGGATGGAGGAAAGGCCAAGAAAACCTCACTGGTTTCTAACACTTATAGTTATCAGCTGAAGAAATTCTCATCTTTTCTTTGGTGATAGAAGTGTTGATAATTTCTTTGATCCTGATCACCTTAAATTTCAGGCCATTGACCATAATATTGCTATAGTGTAAACTTGAACTTTGTTTTCTCAGTGTATAGCTCTGGATTTTAGTAGTATAGTCACATAGTTATGCAACCATTACCACTATCTCTTAATTCCAGACGTTTTCACCCACCTCCCGCCAAAAAATACCCTTGCATCCGTTAGCAGTCACTCATTTCCTTTTTCCCTGAACCCCAGCCCCTGGCTACCACCAATTTCTGTCTGGATTTGCCTGTTTTGCACATCTCATGAATGGGATCATAGATTTGTATGTCTGCCCTCTTTCACTTTAGCATATTTTTTAAGATTCATCCATGTTGTGGCATGTAGGATTTAATTCCTTTTCATGGGTAAATCAAGGTCCACTGTATGGATATCCTATTTGTTTCTTCAGCAGTCAGCTGATAGGCACTTGGATTGTTTCCACACTTTTGTTAATGTGAATATTGTAATCATAAAATAGATATTTTCTTGGGTATAGACCACTGAGTGGAGTTGATTGCTGGGTCACATAGTAACTCTAACAATTTGAAGAATTGCTGGACTATTTTCCAAAGCTGCTACACCATTCTTATATTCCTGCCAGCAGTGTGTGGGTTTCCGGTTTCTCCCTATCTTCACCAACACTGGTTATGCCTCTGATCTTTTGATTATGGCCATCCTGGTGGGTATGAAGTGGTCTCTTACGGTTTTGATTTGCCTTTCCTTAATGACTGATGGTGGCTGTGTGCTTTTGATTTCTTTTGAGAGAACATGTTGCCTTTGATTTTGATTTCCTGCCTTTTTAGCAAGTGCTCATCTATCTGTAAAGGGTTAGTGGCACTTGTTCCCAAACCTGATTACCATGAAGCCCATTTAAAATGACCTCATCCAAGTGTCTGTGGTGTGCCATTTTTAGTCAGCTCATGATTTACTCACTGTATCATCTATTAAAAAGTTAGAATTTGCTGGTCCATTAAAACCAGTTTTAAACTCTCATCTTCTAGTTTACACTTCCAAATCCTTGCACTAAACCCTCTCATTCAGTTTGTGAAATGCGAACCAAGTTTTGCACTTCTCATTTTTGATAAACAGGCCAGATATGGTGTTTAGTTGTCTGAACCAAGTGATAAACATTGGTGGGTGGGTTAAAGAAAGCGTGAAGGTTTTCTGATTGCAGTTTTGGCACAATGTTCATTCCAGGGGTCCTCCTCGCCAAAGACAGCCTAGAGAGGACGGCAATGAAGAAGATAAGGAAAATCAAGGAGATGAGACCCAAGGTCAGCAGCCACCTCAACGTCGGTACCGCCGTAACTTCAATTACCGACGCAGACGCCCAGAAAACCCTAAACCACAAGATGGCAAAGAGACAAAAGCAGCCGATCCACCAGCTGAGAATTCGTCCGCTCCCGAGGCTGAGCAGGGCGGGGCTGAGTAAATGCCGGCTTACCATCTCTACCATCATCCGGGTAAGTAAGCTTAGATGGCCTCTGGCTTCTGAGCAGTCATGCGTGGGGTCCATTAATGCAATAGAAAGATAAGCCATTGTGACTTGGGGGTGTCTTCACCCATATTAATTTTCTAATTCCCTAAATACGCAGTTTTGGTAGTGGCAGGTATCAGGGCCATACTTAGCCTCTCGCCCACCTCAGTTCTGACACTTAGAGGCCTAAGTATTTCTTGAATATTAATTAGAGCCTTTGTCAACTGTTCTGAATGAATTCTGTGATTTTACCAGTAAGCTGAGGAAAGTCTTGCTAACTTTATTTACCCTAAGAAGTATGATGGTTGCGTTGTGTTTCTTCTCAAAAAGAGGTGGGATAGCTACTAGAATTCACAACCTGTGTGGTGATGAGCAATATAGTCTCTTTGGGGAAAGTGGCAGTTTTGACATCATACCAGCTCCAATATTAAAGGATTCCTTTGCGTTCAACCTTTTACTTGATACTCAGAGGCATGTAATTGTCTCTGTTTTGTTCCGGAATTGTCATTTTCAGCCAGTAATGCTTTTGTTTTTTGGAAAAAACCCTCTATTATTTTGTGGTAAAAAGTGGTAAAGGGGAGAAGGCATGCTCTAGCATCCAATAACTGGACTCATGCCTGCATTATTTTCCCCTCTGAATGGCAAAAGGTCATTCAGAACTTACAAGTAGCCATTCTTGTCACAGCATTGTCAGCCCCCTGTTGGAAAATCAGTGTCTTGGAATAAACATAGATTTGTTAATGCCTTCCTACTTAGCTAGTGTGATCTGGAGCAATTTGGTGTGTACTAAAAGAATGTTGTAGACGATGTAGTGCGAGATGATCTTAAATTTATTTATTTATTTTCTACAGTTTAGTCATCCAACAAGAAGAAATGAATATGAAATTCCAGCAATAAGAAATGAACAAAAGATTGGAGCTGAAGACCTTAAGTGCTTGCTTTTTGCCCATTGACCAGATAACTAGAACTATCTGCATTATCTATGCAGCATGGGGTTTTTATTATTTTTACCTAAAGATGTCTCTTTTTGGTAATGACAAACGTGTTTTTTAAAAAAAAAGAAAAAAAAAGCCTGGTTTTTCTCAATACACCTTTAAAGGTTTTTAAATTGTTTCATATCTGGTCAAGTTGAGATTTTTAAGAACCTCATTTTTAATTTGTAATAAAAGTTTACAACTTGATTTTTTCAAAAAAGTCAACAAATGGCAAGCACCTGTTAATAAAGGTCTTAAATAATTGTCTTTGTGTATATTTCTGTCTTGTCTTATTTTAGTTTGTAAGTCCTTAGCTAGCTTAGATGATACTGGTAATTATTACTCAGGGAAATTTCCTTAAAACATGTAGTTCTTTAAGGGAGAGTATTTATTTTGACAACTTGGCCATTTTCCTTCTTGTAAGATTCCTTTGGCTGTGGGGGGCAGTGGTAAAGGGGAGAGGGCATGCTCCAGCATCCAA
The DNA here is from genome assembly GCF_018350215.1 of Panthera leo. Classification (NCBI taxonomy): domain Eukaryota; kingdom Metazoa; phylum Chordata; class Mammalia; order Carnivora; family Felidae; genus Panthera; species Panthera leo. The sequence continues at coordinate 33,129,674 of NC_056686.1, forward strand.
TAACTGGACTCGTGCCTGCAAGCCACTTATTTCTGGCCTTTTGGAAAGTTATTTTACCCTGCCAGTTGAAGATACCCACCGTAAGAGTTACCATATACCTGCCACGGAGCCTATTGTGCTCAGTAAAGAGGTTCAGCTCCTGTGTGAGGTTGACTGAAGATGGTAACAACAGATAACGTAATGCCTATAGGAAGACTTGCTAAAGAATATGGAAATTGGTGAAGATAATTTTGTCTTCTCAGCTCCCTTCTACCCCTAAGCCTCTTCTGGTTATTTTTTATAATATCTTGCTAGATGTTCACTTGGAATCCTCCTGGTCAGCTTTTTGGGCCCAGGGGAGAAAGATGATGGGGATTTAGAGAGGCACATCCAGGAGTCCTACAGTGCTATGTAAGTCCAGGTGGGGGTGCCCCTTTCCAGAATGTGCTCAGAATTCACACAACCAAGATTGCATTGTACTGGTGCTTTTAATTCTAGGGGACTGGTGAAATAAGGCAGGAAAATAATATCAAGTAAGCTAGTATCTTTCAAACTCCTTCCAAACTTAGGAGCAACTTTTTTTTTTTTTTTTTTTTTTTTTTTTTGGCCTGCTGTAAAAAAATATTCACTGCTGGCAAGAATGCAGTGGAACAGATTTGAATACTGCTGATGGTTGTAAGATGTATTTTTTGTAATTACATACTTAGGACGTGTTATAATGTTATCATGGAAATTACAACACCAACAATACTGGTTAAATATCCAATACAGGTATTCCTCACTTTTTCAAAAGTTAACATTATATACTACGTTGCCTTTAGGAAGCATGTACATTATTACTTGTTTTTGCTAGCAAAGAAATCTGAAAAGAATTTTTGCTTTATGAAAATAGCATTCAGTGTTTGTTTTGCTGCAGTGAGCTGTTAACAGAGGGCAATGCACACTGAGCAAGAGTGGTGCCACCAAGTTCCTTTCCTAGAAACTACACTCAGCATCAAGCTCCCATAACGTGGAAGAAAGTTTCCTGCAGTGTGGTCTTGATGCCAATGTTGCAAACAAAATTGCTTATGCATTTTTTCATGTGTGTTTGTCTTGGGTCCTGTTGCCCAGCACCTTATGAATGCCTTTGCCATATGTAAGAATTAGATAGCCTGTGAGTCTCTAAGGTAACCCAGAGAACGTATTTTTTTCTCCAGCTAGGATGAAGGTTGAGTGGCCGATCTGGCAGTCAGATGGCACAAGCATGAGACTTGGGAGAGGTCAGCACTTTGCTAGGCGGGAGTAGGGTTCTTCAGAAGCAGCGGTTTCCTCATCTGACAACTCTGCTTTAGTTTTTGAGCCTGGTGCTCCAGCCTTTAACAATTACAAGTATCTCCTATCCCTTTATAAGAATTATTTATGTGGCTGTAGCAGAGAGATCACAGGAGAGTGGTAAGAAATTAGGTACCAAAAATGAATGAGGTGGGGTGCCTGGCTGACCATTGTCAGAGCATGCAACTCTTGATCTTGGGGCTGTGAGTTTGATCCCCACATTAGGTGTAAAGATGGCTTAGAAATAGTCTTTGGGGCATCTGGGCGTCTCAGTTAAGTGTCTGACTTCCGGCTCATTATTTCACAGTTTGTGGGTTTGAGCTCCACGTCTCTGTGCTGACAGCTCAAAACCTGGAGCCTGCTTTGGATTCTGTGTCTCCCTCTCTCTGCCCCTGCCCCACTCGCACTGTCTCATATAATCTAAACATTTAAGAAAAAGTTTTCTTAGAAATGGCAGTGGTGTGATATAGAAGAAAGCCTACCAAGAACCCTGATGCTTCAGGTTTCAGGAGGAAGGAAAGACACTGAAAGGGCTCTAAGGGAAGTTTAATTTAGAGGCAGAGTAAGAAAGTGAATCAGAAGAGGCTGGGGACCAAGTTTCAGAAGGCACAGTTGAAGGTTTGGGAAGTGAAGCAGCATGGGTCAGATTTGGAGCTGGTGAAAGCTAATGGAAATTGAGTAAGTGCTGACTGGAGTAAGCTTGAACATCTGCTTAAGCGACAGGTAAACCAGAAAGTGTCACGTGACTGGCTTCATGCTGAGGTTTTGCTAGCCGAAGGGTTAGTCTGATCTGTCATGGTTAGTTGACTTGTGGCTGGGGAAGGAGCAGTCTTCTGGAACTCTCCCTTCTCTGAGTAGTGCTCTGTAGGTAGAGGAGGTTGTATACCTTCAATCTGGCTGCTGTAAAGTTTACAAATAGTACAAAAGTGAATAGAAGGTTAGCTTGAACCATATTCACACCTTGAGTGATGTTTTAGTGCATCTTACAGGTTTGGGCAGTTAGCTCTATAGTCCTTCTGCCCTGTAATTCTGTCTAGGCTGAGGAGCTGGTGATGGAGTTACCTGGATTATTTTTAAGGAGAATGATTTTTATTTTAGAAATCATACTCTGGGGCAAGAAAAAAAAAGTGATCAGAAAAGAAATGGCCAATTTGGTCATTATTGCAGGAGTCCAGATAAACAATGAGACCTGTATCATAGTTACAGCAATTGGAAAGAAGGTCAAATTTGAAATGTTTTCAGAAATGGAGTTGAGATCTAGGTGACTAGTTGAATGTAGGGATGAAGAAGTCCAGCATGATGGCAGAATGTTGATACATACAAATGACAAATGGTGTCATTTGCTAGAATAGAGAATGCACAAAGGGGAGACGTCTTTTGAGTTTATGTGGTGTTTGAGGTGCCTATGTATGCAGCATCCATGGGGAGTATACAGGAAGCAGATTTGGAGCTAAGGAGTGAGGTGTAGGTGGAGTTGAAGGACACTCATCCGGCAGCCATTGAAAGCTGTGGTTGTGGATGAAATTCCATCACTCTAGAGCATCTGTGGGGAACAGAAGGTGGAGGCCCAAACTTTTGGAATAAGGTCAAGATATAAAAGCAAAGGCCAGAAAGATATGTGGAAATTCCAGAAAGGGAGGACCTCACAGAATCCTAGAGAACAAAATAGGAAATGACTCGTTTGCCATTACTCCAAAGAGGTTCAAAAAGGTAAATGTGGAAAAGTGTGCATTGTGCTTCACAACAAGGAGACAAGTCATGAGAGCAGTTGTGGAAATGTAGGGGTGGGCAGCAGGTTGAAGGGCTGTTGCTCCCACAGCCTGCCTTCCATCTCAGTAACAACTAGCCCATCCCTCCAGGTCCCAGCCAAAACCCTCAATCCTGATTTCCTTTTTGTTTTTTTTTTTCCTCATCTCCTACCCTGACATGGGTCAAGGCCTCCACCTTTCTGCTATAGTTCATTTTAAAAGTCTATCAGCCAGAGTCACATTGCTAACTCTCCAGCGGTTTCCAGTCTTGTGCAGAAGCCGGCCTGGTATGGAAAACTTCACAATGTACCCCAGCCTGTCTTCCACTTTCTCAGCTCTCCCCCTGGTTTATGCCAACCTCATAGGCAGCTTTTTCCAGAGAAACTCCCAATTTCTAGGCTTTTCCCTCTTGATGGGGAAGACAGTTTCCCCATTTAACTAAATGGCTTTCTTATTATGTTCTTTCAAGTCTAAAAAGCCTTCTCTGACCATTGTTTTAAAATAGCAGCCTCTCCCCTCCCCATGGCCAGATCTCCCAGCTTCCTTACCTTGCTTGGTTTTTCTCCAGTGCATTTCCTCATCTGCCAATTCTATATTTGTTTGTTCTTTGTGTTTGAGATTTTTGTTCTGTTTACTGCTGCTGTATCCCAGCATTTACAATAGGACTGAAAGTAAAAGCTCAAAAAATATATATTGAAGTGGGATAAGGAATGTGAAGGCTGCTGGTGAAAGGGCAAATTTGACCATCTAATTTACATATTAGCCAGATAGGATGCTCTTGAGTGGAGGGTTGTGGTTCTTAGTTACACTGGCCTGAAAGGACTACCTTGAGCAACATGGACGTTCTGGTCCCTCTAAAGATAAGTTGGAGGGGGGCGCCTAGGTCACTCACTCAGTTGGGTGTTCAACTTCAGCTAAGGTCATGATCTCACAGTTCGTGAGTTTGAGCCCCATGTCAAGCTCTGTACTGACAGTTCAGAGCCTGGAGCCTGCTTCGGATTCTGTCTCCCTCTCTCTTTGCCCCTCCCCTGCTCCCACTGTCTCACTCTGTTCTCAAAAAATGTATAAATTGAAGGGAAGGTGTTTTTTGTTTTTTTTTTAAATGAGGGGACATGTTTATGAGGGGGAGAGGAGCCAACCAAGAAGACAGCTTTAAGATTATAAAGCCTTATGTACAATAAAATGCCTTATTTTATCCTGTGCATAATGTAATTTGTCAAAAATCATTTGAGCCAATAGGAAGGAAAGTGGTTTAGAGTCAGAATACCTGAGTTCCAGTTCTTTCAGTGAAACTTGACCTTCCAGAGCCTCAGCATGGAGCTACTATGTAAGAGTCAGTCCTGAACTTTGAAATCGCTCTCAAAATAAGATCTATGGACCATCCACAAGAATATGAACAGATTTTCTTGGATCCCACCTTCAAACTGCCTAGTCCAAATGTAGGGGAGGAGCCTCAGAATGAGCATTTTATATCTTTAGAGATAACAAGAATTACTTCCTGAAATTCTGGTGAGGATTAGGTGAGAGTAAAATAGAAACGTCTGACATTTTGTTAGTGCTCAGTAAATGTTGGTTGTTCCTGTTAAAGGAACATCGTAAGGGTCAAGTGAGATAATAGTTGTGAACTTTGTAAGCTGAAAGTGATGGACATGGGAATGTGACTTGTAGACCTCTGACTATAGGAAACAGAAAAGACCCAACATGCTTTGCTTTGAAATCTACCATGTTTGCCCCGGGGCCATAATTCCCCAGGGTTTCCAAGCAAGGGAGTGACCTGGCAGAGATTCTAAGGCAGACCTGACCTGTTCATGGAAGATAGGGCTCCTCTGACAGCTGACTTTGGCTCAAGAACTCCCCTGATGGCCTTGCTAAGTTTTCCATGATGGTCTAAGATGCTTCCACCTGATATTATTTCACTGAGGTCCTGTCTGATGGCTCTCTCCACTCCCCATTTTCTCTCACAGGTGTTTCCCTCATCCTTGCATGCTTAATCCTATATGGGGGTCTACTGCTTGAAGGACCCAGACTAAATGAGCATCATAGAAAAGTAAGGAGGAGAAAAGTAAAAGGATGATTCTGGGAACAGAATCTGAATTCTGGGAATTCAAAATCAGGGACAGAGTATGAAGCACCAGGAATCTGTCCCCCTCCCCTGACAACAAGTACACTGGCAGAATTCATTTGATGTAATTATTTTGGAACTGGATTCTTGAAGGCTTGAAACATTCAGGGAAGGCATAGATGGCAAAATGAGATTAATTTGGGGGAATTCAGCTCTTAGCTAAGCTTCGGCTACCCATCCCTCACCCAGCCCAGCCCCGTGGCAGGCGGTTGTGCACATGTTCTTCCTGGAGTAGCTTACAGGAGCCAGAGAGCAATGAGGAGTCTGTCCTCCAAATATGGGGGCTCTGTGTTCTGATTGTTCACTGCTGCTTCTGGTCAAGGAAACGTAGACCCAGGCCACAGCCATTACTGTTCTGTCTTCTCTCCCCATTAGTGTAAGTCCCTCCCCTCCAGCTAATGTAAATTTTAGGGAATATAAAAGGCTATTCCTCCCCCACTTGTTGATTTTAGTCTTTTCCCCTTTGAGGAGCCAGACATTAAAGGACAATCAAAAGTAACCAGTGTGTGGGGAAATTTTTAAAAAAGACATATATATATGCCCAGGGGAGGGCACAGGCTCAGATAAGAGCTAAAAAGACCTTAAATGTACACCTTAAAGTCTAAAGGGGCACCTAGGTGGCTCAGGTGGTTAAGCGTCCGACTAAGGTCCTGTTTTTAACAAAACTCCTAAAGCATATAAAGAAAATGGGAAATCTGGCCCATTCAAAGGAAAAAAGTAAAACCAGCAAACCATTTCTGAGAAAGATCTGATGGATGAACTACTAGACAAAGATTGTAAAACAACTATCTTAACAGATGCTCATAGAGCTAAAGGAAAATGTGGAGAAAATGAAAATGATATATGGGGACACCTGGGTGGCTCAGTTGAGTGTCTGACTGACTCAGGTCGTGATCTCACAATTCTGGAGTTAGAGCCCACTTAGGCTCCTCTAACCCCCGCCTCCCCCCACCCCACCTCTGTCCTTCCCCTGCTTGCACTCCCTCTCTCTCTCAAGAATAACAAATATTTTAAAAATGTATGTGCAAAATGGAAATAATAAAGAGATGGAAAACATAAAAGTTCTATAGCTGAAAAGTATAACTGCAATGTAAAATTCACTAGAGACCTGCAAAGGCAAATTTGGGCATAAAGAATCCATGAGCCTGAAGCTAGGACAATTGAAATTATTGAATCTGAAGAACAGGAAGAATAGGTTGAAGAAAAGTGAACAAAATCTAAGGGACCTGTGAGGTAACGCATCATGGGAGTCCCAGAAGGAGAGTGAAAAAAGGGTAGAGAATATTTAAAGAAGTAATGGCAGAAAATGTCCTAAATTTTATGAAAGACATGACTAGCGCCGTACAAAAAGTTTAATAGACTCCAAGGAGGATGAACTAAAGAAGGTCCACGCCAAGACCCGTTTTAATTCAAACTGTGGAAAGCTGGAGAGAATTTTGAGATTGGCAAGAAAGAAGCAACCATGTACAAGGGGAAGCCTCTGTAAGATTATAAGCAGGTTTTTCATCAGAAACTGAAAGTCGGAGAGCAGTGGGCTTGATACATTTAAAGTGCTAAGAGAAAAAACCATAAACGAAGAATCCTGTATCTGGAAAATTACAGAAACAAATTCTGTATGATTCCACATATGTGAGGTACTAGAGTCCAACTAGAGGAAAGAGTAGAATAGTGGTAATGGGGAGTGGTCGTTTAATGGATATAAGAGTTTCAGTTTTGTAAGATGGAAAGAGTTCTGGAGACAGGTGGTAGTGATGGTGGCCCAGCAATATTAATGAACTTAATGTCACTGAATTGTATACTTTTTAAAAAAAACTTTTATGTTTATTATTATGTTTTTTGAGAGAGAATGAGAGTGGGAGAGGGTTAGGGAGACAGAATCCGAAGCAGGCTCCAGGCTCTGAGCTGTCAGCACAGACCCGACGCGGGGCTCGAACTCATGAACCACGAGATCATGACCTGAGCCACCCAGGTGCCCCTGAACTATATGCTTTAAAGTGGTTACGATGGTGAATTTTATGTGTCTTTTACCCCATTTAAAAATTTTGGAAAAAATGATGGGAAAGGTGTTGAATAAAGGTGTAAGGGCACATTGGAAACAAAACTGATTCTAGGGTCTTGCAGTCATTGTCAGTTTTATAGGAGAGAGGGCTTGTCCAAGGAAGAAAATCTTTACTGGAAACAACTGATATTTAAAGGCCATTTTGGGGCGCCTGGGTGGCTCAGTCGGTTAAGCGTCCGACTTCGGCTCAGGTCATGATCTCGCGGTTCGTGAGTTCAAGCCCCGCGTCGGGCTCTGTGCTGACAGCTCAGAGCCTGGAGCCTGTTTCAGATTCTGTGTCTCCCTCTCTCTCTCTGACCCTCCCCCATTCATGCTCTGTCTCTCTCTGTCTCAAAAATAAATAAACGTTAAAAAAATAAAATAAAATAAAATAAAGGCCATTTTATAAGGCTTTGTCATTTGAAGATCATCTTTTCCATTTTTGTAAGAATGTCATATAGCAAGGTTCATGTGCTCATTAGATGATTTTTGGAATGCGTAAATTAAAAACTTTTTTAAATGAAGTGGTATAATTTTAAACCAACTCCGGTAAATATTTTAATATCTAATGGTTCTTGTGTTAATTTGGATTGATCATGACCACTTTCACAGAAGTAAAAATGTAAATTTTTAAAATATATTTTCTTAAGTTTTAAAGTTCTATTTATTTTGAGAGAGAGAGAGAGCATGCATGAGTAGGGGAGGGGCAGAGAGAACGAGCAGGCTCCACACAGAGCCCAGTGCAGGGCTCAATCCCACTACCTGTGAGATCATGACCTGAGCTGAAATCAAGAGTCTGACACTTAACTGACTGAGCCACCCAGACGCCCCGGTAATAATTTTTAAATGTTCTCTGAAAGTATATCGTAGCCCTTTGAAAAGATAACTCTGGACTTCCACTTGTGGTAATGTTGGACCACCTATTCTGTGGAAGACAGCTAAAAAGATTAGACAAAGTATATTCTAAAATCTTATCAAAAGCAACAAAATTTTGAGGGATTCCTAGACGAGGTTCAGGAAGAAGGTGGTCACGTAGCAAAATGATGTTCAAGGCTACTTTTTCCCTGGATATGTTTGCAAATCTGGAAGGCAACTTGAGAGGCCGAGTGCTGATCTGAAAGTATGTTTGCTGAGCTGGAAGAGGCAGTTGTACAGTGCTGGAGGGAAAAAAGTCCAGCCCCACCAACTGTGGGAACCCTTGTAAATTACCTTATGCTTTGAGTTGGGGACCTCCAACGGTTGTACGATAGTGGCTAATTAAACCAACCCTCATGTAGATTGCATTGCAACCTGACTTGGAGCCACGTGAGGACCCAGAAATCTCAAGTCTTGAATGGATAAACGTGATCCCGAATAGCTAGTGCCCCCAGGCACAAGTAAATACTATCTGAGGAAAATAATATAATCCTATCTTGAAGTTATTTCTGCACATATTTTACAGATGCCAAATCAAGTGCATATTCAAAGATAACTAGGTTTACAAGGAGACAAGGAACCATGAACAAGGTTGAAACACAATAGAAAAGGACCCACAGGAACCCCAGGTGCCAAAGATAACAGACACAGAATGTGAAGCAAACACGTTTACTATATTCGGTGGAGATAGAAGAAGTAACTTGAAAATTTTAGGTGTTGTGGGCTGAATTGTGTCACTCTCCCACTCAAATTCATATATTGAAGTCAACCTTCAATACCTCAGAATGTGACTATTTCTGCATAGAGTATTTAAACAGGTAATTAAGGTTACATGCGGTCATTGAGGTAGACATTAATCCAATGGGACTGGTCTCCTCAAAAAGAAGATCAGGACATGGGCATACACACAACTGAAGGACCATTGAAGAGACCAGAAGAAGACAGCCTTCTACAATTTCAGAAGAGAAACCTCAAAATGAAACTAACTCCGCAACACCTAGATCTTGATCTAGACTGCTAGCCTTCAGGAACGTGAGGAAGTAAATTTCTGTTGCTTACGCCACCCAGGCTGTGATACTTTCTTATGGAAATCCTCACAAACTGCAATAAAGAAGGGAACCAGAAACTGTATAATTAAACCAGCAGATTTTTAAAAAAATTAACCAGGTGGCAATCTGAGAACAGAAAAATACAATACCCACCCCAAAGAAATCAATAGATTTAGAAGCTGGTTAATGCAACTGAAGGTAGAATTCGTTAGCTGGGAGATAACTGAAGGAAACCATATATAATGAAGTACAGAGAATTTAAAGACTGGAAAGTAGAGAAGAAAGGTAAGAGAGAATAGAGTAAGAAAATCAAGCAGGCTATGACTGAAGCCACAGAAGAAAGGAAAAAGAGAATTAAAGAGAGAATGTCTGAGACTTAGGGATAATTAGGGGGAAGGAGACACCAAAAGAAAGTCAAGTCCAAAACCTACTTAAAATACCCACATCTACACATCAATAACAGTACCACAGTTTTTAGATGACAAAAGAGGAGTCAGGAGGAAAAAAAAATTACTTGAAAGGGATGATATTAAAGCTGACATCTGATTTCTCAACAGAAAGACTGGGTGCCTTAAAACTGTGGAATGCTATCTTCAGTGATCTGAAAGAAAATACTTGCCAACCTAGGATTCCTATACACACTAGGATATGAAGGTAAAAAAAAAGACATTTTGAGGCAAAAATGGAGAGCATTGGCAAGCAAGCAGACGAGCAAAAGAAAATGATCCTGTTGGAATATTAGGAGATACAAAAGCAATGAAAACAAAGAAGTAAGTTCCAAACAAAGGTTGCCTACTTCTTTTGTTTGTTCCAGGCTCTGAGCCATCAGCCCAGAGCCCGACGCGGGGCTTGAACTCACCGACCGCGAGATCGTGACCTGAGCTGAAGTCGGACGCTTAACCGACTGAGCCACCCAGGCGCCCCTGTTTGTTTGTTTTTAAATTTACATCCAAGTTAGTTAGCATATAGTGCACTAATGATTTCAGGAGTAGACGCCAGTGATTCATCCCCTACATGTAACTCCCAGTGCTCATCCCAAGTATCCTCCTTAATGCCCCTTACCCATTTAGCCCATCCCCCCACCCTCAGCCCCTCCAGCAACCCTCCATTTGTTCTCTATATTTAAGCATCTTATGTTTTGTCCCCCTCCCTGTTTTTATACTATTTTTGCTTTCCTTCCCTTATGTTCATCTGCTTTGTATCTTAAATTCCACATATGAGTAAAGTCATGATATTTGTCTTTCTCTAATTTCGCTTAGCATATACACTCTAGTTCCATCCTCATTGTTGCAAATGGCAAGATTTCTTCTTTTGATTGCCGAGTAATACTCCATTGTATATATATACCACATCTTTATCCATTCATCTGTCAATGGACATTGGGCTCTTTCCATACTTTGGCTATTGTTGATAGTGCTGCTATAAACATTCGGGTACATGTGCCCCTTCGAAACAGCACACCTGAATCCTTTGGATAAATACCTAGTAGTACAATCGCTGGGTGGTAGGGTAGTTCTATTTTTAATTTTTTGAGGAACCTCCATACTGTTTTCCAGAGTGACTGCACCAGTTTGCATTCCACCCAGCAGGGCAAAAGTGTTCTTCCTCCACATCCTTGTCAACATCTATTGTTGTCTGAGTTGTTAATTTTAGCCACTCTGGTGTTAGGTGGTATCTCATTTGGTTTTGATTTGTATTTTGCTGATGATGAGTGATGTTGAGCATTTTTTCATGTGTCTGTTAGCCATCTGGATGTCTTCTTTGGAGAAGTGTCTATTCATGTCTTTTGCCCATTTCTTCACTGGATTATTTGTTTTTTTGGGTGTTGAGTTTGTTAAGTTCTTTATAGATTTTGGATACTAACTCTATCTGCTATGTCATTTGCAAATATCTTTTCCCATTCTGTCAGTTGCCTTTTAGTTTCACTGATTGTTTCCTTCACTGTGCAGAAGCTTTTTATCTTGATGAGGTCCCAATAGTTCATTTTTGCTTTTGTTTCCCTTGCCTCCAGAGACGTGTTGAGTAAGAAGTTGCTGTGGCCGAGGTCAAAGAGGTTTTTGCCTGCTTTCTCTTCTAGGATTTTGATGGCTTCCTGTCTTACATTTAGGTTTCATCCATTTTGAGTTTATTTTTGTGTATGGTGTAAGAAAGTGGTCCAGGTTCAGTCTTCCGCCTGTCACTGTCCAGTTTTCCCAGTACCATTTGCTGAAGAGACTGTCTTTATTCCATTGGATATTCTTTCCTGCTTTGTCAAAGATCAGTTGGCCAACGTTTGTGGATCCACTTCTGGGTTCTCTATTCTGTTCCTTGATCTAAGTGTCTGTTTTTGTGCCAATACCATACTGTCTTTGTTTTTCTTTTTCAGGATTGCCTTGGCTATTCAGGGTCTTTTCTGGTTCCACGCAAATGTTAGGATTGTTTGTTCTAGCTTTGTGAAGAATGCTGGTGTTATTTTGGTAGGGATTGCATTGAATATGTAGATTTCTTTGGGTAGTATAGATTATTTTAATAATATTTGTTCTTGCAATCCACGAGCATGGAATATTTTTCCATTTTTTGGTGTCTTCAATTTCTTTCATAAGCTTTCTACAGTTTTCAGTGTGTAGATTTTTCACCTCTTTGGTTAGATTTATTCCTAGGTATTTTATGGTTTTTGGTGCAATTGTAAATGGGATTGATTCCTTGATTTCTCTTTCTGCTGCTTCATTATTGGTATACAGAAAGGCTGCCTACTTCTGGGGTGCATAGACACAAATGCTGCCTGCCACTAGAGGAAAGTAGAAAACCCTTTCAGGACCAGGATCCTGTGTTGATATGAAACAGAAGTCTGCTGCCTGTTGGGAGGGCAGGAAACTCACTCCCACCTAAGACCTAGCACCATTACAACGCAGAGGTCAGATGCTATGTGTGGAGGACAAAGCCCTATCCCCAAGGCTCAGGTGCACAGGGCCTGTCTACAACTAAGGCTGGATCAGGAGGAATGAGAAAACTCTCCTGCCACAAACATGAGCCTTGCATCATAAACAATGACAAGCTGCTGCTAGGAACCGGGCAAGGGTTTGGAGAGGGACTCCCTCTGTGGTGCAGGCATTCAGGGAGTGGTGAATGCTGAGGAACCCCAAAATACTCTGGTCACAGATTAAGCACAAGGCAGCAGCAACCCACTGTCAGAAATGAGGAGTTGTGGGGCTCCTGGCTGGCTCAGTCAGTTAAGTGTTCGACTCTTGGTTTCGTCTCAGGTTGTGATTTCACGGTTCATGGGTTCGAGCCCCGCATCGGGCTCTGCTGATAGCATGGAACCTGCTTGGGATTCTGTTTCCTCCTCTCTCTGCCCCTCCCCTTCTCTCTCTTTCTCTCTCTCTCTCTCTCTCTCTCTCTCTCACACACACACACAAAGAAATAAATTGACATTAAAAATTTTTTTTTGAAAAAAGAAAAAAAGAAGTGAGTTGCTCCAATGTGCTCATCAAATGACACAGCAGAAGAAAGAATTCTTGATGACAGGTCAGTAGAAATTATCTAAACTGAAACAGAAAACATGGAAACAGTAAAAGAGAGCAAAATATTTAAGAGCTGTGCCACAATATCAAGCAGGTAATTGAAGTAGCAGATGAAGACAGGAAAAATATGACACAAGAAATATTTTAAACAATAACAGCCTTGGGGCGCCTGGGTGGCTCAATCGGTTAAGCGTCCGACTTCGGCTCAGGTCATGATCTCACAGTCCGTGAGTTCGAGCCCCGCGTCGGGCTCTGTGCTGACAGCTCAGAGCCTGGAGCCTGTTTCAGATTCTGTGTCTCCCTCTCTCTGACCCTCCCCCGTTCATGCTCTGTCTCTCTCTGTCTCAAAAATAAATAAACATTAAAAAAATTAAAAAAAAAAATAACAGCCTAAATTTTTCCAAAATCAATATAATAAACCACAGATCCAGGAAGCTCAGAACACCCCCAAGCTGAATAAACACAAAGGAAAAAAACATACCCAGGCACTTCACAGTGAAACTTGGTGAAAACCAAAAGTTGAGAAAATCTTGAAAGCAACCAGAGAGAGAAAGAGGAACAAAAATGAGTAAAGCGAGCTTTTTATTTAAAATCTATGTAAGCTATGGGGCGCCTGGGTGACTTGGTTGGACATCTGACCCTTGATTTCGGCTCAGGTCATGATCCCAGGGGTGTGGGATCAAGCCCTGCCTTGGTCTGTACTGATCATGGAGGCTGCTTAGGATTCTCTCTCTCTCCCTCTGTCCCCCTCCACCCACCCACACTCTCTCTAAAATAAAAAATAAAAATAAAAACTGCATAAGCTAGAAGGCACTAGGATGACATCTATATAGTACTGAAAGGAGGAGAGTCAACCCTAAATTCTATACCCAGTGAAAACATCTTTCAAAAATGATGGCAAAATACAGATTTTCGCTTGTCACCGTAGGTGAGCCCAAAGCTTTCCAGCACCATCTTGGAAGGAATCTAAGTTTGTGTAGGTTTTCAAGTACCTTCTGAGATCAGCATCTCTGTGTACTAGCTTTCCCTTAGACTTTTTTTTTAATCTTTCTATTTGAAATAATTTCAAATTTAAGAAAAGTTGCAAGAACTATTTTAAGAACTCCAGTATGCCCTTCACTTACATTGTCCGATTAACATTATACCGCAGATATCTGCCTTGTAACCCTCTTCAGGTGTATCTATGCATATTTTTTTCTGATGCTTCATTACCCTCTTAGCACTTCAGTGTGTGTTTCCTAAAATATAAGGACACTGTCCTGCGAAACTACAGGAAACTATCAAATTCAGAAAACTAACTTTGAAATGGTACTACCATCTAAACCACAGACACCAAATTTCACTAGTTGTCCCAAGAATGTCCTTTATAGGGGCGCCTGGGTGGCTCAGTTGTTTGAGTGTCCGACTTTGGCTCAGGTCATGATCTCGCGGTTTGTGAGTTCAAGCCCCACGTAGGGCTCTGTGCTGACGGCTCAGAGCCTGGAGTCTGCTTCAGATTCTGTGTGTGTCTCTCTCTTTCTGCCCCTCCCCCACTTACACTCTGTCTCTCTCTCCTTCAAAAATAAATAAACATTAATTAAAAAAAAAAAAAAAAGAATGTCCTTTATAGGTCCAGGATCCAATCCAGGATCACTCATTGCATTTAGTTGTAGTATCTCTTCAATCTCCTCAGTCTTTTCTTGTCTTTCATCATGTGGACAGTTTTGAAGAGTGCAGGCAGTTACTTTGGATTTTTCGGTCTTGTCGGAAGTAGGTTCAGTTTGTGCACCTTTAGCAGGAATATCACAGAAATGATGCTGTGTTCTCAGTGCATTGTATCAAGGGACGCACAATTTTGACTTGCCCATTACACTTACTAGTTAATAAATTATATTAGTTGTCATTTCACTGTAGACCTTTTTCTCCATTTATTTAATTATTCACATCAATATGGACTAGCAGATTCCTATTTTTTTTTATTTAAAAAAAAATTTTTTAATGTTTTATTTATTTTTGACAGAGAGAGAGAGAGAGAGAGAGAGAGAGAGAATGAGCGGGGGAGGGGGAGAGAGAGAGGGAGACACAGAATGTGAAACAGGCTCCAGGCTCTGAGCCGTCAGCACGGAGCCCGACGCGGGGCTCCAACTCACAGACCGCGAGATCATGACCTGAGCTGAAGTCAGACGCTCAATCAACTGAGCCACCCAGGCGCCCCTAGCAGATTCCTATGTTTATTCACTGAATTCAAATCCATTACTACTATTATTTTGATGCTCAAATTGTCGCGGATAAAGCGAATAGAAATCCCTTTAATCTGGCTTCTGTATCCTTTGGACATGTCTCCATTATTCCTTGAACACTTTCTTACTTTCTGGGACATCAAGATTCTCCAGGCTGACTTTGAACTTTCTTTACCCCAGTCCTCAAATCAGCCATTTCTCCATGGAGCCTTGATATCTATTATCAGAGAGTGGTATTCAGAAATCAAAGTGTGTATGCCTTGCGACTGGGATGGCATTGCCTCTAGGCTTTTCTAGGGGATAGAACTCAGACATACGTACATACGTATTTCACACACATGTACATACAGATATGCAACTATAGCCATTTTGATATTTATCTAAATATATTAAAAGCCAGGTGTTCATCTAGATACCCCCAGTTCCAATCCAGTACCATAAGATTTATTCAAATCTTCCCCATTTCCATCTTCATAAATCGATCCTCTGACAGTGAGAAAGGAGCCTGGCTCCCATCATCTTCAGTATGTTTATTATTTGTTCGGTCCCTTTATACGTAACTCATCCTCGAACCTGGAAGCCATGGACAACTCGGCTTCGTGGTGACTAAGTGGGCCACCGTGTGGACAAAAGGGAGTGCTTCTCGGATTTTGACTTGGTGATTCCATAGCATTGTGTCAGCCCTTTGATGCCCTTTGAAGAATTCTTTACCCTTTCCCCAACATTTTTAGCTGTTTTGAACAGGGGCATTGTCAACAATAAAACGGTAGTGTTCTGTAAATTGAGCCAAATATTATTTTAATGTGCTCTATGAGGAGAAAAAGTCTGGAAGCACTACTTTGGGTTGTTACCCGTTCATTTCCAGTTTTGCCTGGATCAGGTTTAGCTGTGGCTTCCTATAATCTTGCCAACTCTAGACGAAATCATAAATTGAACTGCGTTCATTGTATCTGGTAGTCAAACCATGGAAGAGACCAACACACCCCACGGCTCTTCCCTCACGAGCCTAGATCAGTGCTTCCCAAATTTCAGTGTGCACCCAAACCACCCGGAGATCTCATGAAAATGCAGAGCACGTTACCCAGTCTGGGGTGGAGCCTGAGAGTCTAACAGAGTCCGGGGTTAGCAAGTCTCTAGAGTATTCCTCACCCTTACTCCAGGGGTCAGTGAGGGGTGATTAAATTGTTCAACCAGCAAAACTTACAGGTATGTTCAGCTTTTTTTTTTTTTTCACTTGCAAACGTACACACAAACAGAGCAGAGTGAACCCCGAAGCATCACTGGCATTTACCAAACTTCCCCTGCCCCTGACCTTTCTGTTCTTGGACTATTTGAAAGCAAATCCAGCCATTTTATCATTTCAGTGTACGCCTCTAAGAGAGCAAAATTAAAAACACACACACACACAACCCCGTGTCATTATCACACAAAATTAACAATACACACAACACAAAACATCATTCCTTGACATCACCTAATACTCAGTCCATATCCATGTTCTCGGATGCAGGCAACGGATGGGTCCCCGGGTCAGCTCCTCCGGTGCCCCAGGCTCACTCCCCTAAGCTGAACACCTTCGGTTGCCATGCTCCTTCGGCTTTCCTCACCAGCAGAGAGCACAGGTCCTCCGCAAACCGTATCTTATGGCCTGCCAGTTTCATTCTTGGGAGAACTCTGCTAATAAGCCTTAGCAAAATCTTTAGGATCGCGTCCTTTGACCCCCTTCCTGGGGCTCTGCCAGGTCCTCTAGCCCTGAGGCTGGGACAGTAAACAGCAGCCCGGTCAGGAGGCCTGGAAAGTTGGCCCTGCCTTAAGTTGGCAGCCCGGGTGACCTTGATGTAGACGTTTGAGAAAGGTTGCTTCGGGAGAGGCCTGAGGGATCAGGCTTCCCAAACTCTCCCAGCCTTATAGCCCTCTAACTTTCCCCAGACATCTACCCATTGCTAGGATCCCACTGTGCTGTTAATCGGTGTATTGGGCTCTGTGCGTGGATTACCTCTCCCCTCTCCAACCCCTGGCTATAGGCAGAAAGGACATCCCTTCACAAAGGACCAGAGTGAAGCTTGTTCCTGCAGCTGTCAGCCCCCCACCCCCCACTCACTGGCATGCAGCTCGTCTCTCTTGCAGCCCATCCCCGAAACTCACGGGGAACAGCCCGCACATTTCCATCCCAACGTTTTCCTACCATATCCCAAGCCTCTGGTGGACCGTGAGCCTCAAGAGAATACACATGGTTTCCTGGCCAAGTGCCTTGTGTCCAGAGAGCAAGGGCTGCCAAATCCTCGGCTGCGGACAGGAGAGAGGTCCTGGGGAACCGGGAGAGGTGGCACGTCTGGGCCCCACATCCCACCCTGCTCAGCCAGTGCCCGTGACAGGAGCCCTCACTCACACACTCAATTTCCGGGTTCCAAAGTTGGTGTCGGTTGGGGCTCTTTTGGCTATAGGTGACAGAAGTCAAAATTGTTTCGGCAAAAAGGCGGTATTTATTGGGAAGGTGTGGGAATCTCCATGGAGCAGCCCAGACGCAGGAAAGGCGGAGGGAGACAGGGCTTCCTCTCATCTTTCTTCGGCAGGTCCCCTCCGAGTGGCGAGAAATGTGGGCCCGACAGCCCCGAGCTTCAGGCCTCACCGAGGTGCCCACACAGCGCAGTCCCTTAGGAGCTGCCTGAACTCAGTGCCAGGTCTACCCTAGGCCGATTCCGTCTGGATGCCCGGGGTGGAACCTGGGCACCGGGTCCCCGGGTGACTTGAAAGCAGGCAGGAAGTGCTGCATTATAGCTTCCAGCCCCCAGACAGACGTGTCGTTCTCATTCATAACTCGAGAGCCGGGACTCTAAACCCGTGCAGGGTCAGCTGCCCACCCCTCTCGCCAGAGGCTGCAGGCGACGGCCTCTCTTGAGGCAGCCTGTGGACGCCCAGCAGCTGCCTGCCCAGGGCCCTGCGCCCATAATCCCACAGCCCCTCCGCCGCTTGCTCCTTTCCTCCCATCCCCGACCCCCAGGGAGCGTGCCCGCCATCATCTTGTCAGACTTCCTTCAGGCCAAGCTTGGGGGAGAAGGCTGGGCTGCATCCTTGGGCTTTGGTGACTTGATGAGAGAGGTGGTCACAAGACAGGCGTCGGAGGAAGCCAGACAGCTGGCAGAGGAGGGCAGGGGGAAGGCAGAGGACAGTTATGGTCAGCTCTTTCCAGATGGCAGAGGGCAGTGGCCACTCAGAGACTCTGTTTGGGGTGGGTGAGGCCCGAGCACGAGGTGAGGTGCCGATCTGGGTGAATTTTCCCTATCTCCCTCTGAGGACATTTCCCCCTTCTATACTAACATGGTATCTGTACTTCAAGACCAAAAGCCCCTCCAGGCTGGCTCACACACTTCTGCATGAGGACAGGACTCCAGCCACAGTCCCAGGCAGCCTCAGACCACCTCTCCCTACTCTGGCTCCTACAATGTCCCCTCATTCTGGCTCTGAGGTCAGAGCCAGGCTGGGGAGTTTCCTGGAGCCCTGATCAGCACCGGATGTGCTGTGTAACCCACCCTGGAGGTCTGTCTCCCCATCTGTATGTGCAAGGACCCAGGGACCCATCGTAGCCATGCCAGGGACAGATCGAAGGACACCACACTCAAGACTGGATGTTCACTTCTCTTTCCAAAAAATACCAAACACACAGTCTAGGTGTGGCAGGGGGACAGTCGGGCTGGGGACCTGGACATTACACACCCAGGGGGCCCTTGGCGGAGGCGGACAATTTAACAACTGGTCTGAAAGTCAAAAGAGAGGAGAGCTGGTTAGTGGGGTGAGCAACAGGGCAGGGCAGGGGCTGTGGGGTTCAGGCCTAGGAGCAGGGACTGGCCAGTGTGGTCAGACCTGGGCCCTCACAGCAGCCCAACCGGGGGCCCATTCCTGGGAGTGGGGGGTTGTGGGGGAAGGGCACATTCTGGCCTGGCCTTGTGTGTGGATGTGCACGTGGTGCTGGATCTACTGGAAGAGCCTGAGACCTGAACTCAAGGACAGCGGGCCGAGCACGTCTCTTGGTCTTTCTGAACTGTTTCCTCATGTGTAACATGGGGACATTCATCATCCTGGCACTGCCCCCTTCGTGGGGTTGCTGTGAGGAACCTGTCAGCCTGGGAAGGGGACAGACTGTAGCCACCCCAGGTCACGGGGCACCAAGGTCCACCTTTGTGGCCGTGTCCCCGGGGCCGGCACAGCGTAGGCCCTCACGTAGCCCTGCAATGAGTAAATAGCGGCCCGTGAAAGTGACGACATCTGGGCTGGAAACGTGCTGGTGCCCGTGCGTGGTGCAGACGGGTCCCTGCCTGTACCTGGACGTGCACGTGCACCTGCGGGCTGAGTCCTGCCTCTGGCCGCCCTCTGTCTGGTTCTGAGTCTTAGAGTGCAGGGTGGGCGCCTACGTGGGGACAAGCTGCTCAGTGCAGCTCGGGGATGCGCTGTGCCCTACTGGCCCCGCCCAGGGTGGCGCAGGGGACGGCAGAGTGCAGGGCTCAGACGTACTCTCGCGCAGCAGCCGAGGGGCCCGGCCGGTAGGGCTGCGGGCTGCTGTTGGTTCTCTCGGGCTCCGGGCATGTGCAGCAGAGGAAGGAGCCCCCCAGCATGGCCAGGCCGGCGGAGGCCCAGCCCACGAACAGGGCCGAGCCGAACTCGTACCTGCAAGAGGTAGGGAGGATGCCTTCAGGGGTGGCTGCAGGCCCGCCCTGTCCCGGGGCTCCCCCCTCCCAAGGGGCGTGCAGGGTGTGGGGAGCTGAGATCAGGGGCCTCCCAAGCCTCCCCAGTCTCTCTGGATAAGTTCAGATGAATGCCCCCCATTCCCCCTCACCGACATCACCCAGCACAGCCGCATCACCCAGCGTGACCCAGGCCCAGGGCGGCCCGCTCTGTGTGCGTACTCAGGCCCCTTTCCTCATCTGGCCGGAGGAGGGCGTCCAGGGGGGCCGCCGAGTGCCACGGGGAGGAGCAGGGCAATCCCTGCCATCTTTCTCTTGGTCACCCTCTGACCCACAGAACTCCCAGCCTGGGCTCCCTGCTCTCCTCTGGGGCGCGCGGGCCCCTCCACCTAGTGCCCCGTGTCTCCCGCCTCCTGGCCTCTCTGCAGCGCCCCCAGGACTCCCCGCCTCCATGCTTTTGCCTGAGGTGCCCCCCTCCTGGAGGGACCCTGTCTGTGACTCCTGTGCTCCGCTCCTCTGCCTTAAGGGCCCACTTCAGATGCCACCTCCTCCCAGGGTCTTTCCCTGACCCCTTGTGCCTGACCCTGACTCTCACTGGATGGCCATTCAGCCCCCAGGGCTTGCCCGAGCTGAAGGGAGGGCCTGGAGGGCAGAGAGCGCGGGATTCCTCCGTTCCTCCGCGGCTCAGCACAGGGCCAGCATACTGGGTGCCTTGGGAAATGTTGAAGGGATAAGAAACGAGTGCCAGGCTGGTGTCTGTCTCTGAGCTGAGCCGCCTGTTGCTTGGAGATCTTTGTGGCTGGAACTGCCAGCCCCAGGGAACAAGCCCCATGCCTGAGGTCTCCTTTTTCTCCCTCACCACACCTTTGCCTTCTCCAGGGAGCCTTCCAGACTGCAACATCCCCAGCATCTTTTCCTATTCTCCCTCCACTCCGGGGCCCAAGGTCTTTTGGGACGTCTGGGGTGGAGACTGTCCCATTCTCTACTGTGGCAAGCTGAGATGGGAGGTTGGAGCCAGGTGGGCCCAGGCTTTTCACAGAGCCCCCTCTTCCGCCCTCATGCCCTCGGCCTTACTAGTCCTGGTCATGCTAGCTCCTAAATATCTCTGAATGTATTTTTCACTGCTAGCCTCTAGCCCCAAGGCCTGCTCCAGACCTTTGCACTTTACTGGTCTTATCTCCTCCCCACCAACGTTGCATGCCACAGCCAGGATTGTTGGCTGCCTTCCGCCCCAGGATGGGGATCCAAATCTTCCTATGGCCGTAAGGTCCCCCCACATCTGCCCTTACCACTTCTCCAGTCTCCATCTCCCAGCCCAAAGCACCTGCTGCCTTCTGCGGGAATCACAGCAAAGGGGTTGCTGAGTGCTCTCCAGGGCCCTGGCATTGTGCTAAGTCCTCTCCGCGGTATCTCACTGAGCCCTCACAACCACGTGTGAGCTGGGTCCTTGGGTCCCAGCTCCATTTTACAGGGAGGAGACCAGGCTCAGGAAGATAAAGGAACTTGCGTTTTCACACAGCAAGCACACACAGAGCTGGGATTTAAACCTGGATCCGGGTTGCTTAGCCCCTGGAGCGCCCTCCACAGGCCTCCTGCCCCTTCAGAGGGCCCAGCCACACCCTGCCTGGCTCCCCGCTCCAGAGCTTCTCAGTGGCGACACCCAGTGCTCATCCCCTGTTTCTCCCTCCAGGTGCCCTGCTGGACAAAGGCAGTGGAGCGGGAGGCCCAGCTTGTCCCCTGGTCCAAGCCGTGCCCTGGCACTCACCTGGCATTGATTGGTGTGCTGGGGTTGAAGAACTCCTGGGTCACCAGGGTGGCATACCACGAGACGGCTGTCAAAGTGCAGAGGCCTAAGGACAAAGGAGGGAGTGCTCAGCCCTTCTCTGGCCCCAGTCGGCCACCCAGAGTGGGGCCACCTGCCACGACCGAGATGGTGGAGAGGGAGCCAGGGACACTCACCTGCCAGGAGGAAAAGGGCACCCCCAGAGATGGCGATGCGGCTCTTGGCAATGGGGTTGCTGTCTCCAACCCGGGTGCACTTCATGCCAACCACACTGAGGACCATGGCCACAAAGCCCAGGAGCACGGCCACCACCATCAGGGCTCGGGCTGACTGGATGTGACCTGGGCAGGGCGGGAGGGACCGAGCAGGTGGTCGGAGAAGAGGGGAGGGGGGGTAGGAGGAGCGGCAGGGTAGTTTGAGTTCTCTCGTCTGCTGCTCTTTGGCAGGTGGCCTCCCTTTGGGGCTTGGCCCACCTTCTCCCAAGCAGTAGGGGTCAGTTCCTCCTGGGGCCTTGCAGATTCAGCAGAAGAAAGAACCAAGGGTGTCCGAGGCCCAGCTCGTCCCAGGTTGGCTCTCGGGCAGGGACGCCTTCTCTATCGGTCATTCTGCCTCCTGGTCACCTTCCCCTCTGCCCTCTGAGTCACCCACGGCAGGTATACACCTGCACCCAGGTCAGTCCTGGACCTCAGGCAGCTCAGGAGATCTGGGTCCCTGAAGGAGCCAGGTGATCTGCCTGGATGGGCATGGGGAAGGGGGGTCGTGTGATAACTGCCCGACTCGGGCCTGTGGGGCCCTGGGCAGAGGGTGGGTGGGCTGGCCCTGAGCCAGGGACAGAGCTCCAGTGGCCCGTTTACAAGCCAACTTGTCAGGCTCAACCCCGCACCCCAGGAGGAGGTGAGGGACCTACGTGCCCAAACGCCATGTGCACAGGCCTGTGTGTAGTGTGGGTCGGTGCACCCAGATGGGGGCATGCGTGTCTAGGTGCAGGCCTGGCACGAAGGTGTGTGTGCACGCAGTGTGTCTGCATAGGGAGTATGGGGAGAAGCGGAAGGGAATGAGCCTCTTTGAGTGCCACGCACCCCTCTCAGCTAACCCTGCCACAGTCCTGTACTCTCCTCTACAGATGAGGACAAGAGAACACAGAGAAGGGGTAGTGGCTCCTTTAAGGTGAGCTCGGATCGTGGCTGCCAGAGCCAGAGCCCCTGCCCTCCACGGAGCACCGGGCTGGCCTGGATTTTCTAAACGCACAGGGATAGGGGCTGGAGAATGAGGCCCAGCGCAGGTGGCAGGCTGTGGGCAAGCCTCCTCCAGACTCCCCCCTTCCCCCACATCCCACCTCCCCCCACCCAGCCGGTGGGAAGCCTACCTTCCAGGGCGAGCAGGGAGTCGTAGAGTTTGCACTGCACCTGCCCTGTACTCTGGGAGGCACAGGACATCCAGAGCCCTTCGTAGAGGCCCACGGCCGTGATGATGGCGTCGCCCGCGTACGAGGACTGCTTCCACTGAGGGAGGGCTGTGCTGGCGATGATGCCCACCCAGCCACCCAGGGCCAGGAAGTAGCCCAGGAGCTGGAGGCTTGAGTTGGCCATGGCCCAGGGGAGGGGAGGAGGGGGCTGGAGGTCCCAGGGCTCAGGGCCGGGCCAGGATCCCTGGGGAAGCTGGGGTCATGGCCAGGTGAGAGGAACAACTGGGTGGGGGGTGAGGGAGCGGCGAGTGGCCAGAGGCTGAGAAGGAGAGGTGGCAGCCCAGCAGCGGCAGCGGCAAAGGCAAAAGCTCTGGGCTCTAGAATGCAGGGGGAGGCCGAGGGGCCCGGAAGGCCAGGGGCCCGCCCACAGCAGCTGCCTGAGCCAGGGCAGGGTCCCCAGCAAAGCTCCTGCCAGCCCCCTGGGGGTGGAGGGTGGGGCCCTGGCCCAGGTGGGTGCCTCGGCCCCGCCTCCCAGGGAAAGAGAGGGGAGGGGCTGGGAGGAGTGACCCTGCTTGCCCTCAGGGCCTTCCTGCCGGGGAACCCCCTTTAGCAACCGTGCACATGTCCTACAATTTTAATTCCTGCCCCAGCACCAGCCCTGAGATGATGGACTTTGCTGTTGCTTGGCTGACCTGCCCCTTGGGTTTTCTGTCCTCTGTAGGACAGAAAGGAAATGGAATCCCACTTTGCGTCAGGTAAGACTAGAGTTAGACATCAGAGAGAACTTTCTGGAGAGGGCTCTAAGGCCAGATCCAGATGTGGAGAGACTGGGCTGGGGAGGGGATGTTGCGGAGAGGGAATCCCGGGTTCTGGGGGTAGGGGGGACTATGTATCAAAAACAGGGGAGGCCAGGCCAGGGAATATGCACTGTGGGGTCTGAGATCTGAGGGGGGCAGAAGGACCCCAACAAGGCTGGGCCAGACCTGGCTGCCAGCCAGCAAGGGGCCTGGTCGGGGAGGTGGGAGATAGGACTGACCTCCTGGCATCAGTCTGAAGGAAGGCAGACTGTTCAGCCCCGTTAATCCCCTTGCTGGCTGGTTTAGCAGCCCCTGCTGGGGCCGGAGGCACGGGGCCCTGGCCTCCAGCTCCAGAACAGCCTGGCGGGGAGCCGTGGCCTCTGCACATTCCTGGGGTTCAGGCTGCCCCTCCTAGCTCCCCACACCCTCCTCCTCTCTCCCATCCCAGCTCAGCCCTCTGGAACAGGGGAATGTTTAACTCTCCTCGAGCTCATTAGCAATCCCCTCACGTTCAGTTTGGCCCCGTGGGCACCGCCAGGCGTGGGTGCAGGGGGAATGCCACAATCTTGCTCCTACTCTGGCCAGCGCCCCGCCTCCTGGCCGCCCCCTCCATCCCCAGCGGCCCACCTGCCTTTCCTGGACCGCACTGGGGGAAAGCAGGGTCCTGCCGTGGACCCCCCCACCCCCACCCGCAGGCTTCCTCCCCCACAGCCCGGCCCCCCTCCGCAGGGACTCGTCCCCAGCCTGCTCCCTCACATTCTTCACGTGGCTATGCAAACGAGAGGGTGCCAGGCACTGCGCAGACAATGGCTGCCCTGTGCACCCGCCCAGGGCGTGGGCCCCTGGTATGGCCTGCAGCTCCAGCAGCTGGGGGCAGGGGTGGGCGCTGCTGGCCTGCAGTTCCAAACCCCGGGCCCCCTCTGTGCCTGGACAGCCAGGGCCACGTGGATCCACGGACACACAGACCTGCTTCTGGGACACCCCGAGGGTCCCCAAACTCAAAGGGGGCCTAGAGCTGTTGTAGAGAAGTCAGGGTGGGTTGGGATCCCGTTTCTACCGCAGACAGTTCGGACACAGTACGATCCGGGGAAACAGAGGACATCGCCGGAGCCCAGAGCAGAGACTTCTGGGGATGAAGTGAGCATCCTTTCTGCGCCCAGAACCGTCTAGTCCTCAGGGCAGTTCTCTCCGCCCCAGTGGAGGCAGGCCCTCCACTGACAATGAGCCAAGGTGGAGAGGTAGCCTACCCTGGGCGAGGACGCAGCAGGTCTGTGCGCTAGAGCCACATGGACCCCACACCCCGCCTTTCTGAGGAGGACTCTGATCAATGAGGGGGCCGAGAGCCAAAGAGGGGAAGTGAGCCACTTAGGGTCACATAGCTGTCTCCAAGAGCAAAGTCTGGGGGTGCTGAGGCCTCGGGTATACGGGGATGCCTATACACCCCTCCGTCCAGGGCATCCCTCCCTCCTACTGGGGACCCAGAGCCACTTTGTGGTCCAGAATGAGGCTCACCTCCCCTCTGAAGCTTTTCTGTGTAACCCTCCTCTTTGTTACTTGAGGTTTCAAGACTGCTCTACCAGAATGTTCTCTCCTACCCTGAGGGCCTTCCCTCACCAAGGTTCCAGCCTTTTGGAATCCAGATCCTGCTCCTGGGTGGGGTCCGCTGCTATGCCTGCAGTCCAGTGACTCCCAGGCCTGTGGGGAAAACAGGAACACTCAGGGCCCCAACTCAACCTCCATCAGGAACTAATTCGAAACTGCCCTGGGGTGCCACACGTCCCTGCTTAAGCGCTTTCACTTAGGTTACAAGGCTTCTGGCTTTACCTCTGCCACCAAAAAGTTGTGTGACAGGCAAGTCCCTTAGCCCCTCTGAGATAAAATAGGGATAATAGCACTGGCCCTGTCTAGTTCATCGGGGCCGGGGGCGGGGGGGGGGGGGCGGTCACAGGGATCAAATCATAGGTAAAAGTACTTTTGGAAAACATAACATGCCTGAAGAAATGTGGCTAATGAAAGCTCTTCTAAAAGACTCCCACCTGGGTGAGACTCCCACCCTCACCCCCCGCCTTTGCCCTCTCGTCCTGGGCGGGGTTGGCTGCCTGTGGCTGGAGACCCACAGCCACGCTGTGCCCAGCAGTACCTGGCAGAGAGCCCTGCTTAGCAGATATGTGTTGATCATTGACTGGTTTGGGGATTAAAATGTTTCTGCCTTCCTCCCCGTGAAACACTGGAGCTGTTTCCCTGGCCCTCTCCCACTGCCAGCCAGGAGGGCCTGATTCATTCGGCTGCCATCCAGCACATCCTCAGCAGCCGCCACCTCAAGTGTTGGGGGCTCAGGAGGTGGTGCCGGTCTTACTTCCCTGCCACCGAGACTCAGGCTCTCCTGTGGAAACACAGGCTGGGAATGGAGAGGACTTGCTTCCGGCCACACAACCAGGAAGTGAGGGGGTCCCCACACTTCACCCAGGGGCCGGGAGGGTGTCTCTGCAACTCGCGTGGCTGCTGGTGGTGCCCTCTCCTCCCCAAACAACGCTGAGCATAGGCTTTCTTTGATACCCTTGCCGAGAGCCCTGCCAGCGGCCTGGGGGGCCAGAGACCAGCTCCTTCCAGGTCTGTATCTCCCTCCCGTCGGCTGGGTTGTCTCCCATCCCTGCCGTCCCTTCATCTCAAGCAGACTTCTCGCCCGGGCTCGGCCAAGCAGTCACAGCCAGCACCCTGCCATCACCCCCCTGCTTCCTGGACAACCAGCCCTCGCTCCTAATTGCGTGCACTTTTCCTGGTTCTCTGGACGGTGAAAACATTTGGCCTTTCCTGACAATCGGCTGTCTCTGTGTGGTTGGCATACAGTGAGATTGTATAAAGGTCATCATCTGCCTTACTGTGGAAACTTCTGGAGGACCAGAATCAGGCCGATGTAGTTTTCTGTTCCGTTGGGTCTCCACTACATGCTAAGCATGGAGCATTCCTTCCTTACTCCTGTCAAACATCCTGGGTGGTAAGGGCCCTGGTCCCACGTTACTGGGGAGGACACGCACTCTGAGGTCGCACGACTCCCAGGGTGGAAGTGAGCTTCGCCCAGCCCAGCCTGTGGGCAAAGCTCATGCTCCATCAGTGTGTCCTCTCTCCCTATGGTGAGCGCGTCACCAAACAGGACACGACTGCCAGTGACTGGCGGAGCAGTGACCGCCCCTTGCCCTTGAGCACGGTCACACATGCGGCCGTGTCCCAGCTTAAGAGCAGCTGCTCCGCCACGTCACGTCTCCCGCCAGCTCATCCCGATGCCCCCACGTAGAGCTGAGCTCCTTCCTGAGAAGAGCTGTCTACACCCGCCATCCCCACTTCACTCTCTTCCCCTTCCTGCGAGGCGCTCTAGCCCACCTTTCATCCACATCCCCTCTCCAGAATGTGGCCAAGCTATCGCAGATCTCCACGTCACCTGGTCCCGAGTGGCTCCTCAGTTCCCATCCCCTCAGCCTCTCAGCAGCACTGCCACCTGCTCACCCCTCCTCTGGGAGCCACTGCCATCGGCCGCCCCGGGACGCCGTCCCTTTTGGTTCCCCTGCTCGCGGCTGGCCCCCCATCCTCTGTTGGGTCCCGCCGCCCCACCAGGCTCAAGTCTTCTGCCTCTTCCTGTCTACGCTGACCTCAGCCTCCCTGCTTTGAACACCGTCCACGGCCGTGATGGTTCCCAAAGTTTTGGCCCCTCCCCCCTCCTCTCCCTAAACTGTCCAACCGCCTCATTGGCATTTCTGCTTCGAGGCCCAACAGGCTCTTTGAACCCCGTAACACTCGTAACACCGGGCTCCCGGTTCCATGCCCAGCGCCATCTCTCCACAGTCTGTCAGGGGGAAGTGGCTCCATTCTTCCAAGTGCTGGAAGCCTTCATGATGTTCCATGATGTTCCTCCTTCTCACACCACCCGACCCACCAGCAACTCCTGTGGGCTCTACTTCAAAAATGGGTCCAGAACCTGATCGCTTCCACCACCTTCACCGCCGGCACCCTGATCCACATTACCCTCCCCTCCCTCACTGAGGACTGCTGCAGTCTCTTCATCTGGTCCTTGCCCCAAAGCCCCTTCTCCACATCCACCCTTCACTGAGGCCTTGGCAAGGTCAGCAGATGCTGTCACTCCTCCGAGGGCTTCTGTCTCACTGAGTCACGGCCCAAGCGTCCACAGTGACCGACGAGGCCCCTGAGATGCCCGTCTCATTGGCCGTCCTTCTTGCCTACTCTGTGCTGTGTGGGCCTCCTTGCCCTGCCCCTGCCTCCTCTGGGCCTGACTCGCTTTCTTTCCTACCTTGAAAGGTCACACACACATGTGGGATCACATGCACACGTTTCCACATTTGTTACCTGTCTCCCCCCACTAAAATAGAAGCTCTGTGAGGCCAGGAACTTGTTTGCTACTGTATTTCCAGCACAGGCACTTCGCTGGCGCTCAGGACATCACTCCTGGTTGAGGAAATAAATGAGAACTCAGAGTGCAGGTTCCCAAACTCCATACCCCACAGCATCTCAAGCCCAGGAGGAGAGACTGGGTTGTGGCCAGGGGAGCTGTCTGCTCCTTGTCTCCCGGAGGTGTGCATTGTCTTGCACACGAAGGCCCTGAGGTACGGGGACTCTGAGGCCAGACGGCAGAGCAGGACGCATGTGGCTGACATGGAGGCATCACGCCAGAGCACTGCTGACCAGCTGGTCGCTGCCAGAGAGGGATTAATAATAATCCCTACCATTCATCCAGAGCATTCCAGTGTACGAAGTGCTGTCACAGCCGATACCGAACCCGGGCCACACAACTGCCAGGAGGTGGGCAGAGCGAGCACCGGGGTCCCCATTATACCGATGACGCTCTGAGGTTAAGTGTCTGGCCCACGGCTGCACAAGAAGTGGCCGAGCCGGGCCCTGAGCCAGGCGTCCCCACACGGCACCGGAGCTGTATCCTGCCCAGAGCGATCTTTATCAAGTGAAAGTTCCACAGCAGGTGGACATATTTCTACCCTCCGAATAAACTACTGAGTAAAAAAAAAAACCCCACAAATCATTTATTCTTTGGTTGTCTACACAGACACTCAAATACCGTAGTGCTGTCATGTGGCTGCCTGTGCAGGCCTCCGGGGGCGGCTTGGGGCCTGCGTCCTGAGCCCACAGCCGGGTCCAGAGGAGAGAGGGCCGTCCTGCCATGTCCACTTCGGGGAGCAGTAGCACCGTGCGGATAGCCGTGAGCAGGGTCCCGTTGGCCGGGCAGCAGATGGAACCTTCTCACTGCTCCGCAGCCCCCAGGGGCCGGCCGGTCCAGGGTGCAGGACGTTTACTCCAGGTGGGTCTGGCCACCCACCCACAGTGAGCCGGACGCTGTCAGAGCTCATCCCTGCGCCCCGCCTCACCGCCAGAGAGAGACTCCTCGACAGGCTGGGGGGGCCCCTCCTGGGGGAGGACCATCTCTTCGGGGTTGAAGAGCATCTTCACCAGGTCATCCGCTTGCACCCTGTCCTACAAGGACAGACCCGCCTATTCAGAGAGGCCTCAGGACCAGGCACTCCCCTCTCTCAGGCGCTACTCGCCCGAGAACAAGAAAGTCTTCCTCCCTGGCTTCTGAGCTCCTCTCCTTCCCAACAGCTCCTCCTCTCTGGGCGGACAGCTGGGGTGCTGCCCAGCCAGGGAGTCAAGCACCAGGACCGTCCCCGATCCTGGCATCCCTGACCTACAGCCCCGTTTACAAGTAAGGAAGAAGGGCCGGGGAGGACAAGGAGACGTGGCCACGGTGACACATCGCTGGAGGGAGGGGCCTCTGTGGACTCAAGGCCTGGGACTCTTGTCATGTCTAAGCCACTGGCAATGAGACGGGAAGGTGGGAGCAGAACCCGAGCCCTTCCAGGAACAGACCACAGCGGTACCAAGTGCTCTCACCCGCTCACTGTGCCGGGCGTCCAACGTGAACCACAGGGCGATGGCACAGCGCTGGCCTCTGGTGACAGCCCTCACTCCGTGCGGGTTTTCGGTGCCTGAAGAGAACCCCACAGCCCTTCCGCACTGGGGCTGTACTTCTGCCTGAAGGAGACACAAAGTGTGGGGTGGTGGGGTGGTACATGGGATGGAGACTGTAACCTGTCTTCAGAAGGGACACGGGATCATCAGGGTCCGGGATCAAGGGTGGTTCCTCAGCCTGGTTTCCCAAAGACCAGAGCTGGAGAGGTGGCCATTCAGAGGAGTAGGTGACACATCTCAAAGCCCCCCCCCCCCCCCCCCCCCCCCGCCGGCTTGAGGAGGGGAGCCCTGGCCGCTGGGCCCATGGCACTTTGGGTGTTTCTGTCTCCCAGGGATGGGGACAAGGGCATACTCACTGTCACAGTCTTGGCATCTAGTTCAGTGAAATAGAAGGTTCCTCCATCGAAGTCTCCATTTAGATAAAGAATAGCACTGGGAACAACAGACAGTGTCTTGCCAAGGGCCTCCTCCTCCTCCTCCCCCCCTCCCTTCCCCTCCCTTCCCTGCCCTTCCCCTCCCTTCCCCTCCCTCAACAACCCACAGCTCCAGTTCCTTCATCTCCAGGTGCTCTCAACCAGCAGCTGGAGGATGGCTTCATGGAAAGAGAGCCTTCTAGACCCTTCTCTGAAGCCTCAAACATGACCCCAGCCTTCCCACCCCTCTACCCTCACTCCAGAGAACCCGCTGTCCTTCTCATGACACCACACTGGAATGACTCCCTGTCTGACCTCCTAGCCAGAGGGCGTGGGGATAGGGATTGGATTCTGGGGACAGCTGGGCCCACAGCTCCGTGTGCGTGTGTGTTGGGGAGGGGGACAGCTGTCACCTGTAGTCCCGGAAGGTGTAGGCAGGGGGCTCCTTGATGCATACGAGGGCCTCGGCGTTCAGGATGCAGTTGTCCACGTGGACTGGGTGGCTGCTGTCCTTCCTCTCAGCCTGTGCCTCTGGGGCCGGGGTAACGCACATTAATGCAGGGACACCTCAGGAGACACTGCAGCTCTCCTGTTGGCATGGGGGGGTACTTCCCCAAATGTGTCTGGGTCTATGGAAATGGCCAATGAACTAGGGGGGGGTCTCTGGCTCAGCCACCAGCCCAGAGGCCAGGACAAATCTGCAGGTTTCCCAGGAAGGTTCTTGGTGGGGCAAACAGGTGCAGCAAGTAGGGTCAGGAGGCTCTAACCAAGGGGCAGGTTCCTGGGCTGAGCTGCCAGACCCCAGCTTTCTGGCTACAATACAAAACAGGAATCCCCAGAGAAGTAAAAATGAGGAGTCAGGAGGGTGGCAGGATGCAGGCAGGGTACGGTGAGACTCCATATGCAGTGGGAGACAAGGTGAGGACGGCATGGAGGGGGAACAGATAGGAGCAAAGGTAAAGAGTTAGCAGGGTGCCTGGGTGGCTCAGTCGGTTGAGCGTCTGACTTTGGCTCAGGTCATGATCTCACGGTTAGTGGGTTCGAGCCCTGCGTGGGGCTCTGTGTTGACAGCTAGGAGCCTGGAGCCTGCTTCAGATTCTGTGTCTCCCTCTCCCTCTCTCTCTCTCTCAATCAATCAATCAATCAATCAATCAAAAGGTAAAGAGTTAGTCTCAGTAGGGCTTTGCAGGTGGAGGAGCCATGCAGGAGGAAGGTCGTGAAAGAGAACAGACGGCACATACTCTAGGACGCCAGGCAAGCACGCACATCACACGGAGCCATCGCCCCCAGCGCAAATGTCTGGCATGCCCTGAGAAGGCTGGTGGCCCTGTCAGGTCACCATAGATTCCTTCTATTTGTCCCCATCTGTGCAGCCAGTCATCAGGCCCTGTCCCTCCACCTCCTACACCCCCCTCGTGTCTTCCCTTCTCTTTACTCCCAACACCACCTGCCAGCTCTAGGCCTTTGTCCTCACCCACCCAGGTCACGGCTGATGGGCTTTCCTCCCTCTGGCTTGATCCATGCCCTCCGAATCTCTCAACACAAAGCAGCAAAACTAACCTTGTAAAAAAGAGGTCTCACCGAGCCCTTCCTGCTTGATGACTCTTCCCAGCTTCCCACTGCCCATGCCCCCAGCTTGGGATGTCGTGACACATATAGTTGTGTATCTGACACATTCCTTTGGGTGTGTCCAGATTTTGATAGAAATCCAAACCTTCCAGGGGAGAGTAAAGCTCTCTAATCCCTGCCACCTAGCCACAGCGCATCAGTGCCGAGAGCCTCTGAAGGCTGTGGCACGACAGATCTAGCTGTAGGCCACGTGTGACCCCCGCCCCCCTCCACGGGCACTGGCCATCCCTCACCCCTCCTCAGGACAGCAAAAGGGATAGAAGAGAGGGCGAGTGGGCAAGGACTGACCTTGAATCTGCTCTGACTTGGTTTTTGTTTTGTTTTAAAGATTTTATTTTTAAGTAATCTCTACACCCACTGTGGGGCTTGAACTTACAATCAAGAGTTGCATGCTTGGGGTTCCTGGGAGGCTCAGTCAGTTAAGCATCTGACTTTGGCTCAGGTCATGATCTCACGGTTTGTGAGTTCAAGCCCCGCATTGGGTGAGCTTGAGTTTTGGGCTCTGCGCTGGCAGTGCGGAGCGTATGTGGGATTTTCTCTCCCTCTGGGATTCTCCTCTCTCCCTCTCTCTGCCCCTCCCTCACTTGTGCACTCTTTCTTTCTCTCAAAAAAAAAAAAAAAAAAAAAAAAAAGAGTTGTACGCTCTCACTGAGCCAGCTGGGTGCTCCTTAATTTTCCTTGATTTATAAAATTAGATCTCTCACAGATTTGGTATTTAACATGTGGTGACAGAGAACTTGCAACTTAGCTCATGATTGATCTACACCCCTGTACGTCCAACACCACTGCTGAGAACCAATGGCCTACAGGATGAAAACCAACTCCTGAATGTAGTTCTCCATAATCTGGCTTCTGAAGGCCTCCCCAGTCTTATCTGACTACCCCAACTTCACCCCCACTCCCCAGAAACGGCCACTTTCTTAGCCCCCACCACCAGGCCACCAGGTTGTCCAATGGCTGCCCTCGTTTGCACATGCTGTTCTCTCTGGCTTAAACAACCTCTCGTCACCTGCGCACTCCACAGCTCCTATTCATCCTGCACAACTGTCATCACCTCCTCCGGGAAGCCCTCCTGTCCTCCCGGTTGACTGTAACTTCCTGGGCTGCACTGATTGCACTGGGCTGCCGCTTTCT
The DNA here is from genome assembly GCF_018350215.1 of Panthera leo. Classification (NCBI taxonomy): domain Eukaryota; kingdom Metazoa; phylum Chordata; class Mammalia; order Carnivora; family Felidae; genus Panthera; species Panthera leo. The sequence continues at coordinate 33,162,383 of NC_056686.1, forward strand.
GGTTCCCCAACTAGGATGAAAAGGACCTTGTCCTGTTCCTCCCCACGTCCTCGGCACCAGTGCCAGGGCGCAGAGCGTGTGTAGTGAGAGCGGCAGGGATGGAGAAGGCCCACCTTCGATGGCGGTGCGGCACACCAGGTGGGAGTAGGAGAAGTAGAGGGGGGTGTCCAGGCGGAAGTAGGACTCCATGACGCGCCGCACCTTCTCGGTCACGTTGTAGTACAGGTGGGCGCTCTGCAGGGGAACCTTCCCTTCCTGTCCCAGCTGCCAAGGAGACCAGTGGTCGGCTGCCCTGAACGCCCGTCTGTGGGCTGATGGGACCCACCGAGGCAACAGGCCGCCCTCCCTGTCCCTCGCCCAAAGTGCCAACGCTGCACCCATGCACAACGGCCCCCCAGTGTTACACCCGCCCCTCCTCCACCCTTCTCTTTATGAACAGTTTGTGCAGCCCTTCAGAAAGCACTCTCCCGGCTCTGGACACCGGTCGGTCTTGCTGCCTCGCTCTGATCACACTGAGTTTACTAGCCGGGACTCAACAGTCCACCTCCCTCAACTTAATTCATCCTGTGACAGGCAGACACCTTCACCTTTCCTGCCTCCACCCCCAAGTCTCCCCTCTCCCAAAGCCTGAGCGTCCCCTCTCCCCATCCCCCACACTCTAGAACACTGAGTATTGGTTTTACCTTGAGGGCCTTGAAGACAGTGACTCCATAGAACTTTTCACTGGGGGTGTGTGGGGAGGTCTGACCCCGGTAGCCATCTCCTGAGGTCGCTGCTGCCTACAAGGCCCAAAACACAGGACGTAGACAGGGCAGCTGGGGTGGTTAAGGGTGAGCAGTGAGGGGCACTGGTGCAGGGGAGGCTGGGCCTTGGGGTGAAGGCGCGGTCACCGGGTTTCCCTTACGTTGGTAAGTCTCTGCAGCTCTCGGCACTCCTCATCGGAGATGACACCATCCATCACCACCCTCTGGGAACCATTCAAGACTTTGGAGTTCATGGTGAGACTGATGCCTTCGTAGAGCAGGGGGCCACCTGCAAAGCAGTCGTGAGACTGGGCTGAGACCTGCAGCAGTTCTGTCCAGACACTCTCCATTGGATGGGGATAGAAATTCCAGGTGTTTCCAGGTCACCAGAGAAACCTCCTACTCGGTCACTTCCAAAGGTGGGGTGGCCAGGAGGACAGAACTGGGAGCTGACAAGACAGAAGAGCCAAGCGCTAGTCCTGGCTCCCCTCCCGAACAGTTGTTGGTTCTTGGGCCTTTGCCAATAAGGAAACATCACCAACACATTCCTAAGACCATGAGCCCCAGAATCAGAAAGAACATGCTTATTAGCTGTGTGACCTTAGCAAGTTACTTAACCTCCCTGAGCTCTAATTTCCTCATCTGGAAAATAGCATCTACCTAAGTCTGATGCTTGTTTGATGTAAGAGAACAACAAGGCAAATTAAAAACCTAGCACAGGGGCGCCTGGGTGGTTCAGTCAGTTAAGCGTCTGACTTCAGCTCAGGTCATGATCTCACAGTTTGTGAGTTCAAGCCCTGCGTCGGGCTCTGTGCTGACAGCTCAGGGCCTGGAGCCAGCTTCTGATTCTGCATCTCCCTCTCTCTCTCTCTCTGCCCCTCCACCGCTCACACTCTCTCTCTCTCAAAAATAAACATAAAATTTTTTGAAAGGGGAGCGGCTAAATTAGCCGCCCCGTTTCAAAAAAAACAAAACAAAAACAAAAACAAAAAATGAGCACAATCCCTGGCACATAGTTAATGCTCAAAACTTTAGTTCCCATCATATCATTGTCACCAGCAGCAGCGGTATTTATTTACAATGGGGACTTCCATCTGCCCAACCCACCCCCCCAGGCAGTTATGAGGATCCAAAGAAACAACAGAGTGAAAACGGAGGAATGCGGGGCCAATTCTTTTCATATGCTAATCTTGTTAAATTAACCACTGTCAACTTAAGCCACAGCAGAGCAAAGGCCAACCTTCTCTTCTATCTATTTCTCGTGGCCTCCCTCCTTGCTGGGGACCCACTGGAGACGCAATTCAATTCCATCTATTTACTGAGGCTGCACTGTGTGCCCGGCCCCCGCGAGGGTCTCACACCAGAAGGTGGCACCTCTTCCAACAATTATGCACACGGGCAGACCTCGTGCAAGCACAGAGAAGGCTGCCAAGGAAGCTCAAAAGGAAGACGGAGGGGATCCTCAGGGCTGGGAGATTAAGAAAGGCTTTGTGGACAGAGATGATGGGCGGGCCCTGGGAGGAGGGACAGGCTGGCAGATGAACAGAAGGTATAAGCAGGGGAAGAGCTCAACATGAGGTGAAAGGGGCAGGCAGGGTGGGTAGGGGCAAGGTCCTTGTATTTGGAAGACTGGTCTAGCCACGTGGCGGGGGAGGGGAAGGACAGACCAAGGAGGGACAGGAGTGCTCTGACAGCACCGGGGCCTGCAGCACCGGGAGAGGAGAGGCCTAGGGAGACAGGTGAGGAAAAGCAGTTTCAGTGCAGGTTGGAGGGGGCAGGCACGGGGGCAGAGCCCTCGGATCTGGAGGCTTGGTAACAGGGTACATGATGGAAGCGGTGGGGGGGGGGGCGGACAGGATGAGGTCTGTGCTGTAAACACTGACTGCAGTGAGCTGAACCAGCGTTGCAGTGACAACAGGAATCCTATCTCTTAACCAAAGACCAATCGTCAGTGCCCCTTCTGGGTGGAAGTCCTGGTGAGTTAAAAAGGGCACCAGGCGAGGCTAAGCCTGGCACAGGTCCCGGGGCTGGTCAGCTAGCGCAAGGACACCAGCTTGCTGCGTACATGACAGCCGCAGACCCCCAGGCTCTGACCTCTCACCTTCCCGGGTCAGCCTGCTCACATCCAGCGACTCCTTGGTCTTCTCCTCCACCAGGGTCTCAATCTCCTTCATGAGGTTTCCGATCTCCTGGGAGATGCGGACGGCTGTTTCCCTTTCGGACCTGTGAGCACGGCCACCCTGAGCACTGTGTTCTGGGGCCACCCTGGCTCCCACCCCAGCCTCCCAGCCTGGACCAGCCCACCCCCCTGCCAGGAGTTCACATCTGCCTGGGCTCAGGAAGCCTCGAGTGCCTCATCAGGCCGGTCCAGCCATGCAGTTTCTTCAGGGGCCTCACTTTTGTTTCTCTTGCAATCTTTTGGGAATCACCTCTTCTGGAGTCCATGAATCCTAGAAGCAGATCAGGAGAAAGATCAACACTGTAGAGCGACCTGCATCATCCTCCAAGGTCTCCATGCGTAGATTAGGGCCTATGGGAGGACCCGCCTCAGCGCCTGCCTCCTCTCAGGAGGTAAAGTGAGGTGTGGGAGCCGGAGTCACCCCTGGCTGCCCAGAACTCCCCTTTGTCTTCCTCTGCCTCTCGTCCACAGGTTTCACAGATCCCATGTCTGGCTCAGGCCCCTGATGGTTTTTGCCCAGAGTCACACAGCTAGCCCCCTCACCCCCAGCTCCTGCATCCTGGCTCACCGGGTCAACAAAGGGAATTCCGAAAACATCGTAAGCGAAGAAGAGCAGTTCTTTCTCCAGCAGGCTGCGCTGTCGGTACTCCCGGGCACTCTGAGGAAAAGGAGTGGAAGGAAGGCCCTGGAACTCAGTCCTGTTAGCTCTGCAGCAGGGGTGGGGAGGGGGGGGTCCAACCCCACATTCTGCGCTGTTGCTCCCTGTGTGACCCGAGACTCCTCTCCCACTCCCACTAGTACTAGTGTGTCTGTTCTCCAGCACCTCTGTGCTCCGGGTTCCTCTGGCCTGGCACAAGCAACGCCTCTGAAGGTGGCATAAGACCCCCTGCCTCCCCCCATTAATCTCCGAGACAGGAAATCTGATGATTCTCAGGAGGTGGGGAAATATTCCTCAAAGAAGGAGAGTTCTTTCTGGACTTCCATAGGGGTTCAATGCTGAGGCAGGAGACCTAGGTGCTCCGTGACCCATGTGTTATCACTTAACCTTTACAGCCACCTTTGAAGTTGACAGTATTCATTTTAGAGACAAAGACGCTGAGGAGCAGAGGGGATATGTGACTTGTTTAAGGTAACACTATAGGAAATGGGGCAGGGACCGACATTCAGACCCAGGTCTTCCCAATCCTGAAGCCCATGTGATTTTGGTTAGGCCCCTGCCTCCTCTCAGACTCTGAGCAGACCGGATCCCTCCCGGAGTCCCACGGCTGCAGCTACAACAGCAGGGTCTGGCCTTCCGGCCCTCCCCACACATGCTCACAGAGAGGGCTTACCCAGGGCAGAGAAACTAAGTACCTTCCGGGGACACATCTCTCCCTAGGTGCCCTGCTAGCCTCCAAGCAGCAGAAGGAGGAAAAACAAAAAGAAAAAGAAGACACCATCAATTGAAAGAAAAGATGAGGGGAGTAAGGAAAGTGTTAACAAGACATCAATGAGTTTTACATCATGTATCATATTTACCCAACGGGGAGATGGAAATTTTCTCCTAAGGAGTTTAAGTGGTTCACCAAGTTCTAGACACCCAGCTAGGTGCGTTCTCCCATTCAACCCTCTCCCACAGCTCTATGAGGCTCCTAGGAAGCAAATCCCACTCCTATGTTTATTCACTCGGCAATGATTTGTGGAATATCAGCTATGAGACAGAAACTGTGCCAGCCCTGGGGTAATGCAGGGCCAGAACCGGGTCACCACCACCAGCCACAGGCCACTGTGCGAGTCAGCCCATCTCCTGGAGCCAGAATATTCTCATCTGTAATGTGGGAGAATAGCGCCCCCTACCAGGGCTGCTGCGGTGATTAAATGAGATGATGGGTGTGAAACACATAGCACAGTGCGTGGCCTGGGACAGGGCTCAGCAAATCCTAGTTACCTTCTTTCCATAAAGGAAAGTTCTAGTTAAAAGTGGTTTATTTTCTCCCTCTGCTCCAAACTCACTAATATGACTATAAAGTGGAGGGAAAAGGGTCTTAACTGAACAAGACAAAGGCACCTGAAGCAGCACCCTCTCAAATGAGACGGTCCCCACCTAGTGGCCAAAGAGGACAACTACAAGGTCGGGTCTCCACAGGAGAGGGGATCGCAAAGGAAGGGTTATTTCTTTTCTTTTTTTTTTTTTAATTTTTTTAAACGTTTTATTTATTTTTGAGACAGGGAGAGACAGAGCATGAACAGAGGAGGGTCAGAGAGAGGGAGACACAGAATCTGAAACAGGCTCCAGGCTCTGAGCTGTCAGCACAGAGCCCGACGCGGGGCTCGAACTCACGGACCGCGAGATCATGACCTGAGCCGAAGTCGGCCGCTTAACCAACTGAGCCACCCAGGCGCCCCGAGAAGGGTTATTTCTATTAGAGACTCGGGATTCCAGAGCCAGGAAGGAAGAACCTTGCTTTTTTTCCTTCAGGGCAAGCTGGTGGCCCTACCTCACCATATGAGAATCAAATGAAACAAAAGCTGTGGAAGAATTTTTCAAACTAAATGCCACACACATCGGAAGAGTGGTTATTTTCAACAGTAAGCTCCGCAACAGCCACAATGGGAAGTTGGCTACTGCCTCATTCTCTGCCTCCTTCTCCTGGTGAACAGGGGAGAATTTAGCTACCTGGGGCTGGAGTACAGACAGGGCAGACGTGTGAGGAAAGCGCCCTGCTCCACCTGTATGTACCTGAGTTAGGTAGGCGGCACCACTCACGTGTCTCCAAAGCTGGAAGTTTGGTTCTAATTAGATGGGAAGATGGAGCAGTGAACCATTCTGCCATCGCCGCCTCCTATTCCATCTAGACAGTTCCTTCCTCCAGCCACCGCCTCCCTCGGCCCAGCAGCCCCCCTCTGCCTTGCCACCGTAGCCCTGTACTGGTCTCCTGCTTCTAGCTCCTTCCTGTTCTGAGCCTTGCACCGTGTCAGCTGGTCGGGCTACTGTTTAAATCTCTTCGCGCACCCACCACTGTCTGCCTTATGGAATAGAGGCCAAGGTCCTGGGAAGGCACTCAAGACCCTTCAAAATCTGACCCTCCCAGGCCTCGTTGTCTGTAACTCCCCAGTATCATCTTCCATTTATGTGGGACAATCGTCCAGGTTGTTTGCCCATGCTGTTCTTCATCTAAAAGGCCCTTCCTTGCCTCATTCACCTGCTGAAGGCTTTTAAAACCAAATGTCAACGGCACTTCCTCTTGTGAAGCCTTCCATGACTTGTCAGTCGATTATTTCCTTTTTTTTTTTCAATTTGAGAGAGCGAGAGAGGGCACATCATCAGGGGAGAAGGGGAGAGGGAGAGAGAGAGAGAGGGAAAATTTGAAGCAGGGTCCACACTCTGCATGAAGCCCAATGCAGGTCTCGATGCCATGACCCTGGGATCATGACTTGAGCCAAAATCAAGAATCGGATGCTCAACGGACTGAGCCACCCAGGCGGCCCAGTCGATCATTTCTCTTCCATGATTCCACTACAGCTTGCATACGTATCCACTATTAGATTTACTACGGTATTCTGTAAATTTTGGATTAAATACCTTTCAGTATCATCAGTGCCCTAAGGTTGTGCTTTAGATGGCATTCAAGGGGCACTTGGGTGGCTCAGTCGGTTAAGTGTCTGACTTCAGCTCAGGTCATGATCTCACGGCTTGTGGGTTCGAGCCCCGCGTCAGGCTTTGTGCTGACAGCTCAGAGTCTGGACCCTGCTTCAGATTCTGTGTCTCCCTCTCTCTCTGCCCCTCCCCTGCTCATGCTCTCTCTCTCAAAAATAAACATTAAAAAAATTTAGATGGCATTCAAAAAGACACAAAAGTAATACATTATAGTGACTCCAGCTCAGGTTATGATCTCATAGTTCATGGGACTGAGCCCCATGTTGGGCTCTGTGCTGACAGTGTGGAGACTGCTTGGGATTCTCTCTCCCTGCCTTTCCTCTCTCTCTCTGTCTCAAAATAAATAAATATTAAAAAAAAATTTTTAATGTGTATTTATTTTGAGAGAGAGATACAGTGTGAGCAGGGGAGGGGCAGAGAGAGAGGGAAGCACAGAATCCGAAGCAGTCTCCGAGCTATCAGCACAGAGCCCGACGTGGGGCTCAAACCCACGAACTGTGAGAGCATGACCTGAGCCAAAGTCGGACACTCAACCAAGTGAGCCACCCAGGCGCCCCATCAAAATAAATAAATATTAAAAAAATCCCACATGTGTAGCTATAAGAAATCTACAAAGTGCCAACAGCCATAAATACAAACATTTTGGTCTCTCTCCCTACCCAGGACCTGTAGGCCCATTCCTTGGGGGTAATTTGACGAACAATTTCTCATCAATCTGTCTAAAAGGTATACAGTTGAAAAAATACCTATGTGTTTTAAAAAACACAAATAGGATAGAATATAACTACAGATCTCTTTTGTTTTCCTTACCTAAAACAGTCTCATGGAGACAATTTCACAGTGGTGCATAGTAATCTGCTCATGCAATAAAACAGGTGTCTTGTATACCATTGAACAAATGTACTGCCATTTACGTACACAGTTCCCAAACTGACGGCATTTAGCGTGGTTCAGTTGGTTGCTTTCAGTGGCAAGGTTCTGATGCATATCTGTGCCCGTTTACCTCTGCATACCGGGGCAACTCTGCTGCGGGCCAAATCTCTGGCGGTAGAATCGCCAGTTAAATGAACAGTCCCACCGACAGTCCCGCCAGCGGCGCGGGAGTGTGGTTGCTTTTGCACCCCCTACATTTGTCCCAGAGATTTGGTGCATAGGCAAATGGGTTACCTCTAGAGTAACAGTAGCTTTTGGCATCTGTTTGAAAAACTGGTCCAAAGTTACTTTTACACAGTATATAGACGGGGTTTGTTTGAGAGGAGCCAGCAGGACACAGGCGACAGGCTCGCTGTCCTAAGTCTCACTCATTCTCCTGTTCTGAAACCAGGGATCGCTCCTGCAGTGACAGGCCACCCCCTATTTCAAGAGATGGCTGAGGTAAGAGGTGAGGAAACCGGCCACTGGCTGCTTGTGTCATATACCATCGGTAAGGCCCTCGTGATGCTACCTGTCCACAAAACACTTGGGAGATATTTGTGCCTGTTGGCTTACAAAGTGCATTTATACTCAGTATGTCATTTGACCCTCATGCCCATCTTGTGTTAAAGAAAAAGTAAGAACCACAATCCTATTCTATGGAAGGAAAACCCGAGACTCAGAGGGGCCATGCCATGTGCCTGAGGTCCCACATGACATGCAGAAGTTTATACAGCTAGTAACTAGAGGAGCAGGTGCTTGAGCCCAGACTAGTGACTTCAAATCCAACTCACCGTTCTGGGCTCAAGAAGAGGGTCCAGGGTGTGTGCAAGGCGTATGTGAAAATATCAAGGATCATAGTATCACATTTCACTAAGTTTAAAAACAGAACTTTCGGGGCGCCTGGGTGGCTCAGTCGGTTAAGCGGCCGACTTTGGCTCAGGTCATGATCTCACGGTCCGTGAGTTCGAGCCCCGCGTCGGGCTCTGTGCTGACAGCTCAGAGACTGGAGCCTGTTTCAGATTCTGTGTCTCCCTCTCTCTCTGCCCCTCCCCTGTTCATGCTCTGTCTCTCTCTGTCTCAAAAATAAATAAATGTTAAAAAAAAAAACAAAACAAAAACAAAAAACAGAGAACTTCCTATGTTTCTAAGTGCAAAAATAATACCATTCGCTGAAGGGAATTTAGAAAATATAAATGGGCAAGATACAAACATCACCCATATTCCACCACCTAGAAATAATCCACCACCTAGAAATGACCACTGAACATGTCAGAGAGTTTCACTTTGGTCACTGGGTCTGCTTGGGAGGGAGTCGGGCATAGTGCTGAGAGAGGGAGAGCTCAGCTCACACAATGGCAGAAAGAAGGGACAGGGAGGAAACGGAGGCAAGAAAATAGGTGAGTGAAAAAAGAGTTTAGCTTGAAGTAAAAAAACGATAGATGTTGGCCAAACAGTATCAAGTCTCAAAGCAGAGGTGCCAAGAAAGGGGAAAAGGGGTGCCCGCACTGCAATTCTGTTTTTCTTTTACGACTCAGACAACAGACTTCGGGGCCCCGATCGCACTGAGAGAGGCTGTTCCCTGTCCAAGCAGTGCCAGACCGCACCCTGCCTCCCTTCTGCCCTCTGGTCTGGGTTCGGCTCGCAGCTGCCAGAACTAAGGCAATCTCTCACCTCACGGGGGCCAATGGATCTGGCTGGTTCTTCTCCAAGCATGGCTGTGTAGTAGGCCAGATTCTGGTTCATCACCTCATCGTCGGGGAAGAAGAGGAGGTAGGTCTTGGCACATTCAATAGCCTGTGTATAATTCCCAACTGCAGAGCAAAAAAAGAGACGGCTGGGAAGAAAGGGTCTAATCCTGGGTACCAGGAACCACTGATGCCGAGTCTCAGTGCAGCTCGAGGCGGTGATGACACACAAGATGGCCCTGCTACCTAACACAGCTGCTTGATCTGAGGGGGAAATTCTAGAATAAGAACAGAAGTTACATAAATACAGAATATAGAATTGATTTAAGATGCTCAACATCCTCAGGCCTGCCTAATGTTTAAAAAAATTTTTTTAATGTTTTATTTATTTTTGAGAGAGAGAGAGAGAGAGAGCATGAATGAGGGTGGGGAGCAGAAAGAGAGGGAGACACAGAATTTGAAGTAGGCTCCAGGCCCTGAGCTTCAGCACAGAGCCTGACACGGGGCTTGAACTCATGAGCTGTGAGATCATGACCTGAGCTGCCCCTCAGGCCTGCCTAATGTTGAATGCCCACATCTTTAACATTTCATAAGTAATTTAAACACTACCCTCACATGAGACCAATTTCACGAACATTCCCATCTTCCTACCTTCTTTTCCCTACAGATTTTCAGAAGATGGGGACAGACCAATAGCAGATTGCCTCTCTGACAGGACAGTTCTCACGCACATGTGTTGGTCTCCCCAACTCAACTAATAAACATTTTATACTCGGGCCGCCTGGCTGGCTCAGTCATTAGAGCATGCGACTCTTGATCTCAGGGTCGTGCGTTCAAGCCCGTAGAGATTTCTTAAAATAAATAAAATTAAAAAACAAAACAAAACACTAGATGCCTATCTTCTAAAAAAAAAGAAAAAGAAATAAACACTTTATACTCTTGAGCGTGTGGTGATGCTTAGCACACAGAAGGAACTCAGGAAGGATCTGCTCATTGCTACTTGTTTGGATACTGGCAGTCCCCTGCCCGGAGCATCAGCACTGTCCTAGGGAGAAGGGCTGGAAAATGTCCTGTGGACTGGTTTAAATGGCAGTAATGGTAGTATATACCCTTGCCTTTGCTCTATCTTAATTCAGATGGGAAATCAGGTTATAAATGTTATAGAAGGGAGGAGAGAGGTCCTAGGTCCTCTCCCAGCTTTGCCGGTTGCTGGCCTCGGCTCCTGGGGCCAGTCCCTTGTCACAAAGCACCCAGGGGTCACCTGGCTGGGTGCCTCCCAGAGTCACAGTGAGAAGTCAAACATGTTGAAGCAGCACAGGGGCCATCGTCCCTGCCTACCTTGCTTTGGGCATTCTACTGAAAAGCAGCAGAGAAGGAAGAAAGTCGGTCTTACTGTTATAGTAGGCAAACTGCAGATAATTATAATGTGATGGGAGGAAGTCTTCAAAGGGCTTCTCTCGGCTTGGGTGGGAAGCCAGCTCCGTGACGCAGTTCTGCTTACAGCTGAGGACCTGGATGTAATGATCTGAAAGGAATCAGAGGGGTAGTAACTATCAGGTCGACCTTCAGGATTCAAATTCTGGTGAAGATGAACACGTTCAAGCGGAGGGAACTTTCAGGCCCATCCTCAGACGGCGGGGATTGAGGCGGAAGACGCCGTGTGCGCATCGTCAACCCGTGGCCCCGGGAGCCCCCGGGCGGCAGGCGAGGGCAGGCCCGCGGCCGCGTACCTGCGATGGCCTGGAAGAGGTCCGCGTTGTACTCCAGGTAGTTGTAGCCGTCATAGTCGTACGGCCCCTCGCAGAGCGCGCGGCACTCCGCGTCCGCCACCGAGTACTCGCGCAGCGCCGCCTCCAGGTGAGCCACGGCTTCGTGCGGCTGCTCCTCCGAGTAGAGCCGCACTCCCAGCCGGAACTCGTGCTACTGGGAGGAAGGGGGGACTCAACTGCGGGCCGCACCCAGCCCCCGGCCCGCGTGCCCCCACCCCTACCCCCACCCCTGGCCACCTGCACCTGCGTCCTCATGGCCTGCCTCGGGTTAGGGACGCAAAACGGTGGCTGCTACCCAGTGGAGGCCTTTCGCAAATGGCCTTCACAGGTTTCTCTGAACACTCAAAAGCATTTAACTCAATCTCGATAAAAGATACACGGGAGTTCGTTGCAATTTTCTTGTACTTTTCTATAGGGATAATAGTGTTCAAAATAAAGATTTAATGAAAAAGAACTCTTAGATGCTAGAATGAGGTCTGTGCCGATGGTAGCGACCTTTCCAGCATAAGGGGTGATGTGGGCTGCAGATGACTGTAGCATGGGTTTTGCTATCTGTGACACATAGCTCCCATTCTCGTGTACAGCAATTTTCATTTGCCACAGAGTCACTAAGACACACACACACACACACACACACACACACACACACACACACAAACTGTGTGTAGTTGTATAACATATTTGATGTACACAATTTACTTTTAAAGTCATTTTGGTATTGTTTGTTTCTAATATCTCTATTTCTAAACTATTAAAACTTGAGAGAACATAAGCTCTTTACAAAATGCTATTAGCATCACAGATAATATCTCTTGTGGGACATGGATTTCTGCTAAACAAATAGAATAAGATCATCAAGGAACACTGCACCACTTATTGTAGTGAAAGCAAAAACCTACACAGTAGATTAATACAATTATGCAAAAAATGGACTGTCATGCAACCATTAAAAATTGTATTTTCAAAGAAAATCTGAAGCCATGAGAGAAGCCTCCTGATATAGTGTTAGTTCAAAAAGGATTTTGAAAAATACGTATACAACATGATACCAAATTAGGTTAAAAAATTAAGATATAGTGGAGGTGCCTGGGGGCCGAGTTGGTTAAGCATCCAACTCTTGGTTTTGGCTCAGGTCCTGATCTCATGGGTTGTGGGATCAAGTCCTGGATCTGGCTCTGTACTGACAGTATGAAGCCTGCTTCACACTCTCTTTCTGTCCTTCTCTGACTTGTGCCCTCTTTCTCTTTCAAAATAAATAAATAAACATTAAAAAAAATTAAGATACAGAAGACTTTAAAAATAGGCTAAAATATGAACTACTGGTTTTCTTTTCTTTTTTTTTTTAATGTTTATTTATTTTTGAGACAGAGAGAGAGAGAGAGAGAGAAAGACAGAGTGTGAGCAAGGACGGGCAGAGAGAAATGGAGACACAGAATCCAAAGCAGGCTCCAGGCTCCCAGCTGTCAGCACAGAGCCAGACACGGGTATCAAACCCATGAGCTGTGAGATCATGACCTGAGCCAAAGTCGGACGCTTAGTCGACTGAGCCACTCAGGTGCCCTGAACTACTACTGGTTTTGTTAAGATGGCAGTATTATAGATGATTACTTTCTCCTTTGTACTTACCTGCATTTTTCTAGTGTTGTACAATGAACATTTACTACTTCTGTAATCAGAAAACAAGCCTAGTAAAAGTCACTTTAATAAAAAAAGAGAGAGGGGGGTGCCTCGGTGGCTCTCCGTCAGTTAAGCATCCGACTTCAGCTCCGGTCATGATCTCACGGTTCATGGGTTCGAGCCCCGCGTCGGGCTCTGTGCTGACAGCTTGGAGCCTGGAGCCTGGAGCCTGCTTCGGATTCTGTGTCTCCCCCCCTCTCTCTCTGCCCCTCTCCCGTTCATGCTCTGTCTCTCAAAAGTAAACAAACATTAAAAAAAAATTAAAAATAATAAAAATAGAGAGAGAGAAAGGGACAAAGTTTTTTTCACCATATGGGGTTTGGCCTCAAGATCCTTGAAGTCAGCCTCCTTCACCCCAGACATGGTTTGGTAATAGTCCAGATTCTGCCGCATCTCCATGTGTTCAGGATTGCCCACGAAGAAGGTATGTGCAGCTGCTACTGCTTTCTCCAGCTTGTTTATCTAAGAATAAAGCACAAGAACATAAGCCTCACATCCAAGCCCTGAAGGTTTGTGTCCAAATGCACAGTCCACGGTAAACAGGAAATCCCAGCCTTCCTGAGCCATCCACTCAAACGGTATGCTCTAGACCTTGCCAGCCGCAGAAAACACACCTACTACAGGAACTACATACCAGAAATTAGGAGTACAGGGCCCTGGGCAGAATTAGCCTTTCTCAAATCAGGCGTAGCAGTTCCCCAAATCATTGGAGGTGAAACCTTCAATAGTGTAAACATTCTATTTTTATTTATTTTTTAATTTTTTAAATGTCTATATATTGTTTAATGTTTACTTATTTTTGAGAGATAGAGACAGAGAACAAGCAGGGGAGAGGCAGAGAGAGAGGGAGACACAGAATCTAAAGCAGGCTCCAGGCTCTGAGCTGTCAGCACAGAGCCCAACACGGGGCCTGAACCCATGAACTGTGAGATCATGACCTGGGCTGAAGTCAGACACTTAACCGACTGAGACACCCAGGCACCGCTAAACATTTTATTTTTAAACAAAGGTCATATTGTGGGGGGAATGCTATGGAAGATTGACTGCCCAAATAATATATTCTCAAGATTCAGATGTGGCAACTGAGCTGAAAAATGTGTAACGCTTCAAGAATTTAGTAGTAGAGGAGAAAGAACAGTTAACAACGACGCCGTGTCTAAGGATTTCCCTAGAAGATACTTTTCTTTTTTTTGCATAAAATATAATCAAGTGTTTTTGACACATTCAAGGAAAAGATGAGTGACTGAAAAATCCTAAGGCCTTATACAAAATCCAGACATGGCATCTTCTGACTCAAAGCCTGGGGCTCATGAGGCTAAAACAAGTGGTTATATTGAAACCTGAGGAGAAAAAATTGTGCTACATGCCACAATAATGCCCATAGCAATGGACTCAAGCATATCGGTGTTACACAGTTTCCTATGTAGAAGCTAAAATAAATCACTGATGATCTAATGATTAACATGGGCTTAAGTGTCAGACAGATCTGTGACAAAGCTAGGTTTAATTAGTCACTTGCTGGGGCTTTAGATAAGTCACTTAAAGTTTACTCTCTAAATTCAGTTCCCTAATCTGTCATCTGCAGATAGCACTCACTAACTCACAGGGTTGTTGAGAATGTTACACAAGGTGATATACACGCAGCTTCTAATACATGGAGCTGGGCACATACGAAGCGCTCAATAAATGTTAGCTGGTATGATCAATATCCTAAAAATTTTTTCCTTTTCCTCTTACCATCAGAACTAGTAAATGCACATTAGATAAGGAGTTGGCCCTGGCTCTGACCCTAAAATAGCTAGGTAACCTAGGGTCAATGGTCGCCATCTCTGTACTTGTTTTGTTAATTGTACAATTAGAAATTCTCCCACGCCTGTCCCCTTTATGGATTTATTCTCCCACTGTTATCTTTCTACATTGCTCGTGCATTTTCTCGTTCTCTCTTCTCTCTCCACCCCCAGTCCTACTTTACTAAGCACCAAGGCACCTAATTTCCTTCTCTCGTGTGGACAACCCACACTCATCTCCTAATGGTTCACCCCGCCACCTCTTTCTCCTTCTCCCAAGGCTTATTCCACCTTCCAGAAATAGCATTCTAAAACCTGACACTGGCTCCTGAAGCCTGCAGAATTCTCTTCTGAGTCTGGCCTCACTTTACCTGGAATGGCCATTCTTCCTCTCCTCTAGTGAGATTTAGGACTGACCTCAATTGTCAACTCTTCTTTCAGTCTCCCTGGTTTCTCTGAGACAAAGCTAGGTTCTCCCTCCTTTGTGCTCCCACAGCCCTATGTACATACCTTTTTTAGCCTCTTCTATAGTGATTCTTAATAGGGAAGCGATACGAAACAAAACAATGTAAAGTTAAGCATTTTAATGACCTGTAGGAGAACTGGAATGTAGTAGGTATTCAGGAAACATTTGTCAAAGAATTTTAGAAAGTGCTGTTAAGTGACACGACCAAAGACATGACCCACTTATTTTGGTTTCAAATACAGTACTTTCCCAAGTAACAAGGAGGAAGGGAACAGAATTGTGTAAGCAAAATGCTTGTGGAGAGGTGGAAGTCTGGTCTCCACAGTTCTCTCAAGTCTCTCTTTAGGTGGAATTGAAGGTCTGTGAAACTATGGATATAATAAATATGCAGCACGGCTCCTCCTTCTTTGTTTCCCCCCAATAAAATGGGTCTAATAATAGCACCTACCTTACAGGATATTGACAAGATCTGGGCAAATAAATCAATAAACACAAAGTTCTTAAAATAGTGTGTGGAACAATGTGCTGGCTATCATCACCACCACCACGCAAGCCAGGGACGCTCCAAATCCATGTATACACTTGGTCTTAAGCCACTCTGGAATTCCTAAAAATACTCATTTTCTTTGAAAACCTGACAATAGCCAGAGGGTCCCCCCACAGCCTTAGTGGCTAGACAGCCCCTACTGGCGACGTGGCAAACTCACGTCCTGAAAGAGAGCTGCAGGAATCGTGTGGCAGGAAAAGCATCACTGAACAACGAACCGGAAGGAAGATATTGTAGAAAGGTCCTAGCTTCTCACTCGGACACTTACAATGAAATCCGGATGAGAGACCCAAGCTGCCGCTTTAGTTCCCTCTAGGAAGCCTCCCGGGGGATACAAGGCCAAGGTTTGCTTGGTCGTGCCTTAACCCCACGCTGGACCTTTGGGGTTACCATCTGCCTATGTGAACCTGGCGTAGCAGGTCTTCCGGCAGGGTCCCTCTTCTCCCTGGGTCCGAGGAGAGCTCCCCGGCCAGGAGGCCACCTTCCCTCTCCGCGGATACTTCCCCGGCCCCCCAGGTTCGCCCGGGTCATCTGCAACCACGCCCAGAAGGATCCCTGCCACCCAGGGCCGGACAGGTCTGCACCTTGAAGTAGGCGACCTGCAGGTAGTTGTAAGGGCTCCGCTTGCGGAACTCCAACTCCAGCTCCTCGCTGAGCGAGTGGGCGGCCGGCGGGCCGAGGCAGCGGCGCAGGCAGGCGGCACGACGCAGCAGGCCCCCAAAGAAGCGCAGGTCGTGCAGGGCGGCGGCGCCCGAGGCCTGCGCCAGGCTCGGGGACGAGTCGGGGTCCAGCTCCCACGGGAGGTCGGCGGCACACCGGGTGCGGCAGCGCAGGCGAAGGGCGCGCAGGGCGGCCCTCGAGCGAAGCGCCCGCTCCATGCTCAGGACCACCCCAGCCCAGTCCCCGCGCGCGTAGGCCGCGGTCCCCTCCGCGAAGAGCAGATCAGGCGCAGGCATGTCCCATCCCGTCTCGGACTCGACCTCGGCCCGGGAGGCAGCGGCGGCAATCGCCAGCAGTGTGGTCAGCAGCCTCAGAGCGCGTGCAGCCATTGCCGCCTCAGACCTAACGGGACAGCCTGCCACCCGCCACGGAGGCCGGAGTCCCACCCCCGAGGAGCCCCGCCCACCACGTCCCTCCCCTCCCCGCCCCTTCCCTGAGTGGAGCCCCGCCTCCCAAGCCCGGCGGCGCATGCCCACGAACGTTGCACTGCCCTTTTTGGCTTTCCCTAAGCCAGCACCCCGCCCCTCAGCAGAGCCTAGGGCGTCAGCTGGAGCCCCGCCTCCGGGTTCAGGCGGTGCCCCTCAGCCCTGATGGCCAATGGCCAGGGAACACAGAAGCTCCGCCCACAGGTCTCTATGCGCATGCTCTTCCCTTTCGCGCCGCGGCTGGGGACGCAGGGAGGTTCGGCTGTTGTCATGGGGGACGCCGAGACGCCGGGGCAGTCGGGGGGAGTCCCCGCAGACCAAAGAGTTCAGCCGGCTACAGGTCGGGGAGGTACGCAGGGCGGGAGTCCGAGCGGGGAAAGAAGCCCTCACGGAGCAGCTAGTCTCCCGGGCTGCGCGGGAGGCCGAGGGCGGGCGCTCACGGGCTGTGTTCCTGGGTATGTGTCGCAGGAGCCCTGGTGGAGCTCACCCCGACCCCCGGAGGCCTGGCCCTAGTGAGCCCCTACCACACCCACCGGGCCGGGGACCCCTTAGACCTCGTGGCGCTCGCAGAGCAGGTGCAGAAGGTGAGGAGGCGCGGCTGGGGAAGTAAAGAACCGTTGTGGTTCACGTTTGGCCCTGCATCTTGAGACTGGGACCTCACAGCCAAAGCCAAAGCCATTTGCTTTTTGTCTCCATTTTACAACTCGGGAAAACTGATTGTCATTGAGGGTCGGTAGTCTGACTCGCACTCTGAGCTTCTGAGACCAAAGGCTCCATCTGCAATATGAGTGCCCGTAATCTCCTTTCGTGGGAAGTTTTGCACAGCACTTTGAATATTCAGTATTTCATTTGGGCCTCAGGACAGCCCTGTAAGGTAGGCAGTACAGAAGTGATTCTACCCATTTGACTCGTGAAGAGAAGTTTCCATGCAAGTGTCAGATTACCCTAACGGATTCTGCAGGGATGCATAGTCCACTTACTTTAAACCGCTTCCCATTAGATCGTTATCTGTGCCCTGAACGGTTTTAGAACGTAACATCTTTTAGAAGGACAGGGACTTTTTGAAATTTATTTTCATTTAATTTATTTTTAAAATTTATATCCAAGTTAGCATATAGTGCAACAATGATTTCAGGAGTAGATTCCTTAATGCCCTTTACTCATTTAGTCCCATCCCCCCTCCCACCACCCCTCCAGTAAACTTCTGTTTGTTCTCCATATTTAAGAGTCTCTTATGTTTTGTGCCCCTCCCTGTTTTTATGTTATTTTTGCTTCTCTTATGTTCATCTGTTTTGTATCTTAAATTCCTCATATGAGTGAAGTCATATGATATTTGTCTTTCTCTGACTGGCTAATTTCACTTAGCATAATACCCTCCAGTTCCATCCACGTAGTTGCAAATGGCAAGATTTCATTCTTTTTGATTGCCGAGTAATACTCCATAGTGTGTGTGTGTGTATATATATATATATATATATATATATATATATATATATATACCACATCTTCTTTATCCATTCATCCATCGATGGACATTTGGGCTCTTTCCATACTTTGGTTATTGTTGATAGTGCTGCTATAAACATTGGGGTGCATGTGTCCCTTCGAAACAGCATACCTGTATACTAGGAGGACAGGGACTCTTAAATTTTGTCCTGTGTTCTCATTCACTGGGCACAACATTCCCAAGCCCAGTGCTTACACATTCATTGCCAAAAGAATAAGGAGGAAATGTGAAATAACAAAAAGCATCAGAAATTTTGACACGTGCGTGTTAATCCCACTGTTGATAATAACTTGCACTGTAACTTAAGGGAAATTACTTTTCTCTGGACTTAAGCTTCTTCATCTGTAAAATGCAGGGTCTCAATTAGGAAAGTTCCTAGATCTAAAGCTGCGAAAAACCAAATTCCATCTAATTTTTTTTTTTTATAAATTTTTTTTAATGTTTATTTATTTTTGAGACAGAGAGAGACAGAGCATGAATGGGGGAGGGTCGGAGAGAGAGGGAGACACAGAACCTGAAACAGGCTCCAGGCTCTGAGCTGTCAGCACAGAGCCCGACCCGGGACTCGAACTCACGGACTGCGAGATCATGACCTGAGCGGAAGTTGGTCGCTTAACCCACTGAGCCACCCAGGTACCCCTCCATCTAATTTTTACCAAGACTTCCAGTTGTAGAACCCTCTTCAATATGTACAGATAAAGGGCCCTGCTGCTTTAAAGCTTCTGATATTCCTCTCACCCTTGTGTGCACTATCACATTTGGCTTTGGTTATATTCAAAGGTCTTTATTTTGTTCAAAATATTTAATAATTAATGTGCTCAAATTCCCTCACATAAACATCTCTGTACTTTAGGTTTTGTTGTTTTTTTTTTTTAATTTAAGGAGTATTCACATGCTTAGGAAAGTGCTTTTGATTCAAACTTAGTGACTTGTCTTTTCTAGAGAGGTGGGAAGCAAAGCATAACTTTTATAGATTAGGAGAATACCATGTGTCTGTTTAACTGGATCACTTGTTGGGAGGGAGGCAACTAGGCCCAAAGCTTGGGCAAACATTTTCATGGCTTACTGAGTGACCATCATATTTATTACAATGGCCTGAAACAAAACAAAAAAAAAGAAGATGGAACACAGTTTTTGCCCTTCAGCGTATGATCTAGTAAAATACAGAGGATGCATTATGGTGCTGCCTCCTTTTTTCCAATATTATCAATATTGAGCAGCTGGAATAAAAACACTAGAAACAAACAGATTGAATCAAGCATATTTACTGTTTGTGTCCTGAAATGTACTTTGTAGCAGGACTGACTGCTGCCATGCCATTTTGGTATTGATGTGTGTTTAGAATGCTCTAGAGGTCTGGTATTAAGGCAGAAATTTGGAATCAGACTGATCTGTGTTCAAATCTTCAACTGCCATTTATTAGCTGTAATTAACCCTTGGACAGGTTGCTTTACCTCTCTGGGTATAATTTCTAAAATGAGACTGAAGTTATCATCTCCAACTTCATAAGGTATTATAAAAATTAAGTTAAATAATATATGTGAAGGGCCTCAGAATGATTGGGGCCAGTAATTAGAAGTTACTCTTTAGTAATTAGAAGTGTTTAGTAATTAGAAGTACTCTTCATTTCTGTTGTGAATTAGACTGTTTTGTTTACAAGGAACAGATTTGCTGCCACCACCTTAAGAAGATTAATAATGAGGCCACTCCTAACCTAGAACTCTCTTAGCTCTAGAAACCACCTGCTTTCTCTTTGGCCATCAGGTGCCTCACTGTCCTTGGAACAAAATGCAGTACTTTCACCATGGGCCATAAGGCCTTGCATGATCTGGTCCCTGTCCCCTTACTGACTGCTCATTAACTACTGCCCCTCGCTAACTGCCTTTCAGACATAACTTCTCCAGTTTTTGTTGCATGGCTGGCCCTTTCTTTTCTTCAGACCCAAGTCAAATGTCACATCTTCAGTGAGGCCTTCTTGTCTATTGAAGGTTATACTCCACTCCATCCAGATGATGGTATTATTAAATTGAATATGGGTACCTGGTGGCTCAGTTAAACATCTGACCTCGGCCCAGGTCATGATCTCATGGTTTGTGAGTTCGAGCCCCACATCCGGCTCTCTGTGTCAGCAAAGAACCCACTTCAGATCCTCTGTTCCCCTTTCTCTCTGCCCCTTCCCAGCTTATGCTCTCTCTCTCTCTCTCTCTCTCAAAAAAAAAAAAAAAAAAAAAAGTAAACGGGCACCTAGGTGGCTCAATTGGTAAGTGTCTGACTTCAGCTCAGGTCATGATCTCCTGGTTCACGAGTTCGAGCCCCCACATCAGAGCCTGGAGCCTGCTTTGGATTCTGTGTCTCCCTCTCTCTCTCTGTTCCACCCCCACTCATGCTCTCTGTCTCTGTCTCTTGAAAATAAATAAACATTAAAAAAAAAACCCACATTAAAATAAATAAATAAATAAATAAATTGAATTTGCATCTAGCCTGCTCATGCATGCATGCCAATCCCTGGGGTGCTTACCACTACCTATTAAACCAGTTACTCCACTCACTTGTTACCTCTGATCTGCTTCTTTTTTTTTTTTTTTTTTTTTTTTAATTTTTTTTTTTTTAACGTTTATTTATTTTTGAGACAGAGAGAGACAGAGCATGAACAGGGGAGGGGCAGAGAGAGAGGGAGACACAGAATCCGAAACAGGCTCTAAGCTGTCAGCACAGAGCCCGACGCGGGGCTCGAACTCACGAACTGTGAGATCATGACCTGCGCTGAAGTCGGACGCTTAACCGACTGAGCCACCCAGGTGCCCCACCTCTGATCTGCTTCTACCACATAATTCTGGTTATTTTCTTCATAATAGCACATCATTATTCTGAGTCCACATAATACTAGCTCTAATTGTCTTTCTTGTTGGTGTCTGTATCTCTCACCAGAGCTGTGTTATGCATTATGGTAGCCTCTAACCACATATGGTTGTTGAGCATTTGGGCTATATGGTAAATGCAGCCGAGAAACTGGATTTTAAATTTTATGTAATTTGAACAATTTACATTTTAAAATGTGGTAATTGATTCAATTATTGGACACTTTTTGAGTATATTTGGAACAAGCTTAGTATGTGAACTGACCCTTTTAAATGCAAATTTTATGAAGTTTAAGTACCGATTATTTCTTTTAATTTTTTTTAATGTTTGTTTATTTTTGAGAGAGAGAGAGAGAGCACGCACGAGCAGGAGAGGGGCACAGAGAGAGGGAGACACAGATTCTGAGGCAGGCTCCAAGCTCTGAGCTGTCAGCACAGTGCCTGATAGGGGGCTCAAACCCACAAACTGTGAGATCATGACCCGAGCCGAAGTCAAACGCTTAACTGACTGAGCCACCCAGGCGCCCCAGATTGACTATTTCTCATGATAATTTGGTATCTCAATTGATAGTATGAGTGTAAAATATAAGTATATACTTAGTATGAAATGTAAAGTATCTCATTAAAATTTTTTATACTGATTACATGTTGGAATAATGTTTTTTGATGTATTGGGTTAAATAAAATATTATAATTAATTTTACTTATTTATTTTTATTTTTAACACAGCTGCTAGAAAATTAAAAATTTACTACTTTGGGGTACCTGAGTGGCTCAGTTGATTAAGCAACTGACTCTTGGTTTCGGCTCAGGTCATGATCCCACAGTTTGTGGGATTGAGCCCCTCATTGAGTTTTGTGCTGACAGTGGAGCCTGCTTGGGATTCTCTTTCTCTTTTGCTTTCTCTGCCTCTCCCCCACTCGTGCTTTCTTTCAAAATAAATAAACATTAAAAAAAATTACATATTTTACTTCATATTCTGAAGGACAGTGCATTAGGCTGCAATCTTGATGGAGGTAGGGACTTCTTTCTCCTGTTTCTAGTATGTCCAGGGCCTGGCATGATGTCTCATACACAGTGGTTGCTCAGTCTCTATACACAGTGGTTGCTCAGTCTCTATTTGTGGAGCAGATAAATGATTGACTCTGTTGACTCCATTGTTTTCTTCTCATGTGATGCTGGCTTATACCTGACTTTTACCTTGAGCTTCCTCAACTCACCAGCAAATTCTCTTAATATTTCTTTTTTGTATTTTTATTAAAATAAAATTTAAATATATACAATATACATATATAATTATGTATAATATTATATATTAATTATGATAATATATAATTACATATATTATATAATATGTTATATTATATAATATATCTTTAAATATATTACAAAATATTTGTAATAAATTTAAATTAAAAAAAATTTTAATGTCTATTTTTGAGAGACAGAGACAGAGCATGAGGGGGGAGGGGCAGAGAGGGAGACATGGAATTGGGATCAGGCTCTAGGCTCTGAGCTTTCAGCACAGAGCCCGACCTGGGGCTTGAAACCACGAAGCCTCAGTTGGAGGCTTAACTGACTGAGCCATCCAGATGCCCCTAAAAAAATTTTTTTTAACGTTTATTTATTTTTGAGAGACAGAGACAAGAGTGTGAGTGGGGGAGGGGCAGAGAGGGAGGGAGGCACAGAATCCTAAGCAGGCTCCAGGCTCCGACTTGTCAGCACAGAACCTGATGTGGGGCTCGGACTCATGAACTGTGAGATCATGACCTGAGCCAAAGTCAGACGCTTAACCGCCTGAGCCACCCAGGCACCCTCTTGATATTTCTTCTTCTTAACTTGCCGTATACCCCTAGACATTAATCAGGTTTTCTTGATAGTAAGCTGGAAGTCTTTGACAGATTTCTGATGCCTGAGTGATAATCCTTCCCATTGGTCACACCAGTCTCTCTGGTTTTGAAAAGTGTTTGATTTATTTTAAGCAATTTCCATTGCCTTCATTTGCACTTCCTAGCACAAGACAGGAAGTCTTATGTGCACAATATAACATTGTTTCAGATCTACATCCTAGTATAGTCTTTAAAGGCTCAGTGGGTAGTTAGAGCATGTGACTCTGGATTTCACGGTCGTGAGTTCGAGCCCCACATTGGGCCTGGAGCCTACTTAAAAAAAACAAGAAAGCGTTTGAAGTAACAATTAGGAAGCCAAATATAAGTTAAAATATAACTAGGTATGATGTAAATAATTCAGCTGAGGCAACGGTCAGATTAATAGGTCCTTCCTATATATAGCTAGATTCCTACATAACAGGTGATAAGAACTTTATCACAAGTGTCTTTTTATTTTAAGACCCATCCCAGATCTCAGAAGTATTTAAACATGAGAAAAATAAATGGAGACCTGAGGAATAAGTGTGTTTATTTGGGCAAAGAGTAAGAGGGGAAGTATTTTCTGTTGAGGAGAGGGCATATTCCGTACATGCGTTAGCATGTGAGAGTAGACCATGTTAGAGGACTGAAGAAGTGCAGAGTGACTGGAATACAGAGGGTAGAAAGCTCTGGGACGTAGAAAAGGAGGAGGACTTAGTTCTGCTGTGTGGGGTCCTGGCAGGGTGAGCTTCTTATAAACAGTGCTGTTTGAGTTGGGTGGGAACTGGGTGAGATGAGTGCGAGTTCCCAGGACTGTGTTGAGGCTAGGAAGGGTATTTAAGGCATAAGCAAGGATGTTGAGGTAACTCTTCACTCTGAGCTCTAAATACGAACATTGTCGAAGTCTTATCCTTTTTCCACCCACAGTTTGGTTTTGTCTCACCTGTAGGCTGACGAATTCATCCGAGCAAATGCCACCAACAAACTAACAGTCATAGCTGAGCAAATCCAACATTTACAAGAACAAGCCAGGAAGGTGAGTAACACGTAACAGCTTTTAGGTAGGGACTCCTTTTCCTCATTTAATTCACAGGTCTGCCTGGTCTTGCTTATAATCGTTAAACTATTTTGTCTTCAGGACCTCCTAGAAATATAGAAGTGTTGAGCAAAATAGAGTAAGCCCAAGAAGTTAGGTATAAGGTAAGCTTTTTCACTGGGAGACAGTTTCAGTGAAGTAAAGCATTTTGAGGGGAAAAACATGTTCTCAGTTTTAAAAGAAATGTACATACTGCAGAAAAATAGGAAAGAAATTTAAAAGGCACTCAAAGCCAGTAACGTTCACCAATGCAATTCTTCTAAAGGCATTTTTACAGTCTAGTAGCATAGTCTAATTTTTGTCTCCTCAGAATCATCTGGGTCCTAGTAGTGACTGTTTGCTATGGGGGAGCAATTCCTAAGCATTGATTGGGATGATCACTGAGTGTGCCTGTTAGGTCCAATACTTAATTTGTTACATCTCTGCGGTTCTTAGGTACTGGAAGATGCTCGCAGAGATGCCGACTTGCACCATGTAGCTTGTAATATAGTAAAAAAACCTGGCAACATTTATTACCTTTATAAACGGGAGAGTGGTCAGCAGTATTTTTCTATTATTTCTCCAAAGGTAAGAACATGTATTTTTGCGCAGAAATCTACTCTGGTCTTTGAGAAACTCTTGGCATATGTGCGTGAAGATGTAGGCATAAGGGTTTGTAAATGGCCTTCTAGAAAATTGGAGGTTTTCGTGAGCCCTGGCATGACTCTTAAAAAATATACATGAAAAACACAAATTATCTCACAGTCATTATCTCTGTTAAGGGAGGTATCTGATGTGTAATGCAGTGAGGATGATTCTGACTGATCTGAAGTGAAAACCCAAAAAAGAAATTTGTGGCATACAATGAGGAAATGAGGGGAGCCTGGGTGGCTCAGTGGGATAATGATTCTTGGTTTTGGCTCAGGTTATGATCTCACTGTTTGTGGGTTCAAGCCCTGCATCAGGCTCTGCACTGACGGCTCCGGAACCTGCTTGGGATTATCTGTCTCCCTCTCTCTGTACCCTTTCCCCGCTTGCTCTCTGTCTCTCTCTCTCAAAATAAGTAAATAGACATTTTAGAAAATGAGGAAATAAGCTCAATTTCTTTACCTTCTACCCTGATGAGAACTGACTCCTTTGCCTTCTTTAGGAATGGGGGACAAGTTGTCCACATGACTTCCTTGGCGCCTACAAGCTCCAGCATGACTTATCCTGGACTCCGTATGAGGATATTGAGAAGCATGATGCTAAAATCAGCATAGTGGACAGGTTGCTAAGCCAGCCAGCGGCCCTGCCTCCAAGCACTGAACCCGCCTTCCAGGGACTGACTGACTGAGAGAGGTCTCTGACAAACAGCTCTCACAGCAAGGACTTACCACTATCACCTCCTTGTTGCCCTCATTTTCTGCGTTGATGGGAGGGGGCATGAGAATTGAAGTCTTGTGGGGGAATCATGCACTTCTTGAAAAGAGACCCTGTGTGCATATAAATGCTGTCGTAATTGCTTTCAGTTCCGATGGTAATGAATCATACCAGACCCAACCAGTCACTTTCAGAGTACTGGCCAGTGTACTTTCCTTCTCCTTTATCTCCATCTGTTCTCCCGTAAGTCAGAGCATTGGAGAAAGAGGGGTGTCTTCTACCCACATAAAGGTTCGCAAGGCATTTTCCAGAGAGGACTGTTTTTAGTCTTTTTGTAACTGGAAGTGTTTGAGATTGGTTTGAGGTTGAACATAGGGGGGAAAGAGAGAGAGAGAGAGAGGCAAACCATAAAACAAACTTTAACAATAGGGAACAAACTAAGGGTTCATGGAGGTGGGTTGGGGATGGGCTAGATGGATAATGGGGATTAAGGAGGGCACTTGTGATGAGCACTGGGTGTTCTATGTAAGTGATGAATCACTAAATTCTACTTCTGAAACCAATATTACATGATATGTTAACTAGAATTTAAATAAAAACTTGAAACTTAAAAAAAAGATTGGGTTGAGGCTGTTGAGCAGTTAGTGTAGCTCCAACTTCAGATGCGTCTGGGAACAGGAATGTTGCGTAATGGAGGTTGATGAACAGCTCGGCTTGCCTGGACTAGACAGTGTGATTCTGGTATTTTTGCACTTTTGCGGAAGTGTGGCTTGCCTGTTTTGCTCTTTCTGCCTACTTTGAGTGACTGGAGATTCTGGGGCAGCAACAATGGACAGGTTTGGGGAAGGTCTACCTGTCACCTCGCAGAATTCTAGACTTGGAAGAGATGTGGGAGGCTGCCGCTGACCACTGTATGGATCTGTGCTGTAGCCTTGCTGAAGAGGAGATCCAGAGTTTAGCCATCTGCAGCAGGCCAACTCCATTTAAATGGCAACCTCAAACTATTGTGGAAGAGGGGCAGTGGGTGAGAAACAAGAAAAAGAGCCCACCTGTTGATCATGAGTTAATTCAGATTGAAACTGATTTTGACCTGAATTACCCAATAAGTTAGCAGAGGCTTTTTAGCTGAGTTCCTCTAGTTCTCATTCTGACTAGACTCTTGTGGGACTCTACCTCACCTCGTGTGTTCAGTGGAATTAACTAAATTTACAGCATATCCAGTGTGGCTGTACTTCAGTGCCATATATCTTATCACAGTCTGCTGTAACCACAGTTGCCCAAGTTCCTTTCTGGGTATGGATGTCTCTTGTGCTGATCTGCTTGGTAATATCCTAACCCCATCCTAGTTTTCATGGCCTTTCCTCATAAGGTGTATTTCTTGTTAGCTGTAAAATGGTCCATGAAGGCCTCACACAGAATGGGGCTAGAACCTGTCAGGGCCACCCAGGTGATACTTGGTCATTTCGTTTCACGGGGGGGATGTTCTGTGGGGTCAGCTGCAAAAGCCTCTGATGGGGATGGTATAGGGGACACACACACACACACACACACACACACACACACACACACACACTTTAGTGGTATAATAGTTGATTATGTAAGTTTCCCAGGTTTTCAAAAGGTCCTGACCTGCATGGTAATGACACATTCTGAGTAGGTGTTTATTAGTTATCTGTTGCTGCATAAATTACCAGAAACTTAGTGGCTTAAAACAACACACATTTATGATTTCATAGTTTCTATGGGTCAGGAGTTCAGGCACACTTAACCTGGGTCCTCTGCTTCAAGGTTTTTCACAGGCCTGCGTTCTGATTATTGGCCAGGACTGGGTTCTCATCTGAAGGCTGGAGAAGGGTCTGTGTCCAAGCTAACTTAAATTTTGGCCCAATTTTAATTCCTCCTGTTGGACTAACATTGTTAATTCTGTTTACCAATAGACTATTAACCAGAAACTGACTTCAGTTCCTTGCCACATGGGTCTCCCCAACATGGCACCCTTCCTTATCAAAGCCAACAAGGATGAGTCTGCCAGCAGGATGGAAGTTACAGCTTTGTGTATTCTAATCACGGGAGTGACATCTCATGCTTTTGCTGTATTCTGTCCATTGGAAGCAAGTCCTAGGCAAGCCCACACTCAAAGGAGGGAATTAAACGAAGGCGTGAATACCAGAAGGCAGAAATCATCAAGCAGATCTTAGAATCTCTGCCACAGTGCTTAGCCGAGAGGGAGAAAAGAAGGTCCTTGGGTAAAAGAGGCAGTATTACGAAGTGGTTAAGCATGGTAGTGGTAAAGTCACAGAGCGGAACTGGACTCTGCTCTGACAAAATAACTTCCCCAGCTAGCATCCCTGCTTCCTCCTGTATCCCTTCTCCAATCCATTCTGCAAAACATCATCAGCTTGATCTTTTTAAAATCCAAATCTCCCTCACTCTTTACATTTCCTAACCACTCTAGAGCAAAAAAGAGAGCAGTGGTTAAAAAAAAGTTCTTCTGTTCAATAAGGTGCGTTCCCTGCACTGACCACCAGGTAGTGCCATTGCCCTTTGCTACTTCTGCCAATTACCAAACTTCGGGAAAGTCAGTGGCAATGTGAAATGACTTGGGAGGTAGCACCTCTGAGTGGGGATCTAGGACTCCTTGGTTATATACAGTAACCACTTTTCATTCACCCATCCATCTACCCATTCAACGATTTTAGAAGTATTAAGTGCCTTCTAGGTTCCATGTTCCGGAGAATAACACAGCTGAATAAAACAGGCACCTATTCCCAAGAAGCTCACAGTCTAGTGGGGGAGGAACCAAATCAACAATTATAGTGTGGTATAAAAAAGGCTATGATAGTGGCATGTAGGATATGGAGCACCACGGAAGGATACCTAACGGCTTGGAGAATTTTGGAAGACTTTGTGGAAGAGCAGACACCAGCTTACGTGTTGAAAAACAAAAGTTAGAGCTTGTTTGGACACTCTCACCTGTCCTTTAGAGAAAGATTGTCTTTGGAATTTGGAGTAGGGTTCATTTTTGGATGTTTGTTTGTGAGTGAAGAAAGGGATATCCATTTTAACAAGCCATGTCAACCAAACTAGTCCTGGCAGGAGGGCTAGAGTAAGGTATGACCCGGCTAGAAAACTCTTTCTCCTCCTCTTCCTCTTCCTCCTCCTCCTCCTCCTCCTTCTTCTTCAGAGAGAGGGGGAGAGAGAGAGAGAGAGCGCAGGGGGTGGAGGGGGAAGAAGAGAGAGAATCTTAAGCAGGCTCCATGCTGAGCCCCCGACGTGGGCTTGATCCTACAACCTTGAGATCATGACCTGAGCTGAAATCAAGAGTCGGAAGCTCAACTGACTGAGCCACCCAGGTGCCCCTAGAAAACTCTTACTTCTAGTAGCTAAGAGATAAGTAGATGAAGGGGAGGAAAAGCAATTCTGGACTAGAAGCAATATGACATTTGGAAAATTTCAGCCAGTTTAAAGTGAAGAATGTGGGCCAGGGGCTATGGGAAAAGGGTTGATTGAAAGATTTGGGGGTACGTAGCTGGCAATATTGGCCTTTTAGAAATCTGTTTGGGCGTTAGAAGATGAGTGGAGGGAAGACCATTAGGAGCTTCCATCCCTAGTCCAGGCAAGAGAGGACGGAGGCCTGAACTAAGGTAGCAGTGATGCAATGAGAGATATAATTTCATCAGTTGTAAGGTGTATTCTTCTTCCCCCACGTTTTAATATCTCTGAAACTCGGATGCTTCTAAAAGTCAGTGGCACGTCGTAGTTTAAGTGGCAGCACTTTTTCCTTTCTCAGAGCTGCATAACATAATGCTGTGTCTTACAATGGTTGGGGTCTTGGATTTGATAAAGCTTGGCATTTTTTTTTTTAACGTTTTATTTATTTTTGAGACAGAGAGAGACAGAGCATGAACGGGGGAGGGGCAGAGAGAGAGGGAGACACAGAATCGGAAACAGGCTCCAGGCTCTGAGCTGTCAGCACAGAGCCCGACGCAGGGCTCGAACTCACGGACCGCGAGATTGTGACCTGAGCTGAAGTCGGCCGCTTAACCAACTGAGCCACCCAGGTGCCCCAAGCTTGGCATTTTGAAGGTACAATAGATTGCAGCTTGTTAAGTAATAAGATGTCGGGGGATGAGTGAAAAGAAAGTCTTAGGTAATGCTTGAGTTTCTGGCTTGAATGCTGATATGGACGTTGGGGATCCACGCGACAAAATACAGAAGTGGAAGACATCCTGATATTTCCCAGAATAATGAGCAATCTGTGTTTGCTTTATTAATCCACCATGCTGGTCCTGTCCAGGTTCACTAGGTGTGAATAGCAGCTGACTGTACTTGCCTCTCTCCACCCTAGCTGCCTGGAAGGAGGTTTGCTGTGTCTTAACCTTCTCAAGTTATCAGTCAGTCCACCAGTTTTGGGAGTATTGGTGTCGTAGATGCAAAGATGACTAATACTGCTTAGTGAGCTTTTATTCTGCCAAGCATATCCATTACCTGATTGAATTTTCATATAACCAACTATCTATGAGGTATATTGTATTCCTGTTTTAGAAAATGGAAACATCTGCTCAAAGATTAAGCAACAGGCCCATGGTTATAGTGATAGAGAGTGGTATGGCTCAGACTCAAACCGTCCTGTTGGATTCAAGTCTGAGCATAACCAGCGCTCGAGGATCCTGACATAGAGGTGTAAGAAAGTTAAATACCAAAGCGACAGAGGAAGATGTGCATATGGGATACCATAGGAGTAGTTCACTGGGATGTGTAGTGATTAGCACACAGGGCATGTATATCACGGCCCGGAGAAGTTAAGTAACTTACCTAAGGACATAACTCATAAGCAGTGGAGCCCATGTTCCTGGCACTAAAAGCGTGTGCAAACCCCCCAGGCACAAGATAGGGTTCATCCCCTTAAAGAGCTGGAGATTGGGAGGAAGGAGCTGCTAAGTGCCTGGAGTGATTATTTCTAAAGTACCTTTGATTCAGTGGACCAGCCTCTAGTTGAAAGCTTTTGTCTTCATTTTGATTTGGAATATTACCATCTCCTGCTTTTTTCCAACCTCACTGACTACACCTTTTCTGTCTCCTGACATCCAGCTTTTGGATTGCTCTGGGGCCTATTCCTTAGCCCTCTTTTCTCTCTATTAGGTGATCTAACCCATTCCCACGGATTACATACCCCCCATACGCTGTTGACGCACTTACATGTCTCCAACCCTGCTCTCTCCTGAGCTTCATGCAGACTTACTTACCCAACAGCCTCACTTGACGTCACGATAAACCTAACATGTCCAAAATGAGTCTGGAATTCTGCCCCAAGCGTGTTTCATTGCCAGTCCTCTCCACTGCCATCAACACCTAGCTCACTGTTTTGGAGGCCAGAAATCTAAATCATCCTCGATTCTGTTTGTTCTTTCTGTGCCAGTCAGCAGGTCTTGTCAGCTGTCTTCAGAATATATCCCACATCTGACTGCTTCTCACCACTTCCACCCGTACCCCTAGGGCCAGACCACCGTGGTGTCTCTGGCCTGGACTAATGCAGTGACTTCCCAGCAAACCTCCCTGCCCCGGTTCTCACGGTGCTTCAGGCTACCTCCACAGAGACTGGTAGCATTGTCCTTTATTATTGTTATTTTTAAATGTTTATTTATTTATTTTGAGAGAGAAAGAGCCTGAGTGGGGAGGGGTAGAGAGAGGTGGAGAGAGAGATCCCATGCAGGCTCCATGCTGTCAGCACAGAGCCCAATGTGGGGCTTGATCTCACCAACCGTGAGATCATGACTGGAGCCCAGATCAAGAGTTGGATGCTTAACCGACTGAACCACCCAGGTGCCCCGGTAGCGTTGTCCTTTCAAAATATACATTGGGTCCCAATACTTCTCTATAAAGATGATTCAAGAATTTCTCATTACACTTAGACTAGAGCCCAAGCTTTTTTCCAGGATTCTGTGTGATCTTGCCACGTTCCTGCTGACCTTGTCCCTTTAACAAATGAAGCTCATTTCTGCTTCAAAGGCTATACATTTGCTGTTCCACCTGCCTGGAACATTTCCCCCAAGGTCTTTGCATGGTTTGTGGCTTCTCACCATTTAGGTCCCTGCTCAAGTAGCACTGCACTGATTCCCCTGTCAGAGATACCAACTCGTCTCACGTCAAAATAACTTCTGGCCCTGCCTTGTTTTCCATAGCACTTATCACGAGCAGATGTTATTTGTGCCCACACTCGAATGTAAGTTTCGTGAGGACAGACACAGTGTCTGCCTTGTTTGCTGCTATATCCCTTGCACCTGCCATAGTGCCTGGCACGTAATAAATACTCTAATAATGTACGAATGGATGGACATCTATAGCTGTGTACTTACTTAGATCCTGTAAAGGATCTAAGTCAACATCACTAATAGAAATGTAACGTGAGTCACATGTATGGTTTTAAATTTTTTAGTAGCTACATTAAAAGATAGAAGCAGGTGATATTAACTTTAATAATACATTTTATCTCACCCAGTATATCCTAAATATTAACACTTCAAATAATAGTAAAAAATTATTAGTGTGTCATATATGGAATAACACGCTAATAATTTTTTAGTATTATTTGAATATATATTCCATATATATATTCCACATATATGTATTCCAACTCATATATATATATATATATATATATATATATATATATATACACACTTGAATATTTGAACTCTGGTGTGTATTTTACACATATAGCACATCTCAATTCAGACTAGCCACATTTTAGGCACTTAGGAGCCATATGTGGCTAGTGGCTACCATATTAATACAAGTGTAGACAGTCTACTGTTCCTGCTCTCTACTTCCTTGTGACATTCCAGAACAGAAGGATGCTAGAAACTCCTGACAGACGGGGACAAGTGTCTTTTGTAGCTATCCCTCCTTCCTCTCCCTCTTCAGAAGGAAGCCTTGGGGATGTCCAGGCTGACAGATGCATGATCGTGTGCTTAGAATAATACTGATAATGATTGAACTTCTACTCTGCGCTAAGCACTTCATATAATCTCATTTAATTCACACAAGAATCCCATTTTACAGATTAGGGAATAGGTTCAGGAAACAAAGTAGGATTTACACATCTGGTAGTGTTAGTGCTGCAACATAAACTTGGTTAAGAGGTAAAGCCAGCATTGCCATTAGTATGCTGTAGTGGTTTTTGTTGTTTGGCTTTGTTTTGAGAGAGAGAGAGAGAGAGAGAGAGAGCAATCACAAGTGGGGGAGAGGAGCAGAAGGAGGGAGAGAAAAAATCGCAAGCAGGCTCCACACCTAGCACAGAGTCCGATGTGGGGCTCAATCCCCCCACCCTGGGATCATGACCTGAGCTGAAATCAAGAGTCAGCCGCTCAACCGACTGAGCCACCCAGGCACCCCAGTAGGCTGTAGTTTGTAATTTGCCACTAATGGTCCATGTGGCACGGACAAATTAAGGTAAATACAAGGGACTCTTGGACTTGTTGCCTCCATTCTGGTTTTCTCTTTTAGTTTCTCAGACACCTTAGGTCCGGCTTTAGTGTTAGACTGTGTTCAGGTCTCAGTTTCACTAATTATTAAAATCAACGAATCCCCCATTTCCTCTTCTGGAGAGTGGAAACGCTAATGCTAACGTCAAGAGCATTTGAGAAAATCCAGTAAGATGATAATGTGTGTAAAGCACCGTGAACAGGGCCAAAGGCTAGTCGCCACTCAGGACACGCTCCTCTTTCCCCCTCCAGGTTGCTGGGAGAGACAACAGTGTCACAGGACCGTGCAGCTCCACCCCTTCCCTTGCATCTTCTCCCGTGGGGTCCTGGAAGCCAGTGCTGCTCTGACTCAGCGTTAGGGCAGGTGGGAGGATGTGGGGCAGGTGTTAGAACCTGTGCCTGGGAAACTACCCAGTACTAACAAGCTTCTTTCTGTAGTGCAGTATTCATCCAGTTGCCAAATCCAGACACCTCTGAGAGGCTCTTAGCTTCTCCCTCTCACACCTCTCCCACACCCTGGGGATTTCTTTCACAATGGCTCCTAGTCCGGCTACTTCCATTCCCTTCCGTTGCTGTCCAGCGAATGAGTCCTTGCTCCAGCCTGCCTCATCTGTCCTGTGGTATTACAGACCCTTCTTCCACGCTGGCTGCCAGAATCATATTTCTAAACCAAACTGACCATGTCATCCATACTTAAACCAACATTCAGGACAGTGTAAATTACTCAGCTTGCCATTCATCTGACAAATACTGGGGTGGGATGGGGTGACTTACCATATGCCAAAGCAGTTCTTACAGGTACAGAAATACAGCAGTGAACCAAACAGCAAGAGCCCTGCTCTAGGGACCGGTCACAGTCTGGACCCCAGCAACCCTTTACAGCCCTGTCTTCCCCAAAGTCCTTCCAGCCCACCTCTCCTGCACCATGCACTCTGGTCTCTGCCTCTCAAGGCTTCCTTTGCTGGCCACGTTGGAGAGACCAGTACCCTCCTCCTAGATCCCTCCATTCCCCAAGTGGCCCACAGGGTGGCCTAGGGCTCCTCTGCAAATTGAGGCCCCTCTTCCAGCCAGCTAGAGCCCCGCTGCCCCTCCCCTGCCCTTCCTGGATTGTGAGCTAAGAGCCAGGGGTGAGAGGCTTGGGACCTGCGTGGCTCCCCCAGGCCTGTGGTGGCCGCCACCCACCACACAGGAAGCGGGGAAGGAGTGCGGCCCTCACCCCACCCAGGAATGTCTGGTCCCCAGGTAAGCATCCTGACAAAGCGCGTGACCCTCCCGAGATTACTGTCAGAGACCAGGACCCTGTGGGTAAGCGCTGCCCTAGAGCCCAGCCTGCCTCCATCTCTTCCATCTTCTCAGAGGGGGTGTCTTCCTGGGACCCCGGCAGGGCCTGGACAGGACCGAGAACTGGGAGAGGGGGCGTGGCTATCTGTTGGGGGTGTGGTCTGTAGGGCTGAGGGGTGGGGAGCATGTCTAACTAGAGTGGCTGCGCTCCGGAGTCCCTGCGCCTGATGGAGCGCCCTACCTGAGCATGCTCACTGCAGTTTGTGCCCTGGATGCCAGACACAGAAGCTGTGCAGCCTCGGGCCAGGCCGTACCCTTCTGCCCTCTCCTGCCCACAGTCCCCGCGTCTGCAGTTCCCGCTTGTTCACTTCTCTGTCCTCTCTCACCAGCCTCAGGGCTGCCTTCCTTTTCTTCACTTTCTCCCCTCCACTCCCAACCATATCTGACCCAGACACATCACTGCTACTCAAGGTCATTCAGGGACACCCTCAACTGCGACCTCCCTGCCCACTACGCCTCCGCCTCCGGTCACCCCCCTTCCTCCCGGGGATCCAGCCTCATCGTGCTATTGCACCTTTTACCCCTTTGCCCCTTCATCCTTGGAGCCCCTCCCTAAATGTCGCCACATCAGAGAAACCTTTCCCCACTGCCACCGCAGACTCAGTCTGGTGTTCCCTTGTGCGCCCAGAGAAATGGGACAGCGTCTTGCCCGTCGTAACACTTGCCGCACTGCCCCTACTCGAATCTACCTCCCCTGCCAGACCCCTTCCTTCTTGGCGATGCAGCCTGGCTCTTGTTCTTTCTGCCCCAGAACGTAGTCCTGGGGGTAGCAGGCATCAGCAAATGTATCTTAAAATGAGTAAATGGAAGATTGTAGGCATTAGGTAGATGCTGGGTGTGTGGAGGGTCTGGATTGTTGAGAGTTCATTTGAGAGGGCTTCTTGGAGGACAGACTGAACAGGCTTTGGTGCGGGGGAGAGATGTGATTTGGTGCAGTGAGAGGATCCTGGGGAAGCACCAGAGTGACACATTCTACCGATTTAAGGATCCTTCAACAACTTCTATTGTCAGGCTTCATGCTGGGCACAGGGGACCTCAGTCTCCACTCAAGTTGCTTGCCCTGCAGTAGACAAGGAAGACAAGAGAGGCGGTGCCAGTGTAGAGTGCCGAGTGTCACACGGTGAGCACACGGACATGTGGCAGTGGGGAGGAGGAGTACTCACTCCAGGGGAGAGTCAGCTCAGCCTTCCCAAAGAGGACCACCGGCCAACCCGAGAGCAGAGGGAGGGCCGGAGCCAGGGGCAGTGGAGAGAGGAGGCTGGGGGCTGAGCCAGCCTCATCATAAGGGCTTATACGCCAAAGGAAGGAGGTGGACTCCATCCCCGGGAGATGAGCCACTGACGGGCTTCCGCAAAGTTCGGGAGTGACACGATCTAGTCCTGCAGGCCAATGCTGCGCAACGCCTCAGCTCTGAACCCCTCCTCAGAGAAGTCTTGTCTGAGCCCTCTGTCAGGCTGGACCCTCTTCCATGCTTCCCTGGCAGCCTGGTCAACTCCCCTTTTGGTTGAACACCTCTGCTGGCCTGAGCTCCTTGAGACACGAGGCCAGGTCTTAATCTTCTCCATGTCCCAAGCACCAGGCGCTCATTCTTGCTCATGACCAAATGTTTGTTGAATGAATGGATTGCTCCTTTCTTGTCTGGATTTCTAGAGCCCTTACTCTCAGGTCCACATCCTTTTACACCCGGAACCTGTGCATTATGTTGGAAATAGCATTTAATTGCGAAAGAGGAGGCCCAATTCAAGTCCTGGCTCCATTTCACTGGGCCAAGTCACTTGACTATCTTGAAACCTCAGATTCTTCATCTGTAAGATGGGGTACCATCGTGAACAGAGTCTGGGAGTCCCCACATGCATGCGTGAGTCTTGTGTCCCTGGGTAGACTGTATGCTCCGTGAAGGTGTTCCCCAGCACCTAGTGCAGTCTGAGCTTACAGGGAGCACAGTGCTCAGTCCTGTTGGTTGGTAGACAGCAGAGTGCAGAGTGGAGGGGAAGGAACACCTAAGGTGAAGTTGTAAGCCCTGTCCTGCCACTTCTGTGTGACTTTGAGCAAGGTTCTTCCCCTCTCTAAGTCTTCCTTGCCTCATCTGGCAATTGTGGATATTAACCCTCACTTGGCAGACCTTACGGGCCAATGGAAACCATAGACATGAAAATGCTTCATGAATGAAAGATGATAGAGTAGATAACTGATCATTAATTAAAAACAAAAACACACACAAAAAAAACAACTCAAGGAGTACAGATGAGGTGTGCGTGGCAATTGGTAGAAATGCCCCAGGCATCTGCTGACTACCCCTAGCAGGCAGAGATGCTGGGTTGCTGCCCTGGCAGCAGCTGGGCTGGGGACAGAGGTGTTTGGTCTTGCTGGGGTCAGCCCTGGGGCCCAGGAGAGACCGGGAGGGACGGGTTTCTGAGGAGGGACTGAGCAGCCGGCCTTGGCTCTCCTTCCCTCCCAGATTTCTTAGGCAGCGTTCTTCTGTCTTAGGTTTTGAGGGGTCTCAGGAGTCCTGATGGCCTTGGTGAATGGGACCTGCCTGGGGGAGCAGTGAGCCCCTTAGTGCTGCCTGATCAACTCCCAGTTCCAAACTCCCAGTCTAGCCCCCTCCTCCTGGCCTCTGACATCTTGGTGGCAAGGCTTATGGGCCCTAATTTGTCTTAAGTCCAGCCTGGGGCAGAGACAGGGGCTGGGCAGAGGGAGTCTCAGCTTTCTCACTTCTAAAATGAGTGAGGATGAAACGAGAAAGCTGCTGCGACAACACCTCGGAACTTGCGTATTTTATTCAGGTGCAGGATTGCTGTTTATGGGCAGCGTGTTTATGGTGACCAGTGGGGCGTCCCTGTTTCAGGGAGCACTGGGGCTCTTTCTCCCCAAGAAACTTGGTGCCACAGGCCATTTATGTGTATGGAGTGCAGGTTTGGTGTTGGAGGCAAAATAGAGCCAGCCAGGCTGTGGAAACAGGCAGGGCCAGCTGATTCCCTGGGCTCTGAGGGGCCCGGGGCAGGGCCGCTTCCTCTTGGGCAGGATGAAACCGCCCCGTGGGGCTGGCCCCCTGAGCTCCTCCTTGGCCTCCTACCCCACAGACCGCCTCCTTCCGGACCTGTGCCCCCGGCAGAGGAAACACCAGACTTAGAATCCAGCAGGCAGGATTACCTTTCACTCACTGAGGATGTGATTTGAGCCAATATATCTCCATTTCTCTGAGGCTCAGATTTTGCATTCATCAAATAATGACAGCACCGTCTCCTGAGGTCGTCAGGATCAGGAGAGAGAACAGAGTGAAAGGTGCCTTGTGCACCGTTTTGTGCTGGACCCATTCATCTCTTGTCTCTCATCTCTTCCCCTGTCGGAGCTGGGCCTGATGTTCTGGTTGGGGCTTGTCAGAACCAGGACCTCGGGGCACCCCCGGTGCAGCCCCGTCCTTCCAAGGGAAAGAGCAAGGCCTGCAGGACAAGGGAGGCTGACTCTGCCGTGGGTCCCTTTCGTGCTTTCTACCCCTCGGGTAGCCTCTCACCCCCTGGAACATTCCTGGGGGTGAGGGGGTTGCCCTTTCCCAGTGTTATTTTTTATTCCTGTGGGGCTCACCTCACAGGAATAAAAAATATGAAAAGTAGCTTTGTAATTTTTTTTTAATTTTTTTTTAACGTTTATTTATTTTTGAGACAGAGAGAGACAGAGCATGAACGGGGGAGGGTCAGAGAGAGGGAGACACAGAATCTGAAACAGGCTCCAGGCTCTGAGCTGTCAGCACAGAGCCCAATGTGGGGCTCGAACTCACGGACCGCGAGATCATGACCTGAGCCGAAGTCGGCCGCTTAACCGACTGAGCCACCCAGGTTCCCCTGTAATTTTTTTTTTAAAGGGCTCACCTATGACAAAAGGCTCATCTCCCAGATAGGGGAAGGGCCCATATCCCTTATACCCTGGGCCATGGGGGTACCAGGAGGGCCAACCGTGGGCTGGAGGGAGGTCTGCACTGTAGGCAAGGGGGCAGACAGAGGGGTTGGAGACTGTGGCTGTACTGGCGTGGGGGCTTTGCTGTTGTGCCTTCCCAAGACGCTCATTTTTAGCACCTTGGTCTTTACCTCCTGGTGTCCTCCAGCTACCTCCTGTCTCATTCTAGTCAGTGAAACAGTGTTGGGAGGGTACAGTTCTGGGATGAGGTCCAGGGAACAGGAGCTGCCTGGTCCTGGGAGCCTCTTTTGGGACACTTTGACCTTGGGAACCCCTGACCCCTCTCCCCGGAGCCCCAGATCCGTGCACCAGGTTCTTCCTGACCAACGACCAGATCCATCTCTATCTGAATGAATTTTCCTGGAAGGACGTTACCAATGCCTTGTCCCTGGCCAACATGATCCTGGGGCTCTTCTCCATCTTCTGCAGCTTCTGCAAGTAGGTCTGGGGCCCAGTAGGATCTTAGCCAAGAGCTGGAGCCAATGGCATGCAGGGAGGAGTGGGGAGCCTAGGTAGCCAGGCACTGAGGCCCAGGATCAACCGGGGGCAGGAGAAAGGGTAGTGATTGGGAGTCAAGAGGCCAAGATCCTGGCCTCAGCTCTACTACCAGCCTGATGTGTGACTTTAGGTCACATCCCTGAGCCTTGGTTTCTCCATCGTTAAAACAAGGAGCTTGCACTGTGATCTCTAGGTGCCTTCCAGCTGTGGCAGTCCAGAATGGTCTTTATGAGAAAACCAAGAGATTCTATTCTGGTGGCCTTTACATAATCCTTGGGGTAGGCAGGCTATCATGAGAAATTTTTGATTCTTAAATTAGAACATATGATCTGGGGAATATTTACAGTCAGCACTATTATGGAAAATCTGGGACATGTTTATGGGCCCCTAAAAAGTTATAAGCAAATTATATTTCTACAAATTGAATCATATTTTAATGCCTTGTCAAATCAGTTCTTTTTTTTTTTAATTTTTTTTTAACGTTTTTTATTTTTGAGACAGAGAGAGACAGAGCATGAATGGGGGAGGGGCAGAGAGAGAGGGAGACACAGAATCCGAAGCAGGCTCCAGGCTCTGAGCCATCAGCCCAGAGCCTGACGTGGGGCTCGAACTCATGGACCGCGAGATGGTGACCTGAGTCAAAGTCGGACGCTTAACCGACTGAGCCACCCAGGCGCCCCTCAAATCAGTTCTTTAAAGATAAATCCTTTATAATGCAGCCTCCTAACCTGTTTGATTCTCTATAACCATCAGCAAATGCCTTCTCTGGATCTGTTTCTCATCCATTAAATCATTTTATCTGATGATGTTTGAGTTCCCTTCCAGTTAAATTTTATGATTCTCTAAGTCTGGATTTTTGGGGGTCTTATAAAGTAGAGCATATCTACAGCAGAAAATCTCTAACTTCTTAGTTCAGTGCAATCTTCTGGGAGTATAGCTAAAAAATTTTTTTTAATGTTTATTTCCTTTTGAGAGAAAGGGAGAGACAGAGGCATGAGTGGGGGAGGGGCAGAGAGAGAGATACACAGAATCCAAAGCAGGCTCCAGGCTTTGAGCTGTTAGCAGAGAGCCCAACGTGGGGCTCAAACTCACAGACCATGAGATCATGACCTGAGCTGAAGTCAGACACTTAACAGACTGAGCCACCCAGGTGCCTCAGTTTTGGGAGTGTCATTTTTATGGCACGGTGGTGGGCCCATTTCCCTTTAGACACATAGGTATGGCTCTAAAGAAAGGTAGTGCTGAGCATGTTTGGAGACAGCTGAAGCCTGGGGTGAGGTTCTCTGCTTCTGCTTGGTCATCAAGCATTGCAATCAGGGTGTAGACTTAGGAATGGCATTCTAGGGCAGCCTTGCCTGAGACTATGGTGGCTGCTTTTAGAAAGGGGTCTGGGAGCATGTGCTGGACTAAAGCACAGAATCCTTGAATGTAAGATCTGAAAGAGATCTTGGAAATCATATAGAGCATCAAAATATGTAGACAAAAAAACAGAACTGCAAGGAGAAATGGGCAAATCCGTTATCGTAGTTGGGCATTTCAACACCCCTCCATCAGAAACTGACATCCATTTGGCAAAAAATCAGTAAGGAGATAGTTGAACTGAACAGCACCATCAGTCAACTGGATCTAATTGATATTTATAGAATACTTTACCCAATAACAGCAGAATACACATTCTTCTCCTCACACTTTGGGGTATAAGACATACCTCAACAAATGTAAAAGAATAGAAATCATATGAAGTATGCCCTCAGATCCCATGGAATTAAAGTAGAAATCAATACGGGGTGCCTGGGTGGCTCAGTCGGTTAAGTGGCCGACTTCGGCTCAGGCCACGATCTCGCGGTCCGTGAGTTCGAGCCCCTCGTCGGGCTCTGGGCTGACAGCTCGGAGCCTGGAGCCTGTTTCGGATTCTGTGTCTCCCTCTCTCTGACCCTCCCCCATTCGTGCTCTGTCTCTCTCTGTCTCAAAAATAAATAAACGTTAAAAAAAAATAATAATAAAGTAGAAATCAATAACAGAAAGATAACTAGAAAATCCCAAAATATGTGAAGGTTAAGCAACACGATTCTAAATAATATATTAAAGAAGAAAAGTATTTTGAGCTAAAAGAAAATGAAAATACAACTTATCAAAATTTGTTGGGGTGCCTGGGTGGCTCAGTCAGTTAAGCGTCCGACTTCGATCTTGTGGTCCGTGAGCTTCGGGCTCTGTGCTGACATCTTGGAGCCTGGAGCCTGCTTCAGTTCTGTGTCTCCCTCTCTGCCCCTCCCTTGCTCGTACTCTCTGTCTCTCATAAATGAATACATGTTAAAAAAAAATTAAAAAAAACCCAACTTATCAAAATTTGTGAGATGCGGTGAACGTGGTAGTTATAGTGAAATTTGTAACATTGAATGCATGTACTAGAAAAGAAACCTCTGCGAAAGACAACATCAGGAGAATTAGAAGACAAGCTATAGGCTGGGAGAAAATATTTGCAAAAGGTACATCTGAGAAAGGACTGTAAAATAGACAAAGCTTAAAATTCTTCAATAAGAAAACAAAGAACTCAATTAAAAAATGGGCCAAAGACCTTAACAGAGACGTCATTAAAGGAGATATACAGATGGCAGTAAGCATGTGAAGATACTCCACATTGTATGTTATCAGGGAGATGTAGTGAGATATTACTACACACCTACCGGCCAAAGGAATTGCCCAGAACACTGACGACATCAAATGCTGGCGAGGACGTGGAGCAACAGGAACTCTCATGCACCGCTGGCGGGAACACAAGATGGTTCAGCCGCTTTGGGAGACAGTGTGGCAATTTCACAAAGCTACACCTAGTCTTACCATATGATCCAGCAATCACACTGTTTGGTATTTATCCAAATGAACTGAAAACTATGTCCACACAAAACCCTGCACTGGGATGTTTATGATGTTTAATTTACAATTGCCAAAACTCGCAAGCAACCAAGATATCGTCTAATAAGTGAATAGATGAATAAACTGAGGTATTTCCAAATTTTCCAAACAATGGAGGATTGCTCAGTGCTAAAAAGAAATGACCTATCAGACCATGAGAAGACACAGAGGAATCATAAGTGCATATTACCAAGTGAAAGAAGCCAATATGCAAAGGCTACATACTATATGATTACAGTGATATGATATTCTGGAAAGGCAAAAATATCAAGATAATAAAAAATCAGTGATTGGTACAGGAGGGTGGGGGGAATGAATAGGTGGAGCACAGAGGATATTTAGGACATTGGAAATAATCTTCATGATACTATAATAATGGATACTCATCATGCGTTTGTCCAAAACCACAGAATGTACAACACCAAGAGTGAACCCTAAGGTAAACTATGGACTTTGGGTGACTATGTGTCAACATAGGTTCATCCTTGGTATGTGTCAAGAATTAGAATGTACTGTTCTGGTGAGTGATATTGATCATGTGGGAAGCTATGCATAGGTGGGAGATGGGGGGGTAGATGGGAAATTTCTGTAGCTTCCTTTCAATTTTGTTGTAAACCTAAAACCTCCCCCAAAAAATAAAGCCTTAGAAAAATTGGGAAAAAAAGAGAGATAGAAATCAATAGTATAAGGCTTCCACCTTAGCAAACTAGGGGAAAAAAAAAAAGCATGTTAAATCCAAAGTAAGCAGAAGAAAATAATAAAAATGAGAGGGACACCTGGGTGGTTCAATCGGTTAAGCATCTGATTCTTGACCTCAAGTCAGGTCTTGATTTCAAGGTCGTGGGTTCAAGGTCCGCATTTGGGCTCCACGCTCTGGGTGCAAAGCCTACTTAAAAAAGGGGGGGTGGGGGACCACCTGGATGGCTCAGTCAGTTGAGCGTCCAACTTTGGCTCACGTCACGATCTCGCAGTTCGTGAGTTCAAGCCCCACATTGGGCTCACAGTGCCAGCCTGTCCACACAGAGCCCGCTTCTGATCTTCTGTCTCCTCTCTCTGCCCCTCCCCTGCTTGTGCTCTCCCCAAACTAAATAAATATTAAAAAAAAAAAAGCAGCCATCAATGAAATTAAAAATAAGAAATCAGTAGAGACAATCAACGAAACCAAAAGCTGATTGATTCTTCGGAAAAATCAATAAAATTGATAGGCCTCTAGGCAGGCCAACCAAGAAAATAAAGAAAAAAAGAGAAGACACAAACTACCAGTATCAGAAATGAAAGAGAGCCATCACTACTGATCTCATGGACTTTAAAAGGATAATAAAGGAATATTATGAACAACTCTGTAAGTGATGTAGCCTAAATGAAAGGGACCAAGTCCTTAAAAGTCATGAGTTACCTAAACTTGCACTAGGAGAAATAGCTTATCTGAATAGGCCTCTATTACATCATTTGGCACAACCCCCTCACTTTCCAGATGGAGGAAGAGAGGCCTAGAGGGGTAGGGAGTGGTTTATCTGAGAAACCACAGTGAGATGGTTGCAGAGGCTGGGAACATAGGACCCCTGTGCCCTCAAATATGCCTGGGATTTAGAGTTGGAAGGGACCTTAGTGATTGTCTAAGGGGCTCGAGGCACCCCCTTTAAGACTGTGGGTTGAGAGTGTGGCAGGGGTGTGTGTGTGTAGTGTGTAAAGCAGTGTATTTCAGAAAGAACACGAGTGTGGGGAACACGCAGGGCAGGGTGTGTGTGTGTGTGTGTGTGTGTGTGTGGAGGGGTTGCCCAGTGCAGCCCATGACACAGCTGTCCTGTCGGGGCCTGCTGCCCTACACTTCAGGAAATGCTACAGTGCCTCCTGGATGCTTCTGATCAGCTTCCTATTAGACATGGCAGTTGGGACGATAACCAGACACCTCAGCCTCTGCTCCAGATCGGGTGAGTCCAGGCCTCAGACCCCTGATCCCTGACCCCAGGAGCCCATCTCGGGTCACCCTCCATCTTCTCACATCCAGCAGGCTTTCAGGAGTCAGCACTCCTGCTCACCTCCCTCCGAGGACAGCAGAAGCAGCCGGAGAACCGTCCCGGAGCCCCATAGTCCAGATCTAGGCCCCCCGCGGGCTCACCTGTTGATCCTTAGCCATCCTTGCCCAGGCCGCAGTTTCCTTGGCGGTGCTGCCTCCCCGCTAGGGGTGCCCCAGGAATTGGGAGTGGGTGGTGGCAGCGGTGCTTGGGAGGGGGGAAATGAAAAATCACCCCAGCAGAGCGGCTGGTTTAAAATACAAGAAAATATTTCCATGTAAGAGTTTGCTTGAAAAAAAAAGGGTTCCGTGGCTTGTGAATTTGTATCAAGTTGTGGTCCAACCCTGGATGTTAAAGGGCGGGAAAACTAAGACCTGAGAAGGAAAGATTTGCCTCAGGCCGCATGGTCCATGTGAGGCAGAGCCAGGAGGCCCCTCCACCCCCCGCCCCGCCCCCCGCCCTTGATCCCTAGGGGAGCAGCTGTTGCTCTCTGGGACCTCAGTCCCGGCTTGGCACCCCTGCAGCTCCCCCACCACAGGGGACTAAAGTGCAAGACAAATGAGCATAAGTTCTGACCTCGACCTTCTGGAGCAGGGGTGGAGCTGAATGACTTTGCTGTCTTCACCACCTTTGGCCTGGCCTCAGCCCTGCTCCTAGGCGTGGATGGGCCTCTGAATGCGTTTCTGGCCGTCATCTATGTGTTAGCTGCTACCTTCCGCCTGTGTTTTTATTCAACTGGTGAGTGGACCCCAGCCTTGTAGCTAAGGGTGGGGAGCCACGGAGGGGCGCTGTTGGATGCCAGAAGCCTTGGTGGGGGGGCGGTAACTGACTCCTCCCCTCCTCTTTGGTTCCTTTCCCTTCCTTGTCCTGTGCCCCAGGCCCACTGGAGGCTGCAGGCTGCAGTGGCAGAGACCTGGAGAGGGGCAGGGGCCCATGGTTCTCGGACCAGCTGTGCCTTTTTCTCGTTGTATGACCTTTGGGTGGTGCACAGAGACTCACAGAATCCAGAACTAGGGGTCATCCTCCACAGTTTTCTATAACAGATAGAGAAACTGAGCAAGGCAACCAAGGGCAGTTGCCTTGCCCAAGGTCACAATGCAAGGGGGCGTAGAGGTGGACCAGAAGACCTCAGAGGACCCTCCTGCAGAGCCTTCCTTGGTGCTGGGGCCCACGCCTTGTCCCAGCCGCCTGCTTCCCCGTGGGGATCCGGCGCAGAACCCACACACCATCTCTGCGAACGGCTGACCGCTTTACAGCCTGCCACTGCCTGGCGAGGAGGGGGATCTGGAGTGGGTGGCAGGGAAGACCCAACGGGCTGGCTTTGCTCAGCGGGAGGCAGCTAATCTCCACCTCTTCCTTCCCTGGCAGGTGTTCCCTTCACGTACAAGGGTCTACCCTGCCGCTATGCTTCCTGTGTTTTGGCCT
The DNA here is from genome assembly GCF_018350215.1 of Panthera leo. Classification (NCBI taxonomy): domain Eukaryota; kingdom Metazoa; phylum Chordata; class Mammalia; order Carnivora; family Felidae; genus Panthera; species Panthera leo. Next base: position 33,207,233 of record NC_056686.1, read on the forward strand.
CCACCTGCCTTCTGACCAAAGGCAACACGTTCATTCTGTCTTGCATGGCCTCACTTATGATTCTGTTCATGATGGACCAGAGCTACTATCCACGTGATGAGATCCTGGGGTCTGAGAACTGGAAAAAATTGATTTATCTGGGGGGTGAGTGAAAATACTGCTTTCAAATGTCACCAGTGCTGGTCTATTATCACTGCTGCTCATGGCCACCCTGTACCTCGCCCCCACACTCCCGATCTCCCTTACCCTGTTTTATTTGTGTCCATGGAGTTTATCACCATCTGAAATGTATCTACTTTTTTATTGTCTATACACACTCAAACTGCCCCCGGATAGACGACTCTCTTTCATTCGTGCAGTAATCCCTGGGCCTAGGATTGTGCCAACCACGTGGTAGATGCCCAGTAAGTATTTGTTGAATGCTATTAAGTTCAATCAGGAACACCTACCATACGCTGGATGCTGGGAACCAAACTGATAAACTAGACCAACCCTTCCTGCCTCAGGATTCACAGTCTAATAGGGGAGACAGACCCCAACCAAATAATGGCAGAAATAACTAGAAATGCATAGTTGTTTTTTTTTTTTTTTTTAAGTTTATTTATTTATAATGACAGAGAGGGAGAGAGGCAGAGAGAGAATCCAGCAGGTTCCATGCTAACAGTGCGGAGCCCGACGCGGGGCTCAAACCCATTAACTGTGAGATCATGACCTGAGCTGAAACCAAGAGTTGGACACTAGAAAGGCATAGTTTTGATGTGTTGTGGAGCACAGCGTTCTCTGAGAAGGGGACTTAATGAGACTGAAATGGTCTGAAGGGTGGAAAGGATGCTTCAGAAGGTAACATTTAAATGGAACCTGGGTGAAGGTGGTCAAAGGTACAGACTTCCAATGATAAGTTCTGGAGACGTAATGGACAACACGGTGACTACAGTTAACAATACCATGTTGTGGGGAGACTGGGTGGCTCAGTCGGTTAAGCGTCTGACTTTGGCTCAGGTCACGATCTCACAGTTTGTGGTTCAAGCCCTGCCTCAGATGAGCATGAGCCCTGCCTTGGGTGAGTCCCACTTTGCTCTCTCTTTCTCTCTGCCCCTTGTGGGATTCTCTCTGTCTCTACCCCTCGCTCACTTGTGCCCTCTCTAAAAAAAAAAAGAGGGGCGCGTGGGTGGCTCAGTCAGTTGAGCGTCCGACTTCAGCTCAGGTCATGATCTCACGGTCCGTGGGTTCGAGCCCCGCATCGGGCTCTGTGCTGACAGCTTGGAGCCTGGAGCCTGCTTTGGATTCTGTGTCTCCCTCTCTCTCTGCTCCTCCCCCACTTGTGCTGTCTGTCTGTCTGTCTCTCTCTCTCTCAAAAATAAATAAACATTTAAAAAAAAGAATATTGTATTTGGAAGTAGATAGGAGAGCAGATCTTAAAAGTTCTCGTCGCAAGAAAGGGAAATGGGTAACTGTGCAGTGGCAGACACTAACGAGACTGCTGGTCGTGTCACAGGATACACAAATATCGAATCATTACGCTGCACACCTTGGACTAATACAGTTTTGTGTTATATGTCCATAATATCTCAATAAAACTGGAAAAAATAAAAAAGGTGACCTTCAAGATGACTGGCTAGGTGGGTAAGAGAGGTAGTTCAGAAGAGAAAACGGCATTTTCTAGGCTCTAGGCTAGAAGGTGCTGGGTGCGGTCGTGCAGCCATGTGGCTGGAACTTGGTGAGAGATCCTAGTGATACAAACCGAGTCCGTGAAGGGGGTGGGTTTGGGGAACTGATCCTAGCGGCAAACGGGAAGCCTCTGAAGGGACTTCTGAGCAGCGGTTTTAAGTGGCCACTTGGAATACAATGTGGAGACCAGATGGTGGGAGACTGAGAACAAAGAGGAAAAGTGACTTGCTGTCGTATGAGAGGTGGTGGCAACAGAGCAGACGAAGGGACTTCAGATGCATGTTGGGAACAGAACCGATATTGAGGAAGCCCTGAGGTCCTGGCCACACTGGGGACCTGGCGGATATCTCCCTAGAGTTCTCCCTGACTTAGGGCTTCCTTCAAGGAATACCAGTGTTTCTTCTTTGGGAATGTGCTCATGGGGACAAGACAAACATCTACAGGGATACTTGGTTTCTTTCTTTATTCCCTGTGGGTCCATTCTGGTTCATAGGGTCCCTGCTTTCATCCTGACTGTCCTTTTTTCTTTTAATTTTTAATGTTTATTATTTATTATTGAGAAAGAGAGAGAGAGACAGAGTGCAAGCAGGGGAGGGTTAGAGAGAGAGGGAGACACAGAATCTGAAGCAGGATCCAGGCTCTGAGCTGTCAGCACAGACAGGGGCTCAAACTCATGAACCGTGAGATCATGACCTGGGCTGAAGTCAGATGCTTAACCGACTGAGCCACACAGGTGCCCCCTGACCTTCCCTTTTAGGCTCATACCCTTTCTCTGTACCACCAGCACCGACACCCCTGCTCAAGTTCTAGGCAGTGGCTCCTCTGTGGCCCAGCTAGCAGAGGCAGAACAGTGTTGAGAAGCATCTGGGTTTGCTGCTAAACAGACCCGAGTTCAAGTTCCAATGCCAGGACGTGTTAATTGCATCAACTTGGGCTGACGACCTCATTATTTTGAGTTTAGTTTTCTTCATCTATAACATGAAGCCAATAATTCCTACCTCAGGATTCTTGAGATTAAATGGGATAATGCAGATCAATCCTCTGGCACAGATGTGTCCTGTAGGGAAATTTCTAGTCCCTTCTTCCCTCCACCTGCCCTCCTATCTCTCAGCAACAGTGTTTCCCACAATGCTCTTTGCTTCTGTAGATACCACTGCTCCCCTTCTCTCCCAATAAGACATATGCTTGGCCTCAGCCTTCCTTGGATTGTCTTGGCTGTGAGAGTAAAGGAGGAAACTGTACCTCACAGATTTCGATACCACTTAATACCAGAGCCCAACTGGACAGATTCCAAAATGGCCACTCTTGATATTCCTCTTACCTGGAGTGCAGCCAATCACCTTTTTAGACGGAGGTTCCGTCTCCCCCACAGAGCTTCTGAAAAGCCAGCCTGTGGCTGTGAGACCTCATGTCACGCATTTTCCAGGACAACTCTGGTTTAAAATATTGTCCCATTGCCTCAACAGGTCAATGACTGTTCTGAAATATTATAAGTATTCCAAAGCTCCAATACATCTCTGTAACTGAAAGTGGTCTTCTGTCAGATCATATGTTCTGATTTCTCTTGAGGAATGTATGGTAGTTATCCCCACGGAAACGATGTTGCCCCGTACTCTCCAACCCTCTTTGAGCTTTCCGAGGCTGTCTAGTTTTTACAAGTCAGGCAGACACGGCTTTGAATCAAGACTTTGTACAGGTTATATCCCCTCTGTCTCTTCATCTGAAAAACAGACTGGATTCTGAGTCACAGAATTATTGTGAAACGTAAATGGAGCAATCTTTGTAACATACCTAGCAGATTGTCTAGTGCAAAGTAGATATTCCACAGGTGTTGGGGCCCTTTTGCCTGTCGGTGGTGTATCTCAGATTCAAATGTGTTGGGGGTCCCCCAAGACCACCCCAGGTTCAGTGGTTCTCTTGGGGATTCACAGGATGCATATAGTCATACTCATGGTTAAGACTTATTACAGCAAAAGACACAAAGCAAAGGCAGCAAAGGGCAGATGAAAGGGGCAAAATCTGGAGGAAATGAGGCACAGCCCCTCAAGTGTCCTCCCTGTGGGGCCACCCTGCACAAAACTGTGACAACACCCATGAAAGTCTTGTGTACCTGGAAGCTCTTTAGAGACTCAGGGTCCAAGGTTTTTATAAGGGCTGGCCACATCAGCACCCTAGACCTAGCGGTACCAAAATTCTAGACTTACACAGAAGGAAATCAACACTCAGCACAGTCTAAGGACAGGGAACCATTCTTGCCCATTAGGGAAAGTTCTATATTAGAAATAGGCTCTTTTTTTAATGTTTATTTATTTTTGAGACAGAGAGAGACAGAGCATGAAGGGGGAGGGGCAGAGAGAGAGGGAGACACAGAATCCGAAATAGGCTCTGGGCTCTGAGCTGTCAGCACAGAGCCTGACGTGGGGCTCGAACTCACGGACCATGAGATCATGACCTGAGCCGAAGTTGGATGCTTAATCGACTGAGCCACCCAGGCACCCCAGGAAAGTTCTATATTGATATAGGGAACTGTTTACTAGCCATGTTCCTGGACTCCAGTTAAAGGCCAACCTGGCAAGCAGGCCGGCCTTCGTTCATTTGTTTGTTCGTTCGTTCGTTCCTTTCTTTTTTATTTATATTGAGAGACAGAGTGACCAGGGGAGGGGCAGAGAGAGACGGAGAAAGAGAATCCCAAGAAGGCTCCATACTGTCTGCATGGAGCCCAATGCAGGGCTTGAACTCACAAACCCAGGCACCTTGCAAGCAGGCCTTTCTAAAGACAGCTGTCCCAGGTCTGCTGTGCTCTTCTGCATATGTGTAACATTGTATTGGCCACTATCACATATTAAACTTGACACAATTGGAAATATATATGTCATTCATATATATATATATTTTTTTTCTTTTTAATGTTTATTTATTTATTTTTGGAAGAGCGGGGAGGAGAGAGTACAAGTAGGGAAGAGGCAGAGAGAGAGGGAGAGAGAGTCTCAAGGCTCCATGCTGTCATCACAGAGCCTCACACAGGACTCGATCCCACGAACCCTGAGATCATGACCTGAGCCAAAATCAAGAGTCGGACGCTTAACTGACTGAGCCACCCAGGCGCCCCTGGGATGGATGGAGATATATACATATATTTCTAACAAGGGGTCTGGACAACTCAAATTTATTCTCGGCTAAGACTGATTTCTGATCTGAATCCAACCAAATGGCACCTGAGTTTGCATTACATTATAATTATCTAGTTACAAAGAGACAAAACCTCTTAAAGGCAGGGCTCGGGTCTCGTTGGTTCTTGTTTCTTAGGCCGATGAGTAAAAACTGAAGGATGGGAGGATGGGGATGAGAGAGAAGAGGGCGGGAAATACACGAAGACAGCTTCATAGACATGGAATGCTTGCCTTTTTTCTCCCTCCAGGTGTCATCATGCTGCTTGTGTCTCCATTCTCCCTAACTGCTTTTTACTGCCTGATGTGGTCGCTGTCCTACATCTTCTTTCCAGATGCTCTGTGGGGCAAGGCAGCATGCTTCAGGCTATAGCACCAAAGAAAGTGAACAGCTTCACCCACTCCCACTGGCCTCTGTGGGGTTTGCACCAGCATATCGGGCCAAGCCTTGCCTTATCCTCACTAAATCTTTCTTTGTCCCTATGTCTCCTGTGTGCTAGATACGTGTGCCTTGAACCAGAGCAAACCACGATAGGGCCAGTGGCCTTCACTTCTTCCTCTTTACTCAGGGTTCCGAATCCCTTGGGGACAATAGCTGTGTCATACAGAACAGAATTCTTTCCAAGGTAAAGTTGGGTTGGGTTTGAGTTCCAGCCCTGTTACCGGCTGGGTGATGTTGTGTACTAAGGTCAATCCCTTGAAGTGGGGTGAAACCCTTTAGCATTGGTACAGTCTCCACCTTGGCCTGATCCTTATTACTCCAGGGCGCGGGGGTGAGGGGGCGTGGGGGGTGCTTATTAAAGCATTTCTTAAACTTGCAGATTGGTTCAGTAGAGCAGAGCTAATCACAGGACAATCATGCTGCCCAGTGTGAATGTATACAGGATTTTGTAACTTAAAATTCTATATTTCGACAAAGCTTCTGCCTTTTGCTTCAGTTAGAGATTAGACACATTGGCAGCTTGAAGGCGTCACCTGGTTCCCATCTGGTTTTTTCCTCAACTATAAAATACTAACCTCTAGATATTCAGATGCCACTTCATATTTTTTTTTTAAGTTTATATATTTACTGAGAGAGAGAGAGTACCAGCAGGGGAGGGGCAGAGAGAGGGAGAGACAGAATCCCAAGCAGGCTGCGGGCTGTTAGTGCAAAGCCCAACCTGGGGCTCGAACTCCAGAATCGTGAGATCATGACCTGAGCTGAAGTCAAGGGTCAGACACTTAACCGACCGAGCCACCCAGGCACCCCACACTTCATATTCTAAAATCCAAATTGAATAAAAATAAAGAATATTGCATGGAACCTTAAAGTTGCCCCTCACAAAGAATTTAGGCCCGAAGGCAGTGACTCCCCAGCACGGCCTCTGGGCCATCTACCTCCAAGCAGTATACCAAAGGATTGTTGGCTGGCTTGGCCCCTTCCCCAACTCTGGCGCCAGAGAACCTTTTACCTCAGATCTAATTTCTTGGTTTGCAGAACAACGTATTTGGTAAATAGGTAGGAAGTCTAAAATTAGATTTTAAAAATAACCATCTGGTGAATCACACTGCCAGGATCTGGCTTTGAAGGAGCAGGTCGCGCCCTCCTCGTCCCTCCTGCTCTCCATTCGTATCTGTTAGATCATTTATATTTTTTCACGGGTAGATGAATATGTCTGTGTGCCACCAGATTTTAGGCTCCTTCAGTTCGCATGTTTTTATTTCTGCTATTTGCCACAGTGCCCGGCACTCAGAAACGTTTGCTTTGCAGGTGAATTGATTTTGTTGTGCATTCTAGCAAATTAGATCCAAGATTACTATAATGTAGTAAGAACCTTACAAATATACGTCTATATACCCGTACAAATGCATGATGTCCTTGGTCCTACACCCTTATTTCAGAGATGCTACGCTTCATCAGAATATTTTAGAAAATCCAGTTTGAGAACGGTCTTCACATACGCTCTTAGAGGCCAGCACGTAGCACAGTGCCTAGACATAGCAGGTGCTCCAAAAATACTTGTATTCTGAACCAACCAAATCTAGTCCCAAAAATCTACTATTGAAGATTAGCCAATGATGTTTTTTTCCTGGAGCCACGTTATTTATCAGATTTGGCCTCCAATGACTTCTGGCTTTTTCTAAAATTTTCAACTACATTCAAAACAAGATGCAGTCTGAAAGAGGATTTCTGTGTCCATTTTGAGCCATAGCAGCAGAGTTAAAATAAATAGGCAGACCCCTCCCCCCCCACCTGTCCAAAAGGGGCTGTTTGGAGGAGGAAAGTACCCATTTGAATATGTAAATTGTGCTTCGCTTAGGACAATAATAATTCATACTTCATTGTCTCAAACTCAAGTTTAGGTTAGTGACACAAGGATAGTTACAGGTCAACGGGAAGCCTCTAGATTTCACAGAGGTGATGCGTGCTTCCTTCCAACCACGTGGAGGGATGGCTGCCCTTCTACACTGGTTCCGGGGACTCAGGCTGCTAATGCTAATCTTGCAGGCCTTCCTCAGTTAGGAATAAAAATTTTAAAGTAGAATAGCTAAAATAGGACATTGTTCTAAAGTAAAATAAAATTGGGGTGCCTGGGTGGCTCAGTCGGTTAAGCAGCCGTCTTCGGCTCGGGTCATGATCTCGCGGTCCGTGAGTTCAAGCCCCGCGTCAGGCTCTGTGCTGACAGCTCAGAGCCTGGAGCCTGTTTCAGGTTCTGTGTCTCCCTCTCTCTGACCCTCCCCCGTTCATGCTCTGTCTCTCTCTGTCTCAAAAATAAATAAACGTTAAAAAAAAATTTTTTTTTTTAAATAAAGTAAAATAAAATTAATAAAAAAATAAATAAAATGTTTTAACATAGAACAGCTCTCAGGAACAAGTGGAAAGTCCAAGACTTTAAAAATATGCTTCTTAAGGCGCCTGGGTGGCTCAGTTGGTTAAGCACCCAACTTCGGCTCAGGTCACGATCTCGAAATTTGTGAGTTCGAGCCCCGCGTCAGGATCTGTGCTGACGGGTCGGAGCCTGGAGCCTGCTTCGGATTTGGTGTCTCCCTCTCTCTCTCTCTCTCTCTGCCCCTCCCCTGCTTGTGCTCTGTCCATCTCTGTCTCAAAAATAAATTAACATTAAAAAAATAATAAATGAAAATATGCTTCTCAGATGAGCACCTGAAGTCAGAGGGGTTGGTTCTTGATTCCAGGCAGCTCTACTTCTCCCCTCGGGATAGAGTATAGATTTCCCTTCTAGCCCCCCCCTGAGCTATCCTGTGCCCAAGGAGCAGGATCAAGTGACTGAGAATTCTGGGACTATTTATTTATTTAAGCTCTGTGACCTTGAGTGACCCATTTCCTTAACTGTAAAATGGAGTATTTACTTCCTCTCTGGGTTGCTTTGTGAATTAAATGCAACACATAAGATAACTAGAATAGGGGATGGCACGTAAAAAGTGTTAAATAAAAGTTAGATCTCTCCTCTCTCTCTCTCTAGGCTTTCTGCCTTCCCATTATACACTTCTCCATTTAAAATAACAGTAATAATAACAATTAACATTTATTTAGTCCTTTCTATGTGTCAGGAATTGTTCCTTGCACTTTACTCTTTCACTTAATCCCCCATACAACCCAATGGCATGGTGACTGTAGGCTTAAGGTCAGCACTTCTCAAAGTCTGGTCCACGGACCCCTGGAGTTCCTGAGACCCTTTCAGGCTTAAAACTATTTCCTTTTCCTTTTTCTTTTTTCTTTCTTTCTTCTATTTATTTTTGAGAGACAGAGAGAGATAGAGCATGAGCAGGGGAGGGGCAGAGAGAGAGGGAGACACAGAATCTGAAGCAGCTACAGGCTCTGAGCTGTCAGCACAGGACCCAATGCAGGGCTCAAACTCACAAGCCTCGAGATCATGACCTGAGCCGAAGTCAGATGCCCAACCGACTGAGCCACTCAGGCGCCCCAAAACGATGATGGCGAACAAAACAAAAAAAAATCTCACTTAAGAATGTCTTTGATAAAGCGGTAAAAATTATTCTTTTTATTAGACCTTGACCCTTGAGTATACATCTTTTTTTTAAATTTTTTTTAAAATGTTTTTTATTTATTTTTGAGACAGGGAGAGGCAGAGCATGAACAGGGGAGGGTCAGAGAGAGGGAGACACAGAATCTGAAACAGGCTCCAGGCTCTGAGCTGTCAGCACAGAGCCCGACACGGGGCTCAAACTCACGGACCGCGAGATCATGACCTGAGCTGAAGTCGGCTGCTTAACCGACTGAGCCACCCAGGCGCCCCTACATCTTTTTAATATTCTGTGCAACAGTGGAAGGCACGGGTAAAGAACTCCATACTGATATTATGATGGTTGTCTCCAGGAAAAGCACTGCTTTTAGTTTGAGCTGAGCTAGATGCATTTCTTGTAAAATACCAAAGGGTGACTGACAAACTAGGGTTGTTCAGACTTGGTTTTCTTGAAATACGAGCTGAGACTGTCACTTCATGAAACAAGTTTTTGTTACCAAGGGTAAAATTTGAGCTTCTCAATGACTTTTTGAACACTTGTATCTAGTACCGTGGGCTTGACAGCTTTCCAGTACTCAAAGACTCTTCTGATGAGATCAGTGGGGATATTGATGAAAATGTATTTTTAATGGTATATAACAAAATGTGTAAACATTTGAAAGATCTGCATAAGTCAGTGAAGCAGTATTTTCTAAATGATCCGCGCCAGATGTTACAAGATCATGCATGAATAAGTGATCCAAAGGGCAAGAGTCAAAGACCAGTGGATTTTAATGTAACACAGTACAAAAAGTTAATTAATATGGTATCAGATTTCAAGTTGCAACTAGCCTTTAAGAAACTACCACCCGCTGAATTTTGGTATTTGTAACAAAGAAGAACATCTAAAATGATCATTAAAATACCCCTCTCTTGGGGCGCCTGGGTGACTCAGTCGGTTGAGTGACCGACTTCGGCTCAGGTCATGATCTCACGGTTTGTGAGTTCGAGCCCCGTGTCGGGCTCTGTGCTGACAGCTCAGAGCCTGGAGCCTGCTTCAGATTCTGTGTCTCCCTCTCTCTCTGCCCCAACCCCACTCATGCGCTGTCTCTCTCTGTCTCAAAAATAAATAAAACATTAAAAAAAAAATACCCCTCTCTTTTTCAACTACATATCAATGTGAGGCCAGATTTTCTTCACATAGTTTAACCAAAACAATATGAGAATGCAGAATGCGGAAGCAGATATGAGAAACCAGCTCCTTTCCTGTAAGCTGGGTGTGAGATTTGCAAAAATGTAAAACAATGCTGCTCTTCTCACTCAATGATTCTTTATTTTGGAAAAGTATTTTTTTCACAAAAGTTATTTCAAAAATACTCATTTAAAATGAGAAAAATCAACCACAGGTTAACATAAATAACAAAAACAAAAGCCCTCCATTTTTAGAGTATAAAGAAATCTGAGACTGAAATGTCTGAGATTCACTGACTTAGGGAGACAAAAACTTGTCCAATGTTCATAGAGTTAGTAAGCGGGGGACCCAAGCGTCAAGCAGCCTGACTTCCCAAGTCAGTGTTCTCATGAATTTTTAAAACAAATTTTAACGTTTTATTTTTTGAGAGACAGAGTGCGAGCAGGAGAGGGGCAGAGAGAGTGGGAGACACAGAATCCGAAGCAGCCTCCAGGCTCTGAGCCGTCAGCACAGAGCTCGATGTAGGTCTCAAACCTACGAACGCGAACCAGGAGATCATGACCTGAGCCGAAGTTGGACGCTCAACCGACTGAGCCACCCAGGCGCCCCTCATGAATTTTTTGATGCAGAACTTCAAAAACATGTCTTACCTCTGAGAAACCGGGAGTAGATCCCCTCAGGGTTAGGGAATCCCAGGCAGGGAAGCAGATACAAGGTGCTCCCAGTTTCACTGTGCTCGCAAGAGCCTTAGCGTTCAACGCTATTCCAATTAGAGACTCAGAGGCCTCTGGAACCTTTACCTGAGGCAGATGAAACTTCTTTCCTTTTAAGTTGTGAATAAAAAGATGACTCAGTCTTGCCTCACAAGACTCAAACTTTTTTTTGCCACAACCTACAGTAATAAGGAACTTTTCCCTCCAATGCAGCTGACGCTTTCAGAAGTACACATAAACCTGAAACAAAAGCTTCATGAAACAGTATCTTTACCATATGATATTTTTGAATCTATTATTTCATTAAAAAGACAAGCGGGTCATAATTTATTAAATGGATTTTACAACCACCTGCAGTTTGAAAAATTGCAACACTACAGTATTTCTCTTGGATGGAAGATATCGGGCTGACATGTTAATACAGGCAATTCCCTACTAAGGATCAGAATCTTTTCGACCAATGCTCATGTATTACTTGGTTATTTGACATTTGAAACATTTCCCGTGAAACAAGATGGTTGGGAAAGGAAGTAACATTCACTAAGGATCTATTACATGCATTATCTCATTTATTACTCCAACAAATGATCCTGACCGGAAGAAAATACTCCATCACACAGATGGGAAAAATTAAGGCTCAGAGATTAGTAACTTTTCTAGTGTAGTAGAATTTGACCCCAAGACACTTGACTCCCCAAAATGTGCTTTGTAGCACACTACAGCATTTTCTTAGGTTTATAATCACTCACTCCAAACCCTGACTTCTTCTCCAAAAAATAAAACCAAATAATCCCTATTCAACCCAAATTCAGCAGGATATTATAGAGCCTAATCACCATTTATGGGGATAATCTTTGTAGAGGTCATCCTTAATTATAACTTGGGCTCTCAAAAACACATTCTCTACAGTGGTAGCAAGATTCTTATACCCCGCAAATTCCCCAGTTGACTCCTAAAACAAGCCACAGCAAATGGGAACAGAATTCTCAGTGATTTCAGAGGCAGCAGGGAGACAAAGAGGAGATGGGGACTGCTTGAGACACCCCCAAGGCCAGTAGGGGAAATCTAGGCACTTCCAGGGTGGAGACTTAAGGAGGTAGAGTCTGGCTCCTTTGCCCTGACTAGGTCTACTTCATTTCCATACATATTCCCACTGTCTTGACATCCCTTTCCCTACTCCCCAGGAGTATCTGGGGAGAAAGAAAAACGCTCCTTTTGCTCAGCTTTAAGAGAACTCTGTTGCTAAAGCTGAAGTATGAACCACCATCCCTGATACAAGTGCCTGAAGCAGAAATAACTTTACACTCCGATACTTAAAGATGGCAGGTGGAAGGATGGGTAGGTGAGTGGTTCTTGAGGAACCAGTCTGAATATGCCCATCGCAAACCCGTTTCCAGGCCTGATAAAGTGGTTCCCGGAATGAAAAGCAAAAAGCACCCACACACTCTCCCTGCTGGTGCAAGCCTGCTGCTAACCGTCCATCACGAGGTCAGAGGAATCCTAGCTGCGGCCCTCCACCCCGAGTGTTGGCTCACGTGGGAGTGAAGCGTCACGTATTTATGTCCGTGTGGCTGAAAATTCAGGAGCTGTTGGGTGTGCTGGGCTCTCGCCCCAGGAAGAAGGAGAACTGGAAGCACTGACTTTCTCTTCCCTCCTCCCTTCCACTCCCTCCCCAAGGACGAAGGGTTGCCTCTGCTCACCTCAACCTGTCTTACCTATTACATTCTTCCTTTTTATTAATTTTTATTGGTTTAAATTCAAGTTGGTTAACACACAGTGTTATCAAATCCTTTCTGACTCCACGGTCTATGGCTAGGCACCCCCCGCCCCCAAGCTAAAGTGAGCAAACGAACATTTTATCAGTCTTTTATTTATATTTTTGGAGAAGATCTACAGTTTCACGAGAAACACTGATTTTTTTCTCAAACAAGAGAAAAAAGTTTAAAAAAAAAAAAGAAATCTAGGGTCTAGTGTCTTAGAAGAATAAAACAAGTCTCTTCAGCAAGCATCGGGCCAATTCAGACGGGAGTAACCAGTGAAGCAGGAGTCACACACAGGAAGTTCACATTTACCCAGTTTTAGGAAGAACCCAGATGTCGTCTTGTCTGGTTCTGTAAGGTTCCAAGTGGACCGGCTCAGCCTAAAACTGGCAACAAGCTGACCAGCACAGCCTCCGGGGGCCGTGTCGTTTGGACACGGGTGGCTCACTCTCCGGGAGGCTGCATCTGTTTACAGAACTCATCGAACTGCTGCTGCTCCAGCTCTGTCATGACTCGGTTGAGGGCATAGATCTGAAGGGAGAAGCCGACATGTTAGCAGACGAGGCAGCTGCTTAAGCAGACACCACAGGCTGGGTCAGGGGCAGATGCCGGGCCTGGGGCAATAACGCAGGGACAGTGATAACGGAGCACAAGAGACGGCTACTGATTCCATCTGGAGCATGAGGAGAGAAGCAGGCAGGTGGCTTGATCTGGCTTTTGAAGCTTCAGTAGGATCTGGACAAGCAGGGAAGGAAGGACATACTAGGGGGCGGGCAGAGGGTGGTGTGACGGAATAAACAGAATGGAAGAGTACAGGATTAGTTCTGGAACCTTCGACTATGCTAATATGAAGGATATTACAGCGTGTGGGGAGGTGGAGAAAGCACTGAGGATGTTGGAGCCTTAAAAGACCTGCCGAGGCATCTGGACTTTGGCCAGACTCTGGAGAGCCAGCAAGATTAGTGCGCAGGGGAGCAACCCGATTGTATCTCTGCTTTGGGAAAGATAACTAGAGACCATGTGAGGGATCAAGTAGGGGAAAAAGAGATTACAGGCCCCTTAGGAGGCATCATCACAATAGTCCAGGGAGGAGGCGGCAAGAATATGACGAGGTAGGGCAGGCAGCAGTGGTGGAATGAAAATCGCAAGAGACATTCTCAGGTGAAAGGTGGGGTATCTACCTCATTCCTCACCTTTATCCTTGTGGTACTGACCTGTCCACTAAAGAACAGAAACATCATAAAATGCCCCCAGTTGTAAAAGAGAAAAATGAAGGAGTGTGTTTGTGTTTGGGGGTGGGGGGATGTAACTTGGATCAATTTAAGAGAAGACAAGAAAGGGGAGAAAAAGAAACCGAGCAGTGAGACAAATAGAAAACACAAAATAAAGAGCAGAAAAGGCAACCAAATGTGTAAGAGAGGATCACTAACCATGCAAGATGGTTCTTTGAAAGCAGTAGAGAAAATCCTGCAAACCTATGACAGGGTGAACGGAGATAAAAAGGGGGAGACACAAACATGACTGGCATCAAAAAGAAAAGATAATCACTGATCTAATGGAGACTAACTCCAAGTATTATGAACTTTGTGTCAATAAGTTTGAAAACTTAAAATGAAATAAATTCCTGCAAAGAGTAAAATGATCAAAACTGACTACATAGAAAGGGTGAATGATCCTACAGTCCCCCCATGTGTCTACTGTGGTGAGACCCTATAATCTCTAAGGAAAATGGGAATCCCACACAGTGATGAAGACAGTTACAAGCAACACAAATGATTATCAAAAAGCAGAATACTGATGGTTAAGGGGCACCTGGGTGGCTCAGTCGGTGAAGCGTCTGACTTCAGCTCAGGTCACGATCTCGCGGTTCATGAGTTTCAAGCCCTATATCGGGCTCTGTGTTGACAGCCCAGAGCCTGGAGCCTGCTTCAGATTCTGTGGCTCCCTCTCTCTCTGCCCCTCCCCCACTCATGCTCTGTCTCTCTCTCTCTAAAATAAAAACTTTAAAAAAGCAGAATACTGATGGTTAAAATGGTTAGCTTTTAGGTTATATACACTTTACCACAATGAAAATAAATGCATAGATCTGAATAGTTAAAAAAAAAAAAAAAAAAAAGCAGCAGCAGCAGAGTGAAGACAGCCAGTCACAGAACGTAGTAACATATATAAAAATTCAGAAACATGAACAACTAGATAGTATACTTTTAGGCCACAAAGTATTACTTGGGGGTACACAGTGGAAGAGTAAATTAGTACAGAACAGCAAGGGCACGATCGGCATAAAATCAAGGAATTAGGCCATGGGTTGGGGACAAGACCAGAGTGGGGCCCGAGAAGCTTCCAAGTTCCTGGTCATGTTCTATTTCTTCAGTTGGGTGGTAGGCACAGGGTTGTTTTATTCATCTCCTTTAAGTTGCACACATTATATATACATATGAATACACACACTTCTTATATATTATATGTAGGTTAGATATAGATCTATAGATATAGGTATCATATGTTTGAACCTCGGCTTCATCCGTTCATGCTTTACTGAGCATTTTAATCTGCATCTGACTGAACTGGGGACTAAGAAGGATATGAAGTAGCTTCTTGGAGACCAGAAGGCAGACTGGTAGAAGGGAAAATAAAATAAGCAGAGAAAGAAGGGACTCAAAATAGGTCAGCAGGTCTGAGCCAAGGAATGAAAGACTTTTGAGAAGGAAAGAGTCGCTAATAGTGTCAAATGCTACTTCACAGCCGCATGTGCCCTCTGTTCCCATTTATCCCCCACATCGCTCCATCACATCGAACATTCTAGAATGTGCCATCTTTGTAGAACTGAATGGAAACTGTGACTCCTTTTCCCCGCAAGGGTCTTGCCATTTCTATCTTAAGAGACTACATCCCAGGCAGCACAGATAAAGCAAACAGCAAGGTCACTGTGGGGCAAAGCAAAAAGCAGGAGCCAAAGGTCAGATTTAGCTGGCAGTCCTGCCCCTCAATCCCTCAGTAACTAGGGTTCTGTGCTTTAAAGTGAGGATAATACCTTCTACCTCACAAAGTCACATATCCTCTATCTCTTCCTTATGCCAGGCAGGATTTACAAAGGTCAGAATAATGGGAGGAGTAATAAGCCCTAGCGTGAGGATACACGTGGTCATGCACGTGCGGGCTGGCCCCATGCCTGGGAATGTTACATTTCAATATTCCAATATTCCATTGCAGCATATCACCATAAACACGATCAGTCCTTCAATTCAGAATCCGCACAAGTAAAAGCAGGCCAAGTGCCTGGAAACACCCGGTCTCTGCTAACAACCTGCTGCCATTTACTGCATGCTCTCTCGGTGCCAGGCCCTGTGCTAAGTGCCTTACATACATTTCTGTTCCTCATGACAATCTTGGGAGGTAGAGGTCATCATCCTCGTACTAAGGGGGGGACTGAGGTTCAGAGAGATGAAACATCTTGTCCAAGGTCCCATGGGAAGAACTGGGGTTCATAGAGGAGCGGGGATTTAGAGTTGGACTAATAAATCTAACCTGTGGAACCTCACCAGAAGGAGGTCAATAAGGACAAGAATGTCCCTGACAGCATCTTTCCTTACAGTGTGCACAAAGGACGGCTGCCTCAGGCTGTTTCTTAGAGCAACCCTCCAACTGTTCCCCAGAGCGCAATGCAATAAGAACATCTGGGGCCTGGATCCAGGTGGGGATGGGGAGGTGAAGAAGGGGAGAATAATTTGTTAGAATCCAAGTCCACAGCCCTCAGACGGTCGGTCTTAACCCAAAGGTAGATTTCTGTGTTATGGATTAACTTCAAACACTCTATTATACAGTTTACTTAGTATAAAGCGCCTCCCCCAATGAATGCAGCTCCACGAAGGCAGGCATTCTTCTCCGCCTGGTCCAGTCACGGGTCTCAAGCTCCTGCAACGGCGCCTGGCACCTAGTAGCAGCTCAGGACTTAATGAACGGATCAAATCAACAAAAATGTGAAGTCTTTCGCTATCAAGTAGGAAAAGAAGTGAGGAATAAGAACCCTCTTACACTGCTAATGCACACTGTATCACCTCTTTGACAGCAATCTGGCAATGTCTAGTACAACGGAAATATACACAGCCATTCTACTTCTAGTGATAGATGCTCTACGGAAATTCTAGCACAGGTGCCAAAGCATCTATGACATCGAAAAGTTTTTCACTACAGTAATGCCTGTAGTAGTAAAAATCTACAAGTAATTTAAATGTTCATTACTGGAAGAACGGGTAAATATACCCAAGTGGATTCATAAAACAGACTACTGTATCTCTTTTTCTCCTATGCTCATTTCTTTTGTTTCTTAAACTAAGAAACAGACTCTTAACTATAGAGAACGAATTGATGGTTATCAGAGAGGAGGTTGGGGTGGGGGGGATGGGTCAGGTGGATAATGAGCACCGGGTGATGTATGGAAGTGTTCAATCACTACATTGTACACCTGAAACTAATATTACACTGTAAGTTAACTGGAATTTAAATAAAAAGTCAAAAAATAAAATAAAATAGATTACTGTAAGCAGTGATGAGGAATAAACTACATTATTATAATAACATGAATAGTCCTAAAAAACATAATGTAGGCAAAGGGTCAAATAAAACACAGAATTTTATTTTTTACTTATTTATTTTTCTTTTTTTAAAGGAGGATTTTGTCAGGTTTTAATTTTTTTTAATGTTTACTTATTTTTGAGAGAGAGACAGAGAGAGAGCATGAGTGTATGAGTAGGGGAGGGGCAGAGAGAGAAGGAGAGAGAATCCTAAGCAGGCTCCACACTGCCAGCACAGAGCCCAACGTGGGGCTTGAACTCACGAACTGTGAGATCATGACCTGAGTTGAAGTCAGATGCTTCACCAACTGAGTCACCCAGGTGCCCCTACTTATTTATTTTTTGATAATTTTTTTTAAGATTTTATTTTTAAGCAAACTCTACACCCAACATGGGGCTTAAACTCACACCCCCGAGATCAAGAGTTGTACACTCTACTGACCAAGCCAGCCGGGTGTCCCAAAACACAGAATTTTATTAATATAAAATTTTAAAACACAAAAGAACATTGTATATTGCTCAAGGATATCTATTAATATATTTGAGTGTAAAAGCATAAAACATTATAATAGTTGCCCACAGAAAGGGAAAAAGGGTGTTAAGACAGGAATGGACAAAGAGGACTTCAAATTCATATGTAATTTTTATTTATCTGAAAGGCTCCAGGCGAGTATGACAAAATATTAATCACCACCAATCTGGGGTGCTGAGTACGCAGGTGTCTGTTATAACAGTCTGCTCTTCCGTATTTTTTAATGTCTCAAAAAAGGAACAAATAAAATGACTAGAAAGAGGGAAGACAGTGCAGCAAGCTTTCTTATGATATTAAATACTAAAAAAAAAAAACCACCCTACATGTCTGGATGTGCTCCAACAAAGGTAGTGTCAACAGTTTAGCTTTTCATTCTCAAGTTGATTGTGTCGACTGAACAAAGGAACAGGTCTGGTGGCTATAGGACCTGCGCCTCTTCTGGTTATGAGCAGCTAGCTGCTCCCCGGCCAAATCCCGAACATCTGTGCTAGGGGGTATCCAACACTTGTTGTCTCACTCTGACCCCTCCCTCACATGTCCCTTGTGTTTTTCCTTTCTTCCTTGCACAAAGGCTCTGCACCAGGAATCACGTGGGGACGGTCAGGGCTCTGACAGTAACCTGGCATGAGACTCTGGGCTGCCACTCCATCATTCTGGACCTCGATCTCCTCCCAGGAGAGCACCTGCTTTCCTGGAGGCACCACTGCATCACAGTTCTCTCTCCTGTCTCTATTCCAGCATCATCTCCAGCAGACCACAGGTATACTCGCCCATCTTTATCTCACCTCTGCTCTTTGTCTTTGCTTCAGCTCCTGCTGGGCTGATTTCTGCTTGGCCTTCTCCACTCTGCTGACAGGTTCTTTAACTTTGGATTTTTCTTTGCGGGCAGGTGGATCCATGACTTGGCTTCTGAACGCTTCCTAGCTCTGATGATGCAGAAGAGACTGATGAACGACAGAAAGAAAGAAGGAAAGAAAAGAAAAAAGAACTGCCGGTCACTTCCCTAACAATCCCTAAGCTCAGCCCCTTCCTTTTACAGGGAAGGCAGAGTGGCCCGGTGAAAAGGGTGCTGGATTTGGTGGACCAAGACTGAATCCCACCGCCATGACCTTGCTGGGCGTCACTGGGCGAACCGTTATAATATTCTATTTTTCTGTATTTTTAAATTTATAAGAAAAAGAAAAAGCAAGAAATGAATAAAACTAATATAAGGAGGGAAGAGAGTTCACCAAACTTTCTCCTGATATTAAATACTTAAAATCCCCTCCCCACTCTGAGCCTGTTTCCTGTCTGCAAAATGGGCCAACAGCCACATTCCCTGCCTCCTTCCAAGGCCTGCGGCGTCAGGATCAAGCCAGAGGACCTCTGAAACGTTCATACACGGCAGCGCGGTTCTGTGAGGACACCGCGGCCGGGCGGGGCCGGCCCACGCCTCGGAGCGGGTCGGCGGGGAGGCCCGGGCCTCGCGCGGTCTCCGGCCTCCGACCCGGCGCCTTCCCACGCCCCGCCGGCCCGACAGTTACGGCCCCCCTCCGCCGAAGGGTCCCCGCCTCCCGCCGCTCCGCCCGGGCCCGCCCGCCGCAGCCCGCCGCCCGCCCGCGGCCCAAGCCCGGCCCCGGGGTACGCCTCCCCGCCCGCCGCTGCTCTCTCCGGGGGCAAGATGGCGGCGAGCAGCGGCCCGGAGTCGCCGCCGGCCCTTCTCGCCTCGGGACTCCGGGGCCCGGCCGCGTCGCCGTGCAAGACCCCAACGCGGACACCCCCGCCTTTCCCTACCTCCCGGCTTGGACTCGCGAGCCCGCCGCGCCTAGGATTGGGCAGGGCCGGGGGCGGGGCCGAGAGGCGGGGCGGTGGGGCTGGCGGGCTCTGAGGCCCCGCCCCTGGCAGAGCCGCGCGTGCGCAGAGAGCACATCTGGCCATTCCCAAGTCATTCCAGAGTGTGAGCTCTGGGGCAGGGGCGGGGGTGACTAGCAAAAGCTTTCCCTGGGATATTTTCTGGGACAGCTACTAGGCTTTGAAGAGTGAGATCTCAAGCCGGGACGAGAATTGTTAACTTCCTGGCCTTCACTATTCTTAATTCGAAAAGTGGGGATGGTGACCGCCGCCTTCTTGGTTTACAGGCTCGTTAAGAAGACCAAGGGAGGGAGGTCCTGCTGGCCACAGTGTTTGGAGAAAGGAAATCAGGACAGAAATGTAAATAACCAATATAAACATAGAGAAACGTTCAAGCTCATCGATAATACATAATTTTACATTTTTTTGTAATTACAATTTTGCAGTCATTTAAAATAATTTTACAAATCAAAATAGCTGGTCATCGTTTCTCATTTATTAGATTAGAAGGATTGAAGAAAATGGTAGGTAAATGACAACAGAAATCTTGTTCAGTCTAATCGTAATAATAATAGTAATAATAATGATAATGGCCGCCTCACACACTGTGCTTAGAGCTTCACATTTATTAACTCATTTATTCCTGTTGATAAGTATGTATGACAATGTACATGTACAGTACCATGTTGTTATCCCCGTTTTACAGGTAAGGGAACAGAGGCACAGAGAAGTTAAATGACTTGTCCATGGTCACACAGCTAGTAAGTACCCCAGCAAGTATTTCAGCCAGGATTTAGGATAGGAAATGGCTTATCCAGAGAAAGACGAGGCCATGTAGACCCCCTACTTTTGTTCCTCTAAGGACTAGGCAAGAATTGAAACAATTGATGGATGCTAAGCAGGGAGCTGTTCAATGGATATAGACTTTGAATTTTGCAAGATGAAAAAGTCCTAGAGATCTTTTGCCCAAGAATGTGCATATGTTTAATACCATTGTATTTGTACACTTAAAAATAAGTAAGATGGGAAATTTTGTGTTTTTTTTTTTACCACAATAATAATACAAGCATGATCTTTGACTCAGCAATTCCACTTCTAAGTTATCCTAACTAAATAATCAGAGATAGCACTATTCTTAAGAGTGAAAAACTGAAAACAATAAAAATAATTGTAATAGGGGTTGATTAAATACATCATAGGATAGCTGTCATGGGAGTCAATGCAGTCATTAAAATGACATAGCAGAATATTTATTGATGTAATAAAATGTTTTTATTAAATGAAACAGTTAAAAAGAGGCACATACAACATGATCACAACATTTGTTTTATTTTTTCAAAAAAGATTATTCTGGACATATGGGAAAAAGATTGGATGAAAACATACCAATAGGTAAATCCAGATTACTTTGAGAGTAGAGGGGATTTTTATCTTCTTTGTGCTTTTCTGTATTTTCCAAAATTTCTGCAATGAACACTTAATACCTTAGCAAGATTTATACTTTCTTCTTTTAATTAGAAGTAAGTCTAATAAATTTCACTTAAAAATGCTATACGAATGGTGATTGGATTATTGTTAATAATAAAAGTAGCCAAGTTAGACTGGATTATAATACAGCTGGAAACAGGCATGGGCCTTTGGAAAATTTTAGAAAGCCATTCTAAAACGGACTGCATGCAGGGTATGAAGGAGTGGAAAAGCCGAAGTAGAAGATTAGGAAGAATAGTGGAGCCACTGATAAAAGTGAAGGTATGCTGAGTTAGCTTGGGAAAGGATAAAGAAGAGGGTAAATTAGAGGTGTGTGTGTGTGTGTGTGTGTGTGTGTGTGTGTGTGTGAGAGAGAGAGAGAGAGAGAGAGAGACACACACACACACACACACACACAGTTTGTATGTTAGTTTACACTCGAGGTGGCAATAGGCAAGAACAGTTGTCTAGCTCCAGAAAGGTACAGGTGTAGAGACACTGGTTTGGGATTCTTCATCAGGATAGTGAGGCTGGAGTCTGGAAGGAGGGGGAGTCTGGAAGGAGTGAGAGTCTGGAAGGAGTGAAAATCCCCTCCCCCTAATTCCTCCATGAGTTTATGATATCTATCTATCTATCCATCATCTGTCATCTTTTTGTGACCATCAACAGACTGTTGGCCAGTCTGCTTAATTCCCTAGTTGGCTGAGTCAGAGTTTATGTTGATACAACCACAGTATATTTTTACAATTGAGGTGTATACCATACTAAGATTACATTCACTTTATTGAATAATTTTTTTTCCTATAGTCAAAAATTGCCTTTTTCCCCCATTCACTTAGTTATGTATGCATCTATTGTTAATTCTTCCCCAAATTCTCCCTCTGGACTATAAAACATCTCTTGATCTGGTCTCGTGAATCTGGTGATCTTTCAATGTCTTTTTTTTTCTTTTTTTTTAATTGGAGACATCCTTCCTTAGGCCCATCCTCTTCTCTCCAAATTATCGTCTTGGCCTCACTAGGCAACTATTGTTGTAGGACTTCCCCTAACCACATTCTGGGGATTCCCATCTCTTCTCCCCGGTGCCAAATCCGTTGTGTCCTGGATCTTCCCATTTGTGGTTTATTCTCTCATTTTAGAATAGTGCATTCTCCAGTAACCTCCCCAGAAGGGGTTCATGGGAGGTAAATGTTTGAAACCTTGCTTGTCTAAAAATGGCTTGATTTTACTCTCACATTTGACAGTTTGGCGGGGTACAGATTTCCAGATTGGAAATCAAATTCTCTTGGAATTTTAAAGGTATTGATCTGTTGTCTTTTAGCTTCTCATGTGGCTAGACTTTTGAGAAATCTGATTTTTATTTTGATTTCTGTTACTTCCTGTGTAATTTTTGTTTGTTCATTTGTTCTCCAGAATTTTTTAGGGTATAGGTTTTTCCTTCATCCTTGGTGTTCCGAACGCTCATAATGACTTGTCATGGTAAGTCTTTTTCATTCATTGTACTAGACACTCCCTTTCAGTCAGGAAACGTGTAGTGTTCGATTTTGGGAGACTTTCTCTGTGATAGATTCCTTTGTTTTTAAAATCTTTTCTTTCTCATTTTCTACCTCTTGGTTTTGCTCTAGTTTATAAGAGATTTTCCTGAACTTCATCCCCGCTTCTTTTGTTGAGTGTTCTCATTTCTGCTCCAAAATTGTAATTTCTGAGTTTTTCCTGGTACCTGACTTTTCTTTTGGCACCCTCTTGCTTTCATGTTGTGGATTCAGGACCTTCTCTCATTTCATATACCTGAGGACATCAGTTGTAATTTTCTGCTCTTTCCTTTCACTTCCTAGATTATTTTTTGTTGTTTATTTTGGTCTCTAGCTTTGAAGCTGGAGGCTGTCCTCAAATAATGACAATAGCTACCAAATGTTGGGTGTCAAGCTCTGTTCTGAGTATTTTATATATTTTAACTAATTTAATCCTTATACTCTCCCAGTGAGGTAGTTACCATTCTTATCCTCAATTTACTGATAAGGAAACTGAGACACAGAAAGGTTAAGGCTCTCATCCTGGACACACCGCCTGGAAGTGAACCTGAATCTAATCAAACCTCCAGCTTTCCAAATCACAGGAAATATGAGGGATAGAGAAATAAATTAAATGATACCACTAGAAAGCAATCAGCCAAGTCCAGAATGTGGGACATTGTACGAGACAAATTTCTAAGTTTTACCAATAATCAAGGGTATAAAGACAAAAATCTTTAAAAAAAGGGCAAAGAGACCATTATGGAACAAAGGCACTTTAGAAACCGAACCACAAAATGTAATATGTGCGTCTCGTTTGGATGCAGATTTGAACAAACCATGTGTAAAAAGACATGTCTGACACCATTGAAAATGTGTGAACATATCAAATCATCAAGGATATCAAATAATATCAAGGGATTATGATGTATGTAGGTGTGTGTGTGTGTGTGTGTGTGTGTGTGTGTACCTTAAATGGGTTATATTTTTGGAAATTTGCCAGAGTAGAAATTAAACTAAGAAATTATTACTTCATTTAAACATGTCCTTACACGTTAACATAAACAAAATATGTTTTATGAGAACAGCTATTTTCTGAAGCAAAAAAATTAGTGAGAAGAGTGGTTTTGTTTCACACATCTGTCCATCTTTTAAGCGTCTGGCTTGATAAAAGACAGCTGTATTCTCGTATCAGCTCTTAAAAAATTTGATCCGCTGCAGTGGGCTGTGTGGTTGAAGTGGATGTGATTGGAAAAGGGGCATTTCAATCGCCTTCTCAAGTAATTGTGGATATTCTTCTTTGATACTTTGGCCAAACTTGGCCAATGGTGGTTTCTGAAAGGTTACTGCAGCATGGGATCTGCAGCCATCCCGGTGAACTTTTCTTGTCTTTTTTTCTCTCAGCTTTACTGAGATAAAATTGACATATAGGCGTACAACTTGTAGATTTGATACCCTTATATATTGCAAAATGATTACCACCATAGAGTCAGCTAATACCTCCATCGGGTCACATAATTACCATTTCTTTGTTGTGGTGGGAACCTTTAAGATGTGCTCTCCTAGCAACTTTAAAATGTATAAGCCGGTAATGAACTTTTCAGACTCTGTTACCACTGAATTCTCTTGCATTTTGAGTAGATCTTTTACCTTTGCGTGATTTTGTCAAGACATGCATTAGTCATTTGGAAGTTACTGGTTCACTGAGTTACACAGGTCTTTCAAATGTTGACACATTTCATTACATAACGTCAAAAAATCACTAATTACGTTTAAAAAATTTTTTTTAACGTTTATTTATTTTTGAGACAGAGAGAGACAGAGTATGAACAGGGGAGGGTCAGAGAGAGGGAGACACAGAATCCGAAGCAGGCTCCAGGCTCCGAGCTGTCAGCACAGAGCCCAACGCGGGGCTGGAACTCACGGACCATGAGATCGTGACCTGAGCCGAAGTCGGACGCTTAACCGACTGAGCCACCCAGGCGCCCCTAAAACAAATAATCGCTAATTATTAATGTCACTACCAATCTCAAGAGCATGATCTTTTTTTATTGGGAAGCTATCAAGCCCACAGCGGCAGATGAAATGTCAACACAGTGAAAAAAGCAAATAACAGTTTAGCATTATTACGAGCATAACAATACTGGGGGACCTCAGGAAAGGGTCTCAGGGGCTTCCGGAGTTCATGGACCCCATGGACCCCGCACATTGCTCTCCTAGAGAAACTCTTGCACATGTGAGCCAGGAAAGAATGTTCACAGCAGCACTGTTTGTAAAAGCAAAGGCCCAGGCACAACCCACATTTTTATCAATGAGGGAATAGACACACTGTTGGTATATTCATACAATGTCTACCACCCAGTGTTGAAGGAACGTACCAGAGCTCTCTGAATCAATCTGGATGAATTTCAGTATTTTAATCTGTACTCCACCAAAAAGCAGAGTGTGAACTGAGTCCTTCAGTGCAAGAGTTAGGAGGTGATCCCAGGAATCAGGAATGGGTGAGAAGAAAAGGAAGAAAAAACTAATAAAATGTGCATTATTGAGCTAATGACATCTGTGTGCTACTGTGCTCATTTCCTCTGGCAACTCTCTGAGGTGTCGCGTAGAATACAGCTCAGAACTATCCCTCAAGGTGTGAGTCTGGAGCCTTGTCCACTGACGCCTGTCACTGCCCAGCTGATCCCTTCAGGGCATTAAGGTTCCTGAACTTCTGGGCGGCACACAGGTCGAACAGCCTTCCCTTTGTGTAGAGCCGAGTCAGACAAGCAAAGAGACCCTGTGGTCTTTGAGGTGGCATGCTGGCAGCTTGCCTGCAAGTTTCAGCTACCCCAGGATCCGGGGAGGGGGATTGCTGAGGGGATATGGTGTCCACCACAGATGTCTGCTAGACTCAGAAACTAAGGTTGAGTGAACAAAAGGAAGTCACAGGGAATTACGTACAATGTATTACATTTTTACAAAGTTCAAAGATAAAGATATATCCTGCATTATTAAGGATACAGTTACGGATATTGTGCATATGCAGTTATGGATGTTATGAAAGCAAGACAGGCAGGAAAGGGTTTATCACATGTTGGGAGACAGTCAGCAAGTCTGTTTGCCAGAAAGCACATGTCAGGGTGCAGCTGGAGATAAAGGTAGTGAGGTAAGGAAGGTGGTTCATTGGTGGGTGTCTTTGAAACCAATCTTCAATTTTCCTCTAATATGGAAAGCAAAGGGCAGCGAGCTTGTGAGAAAGAACGCGACAGGATGGAAATATATGGAAGGGAATCACTCCGCCTGGGAGGGGAAGGAGGCTTTGGGGCAAAGTTCCCTCGCAGCGGGTAGCACTGGGAGGTTCCCTCGCTTTTAGGGAGCCTCCTTTCTGCTCTGTTTCTTTATCAGGGGCGGACAGGCAGGGTGTGGCTGGTTGGTGTATAGGAGGCAGCTAGAGGGGAGTGTGTGGGGCAGGAGAAGCCCCTGGCTGAGGGCTGAGGGCTGAGGGCTGAGGCCTGAGGCCTGAGGCCTGAGGGCTGAGGCCTGAGGGCTGAGGGCTGAGAATAAAAGATGAACTCTTCCCAGGCTCACCTCAGCCCTACCTGATGCTCCTGCCTGAAGCCTGATCTCCGTGGATGGACGGAGGGAGCGTTCCCAGCTTGGAGACTCCAGGTCTGCTGGTGAGGGACAAAGGGCCCCTGATTCCAAAGGTGGTGAGTCCTCCCTCTCTCTCCTCTTCATTCTCCTTAGTCCTTTGACTTTCTCAGGATCCTCAAGTTTGTTGGAGAAACTGTCCCCTTTCTCCTTACTCACAAGTACATTTTAGAAGACAAAATGGGGCAAGTGGAAATAAGCATAAAAGGATGAGGGACAAGGGGGCTGGATGGGTTTTGTCTAAAGATTCTCACTGAAGCAATATTGTTATCATTATTATTACAGCTGTCATGTATTTAGTCCTTCTTATTAGCCAGGTCCTATGCTCTGTGCATCTAGACCAATCATTTGTAGATTTGAGGAGTCTTCTTAGCCTGCTTGGGGTTGTCAAGGGAACTTCCCGTGCGTGGTTTTTTGTGTTTGTTTGTTTTGTTTTTTCTGATTTAGAAGGTTTTGAAATTAAACTCTTTAAAACTTAAACGTAAAATAAATAAAGAAATAAATAAAACTTAAACGTAAATGGGTGCCTGGGGACAACATATTTCCAACACGTGTAGTAGAAAGAAAATTGTTGCTATGTGAAGAATTTTGCAAACCGTTAAAGAGACAGATGCCCACATAAAAAAAAATGGACAAAGTATTTAGATAACTGACAAAGTCCAAATAATAAGTAATCAAAAAAATATAAATTAAAACAAAACACCATTAATTCTTTTAAAAGAGATACCATTTGGGGTACTTGGATGGCTCAGTCAGTTCGGTGCCCGACTTCAGCTCACGGTTCGTGGGTTTGGGCCCCGTGTGGGGTGCTGTGCTGACAGCTCAGAGCCTGAAGCCCGTTTCAGATTCTGTGTCTCCCTCTCTCTCTCTGCCCCTCACGCACTCACACCCTGTCTCTCTGTCTCTCAAAGTATGAATAAAAACATTAACAAATTTTTTACATAAATAAAAAATAAAAGAGATACCATTTTGCTACTCATTAAAATAACAAAGACTCTTTTAAAAACCTGAAGCCATGTGATGGCAATCTTGTGGGGAAACAAGCAATTTCCTCACTTCGGTAAAC
Source organism: Panthera leo (assembly GCF_018350215.1). Taxonomy (NCBI): domain Eukaryota; kingdom Metazoa; phylum Chordata; class Mammalia; order Carnivora; family Felidae; genus Panthera; species Panthera leo. The sequence continues at coordinate 33,234,305 of NC_056686.1, forward strand.
TGATATGACCTTTCTAGAAGGCAATTTGGCAGTGCAAATTAAAAGTCTCTCTATTTTAAAGATGGGAACCTCAAGGCCTAAGAATGTAAGTGACTTGCTTAAAGTTACAAAGTCAACAGTTAGTTAGGGACTAAACCAAGATTAGGGCTCAGACTTCTAACTCTGGCCCTCCAGGTCTTATCTGGTAGCGATGCTTAATACAGCAATGTGTTGGAAAACAACCTAAATATCCTACAATATAGATTTACTTTAAAAATTCTCGAATATCCATGATATCCGTGGCACATAAGTCATTAAAAGAATATTTGAGGGGCGCCTGGGTGGCTCAGTCGGTTAAGCGTCCGACTTCAGCTCAGGTCACGATCTCGCGGTCCGTGAGTTCGAGCCCCGCGTCGGGCTCTGGGCTGATGGCTCAGAGCCTGGAGCCTGCTTCCGATTCTGTGTCTCCCTCTCTCTCTGCCCCTCCCCCATTCATGCTCTGTCTCTCTCTGTCTCAAAAATAAATAAAAACGTCAAAAAAAATAAAAAAAAAAAGAATATTTGATGGTATGGGAAAATGCACACAATGTAGTGGTTAGGGAACATGACAGATATCAGCAGCATATATGGTATGGTCCAATTTTTTAAAAAAAGTTACATACATGCATGGAAAAAAATTTGACGGAATATATCTCTGGGTGGAGAGATTTCAGATGATTTAAAAATTTTAGGGGCACCTAAGTGGCTCAATCGGTTGAGCATCGACTTTGGCTCAAGTCATGATCTCATGGTTTGTGAGTTCAAGCCCCACACTGGGCTCACTGCTGTCATTGCAGGGTCTGCTTCGGATCCTCTGTCCCCCTCTCTGCCCCTCCCACATTCGCCCTTGCTCTCTCTCTCTCTTGAAAATAACATTAAAAAAAATGTACACTTAAAAAATAAATTTAAAAATTTTACCTATTTTTTTTTTTTTTTGATAATTTCCAGATTGTCTACGGGATAGAAAAAGCAGTATATTTTATTTAATAAAAACTTTTTAAAAAAAAATTTTTTTTTTTAACATTTTTTATTTATTTTTGGGACAGAGAGAGACAGAGCATGAACGGGGGAGGGGCAGAGAGAGAGGGAGACACAGAATCGGAAACAGGCTCCAGGCTCCGAGCCATCAGCCCAGAGCCTGACGCGGGGCTCGAACTCACGGACCGCGAGATCGTGACCTGGCTGAAGTCGGACGCTTAACCGACTGCGCCACCCAGGCGCCCCAGTTTAATAAAAACTTTTAAAAAATGGCTGAAATGCCATGGGGCTCTTCTGGATGTGAGCTGGAGCTGGCTGACTGGCAGGTGACTGTCAGGGCAGGAAACACTCATCCCAGAGGGCAAGTGTGAGGGGCTCACAGAGTCTAAGAGAATTTATAGCCACGACCAGGGAAGATAGGAAAGATGGCTTTTAGTTCCTTGAAGTTGGATAAGTACAAAGCAAAAGTTAAAGTTCAGGTATAGGAATGAAAAAATACCTGATTAGATTAACAATGTGTTTGGAGGACCTGCTGTACTATGGGGGACTCATAGCAGAGGTAGTAAGTACCCAGAGAGCCGGTGATGGAAGATTCCCACGCACTGTCTGTTCACCCTTTTATACTTTCAGTCTTTTTCTTCTACTCTGTCCCCCTTCTACCATCTTTTGCTTCTCCTCCCGATCTTACTTCGGTTTCTTCTCTCCATCTGACTTGGAAACGTACATTGAATACCCTGGTGCTCCTTCAGCACCGCTCTGCCCTCTGAAGGCTCTCAAAATTACAATCTGGCTAATCTGACTAATCCTGCTCTTCATAATTTTGTAAATGTAGGCATCAAGTTTCCAAATTAAGTTATTTCTAGCAAAGAACTGCAAGACAAACACTCGATATATAATTTTTCCTTTTCATAGTATACTGGAGTTAGAAAAGCTCCATCTATGGGGCGCCTGGGTGGCTCAGTTGGTTAAGAAAAGCTCCATCTAATCAAAATCCTTTAATAAGAGTATTTATTTTTTGCTAAATTTACTTTTGTGTTATGTCTTTTTATTATTTTATTATGCTTTATTAATAAGTTAGGAAATAGAGATGAGAAAAAATTGTCTATATTTCCAACACCTTAATTAATTTTAATGTTTTTAGTGTTTATTTATTTTTGAGAGAGACAGACTATAAGTGGGGAAGGGGCAGAGAGAGAGGGAGACACAGAATCTGAAGCAGGCTCCAGGCTCTGAGCTGTCAACACAGGGCTTGAACTCACAAACTGTGAGATCATGACCTGAGCCAAAGTTGGATGCTTAACTGACTGAGCCACGCACGTGCCCCACCAACACCTTAATTATCAATATTCATATTTTATAAGACTTCCTCTCAACTCCTTTCTTACACACTCTTTAGTTATAATCATTGTAAATATGTTATTTTGTATTTTGATTTTAACACATCATTATTAGTTTGAAACTAATCATTTGAAACACAGGCTTGATGAACCATAATTTACTTAGTCATTTCCTTATTGATGTACCTATAGATAGTCCAGTTTTTCACTTTTATAAACATACTGCTGAGATCATGTGACCTTTTATATTTAAGATTCTTTTCTTAGAATAGATTTCCAGGATATTTCTTACTGAATCAAAGGCAAATACATTTCTTTTTTTTTAATGTTTTATTTATTTTTGAGAGACAGAGAGAGAGTGTGAGTGGGGGAGGGGCAGAGAGAGAGGGAGACACAGAATCGGAAGCAAGCTCCAGGTTCTGAGCTGTCAGCACAGAGCCCAACGTGGGGCTCGAACTCACGAACTGCAAGATCATGACCTGAGCTGAAGGTGGATGCTTAACCGACTGAGCTATCCAGGCGCCCACAAGTAACGTTTCTTTACCTCTTGTTCCTTCCCAATTTACAATGAATTCAGCAAAGGTAAGTGAATCTCCTATTTTCAAGACAGGAGACTCAGGGCCTAAGAGTTTAAGTGATTTGCTCAAAGTTATAGAGTCACATAGTCAGTTAGGGACCAAGACAAGACTGAAACCAAGGCATCTGACTCCAGCCCTCAGTTTGCTAGGTCTACTAGCTTTTCTTTTACCATTTGGCTTTATTTAGCCTTAGATTCTTGGGAATTTTCCCATTGTCTTACTCTTTGCTCTTCTCAGATGAGATTATGCATGAAAGTCACATCTTTAATAAAAAAAGCTAAGACCTTACATTACACTCGTCACCCTCTACCCAACAACAGAATACAAACTTTAAAAAAAAGACATGAAATATGTGTCTCCTTTGCCTAACTTCTCTATTCAGTTTCTGAGTAGCTGGTAACCTGTGGGAAAGTGGGTGGGATGGGGCGGGGGGGGGGGGGGAATGTCCTAATTGTCATCCTAACCTCAGCGTGTCCTAGTGCTGTGTTGCCATTTGCAACCCTAGGGGATTAGAGATGGATATTACATGCGTCGTGACTGAAAAACAAAAACAAACGAAACAAAGACAACCCTAAAGCAGTGTGCTGTTTGCCATGAGAGAAACAGAACTGGAAATTCGTTCAAAGCTTAAGTCCATCCTCCGTTTTTCCTCCTCCCTTTGATGGCCCCACCTCCTCCAAGTCTCTTTTTGCCCTATTCCAAGACCTTCCGGGACCTGACCTGAGGACTTCTACAAAAACCCTCCTCTTTAGAAAGGATTTGAAATCTTGGGGAGAATTCAAGAGACATTATCTCTTCCCTGGAGTGTTTTTTACCTTTAAACTTCATCCCCGGTTGTGGCATGAAAAGGTTTGGTTCCCGCTAAAGGAATTTCAGGCAGTCGCAAGTAGGTGGGGAGAGTTTTATAGTAGGGAATCCTCTAGGGTGTCCTTTTGGTTAATGCGCAAGGTGCATTTAGTAATAACTAAACTGTGGTTAATGCACAAGGTGATTTAGTAATAACAACTACAGCACTTTTATTGAGCACTTTTTCTGCCGGGCATTTGCGGCAAGTGCTTTCCATGCATTATCTCCTTGCATCTGGGAAAAAGCTCCCCCCTTTATAGATTAAGCACTGGAGGCCCACAGATTTTAAACAATATTCCCAGGGACACGGAGCTAGTACATGAATGGAGCTAAGACTTGAATCCGCTGTGCATGGAAGAGCAACTGTGGAAGGGCCAGCAACAGGCCCTTGCCAAGCCTGGCTTGAGACACTAAATGCTAGAAGAAGCCTATATTCTGGTGTGCACCTGGTTAGTTCTGGGTGTAAGTTCTTGTTTCTCCAGACCCCTGCCTATGCCTTCGAAATCACACTCAGTGTCTCAGCCTCCCTGTCACCATGGCCCTCAGTCACGGCTTCCATGTTGAGCACTTACATCCTCCAATCCTCACAATAATCCTGCAAGGAGGCACAGTTATTATACCCATTTTAAAGATGGAGAAGCAGAGCCTCAGTCACAAGGTTACTCAGAGAAGTTAAGTCACGAGTTTCCACGGAGGTAAGTAGCCAAGCTGGGCTGTGGGATTCCAGAGTGCTTGCTGTGCGGCTCGTGCCTGCGCCCCCACCTCCTCCATTGTCCCCGTTCCCTCATCAAGCTCACCAGCCCTTTCTGGTGTCTCCCTGTGTCTGTCCTCCTAGTTCGGATGGAGATGGCAAGCTCCTCGGGCGCCTGGCTCTCCGGCTGCCTCGTGGCACTCGTGTTCCTCTGCCTGCCCATGCGTGTGTCAGGTAGGAGTTTGTGAACCTCTTCCCGTGTCCGGGACGTCTGCGGAAGGAGACCCAAGCGCAAGGGGGCCTTATTTCTTCTCACGTTCACTTCTAACCCCCACCCCCCAACCCCCCAGTCCTCTCCCAGGCCCCTCCCATGCCCTTCCCAGGCCCTGCCCTTCCCCAAGACGTCCCCTTCGTCCATGGCATAGCTCCTGCGCTCCCATCCCTCCCAGACGCCCTTGTCCCTTTTTTGTCCGCACCGCACAGGGGACACTGGCAACTTCCACCTGGCCCCGCTAGGGGGCACAGCCGAGCTGCCCTGCCCGCTCGCCCTGTGGCCGGTCACCGTGCCCACCGCGGTGACGTGGCTGCGGTCCCCACACCCGGACCGCTCCCAGGCGGTGCACGTGTTCCGGGACGGGAAAGACCGGGAGGAAGGCGTGATGCCGGAGTACAAGGGGCGAACGGCCATGCGGAGGGACGCCCGAGAGGGGAGCGTCAGCCTGGAGATCCGCCAGGTCCGGTTGGAGGACCGAGGGCAGTACCGATGCCAGGTCCAGATCGGAAACCTGACTCGAGAGGGCACCGTGACCCTGCAGGTGGCTGGTTAGTCATTGTCCAAGGGGGACTGAGGTGCCCCCGAGATCTGAATCGTGGGGTGCAGTTACCCTAGGGGCGGATTGGAGAAGGTATGAGGATGAAGCCAGAGACTGTCTCACCCCGTGGGGAGGAGGATGAAGGTGGGGAGAGGGTGGGCATGCACGTGCCGTGAGCAGCCCCTGCTGCCCCCCCACCCCGGAGACCGTGGGAAGAGGGGGAGGGCTCCCGCGGGGACCGCGCCCCCACGGCCAGGCGTCTCTGTTCCCTGTCCCCCTCCCAGTTGTAGGCTCCGACCCTTACATCCACGTGAAGGGCTACGACGCTGGATGGATCCATCTGGTGTGCAGGTCGGCGGGATGGTTCCCAAAGCCTTGGGCCGAGTGGAGAGACCCTCAGGGCAGGGTGCTTCTATCGCTGTCGGAGGCCCATTCCCTGGAAGCTGGGCTCTTCCGGACAGCGGTGTCCAGCAGAGTCAGGGACAGCACGCTCGGGAACGTGTCCTGCACCTTCCGCAACTTGGCCCTTGGCCAAGAGAAGACGGCAGCCATGGTCATAGCAGGTAAAAGCTGGGGCCGTAAATGGGCTTGAAGCCTCTGGTGAAAACTCCTACCTTAGTGGAAACCTTATAAAGAATTTTCACATTTTTTTAAATTCTAAGAGTAACACATGTTTGCAGCAGAAAACTTGAAAAAAAAAAAAACGAGGAACATTTTAAAGAAACCAACAAATGGCCTATAATGTCATAAATTAGAGAGAACTACTAACGTTAAAAAAAAAATGTATTTTGAGAGAGAGAGAGAGCACAAGCAGGGGGAGGGGGTGAGGGAGAGGAGAGAGAGAAACCCAAGCAGGCTCCATGCTGTCAGCACAGAGCTCGATGCGGGGCTGGATCCCAGGAACCATGAGATCATGACCTGAGCGGAAATCAAGAGCCCAACGCTTAAGGGACTGAGCCACCCCAGGGGCCCTGGGGCATTTCTTTCAAGACTGTCTTGTGTGCGTGTATCTCTGAGTGCGTATGTGTTTGCACGTATGTAATTTTCTACCTGGTGTCTTCTTCCTTTCCACTTCTAATGTCATGAGCATTTTCCGCCCATGTCCTTCAGTAGTTCTCTGCAACGTGACCTTTAAGGGCTACATAGTGCTTCATTGTGTGGTTATGGCTGAATAAAATTAATCGAAGCCCTATTTCTGGACATCTGGATGGTTTCTAATTTTTCCTCCTATTATAATGAGTGGTGCAGTGGACACCTTTGCACATATTTTGGCAAGTGACTTTGATTATTTTCTTAGAATGTGTTTCTAGAAGTAGAATTGAGGGGTTAAAGGGGTATGAACCTTTTAAAGATCCTTGAGACATGGAGGCCATGTGGCAGAGCAGAGTGGTTTTAGAGCCCAGAAAGATAGACTGTGGCCTGGGGTCCCGAGTAAGCAAGGGTCATGACCTCTGCCCCCTCCCTTCTCTTACTACTGCCACTGCCTCTCACTGAGTGCTAAGTGCTTTACCTGCCTATCCCTTTCTTTATTTAAACAAAAATTTTTAATGTTTATTTATTTTTGAGAGAGAGAGAGAGAGATCTGGGGAGGGGCAGAAAGAGAGGGAGATATAGAATCTGAAGCAGGCTACAGGCTGAGTTGTCAGCACAGAGCCCAGTGCAGGGTTCAAACTCACAAACTGCAAGATCATGACCTGAGCCGAAGTCGGAGGCTTAACCGACTGAGCCACCCAGATGCCCCTATTTATTTATTGTTTAATTAAAAAAATTTTTTTTTAGATGTTTTATTTATTTCTGAGACAGAGAGAGACAGAGCATGAGCAGGGGAGGGGCAGAGAGAGAGGGAGACACAGAATCCGAAGCAGGCTCCAGGCTCTGAGCTGTCAGCACAGAGCCCGTCGTGGGGCTCGAACTCACGAACCGCGAGATCGTGACCTGAGCTGAAGTCGGATGTTCAACTGACTGAGCCACCCAGGCGCCCAATTGTTTAATTTTTTTAAGTTTATTTATTTTGAGAGAGAGAGAGAGAGAGAGAGAGAGAGAGCAAGAGGGCAGGGGAGGGGCAGAGAGAGAGGGAGAGAAATAATCCCAAGCAGGCTCTGCCCTGTCAGCACAGAGCTCGATGTGGAGCTGGAACTCAGGAACCGTGAGATCATGACCTGAGCCAAAACCAAGAGTCAGATGCTTAACTGACTGAGCCACCCAGGTGCCCCATGATCCTTTTAAATCTCCCAACAACCCAGTGGAACAAGGATTATTATCATCTCTATTTTACAGATGGTAAGCCAGGCTTGGGGAGGCTCAGTCTCTCGCTCAGGGTCACATAATGTTGAGTGAGGTCTTGCATCCAGCCCAGGCTCTCCACCACTTGTGACGGAGCCTCTTCTGCTCTTTTTTTCTTCTTTCCTTTCTCCTTTCTTCCTGCCTAGGCTTTAATCTACTGCTGTAGCACCCCGGAATCTGTTCTGCCCCTGCTGCTAGGGCTCAGGGCAAAGATGTCACTGACTGTTGTTTCACTTGACAGGGAGGCAGGTGGGTACTCATGAGAAGACTGGAGATGGCCCCTGAGGAAGCACCTCCTATCCTCCAAAGTCCCCAGATAATGGTTTCATATAAGGCAGCATGAGGTTGTGGTTGAAAGGCTGAGTTTAACCCACTGTCTTCGGGCGGGAGCATCAACACCACTCCTAAGAGTCGAGTATCTCACTTTAAAGTTGTCCCCGGGTCATTCAGGGTTGGAGTTACTGACAGAAGCAAAGACACTCACCTGTCTTGGCTGGAGGTCTCTCCCTAAACTTGATGGAGACGGTTGGGATGTGCCTGAGCCGCCTGCCATCTGAAGTGGGGCCCTTTGAGGGTGGTTATTGGTGGTTTCTGTTTCAGCCCCATCTCCAGGGAAGATCTCCTCCTCAGCAATGGCTCTTGCTGTGATCCTGCCTTTCCTGGGGCTTCTCATCATGGCAGGCATTTGCCTCATTTGGAAGCAAAAAAGATCCAAAGGTAACTAAGTGGTAAGGGAGTCCCGGCCGAGACTGAGAAGTGGGACTGAGGCTTCTCTAGGAAATGGCCGGAAGGAAGTAGATGTGGACATGAGTTATCCCTAGGTTGCAGACCCTGCAAGCTGGCTGAGAGCAAACTGGTAGAGCCATGCTGGGGGACTCACATTGCAGAGAGGGTCAAAGAAACTGCAGAAAACTCCTGGGCAGAGCTGTGAATTCTCATCTTCTGATAAATTAGGAAAATACTGATCATGCCAGTCTTCTAATTAATTAAGAAATGCAGTGCTATCCATTAGATAAAACCCCTGTGAATGTGGTTGAATTTCATAGGATCTCGGGGTCACAAAGGATCCTGAAAGTCGTATAAGCCAACACTCCTTTCCCATCTGATGGTTTGAAGATCCTCTAATCCTTTCAAATAGTCACACACCCACAGGGACGAGGAGCAAAATCCTATTCAGGCAGCTTGTGTGGGCCATCTTTGGACAACCCTGCCTACTAGAAAAAGTCCTTCCTTTAACTGAGCTGACACATCTTTCTTTCTTCCAGAGAATCTTCTCTATGAACAGGTGGTGGAGGTAGGTAAGTGTCTTGAGCTTGGTGGGGATGTTACTGTGTTTTATTGGTTTTGTGCTCCCAATGACCACTGATTTAAATTGTGCACCTGAAAGTCCCAACATCTGATGTCCTGGTGGCAGGGGTGGTGGGGGGTCTATACCTGCCATTTCCAGTTTTTGCAGACTCTTACTTGTCACAGCTTGCCTTCCAGTATGTTTGGTGGTTTTTGTATGTGAACTCATTCCTTGGTCTTGCTCTCCACTCCTGTGGGAGTCATGTAGATCTAACGTGGGGGAAGCTTTTATTCGTTCAACAATTAGTAATTGTCTCCGAAGCACCCCAGACCATACTGGAGGCTGGGGACACAATGGCGAGTAAAAACACACACAGTCTGTGCCTTCTTGGGGCGTTCAGTCTAATCAAGGAAGCATATGTGAATGAAATGATTATACAAACAAATTGCGCACAGATGCCACGAGAGGGAGTTCTAAGGGTTGTAAAGACTGTAACCAGGAGGAACCAACCAAGCTTCAGGGACAGGAGAGGGGGGCCCTGAGGAAGTGATGTGTGATCTGGAAGACAGGCGGTCTGGAGGGAAGAGGGAATAGAAAACCATGTGCAGCAGAAGGAACAGCATGTGAAAGAAACAAAGTGTGGAAATGAGGCCAAAGATGACAGCGGATGAGGCTGTGGACTTGGCAGGGGTCAGCCCAGGTGACGCCCTGTAGATCACATGAAGGGTTTTGGTCTTTCCTATCAGAGCAGTGGTAAAGCAGTGAACCGGGCAATCTTGGCCAGAATTGTGCTTCGAGAAGCTCTCTCCGGCTGCAGTGTTGAGAAAGGACCAGAGGGAGCAATGGGACAAGATGTGGGGGCAGGTTGGGGGGCACCACTTCTGTCATCCAGATGAGAGATGGTGAGGGCCTGGGTCAGGGAGGTGGAGGTGGAGACAGGGAGGTTCAAGAGCAGGTGAACTCAATAGGCATCGGGAAACTTCAGAGTAACGGCACAGAATCTCATTTACTTTTCTTTCTCTAGAAAATCTTCTCTCAGACCACGCAAAAGAAAAAGGTAATTATATGTGTAGAATAAAGAGCAGGGAACAAATAACAAAGAATATATTCTTTCTATTTCTACATGAATGCTGACAGTCTATGATACATACTTTATACACACACACACACACACACACACACACACATTTTCCATTAATATTATTGGAATTCACTTTCCAATATCAAGGGGTTATAGGGCCGGTGGCCATGGTGAGGGGGTGCACTTGATCAGCATTCACGGGTCTGGATTGGCCTGAGGTCCCTACACCAGCCTTTCTGTCAATCATTGAAAAAGAAGGTCTATTTACTATTTAGAAAGGTACTATTATGGTCATGTGGGGTGTATGAAAAATCTGAGGAATCCATACAACTTTTGCACCGAGAGAGGCGGTATCATATGATGGGAGGGTCACAGGCTCTGGAGTCAGCGACTGGGTCAGTGATACCTGGCTCAGATCACTGCTCTGCCGCTTACCGGCCTTAGACAAGGCACTTAACTGCTCTGAGCTTCAGTTTTCTCGTCTGTAAAATGGGGACAGTAAGTCCCCTCACCTGATTGTTTTCAGGACTCAAATAGACAAAACTTCTTATTACAAAGCCTGGTACTCCTTTTTCTTCCTGCCATTTCATCTTCATTAATCGAGTGTCTGCTGTAAGCCACTGAGCATAAAAGTTAGACACTCAGGGCACAAACAAACAGGGGCTATGCCCTTAAGGTCTTGCTGGGAAGACAAGTCACTGGACCAGAAATGGCGATTTCAACATCTCCTCTCCTCCCTGCTTACATCTCCTCCAAGGCGATGGAAATGTGGGTGCGTGCACAACTCAGGGATGCTATGGCTGCTCTGTTCAAGAGCGGAAGGAACGGTGGTGTAGTGGGGCTGACCTCTGATTGGGAGCCAGACAGATGTGGGTTGGAATCCTGCCTCCTCGGCCACTTACTAGCCTGGTCACCTGGGCAAATTTCCACCTCCCTCTGAGCCTCAGACAACTACTCTATAAAATGGGGATACTAATTGTATGCACCTCACATGGTGGAGGGGGTTCAGTGCCCACCTCGTTATGAGAACAGGACACAATAAATGGAGACTGTTAGTAGTGGGAATAGTAAAAATCAACCATAAGCTCCTTGGAGGCTGTATTGTATTCAGTTTCACTGCCCAAGTGCCTAATGCCTAACACATGCCCCGCCCTTAGCACAGGGCCTGGCAGTGAACTCGAACGTGTAACTTTAGTTCTCTGGCAAGGCCAGTGCTAGGAGAAAATGTGGGCTGGATGGCGCCTCCAGAAAAGCCACAAGCACAGTAGTCTCAGGAGCTTACAGTTTATGTCCCGGGACCTGGGATCTCCAAATTTACCAATCTCTCTGCAGTTCTTCAGGGGAGTTACTGTCGAGAACAATACGAGCCAACAAGCCAATGCTATAGGCCTCCCGCTGGACACCATAGCTATTATAAACAGTAGGTTATAGAAGGAGAGCAAGGGACACACCCGTGTACACACAGTCACAAACGTACAGAAACACTCAGACAGAAAGAGAAAAGGAGCCGGGCAAAAAGGGAAGAGAAGGGAGAAACCGAAGTTCTGGGCAGCCCGGGTCACTGGGGAAAGTGGCGCCGCCAGGTTCACGGGTCTGAGCTTTGAGAGATGTGACTGGATTAGGGGCCGACAGGATGGTCATCGCCCCCTTCACTGTAGGGGACAGAGCCATGAGCCTTCCCGCGTGCATCCCAGGGATAAAGTGGCCACATGTGTTCACTTGTGCCTTTTTCTGTTTGTTTGTTTTAGGAAGGCTCCATAAAGTACTCAGTAAGTTCCGCTCCTCACCTGTGGCGCAAACCTCCTTCTGCTGACATCTTTGCTCTAGGATGAGTGTCTCAGTTTCACTCGTTGGGGCAGAAGAGGGGGGCAAGGGTACTTGAGGCCCTGGGGGCTGGGGATATACTGGCTCCCACAGCCCGCTTTTCTCAACTCTTCCCTGTTCCTCTTTCCCGCATAACTGTTATCTGCTCTCTATGCGGGAACCGTTTTACCGGGAAGAGCTGTACCTCCCAAAGGGGAAGCCGCCTGGAAGACCCCCTTTGATCACCTAGGGGGGACATTCCCTTAGGTGGGATCCAAAGCGTGTGTGTCCTCTTTAAAGTGAACGTGTGGAGAAGTGGGTCTCCGCCACTTCACGAACGAGAACTTCTTTGTAACAAAAAAAGTCTTCAGGCACGTGACATGTCTATTTTATTTTACACTGAGGAAACATACAGAAGAAAATCTAGTGGAAATTTGGTGATAGTTTCAAGTGAATTAATATTTTAGGCTTCTCCCGCAACATCTACAAATGTTGATGTTGTCGTGACCTGTGTGTAGAAGATGTGTTATTACTTGGTCTGCCGGGAAGTTGTGGGGGGCCGCAGGAATTTGGTGACCCTCTGCGGTGTCTCTGGGGCGTGCTGGCCCACGGCTGGGGGCCCGCTGCTCTTGCCGGCCCCGTCACCGGGGAAGCTCAGGGCATTGCTCCCCAGGATCTCATGTGGGGGTGTGGTTGGGATGGGACCGCAGCATTCTGGGCAGGTCGACGCCCTTGTTCTGATTGGTCCAACTGTTTTTCTTCTTTAGAGACCCTCCGGAATGAACTGAGTAAGTGTCCCATGTGCTTATGACTCCTGTATCACCTTGTCTCCTGTGGATTCTGTGTTTCCAGTGATAGCTCACCCCCTGGTTTCTTCTTTTATTAGAGTTGAAGAGAGCTGCAGCGAACTCAGGTGAGGTACACTTTCCCTGCATCTGACGCCCAAGCCCCAAGACTTCCCCGTTTCTCTGTCCGTAAACTCAGGCATCCCCTTTACGTCTTCCAGGCTGGAGGAGGGCCCGGCTGCACTTTGGTAAGTCACGCCAGCCAAATCATCCACATTTCAGAGCCCATTGCTCTGGTCCTGAGGAATTCAGACTGTCATTTAGAACTTTGTAAAAATCAAATCTGATTGTCTGCTTATCAGTTTTGAAAAATCTTCGTGATTTTGGGGTTCACATTTAGAGTTAGAAAGTCTCCCCTCTTTGTTTTGATCTTCCTATGAGTTCTCTATGAGTTTTGAGATTTATCTTAGGTTTGTTAGTTATTCACATTTCATCTTTGTGACTTGTCTGCTCCTGTCCTGTTCTGGCTACTTTTTTTTTTTTTTAAATGCTTATTTATTTTGAGAAAGAGAGACAGAGTGCCAGTGGGGAAGGGGCAGAGAGAGAGGGAGACACAGAATCCGAAGCAGGCTCCAGGCTCTGAGCTTTCAGCACAGATCCCAAAATGGGGCTCGAACTCATGAACCGTGAGATCGTGACCTGAGCCGAAGTCGGACGCTTAACCGAATGAGCCACCCAGGTGCCCCGGTTCTGCCTACTTTTTGATTAGTGAGGATATTATTTCTATATAAAGCATACTAGTTCTTTGTCATGTTTTTCACAAATTATTTTTCTGACTTTTTCATTTTCATTTTACTTTCCCTATAATATTATTTTTTTATGTATGAACATTTTGTTTTTTATGGAGTCAAATTTATTCATCTTTTCCTGTATTGTCTCTTCCGTGCTTTCACGTTGGGGAGGTCCTTCCTATCCCACAGCTGGGCCAACAGCCAGTGCTCTTGTCTCTTTCCACACCCCTGCCACATCCTTCTTTCTCTGATGATCAGTTTTCTTGGGGCATGGTGATTGAGACTCTCAGAGAAGTGAATGGGTGACGCAGAAGCTCCAACAACGCGTACTACACAAAAGTTTCGCAGGCTCATTCTAAAAGATTTGCACATCTCTTTTCATTTTATTCCGAAATAGCTTGCAATCTGTTGCTGCTGTTTTAACGAGACCTGTTATTTTCACTGTTTTGTAGTCCGTATCAGTTTTCCAGCTGCTCATCCCCCTTCTATCCACACGTCTTCCTTCAGGCAGGTCTAATAGAATCGGTGAGTTGGCACTTAAGAGAACACCAGGTCACCTTGGTTGGCACTCCAGGAGCTCACAAACTCTTCTGACATTCGAGGTCTGGCTTCCTCCCACCACCTTGACTGAGTACAGATTTCACGGATTTACTCTCCAAGAAGAGCCTGTTTTCTGTACTTGGTGAAGGAGAGAGGCTCACTGTGACCCTTATAGTCCACAATTTTAAGGAAGAATCCTTTTGAATCCTTTTCTCTATCCTAACATTTAGCAATAGTAATCATAAGCAATAATTTTATTTTTTTAATGTTTACTTATTTTTGAGAGACAGAGAGAGACAGATGATGAGCAGGGGAGGGGAAGAGAGAGAGGGAGACACAGAATCTGAAGCAGGCTCCAGGCTCTGAGCTGTCAGCACAGAGCCCGATGTGGGGCTTGAACCCACGAACTGTGAGATCATGACCTGAGACGAAGTCAGATGCTTAACCGACAGAGCCACCCGGGTGCCCCATTTTAGCTACCAAAATGAGCATCACACCCTCACTGTGTGAACTCGGCACTATCTCATGCATTAGTTCCTCAAATCTGTACAACAGCCCTACTCCCATTTTACAGAGGAAGGAACTAAAGTTGGGAGATAAACAACAAGCCCAAGATCACATAACCAGCGAGTGGCAGAGCTGGGACATCCTAGCTGGCTACTGGATCTAACATCAAAGCCCATGTTTATCATACATTAGATTCCTTTGGAACATCGAAGACAAAGGCAGTATTTCCTAAGGATTAAGGCAGCTTCACAGATGATGAAATACTTTTTCCTCTTTCACTTAATACACTGCCAACAGATCTGAGGGACTGGAAGACAGTTTTCTTTGGTTCTAGTACTTATAGGGGAGGGAGAACCATGGACTCAAATAGACCAATGACAGTGGTCACAGCCTAGGGATTATCTTTCCCTCCAAAGCTACCCAAAGATCCCAAAGATCTCAGGGGATCTAAGACCTTGTCTTCCCCAGCCTCACCTGTCGGTGACTCTCTGCAGTGGCAGTGACCCTGGACCCGGACACAGCACATCCCAAACTCATGCTGTCTGAGGACCGGAGGCGTGTGAAACTTGGAGAAAGAAAGCAGCCTGTGCCCGACGGCCCCCAGAGATTTGACTTTGTCGTCAGCGTCCTGGGAGCTGAGTACTTCACGGCGGGCTGTCACTACTGGGAGGTGTTCGTGGGAGATAAGACCAAATGGGCCCTGGGGGTGTGTAGCGAGTCTGTGGGCAGGAAGGGCAAGGTCACCGCCACGCCGGCCAATGGACACTGGCTTGTAAGACAGAGTAGTGAGAAGAAGTATGAAGCTCTCACATCCCCGCAGACCATCCTGCGCCTGAAAGAGCCCCCACAGTGTGTGGGGGTTTTCCTAGACTATGAAGCTGGAGTCATTTCCTTCTACAATGTGACCAGCAGATCCCACATCTTTACTTTCACCCACAGTTTCTCTGGCCCCCTTCGCCCTTTCTTCGAGCCTTGCCTTCATGATGGAGGGAAAAATACAGCGCCTCTAATCATTTGCTCGGAACTCCAGAAATCAGAGCCATCAACTGTCCCCAAGCCAGAAGAAAAAGGCCATGCTAATGGAGACATGGCCATGAAGGTGGACCCTTCCTTACTCCCCCCTCAAGCACCGGAGCTTTCCCCACTCAGGGATATGATCCTGCCCTGGCCTTCTGACATTGGCCCTGCCCTTCAGGGGCTCAAAGTTCCTTCTTTTTAGGGCTGTGCCTCATTATCTGCCCCCCTGAAGGTCCGGCACCGGGCCCTGCATTTTAGGCTGCTGGCCCAACACCTGATTCTGAAACATCTCATCTCCTTTCCCCAAATCTAGACCTTGTGATTTCTGTTCATATCACCTTCCTCCCAGGACTCAGTTCTAAACTCTGTCATCCTTCTGGGGACTTCAAGTTCCCACTGTCCTGGAAGAATTCTTGAAAACCAGACGAACAATCACATTAAGTTTAGGTGGTGATGGTGAATGTGTGTCACCAAGATACAGGTGTTCTCTACTCGAGGGACTATTTATAGAGGAACTTCACTCTACTTCAGCTTGCTCTTGACCTCTTAGTCATGAAGTAATGGTGCCCAGTCCCTGACTTTTCTCTGATCCCCTCCAGAATGGCGTTTCTTCTTTTCTCAGGGCAGGCCTCTAGCTCCCAAAGTCAGCTTTTTAAAAGTAAACATTTTTTGGGTCACACACTCTTCCTTCTTTCTTCTGGAACAGGGGGTAGGTCAGCTAGAGGGATAAAACAGGCCATCCTTTCTTTTCTATTTCCTTGATGCTTTTTTGCAGCATAGTGTCCTGACATCCAGAGCTAATGTACATGTTTTCAAAGCTAACTTACCTATTGATGATAACCAGGTATAAGAATTTTAAATGAGGTAGCCATAATCCCAAAAAGACTGCGGAGTACAATCACGGAGCTGGGACACACAGCTTCAAACACAGCAGCCCAGCTGTGTGTGTGACCTTGAAAAAACAGCCATGGATGAGTTCGTCTGTTACCCTGGCCCTTTTGAATCTCCTCCCGGGATTTAGAGAGGCCCAGCCAGAAAAACGGTAGTTTTAACCACAAAGGTAGAAGCATTTTTTTTTTTTTCCTATAAGACCATCATTCTGGTAGACTTGACTACTTGTGTGGCAAACAGCCTCTTAGGTCAGAGAGTATTGATTTCAAATAGGAAGTCGGTAGACCATGTGTGAGGATAAAATAATGAGCCTCATTTTTTGGTGTGGATTGCAGAAAGAAGCCTATTTACTTTCAAGTCACTCCACAAAGGTGATCTGGCCTCTTTGTGGAGGTACTGGCTATCAGTTTGCAGATGAGCACACAGTTCTACCCAACAGAAACTAGATCTTTCTGTCAGAAGTTCTCTCTGTTGGTGCTTATAATAGTTAGGGTCCTCCAGAGAAAAATGTATTTGTGTTATCTTTACATGTATAAAGAGATTTATTACAAGGAATTGTCTCATATGATTATGGAGGCTGGCACTTTCCAAGATCTATCTGCAGGGTTAGTCAGCAAGTCAGAGACCCAGGGGAGCCAATGGTGTAGTTCCAGTTTCAAGGCTGACAGGCCTGAGACCCAGGAAGAACCAATATTTCCATTTGAGTCCGAAAGTAGGAAAAAGGTGGATGTTCCAGGCTGAAGACTGTCAGGCCAGAAGAATTCTCTCTTACTAGGAGAGGGTCAGCTTTTTGGTTCTATTCGGGCCTTCAACTGATTGGATGGGGCAGGCCCACATTAGGGACAGCACTCTGCTTCACTCACTCTACCAATTTAAATGTTAATCTCATCCGAAAACACCCTTCCAGAAACAGAATCATGTTTGACCAAATATATGGGCACCCTGTAGCCTGGTCAAGTTGATATATAAAGTTAACTATCACAGTGCATGGGTGAAATTTTCTGTTTGCTTTTGTACATGAACGAGAAGTTGTGGGGAAAGGCTTTGGACTGGTAACAGACAAGCACATTATGGGATTGGTTTTTGAACAACCTTGAATTCACCCAAGCAAGCTTTAACCACAGTTAGAAATAAAGCCACAGTTTTATTTCTGATCTGCCTTCTCAGTATTTTATTTATATCAATTTATAAGCAATAGTGTGTGTGTAGGATTTATATTTCACTCACTCATATTCAGTTTCAAACATACTTTCCTGAATATCCTAATCTAATTCCCATTGTTCACACTGGCTGCACCCAAGAGAATTTACCAGCCGGAAGAGAACTGACATTGTGGAAGCAGAAGCTTTAACTCATTTAATCCTTAGAACAATTCTGCCAGGGATTTTATGGGGGAGGAAAATGGTGCTCCAAATGGCTAGGCGGTAGAACTGGTATTATAAATGTAGATTATCTAGCTCTGAAGACAAGAAATACCGTGCAGATATGAGAATATTGGATTAGGCTTTTTTTTTTTTTTTTTTAAGTAAAACTTGGGAAAAAAAAAATCCTAATCCTGGATACCTTAGAAGTTGTATTGTGTCGGATTGAGGAATGCCAGGTTTATCTATGTAGGACTGAGAAAAAAAAAAAAATCCCTGTGCAGGAGCGTTGGGAGACCCAGAGGCAGCTCCTTGCACAGGAAACGTCTAACTTCTCACAAACGGATTGGGTTAGTGGATCTTTAAAATCCCTTCTAGTTCTCCAATCCTTTGATTTTAAGGATAAACCTCGCGTGAAGCGCGGAATTCAAGGCTTCACGGATGTCTACAGGACCAAGGGTCACCAATTCAAAGTAAAGAAGAAACTGAGTTCATGACACTTGGAGGTCATGTAGGTTAGCTCTAGGTTTTCTATTACTTCCCAGACGGGTGGTTAAAACTACGTTGGGCTTTTCTCGTGTGAGCGTAGAAGGAGATCCGACGACCTTGGAAGGGAACACAGTCTCCACTTGCTCAGTTCTAAACTTCGCAAATTTCTTCTCGGAGTCTACGCTCTTCCTCAGGACTACAACTCCCAGCAGGCTTTGTTTGAGACCAAAGGTTATTGGCGAGCCCGCCTGGGTTTCTTGCCTTGTGGCACCCAATACAGCCAGTGGGAATGAAGGATCCTCTTCAGGACCCAATCCTGGAGGTGTAGGGCGGGTCCTCTCTGGGTTCCGGCTCCGGCTCCTCCCCCGGCCCACAGAGGCAGCGCTGTCCCTGATCGAGCGGCGGGAGCGAGGTGGGTCCTGGGTGGGCCCGAGGTCGCGGGGGAGGCGGATACGGCTTTGTGGGGAACTCTGAGCATGGCCCCTTCCCTCTCTCCCGGGAATTAGAGGCTGTGGCTTTGCTCCCTGGACCCAGTGGGGAGCAAATGGGACCCGGTGGTCCCCTCCGCCCCGACCCCTGGCCCCCGCCCCTGGCCCGCGCGGCCAGGCGGCTGGCCTCAGCCCTTATTTCAGGCCCTCCTGTTGGCCTTTCAGTCCAGCCCCCCCGGCACTGACCATACTTTTGGGGCCAGCCCCTCCCCATCTCCCTAGCCTCCCGCCCAAGCCAGTCCGCTACTCAGAACCCAGCTCCTATCCTCTGGGAGGCGCGTATCCTCGACTCCGCCATCGGCTTCTCCCCGCTACTTACAACCCAGCCTCCTGGCTCCCGCCCCCTGACACCTCTGATTGCAGCCTGTGCCTCCTCTCCCCAGGTCATCTCCTCGGACCCTCGGACCCCTATGGCCTCCTCTAACTGACCCGTTATGCAGCTCCCCGATACATTTCCCTGTTGTTCAACACCTTGTCCCTGTTCTTTCCAAGCTCTTCTCTCCCCATTGCCTCCCACTCCCTACCCCTTGACTTGACCCTAAAGACCCCGAACTTTGGCCCTTCAGACCACTTTCCAGCTTAGCCCCTTCCCTCTAACCCAAGCCCTTGACCTTCAGCATCTGTGATCACCAGCCCCATCTGCTTGGCTCTTATTTCTTAGTCCTGGTCGCTTCACCACTGCCCCCAGTGTCTCCCACCTTTGATCCTCCCTGTACCCCTGGGCCTCCTGGGAAGCCAAGACTGATGGGCCCTTCTCTCCCCCAAATCTTTGAAATGTGACCTGAAAGTGTATCTGTACCTTACTTGTCACTGTGTTCTTAGTAGATGGTGGTCTCCCCATCTCTCTGTAAGTCCCAATCTTGCTCACCTATCCTGTAAGTCCTAGCTCAGATGCCTCCTTTTCCATTTAGCGGCTCGTCCTTGATCTCTTCAGGGAGCCGGGTGGGTGTCACCTGAACTCCCGAACTCCTGTGCCACTGTTCTTACTCCTTCCTCCTTCCCTTCCCTCCCCACCTCCCACTCTCCCCCACTTCTCTCCAATACTAGTGGCAGGCTTAAAAGCACTGGCTTTGGAGTGATGGGCATAAGTCCCAGTTTTGCTACTCACTTGCTGTGTGCCCTTGAGCAAGTTATAATTTCTCTGAGCCTCAGTTTCCTCATCTCTAAAATAAGTTGTGTAAATGAAATGCCATGATTTGTATATAGTGTTCAGCCCAGGGCCTAGCATTTAGTATCAGCTTAAAAAAATGCGGACTATTATTATTGGTTCCTGTATAATGTGCCAGGTGCTGTGCGAGGCACTGAGGAACGGTACAAAGGTGACTGAGGCACAGTTCCTGTCCCCTTAGAACTTAACCTTCTATACCATATGACAGTTTCTGGAGTTCATGGCCTGTTTCCCTGAACTGTGCCATAAACTGAGGGTAGTAACCATAATCCTAAATCTTTTTGCTCTTCTTTTGATCCAGCATTCAGTCCTGAGGCGAGTCAGAGCTTGGTACATTATAGGTGTTCAGAAGAGCAGGATTGGAAGTGAGAGGGGGCCATGTCGCCCCCTGCATAGACAGGGGTACTAGAGCCCTAGGTGGGGTGGGCAGGGCTGGGGCTTGAATTCAGATCACATCCTTTCACTCATACATTCAAAAAACATTTGAGCACTGCCTTGTGCTGAAGAGAGATTTCCAAAGTGGCCTAGTCCCTCCTTTCCAATGACTTATAAATTTCTAGTGAAGCCAGATAATGTTAAAAGATAATTGCAAATCACTGTAAAAGCAAGTACGTACAAACAGGAGTCTGTGTTTGCATAAAGGTGGAAGTGGGCAGGAATCAAGAGATTCCTGAGGAACAGAAACAGACACAAGCAAGCCTGAAATGGGTTCTGGAGACAGGCCTGGCCTTTACTCAACTCTTTCAACAAATATTTATTAAGGACCTACTAGATATGACTGTCAGTGCTTTAGGAACAAAGACCCCGTCCCTCATAGGACTTCTGTTTTAGCAAGGGGAGGCAGACACTAAATAATTGACATAATAGATAAATAGAATGTTCGCAGGTGAGAAGTTCTGTGGGGTAGGGGGATGGGAATGTGGGAACGGGGTTGTAATTTTTAAAAGGATTGTCAAAACTAAATAAGTGTCAATGAATAAATTGTTTTTGATGTTTACTTGCATTTTTGAAAGCGAAGCAAGCCTCCTTCACCTCCCTTATCTAGATTCTTCAAGAAACACTCTCAAACAAGGACTGGGAAACTATAGTTCAGCTCCTTTTGTCTTAAAGTTTTATTGGAACACAGCCACACTCATTCATTTTTGTATTGTCTACGGCTGCTTTTACGATACAACAGCAGAGTTGAGTAGTTGCCACAGAGATCCTATGGCCCCAAATATTTACTGTCTAGCCCCTTCCAGAAAAATTTGCTGGCCTCCACTTAAAGATTTGAGGCTCTGTCCGTATTGTACATTTTAGAATGTATAGTCGTGTACCATTTTTTACCTTGTACCATTTTTTTAATTAGAAACATTTTTTTTTTCTTTCCTAACAAGATCACATAAGGGATCTTTTTCATTCTTGTGTTCTCTGCAGGGCCAGGACACGGTGTCCTCCTAAGTCCCATGAGGGACAAGGTCTTTGTTCTTCTAATGTAACCCAAATTCCTAAAGTAGCAGCAGTCATATCTAGTAGGTCCTTAAGATATATTTGTTGAATGGGTTGAGTAAAGGCCGGGCCTGTCTCTGGAACCCATTGTCCTCAACCGTGGTAACGGTAGCTGTCATTTGCTGCCACGCAGCATGCTGAGCACGCCGTAGGCATGCAGGATAGGCGGGTGTCACAGGGTTAGTGATGTGGGAGTTGAGGCTCCCGGTGCTCGAGTGATTTGCCCAGTTCTGTACTGTGTGCCACCATCGGGATACGACCCTAAATACAGTCAGCGCCCCTTCCGTTACGGCTGTTGTGTGTTCCAGAAGTACTTGCTGACTTGAAGGAATCCTCGGTCTGTCATTTTCTACCATCGCTGTCCTTTCGGTCTCGCTCCCACCCTCATCCCTTGCTCGTGTCCGCCCGCAGTATCTCCGCCGGCCCACTGCACCTTCTGAAGTGCTGCTATTGCTTTGGGGCTCAGAGGAAACCCCACGCCCGGCAGAAGTACTTCATCCCTCGTCCCCTGTCCTGGGCTATAGGAATGCCGAGGAGTCTGCGCAGCTGAGCAAGCGTTTACCGATGTTTGCATAAGTTGGCGCTGTGTGTGTGTGAGGAATGTGGTTTGTGTCTGTTTGTATTCTTTTTTTGTTTTGTTTTGTTTTGTTTTAACTTTTAAAAATTTTTATTATTTTTAAAGTTTATTTATTTATTTTGAGAGAGACAGAGAGAGCACAAGTGGGGGAGGAGCAAAGAGAAGGAGAAACAGAATCCCAAGCAGGCTCTGCACCATCAGCGTTGAACCTGATGTGGGGCTTGAACTCACGAACTGTGAGATCATGACCTGAGCTGAGATCAAGAGTCAAACGCTTGACAGACTGTGCCACCCAGGCACCCCAATGTCGGTGTCTTTGTACATAGCATGTGAGTGTGTGTGATTTTGTGTGGTGTGACAGTAGAGCTATATTTGTGATTGTGTAGCCATGTATGTGGCTACATGCTTGGGAGGGCTATGTATGTACATGGGATGTGTGTGGCTGTATGGGGCTATATGTGGTATGCAGGTCTGTGTATGTGGCTGTGTGTGGTATGTGTATATGGTGTGAGAATGTGGTTGAGTGTGTCTGGTATGTGAGTATGGCTGGGTGTATATGTGGCCTGTGTATGTGGTTGTATATGGTGTTGGAGAGAGGAAGTGGGCATTGACCAATCAGAGCACACGGCCCAGACCCTGCAGTAGGTCTTGGAGGGCCCAGACGTTAACCGTTAGTTGCTAGGTTAGGGTGAGTTCCAGGGAGGGGAAGGGTGGCGGAATGTTTAAGAGGAATCATGCTGGGCCTTGTACACAGCTAGGAGAGCCTCAAGAATGAGAGGTTCTATTCTGTTCATTCTGAAAGCAGGGAAATGGAAACTTTTCAGGAAGTTTTTTCAAAAGAGATCACCATAAAAGTAGTTTTAGTTAGCTTAGAGTTAGGCAGGAAAATGGAATTTTACCCAAATGGGAGCTCCTTTACTTGTACATGAATTATAGTCTAGACTGTCATTTTTCAATGATATTGAGAAAAGTGACATTCGCGTTGCACAAGTATCTGTTGGGCATAGACAAAGCAGATGCCTCTTTACTCTGATGGGCAGCTTTAAACATCCGTGGAAGTTTGTAAGTTTGTAACTTGAAAGTAAGTAAAGGCATTGCATCCAAGTATTCCAGTTAATTGAGGTTATTTCTAATGGATGTTCCACGGGGAAGGTGTACACCCCTTTACCAGAACAAGATTCCCTGTGGTCTAGCCTGACCCAACACCAAGGAATAAAGGTGTTGGCCATTTGTGTTCATTCTCAGGGTTCAGAAATGGGCAGTGAGAAGGAGAAGGAGCAGAATCCAGAACAGCACCTGCCTGAGGAAGGGGAATGGGGTAAGCCTTGGAGAGTGGAGGACTCGGAGGGTTTTCGGATCCCAGATGGAGAGAAGGAGCATGAGCAAGAGAGCCTGTCAGAAGGTCCACAAGAGATCCACCCAAAAAAGCCGTTGCAGAAAGTCACCGACCCCGCCAGAGAGCCCGGGGGCCCCATGGCTCACCCAAGGCCCGAGATCGACGAGAAGCCCTTTATATGTGCCCAGTGTGGCAAAACCTTCAATAATACCTCCAACCTGAGAACACACCAGCGGATCCACACCGGCGAGAAACCTTACAAGTGTTCTGAATGTGGCAAGAGCTTCTCGAGAAGCTCCAACCGCATCCGGCACGAGCGGATCCACCTGGAAGAGAAGCACTACAAATGTCCCAAGTGTCAGGAGAGCTTTCGGCGGCGCTCAGACCTTACCACGCACCAACAAGATCACCTGGGCAAACGGCCGTACCGCTGTGACCTCTGTGGCAAGAGCTTCAGCCAGAGTGCCACGCTGGCGGTGCATCACCGGACGCACCTGGAGCCAGCGCCCTACATCTGCTGTGAGTGCGGCAAGAGCTTCAGCAACAGCTCCAGCTTCGGTGTGCACCACCGCACGCACACGGGCGAGAGGCCCTATGAGTGCACCGAGTGTGGGCGGACCTTCAGCGACATCTCCAACTTTGGAGCACACCAGAGGACCCACAGAGGGGAGAAGCCCTACTGGTGCACTCTGTGTGGGAAACACTTCTCCCGGAGCTCCAACCTTATCCGCCACCAGAAAACGCACATGGGAGAGCAGGCTGGGAAAGACGCCAGCTGAAGGACAATGAGGGAGAGAGAGAGAGAGAGAGACCCCAGCCTAGTGTAGGAAGATCTGTAGGATCTGCTGCTGCCCCCTTGACCTCAAGCCCCTCCTCCCACTTTGGAGAATGGTTTCCTGTTGCCTCTGAAGCCAGGATCTCCAGGAAGTCCTGAGAAGGGACCCTTGAGTAAAAATCCCTGCCCCTTTCCAGGCCAATTTCTTGCCTTGGAAAGTGGGAGGATCCAGTCTTGGCTTCATCTCCTTGGGATGAAAGAGAAGTAGGATAGGCTTGGCACATGCTCCTATCATTAGGGCAATCATCCCCTGGCCTTTGAGGAAGTCCCTGTGAGGTGGCATCACTGTCTGAAGGTCCTCGGAATTGTGTATGAAATGCTCGGGGCACGTTGCAGTGGCTGCCAGTTCCCATCTGCTGGGCCCCACCTGTGTTGGGGGGAGCAGCCTTCCCAATGGAAGGGGCCTCCTTGGCCTGGAGAAGAGGTCTGGCCCTGCCTTAGGAACGAAAGGGAAGCCCTCAGGGAGCCTTGATCTAGGGACCTTCACAGTCCCCCATGTTTGTGACTTGTTCCCCCCACCCCACCTCCATCTGTTCCCAGAGTGATTAGCAGTAAAACTCTTCAATGAAAAGGACCTGTGTACTTATTTGGGGCATCAAGGAAGTGGGAGCTGGGGAGGCGGCCATGCTGCAGCCTCTCTGGAAGGGGGTTGAATTCCAGGAAAGACAGAATGGGTGGCTGCTCTGAAAAGCAGAGGAAAGCAGGCTGGGTCTCTGGGGCCTTTGAGCAGGAAGGCAGAAGGAACCCACATATGCTGTAGATTCTACAGGTCACATTACATCTTTGTGTCACTGACGTTTGCTCAAGGGAATAAGATGAAACAAGTGAGGAGAAGTGAAGTCAATTGCTGTGAAGTTACACAGCAGGTATGTGGTGGAGCCAGAGTTCACACTTGAGCCTCCCTTGATTCTGAACTGACGCTCTTTTCATTCCATGCACCTACTGGCTTCTGAAGGAGGATCCACTTAGGGGGCCGGCCTGGGACCAAGTGAGTCCCTGGAAATGGGAGCTAGTGGGGCCTTCTGGTGTGGCCCTGGTTCATTTGCTCTGTGGGAAGTCAGTGCCAAGTATGAGAACCTTTCCTCCCTTAGATTCTTGATTGACATTTATTTGTGTCTAGGAAAAGTGATAAGTGTTGGGGAGTAGGGGTGAGGGCTGGGATGAACCCGCGATGAGGGTCTTTGCCTTTCGTAGCAATGGTTTAGTTCCCAAGGCTGGGACAGCTTGGTGGGGATCCTGCCCAGCTTCCTGCCCTCCTGGTTTCGGCCTGGCTCCACATGCCAGATTTCCATGTTTTCTGACGGCAGTTGAACATTCACCCAGATTTCCTCCAACACATAAAGAAGACCCTTCTCTACATCTCTTGCCAATCAGGTCCTGCTCTTCCAGACTGAGGGGCCCTTTTCATTTGTAACCAATTGCCAGAATGTGATTTTGGTACCAGGCTTAAAACTGGCACCGTCTGTGACCTGACCTATCACATGGGATCCTGCCACCCAGCCAGAGACGGATGTGCTAGCAGCTTTGTACTCATTATGTTGAATTCTCACGTAACCCTGGGAAGTAAGAATTACCCACATTTGACAGAAGGAGAAACAGGCTGCCAGAAAGTGACTTGCCCAAGATCACATGGCAAGTAAGTCGCAGGGGCAGGACTCCACCTACTTCTGCCTAAACCCAAAGTCTGTATTCCAACTATAAAAGAAGACTTTCCAAATGATTCCCTGACATTTGTAGGACACTACAGTTTACAAAGTACTTTTTAAAAAGTTTTTATTTTAATCACCTGGTGCTTGTCACGACAAGGACACTCCTTAATCCTCATCACTTGTTTCACCCATCCTCCCACGCACCTCCCCTTGCGTGACCTTCAGTTTGTTCTCTACAGTTAATCTGTTTCTTGGTTTGTCTCTCTCTCTTTTTTCCTTTTGCTTGTTTGTTTTGTTTCTTGAATTTCACATATGAGTGAGATCATATGGTATTTGTCTTTCTCTGATTTATTTCACTTAGAATTATACTCTCTGGCTCCTTGCATGTCATTGCAGATGGCAAGATTTTATTTTATTTTTTTAATGTTTTTTATTTAATTTTGAGAGAGCACAAGCAGGGGCAAGGGAGAGACGGGGCAGAGGATCTGAAACAAGCTCTGTGCTGACAGCACAGCCCGATGTGGAGCTTGAACTCACAAACCGCGAGATCATGACCTGAGCCGAAGTCGGGACGCCCAACTGACTGAGCCACCCAGGCGCCCCAAGATTCCATTCTTTTTCATGGCTGAATAATATTCCAGTGTATATACCACACCTTCTTTATCCACTCATCAGCTGATAGACACTTGCGCTGCTTCCGTATCTTGGCTATTGCAAACAGTGCTGCTATAAACATAGAGGGGCATGTATCCCTTTGAAATAATGTGTTTATGTTTGACAAAGCACTTTTATCTCATATACATCTTTCTGCTTCTTCAAAATCTGCGTACAAAATATTTTAAACATATAGTCACCCAAACTTGTATGTATGAATTGGCACACTCACTAGTAATTAAAGTTGCCATCGAACACCACCGAGCACCCGTTCTTGGGCACCTGTTACCTCTGATCTCCACAACTATCCTGTAAGGTAGTAGTATCCCCATTTTTTAAAAACATTTTTATTTATTTAACTTACTGTTATTATTTTTTTAATTTAGAGAGAGAGCTCATGAGCAGGGGGAAGGAGAGAGAGAATCTTGAGCAGGGTCCTCACTCAGTGTGGAGCCCAACATGAGGCTTGAGCCCACAGCCGTGAGATCATGACAGCCGAAATTAAGAGTAGGATGCTTAACCCACTGAGCCACCCAGGCACCTCTCCCTATTTTTAAGATGAGAAAATTCTGAGATGTTAAATGACCTGACTTAATGACTATGCTGGGGTTCAAATCAGGTATTTATGATTCCAAGGCCAAGCTCTTCATTATACTCACTACCAAGCTAGGTCTACTGGTCCCCTGTCTGGGGAGCTTGGTGTCCTTCCAGACCTACGTAGAGCCTTAGTAACAGTTGCTGTGACTTTCTGGGAATCTCTGCTGCCAGTAAAACCCAGGATCAGTGCTCGAGGCACTTGCTTTGATCTTGGGACATGACTCGCCAATCTCATTTGCCCCTTTTTGACCAAGTTCATAGGTTATGGTTTCTGCACTGGCCCAGACTTTTGAGTCCTGACTAGCCCATTTATCCACTCTGTGACTTCCTTTTTTGTTAACTTCCCTAATTTTCTCCTTCATTCTCTTCATTCTCTGAGTGCAGGAGATGGGCACAAAAACCTAGAGTTACAGTGCAGGATGATATGGGTCATTATGGTTGTACCCAGGGTGCACTAGGAGCACAGGGGAGGGCCTTACGCTGGCCTGAACTGGACATTGGAGTCCAAAATTGAATAAGACAGTCCTTCCTGCAGGGAACTCAGAGGAAGAGAAACTCTGCTCAGAACAAGGTATTGGGGGAACACAGGTGGGAATGGCTAGCTCTTTGGAGGGAAGGAAAAGGTGAGACGATGATTGAGTCTGGTCTTAAAGAATGAATAGATGTTTACTCAGGCAAAGAAGAGGAAGGTTATTTCAGATGGAAGGGAAATGGCAGTGTTTTAAGGAACAGTGTGAGCGTCCTGTGTGAGGAGGAGATGATGGTAAGGGAGGGACCAGATGGTGAAGGCTGTTGGATGCCAGGATAAAAAGTTGTGGGCTGTAGACAACGGGATTTTCAAGCAGGCGAATGGTGTGATCATTCAAGCTAGTGTGGAGGGTGAGCTAAAGGGGTCAGGTACGTTGGAAACATGCCAGGTGCCAGTTGGGGGCCCTCCTGACCCACAGAGAGTTCTGTACAATTACCTCAGAGTCTTGCCAATTCCACAGGATGGAAAGTCCAAACCCTCCACCCAATTCCTGCAGATTCCTGGAACTCATGCTCTCACGGCCTCTTGCCTGAGGTTCCTATGGTCTGTGCAAGTCTCTGTTTTGTCCCCATCAGTCACAGAACGGAGCATCTTCACTGGCTTCCCCAGGAAATTCCACCACAACAAGCATTCTGTAAGTTTAGAATCCCTTTGAGAGATTGGCAGTCTTGGGGAGGGGTTCCCATCATGGCATGTCACTAGCTTCCTCTCCTCTTTCCTCTCATCGCTGCCCTTATCCTCTCTCTCCCAACTGCTCTGGAAACTGCAGATTGTTTTACTCCATAATAAAAAGCTGTTTGGCTTTTCTCAGCCCCTGATGCCAATCTGCGTACACAAACACATCAAGGAGCTCAGCAGAACAAAGGCCTCACCATTTAACAGCATATGCCTAACCCATAAAGTAGTTGCAAAAATAAACCAACAAATACCCTTGGAGATTCACAAAGTAGGCAAGCATATTAAAGGTTCAAGACTCTAGTCTGAGCTCAAGTGATTGTTTCCCCTTCCTTCTGAGACCTGGCTAAGATAACTGAAAAGGAATAGAAACACATAACAGCAAAGAGAATGGCAGGGAAGAGAAGTAGCAGGTGCAGACCTCCAACAGTTTCTAAAAGTAGATGACACACACTGATGGCTCAGCAGAGTGGGAGGAAGCCATGGCCCAGAATTCAGGCATGGAAATGAGAGCCAGTCTTCCCGGCAAAACCACAGAGAGGCTCTGAGTTCATGGTTGGCAGGTACTAATGACAGACAGGAGGAGTGGGTCTAGAAACTATACTCTCCGTAGAAAGTCTGTGCAGCTGCACAAGTCACCTCCCTCTTATGTCCAGAATGGAGAGTAACTAGCACTTACCTCCGGACAAAAATAAAACGTACACGGCAAGACCCCAGAAGGCTCATTCTATAGAAATCAAATCTGGTGTTTCATATAGTGTTGATACCCCAGAATAAAACTTTTGTCATTGTGACATTTACAAACCCTCTCCCTACCTCATCCCCCAACAACCCATCCACTCACACTACAGAAAAACCTCCCAGAAACCCCACTCAGCTTTCCTGTTCAAGGGGGTGACCTCTCAGGGAAGCATAGAGCAACAGAGGAAATACACAGCAACTGAGGGAGCCAACTCAATTACTGAGATTAACCAACTAGATCTGTCATTCCATAAACAGGCAACCAGGAGGACCAGAGTTATGAAGACAGCTAGAAGCATGAAAGAGAGAAGGGGAAACAGAATAAGTGACTCCAGACAACAGAAAGTTATAATGTAACAGTAAAATCTTTAAAAATTCTAGTTATATCTTCAGGAAGATCTGGGAAGTTACTGCCTCCATAAAACAAAAAGGTCACTAGTGGCAAGGACCAGTTGGAAAATAGGAAATACCTTTGGAAAGTTAAACATATGACAGCTAAATTAAGATATTCAAGAGACCACTTGGAAGATAAAATCAAGAAAAGCCCCAACAATGTAGAGCAAAAATACAAAGATAAGGAAAGAAGAAATAAAGCACCTAGAAGATCAATCCTGGAAGTTCTTATGATGAAGACTGCTAGTTGTCCTCCAAAATCTGTTCACCCATTTATTTTTTATTTTTTATTTTTTATTGTTATTTTTTTTTTTTTTTGGAGCACTTAACTAACCAACGTTTCCCAGCCTCCTTTGTAATTAGGTATAAGTCATATGACTTAACTTCTTATCATTGGAAAATGAGCAGAAATGGTACATGACACTTCTGGGCTTAGACCTCAGGAAAGAGCAGGCATGCCTTCAGTTCATTTTCTTCCCCCTTTTCACTTTTTGTAACCTGTGGGAACCCAGCTTTGATAGTTGCAGACTATATAGTTTGCTAGTATCGATTTGCCAGATAAAACACAGGACACCCAAATAAATTTGAATTTCAGATAAACAATGAATAATTTTTAGTATAAATATGTCCTAGATATTGCATCCTAGTGGGTAGCAGAGCAACAGGATAAAAGGAAGTGGGTTTTTGAACTTAGCATGTAGCAGTGCTATCCCACTTACCTGCCTAGATGCTTCACAACTATTAGTGAGAAACAGATTTTTTTGTACTCTAAGCCACTGCTTTGTTGAGTCTCTTTTTTATAGCACTTAACTTTTCATCCTAATACTTAGAAGTGAGTTAATTTCTTCTTTCTTTTCCTCTTCCTTTCTTTTTTCTTTTTCTTTTTTTCTCTTTCTTTCTTTCCTTCCTTCCTTCCTTCCTTCCTTCCTTCCTTCCTTCCTTCCTTCTTATGGGGTAGTTTGGGAGTGCGATTTATTCTTATTATTTAAATTCATGTTAGTTAACATATAGTGTAGTATTGGTTTCATGAGTAGAATTTAGCGGTTCATCACTTACATATAACACCCAGTGTTTATCCCAGCAAGTACCCTCCTTAATGTGCATCATCATCATGCATTTAGCCCATCCCCCTCACCTACTTCCCCTCCAGCAACCCTAGTTTGTTCTCTATATTTAAGAGTCTCCTATGGTTTGCCTCCCTCTGTTTTTATCTTATTTTTATTTATTTTATTTTATTTTTTTCAACGTTTTTAATTTATTTTTGGGACAGAGAGAGACAGAGCATGAATGGGGGAGGGGCAGAGAGAGAGGGAGACACAGAATCTGAAACAGGCTCCAGGCTCCGAGCCATCAGCCCAGAGCCCGACGCGGGGCTCGAACTCACGGACCGCGAGATCGTGACCTGGCTGAAGTCGGACGCTTAACCGACTGCGCCACCCAGGCGCCCCTGTTTTTATCTTATTTTATCTTTCCTTCCGTTCCCCTACGTTCATTTGTTTTGTTTCTTAAATTCCACATATGAGTGAAATCCTATATTTGTCTTTCTCTGACTTACTGAAGTGAGTTTCTGCCATAACAAGACTGTAGCACATCTTACTACAGATGGTGTCTTACTGTTGCCATTGGTTATTCTCCCCCATTTTAACATCTCCAAAATTGGAATATGTCTAATAATTGATACTAGCTTAGATTTGATGAAATATCACATTACATGAAAGAGATGAGGCAGTGATGTCAACAAGATGGTGGAATAAGAAGTCCCAGTCTTTACTCCCCAACAGATACAGTGACTGAATAACAAAGTATGGACCAAAATACCTTTATAGGAACTCCAGAAATGAGCACAGCTCAGATCAGGTTTTCTGTGGGGGGTAGGGGGAAGGCAGGGAAAAGAGTGGAACATGTATCAAACATTCTGGATTTTCAGAGGGCTGCCCAAGGAACTGGTTTATGTCTTACATGATTTGGCGTACTGATGGGGAGCCAAAATACTTTTGATGCCGCTAAGTACAAAATACTTCGGATGTCACTGAGCACAACATACTTTTGGATGCCACTGAGTGGGGTGGCTTTGTGCTACACCACGAGAGAACCTGCAATACCACAGATAGACACCAGAGGGAGCAAGAGATATATGAGGCCCTGAAAAAGAAACCACCAAACCTTTAACTGGGAAATTAGCTCACAAACTCAGAGAAATTGCATCCACCGAAAAGGTTTTCAGAAGTCCTAGAATCTCAAGCCAGGCTGATTATTGAAGGTTTCCCCCTGCTTAAAGCCAGACTATAGAAAAATCAGGAAAATAATGCATGGACAAAATGAGAATATCAAGAAAGAGATAAAAACTATAAAAAAAGAACTAAACAGAAATTCCAGAGTTGAAGAATATTTAATAGCTGAACTGAAAAACTCATTAGAGGGGTTCAACGACACACTTGACCAAACAAGGAAGAATCTGTGAACTCAAGGACAAGTTATTTGAGATTATTGAGTCAGAGGAACAAAAACAAACAAGAATGAAGAAAAGTGAAGAAAGCCTAAGGGATTTACAGGGTATCATAAAGCTACCCAATGTATACATTATGGGAGTTCCAGAAGGAGAAAAGAGAGAGAAAGGGGTGGAGTGGCTAATTAAAGAAATAATGACCAAGATATACCATTTCAAGTATGAGACACTCAGTAGTCACTAAGTATGATGAATCCAAAGAGGCTCCCAGCAAGACAAATTATAATTAAACTGTCAAAAGTCAAAGACAAAGAGAGAATCTTGAAAACAATAAGAGAAAAGCAACTCACTACATACAAGGGAGCTCCCATAAGATTATCGCTGTTTTCTCAGCAGAAACCTGAGATAATATATTCAAGGTGAGCGAGACAATGTATTCAAGGTGTTGAGAGAAGAAAAACCTGCCAGTCAAGATTATTATATCTGAAAAAACTGTCCTTCAAAAATGAAGAAGAAAGAGGGGTGCCTGGATGGCTCAGTGGGTTTAGCGTCTGACTTTGGCTCAGGTCATGATCTCGTGGTTTGTGGGTTCAAGCCCCGTGTTGGGCTCTGTGCTGACAGCTCAGAGCCTGGAGCCTGCTTTGGATTCTGTGTCTCCGTCTCTCTCTGCTTTTCCTCCACTCCTGCTCTCTTTCTCTCTCTCTCAGAAATAAATAAATATTAAAAAATATTTAAAAAAAAATTTTTAAATGAAGAGGAAATAAACACTTTCCAGAAAACAAAAGCTGAAGGACTTTACCCACTAGATCTTCCTTACAATAAATGCTAAAGGGAGTTCACAAGTTGAAACAAAAGGATGCTAGACAGAAACATGAAATATAAAAATATATAGCTTGTTGATAAATGTAAAAAAAAGACAGAATACTTTATTACTGTAATGGTATTGCAAAAAACACTTAACGCTGATATAGAATTTAAAAGACAAAAGCATAAAAACAAAAAACTATGGCTATAAAACTATGAATACAATTTATATAAAGATATAATTTGTGACATCAATAACAAAGTTAGGGGTGGAGAGATGCAAAAGAGTTGGGTTTTGGGTTTTTTTATGTTTATTTATTTTTGAGAGAGACAGAGACAGAATGCGAGTGGGTTAGGGGCAGAGGGAGAGGGAGACACAGAATCGGAAGCAGGATCCAGGCTCTGAGCTGTCAGCACAGAGCCCAACGTGGGGCTTGAACTCACGAGCCATGAGATCATGACCTGAGCCGAAGTTGGATGCTCAACCAACTGAGCCGCCCAGGTGCCCCAAGAGTTGGGTTTTGTATATGATTAAAGTTGTTATCAACTTAAAACAGATTATTAGCCCTATGGTAACCACACACACACAAATACCTATAGAATATATACAAAAGAAAATGAGAACACAATCAAAGCTTGTGAATACAAAAAGTCAACAACACACAAGGAAGGCAGAAAGAGAGGAAACCAGGGAAAAAATAGCTACCAGACAGACAGAAAAAAAAATGAACAAAATGCCAATAGTAGGTCTGTCCCCTTTAGTAATTATTTTAAACCTCTTATTTTTAAATTTTTATTTAGAGAGCACAAGTAGGGGAGGGGCGGAGAGAGAGAGAGGGAGAGAGAGAATCCCATGCAGGCTCTGCACTGTCTGTGTGGAGCCCGATGCGGGGCTTGAACTCACAAACTGTGAAATTATGACCTGAGCCGAAACCAAGAGTCAGACGCTTAACTGACTGAGCCACCCAGATGTCCCAGTAAGTATTTTAAATGTAACTGGATAGGGGCGCCTGGGTGGCGCAGTCGGTTAAGCGTCCGACTTCAGCCAGGTCACGATCTCACGGTCCGTGAGTTCGAGCCCCGCGTCAGGCTCTGGGCTGATGGCTCAGAGCCTGGAGCCTGTTTCCGATTCTGTGTCTCCCTCTCTCTCTGTCCCTCCCCCGTTCATGCTCTGTCTCTCTCTGTCCCAAAAATAAATAAACGTTGAAAAAAATTAAAAAAAAAAAAAATAAATAAATAAATGTAACTGGATAAGCTCCCCAATCAAAAGACTTTGAATGGCTGAATGGATTATAAAACAAAAACAAAAAAACTATACCCAACTATATGCTGTCTGCAGGAGATCCTCTTTACATATAAAAACACACATAGAATGAAAATGAACAAAAGAGAAAAGATCCCATGCAAATAGTAACCAAAAGAGAACAGAAATGGCCATATTTATATCAGATAAAACAGACTTTAAGGAAAAACTGTTACAAGAGATAAAGATGGACATTATAAGGGGCAGTTGGGTGGCTCAGTGGGTTAAGTGTCCGACTTTGGCTCAGGTCATAATCTCACGGTTGGTGAGTTCAAGCCCTGCGTGGGGCTCTGTGCTGACAGCTCAGAGCCTGGAGCCTGCTTCGGATCCTGTGTCTCCCTTTCTCTCTGTGCCCCTCCCCTGCTTGTGCTCTGTTTCTCTCTGTCTCTCAAAAATGAGTAAATGTTAAAATAAAATTGAAAGAAAAAAGAAAGACATTATAAAATGGTAAAAGGGTCAATTCGCCGGAAAGATACAATTACAAATATACACGGCCTCAACATTAGAGCACCCAAATATATGAAGCAAACATTGTCAGAATGGAAGAGAAAAACAGACTGTAATATAATAATAGTAGGATATTTCAATACCCTACTTTCAATAATGGGTAGAACAACCAGACAGAAGATCAATAAGGAAACAGAGGGCCTGAACGACACAATACGCCAAATGGATTTAACACATATATACAGAAAATTCCACCCAACATCAGCAGAATACACATTATTCTCAAGTGTACATGAAACATTCCCCAGGATAGATAGCTTGTTAGGCCACAAAACAAGTCTTACCTAATTTAATAAGACTTACATCATACCAAGTATCTTTTCTGACTACAATGGAATGAAACTAGAAATCAGTAACAGAAGAAAAATTGGAAAATTAAAAATATATATGGAAATTAAATCACACACTCTTGAAGAACCAAGGTGTTCAAATATTTCTTCACAAGGGAAATCAGAAAATCTTCACAAGGGAAATCAGAAAATATCTTGAGACAAATGAGAATGAAAACACAACATACCAAAATTTATGGGATGCAGAAAAGCAGTATTAAGAGGGAAGTTGATAGCAGAACATGCCTACATTGAAAAAGAAGAAAGTTCTCAAACCACTGACTTTATGCTTCAAGGAACTAGAAAAAAACAAAACTAAACTAAACCCAAAGTTATCAGAAGGAAGGAAATAATAAAGATAAAGGCAGAAATAAATGAAATAGAGATTAGAAAAACAATAGAAAATCAACAAAGTACTCAGTTGGCTTTTAAGATCAACAAAATTGACAAACCCTTATCTAGACTAAGTAGGACAAAGAAGGGAAGACTCAAATAATGAAAATCAAATGCAAGAGGGGACATTGCCACAGAAGTAAAAAAAAGATCAAAAGAGACTACTATGAACAATTACCTAGAAGAAATAAATAAATTCTTGGAAACATACAACCTACACAGATTGAATCATGAAGAAATAGAGAATCTGAACATACCAATAACTATTAAGGAGATTGAATCAGCAATCAAAATGCTCTCAACAAAGAAAAGTCCAAAACCAGATGGCTTCAAGGGACAATTCTACCAAATATCTAAAGAAGAATTAACACCAATCCCTCTCAAATTCTTCCAAAAAAAAAAAAAAAAAAAAAAAGAGGAAGGAACATATCTAAACTCATTTTCTAAGACCAGCATTACCCTAATATCAAAGCCAGATAGACACTACAAAAAAACTACAAACCAATATCCCTGAAGAATACGAGGCAAAAATCCTGACTAAAATACTAGCAAAGTGAATTCAATAGCATATTGAAACTATTATACATCACTATCATGACCATGACATATCATGATCACATCATAGTCTCAACTGATGCAGAAAAAGCATCTGACAAAATTCAATACCCTATCTTGATAAAAACACTCAGCAACCTAGGTATACTGCAACAAAATAAAGGCCATATATGAAGAATCCACAGGGAACATCATAATCAATGGTGAAAGACTGAAACCTCTAAGGTTAGGAACAAGGCAAGGATGTCCTTTCTCACCACTTTTATTCATAGTACTTGAAATTTATCCAGAGAAATAGATAGATAAATAGACAGATAAATAAATAAAAGGCATCCAAATTGGAAAAGAAGTAAAATTATCTCTTTCACAGATGACCTGATCTTACATGCAGAAAACCCTGAAGACACCGTAAAAAACTGTTAGAACCAATAAGTGAATTCAGTTAAATTGCAGCATAGAAGATCAGCATACAAAAATTAGTTGCATTTCTATACACTAATAATGAACTAACAGAAAAGGAAATTAAGGAAACAATCCCACTTACAACAGCATCAAAGATAATAAAATTCTTAGGAATAAACTTGAGCAACAAGACAGAAGACTCATACACTGAAAATAACAAAACATTGCTGAAAGAAATTAGACACAACTAAATTGAAATGAGACACAAATAAGTGAATTGAAAGATAATATTGGTAAGATGTCCATAGTACACAAAGCAACATACAGGTTCAATGTTACCCCATCAATATCCTGGCATTTTTTACAGAAGTAGAAAAACAATCCTGAAAGTAACATGGAACCACAAAAGAAAAAATAGCCAAAGCAATCTTGAGAAAGATTGACAAAACTGGAACATCATACTTTGATTTCAAAATATATTACAAAGCTACAATTATCAAAATAGGATGGTATTGGTATAAAGACAGACATATAGAACAATGGAACAGAACAGGGCCCAGAAATAAACCCATGTACACACAGCCAGCTGATTTTCATTAGAGAACCAAGAATTCACAATGAGAAAGGGTAGTTTCCTCAACAAATGGTGTTGGGAAAACTGGGTATCCATATGCAAAAGAATGAAATTGGATCCTTATCTTAGACCATACATAAAATTCAACTGAAAATGGATTAAAGACTTAAATGTAAGACCCAAAACTGTAAAACTCCTAGAATAAAACACAAGGAAAATCTTCTTGATATTGGTCTTGGTCATTTCTTCGATTGATACCAAAGCACAAATAGACAAGTTAGTCAACATCAAAGTAAAAAAAAATTCTGAACAGCAAAGGACACTACCAACAAAATGAAAGGTAACCTACAGAATGGAAGAAAATATTACAAATCCTATATCTGATATAAGGGGTTAATATCAAAAATGTATAAGGAACTCCTACAACTCAATTGCAAAAAACCAAATAACCTGATTTTAAAAATGGGTAAGGAATTGAACAGGCATTTCTCCAGAGAAGACATACAAATGGACAAGTATATGAAAAGGTGCTCAACATCACCAATCCTCAGGGAAACGTAAATCAAAACCACCATGAGATGCTACCTCACATCTGTTAGGATGGTCACTCACAAAAAAGAAAACAAGTGTTGGTGAGGTTGTGGAGAAACTGGAACCCTTGTACACGTTGGTGGAAATATAAAATGGCACTACTATGGAAAATAATATGTAGATGCCTCAAAAAATTAAAAATTGAACTACCATATGATTCAGCAATCCCATTTCTGGGTATCTATCTAAAAGAATTGAAAGAAGGGTCTCAAAGAGATATCCACATTCCCATTTCATTGCAGCATTATTCACAATAGCCAGGATGTGGAAACCACCTAAATGTGCATCAAGATAGAACTGATAAGGAAAATATGGCATATGCATACAATGGAATATTAATCAGCCTTTAAAAATAAGGAAGTCCTAAACTTAAACAGAAAAAATAGAAAATTTCATAACCAGCAAAGAAATAGCAAATCCATAACCAGCAAAGAAATTGAATCAATAATCAAAAATCTCCCAACAAACAAGAGTCCTGGGCCAGATGACTTCCTAAGGGGAATTCTAGCAGAGATTTAAAGAAGAGTTAATACCTATTCTTCTCAAATTGTTCCAAAAAATAGAAATGGAAGGAAAGCTTCCAAACTCATTCTACGAAGCCAGCATTACCATGATTCCAAAACCAAAGACCTCACTAAAAAGGAGAATTACCAATATCCCTGATGAACCTGGAGGCAAAAATTCTCAACAAGATACTAGCAAATCTAATTCAACTGTACATTAAAAGAATTATTTACCATGATCAAGTGGGATTTATTCCTGGGCTGCAGGGCTGGTTCAATATTTATAAATCAACATGATACACTGCATTAATAAAAGAAAGGATAAGAACCATATGATGATCCTCTCAATAATTGCAGAAAAAGCATTTGACCAAATACAGCATCCTTTCATGATAAAACCCTCAAGAAAGCAGGGATAGAAGGCATATGCCTCAATATCATAAAGGCCATATATGAAAGACCCACAGCTAATATCATCCTCAATGGGGAAAAACTGAGAGCTTTCCCCCTAAGTTCAGGAACATGACAGGGATGTCCACCCTTACCACTGTTGTTCAACATAGTACTGGAAGTCCTAACCTCAGCAATCAGACAACAAAAGGAAATAAAAGGCATATAAATTGGCAAGGAAGAAGTCAAACTTTCACTCTTCTCAGGTGACATGATACTCTCGTGGAAAACCTGAAAGACTCCACCAAAAAAACCTGCTAGAACTGATATATGAATTCAGCAAAGTCACAGGGATATAAAATCAATGTACAGAAATCAGTTACATTTCTATACATCAGTAATGAAGCAGCAGAAAGAGAAATTGATCCCATTTACAAATGCATCAAAACCCATAAGATACCTAGGAATAAACCTAACCAAAGAAGTAAAAGATTTGTATGTTGAAAACTATAGAAAGCTTATGAAAGAAACTGAAGAAGAGGGGCGCCTGGGTGGCTCAGTCGGTTAAGCGTCCGACTTCAGCTCAGGTCACAATCTCACGGTCCGTGAGTTCGAGCCCCGCATCGGGCTCTGGGCTAATGGCTCAGAGCCTGGAGCCTGCTTCCGATTCTGTGTCTCCCTCTCTCTCTGCCCCTCCCCCGTTCATGCTCTGTCTCTCTCTGTCTCAAAAATAAATAAACGTTTAAAAAAAATTAAAAAAAAAACAAAACTGAAGAAGACATGAAAGAAATGGAAAAATATTCCATGCTCATGGATTAGAAGAACAAATATTGTTAAAATGTCTATACTACCCAAAGCAATCTACACATTCAATGCAATCCATATCAAAATAACACCAGCATTCTTCACAGAGCTAAAACAAACAATTCTAAAATTTGTATGGAACCAGAAAAGATCCCAGATAGCCAAAATAATGTTAAAAAAGAAAATAAAAACTGGAGGCATCACAATTCTGAACTGTATTACAAAGCTGTAATCATCAAGACGGTATGGTACTGGCACAAAAACAGACACATAGATCAATGGAACAGAATAGAGAATCCAGAAATGAGCCCATAAATGTATGGCCAACTGATCTTCGACAAAACAGGAAAGAGCATCTGATGTAAACAAGACAGTCTCTTCAGCATATGGTGCTGGGAAAACTGGACAGCGACATGCAGAAGAATGAACCTGGACCACTTTCTTACACCATACACAAAAATAAATTCAAAATGGATGGAAGACCTAAATATGAGACCGGAAACCATCAAAATCATAGAGGAGAAAACAGGCAGCAAACTTTCTGACCTTGTCCACAGGAACTTCTTACTAAACATGCCTCCAGAGGCAAGGACAACAAAAGCAAAAATGAACTATTGGGGGTCATGTGGGTGGCTCAGTCAGATAAGCATCTGACTGTTGGTTTTGGTTCAGGTCATGATCTCATGGTTTCGTGAGTTCAAGTCCCACATCAGGCTCTGTGCTGATAGTGTGGGGCCTGCTTGGGGATTCTCTCTCTCTCTCCCCTCTCTCTCCCTCCCTCTTTCTTTGCCCCTCCCCCACTCATGCTGTCTCTCTCTCAAAAATAAATAAATAAACTTTAAAAAATCTTTTTAATGAACTATTGGGACCTCATCAAGATAAAAAGCTTCTGTACAGCAAAGGAAACAATCAACAAAACTAAAAGGCAACTAATGGAATGGGAGAAGGTGTTTGCAAATGATGTATCAGATAAAGGTTAGTATCTGAAATCTATAAAGAACTTATCAAACTCAATACCCAAAAAACAAATAATCCAGTGAAGAAATGGGCAGAAGACATGAATGGACACTTTCCCAAAGAAGACATTCAGATGACTAACAGACACATGAAAAGATGCTCAACATCACTCATCATCAGGGAAATAGAAATCAAAACCACAATGAAATACCACGTCACACCTGTCAAGATGGCTAAAATTAACAACACAGGAAACAACAGATGTCAGCAAGGATGCGGAGAAAGAGGAACACTTTTGTACAGCTGGTGGGAATGCAAACTGGTGCAGCCACTCTGGAAAACAGTATGGAGGTTCCTCAAAAAATTAAAAATAGAACTACCTTGGGGCACCTGGGTGGCTCAGTTGCTTGAGTGTTCAACTTCGGCTCAGGTCATGATCTTGCGGTTTGTGGGTTCAAGCCCTGCGTCAGGCTCTGTGCTGATGTTTCAGAGCCTGGAGCCTCCTGCAGATTCTGAGTCTCCTGCTCTCTCTCTGCCCCTCCTCTGCTTGCTCTCTCTCCCTCTCTGTCAAAATAAACATTTAAAAAAGGGTCACATAATGATGAGTTACAATTTATCCAAGATATATAATAATTCTGAAGCTATGGACACCCAATAAAACTTCAAAAGTTAGAAGTGACCTTGTTACTTCTAGGTGAAAGTTCTAAAAGTCTGTATGTGTTGCTATGTGCTCTCTTTTCCCTCTGCCATAGCAATTAGGACTGTCCTAGATAGTGCCTTCTCCATTAGCCTGGGTCCCAGCCTGAGGATGATGATAATACTTTTAGCCAATTCATGATGGACATGGAGCATGAGCAAAAAAGAAATCTTTAATAAGTTGTTTTTGACAGCCTTATTGAGCTATAATCGACACACAATGAATTAAACATATTTAAAGTGTCCAGTCTGATCAATTTTGACATAGGCATATACCTAGAGAGCCATCACCACAATCAAGATAATGAACATATGAGTTCCAGTCCAAGATGGCTACATAGGAAGACCCTGAACTCACCGAGCAATCCCTTCTCAAGGAA
The DNA here is from genome assembly GCF_018350215.1 of Panthera leo. Taxonomy (NCBI): domain Eukaryota; kingdom Metazoa; phylum Chordata; class Mammalia; order Carnivora; family Felidae; genus Panthera; species Panthera leo. Next base: position 33,275,165 of record NC_056686.1, read on the forward strand.
GAACTGAGAGCTGACCAAACAGTGTCTGCACAGCAAAGGGTAGAGAGACCACAATGAGAAAGGCAAGAAAGACAGAGACATAGTAACAAAGGGAATCCCCACTCCCAACTACTAGAATCTGAAAGATTCAGCCCTAGAACTGTGCTAAATGGCAGGAGGAGCTGCTGGAACTCTCCAGGTTGTGGGCAGTGAGCTGGATCTGGGTGCCATTGCTGGCCTGCTTGCCCACACCAATCCTGGACCCCTAGGGCACAGGAAAAAAAAGCTGTGGGTTTAAGATAGTAACTAGAATATAAAAGATCCAGGCTTAGAACATTACCAGGCAGCAGGAGAGCTGCTGGAACTCTCTCTGTGTCGAGTGGTGAGTGCTATGGTTTATTTTCCCCTTCTACCTTGCTGGTGGGGATGGGAGTAGGGTCCAGGCACCTTAGGCAGCCTACCATCTCAGCAAGCACTGGGCCCCTAGTCCACACCAGCCCCAGATGTCCAACCAAGGCAACCCTAGCACAGTGCACACTGGGACACAGGTGTAAAGCACCCTGGAACACTCCAAGCCTGCACCACTTTGGTTCCAAATGACTTGACAGGGCACCCCTGGAGCACAGTGCCCCAGGCCTACACCTGTCTCAGTTCCAGCCTCCCTGTCAGGGGCCCCCTGTGCAGAGCATCCTGGGACACCCCCAGTTTGCACCCACTTCAGCTTCAGCTGTCCTCCCAGTGTGCCCACAACGCAGAGGAGCCCTGGGATAGCCTCAGCCTGCACTCACTTCAGTTCTGGCTATCCCACCAGGTTGGCCCCAGCATAGAGTGCTCTGGGACCCCCAACCCACACCAGGCACAGCTCCAGCCAGCCAAAGTCACCAGTCACACACATTCTACATAGGGGATGACCATACATAAGATCATTCCTTTCAGTTAAGGAAGTTGCTGTTCCACCTAATTCATAGAAACAAACACAGAAAGTCAAACAAGATGAAGAGACAGGAATATGTTCCAAACAAAAGAACAAGACAAACCTCAGAAAAAGAATGAAATGAAATGGAGATAAGCAATCCACCTGATAAAGAGCTGAAGGCAATCGTCATAAAGATGTTCATCAGATTGGAGAGAAGAGTAGAACTTAGTGAGAACTTCAACAAAAAGATAGAAAATATTAAAAAGAACCCATCAGAGTTGAAAGTACAATAACTTAAGACTACATGACAGGGAATCAATGGTAGATGGGAGGTGCAGAAGAACGGGTTAGTGATCTGGAAGATGGTATTGCAGAGCACCCAAGATGAACAGAAAAAAAAAAAAAAAGAAAAGAAAGAAAAAAAATGAGGATAGGTTAAGGGAGGTCTTGGACAACATCAAGCCAACAAATGTTCACATTATAGGGGTTCCAGAAAGAGAAGACAGAGAGAATGTGGCAGAAAACTTGTTTGAAGAAAAAATAGCTGAAAACTTCCATAACCCGGGGAAGAAAACAGACATCCAAGATCAGGAAGCACAGAAAATTCCAAACAAGATGAACCCAAGGAGATCCATGCCACCACACATAATAATTAAAATGCCAAAGACTAATAATATTGAAAACCTTTTTATGTGCTTATTTGACATCCACATCTCATCTTTGGTGAAGTGTCTGTTCAAACATTTCCTTATTTTTTTTTTTATTGGGTTGTTTGTTTTCTTTTTCAACTGGAAACTTATGGTCTTTGAAAGGTACTGTTAAAGAATGAAAAGATGAGCAGGGGCTGGGGCTGGGATGTGATTAGAAACAGTAGCACAAGGAGATTTTTGTGGCAAAGGAATAGTTCTGTGTCTTGATTGTGGTGGTGGTTACACAAATATGCACATGTGATAAAATAACACATGTCTATACACCTACATCATACTGTTATGTTCCTGGTTTCGATAGTGTGTAATAATAATGTAAGCTATGATTGTGAGGTAGTAGAAAACATATATATTAGTCTCTGCCCCAGTTCTTGGCACAGAACTCCTAAAACTCTTGTAATTCCCTAAGTGATAGGAGCACTAGGAACATCTTTTGTTCTAACATTTGTTCTTTGCCCCTGGTTTCTGACACAGAGTTCCTAAGTCTCTGGGAATTTCTTTGTTCTAGGTGACTCTTGATGGGCCCTTGGATGAGGGCTGGTCACCAAAAAGACCAAGCCATGACTGGAAGCTTGAAATTTTCAGCTCCACCCACCCCCATTTTCTAGAGAGGAGAGAGGGGCTGGAAATGGGCTTAATAATTGATCATGCCTACGTGAGAAAGCCTGTATAAGAATCCCGATCGTATGGGGTTCAGAGAGCATCCAGGTTGGTGAACATATCCGTATATGCGGGGAAGGGGGTGATGTACCCCTACTCCACGAGGACAGAAGACCCTGTGCTCAGTATTCTCTCAGCCCTTGCCCTATATATCTTTTCTGGCTGTTCATCTGTATCCCTTATCACATCCTTTAATAAACTGGTAAATGTAAGTGTTTCCCTGAGTGTTCTGTTCTGGTAAATAATTTAATCTGAGGGAGAGGAGGTCATGGGAACCTCTGATTTATAGTGAAGTCAGACACAAGTTGTGGGTAACTTGGGGACTTATTACTATTTACAATTGGCATCTAAAGTAGGGGGCAGTCTTGTGGGACTGAACCCCTAACCTGTGGAATGTACTATCTATAGGTAGATAATGTTAGAATTGAGTTAAATTGTGGGTCACCTCGCTGGTGTCATGAATAATGGCTTCTTGTCGGGAACCCCCCCCCCCCATCTGGTGCCAGAAGTGTTGTGGATATGGTGGTGGTGTGAGATTAATGGGGAAATGCAGGTTTCCAACTCAGTAACCATTGAGGGAAACTGGGTGAAGCTGATATAAGGTCTCTCTGTACTATCTTTGAAAATACCTGTGAATGTAAAATTATTTCAAAACAAAAAACTAAAAAGCAAAAGACAAACAGACATTCTAAAATAAATGGTGTTTGGATAATTGATTATCCATTAGGGAGAAAGTAAAATTGGATCCCTATCTTACAATATACATAAAGTCAATTCCTAGAGTTTTAAAGACCTTGATACAAACAGAAAATTATTAGAGAACATACAGGACTGACTTTGTGACTACAAGATATTTCTTTCTCTTTTTTTAAAATTTATTTCCAAGTTAGTTAACATACAGTGTAGTGTCGGCTTTAGAAGTAGAAGCCAGTGATTCATCTCATACATATGACAGTGTACATCCCGAAAAGTGCCCTCCTTAATGCCTGTCACCCATTTAACCCAGCCCTCCAGCAACCCTCAGTTTGTTTTCTGCATTTAAGAGTCTCTTATGGTTTGCCTCCCTCTCTGTTTTTATCTTATTTTTCCTTCCCTTCCCCTATGTTCATCTACTGAGTTTCTCAAATTACACATATAAGTTAAATCATATGATATGTCTTTCTCTGTCTTATTTCACTTAGCATAATACCCTCCAGTTCCATCCATGTTGTTTCAAATGGCAAGATTTCATTATTTTTCATTGCTGAGTAGTATTCCATTGTGTGTGTGTGTGTGTGTGTGTGTGTGTGTGTGTGTGTGTGTGTATATATATATATATATCCACATCTTCTTAATCCATTCATCAGTTGATGGACATTTGGGCTCTTTCCACAGTTTGGCTATTGTTAATAGAGCTGCTGTAAACATTGTGGTGCATGTGCCCCTTCAAATCAGCATTTTTGAATCCTTTGGATAAATTCCTCATAGTGCAATTTGCTGGGTAGGTCTATTTTTAATTTTTTGAGGAACATCCATAATGTTTTCCAGAGTGGGCCAGTTTGTTCCCACCAGCAGTGCAAAAGAGATCTCCTTTCTCTGCATCCTCGCCAACATCTGTTGTTTCCTGTGTTGTTAATTTTAGCCATTCTGACAGGTGTAAGGTGGTATCTCATCATGGTTTTGATTTGTATTTTCCTGATGATGAGTGATGTTGAGCATCTTTTCATGTGCCTGTTAGCCATCTAGATGTCTTCTTTGGAAAAGTGTCTATCAATGTCTTTTGCCCATTTCTTCATTGGATTATTTGTTTTTTGGGTGTTGAGTTTGAAAAGTTCTTTATAGATTTTGGATACTAACCTTTATCTGATATGTCATTTGCAAATATCTTTTCCCATTCTGCCAGTTGCCTTTTAGTTTTGCGGTTTCCCTCGCTATGCTGAAGCTTTTTATCTTGATGAAGTCCCAATAGTTCATTTTTGCTTTTGTTTCTCTTGCCTCCAGAGACACGTTCAGTAAAAAGTTGCTGCAGCCTAGGTCAAAGACGTTGCTGCCTGTTTTCTCCTCTAGGATTTTGATGGTTTCCTGTCTCACATTTAGGTCTTTCATCCATTTTGAATTTATTTTTGTGTATGGTGTAAGAAAGTGGTCCAGTTTCATTCTTCTGCATGTTGCTGTCCAGTCCTCTCAACACCATTTGCTTAAGAGACTGTCTTTTTTCCATTGGATACCCCTCCCTGCCTTGTCAAAGATTAGTTGGCCGTACATTTGTGGGCCCATTTCTGGATTCTGGATTCTATTCCATCGATCTATGTGTCTGTTTTTGTGCTAATGTCATACTGTCTTGATGATTACAGCTTTGTAGTTCAGGTTAAAGTCTGGGATTCTGATGACTCCAGCTTTGTTTTTCTTTTTCAATATTACTTTTGCTATTCGGGGTCTTTTGTGGTTTGATAGGAAAATATTTCTTAATTCGTTCAAAAAAGAAAAAGAAGGGGCACCTGGGTGACTCCGTCGGTTGAGGATCTGACTTCAGCTCAGGTAATGATCTCATAGTTTGTGAGTTCGAGCCCCATGTCAGGCCTGTGGAGTCTGCTTCAAGATTCTGTGTCTCCCTCTCTCTGCCCCTCCCCTGCTCACACTCTGTCTCTGTCTCTCTCTCTCAAAAATAAATAAACATTAAAAAATTTTTTTAAAAAGAAAAAGAGAATTAACATATTTAACTATATGAACATTAGACATTTATAGTCACATAAAGAGAGTGAAAAGATAAGCTACAAACTGAGAGAATAATTGCAACACATAAAAGTAAGTATAATTTAATATCTACAATATATGTCTATAAACCAACAAGACAACTCAATTAACAAAATGGACGAAGAAATGAACAGTGCTTTCACTCCAGAGAAAGCATAAGTAATCCATAAACATATGAACGAAATGCCAGGTTCACTTGAAATCTGGGATATGTAAGTTGAAATCACAATAACATCCAATTTCACAACCACCAAATGTAACAGTTGAATAATACCAAATATCAGCTAGAATATATACAGTAGTGGGAAATTTTATATTGTTGCTGACAGTAGTATAAATTGGAAAAGTCCCACTACCTTAAAAAGTTGATCATGCATGTACCCTACAAGCTAGCAATTCTACTAGGTATATATCCTAGGAAAACTTGCACGTGCACACCAAGAGACATGTAGAAAAATGTTTATAATGGCATTGTCCATAAGAACAAAACAAAACAAACAAAAATAACAAAAGTGACTGTTTTTATGGTTTTGAGATTTACCTATGTCATTACAAGAAGCTGTATTCTTTGATTTTTACTGCTCTCTTGTGTGAATACTACTGTATTAGGGAAATGCTATGACTTGTTTAATCTATTCTCTTCTTATAAAGCACTAAAGCCAGACTGTCTTGCTAAACTTTCAAGGGTACAGATAATTCTTCTCCATATGCATATTATTCCAAAGGGGAGAAATTATCCAACTTATTTTTAAGAGGTTAATGTATTACTGATAACCATTTAAGGGCAGTAGAATGGATAATCTCATTTATAAATATGGATGCAAAAATTCTAATCCAACAGCAAATTTTAACATAAGGCATTACAACCAAAGTACAGCTTATTCCAGGAATGTAAGGATTTTTTGAATATTGGAAACCATCTCTGCTTTTGGCTTCCTAACCTAGTCCCACTACTTCTGAGGCAATGGCACGGGCGAGGAGAACCATCCAGGCAGTCAGCCACTACAATTACTCTGGGAGTAATTGGGACCAGGGAGTGAATGTCTGGGGCTCATTCATACAGAAAGGCTAGTAATTCCAACACACAGATAAAACAGATATGCAAGTGCATGATTTACTAACTTACACTGACTAGACTGAAGTCACCAGTAGAAGTGGCTGTTTCATGGATCCAGAACCCAGAAGCTCTCTTGAGTATAAAGGCTCAAGATAATATTTTCTTTCATGACATCACGTGTCTTCTGCACAAATCCCTTGTGCCTCCCCAGACCTTCCCCCCACTGTGAGGTAGAGCTAACTTCTCTAATTTCCATTTACTTCCTTTGCACATGGTATTATTGCCTCAGTAGATCACTACTTTACAGTCATCAGCATAATGGATGGATTCAGGTGAGGATCATCAATGATTGCTAAAACCATTGGGTGAAAGATTGCTGCACAATAGGTTATTTAAACAGTTGCAAAGTATAACTCCATAGGTTACTTGATTAACTACAAAGAGATAAAAGGACCCTTAAAATGGAGATCTGACGAACATCACCTGAACCAAATGATCAAACTTACTATCACCAATTAGAGACAAAATGACATTACATGCTTCCTAACATGATGTAACGGGAAGTACACATCACATATGTAGTATTTTTTTTGCCAAGAATGATTAACCTGAATCTAATAGTGGCGGGAAAGGGACCAAATCCAGATTGTGGGACATTCGAAAAGACAACTTCCCTGGACTCTTCAAAATAGTAGAGTCAAGAAGGACTATCCATATGACGTGTGCATGTGTACCACGTGTGTGTGTGTGTGTGTGTGTGTGTGTGTGTGTGTGTGTGTGTGTGTGTGTGTGAGAGATTCAATATAAAGATGAAAGGATACCAAAAAAGGCTTGAGGGGCACCTGGGTGGCTCACTCAGTTGAGTGACCGGCTCTTGAACTTGGCTCAGGTCATGATCTCACAGTTCGTGGAATTGAGCTCTGCATCAGACTCTTCACTGACAGCGTGGAGCCTGTGTGGGATTCTGTCTGCCTCTCTCTGTCCCTCCTCTGCTTATGCTCTCTTTCTCTCTCTCAAAAATAAAATAAACAAACAAAAATAAATAAACAAAAAAAGGCTTGACAACTCAGTGCAATAGGAATCCCTACTTGGAGTTTAGATCAAATAACAAAAATGTTATAAAGGAAACATGGAGGACAACTGATGAAATTTTAATGTTATTGTATATGAGATATTATATTCATGTTACATTTTTGGATGTGATAGTGGTGTCGCAGATATTTAGAAGAATGTTCACTTTCTTAAAGAGTTATATGCTGAAATATTGAGGCATAAAATGTCTCAATGTCTGGAACTTTCAAATGGTTCAGCAAAAAAGAAAAAATTACATAGATGGATACTTAGATAAGTAAAATGTGGCCAAATGGTGATAGTTGGTGAATCTAGGTGTTGGATAAATTAGGTGTTGGATTAATTCATTATGCTATAATTTTACCTTTCCTGGGGATTATTTTTCAAAAGAAAAATTCTGCAGGAAAGTAAAAACAAAAATCTAGAAAATGCACCTAATGTGTTTTACAGAAGCAAGAGCAGGAAAGGATAAGGAAATGCAGTGCATCCATTACTAAAGCTTTAATTCTAATTGGTTAATCACCCACTGTGTTCTTGAAACCCTAACTTTTGTCGTCCCCAAAATGGAAACATTCCTTAATTTCTGCTTGTTTCTCTTCTCTCTCTTCATAAGGTCTGACTGATCTGAACAGTTTCTCCTGAATTTACTGCCTTAGTTTTATTTTTTCTAGTTAACCGTATGTCTTTCCCTCCTCCTGTACATTATGTAAATTCCTGCAGGAGTGCTGACAACACTGACTCCATCTTTGGCCCTCCATCTTGTTCATGCTTGCGCAATGACCTCCCTGGAGGCTAGGCGTTCCAGGCCCCATGGAGGTTAATGTATGCCCTGATCTTCCCTAAAGTGGTGGACAGGAGGCGTCACGTTAGATAACTTGTAAAGATTTTGGGGTGCACAGATGGTGCCACTTTAGATAGCACCGCCTTTTGACCTCACCACAATGCCCCTTGTTCTAGAAGAGCTGTAGGTTAAGATTCAGATTAGGGGGGAAATAGCTGCATGATATTTGGATTGTCTGTTCTCCTGATTTCCTTGTCAGTAAGTTACCCTGGATAAAATTCTGTATAAACAGTAGGGAGTGGTTTGCATTGTTTTTTCCATCTCCAAGTGCTTTTTCAGTTTAAATACTTAACTGACTCTCCTCCACCTCATAACAATTTCCCTTCCTAATTTCCCCTCCTTTGATCAATGCTGTCCTTTCAACAAATGGAATTCACCTTAATAGATTAAAGGAGGAAAACCATATGATCATTTCCCTTGATGTAAGGAAAACATGCAATAAAATTCAGTGCCTCCTAAAAAATGAGAAAACTTCCTTTTTAAAACAACAAAAAAAGTATCTATAGCAACATCTCTATCAAAACTCATACTCGGAAGTATCATTATGCTTCTAAACTTTAGAAGCATTTCCTTTCACATTGGTAACTAAGCAGGCCAATAAGATGGGGTACTTCTATCACCATTAATGCTCAATATGATAATGGAGGTGCTGACCAATACAATAAGACCAGAAAATGAAGGCAGATGTATAAGGATTGGAAAGGAAGATATTTAACTGCAGATTATCTCACCATTTGCATAAAAAATAAGAATAACTAACATTTACTGAGCACTTAATATGTGCAGGTTCTGCTCAGTAAGCATTACATGTATAATGCCATTTAATCCTACTTTTTAAAAAACCCTAGGAGGTGGTCACAGTTATTGTCCCCATCTTACAGCTGGTGACACTAGGGCAGAGAAGGTAAGAAATTGACTTAAGACAACTAAGCAGTCTAATCCTAGGGCCTTAAGTTTTAACCACATTCTATATTATAACTTTACTGTCATTGATGCAACCTGCTTCAGCAAAGAGAGGAGTGAGAAGATCTGATGTAAGAAAATTAACGTGTCTTTAGAGCTGGAGGAGAAGGCATAAGAATGGTTCTCAACTTTGCATATTAGAATCACTTGGGAAGCTTTCTGAAAAACCCAAATGCCCACACTGCCCCAGACCGATTACATCGCAATCCTGGAAGAAGGGTGGAAAGGCCTCAGTTTCTAAAAAACAACATAATTAAAAGTGCTCTTAAGAGCACTCAAGAATTCACTCAAATTGTGATAGAAGTTTCCTTTCTTGCAACCTGGGTGAAGTTGCAAACTTCAGTCAGATGAATTACAGAAGAGTGTAATTTGAACCCAGGAGAAGGGAATAGACAAGAAGTCCCCTGTAGTTACGGTGACTATAAGAAGGGGTCACTGCATCCACAGGTGGCTCAGGTAGAATCACTTTGGAAGCCTGCAGAGCTCAGGTCCTGCTTCCCAGTGTTGAATCTCTTGCTGATAATGACCTCACTGTGTTAATAAATTGTCAACCCAATAGCCTCTGCTTGTTTAAGATGTCAACTTCAGCCTTGCTGAGAAGGTAACTATATCAGAGCCATGAACTGTTGAGCTGGTCACCTCAAGGTGGCCTCCCCTAGATGGTAACTCTATCATGGTTGTGAATTGCTGACCCAGTAATGTGATCTCCCTGGAGATGCTAGAACTTCTTTCTTAGTGATTAAGTAGCTTTCAAACCTGAAAAGGCTTAAAGTTAAATATAGTGATGATAGAGGCACCTACCTGGGTGGTTCAGTTGGTTAAGTGCCTGACTGTTGATTTCGGCTCAGGTCATGATTTCACTGTTTTGTGAGTTCAAGCCCTGCGTTGGCTCCCCAGTGACAGTATGGAGCCTGCTTGGAATTCTCCATCTCCCTTTCTGCCCTTCCCCTGCTCACATACCTGTATGCACTCTCTCTCTCTCTCAAAATAAACATTAAAAAAATAATAAAAATATAGAGATGATAAATCAAATCTATCATATTCATACTTTTGTGTTTAAAATATATGTCTGTGTTGTAATTTTGAATAATAATAATATAATTCGTCATATTGACGAATCTGGTAGATTAGTCTGTGAGGTGTAAGAAAATGTAATTAAGTTTGGAAATAGTATTGGAATACTTCACAATTAGATCTACTAGATTTGTGTTACATGTATATATATAAAACAGATTTTTGTCAACTACTTGGGAAAGATTTGCTCATTAGGGATGGTAACTAAATGAAAATAGAATATATGAGATCTGTAAGTTTAGTTCAAAATGCTTAATGGGGGGGCACCTGGCTGGCTCAGTTGGTAGAGCATGTGACTCTTGATCTTGGGGTTGTGGATTTGAGCCCCAAATTGGGTGTAGAGAATATTTAAAAATAAAATCTGTAAAAAAAAAAATGTTAAAGGAATTACATTTTATAAGTTTTAAAAATGGGATTAATTTTTTAAGAGTTTAGATTTTTCTGCCTGTTACTTGAACAATGTTAAAAGATCCCCTTAAACCTAATTAATATTTGTATATAAGTATACAAAACTTACAAATAGAATAGTATAGCTGTAAATTAAACATTTAAAGCTTAAATAAGACCGAAGTTTTGAATTTGTAAATGAATAAAGTTAATATTAACATAAAACCAAAGATGCTATAAACAGTTTTTTCTGTTCACAAAAATCTGTCCTCAGACATGAAAAAAAAAACCACACTGATGCTATTATTATCTGGATTTAACCAGTGAAGAAGCTGAAGCTCAGAAAGGTTAAGACAGCAATCAACTCTATGCATGTCTGGCTCTAAAGCCTGGGCTTTTTTTTTTTTTTTTTTTTTTTTAATTTTTTAAATGTCTATTTTTGAGAGAGAGAGAGAGAGAGAGCAAGTGGGGGAGGGGTAGAGAGAGAGACACACACACACAGAATCCAAAGCAGGCTCCAGGCTCTGAGCTGTCAGCACAGAGCCCGATGCAGGGCTCGAACTCACAGACCATGAGATCATTACCTGAGCCTAAGTTGGACGCTTAACCGAGTGAGCCCCCCAGGCACCCCTAAAGCCTGTGCTTCTTAACCAGTTTACATGTGGCTTCCATGACTGACCAACCCCCTAAAAAGTCAGGTGACTTTGGATCAATTAAATAAAATCTTTTGAAGTGACTTAATGTTTGCTTACATGCATTATAGATTGACTTTACAGCAAAGCAGGCAATTTTAGCTCAAGGAAAGAGAATTTATTGGCTTATATAACTGAAAAGTCCAGCTTCTGACAGGGTTGCTAGAGACTCCAATCCTGCTTCTTTCTGCCCATCTATCTATATTAGCTCCATTTAGAGACAGGCTTTCTTTCCCCTTTTGGTGCCAGATGACTGGACCTTTCCTCTGGGCTCAAGTACAGCTAAAAAACATGTGACTGCCTCTCCCAAATGTCCCCCTCAAGGAGTCATTGCATCTCATTAACTCTGGGTAGCTTATGGGTCTATTCACGAACCAATCACTGTGTCTGGGAAATGTGATGCTTTAATTGGCCATGCCTGTGATTGACCCCAGAATTTGAGGTAGAGTCAACTCCATCACAAACACAACAGGTTTGAAGTAGGGATTGTGCAGTGTGTGTGGGACAGTATCAGATGGACCAACATATGCATTGTGGACATCCCAGAAGGAGGAGAGAAAAAGAAAGGGACAGAGAGAATATCTGAAGAAACAATGCTGAAAACTTCCCAAATCTGATGAAAGATATGAATATAAACACCTAAGAAGCTCCATGAACTCCAAGTAAGATGAACTCAAAGAGACTCACATTGAGACACATTATGATCAAACTTTGAAAAGAAAGACAAAGAGAGAATCATAAAAGCAGCAAGAGAGAAATCATCAAACACAAGGGATCCTCAATAAGATCATAAGCAAATTTCTCATCAGAAACTTTGGAGGCCGGAAGGCAGCGAACCAACATATTCAGTGTTCAAAGAACAAAACTGCCAGCTAGAATCTATATGTGACAAAAATGTCTTCAAAAGGGAAGGAGAAATTAAGGCATTTTCTGATAAACAAAAGCTGAAGAAATTTGTGGCCACTCGATCTGATCTGCAAGAAATGCTCAAGGGAGTCTGGAGAGGTGAAATTAAAGGACACTAGACAGTGACTTGAAGCTATATACAGAAATAGAAATCTCAATAGAAGTAAATACATGGTAACTACAAAAGCTAGTATTATTGTAACAGTGGTTTGTAACTTTTCTGCACTTGGTGTTTTCTACTTGAGTAAAGGGAATAATATTTTAAAGGAAAAAAACCCCTCATTATTGGTTTAAAACGTGTTATGTGTTATCATAACTTTGGTTTATAACTCCAAATTTGGTTTTTGACATAATTTAAGAGACTAATTAATTTAATTTTTTTTAATGTTTGTTTCTGAGAGAGAGAGAGAGAGAGACAGAGTGTGAGTGGGGGAGGGGCAGAGAGAGGGAGAGGGAGACACAGAATGTGAAGAGGCTCCAGGCTCTGAGCTGTCAGCACAGAGCCTGATGCGGGGCTTGAACTCACCAACTGCGAGATCATGACCTGAGCTGAAGTTGGACGCTTAACCAACTGAGCTACCCAGGTGCCCCAGGAAACTAATGAATTTAAAAGAATTATTAGTTTATGTTTTGAGGCACACGATGTATAAAGATGTACTTTTGCAGCATCAACAACCAAAAGGGTGGGGACAGAACTGAAAAGGAATAGGTTTTGTTTTGTTTTGTTTTTTAAGAATGTGTATTTATTTACTTTGAGAGACAGAGAGCTTGAGCAGGGGAGGGGCAGAGAGGGAGGGAGAGAGAAATCCCAAGCAGGCTCTGCACTGTCAGCACAGAGCCTGATACAGGGCTCAAACTCACAAAGCATGAGGTCATGACCTGAGCCAAAATCAAGAGTTGGACACTTACCCAACTGAGCCACCCAGGCTCCCCAAGGAACAGATTTTTTGTATCTTATTGAAGTTAAACTCTTATAAATTCAAATTCGAGTGGTATAACTTTAGGATGTTAAGTGCAATCCCCATGTAATCACAAAGAAAACAGCCACAGAAAAATCACAAACAAAAGGAAAAGAGAAAGGAATTTAAACATTTTACTACAAAACAAAAACAAAACCAAAACAAAAAACTAAACACAAAAGAAGATAGTAATGCAGAAAACATGAGACAAAAAAAGCTATGGGGTATATAGAAAATAAATAGCAAAATGACACAAGTAAATCCGTCTTTATTAGTAATTACATGTAAATGGGTTAAATTCTCCAATCAAAAGACAGACTGGCAGGATGGATCCAACTAGATGCTGTCTACCAAAGACTCACTTTATTTATTTATTTTTTTGGGGGGGGTTATTTATTGGGGCACCTGGGTGGCTCAGTTGGTTAAGCAACGGGGTCTTGATTTCGGTTCAGGTCATGATCTCACAGTTTGTGAGATTGAGCCCCGGGGCAGGGTCTGTGCTGACAGCACAGAGCCTGTTTGGGATTCTCCCTTTCTCTCTCTCTCTCTCTCTCTCTCTCTCTCTCTCCGCCCCACCCCCACTCACTTCCAGGAGCTCTTTCTCTCTGTCTCTCTCTCAAAATAAATAAATAAACATTTTATTAAGTTTATTTATTTTGAGAGAGAGACAGAGAGCATGCACATACATGCATGAGTAGGGGAAGGGACAGAGAGAGATAGAGAAAGAGAGAGAGAAAATCCTAAGCAGGCTCTACACTGTCAGCACAGAGTCCGGTGCAGGGCTCAATCTCACAACATATGAGATCATGACCTGATCCGAAATCAAGAGCTGGATGCTTAGCTGACTGAGCCACCCAGGTGCCCCCAAAGACTCACTTTAGATCCAAAGACAGATAGATTGAAAGTGAAAAGATACAAGTATGTAGTCCATACAAATAGTAACCAAAGGGGAGTAAAGATAGCTCTCCTAATATCAGCAAAATAGACTTTAAAACAAAAAAGTTTACAGATTACTAGGGGCATGAGCAGGAGGTAAGCATGTTAGAAAAAGCAGGCCATAGAGTACAGAGCCTTAAATGACAGGTTGGGTATTCTTTCTGCAATGTGCAGTCAACAAGGCTATCCAGGAGTAAGGACTGATAATCCCAGATCTGAGTGAGAAGAACTGAAACAGTGAAGAGTATGGAGGAAGTGAACTTGGTTGAGGAGGTATTTCAGTTTACTCAGAGAACAATAAATGTTTTCCCATAAATGACTTGGCTTGAAATATCCCTTATTGAGCTAGCCTCTGAAGATACATCCTAAAGAGTCAGATGTGATTTTTGAAAGTATAAAATGAAAGACTAAAGCCTGCCTGAGCTCCAGCACCTTCACCCAAAGAATAAAAGAACAATTTTATAGATTTTTGGCCCAGTTGCTTTGGATCTATGTGGTTTTTAACAAATCCAGCATAAGTTGGCTATATAATAATAGTTATTATAGTAACCATTTAATGAACACTTGCTGTGACAAGGTACTGTAAGTCTCTTCTCATCCAATACTCACAATGACCCTGTGATGATATACGTTCAGTTATTCTCTTTTCATACTTGAAAAAACTGAGTCTAAGAGCAGCCACAGAATCAATATGCAGCATTACTTAAAGTTCTGTGCTTCCTATTTCAAAATCATGTTCTCAGCCACCACACTTCACATACATAAGCAGTTGCACTTGGCGAACAGCATATGGCACTGCCCCCGGGATTATGGGCTCACAAAAGAACTGCTTGACTTTTCTTTTTTAATGTTTTATTTATTTTTGAGGGGGGGGAGGGGTAGAGAGAGAAGGGGACAAAAGATCTGAAACGGTGAGCCCATGTGGGGCTTGAACTCATGAACGGAGAGATCATGACCTGAGCCAAAGTTGGATGCTCAACTGACTGAGCCACCCAAGAGACCCAAGAACTGCTTGACTTCTTTAGGCCTCAATTTGTTCAGCAATAAATGGAAATAAAAAATGCTTCTTTATTGAGCAGGGTGATGGAAGATAAGACCAGTTTTTCCTCTTGATTGGATTTTAGAGGAAGCAGATGGAAATAGGAGGCCAGTTAAGAGGGTGTAGTTACACTGGCACCCAACTGCAGTCACCTCATCTAGACAATGGGCATAATAATAGTAATATTTACCCCCTAGGGGGTTATAAAGATCCAATGTATTAATAGAGGTCATAGATTTAGAACAGTGCTTGAGAAATAGTACTCATTATCTAGACGCCAGCTGCTATTGGTATTAAAGATAGAAACTAGGCCACCAGGGATCCTTGTGCCTGTAAATATATGTAACCTCCAAGCAGACAGAGAAGCCCACACTCACTTTGGCTGCCTCTCAGTTGGCATTTAGCTTGGAGGATTAGCTAGCTATAATCTTGGCTAATAGAAAGAGGAACACAAAGACATGACATGGATGGAGACAGAAAGTGTTGAAAACCTAGTTCCTATTTTTTATCATTTCTCTGGTCAAGCACTACATGAGGAACATACCACTGGGTCTTGTCTAATCCTCACAGATCTCCAAGGTCAGTATTCTTACCTGTGTCCTTTGTCTTAGCTTCCAACTCCCACCTCTGTAAAAAGACAATAAAAAGTGATGAGGAGTTGTGTCTGGGCAATATGCCCCATGAGCCTGTACTCCTGGCCCCTATCTTCATGTTTCTTGAGGATCTGCCACTAAGAACCAGATGTCAAGGCCAGGTGTCAACAAAGCTATGGTGTGGGGGGACTGGGACACACTGTAGATTACATCACAATCTGCACTAAAGCATGTGGAAATAAATGATAAGCTCCAAATACTTTGATATGCCTTGTTTAAAATTAGAGTTTAAACCCTAGGCTACAAGTATCAATGATACTTCCTGAGAAACTTTGAGGGCAGCCTATTGACACAAGCGCTTTTGAAATACAAAACACTAAAAGACCTTCTATCCTCTGCTTAGAAAGAAAGGGGGGGCGGCGCCTGGGTGGCTCAGTTGGTTAAGCATCTGACTCTTGATTTTGGCTTAGATCATGATCTTGTGATTTGTGAGTTCTAGCCCCATGTCAGGCTCTATAAGTCTGCTTGGGATCCTTTCTGTTCTCCTCCCCAACTTGTGCACATGCGCACGCTCTGTCTCTCAAAATAAATAAATAAAGCTTAAGAAAGAAAGGAAGGAAGGAAGAAAGAGGAAGGGAGGGAGGGAGGAGGGAGGAAGGAAGGAAGGAAGAGGAGAGGTAAGAGAATATTTACCTATAAGTTTTTATAAAGTTTAATTAAATCTATCCTTATTCTTTATACTTATTTCTACCAGAGACAGCAATTGAATTCTGAAGCCTCCTTACTAGGAAAGGCAATGAAATTCTTGTAACGGTCAGAGGTTTGTTTTCATAATTATCTTTCATGGGTTGTTGTAACCCTACAACTCTATTTTTATTATAGAAAACTACATATGTAGAAATGTGGAGAATTAATTGTATTGGTCCCCTCAGAGTTGTAAAATATGCCACAGGAGTTTGGATTTGCTCACCAACCCTGTGATAACTAACATGCTGACCATAACCACTGATCATAAATAACAGAAAATATAAAAATTGTGAAGTCTCTTCTTACATTTAAAAACAAAACAAAAAAGTTTTCATATGGTCTAAAGGCCCTGTGTGATATAAACACCCTTTCACATTTCTGACCTCTTCTTGTTACCCTGGTCCCAGTTGCCCCAGCCTCCTTGCTAGTCCTCCAACACATGAGCATGGTCTCACCTTTGCACCTTAGAGCTTACTGTACCCTTGACTGACAAGGTTTTTTCCTCTCAGACATGTGTATGATTTGCTTCCTCGCTTCACTTCAGTCTGTACTGAAATATTGCTCCCTCAGGGAAGACTTCAGGTTATCTCGTCTAAAACTGACCTATCTGCACATGCCCTCACAATCCATCAGCTTCTCTCCTAGATTGCCTTTTACCCCACAACACAAATCACCATCTGATACATTTTTATTGATTGCTCACACTCCTGCCCCCCGCCCCCCATTCCAGCCCCAGAATGTAAGCTCCTTGAAAGACTATCTTTCTTATCCCCAGCACTGGAATAATGCCGGACACCCAGTAGTTGGCCAGTAAATGAATGAAGCAAAATGAAAGAAAAAATCTGAGTCCCAAGACAGGAAACAGCTTGCACTGGGAATCCATCACCACGTGGTTTACGAGATGCTGACCGTCAGAGCCAGAGATGACCTTGAGAATGGAAGAGACCCCTGGGAAATCACAGAAATCTCAGGGGTAAGTACCAGACTTTCTGAATAGAGTGGAAGGGAGGATATGGACTAATTCTAACTGATGCCAGCTTTATACATATCTTATTTCATG
The DNA here is from genome assembly GCF_018350215.1 of Panthera leo. Taxonomy (NCBI): domain Eukaryota; kingdom Metazoa; phylum Chordata; class Mammalia; order Carnivora; family Felidae; genus Panthera; species Panthera leo. The sequence goes on from NC_056686.1 coordinate 33,292,485, forward strand.
TTAATATCACTACAGGCGAGGAAACTGAAGATCAGAAAAGGGAACTGATTTCTCCAGGGTTATTCCACCAAGTAACATGTTCTTTCCAAGACACCACACAGCTTAAGAAAAAGCTTGGCAAAGAGTGTATGCTCAGTTAAGTAACAGTTGAAGGAATGAATGGATGCTTTGTAGAGAAAGTGACAGTTAAACGGCCTTATAGAGAGAGCAAAGGCAGACCAGGAGAAAGAAGGAGAATGAACAAAAAGTTTTGGGTTAGGTGAGGAGCTGTCCAGGGAACACTGAGCACATCATTGTGGCTGGATCCTAGAGTGCTGAAGGAGTGTGTTGGGAGATAAGGGCTCCAAAGACCAGAATGTGAAAGATCTTCACTACTAAGTTAAGGAATTTGGGCTTTATCATGAGATAGTGGGGAGCATTAAACCCTAGGATAATGTAGTCAGACACTGCTTTAGGAAGGTCATTCATTCTGGGATGCCAATGACAGGGTAACCAAACAGATTTGTTGTAATAGTCCCAGTGAAGGATTATCTCCAAAGCAATCTATTCTCTCTGAACCCCTGAGAGGTTGAGGTTAAAACCTGCCCCAAGTGTTCACACAACAGCCACTAGTTGGCAGCAGTGTCCCAAGGAGCAGCTTCTCCCGGGGCTGTGATGGGATAAACCACCTGGTGGACAACAGGAGTAGGTGGGAAGGCCATCTGCGTGGAGGGAACCCAAAGCCCCTAAGGCAAGGAGTATGTAAAGGTCAAAGGACAGAGTAATCAATGCCTAGAGGATGGTTCAGGTGAGGTGGTGGGGAGGGGGCAGTGGTGAAAGATGAGGCTGCGTGTGAGTGCTAGAAACTGATCCTGAATGGTCTTGAATTTCTGGACTAAGGAAGCTGGGCATTATCCAAAGGGAATTGAGGACCCAGGGAAGGTTTTAAGTAGGAGAGAGACATGACCAGATGTGGATTGTATAAAGATTTGCAAGGGTGCCTGGCTGGCTCAGTCAGTAGAGCGTGAAACTCTTGATCTTGGGGTTGTGAGTTCAAGCCCCACACTGGGTGTAGAGATTACTTAAAAATAAAATCAGAAAAGAGAAAGAAAGAAAGAAATAGATAGATAGATAGATAGATAGATAGATGATAGATAGATTTGAGAATAAGGGAAGGCAGAAAGCAGAGAGAACAGTGAGGAAGTGCTTCAGTGATCCCTGGAGAGAGATGAGTGGCCCGCAGCCTGCAATAAACAGAATGGGTCAGATCTGTAGGTGATTTAGGAAATCAAAATCATAGGATGAGAAAGGGGGCACTAAACATACTGAACATTCTTTCCCCCTTATACATACGGTGAATTGTTGGATTTTCTGCCTAAAACTGCCCTGGAAAAAAAATCAGATTGTGGAACATCACTGAATCTAAATTCTAGTTCATTTGGTCGCCTGACCAAATTGTGTGGTGAGATCTGAGGCCAAAGGAATGGCTCAGCAGTTGCCTCCCCAGTCTGGTGTTGGGACAGCCAACTCCCATGTAGTTGATGGAGGAAATACACGATGCTGCGGGGTCCAGCGGGTAACCTGATCCAGGTGTCCAGGGAGAGGAGGCTTTTGAGCAGAGGATATCCGACGAAGGAGCTCACAAACTGTCAGCGAACTTAGCTAAGCCCTGGAAAAGAAGGTGGCCGGGAGCACTCTCGTTACCTATTTACTCCTTTTCGTCAGAATGTGTAGCCGTCCCCTTATGGGCGATAGGAATCCCAGGTGGCCTAGGTTCTCCAGGTGCCGGCGCTAAGGTTCAGCGCAAAGGCACCTCCCAGAAGGCAGACTTACAAGACGCTACAGGATCGCCGCCGGAGAAGCCAGGCTGTGATTGGTGGTGGCCTGGGGCCCGCCTCCCCGCCAGCCAACAGTGCGGCCTGATTGGCGGAGGTACCGCGTAGCCCCACCCCTCCCGCGAGGCGACCAAGGGAGCGACCGCCAGAGCAGGTCCTGGAGCACCGCTGGTGGGGTCTGGGGAGGACAGCCTGTCGCCCCGGCCGTGGTGGACGCCAGGAGAAAAGGCGTCGAGGGAACGGAAGCTGTGCCTCCCACAGCATTGTGGGCCACGGCTGGGGCGGGACTGGGCTCCGGGCGCCTGCGCGCACTGCGCACTTTGGGAAATGGCCGGCACCAGGCACATAGGGGCAACCTAGTGCGGGCAGGGAACCAGGCCTTTTCACACCCTGGTCTGGAGCCCTGGGCCGGGGCGGGGCTGGGGTGCTGTGGGCTGTGCCCCGCTTCGGAGCCCGGGGATCGTGGGCGCCAAGGAGCGGCGCGGTCTCTGCACGCCATGGTCTTTGCATCCTCGAGCTTCTGCCCTGGGTACGCCCCTTCCGCCCCAACCCAGCCCTGGTCTGTTAACTTGCATCCAGCGCAGCAGCCGCCGAGTGCCGCCATGAGCTTTTAAGAGCCTGGATGAAACTCACTCCTGGCATTCTGGGCCCCTAACTCTTCTCTTTACACTGCCCCTTCGGGTGCCTCCTCGAAGTTTACAAAGATATCTTGCTTTCAGCGTTAGATTTTTGGAGAGACACAAGGCTTTCTCCATCCCACGCAACCTCTCACGTGGCCTCAACCCTTCGCGCTTTAAGCCTTCAGGCTCAGGCAGGGCATTACTCTGAATCGCACCCCTCATTTGTGAGATGGGGATGGATAGATAACGCCTCAGATTCTTTGTAACTAATAACATACATAGACACTTCCATTTACTAAGTTCCATTTCCCTTCTCACTCCCTCCTCTTGGTGCCAAGGAAATTTTATAGTTTTGCCTGACTGCAGTTATAAAGGCTTCTACCGGCAGATTCCCCTGATTTTCTCCTCTGAGTCTCTAGGGACAAATACCCTTAGTGCTTTATTTCATCAACTATTTTCCAAGCGCCTGCTGTGTGCCAAGCCTGCCTTTAGTGCTTAAGACACAGATGAACCAAATTTGACTTTCTATGACATTGATACAAGGGGAAAATTAGGAGTTGTAGATAAAGGGTGCAAGAGTACAGTGCCATAGGAAAGGAACAGAGGAGGCCCTTGAAATTCCTGGGTGGGAAAGGGGGTGAGAAGTCTTTTGAGAGGCCCCAGTAGCATGTAAGCTGGATCAGAGGGGTCATTTCCTAGTTTAAAGGTTGGAGGAAATCAGCTATGGGGTAGGGGTTGTGTAGTGTAACTGTTAAAAGTAGGGGTTCTAGCATGATTTACTTGGAGGTTTCAGGCACATAACCTCTGAGCCTTTCAAAGGCAGATATGGTACCTATCTCACATTCAAGATAATGTGTATCAAGGCCTGAGCATCAAGGTTAGCACATAGCTGTCATTTTTTGAATACCAACTATCATGTGAAGGAAAATAGGAATGTCTTGGATGCCAAGATATTTAGATTTTCTCTGGGGAATAGGGATTAGACAGATTTTTAAGCAATGGAGGGTCTCCCATCCAAGTACTAACCAGGTCTGACCCTGCTTAGCTTCTGGAGATCAGAGGAGCTCAGATGCCTTCAAGGTAGTATGACCCTAGACTAAGCAATAGTGGGTGTTCAGTCCTTGGAAGGGACTGGGTTTCAAGTCACAAAGTTCAAAGTCACTATAGCCATTATTTCGCTCCCATTCCATCTCATTCTCCCTACCCTTAACGCACAAGCATTTCAAAACCATGTTTCTAAAAACCAGCCATTTATATCTGTTTAGGTAAGTTACAGAGGAAGTAAGGTGGTGTATTTACAAGTTGGTTTGTCCAGATAGACTATAACTTAGTGTCTGTATTTAATATTGACAACCAAAAAATATATATAAATATCTTCCATCTATACACAGCAGGGCAGGAGTGTCCATGTCTTCTTGAGCAGTGAGTTCTCAGTCTCCTACGGCCCTCCTCTCATGGTGATCGTCTGGCCCTCAGTGCAAAGGAGACTAGAAGCTGGCAGCCCAGTCTGGCCCTTCCCCTCTCCTCCCTGCACTCCAGTGCTCCCAACTGGTCTCAGGCAAGGCAAGATTACTTTGAGTGGTTGGGCAGGAAGGGATGGGTATGGGCGAACCCTAGTGGAGCCTAACCATTAGGGTAGGGAGATCCAGGCCTCAGAAGAGAGCGGCCACAGCTACCTCTTGGGGTAGAAGCCTCATAGTTCGTTGTTTGATTAGTATGTCCTTGGTCATAGGTCCAGCCCTACAGATTAGCGTGGCGAAGAAGGCAAGTGTCTAGGCAGGACTTGGTCCCCACCTTCAGGTACTGAGCCATTCAGAGTGAAGTCTGGGTGTAGGTACAGGAGACTCTGGCTGATAAAAAAATAATAACAAAATCAGTAATAAAAAAAATTATAAAACCTGTTGCTTGTCTGAATAGATCTGAGCAACAGTCTTGTTTTTGTTAAAATCCTGGAGCCATTAAAGTCCTAATATTCTTCTGGACATCACTGTTGGCTGAAGAAAGGAGCCCCAGGCCCGGCTCTGCTGAAATCCATCAGTTTGAAAGTCTCATCCAGCTGCCTGTGCTCCGAGAGATCCTTGGGGCTGCTGGGAGCAGGCCGGGCTGGTGGTGTGGGGCACCTCACACTTGGGAATCGGCCCCCAGGGGGTGAAACAGCTCCTCGGGTGTCTTGTCACTTTGACCGGCTCCTCCCTGCCGGAAGCCGGAAGCAATCTCATCGAAGGTCCGGCCTTTCGTCTCGGGAACTTTGAAGTAGGTGAAGATGAAGAACAGAACCAGGAGTACGGTGAAGATGATGAAGACATATGGACCACACAGTTGCTGAAAGACACACACACACACTTGGTTGGAGTACTGATCCTACATCCTGACTGTAGGACCTTGGCTTATAGGACTTGATCTTTGATCTGAAAAAGGGAACAGCTACTCAAGGCCCAGGCATGCTGGGATGATTAAATGAGACTGCCTGCATCTGGCATGTGATGGGCTCCAGGGAGCAGGGTCCCACCGCAGAGCAGAATAGAGACAATTCAAAGCTAAGGAAAGAACCCTGGAATTGAGGTGTTTTTAGCTGTGTGACCTGGGCTTCTGAGCCTCAATTTCCTCCTCAGCAGGATTCCAATGAGAACAGCTGGGAGAGCATTTTGCAGAGCAGCATAGGGTCCTGCATGCAGGAGAGCAATGGTGAGCAGGGACAGTGCAGGGTTCTTACCTCTACATACTGGAAGCACATGCCCACAATGAAATTGGAGGTCCAGTTGGAGAAGCCAGCAACAGCAATCGCAGCTGGGCGAGGACCCTGGCTGAAGAGTTCAGCCACAATGAACCATGGGATAGGGCCAGGGCCCACTTCAAAGAAGGCCACGAAGCCAAAGATGGCCACGATGCTGAGATAGGACATCCAGGGCAGCTGTTCCTGTTGAGGACAACAGAAGGGTGGAAAGTTAGATTAGGTTGTTATGGATCCTCAGAGGAAACCAAAACTGCAGAGGTAGCCCAGGGCAGGGCTAAGAGTCCTAGGCTGGGAGGCAGTCCTGGGGGCTGATCCTGGATTTGCCACATAGCTTAGGTTCCCTCTACTGGGTCTCTGCTTCCTCATCTGAACAAAATGATCTAAGTCCTGCAGGATGGCTGTGAGCTCAAGCCTACCCTCTGGGAATGGTAATGCGGTGTGCACACGGAAGGTGCTAAGAAGAGGTCCCTGTGGTCCCCTGGCTCTAGATGCAGAGCAGTCCGCCTGAAGCAGAATGCTGTGGAAGAGCATTCCTAGGACTAAGTGTTAAACAGTTTGTAAGGTGCCCAGCTCAGGGCCAGCAGAGTAGGCCCAAAGCATGTGGTCCTATATCCTCATTCTCTTCGAGGAGGCCACAGTAGAAAAGGTATAGGCTTTGGGTCTGATCCCAGATCTGCCACACATCACCTGCTGCGTGCTGGACCTCTCAGCTATCACCAGACTTTCTATGCTCTGGTTAAGTTGTAAAATGAGCATACTGTTGCTTCCTTGCCCAGAGGGTAGACAAAGGAGGGTTCGTGCATGTGAAGTGCCTGGCACAGGGTTACCACAGTGGTTACAGTCACAGGCTCAGGGCCAGTAGACCTGGGGTCGATTCCTGGCTTTGTCCTTTATCTGCTGAGTTACGAACCTCAGCAGGACTAGAATTTCTCACTTGTGAAATGGGAATACTAACTACACCTGGCAGGGGTGAGAACCGAGAAAAGGCATGTTTCCATGTCTTGGTGGTAAGGAGGGGAGTACTTTCTAGGGCTGTTCTGAAGATGAACTAAGGTCACAGTTGAAGACTTTGGAAGACTTAGTACTGGGCAGAGCAATTCCTGGGGAAAGGGGCCTTAGGTCCTGGGGCCAGAGGTGCTGTGGTGAGAAAGCACGGAACAGGGAGGAGCCAGTTCAAGACAGGATGTGAGTGGGTAGGAGACAATCTAGGGAGCCAGAACTAGGGAGAAGGCAGCCCCTACATGGTCTCTGGATGCTTCTGGCCAGACTGGGGCTGACACAGTCACTCGGATCAGAAGCTGTCGTGAGCTTTCCCCCCAACCCCTGCTGTCTCCCAGAGCAGAGCAACTCACCAGCAGTGCCAGCGCGATGGTCATGAGCACAGCACAGCCTGCCATGCCAGCCAGGCCTATGAGGTGCAGGGTCCGCCGGCCAGCTCGTTCCACCACAAACAGCTGTGGGCAGAGACAGAGTCAGTGCCACCCCCTCCTAGTGCCTCTCTGACCATGCCCGCCCCCCATCTAGAGGCTCGTCCCAAGTGTTGAGAAAGCCAAACAGCACTGCCTCCTCCGTGGGGCTCAGCTTAAGGACCACATAGGATCTGAGGGGCAGAGAGCTGACTCCAGGCAGCAGGACAGGGGGTGAGAGCCAGCCCCAGAGAGCCAGACAGCGGAGCATCCTGGCTGTGACTTTGGGCAAGCCGCTGCCCTTCTCTGAGCATCAGTGCCATGGGCTGTTTGATATGAGTAATGAACTTGACAGGTTTGTGAGGATGAGACGACACAGCACTCAGGAAGAACCTGACACACTGCTTGGCTTGCAGTAAATGCTGCCGTTCGGTCACAAGGCCCTGAGGCCACCCTGAGCTGGACCCTGGCAGCTGACCGGTGGTGGGCAATGACGCAGACTCACCGACACGACAGTGAAGGCTGTGTTGACGATGCCGGAGCCAATGGTGGCATACACAGGCTGCTGCACCCCCGCCTTCTCGAAGATACTTGTGGAGTAATAGAAAACCTAAGGGACAGAGAGTTTGTTGGGACTTGGCCAGGTGCCGTGGCTCTTTCCCCACCTCCGTCGCTGTGGGTGTGGGACACGGGTGAGTGTAGAATGAAGGGGACATGTCTGGGTTTTGGTTCTGAAGGAAAGCTGCTCCATTGGAAGGGGCTTGTCCGTTTTAAGTTTGGGATCTGTTCACAGCACACACTTGACCACGGGATTTGGCTGGGCCCAAAGGAAAGGGTGGGTGAGGGGCACTCACAGCGTTGATGCCCGACAGCTGCTGGGACAGCTGCAGGACCACGGCGATGAGGATGGGCTGGCGGTAGGCGGGCGAGCGGAACAGCTCCAGGATGGTGACCTTCTTCTCCCGCATCATCTGCCGACTCTCCTCCTTCATCTCCTGCAGGTCGCGGGTCACGTCAGCCGTCCCGCGCAGCTTCTTCAGCACTGGGGGAACCGGAGGGAAGGTGGGGGTGGCTCAGAGCAGGAAGGAGGCCGGGGCGGGAGGGGGGCTGGGGGGAAGGCAGGGCCCCGCCCGTACCGCTCTTGGCCCGGTTCTCCTCGTTGCGGTTGATGAGCAGGAAGCGGGGGCTCTCGGGGCAGAAGGGCAGCAGGACGCACTGCAGCAGCGCCGGGACGAAGATGACGCTCAACAGCAGGGGCCACAGCTCCTCGCTGCCCATGATGGAGTCCAAGCCAAACACCTGCGGGCAGCAGGGGTGGGGAAAGCCGCCCTGAGCGCCCTAGCCCCGCCCCCACACGGGCCCCGCCCCCCCCAGTGGCCTCCGTGGTGTCAGCGGCCGCTTTACCCCAGTGTCCTCATTTGTCACATGAAGAAAGGAGGACCGACCTCACAGCATAAGTGGGAGGACAAATGGCACACGGCATAGGGGCTGTCACTCTGCAGCGGGACAACTTTGGGGAGGGGAAAGGGAAAGCCTTCTAGAGAGAGGGTAATGTATACAAGGAAGGCCTCAAGGCCTGCAGGCAGCAGAGAACCTGGCATGTGGAGGTCCCAGGGGGCTTCCCTGTGGCTGGCTCCCCAGGGGAAGGACAGGTCACGAGGCTGGGACCAGAAGGGTCAAATCATCTGGGACTTGCGCTCACACCAGGGAGGCCTTGGCGGAACTGTGAGTGACAGAGTGCTCTCTGGGGCCTGTGCCTACTAGGGTGTGTGCACGAGGCTATCCCTTGCTGCAGGGCTGTGGAAGGCTGGGTGACAACTCTGATCAGGGTGTCATCTGGACACAGGAGAGCCACCAAAGCTGTGGGGTGAGGGCAGTGCTGGGCAAGGAGACCCAGCCCCAGCTTACCTGGGCGATGAGGATGCCAACAACGATGCCCAGCTGGTGCAGGGTGCCCAGGGCCCCACGGAGGGCCGTAGGGGACACCTCCCCCACATACATGGGGACGAAGCCTGTGGTCAGGCCACAGTACACACCGATGATGAAGCGGCCCAGGATCAGCATCTCAAAGGACTTGGCCAGTTTCGAGAAGCCCATGAGCATAGAGGACAGGACGGCCAGCAGGTTTATTATCAGCATTGAGTTCCGTCTGGGGGTGGGGTCACAGGTCAGGTGGGTGCCTGGATCTCCCCAGATTCCCAGGGGCTAGGTCATAGGCAACACCCTGAACAGGCAGGGAAGTCTCCCCCACTCCCATCTGGGATGCCCTGGCCAGGGCCAGGACCCCTTCTGCTCACCGGCCAAAGCGGTTAACAAAAAGGCCCACAGAGAAGGAGCCAATCATGCCTCCTACAGAGAAGATGGCCACGGAGAGGGACCACAGCGTGGTGAGCGTGGTAGGCAAGATGCTCTCCCCATAGCGGTGGATCCAAGTCTGGTTGTAGAACTCTTCAATCACCTGCAGTGGGGGAAGCAGCCTGTTGAGTCGGCCGGGACCCAGCCTCCTTTTCCCCTTGCACTGCACTGCCCCCTCAAAGAGGGCCCAGCACCCGGCCAGACCCCAAACTCACTGCATGTCATTGAGCCAAGTCCCTCCCTTTTGTGGGCCTTAGTTTCCCCAGGTGAGAAACAAGGGGATGGGCTCCATCTCCAGAGTGGCACCAGCTCTCCTGCTTCCCCCAGGTGTGATTTCCAGTGCTCTATGGTTTCATCTGTTCCACAGAACTTGCTGGAGTGGACAGCAAATGACCAATGGTGGAACTTCAGGCACAGAGCAGAGAGAGGTTCAGGGAGAAAGTGCTTCTTCCCACTTGCCCCTTTTCTCTTCAAAGTGCCTAAGGTGCTAGGCCCTGGCCACCTGGGCCCTGTCCCCAAACCCCTGCTGGGAAGGAAATACAGCTGGACAGATGGTTCCACGTTCCAGACGCTCTGGGATGAAGGGAAGGCTCATGGACTTCACGCTCAGGGCCTGTTGTGACCAACCTGCACATAAGACATGCTCCAGAGACTTGTGCAAATTGTTTTCTGACCCCCAGGCCCAGCTATTTGTGGGAGTTACACCCTGAAGGACCCATGGCCTCCTCCCCTCTCCAGGGTGCCGAGCTGGGAGGCATGGGGAAAGCTAAGGACAAGGAAGCAGTTCCAGGAACTGGAAACACCTGTCCTAGAGGCCTGCCCACTACCCCCGCCCCCGCCCAACGGAGGGCCTTACCTGATCCACCGGTTCTGCCTGAGCACGTTCACCCTACTCTAAGGCAACACAGATATACACCCAGTGCCACGGGACTGGCCAGACCCACCCAGCCACATGCGTAGCTGGGCACAGGCCCAACATACCCAGAAACAGCTTCCTGTGTACATGCACCATCACACACACATACTAGTGCTCACACGATCTGAATATTCCCGGCTTCAGCCAGTCACAAACCTGGATGTCCCTCTTTCCCTTCAACCACCTGCAGCTAAAACTTGCGTAGCTAGCCCATCCTGGCACCCCTCTGCACATGCATGCTGCAAGTTCATGTGCACGCAGCAGTATGCAGCCTCTTAACACAACCTGCATGCCACTGCCCTTGAACCTCTCTAATCCTCCCCCAAGCCCCAGGGGTCTAGCAGAAAGGATGAGGTGGGTAAGCCATAATTGCCAAGGGGAGAACGAGGCTCTTGGTCCCAGGAATGCTCATCGAGTATGCTGGGCCTGGCTGCACAGTTGCAACGGGTCCTTGGCCTCTACCTTCTTCCTGTCCTGCTGCCATGATCTGTCCCAAGTCTGGAGACACCTGACAGAGGCCGGGCTCTAGGGGGTGAGGACAGATTGACACAGGAATGGGGAGAGGAGGAAGGCAGACCTAAAGATCTTATGTCCCAAGGAAGCCAGACAGAGTGTAGGGCTTAGGAACCTGGACAACAATTGAGTTCAGATCCCAGCTCCACCATTTATCTCAACTGGGACCGAGGGCAAATTATTTCATCTCAAATGGCGACATCAGCAATATCTATTTCATCATGCTGCAGGGGAGTAATGAAACGTAGAGTGCTTACATGGTTCCTGGCACGTTCACTGAGCCAAGGGACCCCACCATGTTCTGGTACTGACCCAAGGGCAGTCAGACCACTGACAAAGTACAACCAACCCTGCATCCCATCATTCAAAATCAAGGCTCCTGCCAGGTATCAGTCTGACCTCCCCACCTAACACCATCTCTACCTTTGCTCTCGGCCTCATTTTCATGCTCTTCATGGTTACTCTGCCTTGAAGGCCCATCCTGCCTTACCATGCTGAAACCTTTTGAGATCCAGCTCAAAGGCTCCCAGGAGTGTGTCCTCCCTGAGCGCAGGGACCCTAGTGGATTCACACTGGGACCTGTCCCAGAGCTGGTGCCAGGGATGCCTGGTGAGTGAATGAAGAGAAGGCCTTAGGCTCTCCTCCTGGGAGCCCCTGCTTCTGCTGGGGGCAGAAAGAAGGCAGATTTTAACAAAACAAAACAAAGTGCTGTGTTCTTCAAGGGATAAAACCAACCCCAGAGGAGGACTGGTTGGGAGCAGTAATGGTCCATTTATCAGGCCCTGCAGAGAACAAGCTGTCCTGGATAAGGGGACTGTCCAGATAAATGACGCTTGCCCCACTAAGGACCCATCATCAGGGTGGAAATCTTTCTCCCTTCGTCACTCTCACTCTGCTGCCCTTGGGGCTCTCCACGGGGGCAGGAAGAGGTGTTTGCCCCAGATGGCCTTTAATTGATGCATTCTGTAGTTCTCAGGGTCTTCCTCCACACCCCCATGGTTCAGATGCTGTCTCAAGAGAACTCTCCACATCCAATTTAAATTTTGCCAAGAAGTCAGCTAATGGAATTGCCTGAATTGTGTGCAGAGTCAACAAGGGCTGAGTAAGGGCTTTCTACCTAAAGGAGCTTAAAGATGTGAGGCTGAGGTTTCTGTTCTGGCTGCTCGGGTCTTTAACCCTCTTCTTGGGGCTGGCTGGAGATGTTGAGGCAGCCAGTAAGAGGACCACAATCCCAGAGGCTCCCTTCCCCCAGTGAAGTGTGCTCCTTGTGGTAACAAGTGAGAGGGACCAAACCTTGTCGAGAGGTAGCTCCTCAATGGCTCATGAGCTCCCCTGCTACTCAGATCAGACCTCTTTATGGGCATGCATAACGGGGAATACCCAGCCCCCTTCACCTTCACCTTGGCCTCAGGCTCATCCTTTCCACCCCCAGCAGCACTTCCTGGCCAAGCTGAGGCTGCGCAGTGAGTTCCTGCCTTCTGATCTGGGGGTCTATGCCCCACGTGGGGCTGAACTGGCCCTTGGCCCAGGAAAGGCAGGGAGTCCCTGGAGAATGGGAAGAACCCTACGTGGGGACAAGTTCTGGGGTCACCATCCACCCAGTCCCTGCCCTCAGCATCCACCCTAGCACTGGCTGAGTGCCCCTAAGCAAAGAAGGGCCTTCTTCCTCAGAAGGATCCCACAGACCCAGTCTCCACTACACAGTCACTGGCAGCCTCTGCAACCCTGGCTCATGTTTGAGGCCTGGCTGGTGCTTCTGAAAGCTCCCACTCCCGTGCTCCCTCCCACCTCACATGCTTTTCACGAGGCTGGAAGACCCTTGATCCTGCCACCGCCCACATCCAATCAGTCACTAGGTCCCGGTCAGTTCGCCCTCTTCATCTATCCTATTCTCTGCCTGTACAGCACCTGCCCTAGGTCTCACCCGGATTCTCCTCCTGACTCCTCCCATCCACCCAACTGATTCTGCCTCCCGTGATTAATTACTCTCCATGGAGCCCTGCACATCAAATGCATCAGGTTTAGCCAGATCTGTCTGTATCTCTGCTCCCTTCCCAACCTATTCCCAACCTCTCTACCCACCGAGGGTCTGTGTGAATGCATGCATGCTGGGCAGAAGTGGGGGGTGCTCCTAGTCAGCTTGAGGGGGGACCACCATGGCATCAGACTCTCAGGAGTTGAGGGCTATGAAGGATCTCTGTCCAATCACCCCACATTGACCCTAGAGGGCAGATGCCTGCTTAGTGACACTGTAGGAGCCAGCGTGGTGAAGCAGACCTCCTCTGGGCTGCTGAGATCCCTTAGACTGGATGGTTCCCAGTAAAACCTATTCCTCATCCCAGCAGTTCTCAAGAGGGTGGCAGTGGCGGGAGGCTTGCATCACATCTGACTCCTTGGGAATCCCCCCTCCTCCCTCTCCCCACCCGGGCAACTGTGGGAGAAGGACCACACGTCTGCCTGTCTGCAGAGGAAGTTCTGACTTCCTCTGTGTCTGGGCAGTGTCTGTAGTGAGGGCCTGGGCATGAGGCACAGTCTGCAGCCCAGCATACAGAATAAGCGGTTACTTAAGTCACTGTTGTTCTTTCAAGGAGAGAAGCTGCCATCTTCAGAGGAGCATTAAGGACAGACAGGGTTTTCCATTTTTAAAGTGCCTGAAGATATAGCATTATCCTAAGGAATTTATAGTGCAAGAAAGACCTGAAGGAACTAGGGCCCTGCCTCAAGGAGTCTTTCTTCAGACCCTGCCTGGCTGCCCCACTCATAGAGAAACCCAGCAGGTCTGCAGAGCCCCAGGGCACAGGCTTCACCTCGGGGAAGAAAAGCTTTCTAGGCTTCAGAGGAGGAGATTGTCTACCTTACAGGTAGTGAGCTCCCTGTCAGCAGGGAGCATACAAGTCAAAGTTTAGGGCAAAGATTGCTAAACATTTTATGTAAAAGGCTTGACAGAAAATATTAGGGTCTGCTGACCACATATGGCCACAGTTGCTTATTTTTCTTCCCCCGTCTCAATGTAACGTAATTTTCTCCCCCCTTTAAAAACGTAAAAACCATTCTTAGCACATGAGCCATACAAAATCAGCTGCTAGCTGGACCTGGCCTCCCTGCCAACCCTTGATCTAGAGTTCTAGATTACTGCCAAGAGAAGGGGTATGCTGCAGAACCCCCAGCCGGTCTCAACATCATCGTTCCGTGTAGACTCCTCCAACCCAGGGTCTTCTAGATCATCCTGTGAGGGAGAGTTAGAGCTCCCACCTCAGCTTCTCTTCTCTCTCCCAGATGTTACTGGGGGGCGAAAGGGTTAAAGAGCCACCTAAGCTCTGAGCTCCAGTTAGAAAGAGGAAAGGGCCAGCTTGTCCAGTTCAGTCCCTCAGCCCGGCCTTGACCACGATTTCCTATTCCCTGCTATCCCTTCCCCCACAGCTACCCTCCCTCAGCCCAGAGTTTATGTCTCCATAGCAACTTTCAGCCACACCCCAGGGTCAGCTGAGAGTTCAGAGCAGATGCCACAGGTGGTGTTGGACAGATAGCCCCACCTGCTGGGTCCCCTGGGGCCCCTCCTTGGAGCCTGGGGAAGAGGCCCAGGCAGCCAGATGGAACTGGAAGCTGGGCCCCAAGCCCACAGGAGAGGTTCCCATCACCCATGCTGCTTCTCCAGAACAGCCCTGGCATGGTTTCTCTCTAAACCCAGGCCAGGCCTTCACCCTGGCCTCCTCACTGGTCCCTGATCTCCAGAGTCTCCCCTGCCGGCAGAGAGATCTTCATGTCCCTGCAGGAGCCCTGCTCCCAGCCCTTCTTGGCTCCCCATTGCCCCCTCCCACCCCCACACAGTGACTCCCCCATACCACCCAGGCACCCCACATTGCTGCAATTTCGCTTGTGCTGCTCCTCTGCCTTCTCCCTGGCGAGTTTCAGAGAATACACAAACACTCCTCTGGAGAGCCTTCCTGAAAGTACCCCTCCTCCTCACTGCAGTGGCTCTCAAACATGGGCGGTGTGGCTTTGCAGAGGACATCTGGCTACGTTGGGACATTTTTGGTTGTCGCGCTGGCAAGGATGCTGCTAAACATCCTACAATGCATGGGACAGCCTCCCACAGCACCAAAGAACTATCTGGCCCCAAAGGTGAATGTTGAGAAAAACCCTGCTCTGTGGGCCAGGTACCTTCTCCCTCTCCCTTCTCCACTCCCACAGAGCCTGCCCACGCTTCCATCCACGCTTCTGTCCGTTGTTGCCCCAAGAGCTAACTACAAGGAAACATGTGCTCCCTCTAGACTACATTTCAACACGGGAGACGTCCGATTCATCTGTGTCACTAGGTCCCAGCACAGGGCTAGGGGTAGAAAGAGTTGTCATTAATTGATAAACACGCCATGAATTCGAGGGGCTTAAGCGATGATGTAGCTATGACAGGGCTATAATGGTGTAAGAAAATTATGCAACCGTGTGTGGGAAACCGTTGAGATGTCTGTACGTGACTGAGCTTGACTCGGCCTGGAAGTCAGAGTAAGAGGGGGCAGCTGGGTAGCAGTTATAGGTGTGTGAAAGGGTGTTTCAGTGCCCATCTGACTGTAGTATAATTGCCATTCCTTCTACGGTGGTCAAGGATGCAGACTGGAGCCAGACTCCCTGGATTCCAATCCCAGCTCTGCCACGTCCTGGCTGTGTGTCCTTGGTTTAGTCGCTTAACATCTTTGTGTCCCAGTTTCTTATAAAACAGGGATTATAGTGCGTACCTAACGAGGTGATTATAAGAAACAATCGAATTCTGATTTCTGTGCACTTACACAGTAAGCTGTAAGGGTCTGTATTAGTGGAGATGGGTGAAGGCCAGAGGGAACACAGAACTCTCTGGATCTTGACAGAGATAAGGGGAGGCTACCTGGAGCCTGGAGCCCAGTGCAGCCCCAGTGGGCAGAAGTCTGGGCTGAGAAGTGGGCCTCTAGTACTTCCGCTCATAAGCCGGGTCATCTCAGGCAGACTTCGCCTGCTTTCCAGGCCAAGTTCCTCCTTTGTCAAATAAGGAATGCTAAACCAGTGGACCATCAGGCCCCTTCCAGCCCTAACTCTGGCTTCTGAGGATGCTTCATTTTGAGACATGCCCGACACTGTCCCTTGGCCAGGAACGCATGGTTTCTAAATGGCCTTTAGTCATCTCTATTGGCAACTCGGCCATTTGGGGAAGGGAGAGGCCGTTCTCTCCACCCAGTATGGTGGTCAGGATGCCTTGTTCATTTATTTGCTCTCTGTGTGGCTGGGCTTCCCTCCTCCTTCCTCCCCAGAAGGCAGGAGGCCTGGCAGGGGCGTCACAGGGATGTGGTCATCACTCCCTGGTGAAGCCTGGAGGCCAGCCGTAGCTCAGCCTCTCACTTTCCAGGTGACCTCATCAGCCTAGTTTCTTCCTTTATAAGAAGGCAAGATAACCCAGCCCCACCCACCTTGTGGGGTGGCCATGAGGAGATGATTTATGGGGAGGTGCTCTGTAAACATTTAAGATAATGTTATGATTAATTAACCACTTCCAGGAGGAAGCCCTTTGGGGCCTTTTTTATGGAGGAGCCCCAGCTTCTGGCATCCTCACCATTAGTGAGGTGCAGGCTCCTCAGGAAAGCAGGCCGACCCGGCCAGCCCAGGGCAGCTTCCTAACAGTCCTAAACAGACAGGGGACGTCGGTGTGTGGGCGCAACACTTCTGCCACCACATGACCCCAGTGCCTGGGCCACCTGCCCCTTGAAAGGCTGCCCCCTCCCCCTCTGCATAAGCCTGCCTTCCTCTTTCTCCAGTGGCACCCAGAAGCTCTCCATTAGCTATGTTCTGGATCTTCCCAGGGGTCTCCCCGAGTGCGCAGACCTTGGCACAGCTCCACCCCTGCCCCACCTCCCACTGTCTGGGATAGAGCCTGTAGACCTTGTGGAGCGAAAGTGTCCGCAGGGCTGAGGCAGGGCTGAGTCACTGTGCTCGTCACCCTTACCCTTGTGTCATCCTATCCCCTCTTCGCAGCTTAAGTTTATCACATTGAACCCGCCCCTGCCTGGAAGGACTATGACCAGGCTTTCGAGAAGTGTCTGCAACACGGGGAGTCCGAGCGCACACCCTGGAAACACCACTCCATTTCAGTGTGTGCACAATCAACTGTGGCCACTCCGGGCCTCGCTGCCTGGCTCCTGAAGTGATCTCTGGACAGGTGTTCACAAATGCTCCCAGAAATGCCCTCTGTGCCGCCCACCAGGCCTGCTAGACGCCCCGGCCAGCTGCCCCTCCCATCCTTCTCAGCTGTTCTCCCCTTCCGTCTGTCTCTGATTAGGCGGGAGGCACTGAGAACCCGAGAACTTCACTGTGGGTTTGTCCGCATCTACAGCCTCAGAAGAATCTCGGGCCCTCCCCGCCCAGTGCCACCCTGGTGCCTCTGCTCCAGCAGCCCCTGAGTCCTGAGACCTCTCCCCAGCTCACCCTCACCCTCTCTGGTGATTCCTTACAGCACATTTAAAAATGAAGTCTTCGCATGGGAAAAAGCATCCCAGCCAGATGACCCCTGCAACCACCACCCTCTTTTCTTCTTTCTCCACTAAGTCTCTTGGAAGAGCCATCTCTAATCTTTCCCATGCCCTCCGCCCTCCTCAACCTGCTGGAGGGAGGTTTCTACCCACATGGCTTCACCCAAACTTTGGTCACCACAGGGTCACCATCCAGTCTTTGGCATTCAGCAATATGGGGCTGACTTGTCCAGGTTAACCTCTGGGGCACCTGATAGCACTCCTTCTTCACCTCATCCATCACCTCCTACTTGACTCTTCCTTCTCTTTTCATTCCAGTCTCTCCAGGACATCTCCTGCTATTTGGATACCAGTGACCAGCGCTCAGGTTTTCTCCAGCTGACCACATGCCCGAGAAACAGACCCCCATGTCCAAGTGCTTCCTGTACATCTCCAAATATGTCACCTCAGTTCTGGCACCTATCAATTATTCCTCCCATACCTGCTCCTCCAGATCCCATATTGCCCAAGCCAGAAACCTAGAAGCCATTTTTTTTTAAATGTTTTTTTATTGAGAGAGCATGGAAGTGGGAGAGGGGCAGAGACGGAGAGAATCCCAAGCAGGCTTCGCACCATCAGTGTGGAGCCTGATGCGGGGCTGGATCTCACGAACTGTGAGATCATGACCTGAGCTGCAATCAAGAGTCAGATACTTAACTGAGAGTCACCCAGGTGCCCCTAGAATCCCTTTTTAAATCCCACTCTTATCCTCACACTGAACTGATGACCAAACCCTGCCCATTCTTCCTGCGTGGTGTTTGTTTTTCCTATCCCTATTCCAAAGCGGCTTTCTTGCTATTTCCTGGTCTCTCATTTCCCATTCTTAGATCCCTCCCACCGCCCAGATGCCCGAATCCTTTCCCTAAAATGCAAATCTGATCATATCTGTCCTCTTCAATGAGTCCCTATTGTCCTCACTCTGAAGTCCCTACTCCTAGCTTGGCCGACTCTTCGGTGCCTACGTGCCCGTCCTGATGGTGCCCTGCCATGCCAGCGGCTGAGATTTTCTAGATGAAATCTACCCATGACGCCCTTTGTAGTCAGGCCTGGGCTTACCTGTTGGCCTCCCCAGCCTTCTTTCTCTTCCCACTCACCCTACAGACACACGAGCCTCTCTCCTCTGCATACCAATCCCTGTTCTGTTTCTGGAAAACACTTCTTCTATCCTGATCTTAGAGTCCCCGTTCTCTCATTAATTCACTAGGTGATAGGTCGAGACATCACTTAATCCAGGAGCTCTGGACTTTGGACACACATTAGGATCAGCAGGGGAGCATTAAACATTCCATGCCCAAACAGCATCCCAGATCAATTACATCAGAATTGGGAGTGTCAGGAGCATCCAGGACACCACAAGTGCAGAACTCAACCTCCCTCTAAGACTGCAGGATTTCCATCTGTAGATTCCCAAAGGGAGTCAGTGTCGAGGCACGCACCTTGGCAAGAGTTGCTCAGAGCACTTAGCTAAAGCAGGGCTTGGTGCTGTTCCAAGCATGGGAGCCATTTCAGACGAGTTTGGAAAAGTCCCGTCACCTCCGCTGCAGCTGAGCATGACTCAGCAGGCCAGGCCTTCCTGGTGACCTGCTCCCGGGCATCAGGCATGGCCCCTCACAGCCACCCTCTGCCTATTTGGAGGAGGACAGCTCTGACTCCCAACACTCCCAGTTCCCCCAGACAGGCCACTGGGCCTCGGGAGCCAGCCACACTCACTTTCTAGCCTCCCCTTCTGCACAATGAATGTGGTCCCGACAGGACTGTCCACTCTCATTTCGTCCTCCCCAGGAAGGTACAGATTTTCCAACTGACATGGCAACTGATCAAGGAGATAGCCTGTGGTTGTGGAAACAGAGTCTGGCTTCCGGAGCCACCATTCACTAGCTATGCGACCTTGAGCCTGTTGGTCATTTCATCTGTCCAGGGCCTCAGTCTTTGGGTCTATGAAATGGGGACTCACCACCCAACCTCATAAACATATGCAAAAGGGCTGGTATAGAGAAGGGACTCCTTACAGTATCCTGTCCTGCCCCTTGACCCCTTTCATCTTCTCTCCTTCCTGAAGCAGGTGGGCTGAGCTGGGGGTGATCACGGGGGACCCTCCCAGTCCTGACATTCAAGGAACAAGTGAGGACGGATCTGGGATGTGCTGCGAGAAGAAGGAAGCAAGCCTTCCTTCCAGCAGACCCCTAATCCCTCTGGTTCCCTAGGATAAGACACCATTTTTGATGTGACTGGCGCTGGGCCTCCAGGGGAAGGAGGCTGTTTCCACATGGAACAGGATGCTTTACAAGGGAGGGTGGTAGGAGCACCTGGTCTGGAGGGCTCCATGGCAGACTAGGGTTGGATACCAGCTCCATCCCTGCCTAGCTGGGGGGATACTGGGCAGGTTTCCTTTCTCTGGCCCCTCTTCCCACCTGCAGGAGGGGAGTGCTGGCTGATTGTTGCCTGCCTGCCTTATAGAGCACTGTGAGCAGCAAGTGAGGTAAGCACCACAAAGCCCTATGTAATCCCAGAGTGTTATGTAAATGGAGCATCATCACACCAAGCATCGTTTTGATTATTAGAAATGTCCGTGTGGGTGCGAGGTTGGTCAAAATGACTTATAAAGACCCCATGATTCTGCAGCCCTGAGATTCCAAGGCCAAAGCCAAGGGTTTTTGACCTTTTCGGGGCCAGAATAATTGGCCGGTGGGAGCAGATGGTGAATTGATGTGAACGACTGACACCCAACAGGCAGGGTGAGCATGTGGGATGTGGGGTGTGCAGTGTGCAGCACAGCAAGCTGGTGTTGATAATCCAAGGAAGGCACGGCACTCACCTTCTGGGGGGCATTGATGACTCCAGTGTTGTAGCCGAACTGCAGGGAGCCGAGCACTGCCCCTCCCACGGCCAGCATGAGGCGGCCGGTCAGCTTCTGCAGAGAAAAAAAACCATACTGTGACAGGCATGTCTGGGCCCAGGTTACAACAGGGCAGGACATGGGCTGGTTCCCTCGTTCAGATATCTGGCCTGACTCCTGGCACCACACCAGCCCTTCTCCCAGGAAACTCGGCCACTTCCTGATCTCAGATGCCTGAACCAGCTCCGGGGACTTCTAGACACTGGGCCGGCCAGACTCGTTCCTGGGGAGAGAGGGGAATTAGGGTCTTCTTTCTTTGCAGCCAGGTCTTGGCACTCCGGAGTCTCATTCCTCTGGTGGAGCCATGCCCTGGGTCCAGGTGGCTCTAGACTGTTTGGGAAGCCCAGGAATCAACTCTCCTAAACAATGGGGGCCAAATTATGTGGGAGGAGCTGCATAGGTAGGGGGAAGCACCCTAGATTTGGACCAGAGAATGCTGCCTTCTGATTCTAGCCCCCCTGCTACTTGTTCTGTGAATTCCAGCAGGCTGTCGCCCATCCTCACTCCTCCCTGGACCCTCGTTTGTTTCTGTGCAAGACGGGAACAGTCATGCCAGTCAGCATTGGAGGTGGGGTCTTGCCCTTTCCTCTCCTCTCCTCCCTCCATTGACGGGGCAGGAAACTGAATCCTGAGAGGCAGAGTAAGTCCCAAATTACTCAGGAGACTGCAAAGAGCCAGACTGGAGCTCAGGGCTCCTGACTCCCTATCTCGTGCCTTTCATGGCAACCATCTGCAGACCATGAGCTTCCCAGGGTTATTTGGACATAGATGACAACAGCAAGGAATGTGCTTTGGAAAAGTACAGGACACCAGGCAAGTAAGAGTATTGGACCAAGGTCTTTCTTCCTTTTTCTTTCTTTCTTTCTTTCTTTCTTTCTTTCTTTCTTTCTTTCTTTCTTTCTTTCATATTTATTTATTTAGAGAGAGACAGAGACAGTGTGTGAGAGAGGAGCGGGGGGGGGGGGGGGAGGGAGAGAGAGAGAGAGAGAGAGAGAGAGAGAGAGAGAGAGAGAATCCCAAGCAGGCTTCACACTCAGTGTGGATGGAGCCGGACACTGGGCTTGATCCCATGACCCTGAGGTCATGACCTGAGCCCAAATCAAGAGTCAAACATTTAACTGACTGAACCACCCAGGCGCCCGTGGCCAAGGTGTTTCAACGGGCAAAGGTCTGGGAGAGAAAAAGGGTGGTGGGTTTTTGTCCCATGGCAGCCTGGGGCATGAAGGCCACAGGCAGGGAAGAGGCCGGCAGGCAGGACAGCCCTAGGTGAGCAAGATGACCTTGCTGGAGAAAGGGAGAGGACTCTTCTTTTCTGGCTTATAAAATGAAAAAGCCAAGGGACACCTGGGTGGCTCAGCTGGTTGAGCATGTGACTGTTGACTTTGGCTTAGGTCACGATCTCAGGGTCGTGTGGGATTGAGCCCCATGTCAGGCTCCGTGCTGAGCACAGAGCCTGCCTGAGATTCATTCTCTCCCCCTCTCTCTGCCCCTTCCCTGTGCACATGTGTGCTCTCTATCAAAAAATAAAAATAAAATAAGATAAAATAAAATAAGATAAATAAAATATAATAAAATAAAGAAGCCAAAATGTGACGTGAGGCAGGCCCTTAATTGGTTGTGAAAGAATGGAACTGGGGGAGGGGCACCAAAGCAACTGGCATTCACTGTGGGCACCACACACACCCTGGGCTGGGGGCTGGGCGCTAGGGGGGAAGGTTGGGAAGCACTGAGCCACACATGTGGAGGGGAGAGCTGCTTGGCCATGGCCTTCGGCCTCAGTTTCCCCACAGAATCCCGAAGCAGCCCTGACTTCAAGACCCTCACAGAGAGCACTGGGCTTATGGTTAATCAGACAGGTTTCTAGTATGGTCTTTTCATTCCCTAGAAGCTTTCAGGCCAACGATCGCAAAAGCCAAGGTTCTCACATCAGATGCGGAGAAAGAGAAAGAGGCTTTGGCTAGTACAAGTGCACAGGCTGGTCCATTCTTCATCAGATGAGTGCTGAGACCACCTTCCCACTGGCCCACCTGGCCCCTTTCTGGCCCAACTCTGGACATCCCTCATATGCTGGAGCTTTCCTCATGGCAGAGGCTGGGTAGAAGAGAGACTTTTCATTTTACCCCCTTTTGTGTGGTTTTGAATTTTGAACCATGTGAATGTGTCACCTACTCAGAAGAATTTTTTTGTATAAGCCCCGTGGTTTCATATTACTTAGAACAAAGCATTTAGATAAAAATATAAGTGAAAAATAATACAGATGATAACGTGGATCTGGTAAGAGCCATGCTGGTAGCACAGGAATGAATGACACTGCAGCAGGGGCTCCGTGAGAGCTAAGTCCTCGTATTACAGACCCTGTTTTCAGTCTGGCTCTGATGTTCCAGGGGTGTCTGGGCCTCTGAAGTTGTTGCTCTTAGGGCCCTGTTGGGCAGCTGTGGCCTCTGGCAGTAGGGGCTACTGGGAGCCAAAGACAAACCCCTGGGCTGGAATTGCATGGGCAGGTCAAGGTCAAACTCTACTTTAGAAAACCTGCCTACCCACGCCCTGGGTTATATCCACAGCCACCCAGGCAGGCTGCTGCACTAGGACTAATGCTCAGTGGCCCATGCTCCAGGCCCTGGATGAAAGAGGCCCCTGTCCTGACATCAAGGAAGAGGTACCCCAGCAAGTGCAGAGGCCAGAGTGGTCTGAGTTTCAACAGGGGGGTGGGGGAAGGCATTGTGGGAGCCCTGGAGGGAGAGACTTCTAATTTCGCCTGGGGACAATCGAAAGATAGGTTCCCAGGAGGTGACATTGGAGTTGGGCCGTGAAGGACATGCAGACAGTCTGCCAAGTGGGGAAGCAGCGGCAAGACTGCATTCCAGGTAGACAGAACAGTGTGTGCAGGGGAAAGAAGAGGGGCCTGATTCCACCAGATTAAACAGGGAGCGCTCCGTGCAGCTGGGTGCAGCTGGGTGCGAGATACAGGGGGAGGAGCATCACCCGCTCCTGGGTAGGCTGCCCCCACCACATCCAGCTTGATCATGGCTGTACTGAGAATCAGGAGACCTGGGCTGAAAGGCCAAGAACTGCTTCCCTTCACTTGGGAGTTGGGATATGTGGAGGCCTCTGGGCCTCGGTTTCCTCACATAGGAAATGGGGATTGGAGTTCTTTCCCTCAAGAGTTGCTGTCAAGTTCTGTATCAGTGGCCATCATGGAGCCTGGCAGGGTTCACCTGACAAGCATTTGCTTGCTGAATCAGGGAAGAATGGGAAGCCACCCTCAATTGGGCCACCAGGGCACCATCTGTCCCCACCAGCTCTGTGGCTGCAACTGAAATGCCGTGATGGAATCATTCATTCCATGTGATTCCACAGATATTTATTTATGTACCAAGCTGATGAACTGCTTGGTGAAAACTTAAGAGAAGGGGAACAAAGCCCACAGCTGTGGCTTTCTTGTGAGGCCTTCTTTAGGAGTGGAGGAGCAACATATTTGGGATCTGTGACCCCCAGCAGCCCATCACCGCCCTGGGGCTGAGGCTACCTTCTAGAACATCCCACACTCTTCCAGGGTTTTTGCTCTTATGTCCTCTGCAGTCTCTAGCTGTGGCTTCTAGCAGTTGGGAATACCCATTTGCTGTTCACCTACCAGTCTGGGAACTCCCTAAAAATGGGACCTGGGTCTTACCCAGCTCTGCAGCCAGAGTGCCCAGGGTCGGGCATGGCACAGAACATTTGTAAAACAGACCACTTTGGAATTTAGCTCTCAGGCAAAACAGGCTCTACGTGTATCCACTTTGCCAGAACAGTACTCATCCTAACAGATTTTAACCCGGCCATTATCGAACCTCTGATGAGTACTGGAACATCAGCTCTGAGAGGCAGAGAAACAGGCTAACAGTAACTCACAACTCCCGGGACCAGAGAGAAAAGATCTCTGAAATTAGGCAGAGTACAAACCCTGACTCTCCTAGGAGCACCATAGACCTCTCAGTTCAGCAAATGCCCAGGCTCAGAGTCTAGCACAGAGGAGGTCCTCACCCCCTCACCCCGACCAGCCTTATGCCAGTGTGAGGGTCCCAGGGCCCACTGAGGGTTCTCCCCCTCCCAGGGTGTCAGCCTCAGGACCTCTCCTCCTACATGCCGGGATGCCAAATGGCACCGGCCGTGTCGCATCACTTGCTAAGCATTGTGGCCTTTTGACCCATGCCTGTGTGCCCTTCCTCAGCACAGTGCTCCAGCCTTGGGTTTGGCCCTTGGTCAATATTGGCAGAGGGAGGGCATATGGCTACTGCCATTCAGAGGCAGGGCCTTCTCTGCAGGAGGGTCACGGTGCTGGCACGATCCAGACGTTGCTCTCATCTTGGCCTCCTCCCACAGCTTCCCCATGGTTTTGGGAGGTGCACTGAAGCCTAGGACATGGGGAGCTTTTAATGGCTTGGCCCCCAGTTCTAAGGAGGGCGGGAGGGGTTGGTGAGGGAGGGGATTATGGAATCCGTAACAGCTCCTTTTTTATTTATTTTGTGTATGGTTCTGTTTGTTTTTAATTCTGGGCATTAAAAAAGAAGCCCAAGAAATTGCAGAATTCCTATAGCACTCTTATGCGACAGATGGGGAGCCTAAGGTCAGAGGGCAGAGGCCCAGGATAGTCAGAAAACAAAAGCCAGGGCTGGGACTTGAGTTCTTTGGATTCCTTGACTGGCAGTTTACTCTCTGACCTCTTCCATCCTGCCAAGTCTTTTCACAAAGAAGAGTGATGGGTTACCCCCTCCAAAGCCTAACCTTCAGGTGACCTCAGGCATTTACTCCTCTTGCCGTTTCCTTCAATGCACCCCACGGTGGCCCTGGGGACAGAAGGTACTCATCAATCTTTAAAGCAGAGGGGAAAGGAGGGAGCTGCTGCATTTATCAGTACCAGCAGCACCAGTGAGGGAGGCCCTAGGCGCCATGCCAGGGGCTCACGGGTACTGATTTAAATCACCGTGAACACACGCTGGGGGAGAGATTACTCTGACTTCACAGATGAGAAAACGGGAGGCTCTGAGAGGAAAAAGTAGATAATCAGAAGGTCCTCGGCTTCTGTGAAGCTTCCAGCAGGAGGTCTCTGATGCCAAATCCTATGCCCTTCCTGCTCATGTCCTCCCCCACACCTTGCTTCCGGGTACTCTCCCTGAAGGAAACAAGGTTTCTACCTGGTGCTTCCTATGTAGGTCAAATTCTATTCTAGAAACTTTTGGGCCTTGGCCAGTCTGAGCCAGGACAGCCCAGGCCAGAGCTCAGAAAACTTTGGCCACTTGGGTAGATTTTGCCCTAAGCCAAGGTTGGCAAACTATGGTCTGTTGGCTAAATCTAGCTTGCCAGCTAAGAACGAAGTTTACATTTTTAAGTGGCTGGGAAAAAAAAGACTAATATTTTGTGGTACATGAAAATGATACCAAATTCAAATTTCAGTGACCACTAAGAACATATTATTGGAACACAGTCACACTCATTGATTTATATGTTGTTTATAGCTGCTTTTGCACTACAATGGCACACAGGGACCATATGGCCCACAGAGCAGAAAAAGTTCATCAATCTCTGCCTGAAGCCCTATGTCCTCTGAACGGCTATGTGCAAACCTAACACATGAACTGCACAGGATTTTCAAAGGCTTCCACGTAAAACCGAATCATTCTCTCTAAAAAACCAAAAAGGTGTTTGTCCTAAAATGGGATGTTAAAAGCAAACAAGCAGGGTTGTATGCATGGGCCTTGGTCAGGCCCTGGACATCTGCAGAAACCGACACCCCTGACAGGTACCCATTCAGTAGTGAGACGGGCACCAATTCGACCTTGATGAAATTAATTTGGTAAAACCACGGGAATATGCAGAGGTCCCTGGCAGCAGACAAGTTCAAGTCCCAGCCACCCCCCCCCCCCCCCCCCCCCCCCGGCCCCGCACTCGCATGACCTTGAAAAAGCCCCTTCCCTTCAGACCTCTTTTTCTCCACAAGAAAGGTTTCCTAATAACACATTACTAAGGGAAGATCATACCTGTATGCACGTTCCCAACACTACTCTAGTTAATGGGGATTCGGCAATAAACTACAGCAAACCCCTGCCTGCACGGAACTTGATATTTTAGTTGGGGGCGGGCGGGCAGAAAATAAATACCTAAAATACATCAGGCGGTGAGTGGTATGAAGAAAGTGATGGGAGTGCTATGGCTTAATCACAGTGGGATATGCCTGTAATGGAATATTATGCAGCTGTTGATGAAGGGAGCATCAGGGCAGACTGTTAAGGGAAAAAGCAAGGTGAAAAATAATGTGTAGGATATACATTTTGTGTAAGGAAGGAGAAGAAAATGAACTTGTACAATGGCACTTGGCTTGTAGGGGCAGAGCAAATACACCTGTAAATATTTACCTCTGAGGGGTGGTGGGTGAACAGGATGGGCTGCTCAGAACTATGTAGAGAGTGAGATTCAATCACATAAAAGTCACATTTATAGGCACATATATACACATGCCCAGAAAGAGGTCTGTGAGGGTAAACACCAAACCATTACAACTGGGAGACAACATTCACTCTTTTGCTTTGTATGACTGACTCCACCAGTTCTGTAATTTTTTAAAATCCTCAACCTGACCCAGAGAGGTGGATATGACCCCCACTGCACTTGAGAAAACAAGCTCCAACAGGAGGTGTGTAGCTTGCTTGAGGTCAAGTGGTAGAGCTGTTTCTGATGGATGCCTTCCTCTGCCCCCGGCCCGACTCCCAAATGACAGTGGTGGGCCAGCCGTGGGCTAGGAAATTTGGGCAGATGTCCTGTCCAGCTGAGGCCTCAGTAGCCAAAGGTTCCATAAGCTGGGTGTGGCAAGAGGTCTCTCCCCTTTCAGGATGCTGAAGCCCTCCCCAGGGAGGCGAAAACCAGCAAGGTATTGGTGCTGAGGTCTTAGAGAGGGTGAACTCTGCCCTCATTCTGCCCTGAGTTCAAGGCCTGGGAGCCCTGCTCAGTTACTATAAAACCCCAACATTTATGCATTAGCTACTGCCTCCCTGGCTTGGTGGCCGGATGGCAGAGCCTTGGGCTCCACTCCACCCCTCCCACGGAGGGAGGTAACAATCAGAGGTTTGTTTTGGCGGCCAGGCTTGGGCCTGCCGGCCTGGTCACAGCCTCTGGGAGACCACGAGGCCAACCAGGAGCCTTCTCAGTCTCCACCATCCCTGGGATGCCAGTTACCCAACTGAGTGGCTTTGTCACCTGCGTGCCCAGGAGTGAGGCGGGGGAAGGGTGAGGCTGCAGATCCCAAGCCAATGCTGCACACTTCTCCCTTTGTTCCAGGCCTCCCCAGCTCTGCCAGCCCTGGGGGAGGGGGAACTGAATGCCTGTACCCTTGGAGCCAGAGAAGAGCTCTAGGCCCTATACCTCGTGACCAGGAGGCACTGGGTAAAGCTGAGCTCCCAGAAGTCACAAGCTGATTACGGAGGATTTGGGACTGACCCAGCTCTGGGGCAAGTAGAGTTGGGTCCCCAAATGGCTCAGCATGGGACAAGGATCATCGTGGATATGTTTATACTGTCCGTGCACCCAAAATGACCCAACAAAAGGTCTTCCCACCTCAACAGCCTCCCCCTTGAGTTGGGGCACTTGGCCAGCTTCACCATACCTGCCACGGGGTAGCAGGCTCCACTCCAGGGAAGGAAATCAAGGCTCTGAGGAAAGTCACTTCCCCAAGGTCGTGTTTTTGTGAAGACATGTTTTATTTCCATTCACAGAAGGGTTTCAGCTGTCAAGTTATGTCTAATCCAACTCTTATTTATTTGTTTGTTTAAAAAAAATTGGGGGGGGGGGGAGTGCCTGCTGGCTCAGTCGGTTTTACATAAATAAAAAAATAAGCATTAAAAAAAAAGACTTTTTATTTACTTAGCGCATGGTTAGAGAGAACAAGCTGGGGAGGGGTAGAGAGAGAAGGGGACAGAGGATCCAAAGCAAGTTCCCTGCTGACAGCAGAGAGCTCGATGCAAACCATGAGATCATTACCTGAGTCAAAGTTGGATGATTAAATGACTGAGCCACCCAGGCACCCAAAAAACTGTTCTTAAAAAAATTTTTTTAATGTTTCTAAATTTATTTTGAGAGAGAGAGCATGCATGAGCATGGGGGAGGAGCAGAGAGAGGGAGACAGAGAATCCCAAGCAGGCTCCCCACTGTCAGCACAGAACCCGATGAGGGGCTTGAACTCACAAACCATGAGATCATGACCTGAGCCAAAATCAAGAGTCAGACGCTTAACTGACTGAGCCACCCAGGTGCCCCTATGTAATCCACCTTTGAAACTCCTACTGCACCCAGAAGGAGCTTGGCAAGTCCTGGAGTGTGGGAATTCTTGTTCATCTGGGGTGAATGGAGGGTTGGCACAGAACACAAGGGTGTGGAAAAAGCACCTTTTTTTTTTTAATACTGTAGAACGTCACAAGTTTTTTGTGACACCCTTATCTTGGACAAGTTTCTTTCCTTCTCAGGCCTCATTTTCCCCATCTGTCAAACGGAGGGCTGGGTCATGCACCTGAAAGTCCCTTCCTGCTCCAACTTTCCTTTATCCTCTCATGTCTTCCTAGAAAGGCTGGCAGCATGTTTTGCAGTAGAAGGCTCAGTGTGTGACCTTGGGAAAGTCATTTTTCATTGGACGGTGATGTCAATTGTGGCTCGTATCTCCCTCACAGATGAGACAGACGAGACAACACAGCCACATTAGCTGACCCATCTCTGGGCCCAGCACTCCTAGCCAGGTGCTACCTCTGCAACCTGGCTTCCCAACAAACCCTGCTGCAGAAGAATTGGTCAGTGGGATCTTTAATGATTTACCCAACCAACCAACACTCGTGGCCTGGGGATTCTGGGGCTCCCCAAAAGCTCACATTGTCAGAACGCCAGGCTTCTGGACAGACAGAGGCCACCACCCAGGTACAGGTCACCTGGGACCAAGGTAAGTCTAATGCATCATAGGAGTCCAAAGAAGCAAGGAACATTTATGGAGCATCTATGGGGACAGACACATTTTTTTCTGAATTCTTACAGACACTCTAATAAAAAATTACATCACTCTGCAGATGAGGGAACTGAGCTAAACTGGAATTCAAAACCACATCCACGGGACTTCTAAAGTCTAAGCTCTTCATACCACTGAGGAGCTGAGGAGCCCTGCAGATGTCTGATTTCTCCTTCATCTGGAAGGCAAGATAGCAGAGATCCCGCAGAGACCCAGGGCACCACAGGGAACTAGCCAGGAATTCTTCACAAAGGGCTGCATGAGATGTCCCAGGGGAGGGCTCACCTGCTGCCCAAGAGGGGGCATGAGTGAACCCTTGGCTGGGAGGGGAGGCATTCAACCTGTCCCCCCATTCAGTTAAATTCAGCCCCATGCGCAGAGGACACGGTAGAACACAGGGAAGTCAGTTGAATCTATTCTCAGTGATAGGAGATGAAGGGGAACACAGCAGAAAGAACTTCAGGGGCGCCTGGCTGGCTCAGTTGGTGGAGCCTGAACTCCTGACCTTGGGGTTGTGAGTCTGAGCCCCACGGTGGGTGAAGAGGCTACTTTAAAAATCTAAAAAAATTAAAAAATTAAAAAACAAAAAAAAACACCAAAAACTTCAGAGTCAGACACGCCTGGTTTAAAAGACCTTGGGTAAGGGCCATAACCCTTCTAGGCCTCAGTCTTAACATCCTGCACAAAAAAGGGCTGTGCTTGCTGACCAAATCAGCAGTCTCCAAAGAAAAAAAGTTTTATTCCAGAATGTATACAAATGACCTACACGGGGTTTAGGAGGGGGAAAAAAAGTGTGGTTTTTTTACCATAATTGTTACCTGTGTCTTTTTAAATTTCTATTTTATGTAGTCATATAGTCTACTATTGTAACAGGGCTATATACACGAATTTTTAAATAAACCACCGAGAAGGAGGTGCTCCAAAATTATTTACTGATGGGCAGACAGTCAAGTTTGGAGCGTATTGCATGAAAAACACCTACCAGCTACAGCATTGAGAACCAGCTCATACAAGGCAGCCTTTGAGAGTTTAGGCAAACTCCCTTGAGCCCAAAATTCAAGAAAGGCTGTGGTGAAAGGGAGCAGTGGAGACTGAAAGCCCTTTCTGACTAGCCTGGGTTTAGATCCAGCCCCGCCATTTATTAACTGTGTGACTTCAGGAAAATTACCTCCCTTCTCTGAGCTCCAGACCTGTGAACCAGCAGGGCTATATGGAGGGTCAGTGACACCATGGTATTTTAGCCAAGAGCCTAGTAAACTGTAAGTGGCTATTGATTTTCTCCTGCACTTTTCTGTCTCTGCTCAGAATGTTCATTTATCCACTCCACAAATAAACACCCAGGTCCTGCTGAACAGTTCTTACTGTTGAGGAAGTAAAAAAAAAAAAAAAAAAAAAAGCCATTCTCTTTTACAGAAGACAAACTGAGGCCCAGAGGGGTTAAGTGGCCTATCAGGGCCCTGAGATAAAACAGCAAGTATCTGGACTTGAAGGTCTCAAGCCCTCACCACCAGCTAAAACTCACTTCTTGTTTTATTTTTATTTTGTTATATTCATATCCGAGCATAATGGCTCACCCATGAATGTGGGGTTCCCGACTCAGGGTCTCAACTCAAACCCAAGGGCCAGGGTGGGGTGAAACAAGCTGTCTGGATTCAACAGGTATGAAGGAGATCCTCTGTACCCCTTGAGAGGACAGCCCAGCGTCAGTCAGGCGCCACTCTGCCCAGGCAAGACCCGCTGGGTCCCGCTCACACCTCCACAGCCCACAGGAAGGGCAGTGTAGAGTTCAGTCCTCTCCCCGCCTTCCAGACTTTTTTAAAAAAGGGGTGTGTGTGTGGGGGGGGGGGGGGGGGAGACACCCTCGTGCCTCCCCCTGCCAAGAAGCTGGGAAAATTCAAGAGGGAGCTTTTCAAATTAAAAAGTCACTTGCAAATACTCTATACAAGGGGGAAGGGAGGGAAGAAACAATGCCCTGCACACAGGAGGAGATCAACAAATATTTGTTGAAAAGGAACCGTTCTGGGAAAGTCACAAAGATCCCCTGCAAGACAAGCCTCTTTACAGATGAAAAAAGAGATCTTATCTAGGCAGTTGTTCTCCCCCCGAGGAAGAGACCACATCTCTTCAGAGTACGGAGTGCCCGCCGGACCCCGGGCTCCTGGCGTGCGCTCCTCTCTCCGTGGCGGCTAGGGACCCCTTCCCGGGCCGGTCCCGAGGGGCTCGCACTCTCTCGGGTGCTCTCTCGACCCGGCCCTCGCCAGCCCCGCCCGAGCAGGGAAACATGCCACCTTGGAGCTCCTTTCCCCGCTACTCGGCAAAGCTTTGGGGCCTGCACTACGCGGAAAGAAGGGCCTCGGAGGCCGGCTTTCCTTCTCCGCCCTGGAGCCGGGCATCCTGGAGTTGAAGCCCCGGCCTGAGAAAAGTGCCCTCCGCCTCGGAACCTCGGAGGACTGGCTCCGGGACCGCGCGAGGCCGTGTCTAGCGCCAAGCAGCAGGCCGCGCGGAGTGCGGCCCCCCGGGAAAGGGGAGCACCGGCTCCGAGCTTGCCGAGTGGGGGCGGGTCCCTCCGCCTCCGCGCGCCGGGGCCGGGGCCGGGCCGGGGGCTCGGCTCGCTCAGCCAATGGGCGCCGCGCTCGAGCCCCCTCCCCCGCCTCGGGAGGAGTCGGCGCGGGGCCTCCGCCGGGGAGATCGTGAGCGACGTGCCGCGCCAGGGCCCTGGGTGCCTTGGCCCCGCCGGGCCGCGTGGACGGCGCGGCGCCCCCGGAAGGAAGCCAGATACTCAATGCGGGCGCCAACTACGCACGCGGCGCCCTCGCGCCCGCCACATCCCGAACCCATCCGCACCCGCGTCCCCTGCCCCGGCAGAGCGCGGCGCTGCAGGCCAGCGCCGAGGAAGGCTCAGAGAGGCGCGCCGCCCGCCTCGGGCGCACAGCGCGGAGGGGCGGCGGGGGAAGTTCGGGCAGGCGGAGGGTCGGAGGGGTCTGCGCCTTTGTTCCGGGCGGGGAGGGCCCGCGCCGCGAGCGCGCGACTCACCTTGCTGCTAGGCTCCATGGCCGCGCTGCGCCGGAGGCTCTGGCAGCGCCGGGTGCGCGGGCGGTGACGGGCGGACGGGCGGCGCTCTCCGATTCAGGCTTCTGCTCCGGTTCCGAGACTCCGACTCTGATTCCGGTCGTTTGGCCTCCTGCTCCTTGGCGAGCTCGTTCCCAAGACCCTCGGCCCACGATCTCCGCGCTAGCCGGGGCTACCTCTAGCTTCTTGCCTCGAGCGCGCGGACGGTAGAGTTTATAGGACCCCAGCCATTGGCTGGCGCTGCCGGTGTGTGTGGGGTGTGTGGGCAGAGCCTGGGGGCGGGGCCTGGGGCACGTCCGGGGCGGGGCTCGCGGGGAGGGGGCCAAGGGTGGGGGAGGGGTCGGGGGATGAGGGCTGGAAGGCGCCCTGTCCGCACTTCGCTCTGGCGGCGGTTCTCTCCCGCTGCCCGTGCCCTGGGTCCCAGGAAGCGCGCTCGCTGTGTGACGCTAAACAAGTGTGCACACCTCTCTGAGCCTCAGGGACTTCTAGCAAAATGGTGGAGCTGGTACCCGGCTGTACGGCAAATTGGGAGCGGCGTAGGGTAGCGCTTAAGAGCGAGGACTCTGTGGAGTCCTTACTCCGCCGCCAGATAACTTCCGTAAACTAAGGACAATAATAGTGCCACCTCATAGGTTTGTTAAGATTAAGTGAGTTAATATTTATAAAGTGTTTAGAACAGTGTCTGTTTCGTGCTAAGTGCTATTTAAGTATTTGTTAGATTAACTACAGGAGGTCTCGCTCCGAGATTTTCTCCTAACCCCCGTCCACCCCCAACATTCCTGTTTGCCAGCCAAGCCTTGCTTTAGCACGGGCTGGGCCCTCTGCCTGAAAATCCATACCCACCTCTTCTCTGGGCTTTCGCATCATTCCTTTATGAAGTCTTCTCTACTCCTGACAGGACATGTGAGTCTATGGCAACAGGTAAGTGTGAAAAATACGAACGCTAAGAGCACAGGAGGCCTTGGGTTTAAGCCAGCTCTATTGTATACCAGCCCTAGCATGATCCCAGGCAACGTGCTGGCCTTTGAGCCTCGGTTTTCTTACGGGTAAAACGGAATTAATACCAACTTCAACCTCATGTGCTGTCGTGAGAGTTATAATTTCCAGATAAGTCCATGAAGTACTCAGCGCTTGCTGACACACAGCAAGTCCTCCTTAGGGGTAGTGGTATTACTTCACCTTCTTTCCTCTTCTAAACTGTGTCTTACTTGAGACACAGTGAAGGCAAAGACCCCCAGTCCAAAGTCCCGAGGTTAGGCAGAGCGTCCCTTTTCCTGTGGAGAGGGACAGAGAGGGGTTACTTTCAGCTGGAAAGGAGAAGGCTGAGCTGACCACATGACTCCTGGACTCGTTTGTCTGGGCTGTGTGTCCACTGCTGCAGAGGGGGCCCCCTGGCTGGGCCCAGAGCTCTGGAAGGAGGAGCAGGCCCCTTCTGGACACACACCTGCAGGCGGCTCCTATTTCTGTGGTCAACCAGCTGCTCAGCCTGGAAAGCTTGGGGGTACCTCTTCTTCAGGTACCAGTGGCCACCAAGTCCTGTTGATTTCAATTTCTGTACCACCCCATCCTCCTTCCTTCCCTGCTGTCTGCAGGGCCTCTGCTCCTCTGGTCTCACCTCCATTCCTGACCTTCACTGTCATGCCCTGTGTGACTGATGCTGCCGGAGAGGGAGCAAGGCCCAGCCTGCTTAGTTTACCAGCTCTGCCTCACCTCCACACCGGCATTTTCTACATCTCTACTCTTGCTCGGGTTGTTCCCTCTGCCCGATTCCCTCCACTTCCCCCCTCAGTGTGCCAGAATGCTTCAGACTGCACAAAGTACCTCTGGAATGGGGCTTCTGGAAAGTGTCCCAGAGTCTCCCAAGAGAGAATCTTTATCTTCTTTACCCTTGGGCCCGTCTTTCTTTTTTTCTTTTTCTTTTTCTTTCTTTCTTTCTTTCTTTCTTTCTTTCTTTCTTTCTTTCTTTCTTTCTTTTTCTTCCTCCTTCTTTCCTTTTCTTTCTTTCTTTAGGTTTATTTATTTTGAGAGAGAGGGAGAGAGTTCATGGGGCTCAAACTCATGAATCATGAGACCATGACCTGAGCCAAAATCAGGAGTAGGTCGCTCAACTGACTGAGCCACCCAGGCACCCCATACCTTTGGTGTTTCTTAGTGTGCTGCTGGTCCTTCCTATCCTCCCCTAGACGGAGCACCCTGAGGACGGCTTCTGTGGTGGAGACACATGGTGAAGGAGTGAAGGCAGGTGATAATGAACGATCAGATGAGTAGCTAGTCTGCCTGTTTCCTGCCAACGCTTCCAGTATTTCCTTAAGTACCTTTTTGGTTTTGCCACTTCCCTGCTCAAATTCTCCATAGCTCCTTGTTTCCAAGCACATTCAGTCTATTGTTCATGCCTCTTCCCAGCTGTGAGTATGTCTCACTCAGCCCATGGGCCACACTCACCATCAGGCTTCCTTTCCTTCTCTAGACCAGCCCTGTATTGGTCACTTCCCCAGGGATAGACACATACGTGTCTGTTGCTAGCTTTATGGAGCCCCTAAACTGGAAAGGATGGAAGAGGAGAAATGGAGAGCAATAATACCAAGTTGAGTGTACAGGGATAAGAATGTGCATAGGAGCAGAACTTGTACCCCAGAAGAAGGAGAGGGAGTAGAGAGCTTCAGGGAAGGGAGGGGGCATATTGAGCAGGGTTTAGAAGGCTGAACATGAGTTCACCAGGTGGATCATAGGGAAGGCCATTCTTGCAAGAGGGAAGAACATGTGCAAAGACAGCAGGTAGAGAGAGAGTAATTGCTAAAAGGAAGAATCTCTCGACCATACTCAGAAACTGATGGTGGACCCCTGGATTCAGACTCCTGAGTCCCAGTTCTGCAATTTATTTGCCAAACATCACTGAGCAAATCCCTTCTCTCTGAGCCTCAAGACTCATATCTGTAAAATAGGTATAACAATTTCCTCCTGGATCGGCCTGAGGAAAAATGGATATGTGTAAAAGTTTATCCAAATAAACAGTATTAATTAATAATGTCAAATCAAATCCCCTTCCTGTGTGCAGGGTAGCATTAGAAGACAAAGCAGAATGGCCAGAAAAACAGCTTTACCTTCATCCCACTTCATCATATCTGCCCAAAGAGACCCCCGTTATCTGCTTGAAATTCCATTTCTGGGTGTTCTCTCTCTGTAAAAGTTTTATGACCCCCCCAGAGGCTGCCTTTTAGAGGTAAATTCATGAGAAGCTATTAACTGGATCAGAGGTTCGATTCTCAGGTGGGCTAGTTTATTTTGGGGGGTGGCTGAGTCCTGGAAAACAGGATTTAACTCCAGCCAGAGAGGTAACACCAGAGAAAAAGCCTAAATGGCATCTGAGCCTGGAAGTTTGGGATGTGAGGGAAGAGAGAGCATGAGCAAAGGCCCGGAAGGGGTCATGAAGGTGCAGCCTAAACCACAGACCCCTCCTAGGCAGCCCCTGTGGCTGCCACGTAGGGACTTGGGAGAGAGAGGAGATCAAGTTAGGGAGAACTGGAGCTATGGAAGAGCTGGGGTCATAAAGCCCCTCAAATGCCAGGGTATAGGAGTTAAGACTTTATTCAGTGAGCGTTGGGGAGCCATGGAGGGTTTTTGAGCAGGGGAAGGACCGAAGGAAATCTCAGCTTCCCCTCAAGCCTCCCCTACCCCAAGGTTTTAAAGAAGGCTGCAAAGGAGGCTGTGGAGTCCTGGTGCTCAGCTTGGAGGGACTTAGGGCCCCTCCACTCCTCCTCAACCCCAAGCTGTGCTCACACTGGCAGCTTTGTTCCCTGGAGGCTGCCTTTAGCTCTGGAAGGAACTCGACTTTTTCTGGGTCTGATTCCAAGCAGTTCCAGCCCTAGCCAGTCGGAGGAAGGGCTCTCTGGGACTGAAGGGGCGGTGCCAGGTGGCCCAGCGGCTGCTGGCGCCTGGGTGCGTGCCTGAGAGCACGCACGTGGGCTCGGGCGGAGCTGTGCAGGGCGGTCCTAGCGGCTCCCTACCCTCGAGTGAGTAAGGAGGCCCGGGAAGAGGTTTTTTTTGTTGTTTTTTTTTTTTCCTTTTGCCTTTAAAGGCAAGCTGCCCGGAGAAAAGGCGAAAAACCGTTGCTGAGTAAGCCTCCGCTGATGCAAGGGGGGCTGGCCCTGGCTGGGACCGGGGCGCCCCTAATCCTTAGTATGTTTTGCAACTCAAATCCTCCCAGGCTGCAGGTAAACACGGTGTTGGACTCCGGGAAGGAAGGCCTGATGGGCCAAGCAGGACAGTTTTCTGTTTAATATTTTCATTCTAATTTGCACACCTGTTCAAACCACCCGCTCTCCGAGAACTTTTCAGTTTGCCTTCTTTATCTTTTCGTGCACCCTTCCCCGGATCTCTGCAAGCGTTCTCATCGGGGCAACCACCTGCTCGCTAATGCTGGAGGACAAAGAGGGAATATATTCCTTCTCCATTCTCTCCAGAGCGCCAGGCTTGTCTGTACAGCTGCCTCCATGAGAGCCCTCTAAATGTCCTACAGGTACCTACCTAGCACTCACTTTGTTTAACTCTAAATCCATCTTCCCCTCCCCCCCGCCCCCCCCCCACACGGTCCCCACCTCAGAGATGGCTCCTCTATCCACCAGATTGCCTAAGCCAGAGACCTAGCATCTTCCTTGACTCCTCTTTCTCTCTCATTCCTAATATCCTGTCCTAAGAACTCTGTCCTTCACAAAATATCACTGGACTCCACCCCCTCCTCTTCATCCCCGCTGGCCCTGAGCCAGCACAGTCTAGAACCCCCGTTACCCATGCTCCCACTTGCCACCAGAGTGGTCTCTCTAAAACGCCCAGCCACTGCATCCTTCCCTTGTTTAAACATTTTTCCCAGGCATGCCACACATGGCTACATCTCGCAGACATAATGTGGAGTGAAAGAAGCCATATGCAAAAGAGTGTGATTTCATGTATACAAAATTCAGAAACAGGCAAAACTTACCTGAGGGATTAGAAGTCTGGATAATAGTTACCCTGGGAGGGAAGGCAGTGACTATCAGGGGAGCTGATATGAGCGCTGGGACTGGTATAAGGCAGGATCAACATTACTGACATTTTCCTTTTACCCTGAGCTTTCATATGACTCAACACGGTACCATTACTAATCCCATCTTCATATAAAATTTAGATATTTTGTCATCATGGATTTTTTTGCATTAACTTTGAGTTTTTGAAAAATACCACATTGAAACATTGTTTATCTTGATGACTGAACTTTTTGACCCCTCCCCCCACCCCGCCTTAAATTTTACTGTGGAGGTGAGAGCCTCACTTGCTATATCCTAGCCCTGACCCGGCAGGGAATGTTTTGTAATCAGGGTGTTAGTTACAGGGTGTGTTCAGTTTGTAGAAATTCACCCAGCTGTATACACTTTCAATTTTTGCACTTTTCTGTATGTACATCATGCTTCGATTAATTTTTTTCCTTTTTTTACTTAACGAAGTAAGTCCACTTGCCCTAGCATCTGTAGCACCAAGAACAGTACCTGGCACATGCTGGGACTCAGTACATAGTTGTTGAAAGAATGAATACAATATTATTCCAGTTAACTTAATTCCCACAAGAACTTGATGAGATAAATATTTTTCTCTCCCATTTTCTTTTTTAGATTTTTTTTCATGTTCATTTTTGAGACAGAGAGAGCAGGAGAGGGGCAGAGAGAGAGGGAGACACAGAATCGAAAGCAGGCTCCAGGCTCTGAGCTGTCAGCACAGAGCCCAACACAGGGCTCGAACTCATGAACCGGGAGATCATGACCTGAGCCGAAGTCAGAGGCTTAACCGACTGAGACACCCAGGTGCCCCTCTCCCATTTGTAAAAGAGACAACCGAGATTCAGGGAAGTGAAGTAATTTGACCAAGATCAGGTAGTAAGTGTGAGTTCTAGCACCTTGATGAAAAAAATAAAAACTCTGACAAGCAGCACTTGTTCAGGTACTTGGCCCAACACCAGCACAAGCATGTACCTGGGTCTGGCTCTTATCAATTAGATTACAATGATTTGAGCCTTATCTTTCCCCAGGTAACGACCTCTTTGGGGCAGGGGCTCAGGCTTCTGTCTTCTCTCTGTCCAGCTAGTTGCTGAGCACAAGGAAGAGGCTGTAAATGTTTAATAAATAAATGAAGCAAAGAATGAATGAATGAGTGAGGAGTCTGTCAGTGATATGTGGTATGGAGAGCACAGGTATTGGAGACAGATCTGCTAGCTGTGTGTCTTTGGGCATATAACTTAGGCTTTCTGAGTCTCGATTTCCCCAACTGTAAAATGAGAGGAATATTAGTACGTACCTCAAAGACCAATTGAGAATAGGAAGTGAGAAAATGATTGTCGGGTGACCGGCATATAATAAATAGTTGAAAAATGATAACTGTGTTTTACGTTCTCAAAGCTGGGTTTACGTCAGGGTGGCAGGAATCTACCTCTTTGGATTTCCACGTATTGTTTTCTGGGGGCCTCTGGAGTTAGAAGGAGGGGACCTGATGCAGCCACGAGGGCTTTCCTCCTCAAGCCCACAGACAGGGAGAGTACTGGAACAGTCCTGAAGTTGGCCTTATGGCTCAGCTCCATCCGGCCAGTGGTACCATATTTGACACGTTGTGTTCTCTCTGTGAGCCTCAGTTTTGTCTCTGTAAAATGGAGCTCAGAACAGTCTTGACCCTATGGGGGCCACTGAGGAGGGTTCATCAGCTTGTCCCTGGGCCTCGTGCCCAGTAGACTCTCTGTTAAGGTTGCGTCTGAGGAATTAATCTGGCACCCTAAGGTAGGACCAGCAAGAAGACTGGAGCGTCTCAGCGACCCTGAGAAGCCCAAGGACTGATGGGAAAAACAAACAGCCTGACCGGGGTCTCTTTTGTTCTTAGAGACTTGTTTCTCCTGAAAAATGACATTGCCCTTTATGCTGATGCAACTTTTTTTAAGTGTGTAAGATACCTTCCCACGCATCATTCCTTGCGTCCTCCTCACACCTTGTGCTGAGGGCAAGACTAGATTTATTCAGATTTCCACAGTGCGGTTGAGGAGACCGAGACGCGCAGGAGTCAGACGCCACACCAGAGGCGGGATCTGGTAGCAAATCGAAGGTATGAAACCTGGGCTTCTTAACGGCCGAGTACCACCGTGCAGCGATTGGGATCCAGACAGCTCATTCCCCAAGCAAGCAGCCTCGACCCAGCAGGTGTCACGCTGTGCTCACCCCCCTCCCCCAGCCCCCACCTGGATGCCACCTGGCAGTCACACGCATATTCATCAGGAGTTGCTGGCTGACTCACACCGTTTATACCAGAGCTGACTCATGCTTTAGAAGGGGGAGAGTGAAAACCAGTTGGGCGCCCCAGAGAAACCCTCCCTTCCTCCATGAGGCTTGAAATGAATGCCCCAAATCCATGGAAGTTTAGTTCTAAAAAAAGGAAAAGTGTCGTGGGCTGGCTGGAGACAGAGGACTCAGAGAGGGTTGGTGGTTCCGCCATGCTGGGCTGTGTTACGGGTCTGCTGGGTGACTTCAGGCCAGTCACTGTCCCTTTCTAAGCCTCAGTCTCTTCCATTTTGTTACGAGGAGCTTGTAACAGGTACCCTCCAAGGCCCTCCTGACTCTGGGTTGAGAGGCCTTGTCATAAGAAAAAGTCATGCGGGGGGCGCCTGGGTGGCTCAGTCGGTTAAGGGTCCAACTCTTGATTTCGGCTCAGGTCATGATCTCACCGTTTGTGGATTCGACCCCTGCATCCGGCTCTGTGCTGACAGTGTGGAGCCTGCTTGGGATTCTCTCTCTCTCTCTCTCTCTCTCTCTCTCTGACCCTCCCCCCACTTGCTTTCTATCTTTCTCTCAAAATAAATAAACTTAAAAAAAAAAGAAGTCATGTGTATGGACAATTTGCTGTGTGCCAGGCGCATGGCTAAGTGCTCAGCGTGGAATTATCTTCTTTAGTTCTTATAACCAATCCCAGACCCACTCCATTTCACAAAGAAGTTAACCAAGGCACATTTCTCGAGTAATGTGCTCCAGGTCAAGCAAGTAAACAAGTGGCAGATCTGAGAACTGAACCCAGTCTGTTCCTAGAACTCTCATAAGCTGCTCTACACCCATTCTGTTGATTTTGCTAGACCTCACTTTTCTCATTAAAAAAAAAAAAAAATCGTGGTAAAATATACACAACATGAAATTTACCATTTTAGCCGCTTTTAAGGGTACAGTCCGGTGGCATTAAGTGCATTCACACTGTTGTGCAACCATCACCACCATCCATCCCCAGAACTTTTTCATCCTCCCGAAGTGAAACTCCTTACCCATTGAACAGTCACCCCCATCACCTTACCCCCAGCCCCTGGCAACCACCATATTACTTTGGGTCTCTATGAATCTGACTGGTCTGGGTACCTCATATAAATTTTTCTCATCTTTAAAATTATGATAATAAAAGTTCGGGTAATTTGTTCCTTCTCCCAGGGGAGTACTTGGCTCCAGTTCTTCCATTCAGCAGCTGTGTGCCCTCAGGCAGGTTGCTTCATCTCTCTCTCTCTCTGAGTCTCCCGTTTCCACAACCCTAAAATTGGCCTAATGAGCCCTGACTTGTGGGGCCGTTAGCAGGATTCCAGGAGACCATGAGTGAAGGTGTTTGGAGGGTGCGATGCCACTGCTAGGGCTTGTTATATGTACCTTCTTCCTGGAGCACTGGGACCGGAACCCTGGCTTAGATTTAGGGGTATGAGAGCTGGAAAGATGTTCAGGTTGCACATGTCAACCTATGTACAGATGAGAAGACTGAGGCCCAGAGAGGTAGAAATGACTTGTCCGGAGTCGTGCACAGAACTCCACGCATCTGTGGGCATCTATGCCTTGAACACTGTGACCTGCAGATGGCAGGTGCCCAATAGATGTTTGCTGCTGAGGCTGGAAGGTGCAGGCCATGGCATAAAGAGAGGGTCTTGACTGCTCAGCTGTGGAGCCCTGCCCTCAGGCAGCTTCTTGCATTCCATCCTGTGTACCTGGTATTGGAAGGTGGCTGGTAGAGCCTTGCTTATAGCAGGTGCTGGGGCGATATTCTTCTATCTTGGCTTGTTCTTCTTTTCACTGGTTCCCAGAGGCCTGGGAGGTTCTCTGTGCCTGAGAGTCCCATCTTTCTTATACCCTTAGAGTAATCATTGTTAGGATTTTTTGGGTGCAAGTATCAATATATTTAAGCCAATTTCAGCCAACAAAGGAGAATTTATTAAAGGATACAGAGGTGCCTCACAAACCAGGGGCAGAAAGGCAGTTGGATGCTGACAAAGCTGTGCCATCAGCGTGGAGGCTGCCACAGGGATGGTCTGTGTCGCTCATCCCTGCTTTATTCTTCTTTCTCTGCCCAG
Source organism: Panthera leo (assembly GCF_018350215.1). Classification (NCBI taxonomy): domain Eukaryota; kingdom Metazoa; phylum Chordata; class Mammalia; order Carnivora; family Felidae; genus Panthera; species Panthera leo. The sequence continues at coordinate 33,333,733 of NC_056686.1, forward strand.
ACAGGCATGTCTCCACAAGGCAGATTATGCCAGAATATGCGTGGGACCATTTCAACGACCCTCAGGCTGATTTGCCTGTCTCCTGGTCCTGGTTCTAAGTTTGTAGACAAGAGAAGCATATCAGCCCAGTTTGGGTGAGATGTTTATCTTGGGTCCGATTGGCTATAGTCAGGTGATGGGGTCATAGAGCACATACCAGGCTGGCAGGGCTCACCTCTGTGTGGGGGTGGGGCGGAGGAAGATGTGTGATTCCTGATGGAGGCACACAGGCAAATATGTGCACCCATTAAAAATGTTGTTTAGGGGCGCCTGGGTGGCTCAGTCAGTTAAGTGTCCGACTTCGGCTCAGGTCATGATCTCATGGTCCGTGGGTTCGAGCCCCGCGCTGTGCTGACAGCTCAGAGCCTGGAGCCCGTTTCAGATTCTGTGTCTCCCTCTCTCTCTGCCCCTCCCCTGTTCATGCTCTGTCTCTCTCTGTCTCAAAAAAATAAATAAACGTTAAAAAAAATTTTAAAAAAATGTTGTTTAATGGACATATACCGTCATTGACATGGAAAGAAAGTCAAGAGGGTTTTTTTGGATGAACAAAACAGGTTACAGAACAAGCATGTTTATGCCATTTTTAAAAGTAAATATCATATGTAATGTAAATGAATCTCTATACACAAATGTAGGCTAAATATTAATTGAAATGACGAGTAGTAGACTTAGGGGTAATTTTTATTTTCTTCTTTTGTAATATCTGCATTTTTCTGATTTTTTTCCCTAAAGAATGAATATCAGTTGAGTCATAATGAAGGTGCTCTTACTTCACAGGGCTGCAGTGTGTGCTAAGACATTTATTCACTTATTCCATAAATATTTACTAACCATCTCGTGCATGATGGTGTTTGCGAAAGCCACGCAGTGATGGGCCAGTGGTAGATACTCAATAACTGGGCTCAGCCAAGGCTCTTCTGTCAGGTGGCACACACGGGAGCTGGGTGCTCAGTCACAGGTGCTCTGTTCTACGGGTCTACATACATTTCAAAAATCTAGGAAATGAAAACACTGGGGTGCTTCCACTATCTAAGCCACTCCAAGCTGAGTGGCTTTAAACGGCAATGATATGTGATTTCTCCTGATTTTGTGGATTCAGCAATTCTGCTCCCTGTGGTGCAGCTGAATTTCCTCATGCAGGTGCATTCAGCGGGATACTTGGTGCGGGCCGGTCTCTGCACGTGGTGTCACACTCTCCTCTGTCTCCAGTAGCCTGGGCTTCCTTACAACCTTGTGTCTGGGGCTAACAGGGAGTATTCCAAGTGGGCAAACCCCAATGTGGGGAAACGTATCAAGCCTGCTCGTATCAATGCAAATTGTTCTGAATATAATTTGCTTTGTTGTCTAATCTATAAGGAGCACTTTCTCAGTAAGTGAATATTCTTCCCAGCTTGACTTTTAATGGTTGACTGATAGACTATCATTGGTTTAACCAATCTCCCATTGATAAATATTTAGGTGGCTTTCATTTGAGGGCAGTTGTGAACAACTCTATGAAGATCAACTTTGTACCAAGAACTAGGTATGAATCCTTTCAAGAGAGGGATTATGAGGTCAAAGGACAGGAATTTTTAAAGCGTTGCCAAGTCACCCGTCAAAAACATGGTATGCATTGCACTTCTACCAGTGTAAAGGGACCTGCCCTTCTCACAGTCCTCTGCCAATACTGGGTGTGGTCTGTCTTTTTTGTCTTTGTCCATTGGATCGGTGAAAAATAGTATCTCATCGTCTTCAGAAGAGAGAAAATTAAAAGTTGCCTCACCCAGAGGCTTAAGGAGAGTTCTTGTCATTTACTCAGAAGTGGCCCTTTAGGCCCTTTTGTGTCTAAAATCAGTGGACACAAAGCCAGTGCGATGCAATGTGTTTCTGTCCGCTGACTCAGGCTGTAAAAAGGAACACAGTGCTGACAGCTGAGCTCCTGACAGTGGAGATGAGGTCACTGTGTCCCCGCTGTGCGGTCGATAGGGACAAGTGCTCTGCTTTCCGGTCTGGTGTCTGCGGGTCTTCCGGTAGTCACAGGGCACATGGCCTCACCTGCCACGCTGCCACACCCATCTTGGGTCTGGCTCTTTCCCCTCTGACCCACTCTGGAGGGCCTGATAGTTAGGTCTGGACCTGGCTGGCTATGACTAATGAGAGTTGTAAGGAGAGGCATATAAAGCGGGACCCTGCGTCCTTGGCCTTGAACAGCCAGAGCCATTCCTCATGGCCTCAAAAACTCATGAACTGGGGGACACCTTCCTGTGTGGTAGCAAGGGTCCTGGACTCGAGCCAGCAAGCAATGGAGCCTTTCTGAGCCTCAGTTTCTTCATCTAGAATCTTCATCTAGAATGTGGGGGTAATAGAGCTTTAAGGATTATGTTCTTTCTCTTGCCTGATACCTGTAACTTTCACGGGATCCTCAAAGGTTGGGAGTGTCCTGCTCACTTTACAGATGTGGCAAAATGAGGCCCAGAGAAGGGAAATAACTTGCCCCCAATCGTGCAGCTAATAAATAGCAGAACTGGAAAACATGAGTGTGATTTTAAAACCCTGCTGTCACCCAGCTGGACCAGTAGAGCATTCTCAGTGGGTGGGATGACTGGGCTGGGGACCCACCACGGAGAGCCAAGTTTACTGCTGGAGTTCTCCAAAAGGGTGCTTGACTTCACAGCTATGATTCTACTTTGTTCCACTCTTCCCTCAGAAGGAGGCAGGGCCCTTCACTTAGTAACTGCTACCATTTACCTAGGGAGGTATTACGCCTGTGTTAGGCGCCCTTTATATGTACCTACTGCCTTTCCGCGTTCAATTCCCATGGTGATTCTGTGCAAAGGTCTTCTTGTGATCCCATTCATTGGATGGGGTGCTGGGGCACAGGGAAGGTCGGTGACCTGCCAGGGCAACAGTGCTGAGTTGCATGCTCACTGGAGTGAGGTACTCGGGGCTGGACCACCACCAGTATTTGCAAAGCATCTTGTCTTCTGATCACCAGAGCCTCTTCTCAGCCCTGGAAGGTAACCACTGTTTGCCTTACAGATGGAGAAACTGAGGCCCAGGGAGAGGAGGAGGCTTGTTTCCTCTACAGACTCAGCCTACTCAGTCCAGATTGCTGTATGGGGAAGTAATGGAGAAAAACTTGCCAGCAATGAACGGACTTCAGCCTGCCAGCTGAAGTGGACTCAGCCAGGGCTGGGTGTTCCTTCCAGGGAACTCAAGGTGGGGCAGGATGAATGGGAATGAGCTTAGAGGGCAGGCCAGGCCAGAAAGAGGAGAGGGCTGGTCTCTGGGGGGATCATGGGATGAGAAAGGGAGCCTAGAATGGGGCTTGGCCTATGGATTCCTTACCAACATGTTTAAAAAGGGGCCATGTGGGAGTGTGGAGCTCGGGAATCAGGGCTCCTGGGTGTAAATAATGTGTGTGCTACTTATGGAAATGGGGAGTTTGGAAAAAAATTATTATATATATATATAAAAAAAAAAAGTGGTGAGTTTGGGGGCAATATTTCCCTGAGCCTCAGTCCTTATTTGTAAAAGGGCTGAAGTGTGGTGGGTAAGACTGTGCAATCTGGCGCGATCTGGAGCAGTGCCGGGAGTAGATCTCGGCTCTGTCACTTCCAGGGTGACCCAGGGCAAGGGCGTTTGCCTCTCTGGGTCTCAGTTTCCTCATCTGTATGATGGGCCTGCTAGTAATAGTACCTCCTCACCTGGCTGTTGTGAGGATTTAATGGCTTCAAGCAGGCTTTTCCCCTAATCAGCCTTTGCTTCCACTGTCATCATCATCATGATCATCATTTACCTCCAAGGATGTTTGGAAGGATTTACCAAGGCTGCTGGTGCAAACTGGCGCAGCCATTATTAGATAATTACCGAGCAGAGTGACAGGTGTTGTGAAATTCACAGGAAGGAGATAAAAGTTCTGCCTGGCTGGGTAGGAGAAGGGTGTGGAAGGCTTCCTGGGGAAGTGGCGTTTTCTGGGCGTGAAAGGATGTACAGAAGTTCCCCAGGTAGAGGAGGGGGCAGGTAGAGAGATGAATTTGAGGAAGGGCTCAGCGGTGAGAGAGCCTGAGCGTGTCTGGGAACCACAGAGCCGTTTCATTAGTTCCTATGCCTGTTGTCCATGTGGCAGAATCACCCAGAATACTTTAGAAAAACACAGATTTTTGTGGTTCCACCCAGCAATATGCTGAGTAGTAGGTGTCAGGTAGGACCTAGGCTCCCTAGGAAATTCTGGTGCCCAACCAGGTATGAGAACCCCCTGCTCTGCGGAGGAGGCTATCTCTAAGCAGGGATAGGCCTCACTGAAATACCAATCCCAGACCTCTAAGATCTGAGCAGAGATCTTGAGAAGGTGGGGAGGTAATACAAGCAATCCCTGACTTAGACTCCTCACCCCCCTCCCCCTCTCCAAGAGAGTCCCACATTCTGATGGCCACATTTGCCACCAGGGATAGACCCCGGAGATGCTACTCCCCTGGCCCCAAGCAGGACAACTTTCCTTCCCTCTGTCCATCCATCCATCTGTCCGTTCACCAGACACAGTTCTTGAGCTCCCTCACATGTGCCAGGCGAGGTTTTGGGTCCTGGAGGTACAGTGGTGAATAAAGCAGACACTCTGCGTTCCCCCTACAGAACTTTCCATCAGCCCTGGCTCCCTTAGCTGGCGGAGCATGGTGTGCTTCGTCATCAGGAATGTGGCTAAGTACAAGAGAACTGGGACAGGAAACCCACCCGGGGGGCTCAGACAGAGACAGCAGCAGCGCCCAGTGGCCCAGCCTCCAGACTCCGTGGCTTCCTGATTCTTCTCTCCCACAGGCCCCACCTCCTCTCCCAAATGGCTCAGGCCTTGCCTGCCCAGCTCTCAGGCTCTCCCCATGGTGCCTCTGCCAGGCAGGTCCTGGTGCCCAGGGGAGGGGTGAGCTGTGCAGCTTCCACCTCACCCCCCAGCCCACAAAGAAGCCAACAGCCTTCGGTGAGTCCTGAGCAACTCTTCTCAAGGGCAGGGTCAAGGAGCATTTCCTCACAGGGGTAGCAGAAATAACAAACACGAGGAAATGACAGGGATTCTGGGGATTTCAGAGCACGCAGCCTGGGTACAGGATGGACCCACGCAGAGAGATGGGGGGAGAACCTTGTTGCAACAACTTCCTTGCCCCCCGCCAGAGCCATCTCCTTGCGTCTTCAGTGCCTTTATTCAGTCCTTCTGGTTCATCACAATCCCTTCCCTGCTCCAACCCCCACCCAAGCTGTCACCAGTGTGGGTGCTGCGATGTCACTGTCCCACTCACTCACTCTGCCATTCATTCATTTCTTCCCTCATTCATTCAACATATAGGTGCCACGTGCCAGACACAGGATGAAGCCATAGGCAGATGAGAGCCTCTCGTGGAATTGCCAGCTGAGTGGGTAAACAAACAACAATGGGACAACGGTAATACAATGTGACTATTGCCACCATGGAGTTTTGCTCAGGGTGCCAAAAACCCAGGGAGGAACCAAAGGAAGGCTGATTCTTGGTGAAGGAACAGGAACTTAAAGAGAGTGTAGCATACGGTGGGAACAGCAAGCATCAAGGCAGTGAAAGATGGTTTGCAATGGCTAGAGCACAAGGAAGGCTCAAGGGACAGAGGGAGTGGAGCCTGGAGAGGTCAGAGGGGTGGTCCATGGAGGGCCTTGAATGCTGGGCTAAGGAACTAGAACTTTCCACCATAGGCAATGGGGAGCCATTGGAGGATTGTGAGCTGGGGAGGGACACGGTCAGATTTGTGTCTTCGAATGACAACGTGTGGCAGCTGGTTTGGGGGAATGGGCTGGAGCAGGAAAGGCCAGGCTGAGCAGCCAGGAGAGGATGACACATAGTCCAGGTGGGAGAAGCCAAGGCCTAACTAGGGCAAGACAGGTGGGTGGCTCAGCAGGTGTGAGCACCTCTGGGCATAAGAACCGAGGTCAGCGTGGGGCAGACAGGCTGCAGAGCTGGCCCCATCAGGGCGACTGGGCGTTTTTAGGGCTTGAGGTCAAAGACAGGCTGAGGCAGGCAGGAGCTCTAGGAACTCTTGGCCTTTGGGCTGGGGTAGGCTCAAGGTCAGCAGATGCAGCTGGGTCTGGGTCTAGAGACTTGGGAGGTCCACAGCAGGACTCCAGCCTGCATGCAGGAATCAGGGCAAAGTCCAGCCCCGGAAAAGAGTTCCCAGGAGCCAGGCAGGGTGTCAGAGCCCTGGTCCTGAAGGAAGAGGCTACGAGGCAAAGAGCAGAGGACTCCTGCCTCCAGTTCCTTTATGTCATGAACCACTTCCCTTCTATGGCTACCTGTGAAGATGGGCTGCGGAGGCACCTGGGGCTACTTTCTTGCTCATGCTTCGTCCGTCTTCAGATGAGGCTCCCCTCAGACTCATCTTGAGTCCAATGACCATCTGCCCCCATCCTGGGGAACTGAAGTCTGCATGGGGTCTGACCTGCCCCTGGCTCCAAGCTCTGGTGAGGATGGGCTCGGGCATGGCTCCACCCGCAAAGCGTGCAGTTGGAATGCCACATTTACCGCCAGGAAGTTTCTTGTAAAGATATATACACTTACATTATAATCCAGCAGTCCCACTGGTAGGTATTTACCCAACATGGAGGAGAGAGTATGTTCACCCAAAGACTTGTAGGCAAAAGGCCATAACAGCTCTATTTGTAATAGCCGAAGACTGGAAACGATCTACATGCTCGCTGACAGGTGACTAAAGAAACAAATTGTGATATAGCCATACAATGGGGCGCTACTCAGCAATGAAAAAGCATGAGCTAGTAATGCATGCAGCAACATGGACAAATGTCAAAGCCAGTTGAATGAAAGAAGCCAGAAAAGAGAGAGAGCATACATAATGCGTGTGATTCCATTTTTATGAAATTCTCGGAAATGCAAACTAATCTGTGTTGACAGAAAGCAGACCCATGGTTATCTGGGATGGAGGGTAGCGGAGGGATGACAAGGAGGATGACCAAGGGGATGAAGACCTTTCGGAGGTGATAGATAATGTGCATTATCTTGGTGGTGGCCAGAGTTTCAAGTGCGTATACATGTGTCAAAACTTGTCAGATTGTATCATTTAAACATGTGCTGTTTCTTGTACGTCAGTTATACCTCAATAAAGCTGTCTGAAAACTCTGATGCTAGTTATGCACGGTCATAGCCAGGCTGGTCCTTACACAGCATCCGTCACTGTGTCTTCCTCCCAACCACCAGGGCACAGCAAAAGGTTGCTGTGCACCAAACTCCGTGTCCTAAATACTTCCACTAAATATATGCAGTTTGGGGCGCCTGGGTGGCTCAGTCGTTTAAGCGTATGGCTCTTGATTTCAGCTCAGGTCATGATTTCATGGTTTGTGGGATCGAACCCCATGTCAGGCTCTGCACTAACGGTACGGAGCCTTCTTGGGATTCTCTGTCTCCCTCTCTTTTTACCCCTCCCCCACTCACACTATCTCTCTCAAAATAAATAAATAAACACTTAAAAAATGTATGAATGGAGTTTTCGGTTAAGCCTCACAACAGCCTTGTGAGGTGGCGCTGTTACTATGATCTCTGTTTTACATCTGAGGAAACTGAACCTCAGAGAGGTTAAATCACTTCTGCAAGGAAATGTCATCTCACTGAATCCCAGCCCCAGCATTTGCTCCTAACCTAATCCAAACTCTGTTTGATTTGTTCTTATGATTATGCAAACATTGTGATATTTGTGGAGAACAGCGTCGAAACATTTAAATTGTTTTCCGTCTCTTGTATATCATTAAGTATCCTAGCACATCTCATAATATTTAGTTTTTCCATATTTTTATCCATATGAAGACAGTGTTTTTACTACCGTAATTCAATATGTGCATAAACATTTGTTCCCCCTCCCCCAACCCTGCATATTTACATGTGGTCTTATACTCCTCTGAGCAAAGAACACCAAGAAAAACAGTTTTTAGGTAGGTGATTTTGGGTTCTCAGGGAAAGTCCTGAAAAGTGGGATGCAGGACACAAAGTGTTATGCTTTTTCCTCCTTATCTGGGTCTAAAAAACCACAACTCAACCTTTTTCCTGCTCAGTCTAAGCTGGAGCCTTTTTGGAGCTCTAATCTACACATCCTTGTGACAGTTCAAACACCCATTCTCCCTCTTTGCAGGAAGTTGCTCACTCCCCACACCAACAACAGGTTCTGATTGGTTTTAGCCAGTCCATATATCCACAGCCATTGTCCAGGTTTGGCCCCAAAGCACATCAGAGCCAGTGAAAAGCAAGATTTCTTCTGTTACTCCTGAGAAGGAGAAGTGGCCTCTCTTCTCCATGGGTGCTACCAGGAGACACCCCCCCCCCCCTTTTATGGAACACTGCAGGGAGGCACAAGGAGGCTCTTGGCAGACTGGTGGTGGGTGGTGGGAAGTTTTCGAATGGCACTGCAGACAGAGGTCAGGGCAGAGAGATAGAGAGCACCCCCTTCCCCATTCTCGTTGATGTTTGAGCCACCGGAAGCCAACTAACAGATTCCTTCTGTTTAAACCAGTTTTCATTCATCCATTTATTTGAACAACATATACTAATCTCTCCCTATGTGTTAGATACACTTGTAGGAGCAATAGGAGTTAGGTTTTCCATGACCAGAACCCTAAATATAATCTTAACCCAATCCTTAGTCATAAACTACAACTCTGATCCTTTTCTAGCGAAGAGCTTTTAATGGCAAGAAACAAAGGACGAAGGGGCATTAGTATGAGAGTATGTATGGTGTGCTAAGCGAAATCCCAGGAATATTCTTTTTACTTTTTAAGTTAATTTATTTATTTTGAGAGAGAGAGAGCGTGCAAGTGGGGAATGGGCAGAGAGAAAGGGAGAAAGAGAGAGAGAATCCCAAGCAGGCTCCACACCAGCAGTGCAGAATCCGATGTGGGGATCGGACCCACAAACTGCAAGATCATGACCTGAGCTGAAGTCGGATGCTTAAGCGACTGAACCACTCAGGTGCCCCATGAATATTCTTACAAAGATCCTACAGTGCTGGGCCTCAGGAGGTCCAGATGGAGGTAGGTCCCTAAAGATGAGGGATGCAGCCTCTGTCTAATCAGCAGAACTTCATGTCAGGGTCTAAATATCAATCCTCTCCACTAACAGAGATCCTGAAATGATTTGCTCTCTGGACAAACTGTGATCCCTTTATAGATTTTTTTTTTTTTTGAAAGAAAGAGGGCGCAAGTGAGCAAGGGACAGAAAGAGAGAGAGGGAGAGAAGTGGGGCTCACCTGGGGCTCAAGCTTACCCAAAGCGGGACTCAAACTCATGAACCATGAGATCATGACCTGAGCCGAAGTCAGATGCTTAACCAACTGAGCCACCCAGGCGCCCCCTTTATAGATCTTTAGTAGCAATCTCCACCGGACAAATACTGTAACTCATATATATGATACTGGACAAAAATAGTAAATCCTTTCAAATGTATAATATTAGAACTCCTTTCAAATTAAAAAATTTTGCTCACGAAAGTGCTCAGTGCCTTTCCCCTTTGGCTAAACTTCCTAAGATTTCATTTTTCCTACCTTGGTGCTCTGAGGCCCCTCCTACACTGCTGACCACAAGGCCAATCTTGGAGGTGGCTTTGTGTCTAAAAAGAAGCCTGTATTTTTAAAAAATAGGTTTTACTTAGACACAAATTACACGCAATAAAATTCTCCAGTTTCTAGTGTAAAATATGATTGACAAATGTATAGTTGCATAGCCCCCATATATATAGATATACATGTATCTATACCTCGATATGTGTATTGAGATAGAAAGCATTTCTATCACCCTAAAAGTTCCCTGCACCCTTTGAAGTCAATCCCTTCCCCCTCCTCTCAGCCTCTGGCAACTACTGATCTGCTTTCTGTCATCATAATTGCGAATTTCCAGGATTTCTTATAAACGGAATCATCTAATATGCATTCTCTTGTGTCTGGCTTCCGTCAGCCAGCATAATGATTTTGAGATTCATCCATATTATTGTGTATATATCACAATAGCGGTAGTATGCTGAGTAAATTCCATTCTGTGGATATACGACAGACGGTTAACCCATTTACCAGCTAATTGGCATTTGGGTTCTCTTCAGCTTTTGGCTATGTTGAACAGAGTTGCCATGGGCATTCACTTATATGTCCCTCAATAAATATCTCTCGGTAAATATCTCTTGGGCAAACATGTAGGAATGGGATGGCATGGGTGTAATATAAGTGCATATTTATTTTACAAGGAACTGCCAGACTGTTTTCCAAAGTTGGACCATTTTTCATTCCCACCAGCATTATAGGGGAGTTATAGTTGTCCACATCCTTGTTAACATTGGCATGGTCAATTTTTCTATTTTATTTTTTTATTTTTAGTCATTCTAGTGGATGTGGAGTGGCATTTCATTGTGATTTAAGTTTGGGTTTCTCTGATGACTAATGACGTCAAGATACGAGTATCTCCTTATGTGCGTTTTGGCTGTTTATGTATCTTCTTTGGTGAAGTGTCTAATCAAATCTTTTTTCTATTAAAATAGTTGGTTGCCTTCCTACTTTGAGTTGTCAGAACTCTGTGTATTCTGGCTAATCCCTTATCTGATACGTGTTTTGCAAATGCTTTCACCCATTTGTGCCTTGCCTTTGCCTTTTTAATGATGTCTTTTAAAGAGCAGAAGTTTTTCATTTTCTTTTATGGTTTCTGACTTTTGTGTCCTATCTAAGAAACTTTTGCTTAGCTCAGGGTTTCTTAATTCCAGTACAATTGTTATTCTGGGTCAGATAATTCTTTGTAGGGGGAGGCTGTCTGTGTATCGCAGAATATTTAGTAGCTTTCCTGCCCTTTACCCACTAACTTAGTAGCATCACCCCTCCAGTTGTGACAACCAAAAATGCCTTCAGACATTGCCAAATGTTTCGGGGGTGGGGGGAGGGAGCCTTTCCCAGGTTAAGAAACACTGACCTAAACCAACAAAAAAATTATTTTCTTCTACATTCTCTTCTAGAAGGTGTATAGCATAAATTTTTACAATTTCTATGACATATTTTGAGTTGATTCTTGCATTTGATGTGATGGTCGAGATTCATTTTGTTGCATGTAGATACTTAATTGTTTTAGACCCATTTGTTGAAAAGGCCATCTATCCTTCCCCCATTGAATTATCTTGGCCCCTTTATAAAAAATTGATTGACTACGTTAACTGTAGGTCTATTTCTGGACTCTCTGTTTATTCCACTGATTTTTATGTCTATCCTTACATCAATACTGCACTGTCTTGATTACTGTAGCTTTATATTAAGTCTTGAAATCAGGTAGCATAATACTGAAACTTTGTTCTTACTTTACAAAATTGTTTTGGTTGTCTTAAGACCTTCACATTTTTTGTAACTTTGGAATCAATTTGTTAATTTCTACAAAAACATCTTGCTGGTGTTTTGATTGAGATTGTATTGAATCTATAGATCAGTCTAAGATCTATACAATACAATACGGGTATTCTCATCTACAAACATACTTTATCTTTGCAAAGTTTTATTCACAGCATTTTGTTGTTTTCAATGTACTGGTTGTGGTGGTTTTAAAAATATGCTCAGGGGCGCCCGGGGGGCTCAGTCAGTTAAGTGTCCGACTCTTGACTTCAGCTCAGGTCATGATCTCACGGTTCATCGGTTTGAGCCCTGCATTGGGCTCTGCATTGACAGTGCGAAGCCTACTTGGGATTCTCTCTTCCTCTCTGACCCTCTCCTGTACTCTTGCGCACTCTCTTTCAAAATAAATAAATAAACTTAAAAAAATAAAAAATTAAAATTGAAAATATGTTCAGAAATTATTTGATATACCTCCGTTTCAAAATTGGAGACTAATTCTCCCCTTGAGTAAGGGCTAGATGTGATGGCTTGACTTGTTCAAATGATACAATAAGGCAGAAGTGACAGTGTGGGGCTCTGGAGACTAGGTCATAAAAAAACACTGTGGTGTTCCAATTGGATTGCCCTTTCTCTCTTAGATCATTCACACTGGGAGAAGCCATCCGGTATGTTGTAAGCAGCCCTATGGAGAGTTCCATGTGATGAGCAACAGAGGTTTCCTGCTAACAGCCACATCAAGCCTTCAGATGACCACAGCTCTGGCCAACATCTGGGTTGCAACCTACGAGAGACACTGAGCCAGAGCCATGCAGGTAAACTGCTCTTGAATTCCTGATCCATGGAAACTGCAGTAGCAAATGTTTCCTGTTTTAAGCTACTAAGTTTGGGATAATTTGTTACACAGCAGTAGATAACTAATACATACATCTTGCATTTATTCTGTTAAACGTATCACTATTTGATTTTTTGATGCAATTTTATTTTTTAGTTTTATGTATTTTTAAGATTTTGTTTATTTCTTTATTTTAATTTTTTAAATATTTATTTATTTTTTAGAGACACAGAGAGAGAGACAGACAGACAGAGCACAAGCAGGGGAGGGGCAGAGAGAGAAAGACAGAGGATACAAAACAGGCTCTGCACTGACAGCAGGGCTCAAACTCACAAACTGTGAGATCATGACCTGAGCCAAAGTTAGGTGCTTAATCAACTGAGCCTCCCAGGAGCCCCTAAGATTTTATTTTTAAGTGTCTCTATACCCAGTGTGGGGCTTGATTTCACAACCTCGAGATCAAGAGTCACTCTACCGACTGAACCACCCAGACACCCCTTGATGCAATTTTAAAAGATGTTTTATTTTAATTTTTTAAGTTTAATTATTTATTTTGAGAGAGACAGAGACAGTGTGAGTTGGGGAGGAGCAGAGAGAGGGAGAGAGAGAATCCCAAGCAGGATCCATGCTGTCAGCACAGTGCCTGACACAGGGCTTGAACTCAAGAAACTGTGAGATCGTGACCTGAGCTGAAACCAAGAGTTGGACACTTAACCGACTGAGCCACCCAGGCACCCATAAAAGACATTTTAAAACTTTGTTTCCAGTGGCTTATTGCTGGTGTATCGAAATTAGATTGAATTGAGAACATTGGCTTTGTATCCTGTGACCTTGCTAAACTCAGTGTTAGTAGCTTAGAAGTCTATAATTTTGATGTGTTCATAAACTGATGTGATAATCCTCAATTCCCGGTTGGTGAGCATGCTGCTCTCTCTTTCCAGCAGTACACTTTTAATAAACCAAGTTCTTACTAATTTCGAGTCTCTGATCTCACCCTCTGACACTGGGAACCTTGAGGACCACCAGCAGCAAAAGTAGGAAATGGACTTTTACATTCACATCTCAACACTAACTCCACAACTCAATTACTATCCAACTTTGCTTCACTTCATTCTGCCTGCTATTAACTCATTTCCTTTCCTTTCCCTTTTTTAGCCACTGGCTTAAACAGGTTCAGATCTCTGGACTTCTCCCTACCATAATTCCTTTGCCTCCATTTTCCTACCATGTTTCCCAGTGTTCCTCACTTCAAGTTCGAAAGTGTGACGATCTGGTTTGGCCTGTCTCAACTTTTCCCTCCATGTCATTGGTTGCCTGGCAGCCCTCTAGTCAGGTCCCCCTTCTTCCTTCCAGTTGTTTCTGTCCACGGGGTCAAAATTCCATGGTGCAAGTGTATCCATTTGGGCGTTAGGAGTGGGAACAGAGTGATCCCTTGAAAGGAGTGTGACGTGGTGGGTCCTGTGATGCAATGAAACCTCTCATACAGACCTCCAACCCTAGGCCCTACCTCCTCCTAAACCTCGAGTGACCTTAACACTGCTTGTCACCCAATCTGTGAAAGAAATGCAAATCCCATTTATAGGATTGAACATTCTTTTTTTAAATGCTTTTTTAAACGTTTATTTCTTTTTGAGAGAAAGAGTGTGTATGTGTGTGGGGGTGGGGAGGGGCAGAGAAAGGGGGACAGAGGATCTGAAGCAGGCTGTGCTCTGCCAGCACAGCACCTGATGCGGGGCTTGAACTCACAAACCGGGAGGTCATGACCCGAGCTGAAGTCAGATGCCCAACTAACTGAGCCACCCAGGCACCCCTGAACATTCTTATGCTTAACATGCATTATCTTCATCCTCTCTCCCAAACCCTCCCACCCCTTTCCTTGCTCATTCACAATCGGAACTAAAAAGGCCCAGAAAAAGCATGCACTCCAATCCATGAATCTGACAGGTGAGAGAACTGTGGCCCGGAGAGCTAAAGCGAACTTGCCCAAATTTATATAGAGGCAAAATGGGAGTATAGGCCTCCTGATTTTCCCAAGATCCCCTCTCCCTCACTAACCAGTACTTGACTCCTTCAGACATGCCCACCTCCTCCCACTCCCTCTGGGGTCTGATGGGGCAAGAAACTGGTACTACAGTCTAATGGAGGCAGGCAGGGCCAAGGAGCATGTGGCAGTTAGGACTCAGCTTATGTTGTGGGTATTAGGTGTCCCACCCTACCCAGGATCAGACTCTAGATCTTAGTGAGTGAGTGCCTGGGGGTCTAGGTCCAGGTTTGGCTAGGAGATGAGAAGTACAGAGGCAGGGGGCTGGCTGAGTTGGAGCTAGAACCAATAGACCTGTGTTGGTTTCCTGCTGGTCCTATAATTACCACAAACTGGGGAGCTTGAAACAGTAGAAACGCATTTGTTCATGGCTCCGGAGGCCAGAAATCTGAAAGCAAGTCATTAGCAGGGCTCCCCTGCCCCCGGAGACTCTGTTCCTTGCCTCTTCCAGCTTCTGGTGGCTGCAGATGTTCCTGGGCTTGTGGCCACATCACTTCAGGCTCTGCCCCCATCTTCACGTCTCCTTCTCCTCTCCGTGAATGCAGGTCTTCACCTCTCTGTATCCCTCTGACTCTTTCTTATAAGGACACTTGTGATGACTTTTAGGGCCCCCTGGATAATTCAGGAGAAGCTCTTCTTCTCAAAATCCTTAGCTTAATCATGTCTTTTGCCATAAAAATAAGGTAACACTCATAAGTTCCAAGGATTTGATGTGGATATCATTTGGGGCACCTTTTTCAGCTCACCACAGACCTCATTATCCTCCTTCCAATGGCCTCTGAGCCGGGGGATGGAGTGGCAGCCTTCCTTATTCCTCCTGGGAGTCGAGGGGAAACTGGAGGTAGCCAAGAGAGAGAATAGTTATGGCCCTCCTACTTATTAGACACTACATTAGCTTGGGCTGCCATGATACAATACCACAGACCGGGTAACTTAAACAACAGACATTTATTTTCTCACAGTCCTGGAGGCTGGGAGTCTGAGATTAGGGTGCAGCATAGTTGGTCTCTGGTGAGAGCCCTGTTCTTGGCTTGTAGACAGCCGCCTTCTTGCTGTGTCCCCACAAAGCCTTTCTTCCACATGGACATAGGGGGAAGGGAAGGAGAGGGAGAGAGAGAGAGTGAGCTCAATCTCCCTGGTGTCTTTTCTTATAAGGACACTAATTCTGTCCGATCAGGATAGACCCCTCATGACCTCATTCAACCTTAATGAATTCCTTCAAGGCCCCATCCCGAAATATAGCCATACAGGGGGTTAAGCTTCAACGTATGAATTTGTAGGAAGGGATACAAACAGTCAGACAAGAATGGACCCTTATGTTTATGTTTTTATTGAATCATCTTAACCGGGAATTAGTATTCTATTGGACAGATGAGGAAACTGAGGCTCACAGATGAAGTAACTTGTCCGAGTCACTCACCCAGCTAATGAGTGTCAGAGCCAAGATTCCAAGCCAAGCCACGCTGATTCCATTGCCCTGGGCTCTGCTGGAACTCCACGGTTAAGGCTTCAGCTCTGCCCTGCACTCACAGCATCACTGCCTCTTGTGAATAGTAAGGGAGATGATTCATTTTCAGAAACACCAAATAAAAGCTGTGCTGTCTAGTTAACACTAGGTTTACAACCTACTGGAAATATGTATAACACCCCCCGCCCCCCCACAGTGGAGTCCTAAACCCTTATACACTTCACTTCCTGGTTCTGCTTCCACTCTCCGTTTCCAGGGCTTATTTTGGAGGGCTTTGTAAGGAATGTGTGCCAAAGAACAAAGGGAGGAGGGACTGAAAGTCTCTGCATCACCTCAGGGAATATACATTTCTTCCAATCAGACTGCTTTTTGCCTTATATGGGCATAGGCGATATTGGGGGTCGGGCCCTAGGCTGTAACCTCTGTAGTACTTAGCCAATGAGGAACCAGGGGAGGGACTTGCATACTCGGAGATAAATCGTCTGCTGTAACTGCCTCAAGTGTGCCTGTTCGTCAGACATCTGCTCTTACAAGAAGGTTGATTAAGGCCTTGCTTTACTGTGCTCCGAGTCTCCACGTCCCTCTTTTGATTGGGGTCCCTCCTTTGATTGGGTCGATCAACTTATTTCTAACACTCTGCTTTTACCTGAAGTACAAACTCAAGAGTTCACAGCTTCCTTAGCGTAGCATCTTCAGCCTTCAAGAAACCAATAAGCTCATAGCTCTCAGGTGTCTTGAGGAAGGTGATCACTGAAGGAGGAAGACAAGGGTCCGTGGGCTGGGCTTCCCTGTGTCTTGGCTTGCTTGAGCCCTGTGGGGGTGGGGTTTAGATGAGAACAACCTGGGGAGGGGCCAGGGAGAAAGCCCTCCTCCCCTGGGAGTGCAGAGACTTTAGTTGAGGTCCAAGCATGACAAAGCACCCACTCCATGGGTGATCTCTGGCAGTCTCTTTCACATTCTGGACCTCGATTCCTTCATCTTCCAAATGGGGGATTCAGTTCATTTATAAGATATGTTCAAGTCCTGAACTTCTGTGACTTAAAATACTGTCATCAGGACCAAAGCCGTCCGGTGAACAGAATGCTGTTGCTCATCACTACCATTCAGTGAACATTTACTTCATTGCCATGTGCTTGCCCATGTGTTGGGCAATGCTGAACAATAGAGGGCATGCAGAGGGAGGGGAGACCCAATTCCTGGCCTTGGAGAATATTAGTGCAGGTAGAAAGGCAGATATAAAGGGAGGGGAGGGTAAGAAGGTATATAGTGTGCACAGGGCCCTGGTGCTGAGGAGGTTGCTGAGGGGGAGGGGCTCAGAGGGCAGAGTAGAGCTGCGAGAGACCCCACATTCAGTAAAGCAATGAAGGCATTGTTGTCTCCATTTTACAGTTAAGGAAACTAAAAGCTCCGAGAGAGAAATGGCTGCTAAGTGGTCAGGCCTGCCTCCATTTCGGGTCCTTGTCTTTTGGCACAGTTTGCCCTACACTATAGGTGACACTGGGACGGGGACAGAAAGGAATCTGACCCAGACACTGAAGATGCATGTGAAAAGTTCTCAGTCTGGGGAAATGGACAATCAACACGCAGCTCTAGATTTTCAGAAAGCACAGCTTGGCCACCTTGTGGATGTCAGGCTTTGGACCCAGGAGCAGAGGGACTGAATCAAAGTGTTTCCAAGCCCTTGGGGAGCTGTAGCCTGCTGGGGCGATGACACATTCCAGGGTCAGAGCGGTGACAATCCACAAAAAGTCTCAGCCTAGGCCTGCTGAGGGTTTTCAACCCAAAGAAATTTATGGCCTCGGACATTCATTTATTCATCCACTTATTCACCTACTCATTATTCCTTTCATTCTGTCACCGCATTATATCTGTTTGGGGAGCCTGTCCTCCCTCTTTGGACACCAATCCCCAGGCCCGTGCCCCTGGGCTACAGTTTCAAGTCTGCATTTGTGTAACTTGTTGCTCAGTGCCTGGAGGGGGCAGGGCACGGGCCTGGTCTCCTGCCTCTCTGGTTGACCTAGGGGAGATTGAACCAGGTCAGTTGACCTCTCTGAAGCTTCTCTCTGCTGCTCCCAGAGCTCCCTCTCCAAGGCATGGGGACTCTAGGCCAGGTTGCAAGGGGGAGGTATTTGTGAGCACAAGGGCCCCACTCCCTAAATCTGCAGATCAGGTCCAAAGCAGAAGGGCAGAACTGGAGGGGGAGATCACAGAGCTTGGCCCTGTTCACCACTGTACTGATAAAGCAGAGGCAACCACTGCTTTATCAACCACCCGCTGCTTTATGCAACCACTGCTTTATGCAACCACCCAAACGGTAGGGGCCCAGCCTTTCAGTTCCCAGTTCTCCCGCTGCCTACAAATCTATCCTGGGTGGTCCCCAGGCTTTGCATTTAGCTGTTTAGATGGGGGATGGGAGGTCCCTCCGCAAAGGCTTGGCCGGTGGGTGTGGTGGGGGAGGGCAGCCGCTCCCGGTCCAGAAAACATTCCCTCTCAGTGCTTTTGATCTCCTGTGAGCCAGGCCCCATTCTTTCTCCCTATCTGTCCCTGGATTGCCCTGCGCCGAGGACAAAGTGGTGGAGGAGTGGAGGCGAGTGCGGGGAGGGTGAATTGGAGAGATAATGCAAAGGTCGTTCTGGGGTTCATTCTCTAACCCTTCTCGACAGTCGGGTATCTCTTGAGTGGCTGGTGAGGGGCACGAACCGACGCGTGCATGTGTGAGATCAGGTGTGGACAAGGGTCTGTGGGACTACACACACGTGCACGCGCATACGTAGGTACCCGTGTGTTTGCGGGATTGTGAGCAAGCACGAGGGTAGCCTGTAGGCACGAGTGCCCGCAGTGGTGGTGCTGCGGCTGGCTTGAGAAGGCGTTGGTCTCCCCACTGACCTCCATCGGCGCCACCTCTCCCCCTCCCTTTGATGCGGACAGGACTGGACAATCTGTCATAAAGGGCCCCTTGGAGACCGGTCCATCCAGGTTGGCTCCTAGATAAGACATTCCGGAGCGCAGACTTGTGTACCCGGATGTCCTTGTACATCGAATTCCACTTAGAGGCCCGAGGCGGAGTCCTCTTCCTCACACGCGGGGTGGGGGTGTGGTCGGGGCATGCGTGAGTACAGGGGAGCCCTGCCCGCGCCTCTCCTGCAAATCCCGGGACTGTACATTTCACCACCTGCTCTACCCCGCCCGGCCGCCGGCCTCGTCCCTGCGGGCCCCGGGGCAGCCCCTCTCTTTGTCTGGGTCCAGACAGGCGGCCCGTAGCACCCCGACCCCGCCGCCTGCCTCGGGTGCAAGAGACTGCCCCGCCCCCTTTCTGTCCGCGGGGCCCGGGAGGGGCGGGCGGCCGGGCAGGTAGCGGGCAGGCGCCGCCCCGCCCGACGACAGGGCGCAGGGTCACCTGCCTGGGCGCGCCAGCGGACGAGCGCTACGTGCGCTGGCCGCGGGCAGGGCGGGGGCGGGGGGCGCGGGAGCTGCCCGTTCGGGGGCTGACGGAGGCGGTCCTCGCCCCCTTAGTCCTGCCCCTTCCCGAGCGCGCCCCGCTCCTGGCTGCCGCCGAGCTTCCCGGTCGGGGTTCGGGCGACCCCTCTCCCCCCCCCCCCCCCCCCCCCCCCCCCCCCCCCCGCCAAGCGCAGGGCCCGCCTTCCCCGCCCCCGCCACCTGACCACCTTGCACCCCAAGGCCCAGTTCGAAGGCTGCTTCTGGGAAGCCGCCTCTGACTCCCGGTTTTAGTCACTGTCCTCGGGGCGCCCTCCGGCTCTGATCACTCGGGTCGAGGCTTGCTTCCCCTCAACATGCAGGGCGGGCCCGCACTGCCCGGCACCGGCCCCACCGCCACACTGCCGTCTGTCCTCGGAGCGGGAGTGAATGGGCGAAGGCAGAGAGGGGCCTGAAGGAAAGCCGGGCGGGGGCCACAGCTCGAGCCGATGTGGGAGCTTCCCTGTCAGTCCCGGCACCACCGACCCTAGGGACGCCTTGGGTGCTTCATTTACGTGAACTCCTCAGCCAGGACCCCCTAGCCTTTGCTCAAGCTGTTCCTTCTGCCTGATACACTCTCTCTTCAGCCACAGGTGCACACTGGGTCCTGGGGATCGCTCCTGGGGAAGCCATGCCTGATCCTCGGGGCCTTGTGGTGATCTGTGCACCTGACTTCCGTGCCAGCTGTTTACGCATCATGTTGCATTTCCCCCTTTTTATGACCCTGCCAGATAGTGAGGTGACAGCCTTGGAGTGACTGACCTGGGGTGTGAGCTCTGTGCTAGAAAGACATCAAACATCAAAAAGACATCAAAAATAAGCTCTTTCTCCCACCTCACACTGTGGCCTTGCTCTCCCAGGCCGTCCTCTGGGGACAACTGTTCCTCTGAACTGCTCCCCACCTCCCCTCAATCCTCCCCCCTCTCAGGCCAGAACAGGGCAGGGCTGGGATTCTTGCTCCAGGGCTAGGTCAGTCTGGGTCCTCTGTGGCTTTGGGCCTCCTTGAGGAATTTCAGGGGTGAATGTGCAGGGTGTGGAGAGGGGTGAGGTGGGAGCTGCAAGAATGTGGGGCTCCCAGAGGGAAGGCCAGCAAAAGGTGGAGAGGGCGGTGCGAGTGGGCTTTCCTGGGAAAAGGCCCTGGGAAGCAAGGGCTACTTTGAATGACAAAGGTTCCCTGGGGAGCAGAGGAAGGCTCGGGAGGGTGGGAATGTGGGAGGAAGAGGCTCAGAAGGGCGGGGAGGAAGCTGCCCAAGGGCTTCCATCCGCAGCGGCCCTTTCAAGTCCTGCTAAACCCGTAACAATGAGAGGAACTGACCTGTGGACACCAGGGGCAAAGGATGATTAACGTAATTCACCGAGGAAATACAAAAACCTTATGAAAATGTCAGAAATCCCAAAGTACAAATGAAAAGGAGATTCCGGCTTTTCTTATCTATAGAATTGGTCAAGATAAAAATAATGAAAACACCAGATGCTGGTACGATGTGGGGGAAGCCAGGGCCTTTTTTTCTGCCGAGGAGGTAAATCGTAGTATTCTCCAGGATAATTTGACAGTACGTATGAAAACTTTTAGAAGAGTAATCCTTTGAGTTAGCAATTCTGCTTCCAGGATGTGCCCTAAAATCAAAGCTGATGTATCCCAGTCTTATTTGTAATTGGGGTAAATTGGAAGTCTTCTAAATTTTCAATGACAGGGACCTGGGTAGATAGACTGTGCAGCATTCGTAGAAGGAAGGCTGTGGGGAAATTAAATATCACACTCTTGAAGAATATTAAAGAGATGAGGAAACCTCAAGATATGCTGGTAAGTGAAAAGGGGAAGTTATAAAACAGCATGACTCCAATTTTATACGATGTGTATATAAATATGCATAATAGCTGCCACGTGTAGTGCTGGGCTGGGTGCTCTGCCGTGTGCTAAGGACTTCACTCAGTCTTCCATTCAACCTTCCCAGCAACCTCGCAGAGGGAGAGTCTACTAACTGCATGGGAAAAAAACTGCGAGGAAATTAACCCAGATCGGAAAGCTGGTTTGTGCTTTACCCAACAGAGGTGGGAAGTCAGCAGAGAACTTTAAACAGGTGAGCAACAGGTGAACAAGCAAATCATCTAGGTGGTTGAGGAAGATCATCGTGTAGCGGTTTGGATGAGGGACTGGAGAAGCCGAGAGGTAGGGAGACCTGGCCGGAGCCTGTTGCAGGATAAGGTAAATCTGGTTTTGACTCGTGTGAGGGTTGGAGGAAGAAAAGGTGCTCTGGAAAGGGTCTGGAGAGGATCCAAGAGGCAGAAACCCGGGATGACCCATCTCAAAGAAGCCCAGGAAAGAGAGTGAAAAAGGGAATGTGAGGAATAGTACAAGAGTGCACGCTTCTACGTGGGGCCTTGTGGTGTCTCTGCCTGCACCCAGGTAGAGGATCCCCCAGAACCTCCCTGGGCTCCCTGCCTCCTTGCCTGGGGCTTCCGTGTGTTCTTTGGTAACCCCAAGGCCTCCCCTCCCCCACCTGAGGGGCATCGTCATTCTGCTTGCCCTCGAGCAGTATTTGGAGCTTCAGATGAGAGACCAGAGACAGTGCTTTACAAACTGTCCAATGTATAATCTCTGACTCAGGCTTTTTAAGTCTCAGGCTATTCTGAGGCTAGTTGGTAATGTTTTCTCTTGTCTTTGGTGGCTGCTTGGCTCACCCTTTTCTTCTCCGACCACATCTCTGTTCTGACTTGCTTCATAGCCTGCCGTGAGTCGGCAGCTGGCCCATCCCAAGAGTTGCTGTCAGCCATTCGGCCCTGATTTATTGAGGGTGACTCTGCCCTGGGGCCTGCTCTTTGCCCCACGGCTCCTCCCTTCACTCTCCTGCGTCTTGAAGGTCTTCTTCTCTATCATATTTTCCCCCAAGAGACCCAAGTTTATACCATAATTTCAAAGGGGAACAAAAATTCCTCTTCTACCTACTACTTCTCCAGCTCCCTGTCCTTTTGCATTCCTTCCTAACCAAGCTTCTCCAGTAATTATCTACCTTTTTTCATCTCCCTTTTGTCCTTTTTTTTTTTTTTTTTAAATCTTCTTTCTCTCTCTCTTTGTTTTCCCTCTTTGTCTCTTCATTCTTTGCAGTCAGGCCTCTGCTCCCGCCTATCCACTGAAATTCTTGTCATGATCGCTTTTGGGTTAAGTGCTAGCCCCCACAGGATATGTCCAAATCCTAACCCCTGGAACCTTTGAAGGTGAACATATTTGGAGAAAGGGTCTTTGCAGATGTAATTAAGTTAAGAATCTCAAGATGAGATCAGCCTCGATTTAGGGAGGGTGGCAGGTGTGTTTACAAGAGAAAGCCAGGAGGATCTGAGACTGGCAAAGAGAGGATGATGACTCTGAGATGCAGAGGCAGGGGCCATAGTAATGCAGCCACAGCCAAGAAACACTGAGGATTCCAGGATCCCCCTGAAGCAAGGAGAGAGGCCCAGAAGAATCCAACCCGCTGATATTTTTATTTCAGACTTCTGGGCCTCTAGAACTGTGAGATGATGCATTTCTATTAATTTAAGCCACGAGTTTGCTGTGATTTATTACTGCTGTCCAAGAGACTAGTTCAGTAATAATACCAGCAGCCAACATTTATGGAGTGCCTACCCTGTGCCTGGCACGGTTCTAAGTTTTACATGCATTATTTCATGTAATGCA
This sequence comes from Panthera leo, assembly GCF_018350215.1. Lineage (NCBI taxonomy): Eukaryota > Metazoa > Chordata > Mammalia > Carnivora > Felidae > Panthera > Panthera leo. The sequence goes on from NC_056686.1 coordinate 33,356,605, forward strand.
CGGTTTACATGCATTGTTTCACTTAATTCCTACCACCAACCCAATGAAGTGGACATATACAAGCAATGTCAACAAAAGCAGGTTTGGGTTTTTTTTGTTTTGTTTTGTTTTGTTTTTATTGAGGGTTTTTCATGTCTTTGGCATTTGAAAATTGAACCGTCCACCTGAGCGGCATGTTTCATTATTTTTCTCTTTTATACGTGAGGAGCCTGTAGACCCAAAACTTAGGTAATTGCCCAAGGTTACACAATGAGTATGTAGTGGAGCCAGGATTCCAGCCCTGGTAACTCCTGTGGGTGCCTTTAACTGCTTTGCACTTCCCAGGCTGCTGGTAGAGAGAGATCCCACGAGGCCGATGGGCCGAGTGGCCCAGGGCTGGGTATTGCAATTGCAGGGCTGGAAGTCGCCAAGCGGCCGGTGAGTTTGGGGGAAAGACTGGGGCTAGGAGAGTAAGTCGGGCTGAAGGAGGAGGAGATGGGAGGTCTTGGTGACCTCAGACAGCATAAGCCCCTGGAGCAACAGAGCAAGAGCCTTGTCTGTGGCCCCCCCTGGGGACTCTGGCTTTTAAGATCCCTGAGCCGGCGCAGTTCTGAGACATGATAGGTCTAGTTGCGGCCATGGGAGTAAGTGATCAAACATCAGTGGGGCGGCTGGGGGGACAGGAGGGGTGTGGGCAGGGAGATTGTCAGTCGACTCCACTTGGTCAAGGAACCTGGGAGACAAAGATCATACCATAACTGATCAACTGCTCTGGGAGTTCAAAGCTTTGAGCCAACACCACTCTTTGTTCTTATCATGAAACAAATGGAACCTGAGCTGGTTCTTGAAAAACAGATAGGAGATGACGAATGCAAAAGCCAGCAGGGCTTCTAGGTAACAGGCACAGCAAGAACAAAGACATGGAAGGCCAATGCACAGGGCATCTAATTTAGAGTTTAAGTTGGCTCTAGTCAAGGGTGCATGAAAGGAGACGATGGGACTGAACTTTGAAAGTGTCCTAATTTGGGTACCCTGCAAAGCAGACACTGAATCCAAGATTTAGGTGCAGGTGCTAGATTTCACAGGGTGTCCTCAGGAAGCATAGTGAAGGAGTGGAGAAGAGACAGAGAAGGGAGAAAAGTCAATAAAAGATGAGCAAGTTGCCTCTTAGGTAACTGGGGCTCAGTCCCACAGGGGACCCACGGATAAACTATGTGGAACACACTGCAGAAAGTGTCCCACAGAAGGACAAGGAAGCTGGAATATTTGTCTACCTGATCCAGTCAGTCCTCTGATCCTGCTGCCACAGAAGGCTCTTGGGCAGAGACCAGCCACTCTTGTTACCAGTCCACAGTGAGTTAAATACTAAAATTCTGAGTAAACATTTAGAAACATTTTGCAGCAATTTGACATTGCTTTGACATCCAAGTGCAAAATATGAAAAAATGGCTCTGAGATGTGTTGTCGATAATTCGAGAAACGTTGCTCTATTCAGTTATTTCTTGAAGAAAGGCATGAGCGAAGGAGACCATTGTGGCACTAGTGGGTCCTCCATAGGGAGGCCCAGGTGGGCAGAATGTCCATCCCACCACTTAGATGGTGGTTTTGTCACTCTGTCATCCAAAGGAAGCCTTCCTAGGAACCCTACCTTTAGCATAGGCTGCTACAGGTGATATGTCTCTCCTGGCGACCAGAAGGTCAGACAACGAGGGTCAGGCACAAGCAGCTCCAGTGCCCAAGGGCTCTTTGGTTCTGTTCCAGCTGGAAACTTGCAGATTCTGCCCCAGGCCTGTGGGCCTCTAGCACCTAACCCCGTGCTTCTACCCAGTGCCCTGGAAGGAGGGTGATGGCTAACAGGAGCTGTCTTCGGGAAGCCACCCTAAGACCAGACAGTTTATTGCCACCTCCCATCTTGACAATGGATCCTTGAGTTGGCGCCAAGGATGTGGCATGATTCCTACTCTTGCCTCCCCTTGGCTGGAAACTGTCTGATCCAGGGTCTTGGGTCAACAGAGCAGATCTAGGCACGAGTATTCCTCAAAGCCAAGATGACTCAGGTTGTCAAGTGTGGGCCGAAGAAAAGGCCCAGAAGCTAGTTCAGTCCTTTAAGGGAGTTTAAAGATCCTCCACCCTGGCTATGTTTTCACTTACCTGTTCTGTCGTGCCTGGTGCAGTGAAAATAGCCCTGATACCCTGGGTTGAAGCTCAGTTCTGCTGTTTTGCTGAGTAATTTGGGGCTGTTCACAAAACCTTTCTGTATCTCAATTACCACACTTGGAAAAGGATAGAACACCCACTTCACAGGCTGATTCTGAGGATGAACTGAGATAATGCTATGGAGCACCTAGTATGCGTGGGCCCTCAGAGTATGGGAGTGGATATGAGAATGTATCCTTCCCCTTCCCGGCAGCTGGGGAAACTGATAAGAATTCTGGCTTGGAGTCAGACGGACAGGTTTTTGCTCAAGCTCGGTCATCTTCAGCGTGTACCATGGGTAAGTTTCTTAGCGTCTCTGAGCCATGATGATCTCATCTATAAAGAGCAAAATACCTACTTGCCAGGTCGTCGTGAGGATTAAATGCGACCAAATGTACAGAAGAATGTGGCACCCTGTAGATGCTCACTACATGCTCGTTCATTGAACACCTACTATTATTAGTGATGTTGGAGACTGCGTCCACTAGGTCAGGCATTGGGGATACAATGGTGGGCAAAGACCCACTCTCTTGCCTAGGAATTCATCGAGGGAAACGATATTATAAGGGAAACAGATAAACGTACAGATAATCAAGTCACAACCATGGCACTACAAAGAGAGCTATAGAGTGCTAAGTAAAGATGTAACAAGATAATTTGACCAACTTTGGGAAGTCAAGGAGGGCTTCCCTTAGGAAGTGGTACTTGAGCCAAGTCTGCAGCATGAGTGGGAAGAACATTCCAGATGAAGAAACAACATGTGCAAAGTCCTGTGATGGGGGTATTCTAGGAAGTTAAAGGGACTCAAAAGAAGCCAGTGTGGTAAGAGCCCAGGGATGGAGGGAGCATGAGGTACAGTGGGTCTGGAGAGGAGAGGGGAAGTCAGACCTCACAGGCCTTGCAGGTCGAAAATCCAAGAGGAAGGATAATAAGAAATACAAGGCTTCTGGGAAAGAGTGAAGGGAGGGCATCAAAACCCAGGAGGAAAAATTGACCTTTGATGAGAAAATCAGCTTCCATGTTGAAATAGAAGAAAAAAAGAAAAGGATGGGTATAGAGGTGTGTGTGTGGGGGTGGGTAGAATATAAGGGATGGGGTTTTCTTTCTCTCTTTCTCTGTTAAGTAGAAGATAGAATCACCACTGAGAATGAAGGCAGAAGAAGCTGGCTTGAGGACTGTGGTGAAGATGTGACAAGGCCATTGGAGGGTGGATGATTGCTGGTCAGTGTCCAAGGCCCTTTTGAGATGAGGGTTCCAGAGTCTTGGGAAAGTCCTCTGCCCCATGGCATGTAGCTCTTAGCAGTGTTTGGCTGCCAGGCACAGCAAGCCACAGGAAGCAAATGGGGAGAGGTTTGCCCAATCAGTCTATCAAAAAAAAAAAAAACAAAAAAAACCAAAAAAAAACCAAGGGGGTGTGGCAAGAGAATTCATGGCATTGGCAAGACTACCATTGAAAAGTTGGACCTTCACTCTGAGCTGCAGTAAAGGAAGACATGACCCACACCTGGTAGAATGGCCATCATCCAAAAGACAAGATATAGCAAGTGTTAGTGAGGATGTGGAGAAAAGGGGATATGTATCATTGTTGGTGGGAAATGTAGATTGGTGTAACCACTATGGAAAACAGTATGGATGTTCCTCAAAAAATTAAAAATAGGACTATCACATGACTCAGCAATCCCACTCTGGGTATATAGCCAAAGGAAATGAAAACAGGATCTTAAAAAGGTATGCACACTCCTGTGTTCATTGCAGCATTATTCACAATAGCCAAGATATGGAAACAACCTAAGTGTCCCTCTATTGATGAATGGATAAAGATTTGGTAGGTATGCAATGCAATATTATTCAATAGTGAAAAAGAAGGAAATCATGCCATTTGTGACAACATGGATGAACTGTGAGGGCATTATGCTAATGAAGCAAGTCAGAGAAAGACAAATACTGACAATATCACATTATATGTGGGATCTAAAAACAAAACATAACAAAAACCTGTTAAACTCACAGAAATAGAGAGTCCAGAGGGGTTGCCTGGGGGTGGGGGTGGGGGGAAAGACATGAGAGAAAGAAGAGGGTTGATGGACTAGAAGAAGATAGAGGGTCAGTGGCTGGAGAAGCCAGTGTGATGGACAGTTGGAGGCGACTAAGGTGGTACATGTGGTGAAAGAGTGGAGGCTGTAGTCAGTTGGATGTTCAAGTTGTGATTTTTGAGCTGGGGCCATTATGGTTGTTGGCAGGATCCAAGGTGGGGCTGTGGGAGGTGGTGAATGATGAAGTGGGTGTATATATTTGTGGGGTCACATGAACTGTTTTCTTTCTCCAATTAGCCCAACAGCCTCTTTTTTCTCAACCTTTAGTTTACAACAACCTTGCCCCTTCCCTCTAGACTTCTTCAAGCTTCCTTCATGTTTCAACTCAGAATGTCCCTTCCACAAGGAAGCCTTCCCTAACTCTTACCCCAAGAGGGGACCCTGTGAGAATTAAACATCTTGTGAGGTGGAGAGATGCCACACCTTAATCACCTCAGCTGTGTTCCTGAATGTTCCCTGACTGGGTGGAAACCCCACAGCAGGCACTTGTTATAATTATTATTAGTCAGCAGAAATGACAGCTCCCATCCACTGAGTGCTTATCATATGTCAGGCTCTGCGCTGAGCTTTAACACACATTTTCCCCACTCATCCCCATTTCGCAATAATTTTCTGAGTAGGTGGGACCACCACACCCTCTTTTCCAGATGAAGAAGGCTATAAGAGGGCAGGGGACTTTCCCAGGGTGTATAAGCAAATAGTGCTTTGGCTCCTCTTTGTATTTCTAGTCCCAGAGCAAAGGGGAGCCATGGGTGAGCCACAACTCACCCTGCTCAACTTCAGTTATCTGTGTCATACTTGACCCTTTGCAAGGGGTTTGCATGGGCCTCAGCTTCTCCAGAAGTACAGAGTCAGATATAGAAGGGTTTTCCATGGTGAACCTAGTTCAGCTGCCCTGTTCATGCTGAAAACCCTGTTGTGGACTGAATGTTTGTCCCCCTCAAATTCATATGTTGAAGCCCTAACCTCATAATGTGATGGTATTTGGAGATGGGGTCTTTGTGCCGTCATTAGGTTTAGATGAGGTCACAAGGGCAGGGCCTTCATGATGGGGATAGTGCCCTTATAAGAAGAGACACCAGATGGGTCTCTCTCTCTCTCTCCCCCTCCCCATGAGCAGGCACCAAGGAAAGGCCATGTGAGAACACAGGAAAAAGGCAACTGTCTGCAAGTCAGGAAGAGAGATCTCACCAGAAACCAAATTGGCTGCCATCTTGATCTTGGACTTCCCAGCTTCCAGAACTGTGATAAATAAAGCCACCCAGTCTGTGGTGTTTTGTTTTGGCAGCCGAAGCTGAGAGATATAGCCCCTTTTCCATATCCTTTCAAAGTGCTCACCTCTTTCCCCTCATAACGGGGAGCTCACTGCTTCCCCGAGGCAGCCATCCATCTTGGAAGATCTGTGCCTGTTGGCAAGGTCTTCCGTTGTTGGGGAGGAAATCTGCCCACCACGGCTTACATACAACAATCCCAGCTCTGTCTTCTCGACCCACCCAGAACAAGACCATTCTCTCTTCCCCACCACCCCTTCAGATATTTGCAGGCAGGGACTGTGACCATCCCACCTACTGTAGGTCCCATGGGGACAGAGGCCATGTCTGTCCTTTTTATTTCTGTGTCCCCAGCACCTTGCACAACACTTGCCCCAGAGGAGGAGCCTTATACATATTTGTTAGTTGAATGAACAAAACTAGTTCTATCCAGGTTAAGTATTTCCAGTTCCTTTAACTGTACCTCCAAGAACCTGATTTCAAATCTTTTCTTCAGTCTCTTTCTTCACCATGTCATGCTACTTTTCCAGAAACTGAATTTTTATTCCTGTAGAAGAATGAGGTGTTGGCTCTTACAGCTTGATGAATTGTCAGACATTCCTCCTCTGTCTTCCCTTTTCCTGCGCTCTTCTGTCTTCTCTATCCTTCCAGGTTACACAGACTCCCCACAAGAGGACAGTGAATGTTGTAAAAAGCAAACAAAAGGGAAAGAAAAGCTGACACTTGTTAATGTTCAGTACGAGTCTTTCCTTGCCTAGGATAGGACAGGCAGGGTGGTGCAGGCATTAGGGAACAGAGCTCTGAACCCAGTAGCACAGAGTGCAAATCTCAGTCTTGCTCGTTGCAGAGCTGTGTGATCTGGGGTAGGTGGCAACCTCTCTGAGCCTCGGACTCCTTATCGGTGAGACACCTACCTTTCGTCCCCACCTCAGGTGGAGAGTAAATGAGATCATCAATACCTGAGACAAATCCCTTAGCAGGGTGCTCAGCACATGGTGCTACAGAACATTGATGCTAATAGAGGATGTGGAGGAAGGCAGTGGGTTCTACAGTGGAAGGGAGACATCGTCTCTGTTGGAAGGAACTGGGTTCAAATCCCAGCTGACTTCCTGACTCACTGGGTCACCTTGGACAAGCGGTTTTCCCTCTCTGAGCCCCCATGTTCTCATCTGCAAAAATGGAGATGCAAGGCAGTTGGAAAGACTCAGTGAAAGGGTGGCATGAAAGTCCCCAGCATGGTGACAGATCCCCAAAAGAAGTTTGCTCTCTGCCCTTTCATGTATAGTGTGAGCTCCTGTGTCTCCCTCTCAGTGAGTCATTCAGAAGGAAAAGCTGATTCTCTTGAGTAGACCCACAGCCACATCGCTGTGGAGAAAAAAAGTGCAGGTACACAGGGCTGTCAGAAGAAGGGCACAGGGCCAGTCCCCAGGTGTGCTGACACCCCCCCTCCCCTTCCAGATGTCTTCTGCATAGTAATATTGTTCTGGACCTGCTGAACTTGCTGTTGAACAGAACTTAGAGTGGTGCCTAACACCTGCACGTATAAACACTTGACTATTTATTGAGTGAATAAATGAACAGTATGGAATGAAACCTAGGTTGTTGGGTTTTTTTTTTTTTTTTTTTTGACTGGTACACTCTTCATCCTGCATTTATGAATATATTTTAAGTACAAAATAACACATTTTAATTCTGGAAAAAATAATTAGAAAATACAGTTGATCAAAAAGAAAAAATAAGGGGCACCTGGGTGGCTCAGTCGGTAGAGCATGAGACTCTTGATCTCAGGGTTGTGAGTTCAAGCCGCACATTAGGCATAGAAATTGCTTAAAAAACATAACAATCCCATGCAATCCTCCTGTCCAGCCATAACCACTAGTGTTAACAATTTGCCATTAGATCCTTCCAGGCATCCCCCTAAATATCAGTCAAGGTATATGTTTTGGGAACTGGTTTTATTTTTCTTTTCACTTAGTAATACTGTGGATGTCTCTCCATGTCATTGAAAAATTTTCTAAGACCTTTTCATTCTTTTTTTTAACGTTTGCTTTTGAGAGAGAGAGAGAAACAGAGCATGAGCAGGGGAGGGGCAGAGAGAGAGGGAGACACAGAATCCGAAGCAGGCTCTAGGCTCTGAGCTGTCAGCATAGAGCCCAATGCGGAGCTCAAACTCACGAACTGTGAGATCATGACCCGAGCTGAATTTGGATGCTTAACCAACTGAGCCATCCAGGCGCCCCTCTAAGACATTTTTAGATTTTACTCTTTGCTATTTTATATTTTACTATTAAGCTATACAATAGATTTACTATTATATTATTTATACGTATTTATAATTCCATTGAATGAATGTTCCATAAACCTATCTTTTGTAATTTGAAAGACAAACATTAAAAAGTCCCTCTCGAGAATTGTGTCTGCAACTCTGTCCCCCGGGATTTGATCTGTTCTTAACAAGGCTGGAAGGGCACTAACCACTCGTGGATTATATGTTGCTAATATGTAAGCCCTATCGATCCATCCTGTAGGAGCTGAGGGGTGGGTGGTGTGTGTGGTGGAGAAAAGCAGGGCTCTGATGTCTGATGCCTGTGGCTGAATGCCCAGCTCTGCCACTCCTTAATTTCCCCATCTGCAAAATGGGGATAAGAAAAGCTCCCCTCATGGAGTCATTGAGAAGATGATATGACTTACTATATGAAAAGTGCATGGTTAGCAGTCAATAAATGGCAGCTATTATTATTAATATTGTAAGGAAGATGTGTTTAGCCCCAATTTATAGGTGAGGAATCACATAGCAAAGAGCTGAAGTGACTTGCCCACTGACAAAACTTTAAGAGAATCTAAACGCTGTCTGGCTCCAAAGGGAACTAGAATTTATTAAGTTTCTGTAATACACCACATTCTACAATAGGCATAATTTTGGGTAGTGTCACCTTACACCATTTAAGACCTAGCAAATATGGGACATAGAATATCCTAAATCATACTTTTGTGTAGATATTGTTACCCTTACTTAGTGAAAGAAAAATTGAGACCCACAGATGTTGAGCGATTTTGCCCAAACTCAGAAATCAGCAAATAGTAGGGCTGGGATCAGAACCCTTCACGCGGTGGCTGCCTGTCTCTCAAGCGAGTCTCAGAAGTTAAATGGCTTGCTCACGGTGTCGCCACAGTTTCTACTTTGTCATACTACCTCCCCAAACAGTCCTGTGGAATTTTCCAGGAATCTGGGGCTTGAGGTGACCTCCGTCTATGGTCATTAGATGCTGGAGGAAAATGACCAGGACAGCAATATCCTGACCGTCAAAAGATCACACTTGGTGCCCAGGGGGCCAAGTAGGTGAAATGCAAGAATCCCAGGCTGGAGATCAGAAGTGTCTGCAACCCCCTCCTTCCCTGCCTGCCCCTTCCTTCTCCCATCGGCCCTGGCAGGAAGGAGTTGTTGCCATTAGCTTCAGGAAGCAGCTCGCACAAAGAGACAGTGCCGCACCTTACCCTGACCCCTCCTTTCCCCTCTCCTCCAAATAGTGAAAGTCGGAGTCATAATAATTATCACGACAATACTTACCACGTAGGAAGGACTTTTCATACCTTTCTTCAGCCTGGCCCACCCAGGGTTTCCTGGCCTCCTCTCGTGGTGGGGACTCTCACAAATACAGCAGGTGCTGTTGGATCCCTGAGTCCATCTTCACGATCACCTCTGAGGTTGGTGGCTGTTGTCATTCCTGGGTGACAGAAGAGGAAGCAGGCTCAAAATGGGCAAATACTTTGCTTAAAGTCCTGCAGTGAAGGTGCCGGGACTGGACCCCAAGTCTGTCTGATTGCAGAGCCCTTGATCTTAATCAGTATCCTGGACTGCAGAGTCAATGTTGGTGCTGGGCACTCTGTGGCAAAGGGACCTGGGATGCTACCACTTTGTGAGTGTACTTGGGGGGAGACGGGGTCTGGAAGCAGCACCTGAAATACGATTCTGGGTTGGGCTTCTTCCTGGTTTCCCGTATGACTGTGATGTACCTCTCTGTGCCTTCAGAGACCTCAGTACTACAGGGTGAGGCTAAGAGGCCCGTGCCCTGACTGGGCCGTGTGAGGAAATCAGGAGAAGGAAAACAGGAGCAGGGGGAGCACCTCTGAGCACCAGGGAGCCATCAGCAACCCCCTGGGCCCCACCTCCGGTCTGTGGCCTCCACTCTCTGTTTGAGGATTTATCTAAAATGAAGTCTACCTCTGCCCAAAGTTAAGCTGCAGTAAAACCCAACACTGGGGGAGGGGGAAATGAATATATGAACTATTTATTTTTTTAAAAAAGGGCACTGGACGTGGGATCAGAAAGTCTGTGTTTTGGTCTGGACCTATCATTGCCAAGGTGTGGAGCGAAGTCCAGTTTCCTCCAGCTTGAGCAGGGCTCTGGGTCCAGTTCCATCTCCTCTTTGGGCTTGGTCTTGAGATCTGTGAGACGAGGGCGTCTTTCCAACGGTCTCTCTGACACTGGTGCACTCCTATGGTGTCTACTGTCAGATTCTTGTCCCGAAGCCCCTAGGTTCACCTCACTGTCTGGGAAGGTGCAAGGGCCTGGGACTCTGGGTTCAGGTCTCAGGGAGGACACAGGGATGGGGGCGCAGGTGGGTAGAGGACGGGAAAGGGGCACAGTGCCATGAGGACAGACCGCTCCTGGCTTGGCCCCTGTGTCTCCCCCCTGCATGGTGTGGGGGGCCTGGCCTGAGATCAGAGGTCCACCCGCGTCAGCCCTGGCTGGGCCCTCGCGTCAGGAGGCGCCTTCTCAGCACAGAACAATGCGGGCTCTTTGAAGGGTTGGGCAGCAGGGGATGGGTGTTTCTCCAAACATAGGGCCTCCTTTGCAAAACAGGCTTTGATTCCCAGGCCCGGAGGCCCCAGGTGCCTGTTGGGCGGCAGGCGGGGGCTGGGGGCTTTGTTTGGCAGGAAGAGGGGACTTGGAGACTTGGGAACAAAGCCTGGGACACAGCTGGCCAGGGCTGAGGGCTGGCCTGGGCAGGCAGGTCAGGCTGGGATGCCAGTGGGGGCAGTGGTCCTTATGTCTCGGGTCAGCACCCCTCAGCCTGGCTCCCTCGCATGGTAGGTCCTGGCTCTCTCGCGTATGTGGAAGAGGCCATTGAACTCCAGGCTATCATGGTGGTCCACCGGCTCCCCATGTCCCTGCTCAGGAGCGAAGTAGGAAAACTGAAGTCTAGGACACAGAATCCAAGAGGTGGGGAGGAAAGAGCACTAACCAGAGCCCGCTGGCCTGCACTCAAGCACCTAGGTCACCAAGATGGATGATGGCTCTTACCTCCTGCCAGACTCCATGTAGGACACTTGACAGGCATGTGTCGCTGATTTAACCCTTGTTTTCTCGCTTGACAATGGACTAGAAGACCCCATAGGGCCTCTCTGGACTCCTCTCCTATCACTCTCCCACTCACTTGCTCCACTCCAGCTACTCTGGCCTCCTTTCAGTCCAGAACATACCAGGCACACTCTTCTCTCCACATCAGCTGTTCTCATCACCCAGAATGCTCTGGCATGGCCAACCCTTCATTCCTTTACAGGGTGGCTCACATCCTATGCTCTCAGTGAGGCCCATCTTGAATACTCTCTGCAGGACGTGCCTTCCAGCCTGCTCACCTTTTTTTTTTTTTTTTTTTTTTTTTTTTTTTTTTGTCTTTCTTTCTTTTTTTAAAGTAAGCTCTACACCCAGCATGGGGCTTGAACTCACGATCAAGAATTGCATGCTTTACAGACTGAGCCGGGCAGGCATCCCCTAGCCTGCTCATCTATCATGACCCCTTAGCCTACTTTTTCTCTCCACACTGCTTTTTGTCTCCTGCTTTATGCTGGTTATTGACTCTCTCGACTAGATTGTAAGCTCCACTACGTCAGGCACCTTTGTCAATGTTATTCACTCAGGTACCTCAAGCACCTAGAATAGTACCTGGTATGATTGAGACATTTGCAAGGTTAACTTTATGTCAACTGTCTAGGTCAGGGTACCCAGTTGTTTAGTCAAACACTAGCCTAGATGTTTCTGTGAAGGTAGTTGTAGATATGAGTCATATTTATAATTAGTTAACTCTAAGTGAAGCAGATTACCCTTCATAATGTGTAGGTGGGCCTCATCCAATCTGTTGAAGGCCTTAAGAGCAAGAACTGAAGCTTCCTGAAGAAGAAATTCTTCTCAAGACTGCCACATAGAAACCCTGCCTGAGTTTCTTGCCTGCTGGCCTGCTAAATTTAGACTCTAGATTGCAACATCAATTCTTACCTGAATTTCCAGGTACTTACCTGAACTTCCAGCCTGCCCTGTAGATTTCAGATTTGCCAGCTCCTTAAAATGAGGTGAGTTTGCCAATTCCTTAAAATCTGTCTTGCTTTTTCTGTCTCTATATATTTATAAAACCTATTGGTTCTGTTTCTCTGGAGACCCCTGACTAATACAGCACTCAAGAAATACTAGAGTTGAGCCATAAGAAATTGCTGTCTTTGTGAGCTAAAAACAAAGGGGGGGGGGTTAAATACCAGCAATTTCCTATGGCTCATTCTAAAATTTGTTGAATGAATAACTGAATGAACCATAAAGCCATCATGAGGTGGGCGTTATCTTACTGACAAGAAAACACAGACTCTAAGAGATGAAGCTGCTTGCTAAGAAGGGCACAGCAAACAGTGGCGGGTCTGGGATTCGAACCTCAGACTGACTCCAAGTCTCCTAAAAAATGCAGCAGCTTCTGCCTTCTCTAACCAAGCAGCCCACCACAGGGAGCCCAAGCAGAGCCTATCTCCATTGAGAGCCTTAGTTTGAGAAGTCAGTGAAACCGTGGCCCCGAGAGTGGGCCAGTTTAGAAGCTCTCCACCTGCAAGTTCTGAAGCCACCGTGAAGGTCGCTGTACCAGCGTCGGCTCCCTTCCTCTTGGGCATAGCTTGGGGCTGCCGGTGGCCTTCCTTGGTCCCAGGGTCTTTCCACAGCTGCTGATAGCCTCTCTCTAAGGGAGTCTGAAGAGAGACTGACAGAAAGGCATTCTTCGTTGTCTCACCAAAAATGGAGGCATCCCGTGGGGAAGGCAGCATGGCATGCTGGAGTGTGGTGGTGAAGGTGGTCTTGGCGCCAGAGTACTTGGGTCTGAAACTTGGCTCTGCCACTTAGCAGCCAGGTGACTTTGGTCCACTGATTTAATGTGTCTGAGTCTTGGGCTCCCCATATATATAAAGTAGGATAATAATGCTTTGCCCCTAGCATTATTTCAAACACTAGATGAGATAATGCATGTAATGTACTTAGAATTCTGAGAGCTCAGTAAACAGTAGTAGTTAGCATTATCACTTTTAGCAAATAATATCACCACAAAGTTTTAGATATTGCTGGAGGCAAAGAAGGGAAGTTCACAGCATCTATGTTGGGGCCCTGATTACATCGCTTTGTCGCCTCCAAGATTCCCTCCCCCTCAGTGTGATGGGCCCTTGGAAGGGGACCTGATTGTCATAATTTTCTGTGGTTTCGCTCTGGTGAGTTTATACCATCCAGGTGTTACCCTCTGGGGGGTATTCCTTGTTTAGACCTGAGCTTTCATTCTGGCAGAAAGCCTTTGTCTGCTGTTTAAAAAAAAAAAACAACAAAAAACAAAAGCAAATCACCAGCACTTCAGTCTCCTGGAAATGACACCCCATGGCAGATAATTATAGTACCTTGCATTTTTCATATGAACTAGTGTTTATGTTAAAACTGTAAGGGAGGCGTGACAGTGACAGGTACCATAATCCTGAATTTCACTGCCAGAGTAGCTTAGGTGCAGAGGAGACTCAGCTTTTCCGAAATCATCGGTGGTCATGCCAAGCTGTAAGCTCCCCATGTGTTCCACTCCTTCTTAAGCGTGAAAACAGCTCACTCTGAGGGAATGCCGTATCCAGAGAGAGGGTGTAAGACAATTCTCCACTCTAAATGCATTTTATAACAAAAGCTTTATTACTATTTCACATAGAGGTAAACAAACGCAGTATTTAGAAATAAAATGCACACACATTGGAAACAGCACGCTTAAATTATTTTTAACCAATAATGGTATGAGATCAAAGAGGCTTAGACACCACATCTCGGGGGAGCTGTCCTGAACTTTGGCTTTCAGGATGACTTCCTTCCTGCTCCAGGGCTCAGCTCAGGTCGGTCCCTGCAGGGGAGCAAGAGAGACCAACAGCATCATTTTTCAGACGTTGGTAGACCCTCAGCATGGTCAGAGTTGCCTTCTTGCCCCAGCTCTTGGACTGTCTGGCTCTCACTGGTGTAGGAGGTTATCGGCACCAGAGCCTTCAACAGCTTCTTCCTGTTATCAGAGCCCAAGTGTCCAAGAAGGAGTCTGAACCTCCTGCTTCTTCCCATCCTGCTGGGATACAGTCTGTCCTTGGAGCGAGAGTAAACAGAGGAGGTGACAGTGTCAATAAATGTCTCCCGTGTGGCCTTGGCTAGCATACATGCCTTTCTACTAAGGGGCACAGGTAGATTTGTGTTCGTGGCCCTTCCTATGACACACACAAGAATAAATATTAAGACAGGAAATAGTAATAAAAATAAAGAAAAGAACAAAGAGGAAAAGAATGTCCCTTTGTGGACTCTGAAAGAGATCTTAAAAAGCTAGTTCTGGGTAATACAAAGTACTATCTTTTGAACCTTGTCACACCATAGGCGATGAGTAGCAAATTTGGTTAAGAGCCAACATCACCCGAAACAACGAATTTCCCAGTCACTTACAAATATACAATGAGCATGTGTCAGTTAACTCATTCATTAACGAGAGAACAAGTAATATGGTACAACTGGTCCAAAGGATAATTACAAGAACCTCACATTTACAGGTTATAAGAATGCTGTTGTATTAAAAAATATTTACAAAACTGGTCTATCCATGGGGCAATAATCAATTGTGTTGCACAGCTTCCAATTCATTTGATTTCTATGGAAAAGAAGAATTTGCATTATTATCAATTTTGCCCAATGTAGAGAGTTGTAAAATATCTTAAGGGTAATAAGATGTGAAGTTGGCCTGGAAGAGAACTCTAGACAGGGCACCCAGTCATCTTTTATGCCATGTCAATGCCTTTCTCACAATTTTTCCTGACACCAGAAAAATAAATTTGGCAAATACATCCAAAGAAAGTCATTAAAGACTTGGTTCTATTTGAATCAAAGCGGGAGGTGAATCACTGCAGAGTTCCATCTTTGTCTACATATGGATGATTCCAGAGAAGGCAGTATACTATCGAGGTAGGAAGCAGGAGATCTGGGTTAGGTCCAACCTCACCACTCTGTAGTTGGGTGGCCTTGGGCCACTCCCTTCTCTCTGACTTACATGACTTCTGACTTTCCCATGACTTCTGACTTGCAAAATGGGGCCAATAACAATGACATTACAGAGAGGAAAGAACTGTACCAAGCCTGGTGGATAGTGGGAACTCAGGGCACAGGGGCTTCCTTCTGGCTTCTTGAAACTATTCCCAGTGGCTACTCAAGGTGTGTCCATCTTTTCCAGGTGCAAACACTGCCCATTTAAGCCACCTGGCACTTCTGAGTGTGAGATCCCAAGTGGATGGAGTTTTGTCTGTGTAGACCTTTGTAGGCACCGAGCAAACCCTGCGAGAAAGGTAGCCAAAGTCTTCTTCTCTTTGGAGGAAAATGGATCCTGACCCACGGTGTCACCAGAGGGCAGGTGTCTGGGAATGTAGGGAAGGGATGAAGTCAGTGAGCCCAGTGCAGAGCTAAGAAGAAATGTTGGTTAAGAGGAATAAGCCAGGGTTTCCTACCTTTCAGGGGATGGTAAGAGACCTCTTCAAAAATAGGATGAAAACCTTACACTCACTCCCCAGAAATAGGTATATAAGTTGGCAGGGGCTGTGGCAGATAGCTCAGAGGGGCTGGGCCTGGAATGGGCACACTCTGCAGCTCCCTCCCTTGGTAAGTGTCTCTGACTTCAGAGGAACTGGGGCCAGCCTCACAGAGAGAATGGGAGCTCCAAAGTGAGAGGTGGCAGATCAAGCTCCTTCCTTATCACCTAAGTGGTGGGAACAGGTGAGCTGCTGTGGCCTAGATGGGGCTCAGCCCCTTAGAGCCTTTCCTATCTTACCTGGGGTGGGGGGGGGGGAGGGCTGCCCTAAGTCTCCATCACCCCAGTCTTTGAGTCCACACAGCAGAGGACCAGTGTGTGTGGGGGTGGGGGGGGGGGGAGTTGATGGGGTGGGAAGACTTCCAAAGGGCAAGTATGGGGCCTTAACTCCCTCCCTCCATAGTTCATGGGCTCCCTCAGGAAGGTAAAGGATGTGGGCTTTGGAACTGACTTGGGATTTATGTCAACTGTGGAGGTGCACCCTTCAGCTCTCCCAAAAAAGAACTCGCTGTTCAGCTGTGTGGTTATTTTCTAGGGCTGCCATAACAAAATACTACACACAGTGGCTTGTGTAACAGAAATTTATTTTCTCACAGTTCTGGAGCTGAAATCAAGGAGCCAGCAAGGCCATGCTCCCTCAGAAGGTGCCAGGGAAGGACCTGCTCCATGCCTCTCTCCTGGCTTCGACTAGCCTCAGACATTCCTTGGCTTGTAGATGCATGATTCCAATCATCTGTCTTCACATGGTGTCTCCCTGTGTGTCTCTGTCTTCAAGGGCCTTCTTCTTATAAGAACACTACCCATGTTGGATTAGGGACCCAGTCTATTCCAATATGACCTCATCTTAATTAATGATATCTGCAAGAACACAATTTCCATATAGGGTCACATTCAGAAGTGCTGGGAGTTAGGACTTCAAAACATGTGGGGTTTTTTTTGAGCAGGAGGAGTGGGGAGACATATTTCAATCCCTAACAAACTACCAGGAGTGAGGGTGTGGACCCCTCTTACTGCAGTAACTTCAGGTAGCTGCGCTTTCCCCAGGCAGCTCTCAAGCAGCGGGACACAGGCTTTATCAGACCTGCATCACCGCAAGACAGCCTCCTCCTGTTCCTCCCCCTTCGTCTTCCACAAGCATTTGCTCCCAATGAGCATTTGTTACTCCTAACTTCATCACTGTCTGCTTTTTGAAGGAGCAAAACTGGCATAGGCGGTAAAATGAATTTATTTACTGAATCACTTGCTGCCCAGCTGGCAGTGAAGACCCCATCCCCGGGGGTGTGTGGGGCACAATAGTCCTTGGTGCAAGGTGGCAGCTCAGTTCCTAAATCCTTCACCATTAATGACTTGGAAGAATACTCAGAGGTGCGCACACCCTGGGCCATGGTGTTTGAAAAACACGGGGCATGGGCGATGGAATTAGCTGGCTGTATTAAATTGCATAAGTTATATTGACCCTCCAAAGAGATAATGGAGAGTTGAGAGCACTCAAAAAACAATACCTAAGTGTGAGGAGGTTTTGGGGTGTTTTATAAATAAGCCTTTATCTCCCCAGAGGGAGAGCAGAAAAAACCTGTTATCAAAATCAGGATTTAATGGTATGGAGCTTCAAAAATGATAAAATGTTCAGCTGAGGCAAATAGGCTATGCAAAGGCCAGGGTCCTGGTTGGGAGAACTTGGGACCTGTCACAGGATGAGGACACGTGGGATGGGGACACGTGTATAGAGGGTGATGACTCCTAGAAAAGCCAGGAGCTTTACAATTTATAAATTACAATTATTGTAAAACTAGCACAGTTAAGGTGCCAGCCAGAGGAGCTTGACTGCAGAGAGGTTTGGAGATGGTTAATCGAATAAAGTATCCCTTTATTCCTATTGCCCTTCAGGCAAGGTAGATCGGTAACCAGCAAAGGTGTCATTAAAAGAAAGCAAGAATGTTGAAGCAGGAGGTTTAGGCTGATTATCCCAATAAAATATCACAGTTCTTTGCTCAAAGTTCTCGGACTTGATCCAGTTTTTGGGTCTTTGACTCAGTAGAAGAGAGAACTTGTTGACTAAAGAGGTGACTGGGTCTCCAGGAGAAAGGACTGTGCAAGAAGATGGCAAGCATTTCCTGTAAGAGTCTTCTCGGTCCTTCCCCAAAAACACTGATAGCCATTCACTCAGAAATTGTTTCTTGAGGAAATGGGAATGCCCAGACACTCCTAGGACTATTGGACCCAAGATCTGAGTTGACATTGATACCCAGAGACCTGAAATGTCATTGTGGACCTACCTATGAGGGCCAACTAATAATGCCTGGAGTCTTGTCCATTGGGAATGTGAGACCACTCAGTACTCACTTCTCTGATCTCTGAATTTATGTTGACATGGTTGGCAGATAGGGTGGTTCCTATATTGGGTCCTTGCCCTGTGAGGTAAGAGCTACCACACTGGAGAAGGCCATGTGGAAGCCTTTGAATCTGTCCCCCTCTCCCTCCTTCCCTGTCTGCTCTCTGTCCTCCACACTCTCATTCCCACCAAGATAGTAAATCAAGACCAATGTTGTATCCTGGGGGTGGCGGAGATGGCAATATTAATGCTATCATTAAGGATCTCAAGATGCCTGAGTGGTGGCCCCTATCATACCTTTGTTTAATTTATCAGTCTGGTACTTGCAGAAATCGGATGGATTCTCGAGTATGATCAGAGACAACCTAGAGCTCTATCAAACAGTAGCCTCAAATGCAGCTGCCGTGCTGACCCAGGGTCTTTGCTAGAGCAGATGAATATGGCTTCAGGTCCGTGGTGTGCCACTACTGACTTGGTAAATGTGTTATTTTCCATCCCAGTCAGGGGACAAGATCAGGGGCTCCTGGGTGGCTCAGTCAGTTAAGCGTCTGACTTCGGCTCGGGTCATGGTCTTGCGGGTTCGTGGATTTGAGCGCCTCATCAGGCTCTCTGCTGTCAGCGCAGAGCCCCCTTCAGATCTTCTGCCTCCCTTTCTCTCTGCCCTTCCCCGCTTGAGCTCTCTCTCTCTCTCTCTTGCTGTGTGTCTCAAAAATAAATAAACACTAAAAAAAAAATAATAAGGAAACAAGATCATAAAGAGTTCACATTCACATGGAGTGGACAATGATATGCATTCATAGGCTTCTCCCTGGGCTATGTTCATTTTCTTGCTCCTTGTCACAATCTATCCCAAAGTGTTGTGGACTACGTGCACATCCTGTAGAACATCACATTGATCCATGTCATTGATAACATCAAAAGCTAACCAGGAAGATGAACAAGAGGTGGCTAGCACACTGGAGGCCTTGATAAGACACATGTGCGCCAGAGGGTGGGAGATAAGCCCTTACAGATTTACAAGCCTGCCATGCCAGGAAAGATTTTAGAGGTCTGGAAGTCAGGGGCGTGTTGGGACATCCTCTGCAAGGCAAAAGACAGATAGCTGCATTTTGCTTCTGCCACCATAAAGAAGGAAGCATGTGCCGGTTTGACCTTTCTGGGTCTCAGAGGTACACATTCCATATTGAGACACACTGCTCCAGTCCATATGTGGGTGACCAGCAAGGCTCCTAGGTTTTTTAAAAAAGTATTTTTAAACGTTTATTGATTTTGTATTGAGAGAGAGAGAGAGGCAGGGAGAGAGGGAGAGAGAGAATCCCAAGCAGGCTCTGTGCTGCCAGCGCAGAGCCCGATGCGGGGTTCAAACTCGTGAACTGTGAGGTCACAACGAAGAGTCAGACGCTCAACCGACTGAGCCACCCAGGTGCCCCAAGAAGAAAGGCTCCTAGTTTTGAGCGGGGCCCAGAGCAGGAAAGGGCTCTCCAGGAGGGCCAGGCTGTAGCGCAGGCAGTCTTGCCATTCAGGCCATGCGATCCACCAGATCCTGGTGTTGGAGGTGCCAGTGCAGAAAAAGATGTGGTGTGAAGTTTGTGGCAAGTCTGGGAAGGAGAATCACAATGGAGGCCCTGGGATGAGGAGTGAGGGCTGGCCAAGGTGACAGCCATGGGCAGAGGGTAGATGCTGCTGGGGTAGACTTAGGGATCATGGAGGAGGGATGTGATGAGCACTAACTGATGCTCCAAGATCAGCTGCAGGGATGGGAGCTGTAGTTTGTCCCACTAACCTCCCTGTTCTAAGTCTCTTCCCTGCAGGAGAAAATCCCACTGAAAGCCTGGAGAAGTGCATCCGTGTGGGGCACAGGTGGGCTGCGGGAGCCATGGAAGGGTACCACTCAGACCTCTGTTCAGTGAAGGGCTCACCATTCAGTTGCAAAGGGTGCAGGAGATGACAGCTTTCAGCTGCAGAGCCTTCAGGCCAAGGTCATGCTCTCTGGGCATCTGGGTCCTAGAGATCTGGTCATTTTTGCCCAGTGTGGGCCTCTTCTAATGGGAAGTCTTTGCTCAGGGGCTCCCCACTGAGTTGGCTGGATTTTGTCAGTTTTGCATCACAGTCCGACAGCAGCCGGAGCAACTTTCCATATCTGGAATCACAGCAGGTGACCCTGGGCTTTCAGTGTCCATTGGATGGATCCAGAAAGTGAGAGTCACTCAGAGGCCCCATTGGAAGGCCACACCTTCCCCCTGACAGCCTCTGGTAGTTGAAAGGGCACAGGCTTTCGAGTCAGACATACCTGGGTTCTAATCTTAGCCTCTCCACTGACTGGTCATGGAACTTTGTCTCTGGGCTTCCTGAAGAGGCTTCATCTTTATCAACTTTCTCTGAGTCCTCTCTCTTTCTCTTCTCCTTTCCCTCCAGACTGCATGCCCAGCCAGAATCCTGCAGGAGCAGATTCTCTGCCAGAGGCTGCCAATGCCATTGAAGAAAAGTCTCCATTTCCCTCCTCAGGATCATAGCCTTCTTTAATTACCAGAAGGAGGCCAGGCACCCAGACATCTGAGCTGAGAAATTTAGCAAAGTTCCTTGAGTCCCACTTTGTACCGTGTCCCAAACTGGACCCTTACCCATAATAACCTTCACAAAAACCCAACGAGGCAGGCTCTGTTGTTATACCCGTTTGATAAGTAGGCAAACTGAGGCTCAGCAGAGAAGGCTGACTCATAACTGGGTAAGCAGGGAGACAGGCCCACAGTGAATTTGGCCCGCTCTGGCTTGCGGTGTCTAAATGCTGCAGGAGGCTGCTGCAGGGACTCCTGGGGTCAGGCAAGTCATGGGCAGACCCCGAAGACAGACTCCTTGGAGAGTTTGGGATTACCAGAGCTCTTTGGATAACAGCAAAAGTCATGATAACAATATCAGTTATGATTTGTTAAATCCTTACTACATGCCAGACATGGAGGGTTAACAAACATGATCTCATATAATCCTCCCAGCAATCTGAGAGGGCGGAATTGTTATCCACAATCCCCCATCCTGGCCGATGTGACTCCAAAGCTCACACACATTCCTTGATGCAGATCCTCATCTCCCCTCGATAATAATTACTGGCCGTCACCCAGCAGACCATGTCTTGGCCAGGCCCCTGCCCTGCTCACCAGTCCTCCTTTACTCGGGCTCCTCAGGGCTCCTCAGAGCAAGTCCGAGCCTTAGCACGAGGTTTGAGGCTTAGATCACAGAAAGGATAAGCCCTTCCTAGGTGTGGCTGCGTCCCACCTCCCTGACACGCCGAGACTTACCCTTACCGAGGATGGAAGAGACTTTCTAAACCCCATTCAGAACAAGAGAGAAAAAAGCAGGTGTGCTCTTGATGTTTATAGGACAGAACAGAACCGAACCCCAAGGACCCTGCCTTCTCCATTAAAGAGAAAGCTCTTTAAACCAGAGAAGTAAAACAATCCCTTCTGACTAACAGGAACCAAAGGCCAGGGGGGCGCTGAGACGGGGCTGCCCCCGACTGCCATTGCTCTGTTTGAGGCCTTCCAGGCAGAGATGGGTCATTCCGGGGGCCCTTCTGGGAAGGTGAGAGGTGCCAGGAAGAAAGCCAAAAACATGTTGCCTCTATTCGAGCATGGGAAAAATGGTGCATTGAGCTTATCATAATCCTAGGCAAAATTCCAGAAGTTCCTTTCCTAAGCAGGGATTACTGGGAGCCAAGACAGGTTCACTTAGGTCAAGGCATGTCTAACTTTCCAGATTTCCCCTGTAGGAAGGGTGACCAGAACATGTTGTGGGAAAAGGGTCGCAGATATAGGCTTTAAAAATAAGACTTTGCTGTTACAAGAACTGCATTGAGGAAGAAAGGAGGGAGTTCATCAGCCAGGGTCTGGAATCTACCACACCCCAACTCCCTACATATAAAAAATTATAGGCTTCTTTTTATAGCAGAGTAGACTCAAGAGCGATGCCAAAATTTGTCTTGTGGTCAGCAATGGAGGAGGAGTCTTGGGACACACAGGAGAGAAAGATGAGATGCCCTGAGGCATGTGAGGATGTTGGCAACAGACATCTGAGAGGGCTGATAGTATTAGTCCAATAAAGCACTTAAGATCTAGAAAGGTTGCAGAATTTGTCCAGGGGAATAACACATCAGGAACCTCTTAGACTACATGACATGAATTAAGGAAGGGCTGATTTCCTCATCAAGCGCCACTGGCACCAAGGTCAATTTTGCGATTGAAATGTCTTTTTTTGAAATGCCTCTCACATGTCTCTTTGAGGGTTAATGGAGACATATGGGTCAAATCAGGGTAGCGCAACCTTCACATGGTTGTTTGAACCCCTCTACTCAGGGGAAGAGGCATTAATTGATTCTGTTGGATGGGACCCTGCTGTTTTCATGACCCAGACTAGCAGCAATGTGGTCCTTCCACTAACACTCACTGGTGTCTGCTGAGGGTGTGCCCTGTGCAGAGGAAAAGAATGTGTGTCTGATGTATGAGAGGAAAACCTTGCTGGATGCCCCCTGGTCCAGAGATTGGTCCTATGCTACCCTCTACCTGCCTGCATGGCATGACCATTTCTATTCTGACAGCCATGGAGTGGAGAGGTTCAGAATTAATGCTCTGGAGTCAGACTGCCTTCCTCCCCCACCCCATCCTATTGCAACTTAGCTGTGCCACTTACTAGTTGGGTGACCTTAGGCAAGTCATTAATTTATCTGTGTCTCATTTTTTTCTTGAAAACGGAGACAGTGGTGGTGCCTAATTCATGGGGTTGGAGCACTGACTTTCATTTTTTGACTTGTGACTCACAGTAAGAAATACATTTTGAAAGACCTAAATGTGAGACAGGAAACCATCAAAATCCTAGAGGAGAGCACAGGCAGCAACCTCTTTGACACTGGCTGTAGCAACTTCTTAGTAGACATGTCCCAGAGGCATAGGAAATAAAAGCAAAAATGAACTATTGGGACTTCATCAAGAAAAAAGCTTCTGCACAATGAAGGAAACAATCAACAAAACTAAAAGGCAACCTTCAGAATGGGAGAAGATTTTGCAAATGACAGATCCTATAAAGGGTTAGTGTCCAAAGTCTATAAAAAGAACTTATCAAACTCAACACCCAAAAACCAAATAATTCAGTTAAGAAACGGGCAGAAAACATGAATAGGCATTTTTCCAAAGAAGACATCCAGATGGCTAACAGACACACGAAAAACTGTTCAACATCACTCATCATCAGGGAAATACAAATCAAAACCATGATAAGATACCACCTCATAGCTGTCAGAATGGCTAAAATTAACAACACAGGAAACAACAGATGTTGGCAAGGATGAGGAGAAAGTGGAACCCTCTTACACTGTTGGTGGATATGCAAACTGGTGCAGCCACTCTAGAAAACAGTATGGAAGTTCCTCAAAAAATTAAAAATAGAACTACCCAGCAATTGCACTATGAGGAATTTATCCAAAGGATTCAAAACTCCTGATTCGAAGGGGCACATGCACCCCAAAGTTTATAGCAGTGCTAGCAACAATAGCCAAATTTATGGAGAGAGCCTAATGTCCACCAAATGAATGGATAAGGTGGTATATATAGTATATATATGTATATATACGCAATGGAATATTACTCAGCCATCAAAAGAATGAAATCTTGACATTTGCAATGATGTGGATGGAGCTAGAGTATATGATGCTAAGCGAAATAAGTCAGAGAAAGACAAATACCATATCATTTCATTCATATGTGGAATTTAAGAAATAAAATAGATGAACTAGGGGAAAGAAAAAAGAAAGGGAGGCAAACCATAAGAGAGACTCTTTTTTTGTTTGTTTAATATTTATTTATTTTTGACAGAGACAGAGTGTGAGCAGGGTAGGGGCAGGGAGAGAGAGAGAGAGGGAGGGAGGGAGAGAGAGAGAGAGAGAGAGAGAGAGAAAGAGAGAGAGAGAGAAATACAGAATCTGAAGCAGGCTCCAGGGTCTGAGCTGTCAGCACAGAGCCTGATGCCGGGCTTGAGCTTGTGAACTGCAAGATTATGACCTGAGCTAAAGTTGGACACTTAACCGACTGAGCCTCCAGGCACCCCAAGAGAGACTTTTAATGATAGAGGACAAACTGAGGGTTGATGGAGGGGGGTGGGTGGGGAGAGAGGCTAAATGGGTGATGGGCATTAAGGAAGGCACTTGTTGGGATGAGCACTGGGTGTTATATGTTAGTGATGAGTCACTAAATTCTACTTCTGAAACTAACATTACACTGTATGTTAACTAACTAGAATATAAATAAAAACATTAAAAAAAAGAAAAGAAATACATTTTACATCAAGATCCAGTATTGATGAACTACAGTGTTTTCTCTTCTGTTCTGTTTTGTTCTATCCTTTCATTAAGCCAAATGATAGTTGAGAGCCATTAAATTGATTTTTACTACTTACATGGGTCACCGCCCACAGTTTGAAAAATGCTGGGTTAAGGGGCACCTGGGTGGTTCAGTGTCCGACTTCAGCTCAGGTCATGATCTTGCAGCTGGTGAGTTCAGGCCCCGCGTCCTGCTCCATGCTGTCAGCTCAGAGCCCACTTCAGATCCTCTGTCCCCCTGTCTCTGCCCACCCCAATTTATGTGCATGCACTGCTCAGTGAGTGCTCTCTCCCTCTCAAGAATAAATAAAAACATTGAAAAAAGAAAAGAAATATCCATATTAAAAAAAAAAATGCTGGGTTAAGGTTTTTCCAGAGTATTGCGTTCAGTTCCAAAAGCTACAGTTTCCTTTACCCGTTTCACCTTTTAAGAAAACTATTTTCAAGCTAGAGGGTGTCCAGAAGAGAATGATCAGAATTGTTCTTTATCTCCTTTCCTTTTCTGCCTTCAATCCACTCTTTCATTTGATTGTTTCTTCATTTATTCATCCATTTATCATAGGTTTAGTGCCTGTTTCATCTGAAAAAGAGACTCCAGAGAGAGGTTTGCCTGTAAATCATGGGAAGGAGGAGCTAGAAAGACTCCTTGCAGTGCCCTAGGCAGAACGGGGCCTGTGGGAGAAAGGGACAGAGAATTCTGATCATCACATAGAAGAATTTTCCAGTCTTGGGTGCTGCTGGATGATGGGTCTGGCTGCCGGTGCTACTTCTCTTTGGCATTGAGCGATCACAAGTGGGAGAAGGGAAGCCATGAAGAGGCTTTCACTATTGGGTGGAAGGTGGGCTGACGTTGGTTCTTCACCCCACGGTCCCTTGAGCCTGGGGGCCTGCTTGAGTCACTGCAGGGGTTGCTATGGGAATGGGGAGGAAGAATCTAGCTGGGGTTCTGTGCCCCTACCTGACAACCAACTTATTTCTGGTTTATACCATGGGATTCTCTATGTGGTTTATTTTGGAAGGGGGTACTGTAGACACGTTCCACTGATTTTTTTTTTTTTTTTTTGTAAGTTTAATCCTTAAGCCAGGAGCTCATTAAATCCTTGGGAGTCTTAGAAGCAATCATTTCTAGGATTCTGGGACTCATTTTTTTCCTTACAAAAACAAGTCCATTAAAATTACAGCATAAGCCTTTGTTTTGTACTCTTAAATCCAGATATAATTGAGAGCAAGAGTTAAAGAATTACAAATGTGGCAGGATAATAGATTGAGATGTTATTTTGGGTTGATGGTGTCTCTTCTCCTGGGTGCCTCCCCATCATGCCCCTCCTCCAGCCCAGCTGGAGAGCAGGGAGCCTCGTCTTTGTGTTCCTTTGCCTCAGGGGGTGTTGGTGAAGACGGGGCTGAAATCAGAAGTCCCCAGCAGACAACTGGTCTTTCAGGCTTTTTTGATTGAAAGCCTGAGTTTATTGAGGGGATTGTGCTGAAAGAAAAGGAGGAAGGAGAGGGGGGTGGGTGGGTGGGTCCTGGGAGGAACTGGCAGAATTCCAGAGGCTGCTGTATGGTTCCCTTGGGAGTTGGGACCTCAGGCTCCCACACTCCTTCCATCCACTGAAGCTGTCGGTATCTGGGCTAGTCTGCAGTGTTTCTTAAACATTAGTGTGCACATGAATCACCTGGGAATCTGGATAAAACGCAGATTCTGATGTGATAGGCCTGGGTGGGGGTCCTGAGATTCTGCATGTCCAGCAAGCTCCCCAGGGACTCTGATATTGCTGGCCTTCAGACCTCATTTTGAGTAGCTAGGAGCTCAAAGGGTCATTCTTTCTTCCTCCTCCTCCTCCTCCCTCCTCCTCCTCCTCTTCTTCCTCTTTTTCCCCTCCTCCTCCTCCTCCTCTTCTTCTTCTTCTTCTTCTTCTTCTTCTTCTTCTTCTTCTTCTTCTCTTCTGACACAACATAAGCCTTCCAGACTCTTGTGCATCCTCAGAACAGGGAAGACCCTCCCAATAATGGAACTGGAATTTTCCATCAGTGCAGCATAAAGGGATGCACAATTAGGTTTAATTTGATTTGAAAGAACTCACACACTTGAGCTTGTGATCGCAAATTCATAGCCACTGCCCAGGTTAAGCTGCATCTCTATGGGAATTCAAGGGTTATTAACCCCCTCTGTCTTCAGGGTTGGATTCACTAAGTGGAATTCAACTGCTTGCTCTCCCTTCCCAGGGTGAGAAATTCTCTGGGTATCCAGTCCTTTGTTTCAGTTTTCCTGGGAGTAGAGGCCACTTCTCCTCCCCTCCCTTTCCCAACCCCAGGGGGTTTAAATCCCTTTAACTATCTGCTTATCATCATTTCGTAGGGTGGAATTTTATCTGTCCCTATCTTGCCCCTGCCTGGAGGCACAAATCCTTCTGTCTGGGTCCTCCCCCCAGCTGGGGATCTGAGATAAACCTCGGAGTCACAAAGGAATGGAGTGGAATGCAGCCAGCTCCCTCCCCTCTTTCGTGGTCTCTCCTTTCTGGAAGTGGTGTTAGTGGCACCTGTGTTCACTTGTTCATCTCCACTTCCTTCGCTTGCTTAGAGTCCTATCTGGGAATATGCATTATTTTGTAAAGCAAAAAAGACTAACCATTCCCTCCCTGAACTAGTTCCTGCCAACCTCAGGGAACAATTCTTAAATGGGGCATTTATTTATAAAAGGAGCTCCATTTATAAAAGGAGCAATTTTTTTACTGTTTATTGATTTTTGAGAGAGAGTGTGCGCGAGTGCATGGGGGAGGGGCAGAGAGAGCAGGAGAGAGAGAATCCCAGGCAGGCTCTGTGCTGTCAGGGTAGAGTAAAGAGGAGCGATTTATAAATACTCCTTGCCTAGAAAGCACAGTACTTTGCATTGCGTGGTACATTTACATTTTTCAAAGGAATCTAGCATTAATTGAGCATCTATTTGTGCTAGGGACAATAACCCTTCCCAGCAACCCCTATGAGGAGGTATTAATACCCCCTCTCCCTTTATCCACAAATATTTAAGCGAAAGAGCCTTCCTGGTTCAAGCAAAAGCTATCCAAACAAAAGCAGAAATGTTGTTTGCAAGAAAGAAAAATGAAATTTAGAGAGGCAGAAAGCTGGAACTCTGCTTCCTGAACCCATGGGGGACACCCCAGAGGGTTATTTCACCTCTCTCTGGCTAAAAGCAAAATGTGATAGATGGGAAGTGTGAGGTGGCTGCGGTGAAGAAGGGCTCAGTTCTCAGGGAGGTGGGGAAAGTGGGTTGGGCGAGTTTCTGAATGTGCCAGTGTGCTGGGTCTGGTTTCCGAAGAAGTGAGAGAGTTAGCACCAGGCTGTGCCCAAGCTTGGAAACTAGGTGACATGTTCTGCCCAGTACCTTTGGCACCAGGAGACCTCGAGTCTAACTTAACAGTTCCACTCACCAACCAAGGGCCGGGACCTTCCAGGTTCTAAACCTCAGTTTTCCCTTCAGGGAAGTGGAGTTGTTGGACTGCATCCTCTCCAAGGTCTGAGATGCTCTGATCTTCCAGCTTGAGAAGGGAAATGGCTCCCTTGCCTGAGAGGCTGTGACTTGTTTGCTTTATTGGAGGGGGTGGGGAGTGGGGAACACACATATACACACACATACATTGGGGTCGAACTGTGTTAGGTGCTGTGGATGCATCAATGAGTAAGACGGTGCTTTGTCCTTGCCCTCGCTGAGCAGACAGAATGTCAGAAAAGGCAGACACACTTTTTACCAGTTACTGCTTCGCTGAGGGTTAGAACAGAGACCAGAGTGATAAGAAGGAGCAGGCACGTGAAGGGGAGAAGAGAGTTCCAAGCAGAGGAAACAGCATGTGCAAAGGCCTTAGGCAGGGACAGGATTACTGTATTGCTGGGGACAGAAGGAAGCCCAAGTGACACCAGGGTGAGGGGAGATGGAAGGACAGTGATGCCTCTTTCATGGTCTGGGTCAGGCTACAGAGTTCTTTTGGAGACAAGAGATTGAACTAGGTGCCCCTCTGTTTTCTTCTTCCTACCTACACACACACACACACACACACACACACACACACACACACACACCAACTTTGGGAAGCCTTGCATAGAGCTGGGTAGGGGCTTTGTGGTAGATCATTCAAGGCAGGAAAAACTCTGTTCTTCTCCCCCCACTCCCACCGGTGGGGGGACCTTGGGGTCTCGCCCAAGGAAAGGAAGCACTGCTTCCTGGTTTATGTTGAGATGGGAAAGACTTGCCCAAGAACAATGGCGTTTTCGTAAAACACCACTTTGTTCTGGTGAGACCAGGAGGGGGTTTCCTTCGGGACCTAGCCTGGTCCCATTGCCCTGGCCTGCCAACCACAACAGCCACATGTCATTCCCTCAGACCAGCCTTTCATCTGAGATACTTGCTCACGCACAGCCCTGACCTGCTTAACCCTTGAGACCCCACCCTGCCCAGGCAGCAGCATCTCAGGGCTACAGATCCCAGGACAGGCCGGCCAGGGGAGTCTCCTGGGGGAACCAGTGGATGACATGACAGTCCCTGATGTCCCATTTGAAGGGTCTTCTGGAAAAGGGCTCAGATTTGTCCTGGGAGTTTCTCAGCTCAAAAAACCTTCATAGCCCCAGGGTCAGAAGGACACCCCTCTTCAGGTGGGGAAACTGAGGCAGAGAAAAGGAAGTGTGATCACTGAGGCCACACAGATTGTTAGTGGTAGAGCCAGGGCTAGAATGCAGGGCTCTGACTCTCAGGCCAGCACTCTTCCCACATACTGTTCTGCTCTAGAGGAGCGGAACAAAAGTTGGGGAAGGAAAGGGATTAAGTCTACACTGGACAGACAGACAAATCTACAGGGGCCCAGAATGTCTGGAGGGAGATTCGGAGGGAAAAGCATGTGTGATGTCGGGAGCTGGACTTCTTGATGTCACAGGCAGGAGGGGGTGACTCCTATAACCACTTCTGTGTTTTTCAGGCATGCATGGCTGTTCCTCTGTGAATCGCCAAATGAACCAATTGAGCGAAACAATCAAGTCTGTCCAGAGGAGGACATTAATGGGAAGTGAGTGGGCGTATAATTGTATAGTCAGAACAATAAGTTGGAAGAACTTTGCTTTTGCTTTTCTCCAACTGTTGTTTTCGCATGCTGCCTGGCATTAGAAGCTGGCTCAGGTAACCGGCGAAGTTTCTCATCTGAAGGAGGAGGTGGAGTGGTGGTGGTGACGGTGTTGGGGGTCCTGACGTGTTCATGGCGGTGGGGGTATTGCTGACAACTCTGTGGCGGCTACAGGAATGGCGGTGTAGGTGTCGGTGGCGCCATGGTTAGCAGTATTGGTCGTAGTCAGGGTGATGGTGGTATTGTTTATAGTATGGTGGTAGTGACACCGGTGGGGAGGTGGGTTTTGCTGGTGTCCAGTTGAGCAGCGTTGATTGTAGCTATGGTAATGCTGGGAGCAGTAATGGAGTAGCAAATTGACAATCATCTTGGACGGTGGTGACAGTGATGATGGGGTTGGTATAAGGGTTGGTGTAGGAGTCGGTCAAGATGACTTCAGTGATGTTCTGTGTTGGCGGTGATGGTAGTGGCATGGGGGTCAGTGCTAGCGACGGCACCATTTTTGATGGCGTTGGGGACACCTTCCTGGCTCAGGTGGTGGGACCGACGGATGAAAGTGGTGGCGTGTGGGCGCTGGCAACAGTGGTGAATTTGCTAGTAGCCTTACTATCAGACTGATGGTAGTGGCGATAAAGGAGATGGTCATAGTGATACTGGCAGTCATAGGGACGCGGGGATTGTAACCAAGATGGTGGTGATCACACTGAGAGAGGGACGAGTTCAGGCAGAGACCCCGGTATTACAGGAGCTCTCTGGAGCTGACAGTGTGCTGGATGTGGAAAGCCTCACTACGTTGCCCCCAAACACTCCTTCCCATTTGCTGCCATCCTGGTGAGGATTAGTTCTCTGTGTAGGAGGAGATGGCTGCCTTTTGGGGGTCAGTGGGGATGATGCTGGAAATAACTCTGTCGCTAGGCAAGTAGACAGGGAGGGAGGCTCAGGACTGCTGAGCTGGAGAGCGCTCTAGGGGGCAGGTCAGCAGGAAACAGGCATCTGAGGGCATGCCCGTGGTGGGGGCCACATCGGGCTGGCATGGAGGCAGCCGTGGTGGCCGTGCAGGGGCTCACGTAGCTGGCAGAGCAAGGCCTGTACTTCCTGCTGACTCAGCAGAGCAGGCTGGGACTGATTCTCCTGGACTAATGTGTCTTCTCCCCAGGATTAGCTCACTCAGCTCTGGCTGGGAAAGGGGGAGGGAGGCAGCCTCTCCCATCTCCCCAGGCTTAGGGGCCCTTGGGGAAGCTGTGGGCAGACGGTGAGGCCCCAACAGGGGGCTAGCAACAGACCCTGTGTGCCCTTGACCTCATTCCCAATGGGCCCCCACTTGGCTGGCAGGGAGCCAGGCTCCACAAGCGTCAACGAATCTAACAGTCCTGTCCCTCCCCCCGAAACCCACTCCATATGGCTGGTTCACCCTGTGTTCCTGTCCCAGCTCTGCTATGAGAAAGGCAGCACAGCCTGGGAGTGGGGAGAGTAAGCTCTGGAGTCAGACCAGCTCGCCTCAATTTCCAAGTTCCCCCCACATTAACTGTGTGACTCTGGGCAGTCACTTCCCCTCTCTGTGTCTCAGGTCATCGTCTGTGAGACAGAGGCAATGGCTGTTGTGACATCAGATGCATTAAGGCAGATGAAATGCTTGAAGAGTTGGCATGGAGCGGGCATTCGGTTTGTTTGCTGAAATTACACTAACTTGAGTAACTTTAAGAGACTCTTAAGCTAAGTCTGTTTTCTCACCAGCAAAATTGGGGATAATCCTTAATGTACACACTTGATTGAGAATTGAAGGGGATGTAATGGGGGAAAAGGGTCCATACCAAATAGAACAGTAGTTGCTACTGTCCTTGCTGTTGCTAGTACAAGGGGTGCCCCAGCGTCCCTCTGGAGTAGGGGCTCGTGTTACATAGGATTCTGGATCCCTGGAGCCATGCTGTCCAGGGACCCCAGGACCTGGTGCCAGCTCCTGCTGTCTCCTGACACTGGGCACAACCCTTCTCATGACGGGAGGGTGTGAAGAGATCGGCAGCCCCATGTCTAGCTTCTGCCCTTTCCTCTACCCCAACCCAGGACTCACGCCAAGGGTGGGGTGGAGAAAGGAAGAGAATGTTCTGGGAGAGTCTTCCCATACTGAGGCTTCTGTGGAATCTTTTCTCATACCTTTATTCTTACCTCTCTTTCTCTTCCTTCCCTTCCTCATTCTCTCATTCATTCATTTCCTCATTCATTCGTTCCTCTACAAGGCATGCAAGTCTCGGGGTCTGCCTTTGTCCCAGGGCAAAACTAGTTTAGGTTTTAATCAGGGCTTCGGTAAATAATTCTGAGATGGAGAGGGAGAGAGAAAGAGAAAGCATCAAATGAAAATTAAACTTTTTTTTAATTAAGGAAAACTATCAACAGTGGTGCTGTTTAGATAGCATAACATCAACACCTAAATAAAAGAACGACTGTATCACTTGTTTATCTTCTCAACTGTAAAAGAGATAAAAACGTACACGCTCACGGATTATTTTATTCTGTTTGTTTGGACCTCAGGTGCATGGAGCTGGTTACTCATACTCCTCTCTGCTAATTTAATTTCCTCCCTTCTTCCCAGATCCCTATTCTCATTCCTTACTCCCTTCCTCAATCCAGGAATCTACTCCAATATGTTTTTTTGTTTGTTTGTTTTTTGTTTTTTTTTGAAGAAACCTTTATGCCCAACTTGAGGCTTGAAGTCATGACCCGGAGATCACGAGTCACATGCTCTACCACTGAGCTAGCCAGGCACCCCTCCGATATGATTTCTAAAAAAATATGTCCTTCAAAGGGGCTTGTCTTTATAAAGTATGCATTTTGAGGGGTTAACCAAAAAAAAAAAAAAAAAAAAAAAACAAACTATTGCACTATAAATGTTTCTGGTCCTACTCTTCTTAACACCGTGACTTTGAGGTCTGTCCATGTGACTGTATGCACATTGTTCTGTCCCTTCTGGCTACTGCAGAGTCTTCCATTGCAAACATCCAACATGCTCCACTCATTTCATTCCCCCACATGATAGACACACCCCGCCACAGCCTCATAGCCTCACTGCAAACATTACATACAAAGCCCTCAGTTCTGAGCCTGCCCCCAGCTCCCGTTCGGCAAAGTCAGCGATAATTACTGGCATGTCATTATGGCTTCTAGCAGTGCTTTAGGCAACATCATTTCTATAATATTTAATAATCAGTTGCACAAGTGCTTCTTTTTACCTCATCATGATGTGGCACAATTCACTCCCTCACATACCGCTGATGTTCTCCGTAATCCGTGTCCAGTACTGTGATATGTGTTAGGGGAGGTGGGGAGGCTGTGTTGGGTGCCTGGCCACGTGTCCCTCTTTCCCTGTACAATGGGAGGGCTGCATCTGAACCCCAGGGGCTCCCCATGCCTGTCTGGACAGCCATGTGATCCGTGTCCTCAGGACTGAAGGGACGAATTTCACCAGGCCTGATGTCCTCAAGATGCTCACAGTCTAGGGAAACAGTTCAGGTCAGGTCAGGGGTGGGACACAAAGCAGTCAGCGATCAATTCCTTTCATAAAGGGAATGGACGAGAAACAAGAGCCAACGTTTGCTGAGTTCTTATTGTGTGCCGGGCACCATTCTCAGTGGTCAGGTAGCCACAAAACAACTGTAGCAATATATTACTACCTTTCCCATTCTTCAGGAAGGGAGACAGAGGTCCAGAGAGGTCAGTCACTTGCCTGCACTCACACAGTTTATAAACGGGATACCCAAGAACTGAAGTCAAGTGCCCGGGTTCATAATCACAACGCTAGGACCTCCAAAAGATGAGGAAGGTGAGGAGGTCAGATGTGATTGCAGAAGACCTCACACGCCAGCCAAGTGGCAAGGAGGAAGGCCCAGGAGGCCCCACAGGAGAACCCAGGTGCCGTGAGGTGAGTGTGCAAGATCACGAGAGCGTGTGAGGGTATGTGTGTGGAAAGTGTCATATATGGGTGTGTATGAATGTGTGTGTGCACCGGTATGTGCACGTGGGTGTGCTTGAGCGCATGTGGGTGTGCCAGGTACACACATGTGTGCCACAGTGCAGGTCCCATTAGGACAGTGTGTGTGAGAGAGAGAGAGAGAGAGAGAGAGAGACTGTTGCAGGTAAGTGTGGGAATCTCTGGCTGTGCACGGGCTTCTGCATGTGGGTGTAATGTGGGTGTAAATGTGGGCCTTGGCGTTCCTGCCACCACGGGGCCCCAGGGAAGCTGTCAGAGCCCATCAGCCTGGACTGGTGTGAAGAGCCTGGTCTCGGCCTCAGAAGCTGGATGGGCACACATCAAAGGCAGCCTGAGCCTCGTACCAGTGAGGTGGAATAATTTAATGAGGGTCCAAGAGGGAGGCTGCCGTTGGTGAAGGGTAGGCAGGCGTGCCAGCTTGTGCCCAGGGCAGCTCCCAGGCTCCACAGCCAAGCATCTGCGGTCTGCATATGTGTTGGGGAGGGGGGAGGCTGTGTTGGGTGCCTGGCCATGGTTCCCTCTTTCCCTGTATAATGGGAGAGCTGCATTTGAACCCCGGGGGCTCCCCATTCCTGTCTGGACAGCAATCTAGTCCCCAGGTATCCATGAAACTTCAGGAAAACAAGAACACCAAGTCAGGCATTTTCATCTCTAAGGCCTTTCTGGCGTTTCCATGAGATGGAGCATGAAGAATCATTCCTAGATCAACTATTCTAAGCCCCTCACCTTACAGAGAACTGTGTGTGTGTGTGTGTGTGTGTGTGTGTGTGTGTGTGTAGATGGATGTCCTTTGTGGGGAGAGAGAAATGTGGGGGATCCAATGTACTCAGTTTTTAATGTAAGATGTGGGTGGAAAAAGGAGGATTTGGGGTCAGGAGTAGGAAAGGGGGTGAGGATGAAGATTCATGTGAGGGCAGAGTGGCCCTTACCAGGAAACAGTTTCGTGATAGGCAAAGCAGAACGCTATCCTTGTCTCCAGGGTCTTGGGCAATACATACAGCTCTACTCTGTGCAATGATCATGGTGTGAGGGCTTTCTCCTAGGAGGCTTTTGTTACAAATGTCCTTCCATGGCAAGAACCTCCCTTGGGTCTTAGGCCCATCACACAGCCACGTTCAAACTCCTTAGCCCTCTATTCAAGGTCCTCCAAACTCTAGGATCTAGGTTCTAGACTTTAGGACCAAGGGCTGCGAATTCACGGTCTACCACCTGAAGCCAGCCTACAAAGGAGTTTTTGGTTTTTTTGTTTTTGTTTTTTGTTTTTGGCCGCCACAGATCGACAAATATTCTTGAGCATAAAGGCTTTGGCCGCGGCATAGACTATGCTGTTAGACACAGGCCCCACTGGCCCCTATTGCTCACACCCACCCATTTCACTCATTTACATCACCTGCTTGGCACCTGAAAGCACTTGAATTTGGGACTCTTGAGCTTGTGCTCTTGGAGAGACAGGCTTGTGTATTGTATGTGTCACAATCCAGCACATAGTAGGTGCCTAATAAATGTTTGATAAATGGCTGACTCCAGTTTGCCTCATTTCTTGTATTTCCAGCCTACCCTCCAGCTCTCCACCTCAGCCCACACTTAAGCCGCTCTCTGTTCCCTGAAACACAATTTTCCCTCTGGAAAACTTCTTGGTGAACTCTGACTTGCCATTCAAGACCCAGGTCGAGTGGCCTCATCTCTGGTCCAAATTGAGAACTCTCTGCCCTGTTCTGTCACCATGTCCATCCATCTCTGTGTTACAGTCCCGAACTCTGCGTTGTAAATGCTTATTTATTTTTGAGACAGAGAGAGAGAGGGAACATGAGGGGGAGGGGCAGAGAAAGGGGAGAGAGAGGATATGAAGCAGGCTCTGCTGACAGCAGAGAGCACAATGCAGGGCTTAAACCCACGAACCATGAGATCATGACCTGAGCAGAAGTTGGACGTTTAACCAACTGAGCCACCCAGGCGTCCTCAACCCCTTTGTTGTAATTATTTGTTCACGTGTCTCCAGCACAGAGCATCTGTTATTATAGAGCTGTGACAGTTGTCACTGTTTATGGGCTAGATTTTGAGATTAGTTTGTATTTGATACATACGTTGGGTTTCAGTCACTGAGAAAGACTTAAATGGACCATCTCAGAGTGTCATTCTGAAGCCTGAGTCAGACGGCTCACTAACTTTGGCAAATCCCATTAGCAGTTATGGGTGTTTTGCCCCCAGATCCTGGCACCCAGATCCTCATCTTCGGTGGGTGTGGGAAGAGGCCTTAGGACTCAGGGTCTGGCCCTTGGAGGGAGGAGAGTCCTCTATGTGGCTCCAGGCAGAAGACAAATACTAGCTCACAAGCCAGAACTAGTCCTGCCTCCAGCCCGGCCTGGCCACTCCTGGCCCCATGACTCGGCACTTTCTGGGGCTACCTGCTGGGTTTGGCCAAGGCGAGTTGCCTGGGCCTGTGGGAACCTGCTGGCAGAGCGCACTTCCCCGGGGCTGTGGAGTGCGATGCCAGGGCACACCCATGCAATGCCATGCTGGTTCCAGGGCTGCCCCTCCTAAAGGCTCCGTGTGTGGCTCCCGCCGAGGGTCCAGCCTTAGCTGTGCAGGGTTTCTGATCGGGGTCAACTGATCCCTTTTGCATCAGGATAGTGGGTACATGTGATTTGAGAGTGAGAGAGCGTGGGCGTGTGTAAGTGTGTAGGTGTGTGTAAGTAGATATGTCGGTGTCAGGATCATGTGAGAATGAATGTCCATGAATGTGCACTGTGTGCAGCTATATATGACAGGCGTGTGTGTGTGCGTGCATGCGATGAGTAGATGTGCAATGGCATGTGTGCAGACATACAAAACAAGAAAGATTACGTGTGGGGTGTGCATGACCATCCATGGGTGCAAGTGTATGTTTGCATTCGTGGGCTTGTGTGTAAGAGTCTGTGGGTAAGCTGTGTGGCATGTGGCTGCGTATACAGGTGACTCTGTGTGACAACGGACGTGTGAATTTCAGTCCTGATTCTGCAATGTCTTGAAAACTTAAATCAATCCCTTCCCCTCTCTCTTTCTGTAAAATGGAATGGCATAGACACAGTGATCTCTTAAGCTCCCTTCTAACTCTCATAGTCAGTGACTGGCTTAGGGGTTGAGCACAAGTGTGGGAAAGTTGTGTGTGCACTTGTGCAAGTGTGTGGATGTGTGAATGTGTGTACGTGCGTGCATGCAAGGGCATTGCTTTGAATTCCGATTCCACGCTGAACAGGTGTGTAGTTTCAGCTGAGCCCCTCCCCCTCTCTGGGCCTCAGTTTCCTCAGCTGCAGATAGAGCTCATGATTCCTATGAAACTATTCTGAGGACTGAGAAATATTGTTTGCAAAGTGCCTAGTTCAGCATCTGGCTCAGTTCCCTTTCTGAGAGGTATACGTGTGTGTGCATGTGCATATGTGGACATTCATGTGCACATGCTCGACTGTACAGGTTGGCCCAGAGAGCGGGGTAATTGCTCTAGATCACTCCAGAAACTGGGGTTTCTGATTTCTCTCTGCTAGGTACAGAGCCACCCAGGAGAGGTAGAACTGGGCAGTCAGTCTCCAGCTACCCGCCTGGGCTCACGTGGTCCAGAGGGCTCCCCACTGCCCCAGACTGCCTGTCACATGGGTGCAATGGCCTGGAAAGGAGGATTGGTGCGGGCAGGAGACAGGCTCCCAAATCCGCTTAGTGCCCACCCCACCAGCATATTAGAGACTAAAGAGATTCTTTTTCTTCTTAAAGGGTCAACTGCTAGCCTGGGATGGTGGCTGAACTGAGCACGAGACTTTGAGGTGTCAGAGCGGGGGCCAGGAGTAGACAAGACCCTGCCCTCAGAGAGTTCCCAGCCCAGTGGAGAAGTCAGACGGGGTCGGTGGCTTCCTGGCGTCTCTTCTCAGGGCAGGAAGGGGTCATGCCCTGCACCTGAAAAAGCGTTGGCTCAGGGGAGCAGGTTTTCTGGAAGGAAAGAGGCTTGAGGGCTTGGGAGAGGCTGGAGGGGATAAGGAGAGACTGGGACATTCCGGGCGGGAAGATGAGAGTGGACAGAAGTGTGAGGTACGAACAAGTACAGTGCACGCGCGCATGTGTGCGTGCCTGTGTGTGTGGTGCTCGGGGGAGGACCAGGGAGAGGATGGTACAGGGCCCTTGGCGAATATCAAATACAATCCTTCCACCTTCTCCGTGAGGAAACTGAAGTTAGAGAAGGGAAGGGAGGTGCCTCTGGACAGAGTGAGGTCATGACTGATTCCCAGCTTGAGTCTAGGGTCTGCCTCCAATTCCCGGGTTCTAAGAGGGACGTCAAGCTGAGCTGCAGGGGCCTTCTCTTACTGGCCTCATAGGGGTCGCAGTGAGCTGGGGCTGAGACTTAGCAGTGATGTCTGCCTTCAGGCCAATGGGAGGGTCTGGGGCTGGCTCTTAGGTTTCTGTCTAGAGGCCCCAAACAAACCCAGAGCAGCTGGTGACACCTGTACCTGATCCACCAGGGCAGGTCCCAGTGCCAGACACCCAGAGAAGATCCCCAGCTCTGGATCACATACACTGTCTGGGCTTCCAACCGCCATGCCAGAGAAAGCTCCAGCAATCTGACCTGGAGAAGACCACATCTGGACTCTAAATACCGAGAAAAGATCCCTGCGCTTGTACCAGATGCATCTGGATGGGCTTCCACTGCAAACCTAGAACAGCCTGCGTATATTCTTACAGCTTGATCCAGAACCTCAGGGAAGATCCTGACATCCAGTTGAGAACACCCAGAGAGGGTCCCAACATCCAAACTCTGAACACTGAGGGAAGATTCCAACACCTGGACCAGATCACACCTGGATTGGCTTCCAAGTCAGACTCGGATCCAGAACACCCTCATTGGATCCCTACAACTTGCCCCCAGAGCTGGTCCCAAAATGGAACAGACTCACACAGGCCTCCCCTCGCCCCTATCCATCCTTGGTTGAGCTCATCCTGAGAGACCTCCCAAGGGGCAAGGCTTTTTTCCAGGGAAATCTGTGGTCCTGAGTCAGGACGCGTGGGTTGGAGAGGGGGGCGGGAGGCCAGCCCACGCCTTTCTCGGGAAGGCTTGGCTGGTGGGCTTGGCAGGTGGAGAGGGAGGGGGAGGGTGGTGCGCGGCGGCCCCCTCCAGCTGGGGCGGAAACTGGGCGCCCTGGAGGCCCTGCAGCTCCCGCGTCGGGCACCCCTAAACCGCCCTCGGGGCGCGGGGCCAGGAAATCTGGCGCCGGCCCTTGAAGCGGACCCAAGTCGAGCGGGGGCGGGGTGGCCGCTGGCACCGCGGCCGCGGAGCAACGTGATGGCGGGGCCCCGCCGCGGCCTCGGGTCCCCACCGGGACAAGGCTGCCTCTGTGCAGACGCAGCTGATCCCTGCTCTCGGGCGGCAAATCCCTTCCGGCTGACAGCCCTCGCCGGCTGGGGCCAGGAGGCGTGGGAACCGGGAGCAGGGCTGGGGGCTGGGGGCTGGAGGCGAGGTGGGCGTGGAGGAGGGGAGCGCTGGGGCGGGAGGCACCCCGTGGAGACCCGTCTGCTCCCAACGGTGTTATTTCAGCCCTCAACGTAGCAAGGGGTACTCCACTTCCCAGGTAGGGAACTTGAGGCTGAGGCAGGTTGAATCACTTAGACCCAAGTGGCACACAGCCCATTTCCTAGTTAAGACCAGCCTTCCGAATTAGGCCCCATGATAAACTATATATATATATAATTGAGGGCTAGGTGGCATTATGAGTCCCATTCATAAATGAGGGAACTGAGGCTCAAAGCGCTGACGCCACCTGGCCAACGTTCTCAGACAGGCTGGGACTGGAGCCCGCCTCTGCCAACTTTGACCTGAGGCAGCGGGTGCATGCCGTCACACCTGCCACCAGGTAGTCATGGAATATCCAGGGGGAGGCCCTGGCAAGGTTGTAAGTCACCGGGTACATCTGGTCAAGGAGTTGTGTTGCCGGGTTCTTGAGAACCAGAGAAGGTCTGGAGTTCATCTCTTGGAGGCCAGATGTGGGGCTGGAGGGGCAGGGGTGGGGAGTGGGATACAGTGAGGGAGACAGGTGTGAGGGTGGAGGGGGCAGGTGGGCCTGAGAGCACACTGGCGGGGAAACAAACCAGGGGAAGGGTCCTGGATGCCCCTCTGCTCTGCCTCTAGCAGCTGGGGACCAAGCAGGAATCTCAGAGGCTAGAGAAAGGGTCATGGCGGGGGTGGTGCTCCAGACCAGCCTCACCCAGGCCTCTGGGAACAGGGTGGGGATTGTCCAGTGAATTCTTTGGAATGAAAAAGTGGCGCCTTCTCAGTGCTGGGGGAGCCTGGCTGGCTCCTGGGTTTTGTCTAGTTCCTTCCCGCCTCCCAGGATTGGGGCAGCTCAGGTTTTTTCTCCCCTTTCTTGACCAACGTTTGACCTAGACAGGCATTACGGGCGGGGAGGGCTGCTGAGGGAGAGGGGGGAGGATGACAGGGGCCTGAATGGGGGTTGGTGTCTGCTGAGTGTGCACGTGAGCCTCGGGGTGTGAATGCGACTGTGTGTATGCATAAGACGAATATCTCTGGATCACAGTCCTATTTGTGTGTGCCTTTGCACATGGGTCTACGTGCCTGGCAGTGTGGGCGTAGTGTATCTGCACGTGTCATTTGTGTCTGGGCACCTTTGCCTCATCGGGATCTGCGTTATCTCTCTGGCCTGGAGTTTATGGCTCTACTGATAACTGTGACTCTTTGTCTGTGTCTGGGTCTCTGCCTCCCTCCCGCCCCAACAGAGCCCTGAATGCCACTTTGCTGCCTGAGTGTGCAGAGGAATGTGGGGGGCCAGGGGAGAGGGGAGCACATGCCCTGGGCTGCAGGCCTGCTGGTTATGGAAAACTACTGAGGGCCCGGCAGGCCAAGCCGCCAGGAGCCAGGCTCATTTGCCCTTCTAGACTCCTCCCACCCCTTTCTCTGTGGGGCTGAGGACCTGCTGAGATGGGTCCTCCATCAAGTGGAGAGCACGGCCTCCCTCTCACCACTCCCACTTCCCAGATGGCTAGACAGGCCTCTGCTGCTCCCTGGGCCTCAGCGTCCCTGGGGGAATGAGAGGGGGTGGGATTATATGTCCTTTGAAGTCCTTCCCAGTTCTGACATTCTCTCCATTCTGTGAATGTTAAAGGGATTCAAAGAGAGCAATTTCACCTCCATTTCGGGGACCATGAGAACATAGGGCCTGTGCTGCTAGAGCAAGGAGAGCTCCTAACGATGATCTGGTCCTACCTCTCCATCTTGTGGATGGGAAAACTGGGGCCCAGGGCCAGGGCCAGGGGCCCAGACCCCTGTTACCTTCCAGAAGGGGAATGACCAAGTTGTCAGGCCTCCTGCTTCCCAGTCACTGGCCTTTCCCCCCTCACGGCTGCTTTCTGGTCCAGCCTGCTCTGCATGGAGGAAGAGGCATTTAGGATCGCTTGGGAGGAGGGCTTGAGCCAACAGGCACCAGGCAGCAAGAAGGCATGGGTTAAAGTGTAAAAGTGGGCAGGTGAGGTATACAGTCAGGAGGGCAGGCGGGTACCCATTGGGCACAGTGGGTGATAGGACTGGAAAGGTGTCTGAGCTCTATAGGAGGGTCCTCGGAGGCTGGGGAGAAGGGCGTGGACTTCATCCTAGAAGTGTCTCTGGCAAAAAGACAGGTTGAGGGGGCACCTGGGTGGTTCAATTGGTTGAGCGTCTGATTCTTGATTTCAACTCAGGTCTCGATCTCAGGGTCATGAGTTCAAGCCTGTGCTGGGCATGAAGCCTACTTAAAAAAAAAAAAAAAAAGGCAAATTGGCAGCATAGCAGAATGGTTAAGGGCTGATGCTCTGTGGTCAGGTCAAATCATCTGTATTCTAATCCTAGTTTCAAGACGTTAGCAACTATAATTATATAACCAAAAGGGGTTGCTTAAACTCTCTATACCTCACTTTTCTCATCTTTGACATGGAGATAATAATAGTACTTCCCTCATATAGTTGTTGTGAGGAATTCATGAATAAGTGATAATATAGGTAAAGCCCTCAATGCCTGACACGTAGTAAGGCTCAATCATGGTTCTGATGAT
Source organism: Panthera leo (assembly GCF_018350215.1). Lineage (NCBI taxonomy): Eukaryota > Metazoa > Chordata > Mammalia > Carnivora > Felidae > Panthera > Panthera leo. Next base: position 33,397,859 of record NC_056686.1, read on the forward strand.
GCTGACGATGTAATCTATATTTCAGTCTAGGCTGGAGGGAGCGAGTGAAAGCAAGGAGACCAGTGGGGAGCCCATGGATGCCATGCGGATGGGAGGTATGAAGGTGTGTGATGATATCCCCTGAGTGGATAAGGGAAGGGGGCGGAGTGCTCAAAAGGTCTGGGGTGTTGCCGGAAGGTGGGCAGAACTCTCCCACTGAGTGGCTGTGGGGTGTGAGTGGGAGGCAGACTTTGAGAACGGCTTCACCAGTCATGGAAGATGTGCTAGGGTCCGTGTCAGGGTTTGGAGAGGAGGGATGGATTCCAGAAGTACTTGTGAGGTGACTGACAAGGACCTGGGTGGTGGTGGGAGAGGGGATGGCAGTCTGGGCTGAGCACCCATGGGCAGACAACAGACGGGGACTGGGGTTGAGTGTGGGGTGGGCCTCTACAGGACTTGTTATCAGGCTCAGAGCTCAGGAGCCAGGTCTGGGCTGGTGATGGGAGTGAGAGCCATTCGATAGGCCCATGGTGTGGGCAAGGTCAACAAGGCAGGCTAGAGATAGAGGGAAGGGCCTTGGGAGCCAGGAGCCCCTTCTGAGAAGCAGAACCTTAGAGAAGCAACAGCCAGAAGACTGAGGAAACCCCAGTCAGCCACGGTCAGAGGGGGCGAGGGAAGAGTGTGTTTCAAGGAGGAAGGCACAACCATGAGAGTCCCTTGCTGGGAAAACTGGGAGGGATTTGGGAAGAAGAGACAGAGCTAGAGAGAAAGTGCAGAGCCGTGGTTTTTGGCCATGAGGAGGCCACCAGTGACCTTTGTAGAGTCCAGGCTGGAGAACAGGGGGCAAAACCCAAGCTATGAGGAGGTGGGGGATTAGTGAGCGGAATTGGGGGAGTGGAGACAGAGGTTGGGGGTCCCATCTGCCTGGAAGCTTGGCTGAGGTGAAGGGGGAACAACAGATGGCCTCCAGGCCGGAAGGTTCTAAGACTCAGGGTGAAGGGGAGACAGGAGTTACCTCCTTACTTTTCAGGTGGAGGAACTGAGTCTTAGGAGCGTTCCAGAGCTTGTGCAAAGTAACAAGAAATTAATGTGGAGGACAGCCTGAGATCTCTGACTCTTTATGTGGTAGTTTTTAAAATAGACACTTGAAACAGCATAACACACACACACACACACACACACACACAAGTACAAGGGAAAAATGTAAAAATCACCTATAATTCCACCACTCAGAGACAAGCATTTTTCCCATTGTGTGTTATGCCCTTCCACTTTTTTCTCTGCTGATATACATAAATACATACTAGGATCATGTACCTGCAGTTCTGAAGATCCCTTGTCTCATCTAGCAATATGCTTTTCCATAGTAATATATATTCCTTGAGAATTTTTTTTCTTTGTTCACAGTCTACTGAGGGAGACCAGACTCACGGACGGGATCCTATAGCAAGCAATCTAGAGCAGATTAACGAGGCAGTGCCTTTTCAGGGTGTCTGGGGGCCATGGCTGGAATGTTGGGGGTTGGGAGTGCAGTGGGATGGCTCATGGGGTCCTGGATTAGTCATTGGTTCACTGGGTAAACTATTTGTCCTCTCTGGGCCTCAGAATCCCAGAATCTCAGACAAGTCTCTTGAGGCCAGCTGCCACCACTTGTAAAGTGGTGGAGGGAGAGACATAGAAAATGAAACTGCTGTTACCGTGGTACTTCTGCAGGTCATTAAACCAATTGAGCCTCCGTTTCTTCATCTGAAAAGTGGGAATCATGTTTACCTACTCTGGCTGTAAGGAGTCTGGTGAGAATCAAATTAGGTTAACTATTAAAATGCCTAAGAATAACTAATATTTGGGCAATGTTGTGCTGTTTACCACATTATTTCACTTACCATTCCAGCAACCCTATGAAGCAGGAACTATTTTTGTACCGGTTTTTTTTAGCCGAGGAACCAGGACTTGGAGAGATGAGGTTACTTGTTCAAGGTCGTAGGAAGTAACTGGTAGAGTTGAGATTCAAGCCCAGGTCTCCCTGTTACCATGGATCTTTGTATCTGGATCCATGGATCTGTACTGCACTGTTCTGACATGGGGCGTGCAGGCCTGACTGAGAAGGAGAAAGACTGGCCACCGTTTGGTTTAACTGCTGTTGGCCAAGGCACCGCCATCTGTGGGGAGTGTTCGCCCTCTGGTGTTCTAAATGTGACATGTCTGGACAGACGAGAACTAGCAATCTGCCTGTCCCAGAAGAGAAGTGGGGTAGGAGGAGCTCCCAATAACCCCAACTCATCCTTTCAGAGTTTGGGGGTTCAGGGAGAGTTAGGGCACATCTCACCTGACAGTTCACTGGGCGCAAACCTGGGCCGCAGACAGCACTGGGTAGAAACTTTGAAGGAAGAGGCACAACACTTGGTTGTATTTTGGTGGTAGCACTTGCCACACTTGGAAATACTGCTTTGACCCTTTTATCAGGTGACTCCAAAAATTCCAGTTTTGACTAGGACCTTGAGAAAAGAGGGCTCTGCAGTTGATCTGCCAGCTTCCCTGCCACTCCAGTGATTTGACTAGCAGATATGATGGTGCCCAAAGTGTCTATGGAGAATGAGGACATTGGAGTCTTTGGTAAGCTCCAATAGACAGTCTTGGGCCGACTTCTAGGTTTTATTTTTTTTTTAAGTTTATTCATTCATTTTGAGAGAGGAAACATGAGTGGGGGAGGCACAGAGAGAGGGGGAGAGAGAGAGAATCCCAAGCAGGCTCTACACTGTCAGTTCAGAGCCTGATGTAGGGCTTGAACTCAAGAAACCGTGAGATCATGACCTGAGCTGAAACCAAGAGTCAGACGCTTAACCAACTGAGCCACCCAGGTTCCCCCAGACTGCTAAATTTTAAAGCAGGGCCAGAGAAATCCTCTTTATTTGAAAAAATATCTCCGGGGCACCTGGGTGGCTCAGTGGGTTAAGTGTCCAACTTCAGCTCAGGTCATGATCCCACGGTTCGTGGGGTCAAGCCCTGTGTTGGGCTCTGTGGTGACAGCTCAGAGCCTAGACCCTGTGTTGACAGCTCAGAGCCTGGATCCTGCTTCGGATTCTGTATCTCTGTCTCTCTCTCTCTCTCTGCCCCTCCACTGCTTGCACTCTGTCTCTCTGTCTCTCAAAAATAAACAAACATTAAAAAAAATAAAAATAATAAAAGTTTAAAAAAAAAGAAAAGAAAAATATCTCCTGGTTTGCTTCTGAGCCTTGGTAGAGACCAGATGCCCAACCATGTGACACCAAGAGACTTTGTGATCATAACTGCCTGTCACGAGCTGGTATTATTGGATCACTATGGATTCACTGAGGCATGAGGCTGGGTGGACACAGCAGCAATGCCCTGTGTGACGAAAGTAGTCATTCGAAAGTCATGAATAAATTATAAGAACAAGTGTGTCAGACTCCCACGTCATTTCCTCATGCAATTCACTCTATGGCTTCGCCAAGTAGTCCCTATGACCAACTGATGGAGGATGAATAGATCTGAGCTTGGTTCACAGATAGTTGAGTGTGGTTTGCTGCTGCTAGAGAGGACTGTTCCTGAGGATAGACCCTGTTAGTGATGGTCCTGAAAGACATGACTGAAGGAAAAGGTTCCCAATGAGTCAGTCCACTTGGTCATGGATTCCCTATCAAGGGAGAAATGGTCCGAGATACCTATACATATTAATTCCCCATTCCATGATGAACGGCTCTGCCAATTGGTCAATGGCCAAGAAGGAACAAAGACTGAGAGTCTTGGGGGAGGAGTTATGTTAATGGGCTTATGGGAGTGGGCACGAAGCATGCAGATCTGTGACTTACGTTAATGTCTAGAAGAGAGCAGTCACTTAGGACACTTAAAAAAAGCACACATGCCACCTTGGTCTCTCTCCTTGGCCATCCTAGAACTTGCTCAGTGAGTCCAAAGATAATGGCCATGGTGGCATGGATGAAAATTCTGCATGGGATCAACTACATTCACTCCCTGTCACTAAGAATGACTTAATGCTTGAACTTCTAACATCAAAGAATGATGCACAGCCCATGATATGGTACCGTTCTTCAGAGAGACCTTCCAGCAAGTAGCTGGCACACATTGGATGCCTTATACATTGGATGAGCCCACAATTTCTTCTTGCTAGAATTGATAATTTGATAGATTTTCATTCTCTGACGCATCACCTTCAACAGCACCATTACCTGAAGTCTTACAGAATGCCTGTCCATTGTCATGGCATATCTCATATATTGTCTCAAGTCAAGGGACCTGTTTCATGGCAAAGAACATTAGACAATGAACTGATCGCTACATGAGTCACTCATGCATCACTCATATGCAAGAAGTAGATATCCTCATATCGCAAAGTAGCCTGCCTGATGTAACAGTGAAACAACTAAGTGCAAGCTCCACTAAAGCCCCAGCTTGGGGGCAGTATCTTACGGGTATTTGTGTGTGTGTGTGTGTGTGTGTGTGTGTGCGTGTGTTGTATATGTGCTGAATCAATGGCTGTGTCCCTAAATCAGGAGAATATCCAGGTCCACACACAAAGGGATAGAATTGGGATTGGCTCTCTCATTGTCAATCCTGGCGGCCTGCTTAAGAAATGTGTGCTTATCATTCCTGCACATGGAGGCTCTACCAGGCATCCTGGTTTCTGGTTATGGCGGGAAAACACTTTCTCTAGAGGACACAGTAAATTTTTTGTTGTCTTTGACGCTGTGACTCCTACTTAGCGGTTTTAGTTTCCTCATGCTGGTGGACCAATGGTGAAGAAAAGAGATCCCAAATAGGCAGTGGTAATTGCCCTGATTCACATTAGGACTTAGGACTGTTAGTACACAATAGGGGAGGGAGCAATATATCTGGATGCCGGGAGATTCATGGGGGTATCTCTTGGTGCTTCAGTGCCCAGTGGTAACCATGAATGGGCAATTGCAACAACCATGGCCTAAAAAAAACACAGCAACTAAGGGCTAAGACCCACTGGGGATGAAGCTCTGGGTCACCCCTCTAGACAAGGAACTGAGACCAACCGAAGTGCTAGTTGAAAGTGAAGGAAATCCAGCATGGAGTGTGGAGGAGAATGGTGACGAACATCAATTATAGCCTCAGGATCAGCCACAGGATCAGCCACAGCTTCAGTCGTGTGGACTGGATCTTGGGTTGTTAAGCCTATTTAAGTCATTGTAGGATATTGCAACTGGCCATTATCCTGAAGCATTGAGCTTGCACTTCTTCTCTTAGGTAAGAGGGCTTCTTGTTGTCGTATGTGTTGCAAATCTCATAAGAGGGTGTGAATAGACATGAGTGATGCAAGATGTGCACATAAGCCCAATGTATGTGCCTTCCTAGATTTGCTCATGTGCCCTTCCTAGGCCCTAACCACTTACTCGATGGTGACACTTGTCCCCTCTTGCCATGCCTCATCTCCTGACACTTCCAACTCTCTGGCCTCTTTTAGGCTTTCTCTTGCTGTCTGTTCCATCACTTGATCTGGGGGAAGGCTGCTACTGGCATGACACGAAGACAGTCAGGCAGCCCTATGGAGAGACCTAGGTGGTGAGGAACTGAGTTCTTCTGCCAAAAGCCATGTGAAGGCACCACTGGAAGCCATCCTCTGGTCCCAGTCAAGCTTTCAGATAACTGCAGCTTTCCTTGACGTCTTGACTACAACCCGGAGAAACTGAGCCAGAGCCACCAGGAAGAAGCTCCAGAATGCAGGACCCACAGCAACCGAGATAGTGTTTGTCATTTTAAGCCAAAGTTTTGGTGGAATTTGTTTTTCAGCAGTAGATAACAAATCGGTATCTTTATGATATCCCCAATGATTCTTGATCTTGGTGTTAGTATTATTATTCCCATCTGAAAAATGGGGATAAAAATTGTGTCTCACTCATAGAGCTGTTTGTGAGGATGTAAGATGCTCAGAATGGTGCCAAGAACAGAGTGGGGATTCAATGGATATTAATAGTAGTAGGGTTAGTAGTAATCTCAAGATTCAAAATCCCAGCAAAGAGAATCTGATAAGCCTGGCTTGGGTTATGTGCCCTCTTCTTGGGCAAGGAAGCACAGGGCGCTTTGATTGAAAGCCCACTGAGTCTATATTTACTCAAAGGAAATGAAAATGTTGCTGACAGATGAAGGGGCAAAGGTTGCTAGGCAAGCGAAAGCAACATAGGTTACAAAGGGTGTGTGTACTTTGAAGGTTCCTTATACATAAAGCCAAATTGCTTTCCAAACATATATCAATACCCGATCCTGCCAACAGCAGGAGAGCCTCCTTCTCTCTCCATCTTTGCTAACATTGCTATTATCCTGAAGAAAAAAAGAGCCAGTTTAATGACTCTTATTGTTGCTTAAGTCTACACTTCTTTACTAGTGAAGTTGAACATGTTTCCATGTTTCAATGGCCATTTGTATTACCTGTCTGGTGAATTAAGGAACACTCATCTAAAAAGTGCAATTTAGAATTATTTTTATAGATTTATGGGAATTATGTATGTGTTAATAGTATCTAGTTAGTTTTTTAAACTTTTTGCTGACAGTGTTACATTTTCAACAATGGAAATCGATCAAGCTTTTTATTTGTTCTATTCTTTTACGCTTGGAAAGTCTATCATGTTCCAGAAGTTAGAGAACTATCTATCTACCTGTATTCTTTTGGTGAATGGTTATTTTATTATTTTCATTTGATTTGAATTTATGATTTTGACATATGGTATGCAATGTGGGTCTTAAAACCAGATTATTTTATTTTATTTTTTTGTGGACTTATATGTTTTAATGTCTGCTGCCCTTCTCCCACCTTCACAAGTGGAAGGGTTTGGAAGATTACCACTCAAATGTATGTTCCCAAAGTTCTCTATGTTCGAGTTCCCACTCTGAAGCTTCACAACAACCAAAGTGAGCACAGAGTGGACAGTGGGGTGTGTGTTTAAGGCCACAGAGTTTTGAGTCCTCTGGGGAGTGGCAATAAGGTACAGGAGTTCTTCGTGGAAATGGGAAAAAAATAATGATGGGGGGCTGAGGAAAAGGCATCTCCTTCTTGAAATCCTGGTGTGGAGGCCCAAGGTTTCTTGACTCCAGCTACCAATGCTGACAACTCCTTCAAAGAGAAGAACGCATCAGCCCCTTTGCCATGTGCTGTCATCGGAGGGGCTGATTTTGCTGGCAGTCTTGGAGGGTGGGTGATAACCTGTAAGTTTAGCTGAAAGATAAACACCAGCTTCAACTTACACCTGAAAGCCCAGAAAGCAAAGGAGTGGTCATTATTTACCACCCATTTGCCACTGGCCCTCCAGAACAAAAACTCGTGTGATTTTCACCTTCTGCTGGATTGCCACTGCATAGGAGTCCCCCACTCACACCCAAATTGCAGTCTATTTAAGAGGATGGTAGCTAAGAGGAGAGGGACAAAGCTGAACAGTTACAACAGGTGGGTGCTCTCGAGGCTAAGGTGCAGTGAAAGAGAGAATCGTAACAAAAGACCAGCCAGAACTCCTAAGATGATGCAACTGAACCTGAAAAAGGCTTTCCAAAACTGTAGGACAGGATTTCTGAATTTAGAGACTTGGTAGGTTGGTTAAAAAGTATGGTTGGAACTGAGGACTGAATTACCATTCTGATTGTTTTAAAAAAAAAATCTTATAATCCAGTATAAAAATACAAAAGAAACAGAAATCTTGAGTGGAAAAAAGTAGTTGACTCAAATGATAGATCTAGGAGGCTGAGCATGCTAATAATAGGAATTACAGAGGGTAAAAAAGGGAAAATAGATGGAGAAGTAATAATTAAAGCATGAATAGAAAAATGCAGCTTTGTCCAGTTAAGTGTGGGCTAAATTTACCATTGAAAAGCCCACGCTAATTCCAGTTCTTTGGCCTACATGTGACAAACACACATGAGTGTATATAATTAAAAGAAAAAAAAAAAAAGAGGGATTATAGATGAAAACTTCCTGGAGCAAAAGAAAGGTGAGCCTTCAGATTGAAAGAGCTCAAATAATCCAAGGTACCATTTTTAAAAAAGGCAAAAAGTCACTTCCATGGAAGTTTCTAAACTTCGAAGATAAAGAGAAAATCTTATAAACAGAACAGGTTACCTCCAGAGGGGAAAAAAGAATCTGACTAATGTTGGCTATTTCATTGACAACAATGAGGGATAAAAGAGAGTTGGTCAATGTCTACAGACTACTGAGCACAACAGATTGTGTGATCCAATAATCCTAAATCCAGCAAGGGCATAACTCAATTGACAGCACAAAAGAAAAACATATGAAGATTCAGAGAAACTACCACACATGGACTCCACCTAAGAAAAATATTTTATCAAATGGAAAATTGAATTAAAATAGAGATTCTCAAGATTAAAGAAGCTGTCTAGTACAGGAAATGGGGGTGAGCAACAAATCTGACAACATACATAATTAAAATTGAATGGACGATATAACATGCCTGGGAATCTCAAATATTACTTGTGAAAGATTCTTGAAACAGAAGACACATGATTAGGCAAAACCCACAATAGACTGTATTCTTAGAAATCATCTTTACTACCTTGTGATTCTGCTTACTATTAGATCAGAATGGGAATAAAATGTATGTAATCAGATACGAGAATGAATGTGGGATGGCAAGACCTACAATAAAAGCAAATGTCTTTGAGGAAGCCTGGCTGGCTCAGTTGGAAGAGTGTGTGACTCTTGATGTCAGGGTCATCAGTTTGAGCCCCACATTGGGTGTAGAGATTACTTTAAAAAATAGATAAATAAACTTAAAAAAAAAGTCAAATGTCTTTGTATAAAAGTCAAATATAGAACAACCAGACAGAAGATAAAGCAATAGAGGACTTCATAATAACCTAACTGGATCTAACAGGCATATATACAACACTCTACCCAACAAGAGTATACGCATTCTTCACAAGTGCACTTGGTGTATTTTCCTGGACAGACCATATTTTTGGGCCACAAATTGAGTCTCGATGGATTTTAAAATATAGATATCATAGAAAGTGTCTTCTCTGACCATGATAAGATGAAGAACATTGATTCTTGATCTCAGCTCAGGTCTTCATCTCAGGGTCATGAGTTCAGCCTCATGTTGAGCCTACTTAAAAAAAAAATAACGGGGGGCACCTGGGTGGCTCAGTCGGTTAAGCGTCCGACTTCAGCTCAGGTCACGATCTCACAGTTCGTGAGTTCGAGCCCCACGTCGGGCTCTGTGCTGACAGCTCAAAGCCTGGAGCCTGTTTCAGATTCTGTGTCTCCCTGTCTCTCTGACCCTCCCCCGTTCATGCTCTGTCTCTCTCTGTCTCAAAAATAAATAAACGTTAAAAAAAAAAAACGGAAGTAAAACTTCAAAATTCACAACTTTGTGGAAATTAAACAGCACACGCTTAAAGAACCAACAGAGCAAAAGAAATCATAGGGAAATTAGAAAATACTTACACATGAATGAAAACACAATATAACAAAAGTTAAGGGATGCAGCTAAAGCAGGGCAAAGGGGGAATTTTATAGCTATAAATGCCTACATTTAAAAACAAGAAAAGTCTCAATCAACAACCTTAAAAATTTACAACTTAAGGAACTAGAAAGAGAATAACAAACTAAACCCATATAGCTAGCACAAGGAAGAAGATAATAAAGATTAGAGCAGAGATAAACAAAATAGAGAACAGAAAAACGACAGAGAAAAAGAATGAAACCAAAAGTTGGTTCTCTGAAAAGATCAACAAAGTTGGCAAACTTTTTGTTGGATGGACTAAGAAAAAAAAGAAACTCAAAGTATTAAAATCAGAAATGAAAGTGGGGACATTGCTACTTATTCTACAGAAACAAAAAAGTTTGTAAGAGGGAGAGAGAAAAAAATGAAGTTCAACACCAATATCTGGAAACGTTTGCATGAACAATTTGACCCTGACAAGTTAACTGGTCTTAGATTATCAGTGTCAATATTTAGTATAAAAAGTTTATGTATGTAATCAAACTTTGGAATTCTACCAAAAGAGGGTGTTCCTTTAAGCATTAGAAATATACCTAAAATCAAGGTGTCTGCAAAAGTGAATGGTGTGTTTTGTTTTGTTTTGTTTCCTACAACTGGAACTAAAAAATTTTCTCCTAACTTTTAGTTTTGATATAATTTTGGACTTGCAATTTCAGAAAAGCTGGGACAGAGTTGTATCAATAATACCAAGAATCAATTGTTTACACTTTGGGATTTCTCTATGTAGATGTATAAATTTTCTGAATTTTCAAGAATAAGATGACACTTTACTCCTAAATATTTCCATGTATATATCCCCTGGACAAGAGCATTCTTTTAATAACTCATTATAATGATCAAAACCAGGAAATTAACACTGACACAATCCTATTTTCTAATTTATAGACTTTATTCAGATTTTGCCAATTGTCCCAATAGAGTCCTTTATAGCAAAAGGAAATCTTTGATCAGGCATGGATTCCGGTTGTCTCTTTAGACTGAGTTCATCAGTCTTTTTTTCTTCATGACATTGAAATTTTTGAAGGTATGGATGTATTAGTTTCCTTCCGATGCTGTGACAAATTATCACAAACTTGGTGGCTTAGAACAACACAAATTTATTATCCTATAGTTGGAGGTGGGACGTCCAAAGTGGGTCATGGACTAAAATGAATGTGTTAGCAGGACTATATTCTGTTTGGAGGCTCTAGAGGATAATCCATTTCCTTGCCTTTTCTAGCTTCTAGAAGTTACCTCATTGACCCAAGGCTTCATTGCTCCATTTTCAGAGCCAACAATGTTGACTGAGACTTTCTTAAACTGTTAGAGCCATCTATCTGGTTCTTGCTTCCTGCCTTCTTCCACTTACAAAAATCCTTGTGAATACATTAGGCGCACCTGGATAATCCAGGATAATCTCCCTATCTCAAAGTCAGCTGATTAGAGAAACCTTAATTCCCTTTGACAGGTGACCTAACATAGTCACAGGTTCTGGGGATTAGGATTGGACATCTTTTGCCTACCGCAACAGGCCAGTTATTTTCAACAATGCCCCTTATTTTTGCTTTGTCTGATGTTTTCCCTGTGATTAGATTAATCTTTGGCACTTTTGGAAGAAATACCCCAGATGTATTTTAGTCAGTCAATCGTGTGTCTGGAAACTTTGCTGAATACTTGCATTGGTTTTAGTCTTTTGATTATTTTTTTTTCTGTGTTTGTTCATATCACTTCTGGACAGTCACAGTATACCTATTCTCTTCACATTTCTATACTTATTTTTCTCATTATATTGACTGGGATCTCTAGTACTGTGTTAAATGGTAATTAGGATAGCAGACATCCTTTCCTTATTCTTGATATCACTGGTAATGCATCTAAAATCCCATGCTAAGTACAATATTTGCTATAGGTTTTTTTTAAAGCTTATTTATTTATTTTGAGAGAGAGAGAGAGAGAGAGCAGGATGTGAGCATGAGTGGGGGAGGGCAGAGACAGAGGGAGAGAGAGAATCCTAAGCAGTCTTCATGCTGTCAGCACAGAGCCCAACTGGGGGCTCCAGCTTATGAACCGTGAGATCATGACCTGAGCCGAAACCAAGAGTTGGACGCTTAACCAACTGAGCCACCCAGGGACCCCTGCTATAGGTTTTTAAATTTATAGATCTTATCAAATTAAGAAAAGTCCCTTCCATTTCTAACTTCCTCAAAGATTTCATTAAAAGGTATTGAACTATGTAGGGTTTATCTCCTCTTCTTTGAAATGCATGTGTCTTGGGGCGCCTGGGTGGCTCAGTCGGTTAAGTGTCCGACTTTGGCTCAGATCATGATCTCGCGGTCCGTGAGTTCGAGCCCCGTGTCGGGCTCTGTGCTGATGGCTCAGAGCCTGGAGCCTGTTTCCGATTCTGTGTCTCCCTCTCTCTCTGACCCTCCCCCGTTCATGCTCTGTCTCTCTCTGTCTCAAAAATAAATGTTGAAATGCATGTGTCTTATCAAGGCATTCAGAGTTCTTGTCAGTTTTCCCTGATTAGGTACTATTTTTTTTTTAAGTTTATTTATTTTGAGGGAGAGAGTGCATGTGAGTGTGAGCAGGGGAGGGACAGAGAGAGAGGGAGACAGAGAATCCGAAACAGGCTGTGCACTATCAGGCCAGAGCCAGACCCAGAAGCCAAAGTCTGGAGCTTAACCGACTGAGTCACCCAGGGGTCCCCGCTCATTAGGTACTATTAACATGATGTTTATTATTAAAGTGATGTTTTGTAGGATGGTCGATCAGTCCGGGACCCTTTGGGTTTGATTGTAATTCAGGACAGAAAAATCAGGACAGTCTCAGAAAATGTGACTATGTAAGCATTCTTGATTCTTGAAAAAATATACTATCTCCAAATCCGGCTCAAGGTGGGTGTTCTTCTGTACTCCTGAGGCACTATATGCTCACTCCTATCTTGGGAATTATTGTAAGAGTTAAATTTAAATGAGACAAAGATACTCAAACTTTGTTTAAATCAGAAATCCTGTAGTGTCATTTTAACTTTTCACCTCTATGCATGTATGAGAAGAGAAAAATGCCAAAGATCCTCATCTGGATTAACCAGAGAAAGTCGCAAATATTTATATCTTCCAGAAAATAGGGATGTCAACAATTATTAAGGAAGATGTCCAATCATTAAAAGTCTTTTAGAGATTATGGATTATTGTCAGAGGACATACCAGCAATCTCAGAAGCTCCGATGTTTTAAAGGGCTATCTTGTTAGAAATAACATTTGCGAGAAAAATTGTGTGGTGCACAATAGTTTCTTTCCTTTTTTAAATGTTTATTTATTTTTGAGAGAGAGAGAGAGAGAGACAGAGACAGAGACAGAAACAGAGACAGAAACAGAGCATGAGCCGGGGAGGAGCAGAGAGAAAGACACAGAATCCGAAGCAGGCTCCAGGCTCTGAGTTGTCAGCGCAGAGCCGGATACAGGGCTCAAACTCAGGAACTGCAAGATCATGACCTGAGCCAAAGTTGGATGCTCAACCGACTGAGCCACCCAGGCACCCCCAGAATAGTTTCCGCTTATCCACAGCTGTGAAGAAGAAAGGAACATTTTCTCTTCTTACCTAGCTAAGAGTTCTTTTGCCAGTAGTTAGAAGGACCTATAATTTGATGGCTTAAACATTGAAATTCCATGAATTAGCAATGAAAAAAATCTAAACATCAGAGACACAAAACTTACCGTATGGAATAGAAAAAGACTTATTAATACATAGAATGTGGGGCATATCATGGTTGGCATCTATTAATTTGATCCATATAGAATTGCTATTTTGTATGTAAAACCAGTCAAAGATTGGCAATTTCATAAGGTCCAATCTAACACACTCTGGGGTATGACTGATGAATTATTTGTCCATGAATCCTGCTGGACTGTGAGCCCTTGGAAGGCAGGAACTATTTCTTGTCTATCTTTGAATAAAGATAGTAGCAGCACATAGTAGGTGATCAATAAATGTTAGATTTTGGTTCTTTGGCTCTTTCTTTTAATAAATGAATCCATTGAGGACATCCTTGCTGTGTTGCCATTTATTTCTAAAGCTAAACTGGCTTTCCAGTAAACATGCAAACACAGGCTTTCAGATTCTCTTCTTTGACTGTCTTCCTAGAATGATCTGTTGGTAGAGGTTCAATCTCTACTTTCCAGTCCTGAATCACCATCAAAAATTTGCTGTTCATTTAAGGGACAGATGTTTACTGTATTACTTTATTAGAAACGAGCTCCTGGGAGGATTGCACTTTTAAATTATTAAACCTCTACTTTATTATTGATACTTTCTCTTCTGATTCTGCCACTCTCTAAATTGGAGGTCCTAGTACAACCTGATGCAGCCTCTCTCTATTACCTGGGAGTTTAGGCAGGACAAGACTCCAGTTCAGAGAGGTAACTAATGCCCTGGAAAGTGTCCCGTACTTGGATGGACTCAGGAGTGGCTTCTCTTCTGGGTTTTATCATTGGCTAGTTGAGTGACTTTGGGCAAGTTAGCAACCCCATCTAGGCTTATTTCCTCAGCCAATAAAAACTAGTGGTCATGTCAGTAAAAGCTCCTTGCATGTGAAAATGCTCTAACAAGTGAGAGATTAGTAATACTGGCAATAGGACAAAAAGGAATTTGGTCTCCATTCAGACCAGACTTCTGTGGTAGATAAGGGAGTCTGAGAGGGGTCTAAGGCTGCAAAAGAATGAAACAGATGTGTGTTCTCCTTTGGCTTTAGCTTTGATGCTAATCATCCCAGCACCAGTTTGCTTTTCCATCCTTCAGTTACCCGTGGGCAAAATGGGGATGACAAGAGCCTTACAGTACCACTGGGAAAATCTCCACTAGAGATTTGTGCCCTGATGCTATAAGGTGTCCTACTGTATGCAGTGAATTAATATCTTTACTAGGCATCTAGACTGATCTTGGCTATGTGTCATCCTTGAGGGAATTGCAAAAAGAGTCCCTTGAAATCATTTTCTGCAGGGCTTAAAACTTCCACGGAACTCTAGCTGAGAAAAGAGCATGTGAAGGCTCTTAGTGTTCCATAAAATGCAATGGAAGAAACACATGGTGATTATAATAAAGTTACTGGAATGTCATTGAGCAAGACTGGGCAAGACGTTAGGTCCAGTAGCTGCTTCACGTTGGCTGCCGGGACCTTGGGGAGGCAGTACTCCAATGGTCAGGCTCTGGTGCACCTCTGGGCCTTGAAGGCGGAACCCACATGAAGTCTGAGGGGTGGGGTGGGGGCGGTGATGCTCCTGGGTCTACATCTCAGCACCCTGGCTTCTCCTCGGGAACTGTGGTAAGGACTACACCTCCCAGTTTACCGAGCAGCTTCTGGGGGAGGGAGGCCAAGTGAGTGAGGCCGCCAGGTGGCAGAGTTCTGGGGTCCCACGTCCCAGAGTGCAGAGGGGGCATTGCAGAGCTGCTTGTGGAGGGGTGCCAGGAATATTTTTGGTAAGGAGGTGGGGAGATGTGACTGTATTTTCTAAAGCTATAAACTCTGTATAGATGTAAGATGATAGGGTTATTCTTTTGAGAATGTCATTACTTGATTTTCTTTTGCTAACCTGAGGTGACAACTGGGTCTTTGAGTCATTATACAAATCACTGATATTTAATGATGAGTGTTTCTCTTTTCTAAGAGGAGTGGAAGTACATACATCTTGCTTAGGGGCAACTTTGTAGGGATATGATGCCTGCAAATTATTGGAACATAGACTCTGTTGGTAAGAATTCATTTCCCTCTTGGGGCACCTGGGTGATTCAGTTGGTTGAGCGTCTGACCTCGGCTCAGATCATGATCTCATGGTTCCTGGCTTGTAGCCCCACATAGGGCTCTCTGCTGTCAGTGCAGAGTCCACTTTGGTTCCTCTCCCCATCCCTCTCTGCCCCCCCCCCAAATAAACGTTTAAAAAATTAAAAAAAAATCATTTCTCTAATTAGGAACTGTAAGATTTCTTATAAGTAGACTTCCATGAGACTGGGTTTATCGGTCCTTTAGAGCCTTAAAAACTGATATGAGAGAGGACCTTCTGAACCTGTCTCTGACAGAAGAGTTTCAGTATCCTAAAGTACTTGTAATTTGCTTCTCATCTGCAGGCCTTGCTAGAAAGGAAGAGAGAAAACTGTCATCTAATAGGCAAATTATTTTTCACACATCTGTTAATAAGACCCATCATTTTTTCCTGAACTGCCCTGACATTATTAAAATCATTTGTGCCCAGGGGTGGGGGCAGATGATTTATATCACTCTTGCTTTTCATAACAAGAATAGGCTAATGCTAGAATATCATTTAAATTAGACTGAGATCTTTTTGAAATTGGCTGAGGCACTTATTTAAATTGGCAAATGGTTTCCTTTTATAAGAGAATTATAAACAGTATCTTGATTGATGAATTTGCTAACTGTCCTTCCCACCTTAGACATCCATTAGCTAAACTGTATAATAACACATGCAAAGACACACCAATGTGCTTCTAATTTAAACCCTTTTTTGGTGCTAGGAAGGCCAGTGCAGAGATCTCACTTGGAGGTCTGAGATTTCCTTTAAGTGACTTCTTTGAAGGGCCTGCTTTAGTAGCTTGTTGCCTCTATTTAATTGGGAGAATTTCAAGATGGAAATTAAATCAATCTCAAAATGTGTTTTAAAACTCTTTTTCTCACGCTACCTTTTCTTTTAGTTTAATTAGCTTGATTCTTTTTTTTTAAAGATTTTTTCTAATATTTCTTTTTTTTTTTTTTTTTGAGAGAGAGAGAGACAGTGCAAGCAGGGAGGGGCAGAGAGAGAGGGAGACACAGAATCTGAAGCAGGCTCCAGTCTCTGAGCTATCAACACAGAGGCTGACGTGGGGCTTGAACTCACAGGCTGTGAGATCATGACCTGAGCCGAAGTTGGACAACTTCTGAGCCACCCAGGCGCCCCTAGCTTGGTTCTTTCTGGGTTTTTGTCTATTTATTTTCTATACCTTGAGCTAAGTCTCTGAGCCTCTGATCTAAAGTTCTTTAATTATTTTTTTAATTTTAAAAAATATTTTATTTTTAAGTCATCTCTACACCCAGTGTAGGGCTTGAATTTACAACCCCGAGATCAAGAGCCACATACTCTACTAAGCCAGCCAGGTGCTCCTAAAGTCCTTTTAAAAACTGTTGATTCTTTGCCTTTGCATTCACATAGATATCACCTTTCATTTATAGCAAATAACCTATTTTTTAAAGGAAAGTTTCTAGTCTTTTTGTATTTATCATGAAAACAACGAACTTTGCTTTCTTTAATCTCTCCTCTGTGAATAGTCAGCCTTCATCTATTCTCGTAGGACCCTGACCTGAAATGTCTCAGTTAATGTATAGGTCACAAGAGACTTTCTCCAGAATATGTTTGTACATGGCTGATCCTGATTTTGTAAGCCTTATCATAGTGAAATAATAACCAGTCCTCCTTTTCTGCAAAGACTTTGCTTGACTGGTGCTGAGTCAGTGACTGGGTTTACCCAGGGTTCATCTAGGTCCAAGGCCTCAGGTGGTGGAATTCTGTGTCCCGGAGTTTTGGCTCAGTCCACACATCAGAAGGCAACACTGGAGATTAAGTGTGGATGATCTGGGATGGGCTGCAAAGCTGGTGACTCTATATAATCTTTTTGGTGGTCCTAATGAAATTGGACTGCAACTAAGAGCAAAATGTCAGATTTATGTGCACATTATTTTATGTAACACAAAGAAAAAAACCTGCCAATTAAACTGAAACACAGTGCTTTCCTATCACATTGAATTTTTGTTGAACAGCTATTGAAAGGGTTCTCTTAGATTTCTATTATGTATCACTCTTGTGCACCAGCTTGGTCAAGGAATCGATCCCTTGTCTTGATGTGGTCCCTCTTCCCATCTCTTTCCTGTCCTCCTTTGCTATTTTAAGAAAAGATTTGGGTCATGCCAGCTCATAGCTAAGACTCAGATCTTATTCTGTGCTCAGGTAAAACAAACGGGGATCAAGAGGAAGTCAGGTTCACATCTCTTTTTGAACTTCTTCAGATACTTTGGCATTTCCTATCCCATACACATCTCTGATTCCAGCAGATACCATTTATTCAGTCATCCATTCATCTATCCTCCCATACACTCATCCATCCATCCATCCTTCCATCCATCCATCCATCCATCCATCCATCCTTCAAACATTCATGAAGAGTTAGGTCACTGAATTTAGTTCTGTGGATACAAAGAGGAATAAGTAATTCCCTTCCCTTCGCAGAGTTTGTCCTGTACCAGGATCATTCACTCTGCTCTTACATAGTGCCACAACTCACTTCACTTTTTGATGAAAGAGCAGGGGGGAAATTTTGCTTGAACTCTCGAGTTGGATTTTCTGAAAGTTGAGGTGAAGTTCTTAGGTGACGAATGGGCTTCAATCTTTATATTCCTTGTGGATAGTTTATGGAGGCAAGACAAGGCAAGAAGAGACTTGGCAAGTCAAAGGTTCACCACTCTCGGTTTGTTTTACTTCACACTTACCTCACAGTCTCTCTGAGAAGCTCAAGGCAGGACTTCAGCTATGGAAAAGAGTAAGATCCTTGAATTTTCATTCATCTTCCTGTTATAATAATGTTTAACATTTCAGTAGCATTTTGTCTATTGTTTTGAAGCCATATCTGCTAGGAACTAAGGCAGCTGGCACACTTTACTATTCATGAAAATGCGTATTTGGACAGTCCACTGAATACTATGCCACTTAAGCTGGGCGTTTAAAAATTAGTTTGACCTCTGGGCTCTGTGCTGACAGCTCGGAGCCTGGAGGCTGCTTTGGGTTCTGTGTCTCCCTCTCTCTCTGCCCTTTACCTGCTCACACTTGGTCTCTTTCTTTCAAAGATGAATAACATTAAAAAAAATTAGTTTGATTTACTTGTTTTTTTCTTGTTTAGTAGGTGGATTTGACGGAAGGGAGAAATGAAGAGATAAACATTTTTGAGGGGGAAGGTGAAATCCAGTTGCTCTGTCCTCATTAGAAAATGCTTTATACATGAGGTGGGTGTGGATGAGGATTTTGGACGAGTGGGAATTGAAATTTCCATTGCTGTGCCTCTTACCTTGGGCTGCCTTTGGTGTATCCCGAATAAAGTTTGCCTGCAGCCTAATGGCCAGTAGGCACTAACTTCCTAACCAAGAGTTTCATCAGATGAAAACCTGGAGAGTTTTTCCAACCTCTACATTGGAGGGTTTGACTTAAGACAAATATGTGTGTTTTGAAAAAGTTCCCTGTGGACTGTAGGAATTCATCCTCACCCTCTGGCCCCTGAGATCATGGGCCTGGGGAAACCACTAATTTCTCTTTGCTCCAAACTCAGAAAGGGAGAAGAATAAATATATGGCACAGAAGTAGGACCAGAGCAGGGCTAATAGTGACTTTCAGGCTTCTTCCTTTTTTATTCTTATTCCCAGACTCAGAATCCACCCATCTAGATGGCCCAGGTTCTGCATTGACTGGAGCATATTTAAGAGGTACTAATAAATACATTTTGCTTGCTTTGTGTCTGGGTAGGGAAGCCTTTGGGATGGTTCCAAAAACATGGTTTTAAATGAATTCCAGTTTGGCGTATTTGTTTTTGCTTTGTTTCATTTTGTTTTTATATGTGATACTGCTGAAATGCTTGGGCTTGCTTAGGTTGGGTCAAGAACAACTTGTTGTTGTTGTTTTTTTCCCCCTCCCAGATCTAAAGGTCACCTTTCCAAATGATATCCATTCACCCGACAAACATGTACTGAACATCCGCTGTTCAAAAGATAGACCAATTACTGTGCTAAAGGAACCATAGCTAGAGTTCTTTATAGATATGGGAACATACTTCTCAAATTTTGTGCAACCGAATCTTCAAAGATAGGCAGCAGTGTGCCATGGCACATCTTCCTGGGCAGAAAATATTTATTTAAGAAAAACAGATTTACTAAGTCCGATTTCAAACTTTGCACCAAATTCTAAGATAAAATAAAAGATTTTTATGAGAACTTTGTTTATAGCAGGTGCCTTCATCTTTTTCTCCAGACCCTTTGTAGGAGTCTGTGGACATGTACATTCTACAAGTATTTCAGTGGAAAACTTTGAGAAGCACTGAAGAGTGAGGTGGGGTTGGGGAGATGGTGGAGGAGGGAGAGAGAGAAACAGAAAGGGAGAGCAAGTGAAAGAAAGAGAGAGGGTTGATTTTTCAGACAATCTTGTTTTAATTTCTTACCCTCTTTGAATTTCCCATTAACGGTCTTCAGAACCTCAACCCTAATGCTAATCTTTGGTTGGAACAAGGGACAGATTCATGGCTCTTGCATTTCCCAGAATTTCCATGAAGAGGAGATGCCAAACAGGATACACACAGGTGAGGGCCAGTCAAGATAATTCCAAGTCAAGGCGTGTAACTCAGCTCATAAACAGTCAGGTGGTAACTCTAACAGTAGTTATATAACTTCTAGTTCTATGATCCAGGGATCTTAGGCTACTTCTATAGTTAAAGTGTGATGAATTTAGATTTTTCTTTCTCAGTATCTTTTGATTGCTGCACTGTCCTTATCTTATACCAATGGACTATGAGATAGGCAAACAATTTTCTATTTGAATGACATGCAAAATGCTTTTCCCCTTAGAACTTTATAGGGAAACTTGGCCAAAGGCAAAGAATATCATATCCCAGCCCTATCTTCAAGTCCTTGGCCTCACTCCTGATGACCAGTGGTATGAAGTATCTGCTCTGTGTTTAGGGTGTCTCTAGCCCCCTGTCCCCAGTCAGCTCCAGAAGCTGACTTTATCTCTGGCTTCTGAAGTTTCTGTAAGAGGCAGTCAGGAAAGTTGGTCGAGTGAGAGTGGATGTGTATGTTGCAGTAATAAAAAATGTCTATGTAGACAGCATGATTTCAGAGTTTTTTTGACTGCTTGGAAGGGTAAACAAGTTTGATAACCTTTAGTGTATTCAGTTGACTAAAGTTTGGAGGAATCTCTTATTCCATCTACTTTTTTTTTTTTTTTAAGTTCTTGGCAGTCTGTGTATCTAAAAATTTCCCTTCCTTATGGTCTTGATTTAGAAAGCAAATAGGGGTGCCTGAGTGGCTCAGTTGGTTAAGCGTCCAACTCTTGATTCAGCTCAGGTCAGGATCTCCCAGTTTCGCGGGTTCGAGCCCCGCATTGGGCTCTGTGCTTGGTAGTGCAAAGGCTGCTTAGGATTCTCTCTCTCCTTCTCTCTGCCCCTCCCCCACTTGCGCTGTCTCTGTCTCTGTCTCTCTCAAAACAAAAATAAAACTGAAAAAAAAATAAAAGAAAGCAAACATGACTGAGAAAATGTGTTTAAAGATAATTTCAGTTTTTACTTAGTTTTTACATAGCAGTGCATCACAGAGTGTTGCGGGTGCTGGGGGTGTGATGGCAAGAAAAGCAACATGGCTCTTGCTTTCATACAGCTTACATTTTCGTTGGGGAAGATAGACATTATCTGAAGGTTCCCATCAGAAAAAAAGTCCAAATGTCTCACGGAGAGTGTTTCGTCCAAGACTAAATAGTGGTAATTCGAATCCCTTGGCAGGCATGACCTTTTTCGTCTCAGCTCATCCCTGATCCCTAGATCCAGCACCAGAGCTTCCGGAAGGTTATATACAATCAGACTTAACCCTTGTCTTTCCCCAGATGCAGGAATTCCATTTTCCAAAGCTACACTGTTCTCCAGGCTAGAACAATGGGGAGAATGCTGGATCCGGAGAGAGAGAGGTGGCCACCTCAAGGAAAACGTAACCAGGTAAGAGTACAAGCAGGGGGGAAAATGAACAAACATTTCTGATTTGTAAGATATGGTAAATAAAGGCAGTTTTGCCAGTGGCCTTCCATATGGATATCCAAATTCTTTAAAACCTAGCAGTTGGCCTTGGGGTTTTCTGATTATGATCTGCACCATGTAGCGTAACTTGGGAGAATAGCGTAAATGTTTGCTCCTTGGATATTTTAGAGCAAAACTTTGATGAAATAGGAATAGAACCCGGAAGCAGAGTGGTACTTAAAAGTATAGGCTCTGGGGCCCGACTCCTGGATTTGAATCTTAGCTCCACTGATAAACTCTGTGATCCCCGGGCAAGTTATTTAACTTCTCTGTGCGTTAAGTTCATGTACAGAATGAAGATAATAGTGGGACTTATGTCACAGGGTTGTTGTAAGGATTAAATATCTTGCCCATTTTACTGATTTTTTGATGCACATTTTTCCATATTTTAGACCTTTGAAAATGGAGTATTTCTCAAAGTCGATGACAGACAGCTTGCAATCTTTCTTGGCCAGGTGGCAGTAGCGATAAAATCATTAACTGTGTATTTGCAAATATCAAAAACTTACACAACAAAACTTGCAGAATGGGTGTCAGTGGGTCAGAAGATGATCTTGGAGATAATAGAGGAGTGCTATTTTAACTCCCAGGAAGGAAAGGGTTGAGCGGAGGGGTGGGGAAGACCCTAAATAAAATGTCCTCAGCAGCATTCCTGAAGAGGGAGCCACAGTAAGCCAGGTACACATAAATACTTGTAAACCTGAAGTCAAAGCCCAGAACTTTTAGATCACATAGCATCCTTTAAGACATGCTGTATTTTAGTGCTCATAACGGCATGGAAGGCAATAAATTGTAAATTGCCTGTAGATTTGTGAGTTGACAACCCTGAGTCAAAATGTAATTCAGAAGAGTCAGACTCTGAACATAAAGAAGTTTTAGCATCATCTTTATGTATTTATTTCACTTACTCGCTTCACAAATTTATTTCCTTTTAATGTAGGCACAGGAGTAATATATACTAAAAATCAAAGAAAACTCTTTCAATACCTGTTCGATAAAAACTTAATGTGATAAGAAAGCATGGTATTATAACTTAAATGGCATAGTGTTTTCTCTCTTAGTGCATAAAATAATGATGCGTCTTAGAACTGGCGGTATCTTAGATTTGATGAAATGCGGCAATATAAATAGAGCACCTAGAAAAGAGTATGGTACACAGTAAATACTAAAAAAGTGAGCTATTATTATTATTACTGCATTTTAGTTCTGTTTCTGGAGGACAGGGAAGAGAGCTATTTTGGGGTGGGGGCGGTGGTTAGCTAAGGACAGACAACGCCTGCGAGAATGCCACATACTGAAAAATCTCACGCTGTGTAAAATCAGGCACTGAAAATAACAGTGTGGGAAAAAATTGTGTATGGAGAAGTGCAACATGTGCACAATAACAACATCCTTGCCCTAATGCTGGTCACATGGGAGCTCCTTTGTGTTACGGGAACATGCTTTGGAGTGGAACGGACTGAACTTGACATTTTCTCCTAGTCACCTTGCCAAATAAGTGCTATTCATATTTTATAGATCAGAAAATGAGTTGAGGGGCACTGGGGTGGCTCAGGCGTTTAAGCATCCAACTTCTGCTCAGGTCATGATCTCGCGGTTTGTGGGTTTGAGCCCTGCGTTGGGGTCTCTGCTGTCAGTGCAGAGCCTGCTTCGGATCCTCTGTCCCCCTCTCTTTCTGCCCCCCTCTCTGCCCCTTCCCCACTCATTCCCTCTCTCTCTCTCTCTCTCAAAAAGAAATAAACGTTAAAAAAAAATGAGTTGAGGATCAGAAATTTACTTTGGGTCATATGGTTGTAAGTGATGATGATGGTAGGAGTCAAAGCTAGGTCTTCCTAGCTCCCGAGCCCCTGCTTTTCACACTGACGTCACAAAGCCCACTTCAGCCAGATTCCCCCATTCCTCACATTCACTTGTCCCATCCCAGAATAATTATACCCTTTGCTGGATGAACTCTTAGCCACATCTGCCTCGGGCTAGGTTTTAGAATGTGGCAAATAACCAGAAACAAAAGATAGTTGATTTTTCCTTGAGGTATTTTCTGAATTTGCTTGGTAAGTTCGGCTCTCAAATTTCTGCCTGTAGTTGGCAACTGAATTTCCTGAGATTGTAAGGTCAGCATCTGTCTCTAGGCCAAAAAGTGCCACGAGACCTACTGTAATTCAGAGGGTTAGGTTTGCAGTTTGTGTTTTGAAGAGCTTTCAAAATTTGTAAGTTTTAGATAAACTGTCACCAGATGGCAGCAAAATGCCTTGGGCATATGATCCGAACTATGTAACATGTCCGACTGTTTATTTCCAGTCATTCACAGAATATTCCATTCATTTACAGAAACAACTGAGTCTAAACAAAATTATTGCCTACTATATATAAATGTTATTTTCAGAGCAAGCTTTTCAAACAAATGACCAAACTATCACTCTCAGAGTGATTATATATATATATATATATATACATATATACATATATATGAAATTTTATTTTTTAAAAAATTTACATCCAAATTAGTTAGCACATAGTGCAACAATGATTTCAGGAGTAGATTCCTTAATGCCCCTTACCCACTTAACCCATCCCCACCCCCTACCTCCTCCAGTAACCCTCTGTTCTCCATATTTATGAGTCTCTTATGGTTTGTCCCCCTCCCTGTTTTTATATTATTTTTGTTTCCCTTCCCTATGTTCATCTGTTTTGTCTTTTAAAGTCCTCATATGAGTGAAGTCATATGATTTTTGTCTTTCTCTGACTGACTGATTTCACTTAGCATAATACTCTCCAGTTCCATCCACATAGTTGCAAATGGCAAGATTTCATTCTTTTTGATTGCCGAGTAATACTCTATTGTGTATATATATATATATATATATATATATATATATATATATATATACCACATTTTCTTTATCCATTCATCCATTGATGGACATTTGGGCTCTTTCCATACTTTGGCTATTGTTGATAGTGCTGCTATAAACATGGGGGTGCATGTGTCCCTTCGAAACAGCACACCTGTATCCCTTGGATAAATACCTAGTAGTGCAGTTGCTGGGTCATAGGGTAGTTCTATTTTTAGTTTTTTGAGGAACTTCCGTACTGTTTTCCAGAGTGGCTGCACCAACTTGCATTCCCACCAACAATGCAAAAGAGATCCTCTTTCTCCACATCCTTGCCCACATTTGTTGTTGCCAGAGTTGTTAACGTTAGCCATTCTGACAGGTGTAAGGTGGTATCTCATGATAGTTTTGATTTGTATTTCCCTGATGATGAGTGAAGTTGGGCATTTTTTCATGTGTCGGTTAGCCATCTGGATGTCTTCTTTGGAGAAGTGTCTATTCATGTCTTTTGCCCATTTCTTCACTGGATTATTTGCTTTTTGGGTGTTGAGTTTGAGAAGTTCTTTATAGATTTTGGATACTAACCCTTTATCTGATATGTTGTTTGCAAATATCTTCTCCCATTCTGTCGGTTGCCTTTTAGTTTTGCTGATTGTTTCCTTCACTGTGCAGATTTTTATTTTGATGAGGTCCCAGCAGTTCATTTTTGCTTTTGTTTTCCTTGCCTCCAGAGATGTGTTGAGTAAGAAGTTCCTGCGGCCAAGATCAAAGAGGTTTTTGCCTGCTCTCTCCTGGAGGATTTTTATGGCTTCCTGTCTTACATTTAGGTCTTTCATCCATTGTGAGTTTATTTTTGTGTATGGTGTAAGAAAGTGGTCCAGGTTCATTTTTCTGCATGTTGCTGTCCAGTTTTCCCAGCACCACTTGCTGAAGAGACTGTGTTTATTCCATTGGATATTCTTTCCTGCTTTGTCAAAGATTAGTTGGCCATACATTTGTGGGTCCATTTGTGGGTTCTCTATTCGGTTCCCTTGATCTGAGTGTCTGTTCTTGTGCCAGTACCATACTGTCTTGATGATTAAAGCTTTGTAGTACAGCTTGAAGTCTGGGATTGTGATGCCTCCTGCTTTGGATTTCTTTTTCAAAATTGCTTTGGCTATTTGGGGTCTTTTTTGGTTCCATACAAATTTTAGGATTATTTGTTCTAGCTCTGTGAAGAATGCTGGTGTTATTTTGATACGGATTGCTTTGAATATGTAGATTGCTTTGGGTAGTATCAACATTTTAACAATATTTGTTCTTCCTATCCAGGAGCATGGAATCTTTTTCCATTTTTTTGTGTCTTCTTCAATTTCTTTCATAAGCTTTCTATAGTTTTCAGTGTATAGGTTTTTCACCTCTTTGGTTAGACTTATTCCTAGGTATTTTATGGCTTTTGGTGCAACTGTAAATGGGATCGATTCCTTGATTTCTCTTTCTGTCACTTCATTGTTGGTGTATAGGAATGCAACTGATTTCTGTGCATTGATTTTATATCCTGCCACTTTGCTGAATTCATGAATCAGTTCTAGCAGTTTTTTGGTGGAATCTTTATATAGAGTATCATGTCATCTGTGAAGAGTGAAAGTTTGACCTCCTCCTGGCTGATTTGGATGCCTTTTATTTCTTTGTGTTGTCTGATTGCAGAGGTTAAGACTTCCAATACTATGTTGAATAATGGTGGCGAGAGTGGACATCCCTGTCTTGTTCCTGACCTTAGGGGGAAAGCTCTCAGTTTTTCCCTATTGAGGATGATATTAGCGTTGGGTTGTTCATATATGGGTTTTATGATCTCGAGGTATGCTCCTTCTATCCCTACTTTCTTGAGGGTTTTTATCCAGAAAGGATGCTGTATATTATCAAATGCTTTCTCTGCATCTATTGAGAGGATCATATGGTTCTTGTCCTTTCTTTTACTGATGTGATGAATCATGTTAATTGTTTTGCGGATATTGGACCAGCCTTGCATCCCAGGTATAAATCCCACTTGGTTGTGGTGAATAATTTTTTTTAATGTATTGTTGGATCCAGTTGGCTAATATCTTCATCAGGGAAATTGGTCTATAGTTCTCCTTTTTAGTGGAGTCTCTGTCTGGTTTTGGAATCAAGGTAATCCTGGCTTCATAGAAAGAGTTTGGAAGTTTTCCTTCCATTTCTATTTTTTGGAATAGTTTCAAGAGAATAGGTGTCAACTCTTCCTTAAATGTTTGGTAGAATTCCCCTGGAAAGCCATCTGGCCCTGGACTCTTGTTATTTTTGGCAGATTTTTGATTACTAATTCGAGTTCCTTACTGGTTATGGGTCTGTTCAAATTTTCTATTTCTTCCTGTTTCAGTTTTGGTAGTGTATATGTTTCCAGGAATTTGTCCATTTCTTCCAGATTACCCATTTTATTGGCATATAATTGCTTATAATATTCTCTTATTATTGTTTGTATTGTGTTGGTTGTGATCTCTCCTCTTTCATTCTTGATTTTATTTATTTGGGTCCTTTCCTTTTTCTTCTTGATCAAACTGGCTAGTGGTTCATCAATTTTGTTAATTCTTTCAAAGAACCAGCTTCTGGTTTCATTGATCTGTTCTACCATTTTTTTGGTTTCAATAGCATTAATTTCTGCTCCAACCTTTATTATTTGCTGTCTTCTGCTGGTTTTGGGTTTTATTTGCTGTTCTTTTTCCAGCTCCTTAAAGCGTAAGGTTAGGTTGTATATCTGAGATCTTTCTTCCTTCTTTAGGAAGGCCTGGATTGCTATATACTTTCCTCTTATGACTGCCTTTGCTGCGTGCCAGAGGTTTTGGGTTGTGGTGTTATCATTTTCATTGACTTCCATATACTTTTTAATTTCATCTTTAACTGCTTGGTTAGCCCATTCATTCTTTAGTAGGATGCTCTTCACTTCTCCAAGTATTTGTTACCTTTCCAAATTTTTTCTTGTGGTTGATTTCAAGTTTCATAGCATTGTGGTCTGAAAATATGTACGGTATGATCTCAATCTTTTTGTACTTACTTAGGGCTGAGTTGTGTCCCAGTATATGGTCTATTCTGGAGAATGTTCCATGTGCACTGGAGAAGAATGTATATTCTGCTGCTTTAGGATGAAATGTTCTGAATATATCTGTTAAGTCCATCTGGTCCAGTGTGTCATTCAAAGCCATTGTTTCCTTGTTGATTTTTTGATTAGATGATCTGTCCATTGCTGTGAGTGGGGTGTTGAAGTCTCTTACTATTATGGTATTACTATCGATGAGTTTCTTTATGTTTGTGATTAACTGATTTATATATTTGGGTGCTATCACATTTGGTGCATAAATGTTTACAATTGTTAGGTCTTCCTGGTGGATAGACCCTTTGATTATGATATAATGCCCTTCTGCATCTCTTGATACAGTCTTTATTTTAAAGTCTAGATTGTCTGATATAAGTATGGCTACTCTGGCTTTCTTTTGTCGATCATTAGCATGATAGATGGTTCTCCATCCCCTTATTTTCAATCTGAAGGTGTCGTTAGGTCTAAAGTGGGTCTCTTGTAAACAGCATATAGATGGGTCTTGTTGTCTTACCGTTCTGTTACCCTATGTCTTTTAATTGGAGCATTGAGTCCATTGACGTTTAGAGTGAGTACTGAAAGATATGAATTTATTGCCATTATGATGCTTGTTGGGTTGGAGTTTCTGGTGGTGTTCTCTGGTCCTTTCTAATCTTTTGTTGCTTTTGGTATTTATTTATTTATATATATATATTTTCATCTTTTCTCCCCTCAGAAAGTCCCCCTTAAAATTTCTTGCAGGGCTGGTTTAGTGGTCACAAACTCCTTTAATTTTTGTTTGGGAAACTTTTATCTTTCCTTCTATTTTGAATGACAGCTTTGCTGGATGAAGAATTCTTGTCTGCATATTTTTCTGATTCAGCACACTGAATATATCCTGCCACTCCTTTCTGGCCTGCCAAGGTTCTGTGGATAGGTCTGCTGCAAACCTGATCTGTCTTCCCTTGTAGGTTAGGGACTTTTTTTCCCTTGCTGCTTTCATGATTCTCTCCTTGCCTGAGTATTTTGTGAATTTGACTATGATATGCCTTGTTGATGGTCAGTTTTTGTTGAATCTAATGGGGGTCCTCTGTGCCTCCTGGATTGTGATGTCTTTGTCTATCCCCAGGTTGGGAAAGTTTTCCAGTATGATTTGCTCACATAACCCTTCTACCCCTATTTCTCTCTCTTCCTCTTCTGGGACCCCTTATGATTCTGATGTTGTTCCTTTTTAATGAGTCACTGATTTCTCTAATTCTTAAATTGTGCTCTTTTGCCTTAATCTCCCTCCTTCATTATTCTCTATAAATTTGTCCTGTATATCGCTTATTCTCTGTTCTGCCTCATCCATCCTTGCCACTGCTGCATGCATCTGTGATTGCATCTCAGTTTTAGCATTTTTAATCTCATTCTGACTATTTTTTACTTCTTTTATCTCTGCAGAAAGGGATTCTAATCTATTTTCGACTCCAGCTAGTATTCTTATTATCGTGATTCTAAATTCTGGTTCAGACATCTTGCTTGTATCTGTGTTGGTTAAATCCCTGGCTGTTGTTCCTTTGTGTTCTTTCTTTTGGAGTGAATTCCTTCATTTTGTCATTTTAAATGGAGAAAAGGAATTAATGAGGTAGAAAAATTGAAATTAAAAAAATTAAAATAAAAAAATTAAAATTAAAAATTAAAAAAACACACACACAAATCGAATAGATGATGCTAGATCCTAGGTGTGTTTTAGTTGGGATGTTGAAAGTGGTTTGACAGATTAGAGAAAAAAAAGGCGGGGGGTGGGGAGGAAATCATTTGAGAATTTGAAAAAATGAATACACTGAAGTAGACTAAAATGAGATGATGGGGGTAAAATGGAATTTGAAAAAATATACACAAAAGTAAAGAATATAGTAGAAAAAAATTAAAGAAAATATTTTTAATAAAAATGAAAAATAAATATGAATTTTTTCATTTTCTGTATTTAAGAAAAAAGAAACGAAAAAGAAAAAAGATTAAAAAAGAAAAAAAGAAATCATTTGAAAATTTGAAAAAGTGACTACACTGTAGTAGACTAAAATAAAATGATGGAAGTAAAATAGAATTTGAAAAAATTTACATAAAAATATGTAGCAAAAAATATAGTAATAAAAATTAAATAAAATATTTTTAATAGAAATTGAAAGTAAAAATGAAGTTTTTCTCTTTCTGCATTCAAGAAAAAGAAAAGAAACAAAGAAAAAAGAAAAAGAAAGAAAAAAGGAAACTGTTTGAAATTTGAAAAGGTGAGTACACTGAAGTAGACTAAAATAAAATGATGGAAGTAAAGTAGAATTTGAAAAAATTTACACAAAAGTAAAAAATATAGTAATAAAAATTAAAGAAATATATTTTTAATAAAAATTGAAAATAAAAATGAATTTTTTTCTCTTTCTGTATTCAAGAAAAAGAATTGTAAAAGAGAAAAAGGAAAAAGAAAAAAAATTGAATAGATAAACCTGCTAACAGATTGAAGTAGGACTGAAATTGCTTCGTTTTCCCCTGGAAGTCAGTCTATGTAGCTCTTTATAGTCTTTAAATTAAGCCGGCGGTGAGATGAAGAACCAAGTTGGCCCAGTTGGGCAGGGCTCAGTGTAACAGCTCCTCTCTCCACTAGATGGCGCTGCTAGCCTACTGGGGTGGATGGTTGCGGGGTTCGTAGGTGCGTTTGCGCATGTGCGGGTGCGGTGAAAATGGTACCACCCAGCCACCCAGTCTGTTCTCCCGGATCAGCAATCGCGCGCCGGTCCTCCGTCTCCAGCTCTCGTCCACTCCCTGCTTGCTCACTCTGTGACCGGGCCCCAGGCAGTACCTCTCTCCCAAGTTTTGTCTCAGATGTGGCTGTTTTCCCCAGCCCCTTACATCCGAACGACTGCGGCTTTGACCTGTTCCGCCCTTCTTCAAGGGTCTCATGGAGCAGTGGCGGAATGCTGGCCGCACCCAGGAAAGTTCGCGAGACTGTGCTGCTGCCGATGTCCAGAGACCGCGGCCAGGTGCCGGCCTGCCCCAGAAAAAGTTCGCGAGATAGCGTAGCAGCAGCATTTCAGGGATAATGGAAAATCGCAACACACATCTGGCACCAGGCTTCACCCTCAATGACCTTGCCCCAGCACCAGCGAATGTGGCCGTTCTCTGGGGTCTGCTGGGACCAGGTGGCCTCAACAGTCTCTACGAAATGTCCTTCCAGTAGTGGAACCGCTTTTCCCGTGTGGCCTGAGAACCTCCTGGACCCCACTCTGTTCCTGGGGATTCACCCTTCCCACCAGAGCACCGCCAGGTATGGGGCTACGGAGTTGCAGACTCTGCGCTCCCCTTGTTTACGGTCTTAATGGAATTTAAACCCTCTCCTTTCTCCCTTTTTAGTTTAGTCCCTGCAGCTGTTCCCAATTTTCCACTTTCTCTCCAGCTGCTTTAGGGGAGGGTGCTTTTCCCGTATTCTCCCCATTGTCTCCGTCCTCTCTCCACACGCAAAAGTACCACCTGCTCTCGGTGGCTTCTCTATTCCCAAGTTCACCTCTCTGCGCCGTGTACCTGCTGAGTTCTGTGGTTCAGGATGTGCAGATTGTTGCGTTAATCCTCAGATCAGTTTTCTAGGTGTGCAGGATGGCTTAGTGGTGGTCTGGCTGTATTTCGTGGACACGAGACACACAAAAAACGTCCATGCTGTTCTGCCATCTTGGCTCCCTCTCAGAGTGGTTTATGTACTGAAGGCATACTATGTGACAAGCATCTTGCTAAATACTATTACATAAATTGTTTTATGATTATAATATCATAATCACTATTTTATTGATGTGGATTCTGTGGCTTAGGCTTTCTTTTTTCTTTAAAGGATGAGGGAGGAAGAGAAAGAATTCTAAGCAGACTCCATACTCAGCACAGAGCCGAAAGTGGGGCTTGATCCCATGACCCTAAGATCATGACTTGAGCCGAAGTCAAGAGTCAGACACTCAACTGACTAAGCCACTCAGATGCCTTGCTTAGGTTTTATATGTTATTTTTGTATCAGACCATCTCACTAAATACTTGGTTTTAAGAAGACTTGTCCTGAAATTTTTCTATTAATTCTAACAGCTTTCCTAGTGATTGTCCTGCCTCAGATTTTTCTGGCTATTCAGATTATCTGAAAATAATCTGCAAGTAAGAGAGAGAGTTTTGCCTCTTCTTTTCTTTTCTTATGTTTATTTTTGAGAGAGAGAGAGAGCAGGGGGGAGGGGCAGAGAGAGAGGGAGACAGAGGATCCAAAGCAGACTCCATACAGACAGCAGAGGGCCCAATATGGGGCTTGAACCCATGAACTGTGAGATCACGACCTGAGCCGAACGCTGAGCCGCCTGAGCAGCCCAGGTGCCCCTTGTTTTTGTTCTTAGAGCGCAAAAGCGGGGGGAGAGAGAAAGAATGTTAAGCAGGCTCCATGTTCAGCATGGTGCCTGATGTGGGGCTCAATCCCATGACCCTGGGATCATGACCTGAGCCAAAATAAGAGTTGGTCGCTCAACCAACATCCAGGTGCCCCCATGCCCATTGTTTTAAATTTTTTTTTACACTCTGTAAATTTACAAAGTCCAGTGAACTTTTGTTGATTTACATCCTCTCCACCACTTCTTTTTAGAATTTTATTTATCTTTTTAAACATACTTCTTTACTTTCTGTTTATTTATTTATTTTTAAACATTTTTAAATTTTTTTTATTTTTGAGAGAGACCAAGTGTGAGCGGGGCAGGGGCAGAGTGAGAGGGAGACACAGAATCCGAAGCAGGCTCCAGGCTCTGAGCTGTCAGCACAGAGCCTGACGCGGAGCTCGAACTTACGAGCTGTGAGATCGTGACCTGAGCCGAAGTCGATGCCTAACCAACTGAGCCACCCAGGCGCCCCTCTTCTTTACTTTTTAAAAATGTTTATTTATTTTTCAGAGAGAGAGTGTGAGCAGGGAGGGGCAGAGAAGGAATGGGACAGAGGATCCAAAGACAGAGGTTCTGCACTGACAGCAGTGAGCCTGATATGGGGCTTGAACTCACGAACTGTGAGATCATGACCTGAGCCAAAGTCAGTTGCTCAACCAACTGAGCCACCCAGGTGTCCCCTTTTTAGACTTTTAAATTGTAGCTAGTCTGGAGAGCATGGTTTTGGTTTGCATTTCCATGATGACTACTGTGGTTAAGGATGTTTTTGGAAAAACATGTTTATTGGAAAGGATGTTTATTGGAAAATTGTGTTTCTTTATGATATGTCTGTTCAAGTCTCTTGCTGATGTTTCTACTGGGATTTCTTTCTCTAATCATTTGAATGAGTTCTTTATATATTTTAAATACAGATCCTTTGTTATATGTATTTCAAATATTATCTCCACTCTGACTTGCATTTTACCTATCTGAGGACACCTTTTGGTAAATAGACGTTCTTACATTTAATGCTGTCTAATTTATCAACAGCTAATGCTTTTCATTTTGTGATTTTGAAATCTTTCCTTACCCTCGTGAAATGCAGATATTCTCTTACGTTACCTTCTAAAAGCTTTGTAGTTTTGTCTGAAATTGATTTGTTGTGTATGATGTGTAGTAGGAGGCAAGTTATAGCTGCACGTATATCTATTTGTGTCAATTGCATTTATTGCAAAGACCATCCATTCTCCACTTCTCTACAGTCATAAATCAACTTTTCTAGGTATTCTACTTAATTTTGTTAGTCTATTTGCCTGTTTTGGTGTCAGTCCCATGGAGTCTTAATTACCGTAGCTTTTGCTGAAGTCATAATATCTCACAGAGCAAGTCTGCTTATTTTGTTCCTTTTCTTCAAGGATGTGTTGTTGGCTATTCCTGGCCCCATGCAATTCCACACACATTTTGGCATCAGCTTGTCAAATTAATTACATGCACATGCATTTATATGCACATACTTTTGGAATTTGGATTTGGAGCCCATTAACTACAAATTAATTTGGGAGAAATGCTATTTTCAGAAAACTAAGTACATTTTCATATCCCTCCATTTTTTCTAGGTCTTTTAAAACTTCTCTTAATAGTGTCTTACTCTTTCTGTGTAAGGGTCTTACACAATTTCTGTCAGATTTATTTCTAGATATTTGAAATTCAACTGCAAATTATATCTTAAAAAATCCCACCTTATAATTTTTTGCTGGTATAGAAATATGATTAGTTTTTGTGTATTGCCCTATTTTTGGCAACTCTGCTAATTCTTTATTTTCTACAGCATTTTTAGAGGCATTTGGTAGCACCCTTTATTTTATTTTTTTAATTTATTTTTTAATTTTTTTTAACGTTTATTTATTTTTGAGACAGAGAGAGACAGAGCATGAACGTGGGAGGGGCAGAGAGAGAGGGAGACACAGAATCTGAAGCAGGTTCCAGGCTCTGAGCCATCAGCCCAGAGCCCGACGCGGGGCTCGAACTCACGGACCGCGAGATCGTGACGTGAGCTGAAGTCGGACGCTTAACCGACTGAGCCACCCAGGCGCCCCAGAGTTTGGTGCTCTTTGAGGGAGGGTTGGCCTTCTTACATCTTTATTTATCTTCATTATTGTGATTGTTCTGTTTAAACTTTCCTGTCTATTCTAAGGCCAGTTTTGTTAATATTCATTTTCTCAGAAAATAATCTATTATATTTAAGTATCATATTTACTTTCACATCACCGGGAAAAATAGTCTAGGTAGGATTCTCTTAAGTTATTCCATACTAGTGATATCCCCATTTTCATTTTTTATGTTATGCATTTGTGCTTCCTCCTATTTTTTATTGAATAGGTTAGCTAATAACTTATATTTGCTATTTTATTTTATTTTTAAATATTATTTATTTATGTATTTATGTATTTATTTATTTTGAGAGAGAGAAAGTGTGTGTGTATGAGCAGAAGAGGTGCAGAGAGAGAGAGAGGGAGAGAGAGAATCCCAAGTACGCTCCACACTGTCAATGCAGAGCCTGGTGTGGAGCTTGATCTCATGAGCCATGAGATTATGACCTGAGCTGAAATCACGAGTCGGACACTTAAATGGCTGAGCCACCCAGGTGCCCTTATATTTGTTATTTTAAAAAGCTCTTGTGTGTATTAATTTGTATTATTTTCTAATTAATATATTCTCAATATCTTTAGTAAATCCTTCCTTCTGTTTTCCTTACATTTATTCTATTATTTTTATTCCTAATGTTTTAAGTTGGATGCCATCTTATGGTTGCAAAATGGTTACTGGAACTCTCGCCATCTCATCTGAGTTGTAGACAATAAGGGACAGAGCAAGAGACAAAGGGAGAGTCCTTTCCATCTTTCCATCTGAGTCATTCCCCTTTAAGGAGCTTTTCTAGATGCTTTACCCAAAAACGTGGTTTAAATTTCATTGGTCATGATTATCTTCAAAAGTGGCTGGGAAAAGTGGGGTTTTAGCTGGGCACATTGACATTTAAGTAGTACAGGGATCTGTTACTAATGAAGAAGGGGATAATAGATATGAGTGGGTAATCTGCTGCAGAGTTTTAAATCTGAAGTTCAGTAACTCTACTAAGCCTTTATCTCGGTATGGACTATACAGTGTTACTTCCTTTACTGGGACACAATATGTTTTTCTCTCAAATCACTTTCCTCTTGACTTACAGGTTATTTTTGTCCAGGGATTTGGTTCTATCTTAAAATGTTTTACATTAAGAATTGGTCACAATTATTATGGTCTTACACTGTTGGTGTTTGTTTAGATTTACCATATGCTTACAATATTATTTGCTCACTATTCCTTTTTCCCATGTAGGCTTTCACTTTTTATATCTTCCCTTCGGAAGATCCCTCAGTGAGGTTCTGTTCATTGGAAAGCCTGTCAGTTTTGTTGCATAGAAATATTTTTATTTCACCCTTATTATTGAAAGATAGTTTTGCTGGTTCTAGAACTCTAGGCTGACTGTCACTTTCTCGAAGCACTTTGCAGGCGTTACTCCAGTGTGTTGTGGTCTTATTGTTGCTATTGAGAAGTCAGCTGTCAACTTACTTACCAGTTCTTTGTAGGTGATCTTTCTTTTCTGGCTGCTTTTAACATGTTTGGTTTTTGGATTCAGCAGTTTGACCACGACGTGTCCAGGAGTGCACTTCTTTTTGCTTAGCCAGCTTGGGATTTCAACACTTACTTTATCTCTTGTGTTGTGTGTTTCATCAATTCAGGAAATTTTTCAGTTATTATTTCTCCAAATATTGCCTTTCTCCCATCCTGTTCTTTCCTGCTATCCCAAATTAGTTTTATACTGGATATTCTCCCTTTATCCTACATGGCTGTTAAGTTCTTTTTCATATTTTTTATCTTTTGTCATCTTTTAGCTCTTCCCTTCAGTTTGCTGATTATCTTTTCAAATCAGTCTAACCTCCTATTAAATCTATTACTTGTGTTTCTAATTTCATTTATGGTTTTCACTTCTAAAGTTCTCGTTAGTTATTTTTAAAATCAGACTAGCGGGGCACCTGGGTGGCTCAGTCAGATGAGTGTCTGACTTCAGCTCAGGTCATGATCTCACGGTTTGTGAGTTTGAGGCCCATGTCGGGTTCTCTGCTGTCAGTATAGAGCCTGCTTTGGATCCTCTGTCTCCCTCTCTCTGCTCCTCCCCGATTGCATGTGCTCTCTCTTTCTCAAAAATAAATACACATTAAAAAAAATCAGACTAGCAAATTTTTTATATTCTCTTTTCTTTGGTCACGGTTTCAATTCCTCTGGGCTTTTCAGTTTCTATTTATTTATTTATTTATTTATTTATTTATTTATTCATTCATTCATTCATTCATTCATTTATTTATTGAGAGAGAGAGAGAGAGTGAGTTAGAGAGCAAGTGGGAGAGGGGCAGAGAAAGGGAGACAGAGAATCCCAAGCAGGCTCTGCACTAATAGTGGGGCTTGAACTCATGATCTGTGAGATCATGACCTGAGCTGAAACCAAGAGTCAGATGCTTAATTGACTGAACCACCCAGGCACCCCATCAGTTTCCTTATTTTTAAAATGGGGTCTGGGCTCCATGTTCTTTAAGGACACTTGCAATCCATAAACACTCCCTGCCTTCCTCTTGGGGTGGAGTGTGGCATGCTGGTGTTGGTGGGCTATTAGGTCAGAGCTCTCCTGTTGAATTGTCCTCCTCTACTGGGTATCTCAGGAAGCCAGGTTTGGTCTAGAAGTCCTAGTCTGGTGCCACCACCCATTGGGGAGCCAGCATTTCCATTGCACTGGTTGAGCCTGAAAAGCTTCAGTCCCAGCTGCTTGCTGGGTGCAGAACAGCCTTGGGGGCAGTGGCTCACTCTCACGTCTCCACTTCCGTGCCCACAGGGTGCCAACATGGGACCATTTCCAATGAAAGCAATTTCCCAACCTTCCTAGTTACACAGCTGAGAGTGCTTCCTGAAGTCAATTTGCACCTCCTTGCAGTATCACCGGAGAGCTTGATTCCTTCTTCTCTAGCCTTGGAGAGATGGGCAGGGGCCATACCCCTTGTGTTGAATAGAAACCCTTCAGACAGCCAGAGGCTCAAAAGAAGAAGAAGCAGAATTCTGGTTCTTTTGAGTTAAGTGGTTTTAAAGACAACACTAGGTCTGACTCTGGCTTGTACTGGCCATTTAATTTACATGTTACACTAAAAAGTTAAATTTGTGTAGACATGCAGGGCACCAAGCAGACACGTCTGTCTATGTAATTTAGAACAAGACAACTTTTCTAGTTCTTAATTCCTTCATTTGTAGATGGAGATGATGGTAGCGTCTACTTCATAGAGTTTTTTGTGTGTGGGGATTTGGTTAAAAAATGAACGTATGGTTCTAGCTCTACACCTGCAAAGGGAGACTGAGTAATGGAAGCTCTTCTTATTATCAGCTAGCCTGAGCTCTTCCGCCTGTGTGCTGGGTCAGTCTCACTCTTGGGGCCTAAATTCCTTGTCTGTCAAGCAGGAAGACTAACAGTGATGAATACAGAATGGCTTGGAAAAGGAGGATGTAGAGGGGCTGAGCTGTAGCTCCTGGCAGGGTCCACTTTCTCTTCTTCCTCCACCCCTTCTGCTTCACCCTTTTTTCTTGGGGCCAATTAGTGGGTTCTTGGCACACAAGGGCCCAGCTCCAAGTTCCAGCCCTTCTTCTTCATCTGGAGCTCTGGCATCTGACCCTTGATGTCCTCACCAGATTCTAAGAAGATGCCTGGGGGCAGGAAGAGAAGATGTTGTGCCCGGGGACTCCAAGTGAGGAGGGTTTGTTCAAGATGCCCCATGCTCCCAAGTGAGCTTCAGCCTGAAAGTATCCAAAGTTAATCCTCCAAAGGGTGGTGTCTTTTGGGAAGGCGGGGGGCATGCTTTTACCTCTTAATAGTTATTGGAGTCGTTCTCAACTGCTCTTTCTGTTAAGACTTGTTACACATACTGTTACATGTGCTCCCACTTCTGTGAGTGTTCTCAGATTTTGATAAATAAGATGAAAAAGACTCTTTACCGGAATTTGTAGCAGAGACCTGTAGAGAGGCTGTTGGTTTTATGAGCTGTAGCATCACTCTTTTTTCCCTTTTCAAGAAAGCATGTAGGAAAGAAGATAAGGGAGTGTAACATTCTAGGGACAACATGTCACTCAGAGAGGGGGATCGTTCTTCCCACGCTCATCTCGGCCTTTGTGGAGCTCCTGCTCCTTTGCCTGCCTCGGCATCTGTTGGTGTGGATTTTGCTCCATCTCCTTCAGCTAGTCATTCCTCTCTCCAGTTAGACCAGCGGCATTGTGCTGTGGAAGGAGCTAGACTTCAGAGTCAGGCAGCCCTGGCTGCAAATGCTCCCCACACCAGCCACTGTCAAACTTTCAGCAAATCCCTCAGCCCTGCTGAACCTTGGTGTCCTCATCTTTAAACTGGCAATAACTTCTCTCTCAGAGCATTAGGATGCAAGGACCTACTGCATGCATTCTGTACATAAAATCTCTAGGTGCCTGTTATGCATAATCTCTAATTCCTTCACCCATGATGTAGTGTCCAGCCAAGGCTTAGAGGGTTCAATGGCTAATGTAGTAGACAGAAGTGGTCTGTGCTCCATCATCCCTTTGAACCTCATCTTGACTTCAGCCTTATGGCTGCCAGCATCAACACCTGCTTCCTATGCTTGGGGAACCCAGCATAATGAAGTTTGTTGGAAGGCAGTGCCTCAACTCCCACCTCAGAAGCCAGAATGTTGTTGGTTATTTGCTTTCCCTGACACCCAGCCAGGGAGTGGGCACTGACCTAGACTCACCCAATTGGATGCTTCCTTCTGGAAATTTGAATCCGGGGGAAATGACACAAAGAAGCAGGGGGCAGTTGAGTTTTGGCAGCCACCCTCCTGTGGCTGGTCACGACAGTCCCAGCAGCCACACCCAGTGTTCAGTGGCCACAGAGCTAGCTATCAGACTGCTCCCATGGCAGGAGCTTGGCTGTGGCTCAGGCCACCCAGTCTCCTTTGGCATCTGCCCACTTCCCTTCCTGTTAATTTTTAAAAATGTTTATTTATTTTGAGAGAGAAAGAGAGCATGCATGTGCATGTGAGCAGGGGAGGAGCAGAGAGAGAGAGACAGAGAATCCCAAGCAGACTCTGCTCTGTCAGCACAGAGCCTGACTAGGGGCTTAAACCCGTGAACCATGAGATCATGACCTGAGCCGAAGTCAAGAGTTGGACACTTGACCCACTGAGCCACCCAGGTGCCCTAGCCTTCTTATCAATTTTGTGAGCTTCTTGACACTTCTCTTCGAGTTCCTCTCCAACTTAAGTCACTCAGACTTGATTTCTGTTGTTTGTAATCAAGAACTCCATGTAGAAGCTGTGTGTCCCCAATGACAGTCCTCTGGTATCTCTGAACCTTTTCATTTTCTGCCTTATACTTCCATCCAAATGCTGGGAGTCATTCACCTCTGCTCTGTGCCAGTCTCAACCTATCAATATTGACTAGAGATGCTAAGGGGCACTTACCTGGCACCTGTGAGCTTCCCACAGACATCTCCTCTTTCCAAACCAATGCTGTGACTGGACCAACCCTTGTGGTTCTTATGATTATAAGACACATTTCAGCAACCACCATCAGGAAACTTTGACAAAATATAGATTTATTACTTACAAGACCTGGAAATAACACAGCACACATGCGCCTGGGGTTCTGCTTTTATTGGGGTCGAGGGTGGGGACCAAAGGTTTCATAGGCACACTCTTTGTTGGTGAATTTATTTTTTTTTAATGTTTATTTATTTATTTTGGAGAGAGAGAGAGAGAGAGCACAAGCGGTGAAGGGGTAGAGAGAGAGAGAGAGGGAGACACAGAATCCAAAGCAGGCTCCAGGCTCCAAGCCATCAGCACAGAGCCCCATGAGGGGCTTGAACCCATGAACCTTGAGATCATGACCTGAGCTGAAGTTGGACGCTCAACCGACTGAGTCACCCCGGTGCCCCATGGTGAATTTAAAACACAAGAGCAGGAATTTTAAAGCTCAGGGAGATAACAGACAAGTGGCTACAATGGTTAGTTATCAAGCTCAGCCAAGATCTCTAAAAAAAAAGGAGGTAGTCTGGCTCTTTATCTAGTGTGGTTGGCAATGTGTTTGTTTGAGATAGTCCTCTCTGAAGTGGATGTCTCAGCAATCAAAGCATTAGGCACTTGCGTTACAAAAAAGAAAAATAAAACTGTCAGGGCTTATACCATAGACTCCAGGCAATTTTTATATCTCATGGGCAGAGGCTGTTATTTCTGGTGTATCTGCTGCCCCACTTTTGCCTGTGCTCCTTCTTGACTATCTTCAGGATCCTGGTCTTCCACCAAGGGGATTCATGATGAGCTCTTCCCCAGGGCCCTTGCTAGCCCTAGGTCCTGCCTTCTGCTCTTTTCTGTCTACACTTCATTGGGTCCGGATTCCTCCCCTCCTCTGAGAGTCTCAAGGAAGGCGTGACCTTTGTCAAGAGATTAAGGGAGTTAACAAATACAAACGGTCCCCAGAGGGTTTGGAAAGTGACTTCTCCTTTGACAGAGCCAAGTGCTAGGGACTAACTAGTTTACTCTGCTTCTGGCTCCTCACGTGTTTTGTGGCTGTTTCTGGTGAACCATCTCACCCTGGGAAGCCCTAAGGTAGCTGATTGAAGCCAGCTCTGACGTGGCTCAGCAGTACCCTTAGACCAACCCTGGGGTCTGGAGGAGTTGCTGTTCGTAGTGTACATCTGTCATTTTTATCTGCCCCAAATACTCTTCTTAAGAGATGGTCCTTTTGGGGTGCCTGGGTAGCTCAATGGGTTAAGTGACGGACTTCAGCTCAGGTCATGGCCTCACGGTTCATGGTTTCAAGCCCTGCATCTGGCTCCTTGCTCTCAACACAGAGCCCACTTCAGATCCGCTGTCTCTGTCTCTCTCTCTCTGCTCCTCCCCTGCTTGAATTCTCTCTCAAAATAAATAAACATTTGAGAAAAAAAACCACTTTCTTAAAAAAAAAAAAAAAGAGATAGCCCCTTGTCCCCTTCCACTGGTGGCTGGGGCTGCTGGTCACAAGACCTACTTCCTATGCTGAGGAGTGGGCCCCTCATCCAGCAGGTGGATGGGTAGTGTGAAGATATTTCTGTGTAAGTGATGAATCATGGGAATCTGCTCCCGAAGTCAAGAGCACACTGTCTATACTGTATGTTAGCTAACTTGACCATAAATTATACTTTAAAAAATGCACTGGGAGAGAACAGCCCTTTCTTTTCCCTTGGATGGCAACGTATAAAGATATAACCTTGGAGTTGCCTCTGACTGCATTCCTTGCCAGAAGAAAGAAGGAATTAGGGGCACCTAGGTGGCTCAGTTGGTTTAAGCATCTGACTCTTGGATTCGGCTCAGGTCTGATCTCGAAGTTTCGTGAGTTTGAGCCCAGCATCGGGCTCTGCCCTGGCAGCACGGACCCTGCTTGGAATTCTCTCTCTCCCCTTCTCTCTGCCCCTCCTCTGCTCACACTGTCTATGTCTCTCTCAAAATAAGTAAATAAGCTTTAAAAAAAAAAAGAAGAAGAAAGAAGGAAGCTGTATTAGATTCTTTGGGCTGCCATAACAAATTAGTACACAGTTAGATGGCTTAAAACAGCATAAATGTATTTTCTCACAGTACTCACAGAAGTGACAGCAGGGCTGGTTCCTTCTGAGGCTTCTGAGGAAGAGTCTATGCTTGTCTCCTGGCTTTTAGGAGTGTCTGGCGATCTTTAGGAATCCTTGCTTCTAGATGCATTACTCCAACCTGCCTCCATCCTCACGTGGCTGTCTTCCTTCTGTAGTGGTCTCTGTTCATATTTCCCTCTTCTTATGAGTACACCAGTTATTGGATTAGAGTATACCCTTATTCAGTATGACCTCATCTTTTTTTTTAATGTTTATTTATTTTTGAGAGACAGAGAGAGATATAGTGCAAGCAGGGGAGGGGCAGAGAGGGAGACACAGAATCTGAAGCAGGCTCCAGGCTCTGAGCTGTCAGCACAGAGCCTGACCTGGGGCTTGAACTCACAAACCATGAAGTCATGACCTAACCCAAAGTCAGATGCTTAACCCACTGAGCTACCCAGGCACCCCACGTATGGCCTCATCTTGACTTGATTACATCTGCTAAGACCCTATTTCCAAATAAGGTCACATTCACAGGTTGGGGGGTGGATGTGAATTTTGGGGGGCATTATTTAACTCAATACAGAAACTAAGTTAGGAAAACAGGGTCAAGAGGTAGAAAGAGAGAGAACCTTAATGAAAAATGATCAATTCCTAAGCCCAACTGATCTGGATGAACTGTACTTCACCTGAGACTTTAAAGATATGTAAGCTAAAACATTTCCTTTCCCTTAAACTAGTTAGTGTTTGGTTTCTAGCACTTGGAACTGAAAAAGTCCTGACTAATATAGGGGTGAATGAAAAACCAGAATAAAGCAAGCTGGGATTTTAACAATAGACTAGAATGCAGTAAGAAAACGTGTTTCCTCTCTCTATTCCCTTCCTTCCAAGCAATATGCCATCTCTAGACACAACACTCCCTATAGTACTTCATCACAATGGTCTTCAGAGTCCTCCAAGGCCACCCTGGTAGGAATGTTCTCCAGGGAAAGAGCTACCACGTTATTTACTTCTTCCCTTTGCCTGATCGGGCCCAAATAACCAAGAATTTGGGGTAAAAAATGACCTAATCATTGGAGGTATGGGAACGCAGGTAGGGGTTTTGATTCAATTGAATAATGCTGCTCATTCTTTTTTTTTTTTTTTTAAGTTTATTTATTTATTTTGAGAGAGAGAGAGAGTGAGTATGCATGGGGAAGGGTCAGAGAGACAGAGAGAGAGAGAGAAAGAGAGAATCCCAAGCAAGCTCTGCACTGTCAGCACAGAGCCTGATTTCGGGCTCAAACTCATGAACCATGAGATCATGATCTGAGCTAATATTGGACACTTAACCGACTGAGACACCCAGGCACCCCTGCTGTCCATTCTTTGTATCTGGCACTCAGCATAGTGCCTGGCACATGGTAGATGAGAAATAAATATTTACAGAGAGTGAGGGAAATAACATATATTTAAGTGTCTATGGGAAATCCACTGAGGCATACACAATATAATCCCAGCTGTTGGGGGCTCTCAGTGTAGTTGGACAGATAATATGCCCTCACAAAGTCATTACATCATAGCATAAGAAGATCCATTGTCCAAATATTTGGGACTCTAGGGAGGAAGGGTGGGGGTTGAAAAGAGAGAGAAAGATCCCTAGGCTTTGGGTACGGCAGTTAAGGGAGGATTCAGGGAGAGGGAATAAGTTACTTGGGTCTGGAAGGACAGGGCAGGTGTTAGAGAAGAGCAGAGTGAGTATGGAGAACAAGCTTGGTGTCCTCCCAGAGGGGTGTATAGGCTGACAGGCAGAGGTGGGGAGAGGGTCTGGTTGGTGATGGGGAGGTAAGGGTGGAGTGAAAAAGTCTGTGGGCCAGGAGGTGTCTCTAGGAGGCCAAGATCCTGCTCTTACAGGCTCAGAAAGAACTGAGAAGAGCCCTTATCTCTTCCATCCATGTAGACTCCATGTTGGGCCAGGATGTAAGCTCCCTCCTCGCCCTGCGGAGGCACACAATGATGGGGTTTGTATGCATTGTGAAGTGTGTGTGACTAATCTGTGGTTTAATATTGCTGTGGTTCAGGGTTTGTCTGTTCCTTTAGAAGCTTCTAGTTGTATATGACAGAAATTAAGGCATTGTTGGAACCTTTCTCTTTCGCTTTTTATTATTATGCAGCAGGAGACAGTTTCCTCACAGCTAAGGGCAGATTCTAGCACTCACCACCCTTGATTTACTCCTTACCCTCCATCTACTCTGATTCTGTTGCTTCCCTCCTCAAGGCCTGGCAGGGGAGAGAAGGGGGTGATTCTTTGTGGACTGGCCAACTGGATTCTTTGGTGCTTTTGGATTCTTGCTTGTGGGCGGGGGGACTAATGGTGACCTCTCTCTTGGGTCTCTGCCTCCAACTCCCACCTCCCAGCCCCTTTTCTGCCGGATTTCCTCAGGGATTTCTTTCAGGGTGAGAAATGATTCTGGGTATGAGTGAAGGTCTTCTGCCTCGCGGTGGCCTCCTTGTCCACGGCAGCCTGGATATTCCTGGCTGCCCGCAGGCCGGACTTGATAGCAGTGTCTATCCAGGCATGGGGCATGGAGGTATGCTCGCCTGCAAAGTGGATGCGGCCCTCAGGCTGGAAGAGCTGCAGTGAATAGTCCGTAAACTGGTAGGGTGTGAACTCAGCGAAGGCGCCCATGGTGAGGGGGTCCAGAGACCAGCGCTTGAGCACAGAGGAGGGGCACATGCGCCGCAATTCATCCTTGGGTATCTGGTGCACGGCCGCCAGGTCCTCCAGGACCACATCCTCCACCTGCTCGTGCGTCATGGATATGAAGAAGAGGGAGTCATCGTCCACGGTGTAGGAGGCCAGCAGGACGCCCTTGCCGCTGGGGAGGCTGTGGCTGGGGTAGTAGATGAAGCGCGAGGGCCGGTCGGTGACAGACACCCCACCCCGGATGCCCTCCCGCTCCCAGAAGGGCTCCTTACAGGCCAGAACCACCTTGGTGGCGCTGGTGTAATGCACCACGCGGAGTGCTTCCACCTTGTCTGGAGAGAGCGGTGGCTTAAAGG
This sequence comes from Panthera leo, assembly GCF_018350215.1. Classification (NCBI taxonomy): domain Eukaryota; kingdom Metazoa; phylum Chordata; class Mammalia; order Carnivora; family Felidae; genus Panthera; species Panthera leo. The sequence continues at coordinate 33,442,231 of NC_056686.1, forward strand.
TGATGAGGCGCGTGGCCTTGGCTGAGGCCGAGATAATGACGAAGTCCGCAGTGAGGTTGTGCTTCGCGGAGCTGGGCTCACCTGCCCGGTAGGAAACCTGGACCTCAGGCCCGTCCCTCACCACTGCCTCTACCTTGGAGCCCAAGTGGATGGTGCCAGGCTTCAGGCTGGTGCTGAGGGCCCTAGGGAGCTGGTCAAAGCCACCGGTGATCTCAGAAAAGCTGCAGGGGTGAGCGGAGGGCAGGGGTCAGTGTGTGGGCACCAGGCCCCCTTGCTGGGTTTCCGGCAGCCCTCCTGGTCTGAAAAGCAAGGAAACTGGCTTCCTGCAGCCTGTGCTGGATGCTTCCTTCCATGTCCTTAACTAGTCTCTGTGAGGGAGGGATGATTGTTTAATTATACTTTGGAAAACCGAATCCTGTTGAAGAGGGACTGTCCCAGGATGACATACCCCGTCTAGACCCATAGCCTGTGGATTCAGTTACCATGCAGTCCTGTGTCCCAGAAGGAGTCCCAGAAACATGGTTTTGGATTCTGGCTCCAGCCCTCACCCCACTTAAGTGAATTTGGATGAGTCATCGACCCCCTCTGAGCCTAAGCATCTTCTCCAGTAAAATGGCTCTGAATAATAGTATCGACTTTCTAGGTGATGAAAAGTGACAATTTTTGGAAAGCGCTGATAATTGTGTCTGGCACATAGTGACCTACTCAATAATCATAGTTCTGTTTCTCTGCTCTGGGGGTTGGAGGAGGGGCAGATTCCAGCCCTAGTCCCAATTGGCCTTACTCGTCCTTTTTGGAAAAGATGAAGTCTGTCCGCAGGGACTCTAGGAGGGATTTGTAGTATCCAGAATCCTCATTCATCACAGTCCCGATCATCTTTACCGCTCCTTGGCTCAGTGCCCCTTCTTTCAGCAAGTAAGCCTGTGGGAGGTAGGAGTGCCAGATGGAGGGCCCAACATGTAGGAACGGGCTTCAGCAGGGGCCTAGGGCAGGCAGGGGGTGGGACTGGACTCCAGGGAGGTGATGTCTTTGGCAGTGGGAAGAGAGAGTCCTGGTCAGCAGAGAACAACAACCCTGGTGGGCTAGGCTGAGCACAGACCTCCTCTACCCCTATCCTTTGACTCACATACCTTGGTGGAGTAGGAATCATAAAAGGACACCAGGTGGCTGCAGTTGAAATTTTTCAGATTTTGTTTGAGCTGCAGAAGGGGAGGGAGGGGAAGAAGTTTAGATGTAAGTCATAGAGCAGTGGCAGGACTCCTGGGTTCTATGGGTGTCCCTTTGAAGAGGGTGGGGGCAAGGAGGTGGGGGATAGAAAGACCAGGGGAAGTGTGTTTCCAAGAGCTCCTAAATGCTCCTCTTTCCTCCCAAATCTCCCCTTCATTTAAAGACCTTTGGAGACTAATATTTAAGGGGAAGACATTCACTGCAATCCAAGAGAATTGATTCATTACTGAGTATTGGATTATTTGGTGATTCCCTTTCCTTCCACTGTCATCATCAAGCAGTGGGCCGTTGGATCACCAAGTACAGGAGAGTAGATGGGTCTGGGCATTAGGGTTGGGGTGGCAGCATTCTTAGGGGATATTAGAGGAGGGACCAATCACAAGAGTGCCATATAGGAACCAGGCTAGCTGGGTCCATCCACAACTTTCCAGGTGATCTTGGGCCAGAACTTGTTTTTTTCCCAACCCTGGGAGGGGTGAGGCAGGAGGCACCTTGGTGATGGACTGGTTGAAGAGATTAGTAGCACCCTTGCCCTTCTCCATTGGTTTCGTGGAGTAGCCTAGGAGCTCTGGGTTGTCCTTGACCTCCCTGGTGCGATAACGTTGTCCGTTGATGAGGTACCAGGTGTTACCATCATATTCTATGAACTTGTTCATCTTCAGGCCAAGCTTCTTGATGTAGGTATGAACTAGCCTGGAGCAGATACAGGTATAACATGGCACCCATCCCAGGACCTCCTTCCTGCTGGCCTCACTATAGAAGCCATTTCCAGGAAAACCAGTTTCTTCATGTGCCCAGAGAGGTCTGACTGTTTCTTCAACTCTAACCCTGCTTCCTCTTGCTGTGGTATTAACTCTTTTTCTTCTGTTTTTTCTTCCCCCACAAGGAAGATCATGAGGAGGGAGTTCACCCATCACCCAATAAAGGCTCTTTAAGAAATCCCAGAGTACAAGACTTAAGGAGAGGCAAAGGCCTCTTGTTTCAGACAGTATTTGAAATCTCACCTTCCATTTCTAAGTAAGTTGAGGCCAAATCTAAAGACTCCTAGTTTAGGCTGGTTCATTTTGTTTTTGTTTTGGTGGTGTTTGGAGGGAAGTCTTGGGTTCAGTTTACACATAAGGCAAAAAAGAAGTCATATTTTTGGAGGTATGTCGACACCAGGTGAGGGATCTCTTTTGTCTTTAGAAGCCACAGAACCAGGGGCTGGGTTCTGCCCCAGGAGCCAGTTACAGTTTAGGGGTCGAGCATATGTTTTTGGGCCTGTTGCCTCCTTGATTTTGAGGAGGAGCTCTGTTACTTTCTCCTAGGAGAATCTTGGGTGTGTCACTTAATACCTCTGAGCCCCGTTTCTTGATTTGTAACCAGCGTGGTGCCTGGTACATAGAGGTGCTCAAGAAATGGCAGCTAATATGATTATTAAATATTATTAGTTTGTAGCTTAATGGGGTATAATTGACACATACGAAGCTACCCATATTCAAAGTACACAATTTGATGAATTAATGCTAACTATTATTATTAGTTTGGGACCTACCATTTTCTGTGTGACCCTGGTCTCTGGGCCTCGGCCTTCCATGTCAAGTGGGAGACCAATGTTAGTCTTGACTCCACATGAGACAGTTGATGTGAGAGGCTCTGACCCTATGGCAGCAGCCCCCCTACCCAACCCCTACCTAATTCCTCTTGCTTGCCCTTCACCCATCCCTTCCTTGGCACTTACCTGTGGGACTTTGGGATTCTCATGGGCCCCAATTCATAGTACCAGCCCTCCTCCTCATTCCTGTATGTGACAACTCGACCCCCGATGTGGTGGCTGGCTTCCAGGATGGTTACCTGGAGTCCAGAGAAGTTGTTGCCGGAGTCATGCTTTCCCTTCTCCCACCCTGTACACCCATCCCCATCCTGCCACAGGCTCTAGTCTGGAATTCCTAGCAGTAGGTCCCTGCATGTGCAGGATAACCACACGGTGGTTGGGGGTGGTGGTGGAGGAAGTTCTTCCGGGAGGGTTCTGAGTAATGTAAGTGGGGCAGAAGTGCTCCGTGGTGGCGGGGGACCAAGTGCCTCTTGGCCTGTTCTTGTTAGCATAACCCTTCTCCGCTTTTGCTTCTGTGAGAATGCAGGTGTAACTAGGGTCAAGTCTCAAGGGAGCCTGGGGTTTTGAGGAACCATAACTAAGGGCTAAGAGATCAGTGCATTATAAGCAGCCATCTAAGAGCTGACTGTAGCTTCTCCCTTTTTCCTTTTCCACCCAAGGAAGCAAACTGATTCCCCTCCTCAGACCCCAGGCAAAGGATTGAAGCCCCTTCAAGACCTGCTCACCTGGTGGCCAGCATCTTGTAGGGCCTTGGCAGCTGCCAGGCCTGACATGCCAGCTCCCACTACTACCACACGCTTGGGCAGCGGGGAGACGTGGAGCCCCTTCTGCGCTGTGACAAGGATGGACTCATACTCGGGGTCCTGGAAGCACTTGACCAGGTCCTCAAAGTAGCCAAGGCAGCTGGGAGTAGCCAACAGCAGCCCCAGGATTAGGATTCCTGTGGTAGAGAGGGGAATTGGGGACTGCCTGTCTGGGGCCCGGGCTCTGCACCCTGCCCTACCCAGGATGAGCTTGGCTGTGTGAACGCATGCAGGTGGTGAGGTCAGGCAGCACCTGTCAGATGTGTGGTTGTAAACATGCATATTTGTGATTGTGTCTGTGTGGGGCGATTGTGTTGTGTGGGGTGTGGACGTATGTGCGAACCGTGCTGGTGTCAGCTGTGTGGTTGTAAATACAAATGCATGTGTTCACATGTATGCATATGATTGGAAACCCATGAGTGTGTGCAGAGCCATCTATGGATGTGAATATGCCTGCTTCTGATGGTGGGTGCATGTGTGAGCTTGTCTGTGATGGAAGTTGCAGTGATTGTAAGTTTGTGATCATTGCCCTGTATGACTGTGCGTTGTCTGTGATTTCATGGGAGGGGGTGTGTCTGTGGGACAGTGTGGGCACCTGAGCAAATGTGTGGATGAATCTGTATGGGAGAGCGAAGTGGGTGGGTGTGGCCTGGGTCTGAAGAGTGAGGAAGGCATACATGCATGTGCTTGAGTTTGTGAGGGAAATGGGTGCCGGCATTCTTGTGTGTGATGCTGTGAGTGCGTCTGAGCGTGAGGCTGGGTGGCAGAGCCGGAGGGTATCTGTGTTCTTTGGGAATGTGTGCTTTTGTGAGAGGATGGGTATGTGTGAAAGTGGGAGTGTGTGAGCATGGTTCTCTTCGGGTTAACTGTGACCAGTTTCTCAGCGATATTACCAGTGCCCCGTGGACCTTGGCAGTCCTACTGTTCCTCTCCAGCCTGACAGTAGTTTTTCAAATCCCTCCAGGTTTTCTCATGTGCAGCCAAGATTGGAAACTATAGTTAATATGTAACACACAATAAGTCCAGAGTGACGTGGTGGTTTTCATCCCCCAAATTGACTGCTCTGATGCACAGAGAAATTCACCCAGGAGGGAGTCTCCAATGAGAGACTGTGTGGTTTCCTTGGTGTTACCTGCTCTGAAGGGGACCGTCCAGGAGTGGTGATGCAATGTGCCCCCCTGCACTAGCTCTAGGATTTTTGGGTGGGTGAGAATGCCCTTAGTCCAGTCTTTGTACATGTGGATACCTGAGATGCATAGAAGGCAAGGGATCTTCAGGTGCCAACCCCTGTAGAGACTACACGCAGGGGTGACTTCTGCAGGGGTGACTTCTCCGAAAAGAAGAGGGAGTAACCAGCCACCATGGCAGAGAACCCCAAGCCTCACCCCCTCTCCCCACCCTCCAAGCCTACCTCAACCCCCCGAATCCATTCTCACCCCTGACAAACTCTCCCATCTCTCTGAGCTACCAGCATTCCTGACTCAGTCCCCATGTCCTTCCCTCTGAATGGACCCAACCCCTAAACTCATTACCTGGACCTGGACCCATTCTCTTGACTCACTTTCAACACCTGGGCCTATGCATAGCCCCCCACGTAGCCTTGACCCATCTCAGTTCCCATGTCTTTTCCTATTGCATGGCCCCATGCTCAGACTCCCTCTCTGACCCATCTCAACCCCATCCCTCCATCTTCTTTCCCTGTTTCAAAGTCCAATACTTTCTCCCTCAGGTGCCTCTGTCTCAGAGGAGGGGCCCCACTTACCCCTCATCTTGGCCTTGGCCTTGGCCTTACAGCTCATGCTGAGCCCGGGGCAGCTCTCTCTCTCTCTTTATGAGGAGCCAGCTCCACCCCAGCAGTTGCTGGCCTCGTCCCACCGGCCTGCCCCTAGGGCTGAGCCAAGCAGAGAAGCCCGGCCCTCATGGTGAAAAGACTGTGGTGACTCGGCCCCATCCCCGGCCTCATCTTCTGCCTCCTGGCCCTTCCTTCCTCCTGGCCCAGCTCTCCTCCTAGGGAAATCCCCTTCTCCCAGCTCAGACCCCAGCACCTGGGTACTAGTTGGGAGAAGGGGCTGTGGGAGCCAGGTGAGCCATCCCCAACCTCCCAGGAATGGGTGAGGACTGGGGCTAAGTGTCTGGGCTGGTTTGGAAGGCCAGTGTCTGGGCTCCCAGCCTAGTCAAAGCTCCCAACTGCCTCCACTAGAGAATGTTTAGTTTCACTGCTATCCCACCATGAGCTTTCTGCTCCACTGTGAGTTTGTCCAAGGTGGGGATTCTGGCCAGGAGCTCCCATGGAAGACTGTGCCCTTCCTGCCCCACTCAGGGGCTCCCCTGGCAGGCTGGGCAGATGTCTCTGGGCTGGCCCATTTGCAGTGGGGAGGGGTTTTCCCCCTCTTCCTCTGAGTCCTCTGGGGGCTTCCTTGGACACTCACTTCTCTGGCACTGGAATTCCTTCTCCTGGGGAATCAGGCCAGCTGGCTGTGGTACCAAGACTAGTTCTTTGTTCTCTGTGTACAGTGCAGGTGGAGATAGGCTGGCTGGCGAGACAAGTGGACAGGAAGCAACATGGGCCTGGGAACGGGGGAAGCAACATGGGGCTAGGGAGAGAGGGAGTCAGTGTCAGGGGCACAGGCCTCAGATTCTGGGAACCAGGGTGGCATAAGGGAAAGGGCACCAGCAATGGAATCCAACAGAACTGGGTGCAAATCTTGCTTTATTACATCATTGCTGTGTGGCTTAGGACATAAGGCTTATGATACTTCTCTGAACCTGGATTTCTTTACCTGTAAAATGGGCCAATAATACCTTCTTCATAGGGTGCTTCAGGATTAAATGAGATGATGTGTGTGAAGAGCCTGACATAGTACCTTGCACTCTCTAGGTCTCTAAACTGGCTTCCTTTTTTCCTTTTGGAGATAAGGTTTGATTTGACACCAGATCACACACAATCATAGTATCTTTAAAATGGAAGTAATTCCTCCACTACAGGGTTGCTGGATGAACCAAATAAAATAACACATGGGGGTTACAGTGTGAATGGCTAGGCTTTAAGCATAGATCAAGGTCTCTCTCTCTCTGTCTCTCTCTCTCTCTCTCCTGCCTCTTATTTTTTGAAATAGCTTTGTTGAGATATGATTCACATACCATACAACTCTTCCATTTAAAAAGAGAAATTCAATGGTTTTTAGTGTCTTTTCAGAGTTGTCTACTATCACCATAATCAATTTTAAAACATTTTCATCATTCCAGAATGAAATACAGTACCCATGAACCATCCCTCCCCATTCTTCTCATTGTCCCAGCCCTAGGCACCCTAGACAGTACATATATCCAGAACAGGTATCATACGATATGTAGTCTTTTGTGACTGGCTCCTTTTGCTTGCATAATGTACTCAAGATTCACCCATGTTGTCACATGTATCCGTACTCCATCCTTTTTATGGCTGAACAATTTTCCATTTAGGACTGACTATTTTATTTATATCATATTCGTTTATCCATGTATCAGCTGATGGCCATTTGGGTTTTTCCCACTTTGGGGCTACTCTAAACATTCTTTTATAAGATTTTATGTGGACATAGATTTTCATTTCTCTTAAGTATATATTTTGGAAAGGAATTGTTGGGTTATATGTTAACTCTATGTTTAACCTTTTGAGGAATTGCCAGACTGGTTTACAAAGCCTGCACCATTCTACTTTCCCACTAGCAACAAATGAGATCCCCAATTTCACCCCATCTTCAACAACACTTGTCACTATCTGTTTTTGATTGCAGCTGTCCTAGTGGGTGCAAAGTGGTATCTCATTGTGCTTTTGGTTTGTATTTCCCCGTTGACTAGTGATGTTAAACATCTTTTCATGAGCTTAATGAACATTTGTAGATATTCTTTGGAGAAATGTGCATTCAGATCGTTTGCCTATTTTTACATTTGGTTATTTGTCACTTTATTATTGAGTTGTAAGAGTTTTTTATATCTTGTAGATACAAGTCTCTTACCACATATATATACACATATGTTTGTAAATATTTTCTCCCATCCTGGAGATTTTCACTTTCCTGATGATGTTTTTTTAAGCATGGAATTTTAAATTTTTGATGAGGTTCACATCATTTATTTTTTCCTTTAATTGCTGTGCTTTGAGTATCATATCTAAAATCCTATTGCCAAATCCAAGATTATGAAGATTTACCCCTATGTTTTTTCCCAGTGTTTTTATATTTTATTTTATTTTATTTTAAATTTTTTTTAAATGTTTATTTTTGAGACAGAGAGACAGAGCATGAACAGGGAAGGGTCAGAGAGAGAGGGAGACACAGAATCTGAAACAGGCTCCAGGCTCCGAGCTGTCAGCACAGAGCTTGATGCAGGGCTCGAACTCACGGACCGCGAGATCATGACCTGAGCCGAAGTCGGCTGCTTAACCGACTGAGCCACCCAGGCGCCCCCCGCAGTGGTTTTATATTTTAAACTGTTCTATTTTGATCATTGGTCCATTTTGAGATAATTTTTATATATGGTATGAGGTAGGGTTCCAACTTTATTCTTTTGCATGAGACTATCCAGTTGTCCCAGCACTATTTGTTGGGAAGACTATTCTTCTCCCCATTGAATGATTTTGGCACTCTTGTGAAAAATCAGTTGACCATGTACATGTGGTTTTATTTCTGTACTGCCATACTGTCTTGATGACCATTTTGTAGTAAGTTTTGAAATTGGGAAGTGTGTCTTCCTACCTTGTTTTCTTTTTTTTTTTTTTTTTTTAAGTTCATTTATTATTTTGAGAGAGAGAGAGAGCATGCACATGCGGGCAGGGAAGGGGCAGAGAGAGGGAGAGGTAGGGAGAAAGAGAGAGAATCCCAAGCAGGCTCCACGCTGCCAGCACAGAGCCCGATGTGGTGCTCAAACCCACGAACCATGAGATAATGACCAGAGCTGAAATCAAAGAGTCGGACACTTAGCCAACTGAGCCACGCTGGTGCCCCCTACCTTGTTTTTCTTTTTAAAAATGTTTTTGCTTTTCCAAGTCCCTTGAATTTCCATATGAATTTTAGAATCAGCTTGTCAATTTCTACAAAGAAGTCAGCTGGGATTCTGGTAGGGATTGCGTTGAATCCGTAGATCACTTCAAGAAGTGTTACCATTTTAACAATATTATCTTCTGGTCCATAAATGTAGGGTGTTTTCCCACTTATTTACATAGTCTTTAATTATTTCAACAATGTTTTGAAGTTCTTGGAGTATGATTTTTGTACTTAAAAAAATTTTTTTTAACGTTTATTTATTTTTGAGAGAGACAGAGACAGAATGCAAGTAGGTTAGAGGGAGAGAGAGAGGGAGACACAGAATCTGAAGCAGGCTCCAGGCTCTGAGCTGTCAGCACAGAGCCCGATGTGGGGCTCAAACTCACGAGCTGTGAGATCAGTGAGATCATGACCTGAGCTGAAGTCAGATGCTCAACTAACTGAGCCACCCAGGTGCCCCTGATTTTTGTACTTTTTAAAGAACTTTTTTCTTACTGAGATGAAGTTCATATAACATAAAATTAACTATTTTAAAGTGTACAATTCAGTGGCACATTTGCTATGTATTCATAGCACATTCCCAGTATTGTGTAACTGCCACATTTATCAAGTTCCAAACATTTTCATCACCCCAAAGGAAAACCTTGTACCCATTAAGTAGCCACTCCCCATTCCTCCCTCCCTGCATTTTCTGACCACCAGCAATTTTCTTTCTTTGTGTAAGCTTTTATCTATTCTGGATATTTCATATAAATGGAATAATACTGTATGTAACTATTTGTATTTGTCTTCTTTCACTTAACATAATGTTTTGGAAGTTCACCCACATGTAGAACGTATTAGTACTTCATTACTTTTTATAGCTGAACAATATTGTACATATAAACCATATTTTATTGATCCATTCATTGTTCTACAATTAGGTTGTTTCCACCATTTGGCTATTGTGAACAGTGCTGCTATGAACATTTGTTTACAAGTATTTGAGCATTTGTTTTCAATCATTTCTGTTATTCTGTTCGTTTCCTGGGGCTGCCATCACAGATTAGCACAAGAGAAACTTACTCTTTCACAGTTGTAGAGACTACAAGTCCTCAGTCACATTGTTGTGTGGGCCATGCTCCTTGCAAAGGTTCCAGGGACAGATCCTTTCTTGCCTCTCCCAGCTTTTGGTGACCCCAGGTGTTCTTATGTTTGGGGCTGCCTAACTCTAATCTCTGCCTTCACGTGGTCTTCCTCTTTTGTGTCTGAGTGTCTCAAATCTCTTTCTGCCTTCTCTTATAAGGACATCATTGGATTTAGGTCCCACCTTAAACCAGGATGATCTTGTCTCAAGATCTTTCATTTAATTGTGTCTGAACAGACCATTTTCCCAAATAAGGTCACATTCACAGGTTCCAGAGGTTAAAGCTTGAACATATCTTTTTTGGGACCACTATTCAGCCCATTGCAGTTCACCTTTTGGTCCCTCTAAATTCATGTCTGTCTCACATGCCAAACATATTTAGCCCCAAATCCCTCAGTCTCAATCCATTACAGTATCATCTTACTCCAAGTTCTCATCTAAATATTGTCAGCTCAAAGTCCCAAACCTAGATGATCTAAATCATCTAAATCAGGTACGGGGAAGACTCTGGGTGTGATTCATCCTAGGACAAAATGCCTTTCCATCTGTGGTCATCGGAACCTGACAAGTCATATGCTTTCAAAATGCAAAGGTGAACAAGCATAGAGTAAACATGCCATTGAAAAAAGGACAATGTGGAAGAAATAGAGATGTCACAGGAGCCAAGCAAGTTTGAAATCCAGCAGGGCAAATTCCATTAGGTTTCAAGGTTGGAGAACACCCTTCTATGGCTGGATGCTCTGCCCTGCTACCTCACCACTCCATGCTTTGGGCCTGCAGCTCTGCCTTCTGCTTCTGCTACAGCCTCAGCCTCTGCCCTTGGAGTCATTCTTTCCTGAAGGGTAGCACATGTTTGAAGACACAACAGGCGTTCAGCAGAGACAGAGAGGAGAATAGGTTCTATGACTGAGCCTAGGTGCACACCACCTTTAAGAGGTAGAGAGATGAGGGGAACTATAAAGGAGATTGAGCAGGGGAACCATAGAGGTAGGAGGAAAACACAGGAAGTGAGGTGTACTGGAATCCATGTGAAGAACGTGTTCAAGGAAGGAGTGATCGGTTGTATAAATGCTTTCCAGTAGAGTGATGATTGAGAACTGATCGTTGGTTTAACAACAGGAGCCTGATTACAGTGGATTCAAAAGAGAAGGAGAGGAGGAATTTGGGACAGTGAGTATATCAGCTTTTTTTTTTTTTTTTTTGGAGGAAATTTGGACAGGAGAGTAAAGGATAGCAGAAAAATAAGTAGGTACGTGCAGGATGACAGGATGAAGAGTCAGAAGAGGTTTTTTGGTTTGTTTATGTTTTTGTTTTGTTTTGAACAAATCTGATTCGCAAAGATAGTATAAAGAGTTCTCACATACCCCACACCCTGTTTCCCCTGTCGCCAGCATCTTTCAGTAGTATGGTACGTTTGTTGCAATTACGAACCAGCCACCAATACATTACTATTAACTGAAGTCCATACTTCATTTAGATTTCCTTAGGGTTCTTTCCCCTCCAAATGCCCCTTTTCTTTCCCAAGATCATTCAGGATATCACACCCTTTGAGTTGTCGTGTCTCTCGGGCTCCTCTAAATCATAACTTACAGAACACAGGTGGGTGGGGGGGGGCAGCACCCTATAATCACCCTATGATCACCCAGGCTAGGTCAGATCAGTCTCTTCCCAGGTTTTGCCTCTAAATAAGTCATGAAAGGAATTCATTTTCACAGTTTTGTTGTTTTTAGAATGGAGGAAGAGGGACTTCAGACTTCTATATTTATGATTTTTGTGCTTATGTTCATTTGTGGAGTTAGTCAATGATTTTCTCTTCTTGCTTTGCCAGCATTTAGTTTTGCTGTCAAGAGTAAATTCGCTTCATAAAATGAATTGGGTAAGTCTCCCTCTCGCCACTCTTTGAAACAGAGTGACAGAGATTCTGTCCTTGAAGTTTTGTCTAAACTGCCTGACTCGATGACTGTCTTGGGGGAACAGTGGTAAGGGCATAGAAGATAATCTGAGAATGGGTTAAGTAGGTGACGGGGATTAAAAAGCCTATAGTTTTGAGTGAAGCCCAGGACAAGATGAGGTTCTGCAGCAGGTCCAGGCTGCCATGCAAGCTGCTCTGCCATTTGAACCATATGGTTCAGCAGATCTAATGGTGCCCGAAGCGTCAGTAGCAGATAGAGATGTTGTTTGGAGCCTTAGGCCATGAAAGGTGAATCACAACACAGACGCGTAGGATTTTGGAGCAAAGCCTTGCTATCCTCTGAAGATCACTACTCTCCTTTTGAGAAGCAGCTTTTGACTTGCTGTTGGGCCCTAGTAGAAACTGGACACTTGATCATGAGTCACCAAATCACCATGTGGCCTAAATTCCCATTGTAAACTTGATGTTGTCTGACTTACCAAGTTAAAAGTTGTCATGTACAGTAACAATACATCATCAAACAGAAGTGAAATGTATGCAATTGGACTCTAGCAGCCCCTGAAGGTGCAAGCAGTTTGCACTAGGAAGTGGCCCAAATGCCTATGGTCTCACGGAGGTTCCCTGTGATTAATTGATAAGGAAGAGAACAGCCAAGCCCAGTTTACAGATGGGTCTGCATGATACACAGACACCACCTGAAAGTGGACAGCTGTACTACTCTAGCTCTTTTCTGGGACATCCCTGAAGGCCTGTGGTGGAAAGAAATACTCCTAGGGGGCAGAACATCAACAAGGCACTTCATTGTTCATTTCATCTGGAAGGGAAAACAGCCAGAGGTAAGAATCTAGATTAATTAATGGACTGTAACCAGTGGGTTGGCTAGGTGGCCAGGGACTTGGAAGACAGTTGGGGAAGTTACAAAGATAGTCCTCTTTCGAGTAACACAGAATATGATGATATTTGTGTCCTGTGTGAATGCTCACCAAAGGGTGCCTTCAGCAGAAGTGGATTTCAATAGTACAGTGGATGGAATGTGGATACCTGTCAGCCTCTTTCCCCAACCACTGCTAGCATTGCCCAATGGGCTCATGGACAAAATGGCCGTGGTGACAGGGATGGAGGATATGCCTGGGCTTAGCAACTTGGACTGACTCACCAAGGCCAGTCTGGCTGCAAATCAGGCTTGAAGTATTTTTTTCCTCCCTTCTCGCTAAAGAGTTGGTTGTTAAACTATTAACATCCTACCACTTGTTAACACCTAGACTTTGAGTTCGTGGCTGTAGGACATTTCTCATATTACTAAATCTCTGTGACTCAGTTTCCTCATCTGCAAAATCATGACGATAACACTATCTATTTCACAGGGATGTTTTGACTATTAAGAGTGTTATTATAAGGAAAGCATTTACCAGGCACACAGGAAAAAACCACCTAATAAGGCTTTGCTGTTATTACTATCATTACCATCATCATTATTATTATGTTTGTTATTACTGTTATTGCTATCCCTTTTGCTTGTCTGTGTGTCTGTGTATCCTTTCATTGGCTCACACAAGATTTATAGCCTTGGGGGATACAAACACCCCAGGATTCAAGATGCTGAAGGGATGCGTGGTTGGGTCCCTGTGGGTGACTCATTATTGCTGGTCAGATGGACAGCTCATTCTTCAACTTCCCAGAGAACAATGGAATGGGCCCATGGCCAAGAGGCAGGACGTCTGGGTTCTAGTCTCCTCCGCTTAGTCATATAGGCCTCTGAATTTCCTTTTCTGGGCTTAATTTTCCTGGCTGTAAAAGAGGAGTGGGGAGCTGGACATGCTGACTTTGAAGGCCAAATCTGACTCAGCAGTGAAGTGACCAAAACCACTATCAAAGACTCCCTCAGGACCTGGCCCATGACAAGTGCTCAGCAAGTGTCTGTCACCATTGTTGTCATCATCTGTAAAAAGGGGACCATAACTCCTCCCTCACAGGATTGCTAGGAGGACCTGGTGAAGAAAATACATGTGAAAGTGCTCAGTAAACTGTAAAGTGCTGTGAGCCTGTCCCAAAGCACCATTAAGATAATCTTGATCATTAGAATCATCACCACCTCCTGCTATCCCTTCAGCTCCTTCCCTAGACACAAACCCAGAAAACTTTCTGGAGCACCTGTCTTAGCAAATGAGAGCCAATTCCCACAGGGTCCCTCCCAGAGGTCTTCTCCACCTGAGGCCAATTAGACAGCCCGTGGGGTTAGCACTGCATGCCCTGCCTTGCCCTTCTCCAGAGCCCACCCCCTGCTCCTTGAGGCCTGTGGGCCCCTGGGTCCAGAATCAAGCATCCAGAGTACAGCCTTCCCTCTCGTGTCAACCCCCAGTTGGTCCCACCCCCACTGGTGGCCACAATCAGCTCTCAGGGCAGTAGACAGGATTTCAGTTAGAGGTCAGGTATAGACCTTAATTTGGACTGGAGTGCTGAAGCATGTGATACTATGGACACAGACCCAGCCCAGGAGTCAGGCAGCAGGGTTTCCATGCTGGCTGCCCCATTGTCTAACTGCTTGGTCTTGGCCAAATCCCTCAGCGTTTCTGGGCCACATTTCATTTTCTGGGAAATGGAGGGTAGGACCATGCTTGGCAGTCTTTAAGTAATTCTTCATTTGAAATATCAGGGTGGCCTGAGTTTCATCCTGTCTATAATCCTAGATTGCTTCTGACCTTGGGCAAGTTACTACACCTCCCTGGGCCTCAGTTTCCCCATCCATCCAATGGGGAGATAGGCCCTCACATGGATACCTATTCACAGTTGAAGTGAGGGTACATGACAAGGACAAGGAGAGTCAGGGCCTTGGCTCAGGGCAAGTGTCATGGTTTTGTGTACCTTTTGTGTCATGGTTCTGAGGAAAAGAATTGACGAGGCACATTTTTATTGTCCTGAGTTCTGGGCCTAAACTCTCGATTCCCCTGAATCTTTCAGCCCATCGGGCTGGGCTGGAGGAAGTGGGGGGATGTGGTTGTGTACAGGGGAAGACTCCCAGGGCAGTCCTCTGAGAGTGTAATTGAGTCTGAGGAAGAGCTGATGGTTGGAGGGAAGTTTGGGATCATAGATCTCCCCACCCTGCCCCTCCCAAGAAAACTTGAAGCACCCAGGGTGCTCCTAACCCCAGGAAGGCTCAGTTCAGGGACATACAGTAGAGCAAGCTCCAGAGATGCCACGCAGGAGGGAATGTGTCCCCTCCCTGCCAGGTGTGGCTTGAGGAAGGGGGACACATTCAGGTCAGGAAGGTCAGGAAGTAGACATAGGGATGGGATTGACCTTTATTAAGTGCTTCTTCTGTGCTAAGCCCTGGGCTCCAATGCCCACGCATGCCATCTCTCGATCTGCATCATAATACAGTGAGCGAGAGAGTCTACCCTATTTTAGAGAAGTGGAAACTGAGCTTGCTTCAGAATAAACAGCCATGCGAGGCAGCCGTGGACTCAGCATCTGGGCTCCTCTGCTTCTTAGCCATGTGACCTTTGGCAAGTTCTTTCCTCTTTTCTGATACTGTTTTCTCATCTGTTATATCCCTGTCTCCCAAGGCTGAAGCGGTGCCCATGCAAAGTAGGCTCAGAGTGACCTTGGCCTTTGCTCTCAATGGGGCCTGGGAGGTGTTTCTGTTGCCTTGACAGCTGAATGACAGGGCTGGTCTGCTACATCGTCTACATCAGAAGACCTCAACCATGGGTGGCCATGCTGAAGTTTCTGAGGAGACTGGCAAAGGTCCAGAGAAATGGGGAGGAAGGGCCAGGTGCTATGCTGGGCTGTCTGGGAGCCTCTATTGGGCCGAGAAGGACTGGAGCTGCTGGGCTGTGCCTCTCCTGGATGAGACTGTTCATGGAGGGCTCTACCAGCTCCTACCAATAGCAGAGTGGGGCGCCTACAGCACTAGATTATCCTGAAATGTGTAGATTCTTAGGACTCAGGACTGGAAGCAGTGGTGTGCTGGTAAAAGTTTAACAGTCCTTCCTGGAAGGGAGGAAGGGGTTCTGATTTGTATTGTTTGCTGAATTCTACAGTGGAAATAACCCATCATGGCCAATTTCAAGCTAAAAACATGACGTCACTGCCCCCAGAGGTGAAGAGATGTACAGGATTACTGCATTAGAGAGTATTTGCCTTATACAGATCCAGTACGTGCAAACATGGAGAACAGTAAAATGTAGAATAGTTAAGATATGAAGAGTTTTGAGCATTTTTTGACTTCTTTTTTTACTTAAAAAAAGTTTATTTATTTTTGAGAGAGAGAGAGACTGAAAGAGAGCAAAAGTGGGGGAGGAGCAGAGAGAAAGAGGAGACAGAGAATCCCAAGCAGGCTCCATGCTGTCAGCACAGAGCCTGACACAGGGCTCAAACTCACAAACTGTGAGATCACGACCCGAGCCAAAACCAGAAGTCGGATGCTCAATCAACTGAGCCACCCAGACACCCCATCCCTTTTTTTTTTCATTTTGTAAGTTGATCCACACCCCCCCCCCCAAAATTATTGAGATATAATTGACATATAACATTATGTAAGTTTAAGGTATATAGATGTGATGATTTGATACAGGTATATATTGCGAAATGTATATTGCAATTAAGTTGGTTAACACATCCTCGCCTAATTACCATTTTGTTGTTGCTGTGAGAACATTACAGATCTACCCTCATGGCAGCTTTCAAGCATATGATACAGTAGGGCTAACTATAGTCACAGGCTATGCTTTAGATCCCTGGAACTTACGCATCTTATAACTGGAAATTTATACCCTTGATCAGCATTTCTCCATTCCCCCCAACCCTCAGGCCCTA
This sequence comes from Panthera leo, assembly GCF_018350215.1. Taxonomy (NCBI): domain Eukaryota; kingdom Metazoa; phylum Chordata; class Mammalia; order Carnivora; family Felidae; genus Panthera; species Panthera leo. The sequence goes on from NC_056686.1 coordinate 33,458,732, forward strand.
GCAACCATTCTTGGTTCTGAGCTCAGTGTTTTAATTTTTTTGTTAATGTTTATTTACTTTTGAGAGAGAGAGAGACAGAGACAGAGACAGAGCACGAGCGGGGGAGGAACAGAGAGAGAGGGAGACAGAATCTGAAGCAGGCTCCTGGCTCTGAGCTATTAGCACAGAGCCTGATGCAGGGCTTGAGCTCACTAATCATGAGATCATGACCTGAGCTGAAGTTGGACGCTCAACCAACTGAGCCACCCAGGCGCCCCTGAGTTCAGTGTTTTTAGATTCCACAAATAAGGAAGAGCATACAGTATTTGTCTTTGATTTATTTCAGTTAGCATAATAACCTCAAGGTCTGTTGCCCTTTGTTTTAGTGTAATTTACTTAATTGTTGTTTACATAGATTGACTTTAATAATGATCTTGTTTAACAACCAGCTTATGGCACTTCTGAAAATTCAAGTTGGTTCTGTAGCCCGGGGCTGACAGGAGGGGGTCTCCAAGCTCAACTGCCCCATTCTGAATAGCTGGGGAATAGGAGGCCTAGACAGGAGGCAGGTGAGAGAACTCATAGTCATGGAGGCATGGCCAGGACTTGTGCCTGGGTTTTCAACACATTATCTCATTTAATTCTCCCAGCCATCACAGAAGGTTGGGGATAGTAAGAAATTATTATGATTTTACAGAGGAAAAGGCTGAGGCAGAATAATAGCAAGTTTAAGAGGATAAGCACTAGAACTTAATAGATCCTGCTGTGAGTTCTGGTTCTGCACTTAGAGGATGTGAGCTTTTGGGCAAGTTCCTTACTCTGCTGGACTTCAACTTCCTTATATGTATTATGGAGCTGCTCCACTTACTTTCCAGATATGTTTGCCAGTATCTGAGAGTGTAGCTGAGTCTGAGGAAGAGCTGATGGTTGGGGGGAGACTTGGGATCATAGCTCCCCCCACCCTGCCCCTCCCAAGAAAACTTGAAGCATCCTGGGTGCTCCTAACCCCAGGAAGGCTCAGTTCAGGGACATACAGTAGAGCAAGCTCCAGAGATGCCACGCAGGAGGGAATGTGTCACCTCCCTGCCAGGTGTGACTAGAGGAAGGGGGAGGTTAGGAAGTAGACATAGGGATGGGATTGACCTTTATTAAGTGCTTCTTCTGTGCAAGACCTGATATAGGGTAGGGGCTTCATGGTCAACTCTTAATTATCATCAGAGAGGCTGAGTAACTTGTCCAAGGCTTTGGACTGGTGGGGGGTGGGGGAGGATTGTGATTTGCCCAAAGCGGCTCAGTAAGCAATAGAGATATGACTGAAACATGGTCTAATTGACAAGTTGGAGGAACAGGGGTTTGGGAATAAGAGGGGAATCAGAGTGAGGCCTTCAGTTCTTGGCATTTCTTCAAGGTGACTGGGTGCAATCCCTTCTCCCCTGGGCTGTTCATATCCTCCAGAAGGCTAGAAAAAGAAATAGGCAGATCACTACCTTTCCCCAGCCTGGGTGTTGTTTGCTGCTGCTCTGTTCCCAAAGGCCTCTTCCTTGTAGGGTTCTTGTTAACACCATTCAGGGAATACCATCTTGGCATCCTCACCAGGGACAGGGTGGAGGCAGGAGGCAGAGGGATGGTCCTTCTCTGCTTCTCCTAGGGAAAGCCTGGTGAGGAGGCAGACCTATAAAGCTTCAGCAGCTTGGTCCACTGATGGGAGCCTGGGGTGGCCAAGGCTCCTTTTGTCTGTGCTCCAAGACGAGACAGGCAAGGCCTTGAGCCCTGGCCGGGTGCAGTGAGCTGCACAATGGAGAGAAGGCAGGGGGTTCAGCTTCCAGCCTCTCAGAAACCTAGCGCCTTTCTGGAGACTGGGTTGCCTGGAATCCTGGTACACTGGACTCAACCGCCCAGGGGGCTTCCTGTTCAGTCTCTTTTCCTCAAGATCAAGTGACAGCCTCTTTGTGACTTGTCTCAGGGGATACCAGAGGGGTGAGATGGTCGCTGGGCTTGGGGCTGTGGGCAGGATGCGGGCATCTGTAGGGGCTGGAGGTCAGAAGTAGCCAGGTCACCTAGCCCCAGGTCCTCTCTGTACCTGCCCCCCAACATACCCCCAGAACCATTTCCTCATTTGCTGGTGTTCTTTCCTCACCACTTCATACCTCATTTCTCCTCCATTCCTTCCTTCCTCCCTCCTACACCCCCTTCTTTCTTTCACTTACTCATTTAATAAATATTTATTCATTGGTCTCCTGTGTCAGGCCATGTTCTAGGGGCTAGAAACAGTGCAATGAAGAATACAATTTCCTGAGCTCAAAGATCTTCAAGTCTGGCTGAGAGACACAACTGTGAAAGGACAATGATGGTTATCTTGGGAGAAGCCTTCAAGAATGGCAGGGCTTTCCATGATTACCAGGACCCACCCCCATGCTCTCCCCAGGCTTGGGTATTGCCTATTAAGACAGAGTCTGCTGGGCTGACAGAATTTTAGAAGACTTTAACTAAATGATGTCCCCATCCCATGGAAACCAAGTGTTTCTTCTCTCTACAAAGATTTACTAAATTCTAGAGTGGTAATACTTTCCAAAGTCCTCTTCCATTGATTCCCTCTGCTTCCCACTCAGTCCTATGGTTCCTCATACCCAGATGATGGCATAGATGGAGGGAGCTTTATCATGAGAGAGAGTTCATGGCTGCAACTTAAGCCCTTTGCCCTTGGAAGATTTTGATCTGGTCCAGTCTGGTGGCTGGCTGTACCTCATCAGCCACGATTCCATAGTAGCTCATGCCAAACCTCAAGATCAAATCGATGTGTAGATGGGAAAGTTTGTTCTTCACCCTTCCCACTTAGGGCCTGTTTGCTGGAAGTGGTGAAGTTAAGAGTTGGCTCTGAAGCCACATCACCTCCATTCAAACCCCAGGTCCACTGCACAAACCAAGTTATCTGGATTGAATCATTTACTCTCTCTGTGCCTTTATTTTTCCCTCTGTAAAATAGAGGTCATTGTACTTACCTCAGTGATTTGTTGTGAGGACAAGTTAGTGTAAGAATTCCTAGCACACAGAAATTATTAATTAAATATTATATATTATTGTTATTGAAAGGGACCTTATAAATTCTCCCACATATCCACACTTTATTACAGATATTTGAATTCGGTTAGTGGGAATTAAGTTAACAGGAGAGGGAGAAAGATTTCCTCAAACTGCGTATCAGAACCCCCTAGAATTGCTAGGATGATAACTCGTTGGTAAGCATAGGGGCCTGGGAGAAATAGAGGGAGCATCTAATCGAGGTTTTGGAGTGGGAGATGGTGGTGCGGGTCAGGGGAAGCTTCCTGGTGGGATGACATCTGAGCTGAGTCCTAATGCAGGAATAGGCGTTGGACATGCTACAGAGAGTGTGTGGGCAGCAGGGATGCAGCTGGGGTGCTCCTCCATGCTGAAGACCTTGGAGAAGGCATGAAAGTGTGACGGAGGTAGACACATACAGGAAATTGGGCATACCTGTATGGAGCCTATGCTAGTATGGAAGGCGATGGCATGGGGAGAGGGTTGGGTGCTGAGGCTAAAGAAGTCTGCAAGGGGGCAGATGTTCAGGAAGGGCACTGTGCATCTGTCTAAAGTGATGGGGCATGGGGAACCCTTAAAGGATTTTCAGGAGGGGAAAGACAGTGCTTCCTACTATATTTATTTTGAAATTGATTTCTGGCCAATTTTATGGTAATCAGAGAATATACTTGAAATGACTTCCATCCTTTGGATTTTTGGAGCTTACATTTATGGTGCAGCATATGATCAATTTTGATAAATGTTTCATGAAGCTACACGTTTCTTTTGGTTAGTATTTGCATGGTATATTTTTTTTTCATTCTTTCTTCCTAGTGCATCTGTGTCCTTATATTAAGATGTGTTTCTCTCCTCCATCCCAGCCTTATTGACATATAATTGACATAACATCGTGTAAGTTTAAGGTGTACAATTCATTGATTTGATCATTGAAATATTGTAAAATGATTAAGGTGCATTTCTTGTAAGCAACATGTAGGGTTTTTTTTTTTTTAACTCAAGTTTGAAAACATGACTTTTATTAAAATATGTAGTCCTTTTGCATTTAACGTAACTACCGAAATATTTAAGTTCATATTTACCCTCTTTCCACTTCTTACCTTTAAAAAAAAAAAAAGATTTTATTTTTAAGTAATCTTCACACCCAATATGGAGCTTGAACCCACAGCCCCAAGATCAAGACTTTCTCCACCACCTGAGCCAGCCAGGTGCTCCTCCACTTACTTTGTATTTGGCCCACCTGTTTTCTGTTTGATTTTTCCCTCTCTCAAAAAAGCATTATTTTGGATTAGTAAACAATTTTTATTAGTCCATTTTCTACTACTTTAGGTTGTTAGTAATGCATGATTTATTCTTTTAATGATTTCCATAGATACCACAACATGAATCTTGACTTACCAAAGTCTAACACAAGTCATTAGTTTTACCAATTTTCCAATTATGTTAAATATTTAGAACTCTGACTTTCTTTACCCCCTCCATTCCTTATGTTATTGTTGTCATGATCTTTTTTTAAAAAAATCATTTTATTGTATTAATTAATTAACTTGAGAGAGAGAGTGTGCGTGTGAGTGGGGGCGGGGCAGAGAGAGACAGAGAGAGAGAGAGAGCAAATCTTCAGCAAGCTCCACTCAGCACAAAGCTGGAGCCGGGGTTCAATCCCACGATCCTGGGATTATGACCTGAGCAGAAATCAAGAGTTGGATGCTCAACACACTAAACCACCCGGGCGCCCCATTGTGAAATTTAAAAGGAATTAAAGACAAAGATCGTGACAGGGGTGCCCGGGTGGTGGGATTGGGCCCCGAGTCCAGCTCCATGCTGACGACAGCTCAGAGCCTGCTTGGGATTCTCTCTCCCCTTCTCTCTCTCCCCTCCCCCACATGTGCTCGCTCTCTCTCTCTTTCTCTCTCAAAATAAATAAATAAATAAATAAATATTAACAAAATAAATTCCACCAGACTTCATTATTGTTTTACATTCGTTATTAATTTACACTTACCCATTCCTTGAGGACTTGTCATTCTTTTTTGCATCTTCATGTTTCTGTCACTGTCTTTCTACCTGAAGAGTCATGTTTTGTTTATCTGAAAAAGTTATTTCACATTTAAAATTTTTTAACTTTTTTCTTTTAAAAATATTTATTCATGTATTTATGTATTTATTTATTTCTGAGAGAGAGAGAGAGAGAGAGTGAGAATCTTAAGCAGACTCCACACTTGGCATGGAGTACGACACAGGGTTTGTTCTCACGACACTGGGATCATGACCTGAGCTGAAATCAAGAGTCAGATACTCAACCAACCAAGCTACCCAGGTGCCCCCAATTTTTTATTTTTGAAAAATTTTTTGAACTAACTTTAAACTTACAGAAAAACTGAAAGGATACTATAAAGAAATCCTGTATGGCCCATATCCAGATTTATTAATTTTTAACAATTTGTCATATTGCTGTTATTATAATCTCGAGAACTATTTGAGAATAATTTGCAAATATCATGTTCCTTTAGCCCTTAATACTTCAGTGAATAGTTCCTGAGAATAAAAGAATACTCTCTTATACAGTAGCTGTCAAATTCAGGGAATTTAACATGACGCATTGATCTAATCCAATTTTATCAATTGTCACAATAATGTTATTTATGACATTCCTCCCTTCCAGGATTACTTCTTGCATTAATTGTTATGCTTTTTTTTTTTCAGGATCCTTCCTTCTATTATAGATTCTCAGCCTTTCTTTGTCTTTCATGATGTAGATATTTTTGAAGATTAAAAGCTAGTTATTTTATATAATATCCCTCAATTTAAGTTTCTTGGATGTTTCCTTATGATTAGATTCAGGTTTTGCATTTTGGGCTGAAATAATATATAGATGCTATATTGTTAGGATTTCAAATATGGAGACACATTGTGTCTACCTGTTCCTTTTTAAAAAAAATTTTTTTTAACGTGTATTCAGTTTTGAGAGACAGAGAGAGACAGAGTGCAAGCAGGGGAGGGGCAGACAGAGGGAGACACAAAATCTGGAGCAGGCTCCAGGCTCTGAGCTATCAGCCCAGAGCCCGACACAGGGCTCGAACCCATGAACCTGGAGATCATGACCTGAGCCGAAGTTAGACACTTAACTGACTGAGCCACCAGGAGCCTCTCTACCTGTTCCTTATTGGTGATGTTAATTGTAATTAATCACTCGGTTAAGATATTGTCCAGTTTCTCCACTGATAGCTACTACTTTTTACTTCTGTAGTTAATAAATTCTTTATGGATAGATAGCTTTAACTGTGCAACATTCTATTTCTTATCAGACTCACTTGCCATAGATTTAGCATCTATAGCAGTCAGGATGTCATCAGGAGACAGCACACTAGTAATGTGAACAGGGAAAATGTAATATAAAGAATTACTAACTAGTAAAAGGTGAGTAACTACTAAAAAGGATGAAAGACATCCAGAAGTATTAAGTGAAAAAAAAAAAAAAAAAGCAGTTACTACCTCATGGCTCAAGGAGAGTACACATTGAAACATTGAAGGGACTAAGGATTTAGGACATCTCTCTCTCCCTCCCCCTTCTCCTGGCACCCCCACCCGGGTCAAAAAAAAAAAAAAAAAAAAAAAAAAAAGGCACCTGGGTGGCTCAGTCGGTTGAGCATCTCTTTTTTTTTTTTTTTTAATTTTTTAGTATTTATTTATTTTTGAGAGACAGAGACAGAGTGTGAGTGGGGGAGGGGGCAGAGAGAGAGGAAGACACAGAATCCAAAGCAGGTTCCAGGCTTCAAGCTGTCAGCACAGAGCCTGATGTGGGACTGGAACCCACGAACCTGAACCTGGAGATCATGACCTGAGCTGAAGTCAGATGCTTAACTGACTGAGCCACCCAGGCGCCCCAGCATCTGGCTCTTGGTATCGGCTCACGGCTAGTGGGAGCTAGCCCCGCATCAAGCTATGCACTCAAAGCGTGGAGGCTGCTTGGGATTCTCCCTCTCCCTCTCTCTCTGCCCTTTCTCTGCTCTGTCGCTCTCTCTCTCAAAATAAACAAAGTGTAAAAAAAAAATTAAAAAAAAAAGAAAGTTTAAATTCAGACTTTTTCAAAGATAGTGTGGCTACCATAGGAATACACTCAGCTGCTGGTGGGCAGAGGCCAGAGTTCGCATAGAAATGACAACTGGGTGGGAAGAGTGTGGGCTGAATGTACGACTGTAGCTGGTGCGTTGGGGTCATTTGAAGTGCGTACTACTGGGCCTTCCAGGCACCAACCCATTGGCTCTCAAGCTGAGTGACTGAGAAAGGACTGAAGCCCCAACCAAAGTATTTTCCTAGGGTTAGCACATCACAGTGCCCCTCTAGCGCCCTCTATTGACAAAGCCTCACATTGACAGCTGGCAAAAGAAGTTTGCAGAGTGAGGAGAGGCTTGTAGCAGCTCCTCTAGACAAATGGTCTCTAAGGCGGAAAGGAACTTCACCTCTAAAGGTTTGGGAGCTGGAGCTGACATGGCGTAATTGATTGCTGCTAGACATGGATAACCAGTCTGTCTGCCGAAGGATCGGGAGTAAGACAGAGGAGATTGCATATGAGCACTTTACCATTTTTTATTTTGTTAAGGCGTTATGTCAGATGCTTCATGTATATTGCCTCCTCATAAGAACCAAGAGTTGAGTATTATTAGCTACATTATACAGTTGAGGAGATTGAGGCTCAGAGATGTTAAATAACCTGTTCAAGACAGTGGCTGAGTAATGGGGCCAGAATTAAAATCCCTGCCTCCAGAGCTGACATTCTTGCTAGACTACCACACTTTGGGTGACATTTAAATGAGTGGGATTCTCTTATAGGCCCCACCATGTGGACACCTCCAGGCCAGAACCAAAGCTGGGTTTCTGAATTTATCCTGCTTGGCTTCTCTGGTGATCCCACGTTCAACAGGATCCTCTTCATTTCCTTCCTTCTCCTTTACCTGAGCTCAGTCCTGGGCAATGGACTCATCATCGCCCTGATCTGCCTGGACATACAGCTTCACACACCCATGTACTTCTTCCTCTGCATCCTCTCCCTGCTAGATATGGGCTGTGTCACCACTACCATGCCCCAGATGTTGGTGCATCTCCTCGCTCGCTCTCAGACCATCTCCTTTGCCAGCTGTTGGCTGCAGATGTATGTGTTTGGTGCCTTGGGCCTAACTGAGTGTATTTTCTTCGTAGTCATGGCTTATGACCGATATGTGGCCATCTGCCACCCACTGCATTATACTGTTGTCCTCAGCTGGGGCCTGTGCATACGACTGGCAGCTGGGACCTGGGCCTGTGGTTTCTTCTTCTCTCTGATCCATACTTTCCTCACCATGAGGCTGCCATACTGTGGGCCCAACGTGGTCAACCACTACTTCTGTGAAGGCCCCTCAGTACGAAGCCTGGCTTGCATGGATACTCACCTTATTGAGATGGTAGACCTGGTCATCAGTGTCTTCATGGTTGTTGCCCCACTCTCCCTCATTCTGGCCTCCTACATCCGTATTGGCCAGACCATTATCAAGATCAAGTCTACACAGGGCCGCTGCAAGGCTTTCTCCACCTGTGCTTCCCATGTGACCGTGGTCACACTCTTCTATGCCCCAGCCACATACATCTATATGAGGCCCAACTCCAGCTATTCCCCTGAGCAAGACAAGCAGATCTCACTCTTTTATAATGTCTTCACTGCCTTCCTCAACCCTGTGGTCTACAGTCTGAGGAACAAGGACATCAAGGGGGCTTTTCTCAAAGTGATGGGGTGGGGTAGGGTGCCCTGGTGAATTGGGAGACAGGAGAGGCCTGAGGTAGAATGTCCAATGCTAAAGAAAGGCACAACATTTATAAGGTATGCAAACAACATTGTGCATTGGAACCAATATAGCACTTGGTCAGTGGAACAAATATGGTACGTGAAACCAACATGACAATCTTGATGAACTTGCTACATTGTGGTGCAATGACAAACAGCTCCATAATCTTAGTGGCTTACAACAGCAGAGGTTCATTTATTGCTCATCTTCCATGTCAGTTGTATGTGGACTGTGGCCTTCTGCCATTGGATTCTTGGATTCAATCTGAAAAAGGAGGCTCTATCTGGAATATCCCATTCTTATGACAGAGAGAAAGGCACATAAAAACTCTTAAAGTTTCTGCTCAGAAGTGACACAGATCTCTTTGCTGATATCCTATTGGCCAAAGCAAATGATATGGTCAAGCCCAATAGGAAAAGGACAGGAAGTATCTACTTCCTACAGAAAAGTAACATGTCATATGGCAATGGGTATGGATATATAATTCTTCTATAGTGAGAGTGGCAATAATGGGGGTGATAATATTATCTAACACAATGGCACTGGAATGAATAGAATACATGTAATCAACATGAAACATGGTAATTGTAGGTGACATGGTACATGGACATGGTAGAAGGCCAAGATGATGTAGACAATCAAAGTGGTACATGTAACCAACGAATATCTGTAGCCAACATTGAAAATTAAGCTAATGGTATATGGAACCAAGGCTGCCCACAGGCTTGACTTGGTGCATGGAATCAATGTGGTTCATGGGTCTGATGTGGTATACTCTGCATTGTGTTGTCGAAGGACAAAGTACCTGACATTAAGTGACTTGGGTTCTAGTCCTAATCTTATAACATGTTTTATGACTTTAGGCAATTCACTTTCTTTCTCTGGATCTTACCTTACTCATCTATAAAATAAGCATGTTAAATGTAATGGTTTCTTTCTTGTTTTTTCTTTCTTTCTTTCTTTCTTTCTTTCTTTCTTTCTTTCTTTCTTCCTTCCTTCCTTCCTTCCTTCCTTCCTTCCTTCTTTCTTTCTTTTAGAAGGACAGAAAAACAGAGCACAAGCAGGGGAGGGGCAGGGAGAGAGGGAGACACAGAATCCCAAGCAGGCTTCAGACTCTGAGCTGTTAGTACAGAGCCTGACACAGGGCTTGAACCCATGAACCACGAGATCATGGCCTGAGCTGAAGTCGGACGCTCAACTGACTGAACCACCCAGGTGCCCCATATGTAATGGTTTCTAAGACCTCTGTGTCTCTAAAATTTTAGAAGAATAGAAGTTGCTGCCATTTGTAAACTATACATACATAGCAGTGACTCTCATTCTTTCAAGGAATCTAAATGACATATGAAGCTAAGAATCCTGGCAAAGGGCCTCAGAGTTAGCATGAGCATCCAACTTCCTTTCAGGTTTCATTGGTGGCTCAGAGGCCTCAGGGATGAGTTGATTCAGTTCCAGTATTTCGTGAGCATCCATTATAGTCCAGCCAGTGTCAGGCCTTGGGGAAACCAAGACAGGTATATGGAGAGATTTACAGTCATGTAATTACAATGCTTCTGGAACAACCCAAGAAGATGCCACAGTAACTCTGAAGGACCAAAGACTTCACAAGAGTGAGGTTCTCTCAATGGGTGCCAGACACAGAGGACCAGACTATACCTCACCCCTCTCCTATCCACCACTGCATACCTCACCACTTTGTAAGCTCTCCAGAACTTGGAGTCAGGGAGAGAGGGATGGAAACCCCAAGAAGATTAGTATTATTTCTCCCACCACTGGGATGATAGCTCAAAATGGAAACTAAACTCAGTTACTGAGAGATGAAGGTGTATTTATCTCAGGAAACAAGTAGCATTCTGTGATAGAGAAAAATGGAGGAGGAAAGCCTGCTTCCCAGGGCCTTACTTGGGAAGGAATTAAGGTTTAGCTGATACCTGAGGATGAGAAGAGTCACCCGTGCAAAGAGCCAAGAAAAGGCATTTCAGGCAAAGGGATGCCAGGTACAAAAGTCCCAGGTCAGGAAAGGACTTTGTATTTTCTGCAGAGCTGGAAGAAGGCCCATGTAATCACAATAAAGTGAGCAGAAGAGGCAGAGATGACATTGAGAAGTAGGCAGAGGACAGTCCTAATGAGCCCTGTAGATAGTGTTTACTTTTTTGCTCAGTGCAGTGGGAATGCTTGGATTCTTACTGGGGAGCAGTGCAGGTTTAGGGATGATGAGCTCCAGTGTGAGTGTGGCTTGAGGTGACCAGAAAGGAGATGGGATAAAAGGTCATCAGGATGAGCATGTCTGAGAACTCACAGGCCAAGAGTGAGAACAAAGAACTCCCTTTTAGAGAGGTACAGAGGGTGTGGCATCCCTAGGGAGAATTCCAGGTTGAGGATCCTGGGAGGGGTGGTTGCTGAATATGGGACTAAGATGGCAAAGAGAGGGAGAACTGGGGAAAGGGAGAAGTAGGGACTTGGGCAAGTGGGGAGATGAACAGAGTCTGGGAATAATAAATGACTAGAGAGTTCTTGGCTTCTGAGGTGATGGAGATTTCGTTTCTAGTACTTAAGTGTGGAGTTGGGTGCTAGTATGGTCCTAAAGCATTTACTCAGAGGTGAAACAGGGCATTTGGGTGGGTGGGTACAGCTACACCAATAGGCTCCAGTACCTGGTATGACAAAGTTCCAGGCAGAGGGATTCAGGTAGAAAGTGAAGGGTCCCATGGATTATTAAGGTATTCCTTCCCCCATCTGGGGAAGGAGTAAGGAGCTATGTGGTTGGTGGAGAGGACTTGCTAACTGATGAGAGGTTCTTCTGGCCTTGTGGGGAAGCAGGCTGCCTCAATAATGGGGGAGAAGTCTTCCTGGCTGTTGGAGTTCCTTCTAGAAGGTGGGAAGTCCACCTAGTGGCTCTTCTACAACTAGATAGTCAGGGGCCAGGGTAATGGAGAGATGAGTCTTGTGGCTAAAATGTGATAAGGTTTCATTAGTTTCTCTACTAGGACAGATTGCTACCATTCATAATTCAGGGTGATAGTAGATTTTATCTTAACAGTGATAAACAACCTGTATTTTTAAGCATCAAGGCTGAGGGATGGGGTGGAGGAAAGGTGGGGACACAGTATTTTCAGAAGAATGGCTTGTGAGACATAATGAGGGTTTGGGTTGAAGAGCACTTAGTGAGGGAGACCTGGGCATGGCTTGTGAAGGTGATTATAGCAGATGGTGGCAGTGAATGGGGAGATGCCAAAAGATGTGACAAGGAAAGAAGCAAGAACACTTAATGGCTTGGGTGTGTTGGTAAAACAGAGAAATCAAGGAAGCTAGCAAGGTTTTAAGCCAGCTTTACCACCGTCTCTGCTTCCCTACAGTTTATTGATGGGAGCCAGCTGATTGCCAACTGTCATTCCCAAATCCGTGGCACTGCAGGAAGAAGTCATGGCCCTTGTCCTGCTGGAATTTGTGGTCTACAAACCAGCACAGTTCATAGGAGGCATGAACTTAGGGGTGGGGTTAGAAATTACTGTTGTTCAATAATTTCTCTGTCAATTTGAGTCTCAATGGGGTGGTTTTTGTGGTTTTTACTCCCTTTCCTGCTAAGTTTCCTAGAATTTTCTCTAGAGGCAATACTCTCAGATGGGCTTTTGCCTAATCACCTGGAATATTTCCCACCCTGAGCTCTAAGTTTCCTGTATCCCCCTTTCTTCCGGGACTCTGCCCAGTTCTCTCTAATCCTTAATCCTACAACACTGTTCTCTGGCTTAATTGAACCTCATTATCAAGCCGTCTCTTCCCATTGTACCAGTTATTATCTAGGCGGAAAGCCTGACCAATGCCCTTCATATCTCTACAATTCATCCTTTGCTCCTGTGATTTGGGGGCTTGATGTGTCCTGTTAATCCTTCTATGTGGTATCTGCCTGCTCTCCCCCAATGCCCAGCATCTCTCCTCAAGACCCCTTCCTTACTACTTTCCAAAACAGGTTCAGCAAATGTCCTATAAGCGACTGTGAAATGCAAAGCCAAATATTTTCCTTCCAAATTCAAGTTACAATCACCATAACTTCCATTAATACCACAATTACTATTACTTTCTTTGCTGAGTTCAAAGCACCTTCAATGACATCTGTTTGGATTGAATCTGTACCACTTTCATTGGAGCCTTCACTGTTTTATTGAGGACTATTAGTTAATGAAGGTTCAATAACTCTGAGGTTAAAGAGGCCTGATATTAATCACAAGGAGGCCTAATAGTTTTAAATTTCCTTTGTGTTTAAAGTGAGAATCTGACAATATTTTTCCATGGCATCATCTCATTGAATGCCTATCACTTGTATCCATTAGGCGATTTAGAATTTCAAATTCAAAGTCAAATTTGAAACAGAAAAGGCTGGGATAGTTCAATGGACTGTGGGAATTCAGAATCATGACAAGGATAAAATAAATGCCAGGAACTCCTGCCTCTTTTCCCCTTTTGTTCCCTGGTGGTAGAAAGAGTGAAGGCAAAATTTGGAGGAGATTTTGTGAAGGTTGTTAGGGGCTCTGTGTGAGAGCTTACCCCTCTGATTCCAGCTTCACTGGAGTGTTGCTTACCTTTCTTGGCACTGAAGTCTTGTCTGCCTTTTTTTTTGTATGATAGGCACTGTGTGGTCAGTACAATTTCTGAGATTCTGTGGAGCAACTTTTCTGTGCCTCTTCCAAGGTGCTGGGGACTCTAGGGGGCCACAGGTATGGGTGAAGGGGTCTGGCACTGGTAAGAGAAGTCAGCCCTACTCTGATCACTATATCCTGCTATACCTGTCAGTATCTTCTTGAATCAAGTACTCTAGTAACACATTATTACTCAGTTTAGATTTGAACAAATGTTTATTTAAAAAGCTCTATCATGTGAGAATATCAGTGAAAGTATCTGAGGAGTTCTGGCTGTTTGTAATCAGGGCCTCTTCATTTGGTAGCTTGAAAGGGTGTCATAATTTTTCTACAGTTTTGCCAGTTCAGAGTTCATAGGTTTCTTGGTGACAGACTCAAATTCACTAAATCCACACTAGAATGAGGTATAAACAAATGCCAACATCTTCATTTACAATGTTAGCTATCCCTTTCCAGAGAGCAGAATGGCCCCTCTTTTGAAGCTGAAATGATCTCAATAGTTTGCTTGGTAATGGTGGTATTAGGAAAAAGAAGTAGAGCATGACAAGAAGAATGGCAGTGTTTATGTAAAGCATGCAATGCATCAAGCACTGTTTTGAGAACTTTACCTACATTAACTTCTCACAACAATCCTACAAGGTGATGGTTTGCCACAAAGTATGAGCTCTGCCCCAGTATGGTATGGTTTGGGTGATGTTTCATCTGTACAGCAAGAGACCCTCAAAATATCTCTTCACCACAGCAGGGGCTCGCTCTGTACCCTGGGACCCACACTCCCATGAAAGTGCTGGATAGACAATGACCAATTCCTGAATCCTGTTTCTAAGGTCACTTTTCCTTTCTCTCGAGACTATGTTTCTTTAGATCTGTTCGTACTCCTGATTGAGATAAAATAAAGTCACTCATATGGGTCCTGTTAGTCTTTGTGTCCTGGCCATCCTGAGTTGATTTAATAGGCGCAATCTTCATGAGCTCATTCATTCAATCATCAAATGTTAATGATACTTTGTGCCAGACCCTTTGCTGAGCCCTGGGAAACACATAAATCAGACATAGGTCCTGACTTGGCACCCTATCTACAGTTGGGTCTCTTGATGTTTGAGGATAGCTCACCTGCTGGAACCATCAACAGCTTCCACCCAGGCACCAACCTTACATATTATCTCCCATAACTCTCAGTCAGTGATTCATGCCTATCCATAGGGTGATGGGAGGGAATAGGGTGGAACATGTGGTTTCAGGTCTGGTTGTAGCCTTCTGTGCTCCAATGGCCTCACTCAGAGGCCTTGCTTGAACCTGTTAACTTGAGGAAAGCCCTCTTCACATCTTTGTTTCTAAGGCTATAGATGATGGGATTGAGAAAGGCAGAGATAATATTGTAGAACAGAGCCAGTTTCTTGTCCCGCTCTGGGGAGGCATTGGCCCCGGGGTTCATGTACATAAACATGGCAGGTCCACAGAACATGGTGACCACAGTGATGTGGGAGGCACAGGTGGAGAAGGCCTTGAGTTGACCCTGAGCTGAGCGGATCTTCAAGATTGTGGCAAAGATGCGGACATAAGAGGCCAGAATGAAAGAGAGGGGTACCAGGAGAAGGATGAAGCCCAGGATAAAATCTACTTGGTCATTGAGGGATGTGTCTGCACAGGCCAGCTTCAGAACAGCAGGGACCTCACAGAAGAAGTGATTGATCTCATTGGGGCCACAGTAGGGCAGGCGCATTGTGAAGACAGTGTAGACTAGGGAACAGCTGATACCCCACAGTCCACAAAAGATGGCCATTGCCCCACACAGCCATGGGGTCATGATAACCTTGTATCTGAGTGGATAACAGATGGCCACATATCTATCATAGGCCATAACAGAGAACAGCCAGCCCTCAGTGATGCCCAACACCAGAAAGATGTACATCTGGGCCACACACCCAACATAGGAGATAGTTTTCTTCTGGCAGATCAGATGCACCAACATCTGGGGCACAGTAGTGGTGACATAGCTCATGTCCAGAATGGAGAGGACACTGAGGAAGAAGTACATGGGTGTGTGGAGGCAGGAGTCCAAGTGAATCAAGGTGACAATGAGTCCATTGCCCACAAGTGTAGAGAGGTAGAGAAAGAGGAAGATGTTGAAGAGGATTGTATTAATTTGGGAATCCCTGGAGAAGCCCAGAAGGATGAATTCAGACACAGAGCTGTGGTTGTCCCAGGGAAATTTCTGCATTCTCCTTCAGCTGCAGAAAGAGAAATGAACTGACTAGTGGCCCAGCTTAGGATGCACATTCAGGTACAATGACCATTCAGTTGCTGGCAGATGGTGTTTATTTGGATACTATTTGGGACAAATAGAAGTCCAAAGACTGAGATCTAGTCAGAGTGAGGCCAAATTTGGGGAGGGGAGGGAAACCTTCATGGAATTTTCTGTTTCTCAGGCCCAAATCTTTTTTCAAGACCACCAGGGTCTCATTTTATTCTATCAGCCCCAGCAAGGCCACCTGTTTTCTTGTCTTTCAGGAGCTACAATCACATAATGCATTGCTTGGGAGCTCTTCTCCCCTAGTCCTGGCTATAGAGTGGGGTAATGATCTGAAGCTCTCCCATCCCTCTCCTTGAAAAACAAACACTCAGAACCCTTTCCTTTGGTGCTTTAACCTTCTGATTGTTACAGTATAGAGGAGGTGAGTCAGAAATGTGAGAAAGATATATGACTCCAGAAACATTAAAATGTTTAGAAAAATTTTACTCAAGTCTGTGTTTCTTGAATCTTTTGGGCCTCTGGAAGCTTCCTCACATCCAATTTTATTTTAGACAAAGTTTTTCACCACTCTGCTTCATCCTGGCCTTACCCACAAATGAAGGGAAGGGTCTTCCTGCTTCACCCTAAAACTATAATAGAGGTAGAATAATAGCTATCCTTTTTTGCTTAAAGGCAGCTTTGGTATCTCTTAATCCCTCCAACCTGGTAAGAATACCCTCCCAATGGTAATATATCCCTTGGAGTCCTTTCCTTTTTGCAGCTGAGATTTATGACAGGAGGGGAGACCCATTTAAAGGCTGCATGAATTTAGTTTATATCTTAAAACTTAGGGCTGATTCCTTGTTTGTGATGCCATAGGAGGTGGTGTGTTCTAGTGGAGCATGGGATTTGGAATCAGAAGACTAGACTTCAAGTTCTTGATGCTTCAACTGTGCTTCTGCTCAAGTAATTTAATCTCCTTGAGCCCCATTTCCTTTTCTGTAAAATCTACATAAAATTTACCAGAAGAGATGTCATGAGAAGTAATACATAATAGGTGTGAAGTGCTTAGCTCTGTGATTAGCACATAGCAGGAGCTCAGTAATGTTAGTTCCCATCAAATCCCCTTCCTCATGGTATCATTCATCAAATGGTCGACAAACACTGATTGAGCACCTACTACCTATCAGGCTCTATTCTAAGAGCTGAGGAGACAAGGACAAATAAGTTATATTCCTAATTCTCAAGGAGCTTACAGTCTGGTTAGAGAGATAGAAGAGTAGAGGCACAAACCACATCCCAATGTGCTTAGCACTATGACGGAAATATGGCTAGCAGTCAAAGCTCTGTGCTAAGCACCAGGGATACAGTAATAAAAATCTCTGCCCTCAAAATGCATACACAGGAAGGAGACAGGTAAACAATAAATGACAGTCAAATGATAAGTGCTGATGGGAGTAAGTACAGAGTGTCACAGGAGCCTGGATAGGCTGTGCTTCCTTAAAGAAGCACCTAGGTAGCCTTTGGGAGCTAGACTTCTCCAAGAAGAGAACACATAATGTGAAACTTAAAAGCTGAGCAAAAATTAGCTAAGCAAAGATCCTAAGGAAGAGTTTTGCAAGAAGATGGAGTTGCAGGTGCAAAGGACCATAACTAAGGGAGAGTTTTGTACAACCATGGAGCACAAGACATAAAATCTGAGGGTAGGATAGTCTTCACAGGGCAAGAGGGAAAAGAAAAGGGTATTGTGTACTTTAATAAGGAGCATGGAGTTGATCACTTAGGCCATGACAATTTGGAGATAAGTTTTAAGCAGAAAAGTAATTCAT
Source organism: Panthera leo (assembly GCF_018350215.1). NCBI lineage: Eukaryota > Metazoa > Chordata > Mammalia > Carnivora > Felidae > Panthera > Panthera leo. The sequence goes on from NC_056686.1 coordinate 33,476,277, forward strand.
CGAGGCTTAAGTTTTAGAAATGTCACTACTTGGGTGGAAGTTAGAAGAAGGCATTGGAGGAAGACCATTTGAGGGGTATGGGAAAAAGGCAGAAGCAGCATAGCATTATAGGCAATAAAGAAGAGAAGAGATATTAGAGAGAGGTGTGGGAAATTGAATCAACAGAACTTGGTAACTGAGGGGTACATAAGATGAGAAAGAGGGAGGGGACAAAGATGAGCTTGAGGTTTCAGGTTTGGGAACCATTACAAGACAAAACCTGGGTGGAGGTGGAGGAGGGAGAGATGGCGTGAGGCAGGAAATGACTGGAAGGTAATGATTAACTCTGTTACAGACATAGAGCTTGGAACATGAGGCATCCTTGAGGATCTGACTATCAAAGAATAGGTCAGATAGCCTTCAAACTCAGGAAGGATATCTAAGTGGAAGATAAAAATTGGGGAGGTAATCAAGGTACATAATGGATGAGAACTAACCAGGATAGTCTAGAGAAAGAGCAAAGAATCAAAATCTGCAGCCTGGGGCATGAACACAAGAGAGATCAGCAGTAGAAGAGCTGGGGCTTGAGCAAGAGCATCAGGGAGGCAGGGAACTTGGTTCCACCAACCAAGGAAGCTAACATCTCCAAAAGGGCCTATGGTGCCAGACACTACAGAGAGAGCAGGAGGAATAAAACTTTAAAAATATAATAATGTGGAAATTATTCTTGGCTTGAAAGTGGGAAATTTTGGTGAAGTGATGAAAGTAAAAATCAGACACCAGTGGGTTTTGAAGAGTGAACTGGTCTGTAAAGTGGAGTAATGAAGAGATATCTAAGATTGGGATGGACAAAAGGTGGAAAGAGTGTTTTATTTGTGTTGCTGTTTTTTAAAGATATATACATGGGGGAGGGGGGAAGCCAAAAGAGAGAGAGAAAGAGGTGATATTGCAAGGTCTCTGAGGAGGCAACAGCAACGGGACTAAGTGCCCAAGTCATGATAGGCAGCTTCAGGAAAAGTACAATGGAAGGAAAGGAGGTAAGAATGAGTTGTATACAGATCTTTTACTTGTGACCACCAGAAATTTCAAGATCACCTTCCCATGGACCAGTCGGTCTCATGGGTTCTTCCTTCACAGCCTCTCATGTAGATGGTGAGGAAGACAATCTGATCCAGTGGTTGAAAGTAGAATTTCAAGTCTCAAATGGTAGAACAAGAAGCTAATGTCAAGAAAAGAAATGTTATAGCGTAGAGCTAAAATCCTCTGTCCCTTCCTTGGATTCAAAAAGCCAACCACAACAGTTTAGGTGGAGTAGCAGTTCGTTGGGCAATAACTGAGGACCGAAAGTGGATCAGTGTAAGTAAACTTTCTAAAAAGTCATCATGGAGGTGACATCATTGAGAAAGGATGCTAACAGATGACACAAGGTGTCATGGAATGTGTCTGGGGTAGCCAGACTTCATGTAGGGCATCTTTTTCAATGGTGGGTCCACATTTTAAAGGGAGTGTGGATATGTTGAAATAGGTTATAAAGAAGGGTCTGGAAACCATATCATATGAGGAAGTGTTGGAGAAATTGGGTATGTTTACAATGTGGAATAAAAGGTGAAGGGCATTCTGGAAGCTGAGGGCCAACTCTCTGAAAGGTTTTCATGTGGAAGACGGACAAGACTTGTCCGGGGTGGTCTTAAGAAGTATAGTTGGGAGTTACACTAGGGAGACAAGATCCAATGTAATACAACCAGCTGACATTAGAGAGGGCAGTCCACAGATAGAATCAACTGTCCTGAAAGGTAGTGAACTTGGTCATCCTGTGAGAGGATCAAACAAAATGTCAAAACGCATTGTGACCAACCTGCTGGTAGAGAAGGAGTGTCTCTGGTCTAGTCTATTTGGAAGAGTTGAAGACCTTGACATCCCTCTGGCAGCTCCACCTGGACCTGATATCTGATGCCTGGACTATTGCAGTAGGCTCTCAATAGGCCTCCCATCCCCAGTCCTTGCTACATACTCAGTGACCAGAATATGGTACAGAATTGGAGAAAAGAGGAGTATAGAAGGAAAGAGAAAGAAAGGCCAGGAATAGATTAATGGGGGCTCCAAGCCCACTGTGAGCCTCCTCTCCAGCCACCCCAGGGGGTTTAATGACAGGATATCAGTATCCTGTTTGGAAGCAATCACCTCCCTCTCCTTCCCAAATAAGAGCATTTCAGATCTTCTCAGTTCTAACATCTCCCTCCAGCTCCCACCTTCTATAACTCATCACCCCCACTTTTATCTCTCCTACCAGGGCCTCATCCTAAATCCTCTATGGAGAGCCAACTGCTTCAGTTCTGTAACAGCAGCCTTCACTTCCTTCCATCTCTCTCCCCCTCAACTGAGGAGCACACCCAAAAGACAAATAAGGAGGGAGAGGGAGAGAGAAAGACAAAGAGACTGATCACTGTACAGAGAGAAGTCAATGAACACAGGAGGACAGAGGTCAGGAAATCGAGCAGATGCCCAGGAGGACCTATGTGGATGGAAAGGAGGCAGGCAGGCATCCAGTGAGACAGGCGGGGACAAGTGAAAAGCAGGCCCCTTCCTCTGCCCTTTTACTCCTTACCTGTCACTGGGCTCAGTGTGGGATGAGCCAGGGGCTTGTTGGTTCCCTCTTTCATAATCTGCTCCTGATCCTCAGGGAAGACAAATCAGGTAGCTTCTTAATGAGCTTCTGTGCCGTGGGATTCTCCAGGCCCCGTCACAGCCATCCCAAGCCCTGAGCACACTTCACCTCCCCAGACTGGCACTCAAAGCCTACACGCCCAGGTCCCCTGACCCTCCCAGCTCAGCACCCCTCGCTCCCCATGGGCTTCTTCTTACTCTGCCTCAGAGTCCAAGGGGACAGATGTGTGGGTGTCAATTACTGTAAGTGCATTGATTGAGAAGTGCAAGAGGTGAAGGCCAAGCATGCAGATCAGGGAAGGCTTCCATGAGCCATAAAGAATCCACAGGTGTTTGAGGGAAAGGGGAATGGCAGAGAAGAGCTCTGCTCTGCTCTCAGTCCCCAGGACCCTGATCCACTCTCTCCATCATGCCCTGCTGGATCCTGGCCTGTTTTGTGTTCTGACATCCTGTGGTCCCCAAAGACTGTGGCTCCCTGCACTGAAGATAATATACCAACAATTGTGAGATATTTCACAGAACCTGGCTCAGGATGAAACAACTGATAAATATTCCACATGGGAGCGAAGCCCTGAACAGTCAGAAGGCCTGAGATCAGATCCTGGTTCTTCCACTTAGTAATAGTGTAGTATTAGACAAGATAGCAGCCTTCCTGTACCTCAGTTTCCTTACCAGTAAAATGAGGCAATAACAGTATAGGGTAGCTGTGGGAATTAAATATGATTGAGTATGAAACAGATGTAGTAAAATGTGCATATCATTTATGCTTGACATAGCTCCCCAGTATATATCAGATGGTTGATTTGCTTGTCCCACAAACGTATATTTTCATAATGAGACTTAGAGTGATGAGGGACCACAACGTGTCCTTCTCAGCCACCAGCTCTGCTTCTTGCCTGGGACAGGACACACAGCAGGTACCTCCTAACTGTGGTCAGAATCCATCCCCATCATAGATGGGAGAGACAGCCCCTTGGATGACATGAAGTGAGAAGTCTGAACTTACCTTCTTTGATTTGAAATCACCATCACCTGGAGTCAAACACTTGGGCTACTCAGAAATGGTAATGGAGTCATCTTATTTTCAAACTCTGGTTGGTGGCAACTGCCTAGAACACTGGATCGAGGCAGAAACTGAGTAACCTCAGGCTCATGGAGAGGGACTGCCATGATCGTTCAGTAACACCTGCCATGAGCACTGGAGGGAGGTTAGCAGAACATGTAGGTGTTAATATGGTGTTTCAAAAGTCCCCAAAAAAAAAAAAAAAAAAAAAAAAGGGGCGCCTTGGTGGCTCAGTCGGTTAAGCGGCTGACTTCGGCTCAGGTCATGATCTCGCGGTCCGTGAGTTCGAGCCCCGCGTCGGGCTCTGTGCTGACAGCTCAGAGCCTGGAGCCTGTTTTGGATTCTGTGTCTCCCTTTCTCTCTGACCCTCCCCCGTTCATGCTCTGTCTCTCTCTGTCTCCAAAATAAATAAACGTTAAAAAAAAACAACAACAACAACAACAAAAAAAAACAAAACAAAAGTCCCCTTGAAGTTTTCATCATCCCTTCTATTAGCATGTGCAATGCAACTCAGCAAAGTGTGTTCCCTACTTAGCACTGCCTGTGTTCATCCAGGGGAACCCTCCGCTGGCTTTCATCCTTCTATCTGCAAGCTCCCCCTTTAGTTTTGTTGAAGAGAAAGAAAAAGAAGGCATTGCGTTATATGAGACAGAGCAGAGGGAGGGGAAGAAAGCACTCATTTTTTTTTTATATTGTCTTAAAGAAAAATCTCCTTCTTGTGGCCCACTTCCCTGACAGTTACCACCCATTCATTTCTTTTCTCCCCTCTGGAGGAAGTCTCCTAAGGGAGGGTGGTGTGCATTTCCTGTCCTACATTCTCTCCTAAATGCACCGCAGTCAGGTTTCACTGTCATCATGTCACTATGCCTATTGGTTTAGCAGCAGCAGCCAAGAGGCTATCTCAGCTTCTAATCAAACAGAACCAAGATTTTCTTCCCTAGTGAAAGGAATTCCCCTTTGAGCAGTAGAATCTCCAAACACACCAAACCCAAAGTTGCAGAGATAGAAAGCAGAGATTTCTCTGGAGTGTTAATTCATATATTAGAGAGAGGGACCACTCACATCACACCTGGACCTGTGTGTCCCCTCAGAGGAAGATAATACCACATAATGATTGCTGGTTTAAGTCATAAACTGCACTCTTTATGATGGCATTACAATCTTACAGGATGTTTTCTCCCATGTGGCAAGATAACTGAGACTTCAGTAGGTAATTCCTTCATCCTATTAGGCCCAGATATTTCTGGGTGTTTGGGCACAGTGGGTGGCCATTGAGTTCTGCCAGTGTAAGGCCACTGTTATACCTTTTTTTTAATGTTTATTTTTGAGAGAGAGAGAGAGAGGGAGAGGATGGGGTGGGGGGCAGGGAGACTGAGAGAAAAGGAGGGAGAGAATCCTGCGCTGTCAGCACAGAGCCCCCGTGGAGCCTGATGCGGGGCTTGAACCCACAAACTGAGAGATCATGACCTGAGCTGAAATCAAGAGTCGGACGCTTAAGTGACTGAGCCACCCAGGTGCCCCTGTCATACTTTTCTCTGAGGGAAAGTGTGTTTCCTGGTCAGAGATGATACTGCATGGAATACTATGGCAATGGATAAGACACTCTATAAGACCACTGATCGTGGGTTGTCAGACATGCTGTCGGCAGGAAACCTGAATATGAGACTATCCCTGGGACGACATATTGTAGCCTCTTTGTGATGGAAAGGGTCTAATGTAATTTATGTGTCACCAGGTAGCTGGCAGCTACCCCGGGGAATGGTACCACATCAGAGGCTCAGCCTCTGTCTCTGCTGCTGGGGCCTGGCACACAGCAGTGGCAATGGCTGACTCAGCCTTGGTGAGGCCGAGTTCATGTGGCTGAGTCCACACATATCCTCTATCATGCTACAGTGGCTGCTTTGTAGAGCAAGCACTTGTATGGTTAGGGAAAGAGGCTGACTGATCTACAGGTGGATCATCTAGTCCACCTGATTATCGAGAGACACCCCCGCAGTGGGTGCTCACTGTGTTAGCACATGATTATCCTCATATTCTGGGTCTGTGAGAGGCATATCCACATAACCTCTTCTAGACCGCTCATCATGAATCCTCTAATCTTTTTCTTCCTGGCCAACCTTCCATCCCATTAGCAACCGCCCATGAAATAACGTATAGCCACACTTGAGGGCATCTATACACATACTGTGTGATTTCATTTCTGTACAATTCTTGAAATGATGCATTAAAGTGATAGAGAACAAATAGATAGGTAATGGGGTGAGAATTGTGGGGAGGGATGGCTACAAAGGGGTAATATGTGTGGCTTTGTGGAAATGGAATAGTCTGTGATAAAATATCATAGAACTCGTACTGATTTGCTAGGGCTGCCATAGCAAAACTCTGCAGATTGGAAGAGTTAAACAAAGGACATTTATTTTCTCATGGATTTGGAAGCTGAAAGTCCAAGGTCAAGTTATTTGGTCTCTCCTGAGGCCTCTCTCCTTGGCTTGTAGACAACTGCCTTCTTGCTGTGTTCCCACATGGTCTTCTCTCTGTGTGAGCATCCCTGGTGTCTCTTGTGTGTCTCAATTTCCTCTTTTTACTAGGGTGCCAGTCAGATTGGATGAAGACCCACCCATATGACATCATTCAACTTTAATGATCTCTTTAAAGGCTCTATCTCCAACTGTAGTTATATTGCAGATTAGGGCTTCAACATATGAATTTGGTGGAAGAAAGGGGAGACACAATTCAGTTTGTAACAAAACTACCCAAAAAACTGAAGGTATATAAAAAATTTGTGGAATCTGAATAATGTCTCTAGTTTAGTATTGTAACCAGTGTTCGTTCCCTACTTTTGACAATGTACTATGATTATATAAGATGTTATCATTGAGGGAAGCTGGAATTTTAAAGGGCACACCAGAATTTTATGTACTATTCTTGCAGCTCTTTGTGCATCTTAAATTATTTCAAATAAATTATTTTAAAAATAGCTCCTGTGCCCTGCCTGGTGGATACTGAATAGCTATGAGTCACCATGTGACTTGGCAAACAAAACAGCCCATAATAAATTGTGTTACCACAACCACTGAACCATCAATTTGGTCATGCACAGAGTTCCATTATATGGGTCATGTTTTAGTGTAATGTCTAAGAAATATTTATCTAACACTAGGTCATAAAGATTTTCTCTTATTTTTTTCTGAGAGTTTTATGGTTTCACAGTTTGCATTTAGCTCTGTGATCAATTTTAAGTTAATTTTTGAATAAGGAAGAGGTTTAAATTGAGATTTATCTTTTTCTCTATACTTCCAATAGTTCCAACACCACGGGTTAAAAACACTATCCTACCAAGGGGTGCCTGGGTGGCTCAGTTGGTTATGCATTTGACTCTTGGTTTCAGCTTAGGTCATGATCTCACAGTTCATAAGTTCAAGCCCCACATTGGGCTCCGTGCTGACCGTGCGGAGCCTGCTTGGGATTCTCTCTGTCTCCCTCTATCTCTGCCCCTCCCCTGCTCTCTTGCTCTCTCGCTCTCAAATTAAATAAATAAACATTAAAAAAAACCACTATCCTATCCTTTCTCTATTCAATTACTTTTTCCAGTTTCATTAAATATGAATAAATACTTTTAAATACTTTTGTGACCTTTTCTCAACTCTCTAATCTATTTCACTGATATTTGTGTCTATCTGTACCAATACCAATACTGCTGATTACAACATCTATACAAGTCTTAGAATTGAATACAGGTTCTTCTACCTTTATTCCTTTTTTCCCCAAAATTGCTTTAGTCTAGTTCCTTTGCCTTTTTATATAGATTTTCAGATTTACTTGTTCATATCAACAAAAAATCCTGTTGGAATTTTTATAGGAATTGTATTAAACTGCAGAATAATTTGAGGGAGAATTGGCATCTTTACTATGTATCATTTTTCAACCCAGGACCATGAAATGTCTCTCCATTTATTTACATCTTTGATTCTTTTCATCAGTGTTTTACAGTTCAGCACAGATACTGTACATGTTTTGTTAATTTATACCTAAAAGTATTTAATTTTTAAGAAGCTATTGTAAATAACATATAATTTTAGTTTCCAATTGTTCATTGTTACTATATGGAAATATAATTGATTCCTTTGTGTTAATCTTGCATTCTGTAATGTTGCAAAGGCCATTAATTAGTTCTAAAAGTTTTAATGTAGAATCCTCACCTTTTAAAAAATGTTTATTTACTTATTTTGAGAGAGAGAGAGCACACACAGTGTGAGTGGGGGAGGGGCAGAGAAACAGGGATGGGGAGAATCCCAAGCAGGATCCTTGCTGTCAGTGCAGAACTCAACACAGGGCTCTATCCCACAAACCGTGAGATCATAACCTGAGCCAAAAATCAAGAGTGGGACACTTAATCGACTGAGCCACCCAGGTGCCCCTTTGCCCTTTTTTTTTTTTTTTTTTACATAGGCAACTATATTATTTGTAAATGGAGGCAGTTTTACTTCTTCCTTTCTTATCTTCTCTTTTCTCACCTTATTGCACTGGCTAGGACTTCCAGGACTATTTTGAATAGGAGTTATGAAAGCAAGCATCCTTATTTTGGTACTGGTTTTGGGGGGAAAGCACTTAGTCTTTCACCATTATGTATGATGTTAACTGCAGGGTTTTAGTTAAGTGTTTCTTGTCACAGAGAGTAAATTTCTTTTTACTCCCAATTTGCTGAGATTTCATCTTGCTTTTTTTTTTTCCAGTTATGAATGAGAGAAAGGACATCCCAAGCCACATGCCTTGAGTCTTATGTAAATATATTTGAATGACATGTTAGTAGTTCTTGATGTCAGAGAGACTCAAGGCCAACATAAGGGTTAGACCCTTTAAGATCTCTCCCAGCTGACTGTTCTATTGTAGGGCAAAGGGAAAGAAAAAGCTTTCATCTAGACAGAAAGTAGTTAGGATGCTTCCTGAAGAAGAGACATGGAGGAGAGAGCTCTCTGGGTGGATCAGCCTATGCAAAGACCTGAGGAGTCAGGACTAGCTGGAGGAGAGGGATCATGGCAGGATATGAGGGGATGATGTGGGACTGCTATGGGTTTCTATTGTTCTGAGAGCCTGAAGAAGGAAGTCCCATTAGCTCCAGCAAATGATCCTTACTTGCCACCTTTAATGACCCCAGAGCAATTTTCATAACAAGCCCCCAGAAACACAATCATCATGTCTTGTTAAAAATTTTTTTTCTTCAGGCAGTCAAGGCTCCTTCCTCCCCAGGGCTTCTCTCCTTAGAGGCTGTGGCCTTCATGGGGGAAACCCTGGAACTACAGACACTTCCCTCCTCACAGTTCCACATCAGTCTTAAAGCTCCCATTTCTGGGGCGCCTGAGTGGCTCAGTCGGTTGAGCTTCGGCTCAGGTCATGATCTCACATTCTGTGAGTTTGAGCCCCGTGTCGGGCTCTGTGCTGACAGCTCAGAGCCTGGAGCCTGCTTCGGATTCTGTGTCTCCCTCTCTCTCTGCCCCTCCCCCGCTCATGCTCTGTCTCTCTCTCTCTCTCTCTCTCTCTCTCTCTGTCAAAAATAAATAAACATTAAAAAAAAAAAGTTAAAAAAAAAGCTCCCATTTCTTTCATGCTTGGGGAATACTAAGAGCACTCTAGGCTGGCAATTCCCCTAAACTTGTCTTCTGGAAAAACTTGTTAATGAGCAAAACACACTCTTAGCATTTAGTAATCTTTTGGGCTTTCTTAACATTCAGATGATCCTTGGTTTACAAATAAAACTTGTTTCTAAGCAGCTAAGAGTAATTGGAATATTTTATTAATGGAATCCTAGTAGAAAGATATGTAGAGAGCAGCTGATTTGAAGAGATTTGTATCTTTTATTGCCTTTTGGAAAGCAGTTCAGTATTTGTCTGAATTCAGAGTGGTAGAAATTTGATTTGCTTTGATAGCATTAGAAATATTTTAGTTCTTGGGGCGCCTGGGTGGCTCAGTCGGTTAAACGTCCGACTTCAGCTCAGGTCACGATCTTGTGGTCCGTGAGTTCGAGCCCCGCATCGGGCTCTGTGCTGACAGCTCAGAGCCTGGAGCCTGCTTCCGATTCTGTGTCTCCCTCTCTCTCTGCCCCTCCCCCATTCATGCTCTGTCTCTCTCTGTCTCAAAAATAAATAAACGTTAAAAAAAATTAAAAAAAAAAAAGAAATATTTTAGTTCCTGGTTAATATGGCAGCTGATGTTGTGATTGTGTTTCACTAACTTTGGGGTGTGTGTGTGTGTATATTGAAGGCATGACTCTGTAATGCAGTCAATTACAATCATGACTATCTAACCCATACATCCTGACCTCACAATAAGCCTGATCTTAACATTTATAGTTGAGAAATATAAGCTACCATTAATAATGAACATTTTCTGAGGTATCTAGCTTTAAAGGTAATGACTCTCTAATGATAATTTATATAATTATTTAAGTTTTAAGGTCTGTTCCCATTTGAACTTAAAAATAATATTATGGTATAGCCAGGGTCAGATATGGACACTATCTCCATTTTACAGATTGGAGGGACTGAGTTCCAGGTAGATTAGGCGTTTTTTCCAAGTTCTCAACAAATTAAGGCAGGACTAAAGCTCAGGGTTCTTCCCATTGTTCCCTTGATCTCTCTGGTGGCAAATGAAATTTAAGGGTAAGTTAGTTGGATACCAAGGCATGCTCCTTGTGAATAAAACTCTAGGTTGCTGGAAGCCACATTTGGGGGGTAGGTATAATGAAGTGAAAGAGAGACCCATGAAAGTAAAGAGGAGCTGAAAGGAAAATTGGGGAGATGGCAGACTGAGGATAGAGGTGGGGCTTGGAAAACTCACTCAACAAACTTTTATTGAGAAGTTAATAGTTCATAGCACAATGCTATTTGCTTAGGCTACCAAATGCTAGTGAGAAAAACATAAGTATCCAATAGAACTCTAGACTTCATGGGTCTGACTCTATAGTTGTGACTTAGAATAACAATCCTAAGTGTTTTAAATTTTCCTCAATACCGTCTCATCTGTTATCTCAGCTGATCCTAAAAGTCTCTATTAACAACTCAAGAAACAGCGTAATATAATATAATATATAAGAGCCTGGGCTCTGGAACCCTGGGTTCAAATCTCAATTGTGTTACTTTTTAGCTGGGTAGCACTTGACAATTTACTTAATCTTCTTGTGCCTCAGTTTCTTTATCTGTATGAAGAGAATGATAATACCTACCTCTGGAGTTGTTATAAGAATTAAAATAATAAGTGCATATAAAACACATAGTGACATTAAAGTCACTTACAGATATGGAAATTAAATCCCAGAGAATTAAGGTGATTCTTCCAAAGCCAAAGAAGATCAATGATATATTTAAGCCTGAACACAATTCTCTCTGAGTCCTTCCCTAATGTGTCCAGTGGCCAAATTAATGCAAAAGTGTTTTTTTTTTTCTAGACATTTCCTTCATTCTGGGCTCCTGATCCAGTCTAATGACTTCAGCGGAAGTATGGATGGGATAGACAGAGATCAGAGGCACTGCAGGCTGTCCTAGTCTATGGCTGTTGAGCATCCTTACTCATTCTAATTAGCTTGAAGAAAGCCCTCTTCACATCTTTGTTCCAGAGGCTGTAAATGATGAGGTTGAGAAAGGCAGAAACGACATTGTAGAACAGGGCCAACTTTTGTCATCCTCTGGGGAGGCTTCAGAACCAGGCCTTATATACATGACCATACATTGAATACAGAACATAATGACCACAGTGATGTGTGAAGCACAGGTGGTGAACGCTTTGGTTCATCCCTGAGTGGAATGAATCTTTAGAATAGCCATGAAAATGCAAACATATGAGGCCAGGATGAGGGATAATGGGATCAGGAGCAAGATGAAACCCAAGATAAAGTCCACTTGGTCATTGAGGGATGTATCTGCACAAGCCAACTTCAAGACAGCAGGAATTTCACAAAAGAAGTGGTTGATCTCATTGGGGTCATAGTACGGCAGATTCATTGCAAAGACTGTGTAAATGAGGACACAGGTGAGACCACAAAGGGCAGAGCTGACTACCAGAACTATACACAGGGTTTGGCTAGTCTTGGAGTGGATAGCATATGGCAACATATCTGTTATAGGCCATGGCTGCAAAAATTCAGGTCTCAGTGATTCCCAAGATCAGGAAAACATACATCTGGACCACACACCCAATATAGGATATGGTCTTATTCTGCTTACTAGATGGATCAACATCTGGGGCGCAGTGGTGATGGCATAGCTGAGATCCAGTACAGACAGGATGCTGAGGAAGAAGTACATGGGGGTGTAGAGGTGTGCATCTACTCTGATCAAGGTAACAATGAGCCCATTGCCCAGGACTGTAAGTAAGTGAAGAAAGAGGAAGAGGAAGAAAAGGATCCAGTTGGTCCAGGGATTTCTGGAGAAGCCCAGGAGGATAAACTCAGTTACAGAGCTTTCATTTCTCCAGCCTTGGCTATGTATTGCCTTCCTTCTGAGGAAAGAAGAGAACATACTCCTTAATCCTTTGCAGTCTCAATGAGAGAACACCACGTGAGAGCCACAGATGCAAGGACAAAAGTCATCTCAGAGCTAAACAATCAAACTAAGATATGCACTTCCACAACCAGGGAACATTCTATTCAAATTGGGCCAGTGTGGTACTTAGTAGAGATTCTATAAATATGAATTGGTTTGTCTAACTAACTAGCCCTGGTAAAATTTCATGGGTGTTATGGAAGGAATTGTACCAGCCGAAGTCCTATTTGGAAGGACGTGTGCACACGTGCACCTACACGCCCCCCCCCCCCCCGCCCCAGCCCACACACACACCATAAACCAAAATAAAGAGGCTAGAAAAATAAAAAAAAAAATGTTTTACAGTAAACCAAAAAGTTCTAGAGGTCTCTATAGTTCTTAAGTCATTCTTTCAAATATCAAGACTAAGAGGTGTTGCAAAGGACAGTGTAAATGTGAAACAAACAAAAGCCCTAGCTTCTTCTCTTAGCTTTCTTCCTCTCTGCTGCTGTCACTTTGAAAACCCACACATCATAAGTTTTCAGGAAAAAAAGAGACTCTCAAATAAACTTTCTGGGGAAGAGGAATCTTTCCCCAAGAACTTTTATCCCCTTTTATATCCCCACCTTCCAGGAAGTGTATATCCTCTTTTTTATCCCCACCTTCCTATAGTGTGATCACTGTAATCACTTAATCACTATAATTGTGTTTAAAATTATAAAGAAAAAATTGAAAAGTAAAGATTGCCAGAGACTCAAGAACTGAAGTCTAGAGAAAACTTTTATGCTCTTGGCATTTCTCAAGAAAATGAAGCATATTTACCTGGGAATTAGGTGCCTATGCATCTGGAAGCTTTTCTTAAAAACTAGTAAAGACTCCTCCAAGGCCATGTTGCTCCCAGGAGAGAGTTGGGTGGTGGGTGGGATTGGTCTTCGGTCTGACCTGGAATTAGTCCTTGATCCTTCCTGGGCAGGCCTGGATGACAGAACATGTTACTGACCAGTCCATTTCTCTTAATCCTTCTGCTAGTCCCTATATGACTGCAACAGACTATGGACAGCTGGCTGTACACCTTTTCGAGACCCCAAAGAAGGAAATGGTTATTTATAGAATGGCAATCTATAAAAGCATTTTAATAAATGTAATTCATTAGATTACCACCCCAACCCACCAAGGTCAGTATCACTATTCTCATTTCATACAACCAGCCATCCAAGGTCAGACAGAGAGTAGGACTCAAACCCCAAGTCCCACAACATTAAGCTGAAATGTGTCTCTCACACCATCAGATTTCATGCAGGTTTAGCAGGTCACCAAGCACAAAAATAGGCCCACTTTAGATGGCATTGTGAGCGAAAACCGAACTGTGTAATCACACTTGTAGGGGGCAGAAAGTGCATATCGCACAGCATTGCAGATGGTCAGGTTTTTTCATAAAGAACCCTAAAAACTTGGATCAAGATTTCAATATCTGAGACATTTTTGTAGTGGTAGTGAAAAGGCAGAGAGCTATCCATTTGGGTTAATATAATGTCATATAAAGCCATGAGCAGGACTCAGGCTCAGATGGATGAGAAAAATAATATTGATACTCATGTTGGAAGACAATGCAATAGAATGGTGGCTAGTGGGATTTGAATAATAAATCCTCACTCTGATTTGCAGATATGACCTAGGCTTTAAACACTAGAGTATGCTGGTAAATCTGAAATATATCTCCATCCTAGATGTCTTCTCTTAATTCGTCTGTCCAGTTGCCTACTTGCCACCTATCTTCATTTGGATATATAAGGGGCATGTTAAACATTTTTCTAAAGTCAAACTTCCACTTCCCTATAAACCTCCTCCTTTCACATTCAGCTCAGTTAATGGCAATTCCATCCTTTGATGTGGCTAAGAGCTTTTAAAAAGCAACTCAAAGACTTTCTAACTTTTCTCTTTCTCCCATGTAACTCATCAGCAGTATTGCTATTCTCTTTGAAATATGTATCCCAAAAAAGATCACTTCTCATCCTCTACACCATTACTACTCTGGTCCAGATCATCATTTGCTCTTGCCAGGAATATTGTGATATCCCCTAACCAGTTCCAGGATTCCCATTCTCTTCCCCTACAGTCTATTCTTAGCACAGTAACTAGAGTGATCCTATTAAAGTGTAGGTCAGATTGGGGTGCCTGGGTGGCTCAGTTGGTTGAGTGTCCAACTTCGGCTCAGGTCATGATCTTGCAGTTCATGGGTTCCAGCCCCATGTTGGGCTCTGTGTTGACAGTTCAGAGCCTGGAGCTTGCTTCAGATTCTGTGTTTCCATCTCTCTCTCTGCACAGCCCCCTGCCCCTGCCACCTAGCTTGTGCTCTGCCTCTCTCTCTCTCTCTCAGAAATAAATAAACATTAAAAAATATATAGTTCAGATCATTTAAACATAATGTGAATCCTCTTCTCAAACCCTCCAGTGGCTTCTGGTAACACCCAGAAAAGGAGCTAAGTGCCCCCCATCACATCCTGGGCTCCATCTCCTACCTCCCATCTCTCACTCTGTCTGTCCAGCCATCCAGCCTTTTGCTGTTCCTCATTCAAGGCATGCTCCTACCTCAGAGCTTTTGCACTTACTGTTCTCACTGCTAGAAATTCTCTTTCCCCAGAAATCTTTACTCCATCATCTCCTTCAAGTATTTGCTCAAATGTCCATCTTTTCAGGAAAAACTTGAGTCTTTTCTGACCATCCTGCTTAACACTGAAATATCCCCCACTCTCTATACCCATCTCCTGTTTTCTTTCTTCATAGTACTTAGCATCTTCTAATGTATGATACAATTTTTTCAACTGTCAGTTTCCCTCACAAGAATGCAGGAATTTTTATCTTCCTGATTATTGTGTACCATCAGATTCTAGAACCATGCCTGGCACGGAATAGGCATTATAAATGTTGGATAAATGGATGGACTGAATCCAAGCTGAGCCTCTGAGGGGGCAAGCCACTGATGCTACTCATGGTGGAACTATATTTAGTGCTGAACTTTGCTGCCTATAAAGCTAGCCATTGTGCCAAGCTCATTTTGGGCTTTCCCTTGGACATACATAGCTCTCAACATATTTCTAAACAGGAACTGGCCTAGACCATTTACAGACATCATTTATAGTCACCCCACAAGGACACAAAGTCAATACCTGCTATTAACTACATAGAGACCAAGGGCTGCCCAGAGCAGTTTTTAATATTTGGACCTACAATTTAGAAGGGAAAAATGGCAACCTAGCTTGTCTATACAGAGAAAAGAGCTTATTAGTAAAGGACCCATGAAAACATGCTACTTAGGGAAGAGTGGAAGATACTGGGAAAGCTTAGCTTGGAGACTTATGAGGAACTGTAGAGACCTCACCAAAGATGTCATACAGAGAAAGGTGGAAATGTGTGTTATGTGTTCCCAAGATCAAAAAATTAGAAGTGATTGGTGAAAGTTGCAGGGGGACAAGTGTAAGCTTAGTTTAGAAAAACAAACAAAGCTTCTGGTGATTGATCTTCCCAGTAATGACACATTCTGCTGGTGGGTGGGTGGTGGTGGTGGTGGTGATGGTGGTGAAATGGCAAGTGCTCCATTTTCAGAAGTGTTCAAGCATGATTATAAGCCCACATCATTCAGGGGTACTATCACTGCTTTAGAAGTGAAGTCAGAATGTACAACTTTAAAAGTCCCTTTCACCACAGACACCCTAAGGTTCTAAAGCTCAGTGACACCAATATTCAGAGAATCTATGATTTTAGGGGGTGACTTCTCACTATGCACCCAACCTCATAACACAATTGGGAATCAAAACAAAGTAATATGGTAATGATGAGTGCCAAGGAAACCTGAAAGAAAGTGGGAATGCAGTATTAGTCAACAGTAGTGTAAAAATTTAAAGGATAATTTGAAGTTTTTATTGTTTTATTTTTTGCAAAAATGGCCCTCCCTTGGGGGTTGTCCTTGGTACCCAGGAGGGGTTACTCTCCCACCTCCTAAGCAGGGCCCACATTGGCTTTATTCAGGAAGGAGAAGGGGGACCCTGAGAAAAAGG
This sequence comes from Panthera leo, assembly GCF_018350215.1. Lineage (NCBI taxonomy): Eukaryota > Metazoa > Chordata > Mammalia > Carnivora > Felidae > Panthera > Panthera leo. The sequence continues at coordinate 33,492,551 of NC_056686.1, forward strand.
GCAGGCTAGAAGCTGCCTTCTCTGTTTCCTCCTCTTGGTAAAATCCTAATCACACAATTGTTCTGTGATTCCCACCATACTTCTCTTGTGGTTCTTACCATACTTCTGGGCTATGATAACACCTTTAATGTGCTTCTATTATTCCTCATACACAGGCTTGTATGAACACTGGTTTGTGAAGTTCCTTAATTGGAGAGCCATGTCTTACCTTTCTATCTCCAGTTCTTAGCACAGGGTATGGGTAACGATTAATAAACATTGGATTAATGACTTTGTGAAGTTATACTGATGGTTTAAGTGTGAGTTTTGTTGCAAGGATGAATTCCAGTGGTTTCTCCATCACTTCCTCTTTCAAAACCAATGTCAAGGTCTTCTTCTCTGATGACTTCTACCCAGGTTGCCCACTGGTAAACTGGCACAACGAAAATCCTCTTCTTGGCAATTTGTTAGCTGAAACAAATAAAGTTAAATGAAAAAATAGGAGAAATGAAATCAGTAACGCATGAATAGTCCTTGGTATTACCTTCCTTAAATATGCGTCTTTTCTAGTCTTAGTCTGTGCCACTTGAAATGGCATTAAAGTGTGGGATGAGGCAGGGATGGAACCCAGTTTCACTGAGCACTTACCACAGACAAGTTCCTTTACATCCAAGATAGGATAATTGTTAAGAGCATGGCACTAGAATCAGACCTGGGTTCTAGCCCTGACTCCATTGCTAATTTGCATAATGACCTTGGGAAAGTTATCTAAACATTATGTGTCTCCATCCTCTTCTGGAAACTAGTGATCATAATACACTCATCTTAAAGGATTGCTCTGATGATTAATTGAAATAGTACATGTGAAGTTGCTCAACATGTGAACTAGTACATGTGAGGTGCTTGCAGAGTAGTTAGTGCTCCAACAAGCATAGATAATACTGGTATAGTATTTCACTCTCATGACAAGTGTTTTTCAAAAAAATCTAAATTCATAGGAAAAAGGAAATTGAGACTCAGAGAAAGTAACTCTCCTGATGTTGCATGGTATTAGAGGACACAACCCAGATGTGTCTTTCGCCAAGGACCTTGTGTCACTGGGCTCTGCTTCTTCTGTACTACCTACAGATGACACTGTGCCAGAGCTAAGGCTGGGAGGGATCTGGTGGGAGTAGCCTCCTCAGGCTTCTGGGCTTGTCCTTCATGCCCTTTGACTATCCTCCCACTCTGATCCCAAGTTTAGTACTCACCACTCCACACACATGTCCCACAACTGCCTTGGGCAGCTCCAGTATCATCATATACTGGTCTATAAGAGGGTCTTATGTTAGCCACTTTCCAGAAGCTCTTGCATCTCAGCAGCAACCTGGGAGATACCTGGTTGGTGTTTTAATGAGGCCCACAGGTATTAGGGACCAAGGAGTCCTTAAGGGTATAGCCAAATAGATGTCAGTATCACCTCAGGAGCCTTCCAATCCTGAGGGATCCCATTACTCACAGGAAGGTTCAGCAAAGAGTGAGCAATCAGGATGCAGAGAACGGCTATATGTGCCCCAAAGGACACCAAATATTTGGGGGAACTAGAACTACAAGAGGAGTGTGGAAATTGGTACTTTAACTCAGGCCTCCATGATTAGGGCCCGTATGTGAGTGCAGCCAGGAAGCCAACATCAGGACCCAAGTTCTAGCTGCTCTGCTGGTCTTATTTGAACTTTATTTAAGGCTTCCATAGAAAAAGGATGTCTAAACTAGAAAGCTCTTAGGTGTTCCCCCCCACCCCAAACCCTCATTTTAGATGTGGGGAAACTGAGGCCTAGTGATAGAAATAACTGTGGAAAGTCAGACAGAACTAGGTCTCGGAGTCAGGTATCTTGATCTCAGTAGGTAATGTTGTCTCATCTGTCCAGTGATTGTTGTGTCCCACTGAAGGCTGAGCTGGTTGCACACCTGCCTTTGGCCTTTTCCCATTTCTATGCCTGTCCCATCCATTTTTAGCTCTCCTTTTTGGAGTCTGGAAAAATCTCTTCCCATCTTTGTGCCCATTGATTAAAGCACAAAGTGAGGATTTGAGCAAGGTGGGTGTTGGGTAGGAATGGGGAGATGGGGGAGATGAGTCTGGAGAAATTATCAGGGCCAGATCATGGAGAGTCTTGTAGACCAGCCTGAAGAGTTTATAGTATATCCTGAGGGCATCGAAGATCTATTGAAATTTATTATTAAAGAGTGGCGCCTGGGTGGCTCAGTCGGTTCCGTGTCTGACTTCAGCTCAGGTCATGATCTCATGGTTTGTGAGTTTGAGTCCCACATCAGGCTCTCCGCTGTCAGTGCAGAGCCCTTCCAATCCTCTGTCTCCCCCTCTTTCTTCCCCTCTCCCACACACTCTCTCTCTTAAAAATAAATAAACATTAAAAAAAACAGAGAGAGAGTGACATGGTTTAGTGGCATTCTGTAGCTGACTTGGCTCATGAGAGCCAATTGTGCTCACTTCTTCCCAACCCTGTGCTCAGCGATATCACATTGGTAGCTTGAAATTGGTCACGGTAGAAGCATTCACACCAAAGAAATCGGCAAACACAACAAATCAGAGCTTTTTATTTTCCCCAGAGAGCTGATGGTTAAATATTTACCAGCATACCATTGGATTGCCAGATTAGAGTTTTTGAAAGATTAGTAGCCAGTTTGGCTAATAAAACTGGAAGGAGGAAGACCAATTGGAGTCTATTAAAAGAGTTCAATTGAGAGATTATTAGGCTTTACTGTCCAGGAATAGAAGGGATGAAAAGAAGGGGACAAATTGGAGATAATCAAAGGGATTTAGTAGAGACTAATTGGATGTGGGACATCAGTTGTTTTGGGCTGTTGGGTGGATGATGATGCCATTTATTCAAATGGAAAACTCATGAGAGGAACAGGTTTGAAGTAAACAGTGATGAGTTTCATTTTGGACATGTTAAATTTGAGTTGCCTCTGAGATACTAAATTAAGATGTCAGTCAAGCAGAAGGACACAGATATATGTTCATTAACTTTAACACTATAGAAGGCTAAGATTTACTAACCTGAATCCAAATATTCAAATGGAATTAACTTCACTTAATGGTATAGGATTTTAGAATTTCCCTGCATCTTACCTCTCATCCTCCCCAGCACACATATTCCTTCTTTTTCTGACTTTGAACATGAATCTGGAAACCCCTGCCCTCACCGCAAAAACTTCAGTTGCTCTGTAGTGAACAATTTTTATTTATACCCAGACATAAGGGTGAGCAGTTTTGTCCTTCCAGACAGTTCATTTTCAGAGCTATTTATACCTTCTGTCTTCTCCATAGGGGACCTCAGCTTGCCTGCCCAGGGTTACATTGACCTATAAGGATCTATTCATTCAGTTCCATAACATTTGCTTAGGAGGAAAGGAGAAGATAAAATCTTAAACAAGAAGCATCAAATAGAGCTGAATACTACAGAGAAGATCATCCAAAGCCAAGCCTTTTTTTTCTTTTAATATTTATTTATTTTGGTGAGAGCACAAGCTGGGGAGGGATAGAGAGAGGAGGACAGAGGATTCGAAGCAGGCTCTGTGCTGACAGCAGCGAGCCCCAATGTGGGGATCGAACTCACAAACTGGGAGATCATGACCTGAGGCAAAGTTGGATGCTCAACCAAGCTACCCAGGTGCCCCTAGAGTCAAGTCTTTTAAGCTGAAGCATACTGTACTATACCAGAAAAGAATGCTTCACATCAGTTAAAGGTTTTAACTCTGCCTACACCCAAACTCACATCAATGTAATCATTCTTAGACCTTGACATTAGTTCTCATAATGGGCTAGGGAAAATCTCAAAAAACCAAACTGAAGCAAGCTGTAGACAATTTCATTTCTATTTCAGTCTTTTTCCAAGTCATCTTTTTCATAGGCTGTCTTTTATGTGTTACTTTTTTGAGCCTGAGTCTTATTAAGATTATTTTACATATTACAGGGTGCCTGGGTGGCCCAGTCAGTTAAATGTCTGACTTCGGCTCAGGTCATGATCTCATGGTTTGAGAGTTCGAGCCCCACATCAGGCTCTGTGCTGACAGCTCAGAGCCTGGAGGCTGCTTTGGATTCTGTGTCTCCCTCTCTCTCTGTACCTCCCTTGCTCACACTCTGTCTCTCTCTCAAAAATAAGCAAATACTAAAAAAAAAGATTATTTTACATATTAGTGAGATAAAACTTCACACAGCCAAACACACATGCATCTTAAAATGCATAATCGTAAATGTGCATTTAGCTAATACATGAAGCAAAAACTGATAGGAATAAAGTGAAAATGGAGCAATTTCACAACTGTAGTGGCAATTGTAACACTCATGTCATAGTACTTGACAGAACAATTTGACCAAAAATCACAAGGACATAGATCTGAACAACACTGTCAACTCTTTTAATCTAATTGACATTTGTTAATCACTATAGCCCAAAACAGCATTCGTTTAAAGGGCACACAGAATGTTCCCCAATATAGACCATATATTGGGCTATAAAACTTCAAAATTTTGAGATCTTACAGAGTATGTTATTTGAACACAATAGAATTAAATTAAGAATCAATAAAAGAAGATATCTAGAAAAGTCCCAAATATTGGAAGTTAAACAATACATTTCTTTTTTTTTTAAATGTTTATTTCTGAGACAGAGAGAGACAGAGCATGAGTTGGGGAGGGGCAGAGAGAGACGGAGACACAGAATCCGAAGCAGGCTCCAGGCTCTGAGCTGTCTGCACAGAGCCTGACGTGGGGCTCTAACTCACAAACCATGAGATCATGACCTGAGCCAAAGTTGGTCGCTCAAGCGACTGAGCCACCCAGGTGCCTCCAAACAATACATTTCTAAATAATTCATGTATCCAGGAAGAAATCACAAGGGAAATAAGAAACTATTCTGAACTGACTGATAACAAAAAAACCAACATATTAAAATCTGTGGCTACAACTAAACCAATTCTTAGCAAATCTATAGCTTTAAGTCCTTATGTTAGAAAAAATGAATGGTCCTTTTTAAAAAATCTCAATTTCCACCTAAATAAACTGAAAAAAAAATCAGTGAGATAGAAATGGGCAAACTATAAAGAAAATCAATGAAACCAAAAGGTAATTCTTTGAAATGTTCAATAAAATTGATAGATCTCTAGGTCATTGAGGAAGAAAAAAATTAAACACAAATTATCACTATTAGAAGAGAGGAACTATCACACAGGTCTCACAGATAAAAAAAGAATAATAAGGGTATGTTCTGGCCAACTTTATGTCTGTTTTGTCTCTTAAAGTCCTCATATGAGTGAAGTCATATGATTTTTGTCTTTCTCTGACTAATTTCACCTAGCATAATACCTTCAAGTTCCAGCCACATAGTTGTAAATGGCAAGATTTCATTCTTTTTGATTGCCGAGTAATACTCCATTGTGTGTGTGTGTGTGTGTGTGTGTGTGTGTGTGTGTGTGTGTGTGTGTATCACATCTTCTTTATCCATTCATCCATTGATGGACATTTGGGCTCTTTCCATACTCTGGCTATTGTTGATAGTGCTGCTAATAAACATGGGGGTTCATGGTCCCTTCGAAACAGCACACTTGTATCCCTTGGATAAATGCCTAGTAGTGCAATTGCTGGGTGGTAAGGTAGTTCTATTTTTAGTTTTTTGAGGAACCTCCATACTGTTTTCCAGAGTGGCTGCACCAGCTTGAATTCCCATTAAATGTTTATTTATTTATTTTTGAGAGAGAGAGTGGGAGAGAGTGTGAGCAGAGGAGGGGCAGAGAAAGAAGGAGACAGAAAATGCTAAGCAGGATCCACATGGGGCTTGATCTCTGAAATCAAGAGTTGGACACTTAACCGACTGAGACACCCAGGCACCCCCTAAAATTAAGATTTTAGAGTTAAAAATGTAATTGTTATTAAAAATACATTTCTAGGTTTCACAGCACACTAGACCCAGATGAATAGAAAAACTAGTAAACTGGAAAGCAAGTCAAAAGAAAATACAGAAACTGAAGCATGATGAAATAAGATTATGGAAAATACATGTGTGAGACACATAGGCCATGATGAAAAGCTATAGAATAATATTTACATGTGATCTCAACTGTGACAAATGGTGCATGGAGACATAAAGCAATACACAAAGATATTAAGAAAGTTAAGTCTGAGGGGTGACATTGGAAGTATACTTTAGTGGCTTTATATTTTTCTGTATTTCCACCCTCAAATACATCCATGCATACAATAGCACTTCTTTTTTTTATTTAAAATTTTTCTTTAATGTTTATTTATTTTTGAAGGAGATAGAGACAGTCTGAGTGGGGGATGGGCAGAGAGAGAGGGAGATAGAATCTGAAGCAGGCTTCAGGATCTGAGCTGTCAGCACAGAGTGCGACACAGGGCTCGAACCCACAAACTGCGAGATCATGACCTGAACCAAAGTTGGATGCTCAACCGACTGAGCCACCCAGGTGCCCCCAATAGCACTTCTTAAAGTACACTTTTAGAAAATTCTAGTTTCTTTGACTAATAAATGTTCCAAGAAGAAAAAGCTCTGTGATCCAACAAGTTTGGTAAATATTGTGTTAAGTGGAATTAGCATAGGTGTTTTCCTTGTTTTTAGTTGTTCGTCTATCTATCCATTGGTCTTCTCAGAGTCTAACATCCTATATTGTACACTGAGAAGCATGAAGAGGAGATCAGTGTCTCTGAGGTTATTTGGACAAGAAATCTTTTCCTCACAGAATGTTTCACAGGACCAAAGTTCCAGGTAACAGTCCTTGGTAAATACTTGTCTAGAAGGGAAACTTGAAGCTCTTTACCATAGCATGCCAGGCTCTATCTGTCATATCTTCTCTCCCCTGCCTGGGTCTGGGTCCCAGCCATCTTGCCCATTCTTCATAATCCCATGTCTCTAGGCTTTCAATACCTTGTGTCCTCTGTCTGGGATCCCCTGCCCCTGCTCTCTGCTCTCTTCTCCATTTATCAAGCTTCTACTCATGCTTCCAGCACCCAGCAGAAATATGGCCTCATCACTTCCTCAGAGCTTGGAACATCACAGTTAGTACCTTATGGCATCCTTGTCTTATACTTGTCTCTCACCACTAGACTGGGACTTAGATTATCATGTCTGCACCCACAGGGCCCAGCACTGGGCTTGCCAGATAGTAAGCATCAATGAACGCTTGATGAATGAATGAATGAATGAATGGTGCCAGCGTCATAGCTAACTTTCTTTTCTCTGACAGGATAAGTATTTCTCAAGTCATCTTAATTTCTTTCCCCTATAAAGATAATATATACTGATTGTAGAAATTTTATAAAGTAGAGAAAGCAAGAAATAAAATAAAAATCACTTACTATCTTACTACCTGGGGATATCTTGTGTTAACATGTTAACATATATCCATTCAGGGTTTTATAAACAAATGTAGGAGTATTTTATAAAAGTTGGATTAACCTTATATGCATAACTTTATAACTTGACTTTTTTCTACCGAACATTATATCACACTTTTCAATGTAACTAAATATTGCTTCGAAACATGATATATGGTATCGATTGAATAGCATGTAGTAGAGTTGATATATCGTATTTATAGTTGTGTCCAATAGCTCTCTGATGAACATATTTTTAGATCCAACTTGGTCTGCATTTCTGATTTTGTTCTTAGGACAAAGTCCTAGAAGTTAAATTTCTGGACTCAAGCATATAAATATTGTAAAGGTTCATGATATATATTTTTATTAAATGAATTAATTTATATATAAATTTTTCACAACTGTATTGGTACATAAATGTTTAATGCATAGAGGCATGATTACTAGTATTATACTCTCCATATAACAGATTTATTGAGTACCTACTATGTGGAAGGCACTGCTCTAGAAGGGTAGAACCAAGGATAATCTTTTCAGCAATGAGTGTGGGTGTCCTTCCCAGAACTGAGTATCACCATTTTTCTTATTTTGCTAGTTTGATAGGTGGAAAATGATATCCCACTTATTCAATCCATGTTTATTAATAATGAAAGCAAACTTTTTTCCATATGATTGTAGCTGAACAACATTACTCCTTTTTATATCCTCTCCTTTTTGTACCTGCCACTATTTCCTACATTTTGCTAGTCCTAATTCAGTAACTCTATCACTTACTGGTTTTGTCTTCCCTCTCTGGCTTTTCCTGTGAAGTGTCTATTCCTTCATTCATAAAATACCTGTTGAAGGCCAGTATGTGGGTAGCATGGGACTAGATCCTAGGGATCAACTGAATACTCATGGTCCTGCCTCATGGAAGTTGCTATCCGGCAGAGAATTCATATGTTGAACTGCATGCCTTTGTTATGAAAGAGAGGTACTGGGTGCTTTGGAATGCTCACTCTGGGAGCTCAATAAAAGACTTCTTTGAGGAGCCACAGTTTAAGCCAAGATCTGATGGATGAACAGGAGATAATAGCATAACAGGATAGGATGGAGGTAGGGTGGAGTTAAGGGTGAGGAGAGAAAAAAGAGCATATGTGGAGCCCTGAAATGGCAAAGACAGAAGTCCAGTTGACTTGTAAGGAGGGAAGGAGGAACAGAGAGACCTGAAATAAGTCTCAGGGGGAGGTCATTGGGACCAAATGCAGTTAGCCTCCAGGGATCCCAGCTTGTTTCCAATCTGCATGTCCAAAACAAGTACACCACACCCCCAAGTCACTGCAATGACATTTACTTTATTCTTCCTTCCAGGTCCAGGAATCCTCCAATGTCAGTGCCTTTGCCCTTCCCTCCAGCTAACCTAACACCTTGTGTGCAGTTCCTGTAGGGTAACGAAACTTTCTCAAGATTCAGCCACAGGGCATACCCCAAAGCTTATTCCTTTTGTCTTGATAATAGACTTAATGGCTTAGGATGCCCCTTCTTTTGTTACCTGTTGAGACTTTAAAACAAAAGGAAGCTGAAAGACTGATGTATCTGGAAGATATGTCACAGTGACTAGTCTGTCAGTTAAATCATGGGCTGTCTGCCACCAGCTGTAGAGAGTTGAGATTTGGGGCCAGGGCTGTGTGTGTCCTGGTGTTGCTGGGTCATGCAAATGAATGTTTAGGGCATTGACTATGCATCATGAGTCTTGCTTCTCTGTTCCCCAGCTGTCCTTCCCTGGAAGGCCCTGCCCCAGCCTGTCACCTTGAGGAAAGCCCTCTGTATGTCCTTGTTCCGGAGGCTGTAGATGATGGGGTTGAGGAAAGCAGAGATAACATTGTAGAACAGGGCCAACTTCTTGTCCTCTTCCAGGGAAGCCTCAGAGCCAGGCTTCATGTACATGACCATGGCTGGCACACAGAACATAGTGACCACAGTGATGTGGGAGGCACAAGTGGAGAAGGCCTTCAGTCGCCCCTGGGCTGAACGGATCCTCAAGATGGCAATGAAGATGTTGACATAAATGACAAGAATGAGGGAGAGTGGGACCAGGATGACAGTAAAGCCAAGAATGAAGTCTACCTGGTCATTGACTGAGGTGTCTGCGCAAGCCAGCTTTAAGACTGCAGGAACTTCACAGAAGAAGTGGTTGATCTTGTTGGAGCCACAGTATGGCAGACGCATGGCAAAAACAGTGTAGACAAGAGCAGAAATGACACCCCAGAGTCCACAGAAAATGACCATTACTCCACATAACCATGGGCTCATGATGACCTTGTACCTGAGTGGGTGGCAGATGGCCACGTACCTGTCTATAGACATGATGGCAAAGAGCCACGACTCCATGATGCCTAGCACCAAGAAAATGTACATTTGGGCCACACAGCTGGCAAAAGAGATGGTCTTCTTCTGGCTGGCTAGATGTGCCAACATCTGAGGCACAGTTGTAGTGGTATAGCCCACATCTAATATGGAAAGGATGCCAATAAAGAAGTACATGGGTGTGTGGAGGTGTGAATCCAGGCAGATGAGGATGGTGATTAAGCCATTTCCCAGAATAATCAGCAGGTAGGTCATCAGGAAGGCTGAGAAGAGCAGAGGAGTGGTGCTGGGGTTGAAGGAGAAGCCCAGAAGGATGAATTCAGCCACAAAGGACTGGTTAGTCTCCTGCATCATGTTCTACTTCTAAATGAAAAAGAAAGGAACCAATTCAGACAGAGAACTAGCTAAGCTATGCACCAAGGTGAGAGTTACTGATGGGGTTGTGGTAGTAGTGGTCAGTGTCCAGTTATGATTAGACACCATGACTGTCTATTTTACCTGCTCTTGGGCCACTGCCACTACTCTCAGGAGACCTATGAAGAAGAAGATGTCCTACTGAAGACATTAATTTATTTTCCACTTTAATTTTACCTTCAGTTTGGCCTGAGCTGGGCCATCTCTCTGACTACCCACTGGCCCCTTCCCAGGCCATGGTATGTTAGAAGGCTCACTGAGTTCTAAGTCCTGGCTCTATAGTTGACTGAGTGAATGGCCTTGAGCAAGTCCTTTACCCCACACCCTTGCCCCCTTGAGACTACTTCCTCAAGTACAAAATTAGAGAGTAGTTGTCTCCTTGCTACAAGTTTGCTGCAAGAATATGATATCCATGATATATGATACCAAGGAGTGATATTTTGTCATGAAAAGCACCACACGAAAGGCCTACCATGGGGTAGGTGCATGGTGAATGTTAACTGCATTCCTGGATGGTTCTCCACACACAGGACTGAGATTCAGGTTGGAGCTATGCAAGCAAATTTCCTGAGAAGTACCCCACCAAAATTGAAGCTTACAGTCAATTCACCGTCCCAGATGCCCACCTTCTGTCACTTCTCCCCACAACAGCCAGTATCTCATTCTTTCTTTTAGCTTCTTACTCACTCTCAGCTCTTTCTCAACTTAACTTCCCTGAGCCTCAGCTTCTTCACAGAGAACAGGGAAAGGACAGCCTCACCAAAGTGATGTCATGTGTATCATTGGTTCTTAGGAACAGGAGTAATCTTCATGGTGTCAGTGTTTCCCTTTCCTGGCACCAATTTATCCAACCAACCCTACTTGTTCTCTAATCTTCTTATTCTCCTTTGGAGCACCATGAATCAGTCTGTACAAGAGCCTGCTATACATTCAATACATCAGATGGTTTCTTGACTTTGACCGAAGGACTGCACACACTTTGGACCTCCTATATGCTAAGCACTTTTCCAGAGTCTTCACAGACATTATTCAATAGCTGTCAGATAGCTGGAAAATGCCTATTTTTATTAAATTTCTACCTTTCATGAAAGAGTCTTTGTAAGTCACATTCTTTCCCCAGGGAAAAAAGGAATAAGGTAGAGACAGTGGGCTCTGCTTGAATCTTAGCTCTGGCTTTACTTGCTATGTGACATTGGGCTGCTAGTTTGTTTCCTAAGCCTCAGTTTCCTCACTGTAAAACAGGAAAAAAAATACCTATCTTGCAAGCCAAATTCTTCCTGAGAGGAAGTTTCCTAAGGACCCAAGATGGGAATATTCTACCTTGGGACCAATGGTGGGAAAATGTGCTGCCATTTCTACTTCTAATTTTTTACACACAGTTGATGAATGGACTGACTCTTTAATAGTCTTATGTTAAAGAGTGTTTAATCTGGTTGATCCATGCAGGGAGGCTGAGGGCAACTGGAATGAGCTGTCTATAAACCAGCAAAGTGTACCCAAGGATACTGTCCCATAACCAGGATCTTGGGTCAGAAATGCAGGCTCCCTGAACCCCTGGTTCCCCATCATTCTTCCCCTGACTGTCTTGAGGGCAAAACATTTTTTTCCTGGGAAGAAAAATTGCCTGACTCTCAGTGATTATAACCAGAAGCCCCATGTGAGGAAGAACAAAGGCAGACATTATTATCTATTGTGATGAGCCTGAGCCTGGCCTCTGTTCCACTATTTGGGTCAAAAATAAAGAATTTGGATTTTGAGCTGTAGCTGACAATATATCTTGACATTCACTCCCCTTTGAGCCTCATGATGAATCTGTGAGATGTATAGGATAGATGTCATTATCTCCACTTCACAGATGAGAAACTGAGGCTCAGAGAGGGAATATATGGGGAAAATGGAGTATCACTCATTCTGCAGCAGTGATCAGGTTTCCTATGTGTAGCAAAACCATAGCTAATCAGAAGCAAACTAATCTGAGTCCTCAATTTACTCAAATGTTTTCTGTTTTTGATTCTTAGGGGGAAAGGCAAAACAAAAGGCAGAGAATCTTGTGCTGGGCTTAATTTAATGTTATGATGTATGGGTATAGATGTGTGCATGCATGAGTGCGTACACACACACACACACACACACACACACAGTGATGGCATTTTTAAGGTGAACGAAGTCATGCCAGTCAGAAACCTCAGGAAATCTCCTCAGCTCCCTTGCCATCCCCCTACATCCTTTCTGATTCCAGGTTCTATTGTTGTCACCTCCAAGATGCCTCTCACGTCTACCCAACCCTCTCCTACCCCATTGCCACTGTCTGGTTCAGACACTGGCACCTGTCTCTCACCTGATTTCATCTCTGTCCTCCAGCTGGGTACTTGCCCAGCCCATACCCTACCCTAGCCCTCAGAGCATTCTTTCTAAAACAAAACTCTGACTTGGCCACTTCTTCCATCCTTCAGTGGCTCCTTTGTCTACTGGGAAAAGTCTAAGATAGTTAGACAAATACCCTGGCTTCACTCCTCAAAGTCAGACTTTGTTTTGATCACCAGGCTCCAAGGCAGTTGCTGGGCTGACACTTTGAAGGGTTCTTTGGCCACTGCAGGGGTTGACACAGAAAGCATCCCCGTGACCCAAGATGCCATGTGCAGAGAGCAGACCTAGGAAGGAGATAAATCGCAAGTCATAGTAGGAGCTTGTCACAGAGTAACTCCTGGAACCCAGCAGGTCACCTTGGACTCTATGCTAGTTCAACGTGAGCCGAAGCAAACTGGGAAATTCTGCAGGTCAGACACAGCCCCATGAGCAGCTCAGCCTCAATGCACAATGTTCCAGTTTTCCGCTGTAATCTCATTACTTAATATTGAGCCCAGCATAGTAAGACCTAATAATTGCTTGCTGAATGATCTACAGACCGAGAGACCTTGGGAAGCAGAAAAATAAAAAAGAGAAGAAGAGATTACAGGCATTGCCTCTCTCCCTACACTTTTCTTTCCAGTTTATCAGAGATCTGAAGAAAATTACCTGTGTCCGGAGTTCACGAATCTCCTTGGGAAAAATCAGGGCACAAGTAGGTTGAGGGAAAAAGATTGGGAAAGCTTGCACCAAGTGTTATGAACCTCTATTGTTTCTCTCAACTCTTATCTTAATAAATAATAAAAACCATAATATTATTTTAAATAATATAATTTAATAACTAATGTAATAACTAATAATATATATTATGTCATATATGTATACATGTACAAAACTATGTAATAATGAATAATAATTTAATATAATAAAATATTAGTGTTGTTATTGTTTGAGCAACTCACTGTGTGCCACACGCTGTAATACATGTTTTACATGCATTGTAGCTGGGGTGATAGCTGAAAGATTTAATAATAAATATTGGCACCCTCTGATCAGAACAGACACCTGCTGTAGGAAACAGGAAAAGCCACCCTGCGAGTGGGTGCTATTGCTGTGCCCATTTTACAGGTGAGGAGAGTGGAGACACAACTTGCCCAGAGTCACAGCTTCGGCCGACTCCAGAGCCTGGGTTCATAACTTGGGCTCATAACTGCCTCTGTGAGCATTTCTGGCAAGAATGTAGTTGGACTGACCCACCTGGAAACAGATTCTCCTGTTTTCTCCTCACCAATTATTTTCTCACTTGCTTTCTCATTTCCTGCCTCCTCCATGGTGGAAGCTGAAAGGAAAGGGGACAGGAAGGGCAGAAACCATGGCCAGAAAGCAGGGTGAGTGAAGCTGGGGCAGACAGCCCTTGAGGGCAAGCAGATGCAGGGAGGCAACAATGCCAGCCATGCTCCTAAGGATGTTGCTGCCTGCTCCGCTCACAGTGACACAGCCATATAGTGACCCTGCCTGAGCCCATGCATCCCCTCTGTTCTCCTTCCCATGGTCTCTGTCCTCCCAATGAGCTTTAGGAGGAGAATGAGCACCCTGATGAGAGGTCAGCAGACAGGCAGGTGATGCCAGAGCTGGCCCTTCCCCACATGTCCTCCTTCTACTGCATCAAGTAGCCTCCAGAAGCCTCCATGCTGTATGGAAAGAGGAGAGAGCATTGCTGTGGGGTATGAGGGTAATCAGGGCCTTCTCTGAGGGCCTGGAGTCTGCTGCACCAGGGGATGGGTGGGATGAGCCATGGGAGTCTGGTGGGATCCAGAGAATCCTGAGAGACTGAAGACAGAGCAGGTGTGAGTAGGGGTCTGAAGTGGCAGCTCCTTATCTAAGGGCAGCAAGAATGGATGAGGGCATAGACCAGAGACCCAGACTGGGCATAACAGAGATGTAGAAGCAAATCAGGAAGAATCAGTGTACACAGATGGACAGACAAGGAGACAGAGGACCACAGTGGCAGGAAAGAGTATCACTAGACTGGAAAGGGATGGAAAGTGAAGACAGAATCTTCAGGTCAGAGAGGAACCTGGAGCCTGGCCTCAGGGAGCAGGTGTTGGCCCTCAGGGGTCCCTGGCAGCTGTGCCAGGAGGCTTCCACCTTCACTCACCCCCTCTTGCCAGAGCACACTGAGCATGGAAGCCAGAAACATACAGCCTCCCCAAGCACTGCTGGCAGATGCCGCCTTCAGAGTAAGACCCTGCCCCAGCCCATGGCACTCCCAAGCCTGGTCTTGCCCTCCCAGCCAGGGAGGGCAATCCCAGTCCCAGCTCAAGGTGGGGCTTGAAGTCCCAGCCTGAAGGTGGGGTTGGGCAGGAGTCCAGAGCAAGCAGGCTCTGGGTCTTGCTATCATATGCTCTGGATTGCCAGTCCCTCCCTGAGCCCTCAACAACACCCCACAGATCTGCTCTGGACAACTTCAGACATTCACCAGACCTTGGGACTGGAGGCGATCTTGGAGAATTTAATCCCTGCCAGGACACACATTTTCTCTGCAGCCTCCCTGGCAAAGGATGCTCCATCTCCTGTTCATAATCTCCCAAGGACAGGAGGCTCACTACCTTTCAAGGAAGCTTACGTAGCCTTGACTGCCCTTCAGGAAATCCTTGTACTGAACTAAAAGCAAGTACTTCTGATATCAGTGTTGTGTTCTCTTAAATACCTCTTTGCCCCTCCACCCTCCTGCCTCTCACCACAGCCTCCTCTCTCCTCCAGAATCCCCCGTTTGTGTTACAATGTGCTAGCCCTTACCTGCCCTACTTTTCCTTGTGAGGGTACGTGGGGCTGTCTGCATTGCCTTCCTTGCTCTTGATAAGCCCTCATGCTCTGATCAGCCCATTTTCCCCAAGCTGGAACCTTGTCATACCCAGCATCTCTAATGTGGGGAGGCACCCCCAGCAGATGCTTCACACTCACAGCACAGGGAAGGCCCCACCCTTCTGCTCAGCACCTAAGGGCTCCAATGAGCAACCTCTGGGGAAGCAACTGGTGCACAGAAGACCCAGGGATTTGCAGTCAGACAGACTTAGTCACTGTGACCTGGACAAGCCACTTAGCTTCCCAGAGCCCTTGCTTCCTCTCTGTAGAATGTAGCTGTGTTCCCTAAATCATAATAATACCTGCTATTGGGTTTTGTTTGGGTATGGGTTTGTGTAGTCATTATGGACCAGCCATTTGATACCTTTGCAGCATGATTATCACCATTTTACAAATACAGAAATGGAGACTCAGAGCATTAAGGAGCCTGTGTGGAGCTGGGACACTGAGCGCAGTTTTTTTTTTTTTTTTAATTTTTTTTTTTTCAACTTTTTTTATTTATTTTTGGGACAGAGAGAGACAGAGCATGAACAGGGGAGGGGCAGAGAGAGAGGGAGACACAGAATCGGAAACAGGCTCCAGGCTCCGAGCCATCAGCCCAGAGCCTGACGCGGGGCTCGAACTCACAGACCGCGAGATCGTGACCTGGCTGAAGTCGGACGCTTAACCGACTGCGCCACCCAGGCGCCCCACTGAGTGCAGTTTTGTCTGACCACACAGGCTGTGTTCCTAACCAGTGCTGGTCCCAGTATTGTGATCAGGCACAAGGCAGACCAGAGGCAGGAAGTGCTGAGGCATCTCAGGGGGGAAGGGCAGTCTCATGTGCAGTGGGAGGTGGTTGGCTAATGAACGCTAGACCCCAGAGCAGCACTTTTGAGGGTCGCAGGCTCTTCAGGGGCTTCTGCTAGGCATACATTCTCCTGGGGCTAGGGAAAGAAAAGGGGAAAGGGGCCAGCATTTATTAAATACCTCCTGTGTGCCCAGTATTTCACAGGCATTGTTTCATGTAATTCTCCAAGAAGCAAGTTATTTCCACTGTATCGACAAGGGCACTGAAGTTCAGAGAAGAGAAATGACTTACCCAAGGCATTGGATGAGTTGGAGGCAGCGGGATCCCAATGTAGGTCTGCCATATCGTAAAGTGCCTCTACCATACACTGCTTGGGGGTGGGGGAGGATCACAAGCCAGGACCACCCAAGTCTCTCGTCTGGGGATAGAGTCTGCCCTAAGCTTTTCTGATTCCCCCAGTTTGGGCCGCAGGCTTTCCAGGAGTCCCGATTCTGAGACTTCCACAGTCAGATTCTGAGCTACAAGGTGGTAGAAGCTGAGTGGGAAATAGTGATTCCTGTTCTCAGTCAAGAGGCCATTCTACTGTGGATTCCTTTATATCTGGAACAATCCCTGACAGAGTCTTCTCTGTTTTCTGAATTACAAAAGTAACCCATGTTCATCAGAGAAATTTCATAGACATAGAAAGGTAGAAGGAAGAAAATAATTACCATTCAGTTCCTTCGATGTCACTAATGGCTTCTAGATGTTTCTCTCTAATTTATTCTGTGTGTAAATGATAGTGTCTTCTTTTTTCTTATCTCATTCATATCACACTTTACATACAATTTTATTGTGACAGATGCTACTTGGTTGACTCTCCAATTCCCCCTTCTTCGCTCTCAGAACCACATTCTTGCTGCCAATGATTGTTTGAGGCAGTCAATACCTCATGAATGGTCCAAGCCCAAATGACAGTGCTATTTCTTCCTTTCCCAGAATCCCTTTTAGTGAGGTGCAGTCACATAATTTGGTCCTGTCCAGTGCAACACAAGGGAAACTCAGCTGAGGAGTTATTGTGAAAAAATTTCTTTTCCTAACAAAAGGGATAGAATGACAGTGATACAACCCCTCCCCCTAAAACTCCCTTCCTATCGCCATGAATACAAATGCCATGTCTGCAACTGGGCAAGTCATCTTGAGACTGTAAGGAAAAGGCTCAGAGAATCACATGGGTTCTCCCACTAACACTATCCAGCTGTGAACTAATATGAGTAATGTCTTGCCTCAAGACTTCTTGTTCGGTGAAGAAAAATAATTCCTATATGTCTAAACCACTGTAAGTTGGGGTTTCTGGGGTTTGTATGCAAATCCTAATGGATTAAGTATCTATCTTTTAAAAAACTTAGTATTATTTGCTAACCCTTTTACCATCTACCCATATATTCTTTGTAACCATTATTGTCAAGGAATTATTCACCTATTGTTGGATATGTAGTTTTAGTCCTATTTTTTTTCTATTATAGATGATACCAAACTGTATATCACCATAATATATTGGTTTCCTGGCACAAGAAATTTGTTGAGTTGAGTTAGTTACAAAGTAGAAAGACACTAGTTTAGGGGCACCTGGGTGGCTCAGTTGGTTAAGTGTCTGACTTTGGCTCAGGTCACGATCTAATGGTCTGCAAGTTTGAATCCCATGTCAAGCTCTGGGCTGACAGCTTGGTGCTTGGAGCCTGCTTTGGATTCTGTATCTCCCTCTCTCCCTGTCCCTCCCTTGCTCACACTCTGTCTCTCTCTCTCAAAAATAAATAAACATTTTTTAAAAAATTTTAAAAAAAGAGACGCCAGTTTAAGACTTTTCATTCCCAATCAAGATGAAGTAACAGAGACCAGAATTACTGTCCCACCTGTAATAACTAAAAACCTAGACAAAATACATGAAATAATGTTTTCCAAGACATTGGACATCAGGCAACAAAGAACAGTGATTTTGACAGAGGAAAAGCAATGGGTCCAGCCCTGCAGTTGTCCCAGCTTACTGCTCACAAAGTTACCAGGCTGCCACAGGAAGCGAGGACATAGAGGAGGCTCATGGTTTCCCTGGACAGAAGAGATAGAGTTGAGAGTCTGGGTGGCTGCTTTAGACTGAATGTTTGGGTACTCTCAAAGTTCATATGTTGAAATCCTAACCCCCAATAGGATGGTATCTGGAGGTGGGATCTTTGGGAAGTAATTAGGTGATGAAGGTGGAGCTCTCATGATGAGAGTAATGCCCTATTAAAAGAGAAAGAGACAGGAGATAGTTTGTGTCCACCATATCAGGACACAAGGAGAAAGGACTTATTCATAAGCCAGCAAGAGGGCTCTCACCAAGAACCCGACCATGCTAGCACCCTGATCTCAGACTTTGAGCCTCCAGAACTATGAGAAATAAATGTTTGTTGTTTAATCCACCCAGTCTATGCTACTCAGTTATAGCTGTCCAAACCGAGTGAGACGGAGGCCAAGGTGGCTAGAGTTCACAGAGCAGAGTACTAGGAAAAAGAGAGCTCTGGAGGTCTGCATAGGGTCCTGTGCAAGTCTCAGATGAGCACTGATTAGTGTATATGTGTGAAGAAAGCATCAGAGGATGGGGAAGGGGGAAGACAAATGGAAAGGCTAGATGGAACCATTCTCAGAGCTCTCTCAGGGCCAGAGATATTTCCTGTTCTCACTTGCTGGACTAAGTGCTGCTCTGGTCTTGCCCAACAAAACTTAAAACCAAAATTCAAGAGAATCAAACTGTCTACAAGTAACTACATTCTAGAAAAGCAGCCTGAGAATATTCATCAGGAATTCAAAAATATCTGACACTCAGTAAGGTAAGATTCAAAATGTCTGGCATCCAATAAAAAGTTACCAGGAATGTAATGAACTGAGAAGATATGAACCACCATGAGAAAAATCACTCAGTTAAAACCGACTGAGGAGTAACACCGATGATGGAATAAGTAGTCACGGACATTAAAAAGTTATATCTAGGGGCACCTGGGTGGCTCAGTGGGTTAAGCATTCGACTTTGGCTCAGGTCATGATATCATGGTTCATGGGTTTAAGCCTGATGTCCGGCTCTGTGCTGACAGCTTGGAGCCTGGAGCCTGCTTTGGATTCTGTGTCTCCTCCTCTCTCTGTCCCTCCCCCACTTGCACTCTGTCTCTTTCTCAAAATCCAATACACATTAAAAATTGTTTTAAGTTATATCTATATTCCATGTGTTTATAAAGCTACAGGAAAGACTGAGCATATTAAGGAGAAATGAGAAAGATATAAATCTAACTTCTACAGACGAAGACGATAATATGTTACATGAGAAAAGCACTGGATGGGATTACAAAGATTAGTAAACTTGATACCATGACCGTAAAAACTAAGAAATCTCATATCAATGACTTCTACTTCTACCTTAAGCGTCTAGGTAAAGAAGAGCAAATTAAACTCAAAGTAAGCAAAAAAGGGGAAATAATAAAGATCAGGAAACCCATGAAACAGAACACAGAAAACAATGAAGAAAATCAATAAAACCAAAAGCTGGTTTGTTGGTTTTTAGAGAAGATGAATAATATTGGTAATGGTCTGATAGACTAATCAGAAAAAAGAAGATAAAACACAGATTTCCAACGTCATATATGAGAAAGGTAACACCAGTACAGACTCCATTGATATTAAAAAGATTCTGTAGACATTGCGAACAACTTTATTCCAATAAATTCAATAACTTACATAAAATGGACAGATTTGTTGAAAGACATTAACGAACCAAACCTCGTTGGAAAAGAAGTAGGTAAGCTGATAACCACATGTCCATTTTAAACACTGAGTGTGGAGTTAAAACCTTTTCACAAAGAAAATTCCGGAACTAGATGGATTCACTTGTGAATTCCACCAATCCTTTAAGGAAAGAATAATTCCAAGTCTGCACTAACTTTTCTAGAAAATAGAAGAGAAGGGAATAGTGCCCAACTTACTGTAAAGCCAGCATCATCCTGATATGAAAGCCAAACAAAAATATTACAAGAAAAGAAAACTATAGAACCATATCCTTCATGAACACAGATGCAAAATTTTTTCACAAAATTTCAACAAATGCAAGCCAACAATACATCATGGCCAAGTGTCAGGTGAAAAGAGACTAAGTTGAGAGGCAGGAAGTGTACTGGAAGGAACAGGTGCCAGAGGGGCATGGGTCTGGACTCCAGCCCCATGTGGACCACTTTGCAGCTGTTGGCTTAAGAGGAACAGTAATGATCATGATCATGATGACAATGACTTCTCCCATCCCTCGATCACATGCTGTGTTCATGGTGTCAGGTGCTTAAACACTTCATCTCACTTAGTCCTCAGAAAAAACATGTGAAGTTCATATTATTATCCAAATTTTACAGTTTAAGAAACTGAAGCTTAAAAAGGTTAAATGACTTGCCTGAGTTACTAGTAGAGAGAAGACTGGGATTTGAACCACAACCAGGATTGAATGAGACAACCATTAAGTGGTTGGCACAGCACTGCCTGGCACATTAGACAAACTCCCTTACCTGCTTAGTCATTTATGGATGTGCAGTCCCCTCTTGAACGTTGAGCTTCAGGTCCCAAGAATCCCAGATTCCAAAGGTTCATCCTCTTTTAGGGAGGAAGGAAATTACCACTACACAGGCACCTTTCCCTCCCTCTTGCTTGAGAAGTGTGATGTGGGCAGGGGCCTCCATTCTGCTTGTAGGCATCTGGGCTCCTGCCCCCACTACAGGTGTTCTGGCCCCCAGCTGGGGAAGATCTAACCTGACCCTTCATACTGCTCACTTATTGCTGTCAGGATGGGATCTGCCACTGACTGAGCCCCTTCTGTGTACCCAAACCTGTGCTCACACTTACATGTACCTCCTTAACCCTCAGAGTATTGCTTTCTGTTCCAAATATGATGAAAATGAGGCTCGGATAGAGGAAGTGATTTTCCCAAGGCCATGTGGCTAGAGAGTGGTAGAGACAGCCTTCAACCACCAATCTGTTTGGCCTTCTTTCCCCCTGTGTTACACAACAAACATTGGCTCTGTGTCTTCTGGGATTTCAGAACCTAAGCCTGGGGAAGGGAATGATGTAGGGATAAATAGTCATGAGAGAAAATACATCAAAATCTATGACTATACCGTGCAACATCTGCTTCCTGTGCCCTGGGTATGGCTGCCCCATGTCAGGCCCCTAATCTAGGAGACCACATAAAGCCCAAAGTCAGACACATTTTGAGAGTAAAAGGGAGTGTTTAAAATAATGAAAGGAGTTAATTGATCTACAACAGGAATAAACCAGAACTGTTCCGTGAAAACGAGTATATGAGATCACCCTACCCAATCCCATCTTTGCCTGACCTATCTCCCCACCGATGGAGCCAAGCACTGTAACTGAGACTTGTCGGCCCTAAAAATCCATGCCGTTTGGATAAATGTGCTGCATCTCTAGGAACCCAAGCAATAGATCTGAGATAACATCCAGTTTTGTTCAGCTGCTGGCTTGTCCAACTTTGTGCTCTAAATATATTAACAAGACTTCTTTGGTCTTGGCCTTGAGAACCTGTCCCTTAGGGGGACTTGCTCTTTTTGGGACCCATCCCAGTTACCAGGCCCCATCCAGTCCTGCCCCTCAGTTCTCATCCAGTGTCCTGTGGACAAACAACCTTGACCTCTAAGTATCACTTGACCTGGATTCCTCATCACTGTCTTCTAGCAAGATAAAGGTATTCCCCATTGGCCTCAAGTCCCCCAGTGCCCAAACTGGATTTGGCTTTGCCCTGAACTTCACCTTCATTGCTGCACCCCTCAGAATTTGAATTATACCTTGCTGGATTACACCATCTCTCATAGTTGGTCAGTGCCTCCCATCCATGAGGCATGTTCCTTTCAAGTGAGCCTTGTCCTGCACCACTTAATGAGGCTAAGCCAGTCTTCTGCCTTTCTCTCCTGGAATTCTAGATGGACCCAAGAGAGAACTTAGTTGGAGAGTATCTTCCAAGTGGATCTGAGAAAGACTGTACATCTGTCCTGGCCTTTGACCACCTGGCTCCTACATCCAGCCTTATAGACACTCTACAGCCTGACTGTACACACCCTGTAAACCAGAACTTCACCTTGGTCATAGAGATGCTACAGTAGAATGATTTGGAATTTGGCAGATCTAGGTTAAAATTCAGACCGTAATTTATCTACTAGGAGGTATGAGCAAGCCACTTAATTCTCTTATACTCCTACTATCAAATGGCTTACTGACCTTGTTGTGAGGACTAGTTAGATTATGTGTAGTGCCCAGTGTACCATCTGATAAAAGTGAGTGTTCAGTAGTAGGCAATTATTGCTACAGTAATAGGGTTGGTAGCATTTACCCAACAAGGAGATCTGTGGCATTGGATTATAGTAGAGTTCAATAAATGGCAGTGACAAAGACACTAGGAGGTATTAGCAGCATTTATGTTATCCACACCCAAGCCTTAGGCATGCGGCCGTGGATAAGATGCTTGAGGACATAAAGACACACACACATGCTTTGGAAGGAAACAAACACATCTTATGAGTACTATCGCTGTGTCATACAGAGATGTGGCAGCTCAGCCATAGGACTCCTCCCTCCTCTGAGTCTCAGTTGGGGGAAGTTTCAGTCCCCAGTGGAAACTTAAGAAGGATGCCCAGCTCACTAGCTCCAGGGGCCACGCCCAAAGTGTCTTGTGGCATTAAACTCCCTGGCTGAGGCTTTTATCCAGCCCAGGGGCTCTGTGCTGCATTTATCAGCATGGACAGAGAATCCTCAGGGCTTACTAGGGATCAGAAATTCACTCTCCAACCCATGCTAATGCAAAGAGGACCTCTGTGTCTGCCAGCTGGAAGCACCTCCCTCCAGGACTGCTCTGCATTCAGCACACTTAAGAGAGGACGAAGTGTCCCCTGAAGGGCCACAGTGCTAAGGTGAAGGAGTGAACTGCTTCTATACTGTATGAGACCAAGAGAAAGCAGGCTGTTGGGGCCACAGGAGTGAAGGAGGCTACTCAAGCAGAAGAACAGGGTGCTGGTCATTTGTACTTGGGACTAAGGGAAGGGTTGGAGGGTTTCCTTCCATGGGCACCCCCAAGAGTGACAAAGGAGCCCAGTCTTCTCTGTCCAGCTCACTGGGCGAGAAGTGTAGGGAGTGCCTGCCCTCACTGAACAGGAGTGGGATCTCCAGTGCACTTTCTAGCCTTGCACAAGTCCCTCTCAGGAGTACCATACCAGCCCCATGCCCAGCATGTGTGCTGGGGCCCCTGACAAGGCATTCTCTTCCTTTTTCTGCACCCAAAGAGCAGAGGCCAGGAAGGGACAGATAAGTGTTGGCAGGTGGAGAAAGGAGAATGGGTATGAATATGGCGTTTTCCTAGCCTGAGGGCTTGATGTAATAATTTCTTCATGGGTCCTTTGAGAGAGGCAGTAGGCATAGTGGTTAGAACCTGGCAGGCTATGCAGCCAGAGACCCAGCACTGGAACAGGCTCCCAAAGCAGTCTGCAGTCCCTGCTAGATACTGTGGAGAGATCTTGAAGAGATATAGCCTCTGCCCACAGCCTGGCTGGGAACAAAATATGCAAGATCTACAAGGCTAGATAGTTGAGTAAGAAGAAACCCCAGGCTGAGCTGTGAAGGTAGGGGGGATGTGGAGAAGCAAAAAGGGTTATAGAAGGCATTCTCAGCAGATAAACAGCTTGAGGGAAGCAAGATACAGATCCACATGGCATGTATGGCTGGTACTGAAAAAGCCGGTACCTTGGAAGATCTGTAGTTCAGATAGGAGGGCCCCCCAGCTGCCCAGACTATGATCCTTTTGGTAACCATGCTGTTAATATCATGGCTCAGAAGTCTCATTTAGGTATTGGTGAATCGCAGACTTGAAGATTGGTTAGAATCAGATGGGAGAGCCCTTAAATGCCAGGCTAAGGAACCATGAGAAAGGGCATAACAGATGAAACAGTACTGGTGGCTGGTGGGTGGACTAGGAAGGGGACCAGGAAGCAGCCCCTGAAAAAGCCCAGTCTGGGGTATGGACAGATGGAAAGAAGAATGTTATCTCCTCCTCCTTTGCAGCCCTCATCATCCGGCTTTGGGGTTGGCCTGGCACTGCTGACCAGTTCTTATGACTTGGAAGTTTCCCCTCAATGTCTAAGACTCTGAGCTTCCCTTCTCTCTCCTTCACAACCACTCCTAATAGGAGCCCTCTTTCTTCTTCATCCAATTCCTGGTATTCCCTAAAGCTCTGCACATACCATCATACCATCTTCTTTTGCCCAAACAGCCTCAAACAACATTCCCACCTTCCAGATTCCCACCAGCACCTTGTAGCAATCAGTCCTCACAATTGTGTTTTCAGCCCTGTCCTCTGAAGCCTCAGATACTTGAAAATGCCAGGATAGCTCCTCTCTGCTCCTTCCACTCAGTTGCCCATTATCTAAATCCTTCCCTTTTGTGGAGCACTGTCAATAGACCAGGTATATTTCACACAACCTCCACTATGGAGGAGGTATTACAGATGAAGAATATGGGACTCTGGAGTCTAAGTGACTTAGGAGCAGGTAAAGAGGCTACAAGACTCAGGTTTGTGGACACGAAGTCTATCTATGCTCTGTGTACTCTGCTCTGGCCTCATGTCTCCAACTCCCAGAAGGAATCTCTTGCAATCACAATCCTGTTCAGCTGACTTCCCAGCTCAACCTTCCCTGTGGTGTTCATGGCACTGATGCAATCACAGGGCTCCAGGCTGGTATTTCTGTATCAAAGAATAGCAGAGCTGGAAGTTTCCTTTGGAGTGGGCAAGTCCAACAGCCTCACTTAAAAAGGGGGCTGTTGAGGCACCTGGGTTACTCAGTCGGTTGAGGTCTGACTCTTGATTTTGGCTCAGGTCATAATCTCAGGGTTGTGGGATTGAGCCTCACCTCGGGCTCCACACAGAGTATGGAGCCTGCTTAAGATTCTCTCTCATTCTCTCTCTGTTCCCCAGTTTCTCTCTCTTTAAATAAAAATAAAAATAAAAATAAATGGGGCTATGAACATAGCAAATCCAGGACAGAGTTAGGACCAGCCCTTTGTTCTTCTGATTTCCAGACTCACTCCACTTATACTAACCCCTTTACTTGTCTAGTGTTTTATATTTTGCCAAATGTCTTGACATACAGAATCTTATATGCTCCTTGCCATTACTCTGTACCACAGATGTTTCATCTCTAACAGGTGGGATGACTGAGGCCAATGGAAGTGAAGGTACTTGCCCAAGGTCACACAGCTGGGTAAGTGACAACCCTGGGACATTCAAGAAGAGCTGAATTTAAAATGTGGTCATGGGGTTTGTAAGGATTCAACAGAAAATCCCACAGGTATCCAAGCACAGGAAACAAAGGGGGAACTGGAGGTAGCAAGTCAGGAGCCAGAGTCATGCTCTCAGTGACTGGGGTCTCTTCTCTGTGAGGTCTCTTCTCTGCTGCCCAGAATGTCCACTCTTTATCATTTCTGCAAGATGTCCACTTTTTTTTCTCTATAGTGTTGACTCCCCTGTAACTTTGGCTACCACCACACCGACTCTGGTTGTTAGTACCTCAGGCACCCACAGCTCACTGACATAGATTTCTAGTGTTGTCATTTTGAATTCTCAGAGAATTGCCCTCCAGACTGGGGCAGGTGTACACCCTTGATAGAATTCAGCAGTGGCCAGGGGTTGGCTAGGTCCCCTGCTACAAACATGGCTACCTAATGCCTTGCCTTCTAAGGGTGAGGATAGTTTCCAGAGAAGGACCGGTGGGCAGTCGGGCATCCTATATAATATTACAGGTATGAATCCAGATCTCCTGACTTACTTGCCAGTGAGAGAGCTGCCCATCTTTCTTTCCCTTTGTATCCAACTCAACAAAGTTTTGATGAAATCCATGAGAGCTACTGTGCAAGGTGCTATGTGTGTATGACTCAGCTTCTGTCAACTGTGTCCTCCTTCCCCCAAGGCCAAGGACAGAACAGGGAAGTCCTTGTCTCCTTAATAGATCACTATGCAGAGCCTCGGCAAGGAGAACCACAGCTTTGTATCTGAGTTCATCCTCCTTGGTTTCTCCAGTGAGTCACAGGTCAGAATAGCCCTGTTCTCCTTCTTCCTTCTCCTCTACCTCATCATTCTTCTGGGCAATGGACTCATCATCACCCTGATCTACATGGACTCACACCTCCACACACCCATGTACTTCTTTCTCAGCATCCTCTCCTTGGTGGACATGAGCTATGTCACTACCACCATGCCCCAGATGTTGATTAATATGGTGTGTCCAAAGAAAACCATCTCCTGGGGAGCTTGTGTAGCCCAAATGTTCATCTTCTTGGTCCTGGGCATTGCTGAGTGTGTGCTCTATGCCATTATGGCCTATGACAGGTATGTGGCCATTTGCTTCCCCCTTCACTATCCCTTGCTCATGGGCCGCTCCATTTGTATCAAGATGGTCACAGGCTGTTGGGCCATTAGCATAGCTGGGGCCCTGATCTACACTGTCTTCACCATGCGTCTGCCTTATTGTGGCCCCCACAAGATAAACCACTTCTTCTGTGAGGTCCCTGCCGTCCTAAAGTTGGCCTGTGCAGACACATCCTTCAATGACCATTTGGACTTCATCTTGGGTTTCACCCTGCTCTTGGTCCCATTCTCCCTCATCCTGGTCTCTTATGTCTGCATCTTTGCCTCCATCTTAAGAATCCACTCATCCCACGGGAGGCTCAAGTCTTTCTCCACATGTGCCTCCCACATTACTGTGGTCATTATGTTCTATGGGCCAGCCATGATAATGTACATGAGGCCTGGCTCCTGGTATGACCCAAAGCGGGACAAGAAGCTAGCTCTGTTCTACAATGTTGTCTCTGCCTTCCTCAACCCCATCATCTACAGCCTCCGGAATAAAGATGTAAAGGGCGCCTTTCTGAATGTATTTGGTAACAGAAGGGCATCTCAGTGACCCAGGATGTTTCAGAGTTGCCCAGAGTTGCGGACAACACTGACTATGTCATGGTTCAAGGCCATCGCTTTATTGCTTTTCCTGGATTCTCTCTTCACCTTCTGGAAATTTCTGTCAGTTCAATCAGATCACAGTCAAATGTTTAACATGCACACATGCATTTCTACAGTGTAGAGGATTTGGGATAAAAATCATGTAAAGAGTAGACAGATCATACGGAAGCACAGTCTTGCATTACTGTCTGACATGCACTTACAAGTAATAATTAACATTGTTTTTTGCACTAGGAGCTATAAATTCCAAGCTAGAACTATTTTACACACATCTGTGTAACAATGTGGCTAATAATTTATTTGACCTGGACTCAGCTTCTGATACTCTTATCTGATTTTACTATTTAAATCTCACTTTTATTTTGAGAAAATAAATACTATATGTATTTCATAAAATAAAAACATGTGTATATGTACCTCTATATATCTGTATGCATATTTCTACCTCTATATAGAGAGAAAGGGAGAGAAAGAGGCAGAGACTCACAAAGAGAAGTAATAGAAATAAAATAACAAAGGCCCCATTTTTCCAAATCCCAAATAAACACTTGTTGGGGTGCCTGGGTGGCTCAGTAAGCTAAGCATCTGACTCTTGATTTTGGCTCAGGTCATGATCTCATGGTTTGTGGCATCAAGCCCCGTGTTGGGTTCAGTGCTGAGTGTGGAGCCCGCTTGGGATTCATTCTCTCTCTCTCTCTCTCTCTCTCTCTCTCGATAATTAAATAAATCTAAAAAATAAGTGCCCTTTGAATATTCCCAGCTCCTCTGAGTCAACCACTATCATTAAACTGAGGTCTACTCCATGTAGTTTTAAACTTTAAACTTTTGCTTACAGACAATTGCATCCATAAGCAACACATAGAATTGTTCTTGCATGAATTTGAAAATTTATAATGGTAGCATGATATCCATATTATTCTGAAAACACTATAATTCAGCATCCTGTTTCTGACATCTACCCATTCAATATACACAAGCCTAATTCATTCTTTGCAGTGAGCATTTAAATATAACACTTCTCATTTACCTAATCCTATATTGTTGAAGATTTATTTTCCAATTTTTCTTTGAACATTTCTCCATTGTAAGTACTGTTTTCCTAGGATTTGTATATAGTGATGGACTTGGCATTATAGATCGTAGATCAAAGCAGTTTCAAGTTTACTAGATACTCCTAAATTATTCTTCCAAATAATTATATGGATACACACCTCCAGTTCTCATCAACATTTGATACTACTTATCTATCTCAAACAGCCTAAACTTGCTACCTATCTCATGGATGGAAAGTGGTAAAAATCATTTTTTTGTTTCATTTGTAATTCCCTGATTGCTAATGAATTTAGCATTTTTTCATAAGATTCTTGGTAGTACTGGGTAGTAAGTTCTGGACTCAGACTACTGTGTTCTAATCCCAGCCCTACCCTTTACTAACTCAGTGGTGATGGGCAAGGTACCTAACTTCTCTGAATCTCAGTTTCCTCATCTGTTAATAGGAAGAAAATAGTATAGACGTCCGAAGTTTGTTGGAAGGATTAAATGAGACAATACATGTCAAGCACTTGTCATAGTGAAAAACAAATTGTAAATGTTCAGTGAATATGAGATATTGTTTGCCTTTTCTTTTCTTGATTTGTAGTTTATTATATATTTTGGGTATTGCTTCTTTGTTTGTTACATGCATTGAAGATATCTTTTCCTCAGTTTGTTGCTTGTTTTCTTTACTGCAAAAGTAATATAATATTTATTCTTAAACTTTTATAAAACAGATGCAAACAAAAAGAAGACAATGAGGGGGGTGCCTGGGTGGGTGTCTGACTCTTGATCTCTGTGTAGGTCTTGATCTCAGGGTTGTAAGTTCAAGCCCCATGTTGGGCTCTACCTTGGGTGTGAAGTCTACTTATCTCCTTAGACCTGGAGATAATTACTGTTAACATCTCAATGTCTATATTTTAGGGTTTAAAAGATTTTAAATTGTTTTTATTAATATTTTTAAAGAAATATGATACAATTATTAAACTATTATGTGTTTTCATGATTTCTTAAAAGGTTTTAACACTATTTTTGGTCATACTCTCATTTTATTTTATTTTATTTTTTAGAATAGTTGACACACGACATAGTTTCAGGTGTACAACATAGTGATTCAACATCTCTACACATTATGTTGTGCTTGCCACAAGTGTAGCTACCTCTGTCACCATAGGACACTATTACAATATCATTGACTATGTTTCTCATGCTATACCTTTTATTCCCATGACTTATTCATTCCATAACTGGAAGCCTGCATCTCCCACTTCCCTTTATCCATTTTGCCCATCCGCCCCACCTCCCTACCCTCTGGCGACCATCAGTTTGTTCTCTGTATTTATAGGTCAGATTCTGCTTTTTTTTTTTTATATGTTTATTCTTTTGTGTTTTAGATTCCACGTATGAATGAAATCATATGGTATTTGTCTTTCTCAGCCTGACTTATTTTACTTAGCATAATACCTTCTAAGTGGTCCATCCATGTTGTCACAAATGGCAAGATCTCATCCTTTTTTATGGATGTGTAGTGATTTTTTAAATTGAATTATACAATCTATATTTTCCTGTAACTTGATGTATTCACTCAATAATAGATTTTGACATTTATCATGTTGATTTGTTTTCATTGCTAAAGAGTATTCTTTTCTTTTTATTTTGATGAATAGAATAATGACTTTTAATAAATAGAATTTTTAATAAACTTATGAATCTTTTCCTTTATGGCTTTTCTTAAATGAACATGTATCAAAGATTTCACTGAGCTCATTAATTCATGAAGGAAGTAGTAAGATGTTAGGACTGGGCCAAAGTATATTCTCTACTGGAAAAATTTCATTTGCATTTCTACGAATAGGAATTATTTGGATTATTATAGACAGAAATCATTTTTCTTTCTACCAGTTTTCTAGAATTTAACAGTTACATCTGTAGAGTTATAAAACATCCAAGGCCATAGAAAATCAATTAAAATAGTACACCCTTATAAAGTCAGATAATCTTCAGAGGGTCTACTAAACAACATCTGGCACTATACCAAGAGGACACCAAGAAATCCCTTTTGCCTTTTTGCAAGTCTCAGATGATTTTCTTTTCTTACAACACCCATCCTTGTGATATTAAATAATCTTTAAAAATTATCTTGATTAAAAAAATACCGGTCTCATTATGTCTGGCCTCGTTGTTTATATAGGTGTAACACGCAGAATGTTAGCCACATGGACCATCTGTAGTTTGCTTTGCAAATCTAGGGACATGCAGTATTGAGCCACTTCTAAAGTCACAGAATTAATTTCTGCCTGTAAGTTTTCATATGGAAATCTCACATTGGACTTTTAAATTCTCTATTATCTGTTATGCTAAGGCTGGAAAACCAATCCCAAGAAATTAACTCCTTCAAATTTTCCCATAGTACCTATAAATTTGGGGTGAATTCCTTCTTATGAAGGCTCTGAAATTTGCTTAAGTTTCCTGCTGGCCAGTGGGTGACATTTCTTAACATCTATAAGGTTGGGATCTTATAAGCCAGATAACAGGTTAGTTTTTCTGGGAGAGCTTTATAGAGATTGAATTCACAAGTCAACTCAACCCTTGCTACTTAATAATAGCTCAGCATGCTTGCTTAAGAGGTAATAATTCTTAAATATAATCTTTGTTAAACAATCAGTTTGACCAAGTATATCCTGGGTAAAAAGAAGACATAATTATTGAATGTATGCTAATAAGTAAAGAGACTAATTTAAGTGTCTGAATTGTGGTAAGTTAATAAAAATCAGGTTATCAGTTAAAAATGTTTCACTGCAGTTCACAAAAAGTGAATCTACTAAATCAAGTATTAGAGACAGCTTGAGGGGAAAGAGGAAAGGTTTTCTCATATATCCAAAACACCCGAACATTAAAAACAATAGCAATAATGATCTGAACAAATAATCTCATTGGTTAATTCCACTCCATGTGATTAACTCTTGCTCTGCAGAATCTTGGACCAGCAGCTAGTATCACAAAATCATGCGGTTGTTGGCAAGAGTCAGCTCCTCACTGGCTATTGCACTGATGGTCTCAGTTCCGTGTTGTCTGTTGGCCAGCAGCCACCTCTGTTCCTTGCCACATGGACTTCCCCATAGAGCAGCTCACAAGAAGCCAACTTACTTTATCAGAGCAAAAACTGAGAAGAGCCAGAGAGAGAGAGAGTTCAAGCAAAATGGAAGTCAGTCTTTTATTACCAAATCTCAGAAGTAATTATCTCATTGCTTTTGCCCTATTTCCATTAAAAGGAAAAAGCTGGGTTCCAAGCACACTCAAGTGGTGGGGATTACACAAAGGTGTGACTGCCAGGAGGTAGGCATCACTAGGGGCTACCTTAGAAAGCTGCCTACCTGAGAGGTACCTGAATGAAGATCAGACAGGAAATGGCAGTTGGTAATCTTGCATAATTTTTCCCACAGGTTGGAACCATTGAAGGTTCTTGAGCAGGGGAGGAACCAAGTCAGAGCTGAAGGTTAGCTGAAGATGACTTTAGGAGCTATGTGAACACTTACTGCCTACAGAGCCTGTGTGATATTGTGATTTACAATAAGGAATATATACACAGTCTTATGGTTCCTGCCGCAGAGCTCCTAAGAACCTTGGAATTTCCTAAGTGATGAGAGCCATAAAGGTGTCTTTGTTGTGTCATTGAGGTGATTTTTGAACAACCAGTGGAACCAACCATGCGATTAGAGAACTTTCAGTCTCATCCTCAACCTCCTGGGAGAAGAGAGGAGCTGGAGCTCAAGCACCAACAGCCAGTGATTTAATCAATCACAACTAGGTAATGAAGCCACCATAAAAACCCAAAAGGTTGGGTTCAGAGAGCTTCTGGGTTGGTGAACACCTGGATGTGCTGGGAGGGCAGTGCACCTGGAGAAGGCATAGATGCCCCATGCCCCTTCCCACATACCTTGCTCTGTGCATCTCTTCCATCTGGCTACTCCTAAGTTACATCCTTTTACAACAAACTGGCAATACAGTAAGTAAATGTTCCTCTGAGTTCTATAAGCCATTAGCAAATTAATTGAACCCAAGGAAGGGTCAGATGCACAGGTGACACCTTGGGCTTCTGATTGGTGTCTGAAGTAAGAGAGTGGGAAAAGTCTTGTAGGACTGAGCCCTTAACCTGTGGGATCTGACTCTATCTCCAGGCAGATTATGTGAGAATTAAGGTGGCTTGTAGGCACCAGGTAGTATGGGAAAGCTGCTTGGCCACATGGAGAAAAACCCACGTTGGAATTTGGTATCAGCGTTATCACCCTGCCAGTTGAGGAAGGAGGTGGGTCACACACCTACAGTCTCTGAGTGCTTGGGGTGGCCAGTCAGGAAGAGGGCATTCCAGGCTGGGCCAGGGAAATGCTGGGAAAGAAACAGCCTCCAGGGGTGTGAGGAGGTCTCTGGGGTGGGAGCTTCCCTGTGGGGCAGGCAAAGGCCTCCAGCCTTGAGGGTCTCTCAAAGGGAGCTGAAGTCAGATTTAGCTGGTTGTGGACACCACCAAATCCTGAGCTTTCCTCAAAAGAGCAAGAGGACTCTGTGGCCTGGTCAGTGCTGCAGTGGACTCCCTGTGGGAGTCAGGCTCAGGAGAGCAGGGAATAGGAGAGAGACCCTGTCACCGAGGAGGAAGCACCCGGCCCTCGGTGTGGCTACAGGAGAGAGGGGACTTCATCCAGGGAGTACAGGGCACAGTGAGGCTCCAGGGCTCCCAGCCCTGGCTTCCCACACCCTACAGCACCCAAGAGGCAGCCGAATATGAGCTGAGTGTCCCAGCCTGAGGAGCCCTCCTGTCCCAGAAGCCAGACTCTTGGGCTCAGCTCTCAGTGGCCTCTCCCTCGTGGAGATCTCAACTAAATCATACCTATGTAATGAAGCCAAACCCCAGTCTGGCTCCTGGGGGCATATTGGGCCAAGTTCCAAATGCGATGCCAGTCCCCTGGGCCATCTGTGAGCAACTGGCCTTCTCATGCCCAGAAAGGATAGAATCTGAAGTTTCTTTTGCCCTCCAGGCAGGACTGATCTCCTCCTCACCCTTTGGCCAAAGACATCAAAAGAGGAGGCTCCAAGGTCTTTGCTGCTGCCTCAAAATTGCAGGATGTAAGTTCTTTCTGTCACCCGTCTTTAGCACTTATTGCTACAGTTCTAGCCCCTTCTCTCTTGCTCTTCTCTCCACCAAGAAGAAAAAAAGCTTCTCACAAGTGATTTGAAATGCCAGAACATACTCTCAAAGGGCTGAGGTCTGAGAGCCACTGAGCAGTTTAGGACCTCCATGGGCACCGTCCTTTATAAGACACATGAGGAAATGTACCCATGTCCCACATTAAACATAATTAATGTAGGGGCGCCTGGGTGGCTCAGTCAGTTGAGTGTCCGACTTTGGCTCAGGTCATGATCTCACAGCTCGTGGGTTTGAGCCCCGTGTCGAGCTCTGTGCTGACAGCTCGGAGACTGGAGCCTGCTTCGGATTCTGTGTCTCCCTCTCTCTCTGCCCCTAACCCACTCACATCCTGTCTCTGTCTCTCCCAAAAATAAATAAACATTAAGAAAAAAATTTTTAAAAGACATTATTAATGTATCACTTACTATGTAACTATGTAAAAGTTGAATGTGTTCACACTAACTTGACAAAATGTTATATTAAAAGTCATTTAAATATTTACTAATTTTTATTTTGTGAGATCTCTGTTTTTCAGCAAATATTCTTTGCTTTAGGGTCTCTGACACATCTGTAGATTATGAAAGCCCAAAGACTCTAGACACTTTGTCTGCAGTACCAAATGGATGACACAGCCCTGGGGATGCCACTTGGCAGGGGGAGAGGACAATTTCTTGGCCTCCATCACCTTAGACCTCCCAGGGTGCCTTATTTTTTTTTCCCCCTGGGAAAGGAGGGATAGCTGAGAAAAGACCTGCCCTCAGGGCACTGTCTGAGCCCTCCACACACCCTCCCCAGCATCTGCAATGCCACCCCTGGCTGGGCTTCATCTCTCCTAGCCAGACCTGGGCCTCCAGAAGGCACGGCCTGAGGTCCCTGGGGGGTGACACCCTTTAGTGGGAGCCTGGACTAGAGGCTTAGAGACTGTCCTGACTAGGGCCCCATGGACACATGCCATTCAGGAGTGGCCCCTGAGTCTGAGGGAGTCCTGCCCACAACCCCCTTCCCCACGGGATTATAAGCTTAGGACAGCATGCCCCCAACTATCCTGGGGAAAAGCGAGGCTACTGGTGCCTCGCCCAGCCTTGCATCGAGGTCGGGTAGGAGCCCAGCCTGATCTGCAGTCCTGCTCACCAGCTGCCTGTCTCTTTCCCCACGTCTGTGTGAGTGTGTGCATGACTGTCTGTCTGCCTGTCTTTCTCTGGCCTGCGATCTTCTGTCTCTGCCTCTCTTTCTCTGTCTTGCTTTCCATCCCTTTCTGCCCATCTCTTTCTGCCTCTGTTTCTGCTTGCTGCTCTGTTTCTCTGCCTCCAAGTGTCTGTCTCTCTGCCCCTCCTCCTGCAGCTCTGGCTCGGCTGTGCTGACTGATCTTCAGCACTCTGCCCCTCTTGCCCTGTTGGCTCTGTGTATCGCTCCCTGGACCACAGCATGAGTCTGCGGCAAGGCCTCTCTCTACCCATCCCTTGTCCTCCTCTTCTCTGCCTCTGCTGTCTCCGTGATTCACATGGATCTCCCCCCTGGGTTTCCCTGGGTCTCCCCTTGAACCTGACCCTTGGCCCAATCGCTCCTTCACCTTCCTGCCATCTCAGCCTCCACTCCTCTGTCACTGTCTGGTCTGCACTCGCCCACCTTCTTGCTCTCCACCTCCAGCTCCTTATCTCTCCTCTCTCCACACCCCTGTCCTACGGTCTCTGTCCCTCTCCTCCCGTTTGGTCTCCACCAGCTCTCTGAGGTGCAGTGGCCCTGGGCAGCCCTCCTGCAGTTCCCACCCCACCTTCCCAGCACTGCAGACCATCACCTGTCTCTCCTTGGCTCCCACCTCTTTCCCTTCTGTGTCTTCTCATTCCATCCCTCTGATCCTCTCCCCATGGGTCTCCACTGCTCCACAGCTCTTTCCTTCAGTCCTTTCTCCTCTTCCTTCACAAAGAGAATGACCATTCTTTCACTTTCTTCCTCCTTCAGTGCTGGTCTTTTCTCTCTCCTGCCAGTGCCCCTCACATTCTGGTTCTCTGTGCCTCTCTGCCTCCTTATCACTTGTATGCGAGTCTCTTTTTCCCTCCCAGGGCCTCTCTATCTTTTCCCATTATTTTTTCTGCGTTTGTTGCTTTCTGGGTCAAGTTTCCTGTTTCTCGGGTCACGCTTAGCATCTGCAGGTCAGCATTGACACTGGGGGAGGGTGTACGTGTGTGTGACAGGGGAAAGGGCTGGAGAAAGGAAAAGGGAGGAGAAACCATATATCTTCAGAACCTGACAGAATTAAATATTACTGTAATCAAACTCCATTTTTACGGATAAGAAATAATTACTGGCTCTGAGTCATGGCAGTAAATAGCAACAGTGAAAACCTAAAACTCTCGGGCCTTTCATCTCCTAGCTGTGCTGCAGAAGAGTAGATATGAGAGGAGGAGATAAATATAAGGGTCCGAGTGAAGAAGCAAACAATTTTCCTC
The DNA here is from genome assembly GCF_018350215.1 of Panthera leo. Classification (NCBI taxonomy): domain Eukaryota; kingdom Metazoa; phylum Chordata; class Mammalia; order Carnivora; family Felidae; genus Panthera; species Panthera leo. The sequence continues at coordinate 33,528,398 of NC_056686.1, forward strand.
TAATTTCTATTACATCCTAACAAGGGGCCAAGGCTGGCACCCCCAGCCCCAAGCCACAGACAACCTGGGGATTAGAGGCTCACCCCTTACCAGGACCTTGCAATCAGACAACCCATTCCTGTTCTCTCACTGGTACAGGTCATCATCAAACCTGGCTGTGGGAGAGTCAGAACCTGAGGCTCAGAGAGGCCAAACAACTGACCCTGAGACACACAGCAAACCAGCCAAGGAAAGTGAGAGAAGAAATCAGTCTCTAGGCTGCACTCTGGACAAAGACAAATTCATCAAAGGCCAAGGATTCCTGGGGGCAGAGGCCCACCACCCACATTTTCTCTGCTTCCTCTGTCCTCAGTCTGCAGGCACAAGTCGGAGGTAAGACCCGGGCAGCCTCTCATCACTATGGCCCTTGTTTAAGGACCTCCATATCTCAGGAGCTGAGAGAAAACGTAGTTTGCAGCATCAGGTTCCCCATGTCCCTAAGTCCCATTCCTGGCCCATGGCTCATCTCTGAGAGCAACACTTGGCAGTGCAAGAGCCTGGACTAGGGCTCAAGCCATGTGGGTGCTCATACTTGAGACACTCTTGCTGTGTGACCCTGGGCCAGTCACTTCCCCTCTCTGGGCTTTGGTAAAACAAGAAGATTGTACTAGTGGTTATAAAATTGAGTTTCAAGTCTGTAACTAGTAAGAGGAGCCACCAGCAGTCACGTGTGTCTGGGTAAGGAGGGTGTGAATGGAGTAGGTTCTGAGCTCCTGCAGAAGTCTGTCTTTGACAAAGCCTGAAAATGCATAGCTCGGGAACTGTAAGACTCCATGACCTGCTCCCCAACACCTCAGTGGTCCAACATCCATTTTCAATTCTGTTGTCAGGGAACGGCCCATCTAGAGGACGGTGTCCCCTCAGTCACACATGCCTCCCCTGCTGTCTCAGCTTCGAGTATCTTCCATGGAGGACATTTAAGTGTTGTCTAGCCTAGACACCGAGGAGGCATGGAATTGTGGGGCCCTGGCACCCCCTGCTCTATCTCTCCAGCCCCACTCTCTGGCCCCAGTCGCCTCCAAATCCAGGCATAAGTAGAAAAGCATCGAGTGTCTGTCCTAGAGGAGCCATTACAGATTATCCACCACCCTCCTTTTATAGATGAGATCATGAGAGCCAGGAGGCTGGGCGACTTCCCAAAGCCATGCAGCCAACTAGTGCTCCAGTGAGCAGGAGGGCTCGGCTCTTATAGGACACAGAGGGACAATGACTGGGGAAGTTGGCTGGGCCCAAATGTGAAGGCCTGTGTGCACGCTAAGAATTCTGGTCTCTTTTATGGTTAATAATGAGCAATGGCCTTCTTGCCTGAGCTGGAGGGTGGACAGGGGGGTCGGGGGAACAGGGTGGGGTGTAGGCTGGGGGTACTGGGCAGCCTTATTCTGGTCTTCTGCCATGCTGAAGACCTACAGCTGGAGGTGAGCCTCTTAGGTGGGAGCCCGTATGTATCTCTGGGCTGGGATCGGGAGTGGCCAGAGCTCAGAGCACCTGCCCCAGGGCAAGTTGGGTTCCTCCTCTCATGAGCTGGAGCATTCTCTGGACTCTCGTGGTGGTTCAGGAAGCAGAGATGTGTCTGCTTTATGTCCCCACCTCCCATGCTGGCTCAGGCAGAGACACCAACACCAATCCCTCAGGTGTTTTTGGCATTCATTTGCCACCTCTTTTGTTCACTGGCATAAACCCAGGACTATCTTCACCCAACCTCCAACCATCTTGCAGAGTTCCCACTGTACAGACGACGCTGCTCAGGTTCAGAGAGGTGAAGTAATTTGCACAGGTTACACAGCAAGAACAGTAAGCTACTCCTGGAGCCCAGGTGTGCCCAACTCCAAATCCAGGGCTCTGCCTTGGCCTCAGATCTAGCCTCACTTCTCCTAGTTTTGCAGTCCCAGAGGTCTAGCGCCCTGAGGAATCTGGAATCTCAGCTCATCTTTCTTTTTCCTGTGTGATCACACTTCCCGCTTCTGTGAGCTGGTCTGGTCTCATCCCACATTGGGATGGGGTTACCATTCTGTCTCCCAATCTGACTTCTCCACTTATGGGGAGTCAACCTGGGTTTTCACCTCCCAAGTCATCTCCTATCCAAAACACGTTTACCCTAACCAAGATGTGTATGTGCATTAAACTGCATAAACTGGGGCACCTGGGTGGCTCAGTTGGTTAAATGGCCGACTTTGGCTCAGGTCATGATCTCGCAGTTGGGGAGTTGGAGCCCCGCTCTGAGCTGTCAGCACAGAGCTGGGAGCCTGCTTTGGAATCTGTGACTCCTTCTTTCTCTGCTCTTCTCCTGCTCATGCTATGTCTCTCTCTGTCTCTCATAGAATAAATAAATGTTAAAAAAATATATAAATAAATAAATAAATAAATAAATAAATAAACTGCATAAGCTAATTCCAGGTGCAGCCCAGTGGAGGAGATGAGCTAGGACAGCAGGAGGGCTCTCTCTTCCATTCCGTCTGGCCCTTCTCTAGTCCCTGCATCTCTCTCCATCTGCCATCTTCCTCTCTGTACCCACCCTTTGATCTAAACTGAAAGAAGAAGCCAAACCCCTAGGTATTCTAACTTCAAAGTATCTTGAATTTTATTCCTTATTTTTTTAATGTTCATTTATTTTGTGAGAGAGAAGGAGGGACAGCGTCAGCAGGGGAGGTGCAGAGAGAGACAGGGACAGAGGATCCAAAGCAGGCTTCATGCTGACAGCAGAGAGCTTGATGTGGGGCTCAAACTCACAAACTGTGAGATCATGACCTGAGCCAAAGTCTGATGCTTAACCGACCGAGCCATCCAGGTGCCCCAAACTTTATTCCTTATTATAAAATGAATTCATGTTCGTTGTGAAGAATTTATAAAGTTCAAAGAACTTTAACAAATAATATCAGCTATAAATCTAAGCACCAGAAATGACCAGTTAACATTTTGGTACATTCCTTTCCAATTTTTTGTGTATGCCTGTAAATCTTTACACTATTAGGATTGGGTCATATAGTTTCACATTCTGTTTCCTTAACTTAACAATCTATTGGAGCATTTCCCTACAACATGGAGTAGTCTCCAAAATATGATTTTAAAGGCTGTACAGTATTCAATCATATCAATATACCATAATTTATTTAGCCCAGTCCCTTATTATAGGACATTTATGTTGTTTCCAGTTTTCCCTGTTAGAAATAATATTGCAGTGAACACCCTTGATGAAATCTCTCCCCACATCCCTGATGTTTTTCCCTATGTGAAATTCTTAAAAGTGAAATTGCATACTGTCACATCATCAGAAAGAAAGGTATCAGAAAATTGCATACTGTCACATCAGCAGAAAGAAAGGTATAGTAATTTATTTCCCATAACAATACATTATGAGGATTCCTGTTTTATTGTAAACTGGCCAGTGCCAGGCATTATCATTTTAAAGTAGTTTTTGCCAATTTTACGGGTTGAAAACGTACTTCATTGAGGTCTTAAGGTGTGATCTTTAACCATTAACAACAGTTAAACTTTTCTGTGGGTTCATTGGCCACTTGATCTCTTCTTTTGTGAATTAATTTTTCACATTTCATTCTCAGTTGCTAGAGTTTTTCTTTATGTTTTAGAAGATATATTCTAATGGCACTTGTTTTCCACATATATCACAAATATCATTAGTGTTTTTAACTTAAAGAAAATTATATCACCAAAAATATTTGTCTTTTCCTTTACCATTTTGTTTTTGTGTTTATGTGAAAGGAAAAAAATACTGGCATTTAGGCAGGGGGAATGTGAGTAGATTGGCATAATATGGACACAGGGAAATTGAAAGAAAGAGAGTCAACTTTCTCTGCACAGTTAAGTGGATCAGTGGTTCTCAAAGTGTGGCCCCACCAGCAGGCAGTGTGAGCATTCCCTGGGAGCTTGTTACAAATGCAAATTTTGGGGCTCCACTCCAGACCTACTGAATTTTGGGGAAACTCTGGGTGTGAAGCACAGCAGTGTGTAACAAGCCTTCCAGATGCTTCTGATACACGAAGCAGGGAGATAGGGAAGTGGGGTTTATGGCTGGCTGCTCAGGTGACAGGAATAAGAAGTCCTAGAAGGGAGATAAGGGGAGATGAGACAAGGTTCCAGGAAGGAACCCAGACCCCCGTATGACATAATGGTTGTCTCGGGACTAGAGGAAGAAAAACTGTTGCATGGAGGGTCTAAGGACTTTATGGAATTAAATATTCAATTTTAAATTGTGCTTCCTTGTAACACATCTTTGTCTTACAACACCTTCAGAACAAATCTGAGGACAACCTTGTGTTGGGGAGGTTTGGGGCATAAAGGTGAAAGAGAATAGGGATGAGCCATGGAAGAGGTCCATCCCAACCCGAGGAAGGCAGGGGGCCAAGGGTTCAGTGAGAGGAGAAATTTTGAGAACAAAGTAACCAGGGATACACAAGGAACCCTCAAAACTACTAAAAAACTAAGAAGGGGAAAGAATCTGGCTTCTCACAGCAGGTGGGATGAGGAGCTTTGTTGCCCTGTGTACTTATAAAAGGAAGAATTATCACCACGAGGCTGAACGACTCCGAACATTCAGGTTATGCTATAAAGGTCTCTCTTTGTCTCATCATATAATAAACATTCACCCATATATTTTCCCCTAGGATGCTTTATAGTTTTTGCTTTTTGCATTTAACGGTTTCATGTAGTTAGAATTTATCTTGGTAGGCGGCATAAAAGAACTTTCTCTATCCAGATCATCAACTGGTTGAGCAACATTTGTTAAATAACTTCCTGCCCTCTGATTTATAATCACCTCTTCATCCCTGGCTGAGGTCCATTTCCAGGCTCTCTGTTCTGTCCCATCCATCTGTGTAGCTGTCTCTGAGCTTACACTACATTTTTGTGGTATGTATACCACACACACACACACACACACACATATACATACATACATAAATATATGGTATTTTGTTTACTCCTTTGGAAGAGGGTCACAAATAAAATCCAGGATAACCAGTTAAATTTGAATGTCAGATTTATTTTTATTTGCTAAATCTGACAACTTGACTCCCTCTTCATTGTCCCTTTTTTCCTTCAGTATTTCCTTGACTATTCCCACCTATTTATTATTTTTTTGTATTTTTTAGTTAATTAATTTTTTAGTTTACATCCAAGTTAGTTAGCATATAGTGCAACAATGATTTCAGGAGTGGATTCCTTAATGCCCCTTACCCATTTAGCCCATCCCCCCTCCCAAAACCCCTCCAGTAACCCTCTGTTCTCTATATTTAAGAGTCTCTTATGTTTTGTCCCCCTTCCTGTTTTTATATTATTTTTATTCCCTTCCTTTATGTTCATCTGTTTTGTCTCTTAAATTCCTCATATGAGTGAAGTCATATGGTATGTGTCTTCCTCTGACTGGCTAATTTCACTTAGCTTAATACCCTCTAGTGCCAGCCACGTAGTTACAAATGGCAAGATTTCATTCTTTTTGATTGCCGAGTAATACTCCATTGTATATATATACCACATCTTCTTTATCCATTCATCCATCGATGGACATTTGGGCTCTTTCCATACTTTGGCTATTGTCGATAGCACTGCTAGAAACATTGGGGTGCAAGTGTTCCTTCGAAACAGCATACCTGTATCCCTTGGATAGGTATCTAGTAGTGCAATTTCTGGGTCATAGGGTAGTTCTATTTTTAGTGTTTTGAGGACCCTCCATACTGTTTTTCAGAGTGGCTTGCACTAGTTTGCGTTCCCACTAGCAATGCAAAAGGGATCTTCTTTCTCTGCATCCTCGCCAACACCTGTTGTTGCCTGAGTTGTTAATGTCAGCCTTTCTGACACCCACCTATTTATTCTTTCATGAGCTTCTGAATCACATTATCAAGTTCTTATAAAATCATTCTATTGGTTTTAATTAGATTTGCATAACATAAATAAATTTGGAGATAAAGGTTTGGTTTTGGTTTTTGTGGTTTGGGGGGAGGTTTGTTTTGTTTTGTTTTGTTTTGTTTTGTTTTGTTTTTGGCCAAGTTTAGTTTTTCTGTGCAGAAATATGGTATATCCCTGAACTTAATCGAAGCTTCCCTTATGTCTTTCAGAAAAGTTCTAAGGAATCTTCTGTTTGTTTTGTCATCATTCATATTGCTCTCATAGGTCCTGAACATTTCTTGTGAGGCTCATCCTTAGGTATTTGTATATTTTTGTTTATTTGCTGCTTTTTTAGATCTTTTTTTCCAATATGTTTCTAACTTTTTTTCTGGTATAAAACATTTCTACGTTTTGGGGTATTTCTTAGTTTTTTAATGATTAAAAAAATACACATACTCATTGTAGAAAAATAGCAAATAGGACAGAAATGGAAAAAGAAAAAGAAAAGGAACTTCATTCATCGCTAGCTGCTCACTCACCACTATGGTAAATCTTAGTCCTCAATGATAAAAAAATCTGACAAGTCTGTGTATAACAAGCCGTCATTTTCTATGCATCTGATATGTGATGTAAAATACATTTTTTAAAAATGTGTGTGCATGCGCATCTCTGTACACATGAGATCTTACTATGCATATAGTTCTTCAAATCTATTTTTCCCTTTTTAAAAAAATTTAATTCAGTTCCCCGGGCCTATGCCAGGACGCAGGGAGGAACCGGGCCTGGGGAGACCCACTGGGCAGCTGGCTGCTGGGCAGGGTCAGTACCTGGGGAGACCCAGCAGGAGAGGTGTCAGGGCCCAGCTGCTGGTGTTGCACAGGCTCCAGGGTCCCCAACTTTTTTCATATTAAGCCAACTCAACCAAACTCTTTAATTAGCTCTAGAACTGTATCAGTTGGTTGTCTTGGATTTCTACAAGAGACAAGTATGATATTTCCAAATCATTATAATTTTCTGATCTTTATAATATTATTTCCTCACCTTAAACTATTTCTTTGGCTACACCTTTCTGAATAATCTTACACACTAGCAGTAATAGTAGCAAACACTTTGCACACCACCAGAACAAGGATCATAAATTCAAATGCATGGCTGGGGCGTGGCAAGCAGGCAGTGTAACTGAGTAAAACTAGTCTATGAAAAATAATAAGGAAGGACAAGGAATATGGTGAACTTGTGGGTTCACACTCCATCCAAAGGGAAACCACATGCTCACCTCCTGCTGGTTGGAGGAACATGGGCCCATTATTGCCAAGTCGAGCTTGTGATGCTAAAAATCTATTTTTTTATGTGTAAGCTCAACTTCTAAAAATATTGACAATTAATTCAACTTTTAAAAACTATACAAGCCAAACAAAATATATCTGTGGGTTATACTTGGCCTTCAGGTGACCATTAAGTGACCTCTATGCTATAGTTTTAGCAGTAAGCATGATGCTGGCTCTTTGTAACAAATATTCTTTATAATATCAAAGGAGTTTTTGGAGATGCCATATTAAATGTCTCTGTGAGAGTTCACAAAACAGAAAGTTGAGAGCAATCTACGAAGCCATAGGAACAAAGGGTGTACAAGTCAGAAATGGATAAGGAGGTGGGCTGGGGTACCCACGTGGGCAGAGTGCATGTGCTTAATAAACCCTTCCCAACAAATTGTAACCACTCTCAACAAATTTCTCTTTCACGAAACTCTGGGTTTTGTGGATTTACTTCTGAACATTTTCTTATAATCACTAGAATTTTTAGTATATTCAGAATAAAATAAAAGTTTTTCTGAATCATAAGACCAAACAGACAATGAATATTGAAAGATGGACCAGCCACAGGGAAAATTTTTAAATCTCAGTATGTTCACCATCTCCAACAAAGCAAAACCAATTTATTGGCACCATATGGACAGTGTGAAGGAAGGCATCTTTGAAGAGTTTCCAATTAAGGAGGTATGATAAATGAAGAGTAATTGTACAATATACACATTGTTAAGATTATATCCTCTTTGCATGATGTGTTGGTGTTATTCTTTTTATTTTAGTAACTCTAAAAATTGTTTATGGAACTATACTCACTTTACTCATGACCTTTCCTTAACTATAAAATATCCCTTATATTTTGGAAGACAATGTTTCAATAAGCATTTGGTAAAAATTTGTTGAATGAATGACATAATTAATGAACACTGGTGAAGTCTTATTCACCAGAAAAGGCTAAATCTTAAATATTAACTCTAATTTTTATTGTGCATAGTATTGGTTTTAATCCCCAATTCTAACCCTAGTCCCAATCCTAATAGTGATTTTAAAAAAAGATAAACCTTAACCCAAATAATGAGTATAATAGTCGTACCTTGATCCTAATCTGAAACCAAGTATTAGCAACCCCTGTAGTTCCAAGAGAAAACAGAAAATAAGGTGAATAGAAAAGCAAGGCTCTGGGGCACCTGCGTGGTTCAGTTGGTTAAGCATCTGACTTCAGCTCAAGTCATGATCTCACAGTTCACGAGCTCAAGTCCCACGTTGGGCTCTGTGCTGACAGCTCAGAGCCTGGAGCCTTCTTCAGATTCTGTGTCTCCCTCTCTCTCTGCTCCCTCCCCTGCTTGCTCTCTCTCTCTCTCTCTCTCTCTCTCTCTTTCTCTCTCTCAAAAATAAATAAACATTAAAAAAAAAAGAAAGAAAGAAAAGCAAGGCTGTGTCAGAAGGAAAAACAGATACCTATAGACCAGAATGGAAACAGCATATAACGCTTCCCTGATTTGGTGTTCACCATTTTCATCCCCATATTCCTCAACTAAATCCTGAACCCAACCCCAATACCACCCAAGCTACTATGGGGACATATCTCACAGTGCTTCCATCTGCCAATCCAAACTGCCCATTAAGAAACATAAATGAAACAATGAGTGTGAAAATTCCTTACACACCCTTGGCATAGACACTCAATAAATTACATATCCTCAAAACTCTTTAAACAGGCAGATCACAATGCAAGAACTCAACCAGTCCTCCGTGACGGAATTCATTCTATTGGGTTTTGCCCCCAACCCTAGGACCAACCCTCTGCTCTTCACCTTCTTTCTCACCTTTTACCTGCTAATCCTCATAAGCAACAGCCTCCTCATCACCCTTATTCACCAGGATTCTCGCCTCCACATACCCATGTACTTTTTCATCAGTGTCCTCTCCACGCTGGACGTGTGCTACACAACCACTACCGTGCCCCAGATGCTTGTGCATATTCTCAGTGAGAAGAGGACCATCTCTTTTGCTAGATGTGTGGCCCAGATGTACATCTTCCTCCTCTTTGGGGTCACTGAGTCCTGGCTTTTCTCTATCATGTCTGTGGACAGGTACGTGGCCATCTGCCATCCTCTCCGGTATAAGATCATCATGAGCCATTGGATGTGCCTCCTCATGGTGGGCATCTGTGCAGCCTATGGTGTGGTGGGTGGCCTGTGCTATACCTTCTTTGCTATGAGTCTGCCCTACTGTGGCCCTAATGAAATTGACCACTACTTCTGTGAGGTCCCTGCTGTCCTAAAGCTGGCCTGTGCAGACACATCCCTCAATGACTTGGTGGACTTCATCACGGGCTTCAATGTCATTGTGGTCCCACTGTCCCTGGTTGTCATCGTCTATGCCAACATCTTTGCCACCATCATGAAGATCCACTCAGCCCAGGGACGGGTCAAGGCCTTCTCCACCTGTGCCTCCCACATCACTGTGGTCACCATGTTCGCCATTCCATGCATCATTATGTACATGAGCCCTGGCTCTGACTCCTTGTCAAACAATGGCAAGAAAATGGCCCTTTTTTATAACATTGCCACAGCCTTCCTCAACCCTGTCATCTACAGTCTGAGGAACAAGGACGTGAAAAAGGCTTTCCTCAAATTGATGGGACAGAGCAGGGCCCCACAGTGAGGCCTTAAAGCTGAAGACCTGGGGAGCCAAACAAAGCAGGACTCACACCCACAACCCCTCAAAGACTCTTCCAGGAGACCTGGGAGGGCTGTACTCCATAAAGCTAACCCTTCACCCTGGCCTAGGGAGAAGGAACTGAGTACTCAGACAACCACAGCATCTGTGGTGACCTGGTTTGGGACAGAGGTGATTGTGAAGGTAGAGCATAGTGGTCAAGAGCCAGGATGACAGACTTGATTTTAGCCATTAGCAGGACATATGAATTTTTGCAAGCCATTTAACTTCTCTAAGGTTTATACCTATCTCTTCCTCACAGGGAGGTTGTAATGATGATGTGAGATTCTATGTGAAAAGTATTTAGTACGAGACTAGCAATAGTCAGCTTTCAACAGATACTAGTTTTAATGTTTAAAATTTATTTCTTAGGGATGAACTGTCAACCTTGAACTAGCCAATGATCTTCTTCTGAACTGTGGAAGTAACTGGAGCCCTAGAGAGTAAAGGGAAAAAGGCAGGGAGTGGGAGTATTAAAAACTCAAAAACTGAGAAGTGGAGAATCTTAGGGTGAGAGACTTGAGAATGAGGAAGTGAGCCCTTATCTTCCATCCACAAATTGTGCACCTTGAACTCATCTTCTACCTTTGTTTTGTAGCCATTCATTCTTATGCTTTTGTATCTTTACACCTCTTGATTTTCCTTTGCCCCTTGTTCTAATAAAGTCCATTTTGGAAAACTACAGCCTGTCTGGGTGATCTCAAGGAAGAGAGACTCTGTCCACTTGAGGATGAGCAAAATTAGGGAGGGAGTGGGTATAACGTTCCCCCCAGATGCAAAAGTTAGGCAGTCCAGGAGAGGTTAAAATCTCCATGGGGAGTTTCTCTTCTGCTCCCTCTTGCTTAGAGAGACCTTCCCTGAAACTCTGCCTATGCCTCATAGAATGTTTACAAACATAAATTGTTTTTTCCCAAATTTCATTAATCTGCAGGGTCATGTTACTGGGCATCACTGTATTTACTGGTTTTGTGTCTGTTTGCTGCCGCAGGAACTCCAGCACCCAACAAAGCAATACATGTTCCATAGGCTAACAGGCAACACCTTCGGGTTGTTCTTTCCTACCCCCTTGCTGATGTACACTGACTATGAAACTCCTTGCAAAAAAAATCAGCTGGACTGGCCGGAAAATTCAACATGAATGCCTATGTCCTCCATGGGTTACCAGGGTCCGTGCCAAAGGTGTAGGTCTCTATGTCCTCAAAAATATTGCCCTATGCCACCACACAGGAGCCAGAGTGTCACATAAATAATGAATCAAAATTAAAAGGCAGATAACAAAACAGGGCATATCATTGCAACATACTTACAGACATGTTGATAATGACATGAACATAGAAAGAGCTCTTACAAATTGGTAAGAAAAATACAAACACCCCAGGAAACTGGCAACAGATCTGAACAGTTCATAAAAAAAGACATTCAAATCATTAATAGATGTGTGGGGAAAATCCTATCACAGTAGGCACCAAAGAAATGCAAATTTAAGTATCAATGAGATATCACTTTTTCACCTTTGAAATGGCGAAGAGTTTTTAAACAATGGAGTCAGAGGTGGCTCCATTGAAACATGGACTCTCGTACATGGCCAGTGTACCCATCTTTTTGCAAGGTGATTTGGCTTTATGTATCAAGAACCTTACATATGTCCATAATTTCCTACCCAATACTTCTATTTTCAGGACATTTTAGGAATAGACATCAAAAGGGCAGGAAAAGTAACATAACCATTTTCATTGTGTTACTTACATAGGAAAAAATTCGAACCAACAGAAAACATCTGTCATTGTGAGAGTGATTTAAATATATTATGGTATAATGGTGTACTCCATAGTCATTGAAAATGTATTTTATAAGAATATTTAATGATATGACTGCTCACAAGATGCTAAGTGAATAAAAGCAAGAAACAGCTGGTGAACAGCATGTTATGATCACACCATTAATAGTTGTAAATACCCTTTCACCCTTGAAGTCAGACATTAAAGCTCAGAATAGGAGAGAGTGCCACTGAGTCATACTTTTGTACACACTTGTGCACGCCCACACACACACACACAGCCACACTCCCCACCTTTTCAAATTAATGAATTAATAAACTGATTAAGGCAGCTTACCTTATCTGTGTTTTCACATTCGTTCTCATGCTCCTCTCTCACCCCAATTTAATTTCACCCCCAATCACAGTATGTCCAGACATCTGGCAAGTAGAGGCTTTCAATGGCCCAATCCACTCTATGAGCCTCTTCTCTTAAATTCACACAGCAGGGATGAAATCATGGACTCCCAGGAAATTCCAGTGAACGCAGACACACAGTTTGCCTTGATAGAGTCTCTGACATTGTTACAGACACTTTATTTTTTTTCCAAATAGGGCAAACCTCTTCCAATTCTGGAACAAGCTTCCCCTCTGAGCCATCCCAGCTAGTTCCATTGAGAAAATCTCAAACTTCTCTAACCAGAGTTCTGACCATGTCTGTCCCCTGTAGCATGTAAACTAACCCCTCTTCCAAAGAGCTTCTGATGATTTACTATTTCCATTTCCTCCTCCTGCTTCAATCAATGTTGCCAATTTAAATTTTTCTTGAAAATTGTCCATTTTATCTTGGTGTTCAAGTTTACCGGTATCAAACTTTTTTTTTAAGTTTGTTGTATGTGTAGCTCTGTATCCCCCCTTTTTAAATTCTTAATATGTATCTTAATATGTACAAATTCTTAATATGTATCCCTTTATTCTTTGATCAGTCTTGCCAGAGGAGCATCTATTTTGTATTTTCAAAGAAACAGATTTTGGCTTTGTTAATTAACCTTCTACAAATTGATTTCTGCTTTTGTTTTTATTATCTCCCTCCTGCTCTCTTTATATTTACTCTAGTAAACAGAATGGGAATGACTAGCTCAGTATTTTCAGTCTTTCTTGTTTTGTAATAAATACCTATAGAGCTATAAATGTCCATCTAAACACTGCCTTCACTGCTTCCTACAAAGTTTTGTATGTGATGGTTCTTTCAGTCCTAACCTTGATCTTTTCTGCTACAGTGCACATTATCATGAGTGGGATACCTCAAATCAATCAACAAATAGGGGAGTAATGTCATTATAGTGAAAAATCCCATTGGTTCATACCCACTTTTTTTTTCCAAACACATTCATATTTTGCACAACCAAGTACTAGCGATCAGTCCAGATCCTGATTGTATGGCAGCCAGAACTTTCTCAAAGTCCATGCTGTGGCCAGAGCATTGCAGGAAAAAAAATCTTTATTTCTATGCAGCCAGCCATGTTCATACTCTATGTTTTAACAGCTCAGTGTGAACATGTGGTCAAACAGAACGTGAGTCAAGTACTCATGCTCAGAAGCAGGCTGCCAAATGCGGTAGTAGAAGTGGTCGCTTACTCTGAGCCTGGTCAGAAAGACCACAGCGATGAGGCTTGCAGAGCCCAGGAGGCCAACCCGGGTAACCTCTGACATCGCTTCCTGTTCTGAGATTCGTGAATACTAGAGATTTGCAGAGCAGGGGTGCCAGGCACATTACTCCTTCCTGCATTACTTTCCTCTTACAAGGGGTCCTGATGAAATGTTCTGTCCCAGCCTGTTCCCAGAGTGGTACCTATCAGCCTTGGGTTGCAGTGACAGATTCTTTGGTGTCTCTACTGGGGCTCATTTGGCTCTCCTGGCTGCTACGGCTGATGGGATGGTGACCAGAGAAGCACAAAGGTCTTTTTCTGATAGACACAAAGGATGCTGTGTCCATGCCAAAGTGCCACTAGTACTAAGTGGCGTTTCATGGCCAGTCTTTTGTGGCCTGCAGGGTCCAGCCCCAACCAGCTCCTTCATCTAACGGTCAAAGTCATTTTGCAGGATCGGAGGCATTACCGTTTTGATTAAATGTTAAATGTAAAGCTATGAAACTTATTTTAAAAAATAGGAGAAAATCTTTATGACCTAGATTTAGGCAACAATTTCTTAGATGTTTATACCAAAATGTAATCCATAAATTCAAAAACTGATAAACTGGACTTCACCAAAATGGAAAACTTTTGCTCTGCAAAAGATCCTGTTAAAAGATGAAAAGACAGGCCATATACTGGGAGAAAATATTCTCAAGTCCCATATCTGACAAAGAACTTGTATCTAGAATATATATAATACTCTCTAAGCTCGACTGTAAGAAAATAAAGAATCCTGTTGGAAAATGGACAAGATTTTGAACAAACACTTCAACAGAGGTTATACAGATGGCAAATAAATGCAATTAAGCACATGAAAAGATTTTCAATATCATGAACTGTTAGTCAAATACAGACGACAGCCATGAGGAGGTGTCACTATACTCTTACACTATTTAGCCTGTTATACTGGCTTACATGAAAAATACTGACAACACTCAAGGCTAGGAAGTATGCAGAGCAACAGGATCATAGCTAGTGGGAATGCAAAATTGTATAGCCTCTCTGTAGAACGGTTTGGTGTATGCTTTTGTAAAACAGCTGCATTGAGATATAACTTATATACCATAAAACTCACCCACTGGCCCTGTGCAAATTCAATGGTTTTTATTATATTCACAGAATCATATAACTAACACCACAATCTAATTCTGGAACATTTCATCACCCCAAAAGGAACTTCCATACCGATTAGCAATCACTCCTTCTCCCCCGCTCTTATCCCCAGGTCTACCCAACTACTACTAATTTACTTTCTGCCTATAGATTTACCTATTCTAGACATTTTCTATAAATGAAACCCTATAAAATGCAGACTTTTCTGACTGGCTTTTTTTCACTGATTTCAAAGGTCATCATTTAGCATGTATTATTACTTCATTCCTTTTTATTGCAAAGTAGCATTTCATTGTATGGATATACCATATTTTTTTATCCATTTAGTTGATGGACATTTGAATTGATTCCACTTCTTGGCTATTATGAATAATGATGCTAGGAATATTGATATACAAGCTTTTGTGTAAACATATGTCTTCATTTCTCTTATATATCTAGGACTGAAATTGATGGCTCATATGATAACTCTATGTTTAACATTTTGAGGAACTATTATTTCCCAAAGCAGCAGTACCATTTTATGTTCTTACAACCGATGTGTAAGAGTTCCAGTTTCTCCACATCCTCACCAATACTTGTTAATGTAGTATTTTAAACTATAGCCATCCTAATAGGTAAAGTGGTATCTCATTGTGGTTTGGGTTAGAATATTACTATAAGCATACACATATCATACAACCCCAGCAAACACATTCCTGAGAATTTGTTCTAGAAAAAAAATGACTTGTTTTTTTATATTTACACAAATATTCATAGCAGATTTATTCATAAAAGTCAAGAGCTAAAAACAATCTGAATGTACTTCAACAGGTGAATGGATAAACTTTGGTACCTTCATACAAGAGAATACTATTCAGCAATACAAAGGAACAAACCATTGATATGTACAACAATCTAGATGGATCTCAAAGACATCAGGCTGGGTTTTTTGGGGTTTTTTTTTATTAGTCTCAAAAAGTTACATACTGTATGATTCCATTTGTGTAACATTTTCTTTTTTAATGTTTGTTTATTTTAGAGAGAGAGCACAGGTCAGGGAGGAGGGGCAGAGGGGGTGAGAGAGAGAGAGAGAGAGAGAGAGAGAAAGAGAGAGAGACCCTTAAGTAGGCTCCATGCTCAGCACAGAGCCCTGTGCAGGGCTTGATCCTTCAACCATGAGATCATGACCCGAGTCAGCTAAAATCAAGAGTCGGATGTTTAACCAACTGACTTACCCACTCACCCCTGTTTGTGTAACATTTTCGGTTAAAGTGACAAAATAGATGATAGACAATCAGTGCCAGCCCTCTTTGTGGTAATGGAACAATGTTGTATCCTTATTGTGGTTACATGAAGCTATGAATATAAAAATTTTTCTTAAAACCATATATCCCCCCAAATGGGTACATGTAATAAATGGTGAAATTGTAATAACATCTGTAGTTTCATTAGTAGTGGTATACTGATGTCAGTTTACTGGATATGATAATGCAGGGAAGCTGGATAAAGGATACACAAGAGCTCAATTCACTATTTTTGCAACTTCTTGTGAATCATAAATTATTTCAAAATACAATGTTGGGGTTTTTTTTTCATGGATCTCATGCCCTGGTAGAAGCTGAAAATCTTACTGCGGGTCACCCACCACATGACTAGGCAAACAAAATAGCCCATCATAAACTGTGTTATCATATCCACTGAACCATCAAGTCAGACACACACAGAAATAGCTTTCAAGAGAAGTTTTGCTTCCTGTCCCTACAACTTTGAGTTTGTGCTCAAAGGAGGAATTCATTCATTAGGGACGAGATCTATGGTTCTATTAGACGCTGAGATTGCCTGCTGGCCACTCTTGTAAACAAAATGGAGGAGAGGGTCACTATATTGCCTGGTTCCTGTTACCAGGGGAAATTGGTTTGCAAGGAGGGCAAGGGAATATATATCTTGTACTCCCTTGACCAGTAGAAATTGTCACTGACAAGTGTGGTGACCCAATCAAGAAACTTGCAATGAGTAAATAGAGATCTAATGCACAGTATAGTGAATATGGACAACAGTGTTGCATTGTAATAACTAAACTTACTAAGAGTCTAGATCTTAGTTATGCTAATCACAAAAAAGAAGTGATAATTATGTGGTATGATAAAGGTGCAAACTATCATTACAATGGTAATCATATTACCATATATAAATATCTCAAATCAACAAGTTGCATATCTTGAATGTATACAGTATTATATGTCAAATATATTTCAATAGAAAAATAAAGTTTTTAAAACCTCTCTTTAAAAAAAGGCGTCCAGCAGTCAGGTCCTACAGGAATGCAGGCTTGAGACACCTCCCCAAGTGAAGCATCCTATCCAGATGAGGTGTTGGTCAAGGATAATAACATGGAATGGGGACACCTGGGTGTCTCAGTCAGTTAAGCATCTGACTTTGCATCTGTCAGGAAAGACCCTCAGTCTAAAAGCCCACCAGAAACTGAACCCTGGTGACAATCAAGTAAGCTTGGAAGCAGATCCTTCCCCAGTCAAGTGCTAGGATTTCTGTAGCTGATTCCTTGATTACAGCCTTCTGAGACTCCCTAATCTGAGGATCCAGCTAAACTTTGCTCAGATTCCTAACCCACAGAAAAAATAAATGTTTATTTTTTTTTTAACGCTTATTTATTTTTGAGACAGAGAGAGACAGAGCATGAACGGGGGAGGGGCAGAGAAAGAGGGAGACACAGAATCGGAAGCAGGCTCCAGGCTCTGAGCCATCAGCCCAGAGCCTGGCGCGGGGCTCGAACTCACGGACCGCGAGATCGTGACCTGAGCTGAAGTCGGACGCTTAACCGACTGAGCCACCCAGGCGCCCCAAATGTTTATTGTTTTAAACCACAAAATTTGGGGGTAATTTGTCACACAACAATAGATAACTAACACAGAGGAACTGCAAAGAGTCACAAGGAAACTTTGGGGGTTGATGATAATGATCTTGATTATGGTGGTATTTTCATAAGTATATATACACATTTCAAAACTCATCAAATTGTATACTTTCAATATCTACAGTTCCCCATATGTCAATGTATTTCAATACAGTTAAAAATGCATTATGAAAGTGTCTGGGTGGGAGGAGATTTTCCCAATTGCTAGGAGATTCTGCTCTCCCCTGAAAATATCACTTCACTAAGACAGAGCTCCTTACTTTAGATACATGAGGGTTTATGTGCCCTAAATGAATACTCTCCTAATAGTATTGAAGGAGAAATGACCTGTGACCTATATTACTTTCCTGAACCCTATTTTATATGATTACCATAGATTTTCTTAAATTGTTCTGTGGTTCAGACCTTGTCAAATCCCTGACTGAGCTTTAATGGTGTTACTGACCATTAGTCAGTAACTAGTAACTGACCATTAGTCAGTCACTGACCAGAAGTCGTCTTATGCCCATCAATTTGAACTTATTTCAAGAATCCAGAGATCAAGCACTCAGGTGCATGTTCACTCAGTAATAGGAAACATGAATATTGGTGCCAATTCTATGCCAGGTCTTGTAAACTGGTGGTACAGAAATGAAATCAAATATAGGCGTGCCTTCACGGAGTTCCCTGTCAGGTGTCTTTATGCTTGAGGAACACCTATTGCCATAACCTCCCGGGTGTTCTGAGATATGATCTTACTGAGACTAACCCATTAATACATCATGTGTGCCCATTGGATGTTGGAAAGAATTTAGATGGAGAAGTCATGTAGGCTGTGTCCCGGGTTTGTTGCTGGTGCCCATGCTTCTGTGACTTCATTCTGTGGCTTTACCCCAGCCTGTCACTTTGAGGAAAGCTCTCTTTACATCTTTGTTCCTAAGACTATAGATGATAGGATTGAGGAAGGCAGAGATGATGTTGTAGAATAGAGCCAACTTCTTATCTTCTTCTGGGGAAGATTCAGAACCAGGTCTCATGTACATAACCATACATGGTATAGAGAACATAGTGACAACAGTAATGTGGGAGGCACAGGTGGAAAAGGCCTTGAGCTGCCCTTGGGCTGAGCGAATTCTCAAGATGGCAGCAAAAATATTGATGTAGACAATGATGATGAGGGAGAGTGGGACCAACAGAAGAATGAAGCCCAAGATGAAGTCCACCTGATCATTGAGAGATGTGTCTGCACAGGCCAACTTCAAGACTGCAGGTACTTCACAGAAGAAGTGATTGATCTCATTAGGACCACAATAGGGAAGAATCATAGTAGAGACAGTGTATATCATGGCACAGCTGATACCCCAGAATCCACAGAAGGCCACCATTGACCCACATAGCAAAGGGCTCATAATGACTTTATACCTCAGGGGATGGCAAATGGCCACATACCTGTCATAAGCCATGATTGCAAAAAGCCAAGACTCAGTGATTCCTAGCATCAGGAAGATGTACATCTGCGCCACACATCCAATGTAGGAGATGGTCTTCTCCTTGCAAACCAGGTGTACCAGCATCTGGGGCACTGTGGTGGTGACATAGCCCATATCCATAATGGATAGGACACTGAGGAAAAAGTACATGGGTGTGTGGAGGCGGGAGTCCATGCGTATCAAGGTGATAATAAGCCCATTGCCCAGAAGAGTGATGAGGTAGAGGAAGAGGAAGACACTGAATAGAATAACATTTATCTCTGTGTTACGAGAGAATCCTAAAAGAATAAACTCAGTAAGAGAGCTATGGTTTCCCCAGCGTAAGTCTTGCATCCTTCTCCTGGTATAGAGAAAGAACAGAGCCATAATCATTCATAAAATAAAGTCTTCAGATTCAAACCCTGATGCTACTCTTTTATTAGGAGGGCCAAATATAAGTAGCAAAGTAGGTTCTCATTAGGACACCCACAAAGCTGGGAACAAAATTTTTTAAAAAAGAATTTCCATTTTATATGAAACAGCATGTTAATATTGTATTACTTAATCCTAGTTTATTCTGAGACCACAGATAATAAATTTCACATTTCAAAATGTAGAACTTGCAAAAAGGAGTGTCCAAAACTGTGTCCTGCACTTCCTGAACTCACCATAGTTCATGGAGCTTATAAAAGATTTCAAAGCAGTCAAAAAAATAATTCGATATTTGAGATTACAGCATCTGTTGTGAGTTTCATACCACATGAAGATTTCTACCCCTCCTTGGAAGCTTTTATCAAAATGGACTTCAGTGGGACTACTTGAGTAGCCTAATAGGTACTCTGGAATTTTAGAGACATAGTTATTGGATATCTGACTTACTCCAGAAGACAACTATCATTTGGAAATAAATTCAGCTTCATGACAAGTCAAAGTCATGTGTTTCCATGGACCAGAGGTGGGTAATACATGAGAGAGAGAGAGAGACAGAGAGAGAGAAAGAGAGAGAGAGAGAGAGAGAGAGAGAGAGAGAGAGAAGGAAGGAAGGAAGGAACAAGAGATGGAGGGAAAGAAACTACCATGCTAGGATACTATACTCAACAAATATATCCATATGGAATGAAAGCTGTTTGCTCTCCAAAAACCCGATAATCAATTACTAAAAGACTCACAGTAAAAGAAATATTAAAGAGCTTCTTTAGGCTAAAGGCAAATGGTCCCTGATGGAAGTATGCAATTGAAAGAGAAAATTAACACCAGAAATCATAAATGTGTGTGTAAATATCATAGAATATTAATTGTTTAAAGCAACAAAAATAGCGACACCTTGTTGGAGCTTTAAATATACACATAGAAGTTGAATATGTGACAAAAATGGTCTAACAAGAAGGAGGAGGAAATGGACTTAAACTGTTGTTAAATTTTGCATTGTTTGGAAAATGGCACTTTAAGTGAGACTATAAGCCAAAGATGCATATTTTAGTCTCTAGGTCATGTGTCAAGACACTTTTTCACATAAGGAGTCAGACAATAAATAGTTTAGGCTTTGCACAGAAAATACAGTCACTGTAGCATATTTTTATTTGTTTTTTAAAAACCCTTTTAAAAATATAAGGTTTACCAATCCCTGTTGTAGAATAACAAAAGAATAATTTTAAAAAATAGTAAAACTCAAAATACAGTACAGAATGTAAAGGGAATAATTAAAAGTTTTTGATTAATTCAAAAGAAGGCAGGAAAAGTGGAATAAAGAAAAAAGAACACTTGGAACAAGTAGGAAACAAGTATTAAAATGATAGACTCAAACCTAATCACAATAGTAACTACGTTAAATGTATATTAGTAAGCAAGCCTACTGAAAGACAAAGATTATCAGACTGGATTTTCAAAAACTGGTAGCAATGCTGGGGCACTTGGGTGGCTCAGTTGGTTGAGTGTCCAACTCTTGATTTTGGCTCAGGTCATAATCCCAGGGTTATGGGATTGAGCCCCATGTTGGGCTCTGTGCTGAGCGTGGAGCCCGCTCAAGATCCTCTCTCCCTCTCTCTCTCTCTGTCTAGTTTAGTCCCTACTAGACTAAAAATAGTCTTCCCTCTCCCTAAACTAAAAATAAAAAAATTTTTTTAAATAAAATAAAATAAAAACTAGTGGCAATGAAAGAATTCCATAAAGAAAGGAATAATCTTTAAAAACCAGAGAAGAACAAGAATACAATTTTTAGATTATCAAGATAGTACCAGTCAACTCAGGACTGTCTTGCCCCTCACCTCATCTCTCTCTTACTGCAAGCCTGGCAGTGGCTAAAGCCACTGGGAATTGGGATGAGGAATTGACAAACTAAAAGGTAAAGAAACATAACATACTTCCTCCTTGCTACTTGCAACTTGCTACAGCAAGCCTAACTCAATCTGAAGAATTATAGAAGACATCCTGCAGGAGGTAAGAGTCAAGCTGGTCGTTGAAGAGTGGGTAGATGCTAACTACAAGGAAAGTGCAGGAAAGGATATACCAGGGAGAGAAAGTCATCTGTGTGAAGTCATGAACCATTAGCTAGCCAGAGAGTGATGGGAGATGGGGTAAAGAGGTAGGCAAGGACAGACCTTGGAGGACCTATAAAGCCCTACAAAATGGTCTAATGAGGGTGGATTTTATAGAAAGGAACATAAGGATCCACCAAATAGGCATGACATCAGGCTTATATCTGGCAACAATCACACTGGCTGCAGTGTGGAGACTGCAGCAATTCAGGGAGGAAAGGATGAGAGTGGGAGCAAATATTGATATGAAAGGTAGGTATTCAACAAGAGTCTTTAGGAGGTGAGTCTATGGATGTAGGTAAGTGATTAGGGAGTGGTGAGAAAGAAAGATGGGTCAAGGATGGATTCCAAGTTTGAGTAAATGGATGGGGATGATGGTGTCATTCACTGAGGTTGGGTACATGGGAGTGGAAAGTTTGGGAAGGAGGGAAGAAGGACACATGATGAGTCTAGTTTTGGAGTCGGGGAGTTTGTGGGACTCCCAGTATCTGTTTGGCTGATGGTTGAGAGCTGAAAAGAAAGCTCTAGAGACAGGAATCTGAGCGTCCTCAGCACTTCTATAGGAACTGAAGCCATCGGAAGAGATGAGATCACCTGGGGAGAGCGTGTAGAGGGAGAAGACAGCTGAAAGCAGCACTCTGAGAAGCCACATTCTAAGGGTTGGCTTCAAGGAGAGAATCCAGAGAAGATGGTATTGAGGGGCCAAAGATGGATGACATGTGACACAGAAACCCAAGGAGAGACAAGGTCTACAAGGAGAGGATGGTCTTTGTGGTCAAATATGGATAGATACCAAGTGAGATGAGAACCAAAAGTGTCTGAAGCCAGCCCATCTCCTGCCTTAAATACATCTCCATATTTATATCTCTTGCCTGGATGGTCCCCCTATATTCCTTGTGTCCAACTGCCTACTTGAACTCTGCCTGTTGCTGTTTGACTTCTCAAACTTCTCACATCCAAGACTGAACTCCTAATTTTTTACTACATGCTCTAGCTCTTGGATCTCATCTCCCATTACTGTCCCCTTGTCTCATTCCACAAAAACCACACTGTCACTGTTACCCTTTCGAGTCCAACAACTGCCAACTAGACTTTCACCTAAAGACTTTTGCCACAACATCCAGTACTTATGCTCCCTTCTACCAGATCTCTTTAGGGGGGAGTTCTCCTACTTCCTTCAGTTCCCTGCCCAACTGTCACTCATCAGAGAGCTCCTTCTTCACCATCCTGTCTGAAATGCAGCCATCCTTCACTGTCTCCTTAGTCAGCTTTACTTTCTTTATTGTACTTCTCATTTCTTAAAAAACTTACCTATTTATCTGATTATTGTCTGCTGTCCCCAAGTAGGTTGTAAAAGCAGAAACTTTGTTTTGTTCACTAGTATATCTCTAGTGTCAATCACTGTGCTGGGCACATGGTAGCCACTCAATTAATATTTATTAAATTGTTAAGGCAAGGATGCCAGTCTTAGATTCCATCCTAGAAGCTATATTGGCAGGATAAATAGAGGTGATTGATACCTGCCCTCTCCAGTGGGGCAAACATATTTGGAATGTAGAATTTACACCTGTGACCCAAGTCTTAAGGAGATACGTGGACAAGTTGTGGCTTGTAGAAAGATATATTATGATGGTACAAAAACAAATCTAAGCAACTGGTGATTTTTCTCTGTGGAAATTTAAGCTAGGGAGGATGCTGAGGTCTGTCTACAGAAGTATCTAAAGGGCTGCATTAAGGGAGATGAATAAGAATTTCCCTGCATAGTCCCAAATTTAGAATTAATATAAATTTTACTAGGACACCAAGCTTCAGATTGACTACAGAAAAGTTCCAACATCCAGAGATATTCATAGACAGAAAAGACTGTCCTGAGAAGCAATGAGCTCCCTGTTTCTGTTGACAGGTTCAGGCTGAATCTAGCTGACCATATGTCAGGGACACAGTGGGATCAACCTGGACTTATAGGTGGAGCAGAAGGACTGCTGAGGTCCATTCCATCCGGAGGAGTTAAGGTCTTTCCCATCTTCTCTGTCCTCTTTACTATCTGTCTTCACCTGTTTCCCAATGCCTAATACCTGGAGCACTGTAGCAGCCTCTCACTGTGACTCTCATCCTCCAGTCCCACCCACTCACTCAGTCCTACAGCATTTTCTAGGAGCAATCTAAATAAAAGAGCATTTTCAGTGTGGCCTTTGTCCGCTCATTCTACTGGTGCAGAATGTATGGGGGAAGGAGCATTGGGTGGGTAGAAGAGAAGAAGAGGGAATAGAGATGGGGGATAGCTCCAGAACTCCAGAAGCACTCTCAGTCCCACAATTTTGGACAACAGTGACAGGGAGTATCACTGAACTATAAGTATCTTGGCGGGAGGCATCTGCCTTGCTCCCTGCTCCTCAATAAGAGATCCTTAGAGCAATTCCCAATGTCAGAGTGGTCCTCCAAATCCTTGCCTCCCCTGAGATCTCCTTGCAGCCTCCCTCCTCCTCTCCCATATCCTAGTGCTGTCCTATCAACCTTCCCCACCTCTCACCTGCATCCCTTGACTTGCCCACTTCCAAGGGTCCCCCTGATTGGGACAGACACATGGGAGAGCCCCGCTGCCTCAGCCTCCCCAGCAACAGCCCCTCCTCCTTCTCTTTGTCTTCATTGGCAACTGAAGGCCAAATGTCTTAAAGGAGATGTGCATACTCAGTCAGAGGGAAAAGAAAGGTAGTTGGATGGAGAGCAAGTCAGAGTTGGGGAAGAAGAAGTGGACAAAGGATAGGACAGAGCAAAGAGCATAGGCATGAAGGGACCTGCAGATGTGGAGATTTGTAGAAAGTCAAGAGAACCAGAGCAAGCAGAGAAAGGATGCCTCAGAGGAGCAGACACCAAAGCCATGGGCCACCGTCCCCACTCCCACTGCTCTTTACCTGCTCTCAGGCTCTGTGTGAGGGATGGGCCAGAAGCCTGAGGAGCTCTCCTTTGAAACTGTGCTCACGGGGGCCCCAGTTCCCAGGAGGACAAATCCAATGACTTCCAACGAACTCTCTGTGCCTTAAATCCCCCAGGGACTGAGTATCAAGTCTGCACTCCCATCACCTAGTACTCAAGACCCCCTGACTGGAGCCCCGACTACTCCCCAGAGGTCCATGCCCTCCTGTGCCACATATTTTCTCTGGGTTAGCGCTAGACTGCATATGTTCAATCCCTAGTGTCACAGTTACCAGCTGTGACTTTGGGCAAGTTTCAGAAACCTTTCCAGGCCTCCAGGCCTTTTATCAGGAAACTAGAACCTGCTCCATAGAGTTGTAGGGAGGGTAAAAGGAGTTCACAAATAGAAAGCTCTTAAGACTGTGCCAAGTGTATAGGAAGTAAGTCACCTGTACATTTATTATTCTCCCTCATTTGCTCCTTCTATGCTCTCCACCTGAAGACCCTCTTCCCTTGTGTCTTTAAGCCTGCCCTAAATTTCAGGTCCACCCCCTCAGGAAGGCAGCCATGACTGACCTCCTGTTACCCTCACTCTCCATTATTGTTCCTGGGAGTCCTGCGTGATCTGTGAGGGCCCTGAGGAGGGAAGGAAGGCAGAGCAAGTGCAAAGGTTTTGTCTACTATTGGAATTAAGTTTCAACATGTGGAAATTAAATAATACACTCTAATGCAACCAATAGGTCAAAGGAGAAATCACAGGGGAAAACAGAAGATACTTGAGAGGAATGAACACAAAAAAACAGAGCACATCAAAATTCACAGAATGCAAAAAAAAAGTTTATTTAAAAATAAGAAAGATCTCAAATCACCTCATTCACCGTAAGTTACAGAAGAGGGGGGCATCTGGCTGGCCTAGCCCAGTGGGTACAGCATGCAACTCTTGATCTCAGGGTTGTGAGTTTGAACCCCACATTGGGTGTGGAGCCTGCTTAAAAAGAATAAATAAAATAAAAATTAAAAAGAAAAAAGAAGACCTTGGTTGAACTAGAAGAGAACTAGCTTGACAGTAGTAACCACTATCAGAACATCACATTGTAGACCTTAAATATATGCAATGTTTATTTGTCAACCATACTTCAATAAAGCTGGGAGAAAAGGGGTGCCTGGGTGGCTCAGTGAGTTAAGTGTCCGACTTAGGTTCAGGTCATAATCTCACGGTTTGTGGGTTCAAGCCCCGTGTGGGGCTCTTTGCTAACAGCTCAGAGTCTGGAGCCTGCTTCAGATTCTGTGTCTCCTTCTCTTTCTCTCCCTTCCCCACTCATGCTCTGTCTCTCTGTCTCTCAAAAAACTTTAAAAAATATTTTTTAAAATTTTTTTTAACGTTTATTTATTTTTGAGACAAAGCATGAACGGGGGAGGGTCAGAGAGAGAGGGAGACACAGAATCTGAAATAGGCTCCAGGCTCTGAGCCATCAGCACAGAGCCTGACGCGGGGCTTGAACTCACAAACCATGAGATCATGACCTGAGCCGAAGTCGGATGCTTAACCGACTGAGCCACCCAGGCGTCCCTAAAAATATTTTTAAAAAATTATTTTAAATAAAAAAGCCAGGAGAAAAAAAATATTGTATTAGCTTTTAGTAAATGTTTTTTCTGCAACTATTCAAGGGGCCATATATTTTTTTCTTCTTTCTTCCTTTAGGGCATTTTTCAGTTCATTTACCCAATTTCCCCAAATTGTCAAAAGTCATATGATGAAATTGTTAACAATATATCTTTACCATGTATTTTGATTTTTGCAGATTTAAGGGGACTAGTATTGAAGAGAGAATCAAAGGGAACTTTTCTTTATCTGTATTTTTAAATGTTTATAATGAATATATTGATGTTCACTTGTATAATTAGAGAAAAGTAAAAAGAAATTACAAACAGTAGCAGTAAAAGTACTTGAGAGATTCCTGATGTAATTGGGCTATCACTGTCTCCCGTAAGGCTAACAGCAGTGATCTTCGGTGACTGACTTACATGTCAAGGCTAGTTCAAGGTGGAGAAAACTTCTTAGGCAGCGTATGCCTGCTGAGTCTGGGGGCCTGCTTTGGAACTGTGTGCGTGACTTCCCAAACGTAATCATAGGCTCCAGACATTGAGCTACTGAGAATTCCCCACCAGCTCTGCATTAACCTGACGTTTCCCAGGAGGATATAAGAACTGTTGGTTATACAGAGTTAAAATTTTCTCATCTCAATTAAGCCAAAAGTAATGTCTTGATTGCTCTTCCTCTTTCCCCCTCCTGCTGTGAGTCTCCAACTTTGCTCCCCAGTTCCTGGGAGCCACCCCTGGGTCCCTCTGCCCCAGGAGTCCTCCTTCCTGGTTGTGGTCTGCCTAAGCCACAGCGGAGTTGCTCTGACGTGAGAAGTCCTGGGGGAGCTTGTTAAATTCAGTGTTTAAGAACATGGAAGGAACACCATTAAGAACTTCAGCTCATTAGACATCTGGGCCAGCCACAGCAGCTACGCAGCAAGATCAGAGATGACCCAGTGTCCCTCAGAGGCATCTGAAGAAACCTGCTTTAACTTCAACCTGACTTTATCCTGAGCGTGTACACCAGCCAACAAGCACCTGCCCAAATCACCTTCCCCTCCACCACCACCATCACCTGTTTTTTTCATCAGACGTTACCTTACCACAGCCACATCGCCCTGTTAGTATTCACCTCCACATTCATTTGGCATCCCTCCCAAAATGTCACCCTTTCCCCAGTGCATCATTGCCCTCAGCATTATCACCCAACTCATCATCTCCCCACCACCAACATCAAGGTCATCATCATCCTGTTGCGGTGCAAACACCCTCATTAACTCTGCCACTCTGTCAGTCCATCAAGGCCAGCACTTCCAGGGCCAGCGCCCCAACGTGTATCTGCAGCTCATGAGAAGAGAGCGGTGGCCCGGAGCTTCAGAGGAAAAGCCTGTATTTGGAAAGGCAAATATTTTTAAATAGCTGTTCTGTGATTTCAGTCAAGTACAAAAGGACAAAGCAGATCATGTGACGATAACAGACTGAGGGAAGAATGCATTTAAGCCAACAAAGTACATTTACCACAGTAGTCAAAAATAGCCTGAAGTGGAGACAGTAAAGGGCACAATGGGCCTTCCATAAAAATTAAAGTATTCGCGGGACACAGGGAAGAAGAAAGAAAATTAGGATAATTACGGAACAAAGATGAGTTACAAAGATCTGTCTGCAGGTATTAAAGAGTTTCTACAGAAGAAACAGTAAAACAGAGGCAATATCCAGAAGTACAATGTAAGAAACCTTTCTGGATCTCAAAAAGAAACACCCTGAAGATCAACGTGCCCCCACTATATTCCAGGGAAAATTCATGAAGGATTTCTACACCTGCACACATCCACCTGACAATTTGCTCTCCACACCACAGCCAGAATGATCCATTCAACAACCAAGGAGCAAAGTCAAGTTTCATTGCATTATCTGAATCGGCAGGATGTACATGCAGCATCCACACACATCTTTGCAACACCAAATGGGAATGCAGGCCTCGCCGCTACCCTGTCTGCTCTCCCTGCCTTCAGGGGCCTCTCTGGTCAGCCTCTTGCCTTAAGTATTCCCCAGGTGGGAAGGAGACACTAGTCTCACTCATCCCAAACTTGAGGGACACATGTCAATCTCCCAGTCGATCCTGGAGCGCCTGTCTGATTGCATCCTCGGGCCAGGGCAGGGAGGCCTAGAATTGCTGCAGCTCAGCACAAATCTCTCTGTGTGGCCTCTCTGACTGTTCTCCTAGAGCTTCTTCCACTTGACAGGTGAGGGGCCAGGGAGAACCCATTCCCCTCCCCCACCGAAAGGGGAAGAGCACATTACTCTCTCCTGGCACGAAGCCTACACTAAACAATGAACTCTCCAATGTAATGAACGTCCTTTCCATGTCTCAGTTCTTTTCAAACAGTCTACAAGTGCATGGTGATGGAGTGATGAACACAGGACTGGGTTGTGTCTGGCAACTCATTGAGGCTCTTGCAGAAAATGGAGCTTTTAGCCAAACTTTTGATACAACAGGAAAAGCCTCAGTCAACATTGTGTTATGACTACATTCCTGAGAAGTCGGGAGAATATGAGAAGGGAATCAACCATAATCCCACTTCTCTAAAACCAAAGCCATCTTCTTGTTAGTGTTTTTTCTCCATTATCTTATCAACTACAAGTTTTTGTGTAAATTTGTATTTATCGTATGCTGGTCCTTTTGTAGACTGCTTTTATTGACTTCACGTTATTTTTTTAAGTTTAAAAAAAATTTTTAAGCTTATTTGTTTCCTTTGAGAGAGAGACAGAGATAGCAAGTGGGGGAGGGGTAGTGAGAGAGGAAGAGAGAGAATCTCAAGATTCTCAGATCGTGACCTGGGCCAAAACCAAGAGTTGGACGCTTAACTGACTGAGCCACCCAGGCGCCCCATCCACTTCATGTTATAGCATATGCATTATCCCAAGTTGTGCTATATTCAACATATCATCTTAAGTGAATGCATAATGACATACACATTTTGACAAATCCTTTTATAAGCAATACTGAAATGAATATCTTTACACATGCAGACTTCATTCTTGGACTGATTCCTTAGGAGTGATAGCTAAAATCGGTGTCATAGACTATGCTGGTCACCTGATTTTTCTGGCCAGTATCCATTCTCATTGCTTCTACTGATAGTTCCCTGAAGCTTTTCTCCATAAAAGAAAAAATTGGGGTATGTTGTGTTTTCATATTCATCCAGTTCAAAATACTTTCTAATTTTCCTTGTTCATTTCTTCCTTGGTCCATGGGTTACTTAGAAGCCTGCTATTTAGTTTCCAGATATTTGTAGATTTTTTAGAAATCTTTGTTACAGGCTCCTAATTTAATTTCACTGTGACCAGAGAACACACTCTCCATGACTTGAATACTTTCTAGTTTATTGAGACTTGTTTAATAGCCCAGAATATTGATGGTATGGATCAAATAACCCCTGTAATTGAAAGAAATGTTTATTCTGCTGTCATTGGATGGAGTGTTTTATAAATGCCAATTAGGTCAAGTTGTTTGATAGTGTTGTTGAAGTCTGCTATATCTCTGTGGATTTTGTATGTACTTGTCTTATTGATTATTGAGAAAGGGGTCTTGAGATTTCCAAAAATAATTGTGAATTTGTCTATTTCTCCTTGGAGATCTCTACATTTTTGCTTCACATATGGTGAACTCTTACCAGGATAGCTTTCCTAGCCCCTCCTAGAGCAACTTCATCACCAACCCACCTACCCCTACCCCAAAACCAACAGGGGAGAGGAAGATCCAGAGTGCAGCAGGTGCTCTGTGTGTACAGTTAGGAGCACTGGTAGACCAGCCTGCCAGACTCACCCTATAGCCCCAAAATTAGTAGTTTCTATTATTATTTTAGTCACATGGTGCTTGTTTAGATTTACGTATGTTTACCAGTTTCTTTGTTCATTCATTGCCATGCCAGTTACCAATTCATTGCCTGTTGCCCCAAACCCACCGAGTGCATTGTCTCATTTTGTGCTCCTGGAGCTGGACCCTGAAACATTTTTTCCTTTACCCGCTGACACGTTGTAATGTTAAACTGTGTCAGTAGAGAGCACCAGAGATTCACTGCAGGAGGAAGGGGCTTTTCTTTCTGTTTCCAGTGTGTTTGACTTCTTGTCACTTCTACAGCCAAGGGAACTGCCAGCAATGTGCATTCAGCCTGCAACAAGTTTTGCTGTCGCTGGTGGAAAGGCTTCCTATTTACCAATCCTAGCTCATAGTCCTCTACTCTGGTGTTACTTCTTGCATTTCCTACTTCCTAGGATCAAATTTTCTTCTTATCCTTTGGCTTTTCTTTGAATAAGAGCTTATTAGTGGTAAATTCTCCTTGTTCAGCACTTGGTCTTAAACGATGGACATGTCTTATGTGTCTTATATGTCAGTCATGAATGATAATTTGGCTGGGTATGAAATTCTAGATTCATAGTTGTTTTCTTTTGACACTTAGAAAGTAACAACAACTTAGAAAATTCACAACATACTCAGGCAAGGAAAAATCATGAAAGCAGCAAGGGAAAAAAAGTCCTTAACCTACAAGGAAGAGAGATCAGGTGTGCAGCAGACCTATCCACAGAAACTTGGCAGGCCAGAAAAGAGTGGCAGGATATATTCAATGTGCTGAAGTGGAACAATATGCAGACAAGATGTCTTTATCCAGCAAGTCTGTCATTCAAAATTGAAGGAGAGATTAAAAGTTTCCCAGACAAACAAAAATTAAGGGAGTTCATAACCACTAAACCAGCCCTGCAAGGAATTTTAAGGAGGACTCTCTGAGGAGAGAAAAGACAAAAAATAAATAAATAAAAACCAAAAGCAATAGAGACTAGAAAGGACCAGAGAACATCACTAGACATTCCAACTCTACAAGAAACATAATGACAATAAATTCATATCTTTCAGACTCACTCTAAACGTCAATGGACTCAGTCCTCCAATCAAAAGACATACAGTAACAGAAAGGATAAGAAAACAAGATCCATTTTTATGCTGTTTACAAGAGACCCACTTTGGACCTAGAGACACCTTCAGATTGAAAGTAAGGGGATGGAGAACCATCTATCATGCTAATGGTCAACAAAAGAAAGCTGGAGTAGCCATACTTATACCAGACAATCTAGATTTTAAAATAAAGACTGTAATAAGAGATGAATAAGGGCATTATATCATAATTAAGGGGTCTATCCACCAAGAAGACCTAACAACTGTAAACATTTATGCTGAAAATGTGGTAGCACCCAAATATATAAATCAATTAATCACAAACATACAGAAACTCATTGATAATAATACCATAATACTAGGAGACTTCAATTTTTTCACCCCACTTACAGCAATGGACAGGTCATCTGATCAGAAAATCAACAAGGAAACAATGGCTTTGAATGACACACTGGACCAGATGGACTTAACAGATATATTCAGAACATTTCATCCTAAAGCAGTGGAATATACATTCTTCTCCAGTACACATGGAACATCCTCCAGAATAGATCACTTACTGGAACACAAATTAGCCCTCAACAAGTACAAAAAGATCGAGATCAGGGGTGCCTGGGTGGCTCAGTCAGTTGAACATCTAACTTCGGCTCAGGTCATGATCTCATGGTTTGTGGTTCCAGCCCCGCATAAGGCTCTGTGCTGATGGCTCGGAGCCTGGAGCCTGCTTCTGATTCTGTGTCTCCCTCTCTCTCTGCCCCTCCCCTGCTCACACTCTGTCTCACTCTCTCTCAAAA